>NC_134949.1:204996537-209938898 GCF_965638725.1 Aptenodytes patagonicus
AAATTAAACCACTAGCTGTTTCAGCCTTCCCTCACAGGACATGTTTTCTAATTCCCTGGTCATTTTCCTTTCTTTCTTTTGGATGGTCTCCACATTTGCTGAAGTTCACTGTTCAGACACGCAGCACTCAATAGCAATGCCGCATGTTTGCTTTTACTGTAATAGTATGACATTGTTGATACATATTCCACTTGTGAGTCACTGTAACCTCAACATCTTTTTCAGCAAAACTTCTGCCTATTCAGCTGTTTCCCATCTTGTGTTAATGCGGTTGATTTTTCCAGATTAAGTGCAGACCTTGCATTCTCCTTTTTGAAGTTCATCCTGGTTTTTTGGACCAGCTGTCCCATTTGTCAGGATCATTTTGATTGCTTCTCCACCAGGTTTGTGACATCTGCAAATGTGCTAAACATATGCTTTACTTCATCATCCAGGTCACTGAAGAAAATACAAAACATTACCAAACTCGGGACACATCCCTGGAGAATCTCAGCTAACAATTTTCCATTGTAACAGTGAACCTTTGATAAGTAATTTCTGATTACTGCTTTCCTAACAATCTGCTCCAGCTTCTTAAAAGAATGTCATTCAGACATGTCACAGAGCAATGTAAAAAACCTCTATCTATACCAACATTTTCAAGGGAGCTGAAGTTAAACATTTCCTTAAAAGTCATGTTTATATTAAAGTTGATTACTTATCTCTTGTATCTAGTATAGAACACATATTTGCACAAGAGACACAAAATGATGTTTCAGAATTGTCGGTGAAAGCCAGGCATTTTGGACACCAGGCAGGCAAAAGATGGATTTTCACTCCGTAGATTTTGAGCATTGGTAGGTAATTTGTATTTGAGTGTTTGCTCACACGAATGAGGGTCAACATCGCTTTTACACAGATTGGAAGGCCTCCTTCCATCTCTATGCTCCAGATTATCACTTCCCTGTATCACTTCCCAGTGTCCCTCAGTAACGTATCTGGCAGTATTGCATTCATCGGAAATGTTAGCCTAAAGTTGAGCAATGAGTTAGATGATATTACAAAATTTTGCCTAGGCTTTATCAGGAGTATGATATTATCACTGTAAAGACTGGCCAGTGATACCTGGTATGAGAGAGAGGGACTTTGGCTGCCTTCAGGGGGCTTTGATACCCACGCTACCCCTTCAAACAGCTGTATTGCTCTAAATATATTTTTCCACCATAAGCCCTCCAAAGATTTCCTTCTTCGGCAGCTCCAGCCACTATAGACTGAGCTCCTCTTTTGAGCAGCCCTCTGGTGAAAGAAGATGCTTTGAATAAGGCAGAGCTCAATGAAAACCAAGATTAAAAGCAAAGTTATTTCCTGCTTCAGAAGGAATAGTGATTGTGGCTCGATCAAAAAAGCCGCTCTATATTAATTTTGAAAAATAATCAGAGTGAAAGTTAGATCTTCATCAAAGTATTAAAATAGTTGAAATGCTGTCAGTTTGAAAGGCTGGCTTTCTAAAAATAAATAGAGATGAGATGGGTATTTGAAAACCAACCAACTTTTTTACAAGGCAAAGCTTTATGCATAATTAATATGTCACTGGGGGATTTTTCAGCAAATAAATATAAAGCTAAGCTGTTTAATTATCAAGATAATTTCAGTAACTTATTACTGCTTCTTCTGGTAGGACAGACTTCCCCGGTAGTCTGGAATGTTACTGAAATTAGCTAAAGCTGAGATCCAGCTGATAGTTTAATATGTAGAGCTTGAAGACAGGAAAAAAAGACTTATTTTCACAAGTAGACAGGCTTTTAATCTTGAAAACTACAATCTTTCTTTGTAATGAAGTTTGAAGCACTTTGGAAGTGCTATGTTTATTGGATTCCTTTTGTGAAGCATATTCTTTAATTGTCCTTAACAACATAGCTTCAGCATGTGAATTCTCTAGCTTTTATTCTGCTTTTTGGCTGAAGCTAATACAATTTAGCTATGTTTTACACTCAAAAGCAAGGGAAATCATGCTCTTCCTCAAAACACAATGCACATTTCATTATGCAAAGTTGAAGAGCAATCACCGTGTTAGATCTCCATCTTGCACATTATATCCTAAGCCTCCTGTTGTCTCCAATCACACTTGTGTACCCACAAAGCATGAAGCGTGGGTCTCTTCAGATATCAGTCATGAGTTCAGTCCTGCTGACTGCAAAGCTCCCTTGCCCTCGCGTTATCGTAGGACCTTTTGGCTGAGCTACGTGGGGGTTTGAAAGTTCCACCTGTACTTTCTGGGTCAGTACGCTCATTTCTTTGCAGGATGAAAACTTATATGAAAAGAACATGAAAAGTATCATTTTCTGTGGGTCTCTACTCTGCCTGAAAGCTTCATGGATGCCTACGGTCTTCAGGGAAGATGCCTACAGTCTCCATTCTCATATACAATTCATATACAGTTGCCCCAATGCACAAGCAGATCTTACCCATGTGCATGCGAACTGGAATAGGCAAGAGGCATTGCACTGCACTCTGAGTGCTCGGTGTGTCAAAAGGAACAGGAGTGCAAACTCCCAATGGTAATTAAGCCTTGCTGGGAAATCGAGCATATGTCATATGGAATAGGCTGTCTCTTCTGTTCTCCCTCACTCCCTCCCCCCCTCAGCCCCATTTTGTGTAGAGAGGAATCAAAAAATGGAATGAGGGGGAAATTTTAAGTAAATCTTAGCATCAGCTTTTCAGTTGTAGGAAAATCTGTTGTGTGGATAACAGCATTCTTAACTGATACAGGAGAGAAAGAAAAGCAACCACAGCAAGACAGAACAAAACCCTGTCAGAATAAAGAAATCTTAGTGAAGCCACAGAAAGGGCAGTTGGGAAGCTCCATGGGAGAAAGAGAGTGGCAGAGCCCTTATGCAACGCAGATGCTCAGGGAGGCAAGGCAGAAGGGAGAAAGAGAGGCTATTTGCTCGTTCGGTTTTCGCTGGAATCGGAGATGGCTGTCTTTCCTACCATACATCAAACTGAGCTCCGGAACTCCGGAACAAAAACAGTTCAATACAGACTGTCTGCAGCTATGTCTTTTTTGATTCTCCTTTTTCAACCAATGCCTCATGGGAAACCTCCCCCCCTCCCCCAAAAAAGTCAGTTTAGAAACAACTGTCATTACATAGCATATTTTCCTCATTATAAGGCACTTAAAGAACAAGAAAAAACCATCTGCTGTAACTTGGCTGCCCTTTCCATTTTAGGTTAATCCACATTTCTGGCTTTTTCATCATCATTCCCAATTAAATCCTTCTCCAAAACAAATTCAGATGGTTTTACAATTTTTATTTAAACCTCCTTATTCAATTCCAGTCCTTTTGGCAGGGTATCTGACAAAATCATCATATCTTATATGAAATATTTCTGCCTAAACTTTGTACACGTAACTGATTTCCCATTTTTAGATTGATCTCTGGGGAAAAGGACTGCAAAATCCCATGTGACTAATAGCCCCAGCTTTGTGCTGGATGCTGAAGTACAATGGCATCATAGCGTACCTTGAAGTTTAAATACTTCCTTGTATGGAGTTCTTGCGTGGAGCTTTCTGTTCACTTCCACTTTACATTTCTAGGAGGCTGCTATTGTATTGCGCTTTGTACAGTCAGAGAATTGCACCGTGTCCTGTCTCTTGGGGAGACGTTTGATTTTTGTTCTGCCTAGTTCTATCTGTTGTGCCTTAATCTAATACAAAAGTATCCGTGTGGAGAGCAGAATGATGGAAATGCTCGCCCTGGAGTTCTAACGCTGTCTCTCCTATTTCAATCTTGTTAATGAACAGCAAAACAAAACAACAAGCTGACAAGTCTGAGCTTCTCTTAGATATCACAGCAAGCACATGGAATGGCTTCTCCCAGGCATACTGATCACTTTTACCACATTTATAGTACTCTAATAAATGCTTCTTGGAGCCGCTCCAGGCAATTGTAATTAATTCTCAGTGGGATGCTCATAGTGGTCACCCCGGATCAGAAAGGTCAGGACTTTGTCTGTGCCTTTACAACATCAGTAAAAATTAAATACCCACTTCGCCCAAAGGTCATCACAAGCCGAATGCATGAAACGATCAATCTCAATCAGTTTCCCGTTCCCTGCTGTTTCTCATTATTTCTGCAGTTATCCTAAAAACTAAAAGTAAACACATAAACAAATCAAGGCAGAAGCTGTTTTCAGTGTTGATCTAATCCTCCGTCCTATGCAAGCAACTGATGAAGATACACGCAGGAGAAGTGAGCGAGCCCCCCTGAACAGGTGGAGAGCCATTCGCCTGTGGGGTCTCTGGCCCTAATTAATCTCCCCGCCTTCTTAGGGCGGCTAAAAGAGGAAAATCCAGGCCGGCAAACATCTGTTGCACCGCGCACGCAGCAGTAACTCAAGGTAAAAGCCCGCGTAACCCGACGGAAGACGCTTCCCCTGCCGAGGACTCAGCCCGGCGCGGGCGCGGGGCGCGGGGCGCCGCCGCCGCTCAGCACCATGGACAGGGCGCGCCCCGGCCCCGCCAGCCCCGCCGCCGCCGCGGGGCCGCCCCGCCGCCCGCCCGGGCTCCGCGCCCTGCGCCGGGGCGGAGCGGGCCCCGCCGGCAGCCGGGCCGGGAGGGAGCCCCGCACGGCGGCCCCTCGGAGGCTGCCTCCCCCGGCCCCGCGGGGCCCCGCGGGCCTGGCCGCCCGCTCCCGGCCCTGGGCGCGCAGGCCCGCCCGGCAGCCGGCCGGGAGGGGCCGCGGGCTTGGCGACACGACACGTGTCGTTATTTACTGCGTGCGTTTTACAGCCAGGGCCCCGCTTTATTTTCCATAGCTGGTCGTGCCCTTTGAAAAGGGCGACCTGAAACTGGTTGTGAGTTTTCTTTCTGATGTGTTTCTTTCTTTCTTTTTTTTAATGCTGCGTATCTTGGAGCCTGGCAGTTTTGCAAAGGAGGAGGAGGGAGGAGACCTCAACACGAGCGAAGTACGAAAGTAAGGAAGCAAAATAGAGCAGTGTGCGCCCAGCCAAGAGAGGAAGCATCGGCCAAAGTCATGTGCAAAATAAAGCTGGTTCTGGACCGTTCTAATCACTCAGTTACTCAAAACTACAGTCCTCCTGAGGGGGAGAACATCAGTCAAATTTTTGCCAGTGGCACTGGTGTAAATCCAGGTCCCTCTTTCAATATCACTGGTTTCTCCTTCCAGTGCCAGAGAGGTCAAATTTGACCCTGGTGATTTTATAAAAAAAACATTAAATTTTACAGCAAAATTTTTCTCCCTTCTTCTACCATATTGTTCCTTTATCTGACAAATATTAGTTTCTTTCACTGGCCTGGTGGAAATCCTGAACACGATATCGCTTCTTTCAGAAACCATGTAATTTTGCTTGTAAATGTCAAGTCCCATTGTTCGGCATGGGAATTGCCAGCCTCAGGGCCAAGGCAGCCAGGCTGGCTTAAACAAGTGCAAGAAACAGTCTCCAAAGACTATCAGACACTGGGTGTCACTACATTGCCAATGTCCCTTGGGACACTCTCCATCTCTGCTCATGGGCTTCTCACAAACCCCTCCAAAGTCTTCATCTCAGCCTCACTCTCCTTACGTCAGTCTCTGCCTCCCTCTCCTCCACCCTATCCTCACTTGTGTGCATCATCTCTCTCACTTCGTTTTTCTGTTTAGTCATTGTGCACCCCCATCAAACCAGCCAAGGAACAGAAAATGTTCAAAGCTCACTGCCTTTCCTCACTGCCACATTTCCCTCAAAAAGCCAGGGAGGCAAACTAAGGTGGAGGCCATCACATCCAACATGATGTTTTCAGGGGTATCTCTCTCATATTTTACCTACCTTGACTGCAACTCATTGGGCAGTCAAACTCTGTAGATCTCAGTAGATCTTTGGCTGCTGCTGAGGTACAAATGAGAAGGAATTATCTGTCTTGACTGGTACACAAGATAATTTCATTTTCCGTCAAATAATGGTCTTGTAAGAGATGCAGACAGATTATGGACTCTGGCTGGTGTTTATTATGTGAAGTGCAACAACTCCTATGATGCAGCCCTCCCTCTCTGCTCTATCTATTGATTCCCATCACATAATTAAATTGTGAACTTTAAAAGGGAAAGCCATCTTTCATTTCAAGTACTGATCAGCGTCTAGCCCACCAGGGCTCTGAGCCCTTATTAGATCTCTGGTAACACTGCAATGCAAATAGTAAGGGAGCTGCATCTGCCTGCTCACTAGCCCCAAGACTCCACGCTTGCCTAGTGCAGGGGATCTTATATATCCAATAACACAATAGCCGGAGTGACAGATCATTACAGTGCTATTGTGCCAGAAGTGTTGTTATGAGTATAAAGGATTGAGCCGGTTATTAATCATCTCAAAGCCTTTTATACAGGCACAAACATAAATCTCAGCACTCCATCCAGTTGGGTAATTACATTCTGCCACAATAAATTCCTTCTAAAATTTCTACCAATAACAGTATTTTTCACTTCCAGTCCTAAACTTTGTGCTTTGTTGCTTTACACCACTAAATAGCTGATGTATTTATCTTCTGAGGTGACCAATCGCCTTCTATGGAAATTCAGATGTACACAGAGCTGCACTATATTCTTTATGTAGCCATCAGAGAACTCTATAAAGCCCTTTCTTCATCTTAAATTATGTATAAATGCACAATTTTCTTCCTCTAAAGAAAACACATTAATGACAGTTAGCAACAGAGCTCTTTAGGCAGCCTTTTTGAATGCCAAAATAGTAAACATTGACTCCTAAATCATATTTATCCCATGATGTCATCAAATCCAAAAGCAGCCAGGAAAGAGAGAAAATACTCTAATCTCCTCTTAATTCACCTTTCAAAATCTCAACACAACTTGGACAGTTCTGATTATAAAATAGCAATGTCATTTGCAACTGGCTATTCATTATTTAGTATACAGGGCTATATAGCTGTGCATTCCTTTATAATACATGAAGGGAGCTTTCAGTTAGTAAAGCAGGGAAGATTTGGCCCTTTAGACAGGCACGCTTGAGGACGTTTGAAAAGCCTTGCTGAACTGCCGTTTCTGAAGACCTGCACCGCTATTCATAGCTACCACTTAGGATTTGTTCCTCAGAGAGAGCAATTCCCCCTAACCACAGTAAAGTGTTTGTGTCCAAATGAAAATGACATATTGGAGCATGCCGTGCTGGTGGCAGTGCAGGTCATTTCCTTTATTAAAAAAAAAACCATAAAAATCACTTGCCGGCAGCCTTACGTAAGCCCCAATGCACTCTTTAAATCAGTTTCCAAAGAGAGGATAAATGGACCATCTTTTCAAAACAATGCCTTGAAATTATGTGTAACACCTGATATCATCAGTTTCACAGCTATCTTTGGAAGCTTCTCTGGTTTAGCAGCAAACCGAAGAGATAAGCAAACACATACTAGGATCTGCATCGTTGCTCGGAAACAATCAGTTTGGGAATGGCGTAATCCTATTAGTCTAAAGAAGACCAAAATTTTAATAGACTTCATGCAATTCAGATGCAAACTCTTCCTCTGGAATCAAATTTTACTACACATATATAACAGTTCTCCTGGGTTTTTTTCTTCCTCCCTACTAGAGGGCATACATAAATGCCTCACGGCATCGCAACAATGAATAACGATGTGCTAAACCTTTATTGATTTGCTTGGCATTCTCATAGACTCCCCACTCCCAAAACATATGCATTGAATTATACACTCATGTTTGCAGCACAAAAAATACATTACATTCAAAAGAGAAGACTGAAGAGCTTAAAGGACTGCTAATGGAATACAGAGGTCTGGATTATTCAAGCTGGGCTTGGCACAAGAGCACATCTGGGAGCACAGGAGGGATGCTCACACCACAATTTTAGGCAACTCAGTTAGTTAGCATGTCTGATTAGAGTCCTGCTATTGTGGATGGAGAAGCAGCAGCATCTCCTGTAACTGAGCCAGAGCAGGGGTCTAACTTACTGTCCTACTCTTTCTCCATTGGGTACAGAAGGAGCCCAGCTACCTAAAAAGATCACTGAAGTTGAGCAGAGAAGCCTCAGGCCTACTCTGATGTATTTTTAGCTGTCTCAGGAGTCAGGTCAGCACCTTGGGACTGCTGCAGCGTGGGGAAGCCGTCTGCTCACGCTGCAGTGCCAGCCTGGAGGGTGCTGGAGCACAACTCGGTTCCTCAGCTTCAAGATGTAGATAGTTCTAGCGGTGACTCATGAAGATAACTTTCCAAATTCAAAGTGGTGCAAAGCATCAAGAAAGAAAGAGAGGATGAAGCCTGTAGTCTTCCATGGCTAGAATTCCATTTTCAGAAGTACTGAACTATGCACTGAAATCCATCTTTATTCAGAGGAGCTCTCATTTACACGCTGAACTCCCGTCCTCTTCAGTGGAGCAAAAACTTGTGTAAAGTGTACCAGACACAAGTGCTTTCCCAGTGAGAATGCCTCCCACCTCATGGTCATGGTTGCTGGCTTCAACCCAGCCAAGAACGATAGTCACCTAGCCTTATTGTATCAGTGTGAAATTAGCTTATTGGCCATGGGCAGCTCCTTCTGAACAGGTATCAGGATCAGAGCCCCTACGACAACCCAGACTCATTTCATACCTGGTCAGCAGCAAGGTAAAGGATGGGAACAGCCTTACGAACAGACCTGCTTTTTCACCCCAAGACACTTCTCTTCGAGGCAGCATTGACACACGCAGGGCAGGAATAATGCCGAGACACCTACTGATGTTGCCTGGTCTGAACTCCATTCTCTCAGGCTGTCAAGCAAGTCTGCACTTCAACGGGTACAATATTCCTATTAAAAGCACGAATTGTAAAAGTACGAATGGGAGAAGATTCTCAAAAAGCATTTTTATAACCAGCAGAAAGCTTCATGCCAATTGCTTAAAAAGGCTTTGAAAGTTTTCCAAGACAGCACAACACAGGCCCAGATCTCTCCTACCGGTTTAGCTTCATAATTGCCTTCCCTTTCAATACTTATTTTTGTCTTCAGCCGAGTGCCTCCCTCCCTGCCGCCCAAGTCCCCTCTCACTGCCAGCATCCTTCAGAAAGGGCTGAATAGAGCTTCCCTTTCCACCCCACGGACATGACCCGGCTGTGCCACAGGTTGCCGTGGGCAGAAGCACAAGGTGCACTTACCCAGCTGTGCCCAAAAATATTTCCAACTTTCCCAGCATGAAGTATTAGGGAAACAGTCCAGCTCTCAGGCACAGTGCAGCTGACTGCCAGCTCCTGAAACCTGGAGCGATCCCACGGCATTTGGCAATTTCTGCTTTGCCAACACAACACTGGTGAAGCTTAACCTATTCTGTCACCAAGAATTACATGACCAGCTGAGAAGAGGAAATATTTGTGTTTCAGCCAGCCCCTCTGAGTGTTGGGTTTTAACGAGACAGGTTTCTGCAAGTAACGTGAATAAAAGATCATACCCTAAACTCTAACACAAGCTCCCAGAGTTTCCCAGAAGCCTTTTTTCACCTGCGTAACATCTGTTCTCAGCCAATGCTGAAGACCCCATGAATTTTTAAATGCTGTATTTGGATCAGAATTTTTCTAACCTCCTTTGCTGCTATTTCTGTACACTTTGCAGAAGAGCTAGTCTAACCTGAGCTCTCTGAGACTGTCCTAGAGACCTTTACTTCTTTATTACCTATTCTGCTGGTGTCTAGACCTCCTGGGCACTTGTATTTCTACTTCGAGATCTCCAGTGGTGCTGTCCTCACTCCTACATCCAAACACTGAGAAATTTTTGAGCTAGCTGCTTCAGAAATGCAAACCAGTGGATGAGAAGATAATAACCTTTTCTCATTTGTGTTCCTTAACTACTTTTTCTGTTAGTAAAAAATCTGCTTTTTTTCCTTGTCTTTTCTACACCTTCAGCACTTGAATGATTAGGCTACTTCTTATTTCTTCCTCTTTGGATTTTTTTATATATTGCTAACACATTTTTATCTGAGAAAGATTTCCCGGGTTCTTCAGTGTCTAACCACGAGATTCTTCCTTATTAATATGCTCTTGTTAGCTGGCTGTTATTGTATATATCTATGTGGGATACAACAGTTTATGCACCTAACTGGTCCTGATGGTCAGCTTTTGCTGGGGAGAGGTCAACACAGCGTGAGAGCGATGATGTCAAAGTAGCTCAACACCCATTTTTCTTTTCTTTGGCTTTTCATAGCCAAAATCTGCATGGGCCTTTCTACTCTGAAGTTGTACCCCTGCATCAGTCCCCATCCCATATATCTGCAAGGAGTAGGGGGTCTTTCAACTCCACGTGGGATCTGAGCTCTTTTCTTTGCTCGCCCCTCAAAGGAGCCTGGGTTTGGGATGGCCGTGCATGCAGTTCACATGGAAATGTCTGCAGTCATCACAGCACACATTTTGGGAATCCGGGGCCACCACAGGGAGCAGAGGCTGACATCAGCAAGGAGACATGGGTAAGCCAGCAGCATGGAGCCCAGCTGGGTGAAAAGGGGAACAGCCAAGGAAGTAAGCCTGGTATTACCAAGGGAAAAATTGCCTTTCCAGTAAGGCTGGAGGCAGCAGATCATGGCAGAAAGCGAGCATCCACGTGCTGAAGAGTTAAGAGCTTGCCTGTTTGTCACAAAGCATGATGAAGCTGAGGATGAGGAATGAGACACAAGCGCTAAAGCTTTCCTGAGAGGCTTAAACATTTCAAGTACAAGCACCCGTAGCCCTGTAGCCCTGTGAATACAGCACTGCCGCTGCTCGTAACGGGCCGTTATGAGCGGTGCTGAGTTTGCAGGGTCTCAGGACTAAGGTTCATCAGGCTTTTTTTGTCTGAACTTGTCTTAACCTGCCTAGAGCTTTGTTTTAAGCCTGGTTAGCTCTATCTGCATTTTTTTCTAATGACCGGGCGGCTATGCTGGATTTGTTTTCCTTTTGCTTATTTTTGCATGCTATAACCATAATGTTTACATTGACGGTAGCAACAAATAGCTCTTCCATGCAGAACAAAACCTTCATGTCTAACACAATGAGGTGGTGTAGAAGGCGGCAGGCTGGGCATGATAGCAGGGGCCTTGAACGTCGGGACACAGGACACGGCGTACAGGCGTGGGATGATAAGAAAGAGGGCAGAGGCTGACATGGCAGAGCCCAGGGCAGTAAACAACTCACCAATGGTCAATTAAAGAAATTAAGACCTGGGAGCTGGACAAAGCATGTTTCAAGGGCAGCAAACAGAGCAAAGAACAAGTATGTAACGTAAGTATAAGGTACTATATATGTAAATTTGGTTGCAATGTGGAGTGGCAAATCAAAGTGTGAACCAAATTAGCAAACACAGAAATTACCCCAATTGGCTCCCACAGTGAGGAGGAAGAAACCATCAACCTGGCGAGGGACTCAAGGGTGTTGATGGCACCCCCGTAGTCTGAAGCCATCAATCTGAGCACCCAGAAGGGCAGTGGAAGGGGTTGCAAAACACTGGAAAAAGGACCAGACACTAGGACTGGATATAACACATTTAGCTGTATTATTACTATTGAAACATTTTCTATAGAAGTATTCTTTGGGTTTTTTCCTTTCTTTTTCTATAATAATTAGATCTGGATTAATAAGAATTCCTCAGTTCGGTCATTTAGATTTCAGTTATGCTAACAGCAAATTCTTAACTCCACATATGAAGTGTGTTTCTTTTTTGTCCATAATAAGATTTTGAGCTTAACACGTTCAATAAATCTCCGATGCTTTGAGGACTGAGGCAATTTCTGATTTCTCTCTCTGTTAACAGCTACGCACACCAGACACCTGAAGGCACTAACATTCTCACCTTTCTCCCAGAGCAATGTGAGTAAGAGCGGGAAAGAGACGCTCAGCAGTCGCAGAGCATCCATTACAGCCACTCAGCCAGAGTAGCAGCTTCACTGAGGCCCTACATAACCGCCCTACTATAAAGGATTTCTAATTCCTGTAAGAAACATAACTCTTTCACATAACTCTGCAGTGCACACAGATAATTCCCACCGACTCCTAGTAGCTCTATGCTATGTGTTTTAATGTGCTCTCCCTGATTTTCTGAGTATGACAGAACAAGGTCCCAAAAACATGAGATCATCCCCAGCATCCTTGTTTCTGCACTGTGGCGAAGGGGCTGTAGCGTTCTCTTAAGACAGTCTTCAGCCAAGCATCACAGAGCAGAAGAAAGCCCCAGCTGATATTGGACGTGTAGGATCCATTATACTGGTTTCTTGCCCACAGAGGCAGAGTCAGCTCTTAAGTATGCTAGTTTTATGGTCGTTTTGCTGGAGGAGAGCAATTTAAAGCAGGTGCAGCATCACCAAGAAATGAGGCCACTGACCTGGAGTTTCAAAGGGATTTGCGCATCTAGATGGAAGTACAGCCTTGCTGAAACTACCTCACACTCCTCAGGATACTACTCCCTCTATTACTGACTACTTGGAGTTGCTTTTCCCCTGATTATTTCAGCACTTCCAACATTTGCTCAGAAATTTCCAGATCTCTGCTGACATGAATGGATTTAGGAGCCAAAATGCCGGCATCTCCCTCTATCATCATTGAGATAATCCACTGAATTTCCAAAGCTGCTACCTGCAAGTCTCACTTAATATCAATAGCTCCAGTGGGAATTCAGTGCTTCTGAAAGTCCGGCAGGGAAAAAAAAAAACAGGCTACAGACAAACTGGAGAGGATATTGGTGAATGAAATGGAAGAATAACTCTCTGAGAGATACGGTACCCCCTGGAGAAGAGGATGCCCAATCTGGCTGCTGCTTCATAGATTTTTAGGATGCTTTTGAAAAAAACATAATTATGAATACATTTTTTAAAAGTTTTCTTTGGCCAGTTAGCACCTAAATCCTTTGCAGAAGAAGTGGTTTAAAGAGGAATTTGAGTGAGGAAAAGACAGTTGTTGAGGACAGGGGAGCAATCCCCTATGCACAGTGTGTATGCCCTTATGATGTGCATGCGTTTCCCAACTTTCTCTTTGCCCTCTAACTTAAGGTTGCATGGTCTGATAGTAAACATCTCACAGCTGCAGAAAGGAAGTCGCAGACAGCCTGTAATTCACTGCCAAACATCGCTCGGAAGAAGTTTGCAATTTGTGATAATGGTATTGTTCCTTCAATTCTGTTCTTGTAGCTCATCCTTCATTACACACAACGCTTTACAAAGCCTTCTGTGTTTAGCAGCATTAGCCCCTCAAGCAAGAGATTACAGTAAGAATATTTAAAATTTTATTACTGCAGCTATTTTTTTAAGTCCCTAGTGGCGGTAAGTACAAGGTATGAGTGGGTAGTGCCAGGAAAAAATCATTCTTGTTTGTATCAGGCAACAAATAAACCCCACATGTCTAATACAATTTGACATAATAAACCCTCAGTGCAATTAGCCCTTAGATTAGTAATTTTATAATTCAGCTGTTCAGCAATGACTCAAACCTGTTGTATACCATCTTTCAAGTAACAATATAAATAGCTTTAGCAAGCAAAAGAGAGACCTGCAATTTATTGTTTCAAAATGCACTTTTCCGTTCCAGATCTCTGATCTTTTTCCTGATAAAACTGTCTGAAGATGATTTGGATTAAATGGATGGGCTTTATCCAAAGCAGTCTGAGGCTCAGCTAAGAGTGTATAATCTGTGTCAGCCCTGAATGGACTGGGAAAGTGTACCCTCGCCCAACAATAGGCCATTTCTCTGCTAAAGAATTTGCACTTTACTGCTCTCCCAGGCAAGATACGCATCATCTCTTACCTCTAAGGAGGGATGGGGGTGTGCATAGAGAATCACTGCGCAGAATCATGCAGGCAGGATTCAAAGGAGATGGATTTGCTGTTTCTTTAGGCTAAAGGCTGAGGTCTGCTTCTAATTATGATGCTGGTCAAATCCACATAGGATTCAGATTTGTGAAATCCAAGGGGTTTGTTTGGGGTTTTTTAAATTTATTTTGATTTGTGATATTGGTCTTGTTGACTTTTCCCATCAATGACTCCTTCCAGAAACATAATTTAGTGTCACCAAGAGCCTCCTAAGGAAGGGGGAGCGCTCAGCTCTGCTGCAGAATTCACAGACCACATGCAATTGCTCAGGATCTGTGACATTGTACTTGTCTCCCAGATTATTCCTGTACTTCTGGATTGTATCAGTACAGTCCTCTGGAGTGTTATACTTAAACGGTTAAGCTTTTCCTCTTCTGTGTTCCAGTATGCTTTTTTTTTTTCCCCAACCGGGATACACCTTTCCTCTAGAGAAGTAATATTCAGTACCTCAAAATTTTCTTGTGCTATGGAAATACACTGCTTCCTTTTTGAAGAGTCTCTGTTTTATCCTAAAATATTATTTTACCCTCTGTGTTTATAAACCCACTTTATACTATAGCCCAAACTCCACTGCCTTATATCCCATGTCTTTCTTCTCACCTTAGTATGATGAGAAAGAGGGAGCCATGCAGGCTAGGTCGCTCACCTACTTCATGGAGAACTGACCCAAACTGGTAGCTAATGGGTTGTAATCTTAAACGTGGCCTCTGTTCAGCAATTAAAAGTTTTTCTAACTCTGGTAATATATATCAAAAGGAACAGGGCTCCTGTGAGGCCACCATGGTAGACTCTGCTTCGGTTGGTAAAACAGAAACAGGAGTATGAATGACCTACCTTTTTCATACCAATCATTAGCTATATTTAATTGCACACCAGTTCAATAAAGGCTTGTGATCTAATAATTTCTTTAAGTAGAATGAACTTAGACTAGGCAATCAAGTTGATATGGCATCTGTGAATTTGGATTTACTTTTCAAGAACAATTTTGGTAAGGTTTCGTAAAGCTAATGTGACCCTAATAATGTTAAAAATAGCAGTGATATAATTAGAAGGTAGTTCATAGGTAATCAATATTATAAAATTCTCCAAATGCTTTGGTGGATAGATCATCATATATAGTTTTAAATACAAATACAAGTAAGATTGGTTGAGAAAAAGTCATATTTTCAGAGCAATTCTTTGGCTGAATTTTTTTTTCAAAATGCATTGCTGTCTTGTTCTGCCAAGATGAGAAGTTCAACTACACAAAAGAGAGAAACTGCTATGGGACTGTGCTTTGTGAGAGTGCTTTAAAAATCTACTAACAGAAAATGCTTGCTTTGCTTTCTGATTTCTTCTTAAAGAAATCTGTAGCCTCAGATTTTGATAATGGTCAGTAATTTTTGTGTGATTGGTCAGGAGTAAATCTAGCAGAAGTGTTACCCAGGCCCTATCTCATTGCAATGTAACAGAAGTAAGAAGTATACTCTGTGTGATTTTTTTTTTCCTTTTTATTATTTTTACATCTTAAAGTAATTTCATAAATACAATATGCTTTATTGTACTTCTACCATATCCTAAAATAGAACTTTTACTTTGGTTTCTTCAGGGAATGATGTCTGTAATTTTCAGGGATTTGTGGCACACGCAGCCATGTAGGTACGAGACATCTTTGGGCAGCAAGGTCTGTTTTGGCAGCCCTTATATTCTAGCTATTGCCCAGCTTTCCTGAGTTAGCAAAGAGCTCCGTAGCAGCGGGGAACCCCAGAAGGCATCATGGAACCTGTATGAACAACACATTAAACACCGGTTGCAGAATAATTACTGTATTTTCATCTTTGCGTGACTGGCTCCATGCAGTCTCCTTATAGAGACCAGCAAGCCGTCACTTCCACCTCCCGTGTGAATGCAGATTGCAGCTCTAGGATGAGACATGAGCTCTCAGTGGAGCACAGACTGACCCCCAGAATGGCACCGTGCACATTTCTGAGATTGGGCTGCACGTGGGAGAGTTTTTGGAAGACCTTGCTTCACAGGGCTGCTCACTTGTGGGAGCATGACTGAGAACGTGGCATGACGTGATTAGATGGGGCGATACTTCAGGTTTGCTGTTAACAGTGGGAGGCTTTTCAACTACTAGTCCCTAGAGGAGAACAGAGGCTGGGAAAGGTGTTGCTTCTGCTTGCTGAGGACAGGTTTCCACCAGAACTCAGCATTAAGAGACACCAGCCCTAAGAATAGCCTTTTCCAGATATTTTGTGAGTCCTTAGGGACCCGATGGCATCTCAGGGTGAAGGCTCCCTCACATCTTTCCTCTCTTTGTTAAGTGTGATACCTGCAGATTAGCACCTCGCCCTCACGTTGCCAGGCTCGTCTGAGCCCACCTCAAGAGTAAACACAGACACTGCTGGTAAGACAAAGGCCCATTTACCCACCAAGAGATAAGGTCAGGTTGCTGTTAGAAGATTGCAAACTCAATCGCCAGCAAAGCATAAATACAGTTTTAATCTCAGCCTGCAACACAATGTGTCTGTTTGCTTAGACTCTCTTACCTAGGACGTGTCTCTGCTCTCAGAAGAGAGGGCTGAAGGCACCATCCCGCTGTCAGGGTGTCATCCTCTGCTGTCCAGAAGCAGAGACCTCTTCCCCAGCATGGAGCTGGTTTATAGACCTTAGGACTGGAGTCAGAGGTGAAAATGCAAATGCTGAGGAGCATTTGCATGAATGCAGGGTTGTGTGAAGCCCCTGGAAGAGCATTTGCAATCCTAAATTTTGCAAATTTAGAAGACAGACTGGAAATGAGAACCACCTTAAATATCTACAGACCATCTTTCCTCTGGTCTCTGGACAAGATAACGTAATACGTTGCTGTTATATACTTTTCCTGTAACTGATCACAGAAAAAAACTGTGAAGCTCATATGGTTTGCTGCATACTTGCAACTCAGATGTCCATTTAAATATTGCCTTATTTCCATCCTTCTCCCTCCAGCAAATGTCACAATCAGCACAGCAGAGCTTCTGAAGGTCTTGTTTTCCTCTGATAGCATGAAGCAGCCCAAATAATATCAGTGGGCTGTGGCTAGAAAACATGGCTAAGGAGGAGAATTAAGCCGGTTGAATAAACATGGGTTGGCTTTGGCTAACACCTCAGGCTGAAATCTCTCTGGCTGAAAATGACGGTATGAAATGGGTCAGGCATCCAGGCCTCAGCTCCCCTTGTCTTCCAGGCTCTAAAGTCAGTCTTCACAGGTGAAGCAAGCAGGGAATGTTTTCCTGCTGACCCAGTGGGGTTAATGGGCTCTGGGAGGGCACAGGGGAGTGCTGGAGCCTGTGGAAGAGAAGGATGGAGACAACCATCCTTGGGGAGGACAGGACAGTGGAGAGGAGGCAGAAAGGGAGCAGAGCGTTGTTGCAGCAGCAGTGAGCTCCTGCAGCACCATCCAACTGTGCCCCGGTTCTCTGCACAGTCGATAGAGAGAAATAATCGTGTTTTGAAAAGGCTGGTTTTAAAAGACACAATAAATTTCCTGACTGACACCTCCCTGGTAAATGTTTATAAATTCTCTCGGGTAACGTGCCGCTCGGAGAATTACAGGCTCCGAGTGCCTGGGTAAGTTTTACTGCTTTGGTTTCCGTAGGCTGGCTAATGGCTGTGAAATTCCCTCCCAGCTCTTAGGTTGAACGCTGCATCCGCAGTTTAAAAGCACCCACGTGTTTACCCCTGTGTTAGATAGAGACAGAGGCTACATGGGCTATTTGGTATGTTATACTCCCTGATGCAGCTAGAGGGATACCAGAAAGCCCGGCCCATCAGCAAGGCTGTAACCTTAAGTGAATAAATACACAGAATAGCTTCTCCAGCAAAAAACAGCTTTGAGCACCAGGAAGAATAAAGTCCTAATTCTGCAAAGATATTATCAGCAGCCACTGCAGCACATATTGTTTCTATTCACAAGTTCCCTCCTGTATCTTTGCCTCTTTCACTGCCTCAGTTTCAGGCTACTGAGAAATTCCTCAGTTTCCAAATCATGCTCAAGCTACTGTAACCCCTGGATGCACTTGAAAGCAGCTGATTCTGATTTGTTTTTTGCTCTATTATCTCAAGTTTCCTCCCTTGACCTCTTGAAGAGATACCATTCAAACACTCTGAAAAGAAACTCTGACTTGCTAGTTACATAAACTTTCAAACAAAAGGCATGAATAATTAGATCACCCAATTTTGTGCAGAAGCCTTTTTAACAGACAGCAACCCTAGAAAGACAGCTTTTTCTTAACCAAAGCAAAACTACTGTGCTCTGAGGCTGCCATGCTGAGAAAACTTGGGCAGCACTTATCTACTGCAGTCTTATAACTGACATAATGCAGTTAATTAATGGACTCCAGAGAGTCTTCTTGGTTTGTCTTTGTCTACAAGTACATTTAAATAAAAACTTTTCTCTTTTAGGGACCGATTCTGCATTGCATTTTCTATGGAGACAAACACCCTGCACATACGTAGAGTAAAATAGCTGTACAGCAAAACAGCATCATCTAGGGTCATAGGGACTTCACTCGGCACAGAGTAACAACTTGGTGTTCCTGTATGTTAGCGATGGCAATATATCACACGTCGGACAGCACTAGATGTTACACCCATTTGCAGAAAGCGAAGCTAAGTCTCAGACAACAATGGCGATGGTCACTGGGTTGTTAGACAACTGCTGTTACAGCTAAACAAGTGAACACAAGCTCCAGGCAGATTATGGCTCCTCCAGACATGGCCGTTGTTCAGTTACTACAAAAGCCTGTGACCTCCTCCGCAACATGGTGCTACCCTACTTACTGTCTACGTGGCCGTCACAGGTAGTGAACAGCATCTCTTGATGTTTCTCTGGGGACATAGAGCAATTTGTATCTTTATGACTCTGTCCAAAGAGAGAGAGAAGCCCACACCATCCACAGGAGACATGGACCTAGTTATTGCCCAGATCGCAGCCACGGTTGGGGCTGTGAAAGGCTCAAACAGCTTCATTTGGAAGAACGTCCTCTCCCATGGGAAATAAGAAGAATGGAGGGAAGGAAAAGCATCCTGGAGAGCTCAGCTCATCTGGAAGGACTCCAGTGGTTGTGTCTTCGGAGGGTTTGAAGAGCATGCTTGGTTCTGGTCTTGCATCCCTGCAGACACATAGTCAGACTTCTTCGGTGTGTTCTGTGTGAAAGCTGTGGGTGCACAAAAGGATGAATTGAAAGCACAGCTGGGCCCAGGTGTCTGCAGGGACACAGAGTGTGCTGGTGTGGGCAGGATGGTCTAGGAGTGGGGCATCTGGCTGTTCCCCTGCAAGGATTCATCTGTGAGCAAGGTGCCTGCTCAGCCTTGTAGTCAAAGCAGTCTCTGGCTCTTGAGGACAATATTGCTCCTCTTAAAGTAGACATTTAGCTTAGCTAAGTTGGATGCTTGGCAATTGCAAAGGATGTGTCTACACTGTTGTTTTAGTTTGGATCACGAGTGAGCTTTTGAAGTGATTCTCCTGATCAGCCCCTTGGAGATTTCCATGGATACTAAGAACACCCTAAATGTTCCTCCCAGCATCCTCCTCGGTATTTTAGGGGAAGCTTCAGGCAATCAAACAATTGTCAATTTTCAAAGCTTGACAAAGCAGCCGTTTCACTCTCAGGAAGAACATACTTCGTTCTTCCTGAGCAACAGCCCTGAAGTCTGATGAATGAAGTCTGACCGTGACAACAAAGGAGAACCTGGACCAAGTTGACGGTGGCAAATAAGGTGAGGATGGATTTAAGCCCCTGTGCACCCCATGGCTCTCAAGCAAGTGCAGGGCTGATTGTTTCCTCACGGAGATGAGATTAAGTACAGGGTCACCAGAGACCCAGTCCAGCTGACAGACTATTGAGCAGCTCCCATCATTCCTTAACTGGGCCAAGGGCACAGCTGGGAAGGAGAATTCAATCTGAACACTACAGCTTGGTGAGAAAGTGTTGACTTCCCATTCCCTTTTATTTCTGGGTAGAAATTTGTCAAACCCCTATTTTTTTGGTGGAAAAGAGATCGTTTCAATGGATATTCCCCTGGAAGTTAAAATGAAAATATTTTCATTACAAGAAAATTAATTTCTTTGGGCTCAAAACATCACTGGAAATTAATCTACAGCTAATAAGAATATCAATGTCAAAAGGCAATGGAAGTTGAATTTTAGATATTTTATCTGTGTGGGTGTTGGGGGAGTCTTCCTTGGGGAGATGGTGCTGGGGCTACATGAGTGCTCTGCCTGCCTGCACCAAAAGGTCCAGTTGCTCACACTTCCTCCATCAAAATGATTCAACTATGTGCAAAAAGACAAAGCGCTGCCTGACTTAAGCAGGCTCTGCCACCTCTCACTGAAGCTTGCTGCTCTGGGACAGTCCTCTCTGGGGTTTGGACCAGTAATTCCATCTTGGCCATGTGCCTTGGAAAATGTTACATTTCTCCCAGACAGCCCTAGCCACAGCCCACATCCTCCTGGCTCTTCAGGGAGCCCCTTCCACACATCCACGCCTTGTCCCTTCTCATGTACGCTGACTGCAAGCACCTTAGCATAGGGAGGAACTCTATGTGATATTCTCACAGCACTTAACACGATGAAGTTTAGGCTGTTTTGGTTTAGTTTCTTCTTTTTTTTCAGAAGGGACCCTAGAAAGAAATGCAAAAAGAAATACAAGAGGAACGCAGAAGATGATGTTACATGCCATCTGATACAAGCTCTTATTCTGTGGCATCATAATGAATTTATTTTGCTGAATTTTAAAAAATGTTGATTTTCTCAGCTGGACATGGAAAACAAATGTGAAGTCAATATGGGACTAATAAATCCTGATGTCCTGTGTCCTTCTTCCGCATCAAGTCTCTACTCTCTGATGAGGGGACAGTTGTTAGTTTTTCCTTCCAGAAAGGAAGGAAATTCACTCAAACCACTTGAGACGACTTCATCACTGGTTCCCATGATAACCTGGGAGGGGCAGGACTTGCGGTCTGCCCCCAGAGCTCCCCAGCAGCGCCAAGGGAAGCCAGTGCACTGGCTGCAGGAGTACTGGAGTACCTCCGAGGAAGTCTGGAAATGCTGTTTGCAATGTGGGGCTTTTTCCTTCCGCCACTTTGTCTTGCGTAGAGGAACCACCAGCTCTTTGGAAAAGCAATTGTGCTTTTGTAAAGTGTCTAACTTAAAGGAGTTCTGACCTAGGCAGGTGCTTACTAGAGGAACAGGGTGATCCTACCTTTCGAGAAACTTTCCGGTAGGCTGCTCACTCAGCCACTTCCTCTAGCAAGATACTAGAAATGGAGCTGCCTTGGTGATGCTGGCTTTTAGCTCTAGAGAACAAGTGCTACAACTCTGACTTCCTGGCCATAAAGGGAAGGCAAGTCCAGGCGTTTGCTTTCCTTATTTGTTCCCAGCATGATGAAGCAGAAACTTCTCGTGACCTAATGAGACTCCTGCAGGGAGATGGCAACCATTTGGAGAGCAATCTGATGAACTGAACAGATTAACAGCATGTTCTGCAAAGGACATGGGAGTGTCCTGGTAAGCTGCTTCTCTTTGAGAGCCTCTGAAGGATCTTGCCTAGAGTCCCCTTTTTTTGACAAAATATAGTTACAGTTCCTGTTCCCTTGTCCTGCCTTGAGAAAGAGCCAGGGGGAAATGCCAGTCACTCTCCAGATGTCCCATCTGATGTCCTGCCTGGAGAGTGGTTGTTCTTGGACCCTTCCTGGAGCTGCTCAGTTCTTGCTCTTGCAGAAGCAAGGGAGATGGAGCAGGACTGGAGAACTGGTGCAAAAGTCTCCCTTGACTGACAAGTCAATGAATGATGAACTACTTATCTTTCCCAAGGGGTCACCACTTGTGACAGCCAAAGAGCTCAGGGGATACGTGTAGCTGATGGCTCTCTCAGGAGAGATTAGACTTGTCTCACTCTTACCTCAGGGAAAGAGAAAGCTGAGGCCACACTGTCACTGCTGGTTATTTCTATCTGTCCTGCTGCCCCAGTCAGCCTTGTTTGCTGTTTTCCTTCATTGTTCTTTTTTAAGGTGTAACAGATGAGTTGTGAAGTGCTGTGGGTGATGTCCGGGTGTCTCTGGCCTGCTGCCACTTCCATTACATCATGCTGCAGGGTTGTGTGAAGCCCCTGGAAGAAATCTGTTTGTCTTCATTACGCCAAGAAAACTTGCTACCAGCTATGGTGCAGCGATCTCTGCTTTGTGCTTCCATGTGACACCCCCTGAGAGCTGGGAGAAGGGATCCCTCCCTTTCCCACCAGCGCTCAGTGTTGAACTGGAGGGCTACAACATTATCGCTGCCTCATCTCTCACTGCCCAGGACCTGCTGCATGCTGCTACTTACTGACACAAGTTTCCTCAGGATGGGAAGATGGGGGAGACCAAACCTATCAGAGACCTGCTCCATCCTCTCCTCCCCGTCCCACCCTCGAGTGCTTCCCCGCTCCCATCCCTCTCGCTGGAGGCCAGCCCGCAGGCTTCACCCCAACAGGAGACTTTCTTGTTTGGTACCTGATACCTGCCTGTTGACTTTCTCTAGCATCTCTTGATTCCCCATTGCCCTTCTCCCACCCTCCCAACCTCCGAAGGCCTGGCAGCCCCAAACCCTTGCCCAGCAGAGATGCTGAGAGGTTTCCACTGTAGCCTCTCATAGGAGACTGCTCTCCTGCCCTCTGCCCTGTCCCTCAAGGCTTGGGAGGCCGTGCAGACCACGCTGAGCCAAGCAGGCAACAGCAAGCTCGAGCAAACTTTTTTGTGGCTGTAAACATTTTCTGCAAGCAGTGGGGCGCAGGGGGAGGAGAGATGGCTGCCCTGTGTTGGACACTTCAGTCTGTTCTCAGGCTGTCGCAGAAAATTCTGAACTTGGCCAAGTTCAGGCCCTTTCCAGCTTCAAACAGTCTCAGCAAAAACAATGTCTGCAGCTTTGGAGATTGATGTGGACTGGAAGAAAAAGGCAGCTGATGTAATTCTGCTCCTTAACCTTCTGCGACAAGGCTTGGGGAGAGGAAAAAAAAAGGTGTGATGGGAAGAGGAGGAGGAGGTGGGAAATAGCTCAGCACTTTAATGAAGACTTTTCAGAATGTCTCACACCTTGTCCCTGAATTCAAATCTCTTCCAGAAATGAACACCGAGGAGCATGGTGCCTTTGTTCGAGACAGCCAGGGGTGATAATGCAAGATACCTGCACTGGTACATATTTTTTGGTTGATCTTTTTTTCCCCTTCTTTTGTTGAAGTTCAAGAAACATGGTTCAAAAGGCATAAGCTTGCACTTCAGACCTTGGGAAAAATGTTCCTTCCCTTGGAGGAGGAAGGCTAGTTTTGTGACAATTTTTTTTTTTTTTTTCCTGTGGGTCTATTAGAAACTGGCTTTACTATTTAAAATAGTTTGGTTGGAAATGATTGCAGCCCTTCTTGTATTGGAACACACTGGAATACCTGAAATTCTCCTTCAGGCGTAGCAGCCTTTCCTAGACCTGCTGACAACCTCCTGGGATAAACCCACGAAAAGGACATCACGCTCCTAAGATGAGGGGTCCTGAGATGTCCCCTTCTTCTTTTCTCTGCCAGACCTCTGCGCCCACCATGGCCCACCTTTTCCACTGGCACCCACTGCTCAGGACAGGGCTACGGGTCCCCCAGAAAATCCACAGGGAATCATCTCCCTCTTATGGTGCGATCCCGTACTACACTTGGGTGCTCCTCTCCGAGCTCCCCAGCATTTGCTGCTCCAACAGATGCTTGGAAATGTGGAGCAAAGAGGTGGCAGCTCACCTGCCCGCAGGAGTAGGCAGGGGGGCAGGCAGAAAACATGCCAACACCACCTTTGCAAGAATTAAGGGGTCTAAAATGGGGATGGGCTGGAAATTAGAAGAGGGTGTAACCACCAGCGGAGGAAAATGAGAGCAGGAAGGTGATGACAAGGTTGTTCAGTTTATGAGTGAAATCGGAGGAGGCAATCGCCCACGGCTGCTGAGGACTGGAACCAGTGAGGCAGAGCTCCCAGACGGTCCTTTTCACATCAGATCCAAAAACAGTCCTTTTCCCTGAAGCTGTGCTGGCCGTGGACGTGCTGGTGCATGCGATCCCTCTTCAGGGAGAAGGATGCCGGGGTGTGAGCGGCACAGGTCTGTTTGCCCATCGGACAGGTGAGCACTAACCCGGCAGGACTCAGCGCTAAGGCTGGAGGCATTGCCTTCACCACTTTTTCTAAATTCCTACAAATTCCATGGATCTCTTCTCGGCAGAGTCGCTCTGTCCGGTAGAGCTTGCTCTTACGGCAAGGGGGGCTGCAGCTGGGGAGCAGGGAGGGCAAGAGCCAGGCAGGCTGCTCTGCCTGCAATCCCAGCTTGCAGCCCTGCTCTACCCCCTCGTGATCACCATGGTAGACCTTGTAGATCTCCACCTGATGTCTGCTCAGGGAAGAAGTTGTCAACCAGACTTGCCAAAACAATCCTTAGAGCTGCAGGAAACATACAGAACGCTGGGTCAGCACTGGCCCACTGGGGCATGCCCATGTCACCCCATGGAAACCCAACTGCCTGGTTGGGAAGCGCTGAAGCTCCCAGCTGGCTGGGGAAGCAGCTCTCCTCCTGCAGCACCCGGCTGGGAGGGAAGCTGGCATGTGCCCGGGTCCTGCCTAGGGCCCCTTGCCCGAAAGAAAGGGCTGCCGATGTGCTCTGACGGTGCACGCCCAGAATCTCCAGCGTAGCATCCCAGACCAGCCTTGCACAGAGGCTGATCCTGGTTTTTACCGTCACTCTGATAAACGGGAAACCTTCATGGAGCAATTTCTGCTGTGTCCGTGCATCAGTCTTAAAAGAGGAATGCAGGACCTTTCCTGTGCTCAGGTGACTGTGTTGTTCGCAGATCTCAGGGCAACTGGGGAGGCCTCACTTTATAATAAATATTCAGAGAGAAAAGCCAACCTAGATTAACAAGAATTCACAGTGAGACTGGCCACATTAATTTAAATGACCAAGCTATCCCCTTTTTGCTCTTCACACTTTGTGATTTTCATAAACCTCACAAATGCTTGATTGATTGCTTTTAAGCTAGACTATTTGTGTCCAGCTAACACCAGCAGCATCCAAAAAGGTGGCGCGAGAACGGTGCTCAGCAGCAGTCGGGGGGCACGCGCAGGTGCCGGGGCCTCACACACACCAGGGCGCATCCTCTTTGCAGCTCATGGCAGAGACACTGCCCCTCCACAGAGCTACTCTCTGCTTCCCACCTCCCAACCACATCTCCTGCAGCTCAGCTAACATCACAGCTAATTAAATACACTAACGGCCAGGTGCTTGTCCTTTGAGATGGGACCCAGGAGTTACCCAGGGGTTGCTTCTGCTTCCGAGCAGTGCCGCTGGCTGGTGCCGGACTTCACGGGCTGCTCACATGCCCAGTCCTCGTCTGCGAATTTTGCCCTGGGATTAAATCACCTTGATGTGACTCACGAACAGCAGCAGTGAAGGGGAAATGCTAAACGCACTTGAAGCCGGGTTTATATTTTGGCCATGCTCATCCCTTCACAACCTGAAGAGTGGCTGAGTGCTGCAATGCTGTTCATTTTGTTGAGTTACAACCTTACAGTGAGAAGGTTCCTGACCTTGCTCTACGAATCAGCAATAAAGCTAACGAATTTCAAAGGACATCCCAATATATGTGAGGTCTTCTATTTACAGGTTTCCCCTAAATATTCCCCTTTTTGCAAAAATGAAAGCTGCAGTTCTCATGTAATGGCATGAATTTACAGGCTAGGAAAAGCAGCCTAGCTCCCAACTTCCTACTGACACAGGGAACGGGTCGCAAGCAACTCACTTCCAGACTGCCCAGGTACCTTCCCTTTAGTGCTGCCAGGAGAAACTGCACACGGTTAGCCCTACTGCACCAGCCGTGCTGCTCTCTAGGTGAAATCCCTGGACCCAGAGGCCTGTTAATTACCACAAAACCAAGGCAGAAGGCAGGAGATAGGTGTCTGTAAATCCTGGATCCTCATTTGCAAGGAATTCTCCAGGCTCCCAGTCCCTCTCAGTACAACACCAGCATTCACCACAACGTGTCCTGCAGAAGAAAGGCGCCTTGACACCTACCATTCCCCACCTGCCCTTTGGGTGGAGTTTAAACAGGACCTCTCACTTAGCCTCTCGCCTATTTGGTTTAACAGGGTACACCTCTAAACACATTCAAATTATAGGGAAAATGGGGAGAAAAAAAAGAATCTGAGAATATATTTGCTATTCTGGAGTAACAGTCTCTGAGTAATGTTACCTACAGATGCAACGGTTGAAAATAAACCTGGGATTATGGAATTGAATGGATAATCATGGTACAGCAAGAAGAGGTAGACATGTGCTACTGAAGTTGCAATTTAACATGGAAAGTACAAGGAAAAAAGCATAACAGAAGAGCAAGGATACCTACTGCTAGGGAAGGTGGTAATGGAGGGGGAGGAAAAATACCTGTAAAGAGATTTGTGAAAATCACCAAGTATTTTGTTCACAATGTCCTGTCCACACTCCCAGTGCACAGATGTCACGGGAGGTCCCTGTCCCACCTGGAAGGAGCATTTGGACCATTAAGATTTCTTTGTGTGACCGACTCCTCCAAAGTGGGCTTTTAACGGGCTGCAGTGAGGGAGCTGCTCGCAGCACGCCGGGAGCTGCCCGCAGCACGCCGGGAGCTGCCGGTGGCAAGCTGCCTCTCCCAGTGCCGGCTGCTTCAGGCCGTGGCAGCAGCCACGTGGCATTGCTTCTGGTCACTGACTGGGTGACATTTCGTTCGGTATAAATGACAAATGTTACAAGTGAATGAACAATTTGAAATTCATAGAGTCATAAATTAGAAGGCCGGGGGGGGCCACTACCATCAGCTGCTCTGACCTCCTGTATAACACCAGCCATAAAACCGCAGCTGGGAACTCCCGCATCCAGCCTGGCAATTTGTGCCCGAGCAGGAGTGAATCTGCGAGAAAGACACTCTGTCTTGATTTAAATGCCAATATGACAGAGAGCTCATATATCCCGGCTGAGATCTCCTAAAGGCTAATTATTCTCGCAGAATTCATACCTTATTCTCGCTTTGGGTTTGCTCTTCTCCACAGGGTTCCTTACCTACATTACTCACAAAGCTCCCCCGCAAAAACCAAATGATATTTCGTTGCACCCACTGGTGTTTGACTGCCTTAGGGACCGTTGCTGTTTGGGAACTAGATTCACAAATCACCCTGAGCAAACAAGCAGGAGCATGGGATCACCTGCGGGTTTTGGAAATACCAAAATATTCAGGACATTCAGCAAATATATTTTATACAAATGATTCGCTGAGCCCTCATCTAAAAGGGATCAGCGAGCACTTGTGCCCCCAGTAAGGGCGTGCAGGGAAAAGCAAGAAGGAGAGGGTGAGGTGAGTGAGAGGATTGACCCAGGGCTGATTAAGGAGAAAACTGGAGGCAGTGTGCCCAGCCTTACCAGGAACCGAGGACTAAAAAAAGCCAAAAAAAAAAAAAAAAAGGCACATTTTAGGAAGTGCGAGTACTGCGGGAAAGACGAAGAAAAGGGATTTTAAATGGAGGTGCCAGGCGGAGGGATGCCTGTGCCGGGTCCGGGGCTGGACTGAAAGCCAGGAAGATGCTTTCAGCCGCCATGCTGAGAGCAGGCAGGCGAAGGAGGCAGCTGCCAGCCACCAAGGCACCGGAGAGCATAGGAGGGCAGGGGACCGGCTAGTTTCTCCACATTCACACCAGCACAAAACCTGACCTCCCATTCCCATGGCAACCCTAACCCGGCTGCATCGCACCGAGGCAGATGAAGGCATAAATTTAACAGCAAAGCCAGTCATCTCAGACCCTCGGCACGCGTGATGCAGCCAAGTTCAGGTTGCTGGGGGAACCATAACTTTTTAATCATGCTGCATTAAGGGTTTTATTACTCTGCATATTTATAAGGGTTGGTTTATTCAGATCCGTTGAGAGAGAGAAAGAGATTTGCCATTTTTACCATGTCTTTCATATTACCCCAGGTTTTTCCCTCGCTTTGTACTGCACCGGTGCTGGTGCAGGTGACTGGGGTACCGCTGCTGAGGGCAAACAGGGTGCCAAATAGTCACAGTGGGTGCAAGCAAACTAGTAAACAGAGATGCTAAAGAGAGAACTGCAAAGTATCCGAAGGAGGGAGTTCATTGAGGCGGTAGACCAGTGCTTCGTACAATACGTAATATTTCTGTGGATTTTGAGTGAAAAGGCAGCCGGGACAAACGTTAGGAGAGCGTTTTACATCAATGGCAGCTACAAACATTTCAGCAACCAAAAAGAATGACAACCAAAAGGAAAAAAACACTCAATGAGCTACTGTCTGGAAAGACTGAGGAACAAATGCGACCCAGAAGAGAAGTTTTCTGCCCTCCAGGGCCTTTGTGCACCCTTATTATTCCCCCTCCTGGCCTGTACAGCCTTGCTTAAAAACCTATCTGGAAATCTTTTGGAAAAACATTGACACTAGCCTTTGTTTGAATCAGCTGGAAAAAATGTACCTTCCAAAACATTTGGAAAGGCACAAAAATGACCTAAAGAAACCCTTGGAGGTTGTCCTGGGCTCAGGGCTCAGACAGACTTGTTCCTTCAGATTTATCTGTAGTGCTTTAACATGTCCCTCCAAACTGTACACTTTCACCCCACTGACTTGAGTATATTTGGGCTTCTTGCTGAGCTGCTCGGCCCGTTGGATTGGCTGGAGTGAGACGTGTGGGATGCCAGGGCCAGGCATCTCCTCCTTTGGCCCTGGCAAGGACCAAGCGAGGTGCTGGGAGGCTGCGTGCAGCCCACGCGGGGTGAGCGATTTGGCTGCCCTTGCCGAACCTAACAAACAGATGAGCTCATCACCAAGGAAAGTCCCTTCTGAAAGTAGCAGGAAAAAACAAAAACTATCAGCTTTGTGCCATGTGCTTTGGAAAATCCCTTCCAGTGCTCCTTCCCATCACGAGCTCCATCCCAGACAAGCCGAGCATCAGGCTGTGCCTCAGCCCAGGCTTTTGATGCCAGCCCCATCTGTGGCACTGATGTGACAGAATAGAAACAAGACCTATAGCTTTCTCAGTATGACTTCCAGCACTGGCTGCTGGGTCTTTGAGAGGGCTGTGGGCACCAGAAACACTGGGGCCTCCACAGGGGCTGAGAAGAGCTGGCTTGTTTATTCCAGTGAAATAAATACTGGGGAGAGAAGGAAGAAACAGGAGCTGGTACCACATGTACCACGGTGGGTTGCACAGGTTGGGGTGCTCCCACTGCTCATGCTTGTCCTCTCCTCCATCTGCTCTCCTTTTTGCCCCTGTCAACTCTTGATACAGCTCCCCAGCCCCTCCCCGCTCCCTCCGGCAATGCCCACGCTCTTGGTGGTGCCAGCAGCAGGAGCCATGGTAGCAGCAGCAGGTGCTGCTCCCCAGGGGCTCTGGCACCTTTGCCTCTCTTGTCCCCTCCTCTAACGCTGCCAGCTCAGTGTCTCTTCTCACTCACTTTGTTCCAGTGCTGATTTTTCAATTTTTGAAGATTTTGGGCTTTGACCATCAGGGCGATGAATGGGCAAGTGCGTCTCACACCAAAAGGCTCCAGCTGTGCTGGGCGAGCTGCTGTGCTGCGGGACTGGGGGGGATGAGTGCAGCGTGTTTCTCTGCACGTGGGTTTGCCAGGCTGCAGCCACAGGGTGACTTTCACGTGGTGGGTCAGGGACAGCTGCCCCCGACCACGTGAGACTGCATGTTGTAGAAGAGCGGTCACCCTTGGTCAGATAAAATGTCCATCTGACCCCACGACTTTTCCCTACCAGAGGGTGAGGACAGGGTGAACCCATTGCAGCATCTCCCCAACATCTCCTCCCCACCTCTGGGGACCCAAGGGACCTCCTGGGCCAGAGCTAATGTCTCTGTAGGCAGTAGCCTTTAAATGATTTTCCTTTCATGATTTTTTCCTGCCACGTTTTGAAGCTGTGGCCAGCACTGACAGCCTCTCGTGGCAGAGCTCCATTGTGTAATGACATGCTGTGTGAAAGCACCTCTCTGTTTTGAAGCTCCTGCCTCCTGCTTTTGCTCCATGCCTCCAAGGTGTTGGCTGGGAAGAGGTGGTGAACAGTCATGGCCTATTTGCCATCCCCAGGCCTCCTCTATCACCTCTTCTTTCACCTGGGACAAAAAACCCTATCTTTTTTCCTGATATTGCAACTGCTTTATACCTTTGACTACCCCTGCACCCATCCCTGCTCCTTCTCCTCCTTGCTGAGGGGGAGGGGGAACAGAGCATCATGTGGCAGCCCAGCTGCAGGCACGCTGTGGCTCTCCGTAGCGCTATGATGAGCATCGGGGAGGAAAATCGTCCCCGAGGGGCTTCCCCGCAGGTATGGCATGGCACTGCAAACCATGGCGCTGAGAGAGCCAGTGGGTACCTGCTGCCGCTTGCCCAGAGTGCTGGGCAGGAGATTACCATGGATGCATTTCATGGTAATGCCTCTGAGCTGCTGGGTGCCCTCATGTCAGTAAAGCAATGCAGCACAGTAGCCTGGCGCACACACAACCTGAAGTAGGACACCATGCGTTTAAAATAATGTCATTCCATAAAGCTTTCTGGCTTTATGGGGCAGGCTGTCGCACTTGCCTGTTGGTGCAGAGGCTGAGAGCCAGTACCTGGCCCAGGCTGGTGCCTCCGGCTGCCCACAGTGAGCCGCCAGTGCTGGATTGCCACACAGCCGTGCCGGCTGCTAGCGCCAGGCCAGGGGCAACGCTCACACCTTATCCCAATGCCCTTTGCACAGTCGCTGTCAATGCTGTGATGCTTTCTTTTTTCAGTGCCCTTTTCTTCTCCATACAGCCAGTAGCATAGAAGCACACAAGATATTTTTAGACCTAACTTTGAAGTGCTTCAGGTCTGTGATCGGGTGACTTAGCTGCCAGTGCTATTTAGTTTTACATTCAAACTGAGCAATTACAGCCCTGAATGGCTCTTTAGAGACCATATTTCCTTGTCATGCTGTCACATAGTTTGCACGTGGCATTGTCTGTAAAGAAGCACTTCATGCACCCAGGTATGTGTCAAAAGGTTTTCCAAAGCAGGTGGAGAATAAAGCCCTGGGCTGTCACACCTCTTTCCTCTGGCTGCTTGTGAACCCACCTTCCTGTGCCCTTCGTAACACCGCCTTATTTCAAGATGATCTGGCATGCTCTGCCAGGGATGCTCCCCAAGATGACAGCTCGCAAAGGATTGCTGCAGGATTTGGGTCGTGGCCGGAGCGTAAGGTGGCATTTTCTCCCTAATTAAAGTCTCTCTCACAGCTTTTTCCTTTCAGAGGAAGAAATCTCTGCAGCTCACAGAGCCATTTGTACTGGTTTAATGATGCTCAAGACATTTATCCCGGGGAAGGGTTCTGCCTGAGCTCCCTGTTTACTTCAAGCCCACTTATTTATAACATCTTTTCCTCCAGTTCTTGAATCCTTCACCCGCACGAACATCTCCTTTAGATCATCTTTATTGAATACAGTTAAGTGTAGCTCATGGGGTTATTGAATTACAGGCATGAACTTACCAAAATGAGATAAATCACTCACATATTAGCCTCTCTCTATTAAACACATTTCACCCTGAGGCATTTTTCCATAGAACAGATACTATATATCAAGCGTTCGAATACTCGAAGTAGCTAACGCGGGCTTCTCCCCATGAGAAGGCACGCAACGGGAATGCAGCAGCCCTCTCTGAAGGAAGCTTTACTGCCTAAAATATTTATTAGAAATAACATCCTCTGTGTGAGGCTTGAATGGTAAGAGCTTGAGAAGGAGTTCGAGCTACATTTGCTCGTATTGGATTCTGTCTCACGCGGTGCAGTATTAAACGGCGATGTGCGCCGGCCATCGTGAGGTACCACGCTGCAGTGAGTCACCACCGGTCCCTGACACCTGCCTCTGCCCAGGCCCTGGCACGGGAGGGGCAATGCCCTCCCTGGGGTCACTTACCGACGTGCCCCTGCCAGGCAGCAGCTTTGCCCCCACAAATCACCAGCTGTGAGAGATGTTTTTTATCTTTGTGAGATATTTGAGCTTGATTTGTGGGGGGGACAGCAGTGGGAAATGGTGAAGCCATTTGGGGGTGCGAAGGGGACTCGGCTGCATGCTCAGCCCGTGGCATGGTGGGGGGCAGCAGGTCCTGGTGCTGCCTAGCTCCAAACCATGCCACCTCCTCGCCCGCCCTGCGGCACCTTTGGACTCATGCATCCCCAGAGCATCTCCGGACCACTGGTTTGCCTTTTTCTCTAGTTACTTTTCATTCTGGCACTCCTTTTAACTTCTCTTACCACAGCCTCACCTTTGGTATTTTCACAGTCCACATCATATCCCCATATTTCCTTCCCTGCCTTGTGGTTTGACAGGTCTCTGGTTTTTGGTGGATTTTTTTCCCTCTTGCATCAGCCTGTCTGAGTTGGAAGCCTGAGGGGGTTTGGTGATGGTTTATTTGGGGGATCCTGATCCCAAACTGCATTTGCTGACTCCAAACCATTGAAGCTGTAAGGTCACCGGCTGAGCTTCAGCCAAGGTCCATGAGGGGAAGGCACAAAATCTCTTCCCGCCACTTTGCCAGGGGTGTGCAGAATCTCTCCTGCAGGTGTTGGTCTTCTGCAGGGAAAGTGATGCAAAACCACCTCCCCTTTTGTACATTTTGTCCAGGCACAGAACTTGAGGGGAACCATCAGCGGCCTCTGGCATCACTCCTGCAATTAGAGAAGAGGGCTGAAGTTTTTAGCTTGTTGTTCAGCCTGCTGAAAAATGGCCAAAATCTCTGCAGAAATCCTCTTTTGCTAGATGTTCCTATTTTCTATTATTTTCAGTAGAGCAAAAGTTTTAATTATTTTCAGACAAAAAGATTCACTGAAATACAAAGAAGGGAAAAAAATATATATATATATACAGTAATCTGACCTGATACATCACCATGAAGATTAGTAACCTTTCAGAAACAGGCACATTCACTGGAGCATTGCTGGATCCTTGCTCCTTATGCACAGGATTTTGTAAATAATTAGCTTAATCAATATATTAAAACCTAGCATTGTTAAGGATTACACAAGGATAGTTAAGGATCGACACAGGTGTATTTGTAACCTCAAGGAGCATGAACTACCCTATTTAAATACTACTATTTAAGTTGCCTCTCTCAAGGAAAATAATTTTTACAATCAATTAATTAGGTTTCCAGCCAGTGGAAATGGTTTTCAGTGTGGATGTTTAACTTTTTTCTCTGGGAATGCCTTTAATTAAGGAATAAACTGTAAATTTGATAACAGTGATGACGTTAGTGTCCTCTGTCCGCGAAAGGGGCTTTCCTGCCCCATTTTGCAATGTTCTGCAAAAGACTGCGGTGGAAACAAAAGCTGCACCACCCCTTCTCCTGCCTGTGCCTCTGCACCCTTCAGGACCCCCCTCAAACGCACCGAACCCCACAAGCGGCACTTCTGGCTGCAGCACCCCCGGGCCATACCCAGCGGGATCAGCTGCTGCCCGTGGGCACGCGCATACAACGTGCTGAAAACAAACCGGGGTGGGAGCTCCCCTTTCATGGCCTTTTTGTTCAAACTACAGGTTTATGACATGTTATACCCACTTTATCTTCCAAACCCAGATTCCAGCTTGGATTTTCCCCATTCCTTCAAGGTACGTGCGTGTTGCTGGTTTACAGACACTGCATGGTGCAGCATGGGTTACTTCATTAAAACACAAACCTCTGTGATACAATTTCTTCTCGTTCTGGCTGAATTGGATTTCATACTTTTAAATTTCTGTTAAAAAAACCCAAATAGACCAATATGACAGACAAACTTTCATGCTTGTGTTTTATGTTGATCTATTTTCACTGTCTTCTCTCCTGCTGGAAGCTAAAATCACTCTTGGAGCCACCTCCCACCCTGTAATATTTTAACCAAAATCGTCCATCTCGCAGTTTGTCAGAGCAGCGGTTTGGCGCCTGTGTCACCAGTTTCCCCAGTGACTGCATCTCACTGTACATACATGTGGGGTGCTGCACTCGTCAGAATTTGCCAGGTAAGGGCATAGCAATAAATCCCTGGGGGGGCTGAGAATGGGATTGCGGCTCCCAGCAAACACTTAACTTCAAGCAACACGGGCCACCAGGTGCTCAAGGCAGCTGTACTCCATCAGGTGGTCTCCTCCTTTAGTCCCTGTTTGGGCAATTTGACCTGCGTTTGGGTGTCTGTGTGCTCTTCAGCTTTTCAACTGGGGAAGAGGAGGTTTTCAGGCAGATTGGCCCTTCTGACAGTAGGTCCCTGCAGCATTTCGAGCCATCGCTGTCCCGCTGAGCCCCAGGGTGCAGATCAGCCAGCATGACTCACCAACATCTCGCTGTCTGCGGTTGCTACCTTTCCTCCTCCCCTCAGACCCGACCAGCAATTCCTGTACCTCCCGGGGAGTCGGAGAAGCATGTGATTATGAACGACAGCCTAACCCCTTCACCCATGGAGCGAGGGTTGGATGAGATCTGATCAAGCAGCTGCTCACCAGCCCCAGGCGCTGACTGCCGGTCGCTCAGGAGGCACAGGCTGCTTGCTCTGCATCGGAAGTCCCCACGGGGCTCTCCCAGCAAAGCCTCCAAGGCAACTGGGGGTATTTTCAAACGACCTGGTTTTGTCCAGCATGCAAATAAATTGCATGGATATCTTACATACCTGCATGGCTGGCGGTAGTGGAACATGTATTAGGAGCTTATATAGGGATTTCTAAGTTCCTGGGCTGGGACGTCATACTCCTCCCACCTCCTGATCTTCTGAAGGTAAGCTGGGGCAGAGAGCCAGGGCAAAGCCTGAAGCCTGTGCACAGAGGCTATCAGGAGTGCCTGAGCTGTGTATGAGCTGTCTGCACTGAGGTGAGCACACCTCAAAGCACACAGCCACCACGATGGTCATTCCTGGCACCCAGCTGCAGAATTTATCCCCACAGAATCCTTCTCCGTAGCTTGCTCGGTATCTCCATGGTATCAGCACGTGGCTGAAGCATATGTGAAGCATGCCAAACAATTCATTCTATTGTCTTCCCTACCCAGTTAACGGGAAGAACTCACTAAGGTAGAGCTTGGCTGGTGTCGGAAGCCTTACAGGTCCCTACGTATATTTGAGAAACACTACAAACAGCAAAAGAATTTTAATTTAAAAAGTTGATTGATAAGAATAGCTCAATGCACACCCTGCCAGCATCTTGCGGGAAGACCAGCCAGTGGATACTAAAGATGACCCTGCATAAACTGGAAACACAAATGTAGGACATGATCAGATTTTGGCACAGTGACTCACAGAGGGAATGAGCTCCCATTAAAGGCGGGAGTGCTATTGACACCTCACAGGGTAAGACAATACCTCTTTGCCTTCTCATAGAGTGCCTTTGGGAAAGGCGTAACGGGGCCTTCCATAAGCATCTGCTCAGGGCTTTTCAACTAATCTCAGCATTCCCGTAGGTGCTCTCCTGAGACAAATCCCTGCTTCATCTCCCTCCCTTCCTCAGTCAGCTGGTTGCATTTCTTACGTAGCTGGTGGGGTGGCAGAAAGGCTGCTGCTCTTCAAACACTGTGGGTGAAGCATTGTACAAATCCAAAGCTCCCACAAATATTAAACAAAGGCTTGTTCCGAGCACACGGCAGCTTTCCCACATTCCAGGCTGAGGAAACGGAAACATTTCCCGAAAGCATATGCTGTAAAGGCTATCCTTGGTGTTTCTGTGGGCATGGGGTTATGCGCCAAGATGTGCTGCACTGCCTAAATAACAAGCACTCCTGCACTAGCCCTTTCTCCATCTCCTCTGGCTCAGGTGAGCCCACCTAAGTAGGACCAGAAACGCAAAGGGATAGTTAAACTCAGTGTGAGGGCCAAGGAAAGACACCATAATCCTCGCAGGCTGAAAAGTGCTTTTCAGTATCTTGTGACGTGGGAGCTTTCAGAGCATGGAGCTCGTCCAGATTCCCATCCCGGGTTGGAGCTGGTGTGCATCACCCCAGGGCAATGGCTTCATTAACATCAGTGCTAACGCCAAGCTCTACAGCACAGGATCCCTTTAACCAAAGACAGTCCTCTGGAGATAGCTCCCTTCTGCCATCGCTGAAGCCAACTGCCATGATAAAAGCTGCTTAAAATCCTTGAGGAGAGGAACTTACCGCAAGAGTCCTGGTGGAAGAAGCAGCTTTGTTTCTGTTTTGCTTTCAGAGGGTAAGCACCTTTTTCTCTACCTCTCTTACTTCTAGAGCACAGTTTGTACATCCCATCACTCAGATGTCTGACATATTATTTCACAAAGTGTTCTTTATCCATAGCTGTGACAAGCAAATTACACCGAATTAAGCTCATCTATCTTGGTCTCAAGGGACGCTGGCTATTAAACTGTCTCAGAACTGGCATCCTGAAGCACTGTCACCACTCAGCCTAGAGGAAGATGCTGAGACGGCTGCGCCACCCAACAAAGAAAGGCTGCTCTATTCAGGGGTGTAACTAAAATAGCGTGTAGGGAGCACCACATTACTCAGTCCTTCTGCAGAAAATAGGCTCAACTTACAATGGCAACATTTAGTCCAAATGGCAGGTCTGCAACTTCACCACTGGCTCCAAGAAATAATCTACGCATTTCCTTTCTGATACACAATAACCAATATGAGATCCTGCAGGCTCCATCCCACCTCCATTACCCCACTCGGTGGCAGTCAAACTGCCTAAAATCACCAACAGCCACAATACATGAAAGGCAGAGACCACAGCTTACCTTTTAGCGAAGCCAGGATGGGCTTGGGGGAGATACAACAGGAGCTGCTTATTGTTCAAAGAGGAATTTTAGAAGGAAATCGATGGACACTGGGGAACAGCACAAGTCATCTCTTCACATAAAGCCTTCACTTGCAACTGACTCTAACCCTTGTTCTCACTAACTGCCACCTCTGCTGGGGTCTGAACGGGCAAGAGACATACAACAAGGTGAAAATGATAGGAACAGCTTCCGAGATCCTTTTTGACAGAGCTTAAGGCCGTTTCACATGACATGGCTAACTCCTGCATGCTTCACCCACACCCCACTCAATGCTTTGCCATCTTCTTCTTGTTTCAGTTGGCAAAGGAGAGTTGAGTTGACACCACTGCCTATAAAATAACATCCTAATGATCAGTCTCGCAGAAATGTGCTGCTCCATGTTGTGGAGCAGGCTTTGTGCAAAGCCATGGACACAGTAGCCGATGAGACACTTGGGACTTGGGCTGCTGACGGCCCTTAGCAAAGAAATATGGAGGAACTTGCTCTTTTCTTTTGGAGGAGCCCATCTAGCGCAAATGAGACGCCAAGGACTGCAATACTGTTTGAACAGGCAATGGCACATACCTGCAACCTGCATTAAGTATCTCCCCTGAGAAAGCAAAGTGTGGAAACATAAACCCCATAAAAATTAAGCGTTGCACACGGAAAGTAAAAAGGGATTTGGAGAGATGTGTTTGCTCACTCCTCTCCCGCTCAGGCCTACCACCCTAGCTGCTTGAGCAGTTTGCCACCTACAGATGAATCACCCCAGACCCAGAAGAGGCTCTGCCCAGCAGTAGCTTCAGAATGAAGGAAAAAGGAAGCTGAAAGAAAACCTGAACTAACATTGGCCTACCCCTCAGCTGGGCATTGCTTGGGCACTGCCATGGGCAATTCAGTGAGTATTTTCCAATTTATGTATAGACACAGGAAAGGATGGGACAGAACCAGTCTCATTTCCTTCCTCAGACTCCCTACCACTAATGCTGAAACCATCTTTAAAAGGGCTCATTGCAAAAGTTAGTTATTTCTTCTTAAAGAAGCTGGGTTCTTACCAGATATGACAAATTCAGAGCTGCCACAAGCTAGGCTTGCTGGGAGTGCCAAGGTTAAAGTGCAATAGCGTATATTTACCCTCACAATCAAGTTAAGCTTGTAGCCCATTTTCAACATAAGCCTACTCTAGAAAAACAATTCGTTCCTTAATCAGAGCAACAAAGACAGGCTCCTAGGCTTCAGCTATTTGAAATATACTCAGATTGGTCCAGATAATTGTTGGTGAAAAATGAAAAGCTTTGAAGTTCTTGAATCTAGTAACAAAAGCTGAGAGAGGCGAGGAAAGAGGCACAGCTCACACGCCGGCTGCTGCATGCCGAGCTGCCACCTCCCTCACAGGAATTTGCAACTCTTCCATTAAATGTTCTCAAAGGTACTTTCTTCTTCCTCCCCTTTCTGTAACCCTCACGTAAAAAGCCCCCCAGAGCAAAACAGGGACAGGATTAATTTCCTTTTTTTTTTTTTTAAACAGTTCAGGAAAGTAATTTAGAGCCTTGCTCTCGGTGTTCCTAAAACCAGTACTAAAAAGCTTATTTGATGCAGAAGATGATTTATAATTGTCATGAATACGACAAGATTAACCTTATCTGCAACAAAAATATACCCCGTCTTGAAGGTATCAGAGGTTATACCAAGCATTGAAAAACCTTTTCTTTCTGCAGTTCTAGAGAAATAAACCTCAAATTCCTCCTCCCAAACGACCAGCTGACTCAGACATCAGAACAAGTCAAATACTAAGATTTGACTTCCCTTGTAGGATCTGTTTGTTGAGGTAATCTGCAATACGTCTACTAAAAATGGAGTAGAATGAATGAAATTACTGCAAATGGAGTAGCAGACTATTTAACTAAATGTAGAGTATAATTTACTTTTATTATAATTAGTTGATAAGCTGCATCTTCATCTCAAATACCTTCTCAATAGGAAAATTAAATTCAAGTGCAAACTAATGGCAAGAGTCCTTTTTGTCAGTTGGATGCATTTCCCTTTGCAAAAATGAAATTAAAGCCAGCCTGCTGCTTCTAAACAAAGCATTGGAGACATCACAATATACTGGTATCAAATAAGGTTTGCATTAATATGAATAATATTAACTATTATGCATTAATATGAATATGCATCAGTAAGAGAGAAAAAAATCTAGGCCAAAAGTACTTTAGTCAAAGAAAAGTTACTCTTGTCGCCATTTCAGTACCTGGGAAGAGTCTGGAGATACTAAACAGGCAAGGTCAAAGCCTATATATAAATCAAGGAAAGGACGAAAAAAGTTTTTCGCTTGAAAAACAAACCGAAAAGAAGTTTAAGGCACTCCCACCTACATATTTATCTGTGTTCTGGAAACTGAGGAAAGCCAGGTTTTGACAACACTTATGTCAAAATGAAGAGGGTATTGCACAGTGTTACTAAAGCAGCATAAACCTTGCACTCAGATTTTGTCTTTAGTTTTAAGTCTCCTGAATACTTAAACCTCTACTCCACTCAGATAATTTTATCTTCACCTCAAACACGGTTTGCATTTTGGGCTGGCTACTGATCTGGTTTTTCTTTTGCCTCCCGTCAGCAGCTCAGTGCATTTGAACGGATCACACTAGTTGATATTCACACTACATGAAGCCCTCACAGAAAAAAATCCTGCATATATTACGTATCTTTATGTCATAAAATCATGGTGTGGTATTAGATACCAAGATAAGAATGAGTTACAGAAACCTTAGAAGAACTATTCAGACAGGAATGTCTCTAGATTGTGTAGATGAAAAAGAGCTGTCTGATCTGTGAAATGTAGCTAGTAATGAACCCACGTTCAGCCTATCTCCAGCTGATCAGCTACATGCACACAACAGGGGTAATGACGTTTTACGGAGGCACTGTATTTTTTTCTGCTACTTAAAAAAAAAAAATCCTTCTCAGCAGTTAATGGAAGGCTGCCCACTTGCAAGAAAAATTCCTGTCAGATGCTATTTCTCAGGACACAACCCGATACAGATGCACGATGGAGGAGCGGGGTGTTGTCGCTGATAAAAAGGAACACAGGCAAAGGTCATATGCAGATTTATGAAAAATAAATTTATTACATAACACCTTGTTTTAACAATGTTTGATTTTTTTTTTTAATTCAGAATACTTGCGTCATTCATGTAAAATAGTTTGATACAGTACATTGTTTTTCCTCATAAATTCTAAGGCTCTCCTAACACCTTGATCCTCTGTTGTAGGAATGGCACCCCTAAACAACGTGCGAACATTTAAAAAAAATAATTAACTGAACAAAACTTAAAATCCACTACACCAAGCTGGTTCTCAAAAATCATGACGAAATATCTGGATGGATGCCGCACCTTTTTAGGAAATATCATTCATGCTTTTTTAATCCCAAAGCATGCTCACAAATCATTAACACCAACAGGAAAAAAATAAAACACTGTCTATGACAATCATTTCAGTTTGTTTGCTGAACCAAACATGTTTATATCAATGACAACATACTTATTTTACTATCAAATAGCAGCTTTAATACCAGTCAAGTCATAGATTTAAAAACAAAAACAAAAACTTATGTTGGAAATTAATCTTTGGGACGTTTGTAATTGCTGGAAAAAAATGCAAACGTTTTCATGTTCTTAAAAAAACCTCATCGTAGCAATTGTGTCGGTCATAAAACATTGATCTAGGTGGAAAATGAACCAACCCACAAAAGTCACTAAAAATAAACGTCTATCAAAATTGTGTCAGAGTCACGGTTAGTTTGCTTTTTTGCCATGGTAACATATACTGTATGCTTCAAGTACCAGTTCAAAGATGTTGTGTACTATTGGTCAGATAAAGTTGTTACATCAAGAGAATTCACCACATACGACAACAAAAATGCTTGCCCCTAGCACATTTCACAGCTTCAACTGCTACAGACTGTCACTGAAAAAAATGCATCGGTCAGTCTGAACCATGTCAAGTAAACTATGGAAGTAGCATATCCACAACACAAACTGTGCTAGCACTTTCTTTTCAAGTCTAACCCCAAAAACAGGTACAATTTGGGAGCCACTACTCCGCTCTGTGGAAGGGGGTGGATCGTGGCGATCGGACAGGTTGGAGGTGTGGTTGTACAGTACATTCTCGTGGCCCAAGCCGGGTTCCAGGCAGGCAGCTGTGCGGCCGGTCCTGCAGCATTAGCAACAGTGCATTGACGTTATTATTGGGATGCAGCTCAGTACCGATGTGTCTGATGCGAGTACTGTGGCGGCTGCTGGGAGGTAGTTGAATATCCCATGCTGCTCTGTGGCTGTGATGTGCTTGGTCCGGGGTTGGGGTAGGCAGCATGGGGGTTGGAACGCTGCAGAGGGGTAGAAGCAGAGGAAATGCAATCCGTCGTAACAGGTACATTGCAAGACAGTTTCACCTACCGATTTATTTCTTCAAGAGGTACTGAACACACACAGTCCCAAAGCAGCTGCACTGTCAGGCTTCTCTTCACTTACTCTGATTACAGCAGGTGCAGGTATGAACATCAGGAATACCAGATTAGAAAGTGACAGTTACCACCCTCCAGTATCCATCCTAATTACCTCCTGTGAATCTACACCCATCATAGTCAAACCTCCAGTCAACCCTCCAGATGGCTAGGGTACACCTGCATGTTACACAAGGCTACCACCACGCACGGCAGTGGTCTTCTCCACTTGCTCCCTTCCCTTTACCAGGAAGGTATGTTGGGGTGGAGGTCTGAACGGTGCATCTGACTGCTGATGGGCCACTCTGCATTATTCCGGAGATTTTCCTGTACAAAGGATACGCTTGCCACCCTTTTGTGTGACCTAGGAGTAAAGGCTGAGAGAGCTGTGATCGTTTAGGCTAAGGCATCACCTAGCAGCAGCCTAACTCTCCTTCAAGTATTTCTAAAAGACAACAGCCACAGTCTTCTCAGTGGAACCAGGTATTTCAAGGGGGAAATGGCCATAGGCTGTGGCTTGGGAGGTTCAGGTCGGACATTAGGGAAAAAAATTCCCTAAGAGGCTAGTACAGCACTAGAAGAACTTGCCCAGAGAGGCTGTGAAGTCTCTGTCTATGGAGGTTTTTAAGACTCTGCTAAACAAAGCCATGGCTGACCTGATTTAGCACTAGCAACAGTCCTGCTTCAAGGGGGAGATTGGGCTAGATGGTCTCCGGAGGCCCCTTTCAACCAGCATTTCTACAGTTACTTATTAGATGGAGCATTCATTATTCATTGCACGAAGCTCTGAGCAAACCAGCAACTGCCTACTTTGATTTTAGCCTACAAGTTAGTTATTTACACATCATGTGTTATAAAGGAAAAAATGGACTGCGTGCGGGATTTTCAATCTAAGCATATGACCACTTAGTAGCATTTAACATTTATATTAAAACAGTATAGTAATGTAATGAAATTGTGTTACATTTATGTTAAGGTTTACACACACACAAATGTTGTAGTGTTTAGAAACTGCTGTTTAACTTTTAACTCTTGATATCGCAAGATGTATTAGGATTGTTAGCAAAAGCTGCTTCTAGTAAAGATCTGGAACTTCCTTAAGGTGAATATTCCAGGACTAGGATATTGCTACCGAGACCTGAATACGCAAAACTATGGTGAACCAACATCCTGAAAAAGTAAAATATTAAAACAGCTTTACAGATTTTATAAAATAAATTATAAAATAATAAATAACAACTCCATTAATTTTTGCCTGCCATTCAGCATTTAGAACAGAAGCTATAATCAGGATGCTGAGATGATGGCTGAAATCAAAAGGCAAACTCTACTTGTCAACATATGCTCGCAGGACTGAGCTAATTCTCTAGGGATGTGTAGTGTAAAGGGGAAGAAATGGCTGGACCAGCACTTCATGCCAGCAGGAACAAACCAGCACTGCTGAACTGCACCGTTAGCACAGTGACTGCACTTTTGTGACACTTGCCTTCACTCTTGAGAGATGGACTAAGCCACCAGAAGTGCCACAGCTCTGGGTCACCCTTCTCCATGTAACAAATACAGGATGTACTCCACAGAGCAAAAAACCCTGAATATTCTTTTTGCCCAACCGTGGCTCCTGTATGTAGGAAACTCTCACAAATTTAACCATTTAAAAACTGACCATTCATGTCAGTTGTAAACACTTTCTGCATCCTGACGTCTAAAACAGATCTTATTTTAAGATGGAGGCAATTAAAAATCATCAGATTCTTTCATGACACCCAGTGCAACAAATGGCTTTTGTTTAAGAACAAATGTAAACATCCTATCCTTTCTAAATACCATTAAGCACCCAGAGGGTTATCACAAGCAAAAGCTCAGAGTAGTGGAATTGCTCCAGCCTGTTTAGTCACATTGCCTTTGGAAGTGTCACATTGCAGATTTAAATGAGAAGGTAAGGAAGTCTGTGTGCCATGTGTCTACTATTTTTATGCATGGCAGAAAAGGATACAAGGTCAACTTGCTCTGTAGAGAGTAATTTGACTTCTGAGTGGATGGAGAAACTGCCTTAGTGTGTCTTGCCCAGGAGATGGCAATCCTTCTTCACAAGCTTTATATGAGGAATTTGAGCAAATTAAATGAAGAACAAAGGAACAGGTGTTTGATTAAAACAGAGGGCTGTATTGTAATATTTGTTTGCTGTCTGCTCAAGTTGCAGGATCAGAAGCAAAAAATGTGAGGAATTTTTTTCAGGGAGATCTGAAACCACCAATAGGCAGCTCTTGACTGCTTTTGTTCCAGTGCCAGCAAGTTCAGGTCTCCTCCCCTTGATTACCGTGTTTTCCAAATACCTTAATCAGAACAGATCTACCCACTGCCTTCTTGCAAGACTGGGGGGGAAATGTATGGGTTTTTTTTAAAAAAACAGGTGTTTTGCCTCCTAGAAAGACAGCAAAAAGATTAGTCAGGAGCAGTCAAGTTACCAATAAGAGCTCCTGAGATAGCAAAGCAGCAGTTATCACTATCTCAAGGCAAAAGTATTCTGAAATTACATTTGTTGACAAGGGCTGCCCCCAGCTACAATCCTGGGATGGGTATCTGAGACTACAAAAGTTTTGATAAGCATGAGCTGAAAACAAACGAACATAAACTCCTGCCGAAGCAATCTGAGTCTTCTGACTTCTCAACCAGCAAACCTCAGCTCTTGCTCACAGAACTGGAAGCCGAAGTTTGTTCAAACTGCCAAGCTGCAGCAGCAAAATGAGGTGAAGGGCGTGTAAATAGGGCATGTAAATGGGGCTCCCTGACACAGTACATGCAACCTCTGCATCGGTCTCCTTAGATGTGTGACTCAACACGAGGGGAAGATTAAGAGAGTTAGAGTTGCATTTGCCGCCTTAAAAATACACACACAGAAGCAGTAGAAAAAGCCAGCTAAAAGGCTCAAACAGCAATCAGCTTTGCAGCTTGCCAAATTGAATGGGATGAATCTCCTGTAAAGGAGTGCTCTGTGATGCATAACCCAACTAAAGGAAAGACAAATGTTTATACTTAGAGGCACCCCACACTGCGGCACTGTAGTTAAGGCTGACTACTATTTGAAACAGCTCTAAAAATCTTTATCGTTCAAGGAGAACAACTTGAAAACTGATATGCTATTGATGTCCTGGGATAAATTCAGCAAAGGCACTTGGGGACTATATGAAGGAGCTCACAGTAAAGCTCCTGAAAATGACCCTGTTTTACATTTTTCGGTACTTTCAAGTTTTGGCCAATGTTGGAAATACACAGATTTATACAAGGATGAGGGTAATGCTCCCAGGCAGCCTTTGAGGACATTTGGTACTCTCAAGAACAAACTCTGAAATGCAAGATTTCAAACCCCATTGGTGTTTATGGAGAAACAGCACCAAACTGTGAAAAGCAAGTTGACAGCAGCAGTTTTACTGACACCGTTCTTTAGCTCTCCCTAAGTTCTGCGACAGAATATAAGCATAGCTAAGTGGGTTTCAGATATTAGGGTTTCAGATTTAGATATTAATCTTTAAATTCCCCATCTTTCGATTCCATCCAAGACTCTCTTCCAGTTGGCCTTCTGCACTCTGCACTCCATGTGAACCAGTATTTAATAGTTCCTGCAGACTAACATTTCCACCAGCGTGCTTCCTTTTGAAATCTTCTATTCCCTAGGCTTCCAAAATCTGCCACCTAACTGCTCCTATGCATGTCATTTGAAAAGTCTTCCTTGCTCCCTCTTTTGTAATTTCTTAGCTTGCATTAACTAAAGGTTCTGTCCTTAAGTCTCTTCTCCTCAGTCTCCGGGAGTAACCTCATCCAAACCCACAAATTCCGATATCATTCCCTGGGATGACTCTCAGATATTTTTCTGCTCCAGACTCTTCTGATTTCCTAATGTTTGACCACAAGCTCAAATGCAGGAAGGCTAGAACACAGTTTTCAAGATTCCCTCAAGCTTTTTTCCTACATGCCTCCTCTTCTTCCTCACTCATTGATCATCACCACCTCACGTGTCTCTTCAGATCTGTAATACTGGGCTTACTCAACCTGGAATCTCCCTTGGTCTTCCAACACAGATTATGACAACATCATGTCAAGTCTTTCTGTTTGTCATCCGAAATATTGCTTTCCCATCCATCTGCCCAACTAAAACTCTTGTTCAGATTCTTATATCACAGCTTGTTAATTGAAATATCCTTTGCCTCCAGGTTTGTGCAAATAAGGAATGGTATTTTTAGGTCATACAGAGCGCAGCACAACAGGCTTTTGGTTCACAATCAGCATTCCCTAATATGAAGGTAATAAATGAATAACTGTAATAAAATTTGATTCTAATTTTCCGTAAAACTGCTAACTTAAAAAGCACCAGCACATCAATGTACAGGCAAACCATCAACTAATGTGTCTGAAAAAGCATCTGAAAGATGAAAAAAAAAAAAACCCCAAACAGTTAATACAATGACATTTACAGAATCACTTTTTTAGCTTAAAGAAACACCATTGCAAACATGAGAACCAAATATACAACGTATGAATAAAACAAATACCTGATAGTCTGAGGTCATAATAAGTCCACCTGAGGTAGTGGTAGGAGGAACAACTCTCACTTTTTTCAGTGGGGGTCCCTGTGTGTGACTGTTGTCTTGGTTCCCTGGATGACCAGTTCCATTAGTATGGTTATTGCCCTGCTGCTGCTGCTGGTTCTTCTCAATTGTTTAAACACAAAGAAAAATTTCAACTCAAAAGCAGTACGTGAAATAACATGAAAACAGGAAATAGTGTGAAAGCCAGTGAAGCATGGTGATACTGTTCTTCCAGTACTTACTTTGTCTCCTTTATCATCTGGTTCTTCTTCTGTTAAAAATTCTCGTTTTGGGTAAGGGATTTGACAACCTGCAAAAACACTGCCCCCCAAAAAAGTCTATTTATCACTGTATTAGAACAGAAGGGTTAGACCTGTAAGATTCATACTTCACCCATGCTAGTTTCAAGTTGCCTGAACCACAGCCTAATAATGGAGGTTTTCCCTGTCTTACTTTCATCATATTCTAAACTTAGTAAACCTATTCACATTTGTTTTTAATCTTCAGTTGCCTCTTATACACTCATCTAAACTCCTAATAGTTTTCACGGTTTCTGATAACTGATGACCAGCCGGGTGGCTGGAAAGGTACACCACCTGTTAGATATCTGCAAGGGCACAAAGAGCTATCTTAATCCAGCTATAGCGTAAACCACAATCTCAGGACTAACTAAAAATACCCCTGGAAACTCACTGACTATTAATAAAACCACCTGGAAGAAAGTTTAAAAATAACTAGAATTTTCATCTGTAAGTTCTTATCTCATGGCCCACATGAATTTGCTACTGCTAGTGCAAGCTAATATTTACCTGTCCTTAATCAGTAGAATGTATTTATAATAAAGTCTCTGTACACCTGTTAGCATTACACATTGTGTATTCACATTAAAATGCCACCCTAAAGTTGAGAAAAAACCCAAACACTGTCCTAAAAGCAGTTTCTGCAGAAGTACATCATTCACATGACAACATTAAATCACAGAGAGAGGTCAGGAGCCATTATAAATAACCCAGTAGGTTTTAGTGAAATCATGTCATTTTTAATTAATTGTTTATAAATATACATACCGTATTTTATAAATTCTTCTCTAGATAATGGTAGAGAATCATACACACGATGTGCTAATAGTTTTCCTAAAAAGATGTGCAATCATGCTCTCTGGCTAGTCTTTGGGGTGGGGGATGGGTTCATTTTTAATGAATTATTGTCCCTAAATTTTCTTCCTTTTGTAAATCTCCCTGCGCAAGCAAAAAAGAGGAGTGTCTACAGAAAATGGATTTAAGTTGTTAAGGATGACAGCACAGAGACACAGAGTTGACTTCCCCCACCCACTGAATTTACAACAAAGGCTAAGACAGAAAAATGTAAACTAATTAGAGAGTGTCATCTGGCATTCTGGAGCAGAGAAGTGGACCTGTGGGCACTTAGCCGTTGTCTACAAAGATCTGTAGCATGCATAATCAACGCGTCAGTGAATAACAAGATTAGTGCTGCAACTAATAGGATCGAAGTTCCGTAAAGCAAGAGATTAATAAGAATGCTACTTAATTTTAAAAACCACAAATGGCGTTTTAGTGGTTATAGTTTCTTTGGTTGTTAGACACTAAGTATTCAGCTCAATATTCACAAACATATTTATAGCAGAGAGAAAGCACGCATTTCTAAAGCATCTCTGGATGTACTGATAGGTTATTAGACTGACCACTTACTCGGATGTGGGAAGAGGATCTTCTAAGAAATAGGGATCCTGCATAGCCTGTTCTGAGGTAATTCTCTTTATTGGATCCATAGTGAGCAACTTCTGAAGCTACACAAAATAAAAGATAAAAGCTCTGCATTACCAAAACTGTTTACAGAAACGTCACTGTATTATTCCTGAAAGACAAGCTGATACAAATGTGTCTGAACTCAAAACCCTAACCATAAATAGCATAACCACATTCTTCTCTCTTGTTAAAATAACAACTCCATTCCCCATTGAAGAACACCTATTTTTACTTGCAAAGCCCAGGACACTCAGTTAGTTCCAGTCACAAATGTTCTAACAAAAACATTCAAAGAGTTTCCACGACGTACCAGCAGCTTTAATGGTCTGTTCACTTCCCACAAAAGGACGCAACATGCACATATTCAGCCTGGTTTCTGCAACTACACTGCACTTAACAGGAAGCAACATTATATCCATCTAAATTCAAATAATTCTTAGCAATTAATAAACAAAAGTGATTCCATGTCCGTTATTGCTCGTTATTTAGTATTGTCATATTAGTACATCTCCATTGTCATCCATAGTATTTCAAAGATGTTATATTAAGTCACTCCTTAGAAAATCTTTATGCTGTAGAAGAAAGTGGTAATCAACACATTCAAAAAACCCACCTGGCCAGATAACTTTTTAACACCCGTTCCAGTATGTGCTTGTTTATCCTGACAAATATGGACTCTCAGACACATCTGTGTGCTACATGCTGCTCAAAAGAGCAGTTGTGCAAAATCGTGAATTTTAGTTGATTTTTTGCATGACATGATGCAAAATACTCTAAGGAAGTTGGATAAGCTACCTCCTCCATGAGCACATCAAGTCTGAGCTCCGGTGCTCTTTGACTATCAGTGTAAGACCTCAGCCTCTAACTTTGTAACAACTGATGAATCAGGTATCAACTACAGGAAAAAAGTTCTTTCCAAAATGCCTGTGTTGTTTAAAGACAATTAAGAAGACCACAAAGTATAAATATGCAGAAGACAAAGCAACGTACGGTATGTTACAAAATAGTTGAACTCAGTTCAACTAAAAATCCAGCAAAACCTTACCCTTTGAGAAAGTACATCTTACTCTCATTGGGAAGGGTAAACAGAGGGCTAAGAAGCACGCTAGGTATTTGCCCAATGCCTAACTTTAAAAAAAACAGCACACAAGATGTTTCAGTAACAGGCAGCAGAGCAAAAATCCTATGGTAATACACAAATGAAAATTTAATAAAACTGACCTAACCAAAGCGAAGTGAAAAATTTGTATAAAAAGTTATAAACATTGCTACTTAGATGTACATGCTATGAGAAATGCTTAGGATACACAGCCAGCAACTCATCTTGAGTAAATTCAAATACCAGTAACAGACAGGTAGTCTAAATTCAGCACAACAATAAAGATTGAAAGGTAACTCTAAAAGTTGTTTTCACTCTTCCGCTCTCATTGGCACCTATGTGAACATTTCGGAAGCTGGCTGGACTTTATACATTTGTCACTGCAGCATCTCAACAGTGATTTTCAATAAAAAACACATTAGAAACATCATGCTCTCTCCACGTGTATGAAGATTTTTCTCCGTTTTAGGTACAGCAGTCCAGAGTGATTTTATTTAACTCTAGCACTGAAATAGCAGTGATACATTCTAAAAGTAAGTGTTTCTTATTCAAAAGGTCTGGTGTACATGCATATATTTCTTCCCATCCACCCAGCATTTAACAATGCAACACATACGGGCAGAAGGAGCTTCAGATACTACACAGAAAAAGGAAAATAGTGAGTATTCATGTTTCACCATGGAATACAGTATCCAAGGCAAAACTACACCCTGATGTTTTGTCAAAGACAATGATCTTTAAAAGAAATGCTACACTTTCAACCTATAGCTTTTTTTTTTTAATCATGGATCTAACAAGATATGCAGAAACTACAAATGCAAATAATATTCATTTCACATTTGTTATTCATACTTTTCATGGGATTAAATTCACCTTTTTATAAAGATCCAGTGTCATGATCTACATCTGAACTGGTCATCCCCTTTCACTAGTTATTAAGTGAGCATATACAACCTCCACGCTGCAGATAGCTAAAGTTACAAAGTACGTTTTGTCTCCTCAGCCTTCAGTTTTAATGGCATGGTTAAGAACATAATGAATACGTATTACCACCATCAAATCCAGTTTTGTTTTTCACATCATCAACACAGACCCATAGTAAGTTATTCTGACTCTCTGAGTCTGCATGTAGCCTTTGTAGAATATCAGTTTGAACAGAACAATTCTTGTTCTCTCAAAAGCTCAAAATGCAATCCCAGGAGCCAGAAAAGAGGAAGGCAAAAAATGAGAAAGAATTGCCAACATGCTGAAAAACATCACAATCAAAAAACATGGCAAAATTCTGGCACCATTTCTGGCAATTAGGCTATAAAGCTGTCCATCACATGCTGACAAGATGTGAACAAACTTGGTCATAATCAGTAACAGAAAACAGAAACCACAAGAAAAGTTTAATGATTGTGCAACCATTATCACACAGGGGATCAAAATTCCTATTTTGCTCCCTTGTTCAGGTGCCAGCATGGAAGTGAATCTTCCACCTATTATTACAAATATTTTCTATTTCAAAAACTGTTCAATTAAAAGATCACCTGGCTGAATGACATAATAAAAATGCAGTAAACGTTATACATCAGCAATGAATGGGACAATCACTACAGTTGATATGGACCAAAGTAACCAAATGGATGATGGAGTATCACTCAATGAACCAGGAGCAGCAGCTGCGTACCCATTTTCTAGGGCATAAACAAATAAGTAGAAAAAAAAAATCAGGAAAGTGAAAGTGGAAAAAAATGTAAGCTGCAAAAGCAGGAACGAGCCAAAGTTGTCTCATGTAACACATCAGCTCTGCATGTGAAAAGAGACCATGTGCATGAATGTCGGTAAAGAGGGAAAAAATCTGGTTAATTCAAGTTGGGAAATCAAAACATTTAATTTTTGGCAATGACAACAATCTCTGGATTTACTAGTCCTGGAATTATTAGTTCTGGCATATTTTTACAATAGTAGATGTAAACAGGTTTTTTATCTGTTCTGATGCAGAGAGTAAAAGGCTGTGAGACAGCTTGTGGAAGAGTAAGATCTTGAAGTATCTCTGGAAGAACTGGTACCCAGAGATTCGCTGAACTTGTTCAGGCTCTGGTGGAGCAGCCTAAGGCATTCATCTGGAGTTCAGTCTAGCCTCAAACAGTGAGAGCGCAAACCTAAGACACCTTCTGGTTTTGACAGCCCCTGAACATATCTGATTTTCATTCAATTGTTCTGACAGACAGCAGTTATCAGAAAACTGAGGGGATCCTATTAGAGCTAACTGACAATAAATTTCACAGTACTTAGCTCACAGTCTGTATCTATGGGAGATACAAAAGAAGATGGCTATGTCTACATGACTAAATACCCTGCTTTCTAGCTTGCGTGACACTGACGCCATCTCAGTCGCATGAAGGGCTCTCTCTCGCTACCAGTCTTGTTGAGGGGAAGGTGGGTAGAGGTCCAAACCAGAGTGAGTGGGTAAGGTAGCAGTTGAGCAGCGTGCTCTGTCAGGGGTCCACGCTCAAAGTCACCTCCTGGTCCTCTTGTTCAGTATTAACAGGTACGACCAAGGATGGAGGGGTGGTAGTGACCTGGTAAAGGACACCATTCCTTGGTTTTGCATTTTAATGTAACCACTGCTTTTTGGTATAAATACAAACATGCTGAATAAAAATGTTGAAGACATTCAAACAGTTATCACCCTGTCGTGATACCACAGGGAGAAGAGAAAACGCTGTAGTAAGTGTTTTAAGCTATTCTCATGTGATTATTCTGTGTCTAACTTTGTTGTTCTATTTAAAACAATTTCTAAAATTGAAAGACTGGGAGAGCGGATGAGAAATTTCTGGTCAGTTTGGCCAGAGCACTCACAGCTCTTAATAGAAGCTAGTTCATTCAGAGAAAGTCTTTTTTATGGACTGCCAGATGTACAGCACAGCCTGAACTACTCAATTTTACCTGAGCTTGGTGTTAAACCATCAGACCGGAGCATAGTGAGAAAGAAATAGTTGAGGAATTGAGGGAGGAGAAAAGCACTTGCGTTACTTGAAGATCAAGTGACTGGCCATGTTACACAGGCTGTTGCATGGAGAAGGTTCTTACCTCAGATAGCCTAGATATGATATGAAAATCTAATGTGACTGATTTTAGCAGGCAGAATTGACTGAGTTTTCTCAGCTATTCACCACTAGTGACAGTTAGCCACTTTCAGATTTTGGTACAGCAACATGAGCCTAATTTTGAGAGCTTTAGACTCCAAATATGTCAAAAGTCAAACTTGTAGATGACAAGCATCATGTTTGTTCTCAAAGAAGGTGGAGTTAGGAAGGTAAGTACTGATGCGTGCATTTGCGTAATTTTGTGGAACACCTGCCTAGAGTGGCAGATGAGAAAGATCTGCAAATTCACTCAATTAATTTGCTTCTCTCAGACTCCAAGGATAAGTTTTTATATCCAAACACCATCCTATGCAAAACATCATATTCAACAGACACCTCATGTTCATTTTTTTTTGCTTGTTGAATTACTTAATAATAAAATTTTCACAAATATTATTTAGGCTTTGATAGGAATATTAGATATTTTGTACTTGCTATATCAAATATATCTTTTTTAAAGTGTATATTCTTAGGCTAAAACATAGAACATTTTGGTAAATACTAAAAATGCATTTATGAAGCTCTGTTATAAATAGCTACATGGTAACTGGATTAATGATGAGCAAAACGGACGGACTGCTTTGCCTGTGCATAATAGGCACTTCAGCTCTTCACATATTAAAATAAATTATTTATGCATTACATACAAATATATTGACTGATTAGCAGCTTTCAGTTCTACTTTGATATAAAAATCCATTAAAAATCCAAAATCTCTACCAGAGAGGACTAGTTTCCCTGCTTATGTAAACTTCTCTAGTATTTCACCAACTTTTAACTTTAGAGAGCAGACACACTTCACAGTAAACGATGCATAATGGTACCACCGCCAGGTAACTTCTTGCAATGATTACTTGATTCACCCGATTATACTTTGGTTTGATCTGAACCTTGAATATACATTCTATTTTAGACCGGTTGCAGTATAACTCCTCTGCTTGGAAACCCTCATTCAAAAATGCTCATGCAGTATGCCACAAGAAGAATATTGCCTCAGAGCTACTCTGACTGAAGGATAAATTCAAAAATTTATATGGAGGAAAAAAGTACTGAACAGAAAATGATGGCTGCTTAAAAACCCTTGGGACTGATTATCAGAGAAGACACAGCTTCCAACGACTTGAACAAAAGCCACATGTCCTCAGACACCCAGGCCTCTTAACCATCTTCCCTTTTCTCCAATTTATTCCTCTCATATCCAAGATCAAAAAGCTTCCTGTTTTCTTCCCTCACTCCTGCCCCGCAAATAATATATTTACCTTATAATTCTAGCCCGAAAACATTTAATCTGAGCTGGAAACATCAAGATAAGGAGAATGTCCATTCAGGGAGACGAGATATACTTAACTTCTTTCTTCTCCACACATATATATATATAAAGTTTATTTTAGAGACTTGAATGTTCTTTAAAACACAGAAGAAAAGGCCCAATACAGTAATTTCTGAAACAACATAACGCAGGCACTTCCAGGGCTGAGCAAGTGTATCATTTTAACGGAAGTCTTCATAAAAAAAAAAGTTATACGTTCTAGAGAGAAAATCACTGTTGTAAGAGTACTAGGGTGTTTTCATAAGAAAGCTACAAAGGATTAGTGCACCAGGAAGACATACTAAAATTTTTCAAACTACATGTTCAAGTCTCAAGTTAATTTTTTTTGGTTTTCAGTCGGTAAGACGTAAGCTTAATAATGAATATGTAAAAAATTAGGCAATCAGGATTTTTTTTTAAATAAAAAATAGGCTATTAAAAGTATGCAAAGCAGCAAAATGGCTGAGTTGCAGCAACACTGCAAATATAATTACAAACTAAACGTGACTTAAAGACTGAAAACTTCTGATATACTTGATACAGAAACTAATCCAGTGAATGACTCACAGAATCATTTTATCAATGTGAGAAGATAAAGTGGTTTTGCAATTCTCAGATTGCAGAGTGTCAGTTATTCCTAACTTTTTTTACAAAATAAGGTATAATGTTTATAAAATAAAGTTAGTCACAGTGTACTTGACACCAGCTCAACTCTCACTTTGAACAACTGTAATTTATACAAGGGGTTTGATTTTTTTATGCATGCAGGAACTTACCAAGTGGAATGCCTTACTATCTGGTTTAACTTTATGTTTTTCCATATATTTGATAAGGCTGCAGTTGGTATACCTAAAAAAGGAAAGAAATGTGATACTTCTAATATGCAAATCACCAACAGCGCACAGCTTTCTTAGTAGCCACAAAACATATTAGTAAGAATAGTTTAGTCTCCATTGCTAATCCACTAAGCAGGGAAAAACCACAACTACCAACACCAGAGATTGCTTAAAAATCATTCAGACACTACAGAAATGCAACTCTTTCCCTCACATGCTTGTAAAAACACTACTATACAGTTCCATTCTGTGTATTTCTAATGCCAGTAAACATGGAGATAAATACTAAGCCCATCTTAACACTCTCCTGCAATGTACAGGTTGCTACAAGAACATCCATGAATTCAATTTTTTGAAGAGAACCTCGGAAATAAGGTTTCTAAATGGTTACAATAGCATGGCAGATGCAAGAGATGTATGTAACAGTACAGCCCCAAATCCCTCAGCATGGAAACAAGGCAACAGGGTGGGGTCTTAAGTGCAGGTATTAGACTCTGGCAACATGACAGGAAAACTGAAAGGTATTCTTTTCTTTAGCCTCCATAAGCTACCCTAGACACCAAACCTGACAATTACACCCGCTGTTTGCTGGAAACAGTATAAAGTTACCAGATCCCTTTTCTGCAGCTATCACAGAAAAATCATCTCCAGTACCACAGATTTGGAAGCAGCTGCGACCAACTGCGCTTTGCAATCTTCAGAGCTGTGTGGGGTCTTACTGGCATCACTGGTTCCACACCTGCCACCTTACCATTTCCAGACTGGCTACTCTTCTGATTCACACCACCTCAACAGTCCCAAGTTTACCATTACGAAACAACTTTATTTTTCTTTTTTCACAATCTAAGTCATAACCATTTCATAGTCCTTGTTTGGCATCTACATAGAAAACAACCTGAACTACAAGAAATTTAGGGTAAGAGGGAGAAGTACAATATGCTTTGTTAAGAAAGCTCAACTCAACACAGACTTACGTGTTTCTCCGGAAATCTTTCATTAAGGTTGAATGTTCGGGCATCTTTTTTATGTCTTCCCAATCTTTATCTGCAAAATCAGTATTTATTAATAATTTTTTTTCTTTTTCCCCCCAAGTAAAACAAAGGCTTTCCAAGTATCTCCGTAGCCCTGATTTTTTTTTTTTTTTTAGTCTGCTTCTCTAACATTGCAGTTACTTATTTCTTTGTACTCCTTGGCTCATATTCCTCCATCACTTCTTCACAATAAACCTTACCAACACCTAAGAGGTTCCAGTTGTGTGCCGATTAACTCAAGAACTTTAAAAAACAGCTGCCAGCTACAATGAAGATCCCCATATGCCCAAAAGACAACACAGAAGAAAAACATGTCAACCATTGTGCTTGCACCCTTCAGGACTGTTATTTAATTTATTCAGGCACAGTCGTGATCTCAGGACAGGAGTACACAAGACTCCTGCAAATGCTGTCTCCTTCTAAGAGATTTTTCCATTCTGACAGCACTGTCTTTAGTTACAGGAACATGCCCGGGGTAATGTGTAAATCTGTGCTGTCTCAACCTAAAAGAAATACTGTTAGCCAACAAAAGGTTAAGAAAAAGTAACATTTGCACACTCAAAGAATATTTCATCTCAACTTCTCTGTGTAGACAAAGCCTGAAATGGATTTAAAAATAAAACAAAAAACTCACTACCAGCACCTAGCCTCAAATGTATTACGCTCTGTAACTCCTGAAAAGGCTCTGTGGGCAAGTAGTTTGATTCAAGTCAAATCTTTACTAAGTCTTATCCCAATTGCAGAACACTGGGAGCTTAAAAATCGTAAGTGAATAAATAAATCAGAGATTAATTATTTAATTATTATTTATTTAAATAAACGATTCTCCTCTTTCCCTATCCCTATCCCAAAGACACGTGAAATTGTTTCAAATATGGCAAGTGTCAATTAAAAAGCAAAAAATTTCCTGCAATTAAATGAAAAATAATATTTCTTGGTAAGAACCAAAGACCTTCCCAAAATCAAATGCAGACCATTAGACAGGATTATTTAAACAAATCAGAAAACAATAATGAGAGCGCATCATCCATTTATGTAAGCTACACAAAGACAATGTAAAACCCAAATGAAGTAAGAAAAGCATAAGAAAAGAGTAAAATTCTAGGCTAAAAGCAGAAAAGGACAGTATTGCTTAAAGAAGCAAAATTAAGGGGGATTTTCAAGAAAATAAAAGTACTTAATATGCAAAGGCAACACTTCCAGGAATCTCACACAGCAGTATAGAAACAATGAAGTACATACAGGACAAAAAAAAGTCAAAGGGAAAAATAAGAGCGAATTTAATAACAAAATTCTAGAACCACACAAACAAAGACCATAAACTTCATGTGATAGGAAGAAGAAAGACCACCAGAACAGTAAAGAAAAAGATTATTAGCAGTGAATGGGCAACAGCAGGGAACACAAGCAGTGAGGAGAAAGATGACCAAAAAGTAAAAATAAGGCCCCTGTTATTCTGACATCTGCTATCGTGTGAACACTAGAAGACAAAGCATTAACTGAAAAGATGCAAGACAGCCTGTAGAAAAAACAGGATATGACCAACACTGAGGGGAAAATGCAACAAGTGATATCCACGTTGTACTTTGTTTTGGTTCATGCAACCAGTTCTTTGTTCCGGTTTGGAATAAAGAAATTTTCTCCATATCACAAGCTTTCTAACAGGTTAAAAAAAAAAAAAAAGAAATACCCTCCCCTACTTCCAAATGCTATGTTTAGTTTAGTATGAGTTAAACATCTGCATAATATTCACTAAATGTACAGATTTTTGTTTGGTTTCATACAATCATCAGTCGCTTTCGAAATCTATAATCAGTACTGAAGAAATGCAGAAATATTCCTTCTGATTTTTAATCATCCACCATTAAACATGATCTTTTAAAATTATAAAACATTGATATGTGTACACAAAGATAATCCTATCATTAATAATAGGAAAAATATCTGATATGACCATTAGATTCCAGATTTATAACTCATGAAATAAAGATTGTGTTTTAACAGCTTTGTTGCTTTGATCAGCTGCCACCTTCATATGCAAAGAAAGCAATACAGATATCTTTCTTTGAACAGCAGTGATAAAAAAAATACAGTATGTACCTGCAGGAAATCCCATTACATTGAATATTCTGTCCAGCTGGTCATGGTGATAAGGATTACTAGTTTTGATATCTTCTTGTCGACAATGGAATATTGGCTCTGATGTTAGCAGCTCTGCAAATATACACCCTATGGCCCAAATATCTTTAAAAAAGGAGAACACAAATAAAAAAATCAAATGAATCTTTCCAAAAGCATCTTGGTGAGGTAGAATGTTAGTTTTTAGCTTATCAGAGATAAGGTCCCTGCATTGAAAATTTCAAGTTTCTATTGTAGAAGTGCAACACTTCCTCAACTTTTCCTTTTAGCTACAGATAGAGGTACACAATTCAGTAACTACACAGGAGCTGAGAGAGTATCATACAAGTTTTTGTGGGGTTCTAAAGTGTAGTTACCATTTATTGCCATAAAAAATTAATTTGATTAAGAAAAAAAAATGAAGGAAACTATCTAGGTAACTGTCCACGCATAAAATACAAATGAAGAAAAGCCAACCAACATCTTGCCCATTCACTGTCATACCGTCCCCGCCAAGAAATGTGCCCTCTCTGATCAGCCACTGGGTTTAGTAAGTATTAAATGACCCAAAAAATACAAGTTGAAAAGCAGTGATATTGGAATAAGCCAAATGCTATCTATAAAACCTCGCAGAAAGAGAGTAACAAGAAAATTGCTCCATGCCCACGTATCTCACCCCTTTTTTTAATAACATTCATTTAAAAAAAACCCACCTTTCTGTTTTAACTGTTGTGTCCCAATCTGCAAAATCAGATAGCCTGAATTTTCCCAGTTGTTTTCCTGATTTTTTTCTAGTATATACAAATGCAATTTTTAACTTACATAAAGTAATGCTACACTGAACCTTGAATGAACAAGAAAAGGTCATGAACAAGGACAAAAGCAAATGATGCAGAGAGCATAACCCCATTACTCAGTGTTCGTATACAGTCAGTTTTTATCTATGCTGAAAAAAATTATGTATTAAAGGCTATGACTGTCCATGCAGTTTCACTTTCTGCAAGCAGAAGAAAATGCCAGTAAAGTGAAGGAACATGCAAATACAACAAAAAAAGCAGTTTAAAGGAACATATAAAGAAATGTATTTAATCCAGAAAAGAAATACAGTATTAACAGAAAAGTAAATGAAAATACATTTAAGTCATAAACATTAGAATTTCTGACAAAAACACTGACACGATCTTAAAAAAATAATGGCGACGGTCTGAGGAAAGAATTTCAGGTTACAGAAACAACAACATGTATGCTGACATAAAACATCCATGTTTGTGCAAAGTAAGTGGAGCGTTGCAGGGGAAGTTATTTCCCCAGAAATGCTTGCCAGTCTTTAACATATCTTTTAAACCAGCTAGCAAGAGAAAAACTTCCCAGTCCTCTTCCCTACAGTCTCCCTCCCTGCCATGGCAAAGCCGTTCACATCCACTAAAGGTGAACCTCCCTCCACTCTGCTACTGGCCTATTCCCCCTATCCTACCGCCAGAGCACACAACTGCTCCTGCCGCCAGCGATCCCTTACCCCCAAACTGGCAAAAGCAGAGACTGGCTGAGCGAAGCCAACTGTGCCATGCCAAAGCTGGTAAAATTCAGACTGGTAAGTATGAATTAAGTGGTGAGGAAGACGCAGCATTAAGCTGATGTAACTAATGCCATCCTCACAGCGTCTGCATTCTGTGAGGTTTGTTTTTTCCTGGATATGCCTGATGAAGCATCAGAGCCCAGCCTGTTGCATGACTCTGACCACATCTCACTACTTCAAGCAGTTCCTGTTCATACTCATGCTTTGAAAAAGGCACACAGAGAGGCTAAAACGCAGATTATTTTTACAGTTTAGTTTCAGTGCAGCAAATATATTCTCCATTCTGTACGTTCCTTACTACACTGGGTAAAAAACTCTGCAATAAAATTAATGCACTGTGCTTCATCAAAATATGGATTCTACTAACAGTTCGAAGATGCATCTGTATTTTGTATTGCCTCTAACAGCATTTATGAAAGTCTTGTGTGAAAGCCATATAAACTTATGTTGCATCGCAGGGCATTTGGACCCAAAACACAGTAATATTTCATTCCTAGATATAGCCAGAGAGTGTAGTAAACTAAACAATTTGTCAAAGTTTAATATTTCTTCGAGAAATCAGTAACATACCTTTAACTCAGCTACTGTCCTTTGTACTATTTATCAATACTTCAATATTTGGGTACACTCTGCATAAAAACCAAAATAGTAAGTTTTTGTCCAATTTACTTACCTATAGCTTTGGTATAATGCCTTGCTCCGAGAAGCAACTCTGGAGCTCGATACCAGAACGTTACAACTACTGGATCCAAGTCTGCTAAAGGCTTCAAAGGTGAATTAAATAATCGGGCAAAGCCCATGTCAGCTGCAAAATTCAAAGAGAGGTGCTTTAAAATTGGAGGAAAATTACCGATTTTTTTTTTAAAATGAACTGATTGAGTTTACTTGTTAGCGCTACCATCACTGTGCTAAATAAAACACAAACACAGACTGTAGCAGATATGAATTCTGTGAGCAGATTTTCTTAAAGCTTTTGTAGAAGTTACTGGATGTCATCACCTATAAAGTATATCATTATAAATCATTACTAACATGAGCCATTTAGAACAAAGAATTAACCATTGTTCTGAAAAAGCGCATCAACTCACTTCTCTCAGGACACTGGTAAATCCTGATTCATTTTACCTGATATTCTCTAGTAAAATATTCCGTTATTACAGGATGGTCTTTCAAGAAGCAGCATTTTAAATGTGAGCAAAATGCAGGTTCTGCAAAGGTTAGAATGATTTATAATACATACGTGCACATCACAAAAGCTCCTTCCTCATGAAGTTAGCTGTAGCGAGATTTCCTTTACACAAAAACAGCAACTAAGCCTACAGCATCTGCCTCCCTGCTAATTTTCTGTCAAGACATATTTCCAGTATCAAGATACCAGTACTAAATACCAGTTAGGCCATGATTTTAAAAATCTGTTTGGGGGCATTACATCATTAAAAACTGTTTTTTAGAACTGGTAGTATACAACTGCCTAGAAAGCTGTCTGAACTACCAAATATAAGTGATGCAGGAAAAAATGGGCAGAGACTAAAATATGCACCTTCTCCCACCAAAATGCCTTCCCGACCCACCACTCCCCAAATCCCAAGAAAGAGGGACTCTGTGGGGCAGGGATATACACATGCTGAGAAAGACTCGAATGAAATGAGATGAGTAGCCATTCTGAGGGAAGAGGACCTACACGCTATAGCTCACTGGTTGAGGGAAAAATGCAGTGTAAATATGGGTCTCTAACTTGACTACACAATCCTTAATAATTTTTTTTTCATATGCATTCCTATTTATGATTGTTTTAATGCATTTAAAAAGAGAAACATTTTACAGTTTTCTACATTAAAATATCGATTACTCAAGATATGATCAAGTCACTAGTAACTATGAAAAATAAGGAAAATTGTTGGTAGAAAGTGAATTTATGACTCAAAATGACACAAAAAGCCTATAAAAATTATTTTAAGTTAAATACCAGTTATGTAGTTTTTAGAAAAATTAGTTACACTAGAAAAGTGGAAGCCCTTGGTATGGGTATAACTTCTGCATTCTTTTCCTGCTGTGGTAATATCTTAAGAGAATAATAAAGCAAAAATCTACATTTTGATAACACACTCAGAAATCCAGGGTCCCCCTCCCTCTTCCCCCACTGGGAACGGATGGCTCAGAGGACTGGTGGTCCGATACAGAACCTTTCACCTGTCCATTAACAGAGTCTGACTAAATTTAGTTGTGCTCTAATTTATTCCCAAATTAATTCAAAACTATCAATTAAGAAATAAATGGGTGGTCTATGTGCAATTACTAACAAGTAGTTGTGTACAGCAAATATCACCACCACAGTTGAACGTGAACATGCCCAGAGGATGACCTACATTCTAAATTTTGGAAGCAACCGCTCCGTGAAGAATAAGGTAATAGGAAGAAGTTTTCCCTTCCGCTGTCCGTGCTGTACCTGTTCTGTATGGAGAAGACCTCAATCTCTACTGTCAACCTTAAACCTCGGAAGGGCATTAAAAGCTTTCAGGGTAGGATCTGCAGAAGTGTTCAGCCCTGGCTCGTCTGCTCCTTGGATTTCAAAGGGCGAGGGAAGGACTAGAGCAGCACTGAACGCTCCAGGAAAATCCTACCCCGAATCATTATACGAGTGATTAACAATATAGTTCAGGTAAACAAAACAGTAAGAGTACAGAGCAACAATGCAGAAGAATAATCTCATAAAGAAAGCCAGAGGGAAGTGAAAAAGATGAACTAGCTTTAAAAAAACCCCTCCAAACAGGGCTGCATTACCGTAACAAATATAAGTAGGCTGTGCATTAGCAGTCTGCTATCAAAGCACTGCCACGCTAATGCACAGCATGGTATAGCTTATTACTGTTAGACTACAGTTAATTTATATTTATTTATTTACTTTAATTTAAAACAACTGAAGTTCTACAAATTATCTTCTCACTGTGAACAGTAACTCCCACCAGAAAATGTTACAATAGTGGGGAAAGTGTTGGGTCCTTCCTACGCTGGTACACCCCAGTTTGAGCATTTAGCAGTAGTTCTCACTAAGCATTTTGGCTGGATTACTGTGTTTTCTGAACTTTACGATCCCTTGCGTTTATCTCCAAGGGACCTGCCTACCCTTTCAAGAACATTTTGTAGGCTAAATGCCACCTTTGATTCCATTATAAAATTTAAGGTTTGTAGTAATGAGTAGTTCCCTATTTAGATTTTATAAGCAGCAGCAAGATAATGTCATGGCATTACAGGGGTAAATGGAGGAAATTTTAAAATCCCATTTCTTTCTCCTCCTTTCCCCTAGCTAGCTCTCATCTTTATCCCCATATCAAAATCCCCCACCCCACACAAACACCCACTTAAACAACATATAATGACATTTTCCACTTTTCATTGATGGGGCTACAGCATTTCATCATCAGAACTGGTGCATGGGGCTAATATCAAGAAGCCAGTCACTCAGAAAACAGCATTTAGGCAATGTGCCCAGGCACATACTACTATTACAGTGACTACTTTAGGTGGTACAACTGCACCTTCAGAACATTCTAACTTAAATGCTACACTGGGACTTATCAAAGATATAAACATACCAATTTTTACTCTTCCTCGCTCAGGACCTTCACCCATAACTAAAATATTAGCAGGTTTCTGTGGAAAAAAAAATAAATATACAATACATATACCACGACAAACCTAAACATTAGTCTCTGAAAAGTTAGTTAAGCTTTGTTTTGCCAGTTTTAAACCAACTTTGTTTTGATAAAAATGACAAGTTTCTCTGTCATGGTAAAGCTGTGCAAGGACCCAGACACAGGCTCTCCCTGACTGCATCTTCCTCATGTTTCTTTTTGGCACTTCTGTGCTCCAGCACCATGCTCCCTAACTGACACCCTGGTGTCTGTCCTCAACCCGCATGAGCTGGCAGTCACCGAGCCGCCAAGATTTCTACCAAAATTGCCCTAGATCCTTTTGGCAGGAGGCAGTCCCGTTGCTGCCCACCACCCTGCACCCCCAGCACAGGGACGGGAAGCCAGCTCTACAAGACGTTTTGCCAAGGGTCATTAGGCACGTTTGCAGACACATTTTACATAAAAAAACCAACCCCGAGTGAGATGCAGATTAAACATTACCATATCACTTTATATTGGAGAGAAAAATAATCTAAATTATTCCTATTTACAAGTGTATACCAATTCAGACAGCTGCAAAACTGGAAAGCATTGCCTTTACATTATTTTTCTCTCTGACTTCCCTTTCTTTCTTTTACTAGGGAGGAGAGTTAAAGAATTGAGCTAGAGTTAAACTCGTTAGAAACATAACCACTCACTTCTTAATCCTACATTTTCTGCCGTCCTGTTTCTCATAAACCAGTCTCGGCATCTGCAGTGAGAGGAAGATTCCTCAAATGCTAAAACTGTTCATACAAATCAAACCTGCAGTGCTTCTTTTGAGGGAAAAAAAGTCAGGAAATTCACAACTAAAGCTGAAAATTTATGCTAGACCTGTTTTGAAATGGAGTGATTTAGATACTCACTCATACTGTAAATCCTGGACAAAACAGGAGCTCCTATTCAATTGTGAAGTGTAAGAATTATAAGAAGGCTGAGTTACAGCTCTTGTTCTGATTTCCCTGTTTAAATTGATCTGAAGAAAAAAATACCCCAGCAAGATAGTTTAGGCTACCTAAAAGGTAATATAATAAATCTTAATATCTTGCTGTGATTTACCAAACACGTATTCTGGGAAATTCTCAGGTCTTCCTGAATCTATCAGGCTCTGGTGTAAACACATTCAAAGAGACAAAAGACCACAATTTGATACCCATCTAGTAGTATTTCATATTGAGTAAAACAAGGTGCAAAAAACTAATAATCCAGTGAAAAATTTCCTTGAGAAACTTAATTACTACTGCTTACGAAAGGCTCCAACATGGATTTCTGAAACTGTACAATGCACACACAAAACATGTAAAAGAATTTGAGGTGTTGCATCTCGTCTCTGAGAGCAGCGTGAAGACAGAAGAAAATGTCATAGCTTGACTGTGATCAAAGAGGTAAGATATATCCCATTATCTTTCCAACAGCAACAACAACAGATCCAACTTGTGCCGCATTAGCTCAGTGATATGCAGAAGAACTTGTGTCCCACACACCACCCCCCCATCCCCCCCACTTTTTGTTTTCTTTAATAAAGGCATACACTCCAGGTAAGTATTAATTCACATTAAAAAATGCAGCATGTGGGCATACAGCTCACAAAGCATTCAATTTTATTGTTTCTAGAAAAGTCCTAGAAATAAACAAGCAGCATAAATCTTTAAATTCAGAGTTAATGTTGAAGTTTAAAGCAATTCAAACTGCTAGGTAAGAAAACACATCATTTCACCACATAAACCATTCTATTGCTATGCTGTGACTCAAAGAGAAAATACGTAGATCTTTTACAAAAGCTGCTTCAATATATCTGGGATGTTAATGTTAGCTACATGCCTAATTAATATTTTTAGTTGAGGTAACGATACATTACACAGGCACTAAAATTTTTCAGATAAATAATATATTGACCTAAATTATCATTTCTCCCCCTGCATTTTCACAGGTTGAAAATACTCTACAAAAATGCTTATAACATCCTCATTATGTTTTTACCTTAAAATATTTTACTATTTGGATTTTGATAGGGACAAGGAGCCATATTCATGCAAAGACTCCATTCTACCAGGTGATTAATCAGCACAGCACTGGGTAATAATTCCTGCCCCAAAGATCTTCTACCCTAAGTTCAAAGTAGGTACAAATGAGAAGAGAAAGCACAAAGAGATGAGACAGTACTGGTTAGCAAAATAAGTAGCTACAGCTTGATTCACACTCAGATTTTTCTTCCTCTCAGGATTTACAGAAAAAGTTTAAAAATACAGACAGTTTAGAAATCCGTGTAGGAGTCTTCTAAAGCCACAAAATAAAAAAAAAAAAACCTCAGTCGATCTGGAATAACCATTCACAGCAGTTCACCTCTTTCTAGAGCCAAAGGCCCTTCACTGAAACAGCTCTGTTTGAAACAGAAGATTCTTACTACAGACAAAAATATTGATATAGTCACATCACTGTAAAGAGATACACCACCACAGTTAAAGATTAAAAAAATTAAATTTAAAATCAGAGGTCTTATTCTGAAGGTTCCCATTCCTAAAATCATTGCATTAGTAGCCTGGAACAACATTGTTAGTTGAAAGAATTTTCCAAACAAGACCATTAATCAATATTTCAATTCAATAGGGGAATATCTACCAGAAAGCAGTATAGAGACAGTATTGGTGTTCCTAAAACATAAGCATTTTGAGAACTCCCTGAAACACATTCAAGTCCACTAACAAAAGTCAAAACGTGGGTCAGCGATTCTTGTTAGGTATCTTTGACTCAGGTCCACCATCTGGAGAAAAAACAACTCCCCAGATTTGTCTCTCTGGGCAACTCATTACATATTAGAAATTTATTTGCAAAGAAAAATAAGCAGTCATTAGAAACAGAAGGGAGAAATCTGGACAAACTTCAGTTTAATTTGTTACATTTCAGTTTAATTTTAATTATCCAGAGAAAATGAAAGTTTAAAGTGCTTATTCAAATCACTTGGGCTGAGCAAGCAAAGAAAAATCTTTCAGCAATTTTTATATTGTGTTCTGAAAATATACTACAAATGATCAACTTTTTAAAGTCACTCATTTTTGTTCTAATAGAGGCATATTTACTTTTGCTTTCAAGTAAAACAATTTGCTCATGCCTGACAAATGCAAATGAGAAAGCTGTTATGATCCTTAACTGAATGTGAAGAGCCATGCAGCGATGTACAGCTGAGTACTTCAGAGACCAACAAAACAACTTTCTGACAACCCCATAGAACGAAATTTAAGAAAAATCACCCTTCCCTCCCCAACAGCCCACCTCAGCAGCAGGGGAATAATTCATTCTCAGGGAAGAATGGCCTTGTGACCATGGCACAGCACTAAATCTTGTCTTGTCCTAGATATGGCTTTGTAGGACTCCTTGTGTGATTTCTAGACAAATCCTAATCTTGTGCATTTCATCACTATTACTACGGAAGAGACAACAAAGATCCTTACTGAAATATTTTTAGGTACTTCTAATTTAATCATTATTTGCACAGCGCAAACAGAAATCCTAAGAAGCCGGCTAATTTCAAATAAAGGAGCTAAAAAACCAGAGGCTATACCGACAGGTTCATAGATCTATGAAGAACTTCAGGCAGTCACCTTCTTCCGTCTGCCTGACCTGACATATGATACCGCCCTCTCTTCACCCCGATCCTAACGTCTCTGATGATGAAGGCTACACAATTCCCAGGCAATCCTTCCTCTTTCACTCTTCTCTATTGCAGTGTTCTTCCTTTGCTTCTAACACAACAAATGAGGTTACTCCTATTGCCTCTTCTCTTATACATCAGCAGAAAGAGTAGACAACCACTCCTTCACTGCAAGGACCCTTCTGAAGATCTGCATCTCTTTTAGTCCTATCACCTAGATTAAAAGAACTCTCTTCTGCCCAGTGTTTCCTGTTTCTATGTTTTCTAGATCATACATCTAGAAAATGTTTTTTCTAGATGTGTGATCATTCTTGTTGCTTCCCTCTAGTTGTTCTGCCTTGGGCCACCTATTTGCTTGAACCCAAGTGCTCCAAATTACACACTGCTCCTGCCGAGGCTTCACTAATGCTAAATACAGCAGAGGGATCATTTTACATGCCTTGCACAGCATCTTCCACTTTATACAATCCCAGTATGGTATCTGGTTTTGCCTCGCTGTGTAAGGCTATTGATTCATGTTAAGGTTATGAGCCCTGCATTTTCTTCACATCTTTTCTGCAGGACTGCTACTTATTTCTTCTTTCCTTTTTTTTTTTTTTAAAAAATCATTGTTCCATTTGAACAAACGCTGCAGCCACATACTACTTCTTAACATACACTGAAAATGTTTGTGTTCATTCAGAGGGGAAACTCAGACTTTAGAATGTATTTGGTTTTCTATTTTGAAGATAAAAATGCAAACAACATGAAAATTATATCAATTTATGTCTTGATGAGATGTGATCATATCAAAAAAAGACAGCATTCCTGTTGCTCACAGCAAGTTATTCATAGGAGCGGGAGATTACTTATTCTATGTCCGCATACTAGATGTTTGGAAATCACAGGACATTTTTTCATGCTCCAGGGAAGGCATTCTGCTGCTGGATCCTCCTTCCACTAAGTCTTACTCATCAAAGCAGTGAAGAAAAAACCTGGCATTTTTGGACAGCTTAGCCATTGTGATCTTTGATAGTTACTACTTTTAGCATCAAACCAGGTCTGTGGGAACTATTACTCCACATATTTTTTGCTACTAGGCTGTTTCTGAACTCATTAAGTTTTCAAAGGTTGATTTTAAACATACCTATCAATGAGTAACCAAAATTGCTTTGAATTATATATGGTATTATAATGTAGATGCTACCTTTCCCCTCCCCATTTATTAACTGTTTGCAGTAGTCCCATGTGTATTTATGAACAGACTCACCCTCTTTATACCTCCATTTTAATGCACCTTTTAATAAGGTTTTAGTATCATCCTAACCAATTGCCATTTGGACAATCCCATACTTAAGATTTTGTTAACCACTAATATTTGTGCATCGTTTATGGCTGTGCCAGCGATTTTCAGAACTGACCGTCCCACCCATTTCTACCTGTGATGAGCCAAGATAATTGAAAAAGTATCACATTGGTTTTCATTTAGAAAAAGCAGTTCAACTTAAAAAGAAGAATACTAAGCAAAGTGCTTTTATTCCTAAATTATTTTGCTTTTGCAATCATGGCCTCAACAATGATTCTATTAAGATTTAGAATGAATGACTTTTAGTATTTTAGACTTCAAAGTATTATATTAAACAATACAGGAACAGATTCAAATGCACAACCCCACAATCATACACAAAAAATTCAACGTTTTCAGCTGTATGTGAGCAAGTGCCTGAGAAGCACAAAACAAAAGTAAGTTAAAAATCTCTTGCTGTGAAGTTTTTAATTCAATGGCATGGGGAAAAAAAAAATCAAAAAGGTTTTGAAAGACAATTGCAAGGGCTTTCTAAGTTGTAGCTTACTTGAAAGAGCACTTTCGTGACATGGGTAGAAATCTAAAATATTGGTGTGGTTTATCACTTCCCAGTTAGGTCCTGTGACAAGTAAAACTGTACAGCAAAAACCTACTAGTCTTCAGCTAGCCTTACAAAATTCACACCCCATCTCAGGGTCTGTGACCCACAAAACATTCATGCTTTTAAGGTAGATTTGTCTGAACAACCCTGTTGATCCTCAGGTAATCGTAACATACACCAAAACATTTCCTTACGATCAAGGTGGGCTGCTCCTCTACTGCATTCTTAGGGATTGGAACTGATTTTTTTTTTTAACATTTCATGGTTAAAGAAAATAATTCAAATCTCTTTCCACTTTAAACAAAACTGACTACTTCAATGCTAAATAGTACTCTAGCACAATGAAAGTGTCCATACAACCATATTCAAATGATAGTATCAGCACCTTTCTGGAGTTAATTTATTTCCCTGAATTCAAAGATGTGCATTCACAATTAAAATAATTAATTTCAGTCACATCTATTAACTGATTCGGGGCTTTAAAATAAATTATCATCAAAAGACCACCACAAACACTGGTGAAAACAATGGCTCCACAGAACCCAACATGTATTAAATCTAAACATTAAAGTCTCCTTTTAAAATTAATTAAAAAAGACATGAATTGTGAAAAGCACTGGAAAATAAAAAAAAAAATTAATACTTCCTGCTAATTACCTTGTTATAAAGACCATCTCAGAGCTGTTTAAAAAAAAATCAAGCATCTAAATAAATTCTCATTAAAATCAGGAACCATTAAAATTACCACTAACAGCCAAACAAAAACAAAAACCTAAATTATCAAAGCACACATGCTCAAAAATTTTTGAAGCACAGAAAGTATTTGGATAGGATAGAAGATAGAGGGATGCCATATCTATGCCAGGGATGCCTTCTGCTAGTTACCATCACCATATTTTATCTCTGTTTCAGCCTGATGAAAGCTGTTGGCCTCACTATTACATTTTTATGCTCTGAACACACTCCAAGAATTTCTTTCAGTTGCTGTCACTGAATTACTGCCAACTTGGGGCAATGTAACTTACTAAAGCCTGTGCACAGCCTAAAACACAGGCATTTCTATTACCTTTATTGGAACTGAATTAGAGTTGAAAGAAAAAAATCTAGTTATACTTTTCAAGCCAACTCTCCCACTCCCTAAAAACGTACATCAGGACAAGCTGCAGGACGTAACTTTCTGTACTAAGTTCAAGGAAGGAAAGGTGGATATCATAGCCAAAAACATTATTATAGCAACTTTGCAGGAAAATGCTGCTATCATGTCAAATATCATTAACACATTGCTCAAAAGTGTAATAACAAACTTAATAAACTAAAACAAATAGTCTTGCAGAAATATATTTCCTGTGGGGTTTGCTACTAACTAATACATAACTCCTCCTGTTCTGGATGAAGAAAAAATAAAAAAGGTAAAGGCCTACGCAATTTATTGCTATGCACTTTCCAGCGGTTGTCTGGGCTTTGTTCGTGCTTACTTGTTAAAGCACCTTTGTGCACAGAACAAACACAGTATTTCAAACAACGCCTCAAAGATTACGTTTTGTGTCACCCGTGTTCAGAGCAAGTCAGATAAAGTTGGGAGTTCATTCAGAGCAAGCTTTTATATGGGATAAGTGTGCCCTACTTATAAGGTGGATTTTTCACAGGCTACTTTGAAACTGCTCAAATTTAGAGTTAATCAAAGGACTGTTTTCTTATGATCTTGTCAACTGTCGTGGTTTAACTCTCTATATTATAAGTATAGATAATTCACATAGATAATTGCATTTTCTTTCTACAGCAGGATGCAGACAAAACAATTATTACGGCTATTTCCTGTATTTTGAACAATTTATATTCCTATCTTCCACAGCATTTTATGCAGTGATAACTTTGCCACAACCTTAACAAGGTATTTAGTACTAAAACAACAGCAAAACTAAACTGCAAACTGCATCTAAAGTCATACTCTAGGGTTTTTACTAAATCCTACTGCAGGGGTTTTATTGACTAAGCTTACTTCAAAGGTACATTTGTGATCAAAGAGCTTCTGGTCCTCCATACCTCTCTCGTGTCAGAGTCTTTCCTCTATTTCCATTTATGTATCTGGATATGAGAGTTATTTCAGCCAGTTTACCTACCACTACTGCGTGGCAATGCACTGAGATGACTTAGCTAGCCTTCAAACAGTGAAGGATTACTTACATTACTCTCCTTCCAGCACCATAATCAGATACCTGGCCATCTTGGAAAGCCAGCACATTAAAAAACAGGCTAGTAACAAAAGAACTAGTTTAAAGCTACAGAGAAGAAAGAAATCTAGTATAGTCTGCCCATCAGTTAACGTATTTGCATCCCCAAAATTTCACCTAATTTGGGCAGGACTTTTGCTATTAAAAAGATAAAACCAGATTCAAATTACTTTAAAAGAATCATCATATATATACACAGATAGATATAAAAATTATCTATATATCAGGTATCCATATATGAATGATATTCCTCAATTTATTACTTATAATACACCCATATAAATCTCATTACATCGTTCTACTTCAGTTATCAAGCTACTTAAATGCCCTAGAATTTAAAATTTTAAAAAGTCAAAATATTTCTAAGCTTGAAAAAAGCAATAGCAAAAGTATTTTACCAAATCCAAATTTGACAAAACAGCACCTTAAGGAATGAGCCCTCTTTAAATAAAGAATGCTGGTTCTGCACGTGGGCATCCTGCTTTCTGAAAAGTACAGAAATTCAAGACAGAATGACAGAGTAACTACACTTGCTAGGAAGAAATCTCCTTTGCAGTATTCAAAAATCCTCAGCTACTGAAACTAGAAGAAAGCAGAATATTTTCTAATAGGAAATAATTGTGAAATGTAGAAAACTTCCAAATCTTCATTTTTGTTATGATGGCAGCACAGAAATACGTACTCAGGAAAACGAACTGGAGGTGGAAAAAGAAGAGTACTGTCATCTGACCGTCTTTCCGTACATCCAAACAGCTACATCCTGCCGCTGCTACTCCTCCTCCCCTCCTCTCCCATTTTTGTACTGCATGACAGAATGAAGTCAGCAGAGGTTTTAATGCACATTCCTTTTGCAAACAACTTATTTTCTCTTCTGAAGCCTTTGCGAGGGCAGTATAAATGGACTCTGAGATTGCTGCAGTAACAACTACTAAATGAATTTATGACTGACTGAAAATGCCAAGTTTGGCACATACGAAGTGATGAGATCCCTCAGCTGTCAGACGATTTTGGGTAGCTGACTAAAGATTTTCAGAACACCACATTTTTAAGCACTTTCTTGTGAAAGTTGCTTCATAAAGAACCATTAATAGAAACCTCAAACCTTTTGGACAGTTAAACAATGAAGGCAACTTTCACAAGGAGCTCCTACAACTTCACAGGTAACGTACCTGAGTAAACCTTTCAAAATCTCTTAATAGTCCAATTTTCCCCACACAGTCAGAAATAACAAAGCGCCATATACACTGACATGAAATGTAAGTGGTATCGCTTTTATAAGGAATATGGGGATCAAAAATATCCCCCCCAAAAACACTTCTCCAGATTAAAAAAAAACTTTTCTTCATTCTACACATTCTCATTAAAACATTCATCACAAAAATCCTTGACTTTTTCTGGTTAAATGTGATACTACTTGAGAAACACCTGTTCATTTTTCAAAACACTTTTTATCTTACCTGTGTAATTTTCCAACAAAAAAATTTTCAATTATTCGACTTTCTGCTTTGCTACATATTCCCCCTGCCCCCAATTAAATCAGTCTGCTATAGGATTCTCCATACTTTCATTGAGAGATCCTGCAGAAGAGATACATTATATATAATTTTAAATGGGCAGTGCCTTTTTGAGCATTCTTCATAGTTAACAGGAGTTGTTAATAAGTTTGGCTTAGTCTTACAGGTATCAAGATATTACAATCTGATCAGCCCTTATTCTCTTGGGGAAGGGGTAAAGGACACTTGTGAGGTTTCAATAATTCCAATAAAGAACAAAGATATGAAATCTTTGTTAAAAGCCTTCACTGGAAAAAAAAAAGATAAAAAAAAAAATCTTTTACATACTTTATGTATTATTAATTCACCTGCTCTCTTTTTCATCATGAAATCTTTCAGTCTGGAGCTTCTTAACAAGACAAGGTGTCCTCCGATGGGTGCAGCTCTTGAAGCCCACGTCCTCAGCATCTAAGTCCTAGATCTTCCTCCTGCATTTCTCACTGCACATATTCCAGCTCCCTCCTATGCCCTTCTTTCCCACATCCAGAATCCTCAAGCGCCTTTCCCACCTGCCATCTGTTCTGATGACCAAGCATACGGGGCCAGTGGAGAGAGGCGTGCACTATGAATGGCCAGTGACCTTTAGAGTGCACACAAGCCAAACTGAAATGGCCCTGGTGCAACTCTCAATGTATTTCTCCCAGAACGCATGTCCTCCTCTATTTGACATCTGCTTTCATGAAATTTGAAAGAATTTGACTGTTTTGATACCGTATCATTTTACCAAATGTATCTGAAATTTGCTAACAGATACAAAAGTTACCTGGGGGAACTAGCAAAGAAAAGGCATGCCCAGGTAAGCTTTGTCTCCTTAAGCAGCCAGGCTACAGCCACACATCGGTAGACCAACATAAAAGTTTTTTACTGTGGAACATGCAACACCATTTGCAATTTTTCAGCTATTTTTCCTAGAGACTGCAGTAGCAATGCTATCATTTCTCCTATCTAAAACTCTAAAGCACCACCTTGTTTTCAGTTTAGAAGTCAGGATGCAATATGCGGACAGATGTGTTTCTGGTGCTGTTATTAAACTTATGTTCCACCAAACAAGGACAAACTTCTCAAAAGCCACCACAATGACATTCATTCTTGATGAAGGGCACTGAAAAGGCCTGCCTTGATTTGATACCATGTAAGGTAAAGATGTAAATGGTTACAAAGATCAGTCCTGAAACATTCCATCTAGCACTGAAGGGCTGTAGGGGAAAGAGGAGAGAGAAAACAAAAGCAGTACTCTTCACAACAGCATTATATGAAGAAAAACTACAAGTTACTTTCAGCCTCAAATTTGCAACAGTTCTTCACTACCTGTTAACTGGTCTGAGATCACAGGTTAAAAATTATTTTATTTACAATGACATTGAAATGTCAGGAAAAAATAGTCTGCTTCCATTGCTTCTTGTGTCTGACAGTTCTGCAGCAGATAAGTGAAAAATATCTCACTAAAATAACAATAATCATGTAATGTAACTTCATGTCTCCAAATACTCATCCCTGTTGTACTCATTTTTCCCTAAGACATCTGGTGATTAAATAAGCAGCCTTACTTTTACCGTTTCTTTTTTGCACGTTGTAGTTCTTTGATGTAGAAGTATTCACTAACTACAGAACTCCAAACTCAGAAACGTTACTTGCATTTCCTCTAGCCAGTAACAGTCTAAGAGTAAGTCTGCCTAGGTTTGTTCACATTATTGGCTAGGTAAATTAGCAAAGCTCTTATAATAATACATACATTGTTCCACCTTGATCTTCCATTTAAACTTCGGACAAAGACTGTGTTTACTGTAGTTTCAAAACGAGATATGTTCATGAATAGAGCAAAAAAAGATACAATAGACAGTATCACTGTCAGTTGTAAATGACAAGGTTGTGGGACTTAGCTTTTACCACCGCAGAGGATTAATTATTTTGAGAATTATTTATAGAAAAGAAATACTGAGCTAAGAAGCAAGACAGTTATTGATAAACTAAATTTAGGTACCAACAAACAAAACAGAAGTCAGTACACCAGACAAACCAATATAGTCAGGCCCTTTAGAAACACCTGCAGAAGATAATGAAAGGCTAGAAAAAAATTACTCATCTTCATGATACTCAGATAAGGTTGGACTTGACCATCAAGCAAATGGGGCTTGATGGCTAAATAAATACTCTGAGAGAGGTGGATTGGGAAAATGTTCTGGAAATTCTGAGATTTCTGACCTCTCCTTGCACACATATTTTCATTTGAATCAAGTTTATAAACAAGCTTTTTACTTGCAATCAGAAAAACATCTACCAAAAGTTCCTCTATTCAGCACTTCATCTTACTATAAATGGGAATCTAACAGTACGTGTGGTAAAAGATTATCAAGAACTTCTACGATTGGTTTCCCATTTTTGCTAAACACTGGCTGCTTTGATAAAAATTATTTTCAGGTGTATCTGTTCATCTCACACATTATCATAAATCTTAGGAGTTTTATTCTACCTTTTCACGATCCTTAAAACTTGTTAAATGACCTTGCACTTGCTTATAAGATCTGAGGTTAAAGATGATCAACCTATAAAAAGCTATGAAAGATTACATTTGTATTCAAGAATTGCTTGAATGGAGGTGGCCTTTGAATTAAAAAAATCTGTTCACTATCTGTAAAGATGGCCAAATTATAAAATCACCAGGAAGTCTTGCAATGAAGACCCAAATACAACTGGAGAAGTAGACTGAATATTGTATTTTCATTTATCTTTTTGTGCTGGTTTTGCCTGGGATAGAGTTAAATTTCTTCACAGTAGCTAGTATGGGACTATGTTTTGGATTTGTGCTAGAAACAGTGTTGATAACACAGGGATGTTTTAGTTACTGCTGAGCAGTGCTTACACAGAGTCAAGGCCTTTTCTGCTTCTCACCCCACCCCACCAGCGAGTAGGCTGGGGGTGCACAAGAAGTTGGGAGGGGGCACAGCTGGGACAGCTGACCCCAACTGACCAAAGGGATATCCCACACCATATGACGTCACGCTCAGCATATAAAGCTGGGGGAAGAAGGAGGAAGGGGGGGACGTTTGGAGTGATGGCGTTTTGTCTTCCCAAGTAACCATTACGCGTGATGGAGCCCTGCTCTCCTGGAGATGGCTGAACACCTGCCTGCCGATGGGAAGTGGTGAATGAATTCCTTGTTTTGCTTTGCTTGTGTGCATGGCTTTTGCTTTACTTATTGAACTGTCTTTATCTCAACCCACGAGTTTTCTCACTTTTACCCTTCCAATTCTCTCCCCCATTCCACCGGGGGAGAGTGAGTGAGCAGCTGTGTGGTGTTTAGTTGCCAGCTGGGGTTGAACCACGACAGTCCTTTTTGGCACACATCTTGAAGCCTTCGAGCCCCACGTTAACAACGGGTTTGATTGGAATGTGCTAGATTGAATTTATAGCCATTATTACTGTTTAGCTATTAATTGACAGGCTCCTGTGCTTGCCATGGGTCTTGCTTGCCTTACTGTATATTAGAGTCTAGTGCTCATTAGTGGTCGTTTTTTGCTTTTGCTGCTTGCTGTACTGCTGTATGGCTTATCATCTTACTGCTGTGCCTGGGAACATTTTGATAACAGCAATGGCGATGAGCCTGGGCTGGCAGATGGCCAGGGCATCGCTGCTGTTTCTGTGCTGCTGTGCTGGGCAGGCTGGAACTCCAGTGTGAACTCAAGTCAAAGGGACTGTGACCTGTGGATGAGTCCATGCGGGAGCAGGACACCCTGAAGCGTCTGTGGCCGTGGATAAGCCCATGACAGAGCAGGTACATCTCAAAGTGTCTGTGGCCATGGTTATGTCCATGACGCAGCAACTATACCTCTGAAGGGATTGTGGTCCAAGGATAAGTCCATGCTGGAAAAGGTACACCTTGAAGCATCAGTGGCTGTGCATGAGGTCATGCTGGAGCACCTCAAAGCATGTGGCCATGGATAAGCCCATGACAGAGCAGGTACAACCCTGGAGGGACTGCAGCCATGGGTAAGGCCGTGTTGGAGCAGGTTTACTTCTGAAGGGACTGTGGCTGTGGGTATGGCCACACTGGAGCAGGTATATCTCTGAAGGCATTGTGGCCATGGAGAAGGCCATGCTGGAAAAGGTGCACCTCAAAGTGACTGTGGATAAGTCTATGCCGCAGCAGGTGTACCCCTGCAGAGACTGTGGCTCATAGATAAGGCTCCACTTGGAGCAGGTACTCCCCTAAGGGACTGCAGTCTGTGGATGAGTCCAAGCCAGAGCAGGGGCAAGGGGAGGAGTTCATTGCAATGTTAAACCAGATGGTCTGATCCAAAGGGACCCGGGGTGGAGACTGTAATGGAAATACCTTTAAATTGTTGTAATCCAGGATTTGAGTTGCATGTTATGGGAATTACTATAGCAGAAACGACCTGAACCAATGGAGGACAAGCCTTACAAGAAGCAGTGCAAGTGCAGCAGTGACCTGACCTGAGCTGGTTTTGGTGCCCAATAACTCCACGCAACACACCACCTCTCCTGTCCTGCGTGACTACCATAACAGATGGAGCCCAAAGCCACGGACTAAATGAACTCAATAGTCATTTTACAGACATTTCACTGGGGTGGTCTGTAGACTAAGGGAATGATATCTGTGTATTATATCAAGAGGATGGGAAGGGTGGTGGTGGGTAATGAGAATGTATTGGATAGTGTGAGAGACCTGAGCATGACGTAAATGGTATGGAATAAGGGGTAGAGAATGTGCTGGTTTTGGCTGGGATAGAGATAATTTTCTTCATAGTAGCTAGTATGGGACTATGTTTTGGATTTGTGCTGGAAACAGTGGTGATAACACAGGGATGTTTTAGTTACTGCTGAGCAGTGCTTACACAGAGTCAAGGCCTTTTCTGCTTCTCACACCACCCCACCAGCGAGTAGGCTGGGGGTGCACAAGAAGCTGGGAGGGGACACAGCTGGGACAGATGACCCCAACTGACCAAAGGGATATTCCACACCATATGATGTCATGCTCAGCATATAAAGCTGGGGAAAGAAGGAGGAAGGGGGGGACATTCGGAGTGATGGCATTTTGTCTTCCCAAGTAACCATTATGCATGATGGAGCCCTGCTTTCCTGGAGATGGCTGAACACCTGCCTGCCGAGGGGAAGTAGTGAATTAATTCCTTGTTTTGCTTTGCTTGCGTGCATGGCTTTTGCTTTACCTATTAAACTGTCTTTATCTCAACCCACGAGTTTTCTCACTTTTACCCTTCTGATTCTCTCCCTCTTCCCACCGAGGGGAGTGAGCGAGCGGCTGTGTGGTGTTTAGTTACTGGCTGGGGTTAAACCACAACACTTTTCCATTTGATTTCAGCGCTACCTTTAGCACAATAGGAATAGTATTCCAGATAAGAATGAAAGACATAGGGCTAATCCAAGAGAGGTCTAAAACTATGAATCTCTGTAACACTTTAATCGTATAGAATTGACAAATTGTTAAACCTCTCATGACTCAGGTATCTCTTTCTAGAGATACTGCAGTTACAGAAGTGTTTCATACCCGAAGATGGTTACAATTTGATGATCCAGTAGTAATATATCTTTCATTTTATGACCACACAGCTTCCAAAAAAACCTTTTAGGAATACATCATCTTTTTTCCTCAGGAAAAGAAAATGGCACCATGTTCTCCCTCTCATCATGCTGCAGTCAAGATATGTTGCAAAAACATCCCCCTTCACTGAAGAGGTTTTGTATTTCACTGCTTTCTTCACATTGTTCCTTATTCCATATGAGCTATTTGATCTTTCATATTCTTCTTACTCACACCTGCTCCCACTCCCCCCCCCAGCTTCTCTTCTACTGATTTGTCATGAGCTGGATTTTAGATTTTGAAAAAGCAATAGTTGAAATTTTCAAGACAGATCAAATGGTGAAGATATAACACATTCACAAAAAGGCTGAGGTTGGAAGGCACCTCTGGAAATCACCTGCCAACTTGTTGAGGGTGCACTCTGTCCCATTGCCTAGGTCATTAATGACCATGTTAAATAGCACTGAACCCAGTATCAGACCTTGGGACACTCCACTACTGACTGGTGTCCAGCTCAACTTCACGGCACTGATCACAATCCTCTGAGCCCATCAGGTCAGCCAGTTTTCAGTCCACCTCACTTCACTGTGCACTCACCTAGTCTGTACTTCATTAGTTTGTCTACAAGGATGTTACGGGATGCAGTGTTGAAAGCCTTACTAAAGTCGAGATAAGCAACATCCACTGCTCTTCCCCCATCCACTGAGCTAGTCACTGAAGGCTTTCAGGTTGGCTAAGCATGATTTCCCCCGATAAATCCATGCTGACTACTCCCAATCACCTTCATGTCTTTCAAATGTTTGGAAATGGCTTCCAGGAGGATTTGATCCATCATCTTCCCAGTGATCAAGGCAAGAGTGACTGACATGTAATTTCCCAGATCCTCCTTCTTGCCCTTCTTGAAGATTGGAGTGACATTTGTTTTTTATCCATCAGGAACCACCCCCCCACCCCGATTGCTACGACCTTTCAAAGAGAGTGGCCTCACAATGATTTGCTTATATGAAGCAAATGATTTCATATCTCTCTATAGGCTTCTCTATGATGAATTCAAAGATCTCTAAGCAGTATGCCTTCTACTTTTCTGACTGGAATGCTGGTAGTACTGCAGTAATATACTCTGTATTTCTAGCTTCAAATCTGCATTTGTACAAAGTTGACAGACATTACTCAATTAAGAGCTTGACCTAACAGGCCATTGCCAACAACAATGTCCAAGAAGAAAGCAAGCCAAATGGAGTCTCATTTGCACAGCAGTTTGGTTTTTTTGGTTTTTTGTTTGGGTTTTTTGTTTTGTTTTTAAAGGGAAGTTTGGGGTTTTAGGTTTGGGGTTTTTTTGTTTGTTTGTTTGTGGCTTTTTGGGTTTTTTTGAAAAGTCACTGGCATGAGCATCGAATACTTAAGTTTTGCAGTCTCTTCTGATCATTTCTACACTTTGACTAGTTACTGGTCTTAAAGTTTAATCTAAAACATAAAGAAAATGCTCAGAAAGGCAGGCAAGGGAGTAGTCAAGTCCCCTGCAAACAGCAGCATTAAGAAACACTAGATAATGTTATTTTAACTACAGAATATTTAGAATTATAGTAAATTACAACTCACAGAAAAGCATGTTATTACAGCCTATGCAAGAAAACAAGGTTTGGCCAGACACATTGTTCTTTTGTGATCTCATGAAAGCACACACAATGAAAAACACCTTGGAAACAAAAATCTTGGGAAATGCAACAACTGACAACCAAAACAGTGATTGGGTCCGTCGTCGTCCGTCCCCCCCCCCCCCCCTTTGAAAGCAAATCACCAATAAGCCATTACAATACATTTTGGGAAATAATGCCTGTTATCTGTTTATATACTTAAACAGGGTAGAACACCACTCTGCTTTTAAAAGCTGCTAACTTCTTTGGAGAAATATGCACAGCTTTTCCTACTATTTGTTTTTAAGCATTCAGATTCATTCCTTCAAATGACCCCAGTTTTGTAAGCACTAGAGCAGGACTGAAGGGCATTCCTGTATTTCTGAAGTGATCCTTGAATATTGATGAGGGAGACATCCTTGGATTCAAGAGCTCTAATGTGGAAAACGGTAAATTAGCAGGGTAAAAGTTCCATATATTTAACTTTGCCTGAAGCACATACTTAAGTAATTCACAGCCAGAGCCTGGAAAGTGTCTAAGATGTCTACTAAAAACCACCTTGGCAGTGGGTTCTCCTCATTTACTATTAAAAGAACATCTTTAATGCTCCCACTAATCCCAAACCTGGCAGCAGGTATCCTTCAGAAGAGTCCAGGTCCCAGGAAGCTACTTTCCAACTGCATTAAAGCTTGTCCACCTGAAAGCTTATTAGAAAACAGTGCTAAACCCACAGCAGCAGTTTAGCTGAGCTGCACACTAGGAATTCATTAAATAGGCTGCAGTATCCTGTGCTAGCACTAGTTTGCAAATGGTCACATCCACAGCAACACAATCCCAGACTAACTAGGACATGGATGTTTTTGACAAAGGCTAAGAGATTGTCATTCCTTTGGCAAGAGATAGAAGGAGGGGAATGGGAAGCAGGAGCCTTGCACTGTGTTACCCGCTTCCATACCTGGCTTGCCAAGTGGCAATTCATCTGTTCAGCACCCACTCACACCATGCACAAAGAAATAGGCCAGGGAATTTAGTCTGAAAATTTGGGAACAAAAAAATCTTTCACCATAGTGTCTCAGCTGCAGTGCTACAAGTAAGAGCTGTGACATTTCCTCTGGGTTTTTTTGTTTGGGGGTAGTTTTGGGGGTTTTATTTTGGGGTGGGGGTGATATGTTTTTAAGCATTGCTGCACCACGTGAGCGCTTTAAATAGTTTCAGTGCAAAATCTATTAATCTAATATTTTGCTATATTTATTAATTTACATTGCAGACTAATCTTACTGCCACCACACAAAACCAGTGGAGGGGTGCTCATCTCTTAGCTGAGATTGGATCCTGACTGCGTGGACAGGCCTACTACACACTAATATCAAATAAAGATGCACTTTTAAATGTTAACAGGCATGGCATATAAATTGCCGTACCATGCAAAGGGACCTCTATTTTGAGCCCCTTACTTGAAGAAATCTTCCAAGCACACTGCTAAGTCCATCCTCTCTTTCCTCATGCTATTGAGGAAGCAGATTGATGAAAACAGACATATGGCCAGTCTTACGCTTATTTTTAGTGTGGAATAAGCACTTTGAGTACAGGAAGAAGTCCAATAGCTGGATATCATAAAGTGGAAAAAATACTAGGAAAAGAAGTCAGCAAATTGCAGTATGTTTCAAGCATGCTTGATAACTAAATTCAAAATATTATTAAAACTATAATTGATGCACTTTGTGGTAATTACACGAAGTGTTCTTATTTCCTTCCTGCTACAGTCAGAGCATGAATAAACAATCTGCTTTCAATTGCTCTCAGTCATGAAATTAAAAAAAGCTGAAGAATATGCAAGTCAAATAAGAAATTTTAAAAAGGACTGACATTTATGTGTTGAAAAATTTTACTCGTATGTTTCAAAGGCTTATGGAAAAGCTAACTACTCAAGCACAGCACTATTCAAAGATAACAAATATAATCAACATCTCCCTTGCTCTGATGGAAATGGTGAATTGGCTTTCATGTAGCCAGTGAAAGAAAAAAAACAGCAAAGAGTTAACTATTTAAACAGTTAAGTTATTGCTAACATTTGCATGCATTTCCTTTGTAAAAGATGAACCAGAACTAGAAAAAACACAATAGAACAATTATTGTCTTCCTACAGTTTTTACTGTTTCATACAGCATATACTCACTCTATACAAATCTTACATGAAATTAAGATTCCTCGATTCCACCATTATGAAGACAAATTTCAATCTAAGTTTATGTGGTTTTAATAACCATTAAGTTTTACTGCCTGGTTTGTGGGTGCTAGCAAGAAAGGAGTTACTTTATGCTGTATTTTGTTTCTGATTACGAAAGTCAAGTTCTCTAAAAACTCCAAAACATTACCTACCTGAAAGCTAACTTCATTAAGACATCTTAAAAAAAAGAAAACCTAAAAACCAGAAAATTGGACTTAGATGGAGGATAACTACTTTTCCAAGAGATGAGCTTTCTTACCCTTTAAAAAAAATCCTTATCCTATGAGAGAGATGTAGCAAAGAACAGATTTTTCTGCCAAAGTACCATGTTCTTTAGCTTCCTACCACTCTCAAGCACCATCACTCTTATAATAGCTAGTATATGAAATGAAAGCAAGCATGTCAGTTAAGCAACTCTGTGTGTGTGTGTGTGTGTGTGTGTGTGTGTGTGTGTGTATCTGTACACATCTAAATCTAGGGAAACACAAAACATTTAGAAATTACAGCAACACCTATCATTTTAAAGGCCCAATAGGAGAAATAATAAATCTGTCCAGCCATCCAGTCAGGAGTTAAAATTGATGATTTAACACCAATATTCCTGAAGGCTAATATTACAGGCATCCTGGAACAGAAACCCACATCTAAGAACAAGCATTAACGTCAGTTATTCTACTTTGCATCAGAAAACACATGCTATTGAAGTCCCAACTTGCAAGCTTAACTTTGCACCAATATGCCCCTGTCTTGCTAAGACAAAACACTAGGTAGAATCCCTTCTGTTACTCAGGCTATTCCCAGGGACCCTGATAAAAGGAAGAAAGTACTTGACAGATAGAATTCTGTCTTTTCTCCTGCATGAAACACGTGCCTTCTAAATTCAGCTCAAACTGAACGGTTTCAAAACGACAAACCCAAAGGTTTCCACAGACCAGGCAGCACAGGCAGCCCCTGCACAGCTTTTATAGGATTCTCACCAACACGGCTTGACAAGGTTCCAGTGGGAAGACCTCCCAGACTCTGCCTCAAGCTTTTGGTCTCTTCCTCAGATTATCAAAAGATAGCCAGTTGTGATGGTGGTTTTTCTGCTGGAAGAAAACTTCATGCTGGACTGAGACCACCAACTCATTTCACATAGGTCAGAAAATGAGATGGTAATAGTTTTTCACGGTTGCCAACTTAAACTGTATTTGAGCTACAGACCTAGATGTGAAAGGCTCTGTAATAAATTACCAATCTCCTGAGCCATCCAGTTAACAACATGCATGGTTTTCTTTTTAAACTCAATTATGCTTAAGTTCATAAGTTTTCTGAAACTGTAGAAAGTAAAACATTAGAAAAATTTATTCTTGATGACAAGTCATTTGTTTTCTGTATGCCTCAAAAATACACTGAAGAGTACTATTGCAGGCAGAACATTAGAGTAAGACATCACATTTTGGTTTAAAACAAAGTGTGTCTAAGTAGTAACATGCACTATCTATATTTCTACATTATGTTTTGCTCCACTATTTCATGAGTCATGACAAAGCCACCACAATCTTTCTGATTTTTTCCCTCAGTGCTGTGGCTTTTGTTCCACTTCTTAAACCAGGAGCAAATTACAAGCAAGATCCATACAATTATTTTAATAAAACAAAACTTCATTGTATTTCAGTTCTGAAAATGTTATTTATCAAAGACAAATCTTTTCCCATCAGCTTAAACAGGGACTGGCATTCTGTAAAAGCATTTATTGGGCATGAAAATAGAAGATAAATAACTAATCATTGACTACATTTCCAGGAACACTATTAAAGCTATTTCAAAGACAAAAAGTGACTCTGAAGAGTAATAAGGAAGCCAGACTTACTGCACCAAGCATAGAATAGCACTGGTAATACTGACTCATGGGAATGAAAGGTCAAGCTAATGACACTCTCATGCACTAATGAAATTTCAGTAATTAGAAGCATCATATATAGATAGTATCATACTTTGATAGCATTTTTTTCAATTTACTTCTAAGAATAAGAGCTGCAGACAACTGGGTCAGGAAAACTACCCAATTTTAAGACAACAGACAGAACCAGCCAAGCCAGCTATGGGCATATTGCAAAGGCAAATACATAAGAATTGGTGAGATTCACCAATTCAAAACATTTAATAGAATTTGCTGGTTAAGAAACTAACTCAGGTTCAAAATGTTTGGCTTATACTGTAGTTTGGATAAACAGTAGTTTATTTGCAGAAGTCTTCAAAAGTTGATATGGCTGTATTTCTAATAGATTATAAATATTAGGAGAAGATAATGGCCTTCAAAAGTTACCTTCGTAAGTAAAACTGATAATTTGGAGGAGATTTTTTTTTTTCAGCAGTTCTTACAGCCAATCATCCTCTCCCCCACCTACACACATGCCGTATTTAGTTATTTATCTTGCCTGCAGTGATACTACCAGAGGCATTTTCTGTACCTCAACATGTCTGTTATTTAAATGAACACTTTTTAAAATAGTTTATTTAGAAAATCAAAAAAGGAAAACAGCCATCTGATATACTTTGCTGTCATAAGCATATCAGATCATAGCCAGCTTTTAAAATTCACTCTACTAATCAAGGCTGTCTGACTGCAGTATAAAAATATGTATTTATTAGTACATGCCCTTAGCACAAAGGTTTTTGTTTCCCAGCGATTTTTCATAAAAAACAATCCTTGACCTCAATCGTCATCCCAGTGCTAAAACCCATTGCGGATCCACTTACCAAATCCCTGTGTAACACCCAGTTAGCATGCAGGTAGTGAATACCATCTAGGATCTGATATAACAGTGACTTCACCATTCCCCGAGGTAACTGAACTGGTTTCTTGTTTGCTTTAGAAGCCCTGTGAAACTTGATTATATGCTGTAAAGGGGAAAAAGAAATCAAAATAAAAAAGTGTAATGTTTTGATCTACAGCATTACACAGAAAGATTGCCAGCAATTCCTTACACAGACTTCTTAGGGTTTTTTTTCAACCTTTCATCATTCATTTTCAAAACTAGAAACATGTACTTTAAGTACTAGAAAATTAATAATATACGAGGTAAAGTGATCATTGTCCCAAGGAAATCTCTCAAAAATGAAATCAGTTGTTGCTGTGGTTTAACCCTGGCAGGCAGCTAAGCCCCACACAACCGCTCACTCACTCTCCCACAGTGGGATGAGGAATACAAAACCAATACAACTGTCAAAGCAAATTTCCCTTGCAGATCACTCATCTTTAACAGTTTGGAGGTTTTAGGGGTATTTTTGTTTGGGGGTTCTTTTTGTTAAGATAGGCTGATACCTTGTATATCACAGCACAGAATTAAAAGTGCATCACCTAACTCCTATGTTATTTTACTTTTAGGTTTTCTCCTACGGTAATAATGACACTGTAATATTCAAAACTTAATGTCAGACAGAAATTCTTGCAAACTGTATTAGGAGTTTTAAACGTTTAAATTAAAAGCCCAGATTTATTCCTCCTTTATTTACTATACCCTTAAAGCACAGTACTCTCAAGACAGAAGCTGTTGACAGAGCAAAGCTGTAAATCTGTCCATCTGAAAGTGAGCTACCAAGCCAGACACGGAAAAAACCTTTAACAATTATAAGTGTATACACAGGCAATGACATCTAGCAACAATGAGGAGTCCAAAAGGATATGTTGTCTTAGCATTTGAGTGCCAGGTGCTACTCACTTCAGTAGCATAAAGTGTGCCACAGTCATGGTAACCATTTCCATGTTTGTCTCCTTTTGAGAGAGAGGTAATTTCTAGAACAAACTTTTTCATGCATTCACAGTTCTTTTCTGTAATGGCTCACACTTGTGTGATCACCAAAACAGCCCTGATCTTGTCCATCCAAAACCTGGCACCAAACTTCTATCACATGTTCTTCCTATGTTCCTGAGCTTTCATATTCCAGGTGTCAATTAGGCACCCGACTACTCAAACCCCTTTGGGAAATTGCCTTTCCTCTCTTGCTGCAGCCCAACTCCATAGAGCTTGCCCTCCCTTTGCTTCAGGCATTGAGCTTGGCTTTCCTGGGAGGAATAAGGCACATTCCTGCCCCACCAAAGGTAAAAATGGAGCTGCATGGAGGAGAGAAACACTGACGAAAAAGTGACAGTCCCTGCCCAGTCAGCCAAGCACCACGTGCACAAGCATCCCTGAGCCTGAGCCACAAGTTTCGCCTCCTCTCACCTCCCACTTCCACTGACTACAAAGCAAATGTTATTTTTCATGCAGTGGCCAGAGAGAAGTGAATCTTCAGAGACAGACAGAAGGACAGATGGCTCTCCTGGACCTTTTTGTTCCTGCTCTAATATACTCTGTGCCCTTTTCCCAGCCTTGTTTGAGACCTGCTGAGCTAGATATGCTCAGCGCTGGAGGACTTGGTCCATAACCGGGCACAGAGCCAGCCCAGTCACGGCAGCTCGGTCTCTTGCATCCAGATACAGTGAACAACCAGGAGCTGGCACAGTTGGGGAGTTCTGAAATTTATACAGGTATGTGCATGTAAACATAAAGGTCAAAATTGAGGGTCATTCCTAAGTTACTGATATTTAAACCAGTATTTCATTAACAGAGGTGCTTCTGCAGCGATTCTGGTTAAGTATGAAGCAATGCATAAATGTATAAATATAAACAAGGACAGGTCACTATTAGTCACAATCCTCCAAACAAATACAAAGCCTTGCAGCACATTTTGAAACAAAAAACCCTCACACATTCCTAAACTTCTGCAGCTTAGCATATCATAAATACAGGGGAGCAGTGAAAAAAAGAATGTGCTTGTTTTTTCTCCACATTAGAAAAAAAGCTTTACTCCATTTCCTCAAGATTTTGTTTGTTTGTTTATTTTGTGCATCAGCCTTAAGAGTGTCTCAACATTTCAGTTGTTTGGTAATTTTTTTGTCTTAATTTTATTTTGGCAATGAAATGTCAATACCAACTATTGGAACTTCCAAGACATTGAACTGGGAGAAAATATCTTCAATTCAGCTTAGCTGAAGGAAAATTGACACACTAGTTCTTAGGCAAATACTACTGAATTATTCCCAACTACAAGGAACACCATTTTCAAAAGAAATTAGTTTTAATTTGGTTTGTTCATCTTAGCTGTCTGTCTAAACTACATGCAGAGGAAAAACCAACTCATGATTCATACTACGCACGTCTTATATGAACACATACATCAAAATTTCCATCTCATTCCAAATTGCCTCTGTTGTACCCTTTGATATGAATCTTCATAACTTTTAAGGTTAGTATTACAGTACTTGTTCCATTGAGAGCAATGCTGAAAATGTATGTCAGATTTAATTCGAGGCAAACATACCTTTTTTCAGGGAAGTCAAGGTTGCATTGGATTTTCAATTCTTTACAAAGCTACTTTAATTTTTTACTTTTTTTTTTTTTAAACGTTCCAAATGGATGTTAAGGTTACAAATACTAAGTTAACAGAGGAAAAGGGTATGTATCTTAAAACAAATTTATTTTGCCTTTAATGTGTTTATATTCTAAAGCTGTATCTCGTAATTAGGCATAAACAGCCTTCCTCCCAAATATATGAAATTTCAGCAGATGCGTTGAGTAAAAAGCTCTTCCCACTGAAACGTATGAATTAAATTTCAATTATATGCACTGGCATTACTCTCACTTCATGCATTCACGGATGACATGCAATATAACTAAAACTCCAAATTGTCCTATTCAGCCAATAAGTTTGTCATTTTTCAAAGGGAATCCACCTGCATAATCAGTTACATTTTCCTGCACCCTACTTTAGCTGTAATGGAGGGTTATATCTGCATTTATTTAACTAGATTTCTAGCTACTGAGAGCTGAATGCAGATTTTTATCTTCCTAAAGAGGTCACAGATTAACTGTGTAGCGTGCTTACCCAACATTTTCCGTTGCTTTTTCTTTAGTACTGAAAATGTTTCCAAGAAACACCGGGCAAAAGGCTATACTGTTTTTTAAACCAATGCATCTTCCCTGACCTTGTCCCTTTTCTGCAACTGAAACTCTAAGCCTGGTACCTACAAGCAATTCACCTTACCCAGAGGTCATGCTCAGCGTAGTCAAAGAGAAGCCACACTTTCCTGTCAGCATGAGAAAGAAACACCTTTTGCAGAGAAATGACATTTGGATGCTTGAGCTCCCGCAGCAACTGCAAAATAAAGAAAGTCCACAAGAGTTATATCCACACATCCAAAGCTGTGAAAGGGCTGGAAAGATGAATGCTTTAATAGTCTTTGCTACATATTCTACCATACAAACAAGAAAAGCTGAAATCTGCAAGTCACGGAAAACAGCACGTATTTTTTTCATGAAAGAACCAGTCATTAGTTTGAAACCAAAGCTGAAAGCAGGTCGTAACCCCCTTAGGGCATTCACTTCCTATTTATTTCCTAAAAGTTGAAGTCTGTGTAAGCCTCACTATTATCCAAGAAGACTCTGCAAACAGCCAGCTGTGGCACCTGCCCTTTCCCGTAGGCTGTAATCTTTGATAGAGCCATTTGGGGTATCCAATTTTCTCCTGACTCCCAATTATCTGATAACCCTGCATTTTGGTTGCAGCCATTCAAGGCTGAATGGGATGACTCATTTAGAGCCTGTCAATGCAGTCAGCTAAATGAAGATGTGGTTTGTAAGATGGAGTCAGCTGATCGACAAGGTCACCACCACCTACAGAAGAAGGTCCAACTCCCTCCCACAACGTGTATTACACCAGTTATGTCACTCACAGAAGCCATCCACGAAACAGCTCCCAGTTCAGGAGAAAACTAACCCAGACACACAAAGGCATTAATTTTCTGCCGAGTTCCTGAGCTGAAATGACTCATGGCACTAACAGCAGACCCAGCACTAGTGAAGGCACACAGCTAGGAGCAAGAACTTCTTTCAGCAGCAGTGAGCCATTAAACCAGCTCAGCTGCTTTAGAAACTATAGCTTTAACCACCACCAAAAGGAAAACGTAGCTGAGAAATAGCACAAAAACTGAATACAGACAGCATCATTTGAGCTCTACTGGTCATGTTGCAATTATACTGTACTCACACAATTGCTAAGAAACAAAAACTTTATCGAAGCAAATTATTATCAAGCATGGCTACCTGAGACTAGATGAATTCTTGCCAGCTCAGTCTGCCAGAAATGATGACATTTTTAGTAAAATGAATGGCTAGGTTTTTTTTTTTTAAAGCCAAGGACAATTTGAACTACTATTTGAATACAGAATAAAAATTAACATTTTATGTCTGAGATTGAATCTATTTTCAATAAAATACAATTTTCCCGCTACGTAATAGAGGAAACAAGAAAATTCATTCCTTTCTACTGAAACTTTTGTCACATGTGGTAACATTTTAGCTGCTACTGAGACAGTAAAATGGGAGTGGATATCTGCATACGTTTGTTTCCTTCTTTTCTATTTCATTTGAGACAGACTCTTACCCCTACTCACTGACCAGAGTCTTCAGCATGGCATTTCTTGAGCATGAGGACCTAGCCCACAGAGCTTTTATCTCAAGTATGAGATCAAACAGGGAGACGGAGGGTTGAGGAGACAATGCAACATTACAAATCAATGCAGAAGGTAGCAGTTTCAGCATGTTAAACCTCTTAATCTTAAGATTTGTAAAAGCATTACACAGAGGAATTTTAAGGCAGGATCTGCAAGAAGTGTGGAATTCTGTAAATGCCTGTAATACCTACAAAGCATAAGATCAGCATGGGGAAAACCAAGAAATGCTTATTTGTAGTTTTTTTATCAATTACAGGTGGGGACCATCTGTGGTAAGTTGACCCCAGCCAGCAGCTAAACCCCACACAACCACTTGCTCACCCCCCTCAGTCAGATGGGAGAGGAAGGGCAAAAAAAGCAAGAATATTTGTGGGTGAGGATAAGACTTTAATAAGTGAAGAGGAATTAAAAAAAAAAAAACCAAACCCACAACACAAGTGATGCAAAGGCAATCACTCACCACTTCCCATAAGACCACCGATGCCCAGCCAGTCTCTGAGCAAAGGCTACCTCCCCAAAGGGAAGAGGGGCAGAGTGGGAAAGAGAGAAAGCCTGGACACTGTGCAAGCACTGCTCAGCAACAGCCAAAATACTGGTGGGTTATCAACACTGCTTTAGTTGCAAATCCAAAATACAACACTGTGTGGGCTGCTATGGAGATGATGAACTGCATCCCAGCCAGACCCAGCACAGCATCAAAGACCATCGGTGGGAATCGGCCTCTTAATAGCAAATGAGGTTATAGGGTTTAAGGATACATTGCGCCAGTCCTTATAGTGAAGGACTTTTTGGTGAATCAGTATAAATTCACAGCTTAAATTTATGCTAAACATTTTGATGAATTAATTTGTGGCAGATGCACCCACCCTGACAAACACCGGGGGCATTGAGACCACTGTGTCCTTACTTTTCGCACCCTTACTTTCGCACCTTTGCAGTGGCAAATGCGGACCATCACGTACACACTTTGGGCTAGTAATTATGGTCACATATACACCTCCAGCAAGGAGTAAGAAAATTAAGGCCCTCAGCCGATTAGAATTGACCACAAATCAGATTCAACCAGGGTATAAATGGAGCCCCGCTGGAAGGCAAGTTGAGCCGGTCCTCCTCAGAGCAGGGGGTCTGCAGTCGGGGACTCTCCCCTTGGGTCAGGACGCTGCCCAAGGAAACTCCGAGGTTGAGAGCCCTCATCTTACAGGTGAGTGATTGTGCACATTTTGGATACTCATTTCTAAAGCCAACTGTGCAGTATTAATTCCTCATACACTGTCCTGAATCTGTGGTTTACTGATATTGTCAGAGCGTTGAACGATTTTGATAAGCCTCATTTCTAGTTAGTTTTCTGCTAAACAATTTTGGTTTAAATAAAGTTTATCTTGGAATCTATCACCGGCCTAATTTGATTTCATGAGCCTCCACGACATAACTGTACCCAGGAGATTGCATGACAGTTCAGCAGCTATGTGTCCATACCAAAATTTTATCAGATGTCCTGTGGCCAGATGACACACCTGTACCAGACAACAGACTATTCCTTGATGAAAAGAGGCAGATACTAGTCAGGGCTCTAGAAAATAATGTAATTTTCCTCTTCACCCCCTTCCTGTCCCATTTTAAGTCCATCCTAACTCCTTGTTCCCCAGGTAGCAGCTATCACCCACTTTAAAAACCCAACCTCTTCACATCAAATGTGATCCACCTTGGAGGACACGCAGAGAACCCATCACCAAAGCTGGTCCAGAACATGACACGATGAGAAACTTTGAGTAATGCAGCAGAAGGGTTCCCTGTCTGTATAGTAATGCAACATGGACATAATTCTCCTTTGCTTGTGCTAGGGGTAGTCAATCCTGTGGACTTTGAGCTTCACAGCATTCCTCCTGGTCTTCTAGACAACAGGCTTCTGCTCTTCCCTGTTTCCAAATCCTGCCAGTAGCAAGGTACAAGTAATTGAGCATGCATTTCCTGTAGGCACACACTAAGTTGTGTCCACACACAACAGAGACATGACCAGCCGCATCGGTAACAACAGAGGCAGAACCGCATCTTCTTTGCGAGCATCCACATTAAAACTTGAACAACGCAACTGGCCTGGATCCCATTTCTGCACTCTGGCTAATCAGGCTTAAAGTTCACATACATGCACACGTATTCACAGGTCCCTCAGACTCCAGTGCAGACCTTAAATCTGTTCAGAATCCAAGCCCAGGCACCGTGCCCTTTCATCCAGGTTCCAGCTCCGACGTCGGGTCTCTCCCAGTTTTCAGTCTCCTCCTGCTTGCCAGTTCTGCATGCTTGAAGTTCACTAGCAGATCACACACACGAACACTCACACAGCTCTCCCTGATAGCTCATCTCCTTCCCTTTTTTCCTACCTTTTATCCTTCCTCTAAACATCCCACAGTAAGTTTTACACAGTCCCAGCAGCCCCCTCAAATACCCAATAAAATCTCTATCCCCCGTAAGATCCATAGCAATCTGCTTTCCCTTCTCATCTGTTACAAAGCCCTGGTTGAATCTCTTCAAGGATACACCCAAGAGGTTCCTTTTGCGGCCCATGACTAGTGTCATAAGAGTTCTGTCCTTTGTTACTGTCTCTGATAGCAGCTGTTAATGGTTTGTGCATCTGTGTGCTCAGTTTATTGTTCTTGCTGTTTTTTGCCTTTGCCTTTTACACTGAATAGCCATTAACTACATATTCTCTCAGTCTACTTAAAAAAACTGACAGGTTTGGTCACAGCTAGACAGCCATAAGCACTCCAGTGAATAGGATGGCTAATATACATCAGCAAAACCATCAGAACAAGGAAATGATTGCTGCAGTGGTGACAGATGATCCCTGAATCACTGTCTTGGAAAGGCTGAAACAATCCAGGACAGCGATAACGCAGAGCGGCAAATGCAAACACTGTCTGAAGGACAGGAAAAGCTCATGCAGATGGTAACACATCACGTGGGCTGTAAACAGCATTTCCAGCAACCTCACTCTCCATGAACCAGGCCTCTCTAGCCCATATGCCACATGCCTTTCCTACCAGATGACTTGCCTTATGTCCAGCAGCTGACAGAGTTCGCTGAAGACAAAGTAGACGGCAAGAAACACCGTTTGACTATCAATACGATGCCTGCTAATGATAAAGGCCATTTTTTGGCCCAATGACTCCGATATCTAATTACTTCTGTCTATCCTAGTTCAGTTCTATAGAACACAAAGAGAAAGCAGACAAAAACTACGTGTTTGGCTCTCCGTAAATTACCTTCGTTTGCATATCACATGATGATTCAAATCCATTTCTACAACCAGAAAGATTTCCCTTAAATTAGTTGGTCTGAGTGCCCCTTATAAAGAAGGAAGGCCCAACCGACCTTCAAAGAAATAGAGATCAGCAAATTATGAAGATGCTGATACATCTGGTTTGACTTGAGTGTTACAACCCCATGTTGTCCCTGGCTGGTCTTGCCCTTGCTTTCATAAATACTGTTCAAGACACAGCAAGGGAAACAGCATCCCTACGTTCAAGTCCTGGGCTCACGCTAAGGTTTCTCCATCTCCCTCTTGAAATGCAGAAATACTCATTCCACAGCCATGGGGCAGCTGCGGAACAGTAAATTAAAGTGTCCTAACGATGCATAAAATTGTTAAATTGCTTCACGAACAAGGACAAAGTGGGGTAAGACAGAACATTATAAAATAATCAACAGCAACATTAAAGCAGCCTGGCAAACTGCCGCATGACTAAGGCAAATCGTTTCTTGCACAGGGACACTAACAATAATTACCTTTCACATCAAATATGAGCTGAACTCAGCACAAGTCTCGATAAACATGATCTTCCTCCGGTGATATTCCCACATTTCCCATACAGCTCTCCACCGCTACAGACGCTTCTCATGAGCCAAGACACTGCACTTTGTGTAAGTGAGGATTTCTAACTTTACTGCAAACGTCATTCCACCCCCACTCTTGATGCTTGCTACTATACGTGGTCCGCAGGCAATGTAACCTGCTAAGTGTTGCAATACTACCATGCTTACTTCTATAATCGAGCACAAACTCATTTGCTAGAGCAACTGGCCAGGTGACCTGGCCCAGAAGGAGTTTCTCTGATGTCCTGGCTCAGGACATTAGCTATTTCAGAAAAGGCAATTCCTTGCTCTCACTGCCTTCCTATGAGTGCTATGCAGCATGTTTCTCCCAAAGCTTAGGACAGTCAGAAAGCTGGCTAGACACAAAGCCATAGGCAATATCAAGCAAAACATTCACTTAAGCAAAAATCACTATTGTGTCATCTTGCTAGTTTGATGGAGTAAATACAAAATCTAATCATCTCATGCTTCAAAAAGGCTCACATCAGTTCCACCAAGTGATCCAGCAACAAAGAAATCATATATTAATAGTCACGCCATCATCTTAAGATGGAAAATGGGCAAACAGGGACTCGGAACAGAAAGCAGATTGCGGCTGATGGAGAAAAGGTGATTTTCAGACCAGAAGATGACCAACAAAGATTTAGTCATCTGGTAACAGATAAGATACCAGTGGAACTACTGCTGCAACAGATGAGTATAGGCAGTAGTGAGACATTACCTGAAGTGCTATGCACAATTCTGGCCAATTCAGGGAAGATTAATTCCAACTGCAACAGGGCAAAGAAAGCCCAAGCCTACACCCAGGGGATGGGAGAGCCTACTGCACAACAGGAAACCAGCAAGCCAAGCCAAAATCCTTATAGCTAGCCAAAACAAAGCCAGAGAAAGAAACAGTCTCTCTCTCACTTTAAAATGAAAGTGGGAGAGAAGAGCTATTCTAACTAACTGACAATATTATCATAAGTACAAATGGGCATGAACTAGTCATGATTAATTTTGGCTTAAAGGATGAATAATGTTTATAGAGTCAATACTAGAAAGAGACTCAGGAACTGCCTTCAGAAATTTTTCTTTTCCTTACAAGTTGAACTTGTAGTTTGCTAAATTTCTGAAGGTGCGCTTTGCTTGTCTGCAACAGCAGGAGCAGAATATGACAACTCCAGAGGTGTCATCCAATTCTATATTCATAAAATAAATTTCTAAAAAAAAAAATTCACATCACTATTCTTAGTTTCCTATCAAAAACTGGAGCTCTACTCAAGTACTTTAAACTTGTTATTTAAACCAAACCCCAAATTTTATTACACAAGTTCTTAAATCCCAAGTTGGCTTAGCTGCTATCCAGTAGATTGAAGATCTGTTTGTTTCAATGTAAATACGATTTTACAGTTTTATATTCTCATGAGTCAGATATTCCACAGTACTAAAAAAGAACAAAATACCTGCTGAAAGTACATGCTGGTTTCCTTTCAAGAGTGTTCAAATGAAAGCTTTCAAAGGCAATGAAACAGAAAAAGTTATAATACTGCTCACTCTATGAATTTATTATGAAGCTGACAATACATTTTTGAAGCTCCAGTTCTTCAGACATACAACCGTGTGAAATTGTTGCTTTATTTTATTCTTTTGTTTTTATTTTTAAAGTCCTAAATGTTGCAAAAAAGAAGCCTGACAACACAAAATGTCATGAGAAAAAAAATGCACATTTCTGTTTTTAACTTCTGTGGTTTCCAAAACAAATGAGTCTTACATGATCACACATACAAGTCAATATTTATTAGCACCTCTTATGTCCAAAGTATTAAAAGAGGTGTTATTAAAGGTTCTCTGAAAGTAAGGAGGTGGGTGAAGAATCCAGATGAGACAGATACTGGATGTCAAGCTTGGTCAAATTCTGCTGTTCACAGAAAACATTATGATTCTTAAGGATTCCAGTTTCTAACATTTAATCAGTATCTTTGTCCCACTTTCACAGAACTAAAAATAATACTACCCTCCCTTTATATAAAATCTCTCAAGAATACCATTTGTAGCCCTGTAACATAGCTCGATAAAGTACTCAGTCACAACTTACATTTTACATAACATACTACTATTAAATTAAAGCATTTGAGAGTCATTAGACTTGCCAAAGAGGGTCAAATCAAACATTTGCCTTCCTTAATACCTTGCTGCCTTTCACCACCTGGAAAGATTACTAAGAAACCATTACTTGTCTTCTGACATGAGGACTGTACTCATCTGAATGATTTCTGTGTTTGGTCTCGTGGGAAACTGCTTTCACTGTTGGTGTGGAAGGGACGTGACGGCCCCCATAACCTGAGGAACCTGCACCCAAATATTGTTCCTTATCACATAGCTGATACAGGACCTCTTCCAGAAAGCTCACTGGGACAGTCATTTGTTCCTCACCAGGGGAAAATGTTGAAGAGGGTGAATCCTGGAGTCACCCAGTTTCAGCTTCTACCTCATAGGGTCCCTCCAGCTGCTGCATGCTGCCTCAGAGTCCTTGGTCACCCTCAGACCAGATCTGAAAGAGCCCTTAAGCTCTTCTTCCGTCCCCTCCACTGGCAGAGGGGGAAGAGGCCTGATAATCATGTAATGACATGTTCTTGTCAGCCAGGACATGGAAGCCCCAGTGTGTGAGGAGGACCAATTCACCTCCACAGCAGCCTCCTCCACTGAGGTCAATTCAGCCAAGACCCCCAGTCAACAGCAGCTCCCTTCTCACCTGCCCAGGGGCACAGGCCTGCTGCTCTAGCTCTGCCTCTACTTCTCTGCCACCTTCCAGTCCAGAAGCCAAAAGCCAGGGTGGCAGAACAGTTGCAGAGGTGAGCAGGACTGCTGCAGAGGCTTTCCCTTTCAGGTAAGAGCAGCAGTCATCAACCAGCTATCTCTCTGCCTATTCTCACACTGCCCGGGTACCGTATGCCTGCTCCCTGCAAAGCCGGCCAAGCCTGATGGAAGGAGAGCTGTACTGGGCCCTGAGCCTCCTGCCTGGGAGACGAAAATCAATACTACCCTTTCTTTTGTTAACGCTCAGACATGTGAACATTAGGGTACAAGTCTGCATTATACCCAAACCACCCCTGCAGGTTCCTACCACTCCCTGTGAGCCACATGAAGCAATGGTGTGACCAAAGGATGGTTCAACTCAGCTTGCTCACACAACAAAAATTAACAAAACTGTTCATTATCCCTTTGCTGAAGATGAACTTGCTCATCCTACAGACACACTATCACTAGATCCAACACAGAGGACATCACCTTTTGTGATGACAGCCTTGCATCTGTTATAATAGGAAACCACAAAACCCTAGGAATGCCCAAATGCCTCCAAGGCAGACCTAAAGAGTAGAAATGATCAGAGAAGCCAGCTACTTACTGTTCTGTAGTTTTCTGTCCCAGCTCCGGAAGACTCAAGGCTGTTCTAACTTGTACAAGCTGGCTGTGGTGCTTGAAGGACATCACACAGACAGGAGACAGCCAGAGTACAGCATCGTTCACCCCAGCTCTGCTTTGTCCCATTCAGCATTTCCATCACCGACAGTGTCTGTCACCTTATCTAACAGTTCCTCTTCAGAGCCAATTCACAAACTAATGCTATCATATAATACTAATATGTGGTGGTTTTACATACAAACAAGCTTTTCAGGGATGTTTCTGTCAGCCAAACCAGGCACCAAAAACACAAAGCTACATGGAAGTCCTGCAAAAAGTAAAAAAAAAAAAAGAAAAAACCACCAACCACCCAAGCAACTTCTTACTGCCCAAAGGAAGCATAGACAAGTGAACTACTTGCAAACCTGCTAAAACTGAATGAAAAATACTAATCAACAAGAAAAATGCAGAAAGTCACTTGATTACTTTAAAACCTAAGACTCCTGTACAGGAAACTGCCCAACCCAAAATCCTGAAGCTCTATTTGAAGCCTGGGTAACTACTCCAGCTTCCTACAGCCTTGAAGAATTCAGGCTTTGCAAACTGTGAAATAGCATTTGCTGAGCTATTCCAGGTGGATAGGCTTTAACGACTTTCTTCCTTGTGATTAAATCAGAAGACGAGGAATCGAGTGTTTGGGCTTGTATGTTTTGTATATTTTATATACAGATCTTCTCACCATTCTATCCCTCTGCTCTCCCATCTAATACAAATCCATCTCTTGGTATGATGAGCATGCAGTTTTTAGTGCCTGCTTAAATCCTCAGAAGTGAAAGTGCAGATCACAAAAAAGATACCCGGAATCCCAGGCAGTGCGCACATCTGCAGAGAACAAGAGATGAGCAGCCAAACATTCAGTTAAGGTTCTAGAAGAGGCAGGATTCACAAATGCTTACCCTGGTGGATGAATTTGGGGAAAGATAAGGAAGAACATAACACTACAACTATCTTGATAGTAAAGATACTGATTCAATTAGCATAATAACTGTTAATTCTACCAGTTAAACAATTGGTTTACAAAAAATCATTAAAAACTCTTATTTCAACAGAGTAAGAGACTAGCTAGGTTCTTGAACATTAGGTCTACGTTCTCATACTGCAGGAAGTACTGAAATGTAGAAAGTCTTTCATATACATATATAGGTTGAGCTCATCCCATAACTGAGTCAGTCATTTCAACTCAAGTCTCTGACCTAGTTCAAGCCTTTCCCTGCAATTGATGTGTTTCAATAATTATTTTATTTTTCTGAAGATCTGACACTATTCTTCAGCTCAGGTGTCTGCATCAAATAGACATTTTAGAAGAGTAAGTTATGGGCATTTTAAAACATATAAGTTACTCAATAGTCCAGAACGGAAGTTAGTTGTTATAAACAAAACAAAAGCCATTGTAGAGTTATAAAAACAAGGGAGAGTTTCACTTGGATTTATATCAAACTGCACTCTTCTGGATAGTCACAGAGTAAAATAAACAACCCTCAGCTCTCCAGGGAAACTGAAATGGATACATCTCAGGCAAATCAAGCCATCCTCATTCCTCTTAATACCACCATGCTCGTCAAATGCATTAATTGGGGTAGTCCAGAACACATTGTAACAAAGCCTGGTATTCAGCCTTGACTTTTTAAGTATGACAACAAATACTTTTATTATTTAGATGTACAAATGACATTTTAGGGTGCAACACTGCTGATTAACTAAGTAGTATTTTCATATATACATTACACATACTCACACAATCAAGATAAACAGTATGGCTATTAATCTCAACTTGATCCATCTCCATATGAGGCTTCCAAACAGCAATATCAAAAGAACGGTAAGGAAAAGAGATTCAAACACTAGAAGTCCATGGTGAATTATTAATTCAACTGCAGGAAAATTCAACCACACTATCAGTAGTTGCAAGCCGGGAAGCATAACTAGAAGCAAAGTCAACAATAGCTCAAGAAACACTGCTTCAGGTTACTCTTTCTACCCCTACACCTGCTTTTGGGCTCCACTCCCCTCTTTGCTCTCAAAGCCCGCTTTCTTGGCATCTTTGGTGTCTTCAGTACGTTCCCCTCCTTGCCCCACTAACCCTCTCCCACGTGGGTCCTGCGTTGCACTGCTGTTCTCTTCAAAGGGCGCATGCTGCAGCAGCTCAGAGCAAGGAGAAAGCCTCCCTGCTTTTTCCTCCTCTTCCATCACTACCGGGGATCGCTGCCCAAGAGGAATGACTACACAACACTCCTCAAGTCATGCAACGAGGCCAAATCCTTCCCGACTGTCAGCCAAATTAGTGATTTGCTTTTAATTGACCGAAATTGAGTTAGGGTCATATCCAGAGCAGAGACACTTCCCTAACACCAGCCAAGCTTCTCCTGCCAAATTCGAGTAGAATAAAGTCTTCAGAACTCTTTAGGTAAATTACTGCAAAAAGATGAACAAAAAAAATATCCCAAATCCCTCTGAAATGGCAGCTGACACCTCCCAAAAGCATTCAGCCTGAGGGAGTCACAGTATTCGGAAAATTTCTGCCAAAACGGTTGAAATAAGCAAAATTTAAGACCCTGTTTTCAGCTCCTTTAGTTCAGTGTGGATGTCTATGATAGCAGGGAGGCTCAGCTGTCAATGGACAGGAAGAGCTTCTCCTGAAGAATATGCTTTGCACTTCACTTTTTTCACCTCACTCAGTTCAAGGACTAACATGTTTGAAATCACAAAGCCAACTGGAAGTTGACAAAGTAGGAAAGCCTGGTATTCACTTCAATCAATAAAAATGAAATTAGGCTAGGTATAGTTTTACACTCTCGAGGAATATGGACTGAAAATAAACTATTCCCTTCACACACACACACGTTACATGCATTTCCTTTTAGTGAGCAATTTCAGTTGAAATATTTCAAGAGAAATAAACCCAAGCAGCAGTATAACATAAGAACATACAACAGCTAAACTTCGTAATACCAGTTTTACCAGTATTTCTTTGGAAGCTTGTCACAAACCATAACTTGACCATACTATTCAACAGTTTCTAACAACATGGAATATACAAATATAAACCTAAGAAAACATTTGAATAATATTCATGGGTGTATAACAGCCTCCGAGGCAACAACAATGCCAGTTGAATTTGAAGTCTTCACTTAAATAGAAGCTAACATGTTTTAATCATTATGAGCCAATAAGAACTAATCTCTTTAGGAAAATATCTGAAGCACTAATGCAAAAGTCAGATCAAATACATAATTTAAGCCACTGACTCTAATCATGTTTTCAAACTGCTGCATTTAAAGTTAATCTGCCCCGAGGCAGGCAGTAAATGGTAACTTAAAAACAGTCATTTTTAGACAGCAAACATAACAGGTACGCAAAATCTTCCATGACATTTGTACTTATTTTATACCTCCATGATAAAAATATAGCACCCATAGCAGAACAACATGATTCCGCAAACAAAAACCAGCATGCACTCAAATCAATACTTTTAATAAGTCTGTTTGCTAGTAGAAAGAACTAATGTTACTTACTGCTATTTCTCTGCATGCAGACATAGAAATTCCAGTACCTTCTATTTGCTTTAAAGCATAATCTTTATCATCTTTCCTGTGAAAGAAGAAAAGAAATTTTTTTTAAAAAAGTGCACCATGACTTCAAAGTGAGCTCTTCACCACCATTCAGAGGACAGTTTCCTAATTAATACAAATTCTGCATCTTATTTTCTTTTGATTCTTTACTAGTTTAATGTCTGGATACCCAGCTAAACCATAAGCTAACCATACCACCTTGATAAAGCTAAAATATAAATTTGCTCTCACTACATAAATAGGGATTTTTTTTAAAAATTTTTTTAAACGCAGTGACTGACATTTCTTCTCCTATTAAGACGACAACAAAGCAAACATTCAGTACATACTAGAAATAAGTCTAGCTAGGGGTACATCTCCCATAAATGTATTACTCTGGGACACAGCAAGTTTTCCCCATATTTTAATGAATCCTTGAGTAGCCCAGAAGCAACATCACAGTAACATCTTACCTTTTCTTTCCTCTAGGTCACAAAATGTGCCCTAAAATTATGTTCCTACCAAACTAATAAAACTACCAAGATTAATAAAAAACCACAAGGTATCTGTGCAATTTGAAGAATCCAGAGAAATGTTTTTTCAGCTTTAAACATGTATAACACTTAAAAACAACACCACCACCCCGTACTTTAACCAGCATGTACCTTACAGCCATTTATTTAAAATGCGAACCTATTAGTAACTCCAGCTACCAAAAGCAAAATGAAGACAACACTGCAGCAAAAAAAGACATTGAACTCTTGCCCATCCTCAGCCTCAAAGAGCTCAAATTTTTAAGAGATGGAGTGCTTGTCCTTCCCACTTGTGGGCTGGTATCCACAGCACTCCTGGGGGACATGGCACTCAACAACAGTATTGTCTTCAACATTTGGAGTGCTCATATAGCCCCAGATCTCCGGGTTACATAAGAATCCTTATTAATTTTTAATGAATCCAGCTTTCACAGCCGTGAAGAGCCACCCTGGAAAAATGCAACTCAAACATCCTAAAGGCAAATAAAACAAAACTGTAGTTAAGCATTTAAAACGTATGCAATTGTTTCTTCCAGCTCGCACTAAATATTCGCAAGGCTTTGAATTGCTGTATTCCTACCTGAAACACACACTTTCCCCTATTCATCACTACCTTTTTAATCCCTCAAATTATCAGGTCTCGTCCAAGAGATTTTTTGTGGAGTTCAAAGACAACCCACTGTTAGCAATAACCTTTCAAAACAGAGGAGAGAGGAAAAAGTGGGAGATTAATGGACAAAAACTGAACACAGTTAATGAGGAGGAAGAATGAAACAGCGAGCGGGTGAGAGCAGATTTCAGTAAGAGGGCAATTACATGGATTCAGCAAGATAAAAGAGGGGAAAAGCTACAGGATCTGACACAAACAGGAAAAAAAGAGTACAGAGGACAACAACAGAAGGCATTAAAAAAACTTCCATATAATAAAAACCTAAAACTTCCCTGTCTGGAAAAGAAAGAGCCAATGCTGAGCACAAATTCATATATGGCCAAAACAAGGTGGGAATAGGGAACAACAATCCCCTATTTCCCACCTTAGAGGAAAACAAGTTGCATGAAGCCCAAAACCAAGAAACCATTATGGTATTAAGCACATAATTAAACTGTGCAACTCATGATGACAGAATATTATAGGGATCAAAAGTATAAATGGATTTCAAATCAAGTTACACAAATTTACAGTGGATAGGGGAGTTATGGACCACTCCATGAGCAGCTACTGAACACAACCCCAATCTGCCTTCTAGCACAGAGATTTCCTATGCTGATGATGGAAAAAGATAGAGAAATTTTCTCAGCTAAAAGTCATTCTACCCTCTATCTGCCTTAGCTAGCAATAGCTTGCGGCCATTACTGGATACAAACACGAAGCAAAATGGATTGGACTAGAGATTATTCTCATTGCCCATTGTGCTCATCTACTTAGTTTTCGAGGTGTTTGGAGAAATCCTTATTTCGTGAGAAGTGCTACCACAAAACTGCTACTGTTACAAGCGTTACCACCAACAGAATATGGAGCAAAGTGAGTCAGACTAAAGTTTATTCTCATTGCCCTGTTGCTTATCCGCTTAGATTTCAAGGTATTTGAAGGAGAACTCAGTATTATGAGAAATGCTACCATACAACTGGTATTATTACAAGCATTTCTGGTAGCACTGTCTACAATGAAGCCTGCCTTGCATTTAAGATTGTATGACTATTTTTAATTGATCAATTTTTTGCCAAATTAAGTCTGGACTAAAATTTTCCATACCAGATGGCAGACTTTCTCTGGAAATTTTTAGAAAAAAATACTTCAGCTGTTTCCTAGAACAAAACTGGAAGAAGACGCTTTCAGTTGTGTATGTTAACTCTTTTACAATCATTGCTTTAATGCTGAAATCCGACAGGGGGTTTAAGAACGTACCATTTGGCCTCTTCAAATCAATGGATGAAATAAGAAGTCTCTGAAAATTAATCTTCTCACATTAAAAAGCAGTTAAGGAACTGAGATCCAGAGATCCCATGCCCAACCTCACTTTGCCCTTACAGCAACCCAGGGCTGTGGGGAATTAACCGCTCGCTCGTTTGCTCTGCCCAGGTGCTGCATGCAGGAACCGAGAGCAAGTGGCCTCTGCCCTGTCCTCAACCTGCCCAAGCAGTTTAGAGGAAGTATAAGCATGGTAAAAAGAAGGAAAAGAAATGACAATTTAGGGATAAAGCACATTTTTAGCACTACACTACACTCTCCTCCAGAACCTGAAAAAATAACCAAAGATTTCCAAGACTTAAGTTCTCTGAATTGTGCAGGCACAGTTGAGATACAAAGTAATAAACCAATTCCTAACCCTCTCTAACATCTGTTCTACACTGAGGCTGGTAACACGCCATGGTTACCCATTACACCATTAGTACCAGCTTTTCCACTAACAGAAGTTGGAAAATCCTACTTCTACCTTTGAGCCAAGCAAGATTTTCTTTCTAAAACTTAGTGTAATTCCTTGGGAGCTAAGGGAACTGGGGGAATAGTTTTTAAAGGGAGTGATAAGAGTTTACAAAAGCATTATGAAGCCAAAAGAAAGGCTAAGCAGAGTGACCAAGCTTATTTTACACAACTTCCAAAAATATTTTGCCAATAGTCTGTTTAGAATCATAACACAGCCCAAATGGTTTCCCCATGGTTTTGGATACGGGCATTTTCCTTCTCTGAAGATAAAGAGATGTTCAATGACAAGACAGGAAAAAGCAAACAGTAAGAAAAAAAAAAGGGGGAAAAAAAACCCTGTTTATAAACATCTTCCACAGCCAACTGTAAGTAACAAAATTGGCCACTTAACAGCTTGCATTTTAAGGGCACAGTAAGACTCAAAGCATAATTCAACTAAATTTCTTCCTTCTAACAGAGAGGTCCTGTTGGGAAAACCTGTCCTCTTTCTCTGCTGCCTGGGAATGAGACGTTAAGTAACTTCAGCAGCTCCTCCACCTACCAGCAGGCTTAGAAAAGCTGGTCAATCTGCAAACTTATTTTCATGCCAATATATTCACACTTTCCTGCACCTAAGTAGGCTGGCATCTTCAACACAGTAATACTCCGCACTAGTAACAGGCAGTTGTGAGAACGATAAGAATAAGAAAACTCACTTTGTACACGGCTGCTGGAAATAGCAGTGTTTATTGTAGTCACACACAAACTACATAACCTTGTGTAAAAATGCCATTTCCTCAGAGGGACATTAACATCAGAGGCACAAATCTGAAAGAAATGGGTAGCTGCAACACCACTTCCAGTGGATTTTAATGACAAGAACAAATATACCTGCAGTATCACCATAAAAGAGCATAACTACCTAGTTTTGTTCTTACAGCTTGAATAAACTAAAACCGAAAATGCCATCTTTCAGAGAGTTAAGCTAGTAAGTCTTATAATGGCTGTTTCCAAATATTAATATCTTTTTAAAGTTCTACTGAATTTGGAAGTACAACGGCACCATAAGAAACATTCAGTCTATCTGGGAAAAAAATCAAAAGGCGTAGGAACAGATGCCTGCTGAATGTGAGCATGTTGCAAAGCTTCAGCATTAAAATGCCTGGTATTTCTACCCTTTATTTAGAAGGATTCTTTAAGCATAAATATGTTCAGCAAGCGGGAGAAAATATCCTACACATGGAGAAAAAGGAGGCTTATTACCTAAAAGGCAGTTTAAAAAAAACAGTTCTGTTATTTCATCTCACATATCGTATATTTTGTAGAAATGTATTGGCACAACATTATAATATATCCTTTATTGAGATCACTAGGTCAGTTTAAAATTCAATTCAGTAATAAAAACAGCAGAATAAAGTACTGAAGCCTTAAAATCAGTGGTCATAATTCTAAATTTATATTACTATTCAAAAAAAAATCTCAAATTCAAAATTAACTGGTCACAATTTAGGAATAGTTTTGCCTTTAAAAACAAGGAAATATAAAACCTGACTGCAGTTAAACATCTGAGGGAAATAGGCTCTACTGTCTTACAACTACCACAGGGAACTCTAAATGCAGCATCTATTCTGCAGAAAACTCTAAGGAAACTTAATTGTTTATGGTTCTTATTCCCTAAAGAACACAAAAATCCTGATAAGTAAAAGATAAGCCCACCAATAAAACACATCGGGTTTTTCAATTCTACCTTGAGAATTCCATTATCATCAATAGTAGTAAAAGTAACACATCCTCAGTCAGTACAACTGTTGCACTATTGCTGGAGTGATTCAGGCTCAGCAGTACTAACTCAAAATTCTCTGAACGCATTAAATACGGCATTTTGATTTTACTAGCCGAAAATTAATTTGTGCTGTAGAGCATCTTAGCTTTGAAAAGCTCACCTCAATGAACGCTGAGTAACTCCAACCCCTAAATGGTACAAACTAGCACATCTTCACTATTAACAGAAAAATACAGACAGGAGCTTTCATACATGCTAGGGAGCCAGGTAAGGCAAAATATACCAAACGCTCTATTACCTACCAGAACTTCAAAAAAGGAAATAGGTGAATCAGAGGTTTTATTATAGTGTACTTGTATTAGAATAGTGTTCAACATCAAAGATTAAATTTAAACTACAAATGAAGAGAAAGATAACATAGAGTTACACTGTGGTATTCAGGTTAGTTTTCTTTATCTCTTCTCCCCTAAGTGCTTTACTGAAATTGAACATAGCAAATATATGGACTTACTCCACACGCAGATTTGAGATGCAAGGAAGAACTTAGCAAAACACCCAGCTATAGATTAGAACATGAAAATAAAACACCTACGAGAGCCAATTCTAACATTTAGGAGACTTACTTGGCATTTTCATTTTGCAGCATCACCCCCTGCCTCCTCCCCCAAGTCATAACAATGTCATTTTTTGGTTTTAAATAAATTAAAATCAGCCTGGTACATACATGACGTTCAATGAAGTCTACAGGAAGAAGTAGTAATTCAGTTCTTTGGAAGTATATGAATTCAATTTTTGAAGCTGAAAGATTTTATACATTTATACTAAATGCCAAAAGAACGGCTGTATACACAGCAAATACTTATATACAAACTAAAACAATACATGGTTTTCTAGAAAGTGCAGCAAGATGAGGGCAGACTGGTACCCATTCAAATGATGACTTGGAAGACTAGAATTACCTCTTTTTCCTCCTCCACCACCACATTTATGGCACCAAAGAGTCTTGCCAGAATAAGATATTTATACCAGGAGTTCTATTTGGTTTTGCATTTTATATCTATTAACTAAGAACCCAGAAAATGGGTGTGGTGGAGAACCAAGTGACAAAGGACACAAGAGGTTAAGGTTCTCAGTGCAGCCTTGGCATTGGTTTTCACATCACGGTCCACTCGCACAACCACCACATTTCCAAGGCTAGTGGCACAGTCCTGGTGAAAGCAAGTAGCGGAAAATCAGATTAGGGATGACTTCAGTAAACTGGACACGGACACAAGTCCATGTGACCAGGTGGGCTGCATTCAAGGATGTTTAACTGAACTGGCAAATGTCATTTGCAAAGCCACTCTATCATCTGCAAAAGGTCATGGTGATCATGGCAGGTTCCTGACAACTAGAAAAGGGCAAATATCAGAACCCTCTTGAAGAAGGGATAAAAGGTTCAATGATACTATAGGCTAATCAGCCTGACCACAGTCCTTGAAAAGGTTATGCAGCAAACCCTCCTGGGAAGCTATTTTCAGGCATGTGAAGGAAAAGAAATGACTGGGAACACCTAGCAAGGATTTTCCAAGCACGAGTTGTGCCTTACCAACCTGACTGTCCTATACAAGAGGGCTAGCTCTGTGGACAATGGAAAAGCACTGGATGTTACCTTGACCTTAGCAAAGCTTGTGACATGATCTCATAGTATACTCATAGCCAAATTAGAGAGAGAGCTTGGACAGCTGAACTACAGACAGATGAAAAATCAATTGGACTGCCAGACTTAATTGGTTGTAATCAATGGTACAAATCCAACAGGCTGCCAGTTACTAGTGCATCCCTCGGGGGCAGATACCGGGGCTGATGTAACATCTTCACTAACAAATGGACAATGGGATGGAAGGCATCCTCAGCAAGTCCACAGAGGACACTAAATTGGGGACAGTGGTTGACGCATTGAGGAACTGAGCCGCCATTTGGACAGACCTCAACAGACAGGAAAAATGGGCAGACAAGAACCTCAGAAAGTTCAAAGACAAGTGCAAAAGACCTGTCTTTAGTTTGGAATAACCCCACGCAACTGGACACACTGCCAAGTGGGTCAAAAGCAGCTTTACAGAGCAAGACCTGGGGTCCTGGTGGACAAGCTGAACATAACACAGCAATGTGCCCCTGTGGCAAAGGCAGCCAACCAAATCCTGGGCTGTATTAGCAAGAGTGCACCCAGCAAGTGGAAGGAGGTGATTATTCCCCTATATTCAGCACCATGAAACTACATCTGGGAGCTCCATATTCCGTTATAGGCTTTCCAGTACAAGACAGATGTACTGAGCAAGTCCAGCAGGGCACCACAAGGAGTCTGAAGTACATTATACATAAGGAGAGGCTGAGAGAGCCAGGTTTGTTCAGCCTTCAAAGAAGGCTAAGGAGGGATCGTATCGCTGCAATACATAACTTTGAGGACCATTTACTAGAGATTTAAAACTTTTCATTTCCAATGTAATTTAGATTAGTGCAAGGACACAACTTTGAATTTCATCTCATCGGAATAGTTATCTATCTTTATTCAATATTTAGAGTTTATTCTAGTATTTGCAATGTGTGCAATGGTAACTGTCTCCTAAAAAAGGAAATCATTCTATGGCTTGTTGTAAAACTAAAGCAATGCACAGATATTGCTACTTGTAAGCAGCATAAAAAAAGAACCCAAAAGTGACATTTCCATGAAAAAGAACAAGTCTTTAGAATTATATTTTTCCTCAATACTATACATACCGATATCTGAACCTCCAGATCTTAGTGTAGCCTGCAGATGATTTGTATGGATGCCACACAAATCAAGAATAAATTCATTCTACCTACTGGATTTCAATTGCTTTCACATAGATTCCACAAACTTCCAATGTGCTTTGTGCTTACACACAGAGAACCACAGAGACCTAACAAAATCCTTTCACGCCTAAAGGAAATTGACTTATGTCCCCTGTCCTGGTTTCGGCAGGGATAGAGTTAATTTCCTTCCTAGTAGCTGGTACAGTGCTGTGTTTTGGATTTAGGATGAGAACAAAGTTGATAGCACCCGTGTTTTAGTTGTTGCTAGGTAATACTTACACTAGCCAAGGACTTTTTAATTTCCCATGCTCTACTGACTGAGAAGGCTGGAGGTGCACAAGAAGCTGGGAGGGGGCACAGCCAAACTGGCCAAAGGGACATTCCATACCATGTGACGTCATGCGCAGTACATAAACTGGGGAAAGCTGGCCGGGGGGGCCACTGCTCGGGGACTGGCTGGGCATCGGTCACTGGGTGGTGAGCAATTGTACTGTGCATCACTTGCTTTGTGTATTATTATTATTTTTACATTATTATTATTTTATTTCAATTATTAAACTGTTTTTATCTCAACCCACGAGTTTTTCTCACTTGTGCTCTTCCAATTCTCTCCCCCATCCCACCGGGGGGCGGGGGGGGGGGGCGGTAAGTGAGCAAGCAGCTGTGTGGTGCTCAGTTGCCAACTGAGGTTAAACCACAACATCCCCAAAGACCACTGCACCCTGACAAGATTAGTATATTTTAGAAGTGGACACTAGAGCACTGTGCTGGTTTTGGCTGGGATAGAGATAATTTTCTTCACACTAGCTAGTATGGGGCCATGTTTTGGATTTGTGCTGGAAACAGTGGTGATAACACAGGGATGTTTTTGTTACTGCTGAGCAGTGCTTACACAGAGTCAAGGCCTTCTCTGCTCCTCACACCACCCCACCAGCGAGTAGGCTGGGGGTGCACAAGAAGCTGGGAGGGGACACAGCTGGGACAGCTGGCCCCAACTGACCAAAGGGATATTCCACACCATATGACGTCATGCTCAGCATATAAAGCTGGGGGAAGAAGAAGGAAGGGGGGGACGTTCGGAGTGATGGCATTTTGTCTTCCCAAGTAACCATTTCACATGATGGAGCCCTGCTTTCCTGGAGATGGCTGAACACCTGCCTGCCGATGGGAAGTGGTGAATGAATTCCCTGTTTTGCTTTGCTTGTGTGCGCGGCTTTTGCTTTACCTATTAAACTGTCTTTATCTCAACCCACAAGTTTTCTCACTTTTACCCTTCTGATTCTCTCCCCCATCCCACTGCAGGAAGCGAGCAGCTGTGTAGGACTGAGTTGCCTACCAGGGTTAAACCTCAAGAAGCACATTCAAGGTACACAGCCTCGATAACCGAGAAACGCACGAAAATATTAAGTTTACTCAGGTTTATAGTCACAGTCCAACTGGCTGAGACTGAAAAAAGTTTCAAATTGTAAAACATTTAAATGTATGAAACCCAGTGGTTATCATTGCATACATTTAATTGTACAAAGCTGGACAGGTATACCTGTGCAGAATGAGAACAGTGCTGTGAGGATAGAGGGTAACAGCCAAATAGCAAAGATGATGTGCATCAGCAGAAAATAAATTGTATAGGAAAAAATTGTTACTAACAACCTGGTGCAAGGCTGAGAAATTGTATTATAAGCACCTGACTTCCCAGAAAGAACATTTTAGGTCAAAACTTTTGTCAAACTAATTAGTATACACAGTAAGTCTGATCACTGACCCTGTACCTTCAGGTAAACCTAAAATAAAGAGCAAAATCTCGTAAATCATTCTCTAAAAAAACAATCTGAGCTAACAGCAATGCAATGATAACCACTTCATCTTTTTGTAGTTCCATTTTTACAAAGCCTGCTGGGTTTCATATATTTAAATGTTTTACAATTATGTTGATAAAAAGAACTGAAAACTAACAGTGAAGTTTTGCAAAATAGCTTGCTTTAAGTCAATGGTTTACTGCTGAAAGAACCCCATCTTCATCCCCACACACACTCCTGTCCCTTTGCGCTACAGCCCAGGCATTCATTTTCAGATTGAGATGAGCTTATTCAGAGAGTGGAAAAGTATTTCCAATTTTTTGTTTGGTATGCTTTCTGCCACATTAGTGAGTTGAAATGACCTGCTGAATGTTCAGATGAGCACTGGAGTTGTCTAAAGGCAGAGAGAAGACATAGCAGAGGCACAGCTGTTTCTGTCCACAGTCAGGATGAAGTTAATCTTCTAACTAGTACTTTCCACATCAGCTTGAGGCAGTACACCCACCTTTGCCAGAAAGCTGCAGCTAAGTGCTACACCCGCTGCAGAAATAATTCTATTCACTAAAAAAGCTCACCGTTGCTAAAACAGTAGCCTTTTTCAAAATAAGGAAACAATATAAACTAGAATTATGTCATTCACTTGCACTGTTTGAGGGTCATTTTACTCATATATAATGCATACAGCATCAGTAAATCATTTCCAAAATGAGATTATTCTAAAAATACTTGATTATCCAAGGGCCACTTGTTGTGGGAGGGTTTTTGTTTGGTTTTGAGAGCAAACAAAAACACATTTCAGTTATATTAGCTAAAACAAGTTGGACAAAGCAAGACCAGATGATAAACATTAGCTCAAATTACTGCTTCTTCATTTGACCGAATTGAAAAACATTTTGAAAAATGGGGTAGTCCTATAACATGCATTAAACCTACAGAAAATAGGTTAACATTATGTCCTCTATTATAAACTGCCTGCTACACAACCAAAGCATGACTATTTTTAAAAGTTCAGATTTATTCAAGCCCAGAGTATTTAAATGTATTTACAAGCAGCTTAAAGTTTATCCCATCATAGATTCTAGCTTGTTCCTTTCACAGAAATCTGCCAAAAATCAGATAAAAACCCAGATTCTGTCATGAAAGCCTCTTACATATTAATAAATGAGAAAGGATCATGAATAATGCAACCCAGTCAGACAAGCTGGGAGTCCAAGCTACTTTGTTGAGGATTTCAGTTCAAAAGAGTAGTTCACAACTATTCTTCTCTCCTCTACAAAGTTTCCCGTAAAGACTTTCCAGGAACTTCTAAAGAGAATAAAGAGCAGTTGGTACTACTTAATCTGCAGACAAAGATAAATACAGTTCATAAAGCAGTGTGACTTCTTACATATTTGTGGTTGCCACCACAAGCAGTGCCTTGCACCCATTCTAATGTGGCTGCTGGCATCAGTACGTGCTTTACAGTTCCACACACTTTTGTAACAGTGCTCGCGCCCAAAGGGGAAATTTCAGACTGCTTCCTTATGTCTAGAGTAATAAGTGTTGTCTACTTCTTCTCTAACTTCAAACATAAGATATGCAAGAAAAATATGAATCAAAAAACGCATGGAATCATGTTTAAATAATTACGTAGTGAACAACTGTCTAGAATCAGCTAGAGCTGGATCGGCCGCCCGCAAACACTATGGCACCCCTGCCGTACCAGGCCTCTGCGCACAACCGGGAGCAGAGCTGCGCTGGCACACAAATTTCTGAATGACTCGAGGCAGTGGCCGGGAAGAGGGAGCAGGCACACTCCCCTGACAACACCACCAACCACCTCAGGAGTCAGTGCTGGTCTAGACCCACACGGTAGCAAGTGCAACCCATGACGAGCCACTGTCTTCTCCAACAGTTACATTTCCAGGGGCACGTCCTCATTTTTGACGTGGTGTTGACGTGCAAGGACTCTCAAATGATATTGGTATGTAACTATTATCAGGAAGACTGGCTACATCTTGCCTGGTTTCACAGAGAGAATACAACAGACTAAAATAGAATAAAATTAGTCTAAGGCATAAAAAGAAAAAGCATCACATTCTTTATCTCCTAAGGTTCCTTTTCCTTTGCTTCTAAAGAGTGCAAGAACAACTACAGGTGAACAACACAGTGGAAATCCAGGACCCCAAATTTTAATTTCACCTTAAGATAGTAATTCTGGATACCAGATGAAGCAGAAAGATGTCAGTAGGAAAGCACCACTACATGCTTGCCCATCTTACTTCACTTCCTAAAGATCTGCTAGAGTTAACTGTCAAAGGCAGCTGGATGGACCTTTGATAAGATCCAGAGCAACCACTCCTATTAATCAATACAACCCTTAATTTTATAAAAGCATGTCGTAGATTACATGATATAGATTACAAGCATGTAGATTACAGACACAGATACATCACTCCAAGTTTCAATCAATGTGCTGTATGATCACAGTAAGTTTTGGTGAGCCTTAGGAAGTATTTGCATAGTCATATCATTAAACTTAAATAAATTGCAAAACTCAGAGAAGCTGACAGAAACTTCATATTTATTTATCCTGCTGTTCTCTCCTTTTTCTCTTTTTCTTCCAGAGAGGTAACAAAAATATATTACTATCTTAATGCTAGGCAGTGATTATCTTCAAGTTTGTCAATAATTTCTAGTTGAATTAAAATTTAACTTAGAAAAGGACTAATAGAAAAAAATCACATTTAAATGTAAATACTAAACAACCTAGCAGAAGACAAAATTTAAAGACTTACCTCTTAAGGTAACATTTTAATAAATTTGCATGGTTAGGGTTTGGGTTTTTTTTTTCCTTTTAATGATATGGACATGATGCACAAAAATGCAAACAGGTAAAACAGCACATTCAGAGGCAGGAAAAGAGCCAGTTTGTGCTCTTTCTTTTTGCTATTAGCCCCCCTCCTCAGAAACATACATTTTATCCCGAAAGACGAGTAATGCTTCAGCGTGACTAAGTCTTGCTAACACTTTGGTATGCAATTTTTAGATACCGTGTGCTTTAAGACAAAAAAAACCTTTACAAAAGGATAGAAGAGTACAAGGAACACAGTTTGTGACTGAAGCACGTTTAATGGACTCGGATCTAAATTTACAAGATGTCATGTGAAAATAAAAAGGCATATTACTCACCCAAATGCTAACGCAAAGAAGGTATTGCAGGGGAAGATGCTTTAACAGAACTGAATTTATTAAGGGTCTAACTCAGGCATTTATTCTTTTTCCATCCCCAGAATACTTACAGGACACAGCAAGATTGCTGTGCCAGAACAGCATCATTATTCTTATCAGATATGAGAGATATTATTCTCAGGTTTACGCTGAGAATATTTTCTACTTCAAAACAAATCCTTCAGTAATCAGACCTTTTCGTGGGTAAAGAAAAGGTCATTTCCACAGCTGGAGGAAAAACCATCAACAGCAAGCCAATAAACACTAGGGCTTCTGAGACAGCTGATACTATGTGGTGAATGGCAATTACTGATTCACTTTATTCCCTTTGTTCTTTGATTTTTTTTTTTTAATTAACACCTTTCACCACCACATGTAGTTTGGCAAGAAGTTCAAAGTAACCAAGTACATTCAGTGATACACTGTACATGTGGTTCTTCTGATCTAAGAATTTGCTGCTGTCAAAAGAAAAGCCTTTTCTTGACATCTCTGCCCTGCTTCTCCTAGCCAGAAAATCCTTATGCCAGCTCTGATCTGTTGCCACACTCCTCCATGACATGATTCACCTCCTGCATTCGGCAAAAAGTTATCCACTTCTTTTTTCCTGGGTTAACGAATTCTGTTAGTCTACAGTGGGGTACGATGAGTATCAAAACCAGCACCAAAGTATGTGGTAAGAGCAAAAGACAATGAAGGAATGGGTAGAGGAGAGATAGAGGAGAAAAAGCAAAATACCACTTACTTCACTCCCTGCTTTCTGGTGGTGGTGAAACCACAGGGAGTATGGTTGGCCATAATTTAAAAATAAATAAATAAATAAATGTTTAAAACCAAACCAACCCCCCCACCTAGCCCTGCAATTAACTCCAGCACAAAAGTTCCACAGAAGCAAGAATCCCTGGGATTTCATTAAGTATCTTCTCCTCCCTTCTCCCACAGAATTGTAATTTGACAGCCAGCCTAAAAACTAAGTTTTAAAACCACACAATTATGAAGATCCTTCCTATGAGACTAGCTGATGGGCAGCAATACTGCACTCTGGACTCAAAGCTCCATGCTGCTTTATTAAAGGACATGGCAGTCTTACCAGTACTTTTATATAAAGCAATACAAGAGGTATGCAAATTCTCTATAAAGGAAAAGATTGCAGTATTTCATTTGCACGTTCCTTCTTCTCTCAGATTGCTCTTAAGTCACCTCAATATTTGTACCACTTCAGAAACTAGAAGTTGCGTAAAGACAGCACAGCATTCCAAAGCTGTTCATCTGTTCTGAAAAGCAAACAACAAACAGGGCTAAAGCACTGGTCTAAACTTCAGAAAACCATAACTTCATTGGGTAACTTCTATTTTTGGTACCTTTTTCTTCAGTAGTCAAATCTCTGAAATTATTTGGTTTACATGGAGGAAACAACATATTTGCTGCTTTAAAAAAAAACTTCTATGATGAGAAGCTTTTTAAGTCACAAATTTGCCTAACAGTCACAAACATACTACTGTAGGAGCTACAGGTTCACAGATGATATTTTCTTACTTAATAGCCCTTAACGGATTTATCTTTCATAAATTTATCCAGTCACTGAACAACTATTTCCTACCTTCTTGATGACACTCAGGATTTTAGAGAATCTCCCTGTCCCTCACTCTCACAGATGCAAAAAAAATCCTCATCTATGTGAACAACTGAAGTTTTCATACAGACACTCCTCCACATTTCTGAGTATCCTTGTTGGCCCTCCTTAGGTCTATTATACTCCGCCTGGGGTGAAGGGATTAGAAACGCCTACAATACTGAAAGTAGGATTTACAGCAACAATGACACCGTGCTTTGTGCTCCGCTCCATTGCTAGTAAGTCCCGTGATTCTCTCTGCTTTTTAGCAATTACTTGCACTGAGCTGGCACTTTCACAAAACTGTCATTATAAACTCCAAAATCTTTTTCTTAAGTAATAATAAATTCAGAGGCTACCATTGTGCAAGTAAAGAAAGGACCATTTTCCCATACGCATCACTTCACATCAATGAGTACGATATATTATTGGAGAAGGACTTTGTGATATTGAGGGCCAAGCCTTCACAATCAGTCCTTGCCTTCACAATCTGAAGTAACTCTCTCATCAGCAAAGCTGTTTCCCAACTATTTATGACAAGTGATTTCCAAACAAAACTTTTGAGCAGCACAGATTCCCAAGAGATACCACTAATGACCTCTTGCCATTAATTCGCACCTTCACCTAGCTTCTCTATCCAGAGAAGGACCATCTCTATGTTCAGCTTAAATCTTTGGTAGGGGTCTTCACAAAACGCCTTTTAAATCTAGACAGATTACGTCAACTGTGTTGCCTTAACCTGTATGTTAACTCTGTCAAAGGATTTTAATAGACTTAGGAGATGTTCAATGTGCTTTATAAGGCTGTTGTCTCTTCAACTTGGCACCTTTCACATGTCCACTATATCTGCTCTTGGTTCAGCTTACTAGTTAGTAGTTTCCACTCTTTCAGTAACTTCTTTTAAAAACTGATCTCACCACTGCCCCTTTCCAGTCTTCTATGACTGGGACAATTTAAAGCATTGGGTTATACTTTCTGGTTAGTAATTTGCTTATTTCTTTCTTGAACTCCTTCAGATGTGTGAACACATCTCATCATGACAACTGACTGCCCTTCACTTCTGTTTGTTCAAACAGCCCCTACCCCAAACACTGCAATTTGAGACAGATCCCCCGATGCATTCCTTCGCCTCCAATTCTGTAACTTCTTTCATAATGCACAGACAAAAACAAAGCTTTTCTCCTGCTGGCATTTCATCTTCTCTAAACACTTGTTCTATAGTTTGATGTCCTTATATTGAGGAGCCTAAAACTGCACACGGTACTCAAGGTGGGGCCGCAGTCGTTCCCTGGTCCTACAGATAGCGTTGTGCCACTGATGCATCGGAAAAGAAGGGGGAGAAAGGAAGATTAATTTCATTCCTTTCTCAAGTAGTTTCTCAAGGTTGGGGAGGGGCATGGGGAGCTTGCATATGTTTTTGACGGCTTATATGGGGGGAGGTTGCCAAGGGGGGCTGTCACACTACATTTCTACACTTAGCCTACCATCACTTACCTTCTTTTCTACATTCATCATTCACAGAAGACAATTTTTCAAAGAACATATCCTCGCTCCTAAGGACTTCCTTTATTCTACTATTTGGCCACGTCCAATTTTTTTAATTGATGGTTTTACAGTGTGTCTTGAGTGATACGTACTCACTGAGAGCCCAGAGAAGCCTCAAAAATGGTTCCCAAGCAGCTTGCAACATTTCGCCTTCTTGGCTCTCTTTTAGCTTTAAGAAGCCTCCTCCCATCACCACCACCTCCCTTTTTTTTTTTTTTTTTAACTGAAGTGATACTTCAAGCAGATTTCTTAACCTTGTATAGATTCAGGATACCTCCAAGAGCAAAGTACAAACCATGTTTGTCACAGACATCCCTCAGTAGTAACAGTTTGAATCTGCCCTTTCATCCTACTGCAGGCCAAATCCCAAGTCAATTCTCCCATTGTGGGTGCCCTGACTAGCTGTTTCAGCAAGTAGCTACTCACTGTCCCCCAGTCTTGTCATCTCTCCCTGACAGAGCATCCACCTAAATGAAATGAGGGTAAGGAGCCATTCGTTGCTGTATTTTCTGCTTTGTAGCCCCTCTGATCTCACACAGCATAGGCAAACAAATCAGGCAGATGGAAATGCAGTCCTAATGCTATTTTTCCCCCTTACATATGCCTAGAATTCTACCCATAGAGCTTTCAGTGTTGCAATAGCTACTCTTTTCCGAGTCTTTCGGTATCTGACACTCATCTGGCGGAGTCATATATGCTTCCAGTTGAGCTTTTATAAAATTCAATTAACATAACAGTGAATGGCACTATTAGCACATTTACTTGTGAGAGGTTTTTTTGTTCAACCCTGCTTAAACAGGATTGATGTTCACCCAAAAAGAAAAGAGAGAGTTTGAAGGCCAAGTAGTTCAAGTACAAAAAGTTAGATAAGATTCAAATTACACTCGGGGACAAATTTGCCGCCTTGCTGTCTTGAAGTCCACCCAGGTAGAGCTTGCTCCAGTTGCTTTTCTTATGCTCCATACCTTGCACAGTAGTTCTGTGAGAACAACAGAGTTGATGAAATGTGACTTTCCAAGGCTTCATTGTGCAATTATCCAGTGTCTGAATGCAAACCGTAATTGAAAGTACACCTGCAGCTAGGGCTCCCCCTCACAGGATAAAGCTGTGCCTCTCCCAGAAAACACACCTTGGCCAGAAACACAAGGTGAAATAAAGGGTTTGCTGCAATTCAGTTCCTTTTGTATTCCAAGTCTCAGCCGCACGTATTATTCTCACAGGCAGTAATGAATTGAGTCGTCTTTTTTAGTGCAACTCTCAAGTGTCCTTTATTCAAATGTCAACATCTTGTATGCAAGGTGTTACAAGCACACAGCACGGAGCTTTCCCAGAAAAACAGGCAGATTGTTTCAGTGACCTTTAGTTGTGTTCTTCCCTGTTCACAAAACGTGCATTTTTTCAAGACTAATTTTAATTTTGGATGTTTAGGCTATCATCTGTAGTTGAGGAAACCATTATGTTCTCTCGAACATTTTGTCCTTTAAAGAAGATATCTGCGGCTTTAATCCTGGCTTACAGTTCTCTTCCTGCAAATTCTAAACTGACTGCACAATATGTTTTGCCGTACTACCACTTAACACTCAAGGTAGTTAAGACACAGTTGAATAGAAACTGTTGCCTAAACAGCAGTATCTTTTTGCTCAAGTATTGCACATAATTTTACAAGGCCTCTTTGGCATCCCGATCTTCATATGCTTAAGTCAGTCTTTCACTAGGATATGCAGAACACATGCAATAGGGCAACGTCAGTAGAATTCTCCGAAAAAAGCAGAATATTAAATTGTCTGTCCGGTACCTTTCCTATATAAGCTACCAAGGACTTCATATGCGTCTGTATAAAATTCAATATATTTATTCAAATAGCTATTTCTCAAATGGGAAGCCTACAATACATAAAAGTTAGCAACTAGTTCACAAGTGGCCTTGTACCTAACAAAAAATTGTAGCTATGAATAAAGCTATGCTGTAATCCCAAATGTGCTTTTACGGGGGCTTGACATGGTCTCAGAAACCATTTGTTGAGCCTCCAAGGAGACAAGAGAGAACAGCAGGCTAGCCAGCCAGAACACAAACCCCTCCTGAATGGTTATCAGCCTTCACGTAGTAGTAACATGCAGCATTACTTGCCAAGCTTGCAAAGAAAAGATGGGGGCGGGGGGGGGGGAGAGGAGCATGAGAGAGCATTGGTGGGATGAAGTCTGAAAATGAAACCTTATTCCCATCCATTCACGATGGGCTTCTCTAAATTCAAGACTGCTTTACAGTGGAAGGATACCAGAAAGAAAGCAAGCCTTTCATTAGCAGCAAAGTTAAGTATCTTGATGTTCCTGCCTCAGCTCCATTACTTTACTTGAACAAACTTAGATAAATTTTGTCTATATTGAACCTTAAAGAGCATTTCTGAGATTAAATTAACAGAGGAGGGTGAACTGATTACTATCATCTACATAAAGTCAGAGTCCACAATTTTGAGTATTTTATAATATTACAAAACAAATTGCTGGCTGACTTAGTTAATATTTTAAACAAGCATAAAAGAGAGCCAATTATATATTGATTAAACATAATCTTCATAGGCTTGCTTAGTTTCAAAATGAGAATTTTGAATGAGATTTGACATTTCTTTAGCACGGTCCCTTTTGTCACATGTCAAATGTTTAAGATCTGGCAGTTCCACTTCCCCCAACACATGCCCAGAAAGCACATTTTTACCTCAAATCATTTGAGCTGATCAAATCTAAGATTCTTCATGGCAGCAGACTGGCAGAAGACACGCAGATTATAACTTCTGCACAACACATTATTCACCTCATCCTAGGAAACAGACCTAGCTGCAAGTATACTTCCAATCTGAATTTACATTTAGACAGTGGATAATTCCACAATAAAACAAAGAGCCTTGGGGAGAAAAAAAAAAAATAAAATCAGGTTTCATAAATGCCATTACTCACACAACTACTATGCAAGCTACAAAAAGCTGCAACCAGAACTAGTGCAGCCTGTGTGACTTTAAGACAGCAAGGCTGCAAGTCCATCTTCAATTTTCCAGTATCTCAAAAGCAGCTAGTACCTCAGATCTCTTTATACAAGGACTCTGTACAGCCACAGAATTCTTTGGGTTTTAACGGTTTCAGAAATACAGAGGTCATCAGTATGTGTAGCTATAAAATTAATATTCTTTCATTTTTTTCCTTGTGGTTAAGACATTTCCGATGTTTTTGCAGAAATATTTGAAAGCTGTGTTTTCCACAGAACAGTTATCACATGCAGAGACCTCAAACAATATTGTTTAAAGTCAGCAAGGAGGTTAAGGAATACATCCAGATATTCATCCACTACAGGTTATTCTTTTAGAACCTGTACTGGCCAGCAAAGGCCTGCAGAAGCGTGAAAGGTGTTAGAGCCTCATCACACTCACTCTTAAAAGCAAGGGAGACACCACCACCCCTTTTTTTTTTTTTTAACTTTATCAGATATGAGGAAACACATTCTGAAAATCTGTTTTCAACCTGTTCACTAAAGAACTGCTACTGCACTGCAAATTACCTGCACTTACCACTTACGTGCTTATCTACCTGAACTGTTGTTCTTCAAGTACTTTTCTTCAAACACACAAAACTACAAAATTAGATTCATCCTTTAATGCTACTATTTTATTCCTGCTCTCAGACATAAGGGGCTCCTTCCAGGCCAGGTCTAGGGTTTTTCCATAATTTCTATCAGGATTCTCGAAACTCAGTGCTGGAAACAAGAGCTGCAAGATCTGTCCTCCTGGTCCAGGAGACCTCTAGGACCCAGTTTCCTGACTCGCCCCTCCCTCTCTACTCATTCCCTGAGAACGAACCCCAGTGCTGCTCTACACTGATCACTGATTTCAGCCCCAGGAAAGTTTCCAACTCTGTCGTTTTTCTCCCTGTCTCCAGACTGTTTGTCAACACAAAGAAGAATTCACTGCCATAGTCTGCACCTAGTCTAGCTGTACAAATGGGTGCTTTCCTATGCAGATACTATGCCCAAGCTCTGAGCTCCTGAACCCTGCAGAGCCTCCCAGCCACCTCCGCCTCTTCTCTCGCCTTCCCCTGAAGAACAGTTTAGCTCCAGGTTCATCTCCTCCTCCTTAACAATGCACGGCCCATAGCATCCACCACTTTTTTTCAGTGCACTCAACAACTGCACATATTCTGCACTGCCGTTCCAGAGGCTGACAGCACAGTACATTGTTTCTAGCACACCACTAGACATCTTGGTATCTATGGATAGCTCATGCTTGTCTTTCACCTCCACCACTTACTTCTAGTGCGTAATGTCACCCCCAAATCCACTCTTCCAGACACCGTTGATGACTGTATGCAGTCTTCATGTGGGTGGGCAAAGAAATGGAGCAGTCTCTTCTGCCCTGAAGTTCCCTCTGAATTTTTCAGAAGTTTGTGAACATAAACAGGATACAAAACCCCACAGGAATCATTCTCCAAGGTGACTGAAAAATGGAACACAATAGTTCCTAGCATATTGCAGTGATCCGTCAAAAAAGCTCTTACTTACTGAAAAGTACGTGCATGAGAGCCCATTTTTAGCACATACAAGAGCGGACAATTAAAACAAACACAAGTGCCAACTCTCCCCTACAGTTTGCTTTCAGTCTTGACATTTTGCAGTCATCCATGTTTACTAGCCATTTCCGTTTTATTCTTTTCATATTCAGTTACATATTAGCTTAATGTGTGCAAAAACTAGGATGGCATTAGGCTTGACACTGGAAATAGGGAGTTTTCTTATGTATGTAGGAGTCTAGAGGGAAAAGGACTATTTGGGAAGCGTCAATTGTCTGTCTGTAACCAATGCCACTTTTGTTTTAAAAATTTAAACTTTTTTTTCACTCTCCAAACAGAAGACACTACCAGACCATTCAGTTACTTATGTCCCTCCCTCCACCCACCCCAAGTCAGCATACTCTATATGAGCACCACTGCAACAAGTAACTATCACACTTCTGCTGCTTCCAAGGCAGCCATGAAAGGAAGGTAGAGAAGTCCACCTATCACTCATATTACAGAGTCTTGTAGGAAAATGCAGATTAACATCACACTTTGAAACGAAAGGATTACCCTCCGGAATTAAGAACCAGAGCCAAGCTTGAAAGACAGGCAGGCTGTACAGCAAAAATATAGAGAAGGCAAACATTTTATTTTAAGATGAAAAAACAGCACACCAGACAAATGGTAAAGACTAAAGACAGCACTCATTTTGTCAGCACAGAACAAAGGAGATCCTGCGAAGGACGTGAGGACAGCTCCTTTTGGGGCTGGAGCCCAGCACTCCAGTATTTCTGCTAAAAAAAAAAAAGATATATTGGTTGCCAATTGTTAGGACCAATACTCATGATCCTGCTTTCCAGTTCTCACTAAACTAATTTTATGTTTAAATCCAAATAAAAGAAGATGAAAGGAGACTGTACCCTTCTGGAACTGGAGCTGCACCTAACAGCATTAACCACAGCAGAGGTGAGAAGACACAGTCCACACCAGCAGCCTGTGCACTGCCTCACATGCTCGGTTCATCTAACTGCAGCAGCCCAGTCTCCATCCCACATAATCACAACTCCACAATGATAAGGGTCCATAGTAGAAAGAAAGAATCCTGTTCCCAAGAAAGCAGTTAGGGGGAAGAAAAAAAAAAAAGTATTTTGGAGATGCTGCTACCCAGACATTTGCAATTGATGTCCTGCTTCTCATTGTCCTGCTACTTGTCTACGGAAAATGATTTTGGTGGAAGATGGAAGCATCTCAGCATTAACTGGCTATTCAGAATGATCTGCTTCTATCGCTATTTCAGGCACACCAATGAATGGCTTGTAAGTCAGTAAGTTCAATAAAGAGCCAGATTTTTATAACCATTTTGATACAGTGGCACAACAATCACCTTTTAATGCCAAAATGGACGCATCTGAGCTGTAACCTGGAGGTCTTGTGAAGTGCATATCACCATGTTCGCTGTTGTTGCATACTGTTGGAGTACAACCGTGCCACACACAAATCCGAGCCACTGTACCTTCATTATGATTCCACTGTAGTTTCCAAATTTCAGCATAGCTAAAAGAATCTGTTCTTAAGAAACAAGAGATCTTTCACAGTTTCTGCTACAGCAGTCTGCAAATTACAACTCTTCAGATTCCAATGGTAATAAAGGACATCTCCATTGTTTTGTGGTTGTTTTTTTTTTAAAAAAAAAAAACTTCTAAAAGACTTTAAAACAGACGAATCAAGGAATACCCAAGAGCTGGAGTGAACATACTACCTCACTGTCATTTGACCAAGAGCAGCATTCTCTGATGACGTGCACCTTCTCTATAATCAGTACCCTCAAAAACTATCCCCTGTTCCTTCATGAGAAATCAAGCACAGCAGTACATGCCCCCATTATTTACATATATTATTCTAATTTATAAATCCAGAATAAAAGCAGATCCAGATCTTTGGTGCTTTGCAACGCTATTCTCACACCCTCCTCTCTGCACTTGTCAAAGGCTTCAGGTAGGAATGAAACACTAACTCACAGCTATGCCAGCTCCACCTTTGCTGTTGGCTATGAATATAAATCAACACATCTGTGACAAGATAACAAAAGATCACACCAAATAAAGTCCAAGGACCACAGAAGGACTCACTTAACTGCATGACCTTAAAAACCTCTAAGGCTTGGAGCCACCTAACCAGGTGAGAAGGTAAGGAAGCAGATGGCAAGACAGTTATACGAGTGGTTTACCAGAACAATTAAAGAGTGCCAGACTTCATGCAATACATCATGCATACCTCATTATGTAGATATAGTTTAATTAGGAACTTTCTAACTACTATGGTAATGGATCCAAAAGAGGCTCAGGGCATATATTTTAAGAAGATATTACCACATATTACATACATAAACAAAGTCTGTGGCATTTAGAAATTCCACACTATTGTTGACAGGAGTCACAAGCCAAATGCTTGCGTACCAACTCTGCGGCTCTCACCGCCTACCTGTAATCTGCACCAACTGCTTCGGTTCAAAAGAGTTAAAATCAACACACACGGACAGTCAGCCAACCCCCCCCTCCATGTCTGTTAGACAGAGAAGACAAGAGTTGTTCGAAAGTTTATAGTGAAAATAACAGTGTGAACTTCATGATACAATTCCTGCAAAGGCTCAACTAGAACTATCAAGAAGCTCTAAGTCCAGATCTGTTGTTTCACTTCTTGCCAAGTAAAATTTCCCACTGGACTAATTATCCCTATTTGTGGCACTCCCAAACTCAATGTACCTCTCACTAAAAATCAGTTTGATATAAACATTGACAAAATAAGTGATCTATGATCTGAAGTAACTCAATCAATACATACTCATAAACACAAACTGGAACTAATCTGGTATCAACCTAATGAAGGCCAAGTGTTTAAAAAAACAACCCACCAAATTCCTAAAGTAAACAAAGGTGGGCTCTTCTGCACACACTGCAGAGCTTGGCCTGATCTCTAACAGAGCAGCCTAACTTCTAGAGCAGAAAAGCGTTCAACTCATTACAACAGTTAGTCAGAGGCGACTGTTTTTGATAACATTACAGAACAGACACTAAGCTCTTGACTTATCTTTTTCCTTCGGCAACACGTTATGCAGTTTATCTATGTTGCATTAAAATATCTCCTTATTGTTCACCAGAAAAATTCCATGTTCCCCTCTTCAAATACTGTGAAACAAGAATAGCACCAGCATCTTACACATTACCCAAACCATTCATTATTTTATCTAACTTAAACAGGGTCTGCCTTCTCTTTCCCCCCCCCAAGGGAAATACTCCCAATCTCTCAGTTTCTCTTTATACAAAAGTTTTTGAGAGAGAATCATCATCATTCTTGCAATATCCTTTTACCAGTAAGTAGAGACTATGACATACCATATTAGAGATGAAGCAAACCAGTAGTTTACTGGACATCCACTAGTTTTCCACCATTCTGTTTCTTATACAACTCATACAAGGAAAAAAGTAGATATAGATTTGATCATTTGAAGAGTGCAAGGAAGAGTCCAGCACATACAGGTATTTTCATTGTTTCAATTACAATGTGTCAGTATGTCCAAATGAAAGTATCTGTCCCTCCATCTACAGCAATACTTCCATCACAGAACTATAATAGCTGAAATTAAAAAACTCCTCGGCTGCACTTGTGTTTGGGACCTACATCACCTCTTGCAGTTTCTGAGAGTGACTAGGAGAGCACTAGCTTGGTTACTGTTGGTTCCCCACCAACAGAGTCTCACCACATAAGTCTCTTTCTGAGACCGTAAGAAAAGCTTCCAATAAAACACCGGGGGATGTTACTGTAGTTCGAGATCTTCAATTATACCATTTTTTGCTGTTGTAATTAAAAACTTAGATACTACCCAACAGCGACATTCAATAGTTTCTTATTCTCATCCGAACCACATCCGATAAACAGGAAAAATGGATGTTTGGAAACACTCTGAATTGCCACTGAAACAGGCAGCCTTACTCCACAGGATAGGCTTCTCTCACAGATTTCTGACTGTAGCTGTATCATAAAAACAGAAGGGAGAGGAGAGCGAACAAAAGCAAGCAGCACAAGACGAATCCCATTGAAACTGGGTACCACTTAGGCATCAGCACACGACCAGCACATGCTGCCAGCACAGGAAGCCCAGCACAAGCAGCCCCCTAGTGTCCTGCCACCTCCGTCTGCCCGTACCTGGCACCCGGTTCCTAGTGAGCTTTGAAGGAGCCTAATCCGGTCAATTAAAAAATAAAAGTTTAAAAAAAAAAAATCTGTATGTTAGTCCAACAAACTAAAAACTGCCGGCATATTTTCCAAGTCTGGCATAAGTCAAAGAGGTAGGTTTAATATCTGGGTTGAGCAATGTTCCTGACGGAGTACTCAAACGGCACGCAAAGCAGCTTTTATGCAGGAAATAACTGACATTTTCTGGACAAAAAAAAAGTAAACTATCCTACCACCACTAGAGACGAGCAACAGCTTCTTTATCTGAAGGCTGATGTTCAACATGCCATGCCTGTGTTCCCTCCTGGTGTTTGCCATTAAGAGTCAATTGCCTTCTTGTACACCTTTCTGCTATAAAAATAAACCCCATCAATTCACACAGAGTTTGTTCTAAGCAGGTTTTAAAGTCTGCTACAGGTACTGCACTGATGAAAAAGAGACACCACCATTCAATAAAAAGCCAGGAAGATTCTTTCTAATCACAGAGACCACAAACTTAAAAGTAAGAGGGATTAAAATAAAAATTTCAGAACAGAATGCAATTTTGCTGCAGGCAATGCATCAGGTGGAGCTCAGCTGTGATGCTTGACATTGTTATTCAGCTGATTTGATGTTCACCTGCATCAAGTTCGGCAGCAAATATGTAAGAAAACCTCCGTGGAGCCACACCTGGTGATCCTCTAAGACAGACCAGTCAAGACCTCAAGCCTCACCTTGTGACAAAGGGCACCGCAGGGCTGGACTGGCTTTTTTGTTGGAGCAGGGCATGAAATCCAGGTTACGCCCTCAGCAGGTCACTAAAGCACATACTAGAGAACATCTCTTTCACTCACTAAAAGGATTCTCACTCCATCAAGATTTCTGTAAGACTGTCCTCCAAAACATTCCCTTGTAGTTTTAATGACATACAATTAACATCTACAACTAGGACACACAGCTGCTATCTAGTTTTGAATTGCCATACTGCACCTCAGAGGCAGCTGTAAAGGCATTCAAAAAAAAAAAAGAGGTGAAGACTGCAGTCGTACTAAAGACACTAGCTCCTACTACTCTTAAACTGGATTTTTATCACCAAGGGCTTTAGAACATACATTTTCACAAACTGAATTATTAAAGTTTAGTTCTTTTCTGTTTCTTCTATTCATTAGACATCCGTATATAGAAAATTACATCATCTAAGAAAAAGCTGCCCCAATATTTTTAACAAAACATTTGCAGACCTGCGGCCCATTCTTCAAAGTACTCTAAAAATCATGATGTATATTAATAGACTTAAAAGATTTGTGCTATTTAAAATAAGGATTAGAATCATGTAAGAAAGTTTGCTTTAAACTTACAAGTTTAAGGGAAAAAATTATGAAAATTAACTAAAAGATAGCAAACAACTTCATATATAAAGAAAGTTCGAGCTGTATAAATACGAAACACAACTCAAAAAGCAGGTTATTCATCCATCAGTGTGTACCATTTGGGGAATACTGAAACAATGTAAGAATTTTTTTTTCAATATTTGCATATAACAATATACAAACATTGAACTCTGTTTCATACACTCCCCACTGCAAGACATAACATCCATCCATGCATTACCATAGCTTCAGGAAAACAAAATGTTATTACACATTTGCTTTTGCAATTTAATTGATTCCTTTGGACAAAGGGATGTAAATGGAGCCTTTAATGTCAATCCTAATTCCACCCACATAAATTAAGATCACATATGTACAAGCATACTATAAGCTACAAAAGCATCTACAGATGTTTCTATTTCAGGTATTTTAGTGATTGTCCAAGGGCAATTACACAGTATATTTAAAAGAGAAAGTTTTCAGAAATCTGGACGGGAAATGGGAAGTACTAGGGAAAGGGAAGGAGAAGGAGGCACTAAATGAACAATATAAGGCAAAAAAAAGGCAACAATATACATTGCTCACCCATTTTTTTTGCAAACTCTTATCAAATACCATATCTTGATTTCCCCCCTCACCAAGAAGAGAGAGGATTTAAAATCACACACGTTCAAGAACTGAGAGGAAATCTACTTTAAAGCCCCCTTTGAGTAACTACCTATTTTTAAAGCACACGATTCCATTTTTCTGAAATTTCTCAAAATGACACTACCACCAGCAACTCTAAACACACTCTCCCAAACACCATCAAGCAGACTGATGATTTCACCAAAAATCTGTTCGAATATATGCTTCACCAGTAGCACATGCTGCATTCCCTATACGCTGCTGCAGTCCAACATGCTGAACAGCTGTGAAGAGCCTGACACGAACGTTAGAAATGTAGTGGGTATCTTTCAGTATCTCAATCTATTTTTCATATTACAGGTCTCTTTATCGGCACTGAAACCAGGGCTGGCTGTACTAGCAAAGTTAGTACCTGCACGTAAGGAGACTTGAGGCAACAGCTTATCACACTCACAACAGTTTACTCCGCTTCCCCTCACAGAAAAAAAAAAAATTCAGGCAAGATAAGAATTTCTCCTATGAACAATTTGAAGGATCCAGATGTAAAATTTGAGAAGAAAAGTAGTTAGCTGACTCATACCGGCAAACAAAATTCACACTGAAGTACTTAACTGTGCTGCAGTTAATATCAGCATATTTAAGACACAGACAAGATAAGGTGTGACCAGTCCTGTTACAACCGTTCTGCAGGTAATGGCTAAAGCATTTTTAGAATCAAAGCTTACGTAAACAGAACCAGATCATGTTTCAGCCGTAACTGACCACAGCCTGCTTTAGAAGTTTTTTATTTATCAAATGCAAAAATAACACCCAGACTTTTAAAATACACGTTATTTGAATGACAATGTACAGAGCACCACTGTGAGGAGACTGCAAGAGAAAGAACGGATGTAATTTAAAATTTAGGACCTGTTACAAGAACAACCCGAGCCTCTCCTGCTTCTTCTGCTCCCTACTTCCTATTGTTCTGCTCTTCAGCAAGTGATGCCATGTCATGGACAAGGGAAACCTAAATGACAGTTTGCTAGATCTTTCTTTAAAACATTTACGCAAAGAAATTCGTTTACCCAGGTCTGTTCCGAGAACTGGTCACACGTAAAGCTCTTTTAAGGCATTCTAAAGCCCCGAAAGGACCAGCAGACTTCGGTTGCCGAAGTGGCCAGCAAGAACACCCAAAATGGTGACTACAAGCAATAAATCAGGCAAAAAAGCATTATGAAAAAAAAGAACCAAACCCTGTTCTACGAAGCTGATGGTCAGGCTGAACGTTGTAAGCGGCTACTCATTTATTCACGACGAAAATCCGTTAAGCTAAGCTAAGCTAAGCGTTTTCCCCAACTGCACATTTTTTTTCTCCAAAACCTACCCGCACCGAAGCGGACTCCAGCATCACGCTGGAGTACCCTCAGCTACGGGGGCCCGAGCGCAGTCTGGACGACAAAACGCGGGGTTTAACCGGGCGGCAGCAGAAGCCGCGGCACCGAGAGGAGACAAGGCAGGGCCGGAGAAAGGGCGGCGTTAACGCGGGGGGACGGGGGGGACACGCAGGCCCGTGGGGCAGGAGGCGCGGGGCAGGGCGGCCGGGGCAGGCAGCGGGGGCGGCGGGCCAGGAGGGGTCGGAGGGAGGAGGGCGCGGAGGGACCGGGGACCGGGGGGTCGCGGAGAGCCCGCGGCGGGGGCCGGGGAGCCCCGCTCCTCACTCACCCGTCCTTCCGCTTGGCTTTGTAGACGTGCCCGTAGGTGCCCCTGCCCACCTTGCAGCCCTCGTACTCGAAGAGGTCCTCCACCCGCTCGCGCTCCCCGGTCAGCTTCACCTTGAAGTCATAGTCCATCTTCAGCGCCCGCCGCGCCGCGCCGAGCCGCCCCCGACAGCCGCGCACCCCGCCGCGCCCCGCCCCGCCGCGACCGGGCGGCGGCGGCAGCAGCAGCAGCAGGAGGAGGAGGAGGAGGAGGAGGAGGAGGCCCCCGAGCCGCCCCGCGGACCATCCAGGGGCGGGCGGGCGGCGGCGGGGCTGCTCCCTTCCCTCCCGAGCCCCGTCCTCCGGCCGCTCCCTCCCCGCCCCGCCAGCTAGCGGCACAACAGCCGGTCTCCCGGGCGGAATACGGCGGCCGCGCCTGGCCGCACTGCCGCAAAGAAACGTCGCAAACCGCGGACACCTCCCCGGCCCCGGGCGCGGCGCGCAGAGCACCACGTGGAAGGCGGCGGGCCGCGACCCCCGCCAGAGCCCCGCCCCCCGCCCGTCCCGGCATGCCTTGCGGGCGCTGCGGCACGCCGGGAGATGCAGTACGGACGGGAGGGAGGCCTGGGGCGCCGCCGCCGCGACGCATGCCGGGGGTCGTAGTCTCGCCCGCGCGAGGCGCGCTGGGAGGCGAAGTCTTCGGCCGGCGAGGTGGCGCGCTGCCTGCCGGGAGCTGTAGTCCCCGTGCAGGACGGGGAGCAGGCCGCGGCAGGGCTGGGGAGAGCAGCAGGCCGGGCCCGGCCCCCGGCCATTTGCGGCTGCAGGGCCCGGCCTGGGGCAGCGGGACCGGTGGAGGCCGTATGCGTGGTTATTCCCTGTCCCAGGACCAGGCTTCCACCACTGGCCTGCCGGCACCAGGTGCAGCACAGGGCCCCCACCCGTGGGCTGCCCTGGATCAGCCCCGCCAGCTGGGCCGCTGGAGCTGGGGCACGGGGCCTGCGAGTCGGCGGTCACCGCAAGCAGCGGTTGTCGTCATTACGGGGACTGGTCGCGGTGAACACCAGGGTCCCCAGCTCACTCCAGACCGGCGAGGGCAGGCGCAGCTGGTCCTTGCCTGCTCTACCTGCCAGACCGCCTGTTAACGTCGTCGTAAGTAAGGCGGTTCCAACACTTTGGGCAGAGGCGCAGACAGATGACTTTACAGCGCTGACGAACCTTCTCTGCGTGGCTGCAGAGACAAACTGGGATAACAGCGCCTGGTTCTTAATGCAAAAGCGTTGTGTTTAGCAAGGCCCTTGCACGTGACCAGTAACCGGGCACTTTCCAATTCCTCTCCTTGGCTGACAGACCCGTAGTTACCAACCCAACACAAAGCCAGCTGGTCATTTTACAGAACAGAGAGCTTGTAACTGAACTAAAGCTACAGCATCTTTCTAATTACAGCCCAGCTTTTGGCATTTTCAGTAATCACACACGTACGCTTCACATTTCTTCTCCAGAACGCAACGTGGGTAAGTAAGTGGGCACTCAAATCCCTAACTTAGAGACAAAATTTCATACGATGTGGGGGCTTCTGAAAGAAGAAACAGCGTTTTCTGGAACATTCTGAAATCATCTCCATTTTAATTTACAAATCCCCATTTTCATTTACGCATTAAGCTTGATTCCTGAAAATTCGGGATAGGGGTGTGCCAGCCTCCTGAGCTCGCATCACTCGATCAGACTGATGTTGGATGCCCGCAGTTTGACCTTGCTCTGGCATGTTGCTATGTAATTGTGGGAGATGTAACGTATATTAGATAAAGCAATTAGGCAGGCATTAGGAAAAACACGTGCAATTGGTAGAAGCAGCAAAATTAAACTGTATTTGCCCAGCAACCCAACTAAATTGTACAAGAATATTGCCCGGCGGACTCACTACGCCAGTCAACCAGAAACAGCTCAGGGCAACCCAGCAGCCCGTAAAGATCAAACAGTCTGGAAGATGCCGTCCACCTCATAAAATTCATCCCCCTCAGCCCAAAGCAGAGCAGCGCGACTCTGCCTTCGGGGACACCTGGCTTTGGGGACTTGCAGGGATGGCAGGGACCAAGCTTGCATGGCCAAACCCACCACGTTCACCACCTCCTGCGGGCCGACAACCCTCAGTCCTGTCAGCACGGAGGGGGGAAGTAGAAATAACCACTCTCCTGTAACTTTGTACTCTCCTTTCTATTATTAATCACTTTCATGGAGGCAATAAATATCCAAACTCGTTCACACAGATCCAATTACTGCACGGTAATTAATGGGCGAGTTTAGTCTGTCCTGACCTAAACCACTGCAGGGTGTGGAGGCAGCACAATGCCTGCTTAGAAAGAAAAGAGGGCATGAATGAAAACAAGAATACAGAGTCCAGACTAGTTTTCTAAGGACATGTGCTATGTTTGGCACGTGTACGTAAACCGCTTGGAAAGAATGCCATACTCTGACAAGTACACTCTGAGAAGTCGGAACGACAATAGAAATAACTTCTCTTTCAGATCTTGGTCCTTTTGTACGAATGTTTAGAAGTCTGCCTTTCTGCAAATGTTTCTTTCATTAGTTTTTCGTAACATTTGGATTGCACGCCTTCCAGATCGAGCGTAGCTGTAAATTTGCTGCTTCTTCACTCTGTTTTCACTTCAGATACTTGTATTGCGGGCAACGTTCAATTTTACCAATTCAGATGGATGGTCCCTAAGCCGTAAGAGAGATGAAACAGAAAGCACACCTCAATCTTTTTAAAGATTAGAAACGAATATTGGCATTTCAAGGTCAACTTTTAATTCTGTTTCATGGAAAACTGCATGCTTTTTGTGCTTTATTTTAAAAATCTGTCATGGTATAATATAATTTCAAGAGAAAGTTTAATTTTGCAGTCCATTCTTAAAAAGAAAGACACAACCAAGCCATGATCTGCTATTCTTGACTCTCAGGTCCCCACAGTGGCCCTTTTAATGGATAGGATTTCTTGTCTCTTACTGCTTCTTTTGTATTCCCTCCTTCTGTGCTGTCTCAGAAACCAATTTGAAAATACATGCTTAACACGTCCTGCTGAATTTGGCTTTTTGGAGCTTTCCTCTTTCTCTTCTTTCCTCTAACATTCATGGCCCACTTTATAACATCCTTCTGTTCCAAGCCTGTGTTGTTTCTAATGTTTCCTGTACACACATACTTTTGACATTTTTTGTTTGAAATCACCACACCTGTAAAGAAAATCCGAGTTCTCCACAGGAGAGCGACTGTTTACCGCGTTAGCACCAATTAATGTCCAGAGGGTTGGAGACGGTTACCAAAGTGAGCTGAGTGTCCCGAGTGGAAAGTAGTCAAGGAAGGTTCACGTCATGAAATGTCTCTGAACACAGGGAACTGTATTTCAGATGAAAGCCCTGGACTGTCCGGGAACTGGCTGGATTGTGGTAATAAGCAGACGCTGCCTGTTGAGGTACGGCACCAGATAAAGCGGGTTCTGTACCCGAGCCGGAGCACCAGTACCGAAAGCAAAGTTGGTTTTGTTGCGTGCGTGTTTGCATACTAACGGCCACAGCGTCCATGCTAGAATCAGAGTTTGTGAAGCAAAGCTTACAGCTGGGGAATGTACAAGCTACTTGCTCTGTGTTTTGCAGTCTTCGTAAATAGAGGAAAAAAATACAGAAAAGTGTATCTTCAATGGTTTGGCTTTCTCATCTTTGTATTTTGTAAGTGGGTAACCTACAACACTCAATCACGTCTCCATGCCATTAGAATATCCACTTGCTCCATTTGCTAATTTGCCAAATTTGTACGTACTTTTGCTTTTCAGAGAATTTTTCATGTAAGAGTAGCTACCTGCTAAAAGTTTTCCATATCCCCAAAGGGACATTCTTTAGCAGCGTGACTGAGGTGTTCCCAGCTTGGTATTGAGTGAAAAAGGGCCAGTGCTGGTAAGTGCTACACATCTTCCACTTTTGGTTAGACCAGGGAAAGCTGAAGGCAAGAGAATAATGTGGGGTTTGTTTCTTTTCTGTGTGTGAAGAAAAACAAACTATCATACTTGCACATTTTGAGTAGTTTCCAGAAACCTTGCAGCTGTTAATGTACAGATGAGTGAGTTAGCTGAATACTGGCAGCATTTACAAATGCAGTTTACTTGAAGCACGTAAGTAAAGTGCTGGTTCTACAAATAGTTTTGTATGTAAAGCAACGTGTTGTGGGTTTTTTTTTTATTTTGCACTTAACTGTTCTTTACTATAAAGTTGATCAATTAGTATAAAGTTGATCAGACTAGTGATGCGCTTGATCTAACAAGGTGTTCTAGATTCCGGCAGGAGTGCAAGTTATTAACAAACATAAATTGGTTCTCTGGATCCAGGTCCTGTACAGGAGGGAGTCGTGCTTGCATTCGGTGAAACACCTGTTGGCCAGACTCAGGACCACCTACAGTAACTATCAGCCTGACTGTTTTATGCTCCCAAAGAAGCCAGAGAATCCGTTTCAAGAGTCTCAACAGACCTCGAAAATTCAGCCTATGAACTCCTGGTTACTTTTTTTATTGAAAAGAGTCCTACCTGAGGGGAAATAAACCCTGATATTGAATATTATTTTATTATTTTATATTATTTCAGTAAACCGAATCACAGAAATATTCGGGTTGGAAGGGACCTCTGAAAGTTATCTAGTTTAATATCCTGCTCAAAGCAGGGCTACTATTAAATTCGGGTTGCTTCAGGCATTGTCCACTTGGGTCTTGAACACCTCTATGGAGGGAGATTCCACAGCTTCTCTCGACCGGACTGTCCTCAGGGTGACATTTTTTGTCCTTCTGAACCTCCCTTCTTTCAAATTTACGATCACTGTGTCTCCTCCCACTGTCCACTTCGGTAGAAATCCTGGCTCTGTCTTCTCAGTAACCTCCTTGTCGGTACTGGCAGGCTGCCCCTTCTCCCAGCTGAAGCAGCCCTGATGCCCACAGCCTCTCTCGCACGGCAAGCGCTCCAGCCCGTGACCGTCTTGGTGCTCTCGGCTGAACTCACTCCAGTTTATCAATAATTTTCTGTATCAGTATTGTTCTACTGCAGACCCCAAACTGGGCATCGTATTCCACAGGCAGGCAAACAAGAGCCACGTAAAGTGAAATAATCACTTCCCAATCACTTCCCGATAATGCACTGTCCGTGTTCCCCTTGATACAGCCCTGGATGCCGTTAGCTTTCACGGCTGCCAGGCTGCACTCTTGGCTCCTGTTCAGCCACTGCCCACCAGGACCCCCCATCCTGTCCAGCAGAGACAGTCAGTAAGCCCCCATTCAGTATTGTCCCAGAGGGCTGGTCACTCCTAGATGGAGGACTTCGCATTTGTCCTCGTTGAACTTCATGAAGTTCCTGATGGCCCATTCCTCCAGCCTGTCCAGGTTCCTCTCAAGCAGCTTTATCAGCTTAACGTCACCACTTTGGGGTCATCCACATGTACTAAGATCCAGTTTAAAAAAAGACTGATTAAGAGGTTCTGCCTTCCTTACATAATATCAAGTAATACAATATAATAGAATAAAGTTACTTTCTAAAGAACTTAAATGACTGAACAATCAAACTAAAACCAGGGTTACAGATTTTCTGTTATTACAAAACTTAGTAATTGCCTGAGGTTTGCTGCCCTCCATAGGCTATTTTTATTATAGTTCCAAAGATAGTATGTTATTGTTGAAAGCATTGCTACAGCGTAATAATAATATTCCAGGAAAGATCTACTATTGTTATTTTGTATTAACAACACAGCATAAAATAAACAAAGACTGTACTTAGTTATAGTGTACTGTTGTGAAACATCAGTATGAACGGGACACGGATGCAAAATTCTGCATTGGTCAGTGGAAAATAAACTAATTCAGTATAAGCTTTGAGTAAGGAAATGGGGGTTCATTTATCTATCTAAAACATAGTAAAACCTTCTTCTGGGTGAGCAGCCCATATGTGGGCTTGATACCAGAGAAGTTGTTGTGTTTGACTGTGGAATAATGATTACTAAAAACAGATTATGAGAGGAAAAGATTTCAAAAATAGGACAAAAAACAATTACGGGAAGAAACTGACTTTTTAAGGGATCCAGGCACTATTTTATATACTCTGACTTTTATTAAGAAAGTAAAATCTTCAGGAAGAAGATATTTTAATTGCTTCAGGCAAAGGAAATCATAATACAATACTAATTACTCATGCTGTGGCGAGGAACATGAATAACGAGGGTTCCATTTTTTGAATGCAGCAAGTGGGAAAAGAGTAGCCCCCAGCATGGCCTCAGTGCCAAGAATGTGTCCTCACCATCAATTTGTCTCATGGAAACCACATACTGGCACAAAAGGAGCATGAACTGATAAGAAACCTTTGTGTAAACTCTTTCTCTCAGCCAGAATAAAGAAATCCAGGGGTGCGTAGTTTAAGTGGGGAGTGAAGGTATCTTCCCAGACACCAGCCCGAGTCTTTCCTATCACCTCACTCATTAGTGAGGGTTTGCCTTTGCATCGAGACCAGTTGCACAAAAAATACCCAAACTTCGTTTATGTCTGCAAGCGGGTTTGAACAGAAGTATGAGCAGTTTGGATACTCTAGGGATGAGGTGCTTTTAAGTAGTTCAAGCATCCTTCTCGTGAAATCCTCTCATTTTACCGAGTCAAATAGTTTATGTAAGACGTGACACGCGCTCCTCTGTCACAGCCTGCCAGCTTCTGCCATGCGTGGAAACAATCCACAGAAGCAACTCAGAAAAGAAAGTTTGTGGATGCTATCAGCGTATCAGCAATTAGCATATGTGAAATTTACCAAAGGGTTTGCATCTTGTGTGAAAAACTCCCAAGGCTCTGCAAATTGAAATGAGTAAAATCACAGCTTGAAACATAAGTTTCTGTGACGGCACTGAGCGATTAACGGTTTATTTTAGAAAATGGAGAAGGTGAAGGGAGATTCCTGCAGAAGGAAAGGTGAATAGAAAGGAAGGAAGGAGAGGCAGAGAGTCATGGAAAATGGGAGAAGCGTCCCATTTAAAAATGCAGGCCTAAGGACGAGAGAGCAGGGGAAAAAAGTTATTATAAGCTTACTCCTCATGTAATTTATTATACATACCAACGAGTAACTGAAGCTACAGTCTTATGCTGATTTTGTAAAATACAATAATGGTCATTGGTATTATGAGGTTAAAGATGTTGCGGTTGTTCTACAGTTGAGAAGCGATGCATCGTGAAATCCTCTTTGTGTAAGTTTATCTACCTTTACAGTTAAGGCTCACACCCACCAGGGCGGGGAGAACCATGCGAGTTCTGACCAACAATGGGTTTGCTCATGAAATGCCGTACCTGAAACGACTTCCTTTACGTGTTTAAAGGGAAGAAGGACCGTGGAGAATGGCAAAACAAAACCATCCAAAACTTCAGTGAGGACACACGAAGGGAGAGCCCGCGCAGCACCGCGCTGGGACCTCGGGGCTGCCGCGGACGGCGGGCTCCGCTGGGCAGGATCAGCCTGAGGGGTGGCTGGAGACGAGGACGGGCCGGGGGAACGCTGGCGCTTTCCATTTCCCTCAAGGTGTTGGCGCTCGTTAACCCACAGCCGCTTCAGAGACCTGGGCCGCAACCCCCGGGTCTCGGCGCAAAGCCGCGAGCGCCTCCGGCCTGCTCGAGGGGGTGTGAAGCAGGAGGGCGGCACGTGCCGCGAGGGGGCTGAGGCCCGCGGCCCGGCGCGCAGGCGGGGCCGGTGACAGGGACGGGGGGAGCAGGCGGCCGCCTCGGCGCGGAGCGGCGGGGTTCCCCCCCCCCTCCCCCGCCGGCCTGCGCGCGCGCCGCAGCCGTTGACCCCGCGGCGCGCGCACCGCCCAACGGCCGCCCGCGCCGCAGCTGCGCGCATGTGCGGGAGGGGCGGTGCTTGCCGGCGGGGCCGCCCTCGCGCGCACGGAACCTGCGCTCGCGGCTGCCGGCGGCCGCCCGGACCGCAATCGGGGCTGGAGCGCGCCGCTCGCACACCCAGGGGTCGGTTTCGTTCCGGCGTAGGTGGCGGTTGCTCCTGCCGCCGGGAGGGAAGGGGAGCGCGGAGTGGGGCTGAGCCGGGCCGCCCCGCCCGGCGCCGCAGACAGCAGGCAGGGACGGGCTCTCGGGTCTCCCCGGCTGCGCTCTCGGCAGGCTCCCCCGGGGCAGGCGGCGGCATGGACGCTTCCCCGGTTTGTCGCAGCGGGTGATGCCGCTCGCCGGCGGGCAGGGGAGACGGGGGTGCGGGCAGCGCTGGAGGGAGTCGATCCGGCCGGTGGCGGTTAGTGGCGGGGCCCGACCGGGGAGTCTGGGGAGGAGAGAAGCGGGAGGACATGGGCTGCCCTGCGCCGTTGCGATTGGTCGGTGGCCGCGAGCTGGCCAGGCGATTGGTCGGGGGCCGTGTCAGTCATTCCTCTCAGCCTCCCCTCCCCCAGGCGTCTGGCAACAGGCGCTGTCTGGGGCGGCGGGGGCGGCCGGGCCGGGGGCTCCCGGCTCCCTGCTCCCGCCGGGTAACCCCCGGCTGCCCTGCCCCGTGGGCGCAGAGCTCGGCCCGTGGCCTTCCTCGGGGAAGGGCCGGAGAGTGTGAGTTCGGCGCGGCGCTGGGATCTGCAGGCCCTGCTGCCAGCCTGGGGGCTGGGGGGAGGCGGGCGGCCCCAGGCCCTGGGCTTGGTTCGTTTTGGGTGTCCTGCGGCCTGTTTCTTAATTACCTTCTGATTCTTCCTTTGTCTGTCTTTCCTTCCCCCTCCCCTCTTTCCCCAGGCTCTGGGGGGTTTTCTGGGTTGGTTTTTTTCCCCCCTTTTTTTCCTTCCTCAAATTCGGTGAGATCATCTCGCCTAGAGGCTGCAATGTGACAGAAATGCTAAATAGCCCTGTCGCTCGGGGAGGCTTCCTCATCTCAAGTCCATAGTCCTCTTGCTTGCAATCAGGTGGTAGTCTTTCAGAAAATGAATACCTAATTGAATTGGGGGTAGTAATTCATGGAAAGAGGCCAAAACTTAAAAGCGTAAGGTGTACATCGCTTAGATAAAAATGAATGTAAATCTTTGAGAATGGGCTGGAGTAACTATGAATTAAGGACGAAAGGAGTTAGTCCTAGGTTGAAAATTCTAGAAAACGTAGATGAACTGTTGGCACGTGTCACCTGTGTCTTTGCAAAGGAAGAGTAATCCTGAGTCATAACTGGATTTCAATTTCAGTTTTTTACATCTTAGCAGTTAATGCTCTTCAACTTTTCAATACTCTGAAATGTTTTACGTGAAGTACTTCATTTTGATGCAGTTAATACCCTTCAACTTTCACTACTCTGAAACATTTTAAGTGCCAAGGTACTTGCTTTTGATGGCGTTTGATAAATATGGATAGTAGCTGTCATCCATGCAGTTATGTTAAACAGATGGGACAACTGAACACTTCACACTTCTTACTGTTTCGAAGTGAGTCACTTAAAGAGTGTGACTAATCATCCTACCATACAGTTGTCAACAAAACAGTAATTTTTTTCTACCACCCACAAAATCTGAAGAAGAGATTTCCAGATTTTCTGTGGATGAGAAGTGAAAAGTAAAGAACCTCTCTTTTGAACAACAGTTTAAATTTAGATTGAGGGGGACTACATGTGATGGACTTTTCATCTTAAGAATTTATATGTCACTTTTTCTGTGCAGCAATATGGCGATATATCCAGAAATTTGGTTAACTTACTATGGTCATCGTCAGGCAAACAGGAACACTGTTAGTTGTTTTAAGGCTTTCATCTAAATAGCAACCTTATGTGAAACTAAATTAATTTTATCTGTCCTATTTCCCCTCCCTGCTTCGTTTGTCTCAAGTTGTAAGTCAACTGGGACAGAGGCCCTTTAATATTCAGTGCAGTATGGATTGGGCATTTTCATTATAATAGTCAAGTGATGGGTGTCATCAGGGTGTGTCAAGGGGGGAGGAAGTGCATTTGTTTTGAGGAAACCCGGGTAGTAAGACAAAGAGCTGGCTGAGAAATTTGTGTTTAGAAATGTGATATGAGAAGTGACCTGATTTGAACATAGCCCTTGTGGGAAATGGAAGTCAGTGATTACCTACAGCTTGTGGAGGGCAATAGTGAATTTAAAATGCTCACAAATATTATGGGAATAGAAAATGTCTTGAAGGGGAGATATTCAGATTTGATTTCTCTTCAGTTAAGTGAGTTAAAGAGCTGGGAGGGAAGTGTTAAATACACTGAAATGCAATATTGGACACAGGGGGCAGATGAGTGATAAGATTGGGAAGGGCTGTTTAGAAGTGGAGTTACCCAAGGGGGGGGGGGGGGGGGAAGTAGCATATGGGGTGGAAAATGAGGAGACCAAGGATGCATCAGAATGGATCCCACAAACGACGTAAGAAAGGTATATTAAATGTATGCCAGCTTCTGCTGTTGGCAAATACATTTTCTGATTCTTCGTATCTGTTGGCAGCATTGATAAAGATTTACTCTTTATTGAATGTATGTCTAATAGTTAGTTGGTTGGTCTGTTTGTTGTCTCGTTGCCTTTCCTGTGAAGACTAATTACTGATCGGGAGTGTGCTGAGAATACTGTTCTGTGTTTTCCCCATAATTAATACTTGAAGTGACTTTGATATGTTGGTGAATTGACAAAAAAAAAAAAGTGTTTACCCGAAGTGTTTCTTTTCACACGTAAGCAGAATGGTGTCATATGGTTGGGTTTTTTTGGCCTGGTGATCTCCTCTTTAGAGAAGTGATCTCTTCTGTCAGGTGTCTGCCTCAGCAGGTATTATAGATGGCTTTTGCCAAACAGGAAGCCCCATTGAAAGGATGACACTTTGCTTTCTCTTCTTTCAAACTGAATGTTGAAGAACAGGTTTACTTTAGGAAATAGAAAAGTTGGGGAGTGGTCTGAGAGCCGATTGCTTAGGGCTCAGTCCTGGGCCAGAGAGAGCTGGTAATGGCACAGAAATCAACAGAGATGATGCCTCTTTCTGATACTGGAAGGTTATTCACGCCTTCTAATAGTGTGGTCCCACGGGTTAAATATTTAGAAAGTATTGAAAAACTGTGGATAAAGTATAGCACTTTCTCTTTTACACTGGTTTCCTGGAGATGGGTATCCTTTTCTTAGCTAATCCTTGGATTAGAGATCACAAGGAAAATATACCAGTAATGTCAAAATGTCAAAAGAGTCAGTTCCGCCAAAAATGTATCTGTAGGTTTTGTGCTATGTGAGGGGTGGTACCGACTGAGGTACTAATACAGTCTTACCTGCTTATCAGTAAATGTTTCAAGTAGAAGATAGTCTTCTATAAAGCAGTAGCTGTGAGTGTCAGAAGTCTACACTGGGTAATTACAGCCCAATAATTGGAGAACAATGTTTTTAGTGACATTTTAGCTTTTAAAATACTCCATCCTGCTGTTGTATTTTACTAGGGAGAAGGGAAATAGATTTTATGTTATTCCTTTAACTTTCTAGAATATCCTTATTAAGCTAAAAAAAAAAAATCTGTCATTGCTCTTTTATTTTAAAGTTGCTGTACCACCTGGTATGTCCTTTCAGTGAGCAAAGGGGACTTCTAGCTATTTTTGAGTAAGCTAGAAGCAAAATACTTGCATAATAAACTACACTGTTGACTTGGCAAACAACATGGAGCTTGGTTCATCTTAATCATCTTTAGCTATTAATAAACTAATTTGATTGAAAATGCTGGGAACTTTTACTGTAAATTAGGTAAATTCTTACTGTAATTACTGTGCAGTCTAACCTTCTGGTTTTGTTCAGGACAGCCTGGCATTATCGTTATGGATCGCTCTCGGCACCGTGCAGGGAATGGCAATGAGCAGGCATCTTCACGAGAGCATAGTCATGGTGAAGATGAGAGACAAAGACAGCTGGAGCGCCTCAGTAGGGAGGAGGCCTATTACCAGTTCATTAATGAACTCAATGAAGAAGACTACAGGTTAATGAGGGACCGCAACCTGCTCGGCACTCCTGGTAAGATGTGGATACCTTCAGTAGAAAAGATGTAATGTCAAGTAACACTCCTGCTGTCAGGCATCGCATGTGGTTGTATGACTCAAGCAGCCTGACGTCTGTGGCTTTGTAGAAAGGAAAAAACCCCTCCATTTCCCTTCAAAATTTATGATATTCAGTAAAAATTAACAACTTACATTTTTATTCCAGCTTTAGTATCTATCTAACTCTTTCAAATGCAACACCTCCGTATATAGGTAGTATCCAAACCCAAATAATTAATGTCTGGTACACTAAAGCATATCTGTTGGTATGTGGCAATTTTGGGGGCCTCTGAGTTGTTACTGGAAGTTGGCATGCTCTTGACACACATTCAGCATCTCTTTTTCCTCCATCCCAGTACCTACTTCCTCTGTTATCTGTGCACCCATGTTACGATCTCATACTGGTGCTGTTTTCTTTTTGGTTTCATTCATTGTACCTTATTTCTGAAGATTTTCCTTCAAGATAGAAAATATTGTTATTTCTGCATGGCTGTGTTGAGCCAATAATAATGTCTTATCTAACAGCATTATCAAAATGTGAATTATTTCAGGAGAAATAACAGCAGAAGAATTGCAGCAACGCTTGGAGGGGGCTAAGGAGCGTCCGGCATCACAGACTGATCTGGATAACAGAGAAGGTGAAGGTAGAACTGTTGGAGTAAACATTCTTCATTCATATATATAGATACACATAGTATGTGATGCATAAATATTGTTCTGTACAGATATTCAAGAGAAATGATGACGGATTTCAGTACCGGCCATTTCAAGTCTTGTTTTTTCATTGTGCTTCTGTGAATTGTTTTAAAAGTAAGAGAGGTTTCCTGATGATACAAAAACAAACTTGAAATACTTCATGAAAACTGATTTATGTCAGCCACAGATTACTTTCTCCTCTTTTCCTGGTTTCCCTTTGCTATTAAACATAATAGCACAAAAATAATTTTCATTCTTCTAATTCTTAAAAGGTCTTGTCATATATTAGAGACGTTGGAACAGAAAAGAAGTTAATTGGGAAACAATTAACCTCTCCACTGTGGTGGTGTTGTTTCGTTTCCATTTGTTTTAATGGAGTGAGGCTTGTATTATGTGCACTGTCTGTCTTCACTTCCCCAGCAATATTGGCTTAATCATTTGGCCAATTCTAGCCAGATTTAGGACAGGAGCAGGCAACTCGGAAACGAAGATACCAAAGTTCTTGCAGGTTTCATGAAAGCAGGGAGGTGATGGAGTAGGGAGAGCTTAACCTGATCCCTTCAAGGGAAAACCTTCACTGTGATCATGACCACTGGCTTGCTTTATGCACGTAGTTAGCACTAACCACAACAATTGTATCTGTTCTTGAGCTTGTAGTTGGAGGAGATTTGGGAATGGAGCTGTGGATATTGTAGTAGGAAGAGTATATTTGCACAAAAGGAGCAAATCTGTTGAAACCATGCATCATTTATTCCACTGCTTATAGAAAACAATTTTTTAAAATGTTTTCCAAAAGAAGACAAAATCTGTCATGCTTTTCCTTGCTTTATCAAAACTAGTTGACCAGGATATCTTCAAATTGATAGCTTAAGCGAGGGACAGATATTGGACAAATACAACTAACTTTGGACTACCTAAATCTGAACACTTTCTCAGAAGAAGCCATCTGGGCATATTCATTTCTCTGTGTATCTGCTGGTGAGACAAAAATTCTAGGTTAAACTGGTGAGTTTTGCTGACATTTTTACATACAGCATATTTTTCAGCAAAATTACACTAGCACAGCAAGGTAGCTGTCCTGCTAGTGTAACATTTCTGAAGTCAGGGCCCAGCAAGCATAGAGGATTTGGAGTGCATCATACTATGCTGAGCATGCAGTTGTATGAATTTTTGCAATTCTTTGTTTCTCTCAGATTCTGATGTTCTTGGAGAAAACTCTAATGGTGATTCATTGCTTGAATGGCTGAACACATTTCGTCGCACAGGAAATGCCACTCGCAGTGGACAGAGTGGGAACCAAACCTGGAGAGCCGTGAGTCGAACAAACCCAAACAGTGGGGAGTTTCGGTTTAGTCTTGAAATCAACATAAATCATGAACATAACAGTTTTGAAACTGCTGGTGAGGAGTATGTGGGTATAGATAGTAGCAGAATGTATTTAGAAAGAAGACATCAAAGAGCCGTCAGTCCAGTAACCCCACGAACAAGGAGCAGGACTGCAAGAGAGGCAAACAGTGAGGCTTCAAGCACTGCAAGGACCAGGTCTGTAAGAAGTTCCGTGGCACAAAGCTCTGAAGCAACCTCTCAACCGGTCTCAGGGAGGCTCAGGAGTAGAACAAGGGAGTTGACAGGCCTTTCCCAAACAAGTACTACACGTAATAATTCTGCAGCTGCTGGTGAACAAAGAGAAATGCCAGAAAGAGGTACTTCTACAGGAGTCACAAGAGGTAGAGCTAGAACTAGTGTTCGCATGAGTACAAACCAAAGACTAGAAATTCTTCGGCTGCGGTCTACTTTAAGTAGTCGAAGCCGCTCTCCGCTGCAAAGGCAAGGCGATACTGCTCGTTCTGAGGAACATGGGCAGAGGCAGGATAGGAATGCGCAGCAAGTCAACAGAAGTAGAAGACAAACAGCTCAGCCTTCTCCACAGCCTGCCGAAGAACAAGCAAGAGGTAACACTCAGACTCCTCAGGTCTCCAGTGTAGCCCCATCCTTGGGAATAACTTTGGAAGAGGAGGAATCTAGTAGGCCAGTAGCTGCTGTTAGAAGGCATCCAACAATTACGTTAGATCTTCAGGTGAGAAGAATTCGTCCTGGAGAAAACAGAGATCGGGACAGTATTGCCAGTAGAACTCGTTCTAGAGTAGGAATGGCAGAAAACACAGTTACCTTTGAAAGTGACAGTGGGGGATTTCGGCGTACGATATCGCGATCAGAACGTGCAGGTATTCGAACCTACGTGAGCACTATACGGATACCTCTTCGTCGGATTTCAGAAACTGGGCTTGGTGAACCTTCATCAGTGGCTCTTCGATCAATCCTTAGACAAATTATGACAGGCTTTGGAGAACTGAGTTCTTTAATGGAAACTGAATCTAACTCAGAAGCGCAAAGAGGTGGTCATCGCTTACCGGACGTACAGTCAGAGCAGAATAACTCAAGTTCAGCAAACAATAGTGATCCAAGTGAGGTTTCATCTAGAAATGGGCATGCAGTAGAAGGCAGCAGGGAAACAAATGGACAGAGAGATGATATTCAACACTATGATCGCAATAATGAAAACCAAGATAACAGGCAGTCTCAAGATGCTAACAACCTGGTGGAAAATGGAACGCTGCCCATACTTCGACTTGCCCACTTCTTCCTGCTGAATGAAGATGAGGATGACGATCGTTTAAGAGGTTTAACCAAAGAGCAGATTGACAATCTTTCTACCCGGAACTATGGGGATATTCACACCGAAAATGAAATAAGTAAAACGTGTAGTGTTTGCATTAATGAATACGTAACAGGGAATAAGCTAAGGCAGTTACCTTGTATGCATGAGTTTCATATTCATTGTATTGATCGCTGGCTCTCTGAAAACTCCACTTGCCCAATTTGTCGGCAGCCCGTATTGGGGTCTAATGCCGCAGACAACGGCTAGAACTATTTATACTGCTCAGTACTCAAGGATTTGCTTCTGCTCTACTTGTGATGAGCCAGATGGAATGAATTGACTTGCATAGGGGTCCATTTGTGTGGGGAGTTTTGTTAAATTTCTTTAAAAATAACAGGAAACTTGTCTAAACCTAGCAATGTAAATACTATTTTTCTCCAAGAGCAGATCTAGGAGTACACATAGAACCAAACGATATCGGTAAAGTTTATATTTTTTTAGGTAATTTTGTTATGCTAAGCACTTTTGTAAATACAGAAATGCAATAGTTAATCAGTCCTGCTTAATGTATGTTTTTTTAACAGTGTAATGGACTCACTTTATTTAGATTACGAATTGTTTCACACAGACCCACCACTGTGTTGAAAAATTAGTGTCTAAATAGCCATTCATTAGGTTTTTGTTCTAAGAACAATTTCTTTTACAGAGAGTCTCTTGCTGGACATGTTTGCTAAAGATATTTAAGTTACTTGAAGTGCTCATTTTAATAGACAGTATATTTTTTTTAACATTGAAATATCCTTTCCAAAAACTTGCCAATTTGGTTCTATTTAAAAAATTTTATGGCAATTTTTGCATGTGGTTTTACACAATGCTTAACGCTGAGGAGTTCATATTCAAAAGTGGATGGGTTAGTGACATTATAAAATGTACATAATTAAATGCTGTCTTTGACAATCGCTCTTTTCAATGCAGACAGCAATCAAATCAATCATAATTCTAAGAGGGCGTGTCTTACTGAACATGGTATTTGCTCAAAGATACATGAGCACCGAGGAAGCCTTTTTACTCTTCCAAATTACTCAATTGATATTCACGGGGTTTTAACTGCCTTAGTTTAACGAGGGAAATATTTCCTTGACCATTACATTGTCTACAATATGCATGATTTGTGCATCCTACTCAGAAAAACAAAACAAAGGCTTGAAGTGGTTTTGTACAGAGATTTAAGGTACATGTATCATATCAGTCCTCTTAAAACATGTCTGAGGACCAAATGGCAAAAGACACTAAAAAGGACAAAATAAGCTTCCCTTAAAGTCCCCAGATTACTGTATAATTAGATATTAAACTTTATACCAATAACTTATAAAGAAATAAAGTTGCAAACTAAATTGTTGAGGCTTTGTGTGAATTACTGTTGAGCCGTGTCCCATAGATTGGTAAGAAGATTTATCATTCTTGATGTTCGGTCTCAGTTTTCACTTCGTTCTTTCCCTGGTTTTCCCCAGCTGCGTACTTGTGTTTCCACAACATGTGTGTTAGCTGTTACGGTAGGTACAAATGGAAGGCAAAGCACTCTCGGGGCTTCTGGAAGTAAGCTGAACATTACAAAGCTCCTCTTCTGAGCAGTGTGCGTCTCAGTCCTTGGAGAAAGGCAGAACTGGGCAGTACTCCTATGTGCGTGTATGCTGGGCGGTAGAAAGAATACTTGAAGTGAAGAAGTCCTACTGACTTTCTCTGCCTACAGGTGGCCTCGACAAACACACTTCTGTGCCGGGTGCTTCAGTTAAAACGTCTGCTCATGACATCCTTGAAGGGAAGCTGTGAAATCCTGCGTTAAGCTATTGAATGTCTACTTCAGTTTTGCAAGTGAAAAAACTTTTGACGCAAGTTCCACAAAAGTGCTGCTTTTTATTCCTGGAAGCAGTTCTGAGAGATTCTCTTACGAGATTTAGATGCATTTAAGGATATGATTAAGATCTCTTCTGATGTGATTTGGACTGCAAATTATTGCAAACACTGTTGACACCTTTCTTGAGTGCCTCTTCAGCCATATTAAAAAGTGAGGAGATTTAAACATGATTATCAGAACTAGCTTATTTTTTACATTCTTTTTTTCCTGTTACTTCTGTTGGCTCCTGATGTTGACAGTATCTAAGTACATGGGTGCCTTCTGCTACTTCTTTGTCTCCTCATGGTTTTCCTTTACATTTGAAAGCTGCCTGACTCAAGTGCCACACTTGTAGAAACCTGCCTTTGGCTCACCATTGCCTTGCTGGTCAGGTTTGTTTTTTTTTTTTTAAATAACTGAGGAGCCCTAATTAATCTCTTTTTACATAGAAGCTATTCTTTTGTAACTATTCTTGATGCTCTTTTGAAATGGGAGAACTGGTGCTCATGCAGGATTCAAGATGTGGATGCACTAGGTGTTATACGGTGGTGTAACAACTGCTTTTTTCCTCTCTGTGATCTTCCAAATAATTCCTAGTATTCTGGTTTCGCTTTTGATTGCTGTTCAACACTGAGCTGGGATCTTAACAATTTTTGCAAAAAGATCTCACAATCATTTTTCTGAATGTTAATTGCTAATTTAGAACTGATTATTGCATGCTTTTTCTTGTGTGCTATTGTGTACATTTTTTTTTCTCTTGGATTATTTTGTATGTTGTGCAAGTCAAATTTTCTCTGCCCTTTTATCATCCTGGGCACCCTGCCTCCTGCGATTTGTCTTTGCTTCTAATACCCCAATAATTCTGTACCATCTGCAGATTTTATCACTTGTTTTATTTCTTTTTCTGATCATTTGTAAGTATGTCACATAGCACAGGTATTTCTTCTTATTCCCCGTAAATCTTCACGATTTTCTCTCTCTCACTAAGATGCAAACGATCCAATAACCCACTGTGTTCCTTCCTCCTCTTGAAACTTCAGCATAATCTACATTTTCTCATGGGCATTTTCATTTAATTTAGTTGACTGTCAGCTCCCGGTTAGAAGTTTTCCCCCAGTGAAATTCTCAGCTTGTTCTAACAGCTCCCATTAAGCACATTTTTCTCCCTTTTCAAAGTAACAGTTCAACTACTGTGGAACTGAATTCGTCACCCTTGCTGAGCTCGGCTGCGCGAATGTATCTTACCTGCTCCTGCCTAACTGTGGCTTGTGCTGAAGGCAGCGGGAGCTAGGTACTTCCCAGCCGGGTTTCTGCGTCACAAGGAACGCTGCTCAAGTGAGGCTGTGCAATCTTAACACCATACTCTCTACAAGAAGCCTCAAAAATAAATTCGGGCTCTCCTGTATTTATTGTCTTGATGTGTCTAATGTGGAAGGTGTAACTTAGATGTTTTACTAGGTCCACACACTCACTTTTCTTGCACAATTTCCAGCACCAGCTGTTGAATGAGGTTCACCTGCCAGACTGATTCTGCACTTCTCAGGCTTGTGATGTAAAGCGTATGTGATGATTTGGTCATCTGTGCAATTCCTGCCTGTCAATTAATGTGAGGTTAGCTCTTATTGCTATAAAAATGTATACTGGAAAGTATGCATTACCATATATTTGTTTACCAGGCCTGCAGCAGAAAGCTGCCTGCCTAGAGAAGGTGCTTCATGGTGCTGAGTTCTGGCTATTCCCAGGTGTGCTGAGAACAAACCCTCCACCCTGTTCACGTGATAGGGAGGCAAGAAGATCGTGAGAAACTAGGGGTAATGAAAAATGGGTGACACAGTGGAGCTTAAAAGGCCTTCTTAAGGCAGCTGGGAGCAACTTGGAGGAAGTATTGGGCGGGAGAGTGAAGGAGAGGGATTATCTCCAGCAGCTTTGGGGCCCGAGTTTAGGTGCAGAACCAGTGGGAGTGTGAGATGCAGGGCAGGCTGACACCTGCAGAAGTGCGTTGGGATGCTCTTGGGAGAGTCCTGGAGGTTTCTGTTCTGCTGAAGTAAATAGCAACAGGATGCGCGTGTCCGCTCATGTATTACGTGGGTCCTAAGAGTGAAGGTAGAGACTGTTGTTTAATCTGTGAGGTTGATGGAGGGGTCAGTACCACCGGGTACTGGGCCCAGTTGGCCGGCCAGTTGGTCCAGCTCTCGGGCTCTATTTCCTCATCGCGTGCCTAGAAACCCAATGCAACATTAGTGCCTGGTTTCAGTTTAGACTCGGAGGTTAAACACCTGAAAATTTGGTTGTGTGCTCTCTAGCAGCTGAGTAAATGGCCAGATGGGGCAATCGGAGTTTTATTTTTCACAGTCCCCTTTGATCTGGAAGAGCCAGAACCTGCCTTGGCCGCAAGAAGCTTTTGGAATTCGTAGTCTGTTCAGCTCAAGCCTCTACTGCCCAGAGTTTGCACAACAGAAGGCATAAACATAATATAGATGGATATTTTTATGGTGGCTTTCCTCCAGCAAGAGCAGGTTACAGCAGCAGCAAGATCACGGCAGCAGCGTGGGGATGTAGCCAGGCCCCGGCAGGTCCTTAGAGTTCCCACTGATGAATAGGTGATGTCTGTGCCACTCGCTCATGGTTGCATGTCTTTGCTGTACCCCGTGTCGGCATGATTAGAGCAGGGGAAGGGAGGTACATCTCTGCATGTGATAGTAGCTGTTTATTTCGCTGAGCAGACAGTTTGAGTGCTACCAGTTCAAAATGAAGCAGCACTTGTCGGCAGGAGCAGTAGGAGCTGTGGCAGTGTGGGGGTGCCAGCTCCCAGCAGCGCGGAAGGTGGAAGAAGATTTTCATCGGCAGCACAGCCAGGTGCCTATCTAGCCCAAGTGACAATAATCCCCTTCCGGCATGGACTGAGAATGCTTATTTGTCAGGTTGCAGGCTTACGTGGAGCAAGTCTGGAGCTTTTGTGTTTGTTGTAGCAGTCAAAGGGAGGTTGCATCCAGTTCTATGAAACTCTGGGTGGCTGGAGTTTTTTGCAGCCTGTTGATTCATCTTATTGTGGAGGTTAACGTACACGGAAGATCTTAAAAAAGACTACATGAAATAAGTAATGACTTGACATTTACTGGCGATAAAAGACTTGAAGCCTTATAGTTAACTACAGTCAAGGGAATAGGGTGCTCTTAGGTTGGGGTAATGAACTTCTTCAAACAGAGCCAGACCACCGCTGGTGACACTGGTGCATAGCGCAAGGAAAAAGACAGCCGAGCACTCGCACACCTGTGCGGAAACAAAATGTTGCTGCAGTTGTGAAGTTGAGTGCGACGAAGCTGGGGAATGTGGGAATGAAGGTTGCCGATGGCACCTGAGGTCGGCTTTCTAGTGCCTCTCCACGCCGCTACTGCCTCTCCCTGCAAATGTGGCCTCTCTCAGAGCACCAAGTGGGTCGCATTCACTTACTGAGCTGCCAGCAATTCTTCCCTTGTCTTTTGTTCTATGCCTTGGAGTCTTTTTTACTGCATGCTTTTACATTCCTGTCTTTAAAGGAAGTATCTACTTCTTCATGAGTTATTTAATGATGCTTACTGTTCATGGTAATTTTCTCTACTTTTGTGAGAGAAGGATCTGCTTTATATTTAGAAATTTTACTTCTCATCTATATTTTCTTTTTTTTAAATGAGCATCTATTTCTTCATCTCACTGTCTTCTATTCAGGTATTTAATAGGATGTAGCTTACATAAACGTAATTGTATGGCACGAAAGAAAGCTGAAAATAAATGTTAAAAGATGAACATTATATCCTCAAACTCCTCATTATATCCTCAAAACATCCTTAGAGGAAATGTCCTCTAAGCCATCTTTCGTTGATCTCCGATAGACGCGTTCTGTTGGTCATCTCCTGCTCCGGGGTACACAGCTATTGGTACTGGCATCAGGCTAGCTTTATCTCTGGAAGGAGCAAGTGACATGTTAAATGACTTTTATTTGTGACATTAAGAAAAGTTGTTTATGGTAATAAAACTTCTACCCACATTTTTCTATTTAAAAATAACAGCTTATTTCAGCTGAAATATTAAACTCAGGTCAACCGGCAGCACTAACCCAGAACCTCTCTAGAAAGCCTTAATGTGGAAGATGACCCAGAGAGCTGGATTGGACAGGGCCCTTGGAAAGATACAGAGAACGCTCAGGCTGAGTTAATAGGTTTTTCCATTTCTTGCATGCGTGATGCTATCAGTGACTTTCTAGCTGATATTATGGCCCCGTATGCCTCTCTAATAGTCTCTTCTTTAATAATATATGAGGTAGAAATGGATTCCTGTGTTACCAAAGAACTGCAAACTGGGCAGAAGTGTTTTAATTTCATCCCGTTCCTCAGACTCTTTCCAACTTCCTTTTCCTTCCCTTCCGTATTCAGTAACCTTCACCTGTAACCATTGCCAAGCTTTTTTTCACTCTTTCATCTTAGGAACAGACTATTTCCGCAAAGTACTTTCCGCTGGCACTACTGAAAATTTCGTGTGAGTCATGTACATGTCTGGAAAGGGAGAGAGATTTGGGATAATAGGGGCATCACTCCTCCTGGTTTTCATAGTCTCACTTTCAGGGTTTATTGAACGCGGAGTATCCCAGAATAGCTCCAAAACTGACACAAGGGCATCACATTGGTTTGGTGACATATTTGCACCCTAACAGCAATATTTGCTTTATACTGCACCATAAACCAGAAAAGCAACACCGGAGAACCGTGAAGCAAGATGTGCAACATACATTCGCAGTGCTGTGACCCAAGGGGTTTGTCAGACGCTCTAATCTGAATTAACCAAAATAATGCAAGAAGTTACGACTTGTGCAGTGGCATCACCGTAACAGGTTGCACAACCTCCCTTGGCTTGACTCAGTGTCCAGCGGTCATTCTGTTCACATTTTTAGATCTTTAGAAATACAAGGAGGGAATTAGTTAATTAGGTGGTTTGTTGTCTGGTATACGACTGAATTATAAATGCAGCCTTTTCATCTAAAGCCAACAGCTAAATGGAAAATGGAACATGAAATATCATAGTTTGACTGGAACATACAGGATAGGTTATCAGGCTGGTTTTGGCATCAAGCATCTTGCTAAGCCACAGGCATGGTTAAATTACATTAATATAAATATGACAATAAGGTTTGGCTTAGATCTGGCATAAACATGGCTGAATTTGTACAGCCAAGCAGAGTTGCACAGCCTAGTTCTATTAATATAAGGCAGACTGTTAATTAGTATGAAAAACAAATACGTAAGTACATAAAGAAAGGAATCGGAGGCATGTGTGAGAGGACAGTTTTCTGGAGTTACTGACACGACAATTGGGAAGTATGAAAGGAGATGGTAAATTGTAGCAGGTTATGTCCTGCCACTTCATGCTTTTGCCTTGATGGGAAATAACTACTCTATTTTCAAAAGCAGATGCTGTTTGCCCGTGCCCAAGCTCCTGCTGAAGTAAGCCTGCGCAGTCACGTCGTAACTACCAAGTGACTGATCAGAGCCCAACCAACCTGGTGAGGAAACCAACCTGACCACCAGGCCAACTAGGAATGATGCGGGGAGGGACATGACAACCCGCAACCAAGTGAGGAAGCGGTGGACCGGGTTGGTAAGCAGAGCGTGCAGGGTGATGTGGACAGGAGAAACCTCCTGATCAGCAGAAGAGAGTTGAAGTGGGGTCACTCCAGGTGTGTGCACACAAATAAGGAAGTGCCTACAGGCCAGCACGGTGGGGACAGCTGTCATACCTCCTCTGGGAAATCAGCGACTGAAGCGCCTGTAGACCAGTGCACACAGCATGGGGAGCAAGCAGGAGGAATTAGAGGTCTGTGTGCAGTTACAGGGCTATGACCTCATCAGGGTCACAGAGACATGGTGGGATAGCTCACACAACTGGCGTGCTGCAATGGATGGATACAGGCTCTTTAGGAAGGGCAGGCCAGGATGGCCGTGGCAAGGAGCTGCCCTTCGTGTGCGAGAGCAGCAGGAATGCATAAGCTCTGCATTGGGATGGATGAGGAGCCAGCTGAGAGCCTATGGGTCAGGACTAGTGGGCAGACCAACATGGTCGGTGTTGTAGTAGGTATCTGCTATAGACCACCTGATCAGGAAAAAGAAGTAGATGGGACCTTCCTCAGACAACTAGAAGAAGCCTCATGTTCACAGGCCCTGGTCCTCATGGGGGACTTTAACCACCCTGATATCTGCTGGAAGAGCCACACAGCAGAGCACAAACAGTTCAGGAGATTTCTGGATTATCATTTCACAAACGACAGTGAGTATTCTTGCCAGTTTTCCTCATCCCAGCCAGAGACTGGCTCTCCAGTCAACGAATCATCTTATGGATGGGAATCAGGGAGTCTCAGTTGGTGTGATATTGCTGCCGGTGCACCGTTGTGGTGGCGATCGGCACATGTTGTTCTTCGACCCTCAGCAACCTCACAACAGAAGGGTCCTCTGAGAGACTGGGCAAAGTAGACAGCTGTTTAATATCTTCCGTCTCCAAGGCAGCTATACCAAAAGCCCACCGGTACCCTTTTGGGTCCTTGAAATACCCTCTCCTGAGGTAGTCTATGCCAAGGATGCACGGAGCTTCTGGGCCAGTCACAATGGGGTGCTTCTGCCACCCATTCCCAGTTAGACTCACTTCGGCTTCCAATACAGTTAGCTTTTGGGATCCCCCCGTCACTCCAGAAATACAGATGGGTTCTGCCCCTTTATAGCTTGATGGCATTAGGGTACAATGTGCACCGGTGTCTACCAGAGCCTTATACTTCTGTGGGTCTGATGTGCCAGGCCACTGAATCCACACAGTCCAGTAAACCCGGTTGTCCCTTTCCTCCACGTGGCTGGAGGCAGGGCCCCTCTAGTCCTGGTCATAGTATCTGTTATTTCTTGTAAATGTGAATCAAAGGTCCCTTTATTAAGATTGGAAGTAAAATCAGCCCTTCTACTCTGTCTGGGGAACTGCTCACTGGAAACTGGAGCAGCAATTTTCCTGGAAGAACCCCCTTTTGTGATTGTTTTTCCTTGCAACTCACATACCTGTGCCTCTAGGGTCAAGGTAGGTTTTCCATCCCACTTCCTCATGGCATCACCATGGTCACATAGGTAAAACCACAGGGTGGCCCGTGGTGTGTATCCACTATATCCTCTCTCTTGAGCAGAGGGATGCTTACTCCTAATGGCTGAGATATTGGTCCATACAGGTGGGGAGTAGGACATACCCTCTTTGAGTTGCTGGACCTCCCGGGACAGTTTCTCCAGAGCTGAGACAAGGGAGGAAGAGAGACTTTCTTCGTATTCCCGGAGTTGGCCAGCCAATTCATCCACTGTTGGTCCCTCTTCATCTTTCCAGGTCATTACTGCCAATGAGTTGGCATATGATGATGGTGCGCTCCATACAAACTTCCACCACGAGTCGTGTGCACTTGACTTCATCTGGATCTTTGGATAACTGCGTATTGTTCAGGTCATCATAAATCACCTCCAGCATGGCTAATTCCCTCAGGTACTGGATACCCCTCTCCATGGTGGTCCACTTGCCTGGGTGACATATAACATCTTCCTTGAAGGGATACCTTTCCTTCGCGCCTGACAGGACTTGCCTCCAGAGGCTGGGGGCTTGTGCCCCTTTTCCAATCACTTTGTCAATGCCCCCTTCCCTGGAAAGGGATTCCAGCTGCTTGGCTTCCCTACCCTCTAATTCCAGGCTACTGGCCCTGTTATCCCAGCATTGGAGCAGCCATGTGACAACATGCTTGCCTGGACGATGACTGAAATCTTTTCGCATATCTCGCAGCTCACTCAGGGATAGGGATTGGGTGGTTACCATCTCATTTATGGGTTCTGCCTCTTCCTGCTCCTGTTCTCGTGGTGGCCCTGGTTCATCTTCATCCCTTACTAAACAAGTTGATTTTCTTGTGTATTTCTTCTTGTGTATAGGGGTGACTGATACCGGCACGGGTTGGTTCTCTGAGAAAAGGTGAAGAGTGTCATTATTAATAATTTCCGAGAGATGGCGCCCGAGGTACGGAGAGGACGGCAATACCAACTACAAATACCAAATTACTCTCTTTACCGGTAATATTATCGTATCATAAGTCGATGTCACACAGTACAGCAAAATGATAATCCTGACCCATCTCCCAGAAGTGATAAACAGTGCCACGGCAAATACATACTGCAAGTGAGGATTTCGATAATACAACCATGCGAACAAATAAAACAGCATTGTGACCAGCAACTATTAAACTAATATGATGAATGCTTATAACAAATTTATTTTAACGCGCTCTGGTCAGATCTGTTGTTATCTCAACCCTTCGTGCCCCACGTTGGGCTCCAAAAAAGACTGTCGTGGTTTAACCCCAGTCGGCAACCGAGCACCACACAGCCGCTCGCTCACCCTCCCCCCCACGGTGGGATGGGGGAGAGAATCGGAAGGGCAAAAATAAGAAAATTCATGGGTTGAGATAAGAACACTTTAATAATTCAAATAAAATAAAATAATAATAATGAAAAGGAAAACAACAACAAAGAGAGATGAACAAAACCCAGGAAAAACAAGTGATGCAACCGCTCACCAGCCACTGACTGATGCCCAGCCAGTCCCCAAGCAGCACTCACCGCCCCCCAGCCAACTCCCCCCAACTTATATACTGAGCATGACGTCATATGGTATGGAATATCCCTTTGGCCCGTTTAGATCAGCTGTCCTGGCTGTGCTCCCTCCCAGCTCTTGTGCACCTCCTCACTGGCAGAGTATGGGAAGCTGAAAAGTCCTTGACTTAGTATAAACACTGCTTAGCAATAACTAAAACATCAGCGTGTTATCACATTATTCTCATGCTAAATCCAAAACAGCACTATGCCAGTTACTAGGACGAAAATTAACTCTACCCCAGCCGAAACCAGGACACCCACCTTTTGGTGGCACAAGATAACTCAAAGCAAAATTTCTCCCATTTCCTTTCTTTCCCTGGGCTTACACTGGACTTTAGTCTAAATGAGACTTGGAGCAGGTTCACCAAATAGCAGGTCGGTGCAAGTTGCTCCTTGGCATCCACACTTATTCCAGAAGGTGTTTATCCCACCACTAAATTTATCTTCAGTGTAATGTAAATTGCCTGAAGTGCAAGAATGAAACATATACACAATAAAACAAAACAAACACAGCTTTGATTTTCTTCTACAGGTTGAACAGCGACAATGGGATATGTGGAATCACACTGTCCATGATTTTACGCAGTCCTTTATAAAGGCCTAACTTCAGGCATTTATAACACACAGTAGGGATCCTTGTTCTGAGTAAAGTGGGACAGATATAGTGTATCGCTTACTCCCACTTCCAAGAAAAACACTTTATTTTTTTATCTTGAACCTTTCTGTCTCATCTTTAGTATTAAGCCTTCATCTAGGCCGGTTCCATTATAATGTATTTCCTTACGCAACATTAGTCCCACCGTGCTGAACATTTGACATACCTTACACAGCCTGTAAGCTATTTTTGCAGTTCACAGGGGTTTGAGCTACATTAATAATGGCTCACCCCTTTACCTTCAAGCATGCCTGCTTAGGAAAGCATACCGCGTTGCTTTTTTAATACAGAGGTCTTGCCCTTATCTGAGCGAGTGGTGCATGAATAAAGCACTTTGGTTGCCGGTACTATTCGTTTTACTGATTCTTACACACATTTTGCATGCAGTTTATTCCATTCATTCAATGTTAACGGTGTACATAAAAACACTGAAAGAATAGGAAATGCCAATATGTGCATGAGCATACAGTTAGTGTGTAGCAGTTAACCTGAATATGCATACAGTGAGAATAAAGACTCATATTATTCCTTGTCTAATATGTCTGTGTGTGTGTGTTTGTGTGTGTGTATATATGCACATACATAAACTGAATTCTGCAGGAAAAATCAAGTAATCATAAGGAAAAAATATAAGCATCATAGTGTAATGATTAAGTTAGAATTATTGCATGTTGGGATTCAGGTCCTTTTGTTGGGCTACTTTATCATCGTATAGACACTACAGTTGGGGGCTATCCCCAATATCATGACAGCTGAGACCTTCTTCCTATTTAGATTGTTTAAATTCCATTTGCTTAGTTTGTTTTTCTTGAAATTTTCTGTTGGGTGTGGCATTGAAGTAAAAAACCCAAGTTTGGGGTTATTTCAGCAAAAGGTGCCTAAAATTTAGCCCCTTATTTGTTTTAAGGCATCTCCAAGTCCACAGACTCCAGTTTCTGGATCTCAAACAATGATTCTGGCCTCCCAGCTGGTCTCACTCACTTGGTTGACATTATTCCCGTGTCCATACTGTACTCTGGCCCATCATATGAATCAAGTTATAGCTCCTCTCCCGCCTCACCATATGAACCAGGTTGTGAGATGCCCCTGAGGGTAATGCAATTTGAGACACCCAAAACCCGAGAAAATACCGTGTTGTGATTCATTCTAACTTTGATGGTGGTAGACGCGGGGGAGGCAGAACAATTTGAACGAGACGGACTGTTTGGGACAGAAGCATGCTGAGAGCAAAAGCCTGGCCGGAGCCCCGCAGCACAGAGGCCCGCAGGAGCCCAGGGCTTATCTCTGTGCACCGCCTGGACCTGCTTAATCAAGACTAAGCCTTCAGCTTCCAAGATGAAGACGTGTCGGACAGCAGAAGAGGGCGCCAGACAACAAGGAGCAAGCGCCGACTTGGCGGTGCCTCCCGAAGGGCAGACCTCTCTCAAAAGGGGAAGGTGACCCGGGAACACGGCACTGGGGCCTGCGGGGTGCACCGTGAGCCCCGGGGAGCGAGGGGAGCCACGCTGCTCCGCCCTCCGAGCCGCAACTTCGTCTGACAGGGAGGGCAAAAACCAAAGATTTGGGAAAAAAAATTTCCCTTCCTGCTCTGCTGATCCCCGCCCGCTGCAGGGCAGGGCCAGCGCTGCGGTGTGAAGGAGGGGAAAGCAGAGGGCTACTTCGACATTACACAGCACCCTTTGCTTCGCTGGGCGTGGAAATACTAATTTGCCGAACAGCACCTTAAATGAATGCTAATTCTGAAATAAACTTAACACTAAATAGCTCAATTTTAAGTAAGACTAAGCAAAGCCAACTGCAAAATTAATTGACCGAAATTTTACTGGCACAGCTTTCAGGCTGTTACATGGTTCCTTGTGCCCTTCAGCACGCGGTGTCCTCAAACCCTCGCACGCCGGACAGCCAGCGATAGTGCACGAAACGAAGCGGCCAAACGCCGGCAGCCGCCGAGCGCTTCCCGCTGCCCAGCGGGCAGAGCCCCGGCGGCCCGGCGGGAGCGCGTCGCCGTCCTTCCCCTGCGCACCGCACGCGCGAGCAGGGATAAAACCCCAGCCGCAGCTTGCGCGTCCTCCCCCGCCCCTCGCCGGGAGGAGGCGGCGCGTCGAGACGCGGAGCCCCGGCCCCGGCCCCGGCCCCGGCCCGGCCCCGGCGGCGGAGCCCCGGCCCCAGCCTCAGCACCGGCCCCGGGGCGCGGCCGGCGGGAGCTCTCCGAGGTGCTGGAGCGGCGCCGGCGCTCCCCCGCCTCTGTCCGCCGCCGCTGCCCGCCAGCTCGCACGGGGCCTGTTGGGGTTTGCCAGCGGTGGTAACAAGACGTTCCCCACGGCAGAGGCACCGTGGCCCAGTGCTCGGGACATCTGGGCTCCCTGTTAGGGCTTTGTTTTTCCAGATACCCCAAGAGAAGTCACCGCCTCGCTCCCTGCCTCCTCCGCCCTGGGGAAACGGGGATGATGATGCTGCCTCTCTGTAAGCTGCTTGGAGACCGGTGTCTAAGAAACAGGCTTCCAGCCTGCAGAAACGGCTCTCAGCAATGGAAGAAGCCTCAGTTTGCAGTGCAAGAGTTGGACGTGTTTCCTGACTAGCAGAACGGCAGAGAGCGACGTGCCTTTTATCCTAGTCAGCCAAAACACTTGCAAACAAGGAGTGCCGTGAGTTCTGCTTCCTAGAGTACGCAAAATGCCTCTCTGTTATCTCAAACTACATTTCAGTGGTTTTGTCCTGGTTTTGGCAGGGATGGAGTTAATTCCCTTCCTAGTAGCTGGTACAGTGCTGTGTTTTGGATTTAGGATGAGAACAAAGTTGGTAACGCACCGATGTTTTAGTTGTTGCTAGGTAATGCTTACACTAGCCAAGGACTTTTCAGCTTCCCATGCTCTACTGACTGAGAAGGCTGGAGGTGCACAAGAAGCTGGGAGGGGGCACAGCCAAACTGGCCAAAGGGACATTCCATAACATGTGACGTCATGCGCAGTACATAAACTGGGGAAAGCTGGCCGGGGGGGCCACTGCTCGGGGACTGGCTGGGCATCGGTCAGTGGGTGGTGAGCAATTGTACTGTGCATCACTTGCTTTGTGTATTATTATTATTATCATATTATTATTATTATCATTTTATTTCAATTATTAAACTGTTTTTATCTCAACCCACGACTTTTTCTCACTTTTACTCTTCCAATTCTCTCCCCCATCCCACCGGGTGGGGGGGAGTGAGCGAGCGGCTGCGTAGTGCTCAGTTGCCGACTGAGGTTAAACCACGACAGGTTTTAAAATTATTTTTTACTTATTCGATGTTGTCTGTGACATTTTAATTTTTCTGATATCTAAATATTTTAAATAATGTGTAAGTCACAGATATACTATATACTGAACTCTATTTCCAATCAAATGATGGCCTGGCCATAATAGCTGGTTCAAAACATATTTTAGAACATTTACAGACTTGCTGCAGAGTATAGTTTCATCTTAACAAGTGTGTTAGTTCTCTCAAGCTTCTTTTCAGTCTTTCTGAACACATCTCACTGGGACCAACTTTTGCTTTTCTGCATGTTTTTACAACAGCACAAAGTGAGTGCCGTCAAATCAGTATGGCGGTATTATACGCATGCCTTGGATTCCCTTTGCATCAGTCGCATTGATTACAAGGCGGAGAATATTGGACTCAAATTAGCTAGCAACCTAGCTGTGGGACAAGGAAGTGAGTGAAAATAATGAAAATACACCTCATGCATTTTGAGAACTAGTTACATTCTGGAAATTAATCTCATCTTAAACTTTTCTTCATTAAGCTTTTAATTTCTTCTGTATTATTCTTCTTCGCTTAAGAATACAATTTTCTCTTCATTGCTAGTTAATTATTAACTCGGCTCAGTAGAAGCTGAGGGAATGTCGACACTGTGGTCTACTGTACCATATGTTCTCTCTGTGCAAAGCACTCGTAAAGCTTGTTTTACACACAGCTTTCCATCAATTGCCAGCCTGAGGAATTCCTTCTGTGGACACCATTGTCACGGAGTAAAAATGACGTGTTCCGATTTAGTTTACTGTATTTTGAATATATATTTAAAAGCATACAAACTTGGAGTTATTCTGGTGAAGTAATAACACTAATGTTTATTTCCTGAATTAACTTGCAGGTATGAAGAAGCCCCAACAGTTGTTATAATACGTACTTAGTCTTGAGTATACTATAAAAAATAACATTATTTTTCTTTATTTAGTTTCACTGGTTTTCTTAGTGTTAATACAGAAAGGGCTCAGTATCTTTCAGTTTTTCAGTATTTTTCAGGCAAATCGCAGATCACCTCCTGCTACAAAATGAGTACCAATTTCAGTTTCCAACATATCAATGTGATTATTCTACTCACTGTAATTTTATTTACATATGTCATTATTCAAAAGTCATCTGGAAAACCTTGATGTGCCTAGCACTGATTATTTTCCATTAGGTGGAAAATTTCCACTGGAAATAAGAGGAAAGAACTGTGTAGCCTTGAATGAGCTTTGAATGGGACTTGGAAAATGAAGATGCCTACATTTCCAAAGCTTTGACCTTTTTTTCCACCACTGCACTGACAGGTAATGGTTTACCCTTCCTCCACCCTGCCACCCCCCTCCCATGCACCCACTGCACGTGCAATTCATCGTAATTTTTTTTCCACCTTCAGGTCAAATCTGTGGGCTATGGTTAGCTGTAACAGCAGTGTATTGTGGAGTGAAGCCCCTTCTGCACTAGAAAGTATAGGAGACTGCCGGATCCTTTAAGAGGTTGCAGGTGGGCTGTGCATGCGTTCATACATGTTCATCTGTTAATGGTCACGTCCCATATCAGTCTATAGAGATACAGCGCCTCTGCGAAGAAGATCCATAAATAATTTCATATATTTTCTTAAGTTGAGTGATGCCAAGCACACTTTCTGGATATGGAAGTAGCTTCCTCTATGAATCCAGAAATAGCAAGCGCTGGCTTTTTGACCTTTTTTAAAATGTCATGATGAGTGACAGATACCTCCCATGTATCTCAGCATAAAATTTGCATCAAGCTGATTTTGATCCTATGCATGGAAACAAGGGCAAAGCACCACAGCACGAAGATTTGGTTTAAGACCAAGGCAGCCTGTTGTGGTTTTTTTTAAGACCGCAGAGTTAGACAAGCAGAACTTGCATGCGATCGCTCTAGTCCTGTAGCCCAATAACACCATTGCTGGTAGTAGGCCACAGGCTTTGTACTGACTTTGCAAGGCCTCAGGACTGAAACTTGTTTTGCCTGAGCTTTTCTTGACCTGTCTGCAGCTTTCTTTTTACTTTCTTTAGCTGTAACAGCAATATCTCTAATGAGCAGGTGGCTATGTCGAACTGTTGTACTTTTGCTTAACTCTGCATGGTACAACTGTAGCTTTAATATGGATAGTGACAAGAAGTTATACTGTGTAGAATGAGGTATTTATAACTAACATAATGATGTCAGGTAGAGGAATACAGGCCTGGTATGACAGCAGAGTCCCCTGAAAGTGGGGACACAGGACACCGTAGAGGAGGCATAGGATGATAAAAAAAGGGGCACAGCCTTGGCAGTGGAGAACTCAGGGCCATAAAGAGCTCTCCAGTAGTCAGCTAAAGCAGTGCAGACCTGGGAGCTGGGCAAAGCTAGTTCAAGGATAACAAAAAACCAGAGAATAAGTATGTAACATACATAAATGGCATCGCGTAGAGTAAAATTGGATGTAACGTGGAGCTGTAGACAAATGAAGAAAGAGCAAGGTGTAAAGGCATGTTAGAAAACATATAAAAATAGCCCCAGGCTCAACCCCAATCCTAATAGGAGGAAGAAGAAACCCCACCACATCACACTTTTCTCAGCAAAGAACTTGTTGGGAAGACACCGATGACCAGCCACAGCCCCGACACCCGGTGCTTGAGGAAGGCCAGCACTGTCAATCTTAGGTCCCAGAGGGGCAGCAGAGGGAGAGCACAACACGAAAAAAAGGACAGATAGGAAAGAGTGTTTCTACAAAAAAATGAACCGCATTATTATTTTTGATGTTTTTTTGTAGTAGCGTTCTTTCTTTGTTTTTTCTTTCTTTTTCTATAATTAGTAGCTCTCACCTAATAGTTCTTTGATTAGACTGTTAAGTTTTCCACTATACTAATAATAAATTCTGAGTAAGGTGTGTTTCTCTTTTTTTTCAAAACCAAACTTCGTGTGTAACATTAGTAATCGGAGCAAAAGATGCATCTTTTGGAAATTTGGGCTTAACAGTCTCTCCAAGGTCCCAGACGGTATCTGGCACAGTCAGAAATAGAATAAAGATACCCTGTCTCCCAGCCTGGCACATTAACTACAGGACCATTCTTCCTGCCTTTGCTTTATTTATTACATTGAAATAATTATGCATACTGAGCTTTTTGAAAGTACATTGCTATAAATACTAGAAAAGTGAGCACATTGTAATTTGAAAAATACCAACTCCTGTTTTTCGGTACATCTTTCAAATGATGGAGCCATTATGACAGACCTCAGGGAATCATACTGCTATGACTCATGGTCCAATAATATACAATTTAGTGCACGTCAGCGCTATGACAAAGACAGGCTTGCATGACAAAATGACAAAGGTGAGTCCTGCACAGCTGAACAATCTGTTTCTTTTCTCAAAACTCAGGGCTAACCTGCTACTTGTCAGCTGGTTACTAATGAACCTGAGCCTTCAGAAACACAACCAACTCATGTTCACCTCCGGACTGCACACTTAGCTTTCCTGCAGGCCCTACTCTTAAGCCTGCTGACCCGGACTAAGGTTCTTTCTCAGTTACTGAGATTATCCTGCATGCTTGGTTTCCTTAGACACTTTTGCAGTCCACTTTCTCCCCTTGACTTCTTGTTAGACTGCAGACACTTTTGCAGTCCACTTTCTCCCCTTGACTTCTTGTTAGACTGCAGTGTATGATTATATCAACTTGTGACTGCAGGCAGGTCCTCTGGTGCCCACAGTCTATGCAGGGGCAAAGATGGTTTTTCTTTCTTTCATGCCATTAAGCATCACTGAAATGCCTGGTCGCTAATGCTCAGGGATCTGCTTTCCACAGGGATACATCTCAGGCTTGTTGTGATAAGTGTGGGTTGGGTAATTAAATCTCTTTGAGGAGCTTGAGTAGTAAAGTTTACGTGACTGAGTAGCCCTGCATAGATGCAAGCCAGATGGCATGTTAGCTGGAGCACTCTTCGAGAACATTGAGGGCGCAGAGGTGAAAGCAAGGGCAGCACATGAGAAGGAACAAGCTCATTTAGCTACTACTTGGGCTTGCAGGCTGACAGGGCTGACGGCTTGCAGTCAACAATACTTTTAGTGTACTGTAAACACAGTTCACCTGAGGGTTAATTTCTGAAGAAAAAGTAAACATGAAACCAGGAGCTGCCATTCTTTCTCGGTCCTGTTTTGGAGCACTTTTCTTGACTTTGATCTGACAGCTTGAACCCAAAGCGAACTTCACCTAAATTTGTCTACTAGCTAACAACATATGTGAATTGATTTTCTGTTCTCCAAGCAATTCCTACTGGTGCAAAAACACTCATCACAACAGAAAATAATTTGTGGAGAGGCAAAAGAGTAAGCTGATGGAGAAAATCATGTTCATGAAAATAACCAGCTCCATGTCAGGGGCTGAAAATGGGAAAGGCATGCAGGAATGCCAGCATTCGGCATTGCCCTTACCAGATGATTTCATTTGCTGAAGCTCTTGGGCCAGCCTTCTCCCAGAGCAATAAAATCCACAAGAGTAAAAGCTTCTCCCAGGCCAAGAAATACTGTCTGCAGCAGTCCTGTCCCAAAGTGAATGTCTCCAGCTGGACTACAATGCGCTCAGTGAAGACAGTGTAAAATGTCACAGTTCTATACTACTTTGCGTTTACGAAACGCAAAGTGATCTGTCAACAAAATTTCTATTTGCAACTTTTTGTGACGTTGTAGCTGGAAAGTATCAGTTTCCATATTATATGTGAGAACACCAAAGTACAGCGAGATTCAGAGGTTTAGCATTATTTACGATCTTTGAAATAACACCCAAATTCCACATCTTGTATGCTAGCCAAGTCCGTATGGTAGAGTGCTTTAGATACAGATTTAGGGCCATTTTTCACAGACCTTCGAGGTACTGGGGACCATTTCTTATGCAGTAGGTCTTCCAAAAACTCAATACATCCTTGTCCTGGGGGAGCTTCTGCCTCATTTAAACCATCCGACCTCGAAGCTCACCTAGTAGACAAGGCAACCCCTTTAAGATATGGCAACCACTATGCCTGATTGAGACCAGCATCTGTAAAGATCGAGAGGCTTCTTTTTAGTTAATTTTTTGCCCTTCAGTTTAATTCCTTCTTTGCCTGTCCTTGGTAAGTAAATTCTCATGGTTGCAAATGTTTTGCACAGAAAGGCAATGTGCTGTTGAGTTAAGTGGCATATTGATCTTTCCTCTATTTCCTTTTTTATCCTTGATTTACCAGATATTTTAAGTTGAGAAGGAACACCACCTTTTGTGAAGAGGCTGGCAGCATGCCACAATGGTGAAAGATGCCCTTGTAACTGGAACAAAGAAACCCGGTTAGGGATCCTGATCCCAGTGGGGGCTTTGTTGGGATGCTTTGTGTGCCTAAAATGTCAGTGAAATACTAGTTTCAGACAGACACCTCAAAAAAACCCCCCAGGCCCTGACTTTACCGAATCTTATGTAATGATTCATACTGGGTACATGGAGTTGTGAGAGGCTTGTTACCAGAGGAGTAGCGCTTTGCGGAGGTACAGATGGCTGCAGGATGTGAGGCAGTGGGGAACCAGAGCGAGTCAAACGGGACAACAACGCCGGCCCGGCCCGGCCCGTTCCTTCTGCCCCCGGGAAGCCGTTGTCTCCGTAAGCTGCGGTGAGGAGGCGGTCAGGACCCGGCTCTGCACCCCGTCTTGTCCCCGGTGGCGTTAGCGGAGGAGCCCGGTAGGCGCCCGGAGCCGTCGGGCCGCACCGGCCGGTGTCCCCCGGGGCGTGGTGTCGGCGGGGGCTGCGGCGGCGAGCCGCGGGCCCGCGCCGGGCCCGGCCCTCCACCGTGCCGGACGGGGAAGGAGAGGTAGCCCCGGCTCCCGGCGGGGTTGCCTTTGGCCCCGGCCTTGAGGGAAGGGGTGGAGGAGGACGCAGCAACTGCCGCGGCGCCTCGCCCCCTCCTCAGGACGGCACCTCCCCGGCCCGCCGGCGGGGAGCCGAGCCCGGCGAGGGCTTAGCGCCTCGCCCGCCCCCGCAGCCAGGCCGCAGCGGTGCCAGCGGCCGCCGCCGCAGCGCGGCGTCTGCGTGAGGGGGGGCCCATGGCCAGCCCGCCGCCGCCGCCGCCGCCGCCTTAGCCGGCCGCGGGCTTCGCCTGCCGCCCCGGCCGCAGCATGCCGAACAGGGCCGGCCTGGACACGGCGCTGAGGATGTCCCTGCAGCGGAAATCCTCCAAGATCCACTCCTCGGCCGGTGAGGAAAGGGCGAGGCCAGGCGAGGCGGGAGGGAGCGGCGGGGGGAGGAGGCGCCGCGGCGGAGGAAGGAGCGCGAGGGGAAGGGAGACGGCGCCTCCATGGCCCGGCCGCCCGGCCCCGCCGCCGCACCGTCCGCGCCCCCTTCTCCGCCGCCCTTGCCGGGGTGTTTAGCGGCTGCAGCAGCGGCGGCGGCGGGAAGCCCGCAGTGCCGCCCCCGCCCTCGGGGCCTCTGCGCGGGAAGGAGGTGCCGCGGGCCCCTGGGCTCGCCGGGCCGCGGCGGGGGAGGGCAGCGCTGCCCCCCCCGGCCCCCGCGCTCCATGGGCACCGGGCACCCTACCCCCGCCTCCACACCCCGGTCCCAGCACTGCACCCCTCGGGGCCTCCTCACGCCCCAGCCACCCCTGTCACTGCACCCCACAAGGGCCCCCTGCCCCCCCCCAGCACCCACACCCCGCAGGGCACCCAGCCAGCAAGGCCCTGCACACCACAGGTCGGGCCGCCGTGGCCCGCTGCTGCACAGGCATTGCCAACCCTTTCCCTGAGCCGCTGGGGTCAGGGCAAGTGGTGGACAACCTCCAACGGACAGCCTGGATGCTGCCTTCTCGTGATAGCACCACGGAGGGGGCAAGGCGTTGTTCCCCTTCTTTCTCTTGGTTATGATAGTTTCTGACAGGAAAATTCCATGCTCTGCATCTGGTCACAGGGTAATGCTGCTGGCAGGGCGGGGGGGAGGCAGGGGTGCCCCGCATCCCATTGAGCTGGTCAGGGACCTCCATCCTGTGGTTAGGAGTGGGGAGAGCACCAGGCACTGCTGTGAGCTTGCAGAGAGGTAAATTACAAGGTTTCTCAAGAGGTTCATTTAGGAAAATGCTTTCCAACTCATTCATAAGAAAATAGACGAAAATGGAATACTTTGAAGGTGTAATTCTGGTCCCAAAGGACTTCCACTGACTTCTGTAGGACCAAGGTGCATTCAGAATTCACTTGTGGTATCAGTTTTACTTAGGGATAGCTGAAGCCTCAGTGACATTGTCTGTGACTTATGGACAGGTCCAGTAAAAGGCTGAGACACTCGTTCCTGTGCAAAATATTTAGATGCCTAGTACAATCTCTGTGGTGAGTCAGGGTGCAGTATGATGCTCCTTCAGCACTTTTTATTTGAATAAAGAATGTGCTTTTGAAGTGCATTTCCAGATCAGCTCTCCTTTGGGTTAAATCTCAGAGCACCTTGGAGAGCATGTGCTGATTGCTTTTGGATGATGCTGAACTGGAAGATGTCTTCCAGTCACTCGTGGCTGTTCAGCCCATGGAACCAGGCTAGAGATAGCTTGAAGGAGAAGCCACCTTCCCTTTGGCTCCTCTGCACAGCCTGGTCACTCCACTAATATTCCCCTGTTTGGCCTCACTGCTTGCTAATAAGGACAGAGGACAGAACCTCAGGGACCTCTGCATAGCTGCTGAAGTGAGCAGGATGCTAAGCAAAGAGGCGTGTAATGCTAGCTCATAGGTAAGGCTTCAGACTAGGATTTAGCACTTTACCAGCTTTCCTTATCTGCAGTGTAAGCCATTCAGATGAAACAGTCACAGTTAAGCAGAATCCACTCTCCAGTGCTTGGGGTTGTGTCCACTTCAGTCTGATCTGAAATCCTGTCCTGTGGCAGGGAGGCTCCTTTCCCAGAGCTGTAGTCCAGCAGATCTGTTTGCCACCTAATGTTTGGAATCCAAACTTAGGTGCCCTTACCCATAACCAGCCCTTCAGATGCTGAATTCTTGGCACTTGGAGAATGTTTAGCTTGAACATGGGATACATAAAGAGTTTAAGCTTCAGCTTTTGTAAATCATTCTTGTGGATCTAGGTGGTTAAGTTGCACCTCAGTCATGCTCTGAGTGCCTGAGGCACCTAGATCTTATAGCTGGGATTTACCTATACACAGCTTTAGACTTTTACATGTTCTTTTACATGTTCCCTTCAGTGAAATCCAAATTAGATGATACTTTGAAGAAAGATGGGGATTGCTGGTTAGCATTAAGATCGCTGCTTCTCAGTTGTTGAACAATGTCTTTCCTATTTAGAATATTTTTCTGAAGGATAACAGAGTAATATCTAGTATAGGTATATATAATGCCTATAAAATTACATAATAGAGATTTGTGTAACTTATTACATAGACTTATTAAAGGATATGATTGTAATTGGCTTAGGACAACCAGAGTCAATCTCTCTACCACCCAGAGGGTCCTGCCTTCCCCCTTCCTGTGTATTCCCATTGCCTTGCTTGTGTCAACATTAGCCATCAGATGGTTACATCGTCACCTGGATCAGTGCTGATGTGGCTCACTACCAGCCTGTATGATCTCAGATGGCAGCAGGGAACAGACATAGAAAGGCAGGAGCGCTCTGTTTTTCACAGCATGCTGTGGCTTGGTGTGCAGACCCGCTGTCTGTCTGGACCAAAAAGGTTCTTACGAGGGGCTCTGGGCTGTGTGAACCCAACTGTAAAAGCACATGTTTGGAGAGCCACTGTCAGCTGAAAATCAGTTCAGATGTGGTTGTGTGGTGGCATTGCAAAATCTGAAGACCTTTCCTGAGCTGAATGGCATGGAGGGGGGATTGGTCACCCTTTTGTCATCCTTAGGGTCAGGTAACCTTGTCTTCATCCACTGTGGTTTTCTTGGCATCTATGTATCAGAATATTCTACCTTCTTTCTTTTTTAGAAGAGAAGACGTTTCCTGCTTTAAATACTTGTCGTCTGTTTGCTCGTCCTGTTTACTTTTGAGGGAGTTTGGTAATCTTAAAGTATTAGCTTTTAGTTTGGGTCACAGAGATTTCTTTTCATACTGTGTAAAGTATTTCAGTAGCTTATAGATGTTCTTCTTTAGTCAAGAAGAACAGTACCTCTGTGATGGTCTAATGATGTCTTTTCACATCAGATCCAACTGTGATTTTCTACCCTCTTGCATTTTGTAGCATGGCTTCCACATGTGCTAATACAGTATAAAATTTAATTGGTATATTTGGTAGAATTTTAAACCTGCTTAGCACCGGTACAAAGGACTTCACAGAAAAGCTTTCACAGAAAAGATGTGAAAAGAAATTAGAGACGGCAAGTCACCTCCTGCCACTCAAATGATCAGTCCTCTTCTTTTTTATGCATTTGCTCATTAATCGATTTTTTTTTGGCTTTGTGCAACTAAATTTTTTTATTGCTGTAATGTTGTACCAGTTGAGCTAAATTGATTAGATTTAAATTATTCTCAAAGAAGTCTCCAGCTCTTTACTGTTGGAACCACAGACATCAAAGACTAACTTGTTCTTCTCCTTCCTGCCTCCTTAAAGTCACTAAAAATAAGCAACTGTCAATAACACATTGGATGATTACACAATAGCATTTTTATTTTTAGGGCAAAAAATTTCAAATTCCAACTTCAGAATGGATTAAAGGTACAAATGATCTTGATGTCATTTACCGTGGTCTTTTTCAACTGCTCAATGGTGCACATCAGCAAGAAGAAATATTTTTAGTGTAAAGGTAGTGACAGAATCTTCTCCCAGGACATGAGGAGCTGAAATATAAACATAATTTCATGGTATGAAACCATACTCCTCATATCTTTTCCATCTACATTTCCCCTGAAATATTTGCTTATATTTTATGCTGTGTATTTGGTCTTAAGAACAGTGTCTTTCTCTTAGACTCGTACTCCCTTCTGATTGTAAAGGATCAGTCTCTTTCTTTTGTCAGAGGAATGTCTATGTAAGAACCTCTTTGAGCTAGATCCTATTTTTGTGCTGGGATAGTACATTATCATGATTGCAACTGTTGGGAAGTGTCATACGGAGCAGTTATGATTGCACACAGGCACTTGTATTTTGCTCAAAGCTTTCATCTGTAGTCATTTACAGGTTAGACATAATTCCTATAGATATATGTAAAACACACAGTAGCTATAGGTGAAATACTTAGTCAGTTTTGCACTATTTACATATCGCTGTTGCTGCTTCAAAGAAGGTGTCTTTTGGTATTGCGGAGGTCAGGTTCAGACAGTGTAAGAAGCACAGTGAAGGCTAAAGCTTTCACCGTGAAGCTTGCTCAAGTCACCTGTACTCAGGGGATGTCTATATCATATTTTGCAGGCAGATCAGTAGTTCTCCTGAATGTATTTTTAAGCAAACAGACCCTATGAAAGGGGTCAGCACAGTGCTGAGCTAACAGATTCCTAAAATATTAGCATTTAAATGTTTAACTAAAAGCAAAAGCCCTATTCTGCTCTGAGAAATGTACCTGGCAGGTGTAGTGACAGTGGGCACTAAGCAGAGGGGTGTACTTCCTCAGCAAATGCATTTAATGCCCATTAACATGACCAAGAGTTACAGAAACATCTAGCAAGACAATTGCAACCATAGTGTTGGCACATAGAAATTCTACCCTATGATGAGAAATTTTTCCAGGTGAAGACTAAAGTACGTGTGTGTTTATGCACACACTCAAACTGTGTGGTGGTAATTATGTGTAAGTGTTACGGAGCTCCTGTTTCCTTTAATCCATGTTTAACTGGCACAAGCGTAGTATAATGTGCAGCTTATTCAATCACATCAAAGGCCCGATCCTATTTCCATAAACACCAGTGACAATTATGCCTTTTCAGCAAGACCTCATCACAATAAATCCCGTGTTTTATGTTACTATGTTTTTATAGTAGCACAAAGTGGAGTCTTCTCAAGCAGTGTGAGATCTTGCTCAACTGTAAAGTGAGGTGGTGACAGCGACGGGGCTAACTGGAGGCCAACCCGAACTTCTGCTGTCTTGTGTAACTCACTTAAAGCTTGTCTGGCTGTGAGAGTTAGTTTGCATTAGGATAGGAGGGAATTTAAAATACATCTGCTTATGACACTGAATTAGAAAAATATGTTGTATACACAGTTACTGTGGAATGATTTCATATAGAAACAAGATCCTAAGTAGTGTGGCAGAGGAAACACTTTTTTGCCTTACTGTGGCAGGGGAGGTGAGATGAATAAATCCATTAAAGATCAAACCACTCAGACGATGGGGAACACAGTTATTTAGGAGTTAATTGAAGAGATTTAACTAACCTTCAGTTTTTAAGATTAAATTAAATGGAATGTAGTTAATAAAAATAAAAATTTCTACCCCACTGCATAGCCAATATATGAACTCTCTTACGTTATGTTATTTGACTATATTCATAACTCCATTGAAAACAGACACGTGCTGTCTATTTATAGGAACTATTTTATTCCTTCTCTGCTCCACTCTCTCTCCACAGGACTTTTGTTTCAGATTTTAGTTCCCTAGCAGTATCTGCTTTTAGTGTACTTCCCTGTGCTGGGTTAGTCAGTATCCTCATTTTCTGGGTAGATCTAGAAGTACTGCCCTGCTAGTGTGGTTTGGCAGTAATGTTGTAATTCCATGCAGGATTAAAACATCTGACAGTAAAATCATTGCAAGGAAACCTGCTTGTCTGTTCATGGTCCTAGAATATCTCCAAGACAATGAAACTGCACTTATTGGGTACAGAAAGAATAGTCGTTCAGTATTGCATTTTCATTGCCATGAGGTTTGAGTACAGTCTTGATTTCTGCCAACTCTGTAGGGAGTTTTTACATGGAAACCTATGGCTTCAGAAATGATGCTGATTTAAAGCACTCTTTTTTTTTTTGATAATTAACTCTTCTTCCCTCCCCAAGAAGTTCCAAGCTGACAGCTCCCATTGACTCTGCATGGCGTTTTGGATGATCATCTGAAAATTGATGGCAGCATCTCAAACTGATCACTCTCCAATTAGTTATCAATTCACAAAGCATTTTTATTGTAATGAAGACTTGCTGAGGGCCCTATAAACAACTATGTCATCCATTTCTGCTCTTCTGGAAGGTTGTCAAGTGATACTCGGTAGACTAGCTACACGGTGGTACTCTTAGCTGGTTCATTTCCCTTTGACCATTCTTCTCTGAGCTGTCAAGTATGCCCTCTAAATAATCTTTGAATCTGAGAGGACTGATTTGCTGCTTGTGAAGTACTATTCTAAGTGCCTATGTTAGCTTTATTACTATAATAGATTACTGTTTCCTATTTGTTTTCCTGCACCATGTTGCATTGTGGCACATTTTAATTAGTTTGTAGTAGTACAAATGTCAGAATAGCTGTTACAGACAGTATCTGTAGAGCCTGATTGCCGACAGGTTCTTTTAAGGGATAGTTGATCACAAAATGTCTCTTGTATGTATAGCTGGTACAGCAGAGCAATATATTAGACTTTGAAAAGGCAGTTGAACATCTCTGCAGCAACAGCTTTCTACTTCGGGGACAGCCATTAATTAAGTTTGGCTTGGCCTTTTCATCAACATAAATGTTTTCCTTTCAGTCTCCCATCTTTCCTAGCTAAGCCTTTTGGAGCAGTCGCAGGTATACAAGACATGACATCTGGGAGCTTTAGATAACCGATTCTCAGCTGGTACGCTCAAAGGATAACTTGTGAAAGATTGTTGCCATGGTGGAAGATTGAGAAAAAAAATTAAAATTGTATAAAGGGTTTTTGGTTTTTTTTAAATGCAAAATAAAAAATGAACTATCAGTATTGAAAACTTCTTATTCGAACAGTTATTCCAGTATTTGTTTGGAAAGCTTTCAGATTTTTGATTAGCATTATTGCCACCTTTTCATAAGGAATTCTGACTACTAAAACAGTTCCTGAGCAGTTTCTTTCCAGCCTAAGGAGTGGATAGCTGCCTGCCTGGTTGGAAGCTCCTGGCTCTCAGACCACTGGTTGAGACCCATGTCTTACCATGGCAGTAATTTTTGATTCTGGACATTTTTAATTTGAATACTGGAAGCTAGAATGGAGCAAGCACACCTGAAAACTGAAGATGCTAATTTTTGTATTTCGAGCCAAAGCATGATAAGGCAAAGCTGACATGATACAGATTTTAATGAGTGACACAATCAAACCACCTATTTGCACTCAGAGAAGCTACATAATCCATATAGATAGAATGTCACATACATCCATATGACATTCAGCGGAGGTTTTTCAGACAGCTAGAGGTGTTTCTTAACAATGTGATTGTCCTTGCAATAAGCACTAAAAACAGTTTAAATCGGAAAGACCATGAAGTGTCAGTAAATTAGTCTCAATACCTTCATGTTGTGATGAAGAATCACAAGACATACTGTAGATTTTTTAATACATTTCCACTGCTTTCCAACCTCACATAGGATGTTTTTGTTATTTTTAGTTCTAATTAACAACTTGGAAATTGTTGCACTGGGGCATCAGTGCAAAGTGCAAATGAACGAGAACTTGTCTTCCACTTGACTAAAATGGAAGAGCTATGATTGGGTCAGACTTGTAAGTCATAATAGTTCCAACAAAGTTATATGAGTTTGTTTTAGCCAAGGGTTTGGTCTGATGAACCTACCTTTTTTTAGAGTGTTGTAAATCGGTATTAACACAACTGAAATTAGTGTATAGGTTCTGCTAGGGAGAGAAGGCAGCCTTACACATTGTTTAAAACTGACTGGAAGGTCTTGATTTTTAATTCCTCATCTCTCGAATGCAGACGACCAAACTCATTTATTTGATTTCTTTAAATAGGTAGGTAGTCGTAAAGAGTGAAAGCAGAAGTGTTTATCTCCTTACAGTAACACCACCCTGACTCATGTGCTACTTTGAATAGAAGGAGGGCTCAGGTGTTACCTCCTGCTGACCCAGCACTGTTCTGCCTATTCATACGAAGCACAGTGAAGGCAATCTAACATTCTCTGCCTGTGAGATTTAGGAACGTTCAACCCGATGCTTACAAAAAGGATATATGAAACAAATTCCCCAGGCTTTTGTGTGCCTTTAAATACTCTAAGCAAATGTCACCTTAACTTAATAGATGCAGTTTATTTGTAAATGGGAGACAAAAGATGCTGAAAGAATATGTGCAAAGTCAACAGCAGCCATCATAACTCTGGAACAGATACAGAGGCTACATCTGCATTTGTCATATCAGTTACACAGATGGGAATCAGGACTTGACCTGGAAGCTTTAAACTGAAAGCCAGCTGTCATTTACTCAACATTTCTGCATCACTGGGAACGCTCAGTATAGTTCCTGCTTCAGGGGTCGCGTGGCTACTGAACTGAAATACATTGACCTCAATCCTGGTGCCTTTTTTTGAAGAGGGACAGAAAGACAGGGGAATTAAGGTATGCGGGTGCTCCCCAGACTGGGGAGAGGACCAGTCCTGCTTTACAGATTAACAGCCAAATCTTGTTCCCAGAGTTTCACTAATACAAGTCTGCATCTGGAAGCCATCCTTGTGGCATTTGTCTGCCTGGTCATAGGGGGAAAAAAGAGCTTTTGTGAAAGCTGACCAGACCAGACAGGAGGAGAGTGCGCTATCCCTCTCCCTCCCTGCCCCCAATCAAACTCATCCTAATCCTTAGGATTAGTGAAATTAGTGTATAGGTTCTGCTAGGGAGAGAAGGCAGCCTTACACATTGTTTAAAACTGACTGGAAAGTCTTGATTTTTAATTCCTCATCTCTCGAATGCAGACGACCATGCTTCTTCACTCCTTAACTAAAATCCTGACCCTTGCTGAAGTTTTCCCACAATCTTCAGTAAGTAAAAAGGTTCTTACCCTCTGTTTCTGATGAAAGTAATTTTATTTACAAATCTGAAATTTGCTTATCTGATCTTTCAAAAGATTTTAAACCCTACAAATCTTCATTAGGGTAGCAAAAGGGAGTGATCGGTCTTCAGAAAGAGAAAGGAGTGGCTAGAAAGATCTGAAGGATTTGAGGAGAAAGAGTTCTTACAGAAGGAGTTTCTTACAGAAAAAGCAAAAATATTTTGGGGGGTGGGGTCCCAAATTAAGACACTTCAGGAAAGTGCAATTATTGGTAAATTTATTAACATGCAAATGTGCAAAGGAACTCATTATTTTAGAGTTATTTTAGATATGTCCCATCTTCAGAAATTGGAGTTGGACATAATTTCAGGTCTTTATATAGAGCGTTGAGCCCCTATAATAGGAAGAATTAAAAATACATTTTCTGGAGAGGATGGGGGCAATGTAATCTCATAACGTAACATATAGATCCACGTTACTGAAGGGGCCACTATAGTTGATGTTTGGATTGTGATGAAGCTGTTCAGGACAGAATGTGTCATTTCAGTTTGGCCAATACTTCTGTATTTATTGTGAGCTTCACAATATTTTGGTATTTTACTTACCAGCTACTAAACACAAGCTTCTGTCAGCCTAGCTGTCATCTAAACAGTTAAGTTTCTGTACATATAGTCAAGAGAGAAAAATGATTTCAACTAGAGGATAGTGCTTGTGCAAGAACAGACTTTCACAGACATTTAGTCTGAGAGTAATAAGTATATTTCTAAACATCAGACAACTGTTCAGAATAGCTGTCCGGAAGGAGTGGTGGGAAAGAAATCTAGCTTGATCTCATGACTGAATTTGATCGGTATATGTAAAGGACTATAAAATAATCATCTGGAATAGGTGGATCTGAACTTTTAAACAAGCTTTTGCTTCTAGGTCTGTGTTTTTAGACACCAAGTAGAACCAGGAACTTCATGGGCAGAAAATAGACTGTATACACTGATCTTTCCAGGAGCAGGTTGTAAAATAGCACCCACACTTAATATCTGATTTTGACTGAACAATAACAACCATCAAACATAGTATATTCCAGTACTTCCTTTTTACCATGCTAGGATTGGGTGATCTGTGATGTCTGCTGTCATTTGAGTTTCAGATTAATTTCTTGCTCAGAAATGACCAATAATTGTTTTGGAAAATAGCAAAAAGTGCATAAAGGCAGTAACACAAGAACTGTAAAATAATGGAAGAGCACAGTAGCAGAAGGGGAAGGAGGGAGTCAGTATCCCTAACTGTCCTGCCAACAGGAACAAAATAAATCACCTTCTCTGGAAGTCAAAAGAGGATAACATGAAGTCATTACAAGCAGCACAACCATGACTGTCTGCGGGAGCAGTCTGAACTGATAAAAGAAAATGTGTATGTCCCTACAAACCATACATAAGTAGAGAGCCCCTGCCTTCGATTTTTTTAGTGTGACTGTGTGCAGAAAGAGATACAAACTCTGAGAGTGCCCTGCTGCCTGGACTGTATTTTCTGACATCCTGAATTCCAGTCAGTCTATTTTTTTGGCTCTGGCATATGGACAGCCTTTGGATACAGCTGGTGATCAAACCACAAGGGAGTTTTACACATTACCTACGCAGGTGGTAGGACAGCACATGTCTCCCAACCTTCCTAATGCCAATTTATCAAGAGCTTCCTACTGTGAGTTGTAATGTATGCTGTCAACCTAAAATTGCCCAATAACACAGATGATGCTTTCCCTAAATGCGTGCCAGGGAGCCCTTCTATCACAGGTCTCTGTTAGCTGGGACTATGTACGCAGCATCTTCCATATACAGCATCTACCCAGAACCATTCCCTCTCTTCTGACACAGTATCTCATAGGAGATCTGCAAAATCCCAGATCCTACAGTAGATCCAAGAAGGTCTCTAGTTGCAGGATCTCCATTGAAAGCAGCTGATGAGGAAGTCTGTTTTGTCTTACAGTAGACACACTTGCCATTTAAATTGCTATCCATTACCATCACTGACTCCATGCCATCTCCCTTAAGTGTGCTTACCCACACTGGTTCTGGTAGGAGCTTGAGTTAGATGCAAAGGATGGCGTGTGGCATGGCATGGGAGAGAGCAGTAAGCGTTCCAAGCCTGAACTGCAGGAGAGACCTCAACAATCCTAAACTTTCACCATCAAGAAAGACTTCATCCAGGACTCCAAAGAAGAAGATGATTCTTTAGTCCTCAACACTGGATAGTTTTGTTGAAGTTTTGGCCTGCTTGCTGATTACCTAAACTATTTTCTTCGAGGGCTTTTTGCCAAAACCCCAAAGAGAGGAAAATGGGAATAAAATAGCTGCAATAATAGGTCTGATATGATTTTGTTGAGACAGTGCAATTTTGTGTTAGTGCTAAATAGCATGGGATTTAAATAATTTACTACTCCTTTTGGTACTTTTTGGTTCATTAGACAGCCAGGTTCCCAGGCTCTGTGCACTGGCCATTCCTGCTGATGACAGCTGTTGTTTAAAGAGACATTAATCTCCTTTATCAGGCTATCAGTGCCATCTCCTATGTAGAGACATCCCTGACAACTAGAGGCAAGAGTTAATCTTACACCTTCTTCCTACCGGAACCTTTTTTTTTTTAATTAAAGTCCCTTGTAAGACACCCAGTGCTTTACACACAGACATCTTGCTGATTTTCTGCCTCATTCTGTTACAGGCTACAAATCAAATCAGGACATCAGTTTTGCCCACTGATGAGATGATATTTCCATGGCCCAGTTCATGTCTAGACAGGGCAGATGGTTCTACTGCAGTGTACACCATCATTAATTTGGGACTCAGCAACTGTAAACAACCGTATTTCTTATTTTCATCAGAATTAGTACATGAACTAGCATTCAGTAATAAAATATTAGTACTCTAAGCAGAAGCCACAAAATTTACTGAGGTGGAGAAGGACAACGGTGATGTGGTAGCTTCTGTCTTCACGGGGAGCTAAAGCTGTTTCACTTCAGTTACAAGTATTTTGTCATCGGTGTCTCCAGAGCAAGGGAATAATTTTAGTTATCTACTTATAGGGTCAATATGAAGATTACAGGCAGCTACACAGTATTTGTATGGTGCTGGGAAATAGAAGATGGTACATGAAAAGGTTTCTTTAGTCAGGTAAGTTTGCAGTCATTAGGGTTACATTTTTTTCATAGTTGCCATCCGGCTTTGGTGGTGTCAGACATCATGAAAGCAAGTCCACCTGGATATTCTGGAAAAGACAAACAGAGCATGACCTTGTATTTAATCCTTTATTTCTTGTAAAGGTTTATTTTTACAAGGGCATTTTATAAGCTATATTTTTGCAGTTTTTTGGCATTATTTCTTGTTTAAATAGCTTATTAACAATGATTCTGCTCCTACATAAACAATTCTAATAAGAAAATTGATGTATCAGTTTTTGTAGACTAAAATTTGAGAAGTGTCATTAACAACCTGAAGAAGGGGGAAGGGAAGTCCTACATTAAGAAGATTGGCAGTGCTTCAACTAGAAGACTATGCTGTGACTGAGGCTGTGGCCAAAAATAGAATTGGATTAACAGAAGAAAAGCAAGTAGCTAAAACTAAGGTCAAAGCAGAAATAGATGTTTTAGAATTGTCTCATACACCAAAAGACAGGAAGAAATATTTAAGGAGTTTTCCTATTATATACACCTGTAAAAATGAAAATCAGTTCACACTAAGAAGAACTGTGAAAGAAGACTCAAATAATAAGAGGTCAATTAAGAGATCAAGAACTAAGCTTTAAAATGTGAGAAAAAAATTACAATAACCTTTTCTGGTTGTTTATACAGGTTTTAACATGTGTGTACATATATTACAAATAAATTAAAAAATAAACTGTAAAAGACAGCTGTAATAATACCAACACTTACAAAATCAAAGGAACAGTAAAAGTAAGTTGCCTGAAAACTCTCATTCAGGTGGGTTAGCATAGTGACTATTCAAGCTGAATAGGTTGTGCTTTAACTACTCACCAGAAAGTAGGCTTAACTAGATACAAGTTCTATCTGACGCCAATTATTACAGCTCTGTTTACACTAATGAGCCCCAGCCCCCTAATTTGTGGGTGAGAGAAGCTAATGCACACAGATGAGATGACTTTAAAAGAGGAGAAAGGAAGTAGCATGTCATGTCTGTAGAGGTTTTAGTAGGATAAGCTGTAGTGCATGGGAGGCTCGTCCTTTTTTTCAGCTTTGGATTTCAGTCAGGTAAGTTTATTTTAGGGTTTGAGGGGAGGGATGGTTGTACTTATTAAAGAAATGTGTTTTTAATGCGTTGAGTAGATTTCACCTCTAGTGCTCTGAGGTAGATACTAACTATTCTTATTTTTTTCTTCACTTTCCTATGTGGAAAAGCTGTAAGCCTGTTTTCCTGATAGGAGGGGTTTACTCAGAAGTATAGGAAGAGTCTTGTAGTAAGCAAAGCCTATGTCTGCTTTTACTGTAATGGTTTTGTTCTTTTATCTGTGATTAGATACTGCTTGGTAACAGTATAGCTAAAACTTAAACCTTGAGAACAAACAATTATAAATCTATATCAGAATAATTCTTTCCTGTGGGTAATTCTATGTTCCTGTTGCCATATGTACTTAAACTGTGTGACACAAGCACTACAGTGCTCATTCTCAACAGCTGCATAGTAGGAGTTACATTAAAAATGAAAGGTATACTTAATGTGAGAGACTCCTTCAAATTTATTAGGGTGTAAGGCTAACTAGTGGTGAGGAACTGTTGTTTTAACAATGAGCTAACTGAATGGAAGGGATTTCTCTCCGTTGAGTAGCTCTACTATTCACAGCAAAGTAGAACAGCTGTCTGAAAATAATGTGGTAGTAGTATTTCTGGAGACCTCTAAACATGGTATAACAAACTGATGCTTACCAGTTAGGGACTTCTACTCATATATGAGCAAATAAATGTCTGTGGAGGGAAGAGAAAGAAAGCTTTTAGGCTTTCAGAAAAAATCGCTATATGCGGTTTGTCCCCAGTAGTTATTTGAGAGAACTGGCTGCTTGCTTTTGTCTTATTTTTTAAAAAAACAAAAGGTGGATACTGGGTGTGGGAATGACTATTTCCCTTTCAAAAGGTGTCTCCTTCATGAAGGAATGAGAAACTTGAGCAACCTGTATCTAATCCAGGAATGGGTACAGCTTAACACTGTCTGAAGACTATCTGAAACTCTGTCCTGAAGAGTTTAGAACCACTTTTGGACTCTGCATCTTAAACTGTTCCCAGCACTGAACAGAAAGAAAGAGAAGAGTGACTGAAGTCTAGCTGTTAAGACTTTCTTAGGAGTGAAACAGCAGTGCTTGCTGTACCTGGATGGATGCAAGGTCACTGGAAATGGAGTCAGCTAGGTGGTGATGTTCAGCTTTCAGCAGTGGGTGCTTGGTTTGGGCTCTTTTTCCTCTTTTCCCTAGGGCTACTTTGTTACAAAAAACTCCTCCAGTACTAGCGTATGAGTGAGTCATAAGCATAATTTCCTCTGAATCCACAGCAGCCTGTGCAATACTGGACAATTAAATATTGAAAAGGTCTGTGATTCTTGTCTTTGCTTATTCTGGTAGCAGTTCCAATAAAACTCTACCTATTGCAGACAGGTACTAGAATGTCTCAAAAGTGACAGACAGATACAGTACAAATGTACTTAATCCTCAGCAATGATGGAATAGGTCAAGCTGAATCCTGATCTGATAGAAAACAAATGTTTAATGGTTTGGCAATGATAAGCCTTGTGTGAAACCTAGCAGGAGACATGTATGGTCATAGCCCCAGCTGGTCCAGTCAGAATAACTCTGCCTAAATCAAATTCACTGTCACCAGTCTGCAGCAGTTCAGGGTCTGATCTGTAGGCTTCCCAGAATAATCTGTAGAAGTACCATAAGATATCTTTTAGAGATCAAGCCACTGAGACTCTTAGCTCTCTGTAGGAGGTGGGGAAAAAAAATGGTAGGGGAAAAAAGAGGAAAGAATACTTCAAAAACTCATCCAGTACAGATGCTGCAAACAAGATAGCTGTTCAAGGAAGAATAACTAGCATAAGACGACTTATTAGGTTGGGATTTTTCTAATAAAAATACTTTATTGGGGAAAACTTCTCCAGCTATACTTAGAGTATAGGACTTAGCATAACAGTAGCAGGTGGACAAATACTACTTATTACTGCAGCATTAAAATAAGTGATAATTATATTTTTTTTTTGTATAATGTGCTTCAGAAGGAAAGAACCACGTGAGGTTCTAGCTCAATAAGCTTTTTTTCTCATCCCTGATCTGATCTTCTAACTGAGGCTGTAGAGCAGAGATAAGACTGGCTGATACTGCAAAACGTGTAAGCCTCTCTTATCTGTTAGTAGTGCTCTTTTTCTGCAGGGGACAGGCAGAGGCGTGTGATGGCAGCTTTTCTCTTGTCCTTGGTTAAACATAGAACTGCTGTTGAATTTTCTGTTTTGGAAGTCTGTCTTATACGTCCATTAAACTAAAAATAAACTTGTCCTACACTGAAGATTTTTATTAAGTTCACAAGTCTGTCCTGAGCTTTGTGCAGATGTATGTCTTCGTTAAGCTGCCTTTAACGTTATTATTTGTGTTCTGTTTTTGTTAGTCCCTGGTGATACAAAGCAACATGAGAGGTTCTGCACTGGATTCTTCATCTGGTGTTCAAGGCTGGGAGTACAGGAACTACTCTTTTAGGTCCAAATAGAAGAAACTTGAAATGCAGACCCCGACTCTTCCACCCCCTTGCTGTAACTCTTCTCTTGGGGAGGTGGTGGTCTCAATCTAGCCTCCAAGTCCTCTAGAAACTGCCAGGTGAGGGCTGTTAATTCTCACATCAGCATAGATACTCCTGTTTTAAGGTGCCTTAAAAGGAAGAAAATGTATGTTAGTGCCACAAAATGAATCTCTGAGGAATGCGTTACCTCTCTGCATGCCACATCCGTGTTGTGATGGTGATGTAGGATAGCAGAGCCACTCTGTGATGTATCTGTTACTCCTAGAGCTCTGAAATAGTTAGCCTGAGGATTATTTCTTCTTCCTGCTGTTAACAGTCAACTCTGTGTTGTCTGCTCTGCACCGAGGATAGCATTTCTTGTTTCTCTCGCTGGAGCAAAGTGATGGGTCTGTGTGGGTTATGCTCAGATTCAGTGCAGTCCTCTGCATGTATGTGGAGGGAACACTCCACCATGTTGAAATTGCTGAACAGTCCTTGGTCTGAAGGTGGAGGGCTAAAATATTCTGTCTGATTAACAAGACAGTATTAATCTTGTTCCTGCATTATGCCAAACTTCAACATAGTAGGTATTACATTAGAAAAATTAGTATAAGAGTTAAATAAGAACATGGTAGCCTAATTTTATTAGTTATTACACTAGGCAGTTACAAAGATGCTGTTTTCTGCAAGGCATTTGGCCGCTGTGTAAGATAGCTGAAAGTCTATTGCAATTAGTGAGAATGAATTGGTTGCCAATTTCCTCTCTTGAATGGTTCCATTAACAGTCCCACTAACAGTTGTAGTGAACCTTTAATGAATACAATAAGCCACATAACCCACACGAGCCTGTGTGGCTTGGTACATGGTATGTTCTGTAATGGTACCGTGCAGTCAGGTTTTCCATCTGATTACTAAGTACTTCATCAACAGCTTGGTATGATTTTTATTTTAAAAATGTTGCCTCAGTGAGCAGAATAGACTACAACTTCATTTTTTTTTCTCCCATTATTTCTTTCATATCTACTTAGTTCTGTGTTAAGCACACTTGAAGAAGGGCAAAAGTAGCAGAGTAGTAAGGATATAGTGGATTAATAATGTGCTGTTCTTATTTTAACACTCGATCATCAAACTTGTAGTATGATGCTGGAGTACCCTCTTGGGTAGGATCAGTGCCTTACAGAGGTATTTTGGTGGCTTGTGCAAGCAGTGAAACCCCTCAGCATAGCAGGCAGTTTCTGCTCCATGCCCATTCAAAGGCATATCTGTGTATCTATGATGAGTACTTGGATGTATAAGCCTGTACTGAATAGCAGGTTCTTCATCTAACAGAAGAAGGATGAGGTAAAATTAGGCCTTGCTTCTGCAATAGCTGAGCCAAAACGAACTTTAGAAGGTCCTAGTCTCTTCTTCCTGCAAGTGATCCTTCCCTTTTGTCTTCTGCATTACATGTTACACAGCTGCCAAGCAGAGAGAAGTGGTTTGAAGAAATGCTGGGAGGGAAGATTATGGCTGACTGCTTAATCAGTACCCATCAGTTAGTCCCTGATGATCAAACAGTTCTTCCTGATTACTTCTGGATCAGTCTTGGTAGTCTTTCTTCCCCCCCTTACAAAATAAGGGGTATATGGATTTGAAACCCTGGGGTTCAAGGGAGGTTGTTTAAACCTTAATTCCCTAATTTGTAGTCTGATGTCTCCTTGAAAAGGCAGTCTTAGCTCTGTGTGGCATATCGGCATGCTCAGGATATGTCCCCATGGTCATGCTATTTAAATATGTTTTCCTCAAGACTGGTGTTCTGCTAACATCCTCTAGAGCATGGACTGATGGGATTTGGGATGTTATGTTGCTGTTTTGGACAAATGTGCGGGTAAAATATGAGGCATCTGGGGGATTTCATAGGAGTGAGTTGGGAGTTGCCCTCGAGTGCTGAGGGAGCCCCACTGTCTTTCAAAGCTGGTTCCACTTTGTGCAGGGCTGTCCCCTTACTATGCCATAACTCAGGTCAGCATTCAAGATGTGGCTCTGTCTCAGCTGTCGGTAGCACTAGTAAGGAAACAGGGTTCAGTAGGACATGGCTGGCTTTCTGCTGGCTGAGCCCTTTCCAGTGACAGCAGTTGGCAGTGGTGAGGTGAAGACAGTGTTGGATTTATTGTGCTTTTGCAATAGGATCTGTCACAAGATGCAGAGTGACCTGCTTAGGCTTGGTTTGGTTGGTATTAGGGCTGCAGTCTGCTGTGTTTTGTTCTTGACTGTTAAAATTCACCCCAATACAGTTATCACCCATGTCTGATCAGGACAAAATATGCATACCTGTGTCTGTATAATAGATTAGACACTTTGAAGAAACAGTGCTTTTCTAATGTGTGTTCTCCTTCTGCTGAGCTCTTCCACAAAACCTGTACACACATGAGAAGAGACCAAACCTGAGCTCCTGAACTAATTGCTGTTTTCCCAGTGCTCTTAAAATTTAATAAAGCAGTGGGCTAGTCTTTGTAATCTGATTGCTGTTGGCTGATGGAAGTTCAGCAACTCGTATCATGCCTGTTGCTTTTAGCTACAGGACCCCCACCTTGTGCTGTCAGGGGTAGGAGCAATTCTGTCCCTGTATCTTATGGCTGCTGCATGGCGCTGCCTAGTGAGCAAATGGCTGGTCTAAGCTGGCTTTGACAAATCCAGTGAATTATCTGCAGCCTAGTTCGTTAACCAAGTCTGAACAGTGATCATTGTGCTATTAGTATTGCTAGTGGTGTATCTTGTGTGCTGTCTTTCATCTTCCCCTCCTGCTGCCTCTTGGTCAGTGCTTAGGTTATGAGTGTACCTGCTAATACCCTGCATGTCTAGGGCAGGTGTGCTGTGAAAATAACTAACAGGGCTTACATGTTTCAAACAAGTCTAGTTAGGCTCGGTGAGGGAAAGTTAAGTTGAATGATGGTAGAAGATAGAGTACTGGATTTTCATTTAATGCAAATCTGGATTTTGCTAGAGCTATTCTAGATCTCCCCTGTGGTAGCTAAAGCCAGCTTTCCCCAAGACTTGGTCAGACTGATTATCTGCAGTTGCCAGAACAGGGCTATCCTCACCCTGCAGCCTGTCTGCCTGCTGTGGATTCCTTTTTTTTTAAACAGTTGTTTTTGATATGTAATGAGGATTGCTCATAAGGGAGTTCCTATGGATCCACTACTCATTAGAACCTCTTTTATGAGAAGAGTCTCAGGGCTGTGTTAAATCTGTCTTGAGAACCTGTAGGGAAAAGCCTGTGTTTGGTCTCTCTGCTTGTAACTATAGCACATCATCTTTGAATCCTTAACTTCTCAGTTAGACTTTGGCCAAAGGCTGTAAGTTAGGCCATAGGGCTTTGTTAGGCAAGAATTGGTAAGTGATGCAGTTCCCTTTTGGATTAGTGCATGTGTGGCCTTTAGTTTTAAAAGACATTTCTGTACAGTGTTTCAGCTGGTAAATGAGTTCTCTTCTAGTCTGTTAAAAGGCAGCGGTCTCAGGCATAGGCCAAGTGCTACTGCCGCAGGGTTATGAGGGATGCATTTCTTTGCTTTATCCTGTGAGTCTAAAGATTTTGTTAATTTTTTTCCCCTTTACAGCAATCTAGCATTCTTGCCTCTTAGAAATAAAAAATGAACTAAGTCAACTCTATAGCATTGTTAATGCTGGGTTAATATAAGTGCAAATAAATGCAAGCAGCTGTAGTAGCTTCAGGCTACTTAAACTAGAATTATCTTAACATAGTGAATACTTGACTTCTGGTGTTTACTTAAGAGGATATTAAGAGTCAAAGGATGGAAGAAAAATGCATGTTCTCTTTATTGATAGTATTTAATTGTTAACAAGTACTTCTTTATCTACATCAATATTTTAGCTTTCTAAAGTAGAAAGCCTATTTAATATGGAAGCAACTGCATTGATAGCACTGAGACAAAAGCATTGATAACTGGATTGCAAGGATTATCTATTAATAGTCATGCTTCTTTAGCTAACTTGGGTGGCCCAAGTTAGTAGTAGAGCACAAGCTAGGTGTCAGGATAGTAGTTAACAAAAATTGAAAACAGTTCACTGTAATTATTCACTTATCTTCAGATAATAGATGTATATAGGTCTTGCTTCTGTTTACTTAAAGGCTTAGTTTCTGTGCATTGGTTTTATGTTAACTGGAGGGCAGTTCCAGTTGGGATGAAGGTAACTAAGAAGTTGGTTGTCCTGCTACTGAAATCTAAGACCTAATTTGTTCCTGCTGCAAGGTTGTTTTTTTTTCCAGGAGTGTTTGTAAATCAGTATTTGAAGGACTGTCTTCTGGTAGTCCTGGATGTCTTTACGGAAGTCATAGCCATAGATGACTTCAACTGACAAAGCTGTATTTCTAGTATACATAGCAGGGGTGGTCTTGCTGTACAAGTGCAAAAGTGACTTTGGAGGTGCAACTAGCTCCTGTGTTTTTCTATATCATATGTTGGCAACGCTGCAGATGTGGAAAAATTTACAGTGAGAATAGATATGGTCCTGCATCTCTTCCATTTCAAGACTGGAAGACTGCTCTGGAGTACATGGAGAACAGAGGCTCACTCTGATAATGTTAATGTCTGCCTCTGAGTTTTTCCAGCCACTAGTATAGAAATATGAGTGACTGTTACCCTCTTCCAGATTTTTCTTAAAGATAAAATTAATGGTTTGTGCTTTAATTTTGACTGCTGTTTGATGAATAATTCTGTCTGGAAAGGAAAGCACTTTGTAAATGTCAAGGGCACTTGTGGTAGGTAGTACCAACATAACTTAGGAAGAAACGTAGCTTTATGGAAAGCTTGTTCTCTCTTCCTTTGCATGCCAGATGTCTTAAATGCCTTTTTTTAAGATGATATCTGCACTTGAGTATGCGTACATGGGACAGTGTTTAGAGCTGTACCATAAGACACTTCTAGGGATGCATACTTACACAGTAACTGGTGAGCAAGCAGCACAAATTTGGTAGTAGATGGAAAAGATTATTCTTGTTGCATCTTCAGAGTCTGCTTAATTTTATGGTGCACTTCTGTTTAACTGGACCTTAAGATTGAGGCCTGAAGTCAAATTCTTGAGATGAATTAATGTTTCAGTACCTTGCTGGATTTCTGGTCAGAGACGTCAACAACTTGGAGAACTAAGTTCTTGAGACTAGAAAACTTCTCCAAGCTGCAGTCACTTTTTGTGGTTTTTAATTTGAAACTTACTGGCTGAAGTGTGTGTGCTCAAGGAGCAACTGCAGTTCTCTCTATATGCTAAGTCAGTGGGGCTGCATTTAATGCTTTTGGGCTACCTCTGCTTTCTTATGGGCAAGAACTCACATCAGCATCAGGTTTCTCCTCCTGAGCTGTGTGTACTAGGAATCTGGGTGAATGAACTGAGCATTGGTCTGTGGAACAAAAGGAGACGAGAAAAGATATCTTGCCCTGAGAAGCTGTAGCTATTACATAAACCTATGGAAACTATCTCTTTGTTTATCACAGCTATAGCTTTTGGTTATCGGATTTGACTGCTTTGTTTAGATAGCAAAGAGCCTGAGGTAGTGCCTGAAGGGAAAAACCTCATGCAGAAAGATGAGTGGAGTTGAAATGAGGGAAGAGGATGGTGTAAGACTACAGCAGGTGTTATGAACTCTGAGAAATGAGACAATCCAGGTCTCCCTCCAGCTTGAACTTGGCAGGTTAGCATACAATCAGAATCCTTACTCTCATTGGGACAAAAGTGGTATGTAAAAAAGGTGAGGTTTAAATGTGACTCTAAGTATAGTTGATTGTGCCCAGTAAAGAGAAGCCTCTGATACAGGGGCTGGTTTCTATTGCACCTGTTTATTTTAAACACCTTTATTTTCAAAAGTTGTGATACTATGTTTTGTGACAACCTTGAATAAAAAAAAACCAACCTAGTTTGCAAGCATCTTTCTCCTGTAGGATGCAGCTGAAATGATTGCAGGGGAGCAGAAAAGAGACTTCTAGTCAGGTCTCCTGTAAGACTGACCTGAAACAAAGGTTGTTAGCAGGTGGGACCAAGTACTTTAATGCTAGTAGAGGGAAGCCTCACAAAACAGGAGGTAGCTCAATCTGGCTGTCTTTTCCAGTGCAAAACAGGAGTCTTAAACACCTGCAATTTAATTTGTCCCTCACACTTTTTGAAAGGAAAGCAATATTTGAAGTAATTTTTGCAGGTCAAAGACTCTGCAGAGAAGGGGAATATAGGAAGGCTTCCTTTAGAGGGTTTCTAGATGGTGATGAATCTCACACTTACTGATTTTAATATATATTTAAATAAAAATAATATGTATAATGTGAAAAGCAGAGTCCTCTGTAGATGTTGTGGCAATATGGCCTTTGGTGCACAATTATGGAATCAAAATTGTTAGTTATACTTGCTTTCTCCCCATTGAAGTTCCATAAACATGAATTGACTGACTCATCACTGGAGACCTTAATCTTACTCAAATAACATTAGAGCACAGAATAAAAGGCTGGAAATTAATTTTTCTTTTGTACTGCATGTGTTTGCATGCATGTGTTTACTGTTTCCTGACTTTGAGGCATGCTACAGTGGCTTGGAGATGATCCGATTAAAAAATTAACTGGAAACTGAAAACTCTCTTACTAAATTATTAGAGGTTACACTATGGTCTCCCTAGCTGCTGAGTGGCTCTGAGAATTAATTCCCTTTCCAGTCTATGGTAGAGAACATGAATCTTTGATTATACAAGCTAGGGAAATATATTTAAAAGAGAACCTACAGCTACTGTTTCATTATTAACAAATGGCTGTTAGAAGAATTGTCTTTGTGACCCTGCAGGCAGTTCTAAGCACATCTGTCAGTGTTTTGTTTTCATGAAAACAAAACTGGTGCTCGATGCAAGTGTTATCTTGGGAGTCTTTTGAATAGGTTCTTTATCTAAATCTTGAAGGGATAAAACCTGGAGGAGGGCAGAGAGCAGGTTTCTGAACTTGAACAACATCTAGCTAAGAACAAAGGAACAGAAATTGGTTATGCCAGAACTTTTGACTGGAAAATACACTCAAATGCAAGTGGTTGTAGCAGTTACTACCCTGCTCATTACCTGCATTTGAAAAGTTGATCTAATGATTGGGGGGAAACTGAACTCGAACTAGTGGGGTTTGATACACCAGTAAAATGATCTCAAATCACCAGAATATACTGTGTGGCAAACCGACAGTACAAGAGCTGCGTTATGAATGTTCAACCAATCTGTTCTCTGAACAGCAGCCTCAGGGAGAAGGGATTAAATCTTATAATTATATGCAACCTCCACCAATCTGATATGTTTTGAGTCAACATGCTAAAGTGTTTTTTTAACCATTTAGAATGAAATAGCAGGTAAGCTAATATTGGGTGGGACAGTGGGGTGTAATGGGTGGAAAACTTGTCAGTTCATCTCAGCAAAACTCTTGTGAGCTTCAGTGATACTGAATTTATCCTGAAGTTACTCAAACATAGGCTTTCTAACTTAGTGTTTAAACAAAATGTCATTTCTGTTGTAAGGTACTAAGAATCCAAATTGTTATATAACAAATACAATTTATGTCTAAATATAGCTGCAAAGGACTATATTCAAGACTTTAGAAATCACTAGCTGCTACAAGACTTGAGTAATTGCTAATTGGAGTGGCTTGTGGCCAGTACTCATGAAGTCACCAAAGCAGGAACAAATGCACTTAAGCCAGTTGTGGTATTTGGTTTCTGGCTTGTAGTCCTTCTCATTGGCTTGCCAGAAACCTGGCCTATGTATTTATTCGCTTTCCACATTGAGGTATGAAGACTGAAGAGATATTTGCTTTGTTGCTAATTATTCATTTGGTGGAACTCTTGAGCTTTTTAACAATGTGCAGTGTTCTGAGCTCTGCATGTGGCTGTGGGCGCTGTGCTGGCTTCCCAGTGCTATGCCACATTTCTCTTTGCCTGTCCCACTGACTGTGTGAAAGGAAGGTGCCTCGCTGGTCACCAACTGGTAGATACACATTTAAGTGGTCGCTTTGTGTGGAATTAAGGTGCTACAGGGGCTCAGAACCCACTGAAGTGATCATTGAGGGCATAGGCACGGGAGTGGCTTAAAATCTGAACTGCAGTAGTGTTAGCAGTTTAAACTTCTCTACAGAGTCTTCTTCCCTGAGGAGTGCAAATCTCTTACTGCTTACAGAAGGAAAAGCTCTTTTTAGTAGGACTCCCAACAGTGAATGTGATGTTGAACTGTGTCAAAAATATATTTCTAGCCTCCAGAAGTATTTGCATTTCACAAATGAAAGCATGAAGATGCAGTAGAACACTTTTTAAAAAGTTGACAATCCTGATGCTCAGCCTGTGTCTTCAGATCTGTCTCTGCAGCCATCGGTCCCTAGGATATGCTCACCACTTCTATCCTGGACTTCGTTAGCTTGATTAGTTGCTAAGAAAGAAAATTCAACTTAATCATAGTAAAACTGAATTATATTGCAAGTAGACTGTTAAAGAGAGAATATTTGGTGGTTGAACAATATGCTCTGAAAGAGGTTTCCATAAAACTAACCTGAAACAATTCTGTTCAGCTGTGGCCAATGCTCTTTGTGTAGGCACCTGTCAGAACTTGAGAGATTAAGACCTAAGCCTTATCTTTAAACTGAAGATTTTCCACAGTGCTCCACTCAAAATAATTTATCCACTTTATTCCTGAGCAGTGTGTAAGCTGAGGAAGGGCCAGGGCTAACCACTAGGGCAGGGGTGTCCTGTCCAGATGAGCTCCTAGTCAGGGGTCCCTGACAAACAGCTGCATTTTTGCTCGTATGTGCTTTGACCAGCAGCAGTAGTAATTCAGACCCCTATTTCACTGTTGGGCCAGCATGTTTAGATACCTTCCTAACATGAAGATTAATTTCAGCATAGTAAGACACTGAACTGTAATACCCTTCAAGAGAAACTTAAATTGAGCAAGTAGGAAAAAAATAAAGTTTTTAAAAAATGGTATTAATTCTGGCTATATACATATTTGCAGTTGGACTGCAGTTTTGCTTTGCATTTCTTTAACAGGTTTTTTTCTCCTTTGGAGACTTGGAGCTGTAGGAATGAAGTAGATGTAGACTTGAAAATCCAGAATGTATGGAAGACTGACAGAAATCCTGTATTTAACTTCAAATTATTTTATAATAAGGACAGCTGCAAAGCTTTGAAAATCATTCTGTTTAGTACTGTTGAAAAGTCTGATCACTGGTAGTTTATACTTCTGTGCAATATGAAGTTATGTTAGAAATGTATAGTAACTCTGCAGTGACATTAGAGGATGGGAGTGATGCCTACTCTGTTTCATGTTTTTGATGGAAGCAGCTGTCAGCACAGCTAGATGAGTGTAATAGGAGTGGAAGCTTGAATGCAGAGCTAGTGGCAGCAGTACTGCTGTTAGGTGCAGTGATGTCTGCTCTGGCAGGTTTGGCCCACAAGGGCCAAAAAGGAGTTGAGGCAGGCTCTTCTGGGGAGTGTAGGCTACCTTAATGAGCAAAATCTGGGAGATGGAGAATGGGGAGGGGAAGAGGCTTGTGTTCTGCCTGATTAAGAATCAGCCTTTAAAAGTTTGTCTGTTCTGGTCCATAATCTAATGGCAAAAGATGTAATTAAAAGAAGAGGTGTATCCCAAAAGGGTATGGAATAATTGCTAAGGGATGTGGTTGGATTTGTAGGGAACAAAGGTCAGGAAGGATTAAGACTTACATGAGTTCTTAGGTCTGGGTTCCCGGGAACCCAAAGAGTTCAGAAATGAATTGTTAAGTGCTGTTGGTGAAATCTGTTACCTAAAGGCCCATTCAGTAATAAAATACTTAATGGTATCTGTGATGTGAAGAATAGCTCAATTTTATGAATGGTATGTCTTGGGTACCCACCTCTGATGTACGGATCGCGGAGGTAGGAATGCTGGAAACAAGTGGGAAGGGCCTGGTCCCTGTCATGTGCAGTTCTGCTGTGCTGCTGAAGTGCTGCACAGCTCTGACTCTTTACCTTAGCCAGCTGTGCCTAATCCCCTGGCTGCAAAAAAGGATACCTCTGGTGGTGGCTGGGTGTGCTGAGACTGAATGAATGCTTCTGAATTAGGTGGTTAGAGATTTCCTTGTGATGTGTTTATGTTGGTGACTATCGAAAATATTTGCTCTTAGCTGGTACTTCTTGAGTAAATCATTTAGCTGTGCATTCCTGGCATACCTTAGCATCTAGTTCTGATGATCAGGATAAACAAGATGATAAAAATCACAAGGTGACTTCAGGAGCAGATACAAATGTATATAATACTACAACTGATCTGGTACTTAGTCACTCTATGATTGTTAATAAGTTTGTTCAAGTGTGAGCTGAGGGGAAAGAATGTGGTAAGGAATCACCTGTCTTTCTGTTCTGTTTTTAAGTTTGTGTTTTCAATCAAGTCCTTCTAGTGCTTTCATGTGCATACTAAGTGGGATACTCAGTGAATGCTAAACTGGCAGAAAACTGAGGGAAGTGTACACAAAAACTGAAACTTATTTTCAAGTCTGCTATTACACCATGTCGTGGTTTAACCTCGGTTGGCAACTGAGCACCACACAGCTGCTTGCTCACTCCGTTCTCCCCATACCCCCCCATGGGATGGGGGAGGAAATTGGAAGAGTAGAAGTGAGAAAACTCGTGGGTTGAGATTAAAAACAGTTTAATAATTGAAATAAAATAGTAATAATATACAAAGCAAGTGATGCACAATGCAATTGCTCACCACCCACCGACTGATGCCCAGCTAGTCCCTGAGCAGTGGCCCCCCCGGCCAGCTTTCCCCAGTTTATGTACTGAGCATGATGTCACATGGTATGGAATGTCCCTTTGGCCAGTTTGGGTCAGCTGTCCTGGCTGTGCCCCCTCCCAGCTTCTTGTGCACCTGCAGCCTTCTCAGTTGGTAGAGCATGGGAAGCCGAAAAGTCCTTGGCTAGCTTAAGCACTGCTTAGCAATAACTAAAACATCGGTGTGTTATCAACATTATTCTCATACTAAATCCAAAACAGAGCACTATATCAGCTACTAGGAAGGAAATTAACTCTATCCCTGCCAAAACCAGGACATACCAGAATAAATGTTGGACTCAAAATGACTTGTACTTTGAATGTTATCACTAAACTTGATGCAAAAACATCTATTACATCAGGGCTGAGCTCTAACTTCAGCATTAAAGCAAATTCCAAGTACTTCCAGATTTCATGATACTTTTGATCAGCCTTATGTTGAGCCTCCAGCTCACTCTCAAGGTAGCACGTAGGGAGGTGAACCTGCATTGCAGAACAATCAAGCTGTGATTGCAGGCAATCCTGAAAATGTGATGTGTTTACTATAAAGGGTCAGGGGTGGGAAGATAATTTTTTTTAAAAGAACAAAAACAAGCCTCAAACCCCAAGACTCTGAACATCGTGATGCCCAAAAAAAGGTTTTGTAGCGTTTTGATGTCTGACACGTTTTTGTCAACGCCTGGAGCTGCCAGTACTAAGTTGCTGATACTCAGCATTGTGTGGAAGGATTTCCAATAATAAAAAGCAGTACTGATACAAGGCAGTACACAGTTGATGGTAAATATGCCAACAGTACTGGCCTAAAATGCCTCCTACTGTTCTTGACTATACTGTGAACATGGCTTATGTATGTTCTACTTGCTCTGAGAAATGCTCAGAGGGGTCTGCACAAGCCGTTGAAGGATGAAGCTGTAGGGGCAGACAAGTTTGGAGAGAATTTGAATGGTATCACTTTGCTTGATGAGAAGTACCGTTCAATTTGGGTGAGGAACGTGGGTTTTTATCTTGTACAATTTTGGAATAGTCACAAAAATCTTGGAGGTTAATGCTAAGCGTTTGTTGTGAGATACTCTTGTTTTATTGATGTTTTCATAAATAATGTGTAACAAGCTCATACTTGGCTTCAGGACAACAAAATAAAACTAGTCAATATAGAAAATGTCATGATAGCATGGTTAAGTCAGTCTCTCTACCCCCTCCACTGAGTATACTTGTCATATCTGTCTATTATCTCTGTCAAGGAAAAAATAAGCTATCTTGAAAAACTTGAAGTTGTAGTACCAGTGCAGTGTAAGCGTTTGGATGAGGCTTTTTGTCTTTGAAAAGAAACAACATAACAAAGTTGAGAGTGATCTGATTGTATACTAGTATAATCCCTTAGTTTGACCGAGGGCTATATCTGCTATAGCAGATTTCTGTCCCAAATACATAGCTCAGGCTTACTGATCCAAAGGTGTACTTCTTGTCTGGGGTGTGTGTGTGAGTATAAGCTACCAAGTTTGGAAATATCTGAGGGGGGCTTTGTTAGGGAGTGTGCAGTACAAATCTTTACATAAAAAGTACTGCAGCTAACTTGTGTTGTGCTTTCATCTAGAACAATGTTAGGCAGATGTTACCATGACCATACATTTCAGCAGCAGCTGAGCCTTTGAAATAAGGTGGATTCAGGGGTGGGCATGATGGCTGTGATGCGATGGTAGAGAATAAGTGGAGCCCAGGACAGAAAGCAGTCGACACCTTGCCAGACCAATTCTGGGCCTGGCCAGTCTGGTGCTATTGGCTTACTCACCTCTAGATATGATAATGGTGCCTCTGCTGTCAGATCTTGCTGGCCTGGAGAAGGTGAGATAAGCAGCTCTGGTTCAAGATAAGTCATTCATATGCTCTATAATAGGGAACTGCTAATCTAGGCTAGCCTAGTCAGCTGGTGACCTTTCACCATTTTTTAATAAGAAAAACAGTACAACTATATGCAGAGGACAAACAGATACAATACTGTCTGCTCATGGATTCATCTGTGTAAGGGATAGATAAGGTTCTCAAACATTGTTCTAGGATGTTTTCCTCATCCATTATGCAATGTGTTTCCCTAATGAAAGCTGGATAAGAGCAACTAAAATTTTGAGTTACCTTCCTCTCCTGAGGAAAAAGCACTTACTTGTAGCTAGTAGTGTCTTCTGTGGTTTCCTGTCACTGTCTTGCTCATAAATATTTGATACCCTTTATGTGATTATCTCTTGCCAACCATAGTTGTGCTAATTGCCAGGTGATGTTCTGACTTTCTGCTCCACCCAGCTTCTAGTCTATGGTAAGAGATGGACTTGATAACACCCCTCACATCTGCAGCCTGGCTTTGCACAGGCATAAACAGAACTAAACTCTGAAATTGATGGTGTAATGTTAGTGTGCTGGTAGCTTCAGAAAGACTGAATGGACCAAGCTGTGGCTGGTGGTTAACAGTCAGTGATGGTTCTTGCCTTCTTTCCCCGCTAATGCGGTCTGGCTTTCTCAGAGCACGCAGTTGTCCTAGCATAACTGTACTCCCTTGCTAAAAATAGCCAATGTATCACTGAAGTGGGCCTGACAGCCACAGGGAAATGTTCTGCAGATCCAATACTTCATTGGGATGGTAACTTCAGATACAGGCCGAAAAGCCAAATCCTTGCCTCCTCCTACGGCCGTCTTCTGAGGCTTTAAGCATGCTGCTGATGTTTCCTTCTCTATTCCCCATCCAAAAAGCAAACGAATAGTCTGGAGGGGAGACAGGACTTCCAGGGAGGAAGAATCCTGAAAAGCTGCTATAAGGGCCCTGTAAGTAGATGTGACTGTAAAGAGAGGCTTATACTAATGGGGTTACTACAGGTGAAAAGAAAATGAAAACTACTTTCCTTTCTTAAAGGAGGGGGATTTTTATTAGCTGAAGTGATAGCTAAATTCATTTTTAACCTTTTACATTTGAGACCCAAAATACTTTGCCATTAAACCTGTTCAGAGGCAAGAAAAAGTAAGTCTAAAAAATAATCCTTTATATCTGCAAAGATGAATGGATCTCATGACCTGTAACATCACAGATAGCATCTCCAGCGGGAACAGAACTTGAGTTCTACAGTATCTTTCTGTTAGGATTTCACTTGAGAAATTGTGCTTTGAAACCTGGTATGGGGGGGATCAGAGTCCAGGAACTGGGCAGATGGTGGTTTCAAGTTCTGAAATACAGGATGATACTGAATTCCCCTTTTTTGCAGAAATGTATTAGAATGTTCCAGTGAAAGCCACAGCTGTCTCTTTGTGCATGGGTATACACAGGCACCTACTGCACACTTTCCTTCTGTGAATCCAATGCGGAGCAGTTGGAAAGTGCAAAACATATATTTCACAGATTACCATGGGGATCACTTTAATCAGCTTTGAGACCTGCTAATGCTGTAGAGATCTTTGAAGGACTACTGCTGTTCATCTTCATGCTGCCAGTGCAAGAAGGAATGAACGTCATGTCTCTGTGCCGTCGCTGGAAGAGATGCTTCTCTCTAGGTAACTGTACAATGGGCAGCTGCTTTTGTTGTGCATTACACTGAACTGTGGCTGGACAGAATTAAGAACAAGAGCTTTGGGAATGCTTTAGAGCAAAAGGTCAGTAGGTATTCAGTCAATCTTTCTAATCTAGCATTGGCTAGAAGCCAGTGTTACAGGCCTCTGGGCTTTTAATAGAAGAATGCAGATAGCTTTACATCATGAGCATATAAATGGGAAAAACATATCTTTTTCTTGTTTAAATTGTTCTCTTGGAAATCAAGATCAGCTGTGCCTTGCAGCTGATATGCTTAAAGCTGTTAGTAAATTGGTATAGGAACAGATGCATTACAGAAAGGAGAAAAGCACTTGGTGCCAGAATACTAATAGAATTATGATGTGCCAAAGATATTTTTAGCTTCAACCAATATTAATACAGGGAAACAAGCCTCAAAGGTGGGAGGAGGGAGGGTTGTAAGTGCTCTGTTCTAATGATTAGCTGTGACTGTCAGTTGTGCTAAGGAGATTTCTGATGTCTGTTTTTGAAATATTCTACTAATCACCTAACATCCACTGTGCTTGATAGCTATATACATGGCTCACAAATAGGATTACTAGTCATGGTTATCCAAGGTGTATCTGACAAAAGTGCTAGAATTCCAGGATCTTCCTTGAGCAGTGGAATTAATCAGAGGAGGGATGCTTGTTCTTGTTCAAAGTATAAGAATCCAGTTTAGCTGTAACTTCTGCCACCTCATGTTGACTTTTTAAAATTGCTTTAACAATCAAATCTCTGATAAATTGCAGGAACTGCAAATGATAGTGGAAGAAGGGAGTAGAATTGCCATTGTGCATTGTCAAATGCAATGGCTTCAGTGTTAATTTAAGTTTTTTCCTTTGTCCAGGAAGACTTCTTGAGCTGAAAATTCAAAAGGAACTTCTTAGTAAAATGGTCTTCATCTCAGAGGCTGAAAGTGCATGCAGAATAGACACAGTGTGTGTTTTCATGTGTTTGCACCGTGGAATCTGCATTTGCACTTCTACATAAAATGCTTCTAAGTCTTATGTTAAATAAGGAGCTACAAATCCAGTGTCCTCCAAACTGTCTCAATGCTGAAGACTTGTTCGGTGCATTCTAATGTAGGCAAATGTGTCTTGAGTTTGACTGACAGTTGGTAGGCCATGTTAATCCAGGAATTAAAAAAAAAATTGTGAAAAGAGCAGAGAAATATTGATGTGTGACAACACCAATAGGTGAGCAGAAACATAGTTTCCCCAAGTCTCAAAACTCTGTAACCCCAAACAGGGAACACTAGTGCTTGCTATATCAAGTTCTCTCAGAACAAATGCTTCCATTACCTCCTTCAAAGCTGCCTTACTGGTGCTTCTTATGGGGCTTGTTAAAGTTCTGTGCTGTTAGTTGGAAAAAATTATGACAAATTTCTTGTAGGATACCTTGGTGCCTTTATAATATTTGCTAAGTTGTTGGAAACCTGGAGCATATGGAACTCATAGGTAGTTTTCAGAGTTGAATATGAGAAATACCAATTGTTTAAACAAGCTCTTAGAAAACCTATTGCACATGAAGTGTTTGAATTTGGACTTGAGGGGTTTCAGGGACAGCTTGGGAGGCTCCTCTGGCTTACTGGAGCTACACTTCTTGCCTATTTAACATTCTGGTGTTGAACAGTAGCTGCTGAAGCTGAGTAGTCAACTTTTTGTGAGGCTATTAGATCTAATTTATCTGCTGCCTGAAATTTATTTTTTCAGGCCCCAGATGAATCACTGATTCTCATAAATCAGACAAAGTGTTGTATACCAGAAAAAACCTGCTTGAAGTCCAGGTTATGGTGACAAGCTGCTAGCAAATACACAAGTGGGTTTGAAGAACAGCTAAGGAAAGAATGGGACAGGAGTGAAGCTTCTAGAAAGGCCATTTTTGTCCAATGCAGTATAGGAACTTAAAAACAACAGCAAACTACTTGTTTTAACTGGTGTCAATTACTAGTGCCCTTAATGTTTTTGTAAATTTAGTCTGGAAGCTGGGGCAGGGGAAGAAGGGACTAACTGCTTTTTACTTACCAGTGATACAGGTTCAGCCTTGGAATTTAGCTGACAGTTGTGGCTATGAAGCATGAGGCAGAATAAGAATAGATAATGTTTGTCTCATGCAGCTTTATTAGCTCAGCATTATCAGCAGAAGCTGCTTGTTTTTGACATTAAGTGAGTGGGTACAAAATGACTTCGGAGATGGAGGAGAGATATTTTAGGCAAACCTCTTGTGGTCTTACCAAGGCTGCATATGAGGATTGTTAGATGGAATAGAAACATCATGCCTTTATTTTGCCATTCAAAGAAGCAAAAAAAAAATGCACCAAGGAGACCTTAACTCAGACCACAGGTAACCTTAGGCACTTTTGCTGTCCCATACCTGAGTATTCTGCCAACTCATTTTTGCTTTGAATAATGTGGCTGTCCACTATTCATACAGAGGGAAGTGAATTTTATTGGGTGGACCTGCTTCTTATCCCTTGCCTCAGTAAGAGTTCTGCTCTGTCTCTTGGAATACACAGTATTTGTATATGAGCATGCATCTGAATCTTCTCTGTACATAGTTTCTGCTAAACTGTATACTCTGCTCCTGCAGTAGCATAATCCTGGTTGCTGCTTTTTTAGTTCTCTGAAGCGTCTCTAGCATTCTGCTAGGAATCTGGTCTGTTCGTTAGTGACAACATTTAGCTGCTGCACCCAAATGAATTTGAGTGTATGCATCAAAATCCAGGCTCCAGCTGTCTGCTTGTGGCATGCAATTCCATTCACAATCTGATCAAGGCTGGTCTTCAAAACAAGCTGTGTTTTGTGCCTTGAACTTCGTGGAGTTAAGAACCTCCTAGTTAATAGTTTCTGAATAATCTTAAAGACCTTTCTCAGTGTTGTCGAATTTAGCTTAAATCGGGGATAAACACAAGAAAGAAGCAACTTAACTTCACAAGGCATATACTGTTCCTGTTCAGGCTTATATTAACAGGGCTAAGCAAACAGAGTTCTTGTTCTCCTCATTTCTGTAATCCCAACAGTTGCTTTTGTATCAGCTAAGGCTACAAGAAGTCTTTCACAAATGTGTATGCTTCTAGTCACCTACTATAAGTGAGAGCTACTGATGCTGTGTCTATTAACACGATCGTTCAATCACCTATTAACTATTGATCCATCGATACTATGAGTATCTCTGCATCTATCATAACACTGCAGTTCTTCTGTAGCTACATCTCACTGGCAAATCAGTCCTCCTTGGATTGACCAGTATATCCAAGCTTTTCTTTTGGCTTAGCTGAGCTCCCAATTTATAGCAGTACTTCTTGCACTGATGTAAGCTGCATGTAGCTCTCTAGTCTTCAAAGTAAGCAAGCACAAACTAGTGGCCACTTATTTGTCTTGTGGTTTTGACTGATTAAATGAAATTATCCCCCAAATCAGTCTCAGAGTAGGTTGACAAGTGACCTCTTTCCAGCATGACAGCTTCTCTCACAGAGAGAAGCTTGATAGAAGCTCCTCCTGCATGGCAGCTTCTCTTGCAGAACAATTCACTATCTACTCTTATAGGCAACTACTCTTGAGTTTTAAGCGACTTTTGAAATCCGTGAGCATTATCACATTGGTAACTTTCCTGCCCAACAATAGCCGCCTTAGTCTTGTTAACTTTGATAATCTGTACATGTTGTATAGCTATGAAGAAAAAAAGGAGAGAAGTTACAGACCTGTGTCTGTTTAATTTCCTTTGTGATATCTGAGTTAGCTTGATTGACAACTTTTTCCTTGCATCTTGGAATTCAGAAGATAAGCTTCCTTTGCTCAGTCCTCTCTTGTCATGCTTCTGAAGCCCCCCTTTTGGGGGCTACTGTCTTCGTCTGAGTCAATTTCTTTACTGGTCTGTATCTAGCACAGAAAAAATCCTATCTTCAAATCTGATTTTCTGCTGTGCATAAAATAGCTTTTCTTCCTTGCTGTGCATCTTTAAAACATCTGCTACAAAGGTATGGATGCCTTTTGGTGTTCTGACCTGAACAGAGGGGTTATCTGAGAGCTTTAAGTCCCACTGTCCCAAGTTTCACTTGTAGTAGGACTGTTCCATAGCAATCTCAAATTGCTTGACCTGAACACAAGGTTTTTCCGCTATAGCTTTAGCTGTTGACAGACATAAATTCAGGTTAACTTTTAAGAATAAGATCTTGTGAAAGAACTCTAATCTGATGTTTTGCTCGCTCAGTATCCTGGTAGTCCTGCTGGAAAATGCAACTACCTAAAAATAAAAAACCAAAACAAAAATTACAGGCATTTGGAGAATGTACCTACCAGTTAGTGTCAGAACTGAGTTCACTTTCAACTTTTCTGTTTTTTATTTTCTCTAGCCTGTAAGAAAAACAGTACCTTCCCTGGGACTGTATATAATGCTGCTTGTGTGTCTTACTGCGCAAGCTGGTAACTGGAGGGGCTTGATCTGAGTAGTGACCCAATTACTGAAATGCTAATGCAGACATCTAACTGTACTAATTTGTTGTCCGCTTTGCTAGTGTTGCATGGTGGCAAACATTTAATCCTATTAGTGTAAAAGGCCCATTGCAGGGTTTCTAATGCCTGGAATGATGGAGATGAAGGGGTAGCTCTTGCTTCCAGCATCACAAGCCTTTCCTGATGATACTCTGAAAGTTGCATACATGTGTTCTCTCATGTATTGTGTATATTGTAGCTAGCAACCATCTTCTGTCACTAGAATTTGTCATGGCCTCCTTGTTATCCATTCAGAAGCACTGAATGTTAGTATTCTAGTCTAAAAAGATATTAACTGATTATGCTTAGCCCTCATGTTAGCAGAACTGACACCATTCTGGTTTTAGGTAACTCTTTGCCACCTAACCTGATTAGACATTACTAGAGCAGAAGCTCAGTGCTAGTGAATTCCTAGGCTAAAATATATAGTACTTTACTCTCTGCTCCTTTTTCTTACTCATGATTTGCATTCCTGTGGAAATCTTATACTTGTTACTATCACATATAAAAGATCATTCTTAGTAAATGTCCTCTACAGGAGTTCTGGCTGGCTTCAAACCCCAAGGAACTCCCTTGGGAAAGCTGAGGAAAGGTATCCTCTTCCCCTCTGCTTTATAACTGCCTATTAAAATTGACAAGATTGTTCATATTTCCATGATCAAAGTTAACTGAATATCAGACTCTTTAACTGTACCTGCTGAAAGCTTTAAGTTAGAATCATTAAGGTTGGAAAAGACCTCTAAGATCATCGAGTCCAACTGTCAACCCAACACCACCATGCCCACTAAACCATGTCCCTAAGCACCACATCTACATGTCTTTTAAATACCTCCAGGGATGGTGACTCCACCACTTCCCTGGGCAGCCTGGTCCAATGTTTAACCACTCTTTCAGTAAAGACATTTTTCCTCACGTACAATCTAAACCTCCCCTGGTGCAACTTGAGGCCGTTCCCTCTCATCCTATCACTTCTTACTTGAGAGAAGAGACTGACACCCACCTCGCTACAACCTCCTTTCAGGTAGTTGTAGAGAGCGATGAGGTCTCCCCTCAGCCTCCTTTTCTCCAGGCTAAACAACCCCAGTCCCCTCAGCTGCTCCTCATAAGACTTGTTCTCCAGACCCTTCACCAGCTTTGTTGCCCTTCTCTGGACACGCTCCAGCACCTCAATGTCCTTCTTGTAGTGAGGGGCCCAAAACTGAACACAGTATTCGAGGTGTGGCCTCACCAGGGCCGAGTACAGGGGCACGATCACTTCCCTACTCCTGCTGGCCACACTAGTTCTGATACAGGCCAGGATGCCATTGGCCTTCTTGGCCGCCTGGGCACACTGCTGGCTCATGTTCAGCCGGCTGTCAACCAGCACCCCCAGGTCCTTTTCCAACAGGCAGCTTTCCAGCCACTCTTCCCCAAGCCTGTAGCGCTGCATGGGGTTGTGGCTGAAGTGCAGGACCTGGCACTTGGCCTTGTTGAATCTCATACAGTTGGCCTAGGCCCATTGATCGATCCAGCCTGTCCAGGTCCCTCTGTAGAGCCTTCCTACCCTCGAGCAGATCAACACTCCCGCCCAACTTGGTGTCCTCTGCAAACTTACTGAGGGTGCACTCAATCCCCTCATCCAGATCACCGATAAAGATATTGAGCAAGACCGGCCCCAAAACTGAGCCCTGGGGAACACTGCTCGTGACCGGCCGCCAACTGGATGTAACTCCCTTCACCACAACTCTCCGGGCCCGGCTGTCCAGCCAGTTTTTTACCCAGCGCAGAGTACACCTATAATCTTACACTTGAATACTGTAGAAGTTTTCTAAATTCTAACAAATAAAACCTTAATGCTGTTCATCAAGTTTTCACATGAACTGGTTATAACTCAAGGTTAAGGTATCCCAGTCCTGGTGGGAACAATGCTTTCCTGGAGGACCTGGTAGCTGAGTTTGTGCCCTGTATCTCCTGTGAGAGTGTGCCGTGCTCTGCCTGTTTGAACTCTTACCTTTATGCACTTTTAGATTCACTTTCAAGTGCACTGCTGTTGAACAGTGAAGGAAGCAATGAAATCGTGCAAGAAAGAATGTGTTTCAAGTAAAACCAATTCAGCCAAGCTTCAAAGCCACTGTTTATATATGAACTTGTTGACAATTCTCAACTGCAGAACCTCTCATTTGGTATCATTTTGGTACTTGGTTTGTGAAGATAATCCTGTGAAAAGGATGTTATCCCCAGAAAGTGGTGGTGAGTCACTGTGTCTGGGGTGGCTTGTTAGAGCAAACTTTGTATTTTGGTGCAGGCAAAAGTCAAACTTGTCTGCTACCTCTATAGTGGTCTTAGCAAACTGAACATTTGAGAAGTTAACTCCTTTCTTTGAGTCTAAGCCTGTAACAATAACACCACGTGTTCTGTAAATGACAAAGTTTGGAGGCTTTTGGTGAAGCTCTTTTAAGCTCTGAGGAAAGCTGTCTTTCAAATGTCTCTGAAAACTGCCACTTAATACAGTTGGGGGGACACAAGGAACTCTGTACAACTACTTAAACTTTGACTTTTGACTGTCTAAGCTTAGAATTGCAGAGTAGTTGAAGTTAAAAAGGACCTCTGAAGACCATAGCCCAACTCTGCTCAAGTGGGGTCACTTCTTTAGTTCAGTGCCCTTTCTTCTACTAGATTCTAGTCCTTCAAACAGTGTGCAAAACTGGTAGGATGATTCTTGGCTGTGACCCTTAGTACTGCTTTAGGTTCTAAACTTGATGTGATGAAGCCTGTCTGGTGAACTTCTCCATTACAAACCTGCTGTTTCTCATAGCTTGTGGCTCTGCTGTCTTGATGAGGTGCTTAATTGCTCTATTATCACTTGTTCTTAAAAATGTTAGAGCAATCAAGCACCTCACCAAGATAAGGACAGAAGTAGTAACTAGCTGGCTAATCTATTTAAGTGATACAGTTTCAGTAAGAGTTCTCCTGTGACTTCTGACAGTTGGCAAGCATGCCAAGTGACTCATCTTTAAAAACATTACAAAATTCACAACACTTTATTTACTCAATCATAGAGAAGCTATGATTATTACTGAGCAGACGTTAAGGAGACAGATATACATGGAAAATGTCATCTTTGCAGGCCCAGTGAAGTAAGAGTATTAAACTATAATTTGTTGCTTTTCAAGTGATAACAAATGCAATGTGAATTTGTCAGGGCATCAAGCCTGGTTTCTCTTAATGATGAGACAAAGCTATAAAATCACTTGATATTTTTGTCAAGCTTTAATCCCATCTCTTTTTAGAAAATAAACTTGTTAAATAGTGTGAAGTAAGAGCCTTGAAGAAACGAATGGGCTTTATAAAAGGGAGTATATAACTGAAGTCTGACTCATGGAACTTGTAAAGCACAGCGGGAAATGTATTAGACTGCAGCAGTGTCTCATGCCTCAGAGTTGAAGCCAGATGTATTGGACACTGTTTATGGAACTTAGATCCTTCAGAACTTAAAAATGGGTAGTAATCAATGTTTTACTCTAGTGATCATGTTTTACTGGCTCTTTAGTACTTTCACAGAATACCTATGGGTAGACTAGCTTGTAAGTATGTATCCTCTGAAGTTTTTTTAATGTCAAGCTCTCTTGTTTACTTTTTGATGTTTTTTTCTCTACTGAAGTCTACTGAGACTCTTCAAGGTTTCTTTCCTGAAGACAAGTGGGAATAATCATTTAATGACATGTTTTGATTCTGTTCTGACAACTTTTGGCCAGTATGAAAATTCTGCTTTCCCTTTTCCCTGAAGTACAAGTTACCAGGCTGAGAGCAGGGTAGGTGGTGACACTGGCAATGGATTTTCATGATTTGGGGGGGTGGGGCAGAATACTGGGAAGAGGACTAGGAAGACCAACAGCAGAGCTCAGGAGGTGCAAGATGAGCCAAATGGCATCTTCAGCAAGTGAAGAGAGCTGCCCTACTAGCACACCAAAACCATGATAGGTTATTCTTGTAGAATCAGCTTCCTTTTATCAAACTGTCTTGACTTCTAAACATCATGCTTACAATGAATTTAGTCATTTATATACAGGATATAAGTGTGAGGTCATACAGACTTAAGATCGATGTAGCTAGAAGATCCAAACTCTGATGTAGCCTGTTCATTTAGTATGTTTAGCTATGAGGTACAATGGTCTACCATTAATATGCTCTTTGAAGCATGAACAGTTTTATCAAAAATAAATTGCATAGCAGTGTTGCAAGTCCTTAGGCAAATAACAGAGAAGATGCAGGTCTTGTGGAAGAGAAACCTTCCTAGAGTGAAAAGTTGGTCTGCCCTGAAGTGAAGTAAATGAGTCTGATCCCTTTGGATACAGGGAAGTAAATGCTGCTGAGTAAGAGCTACTCAGAGTTCAGTTTTAAGTTCCACCACTGCTGGAGGTGGTCAAATCTGCTGTCTTTAGTGTCAAATCCACTGCTGGACAAATGGTGCTGTCTTTATCCATAGCCTTTCTCAAACAAGGAGCAGAGGTGAAGTTGCTTTCATGTGGCTGAAGCGATGGTCTGCATGTGGTCAGGTCTCCTTGAGGGGAATGCCTTTCTGAAGGTGGTGTAGCCTCTGGCACTGCTGCCCACCGGGAGCCTCTCAGAAGCTCAGGGCTCCTTAACCTTTCTAAATGCAGGGAAGGAGAGCATCTACAGCCAGTAGCATAGGTCACTGTGTCTGCAGGCTTCTGGGTGCGATCTGCTTAGTAACAGGGGAGGGAGGTGGAATCATTCCTGATGGGCAGGATTGCTGGATAATCTTCCAAAGTGAGGCTTATTCCACTAAGAGTTGAAGCAGCTGACTTGAGCCACTTTCAAATATGAAAACCACTTTAGAACAGCTGTTTCTACATGCTCACAAGTCTGCTTTGAAAATATTTCAGTGCATCTAAAGAATAAGGCAAATGCTACTGTCCTTGGAGCACCTATCTTGGAGAGAGCAGCCAAGAGCGTAGTGCATTAAGTAGACCTAAATACCTCTGAACTTTATCAGCTGTATTGATTTGGTTAATCCTTAAAGTTGTGGGACAGCTTCATGATATTTGGCAGTGAACTAGTAAGCAGGAAGATTTCAAGTATCAGAGGTAGTCATGAAAAAGTGAAACAAATAAAGTCTTTGGGGGGAAAAAAATCCACAATTTTTACAGCGTGTTTGTTCTAGAATAATTGCATTTCTGTTTGGGAGCTTGACTAGCAAAACAGATGAAAGCTGCTTCCTTGCACTTAATGCTCTTAAGAGTACTGTTGTTTGATCTTCTTTGCAGTTACACAACATGAAATCAATGGGAAAGAACAGCAAGTATCCAGTAGTGCTTTTAGCTCTATTTTTCTGAAGGGGAAAATACCCACTCAGCAAGGTCCTCTGTGTTATGGCAAGCTTCTTCAGGCTGAGTAACCTAATATAGTATTATAATGGCATAGTCTTGCATAATGTATAGTCTTGCATATTTCACTTCCTAAATTTGTCCTTTTTCATAAAGTAAATACTAGCAATTTGGCATATTTTTGCTGTCTGAATTAGTGTCAAGTGAAATGAAAGAAAATCAATTAATTAGCCTTACACTTACAAGTTCAGCTTAGTGTCTCCAAAGTATGAATTCAGATGTGCAACACTTGCCTTGGGCAAGAGACAGTGCTGTTGAAAGCATATGAGTTTGTTAATTACATTAGCTTTACTGACCAGCTAGTAGCATTGCAAAGGTGTGTGGGGTTTTTGTATACTGGACTATATTGTAAGATGAATGGGTAATGTTGCCCTCCAGTGGCTAACGTCTAGAGGATACAGAGCCTATTTGCACTTGCAGTAAAGAATCAATGATACGGAAAGTCTGGGATTGTAAGAGTAGGATGTTAGCTTAGACCTATAGTTTATTTAAAAAAAGACAAGTACTGGTAATGTGTGAGAACTTAAGTGTTTAATATATTAAGGTTATATTAGGACTGAAGTTTTTCCCTCAAGCTGTAGTTAAGAAGGATATAACTTGAGGGGGCTCTCCTCTATTCATTGAAAGTGTCCTTTTTAGCCATTGTCTGATCAGATTAGTTTGTTGCAGTATGGTCTTAGCTTTGTACAGAAATAGCTGCTGGATTTTGCTTTACAGTAGTTGCTTCTTAGTGTTATCTTATCTTTTGAATGGACTTTTCAAATAACCCTAAAATAACACTTTTACTAGATTCTTATGAAACAAGTTGTCTTATTCTTGTCTAGAACCACCTGTGCTAGCTTGTAAATCTGTGGCTTATTTAAAAAACTTTAATAATCTAACTTTAATAATTTAATTTAATAGATTTACAGGTCAAGTAATGTCAAGTATCTTCATGGCTCAGAATGGAAGGGGAAAGCAGTAAATCTGTCTCCAACAGCTTTGGTAATATTTTGAGGCTTGACGGAGGAAATAGCTAGCTTCTTTCCCTTGTATTTTGGCTTTCTTTTAATGCAAAGCTAAACAGTGCTTCATAGGACTCAAGTCACTCCAGACCAGTTGGAGATGAAAATGACTTTAAATCAAAGATTTCAGCTTTGAAGCTGTAGGTGTAAAGCAAAAAGATTTTGCTCTTTTCAGTCTAAAACTGAGTCTTATCTTTGAGAACAAACTCTCTCCAGCCAGCCCCAGCCGTGGCCACGCTGTACGGGATGCTCGGTGGGTAGTGCCACAGGCAGAAGGCAGCTTGCGGAGCGGACACGTCTGTAACTTGCCGTGCCCGTGGCGGCCTGGGCGAGATCAGGCAGGGATGTGTTGCTCCGCGCATGTGGATTTAGGGTCGGACGCACGGGATGCGGTGCGTGCGGATAGGTAACACCAAGGAACTGAACGGACTTGGAGCCCCGCGGCGGGCGTTACTCCCGCTGGCTGTCCGCAGTCCCTCCTTCACCTCGCGGGCTGTCCCGCGCCGGAGCCTGCAAAGTTTGGAGGCGGGGAGGATCCCCACCGCGGGGGGCACCGGCCGCCGGCCCCTCGGCTCCCGCCAGCCGGCTCTTGGCGGGAGCTGTTCTGCGCCGGTACCGGCCGGCCCGGCACAGGCGGTGGCGCTGCCGCCGCCGCGGGGCCCGGGGCGGGCGCGGCGCTCCCGGGGGCGGCGCGGGGTCTGCGCCCCTCCCCGCTGGGCGGGGGGCGCGGGCTTCGGCGCTCTCCCCACTGCCAGCTGGCTCCGGGCGGGCTCTGCCGCCCTCTCCCCGGCCATCCATTATTTATCAGCCTCCGCCGTGGTAAACACTGGGGAGGGCGCACCCGCAGCCGCCGCTCGCCGTCCGCCCCCGGCGCCGCCCCGCCGGGAGCTGCCGCGGCCCCGGGAGCTGCCGGCCCCGCTCCGGCGCGTGCAGCACCCCACTGACCGCCTCTCCTCTGCGCTCTCCTTGCAGGACCTGTCTGTTCCCCCTCGGGCTATAAGAAGGCGGATGATGAGATGTCCGGAGCCACGTCCTCGGCGGATCTGGACGAGGCACCAGCCCGCACCATTTACTTGAACCAGCCCCAGCAGAGCAAGTTCCGCGACAACTGGGTCAGGTACGGAGCGGTCCCCCGCTTCTCCCCTTCCCGGCGGCAGCCTGCACGCCCCGCAGCTGTGGGCAGGGAGGGCTCTGGGCCCTCTCCCTGTCTCCTGTCCCTGCCCAGACCTGGTTTCAACACAGTAAGTTCTGCTTCTGCCGAGGCAGTGGGGTTTGCTGGCCGGAGTGGGTGCCAGGGTCTGGATAGCAGTACAGGGGAGAGGCAGCAAGGAGGGATCCAGCAGCAGCAAGGAGTAAGCTTCTCGTATCAACAGTAGTGAGAGCCAGGAGCTCATAGAGCTGCATGGGTGAGACACATGAAAAGGTCTTCACTTGCAGCTCTAGTAAGGCCACTGAATTTTGGAATAACGAGACCTAATCCAGTACTGTTGGACACAAAGGTTAACCCATGAAAATCTATTGTGAGATTTGGATAGAACTGGCTGTATAAGCTCTGTAGAGTTTTCTCTTGAAAAGTAGCAGCATACAGTTGTAAGAATAATTAGACTAAGTGTAAAAGAAAAAAGTATAGGAAAGAAAAAATGAAAGTAAGTTTAATAGGACAAGAATAACTACAGAGTTTACAAACTCACATCCCCATGCATACAAGGCTATGGTCCGCTTTTGTTCTTTAATTGAAGACCAAAGGGAATTTTCTTTGGCATTTGGAGCCTTCCGTTGTGGCATGTGTGTTTAAGATTTCTGTTGGTATGATTATTGCTGTTACTGCAGTTTAGGAACATGAATAATGTGCACTGAAACATGGAGTATAAGGATGCATAACATAAGTTGTGGCAGTGCTTGCCACACTTGCCCTGGGTTAGCTAGGTGAACAGATGGCTCCTGTTATGACTAAGGAGGAGTGTTATTTAGCAGTCTTCTGTTTGTTAATGCAGATGTTTGGGTTATTGTTTAAAGAACAGTTTACACAATGAGTGCCTTTATGAAAAGAGAGGGACCTTATATCCTGCTGAAATGATGATTGTGTGTTATCGAGGGCAATTCTAAGAATATCCTCTGGAAGGATGCTGATGTTCTGGGTAGTGCAGCAACTTATTTATACAGGATTTTCTCCTCAACTTTGACTTATATATTTGTCTAGGAAAGTCTATGGTTTAGGAGCAGTTAAAATGACAGATTTTCTTAGTGTCTTGCTTTTTCTATGTGGGTAGCAACATTGGATGTTTTCTCACTTCATTTTTTTTTTTCTTGACTAATTATGAGCTGAGTTTGGCTATTTTCTCTAGATAGGCTACTTGTGCTTTTCCTGCTTCACAGAAAGAAAAGTGGGGAAGGGAGGGTTGGCAGAATCTGTAGTTTAAGTTTTCCTGAAGGATTCTGTTCTGATATGGCTTAATCTTATAAAAAAAGTGGTGTGTGAGACTGCCACCAAGAACTTGTTCCTGATAGCCCTGTTGCCAATACCTGAGCAAGCTGTTGTGTCCAGCTCGCTGTCTGGAAGCCATTTCCTAGTAGCTGCAAGTTTTTTTCAATAGCTTTTTTTGCAGCTTTGCCCCCTGAAAAGGGCAGCTTGAGTCATGAGGAATACTGGTGTGTGAGGGATAGGCCAAAATGCAGGTAGCGTGATGGGAAAGTAGAGGTGTTTGCATTGCCTTATTAGGAATGTTAGCTCCTTAGTGTCATTTAGAAATTAAGTTCACTTTATAATAACTTGCTCCTGCTCAGTAAGAAAGCTTTGATCTCTAACTTTTAAAAGGGTGATAGGCTTTGGCTGTGTTCTCTCCATCCTCTGGATTAGCTTTCTTCCCTCAGCCCAGTGGGAATGAAGGCAAAGGTGACTTGAGCTTGTAATAGCTGAGTAAGGGTGCCTTGTGTGGAGTATGAGTGGTGGTTTATTTACTCACTTGTCTATGTATATTAGAGTTTCTCTTGGGGAACTGCAGTTCTGTATTGTTCTTGGACTTTCTTACTGTGTCCAGCTTCTGGATTTCTCAGTGCCGTTGTATTTGAAGACTTTCTGTCTCCATAGGAAGCAGCGGTGTACCACAGCGCAAGGCGCTGTGTAAATGGGTAAGCACCTGTACAATAAGGGCTTACGAAAAATTAAACTGAAGGAGATGATAATAAAACAGTGTTGTAAATCATGTGACTTCTGACTGTAATTTTTTTGGTAGTCATTAAGGATTCTCTGAAAACAGTGGGAACTTGTGGATGTTCATAGGAAGTTTTCCAAATTAAGGGGTAGCGTGGAATAGCTTGCTCAAAGCTAAGAAAAATACAGCAAGAAATGGAGGTGCAGAGGGTTGGGGAGGGTAGGTCGGTGGTATGGCTTTTTGTTTAAGATGTTCTAAGCATCTTGAGCTTTTTAACTTTCCTGCAGGGAGTTAAAAGTGAATTCCTATGTCTGTTTGTGGGGAGCAAAAGGAAAAAAAACATTGTTACTTACCACTTTTTAAAATTTTGCACAAGTTAAGCAAAATTGGTAATTCCCTAATACCACTTCTAAATAGTATATATAGTGCTATTGTAAAAGCTAAGTGGATGGCAAGATGGGGTGAGGCTCTGATACTTCCAGAAGTCTTAAAGTTTGAGTGTGAAGATGTAGAAGGAAGAACTGTTCTCTATTTTCTTTTTCTTTCCCCAGGCCTTCTGGTGTAAATAAGTGAGATTATGAGAACTTGTAGAGCAATGGCTAGTTTTTTTAATCTTCAAACTTTGTCACAAACTATTTCAAAACCTAGTGCTGTAAAACTTTGTGTTGTAGGCTGGATTTAGCTTGGTCCTTTACATGTGCATATATATGGCTGTCACCATTCTTTATTACACTGCTGCAGCAGCAATTCCTTCTGTAGGAACATGTCTCTTCTACCTGCATTAGAAGCTGCTTTTATCCCTACTGTGTTCAGTTTGAAAAAACTTTGTGTATGTGTAACTCTTTGGACCTTTATATTAAAAGGTAAATTATGTTCCATTTTCAGCTGAAGCATTTTAGAAGCTTTGAAATATGTAAAAATGGAACAATATAATTACTTTGTCCAACACAGCTGTAGTTGTGATATTAAATATGTTTGCTTTTATGAAAGCTAACTAGTACCTGTTTTGATTTGTTAATATACATAACTTAAATATTTATCTGTTTAATAGGGGCATTTTTGTACTTCAAAATTAAGTTCAGTAAGAAATGAAACATTTATGTCCTGAAAACTGCCAGCCTCTCTGTACACAGCTCTATGCCACTTAAAGGCAATAATTATAACCTACTCTCAGGCATTCTACACTTGGGGATTGAAGTCTACTAACAGTCTTCATAAACCTAAGACACCCCTGGTTACAGACAGTGTGAGATAGTCAGGTTTCTACAGGGACCCCAACCAGCATTTTTCTTTTCCCCTTGCTTCCAGTGTGCTGTGGGAAAAGGCTTTCTTTGTATTTAAAGTACTGGCTTTTCCTTCTAATTCAGCAGTGAAACACAAAATGGTAGTGGATCATTAATGTTTCCAACCTCTAACTCTTCTACTGTTGGCTTGGTTCAGTGTGAGTGATTATGGTAGTTTGTACACTTGTTACACAGCAGATCAGCACAGTGTGAAAATAGCTCTTTAGCAGAAGTGCCAGCTTGGCTGGTGGTTTTGACTTGAAGTGTGAGGTGTGTTTTGTGGTTTGGTTTTTTTTTACTACCTGAGTTTGCCTGATTGTTTAAACCATAGCTCTTTATTACTAAGTTTGATTTATAATGTGGGGGAGGTGACTCAAAAGTCTTTATCTTATACTTTACAAAAGTGCTGAGATAATTTTAAGTACATTTGCAATTGTCTCCAAATTTTCTAAGTACATTGCATTTGCCATTGTAACCATTGCTCTATGTAATATTCTTATATTCAAGGCCTGGTAATAGATTCTGGTGCAAGTCTGATTTACATCTGAATCAGGACTCCAATTTCAGCCTGAGTGTGACTTGAGGGGGATGTCAGGGGCAGAAGCAGCAGTCAAGGGCAAAATCTACTCATATGGATTCAAGATCCATTAAAAGCATAAGTCTTGTTGAAAAGCTTCTCATCAGGGCAGAATTTGGTGGCTTGATCTATTAGGGAGGTCCCAAAAGATGCATTCTGATATCCAGAAAATCCTCTGTTCAGAGACTTTTCTTCCGTACAGGCAAAAGTTAAATTTTGCTAGAAAAGATAATGAGCAAGGAGGCTGCAATTTTCACTTTTAAGCTGAATGAGGTCTGGAAACTCAAGCAAACTGGTGAGAAGGAATTTCTCATTTCATAAGGCAGAAGTACCACCACTAGGAATTTAGCACTGAAGACTGTAACAAGGCTTCTAGTAGCACGCCAAGTCCTGTGGTTAAACAGGCTGTTGTTTATCTGTAGTCCTAAACTGTCCCATCAGTGTCTGCAGGATGCTTACTGGTGACGAAGTTCTCTGCACAGTCTGGATTATTCTTTAATTTCAGCTCTAAGTTGCAAATGAAAGCATAGTGCATTGCTTTCTTGGCTTGTAAATAGGTACTGTAGAAGCCACTTGTGATTTAGAGCAGTTGGTGCTTTTTCAGTGTGTGAGGTTCTTGCTGATGCTTAGTGAGTCCCTGCTGCTGAAAAAGGAATTGCTAGTATCAATAGCCAATTAGTATTGACCCTTGTAATGTGAATATCCCAAGTAGTGTTCACTATGATCTGCGGTTGAAAATGTGAGTAGTAGTCTGCTATGTGCAAGTGCATTTATCTGCACTTATGCTGTAGACCAGCATTCCTCTTGCACTAAAATGTACCTTTAGTCTTTAGGTAAAACTGCCCCTACTTGTGTTCAGCTCTATTCTTGGTAGAGTTCAGATGCGGTGGCTATTTGTACTAGTGTTTGTATTACATTTGGAGATCTCTTCTGTTGTCATGTGAACAGATTGCTTGCCTGACTGCAGAAAAGCAGTTTGGAATTCTTCAAAGAAGGGATGTATTATTATATTCTGAATGGTACAAGTGTAATCATGTATTAAACTAATCCTCTGCTAACTCTTTTCAGTTCTAGGTAGATACTGTTCTTAACTGAAAAGAAATACTCAATGTTATGTGCTTCTTGTAAATCAGCAAATACTTTATTTTCCTGCAGTGCAGCTGTTGCTGATACTGTAATCTATCACAATGAAAAAGGCTTGGGTAGAAGGATTGTCTTAGCAATTAAATTGTTAAATTAAATTGTTAATGTTAATTTAATTTAATTAAATTGTTTTAGCCATTAAAACTCACTAAAAGTAACTGGTATTTTATGTCTGGTGTTGATGTATTTCCAGACTATGCCAATGTATTTGAAGTTGCTGCATCTTTGGTCTTAGTGGGCTGCTCCTAGGGCCAGAGGCCCTGGACAGTTAAACTGTTGAGTTTTGTCTAGATGAAGTGTCTGGATGAAAAAAAACAAACCCAAACAACAGATGTGAGAGTTCTAGTGCCCTTCCACCTGCTGCATACTGAGCTCTTTGGCATCCTGAAATTGTTGTGTGTTTTTTATCATGATTAATTTCATACATCAGCAGTAGCAACATAGCAGGGGAATTAAACTGGGTCTTTTTCCTCTTTTTAGATAAAGTCACTATTTAAGTGACTTTCAGACACTGGAGCCAAAGCTTAAATGTGGTCTGACTTCATGCAAACAGCTGCTTTCCCACATATTTGTTGAATAAATACTGGCCCATGTTCAGCAGTGTGTGTTCCCTTGTGACTCTGTGTTTCTACTTACTCCTCCGCTGTTTATGATCTCTGTCCAGAGAAATATGTGAACAGGAAGAGACTAAATGTTTTTGGTGATTCTTTGTGTAGTTTGAGTGAGGGTGGAGTCAAAGCAGGTGTCTTTCAGGACTTAGAGGTGGCATGTACAATAAATCACACTTTCTGAAGTCTCTTGCTGTTTACAGTTGTGTGTATAGCCTTCTGCTCAGTGCTACAGACCTTACTGGCTGACTGTTAGTGGCCTGTAGAAAAGGGTAGAAGAGTAAGAAATTCTTTTAAGTTGACCTAAGTAGAGCTCAAGAACTGTAAATGGCTTTCCATATAGTTTCTGTGGACTGTGAAGATACTTGTTCAGTTTTGAGAAATGTGAGTATTCATTTCTTCTACCACCACCCTGCTTGTCACTAAAACAGCAGCTGCTTAGGTTGTGGTGACGCTTGGAATTAAATAATGGCTTTAAAACTGAAGTTAGCAGTCTGGCTTTTAGACAGCTAGCTGACTTACGTGATTTGTTTTGATATTTTCTCAGTCATCTTCATATCAATGCTGTGTGTTTACTGTGAAGCCTATTTTGGGTTTGCACAGTAACTAAATGTGGTACTAAACTTCCTTTATTAGACAGTAGTATTTCTAGGCTAACTGTTCCAGTCAGCTCTATTGAGTTGTACTTGCCAGCAGGGCTACTGAAAAGCAAGGGCATAGTGATGACCTGACAATATTGGAGCATGCTGAAACAATATCATGCCTACAGAGCTTTTAGTGCTGGTTCTAAACAGTCTTTGTCTAATGTATTTGTTACTGAAAAATAGCCAGGAGTCTGTTTCCCTTTCTGTAGGGATTGCATGAATAGAGAACAAATGGAAAGGCCTTTTCTGTTTGCATGCTTTAGGAAAAGCCTCCCGGGTACAGGATTTGGAAGCAAAAATGCTATCACTTCTATTAAATGTGACCACGAGGTCTTGTTTTTAGGTTAAACTGAGCGTAAGCAGTTGTGCTAATGCCTACTCTGTATTAAGACTGCCATGAGCACTGCTGTAGGAGGCCTTTCTCTAGTGGAAGTAGTACTTGCTTTGGCAACATCAATTACATTAGTTTTGGCAGTCTTTTACTGCCTACCTGTGGCAGAAGTCCTGCTGATATTGGGGCAATTTGGCACAAGATACTGTAGGCTAGAAATTCTGAAGAAACCTTACATGGTTAGGAGTTGATCTTATTAAACTAGAATAAGACGACTGTCATGCTTCAGTGGACAACAGTGCATAATGTATTTTCATGTACTTTTGTATAGACCATTGTCTATACAAAGACAACTAAAATGAAGTACTTGAAGATAAGCTTGTCATTAATGCAGCTTCTTAGGAAGTGCAGATAGCTCAGCCAAGCTGGGTTTGTCAGCCTGAACATCTCGCTCCTGAAATGGAACTTGTGCATTAGGGTAGATACCGTTGCTTCTGCTGGCAAGTAGTGTTTATCGATGAATATTGCACTTATCACCCTGCCTTTTTATTAGGCCTTGGTGTAGGACACAACACTAATGATGTGCATTACTATAAGATAATGATGTAAGAATATATTTGAGATGTCTGTGCTAATTTAGATTTCCCCTTGTGTAAGACACTCTTAAACCTGAGTGGTTGGTTGTCTAGCTGACAGCTTGTCTGCTTCTCTTTTTTAATTTGGTTATGTATGAGGTCTTGAATTTAACTTGAAATAAACTGTTCTTCAGAAGAGCTTCAGTGTCTTATTACAGCAGACCCAAACCATTCTGGCCCACAAAAAACAAGTTCTAGTGGAACTTGACCTGCAGGGGAGTTTGTGGGCTGGCTTGATATGTCCTGACTCTTAAACTTGTATGAAAAAAATCTTTTTCCCCCCAAATCATATGATTTGAGAAAAGAGGGCTCAGATACTAAGATGTGATCAGTTCCTTCTGTTATAAAGGAGGGGAAGAATAAGTCTTGCAATCACGCAGTGGTGCCTTTAGTTGCTTCTGGTGGGAGCCCATCCTGTAAAGGAAGGAATCATTGCACTAACAGAGATGAGGGGAAGTGATGAAGTCATTAAGATGAGAACTGTCCCACTGGTAAGAGTTTCACTAGTTACTGGCCACTGCAATTTGAAGCTGCTAGAAGTGTCTTCTGTACACTGCCAAAGTTCAGATGGATTAATACATCTGAATGCTCCCAATCAGTTTCACTGTCTGTGTAGATATTTTAGAACAGATTTATCCCTCTTTTACAGTACTGCAACAACTTTCATAGAATCACAGAATACCAGGTTGGAAGAGACCTCAAGGATCATCTAGTCTAACCTTTCTTGGCAAAAGTGCAGTCTAGACAACATGGCCCAGCACCCTGTCCAGCTGAATCTTAAGTGTCCAATGTTGGGGAATCCGCCACTTCCCTGGGGAGATTATTGCAATGGCTCACTGTTCTCATTGTGAAAAATTTTCCTCTTGTGTCCAATCAGAATCTCCCCAGGAGTAACTTGTACCCATTGCCCCTTGTCTTTTCCATGTGACTCCTTGTAAAAAGGGATTCTCCATCTTCTTTGTAGCCACCCTTTAAATACTGGAACATGGTGATAAGGCCTCCCCTAAGCCTTCCTTTTTCAAGGCTGAACAAACCCAGTTCTCTCAGCCTCTCCTCACATGGCAGGCTTCCCAGTCCTCTGATCATCTCTGTGGCCCTTCGCTGGACCCTCTCCAGCCTGTCCACATCTTTTTGCATAGTGGACCACAACTGAACAAAATATTCCAGGTGTGGCCTGACAAGCACTCAGTGAGATAATGACTTCTTAATCTCTGCTGGTCATGCCCTTGTTGATGCAACCCAGCATACTGTTGGCTTTCTTTGTTGCAGCAGCAGCAGCACACTGTTCACTCTGAGCTTCTTGTCCACCAGGACCCCCAGGTCCCTTTCCACAGAGCTGTTCATGTGAGTATTATCAAAATAACTAATCCTTGGTACTCTTTAGTAGCATGGTAATGAGTTAAGGTATGTGAATGACACTAACCTTTTCCAAATTATACAGAAGTTGCATTCAGAAAAATCTCTGCACTGCCCTAGAAACAGTGGGGCCAGACTCTTGCAGCTGTACTGATGTGTATCAAAACTCACTTATTTAACAGGGTTTGGTAGTGTTCCGCCTGACTTGCACAGTGGTGTAACTTGAAACATGACTTACATGAATTAAGTTGCAGATATAAAGGAGACAGATCTTCTAATGTTTACACACCTGTTTAAACATCAAACTTGTGTAGTTAAGTGAGGTTTGCATAGTTAACAGCTGTTGTGTTAGGAAAAGTCAGCTTGTTTGGTTTCCTGTGTGTGCTCCCCTGCACCCCCTGTCACAACCTGTTCTATGAGCTGCAGACCTGGTGTTCTTGGAGTTGAATACCAGGCACTTCTTTGAAGATAGGATGGCTCTGATTTGGGCTGGTCAGAGGGCTAACCTTCGCAGATATTTATCTTTAGTGACCAAAATTGTGCTATGAATGAGCTGCCTGAATTTTCTACTTGTTCACCTGTAAATTTTAACTTCTTTCTGAGCTTTGATTGTCCTGAAGTCATCTAGAATGCATCTATCTGTTGGGAGGGAGCACAAAGTTTTTTGGTGTTTTTTTATTTATAAGTATTGTGTTTGTCCTTTAGAGAGCTGTTCTTCAGAGCCAAATTAATCAAATACTCCTGCCCAGCTTAGGGTATTAGCTTTTTGTAAGAAACTTTCTTTTTGAATAACAATATGCACCTTCTTTCTATACTTACACACGATTACTGTTCTGGGTCTGCATGGTAACAGCTGAATGTGCCCCTTTCTAATTAGAACTGTACCTATTTTCTACCATGCACATGTAGGCATCTGTCATGTTACTTAAGCAATGGATGGAGTGACTTAAGGCTGTTCTAAATGAGCTTCATACATATTATTGTGTTGGCATTAACAGGATCATTAGAGTAAGAATATTGTTTGCACCAGTTAGCTGTAAAGTTGGTAAATGGTAGAATGTTTAATGGATGTTTCAGCTTGATTGCCATCAGACATTCTTGCTCTAATATAGTCCTAGCAATGTGATATCCAGGGGAATACTATAGAAATCAAGAGTTGGCAGATTTTTATAATTAATATTGCTTGGGGAATTCACTTGTAGGGTAGGTCTAAACTATTAACTTGATTAACCCATATTTTTAAAGTCACAAGGTACTTCTGAGACATGTATGTTTAATTATGTTCTCTATTATAGGAAGATTGTTATATGTGGGACCAAGCAAATATGGCTTAAAACAAAAAAAAACTTACAGTTGGAAGAAACTAATAGCATTTCAAGGAAATAATTTCTCTTAATTTATACAATAAGTGTACTACATTACATGCTGTAAACCTGGATGCATATTTTCACTCAGTTGGCTTAGTTGGTATAATTTATGTTGAAGTATGACCACCTGCAACTTCTGTAAAATATCACATTGGGTATTTTAATACATGATTCTGCTGGGCAGTAGTAGCAATAGGAAGTCTATAGGCTGTAGTACTAGAAATGCTGTTGTGTTGCCTTTTTTAGAGATCCATTTAAAGTAATAACTGATTTGCATCAAACCTAGTAGGGGTTTGTAATTGCTTGAATAGGAAACTAGGTGAAACTGAAATATAACTACCACAGTCTAATAAGATGGGATCTTAATTGTTTTTTAATTGATCATTTTGTTTAACTTGCCCCACTGATTCTACTCTAGTGTCCAAAATGGAGCTTCGTATAAGAAATTGTGCCATGTTGTCCCTTGTTACACTGCTGCATCTTCCAGAATCAAACAGTATCATTACATGGGGATGGGGAAGAAAAGAGGGAGAAGAAAATGGTTAAAGCAAATAAATGGTCTTGGAGAATGCTGTTCTCTAACCTTGTACATACAAATATAAGAGAACCCACTGAACTTAATTGCCTGTAGGTCAAGGTTGTAGTAAGAGTTTTCTTCATAGCAGTCAATTGTGAAAGGCAGATCATGTAGGTAAAGCATTTGATTATACTAGTCCTTCATGATTTGTGAATAGTAATGCCATGGACTTCAACTGATCTGGAAGGCTTATTGGTGGGAGAGAAGAAGAAAAGCATTTCACATAGAGGACCAGCCTTAATGGAAATGTGCTTGTGACACTTCTAGCAAACATCAATAAAACAGCATCTTGCCTGTGTTTGAGGAGTTGTGTTATTAGTGCTTCAGGAAACAATTTTCTCCTTTCTTGAAAGGAGTATCTTGGGGTTCTCAGTTCCTTGGAAATACAAGCCTTCTTAAACAACAACAAAAAAACAAACACAAAACCCCAAAACACTTCCCAAAAACCCCCAAACAAACAAAATGATACCCCAAAACACAAACATAACCTCCTGTCACAGGTTGTCTGGCTCTTGCAGAGCTTACATTTGGTGTCTGGGGGAAGACAACTGAACTACAGCTGCAAGCACTTGGCTCTTAAAGCTCCAACTCAGGCTGATGCCCAGTAGTTAAGAGGGGAAGGTGCTGTGCTAATTCAGTGGGGGAAAGAAAGGCAGAGTTGCTGCTCTTACTCTAAAAATATTTTTTTCCTTGTATAATGGAACACTACATGCTACTAGATATACTCAGTCTCTCATACAGCTCAGACAGTGCAAGGAAACTCATCATGCTGCAGAATCTATCTCAAGAAGGCATGTAGATGACAGGGTTGTAACGAATGTGTTCAGAGAGTAAGGACTTGCACCTAAGAGTCTTAATTTGTTTTAGGTTGTTTTTGGTAACTTGACAACATGGGGGTGGCTTATAGAACTCGTTAAAAAAATTGAATGGTTAAATCTTTTTGTTATCTTGGACGCTCTTTTCCTGAACTTGTACTCATGCACATCATGGGTTTGGTGTGAGGAAGACAAGAAATTACACAGATTGAGACTATTTAGTGCAGTATACTTTTGTTTTAAGGTAGAACAAATAGTAATAGAACTACTCAGGGAAAATAGCTGGGAAAGATTAATCTGAAAGTGTGTAGTATTGTTCTGGAAGATTATTCATAACTGAATATAGAGTGGTTCTGAACTGGGAAATGAGGCTTTTTTAAAAATAGCACTGCAGAATTTCTAACTCCTCTTACGTTCAACTCTGCCTCCCCTGAGCACTTACCCCTTATCAAAACATGGATTTAAGCACTTGATTGAGTGCTTGGAACTGAGGTAAAAGGTTGCCTGTTCATGGTGCTGAAGTCTGGACGTATAGTAAATTATCTGGTGGTTTATCCAATAATAAAGGTGATTAAAGTGGGACTGTCAGCCTTCTGGGTCCGTGTGATACCTCTCTTGTTCTGTACAGCTCTACCTCATAACACAGGCAACTTACTTCCTCCATGTTTTATATTTGTCTTTTACTGTGTGATCTTTCTAACACTGGCTTTTAGAAGCCTACTTGAAACTTTTTGGTCATAAGCCCTCTATGATTTTCCAGTGAAGTACTAAAATAAAAATCTTCTAACCTGCAGCACAGCCAAGTACAGTGTGGTGACATTTCTACCTCGATTCCTGTATGAGCAGATAAGAAAAGCTGCAAATGCATTCTTCCTCTTCATTGCCTTACTGCAGGTATTGTTTTACTGGTTTGCCTTGATTATAAAATGAAATTGTAATGCAGTAAAAGTTGTTTCAGTTGTTATGCTTAACTGCAAAGAAATTCTTAGACATATTTAATAGGAATATTAATGAGGTATGTACTTCATAATTGAAATCAGAAGGCAACTTAGACTTTTTTCCAATGTAGTTTATAAAATCAAGCTACTTTTATTCTTAATAAGTAAAAACAAGAAGTAGTGTCGTAAAACATGGAGCTATTGATCATACTGAGAAAAGCATTTGTGGATTCTTGTGAAACTGCTGACTGTTTAAATAGTCCAGATTATCACTGCTCCCAATTGAATTATATCAGTTGAATGCTTCTGTTGTAAAGAGAGGAGAAATAGAATAAAAGGCATGAACAACAACTTTATCTTTAACTTTATGGTGGTAGTTTTTTCAAACCTGCTGAGAGCTTAGGCTAGTTTGCCCACTGAAATTGGATGTCAGTCAGGCACAAATTAGAAAGCTCTGCGTCCTCTCTTCTGAGAGCTTTGCATAGAGTTCTAAATTTGCTAGAAACTAATTTTAAATACAAATATAAAACAGGTATCTCTTCTCCCTCTGTTCACAGCAAATTCCAGATGTCTCTCCAACAGGAAGATATACCACCTTGGTGCCATTGCTATTTATTTTAACAGTTGCTGGCATCAAAGAAATCATAGAAGACTATGTGAGTATGATTATGGGGAAGGCTGTGCTAAAGACAGTGTTTCAAAAAAGCCACAAAATGCCGCAAAGCTATGCATCTCTCAAGTCTATTGAGTCATTGCGTAACAGCAGCAAAATATCCTTTTGACTGCCAAAGCTCTGAACTTGTCTAGAATTTCTGTAGCATGCTGAGATAAATCAAGCATTTTCATTATAATGGTGAACAAGGAAACAACAGAAGTCAGGACACTTGTTTCTACATCTTCAAACTTGTTTATTCATGCTTTTATTAGAAGGGCCTGGCTAGAAAGACACTGTAGAGTCCTGAGAGATATGTGGCATTTCTAGTTGGTCTTGAAAATGGGCAAGGGGGAAAGCAACTTTAGCATAGAGAAAACTGTTTTGGGGAAAATCTACGCTAACTTCCTTGGATACTGTTTATAATAGAGGTCTTCCTGCTTTGCAAAGTTCTGATGAATAAAATAATTTAGAAATCAGTCTAACAAACAGCACATAGAATGTATAGTGCAGCTGTCATCTAAATATACTGTTCCTCTTGTTTTTCTTCCAAAAACCAGTTTTGGAGACTTAGTTTTTTGCTGTTGATCCAGGCTTGAGCCTGACTTCCAGCATGGGGACTCTCACTTTAAAGTTAAATTATATTCTTTTACAAACCATTTGGATTTAGATGATCTGTGTGGCTGTTTTAAACAAAAAAAACCCCCAACCCCCCCCTCCAAAAAAACCAAAAAACCCCCCAAGAAAACAAACCATAAAGGGAAAAATGACCTAATGTATCATCTTGCTGTTTGTCATGTTTCTAGCTCTAATGGTTTTGAAATCTAATGAAGCGTAATGAGGTGTAATGAAATGTTTTGTTTCCTTGCAGAAAAGGCATAAGGCAGACAGTGCAGTGAATAAAAAGAAAACAATAGGTAAGACTAAACAGTCTCTAAGTTAAATATTTAAGTGCAAATAGTGAATACCAGAACACTTACTTTTGGACAATTCTATTGCTTAAACAGTCATGATGGTGAGGAAAGTGTGTCTTTTTGGACTAGGTAGTTACTGGTATGTTAGGATTTTACTTTAAATGTTTCAGACTGATGCTGATAGTGTGACGCTTGGGAGTGAGATGGTGATGGTGGGGACTATTAGAATTTATAAGCTTGTGTAATTTCAAGGTTGTCCAAAGTTATACAGTTCTCCGCTCCTCCAAGAAAACCAAGCAATTTTCTCCCTTGCCAAACTCTATCCTGATTATTCTTAAAAAAAACCAAACAACAAAACACCCACAACAAAAAATGCACAAAACAAACACTCCTTCCCCCCAAAAAAACTAACCAACTAAACAAAAAACCCCAACAAACCCTTGAAACACTAAAAATTGGTGTCAAAGAATTTTTAAGTAATTTTTGCAAATGCTGCCTGCTGCCCTTAAAATACAGGAAGAGCTCAGGGGATTTTATGGATTTGCTTTCTTGAAATGTCACTGAAAGAGAATTTAACACTAATATCCTCTGAATGCCTGCATATATCCCTAATGTACTGACACACTGAATACCTGAAGACGTCATATTTGTTTTCATCTCCCTTAACTGAAAACCTGTGCAGAAAACATGAGGAGTTTCTTGATGGCTGCCCTATGGTCAGTCTGTGCTGCAGTCACAGGATCTCTGTGTTCCTGTGTTGGACAGCTCCTTCGCTGCTCCTCCGTGGAGATCTGCAGATGAAACAGAAACACAGGGACTTGACCTTTGAGTAGAGCCCCTTCCTCCCAAACACATTTAGCTTAAGTGTCAAGAAGCTAGAGAAATGCTTAAAGGAACATGAGGAACTGAACAACCTGCTAGCTCCATGCATCAGTTAACAGGCAAAATGTTTGCAGGACTGTTTTCAGTGAGTTGTTTTTCCTTCGTGCTTGAGAAGGTAAGGTGATCATTGAGATTGTATATTAATGAACACCAAAAAGCATTGCTTTACCAGTTCTTCAGGGTAATTTCTCTACAAGAGTTAGGGAAGATGTTTCAAGTGCAAGAACGCTGAATTATTAGTCATGAGAAGTCAGCAATTAACTGGCTGTAGCACAACAGGCCTTGTTATATGTAATATGAAAGACTGCTCTTTCAAAGGTCACACAGGCAGTTCTAATTCATTTGTAGTTAGAGAACATGTGCTAACAAAGACTTCAAGGGAAGTTTATCAGAGTAATTGTGGAGACACAACCTTAAAGAACACAAGGTATTCTTATAGAGCTAAGTGGAACTTAGCACTTGAAAAATTTATTTTAGTTCAAGTTTTATTTCTTACGTTTGAATACTCTAAATACAATTTTCAAAATGATACTTAAAACTATCCTCATCTTTCTTAAGAGGAAGGCTAAAGAGGCTCATTCTTGAGACTTGTATTATGAGAATGAAAAGCTAATTTACGTTCAAGGTGGGATTAAGATGAATTAAATTTAGGTTCTGTATGTGCCTTTAGGTGGTTCTTATAGCTGAGTGAGGTCTAGTCAATGCAATCACTACAGAGAGTAGTTCAATTCACACAAAACTAGACATCTACTAGCTGCTTAGCTATGTTCTGAACTACACTGACTGCAATGGCCAGATGCTTGCTTCAGTAACATTCATGTAGGCTTTGCTTTTATCTTCGTGTTTAGTTTTTTGAGCAGTAGTGTATCTTCAAAGCACGTTTCCTATATTAAATTGCCCATTGAAAAGATTGGTTTGTTTTGCAGAGTGGCTTTGGTATGTAGGAATTAAATTCCCTTTGGAGTTGAGGGAAATAGAAATTGAAAGTTCTGCTTCAGGTGAGCACTGTACATCTCCATTAGGAGCTGGAGTGTGTTAGGCTCTGAGCCAGTGTTTCATGTCTTGGATGGCTTCATGTGGTGTATGTGGAGATGACCCTGAATCTAGGGACCAGACTAAATGTAATTCCAAGTGAAGCCCCTGAGCAGCATATTACATAGATGTAGAGAGCTCAGTAATAACTTCTGATTTATGATCTTCTCATTGTCAAATAGAATAAGCCATGAGCATTTAATACTGTATGGGATGCCCTTGAAGAGTAGACGAGCACAGGGCCAGCAAACTGTTGCACAAGACTGATGGGAAATGCTTGCCCTTCAGGAGCAGCACTTCAAATGGCCTCACACACCTAGGTGGAGTGACAGCATTAAGTCCTAGATCTAGAACATTAAGACTAAAAAACAGTGTATTGAAGTCTTAGAAGGCTTATATCAAAATGCTGGGTTTGAGTAGAAGAAGTCTTTTTAGATACTTGTTCTTTGTTACTTTAACCAAATATCTTTGGCAATGAATAATTCATCAATTTTACTCTCCTATAAACATTCTGTACTTCTATAAAACTGGGTTAAGCAGAGCAGAAGGTGCAAAATTGCAATCCCAAAATTTCTGAACTGTTTTATGTCTAATGGAAACTTTCTCTTTAGATTGTGGGGTTATGAGTCTTAAAGAATAGCTGCTTCAGTAATTTGCTTGACTAATATTTTAGTTAAATTTATTTCAGTAGGCATGAAAGCTAAATTGTTTTCTTAAGTAAATTGTCTACAAGACCAAGTTCATGGCACTTGAAGCTACGAAATATCTTTGCAATGATGTGAACTGTTTGCTGAAATGTCTCCAGAATTTTCTGGTGGAACAGGGAGCTGTTTAAAGCAAGGTACAGGAGATGTTAAGCGTTGCAATTCTTCTCTGAGAGTTTGGATTTTGAGTCAAGGCTGCAGGTATGTGGCTTTTTCACTTGAGATTCTGGGCTCAGGCCTTCTCCTGTGTTCTGAACTAAGCAGAGCTCAATTCAAGCACAGCTTAGAGGGAAGGAAGGGGTGCAACAAAACTGTTCTTCCCCTAAATTGCATATACTTGTTTGGGTGGAAGCTCAGCAGTTTAGACACATCACTAACAGTACTTCTGTTGCTGCCCACCCATTTTTTGTTAAATAGTTTACTTCACTGTGATCCGTCCTCTGTAATGTTAAATCTCAGGATTCAGTGCTTCAAAGTGTGTGGCCTGGGGACAGGAATCAAGAGGTGGTTTTCTTGGGCTTGATCTGGTCTGACAAATCTTGCATTCCTGTTTGGGGAGTGCCCTAACCTGAGTAGGATGGCTGAGGCTGTATTCAGTGGAATTGTATCTTCTGGGAATTTGGTATGATTTTCAAATGAGCTACGTATGTGAATTGCATAGAACTGAGGAGAAAACTTATTCAAAGTAGGGCGCTGTCCTCTTCAACTTTCATCTGTTGCACACCACAGTCTTTGAACATCTTTTAAAAACTGGCAGCAGCTGCTTTCAGTGAAGGGTTTGAGTTTGTGCTCAGACCTGGACTGGATTTTGTTGCTCAGCAATGATTGGGCATAAATTTTTGACCTTGTTGTTTACGCTAGGGTAGTATTAAGTATGCGTAGAAGCATCTAGAGGAACTATTTGGGTGGAAAAGCAGAGTAGATGACCAATGAGTGGGTCAAGACAGCAGTATAGGACTTTGGCACTGGAGAAGCCAAGGCCTGTTTCAGTACCTTGTTTCCTTTTTTGTTTCAATGTGAGCTTCAGCATTTAGGATTCTTCTTCTGCCAAAGCTGATCTCTGCTTTTCAGTAGGACTTTGAGCCTGCTTGACGATTAAGCCTCAGCCCTATAAGGGCAATTTATATGGTAGTGAGGTTGGATATGTCAGAGTCAAAACATAACGAATAAAATGCAAGGAAAACGGTGAAAAGCGAAAATTCTGTGGTTAGTCATATATATAGAGTAAAGATGCTTCCTGGTACTGATTGACAGTGGGCAATAATGCCCTTTGTTTTAAGGAAGGTCACTTCCCAAATGAGCAACAGCACTGCCCATCTGCGTGTTAGTATGAAGTGATGCCAGGAAGAAATCAGGCCACCAACTGTTGTCTAGCAGGTGATAAAAATGATATAAATACTAAGGGCAGATTCTTCCTCCTTCTTGGATGCACATGCCTACAGCTGTGGACAAAAGTGTGGTCCCAGCTTCTGAAAAGTACTTTTCTGATGTGTGTTAGTTCCCATTCTGGTCAATGTTCACTACTGCTGATAAAGTTGTTTTGAAATTTGTCCAAATCTTGGGTATTTATTCTAATCTAACTTTAAACTTTCTTTCTAGTTCTAAGAAATGGGATGTGGCAGAACATTATGTGGAAAGAGGTAAATAAAACTGGGGATGGGAGGGAATGGAAGGTGTTCAAGAATTACTTTTGTTAGAATAAATTTGGAGGCCTAGAGTTAATGCACACTGTGAGAATTCCCTGTGACTTGGGGTGGGAAGGATCCTTTCTGTTATAATAGTGAAAATTGCCCTGAGCAAGGCACCTGAGTACCCATCTTGAAATCCTAGTACTATGTTTCTGTCAAATGCTAATGAACTGTTGTAAGTGTTCTTGCTTGGACAGTTAATATGCTCCAGAGTATAAACAGTATTTTGTTTTCAGTCCACATCTAGAAGAGTAACTTTCACTGCAATGCTGTACCTCCCCTGAAAGTTGAACAGAGACTCTTTTTGCTACCTGTGCTAAAAAGTTCTTAGGTTTTGAGGCTAATTAGTAAGCTGTTTGCTCAAGTAAGGAACACAAGCCCTGCTGCTGCCTCAGGCACTCAGGACCCATGTTCTGTGAAGCCCTGTGCCAGGACCTGGTGAGCTTTATTTCTAGAACTTGCTGAAATCCCTCAGGATGTATTGATCTAATTGTGGCTCTTAATGTCTCTTTAAGAACAAAATTAGCCCTGTTAACTAATAAATGAGGAAAAAGTACACAGTTTTAAAACCTCTGGGAAATGAGACTCACCTCAAGAGACCTAAAAGCAAGCAATCCTGCTGAAGTGTTAGGCTATAGTAGAAACTAAAGCTTGCCAGGGATTCTGATGGCTAATGCTGATGCCTGTTATGCTGTTCCATGTCCTATTTGTAGTGAGGACACTGAATTGAAAGATATTTAAAGTTGAGCCTGGAATCTAGTTTTCTTATACCCTTAAGCACTTCTTGAATTGGCCTGTGTCTGCATCTGCATATTGTCCAGGCTTGCATTTACTATTAGGGAATAACAGTTCTGTACTATCCACCTTGTTTACTTTAAGGCAGACTTCTTTTCTTTTTTGTGCTGAAATTGGTAGGGAATTTGTTTTCAGTGGGATCAGAGTAAGACTAATGAATCTGCCTGTTCAAACATGCCATCTGTTTCAATTTTTATAAATTAATGTGTTCAAAATATTTTAAGCCCATTTCAGACTCTCAGGAGTGCATGGGTGCCAAGCAGTCTGATACTCATCAGGCAAGCCTGGCTTACTGTTTTGAGAGTGTTACTTGGTCCTGCTTAGAATGAAAGTCCCATGCATGTGACTCCCATTAAAGGTGCTGGAAACTGTTAAGTCTTCAGTATTGCAGAAATTAGGACTTGGCACATCTCAAGTGACTATAGGTCAGGGAAGAACTGGTTGATACTATTTACCTGTACAGATGATGCTCCTTGCTAGTGACTAGTACAAGTAGCACATCTAAAGAGGGCTAAGGGAAAATGATAGTGATGACTGGAGTAGGTAAGTAATATGGAGAAGGAATAGAAGAAACTCTTGATACTTGAGGAAAGTAAAGTTTAAAAATAACTCTTTTACTAGGAAAAAAATCTTTCTGTAGGTTAAATAAGACTAAAGGAAAAAACTCTCAAATTTGGATAATGGCAGGATTATAGAAGAAAGTAATTTTCACTAAGTATAAGCCGCAGAAATTCACACTTTCCAATTGAGTATATCTATTTTTTTTCTATAGAGAATTGTTTACTTTGCATTCAGAAAAGGGAAGGCTTTCATACTTCCAAACTTGCAGTGAAAAGTATTCTGACTTTCAGAAACACTGTCTTTAGCTGTTCTGTGCATGATGCTGTTCTTTTGACTGGGTGAAAGAAAATAACAAACTAACATTCCAGACAAGCGAACTGTTTGTTTTTATTTTCCATGCTACTGTACTCCTGCCCCTGACTCAACAGGTAGCAGTAGGAGATATTGTGAAGGTCACCAATGGGCAACATCTTCCAGCAGACATGATCATTATATCTTCCAGGTATCCTGAATGGGTGTGGAAATGATGTGTCTGATGAACTGAGGTGCAGAGGACTCTAAACTCTGTATTTGCTATTAATAAAAACAGACATCAGATGGCACTAATTCTTCTCCACTGCCAAAACAGTGCTTTACTAGGCAATGATTCATGTGTCATTGTAGATAAGTTCTTAAGAAAGAAGGCTTCTTTAAGACTTCATAGTATTATGTACCTGTAATTCGTGAAGTGTATCATTGAGTTTGTTTGGAAGACTGAAGGTCTGTTACACAAGCTTCATGTGGTCAGTTGCTCTGTGGCCTTCTGAGGATACCTCCATTTAATTAAGGAAGCTTAAGTTTTCTTCCAATTAATTCCACTGAGTTTCCAGCATATTTTCCTGCCCCTCAGGAAAGATTTCTCTTTCAAACAGTAATTCTAAAAGGCTAGTGCAGCTGGCAGCTAATAACTAGCCAGCAAAATAGCTTTTAGGCTTCATTTGTTTACTCCTTGTCATTGATACAGTGCACATATAGCCTATCCCTAGCGTGGTAGCAACAGTAAATGTTGAGTACTGCTCACTTTTTTGTGAACTATGGGACAACTTGTTTATACTGATGTACTGGGAAACAAAGCTTGGTTGCTAGTTCCTAAAAGCATTTGAGTGGTACTTGGCTGCTAATCTAGATCGTATATTGAGTTGAATAACTTGAGGCCAAATCAAGACCACTGTCCACTTAAGTGAGATTTAAACAAGAGGCAATAATGCAGTTCCTGTTATTGAACATGCTTCTTTCTACTAGTCAAACCTTATGACACCTTGCTCTTCTCCATAATTTCCTTCTGTCTGCATGCTTTTCAGCAGTGACTGCAGGTTGCTCTGGTCTCCAGGTTACAGTTCTCTTAAATGACCCAACTTCTAAGGGAACTCGTTTTCTAAGCTACTGCATTTTCTGTTCCATCTTTGTGCTGTTCCTGGGAGGCTTCACTTTTTTTTGAAAGCTGTATGGGGAAGCTCAGTCTTTGAACTGTCACATGATCAAGGATAGAGGTGTCTTGATTCCATGGTATACAATATTGTATTTTTAAAAACAAACCCCGAATCTTAAATAAGCAGTTGTCAACTTTAATATGCAGTTAGTTAGGCTACACTTTGACATAAATAACTTGCTCTTTCAGTATTGAGGAGTATTTGTTCTACTTGAGAACTTTTCCTCTAATGTATTATACTACAAAACCTTCTGATTTATTTCTTAACTTGCATGGGTCAGCTTTTTGTTCTGTATTATTCTACTAACCTGCTGTCATTGATAATCACATAACTGGAGAATTTAACCCAAAGTATGTTGATTTGGAAGAAGCTTTGCTTGAAGTAAATAGCAATTGCTATGGCAGTTCTGCTTTATAATTGGTATTATTCCCATGATTCTTTTAAATGACAATACTAAGTGTCCTCAGTTCACCAGAAGGCTTTGCATGCTCTGAAAGGGTGGGGTCTTGTGCTTGTATGTGTTAATTTTCTGTGTCTGAGCTGACTGTCAGAGGTGGAATAAACTGTTGTTTTTATCTTGAGTCTTTTTTCCTATGTAGAATAAAGGTGAGATCAAATGAATTTTATATAGAGTATAAACTTACATGAAGGAAAAAAGATTTGAATCCAAACACAACTTTGTATGGAAACACTTCCACGTTTCTGTGGAAATGAGGAATTGTCTTGCAAGAGGTCTCCCTCCTGAGTTAACCACTTCAGTTGTAGTTGATAAGGTGTTTGTGACAGAAGTAAAATTGGAACCAAACTGGACTTAATCTGGGGCTTTCTTGGGTTCAGATGCAGGTTGCCTGTATAGGAGGAGACAAAGAACAGACTCTGAACTTTTTTTTTAAGAAAAATTCTCTGGAGACAAAAATCTAGCTTCTTACTATGTTAAAATGTACCTGTCTGTTTCTTAACAATTTTTGTCCTAAGGAGCCTTTATTACTGACTTTTCTGCTGATTTAAGTACACTTGCTGTTAAAGCAATTGGTTACTTTGGAAAAGAAATAGCAACATCTCAAGAGTATGAAAAGTGATATGCTGAAGAAGCACATGTTTGGGTCCAGATGAAAAACTGATATTCCTTAGCAGCCTGAGAAGGTAGTTAGGAAAAACAGTTTTGGTGGTGCCATACAGAGGTTTTAAATCTTAAGGGGCATGTCAGGAAGAGATCCATGACCGAAGTACCCTTCCTTATCACAGGTGCTACCTATGCAGAGCTCCTCCATGTTAGATGTAGATAAGACCTTGACTAATGGAAGATTCACAGTTCTGTGAGGAAGATTCTGTCCCCCCCACCAGTGGTAAGGGCAGAAGCATCTCTGGAAGATGCAGATCACAGCCCTCAGTTTCAATCTTATTGTACCTTTTTCTGATTCTCAGAAAAACCCAAACTGACTAGCAGTGACTTCAGATGTACCTCCACAAGTCCCTCAACTTTAAGGTGTTCTTGTGGCCATGACCTTTTGTGTGCGTGGTTCATAGATGGAACTCAATAGCAGAGAGCACTACCCTCTTCATCCAAGCACATCCCCTTTTTTACACTGTTCAATACTTAGTATTTTATCTATAGCTCTTGCAATCTGAAGCAATTTTATGGATTGCAATGTAAAATAGTCCACTTTGGGCATCTAAGTTTATCATAACTTGTTAAATTCTTATTAACCTTCTGATTTAGACTTGTCTTTCTCTAGAATTTGTTGTATGAGAGTGTTCATATCCAAAGACATCTCTGTAAAATGTGTACTTTCAGCTGGCTCTTTCATAGTCACATACTACCAATATGGATTTTTGTCTTCTGCAGTGTATTGAAGAAGTGTATTGTGGACCATTTTAGTGCAAAAGTAGTATACAAAAAGTACTGAGTTTTAATATTGAAAATCTTATGCTCCTTACAGTGAACCACAAGCTATGTGCTATATTGAAACAGCTAATCTCGATGGGGAGACGAATCTTAAAATACGACAGGTAAAACAAACTAAATTTCGCCTTTTTTTTTCCATTTAGGTATCTAATATTAGCTACAAAGCAGAGTCTAGCTTGCATGACAAAGATACAAGTACTCTTTTTAAAAAAAAGCGTATCTCCTTCCAGGTGGCTGTAGCCTTCTTTTCAACAGATAAACCCAAGCAATAATGCTTCATGGGCAAGTGTAAGGAACTAATCTGGAGGAAGTATTATAAGCCTACAAAGGCAAATCAAACAGACCTTGGCTGTGTTTTGCTGACGGTCCAGTAAGTGGAACTGAAGTGCTGTATTTAAAAAAAAAAAGGCAGCTGAGCTTGTGATGAGAGCTGCAGTTTCTGCTGTCACAAGTGCCAATGTGTCCGTTGCTTCTGCCTCTGCAGAGTGCTCAAAAGGACCTTTTATGTTTAAGTTAATTTGTTCCCTCTTTGTGGTAAATAGTAGAACTTATTTGGATATTTCTAGTTTTGTTGAAGAAATACTGTTGATTATGGTGTTTAGGAGTAGTTCAGAATCTTTGCCCTCTTTCGTTACAAGAAAAGAATTTGGATTAGGATTTTGAAATACAGATTATTTGTTTTTAAAAAGCTGTACACTTGCTGCTTGTTTACTGTCTTTTGTAGAAATGTGATTTACTGTTCTGGGTCAGCCCAATAGATCAGATCTTGAGTTCTGTCAGATTTTATTTGCTTCAGGACACATGCTTAAAACAAACAAAAAAAAAGGTTGTGGGGCCTTTTAAGACCTTGTTCTGGCTTGCAGTGCTGCAGTCAAAATCCGGCAAAAGAAACACTAAATGGATCACTTAACCAAGTGGAGGTTTTCATAGACAGATGAAAAGCAATGGAGTGTTGTATGTGTACTCTCAGATGGAGTAGCAATATGTTAGGTTACAGTTGCATGATGGGTTGATAATTAACCTTGAGTAGGATCAGAGCATAATGGCTGCAGTGACCCAAGAGAGACTACACTTAAGAGTGACTATATTTAGCAGCAGTAACACATCAGTGGAGCTATACTTGCAGAGTAAAGCTAGGCCTGTTTATACTGCTTGTCTCCTACTTCCTTCTGCACATGAGCAACTTCATGCTTTGTGGATGGGACTTTCCTCTTAGTTACAGAGAGATCATGTAAGTAATATAACTCTTGTGTAGAGGGATTCAAACCAATCCTATATAAGCAGGATCCTGTGTGTCCGTAATGAATCTTCGTTGCAGGAAAGAGTTATTGAATACCCATTAAAAACAAAAACAAAAAACCCCCAACCCCATCCTCCAAACCGTGCCCCCCCCCTCCCCCCAACAAACTCAACAGAAAACCTCCATGCATTTAATTACATTGGCTATCTTAGATGTTGGAAGAAAGCACCATTTTCCTAGGTTGCCTTCTAATAACACTTTTGACAAGAATCTCCTTTGGATTGGTCTCTGCAGGGATTGTCTCAAACTGCGAGTCTCCAGTCAAGAGAAGAATTGATGAAAGTATCTGGAAGGATAGAATGTGAAGGACCCAACCGTCATCTTTACGACTTCACTGGAAACTTGCGCTTAGATGGTCAAAGGTATTCACTTAACCAAATGAATTTATGGCTTTGTTGTCAGGAAAAATGTTTCCTGTGTGCGTTGTCTGCAACACTGAGCATATGCATGTTTTTGCTGGGGAAGAGGAGGGTAATAATTAACAGTTGTCAATCAGAGCACAGGCCAGTATAAGATAACATAGTTCTGTCTTCCTATGGAGTCTTCTGCTTGTTATGGGAGAGTTGGTTTCTTTGGAATCATAGTGTGTTTGTTATCAAAAGTAACACCTGAAGAGAAGGAAGAGTGGGGGAATAGCTGAGGTTTTTAGGGCTGCCTTGTTACAGGAGGTACGCAGAGGAAATGGGAAACCCTTGTCTTCCAACTAGAGCCAAAGGCTGCACGAAGTTCAGATCTATAGAGAAAAATTATCTTAGAATCTGGAGTCTTTATCAGTGTGACTTTGGTCTGTTGCAACTCTTGGAAGAAAAGAACTTAGTTTTAGTACTTGAATTCATAGAATTTGAAAGATCAGTAGGAACATACAGGTTTCATCTTGCTGTACCTGTTTTCCTGCACAAAAACTGTATTCCTTGGGCAGCTCAGCTGAATAGTGACAGGTGCAAGAATAGAAGATCACTTCCATCCCACTTGAAAATCACATGGGTAATACAGTTTTCCTAAAATGTTTGTTAAACGGCATATGTGAGGTTATAGTGTGCTTGCAGTGGATGGTGTGTTTGCAAGTGTGATGCTTCTCTGTCTTTGATGTGAGAGAACATATTAGCCAAGGTAAAGTGCAGAGTAGGCTTATGGCTGCCACATAAGCTCAAGTTTTGGGTAACTAGAACAACTCCCTTGTATCACCTTTGCCCTACTGTGCTTTAGCAGGGATTAGACTTACAGGTTTCAGTGCTCTCTTGAGTTGTGTGGACAATGTAAGTTCATTATATTACTTTCCTCCTTTTGTGGTTTGTTTGGGTTTTTTGTTTTTTGGTTTTTTTTTTGGGGGGGGGGTAAGGCTGAAAGGAGGATTATTTTCTTAAAGTGCTATCAAGAATTGAAAGATATACATACTTCTTGCTTTGCAGCCCAGTTCCTGTTGGTCCTGACCAGATCTTGCTAAGAGGTGCACAACTGAGAAACACTCAATGGGTCTTGGGTATTGTTGTGTATACAGGACATGATACAAAACTCATGCAGGTAAAGTTTTTAAGGAGATCTAGAGTGTGTTCTGATAGAAGTTGGTCATCTTTCCTGTGTTCTACGTGTCTCTGACATGAGTTCATGAAATGATTTGACTCATTGTAGCTGTTTAAGACCTGGAGGCTTTGAGGACTACAAGGATACTGTTGTCCTTGAGGTTGCATGTGCACATGTGTAAACACTTATTGAGGTATTTGTCTCAAAACACTTCAATATGTAAGCAAAGCTAACTGTATTTTATCTTAATTTATCTGGTAGCTGGACAATGTTGAAAACTGAGGTTTAACAGCTGAGGAGATGGTAATGACCACCTACAATTTTAGCACTTGGAGATAATTAGGTTGACTACAGTCTCTGTATTGCCTTAGTGGCAGGGAGCGCTTGGAGAGACCAGCAACATATATGTGTTGCTCACCTCTGCTGACTGTCAGTGGGATGGACAGACAGGAGATGAGCATACTAGGTCTTTAGAACTGAATGGTTCTCTTACTCCAATCTCCTGTCGGTTTTGGAGTTGTCAGGAGTATTGGCTGACAGTATAATGGGCTCTAAAAAATAAAGACTGAGTTTGCCTCCGCAATTCCCTCTTGTATCAGCCATTGCCAGACACTTTTTTTTCTGCTGCTGTTCAGAATTCAACCAAAGCACCTCTGAAGAGATCAAATGTGGAGAAAGTGACCAACATGCAGATCCTGGTTTTGTTCTGTATTCTCCTGGTGATGGCCCTTGTGAGTTCTGTAGGTGCCTTATTATGGAACAGAACACACGGCGAAGTCGTCTGGTACCTTGGCTCCAACAGTGAGTATGCAGGCAGTGTGCTAGGAATGTATTGGGCTGTAGGGCCAGCCAGGCTCTTAGCTTTGCTAAATGAATACGTAAAATAAGAAACAAAGAAAGAAACACAAGAAACAGAGCCTGTTGCTGACTTTTGCCCAATATTTTTTTATGAGGATGGGCTGGCATAAGTGAACTTGCTGGTGAGGCTTCTGTTAATAAAACCTTCTAAAGGTTAGGTAAATATCACTGGGCTACCACCCAGGGAGCAGGGAAGAAACAGAAGAGGGGCCAGAGTTATTCTTGGATGTTTGGTGTTCAAGTTCTTTCAGCTCTGTGGAGGTGCCATGCACAAATTTGTTTTTAGAGCAGGTCATGTACTGCTGCCTTATGTATCATGTCTGACTGTACCTGACTGCAGGATAGCAGGTATCAGTCTGATACTTCAACTTTATGCTTGGGTACAGAAGCAAAGGATTTATCTAGCTGTTTTTTCAGTCAGAAACGCTGATCTGCTCTCGTTGTAGAGAAAACTGTTAAATGCCAAATGTTATGATTTTGTATTTATTGGATAATGTTTGAGTTGTTTTGGCTTCTGACTATTATTTTGTAATGAGAACTGATCTCTTAGTATGCTTATTAAGGGTTTTTATTTGATTTCATTCATACTCCTTGAATTTATTAGTTCAGATAAAGATGGGCCGTATGCAAACACTTAAGGATTAAATAAATTGCTCTCCAGTAGACTTCTGACTTGAGGGGTTTACATTAGCTAGCTATAAAATGTGTTGTTACAACCATCTTGAGATGCAGACCTGAAAACAATTCTCACAAACTGCAAGTGGTCTTTGTGCTGGTGATTGCAAAACAGATGGCAGAGGGTGTCGTCTGCGGTTTAGGAACTGCAATTGTGATATAATGAAAAAAAATTCATATAGGAAGAGCATGGAAGTGTCTCACTGGACGCTGGCTTTTGGTAGTTGTAATGTCTTTTAGTAGCAGTATCGGCAACTTTAAAAGTTTCTTCCCTCCTCTTTGCTTTTTAATGAGGCAGTTTAAATTTGTGCCTTCCAATGATGGGAAGTAATATTGGAAAAGGTTAGTGGAACAAGCTCTTGAACTTGTGCTAATATAAAACAGGTGCAACCTGTAATAAACTAGGATGACATAGTAGTCTGTATAGATGCTCTTTTGTAAATTGAATACACAATTTCTATCACTTCTGTAACTGCCACACATGGGAAAGACACTTTTTCAGGCTAGGCAGGTAGATGTTAAATTTTTGTTAAATGTCTAATTTCTATAAAGATTTTATTGGGAAAAACCTTTTCCAACATCAAGGGTGCTTCTACTCTTTCTGTAAACTGATCAAAGATATGGAATTCATGTGTGCTCACACTTGGAGGTGCCTGGGTCCAAATTTCAAGTCTTGCTCTGATCTTCATTAGGCTTCAGCAACTTTCTCTGGCTTCTATCTCCTCCCAGTTTGCTCCCCTGCCTTCTTACTGACTTACTTGTAACACTGAAAACCCCTTAGTTGTGGGCTGTGACCCCAATGTGCTGGGTGCTCTGTGACTGAAATGCCTCCCTAAGCTTCAAGGAAAGTGAAGAACAGGCAAATGCAGAGACTTTGGATGTAAAGAGAGGCTGTGGGCGGCACCATGAACAGGAGCCTTCATCCTGTGTCTGCTGAGCCTTGTCCATTCCTGCCTGCTATCTATAAATGCTTCACCTTCCCTTTAGGACCAGTTGTGCTGGTGGATTAATTTGGGCAACTGGGCACATGTTGTCACCCTTAACAGCTCTTCTGCCTAAGCAGGATGCCTTAGTTCATTTACTAGGTGTCTGTTTAACAGTCAACTTGTTCTCCTAGATTTCTTTAGTGTGAGTAACTTCTCAATTCGGCCAATGCTGGCAGATTTTAGAACAAATTTTAGTCTTTATTTTTTGCTTTCTAACTCCGCTGAGACAAGTAGGCACTTTCTGAAAGGTGAAGTTATGTTACTAGGGATATTGGTGGCTCTTAATTGGGGCAGTTGACACATCAGATAAATCTCTAAATTTGGGTTATAGTGTGGAATATCATTTCTCACCATCTGTCTAGCAAAAATTGTTCAGAAAATGTTCTGTTCTCTAATATATAGCCTCACCAATCTTGCCCTTCTTCACCTGGCATAATATGCTGTGTATCCAGGCATGTGTTCTGTGGGTGTTTTATATACGTACTGTTGAAATCAATATTAAGGCCCTTATACTAGGCCTCAGCACACTTGCTGATTATTTTAGCATTGCTAAATCTGATCAGGCCAACTGCAGAAAGATGACTGCCTGTATACTGTACCACTCGGACTTCTGCCTTCTGTCTGTTGATGTCTTATGTCTTTTGGTCCACAGAAATGCTGTCTGTCAACTTTGGATACAATCTGCTGACATTTATAATCTTGTACAACAACCTTATTCCAATCAGTCTTCTGGTGACATTGGAAGTTGTCAAGTTTACTCAGGCTCTTTTTATAAATTGGGTAAGTAACAAGAATAAATGTATTAATGTCAGTTTTGGAGAGTGACATTAAAAAAACCAAACCCCACCCTGAAATCTTCACCAGATTTTCCGATGAATTTTCTGATGCAACTTCTGGGAAAGGCAGGGAAAAGTTCAGAGGATTTATTCTGTATTGGGTCTGTGTTCCACAGGAAATTAAAAGATTTAGTTGTAGGAGGATCCCCTGTGCAAATGATCACTCTTGTATATTTTAGGCTTTCAGGATGAGAAGGAAGGCTCAGCTCTTTTGGTTGAAGGAGGTCTCTCAGTTGATTCATGTTCAGTTAATATCTTTTGAAAACTCTTCAGTACCTTATAGCCTCTCTCAGCCACAGCAGAGGGAAAGACTAGACTTGTTAGGAGGGTGTGTGTGGAGGAGATGGGTGGGGTTTTTTTGTTAAATCCTGAGGCTGGCCTTAAGGTCAGCTCTGGCATGAATCAAGTATTTCTGTAAGGAGACGAGTTGGTGGTACCTTATGCAACAAAACAGTGATCCCTCTGTTCTGGCAAGCTTTGACTTCAAAGTGTGTTTCTCTTCAGTTGTGGACCAAAAATACTGTAGTGATGTCTCTTAAGCTGAACAAAACTAAGAGGAATACCTTGTCTTGGTATACATTAATCCTTGGACTTTCAGTAAAGTTGTAGTGGTTCCTCTAAAATACAAGTAAATAAGGTCTAACATGTCTGTTCTCTGAGCTGCTTATAACGTATTGGAGATGCTTGACTAGGTTATCTGAGAAATTGCTTTGGTTCATGTAGCGGCTGTTTTGTTTACCCTCCCAATTAAATGTAGTAACAGGAGTTGATTTCAGTCACTTAAATTGTCTCTTCATTCATAGATGTGGCTAGAGTAAATTACATTGTTGTAACTGAAGACCTATTATTAGCATGGCTAATGCCTGTTAGAATGTCTTCCTACCGTACTAAATTCTTAAACTAGAGCTGCAGTGAAGAAAATGATAATTCCCTGTAATTGAATCTGGCTTTTCTCATGTACATGTAGTATGGTGGTGTACTTTGGAAAGGAGGCACCCCTGTTCAGCCTGGGATGCTGTTAGTGTGTCAAGCCTTCAGAACCTCCACCAATGGAGTTAAGTCAATCAAGCCAAGTTGGAGCTGACTAAAAGGAAGGCTGGAGACTCCTGTGTTTAATTTGCATAGCATAGGTCTAATTTTGCTCTCATTTCAGGACATAGATATGTATTATCCTGAAACAGATACGCCTGCAATGGCCAGAACCTCAAACCTTAATGAGGAACTTGGGCAGGTAAGACAACACTTTCTTAAGTGTCGTGTTTGTGATATGTTCTGGGAAGATAGAAGGTATGAGAGCATGCTGTACAAATCTGCTTTATTCTGTTGTTCTGTCGCTCAGGTTAATGGGACATCTTTACTTTCATTAGTCCAAGTCTTATGAGTAAAATAATGAGATCACAGGATTAAATTTGAGGTCATATAGGCAGTTTTAAGCCTGGGAATTAAATCTTTTTCTTATATTCACTCTAAACTGACTTTTCTCCTCAAGGGTGTTGAAGAGATGTGCTATGGTTGTGACTGTCTATACTGGAACAGAATGTATGGGATTAAGCTTGGCTGAAGAGCCAGCCAATAGCCTCAGCTTGTGTTCTTAGTTCTTGTTTCTGACCATCTCACAGGAAATGCAAGTCAAAAAATGCAGTTCTATTCCTAATTTAGATTGTGTTCCTTCAATCATTTCCATTTTCCTTTCAGATAAAGATAACTGTATATTAACTTGTACTTGTTGTAAGGTATTTGTTATAAATCCTGCAAATGAGAGTTTTCAAAATGGAAGGGCTTCCCAAAATAAGGCTACTGGAAAACGCAACTTTGCCATTGGAATTTTGTAGTGCTATTGAGAAATCCCAACTTTTTTCCTTGACCACCAAAGTCATAGGTGTGTAACTGAACCACGTGAACTTCATAATTTGTGTGAACTTAGCGTTGGAGACAATGTTTATATATGTCCCTGCCCATGGCAGGGGGGTTGGACTAGATGACCTTTAGAGGTCCCTTCCAACCCAAACTATTCTATGATTCTATGTAAAATACATAATTATTGTGTGCTGCTCAGCAGGGTGGTAGTCAATATTCTTCCTGCTTAATCCGATTGGCCTTTTCCTTAGGATTGTTAAAATTTTGTTTATATTTAGATTGCTTTGATGTGAAGTTATCAACCTCCAAATTATGGTAGTGTTTTTGTCCAAAGTAAACTATATTATGTGGCATAATGTATATTGTTGGCCCACGTGTTTTTTTAGAAATGGCTTACTAGTGATTCCATGTAACTAGACTGAATTTTTTTGATTCACTAATTGAATTGTTCACAGGTGCATTTTAAAATTTTGTTATATGCTAAAATTAATGACTTGAAGTTCCTCAGCTGTTTGGGTACCCAGTTTGGAAACAGAGCCTGTGCAAGTTAGAGGTCAATGCTGTATTCAGCAGCAATGTAGTGCACAGCTAAAGGATCACTTAACTAGTAGTGTAGTGCACTGTCTTGTAACTGAATTGCGAATAGCTTTTCCTCAATATTTGCAACTCTAGGCAAAATATTCTGGTCTTTAAATTGGCTAACTCCTCTGTTAGCACCATCCCTTCCTACCTGTTGCTGGCTTAAAATCTTACCTGGTGCAGAGGTAAAACTGTGTGGAATTCAGCTTGCAGTTAATTTTGGTCTGTTGTGGCCTGCTGAAGGTGGGAGTCTTGAATCTGCTAATGCTCCAAGAAGTCGTGTTGCTGTGTTGGTGTTGTCTCCAAGTTCTAGCTGAAAGTCACTTGTTTCCATTAAGGAATTATTAGGGGCAGTGCTGACTGTGGCTGTGTCTTGCACTTCAGGACTGCTCATGACTGGATACCAGAAAAAGCAGTTTGCCTGCAGAATACTATTTGGACTTACTCTAGGATATTCCTTGCACAGTACTGTTTATGGGGAAAAAAACCCAAGCAAATTCCTGGTGATCTTTGGAACACAATTTCTTCAGTGTGTTAAGTTCTAATGATTCTTCAACGATCTTAAGAGTCTTTGTTTTAATTTCCAGTCTTGCTGTTTGACATTAGGACAGTTGAAAGATTTGGTGAATGTTCAGCTAGCACAAGCAAGTACATCTGTATTGACCACACTGGAGCCTTGGCAATTGATATCTACTATTTGGGCCTTGCTGCATTTAGAGATAAAGAATAAATAATGCCATTATATAACTTTCCTGATTCTTTTCCTGTAGCTTTGGTAAGACAAACCAAGCTGTAATAAGCCTGCATTGGCCAATACTATGACATTTGAGCCATATGTCTCCCAGAATTTTCCTGATACTTAATCTGTTTTCCACTTTGAGTTTTGTTACTTTGCAAGTTGAAAATTAGACTTCTTTTTTCTTCCAGGTAAAATACCTGTTTTCTGATAAAACAGGTACTCTAACATGCAATATCATGAACTTTAAGAAATGTAGTATTGCTGGAGTGACATATGGGTAGGTATGACTTTTTTAGAAACTCTGTAGCTTAATATGTGCTTATTGATGGTACATACTTTTATATCAGAACAGGATTAAAACATTCTGTTCTTCAACTTGTATTTTAGTATATTTTGTGGTCTCAGTTAATAGCTTTCATTTGCATGTCCTGCAACACAAATTATGAAATGTAAAGTACTCCCCAGGTTTGCATGAAGTAAAGAGAAATAATTACTTGCTTCCTAACTTATCTGATCATGATTTAAACTAAACCAGAAGTGCTAAATAACTTCTTGCCTTTCTAGAGGGAAGATGATGTAGCCCAAGGGTAGCAATTGTCAGTCATGTTTTTGTGACTTCAGATGAACCAGGATTTCATTACAACCATGTAGCTGTAATTGTAGTTGTAGAGTTAAATATTCCTTGCACGGGAGGGATACCCACTTACTGGTTTTGCTATGTTTCTGTCAAAAGGATCCCTTTGAGTCATGCCAGTGTTTCATACCACTTGGCCTTTTGAGTCTTGAATACTAAATCTTTGTCTTTGCTTAAAGTGGGTAGTTTTAAGATCTCTATGCAAGTTAGCCTTTGAGTTTCATGGTAGCTAAATTAGATACTTCAAAAGGCAGAAAACTTGGTTAAAATGTATGAACAGCTGAACCCGTGGTTCCAGCATATGTTTGTATGTGTGGTGACTCATTGATCTTCGCCTTCTACCTATTTTTTTGGTTTGCAAAATGGAATAAATGTTCTTTTTTCCTCTTTCTACCACTCAGTCACTTTCCTGAGCTGGAAAGAGAACGTTCATCAGAAGACTTCAGGTAAATATATTTGAAGATGTTTGTGTTCTGTATAGCAGCACATCAATTATTCCAATATGCTGCTGTTTCCTTCATTGCCATCTTTTCTCTCCTTGTATGCTTCTTCTCTAGTCAGTTCTGTGGAAGAGTTTCTTCCAGGTACTAATTTGGAGTACTGAAGCTTAAAATTGTCCAGTGATCAACTTGAAGCAGAACTGACTGACTAGAGAGGGAGCTTAGGGATATTGAACTTTGATCTTTGACCTATCTTAAAAGCAAGTCACCTTGAAATACATTGATATTTCAAGTACACTTAAAAGCTGCTTCTGCTACATCTGTCCTAGGAAGTGTGTTGACACTTGAATCTTCTCAAATACACTTTCATGCATAACCATTTTGGGTTTCTTGCTGGTGTTCTGAAGAAATTATTGCTCATTTTCAGCACTTGGTACACTACTCACATGATCTTTTCACAATACTTTCAAGGACAGTGGAATCTTACTTTGTTTTTCCTTTGCTTCCCAATAAAACAGATGAAGTAGTAAGATTGGAAATGTTGCCACTGTTATGTTTGAATATGCTTGTCTTGCTCTGCAGCCAGCTACCTCCTTCCACCAGTGAATCGTGTGAATTTGATGACCCAAGACTGCTGCAAAACATTGAAAATGACCATGTAAGTCTACTCTCCAAATATCATGTCTCTTAAACACCCTATTCTAGGCCTCTCTGGAATTGAATGCTAAACAAATCTACTTGTGTGATCAGGTCTGCTCTATGGGTGTGTCATGCAACCACAGATGCAAGCATGGAGTGGGGAAAAGGGAAACAAAATAGCTCCCCCCACCCCTTTCTGCCCACTTGTCTTGCTACTGAATTAAAGAAACAGTGACATAGGTAGGGGTACCAGCTAGCTGTAAAACAGCTTCATATATGCTAGTGTATATGGAAGATAGTGTCTTGTAGCAAATGATGGTAGAAATTGTAATTCTTTAAAAGAAAAACTACTTAGAGTGTTCAAACATCGGTACTGTTAAAATACCATTTTTAACAGTAATCCAGAGCATTGCAAGATGGGTCTGGTGTGAGACCTGCTCTAAATACTGCAGATGTTGGGAATTCCAATTGTATAAAGGATATAAGAGATGGGACTTAATTGCAAGCTTAAGCTTAGCCTGAGACAGTGATTAGTAGTCTTAGCCTAACTGGTTGTGTCCTAAAGGGGCCTAGTCCATAGGAGAGTGTCAGTTCACTGCTTATTCGGAAATCATGCAGCTATGAAGTGTCTGACTGGACACCAGACAATTTAAGTCACTTGCAAAAAAAATGAGCCTTCTATTCTGCAGAAGCTGTATTACAGTAGGGGATCTGGGCATTGGCAAGCGCATACTCAAATGACAAACTCAATTAGCTGATTGCTCTCCTTAAACAGTATAACTTCTGTAACTGGACTGGTTTAGTATGAGCATCTAAAATATAGTTACGGTATGTTGTGTACACGCATACTGTGTGTGTGCAGCAAAGCTTTGCTTTCTGTTTTGCTTTACAGTACTTAAGAAGTTGAAATGCAACATGGTATAAATGCCTGAAGGAATATTTAATTACTTTGTATGTCACTACATATTCCTCAGGGTGACAGAGCCTGAAGATGGCTCCTGTGCTCTAACCTTCAGGATGGTGGCCCTGCCAGGACGATGTACTGGCTTCCTGTGTGGCTTTTGTAATCATCTGCACTGGAAGGACTTCCCACTGCACATCACTTGCAGCCAAGATTTGGGTTGCCTCCTGTTCTTTTGTGTTCTGTTTGTTTATATATGGCTACAGTATGGTTTATGGCAGTTGCCGACTCCAGGTACTCATTCTGAATGGAAGGCTACTGGTTTAGGTGCAGGGTACAGATAAAGTGTGTTTTGAGCTCTTCCTCACTGGCTTGCTTTAGGCATCTATACAGAAAAGTGCTTTGGTACATTTTAATAGACTCAGCAGAAGGGACATATATCAAATTGGCTGTGAGATGGAGTTTCTCATCTAGCCTTGAGATGGCTTCTCAACTTTGAGATATCTCTAATTCTTTGATCTTCTCTGGGTAGAGCTTTCACTTTGGGAGATAGAAGGAATATTTGCTGTTGTAGCAGGCAAATAAAGGGTTTTGGTAGCTTCCTTAGGTGTCACTTGGTCTAGACAGCTCAGATAGACGTCTTTGTTCTTTACATGCTGAACCCTTATGCATCGTTTCCTTTTGGCTGGCAACTTGAACACATAAATACTGTTGTCATTGCACAGATGACTATTGGGCTGAGCGCACAGTGTGAACTCAGCCCTCAATCAGTAGGGAAACTTCTGGCTGATAAGACTTAAGGTGTACCTCGTGTAGGCCAAAGATATCTTTTGGAGCCTGACTGTACTAGGGGGATGGATGCCACCCACTGACAAGTGGTGATTTAGCACAAGACACAAGAATGCAAGGACTACATGTGACAGTTGGCTTAGGAAGTTCAGATCCATTTGTCAAACTGCATCAGTGAGATGAGGGCTGGATTACAGGACAGTGGGAGAGGGAAGAGTTGCCTGTTTTTAGCCCATTAGCTTTTTGCATTAGGTCACCTGTTAAGGTGCATAAACTACTTCCTTCTACCTAAAACTCCTTAGTGTCTTAGTTTTCATAGGTAGTAGATAGCTGCAGATGCCACTTACAGATGTCTGACAATCTCTACTCGTTTAGTGAACTGAGGTGATAAAACCGAAGTGTTCTAGCACAAGCTGCCTTGTGGGGTCTGATGGTGCTGTACTCAGCTGGGCAATGAATTCTCCTTAAACATTTGCCCTTTTGTAGATGAAGTTGTCAATGTGCTATCTCTCACAAACACTCAAGTGCTCATTGCTCTGGTCTTGAAGATTTTTTTTCAATCCAGTCACAAGTATTAGTTTAGAGCTGTCTCAGTGCCAAGTAATTTTCTTTCCAGGTTGAAAATAAAAAATTATGTACTTGCCCTCATGAGACTGTCATCCATCTGCTGGGAAGATTTTTAGCATCCTGCATCACCTCTAAATTTCATAGCTCTTCTGGGCCACTGGTGTGTAAAGACTGACTGATGGCTAAGTCCACTCTTGAGTAACAGCCAAAGAATTATAGCCCTGCAGGAAGTGTTCCAAGGAAAAATAACTTGTCTTGAAAACATGTGGAGGTTTCTCTTGGCTTCTCTGGGATTTTAACGTGGAAGAAAGTACCTAGGTTTGTCTGCCTATGCTTTTTCTTTGTAACAGCTTCTGTTGGATGAACTGTGCAGCAGTGCCAAGAGTATGGTGCTCACTTGTTTCTATAGGGAAAACGGCATAAACTCTTACTAGAATAAGAAAAGATCAGTTACTTCCAAAAACTTAAAAGAAAGTTTGGAGAATATGCTAGATGGTCTTTACCTTGGTGTTTGTGAGTTGCACATGTGCTGTGAATAAACTCATCATGGAGATGCAAGCCTGTTTGGTGTAGGGTTATTTTTTACTCTGATAGGAGTGCAGGGAAGGAGGTCAAGAAGTGAAAGAACTAATAAACTTGGATCTTATCCTAGGCTTCTCTATCTCCCTGGACTCTCTCCAAACTTCCTCGACTAATTGCAATCCACATATAAACTCTTCTGTGGCTTGCAAATTACCATTTGGGTAAGAAGCAGCAAGCACATGGTATAGCTGCAGATGCATGAATTGATTCAGTGAGTATGTGTGATGACTAGTTAAGCAGCTGGCCAGGCAGAACAGATAACTGTTGTGCTCGTGTTGAGCCTTTACCTCAGTGAAAGCGTTCGTTTAGATCTCTCCAACATGTCTGCTTGTTTTCGTGAAGTGTGTGGGAACTGAGGCTTTTATCCCATCGGGCTTTGAAATGACTGCTATCGTCAGCTGATTATTAATTCCTTAGGAAACCAGAACAACAAAAGCATATCACTTCTGGAATGAAAAACTGGAATTTAAAATACAGTAGGGGGAAAATACATTCAGGTGGTGAGAACATCTGGGAGGCTTTAGTTCAGAAAGTAACTGTTGCCTGAAAACTGTCCAAACGTATTGTTTTACAGCTTGACAATTCAGTTGTTATAGCTTGGTGAGAAATATTTTTCACTCTTCTGCTTTTGTCCTTACTGTGCATGGGACTTCGGTACTTTTCTTTTGCTCAAGTACAAGGCAGTATCTTTAATTATAGGTCATATTTTGGTGGCTTTGTACAAGATAAACTTGCATTTAACCAGCATTTGAATTTCAATAGAGTTAGTGTTCTTTGGGTCTGTGCCTGAAATATCCCGATCCCCTCCAGCCTTACCAGCTTCACTGTTCTAGAGATGCCCAACATGGCTGGATCCTCACACTGTTCTCCAGGTGTTTTAATGAACAAAACAGTAGGAAGCTCACATCTTTAAGACAGTGAGTCATAATTCTCCCTGGTAATGAAATGGATTAAGTATTTTACTGGCTGTCCTTGGCAGAATGTGCCACACTTACACAAAGTAGTAAGCTCAAGTTGTTAGACTGTGCGTTAATATCCCATTGGCCATTTCTAGGCCATTTGCTCAAAAACCTGTCAGTCCTGCTCATCTGGAAATATTGTGAGTGGAGGCACTGATCTGATACTGCTACAAGTAAAAGGAGAGACGAATAAATATCTTTAACTTCACATGCAATTTCCTTGTAATTTTATCAGGCTGTGAACAGTTGGCTAGAATAAAGCAGTTGCTGTCTTCAGAGTGAAGAGGCCCAGATAAGGACATGTGTGACAAATGTGCAGATATGTAGCTCTGCAGAGTACGGTTTGCTCCCCAAAAGACCAGGTTTCACCTCAATGTTTTGTTCCCTCTGAATAAGGGAGAACACAAAGGGATGAAAACTTATGATACAGCTTCCTGACCACTGGTTTATGACCTGCTTGATAACGGATAATGCTGTGCCTTCTAGATGAATGGAGTTCAATCCAGTTGGCGGCCGGTCACGAGCGGTGTTCCCCAGGGCTCAGTACTGGGGCCGGTCTTGTTTAATATCTTTATTGATGATCTGGATGAGGGGATTGAGTGCACCCTCAGTAAGTTTGCAGACGACACCAAGTTGGGCGGGAGTGTTGATCTGCTCGAGGGTAGGAAGGCTCTGCAGAGGGACCTGGACAGGCTGGATCGATGGGCCCAGGCCAACTGTATGAGGTTCAACAAGGACAAGTGCCGGGTCCTGCACTTCGGCCACAACAACCCCATGCAGCGCTACAGGCTTGGGGAAGAGTGGCTGGAAAGCTGCCCAGTAGAGAAGGACCTGGGGGTGTTGGTCGACAGCCGGCTGAACATGAGCCGGCAGTGTGCCCAGGCGGCCAAGAAGGCCAATGGCATCCTGGCCTGTATCAGAACTAGTGTGGCCAGCAGGAGTAGGGAAGTGATCGTGCCCCTGTACTCGGCACTGGTGAGGCCACACCTCGAATCCTGTGTTCAGTTTTGGGCCCCTCACTACAAGAAGGACATTGAGGTGCTGGAGCGTGTCCAGAGAAGGGCAACGAGGCTGGTGAGGGGTCTGGAGAACAAGTCTTATGAGGAGCGGCTGAGGGAACTGGGGTTGTTCAGCCTGGAGAAAAGGAGGCTGAGGGGAGACCTCATCGCTCTCTACAACTACCTGAAAGGAGGTTGTAGCGAGGTGGGTGTTGGTCTTTTTCTCCGAAGTAACAAGCGATAGGACGAGAGGAAATGGCCTCAAGTTGCAGCAGGGGAGGTTTAGATTGGATGTAAGGAAAAATGTCTTTACTGAAAGAGTGGTGAAACATTGGAACAGGCTGCGCAGGGAAGTGGTTGAGTCCCCATCCCTGGAGGTATTTAAAAGACGTGTAGATGAGGCGCTTAGGGACATGGTTTAGTGGGCATGGTGGTGTTGGGTTGACGGTTGGACTCGATCTTAGAGGTCTTTTCCAACCTCAATGATTCTATGATTCTAGATAGGGAAACTTTGCTTTCGGTGTAGATAATGCTTTGTCAATAACAATCCAGAGACTGCTTCCAGAAATATGAGACTATGTCTCAATGTGTCTGTAGTTCTCAGCTTGTAGGGGCAGCGTGCAAAGTAAGTTCAGCCAGCAAGGTATGTTGCTGGCGTAGGTGGTTGTATACCAGGTGTTCCATGGATCTTTGGAAAAGACATAGAGAAAGAGAAGCAATAGCTTTCACCCAGAGCTGTTGGCACACAGGGAGAAAAATGGGGGGAGAAGGCACTCAAAATGAGAGCTGCCTGTAGACAGATGAACAAAATACTAAAATATGCAAACTTTGTTCCTGCTACAGATAGAGAAGGAAAAAATGGGGTGGGAAGAAATCGAGCTGAGCTTAACAAATGAGCAGGCAAGGAATGTCTTACAGAGACCATCAGTAAGAATTTGAGTACTAAAATGGCAGAGGCTTGCTTTAATAGAGGAAAATAAGTAATAAAGCAGAATCTGTTAACCTGTGGGACTTCTGTCTTATTCTGGGCTTAAACTTGGCACGGTGCAAGGGATCACCACAGAAGCTATTAAGTTTTCTGTTCGCAGCTCTGAAGTAGGAATTTGAATGCTCTATCCTGATTCATGCCAGTGCAACAAATATTGTGTCAAGTGTTGGAACAATATAGAAAGGAAACAAATGACAGCTGTGTGGAGGAGCTGATATGATAAGCTGGGCCTCTGGTGATCTGTTGCTATAGTATTGGAAGATTGCCATGTAATACATTGTGAACTGTGAAAATACCAAGACAGCAACAAATTACATTGCTGGCTTGAAAGCAGAAATATATACATAGGAAGGATTAAAATCTATGACATTACCGGAGACAGGTTGTTTCCAGCTGATAGAACGCATACTATGAAAGTGTGTAAGGGGCTGGGTGATATACGTGTAAGAAGGACATCAAAGGTCTGCAGCAATGGATGCTGAAATGAGAATCTGGCAGGCTATGCATTTTGAAATGGAGATAAAACTTTCATTACTTTCACTGGAAATAATGGAGCAGCAGTAACCTCCTGACCAGTAATTTGCTGTGGACTTAACATTTCACACACTACTCTAATTATATTCCATCTGTTCATTTTCTTGAACACAGCCTCTGCACTCCAGCATGTCAAAAGCTACAACTGTTGTTATTTTAGTGGCTTGTGACCATACAATTCAGAAGTTTCGGTATACAAAGATAAAGGTCCTGTGTGAAACAGTTATTCATTAAAATATTCATGACAACATACACGAAGTAAAACAAGAATATAAGTATTGGATCTGCAGTCTTTTTATTACACTTTTTTCTGATATGCTTACTTTTTGTTTATGCATGTTAACACAACATTTGCCAGCTGATATTTTGTGGCTTTCTTAGTAATTTACTTCCTACTAATTAAACCTTGCTATTGCCAGTGCATCTTTGTGTTGTACAAGTATGTAGGCTATGTGCACCATATTGAAAAAACAAACAAAACCACAACAGTTTTTCCCTATTCTTGGTCTTGTCCCTGAAACAGGACCTGAGAGAGAGCAGAACTTTCTTTTTATTTTTGTCACATAGCTTGGCTTGGGGAGAGAAGCATTAGCATGTCTGAGAGCCAGTTGTGAATGCTGCTGGCCTAACTGTGAGAAGTTGTATTTTAAGTGCCCCTCTAAGTGGGAAATGGAGGAGTCTTTAATGTCAATAGTTCTATGTGATTAAAGGGTTTTATAAAATAACTGTGTGCTGCATTTCAGATAGCAGTACTGCATATACTCTTAGTAAAATACATGTAATACAAGTTTCTCACATCAGAGGATTTTTGATGGAATGTAGTTCTTACTTGAAAATTTCATTTGAACATTGTGGTGTATGCTAGCATAATAAATGATGTAGAAGCATCTTTTAACTGTTTAAAAAAACCTGGATCCCGTTTTACTAAATCTTGTAGGATTCTTCTCTATCTGATCTTGGTTTTATATTGCAATAGTGGGGTCTTGGCCTGACCTTGTGCTAACAGCTCTTGGAATGCTCTTGATTTTGTAGTGTCTGTTAAGACAGAGTATATATAAAAATATGCGATGCTAATGAAAGTTTGGAAACTAGATATTTTCATATGCAAAAATTCTGCAAGAGTTCACAAAGTCAACTAAGGCTTTCTGCAAAGGTAGAACTGCTAAGTTCATGTCTGACTTGGTCACTGAGCAAACAGTTGCTGTGACATAAGATTTTGATGCTACCAGCTGTGGATGTTACGGATATAGTAGAGTTGGTGAAAGGGAATGTGTGTTCACTTCAGCTGTTTCAGCCAAGCCTCTTAAAGATCTGTGTGAACTGTGGATGATGTTAGTATGGCAGGTTGTGAGCTGGGCAGCTGAGTGCCATTCCTGACAGCTGTGAGACTGGAAATGCTGTGCCACAGGTAGGGGTGGAAAAGAGGGAAGAATGGGATGGGGGACTCAATTTCAAGTCACTATAGCTACAGTTGCCAGAATTTGCTGATTAGAGGCCTGTGATTTAAGTGCCATAGCATTTTCACTGAGTTGTAGACCTGGTGTCTCTAAGTGCTTCGGGATGGCTGGTGACTATGCAGTCTGTGAACAATGTTTTATATTGTGTCTTCTCATGATGCTGAATGTGTAGGGACCACTGATCAAGTTTCTGCTTGGCTGGATGATGTATTCCTGTGGGAAGAGCACATGATGTTGCCTTCTACTGGCTAATCAGCTGCTGTCAGCTCTGGATATTCGTCACTAAGTGTGCAGTTGCAATGGGTTTAATTCTGGTGTGGTTACTGTCAATCTATTGACAGCTATTGTGGAAGCTACCTAAGTAGTATTTCCTGTTGCTTGATTATCATCAGTATCTTGTGGCATCTTTGCCTATATGAAGCTTGGGCTGCTAAAAAAACTAATGCTTTTATATTTGGGGAGGTGGGGGAATATTCTGGCTTCCCAGCTCTCTGCAACTTAAGTGAGTTCTTTATCATTAGCACTTTAGTTCATTAATGCTGGCCCTTAACTCTGTTGTGTTGATGTTCTGGGACCAAGGTCACTACTATAAATGGAGAACAATTTTTTTTTTTGTCTGTGGTATCTAAGAGGTCTTCTCAGGTTAGTGAACAGCTGCCTCTCAGTTTGTGTGTAATACTAAACCTGACTCTTCTGATGTCCTGTCTAGCCCACAGCTGTGCACATACAGGAGTTCCTCACTCTGCTGGCCGTGTGTCATACTGTTGTTCCTGAGAGACAAGGAAATACAATAATCTACCAGGCCTCCTCTCCAGGTTGGTTGTTGCTGTCTCTTTGGGGAGTGAGGGAGTAGAAGTAGAAGGGAAAGTCCAGAAATTTCTGAAAAGGTCATGGATTTTAAAAGCAAGCTGTCCTCCATGATGCTAGCAATAGATCTGGCATCTTCTGTTACCAGCGCACACTGCTTTTGAATACCTTATATAGAACTACCAAGTCCATGATGTTTCTGTAGAGCTGAGCTAGGCTTATGATCCCTTCTGCTCTCATGAGACCTTCTACTCTGGCCTCTTTCTGCAGAGGTGAAAAGCAAAAGTAAAACCTCCAGTGACTTGTCTTCCCTACATAGAGCTGATGTATGGAAGTACTGGTTTGTTTCTGCATGAACAGTTACTTGCTCTATTTGGCATGAGTGCAAACTGTTTGTTTTGATCTAGTAGCTTCCCATGTTGCTTTATGCAGATAGAAGATGCTGATACATGACATGATATAACAAAGAGCAGAGTCTTTGCCATATTTGGGCCTACCCTTCACCCATTTCTTCCTTCTTTCAGGCACCACAGTGGTACTGAAAGAGGTAGGCAGGGCCAAAATGCAGAACAGTAGGGCCCTACTCCCCATCAAATTTATCTCCATTTCTGAGGGTGTTTCTACAGTTGTTGTAGTGATGTATTGAGTGATAAAGCAGCAGCATTTCTATTTGTCTTAAGTGTCACCTGAAGAGTCAGGTGAACAGCCTGTGTAAGGCAGCTCTAGTCGCAGTGTTGATGAACTGTGAGAAGACCAAGGGAGCTGTAGAGACATTAGGGTTGCTTGAGCTGGGCACTAAATTCACTTGTACGGTGGTTGTACTTAATACCACTTGCTCCTTAATGAGGCTGTATAACTACATAGTAGGGGTAGAAGTGTTGGTTCTGGTTTCAGCTTGCTTATTTGAGCTCTTAATGACACTGCCCAGTTCAGTCTCCAGAAGACAATGCTGTACGTATTTCTATAGCACCTGAACTTAGTGCCTTTACAGCGGGAAATGGATTAAATGCATGTTGTAGGAATTTACAGTAACACAGCTTTGATCTTGCTTTCGGAACAGGTATTTCCCCTCTTTAATGTAGAAAAGTATGACTCCTCCACAACAACTGAGTTTAATGCTTCAGTAGTTACAGGATGTTTTATACAGATTGAGTATGAAGTTTGTGTAGTTGGTATTACATGGCCTTTGTAGGACTAAAATATGAATGTTCTTGTGGAAGTGTGTGCAGAGCTACTCTAGCAGCCCTACAGATGTGGGAGTACATGGGGGAAGGGGGCTTCTGCGTTTTGGCATTGTGGCGTATTTAAATATGGGCTTTACAGGCCTCTTCTATATGCCAGATTAAATCTAAGCTTTTCTTGTATTGGCAGATGAAGGGGCATTAGTGAAAGGAGCAAAAAAACTTGGTTATGTCTTCACAGGACGGACTCCGCATTCGGTTATCATTGATGCGGTAAGTAGTAGATGTGCATGGCACAGACTGCCAAGCTCATGCAGAGCATAAATGTCTCCTGTGTGGTTCTTGTGAGTTCCCCTTTACAGGGCCTTTAGGATGCTACATGCAAAAGGCTTTTGCAGACTGGGAAAAGTTGTTTTACTCTCTTTTGTAGATGCAAAGTCCTCTGCCCTTCTCTGTGGCATGGGCAATAGGAAGTTGCAAGCTTATATGGGAAATGACAGCAGTTGTGTCTGAAGAATATTTTCCTTGTCTGGGAAGCACAGATGAGCATGTCAGAATGAAATTCACGTGTCTGGGAGATTTTCTAACTATTATGTTTAGTGGTTACTGTACTTCTAAATGTTTGATTTCTTGTATTAAAATGGAATTTTTCTTCTGAGTAAGATCTTCTGTAGAATATGTATCTGCTTAACAAGCTCTGTATGCAGGGGTGTGTAGTTAATGGATTAGAGTTGACACAGGCAGTCTCAAACTCATGGGGCCACATTCTGACTTAAGTTGCAGTCTAAGCTAAAGTGGCTTCAGATTTACACAGGTGCAACTAAGATGAGAACTTGGTCTCTGGAATACATAGTAGGGTGCTTATTAAGAATAATGGGTGTATTTTTGTCCTTCCTCTCAGGTGCATTCACTTTCAAGTTTCTTGGTACACTGCCAAGCTAAGCACTTAAAACATATATCCTTCTAGGACTTGTCACAAACTTGTTACAACTACTCAGAAAACTGCTGCTTAGTTTAAGGGGAAGAGCTTAGGATGAGCAGTGTCATCTAGAGTTATCTAGGCTCTTCTCTCCTCTGCAGGAAGACCCAGGCCCAGCTGACCTAGTTTTATACTCCTCATACATGCCAAGCTGGGAGCATGGTCAGTCTATAGCCAGCAATAAAAGCTGTCACTCCCAGAGGTTCCTGTCTCTCCTCATTGCCTACATCTGTGACAGTACACGTAATGTGGGTTGGAGATGGCTTTTGGCCTTGAGGATGTTGCTGAATTGATATGTGCCTTGTAGGACATAACTCTACTGCGATTAGTTTTTGCTACAGCCCTTTCTTTAACCATGTGCTACAAGTACTACTGGAGTTCTGAGACTCCAGTAACTCCTGCTGCTCCTACTATCTCTTGTACAACAGGAATGGCAGAGACAAGTAATTTCTAAATCCTTTTCCTTCCTCAGGTTGCTCATGCTCAACCCTAGCAAACAGTTGTTGGTGATAACAGGAATTACTCCTCAGTTAACCATTTTTTTGCCACAAAAAAAAAATCTAATATGCTTGTAAACTCAAGTAAAAGAAATACTAAGTCAGTTTAGACAAAGTTTTTTTGTAATACCAAATCTGGATGGCATGATTATTTTAACTGGGAGTAATGCTCACATTTTGTAATGTCTCTTAGTTGATAGCTGTTATGTAGTAAATATGCAGACTAACTTTCAGAGCATTCTTATCCTCCCAGAGTAAGATACTAGTTCCTTGAAATGGTGTAAAAATAGTAAATGGAGGATGCCACAATATTACATGTTCAAGTAAGAGTAGAATACCTTCATTAAATAGGGCTCTACAACACTTTTACCAGCAGAGGGAGCTATTACCACATTTTATTTACACTGGGCTGTGTAAACAAAGGTGTTAAACCAACTTTCATGTAAGAATGTACTGCAAATTATACTTATAGTACATACTTTCTTTTGTAGCTGGGAAAGGAAAAAACCTTTGAAATTCTTAACGTGCTGGAGTTTTCCAGGTAAGTTTTCCTCTAATATACTAAATGCAGGGTAACAAGAAAGCCATTTTTGTAAATATATTATTGAGAATAAAAAGATTCAGCTGATGCAGTAGAAAAGCTGAATTGCCTTAATTTTGTCCTGCCCCTCCATCTTCTTGTTTCCAATATAGGGCTAATACAGAGCTTCTTACAAACTGGTGGCTGTTGGCATGTGCGCATGAAGCTCTCCCCTGCCACTCCAGCTCTGTTGGCTTATTGAGAAGTTGCTGCCCTGAAAGTGTCATTCTGTGCCTCACTGATTTCCTGGTGTGTCACTTGTCTACTTCAAGAGCATGCTTTGAGATTGAGATTGCACTTTTATAGTGCTTCTGTAAATTACTTGGTTTTGAGTAGGTGGAATCTACAAGAGGGCTTTTTGGTGCCCCTTTTTAAGAACCAGTCTAGCTATGAAAAACTAGATTTGCAAGCACTCCTAACTTGTCAGGCTAGTTAGGATGGACACTGCTTGGGTAGCAAGAAGCTTTGTGTGATGAATTGGGCCCCTGAATCACTGGAGATGATAAAAGGTGCTTTCTCTTTGTCATTTGATAAAGTTTTGTCAGTTTGGATGGTGCTAGTCAGCAGGCTTTTCTGCTGTTTTTTATACTTTGTGTCTTAAAGCCTTAAAGTCTTGTTTTCTGCCCTCTGAGTTGGCTGGTTCTGCTCTAAAGGAGTATGTAAAACTAAAGTCTGGGAAGATTTGTGTAGGCAGCTTTTCTTGTGCCCTGGCTTGCTTTGAAGATTACTCCTGACTAGTTTCCCCTTTTCATTCAGAATGTAGTTACTTAGGCTACTTGTGGGAATATCTAAAGGTACTAGAAGAGTCTTTTAGGCTTTCTGACAAGTTGACCAGTACCCTGGTGTCTGTAGACAGGAGTAGCTGTAGCCTGCATGCAGCAGAAAAAAAGCTGTCTTAACTCTTCCCTGTGTGTAGCAATCTCCCACTTGACTAGTGAAGGGAGTTCCTATAATTAGATTTTAAAAAGCACAAGGAAGTTTCCTAGTGTCATTAACTTGCAGAAATTCTGGGCACAGCTAATTGCTGTCCTTCCAGACTTTCTTTAGAAAGTCTCGGAAAGGATTGTTTTGTCTGATCATACATGCCAAGAGCTTACTTCCTTACACATGGCTCTTGAGTCCTGAAAAGGGGCTAGAATTTCCAAGAGCAATGTCAGAGGAGGAAGATTCCTCTACACTCTGATCTGTTTGTACATATTGGCAGAAAGGGAATGAGGAAGGAGGATGCTTCCGAGTTCTCCTTTTCCTAAGGAAAAGAATTATAGTTACAGATAACTTGTTTGAGTATGAAACCACGTGTTCTTAGGGTTCTCTTGTTGAGAGTTGATTTGCTTGCCTCTGCCTCTTACAAGCTGCTTTTTTTTTCAGTGGCTCTTTTTTAAAAGAGAGATTGACAAGTGAAATGCCAAAATTGATCTTTAAAAAAAATATATATCCTTGCCTACCTTCCTATGTTAAACATCTGTGTACAGTATGCTAGTGTTTACCTTTTATTTTAAAAAAATATCCCAAACTTGACTGTCTTGATACGCAGCCCTGCTCGGAGGGTCTGACTTTGTTCTACATAATCCTAACTATGTAGCTCTGATTAGACCAATATAAAGAACCTATAGGGAGGCCAAGAGCTGGTCTATATCATGATTCCTTTCTATGACATTTCTGCATTCTTTTGAGTTAGGAAGCTAAATAACTGCCCTTGTCAGTGGGTGGTTATTTCAGTGTCTGTTATGCTTATAATAAATACGCATTCAGCCTTAATGATTCCATTTCTAGCCTGAGTCCCCAAAACAATTTTGCTTGAGGAATAACGAAAAGCTAGGAATAGATGTGACTTCCCTTCTTTCAAGAGGATTTCTTGCTCTTTTCCAAATTCTTGCTCACATTTGGGTTCAAGTCTGTTCTGGTTTAGTGCTCACCGGTGGGAGCTGTAGGGCTGAACCTGGAAATGGACAATTTAGTATTTATCCTTGCTGTCAAGGATTGTGGGGTCTTAAGTTACTACTGTTACATATCACCTGATGTCAGATGCACTAAGCACATCTGAGAATTCACTGGCTAGAAGAGGACTTATTGTCATCACTATGACTTAATAAAAGCAAATATTTTTCTTCCAATAGCAACAGGAAGAGAATGTCAGTGATTGTTCGAACTCCAGCGGGACAGCTACGTCTCTACTGCAAAGGGGCTGTAAGTAATTATGCTACCTAATGGAGAACTAGCACTACCAGTTATTGTTTCAACAGCTGTGGCTGATGCTGGCATTTCATGTCTCATACATAATACCTCTGTTGGCTTTCTGTTTAGGGCCAAGTGTCATTCCTTCTCTGGCTCTTTTTGCAGGCAGGAAGATTGCTTTCTACTACCCAGCTGAAATCCTGAAACTAATGGGAGCAGTACCCTTTATTGATGCAAAGGCAGGATTTCACCCAGCTGTGCAGCAGCAGTTCAGGAGCTAGACTAAATGCTGCTGTCTAAATCTGTTCTCAAGTGGTTGGCTCTTGATCTGGTTCTTGCATCTCTGCACCTGCTGGTATTTGTCATCGTGACTTGCACCATGTTGTGCTTCTGTCATCACTGACAAGAGCAATAACTTATCAAAGTACAAAGGCTGCAAAACTAGCATTGGCCGCAGCCAGAGAGTGGTTCTAATTTCAATGGAAACCCATGCAGGTGGCTTTTTGCGACAGGGAAAACTATTTCTGACTTCTGTAAGGATCTGGTTTACTTGAATTTGTCTTGACATATAGGTCTGGGTGCACTGCTCTGTTGCTTCAGTTTAACTCCCCTCATTTGATAAAGATGTGCTGGCTTCGTGCTGGTGTGGTGGGAGTGGATTAAGCCCACTGCCATTGTGCAGTATTTCAAAGTTGTATGCCTAGTAGGATCACACAGATCTGCAACTGCTTGTTGCTCATACCACGCCTGTGTTCACACTGTTTCTTGGAGTATGGCACTGGAAGGGAAGGAGAACAGGAGAGTTCACAGTAAAAAATTTCATGCCATCTTCTGTATGAGTGGACTCAGATGTCTAACAGAGCAAAAGGGTTGTAGTAAGTAGTGTGATCTGGTGTCTTGTCTTGTATCTTCTGCTGCATCCACCACTTATCTAAACTACAAGTTAACTGTCTATTCTATGTGAACTCTTCCACATTCTGATAGTCATTTCCCATCCTGTCACATCCATCATAAATTACTTGTTTTGTATGCCTATCTTTAATCAGTGATAAATGTAGGCCTGTTTACTTAGCTGGAAGAGTACATATCTGAGCAAGAGCAGGGTTTGTGTATTTTACATGTATGTAGCAGCTTCTGGTAGTTGCAGAATACAATGCAGACATTCTAGATATGTAGGTGATGGTGCTGCTGCATTTTGATTTTTAGCTGTTATCTGTGCCTTTTCAATTGTCCTTTTATTCAGTGATGAAGAAAGTTGCTGCAGAAGGAAGGCTATTTCTGAGAGAATTTTGTAGTAGAACCTGTTCAGTGTTTCTGCTTTCTATTTTTTAACATCAATGGGAATCTTTTCTAGAAAGTATTGCAAGAAGCTCTTCTGTATGGGACTACAATGTGTACTGAATAAGACTGTGCTTATATTATCTGAAAATCAATATATCCGCTTAGTAATTCAGAAAGGAGTGTTCTGTACTGCCCAATAATGGGGACCTCTGTATAGAAAGAGAAGAGGAGGGCAGAGTGTGCTTCTGTCCCTGTTATTTAAAGTGGATGCAGTATCTCTGCCACTGAGCACAATCCAGATTACTTACTCAAACCAGAGTCTCTAAAACCCACATACATTACTTGTAAATATAGCCTTGGGTTCTGATATTAGTACACTTACTCAGGTTATGTCACTTTAGCTTGTAAATAAACAAATGGGAACTTCATATGTAGACTCACTCTGTTGTAATGAATTTGGTTTTAATAGGATAATGTAATTTTTGAGAGGCTTTCAAAAGATTCCCAGTATATGGAGCAAACACTGTGCCATCTTGAATACTTCGCAACAGAAGGTAAGAGAAACAGCATATCATGAGAATTCAACTTGCAGCATGTTCTGCATTGTCTAAGCTTTGCAGTACCAAATAATATGGTTATGAAGATAAATTAAGAAGTGGTGTGTAATCAGAAAACTAACAACTCTAGGATAACTTTAAGCCTAAGGCAGTTTATGCCCTGCTTCTATGTGCTTTCAGTAGGGAAGTGGAATTTGGAAGGGAAAGATGGGGTTCTCTGTGGCCATGATGAAGGGAAACGGCATGAGTTCTATTGCCCAGAACAGCTCGATTACACTGGAGTTAGAGGTGTTTTTGCCAGTGTGAAAGTCAAATGACAAAGTCCCAGGCTTTATGAAGCAGAATGATAACCTGAATGTGCTGAGAAGCCTGGAAGACCAAGACATCAAAGATGATCTGAAATGGTCTCTAAGGTCTTTACGACTGATGTAACACCTCCATTCACAGGGAAGTACTTGGTGGTGTTCCCTCTTCTGCAGTAGCAGAAAATATTTGCATTATAGTAAAACCATGAACCAGTGGTTTTCTCCTTAAATCTGAAAACACTATTTATTCAGCTTTTTTAAAAAAAAAAATATATTTTTTGCAGACTCCTACATTCTCAGTAACTAAACTTTTGTATTTTGTGGCACGCGCTCCTTTCTGCTTGACTTATGCCAGGAAAAAAAAAAACATTACTTCTGTATGTTAATTTTTGTCAGTGGTCTAATAAAATGTTTTTCATACTTCATGGGCCCTATTCTCTACTCTTTTGTGCATGTGTAACTCCCATTTTTAATGTGAGTTTTATGTGTATACACTGAAGGAGAAAACAGTCTTTCTAAAAGGAAACATGGGCTGTGCAGTATGTTTGACTAATATCTCCAATCACTGTGTGTAGCCAGTTCTTTGTTTAATTTGATCTTTTTAAAAATAATGAAAGCCAAGCTTGCTTTCATACTTGAACTAAAAAGATTAAAGATGACCCTTTTGTTGCTCCAGTATGACTAGATTGCAATACTGAAAACTAGGGGGAAGTTTGTGCCCATTAGGCTCTCCTTTGATTTGCACCAACATTAGTAACCTAAATGAGCCAGACTCTTGTTTTACATTTGTGAAAATCTAAATGCTTTAAAAATGTACAGGGAGATGTTCTGGAATCCAGAGTTTAAGTGTGCGTTAAAAGCTCCTGTTGGCTCCAGTGAGAGGGTTAGAATTTAGCATTCATTAGGGCATTAATGATTTGCTGATACTCAGTGTAACTCTACTGTGTGTAATGGCTGTCTTCTGTTTTGTAGGTCTGAGGACTTTGTGCATTGCTTATGCGGACCTGTCAGAAAACTCTTACAGAGAGTGGTTGAATGTCTACAATGAAATCAGTACAGTTCTGAAAGACAGAACTCAGAAGCTGGAGGAATGCTATGAGATCATTGAAAAGGTAAGATGCGTACTTTTTTGATCAGATACAGATTCCCTTATATGTGTCTTTTCCCATGGAATTTGGGCTTTATACAGTAAAACAAACTTAATTTCATTCATGAGAAACTGAAAAGGTTTGGCAACCTGTTCAGTCCATAGACCTCTCAAGTTTTAGTTCGTAGATCTGAGACTAACTTATGTATAAAAGGTCATTGCTACTTACAAACTCTTTTCTCACGTTCTTTTTATCTTGCTATCTTGTGTAGGGTTGATGTAACTTGATAAAGATAATGTATAAAATTGTTGTGTTGCACCAAGTTCTCACTACTAGTATATGAAGAGAAACTTGTTCCTTTTCATACAGCAGTCACAGTTCAGGTTTTCTGAAGGTTGTTGTAGACACTGTAGACAAAACAAAGTGCTCACCAGGGCCTGTGGTCGCATGGACTGAAAAAAAGATGAAAAACTGCTTTCCGTACAAATTGCAGAACTCGTAATTCTGGAAGGGGGAAGTAGGTGTCAGAGAACCAGTTTGAAACTCTCCAATACCACATTGAATGAAATGTTAAAATGTCGACACTAGAGGCCAGTGTTTCTGTGATACTTGTTGGTCTTACTGCTTTCTGAAATGCTGGTAGTCCCACTTCTCACCTACACTTATTCATGCTTTTTCTCCTTGCTCCAGTTATTTCACTCTCATTTTATTTAGTGGTTTCTTTAAAACACTCTTTGAACTTAAAGTTCTTTTTTTAATATTAACAATGCAACTTAGAGCACTGTTGGTTATTTAAGTTAGTTGGGGCAGAAGAGGGAAAGAGGTTGAGACTAGGATGGGAGCTAACTTTCATAGCACAACAGAAAAACTCTAACTCTTTAATAGCTGAAGATTGGATCTTGCTTTTCAAACTAACACCTAAAGTCATCTTTTGTGTTGGTTGGTCAGTAGCAGTGTGGTTATCTAATCCTTGATTCTGTAGGTTTGCATAGCTCCTTTCAGCTTTCTGCTTCCTGCACTGTGCTCTTGTACTCTTCTGTTTTCACTGAGGTGAAAAATGAACATGGATTGATTCTCTTTAAAATGTGTTCTCAAACCATAGATCATTTTTGGCCATCTACCTTCTGCCTCTTTTCACAATTTAATATCTTGAAAAACGGGGACCCATGAGTGGGTTGTAGAATTGGAGTTCTGGACTTAGTGCCATACTGGTAGGAAACATCAACTGTGTTCCTTTCCTGTTAATGTTTGCTTGCTGGTCATACCAAGGAGAGCAGGGAATTGCACTTGAAACTTAAATTCTTTTTTTTTTTTCTTAGTGCTGGTATTTCCCAGGTTAAATTCTCCGGTCTGTAGTCACTCCTTTCTAAACTGGCTTGTGGCTGTAACATAAAATATAATGTATTTTAACAGGCTGATTTTTTCATCTAAGTGTTCAAATGAGAGTGGGAGAGCTGCTTTGTCAGTCTGAGTGTTGAGGTCACTGGATCATAGTACAGGAGCACGTGTGGAGACAAACTTGAACTGGTTACCTTCTCCACCCGTACACTGGCTGAGAGGGCTTCAGCAGGTGCAATAGTCACTCCCCTGCTCAGGTAGCTCAGCCATGCTGATCCCTGTGCTGTCATGTTTAACTGCTTAATAAGTGATTTGGGGAATAAAAGACAATCTACAGTTGTACACTTGGATTGCATTTGTAACCTTCGAGTGTTGTTAGCATCAGCAGGGCTAATGTTTCATCAGGAGGCTATAGGGTACTGAAGCAAATGACTTATGGGAGTTGATTCTACTACCTTTACCAGCTGAATATCTCATAACAAAACTCAAGCTTTATCAAGACCCGTAACTAATGCCAGCCTACACGTCTGTATGAATAACAACTTCCCCTTCTGTTCCTTATGCATGCATAGATGCATACAAGCCGGAGCTGCTCTAATGCCCTCTTCATAGAATCATAGAATGGTTTGGGTTGGAAGGGATGTTTGAAGATGTAGTCCAATCTTCCTGCCATGGGCAGGGACATCTTTCACTAGATCAGGTTTGCTCAAAACTCTATCCAGCCTGACCTTGAACACCTCCAGTGATGGGGCATCCACAACTTCTCTGGGAAACCTGTTCCAGTGTCTCAGCACCCTCATTGTAATTAAAAAAAAAAAATCCTTTATGTTCAATCTAAATCTACCCTCTTTCAATTTAAAACCATTGCCCCTTGTCCTGTCACTGCAGGCCTTGGTAAACAGTCTTTCTCCATCTTTCTTATAAGCCCCCTTCATATGTAGAAAGGCCACAATAAGGTCTCCCTGTAGCCCTTGTCTTCTCCAGGCTGAACAACACCAGCTCTCCTAACTACTGTTCACTTCATCTGTTTTCACTTGTTTTGAATAATTTTAGTCCCTACAAAGAATAGAAGCTGTTACTTTTTCTGTGCAATTCCTGAAATGATACAGTATAACTAAACTCAATTTGTATAAATTTATTTAAATTGAACATCTTTACATGTCTAAGGAATCATTAAAATGCTTTTAAAGTTAAAATTCTGCTGAGTAGAGTGTGCCTTTTGACAAGGTTTGTTTCTTGGGTATTTTTGTCTGCCTGACCTTTTTTTTTCCCCTGTAACATGGCCAAATCTCTTCAAGCAATTGCTTTAGAATTGCCTAAGACTATGGCTAACTCTTGTAGTATTAAGTTTGTTGTATGAGATGTTTTTCTGGCAGACATCTGTATGTGGACTAGAGATACTTGGATTGATTAATGTTCATACCACTTGTATTACATAAATGTAATTATTATATCCATAAATAGTTTCAATTTTTGCTTTGAGTGATTGTATCCAGTCTGTATGTACGTTTTATGGGAGGGAAATTAGTTTAAATGATGTGATGCCAGGTGACTTTTTTTTGCGAGCTTAAGAAATATATAAACTGTGACCACTCATCATGTTGCTATGGTGATTAGTGAATGCTCTAGTATGTATGTTCATCCATAGGCTAGCTCTGGAGTTGTATAACTTCAATTAATTGCTCTTGAACCATTGCCATCTTTCTGATCAGACACACTCTGTTCCATTCTGTACCTCTTGAAATGAGGATTGTATGCAGAGGAAGTAGAATAGCCACACCAGAAACTTTCTGTAGTGTATATTGCTTGTCAAAATGTTGTATTAGCAATAAGGCGCAACATGCTGTCTTTAATTCCTTTTTGAGTGTGTTCCAAACAAAGGTTTATCTTAAGAAAATAATCCCTCAAATTCTTTTTTCCAGGATTTACTGCTTCTTGGAGCTACAGCCATTGAAGACCGCCTGCAAGCAGGTGTTCCAGAAACAATAGCCACACTAATGAAGGCAGAAATTAAGATATGGATTCTGACAGGGGACAAACAGGAAACAGCTCTCAATATAGGTATCCATCTTTCTGGTTATGCTGAATTTGTTTGATATATCGCAGATTACATACTAGATTTGCTGTGTGGGGTTTAAACAAAAACAGGCCTGCTTTTTATAGAATGGTTCCTTGGTAGCAGATGGGCATGTGGTAGCCTTCATTTTGGAGAAGTGGGTGTTTTGGAGTGAAGTCTTTGCTCTGAGTGTCGGGCTATGTTCAGGGTTTTTTTTTTTAAGGCAAAAGGGACACTTCTGCTCTTGGTTAAGTGCAATTCTTGTATGGAGTGAATATAGGTAACTGTTCTGATGGAAACTGGAGAGCTCAACCAGACCGTAATGTTTCAGTTATACTGTGCATTATATCAATTGTTTAATGGCTTTTTTCTTTTCTTACTGACTGCCTTTTCTAGACTTTAATGGAGTTTGGGATATGATGGGAAATATGGTAATACAAAGTGTATAGCTTACAACTTCTTGCAAACCTTGTCTGTGAAAGTAGGTGGATGCTTGAATAACTGCTCCTGCTGTCACCTTATGGCACACCTGTTAGTCAAGTATGTCATGATCGTTAGTGGAAGCGTGTTGCTGCTGTCGAGTGTATGGACAGTTTAATATGGGTTGTTTTATCAAGGCACAATATGGATATCCTCGTCTCAAACTTGTTGATGTACAAAGTATATTCTTTGTAATGCAAAAGAAAATCTTGCAATGATGTGAGTGAAAAGCACAAATTTAAGCATGACAGGTGTGCTTGGGTACTGATGTAATAGAATGGTAACCTGCTTAAGACATAGGTGTTTATCTGACTACCTGTTTTTGCAGCATAAAACTGGAGAGTTTTTAGCACTAAGTTTAGGTTCGTTATTAGAAGCAGCCCTTAAACGTTAGGTTTCCTTTTAGATCATAAATGTATCTGATAAAATCAGTCTATATACCCAACTCTACTTGTAATTTGTCAAACAAAGATTTTACTGTAAGGCTGGGCTGAACTGGAGGTGCACATTATAATTTCAATCTTATAGCAACTAGATGTTGTACTCTGTAGCACTTCAGCTATTGTGCTAGTCTTGCATTGGATATGCCACATGAGTAGGTCTAGTAAGTACTCAAATCCTTCAGCCTCTTTCTCACTGTGGATGCTTGCAAGATGGGCAGCCTGGGTAGCAATACCTTGTGCTGTCACAGAATGCTGCTGTGCTTGAAATGCTGGTTTGAGCTATGCCTATGCTGCCATCATGCCGTAGCCCTTCACACAACACTAGTAGCCTCCTAGGAGAAGGGCTATCCAGGTCTTAACTGAGTAGTAAAGACTTAGTAAGGGAACAGATCTTGATATAAGCACCCCCTGCCCCATAAGATCACATATCTCCCAAATACAGCATCCTTGGCAATATAGTGCCATGATGCTCTTGTATTCTTTTTGATGATTTTTCTCCCTGTAACTAGTAAATCTGCCTGCAGAAGGAAAGAGGCAGAGTGGCACTCTGGTGATCTGACATCTCGCAAAACTGAGTGATGCTTTCACCTTGTTTCTTAAGTCTAGAACGCTCTGCTTATCTCCACTCTCTAGTGTGCCCATGTAAAGTGCCATCCACAATTTCATTCAGATGTGCAAATTAGTCTGTTTAGATGTACAGGTGTAGTTTAAGGGGATCCTTAACAGCATAGGTTGCCTTCTGTTGAAGGAGCTATTTCTTTAGCCTTCTGAAGGCCATGTTGACTTCCGGATTCTCTAACTATAAGAAGAATGTGACCAATGAAGCTTTTTATACATAGGATTACATGTAGATGGGTCTGGGTGTATTTCAGGCTCCTCCTGGCAGAACTGTGGTGCTCTGTAACTGAACTTACGTTACCTTTAGCAAAACTTTGTGCATTTGCTATTCTTTGTCAACTTTTTATTTTTTTCTGCTTTGGTTGGTTTAGTGGAATTTCAGAATGTAGTCTGCTTGACTGACTACAATTTTTGTTTACGTATCAAAACTGAATCAAGGTTCATGTATCTTTGTTTGTCAAAGTTGGTACCAAGAGATGAAATAACGTGCTGAACTGATACAGTTGTAGAAATAAGGTGGATGGCTTAACTAGCATTTAAGTCAATTGTCTACTTATCTGGTTTGAATCACTATCTGCAGATTTTGCTTTCTTTTAAAAGCAGTAGTCAACTTGAGAGGAGAGAAGCATCATCTTTTGACAAATTAAAAAAAAAGTAGCTACAGATTTTGGCATAAATACCTGAAATAAGTTGATATATTAACTGACAGCAGCTAGCCTGAACACAAGGATATGAGCTTTACAGCAATTGCTTATTCTGGAGGCTGTGAAGGAAACTAACCTCCAACTTGTCTCTAAAAGTTACTTTTTATATGACAGCAACTTGAAAAAAATAAGCATCTCCCTTACAACTTCTAAATTATCACTTTCAGTGTACAATTTGGTAGTAAAACTCTGGACCTTAATTAGCTTCATGTTCAAGTTGGCTTGAAAGTACAAACATGTGGCACCCTTCCAGTTTTTGTATGTAACCTATTAAAACTAATGAACATTGAATTTAAACCCAATCCACATGTACACTTTGCTTCAGGTGTAAATATACTATCTGGGGAGTAAAAAGTATTTTCACTTTCTCATTATGCTTATGGACTCTTGCTTGCTATATGGCTATGCATATGTATTGAAAGATATTTGAGCTCTTGGCAGCTGCCCCAAGGAGTTGAAGTGCTTTGTTCTTCCAGCTTCCTCTTGAATCTTTGGCCTTCAGAATTTGTCTGTTGTCTCTTGATTGCATTCTTGACTTCTCTGAAGGGTAATGATTGACCTTGCTGTGGGGTGATTGTATGCCTTCCACTCAGCCATGTGTCAGCTGATAGTGCTGCAGGTGAGGAGTGTGTTCCTGATAAGCTTTAATACTAATCAACCATTTGAACTCTCTACCTATAGAAAATAGGAGTTCCTGGTTCAGAAACATCTTTGAGCATGACATGGTCTTCAGTTTTTACCATCTGAAACTGTCCTGAGCCTGTGTCTGCAAACAACTCTAGAAGGCTTAAGTGTTCTTGTAGCTTCATCCTTCTCTTAAAACAATCTGCAGACTCTGGATCTTCTTTGCCTTTCAGTGAGGCAAAAAAACCCCAAACACGGCAGACTTCTACTTACTACCATTCTGATGCTCAGCAGGCTCCCAGAAAATCAGAACTGATGTATTTCCAGTGAATAACTTCTGTAGTAACAGATTGTTTTCTAGGAATGGGAGTGTGGTGTTTACTGAACTGCATCCCTCCCTTGAACAAGGAAGCTCAACTGTAGGGATTGATAAGTGCTCTTACCTAGAGTATGCATTCATAGCTGTGAGCACTGCCTTACAATCATAAAACGTAGAATGGTTTGGGTTGGAAGGGACGTTTGAAGATGTAGTCCAATCTTCCTGCCATGGGCAGGGATGTCTTTCACTAGATCAGGTCTGCTCAAAGCCCTATCCAGCCTGACCTTGAACACTTCCAGTGATGGGGCATCCACAGCTTCTCTGGGCAACCTGTTCCAGTGTCTCACCACCCTCATTATAAACGATCTCTTCCTTATGTTCAGTCTAAACCCACCCTCTTTCAGTTTAAAACCATTGCCCCTTGTCCTGTCACTACAGCATGGGTAAAAAGTCTTTCTCAGTCTTTCTTATAAGCCCCCTTTATATATTGAAAGGTCTCCCTGGAGCCTTTTCAGGCTGAACAACCCCAAATCTCTCAGCCTTTTTTCACAGGAGAGATGTTCCAGCCCTCTGATCACTTTTGTGGCCCTCTGGACCTGCTCTAACAGGTCTGTCTGTCTTGTGCTGGGGGCCCCAGAGCTGGATGTAGTACTCCAGGTGGGGTCTTATGTCCAATTTTTTTATCCACCAGTATCCCCAGGTACTTCTCAGTAGGGCTGCTCTCATCGCCCAGTCTGTACTGACTGGTATTTGGGATTGCCACAACACAGATGCAGGACATTAAAGGTCAGGTTGGATGGGGCTCTGAGCAACCTGATCTAATTGAAGATGTCCCTGCCCATGGCAGGGGGGTTGGACTAGATGACCTTTAGAGGTTCCTTCCAACCCAAACTATTCTATGATTCTATGACTTTGCACTTGGCCTTGTTGAACTTCATGAGGTTCTCACAGGCCTAGTCCTCAAGCCTATCAAGGTCCCTCTGAATGGCATCCCTTCCCTCTAGCATATCAACTGCACTGTTCAGCTTGGTGTTGTCTGCAGACTTGCTGAGGGTGCACTCAATCCCACTGTCTGTCATGGATGAGGATACTAAATGGGTATTGGTCCCAGGCTGACCCCTGAGGGACACTACTCATTACGGGTTTCCACTTGGATGTTGAGCCATTGACTGTAACTCTTTGGATGTGGCCATCCAGCCAATTCCTCATCCATCTAACAGTCCATCCATCAAACCCATATCTCTCCGATTTAGAGGTAAGAATACTTCTGTTATGGTGAGCCATGATTTTTCAGTTGAGAGAATGGAAGCAATGTCAGCATCCTTGCCTGTATCCCTATGCGAAGTTTAAGCAGGGCATATGTGCCCTCTCTAAACACAGAGCATAACCATTCTTGGCTCAGATGCTGGATTCTGTATGCCTGTGGGATGAATATGCCTGTGGGCTATGATCCTGAACTCTGGTTCAAGCAATCTTTCTCCCAGGACACTTGAAGGGAAGTAAGTCCCAGAAGTACCCGATTCATCTGCTTCATGGACTTTCAGACTTTTAAATTAAAGAGCTAGATATCAACTTACAGGTGTGGATTGACATTTTATGCTTGGCTTTGAACCAGCAGTTGATCTTATTCTACTCAGAAGCATAGACAAAAATATGCCCTGATCTTAGTGTATTTTTTGCTTGCCATGTTAGTACTGCTAGTAATAACTATTATAAAACTATTATAAAACCATTAAAAACTTTAAAATATGACTACAAATGTCACTTATTTTACAGTTGCCGGTTACTTTGTTTTATGCTAGTGCTAGATTTTAACTTCATAGTCCTGAAATTCTACATAATGTGTAGATCTCCTATAACCTGTTGTTAGGCTTGACTTCTATCCTCCTATTCCAATCTTGATCTCCTTCCTGTTTAATGTGATAAGACACAAAATGACCTCAATTGCAGGATTAGGTCTTCTGACTCCACGACTTCCAAAATGCACAGCAGAGCAACTCTGTTTTTCACAGGTGTGTTTTTTTCCAGCTCCACTTCTCGAGTGGCATCTTTTGAAAGAGGTAAAATGAAATAGTGAGCAGTGGTTTAGAAATTACAGCCTGTTATTGCAGCTGCTGTTCCAATCAAATGCTACTAGAAAATCCTTTTGAAGTAGTTATACTGAATTTGTAACAGCCTAATGGACAAAGCTGTTGCCATTCCCTGGGGAAAGAATAACCCTGACATGGAGGGAAGTACTTAAGTTTGTAACAGCCTCTTTTTCTCCTCAGTAAAAATAAGGAAGTGGTTCTTCAGCCTGGACCTGACTTTTAAAAATGGCAAACTGAGTTTTTTCCCCAAGTCAGTGTTTTGTCTATACCTGTTGAAGCTTCATTACTCATTTCTGTACTACCACCTAAGACTTGTTCACAGGCAGAATCGGAGGCTATCTGCAAAGCTTTCATGTTGTAGGCTGCACTTCGTTAGAATATATTTCATCCTTTTCCTAACAGGTGTGTGTGAGTTCAATGTCATTCTGTATTGTTCTCTAAAGCAGAAAGTAAACCTTAGCTTGTTAACACAAATAAGATGATAATGTATCTGCAAGGCTGCATGTGATGTTCATATTCCATACAGCTGTGAAAATGGAAAAGGAACAAAACTTCTGCAGTTAATCAAACCTGCTGCCTGAAAGTGCCTGGTATGTGATATAAGCATGCCTTCCACAAAGGAAGATGAGGGATTTGCTTTCTTGACAGAAGTTGTTCATGCAGGCATGTTAACCTTGGATTATACCTACAAAACTTGCCCAATTATAAAAACTCTGTAGCCTGAGGAAATGATTTGCATTGCAAATTGATGAGCCAGTGTGGCCTTCCTAAGGAACCAAGTATCCCACAGAAAACAAATTAATGCCTCAGTTGTTCTCTTGCTGTTGTGAGATATGGAGAGAGACACTTAATCTTTTTACATTGGCTATGCTGTTCTGCCCTTGAACCTGTCAGTCTTGCAGTGGTTCATCACTGGAATGTTACTCTTATATGGCAGTAGCTTCCAGTCTCCGTTTAAGAAAGTAAAAGACTTCCTGAGGCCTCATTTTATGACACAATTTCTTAAACTTGCTGTGATTCACTTCTATACAAAAGCACAGTAGAAATACAAAATAATTCTATTTTATTTCCTTTTCCTATGTAACTTAGATCAGCAATAAAAGGTATGTGCTTCAAATAAATGAACTCTCTGCTGTTTTATGAAGCTATGTGACTGTGCCAATCCCAAGAGAATTTGCATGAGCTTTTAGGATAATACAACGGGATCAGTCTGATGCGAGTTTGCATTTGTCTCTTGCTGTTAATACAAGCTTGAATTAAACCATTTATTCTGTCTGTATATTCTGTAAATGCCAAGTATATGTATCCTGGATATGACTTTGTCTCATGTCAGTGGCAATCGTGTGGCAGAGGAACTGCTACTTCAGTGGCATTGACTGGTACTGCAGTCACTGGCTTTCACTATTATGAAAATAAGAGGCTTTTTTCTGTCTTGAGAATTCTTCCTAATATTCTTCCAAAAAGCAAATCCTTGTGTCTTTTTTTCCTCTCTTGCAGGGTACTCTTGCAGACTCATTTCACAGAGTATGTCTCTCATCCTGGTCAATGAGGATTCGCTAGATGTAAGTAAGCAAATTCTGGTGTAATTCTTGACAGAAGGAGGTATTGCTAGCAAAAGGGAAAGTTGTTGAGCTTTCTCACTGTATTTCTCTCACTTGCCTTTAGGGGTAGCAAGACAAACAATTTGTGCTAAAATGGGGGTGGGTTGTGCAAAATGTACTCCTGAGGTCTCCAGTCACAAGCTGTACAGATCAAACTAAAGTCTCAGAGCAAGAAACTAATTAGGTCCATGGGTTTGATTCTGCTGCAAACTGGTGAAACCTGCAGTATGCCATCAGGAATATGTTTAGGCTTTAAGGTATAGATATAGGAGTAACATGTTTGAAGAAAGAAGAAAACCAAGCGAAAGAGCTTATTATGTTGAAATTAGTCATCTTCAGCATTGCATGGAACAGCTGTAAGCAAACCTATGCCTGAGCAAACTGCACTGTGAGCTTGCCTATGTACAGCTTTTGAGACCTAAAAATTGGATTAAAAACTGCCTGTAAGTGGTTGCTATGCTCCTCAGATATGTGCAAAAATTAACTAGAAAAATCATACACTTCTACGTGAATCTTCCCAGAAGATCTTTTTTCTAGTTTTCCTGTTTCAGCATCAATATCAGCATTTGATATCACTTGAATATCTGATTGCTATTAGAGGTATTTGTAGGACAGATGAAAAGATCTATAATAGGCGGTATCCGATACTAGTGTTTAGAGTTGGCAATTCATCCTGCTTGACTGGATGGGAGATGCAAAGCCTGTATCTTTGAGTATCAAAGGAGTTACTGGATATCTGGAAATCTGGTGGAAGAGGGGAATATTATTGTGGCAAAGTAATCGCCTAGTAAGCATTATTTTCCAGTTGTGTCTATGTGATTTAGTTAACAGCAGCCTTGATAGTGTTTTCACCTCAGACTCAAGTTCTTTGTATGCAGTTGTGGCATCTCAAGTCCTAGTGTTCTAGCTCACCAGAACCCAGGAGATCCCAGTGAATCCAAGGGGAGATGATCTGCCTCCAGAGGCTGGATTACTAGTTTCCATGAAGTATAATGCACCCTGGTGGGAGCTGTCTCATTGCTAAGTTCTAGCAATGAAGACCATGTTAGTTCTCTTGCAGAAGTTAAGTTTTCTGTGTTTCTGCACAGTCAGAGACTTGTTTAAATAATTCTAGTGGGATAAGAAAACTTCTGGTTTTTAACTTTTAAACAGTTACCTCATTAAGTATATATAGATTGGAGTATGCATATTGTTTCAAGCAGATGTCTAAATGCCTTGCTTAAGACTTTCATCTGCTCAGACCATCTTCTTCCACTTTTCTACTTCTGTATGGTCCTCCTTTAAGGGAACGGTTTCTTTTTTGTGGGTTCAAAATACTCTGCTTCTGATGAGCTTTCTGCCACGCTTGGCTGACTGGACCTCTTAACCTGAAGAAAGATGCAGAACCTCAAGAGAAAATGAACAGCTGGTGGTTTTTGTTTCCTGAGGCAGGAAGATTAGTTGGTTAGGATTACAGGAGTAAGAAAACTTCAGTTTCTTTCTTTTTATAGCATTGGAAACTCAACCCAGAAGAAGGAAAATAGTCATGCTTTTTTTTCCTTTTAAAATTTCTTACACATTCTGAAGCTCTGAGTAAAGCACAATTGAAGTTTTTTGACCCTGGAAATAGGATTCTTATTTCAATCTGAATTAAAAGTAGTTCCTCTAAATTTAGGGACAAACAATGTGCCTTTTGTGATGCCTGTCCAGAAATAAGACAACTTAAAGATTCTCTATGGCTAAAGCAAGGGGTGCAAACTAAAGACGGGCTAGAAGAGGCTCTTGGTAGATCAGAGGAAGAAAACAGAGCCAATGTTGCTTGGTATTTAGAAACATCTGGAAGCTGGACAAGATAGTCTTCAAGCCATGTTAACTTTTTTACTACTTCTGGTTTTGAATGCAATGATATAGGGACAGATTTTTTTTTTGATACCTTTATTTGTAGTGAATATAATACTAAAGGTGCTGAGTAGTACCTAACAGCTTCAGCACCTGCTTTTAAATTGTGACTTCAGTTAATTGGCTGAAAGGACCATGAGAGGGCAGGATGAATAATGAAATGGCTTACTACATATGCCCTAAGGGCAAGTGCTTCAACCGTGGGGTTTTCCTTTAAATGTCCAACAGCAGTGTAGGTAGAAGGATTCAAGGACTTTCAGTAAGAGGCAAAAATGAACTGGCCTTTTCTGGGATGAAAGGCTGGGTTTAACCAATAAGAAGTGAGAAAAATGTGCCTAGATCTCAACTTTTTTTTTTCCTCCCTTCCCATCTTCAACAGCAAGAACAGCTTGGCCCTGGCCTGTGTGTAGGACTGCAATCACACCAATTAGTCAGAGCTGGTTCTGTCTTGTTTACAAAGCTGACATAGACTTACTGAAATGTGTATCATATAGCTGTACAAAGGAATACACTTACATCTATTACTGTAGGATTTTTAGACTCCCAAAAGGCTTTTGTGTTTTATTTTTAAAATTTGGTATGTTTTCATTGCTTTAGAAAAGCAGGGGGTTTAGCTAATTTCAAGAATGTCAAGTGCATAGATAAAGTCTTATTAGATCCCTCTGCTTTTTAGGCAAGTCTTTGATTCTTATTCTGAAACATGAGAAAATGGATGCCTGTGACAGCTGGTTTTGATTCAGTAGATCCTATATGATGATAAAAGTGCTGCTTTAGCAAGAATTCATTGTGCAACCATATCTCTTCAGCTTGATCTGCTTGCAGTTGATAGGCTGTGTGTATGGGTTAGGGAGAAGGCATGCTGATGGTTTCCATACCCCACCTTTTGAGTCCCTTTCGTTGCGTCAGCTGCCTACTTCACAGCTTCAGTTGACAACCCCTGCCTCAGTATATACACTAAATGCCAAACTAATTGTAACAAGAAAGTGAAACCTGTCCTTCCTCTTATTCTTATCTTAGCACAGATCTACAGAAGCAAAAGTGGCTGCTAGAGAGGAAACCTAACAGGAAAAAGAAACAAGAGCTAAAGAGTATAGGGTACAGAAAATGCTGAAAGATGGTAACTAGTGTATTCCAAGAAAGTATAGAGGGAATCTCCTATTTTAAAGTACTTGAAGGCTTATTTTAATTCCTTTCTGATCTTGGTAGCATATGCACTTCGAGGATTTTATATGTTCAACCTTTTCCCAAACTTTAGCCAAGAAGTATGAAGGAAAGGTATTGTGGGAACTGAACTGGGAGAAAATGTCATTGACCAAAGCATCTCTTCTCACTTTCCCACATGCCAGCTTTGCAAATACTGTAGAGTGCTGAAACTTCACTTGAAGTGATAGACAGGACCCCTGCGGGGGGGGGGGGGGGGGAAATCATGAAATAAGTTAGAGGCTAAATATTCCTTTCCCCATCAAAGGGAGGGTATGAAAGGGAAAAGGTGACAGATCTACCCCACCCACTTCCACTTGCTGAATCTTGACTCCATTGCCCAGTTTCAGATTGAAGTCTTCTGAGGTGGTAGTGGGAGGACAGGAGTGAACAGCTGTCCCTGCTGTTTTGGAGATGGAGGCTAGAATCAAGTGAGGAATAGTAGGGCAAGCAATTATTTTCATAATTTTTAAGCTTTCTCATAAGTAAATGTGGTGCTCCTGTTTTGACGTCTTCTGTTAACTACTTGAGAAGTGAAAACTGGAAGTCTGGAAAACTGAATACAGAAGTATATATTTTTGCAGTGATACCTAAAAATTAAAAGTTAATCTCTGGGTCTTAACTCCAGAGAGTTAACTTCTAGAGAAACTAGACTTCTACAAATGAGAAAATGGGTACAGATTAAAAAAGACAGGGTAACAAACTGAGAAGCTGAATGGATTGAACAGTCTAGGAAGATTTGAGGTTGTATTAGTCTTGATATGGAATAAGATAAGGAGAAACTTTTTTTTATTGACAATCTGTTCTCTTATTATGTTGAAGTGTTGGCAGACTTATCTAATCAACAGTCTCCACTATGAATGCCAATCAAAGGTATATTGACAGACAGACCCAGTGATGGTAGAGGCGTCATTAGTCGCATGTAACTATGAAAATGTTACTGGAGTCTCCTACTGTCTCAATGCCAGAAAGCGCTTTGGTTGGATAGATGGGGTTGTGGAGCCTATTTTAAGACCCTTGAGGACTCTGTGTTTGTCTTTAAAGAGTGTGTGTGGATGGGAGACTTTTTGACTCTACAGAATACTGGCCATTAAGATGGATCTGTTCCTCAAATAGGAACAGTTAGTCATACTCGTAAAGCATGAGAGGTCAAGGATGACACCATCAGGAATATGAGCCATTTTGTATGCATCTTGCAACGCAGCTCAGTCTAAGGACACACTAGAATGAGAAGCCCTGATCAAACATGGGTTGACGTAGAATGAAACCCCTCCCTCCCCTCTTTTCACCTGACCTCTGCCAACATAGAAAAGAAATAAGCAATCAACTTTTATCAGGCATATTTTAATATCCCTAGATAAAAAAGGCAACTCTATCATCATCTTTTACCACCTGCTACCTCCAGTTATGTAGCTGAATGAGGAGTTCTGTGGAATACAGGGAGTACAGCAGCTGCTCCTAATCTTTTAAGTTGGAATTGTAGTGTTGTTGATGGCTCATGTTGAATTGAATTTACACCTTGATTTTGGGCTCAACTGTGTTGATCAGTTAGTATCACAGTACACTTGAGGATTCACTCTTGCAGATAGCTGAAGATACTTTGCAGAACTCAATGCTAAATACTTTCCTTGGTGAATTAATGTTATGTGGTGCTTGGTGCACATGATAAGGTAGTGGTGGAAGAATGGGGAGTGGGAAGAAACAATAGAGGGGTTCCACCTGTGCATAGCAATATATCTTCTACACGTAATTTTAGCTGATTCCTTCTGGTTTCCCTTTCATGAGCCAAAAATGTGAGCTAATACTATAACAGTTCGAAAAAAACATAAAAGATTGGTGTCTTTATTTTTCATGCTTTTAATTTGTGTAGCCTTACTTCTTTGAAATAACATCACCTAAATTTTGCAATTATAAAAAGCTGAGAACATCTCTTTTTCTGGTCCCATAACTTTAGATAAGTCCGAGTTGGAGATGACAAACTTAATCTTAGCTGTGCATGTCTCTGGCAGAGGTTCTAAGGAAGGGGTTATGGCTGCTGTTGGGAGTGATTTGAGTTTGAAAAGTTATAGTTGTTAAACAACATCCCCTGTGCAAATTTGAGAATTTACTTCAGACAGTATTCTTGCAGCGTTTCAGTATTAAATGCAGATTTTATATTTGAAATAGCCTGTAAAACATAACCACGGTTGAGTCATGTTGAGTAATGCAGAGTCCTTAACAAGCCACTGGTAAGTGGATAGGTTTTAGCAAAAGCAGCAGGTAAAATAGATACTATTCTTAGTTTATTCAAGTTCTAGTTAGACACTTGTACATTTAAAAAAAAGCTTTGTGGAGAAGGTGTTGCACGTTCTAATTTTCCTCTGCTGCTGCCTCATTTAGTAGATGTTCCAATAATTTCATGTGTGGAAGACTTAGTTTATGTCTGGATTCTATAATCAAAGACAACAGTATTAAAGTTTTTCAGTAAACATAAAAACTAATGGAAGCTTTCAGAACACTTAAAACCAGACAGAAATGGAGAACTGTGGCATGTCAGACAAGCGAAAAAACCTCATTGATATATAGTTGCTGGTCTTTAAGTGAAGAAAGTGATGATGGGTGATTACATGGCACATCATGAAGACATATCTGATATTGAAGGTGACTGTGATGCTTTAGCTCAGATAACGTGTTTTTTCCGAAACAGGAGCACAAACTTGTGAAGCTGGTACATCAAAAATGCTTTGTATTACATCAGTCTTGTTTTCAAACCAAAGTAATTCTGTTTTTTTCAAGTACTCTTATCACTATTCTTAATGTAGAACTGAATTTTGCATGTCTAAATATAATACTCTTACATGTTTTGTTAATAATTGCCATGGGTTCTTTCAATTCTAAGGTAAGTGTCTTTAGCTACTTACTGCCAATTTTTCAGTATTGGATCTCCATAGTAATGCTTTTTTTGTATGTTGCACCTGTAACAGAAATTATGACTTCTGTTCAACTTAGCCTAAAATCTATCAATAGAAGATTCTCACACTGAAATTCTGTAGCATATTTAATATATTCCACCTCTGAAATCCATTAATGCTAAAAATGAATTTTTACAAGATCCAAGCTGAGCTTAGAGCCTTTAAATATTGATACACTTTCCCCTTTGTGCAGTCCCTGTGTGAATTCTTTCCCCCACTTCTGTTCCTTGGATGCAGCAGCAGGTGAGATGTGATCGAACAACTGTCTTGGCTTGTTTTTGAGAGCTATTTTTCTTTCCAAATCATGCACTTGAGGAAAAAAATCAATCTTTTCTGTTCTCTTCTGAGAACTACTGGGAATAGGAAAGACTAATCCCTAGCTTGATTCAGCTGAATTCTAGAAACTGGACATAATAATCTGCAAATATTTATCCCTTATAGACTTAACTACATGCATACGCAAAAATACATAATGGTCACTTAGTTTTTCTTTCCTTTTCCTAATAAAGCTTTTTCAAGTGAAAATATTTTGAGCATGAGATTTACTTTGAGTGTAATTCTTGGATTCAGTTTCTGTTTAATTAAACTTGAAATACTATAAAGTCTTACTGTGCAGCTCTTAACCTGGACAAATTTCTTTCATTGGTATCTCATAGAAATTGAGTTGTGAGAGCAGTGAGATGGAAGGCTGAAGAAGGGAAATCTAATGACCCAGAGAGGCCCTGGAAAGCCTGAGATCAGAGTAGTGGATATTGCAGCCGAGGAATGTTGAGTGTGTTTCCCCCCCCGCCTGCAATGCTGTAGAAAGGAGAGCTGGGAACCATATCGATTGGTTATCACATTGGGTTCTATTTAACAGTAGTGGAAGGGCAAAATTGGAGGGACCCAATTCTGAACTTGTGGGTAGTATTTTGCTGTAAAGTAATTCTGTTGATATGAATGGAGCTACACAGTGAACATGTCCTGCAGAACTCGTGCCTGGACTGAACATCATCATCCTGTGTTATACATAGATGTGTAAGTAACAACAAACTGATACTCCAGTATAAGAACCCTCAATGCCAGTGTCTATTGATGATAACATGACTGAAAATATAAGCATAGAAGCAGAAACTGGCCTCCCTCACTTCTCTGCTTGCTCAGCTGCATCTTTTGCATGCTTTGCTGCTTGGATGAGCTATTGAACATGAGCATGGATAAACCTGTTTGTGCTACCATAATGTTGTGTAGTATTCTTAAAAAAACAAACAAAACTTCACAGTGTAATTTGTTGTCTGCAGTCAGTGTCTTGACTTCCAAAACTGGGTCTTAGTATCTGCAGGGAAGCTTTACATGCAGTTGTATTTTGTATTCTAGTGGTGAAGAGTGAGGATCTGGACAACTTGCTTATTTTGTTATCTTATTTTTGCTATTCTGTAGGGTAGCATTACTATGAAGGTTCTATTAACCTATAAGGAAAATCTCTTAAGCATGAGAATATTATTGGATTTATCCAATGACTTTCACGACCTTCATTCTTATGGGCACATTCCTTCTCACAGTTCTGAACAGAGTTTAAAAAAAAAATCTATTAAGGACATCTTTAACAGGCACCATTATTCATTATATTTAAATACTGATAGATCTATAGATCTAGGATTATCTGAGAATCATGCATCTAAACTGCTATGGATCTCTTGAAGTAGAGCTCTGATCTGGTCACTGGATTTACCCATATGCTAGAAATAAGCAGGTCTTGCTGGGTTGCTGCCTAAAACTTTTTCTAATAACCACTGGGAAAACTCAGACTGTCTGGAGAGGAGAAAAACCTGAGGAATAGGCCATTAAAAATAAATTGTCTGTCAGCATGTGTCTTCAAGCAAAGAATATAGTTCCAATAGTGTCTTCTGTACTATACTTATGACAAAGATTTGTGTAGCATTATGGTTTCCATAGGAAAGGTATTAGCTTCACTACAGGAATTTCTTTAGCATACACAGTATGTGAGTTGTTGTTTTATATAAATCTGTATTTCAAATTATTGAGCACAACTACAGAAGACAGTGCCTGTGAAGCTCTGAGAAACTTTGAAGGTATTGCTTTTCGGATCCTGATGCTCCTGCTATTGGAAGAAAGGACATCTGCCCTTTGTCAGTGGTGTCATGCTGATTACTCCCATTCCTTGGGAGTAATGTCATTGTCAGCTTTTCAGACTAAAACCAAAGTTACCTATTACTGGGAGCTCCAAAGCATTGGTATAATGTACTTCAGTCCTACTAAAAGGTAGTAAGGTGTACAGATAACTGCTGGAAAGACGAGAACAAGTCCTGTACTGCTAATGCCTTGTAATCTTCAAAGCATCTACATCTTGTGTGTTGCCCAAGAGAGGAAACTGGGATTTTTTTCTCCCCTGCTATCATCTGCCCAAATACTTTCAGACAAAGTTAGTATTCTGGAAAACTGATCAATGTGGACAAGCTGAGTTTTAGCCAACCATCAGCTATCCTTCAGAGAGGCATCTGGGATGCTCCTCTGGTCTTGTGGCTAATAAGTTACTTCAATTACCAGTCAGCCTGGAATTGTAATCAGCTCTGCTGTATAGTACTGGGAATTTGCAAAGGAAGCTAGTTAGGAAAACTAGGGAAAGAATACATTTCTCTATTGTACCAAATTCTCTATATTGCTCAAATTTCTGTTTTTTTCTTAATCTAGAAACAGACATCAAGCTAATAAATTAGACAAGGAATAGCATCTAGTAATCAGATAAATCTTCAAACCTATTAGGTGTAAGAGACTTAATGTTTTTTCTTGTTTGTTTTTGAAGAACAAATAGAATCATAACTCCAGATATTTGATGATCTGCATAGAAAGTTAGTTGTATGTATTTGGAAAATATACGGGTCTTCATGTGAAAAGCTGCTTTGATTTGAGCCTACTATGTAGAATTACAAATGAAAGAATATAGGTGTTAGCTGGACCTGTAGGTTTAAGTACACACAGGACTGTAACTTAAGTATTAGATTACTCTTTTTTCAGGAAGTAATACTAATAGGTTTGAGCTGTGAATGGTGAATGAATTGGGCCGGTGTTTTTGTTTCATCCTGCTTTCCCTTTTCAGCATTCATTAATGACTGTTTTCCCTTATCTGTGGTGCTGTTTTTTTCTGTTAGTGTTTTCTGGCACTGTGATAGTTGGTTTGGATGAAGTGGAGGCACTTGGACCTGAAGAAATGCAAGGACCTTTAGAAGTCCAAAGACCAGGTTTCTAAATAACTCTTCCTTCTATAGCTGGAAATTGGGGGGGCTGGGGAGTGCTATTAAAAAAACCCAACCCCACACACTCTCTTTTCTAAGTTACTTTTCCCTTCATTTCTTAAGTTCTAATAGTGATCACATTTGACAAGACCCAGAAAAGATTTTGCAGCATTAGGCTACAAGTATTTTAACAACTGGGGGCGCATCCTGCTAATGCCTTGTCCATGCTATAGGACAGAATCGATCATATTACATAAAAATGGAAAGGAAGAATGTGTGTTCTCTGAATTCCACCTAAAATTTGCTGGCTTGCTTGTAAGAGCTCTCATATGTTAGGGGAAAATGACTGGTAGCAAACACTATTTCTCTTAAAACTGCTAATGATCTTCACATATGTGGAGGCTTACCTCTCAATAGGTGATCCATGAGTGTTATCCAGGTTTGTCTTCTGTTGTGTAAGTAACAATATAATAATGGCTTCAGCTGGACAGTGAAGGAAGTATCTGTTTGCTTTGAAGATGGGATCCTCTGTAGCATACTGAAACAGTTCTTTCTAATAAGCACAAGAGACCATGGAAACATAAGGATGCATAATGAAGTGAAAGCAGGATTTTTTTAAATGAGAAGCTACCCATGAAATGCAGTTTTTGCTTATGTTAAAGCATGATGGTGTGTTTTCTAGGGGAATAAGACTAAGCAGGTGTCTGATCTGTAGGTAAATGAGTTATGGATGCTGATCCTTTTGATTGACATGGCTAATATTACACATCTGTAGAAACAATTCAAATTTGTCTGTTGTATTGAAGGGTAAGAACTAAATACTCCTTTCTTCTCTCAAGATACTTATTTTCATATCTGATCATCTGCTTTCATTGCAGGGGAAGGGGAGTCCTTGTTCATGCAAGTTTGTGTGGGTTTTTTAAGCATAAGCAGTCTTCCTTTCTTGGTGTGTGGCCAGCCTAAAGCAATAGGATTTATTGACCTGCACTGTTAACTTAATAAAGATAGTGGAGAACTACTGCTTCAGGGTAAGAATTAGGGTACGTCTTGATCACATCTTCAGAAAATGAAGATAGAGAGATATAGGTATCTGTGATCTTATTTTTGTGGTTCCCATAATACTTTGTTAAATCCTTTCTGAAGATTATTTCCTTTTTCTTAAGAATTAGAGAATCAGACAATCATTCTTGTAGCTGAAGCTTGATTACTCCAAGCCTGCTCATCAGTCACATAAAGAAAGAAATTTTCCTTCACATGAGAATTAAGAAAAAATGTTTTATGTTTGGTTGAAGCTAGAGTAAGTCCCACAATTTTTCTGGGCTGATTGGTCTCTCAGAAACTAGAATTAAGCAATTCTCCAGCTGTATGAAGTTAATACCTGCCTATGTATGTGTTTCTTCTGCCTTTTAACCTTCTGCATAGAGTAGAACCAATCAGAGAAATCGTTTAGAAACTTCTAGGGTTTTTATGTGCCTTTGCCACAATGATGTATGCTTATTTTTTACTGAAAAATGTGTCAAGACGTGTTTTCATATATGTAACTCCAGTCATTTAACTGAGGTAGTGATGCTAGAGGGTCAGTTTTGCTCTGTTTCATATTTAGAAAGTGATTTGTTAGAGAACATAAGCTGATTGAAGCTAGGTGTAGTGAGTGTGATCTCTCCATAGTTTCAAGACAAAACTGATTTGGATATCTTGCGTTTTCAAATAATTCCCAAATCCTAAAATTATCATAACCAGGGATCTAAGCAGGCCTAAAGTCACAGTTCTGAAACGTCAGTACTTAATGCTTTTTTTGGAGAGCTTTGGGAATATGAGTATTAATCGGAGCTGAGGTGGTTCAGATGTTCTCTTGAAGCTTCCACCATGCTGGGTTGCGGTGGTATGTATGCTTGTCTCATACTCTGTTTTTTCAAGCTAGCCAGGCAAGATAAGAGTGCACTTGTGAAGCTCTTGACGGCCCTGATGCAGACCAGGGCTGTGGTGGTGGGAAGACTTTTAGAGAAATTGCCTCATAAGCTTAGAATTGGTGTAATCGCTTTGGTTCTTGCAAACTTGAGTCTTGTGCTCTTCTCGGGTATTCCTTTTTCCTTCTACTCAGAAATAGGCTAATTTAGGAAAAGAATCAAATCCATGGAAAACTTAACTATTCACTTGTACTACTGTGTTCTCCCTCCTACCCCACCATGATAAAAGTAGACAGTGAGTTTTAGTTGAGCAATGGTAGCAAGTTCTATGAGCATGTTTCTTGGTAGGCTGGCTGCATTTCATGGCATGCCTCACTTAAGTAAAATGTATGTTACAAAATAAATTCAGCTTAGTCACTGAAGCATGCTCCTCAAGCTGTGGTGAAGTCTCCTGTTCAGCTATGAGTCTCTTGTTCTGCTGTGAGATGTGCTTATCCTGGGAGTGCTTCAATTTTTTTTCCTTCTATATCATGAACTTTTTTGCTAGTGTTTTTCTAAATGCAGCATTATAAACATGTGACAGATTATTTGTGTGGCAAAACTAGCTATGGAGAACATAATCAATTTGTTTTCTGAATTGGTAGTTTTCCAACCTCTGCACTTCCTTCCCTCCCCACCCCCTCCAGAAATATCGAATTTGTGGATATACGGGAGCTGTCATAGAGTTTAGACTTTGCAGTTTGCCTTTGATTTGATAGAAGAAAAGTGTATTCTTGCAAAAGCAGAGTGTTTCCGTATATCATCCTTGCTATTTGCTCAAATAAGCAATGTAAGATATTCTGTTTATTTGACCCTGTTATTCTTATGGGAGCAGGGTTAAATCTTAACATCTTAAACCCAGTCAAACTTTAAAGCAAAAAGACTATGATATAGTCATGTTGTGATGAAGTCTTTCTATGGCAGAGTAGACTACCTGCATTATCCTTTGTCAGAGAATGTGTTACTAGCTTGTCATGAACAAGCTGCGTCATTGGGAGAAATATATTTTTAATTTTGAATAGGCTCTCCTTAAAAAAAAAAACAAAAGACTCCAATTTGTTTATAGATAAAACATACTCCATAAATAACTTTGTTCTTTTGGTTTGCTGCTAATTAATTTAAAAAAGAAATGTAACAGCTTGCAGAGTTACTTAGAGAATTCTGTGGGTAAATGTTTTGCTGTTGACCTAAGTACAACCACAATAGGGTCCATAAACTAGATGACAAGTTCTTTGCAAGTAGGACTGCTGTAAGCTGTGGCTGTGCTAGTACTTACAGAATGGTTGGGTACATGCTTTGATGTTGAGCCACTGAGAAGTCTGAAGAAAAAATGCAATATATAGTGATTAGTTTGTCTTTATGGTGGCATATATCCTGGAAGTATGGTGACCCACAGACAACCTGTGCTGCACAGTCTCTCATGACTGTTACTGCATCCTAATAGTTGAGAACAAAATTGTCAATTGCAAGCTCAGTTATAATAGCCCTTACTCATTATGGGCAGCACCTCTTCACTTCAGGACTTGAGGGAAACTGGATCACATTCTCCTGCTATTTACTCCAGGATAATGCTGTTGAAATGATGGGGAATTCTTCAGACACAGCCCTGACTAATTTTTTTTTTTTACAAAAATTGCTCAAACCTTGCTCTCACTTCCCGGAGAAGCGCTGATACTAGATACTGGTGCAAGTTTTATTCAAATGGTAACGTGTGTGCCACAAACACATGACAGCCTTTTAAAGGACTAACATTTTTGGTCACTGAAATTAACCATTTGATAGCTTCTGCTGGCTGAGACGAATAATGCAGGGTGCTTCTGGTATGTGCAGTTATTTCACCCTACGCATTCCCATTCCATTGGGCATTAATTCAATGTAGGTCTCTTGCCTTTCTTGAAAACCTGTTTTGGGAAGCAGTTCTGTCAAAATGGCTGTAAAGCCTGGTTTTGCCTGCCCTGTAAGCCTGATTTATTCTTGACTTTTCATCTCCTGATATGCTCCCAATCATTCAAACTTTGTTTGGTAATTAGGGGTTTGCAGTTCTATATCTAATAAACTGGGTTTAAATAAATACTCCCTAGTGAGTAGACTAGTATTTGGGATCACTGTGTACCCTTAGAGGCTGAGTTTTATATTCAAGTGATAAAATTACAGCTGAGAAGGGGGCAGGTGCATGGAATGGCCAGCTGGGTGTCTGCCTAATTGTATCCACAGAGGTTCTGAAATAACTAAACCAGAATACTTTCTAGGTGCTGTGGACTTCAAGTGTTTATCAGGGAAACTGCCTTTGTGACGCAGTGCTTCATAACAAGCACCTCTGCAAGTTTATCTCACCTTAAATTGAAGTTTACAAGCTATAGCTTTCATCTAATTAATGGATTTTTTTTTTTAATTAGAGCTGATTATGCTGTAACTTCAGTGTTTAATATGCTCTTCCATGTGGAACTAGTTGCTGATCTGGTATGAAGGGAGTACTGACACTTCTTTGATGAAAGGCTTTATGGAAAAATACTTTAAGTGATCCAGTATGGCAATTCACCTAACAAAGCCCTCAACCAGGCCTTCACCTTTGATTTTTATCTAGTCCATTTTGCTAATGTGTTCATTCATGCATGTGTCTTTGGATCCTTTGGTGCTCCTTTCTGGTCAGGTAAAGAGAATTGTTCAGTACAAGGTGGTTTTACTTTCTCTTGTCTGAAACATTAAAAGTAATTTCTTCATCCTAGAAGGGTAACCTGGACGTTAGTTCAGTCTACCTGCATGTCCTTCTTGTTCGAAGTATGGCCATAGGGCATTGACATCCCTTAGATAAATCCTTGGAAGCAAGTCTTGTCTCTGAGTCAAGAAGTATTCTACTTTAGGGCCTCTGCTGGCTCGTATAACAGTGACTGTAGGGTAGAAATTAATGCTTATACAGATCTTCTCGATTTAAGTACTTGCTTCCTCTTTAGGCTAATATGTACAGCCTGTATTCAGTATTCAACTCTGATCTGTGTGGTGAGAAGGTGACTCCTGAGACAACTACAGGTTGAAATGTTTTTCAGCCCAGGATCATATCAGTAATGGATTGACAATATCCAATTTGCACCAAAAGACGGAAATGATGGTGAGTACTTAGTAGGAAGCTGGACATAAAATCTTTGTCCATTTCTGTGTCCAGCAAAACCGACACATCACAAGGACGCTTTCCTCTGTTTTGAAAGATGGAGGAATTTGGTGTCTGTTATTAATTCAAGTTCTTGTAGCTAAAGTATAGAATTCACTGAACTAATAAGATACAGTTATTTGTAGAAAGACAAGGTATCAAATTCTGCAGTACAACTGGGGACCGTTTATGTGGCTAATGGTGACCAAAGTTGTCTGGCTTCAAGAATTCTGTGTTCGCAGTGGGGAAAAAGGTCAGCAGAGCATGTGGTTTTGGATGTGGAGTTTAGTCTGTAGAAGTCTGGGAAAATGTGGATGAATAAAACCAATTAATAGTTAAGGGGCTTTGTAAGATCTAGGTTGGTATGGTAATGTTTATCTTCATTATAGAATTAATATTGCCCAACTTATCTGTAAATAACATAAGGAAAGGGGGGATGGGTTCAAAAATTAACTAGCTGATTTCTTTGAAGACTTCTACTTTCTTTTCAAGTTATTAAAACTTAATTGCTCTGTCTATATTAGGTTTAACATTATCAAGTTCTCAAGGGATTTATAGTTCTATCCAGAGCTTGACAGACAAACTCTACAGTTCAGTAGGCAGAGTTAATAGGCTTAGTAAATATTAATAAAATAAATCTATTGTACAACTAAATCTTTAGGGAAATGACTCTGGTGGTTTAATTTTAAAAAAGAAACGTGATCTTGATGATTTTGTGGAGTTTTCTTATTAAAATTATTTTTAGTAATTGAAGTGGGTATCATATTTATTAGATAAACTTTAATAAAAACTTCAGATGTACACATGGAGTAAACTGATAGGGAACTAAATGGTGTGTTTTAAAAACTCTGGGAAAAAAGGTCTTTGGAAGTTAGTGTTCACCTTAGGGAATGGTCTTTATTTGACTAGAAAAGAGGAGTTTGCCTGGGGCTTTCTTACATAGCACCTTTATATTACATAGCACCTTTATATTCTTGGCTTAAAAAAAAGTAAAAATATAGGAAATCATCAGGATGAAAGCCAATCAGGTGTGTTCAGCTTCTCAGTTGAGTGGGTACCAGTGTCTCTGCTGGACAACAGTTATGCAGTGTCAATAAGATTTTTTTTCTTTCCAGTTCTCTCCAGAATTAGACAAAAGCAGTCAGATGATGAGCAGCGCAGCAGCAGAGCTACTCTTGCTTCCTGAGCTACCTGTGGATGTCAGGGAAATGTCAATTTGCACCAACTGTAGATGGGAATAGAACATTTGTTTAAGTTGTTAGGACTAGGATTAGCAATGTTAAAACTTTGCTGGCTTTGGATGCAGAGATGCTTCTGAGCTTATCTGAAATGCCATTGCAAATCACTAGTTTATAATGCATTACAGAGTAGTTAGTCAAACAAGAACAGCATCTACATAAAGGCTGCCCTATGACCTCTATATACATCATGCAATGTAGTCATTCCTAGCAGTGGCAATTGCAAACAAATATGTCAATTTTAATGTTTTTTTTGTTGCTTTTGAATCTGTAAGGAATAAACAAGTCTGCAATGGAGGAAGGGGATAGAATGGGCTATTTGTGGGGGTCTGGCAGGGTATAGAGTATCTGAAAAACAATGCTTTTTTCCTCTGGTTCATTACCTGCCATTAGTAGTTTTATTGGAATTTGTAGTGTAGGTGGACAGAGTATTTTGGAGAAGTCAAGTAAGGACAGTTGAGAGATCCATTGTGCTGGTTTTGGAGGGAGAAAAGGCAGCAGATAACTGTTTAGTTTGTTTGGTGGGTTTCTTTTTTGTATGATGGAAGTATGTGAAGCTAAGAAATGGAAATTATTTAGGTACTTGAGGTTGTAAATAAAGTAGAGCTTGTGACAGATTATTTGACTCGTGGTTTGTCCAGCACCCAGGAGCCACATGAATCTTCAATAAGGAAATCTGCAAATCAGAGGGATTATTCTGGCAAAAAAACATTAGAAAGTACATTTGCCAAGAATGAGTCATTCCTATTTGTCAATATACAAGGAGAGTGCTGTGCTCAAGGAAATAAAAAGTTGTTGCTGTAGCTGTTGTACAGAAGTGTAGTAGGACTACTATCTCCCAAGAGCAATATAGATCTTCAATATAACTTTTTGTGGTGGTGACCTACAGGAATTCTCAAACTTAATATTATTCGAAACGCATCTTAAAGTGAATGGTAGCCATGTAGGACCAAGCATGCATCTAGCACATCTTAGCCTTATAAGAGATGAAGCACTCCTACTCATACTGCCTTAATCTCTGCACTGGGAGCTTTGATCACTAGACAGGCAAGGTAACTAACTGCTGTGTATTGCCTACTCAGTGAGCATAAAGTCCCGGAGTGCCTCTACTTTTCCATCATAGCAGCATCTACCAAAAAATGGCCAGGTTCCTTACTGGGATTTTTGGCTATTAATATACATACTGTCATTATTGCTGTCATCAGTATTCTAGCATTATTTCTTTTTAAATGGAGGGAAGCTTGTTACATATGTGTGCTTAAGAGAAGTCTGGTGTTAATATGGACTAAAGTAGACAGCCTACTTAGTCCTTAAAATATGCAAAATAACATGGACTAAAATAAGGAGGGGAAAAAGTCTTTTTTTGTATTCCAATAGGGCATCGAGTAGAAATACATTCTGCTGGAAAAATTGCCAATGTGGTTTTAAGACCATTCTACTGCCTCACAAATGCAGTTTCAATAGTCCTGAGTTTGGGTTCACATGTACAAATGGCTGGTTACAATATTCTTTTCCATTAAGCATTTTTGGAACACATAATGCTTTATGAGCAAAGGTTAACTAGGGCCCGAAGGAAGCTTGGAGCAAGAAAGTACAGATGTATTTGTAGCAATGAGGGACCCCTGGCCAACCTGAGAATTATGGTCAGCTCAGCTCTGCCAGTGTCTTCCGAAAGATGGTGTTCTGTCCCAACTAATTTCAATGTCTAAAGTAATTGTGGCTAAATCCCTAATTCCCACGATCGGATTTCAGTTCACATAGTCAGAAAAGTAGTCTGTATGATACATGAATGAATATTTTGCTTTTAGAGTTATGAATATTGTTGCCTTAACTGTGTGTTACTCTACACTGGAATTAGAGCTCTGAAAATCTTTATGGTGCTGCCTTTTGAAATTGTCCATTTGTATAGAATTTTTTTTAGAAGGTGAACATAATTGTCTTGTCAGATAGTGGAATAAGCTTTGGGAGGCATGCAGTACCTGGAGTCTTAGGAGGCTGGGGTAAATGAGGGCTCAGCATCCCTGTGAGTTACAGGGGTCTTGCATACTGTCTGAAAAACTGCTGTGATAGACTTCATTATTTTGGGTATTTCTGATTCTTGTCAGGTAAAGCATTTACTGACTTCAGCTGGGAGAAGGCTTTTTGTGGTTTTTGTTTTATATCTAAAGTATTAAATTGCTGAAACTAGTTGTTACATGGTGTTAAGATTATATAATTTTAACACTCTTTCAGTGAGTGATTATCTGTTTGGGAGCTCTCCATAGACTCTCATCAGTACTGGAACTTCAAGATTATTAAAATAGTCGTGTGAAGTGATTTGAAACTTAATGTTAACATCAGGACAGCTCTTAGAAAATAGCCCATGGATGAACTTTCAGTCACTGAAACAAGAAAATGTCTCATCTCCATCCCCCTCAAACACACTACCTGGGATTGTTGCCTCTTGTGTAGCTATGAAAATACGAAGACACTAAATTGTCAACTGAACACGTGTAATCCTTCAAGTTTGCAGTTTGTCTGAAATATCAGTGCTGACTGTGTACCATGGCTGGTGAAGAAACTGCCTAACCATTGCAGGATGTGATGGCAAGGGCAAACTTCATTTTAAGATCCTCCTAAGGTCATCTTACATAGTATTAAATAGGACTGTGTTTAGCAAAGGCCATTTTTCTCTTCCTGTGCAGCTTGGAGGCGCTTGGAATTCTGAGGACTTTACTATATTTTTTGAAACAATCTTAGTTAACAAAATAACTAGGAACGCTGTCTAGGGAACAGCTGAGTAGAGGCACTCACTTCCTTTGATCTGCAAGGAGGCCAGTGTCCAAGCTGTCCTCATTCCTGCTTGTATCCTTCTCCACACTTATGTAAGGATGTTGCAAGGCCAGACCATCCGCAGACAGTGTATCTCTGAAGCTGCTGTCAGGAGACCCATGCTTGTTCATGCACATCACCCTTCCCCAAGGATATAGCCTGTGCCAAGTAGGCAATGCTATTTGAGGAAGTCAAGTAACATAAAATAATCTCTGGCTACTGAGCGATATTCAGGAAAATCGTGGTACCCTGTATCATCATCTTTTAGAAACCCTAGGCTTTTTATGTTTTTTCTTGTTTTAAAACCCTCTAGACAAGGCTTCAGGCCTTTTAAGAGCCTCCAACCATGCACTTTTATCATTAAACCTAGTCTCTTCTGAGCAGTTAAAGCTGTGGTATAGTAGCAAGCATTTTTTTTTAAAGTATGCACAAAAATTAATTGAATTTGACTTAGAACTGAAGTAAAACTCAGCAGAAACAGTGACAATTTTATTGCAACTTCTGGACTAGCTTTGAGCTATTCTGTACACCCAGGCCCCACTTCTCCTGAGACAGTGATCTTCAGGGGGTGGGCAGTAGCTGTACCCTGCTGCTGGTTCCTCATGTGCCACATGGCGAGGGATGGGCTGAAGGAACTGGCTGCCTTGTGCCCAGTTTCAAGAGTGGAAGTGGGGGCAGAAGGGGGGATTCGGATCTGTGCCACATCCTGTTTGCTGTTGCTCACACATGTGCTGCCAGTTGAAGTAAAAATCAATTGTTCTAAGAAAGCTTGCTTGTATTTGATTTTTCAGAGCTCTGTATTTTTGTCCCTTTCTTGCTTATTAACCTGTTGTACTTGAGTTGCAAGACAAAAGGTTTGCATTTCTTTTGGTACTTTGAAGATAAGCAATAGTTTCAAGCATGAATTGATCTTGGTAGAACTCTATTAGAAAATCGACTGTTCAGGTTTCCTCTCACTATAGGTGTTAAAGCTGGACAATCTTAAGGTATTTACCTCATGTTATTGCTGTGTAGTACTAATTTTGTAATCAAATTGCGGCAGAAGAGTTGGCATCTTGACCCAATCTTATTTGAGCAAAAATACTAAGTTGAGGGGTCTGGGGAACAAGTCTTGTGAGGAGCGGCTGAGGGAACTGGGACTGTTTAGCCTGGAGAAAAGGAGGCTGAGGGGAGACCTCATCGCTCTCTACAGCTACCTGAAAGGAGGCTGTAGCGAGGCGGGTGTCGGTCTCTTCTCCCAAGTAACTAGCGATAGGATGAGAGGAAATGGCCTCAAGTTGCGCCAGGGGAGGTTTAGATTGGATGTAAGGAAAAATGTCTTTACTGAAAGAGTGGTTAAACATTGGAACAGGCTGCCCAGGGAAGTGGTGGAGTCACCATCCCTGGAGGTATTTAAAAGGCGAGTAGATGAGGCGCTTAGGGACATGGTTTAGTGAGTGGTGGTGTTGGGTCAATGGTTGGACTCGATCTTAGAGGTCTTTTCCAACCTCAATGATTCTATGATTCAACAGGCTGGCTTGCATAAAACCAGTTGGATAACTGCCATGCTTTTTTCATTTAATGACCTAATGCTTTGCAGATAGTTCAGCTATGGGTCCTGTATCAGCTGAACAAGTATATAGCTATCTGGATTTCTGGTATTTGAGTGTAATACTAACTACTTCAGTTTTTTGTAATTTTTTTTACATGTTCTGCCAATGTCAGTGTTTTGGATAGCTCTCCTGTCACTTTCCTTAAATTATTGAATGAGAGTTATTTGATCCTATAGGTCTAGCAAGTGTTCAGATAGTAAAGATCTCTGCTGATGTAGCAGGAATGTTTCCTAGCATCTTGCTTGTTTAACCCAATAGTGTTTCTCTTCTTCCCTAGTGTATGCCTCTACTTTAGCACTGTAATTGATGGGTTTCAAAAACTATAATCCAAGGTAAACATTTTTAGTCTTGCTACTGTCATCTCTTTGAAAGCTAAGCTCTGGAGCTCTTACTTCTAGTTTTGGAGCATGAGGGGGAAAAAAAAAATCCAGTTTCCTGTATCTTTGCTGTTTCCAGCTTTCCCATCTCCACTTCTTCCTCTAGTAGCCTTCTGTCTGTGTTTCCTAGGTGCAGGAGTGTCCAGACTCTTGTCCTTCAGGGCATGCTTAGTGTTCTCTTTGCTCAGGGTGTTCCTTAGGCTTTGTCTGCTCTTGTGGCAGCTCTTAAGCAATTTGGGCACTGTTTTGTCTTAAACACAAATGTTGTCAGACTTGGGGGCCATCTTTCCAGTTGCTTGCTGAAGGGGCTAGCTCAGGCAGAACGCTGCCTTGCTGTCTGCTTGCTGGGCTCTGTTTTATTAGAAGTCCTGAGGGGACACAGATGGGACTGAGGCCAGGAACAAAGTGGCCAGAATAGCCTGTTGCACCCTGCCTGCTCCCTTGGGCAGCTGCTGAAGGGCAGGAAGCCTGAACTAATTCTTTAGTGAGTCAGTCATGTTCTGGGACTGTAAATGAGCTCAGGAGTCCTTACAAGCAATCCCAGTTGGATGGGAACAGTCAGCAAATGTGCATGTTCCCCATTTCCAAGAGGCTGTTGGGAAAGTGGTAAGGTCATGGGAGTACGGCTTGTATCAGATCCTTCTGAAAACATCTTTGTGTTGCTTTATTGCCTAGTCAGCCATGGGTAAAAAAAAAAATATATAGTCCAAGGAGCGTGAGTAACTTCTGATGCTTGTCATGCTTTAAAGGTAGAAGTAAAATCTCAAAGGGTATTTCAAGAGCTGTAAGTTCTCTCATTTCTGTTCAATACCTGTATTGTGTCTAAATCAAAACCAGGGTTTTAAGAAAACAACTTGAGTTAAAAGCAGTCTGCTTCTTAAAGCCAGTTTTATTACAGAGCTTGCCTGTGCCAATCAGCCCGCTCTGGAACTTTCTCGGCTTCATTTGGAAAACAGGTTTGATAGTACACAAGCACTTGAAAGGAAGACTAATATGACAGGTTGGCTTGTTGCGTGCATGGGACTGTCTTGAGTAGCTTTGAGTTTATAGTTTGCTGTTTGGCTTAATGCTCAAAGCAGTTTCCTTTTACTTAAGTACTAGAATAACTTTGGCTATGAACTCTGACAGCAGTATGGCCTCTGTTACTTACACTAGCATGCAACTGAGTTATTAACTACACAGATGCTAATAGTGAATTTTTTCTTTTTTCAAGGGGAATTTTGGAGAGGAAACAGAGTGGAAGACTAAAAATAATTGAAGCTCTGGCTTTCCCTAGCCCTTTTTTTAAATTTTATTAGTCTGTAGAGGGGAAAATTCTGTCTTTCCAACTTTATTTTGATGTCTTACAGATTGATGTTACCTTATATGAAAATGCAAAACCAAAACTTTCTTTTCCGCACTACAGATGTAATATGACTTGAAAATAATAAATGATTTTTTCATAGTGAACACTATTTTTGGAACGTGCTCATGTCTGTACTGGCAAGATACTGCAGCATGAGAAAATCATGTTGAAGCAATCCTGTCTTGTACAAATCAATCTACTCAATACTATGTTTCCTGTGTATAGCATTCCTTTGGAGAAAAGATGGGTTCTGTCATCCAGTCTATATTTCATTGTGCCTAGTGTTCAGTCTTTTATACGCTAATAAACACAGATTCCTTACTTACTAGCAATGATAAAACTCCTTCAGTATAGTCTTGGCTACATCCTTGGCTGCTCTTTCTATCTCCCTTTCAGGAGAAGTTGTTCTAATATCATTGAATCAGGATGGTTATATTTTATATATATCAACCCAGGGTATTATAATAGTGATAATATATATACACATTACTCTATGTTTTTTATATACACTCACATATGAAAAAGTTGGGATCTCTAGCTGAGATCTGGGTCTTTAAAGCATCCTACATGTATATAATGAGAAAATACCACTATTTTTTCTGGGAGTAAATTATAGCCTGACTTGTATGTCCACACGCCTGTGTCACTTTCTTGGCTGAATTTTCCTTAGCAGTTTGTGGGCATCTGAGTGTCCTAACAACTTAAAACACAGAAAAGCATGTGGTTAAGGCACTGTAACACAGAATCCTATATCTTCCTGACCTAAAGCAGAAGGTTGTTGTATCTTCTTGATCTGAAGATTTACCCAGTGAGCTGAAAGGTTGGCTTTTATCTTTGGGAAATTACTTAGCAGAAATGTAATTTCCTTGGAGGTCAAACGAGCTTGTTCCTGCTCTGGAAAAGCTGGACTCTTATACTAGAAAGAGAAAAAGCAATTGGAACTTGTGGACAGAAGTAGAAGGAAATAAAACAAAAAGCCTATTCTGTTGAATAAATTCAACAAAGCTAAAATATCAAAATATAAAGACACTGAGGCATTCTAGCTTGTTAGCAAAACTAACAGACTGCTTCCTCTTGTCAGAATACAGTTGCTTTTAATAATTACACAGATGTGTTAGTGTCCAGAACAAGCATTTCTTTCTTGCCCTTTCTGTAGTATGAGATCTAAACTGTCTTACGTGTACCATAAACTGTTCTGTGGTCAAACATCTAATGTATTGAAAGCAATAGAGAGATTGTACTATATAGAGTGTTTCTGGAGTAAATGAAAATCATCTAAGAAGCCTAATCCTGTTCTTAATGTGAAGAGAACAGGGTTTTAGCTATACTACTTGAAATCCCTAGTCTTCCCAGGGTACACGTTTCTTGCTAAAGTTAGAAATATTAAAAAAAAAAAGTCAAACTAAACAAATGTGGTATTGTCTTTCATAGCATTTGAAGAACATGCGATGATGATGAATTGTCCCTTTGACTGCAGTTGTTTCTACAGTTCTTTCTTATGCTGCAAGTCTTGCCCTCTGAGAACTCGAAGGCTTGCAAATGGCTCATGGCTTTCAAGATGGTGCCTTTGGCAGTCATGTTGCACTGGATGTCCACTTAGGATGTCAATTCTTTGGACTGAAATGCTGAGACTTTTGTCATGTTTCTTGATTTTTTTTAAGAACTAAATTTGGTATTTTAATGAGGGTTTACAGTGAAGATTGGCATTTTGAAGATGCCACTCCCATAATCAGTGTCTCTGTCTTTAATCTGAGGAAAAAGTACTGTTGCAGGAAATTGGAAGTTTTATTTCAAAAGGCTGAAATGCTAGGACTACCGCTTCTGGCAGCACACGCTGCCATGATACTTAATCTGCAAGACAGGAGATGACTGGTTAGTGAAATATTGAACAAATCAGTTTTACCTCTTAATTTGGAAAAAGCCTCTCTTCCCTCGTGCTTCTCCTCCCTCTCCCACCTGAGCCCCCAACTCATGGGTTGCAGGGGGACTTCATACGTGTTCCTTAATGAAGACACCACTTTTCTTCACGGAGGGCCTGAAGTTTAGCATGCAGCCATCTGGCATTCTGCATTAAGATTGACTTGAACATTTAACCATGTACTTTTCACGTGGTCAGCTCTTCAGTGCTATTCTTTACTATGATCTTCAACTACCTGCAACGCTTTATACAGGATATGTATTTGAGATGGTATATCTGACTGACATATTTGGAGATGATTTTTCTGTGATCAAACAAAGCTTGTAAAAGATCAGTTTAATTTTTCTCTTTAAACTATGTTGGAACATGCTTGGAGGTTTCATTTCTCTCTTTAAAACTACGTTGGAACGTGCTTGGAGATAAAAGTACTGCTGACAGGACAGAGGTTTCTTCAGAGTATATTTTCTTTCCTATTCACCAAGTTCCCTGGCTCCTGCATAATCAGTTTGTTACAGAACTGAAAACACCCTTGAATAATTATCTACAGTTCTTGTTATAGCTCTTGATGGTCCAATTCATCTGGACTTTCAGCTGCCAGTGGAGACATAAAAGTACTGATATGATCTGTTTATCTAATTTTTGAAGGCAAGATTTGGTCTGTATGTGTGATAACCTGAGACTGCTATGCAGATTAAGGACTCTTTGTATATAGACGTTTTAGATTACTTGGCTTACTGTGAAGGAATTTCAGGTTGACATTAGATTCAAAGCTATGAAAGCGATCTGAGTGAGGCCATCTAATATCTCTGGGTCCTCCATATGATGTTTTTCTTGGCATGGTAGGAGACCATATTCATCAAGCAGAATCATGGTGCTATTAAGTAAGAAAGTACTGCTGTGTAGAATCAGTGACGGTCATTTGATTGACATGTTTTGGGAATGGGTTCTTGTTGTCTTGCCTTACACTTTTAGTGATATTTGCACTTGTGTGACAATATTTGCCTAATACTTTCTATGTTGTGGTTCTTTAAACATCATGGTAAACTTACTCTCATAAAGGGGTTTGGATAAGCAGATGGTACATTGCTGGGTTGTTTGTGTGTAATTGGTATCTGAGCTTATTAAATATTTTTGTAAGAGAAATGCAGATGTTGCTTGATCAACTTACATAGACTCTTGTGGGAAGGCAGATGATGACCCTAATAATATCTTTTGGAAAAACTATCCACTCATACCACTCAGAGTTAAATCGAAGCTTCCAGGGCCTTTGTGAGGAATCTTGCTGGGAATGATTTTGAAACTGCAGGTTCTCTATATGGTACCTGCAGAAATAGTTTAGAATAGACTATTTCTCAGCTATTGTGCTTATGTGCTCCTGTTCTCACGAGGCTCTGAGAATATTAAACTATTTCGGCACTCCTGTCAGAGGAATCTGGGATCAAATGTCTTATAACTAGTTCAGGCTGAAGTTTTGTCAAAATCATGCTTGTCCTATATTAGAGAGGGAATATGGGGCACTTCGTTATACCTTTCAATCTTTCTTTGGAGAATTGCTTCAAAGTGGTGAAGTCAAGTAGTTGATTGGGACTTAGCAGATCAAGTTAGTGTTTATCAGTGTGAAGTGTCATTGGAGTGCTCTTATGTATCTCTTCAAATCAGCATGTGACACAGGCTGGGCACTGCAGTAATACTGAGCAACAGCTATTGATGAGCCTGATATTTTTTTTGTTAAATTTTGATCTTACTGAAAAGAGTAAATTGAAGGTAGTCAGTTGGAATCTGATCTTCTCCCATGATCCATTTGCTGAGTAATTTTGTGTGGACAGGTTGAATTTGAAGTGAATCATGTCTTTTAAAGTATTCAAGGCTTCCTAAACTAGGAGATGTTTTTGTAGTATTTCTTTTGAAACGCAAAGTAACGAAGTATTCACAGTTGGAGTCTTCAGCTTTCAAAGGTTCTCTTGGCTTTGGAACTAGAGAGTGTCCTTATATTCTGTTCTTCCTGTAAAGCTAAGGAATGGATGGACTTTTAAAATTGGGTTTTAGAAATCTGTAATTTTCAGAGGCATCTCTCTATAGTGCTGTTTGCAATGAGTTAATAAACAACCTCACTGCTAACATTTCTACTTTTGGCTTTACAAGAACCTTACAGGTGATGGGTTTTCATATGGACCTGCATAGTTTGTCTTTGTCTCTTTGCATATTATTGAGATATTTTGGTATATAAGTTTCTTTTCTAGGAGTCATCTTAGTCTAATTTCTCCTCTTGTGGCTCTTCTGCCATAATCTGATAGCTCATAGGTCCCAATATTACTGCTGTTCCTTCAGATATGTTCAGCTTGTGAGACACTTCCAAGTCTCTCATGACTCTCAGAACTTGTATGAGCACCTGATCACACATTCCTGCTTTTCTGGTCCTTTATCCTGGCCTCTTCTAAAAGAAACTATAGAAAAAAAGGAAAGACGCAAGATCATATTACTGCACAGGAGTGCTCAACCATGTGAACATAAGATGGGGAGCAGAAAAAGAATAGGTGGGTCACAAGCTGAATGTGAGTTAAGTGTTATGCTGTGGTGAAAAAGGCAAAAGGCAAGAAAGTATGGCACAGGAGTATAGCCTACTCGATCAACACATAATTGCCTCATCTGTTGCACTGTGTAGCTACGTGGTCAGACTAATGTCAATACCGCTGTCAAGTCTGGGTCTTTTTTGGCATTGTGACACAGCTTTAAGAGTAGAAGAAAGCCAAGGTAGTTTTGTGGATGCTCTTAACATCCTCATTGTTGAGAAAGTATGCAAATGCTTGTCTGAATTTTTGTGAGTTGAACATGGAGGACCATGTTATTGTACAGTTGATTGTATTAGGCCACACATATCCTCATATTAATAACTAAAGATTTCTAATTCTACTGATGTGTTGAGTTTCCATTTTATTGGCCATAAACCATGGCTTTTGGATCAGTTTTATGTAAGCAGGTGACACAGTGCACCTAGCAAACACATTTGTATTTACATCCACAATCTAACTCTAAAAATACACAGAAGCAGTTAGTCAGCTGTTTGAAGATTGATCAGTGTAGGAAGTCACAAAAAAGGGGGAGCAGAGGAACTTGACCAAGTCCTGCAGCTGGCCTCTTTCTGTGCACAAGAAGTTGTCTTTACTAGGCTTTGTGGCAATGTACTTTGCACCCTTGCTTATAACTAGGTCTTTGGAAGTTGTCTGTCTGCTTTCAGAAATTGAAGTTGTTTGCTGTCCTAGTCAAGTTTGGTGCGAAACTTGGAAGATTGGCAAAAGTGGGTATCTGTTCTGGAAATAAAGTGGTATTTCTTCCTTGGTTTCAAGAGACGTTTCGAGGTTAGCATTTGCACATACGCTATTTATTGTGGAAAGCACTTCCAGTGACTCTTCTGCCCAACAGGTGTTGCTCTAAATACTTGTATCATGTTTCACCAGCTTTGGTTTAAACATCAGTGTCTTGCCTTTATATTCATTATCCCTATTCTCCTGTAAACTTGCTTCTGCCAGATGTCCTTACAGATCCCTCAGGTACAGCAACTAGACAGTTTGAAGTGAAAGACTTCACCAAATGTGCGGTGAAGGTTCTAAGTTGCAATTAAGATATGGTGGAAAATTTTCCATGAAGGTAGGGCTGGCAAGTGTTACCTTGAATTGGGGTTATGCAGTGAAGGTCCTTGCTTTTCTTAAGTCCTCCTTGGAAGATTTTTCACTTAACACTGTGGGGGCAAGGGGCATGGCTGGTACTTTGGCTTGAAACCACTTTTTATAGCACAGTAAAATAATTGTTACGTGTGATTATTCGCATTATCCATGCGTAGGAAGGAAACAGCAGAAGTCATAAAAGTAAATTCTTAGATTGGTAAAATAGGTTGAGCTGGCACTTCAGTGTACTCCAGAACAATGAGTTAGCAGACTGTTATTTGTATCATCTCACAGACTTAGTGGTTTGGAAATGAACCACAGGATGATGGAAGAAGTTGACTTGGAAAGATCTTTAAACTGCTGTAGCTAGCAGTACTTTCTAGATTTATGATAAATATAACAACAAGTAATATATGCAGTTGACTTAGCTTACAGTTAAACTAATGTAGGTGTTAGTTTGACTTCTCTTACTGCAGGAGCTTGTTCTGTGGGGATCACTTTAGCTCCTTTGAGATGGAGGAAAGGCCATGCAAGAAGGGTGCATGAAATGTAGATGCCTGAGAAGGCTAGAATGTAAGGCTGATTTAGGCTTAACAAGTGTGTGTGTGTGTCTCAGAGGTCACAGGTCCAGGGGTGAGTAGTTCTCTTCAGCTAAAGAGGCCACCTTGTCTATGTGATGCTACTTGCCATTTAGTTTTCTTCCCAAGACCTTTTTCCTTGTGGGCCACGTATCACTCTGCTTAGAATGAAATGTGAGTGTAGTTGCTGTGCAAATGAGGCTTCATTTCTTTCTCCTGCTATCATCTCAGTGACTTGAGCATTTCCAGGGAAAAGCAGGGGAGGAAGGGGAAGAGGAGGCTTGGAGCTGATCATCTTACAGTAATTGTCCAGTTCTTCTCTGGGTATCAGCTTGTTTGTAAGGTAAATTTAGGGAATGGCTGTTATCCTGTGGAATTCTTTTGCACCCAAAGTTTTTGCAAGTCCTACTGATTTTTTTTTTCTTAGCAAGTATCTGATATTGTCATTCTGTGTTGGATGCCAGATTGCCTCACACACTAACATTTCTTGCTGTAGCATGCAAACTTCCCAAGCTCTCATGGGAGGGAATGGGCTGTATGGTGTGCTGCTGTTTTTTTAAAAAAACTAAAAAAAACCAAAAAAACAAAAAACAAACAACAAACAACCAACAAAAAACCCCACACACACCCAAAGGCACACAAAAAACACCCCCAACCTTTAAGGTCTTGTTATATAGCCTATGTAGTAATGTTTCTAATGTTTTTATTACAGTATGAATCAAGTCTTGTTTTCAGTGAAGTCAGCAGAGCTCTGATTAACTTAACTCTGATTGCATTGACTTCCAAATTCACTCTAAGCATCATGTGAAAATTCCTAGTATTTGCTCTGTTAAACTACAGAATAAGTCTGGGAAATCCCAGAATTTGTTTATATCAGTTTTGTTATTTAAATACGAAGCTGGGCATAGCAGGGTGTTTTTCTGAGGCTTTAGAAAGTGAGAATATACAAACATGCTATTAAAAGGTTTGTTAAAGATCCTGAGAGTGCAGTCCAGAGAAAAGACCACACAAACTCTGCTTCAGGATGTTTTCATTTTCTGCCTGTCAACAAATTATACTCTGCTATGGAGATTTCTAATAGTGTACTAATAATGTTACTCCATGTTCTGGATGGAAACTATGCACACACAGAACAATAAAATCTGCAAGTTTGTTTTAAGATAGTAATGCAAGTAAATGCTCTGCTCAAGGTTTGCATTTGGGGTTGTGACTTGTTAAAATGGAAATGGGAAAACAAACAGGAAAAGCAGGTGGGGTAGGCTTGTTACGGAATATACCACCATGTCTTGAATTTAACTCAAGCATAGAGACTATAAAAACACTAACCCTTAAATGCATTTGTGTGAGTCAGAATTGTTGATATTTTTAGAATCAACTCCCCCAACCATGTCAAATGTGCAAAAGTAGAATAAAAAATAAATGAAAACCTAATTTCCTTAGCTTCCTCAGTTTGAGCTCAGTTGACTTTTTGCAATCTAACCGATCCTTTTTTAATGTTTTGTGCTTTGATTTACTTGGTGGTCTTGGATGAATGGATTCTTAAGCCCTTGTGAAGCTCTAATTAAACTGATAATGTTGCTCTGATTCAACAGACAGCTTAAGCATGTGCACATTTCCTCTACTGGCTAATGAAGTGTCCGTGTTTATTTGAATAGCCCACTGAATCAGGGCTACTAAATTGATGGACTTTTCAGTTGATGCACCTTCTGACCTTTAAGTAAAACTCTATCTGTATTTTTAATATTTGGTGGAAATTTATCTGATATGCCAGTACAATAAGGTCTGATTGGCAGGCACCTCTCCAGGTTTCCCCAGAGCAGCTGGATGCTCTGTGTGTCTGAAGGAAATCTTGAGGGAGGAGGAACCAAGTTTATTATGGATAAGTGAAGTGCTTGTAATATTCTTCTCTGTAATATTCTATTTTTATCAGAACTCCTGACAAACTTTCCATTTACTCTTGATGGGTACTCAGTAAAAACAGCAGGGATATTCCACAGGTCTGAGTTTATCCAGATACTTTTTTTAGGACTACTATTGATTTCTGCTCCATTATGCTTGTTCTAGTGAAGGATTGATTTATTCTTGCTTGATGTGACTCAGAGAAGAAACTTAGCCCTTGATGTCAAACACAGAGTAAAAGCTAGGTATCAAAGTAGAGATTTCTACTCTAGTTTAATGAGTTGCCCATAGAAGGATATAGTTCCCCATGGTTTCCAAATGTTTGTTCATCTTCTTACTTAGGAAGTCTTTATTATATACCCAGTGAGATTTGGAGCTAGTTTCTTTTGCTTAATTGCACTGGCCTACAGGAGCAGTAGTTTGTTTTCTTTTTTAAAACATAGCATTTGTAAGTAGTTAGAAGAAACAGAAATAATAACTAGTGCTTTTTTACTGTATAAGCTGTTAGGTTGTAAGTTAGCCATGTGTATGGAAGAGTATATTGAGAGCTTTACAAAAAGCTGTTTAAATGAGGTGCCTGGTTTGTAATCCTTGATTTACAGCTTCTTGGAGTATTATTAACCCTGTTACTGATTCTGTGGCATCTTGTATGTAAGAGTAGTAAGTTCAGTGACCAGGGCATGAATTGGATGAGGCTTTATGCATAGCCATGATAATAAGCTATGGAGAGACTAGTAATCTTATCTGATGAGAACCATCACCTTTTGTAAGTCTTTCTGTTGTCATGTCACTTTTTCTTTTGGGCAACAGATGATGGATATTGAATAACCCTCCTGAACTTGCCCTCAGGTTCTCCTCTGCAGGAGGGCGTGGTTGGGCCCTGGCCCTTCACCTTCCTTTGGGTCAGGTAAAGAAGCAACAGGAAAATGAGGGTGTTTCCTCTGAAGTGCCAGAAGGGCTAGACAGGGAATAAGGGCAGGGACTGTCTCCCTTGGTTTCAAATAGTCAGAGAAGTTTTTAATCCTGTGGGTGGATTCAGGAGAAGGACAGGGGGTAATTCTCCATTTGACAGCAAGAAAAAGGTTTGAGCAAGGCTGAGAGGAAGCAGTAAAGAAAAACAAATGACACTTACCCCAAGATCCCAGGGGCAAGGGTTCTTGGGTTAAAATTCTGTTATTGATGACATTACCCAAACTGTATCCCTTATACCATCCTTGGGATTTCTGTGAATGTTGTCACTACCTAGTGGTGCTGAAGTAGATAAAACGACTTTCTTCCCACAAGACATACCCTTGTTTTTCCTGCACCAGTCTGTAATGGTTTAAGCACAGTCATCTACTTTGTGTTAAATTTTCAGGTACAGTGTGAATAAAGCATGCCATGAAGACATAAATCTAATCTCTCACAGCTTAACAGGGAAGCAGGGAATGACGCAGTCATTCTTGTAATGAAGAAGGTGCAAAATGTAATCTGTGTCTGAAATGGCTGAACTGTACACTGTCATACTCATTAACTTAGTCTGTAAATTTGCCTCCAGTTTGGGGCTAGTTTCTTGGTGAATCAGGGTGAGTTTGTTCTGACTACCATACCAATGAGTGGGGCGAGAGAAAATAAATTGCAAAGCAACTTCCCTTCCTTTTTTTTCCTCCCCTTTGTGTGAAAGTGGCCTGACTCTCCTCCCACCTGTTTGGCCCAGGAAAGCTCAGTCATTCTGGCTACCTGATCCTCCTCCTCTGCTCAGTAATGCTGTCTTGACTGCTGTCATGTCCTCAACTTCTTTACCACCCAAAATTCATATAATCTCCAATGTTTCTTGGGGTTTCCTCCTTGTCTACATGCTGTTCTGCATCCTTCTTTACTCTAGAGGAGAAGTGACCTCTCTCCCCTTGTTAACCTTTTGATCTGCTTCCCGCAGTTCTTGATGGTAACTGGGGATCGAGGGCTCTCCCATAACAGACCCTGTACCTGGCTCGGGAGGTCCCTGAGCTGCCAACTGTGGCAGCCCAGAGGGTCTTCTGAGAGAGTATATGCTTGCTGGTATATGCATGCTGTATTCTTGCACTCATTCCCGGCTGGTTGCTTTTGGCCACGGTTGTGGTCTGGTTTGATTGAGTGTGGCTATTTTTGTCTTATTTTACTGGCTTTGTGTGTAAAACTGATCTAGTCAAACTTCGGAACTTTACACAGCAGATGGCTGGAAGTGCTGCCATGTTTAGCAGTTTTATGATACATTTCAGACCTCAACATATTTATTGAGTTTTGTATGAGAAACACGATTCAAGGCAAGCAAAAATATGTAGCCTCTAACTATCACAGTGCACTCAATCTTGCTGCTCAGTGTACTGTGGTGGCTCTCTGTCTTGACAGAAATCAGATCTATTTCAGTATTACACATGGAGAACACTTTTAAAATTAAGTAATTATCTAATTTGGTGTATTTTTCTGAAACAAGGTGATTCTTATTTGAGCCGGAAATAAAAAGATGAAGGAAAAAATCCTTTATCATGACCTTATGGACATGGGCATTTAAAGATCATTTATGTAATCCTGTAGTAGAAATCTTTGTTAAAAAAAACCCAACCAACTTAAATCAACAGAAAGGGAACACTTTTCTTGCTGTTTTTTTCAGTAAAACATTATTGGAATGGTTGAAGTCCAAAGTTGGGATGATCCTGCTGTCATGGTGATGGAAGTGAAGTTTGGACTGATTGCGGTTGCTGATGGCTGCAGTCAGGATACCTCTAGCCAGGGTGAATATTACTATTACAACCTCACTAAAATTTACCACCAAAATGGGAGTGACGGGGAAGAGAGGAACAGAGGACAGCGTTGTGGTGCACAGAACCTGGCCCTTCTGAGGGCTGCAGTACGAGACACCAGAGCTGCTGCGATGGTGGCTCATGGGACTGCAGCTGTTGGGAGGCTGGGAAGCACCGGCAGGCTGTATAATATCTGAGCAGCCATAATTTTATTGGTGCTTGGCCTCTAGTGAGCATGAGAACTTGAGTTAGTGTGGTCTTACTGAAGTGTAGTGATAAGGAGGAAAAAAAAAAAGCGGGGGGTGGGGTGGGGACAGTGGGAGAGGTGGTCTACCGTAACCCAGAAGCACTGCCTGTGGCTCTTTTTCCTGGAGGGTGCGGAATAGCTCTCAGTATGTGGTAGTTTGACATACTGAATTGATTAACCTGAGCTTCTCCGAGCACTGTAGTAGTGCCCATCTGGTCAGCTGTTCTGGGTGTCTGTGGCAAGGTGTTGGGGGCTGCAGGGGCCTCGGTGAGGAGAGGCTGGGTCTGCCCTGTGCCAGACACAGCTGGTTCTGCAGGGCACAGCTGAGCCCTTCAGCCAAGATGGTGGCACCTGTGGGAAAGCATATTTAAGAAAGGATGCACAGATAGTGAGTGAGGAGAAAAAGGTGAGAAACAGCCCTGCAAGCACCCAGGTCAGAGGAGTTTCCCATCACTTTATTTGCAGGAAAAAACCCACCTCAGTCTGATACTTCTGTCTTTTGAGTGCACAGAAACAGCTTGTAAAAGCTTAGATCAAGAAATTAAGCCGTGGTACTAGGAAGCTCTTTGTGTTGTTTTTTCCTATCTCTTCCCTTCATGGATAGATGCTGGAGAGATTGCTGAAGGAAGTATTTTAGGAATGTAAACTTGTTTCCCAGTGTTTTAGTGGTGTGATATAGAGCTGGAGCTTTTTGGCTTAGACGTCTTTGATGTGGAAGAGATGCAACTTTAAATACTACTTTTGCCATCTTTGTAAGGGGATTCATGTGTGCAGGTTTCTAGATATCTTTGGTTTGCTCAACCATGTGCAAAAACCCCAACTCCTGTTCCCAGTTGAATGTAGAGAGAAAAATCCAGACTCCACATCAGTGCTGGCCTTCATTGAGGTAATCTGTTCCTCAGGACCAGCAGGTGTGTAGTCCAGAGTAACTAGTTTAGCTACCTGAGTCTTTCTTTTTTTTAACATCTGTCTGTTAAACTGGAGGTGCACATAGGCATTTGGCAACAGTTTGGCTTGCAATCCTCTGGAGAAATCTGGATCTATAAAATGATGAATGGGTTGCAATGAGGCATAAATATCACATTTTCATTTCTGACAGTTATAACTGTTCTAGTGTTTTTTCTGTTATATAAAGAAAAAAAAAATGTGTTTTGCTTAGACCAACACAGATCACAAAACTAGTACCTTTAAATATCAATAAGCAGAAACATGTATAACACTTGGTTCAGCACAATTATTTGAAGTTGCACAGTTAAGATGAGCAGGAGTGCATTTTCTCTTTTTTTGGTTGGTTTAAGAGTGGAGAGAACACTAGACTGGAAACTAGGTGAGGATTTGCTAAAAGAGAAACCAGTTATTTTTGTGTGTACTACTGATACTGTTTTTTGAACAAAGGGGGAAAACTGAAAAATTATATAATCCAGCAGTTAGTGATCATTTGTCACCTAAAAGCAGTGTTTGACTGGTACTGAAGTCTTTGCTTTTTATGTTCTTCCATCCTATGTCCTATGTGTCAAGACCTTCTCTGTCAAAAAGTGCACATACACTTCAGATCATGAGCAACTTCTTGAACTATTTAGCAGTGGTTAACTCAGCTGGAACTGATGGTTAAACTAACCTGCATGGGAATGGAACAGACTGCTGTAAGCATGAATTTCACTGCAGTAGATGGTTGAAATATTTGGGGTGACAGTGAAACATGAGCACTTGATTTTTTATTTTTTTTCTTTTCCCAGAAGCAGCTTTCAGTGAAAATGTTTTTGGGATAGGGAATACTGTTTGAATAAATAGTAATACTTTGAATGTTGTCAAAAGCCATGAAAGGCATTAGGTTATATCTGCCCTACAGTTGAAGAGGATGTATCACGACTACTGTGGGCACATACGTCATGCAGGGGTGTGTAGTGGAGATGCCCGAGTCTGCGCTGAAACAAGGCATGTGTTCCTAGGCAAGCAGATGCAGCTTTTGCTGATTTGTGACCCAAATTAACATGTCTGCACAAGGTCCTGTTAAAACACTAACTCATGTCAGTGCTAGTTCAGGTGCATGTATACTGTGCTCCATTGCATAGTCCAGAAGTGCCTTGCTGCATTTTGGATGCACTTATATTAAGAAACAACATGATTTCTTTCTGTTTATTCTTCAGGCAACAAGAGCTTCTCTGACTCAACATTGTACCAGTTTGGGGGAGTCGCTGGGCAAGGAAAACGATATTGCTCTGATTATTGATGGCCACACACTGAAGTATGCCCTGTCATTTGAAGTCAGGCAGAGCTTTCTGGACTTGGCACTCTCCTGTAAAGCAGTTATTTGTTGCAGGTAAGAAATTCTGGGACTCTTTCTGGTAATGAAATGGGCACAAAGCCTGTGAAACTTTACCTAGTATGTTAACTTTCCTTTCAGGCTTATAGTGCTTACAGGAAATATAGAAGTAGGGGAAATAATGAGATATTCAAGGGGAAGCAAGCTGCATTGGTGAGCCACTTGATAATGTAATTGATTTCTCTGCTATGGAACTATTATGAAGTGAGACTGTGCTGGGAGGAGTAAAGGAGGACTGTAGAGAGGTATTCCTCTTATATCACAGACAGGTCTGTGAAAGTGTTCATAAGGCTGACTGACAGGCCAACAAAGTTTAAAATTTCAGTTCTTCCTGTCCTACAGGATGCTCTACAGTGCAGCAGTAGAGCTTGTACATCTTCAAGGTGAGCATTCAATCAGCTGCATGTTCCCTCCTGGTGGTAGAACTCTGCTAGATCTTGGAAGCAGTCTCATAAGTATGCTGGAAAGCAACTTGGGTAGTAGAGGAGGAAGCAAGTCCTTCACTAAAATTAAGTGCCATCTAATAATGCAGTTCCCTTTGCCACAATCAGTGCCAACAGAGTCCAATCTCTTTTATAAAATGATGAAGGATCATGAGAAACCATTATACCTGATTGCCTGATTATATTATATCCATTCCACTCATGAGGGAGTGGTATGGATGTGGTCATTTGTAAGCAATAGGAATTGGCTAGCAAGAAGTTTGTGTGACTGTTCAGTTCAGCTCTAGAGAAGGTCTCTGGATGAATTTAAGTTGTCTTGATTTTTCAATTATGTATGCTATGCAAGAATGTGTGTAAAAGTGCAATTTGCCCTATTTTAAATGTTGGACTACCACTTGCTTTACTAGATCACAGCAGAATTTGACACTGTTTGTGGATTTAGCCATACACAGATGTGGTCCTATGTCATGACTACTTCAGAAGAAGGAAATAAGAGCCCAAAGAAAATGAAAACCAAAAGCTGGCTTGCTTTACTTTCTGCATAGCAGGAAGGCTGCATAATTTTTAACTTTGGAAGATTATGCAGCTTTGAGGACTGTGTGTGTCTGTGTGTGTGTCTGCTCGTTGCTGGTATTTGGGGAGAACTGTGATGTAGAAGGGATTGTTGGTTTAGGTGGACAGGAAGTTTTATCTGCATCCTAGAAGCAAGACCTGCTTTGTGGGGAATGACTATATGGAGACCTTGTACTACTGTTTTGCAGTCTTACTTATCTTATATATGTGCGCACTAGCAAACAAATATTGCATGGCAAAAGCAATTGCAGTCTGTGCATCTGAAGTAGATGAACCCATTCACTTTTTCCATCTCTGACTAGTTTCTTTCCAAGTGCTGGGACTCTTGGACTGGTGGTACTGCAGGGTGCAATACTAGGGCTAGCACTGGTCAATGTCTTCATCAATGACCTGATGATTAGATGGAGTATGCCCTCAGCAAGTTTACAGACAATACAAAACTGGGACTAGTGGCTGATACACCAGATGGTTGTGCTGTCATTCTGAGGGACCTCAACAAGCTGAAGAATTGAGCAGAGAAATCTCATGAAGCTCAAGAAGGGGAAATGCAAAGTCCTTTACCTGGGGAGTTATAGCTCCATGCACCAGTAAATGCTGGGGGTTGCCAGGCTAGAAAGCAGCTTTGTCCAGAAGGATCTTAGGGTCCTGGTGGACAAGCTGACCATGAGCCAGCAATGCACCCTAGCGGCACAAAAAAGGCCAAAAGTATCCTGTGCTGCAGTATGAAAAGCATTGCCAGCAGGTCTAGGGAGGTGATCCTTCTTCTCTACTCAGCACTGGTGCGGTCGCATCTGGAGTACTGTGTCCAGTTCTGGGATCCTTAATATAAGATATAAGCAGGTTTAATGGAGAGAGTCCAGTGCAGGGCCACAAAGGTGATCAAGGGACTGGAGCATCTTTCATATGAGGAGAGGCTGAGAGCTGGGACTGTTCAGCCTAGAGAAGAGAAGGCTCAGAGGGATGTTATCAATTTGTATAAATATGTAATAGGAGTGAATGAAGATGAGGGAGCCAGGCTCTTCTCTGTAGTGCTCAGTGACAGGACAAGATGCAACAGACAAATTAAAACACATGAATGTCTGAACACAAAAAAAACCCCCGCTATTTTGCTGTGAGGGTGGTCCAACACTGGAATGGGTTTCTCAGAGAGGTTGTGGTGTCTCTGTTCTTAGAGACATGGAAAACCCAACTGGACGACATGGTGCTGGACAGCCTGCTCTAGCTGACTCTGCTTTAGCCAGGGGCGTTGGACTAACTGATTTCCAGCAGTCTCTTCCAACCTGGGTGATTCTAGGATCCTGTGAGTAGGGACAAATGTCTCCTTTTTTCCAGCCAGTGTTTTTTGTCCTTCTCAAATCCTGTTCTAAATGGTTGTCAACTGGAATGACTTTCCTAAATCAGTTCTTTAATAGCAATTTTTTTTGCTACTGCTGATTGGGGGTTTTTTTTGGGTGGGAAGGAGGGAGGGAGAGGGCATGAGGTGTTAAGAGGAGGGGTCTCACTTCTGCAGATGTTTCATGGGAGTGAACAAGAATGTTTTACAAGAGGGAGCTCACACAATTGCAGCAATCTTCTCTTGAATGCAACAGGCCCAGATGTAGGACCAGTAAGAAGGTCAGCAGTTCTCTTTGTGCAAAGTTACCTTGGGCTTAGAGAGCACCAAATACCTGGGAAGTGAATTGACCCTATGCTGTAGACTTATGCAGCTGTATTTCTGGGGAAGTTAACAAACATCGAGCAAATAGAAGGCTCTTACTTTCATACTCTTATCACGGTGTTTTGGTAGAGATCCTTCCAAGGCAGTTCATTAGTTTATTTCTCAAAGATTTGACAAGCTATGGATGTTTCCTCACCTGTTATTTCATGACTGAGCTAGCAGCAGTTTCAATTAGTGAATTAGCAAATTGGGGAACAATGCGGGGAAAAAATACTGTAGAGTGTAAATCAAAGGGGAAAAGATGATGTAATTTCATAGGCTTAAAAAGAGGAATAAAAATAACCGAGTTTTAAATCCCTAGGGAGAAAGAGGAATGCCTTTAATAGCCTTTAAGGCTTTGCAGGAACCTTCCATTTACTTGCCAGGTGCTTGATACTGAAGAAAGAAACTTTTTTCTACTCTGGGCTGTTTTTAATAGTACTTTGTGTGTCAAATGAGATAGTGCACTTAAATTTCACAGGAAAAAGGTTTTAAAATGTAATTGGCATAGCAAGAGGAAATTTCAAATTAAATAGAGTTAGTTTTCAAACAAAAATGTTAATTGGGAGGGGGATCTGGGTCTTTAAACTTAGTGGTATGATGTTTAATCACTCTAGGAGGCTTTGTGTTGCTATTCTCAACATAGCATAAATTCATGAGACTTAGTATTTCATAAATTTACTACAACATTTTCATCTCCTCTGGGGAGTTTCAGCTGCATTTGCCTTTCAAAGATTTTTTTTTTAAATATACTTAAGATATACTGTATATTCATTTGCTGGGCTTTAGGCATAAACTGTAGTTGAACTTGATTCTCAGGCGTAATCTCTTAAAATGAAACTGTAGTAAACCTGGCCCCATTTTGCATTAAGAAGGAGAGATGGTATCTTCTGATGGGGTTAAGTCTTCCACTGTTGCAGTGTCTCTAACAGGCCACTGGCACAGTGGAGGAAAATATACCCCTCGGGAGACTTGGTGAAGCTTGCAAAATCAAACCAAACAATTCTTTAAGGAAAAAGCCTTGTTTGTTAAAAGTTTTTTTCAGAGACTGACAGATCTTATTATCTTCCCTCACACTGACTGGCATGTCAGTATGCAACCAGTCCAGAGTGAGCAAAACTTACTTTTCAGTGGAAGTAAATGTTTAGAAGGCAGCTGAACTCATTACTTCATTTGAGATTTGAGCTGTTGATTGCCTGTCTCTGGTTTTCAAATGTTCCTTTAAAGGACTTGTTTTTATTGATGTTTTGTGAGAGCAGCAAAATGTTAAGGGTTAGGTAGAAGTGAGATTTTTTTTTAGTAACAAAATGAAGTTTTATCATTAATCTAGTGTTTATACCTCTTAGAAAGCTAGTTTGTATAGCAGATCGCTGTATTTGGCTTTGAATATAAAAGTAGCAGAGAAGTATGTAACTTGCATGTTATGGCAGCATATTTAATTCTCTACTGAAGAGCCTGCCTTGAATTGAAATATTTGTAATTGAAATATGTGGTGCTTCAGAAATACTTTATAACTTTGTATGCTTTGGGAATGATTTTTTTGTTGAATGGAACTTTTCTGCAGGTGACAGTGACTCTGCCTTTGTATGGGTTTAATGCCACATTAACAAGACTTGGATCAGGAAGAAGCAATTCATTGGCATTTTATAGATTAAATTGTTCCAAGCAGTTTATAAGTACTTCAGTACTTATAATTGTTGGACAGCAGAAGTGGTCCTTCCTTTAATTTCTCTCACAGATGTAAGCACAATGAAGCAAGCAGCTCCAGAGAGATGTGTGGCATGAGACTGGGACCACATCCTTGCTGGGCTGCCTCAGGGTGTTTTTTGCTCTTTAGGTTATATTACTGGCCATTTCTGCAATACTGCTTGAAGTGATGGTGCTGGGATGTCCTTTTAGCAGAGTATCACTCTCTTCCACCCATGTATCTACAGAGCAAGAATGTTAAACTAAGCTTTTGTGCTTAGATCCTGCAGTCCTTTTCAAGTGAACAGTGAGTTGATGCTCTTATAGGAGAGGGTTTGGGACTTTGTAGCAAAAGAAACACCACTACCCCCACTCCCCCCTCTGACTTTTCAGAGCTACTGTTCAGACCTTCTGAATTCCTAAATGGAGGAAGATCAGCTGACATACAGGGTTTGGATGATAATCACTCACCTCAAACATCCACTGTGTATAATTTGGAGCAGAGGCCAGCCAAAGTTTTATTTAGCTATTTCATAGCAAGTTGTGAAAAGTTGCTTGTACAGGGAAATTCTGTTGCTCTATCCTGTCCCTCTGAAAAGTCACTGATGCTTCACTGGATCTGATGACACACGTTCAGCTTAAAGGTAACAAAGTTGCTTTGACCAGACACTTCTTTTCCTACACTTACTGCATAACTCTGTCTCTTAGAACACCACCTCCTCTTCCTGATGTGTGTGTTTTCCAATGCAGTATTCATCTGCTTCTGCTGTTCATGTTGTGCTGGTGGAAATCAGTATAGCTGTGGGGAATTCAACGGAGCTACGATGACTTCATCAGCCTGCAGCCTGCTCTATTACTAAAATATATCGCAATGTCTGTTTTGAGCAATTTATTTCTCCTGAGGTTTTATCTTGTTGCTGAGTTTTGGCTGGTGACAAAGTTCAGGCAATAGGAACACCAAGAAGAACATCTCAATTGTTCTACAATCTGTCAACCTTTCTGTCCTGCTTTTATCAGGTGTCCTGTTCCGCAGAGATCTATAAAGTGGCACAGCATGAACAGAAATTGAGGAAATCCAGCAACAGCAGTTCTATGGACTGTCTGCTATTTTCACAGGAGCACTTGCCTTTTCATGGCTGCTACATCAGCATGATTTTGCTGGCTTTTAGGTATGAAAGGTGTGCAGTTGTTGCTCAGTATCTGAGCATTGACTGCAGGACTTCTGCCCAAACTCACCAACTAACTTTGTTAGGTGATAGTGGCACAAACTGTTGCTTTCAGTACCTTGAGCAATAGCAGAGCTGTAGTGATAATGGTTAGGAACTGAGGAATGAAGTAAACAAGGTCAGAAAATGCATGTTCTTTAAACAACCCCCCCCCAACAACAACAAAACCCCCTGACTGTTTTCCCACTTGTATTGCTATTTCAAATAGCATGCAGAGTGGGTGGGGTGAGGACATGAGCCCCCAAACATCACTCTGAGAACAGACACTAAATGTTCTGAAATGAACCATACACTTCATCTAGAGTGTGTCTGCTCAGTGTTGAAAGGGAAAGGACTTAACGAACTGAAAGCAGATGGTGAGAGAAGGGAAGGAAAAAAGCAGCCTGTGGAGAGAGAGTACCTGTTGTGAATTGTTAGTGTCACTTCATCAGCTAGGTAATGAGAAGAGAGATAAGGAGATGAGAAAAGTTGTCTCAGCACTCTGAGTTTGTAAGGCCATAGCTTGGATGCTTCTGGTCTTCCATCGTCATTTGGAGGAGACATCAATAATGTAGCTCACAAAAAGAACATCTGGAATACCTCTTAAATATTTATGCCCCTAAGTCTCATATTGTTGCTGGTGTTATTATTTGACAAAGTGATTATTTTGTGCTGTAGTTCAGAATGTATTTATTAAATCAAAAGTGTCTTGTTGGCTTTCATTAGAAAAGAACCCCATTCTTGTGACAGAAAATTGCAACACAATTCTGATTAAGAGTATGCGAACCAATTCTAATGTTAATTGGTCCCAAAGAAAATTATGGGTGTGTTGTATCTTCCTGTATGTACATCTTATGTTTTCCCTCATCTATCACCTACTAAATTATCAATGCTTATTCTCTTGTTCTATTTCTGACGGCTCATGTCAGCAGTATTCACCTCGTGACTTTGAAAACCATGAGGGAAGAACCATTATGGGATCTTTATGTTTGTAGATAATTGAAGTGGGAGGAAGGTTTGGGGTTGCAGCATGACATGATGCTCTCTGCACTCTTGAATAAGGAATACTCGCCGATGATTGGAAACTACTGCCTAAACTGTCCAGTGTGTATGTAGGTATGTGTAAAGCAATCTTGGGACTTGTTCTTATGATTACCTTTTTTAAAAGCTTATTGGCTGCGTTGCAAGAGCTAAGCAAACTTGCAAAATGCCACCAATTCTGTGTTGGAAAGCCAATATGGGCAAACTTTAGGAGAAGGCTGGTCTTATGAATTTTGGTAATTATCTTGTCCTTTGAGTGACAGAGTGAATTTCTGCTGAATGTTCTGGCTTCTGTTTGTTCTTGTTAATCAGTGTCCTGAGCTATGACAGTTCTTGAGCCTCACTCATAATTTAAATCATTCAAACACATAGCCAGTGTTTAAAGGGGAAAAAAATTACCGTTAATTCCAGTCACTTGTCTGGTCAACTGAGAACCCAAAAAGCAAAGACTTGACTCTAATCCTAAGTGCATTAATGTTTCTCCAAAAGGTTGCTGTATCAATTAGCTGCATAAACCAAGGTAAACATTCCAGACTCAGGGTAGTCCTCTTATAAGAAAATACATGCTTATCAAGTCAGAAACATCTGTGAATCACTTATTCACTTTCTTAGGATTATTTTTGTTTACACTAAAAAAGTACTTAAAGGTACTGTTTTGGCTGGTATTGTTTGGTTTTTAAATGACACAGGTGAAGCATGTTTCACTCTTTCCCTTGGGTAACTATTCAATTGCCTGACAGCCTGAACTTAAATGATTCCTGCTATATGGCCAAACATGTCTTTCGCTTAACTTCATCCCATTATTGTGACCATGACTATACTTAGAATTATTTTCCTTTTCTTGTGTATTTGAGATGAGGAAATAATTCAGACAAAGTAATCTCTAAGTTGAACCGCTATTCTAGTTTCCGTTGTTATTTGCAATTTGGCGAAATGCTTACTTTTTTGAAGTTATTAATGAAAAATACTTAATTGAGTAAATTTGTATTGTGTTTTTGGAACCTGTATGCCTCAGTTCAGATTGGGTACCTGTTTCGGTGTTGGGTTTGTTTTCATACTGGATGACCAATTGACTGACTTCTCGTGCCCATAACTGTGATTATGAAGGAAATATTTGTTCCTGAAATATTCTACTGCATTCACCTGAACTTCCTATTTCTGTAACCATTCTTACTATCAAATTCACTTACCAGCATGTATTTGGAAAAAGTTGGAGGAAAGGCATGAATACAGCTAAAAGCCATTGACATTTTTATTTTTCTTTGGAAACAATTTTGTAGGAAAAATACTGTATGTCTGGATTAAAAACAAAGAAGTTTCTGCTCCAAGGACTGTTTAGCCTAGCTGTTATTTTTAAAGTTCACTTGTTGCCTTTTTGCATTGTGAGTCTGGTATTTAGGTGACCAAAATCTTAGTATTTGACTTGATAAATTTCATAAAATGCAAGTGAAATGTCTGTCTTGAACAATGGTGTGATAACTTGCAAACAGTTCCAAATGGTATCGGTTTCTTCACCATACTACGGTACCTTGTCCAAATTGCTACCAGTCTCTTCAGTTTCTGAGCAGGAGCAGCCAGCAATGCTGTGTTTAGTGCTGCGCTCCCCAAATTGGAAAATAAACATTCCATAGATACTGCACATGAGAAAACACTATGCTGCTGGAACGTATGCTATTTTAGAAGAAAGATAAAACTGTGGTTTGGAATGCCTTCTGTTCCATGAGAAATTCATAGTACTGGTATATTTTTCTTTCTGCAAGTGTTAGTGTGTTAACCCCTATATTCTGGCCAAGTTCCGACTTGAACAATTACTTTTCTTCGTGCTGAAATTCCCCCTGCCTTCTCTATTGAGTATGATATTCTTCACTTTGTATTGAGAGCTGTTGTGAGGGTGTCAGTGTGAATGCTAAAGCTTGCCAGGTTTTAACCCAGAGGTACTACAGCAAGATCCTGCTTGTGAAACACAGCTCTAACTATTGGTGAGCCTTGGTTTTAGCCTTCTGGCTTGTAAAAATAGTTTTGGAAGCATAAATGTTGACTTGACTGTCTTTAAACAAAATGTGTAGGTTGGGGGGGGGGGGGGGTGTTTGGTGGGTGGTTGTTCAGGTTTTTTTTACACTTGGGATATGGTGCATATTGACCTTGGGCTTACCCAAGTCCCTCCAGTTTGTCAATGCAGTTGTAAATTAACTTTAACTTAGCTGTCAGCAAAATGTTTGAGCTCTTTCAGGATGGCTTATGTCGCATATGTAATATGTGGTCTCTGACAGGGGGTACAAAAGCATTAATTGGTGTATATACTTCTGTAACTGGTAAGAATAGTTTCTTAGTATGATGAAGGGTGTAGGCTAACTGCAGCTAACTAGCTAACTGTCCTGTCTCAACTGAAGCTTCCCCCCAAACCAAAGTTTGTGTCGGCCACTCTGATTCTCCATTAGACCTCCAGTAAGGCAGAATTTTTCCTGTTCGGGCATTCTGGCATGATTAGACTCTTGACATAGTCCTCTTACTTCTTACTGCTTGTTGCACCAAATACCCCTTTCCTGAGTTCCTGGAACAGTATGTTGCCTGCCAGAGAGTGACTGAATGTTTCCTCTTATGGAATTCCCTGCTGGTCCATCAGGCTGGATGGAGGCCAAAGGGTCTGGTGCCTCTCTGCAACCTTGCACTGCTTTGTAAAGGCTTCTGACTGCATAGGAAAGATCTTTAATTCCTTGTTCACCCAGTTGCAAGTAAAAGGAAATATTTTTCTTTTTCTGTGTTCTTCTAATGGTTTGGAGAATGTTATGAGGGAATAGGTAACTCTCTTCATCTTGATCATTGCTTACTCTTCTGAATTTCCTTGTCTGAATATTGAGTAGTTATAGAAGATCTCAAAACTTTTCCTAGGAGGAGAGGATTTGAGGATACTCATTGCTTTTATTGAAATACTAATTTTTTTCTTCCAAATTTAATATTTGAGTTTCACTAATACCCAGATGCATGAATATGCAGAAGACAAGGGTCTCTAAAGAATATGTGGTGCTGCACAGCATTCAGAAACAAGACACTCAAAACAACTGTGATATTGCTTCTTTCATAAGTTCTAGCCAAGTCTTGTGCTCTATCCCACAGGACCAGCTTAAATATTGTATTTTTCCATTGTTAAAAGTACCAGATATAAAATTACAGAGGCAGGAACAGTCAGTTCTGCAAGCTTCTTAGTACTGCAGGGAATTAATTTGATGAGAACTTTGGGCTTTAGTGTACCGTAGTAATATGTGGGACACTGAACTGGTAAAATGGCTCTGGTTTCCAAAAGTGCTTAGTGTTGGTGGAAGCTGACTAGAGTATGACTTTTAAGTTCACTAGGAGCATAGCTGAATCCATACCGGATACTTGGAAAAATCTGACCTTGCACTGAGTAAAATGGCTAGGCTTAAATTTATTTCCCTGCTGTTCATATCTCTGAAATCATGGTAATTAAAAACAAAACTGTGCTTGAGGGAGAATGTAGTAAGTCTGATTTGATTCAACAGGCTAGAATAGGTAGTAAACTCTTTGGGTTTGTTCATGTGAGCAGAAAGGTGGAGAAGCACTGGCTCCTAGTGAGTATTGTAGTTTTTGGCATACTTGGTGTGCCTGAAATGTGGCAAGATCTATGGATGTGCCTTTTCTTCAGCTGTGTGAGTAAATCCTACCATATTCTGCAGGGCAGTCAAGGCTGCCCACTTGGAAACGATTTAGCAAAATAGCCATCCCTAGTGGATGGTGATAGCTTTTGGGGGATTTAGACTTTCCTTTGCACAGTTGCCCAAAGGCAGCAGAAATAATTCTTTTGCAGGATCTCCTATGTATTGCAGTCTGCTATTTGCTAACAGTCTTCTGTAAGTGATGCTCACCTACTTATGCAGAGCAATACTCAACTCATCCTTCAAAAAAGAAAAATCTTTTTTTCTCTGTGCCAGTAATTCTCCTTAGTATTTCCAAGAAAAGGCAAGCTAACAAATGTGTGAGGAATACTTGGACTTGCACAGATACACTCCAAAACTTGAGGAAAAACTCATTTTCTGCTGTACTTGAACTACTGTTCTGTTTAAGAGAAGTCAGTGTTCTGAAAAACACCAGTAGGGTTACAATGGTAAAAACTTGGTGGTGGCCTGGTGGATTCTGTGTTTGCCTTTAGGCTTTTCTTGTGCTTTCTCTGAAAAATCAGGTTTAGATACCTCCACCCTATTCTGGGAAGGCTGCTTTGCTATCTCCTTTTGGTGTCTGTTTGCCTTAAGTTTTCTTCTACTCCTTTAAACTTGCTTCTCCCATAGTGTCTTAGAATAGATGATAAAGTGATAGGCATTGAAAATAACTTTTTTACTCTTGCTCCTTCGTATTCCCCTTCTCTTACTGTTTTCCATGTCACAGCACATGTTTAGACTTTAAATTGCTCCATCTCACAGTTCTTCTGTGAAGTGTCTCACTTTATAAAATGTGCTGTCCTTGTACATTTCTAGTGTTTTATTTATGCCCTGTGTATACCTTTTTGTATACAGCACACAGAATCTCAAGTTCCTACAGGGAGCTCTTTGTTCAGAGCTTCTAAACCTGTGTAGGATGTTACCCATGGCTATTTGCCTACATGTGATCTTGAAAGAGCTATTACTTGTGGGCCCTAGTAAGGAAGAACCAAAAAGTCTTAAAAACAAACAAAACCCCCCTGTGTCATAAGTGTGTTAGGGTCTCAAAATGAAGACAAGCTACTAGCTGGATGCAGGTGGGATGAAGACATCTGAGAACACAAATGCCTATCATCTTTCTGCAAAACAGCATCTTGTTCTTCAGAAGCATGTGCTTGAGCATTCAGAGGTTGCTGGCTGAAGAACTGATCGTCCTGAGGCAGGATTTGGCAGCCTCTCTGGAGGCTTGGAAGGTCAGAAGAACTTTTTTGCAGTTCAAGAAAGGCTGCTGTGGTATGTATGTAGAACCATTTGCTGTAGTGCACTTCTCTGTAGTCTCTCACTAAACTTTAGTCTTTCATCTGGTGAAGTGTTAAGCTCAACTGTCTGTACTCGGAAGGTGGAGGGTCATTTTTACCTATGGCGTATTCAGTGTCAAAGTCAGTGCCGAGTTTCTCCAAAACTTTCTACCTCTACATTCCTCATCCTGCAAGTGAGGTACTTCTATATGCCTTGGTACTGGGTTGTATGAACAGATCATCCAAATCCAGTCTGAATTGTGTGATGGGTCTCTTGGAACTGTGGGTCAGTGATTTTGTCCAGGAGATGGAATGACTCTGAACACTACCTCTAGTGATATGATGTGTCCAAGGCTGAACTGTGGTGACACTGAGATCACTACCCAAAGATCAGATGAGTGCATGTCTTGGCTCTGTTGAGGGATATTTGTGGGACCTTTGTGTGTTGTTTTCCCTCCCTCCCATCCTGCAACGAGTATCCTTAAAACTGACAAAAGTAGCGTCCAGTTCATAAAATCATCAGAGTTGGTGTGGACATTTTTTGTGACAAGATTTGGCTCTAATTTTTATAAATAGAAAGCACTATTGTGCTATCGGATGTTCTGCTGTTCAGATCAGGTCTTTATAGACTGTTGTATACTGGTTGGTATAGCAGGAGCTAAGTTAAACTTAGAGCTGGGGACAACCTCCAGAGCAACAAGCAGCTGTTTGATTATTTTGATCCTCTGCAAGATGTTGTTTGTAGCTGCATTACTGTTGGTTAAGAAGTTCCAATTCCATCTCAGAAGGAAAAAATCAGACAAGACTTGTAAGCAGTTTTCCTCAAGGTATCTGACCCCATTGCTATTAACCCCTGGTGCTTGTGACTGTCCCTGCACTGGTGCTGGGTGGCTAACTTTGTTTTTTTTCAGTACAACTGGTTTTAGGAGTCTAAGGAAGAAATGTGTGCAAACTTTTTCCCTCATTGTTTCTCGTGTCTGTTTCTTTTGATAACCAACTTGTGTGGGCTGGAAATCTAAACTGTTCAGGGATAATTTGTTAGGGTAGGCTTTTAAAGGCAACATAGAACTAAGTTTTATCCTGCACAAGTGTAAGAATCTAATGAATGTTTTTACTTTAATTGCTGAGCTCAGGAGTTCTTAGCACATTCATGGGATTTGTTGGTTTTGTCTGGCCGATTGAATGGGTGAAGTAAATAGTGATGATTTAAGAAAAAGTGGCTATGTAGCCCACTTCATGCTTGTTTACAACAACAGAGCTGTTCTGGGAGACTGTCCTGCTATACCTGGTCAGCTAGAACCTTATTCAACTGTTTTGGCCATGTCTGCTTCTAATGATGGACTTGGGGTGATACGTGGTGACTTGTCCTTTAATTGTCTGCTACTGCCACTAACTTTTTTGCATTTTGGTAAGTCAAAGATATGGTGAAGTAATTTCAAACTACTGAATAGCTATTCTGAAAACTGCGCACTGCTTTTGTGAAAGGTTCAGTACCTCATTGTATGGCAACGCTTAGAAACTTTGAGTTTTCCTTCTCCCCGTGACAAGGTGACTATTACTCACATTTTGAACTTCAGTTTTTAGAGTTTTAAAATATTAAGTACCTTCACATTTAGAGAGTAAATATTGCATGGCAATTTTTAAAACAGATGACTACACATGGTTCTCTGGTTTATAAGAACCTAGCATGTATATACAAATATGTGCAATGTTCGTGCAGGTTGTACGGACAAGAAGCTGCAGATTTTTTTTTCTTCCTGTGACCACTTAATGTATTTTGAAATGCTGTGGCTAACCTGCATATCAATATGGACAGGACATAGGCATCCCATTTGGATTGACTCACCTCAGAAGAGCAGGGCATGTCCCAGTGGAGGCTGGTGGACCCAGCAGCTGCTCTCCAGTGCACTGCTGTGGCAGCAGTGAGCGTGCTGTGCTTGTGGAGGGTCCTGGGCTGTGAGAAACTGTATGCATTGAAAAGTTGAATCCTGTCTCTGCCTTTCTCTGCACAGTTTCTGATGTTTAACCAGCTGTTTTAAGGAAGCATATGAATCTTTAGTGTTACGGATTCTGGTCAGCCCTCAGGGTATTCCCTGCAGAGAAGAGACTGCTTAATTCCTGTCCTTGGCTGGGGGAAGAACTGGCCTTCAAGTGCTGTCTGTGCTCCTCGGGCATCAGTGCCTACTGTCACTTACTAAGTTTTTACCTGGGCTTTTAAAGCATGATATCCTGATGGGATTGGAGAGTGTAAACTACCTCTGCCAGAGCTGATAATCTGAATTAAAGTGTGGGTGGGTGAGGGAGGTGGAGGACACTTTTGTAAACAATAGCCAGTGGTTAGGGGGGCGGGCCCTTAAGCATAACACAGTAGTTGTAGCACTCCCCAAAGCAAACAGCGTACCTGATTTCAATTTAAAATAGGAAAGCAAAGAGCTGCTTAAACAACTACTCAGTTTTTATAAACCTGTTCTGTGTAATTACTGCTGGTATCTTTGAATTATGTTTTGCTCATCCAAAAGACTCATGTTTTGTATGATGTGGACAAAATGTGTATGGTCCCTAATCTATGGTGTGGTTAGTGGGGTCCCTGCCCATCTCAACTGTCCTAAGTGAAGACCTGAGGATCAAAGGAAACCTAGCACTTGACCATTCTCTCTTCCCCAACCACCACCTCCGAATCGTTGGTTTAAAACAGAAATATGTCTACCTCAAACTGCAAGTAGTAAATGAATTCACATTAAACTGGAAAAGTAACTACATGCAAAAAAATTGAGTCTGGTTTACATGACAAAAGTAAGAAAATGTAGAGTTAAAGTTTAAACTCTGCCCACAACACAACTTCTTACTGTACCATATGTTGCAAAGTTTTGGAGATCCTTACAATACTCAGGAAGAGTTGTGGCTAAAGGATGCTGTTCTAGTTTTAATTTTTCTGGTTTTAGTTTCCTCTTTTTATGGTATTCTAGAAAATAGGAGTTGGTGGGGGTAGGGAGAGGATTACATAGAAATGTCAGAGTCCAGAAAACAGATGGCAACAGCTTCTTTAGAGCTTTTGTGGTTTATTATATGAATAAGCATTTGGGGACCTTTTAAAAGCATATATCCTGGACCCAATACTGTATCTTTAGTCCTGAGAGCTCAATATTAATGTTTTGATACAATTGGGATCTATTATAGTATATAAAAAGCTCCACTGATTTGGAGCTCTGTTTTAAAGTGTATCTGTGCCTATTATCAAAGGTTGGCTCCTGATGTGTTGCTCATGGCTGTGCTGAAAGGGGAAGAAGCGTTCCAGGAGCTCTGGCTTTTTCACAGGCGTCTCTTGGGGTAAAGCTAGTGCTTGGTCTCTGCAGTCTCTTGCTTAAAGGAAGAGTCATGTGAAGTACCCCACGTGGTACAAGGGGTCAGACTCATTGCTCTTTCGATGGTTGGCAGCTTGGAAGAGGCCTATTTTAAAGTATGTAAAGCACAGCAACATCTTCTGTACCTTGACATGCAAGGGTCAGATGAAGTTGATGTATGAAGGCAGGGAAGAGGCTGACCATTTCCTCTTGGTCCTAGGTGTCCCATGGTGTGATGGGAAGCAGGTCTGTCACTTCAGCATGTGCTCTACAGCAGTGTGGGTTTTCCTGGGTGCTCTTCATGTAGAGGGAGTTGCAGAGAGCCTGGAGAGCTTTGCTGAAAAAATAAGTTGCTGGGGTCACAGTAGGGAGCTTTGAGAGTGAAGAATGCAAGGGGGAAAGAGATTCCTTCAGCCAACCTGGGAGATTTGTTTCACTCAAGTTTTATACTGTTTCAAACGGATTCGGTTAATGTACAACACCTTACTCCTCTCTGCCCCTCATCAAACTTTGCCTGTGGCTTTGTGCTTAAGAAACAAGAGCATTTTTATTGTGGAATTCTGTCATGGGTTCTCCAAATTTATGCTGATGCTTTAAGGAATGCAGCCATTTTATACAAACACTTGACTACTTTCTCGTCCCATTTTTTGTTGATTGCTAATTACTTTAGTTGTATTTATAACTATTAAACTTTTTCAGTGGGTATACTAAAATTTCTCATGGTAGATGAGTGTGATGGAATCACACAGACCAGCACTGGCTGTTCTGTAGAAAAGCTGATATAGCATACTGCTTTCTTATAACACCATTGTTGTAAGAATTTTAAAGATGTAACAAACTGCATCTTTCACAGTCATAGTCTCCCTTTCTCGTCTGACTCTCCTCCTCAGGTACGACCACTGTTTGCATTCCCCTTTTCCCCATATGCCTTCCCACCTTCTTCACATTGTCTCTTCAGTTCATTTTTGGATGCTAGTCTGGCATACCAACCTTGACAGGCTGATCTGTTATGTTGTTGCCAATTTGCTGTGTCTAGGGGAAAACTGATTTTTTTTTTTCTTTTCCTTTACTATGTATGTACTGCAGAAGTCAGTATTTTACGATATGGTAGAGAGCAGGAACAGTGGTGGCAGCAGCAATTTAGCTGAAGTTGCAGCCAACAAGCCCAGTGTGCATGCTCAGTATTCACAGTCCAAGTCCAGAATGGGAGGATTGGAAAGAATTCTGGTTTTGGCCTGAGAACAAGAAAAGGATTAAAACACCAGTAAGCTTATTTTAAGTTTTCTTTTTGAGAAAAAGAAGGAACTGAGTGCAGAATGGAGTATAGTATGGTGTTTTATGTAGTGATGACTGAAGATCATAAAAAGACTTTCTTCTATTGTCAGTCCTAATTGGTGGCTGGCACTGATTAGCAAAAGGAAAGAAGTCTGGGAAAGGAAAGACAAATGGGGAATTTTATTGAATGGAAAGCTGCTGAACAAAAGAGGACTTCTGTTCCTGTACATTCTAGTGGTTTTAAAGAAATGAGCTTTCTGACCTTCAGTCTTAGAATTATAGCTTGGATAGCATTGTACAGAGATCAGTTTTTCAGTCATTTAACTTGTTTGGTTAAGCCCTTACGTGTCTTGATCCATTCTGATGTCCAAGTGTGAACCCAGGGTTTGCCTACAAACTGTTGATAATTCTTTCTCACCTGCTTAAAAAAATAAGAGGGCAGGCGGGAAGAGGTATGAAGGCAAAGTAACTCTTTCAAAGATGGTCTGTAGTATGGTTTGTTAGGAATTCCTATACTGTGAGCTTTTGTCTTACCATTCATGCAGTGGTGCCAGTGACATGAAGGAATATTCTGCCTCGGACTCTTTAGCAATGAAATCGGAGATCTGGGGCCATATCTCCTGGCATTATGAGAAGATTTTGTTGGAATGTTGAACATTAAGTGCTAGCAGCATGAAGGCTGTATTTCTGAGCATAATGCATTATATAGGCTTGTGAATCATATACATTTGACTCTTAAGTCAATGCAAGTTGGCATGTCTCTTCCAATTTAACGCAAACTTGCAAAGGTGGAGTCTGCATGTGGCTTAGTCACTTACACCTTAAAAAAAAAAATGAATCTCAACAACAATGTGAAAGTCAAGTTGTAATGCTGAAGTTGGCAGGCTGCAGGAGCACAGATACTGAAGCAGAAATGCCTTCTCTGGAAGGAGACAGGCTGTGAATCTATTTCAGGTTCTTGCCTTTCACATTCTGAAGACTTTTCAAGGAGCAGTAGAAATAACTGGATGGCTTTGCATCTGTGGTGCTTGTTTTGGAAGTCTGAATACCTGATTTGTGCTCCCAATTTTCTATGGAGACTTGAGACACCTGACCTTCTTGTACTTCAACTCTGTAAAATCAGGGTTATGTATGTGATGATGCCTGTTCTTCTAGGCTTTGCACCGTGAGAGACTGTATTAACATCTTGTTTGTTCCAGGATGGCTTCAGACAACGGAGTGGTTCTGGAGATACGTGGGTGGGAATCTGTTTCACAATAATAGTGAAAGGACACCTGCAAATGAAGAGTAGCTTTATTTTTAAACATAAAGGGATTAGGAATTAGCTACTGAATTCATAAAATTAGCAAGTGGGTTTTGAGAGGCTGGTGATAGTAAGAAATAGGAAAAAGAAATGTAGCACCAATATCTTAAAGTACAAGAACAAATTGCTGTTTGGCTGTGGAATTAATTAAATATCTAACTGGCTTAGGTGCTGAAAGTAGTTTAGCTGCAGCTGCCACCAGCTTTTTCAACAGGATAAACTGCATAGTGTGAAGTCCAGGCTTCTGTAGCCAGGCTGTGTGTATCTGCTTGCCAGAGTGTCTGCTGCAAAGAAATTGGCTCTGTATATGTATGTTAACAGAGTCCTCAGTGTTAATTCCGCATCCATCCTTACATAAAAAATTAACACCAATACTGGAAGGTAGATCTCTAATAGACTTGAAAATAATAGAGCTGTGACCAATAAACTGCTGGTATATGTAAATCAAAAAGCATACGCTTTCCTTCTAAAAAATCAAGTTACAGTATTTTGCAGATAGAGGAATACTGTATGCAACGAATACTTCAGCAAGTCATTTGGAAGAAATTCCACATAAAACTTGGAAAAAACCTTTATTGGCTTAAATATTGCATGGACTGGAAACTTGCTGAAGGACCTTAAGCAAAAATAGAAGATGTGGCAGTAATTTGAGCTGCAGGGCAGGGAACAGTGCTTGTAGGGTAAGTATCAGGCTCAGTTAGATTGAATGTCTTTATTAATGATTTAAAGGAGGAGGCTAAACAGCTCATCAGTTAAATTCACAACTTGATACTAAATGGAGATTTTTTGCAAGCTCAGATGGAAAGAAAGCATGGAATACAAAGTATGGAGTGGTTAGATCTTAGGAGACGGTATAAAAACAAGCTGAAAAAAAGTGTGTGTGTTAGTGAAGAGAGAGAACTGGCATATTTTTATATGGGAGAAGTTTGTTCAGCATGTTTTACCTGGCTGTATGCATGCCTCTGCTGTACTAGTTCAGGAACGTGCTTTGGCAGCTATAATTAGTGTTGAATTCTTATTCATGCTGAAGACCATGGGTAAGAAATAAAACTGGGTCATAAATACTGTAACAAATCAGAGGCTATTGTTCATAAGACCATGCTTCTCTAAACAGCAGTCTGATTCTGCAAAGATGCTGAGGGGCTGTATCCCTTAGGACTTATAACAAATGAGGGCATTAATACCTTATAAATCAAACTCTTAAAAGTTTCTCTTGCAAAGAGATAATTATCACAGTTTATGCCCTGAGCTAAGCTGCAGTTCAGCCTGTTGCTACTTGGTGTTTGTGCAAACTGCTCTCTTTCAAAATATGTAATTGTAAGTGGCTCAATGAAACAAGTTTTCTCCTATTCCGTCTGTAGGGCACTCCCTCCCTCTTCCAGTGAGAGGCCCGTTGTCCCGTGTCCTGTCCCCCCCGCCCCAATCCATGTGTACGGTGCCTGTGGGGTATTTCAGAGAAGCAAGTGAATGATCTCCAGTGTATTTTTACATGACACACTTCAGCTGCGTAGGCAAGAAGTAGGTGACATCAATGTCCCTTTCTGTGTTATGCTGTGTAGAGTCACGAGCACTGATATACTTTCAATAGATCCCCTATTCAGAACTTCATTAGCTTTCAGAGAGCAGAGCAATTCTGGATCTAATAGTGCTATATTTGTCAGTCTTGCCAAAAACATTTTACTAGATGCTGTTGTAACTGATGCTTGATATTATTACAACTTGGGGAACGCATTGTTTTATAAATGACATTACTAAAACATGTAATACTGAGGAAATCCAATGTTAGCAATTTTTAAATTGGTCATGCTCATTATAAAGAAAAGTTTAAGCTCCCTAATGGAAAACATTGGACAACTTTCTCCAAAAAGTCCACTGATATATTCTGCTTGATGTAGATAATCAAGACAGACAAACATGAAACAAAATACTTAACATTTGTCATTACTCTTTTGAAAAATTACTTTATATAATTTTTTTTAAGCCTTCCACTCTTCCTATCAAATAATTAAAGTCTTTTGAGGATTTACTCCTATTAAACCTTTCAAATTCCTGGTTTGAGTTAAGTCCTAATATCATCAGTTTGCCTTACCATTGGTTCAGAACATCTTCAGAATATTTCTTAATGTCTTGCATTTGCAAAACTGCCCAATGAGTTTCATAACAGTGCTGTGATGCTCTGAATTTTGCCAGTACTGAAGAAGGGAAAAATCCTTCAGCTAACGAAGGATGGAACCTGGGTGGGCTCCAGCAGGAAACTTTGCATCAGGCATTTCATAAACTTCTGCTGAGAAGCTGGTCCTTGAAAAGAGACAGCCAGTGTTTATGATAGGTTTTGTGCTGCTTGCAGTTGTTACAGGATGACTCTGTCATTGTGAACCCTAGTTACTGGATGCTTAATGACTAAAATTTTCTGTGCTTATTGCCACAGAGCAGTTGCTGCACTGAAAGAAAAAACTTGGAGGATGAAGTAGAGTGCCTACAGAGGTGCTTAGGGGAAGTACAGAGAGCAAAAAGGGAATAAGCTCAGGAAAAGTGATTTTTGGGGCACTTGAGAGATTAGTGATGAACACCTGAGGTAAAGGGTAGGCCACTTAGTTTGTAGGGAAGATATAACAGGCAAGCCAGGAAGGATATTGAAAATGAAATGAGACTTAATTGATATCAGAGTTTGATCATTAAAAGTGATCTCTTAGAAGCAGCACTTTATATTGTTGTATATGTGTGTGTGGGAAGGCAGGGTTTGTAGAAGTGAAAAGGATTGCAGTAGCTGATGGAAGATGATTAGGATTGGAGTAGGGGTTCCTGTTTTTGTTTTCAGACCTGCAGGTGTTAGGTATGGCTCCTACCTGAGAATCCAGAGTAGATTTGAACTGAAGAATCCCACGCTACTGCTTAACAACCTCTTCATGATGAACAGAGAAACACTTCTTGAATAAGCTTCCACAGTTCTCTATGTAGCTTGTACACTCTTACAGTGGGCAAGGGTTTAAAAAAAAGATCGGAAGAATCTCATACAGTGGTGTGGAGTATTTCTGGTGCCTGGGATCTATACGGGAGTTCCGTTTCTACAGTCTGGGGCCTGTCATAGATGTACTTGGCCATCAGTCACAGGAATCAACAGGGGGAACATGAAGTGTGAGTTGTACAGTAGACATAGCTTTTCTCTGACAATACGTATGGAGAACAAACAACACCATTTTCTTGACTTGTAGAATGAAATTTTTGGCCAAATAAAAGTGTTCCTGTTAAGTTGGAATGAAAAAAATTTTTTTGAGGGTTTTAAACATGGATTTATCAAAATATTATCCATTCTCTTCATGCAGCAATACCCAGGTGATGAGTAATTACCGAATTGGGTAACTGAGTTGGAAAGCCTCTTGAAGACAATTTAGTTTGAAATAGTGGATCTACCATAACCTTAAACAAGTCTTTCTAGTGGCTTCTCATGCTTACTGTTCCTAGAAAGAAGAACTCTTATCTAACTTCACCAATGAGACAGTGATTCTCCTGTGACCTTTGCCTGCCTAGATAAAAAAGTGGTCACCTTATACAGTAGTAAAGAGAACTTGTCCCACTGTATAAACACTGTAACTGAATGGACCTTGATGCATTAAAAATACTGAGCTCCTCACTGTAAGGAAAGTTTTGTGGACTGTCACCTCTACTGTGACTTTTGCTTTTTCTCCTGTATTGTTAACTCCTTTTAGCTCAACAGAAGATACCTTTGAAAGGCTTGATGTAGGGTAAGTACTTTGTCTGCAGTAAATGGATTTTTGGTTTTGTGATTACGTTCAGATCTGTTGGCTGGGTTTTGCTGGCTAGTAAATCACAAGTTGTAAATTGGGGTCTGTTTGTTTTGGTGATAGTTGGGGTTTTGGTGTGTCAGTAGATAATTGTGAATATCAATAGCTTCAGAACTTAACGCAGGAGATGGTGGGAAAAACACTAATTTATAGTAACCTTTCTCTTAGACTTGCAATCTGAACTAAGTTCCAAATTCATTTAACCTAAGCCTGTCTTTGATTAAACTGATTAGCTTTTGATGGGTGTTCAGCAGCAATCCAGTGGTGAAATGTCTTTTTTTTGTAACTTTATTTCACTAATCATTTCTCTCTAACAAATGGTATCATTGTCTGGAATTCAAGAAGTTTAATACTCTTGAACAGCCGGTCTATTTGTATGTGTGTTGAGCACATCTTTTTTTTTCTTGTAATCAGCTTATTTAAGGGCTTTTGCTTTCTTTCTGTGTTTTTCAGACTTCCATGCTACACAACTAGCATGAAGAAAAGTAGCGTAACAGAGCTTTTAAATCAAGTTCATGGGGTCTCTGGTTTCCCTCTCCTGCACCAAAAGGAGCAATAGTTAAAGCGGCATAGAGGCTGTCTCTGTATACTGAAATAGAAAAACTATAAAAGTTCATTTTAAAAAAAACTAATCTAAAGAATCTTTAGGACGAAGGATATACTAGATGTGGAGTAGTCAGTTTAGAAAAGAAACTAATGGCTTGTGTGTAAGACAGTAAATGTAGGACCTGGGCATGAAATTGTCTGCTACTAGAAGATTAGAAAGGCACCACGGTGCCTTTGGGGAAAGGAGCTCTATTGTGCAAGAAGCTGGATGAATGGTTGAAAGTCAAGAGAAGGGGTGGTTCTTCCCAGAAGGCTGATCCCAAATCATGACAAGGTATCAAAAATGGTTGGAATGGTCTTATTTCTTGTGTCCTGTCACCCAATTTACATGTAACTTTTATACCCTGGTCCGATAAAATTATGCTAGTACTATTTGCGGTAGTTGAAAAAAATAATTAAGTATACCTTTAAAAGGTAAGAAGCTTCCATTTCTTCCTCTTGATTTTACTGCTTGTTGAGTTGTGTGCATAGTTGTCAGACAACATGTTAGAGACCTTTTGTTCTGAAATGTACTGGAGAACTTACTGTACAGCACTATGACTAGAAGACTTGAATGACCCTGCAATCTAGTTTTAGTCTAACATTTGAAAATGACTATGATTAAGGAAGATAACATTGAAGACAACTTAAGGCATCCTAATATTTGTCATCTTAGCCAATTCTTGAGGAATTAATTTACATGAGTTATTCTGTGGAGGTCCAGGCATAAATCCTCTCTGGAAGTCAGCTGCAATAGCTTCCCAGTCCCCTGAGGATGGCAGCCTTGTCATGTGTACTGAATTGCCAGGCATAGTATTTATCTGAAAGTGGTTTTACAGGTGAGAATTAATCTCTCCCCTCCTGCTGGCCCTGTCCTGGCTTTTATTTTATTGTTTTCTTAGGATCTCTGAGCTCAACCCATCAGTTTTTCTCAAGTTCTGTGTCTTTCAGAATATTTATGTACTAAATATCTTCTTTGTAGAAGAAACAAATGCAAATCTATCTTGAAACCAACCCTGATGAATAATCACTTAACATCAAATTTTGCTTATCAATGTTCTTGTTGTTTAACCCTAATAATCTAACTATTTTCCAAACATTTGAACAAGAGCAACTACTCAATTTTGGAAGTTTCACAAAGCTATTTGGTAAATTACAGCATTCTGATATCAAACCTCTTGGCAAACTGATTTGAAAGGCTGTAAAGGAATTGTTGCTTTATTAAGGTTTGTCTTTCCCACATGTAGCTTTAAGATACTGTGGAGGTGGGGCAGTTTTTCATAAACTCAAGAGAACTAGTCTGCACTCTAGTGTGAATGCAGCCACGGATATGTAACCTCAGACATGGATTTGCAGATACCTACAGCTGCCAGGGTCTAGAGGATGTTGAGCAAGGTGAATTCCCTAAAGATAACTGATATATACACAAATATGAGTAGTAGGTGGGCAACTGTTTTTTCCTCTTCTGCTCCTGTGCTACAGAGTGAAATGTCTGCATAGGGAAGGGCAGTTGTGTCCTCTCTGGGAATGTTTCAAATTTTCTTGATCTTTGGAATAAAAAGGCTCTTAGAAACATCTGACGCTCTGCCCCTTGCTTGCTTCTGCAGGATGACATGGGGGTAGTGCTCTGTTTGGGTGGTAATATGTTGGGGAAAAGGCTCCGTTAGTGGTGGTCTAGCAAGAGACCTGGGCTATTACGGAGCATTAAAACACCTTCCTGTTTTAAACCAAGTCAACAGAACAAGGAAGGAAAAAGCGGAAATTGCCTGGTGGGTATGTGTGGTGCCTTTGCCCTTCCTTATTCTCCCCAGTAATTTTCAGTATTTTCCACTTCATTCTCCTTTTTCTATCAGGTGCCAAATTGTGTCTTCTGGGGGTATAAGTTTGGCCATAGATGTGGTTTAGAATCATAGAATCATTGAGGTTGGAAAAGACCTCTAAGATCATCGAGTCCAACCAGCAACCCAACACCACCACCCACTAAACCATGTCCCTAAGCGCCTCATCTACACGTCTTTTAAATACCTCCAGGGATGGTGACTCAACCGCTTCCCTGGGCAGCCTGTTCCAATGTTTAACCACTCTTTCAATAGAATCATAGAAAGATTTAAAGACTCTCTAATAAAATTCTCTTTACAACTTGATTCTGGGAGGTACAAAATGCCTCCTGTTCGATGCTAAGTGCTTGACACAATGTGGGATTAGGATTTTAAATCAAGTTTATGTAGTGATGGTCCTGTGATGCTTTCATTAATAACAAATAATGGTAAAAGGCTCTGTAGAATGTTTGAAGTTGTAAAAAGATGGTATTTAAGGGACAAAATATTGAAATTTGGGAGTCATTTCAAGGGTGTTTATCAATGGTGAAAATGAGATTTGACGTTGACTTCAAGTCTGTGAAGGTATCGTAAAAGGTTATTCACCATCTAAAGTGTTACTTGGTTTAAAAAAAAAAAAGTCAGAATGAGGGTTAAGTGTTAAACTGGCCAAGAGATTCGTGTAACTTCTCATACTGCCTTTCTCCCTAAAGGCGGAAGCATGTGCAGCGGAGGGCTTGGTTCTGATTTTGGGATGGTTTTGCAAACATATTGTGTACTAAACTTTAAGATAGAGCCACACTGGATTGAAATGTCAAAGTAATGAAATAATGGAACTCTAGATAAATATTTAAGAGCAATCAAAATATGTTTTACTGAAGAAAATTCCAGGCACCAATTTAAAAATAAGCATACAAAGCAGGAATACCTTCAGATGGTGACAAAACTATCTTTGAGGTTAGATTCAGCATAGTACTGAGTGCCTTCAGAATAAAACTGAATACTCCACTAGAAGCGAGGTAACTTGGTTTTGGGATGCTTGTTATTTGCAGGCTTGAACCTGTCTCTTTGTTGTAGATTGGGCATAACTGCAGTCTTTGGGCAGTTGGCTACTTCAACCATCTGAAATAGCCTTAAAGACTTTAATGCTCATGGATTTGAAAGCTGATAGCTCGTGTAATAACTTGTAATATAACTATTTGATATTGCGTTCTTGACAGTAGTAGCACGGGCCCTATAATGTACAAGACCAGGCTAATGCAGAGACACTAGCCATTCAACAATAGCTGCCTTTAGGTACCGCTTAACAACTTTTCCTTATGTTTAAATGATTTTGATATAAATCCTTTATATTGTACATCAGTATTTTGTACTTCAGAATAGGACACAACTTTAGTAGGAAAAAAAAAAAACTTCTATCATCTGTTAATGAAGAAATTGCCAGGAAGTTCTGATAGGCACAATTTCTTATTTTAAGTTCCTTCTTGTCATCAGATTTTTTAATGATAGGGAAAATTTCAGTAAAATATTTCATTTCTGAAGTGTAATATAAAGGTGGGTTTTAGTAGTATCTTATATCTGTTTTCCAAAGCAAAAACTTTGCTGTTACATAAGTGTCAAATATTTGCATTGCTTTTATGGTGAGGTCTCTTCAGCATTCTGTTGTAGGCAGTACTGTATAAACTCCAATTACCTTGTTTGAGAGTACTTGCTGTTTAGATGATATTTATTTGCAAAATTACTTGCATTGTGTTTTCTGGATTTAACTATACTACTATTATGTCTGGGAATTAAATTGATCTAGTTATTTTTTTCAGTGTAAATGGACCTTCAGGACTTAATATTTTTCTCTTCCCATGAATGATGATGAATTAAGTATGTTCTGTTGTAGGATTGGCTGAGTTCCTGAAATTGTGTAAAAGTGGTTCAAGAGCCATCAAAGATGATTTTGCTTCATGGGTTCCAATAATGGAATAATTTTGTTGCTGCAGCTTTATTTATAGCAAATTAATAACATTGTTATGAAAACCTGTGTAAACTAATAAGGTAGAATGTGACATGAAATTCCTGCCTTTCTACTATTAGTAACTTGTTATTAGTATTGGCTGTCATATTGTATTCAGTTACGGGAGTGTAATAGAAAATTTTTTTAGAAGTTATTTGTAGTTCAATATAAGCAATCGTACTTTCACCTGTCCCTTCAGGATGGTGGAAATATCTTTTGCTTCTAGTATAATGGAAAAGCTTATGGCTCCTCTTGTACCCATGAGGAGACAGACTGCCATTCATAAAGTGTGTCTGGCTTTTTTGGGAAGGAAGACAGTGAATCCCATTTATATGCAGTAGGGGCAGCTGTATGCTACAGAATCAAATGCAGAGCACTTGAATTTTATTGCGGCAGTGAGAAGGAATAGTGGGGGGGTGTTTTTCTTTCATCTGGAAGTTGCAGTTCACAGTATAAAGCAATGAATTTGAAGCACAAGCTACAATTCCGCAGTCTCCCTTCCTTTCTTCCACTGCCCTCAGCCCCCAAAAAGTCCAACCCCCAACAAAACCCAAAGGAACCCCCCAAGCATTGCGGTCCAAGTTAGATAGTAAAAACAAAGCAGTATCTGTGCTTGAGAGATGGCCAAGATGGAATTAAATTACTACTGGAGAGTTAACATTGTTCTACTACCTTGAGGGAAGTAACCCTCAGCAGAAATGTTTTGCTTCCTAATTTGACCAATTTACACAAAGCAACTTAATGCGTATTTTTCCCTTGCTGTGACACTTGCATTCTCAGACACAGAAGGTCCCCACCAGTGAGGGGAGAGAAGGCAGCCAGGCAAGGGGAGGGATGCTCAGTGCCAGCTTCAGATATGGAGAAATGTGAGAACTGACATCTGTCCAAGACAATTCTTGTCAAACACTGTGACAAACAGAGCACTGCTCTGTGGCATTTAGCAGGGGGAATGTGTTATGGTATGGTAACAGCTGGCTACAAATATGGATAGCAGGCCTGAAAACACAAACAAAAGAAAGCTCATGCCTAGGTCAAAACAGGGAAGGGAAAGAATATATTCAATATATGTTTGCTAAGCTAGCTACTGTTCTCTTCCTAATACTTTTATAATAAACTGTGTGGGTGAAAGTAAGTTCTTTGGTTACTCCATTGATTCTTCTGGTATTTACACTGTCAAACTGTTTTACTTCTGCAGTTTTTGCTCTTGGTTCATTACAAGTGTCTGTCCTGCCCACCACCATTTCTTCCCCTTCCAGCCCCAAATGTTCACTAGCTTTTGGAATACCTTTTGTGTATTTTTTTTTCTAGGTTTAAAAAAAGGAAAAGTTCCTATTTTGCTTTATGCTGTGGTAACTAGATTGAGTTAATGAAGATCAAGACAGGGATGTAACCAGTTAAAAGATAATGAGTCTGAGCTGGGAAGGAATTAGAGATTAGTTTAAATATCTTGTCATGTAACATTTTAGCTTATTCTTGCTTTGTGCTGAAACATTCTACCAATTCTCTACCTGTTAGTTGAAAAAAAAATATTTCAAACATACTGTGTGCCATGTTCTAACCGGTTGTCTTCCTTGAGCATGAATAACAGCTTTGAATAGTGTGGAATATTAAAAAGACACAATACTTTTCCATTTAAAAAAGAGTAATAAATTTTGCATGATAACAACAGTCACTGATTCTGCTTTCACAGAAACAGGGATATGCTCATGGAATTACTGCATGCAGATGGTATGGACCAATAGAAAAAAAGAGGAGTAGTAAGGACAACTTTCATTCTAGAAACATGAATGAAGAACAACTTGTGAGATTGTTCAGTCTGGAAAAGAGTTCAGTGATGTAAAAGCTGTTGCAAAGAAGAATGGAATGACTTTGTTCTCCTTGTCAAAAGTTAAGACTTAAATTGTATTGATGCGATTACATAAAATGCTGGAGGAAAATGTTAAATCAGGAGGCAGTGTGGAGGAGAAATCTGGTGCATCTCTTAGTGCACTGAGAAGTGCTGGTCCTATGAATTTTCAAGTCACCTTCTTTATGGCCAAAGATCCAAGCCTGGTCTACTACCCAGGAGGGACTGTGTGAGAAACTCCTTGGAAAAGGAAGCAAGCATAGCAGGGGGCCCATGAACCAAGCCTTGGTCAAGGTTTTACAACATGGAACCAGAAACTACTCTCTTAAAATACATTTACCACCAGTTTCTAGCTTATGAGTTTCTTCGTATCACATATAAGAGGTGGGGTTTGGGGGGGGTGGTGGTGTGTGCAGGCAATGAAGTGGGCCCCTACCAAATCTTCACCATTTCTTGCTCCTATCCAACTCGGCTAAGTCTTAAGATAGATGTGGCTTCACCAGATGATTCTGCTGTGCTCTTTGGTGTTTGGGGATAACGTAAGAGTGGACAGGGTAGCCATGCAACATGCTTCTTGAGGGACTGTTTCATGAAAGGCCCTGGAGCTGCAGGTAGATGCAATCAGATGGCTCTTTCAAGCTGTACTGAAGGGTTAAAAGCTGCTGCTAAGAATTCATGCAACTGTGCAGAAATACTGCAAATGAGGAGATAAATTTCAGACCACTGGGGCAGTGTCCCTTGTAACTGGTGCTTCGAAGCCTTTCACAAAGATGGAGATGAAAAGTTATGAAGCAGCCTAGTCATTAAAAGAAATAAGTTAAAACAGAAGAATCTCAGCAAGGCAGGGGAAAAAAGTGTATTTGGTATGCCGCAGTCTAAGGACATCAAGCCTGGGTGATGGATGGGATGAAACATCAGGCTTTGAACCAGGCAGTGTTTCAATGGAGCAGTTGCTTTGGGTCCCCTATTGTATTTGTGTAAAAAATGAAAGTTGGAAGATGACTTGCTTCAAGACACTTCCATGACCTTGAAATCTGTGTGTAACTCAAGATTTCTAATAGAGGTTTCAATTTTTTTTTGCAAACAAAACTCCTTTAGTCAAGAGAACAGAAAGCCTAGTTGAAACATTAAGAGATCTGAATACATTCAGATGAGCGTGAAAAATATCTGCCTGAGAACTGAAGAACAAAGAGCGCGTGTGTTAAGGGTTGTAATTAATTTTTATAAAAATGTGGGAAGGATATTTCAGTAGGGGAAGCAGGGATCATAAATGCTTGTGGGGCTTTTGAAAATTTTTTTTTTAAGAAGCAGCTATTTAATCTTGCAAGGAACAAACACTGCTTTACCAGAACTTGTTGCTTTCTGGGATGGAAAGTGAAGGTGTGAGGGCTTCTGAAACCAAAGTACTTAAGGAATTGGAAACTTTGCCCTTTTTAGGTCTCCAGTATTTGTAATCTTTCTGTTCTAAGAGAACTTATATTAGCTAAGGGAGATTGAAGTTTGACAGAATTCCTGCCCTTCCAGCTCCCCCAAATCTGAAAATCACTGAAGAACAGGTTTCTCTCCACACACTTTTAAGATGTGTGGATCCATGGTGTCCATAAGTTATGATTGTTCGCCTGTGGCTTGATTTGGGTCTGACAAAACTTGCTGAGCTCAAGCTTTTATGCCAAGTAGTCTTAGAGGCAAACGAGAGGGAAAGCAGACCACAGGACTGAAGAGGTGATGTGCAGGTCAGGCATCCACTTGTCCTAGGTGTGGGGTTTATAGCGTAGGGGTAAGTGCACAGCACAACACAGGAATGTGCTTCTACAACTAGATCTCCCCAACACACCTCCCTTCTCCTACAAAGATAAGACAAAATGTGCTTATAGGTGCAGTAGATCAGAAGGCAATGTGAGTGGGTTGAATTGTGTGGCAGGGATTAAAGGAAAGAGCCCACAGAACTGGGGGTGTGTGAGAGGAGGGTTCTTGTCAAGTATGTTCATAGATGTCACTTTGTTTATTAAAATGAGGTAGTGTCAAGGGAAAGCAGAACTCCTTTAGGAAGTTGCCTCCATTTGTGAGACTTGGAGTTCATGCAGGCTGAGTTAAAGCCCCGTTAGCCAGAGTACAATTTGATAGTCTGTTGGCTGGTAGCAGGTAACAGCTTGATAAGGTGTGTGATGTTAAAGCACTGAAAGATAAAAAGACTGAAATAGTCACAGATGCATTGGTGAAAGTGTTGTGTGTCAGGCCATGAGCTGCAGCGAACAGGAGAAGACACTTCAATCAGCTGCAAGGAGGCCTGTGAACACACTGAGATAATTTGCCCTGAGGCCAGCGTTTTACACTGCAAATAACAGGGGAAGGGCTTGTCTGAGGAGAGTTAACTGCTGTGACGTATCAGACTGGAGACCAAGCTAGAATATAAAAGCATAGTTTTGTTTTATTCTCTTGCAGCACTAGCTATTGCTCAAACCTGAGATTACTTTGGGACATTTCAATTGTATATTTCTTTAACTTTATATTAGCAGGTCATGTAGCAAGACTCTGAGCTCCTTCTAGAGTTAAGATATATCAAAATCTGAGAGTTAATGTGATCATCTTCTTAAACTGAAGAGTAGTCATAGTCAGTAGACAAAAAACATCCCTTTCAATGTGTGTGAGGGGTGATGTGGCAAATGCATGGGGCTAAAAGGGTGCCGTTGTTGAATGCATAGTGGTGACTTACAGTGATTGAGGGAAGTTTTTATAAGTACTACAGTGCACTTAACTTGGAGGAAATCACTTACACTGGAATAAATGGGCACTGGTATTCTTTTATGGAGAGGATTGACATGAGATGAAAGGTGGACAATAGACAGCAGATTCTTCTAAAAACTATTAAGGGATGAGACGCAAAGCGAACAATTGTATGAATTCAGTGTTGAAAATAAGTGTTTAAAAAACTTTCAGTGCAAAGCTATTTGTTTGTATTTAATTTTTTTATATACAAGTGGCCCTAAATTAAAGAAAAAGGTGAAACAAGATGGAACATAAAAAAAAATAGAGCACTGCTTGCCTGGAAAAGGTGTTTGTTTTATTTAGGTTTTTTGTTTTGTTTAGGTTTTATTTCATTTCACTGGAAACTGTCTTTTGAGCTCAGTGTGATCCAAAAGTCTCTCTTAATTTTGTCTTTGCCACCAAGATCCCTTTTTTCCCCCCTCAGGGAAATAAGTCACACTGTTTTCTACTTCTGTCTTAGGCTAAATGTGTTTACAAAAAGCTATTACTGGGGATAAAAAAAAAACCCAAAACCAAAACCCGACCCTTTTCTAAAAGCTAGAACATTCTTGGCATTTCAACTCTTGAAAAGTTTGATTTACGTTATCCTAAATCAGTCTCCTTGATATTAATCAATACTTTCTCTCAGTTTTAAAACAGGAAATAGCTTCAGTCTGTGTTTAAACCCTGCAGTGTGTCATGTCGTGACCTTTTAGTAGTTTGTTCCTTTCCTCCCCCCTTCCCCTGTTTTCCCTTCTTTTCCTTCTCACAAAGGCCCCTCAGCCTGTCTTTGCGGCTTTTCCTGAACTCTTCCTGAACAGTTGAAGCTGTAGATATTTCAGTTCCTGCTTTGGGTACATGCATCTTACAGGCTCCCAGTGTTGACTTTCTCACCTTCTTTGGCATCTCCCGTTGCTTTCCTTTCCCTTTCATGTCATGCTGTATTTTCCCCAACTCTTTAGCTTCTTGCACCCACTTCAGCCCTGGGGTGTAGGCTTCTAGTAGTCTGAAAACCCTCTGCGCCATCTGTGGAGATAATGAACTTCTTGACACCAGCTGTATAAATCACTGTTGTAGATGGTAGTGTCAAGTAGGTAGGAGCATATGGGAGGCTAATCCTGCTGTCCAAACAGGCAGTATAGGCATCCAATGATACTGTGCATTAGGAAATGGAAAGCCTATATGTCTTTGTGGCACTCTGTTCGGTAATTCAGTAGTGTTAAATCCGTTCCTGAAGGGGTATGGGGACACTTAGTATCTCTCCATGGGTTTTCGTTTGTTTCATTTGGAGACCTGACAAACCAAAAGTATTGGAAGGCTATTAGTCTTAGCTGAGTATACACATATTGAAAGAACCCTATACATAATTTTAACAGACCTTGGCATAATTAACAGGATCTTCTAGGAGGGGCCCCAGGACTAAACTGGGCAGGATATCATGCTTAACTTTTGCAGATGTTGAGAGTGAAGGCTCCTGGCAGGGCAGCTGTCTGACAGGACACCAGTGCAGTGAGGAATGCTGGTATTAAGTTATCCATTCATGTACCAGAATAAACAGATGGCACCATTAGACTTATACATATTTTTTTCCTTTTGGTGCAGATATCTAGTGTCTTTATGAACAGAAAAGTTTTTTAAAAAGTGCAGAAGAAATGTATGCTAGCTTACTGGCTGGTCTATTCCTTTTTCCTTGCCTACAAGATTTATTTTTTTTTAAAGAGCCGAGTCTCATGAGTGCTGTCCTCATGCTCAGTTTCCTGGTTGAAAATCTGCATATGGTAATGCAATATTCTTCTCCAGGAAAGATTCTTATGGCATATGTAAATGAAATAAGACCAGCCCCTGGTGGTATTGACAGGATGCTGAGAAGGAAGCTGACTGTGTATTAACGTGCTTGCAGCTTAGGTCATTCTCACCGAACCCTGCAGCTCTCTGAGGTTCAGCTGCTTGGTGGAGATGACTTCGCATTCTTTCAGTGACCCCTTGTAAAATACTGTTTCATTAATGAGAAATATTTTTTTACAGACCTCTCTCCCCAACTGTAGAAGATACCAAATCGGATGTGTAATAGTTCTGTTTATACAGGCATAATTAAAGAAATATGAGGGGGAATCTGGCCAAAATCTGGTGTAAACATATTACAATGGGTATAATCACTTTCTTTTGTGATCGTTCAATTCTCTGGATCAAACTGGTGTCTCCAAAGTTTCATCCCTTTGGGACTGGCGTGGTTTCCTTTGCTTAAACTGTTCAGAGAAACTTTGATTTCTATCAATTTCTTTGTTTCAAAAGCAAAGACTTTTTCTGGGAGTCTAGATCTCTAGAATGAGATTTCAGCAGACACAGCAAACGTGACTGGCACATGGGTGTGCCAGAGCAGTTTCTAGGCTCACCGTGGCATTAGATATATTGCCCTTTTAAAAAGTCTTCATTTGTGTCAACAAGTTGGATTGAGGAAACTTCACAGTTCTCATTCAGGAACAGGAGAAAAATTATTTGGACAAAACTGATCCTCAACGTCTTACTGCGTACTTCCTAAAATATGGTGTTAGTTGGTGCATTTCTTGCAGAAGTCCATCAAGTGTTCTTATTTCACAGCTGGAAGCTTCCTTGGGATTCTGGAGCACTGAGAGGAGTATTTATTTCCTGTGTTCAGGAAGCAGTAGGCTTTTTGTCTTCTTTCCGTAGTGCTGTGTTGAAAGCAAATCTTCATACAGGTTCTTTTCTCTTTTAGCAAATCTGTACAGCAGAAGGAAAAATATCCTTTAATGGATTAATTGGTTGTTTCCACCAAGTATTCTCTGTTTAGACGGTATGTTGGTAGTAAAGCTGAGGAGCTTCTGTCAAGCTAAACATTAGCAAAGGAGACAAATAACAGGAAATTTTCCATAGCAGGAAAATAGTCTGCCTGATGCAAACTTTGTTGCGCCATGTGTAGATTGAAGGGCCCTTTGACATTTATTCAAATGGAGTAATGAGTGGATGCGATTATCCAAACCAAGGTAGCTAGACTGAACTCTAGAAGTCTTTCAGTTATATAGTGGTGCCCAATGTTTTGTCATAGAACAGTTAATATAGTTTATATTGAGATACTTGCAAGCCATGTGTTCTGAATATCCTCTGCCATGTAACAAAACTGCTGTCCTCCCTGTCCTGTAAGCGGTGACTCTTCCCCCATCTGATTAGGTGAGCACCTGTATTCAAGTTACACAGTGTGTTTGCTTTCCACATTCACTTGAAGTAAGAATAAAGGCATTTCCTGAGGTAAATGTACTTTGGCAGAATACTAGTTTAATGTTTTGGCTGATTTTGAGATTGCTTTCTGTGTTAACAGATGATTTGAGAATGGTTAAGGGGAAATATTTAGTGTGTTCTTGCATGTACGCTATGGTTGACTGAGTCCTTAGGGGGGAAAAAAATCATGGTGCAATAAAATCTTCCACTTTGTTATCTTCTCCTGGTGAGAGCTCCTTGGGATTTTCCTCTCCATCACTTTGTCTTTCCCGTTTGCTTTGCCTTTTGGAAGAGGGTTAGCTGAATTAGGTATGTAAGAAAACTGCCACCAAAGAAAATAAGGAACAAAAATATCAGTAAATGCCAAATTATGTGGATGACAAATTTTAATTCTCCCTGTTAGCTGTCTGAATTATTTTAGGAATAGCGGTAGCTGGGCTTTCTTATTTTTTTTTTACCAAGCTTCTCATTCTTGAGAGGATTTCCTTAGTACTAATGGTTAAAGTCTGTCAAATCCTGAATATTCTCCTTAAAACTTTCCATGATTGTTGCATGTTCTTTTTATTTTTGTCTGTTAGTGCTGAAGCAAAGGAGAAGCTGTGGTACACATGCCATGAAATGAAGTTAGATCCTTTTAATTTCCCTTCTTTGCAGTTAGTTTTCTATTAGAAGTCATTAGCTTGAGATATTTTTGTGAAGATCTAGATTGTCCTGTCATAAGATTTGATTCTTAAAGGTTACTGCAACCTTCAGATATGTGACTTTACAAAAATTGAAGAGTTACTTAAGCCTAGAACAGAACAAGAGCGAAAGGGACCCTGCAACACAGGAGCATAAGAACTGACCTGTGCTCTGCCAGATGTAGAAAAGGCCAAATCTGAGGCAAGGAGATAATAGCAGACCAAGCAGGTTAATCCATAATGCTCATGAAAAGACTCACTTTCTCTTCTGTGAACCCCTCCCTTCCCCAGGAAAAAAATAGGCAATGTAAGCAGAAAATGAAACTTGAATTCTCCATGTTCATAAATATTGTAATTTTTCAAAATCTCTTGTACATTTAAGCTGTCTTACAAACTTTTCCAGTTGTTATCATACACTGTTAATTGGTGATAACTGATTTCTTTTTGCCTAGAAGAAAAACTTGTAGAAAAGCACATGTACCACTGTCAGGATTTCAGTTCAAAGCAATAAGAGATCAATTACGTGGCATGACAGTGCATCATGTTTTCCTGCACAAATTGCTCTCCAGGTCATTGCAGTTCTAGAATGAGAACACGAGCCGGATTCTAGCTTTTCTCTTCTAAGAGGTTTTCAGTAGGATATGTCCAAATTTAATGGATAATACCTCAGCATAGCCGTTCTCTGGCTACTGTTAAATCTGTATAGAAACTCACGTTTGCTGTAGTTGTCAACTAATGATCTTTAAGCCTGCTTTCATATATGAATGTCTGTGTTGGACCAGACCCAATTTAACCCAGTTTTCTGTTTCACAGTGACCAGTAGTAGCTGCCTTGGGAATGTGTATATAATTAGTGAATGTGAGACCTCTTTTGCCAGCAGCTGTATCTGCATCTTGTTTTCATAATCCTTGATTAATTTTTTCTTTCATAAATTGTAAATCTTTTTCCTGAATGTGTTTAAACTCTAATCTCAATTAGACATTAGTCTATAATCTCACCTTGGACAGAGGGTGTTATATGCTGTGCAGAGAAAGTATTTCCTTTTGCTTTTAAATCTGCCTGGTAATTTCATTGGATGCCATAAAGTTCTTGCACATTAGAAATGATGAATAATCATGCCCTGGCTGCTTTTCTTCCCCCCACCTCATCAAATGAACCTGTAATATTGATTTTTAGTTGCCTTTTTCAGATAAAGGGTCCTTGTTTGAAAGCACTTCCACATATTTGATCTTCCCTGCCTCCCTTTTTCAGACATCTTCTCTCTTAAACTGGTAAAAAAACCTAGAAGATCTGCCTAATATGAGTGTGGATACACCATGGATTTATGCACTAGTACAATGAGGGGTTTTGCGTTTATATTTTGTGGATTTATAAAGTTGTCTTTGTTTTGGACATAGATGAGCAATTTCCTTACATGGAGCTGAGATTCCTAGGTCCAGAAATAAAATTTATTCCAAAGCTTTGCCTAACAACTCGTGTGCTGAAGGTCTGTAAACATCTGGCTTCTAGCTAGTCGCATCCCAGAGAAGGCCAGAAGGACTGAGACAAGGGGCTGTTGGTAGAGCTGGCAAGTAGCTATCATGCCTGAATGTCTCTGAGATGCATGAAATAGGCCTCCATATGTGTAAATGCTTTTAAGGGCTGGCTTTGGTATGTGTACATACTGAAGGTACCCCATGAAGCAGGCTTACGGTAAGTGTCCTCTTTAGACTGTGGGAGTGTAAAACCACAGCTACCTTTGGTTTTTGGAGATCAGGTTTAGGTAAGTGTGCTACCTATCTCCTGTTGGGCTACCTGAAGAGGACAGGGCAGTGGATCTTGATTTCTAAATCCTATGCCTGTTGTTGCTTCTACCAGTTATCCAGAGGGCAAAATGCCTCCATGTCCTCTAGCTTTGTCCCCATCCCCTGAAGTGGACTTACTCATCTGTCTGTACCTAAAGAAACAATTCAGTCACCCTTACGTGTTTTGTGCATCTGTGACATGGTCAGTTAAATCTAACCAGAGATTTGTTTTCCTAGCAGTTAAATAACTTCCGATTACAGATTACACATCAGAAGACAAAAATAAGAGATCATGCTGAACCCTTGGAGGGTAAAGCATAACATACTGCAGCCGGAGTTTGTACTACTTGTGACACACTTGAAAGAGCCATAGATCATTTGTTCAGATTTATTTTTTTTGTGTGTGTCTTAGTGTTCTTCTGTAAACACTATAGCAGCTTTGCAGAAAAACAGGGTGTTGGGACTAGTTGAAAGTTGAAAATGTCTTCACTAAAGTAATGTCAGAGAAGTTTGTCATGGAAGCTCTCCAGTGAAAGGATGTTGAAAGAAAGGTGAGTCAGTGAAGTGGAAGACAGAGGAAGGAATTTTAAGCAGCATAAAAAGGAAAGAGAGAGGTCATGTTTGTTTTTCCTAATTATGATTTCAGGAGAGTAACTGGCTGCAAAATTACTTAATTATCTTGTGTTTATTGTAAACCCCTATGCTTTTTCTGAAGACACCAGAAGTGCTTTTGCTTCATAAATCATGTTAAATCAAAGCACTTTCACTATATTAGAGAGCTCTATAAATTGATGTCACAACTTAAGAAAAACACTTTTATCTGCAAGCACTTAAGAACGCTGCCACTTTCAGAACCATGTAAGACATTAGTAGCTGGCTTGTTCAACTCCGTTCAGCTTTCATGCTGACACGTACCATATTGAAGACATTGGTTGTTTGTATAATACTTGGTTTGATCTTTTTTCCTGGTACTTTCAGTACTGTTGAATCAAAGGAAGTTATTGCTCTGTTGGGCATTAGCATACATTTAGATGTTTCTGCATTAAGAACTGTTCACGGAGGGAAAGGCTTTTATGTCAAAAAGGAGAGTAAACAGTATGACCGCAGCTCCTTTGAGCTGTGCTGTTATTTCTGACCCACGTGTATTTGAAAATGAGCCTGTTTGTACTAGCAGTTATTCCAGTTCGGGTTACATGGTTGTGAAAGGTTCCCTGCTCCCCCTCCTCTTTTTTTTTATTTTAATTCCTTTAGTCTCTCTAGCAACTAGGCAAATGCTTCAGATGGGGAGAGGACTCTTGGTGGCTCTTGTGATGGTTTGCTTCATTGATTAGCATGCACAATTGAGCTGATCTCTTTATCTACTGCTGTATGATGTACTGGGAATAGTAATGCAAAGACAGTTGCTGATGCTAAACATTCAGAATTTCTGCGTGACACATGGATGTAACTTCCCTTGGAAACTTTTTAAGGTGAACTTATTGGGAAACCCAGATCTACAGAGGACTGACTGATCATCTGGACCTTATTCAAGACTCATGAAAATCCATGGAAGGATTAGCTTTAGACTGGGCTCATAGTGATTACTGTCAGCTATATATTGAGTAAAGAGCCACTTAAAATGCATCTGTGGCTTTCCTAATAGTCTTATTTATGCTGTTTTATAGATGTCACAGATATGTAGTCAAACATAGGAAGGGATAGAGAGGAATAAAAGTGTGGCTCAGATATAAAAGGCTGGGAAATCTTAATGTAGAAGTTAGTGTTGACTGTGATAATTATGGCACAATGCAACTGAAAAGGGTTTTGTTTTTCTTAGAACCTCCGTGTCTTCGGTCAGACCTCTTCTTCACAGTAAAACACAAATATATGTGACATGACATTTAGGAAGATTCCAACTCTAATACATATGCTAAAGTTTCATAGCAACTGTTATACAGAAATGTGGCTAGTGGTCAGTTTTCAGTTCTACTACTTATTCCTGAATAGTTTTCTTAAATTAGGAGAATTAGATCTAGTTCTCAATTTCCTTTTATCTAGCAAAGGTGGGGGAAAGAAACTAGAAATATCTGCTACTACAAGGTCTGACTTTCTCTGAAAACTGGGTTATGATCAGACATTATGCATTGAGATTAAAATGTTAATTTTTGCTAGATTTGGAAATAGTAATATGGAGAGTGCTTCTAAAAAAATATAAGACTTTGAGAGCTGACCCTTTTGGAAGGAATCTTTCTTGCTGGATCAGAGCAGTTTCTGTTGATTCTACACTGGCTGTCTAGCTTTCTCAAGAGATCTGTTGGTTTCTTTTGATGGATTGGCTTTTATGCCAGATGTGGGTGTGGTTTTTCTGAAGAGTCTGTGGCATAAAAATAACCAAGAAATTTTATAGTGGCTACCCAAAGTGTTGTTACATTAGACTTGGCAACTTTGTTATCCACTGCTAAAATACAAAAATCTCAAGTTAAGGAAATGATGCATAAAGTTATTTATATAACTTCAACACCAGTGGGTTACTCAGGCAAAGAAAGGGGATGATGTGATGGTGAGAAGAGTGAAGTGCTGATGGTTGAGGAAAAGGCAAGGCTGGAAGGAGAAGACTGTTTACCTGTGGAAGATGCTCCAATAAGGTGGGATGATGACTACATGCAGGGGAAGGAGATGAAGTCACTTCTCTACTGCAGTGCCCAGTTATACTGTGTCTCACTGGAGACCTTTAGCACACAAGGCAGCATGTGTACTAAGCATACTTGTTTGAAATCTAGGCCTCACTGTGTGACAGAACCACATGGGAACCTTCTTCAAGGACCGTATCAGTCCTTTAGTAGGAAAGTGCCTCCATTGTCACTAAATTGAGACTTCATATGTAGAACAGTCTAGGTGGAAGGGACTTTTGGATGCCTAGTCCAACCTCTTGCTCAAGGCAGGGTTGTCATCCACAGTAGATCATGTCATCCAGACTTTCTGTAGTTGAGCCATGGAAGACAGAGATTCCACAACCCCTCTGGCAAACCTTTTCCATTGCTCAACACCTTCATGAAAACATCTGTGATATCCAACCTGAACCTCCCAGTTTGCAGTCTGTGGCCATTGGCCCTTGTTATATTGTTTGACGTGACAGGAGAGTTTAAGTAACTCCATGTTAAGCAGTAGTACACTGTTGTTGTTAAACTACCCCTTACCTGCACAAGCCCAGGTGACACAACCTCTTCTTGCTATGTATTTTAGACCCCTGACCATCTTAGTAATTCTCTGCTGGACTCTTTCCAGTTTCTCTCCTTCTCTTTTCAACTTGGGCTCTAAACCTGGATGTATTATAGATGTTGCCTCACCTGTGCTGAGGAGAGGGCTGATAATAACTTCTGCCTTTGTTCTGGTCACACTTGTGTACTGGGTAGTGACCCAGTACACAATGTGCCTTGATCACACTAACAGTGCACTTTTGGCTCATGTTGAACCTAATGCCCACCATAACAACTAGGTCCTCTTCAGTAGGGCTGCTACTCGGTCATTTCCCAGCCTGCACTAGTACGTGGGGTTATTCTGTCCCAGGTGTGGAGCTTTGCCTTTCTCCGTCTGAACTCCATGAGGTTTCTTGGCTCAGTCCCTGAATTTCTCAAGGTTCCTTTGAATAAAAGCCCTGTGATTCCTTGTAATTTAGTCCCGCTAGTTCAGTGTCATCTGCAGACTTGCTGAGGGTATCCTTTTTGTCAGCATCTGGGTTACTGATGAGATATTGAGCAGGATGGACCCTCATGGTACTCGGATCATTGCCAGTTGGACACAATGTTTGACCTTATTCCTGTGAACTATATTTTATACAAAGAATAATGTATTACTTATGTCTCAAATACATTAAAACAGTTAGAGCCTCACTTGGGCTAATCACTCTGCCATGCTCCAACATGTTGGCTTGCATTTGGGGTGTTATTTGCACTGGATATGAAGAATGTGAATGAGAATAAAATCTGTGTTCCTAAAAGTTAAAGAGCAGGGCATCTATAGTACTATTATAGCCAAGTGCATTTAGAGAATAAGCAGATTTTCTGTTCCATGTAAGTTGTTTGGTTTTTTTTTTTACATCCAGAAGATTTAGTAATTTACTTTTTTTGGCATTCAATTTGGGTTTTTTACAGTTTTTTTAATCTGAAGTATTAGCTTTGATTTTAAGTCATGATCAAGCGTGAGTGTAAGGCCATTAGTAGTCTGTAATCTTGATGTTTTTCCATTATACTCATGGGAGAGCTGCTCATATAATACCTCTCCATCTTCATGAACTGAGTATTTTGACCATTTTCATGTTAGATTAGAGTTTGAGTCCTCCTGGAATTTTGTAGTAGTAACCTTTGACTATGCCTTGCACATCACTGCCAGCAAACTTCTAGCAAGGCTACTCTGACCCTATTTGGAGAAATAAGGTATAGAGAATATATAGTTTATTTAAAGATAGCTTGTAGAGCTAGTAGGAGCTTGTAGAAGGCACTGTATATCTGCCGAGTCCTTTGAACATTATAGCTTTTCACATTACCACATCTATGTTCAGCTTCCACAACATGTCTTAAGAGCTTACCAGTTGCCAGGTCATATTTGAAAGTGGGGCTCACTTTTTACCTCAATAGCCTGTTTGGCTATGGGATTTTTCTCAGTGTATTTTGAAAATGAATTGCTGTTGTTTGAATTTTGCCAGTGTGTTGAATAGATAAACTCTGACATATAGTAAACAGGTTTATGTGAACTTAGACTTCCAAGTCTTAGCTTGTAACTAAAAAATAAAATAAAATTTACTGTGTAAACTGAGAGTAGACTACATGCTGCTACAAAAGCCATTTTATTAAGTCAGATGAGCATGCACAGGCTCTAAGCCTTTCTCTAGACAGAAAGCACTGTAACTTGACTTGCTTTTCATGGCTGGATTTATAAAAGAAAGCATCAACTTAGCCATAGTGATATACTCAGGTACACGTGGAGAGTATCCTGTCTAACTCACAAAAGCCCCTTTCCTGCTTCCTGTAGAGCCCATGAATTTTTCAGCACTGGGCAAGTCACAATTTTTCCTCCCAGGTTTTTTTACTTTTAATCTTCCTTGAGTCATGAACACCAGTGAATACAGTTCAACTCCTAGCAATTGTTTTTTTTCCTCAATTTCCATGGTTTCTTTTTAAGGAGGTGTTTCATGTGGTCTGGCTCATTTAGCTCTTCCAGTTGTAGCCTAGGCTATGGGTGATTTAAGTTACCTTAGCAATAACAAGGTACCTCTGTCTGATACTTCAAATTCCATTGGCACTAATGACTTGGGCATGCTCAAATTCAATGTTACTGTGGCACTAATGGTCTGAAGCAGCCCAGTGCTTAAAATCACTCTGGCAGTGAGAGGACGCCTCTCTTATTCTAAGACCAATGTGGTATAAAAGTGGATGTGGAAGAACTCTGCTCTTCTCTGCCCCTAGTAATGGGTTGATACTTTATGCTACCTATCAGTTGCCCAACAGTTCACCTTAGAATACCACAAATTAATAGAAAAGGGCTTATTATAATGCCTGTTGAAACATTTCAAAGCTGGCTTTCTCTCCAGGAAAGAAGGTTTTTCAGGCAATATCCTTCTGCTCGCTTTCAGGAAATGGTTAACTTAAACGCACCTATCTTCTCTCTGCTGTTCTAAAGCTCCTTATGTATAATTGTTCAGGTGTCTCTTTTTATTCTCCTTAAGTAAAAGGAGTGGTAGAAGGGATGATCTGTCCTGGCATCTATTACTTAGCACTAACTAAGCATGTCCTGTGAAACATGGGCATGTATTGTTACCAAACTACAACTGCAGCATTTTATGTCCTTTCTATAAAGGTGCAAAGGTGTGACTTGGCTCCTAGTTCCGTGTTCTTAGTCTAACGCAGGAAGCAAAATTGGCCTAGTTTGAGCTATTAAGCAAAATATTTGTGCTTTTTTGACTGTCTGTACTCCATGGAGCTCTGTCCTGTGCAAAGGTCTGTCTGTACTGGTATGACAGTACACTTCTGTGGTCAGAAATATGGATGAGACTAAAACTAAAAATCATACATGCAAAAGAAAATCAGCTCTGAGAGTTGAGACACATGCAGGAAATGAAAACTTCAATTTCTTCCATGCATTTTTTTTTTCCAACCCCCCTAAAGATTCCTTTTAATAACAGCAAGGTGGCTAGCTTGGAGCTTTCAAAAGAGGCATAATTCTGAAGTCAATGCAAGTTTGGAAAAAACAGTGGGAGTTGACTTTTGTGAGGCTTTTCCTTGTGTGTTAAGCACTCCAGGCTGTGCAGACACTGTTAATAAGAGCGCTAAGGAACAAGCGTGGACTGTGTTTGTCCATCCTGTGCTGTTAAAGTACTCCCTGACTCTGCCTAGACTGCTCCAAAATGCCTGGACAAGCTTCTGGGGACAGTCAGCTCAAGCAATTGCTCCCCAGGTTTGGCAGGGGTGAGACTGGACTCCTCCTGGCCTCCTCCAGGTTGGCTTCCTCTTGCCTAACAGTTGCCAATGCTATTACAGCAGGTGCTGTGCTCATGCCCTGTGTGACAGCCTGTGATGTGTGGCTTCAGTTTCACATGCTCTTCTCTGCAACAGGGTCCTCACGTGTGAAAGATGCTTGAAAATTAGGGGTGCAGGGGACCAATATATGTTGTGTTCACTCTGCTGTCTGTTTTTCTATTTTACTGTTAGAAGCAGCTGCTATTAATCACCGTTGTTTTCACAAACCACAGGGCATTTCTGTGTCTTAAACCTGAACAAGGAAACATTCACCGAGGTACAGATATGTTGGAACCGTGTGTTCGAGGGTTACAGGTGCCCTAGCAATATGGCCATGTTAGTGGCTGGCCGTGGGCAGGGATGCTATTACTAAACCTTCTTGATATAAATTTGGTCATATTAACTTATAGTATAGGTGGTGACTGAATGTGACAAAAGCACCCCCTTAACATAGATGCTGTATTTTAATTTCAGTTTAATCATGAACTTAGTGTATAACTGGCTTTGCTCTGGAATATTACTCCTTTCTTTTTCCTCCTTCCCTTCCCCGCTCTTTTCTTAGCAGTGTTGCTTGTATTGAGTCTAAGGTTTTAGAGGTTGATGTAAAGATCCTTTCTTGCAGCTTGTGTTTGGGAGTAGTGAGCATGCTGTGAATGTTTTTCTGTAAGTTAATACTTAACCTGGCTTTGAACAGAGTGCAGATTTAATGGTTGACCAAGGCTGAGCTGGTCCCAGTCAGGCTTCCAGTTGTCAATGTCTTTTTCTATTTAAGTGCTCTGAATTTTTTTTAGTCTTGATGGGAACACTCTGGTGCTCAACTTCCCTAGCTGTGGAGAGATTGTGAAAACCAGAAGTTTTGGTTATTTTTTCCTAAATGTCTAAGGATTTAGGGACTTCACTGTGTAAGCATTTTGTTATTGTTAAATAGAGACTGGACTTCAGGGAAGGGTGGGAAATAACTTGCATTTCTTTGGTGTTGTCATGAAAAAAATCATTTGGGAGCTCACCTTTCTTCCCTGACACAACACGACCCTGACTTTTGAGGTATACTGATAATTATGAAATTGAAAATCTCGCTTTTTACAAATAGGTGGTACTTTCATTTTGGGTGGCGAGTCCTCAACGTGATACGCTGGTACGTTGCAGCCCTCTGATAATTACTGGGTAAGATACCCTGCTTGGGATTGTGTCTTGCTGTTCCAGGAGCATGTAATTCAGAGATCCTAGGCTTTTCAACAATAACATGTAGTTCAAGTTGATAACTTATATGCATTCTCATTTTAAATTCCAGGAGACTTTTTTCATAGAGGGAGAAAAATAAATCGTGGAGTTATTAGAAATCAGAATGAAGAAATAAAACTGTCAGTGCTTGTAGCACTGCTGAAATGGCAAACTATCTCAAATCTATTGGCTACGCCTCCCTTCATCTTCCTTCCATGTCAGTGTTTGTGGTTTGTTTCTTGGGTATGTGATCCTGAAAGAAGCAGTAGTTTACAATGGTAATGCTGTCTGAAGCTGCTGTATTTTGTATTTCTGAGCTGTAGTTAGTGTGGAGGAGCAGAGCGCCTGTCAGACAATGACGCTGCCCACATGGCATTACTGATGCTACCACAGTATTGCTGTTCTGCTTCTAGAGGCAGGTGCTCACCCTGGCTCTCCCAATTGACCTGTTGGCTTCACTGCAGGGCAGAGCCTCCCTAAATGGGCTGACGTGCTTATTAATGGCCATAGTCTCAATTGTCACTTAATTTCACCATGTGTTGCAAAGTCTATAAACAACTCTGCTGTGTGAAGCACATGGGTGCTCGCTGTCTGTGTGTGTGCTCAAGGTTATGAAGGCACTAATCTGTATGTTTTACAGACTGAAATTTTTTTGCCCTGTCGTTAGAAAAAGGCAGATTTCTGTGCTGCATGAGAACTGCTCAGGCTGATTAGCATGGAAATGAATGTGCCTTAATCAGCTTGGGGTGAGGGAAGCTCAAAATTAATTTGATACATTAGTTTTACTTTAAAAACATATTATAGCTGTTGTCACTAGCGACCATTATAGTTAAAAATGCAAAATAGTCTCCCATTCAACACTGTTTATGCCAACTCATCACTTTCCAAATAATTCGTTTTCCAAACTGTATTTTTTCCTATTTAATCTTTGCCCCATAAAGCAGGTTGAGGGAAGGGCAATCAAGACAGAAACATGCAGGGGGGGATATCAAAGAGGAAGAAGGTGCTGACTTGAAACTTAATCCCTGTGTTCACTAGGGCGCTGTGTATTATATCACACTGCTTAATACATTGAATACAGCTTATAAAGAGATTATTTCATAGTCCTTGTCCTCTGGAGATCATTTCAATGGCAACTGTGAATGGCAAATGAGTTGTTGAAATACGGAATGCAAGGGGGAAATTCTGTAGTGATACATATATTAAAAAAAAAGGAACGTATATAATTAGAAAAAATCTTTGTTTTTGTGATAAAAAGGTACTAAATGAATTTGGGTTCTTTCTCTTCAGAAGACTCTGTATGATTCAGTGGCTTTATAACTACAAAGAGAGCTTTATATTAAGAAGGCATTCTATTATACCTAAAGTGATGCAGAAGGCACTATTTTGGTGACCATTAAATTAAAAAGAACTGCTACATGTTCTGTGAGCATGTATGTAGGGGTGTGTTGCATGTGTTTTGACTTAGAGCCATGCTAGGCATCAAAAATACCCTGTTCTGGATAACCTGAAATTTAGAGGTAATATATGTTGCTCAGAAAGTCGAGCATGTAACTAGCATGTCAGTGAGGCTGAAAAACTGAAGGAAGATTTTTTTTTCCTGTAGTTACAACAAGATGAAATGAGACCTCTGATAAGTGAAATAGGATGTAAAACTCTTTTTAAAATTAAAAAATAGACTTGAAATCAGTCCAATAAATTTGGACACATGAAGCAGTTTGGAGGATGGTCTGCTCAGGAAAAAAAATGAAGAAAGTGTGGAGAAGTGAGATTGCAGCTGAAATGACAAAGGGTGGTGAAGCTGTGGTTGTTTTTACAGAAGCCAGTAGAGGTTTGGTAAGAATTCTAGTTGTCTGTGTTCAGAAGAGATGGAACTGGGAAATTACTGTAGAAAAGAATTAGCAAGAGCTGGAAGCGCAGTCAAGAAGCGAGCATTTTTGAGAAGGGAAGGAGGATGTGGTGTATCAATCAGTTCAGCATCAGGTGCCTGTGTCGGACAGAAGCAGGCATTCCACCTTCCCAGAAAGCAAGAGAGGAAAAGCTTGTGCACCTGATTAATTTGAAGGTATTTAGCACTGCAGTAATGTAAGATGTGTTTGATCCTGTGTAATTTTACATGTAAGTAGTAGGCTTTTTCATGTGAACTAGTTACCTTCAGCCCCCTTTACCTTGGTGGAGAGAAAAGGGCACTTGGAAGAGGACATGAACTATACCCTTAAAGTACATGTCTAAAATAAGCCAGATGAATTGCACTCCAGAAGTGCCTGTTTCTCTCCATTGACTATAAAAGGAGCGTGGTGTGATTAGTGCAGATATAGATGTCTCCATTGGAGGCACTTATATTTAGTTGGATGAATTCCTTTGGTGCTTTTTATGAACATTAAGCTATCCATCAGAGCACTCAGTGCTGTCTCCAAAGTTGTAAGTACTGCACCAGAGCCAGACCCTGTGAAATCATGGTTGTCAGCAGGTGAAGGAGATTCAGAGCACTTGGTAAATGAAAAGCATTCAATGTAATGCACATTTTGAGTCAATATGATGTGTGTGTGCTTTTGTTCGCTGCTCTTCTGTGTGGTGGGTTACTGTATCATTATAAGTCTATCCAAAGTATCTTGGAGCATCATGACTATAATTCAAGACTAGCCCTTGTTTGGATGGCACATGGCTGAAATCTGCACCCTGGTGTGTGTCAGGAGAAATCAATGTGTAATTAAAAACTGCTAAATATGATGTCATGGTAACATTCCTTGCTTTCTGAGCATTACTTTTAGTGGTGTGTTAATTCATCTTGCTTTTTTTCTGGGGGCCAATGCATACACTTAAATTGTACACATACACTATCAATATTATTGATAGCTCTCAGCTCTTTCTGGGCTGTTTCCCATCTCTGCCTTTTCTGAAGATGAGATCACTGAGCGTTTTGAAGTACTATTGTATTTTACAATAGAACAGGGTAAAATCATGTTCACTGCGATAAAGGTGGGCTCTTAAGGGCCTCTTGTGTTGCATTAACAAGGCATTTCAAGGAAGTAGAATATCAAATTAATGTTTCATGTTAAAGACATTAATGTCTTGGTGTTTAATCCCTGTTACAGCGTGGAAGCAGAAGGAGGTAATACTTGAAACAGCTTCCTTCCTTGCCTTCCTCTTTTCACAAATGAACATTAAAAATTTAAAAGTGTGGGTAAGAATGTCTTAAGAGTATTTTGTATTGAATTGAGCATGGGGGAAGTATGCAGTCTTCAAAAGAAATGCTCTAGTCTCCTCATTGGGGGGGAGGGGGGGAGCACAAGCAAAAAAATCCCCACAAAACCAAACACACGTAGAGGGAACAGAGGACAGTGCTGAGACTCAGTATCAAGCTGTGCCTTGCTCAGGTGTGGAAGAGCTTGTGGGGCTGCCTTCCCTTTGTGGCCTTGTAAGATGGTCTGGATATCAACTGATCTTTTATAAATTACCTAATCTTTTTCTGCCAATGTTTTATAGATAAAAGGACTCCAATAAAGCTTACTTATCTTGTTCTTTACTAATCATGTCTCTTTTTATATACAGTTGATAGTCTCAGTGTCTACTCTAGCAGAACCCTGTCTTCATTGGGTCCTTTAGACTTGAATGCAATAAATAAAACTAATAATTTTCTGAAATACTGCATTTTTATTTCCCATTTGTTGTTTATGTATGTATACTTTGAAGCATCTGCAATGATACAGCTGTAGTTTAAGGGCCTGTGTGAGAAGTATTATTTACAGTTGCTGTCAGTTGCTCTCATGCATCTGTAACTGCAATAGGTACAGATATGCATAGGCACAGAATTAAGAAACTGTTTCTCACTTCCCACTGATAGTATCTTGTGGAGTGTAGCTGACCTATGTGACACGGGACTGGTTGTGCTGATTGTGTCCTTCCCATCTCATTTGTGACTGCATCCATCTTGATATATTAGATGGAGTCTGGGAATAAGGGGGATAGCTGCCTTGCCAGATTGCAAAAAGTGCAGTAAAGGAATTGATTGATTTAAATCAGTCGCAGTACATTAAAAATTGAAGTTAAAGCTCTATTGCATTGTTTTGCTTGGTTAAAATGGATATTTTAATGTTTTGCTTCTACTTACTTTTGAGGTTTTAAAAATTTTGCTACCAAAATGGGTTTCTAAATAAAATGTTTGATATTTATTTTTGAAAACGTCACCACTTCACCAGGGTGTTTTTTGTGAAATCTTTCACTGAAAGATGGCAGAGCTGGTACGAATTCGTGCATTGCTCTTGTTGTCCCATAAGTATTCCTGATGGAAGGAAAAAAAAGAAATTAACTGGAAGATCCTCCATCTGTGCTTGAATTCTCTTAAAGAAATAAAGTAAGGCTGAGCAAACCTTCCAGCAAAATGCTGAGCAGAATCATAGAATATCTCAAGTTGGACAGGACCCATAAGGATCATAGAGTCCAACTCCCTTAGTCCCTTAGGACTACATAAGATTAGACCATATGAGCAGAACTCTTCTGAACAGGCAAAACATATCAGTAAGAAGTTTGCTCATAAACGTGTGTACCCAGGCTAAAGCATTAAATGCAGACTGAAGGTTTAAAGCCATTGGGAGCTGATCTGCAGAAGTCGGTGGGAAACCACTTACAACATCCTCTGTGAAAACCAGCTGTGTTACTGTTTTGTGCTGTGCCCTGTGCTATTTTTTTCATGAGCTTCCTCTAAGTAGAAGAGGGACCTTTATTGTTACTATCAGTAAATTAGAGTACTGCATTATCTGAAAACTACTTACCCCTGCCTCCTTCCACAGTTTCCTTATGGATTTAAGTGACCTGAGGATAATTAGGTCCATGTCTTTCTGAGGGTCCCTGGCTCTGGGCTGCATTTCTCTCTCAGCTTCTTCCCAAGATATAGTGCTTTGTGCCCTCTCTTGCTTCCACCCATCCCACTATAGAGAAAGCAATATGATATCAAGGCACCAGTCATCTCATCCAGGATGGAAACTGCTTTCTGTATTAAACTGTTAAAGATGCTGATAAAGACTTCAGCAGGTTTGAGACTGAAGAGAACCTTCCACTTTTCCATATCAGCTTTTGCCCTCTCAAGAGCCAGGCTACAGGAAGGAAGTCCCAGAGGCGGGCAAGTAGCAGGTCTGCTGTATGGCTGGCACTTAACTTTATGCATCCCTTCATCATCCATGAACACTATATTGCACAGCCAAACGTTGAATGCTAAACACTTCATAAAGTTGCAGTCCTGACCCCAGGCTCCCTGTAGCCTGAGTAGGTTAAATCCAGATTCTCAGGGAAGCAGTTTGAGCAGGAATCTGAAGACTTGATCCTGTAGCTATAATGTTGGTACTTGGAACCTGGTGGGGTTTTTTTTTTCCAGGAGTATGTGTAAAAGAGAGAATCAGTCTAGACTAAGTTAATTGTATCTGTTGTCAAAGATGCTTTTGAGCAGAGACAGTAAAAATAACATATATAAACAAACATTTTCAGTGAACTCTTCTGACTTGCACTCTAAGAACCTTTGTAAGAAGCATTGCTGTCTGACCAGTGAAGGAATGCATGAGTTAAGCAGAAGATTTTGATGCAACTGATGTTTTGCTCACTTAATTCTTATTTGCGTGTATGTCAAGGCAAGGCTTACATCCTGATATTGCTGCAGTGAGCTCTGCAGTGATAAGCCAGGGATGTTCCACTAGATGATAATTACCAATAGCTGCCTGTCGCTGCAAAAATTTTCTCCAAAGTAGTTCTTACTAGTGCTTTTTACTTTGAACTTATTCATTTGTCTAGGAATCTTTGTGAACTTGACTATTCCTCCTCCCCTTCCAAGATATCACCTGGGGGAACCTGCAGGTTAATAGTGTCCTGTGCTATAATCTTCCAGTTATTCATGTAGACAGCCTATCAAATGGGCAGAAATGGACCGCAGCTCTGATCATCTGGCTAAGGCGATTAATATCATCTAATGCGGTGTGTTGGTACCAAATAGATTACAAGGAGCAGAAGAGGTTTGGAGGCTGAGAGTGTGAGTTGGGAGGGGAGGAGTATAAAACCCCTCAGGAAATCAGTAGCCATCTCGATTTGCAACTTTTGTAGTTAATATACTGTGTGCAGCAAAACGTGTTCTCTGGAGTTTGAGGATGTACTTGATAGGAAGGTATCAAAGAGGATGCTTGCTATAAAGCTTATGTTTAGAATAAACAACTATAATCAAGTAACACTTTGTGCTGAAATCTTGTCTTAATTTCATCTTCTTAAACGAAGTGCAGAAATATTTTTTGGTGTTTAAAGCATGTATCTAGTGTTTCCTGCAGCTTGTTTAGTCTTATTAGGCATGTAAAGATGTTAGTCTTTAACTGGGTGTTATATAACTGTGGGTATAATCAACTTTATTTGGTCAAGACAGTAAAAGCATACTCTGTATACATTATGTAGTACTTGAAAAATGTGTTTATATTGGGGCATTCCATTGATTTGACAAATAATAGGTCATTAATGTCAAAGTTGACTTAAAATCTGAAGCCACACCCATACAGCAGGCATGGAAGTGAATACAGGCTATATTAGCTTGCCTGACATGTCACAGCTAAACTGCACTAGAACAAGCTCAGGCATCTCTGCCACATTCTGGTCATGTCTGAAGTGTCTGTAGACAAGCTGCTAGCTTAAACTACAGAATCAGAGGTGCTGTTCAGTCTGTATTTTTTTCATTCCCCTGTTACTTTAAGCGTATATAAAACTAGGAAACTTGGCTATTTCTATTGCCATGCAACTGAAAACTAAATGAACATAAACTGGACTTCTGAGAGATGTCTGTTTCAGGAGGATGTTAGCAGATATGTACAGTGCCCAGCTGCAATGAAATAATGGCATGAGGGGACTGCCAAAAGTATATGGTCCTGTGCACTGTAGGTGCCCCTGGGGCTGGTAATGGGTGTCTGTGCACTTGTTATCCCATCCCTCCAGAACTGTCTCCAAGTCCCTCTGGAGCTCCCATTTTATGGCTTGAAGTCCTTGTTGACTGCTTGCTCCATGCTTTAGTATTTTATCATGTGAAGATTGGGGGGTGGGATAGAGGAGAGTGTGCATATATGTATGAGAGAGAAGTTAAAATTTGATGCAGACTATATTCAGAGCTGTTTTATAATTATAAACTGTCACCTTTCATGCACTACAGGTTGGTTAGTGTGTTAGGGTTTTGTGTTGGTAGTTTAACTGGGCCCCTACAGTGCCAAGTGGTGGTTTTTATTGCCAGGTAGTTGAGTGCTTAATAAATCTATGCAATGGTATTAAGTTAATTTTATGGCCCAGTCAACTTTTTCCTGTTTTCAGCTTTTAGGAACAGGACAGCCGCTAGATTTTTCAGGTGGCTTAGTTCACATGTGAATTTCGAACCCAGCACATTTTTCTTAAGAACTTTTTCTCCCCCAACTACTCATCAAGTTATTTTAAGAGGTGGTCAGCACTAAACAAAATCAAGGCCATAAAGCAAAATGCTGAACAAGATAGCTCTGCTTTTTTTGATCAGCAGTAATCCAGCCAGGTGTATTAAAAGGCTATGCAAGTTGCTTCCACAGGACGTAGACTCTGGAAAAAATGCCATGTAAAAAAACCTCTGTCTCCCCCATTCCCCAAGCTCCCCATTCTCCCCCTATTTTAATAGTAAAGCTTTTAGATATCAGTTACATTCTTTTTGTTGAGTGTTACGTGGCTGACTTGAGATGTGGAAAAGTTTTGTCTAAAGTTTTATTTAAGGGAATATAAAATAATTTGGAACTTTAACTAAAACTGATGGGGAAAGGAATTAGGGTTGTTTGTACAGATGGGGTTAGAATGGAAATATTTAATCTACATGTAGGTATTTCCATAATATCTCATATGATTTGGTAACCTGATCCACCTTTTCCATGGAAAAAGGGCATTTTAGGTGTCTTATCCAATTTAGTAACCTAGTCCTGAGTATTTTTCCACTTCTTCCTGGTTTAGACTAGTTTAATTCTATTGAATTCCATGAATTCTTATTGAACTGGAACTGATGTAAAATGAGAGAAGGATCAGGTTAAAGTAACTACCAATAAAACAGATAAGAATATTCAGATGTCATGGAGTCAGCCTTTTGTTTTTGAATTGGAATTGAGTAACATCATCGCTGAAGTCAGAGGTGCACCAGCATGCAAGGCATATGTGAGATCGGGGAGAGGCCTTATTCTTTCTGATCCTAACTGCGTAGTCTGAGATTGGAAAGGCAGCCTGGCAAGTGGGGAAGTAAGCTGGAGGAGGGAATAAGGTAAGCCTGCAGTACCTTTTGCCAAACCACTGAAAATGTCTCTGATTTACTCTCTGAACGTATTAGTGGTCTTTCTCCTCCTGGATGGAGATGCGCTGTTGACAGCAGACAGGGAAGCCTGCACTGTTAATCTGTAAACCATCGTAGCTGAAGAGGAAACTCCCTTCTCCAGTGTTCCCAATATAACATCACTGGCGTATGCCAAAGTGTATCAGATGGGGCTGGGGGAGGAAAACAAAGCTTTAAAACCTTTTATATCTATTTGGTCTCTTTTGCATAAAATATGAGCAAGTAGATAAACGTGAAACTATTTTTAAAGCTACTTTTTCCTTCTGAAATAGTTTGGCACAGGTTCTGAAGCTTAGTTGTTGAATAAAGAAACTTCCCAGCAACTGCCCTTTGATTACTTCTAAATGTAGATTACAGCTGTCCTTTTGGGAAAGGCACATAGCTCACCATGTGAGAAACTGACACCTTTTTCTCTCCTTTTCAGAGTATCTCCTCTACAGAAGTCTGAAATAGTAGACATGGTCAAGAAACACGTCAATGCCATAACACTTGCCATTGGGGACGGTGCCAATGACGTAGGAATGATCCAGACAGCTCACGTTGGAGTGGGGATCAGTGGCAATGAGGGCATGCAGGCAACCAATTGCTCGGATTATGCTATTGCACAGGTCAGAGGCAAAAAAGAGCAACTGCCATATCCTGTTGTCAGAAATGTGCTGTGCTTGATGGCTTCTCCTAGCCTTCAAGCTAGGAGTATCTCTGCTCGTTTCCTTTTCAAGGCAGCTGTCTAAAGCAGATATCTTGGATGTATTTTTGGGATTCATTATTATGATTTTTGTATTCTTCAGGGCAAAGCTCTACCTCCCCTCAAAGTTTCAGTTTCCTCCTGACAGCTGTGCAATGTCTTGGTTCTTCAGTAATTGGGGAGAAGCACTTTCTGTGATGCTTATGTTAACCTGCTTTTAAGTGTAACTTATCTCTCTTGGTGCAAGCTCTTTTCTCTTACTGTGAGTAGGCATTATAACCAGGTGTTGTGTAAGAGTTTGGCTGTTTGAAAATTCTTATTTTGAGGTGTGTCCTCCTTTTTCTTTTTTTATTCCTCCCACCCCCATGATGTATCCAAGAATTGCTCACAGTTCTAGAGAGCTGGCCAGCATTTTCATTTTAGGTATGTTATTTTGAACGTTATTTGGGTGAGTGCTCCCAAACTATCCCATCAAATTCAGCACTGATTACTTCAACTAAAGATGAGAGTAAAAAGCCTTTTTTGTTTTACTGAAGAAAGCAAGATGTAGAATAAAGACTTAAAAAGAAACATAAGAAAGAAAGGAGACGCTTCAGTTGCTGGACATCCTCTGAATACTGTTTACAGCTGGGGTGCTCCATGTATGTGTCTGAGACTGATCGCAGGGCAAGAACGGATGGAGCTGACAGGAAGCAGAGATGATCCACTGTCTCCTCAGTGATCTGTGAGCATCAGCTGATTGTTCCCTTCTGGCAGGGTGTAGGCAGACTTGCTCTACCAAGTGATACGAAATATTACTCTCTCCTGATATTTTCAGCAGAAGGTGAGGTTTTGAAAAGGCATGGATAATGCTGCTGTTTGTGCAGATAACTGTTTATTGTGTTAACCCTGCTGTGAAGCAAAGTGGCGGGCTTGTATTGCTGCTCTGTTCTGCGGTCTGATGAAGCACCCTGGGTTTCAGGCTTGAATAACTGAGACCTTTAACCAAATTTATCTTGAAAATTTTAGGCTGTTTAATCAAGGGCTTATTCTGTCATAAACAGTAGCATATTCCAAATACATAGCATTATAGGAACTGCCATAATCATAAAGTCTGTGGTATCTTGTAATGACTTTCTCATTTTTAACTTCTGTAGACTATATATTGCTTCTGCTGTATAACTTCATTGAATGCTCTTTACTTAGACTTCCTCAGATCATTGATTACTTCCATTATGATAAGTAAGCATAAGCGGTGAGAGTTTTGTCCATAGAGGGCCCTACACACTTAATTCCTTTTGTTAGTTGCAGTAAAGTTAAATCTGCAGAAGTAATTTCATGTTCATGTGTTGCTTCTGCATTAACAAAAAACACTGTCTTTGGATTTAGTGTTAGAATGCAGAAGTAAGTTGCTCTTGGTTTAAATTCCAGTCAGGGAGTTTCTGACAATAGCAATGAATCTTAGTTCAATATGAAATAAAAGCTGGTCCTACCGGCACAGAATTTTAACTTTCAAAAATGAGTAAAACACTGTGGAACTGTATTTTTTTGTGATTGTGTAGAAGAGCTTTGTGCTGATTAAAAAAACTTACAAATGAACCCCTCTTGTAAAGGAGACTAAAGTGTATGGTAATGTGTGTTTCAAAAAAAAAAAAGTGTTCAAAAGAAAAACTTGATCTCCGTGGGGTATATTTCTTTCAGTGAAGACATGTACCTCCCACTAAAGCGTTACTGTATGTGCATGCCTTGAAGGCAGAGTATGTTCTTATTGAGTAATTTAAGACGACCACTATAATGTAGCATCTCATGTTCAAATGGTATTTCAAATGCAGTGGTGCCAGAAGTAGGCACTTACGGAAGAGAAAGTCTCTATATAGGCTCGTTCAGGATTCCAGGGGGAATCAAAGCATAAACCAAACAAAAATAAAAAGGCAACTTGTGTCTAACTCTACTCCGAATAGCTTCCACAGGTGCAAGGAGCATCTGTTTGAATCATCCTTTTCCCTTGAAATTATATTGAACCAGTGATCCATATTTAGAGAATTCCCAAACCAAATGACCTAACTGTTTAGAGACAGTAGTAGAATTTAATAACTTGTTTCCTCAGTAAAAGGATTCATCTTTTTAATCCAGAGAGCATCTGGTGTCTAGGGACTGTTTCCTTTTCTTATCTAGGGAAACTTCTTTCTTAAACAAATGTTCATGTTTCAGTTTTCCCCTCTGGAAAATTTGGCTTGCATTTTGGATGCATTTTCATAGTCTTAAACCTGCCCCCAACATGGCATCACCTCATCCTTTAGTCAAGATGGGGGGTATCTTTCTAAAAGATAATCTCTGTATAAAAAAAGTTATGCTAGGATTGATAGAGAGATGACTGTGAAAACTTCTAGAAGCTGTTTCGCAGGTAGGCCGGCCAGATGGTCGTAATGTTCCTTTCTGATTTAAAACTCCATAAATATAGTAGTGTCCAAACAAGGGCAGTGTCTTAGTGGAGCCCTATCCCTACAGTTGCTGAAGTATGCCAGTAGCTGTGTCTTTACATAATTTCAGTGAGCAGCATCAAAATAAATTTAATTCCTTGCTACGTCTTAATGGGACTCTTCACCAGTGTGAACAGGCTCAGAACTGCGTTATTTAGGTTACTAATACCTACCATGCAGTGCACTCGTTTTCATGAGAGTACAGACGAGAGCAATTAATGGTCGGATTTTTCCTTGCCTTGAGCTCCAAAGAAGACTACATCTGAGATGGTTGCTCGTTAGACTCAGCAGAGAGAGAAAGCTTTTAGGGTGTGTCTAACTACTCTCTACAAAAGGTGTTTGGGGTGACTTGTCAGGATGTAGTGGCAAGTTTCCCATCACTTGCTGATGTGTTTTAGTGAATTTTGATGAGGAAAGTTGTAGCTGTGCTGCCTATTAACTGAGGCGTTAGGTGTCTAGTAGGTCAACTGCTCCCTTGTGAGTGTCCCACTTTCAGTCCTGACTCAAGTTGGGCAGAGACTGAACCGTGAAGCTTGGTTCACTTTATTTTCTCTCCTTCTTTCTTGCTGGCATATCCTAACAAATCTGAGTTGCTGATGCATGGGAGAGAGCCTGTTCTTACAGGATTTGTGGTTCAGTGATTTCAGTGCTGGAAATCATGGGAGCAGAGCTATCTCATGACAGTCCTAATTCTTTACTGTAGCTTTCAATTTCAAATAAGTTTTGGTTAAAATAAATGATCTAGAATCTAAATTTAGGAAGTAAAGCTTTTCCTATCAAGTCACTTCATGGAAAAGGAAGCAAAGCAAATAATGGTTCCACCTTAGTGTCCAAGAACCCTTCAGGTACACACGTGCTGAACAGTAAATCTAGCCTCCGGTTTGAGCTGTCTGTAACTGGACAAAAGAGGAATGCTGCAGGCCATAAAAAAAGTTCACTGACAAAGCCAAGACTAGAAAATTATGCATTTCCTAGGCTGCATTGTGAGACTGCTTCTATAAAAGTCCATTTTCAAAACTGCTGAATTGAGAAGCTGAATTTGAGCTGTAGCTGTGGTTCAAACTAGCGTTAAAAGGTATCCGTTTTTACAAGATTCATTTACTTGCCCTTTTTGGCAAATGCTCCTTCTTTTTTTTATACAATATTTTCGGTGCTTTCTATAACACACGATTGCATACGTTTTGTGGGCTGAAAATATTAATGTAAGTATTCATTCTCTATAAAAGACTCTATGCATCTGTTTTTCCACTGTGTTCCCCCTTGTGCATTTTATTTCAGCTCAAGACAGTTCTAATTACCAGACTGTTCGTTTAACACAGAGAAAGGAGATTCTGAACCTTGTAAGCCCTCAAACACAAGAATTTTCTTTGACCATGAAATGAAGAGTTCACATTTATATTCAACCCACAAGGCTATATTATGTTAACCTTGCTTGATTTCGCTATCGGGATAGTAATACTAATTGAAGACTTCTTGCTGTTTAAAGACAGTGAAGACCACTTAAACATTCAGAGGTTTTGCTACAAAAAAGGCTTTTCCTGTAAATATTTTGTGTTGTTTTTTGCATGTATGTTCTGCTAAGCTATTTAAATACTGCGCTTGAAGAACAGCTTTCATAGCTGATCTGAGTTTTTTCTTAGGGCAGGGGTTTACTTTAACCAATTTTTTTAAACAGTTCTTCATATATGTAAAAATTTGTTTTCTCTCTTTCAGTTTTCCTACTTGGAGAAGCTGTTGTTGGTCCACGGAGCTTGGAGTTACAATAGAGTTACCAAGTGCATACTATACTGCTTCTACAAGAATGTAGTCTTGTATATTATTGAGGTAAGAGTAACTAAATGGATGGGTCTTACTGGTGCTTACTCCTCAAATAGTCTCTTATAAAAAGAACAACTCATCCAAATGGATTGAGCTAAAAGGACTGACATTTTTTTTCCATGTTTAACAACTTAAAATTGTTTCCTTTCTCAGATTAAGTTAGTTCACTTGAACCTTTTAACGTTTGCAAAAGGAAAACTGAAGGTTGCAGTACAGTGAAGCCTTGGATATGAGATGTCAGGGACAAAGTTCATTCCTTCTGTGCAAATGCTCTTATTGAAAGCTTCTTTGTATGCATGGAAACATTACAATTAGAGCTTATATTTATAAAACTTGAATTTGGGGCTAAAATTAAATCAAAAGTTCATTTAATAGAATCGGGAAGAACTCTATAGGCAAATAATAAACTAGGCAAAAACTAGCTGTTGCTTCCAAATTATAAAAACCATAGCTTAGCTGGAACTGAAATTAGTTTGCGTTCTTTTTTGGAAAGAGAGGACATTTTGCCTTACAATGCCAGTGAAATTATAAAATTAATCAGGTTATTTGATTTAGTAATATTTTAAAATGTAACTAAGTATGTTTTGAAAAATAAAGTGCCTGAAGATGCCAAGTAGTGAAACTGGATTTTAGAGGGCTGAATACTGTTATGAACATTAATACATTGCATTTCAGCCTGCTTAGATAGGAGCGTAGTTCTCATGCTTCAGGATATATTCTTGAATTTAAGAAAGATCAGGAAGGGATGCTTATTGTGTGCTGTTGCCTAGTTAGAAACACACAAGGAACTTTAACTCAGAGGATTGGTCATGAGTATCAAGTGGTCACTTGGTACAGCAATTTCCACATTGTTCATCGGTTTTATTTATATATGTCAATGTGTATATATTAGGTTTTCTATTTCTTTCTACAATTAAGCAGACATGAATGAGGTTAACAGATAAGAAAATTAGAACATTTATAATTAGGCAGCTAGTTATATCGATTACAAGAGATAGTGGGTAAGCAATGCTTTACTATTCAGTGAATCATATCATGGTCAGTGTGTGTATACCTGACTCCCTCAGGGCCTGATCACCTTTTATGCACGATGTTAGGCTCTTAGAGAAAAAATACTCTCCGCTAACTTGCTCCATTTTTCCTGGGCTAACTATTTCTGAATGAGCTGTTGGCTGTTATAATTTCAACACAGATTAGTCTGTTTACTGCAAGAGAGTTACTCTATGCAATCAAAATAATGGCAGTGTTTTGCTGTAGTGGGTGAGAGCAGGATGGCTGAGTGATATACAGTATGCTAGATTTGTGAAATAATATGAGGAGTTGATTTTTTTCTAAATTTTAAGCATACAAATCTCAACTGTATTCCAACCCTTTAGCCAGATTCTCTGCCAAATTTATAATCCATGTTCCTGAGATTTCACAAGTGTGTTCTTGTCCTAGTGTAGAAGCCACCTTCACAGCTCTGGGATGACTTTAGCACACTTAAATAATTAAGATTTGGTTCATGTTTTGCTTTCTGAAATAGTCCTTAATTTGCCTTGGGCTGATCATAACTCATGTTTTTAGCAAGGTTTTTTAAGTGTTGTTGGAAATGACAATAATATTCATTATTGTGCAAAAGAAATGTAAGTAATTTTAAAAAGAACTTTTCTAGTGGGTTTCTTACTGAACATAGGAATTGCTGGGGTTTTTCCTGAATTGTTCAGAAAATGCTTAACAGCATGAAGCTGTTAATCATGAAGCATGATTGCCTTCTAGGATTCTTTTCTCCATTTGAAAATTAGTTTTGAAAGTCCTGCTTCTTGCCCATTGTAGCAGTGTGTGTCTTTGCTTCATTTACTGTCTGACAAGTAAATGAAGTTCTGCATCAAATGTATGGCTAAATTATGCCTTCCCATGTGAGCAGCTGTGGAAGGCGTTGAAGACAGGTGAAGGCCTCTGGGACCTCCAGCCTGAGGTAGCTTAATCATCTTACCATAGGGAGGAATTTTATTAGGCAGAGATATCGCTCTATGGTGCATAAAATGCAAGGCTACTCCGAGAATGTGAGGTCAGATGTTCTCTTCACTGTATTAGTCTGCGTTCAGTTCTTTCTGCATACTGTACTGAGGCAAACAAGCTTTTGTGTCTTCTGATGTCCATGACTAAGGGTGGGAGTCAGTTCCATTTAACACCTGAGCACTGAAAAATGTGTAACGAGCTTCAGCCCTGTGCCTTGGTTTCCCCTCTGTGCTCATGCTGCATAGAAGTTGGGAGCAAGTTTAAGTCTTAAGGGAGGTGAAGTGACAGAAGAAATCGTGTAGACCTGCAGCAATGGGAAGAGCTCAATTTGGTTTTAGTTCCCCTGGTGAGTTTACTAGTGGCCTTAAGGAAATTCCCCTCCAAAACTCTATAAAACTAGCCAAATTGCCTGGAAACCAAAGAGACACCAATTTTGGTATCCTAGGGATGCAGGGGAGAGAGAGAAGAGGTCTCTAATTCCCTTCTTAGCTTTACACAAAGAAAGCTGAGTTGTTTTGTATTTCTGCTGTGAAAAAGAAGCTTCTTGGGAGCGCTGATCAGTTTGTGGTACAGAGTGATGCTCATGAAAGAGAAGCTCCACGAGGGAATAAATCCTTCAACTTGAGAGAATGGTAGTTGAGTGCCCAGCACTCCTGCACTGTTGCTTGTGCACATGGTATGTTCCTGATTGTTTCCCAATGCTCTGGACAAGTTTAATACTTACCTGTACTTCCTGCTTGGATGTGGGGTGTATGGGGAATATTCTTTCAGCATTGTAATGAAATAGGGATTTGAACTTGAACTACTTCCTAAGTTAATCTTCTAAAGGATTGTACTGAGTAAATATTTATAGAGTTGAATCAAAAAGCACATCTGTCAATATGATTGTCAGTTATACCTTTGTTACTGTATCTGTTTTATTTCAATGAAGCTTTAACACCTGAGGAATAACTATAGTAAGCGTTATATAAATGAGTTTTGCAGCAGTGAAGCACTGGGGCTCATCATAACTTTTATTCCTTGATACTTTCCAAATATCAGAGAGAAATAAGAGGTGGTACTCAGGCTTAGCACACAACATCCAGACACAACTTGCAGAGGCATACATTAAGATTTAAGTTAATTGAACAGTGATAAATGCTTGAGGAGTACATATTGCTGTCTGCTTTCCTAGCATCCCAGCAATGGTATGTTAAAACCCCTAATACACTTAGAAGTTCATCTTGATACCAATCACTCTTTTATACCAGGAAGACCCAAACTGTGGCATCCCTGAAACATTAAATTTCATCAGCTTTCCTTCAGCTTCTGGGAAGAGTGATAATTAAAATACAGAATTTGGGATTTGATGGGAAGTGTACTCAGGTGACTGGCATCATGGACTTTACTCCTAAGAGATGCTGCTGGGTTAAGTCTGGTGCTTACCTCCCTGCAGTGGCTGATTGTGGAGAGACCGGGGCCCCAGGAACTGTTTTCAGCTGCTTTGACAATGACTAAAATGTGTGCCCATATTGGGACAATTTTGTGCAGCTAGGGAGCTAATATAGCAGAAGGCAAGCCTTGTAGTCTAGTGATTGCAGGGAAAATAGAGATGAGAGTGTATTTTCCCTCTCCCTTGATTAGGCCTTCCTAATTTTAAGTGAATTTTAAGGCATCAAAGTGATAAAGCTCAGTGAAGTCTGAGAAGATTTTGGTTTGGCTTAACAGCTGGAAACTTGATGTTGCTCTCCTTTCTCTGACCTGATCTCTTTCCTTTTGCATTTCTTCATTATTGTCCTCCTGTCATTCTCTTAATTTCCCCCCTTGATTTTTGAAAATAGAAAACTTAGTGAAATATAAATCAAAAGCAGAAAGAGAAGCGCGTCCTGGAAATTCAAGTCCTTTCAGTGTGATTCTTAGCCTGATTCTTGAGCTCTTGCGTGTCACTGCTGTCAAGGTGCTTCAGGGTGTAAAGTTGGGGTTCCCTCGCTTATGGCCTCACTTACTGGCAGAGGGGTGCATAATCAAGCCTTTCCATCCACAGAGCTGGTTGATAGATGAATTGCTGCCACTTCCCGACTCTGACTGGCCCTGCTGGGTCTGTCCTAACAGTGGCAAGGGAATCTACATAGAAAGCTACCAAGATGGCTTCAGGCATCAAATGCAAATATAAAACCTCCTCTTTGGTGTCCATTCTTGTATTTCCTGTGTCTGGCTGCAGTAGCAGTGTGCAGTAAAGCCATTACTGAGGAAAGCCAATCATTCAGCATCATCCTGAAGCAGAAGGTCAGTGACAGGGTTTTGGCTTTTAGAGCTTTGACAGACAAATACCTGGGCATCATTACAAAACACCATCTCATTCAGTTATTTATGTAGCTGGCTTTAAACTGAGTAGTGAAACAAAAGGTCTGTTTCACATCTGTTGAGCAGATATCTTTCACTGGAGATGATATAAAGTTGTCCTGATGACATCAGAGCTTTGAAATACAGCTGATTTCAAATGTAAAAGAATACAGGAATGTTGCTTTCATGTCATGCTTGGAGAAGTAGAAACGCAGCAAGATCAAAGGCAGCATCAGAAATATCAGGTAAGAGTTCAAGGCATTTGGGAATGGTTCTGTGGAAACAGTAGCATGGAAGATAGCTTTCAGGCCAACACAGTGTGCAGGAAAAATGTGCTTAGTACTTCACTGGACCATGTTGTTTATCTGAAACATACTTAATATGAAGTGCTTTTGTATTACGTATTGCAGAATGGCGGGGGGGAATAGGTGGTTCCTGTGTCAAGGTCTGGTGGTGTTAGGGCCATGACAGACAAATTAATGGCAAGTGGGAAGGGGAGCATATAGTGTACATACCTTGACGCTGCATTATTTTCTTTTCTGCCTTAAGAATCCAGAGATAAGTTGTAAGCCCAGACTGGAAAGCTGTTTCTTTGTGGAGGCTGAGAGGGAAGTCTTATATGTGAGCAGTGTTAAACAAACAAGATAAATGTACTAAAGAACAAAACACCAGGATCATAGTTTCTCTTTTAGAGCTGAATTTTCAAGTCTTAAAAGCTCTGAGTAAACACAATGCCTAGATAAACGTGCTTTTAAATAAGTGGTGATTTTGTGAGTCCGGCAAGGTCTGGCAGTGAGAGCCGTGAGGCGCTCCACATACTCTTAGCGGTCACCACTTCAGACTAGCCGATAGCACAATCTGTGCAAGCACACATGAAATGTTGCTGCATGAGACCTTTCATTTGTTTTTCCTGTTTTCATGCTTTCCTGTCAAACACAACAGGTATTTTTAAAAATGTGGAAAGCAGACATGGGAATTTTAGGCCTCTTACACTCAATTCTGTGTGCCATTTGGGTATCTGATATGATACTAAAAAATATACAGCTCTAATGCTTCTGTGTGCTTATCCCTGATTTATGTAAGCTGACTTACCTACATCCCTGTGCTTTCTGTTTCCAATTGACTTTGCAGCTCTGAGGGTACAGCCAGGTAATAGAAAACCTTAAGCGTCGGGATTTTTGCAATGAGTTGAGGACTGAAGTGCAATAATTGTTGTCATAAAAAGCAACTTTGTTAGAAGAGCAGTATTTTCCCCCAGTGTTAAATTAAGGATAAGAACATCTGGTTGTAAAATTCTCTAACAGGGATAACAATAATACAGGCAGCTAGCTGTCTTGCCATGCTTATGTATTCAAATTATTCGCTTGCCTGTTCAAATACTTCAAATGCCAGTAGGCATTTAATAGTCATTACTTCTGTGTGCATATACTCAGTTGGTGTGATAAGCTTGTAACAGTGCTGTATCATGATGAAGCAAAGTAGGAATGTGTGTGATATTTCCATTTGACATAATCTGGAAATCTGGCTTTTGAATTCTCACAAATGCATGCATATCCTGAATAAGTAACTTATTCTCTGTGGACGGGTGCTTTCAGATAGGCAAAAGGTGGGATTCAGGGTCCTTAAGATTGGTATCAGGTGTAAATTTAGGTGCCTGAGGGAAACCTATGTCGTGTCCATGTAGATGGCTTTTATGGATGCTCTAGGGTTGTGGAGAGCAGTATGGGACTGGCAGGTGTGCCACAGGACCTGCCAAAGACCTTCACCTCTCTGAAGCAGCAGCAGCATTATTAGTACTAAGAGGTCTATGTTGAGGTAACTGAATCCTATCCAGAAAGTGAAGGAATCTTTTTTGTTCTTGTTGTTCATTTGTTTTTGAAACATGTAAAAAGAAAGGAATCCAAACCCCTCAGCTTGGGTAATGTTAATCAATTCAAAAAGTGCAGAATATTTATGGAAGTTATAGCACAGAACTTGCAGACCTGGAAAGCACAGTAATGGACGCAGTGTGAGGAGCAAAGTGTGTGAGACTCAGCACTGTCTCCTGATTAATTTTTGGAAAAACAGGTCTTACACGTGTGCTTGTTTTTCTCTTGCACTGTTTCTTATCAGCCTCATCCACAGGTTTAACATGCAGAAGAAGATGACCTAGGGCAGCACAGGACGTTATCCCCTTCCTGCCCACCAAAAAAGCTAATCGTAGGATCCAATTCAAGAAAACATTCTTTAGTAGCAATAGTTACAGAAAACAGATCCTGCAAATAGCCTGCCAAACTTCTTGGAATATCATAAAATACAGTTGGCCAACCTAATCCAAAATTGTCCAGATAGTGCTTTGCTTTTTGTTCTTAAAATATATATCCTAATTCTTTCTTGGCTGATTTACAGTGCCTAGTTTATATTGCTACCAGTAACAATTTATTCCATATTTCAACCCCTCTGTCTGAAGAAATTCAGAATTGCGTATAGGCTGGTCTCACCAACTTTAATCCGTGACTGGCTTCTTGGTTTTTGGATTTGTAATTGAGTATGTTAATCCCAAGAGTTTCCAAGGAGTCGGTAACAAAGATAAATCCATGCTAATTTTCCTTTCTTTTGTAGTGCTGTGCACTGCACAGTGAATCATTAGAGACCAGTCCATCTTCCCTGAAAACCAAATTGACTCAACTATTAAACGGCTGGTTTTGAATTTTTTCCAACAATTTTCAAAAGTGATAGAATGAGTACCAGCATTGTTCTGACTTTTTATGAACACTGCCTTGATTACACCCTACAACCAACACAGCTTGTAATTTTTCAACATTCCAAATATTATAAATGATAAATTAGGTTCCTTAGTGTGGTCTTAAAATCTCCAGGTGAAACACCTACCAGGTTCAATACATGCTGCAATAGTCTACTTCAAGAGATCTACTGTGATACTTTGCTGGGCAGATATGTTTAGAGTGCCTGGATCCATTTTTTGTATATGGGGGTGTATGACAGGCACTGATATTTTTTTTTTTCCTCTGTTAAATATGTGCTTAATTTGGTGTGAAAAATCTTAATTTCATATTTGGAGGTCTTATAACAAAGTAATAATAATGCCGTTCTCTAAATTTCAGGCCATTAAATGTGAAACATTAGCCATCTCCTGAGCAATGTGTTCATCAAAGCCAGATTTCTGTTATCAGTAAATGTTTTTTCAGTTTAACTATGTCACCAATGAAAATGCAAGTTGATGTTTAGAAGGGAGATAACCTAATGTGAGGAAGCTTTTGAGAGGGAAGCTAAACCTGTATTATGAAAGTTAGGAAAACCTGAACCTAGGGTTTTTTCCATCACACAAAACCAGCTTTGAAATTCAGGAGTTTGTTCTTGATTTCAACCCCACTTTCTTTCCTAAAGCTAGAAGTTTTCATATCAAATATAACTCTTCTTATGGCTTTGAATATTGACTTGAAAAACATTGACTGCTCTGACCCAATAATATTGGATAACCCATTGTTTCAATAAAAATAAAGGGGAACGGTTCCTATTTTCCCATCCACCTAGGCCAATTCAGTGCATACGGCATTACTTGTGGGTACAGAGGAGGCCAAATTTCAAATTTGTGTCAATGTTAAGAGTGCAAATAAACCTTATCAGGGAATAACTTGCGCTTAGCACATTCATGCTGAATTTAGCAATGTATGCTGTACTGCGCTGAAGGGGGTAAAAAAAAAAAACAACCCACTATATACATAGATGTACATAGATATACAGCTCTTTACAAATATATCCTTTGGGCCTATACTGGTTTTCTTCATATCTGGCCTATACCCCTACTTCCTTTACTAGAGACATTCCTGATTTACATGGGAATAACTGATAGCAGAGTAAGGTCCTATGCGTATCGTATGTATGAAGAGGGGTTTTTTCTGTTTTGCTTTTTGCTAGACAGAAGCCATTGGGCTGGCATGTTGAAGGTGTGAGGGTTTTTCCTTTTTCACCTGTACCTCATTGCTCTAAATAGCTATGCTCAAAATGCATTTCTACAGCAATGTACTTACTTTTGAGAATGGTAATAAAAGTGCTTACACATGAGGCTACGTTTTGCCAGAGGACTTGGTGATAGACCCTGGCCCTAATGACTGCTAGCAAATCGGAACAGTGAGTTTAATTCTCTGGTTTAGAAGGTTTGAGGCACTCGTGTTAAAATGGCCCTATAAGCGTGCATATTCTGTAACTTAATGCAACTTGGAAGACATTAGTCTTCCAGGGGAGAGAAAAGCAGAATTACTTTTGCTCAGTTAGCTGTACGTGCTGCAGTTAAACTCAGATGTTATCCTGGTATTTAAAAACGCTACTTAGCCTAGGTGTGAGGAGGGGTTTGCAGTTCTTTTTGCACAACTCTTTGTAAAGCATTTTTAGGTGGTGCCAGAGAGTTTGGAAGTATTGCAGACAAGGTGTAGTATTGATTCATGAGTCATGCTTTTGTGCAATTTCACAAAATCCTTTAACTTTTTATTTAAGCCTGAAGTACTCTGAAATTTAACTTGGAGCCCACTTTTGGAAATGTATGGTGGCTTGCCTTTGAGCAGTCCCACTGAAGTCACTGAATACTAATTGCATTTTCTACTTTCCTGGCAATTCTTTGGAATAAAGTGAGTTTATTTGTTCCGAGCCATGTGCTAGGATATTGTTTGCTGTTGTGTGCTTGTGAACAAAAAGTGTGCAGGTCTGTGTGGGCTGCATTTCACTTGTCTGAACTGAATAGAAGTCTGCTTGGCTGCCAGCTGCTTGCCCAGCAGTAAGGTCAGGCTGTACAGCTTGATATTTCTTGAGCATGAGTAACTTGATCATAACACTGAAATGTTTTGTTTTGGTGTTCAGTTTTATCACCTTGAAGCATTTTACTAGTACTGTCTCTTCGTTCTTGGGAATTCGAGCAGAAAAGATATCGTTACCTGAGCTCCTGTCCAACAGCAGTCTCATTGTCAACTTCTCCTTTCTAGTTGTTAAGGGCATTTCTCTGGCATGTTCGGAGACACCACTGGAGTATGTGTTTCTAACGGCCACATTTTCTAGTGTGTCCTGTAGTACAGATATGTGCAGTTGATTAGTTCATAACTTTTACTGTCTTAATACTGCTTCACAGACAACTACAAAAACCTTCTGAACACTAGTTCAGAAATGTGGTGTCACCAGATTTTTTGAATATAAAATTTCTTTCCAGTATCTGCATCATGAACTGAGCTGGTCCTGATTATTTTGAGGTTTCTTGGTTTTTTAGGATCATGACCCAAAGAAGCTAGGGCAGAGAACAAATTTAACTGAATACAGACTCCATTTTTAAATGCTGCAAGAAAATAATTTTGCCATTTCACTTGGATGAGCACTAATGATAAAAATACCTCTATCCAGTTTCACTAATTAACCACTAGAGATTGTTTTATTTTGGGATTCATAAAAGGCATCTGTAACCTAGTTTAAGTGCACGTACAGGATTTAAAATAAGATGTATCTTATGTTTGTGAAGAAAAGAATCTAGAATATAGGTTTGGAGTTTTTGTTTGCCTGAGTTCAAGGTCTTGAACCAAATTTTTTTAGCACGGCAAGGTAAAAAATACACCATATCCTCCATGATCAGTCCAGTCCCCAGTGCAAATCTGGAGCAGCAGAGGTGTTGCTTTCAAATGTGCTTTTACAGGCTCTTCTGCTGTAAAACCACTTCAGTGGTTTGACTGTATTTGACCCAAGGGGTATCTGCCCTGTAAGGAGCTAGAGCGCTGTGGCTCGGGACAGGAGAAAAGGAGTTATTATCACTCAGTGCCCCTGAGAGGTTCCCTTCCTGTGAGGGAATCCTGCATCACTTAATTGAGCCGGCATTAGGATGTGTTGGACTGTGTGATAGCACAAAACAAGTGTAACAGCTTTGAGTAACCTGTCCAAAACAGGTTATTTTTTTCACTCTATATTGAGATGCTAAGGGCAATGCAGATAGCTATGACTATTTATAAGCTTTTGGTTATTTAGCATGTTATTGCTTTTTAATCTCCTTGCACTTTACAACAAAATAGTTTAGAACATATTAAAATGCACTAGAAATAGCAAATCTTGCTACCTAGTGATTGTATTACTTCTGAGTCATACAGTCTATTTTTCTGAAAGATGTTAAAAATGAGTCAGTTGCAGCTTTTCTCCCCCCAGATACTCTATTGCTATTCCATAACGTTTTCCATTAGTTCTCCTCTTCCTCACTACTTTGAACCTGATTCTTTTCTTGAACCAGTGCAATTTGAATGCAACTGCTTGGAAGTAAGGGCATCCTGGACCAATGTTTTTTTGGTATTTCTGAACCAAGATTAGCAGTTCACTGTAACGGGGCCTGTGTCAGACAAGGGAGAGAAGAATCAGGACCGATACTTAAAGGCTGAGACCACCATCATCTTAATACATGTTTATGCATATACTTGCACACTGAATATAAACATCAATATAGTCAGTAATCATGGGCTTAAGCTAAAATCCCAGAACTACACCCCAAAAGGCACAGGGGCCCATGCTGTAGAAAAACAAGGGCTAAGTGGTCTTGATGCATGTCTGTGTGTGTTACAATCCAGTTCTGCCCCATCAAGACAAAGACATGGATAACCACTGGTGACTTCATGCTGTCAGAAGAGTGAAGGAGGTCAAAACTTGGTCTGCTGGTTTTTAAACGTGACAAATTTATTTTACTTACTTTCTTCTTGCTGGATCTCTCTGCATTCATGCAAAAGCAATTAAGGATTTGGAAAGCAAGAAGACGGAATATATTAGACTTAGCTGTATCAAAGTTCTGCAGGGATTCAGTGAAAGTATATATATTTTCATATAAACTGTATAAATATTATGTGTGTAAGAAAAGAAATCTAACACTGTATGCTCTCATCCAAAACCAAATAATGCTATCTTTATTAATAAATGACAGTGCAGATTAATTTTATTAGTATTAACTGACTAAAATATGTAGACGGTTCAGTAGCAGCAGAAGTGTAAGGCATCAGTAACTGGTAACACCTGAAGCTCTCAGCATTATTTGTGATGATGGTTCCTGTCAAGTTCAATTTTGGTAGAAAAGTGAGTCTCCCCTTTGGGTTTACTAACAGTGCCTTGACCTTTTCTCCCTTCTGTTGCCAAGGAGTGACAGGTGTCTGGAGCAGCTAAGCAGTATGACAGTCAGCCTGTGCTTTGTGTCAGCTGGCATTCATTAGCATTAAAAATGACATGTGGTTTTGTACTACTTGGAAATGTGTTTATGCCTATTAATATATCCTGCTTCATGGACAAGATAGGGATAGACTATTGAGTTGCTTAACTTCCCCTGTTTTTCTTTTTTTTTTAGTGTGGTGATTGAATATGTAAATGCATAAAATCCAGGAAATTTCAAGATGTGACTTCCATAGTGACATCATTAATCCTTGTTTGCCTGCTGCAGTCTGCCTTGGTGGCACCACGCCATGCTGTGGTGGTGGGTCCAGCAGCTTTCTGCACTGGGAGCTTTGTGCAGTGCTTGCCTTCAAGGTGCCACTTCCCTTAGAAAGTCCAAGTCCCTCCAACTGCCTAATGCATGTTGCTATATCTATCGCTGGCCTGTGCTTTCACCATCACTTGAATCCACAACTGGGCTGTGCTTTAATCCAACATAAATGCACACTGCCATTAAAAAGGGCAGTCTGATCTTCATTTCTCTGTAGGAGCATGTTCTTTTCCCCCTTCCTTGCCAAAGCACTAGTGTTTGCACAGCTGCAGGATGAGCTCTTTAAGGTTAGAGTTCAGCCAGATCATGTTCCTGGTGCACACAGGAGTTCTTGGACGAGAGGTAGGGCTGGCTCTTCCAATAGCAGCGTAGACTTTTGTCAGACTTAAGTGTGCATGTTATTTTAGTAAGCTAAGGTGGGAGCTTTTGCTTGTGCATCTGCAGAAGAGACAAAAAATTTTTGAGGTAGAGCAGGTGAAGGGCATGAATTGGTGTTCATGATATCCCTAGTAATCTCATGGCATAACTGCTTGGGGACTTATAATCAACCAATTTTTCCCTTTTGGGCTGTCTGGGTATCTGTTACTCAAAGACATCTCAAATGTAGAGCTGGGGAAAAGGGAAGGAAGTTGAGAAGTGGTAGTGATCCCCAAGGCGCATCTGAACAAAAAACCCTTTCCCTATGTCGGTCACATGTTGTTCATATGCACAAAGAAGCTATGATCTCTCAAAAACTGAGAATACATTGGAGACCATAATTTTAACAGAATGTATGCACAATTACTGGATTTTGTGGTGTGTGATTTGTGGTATTTGGGGGGGGATCTTTAAGAATATGCATTAGGCCATCTGGGCAGCAAGGAGGAGCTGGCTTGTGCTAAAATACAAGGTATTCCTGCAATGGAGGAGTGATAAAATGATAGCAGTGAAAGTCCTGGCAGACTTTGCTTCTCTGGAAAGCAATTTTTCAAGCAGTTCCTAATTTATGCTGAGTTGAAGAAGGTGAGAGCAGTAAATCTAGGGGAAGAAGCAGGAGTATGTTACCTAAAACCAGGATAGTGCTTCAAGGGATGCGACACGTGAGAATTACTGTTCTCTTCAAGTTGCCTGATATTGCTAAGAAAGCGTTCTAGGGAAGGCATGAGAGAAAAGCTAGAACATTCTAAAATATGGACTAGGATTGGAAATCTATTTGGCTTTTGGCAACATAAAAAAACTACAAGTAAGGCTGGCAAGCCCTCCATTCTTGGGCTTGGAGAAGAAAGGGGAGTGTATGCTGGTGGTCTGTGAAGGGTCTCCATGGGGTTTGTAAAGCCCACTTTGGTTGGGGGGGAGGTGGTATTTGGATAGGCACAAAGCTCTCCCCTTTTAACTTATCTCTCTCCCTGAGGAGGTCTGTTGTCTCTTCAGCAATGAAGTCATTACCTTGTTTGCATTTTAAAAATGGTAATACACAAAATAATGCAACTTTTAGCATGCTGATGTTGATACTCAAATATATTGCTGGTACCTACATGGTTTCTAATGAATTACATTTCTGTGGCTTGCTTCTGCTTACTGTCAGGATAGCTACACTCAGCGAGAACTACTCATGAGCATGAAGGTGTATCTGCCCAGAAGCTTGATTTCCCCGCCCCCCCCCCCCCCCCCCCCCCCCCCCCCGAGTTTGACTTCATTCTCTGTAGAGCAGGTTGTCACATCAGTAAATGGTGGTCTCCTGAGAGCTCTGCTTTTCAGAAACTCAACACAATTCCTCTGGCTGTTGCCTGTCACTCTTTGTGTAGCTGACTGTATTGTAATCTGAGTGTTGGTGACTGATGGGGGTTTTTTGGGTGGCATTTTTTTTGGTTGTGTTGTCTGAGTCTGTCTTCCTACTTATTTTACTGGTGTGTCGGTGGGGAATCATGCTCATGAGAAGTTCCTAATGCTTCCTCTAACCACACTGGTATTCACTTGAGATTCATCACTAAATTTGTTATTCCTTTCTTACGAAGAAGCAAATCTACAGGTTTTTATTGCAGCCCCAAAGCAGCAGTAAGTGATACAAATGCTTGGGTACATAATAATGGGTACAATAAACTCCACTTGGGGTTGTGCTCAGGCACTTGGGGTTGTGCTCAGGCACTTGGGGTTGTGCTCAGGCACTTGGGGTTGTGCTCAGGCACTTGGTTAAATTTCTCATTTGCAAGGAAAGTCGCTGCTGCATACACTTCTATAATAGAAAATCTAGCAATACTCCCACATCTACTGTCACGTTTAAAAATAATGAAGATCAATGAAACTTTATTTATCATATTTCTCCATTTGGAGGTATAGCTGGAAGCCACTCTGGGCAGGAAATGGCTGCTCTCTTCTGTTGGAACAGAAGTAATTACTATATAATTCTAGTAAATGGGGAGAAACAGAACCTTCACCTGCCTGGCTTCAGTTATTTTCCCCACCTACTGGCATCAGTCATAGTAAACTCCTGCAGTGAGTATGTACCTTGTTCCAAAAAGCAATTTTGGCAGATGACTGCCTGCTTAATGGTATACGAAGAATGATACCCTAAAAAAATGGCTTTTGCATTGCATTTAAATAGCTCCTGGTTCCATTGCAAATATGAAGTTCTCCTGGCCTTGTCTTGTGGAGTTTGGTACGGAGAACAATCTTTTGAGGTGTCGTTGTAAAAATAAAATTTAAAAAAAATATTGTCAACTCTTGTCAGCACTTGTGGAGCTGGTGTAAATTTTGAGGGTTGGTAGTTTCCTCCACCGGGTGCCTGAGTCCTGCAGCAGTGTCACCTCTTGGAAGACATAGGCTCATTCCAAGCCAGCACTGTTACGTGTCTGGTTCCTGTGCTGGGAGCTGCAACACCATACTGAGGATAGTCCTCCTTAAATCTTTTTTCCTTGAATCACTGCTTAGACAGTAAAATACAGAATCCCTTTTAATTCCACAGCTCTGACTCACCACTGAGTCTTTCAGCTTTGAAAAATAGTAGCAGAAGAAAAAGTAAACTTTTACATGCTGTAGAAACTGTGTGAAATCATGTTTGTTTTAGAAAAGCTGTTTTAGTTGCAATTGTGCTTTGATATCAGTAAGAGGAGTGGTAATGTATCTTCTTACAGGATTTCACGTTCAATTCATTGGGTTTGTAGCAGTAGACAAAAAGTATTCTAACTGATCAGTTATATCAGCAGAAAACCACTTAGTATAGAAAGTAAAGGCATCTTTTTAGATTCCAAGTTTTTGTTTGAATATGTTCTCGAAAATCATTAATTACCTGGTTTTTGCCAAACTGTTCTAGGAAGTTCCATCCACAAAAAATCATTCGGGGTAATATCAGCATTGCTCAAGTGCTCTCTGCTACATCGTCTGAGACTAATTGCGATTAAATGAGAGAAGAATTAGAGGCTTTAAGGCATTTTCTTAGAAATGCGCATGTTCTGCAGCACTTGTAGGTTTTTTCCTTCCAGTCCATGTAAGGCTTCCTTCTAAACTGAATGTGCATGTTTACATATGCACCACCTGAAGGTGTCTTGCTATACCATTCATAAAAATGTTTACTGTCTGCTGTAAAGCAGAAAGGGTACCTTTATAAAAGTTGTCAGTCACAGCTGTTCCATTCTTTTGGGGAAGAGGAGTAGAGGAAAAAAAAAAAGGATAAAATTGCAGTAGTACCAAAATGAAAACAGACTTCTAGGTTTCTCTTTAGTATTTTAAACAACTGGAAGTCCAGTACAGTTCCATCTGAGAATTAATAGCTTAACATATTCTATTAACGAGCAGTGAGTTTCAGCTATTTCCTGACAGGCATTTTGAACTGACGCACTTGGATGCGCATGTCCCTTTGTACCCTTGATGTATTTCTCAAAGAGGAGCTATTTCTGTTTGCATTACTCTTGCCTAAACCTGTTTTCCAAACTATTTTGAAATCCCCATTGTATGTACAGCAGGAGGCTATATAGTTGCAGTGTGTCAGACTTGATAATTCTCAATATCCCTCATCTTTAAAAGAAATCAGTGGCTCATGAAAATTTAAAAGGAATAGAGTAGAACCTGGGTATTGCAATTAATATTTTCAGTATTTGAATTTGTGGTGACTGTTTCCCAACATTTGAAACAAGGATTTAATTCTTTACTGAACTTTGTCATATGAAGAAAATCTTCTGAAAAGAATATCTGTAGCCTCAGGAAAATGAATCTGATGGAGCCAAATCAATTGCCTTTGTGGTATGAGTGTAAAATGTTCTCACTTGATGCTGCTGAAAAGAAAGGGTAAAAAATTAAACCATATCACTGCTTCCTTTCTCTCTAGAATGACAAGTTCCCTTGCAGCAACAAGTCATTTGTGGTCATTTCTTCAGTGAATTGATATCTGCTTTATGTAGTAATATAAAGTTTAAGTAAATTGCTGTCACTTCTAAAAGGTCAACAACAGCTTGAAGATGTTGCATTTTGTTTTTTCTAGGAAATATGCATGTGAGTGAGATGACATTGATTTCATGTTGGAAGGCAAAGTCTTGTTGAAAGACCATCCTGCTGGTATACACAAGAAAACCTGCCCTCAATGCCAGTTTTTTTTCTGTAATTCCTCTTAACCTTTCCTTGGATCTGTCCCTAAGAAAATCTACAGTGTATGCAACTTATGCTCAGAGGCCAGAATTTACAGCAAGGTTGTTTACGTCATTCTTTTCTGCCCCAACTTCCACCTCTACCATTCAGGTCTCCTTGGCTGATTTATCGTTGAGATGACTGAGAAGACAGAAATCTCCTATGGGTCAGTAAGGATGGGGGAGTAGCAGTGGATCTGCTGCTTTGAAATAGCAAATCTGAACTAGACTCAGATCATCTTGTTCCCATGGCCCACTTCTGTATGAAGTGTGGAATCTCCCTATCCTTTTAAAAGAAAAGGTTGGCCTTGGCTTGATTCATATTTAAATAAAAGTTTAAGGCCTTGTCTTCAGCATCATTGTAGGTGCCTTCTTGCTGCTCAAAGTCAAGTGGATTGAGCTTCAGTACCAATTGTAGAAAGTATTCAGAGATATCATTGGCAAACGTTAACAGCCCAGGGTCTACACTGCAGCAAGGCTTTTGCCTAGACAAAATGGAATGGACTGAGGTACCTGCTGACTAAATACAATCCAGTTTCACTATAAGTGGGTCTTACTTTTATTTTCTGCTGAGAGCATTCTCTTACAGGTAATGAATAGATCTACTTAAGAGCAAAACTCTAGCTTGAAAAGGTACTGCTTAGTGAGCTGACAACTTTTACCTCTCCCAATGTAGAGGTTCAGTGTGGCATTTCTGGCTCCTATGCAGGCTGGTGCTCTTCGTTGCAGAGTTAGATGCCAGCTTGGGGGCTCAACCCCCTATATTTTCCTTTCCTTCCTTTCCTCCTCTTCTCTCAGTTGGGCACAGGCTGGCAACAACAGTGAACTGTGGCTTTAGGCATCAGTCCAGTTCCAGACACAGTAGGAAAATTTCAGCCTATAATGACAATCATTTCTTACCCCTCAAAAGTCAGAGCAGAAAAGCTAACAGTATGGTTGGAGTGATCTTAGTTCTGTCTCACTCTTCCCAATTGAAGGAGCGGCTCCATAAACAGTGAACTGACTCTTACGGCTCTTCTAAAGTATCTTCGTCTTGTGCAACTGTCGTATACTTAGTGCATGGAACAGCTTTCAGTTCTACTATTAGTGTTTCTTTGAAATGACTCTTATTCCAGCAAAACATGAATTAAGTTATTTATCCACTGGCTGATGCCCTGAAAGCAAAATGGCTATGAAGCAATAACAAATTAAAAAAAAGTCCTGAAACTTTACCTGTATGGGCAGTGGTTCTAGCTGTATTGCTCATGCTATTTGTTAGGTGCCATTAATCACACTTTGGCCCTTCCTGCTGAATGTACTGAAGCCATAGCTATGTTTTACTCCTAGACTTTGATTATATCTGTGTTCTTAAAGGTTTTTGCCATGAAAAGCAATGCCTGGCTCCCAGGTAAAGGATGCAGCATGGTTTGTCACATTACTCATAGGTGTTCTTTAGGAGAGACCAGCTATATCCACAATGTGTAGTTCTGTGCTCGCATCTCTTCTAGGCATCTAGCAAGTCTGACAAATTATTTTCATATACAGTTCTCTTTTTCCTTAATCTATGATTTACAGCATGGCTTTCCTGTAGAGGTTTGTGTGGTGTGTAATACACTGTATATACTGAAGTTTTGATTTGAACCTGAATAACTTATATTAGGTTTGATCATGTGTGGGTATTAAAATGGTTTACAGTAAGTAGTAATCAATCATGATAAATTACATATGTTGATATCAAGTTGTAACTCCACTCAGTGCCCACAGTAGTGTTCTGATTTGAAGTAACCTATTGCAGTTAAATTGAGCACATATCCACAATTGGCTGAATTTAATTGCCTGGCTGTTTACTGTTTGGTTTCATGGTACCACACAAGCTCTGAGTACTGGAGTCTTTGAAAAATCTGAAAGCTTTGGACACCTCGTATTTATCTGTGTCAGACACAGTGATGTAAAGTATTGTTGATCTTTAAAGAAAAGACTGAGAGGAAAAACCAGCTTTAAATCACTCCAGGGAGAGCTTCGGAAAAACAGAACCCAAAACAGTACTTCTCTATTTTCAAAGCAGCATATGCAGGCATAGCTGCATGACTCTCATTAAGTTCATCTGAGTCATGCAGCTAAAGCCCCATGCAATGTTTCAAAAATGCAGGAAATAAAAATGGTCTTAAACCAGACATCTGGGCTTCCATCCAGTTTTCCGGTGATAACTTCTGATGCATGCCATTAATAAAGCATCATCCATGGGCTAAATTATTAAACTATAGAACTCTTTGCAGAAGGCTTATAAGTCAGTTTTATTTAAAAAACAAAACAAAGCAAAAACAAACAACTCCCCCAATAACAAAAGCCCAAAACTTCTGTGCACTCTTCAGCAACCATTGCTAACCGCAAGGCCCTTTTCCTTTTGAAGTGTTAATCTTTTTTTCCTCTCATTCTTTTCAATTGTCTTTTTGACTTTTTCCCTAAAGTTCTCAGAAAGTACCCATCTGAAGTCCATGTTCTGCTTCTGATTTTTCATAGTAGAGAGCAAGTGCCTTCCCTTTGCTGGTTCCTTTATCTCAGGTGAAGTTCTATACAATACAGGTGCCAGGATGGGAAAAACACACCTTTTCAGAGGTGAAGATGCTTTGCTGGTTCCCTGTCTTTTGTATTTTAATGCTGGCAGGAAGGTAGCAATGTTAGTAACTCTTTAGAAGTTTAATATTAAAAAAAATTCTCAATAGCAAGGAAGATAATCTAATTAACTACTACTATAGATGAAGATCTTAATGAGTGAGGTTTGGTTTTGCCTTCAAATACCAACAACTAAGCTGTGTGTAGTTAACGAGTTATTTTAAGAATACCAGAAATGTAAATAACTTAGTCATTACTACGCTGTAGTCTCAAGTATGTTGCCATTTCACAAGTGTTACCAGTTTGACAAGGGTTCTGTTTTGCCTTAATCTGGTATAAGTATGGGAGGAATTACTAAAAATGTCATAGTGAAAAGATGAGCTACTCGCTCAGCTTTTACACAGCTGTCTTCTGTGGCTTTTTGGAACACTGGAATCTAATAACTTGCCTGTAATATCTATAGTTTTGGCAAGCTGATGGCAATGCATACAGGGCAAGCTAAGAGAAATACCTCTGTGATGGCTACGGGCAAGTAGGAACACTCTCAGCTGTGAGAAATAGCTTGCAATATACTTTTGTGACATACTTGTGTTGGGTTTTTTTAAACTAGCCAAGGTATAAATTATTTTGCAGCACTGGATGTGCTTAAGACATACAGGTCATCTTTGTAAGACATTGGAGTTGTTGGTTATGACTCTGAATCTAGTGCTGTGTTGAGAAGCATTGTGCTGGATTAGAAATAAACTTGAAAGGTTTTAAAATTTTCAATACAATGCAAAACAACTTCTCCATGGGCTGCATGTTATACCTTGTCTGAGAGACCTTGACATTGAATGTAACTAAAATGTGTAACCACCAATATTCTTTTTCCTCTAATGTTAATTTTTGGGGAAAACTAACACAGCAGTTTTGAGTACAGTATCTTGTTTTAAATATGATTTAACCTGCAGATTTATCCATAAGAATGAATGTGAGTTGATTTTACAGTTCAGTAGTATACATGTGTATGTCATACTGTGAACTTGCTGTACAAAATGAATGTTCTTTATTTGCTGTGCCAGGTGCTTTGTTCTTCATTTTTTAATCATAGGAAACTCAGGGTTCCCAATGCTCAAAAGTATTCATATAAATTGATTTCTTTAGAGAAGCACTTTGTTTTATGAAAAATTACCCAACAGTAGCCCTGGCAACTCCCCACTTCCTTAAATCTCTGGTTGCATCTCTAACACTGGGCAGAAGGTAAAAGCTTTTATAGAATATAGTAACCTGTTTTTTCACATGTGGTCTGTTTCTTGGTATCTGAGATTGAAGTCTGGAAATATGTAAAATGGTTGCACTGTAGTTCGGGGGGCAGGGTGGTGATTTCAGCTGACGGTCGAAATAACTTGTGCTCTGTTTCAGCAGCATGAAAAATATTTTTACCCCCAAAGAGGGCATGTTGATTGTGGGGTAATTAAGATGATTAAAATCCAGCTGTTGTAGCTTTTACTTCAGAAAATATTTCGTAACTTGCCAAATCCTCTTCCCTTCAAGAAGAAAACAGTAGTCTTCAAATAAGACATTGTAGTGTCTGAGCAAAAGGCATATGTGTTCATGCTAGAACCTGATACTAAGAAGACAAACAAGGTAGAGAATAGCTCCCCAGGAATGATTTGAAGGCATGGAGGACCAAACCTTTGCAAGTCAGCCCCTTACAAGGTTCTTCCAGCCTACTGCAGCCCAGAAATTAGCCGTATCGTACATACGGCAGTTCTAAGGCTGGGGCTTTTCCTCTGTGTGTTATTTTCAGCACTGGCAGGGGAAAAAAAAACTTTGAATGGCAAGGTGACTGATGCAAGTAACCCTTTGCCATCTTAAAATTATCTGAAGAGCTGGCAGTGAAAATACATTGGATAGTGTTTCTGGGGATTAAGCAAGACTAAAGGAAAAGCTTGGTGTTAAAAGCATTAATTATATTTAATAATTTACCTGAAAAATACCTAGGCTACGAAGGGTAGATCATCCAACATGTAAATTCTGGACCTATTTCCCCAGAAGTGGTTGGATGTGGCTGTATGTGGTGATACATTCTTGGTTGTTAGAATTGAGCAACTGAGACAGATCCCAATGTAAAGTGGTTTAAGGTTTCTTCTAATATTTGAGTAGTGCAAGCAAAATAATAAGCTTTTTCCCCCACCTTTCAACCTTCAGTGCTGAAATCCCCAAGCAGTGAAGCGAAGGCTATTTCTGACATCCTCTTTCTCCTCATATAGTCATCCAAACTACAAACAAATGTTCACTTGCCTGCCATACTGGCTTGCCTACACAAGGAAGTTACGGTGGTTTAACTGTGATGTGATTGTAAATCCACTTAAATTGGTTCCAAATGTTCTGTGAGCACTCTAAGTCTGATTTAAACTGAAATGATAGTCTGGATAGTTTGTTCTGCAGACTTAAAACCTGCATTTTAAATTAATGGAGTTAATTGTTGTGCTGCACTATGGAAGACATAGTCTTAAATGGAACATTAACTCAGTCTGTTGTGATATCCTATTCGGAGTTGAAATGACTCTTTCTGAGATGGTGCTCCTGAGTGACTGGAAGCTGGGAGAGCCACATGCAGTAAGAGGGTTGTTTTGCCTGGTTTAATTCCAGATGGGTCTCTGGTGTCTTTTGAGGGACCAATAACTATGCTGTGTTTTTCAGTTCTTCCAGAGAGCTGCCTACCAGGCTTATAGATGTCGACTGGCTTGTGTCCACACTGCTCAGTGTTAGCGCCTGGAGGAATAGTAGGTTGAGTGTCCTGTGGCCCTTTGTACTTGGTCTGAGTAGACCAACTGTGTGGGGTTTTAAAAAACTTCGAAGTGCCGGAAAGTATGAGGTCTATGTTTATAGCATTAGTGAGGTCTCATGTTGTGGATATAGGGCAAAATAAGAGGATATTTGAGGGTACTAACCCTGCCAAGATAGCTTAAAGGACTGCATGGGGTGAGGGTGCCAGGTTTCAGACTAGCTGTGGGCCATATGCAGTGAAAGACGTTTCATAGCTTAAATGCTTTTGCCACTGAAGAAATCTTTTGATGCCCAGATTAAAAGACTACTTCTCTTACCTCTTAGCAGCATTGTTTAGAACAAGCATTCCCCCCCCCCCCCCCCCCCCCCCCCCCCCCGTCCTGGCCTGAAAACATGTGTAGGTGATCTGGGGTGCCATTTTGTTTCAAATATATTGGTCACCAGCCCCATTCTCTAGGTAGAGCTGGTAAAAATCTGTTGTGAGCAAAGTGTTCAATATTGCTTATTAACCAATTATTAATTGCTGGTCGAGTTGTTGAAATTTGAGGAGAGGCATTCCTTCAACCTTACTGACTCACTGGGGTCCTGTTCATAATGCTCCTTCCCCTTGCTAGTCAGGTAGGTCCTAAAAAATAAACCAAGCTCCAACTGTAAAGGCTGTCAACTGCTGCACCAGCTCTCTGCCTCATGTAAAGGCTTGAGCTTGGTGTTTCCAACCTTACGTAAAACTCCTTGTCAAAGGATGTTGGTGTTGCAGGATGTTTACAGGGGCTTAAGAAACAGGAAAAGCACCAAGAGATAAAGCTGTTGCAGGTAACTACATAGGCAAGACACAGGAGACTTGGAAAATCCACAAAGCTGGATATTTGAGGATACTGGGCAAGTACCTGGAAATTGCCTGGTTCATTCTCTTCCCTAGGTGTTGGCATACACGCACGGTTAAAGGCAGGCAACTAGGCGGGATGAGCCATTGACCTGAATGGGTACGACTATCCTGATGCTCTTATGCAGAGTTAGCATCTGCAGTTCTTTTTGAAGGTTTCTGGAATTGAGATGCTCCTTCAGAGAGCTGAGCACTTTCTCCAGTAACCAAGATCTTATGAGGGCTGCTTCATGCTTCTGAGGAGAAAAGGAACGATAATGCATATGACTTGAACAGAAGTCTCCCCATACAGCTGATTACTCTTTTTATTTCCTTATGTATCTATGGCTGTCTGCCTTCAATTGACACGATGTGCTGTGCTGTTGTTTTTTGGTTGTTTTTTTTTAAAAAGATCTTAATGTGTCTCAACTCAGGTGTTAAATTGCTACATTCTGCACCAAGGAGAACTACTTTTCTAAAGAGGTATGCTGTCCCTATCTAGAAATGAGGGGAGAATGCATTAGGGGGAAAACCATAATGATTATTTGGTTGGACAAATTTTCATATACTACATGGTTTCCTTAGAGAAGAATGTCTTTTGGAGCCTCTGCTGTGTTCTGAAGAGCTCACTGTCCCAAGAATTCATTAAGAGGTAGTAAATACGAATCTCATCTGCATTTCATTCATTTGGCTTGCAAATGGAAAATATCTATTTATCCCCTCTTATACTCTTTAGGTGCTTTTCACACTTGAGTCTAGTTCTGAACTACAACTACTGTTGGAGGACTAGAAGGGACTTGTACAGCAGCTAGAGTCATGCTGTTCTGTGCAGATCAAGTGAGTCATGGTATGGATGCTTTCTGTGCATATTTCCCTGCTTTCCAGTCTCTGCTGTATTAAAAGCTAGCAACACTCATGCCCTTTACTGTCGTTAGTTTGTGGAAATTCCACTCAATATAAATTCACTTTGTTTCTGAAACAGCTTTGCGGTCTTGTACAAATAGCATTTTCACAGTTTGTATGTATTTGCCTAATTTTCAGATGACCTTGTGGTTAGTTTTTCTTCATAATTTTTTGTTCTACACTGCTTAGAAGATGACAAATACATCTTCATTCTCAGAGTTGCTACTTAGGGCGTTGCCTAAGGTCAAACCTCATTTGTAGACCTTATTCCTGTGAGCATTGCCTCAGGTGCTATCTCAGATTTTCATTGTGTGTAACCACTCAGTCTTACTGTGGTTTTGTGGAACTTGGTAAAAAGCTACAGAAACCAGAGGTACATCCCTGGCCCGCATTCAGAGGCAATTTGCTGGTCATTTGTCATGAAGCGTTTTCCCAGCAGGCAGGTGAACGGTGGGAGTTAGCTTGCTCTGGTTAAAAACTCATTTGCAAAATGCTGTGAAACTAAGAAATGGTTTGTAGCATAGTCAGTCTGCCATAGTCTCTCCTTTACTACCCAGCCTTTTAAGGAGAGTCATTCATAAAAAGAAGCAGTCTCTGCTGCTTGCTTGGTGTAGTGGGTGTATGATACCCTCCCAAAGCCACGTAATGAATCTTGGACTGAATTCAGGAATCGCGTGAATGCATTGCTTCTGTGTATGAACTTCTAGTTTTTTCTTGTCTAAGGTATTTTTTCCTAGCTACTTTGATTTTTTCGTTGTACACAGCTTTATCAGAAGATACAGCGAATGCTGTAAAGGCACACCAAGAATTTCTTTGTATGTATTGCAATGAAAGCAAGCTAATCGCTTTCTGAAAGAAGTTCAAATGTTATTTCTTCAGTGAGAAGTACATCAATAAGTAATTTACCAGTGAAATGATTGCATGTGTTTACAATGTGCTGTGTAGTTTGGCAAAGGATGTTTAGGATCTAAGTCTTTTAGCTTTTGCCAGTATGTAAAGATGTAAATTTAGACTTAAATTACCAATATTGCATGTATTTTCCACATGAGAGGAATGGCAAGGAAAGCAGGGGAGAGACCTTTTGTGAACAAGTCTTGGAGCCTTTAGGGACGGGGTAGCATGTTTAAAAGCAGCTGTGTAAAAAGAAAATGGTAAATCCTGTCTATTTTTAGATTGTCCTCTGACCAAGAAAATGGCTGTATTAATAAATAAAAATGGAACAAATATAAGGTAAGTACTAGGGAGCTTTTTAGATTGCATCATGTGTCCCGGTAGTTTTGGGCTAGAATATTGTCTCTGCTGTAATGCTAATAGAGCTGTGGGTAATGAGAACCATGGGCTGCTCCTGGGTTTACTGCTGTAACGGTTTACTCTTGTCAGTATGACAGAAGATGAGCTGCAGTTTCTGTAGTGGTCTGGCGTTTGTGTTGCTAATTTGCTATTTTTCTTGGGTTCCAAGCTGTCAGTAAAACTTTAAAACTTCCTGGATAAACGTAGCTTAATGCAAAGGCTTACAGAGACTGAATTTTATTTCATAGGGAGGAAGGAGGGAAACAGACTTGCAAGGGGAACCTGGCAGTTCATGTAGCCATAATAGGGAATCCTGAGGGGACTGTGGTTCCAGGCCTAAAATGACCTTGCTACAGAACTGCTCTTATTACACTTAATTCAGCAGCTCTGCAGAAGGATTCCTTGATGTGGTGACAAGAAAAGCAAAATCTATGAACCTGCGTTTGTAAGTGTAACATAAGGGACTTCTGCAAATAAAAGAAAGAAGGGAAAGGATTGAAGTGAAATGTCCTGTAAAATAGGAGCTGAATAGTGATAGGGTCCCTGTCACCATCAGCTTTATTCAGTCAGTACTGGGAATGCATTTGGTCCTTGGAAATCTTAAAATAGTTTTGATTACTATAAGACATTGCCTGGGTTCATATTCAGAAATAAGAATGCACAACTGTATTTTAGCTACATTGAATGAATATTGATCTCCTTACCACTTTTTATCCTAGGGCCCTTTGTACCATATGCAGGTATAAGTGAATGCATTTGTATGTGGATTGGGAACTCTGCTTCATTAAGCTACATATAGGCTAAATGGAAACCGCCAACTTCACAATGCTATGGGAAGAAGCAAACTTAAGAGCAAAAGTAGTACTATTTTCTTAATGAATTACAGCATTCTATACAGTCCTTCTAATTCAATTCTATCTACCTCTACCCCTAAAGGGTTAGCGCTTCTAGGTTCAAAGACATCTTTACTATGTGTTCCTGTGTTCTTGTGATGCCATTCTGGGGTACTGCATGAATGGGGTCTGGGTTTAGGATTTTGTTTTCTTTCAGCTAACTGGATGTGAAAACAGGATACTATGACTTCAGAGAAACAGATTGCTTGTTAGTCACTTCAGGGCATGTACATACATGTATGTGACAGAAAACGGGTGTTACAGTAAGGCCAGCTCCAGCTTGAGTACGACCAGGTGTATTCTACCAGTGTCCCACAGATACAGCTTCACAAGGATACAGGGTCCCAATGTGGGTATTTAGATACTGTTTTTTGACATTTCTACTCTCCCCTTCCCAAATGCATGCAATGTTGGGTTTTTTTTTTATTTTGTGTGCTAATTTCTGGGGCCAGATTTGTGTTAAAGCTTCTGGTCTCTGTATGTTCTTGTCTTGGTATGAGAGGCGTTGAAATATTTTGTTGTTACAGGTCTGCGGTGATGTGCTTTATTCAGGCTGCAGTGAGCCCTAGTGCACATCCCATCCCAGGTGTGAAGAGCCTTGGAGGGTTTAGCCTCACTGTTGACTCATGGCATTATTAGGCTTCACTCATGGAGCGGTGTGTGTTTTGTTGGCTTTCCTTCTGTTTGTACGTTCAATACCAGACTTGCTGGCCTGTTGATCTTTTCTGTATCCCTTTCTGTGCTTTCCTTCCCTTTCATTGCCCTTACTTGGGTAATAGTAGTAGCATCCTTTTTTCCACAGTTCCCTAATCTTCTATTTCAAATACTGCTTTTTCTTGCTTTCTGACATAATTTTTGTTACTGGATTCTAAGTGTTTAGTAAAACTTCAGATGGATAAGTTACCTGAAACTGTTGATGTTTCCTCACCTATTAATATAAATAGGTAAACTTATGTCTTTTTTTTAAGCCATTTATTTCAGCACTAGAAAACAAATTAAGAATAACAAACCCAAAGCACTTCTATTACTTTATTGTTGGTTAAAGATACCACTTAGCTTCAGAAAAGCGAGCAGGTCATTTAAAACCATGTAGTAGCATGTCCTTATCTTTTTATGCGAGATGTGGGTCAAGTACACAGTTGTGAAAGTTGTATCAAGACCAGTCTGGAGTGATTACATGCTGAGGAGATACCCTGAATTCTCATTAATACGTGCCAAGCTATTAATAGTCACATTGTACTTCTGAGTTCCACAGTGATGTGCTAGTACTCAAGGGCAGTTAAAGAAGTTGATTAGGCAAATCCAGGAGGCAAAAAAAAAAACCCAAACCAAAAATGTTAACATTAGTGAATTGGCTCCAGCACTGCAGTCACTGCCGCTGTGTGCATAAGCACGTCTTCCACATCAATGGAAACCTTTCTTTACAGCTACTCTCCTTTTGCTAAAGAAAGGAGTGTTACGAGTAGTGTTTGTTCTGTAAAAGAAGGCTGATGGTACTGGGAGTTCATAGCATGAGTTTCCATGGCTCAGCAGCAGACAATGGCCTGGCCTGATGTTTCCAGCTTGCCAACCAAGCAGCTGAGCCTACTTCCCTCCCCAAGCAGGGGTGGGAGGAGGATGTAGCAACAAGCTCCTGCCTTGTTTCCTCTCAGCTGGCATCTTTCAGCCATCTCAGCCTGACTTCCAGCCAGAGCGGGATCCTCTAGTGGCTTTGTATGATAATGATGGGTGACTTCCCAGCATCATCATCTTGATAGTCTTGTTCTAGTTGTGGTTTCAGATGCCCTTGACTGTGCAGGAGTGCTGAAATTCTGCATCCTGATGGGGCTTGACTGAACTGTCCTGAGTCATGTTGTTTCCTCATCTGATGTTTAAAAAGTCAGTAATGATTCTATGTGAGTCCTGTCACCTCTAGGGTGTTACATACATACATGATGAGACAATTCTAGTGTAGCAGTGTCAGCTTTCTTGATACTCCAGAAAGCTTAAGGATGAAAAATAAATTCAGAACAGAGCTGGCTCTATTTGTAAGAGGGAAATGTTCTGAGGAAATGCTAAATTTAACCACATCTTCTGGCAAGTACGTCTGCCCTTTGGCAGCACAGGCCATTTCTAATCACGTTATCGTAGGCTTGCTTCTGCAGCAATTAGTGTGCTGGAGAAATATTAAATCCCTGGAATATTTCACCCCAAAAGAGCTGGAGAAATATCTTGCACTTTCTCTACTTGGTTTTGTAAGGTTAAAAAAAAAAAAGCCAGATTACAGCACTCTGCTACATCTGTTCTAATGGGCTACATATTCATTTTACCAGTGACAAATATTAAATGCATAATTTGGCATACTGATCAGATGTTCATGTAGCTCAAGGAACACAAAAAAAGAAAAACACCACCCTGCTGTGAAGAAAAGGAGTTTGCATGGCCTGCTATGTTTTGTTAGGTTTTTTAAACAGATTAATCAGTATATCAGGGCCAAATGTTGCTGGAAGAGGCAGTATTCTCATGTCTTAATGGCTAGGTCCATGGTCATCTGCAGGTGTGGTATCTTTCCACAATGCTCAAAACTCCTGGGGCAAGAAACATGATTGTGATCTAATGGTAACCACTGAGAAAAAAGAGGTTCGCTAATTCTTATTTAATTTTAAAGTCTTCAGAATTATTCTGAGGATTTAAATTGTAAGAATTGCTAGTCTGTGTAACTGCAGGGTGATGCTCCTCTTGCCCCTCATGCCCCTCTCCCTTCTGTTCTGCTCTGTGCTTGCCTCTCCTGTTGAATGTGACCTGTGCTTTGGAGGAAGGATGTCAGCAGTTGATTGGTTAGAGAAGAGGAGCATGGAAACAACATGTATAAGGAAGAAATCAAATTTTCTGCATGTGCCTCTTCTATAAGCAGAGAAAGATGAAGCTGATAAAACTGTGCTCTTTAGTATACTGAAATATAAACTGTAGTCAGCAATAGAAGAAATAACAGCTGTTCAGGCTTATTTAATAAATTAGTGTTTAAAGCCAGGAAATCTCTATTGTATCGGTTGCTTTGATATCTATTTATCTGACCAAGCCTTGCAGTAAATGCATAGGGTCTTTTTAATGAGACAAAAGCAGCATGAAACTTTAAATAACTAACTAAATAATTGTTAACACTGGCAGAGAAGATTGGAGATTATTTTTAAGCTTAAATGGGCACTTGTTTGGGGTGCACAGGCCTAGAGCAAATGCTGTTCAATTGAAAAATACTGATCTGTTTTCAGCAAAGAGTTAATAAACAGTGGGGGGAATAAAAGGAGCAAGGGAAATATTCCTTGGCAAATCAAGTGAGTCTCAGGCAGCCATGCCTACCCTGTCAAATCTTATTAGTAAGGCTCTTTACCTATGTTATAAAATTGGTGCTGTACATTCTCTAATGAAGGGATTATTTTAAGGCTGTGTGCATTTGGGCAGGAATAAGAGCCTAGCATTGAGGGAGACATCTGTAACGAGAGGTTTTTAATCAGGATACATTATTAATGAACTGCACAGGAGACACAAACTTGCTTTATTAGGCAAAGTGTAAATGAGCCTATTTGGTAAGAACATGCAAAATGTGTGTGCGCTGACAGAGGATATTTTGAGAATTTAACTCATTTCTGAATAGTAAAGGCATCCAGTCTGGCTATAATTGGTGCCTGTGGCAATTGTTGATACCCTGACTACATTAGCTTTCTGTGCCCTTTAGCAGAATTGGGAAAACATTTCTAGTACTCGTTAAGTTGTCTGTTATCGAGACATCATAAATATACACGTTTAGAATAGATGATTTGCTATCCCAGTGCCTTAGAGCACTTAAATAAATTAGTTCCTGCTATTTCAGGCATTAATGTTGCGGTAATTATGTATGAAGCGATAATGCAATTAAAATTGCCTTCCAACTTGCTCCAGTGGGAATATTTTTTGAAAATAACACTTGATCTTTTCTCAAAATGTATTCTAGGGCAGGTGGATGGGCTGTGTGGCTCAAAACAGCAGTGCGGGACTGTTTTACGTCGAGATCCTCAGCTTGCCTGCAGCTCAAGTCAATATTAACCAAGTATTACCATCTGTTGGCTTTTGTTGACCTCTGGAAGGAGGCAGCAGTCTGATTTTTTTTTTTCTTTTTTTTCCCCTTCTCTAGTGGCGAAGTGCCCACATCACAGCTGGCATCGAGTGCTTCAGCAGTGGGGTTTCTTATTTAAAGAATGCGGCCACACTTCAAGGCAGGAAACATGGGCTGGTTTTCAGTTTGCAACATGTTCCACTTTCTTTGTGCACAGTACCTACTGGTTTCAGATCTTTGCAGTATCTGCTATAATAAAGCACAGCAATATATCAACCCAGATTTCAGCCTTAGGTCTGAATTTCTTTACGTTTAAATTGGACCTCTTGTTCCTTGGGAGAAAAATATGTATTTTGTAGCTGAGTTACAAATAAGCTTTTCCAGCTTTTTGGCAGCCAGGTAATAGTTAAAGTGAAAAGATTTTTTTTTTCCAGCCAGAAAAGCAGTTTAATAACTTTGGATCCATTTGTTCATAGCAGTACTGGAGTTGAGCCCTGCAAACCCCTGGAGCTTGGCAAGCCAGGCAGACTTGGCAAGTTTTCCTACCAGTTTACCAACTCTGAGTCAAGCATGGGTTGTAGCAACTTCAAATGTATTTAGTACACTTTGTTAACAGGAACGTTGAGGTGGAGGGGTTTTTTTTGGTTTGTTTTTCTTCTTTGACCTTAAGGAATACCATACTCTCTCGTAGAAACAGCTGGTCCTTAAACCATGCATGACAATTTATGGCTTGTGTTAAATTTGAAATAAATGTATATTTTACCCAGAGTATCTGATTTACTCTTGACATTAAGATATTGAGGAAGTATACAGCATTCTTTCTGTCGATTGGCATTTGATAACGTGAATCTCTGGAAAAGACAAGCATAGCCATTATTTTTCAGTGTGTTGTAACTGTAACAGCTTTTGCCCTCTGTTTGGAGCTTGTGGTGCATGCAGACTTGTGTAAGCGTTGGGAATGTGCTCCCTTCTAATTTTCACCTGTATGGATCCTGCCAAAAGAAAAATAGTTCAAATTTGGCTTTTCAAATAGCAGAACATTGAACTTTCTGATGTTAGTTCTTGCCCACCTAAATCATACAGCCTTGAAATAAGGAGAAAACTTTTCTGTAGAAAATTCTTTCAATGTTGAAAGACTAAAGGCGGTGACACCTAGATATCTATTTACCACAGTCAGACACATCCATCTCCTATAGTGATGGACTAATCTCAATATGGTTTTAGCAGGGTCTTTAATGAATTCTGCATCACCCAATTATGGTAGGGTAAGAACTTTGAGTAGAAAGAATTGGGTTTGTTGAGAGGGTATATTTCACTAGTACTTTGACAGTCTGTCTGCTGCTTTGTAATGCATCTTAACAGCTTTGCTTTTTCCAAGTTTTATATGATTATCATCTTCATTACTGCTGATGTTTTTTGTTGGGAAATGTGAATCTAAGGTACTAGCTTTGCCTGGTTTGGGACTTTTCTTCTAGCCATGGGCCAGCTACAGAAAGTGTGGCTGCTTTGTTTTACCCTCTTGATGGAAAATCAGACATGTCTGTTGCTGGAGGACTAGTTGTGGGAGGCTATGGTTTCAGAAAGCAATGGCCTCCTAAGTAGCATGAGCCAATGTCATAAAAGGCCTCAACATTTGCTACCGAACCTTTGAAGTTTACTTTGCCCAGTGGGTCTAGAAAATTGAGCAGAGCATAGGCTGAGGTTGCCAGTTAGGCAGACAGGCTTCTGATTTGTGAGCTATTTATGTTTTCTAGGATTGCTGCCCTCATTCATAGTTGCAATTAATTGCAAGAAGCCTGGAGATGATAAACACCTAGATCATAATTGCTAAATATCTGGGAGTATGCTTGTTTAAAGCTCTGTTTCTTCCTAGGAGAAGAAACCCTCAAATTCCTTACCTGACAGCCCCAAATTAATTGTGGTTTCTTTTTGGGACCTCAGGCTTTGTACCCAAGACCTTTCATCTCAAATTTACTTGGGGAAAGATAATTTTTTCCCTTCTTTATTATATTCTTTCCTAAGCTTCTTTCAATGCCCACTGACTGAGAAAGAAACTTTGTTCCAACCCAGTAAAGCAGTTCTTGTTTCAAAAAGCTGCTTAAACAAGATAAGAACTAGGCTCAAGGAAGCTAGGTCCAAGGAAATGCTGAAAAGAGTTTACCTATGCACTGCTGCTTACAGCAGTCTGCTGGGATCTTGGCATTACAGAATCCCCTCAGTTGGAAGGCAACTTGGAGGCTGTCTAGTCCAACCTCTTGCCTAAAGTAGGGTGAACACTAAATTCAAACCAGGTTGCTCAGAGCTTGCCCAGTTGGGTTTTGCAAACTTGTAAAAGGATGGAGACTCCACAGCCTCTTTGGGCAACCTCTTCCAATGTTTAATTATTAAATGGGTAGTTTATTAAATAGTAATGTTTACAACATGTAGACAATAAAATTGTAATATAATTATGATTATTTAACTGATAAGTTGGTATCACTGTAATTCTGGGACTGTAAAAATAGGACACAAAAGTCAAGCAGAGCATCCATCAAAACACATTTACCGTGAAAATTCTGGTCTCTGCTGACCATGATGGAAACTGGGTTGGCTTCTGGCTTCAAGCATGTTAATTTGCCAGCAATAAGGATTTTGAAATAGTTTGAGGCCATTTATTTTTTTAGAGTAATGATGCAAATACAACAAATTGCTCTATCACCTGAGTATTTTATTTTAAATAAGCAGTATTTAAAATGTAAGACTCTAGAAGAGAATAACTGCCTGGCACTGCTGATGATCATTTTTAGAGCATGACAAGCAACTGTCTCCAGATGGTGGTCTGTGTTCCACATCCTTCTCTTCTACTGTAAATGGACACATATACTGCAGTAGTAATCTAAAGCTTCTTGTAACTTGTCTTTGTTTCAGCTTTGGTTTGCTTTCGTTAATGGATTTTCTGGGCAGATCTTATTTGAGCGATGGTGCATTGGTCTGTATAATGTGGTAAGTGCTACATGTTTTGACTTGATAGTGGTCAGGACTTGTGTATTATTTTGTTGTGTCCCATTTCTTACGGGTAACTGTCTTGGATGTATGTCAGGAAAGGTGACATCACTTGTAAAAGCCCTTTTTAATCCACCCTGAGGTAGATAAAAACTTCATTTTGGATGGTGTTTTTATCACAAAAATAAATTTGGGAAAACACCTTGAAAATACATGTCTTTGGCCTAATATAACCTCCATAAAACTCTGCAGCTTTTAGATGGAATTTAATTTCTTCTTCAAAAGCATCTTCAGTCTTTTGTACTGAATATTTTGCTGACTGTTCATGTTCAAAATAGATACAGAATCTTAACCTTTGAGTTTTGATTTTTTTTTTTCTCAGACTCTGTAACAGTTAGATGCTCAGAGAAGTGTCATGCAGATGCTTTGGGTTGACTCATGCTACATTAGGTACAGAATGGGAAGTAGCATCGCTGTGTCACCAGCATTTTTCACTTGAACCAAGAGCAGGATGTGTCAGTCCAGGAGTGATTTCTGATTTTCGCCACGCTCTGCTGGGTGCCACACTGCCACATGGTTTTATCACTTTAATCAATAATAGTATTTAATCAGTAACTTCGATTGAAGTCTGGAGGATCTCCGGGACCAAGTTCCATAGCATACCATAGACCTGTGCTGGTGTTTTCAACAGTGTTACCTTTGTAATGTTACTGATGGGTGGCCTGGTGTCTGGATTTATAAGCCATTAGGACACTTTGTCAATGCTGAAAAATCCTTTGCATTTCTCTTTGGAGGGAGGAAATTTAACTTTTTTCTTAAGCAGACTCATTCCAAATATATGGTAATACAGAAAAAGCCAGCAAATTATCTCTATCACTGAGTAGTATTAATGGAAATGCTTAACTTCTGTCACATTAATCTTAAAAACGATGGCACAAACCCGCATATTCCATAAGATTTCATATTCTTTGTGGAAGATACTTATTCAGGGATTTTCCACTCCCTTGATTCTCTTCACCCTAATTTCCTGACCGTTACTCAGTCTGTCATTCATGTTTAGATATTTGCATCTATTATCTTTAAACCTGATTTGATGTATCTACCTACCCTACATAAAGCTCATGGATGAAACTCATCTTCTAGAATCAGTGAAGTAGAAATTAACCCTTGTTTTGTAAGGTCAGTATTTTCTAAAATTAGAACTGGTTGCATAGACTCATGAAGAATCAGGTGCTGGTAGGGTATTAGGGACTTCCACAGTTTGAAGGGGTTAGATTTTAAAGTGGTTTTAGCTCTGTCATTCTCTTCTGTGCAGATTAACCCTTTATTTCATTAATAGTCTCATTAAAGTATTAAGTGTAGAAAATCATAGTAGCATTGTTATTCATGCTTTTGCACTGGTTTACCTTCATAAACAAAAACACTAGAAGATTTACTTCAAGTGAGAATGTAAATGCCCCAATAAACACAGGAAACCTGGGGAAATACCTTAAAGCTGTATGAGAACATGCCCTTTTTTGGAACACATTGGACCAGTGGTCTTAGTTTCAGTTCCCCACCCCCAGTCTGCTGCCATTTTAACCATCTGGTTTATCACTTTATGAGCAAAAGAAGCGCATTCCCAGTTGGATCTAGGATGTAATTACTGATTCTCACTAGTCTCTAGTCCTCTGTGTTGCTCTTTGTCTGTTCCTCGACTGCCAACTCGCTGCTGGTCAGAACCACAGCCCAACTTTTGCAAGCATGCACACACGCTAGAAACAGTTCATAACTTCAAGCTGCTTCTTAACTTCAAGAACACTTCTCAAACTGTTAAAAATATATGTATGTATAGGATTAGAAATTATTTTTCCGATATAAACTGTTAATGTAAAAGGAAGTGAATGAAGTTTAGTATTCAGACATGCACACTGGTATTATTTTCACTCTATGCCTGCACTGCAGACTGCAAGAAACGTAGATACCCAAGCTGGCTTTAAATGAGCTGCCTCAGATCCTGGAAACACTTCAAAAGCAGCAATGTGGGACTCAGAGGCTAATTTACTCTGCTTCTGGCAAAGTGTCCTGCTGCCTCTCCTGGAAAGCTTCCGAGGCTTGGTCATCTAAGCGTCTGCCCATAGCACAGACACATACTGCAGTTAATTTGTTCCTATCAGTTCATGCCTGCCTGGAGAATCCCCAAAGTACCATAATACAGAATGGCCTTTGTTTTTCAGTAGATTTTTTTTTTAATGTGATTTCCACATTTGCTTTGTCTGTAAACTTAGCTTCGGTTAAGCATATTACGTATTTAACTATGGCTACAATTGCAGCTGTATTTGAATCCATTCCCACAAGGCTTTTTTGAAGAAGTACATGTTGTCTTTCCTTTGCAGTCTAATGTGTTTTACCCTCACTAGATTAGCTGGTACATCAGAAACTACTGATGCTTAACTCCTTGTGTTTAAGCTAGCTAACTGGTTAATAGTAAGAATTTTCTTTCATGCTTCTTTTGTTCATAAGTCAATATTTGAGAATTATGAATTACTGAAATTCATGTTTGGACATTTGAAAATTATGTCAAATAACATGCTAGTTGGTAATAAGTCTTCACTGAAGTCTGTGGGGAATTTTGCTGTTGTCTAGATACTGAAATATTATCTGAGATCCACTTAAAACTAATAGCTGCTTTTAATTAGTATTTGCTTTCCTTGCAGATTTTCACAGCACTGCCACCCTTTACTCTGGGAATTTTTGAACGATCATGTACTCAAGATAGCATGCTTAGATTTCCACAGCTATACAAAATTACTCAAAATGCAGATGGGTTCAACACAAGGGTAAGGAAAAGTCTCTGTTTCGTTAAGAATAACCATGAGCATCTTATTTCCCAGATCTTTCTCATCAGAAAATAACTTATTCCCCACTGTTACTTCTGCTTTATGCTAGCCACTGAGATTAAGATTGTTCTGCCTCCTGGTTCTTTGCAAAGGATTACATTTTTTTTACTTAAAAGCTAGGACTTTTTTTAAATAGGGATTTTCTGGTATGGCTTCAACTGAAACTGGTCCTGAAATATCTGTAAACTTTGATTCAAAGTAAGATTTGTATCTGAGTATGATTTTTTTTTTTTAATTCACAACTACTTAAATGGCGAGTTTATAATTTTCATAGGAACTGGATAACATCACCTGGATTTTATTTAATATACAAGTTGTCATCATGCTGTCTACTAGGGCGCTTTTTCACAATTAGTATAGCTCTATTCCTGTAGTTCTTTTGGAAAATAAAATTTGAATTGGTTTATTTGAACTTTGAGTTTTGAAGAATACATTTTACTTCATTTTGCTGTTTAAATGCTCGAAAATGCCAGCATTTGGAATTGTGTCTTTATTCCATAACAGGCACATCTAAATGTACTTCTGAATCAAGGAAGCTGTACGATTACTTTGTTTAGAGAGGAAATTGTAGAGTACGTGAAGCTCTAGTTTGTCCAAAATGGCATTATCTGTAAGTTAAAAATGGTGAGGCGCAAAGTATTTGCTCATTAAAAGAAATAGAATGTTTCATAGTACTGAATCAGTCTTTTAAAATCATTCTTTGAGGTAATTAAAGAAGGGTGACTCCATTTGTTTGCTGTATTTTGATAAAGATCTTAAATTGCAAGCATGCTTGCCTATTATATTTTAAGTTGTTAGAATAAAACAATCCAACTGGACCAATGTTTTCTTATGAAAGAGCAGAAATTGTAGGAGGAAATAGATCCTGCAGAACCTTAGGTATTTCAGTTCAGGACAAACATTGTCTGACTCTAAACTACACAATGAAGTGTTTGTTAGGAGTTGGAGAGAGGTCAAGAGTTTTGGACTCTACTGATGACTTGGTTTGTTTTCCCTCAGGTTTTTTGGGGTCACTGCATCAATGCCCTGATCCATTCCATCATTCTCTTCTGGTTTCCACTGAAAGTGCTGGAGCATGGTAAGGGCTTCATTATTTCTTACGTCAGTAACTGATGTTCAGTCCTACAGAGCCCAGTGTGTTTGCAGAACGGGAGGTCATGACGAGTCCCAAGAAAATAATGCTGACAGACAGTTCAATAGGCTATAGCTGCTGAACTTGGCTAGTTACCTAGTGGCTTTCAGAATTTACTCTAATATAATTATTGTTCGTATAGTGACTTTAATACATGAAAAATTAAACTGCTGCTTTGCCAAAAGGTTTTACTCAAATACTGAATAATGTCTTACAATGTTCTTACAGCAGCTGTATTACAACCATTTGCTTTATATCTTGTTGGATCTTTCCCATTCCATAACACAGTACTGTAAAATGTAGGATAAAATATAGATTTCACTACTGTTGAAGTCTGTGGAAAAAATGAATTGGCTGGAATGGAAGTAGACCAGATCAAGAGTCAGAGATATTGGGGAAATGAGAGAGACTTTCTGTTGTACAAATTAGGCTTATTAAGTCTTGCTTTCCATGAAAGGTAATGCAACTACATGGTATTTCACGGAACAGTAAATCCCATATGGTTCCTACCTAGCTTTACAATATAGTTGTGTGGGCAGGAAAAACCATGAGAAATCTGTTCTTTTACTGTTGTAAGAAATAGGACTAGATCAGATGAAGAATTTTGGGGCAGTGGAGGGGGGGAATAGTATTTATCTAAACCCACGAATTTTTCAAAACTGAAACTCTTTCCTGGAAAACACTAATTTCAAGAAAACCTTCTCGGCTCCAGGATGGATTAATTGGGGAGGAGGTGAAAGAAAATGGAAGGGGAGGGAAGATGAATGCTCACATCAGAGGCATGATGGTAAAGATACTTGTGGGAGGCAGGTTCATGTTTCTTTACCTGGCTGAGTAAAATGTCAGTATTGTATCCTTAGTGGCAGCTTCACACGCAATCTGATGGACCATACAAGAAAGGGCCTTCCCTTTTCTCCGTACGTGGGCTGGGAGCTCGGTTCAGTTTGGGGGGAGAGGGGTTTTTATGGTTGATTGGTTTTTGTTTTGATTTGGGGGGTTTTGTTTTTCTGTTTCACTATTTTTATGAGAAATGTTAATCTCGAATAGCTCTTCTTTAAATCCAACTTCAGAAATTTTAGGCTGATGTCTGTAGTGGTTACAGTTAAAGAAAAATACAGGTTTTGTTTTAGCCTTCCATAAATGTTTTTCTAACTAATTCCTAAATAGATAATGTACTTCTCATTTCAACAACTGAAACGATGAGACTGGAATACTCACCCGCTCAAATGGTAACTTTCGGAGTTCCTTTGAATAGGTTGCTTAGTTTGCTTTCCGAAGAGGAATGAATATTGAATTTTCAAGTTTCTTTGTATTTCCAAGAGAAAAAGGGATTTCAGTGCCAGAGACAAAAATGTGCCATTCACACTAGGATGTTTTTTAACCTCTTGAGTTCCTTAGAATGTGAAGTGCATAAAGTCCATGAATGAGCATTTGTATAGCTTTAGAAATTAATGTTCACTGAGTGTCCTGCTGTTCTCATTAACAGAAATATCATTCCTTTCAGGACTGCTTAGCCTCCCAAAGTGGAAGGTCATGGAAATCACTGGGGGAAAAAAAAGGCATTAACTTACTGCATTAAAATGTAACTCTGAAAAAAGAGACTTACACAAAAAATTATTCAATTACTTAAACGTGCACTGTGATGTTGCACTAGAGCAAAATACTGGCAGAGTCATTAGGTCAGTTTATTCTAGATCTATCAAAACTGATACGTATTTAGGCATGCCTTTTTCTTAATAAACTGAGACTTCTGGCATCAGCAGGGTTCATCAGACATGGAAGGCTCAAATTCTCTAGTGCTCTTCACCTTTTTCATTGACACTAGAGGAAAGAGCAAAGTGACTGTTAAAACTTGATGTGTATTTGTGAATGATGTGGTAAATGCCTGAAGCCACAGAGTACCAGGGGAGGAGTTGGACTGATAGAGATGATGGTGGCTAGAAACCAAACCAATTCCTAACCAAGCTGTCTCAGGCTTTAGCTCCTGTTGCAATGTTAGTGACTAGTCTATCTGCTGCTGTTTCTTAGTAGTTGAGGTTCAAAAGAGAAAAGAAAGCAGGGATATAGAACCAGCAACTTCTGGAAAATATTCACAACCTGTCAGTTCTTTGGAGACAACCACATGCAGCCATTGTAGAAGAAAACCATAACAAGTAGCTTGGGGTAACTGCACTGACTAAATAAATAGTCTTTTTACCCATAAGCTGGGCAGAGTATTCACCACAGAAGTCAGGGTGTCAGGGACTCTTCTCTGTAGACTTAAAAATTTACTGATCCTGGAGACCTATGTTACAGGAGCGTAGTTAACTAAGTAGAGGACCCTAGTTTAAGAATGTCAGATCCAGTTTTGCAAATAAGTCTAGCAAAGTGGTACCCTCATAATAGTAGAAGCACTGTGGTAGGCAGTATGTGTTCAGGAACAGGTCCAAGGTTTTATCTTAAGCCTTTTTCATCCCTGCTGTTTGTGTATTTCTCTAGCAATTGTCTTAAAAACTGTGAAAGTAGCAATACTTATCATGCTTGAGTAATGCTTGAAAGCTCCTGTGAGTACAAGTTCGTTTGGTGTTAGCGTGGCTGTCGAATGTGCTTTCATGGTGTTCCGGTTTTATTCAACAAGGGCTAAGAAAGACTAAACAGACATTTGAAGTACTGCCAAGGTTGGCACTTTCAAATGATAGATTAACATGTACTTACCCTTGTGCATACTTGACTATAGAGAAAGGGTGCATGGGGACTGAATGCTGCTCAGTTACTGAATTAACCTCCAGTAAGATATTTTAGATACTACATGTGTCCTTTTATAGCTGAATCTTTTGTGGCTTTTCTTAATTCAGCTCCATTTCACCACAGATCAGCTGGCGTTTTACAGGCTTTTTCTCCACAGGCACAGCAAATAATGGGATCTGTTAGAGGTGTCAATAAGTAGTACAGAACAGATAGCGAGAGAAAAAGTGACACTGGCATACCTCAGCTCTTATAGACAAATTACACATTAGGGTCTGGCAAACACTTCCCCTTTTGCTAGGATGGCTTCTGGCAACGAGGACTGTGGATATATGCTCTATCTGAGCATTGTGTCTGAGGCCTGGCTTAGCACAGCTTGTGCATTACCATTATCTCACAGCTTTTAAAAGTGCTTTTAGACATTCTAAAAGGCAAGGTTGGGAGCGGTTATTTTCTCCTGAAAATCTCCTTGTTATTTCATCCATTCTGTTGATAAACTGACTAACAAATGTGATAATTTTTCTTTCTTTCAGATGCAGTATTCACAAATGGCCAGGGAATTGACTATTTATTTGTTGGAAACATAGTTTACACTGTAAGTTTGTGTATCCTAGCAATTTTTGAATGGTAGAATTTCTTTACAGTTCTTTTATACCATGAGAAAATGGTGTAAATCAGAAGAAAGTATACAAGCAAAATGAAACTTATGTTGTGTGCATGATTTTTCCCTCTCTTTTCTTTTTTGTTGTCGTTCCCCCCTCCCCCCCGCCCCTGACATGCACCAACAATATCTTCTGCTCTGTCCTTCCCCCATCCCACACTGCCAAGGCCCTGGGTTGGTACCTAAATGGTAGAAACTTTTTAGGTGTAAAGGGGAGATTGGGCCATGAACACCTTTGAATTTGAAAGTGTTAATACTGAAGTTGTCTTTTTTCTTTTTTCCTTTCAGTATGTTGTAGTCACTGTTTGTCTGAAAGCTGGCTTGGAAACGACTGCGTGGACTAGAGTAAGTGCTCTTGGGTATCTTTTATTTTATTAGCACAGCTTTCTCCCTAATGAGTATTAATACAGAAAAGAAGTACTAAAAATCTAATTTGAGGCTTCAGTCTTTTAATTGGAACTTTTGTGTAAGGATAAACTGCTAAGCTCCATAAGTACAGGATGTGAGAGGAGAATGAACTCGTAGGTCACACGATGTGTGATGAAAAAGGGCAGTCTGTCAGAAGTGGGAAGAAAACACTAAGAGTATATTGGCAACATCTCTAAATATTTAAAATTGAGAAAACTTTGCATGAAATCAACATGCTACTGTAATTGCTTGAGGAAATAGATCAAGAACGTCATCTTTCTACTCTGTAGCTCCTTTAAAAATTAATGCAATAGGGAATGAAAGGTGTCTGCCCACAGATAAACAACTGAGCTTTGAAAATGTCTTTGAAGCTAGTAAAAAGCACTAGTGGCTTCACATTGGATGAGATTTTTTGTTCGGAAACTTATAGTAATAAGGATGTTAATCAAATGGTTATGTTGATTCCTAGATTTGAGTCATTTACTTGCAATGAGTGAGTGTTCTGTTACTGGTAGGTGTCAGAAATCTGGCAGGGCAGTGACCTCCAAAGAATATGGGGGGTAGGAGGGTTACTGTGTTGATGAACCTTCAACACCCTTCTCTCCCCCAGCCCCTCTGAAACACTAATCTTTTGATTTTGATGGAGTCCCTGTTTCTCTACACCTATGAGATACGTTACGGGACTCTAGTTTTCATGGCATACTAAGACACTCTGTCCTCAAGACCAAGCTGTTTTGAGGACTCTCATATTCTTATTTTACCAGTTTCTTGGAGGGGTTTGGCTTAAATTTCCGTAACCTCCTTGCTTCTGTTAGTTGTAAAATGTTTTCTTTCATTCCTCACAGAGGAATTGTTAAGATTGATGAGCTGATATCTTTTCTGAATTTTAAAGATGAAATGCTATCTGTATGGGTTAATTATTTGGGAGATGCTAATATTCTGTGCCTCATTCTCTCATATGAAAATAAAATCTGTTCTTTTTTTGCTGTTGCTTACGCATAAGTTCTGTGTTGTATACCAATATTTTAAAATGCAAAAATACTTAAATTAATCCCTCATGCACTAGACGAGGATATATCCAAGTTTGCACTGGAGGCATGTGAGCCTGTTTAGATCCTGTTATGTTGTGAATTATTTGATGCTTCCTCCTCTCTCCCCTTCCCTGGGTAATTGGTATCTTTTCAGTCACTTGGGGATAATCATGATCCCCTCTTTCCTAAATTTTATTTTAAAAGATACCATAATGTTCAGTAGATCTCAGTGTTCTGTAACACTGGCATTTTATAGAGAAATTACTGTTATGCACAGAAAAGTCATTGTGTTTAGAATCAACTCTTTTCTATATACACTTCTAATTCCTGTCCCATTGCTTGGACCAGTGACTCTCATCATCTTGGAACCTGATGTTGGTTACAATTATTGTTTCAGCTGTGAGTGAATCAACACACAGAGAATCTTTAGGTTACTTGAAAAGTATTAAACGTACAACATTGAGTTAAGCCACTTCTCCATCATCAAGTGGATTGGTTACATGCAGTTTGTTCTTGAGAGTGAGAGGGACACTGCCACTTGGGAGAACATGATGGGTTCAGCTGAAAGCTTTAAATAAATACTGCAGATTCAGAGTGGTTGGGAGCCTGGTATATCCAGTAGGTAGCGTGGAAAGAAAGGCTTTGGTAAAAGTGGTAACATGATGCATAACAAAATCCGCACATTGGAGCTGTGTGGAGCAGCTTCATGTTACGTGTTACCTATCTGGAACACTGCAGCAAGCTTTTTCCCAAACACACACAGCTTTCTTCACTGTTTTACCACACTATATGAACTATTTCAGATAAATAGGATGCACAGGATAGCCATACAGTGTGTCTAGTTTTTATGTGAGAGCCTCGATTTCTTTTTTTCTGACTGTCATTCATTTAACACATCTGATGGACTCGCTTCTGCTTTGCACATGAATTCTTCAGGGGTAAATGACAGAGATCAGTGGAGAATCAACAGTGCAAAGGCTGGTGGGGTGAGTGTATAAGGAACATTTCCAAGCAGGGCAAGGAGGGCAGAAGCTCTTTTAAAGGTAGAGAAGCAATTCGGGCGGCTACAAGCCTGAGATGAAGAGATGATTGGGACAACCATGAGAAGAAGATAAAGACAACATAAAATGAGCAAAAGCTTTGCTGAGCTGGAAAGGGCAAGATGAAGAGCTGCAAAACTCAGAAAGTGTCCTACCAGCAGACTGGAAAGAAAAACAGAAGGGAGACAAAAAAAAGATGTCATTTCCCTAGCATAAATATACCTCCTACAAAATAAGAGTATATCTTAGATTTGTTTCCCTGCTTGCTTTTATGTTTACTGTTTTTAATCCTGAAGTCTGTAGAGTTTGCAGCTTGGAAGCATCAGTCCAAGCTATCCTGAGCCTTCTGTCCACTTGCTTGGAAGGAAGGCTGTGGCTCAAGAGAAGGTGTCATGCCCTTTTGGGAAAGCAGTGCTGGTGCTGCTCTGCCATTGGATGGGGCTGGCTTTTCTTTAAGACGAATTCTTGTGGCAGCCTTGCAGTACTTGTTCTTTGGGGAGCTGAGCAGTACAGTTGCTCACTGTGGCAGGGCTTTATTTTTAGTCAGAATCTTGACATGAATTGTCCCTAGTTTTCAGAAAAGCAAGTAGACTGAAAGGATAAAATCCCCCCCCCCCTTCCTCAAAGTGTTAAAATAAAAAAGATCCTTCCAGCTCTTAGTTTTATTCACATTAAAACTGAATTAAAAAAATGTGGTTGGTTTGTTTTAAATGAAGCAGTTGCTGGTCCCTGGGTGAAATAGAGTAAATAGCAAAACTTGAAAACAAATCTTTCTGCCCACTGTGTCTCTCCAGGAAGGGGCCTATCCTATGTCCTGCTCATTAGCCCAGCAACTTTTAGGGTTGAACAAAATTCCAGCTTTCTGAGAGTGCCTAGAAGAGGCACTTTCCATCGCCTCTGACATTTTGCCATATGAATGCTGCTACTGTAAGGCAGCCTCCAGTTGCTCCCAGCTATCTGCCAGTCTGCACTGGTGCTGCAGACTCCTTGCTTGTTTGTTTTTGCTGCCTGTGCTGGAGAAAGCTCTCCCTTCCGAGGGTGCTCAGTGCTTCCAGAGGAGGAGCAATCTTTTCCTTCCAGAAGTTTGTATCTATCTCTCAGTGGGCAGAATACAATACTTGGTTAGACACTTCTTTGGTTCTCAGACATACTGTTCAAAAAGTCAACAAATACAATCATCAAATAGAAAGTATAAAGCTGAGAACTAAACAAAACACACTGTGTCCACCACAGCAACCAGTGTGTGAATTTGTTCCCATGTTCCTAAACCCGTATGTAATTAGTAATTAAGATTTATGCAGGTACTTCTCTGAATTGGAGCCAAAGTCATCAGCCACAGGAGTTGTTGGCATCCAAAAAAGCTGGAGCCAATAATGAGCTCAGTTGCGTGTTGCAACTGAAATTACTGATTCCATCCACTGCAGTGTAAAAGTAAAACAGCTTAAATCATCCTGAACAGCAAAACAGTTTGGGTGTGTAGGAAAAATGACTTTCTTTAATGCTACTGAAACGAAGTCTGTGCTGGATATGTTCTTGATCACTTTAACACTGCTTTTGTTTACTCTTAGTGAGTCTACAGACTAAAGAACCTGTAAAGATGTAAACTGCATTGCATATCTGTAAATCACTTAGGACACCTTTAAAACAAAAAAAGCAAGTTGATCAGTAGATGTTGATTGTGGTAGTGTATTACACAGCACTGAATCTTCCTCTGTGAAAGGTATATGAGTGGTGCACATGGCTTGTATGCATACACTCTGCCATAAGGGATTTGTCCATGTGAACTTTAACCTGAGTCTTTGAAAATTTCTGCCGTGATGTATGTGTTGAACCTGGCATGTGCACAACAGGAAGCAGGAGCTAGATGAGAGAAATCAGAGTTCCAAGGAAAATCTGATGAGTTTTTGGAGCTCCAAGTGAGACAGATTGGCTGAGAAGACTATCTGTCTGCCCTGTCGCGAGGCAAAGATTAAAGAGGAGAACTGGTTTATGCTGTTTAAACAACCTGTGCTACTGGCCTGAAACCAAGTGTGGTAGACAGGCCTGAGTGAGACCTGAACAGAGAAATATTCTATAGGTTAGGTGGATGGAGGAAGTGCCCTGTGCTGACTCTCCTTCTTTCCCTGCTCCTTGACAGTTCAGTCACCTGGCCGTCTGGGGAAGCATGCTGCTCTGGGTGATGTTCTTCGGTGTCTACTCGGCCATCTGGCCCACGTTTCCCATCGCACCAGACATGCTGGGGCAGGTCAGTATGAATGCTTGGCTGCACAGTAAGCTGCTCAGCACAGCGCCCTGCTGTCGCCAGCACTGCTGCTTGCCGCTTCCTGAACACTCACACAATGCTTGGAAAGGAATTCTTTTCCAGAAAGAGCGCTTGTACTTCATTTTAACCTTTTTTTTATCCCTGTATTCATTTAGCTTAATCTCCTCATTAGAAGAGCTGCTTTTCTCCCCAAAAGTGACATCATACGTGATTATATGCACTGTGGATACTATATGACAATTTTCAGTTCACTTGGATAGCAGTGAGACTGGCTCTTTCATTAGTGCCTTCCTAGTAAGACTTTGTGTGTTTGACAAAATGCCAGGTAGAGATTTAGTTTATTTGTTTTGGGGTTTTGGTTTTTTTTTATCGTGGGTTCTTTCTCTTCCATATATTTTGCTTTCGTATTGTTCCTTTTTTCCTGCATTCATTTAAAATAAACCAGAATTTACTTAAGAAGAGATGGTCAGAAGCAGAAGGGAAGCTGATATGTTACTGATCCCTTTATAATACTAGAGGAATTCTGGATTTGTTCCTTCAGTGTCAGCTGAGTTCCAGGTGGCAAAATTTTCCCTTCGGTGTCATTATTTCAACCCGTGGTGAGAAGACTGAGTCACGAGCCTGTCAAAATCACTCAAGAGCTTGTGCCTATTTAAAATAGGGGGTTACCATGAACAATGAAGGAATTAATAAATGCATGGTAAAAAATTATTCCGTAGAAGTGGAACTGCTGTCAAAATGACCAGAAAAAGGTATTTGGTAATAAGTTTAGAGTTTTCTTTAATGCAAAGATGCTGTTTATGACACAGAAAGAAAAAAGCAAACTAATAATTTTAACAAAGAATCTAAGCATATTTAACTCATGTCACCCTTGTGACTAGAAAATAATAAAAAATGCCAAGTGTTGGCAAGCCAATTAGAGATTTTTGAGGTTACTCTCATGTTTGTACTCAACAAGAGCAGTCAGGCATGATTTTGTTACTGTTCTGGCCCAATACATATTTTATTATCTTATGCTAAAACACTGGGGATAATGGAGGCTATGGCAGATTTTCATGGACAGCTTTTTACAGCAGAGAGTGACAGTTGACAGGCTGGGATCAGCAAGTAAGTGACTGACAGACAAAGCCTCAGTCTTCTAATAGTATTTCATGGTGATCTTTGTGTGTTTCACAGCACATACAGTATCAGTAGCTCTAATTCACATTTTCATATATCGAGCAGAAATCTGACTTGAATTATCAGGCAGAGCCATGAACTGCTTGTCCTCCGCAGCAGACTTGTTGTGCTGCCATTAACATGTCAGCCTTCTAAAATGCAAGCAATAGGTGAGCTGTTCCTTCATACAAGAAAGGACAGACCATCAGCTTTAGCTTGGTGCTGCATTTTTTTCAAAAGTAGCTCCCTTTTTTTTTAATTGCAACTGCAACAAAATTCATATTGTGTTGGTCATCAACATTTGCTCTGACATAAACCACAGGTCTCGGAACAAAAGCTTCATGTTAATAAGGTTTTGGTTTTCCTTGAATATGTTTTTAAAGCATTTCTATTTAAAAATTGGTTTTATGCTCTGGTTTTCTGACATGATGACTTGAGAAGTGGTACTAATATCTTGTTGAGATAAAAATAATCTAATGTACTTTTTTTTAATGGAGAACACATTTACTTTGAGTATCTAGTCCAGTACTTGTGGAGCTGTGTCCCTGGGTCAATAATCATCAATCAAATATGTTAAGGATTGTTCATCATTCTAGAAAAACACTTTTTGAATGCAAGCAGTCAGAAATAATCTGTTGTATGGCTTTTTTTTTGGGGGGGGGAGGGAACACCACCATTCTATCACAGTTTCCCTGTATTTTTGAGAGAAGGAGCAGCAGTGGAAGAGAGTGGATTTTTTTGTTTCCTTTATCCTTTTGTAAAATCAAGGAAAGCTCCCAAGGTAAAGCGAACTTGCTTACCACTTGCATTAACTTATACAAAGTCTCTTGAGTAATCAGTTGCTGTCATAAAACCAGCTCATGGTGAAATGAGCTGGGGTTGTGCTAGGCTGTAGTCAGTAAAATTAATTGCCTTGCTGCTTCCCAGACTTAAGCTATTCCTTTACTCCTGCTATCTTCTTTTCTGTATTATAATCAAGGTATCTTAAAAGCAAAATGAGACAGCAAAAAGCTTACTTTCTTTTGGTTTTAAATCTTGCTAGTGTGTTTATCTTCAAATAAACTGAACTGCAGAATATTTTAGCTCCTCAAACTATGCAAATCCAATAGCACTTGAAGGGAGCTCTTTTTAACTGTAATACTCATCTAGCATCTGTGCCAGCCAGGACTTTGTGCCATCAGTAGAAGGCATAGGAGGTGCAAGACATTTTATTCCGTCCATTCATCAAATGTCAGCATGGAGCTTTGCAGACTTTTAAGTATGTGAAAAGATGCTTTGTTTCTGCTGGGGTTTATTAAACCATTTTCACTAAGTATTTCTTTCTCTTGGCCATAATATCTTGAGCATTCTCACAGGGAAAGTAATACCATTTTTTTTCCTCCTTGAGGGCAAAGGGAAGCAACTTAGTTTTACTCTGTTGTCAGAGTCAACATATTTCTTCTGTTTCCACTACAGTATTCATAATAGAATACATGTAATGTAATAAGACAAAGCTGTGATAAAAATCTCAGTAGTCCTTAACAGAAGTTTTCCAATAGTATGACATCTGGTACTTTGGCTGTTTTGGGGGAACCTTTTCAGACACCCAAATAATATTTTCCTTTAATAGTATCAGAAGCAATAATGTAAGACCAAGGAAGCCCTCTGATAGCTCTCTTGGCTTTCCTGAATATTTGTATTTTTTTGAGAAGTTCTTTTTGTATTTGCAGAGAACAGTGACACTGAGAAAAGTCAGTGCCTATTTTTTTGTCTTGCCTTTGGAGCCAGGATGCTTGTATGGGAGTTGACTGTTTTTGGATGAACACTTCCAGATGACAGCATTTTGTACAATATGTAAATCCTTTCCCACCTTCCAGTAGTTATGACTTACCACCACAGATTGTTGGAAACAAGTAGATGCCTATGTTTTTAAAAAGTGCTACCCACTTTGATACTCATTAATTAAGAGGCGGTACAGAAATGTGCTGCTCTAAGGATGTGAGTGCCTTTTTAATTATTCTTTTCCTGAACTTCTGGGGCTTGTGGCTCATAACCCAGTGGTATTTTGTTGACCAGCACATTAGCCATAGTCCTGCTCTCATGCAATCTTGGGTATTCTGTTTGCCTGGGGGATGGGGATTTGGTGCCCCAAAGGGAACAGTGAGCAATAACATTTGTGCTCATTTCTTCAATATGTCATACAGATGGTGTGAGTGAAATGCTGCTCACATTGTTTTCTTGTATGGATTTCTTCATAGGAATTGTAGCATCCTTTAGGTTTATGGGAATAAAATTACACCGTATGGGATCCAAGTCTGTGTGCAGGTATTCCCACCCATGCACATACCTAGATACCTGAAAGCATGTGTATGTATACAAGAGGATGTTATATATGTGTATGAAAGTGATCACACTTTACGTCTTGATCCAGACATTATCCAAGATGAAGAACAACAGATATCTTCCTTCCCCACCCCAAGTTAAAAGACTGTATTTTTAGTGTTTTAAGGGAGAGCAGGGGTGGCAGGGAAGGGGTGTTCCCATCACCCCTCTGAAGCATCTGTTACTGGTTGTGGATGAAGAAAGGACTACTATTGAGTGGTGATTTTTTTTTTTCCAATCTATTTCCCTTAATGTAAGTGTTGTGTTTTGTCTCTGCCTCATTAGTTGTTGTTACCATTAAGGAAATGTCTTCAGGAAGATTAGTATCAGTCTCATTTCCTCAGCTTGGAGGAGAGGGGGTAAAAGAGTCGGGGTTTTAATCTGGTTTTGAGACGTCATACATTGTGGTTAATCCAAAGTGCAGGTTAGTAATTTCTAGGTTTTTATACTTTTGCTTTGTGTTTTATGTGGTAATATCTCAGAACTGGGGTTTAAGAATCGTTTTGAGTTTGGAACCCGTTATTTTGACCTCAGGACGGCATTAGGAAGCCCTTTCTCATCTGAGGCCTCCAGCTTCCTCACGGCTGGCGGTATTGAAGTTGGAGCTACTGCACTTCCCAGTTACTTTTGTACAACTGCAGTTGAGAGGATATTCATCAAAAACACAATCCAAATAATTGTTGTACCAGCGGCTCCGCTTCTGCATAGTGGAAACAGCTACGTGTAAGAGCCTTTCTCATGCTTTCACAGCTCTAATGGCAGGCTTGGTTTTTGTTTCCTAGTGCTGCCCACATCCTTAACAGAAGACATTTCTTTTTTTCCAGTTCAACTGTCAAATTCTTTCTAGGTTATTTGTCTACTTACATAAAGACTTTAAGGAAGCTGTGCATCAGCTTTACCTGAATTAAGGGTGCTTTTTAAAATATTCCAGTAATCGAGATCTCTGGTTGATCCTATGTGACAGTAGCAGGACTTACTCATATTAATGGTTTGTCAAGAAAACATCTATCTCTTTTAGCAAAGCTTCCCATTCTTCTCTGCGTATGCCATTAGCAAGACAGGTTCACCTTAGCTATTGCACTAGGTTGTTGGCTTTTGAGGGTGGGAGGTGATCTAGAGGGTCTGATGGACCCTGGTTGCATGGCCAGTTTAGTAGCTGGCCTTCGGTCTGAAGCTCTCCTAAATCTTGTGATTCAGCTATTGCTGAAGTGTGTGAGAAACCTGCTTGGTTTGGAAGACTTGGAAACAACACAAAACCAAACCAAAAAAACTTGGAGGCAAGATAATAATCATTATTGTAACATAATAAACAGGTTTCACATTACTGCTCTTGCAAATCCACACTGAAATACTGACAGCTTAATGTACATTTTCGTGTTTTCCAGAATATTTTTGCCTTTCTCTCTACATTTGAATCTTTTTTCCAGAGGTCTCAGTTATTGTTCTTTCTGGCTTCTCATATTTCTGCAGTTTGGTGCTAGTTAGAAAATTGGCTGTTCTGATTGTGGTTTGTTTGTCTGCAGTCGGTTGCACATTACATTGTGGTGTCAGTGTTTTGGTTGGTGGAAATGCTTTGTCCAGCTGTTAGGCAGAAATCAGACTTTGCCTGCAGATTGAGGTCCTTAATGCCTGCTGATCGTGTTTGTTTTTATTATTATGCACAGCAGTCTCCATGGCACTTGATGTGGTTTTGGAACTTTTTCTGCAGTTTTGGACTAGGCTCTGAGCAGACAAATTAGACTAATGAAGTATGCATATATTTTTAAGCATCTGTTGAAGGAGTAGGTTGGTTGGTTTTGAGCCACACATGGCTTTCAGAAATGAACTTCTAGATCCCTGGCGTTGTGGTGTTCTATGTCATACACCAGAAAGATGAAAAAATTGAGATAATGAAAATAAATATTTTAATAACTCCTGAATGTGAAACTAATAGATTAAACATGCTTGTTTTCTGGAGGCTAACCCCCCCCCCCCCCCCCCCCCCCAAACATGCCCATGCCACTTTACCTATTTGGCAACTCTGCAGCGAACCTATCCTAAATATTTCTAAAAGATGTCCCAGACTTATTTCTCCTTTGCAAGTATTTCATGAAGGCTTTAAAGCAGGACTGTATATGCAGCTGTGCCCAGCGCTGTGCTGGCATTTCTTATATAGAGCCAAGTGAAAACAGGGTTAAGCCACGAGCATAAAAACTCATTCTGGTTTGGGAACTGGCAGTGCAGAGCAAGGCAGTCAACTGGCCTTCAAACTCCTTTGAAGTCTTCGTGTGTCCAGCTTTTGCTTTGGTCTTTATTCCTGCCCTGCAGAAGAACTGTGGCTAGCAGGCTAGTGTGTTAGATGGGGGAGCAGTAAGAAAGTGAGTGGAGATAAATGGTCACCTGCAGGTTGTACAGATGGTGCGTAGGGTGTCAGCTGGTTTTCCTTCAGTGTTGCAGTGTAACCTGGATGCTAGCCATGCTGTCTGGCCAATGTCTGTTTGGAGATCAGGTAGCCTTAACAAGTTTAAATGCTGCTCAGTAGCTTAAACAGAAATATAGTGCGCGCACAGAACATTTACGCTTCTGTGTAATTGGCAGATTATCCAGATTTATTGGTTTTGGAGTGGGGTATAGCAGTGTCCAGGAACAAGCTCCTTCACTCAGGATAGAATTATCATTCTATGGTAATGGACTGTGCTTCAAAAATTGCATCTTTTTTCAATTTGGAGCCCAGGGTTGCTCAATGTCCTTCAAAATTTCCCCAAATCACTTTTTCATATATTTTAAAGTAGCGAAGCCTTGTTGCATGCTTGTGGAAAGATGTTTGGAAGATATCCTATCCTGTATTTTCTTAATTAGAAACAGCTGGCTCTTAAATATAGAAAAGCAGCTACTGTATTGTACCAGAGGCAGTGTGTACTAATACTCGTGTCTACAAAAAAAGTCTGTGTTTTGAGCCCCATTGACGAGCAAGGACAAACTGAGAACGTATGACTTGCCATACTGGATCAGAGCATTTCTGATGTAGGCTGCGTTCTGTATAAGAAACTTGAGGAGGAAAACCGAAGAGCTCTGCAGTGTGGGTTTGTCATGTATGACAAGGCTTTGTGTGCATCTTGGTAAAAGAAAAAACTTTTTTCTGTTGGATAGCATAACTGGAGAGTAGCCAAACAGTTTTTACGCCTCTTGCAAAGCGCTCAGCCCCTTTTGCAGTGGCATCTTTTGCAAATCAACTTTGTAGACGAAGCGTGCTACGTGGGGGATGGGTAGGGTGGGCTGGAGGGCAATGCGAGAGGCTTCAGAGCCAAGAGATTTGGGTCTGCCTCTGCGCATGTTCACTATTCGGCACTCCTGTCTGTGGTTGTCATAAGTGGGAACCAGCCACATTTTCCAGGCAGTGTGAAGGCATCGAGCAATATCCTGTTCCTACGTGGAATTTATTGCCTAAATGGTCTGGCATGATGAGGATGGGCAGGAGAGAGAGGACATGAAAGTAGAGAGATCAATATGCTGCTGTTCCTATAATCTCAAGGACACAAAGAAAGTAAGGTGGTAGGGTAATTGTGTATGTAAGATGGTTTTTGAAAGAGAGTTTAAGCTTATAGCAATGAAGCTGTGGCTCCTTTAGAAAATAAGATGAGCAGCAGATGGGATCTATTCCAGAGGGCAGGAGGTGACTGTGAGTTGGAATTAGTGGTTGTATAGCTTGCTTTGGTCACACTTAAGTTGCTTTGTTTTCTGATGGATGCAGGAAAGCCCAGAGAGCAGATATTTGGGGTTTGGTTGGGATGTGGCTTTTCTCTTCATTCCCTGGGGACAGGAGGGTCATGTTATGTTTTAATTTTGGTATTATAAAGGGGGGTTGTTTGGGGATTTTTTTGTTTGTTTAGCTGAATTTGTGCTCCATGCCACTGTTTCTTTCCTGCACTGGTTGGATTGCATTTTTGTAAGAGACAAGCATAACTATTTCATGTGGGAAAATATTTCCAGATCAATTTGAAACATACCTTTATTCCCTTTCCTCCCTACAGTATACGTTTCATGAGATCATTTCTTCCCAATTGTATTATGTCAAAATTTGATCCAAAAAGCCCTGAGGAGTGGAAATGATCTCTTATATTGTTCTAAGGCGAACATGGGTACAGAGGCTTGAGGAGTAGTGAGGCTGGAAGGAGTGCGGCCCTCCCAGGTACCCTGCCTGCTGCTGTGGGTCAGCCAGCGCAGTCTGTCCCCTGCGGCTTTCCTGTTAACTCGACAGCTGGTGGCACCGATGTATCTTGTGCTGCTTCTCTCTTGGTGGACCTGGCCAACAAAAAGCAATTCTAACCTGAATGCAAGTTTTGGGAGTGCCTTTGGGTGTCTGTGCGGCAAGTCAAACTGCACCTATTTGGCTTGTGGAGTGTAATTTCTCATTTGGCTACGTGTATCACTTGAGCTGGTATTTCTATACCAGTAACCTTGTCAGAAGGCATAAGAAGGAGACTGTGGAAAAGAGTAACAGTGTTGTAAGAGTGGTGCTAAGCAGATACACGCTTACGCTTCTGGAGAGCTATATTTTCTTGAGTAGTACGTGATTCAATAGGATTGATAGGAAACAAGTACAGAGGATAATACAGGTGTTGTCCATAACATAGTGTGACATAGCCTAAAGTGTGAAGGAGCCACTCGTGACTGGATGTGCCATCATTGGTCTCTGTAGCATAAAACCCAACAATGGCATTTCTCGGTAGCTTGATGTTGGGAAGCGAGTTTCTTTCACCGCTAAGAGCTGCAGTCTCTTGCCGAGCATCTTGCAGGGCCCCATTTTGCAGCTCTGGACATGTCTCCCTTTTCCGGTATATGACTGAAGGCAATTTGGTGCTTACTGTAGAGTCAGCAGGCCAATGCAGAGAAAGCTTGGACAGTAGTGTTGTCACACACAAAAAAAGACAAGTAAGTATAAACATACTTTCTCTATAGCATGGAGTGCTTTTTGGAGGATGCTGGGGAGGAGAAGGAAGGATTCAGTACAGTGGCTGAACTGTAGAAGAAATGTTAGAATTGACACAAAATGGCGTTTTTGTTTTCAATTAATCAGCCCAAATTAATGGTGTCAAACAGCATTTCTCATTTCTCTAAAGGTGCTTCTTACCACTTCTTACCCTGTCCAGCTGCTGGGAGATGCTAATTCATTTCAAAGAAATGAACCAGAACAATATTATATACAAACTTATTTCCTTCATCTCATTCTCTAAAGTGATGGACTCATTTAGATTGAAATTGCATATTCAGAGCATTTCTCATTTTCAGAAGGTTTCTGGGAAGGAAGAGGATGAACACCTACTAACCATCAGTTCCACCTGTAATAGTCTGTGAGCTGCACACAGTACTATGCAAAGGAGATGCTGAGGGAGTGGGATTCTTAGTTGGAGAGAGGGCAAGGAATATAAAGGATAGAATGAAGAAACATTGGCTTTCAAAGTTTCCATGCCATACTCAATTCATTGCTTGCCATTGCATGGGTGTGCAAAATGTGTGAGTGACTAGAAGAGAAGATAATGTGGTTAGCAGAGTGTGATTTTTAGACTGTACAAAAAATGACAATCACCTTTGCAAGGACTTCTTTTGTGCAATATTTTGGAGCAAGCATCTGTTTTAGTAAACATCTAAAGGGTTTTATTTTGGTATGTCTTTTATTAGTACTATGGTTCGTGTAGTATGTAGGCTGTTGCTTGCAGTGTTTTATGCAACAGTGTATGTACATTCACTAGAACAGCCAATGTTTGGCATTTTATTTTCACATGTGGAAGAGGTATTCTTGTTTTGGGGTTCTGAGAGAATCTGAGAGAGAGATGCACCAAAAAGGGATATTTTTAGGCTATTTCTATTTCAAAGGAGGACGAAAAGTAACCACTTCAAGCCTTGCTTCAACAGAAGCTGCATTCAGGGAAGGCCTTTCCAAATTCAAGTGAAGTTTCTCCACTCGATAGAGAAATCAGAGGAAGTGATGGTGAATTTCTTTGATAGTGTTATACGGTTGACTTTCATTGTGCTTTTATAAAGTTGGATGCCAATACAAAAAGAAATGTTAAAAAAAGGAGGAGGGAGAAGTGAGCATATGGAGTAACAAGATAGGTATCTGGTTGGGAGCAGAACAACAAAAAATAAGGCTCTGGCAAACTGTTTTCCTTAGGTACTTATAAAAAGTGCTGTTGTCATTTGGGGTTAGGCAAAATCTCATTGAGCTGATGGGTCTCACCTCTACTGTTCGTTCAGAATATATTTGAAGAGCAGTTGAACTCCTGAATTGCTGGCATCTTCACACAAACCAAAAGATGTATGAAAGGCAGCCACAAAATCCAAAATGTTTTCCAAGAGCCCAATAAACATTTAGTAACAAGTGTATTTGGTTTCAACTGTGTGTAAGGGAGAAAATATTGCTGAGGGGCATGGAACTATATTGAAAAGTTGGAAATAGCCAGAGAGGGGACTGAGAGGGATCTTTTAAGTGAAATTACTGGCTGGATTTAGAGCTGGGACTGTGAAGAGTAGGTGTGTTCTGGTCTTCTGATGTTAGAAGTCAGAAGAATAAGTGTTTATCATGCTTTTCTTGTGCAAGCAAGCAGAATTGTTTTAAAGCCATATATAGTCTGCATCATCTTCTAATGAAAGTGGCCTGCAAGGACTAAAATTTAGCCAAGTGCTGGCTGTCACAGGCAAGACAAAGTAAATGACAACCTGTAGTGGATCTGGGGTTTATTTCAGAATGAGAGAGATTAGCACTCTTACCCCACTTGATTATTCTCATTCACTTTCTCCTACCACAGCGTTATGTTCCCTAGGTCTCGACTTCCGTTCCTTGCAGGGAGGTCACTGCTGGCCTGGGAAAGCTGGGCGGAGAGTTGGGTTGGTTCCTGCTGTGCCACTGCTGTCAGTGTTGACCACCCACAACTGTTACTGGTCAAGGTCCCTGGCCATTCCCCAGCATTCATCTCTATCCATGTCCCTGTTCTCTGGGATCTTCTGCCACTTCCAGGATCTTTCCTTCAGCCAGTATGTTCACCTTGTTCTCTCCAGACTGTCTCTCGCATTTTTTCCAAGACAATCACTTCTTTTCGTGGACCCTTGTTTTTGGTGTGGAACCCCAAGCCCCTGGTTTTCCTCATCTAAATAGTCTGTATGCAGAAGCACAACACATGATCAGCCTTGTAATTGGGGGTAATGTCTCATATCTCTTTATTAGTCAGAGGATTCAGGACATGCCACTTCTGTTTAGTCTAAATGTTATCAAAATTTACAACCAGCCTGTACCAGTTGCAGCTAGAGCAGGCTTCTGCTCGAGAGTTCAAAATTTCAGTTTTGGACACCCAAAGATGCACACACACCCTCCTCCAGTTGTTTGCTGCCTTCACACTTCAAGCTACTTTCTGTAATGGGGCGTCAAGCAGTTTTGTACGTATTGGATTCTGATGTTGTATATGCGGAAGAGAATTGACATGTGTGCCTCAGAATCAGTCTTACATTCTCCAGCAGGAGTAAGTTTTTTCAGGAGAGGCTCATCTTGGGATGATCCTTTGAACTCCTCCCATCCCAGAGTGCCTGCCTGTTATATGATCGTGGTTTATAGCTGTGTCTCACACAGTCAGTCCTACTGATTTTACTGGAACTACTTGAATAGTTTCTATTTGTGGGGATTGCAAACTCAGGTCCATAGAAATTGTTGTGGTTTCAATCACAAGTCCTGGAATACATCGATTTCTCATTGAAATATTCTTATGGATCTTGTTAGTCTTGTTTAGGGGAAGGAAAATCCTCTCCATGAATCAGCCTAACTGGATAGATACGGTCTTGTGGGAACTTCATAAGAGAATACTTTTCCTAGAAAGCCAAACTGCTGTGTGCCAAGCAATCTGTTTTCTTCCTGTAGATCTAGGGGTTTAAAGTGTTGCTGAAATATTCTTGTCCATGATGCTTGTGAAGTGCTGATGTAGCAAATATATTTATCATTAAAGGTTTAGTTCCTTTTCTCCCACAGTCTTCTAGTAGAAGTACATGGCTTTTGTTCTAAGGCTTTCAAGCCGCTTGTAATATACACAGTGTGTGACACACACCTCGTACAGGGTGATAATGGAGGGGAGAATGGGCTTTGTTAGTCACATGGGTGTGAATATTTGGAGAAATATTTTTGTGCTCTATCTCTGACATAACATGTGGGAAACGCTGCGTCGGTCTGGTTAGTGGCATAACAGGAGCTTCCTGTATGTGACGTGTCCGTACAGTGCCTGCAGGGCTTGTTAATGTTGAGGCCCCTTACGCTGTGGATGCAGAATTTCAGATTTCTGAGAGCAGAAATGGACTGGAGACCTACGTAGAAAAGATTTACTAAATATGGCATGTGAATGTTAACAACTGTAGATATGTTGTAGCATCAATTGCTCTCATCTGTTGCATTGGAGCTCTTTCCAAGGTTGGGTCTTTTGTAAGTGATTAAACTGTTAAGTTCGTTGCTAAACTGACAAACTTGGATTGAACAGAGCAAATAAGTGCAAGTTAACCTTCTGGATACTCATTAAGGGGATCCTGGGCTTTCCATAAAGTAGGCTGTAAGCAGATATGTGTAAGTTTATCAGCTCAAATGGGAGATACAATGCGTCTGCAATTACTTTTTACACCAGAATCACTTTAGATACTGCTTCAAGACAGACTACAAGAGGGGTTGTGTGAGAGAAAGAAATGTCAAGAGGGGCAAAGAGAAACAAGAGCTGTGGAGGACATTGCCTGAGTTAAATTATGCTCATTAATTCAATTTGAGGCAGGAATGTGTGTAAATAAACCCTGGCAGCTGCAGCAGCTCTCATTTCTGCAGGGCTTTGGCAGGAATGCAGGGGCCAATGGACATGAAATCCTGGCGCTCTTTTGAGAAATTGCAGGCAGACAGCTCTGCAGTCGGGAGAAAGAACAATCCAAGATTTACTGAAAAGACGTAATCACTTTAAGCAGACTTGAAGAGTGTGGAGTTTCAGACATGCAGATTTGGAGGTAAAATTAGTGCAGACAAAAACTAAGTCATTGAAAAACCATGGGGCTTACCTAATTCTCCTGGGTTAATGGCATTATTCACGTTCCAAATGTCCAGCCTCAAAATGGAACATGAGAATTGTAGCTGTACCATTCGGTGTCTTCAGAGTAACCTCAGTCTGGGTTTTCACACACAATTGTCTACAGGTAGTATAACTGTTTGTGCTATGTACAGAAAGTCAGATATACTGGCCACATGAAGTAAACTGGCTTGTGTCCTGAGGAGTTTAGTCTTTGGTCCTCTTCCTGATATTGGATCCCCATGAGTGCCTATAAGAGCCATGGTCCTAGAATTTGCACCCCCTCCCGCCCCCTTCCCAAATATTCAGAGGACAGATATCTCAATGGGTGCTCCAGAGTTAAGGATGGGAGAGGGGCAGTTCTGCAACAGTTAACAAGTGACAGATGGATTCTCAGATCAGTTTTTTCAGTTGTGGTTTTTTAGTAGTAGCAGTTGCTATTTGTCTGAAATCTGATTTGAATCTGAGCTTGACATATCAATGTTATATAAAAAAATAAATTTTAAAAAAAGTGAACAGTCCCTGACCAAAGGAGAATCCTTGGTTTTGCTGGCTTTAATCTAGAATTTTAAAGAAGAATGTCACCTAGAGCTAAAGCAGTCTGAATTTTAAAGGCAGCCAGATGAACTTTTTAATAACAGTATTTGAGGTAACTATTAATTGATTATATTTTACCAAACACTTGAAGTTAGTTACTGATATATGACAAAGCAAGATTTTTTCCTCAGATGAAAACCAACTTCAGCCTAGGTCCCCTATTCTATGGATTTTGGTTTTTATCTCAATTCCATTGTCTTCAAATATTTGCATATCTGAACATTTCTTAAAAGTGTGCTGGCAAGGGAGCCTGTGTGAAAATGAGATCTAGTAAGGTCAAAACCATAGAGCAAAAGCTGCAAATGGAAGAACTTGACGTTAGCAGTAATAATAATGCTTAGTATTTGGATGTTCATTGGGTTTTGGAGTAGCTTCTTTGCTTTGCACATTAGATAAATTAGTGCATACAAAGATGCGCATGTATTTAATTTTAACTTTTTAAATATAACGAAGCTTGTTAATAGCTTTTTTATTTTTGAAATTTTAAAGTTTCTTTTATAGCACTTTGAAATATGTGTGTGTTCTGACTTTACTACTGTCTTTTTCTGTTGGATGTAGTACAGGCACCTGTGTATGGCTGATGATAAACCAAGAGGCACTCAGGGAGTTTCACAAACAAGCAGATTAATTGCTCAAATTCTGAACTGGAACTATTTTGTTAAATAGCTGTGTCTCAGCAGCAGAAGCAGAGCTGCATTAAATACATTGACTAACATGTCGTAAGTTTTTCTTACTGCTCTGTGAGAAAACAGCACATGAACAGACCAGAGATTTTTGTGCCATTGTATTTGGAGCACTGATGGACATTTGGAAACGTAGGTCATAAAAACAGGGAACTGGGAAAAGGCAGCCCAGCAGTCAAACAAGGATAGACCCAGTCACACATAACACTTGCATAATTTTGTTGAAAGTGGCATAAAAACAACAGTGTGCAGAAGTTTACTGGTCCTTCAGACAGTTTAATTACAAGCTTGTCATAAACCTGTTTCTTTTAGTATGGAAAGTATCTGCCTGAGCAGTGGTGGTCAAAACTCAGGGCAAACTGCTGAGACTTCTAGGACATTTTTATGCTAACCCTTTTCTTAAGCTATTGTTTACATACTGTGTTATTTTTTCCCCTTTCAGCCCAGCTTGCCCTCGACACTATTAGCTTCAAACATCACCTAATGTGAGATTTAGCAATAGAAGAGCAGCAAGATCTGCTCACACCTGCTGTCTTTTCAATAGCTGCCTCTGGGTCAGTAGCCTCTGGCTGGCTTTGCTGTTCTGGGCAAGCTTGAATTTTAATCATTTGGTCCTGTCAAGAGCAGTGTAAGGAACGCTTTTTCCTCAGTCTCAGTACAGTGAGCCTGAGCACGTGTGCAAGTCCCCTGGAAGTCTCAGCTTGCTGCTAGCTTTGGCTGGAATAAAATCAGTTGTGATTTGTATTCTGCCTCTTGTGGGCTTCCTTGGTGATATACAGAGAGGCATCCAGTGTTTAAAATCTACACACAGCACACCCTCACTGGTGTGGTTGCTTCCCTCTAGCTTCTCTACCCATTGCTGCCCAGATACGTACAGCCAGCACCCTGACTTACATCCCTGCATAGGTGCACTTGGGTGCAGCTGCATTCATTCCAATTCACAACGGCTGCTGCCTGTGCTGCCTGCTTTTTGTGTATGCTCAGAGGCATGCAGTGCTTCAAAACATCATTTCTATTAATGCACATGCATCTTCTTGTAGATAAGATTTTCTGTTTATTTGTCATATGTCTTGGATTTACACCGTTTCCTCTCTGGCTGCTCAGAGACAGCTGAGGAGCAGCTTTTGCAGCTTCAAGTTTGACTCCTTTTCTCTTCAGCTGGCTCCTTGCAGGGCCCCTGAGCTGTGTGGGGCTGGCAGCTGCAGTCCTGCTTCCCGCTCGTTCCTTGGGCCCCTGCACCTGTTCAATTAACCACCTCAAGGAAGGTCCCATCCAGTGACAGCTTCTCCGTTGCCCCAGACTGTGCAGTGCATATTCCAGTAGGGCTTCAAAAGAGCAGAAAGGACTTGAGGAAGAAATTTTGTGAGCAGTCCAGCAGTCACAGCAGGGGATTGAAGGGCATTTTCCAAAGTGCCTTCAGTTAATTAGTGTTGCTGTGGCTAAAGACTTACTGGAGCCCCCAGGTACAGCTTTGAGTGCTAACTGCAGAGAAGGCCCTGAAAAGTCATTTCAGCGAGTTATTTGCTTTATATTTGATTTCTTCCATTTTCCTTTTTCTTCTGAAAGGACTCAACTAGGACGGGAGTCGCAGCCTCACTGAAAGGGAATTTACCACAGTAGAATATATCACTGAGTCAGAACCCTTTCTCCCTGCTTAGCTACTGCTGGCCGTTTGTGTAATCTGTTAAACAGTCTGGAAAGTTTTAAACATCTGTGAGAGAACTCAGCTATGAAGCATAAAAAGCAGCTAGTGCCATCTTAAGCTGAAAAATCAACTTGATAGTCTAAAATGTGGCTGCATTGCTGTGCTGTGGTCATCACAGTGATGTGCAGATCCCTTCCTTGCCACACCTGTGCTCTGCTGTTAGGATTTAGCATTCCAAAGCCCAGTCAGCCTCCTGTGGTCTGCCTGTTTACTCTGTGCAGTTTTTTCCAAATGTGGAACTTCCTCCTCCTTCCAATCTATACTGGCCAGCATCTCAAATTAAGTGATTTTTTTTTTTTTAGCCTTGAGCCAGTGATGGGTTTGAAATCTGTCTTAAGGTCATAAAGCAAGAAGCTGAAGTTTATAGCAATGGAGAAGGAAAAGATTTGTATCTTGCGCATGAGCCGATATATGCTTTCTACCACATAGTGTTATCAGATATGCTGTTTAAAACACTTGATAGGGGTGTTTTAATCAAATTAATTCCATTAAGAATAGTTTTCATATCTGCCAGGAAAGGTGGATGCTTTTCTTGTTGGAGCCGGAAGCTGGAAGGCTGAGAGGATGGGAATGTTAGTATGTTAAAGTAATTATTGCTGTGATTTTATAGACTAATAAGTTGTGACCTTTCTCTGCCCTTTCTCTGCCTCTAGCTGGAAAGCTGGGAATTTCCCCCTCGGTGATAATCTAAATCTGCTATTGTTGAATTCTTATGGTGAAAAGATCCCAAATGGCTGTCAGCTTTCCCGTAGAATCTTGCTGTGGGCTTGAGCAGTGTCCCTGTAAGGCTGGGGTGGGTTTTAACGTGACTTTAATTCTGCAGTCGTATGTGTGCTTTACAATATGACCGCTACTATAATTGCATATTTGCCTTCAAACAATAGCTTGCAGTGCTGTATAATTTCTTTCATGACTTCGGTACATGTCACATTTAATAGTGCTATTTACTGTGCTGTGTGCAAGATGATACATTCCTTGAAATCTTTTTTTGAGGGGGAATACAGTAACAATTCATACACACCAAATATGCTAAACTGAATACTAGAACATAGGATAATTGTGGAAATGTGGTAATTTTAAGCCCATTTAAATTAGCTTTCTAGCCTACTGCATCATCCCCTGAAATCAAAGAAATGATGCGGTACAGAGCTGCCATCTAAATTATTAAAATGTGTTCCTTGGAGAATAGGTATGTTCATATATGTAAGTCTAACGCAATAAAGATTTATTGGATTTTCTGATAGTGGGAACTGTGTAAATAGACAATTGGGGGGGAGGGGAATTACAAGGGGCTGTATACCAATGATCAGGTAGTTAAAAGAAACCCTTGTGATGAATAATGTTTCTATTTAAGAAATATGTATCCAACATTTTAATGACAGTATTGAAATACTGTACTTCAGCTGTATAATACTCTTCCTGTAGAGGAAAATCACCAGTGCTAGTTCAAGGTCACTTTTTTCCCTGGCTGTGCCTTTCCCAGCCTTGAACTACTTGAACTACTGCTTCAATTCCCAGTTATTTTCCCATCCATCTGTTGTCTACCTACTTGTCAGTGTTGATTTCCATGTATTCCCTGCCACTTTATGCAAGATCTTTAAGGGAAAGAGAAATCAAGGTCTGATGTAGCCACTCTATTCTCTTTTCTCCCATCAGCAGCATTCAGGATTGTTCTCTTCTCCTTCTTTCAGCAGTCCCACCCCCTCAAAAAACACATCGTTTGCTGTGTCTCAAGCTCTTTTGCATCCATTCACCTTCTTTTATTCAGTAAGCTATTACTTTCCTCTGACATTTAGCAAATCACACTGGTTCTCCTACCTGCCTCACAAAATAGTCTCCCACGTACTTTTTTCCTGTTGTTTCTTTAGTCACTGTAATGTTGGTAACCCTTTGTGCAGTTTCCACTTCTCTTCAACCAGGACTGTCTTCAGTCCAGTTCCTCCATCTCCCTATCATGGACTGGCACCTTCTTGACTAATTCTCAAGCCCCTGGCTTTTTTTGTCTCTGTGTTTGGACAATGCTGGTATCATCCTTCTAGAAGCCACCTCTTGTCCCAAGCTATCATGCTAGTGCCTTACCATCTTGCTTCCTATGGGAAAGAAACCTGATCATACACAGCAAGTTGTAGTTATCTTTTAATTATACAAGACACTACTGAGAGAAAGCGAAGCAGGTCCTTACCAGAGTGTCCGAGCAGAATAGTGACAGAGTAATGAACAGAGCAGAAGTCTCCTAACAACTATTCACTTTTTATGTCAATAAAATCAAAATAATAATTAGTCAAGATTATTGACTAATCTTTTTAAGCAGTAGTGGTGTTTTGTTGTGTGGAAAGCACATGGCAGATACTACTGCGATTCAGGGAACGAGTTGTATTAGTAGTCCATGGTCACAGGTGCCCTGCAGCACTGTGCTAACTTTTTCCATTTACACAGTCTGATTCAGGAAAAGCAGTGCAATGGATTTTAAAATATTATTTTTCTGTACTTGATTTTGTAAAATACATGCTAGACAGTTCTTCATGCAAATGTGTGGTTGACAAGTAGTTATAAGTAGTGTTCAAAAATAGATGTGCAACTGTGACATCTTACTAATCATCTTCACCCATATTTTGATATAAAGATGTGTGTGCAAAACTTTGTCAAGGGGAGAAGTACATCAAAAGGGTTAAGAACCCATAGAAGAGATTAAGGATCAAATGGCTCTACAGAGGAAGAGGGAACTCAAGACTGAATAATGCTGTGAGCTTTCTTGGAACAGAGCACTGCCAGCTGCTGTTATAATCCCCTCACTCTCAACAGGCACACAGTGAGTCTGGGACAATCATGTCTCCGAGTTCAGTATTAAATGAGCTACTTTTGAAGCTGGCATGCAGGGTTATGTCATCCTCTTGATGAAGTGGCCTGTAGTGTGCATCCTTACACATCTGTAACCACTTAGGAATGCCCATAAAGTTTTCCAAACTGTTACAAACCACAAGATGAACAAGAGTACAGAAAGGATAGGGGAGGGTGAACACTGGATTTTATAATGAATAAGCTTCCAGTCCAGAAGACAGTAAATAACTTTGGAGGAGAAACTTCTGCTCTGACTAAGCACTTTGCTTTTTTCTTTTTTTTTTTTTGGAAGCTAATCTTGTTAATACCGTGTCACTGGATCTCCCTTTGCATGGCTTGTACTGAGCAGACATCTGGACTTACGCCTCTTACAGGCAACATGCGAATTCAGCACAATAGTGGTAGATGCAGAATGACATTCATACAGTTGTTGGTCTTCTCACAGTTACAGTGGGCTAAGCTGAGAGATGTAGGTAGTAACAGAAGTAGGTGTGTGAACACGTGAAGGGTTTACATTTTCTTTTTGAAAATCATTTCCCCCCCACTTGATTTTTCCCTTCTCCACCCCTCATCTTCCTGCTGTCCATTCCAATGACTATCTGCATCTTTCGGTGCCTGCATCTGTTTGCTCAGAAGAGATCAGGAAGCAGGTTGCTGTTTCCCTTCACCCTTGAATTACAGTAGCTGGTTTAAGAAGTATAAGGCAGAGGCCAGCCCATTATTCAAGATTGCAGGCTCCACTTGAACTTCCATGGGGATCACGGTCCACCTCTTAGTGCAGCAAAGTGTAATGTGGGAAGCACTAGTGCAGAATAAAGAATTTAAGAATAAGTTCGTACTTTTAGGCAGGCCCTAATAGTTTTACTGAAACTGCCCCAGTGTATATTATAGATCAGACTGTAACACTGACTAGATCAATATCACTTTTCCAAGGAGAGTCAATAACAGATTGTTTGCTTGATGCCGAATCCTTTAATTCCAGTGTGGCACTAAGGGTCTATGTCAGGAACTGCTAGCAAGTTGAGGGGCCTTCAACAGAGCTGTGAAAGGGGATCTGGCACTCACACCATCTTCCTCTCCCATAAAACCATAATCCTTGTCTCCATCTGAGGTGCCAGCCTCCTCCTGAAGTGCTTCAGGGCTCTGACAAAGAGCCCCCTTCCCTTTCCAGTACAGGTACAAAAACCAGCTTTCTGGTCTGGCTGGAGCAATCCTGGCTCTCCACATGCATGGGCTCCACATCTGCCAGCATCCTGTGTGCCAAAATTTCTTTCATTCTGACTTGCAGTCAGTCAAGAGCAAGGACGTAGTCTAGCACCTGGCTGCACCTGTCCACTCTAAATAACTTCCCATACCTATTCTTTTTAAAATGGTAGAATGGAAGGGATGAAAGGGGATTCAGGGCATTATTCCCTAAGGAAAAATAGGGTTTTAACTCAGACTTGCAAATGCATTTTATAGTTAACAAGCTTTTTTGTATGCCCTTGTGTCTGTTGCTAAAAGCTGTGCTCTTTCTGTGCTAATTATCTCCTTCCTTGATTATGCCAAACTCCTCTGTTCTGATATCCCTAATTCCCAAATCATACTTTCAATCTCTCCAAGCTTCAGCAGCTAGAATTCTCTTTCTAGCCCATTAATCAGACCCTGCATCACTCCAAATTCCTCCTCAAGCTCCTCATGCACTGTTTCCAGTGTTGCCAACTCTTGCCAATTTATTACAAGCAACGTGAGCCTGGCCTTCACTCAGGAGGCCATAGGAACAGGAGAAAATTTGCAGTATACCCCTTCTGCCCTCATATGCTTTGGAAATCGAGTAAATCTCCACCTGACGTACTATAGCATTGAAGGAAATTGCTCTGTCCTTCAGGCAAGGAACCCATATCCTTACAGTTGTTAGTGATAGACATTGAACATATGTACCCCTCAATGTTGTCTATGATTTGGTGTTACTTTGGGCAGTACCTTGCAAGGTGCTTCAAGCTTACTAGCATCTTGATTTAGCAACATAGATGAAACTTTCCCAACTGCTCCCACCTTCTATGGCAGACCCATTGGCGTGCTGCATCCTGTTAAGTGTCCTTTTGTGTTGCAGAAGGCTGACGGTTCTTCAAAGCATACGATGTTTGGTGTTAACCTTCTGGCACTTTGGAGTTCTGGCTTTGGTTAGGTCTTCTCCAAAGCAGTTCTGCAACAGGGCACAGCAGGTTGCTGTATGTGATAAATATTGTCATTGTTGTTTGTGCTTCTCCAGGAGAGAGTCCGAAATGAGAACACAGACTTTACTTAAATTTTATTTGTCTTTGAACTGACACATGATTTTATAACTGATCTTTCAGTATTGTTACCCTTTTATTTCTTGCTGCTCACCACCAAGGTCAAGTATTTTATATATAGTTTTATAGCTTCTGAAGCGTCAGTCGATCCTAGTCCTCCCTAACCTTTCTGGGGCTTAATTTTGTATTAAGGATAATTTTGTAAGAAGGAAAGGAATATATTGTGCAGAACATGTCATAGACAGAATCTACCACTCCTTTTTTCCAAGATGGTTGTGATAAACAGTTGAACATTTGGCGGCCCCTGTCTGTCTGAAGAAACTGTGGTGGTTGTGCGTGCCCATCTATATAAGAAAATTTCCTGCATTGTTCTGTGGAAGCTTGTCTTTGCCAAATGCCACTCTAAAAATTTGTTGGAAAGGGAAGCATCAAAGCAGACTTGTGATGCTCCATTTCTGCTGTGTTCAGGGGAAATGAGACCTTGTGAATAGTCCAGAAATGTCTAATTACACTACTGATTTCTTTCCTTAATATCACCCTAGATCTTTCCAACTTTCCAATTGAAACACATTTTAATAAAATACAGCCATGAATATGGATTTCTACTTTTGTCTATGCTCCTAAAGTGTGTTGCAATTTCAGTGTATGCAGGCATCAGGTAAGCTCCTCTTTCGCTCAGTCATCATAGTTTTGTTTTGACCCCAAATAATATTGCATGTTCTTCAATCTTTGACCTCTTCTGGCTGGTTAGTTTTTTTTCCTTTGTCTTTTTTCATGATCAGATGCTCAGTGTAAATTTGCACAAGGCAGTTGAAAGTCTGGCTGTAACTGAAATGATGTTGAATCAGGGACAATTTTAATTTGGAAAGAAGCACCTTTGAGTGTCAATAATCAGGAGTCAGCTCCTCTGAATTCAAACCAAGGTGAGATCTGACTTCTTATTTGCAGGAATAAAAGGCTAGTGCATATTCTCACCATGTTGCCAATTCTTAAATGTTTTTAAGACAAATAATCTGCATTACAAAGATTTTATTTTCAAACAGGTATTTTGAGAGTCAGAGGAAACTCTGGTAGCCAAGGTTTATGCTACTGTACACAATATGCATCAGGTGTTTTGAAATAGTCATGTCCTGAAGCAATTTATTTATGGAATGGGACTCTTCCTGTTTTTTAAATGATAATTTAAAACTTTTTTCTTGAATTCACCATGGAGAACATTTATACCTCATCTTGAGCGAACAAATAATGGAGCTGAGAGAGTGCAAGAAGCCTTTCTCTAAGCCCAAATCATCATTTTGCAAAGACCAGCAGAAGCTCCCAGCAGCACTGGTTTTGTAAAAGCACCGAGTTAGAGCAAGAGGACAAAACGCCCAGCGAAGGCCAGCTGTTGGCCAAAGGTAGAAAGGCAGTAGACTGTTCGCATACAAAGCTTACTGGAGCTATTACTTTGGTTGAACAGGAGCTTTAGCAGAGACCAAATGAGAGCCAGCCATCTACTGCAATATAATTTCCACTGTGGTCAAACTCCTGGTTTGTACCAGGGTCACTCTCCTATGGGTTATTTGTCCAACACATGAATCTACCCTGCAGCTTTTCCCTTCTCTGGGCACTTCAAGGGGCACTTGGAACATGTCTTCTCTATCTGCTGCCGTAGTTCAGTGAAATCTGAGTAAACTTAAACTACTACTGAGGCAGGATCTTATGCCAAACTTCTTTGAATTTAGCCAATATATTCCAAAGTTTAGGAAGAGTCAGAACAAGGCATGATAACCTAATCCTTATTCTTAACACAGAGGCTAAAAAGACACTTCTGTTACTTGTTTAGCACAAAGTTCTGCTCTTACAATTTGAAGCTATTATGGTAGAGTAGCTTAAAAGTCACTTTGTTATACCAGGACGGTACGATGTATGGTGAAGAGTCTGCCAGAAGAACAGTACTGCATCCCTGAAAATGAATCATCTTTCATCCCCTGCTAGGATATGCTGCTGACCTCAGCATGCCTTGTTGTTACTGTTTTCATCATCTTTTTAGACCAGGGTTTGCGAAGGAGATAAATACCTGACTTGTGCACATCCCAGATCCTTTTATTGATGCTTTTGATGGGTTTAAAAGTGTATGTGAGTGTATGTGCCTTGAGAGGTTCTTGGCCTCTTGTGTCCTGGTGGTCCTGTCAGTCTTCATATTGTTTACAGATAAATATGTTGGTGATAAGTTAAGCCAAGCTAACAGCCCTTCAAAGAGGGACAATCACTATGTAAGCATGAGCTCTCACTATTGCATGGACTCTGGATTGGGCTAATGTACTGCAGCCCAGACTCCTGGGAGGTGCACGAAATCTGTGAGTTCCAGCATGATTCAGAGGAGAAGCTTAAAGACAGGTTAGTAGCCTTGTGGTGCAGAAGGAGAACAAGCAGGTCATCAAATTTAACAAGCCTGCGTGAATTGTTGAGCCTATTCTTCCTGTGCAGCTTAGACACAGCCATTACCTCTAAACAGGGGGTGCTCTTGAAAGTCACGGGGTGTCTTTAAGAGTGATACTGTATTTTCACGGTTTGACAGAGTAATTCTACCTGTTCCCTTCCACATATTTCACTTAGTTCAGTTGCTCCTCAAGTAGAGGTGTTCATTCCTCTATATTGCAGAGTAAGAATGGTGTAACAGAATTTAGTTACTGAATCTGCTAATAGTGCCCCAAGTTGGGGAAGCACTTCTTTCTCAATAGTTGTAACAGCAGTGCAGTACAGAGGAGCATATAATACTTGCAACCAGATCTCTGGAGCACTTCTACAATCACAGTAAGTAGGATCTTACTCCAGTAGCAACAGGATCATTTTGCTTGAGGATAAATGCCTTCTGCACCACTCTGTACAGAGCAGTATGTCTTTTTGTTAATTACTGGTATTTATCTTGAACTTGAATCCTGTCTTGCCATTTGATTTTTTTCATGTGAGGTTTTCATTGACAAGTTAGTTGTAGTGATTTAATGGCACTGTTTCTTCAAGAGGCTTTGCTTTAGCTGCAGCTGTCTTTTTTTGAGCTATATCTAACTATAAGATAGTCTATGTTAATTGTAAAAATCTTTTTTGGAAAAAGCATCTTATGCTTAGTTTTATCATTCTTCGTAAAATCTGGGAATACTTTCAAATGTACTTAAGTGATAACGTTTCTGCTTCAAAAATGAAAACTCTCGGGGCCTTATTTCTGCCTGATGCTTCTGCAGGCAAGATATAATTAGTGTCATCTAAAGATTCTTGTTTAAAAAAAAAGAATCCTCTGTATAAATGCAAAGAACTGAGAATGAAAGGATTTAACTGGCTTATTGTGAAAGGACACAGACCTATTGAGTGCAAAGTAGGTAACCCTTTCAGCTCTGTAGTCTATACTTTATGTAACTTCCTAGAGACTCCATATCATCTAGCTGACATCTTGCCCTGGAAGAGGAGGGGAATAGAACAGGGTCAGAGGTGGGGTGAGACAAGCAGGCGATAGCCAAGTGTCTGTGCCATTGCAAGCAGGCTTCTGCACAGAAAGTTTCTTGAACCTTCCGTCAGGGGTGGCGTTAAATAAAAGTTTTTTTTTGTTTTGGTTTGTTTGGTTTTTTACCTGGAAAATTAATTATCAAGTCGAATACAGTTGGTTTACAGTGAACTTTGATACAGGGAATCCTCTTCCAAATAGTTTGCACATTGTGTAGTGTTGATTGTGGTTTGTAACAAGCCTCAGTTACTCACAAGGCCCTTCAATTGATGTCCTTTCTAATTGCATGTCCCCCATCAGCATAAGGCCCTGAACGTCAATGATACAGCTTTTCTCTTTCTTTTCCTGGGCTACTGTATTTCAAGTTGGAGCTGAAAAAGGCAGCGTAGTCCCAGTGCCTGATGGACTTGATCCTGCAGGCTGCCTAGGATTGAGGAATTTCAGCACTTTGTGCAGGGCTGAGCAGTTCCTCAGTGGTGGATGAGTGCACCCATCATCTGGGGGTGGTTCTCTGCTACTGTGGCCCCGGGATTTGTGTGGTTAGGTGTGATGCTGCCTCACCTTGGTTTATTGACATTGTCGCTGTTAACCCTGATCTTCTGCTCCAGAGACATGGGGACAGAAGTGACACCCAGCTAGTTGACACATTGATGTTGCATACGGTTGTGTAGGCCTTCTGCAGCAGGGCTAATTGTATCCATAAATGCACTTAAGTGGGAGAAATATCTCTATTGTAAGATAACCCATCCAAATTTTTGACAGGTTTATTTAAATACTGTAGTGTTTTTGGTTTGCAAATCTATTTATATTGTGCTTTTCATAGCAAGGAGGAAAATGTCATACCTGTTTTACTGTATACTTGTTCTTGGAGCGTCTGTCATTGTTTCTGGCTAGAGTTAACAGGTAAAACCTCAGGAAACAACTACTTCAACATTTCCAGAAGTAAAAGAAATAATTATTTGGATGCCAAAGAAAATAACTTCTTATTCCTGTGAAAAATAAGGGTTTCTAATAGGAATAATTTAGTCCCATGGTAAATCTGAATTATTCAATCAGGATTGCTTAATTTGATCTTTAAAACAATTTCCCTTCCTACTTGCCAACTGTCAGATACAGAAATGCTGATGATTTTAAAGGAAAAATGAATAAGACCCTAACTCAGGACAAATGGAACAAAAAGGGCTGGAGAACTAAATTTAATACTGTGATGTTTGTGCATTTGAAATTCCCTTGAATAGCTTATTTGTATTTTTGCTATTGTTTGTCAGAAGAAATAATGTTATAAACAGAAAATCGGTAATCTTGAGAAATAAGCACGTATTCTGTGCTCTGAATTCTGGCTTTCCAGTTGCACCATGATAATCTTCTATTTTTCTATGTTATGAAGAAAATAATACTGTGAAAATTGAAACTGTGTGAATTAATGACACTTTAACAAATGATAAGGTTCCTAAAGGAGCTTACTGGTTAAACTAGAGAGTCATAGTCCAAGGAGCAAAAATAGCCTGTTGGCTTGAAAAATGTCTCAAAACAGGTTACATACAGTGTCTGCAAATGATAATTTCTCTAGCTGGAAATAGGTTACTAGTGGCATACTCTAGGGGAATGATCTTTTTAATAATACATATATAAATAATTTGAATGAGAATATCAGATGTAAGATCGTAGTAAACGTTAGCTGATGATACCAAAGTTAGAGGAAGGGAATAGCAAACACTTCAGAATTTATGCAACACTATTCAGAGGGATTTGGGATCTTTAAAGTGTCTGAGTCATTCAGTGGAAAATGCACTTTAATGCAAACAGATGTAAAACAATGAGTCTAGTGGCAACCACAAAAAACAGAGTATATATTAAATAGAACAGTCATGAACTTCACTGACCAGACACGAAATTGAGGTTTACCTTACAACTATGTAGCTGTACCTTACAACAGTATAGCTGTGCAGGAGAAAGTAAGAATGAGAGAGAAAGAGGGAAAATGCAGTACAAATCCGAAGAGGAGTATCGTGATTGTACAATGTGTTGCTGGATCACAGAAAAGGATGAGACTGACTGTGGGGTTCCACGGAACAGATTTCAGTCAGATAACACCAATGAAACTAAAAAAACTCCAGTTAGGGTAGTGAGCTCACAGGATTTGTCTCCAGGGCTTTGTTTCAGTAGGGATTTCAGTGTGGTAGGGCTGAAGGAACAGCTGGAGGCAAAGTCATCCATTTTTGTTAACTGGGGGATTGAGCTCTAGGCAGTTGGGTTTGGGGTTTTCTTATGATGGGTGACTTGGGTTGGGTTCCTTTTTTTTTTTTCCTCTCCCATGTTTTGAACTTTGACTTAGCAATTCTGAGCCATGAAAACAACTCCAGGAGACCTCTAAAAATGAGGTGCTGAAGTGTCTGGATACCAATGGATGTTTCCTGAAGGTGATAGCGTAACTGAAATAGTGAATCTAGAAGAATGCTTAGAACAGCAATGGAAGCAGGAGAAATACCCAAGGCAATCAAAGCTCAATAGTAGGGACTAAAAGAGATGATTCACACTGAAGTGTGTTGTGGGACAAACAGGAAGGTTCAAAGAGCTGCTCTTCACTGTGATAGTTTTTAGCATGCTTTCCAACTACAACACTTTGCCCTAAAGAACTGGAAGTTCAGATAGCATCACAAGCATCAATGAACAAGAGCTGAAAGTGTGAAGCAAATACATAATTGGACAAATCTGTAAGAAGGAACCTAGTCTAAGATAGTCTTAATATGGTGAACCTAAGATGGAAGACTGTTTTGGGGGCATCTAAAATGTGTTTATTAATACTGAATGAGTATTTAATATGCTACTTCGGTGGTCTGTGACAGGAAAGGAAGACACAGTTGGCTCAGCCATCTTAGAAACAAAGCCATCTGTTTCCAGATATGCCCAAAGCAGGCAGTATCTGTTTGGATGGTAGATGACCAATATATACTGTAGTGGTTGATGAAAAAGGGTTTTTGATTCATTCCCACTTTGCTCTGAGATGACCTACCTACCTCAGAACCGAGGCAAGTGTAATGGTTCCCGAGAGGACTCTCCAAGAGGGAGAGGGATTTTTGTGTTGGGATCGTGTCTTTTGCTACAAGTAAATCATCTTGAGGTGGAGAGTAAAGCCAAGCTCTGGAGCAGAACTCAATATCGTCTATAGCTTGCTCATGGAAACATTCAATGTCAGGTTGAACAGGGCTCTGAGCAACCTGATTTAGTTGGAGATGTCCCCTGCCCACCGCAGGTTGGACTAGATGACCTTTAAAGGTCCCTTCCAACCCAAACTATTCTATGATTCTATATCTGTGCCTTGATGCATCCAAATTAAAACCACTTTATCCTCAACTGTGTTGCAGCAAATACTATTGTTGTGTCTGCCTGGCCATATTTTACTTCATATTAGTCTATTAGTCTCATCTTCCCCTGCTGCTTCTTTCTTCCTAACGCCCTTAGATATTCTTATTGTTTTGGGACTCCAATTTCTTACTCCACCTGCAAGAGTAGGTTATTCGTGAGCTTGGGAAAATAGGGCTGCTAACCCATAGTGTCCTGCTAGAGAGCATGTCTCAGGATATAAATCCCAGGCCAGAACATTGGTAGAGGGTGGGATTGTATGCTGCTGAGAATTATATCTCATAGGAAAAGCAGTGGAAGGAAATATGGCCAACCAAAATCCCAAAGGTAGGTGTGAGAGGTAGGGAATGGGATTTCAGCCACACAGCCAAATAACAAGTTGTGGTTTGGTTGAAAGAAGCATCTACAAGTGGGTATTGAGCTCTGGCTGAAGTGAGGCTGATGGTCTGTTGCAATTACAACAATGTTTATGTAGGCATAAAAGTGTTTAGAGGCAGGTGTTTCCTGTCTGGTTACAGACTTGTTTAATCTCTGCAATATAGAGTTTAGAGAGGGGATTTGATGTATCAAAGAAACTTTAGCAAGAAATAGTACCTGCCTTTGGTGGAAGGAAGAGGTTGGTTGCAGAGCCTGGCAGGTCTCTGCGTCACCTGAGTGAGCACAGGAGAGAGCAGAGGCTGGGGGGGGATGTCCATGGAAAAGTGCACCTTCTGATGACACTGGGCTTTGCCCAGTGCTGTGCATCTGTAAAAATGAAGCAGTCTTCTCTCTTTTTTTGAATAGAAGTAGTTCTTACTTTCCCACCAGGACTGGAACTCATCACAGTTGTATGGTGGGTAGACTGATTTATGAACACAATTCAATTGCAGGTACAAACTTTGCAGATGCAGAATGCATTTGTGAATAAGAGTCTTTCCTCTGATCATTTCCTCTTTGTATTCCACATTTGGTCTTGATTGCGTATCCAGTGAAATCAGTGGGAAATCTGCCATCGACTCTGATGGGAGCTCAGACCCTTGGGTCTTTATGCTTCTGGTTATTTCCACTCTTTTATTCAGCTAATAAGAATTACACAAATGCTTCTCTTAGAAAAATATTCTTTCTGGCAGTAATAAGATATATTTCCCCTGAGAGCTATTTTTGCTGTATTGCTATTGCTTTCTGATCCTTAACGGCCGAATCCTGGTTGAGCCCCTCATGAAACTAGTCTACAGGCTTATAGGCTATATAGTCAATCAGAGAGTAAGGGAAGCACAGCATGGCCCAAAGACTGTCTTACTGCTTTTACTGAAGTGTGAGGCGGGTGGAAATGTAGATTTCTAAAATGCATGTTTTTAAAATGGGCATACAGATGTGTTACACTAATAAGTACATTTTATAGATTATTTAATTCTATGCACAATTAATGGCATGAAAAGGAACAGAGGCCATACAGATTTCCACTTTACTGAGCAGAGTATTCTGGACCCTTATATCATGTAACTTTACACCTAGAGATGGGAGCAGGGTAGCAGCAAATGCTGTTCATATCAGGTTGGAGATAAGGGTGTCATTGGAGCCTTTTGCCCCTTTAGGTGTCTTGTAACAGTCTTTCACGACAGCTGTTCCATTTTAAGGATGAGTGCACACAACAAATTCCAGACATCCCGTGGCCGGTGCAGTTGCTGAACGGTGAGTTTAGGCTTCATTTGGTACAGGCCTCGAGAGGGCTGAGACAGAGCTGCCAGGGCTTATTGTTCAGTCTACAAGGTCTAAATAAAGAAAACATTTCAAATTCCAGTTGATGCTGTTGTTTAACCAGAGAGAAATAAATGTTGAGAGCATAGGTTTTTAAACTAGTCGTATCCCTGTTGCACTTGTTTTACGTTTTAACTATGTGCCTAACAATGTGAAGATCTTGGTTTAATATCTTTATAACCTCCAACAGTTAAAAAAAGGAATTAAAAAAGTAGATTTACCCAGTGACCAGAAATAAATGAATATTCATTGTTGAGGATAAATTGACCTGTATGCTTTTCTTCCTAAATTGTCTTCAGTCTCTCAATTCCATTCAAGAGCTCTAAGCGTAACTAATGCTGCTTTTCTGAAGTGTGCTTTTTATAAATCAGCTTCTGCTCATGTTAGTAGTTTATATGTTTATTACTACAGATAACTGCTAGTGGTATGTTGGCTTTTCATCATTATTTAAAATAACTTTTGGGGGGAAAAAAAGAAACAACTATACAGTTTAGATAAAATAATAAAACTCCAAAGAATCAAAGGACAGCCTCAGCCTTTAAGATTTATTAGAACATTGGACTGGCACCTACCAGTGCTTTTTCCTGTAACTTCTTACTCTTGGTTATGCATCTGTATTTATTCTTTCAGAAACTCTTGTATAGGTGATTCCTCCACAGTTGTGGGGGCTTTTTTAAAATAGGATTATTTTTTTTTTTTACGACTAACACAAAAGCCTTCTAAATATTCCCCAAGAAAACAAAAAGCTGCAGAAGGAATGTCTGGAATGACTGTCACATATGCTGGTGGAGAAGTGGAGGTAAACACTACCAGTGGTATTACATATTGCAGCAACGCAACACGTTCATTTGTGACATGAAGATTAATTTAAAGAAAAAATGTAGCAGTTGCGTGAATTTCCCCATCTCCCTGCATAGCAGAATTGGTCAGAAAACCGCATCTGTGACTTTGTCCATGATGGTTCATCTGTGGATGGATTTCAGTGTTTTGCAGGGAGTTGCACCCCTGTCTCAATCCCTCTCCAACCATAAATCTTCACGATGCGTGCAGCTACTTCAGAAGTGAGTCCAAAATGTGTTGCTGTCTGACCAAATGGTAGTGTAGCTCTCCCAAGAGAAAGAACACATTGCTTTTGCAGTTTTAAATAGACCTGAAAGTGTAGTTGTAGTTAGCTCGGCTATTGAATTACTTTCTCAAGTGTGTTAGGAAATATACTTGATGGTAGGGAATACAGAGGGAGTGTGTAGTCTAGTTACTGGAGCTAGACAGAGCTATTTCCAAATGTTAGTACCAAAGTGTGCTTTAATGCAGAGAGTTGTAATCATTTTATATAACAATTACTCTCTATACAGTACTAAGGGAAACTGGACATGGTTTATCAGTATGAGAAGATACTTGTGTGAATGCATAAGACTGCAAAGGTACAAAGAAATAGTATAGGTTAAGGTTAACTGCATGTAGATATAATGGTGTCAACTATTATATCTGAAGCTCTCCCAAGAGATAATAAGCAAACATTCTGTAGATGAATGGTCTAATATTTTCTTCTGCTCCCCTGTGAGGCAGTCTAGGGTTATACATGTTTTAATGATTTACTTCCTTCTCCCTCTTTCTTCTCCTGCTGTTCCTTATGTTCTGTCATCCTTCTCACATCGTCGTTGTCTTCCTCACCCCCTTCTTCCCCATACTGAGTTAAGAAAAAAGAACTTGAGTCTAAAGTAATGTTCGTTTTGTTTCAAAAACCAATAGTTCTTGATTTATTTCCAAGCACCACATCCCCTACCCATTTAAGCTTTGTTTTGTGGTGCAAAAGTTCTTTTCACTTGCAAGAGCTTTGTTCCTGGTATCGGTGGTTTGTTTTAGGAACAACCTAAGGCAAGTAAGTAGCATGCTCTGATCATCAGATATCAATAGATCTAGGTGGAATGTGCATAAAAATCATCACCTTATATCATCGTTTTTCCTTGAACTAACTTGGGTGTACTCCTATAGAATATGTGCTGTTTTTTCCTTAGGTGATTCCCTGGGAGGTAGTGGACTTGCACAGTTATTCAGATAAGATACTAGAGTTCCCTTTTCGAGGTTATGGTCTTTCCCACTGTACCGCAGCAAGTCCTGCAAACTGTAATTGGTGGCTGGTCTTTCTTTCAGAATTTCTAACATGTCCTGTTCCATACTGTATGCTGCCTCTTGGAGGGAGGAAAATATGGCCCCGGAGTGGCATTAGTATTTCTGTACAGACATAATGTTCCCGAGACAGGATGCTGCTTCCTCTGTCACCTGAGTCAGAACTGGAGAAGGTTTTGGGCCATAGCTCTACTGATCTATGATACAGATATTATCTGACACTTAATGATGCTGAGGAGGATATTTCTGTATGTATTACTTTTTTTTTTCCTGCTTTGTGATGTTTTAGGACTGAGAAATGGGGAGGGGAAAAAATACACTTAGGTGTTGTCAGGTCAATAATAGTGGCCAGACATGTGACCACAGTGTGTTGGTGATCTTTAGAATTGGTAGCAATTCATGTTCGCGATTGTGCAGTTCAACTGAGTCAGTTCTCTGAGAATGAACAGTGGTGGCTGAGTCCTTGCCTTGTTTGTCAACCTCTGTTCTTAGTTACCATGGAGGAAGTCATAAATTAGTGTCTGTCTCTATGACAAGGATCTTGTTTGTCATATGCTAAGGAAGAGGTAAAAGGAATTACACACTTGTCTCATGGTTAACCAGTCCACAGACCACAAAATGAGAAACACTGATCTAGCAAATGACCTGCACATAGGGTTTCAAACTGACTTTGGCCTTTCATTTCCAAATAGGGTGGACATGCCAAGTAGATCCTACTGTTTTTAGCTTGTGTAGAATTGAGGTTGTCATTCCAGCTCAGCGCTCTGCCTTGTGAAAGATGTGCATGCATCAGTTGTATCTAGAGATATAAAGTATGCTGGCACCATCTTTAGTCTTTAATTAACAGCTTTCAGTAGAACATCAGCTTGTCGATGATGAGCTCAGATCTAGTATTGAGCCTCATGAGTCTGAGAAAGTTTAGTAGCTGGGCTGAGCATGCTACAATGCCTAATGATTTTTTTTTTTTTTTTTTTTCCCTGGGGCCAAGTTGGCCTCCCTGATGTTTTATTCTTTCATTAGTAGGAGGTTGAAGAGTACTGGTGTTTGAGAAGCCATATTTGAATGCAGTATAGTGAAATGTGAAATATCCAGGGAACAATATAATTGCTTAACCTCTGTGATGACTTACCAGCTGCATCCTCTCCCAGACCTTGTACAGGGATCAGTTTTTTCAATACTGACTTAAAACTGAAAAAAATCAGCTGGCATTACCCTCTGTCTTTTCCCCTATTGTTTTCCTCTTCCTTTGCTGTTGTAGGGTTACCCCAACCCAAAGCAGGATAGCTTTCCAAAAATAAAAATCTTGCATTCTACATGGAGGCGAATAGCTTGCCCGTGATAGACATTAGGTCATTGTCAAGCCAAAGTACATGTTTTCCTTACTCTTTACCCTGTGCCCTGCAACCTCTGTAGTTTTGGTTTCAAGACTGAAAGAGGAGGAACTTTTTTCATTTTATTTTTTTTCTGAAGCAGTGGGAGGTGATTTGCTTCTCTGTCAATGGTGACAGTTCTAACTCTTAACAGCTTTGGGGAACACAAGAGGTGGATATAATAAGGTACATAATATTACTTGTGTGTTAGAGGTTGAGCCTGCAGTTGTGTGCAAGAGCTCTCTTACTGGGATGCATCCTGGGAAACAGTGCCAGCGGCAGTCCTGCAGAATTTGGTGTGGGTTGAGTGTGGGGTTATTTACACAAAGTTTGTAGGACTGGGGTTCCTACTGTTGTTAAAGCTGACATCAGTACCCCGTGTTACCTTTGAGAAGTGGATGTTCATATTTCTCCTGTAAAGGCAACATTAAAAGGATAGTCTTAAACACCAATATCACCAAATATTATACATTAGCATTAAATGAGCTTATAATAATAATGGAAAAACCTTTAGGAATCACAACCTTTAGAAACATTTGAACCGTCTGCTTTCTGTCAACTTTTGCCTTTTAGAAAGTGCTAATTCTTGTTAAGTCTGCATGAGAGACTTGTTTAATGAGCAGATTAAATGGGTGATTATATGTCTTTAAAAATGTTTTTTGTGGACGGGCTTCATGATGCCACTCTCCCATTTGGCACAGCAACATAGAGCAGTCTTTTTAATTACCCCTGCGGGGTCACTGGGACCCAAGCTGTTTGCTTTATTAAACCCTGATGGCGCCTTCGCAGCAGCTCCTTCTAAACTCTGCTGTCACAATTGTATCTAAATTAGCATCTGAGTGACCCTCTTTTCGGGCTTTCCAAACCCCAGCTGACAGGGATTGCCAGAAGTTGCTAATTGCTTGGGCCGGGCTAGGAACAAGGGCTTGCCAAGATAACAAAAGGACTAATGTTTCTTTCAATATGCGTCCAGATTCACATAAGTACCTCTTTTAATTACCAAGAATTATTGTAATGCCCAGTCAATGGAATAATTGACCCTCAACAGCGAGAGCTTATTATGTAATAAATAATGGCGTCGGCCTTGTCAGAGTAGCAGGTACAGAGGTGATTTGCTGGACTGAAAAGAGCTTTTCTCAGCAAGGGCTCTGGGATAGACCAAGGCATCCCAGCAGGAGTCCAGCAGAGGGGACTAATTTGAGTTTAACTGAGAGGAAATGCGCTGAAAGCTTTTAGACTTATCCTTACGATGACAAAGGAAGAAATAAAAAGGATTGAGTTGGTAGTTTGGCAGCTTACATCTAGGGAATCTCTCATGGATGAGACAGACAGTCAAGCGTCGTGCAGCTACTTCTGGTCTATGGGGTTTTTTAAGAGCATGTTTTCATCCGGGATAATGAGAGGGGTTTTACTGTCCCTAATTTATATCTCTGTGTCTCAGCGTTACATATATTAACTGTGCTTGCACAGGAATAAAATACGACATTATTAGAAACAAGCAATTGATACGTGTAAAATATCTAATGGTTTTTATGTGAAGAAACAAATCCAATGTGGTTTTGCCTGCTCTCCTGTTCTTATGCTTGCCTTCCTTTTCAACTCCTAAATCCCAGGAGATGCTGCAGACTGGTGGGGTTAGATCTGTTCTCAATGACACTGAAGTAAAACCAGGGTTCATTTATTTTGTTGGTGTGCCCAGAATAACTCAGAAATCAAGATCCGGCCTTCTATTCTGAAGTCTCCATGTTCATAAAGAAAATACAGTCTACAGTAGAGCAGTTATCCCGGTGTTCAAAGTAGGCTCTGGCAACTGTTGGCAAATATATACGGAAAACACATACAGACATGGAAAATCCCTTCCCCTCCCCCTTGCAAACATGGAAAGAGGCCGTGCACACAGCATGCTCCTGGGGGAAATGTTTGTAGTCTCATTTATGACAGGGCTCTTGTCCTTTTAGGTCAGACTGTTGCAAGTTTGGCTTGAGATATGTTGGCAGAGCTACTTGGGGAAATCTGCGTAGTGCCTGCCAAAACAAGTTTTGGACCAAACCATGCTTTTTAGTGCCTTGTTTTTATGATTAAGGTCACTCCTGCAAAGCATGCATAAAGCAAGAAAATAAATATTGACTTGGCTAGGTGATATATGAATAGCACTTTTTGTTGTGTTTATAAGGTCACCAGAAAGATCTGATGGAATTGCCTCCTTGTGCTGAATTTCATTTCAGTTTATACACTGTTCTGTCTTTTGGGATTTTTTTTTTGTGATGTATGGTACATCAGTATTCTGAAAAAAAGTATATTCTAGTTCCAAGATGTTTCCAATGTGATGTTCCTTTAAGTAGACATTTCTTTGCATGCTTCTTAACTAACAGCATGGACATCCAGCAGAGGTTTAGCATAACAGAAGAAATATTTCAGTCAAAGGCTGATAAGCTGAGTATGAATGGAAAATGAATGTTGTAGATTAATTACACATAAGTCATCTTAAGCTCTTTCCATTTAAATGTGCTCTTCTCTGTTCCTTTTAATCTGTCCTTATGTGTCACTCAGACTCAATGTTTTCAGATTGCTGGAGCAGGAGAGAGGAGCAGGCCCAAGGATAAATTTTGTCCAGTAAAGCTGACTGTATCTTTCCGAAGAGGCGTTCAGATCAAGATGGGCTGGCAGCACAGCAGTGGTAGTGGTACTGGGAGCTACTTGTGCTTCCCATCACGTGATCACCAGATAGAAATATTTTCTGAACTCTGAACCAAATTTAAGCTGTACTTTTAGAATGTATCAAACTCCTCCTGAGGCTGTGCATGTTCTCTCAATAGAGAGTTTGAGCTGATACAGTATACCCGAGAAATCTTGAGAGCATCCTGGCCCTTTCACCCTTTCTTTTTCTTTCTGGACTATGTACTTAGTCATACTGCTGCAATGGCTGAGAGCCTTCATGGTCCTGCTGTTAGGCTTGTTAAGGAAAAGTCTCTATCCCTACAGTGTGCTGTGTATATTCAGTACCAGAGAAAAAGGGAGAATCAAAGTGAATGCGCAATATTGCACAGCATGAGAGGCATCTATGCATTACTGAGGCGAGTACATAGATCTGGCAGGAACAGAGAGTTCTGAGGTGGGATAGTGAAGGGAGAGAGTGAAATAGCTTTGATAGTGTTTTCCAAGAAGCAGCTTCAAAGAAATTGAAGATGCTTGGCTGAAAGTGGTAAGTCTACAATGGGCAACAGCTTCAGATATTGCTGAAATCTTTTTTTGAAGATAAGCCTTAATTTTCACCCTTTTCTACCGTGATTTCTTTGGTTTCCTTGATTTCTGTGTCCTTCCCCCCACCTCTGTCAAGCTCCTCTTTTTTTTTTTTTTTTTCCTTTCAGTGGGGCTTGAAGCAGCAAGGGAGACTGGGATGTGCCCACTGATGTTTGAATGAAGTGGCACTCATGATGAGTTAAGGAGATCGGTGTTATAAAGCTTTATCTTCCTTCCTGTGTGCTTGGTAGGCAGAAATATCAGCTGATCATTGTCCTCCTTTTATCTGTGACTGTAGGGCTCGTTGCTCTAAAACACCAAGACTTGAGTGATAGCTAAAGTAGATGATGAGGTGGCAGGGAAGTTATGAATTATTTTACATCTATTTTCATTACAGAAGATGAAGGGGAAATTATTATTCCAAGGGCATTTTTTTAATGGAAATCAGTGTCTGACCTTAGCAAATCTTAATGTTTTAGGAGAAAGTTAGGAGATCTATTGAAAATTCAAGTGCAGTAAATCATTCAAATACTATAGTGGAGATAATGACAAGATAGAAAAATAAATCTGTACCCAGTAAATTCCTTAATAAAAGTTATTATACAAATGGCACATAGTAAGCACTCTTGAAATCCCTTCCTGTTCTTTTTTAACAAGTGCTCCTGAAAACCTTAAAGGTATGCAAATGAAGTCTGTCTTCAAGGGAGAGCCTAAGAATTAGCTATAACTTAATTTTACTTCAGCTCATGGAAATGAAATTGAGGAATGAATTTTCTTATTAGGACAGCAATAGCCATGGATAACTGTCAATTATCTTTTAAATTTTTCCTGATACGGTTTTATGTAATTGAATATGGAGTTCGGCCCACAGAGATTTCATACATGAAGAGCGTAAGGGGAAAATTAGGTTAATGTAACTTAAGTCAAAATGACATGGCTTTGGTGAGGAAATGGCGGTTCTTTAAATTATCAGCATTATTGAAGAAGTTGATGGAAGATAAAGGCAACCTGGATGAGACAAATTACTTGGGTTTCCTAAAAGCTTTCCAAAATGCCCCTCCTAAGATTCTATTGAGGAAAATAAATAGCCATGTAATCCAGGGCAAAGTGCTAGTGTGGATTAAAAACTGTTCAGGCAGGTGTGTACAGGATTGAGACAAGGTCAGTGAAGTGACCTAAACGCAGCGGTGCTTTAAGGCAAAGATGATGGAGGATGTAGAAAAAGAGGGGGAGGAAGCTTCTGTCAAGTTTATTCAGAGGGGAGGCTGATAAAGGAGATCCTAAAATAGAAATCACCTGTTCTTGAGACTGATGCAGAGGAAGACAAATTTAGTGAGGGGTTGACTTGGGGCGGGGGGAGATATTTCATAGGCCTTATGAGCCTCTATGACAGAGAAACTGAAGAATGGGAGAGAAGAGTGGGCAGCAACTTGTCAAGGGCTGCTTGGGAGGAACTATCAGACTATATGATGTGCAGTCAGAAGCAGCAGGCAGGTTCCAGATAGATTAAGCTTGAATATTGAATCATAAAATAACAACTGAATCAAGGAATTGGAAGTTGCCTGGAGGATTAAGATGATTTGACCTAGAAGAAAGCTTTTAAGAGCATTTGGCAAATAAATACCACACTTTGTGTAGTGTGAGGAAAACTGACCAGTCTTCTGCCTATCTTACCCTGCAAAAATATGGGGATGTTTGAGATTAAAATGCTAATAAAATATCTCTTTCCCACGGAGTGATGAAACTACCCCAAATCATATGCTACACTGAGAGATGTTACAAATAAATAAAATAAATCAGCCTTCAATAGTAGTGCATCTAAGCAGTACTGCAGTGTAAACTGTGAAAATACATGTAGTTCACACCTGCTTAGAGTAACATTTTGGTTCCCTTCAGACTTCTACAAGAACTGTCAGTGTCTCTGCTCTTGCAACTCTTGTACAGTGCAAATGGCCACTCCGCCATTTGTATCTGGGTCACTGGCCTTCTTCCAGAGCGAGGCCTGGTGCTGGCCATCGCTGAGAGCCATTTACTGGGATGGGTGGCCCAAGTGTAGCATTGTTTCATCAAATGTTAAAAGCAATACTATCGGAACACACAGTTCTTGCTGCTTTTTAGATTTCTGGTTAGCATGGATGGGGGCAGTAGCTCTACAATTGTCATCACTTATCTGCTGAGGAAGCATTATTTTTGTTGGTTTTTTTAGAGACTGGTTCATTAGACTTTAATCCTACTGCTATGAAATTTCCAGTGAATTGGTATTAACTCAGTAAAATGGCATATTTACTAACCCTGGCTGAGAAAGCATGGTCAGTCTGTAAATTCTTGTGTGGATGAATATTTGTATGTAAAAAAAGACTTTCAAGAATGTATTTATTAATTGGGCGAAAGAGCTAACAGTTTGTTCTGTTGCTTCCTTTGTAAACAAAGCTAGCTAAGCTGTAGCTATAGTATGGCAAATATGGTAACATATATTATGGTCAGGTTTACAGAAATCCTGGACTACTGCTGGCCTTCAATTATGCTACCCTAAGCAAGCAGAGGAATTCTCCAGCCATCAGTCCTTTCACAGTCTTTGACCAGTTTCCAAGCAGCAGTTACCTCAGTCTTTCCTTTTCCTTCCATACAAGCTGTGCAAATACTCCAGTACGTATTTTAGACAATATGCTGAATAGACTTCAAACTTCACCAATTTTTGTGGTAGCTGAAAACTAGAAAAGTATGATTAGAATTTTTTAAACACAGGGCAAGTAGTTCTCATTCAGTCACAACTTTGCAAAGTGTGAGAGATGTTGCTTCAGCTTTCTACAAGTAGTTTATTTTCTAGCAAATACATTTTTTTGCTTCAAATTTAATACTGTACAAAGCTGAAAATGCCAGAAGACAACTCAATTAATTGTTCCTTATTATGGTTGTCTTAACATAGCTATCATTTGGTTTATATTTTGGGGGTTTTTTCCATACTATGTCTTTACACTGTACCATTCATGTTTTCTGCCATGTAAAAAGGTTTGAAGGTTTTCTATTTTTTTTTTCTTCAAATGCTAATTTCATTATTTATTTGGCTACCTTGGTAGGCACGTTGGCTTGTGAAGTCTTGGCAATACAGGAGAGCTCTGAAAGTAGGAATGGATAGGGGTTTTTTAATCATACTGGTTCTAACTTTTTTTTAATCAGCATTTATTAACATATTTTATTATGTTGCCTGACTAAACCTTTTGGAGAAGGGATGTCTTTGCTTCGCTTACTGAATCTTTAATGTTCTGGAGATATCCAATTAATTTCTAAAACTAGGTGAACATGCATGTGGTACACCTAGTATTTCTCAGGTTAAAAAAAGGTAAAATTCAAAAAAGAAAACCTCCAAATTGATGGGTTTGATTAATATTTAACTAAACACTTTGGAGAAAGGATATCTTTGTTAAAAATTCACTCAACAAAATATCTCTGAGATACTCAATCATTTATCAAAAGTGAAGGAGGCTGCACGTAGCATTGATTTGATTTCTGGCATGACAGAAAGGCATTATTTAGCGGATAAATCAAGATCTTTAAAATACAACATAATGAAATGAAAAGGCCACTGTCTTTGCGAGTCACCTTTTATACTAATATGCACTAATCTCATTAATTCTGTGCATCAGACATTTGGCCAATATTGAGAAAGCAGATGAGCATAAGAAAGTTGCTGCTCTTGGACAGGTATTCCTTTAGAAGAGGAGTACACTGCTTGTTACTCTGTTAAGCTGTTGATACTACTTATTTTTTTTTAAATTAAACAAATTCTATGTACAAGAGAAGTGCAAACTGAAAGGTAAGTAAACTGTCCGCAAAATTTTCTTTAAACTTGTTTACTTGCCTGCTGAGCTGTACCATGAAAGGCTTAGTTGCAAAAGCTGGTTTACACCATTCTGGATTAAGTGATGTATCACTGAGCATTAGAAACGTGTGCTATATTTACAGTGTGGAAAATATTTATTTCATAGCTTATTTGGGCAGATGTGAGCAAGTGTGGGAAGTATGTTAATATATGGAAACGCATAACTCTTAAGTCAAATGTTTCCACGGTTGGTAATATCCCCAGCACAGATTAAATTTCCACCTAAAGCACAGCCATGTTCTTCACTGCCCTTCTCAACCTCGCCAAGTGAAGGCATGTCTCTTCAGCAGGCAGGGATTTGGTTTACTCAGAAGTTGTTTGCTCTGGTCACTTCCATAACAGGCCAAGCAGGCCGAGAGTCGCTGACTGTCCAGGTCTAAGCAAGAGGATAGTGTTTAAGCAGGATTATGGCAAGCCAAGCCATACAAATTGTTGCTGTATCAGGTCATTAATCTAGTTGGTCTTCTGTCTTCTCTCAGGTTTCATGTAGTAGTATTTTTCAGAAAACAGGAATTGGACCATCAGGGATTGACTGAAACATGAAAAGCTGCTGATTAACCATAGCAATCTGGATGGCAGTGGGGAGCACCTTATGCCCTGATCCATGAGGATTTATACTCTAACAACTGTAATCCCTGACTTGGCTCTTTCTGTCGTGTCTTAGAGGGCTCATGGCTGGTTGGTAGAGCACGTGTTACTGATCCATACACAGGTCAGCTCGATCACACAGTGTTGGCTCTCTTTGAATCCAGCTGCTAAGCTACAATAAAAGAAAGCTAAAAATATATCAAATATTTTCCTAATACTGCGCAGCCATGAAAGCAACTGGGTAGTTGTAGAAGGTTGTCACGGAGCTGCAATTGGGAGGAGCTGCCCCTTTAAGCAGCCCCTCTAATTACACAGTGCATTCCAGTAGGAAATCTGAGGGTTCGCTCTTGCTACGCGGTCTCATACCAGAAGAGCCAGTGGGAGGAGGAGGGTTCGTCCACGGTTCAGTAGGTTGTTGGCTTGAAAGAGACCTTGTTGCAATGCGTTCTTTAGGCTCTGCAGCCGGGATTTCTGCTTTTAAACCTGTTCCCTCCTTGACTTGGAACATCCCTTTGTCCTTTCTTTCCTCCTGCTAAGGGTGATTAGCAATAGGAGACACGAGGCAGGCTGGTGATCTTGCTGGCTGGTGATGAGTTTGTTCTGGTTTCAGACACCCTTGAAGTGTTTGCAAAGTACCAGATGCTGCTTGTGTTCTCAGCCCCTCTCATGGTGATGAATTCACATCCAGGCCTGTTACTTGAGCTTAATCTCCATTTACATCGTGATACATTGATGGCTATATGGCTGTCAAGATGGAAAGTCCCAGGTTTTTTGTCAATCAGGAATATTCCAATTAGTAGCTGAAAGGGCTCTACTGGATACCTTTATGCAGCTGGATGGGCTGGATTTTCACACTGCCTTTTATTTAACACCTTCACTGGAGTTAGAGATTTTGTTTCTCAGTTAAGCTAAGGGTGCAACTAGTGGCTCGATCTGCATTGCATCCACAGAGGAAGGTCTTGGTTGTCCGCCAGTCTACCAGGTTGATGTTTACTGAGCCCTTGAACGTTTCCTCTCTACTCCTTCTCTGTGGGATCTCAACCCGATGCTGATATCCCTGATGTGCCCATCTTCTGAACATCACCACTTGCTTTCTCCTTAACCTTTCTGTGGAATTGGTGCTCTTGGTGGTTTTCAATCAAGATGATAGGGGAAATACAGGGAGTAAAGCTGCTTTTGGAACTGTAGATCTCCACCAAAGGACACGATTGCTTTTACTACAGGATTTTTTCCTTTATTTCTTTCATGATAAAATAAACTAATAAGCCTCTCATCTTTGAATGAATGAAAATGTCACATCTGACACTGTCATCATCCAATTAACTCTGTTTGAAAAATCAGAGCAAAAAGTTTTCCAGAAGAAAGTATCAACTTTTTCAGTTTATAATACTGTTCATGGTTCCGAGCAGTCTCATGAAAAAAAAGTAATTCAAAGGCTGCAAAGGGTTACTACTAAAATGCTTAGGGAAGGCAGAAGAGACTAAGAATTTGCCTTGTACATTGCCAGAGAGCAAACATGGGGGGGAAGCACTACTTAAAATATAGTTCTACTATTCTTAGTTCTGCTTAAAATATATATATCTGGAGATGGGACACCAAATAAGGAAACATGTTATTAATGCTAAAGGACAGTGTTGATGCAAAGGGATCTAAACAAGCCCTGTATAAACTTTGGCTGAAAAGTACTTGTGAAGACCTGCTTTCTAGGGTGAGGAAATTCCAGGACAGCTTTCCAGTAATAGTAGCAGTAGTAGAGCAAGAGAGGTGGGGGGGGGGGGGGGGGAATTGCTTTGGAAGGGGGAGATTAATATTTTTGTAAGGTGACAAATTGACAGTAATTTCATATTGAAAAAAACAGAAAATGTCTGCATTTGGAAGTGGTGCACGAGAAGCCACAGGAGTGAGAGCAGAGCACTTCGCAACTCTTGGAGAAAGCTTTCTAAATGTGTACTTGAAATTACACTTTGCTGCCGATGTGAGTTCAGTGACTGGCAAGATAGCTTCCAGTTGGAAATTCCCATTAGTCTGTCATAAATTTTCAGTTCTAGATAAGCCAATTTGGCATTTTAATATGATATCATCTTTGGTATTCAGTTTTAATGTTTTATCACTTCAGAAGAGTTGGCTTAGCATTATACGCTCTCTCTCCTGTGCATTATATGCCTGAGTAGTACGATGACAAGAGTAAGGTCTCCTGGATTTAGTAGACCCAAGACACATCTCTTCTCTATAACAAATCCCACATGTGAAGGATGTGTATTTCCCTGGTAATTATCTTTTTGCATCAACTCAGATACTTGAGGATGGAATAAACAATGAAATACATATGTATGTTATATCCTATTGTTCAGCCTCTGCTTCAAAATAGTCATGGTCAGCAAGATTCCCAGGAGGTGGTAATCAAAGTTGTGCCAGCCAGTCACCTTTTGGTAGGTATTGTTATTTTGTCTTTCCAAAGGAAGCTATCAGGAGCCATAATTGTTCTTAGCAGTTTTATTTGCTCTTAAAGCAGAATCTGATTATTCCATTTTGAGCCATGTCTAGAATGCTTTTTGGTAACTGTCTTGATATATACCAAATCAGAAAAGCAGTTTTTAGGAATCCTTTCGCTTTAACCACTACTGTAGTGCATAGCCAAGAAAAATGTAGGCTTTTTTTATCCTACAAATCTTTTCAAAATAATAAGAGGAAAACTAATTTCATATAGCTGACTGAGGTTAGGAGCAGTACATACTTGATTAGTTCAGACCACACAAACTCTAGTCTGTCTTCGAGCTGTTTAATTACAGATTCTTTCAGCCTTGTACTTAAAGTTATAGTAGAACTGGAAACCTTATAACTTAATGTGTTACTAAAATTCATCCACATTTTTCATAATACAAGTCAGAGAAGGTGCTTAAGATGAGTATCAGATTACGTGAATAGAGCACAAGCTTATGTTCTATTTCATTAGTCGTACATTCTGTTACATTGGAACTAGGTTTTTTTGGGGGGTGAGTGGTTCTTGTTTTAGGGTTTTTTTGAACAGGATTTCATTTAAGGTGAATAACAAAAGAGGAAATCGGGGACACCTGTGTCTTCCTCATCTTTGTAGTTGAGCTATTGTGGAGTTCACTCTGCTGATTTTGGGGGGATGGAGGTGGTGGGTGTCTAGTATGATTACACAAATCTTGTTGTTTCTAAACCCCATCTTCTAGAACAGAGTTTTTTCAGAAAAGGTCACTCTGTAAGCATAAATAAGCCTTTGACAGATAGCAACCACATGTCATTACTGTGGTTCGTGCAATGTCCTCACTTACTGTATATATGTACAATTGGGTAGAGCAGCTGTGGGTTCAACAGCTAAGCATAGGGTTAGAAGCCAGCACCAGTCTGGAAGTAGACTAGATGTGTTAGTATATTTAGTTCCATACTACATGTGCCTTGCTACCAGTTCATGTCTGTGCTTATGTAGCTCCTGGCTGCCCATGCCTGAGCCTCAATGTTTTGTTCCATAGGAAGCCTCATTACTTAAACCATATAGACTGAGGAAGGTTGGTTATTGTTCTTCTGGGAAGGACTTTTTTTTTTAGAGGTGTTTTTTTTTTTTCCTCAGAGACAAGATTGGCCTGTGCAAGACTCATAATAGTCTGTTTATTTTTTGCACTGCTAGATTGGCCTCACTTTTGGTTTTGGGATCCTCTGCGCTTTCTAGATATGTCAGATAGAGTGGGTAGAGATTGTGTACCTTGTATACTGGGCCTTCTACTATGAAGCTCTACTGAAAACCTGTGTGGTCTTGGGGCTTTTTGTGTTTGCATTAGTTTAATTGCCTCTCTGACCCCTCTTCCTCTGTTGGCCTTTCAAGCTCTGTGGGCTCTTAGCCTCACTGATATCTCTCCACGGGATCTTTGTACCAGGAAGCATCCAGGCTTGCCTGGAACTCCCCCAGCCCTGCTGTCCAGTTATCCAGCAGTTTATCTGGCTTTTATACAGAACTTCTGGTTTTGCATTTTTAATACCTGTAATTCACTTCCTTCTGTTCTGTTAAGCTGTAGATGAGGAGTTTATTAGTTTTAGCTCTTTTCATGATACATACGTTTCAGCATCTGACTGGTTTTTCATTTCTCTCAGAAGCATGGTATTTAGTTGCCCTCTGAGAAAGGGAAGCAATTTATAAATATCCTTCTAGACCAGTTCTTTTATGCAGCACTTCCAGTTATTTGATCGCCTGTGTTAATTTCTTTTATTGTTTCCTTTTATTTTTTTCCCTGTGGGTTACTAAGATTAATTACTTTTCCATACTGCAATTCTTCTATGTATCCTAGGCAGTGTTTCTAAATTTCAGTCTTTATCATGACAGTCAAAATAGAGTATATTTTCAGCCTCAGCAGCCTCCAAATTAACTTTAATCCTACATTAGGAAATTTTTCTGTCTCACCATATCTGTTATATAAAATCCGAAGTGGTGATCCATGAATTAGAACAGCAAGAGGTACCCCAATTTGAACAGAATGCAGCTGCATGACTTTCCGCTATTCTTTGATTTCACTGACTGTGTCTAAACAGACTCTTGGGAGCGCTCTGCAGGGAACCCTGACTGTCCAGGTCAGGAACATGTTGAAATAAGCTATGGCTCCACTCCAGCCCACGCACCAGCATTTCTTCTCCGTTAAAATTAGAATGTAGGAAATGTCACCTGCACATTGTTCCTGTATGGACTTGGAACATGGCCCAGACGCACCGTCAAACTCAATGGTACCCCTGCATCAGCATTCAGATGCATGCACTGATTCTCACTTGGGTTTTTATTTGTAGAGGTCTACCTCTTTCTCTTCAGTCTGAATTTCCAGACCTAATTTTCCTATATGTATACCTCCTTTGGACCTAATGTATTTAAAGGATAATCCATTAAAAGCCCTCACTGATATATCTGCATTACCTCTTTCGAAGAATTGAGGATAGTACTTGCTGTTCTGTGAACTCTTTGGTGGCTTGAGGCTGGCAGGGTCAGTAAGATTTCTAAGAACATGAAAATCTACGATGGTTCAGATCTTCCCCTTATTTCTCTCAAATATTCTGATGTTGACAGTAATATTGCTGGGCTGTCTTATCTCTTGGTCTGGATTCTTTGTGGGTTTGATGAAAAAGATCTACAAGTTCTTACAATGTCTTGAGTCAGAAGGGGATAATGCTCTTAGCTGAAAATAGGGCTATTCTGTTTGGTATTTGGTTTTCCATTTATAACTTAAAAAAAGGTGGAAACATGTTTATCTTCCAATTCCCATACATATGTGAAGTTGTTGCTGTTCTCTGAATGCTATAAGAATTAAGGTGGTCCTGGGGGAATAATGATGACATATGTCATCAGTTGGAGAGGCACTCTGGAGAAAGACCTATCAGAGGGGGAACTTGCTTCTAGATTGCTGAACTGGGAATATTGCAGAAAAGATCCTAGGCAGTCTGGCTTCCCTAGGCAACGGTTCCTTGGGATTTCTCCTACTTTCAGGTACATCAAACTTGCTGAACACATGAACACTTAGTTGATCAGCTTCTGCTGCTGGAATGTGCTAATTTAGAACTTGTTCGAGCCTTTCCATGCAACACTAATAATTGTGTTGTAGACAGGCCTAACCAGGAAGCTTACCAGGGTCAAGCTGACATCTAAGCAAGCGCTGGAGTCTGCCCCAAGTAAGAAAAGGTTAAGAAAACCTGGATTCTGTCAATGGGACTGAACTCAAGAATGATACGTTTTCAACAGCAGAAGCTTTGCCAGGGATTGAGAGCAGTGATGTCTCTGAAGGAGGTTAAAGCAGCTATCTTCTGGACATTTTGTATTTGTTTTAGCCTTGGAGAGCTCCAGGTTCCCTTCCCTTTCGTTTGCTGGTTCCTTTTGTGAGCTCCCCTATGTTACTCTTTCCTGTTTGTCCTCTAAGGAACATTACTATTGTAATAGTAATGACATGATATTACTATCTTACCTTCTTCTGACCTGACAATGAGTCCTCTCATTTGCACTTGACTAACAGTCAGTCAAGTGAAAGGCACTGACTCGTGTTACTAGATTATTTTCCTGGAGTTGATTGATGTCTGCTAATTATTTTAACGTTTTACTTTTTTTTTTGCTTATTTTCAGTGCTTTCTCTTCTGATGACCAGTTATGCTTCATAATTGACTCTGTGTGTGTGTGTGTATATATATAGGTACACCTTTATCTTCTGCTGTTTTGAATTAACTTTGCAGAGAACCACTTCTTTTGTAAGCAGCTATTTTGTTTTGGCTCTCCAGACTTGTTGAGTGTTGAATGTCCAGAACTTGCAGTTTCAGACAGTGTTAGTCCTGGACTATCATACTTAAGCTCTTGGGTTAGTAAATAAGATGCAGCTTTTTTGCTGCTTGGTGATATAGCTTGGATATGATCTTTTCAGGCTTATAGGAAACACCTTGTTCCTATGAGCATGCCCTGGAACTTGGTTGCCAAACGGCACACAGGGTCAGGTTATGTTGTTTAGTTTGCCAATTTGCATTTGGGCTTGATTCCTGTCTTTGGAACTGTGTCAGGTAAAACACAGGATGTCTGGACCTAGAAAGGCACCTAACTCCTGAAAATGCATAATCAATACATGGTGCTGGGATCATTTTCAGAAACTTTATTGGCATGATAATAGCTGTCTTAGACTGTAACTATGTTAGGGCAATTGGATGTGGAAACACCCTGAATCTGTCAAAACAGACATGGCAGCTGACAGGGTGTAGAAATCAATCACTTGATCTCTTTGCTCAAGTGATGTGTGAATTGTGCATTTTAATAAAAGTAGGCTTGAACTCCTGAACTAAGATATGTGACCACATCAAAATCAAAAATACAGCAGGCCACCCTTTCCTAATTACTTTAACAAATGCTTTTGCTAATGAAATGACAGTGGCAATTTTAATCCCCTAAATTTAAGAATTTCTGGCAGTCTACCAAAGGAAAATATAGTAGTAGCAAAAATAATTAAGCATTTCTGTAGCATGCTTTATCATTGGATCTGAAATCATTTAGAGGCAAGCGAATATCTTCATGATCATTGTATCACAATTTCCATTCTGTGGATAAGGAAACAAGATTACAGATGGGGGGAATGGGCAGGGTGAAGTATAGCTAGTAGCATGGCTTTTCAGTAAAGGTTGTGGAGGAGTTGACATACTGCAAGTAACTGTGTTGTGGCCTCTTCCAAATCAGCGTAAAAGCCTAAAGTTTACACTGAAATTTTTCCCTGGGTACATTTTTGAAAGGTTTGGAAAAGGATCACAAAAAGCATGCTTGTCAAAATGGTGGGGGTGGGTGTCTGTCTGTAATGGGAATTGCAAACAGAAACAGAAGTGATTTGGCTTTTTTTCTGCTAGGGCTGTTCTGCTGAGACGCAGGAATTGGACACTGAACCTGACTAAAGTATAAGTGAAGGGGGGTAGTGAGCTTCCTGCGCCAAAAATGAGCATAAAGTAGAAAGGCTAAATACAGGTTAGGAAAATCAAAACAATGTAAATATACACACACGCTGCTATCAGTAACATAGGAGAGCTTAAAAAAAAGAAAAAGCAAAGATTGTTGTGTGAGGAAGCACCACTGTCATGTTAAACTGGGGAAGAATTTGGCTCATTATATTTAATGTCACATCACTCATATAGAGCCCTAAAAATAGTGTTTATAATAAAACCCCTGACACAGCCATGACTAGCATGATTCAGATGGCCCCTTTCCTTTTTTAATTTGTGAACAAAGCTCCTCCTTTGAAGAGAAGTATTTGTTTACAATTGTTTATCAGAGCAGGAAATGGATCAGTTAGATGTAACTTTTTAAGTTAATTGACTGCCACTACTAAAACCACCTGACGTCGTGCTGGTGCCAGCAGTGCCAGATGAGAAATCTCATCATTGTTGCTGTGGGAAAGGCAAGGACATGATGGGAAATGTTATTCTTGGCACTCGAAAGATTAAAAATTTTAAATATTTATAGAGTCTTATCTAAACTACTGATTGGTTATTAGTGCCTTGAATTGAGGCAGGGATGTGTGAATCCCTAGAGCTTTAGGGCTGTATCCCATCTGAATGAATCTGAACCATTAACAGGGAATTGGTGTGCTAAATCTTCCCCTAGCTATATCCTCCTTTCCATACTGCACTGCCTTTATATTTATTTTTTTCTCCTGGATTGTTTCGTTAATGATCTAGAATGTAATAACAGCACAAAAAAAAATTTTAGATTCTTCCCTCTTTGAAATATTTGGCTTCAGAGCTATATTTATATCTTTTCTTTTTCCTGCTGCACAGGCTTGTAATCCTTTTTGCCTGTGCAAAAGCAGAATGACTTCATTAGCGTGGTGCTACCTTGTGCTATACTGAGTTTAGCAATCTTTTCTGCTTCAACAATACTTCCCTGCTGACTTAAGGGTTTTTTGAAAGGGGGGGGAGGGAGATTTAACATAAATATTCTGGTTTATTTTTTCCTGGCAAATTCCTGGCCTGTTTGGAGACTCGAAGCTATTGGATGCATTTGTTGGTGTTGCAAACCCACATTTTTCCTGTCAGTTGCAGAATAGCTCCAGCTTTTGATGACTGTAATGAGATCTTTGATAATGCTTCTGCTGCCTGTAGCAAATGGGCTTATTGTGGGAGCCAGGAGCCCTTTCAAAAAGCCCCAATTTCAGAGCTGAGAGAGAAACAAGAGAGCACAACCTAGAAGTAAAGACTCCTATCTCACCTAATCTTGAGCCTCACAGGAAGGACCCCTTGAGTCTACAAGTAAGGTTGAAACTATTTGGTGTGGCTAATGTTTATCAGCTAGTAAAAAAAAAAAAGTCTTTTCCTCTGGTATTATTTCCATGTCGCTGTCAAGCCTGTGGTAAAACAGTAAAAGAGAGTGAACGAACTTGGGGCATATTTTAAGGGCAGGGCAGGAAAGAAAACTCTCCAGGTCAGTTATCTTAAAAATAAGTCTCAAATTCAATAGGCTTGTGAGCCTAAGGCAAGCTTAATTAAACTTAAAGGAAAGCAAAAATAGGCATTTAAAACGCTGTTTTGGTTCTCATAAACCTGAGTAAGCCAAAATCTGGATTACTCAATTATGTATGGTTGTGGGATTTGTTTTGTGAGCATTTTCCTGCTCAGCCCAGATTCTCAGCATCCTTCTCTTCCTCTGTGTGTGTGTGGCTGTCTCCGAAGGAGGAGAGGAAGGGACTTCAGGTTTTGATTTGGAGGCTCAGAATGTGCTACAAGTTGCCCCTCTTCCTATCAGGCTGTCCCCAGACATGCTGGAAAGTGTGTTTGTAAGGAGGAGGTGATACAATGATACTCTTTGGAGTATTTACCCCAGACTATATCTCTGTGGCTGTGTTCATGTCTGTGCCTTGGAAGAGGGAATAGTTCCCTGGGAGGGACTGCGAAGCTTCGCTTTGCAGTGCAAGTTTAATAGGAAAGCGCAAGCTGGCCACAATGTGTGGTTTTGTGGGCTGAAAGCTTGTCACTTTTGAAGGAGCTGAACCCTAGAGCCTGGCACTCTGGTGTTGGTTTTCCTCTGCTAAAATGTTCTTTAAGGAGCTCTACATAACACATCTGCATTGAGTTATCTTTCTCCTTTTCACTTCTTGATTGAAATGCACATTGCTTTATCATCAGTTTAGTGTACTTTACTTGTCTGTTAAGCAAAACTAAAAGCTTTGAAGAACTCCTGCAATGGATTTAAGTATCACTGAGACCGCTGGCTACCTTGCCTCCTGTGAGAGGAGTTAGTCAAATCCCAGATCTTATGTGCATAGGTACTTAGTTTCTCCCATCTGAGAGTGAGGGAGAAAGGAGTAGTGTGTGATTATGCCACATGGTCACCATTTTGAGACAACGGGGTTATTCACTAGAATGTCTGTTAGGTACCCATGCAGAAGACCTTATGCATGCTCGGTGGGTTGGAAGAAATGCATCAGATGCTTTTTATCAGCACCTTATCAGTCTTTGGAAACCAGCATCCCTGATACTGGCTGGTGACTGTCCCAGAGAACTGTCAACTCTGTTCATCTTCTCAAGTCGGGTTTTCCAGCAGGCTGGGTCTCACTGAGTGTCACCACCTGAAGGATGAACATAAAATTACGAGACTACAAAATTTAATGTGAGAGCAATAGAGGAGTGGGTTCTAGAAGGTAGAGGAAGCAGGGAGGATCTGGGACATGTAAGAGTAAGATGATGGGTAGGGGTCAGTGCAGTGTCAAGGGGATTGGGCCCCTCACTGTTATGTGTCCTCTCAGTCTTGCCCAGTTGATTTCATTTTATGATAGAGAAAAAAATGTTCTCCCTGATGCTCTCAGTATCTCCTTTATCTGCAGCTGATACAATCTAAATAATGCGTATTTGGTCCTAATATAGGTATCTAACCTATTGTCTTGGCTGTGACAATGCCCAGTGGCAGATGATTAGGAAGAGAATAAGAACAGAAGAGGATATAATGGTACTTCTGTGGTGTAGTCTCCCAGCTTTAAGCAGCTCGGGGATTTCAACACCCAGAAACAATACCTTTGTATTTATTAAACCTCAATGGGTTTTTCTTCCAGGAAGCAGTGTAATTTTAAGTTCAAGTGAAGCTTTTCAAGTAATGTGATCGCTCTCTGGTCCACAACAACCTGCAGGAATCCTACACTATATATGTGAAAGCATATTACCTCTAGCTGGTTTTGTACCTGCCACTGACTGTCTGATCTGGTGTCCCCAGTCCTTGTACTGGAAGAAGAAAGGAGCAATTATTCTGTTTACCTGCTTTCTGCCGTTCTTGTCTTTACAGGCCTTTATAGAGTCTTTCTCTTCTTCGTGTTCCTAAAAAGGAAAGTCATTGCATTAGCCATTACTCATATTAAAACCATGCCATACTCTGATTATTTTTGTTGCCTTTCAACCTTTTCTAATTCTCCAGTGCCCTTTTTGGAATGAAGGGAGCATGTAGATGAAGCACAGGTTTTCTTATAGCAGCAAAATGTTTGGGTTTCTTCCATCCCATTCCTAATAAGTCCTAACACCCAATTTGCTTTTTTGGACTGCTGGGTAACAGGATTGCATCCTTAGGCCTTCAGCTGACTATTACTGCTATCACTTTCCCCATGTCTATCGCTTTTCACTTAAACATATTGAATTTTATTTTATTGCACAAAGAGTCCTTTTGCCATTCTTTCTGGTTAGTTTTTATTATTTTATATGCTGTCTGAGGGAGATGGTATCCTCTCAAACTTTTGCGTTGCTATTCACCCCTTTCCTAGATCATCTATGAATATCTTGGCACAAATCGTAGCACAGACATCTGTAGGACTCCCCTGATGATCTCTCTCCATTAAGAACACTGCATTTGTAGTCCTGCTGTTGGTTTTGTGTTATCTAACTGGTTACTCTCCTGTGCAAGGACCTTTTCCACTTATCCTGTGGTACCTTATTTTCTGAAGCTCTGATAAAGGGCTTGATCAAGCTGGACAAAGCAGAATTTGGAAATCTGAATAAACAGAGGTTATCTGGTGAGGAAGTCTGTCTGACTCGGGTAAAGAGATTGTTTGTGCAGCCTGCTGTGCCATGCCCAGACTTCTTATTCTCCTCTGGTGTAAGCACAGCAACGGGGTCATGGGTGCCTCCTTGCAGGCACTCTGTGCCCCTGGCATTCTGCCTCCCAGGGAAATTGTTGGTGGAGCTGGCTTCACCTGCCCTTGGCCAAAAACTGCTGTGTGATGTAGGGAAAGCTGCCTTAATTGCTATGAATGTTGGTTTTCCATACCTACAGTATTAGAAATAAAATTTCCTACTTCGCAGGCATGGTGTAGTGCTCAAATTAGTAAGCAGCTTAGTTCTTGCTGGAGAGCCCTGGATAGAAAGAAACTGGGAAATGCAAAATATTGGAAAATATTTGATTGAGTTCTACTTGAACATCAGTGTGACCCATGCTCCAAAGTTGTTTGTGTTCTTGAAAAATACCACAATCATTAGTAAGTGGCCTGCAGTGTGATTGCTAGTCAGATGTGTATGCAGAGAGGAGGGGGAGGTCCCCACCATTGGCCTAGGTAAACCTCCAGAGTCCCTAAAGGGGGAAAACAATGGTTTAAATGAAAAGATTGCTGGCAAGCTTTTTAAAAACGCCAGTTGTCTCCGATACTCAAAGACTTGAAAGACTTTGGGGTTTGCTTATGATGTCACTGATATGGCTTTGGAAAATCTCAATACTTTTACTGTTTTAACATTAATTCTAAAATTACTGGTTTTCATTTACTGTACCTTGCAGGCTTTAAGCAGAATATCACTATCCACCTTTTTCACTAGCCAGGCAGAAAGTGTTTTAAAACTGTTAATGATGATATGCTGCTGACATGATTTTAAAGAGTAACCGTATGGGAGTGTTTCTTTTAAAACTACACACAACATGGCATTGTAGGATTTTTGCACACAGAAGAAAATAAACCAGGTCAAAATAGGTCAAACTGCAGTCTTCCAGTATGAAGAGCATCTATTTTAAGTGGAAGATGAGAAATGAAATAGTAACTGTTACCCTGAAATGAAAAATGGTGCTGTTTATGTATTTAATTGGTCAGGGTTTGTAATGGGGCTTTGAATTCTGCTGCTGTCGGATCTTGTACTGCTGCTGTCAATCATGGTTTTTCTCTTAAAAGACTTGTGGTAAATTTATTTTGGATAGTTTCTTAACAGGTGTTTCCTCGATGTTACGAATGCTTTAAATGAGAACCGTGCTCCATGTCCGGAGTTCTCAGCTGAAATCACACGGCGGCCTGACATGGGCGCTGGTGTGTTTACTCATCTGCGGCCACGCTGACAGCAGGCGCTGGCGGGTCCCCGCCGCGGCCTGGCCTGGACGCAGAACAGATGTCGGGGATTAGGGGGAAGGATTCGGGGAGGCTTTCAGCCTGCGCGTTCGCGGAAGTAATTCATTGTGGAGACGCAGACAGGGCTGGCTGGACCTGTGCTGAGGAGTCGGCTGAAATGGGTCTCAGTGGGTTTGAGGATCTGAATCAAAAACAAATGTTTTCCTGGTACCTTTTAATTAAAGGGAAAGCATAAATCAATATAATAAAATAAAGTTAGTGCACCAAATGGTATTGTACTTCTACAGTGTTCTTCCCAACAAAGAAGCTGGCAATATGGGTCTCTTAAAAATCGTGCTACCTCGCATGCTGCAGGCGGAAAGGCTGCCTGGTTTGCCTTGCTGGGAAAGGGTGTGGAGGCAGGAGGCAGCTGTGCTGCCTGCCCTGGAACTGGGCATCCAGGAGAGCCTCTTCACCTTGAACTAGCTCTTGTGGTCGTCTTGTCATTTTGTCGATGAGTTATGATTAAGAGAACGTTTCCTGTGGGACTGTCTGTCTTCAGCTGTTAGGTTTGTCTCTGGCTTTTGTGTTTTGCATGTCATACACTCATCTAGGGAAAAATAGGGGTGGCACAAGGTGAACAAGACTGAGCGGTGGAGAAGATCTGCCATGGTGTGAAGTGTCCCCTACAGACATCAGATACTGCACCACATACCCATGAGGCTTGTCAGGCATCTCTGTGGCCCAGGAAGCTAACTTTTGGCTGCAATTCAGTTAGTTATAGATTCAGAGCAGGCATCTGTAGCTGTGATTTGTGATGTGGAAAAGAGAATTTATGTAAATCATTACTATCATCTATTGTGCTATTGTTATGAAGATTTTGGTAAAGGGTGAAAGGAAGAAGGGAGAGACAGGATGCATCTCCAGGTTTTGGCAAGAGGGTGTGGTGGGAATGATTGCAGATGTACCTCGTACATGATAATACAAGGCAAAAGATGTGGTGGTTGCATGAAGAGATCATGTGCTCAAGCAATGAAATAAATTGCTCTGGGAATGAAAACGAAGGAAAGAACCAAGTTTTTAGGGGAAAAAGTACTCATTTGTGGTAAGACTCCATTGATCTGAGTTGAAGTGCAGCCATGCTCAAATAACCCAAAGTCTTTAGGGCCTTCAAGAGAGACAATATGATGCTAAGGAAAACTTTGAGCTAACTGCATTCAGAATGTGCTTTAAGAAATAACCATTGAGTATGGTAGCTGAGTGAAGATAAAATCTCAAGTGAATATGTAGTGATTGAGCTAGTAAGCTGCTCTTTCTGGAGAAATATAACATGGGTAAGTAATGACTGTTATCTGATTCAAGTCAACCATTGCTGTAACAGATTGAAAACAGACAAAGATCTATAAAATTGAGTTTACAGGATGTAGTTTTGCGGAATGCAGAGCCCCCTCTATGGAAGTGATGTACTTTCAGCTGCTGTTGGCTTCGGTAAGAATTCAACCTGCTCATTGATTTATAAGCCTAGACCCCAGTTTGAAAAACTGGAAAAGATCTACTTCTCTGAGCCTTGCAGTTACTAGATCTAATTCATGCTATATGGTTATCAACCATTTTCTGGAATTCTTGAGCTATTAAGGAATCTCCAAGATGTAAGACACGGGGAATAGTGTTGTTCTGGTAAACTTAATGTCAAACCGTATCAGGAAATAAGTTTATAAGCAAAATATCAAAAACCACAGTGCTTTCCATTTGCAGGTCCCAATGCTGTAGCTCACTGCAAGCAGCAAACCACATGCAGAGTTGCAGTACTTTCTGAGAAGCTGCCTGCATGCACAGGTGTCTGCATGCCCCATCTAAATTGCTAGATCAGGGCTCTGGAGAGTAGCAGTCTTGCTAAAGTCAACTTATTTGGCAAATGTGGGGACAAGGTGCAGAATCTAATTTGAACTATCGATGAATGTTTAGCCACTGGTCATTCTGGGTCTTTGTACGTGCTGTAGGACGTGAGTGTTTTGGTCAGCAGCTTCACTCAGAAGGCAAAAGTGTTTAGATGGTCCAGGTGGGTGAATAGATACCTAATTACACTTACCTGAAATATTTAATAGTGTAGCTTAGTTAATGTGGTTTATGTTTTCTTTTTTAATCCCCCTTCTTGAGATGGTCTACAAAAGCACAAAAATGTTTGGCAGAAAGATACACTAAGTGGCAAAACAAATAGAGAAGGAATAAATGCAGACTTCAAAGGTGATATAAAAAAAAAAAGTGAGTAAAACAATCATGTGAGGTGGGGGAAGCGTTATTTGATACTACTATTTAAAAAACAGCTATTTTTCAATATACTATGAAAACAGTTGTTTAAAAAAGTATTTTCAAAACACTCCAGTGAGGTTTACCATATTTTCTGTGTTTTCTCTGAGGTTAGGACACATGCCCAAATTCATACCATGAAACTGTGGTAGAGGTGGAATAAGACCAGGGTTCCTGAAACTGATTTTTCTGCTCTTAGTAGAGCACTTCTTTACTCAGGGATGCTACTTCGCTAATACTGGGGAGAAGGGAGTATCTGGGAACAAATGTTTTGTGTGAGGAAGCCAGTGCTGTTGCAGTAGCACAGCTGGAAAACTTCAAACACACAAAGCCAGGAAATTTGAAAGTTCTGACTCTCTTTGTAGGTGTAACTTGGCAGGTTGTACAAATATCTTATATCTTCACTGGCAAGGAACGGCTTCTGCTAAACATAATTACTCCCTTGGAGTTTTAAATTCAAAGGTGGGTTCTGTAAAATTTAATTTTTTTCCCCTGAAGCTTTCATGATAAAGGCACAGTTATTAAATAAGGACAGCTACTATACAAGAGTGGTTGCTATTAAAACCTGCACAGAAAAAGTTATAGGCACCAAACAAGAGTGCTTACATGCTGAACATGACTTCAAAAGGAGAAACATAATGTAAAGTATAAATTTCTTTTTATATGCAGAGTAGAAGTTAATACTAAAGTGCATGAAACAGTGAACAAGACAAACTGTTTCATTGTCATGTCTATCAAAGTTACTGTTTCAGATTTGCCTGTTCTTTCTATTCATGCCTGTGTTGGTTTGAGGGGGAAGGAAAGAAAAACTGGAAAGATTCTAAAAAAAAAAAAGTCTGTAAGAGTGACTTTGCTTTCATACAGGAAAGCACACTTTCATACAGATTTTACTTCGGCTTAGTGGAGTTACAGCGTCATTGCAGGTCACCACCCATCGGCCGGTAGCCACCCATGGGCCTACTCTTCCACATCCTCAAGTGTGAGTTCATCTTAAACTGCAATAGAAGAAAATTATATTGTGTTGCACAACCATCTGATTGGAGACATCTCAGAAAACTCGAACTATCTTATGATTCAGAGTAGTATCAAGCCTGACTCAGGTGAGGAAAAATAAATCTTGGATGCCATCACCAGTGTCCTCTGCATCAGGTTTTTTTCCAAGGTGTTCATGGTCCACAAGAACATGTGTAAAGGAAGGAATTACTTTTATTCAGTAATTTTAATTTGTGCTGGGGGACATCAGACTAATACAGAGCTACAGACTAATATTTTTAGATAATTTTAGATAAAAAAAAGATATTTTTTTTAACCAGGAAGAATAATTAGCACCTAGTGCCGTTTACCTAAAGATATACTGAGGTATTTAATCCACCTTAAGGAGAGGTTGTTTGGTTAATGAGATCTGTGCTCTCTAATAAAATTTCAGGAATCCACTTATATCCATTTACATGGAGCATGATTTTACTACTAAGTTTTAACCAACAGTCTTCTCCAAATGACTTTGAAGAAACATTAATTTACATTTTTTTGTTGAGCTTAATGTAACCATTAATGAAAAAGGAATGATAGGCTGCATGAAATTGCATCAGAGTTTACACTGCCAGTGAACCATAAAATCAAATTAAAACACCATCTGATTAATTTTCTTAATTCTCTGCTATCAGAGTAATAATGGAGAGTAACATGGGCAGGCTCCTTGTTTAATTGGTAGTGTTGTATACTAATTAAGTAATGATACACAGTAATTTTTTCTCAGGCAAGGCTACATATGTAAAATATGTTTTTAGTTAACACAACACAGCTTATTAACACCCTTTGGGACACATTTGGCCAATGATATCTTCATTTGTGTATCAAATATTAATTTCTGTAAATTACATTAAGAAATAGAATAAAAATAGGTTGCTAACTTGCTGTATTCCTCCATTATGGAAAAATAGTTCCTAACAAGAAAATTAAAGGGAGTAGCAGATCTGAGGATTTCACTGTGCTCCTATGGTGTTACAGCTCTAGCTAGTTTCTCCAAAATCATGGCAGTGTATGTGAAGTTGGGGTTGGGTTTCCCCCCCACGCCCTTGAAGATAATAATTTTTAGTTTTGTAGCTTTGTATTGCCAATTCCTGGAATTTTCTGATCATGAAAGAACTTCAAGCAAGTGATTTGTCTTTTTTGAGTTGCCATAATATTTTTCTGGGTTTTCTGTACTTTAGTTTGTATTTTCATGCTTTCTTTTAACCATCGTAACTAGCAACTTCTTTAACAAAAAGCTTCTTGCTTGAGACCTATATCTCAAAATATCTTGGGCTTTACTAGGAATGCCAAATATATGCCTTGGTGATACCATTTTCCTTTTTGCTCAAAGTACCACTCCTGTCCTCCCTCCTTACATTTATATCCAGGTATTACATTAAAATTACCAATAAGCTTGATAACTATGGCGTGGAAGCTAGACAGTGGATAGGTTTCTTGCTGTAGACTTCCGTATGGTTTTAAGCATGACTGGTGAAATTAAGAAAAGGGGTAAAATATCTGAGTTGAGGTATCTGATTTTTTTCTTTCCTCCTTTTACCACTCTCAAGGGGATATGGATGTATGAGTGGAGACTGGGAGAGGGAGGAAATAGGTTTGAGACTGGACCAATATGTCATTGTGTTACATCCAGCCAGCCAGTGAGGTCATTGTTTTCATCTGAGCCATTTTAGAATCAAAACTCTTACATTATGGAAAACATTGCACATCTTTATTTCAGACATGGAAATATCCAGGCAACCTTTCAATGATAGAACTCTGCTGATTTCATTTGAGGTACTCCTGACTCCCAGTGGTGTAAGCAGGAGGGGAAATCAAATTCTTTTGCCTCATTTTTTAACACTTTGCCACTAACCCAAAGGGGTTATTCTTTAGGCACATTTCCAGCCAAGACGCTTGTTGAAGAGGGAGCTGGTAAATCTGTTGATCACACCTGTCAGCCCTGAATCTAGTAAAATCTGTCCAGCCTGGAGCTGGCTACAGTTATATTGGGGGAAAAAGTTCTTAAGCACCGACTCATGTTGAGGCTAGATTATGTGCACAGGGAAAACCCTTGAGACTGCATTCTTGGATATTGATTATATTTCATACTTGGGCTCCAGTAGGCTCAGTCTCTGTGTAGTATGATTTAATTGAGGGACTTGGGCAATCTGCCCAGCTCTGCAATTGATTTGTGTGACCATGAGCAAATCCTGCCATCTCTCTGCACTTGGGTTTTAATGTATATGATCTTTAAGGTGGGTTTGGTATTTGTAGCACTTTAAGGATCTTGTATAATACAGTAATTATAACAGATTTTGTGTATTTTGTACAATATAACAGCATGGGTTGGGGATGCTGATCATTCCACATAAGCTAATAGAAATAGTTAAGAGGTTTTGTCTGAATCTAACAAATGCTGTTTTATCATTTAAAGTGGGAGAAAGCCATTGCTAGTTGATGCCTTCAGAATAATTTATGAAAAATGGATTGCTGTATGACACCATATCTTCCAGTTGTTGCACGGCATGTGCTTACAGCGTTAGTATGTAGCAAGTCCTATGTCTCCTTAAGATCTATGCAGCCACTTGGTTGATAAGGATTTAATATTTTTGCCCCTTCAAGATTAAACTTCCAGGTCTTTTTAAACAAGAAAACTACCCAGTGCTGGCACTGAAACATTCAGTCTTAAGAGGACCCAGAACACGCAGAGAGTGCACAGTGCAGTTCTCTAAAGGAAAACAGGGCTGGGTAATGGTCTGCAAACTGCATAAATGCATCAGGTACTTGCAGGAGAGTTTGCACAGTGATGCTGTTCATAATCTGTGATAATTTTCTCATGCATGGAATCTGTTCCTCTTCCTACTGAAGTTAGGCTTCAAATTTACTCATGAAAAGCATTAAAAAAAAAAACAAACCCAACCCCAAACTAACTGCAGCAAAATGTCTAAGCTGTAACATCATTAAAAATGCAACAGATCCAAGATTCGCGTAGAGTGTGTTTAACTTTCTACCGAAAATATTTTCGACCTTTAAAGCAGTTTCTGAATCGGCCCTATTGCTACAGAGCAAATGAAAGGCAAGCTTTCCCAGGAATCTAGGAGTTTCCAGTGTAAAGTAGGAGCATTGCTGTGATGTGTCCCAGTGTTAGTGCCTGAGCTTCTCGTGGAGAATAATATATTTGTCCATACACCATGCCATCAAGTGAGGCACTGGGACTTCAAGATAAATGGAGTGGGATTGTTTGTCCAAGCTAGCAGCACCCTTTCATCGGTGGGAAAATGGCTGAGACCTGAGACCTGTTGGGTCCTTATCCATGCCTTGTGGAGAGAGCCATGATCAGGATCCAGGCACACTTCCAGTAATAATTTTTGTCGCACTGTAAATACAAAGCCAGCTGTTTCCATTGTGATCTTATGCTTTTGCTGTCTGTTTTTTATCAGAGTTAGGATGCATGAGTATATGAGGAAATGAATAATAAAAAGCTTTTATTATTCAAAATATGAATTTAAATTTTGTCTCACTTTTCTTGAATGATCTAAGATGATTGAGACTCTTGTTTGGTTTGTCTGAATCCTTTACTGGTCCCCCAGTTGTTGTCTAACCATGCTGTGATAAGAACACCAAGACAGCCTGGATATCTGAATTCCCTTCCCTGGGCACTTCTGGCCTTGGTGTTCTCCTTGGAAGTTGTTGTTGAAAATAGTGGCACCACCTATTGGTGGAAAAGGAAAACTATGGATGATGTTTGTTTGCATACTAAGAATGAATAGTAAAATGGAGAAAAGCTTGAAATGAATTCCATATTGCAATTCAAGACTTTTTTTAAACAACCTAGTCCCTGTTTGATATGCTTGTGTAGAGCATGTCCTTGATTTAAAACAAACAAACAAAAAACCAAACCAAACAAACCCAAACAAAATAAAAAAAACCTAGTTATTCTGACTGTCCAGGACTATCGCTTTTTTTGCTGTGTTCAAAAGAAAAAAAAAAGTACCCACCCTTACAAAACCAGTTTACAAGAGGTTAAAGGTATTGGGACCTAAATTGTTTGCTCCTCAGTTGAAATAGCTGGAGCTAAGCTTTTTCTTTCTTTTCTTGTTCCCATTCTTTCATTTTAACAAATGTTATCACTCCTCTAAAATGAGCTATTTTACTGTGGCAGCCGCGTCAGTGCTTGGAAGACAGTCTACTGATGGCAGCAGTTTAAGCTGTAATGCCTTCAGCAGGAGGACTTGCATTAGTCTCAAGTGTTTTTGGCATGCCATGTGATGAATGGTTTCTGGTAGTTGGCTTTGGATGTGCTAGTCACTAATGTTTACGTTGGTAGACAGAATAAAAATTACTTAGTTGCTTATTGTGGGGCCTGTGTGATGACAGAGCTGGTCAAATTTTGAATTTGTTTAAAAAACCAAAGAATTTCTCCTTCTGCTCCCTGTGACCCTCTAAAAAAGAAAAAAAAGTTTAGTAGCTCTGCTCTTCTTATCTGGGGGAGATAACTGATAGGTGAAGGGTGTTATTCGTTGGGACTAGGTATGGAAATGCCTTGTTTCACTGAAGATGTGTTGCACTACTGTCTTTACTGCTGTCATGAATAGCTGAACAACTGGAATGGAGCACAGCAACAGCTGTGAAGCCTGAGGAAGGCTTTGTTGCAATATAAAGGTGTTCTTACTATAGCTTCTGTTCATAACCCAGCCCTCTATCCCACAAGTTGGAGAGTATCCTAAAGATGCTGTCTATGGATGTGCCCAGAATGTGTTAGGTGGTTTCCAGTGAATCCTCTGCTGAGGAGATCCCGTCCTGTGAGCAGATGGTGTAACCCTGCCGGAGAGAAGGAAGAGTTCAGAGCTGTGCATGTAAGACAAACCAGTTCACTGTCATGCAGCATAGCAGTCATAACTCCAAGAGGAAACTAGAGGTGACCAGGGAAGAAACCTTTCAGATGAGCTCAGGAAAGGTGTAAAATCTTGGAGGGTTGTGTGGAAAAAGGCTTGCCAGTAGTAAAGTAGTCTGACAGGGTTCAGATGAGATGAATAGTTCTAGTATTACAGTGCAGTTTGTGGACAGAATAATACTTGAGTAAAATGCATAATTGCAGGCAAAAAGTATTTGGCTTGAGGTTTTTTGGTGTCGAGTTTAACATGTGAGATGTCCAAATTCATAGCCATTGATTGAGTTGCCAACATTTATAACAACAGTTATAGCATTTAAACTTCTACTGAATGCATGCTCGGATTGTTCTGCGCATTGAAAGTGTGTTGAGTTGCTTTCAGCTAGAAAAGCAAAAGGTGGAACGTAAAATACTTGAAGCCAAAATAGTAGAAAATGCATATAGAATACTATGGCCCTTTTTAGCCTTTATTAGCACAGGCAATGGAAGGATGGTCAGTGGAAACGCTGATGTGATTAGACTGCTCGCGCTTGCAGGGTCACACCCAATGAAAAGCAAAGCATGAAGATAAATCTCATTATGTTTTGCCACTGTGTTACTACAGTTCAGCTCTTTGGCTAACAATAAAGTTAAGATTTCCCTCTTATTCCTGTACATCCTTTTCCTTAAATAAGCATAGATCAAAACTGCCCGTATGCTTCTGGCATCCTCATGTGAAAGGAGGCATGAGGGCTCACAAATAACTGAGTGCTGCTTCTGGGACTGGAATGTTTTTGCTTACTGTCTGTGTGGGTGGCAAAGTGTCCGTAAATGTTTTAGTACAGTCTAGGTCCCTCGTGGTTTCAGTACAAGATTTACCACTGATCTGTCAGTCCAGCAATGGCATGTAGGATTTAACATTCAAAAGTGAAAAATGCTTTTGGAAATACTCACTACTTGGCAATCCAAGGGCAAGTTGCTGCTAAATATGACTGAGTTGTGAGGTGGACAACTTTAAACAGAGATCAGCACTGGGAGAAGGTGCTGGGTGCTACCAGTAGACATCCTGTCAGTGTGATGTGATGGCTTTTCTCAGTTGTAAAGCTTTGCTGCAGTGAGTGGTGGAAGTTCCTCCTGTTGTGATCAATCATGTTTGTCTTACAAAGGGTATAATTACAAATTTTTGTCTTCTCACAATGTATTTCAAAGGCTAGTAGATGTTTTGTTTTGTTCCATGTTCTGTAGCTCAACTTTCTTTGTCTGTAAAATGCCCTGACACTTCAGCATTGTGGGCTGCTGCTCTCTTGTGTGTTAAAACAGTGAGGCACAGCTGAGCCAGCCAAGCCTGTGTTACAGTGGTGAGACAGCTGCTTTCGTTTGGTGTCCGTGGGTATAGGCCTCCCTGCCTTTGGCAACATCGCACACGAACATCGGTAGATAAGTGTGTGTGTTGTATGCGGCATACAAAATATTGAGAAGTAAAGGTTTTGGGGAAGGGATATGGCAGTGTCCATAACTGGCAAGGGAGCAAAATGTGGATAGCCACTGGAAATACTGTTGACACCCTTCAGCCCCTGTTTTAGTTGCGTGCTGCACATGAGTCATTACAGAAAAAAAAAATCTTTTCTGTTTCTAATGTACTAGAGAACTTAAATGATTCTTATGGGGAACTGTGTGTGTGTGCGCATGCAAGAGGTGGTGAGGTAGTCTCAAGTAGCAAACCCGGGCCTTAGTCACCATTGATTTATCTGTAAAAGATTCTAATGACCTAAAATAGCATTTCTGTAAATAGTGCTATATTTCAACTTCGTTCCATAACTATGTGTGTATGCTGTGACTTGCAGGGTTTCCAGATATCTTCCTTCTCAAATCCTACCGAGCTTTTTCTTCAAGCATTACAACAACAAGAAAAACACAAATATAAACTTTGAGGTCTTTGTTTAAAAAAAAAAAAAAGCGCCATTTGCTGGACAGGAGTTAATCTTCCCCACCCTGGGTTTCAGGCAGCAGTAGTTTGAACAGGAAGTGCTGTATTTAAGTGGAATATGACTGAAACATTTTAGTGAGAAATGTATTTTTTTGTTTGCTGCTCAGAGATCTAGAACAGTGGGTAGAAAGAGAGTAAACAAAGGGCACAAAAGATAGTCAAAAGTGCAAGCTAAATATACTTACGGTGCACTTCTCCATGAGTGAAAATGTGTCTGCCTGGATCCACAAACTAATATCAGTGGAGGATTTGGTCAAAACACCCGATTTTTTGAAAATTTCTAAGGAATTTGAGATCATAAGGAATGGTCACAATGCGAAGTGTCATTGCTATTTGTTAATTATAGGCCTAACTTCTGTTAAGAGTTGATGAGGCTTCCCCCCACCACCAAATTTCAACATCACCCAGATCATGGATGCAGTACCTGTTTGATGCCATCACTCTACCTTTTCCTTGTAAACAACCACTTAACATGTAATGGCTTGAAAATACTCATGATTTATTTGTTTGTTTTCTTCACAGGCTGGAATGGTGTTAAGATGTGGATACTTCTGGTTTGGCTTGTTTCTCGTGCCCACTGCGTGCCTTGTTAAAGACGTGGCATGGACAGCGTAAGTCCCAAACCAGTCCTCTCGGTGTTATAGGAACTGTTCTGTATGCACATGTTGTCCAGTCCAGTATTGTTCTGTAAAGAACTACGAAGCCTTTCAGTGAATGCAAAATGGTGATATATGTTTGGAAGACCTCTGAGCAAAGTGAAGTGGGAGTCATTTCTCACCTGCCAATGCAACCAGCAATGTGAAAGAATGAATAGTTAGTCATGAATCTGAAGGAGTAAGCCTTGTCTGAGTAATGATGGTGTGTTGTCTTATGATTATTTGGGTTGTCTATCCTCTAGTTAAAGGCAAATTTAAATCAGACATCATCCTATTCCTAAAAAGGAGCAAATAAGTTGTTCAATTTGACTAAGTGTAGGTAGAAAGTAAAAATGTGGCACTCCAATCCATACCCAGTAAGCTCCCAGTTCTTTGTCAGCTGCTCTTTAGGTTCTCCTTCAACAGTGGGTCTTCCAAGACTTAACTGAGAGAACAGCAGTACTCTGCACTCTGTGGTTGAAGTGAAGTCTTACTCCTTCCCTGCCCAGAGAGGAGGAACAACCCTTGTGAAATACAAGCCTGTGTAATCCCCTTTTCTCAAAACTCTGGGGTTTCAAAGCATTGCAGAAGGCAAGCAATTTCAAGAACTTTGACTTAAATAGAAGCAACTTATCTTCTCTACCACTGCAATTTGAAATGCAGATGTACCATTTTCATTTAGAATTTCTGGTGTTTTGTTCAGCTTGCTTTTAAGTGTCTTAAGCACCAAAGCTTTCATCCTTTCCCTTGGAAAGCTGCGTTACAACCAAAGTTTTATTACATGGATATGTAATAACCTTGTGCAAGGCCTAGAGCATTCCAACTCTGGGGCAAAAAGGCACATCCTAGCTGGAGTGAAGAGGAAATATAGGTTAGCTTGTCACAAAGGCTCGAAGTGAAAGCATCGTAACACGTAACACTTTGCTCCAGGAGTGAGCTGTCCGTCAGCCAAGGAAGATTTTTAGAATCATACAATTATTCAGGTTGGAAAAGACCTTTAAGATCATTGAGTCCAACTGTAAACCTAACACTACCAAGTCCACCAATCTTCTTTTCAGTATTTTCTGCGTTTCTCTGTAAAGAGCAGAAAGTTTCCCAAACACAAGCACATTTCAAACACCAGCATAAAAGGATAAATCAGATCATACGCATATATCCGAAAATCTTGTTTTCTTCCTATGGAGTTGATAGCACAGCTAAATTAAACTGGTAGTAGGCAAATCTGCCAATCAGTAAGTACTTCTTAAATGTTTTCCTATTTTCTTCCTCAGCGTAATCTTCACGTGCTACACTGCTAAAATTAAAACTAGGTATCATAATGTAAATTTTTTGTTCAGGCCAAACTATGATTTAATGGTCTAGCACACTAGAGGGTTTTTTGTTACACTCATTAAACTTCTCCAATTAAAAATTACTTTAAAATTCTAAAGCTGGGGCCAAAATGTTTAAATTTAGATACTTAGCTGTGTCTATGACCTGCTTTTTAAAGCTCTGAAAAAAATCTTAGAATTCATTTAGCATAACAGGCCCTGCTCCTGTGTCAGGCATTATTTAAAATTACCTGCTTAGAAGTCAGTGAGCTGAACTGTTGGCAGCATCAGGGATTAAATACATATTTAGGTGTCCAAGATTACACTTTAGTATTTTGAAATGTTTTCATGATAGTTGAGTGTCCTGAAGTTGTCCTCTGTTCTTACCAGTTCTTGGCAAAAATGACTCAAGAATTGTAAAACAGGCCAGACCAAGGCAGGCTCATCCTCAGCTATTACTCGTTTAAAACACTGTTACTGACTCAACCTGTTCTTCAGTATTTCTTAGAGAAATCTCAGCAACATAATCCTTTCAGTGGTTCAGGCCAAGAATGTACGGAGATTGTGAAGCTCTCAAGACAAACGTGTATGATTGATATACTGGATATTTTCCCAACAGATTTTAAACAGGAGGGTCCTACCAACTTTAAGGAAAAAAATCTGTTCTCCGAGCAGGACTGCTTTTTTTTTTTTAACCCATCACTGAAAAATTAACACCATTAACATTTTAACTAGGATAAATGAAATGACACAGCTATCAGCACTGCCATATGGAAGGAGTAAAGGTCTGTTTCCTTTCCAAGAGGCTTGCCATTCAAAACTTGAGCCCAAGGCCTCTGGAAATCAGCCGGCAGATTTCCACAGCAGTGGTTACACCACATTGCTGTCTGTAATTCAGCAGAATCTGGTTTTGGTCACAAAATTCCAGCAGCTCTGACTTCTCATGGTCATGGAATTTATCCCTTTCAGTTTCTTTTGGACATGAAGCATATGTCCGCAGAAAGAGCATCCATGTGACCCAAAAGGTACATACCTAATTTCAGTACAAAATACTGCCAGAAAACCATAAATACAGTACAGAGTTTTTGTGTGGAAGAAGGTTAAAAGGGATAGGAAAGTGTGTTTCAATCCCATACAAATCTTTGTTTCTAAACTGCTGTGCTGCATCCACTATCAAAACATGTAATGCTGGAAGCAAGAGCTAGTTTTACATGTTCCCTTTGTTACACAGGCTACAGTTGTCAACACACCTCTTATCTCCCATGTTCTCTGCAGCTCCAGGCTTTTTTATTTACATTTTTTTTTCTTTAAGTGAATCAAGGAAATGTGGATAACTCTTTAAAAAGAGAAGGAAGTTCATTATTAATACTTGGCTGCAATACCACATTGTTAACTTTGGTCCACTACCCTGAATTCAGTGGCTTGGTTTTGATTTGGTTTTTGCCTTATTAAAGTCCCAGTTGTGCTACCATTGAAATGAACAGAGCTTTATAAAGTGAGTGCTTCCTCGCAGTTGGCACATGTCACTTGAATACATGTCACTGGTGCTAGGAAGTCTCAAAATAGCTGAGCTATAAAGCTATGTGGGAATCATAAAAACACAGAGTGTATTCCAGCAAAATTAGGCAAGAGGGCAAGAATTTATTAATAATTGGTGTCTCAATACTTAGTGTTACAGTGAAAAATTTCCTGAGCCTTCCAATCATTACCAAAATCTTCATGTACTTTTTTTACCACGGAGGGAGAAGCATGTTGTACTTGCCAGTTCTCCAGTGTAAATAAGAGAGAAGGTATGAGGAGCTCTTCCCATCCTTGCACACGCTGGCAGTCCCTGGAGCACAAGACTCCTAAAATGGTCTTGAGGATAATGAGCCAGAGTAGAGGTGTCGTCATGTTTGAGAACAATTTACGAATGTAACCATGCTTCTCCCTGGCAGATTCTGGCCTCCCGAACCCCCTAAATATCCTCCTAGGGCAGTGAAGTGAAGCTATGCCCTTCCCTGGCTTGGAAGGGGAGGGGCCACCCAAAATACAAAGATAACCCTTTGCCTGTTCTTATGGTCCATGATCTTAATATCCCAGTGTGTGAGGGAAAGGTGAGTTTGTCTTTATGTAACGTATCAAATTTCAGCTGAACAGTAACATGAAACACAAGATCTCATAATCTGTTGAGGACTTATTGTGCATCTAGGGCTGCCTGTAAAGTACAAGGTAAAAGCTAAGACTTCTGCCTGTATTTTTGTGTATCAAAAGTTAATAATGTGCTGTTGTGAAAAAGTCATGAAGCACCCAGTCCTGTTGCCAGCAGTCCATGGAATATTTGCAGTTGACTTTGATAGGAGCAAGCCCAGACTCTGAGGCAATTGTAATACCATATTTTAGTATTTGTTTTTGGAGAACCACGTGGATAGGTTAACTCAGGCCCTTTTTATAAATACTTAATTAGTGACTCTTTCATGGATGCTCTTGCTTCCAAGTGAAGGAGTGACTCAATGCATAACAATTACCTGTGGGTTTATTGTTGCTTTATGGATACCCAGCCACAGCAGAGCCTATGTATTTCATCACTTCACACTACTTACAAAATACTTCAGTACCCCCAACTTCAGGACAACAGTATTTTTTCCGTATTGTGAAATATCAGTGCAATGCCTGCTTGTGCTGTGCTGCACTAATTGGACTTCGTTGCTCAGGCTCCATTCTGTTAAATTTTGAATTCAGTATTCACTCTAAGGGAAAAGAAAAACATCTCTCATCTCTTATGGTGTATGGCAAGATAAACATGGAAACTTGGGAGAGATTGAATAACTTGAAGATTTCTGTGTTCTTGTCTGTGGGAAAACTGGTTATAAAGGATCTTAAAAGTTCCAAACATGCTCAATCTTCAAGTTTGCAATAGTAGGTACAGCCTCTTTAAAAGGTAAGAGATGAGTTCAAGGTCAAAATTTCATTGTATTTACTCAAATTAAAAGTGTGATAGTGAAGTCATCTGTAAGATTATAAGAATTAATAGCTCAAAGCTTTCTCATTTTAATCGCTATAGTTTCTCTTCCTCAAAGAGGAGACCAGTCTAATCATTAGCCTAACTAGTTATAGGAACTTGAATCTAATTAATTTCTGTGCAGCTATTGGTAATCTCACAGTCTTGAAACATTATGCGTTTTAAAAATATCCTTGCTACTGATTTCTTCTGTCACAGTATGTTGGTGTTCCCTTGCAAATCATACACCTTTGGTGGTTGGTTTTAATAGGGTGCTTGTCAAAGTACATCCTGGTACTCTTTACCTCCAGATTTTGCTATGCTTCATCTTTTGCTGTTCTCTTTTTTTTCCTCTTAAATGCAGATGTGTTTTGAAAAGTAGTTTTCATTTTAGCTTCTTATTTTGAGACATTTGGAGCCTAATTCAGCAACACAAAGACCAGAAGACTTGGATAACCTAGTATTAATATCAAGGTGCTGTCATCTAAAATAGTATCAGCAAAGATTCTGTGGTCTTTGTTTCTTATTCCCCATGGAAGGAGTAATAAGAATCATACTTCTCAAAAATAAATGCATCTTCATTATCTTTTAATTACATATACACCAGTTATTATTTTTCTGCTAGAGGGAGTTTGACATTGTTTTACATCATTGGTTAAAGATTATAGCATCTGCATGTAAGACTTTTATAAAACTTGTAAAGAAATTTTTGCCGTCTCTAGAGTTGAATACTATTTTAACTCCATGAAGCAAGTGGTGTCTCAGCTGACTTGGCTCCATCTTGTTTTCAGGCATATCTTGCAGTCACATGCAAATCAATATTATCTCATGGGACTCTTGTCCTCCTTTAAGTGACACAAAAGAGGAAGCTGATCAGAAACTGCCCGCTGGAGAAAGATCCTTGTGTTTTGTATTATTGCTTTGTACATGTCAAGACAGAGGGGACTAGATTCTCTCCTTGTATCAATGTTGTTTAGGTATAATAACACAGGAGCAGTAGGTGAAATTGGGGAAAAAAAGGCCCAAGTCTCTGCATGGGGGACATTGCTCTCCAAATTTTGGTTGCACTTGTGGTACATGGATTGCTCTTTGAATCCCCAAGCCGAGAAAATAGACCGCAGCCAGTCTTGTTACTGTCACTTTGAAAGCTCAGTGGGGAGAGAAGTGCCTTTCCAAGACATGTGAGACTGATAAGTGAAAATAAAGGGGCTTGAATGGCAATTATTATCTGAGACTCTCCTCAGTTTTTCAGAGCAGTGCCACACATAGCTCAAAAGAGAGTCGAATCATGTTTTACTGTCATGAATATTCAATGAATCCCAGCTCTTTTGTCTGAATGCCTGGGTCCTGAGCAGTCCCACGGCAGCAGTGTCAGGTCTCCATAGCTCTGTAAGCTTTGGTTAGATTTTGAGTGTTGTGTTGAAGCAGCTGAGCTCTGCTGAATTTGAAGTCCTGATTTCTCATTTTTTACATAATACTTTGCAGGTATTGTGAACCTGGATTGACATCCATCCACTGTGCCTTATTTCCCAAATCATTCAAGGGAAAGCCCTGCGCCTCTCATCTGAGAGGTAAAATTGGGGCTTTGTTGCAAAACAAATATTCATGTGGCTTTTTTGTTTGTTTGTTTTTCTGTTTGTCTTTTCCTTGTGGTACAGGGCCAAGCATACCTACCATAAAACTTTGCTGGAGCAAGTTCAGGAGTTGGAGACGAAGACAAGAGAGCTGGGAAAAGCCATGCTTCGTGATAGTAATGGAAAGAGGTGGGGCAAGCCTATGCTAATGTTTAAAACAGACCCTTCTTTTCCTCTCCCCTCCCTATTTCTCATTCACGATTCAAATCTGATTCCAGACAGAGTAAGAAGGCTTCTCTCCTGTATTATTAATTTATTGCTGTTCCTTTTTATATGTCTGTTGCCCCCACTGAAATCAGCCCTTCCAGTTCCACTTCTGCATTATTGCTGTGAGGCTGTATTAGAAACTGCTGCTCAGTCTCCTGCCTGGTAACATGGGGACATCAGTCTCCTACCTGGCCACTGGGCCAGACTGTTTTTGAAAGGACTTTGTTGTATGTCATTTAAAAAATAAAAAAAAAATCTGATAACCATGTTGGGGAGAGAACTGTCTGCAACTCAGGATATGAAAACAGACTGTAGCTAAAAGGAGAACTGACTAATGCAGTGTGCCCTACAACTTCAGTCTCACCTAAGGGTGGTTTTATGCTGTTGCTTTTTTTCCACTGCAGCTTACAGGCCCATGCTTTCAGGGTTCTCAGTTTCTCGTTGTGCCTCTCCCTTATATCCACACCATATGGACTTGAACATATTGCTATTATTGAATCTTTCATTGTAAAGGGAGAGTATGTGTTGTGTGGGAACTTTTGTCTCTTCTGAAAGGAGCTAAAGAAAATCATAGTGAGGCTTTTGCATCCAACAGTTTCATTTACCATCTCAGAATGTGGTTCTGCATCAGCTGGTCGGAAAAGCTCCCCAAGTTCAAAAAGGTTTTAGAACTAACTCTTCTGTTCTTACACAATATGGCACCACATGACTTGCTAAGAAACTACATGATCATTAAACTGGATTTTAGCAAACCTTATAAACTAGCAAACTGAGTGGAATGGGGCTTTTAAAAGATTTTGTTCTTCTGGGGCAGGGTCATTCTTTGAGCCTTTGATGTCTATTCTAAGGTAAGCTAATTGCCATATTGTAGCTGCTGCTAAGACGAGCGGATAGTAGATTTTTCAACTGAACTTGTGAGTTAATAAGCACTATTTTTAGGGAAAATTATCAGGGAGTGAGTCTACCAAGATTATAGTAAACTGAAAAGCTTTAAAAAATGTTTGTGTGAACTTTAATGTGTTTATAAGATGTCCTTAGTGACCAGAGTTCGCTTCTCAGAGGCCAAGACAAAGTAAACACAGTGTTATTGATTAAGATCACTTCAAAACACTTGGTATGCTCATTTTTTATTTTGAGTCGTTTTTCTGCCGTGACTTTTGGATCCTACAAAACACAGTTTATAAATTGTGCTCACTTGCAAAAGTCACAAACTGCACATCAAACCATTTAAAAAGAAAACGCAAACTTTGCAGCACTGGCAACAAAGGCAACCTTCTATGTCACAGTTAAAACCAACAAAGATGCCTGAAATCAGGCATTTAATTAAAAATGGGCCTTCTTTTTAGAGAGCTGAGCAGACACTTTGAAGTCAGTTGGAGCCAAAGCGCTTGGTACCAAAATCAGGTCAGCGTCCCAGGCAAGAAAGGTGTAACTTGGTGTTGTGAGGTGCTGACTGATAGACTGATTAGATGCCAGGCAAGTGTAATCCAGGCCAGCAGAAAACTGGCTGTTCCCAGGCACGCGGCTCTGGTAGTATGAGCCCCTTGGCTGTTGCTGTGGTTCTTATCCATGCATAGGGTGTAAAGTTGCATTGGTGTTGGTTTGTAGCATTTGTGTTTTCCTGCCGGTATTTAGTGCCAGTTATCAACAGCCAGAGAGGAGAGTGAGTCAGCTTTTTGCCTGATGAATCTCTGGGTTGCAAGGTGGGTTGACATACTGTTAATAGTGAGAGAGACAGTTAGCATTTGATCTGTTTGTGTGTGTGTGTGTGTGTCTCCAAGAACTTGATGGGTTTCTTCTCTGTTTACACACTGTCCTGACTTTCTGTACATTTAATGGCCATGTTGTAATTCATTCATATGCTACATGTTTTCATAGCCTTTTATTTTATTGCATTCTCACTGCAAACTCTTTCATCTGTATTCCTCCTCCATATAGCTTCACTTCATTCTCGAAACGCTTGCGTGGAGATGATGTAAGGAATCCCTTCTGGCCCTCCTTCCCATTCTCCCTCCCCCCTTCTTTCCATGCATTTGTTTGTTCTCCTTCCTAATTGCTCCCAGATTTTCTGGGTGGTCCATCTGTGAACTAGATAATGGTAGAGTGCCTCTGCCTGCTAGGAGCTAGTGTGCTGTGCCTGTGATGTGGCCTCCTGAGTGCCCTTCAGAGTTGTTCTGTCTTTTATCTCTTTTGTTTGTCTCCTGGCTCTTTCACACCTGTGCTTGTCCAAAGGGAAGGGTGAGGGTGGGAAAGAAGCAGAGTGGGAACTTTCTGCAGTTACAGCCTCTCTGGTTCATGTTCTTTATTTTTTAAAAATGTCCTTGAAGCCAGTGGAAACAAGTGCTGAGACACATGTGCTGCTCTCCCCTCCTGCCCACAGCTCCATTGCTCTTGGGATATTTCTGGCAATGTGACACTATGCAGGAAGGGGGGAGGTAACCGGAGTCTCCTCACTTCTAATGGAAAGTGGAGAGCTGCGTTAAAACTGCATGGGTCCGTCCGTCACCTCCAAGTAACAGTGTTAGCTCTTGGTTGGAAGTGTTCCTGAAAACTTATCCATTAGGAGTTGGTTTGTTCAGGCAGCTGTGGAAGATAAGCTGGCTGTCATCAGGGTCTATTTTCCTGGCCCACATAGTGGACGCTATTTTTGTTCAGTGTTTTTCACAAACAAACAACAAAAAATCACACCCAATTACAGATAAGAGAAGGATTTAGGGAGCTAATTGCTTTTATCCTTGCCTAGACCTTAGACAAAAAATGAGGTGCAAGATCTGAATGTTTAGGATTAATTTGCTAAACAAAAAGCAACTCACAAAGCCCAGAAAGCAGCGAGTGCATCTAGACTTGCACAACAGGGTGCCAACAGTTTGCTGTGGTTCAGCCCAGTTTCTGTAAAATGTGAGCAGGATTGTACCTGGGTCCTCGCTGCACTAGGGGAAGGAGTGCTGGGAGATCTGCATGTGCCACTTGATACCTAAATACGCATATCCTGTCTTAGAAGGTCTTCATCCTGCCAACTGTTCTTGCTAGACACATTTTTCCAAGTTAATAAAAAATGTCTTCGCTAGTGCTTGTTACATCCTTCTGAACTTAGCCCCTTTGAACAGTTTCTAAAATTGAATTTGCTTGTATCAATCTAAAAAAGCAGGTGCAAATTTTTGCCTTACCAGTGGCAGGGAGCAAACAACAAGGCAAGTGGTAGATCAGGGAGTGTCTGGTCTGTGCAGGGAAGAGTGTCAGCACCCTGAGCACTACAGCTGGGTCCCAAAAACTTTGCAAATAACATTAGAGTGATATGCTTGGAGATTATATCAAGTGTATTGTTTTGAGCTGTAAAGGATCATGTTCTCATTTCTCTGTATATCTCATTTGGACAGCTAAAAACTTATTTTTCGTGGAAGCTGGGATGATCGCAATATCAGATGATTCCAGGAGCAGGAGGTTTCATCAGGGGAAACAAGTATCTGGAAAACTGGCAACTCCAGAAATAGCTTGAGAAGCAGAGGAGGGAGTGTGCAGTAAGGGGCTAGTGATGGATCCCATGCCATGCTCGCCTGCCTGCTTGTGGAAGATGAGTACCTGTGCTTGCCCTCCCCAGCCTGGCACCCAGCAGTGCTGGGCTGGACTCCAGCCCAGCTGCGATGTGAGCAAGCCTTGGTGCGGGAAGGGAGAGGGGCTCCCTGGCACTCTCATGTAACAAAGGGCAGGATTTAACACTAAGTTTACATGAATTTGGAGAGGTGAGAAGGGCAGCTCCTGTGCCAAAGCAAACATGGACATGTGGAGACACCTGCCCAGCAGACCTAATCACATTAACATGCAAGATTTACAGAAAGAAAACAAACAGGTTTTCTACAGGTTTGTGTTCAAAAGCGGCATTCAGTTCAGCTGCAGAGATTTTTCTGTCTTTAAATAAGTTTACAACTAAGTCTTGGCTCATAAAGGGCCAAATCTTCAAGTCCTCATTCACTTTTCACTCTATCTAACCTCTCATTGAAGTCAGCAGGAGTTCAGGTGGAGTAAAGCCTGATTAGGGACCAAAGCAAACTTTACTTTGGAAACCCATGTCACTTTATTGCTCCGCTGGCCAACTAATGGAGAGCAAGCAAAGCTGTGCAGCACCCTCTTTGTGACAGTAGATTTCCTGTTTCAGAGGGTTTCTCTGTCTTGGAATTGCCAGAGAGCTCCCTTTTGAAAGTAGCTTTTTGGTTGTTTTTCTGTTCTGTTTTTAACAGGTTGGTGGCTGGGATTAGAAGATTATTTGATACTGAAGAGCAATGTAGCTTTCACAATTTACATTCTTTACAAGGAGCTGAAGGGCCTGTCTGGAGTGCTGCAGAAAAGTGCCTGCATCACTGAAATACTGGATTTCTTCAAATTATTCCGAAATCTGGGAGGCAGTGTCTTTTCTTTAACAAAGAGAAGGGAAGTGACTACAGAACTAGTGAGGTATAGCTGCGAGCGACAAGGGAGCACTTGCAGTGTGCTTTTTACACAACATTTTTCAGTATGCCTTTTTACTCCTGCTGCGTTCAGATGCCTGCTGCCACCTCTTTCTTTCATCTCCATTTCATAAAACAAATACTGTTTTTCAGTGTACCTAAAACAGAGTGGGGAGACTGTGGGGAACTGCTGTCTTCAACAAGGAGACCCGCTGGTGGAGATTCTCTTTCATTTAAATGCTTTTCACCAGTCTAACTTTGTTGCTTTAGTGAAACACACGTGACCACCTCTCACCCTGAGAGTGAGCCATCTTATTTATCTTAGCCTCGGTTTTATTTGGTGGGTGAGGGCAGATGTCTATCTCATTTCAATAGCTGTGTGAACCGGTGGGTAATTGGTGAGCTGACACAGGTATGCGTGGAGACTTGCCCACTCCACAGGTCCCTGGGGAGGAGCAAGAGGAGAACGTGGGAAACCTGACTCAGGCTTGTGGCTGTGCATGGAGCCGAGAGCAGCAGAGCCCTCAGCCTTGAGCCAGCAGAAGCAGAAATGGTAAAACAGACTTAAGTTTTCTCTTAACGAACCCATGAATGAGCTGAGGACCTGATCTCATGGTTCCTGAGGAAGAGGTGAGCTTTTTCATTAAGATCAAGAGAAACAAGGCTTGAGCTCATTATATTTCAAAGCACTTTGTCCCTTCATTGATGCATTTCGAATTACATCCACTTGAATAGGGAGACCGTGCCAGTAAGGCCCCTTCACATCAGCAGGTACAATGAGTCTTATCTGAAACAAACTGTCTTGTATTTTCAACTGGTTAAATGGCATTGGATGTTTGGAGCCAAATTCTTGTTTCATGAATGTGTTGACTTCAGCGTATTTACTCAGGATATGCATGACTGTGATCTGAATCCCTCCCATCCAGTGCAGCTGGGCGTAAAATGAGGTTGAAGAGGGGAGAGGTGTACTTTGGTTTTGAGGTTTCAGAGTCTTTTTATCAATTTTTCCAGATGTTCTTCACACCATTTCTGGGAAGGGAAGGCGAGATTTCTCCACCAGCGTACACAACAAAGTGACTGGCATATTTATGATTTTTCCTTGCAGCTTTTCTAGTAAAAAGATATTAGACTCCTTTTACTAGCAAAAAGCACATAAAATGATATCAATGTTTTTTTAAAAAATTCTTTGATTCCATATGGTAAACATTCATGTATGGTAGGTGGAAAATGCATAATTTTGTTTTATTTTACACTTGTCCCGTTCTCTCTCCCTCCTGTCCCATATCAGTAAGGAATCATCACGTTATTTCCTCATTTTAATACGTACTGTTAATTTCCAGCATTTCTAACCCCCTATGTGTGAGGCACTTAAAATTACTAGGTTTGATTTTGCTCCGAGTTGAGCAGTGGGGAGGCCGTGGGGTAGAGGTGGGAAGGAGCAGAGGGCAGAGATGGTTTCAGAAGCTGGCCAGAGGGATGAAGGGGAAGTTATGCTCCCACTGGCACTGGGGACCCAAGTGCCCAGCTGCTAGCACAAACCAGTTGGAGCTGACATGCCCCTTCTCCGGTGCAATTAATTATTTCACACCCTGGTTGTGCCTATCGTGTAACGTTGAGGGAGATCCAGTGCACAAATAGGGTTAAAACCTGGTGACCTGGAGAAGGATTTAGAGCTGTGATCAAATCTGCTAGCAAAGTCAAAGTTGATAGAGGTACAGTATCAGCACAAAGGCCAAAATGAAGCTGTAAATTGAAAGGAAAGATTAGAAAAAAGAGAACACAACATGAGAGTTAAAACTGATTAAGGGGCCAATCTCTCTGATGCCTAATCCTGAGTTACTGGTTTGGGCACCGGGGATCTCCACAGGGAAGAGAAGAAGAAATCTTCCCTCCAGGCTGCACAGCAGGAGAACTGCTCCATAACAACTATTCTAGCCTAATGGCTTCAGCAGTCTGCCTCAGCTCCTCCGCTGGCTAACCCTGTTTCAGAAGAGGGGCAGGACAGCCTGCATTCATGTCTCTGCTTCGTGGCAAAGAATAAAGTACTAAGTTACATGTAGCAAGGACAAGAAAACCGAAGTTGTACTAGATACTAAATTTTTAGTGGACAATTACAAAATACTTAAAAGCTTAAAGAAAAGCGATTTGTTTTTTTGGAGATCAACCAAATGTCCTGGGCTTTGCTCTAAATTGTATCCAGACACTTTCAAAGTTCATCAGTTTTTGTTGTTGCCCTGAGCTGCTGTTCTGCTTTTTTTCTCTAAAGGAAGAAAAAAATGATAGGAGTTTAGAGTTTTTGAACACAGAGTTCATTTTAATTTTAGTCCAAGTATGTAAGTGGACTTTTTTTTTAAACCAGAAAGTTTGGATTAAAAAAAAAAACAACAAAAAAACCCCAATGAAACCCAAACCAAAAAACCCCACCTTTACATAGAGACCAAGCATGGAAAACCTCAACCTCCAAGGTGACTGCTTCTGAAAAAATGAGTGAGTAGGAAAAGAATGTAGTAATTGCAACTGTATTGCCACCTTATCTGTAGAGGATACAACCAAGCACCCACTAGAGTAAGTGCAAAGTGAGGCACTTACGGACAAGAAGTAAACAGCACTGATACCAAAATGAGGATAGCTGAAAAGCAGCAAGCCACACTTAGCCTTTTCTGCTTCTCAGACGTTTAAATTGAGGCAATTCCCACATTTTGGAAAGGCTGAAGGCAAAACTGGGCAGCTTCAACTTTATGTTGTTAGTTGGCTTCGGGACAGCTGACAATGATGCCTGCCCTACCCCCCCCCCCCCCCCCCCCCGTAATGAAATGCATAAATACATGCTTAATGTTTGCAGGGCTTAGAAATGGAAGGCATTCTAAGCAGAGAGAGATCTCTTATTTTCTTAGAGTTGTTGCTTTTCAGAGAGATGTGATGTTTAGTGTCTGCTGCTTTTTAGATGGTATTTTTAAAAGGTGCTTGGTAATACTGTCTTCTGTTCAAAGAAGTAGTCTTGGAAAGAATTTTAGGAATAACAGCCTCAAAAATGAAGGCTAGAATGGATTGTCCAAGTGAATTTAGGAGTCAAAGGATGGATCTGTTTGCCTTTTCTGACTTAGGACATTGTTAATAACAAAAGAAAATGTGAATCATCCTTGCTTGTCACCAGAAGGAAAAGCTTTGTCCTGCTTTTAGCCATACAACTTCAAGGACCAACTTGAAGAGGATTTTGTGTGCTTAGAGTGGAGAATTTGGTCCCAGACTCTACATATAGTCCGGGTGTTACATACAGTCCAGGTGCTGCACACAGGGCTGGCTGAAGCTTGCAACATGCCTTGGCCTCTGTCTGCCGTTGCAGGGTGGTTCTGCCGCTGGCACAAGGTGATGTGGCAACGTGGGTAGACTTGCATGCACCTGACATGGGGCCTGCTGCTGCACACTGGCTGCAGGCTCTTCTTCATGCTGGGATCCTGCATTCAAACCTCTGAGATGTAATGGGAAAGGAAAGCTGCTGTTTTGGTGAAGTAGCACACTACCAGGCCAAATCACAAGCTGTAACAACAGTGTTTTTCCAGGGCATTGGCGAGGGTCATGGATCTATGGGGTTTTGTTGATGTGGCTGCAGGGCTGGCTTAAGAGTTTCCCAGACCATTCCTTACCAGCTGTGATCATATTGGCCCATCTTTGCCCTGTCTCCTCAGTTGGATCAGCTCAACTGTTTGTGGGTCCATGTGATAAATGAGCTGAAGGAAGAGGAATGGTGTGGTCAGGTTGTCCGACCAACTGGTAAGGGCAGGAACCGCTTTAGCCATCAGTCACCACAAAGGATGTCCATGGAGCTGCCGCTGAAGTTGTGTGACATTCAACCTTTTCACATCCAGGCAGGATAAACGACTTGCAGCCGTCTGAGCTGAGCTTGGTACTGCATGTTGCAGGCCTGGAGAGCTCACTACTACATGGCTGCTTTAAGTATGCTCCAAATCAGTCTTGCAGGGCCACATATCCAGATACATTTGATGCTTAACAGACAAACATTTGGCTGGATAATGTCAAATATAACTCTTAAAGATAGAAAGTTCCTTAAATAGTTGCCCCCTATCTAGGGAAAGGGAGTTTCTCCTCTGTGGCTGTGACGTGTACTTGGGAAGCAGCTGGAGGGGAGCTGCTGCGTTAATAAGGCCTGGAGATGTTATACCATGGCAGGGCATAAGGCCTCCAGCTTTCCTGGAGAGCTGGCTGTTGCTGAACCCTCAGCAAGGACTTGATACTCCCTGAATCCTGGTTGTCTTGGTGCAGGAGTCACCTCTGATAGGTAACTTCTTGCACCTCTCAGCCTGCAAGTGGCACAGGCCATGCTTCTGTCTTCATTTCCCTGTGGTTTGTGCCTGGTGACCCTTTGGTCTTCTAGCCATGGTCTGGGTTTTTGTTGATGGCTTGCTGAGCATTTACAGAAAAATGCAAAAGGAGCAGGGATTTGGATGTCTATTTCAGCTGGATCCTGGGTGATTAAGGAGCAGTGTGTGTAGACGCTGACTCTGCAAAGAAAATGCTGATTTTTGTTTTACTGTTTATATGCCTCAGACGCTTCCTTGTGAAATGCTCCGGAGATTTCCTTTGATTACACTGCAGCTTCATTATCAGTAATGCCTGTTTGGCTTTTAAATTAAAAAGACCTCCTACCCTGATTGACCTCGTAGTAAAGCATTCCTGCAATCCAATGCTAGATAACCAAAAATAACATCTCCCCTACAGTTGCTACTTTTGCTATTTTGTAGGGAGGTAATTCCTCTCTGCGATATCTCCGAAGCCCAGAGGATGGAGGTATATTTGCTCACTCAGCCAGTCAGGCCTTTCTTCCAGAGCCCTGGGTTATTCTGGGTATTTGAGCATACAGAATTGTGCTGAACCCTCAACATTAGTGTGACTTGCATTTGAGATGATTTGCATGCTTTAATTTTGAATTCCTGGTCTGTAAGAATGTTGTTTTTACGTTCTCCTTACGCCAAGTCTGTGTTAGTTGTCATCTCTCTGCCCGCTGCATAACTCTAACAACTCCCTTATGTGAATTCAAGTAATGCACTTGAGTCTAAACTAAAAGAAAACAAGTTAAACCGAGGCCTGCAGCTGTGCTGGGGGAGTGCACTCAGCCAGCAGGGAGTATCTGAGGAAGAAAAATAGGTCTCCTCTGGCCAGTTACAAGGTGTGGCCACAGACTCTGCCTGGATTATGGTACTCTTTATCCACCAGGACCATGACTGATGCTGTAAGCCTTTAAGCAGCGTTATGCTGCATGAAAGGTGAGAGATGGAACTTGTGAATAAATCCTCAGGAATACTTGGTGTGTCCTAGCAGCCGGAGAGGGATCCGTGAGTCCCCTCTGCCAGGTCATACTTGGGGAGAAGTCATAGTGCTTGAACCTCTGGTTCTTCTTTAGAAGAAACTTAATGGAGTTCGAGAACCAAGAGACTGAAATGAAAATCAACAATCTGCTTGTAAACGGTTTGGTGATTAGGATTGATCAAAGCTGGAGAAGTCTGTTTGTTTCAGACCTTTTTTTCTTGCTCTTCATATTTTATGTTGATGTAACTTCTGGTGACAGAAACATGTCAACAAAGAAACAGCAAACTTTCGCGTAAGTAACTGTTTGGAATGTATGGAAGACATCAATTGTTATGTTTTAATTCTAAATTTAAAAAGGGAGAGAAGAGTATCCTCTTCTCCCCTCAAAATCTAATCCACAGCTAAAGATGACAGGGACAGAAACTTCCTGATCTTTTACCTTGTGTTTAGCCACATTGGATATTTTGCAAAAACAACTTCCTCTCCCCTCCCTCCCTGCTGTTGCAGTGCGAGGACAATGCATGGCAAGACATTTCTTCCAACAGGAGAGGAACGCAGGCCAGCCAGGGCTTCTCAGGCAACAACACGTTTAATAGAGTATGTGACAGTGTAAGGAAAGAGGCTGAATGAGGGTTCGTCTATTGCTCCATTTGAAAATGCATATGGGTAGGAGGGAGGCTGTGGAATTAAGGGCAGAATTTCAGCCTAAGCTTTGGAGGGTTTTCTGTTTTAAACCAAGCTGTACAATGATTTACCTGTTGCTAAATGCTGCGGCAGCACTCATAGGATAGAAGAAACAGTGACACTGCACCTGCAGGCAGTAGGGCGAGGGGGTTCATAACTATTCAGATGACAGGAAAAACAGCTGCATACTTTCTTGTCCTCTGGGCTTACCCATGGATGGACGTATTTTGCTTGCCCTCTGGGCTTACCCATGGATGCTGGGTATCTTGTACTGAAGAGCCATGCGTCTGCCACAGGTTCTTTGTGTGTTTTTAAGGCACAGAGATAGCAGCTGTGCTTCTGTGTTTTATTTGTGTCATCTTTAGCAGCCCTGGTAAGTCTTCACTAGTAGTTCAGTTCTTCCTTCTAGAAAGTGGAAAAGCAGAAACAAAACCAAATCATTTCATATGTGTGCATCTGACTGAATTCTGAATAATCCAGAAGGACAGCAAGTTAAAACAAATGGCAACTAAGTGTCTTTGCCCATTTGATGTGCCATGCTCTTTATCCCCTCTAGTAAATCATAACAAAACACAAACTCATCTCTTAAGAGTTCAGTTCTTGTAAGAGAAGGGGTGGACCTGGATTTTTTTTTTTAACTGGGCTATGTGTGTGTTTTCTCAGGGAAGAGCCAATTTTGAGACACCTGCATCTGCTTTAACCTTCCCTTCTTTCTGAGCCCTGCTTTTGCCACCAGCCAATTAGTGGACTCAGGAGGACATTCTGGGTCAAGCTATACCAAGTACTGCAAATCCTCATTAATGCTAATTAGTGCTCAGTAGGTTAATTGGTGGTGAAGCTCATCTTTTTTTAATTACTTCAGCAAATGAGCCAGTGGGACCTTGTGGTCAGCTTTGAATTATTCTGTTTGTTTTGATGCACCTCATTTGAATGTGTAAAGCCAGATGTTTGTTGCCTAGATTTAAGGGCTGTTTGCTTTTGTGAGGGATGAGAAGAAGGGAACACAGAAAAATAAAATTAAGGTCTCTGTTGACAGCTTAGAGCAATTCAGATATGAAAATGGAAGAGTCATTTTATTCATGGAATGGAAAATATTGTTAAAAATGTTAAAAAACATGTTGCCTTTAGTTTACCTTTTGGTTTGTCATTCACTTAATAAATTCGTGTAATGTTGTTAGCACAGACTTCCAGGCAGACAGAAATCATCTTGACCCTCTTAGGAAGCCATTGCAAAGGTATTCCTGGCACAAGGTATTCTTTATTATTGATAGCAACTGAATCTGGTTTCAAATGACTTGAGTAATGACTTTCTTTAATCCGTTTTTCATAGTAACCTTCCAAACTGGGACATTTTTTATAGTTTTTGTTCTGAGCTACTATTTGTTTTGTTTAGTTCAAAGCATTTTGTCTGTGCCCTTTGTCCTTCATACAATTACAGATAGATGGTGTCTCTCCCTTTCCCCTTCTGAGGTCACTAACTAACCAACTTAAGCATATTTCACTGTCACTTTCCAGGTTACTGACTCCCATAAGGATGTCTGGGTTTGTGATTTCTTCCATTCTGACGCTATTTCTGAGGTCCTGAGTATGAACGCAACTATATTCAATATTCAGAGTATGATCTCTTATCCTTTTGCCTCTATGCATCTTAAGATGCCATCCTTAGACCCTGTGGGAGGGCTTAGGCACTGGCCCTGAGTCACTGGAAAGCAGAATTAACACTTAAAATCATGGCTAATACTCGGTATTGGTTTACAAGCAATATTTCTGTGAGCAAGGCCTAACCTGGTGCCTGCGAGTCTGATGTCCTCATTAGTTTTGCATCAAGGTCTGAGGGAGACTGAGAATTCTTCACTTTGCTATCTGTTTGTAGCAGACAAAAACCTTTTCTGAAAGCAGGGACTCAGTTAGTATCAGTGCAAACACTTTAGTTAAGAAACCCGCTTAACTTCCCTTTCCTTTCAGGGCTTGTACTGGGAGATCTAATATCTGTTAATAAATCAAATACTCATCCATTTCAGAAGAGCTGTGTTGCATTTACCTCTATGTATTAAGAGCTCATTTTATAGTACTTGACTGGTCTTGACTTGCAGTCTGTTTCATCATTGCTTGTACTTAAACCACAAATGCTCTAATTCTTCCATGAGTGTTTCTTTCTCTGCATAGGTACGATCCAATATAATTTCCCAAATGGGAAAATCAGATGTGCCTTCAGTTTTGAAATTGTTGATTATAATTAGCAATATCAAAGATAGTCTAGCTTTGGCTTCCTTAGAGCTGCAATGTGTCACTCATGTTCAGAAGTCCCTTGACAGCATACTTTCCTCCACGCATTGCACGTAGAAGCCTGAGGAGCTAACCGCTATTGGCCTGTAGCAGATACCATAGAATCATTTAGGTTGGAAAAGACCCTTAAGATGATCAAGTCCAACAGTTAACCTAGCACTGCCAAGTCCACTGCTAAACCGTGTCCCTAAGCACACGTCTTTTAAATACCTCCAGGGATGGGGACTCAACCACTTCCCTGGGCAGCCTGTTCCAATGTTTAACCACTCTTTCAGTAAAGACATTTTTCCTCGTGTCCATTCTAAACCTCCCCTGGCGCAGCTTGAGGCCATTTCCTCTTGTCCTATTGCTTGTTACTTGGGAAGAGACTGACACCCCCCTTGCTACAACCTCCTTTCAGGTAGTTGTAGAGAGCGTTAAGGTCTCCCCTCAGCCTCCTTTTCTCCAGGCTAAACAACCCCAGTTCCCTCAGCCGCTCCTCATCAGACTTGTGCTCTAGACCCTTTGCCAGCTTCGTTGTCCTTCTTTGGACACACTCCAGCACCTCAGTGTCTTTCTTGCACTTCATCTGTTGCTGTGTGGTAGACAGGCAGGCAGATGAAGAGTTTATTCCTCATGCCTTTTGCTGCTGTGGTTAATTCCATTCTTAGTGTAAGAATTTCATGGCAGACATTGCGTATTTGTCCTTCGGAACAAATATTTCTGATCAGTTCAAGATTCCTTTTTTAAGCCATCTATCTAAAACCACCTTCCAGTTTTCCTACTGAGATGGGAAAGATCCTACCTGTATGTTCTTCTTTACCTGCAGAATATGAACAAGTATTCCACTTCTGTCATTCACAGGACAGCAGTAGATTCAGACAGCGTTTTGCTACGCTTACCAGTCAGTGGACTTACAAGTTAACCCAGCAGTCCTCCGCAATCAGTGGGAGGTTGCACAATACAGCATCGCTAGTTTGCACATGCAGTGGCAATGATTGATTCTGCAGGCTGTCAACTTCGTAAGCCTGTTAAGGTTACAGAAGTCTCATGTCTTGCTTCATGAGTGCCATCCCCTTACCTGGTGATTCTTTGTGGTACATGCTTTCTATTATGCTGCCTGCTTTGAGCAGTTGGAGACTTCTTTGTGTATGTACTTGATTGTACTTGTATTTCTTACAGCCAGCTGGTCTTTGGGTTTTTAACCAGTTGGATCTTCCAAGATTTTTAGAAGCTTCCATGCTGTAACCCTGGTTTTAGTGGAAACCTGTGATCCTTTCTTCTTTGAACACATGCAGATCTCGTGATCCAAGAGCTCTTAAAGATTGTTTGACACTCTCAGTTGGTATCTATAGTTTTGCTTCCAAATCTGTTATCAACTTCTGTGTTATATTGAGGAAATACTACTGACTGCAGGTGGGGAAAGCAACCTGGCATATCTGTTGCAGGTGTGATTCTGTGGTGCCAAGGGAAGGAGGGGAAGAGACCAAGTGTCTGAAAATGCTGAGAGTTTGTAAAGATTTTAAGGAGGGGTCCATGGGCTGTACAAGTTTCTAGTTCAGGTGTCTGAGCTTAGAGACCACAGGAAAAAGAGAAGGATTCCTCCCTGTCTTTCGTGGACATCTCATTATGCACCAAACAGAGGACTGTGAGCCTGGATATTACCCTAATGGACTATTAAGTGGAATATAAGCCTGCATGGCTGGATTACATATTATAGGCATCTCAGAGATTCTTTGGTTACTTTCTTGTTTGAAGTTAGCAAACTGCTTCAATGAAAGGGAGTTGTTTGTTTAAAGCTGTTGCAAGCTTGGTGACAGCAGCAGCTGTGCTCGCTGGGATTTCCATTCCATATACCAAATGTATGTGAATTTGTAATCTAATCCAAGAAAGATATCAACATTGGCATTCAGATGTGTATCCATGTTTGCAGCATAACCAGTGGAATTACCGCTTGTGAATAAAGGTGTGAAAGAACAAGCAGACTGAAAATGGAAACACAGTGTTAAATGTGGTGCAAATGGGATAAAGACACTGCAAGGAGCTGCACTGGCAGACAGATCCCTTCTATGCACTGGCTCCATCTCAGTGTTAGGAACAAGGGTGAGATGGAAGAAAACAACCCAATCGCAGAGGAACTTTGAACTAAAATAGGCTGTAATATCTTTTTCAAAATAATCTGATATATAACAGTTATTTGAGACTGCAGTGCAATGAGATTTGGACACCTACGTTATTTTAAAACCCCGTTGAACTTAGTGGGACTTGTATACATAATTAAGTCTTTTGAAAGGTCAGGATCTTAGCCATCATTTGTTAATTCTGGGCACAAAGTTCTTGATGAAATGAGTTGTGTTTTTAATAGAAATCAGAGTGGAGAGTATCTCTAATGGTTTGTGTACCTATGTTAAACCTATTGTAAGCATACTGTATTTTTCACCTTAAGTTTGTATTTTCAATTTCTGTAAATTCAGTGATAGTTTTTCAGGCCTTTGACAGGAACTGTGTAAACCAAAGGGGTTTTAATCAAAAACTGGATGGGAAGTTTTTTCTTTCCAGTACGGGAGGTGAAAATGAGAGTATTCTTTAGAAGGCAGAATTAATTATGGGTCCCACCTTTGGCTGCTTCAGGCTGTTTTGCAGGTGTGATAGAAGCCTTTTACTATGTGCTAAGCCACAATGCTTTGCTCCTTCTCTCTAAGGCAGTTTGTGGGTGCCATGATTCATGTACATAATACTAAAGAGAAATCTCCTTTTTAATGTTCCATATCATTTGATGGCAGACTTCTGATATGGTTTGTAATAATTTACAGGCATCAGGCATTCAGAAATCACAATGATGGTAATATTAGGGATGGATTAACTAAATGTAAACTTATACAAAGTGGCCTTAGAAAGGAGGAGTTTCTGTTATTATAGAGTTCTCTTGATGAAGTGCGGTTTAAAGAAAGAGAAAATTCTTTTTCATGCTACAACCATCTTAAATACTGACAAAGTCAAAGCTGCCAAGTACTTTAAATACAGTTGACTTTTACCTTGAAATTATCTGGTTACTCACTGGTATATTTTTTTTCTCTCCTTCAGTGTGAACGAACGTGATCATTTGTTAAAAAGGCTCGGCAGGAAAACTCCTCCAAGCCTTTTCCGTGCTCATTCTGTCCAGCAAAGTGTATCACGTAAGTAGCAGATCATGTATGCATGTGTGTTTCACAGCAGTCAGTCCCAGATCAGTGAAGCGAAGGGTGATTATTTTTTAATTAAATTGTAGGTAGAGATAATCTAGTGCAGAGGCTGAGCTGCCAAGCAAGACACATACGTTTGGAAGTGGAATTAGTGTATTTGGCCCTAGGCAAGTGGAGCTCAAATGTGGGTAATTCCCTAGGATCCAATCAACAGGCGAAAATGACAAAATCCCAATACACAGGTTCTCTAAATGTAAAATCCTGATAGTTGCAAGATTACTGTAAAATCAAAAACTCTGCAGGATAAAATAAATGTTGTGACAGAGCCTAGCTTAAATAGAAATGGTTTCTTTATGAAAAGTTGTATTAGCTGTGCTTAGCTGAGAATACAGCAATGTTTGAGATGCCACTTAAGGGTTCTGTGTGTTTCTGATGAGGAAAGCCATGGCATGCAGAGCTGCCTCTCTCCTCTCCCTCTTTGTCCTCTTCTGGGAGAAGAGATGCAATGTCACATCTTGCTACTGCTGCTATTTGGAAAAAATTGCATTTCTTACTGGTGTAGAGATCATCCATTTATTCATCTTCCTAGAGGAATGTGTGACAGGCCTTGGTCTGCTGCACCTGACGTTTTTTTGACAGTGTTAGAAAGGCTTCCACAGCATTAAAAATAATCTAACAGCTCTGTAGGCCAGATACACTGAAGGACCATGCTGTCTCAAGCGACCAGGGAGTCCAGTCAACCCCTTCTAGTAGTAAAACGCAGTCTCTCTTGTGATTAAGCTGGTGGTCAAAATATGCTCATCTCACTAAAGGAAATAGCCCCCCAGCGTGCAGTACTGCTGCACACAGGGCAAGGAGCAGGCACTCAGGATTTGGGTTTCGTATTGCTGTTGCAGTGAGAAGTGACACCTCTGACTGTTTAAGAATCCCAGGGAAGTCAAATCTCATTGCTGGCTGTGTCATCTTCGGTAGCAGAACTGTTGTGGTTCAGGCTATGGAGGCAGGGCTGGGATTTGAGAACCCAAATCCCTGAGGTATTCCTATTTTCCATGGGGAATTTGACTAGAAGGGGTGGAACAGTGACGGATCTGCTAGTCTCTGTCCTTCACAGAGCCCTTGCAAGGCCATCACTGTCAAGGGATGTAGGGTCTTTAGCGATCAATCCCATTGCTCCTGGGAAAAGAGGCCGGTGCGCAGAGCAGCCCTGTGGACCATGTGCTCCTGCCAGGATTTAATCCTTTGTGTCAAGGAGCCAGGGATGGTGACGGTAGCACGGCTTTGGGCATGCAAGCATGCTCTTTGAGGAGATTCCAAAGGCAATGATTGGCAGAAGAAATCCATAAAATGCATAAATAAATTTCTATCAAAGTAGTTTGCTGTAGAGACTTACCACAGTGCAGAAGGGAGATACACCAGTGGTGACTAGTCAGACTTGATATATGCTTTTAGTCTGGTAGAACACATCATCACGTTGTTATAGGTGAATAGCTATTGGGAAAGAAAAATGAGATATCAAAATAAATGCTAATTTGGATAACCAGCTTCCCTATAAATGCAAATGATTAAGTGCGAAATGAGTCAGGCCAGGTTACAATCAGCCGTCTGTTTTTCACATGAACGTAAATTTTGATTGTGAAGCTGTTAGGATTGAAAGACGCTTTTTATGGTGTATCCATGACTCTTTAAAACTTCTGTCATCTCTTGTCAAATGTTATTTTTCCAATGTTGCATAGCTGCTATATGTACAAGGCCATGTGAAATCCAGGGAACATATGTGCTGTTTTCACAACCCTAAATTGTACAACTGTTTACTAAATGCTAGAAATCTTCAAAAGCAAAGAGTTGATGAATAGGGCAGTAGCCTTGACATGCTGGGCCAATATCTTAAATCACACTACAAGCACTCTGTTTGAAGTCTTTAACTGTTAATATGTTTCCACCAGGCTCCAAGTTCCCAGCCTGTGAAGGTCACTTCTTCCAAAAATTGCTTGTGTGACTTCAACTCAGAATCTGACACTTGCATATAAAGCAGGAAAATGGTTTGTTTAGTTAGAGCTGACAAAGGCTTAAGCAAATCAATTGCCTTCGTCCCAGCAAGGAAGGAAAATGGAATTAAATTTCCTAGCACAGATTGTAAAGATGCGGTACTGGTTTGAGAGTCACTTTATTTTTGACAACTGTTTCCAAATTTTTAGAGAGGAAACAATGCCTAAATAGCTTTGTTTCCAATCACATGGAAAGGAGAAAAATTCATGGGGAGTTTCAGGGCTGCTACTAGTGGTCTACGGTGGGAGGAAAAAGATGACTGAGGTAAGTCTGCAGATCCCTGTACTGGAAGGCAGAAGCTCGTTCTGTGTGTTTCCTTAGCTCTCTGTTGGTGAGCCAGCCCCTCTCCAAAAGCATTAGCACAGCACAAGACCTTCAGGCAGGATGCGTGGCTGGGGTGCTCCCATACAGCACCAGGCTCTGGCAGATCCAGCCTCCAAAGTGGGGGGCAGAGCCACACAGCCAGTGCCATGTCAGTGCCATATAGGAGTGCCAGCCAGGATTAATCTCTTAAATGCCTCCTTCCAGTAAAGAAACTGGCTCGGAGTGAAAGGAATCGTGAATTCCTGAATCATGTAGACCTGTCAGAAGCATGAAAGAAATCTATCTACTAACTGTACTGGCAAAGATCACGTGGTTCCTTCCTACCAGTGTAACTTCTGGGAAACTTTATGAAAACTTAAAAAAACCCCAAACAAAAAAAAAGTGAAGTTTCTGTTGGACGGCATTGTCATGAGACTTTAGTGGGAGAGTTTTATACGATTGTCAAGCCCATGTGCTAACATAAAACTATCTCAGTGGAATCTTGTAGGCAGCGGTGATGACGCTGGTCTCCGAGCTTGGTGTAGCTCCTGGTGAAGGTGCCTGGTGAAATTGGAGATTGCCCGTTGCCGTCTGCTTTCTAAAGCCTCTTAAGAGTGAGCAGGAAGTGCCACCAGGCTCCTCTCAGATGTGTCTGTGGACCCTTCCCGTTAGTGTGCTGTGGGGTTCACACTCACGGGAAGGACCAATGATGACTCCCAAAAGTTCTCCCTCTCAGAGGGTTTGCTGGCAATGAGGTTTTCTCCAGGTGAGCTTTCTCCAAGTCTCCGTCCAAGTTCATGTCTTTTTTTTTTTTTGCTGTGACTTTGTGAAAGTAGCATCTCCTTTAGACAAGCTCTGTGTAGATACAAAAGATGGTTCTTGACCTCCCCTTTCTTCCTGCACGACTGACCTGTATCACCTGTGCCCCCAGAGCCTCACCAGCAGGATGGGAAGGGTGATGCTCCCCACTTGCTCAGGTACCCTCAGACCTGTCAGTCTTTAAGAAAAGTCCTATACCATCCCTCTAGTGCAGTTTTCCTCCTGTAATTCAGAATACCCCCTGCCAGTGTTTAGTTGTCATTTGTCTCAGCATGCTCTTAAAAACAGCTGAATCCTGCTCTCGTTAAGCACTGCTCCAGCAGAACTCCCCCTGAAATGCGGAGAGCTGTGCCTGAATGAGGATTACTGCACTTGGCCCAGATTTCCTATGCTAGCAAAGAAAACCCCTCTTCCTTTGACAGAATATGGTGATTGCATAGAGTAAATCCGAACACAGGGCGTATGGTTTGCACCTTATTAATCAATGGAGAAAAAGCATCTGTCATCTGAGGTTCATTTCACAGTATGGGGGCTGGCAAATAATAAATAATAATAATGTGTTCATGCTGAGGGCTCTAATCCCCACCATTTATTCTCCACTAGCAGACACCTTCTTCCTCTCGCTTTCTGGTGGTACATTTTGATTTGAAAAACAACATGATAGCTACTTGAGATGCTTTTCATCCTCTTATCTTGTGTGTGTTTGAAATAGAAGATACATTCTCTATTTTTTCCAAGCTACATATTCGTTGACTGTCAAGTGGAGTTGCAATCTTTTAAAATCAACTTAAGAAAAAGAAATAGGAATAATTAGTTTAGAATTGATGCTGTGGCATCTGGCTCTGTTTTCTACATGCACATACCGGTAGGTTAGTATCTGGGACGAAAGAGATGGGACCATTTGTCAGGAATTCCTCTTGGGTCCTTTAGAAAACGCAGGCATAGTTTATCAGCAGAGAAATGAATGATTTGTGTAAGCATTAGTCAAAAAGTTCAAGATATAAAACAGCTCTCACTTTCCCAGGATAAGTGGAAGAGGATTGCCGGAGAAGTCAAAGCTGAGTTAGCATTTACGGTTTAATTGGTAAATGTGAACTACAACATCATAGCAAATCTCCTTAAAACCTGTGCAGAACCAGACATTTGGCCTGAGAGAGAATTTGGCTGGCCAAGTGATACCCTAACATTGATTTTTATTATGTCAGGGAAATTTTTGGTATCTAAGAAGCAACATTTCCTAAACGAGACTTTAAAAAAAAAAAAAAACCAAAAAAACTCCTCCTCTCCCATCCCCCCAAACCCTAAAACTTAATTTTAGTGGATTTGAATCTGGGCATTTTTCTCCAAAGGCAAAAAACATGATGGTAAAATGCATTTTATATTTTGGACTATGCTAAACCATAATACCACTGCATGTATGAAATAGTGAAATGCTGCAGAAGGCAAGGTTTCTGACAGGCTTCCAGAGAGAACTGCCCTCTTGCTGGTTGGGACAAACAGTTCAGGTGTATTAGAGGAGAGTGCAAGGAGTAGGAGGCCTCTAAAATAAATCCCTGAAGTGACTAAAATTGTATGCAGTCCTTCTATGAGCAGATTTTCTGGAATAAAAAGAGCGCTCTGGACACTTTCTTGGTCCTGGTCTTGGAAGCTGTTGCGTGTGAGTGGGCTGTTGAGCCTGTGCAGCGTTACTGTCTGTGTTCAAGACACATGCATGGAGATGGTTTCTCTAATCCAGCATTGCACAGACCAGAATAGTCATTGCAGTGAACAGAAGAAGAGTGTGTTAAATTAGAAACCTAATGGGAGACTAGATTGTGATCTACTAATAGAATATCAAAGCTTTAAAAAAACCCAACAGGATGCTTTTAAAATTCAGGAGGTTACCTGATAATATCTGGTACGAGTGAAACCTTAGATTTGATGAGAACGTGAATCTCCTCTTAACAAATGAGCCCCACTGACACATACTCAAAAGTACACCTTTCCTCCATTAACAGAAAGTCTGAGTACAAAGGTCCTTCCTTCTGCAACAGCCGTGAGTGGGCTGTGCCCAGAAAGCCCCAAAGAAATGTGCTCCTTCCTTGGGCTGCTGCAGGACAGCTGAACAATGAGGGCCTTGTTCCCAGGGCAGGCTCATAGGTGTGGTTTTAAAAGTGGAGTTGGGGGGAAAAGTTCAAACTTCCAAAAAGTTCCTTAGTAACTGGCAGATGGAAACTTTCATTGTTTTTGGATGGGGTCTGAAAATTGTGGAAATGTAGAGCTGCTTGGGGAGTGCGGATGGGACTCGAGCATTCACGGCGTTCTGACTCCACAAGGCACGGTCAGCTGCCTGAACAGCTTGAAGATTGATTTTAATTGTAATGTGAATAAAAAATTGTAATATGAACTCATCTTCCTGTATAAAGATCAACAGGAAAAGTTTTAAATAAACTGCTAAATGCTGAGCTTCAACTAAGTAGGGCAGTGTGCAAGTTTGGGGGTCACAGCCTTTCCCATGCTGTACTCACAAAACCCTCATCACTGATATTTCAGGATGGATCAAGAATATGAGGATGTAAGGATACCCCTGGTATTCTTAACGATTGATTGTCTTAGCCTGAAATTTTTTGCTGTGTTAAGGTGTTTTCTACTGGTGTGAGAGTGGTGAATGTATTTCTTTGATTGCATTTTGTATTGGCTTTGCAGAGGGCTTGGGCTGCCTGGCTGTTTATAGGCCTGTGCTAGCACTGGAAATAAGCAGGTCATGGGAAGATACTTGGGGTTGACGGGCTCTGCACACTGGTGTGGTCAATGCTGGATTTGCAGTAGTTATGGCAGTTGAAGAAGCTGCTGCGCTGAATGTTCTTACTGGATAAGTAAATATAGCTAAGCCATCTTGATGCAGACTGGAGCATTGGCTTCAGTCTTTTAGGGCTTAAGCTTGTGGTCTTTGACCAAGTTGACTTCCCATTGAGAATTTAGCCAAAAAAAGGTAACAGTATGCTGGCCCTTAGCGTGGAACAAACCCGCTGGAGGTATTTGTTTAAGTGTGAATCTACCCTTCTTTAAATGAAAGCCTGTTTTGTAAATCATACTTCCTCTGCAGTTATCCAGCATGCACATACTTTTTTCCAAAAGACTGTTTGCATTTTGTGAATGTATTCTGTGAACCTTCAGCTAGAGGCAGGAAAAACCAACCTGTACCTCTGTAGCTGTATGTATGTTGGCATGGAATTGCTCAGGGAAAATAAAATGGGATGCTGGCATGATTGGTCACGTGATCAAATCAAAGATCATACTGTCCTGCAATCGCTCCAAGAGGGTGATGTGACTGGAGTTAGTTCTGGATGATGTATTTCTGTTTGAATCCCTCCATTTACTGGCAGAGATTTCCTACCGTGCTTGTGATTCAGGTCAGCTAACCTGCTGATAGTGTGCTGATAGCTCTCCTGCTAAGGGAGTGTGCGTTCTGCCTTAAGAGCTGGAATCTACAGCAAAGTCCCTGTGGCTTCAGCGGTGACATTTACCTGCATTCTGTGAGAGAGAAGACCCTTCACATTAATTGAATGGTGGTCCTCCCTAGTGTTGTGGGACTCTCTTCCCAGCAGCTTACAGCTGTATAGGAGTTGTTGACAACCCTCACTGTGCAGGCATCAGCCAGAGGAAAAGATCTAGGAGTACTTGAGCATCTGTGCTCAGCTCGCATGGTCCCAACTTGGTTGTCAAGGTGAAGGTTTAACAAGCCTCACTCAGGGGATACAGTTCATTTCTGGCCTTCTGGGCTTCTCCTGGCTACCAGCATCAGTCACCTGCTTCAAAGCAGGCTGCATTCAGGCCCATGGGAATCAAGTTCAGTCTACAACACCAAGCTGCTTAGGGGCCTCACATCCCTCCTGCCTTTAGAGGGTGTTCAGCCCCGTGTGCCTTTCTGTCACAGGGGTCCCTCTGTGTTGTGCTCCAGCCTTATCTCACCTCAGTACCTGATCTGGGGGGGAATATGCCTTGAGCTTGTTAAGGGAGGACTCCTGAAAGACACTTGCTAGGTCTCTGGGTAGTAATTGGGACATCTGTCCTTATCTGATGCTGTGTCTTTCAGCCTGGAGTGAATCTGGGGCAGGATTTCAGAATTCACAAGCTCGTGCTTCCAGAGCTGCTCGGGGGAGATGGAGAGTTGCCCATGGAGAGTTAGCCATGGTGTAATTCTTGGGTTCTCCCAGGCAGCGTTCACATCTGCCAACTCTTGCCTGCTTTCCTACTACAAAGCATTATCTGGTTCTGCATAGCCTGTGACTTCCCTATTTCTCCATTTTTGTAGCTATGCTAATCTGCCCTTCTTCTTTCTGGTTACCCATTTACACCTGAAAATCACCTTTCCTTGGTGTCACAAAGTCTGTTGTCCTTTGCTATAGTTTTCCTTTCAGAACTTTCTGTAGGGCCATGTCTGCTTTAAATATTGTTTGGTGTTTCACCATGTTGACCCATTAGCTTTTGTAACTGTTTTACCAGTAACATGGTGTTTTGCAGATGTCAGAAATGACACTTTTCTGCAATATTTTAAAAGAAATCAGACACATGGTTATTTTCATCTAAGTAATTTCTAGGGAGACCAAAGGATTGTGCTTTCTAGCAGGATTAACTTGTGCAAAATAGAGACCTCCAGAATATGTTTGTTTGCTCTATTCAGGATATGGGTGACTGGCCAAGAGAATCAAGAGTTTCTCGGTGTGTTTTGTCAGATGCCACCTGGAAACTTGTGTAAAAAAAAAAAAAAAAAAAAAAAAAAAATCCTGAATGGAGTTAAAAGGAAGATGTGACTCAGATCCAGTTGTGGTCTAGACATTTCCACGTTCCTCGAGGGAAACTGCTGATATCAAGCAGACTATAGAGGAGTCAAGCCAAAATGCAAATCTCTACCTGTCTGTTAAGTCTTTAAAGAAGCTCTGCCGCTATGTGAGTACACATGGTGTCCAAATCAATCTGTAGCTTATTAGTCAGGTTAACTCAGAGGGATGTGTTGACTGTGTACACTAACCTGGCCTGGGGAGGGGAGCAGTAAGACAGAGCTTGCAGCAGATGTCCTTTCTGTGCCACGTGGGCAATGTAGTGCACAGCTGTAAATGTCAGAAGCGCAGCACAGAATTGAAGATTGTTGCAGTCTCAGTCATGTAACTTTAGTGATGCCTAAAACTGTTCCTAAAAATGGGCTGTGCCCTTGAGCTGGTCTCCAGTTACTTATTTTTTTTTCTGCCTTTGCTTTTTCAGATGGGTATGCATTTTCTCAAGAAGAACACGGTGTTGTTTCCCAGTCGCAAGTTGTTCGATCCTACGATACAACCAAAAGGAGAGCAGAAATAGAATAAATGGTTCTTTACTTGATGGGTGGTGGGAATGATGGGATTTGGATCAATGCATCCACTGTTAACACATTCTTAACTAGGGTTGGCAGCAGCAGCCAAAACACCAGAGAACTCATTTCTGTGGCCTTAGCCAACAAGTTTCTGTATTCTCCCTGCAAACCTTGAGTATGTATTGTGGGGGGGAATCGTTGTTTGAATTCAGTTGCAAAGCCCTGCCTAAAGTTTTGTTTATGTTGTTATGAAGCATTTGACTGTGCTATGTGAGGTGTGAAATTAAAAACAATGTTTTACCACTATTTAAAACATCAGCATAAGGTTGTTCTGGGAGAAAAGTAGAAAATTTATGTTCCATGAGAAATCAGCCTTTGCTTAATTGGAACGGGGTGCTGAGATTTCCTGTTTTGTTACACACAGACCAAGTGCACACGGCTGCATGCAGACCTTACTCCCTCTAATATTCACTGTTTACTAATTTGGCTGAAATTTTTAACAGACAATTTTATGTAAAATTTTTGATTGCGACACAATCTGTAGCTAAAAATGCTTATTTGCCTTCTTGTGACAGAATAACACAAGATAGTAATGAATTACTTAGAATATTTCTTGCCCTCTTGCAGGATTTATTAGGGCTCTATCTTAGCTTTCTAAAACCCAATTAATAGCTTGCTCACAAAGCCAGGATGTGGAAGTCAGAGAGCTCGGCAGGGCAGCTGTCTCGAGTGCATGGCATTGTGCACAAAGATGAACTCAAATAGGTGCCTCCTGGTAACTCTTCGTGATGTATTTGGACATGCACTTCAAATGTAGCCTGGGATTTCCCTCCATGATCCCATTCCCACTTTAACGGTAGAACAAAACAGTGAGAATTTAAAAGGTACAAGCTTGTCAGATGTTGAGAAAGATGATGTGCATCCGCACAGGAGGCTGATACTGTAGCCCTAAAGAAGCATTCCCCTGACCAGGTAGGATAGGCTTGCACAGGAAAGTTAGGAAGGGTCTACCCACGTGCATACACACACATGTATGCACACAGAGCTGATCATTGTGAAGAGAAGACCTGCTGTTTGTTGGTTCAGCCAAACCAGTCCCTCTTCTAGATCTGATCCATCAACAGGCTTCCCAACACACTCGGACCCATGAGCCCTGGCAGGAATGCTGGCTTCACAGCCTCGCTGTGCCAATGGGACAGGCGTGCTACTGCATAGATTGGAATTTTGGAAAAAAGCAAAAACTGGGGCATAAGTTAAAGCTGAAAGAGCTCTTAGAAAGCTTATGCTGTCCTCCAGACAAGTTCTATTAATTTTAGTTGCCAAGCCATGTTTCTGAATAGCATAAAGTAAATACTGCTGTGTGTTAGCCAGGTTTTGTGGTTAATGTATATACTACATCTGTGCATTTAAAAAGTTGGCGTTGCTTTTTGCCCTATTGACCGTCATCCAGAACTTTTTATTGATTTAAATATATCCGAAAGCAATTTGAATATGAATATTTGTGTTTAGCAAGGAAAAGGAAAATGCCAGCCTGGCCCACTGGTTTAATCTTCCTTAAGGGTTGTGAGTAAATGCCAGTGCTCAAGTGTCGTAGTTCAATTCCCAGTGCCACCTCAGAGGCTCGGAGTCCCCTTCCATGTTAAAAAGCAAATTTTGCTCCTGCAGGACCAGGCAGGATTGCTCTCGGATTAGGCTGATGGCACAGAGGGAAAAGTCATCGCCTTCTTTCTGCAGTGCTAATGAGACAATTATGCAATAAGGGAAACGTGCAAATAATTTTGCCATAGGCATGAATGTCAAGGGGCCAAGTGTGGGTGTATGTATTTTCTGGGAGATGAATTTTGTTTAAAGGCATGAATACTCGTGCAGAGAATAAATAAGGGGAGGGTAAACCTGATCCCAGGAGCTTTTAAATCTTAATGCTGACTTAACCTGTTAAACACTTTCTTTTATTTAGAAACAAAATCTATTTAGGAAATGTGTGGTGTAAGCCTGTCCTCAAAGCTGCTAACTGCTTCTTCCTTTTGCAGCAACACAAGGAAAATTAACTTCCCACTGAGACAAAGCTAGATCAGCTTAGTCTTTGTACTCTAAGCCACACACTAAACATTGGTATGTAAACAATTTGGAGGCTTTTCATGAGGATACAGAAAAAAACTTTCAAAAACCTCTGGATAATGAAGAAGGGCAAGTAAATGTGTTGAGCAGAGAATAGAAAGGATCCTGGAGTCTTTTCTGTTCTCAACTTAGTTCAACAAAATTTTACAGAACATAATGAGAGATGCTGGGGAGGAGCAGCTGTCATCTAATGTGATTTATTTTATTAGTGCAGACTATGAGCTGTATCATTTTGATCTCTCTGTAAATTGAGGTCAGTGTGTGTCACAAACACAAACCCTCCCTAGAGGGAATAGTGGCTTAGATTGAGGTACGTGTGTTGGATGTCAGCTCAATGGGAATTACACATGGGGTTTGTCACAGGGCTATACAGTATGTGACACTGGGGCTAGCAGGTCAGACTTTATCATCGCTGTAAGGCCTTAATCTCTAGCTGAGTTAATCCTGTAGAGCCCACCCAGGTCAAGACCTGGCATTCTTCTTGTTCTTTGGAGTCATTACAGGAACTAATGTTTTGTAATATGCTGTAGCTTGACTGTTGGAGTTGCTTGTCTTGGTGAACAATGATGAGGTGTATTCCAGTGGTGTGTTAGCAAAAGGAGAATGGCAGCTGCTCTGCATCAACAGAATTCCTTGTTCATTAATGCAAATGCATGTAGCAGTAACAGCAACCTTTGAAAGCGCTATGGACAATAAAGGTGGACCAGAATAAGTGAAATGCAGGGACTATGACATGGTCAGTGGCCACACTGGGTGCAAATTGGCCCTCTATGGACAACCCCAAGAGCTTGAGAAGTGCACGGTCCTTACGCTGTCACTGTCCTGCAGGCTTATTTTGCCCTTTTGGGCTAACTCGCCAAATCTGCTGTTTTGCGTTGCCTCTAGTCATCAGTGCAGACTAGTGATGCCCTATTTACATTCTCCCTTGGTTTTATAAATAATGACTTAATTTCATTTTTAAATACTCTGAGGACTGTGCTTGCACTGTTATGCCTCACAGCTCAAGTTTGAAGCAGAGCAGCCCTTGAGCGGGTGTTCACTGCTGAGAAACACTTTGGATTTGTCAGATTTCTCCCTAGTTTTAAGGCACCGAGGATCTTTTACCTTAGTTTTGGATCATCACACAGTATCGATGCCTTAAACTTCAGTCAGTTTGCAGGGAAAGTTCTTTGTGTCTTGGTGAGTCTAACAATAAACGGTGATGATATGAAATACCTGATGGGTTGGAGGAGAGTTTGGCTGTGTCTATGCTATACCTGATGCATCTGGGTAGCAGTTTGCTTCTGAAACATGGCACTGACCATGCATGTTCCTCAGTCTTGAGACAGTTGGGCTCCTTCTGTCCTATCGGGAAGGACCCTTGTACTCATCTCTTCCAGAGTCTGTCTGTGCTGCAGCTCCACATCTCCTCGAGGATGCTGAGCACCAAGCAGATCCAGACCCTCCTGCCTACCTTGTACCTGCAGGCCCCCCTGGGCACAGCCCTGAGGCTGTCCTGCAGGCAGCTGTTAGAGGCACAGCCAAAGTGCCTATCAAATAGGGAGAGTTTTGAATTCAAATCCAATTCTAGCCATAACTTATAATTGTCGCTACAGAGAGTGTGAAGAAGTATACAAGAGATGTAGACTCAGCAGGTTATGAATCTGATGACTGGACTTGTACATAGCCCATTCCCATCCCACCGGTCAGGCCCTGTGTGAGCAACTGTGTCACTTGGCGAATGAGTGAACAGGCAGTGACACTTCAATTTAGTGTGTTGCTTATTTGCAGCCACGTCACTGTTCCTCAGAAGCCCTCTGTGCAGGAGCTCTGTCCCAGATCCCGCTCTGAAGGACAGCTCTCCAGCCAGGCTGAGAGGCAGCCCCAAGGAGCTGCCTGTTCCATAACATGGTGACATGGTTGTCTTTGTGTCAGACAGTGATCGGTGGGACTCTGCCAGCAGCAGCAGGGGTAAAACAAGCCACTCCAGGAGCACAGCCCCTGCTTTTTTGGAAGTGACCTGTTAGTGCTGATGAGGTTGGGCCTTTGACATAACCTGAGCTTTCAGATAGGTAGTTTCTTTCTGGAGCTTATTCTTCCTGGTGCTGAGCTTTCTGGGTTGACTGCAAGCAGTCCTGTTAGAATAAAGTGAAACATGCTTTTACCCATTTTCTGTACTGTACACAAAAGGCTCGGTGCTTTGTTTGGTGAAACCGTATGCATTGATATTCCACCCCCCACCCCCCCACCCCACCCCACCCCCCCGCAAAGCTTTCTCCTCCTGTATGGGGTTGGGGCAAGTCTCCTCGGTTTGATTACACAGTTAACGCAGCCCTGTTCCCATTTTATTTTCACTAGTCTTACAATACTGGTTACACTGACTTCTCAGAACTAAATAGCTCCAGGAGGGAGAGAGCTCAGATCCTCTTACCTGAAAGCTTCATTATCCTCCAGACACCCAAGAGCCTCCACTACCCTTCAGTGCTTGTGACCAGAGCTGTGTGTCTGGAGAAGGCCACAGGACAGGTCAGTACAATAGATGACAACAAAATAAATCCATATGGGTACAGAGAAGAACTCTTTCAGTACCTTTTCTATACCTAGCAGCAAGATTAATGGAGGCCTTGAGCCTTGTTGGCAAATAAAAACCAGGAAGTGCCCTGTGCTGCTTGGCCACACAAGTGAATCCCAAAGGTGATCGCTTCTCGGTGACCTGCAGAAAGCTCAGACAGCCTGGCTGGATTTATCTGGCCGGGAATGTGCTCTCGGATGGACTGTCTGGAGGGGTGAAGGGACTGGGAAACGATAATAGCTTGGCCAAGCCCACTGCTGCTGTTAGAGCTGAGGGAGAAGAGGCATTGCTCGGGCTTCTCTGAAGAGCTGTGGTAAAGCTTACTTCTCTGGTTCCTTCCTGCGGCTCTGGGAAGGGAGGAAGAGAGCTGTGTTGTGAGCTTGCGAAGCTCTGTTACCTCCTGAAGCTGAGCTTTCTCTGGTGTCAAGCTGAGTCCTGGGCTTGAAGAAAGGGAACATGTCCCTGCCAGAAGCCGCCCTGCTTAGTGTCCCTTGGCTCTAGCAGGTTGTTTTCTGGGTTATGACAGATTGCTAAATTGTTTACGGGCTGCTGTTTGCCTCATGGACCCACAGGAATTGAGTACTGAAATTATTTCAGTCCTGACAGGGAATATCTTTCATGGAGAGTTAATGGGACTTCTCCTTAGGTGTTGCTCCTGGGCAGGTTCCTATCCCCAGGCCAGTGGAAGGGGCTTGTTAATCTGGGGACCTGGGTCTTTTTATGATAGAATGTGAAGCCTGGGGGTTGTTTCATTTGGATTTGTGGCCTGCTCATTTGCGGTGTGGTTAGAAGGTAAAATAGCTGAGTGTGCTGGTGTTTTTCCAAAGCCTTCCTTTACGTATGAAAAAGGTGAGACAAGTTCTCCTGAAGTCTGCCACGAGGGGATTGTTCTCCCTCAGCATCTCTATAGCTACTAAAGAGAAATAGAAGTGGGTAAATGACAAATTCTGTGTGGGCAAGCCCGGCTCTGGGCAGTCACGCAGAAGTCTAACAATGAAGAGAGGACTAATATATTGCCAAATTGTCACTGCGCATAGCTGGGAGGTCAGCACCCTTGTAATTATGGAGTGATGAAGCCAAGGGAAAAAGCCAACATTAACAGAAAGACGTGATTGTTTTAAATTCTGACCACCTTACTGGGTGGCTTCCCTGCGAAGATGTTCCAGATGTCGTCTTGGCATAAATTAATGAATTTCAAAACATCTGCAGTGTTTCTTAGAAAACATGGAATTTAACAGACAGTGCACATGCTCTCCTTTGCCCTTCTGGTTGATATTTTGATTCAGGAAGAGAATGCAGGCACTTGCGATTCTTACCGTCAAGAGCTCATACACTGGAAAGTTGCTCAAAATTGTTTCTCAACTCTCTTTAAAAAAAGGGCTCCAGATATAAAGCAATGAGGCAGCCAAGCCCTCTGGGTCTGTGTGTGCATGTGTGTGTTGGGAGAGTCGTCCAACTTGAAAACCTCCCCCTGTCCCTCCTCCTGCCCCCAAAGTGCAACCCATTGTGCTGGGAGGTCAAATATTCGGTGGCTTGAGTGACAGGATCTTTAACAGCACCTTTTTCATCAGCGAGCCAAGTCATATGCCTGCTTGTCTGTCATATCTGTACTCGAATTGCTTAAATATTGTTTCAGATAGGGAGGTTTTAATCTGGATATGCAGAGAGGAGTAATGCTTTGGGGGGATGTTTAATTGGCTCCCAGCAGAGCAGCAGTGGTGTGTGGGTTTTTTCCTCTAGAAGTGTTACCATTTTCACATCCTATTAATGTCCTCTGGTAGTTTAAATGCAGCATCGCATTACAGTGGAGTTTGTTTCCCTCCCAGACTGAATACAAATGAAGGTAATTTACTTGTATTTTTAGAAGGTTTGGAAAACTTAGCAAATTTGTAGCTTTGAACAGCATTGTTGACTGTTGTATGTCTGCACAAAAATATTTCCAATAAACCTTTTATTAAAGCAACCCAATGGACCGAGGCTTGTTTGTTTTATTCCCCCCCCGCAAGTTTTGAAGCAAGAGTTCAATGTTAAATGCACTTGAGATTTAGCATGCAAAGCTGGTGACGGGATTATTTTTATTTTTTCATGACCTTTTGGGTGTGTTTTAAGGGCCTGCTTCTGTTAGTGCCAAGGACAAGGCTTGGGTTCCTTTAGTGGGTGTCGAATCAGGCCCCAAACACAAGACTAGTATGGCAGAATAAGAATGGTACTGGTGAGCTTACAGCAGGTACCTGATACTTGAATAGTGTCTCCAGGGAGAAAACCATCTTTTATATAAACTAGATGGACAGATATTCTCCTGCAAATGATACATTTGATCTCACCAAGGCTTCATCAAAATAAACCTTGGAAATCATTTCTCCCAGCTAAGTCACGTCGACACAGCAGGGGAAAATTAAGGCCTGAAATCCCACTTCCTCCCTTCTTGCAGCTAAATTTGCAAGAGGCTTTTTTAACATTGGGCCTGCATGCTCTTGTGTTTGCGGAGGGAGAGCGGTCTGATGATGCATCAAAATGCGAGGTGATGCAAGACCATGAGAGATGCCTTTCTCCAAACCATCCTGAGCACAGGGACAGGATTTCTCCTGCTTCTGCCTGATGAGGAATATCGCGTCCCGTCTCTGCTGATGGTGCTCGCCTGACGCTGCCGAGCTCGCTCACATTGCCTTGCCCGGAGAAGTACCTCTCAAGCTCACTTGCCTCAAGCAAGACCGACAGCGTGAAGCACCACACAAAGGCTCTCGTGTCCCCAGTAGCTCTGTGTCCATATGCTCTGGGGGACACGTGCTGTGATCCTCTCTGCTACAGTATGTTCTTTCCATTTAATGAATGTTTTTTCATAGTGAGCTGTGAACCACCTTGTCCCTCATGCTGGGCCTGCTGGGAAGCTGGGGCATGGCGCACTGGAGAGCCTCAGCAGTTCGGCCAGGCGAGCCTGGGCGTTAAGACCGCAGGGCGCAGGCAACTCAAGGCAAACAGCATCATCCTTCCTGGACAAAACCATCATGCGTGCACTGAGTCAGGAGTGATACTGGAGTCACGGCTGAAGTTAAATTTGCGGAAAAGATTGGCCTTACTCAATTTTTGATGACCGTGGGGAACATGCATTATAAGATTCCTATAGAAAGTAAAAGTGTATGAGCTTTAACAAAGAGATCTTTTTGTCCAAATATTATTAGATACTTGAATTAAACAGATTTTATCAGGAACAAAATGCATATTTATATATAGTCTGGCTAAACCTTTTCCTCCTTAGGGTGCTATAACTTGATGAATGCTTTTTTTCCTTATAGATCGCTGACAGAACCACTTTTAAGAGCATAGAGAGACTTTTTTAAAACAAGTTACTTCTGGATTTTTTAAATTAGGAAACAAAAAGGAGGTGTAAGCCAAATTTCCCCTCTTCCCTTTACAAGTCATTGCTTGAGCACATTTCAGAATACTTTTATCCCAGAAGCCAGACCTAGTACCTGCTTTTTCTTTGCAGAAATAAAAAGCCAGCGATGAGCTCCTTGCGTCTCCCTGTTGTGCTGCGGTATACGCCTGCTCCTTCTGTGGGCCTCCATCGCAGCAGTCCAGCCGCAAGCATGTAGCAGCAGGAACTTTGCAGTACGTTAAGACTTCTCACACATCTGGGCAATCAATTATGCCCAAGTAAAATTGATGATAAACTTGAATAAGCTTTATTCCGTTGTTGGTGGGAGAACTCAATGCTTAGCTGACTGCTCCCTGCACTGTCATCTCTCGTACAGCACACTTAAAGTAAAATGATTCTCAGAACTGTTAAATATAATGGATTGCTGCTTAAACCCCTTATTAGGTATATTAGTTGACTAATCACCTCAGAGACTTTCCCTCTAACAGTTTGACAGGCAAAGCTGTGAGAATGTCTAGTGTTCATGTCCCAGAGCCAAATATTTGCTGGAGCAGCTGTTAGGTCTGTTGCCGGTGATCTTCAGTGCCTCATACCAGACCAAAGGAGAACCAAAGTCCCTAAACCCATAGATTAATGCTCAAGTCTGAAAGGGGAGCATTAAAAAATAAAAGCGTAACTGAGAAAGGTCCAGTTGAGGAATGTTAAGCAAGAAGATTTCAGAAACATAATCCCTTTCTGTGAGCGCTGCTGCGGCAGTACCCAGCCACCTAGCACCGTCCCTCCCTCCAGCACAGCCCCACGCCTCTTCGAGCTCCCCCAGCATTTGGGGCGCAGCAGGTCCTCAGAAACTTGGACGGAGCAGTGGGTTTACTCCTGCTTCCTCCTCAGCAGAAATACGGGCTGCAGAGAAACGAGGCTTGGAAATGCCACCAAAAGCCACTGCAGTTTCTCAGTCATCCATGCTGAGGAGGAGGCTCTTGGGCAGATGGTAAGTGGGCTGCATCCAAGATGGGGAATGGTGAGCCACGCTGGTGAGATGCTGTGGTGGCCATGCTCAGCCAGGACACGTGCCATGAGGAAGCTTGATAGGAGGGAGCTCATGCTGCATTTTTCATATCGTGACTGATCTGATGGACAGTGGGGTAATGGTGGTCCTGGATCCCCTCTGCAGTTCCCATGGTATCAGGTGCTGCCTTGGGGGTCACATGAAGCAGGCCCTTGAGTGATGAAGACATACCCAGAGGCTGCAAGCTTTCAAGGCATTTTGGCACCTAAGTCCTGCAGTGAAGTGCCTGGGAGCCTCAGCTCTCGCACTACGTTGTGTCTGATGGCTTGGTAGCTGCTGACCTCTGGCCTGATGACAAACAGCACAGTTGTCACAATCAAACGAACAAGGCTGGTTCATTGGTCTTGACTGATGCCATGGAGCTGGTAACCAGTACAGGCAGCAGGAGCACCTCCCGGTCCCTCAGGAGAAAGGAGACTGGAAGAAAGGGAGGGTTGGGTTGGGTTGGGTTTGTATAATGCACTGGATTTGTAACTGTACTCGTCATCTCCCTCCTTCCTTTCTCCATGTTGCCGGTTGTGGAAGGAGCTGCCTCCAAGCACACTAATACGGGATTTTATCTGGAAAAAAAATATAAAGTATTCCTAGTGTCAGTTCATTTGGATGTGAAGCCTGGTATCAGAGCTTGAACTATGTACCTATACCATACGTGTTAATTAAATCCTGTATGATGGCTATATGTATTTACCCATACATAGTGAAGGTGGCATTTTAGCTTTTAAACCGAGCGCCTGATTCTGACTGCACACTAGGTCTACAGCAGTTGCCTTTGGTTTGCACCGATGTAAACTGAGAATCACTTTTTCCCCCATAATGAGACATTTACAGTCATGCGCAGACTGTCTCACATTTGAAGTCAGTAGGATTCTTTGTCTCAAGAGCAAATACTGAGGGAATTAGCAGCTGCGTAAGCCAATATTTACAGTTTGGGTAATAAATCGTAGCAGAGACTGCACAACACGCTGGTGTCCTTGTCTTGGAGGAGCGACTGGTCCTGTAACCAGTCAGGCTTGCCCTGGGGCAAGTGGCTGCAGTGCTGTCAAGCTCAGGGAAGTTTGTGGCCCAGCTGAGCTCCGCTCTGTGCCCAGCAGCATCAAATGCTCCTTGTCAGCTTTCAAAGTACTTTCCAAACCTGATTGAAGGAAGTTGCTCAATGTCTTGGAAGCGAGATAAGTAATTTTATTTTATTGTTGTGTTATTTTTGTGCTCTGACTTGATGTTCGCTTGCCCTGGCTTAATAGGATTGATGATAGGATCCGAAGTGGTGCCTTCCTACTTTTTTGTTTCAAGTCAACCCACAAAGACAAACCAGTTTGGGCCGTGCCCTGAGCTGCTTCGGCATTAAACACAAGGAAGGCTTGATGGAAGGCGACTCATCTTTTGAATTAAACAACGCTTTTCAGCTTGATACATTATTGTTTGCCTTGATTTTGCTGGAGGTTTTCTGAAGGACTGATAGAGCAAATAAGGCATTGCTCACCTGAAAGTGAAGGATTATCGTGTTTAGGAGAAAGGATGTTATTTCTACTCTTTCTTGAATATTTGAATTATACTTTTGCTATTATAAGCCTACTAAGTGGGTGAAAAGAGCCTGTGATGGTAGACAAGATTCTGTTTTCAAAGTTCAAGGTGAGTTTTCTTTCATATTTCCTGACGTACTGTCGATACTGCAAACAAGAGAAGGAAACGATGTCTCTCCTTAGCGAGCTGCGCATACCCACTGGGCTTTGCCCAGTGCAGAAGGTGACTGTTTGAGCTGTTACCTGTGTGGTTTCATCTCATCAGAAATAACCACCAAAACTGATAAATATTAAGAAAATATAAATTAAATTAACCTTGTTTTGCCAAAGCCAGTGGCCACTACAATGCTGGAGGCACTTTAAGTCTGAGCGCAATCTGAGAGCTGTGATTCACGTTACATTCTGGAGAGGTTTCTCTCCCCTCTTCTAATGAACATCAGGGAGTAAGCGGATACTCGGCCTCTGACACAGCTAGCAACTTTCCGGCCGTGCCTAGTGAAATGTTTGCCTTCTCGCTCTCAGTATTTGGAAAGCCAGGAAGTCATCACCTTTGTTAAATGGGCACATAGTCTCCTAATGAAGCTGTGCCCCCGCTCATTAACCAGATGCCCCCATCCAGTGCAGCTGCCCTGCGAGAGGTCCGGCCAGGCAGCCGCCACAGTGCGATGCCCGGCTCGGCGCAGGTCTGGCATGGGGGCAAGCAAGAGATGGAGAAGACAGGAGGCCCAGAGAAAACAACGTGAATAAGCCACCGTGGAGGAGCTGGAGTAAGTGAGAGGTGCGGGGTCATGAGCCGGGTGAAAAAAGCCCGGGGTCGGTGTGCTGACATTTTGCAGATATAAAGAACAAACTGAGCCAAGCAAATGCGACAGCATTTCTGTGAGCAAATTACAGGACCAGTAAGTGTCGGGATGGAAAGGGGTATGTGTGCAGCAGGGAGAGAGACGCCAGCCCTGTGCTGGGGCTGTAGTGCCTCTCCACGGGGCAGCTGCACCCGGGGCCGGGTCCATCCCAGGAGCTATGGGCATTGGTGCACCCCGGGGCGCTGCGGCGAGCAGCCACGCCATGGTGTTGGTTCATGTGAGGGCTTTCCATGGGTGAAGCCCACACTGATATTTTGTGCCACATGGGCCAGCGTGGTGGGCATCTCCCCACTGATGAGGCACAGGAGGCTGTTACAGCACCAGTGACTGGTGTTATCCAGCCATTCATGTTACACAGAAATGCTGTTATGGGGATTAAATGTTCCGCTACAGGACAGGGGATGCTGTGAGCCCCCAGGGAGGGGGCCCCCAGTTCGGGGTCCCACTGAACTGGCTCCATTCAGTGTGGATAGGGAAGAGGAGGAGGGATGGCACAGGCTTAAGTAACTTGTTCAGTCCATTTGCAAGTGATCCTGGACAGGAAAATGTTGCAAACCCCACTGAGGACAGAGCAATAATACAAAGGGACCTACAGAGAGGCAAGAAATATGAGCAGGAAACAATAAAATGAGATTCAGCTTGGAAAAATACAAGAGAATACATGTGGGGAATAATATTTAGTAACAACTTCAGTGGAAGGAAAAGAATGGGAAAGCAGTACACTGGAGGGGAGAGAAGAGCTCCACCACGTCTGAAAGCGAACAGCACATTAGATATTTTGAAAGGGAGGTGCTGAGGTTAACGTGCTGAGCTGGGACCCAAACCCCAGGCATTATGGGCCACATTTAAGCAACAGCCTTTAATTGCACCAAGCTCCACTTTCCCCTAATAAACATGGCAATGGCTGGTAACAGCTGTACAGGGGCACGCAAACCTTCCGCTAGTGGGGAGGAACGGGCTTTGTCCTCTGATCATGCCCAGCTAATAGGCAAGACATTTCAAAGTGGTTCTCCATGTGTGTGTTGTGAGGGGGCCGTGTCGCTGGTGATGGTTTTGTGCTGTTCCCCTGTGTGGCTCAGTAGTTTGGGCACCATGGGTCGGCCGGGCCACCATCTTGCTCTGAGCCAGCACCAGCAGGCACAGGCATGGCCTTGGGTCAGCGCTGTCTGAGCCCGGCAGGATTGCCTACAGCTGCCTTAGGGGCACCGCTGTGCCCACCGTTCCCCTTGCAAAGACACCAGCAGCGTGTTGGTGCCTGCTATGGGCAAACCAGTGCCAGCCCAGCCTGTGTGTGTTTTGCTGGCTTCTCCCCACCGTCATCACTGCTTGCCAGGCACACCATCTCTGGCACGGCACAGTAATGAACACTTCAGTGCCTTAAATAGGTAGCAATGTATTCAGAAACAGGCACTGAAAAAGTACGCCATACACTTTAAACTGCAAGTGAGCGAGAACATAAATTTAAGGGGTGTAAACAGCAGGAAAAAAGAGGAATTGTTTAGAGCGGTCTGGGAAGATGGGACTGAGTAATGGGATGAAATTGAGCAAGCAAAAAGGCGTATGGCCTCTCAGGGCGGGTTTCCTGAGCCATGCGTCATCTCGCACAGAGCTGCACGACCCGCCGCAGAGAGCCCCATGGGGAGCACTCAGCCAGGGCTGCAGGGTGGGTGAAGTGACTGCAGGAGTGTTTCCATCGCTTCTTACAGCCATATAAGGCTAAAAATGTATTTACGGGCCACGCAGCAGGTTTAGAAGTGTGGCTGTGATTTTTTTAATCCTCAGATTTTAGCCTCTTGCATTATAAAGAAAAGGGGAAGACCAGCACTCCTACAGAACAGACGCATGTTCCTTGGTAGGACCTGAGAGCCGTGGTGCCCATCCTGGTCCCTGGCCCGAGCCCATCCCTGGGCTGCCGTGGCACAGTGCTACGCAGCAGCACCGGGGTTTTCCAGTTACCGTATTACACGTGGGACTGTTCCTTCTGAGTTGCAACCAAATAGACCCTGGGTATCAACTAGCGCTGTAGCCTATAAAAAGTAAATAAATGCATCTTTCCTAACCACCACTTGTGCTTGCTCGGAGCTTATCAGCATCAGTTTCCACGCTCTCTTTCCCCGTGCTATCCACAGCCACCACGTGCAGCAGGAAAAACCCTACCCCTCTCAACCAAGGGAAAAAAAACTCCAAGAGAAAAAAAAAAAACAAACCATATAAAAATAAGAAAAAGCTTTGACACAAACTATTGGCCTCTCCTGCTGTGAAGTGCTCATCACCTCAGCACATCTGCTCTAAGCCGTGGCTGACCCCCTCCTTCCCTGCCAGCTTTCTGTTTCCAGCCCTGCTCCTTTGCCTCCCCTTGCCGCCAGGAAGCCGTGGCATTTTGGGACATGCTATGTACAGACTGACCAAGCGTTCAGCCATGTAAGTTGTTGTTTTTACTGTTATTCTTTAAAAACACAGCCAAAAATCCTAACTTTGCTTTTTGCCAGGGTCTGGAGGACTAAGCTGATCAGATGTGGTCTTGTAGACAGAGGAAAGTAAAGCATTAACTGAAGAAAAAAATGCAACAAAGCAAACAAAAACAAAAAGTCACACCATAAAGTATTTATTAAGAAACAAAGGGGGCTTTTTTCTTCATTTGTAAGAAACACTTTAAAGCAAGTGCTCTTTCAGAGATTTAAAAGCTGTATCAAATGGTAACATTGGTTTTACATTATTGTACATGACATCATAAAAAAAACCACATCTCACAAACTTCGTTTTATTACAACTCAGGTTTCTCTGCCTTCAGTTGTAAATTAATTTCTACAGACTTAAATTTAACTTACTTTTTTTTTTTTAAACAAGTAAACAATATACAAAGAGATTCACCTGAATTTCATAGGTCAGAGGAGGTGTCCTGGCTAGGGCATGTGCAAGGCAGGCAGCGCATGCTGGAGGGGGTGAGAGCTGACTTGGTTCATAGTTGGAAAAGATCACGAACACATGGATGGGCTTGTTGTCTGGCCACGCAGTAACAGGCTGTGTCTCACCTGGGGCCAAGCACCTCCAGCTCCTGCAGAAGCCACCAGCAGCTGAAGGCATCCGAGCCCCCGTGCCTGATGCAAACCCAGCTTTGCAAGGTCAGCGTGCCCAAGCTGCAACATGGGCAGGTAGAAAGCTAAATTCCCCACGAGACCCAGGTGCACGTTGGGTCCTTCAAAAGCCAGGCAGCACCCAGCTCTGGTGCACCTACTGCCTTTAAAGATCCCCCGAGCTGTGTGGGCAGAGCAGAGCAGTCACCCAATGCCTCCAGCAGCCAGTCCCTGCCTTGCCAAAGCCGCCCAGCCTGGCTGGAGGGGAAGCTGGGTCTCATAAGCCAATCTTTCTGTCCAGGTCCTACGCGCTGAATGGGCGATCGCAGCCAGGAACAGCAGACCTGGGATAAATTACCTATTCATTTTCCTGTGTCAGTGGTCAAACCATTTCTGCCCACTGCAGACTGCCTGTGTGTGGCATGTTTACAGGTAAACCATTGGATTTGGCAATGTTTCCGCACGTATGCGTAATTTAAAAAAAAAGACATACAAAAAATAGTAGTATCACAGTTATTGCTACATACTGATACAGTATCAGACAATAAGAAACCTTTTATCAGCTCTGGTCTGGTTACAGTAATTGCCCGGTTTTGGTATATGCCCTCAGTCCTCTGTTGCGGTGCTTTGGCTGAAGAACAAATGGGTGGAAACGCAAAGACTACATTTTTTAAGAGACCTTAAATAGTTTGTTCATCTGGGGTGATATATTACAATTAGCATGGTCTGATTATTCCCAGCACACTGTTGCCTCTTCAACCTGGAGAGGTATTTTTTCCCCAGACGAAGCAAAGCAAGACGGAGCCAGCAGCTCCAGTGCAAAGTGTGTCCTGTCCCCCCCCCCGGCATCACGCCTCCTCCCTGACCCCCGGGGCATCACAGGGCGCTGCAAGCACCTTTGGTTGGGCCTTTTTCCTTATTTTTAAATACAGCTGTGCCCTCCTAGTCCCCTGCCCCACGGGTAAAGAAGAAAAGGGGATGGGTTTCAAACCTCTGCCAGTCCCTCCGCATGCAGGTTGGGGCGGCTTTGTGTGACACCCAATACCCCCGCCCCCACCCCCCATGGAGTCAGGCTGGGGATTCAGAGTGGGCTGGCAGGGGGACAAAGCCCATTTTCCTACGGTCAGACTCGATTGCGAGCAGGGTTTGGGGCTGACAACTTTGTGCGCATTCACACGGGTTTACTGTTTCATGGGAAGTGAGGTTAAATCAGGCGTGTTTGGAGTCACAGTACGACCTTTCTCTGCAAAGGCGGTTTCAGCTCATATGCTGCTAGCTGTACCAAAAGCTTTGCTGAGCGTCAGGAAGAGCAAGCACCTCGTACCCTGTTTTTAGTAAAAAGTTCACAAAGATAAAGTCTGTGCAAACCACTACTGGGTCCTGATCTTGAGGCAAAACCAAATCAAGAAGGGTTTCAAGTGCACTGGAAGGAAGAGCGAAATAATTCACGCTCTTCCAATTCCTACATAAATACCAGGGACAAAGAAAATTGGTCTTTGCAAGACTAAGCCTTTCGTGGCATTTCACCCCAAACCAGGGGTGCGTAAGTAACCATGGAGGCTGGTACCAGCATCCGGCACGCAGGGATTGCACTGTTCGGCTCTCGGTTGTGATTGTCTGTAAAGCAACAGGAAATGTCATTAAGGAGCTGGGAGAGGAGAAAAGAGGTTTCTTAAGTACTGCGGTCTTGTACAGTGTAACAAAACTCTTTCTACGAATTAATTAGGCAAATACTTCTGACCACGTCATACCTGAAGGGCACTTAATGGCTCCGGCATTTATCTCGCAAGTACAGTGATCTGAAATACATATGCATTTTCAGCGTAATCCTTCGCCGCTGTAAATCATGCACTGGAATGAGAGCGTATCTGGCAACGTTAATTCAGAGATATCATCCTACAGTTTCTGGCAACGGACCCTGATGAAAATAAATGGTTTATAAACACTGTCTGACATGCATGAGCCTTTCAAAATTATTTACAAGTGATGTTCTGGGAGCTTCGCTCCGAGGAAGTATTTCTCCTCCATTCAGTTTAGATATTAAAATCTGCCGGGTGGGGAGGGGGAGGAAGGTGTCAGCACTACACAGTCACAGCTGGGTACATCTTCTGTTCGCTGTTGGTGTGGGGGTAGGGAGACTGGATCTGCCTGTAGCCGCTCTGCAAACCGTCGAGGAAAGGGGGCACCGGGGTCAGCGGCATCGAGTCATGCTGCACAGCGTAGCCCACATACTGGGGGTGCAGGTACTGCCCCTGGTGCGGCACGATCTGGGTAGCCTGCTGGCAGTTCAGCACCGAGAAGTTCGTCGGCATGTTGACATAGACGTTATTCATGGTCCCTTCTGGCAAACAGCAGTTGGTCTGGGACCTGGTTGGGGGGGCTCTGGCCCCCGAGTTGGCGCTGGAGCTGGAGCTGGCGGCGGTGCTCGACTGGCGGGAGGAGGAGCCCCGGGAGGTGCTGGCACTTGGGATCATGGGGATAGTCTCCATCAGGCGGGTGCCCCCGGGGGCTCGGCTCTGCTGGGGCTCCTGCTTGGGCCGCAGGCATCTGCAGCAGCAAGCCGCCACCAGTGACCCCAAGATGATGAAGGCGACAAATACAGATCCAACAATAAGGAACGGCACGTAGATGGGCACTGCAACAGCAAGGAAAACGTCGTCACTGGGGGACAAGGACAAACCTCAGCATCTCCGGCAGCAGGTCCCGTCCCCCCAGCCGAGCCCACCTCCCCCCAGCGCAGGTCAATACAGGATGAGCACTAAAAGCTGTGTGTGCAGCTGAGCATTTTGCACAGGGAGGACGTGCTGCAAAAGGGCTGCTAAAACCAGTGGCTGGAGCTTCCAAAAGCATCTTTAAAGTTATTAGCAGGGAGGAAAGCCCACAGCTCACGCCTCGAGGGAGGACGGCTTGCTCCCATTGATGGTGGTCTAATCCACATCAACCACCCTCCAGATCTCACCAGATCTTGTCTCCAATACGCCCCGCTAGAAAAATCAAGCAAGAGAACGCTGGGTTTGAACAGTGCCGCAGGGAGATACTTTGGGGGCAGGATGCCTGCTCAGGGCTCAGGAGCACGGGGTGGTCAAACCCCAGTGCTGCATCACATCCCTCCCCATTGCAGGCCCTCTCTGGCTGCTGCCACCCCTCGGGGCACGGGGATAGCTAGGCAGCACCCGAGCAGCAGTCACAGGGGCTCTGCCACCCTCCAGCCCCAGGAATGAGTGTCCAGCTGCTCAGCGCTTCAGCCCTGGGACTGGGGAGAAACCATGGGGAGGGGTGATAGGGCGACAGGACCATGCTCCAAAACTTCACTACCGGCATCCCTCCTTGCGAGGCTTAAAGAAGGGACATCAGGACAGGAGGAGTGAGGGTGGGTGAGGGCTGGGAGCAGAAACTACAGGCGATGCTTCAGCCGTGGGGTCAGGAGCCCGACAAGGCGGATGGTGAACACCATCCTTGGAAGGACCTGGGCTCCAGTCGCTCTGCACCCCCAGGGAAAAAGCTGTTTTCTCTGCCTCAGTAAGAAATCTGCATGGATATATCCGGGAATAATAAGGGGAAGGTGCTTCCCTTCAGCGCTTGCGAACGCTCCCAACAACACGCCGGGGCTTCATCATTTCCACCGAAACCCGGCAACCCCGAGACTTGGGCAGGGCTGCGGCCCCCTGCCTGACAGGCGCTAACGCAGCCGCTGCTAACAACGTGCCCTGGGCACAGGGGCAGGGGACGCGGCTGCCCCTCCTGTGAGCTAACCAGTGCCAGCGCAGGGCGACAGCTCCCAAACCTGCCGAGCAGTAAATATTGTTAAGAAAATTACTTGTTAAGAAAAATGCCTTGTTCTCCAAACTGCAAAGGGAGTTATCTGTCCACTCCAGTCAGAATACCTCCTTGCACAGCTGATTATGTGGAGTGAGTTATTAACCAAAAGGCCACATTTCTCCCGTAATTTTAGCACTTTTTAAACAAAAGACTTGCAAAAAAATCGTCTCTACTTCTGCGCTTGGCAATACAGTAGCTCTTAGCAGGTGGACACGCTTGCTACAGACTGTAACACACAAGTTTTCCAAGAGTAAATCTGTCCCAATTATAACATCACTTCAGGCTACTTCTAGTGCGTTCAGCGTGTGGGGATGGCAGCAAGGGTGCTGGGAAGCCACCGAGGCTTTTTTTAAACAGCAGCAGAAAGACTTGAGTTCATCCTTGAAATTCAGTCTTGTAAAAACCAGTCCTAAGCAAGGTATCTGAGCTGGAAGGATGTATACGATTAAAACGGGGACCGGCCAGAAGTAATTTTGAAATGTCACGTTACTCTTTTTTTTCTCGCTCATACGGGTCGTTTCATTTTTTCCTTCCCTTTTTAACTGGGAGCACACACAGGGCTGAGGAGCCGATTCAGAGCGGTGGCAGAGCCGCACACGACAAACAGCTTGTCCAAGGCTGTCGGAAAGCGGTCTCACCTACTTCTAAAGAAGACAGGGCTGGACTTTCAAATAATAGGGAGGGAAAAAGACGTATCTAAGCGCGGGTTCTCTTTCCCGTTTGACAGCTGCAGAAGCGCTCGGCTGGCCCCACCTCCATTCATTCTGCCCCACGACTCGTCGGTGGAGGGAACCGGCGACAAGGGGAAGGAGCGGGCGAGAAGTTTGCCGCAAACGCGCGGCGGCTCCCCGGGAGCCACCGAGCCTCGGGGGACCCCCGGGGCCGCCTCACCTGCCGCGCCGTCGGGGCCGTCCTTGCCGGGGCGGCCCGGCTCGCCGCCGCCCTGCCGCCGGTCGTTGTCGCAGGCGCCCTGGTCCAGGCGCGCCTCGGCGCTGGAGCAGCAGTAGCGGAGGGCGCAGCTGCCGCAGCAGATGGTGGCGTCGCCGCCGTCGAAGCGCTCGGGGCACTGGAAGCCGTCCCGCCAGCCGCCCTGCCCGTCCAGCCAGCCGTGGCAGTACTCGCCGCTGGCCGCGGCCCCCGCCGGCAGCAGCCAGCCCAGCGCCGCCAGCAGCAGCCAGCACCGCCCGCCCCGCATGGCGCCGCCGAGGGGGCGGCGGGCGGGCGGGCGGCCGGTCGGTCGGTCAGAGCCCCCCCGCGCCGGGGCAGCGCCGCCCGGCCCCCCGGGGCATGCAGCCGCCGCGCTGCGGGGAGTCTCGCCGCGGGTCCTGCCGCCGCCGCCGCATGCCCGGGGCCGGCCCGCGGGGTGCGGAGCCGCCGCCGGGAAGGACCGGCCGGGCGGCGCGGGGCGGGGGGGGGCGGGCGGCGCCCCTACTCGCTACTCCTTCCCCGCCGCCGCGCCGCGCCGGCCCGGCCTGCGCCCTGCGCCGCGCCCATGGGCGAAGGTAGGCGGTGCGGCTGTAATCCTCCGCCCGCCCGGGGGGCGCCGAGCCGCCGCCGCCGCGGTGCGCCCCGTCCGGCGCCGCGCCCGGCACAGCCGCTGGGGTGGGGGGGGGGGGCGCCGCGCCCCGCCCTTATAGGCAGCGGCGGCGGCCGAGCGCGCATGCGCCCGCCCCGCCCCGACGGGGCGGCCCCGCGCCCCTTGCCCGCCGCCGGGTGGGGGGGGCGCCGGAGCGGGCGGCCGGCGGCAGCGGCGGCCCCTCGCCCCGCCGGGGGACGCGTCGTCGCACCCGAGCCCCGCGGTGGCCGTCCCGGGCCGGCGTCCTCCCCGCCGCTCCGCCGGGCGCCACGACCGAAACCGATCCCCCCTCCACCCCCCAAAAAGCAGCCATCCGACCCCCGCGAGGAGCGGCAGCCAGGCCCCGCTGCGCCGCGCGGCGCAGCCTCGCACGCTACCGCTGCGAATACGCGCGGTGCTTTTGCCTCCCAACTTCTGAACAGCCGGTGGCAGCTCAAGGCAAGGCGCAGGGATGGCGCAGGGATGCTCCTTCAAACACGTCCGAGCTGCGGAAGTGTCAATAAAGCCTGACTTTTATGGAGAGATTAAAAACAACTCGCCTATCACCAGCCAGAGCTTTTGCTCACAAGACATTGGATGAAGTAAAAAATACTTCTTTTAATACAGAGGCAGAAAACGGGATAGCTCTGATAACTCACTGTTTTTAAATCCTGCTGCTAAGTCATTTCACTGCAAGGAAGGTGACTGCAAAATTATGTTTATTTATTTGTCTCATTCTTTCAAGCTTTTCTTCTTCAATTAAATTATTGTCTTTCACTAATAACATACCAGTCCTTCCCCCTCCATTTTCATCTGTCTCTTTTGTTCTCACTCCTTTCAGCCGCTCCTAGGAAGCTGCAGGCTTTCACAGAGGTCTTAGGCTGGACCAGCAGATTCTGGTCAAATTACAGCCCCGGTAATTGCATTTTGCCCCCTGAGCTTCACTGCTGCTCCCAGCGAGTTATTTCCCACCTGTGTCCCTTTCCCACCTCAGCCCACAGCCAGAGCCACACCACTGCACGGGCAGGGTGCAGAGGTGGTTCCCACACACCTCGTGCCCTACCCCAGAGAGGATTAGTAACCCAGAGCAGCCAACCCTTGGAAAAGCTTGTTGTTATCAAGATGAAAAGTGGGATTGCAGCAGGACAGGTTCTGCGTCGCCTGTATCAACCCAGCTGGACGAACGAGAAGAAACTTGCAGGGATTTGAATGATGGAGTTTGAGATGCTCCATCTCAAAACCTGATCAGCAGTTACCCAGAGCTGTCAGCTCTAGCACGTTCGGTTTGGGGAGAGGAACACACCACGGACAGTTGTGACTGATGATGGATTTCATACAATCGGCCCGCATCGCCCAGAGCACCCATTGCCCAAGACACCCCCGTGCTGTGGGTCAGCATTGAGGCATGGCGAGGAACAGGGATCGTCTGGGGAAGGAGTTAAAACCACGAGCTCTCATCAGTGACCTGTTGGGGTGTGTGACAGCCCCCAGCGACAGCACAGCAGCTGTTAAATGCCTTCACTCACAGGTCTTCCTACAAGATCATTTTCTTTATTTTCATAATAAGAAAAGCAGCTTCTTGATTCTTTTATATGTGGCAAGCAAAATACTTTCCCAGCCCCGTCCTTCGAGTCGATGGTTCCACTGATAGTAAGGTGGATCTCTTTCAATAGCAGTAACAGCCTATTAGAAGATAGTCTACTTTTTATTTATCTAGCACATAGGTATTCCCAGTTAGGAGCCCTGATCACAGCAAAACACCAGCACCAGATCCCTTGCAGCGATTATCTGTAACAGGTACTTTATATGTTCAAGCTCAGAATTTGTCTGACTTGTCTGGGTAAAACCAGAGATAACAGCGCACCTCACTACACTTTTATAAAACTTAAAACATTTGGCGCTTTGCGAAGTGCTTTAGAATGTAGTTAGCAATAGACTAATTAGCAAAGATTTTTTTTCTAGCTGTCTTTACAAGCTGATCAGGTAGTATTTGTATTATTTAAAATTTAAAGCACACACCCCTCCCCCAAAATCAAAAGTAGCTACTCCGCAACTTTTTAACTTACTTTCCTGTGTCTAGCAATTTCATAACATTAACTCAATCCTTTTCAGTGTAAACTAAACCCATCACTAAGGCCGCCACATTCCATTTCCCATCAAACTGAGCATCTTGCAGCTTTTAACATGTATGTTAGAGTGGGCAAAGATTTTTAAAGCCTAGAGATATTCAACAATGATCACATAGTCTATAAAGTTGAAGCAGATAATAGAGATTTATTTTATTTTTTTCTAAAAGTATCCAAGCTTCTACTACTACTACCAGTTGTAGTTTTCCGAGGCCTTTGGCTGAGTAGAAATGTTCTTTGCCCTTCTCAAGCCAAAAGCATGACTGCAGGAAAGCAAATACCACATTTTATTTCACAGTCAGCTGAGGAACTCACATGCTGTTCTGTGTTGCCTGCAAAACCTCTCACTTAGAGCAGGGAAAATAAGATTTGTTAAAGTTACTTTTGTTAGTGGTCTGAAACTGATAAAGTGCATTTTCCATATAATTTTTAACACTCTGAACTGCAAACTGCCTGTGCAGGAACGTAGGGGATAAGTACATTTACAGCACCTTACAGCTTCTATTGGAACCAGGATTCAGACGTTGCGCTGGCCGCACGAGCGCGATACCCGCACACCTGCGTGCCCGGGCACGGAGCTGTCACACAGCTCCCTGTGCCGATGCCGGACCGGCTTGCTGACCCTTGCAGGCAAAGCTGCTGCTGGATAACCACCACCGTACGCTTAAGTGACTGTGTAAGACCGGTATCTTCTTACCTTGTAAATTCATTCAGTGACTGCATTGACAGACAGTGTCCTTACTATAACAAAGGCATTTTAGCTGGTTTACTACTACAGTTCCTCTACAGATGAGAATTTTTAAAAAGTATTTATGTGCCTTGAGAACACGATGCTTTGCTTTCCTGAGGTTTGCAGGCCTCATTTGCTAAAGCTCCTGGCAAATACAACTGCTTCCATGTTAAATGAACAAACGAAAAAAGACAACAGAAATAGGAAAGGCATGAAAAGAGGGATAATACAAAAGCATGTCTTTTGTCCTTATCAGCTCCCAGTTCAACAGGGGGAAAGCCAAGGACACCCCACCTTAAGTCTGAGCTGCTGAACCAGTCACAGTGAGGTACCGCAAACATTTGTTGGGACTGGCTGTGCCAGCATGCATTGGACAGGAAGGAAAGAAGAGAGAGGACAAATTAGAGGAAGCTGTAACAATAATAAGTAAGAAACAACAGTCCCTCTCCCTCCCCCTGGGGTGTCCATCTTACAAATTCTCCACAATAAAGCAGGAACACAGACCTGTCGCCTTATTCTGTACCTCTGTCTATTTTGGTTGGAGCCTCTTTAGAGCTAGGAAAAGGAAAACCCTGCGACAGGAGTCTCCGAGCTGCCGTGAGCTTCTGTGGGTGTCTAAGTGGCTCTTGCTGTTAGGGATGTTTTGCTTTCCCTATCGTATTCCCAACCCATGCTCTGCAACTTGCCACATTCCCGTGATGGTAAAAGAGACACAAAACTGGCAGCAACTCCTATCCCCTTTTCCTTTCAACCCAGTGGAGATAAACTTTAGGCAGTGGATGGATGCTTTCTTCTCTTCCCCTTCGGGATATTCGGTTTCGTTCTTGGTAGCCTAGTCATTCGGGTACAAGGGAGATTACCTGCTTTTCATTGCCCAGCCCTGGATGCCAAACAGGCATTTATGTACCTTTCTCGTTATATTTAGCTAGTGTATCTACTGTTACATCATTACTGTCAAACAACTTTGCAACCTCATCAGAAACCTTGAAAAATCTGGATTCGGGAATTACTTTGTCTCTGCAGTTGTGTCCATCAACATTGCAAATCAGGACTGTAAATTGAAACTCATAACATGAAGTCTTCTCCCTCGCTTCTCCCAGGGAAAAGCTAGAATTCATCATCATGGTACTATCATTTAGATCACTTGGCATGTAAAAGCCAGGCCATGCTTACCGCAAGAGATGGATTTTATTGCAGTTTGTACACTTACATATTGCAGCTTAACACCTCATCAGTAGAGATTCCTCTTCCTGGTAATAGAAAAGAATGGAATCAGTTCCCATCTGAAAGCCAAGCTGCGTATGTAGGGGTTTAGTTATTTAAAAAAACTGTTTTGTCGTTTGGGTTTTTTTTAAACTTATGAACAAATCACCTTGGAGTCAGAAATCCCTGCATCTTGTACATCTATCCTGGCAAAGTCACTTCTCAGGTAAAACAGTATTTCCCACTGGTAAAGCAATGCCTTGCTGCCCCCATGTGCAGTTAGTGGGAAGGGTAGTGTTATTGAAACACCATCGCTATGGGTTTTGTACGGAGAACTGTTGTAATCAAGAGCGCAGTCCTTACTGACAGGTTATGCTAATGTAATTTCCCAGATGAGGATAGTTACCAGAATATATGAGCTTAACTTAGTAGGGTTTCCTTCTCTTCCTGCCCTGGTTATTAGCTACCTTTTACACTAGTGTAGCTATACCTGTGGTAAGTATAAATATGCTGATGGTGTTTAAATAAAAGGCCCAAACTGGTACTCTGATTGTGGTATTACTTGCATAAGCCAGACTGTTTTTTATTTCTGCTTAGGGAACATATTTAATATCTACATTTTAAAATACATGTGTATTCATAGCAGAAAGGCTTTCTTTTATTGGCTCTCATTTCCTGAAAAATAATTAGAACAAGATGACCCAAGGAAAAAAAAAAATCTCACAGAAAGAGTCAAAGGACTGTAAAAATAACTTCGAATGAAGTGATATGAAGTTCACACACACCTCAAGAGCTGGGCTGCGAATCTGCAGTGGCTGCACCAGCACCAAGCATGTCGATACACAAAGATTTGGCTTCTGCTATCAGTTCTCACTGTCTTGGCATACACAAAAGTGACACCAGACATCAGCGCTGGCACCACCTTATCACAGCCAATGCAGACACCTCCAGTATCGCATGGCTGGCTCCAAAATGCACCGCTGTCTCGATAACAGGGTTAAGGGATGCAGGCTGAGGGGAGCGAGGTGACCGAGTAACAGCATCTGTAAGTGCTGGGGGACATCTTCCTCCAAATTCACGAGGGCAACATTGCAACAAGTTAAGGAGGAGGCTGTTTCTCAGAAAACATCCCCCAGTTTCAACACTGAGCCTCGGCGGACCAGGGCCTTAGGGAGTTTGTTAGTATTGATCACAGCCGAGTAGTCGGACAATACAACTGTCATGCTCTTCTCCCAGGAGTCTTAGTACATTGATTTTTGGAGCTCCCACTTACTGCAGACACAACAGATTGCCGTTACAGTATAAAAGACAAAGCTGAAGTGCACATCTTCAGATTGAAAGGCGTGCCGTTTCCTAATCGAATTATTATTTCTGCTGTAACCAACCACTCGAGCCACTAGCAAAAAGGAAAGAATTTTAGCTTTCTTCCCCCCCCTCCTCAGACAAGAAGAGGGGAAGAATTACTTATTATGGACTAAACCCATCTTTCCACAGCCTGTCCTCCCAGTGAGACTGGCCAATTTGACAAGGCATCATTATTATAAAGTTATTTCAATTGAAAAAAGAAAAACCCCAAAGTACAGGAATTTTCCACATTCACATTCCAGTTTATGCTGCACAGAGCATAAAGCATGAGCATTTCATTGAATGCAGTAAGAGAAACAGAATTTTACTGTTGCTCACCTCCTAATGCCAGAGCGCAAGACAAGGATTTAGGCACAATACAGTGAAAACAGCATCACTATGCAGCTGTAGCCCAGATTGCTGCCTGTACAGTAAGATTAATGAGCTCCAGACAAGAAAAAGGTGCTTCTCCTCTTGGTATGGTTCAACAGGACTTAAACTACAACTTAATTTGCAGGTTTCAATTTTGCATAGGGATTATTAGTGCAGATGAACAAGAAGCAGCAACTTGGTGCAGAAAATTAACAATATTTATGAGAATATTTTCTAGATCAGGACATTCTATACTGCTTACAAAAGAAGTAAAAAAGACTGTACCTGCCTGCATCATTGCTATTTTACTTGACATCAATAGTATAGATCAAATACAACTTACCTTCAAGATGATATAACCTAGCAATGAGGCTTTGGATTTCAAACACACCCCCCCCCCTCCCCCATTCTCAGGACTAACTTTAAACGATACACCCAGCACCCTGCACCAGTATCTGGTTTTTAATGTTACTATTTCTGTCGCTGCTGGAATCCTACCACCATCCATCTGCCTGAGCCCACAATCTTCTCCAAGTATCCCTTTTGCCCCAGTACTTCTCAGCAGCTCTGAAGCCTGGCAAACCCCCTTACCACCACAGTGCGGGTATCACCATGACAGAGCAACAAATAACAGCTGTACTGGCTGCTGCGGTGCTAGAAATAGAGCACGGGGAGAGGTGATGAGGAAGGTGACACTTCTCAAGTGTAAAGTGACAAATTACTCAGAAGAGCATTTCTAGCTAAATATTGTTACTAATAAAGTATAAATTTAAGCTAATAGGCATTTGCATTAGACCTACATCTTCAGTACAGCGATTCTTGCCCCGCACAGGGCAATCTGGATGAGCTGCCACAGCCTCCCTGCAGTTCCAGCCACTTCTGCACATCTCCAATACAAGCAGGAGGTTGCTATTGGCACTGACGGAGCATTACCGTGCCTGAAGCCAACATAAACAACGTTAAAAGCCTTCCCTCTTTACTTTCAGAGCAGAGCTCAGCATCAACTTCACTTTGCTACCACGGGATCAAGTAGGAGCTTTGCCCTTGTGGTCTGTACTGCAGAAGCCAGCCAAAGCAGGTCTCGCCCTCCCCAGCAATAAGGCTCGCTTCTGGTTTGCCTGCTTGTTGAAAGCTATTCTTGTAGTTTAAGGATTACACTGCTACCATGGGGGTAAGCAATGACGATGTTAGCTGCATGGAGTTCCTTCAGTCACCAGTTCCCCTAGTCAGCAGCCAAAATAAAAGGTAAAAGGAAAAAAGACCATTCCTATTTGAAATTGATACAATGTCCATTGCTAAGACTCATTTCCACGGCTTTAAGGCTAGCATGTTCCTTTTGCTATCACTTCTGTCGGTTCACTTTGTCCAACCTGATGCTAAATCAGACCACTGTAGCTGCGTTTGGCATTGCCGCCAAGGATAAAGGAGGCAACACACTGGAGAGCTGTGCCAAGCACAGCTGCACGAAACAAAGGCAACACACTGGTAAGATACAGGTATGCTCACCATCACTCCTCCACCCATCTCCAGCAGAGATGGAGAGATGTCCCCTCACTAAGGACTAGGGCAGCGCTGGCCTAACTGCTCACTGCCATTGCATCCATTTAGCATTTGGGCCCACCCATCCCAAGCCTTTCTTTGCATGGTGGACTTTTTTCAGTAAGGACTCCTTTATCACATGTACCTTACCTTATCCCTGGATAGAACAACAGCTCAAAGGTTTGATTCCTCAAGGAGGGAAAGGAGGGAAAGGAGGGAAAGGAGGGAAAGGAGGGAAAGGAGGGAAAGGAGGGAAAGGAGGGAAAGGAGGGAAAGGAGGGAAAGGAGGGAAAGGAGGGAAAGGAGGGAAAGGAGGGAAAGGAGGGAAAGGAGGGAAAGGAGGGAAAGGAGGGAAAGGAGGGAAAGGAGGGAAAGGAGGGAAAGGAGGGAAAGGAGGGAAAGGAGGGAAAGGAGGGAAAGGAGGGAAAGGAGGGAAAGGAGGGAAAGGAGGGAAAGGAGGGAAAGGAGGGAAAGGAGGGAAAGGAGGGAAAGGAGGGAAAGGAGGGAAAGGAGGGAAAGAGGTAGTCCAGACAGCTAAGAAATGCTAACACTGTTAACAGGATCAGAGATTTTTGGTGTTTTTTCAGTTTAGAGTAGCTTCTACTTAGGTACTTAACCATGGAGTTAACAGACTGGCTTTAGCTACCCAACTGTACATAGTTTGTGCATATTTTTTTCCCCAAGGTTTCACCCAACTGAACGTCTACTCAAGCTGCCTGCCCCAATTTTTTCTTCATGAGAACTTACCCCCCTCTCTTATTAAGAATACATTTTTCAGAATTTCAAGTTTCATATAATAAATACTTGATTTTGAGTATTTGTCAAGTCTGTGTTTCTTTCCCTTTTTACTACACCATAGTGTCTGATCAAAACCTCATCATCCTAGCTTGCTTTTGTGACTGGGATCATCATCTGAAGCATATCCTGTTACCACAACGTGCCACATCAAATACACAGAGCCAGCAAGGGATTTCTTGCCCAGGAGGTATAGACCAGCCTCTAATCAGAACTAAATTTTGGAAGCAATTACACGGTGTTCTAGAAAGCTGCTGTCCTGCTGCTGCTCGAGCACACTCTGTAGAGCGACACCTGCATTGAAGAAAAAGAGAAAGAGGGAAATCCATCAGTCTGTGAAACATTAGTTGAACAAACCAGTAAAATATATTTTGCCTGTTCAGCTATTGACCTGTTTAGGACAGGAGTATGTATTCCGAGTTTTCCATGCAAGCGTTCAACAGAATTGACCCAATATTCTGGTGGGGGCAGGGTATCTATACTCAAACAAAAGTAAAATCATCCCAGAAGCTTTTCGAGTTTGTAGAAGCTTCTAAACTTAATCAGAACCTGTTCATAATAAGCTAGAATTGCCTTACTTCTAAAAGGTAAGAAAACAGAAAGTAAGCCATTCTTTGGAAAAGTTATCCAAGCTAAAGTAACATGTAGCCTACTCACCTCCTCACTGTGGCATTTCAACTGCAGCAATGGGCTATAAAGATTAAATTCCTGAGGCTGAGTAAAAAAGCATTAAATAATAAACCTCATAACAACAGGAGTCAAATGGGTCAGAAGGACTGTTCAAATACTGAAGTTCAAAAAAATCCTACTACCTCAAAAAAAAAGTGTGAGAAAATGTGAATGACCTGGAAACCAAAGGTGACATACTGCGTGACAGCTATGCCTGCAAGGGCTTTGTAGTGTCAGTATGCAACTGGCAGCCTCCTGCCACCTGGTGAAAGCAGCATTCTCCAACAGAGCTACTGGAATCTTGATAGGACTCCCTTTTATTTTTTTTAATTCCTTTGATTATGGAGTTAAGTCGTAATTTTTTTTTTTCCCTACAAGTAAAAAAAAGTCACCCATGTAGAAAATGAAACTGCTACGATCATCTATTTCTACCTACTAAATGCAACATTCAACCAATACAAAAAATTATATTACGAACTCAGTTGATTTGAGACTACAAAAATACCGGCATATAAATATGCAACACTGAGTTCAGAAGAAATGACCCCAAACTAAATTGTCCCATTCACAGTAGGAAGCCTTATGTTCTACATCCCCTCATCTCTCCCCACACTTCTCCTCCCCCCTCACCACCTCCATCCTCCTTTTAAGCAACCTACCTGGCTGGTTGGGTGGAGGTTGCGTGTTACAGCTGGGTTGAAGCTCCGTGGGGACTGTCACAGCAGGTAGCTGCTGCGGGCATAAATTCGGTGTCACTCCCCTCCCCCAAGCCCAACAGCTGATTTTCATGAGAAGTTGTACAAATCTACTACTGTGATACTTTAACCGTCCATCAGTGTCTGGAGATGCTAGCCAAGGTACTTAATGAGAGGGAAGAGGGAAACAGCCTGACAGCACAATCCCAGCAATTAGTCTGAAAACTGCATAATTTATTGCTGGAAATTTTTGCGCATAGCCAGTTCTTTGTTCTTATAAACCTGAATAAGAGTTTTAGGGAAACAAACTTTTCTAGAGCGTAAGGCATTTACGCTCTACAGTACAGATGGATTTTTCTATACAGTTACTCTTAATTTCTCACTAAGAACCCGTAAGGTGCTTCTTTCGTATCTTCTGCTGAGACATTCCAGGTATTAGAACCAACACCACGTAAGAGTTGACATGACCGACTGGATTATTTCTACTATTAACATGAGCAGCAGACTGGAAAAACACCAAAGAATTACCACAGATGTCAAAGAGGGAAAATCGGCACTAAACCTGTATTCCTGAACTTGAATTTTAAAAATTATGCTATAAAAGCAATCGAGGTTCAAAATACAGTTATGTTATGAATACGTTGATGGAGGGGGTCATAACTGGATTTGGATTTCCTGTGGTGAGCAAGATGCATTAACTTTATCCAACTCCACCTTATTTCAAACTCCTCCCTCCCGATCTGCAAGAAAGCAGGAAGCGCGGTAGTATCTAGCTAGCCAGCTCGTCAGGAACAGAGACAAATGTGAGCATAAAGAAAACGGAGATGCTGGACCAGGAAGAGGTTCATGAAGCAAGCAATCTAAGGCATAATGCTATCCTACCTCTTGCTACATTCATTGTAGGGAGAACAGTGAAGAAAAAACAAGTTACTTCAAGAAAGAGGTCACATAAGTAAGTTTACACCACAGCTGTACAACAAGGTACAAACTAATAGAGAACCACATCCTACGTATGTGACTTCAACCTTCCTCCAGTACGTATTTTTCTTTCTTTACAGAACAAATAATCCAGACTTGATTTCATTTCATGGTGTTTAAGTACAGGTCAGCTTTTTGTAGAAAACCAAGCCACACCTTGAATGTATCTGTATTTTGCACTCTAATTATATTACGTCTTTAAATTGGAAAAAAAAATCGTTTGAAACGGTGTATATAATGCTGATCCCTGGAAATCATGGCTAAATTCAACCACCCAAGTAATAGCCTGAGAATATAATTATTTCAAATCCCGTTTTGACTTTAGTTTGTACTCCAGCATGTGATTATTCTATTACATAATCACTTTTTCACTTAGGCTGAATTAAGGGCGTAACTGTTGCCTTAATGTGAAAAGAAACAGAACACAGGTACCCAGGAGGCTCAGACTGCTTTCCAATTTACAAAGCCATACCTAGTGCTGCATTACCTTGCAGCATGACCCACGTTTATATAGCACACTGTGAAGAGATTCTAGACAAACCCGTAATACAATACCTCCTTTCACCCCCCTGTCAATCCAGAGATCAAGGCCCTAACTTCAGCAAGAACAATTTTGCACTATATAAATCTTAGGAAAAACAATTCTACATATTAGCCGATGACGTTTTTGTTTCTCCTATAACACAGGAGAACAACAGGAAATGATCTTTCAAATAGGCAAGTGTGTATTACAAGGATCACAGCATTATTGTTTTATTGTTTGCACAATGGTAAGTTGCACATATGGACAAATGGTACACATTCAGAATTAGCTTCACAAATTAATACATTACAAGAGAGTCCAGTGGTTTAACATATTAACTATTAAAAAAGCAATAACAAAGGAATACAAACATTACGGTTTTGACTGCAGCCCAATAAAAATTTAAAAAAAGGTTGAAATCAAAATAAACTGTAAGCTTTATTTTTCCGAGACATAAAAAACCCCACATTATATCCCTTCCTAAGGGACTGCTCACAAAGATGCAATAACACACAAGTACAAAAGTGAAGAATTCTGTGCTCAGTTTCCCTTAATTTTATCAGATCAAGTGACAAACTGAACATTTGTCAAAGAGCAAATCACTGCTGAATGCAGACATCATTTCCAAAACATACAAAATGGTAATAACACTTTAACAATAGAAAGCAAATGACCTGGTACTAGAAAAATCTTATGCACTGTAACGGTTTTAGAAAAAAAGGTGCTTTTGTGAAAATGATTGTGAATATTCATTTGATGCATGTTATATACAAAACATTTTCTACATAAGAAGCAACTCGGCTCCAAAGTTCCACGTTCACACTTCAACCTGTATCTTTATTTGCAAAGATTCAATTGATCTATTATTTATCTCACATAAGGCAGTACCTCCTTAAGATGTTTTCCTAGCTGTGCACACCGAATTGGAGATGTAGCACAACAATCTATGATGTTGTAATATGCAAGATTCATAAACTACTGTTGCAATACCTTTAACCTTCAAATTACATCATTTTCCTTCTCCATTCTTTAGCAGCAACTTATAGTACTATACCTCGTATTGAAAGCAGATATGCAACTGCTTTTAAGTCAGTGCTAGTAGCGCTGATGAGAAGCTAGTGGATCAACTCTGTTTTGTAACAGCTAATTTGGGTTTTCATTAGAATAGAACATCTTGTCTCCCCCAATTGCAGGGAAAAGCTTATCCAGCCTGACAACTCTGCTTGCACACAGACCTTGTGGCATCCTGAGCTTTCAGCTGAAATCCTGCAACGCGCTACTTGTTCAGCTCATGGGAAAAAACAAAACCAAACAGTTTGGGAACATTACCTATGAAATGTCTGTGTCAAAATCTCATTCTTCTTTAGAGTTTGCTGCTAAATGGGTCAAGAAAAAGGTTAAAAAATCCAGCTACTAACCACTATTTACCAAACTTTATGAAATAGTAAACACTGTATTTCAGCTGGTCTTGAACAACAAAACACAAGAAGCAATGATGACATAGCCTGGGACCCACTATTTGAAACTCCTAGGAACATCAAGATATGGGACCACAGGGCAACATGAATAAACAGCACACACAAAGAAAAGGAGACCCGTCTATGGGGCAAGGTTTGCACATCTGTATTTTATACATATATATATACACATACATACACACAGATGTGTGCACTGTACTGTATATATTTACATCCATATACACAAAAACACCCTGAAGTAGATTTAAAGGCCATATCCAGGAACAGAAGATATGAACTCTAGTATTTGTACTAGAATATATTTTATCTGTACAAAAAACAAATATGCATATATTCATATGGTATAAAGCTTATTAACAAAAAATATTCTGCTACTAACATTAGGTTAAATAGATGGTTTTACAAGATTCTTTAATAATAATGCAGTATAGAACATTTCTAAAACTAGGGCCAAAAATAAAAATACATAAACGGGATTCTATTCACAAGAAAATAGCTGTTCAATATGATTTCATTTTGTATTTCAGACTAGGGAAAAGTAGCAAAATTTTTATAAATCTCCTGGGATGCAGTTTAATTAATGCATCAATCTAGAAAAATAGACTTTTCAGATGAACAAAGTTGATTTGCTTTTCCCGTTCCCTAAAAGGGGTGCCTATCTTTTCCCTCGCTTGTTTCCAGCTGGAGGTTTCTTCAGCTGAAGAAGTTGCCCTCCTGTCCCAAAGCCTGCAGATGCAGGATTAGACACCCCGAACGTCAGGCCAGCTGATGCTGTGATGCCGGGATTGCTGAAGTTAAACCCAGATGTGGTCGAGCTGCCAAAGCCTTATGAGGGAGGGAAAAATATTTTAAAACATAAGTTATATCAGGATTGCAAGTTTGTTCTCCTTGGAGTTATGAACACCAGCCACTTCATTACCAATATTTGTAATACTTTATACTACCATGGATCTACAACAGTATGCCACATTGCTAACACACTTCGACTTGCTATGACAACTTGGATATTACAGCACTAACACAGTCTACCTCAGTGACTGTAAACAATTATATCCTAAATCACAAGTCTATTATACCATTATCCATACAACAGTAGCACCCAAAAGTCCCACTGAAATTGTACAACAGAAGAACTGTAACTCCAAGTTCTCAGTCTAAATACGTAATGCACACGTACTTCTGCCTTCCCTCCCACCCTACAAGCAGACCATGGCCTGCTCACTTCACTCACAGCAGGTAAATGGCAAAGCTGGAGTCAGAGCTCCCAGCCTTGCGCCCTACTGACTAGGCTGCCTTTGCCTGTCTTTATATCATACGTGCCACAGACCGTGCCTTAAATGAGAGGCAGAAAAGGCTCAAAATCCTTGCCAAATTCTTGGTATTTAAAAACACCCTTTATGACTTAAACCAAAAAGCAGGACTGAAAACAAAGCTTTGGAAAAACTGAATGACTAGGTGAGCAAATTTTAATTCCTCCACCCTCTTCTATCAAGGTAAACAAATTGAACATTTGTTTCAGCTATAAAACAAGATCAGTTGAAGAAAATCTACCTACATTTTCAGCAACAGTAACACCAACTCATTTTACTTTCTTTTGTGAATTTGTATCAGTTATGCACAACCAACTTGGATAATAATTGAAACTATTAGAGAATGCTAGAAATTTCTCAAATATTAGTTAATAAGAAGCAGAACTTCATAACCCCGCTTTTTGTTCTCTCAAGAAACCGAATAAGGTAACCAATCATACAAAATAACAAGTATGGCATGAGCAAGTTAAGATTTTAAAAAATAGTTTCATGCAAGTTGCACATGGGAACCTGTAAACAATTAAAATATTAAGAAAAAATGGGACTGGTTCACAAGCAAAAAAGAGTATATTCTCAATATGCGTTACTTAACATAAGTTTCGTTAGTTCTCTAGTAGACAGTTAAACCAATCCTTTGGTCACATCAGTATCTTCAACTCAATGCCTAAATATTTTTAAAGCACAGAAATAAAAACCCAACTGGTTGTCTCATCATAATCCCAAAGTGGCTGTCACAAGCCTGATGTCTTCTGTTCTCTCACTTGTTACTGATGCTTTGCATCAAGAACTACTTCAAAACATAACGTGAAACTCTTCCTCCTGCAATGTCTGGACCTGGGTTACACACCACATCATCTTGTCAAGAAAATCCCCCATTATCTACATTCCAGTAACTGCAGTCCGTCAACACGCTGTTGCCTGTGCAGAACTCATTGTCAATGCAATGTGTGCACAGATCTAGAGTGTGACTAATGATATTGTTCATTTGGGTCTTGTCTAAATTTTGTGGACCAATTTGTCTCTCTATTCCTCTATTTCCCAGCTAACTCTGAATCCCAAGTAAGAATTTTAGAAGAATAAACTTGTTCTTCATCAGGGAGTCTCATGAATGAAAAAAAAAATCTTTAAGAACCAAAACTGTTCTTGGTAAGTTACCTTTTTACTTCGAGTATGTATCAGAGATAACAGGTAAGCATTGCCTCCTACAGAAAACATCACGAATGCTATTCATAATACAGCTATATGTGATCTATAGTGTCAGGAGTTCAGTAGGCAAGGGTAAAGTGTTAATGAATTACCTCCACCTAGCTGCTTCTAGATGCAGGGATTATTTTGAAGCATGCAGGGAAGGCAGCCTGAGCTGCCTTTGAGTAATGTTAGAATAAGAGAGAGATGCATAAACTGTGTGATAGAACACTAAGAACATGCTTGTTAATTTAGATGTAACTTGGAAAGTAATAGCTGTTACGTTAGAAGTGCCATTGAGGGCAGCCACAGAAGTGTAGAAAGGCAGAAGGGAAATTCATCTAAATGGCTTTGTCCCATCATGGCAGCATAACAAGCCCATGGTATGAAGTTCTTTTCTTAAAAGTAAACCAAACCCTAAAGCAGAATACTCAAAATGAAAAATCTTCAGGAAAAAAACCTTGAACAAGGTATGCATTGTCTTATTTCTGTTGCAAGGACAGAGAATCAGTCATGGAATAGCTCAGTTCTAGAGGGAAGAGTCACAAAGTCTTGAACCATAGCGACAACGTGATCAATGATTTCTTGTTGAAACTAGTATTACTTATGTGTAAACAATTATTTTCAGAAAGTAAATGACAACCTGCCCTCCAAAGGCATAGACTTAGCATCTCCCTGCAGGACCTTAGAGTACACTTTATTCACTGGGCTTTTGCATCTCTGCTTCAGTCAGCCCTTTAGATAGGCAAGCCAAACATGAAGTACACACCTCCCCGTAACAGTATTTTTTTTATTTTAACACTACAGGGATAAACAGCGGTTCAGCAGATCTCAAAGGCAATCTATTCCTGCCCTCATCCTCCACGCCACAATAGGTGCTCTAGATCAAAAAGGATTTCCAGCACAGCTTTGACCAATTTACTATAGCCTCTGTATCTGAAAGCTGCTCGTCGTTACACGTGGATTATATTCAGGTCCATTTTTCAGCAGTATGAGCATGTCCAGCCATGATCCCACTTGATTATCTCTTGTCCCGTGTACTGAGGCTGCTATTCTTCAATAAAAATGTCTCCAACACAAATTCTCAACTCAGCTCTTCAAAGCATATTTAGCTTCTCAGTTTTCACAAAAAGTGTGTGTGTACACCCCCCCATCCCCTTAACATTATATCCATAAATTCAATGGTGATTTTTTTCCTTTTCCCATCACTTTGGGAGTCTTAATGCTCTTTACAACATCCCACTCACATCAGCCTTTTCAGTTGCCATCAAATGAATAAGAGTAGGAATTAATTGGGACTTGATTTGGAGTCAGCTTTCCACAGTGTCTGTGTGTGTTTCAAAGGGAAGTCTAAGACATTTGTTCCATCTCACAACTGTACGCGCTAAAGGAATTGAGAGAAGACTGCAGTTGCTCTGCTTTTCATCTACTGACACAGTGGACACAACGACTACTCCTGGACTAAGCCCAATTTACTATTAGAACATGCTCAAGTAGTTTCAGAGGACCCAGAATTCTCTCTTCAAACATACAAACTGAAATTGAGAAGAGCAGTAATACTACTAGAAACATTTTCAAATCTTTTAAAGCAATTATATCTAACTCATAGCTTACAAACACTTGACAGAAGCAATTTGGGGATCTATAATTTTTGTTCTAAAACAAGAACAAACTGATAGAAAACATGTGGAGGAGACTTGGGGCATTATCTAAGCAGCCTAGAAGGACAGGGTGACGCAACACTTACTAGACATTAGTTTGGGAAAATACTTAAGCGCTCACATCTAAACACAAGCAGTAACAACAGTATATCCCATAACCCATATTCACCCCATCTTCCTAGCTTTTTCAAAAGAAAAAGATTCAGAAACGAGACAACTATCATATGGTAATATAAACCAGAATATTGTTTCAGGATCCTGTAAATGTTAACTAAAACAGGACACATGAAAATTAAAAAAAAAATATATATAATGTGGCTAGCCTCAGGCATCATTCAAACCCATTTATACACCCTCAATAAAATTAAACTAAAGATCATGTGCAATTCAGAAGCTATACGGCATAGGGTTTTGGATATAAAAGGTAAAAGTCAACGTGCTTGCGGGCTACCAAATTTTTATGGAGGTTTCTATTCCATAATCCCAGTCTAGATCAGGATTTCATGACCACTTTATTTTATAAGCACAAAATGACAGGTATTATATTTAAGCTTTTATATTCCTGGTTACCACCTTCCGTAGCTGAGACTCTTGAGGTAACTGAAAACAAGCTCCATTTTATTGGGTCCAACTCCCTCACTGCTAAAGAGAGACTGGGGGCACTGCCACCATGACAAAGCCTCATTTGAGGAATACAGTGAAATGACATTTGAATTGTCTCTGCACACCACCAACATAGCTAAGACAGACTTGCTATTTACTTTGGTTTGATACCTCATTAGTGGTGGACAACTGATCCATACAACTAGTTTTCTAATTCTATTGTTTAATATACTAAAAACTAAATTATGTCCTTTGTAACTTAGCAGCTTGAAATGCTGCAATACTATTTATATAAATATTAATAATAGGTAATTTAATATAGGCTCAGGAAAAAATAAGCTACAAGATAAGAAAGTAAGCAGTGTAAGTTTTCCACTTATTTCTGATATTAAAAACTAAGCAAGCAAAAGAAGGTTGATGCTTAGACACTGCATATTGCAAAATCAGAGATGTTCTATCAAGAATTTACTAGGGTGTTACACATTCATGAATGTTACACAGCCAGCTTAGCGAGCTATTTCCACCTTATAATACAAAGCTTAAGGCACTTTACAGGCCTAATTTGACAGCATAACCCATCACTAACCAAGGAAAAAACAAAACAAAATGAAAAGCATGGCAACTAAGACAACTCTGGTCCAAGCTAACGTACTAGGCACTTACTAATAAATACCAGCCACTTGCTATGCTTGTATTAATAGCACTTAAAAAAACATTGTGCTTTTAAAAAAAACCAAACATGCTACCAAAAGCCAGTCCCAGGAGACATGATACTCCTTCAATCTGTCATTGACGAAAGCTTACTATAGTCTGTCTTACAGTCTATTTGCCTGAAAAACAAACTCCTATTTAAAAAGTAAATAGAGATGCAAGCTATAGAAGTGACTAAGATTTCAGACATCTGACTTAGGGAGCAATTGCATCCATATTTTCATTTTCTCACCACCAACAAAATTAAACCAAAAAAGTGAAATGAGTACTGAGTAGTTCAATTGCCACAGAAAATGTTTTCAAAGTAGTTAACACAATGAATTATAGATATATACAGAGATACAACACTTATAACTTACTATTCAAATAGAAAGGGTAAGCAGATAAACAGTTTTAAGGAAACCTTCTGGGCTTCTAAAAATAATTTTAACTTTACTTGTAAATACAGGAAGTCAAATTACTGGTATATTTGTCACAAATTTATACACTAATTTCAATAGCTCAGAAACGGTATAGCCTATGCATTCAAGTAGTAACTGTATTTCTGTGCCTCAGACTGCATCTGATCCAATCTGATGCATCTGATCTCCTGCTTCCGCTCCTAATTACAGCAGCATATAGAGACACCATCAAACGGAAAACGTTACTGCTCACTCAGTGCTGCCTACCTAAGAGACCTTTAACAGAACATAAAAACTTCTCTGAAAATGTGTATTTAGCAAGTAAATAGTTACTTTAATGGTTAGATACACAGGCAACTTTAAGCACATTTGTTTCAGTAGCTTTCTTAGACTGAGTGCAGCACTTTGATTATAACACTTTTGCTTTAAGATAAACTTGAATTTAAGAGAAACAAACCAACCTGCACTTAGACTTCCTGATGGTTTACTTGTAGTTCCAAACCCAAATGATGATGCTCCTGTGGCACTACTTCCAAAAGCAGAGCTACTTCCAAATCCTAGTAGAATAATAGTAAAGACATACAACAAAAAAAATTACAGACAAAGCAATTAAAGACACAGGTTTTGGGCAAGTACTCTAAAACCAAACATAATTCTAAGCATTATTTGGTAAACAAATATTCCTAAGATTATTGCCTCAAGATTTTGTTCTCAACACAGCATTGCATTAAGAAAACAGTGCAAACAGGAAAGCATTGGAGAAAAATACTTCCTTCAAAATACAAAACTTGAGTAAAGGAAAAGCTATAAAAACAGATGAAGTAAACTGACAGAGTTTACAAAATTGCTATTGAATTGCTGTTAAATTGGCAAGAAAACGGTAACCAAATGGGCCAAAACTAAGAAAATTCAGACACAAGTTATATGACTTCTATTGCAGAAAGCTGTAATCTTCATCCACAACTCTAAACAAAAAATTCTCTACACTTAAAACAAAGTAAACATTTTCTTGAGTTTACATTTGGCTTATTTTAAAGTCATTGTCCCCCCAGGTTATTGGGGATCAGCTTTATCTAGGAAACCACAAAATAGGTTAAATACAGAATAGAAACAGAATTTCACAATATTTAATGGAAAAAATCATCATATGAAGGGCAGCCATAAACATATAGCTGTAATAATACTCATTCTGTTAATTTTGTAATTGACATTTATAATTTAATATAAATATTTCAGGAATCCAAATTGTGTTATTAATACGAGATCACTTCAAGGGAAAAGTTGATATCTGCAGTTTGAGGTAGAGGCCAGACAAAAGGAACAGTAAGAGAAATACATTCTCTGATTTTGGCTGTCTCAAGAGGTTTTCAAAAAGAGAACAGTATTTGTATTTTAGGAAATTATGCCTTCATCTTAAGTTTCAAGTGTCAAGGAAAATACTTATATTTTACCGCAAATTGAGCCTTTACCATTCCTTTACAGAAATAATTTTTAGATTTTAGAACTAATAAGGATTGAACACGCTATCTGAAGTAGTATTCTCTAGTCTTCTGCAATTTTTAAATCAAGTAAGTTTTAAGGATATATAATAGCAAGTATCATCTGAAGGTAAGATAGTGTATTTAAATGATACACTCTTTTGTCCTATCTAGTTTGAAATGAATTACCAATGGTCAGGCAAGGTGTCTGCAAATATTTAATGAAGCATAGGATCTATATGCTACATCTCTTATATACTTAAATGCAAAAGCATCTGTTTATCACTGACAAAATTCACAGAATATTTATCATGGAAAGAGAGCAAATTTCCCCAATTAAAATGTTTCAAAAGTATACATTAAAAATTGTCCTGTTCAAAAAAAAAACAACTCCAAGATAAAAAAAAAGATCTTAAGTATTCATTCTGCAAATTTGTTTCCAAGAGCACACCTGCAGGATATTTTGCATGTATCCCTTTATTCTTCTACACTTCCTTCTATCAGATAGTCTTCTTGATTTGTCAAAACACAAAAGTTTTGCAAATTATTACAGAATAGGTGAAATGCAAGCAAATTCCTTCTTAAGCAGAGAACTAGCAAAAAAAGAATACAAGTTAGGCCTCTAAGACAAAACTAGAAGCAGTTGTCCATCAATTTAAAAGAAAATGTTCTTTAATTTACATTGTTTGTATACGTTCACCAATCTTGCCAATCTTTAGTCTACAACCTCTTTGGTTGAAAAGGAAGAATTTTATGGGGTCTTAAAGCATTTAAAACATTGTGGGAATGACCCGGTTATTCAGAATTACTTTTCTTTTAGCCTGCTATTCTCGGTTATTTTTCCTGTTTGGGTGTACAGACTTTCTTTTATCTGAAGCAGCTTAAAATCTGATGAGAAAGGACATTGGTAGATTTAAAGATAACTTCAAGATGATCATTTAAGGTAACTCTGATGTAACGTTCAAGGTACACCATCTTTCCAATACCAAGTGATGTTTAATTATTTTAAATACATTACAACACTGATTCACATGTTCGGCTCAAAGAGGCAAAATGTAGGGATGCGGACTGAGGCTGCAGAGAGGAGAGGGTGTAACAAGAAAAACCACAACACATTATATTTGTGCTCAGCAGACGTAACAATTTTCTTTGCAGATCTCATACAACAGCTTCAGAGGACAGCAGTGTCTTTTGACTTGCACTGAAGGAACCCCTGACCTATATAGATAGGAAATTTATATGCAGATTAAGTTCTACTGATCACTTAGATTCTACTTGTAGTTCTACTACTGAGAATAGAATTCATTACATTTAAATTTAAAGGTCTACATGAATTTTATAATTTTTTATTATCACCTACTTTTTCACAGTCATGTGTCCTCTTGGAATATACTCCCCACCAGCACTATTAACATTGATAACTATTTTTCCCCTCACTTTCAAATGTTGCTTTTTCAGCTTGAGGAGGGATTTTTTTTCTTCCCCCACCTCAGCACTGAGGGACAGAGTGACAGCTAAAGCAAGCATGTTTCAGCAAGCAGGATCCCAGAATTTTTATCCTAGTAATTTTTTAGCATTTATTCTTATCTTAACCCAAGCAGAAATGGGTCCCTATAGTTAACAGTTGTACATACAGGTGAAAAACTTCTATGGATTAGCTACAGCATGATCCAGTGTCTCAGGTGCTTAGCTTTCATATATGTAAAATTAATTCAAGTTGCAGTTACAAAAGGATGTACTTGATGTACTTCTCTAGCTTCAGGAACAGAACTATGTGATTACTTCAACCTGTTCACCCTGGGTTTTCACTACAATGACTTATTAGCCTTAGCAACTCCTCGCGCAAGGCATGAAGAAGTTTGGAAAGCGCAGACTGCCAAATTGTAAGGTCTTTCCCTGAAACTTATCATCCTCTTAGTGGAGTTAAAGGTTTGCAAGAGATTCAGATGTGCGGTATAATAATTCAATGAAAGATTAGAAAAGTTAAAGTGTACCTCCAAGGCTTGAAGAACCTAAGCCACTTGATTGCAAGCCAGTGCCAATACCTGAGCCGAATGGCGTTCCAAAACTAACTCCCAGAGATGGCTGTGGCCCTGGTATAAAAAAAATGAGAACAAACTTGCCTTACTCTTTCATAGTAGAGAGGTCCTTTATTTATTTATTCAAGTATTTGATAATGTGAACATCATCGCTTTCAACAAATCCCATTAAGATCCCAAACTTTACCTCATCAAAATTCCTCACTTAACTGTCTGCCTCTACGTCCACCTGGTAAAAATCTAAGAAAACACTGATTGTAATAAGGTGAAACTAGTCAAAGTTAATAACATGACAATAACATCATTTAGTATTAACCAGTCTCACCTTAAACTTTAAAACATTAGTCAAAACCTTGAGAGAACTCATAGGTAACAACATTTTGCCACCTTTATTAATGGAATCAGAATAAGGGAAAACCTTCAAATTAAAAACATAAGAACTAATGCTAATGTAACTAAAACTATGTTACCAAAAGTTAATTTATTTAATAAATAGGAATCTTCAAAACTACTCAAGTATTCCATCCAAATTTAAACAGAACACTAAGATAAAAAAACAAGACAATGACTTTATTTTATTAAATTTATTGTTCATTTTTAAGCAAGTCAATTACACAGTAACATGACAATTCAATTCTTTTCCACACAAGTGATAACTGAGTTCTGTTAAGCTCTGCTACATAACACCAATAAGGTAAACTAGTCAAACCACCTGTTTAAATAAACATTTACAAAAGGCACAGTTCTGTGTACCTTAATGAATTAGATACATTCAAAATTTCAGAGTTTGTCCCATAATTAAAAAAGTTGACAGTACTTTCCCTGCATATGCACACTAAGATGCAGGACTGTCAAAAAACATTTTCAGTCTGCCAAGATGAAGTTTACAGCCTCAGTTCCTTTTTTTTTTCCTTAACCCTGGGGAATAAAGAATCAACTTGCTAGCCCATTACTAACACATTTTAAAATACTTAATTCTGATAAATAATTAATATATTTTGACAGTTTTCACAGTACAATCTTATATTCCTGTCTTTTTCAAACAGTTTTCAGTGCACTAGTTAAAAAGTTTAACCATTGAAGATAAAATACAGTGCCAAACTCTTAATCCACAGACATTCACACCTTTCCTCAAGATAGCCTTCTCCATCTTTGAACATACTTTATGTACTATATCTGTGAAAGTGATGATTTATTAAAATATTACTATAAAGCTCAGATGGTTTCAGTCTTTTTCCTAAACCATTATCACATTTGGGCTTATTTTAATTCAAAATTTCTTCCTCCGTACTACAAAGTCTCCTGTTACTAATATTTATCTAGAGTTTTAAAATGTAAATATTTCAAGCTTTTAAAATCATTTCAGTATTTGAAGATTTAAATGAAAAATCATTTTGAATCAAGTGAAAGGCACTGTATATTGAAAAGTAACATTTTTGCTAGGAACACAAAATTCTTATGTGATCCAAGCTGAACGACATCTGTATACTCAAAGTAGTGTTAAACTAAATTTTAAGGGCAACTAAAGTTGTTAGCTTTCAGTCTGTGCTTAGGAGGGTGAGAAACCCAAGCTATTTTTTCAACTAAAAAAAGTATCAGATGTTGCAATTACAAATTTTCACATAAATTTCAAACTAAACTTGTTTACATCCAGTTTAAATACTGATACCTCTACCTAGCACCTCTTTAAAAATAAGAATTGTTATCAATAAAAAGAAAGAAAAAGCCTACACAAGTCAGTCAGTCATCTAATAAACTAAAAGAAGAACCCAAACCCACATATCCAGTTCCTTCTCAAGTGCACAGGTTTCTATCTCAGTAGGAGGCACTGTTAGTGGAAGACCTTAAAACAAAACACTACAGTCCTCCAGGCCAAGCTTTTTACCAAACGCAACATGCTTTTTAGAGCCAGTAAAAAACCATTATTCTAAAACACCTCAGATTATATAAAAGAGGATCTTATGCTTTAAGCTAACAAGGTTTTCGTTGAGCAACAGCATATGGTATTTGTTGATTTTTGTACCATAATGTTCTGAAGGCATCATCACTACTTATAGTCCTTGTAAGTAAACGTAATTTTCAATAGCAAAAAACTAGTAATAAAGATTCTTCAATGCCAAAAGTACTAGCAAAAAATCGGCACTTCTGGCTATTATACATACGAGACAAATTCTTTGTAACATGTATTTTAACATTTTAAAACTTGATATATTTGCCCTGTAGAGCATTTCAGTTTAATGAATAGGACCCACTACAAGGAGTCCGGACAGGTCAGCCAGATTTCCTAAAGTGACATTCTGCAATTTTTTAAATCACAGCTGGTCCTAACAGTGAACAAATTTAGTGTCACAACTCAGATCTGATTCTGACAAAGTAATACACTAATTTTAACCAAGGTTAATATCAAATTACACAATAAAAATTTTAAGTGCTATAAAGACTTCAGTATCCTTTCCCGTTAGCACTTCAATCTCATACTGAGTCAAGTCAAAACAAAGTGTGCCTAATAGCTTGATAATACTTTGACTAACTCTGCACTTCACCAGTTAAGGAGAGAGTAACTAAGTTGTTGGGGGTACTTTATTTATTTTTAGAGAAGGAAAGGTGAGCTTGAAGAAAAGCATTTCTTTAAGACAACTTAGTCTTACCAGAAAAAGATCAGTTTCAGCCTCATGCATTTACAGCTCTTAGTTCACTAGGCTTTAATTTCCTTTAAAATCTTTTACTTTAGTCCCATCAATAATAATAGGTAGACTAGCCACCATCATTTTAACTTCCATGCTGTTCAAGATTGCTCAGGGAAGGTGCAGGCAAGGCAGTGGTTAAAACTCTAGCTGCTACTGAACAAAAGCATGACCAGCCTCATTGCTATCAATAAAGCTGTGCTCAGCGCAAAAGTGCTAAACTAGGGAGAAAGGCTGTGTGCAGACAAGACTTAAGCATAATTTTAATAAGTCTAGCTTTAAAAAACTGCACAAAAATTGTGCTTCAGTGTGCACACCACAGTCCTGGTGTCCTGATTATCCATCCCAGGAGACCAGTGGAGTGCATCTTTGCTCCCTTTCTTCCATATGGCCAGGATCCACTGACTTTATTTATTTCAATAGAAGCCAGACATGTCTTGGCATACAGAGAGAACATAAATAGGGTGCATATCTACACCCAGGAACTGGGGAAACATTCCCTGATCCCACATCTTAGATGTAGCTACTAAACTTTTGACTTCTGAACAGAAATTTAAAATAAATTATTATTTATCTTTATCAGAGAAAGAACAGTAACTAACTCTAAATTAATCTTATGAAATAGACTTAACCATGTAAACATCAAATATTTTTAAAAAAAAAGATTAACCATCCTGATCCCTCAATATTAGAGTACCATATATTAGATTTTAGTCAAACTTTAAAGCCTAGATTAATTTTCTTGTTTTAGTCTTATCTTCAAGAACAGCAACAGCAGGTCAGGTATTACACAGACACCCCCTCCCCCCCTTTACATACACCTCATTTCATAGTCTTTTCTCTCATGACCTTCTACCACCCCTCATCTATCCCACTCTTCAGGATCTAGATCCTGCAAAGAAATACACGTGATTTTAACTTCTAGCAGATAGCTTATCAAATTCATAACATAACACAAAGTTAAAACATGCAAACATTTACAGTTTTACTGCAGCAAATGGCCATCTGAAAACTCAAACAAGGAAAAGGAAATGAAAAGGAAGCAGTCTTTAAATATTTAAAGATTCCTACAAAACTGAAAGAATAGATTCTTTTCCTTTTCCACTAAGAGTAAGACAAAGTGGCAGCCTTAATCTGAAGCTAAGAAGTTTCAGGTAAGTTGGGAAAAAGTCAAGCACTGAAATCAGTAATTTAGGAAAGCTGTGAAACTTTCCTTTCTAGCAAGCTTTTAAGACTTTAAAGATATCTCTGAAATAGTTCAGGCCTGGCTAATCCTGCTTTTGAGCTACAGGAACAGAAAAGTTGACTTCAAGTTCCATCTAACCCTATTTTCTAAGTGTTTTAAGTACTCTTGAAGTGCCACTCAAAACATCAATCCGCCTCTACTTCTCCAGGTCCTCAAATGAGTTGCATGGAGGGTAACAGTATTCCAGCTGAGTAAGCAGTGAACAAACTGTTGTCTACTTCTGTTGGCACGTTTGACTTAAGTTCATGGCTTCGTTCTATCTGCATCACTCTTGTATTTGGCACATTTTTGGCTTTTGAAATACTCTGCCAAAACAACCAACCGAAAAAAAAAACCCAACCCCAAAACCAACCTACACACACTCTCATTTGCTCCTGTCACTAAAAAAGTTACAAAATACCTCAAGGTATAAAGTCACCTTACCTCAGGTGTGTTGGTACAGGTCAATTCTGCCTTTTTTTTTTTCCTCTCTTCATTCCTACTCCTAAGAGATATTCACGAAGTCATGCCATAAGTGGCATCAATTTACTGAAGTTATTAGCAGTTCTCTTGAATCTGGACTAGGAAGAGGAAGTTCAAATCCCTCACCCCAATTCATGAAAATGCAAGTATAACTTGAAATGTGACATCCCAAGTATATGACTTTCATCCACAACTAATCCTGTAATGACCGTGGAGAGTATTTAAAAAAAAAACAACTAAAAAGAGACAAGGAGAAAGATAAAGGGAGAGGGAACTACTTCGGCAACATTAGGCTGCACAAGCTACACTTCTATCTGTATTAAAAACCCTAAAGTGTGACATTACATTATCCCATGTTTTCTGTTTAAAACCAGACTCTTTTCAGATGTCACTTCAACAAAATTGCCATGGATTAACGCAGCAGCAACAGGAAGACTGTGGTCTTTGATGGAAATTTAGAAGAGAAATGTTTCATAAAGACTTCATTTTTTGTTGTGTTCAAAATATTTTGGCGTATTTGTCTCTTAAATCCATCTCCTTGCTGTTTATAAGGGCCAGGGCTGGAAGCACATTGTATTTTCCTTTTATGGAGAAGGCAAGGACAGTCTAATAATTTATCAAACTTAGGGTGGTTGCTGCATAGGTCTCTAATTAAAACCATTCAAAATATGACTGCTGTTATAAGATAAGAGAAGGAAAATGTGCTAATATGACTTTCAGTACACCTACGATAAAACATTAATTCAATTCTTACATTCAGGAATCCCTCTCTGGGAAGTGTTGGTTAGTATAACAATGTCAACTAAGGTGCCTTAAGTTACTTCCTTTGCCATACATATCCATTCTTCATTAGCAGTGGTCATGCATTTCCTGTTTTGGTCTTCCTCTTACACGCGTGCACACACAGAACCACTGATCCACTCTACTTTCTCTAATATTTATTCGCAACAGCAGAATGGCCAGCAAAAACTGCTCCAACATCACCCTGAAAAAGGAGTTGGCTATAAAATAATAAGCCAGGCATCCGTCTTCCTATTCTACAGATGTTTGCTCCACTATCCTTCCTGTTCTACAGCATTTTTCATTTTACAGTTCCAAAGTGCTATATAAAAATGCATTATTAATTTTACATAAGAAAAAGGTAATATGCATTTAGATATTCTCTCCTCACCGATTTGAAATAATTTACTATAACCATACAATTCTGGAAACAGGCTATACTACGTGTATTCAGAGATGTTACGTAAGAGTGAAGACTCACATTCCAAGGGGTAAGTTAGAACAATACAGTAAATATCACTAATACAAGTAAATTCACAAGATTAAGTATCTGTTGTATAATTATTGCTAAGTCTACCCTGCATTTTTCTATTGGCTATGTATCAGTAACTTTGCTCATCACAACGTTTAGATTTTTAGTCTAACACAAAGGAAGACTTCATAGAAAATTTTACACAAATTTACTATTGTTGCAACACTAATAATCTATAACTTGAATGCACTCAGACCTGTAGCAGGCTGTTGCTGCTGAGTAAGTGTCGCAGCCATCGCAACGGCTGCTGCATTTGGTATGTTGCTGAAAGGGGTCGGTCCAGTGGTAACACGTGGCGCGCTCTGCCACTTCTTAGCTTCTGTTCGTCTTGCCTCAAACACATCCATGGCATCTCCCAGAAAGGTTTTCCTGTAGCCAAGGTATTGGTCTTTGAGCATCTGAAGGGGGTGGGGGGAAGCCATTTTAGTTCAGTGTATTTGACATACAACCTTAACTTAATAAGGAAAGAGATACTGAGTTATTTATAACTTCTTTTTTTTAAGGAAATAAACCCCCCACAACCTGAAAGCATCTAGGCAGGCTATGAGCTGGAGAGAACTGTTTTGCATTACCCATAGCCAGAATAGGTTTCTTAAATTCTGCAAAGCAGTCAAGTGTAACAGACTAACATACTGAATGGTATCAAAATCTCTCAAAGTTGGTATAGACCAGCACTATTCAATTTGTATCACTGTACTAGCTGACCTAAGAGGCAAAATACAGCCACATTACTAGCTTATAACATAAAATAACGCTCTTCAGCGTGACCCTTTCTGCATCGCAAAAGCAGACACTTTTGCTCCCCTATCACCTTCACCTGTATTTCTTTCCTTCCTTTCACTCTTGCATTTCTTTCTTAGCACAAAGCTGAAGAAGCTACCAGAATTTTAGAATTCACTCGTTTCTGATGCATTTCATCAACGATGTAATGCAGTGCAAATGCAATAGATCATTCTGCTTTGAACTTAACAAGTAGCCCAAATCTGTTGTTGTGTGTCCCCTCTCCTTGCCTATGCCCCTTCCCCCCTCAAAACCCCACCTTCTGTGGCAACACCTGGCTTGGCCTGTTCATCATGAGCCATTTCTATCTGTCACAGATGAGGGAACTATGGATATCTTAGGTAACATAAAAAGAATAAATGGCTTCAATTAAAGAACTGATAGAATGATTTCCATCTTCTAACAGAAGATCTTTAAATGTAATAGATTTATTAAAACCAAAGAACAGTAGGTTCAATTGAATTTTATGGAAAGCATACTATGTCCTGTGTTCCTTGCTAAGGATATGCTTGTTTCCAAGAAGAGGAGCTTACAGTCCAAAAAATTCTGACTCAGGATTTGAACAGCTGTAATCCTATCAGCAACAGCAGGAAACACACAGCAAGAATGACCTCATTATCACATCAGGAGTGCTGTCTTTGTAGAGAAAAGACATTTGTAGAACTCTTATGAGATTTACTACAATGCCATACTGACTGCCATAGGAGCTGACAAATGCCATGAGACATTGTAGAGAAGTTCTTAAGGCTAATCTATGCAGAATGATTTAATGACATTCTCTACCCAAACTGTGCCCAAGCACATTTTACTCTTCACTGACCTTGGATACAGAATGTATCTATATGTTCATATATGATATAAATATATTTAACAACTAGCCCTGTGCAAAGATGTTTCAGGCCATATTTTTCTACAACTTCATACCTTTGAGTCAAAGTGTATGTGCAAACCAGAAAGCCTACTTCAGACAAAGGAATGAACTGTGGTCACAGCTCTGCCTTCACAAACCATATCACAACCATCAAATAAGGCAGAGACAGCAGTTGGGAAAACTGCTCTCCTCTCCTAGCATCTCCTAGCTGATAAACTAAAACAGATGGTCAGAATGACAAATCCACTTAAGCAGTACATTCATTTTTCTGATTTTTCAAGCTTTAGTTATAATTGTGTCTTCCAAAATATCAGCCTTCATTCATGTCCACCCACTAGATTAAATCTCAAAAGAATTCCCCAAGAGAAGGAAAAATCCTCAAACCAACCCCTTGGTTTCAGGCAATAGAATGCTGCTTAAGCTGAAGTAAAGTCTTTCCTATTCAGTCACTCTGACAAGGTACTGCAAATACTATTGCTTATACTTGCATACTAATCCAGCTCTTCAAATGGAAGAGGAAAAAAATGTTTCATCACAAAGACCACTGCATGAATTCAGGCTACACTCAGATCTCAGAAGTGAATGGCCCAGAACACATTTGGGATCCTTTTTGTGTAATTCTGCCAAAATTATGAAGGAGCCAATATATTCTGTATCTGGTATCAAAACCGAGTTAACTAAGAGCAGCACAGATATCTGATGGCAGGTAGCTGTAAACCAGTGAATTTCCATGCTGACAGAAGCAATGCAATGCAAGGAATCTAGTTCATACAAGACCTCAGTATTCCTGAACTTTATTCAGGAAAAGTAAAAAAAAGTTTCAGGTGTTTAGAGAACTAGCAATACTGTGCAGAAGCAGCTTTGAGGAAACAAGCAGAAGATTTACCAGAGCTATTCCCACTAAGGAAGTCACTTAGCAGAAACAATCCCAAACACTTGTACTCTTCTCCAAGTTTTTTTTTTGTAACCAAGAAGGGTTCTGATGATCAAGAAAAATTACGGATTGTAGAACATTGACATTTTATCAATATGTCCAGAACTGTAAATGGGAAATTCAAGCTGGAGTCCATGATGGAGGAAACAAGCCTAACTAGGACCTTTGATACATTAGCATTTTTTCCACAGTAGTCTTTTTTCCCTATACATACGATTTTACATGAAAACCAGGTTGAAAAAAATTAAGCAAGCCAGAACACAATTTTCAAAATTCTTTGATACGCTGAAGAATCTTATATATGAATACCTACTTTTTTTCTGTTACCTATTTGAGTAAAAGCAGATTTAGATCATCTTTGCTTGAGATCAAGAGGTCATTGGGCAAAAAGCAAAACATACAAGCATGAGCTCAAAGACAGACATTTCAAAAATTTATCAACAATTAAAAAGGAACAGGAGTTAAATGAAAAACATTTTGTAACCTAAATGATTGTGGTCAGTTGCTATCATCACTGTAAGTAATTAATTCAAATTAGACTTCAGGTGAACAGAAGTTCTTTTTTAATCAAAGCACTTCTCCAGGACAGTTTGAAAGTTTTTAAAAGCAGTTAATTTAACAGAAGGAAAAAAAGAATACCTGAAGATATATTTTCAAAAAGTGACCCTCTGTGTTCCTGTGTATTTATTGAAAGAACTACATCAAAACAACGTACCTTTACATTTTCATGTATTGATTGAAGTTGTGCAGCTAAAGCTACAAATGTTTGATAGATTTTCTGCATAGCCATAGACAAATCTGTAAGAGGCATATAAAACATTGGTAAGTGACAATCTTACTACCAGGAGAAAAGATTCAGTGTTTACACCACAGCAAGAAGCCGACCCAAAACCCATGCAGCACAAAGCACATAGACATTAACTTGTTCTCACGCAATTGTTTATAGGAAATACAGAATTTGAGAGCAATTGGGTGACACAAGTCACCCAAGGACTACTTTTTGAAAGGGCTTCAAACTTTATTTTGAAAAGTACTCTCTTCTCAGATTTATTTTTATATACGTGGCAATTCATTTCCTATGATTCTATCATTCAGGAAAGCTAAAGTTAGGTTAAATAATATTTTTTATCTAATTACATAGGAACATTTTACCTGACTTTTTTACATAAATATAGTTAAATCAGATATTCTTGTGTTTGTATATATTTTCCACTCTTTCTGACTTAAAGCACAGTTAAGTGTTCAGTTGATCTTGCCAAAGAGAAAGCAGTAGAATGGAAGCTTTACTTACATTTTAAAGACATGATTAACAAGCATCACGGGAACTCTTATTCTAGCTCTACCCACAAGCACATCATGAACAAAGAAACACAACGGGGAGCTTCTTGCCTACATAAAGTCTTAAATTTAGGATATCCTACTTCCCACACAGATATGAAAGTGTTTTCAGCGCACTGATCCAACTAATGCAAAACTTTAGGAGTAAAGGGAAAAATCTCAAAGGTTTTGGTAAAATGAGGCATCTGCTGACAAAAAATGCTTTTCTGAAAGCAGCACTGAAACAATGTACCAAAATGGAGGACAGAAAAGTACTGAAGTCTTTCACTGAGAAAAGATCAGCTATCACATTTCCTCTGAAGGATGCCATACAACCTACTGAAATGCAAATAGTAGCTATCAAGTTCTTGAAGATGAGCAAGTCTAGCAATGATTCTTGAACTGAAAAGGTCTACCTCTCCATAGGGGAATTTATCCATTATAATTTGCATTTCTTTCTGAAAAAGAAAAGCTCGGGAATAAATCTCATGCCAACGTGCAGGGCTGTGGAGGCAGTGGTATCTAGAAAGACTAGCCACAAGTTTCCAAAGAGTCTGGAGGCAATTTATTGATACTGAATACTAGACATCTCAAAATTTTCAAGACATTCTCGGTCATGGTTTCCTGTATGGTAAAGGCTACATATGCAATGCAGTGTTGACTAGATCATTTGCTGACAGTCTGAGCATGCTGGCACAACAGATTGAGCCTTGCCCACACAAGCAAGGAACCTTAGATTATAGCAGAAACTGCTGAAAAACCTGAGGAAAATCTGTGAAGGCACCCCTCTCATACTCTGGACAGACAAGAGGATCACATGGAAAGACAGAGGACCCTCAGGATTCAGCAGATCTTCCATTCTGGAAGCTAAGTCTAGACAGTTCTCTTGTTTTTGACATATAAGGTCCAGAGTCTAGGTACCACCCTGTGATGGCAAGATGTTCAATTATCATTTGGCACAAAAAGATATGCACTTGAAATCACTGCTTATTGCAGGACCTGTACCTAAAGTGGCTCAAAAGATAAAAATGTCTGTGAGCACAGAAACGGTAACCAACCAGAGGACTACTGTCCAGAGGTCAGCGTTCTCCCACCGGAGAGATTCTCCCCAAGACTGAATGATGTGACAGCAAGCAAGACTAAATTTTCTCAGTCGGTCAGAGCTGAAGGCAATACCAAAAGGCTCCAAACTAAGGAAAAGTTCCCATTTTGATCTGGAGCTGGCAGAGCAGACACCCACATTTGTCTGGTCAGGCAGCCCAGTGCAAGACAGAAGGTGCCAGACATCAGCCTAGATGCTGAAGGGAGGGAGATGGATATATTGGATGTCAAAACAAATCAGGCTTAGAAATTGCACCTCAAGAACTAGATCCATCTTAAAAAGTTCAAGAACCTTTATGAATTTAACCTTTAATTCCAAATCTTTACATTGAACAACTGCAGAATCTATCTGAACACTTATTTCTGTACATTAAATAAGAAAAGCCAACAACAACAACAGAGGAAATTAATTACTAAGTTTTTCTTACAGGTATAAGATTTGTTAATTTTTATGTATGAAACATTCAAATTGAAACATTTACCTTGTGGAGTTATGTGTGAATTATTTGCTTGAGTAGCAAGATGATTTTCCAGTTCTTCTATTTGTTGCCTGTACTGCTGCAGCTGTACTTCAAACTGCTCGACCAAGATTCTGAAGTAGCTACATGAGTAAAACAATCAAATCGTATGATTAAACTTCACTAGTTTGCCACTATTTTTTTAATCTGATCTATATTAGCTGCCAATTTTCATTTAATTAATTGCAACAGTTATGTTCTATGACATTCTTGATGTCCCTCTACTAGTGGAAAGAGAGAAGACTATTTTCTCATGTCTATGAGATAAAGAGAAATTAAGCGTAGAAATAAAACACTGATTCTATGAAGTGTTCGGTACAAATGTTACGAGAAGTAGAAAAAATTTCATATTATGAAGTTCATAGAATCACAGAATAGTTTGGGTTGGAAAGGACCTTTAAAGGTCATCTAGTCCACTCGCCGTGAAATAAGCAGGGACATCTTCAACTAGATCAGGTTGCTCAGAGCCCTGTCCAACCCAATCTTTAAAAAGCTTCCAGGGATGGGGCATCCACCTCTCTGGGCAACTTGTTCCAGTGTTTTGCTACCCTCATCGTAAAAAAATTCCTCCTTATATCTGGTCTGAATCTACCCTCTTTCAGTTCAAAACCATTATCCCTTGTCCTATTGCTACAGGCCCTACTAAAAAGTCTATCCTCATCTTTCTTATAAGCCCCTTTTAAGTATTGAAAGGCTGCAATAAGGTCTCCCCAAAGTCTTTTCTTCTCCAAGTTACATTATGGACTATTTTTTATGAATAACAGTAACTCACTCTGCTGGGGCTGTATTTTCATGCTGAAGACCAGGAGGAGTTTTCTGTGTTCGTAATGCTATTTCTGCATTCTTTAGCTCCTAATAGGGAAAATTAATAAGAGATAAGGTTCTGAATGAAGTGTTCAAAAAGAAAAATAGCTACAACTCTACTGCTCATTCACATAAAATATTTTCTTCATATATTTAAGTTAACACTGTGATAGAATCTGACCAGAAATTCTTCACAGAACAGACTGCCAGAAAGTTGGAGAACTGTGAATACCAACAGAAGTTTGGGGAAGGAACAAACAGCAGCACATACTGAAAGCACACTGGGCTCTCAGAAGTTGAGAAAGTATTGCACTAAACTGTCAGAGATTATATCTAATTTCTATTGTACTTCAGAAATCCTGTTACAATTATTGAGGACTAGGGGGAAAAAAAAGCAACAGCCAAGTACAAGGAAGTAGCACACCTAAAAGAGAAGAAATAGAACAAAAAGGATTATTTCTCCTTTTAAAAAGAAGATTAACTAGTTAAAAAAAAGCCTCTCTTTCTATGGAAATGATCTTTTTATGCATGATAATTACAGCATACACTTTTGTTTACTACCTTCTAATAACTCTATCACTAAGAATTTCTCAGTGCCTGGTTCTGCGATTATTCTCAACCGCATCATTTACAGAAATATGAAAATATCAGTAACAAGTTTTTGTTTCCACAGAAAACTGTTGGCAAGGTACAACTATAGAGTATTTCCTTTTGTTATCACAAGATATAGAAAAAACATCAACATTTTTACTTTAGAATAAAATACACATATATATCAAGCAGCCTTGACATACCAGATGAAATAAAAAGTGGTACAGAACTTAACTTGAAAAGAACTTGCATCAAAACTTGAGCTCAAATTGGTTGCACAGTTAAGATGCAGACTGGTCGACAGAGTTGTGACTCAAGTTCACTAAACGAATACTAGTGATAGTTAAGATATTTTGGTCCCCGAAATGTTATGGGGTGGTTTTTGTTTTGTTTTTTTAAAAGTCATCAGAAGAAAACATACTTGCATTGCTGCTGCTCCAGAGTCCAGCATGTTGTTACAAATATGTCTTTACTAGCAGCTGAATATATAACTGAAACTGAACTAAAGTGGGCACACATTCCCTTCTGTTGCCTTTGCTATGTAGGAGCGCTTTCCTGAATAAAAGTAATTTTATTGCTGTTGTACTTATCTGAAAATACTGACATCACAGATTTCAGTCTCCCTCAGTAACTTCAAACAGATTAGAAGGGATTCAATTTTTCGCTTTGTTTACAACTGTTTTAGTTTGGACACGTGTTAACTTGACTGATAAAGAAGGCTAGTTATCTGATATGAAATAATCAACATACAAACTCTAAATAACAAAATTTATATTCAATTATACCTGTGCAGTTTCCACTTTCAGCTTGTCAATATTAAGAGTGTTTCTCTGTAATCCACTGGCAACTACAGACAGAAGTTGTTTCAAAGCTTTAATGTCTTCTTGTACTTTAAGCATTGCTTTAGAGGACATTCTACTAATCTCTTCCTGAACTTGTTTTTGCTCTTTCACAAATTTCCTGGGCAAGGGAAAAAGAAGAGGGTGGGGAGGAAAGAAACATAATAATACATTGAACCTGAAGTATGCAAGTGTTTACTTCTCAGTCACATTATTTAAATAGGTATTAAATTAGTTTTTCCAAAATCAAATACTGAACAGTAAAATTACTGTATAGCGTAGTATTATCTTAACTCCTAGCATGCTAATACTGTAAAAAAAACCCACCAACCCTCCCAAACTTCAATAGCAAGTGTTTAAACATGTTATGCTGAACCCTGACAAACTAAGATATATATCAATTTTTTTATATATATATATAAAAAAATATATAGCATCTATGTAAAAGTGATTACTACTTTGAACTCACAAATACAGTGACATACCACCTCTTTGACTAGTCTACAACCTGCCTCCTTCCTGCCTGAGAGAAGGTTCTTTTGCAGTTCTCTCTATTCCATACGAGATCCACAATGCACATGCAGTATGGACATAAGGTTCAGTACTTACTATGCATGTGCAACAGGCTTAATACTCCCAGAGAGAGATGGATCAGATTCTAAGAGCGTATTTGTTGGGCATGCTCATTTGCATAAATGCATGGAAAAGCAAGGCTGAAAAAAAAAACAGCCTAAGACTTCAGCTACTAGAACTATCCATCTACTCTGTTCCCAAGGTGAACCTGCTGAAAGGCCTTGGGCTAATAAGTTATCCTGCATGCAGGCTGCAGTAGGGTGTTTTTGGTCACAGAGCATCGACAGCATACAATACTTTAGCTAATCAACTATCATAAAAAACACTACTTACTGTAGATTTTCTACATCTTGACAGATTACTGGAGGTAGATTTTCGTCCTTTAGTGCTTTGCTATCTCTACAAGAGACAATGCATGTTTAGATGGTGCTTTAATACTGCCAAACATTTTTGCATGACTTCTAAATATCGTGAAAACATTTAAGTGACTGATTACAGTTTTGCACCCATTGCACATATGCTGCAACTAGGAATGATTTGGATTAATGCATACAGATACTATGCCAGGGTCCAAGCCTGTGGTGTAAGCATCGTACACATTTGCAGAAACCATTCTTCAGACCACATGATCAGTCTATAGCAGATGCCAGATAAGCTGTAGGTATTGCATTTGATGCGAAAATTGCAGTGTTTAAAATGATGACCCACCATTATTAAATTGGCCATATTGCAAAAGTTGGTTATTTACATTTATGCCTTTTTCAAGACTGAAGTAGTAGAAAAGCCAACATATTTAGTTTAGCTGTTTTCTAATAAGACATGGAATGCAAAGAAAATCTGACACTTACTCTGGTCTTGTTCCTGTTTTGTCACCTAGAAAGTAAAAACTGTAGGTCAGAAATAAAGCTTTGAAGAACAAACAAAACAACTTTAGTGAGATTTTAGGGAAGAACTAATGACTACAATCTGCTTGATTTCTCTTGATAAGAGGAACAGACTAGGCTAGCCATAAAAGAAAGAGGGTTTTAATTTACTCCCCCTTCACAGATAAATATCTTTTCAAGAACAATGGTTCAACAGTTGAGGTGCTAATTTCTTGGCACACAGAGTAATGCAAAACATCTTGTGTCACTATACAAGTCACTACAAATGCATAAGCAACTGCAGTTGCATAAGAAATCTGTTCCTGCTTATGCAACCACAACTCACTTAAACCTGCGCCCACAAAACATTCAAGTGTTTAAATTCAGCAACAGCAGCCTCCTCTCAAATACGAATCATAGAAGGTAATGAAGGTTTGCCTATTGGACTTCCCTAAGAATTCTGCTATCGCATTAAGTCCAGTAATGAATGAGGTTTTACAGAACTGAAGATGTTACTGCTTACGTACCACCTACACACTCCAAACTACGCATCTATGGATCAAGATGCCAAATGCCTCTGAGTAATAGAATGGAGCTGAGAACAATATTGTGCATAACACAGGCCATGACTATTTCCAGTCATGGCCGGGGCAGTAATCACATCCCATACTATAGCAGTCTGCTGGGAAGAACACTCACTCAGAAAGACCAAGAAGTGGGCTTCTACCTTCTTCAGCTGGATGCAATTCACATCCTCACTTCCCTCTAAGTGCCACCAAGGCAGAAAGTAGCTATGCAGCTAATGCTAGTGCCACAAACATTTTAAGCTGCACAAGCCAATGCTCTTGCCAGGAGAAGCTACTACTTTTAGAAGCAACATCTACTTAAATTGTCTGCAGACTCTGTCACCCAGTATGTTAGAGAGCCTCAAGTCTCACAACTATTCCCTACGCCTTTTGCTAAGAGGAAAAAAAAAAATCTACACAAAATTGGGGGGGAATAAACCCCAGAATTTAGGACTCCTTTCTCAGCTGATAACCTAAGTTAGGCAGAAAACTAAGTATATATTTTGCTTTCTCTCTCCAGCAACTTTTTTTTTTTGCTGTAGGTCAGAACAATACTTTCAAAGTAAAAGATACAGATTTGAAATCAGATTTTTTTACTTTCTGGGCAAGTGAGTGCTCCAGATTTTACATTTTTTACATTCTTTTTAGTAATACATGAGGAAAATACATATAAAAACATCTTCTTTTCCTGCAGCTGTATTTTAAAGAAATACTAGACAGTCAGTCTTCAGTCTTCAGAAGGAAAAGCTTTTATAACCAATTCCAGAAGAGAGAACACAGGTGCTAGTCCCTGTCTGTCCTGGGATTTAGGGTGCTTTGCTTTGGTAGCCACATCTCCTCCTTCCTTCAGGAAGGAAAAGAAATAAAAACCTCAAAACCATAAAACCACCACCCTCAAACCTTAACACAGTTCCTCATATAGCAGTACAAACAATTGTACTGACAGAACTCAGTAGCAGCACACAGGTGGGGATATTTGTCATGGCTGCATAAGCCAGCACTATCCATTATGGGAGACACTCCTAAATTAAAGCCTAAATTAAAAAAAAAAAGAAAACTCGAAAACCAGTCTCCTTCGACATTTCCCACTGCTTAGCTAAGGGATCTCTGCTTATCATCCTGACAGTGATAGTCCAACTCACCCAGTTCCACTATGCAACATATGGGGAATTGAGGTACTCATTCAAGTTTCCACCCTAAGAGCTGGGCAAAGCAATGCTGAGAGATGTCAGACTGAAGCAGATTGAGTCTGTGGTTCTCTGGTCCTCATTTTAAGATACTTGTATATTATGGCAGTATTGTGATACCCTAATATTATAGTAATGGAAATCCCATAAGAACCTAGGAATCGTAGCTTTTTCTTCACTCCCAGTTTCAGTAATAAGCCCCCAAAACAATCAACATCATGCAGAGCGCTCCAGTTTGGACAGTCAATACACCATCTCTTCTACAAGTATGAAGAACTATGTTTCCACAACTCATGTTACTCTGTAAAGATGGTTTTACAGACTTTCTGTATTTCCTTCTCTTTTAGCTGTTGGTATACCTAATTTAAAATTTGGCTCCTGAATGGAATCAAGAGATTAAATTAACAGTATTGATTCCCCAGAGAAAACGCACGTTTTAGAATCAGCTTTAGTTAAGCTTACTCTGGAAGTATAAAAGCAAGACAAATTAATAAGTGTCCACATGTCAATGCTCAATATTCCCTTACTTAAGTACTTTAAAGCTACCACAGAGGTAAAGTTTTTATAACTGGTTTTAACAACCTGGATAGAACATATCAGATAGAACTACACACCACCAGAAATACAGCTTTGAAGAATAACAGCTAAAAATACGACATTTTTATTGTGCAGGCTTTCGAAAAAAGAAACCAAGTTTAAGATCTGTTACAGCTGGAGAAAGCTGGTTTCAAACGAGTACTTTTTGTATTTGCAATGCATTACTTAAACATAGCTCTGCTCCCCCCTCTAGTGGCTATTCGACATATAGCTGTTCAGAAATCTGCCATAGCTTTTCAGCAAACGGCCCTATGAGTCTTCACTCCTGAAAGGCTAAAGGGTTTAGATCCTAGTTCTCAAGTATGATACTGGTTTATACTTATTTTAAATAAATTTACATTGCATTTGCAACCAAAATCTTGCTCTTCTACAGAAGCACAATATCTAAGAATGAAATTAACTGAAGTGTCTTGTAAAAGGGGAGGGAAAAAAAGAGTTAAAGCTGTCAGCTTTAATTTCACACTCCTAACACAATGAAATAGTGTCTTTGCTGTAGTGCTCTGATAATTTTCTCAATTAAAAAAAATTATGAATGTTTTAAAACAAACTTACTCTTTTTGTCTGAAGAACTACTAAAATCAATGCCACCAAGACCTTCATTAGTAGTAGTTGAAGGAGCCGCAGTTGTCCCCAGAGTCAAACTCAATGTGTTCTGCCCAAGTCCTACAAGAAACCCAAACAGAATTTCTGCACTTAAAATATTGATAATTAAAACTTCTTTTAAACTAAAAGCACATATAATCTCGCTTGCTGTTTCAGTGTCCATTTACTACATTTGGATTTAAAAAATATGCAAAATAAACAGAGAAGAAAACAGACTGCATGAAGTTTCATACAATTGTACGCAAGCGTTTTATGTAATTTCTTCACACTACCAGGTAGCTAATTAGATAACTAACTTATCAGCATCTTGTGTATTTCTGTTTCATTTAAGAGTTTAAAAGCAGTGTTACCAAGACTACAATACAGCGCAACAAATTTTTCCTCTAGAGCTGAAAAAGACAGGAAGCCATGAAAATGACAATACTAACAGTTAAAGATTTTATTTAGATCAAAAGCCACCAAAATAAGGAGCTTTCAACTTCTCCAGTTAAAGGAGATACTTGTTATCATCACCCTCTCCCATTTATGATCAACTTCCTTGAGTCAATTATGGCAATGACAAAGATTTCCTTGCATTTTCATTTAAAAAAAAAGTGTTAAGTACAAGTGAATTTAAGAATGAGAAAGAAGCCAATGATTCAGATTTCGTTTTTATTATCCTGTTACTGTTCTTAACTGTAACACTGCCAAAAATTACACTTTCACAGTGTTAAGATTTTATATAAACTAAGTCTTACATTATGAAATTTATACAATCACATGTTAAATTTCAATGTTTTGAGACAGAAGGAGGAAAAAACTAAAATAACTTTTACCTGTTGCTGCTGTGCTTGTATTCTGGAAGAGTGAACCTCCTAAACCTGCTAAGGCTCCTCCTAAGGAAAGGCCTGTGGAGGCAGTTGTAGTCGGAGCAGTTGTGCCACCCAAATTTAATGTAAAGCCAGTAGTTCCTGCAGAAAAAGGAAAACAATTTCATGCAGACACTGCACTCAAATACATCCACAGACAATTTGAAATAACTGAAAGGTCTGAACAGCATCTTTATCATAATTGGGTAATAAACTCAATCGTTTTTATTTCCTGCTGATTTTCCAAACAAAGCCATAGAGACTTTTGAATTATGTTATTTTGTCCTACAATATCATAATCCTGATTAGTCCATATTTACCTGCAACTATACAAAATTTGGGAGTCCCCCAGAACACTAGAGAATCTAGAAGTTGGCACAGAATTTATTTTACAGCATAATGGATCTAACAAGTGCTGTTGACTTCTTATATTAAAATGCTGAAGTGTTAATGTTTTATGTTAAACATTAAAATATTTTACACAAGACAGATGATACAAGAACATTTCCTTGGTAGTTCCTCTGGAATTAAGCATCCCAGCTTTTGGTAGGATAGGGAAGAATTGAGTAGAGAGAGACCACAGGCATAAAGGGACAGAGCACAGAGGGCACAGATAGCTGAGCTCAAATGCAGGCTCCTAAGGTTAACAAAAATGAACTCCAGTCTAATTATCATCGTGCACGGTGCAGTTTAGCTCGGTTAAATATGATGGCAGGTATGTGCCAGTATGAGAACTAAACTGGAAAAACCTTGTTTCCACTACTAGTTAACCATTTCAGGCCATCTACAAGCGGTAGACATTTTCCAAACTTTTCAGCTGTGCAAGTAGGAAGCTTTCAAGCTTCAGTGGTGTTAACAGTAACAAAAATAATGATTTTGCATACAAATCAGCTCTTGCTACACTTCTAATGACTTAGATTATATGCTGCCTGTATCACATGGTATACTGCCCATAAATCTATCTGTATTAGGGTACCCAAATTTAGAACTAGTGAAGTCCAATGAACCTTCTTATTAAAGTACCACAAAATTACGTAAATGCTAGAAAAATAGAGTGTAGAACTGTTTTACCATAAAGTTTTATTGTTAAACCCAAACAACCACCCCCACAAAAAAAACCCCAAACCCCTGAACAGTTTCCTACCTGCTGCGGGAGTTGATGTAAGAGCAGATGATAATGATAGGCCACCCGCTGAGGTAGAAGTAACAGGTAAAGCAAATGGTGTGGCTGAACCCGCAGGTTTGTTGAAACCTAAACTAAAGCCTGTGGTAGCTGCTGATGTGGTGGCAGGCGTGCCTAAAAGAAACCCAAAAACAATTATCACTCTTAGAACATGCTGCTTGAGAATGAATGCCTAATTCACCTTCTCTTCTGAACTATTCCCATTTAACCATCATGAGCACCACAGCATGCAAAATCACTTGCATCAGTAAAATATCCCAATAGCACCTTCAGACAAATTTCAAACATTTACATTAATTGCACAGGCATTTTTGCTCCAGAACTCCTAGTGATCCAATGGGCTTTAATCATGGACTGGCAATTCTATCTAGTGGTAATTAAAAACTGTAAAAAAAAAGCTTCCACCAAGAGCATCTAATAGATGAACCAAATATTGGTAAACGGAGCTATAAACAATACTGCCCAAAATACAGACTAAAAATTCTCAATGGGATGTGCATACCAAAATGAATGCACATATCCTTTCAATTTGTAAACAAGAAAAATATGTTGAGAAGTTATTCCCTCAAACTTTGCTTTCGAACACTTTTAAAGTAAAGCAAACAAAGCTTCCACTTCCTGCTGTTTTCATGGTAAGAATACATTTTACATTCTAGAATCCATATTCCAAAGTAAACGAGTGTGCATATACATACACAAACCACAACAGCATGCATAAGAAACTGAGAATACCAAGTATGTGAAACTGCTGTGTGTCTGTTTTGGACGACAATTTCATTCAGCTATCGAAAAGAATTAATGTTCATCTACATAGTACCGACTGCCACATATGATTATGCATCACACAGTCTGTTCTGGGTTAGCTGCTGCTCCTCCCTTCTTCTGCCCATTTCATTTGCTTCTTTAACCAACACTATTTTTTCCTATTTATTCACACTATGGCTTCCTAAGTTGTTGGACTGCAGTCTGCCTTGTAGCACCACCCCCACCCCCAACATTTGTGATACTCAAGCTCAGTTTCTCCTCAGACCTCAAGTTGCTGGTGTTTAAAAAGAAAAACAACAAACCCCACAACTGCCCACATATTCCTGTATTTCTAATGACAGCTGAAACATAGTCACTAAAGATGCAGAGAAACAAAAGTCAAGTATTCCCAAGGTCCGTTCCCAGTTCAACCCTCTTTATTCTGCTAAAAGAGGTAATTACCAAACACGCCTGTTCACACAAAGTTCATTAGAGCAACAAATTCTGTGTGAAGAATTCTTTGACAACATATCCCACCTCCCCTCTGCTGAAGGATGAAACTCCTTAGGGGACATAAATACAAAGTCTAACTTTTCACTATGACCACTGTCACTGTTGTACAGGAATGGAATAATCCTTTAACAACAAGTAACAATGCCCAGAACTGCAGGACTCCACTCTGGTTTGCAGCCTTAACATTTGGGCTGCAAAGCAGACTGCAATTAGTAATGGGGAAAAAGCTCACATATGACCACTAACTTTCTCCATTACAAGAAAGATCTATCTGTATTTCTGTTTGCCTGTATAACATTAAAACCCAAATTAGGTCCTTACCTAGTGTCAGTCCTGTAGCAATAGTTGTTGCTGTTCCTGCTTTAAGAATGGAAACGGAGTAAGAATAGTAATTGAAGACCACAGAGCAGTTATGATAGTAAAAAACATGAGACAAAACACTGAAATAATGCAACATTATGAGACAATACGTAGACTATTATACAAGTTTTTTCTGTATGTTGAAAGCAAAACAACATTAACATAGAAAACAGTATTTGTAAGCAGCAGCAGCACAAATCAAAGCATAACTGACTTCAAAAAATGTCATTTTTAAGAATCTGCTAACAGTGAAGCTGATGTTATAACAGCACTATAGCAAATTGTTTGAAATTCCAAACAAATTAAGATAAACAAAAATATGGAAAAGTAATTCTATCAAGTATTTTTTTCAGCCATATGGCAGTACATAACATTAGTATGTAAAACAGCAGATTTAGAGTATAATGAAGAGGATTAGAAAGTCCAAAGCCTTTGCAAAATCCTGTGTCTTGGTTTAGGGTTCCTGCCCTACTGGTAATTTAAAGAGATTATTTTTAACACAGTGCTATGCCATTTCATATTTGAAAAAACATCTGATGAGAAAATTGAAATAATCATTGAGAGCTAAAAAAAATTACCCCAATGTAGCCAAACACAGTAATACAGGCTTTCAGTCTACTGTTGAATTTATTTTTAGTAGATTGGTTTTTAGAACTTCCCCTATCTACTCATACAAGTGTACAAGAAAAAAAGACCGTTTTGTCTAGCAATATTGAAGCCAAAGTAAAATTCATTGTTATGAATTTCAGCATGATGGCTGAAAAAAATACCTAGTCAGAAAAGTTTTATTCTTTTGCACTCCAATATTCCTGTAAGAATCTGTATGTTCATAGGCTGAATTAGAGACCTAAGAAAATATTAATAGATTTCTTCATGCATATTGCTAACATTAAAAAAACCCAACAAAACAAAAAATGTTTACTACTGCAGGATTACAAATATCACATTACAAATACTAACAATGTTTTAAAATATTTTTCAGATCAAAGTATACCTCAATCTTAAATCATAATTTTGAGCATCCTGGATGAAGAGTTAGATTTCTAGAAAACATCAGGATTCAAATTATGCAACAATTTACACATAGGCCCAGGCACAGTTTTCTGGTAACTGCATTTGTGTTTCTGCAGCATTGGTACTACATAATTCTCAGCAAATGACCTTTTAAACTGTTCAATGAAGCCTTTTTAGAAAACTACATAAGTAATAACCTGAGCTACAGAACTACTGTAAAAAAAGTAAGCACGTTATGACCCAGGTTTTTTGTGTACATATGATATTTCTTCACTGTTGATTCAAATTTCTGCTGTACAAGAATTTTTTCTACCTGTACTGGTGCCTCCTAGTGTAAAGCCAGTGGTCGGTTTTGATCCAAAAAGTCCACTCCCAAAGCCCACTGAAGGAGCTGATGTAGTTGCTGTAGCAGTGGAAGAGCCCAGAGTTCCAAAATTAAGTCCTCCTGTTGAGCTATTACAAAATAAGACTATTAGCAATAATTATTTTTCAAAATAAAAAATCCCCCCCCCCCCCCAATTTCAGTTTCTTTCCCACGCCATGATTCATTTTCCTGAACCACACACAATGCAGCTGGACAAGACAGAGTCCAAGCTCACTGCCACCAAACAGAAAGAGGAAGCCCATCTCCCTCTTTCCTTCTACAGCTCTGTAACTCCCACTGCTTCCCTGACACAGACTCCACCATTTGTTCAGCTCCTTGCTGAGCTGATACATCTTGCTAGACCAGTGGGAAATTTGCTAGACCAGTGGGAAATTTGAACTTTTCTCTGTTAGATCATCTCATTAGTTCTGCCTAATTATTCTCCCTGAACTACTGAAATGGGAGAACAAGTGTTAGAGGCAGCACAAAGATGACAACAAACCTCCAAGAACATCTTTTCAAAGCAGGTTACAAGTCCAGTTAGATACCTCTGACCAGAAGCCTCAACCAATGTTACTTTATTTAATTCTAAAGTGATAAGCAGAGACACACAACCATTCACATCAACAGCACAACTTTGCCCTACCTTACCACCAAAACACACTGATGCATGAATTCATTCTCTAACCAAAATGCTATCCTTCCCCACAGGTGCAAACCATAGGGGACCCATGCCTACCATACTTTCTTTTTTGACTGTATACTTGTCAGAAAGTTACAGAAATAAACTTCCAGAGCTATTTTCACAGATGAAGGTACAGAGAGGATGTACAGATGAATGTACACATATGTACACAGATGAATTTCAGAGAGGAAGGAGAGAATCAGAGATCAGTCATCACCGGGAAAATTAAGCCTTTTTTATTTACTTTGGGTAACTACACATTTTAGAAGTTTCACGGCAAATAGAGAACGCGCTTTAAATTTAGCAGAGAACGCATTAAGTTACTGTACAAAACATGGGGGAATACAATAATCATGATTATCTCTAACCAATGAAATTACAGGTACTAGCAGCCAGACGAGTCTATGATTTTAAAAATTTTGTTCTTAAATTGACAAAAGATCAAGTGAATAATTTATTTGTAGTAACTTCCTGCTCCCATTTGTGAGCCTTTCTAGAAACTAGCTAAGTTTTCTCTACCTTAAACAACATTTTGAATAAGTACAACAGTAGCACTGAAACAAAATGCAATTTAGACTTCAGGGTAACAGTTGTCAAGAAGTATTTTATGTTTCAGGTGTTCAGTATTCTCTCATTGTTCCCTTATCTCCTCTATTTTTGTGTGAAGGCAGCTCCTAGGCATAATAAATTAAACACAAAAGTAAATCCTTAAAAAAAAAAGGCTATAATTAACTTTTACATTAAAAGTTTTCAAAATATCTACAAAACTGATCTTGGCAAGCCCAGCAAAAGTTGGTTGCAAGTCCAAAATCTAGGTGTGAGTTATTCTTAAAGAAGTAATTCAGGAAGCAGAGTGCCAAGAAGTTTAGAAGGACACAGACCCACTAATTGTCCAACTCCACAGGAGCCAAAGCATTTCAGCTTTCTTTACTCCCAAAATTTCAACATACCAAACTACAGCACCATGACCTAACTGCTTGTAAACTTAAACATACAACATGGTGCTTCTATCACTAGTCAAGGGTTTATGTTTCTTATCTTTTTCCAGTACAAAGATGATTCTTCTGTAAAAATTTTTCTTCTTTCAGCATTCCAGTAGAAGAAAGCTAAGGTGTAAAATATGCAATTCAGCAATAGGACAAAAAACCCAAATAAAATGAAGTGGCATTTTGTTTGTTTTTTTAAGATAGAAAGAAACCAAAATGTAGAAATAAAGCAATGACAGCATTCTCACCAGCAGGAAAAAGCATGTGCCAGAAGGACTATCTACTCCCCACAGATGGAAGGAAGAGGAACTCAGGTCACTGAAGTCAGGTCTTAACTCTAATTTTAGAAGTAGAACAAAGCATTGCACCTGGCTAAAGCATACTATAGAGAACATCGATTAACAAAAAGAAGGAGCATAAGTACCTGAACGGCTATTGATGCAATGCAGTAATTAGGTAGGCTGGCATATCACATAGGCTTTGGGCCACCGGAATATAATCTTTGACTGGTCAGACTGATGAATAATACTTATGCTTGGACTACACAATAAAGCCCCTTTCCTCCTAACACCTGGCAATATTGTCTTAGAGCCAGCTCAGAAGAACAACAGCTTCTTCTTCTTGTAGTCTCTTATTCTTATAGTCTCAAACATGTTCTCAAGCAAACCATCCTGTAGGGATGATTCTTTCACCAATCATCCAGCAGTAAAAAGGCCTCTTCCTCTGCGATACTCCTTGACCAATAGCCCTGAAGACTTGTCCTGCTTGTAAGAATAAATACATGACTAAAAATGCAGAGTACCATACTGCTATTAGCACCTGTTAAACTTTTACTTATTCTTAAGAGATAAAAAGCCAGCTAGACCAGCAAAAAAACCCAAACATAAAAATATGCAAGTTCAATAGGCAGTTTTTAACAAGTGCAGATCAACAAGACAAAAGAGTTTCCCTTGTTTCAGACATTTAGAAGAATGTTTTTGAATAAACGAATATTATTTTAACTTGCTCATTTTAATCACAGGAAACCTGCATTAAACAGGCATGAAGCAAAAGAAACCTAAGTTCTCACCAACTCCTTATTAGCTTTGCTGTGGGGTAAAAAAACCCAAAAACCAAAAAACCCAAGTACAGGTAACCCAAGAATGTCATCAATCTACCATGACAACGAAATTAAGAGTATTAGAAGAGGCTCAGAAAACTTTTCCCTCTCATATTGGCTTCCAAAAAGCAATACTGCCATTTAATCCAGCGATACTCTTTCAGATCCAGATGTTCTGTTCCCTTCCCCTCACACTGCTAATTCCTGACACTTCTGACAGGTAAGTATTTTCAAATATATCTGCTTCAGGTGAAGTTCCCTTGAGTAGCTCACCCTGCCCATTTAGTTTACATTACAGTTATCAATTTTGCATGATCAAATTTAGGAAAAACTCTGATACAAAGCTCCACTACAACAGCCCTAATCTTCAATAGAGGCATAATAGCAAGCATGTCAGAAAAAACAATCTCTGCTAGTACAGCTGTGCGCAAAGCAAGAAGAAAGGGGAGAAAAACCCCAGCAACAACAAAGACTTACCTATTATTCTGAGAAGCCTAAATACTAACAGTGCCTTTAGTACAGGGCCTGCTGTATGTCACATTGCACAACAAAGCACAGCAAAGTTCTCCTTTTACTCCAAGACACTATACGCCAAATGCAAGGTTATCTGTGTCAGAAAGGATAAGGTGGCACCCAACTTCGGGAAAAAAAGTAAAACATGGAATTTCACATCTGAACATCAAACATTTGGGCTTTGACATCAAGCACACACAAGCTCAGGCTGACTGCTGAAACCTAGATACACATATGATTCACATTCTGCGTTCAGAACGTCAGAGATAACCGTGGAGACACCCTGCTCCGACAAAGCCAAAATAAAGCAAAATTAGAAGAGCACCTCCCTTTGCTATTAGCTGCTGAATAGACTGATCCCTACGCCTATATTTGCGAAGCCGGCCGTAAAGCAGATGAGGCAGGAAGGGCACCCCCACCCCCTGCGCGCCGAGGCAGGCATGGGGAAGCCGGTTCATGCGCGCAGCAAGGGCCCTTTCGGCCAAGAGTGCCGGAGCTCCGGGCCCCTCCGGGGGCAGCAGGAGAGGCGCCGAGACACGCAGCCCGGGGTCTGCGCTTCCTCCCCCCCCGCCCAGCACTCACTCACACACACGTGCCGCACGGCCGGGCCTGCCCCGCCGCGACCGCCCTGGCCCAGGCCGGGCCCGCGGAGCGACGGCGGCCTCGGCAGCCCCAGGCCGCGGGAGTCTGGGGGCGGGGGCCTGCGGGCAGGGCCGGGCCGAGCCGAGCGGGGGTGGGGGGCGCTGCGTTACCTCGGCGTGGCGGCTCCGAAGGAAAAGCCCCCGCCCCCGCCTCCTCCTCCCGCCCCGGCGGCGGCGGCCGCCGCGGAGCCCAGGGTCCCCGCTCCGAAGGAGAAGCCCGTAGACATGGCGGCAGCGGCGGGAACGGCCGGAGAGCGGGGCTGGGAGACGGCAGCGGGCCCCAGCGGCGGGGGCCGAAGAGGGCGGCGGTAGCGGCGGCCTCCTCAGGGTCGGCGGCTGCGGCCTCCTCAGCGCCGCATCGCGCCCGGCGCCAACTTCGAACCGAGCGGCAGCAGCGAGCGCGCGGATACCAGCCACGCTCCCTACGCGCGCCCGCCGCAATGCACCACGGGACGGCGCCGCCGCCGCACCGCCCGCCGGCCCTTAAAGCGACAGTAGCGTGCGGGGCGGCAGCGGCCGCTCGCCCCGGCCCTCCCTTGGCGGAGGCTGTTGGTGCAAACGGGCGAGGATGTCCCGCCCTGGAGGGGCCCAGGCACCCCAGAGCCTCGGTCTGACCGACGGGAGCACCCGCGGCTGAAGACGAGGGGAGGCGGCAGCCCCCACGGGCACACAAGGCCCGGCGGCTTTTCGGATACCGCCCTTGCCAGGTGTCACGCCCGCCGGCGGCTGGGCAAGGCCGGAGGGGGTTGTGGGCCTGGGCACAGCCCTCACGAAAGAGGCAAAGGTAAAGGGGATCCTTCCTCGTCAAGACACCCGGCGGGAGCCAGCCTCCCCCCGAAGCCCCGCATCTAGTCGCGCGTTGACCCGGCAACCTTTCTGAAGGTTTTGTGATGCCCGCCCTGTCGGTCCCGAAACCGGCTTCGCTGCCATGCTGCGGCAGCCCTGCCGCGGCTGCTGGGGCTCCCCACGGCTCTCGGCGGGCAGACGGGACAGGCTGTGATACCTCATAGGTTACCTCCAGGTGAGCGGCCAGGAAGCAGGAAACCAGCTCAAAATCCAACTCAAATTCGATGAAAACTCCAAAACCCACTTAATTTCTGGCTGAACCTGGGCTCACGGCCAGCACAATGGCACATGGCTCTCGTGTGCCTCTCCAAGGAAAAGGCATTGCTAGACTTCTTCTAAATCTACCTGGTAGTCTAGATGAAAAGTAGTTTCTCAAAGCACGCCAAACACTGCAAATACCTCTGTGTTCTGCTGCTCAATGCTGTGGCTGCTGAAGACTGTGGATGGCTCACAGACATTATTTACCAAAAAGATCTTTGAGATTATTTACGGGTGACTGCGTTGGTGCCCTTTACACAAGGCAGAGCTTCAGGCATATAGTTAGATGTAATTCATGATGTTTAGTCTGTGTTTACTTACATATTGCATGCACGTGCCCATCTTTGAACAGCTTAAAAAAGAATTAAAGCCCCCAAAACTGTGAAAATGTTAAATGGCATGTATAGAGTGATTTCTATAGAGTCATTTGTCAACAAGTTCTTCTGATCTGACAGGCCACGAAGTGACAAGCTATATTGGCATAACAGGAAAAGGGGACTTGTCAAGGAAAGAGTGATGCCTTTGTAGTATGATTTTAATAACTCATGACAGTCTATGAATGTCACCACTCAGAAACTTTAAGTTCAAGACCATGAAGTCTGTATGTTAGTAAAAGAGGTTGATTTTGTATAAAAACTGTCCTACTGAACCGTTTCTAATTTAGATAGTAACCATGAAAACAGCAAGACTTACATAGCCCATTCTGCAACCTTTAAGCTAAGTTTTATCACGTCTCTTAACTACTGTGCAGCACACGCAAGAGTTTTGTGCACTGGCACCCACACAACTATGACATGGATGACTCACCACACTCTGCAGCTTTTGTACAGCCTAAAACTCTAAACCCCCCCAACACACTTTTACCATCAAGTTCTTACTTTGATAAGGCCTTTGACACTGTCTCCCATTAAGTTCCCCACAGAGAAGCTGTCAATGTACGGGCTGGATGAGCAGGGAGGTGGATTGAAACCTGCCTGAACGGCCGGGCCCACAGGGACATGATCAGTGGCACAAAGTCTAGTTGGAGGCCAGTAGTGACCCAGGGGTCAGTAGTGATCCAGTCCTGTTTAACATCTTCGTTAATGACCTGGATGATGGGGCAGAATGTACCCTCAGCACGTTTGCTGATGACGCCAGACTGGGAGGAGTGGCTGATACACCAGGGGGTGGTGCTGCCATCCAGAGGGACCTCGACAGGCTGGAGAAATGGGCTGACAAGAACCTCATGAAGTTCAACAAGAAGTGCAAAGTCCTGCACCTGGGGAGGAACAACCCCAGGCACCAACATATGTTGGGGGCCACCCAGCAAGAAAGCAGCTTTGCAGAAAAGGACCTGGGGGTCCTAGCGGACACCAAGTTGAACATAACCCAGCAGTGGGCACTTGCCACAAAGAAAGTGAATTGGTATCCTGGGCTGCATTAGGCAAAGTATTGGCAGCAGGCTGAGGGAGGTGATCCTTCCCCTCTACTCAGCCCTGGTGAGGCCACACCTGGAGTGCTGTGTCCCGTGCTGGGCTCCTCAGTACAGAGAGACATGGACATACTGGAGAGAATCCAACAAAGGCCCACTAAGATGACTGAGGGACCGGAGCATCTCTTCTATGATGAAAGGCTGAGAGAGCTGGGACTGTTCAGCCTAGAGAAGAGAAGGCTCAGGGGGATCTTATCAATATATATAAATACCTGAAGGGAGGGTGCAAAGAAGATGGAGCCAGGCTCTTGTCAGTGGTGCCCAGTGACAGGACAAGGGGCAATGGGCACAGACTGAAACACAGGAGGCTCTGTCTGAACATCAGGAAACACGTTTTTGCTATGAGTGTCCAAGCCCTGGCACAGGTTGCCCAGGCAGGTGGTGGAGTCTACATCCTTAGCGATATTCAAAAGCCGCCTGGACATGGTCCTGGGCAACTGGCTCTGCGTGGCCCTGCTTAAGCAGGGGGGTTGGACTAGATACCTCCAGAGGTTCCTTCCCACCTCAACCCCTCTGTGATCCTGTGATACTACAACAAAAAGGACCATCTTCCAGAATTTCCCCATTCACGAGATTCTAAAAGACTGGAACACTCCACGCCATGAACAGAGGCCGGGGTAACCAGGGAACGGCTCTTGTTTCCCACACACCTACTGCCACCCCACCGCGGAGCCCAGGACCGCTCTCTCCCCAGGGCCGGCTGCCAGGTGAGGTTTCACGGCCAGCACTGAGCTCCGTAGCTCCCAGCACAGCAACCACAGCCCCTTCCTCCCCCCCCCGAATCTCACGGAGAAGCCCTGGGGCACTGCGGGACGCAGCGTGGCCCGCTCCGTACCGCGCCTGCCGGTCCCCGACGCCACAGCTCGACACCACGTCGCCCCGGGCATGGCACCGCCTCACTGCGAGCGAGCGTGCGCGCCCGACCGCGCATGCGCGCTGCCCGCAGTGCGGCGGAGGCGTAGTGTCCGCCGCCCGCCGCGAGGGGGCGCTGCAAGGAAGCCAGCGCCAGCTTTGCCCCGCCCCAGCGGCGGTCCCGCCCCGCCCCGCCCCGGAAGCGTTTCTAGGTGACGGCCGCCCCGGCCCGGCAGCAGCACAGCGGGTGGCGGCCGCAGCTTGGCCAGCGCCGCTATGGAGCACATCCGTACCACCAAGGTACCCCGGTCTTCCTCCGTCCGGCGGGGCGGTGATTCGGGGGGGGGGGGGGGGGGGAGCGGCGGCGTTGGCGGTACTGCAGCGGTAACTGTGGGGCGGGGAGGGCAGGGCAGGGCCTGTTCGGCCCGGCGAGTCCCTGCCCCGCCGCTGTTAGCTGTGGGCGAGGGCGTTGTTGTCCGCCTCCTTCTATTTTGTAGCTGGTGCCTTCCCGCGAAGGGCTCTGGGGCGGTTCGTGCCGCTCGGGGCGTCCCTGGGCGCCGCGGGGCGTCCAGCCTGGGGTGTGGGGCCTGCCCCGGCCCGCTGCGGCGGGCACAGCCCTTCTCGGAGGCTTCTAGGCCGGACCCTCTCCGAGCCGAGGGGCTGAAGGGGTAAAGTCTCTCGTGGGGAGCTCGGTGCGCGCCGCACCGGTGCGGCCCCGCTGGGATGAACAGTCTCGTTAATAAGGGGAACACGCTAAAAATTGTCCTGGTGTAATGGGGGGGCTGTAATGGAGGGCGAGGAACAGAAGAAGCTAACTGGGAGAGGGTTGCAGTTGGGTTTTGTACTTGGGGTGTGGTTCCATGCAGCTTTTTCCAGCTTTGGAGGTAAATTGGCTGCGAAAATAACATTTTTTTTTTCTTCCTTTTAAAGGCTCTGGTGTGTGGTGTTAGGCACACGAGCTATCAGTATATGTGCAATGTGTTAGGCTGTTCAAAAACACTAGCTAAGTTGCAGTTGATGTTTTAGGCTCTTCTGATTTTTTTTCTAGTTTTAGTTTCTTTCTTCTGTAATTAAGATTAAAAAAAGTAAGTCTTTCTCTTTGTAAATAATTTTTAAGTAAGTTTTTAAGTCACAGCTTTTATAGAATTAAATTTCTAACAGTATTTTTTTTATCTTGCTCATCAGCCTTGACTGCAAAGGCTGCTGAAAAGACTGCGCTTCTCTGTTGGGTCCTGAAAATTGCCAAGTGATTAGTTCCCTAACCTGGCAGTCTAACTTTAAACTAGATTTATAGATGTGTGGAGAAAAGGAGTGGTTGTATTTCAGCTCCAAATAGTAGGTTTATAACCAATAATTATATAAAGGAACAGGCTTTTAATTTTTTTGAGTAACAGCTTATATAAATTTTATATGAAATGTGTATAGCTTGTTTTATTTTTCATACATATTTGTATGTGTATATATGAAGCAAGAGGAAGGTCTCTGATGAAGCTACTCTTAGTGACACTAGTTTACTGGATGGAATAATCTTGCACTGAGCTGACAGATTGGAGATAAGGTTTCTTTATCAGCCTATTTACTTAAAACCCAAAGCTCCTTGTTTGGGAACTTAATATTGTATTGTTACAGTCAGTAGCTAATTTCAAAATAAAAAACTAGACTAAAATCCAAGTCTCTTGATGATCTGAGTAGCTCTTTAAGTTTCAAACCTGAATTTGAGACTAGAAAGGATACAGGTCACTGACTTCTTTGCATCTGCAAGTGATTGTGTTTCTGTGTTTTTGAAATGTTGAAGTTAAAATTGTCTTAGAAGTGTCAGCACAGCGACCTGAAATAAAGTTTAGCTTTTTGTGAAATTAAACTATCCAACACATTCCTGTTGAATAAAGAAGTGAGGTCAACTTAAAAAATCACTTCTGTCTGAGAATATATACTTAAATAACAACAAATGATGAAAACCAGTTCACAATATGTCATAAATGGTGGTAGTGGTGAAATTACAAATAAGAATATTGTGGTTTTGCAATGAAGCTTTAAAACTGAAGTGTTCTTAAGAATATTTTAAAGCAAAACATAGTAGAAAAGACTGGAATTTCTTTAGTCAGATCTGTTTGTATATTTGAAGTCAAATCTCTTTTAGTGAAAATACTGATGGGTTTTCTACTGGAGATGGAAAGTTTTGCTTAGCTTGACTGCTAAATCCTAAACTTATGTTTGCAAGCCTGAGACTTCAATGGGGAAGGGAAAACTCCTCCTTTTCATTTCAGCAAATGTCATACAAAGTTGTAATAAAAGAATCTTGGAATGATATACTGTAATTGTTTTTGTCTTGGATTAATTGTTCTAATTTAATCCTTCAGCTCTTTTAACGCAAGATTTCAGAGGTATAGTTTCAGCCTTCCTTTCTGTTCCAACTTGTCTCCTATATTGAAACATTTCTTTGGTTTTTTTGCCTTTAATCTGTACCTCCTAATCCCGATAAACTGTTCGGTGACTCTTTCACTGTAAATACTCTATATTATTAAGGTAGCTGTTCAAATTCTTACTGGTGTAAAAAGCTCGCTAATTTGTCAGTGCTAGCTACTGTCAGAGTATCACTTTTGACTACTTAAATGATCTTTGTTCACAGATGTGCTAAAACTCAATAGCAGTCTTCAATCTCTTAATCTTGTGAATCCTTTCTCTTCAAAACTGACAACTGACTTGTTTTTCATAACTAAGGATTTGCCAAACTTCACAATTAAAAAGCAAAAAAAAGTGTCTGTCTAGCTGAGTACCCATTAAAGCTGGCTTGGGTCAAGTTTAAATGAACGTGTCATCTATGGAGGCTGCATCTAAATTATGTTTCCGTTGTCTTTAAGAAAAGTATATCTAGAACTTAGCTTTCAGAATTCTTGAAGACTTTACCTACGTAAGAGGAAGCTAGAGCACTAATGCCTGTCCTCATCTAACATAGAAATACAGCTTTGAGAATAGCAGTCTTGTTACATGGAGGAGAATGGAACTTCACATGCCAGGACTTTGTGGGTTGTGTTACTAGAACAAAACTGGAGCGGTTTCTGTGCACTTCTCAATTTGCTGGGGAGGTGCACTGCCAGGTACCTGGGCAGTTGCTGCTGCGGAACTGCCCAGAATGAATTCTGCATTTTGGCTGTGCTATACTGATTTATGCTGTTCTGTATCTGAGCGCTGATGCCTTGCCGGTTACAGTGTAATGTATGTTGAGGTACTGACGCATGTAGCTTCCAATTTTTTTGCTTTCTAAACTGAAATCTAGAATATCATAGTAGTCCTGGCTTTTAGTAGATACTTGCATTTCCTCCACTCTGTTTTTTATGTGTTAAATTGCTTTTCTAACTTTCAAACACAAAATTAGGCCTTGCTGGATTATAAGAAATACCTGAATTGAAGAGACAATGTGCTTTTAGTAGATAAATAAGCTTGTACATATGAATTAAAAACGGCTTAACATCAGCACAGTAGATGTGGGCTCTCCTAGTCACCTCATCCGGGTGCTGGTCTTGCTTGTGTGGAAGGTTTTGGAGTTCTGCCATGCATGTAACAGCAGTAGCAGTAAGGCTCAAGCATAAGAGCTTTAACTTGGTGTTAATGAGACAGTGCTGCCAAGAAATAGAGGAATGCATGGAGATAAGCCATTCACCACACTCCTTTCCTGTTGTTGCACACAAAGAATCATGTAATGTTTGCTTCAAATAAAGCAAACTCTGGGGCCCGTGAGGTTATGAGCAGCAGATAAAATGCAGGCCATCTAGAAATCACCTTCTTCTGAAATGTTTTCCATGGGATTGAGATAACAATGTTGATGGAATACCAGGAGGAGAAATTTGCCCTTTCAAGACTCAAGCTTGAAATACCTGCTTCAAATGCCAGCACAGTCCTTGAATTTCTAGGGGATTGTTGTAATTGTCAGTATAATGCTTACATTTCATTAGAATTTATTTTGACTATGAGGCGAGGTTATGATGATCTAGATTTTTAAAGTTGGGGATGACATAAAAGACAGTAGATACCTAAAATTGAAGTCAGGAGGACATAATCTTTATGGCTGTGAGTCTGCAGACAGCCAAGGAAGCATGTTGCTGAGATCAGCTGTTCATTCAGTGCTGGCATCTCAATAACAGGAAATTGTTAGTGTGTGTTTGCTCTACTTTGGGGAAGCAGTCTAAAAGCTTATTAATTAATCATTCTTAATTATTTTTTTTAAGAACTTGATATCCTGGTCTTTTACTAGTAAATAACCATAGTAATTATGTATATGGAGTAAGTATTCGGAGCCTAGCATTGTGCCTTCATTATGCACTTTTTGTGTTGAAACAGGATATTTTAACTAGTCAGTCTTCTCAAAGCTTATGTGACCACTATTGTGTTCTTAATAGTTTGGCCCAAATAGCCTTATGCGCGCTGTGTTATGCTTTCTACCATTTTCAACATTATTGCACAAAGTGACAGAGCTTTTGCAAAGTTAGGATTTTGCTTTCTGCAAAAAGCAGAAATTAAATTTTGCTCCCTCTCCCCTTTTTTCTTACAGGTAGAGCAAGTGAAATTACTAGATAGGTTCAGCACGAGCCATAAATCACTGACGGGAACTCTATACCTTACAGCAACTCATCTGTTATTCATAGATTCAAGCCAGAGAGAAACATGGGTAAGGATAACAAAAGCTTGTGGCTCAAAAGCATAGGTTCTCCAGATGCGTTTGTTCTTCCTGATCTAAGGTTGAACTTGTTTACTAAAATGTTCATCTAAGTTGTAAGTTATTCCTCATGCTCTCCTTGTTCATGGTATCATATTAAGTTAGTAATTTGCAGATTGTACTCTTGCATGACACTGCTGCAGCTGAAATCAGGTAGTGTTGAAAATGCTCGTTTCTCTTCAAGCTGCTGTAATTTCTTCTATAGCCTTCACTTGTATTCTTGAGTGAAGGTGTGGTGGTTTTCTTAAACAATTTACTTGCACCGCAATTCAGAGGCAGGAGTGGGAGACTGCTAGATAGTTTAAGCATCAGGTTTAAAAATTCTGCATTAACTTACCTTGTATTTCGATCCCGCCTATGTTAAATGAGACAGCAAAATCCAAAGATCTAGGCTTTGGTGAAATATTGAAGATCCCATGCCCTTTTTTAGAGTGGTAAGCAGCTGTTTCTTCCCAAGTATTCATCTCCAGAATAAAAGAATTCGGAAGGGGCTGCAGCTTCTTGATGACCACTACCAATGTTGTACAATCAAAGTTGGCTAGTACAGTAATTCCCATCAGTTTTCCTGCTCAATGCCCTGGTGGCACACATGTGGACATCAGATTCTGGCTTCCATTGTAGCTCAGCTACCTGATTGAGTTCAGTGCCTTAAGTCTATCATCCTCCAGGATGAAATCTCATTTCCCTTGGTGTGGTTAATTTTTTTTTCTGTAGGTGTATTTTTCAGGATACAGGATTAAGGGTAATCCAGGTTATCTGACTAGATGCCTCATGGTGCTTTCAAGAAAAGTTACTTTTCCATGATTTGTTCTTGGATACAATGTACAATTTTGTACAAACCAAACTGTTACCCTTTCATATAAAATGGGTTATTGGGGAGAACATGATTCAGAAGTGTTACTTGCATCTCCCTGTGCGCTATGTTAAAAGGCTTCATTTTGGGGAAATTGAACATATACTTGGTACTTCCATTATCACAGAAATGCAATACTCTGAGTATAACTATGATAATGTCTCCAAGATAGTCTTTTGTAAATGCATATTTGGCAGCATAGTTTTCAGATGTCTGTCTCATTCTGATCAATATTTAAGAAGAGATGATTGCTTCAGTGAGATAATTGAAATGATACCAAGAACATCTTGTTCAGTTGAGGTAATGTATCCGTGGCTTTCTTCCCATGGTTGAACAGCTGTTACTTTCCTATGTATTAAATTCTGTGTAGATTTGCCACACAGATAAATCTATGGAGGGCTTTTGTATATCCATTACTGTGACAGTCTTCTGTTAGAGTGGTTGAAAGGCATTTAGCTGAGAGACTTTCATGTCTACATAGTGCAATGGGTAATACAGGAGATGTTTTCTTACCTCCTGTTCATTCTATAGATGTTGAATACTGGAATTCTAAAATCTTCAGCATCTTCTGTATCTTTTATACAGCGAGTTTCTTTCCCTGATTTGCTTTATTTTGCCTGAAAATTGTGAAGTATGTTCCTGTAGATCCTTTAAAAAAAAAAAAGGGGCAGATAGCCTATTTGGACCCTGCCTAATTAGATATGAGTGTGTCAGTTCGCAAAGTTATAGAAGAGGACTGAACAAGCCTAATGGAGTTTACTTCTTGATTTTATTTTTTTTTTTGCATTTAGAAGGATATTTACTGCCCCTTACAAACATTAGGTAACACCTCAGAATATGAGGGAAGAGAATAATTAAATTTTGACCAATTATGGTATCCTGACCAAAATGCCAGTCTTGGATTTCTTCTTCTAAATTTATTTCTCTTTATAACTGAATGATTGAGAAAATTAGTCAAAATCCATATTTCACATCACTTAATGTGTCTTATATCTGCTTTTGTAAATAGTATGCTGTTCTCATTTTTCATCGGCATGCTTACGCTGTGAGTTCTTGTATGTCACAGATATTACATCATCACATTGCTGCGGTGGAAAAACTTCCCTTGACAACTTCTGGGTGCCCCCTTGTCATCCAGTGCAAGAACTTCAGGATAGTTCACTTTGTTGTTCCCAGAGAGAGAGATTGTCATGACATTTACAACTCTCTGCTTCAGCTGTCAAGAACAGGTAATGCTTCTAACTGTGAAAGACTTTGCAGTATATGCCTGGATAACAAGTTGGTAGGGGGAGGGAGAAAAAAAATCCATGACTCTTTTTTTTAATGTACATTATGTAAAAGTCTTTTAAATGGATTTGGTATGTAAAAGAATTTTAATGATTAAGTATTAGTCTGCATACAAATTCAGAAGATGTGTTGTCTGGCTTTTGTAGGTCACTGATGTTCACTAACAGAATGTGAGATTCCTGGGTTTTTTGCATTTCTAATGTTATCCCTGAAATTGTGGATATAAATGTGTATAAGCTTTCTTAATCGGTGTGTTCCATAGATAAAATGCTACTAAGCAAATACTAACTTGTTACTGATTTCATGCAGTTTCAAAAATAAAGCTGAAGTTTTGATGCTAAAATAGCACTACCAATTCAGCTTTACAAGAGACTTCTGTCACCTAGTATGGTATTTTGTTCTAAACACAAAGCAGAAAATGCAATGTAAAATGTTGTCATCTGTGATATGTGAATAGTGTATTAGGAAAAACAAAATATTTTGAAAGCTTTAAAGGAAACTTTAAAACTTTTTGCTTTTAAAGTTCAGTAGATGTAAATTTCTGTTCTTACCTCCAAAAATTTTGTTCTTTTAGCTCTTGTGAAGTCTTCTAATAATTCTGCCTTTTGTCTTGTTTAATTTTGTCAGTCTTCACTTTGTGACTTCTGCTTTGCCTGTATGGCTCTAGAAATGTCCTGGCTGAAATAGGTCAAGCACACTCAAGAAGGCTCTTGTAACCTACCTTTAACTAAATATCTATAACTGTGTCAGTTAACAGTATGATAGCTGCAGAATAAATGTTTCAAGAGTGTCAAGTATCTGTTTAGTCTTGCTTCTGAGAATCTTGAAGCCTAAAACTTTCTCTGCAATTTGGACAATTTCAAGGCTTGTCAACTGTGTTACTTTTCTCCACTCAGACATTTTTGGGGACAACTCATCAGGTAGTCTTATTCTTTACCTTTTAGCAAAATACGAAGAACTGTATGCCTTCTCCTATAATCCAAAACAAAATAAATCTGAGCAAGTCAAAGGTTGGCAGCTTATTGATCTAGCAGAAGAGTATAAGAGAATGGGAGTGCCAAATGCTAACTGGCAGTTGTCCGATGCAAATCGTGATTATAAGGTAAGTGTTGTAATGGAAACATGTTTTGCTCTGCATCTGTTTCTGCTTTATCCTTTGACTCTAGTCCTATAGAAAACAGTCAAATACTATGAAATCACTTGGCTTGCAGCATAAGCAAAAACTTGCAGGTGGAGAGAGTTAACTCCTTAATCAGTGTGCTATCTCACAACTTTACGACTGAAGTTTTTTCAAAGGCCTCATTGAGAGAGTATGTTTGCATGGATGCATGTGTTCTTTGGGATTGTTTCTAGAGTATACTTACCTGTTTGAAGCCCAGTCCCAGCAATTCTGGTGCTCTGCAGCTTTGTTCTCTCTCTTAGCTGAGAAGGATTCTACTTTAGCATTTGCAATGTTGGCTGTGAGAAACAATGGCTGTGGTGGTGCAGCTGATTCACAGATTAGATTTCATCTTACTTTGTAATCTGCAAATACAAAAGATGAGGGAAATAATTTCAGTATCTTATTTGAAACACATTCTTAGTATTTCTACTGAAGAGTCGCATTCTTGAGGTGAATGCTAGTATAGCAGTGCTTTCCAGCAGAGTTTGGTTGTATAACTTGGATAAAGAAGTACAAATGGGTATCCATGGATTGTCTCCTCTTCTGAGCTATTTACGTGTATGTAGGGAAAGATGTTAGTGTTTATCCTTTGTCTCTTATTTCACTTAACTTCTCTCAAATTGGATGCAATAAAACTAGTATAGGCTTCGTGCCTTGTACATAAAATTCTTTTTGTGTATCTGTCTTTCAGATTTGTGAAACCTATCCTAGAGAACTTTATGTTCCCAGAACTGCAAGCAAGCCCATAATTGTTGGTAGCTCCAAGTTCAGAAGCAAAGGAAGATTCCCAGTGTTGTCGTATTATCATAAAAATAAAGAGGTATAGTGTGTCTTCCTCTTAATGGAAATGTGCTGAAAAGTGTTTCTCAACACTTGGCAGTAGTTCAGGGTAGGTAAGGAGGTAAGTGCAGTGACGTTTGTATGAGAATGGTCTAACTCATAATAACCTTAAATACAGCTGACACTAGTGGTGTCTAACAGGATGCTGAATTAAGCTAAGCCAGTTTAAAAGAAATCCTTAAGTAATCAGTTGATAATCAGTTGAATCTCTTAAAGTTTTCAGAAACTGACCTTAAGATAACTGAAGATAGCTTTTTGTTAAGTGATCTGTCTTCCTTGATATATCAAGAATAAAATCTGTTAGGTCAAAATGGGGGTTAAAAAAACCAAACCACCAAAAGAATAGAATTGGTTCTTTAAGGAGGAATTTGCAAGCTAAAAAGAACTAGAGGATGAGAAATAAGAAGATTTTGCGGGATTTGGTAGAGTGGTGTGAAGCAGCATCTGCCTGTCTTGGTTAGAAGGTATCTTTGAAGGGAGAGAAGGATTGTCACCTTGCTGAGTTGAAGAAGGGTGAGTGTTAAACTGCTAGATGCATTTGAAGATAATTACTATTTGGAAGGTGTACCTGATACCTTCTGAAATACAATATATAATTGAAAAGGATGTGATGGAAATTACACTAGACTACAACATATTGTACTTGTGTAATAAAACCAACCATAATTCATTTCATACCAATAGAGTAACTTGCTTTCCTATACTTTTTTGGAATTTTTATACTTGGGGGGGAAAGTACGTTCTGTAAACCAGTACCTTGCCCATGTAGATGAGCCTGAAAAAATGTTTTGATAAACCTTTAGATTTAAGTTGTAGGTACTGTGTTTGAAGGTTTGCAAGTGATGTACTTAAAAAGTTGGAACACCTAAACTTTTGCAGTTTAGTGCTGTTACCTGCCGAATGAAACAATTTGTTTCAGTATCTTTTTAGAATTATGCAAAGCATTTCAATTAAAGGTATTAAACTGATGCTAATTTGTTCTTTGTTTTCCATGGCAGGCTGCAATTTGCAGATGCAGTCAACCTCTCTCAGGTTTCAGTGCCAGGTGCTTGGAAGATGAACATATGTTGCAAGCCATCAGTAAAGCAAATCCTTCAAATCGCTACATGTATGTAATGGACACCAGGCCGAAGGTATGTATTTCAGGTTCTACAGACTAGCCTTTCTTCCTGAACATTAAGATTACAGGGATACAGTGTAATTCTGAAAAATTTGGAGTTAAATATGACTCCTTCATGGGCAAAAATGTTCTTTAAAGGTAAGGTTAGGCCTCTCTATTCAGGTGTTTAACTACTTGCTTTCTTAAAGAAGTTGAGCCCCTCTCAGGACTCAGCTAGAATTCACTGAATATGCTAGTGAACTTTTGGGAAGGTGCATTTAAAAATATACTTGAAACATAGTTAAAAGGTGAACAGTTGAGTGGGATCCAAGTCATTGTAACTGTTTGAAATTAAATTCATGAAATGGTGAGCTGTGTTGGGGTTTCTTTTAGAATGGGAGGGAGTACTGTCTTCTGTGAAAACTGCTATTGCTGTCCATCTTAGCCAGGAAGAAGTAAGGGAAATTCTGTTGTAGCATTCTGAGGTTATACTTCACACTGTCTAATTAAATTGAATTATGTTGGGTTTTTGACCTGTGTTGGAATGTGTGGGGTAACTTTCACTTTTTAGCCCCATCTGCATTTAAATTGGTATTCATTTCACTCAAATCTCTGAACCCAGGAGCTGGAAAACAAGGATGTAAAGTGAAAATCCTACACTGTAGGATCTGCGCTTATTTTGGGCAGGGTTCAGCAGTTGGTCAGTTTGACAGACTGAAACTGAGCCAACTGTGGCTTTTATAGTTGTAATTTTTAGAGCTGCAGCAATTTATTAGCTTCTTACCCCCAAAACTGATGCTTTTAGGATGCCTGGAAAGTACACGTATGGTTAAGTCTGGGTCTTACTCTTTCCTTCTTAGGTTAATTGTTTTGTAGTGTCTTTGCTCAGAAATGTTTGGAAATAAGTAAAGGTTAGTTGGTGGGAATACGGAGGAGAGAATAGGAAATTATTAAATGCATTATTCAGATATGTCAGCTCTAAACATAAAAAGCAACAGACAGTCCATGTACCATGCCTTTTGTACGCTTGCATGCTTTCAAGTTGATTTGCCACAAACTTAATTTATTAGAATGTTTATAGTATGTACTCTTGTGTGGTTTTTTCCCAGTGTATTCCATTGAAATTGCATGACTTACATTTCTTACCTTGAGGTTTTTATGTCAAGTACTGGTTTTCAGTATTTTTATTTTGCTCTTTTAAGCTTAATGCAATGGCAAACAGAGCTGCTGGGAAGGGCTATGAAAATGAAGACAACTACTCTAACATTAGGTTCCAGTTTGTTGGCATTGAAAATATTCATGTAATGAGATCCAGCTTACAAAAACTTCTGGAAGGTATGTTCTAACTGTACTATAATAGTGTGTATGAAAATAGGATAAATATTTTTTGAAGTCTTTAATAGCTTATGCAAACTATTGGTATTTCTATATTTTATATCAGCTTTATGTGTAGTACCAGTTTGCTGTGCTCTGTGGTAATGAATTACCTTAACCCTTTACCTTTTAAACTGTAAACCCAATGAATGGAGTTATTTTGAAGAAAACTGAGTGGTGCATATGTCTTGGGTGAACTTGATTAGTATATCATTGGCTTGTGGGAGACTTCTGTGTTTTCCAAGTATATATGCGTGTATACACATGTGTAATATAAATACACAAAATAATGTGTGTCTGTACATACATTTTCATATATGGAATACTGATTCTTCAAGGAGCACTCAGTTCCACAGAATTCATAATAAGCATATGGTCTGTACAAAACTTGAGCCCTTTGCACCTACAAGCACCAGGCCATCTTACAGTGTTTGTAGAGGGTGGGGCAGGGGGAAAAGTGAACCACCTCACCATACCACTGCCTGCCACCTGATGGTGAAAATGGAGAGGCAGAAGTCTAGATAAAATATTAACAGAGCTATTTAATAAACAACTGAAAAAAAAAACTTCAGATGCTTTGTGGAGTATCAATACTGAGATTAGAGTACAGTGGCAGAAGTCAGGCTTCCACACCTGACAAACAACACATAAGTGCTTGCCTTCTAGAATTACACAAATATTTCCAGTCATGGAGAAGGCTTACACTTGTATGGAAGCCTATATTGATGAAGACATTCTGGCTACATTGGTCAAGAAATCTTACAGACTAGTGGTGTAGTCTTACTTCACTCTCATTGAGCCTCTATCTGCTGCTAACCTGTTCTTCAGGCACTCTGTATGGAACACTACTGAGCTTTGATAATATATGTATTTGTGGTTATTCCTGCATGTACTTGATTGAAGGGAAAGATGAGCAGTGTGACCCTGAACTTAAACTGAAGTTTGGCATAATCCCTCTTTCTTTTGCTAGTATCTTCAGTTCCAGAAAACTAGCTAATAAATCTTGATTTATGTTTTTTAAAGAGGCCTGCTCCTGTGTAATAATGTCTGATGCAGAAATGTGTGCATCACACAGTTAAACTTCACAGACTTCATATTCCTTCCATTTGACTTAGCATCCCACCAACAGTACTTAACAAATATCTTTCTGTAGCTTTCATTAAGGATGGAATATGTTTTAGTTTTTCCTTGTGTGGAGAATTGGTTTATTTAAACTCGATTTAAACAAAATCATGACTAATGTCTATAGTTGTTCTTCAGATCAGGTTTTGGGGTAAACGAACACAGTTGTTCTACCTCTGTTCAGTCTATATAATTCACTAGAGTTTTGCTGAATGCCAGTCTAGAAATAGAAGCATCTTTAGGGGTACGAAGGACTCTTAAAATTTAGGGAGATATGCAATAATTTACTCTTCAGACCCCTGTAGAAAAGTGCCATCAGTGGGGTGATCAGGAGGGAAATGCTATGAAAATGGTTCACAGCTTAAAATGAGAAAAATGCCATTTAACTTCTGTGTACTAGCTTCCCCTGGATGTGCTGAATTGGATGTTCTCAAATCAGGGATGTGATACCAGTGACCCGATTTGTTCAAGGGCCATTGTAACTGGGACTGTCCTCAGTTTTATTTATAACAAACAACTGTTATTCATTCTTCAGCATGTGTCCTGCTCCTAGGTTCTTTGTTTATCTACCTGATTTCCTTCAGAATCTAACGATTCCATTTGCAAGCGGAATGTAAGACATAATCCTTCCCAACACCCTTTTGTAATGGGACCACACCATGGAGCATGCTAGGGGGATTTACGGTTGTCTTCATCTCAGATTCAGCTAGTTTTTTTAAAATGTCTTGCATGCAGTGAAACAAAACTTACTTTCTTTAGTGTGGACATGATGACTCTTGCCTGCCCATCTATACAACAATAATGGAAGAATCACAGTCACATAGACTAAATTTGTGGCTGTGGTATTAATATCAAGTCCCGTTTTTATATATTCAAAAACATAGTATTACATGTCAGAAAAGATTGAACTCTGATAAGCAAAAACGTTTTGCATGTGTCAAGAAACAGCATCTCTGCAGGAAATATTTGAGGAAAAGGCTCAATGATAGCCACTTTAGTCTGCTGCGTGTATTTTGATGATGGAAGTGTGTTAACTAAGGCCGGGGGGGGTGGTTTGTGGCTTATGTAGAGTGTCTGTATGGGGGATGGGGTTGTTGAGGTTTGTTCGTTAAAAACAACTTCTGCCCCCAACCCACTGTGCTTCAGTCTGCAGGTTCTAGTCGCCTCTTGAACTGCTGCCTGAGGCATTGCTAGTAGTGTGTATAAGGATAATCAAGCAATGGAACGCTTTCTGGGGATTTTGGGGCTCACATGCATGCAGGGCATGCATTTTTATGATGGGATCCATATAGCCAAAGCTATTTTGAATGATAGTTATTGTGAAGTAGCTAAACATCTTAGTGGTACCGTAAATTATCTTTGACCCTTTTAGGGACCATAAGGGACTAGAAATGATTTTTTAGCATATAAGTCTCAAAACAGTGTCAATGCAATTTCTTTTTATACTACTTAGTGATGAAATAAATGTCTGTGTTAATTCACAGAAATGGAAAGTAATTCTTTGGGCTCAATATATGTGTTCTTATCTCTGCCTTGGTTTATAAAAAATATACAAGTCTAGCTAGAAGGGCGAAATACTAGTGATGAAATATTTCTACCAAGCTGAAAATTCTGGTCAAAATCAGATTTTGACGGCAGTATCTGGGTAAAAACAAACTGAGGACTGGAAGCACTTTTATTTTCTAGCTGAAAGCTTGTGCTTTAAACCATAAGCTACAGAATGTAGGGGTGAGCAGCCATGAATAGTGCCTCTAGACATTGCCTTATCTGTCCAATCTCTTCCCTGCAATGTTTGAATTTCCGGATATTTGTGTATTTTTACGTTTTTTCCTTTACCATAGAGTGGTGGACCTGTTTGTATACTGTTGTGATTGAACAGGTGTATGGAACCACTGGTGTAGAGAGAGTGTGAGCTAGCTGAAGGGATCAAGTAGTTCTCAGCTGATTTCTTCCATGTGCTAGACCTTTTAGAAGCAGAACTCTTGCCTAATGATGCTATCTCCTTCGAAGACCAGGGAAAACTAGCATAGCTTTTTCTGCTCTTACTGATATTTACAGACTAACCTTCAAAATTAGTTCTTGTATCCAGGGGTTTCTTGATGTTTTGTTACCTCATTGTGCTATGGTTGCTAGATAGTTTTGTAGATGTCAAAGATGTATGGGCTTTAGAAAAGGTGCTGCAATACTTATTTGAAAGCCTGTATTTGTTATAGCATTCAGCAGCAACTGGCAGTATTGACTCTTCCTGAGAAATGGGGAGTATACCAAAACTTGTATGGCTGAACTGAGAAACATATATTGCAGGTACAGGAAAGCTCCACAAGGCAGTGGTTTAAAAGTTTATAGCCTTCATTACATCAGGGGACTTGACTGAACATAAAACTGTGTCACAGAATGACTTGGTGAATTTTGTTCTCTACTTCCCCTACAGACTCACTTCCTCCCATAGTCAGAGATAAAGATTACTTTGCAGCTGCTGTATGAATATCCCCACTGATAGCTTTTGGCTACAGAGCCTTTTTATTTTCATTTGGGGCCCACTAGCTTAGAATCATAGAATCGTTTAGGTTGGAAAAGACCTTTAAGATCATAAAGTCCAACCATTAAGCTTGGTAGAAAGTAGGCTTCTGCTGTGGCAGGGGCAGGTATTTTTGTAGATGGCGACCTCAGGTATCTTCTCTTAGAATCACACATAGCTGAAGTGAATATTTCTTTTCTTATTGCCAGAAGTTTGTCATGTTTGGACAGTAATGTAACTCTGAGTTGCTACTCAACCTGGTTCTTGTACAATTTTATCTGTCTCATTTGTGAATTAGTAAGTGTCTGTGTGAGAAACTTTTAGTCTACCTCTATGCCTCTTGCTGCAAGGCATCTTTCCTTTAACTTGAGTTCTTCCCTGCCCTTTCAACTGGCATTATGGTTACAGGATCAAAGTATACTAGGGAAGAATGGTAGAGATCAGTCAGAATTGTAGTATGTGAAGTCTGGAGGTAGACAAAATCTTGATGGTTTTCAGTTCATCACCATGTCCTTGTACTGCACTCACTTTATTCTACTAAGCAGAGTGGAGAAGGTGATGAAACTGGCAGTCTGACTACTCTGAACTGTGTATATTGTCTGGATGCAGCTACTTCCTACTAGCAGTTGTAATTCTTAAGTATTTCTGGTAAGCTTTTGGCAGTTGTGTTGCTTCCCTTGCAAGGCAAGGTTAAGGCTCCCTATTGGGGGTAACCAGTGTATTTACTTTGAATGTTACTTTGTCAAAAAGACAAAGATCTAACTCTTGTCATTCATGGTTACTGTAGTTCTACAGAGTTGAATTTTGAATGGAGAACACTTTGTAGTACCCCTCTTCTAACCATTTGAGTGGTGGTTTCCTGAAAGATTTCTAATCAACTTACAACATAGGGCATTAAAAACAATATACAATTATTCTTCTTTCTCCATTTCAGGGTATAGGTAGCTGCAACTGCTTAAGGCTTTCTAACTCTTGGTTTCTTTCAGTCAGTGGCATGAAGGGTTTGTCTGTCAATGACTTTTTGTCTGGTTTGGAGAATTCTGGATGGCTGCGTCACATCAAAGCTGTGTTGGATGCTGCTGTCTTCTTAGTCAAGGTAACTTGAATGCTGTTTCTTTATTTGATGGGAAGTTGACTTTCTACCAGGCAAAATTATACTTAATATTATGTAATGTGTAAAACTTTGCAATTGACGTTTTTGGAGGTAGGTGCTTAGTATACACCAGTACGTCTGACATGCTGTTTTAACTATTACATGTTTCTTTATGATTGGAGATGTTAAATATGTCAGCTAATGTTTTGGGATTTTTTTGAATGCTGTTTGGTCACCATATTGGGAGATGAAGGCATTCTTATGCTCCCTGGTTCTTTTAGATATTTATGAAAGGTGTAACCAGTTTGGAGGTGGATTGAGCAAACTATTATTTAGTGTACCCTAAAAAACAGAACTCCTGGGGCACTAATGGCAAAGAAGCCAAACCAACTGTGCTGACTTCATTTGGCAAGGAAATGGGACTCTTTATGAAGAATTCAGAGAAACAGTTGCCTCTGCCAGGCACCTATGAAGCCAAGGGCTTGACTTGAGGGGGGCTTGGTGAAGAAAAAACCTGGATCTTTGTTTTTACTAGGTGAAATAACAAGGAATTACTTTAGTTAAAAGTGGATAATTCTTCTAAAGACGATGCTCAAATATCTGGGCTAACAGGATTTGGTTTCTTAGCTGAAGCTAATAAGTGTTTCCTAGTCCTTGACTTTTGTGTAGTATAATGATGAACAAGTGGGTATCTTTAATGATGTGTTTGTGTTTTGGTTTTTTTAACCTGTTTGGTCTGTACTATGTAGTTGTCTACTTTTTTTTAGTATGTATTGCAAGGGGGTTTTTATAAGTTTAGTTTTATAAGGGGTAGAAAGAGAACTGGGAACAACTGTAGATGTTCTTGTTTCCTTGTGCAAAGTTGATAGTGGAATTTCTTTTCTTTCCTATAGAAAACAAACAATTTTCTATACTTCCATAGAGAGAAATTCCTAGCTTTCTGATAGTATCAAATCCTTTCCTCATAATAAACACTTTTCTGGCTTTGTTAAATAAAATGGTCTATGCTGTGAGTTTGGGATAAATGTAGCTTGTATTTATTTACTAAATTTTAACTTCTGTCTAGAATAGAACATTCACTAAGAAACAACTGTGTTTTGCAGGCAATAGCAGTTGAGAGTGCAAGTGTATTAGTGCACTGCTCAGATGGCTGGGATAGGACTTCCCAAGTTTGTTCTCTTGGAGCTCTCTTGCTAGATTCCTATTATAGAACAATCAAAGGATTCATGGTAAGCAAGCTGTTGCATTGTTGAGTTGTTCCTTGGTAAATAAAATATGTAAAATGTTTGAGTGCAAAAGGGAGCAGTGTAAACATAGTGATGCTTTTTTTTGTAGTTACAAATGTAAAATAAGATTTGCAGTATACTGATAAATCTTTTTTGGAAATACTTTGCTACTGGGAAGAACCATTTATTTAAAATCTAAAAAACTGAAATACAAATAGCGGATTGCTTTAGGCTCCCTGCAGAAATGTTGCAATAATTGCCTTTGCATCCAAAAAAGCCCCTTATCTATGACATAAGGATTCCAAAGTGCTTATGTGAGATAGTAGATGTATTAAGTTATAGCAGCTCTGTGCTTTTATCCCTTGTCCCAAAATCAACATTATTAAAATTTAAAAATGACAACTCCCCCAGTGACAGAGACCTGAAGATATTTAAGCAATCTAAATTTCTTCATCTTTCTACAGAGAGGAGGAAGAATTTCAGTATGATTATTCCAAATTTTAGAGTAGGAGAATCAGTGTTCTGCAGTGGCAATACAAGGTGTTATGGGAACTCCTGAAAGACAGTATATAAAACTAGTTCCAGGTACTGGTTAGAACTAACTGTGACAAATATTACAAGCACAAAAGTGAAGTTGAAGAAGAATTTGAAGAGGATTCATTTCTTGTGAATAGTGAGAATGTGTGTAATCTTTAGGGAAGTCATTTAATCTTTTTGTTTTTAGTCCTCATTGTCAATTAGATTTCTGGGAAAACTTCTGCAATGGGCAGGCAGTCCTGTGTTCCTTTTGGTGCTTGATACTGTGAAGTGATAAAACAAGCTAGGTTATATTAACAAACTTATTGCTATAAAATGTAACAAAGATTATATTGTGTGGTTTTATGTAAACTGATAGCAGGAATGCAATGCTAAAATTTTTCTTATACTTAGCAATTTCTTGCAAGCTGGTTGATAATCTACTTGTGAAGTTATACAACATTAGTATGCTTAAAGCGAGCCTGGCTTAACAGCAGTTATCCGATTGTCAACTTGCTAAACTTTTTTACTAGTTTTAGAAATGTGCTTTGAGAATCTCTAGTGAAAGACTTCCAGGAAAATAAAGGAACTACAAAGTGACAAACTCAGTAGGAGCAACTATTTCACTCAAACTTAAAATACAATATATCGATAACCTGTGGGGTTAATACTATAGATGTAAGATTGAGTAACATTTTACATGAGATTTTAGTGTGTGTTTGGTTTTTTTTACCCTCTAGGTCTTGATAGAGAAAGATTGGATCTCTTTTGGGCACAAGTTCTCTGACAGGTAGTTCACTCTTTCAATACTGTAAAATGTACACAGTGAACTGAACTAAGTAGTCTTAAAAACAAAAGACAACTTGTGGATGTTAAACTACTGCAATGTTGCTAGAAATTTTGCAGTGAGTAAGCTATTTTCAGTAGACAATGCACTTTGTGTGTTGCTATTTATTTAAATACCTATTGGATAATTGATTTATATTACAGACCTAAATTTCTAGTGCTACTGGTGCCTTACTCTCAGATGTCAATGGCTTTGCACTATCTGCATACATGCAGTCAATCTAAAGCTACATCCCAGCTATTTAGGCAATATAAAACACTTAGTTTTGATATCTTTAAAAATGAGTTTACACTTATGTTTACTTTTAATGATGAAGTAATGCCTACCTTTAGAAGTCCTGTATGTTGAGTTCTGTTTTTTCCTTAATCTGCCTATCATCAGCTATGACAACAGCCTTGCTGCTATTTACTGCTTATTAATTTGCTTTTAGCTGGTATACTGCAAATGTTGACTATGGAAGTAATAGACACAAAGGAACTTAACTGTCTTATGTTGCTCTTCTGTACTGAATACAGATGTGTGATTACTTACAAGTCAGAAAAATAGCTTAAATATAGACTTCTTTCTATTCAAAAATTGCCCCAGTTCTCAAAGTTAGGTGCTTAATCTCCAAACCAAAGCTAGTGTCAAATTAACATGCTGTCACGTAAAAACAAGTGCAACTGACTTTTTTGATGTCTAACTTAAACCAGTTTCAATCTGTTTATGGAATCTTTTTCAGGTGTTGTCAGTTGGATGGTGATCCAAAAGAGATCTCACCAGTGTTCACCCAGTTTTTAGAAAGTGTGTGGAATCTGACTGAGCAATTCCCACAAGCCTTTGAGTACAATGAAGCTTTCCTCCTTCAGATCCATGAACATGTCCATTCATGCCAGTTTGGTAACTTCCTTGGAAACTGCCAAAAAGAGCGAGAAGAACTAAAGTAAGCAGACATATTGTAATGTATCTCTTCTTTATTCTGGCAGACTAAGAACTCCCGTGACTCTTCTTCATTTTAGGCTCTGAACAGAAATAGACAGGACTGGTAGTACTGAAAATGTTGAACTGCATCAGGGAACAGCAGTGCTTCTTGTGCTTTTGCACACTGAAGACCAGTCTTTCTAATTCTGGAAGAAAATTCCATGCTCATTTTTCATAGGGAAAGTTAAGGCTGCTTCTCCCCCTGCCCCCCCCCCCCCCCCCCCCCCAAAAAAAAGGTAAGCTTAAGTTTGGAAGTATCACTTCTTCATTCCCTCCCCCAATCTATTTTTAGGTAACCTTAAAATTCTTGCCTGCTCAAGACTAACTACTGTCAAAGTATTAATAGGATGTCTCCTAATGCTTTCAGTTGGAAAACTTCTGTAAAGTTTTCATCAGTTCATCTTTGTCTCAAACTGTATTTTAAAAGCATTTATTGCAACTAGGCAAAACTTGCACAGCATAAGCAGTAGTACTTCTAAAACTGATAGTTCTATCCAACATTAGCATATGCCAGGAAGAAGTTGATTTTACTAAGAGCTTTTAATACAACATTTGTAAGTATTTCTGGTAACTTTTTGAAAAGTTAAGATCGATTTATTATGTTGAGTTGAACAGCTTCTGTCTTTTGCTTGCAGTCAGTGTCTTGATCTTGATCTGTTCTTGCTTTAAGATTGAAAGAGAAGACCTATTCCTTGTGGCCGTTCCTTCTGGATGAACAAAAGAAGTATCAGAATCCCCTGTATAATCCAGACTTTTCTCCAGAACTAACTCTTTTGGAGCCTAATACAATATCATTCAATTTTAAGTAAGGTTAAACTATATACAGTATATCTTCCTCAATTTTGTTCTTATCCTGTGTAGTTAAAACTGTCTGCTTCGTGCAGGTTTTGGAGAAATATGTACCATCAGTTTGATCGAAGTATGCATCCCAGGCAATCTGTGTTCAATCTTATAATGAACATGAGTGAACAAAATAAACAACTCGAGGAAGACATTAAAGAACTGGAAGCTGTAAGTATTACCAAATAAGTGTGTGTACTTGTGACTTGTTCTTCAAATTCACATTTACAGTCTGTAAAAATGCTGCTAGCTTTCACACGAATGTCACTACTGTATGGCCTAGCACTTATTCTATGTAATGTTGACTTTGACTTTCACTGTATGCTTCTATGCTGAATGCCAGACTGTGCAGCCAATGTTTTGCTCTTAGGCACAATTTATTTTGCTTTACTGATGAACTGTATTCTGTAAAAGTGTTCCTACTATCAAAGCATTACTGAAGATGGCTTAATGTAGGTTAAATTTAATGTGAAACTTATCTTGGATAACAAGGTACCCATCATAGCTACAGCTGTGTTGCTAAACCAAGGAGACTGAAAATATTTCCATTATAGCTACTAAAATGGAAGCAGTAAGTATTATCCTTCTTTTAACTGCATATGCAGGTGCATGCTGTTCTAAGTCACCATAATTATGGGGCATATACATTGTAGTGCTTATTTGAAGACAAGGCTAAATCCAGAGATCAGACTTCTATAAGTGACTTCTACTAGGTGCTACAGTAAACAGGCAGGAAAGACTGAATAGTGTATCTCACTTTATTCTAGTATGACTTAATCAGTGGCTTTTAATTGATACTTCATTATAGTCAGTTAAGGTGCTGAAACTTCAGAATAATACCTTTTAAGAAACACAAGTTTTCTAATTATCAGTTTTACTACTTTGTGTGGCTAGAAATGTTAACACAACTCCTTTGTTATGTTGGGGGGGAGGGCGGAAGTACAGCTTTTCTAGGAAGAAAGACTATTAAACTGATCCTACTGTAATGAATGCAGGTCACTTAATCTTAAACTATTTCAAATCATAATTGTATATTTAAGTCTTTATACAATTGAAGCAGCAAGATGAAAACTCAAGATGAAGCAAGCTGAAGAATAAGCAAGATGTAAAGTGAAGTCTCAGTCTTGAATATTCTAGAACCTTGTTCCAAGGTGTTAACTTCACCTGAGCCCACATTTCTCACTTGAGTGATGAAGAGATGTAGTTGGTTGAAATCTTGATGTAGACTTTCCTACTGATGTTTCCATCTTCAAAAAGTTGGTGTCAAGACACAAAAAAAAATCAGTTCAGTTAACTGGGAGCTTGAACTAGTTACTGGCTGAGATTGTTTGAATTAAAAAAAAAAAATTCTTAATCCAAATCTTTCTTCTTGTCTTGCTCAGTGCTTGCAGGATAGGTCCTTTCCTCTAGTCCTGTTTTCTAGTTGACATCTTTTAGTGTATTCCTGCATTTGAACAAACTGTATTGGCATTTTGCAGATCTAAAGGAAAAGTCTTTTAGAAGGTTTTTAGGAAGGACATAAGGGCTTAGGTATGAAACTGCTCTTCATCTGAGACTTGTGGTCTCCTGCAAGCTCCCTGCTTGCTAATAGTACCAAGGTCTGTCTTCCTCTGCCTGTACTCAAGAAAGTATTCCCATCTTGATAGCAACCAAACAAGGGGCAAGCCTCGAAGAAACTCTCCTTCCCTACGGACATTGACAGGCAACCTTTCTTCCTTCTGCTCAGCTGTAAATTTTAAGCATACAGTGCTTGTAGCATCTGCTGTAAACTGTGGGGAACAATGTCTTATCCAATGGCCTAACACTTAATAATACTGTTACATATCTAACCTAGGGTATGTAATACAGGGTTTTGCAGACGCTGAGTTGGCCAGTGAAAGAAGTGGATTTGGTTCCTTTCAAAGCAGAATATTATCAGTAAAGCAGTCATGCTCACTGTTAGTAACCATTCTCTATATTTCAGAAAATAAAGCGGAGAAATGGGCAGTCAGATGCAGTCCTTGTGAAGGAACATCAGCAGTCTGCTCATCCTGCACCCATGGCACTGAAGACCCCTCCATGCTTCAAGAAGGAGCAGCCACTGATCCCTGTGAATGATGCTGTAAGAACTATAGAGGGCAGCAACACAGCAGACAATCGCTACAGTGAATTTGTGGCAGAGTTCTCAAAAGCTGAGCCTGCTGTTGTCAGCTTGGAGTACGGAGTGGCCAGGATGACCTGCTAATTAAAATCCGGCACTGTGCTCCTCTTCTGGACTGATTGAATTAAGAGATGGATTATTTTGAGGATGGGTCTGTGCTGCATGACCAAAACATGATTTGTATATTGGCAAGTTTTGTTAACGTAGACTAGAACAGCATGCTAATTGTCAAGTGTTTGCTGTTCTTTTAAGGAAAAAAAAGTGTAGTTGTGTTTTAAAAGAAATAGGGGCATTTGGTAAGTAGTGACTAAAAATCAAGGAATGGTATGTCTTTGGACTTAAGTCAGCTTGCACTAAATTGATTAAAACAGTAATATTACTTTATTCAGTATAGCAAAACACAGGTGGTCTTTCATGGATTGATTTTATTTGGGCAAGAAAACTTGAACTTTCTATTTTAGGAACTGAAGCTACGTGTATATATCACATATGATACGAATATCTATACCCTTGTTTAATGTCACCCAGTACTAACTTTCAGTGTATTAAGTGCCATGGAAAAGTATGATATATTTCAAATCATAAATAGTTGGCCTTAAACCTGTCAGATCAATGATATTGTTGTCCTTTACTATTGCAGTCTACCTGGCTCTGTTTACATTGTATTTGCTCAAATTGTTATTTCCTTAAAACAGGACTGAATATAAGGAATGAAGCATGCCGAAGCTGGCACAGCCTTTCAGCAAATAGCTGTATGAATGTTAACTTATCACAGAAGACTGTTCTTTTTTCCAGTTCCTCTGTTGTTTAAAATGTAATAGTTTGGCCTGATTTTCTTCTCTGGCAGCTCAGTAGATTGAGCATCGTTGAAGCTACAGGTTGTGTCTGACCTTAAATGTCTTGATTTGTGGCAAGATATTTAAGTGTAGAGTGAAAAGAGTAAAACATGTCATGTAAGAAAACAAAACTTAGCCAATAACTGAATTGTCAAGTTCATTCAGATTGTTTACTATGTGCTGTGCAGTTGTTCAAGTTGCAAGAATGGAAGCAGAAGTTTTGGAAGTGTAGCCTACTGACATTGTTCCCAAGTACAAAAGTCATTCATGTGTCTGAAGCTCATGAGAAACTGAGTGCCTCCTAAAGCTTTCATTAGAAGAAAATTTTAGTTTTTAGTGAAACCCCCTTCTCATTTTGCAAAAACTTGTCCAATCTGTGCATATTTTAAGTAATTTCAGTACAGTCTGGGGACTTTTATGTAATTGGAGAGAGGACAAAAACTTCTTCTAGCGGGATGCAGTAGAGATCATGGGATGTAAGAAAAAAGAGGGAACTTAGTTTGTAAGCTTAATTATGTATCTGTAACCTTCTAGTGAGAGAGAAGGTTTTTGCTGAAGTTTGTCTCATGATGGATTTTCTGAGCAGATAACAGAATAGGGAAGAAATGCCAGTGCCCAGTTCTTAAATAGAAGTATTAGTTAAAACTTTGGGTATTAAGAGCTGTAGGTATGATGTTAGAATGATGCTACTGACCTTTTCTCTGGATTTAAATCATTTTTGGTTACAAGTGAAAATCAGTTTATTCTCATTCTAATCCCTGAAGTCTGTTTTGTTAAAATTACCGGTGCGCCACACACAATTTGACATAATTGGCAGCATTTCCCTCTGCACCATATTGGATCCAGGACTCTAACAAGGCCAGTATAGGTCATGACCAAGTTGCACTTGTGAAGCTGTCTGGGAGAAATTAACTGACTCCTGTATTTGAGTATCAATTCACCTGTTTCACTAACTTGTTTTTTTAAAAGCCTATAAGTGTAAATAAAGGTTTGTAAGTATTTTTATTCCCAAAGATATGAGCATAGTGTCATCTTTAAAATACATTATCCAGTCATTTAAACACATTTAGAACTTCTCCACTACAGGTTTTGATAGTTTCACGTTTGCACAGTGGTGCCTTACAGGGTTGCAGCAAGAGGTTTTTGTGCCTTGTTACTTGTCTCCCCTTCTCCCTTACCTTCTGTATCAACTTGGTTCTGTGGTTTTCCTTTGGAAAAATGCCTTGTATATTAAGCTTGTGTTGTATCACAGTAGTGACAAATTATCAGTGACAATATAGGTAAGCGTTATCGATTTGTACTTGTTTGTTATAATATTTAGCTGCTCTGGTGTGCCATGTACACTTTTTGTATTTATTGTTTAGAGTTTATAGACTCAGAAGATTATATTAAGCTTTTTTGCAAATATTGTTGTATGTTGTTTTTACTTTAACAACCATCTGAGTACCCTTGTATACAAGGCTTTTAAAGACAAGATCTGTTCACTTTCAGTACTGTTAAAGTGAGTTTATTTCAGTCTTCAGGCCCTTTTTATTGGCAGAGTTCACTCCTTAGTGAAAGGAATTGGGATGCCTTTTTATTTTAAATCAAGGTAGGCATGTTAGTTTTAGGTCAGCTTTAAAATGCCATATCTGCTCGAGTACAGAACCTGTTTCTTCATCAAAAAATACAATACTTCCTGATCTGAGGTAAATATTTTACTCCAGTTAATATGTGAATAGAGTTTTCTAAGGCTGTTTTGTAGAACAGCCTTCTAAGTCCAGATAGTTCTGCCAACTCAGCCCCCAGGGTCACCAGTGAGAAGTTCCTGCAGAGAGGCAGCTGTCTCTTCTCATTTGCTGTTTAGGCTTAAGCCAAAACTACCTAAAGCACATGGGACGTGTGGTGAAGTAAATAGATGGTAGCGAAGTGAGCTCCAACAGAAAGCTTGGCAGGATGGCCAGGATTCAGCACAGTGGGACTGTTCTGTGTCCTTCAAGAAAGGTTTAAAAAAACATGAAGCTGACTATAAAAAACTGTGGCAGAAGCCTTCTGGTAGCAGAAAGAATTTTACTTCTTATTTCAGTGGATGAGCTTTTCATCATGAACAGTTAAATACTGAAAGGTGCCTGATGCAGCTCTAAATGCGCAGAACTCTTTCAAGCTGCAGCATTAACATGTAGTTGGTGCACTCACCAGTTGCTTGGGAAAATAATGTCCCAGATAGAAAGTTGCTATAGCTGATTCTGCTCTGTTGGTTGCAAGACTTTGGCACCTGTTGATTCTGTGCTTCATCTTGAGAAGGTCTTGGTAAGGCCTTTGGGTTTCTACGTTTTGTGCTGCGCTTCATCTTTTTTTCCAATCTGAATGCTATAAAAGAAAAATAATTCCTTTTTAATTAACCAAGCTGATAGTCTCACCTGAGCAACTAAAACTGATTTCACTTTGTACTCCAGGCAATTTAAAATACTTATTTCACTAGTACCAAAAGAGTTTGGCTTATTTTTGGGAGTCTTGCTATTGTCATAATGTATTCTTCAATACAAGTTTAAATATCCAACTGTTCTGTTTTGTAGGATGGCTGCCAAATCAACAGACTAAGAAATTAATTAAGCAACACTGAACTGAGCCTGTGCATTTTCCACACATGTCCAATTACTAGTGACCTAAATCCAGGGCAAAAGCCTGAAGTCTGGAGAGTCCATTTAGAGAATTGGAACAGCAGTCCTTCCATAAAACTGCACATCCCTATGTGGAACAAATGCCCTAATACAATGTTCTTTTAGAGGAAAAGCTATCACAAATCAAGCTGTAACAGTTTGATGTGTCTCTTCCTTAGGATGAGCACACTGGAGAATGCCTTGCTGGGAAAGGTGATGTGTTCTTCCTCTGTAGCTGCTGTTTTCCTAAGGCCTTTTGATAAAGTAACACATCAGCAAATCTCTGAGAACTTGCCGCTCCTGTTCTGGTAAATTAAGCCTATAACTAGATGCACAGTTGGGCTGAAGTGGGGCGGGGGTAGCTTGGCTTAACTACTATCCTCTTAAGGAAGTGGCATAAATAATATAAAGAAATTCAATGTTAAAATAGCACAGGGTGCATGCTATCAACATCTGTTCTTTAGAGTCCTGCCCTGCTTTTGAGCAGGTGTGGCTGGCATGAGGGCCTTGCATAAGCATGATGATTGCTTTCTAGGTAGTCTAAAGATAATCTGATTTCAAACTAGATCATCCCTCCACAGTGGTAATTAATAGATCTTTAGGTCAGAACCTAAAGGTTGCTCTTAACTCTTGTTTAGTTGCTAATAGTTCTAAACCTGTAGCTGATCATAGACTTAATATAGGTTTCACAACCAGTATACTTTTAGGATTAGATCTTTAGATTAGACTGAAGTCTGCTTTGACTTGCTTTCACCATTTATGCCACGCTGTCCTCCAAGTGTTGCTGATTGTGGTGCTTGATATCTGTCTTTCAGATGTAACAGGCTTCTTAATGCTTTGGATATTTCAAAAACCTGGAAGTACTGCAGTTTTCTTCCACTATTCTTAAGGCTCAGATTAGTGAACAGTGTGTGTGAGCTTATGTTCGATCTAGCTAGCTTGACCTGCCTACATGTTAAATAGCATTGAAAATTAGGACAGCGTCATAATTCAGTGGTGCAACTTCTGTATGCACAGTAGGCTTAAGGAAGAAGATGCAGTTGGGACCCTTGTCACAGCATGTAGCAAGGAACAGGACCCTGCTGGGGTATGACTCCTAAAAAGTAGAAGCAGTAGAGCTGTTCTGATGTCCAGCAGCAGCTCAGGGACTTGAGGTGCAAGGTCAGAGGCATGCTGCTTCTGAGATCAGTTTGCAGGTCCCAGAGAATTCAATGACCTGGTCTATTAAACACTTGTCGCTGAGCAATTCTGCACTGGCATCAAGCACCAGAAAATACATGTATATATGGATCTGTGTTTCTTTATCTACTGGCTTCAAGTAATAAATGTCCTGGTGGTGACTTTGAAATTGGGGTGCAATATGTCGTTTATTCTTGTTTATAGTTTAACTCTTGAGGTCAGTTGTATACTGTTTATAATTGAGTGGGATTATAGTTTTTGACACATACTGTAAGTCTTTCCCACCTTAATGACAAGGTTAGCATGTATATACCTCGTGCTTTGTATTTCTGCATATATTTCTGCTGAATGTTTTTCTTGCAAGTAGGCAGTCTTGATGAAGTCCCATGCTGCCCCACAAAGGCATTCCTCATTACCTAGCATTACACATTGGTTTCCTTGCTCTGTCTTGCTGTTGCTCTTCAATCTTACAGTTTATCTTTACGGCTGTCTGTTGGCAATGTCCTTTGACAAACATCTTTCCATCAAAGAAAATGGGTTGGTTTGTGGTTTTTTCTGTCTCAGGGATTTTTACCCCTGAACTGGTGAACTTGAAATATATTGCGTATTCTCCCTTTCAGGGCTTGAGTGCCTGTTGACTTCCACAGTCAGTTTACTTACACATTTTAACTTCAGACCTGGGTATTTAAAAAAAAAAAAAAAAAACTAATTTCAAATGTTGGATGTGGCAAAGGGAAAGAAACTCTTTTCATTGTAGTGTATCTGGAAGGACTGGCTGTTTCACTAGCGTTTATTGCTCTGTAACGCTCTCTGTAAAAGTCACTTATCTGTGTGCTGGGATCATGCTTGATGTATATTCCTGAAGAAACTTTAGCAAATGGCATTTTGTAATTATTTTATTTGTACGTGTTTTGAAGATCCATAAAGCATAAAATAAAATGGTCTTAATATTGCCAATCTAACCGGGCATTAAGTAATCCATTTATAATAGTGTATGAACATTAAACATTGAATAAAATTTTCATTTTATGGATGAATCATATCTGATACAGACTATAGAGTACAGAAATGACTTGGTCTATTTATTAGTTTCTTGAATGATCCTGTAACTTTTAGATATGGGAGACTGGCTCAGCTTCGTGTTACTGACTCTAGACTGCTGGTCTATTAATTACAAATGCTATTCACTGCTTAATTTAAGAGTTAAGTGTCAGGAGAAGAGAGCTCCGTTTACTTAGCATTACCATTACTCCATACTTGGTAATCCAGATTAGTGTTTCAACACCTCCAACAAATCTGGTTAGGAAATTGGAATAACTTTCTGAAAGCACCAGTTTCTCTTCTCAGTACTTTTCCATTAACTATTAAAAATGGTTTTCTTTAATTCTTAGTTCTGAGGCTTCTTAGGACTATACAGCTGTATTCTTCATTTAGTAAAGATAGCAATTTTTTTTTGTCATGATAATAAAGCTCTCCTTAACTACTACTTGCTACACAATGCTCAAGCTTCTTCCAGCAGCATTTTGCTCGTATTTACTACTTCACACACATCCAGCTCCATCTTGATCTGCACTGAGAATATGGTTTCTGTTCATAGTACAGATGGAAACTAAGGTACTGGAGTATTGGACTGTGCAATGTTGTGATCTTTATTACAGAATGGGACCCTCCTGCTGTAGGTAGATGCAGCTTAAAGGGCTCTCTTCAATCTGTTGGAGGTTTTTATTTGAGTGGCTTCCTTTCGGGTAGGCAGGCTGTATGCTGGAATGACATTGTGGGAGAATCTGGTTAGTACCATTAGGGGAAAACGTCAGACCTCCTGCTAAGTCATAGCAGTATGGTTTAACCATGTGCCACAACAATCATAACGTCTGTCAGTTGGGTTCTATCTGGTGGCAGTAGCTGCTACATGAAGCGCATGAACACGGTCATTCACGTGCGCTTCTAGGGCATGGATGCTACTGGACGTGGTGAAAGTGCAGTTTCATATGTGCGTACGTAAGTGGAGGGAAAAGTGACGTTTAACTTCAGCTCTTAATATAGCCTCAAGGCTGGTTAATTTATTTTATTGACTTAGTCCAGGGAGCATTCATTGCCTCACTTGTCTATAACTACAACTTGCCTAAGTTTAGGTATCAGTGTGCATGTTTAAACTAAGAATAGACAGCATGTGTGAGAATTCGCTGGCTACTGTGCAGAATGGTTGAAGAGAAGCAAGTGGGACATAAAAACTATATAAAGGCAAAAATGGAGATGGATATACTGTTCTTGACCTTTGTGATGGCCACACTGGGCTGCGGGGAGGAAGGGCTGATATTGCAGGGCTTCGATGCTGGCTGAGCTAGTTCCAGAATTTGATGCAAGATTGAGTGATCCTAAAAATGTTGCTGTCTGCTTTGTGTTTATTTTCCACCCCCTGAAGCTGCCCTGGGTAAAACACTAAAGGTGGTTGTGTTATTGCGAGAATATGGCTTGGCAGAGGACAGGGCTGTTCCCTGAATATTCAGGAGTGTGGATATTGTTCAGAAATGTTCCTCAGCTGTGATAGTAGTTGCTCTGGCTGAGTCTCTCTATGAAAGCACGAGACTGCTGCAGCTTAGTGCTCTGAGATTCATGTGAGAGTGCTTTAGTGGGGGAAATGCTCTCAGTGATTGGATCCTTTATTTTCTAATCCCACTCTAAGCTTTTAGTGAACTTGTTTTAGTATGCTGGTGGAAGAAATTATTCTTAATAAACCAAATGCTTGCTTTTCGGCTCACTTGCTGGACTTTGCATGTGCACTTTCTTTCTAATGTTCTAGGTTATCTGGTGACATGCAAGCGTCCCATTAGTCAACAATATGTTTGAGAGGTTAGAGTGTGACTACCATGATAATAACTTTGATTACTTTTTTTCTCTTGAATGTGGTAAGGAGAGCACATGAGCAAGGAAAAATGTTCCAATTGCTATTATATCACTTACTTTGAATGGCTTTTAAATGCTCATTGTGGGTGCAGGAAATGTCAAAGGAGACTACTGACAGCTGTTAGGAAGCATGCTGAAAAGGAATGATTAGTGTAAGAAAAAGGATGAATGTTTATGCATATGTTAAGTCTACATTTAAGGAGGGTTTTGTTTTGTAATTCTACTTCACAAGTGATTTTAAAACCCAGTGTGAATGCAGCTAGAATGGTAGAGGGGTGTGGTTAGTAGTGTCTCAAAAGAGAAGGGTGTCTGGTGTGCTGCTTTATCAAGACAAAGCTTTGTAAATATTAATCTAGTAGCTCTTTAACAATTTATGGTGAGTTGACTTTGGATGGTGAATGCATTTTGGGGCAGGAAAATGTAAAGAGGGAACATGGAGCGCAACTGGATGTAACCGTTGCTATGAATTTTGTGAAATACGGTGCAGAGGAGAGCACTGAGGTTTTGGTAGCTGTAAAAAAAAAAAAAGTCTGAACTGCGCTCTAATTCCTTTGCTGCTGCTTATATCCCATAGCACACAAGTCCATCCACAGTGCCAAAGGACAGCCTGGGAGAAGAGAGATAACTGGTATGTGGGTATTTGCTCATACAAACCAAGAAAAGGAAAGGAGAGCTGCTTCCCAAGCAGAGATCACGTGGAGGAGATCACATACCTAGAGCGGGTCACGAGGTTGTAAGAAAATGAATTTCTACTTAGCCTGTTGCAGGAGAAACGCTGGTTAACTGGACTTCAGCAGTGGGGAAAGGATTAGCGTTAGCAGTGAGAACTACTTGAACTTACTGGTGTCTGAGGTATTGTAATGTATGGAGGAATCGAGCTATTTATATAACCCTATAACTGAGTTATATATAGCCCTAAAAATTCAAATTCCTGGGTCTCAATTTGGCTTGTTCTATTTCAAGATGAGAATCCATATGTAAAATCCTGCTTTGCTATCCTAAAGTCTTGCCAAAAGTTTATTTAAAGAGCACAACTTGGCAGAAACTGCTCTCTTATCTGCAGATTTGCATTGAGTCCTATATGCTCTGTTGTGGTTAGTGCTCTTGTGGCTATTCAGTTTCCGGTCATTTCTGCTATTTTCTTGCTTTTTCTTTCTTATCTGCCTATATTCAGTCAGACTCCAAGGCAACTGAGGCTGAGAAGAGCTGCTCATACATAGCTGCACAGGTCAGCCAAGGGACAGTGGTTTACTACTGAGCTGCTCGTCTTGGTAACAGCTATCCAAGTCAGCAAGGTAGAAAACCACCATTTGGGATTTCTAGCAACAGTACACGGTGCTTGGTCTGAAGTGCAGAACAGTGCAGTAATTTGGAAACTGGTATTATGGCAGGTCTGCAAAAGAGCTAATGACCTGACCCTGTTCTGAAAAGGACCATTAGGCAAGTGCTGGAAGAGCAGCACTTCTGAGCAGCACTTGATGTGAAGTGTGGTGCTCTGTCACTGTGAGGACTAGGGAGAGCTGCTCTGACTTACTGCAATTAAAAGGCGTTCTGAAATTGTGCTGCTCATGCTCAGTCTGTTGCTTTGTAGGCTTATTAGTGTAACAGATAATGGGGTGGCTTTAGTGTTAGTTAAACAGGCGGCATGTGTGTTGAGGACATGCTCTTTCACTGGGGAGGTTTTTAGCAGTTGGTAATCACAGCCTAGAAAGAGCTAAGACATCTCAGATCTTACAAGGTCAAGGGAACTTGGGTTTCTAGCAGGGTTTGGGCCATTAAATAGAACTACAGCTACACCACTGAGTGAGTTTCTAGCGGCTCCAGAGTCTTTTGGGCTCATTATTAAATCATATTTACCTTTTCCATAACTTTTCATGTTAATTCCAGTTTCCAAATTAAGGAAAAGCTCCCCTCCCAGCTCTCTGGTAGAGGTTGGGCTAAACTGAGTTTTCCACTTTGGATAAAAAAGATTCTGTATTCGGCTCCAAATTACAGTATGCTTTATAGGAGGAAGAAAAAATCCAAAAATGTTCCTGTGTCTGTTGAATAGTTTTTGAATTAAATGTAGCAATTTAAAACTGGTAGCACTTTGTGTAAAACGTCTTTTTAATCCATATAGTTTTAAGAAAGGAAAAAACCAATAAAGACATCTTTTGGCTAAATTCTGAAAATAATACTGGGTATTTGGTGTAGTTTTTTAATTCTGTTCTTTGTAGTGGATTCACACTCCCTGAAGTGGGTAAGTAATGCTTCTCTGAAGACAATATAAAGAACACTGTGACCTCAACATTTGCCACTTTGTTAGGAATGGGATGGGTTCCTGCATGCAAGGATTGTTTCAACATAATCCATTGTCTTGAAGATGTTCTTACCCGGATGCTCTGCAGAGGCAGTGACTCATTTTGGGTGAAGGAAGTAATGTATTCAGAATCTCTCTTGCTTTATCCAATTATTTTTTAGGTTGTGAATATTTTTATTAATATCCATCAAAAATGTAATCTATGATAGTGACATGTACTCCACAATGCTTTAATTGCCCATTCTGGAGTGTGAGTCTTCAAATATACTGAAGTTTGAGAGGGAGCTGTCTAGCCTTTATACTCTGGTTCATATTAACAAACTAAACAAAGCCTCATTTCACTTTTAAACCTTCATTGAGGGTGAAGGGCTCAGCACAGAAATGCATTAATGACATTCTCATCCAGCTGCTTACTCTTCTTTAGGGACCCTGGCTCTCCGGACATAAAGCTAAGCAGAGTGGGGGTGGGTGGAGGAGAAGATGGCTTCTACAGAAAAACTCTATCAAAGCTAAGTATACCTTGTTACTAGAACATAAAATACTTGGAACTGGTCTTTATGGTGACTTGAAATATTAGCTACTGTTAATCTGAGTTTGAGAGGCAGCTCTTAACACTGTTTAGTTCCTTGTTTTTACTGCCATTCAAATGACAGTGTAATTGGAGGCACGCACTCACGGTTGTCTTTGTCGGATAAGCTTTTATATGCCATCTAGACTGAGTTAGAACTATGGAAAGAGCCTGAGGCTACTTACATAATGCAGTTATGCTGCTGTTACATTATCATTTTCAGCTGTAATGCTTAAAGTACCAATAAATCAAATTACTTTTTTCCTTTCTGTAGTACAAACATAATAGCAACTGTCCTCTTACCTTCTTTCTTCCATTTTTGTAGACTTTAATATGTAGTTTATGTTTTATTAGACTTTATTGGATAAGTTGATTTCTGAAAAACAGATTTTATTTAAAACTGAAAGCCACAAATATGGCAGGGAAAGCCATCTATATAACTTCTTAGGGAAGATGCTCACCGATTATTTTCTTTTAATCAAGTCCTGTAAGACTACAAATAGGATTGAAAGCCTGAAGAATAATAAGGTTACTGTACAGTTCAATACTGAAATTCTCAGTCACTTCTGGAATAATAGATTTGTACGGGCTAGAAGAGGTGTGTGGAATACAAGTGAATTTCATATGAGAACTTGAGCAAGCAGTTAGGTTAGTTGTGCAAAGTATTGTAAAGTTGCCTCGAGATCCTAGCACTAGTTTAATAAAACAGAGGCCATGCAGAAATACATTTTAAAGCTGTAAATCATAGAAAAGCAATGGAAAGAGATGAAATTACTCTGCCCACTTGAGCCAGTATCCATGTAAATTACTAAAACCCTTGAGTACTCTTTCCAGCAAACCTGAAGGAGGAATCACAAGCTGCTGGCATGTACCCAGGTCCCAGTGGGATTAATCTCCAGCTTTATGTGCCCACTTCTGTGCAGACATTACCTCCGAGCTAGTCACCCTTGGCTCCCTGCACACATGAGCGGCTGCTTCTAGTGCACAGCTGCCCTCAGGCTAAGGTGCACGTCTGAAATAGGTCGTACGAACCATGTGGTGAAAATGCCTGTTTCTGTCATTTGGCTGTGGAGGGAGCCTCGGGTGACCCACTCAGCCATGTGTGAAGTCAGACACTGTGAGTCATGTCCCTGCTGCTTTTACAGGTTAAAAACCTAGAATTTGGAGTAGCTCAAAAACGTGCCTGGGAAAGTAAGGGCTGGTGAAGGAGCAAGGTGCCTAGATGTTCAACAGTGCAGTGCTTATTTGAAGGAGCACTTCATGGCAGTAGCCTCCAGAGCAGCACTGGGGAGCCTTGCAAGGCACCTGGACACACTGTGTGGTTCATGGAGAGTTGGGGGACTTGCAGGACACTATTAATAGACACCAGAGACTGATGTCTTGGCCTACTGGTAGCAGAGCTTGGGCTGCTGCTCAGAGATGGGTTTGCGGGGCTGCCAAGAGAAACTGAAGAACAGGATTAAAAAAACAGGTGTGCTGAACAGGGAGCTGGTTAGAGACTGCCAGCAAGACATTGGTGAAAGACGCAAGGAGGTCAGGTGCCAAATCCTGCCTCTTCTCTCCTGCCTTTTAGCTATTAATGAACTGGTTAAGAGTTGTGAGTGAAATGGGAGCCCTCATTTCATTTTCCTCACAGACCTGGGTGGGTTCAGTCAGACACCTCTTTGGCAGGGCTGTCCTGGCACTTGGGCTGCATTCTGGGCTGAGCAGGGTTGCAGTGGAGCAGAAAACATGAGAAAGCAGCCCCCCTCATCTTTAGTCATCACAGAGAGGCTCAAGGAGAGACTGAAGCTTGCCGTGGAGCACCATGGTACTTTCCATTGCCTCAAGGAAGCAAAGCTGGCCTCCAGATAACTAATCAAGATACATGAAGTAAAGAGAAGGAATGGGGCATAAGAGGGGTACTTGGGCTAAGATGACCATAAAACCCTGGTCTTCAACTTCCTGGCCAAGTGCTCTGACCACTGCCTGGGGCTCAGGGGCTGCAGTGAGACTAGCTTAGAATCATAGAATAGTTTGGGTTGGAAAGGACCTCTAAAGGTCATCTAGTCCAACCCCCCTGCAATGAGCAGGGACATATTCAACTAGATCAGGTTGCTCAGAGCCCCATCCAACCTGACCTTGAATGTTTCCAGGGATGGGGCATCCACCACCTCTCTTGGCAACCTGTGCCAGTGTTTCACCACCCTCAGCACAAAAAATTTCTTCCTTCTATCTAGTCTAAATCTACCGCCCTTTAGTTTAAAGCCATTCCCCCTTGTCCTGTCGCAACAGGCCCTGCTAAAAAGTTTGCCACCATCTTTTTTTATAAGCCCCCTTTAAGGCTGCAATAAGGTCTCCCCGAAGCCTTCTCTTCTCTAGGCTGAACAACCCCAACTCTCTCAGCCTTTCTTCATAGGAGAGGTGTTCCATCCCCCTGATCATTTTTGTGGCCGTCCTCTGGACCTGCTCCAGCAGGTCCGTGTCTTTCTTATGCTAAGGGCTCCAGAGCTGGATGCAGTACTCCAGGTGGGGTCTCACCAGAGCAGAGGGGCAGAATCACCTCCCTCGACCTGCTGGCCACACTTCTTTGGATGCAGCCCAGGATACGATTGGCCTTCTGGGCTGTGAGCGCACATTGCTGGCTCATGTGCAGCTTTTCATCCACCAGTACCCCCAAGTCCTCCTTAGCAGGGCTGCTCTCAATCCCTTCATCCCCCTGCCTGTATTGATACTGGGGCTTGCCCCGACCCAGGTGCAGGTCCTTGCCCTTGGCCTTGTTGAACCTCATGAGGTTCACACAGGCCCACTTCTCCAGCTTGTCCAGGTCCCTCTGCATGGCATCCCGTCCCTCAGGCGTGTCGACCACACCACTCAGCTTGGTGTCATCTGCAAACTTGCTGAAGGTGCACTCGATCCCACTGTCTATGTCATTGATGAAGATATTAAACAGTACTGGTCCCAATATGGACCCCTGCGGGATGCCACTTGTCACCAATCTCCATCTGGACATTGAGCCGTTGACCACTACCCCCTGGATGTGACCATCTAAGCAATTCCTCACCCACCGGACAGTCCACCCATCAAATCCATATCTCTCCAGTTTAGAGAGAAGGATGTTGTTGGGGACTGTGTCAAAGGCCTTACAGAAGTCCAGATAGACGACATCTGTAGCCCTTCCCATGTCCACTGATGTAGTCACTCCATCACAGAAGGCCACTAGGTTGGTCAGGCAGGACTTGCCCTTGGTGAAGCCATGCTGGCTGTCTCGAATCACCTCCCTGTCCTCCATGTGCCTTAGCATAGCTTCCAGGAGGATCTGTTCCATGACCTTCCCAGGCACAGAGGTGAGACTGACTGGCCTGTAGTTCCCCGGGTCTTCCTTTTTTCCCTTTTGAAAAATGGGGGTTATGTTTCCCCTTTTCCAGGCAGTGGGAACTTCACCAGACTGCCATGACTTCTCAAATATGATGGATAGTGGCTTAGCAACTTCATCCGTCAGTTCCTTCAGGACCCGCGGATGGATCCCATTGGGTCCCATGGACTTGTGCACCTTCAGGTGCCTTAGATGCTCTCAAACCTTGATCTTCTCCTACAGTGGGCGGCTCTTCATTCTCCCAGTCCCTGCCTTTGCCTTCTGCGGCTTGGGTGGTGAGGCTCGAGCACTTGCTGGTGAAGACCGAGGCAAAAAAGTCATTGAGTACCTCCGCCTTCTCCATGTCCCGGGTAACCAGATCTCCCGTTTCATTCCGGAGAGGGCCCACATTTTCCCTCATCTTCCTTTTATCCCTGACGTACCTATAGAATCTTTTCTTGTTGCCCTTGACATTCCTGGCCAGATTTAATTCTGCCAGGGCTTTAGCTTTCCTAACCTGATCCCTGGCTGCTCAGACAACTTCTCTGTATTCCTCCCAGGCTACCTGTCCTTGCTTCCACCCTCTGTAGGCTTCCCTTTTGTGTTTGAGTTTGTCCAGGAGCTCCTTGTTCAGCCATGCAGGCCTCCTGGCGTTTTTGCCTGACTTCCTCTTTGTTGGGATGCATCGCTCCTGAGCTTGGAGGAGGTGATCCTTGAATATTACCCAGCTTTCCTGGGGCCCTCTTCCCTCCAGGGCTTTGCCCCATGGCACTCTACCAAGCAGATCCCTGAAGAGGCCAAAGTCTGCTCTCCTGAAGTCCAGGGTAGTGAGCTTGCTGTGTGCCCTCCTCAGTGACCTAAGGATCTTGAACTCCACCATTTCATGGTGACTGTAGCCCAGGCTGCCCTTGAGCTTCACATTCCCCACCAGCCCCTCCTTGTTGGTGAGAACAAGGTCCAGCATAGCTCCTCTACCACTTGGAGAAGGAAGTTATCATCGATGCATTCCAGGAACCTCCTGGATTGCTTATGCCCTGCCGTGTTGTGCCTCCAACAGATGTTGGGGTGGTTGAAGTCCCCCATGAGGACCAGGGCTTGTGAGCGTGAGGCTGCTCCTATCTGTTCATAGAGGGCCTCATCTGCTCAGTCTTCCTGGTCAGGTGGCCTGTAGCAGACCCCCACCATAGTGTCACCTGTCCCTGCCCTCCCTTTAATCCTGACCCATAAGCTCCTCATCCATCCCCAGGCAGAGCTCCATGCACTCCAGCTGGTCATTGACATAGAGGGCGACACCCCCTCCTCTTCTCCCCTGCCTGTCCTTCCTAAAGAGCCTGTATTCCTCCATCCCAACACTCCAGTCATAGGAGCCATCCCACCACGTCTCTGTGATGCCAATAAGGTCATAGCCCTGCAGGCCTGCGCACGTCTCTAACTCCTCTTGTTTATTCCCCATGCTACGTGCATTTGCATAGAGGCATTGACGTTGGGCCCCCGATGAAGCTGTCTTACTGGCTGGCGTTCCTTTGTGCTGCTCTTCAGGCGCTCTCCTGCTGACCTGTGATCCTTCTCCAGGCTCTGGGCATCTATTGCTGGCCCTGGCATCAACCTGGTAGGAGTGGGATGGATTGAAGTTCCCCTCCCCTGGCATCTCTAGTTTAAAGCCTTGGATAAGGGGAAGCTTTTGAACCACAGTCCCTACCCCAAGTAGGGAGATTTGAGCCTAATGGGCCAGAGGAGACTAATCAAAATGGATGCATGAGTTGGCTCTGAAAAGAGGAGTGTTTCTGAAGTGGCCTGTGCTGCGAGTATGTTGCTGGGAAAGCCAAGCTAGAGCTGAAGAGCAGGTTTCTGCAGAGCTGTGCAATGCTAAAAGGAGATGTACTTTGTGTGCTTAACCTGTGATGTCCTCAAGGTCATATTGCTCCCTCAAATACCCATTTTTCCCAAAGGGCTCAGTGATACTGGTGTTGGATCCTTATTATTTCCACGGCATGTTCCAGATATGTCACGACACCATATGTATACCAAGGTCTGAGGGCAAGAAGCGATGCTGGTAGTTGAATACATTGAACTGGGAAGTGGAAGAGCAGAGTCTTTAGTGGTGACTACATTAAGGTGCTCCTCACTGGTGACGAAGCATCATGTGCTGTGTACAGGTAAGGCTTTCATTCCTTTGGGCACATAGGAAATCCTCCTCTCCCATCTCAAAATGCAGAGTTTGAAACACACAGATATAAATTGCCATCTGTGTGATGGCCAGCAATTGTGCTATATACCAAAGATATTATTTTGTTACTTATTAATTTTGGTCTCTGTGAAGGAGATTCACTTCGAGGTAAATGTGGAATAATGTAGTAATTGGTACAGAAAGCAGTATTTCCTTTTTACGTGGCACAAGATGTGGCCAATCTAACAAAATAGAAGATGTGAATTTTGTGACTTGCTTTCACCAAAATATCTTAAGTAGTTCATAAATATTCCTATATGCCAGATTCTTTAGGCAGAGCAAGCAAAAAAATTTTATTGAACCCCAGCTCTCTGGAAAAACTGTTAAATTACTAACAGATACATGATTTGGAGAAAGATATTTGGTTTCTCTTAGAGATATTGTAATAATTTCCAGACTGTAACAAACTGAGGGTTAATTCTCTAGCTTTTTTTAAATTCTCTCATGATTGTATGAGAGTATGAACATGGCTTCATAGTTAAATCTGGAACTTCGGGAGATGTGAGTTGGATGGCGGTCTGCCGCAGGCTCTCTCTGACCTCAGATAAGTCTTTTAATCTCTGTGTTACTCCTGTTTGCCTGTGGCAAACTGAGATAATATCCTCTTTTCATCAGTTCTCCCTTTGGTTTGCTTAGATTGCAATCTATTCAGGTCAAAGATCTAGTCTTATTTTATATGGTATTTATATGGACCAATTTCACTGAGGGCCCTGAAGCTTGATCTATAGATAATTCTATTTTCTAATATTATTATCTGGATAATATCTACAATTAATCCATGAAGAGGTGCTAAAATCACAATGAATAACAATTCCTCCCAAACTGCTTAAAATTTCTATCAAATTGCAGAATGGCAATATTATATTTAGATTATTAGAACAACAGCATACAGCTGGCAGATGAAGGTCCCCAATATTGGTGCAGTGTGAATATTTTATGTGAAAGTGCTGTTTTTACTCTAAGATGGCTGGTATTTTTTATGTCTTAACAAGCTTGTAAAGAAGAAAAAGTAAGTAAGTTCTGCAGAAGCTAGACAGTAGCATTCCCCTGTATTACCAGTTCCAGCAGATCTATCGGGTAAGAAAAAAGGCTAAAGATAAGTACCAGTGAAAATAGATACTAAATCTTTCTCTTCCATTAGCTTGTGAGGCAAAACTGAGGAAGAATAAGAACTTCATATAAAACAAAATTCTGAAGTGAATGGAAGGTCAATACATAGTTTTAATGCATTAGCTTTCCTTTGTAAACAGAAGAATCAAAATTGCTATACCTAGAGACCTTGGAGAAACTGGGAAGTACAAAATTAAGCAGTAGTTAATGAGGATGAGAATAATAAATTTTCCACAAAGCTGTTCAGAATCAGATAAATAACATCAAGGAGCCTGATTTCTCTGCCTTTCGTGAAGCAGGTACCAAAACTCTGAGTTCTGATCTATCCTGCTAATGGGAGCTGCCACCTCCTCCTGATGGGTTGTAATGTTGAACATCTTCAGGCCTGGCCTCCTGCCACAGCGCCTTCCCCTAGCTTGCCTAGCCCATCTGTAGCATGGCTTTAGTCATCTCTCTCCTGTGGCCCAGGGTAGCTGGGACAAGGGTGTGGAGTATATATCTAAGTGCTTATGTCCAGATGTTAGGTGGCAGCATTTGAAAGTCCCCTGGATTCCCTTGTAGACAATGGAAAGAAAGAGATGTTTCTAGGTAGCCATCCATGTAACCTATTTTAGACCTCTACCTCACTTCAGATTTCTCTTGACTGACTATGAAGGATGAATCATGTCTGAAATAACTTTTCTCCCCTTCTGTAGGGTACGTGTGAAACTATTGGTCGCCCAGGGGCTAAGCCAGCCCCAGTCTCTTCTGCTGTGACATACAGGGGCAGCACAAAGCCCGTGTCCAGGATGTGTCTTGGGTTGGTGCCTGCCTTTACTGGCTCCCTCAGTAAAGCCGTGTGCATTTATTTTGCCTTTCCTCTTCCTGCAGCCACCTGTGTGAAGGTAGGGGCACCCCCCAACCTTGCCCCTACTGCCATGTCCTGGGACTCCCTGCGTGTTTGTGGGAAGGGCAAGGGGAGTCTCAGCTTTTGGGGAACTGGGCCTGCATCCTCACTGCTGTGTAGGTGAGCCCTGGACAAAGTGGAAGCCCTGGTTTGGGTTTACATGGCGAATAAGCCTGTGTCTGTAGCAGGAGGGTTTAAGGCAGAAACATGCACAGGGTTGCAGGCTGAGATGGCAGTGCTAGCTGTCTCCCAGGAGCCCTTCCTCAAATAGTGAAAGAAAGGGGGTTTAGAAATGAAAAACATGAAATAATGATTTAGAGATAAATCTTCCTAGTCTCTGTCCTCACTTCCTTTGGGGTGTTGTCTGTTTTGAAGGCATTACACATTTTAATAATGTCCAATCTTAAAATCTTTACTTTTTCATCAATGGAAATATGTGGTGGTCTTGCAGCCTTCTGACTGCTTGCAAAAGCTGTTGTTCCTCTTTCACACACCTGCTCAGGAGAGGTCCCAATAATGAAATGCTGGTGGGGTGTTTTCTAAACACCTTCACTGCTTTTAACAAGTGCTACTGCCTCCTTCCTTGTGTAAGGACAAGCCTGTGTGGACAGTTGCATGAGAGGAGTCTAAGGGAGAGAAAACTTCAAAGTTTCAAATTATACACTTCACTGAAATGTATAATTCATACTTATGAGAATTGTGTACAAATTCTTGTTGCATTGTATAATTTGTGCATATGATCTCCTGTAGTTCCTCAGTGAATGTCTTTATTTTTTCTTATTTAAAAAATAAAAAAGGTTTTTGTTCTCTCATTTTCTTAGAATTTGCCAATTGTTTGTAACTGGACTTGTCTCAAACGTTCCCTGTTTCTTGCTGGATGGGACATGCCTTAATGGGGAGTGTGAACAATTATCTCAATATGTGAAGATTTAACAGCAAAACACCCGAGTCTTTTGCATGTGACAATGCTTGGTGTGCCTAATGGCTATGGATTTATAGTGATGGTCCTACAGATGACGTCCTGCTGCTCCCTGCACTAGCTTAGTCATCTTAAATGCTGTTGGTTACCCACAGCTCTCACCAACTTGAAGAGGCTTTGTAGGTGTGCAGTGCTTTAGAAACCGAGACCTCTTAAGGAAAATAAACAAGGACTCGATTAGCACTTGTCAACCTATGTGACAGCTAATCTTTTTCTACTTTGTCTACTGATTTTTCAAGAGTCAGAAACCTTAGATCTTTGCTTTAATAGCCTCCAATTAATGCATATTTTCCTCTATTACTAGCACACCTGACATCTCTTCTTCATGTAGTATCTAAATATGATCTCTGTTTTTCATGTCAGCAACTGAGTTTCTCATTCATGTCATGTATAAACCCGTGCAGGTTTGATGTCCAGTGTTTTCATCAGCAGCTTATGCTATACTGTGCCCCTTCCTAATGTCCTTAATCTCTGCTTCTGGCAAATAAAATAGTGACCTACTTTATTTTTCTGCCTTCAGGAAAAAAAAAAAAACCACCAAAGTGCATGTGGTGGAGCCGCAGCTGCTGTTTCCTGACAGTAAGCAAAGAGCCGTAGCGCCCCTGGTTCAGAGCTTTGCTAAAGCCATTCCTGCCTTTATATTCCCCCTCTCCCCCCTCCGTGCGTGTAGGCACTTGCTGCAGCCCTGTCTCTGCTGGTGGTGCTTGGGTGCCATCACCCGAGACTGGACAAAACAGAGGAGAAGGGATTGCCTGCAGATGAGGATGGGTTAATTACAGGGAAAGTGGACTCAGGGGCTGCAATCCCCTCTGTTAGTGCTCCCTGAGGCAGTGATGACTCCTGCTTGCAAAGCTGGAAACATGCCAACAGCTCTTGAATGATATACCTCCACTTGAGCTACCACTTATTTGGAAAACATGTGGGCAGTAGGGACCAATGCATTATATTCACTTTGCAATATGGGGAGAATGGGGGTGTCTTTCCCATGGTTCCCTCCCCCTCCCTTTCTGCAGTGGATGATGGTGTCAGCGTTGACTCATCAACCTGCTTACTTCACGGGCATCTTCCAGTATCTCCAGGAGCTCCAGTGCTTCACAAGACTGTCATACAGTGATGAGAGCTAGGCACCAAAATAGAAAATCAATAGTATGCAAGCAGTCTCCTCCCACATGTGCTTTTGAAAATCTCCCCCACAACCTTTTGCATCAACACTAACCAGATTTCACCTATAAATCTGCTACACTTAATTTTCCTGAGTACCTCTCCAGCACTTGTCTCTCATCCCCAACTTAAGCTCCCTTATTGACAGATGCACACACACAAACAACTTTTTTTCCCCCCCTCTCAATCCTCCATTGTTCAAAAACAACATATGATGACAGCTCTGGCAGGGCTGTATCCATCCTCTTTGCACTCAAAGTAGTGAACAATTCAAAATGGGAGGACAGAGCTTTGCTCCTGCCTGACTTTCACAGAGCTCCTTGTGAGAGGCAGCCAGGCAGCCCGTGGTCTCGAATTTGGGGGCTTATGTGGCCGTCTCCAGCTTCCCTGCAAAGCTATGGCGTGTATCTGCACAATTGCACAGTAGCAGCTGGATGTTTTACCCTTGGCTGGCTTTAATGCTGTCTTCAAGTTATTGTTTCAAAGCTGCCTGATGCAACATCAAAGCAGCAGCCCAGACAAAGCACATTCAGGCTGGGAGCTGGGGTGGAAAGAGGGAAAATTTGCAGCAGAGCAATCATGCAGGCTGTTTTTTCTTTTGCTTCACTGGGAGTGAAGGGCATGCAGGAGACCTGCTGGCAGAAGAAATTTTATAAGTGTGAGCCTGGCTAGAGAGAAAATCCAGCCCATCTCAGAATACCATTAGCTGCTTTTTTTCTTTTTGATTGCCAAACTTTTTTAGTACATATTGATTGGAAATGTTGGAAGGAACATTTGGACTAGGGTAATAGCACAAAGAGTTAACAGAGTATCTGAGATAAATGCATTGGCTCTTTCATGTAGTAAAAAGAGATGAGTAAGCTGAGAATCCTAACAAGAACTAATCTCCATTTCAGATCTTGTTTAAGAGATTAATTATGGAATATTGTAGACCTAATTAAACACATAATCAAGGGCAAATAGACACAGCCTTACACCAACTAACAGAAATATAAAAATTGTTGTGCTGGAACAGACTGTATTTCTGTGCTTGGAAAGCAAGAAACAGCCACAGCCTCTTACAGCTCTCACATAGATGAAACCAGTAACAGCAAGAAAAAAAGGCCTCAATACATTAACCTACAAATTCTATAGTAAAGAAAAACTAATGACCTTCTACAGCCACAACTGCAGTGAGTTTTGTGGGTGCCAGTAGGTCTCATACTAATTATTTTTCCACTTGCACAGCATCGTCAATTTAAGGGACCTAAATTACCATAAAAAACATTAATTCACCTTATTACTAATCTGTTGAATAGCTGGAGAAACAGAAACCTGAGTACTGAAATGATGTGCCTGTGTTCTCCCACAAAATCAGTGAAAGAGAAAGTAATATAAATTGAGAGTCTTGACATTCAGCTGCTCTGTTGAGATTTAAGGAAGTTACTTTGTAAACATACAAAAAACCACCCCGGTGGAAGTGAAATCACAAATTTAACTAATTGAGACAAGTAGTTCCAGGCTGCTCTTGTCAGCTGGCAGCTCTTGGGTTTGAGGTTTTGTTTTTCACTGAGCTCTTGTGAATTCCTTGTTGACTCTCCAAGTCTTTGCCACTTAGAAAAACTGGCAATTCTGTATTTTTTAATTTTTTTAATGAAATTGTCTGTCACAGACACATCAGTTTGGCTCTCTGAATTCTGCAGCTACTCAAATCACACATGGCCATTGAATCAATCGTATCCTCAAGCAAGGGACGTACACATATATGTGTGTGTGTGTGTGTTACACATTAGCTATTTAATTTCAAAGGGTTTCTGATGCCCTTTTCAGCTCCAGAAAGAAATGGTGTGGCTGCCTTTGCAGTATGGGCATGGTGATGATGACTTTTCCACCAGTGTGCGTGCTGGAGAAGCTGCTGGCTTTGGTTACAGATGTCCCTGCTCCTCTCCTTTGAGTCGCCCCAGGTACTGGGGGACCGTCTCAGGATGCAGCGCGACAGTGTGGCTGTTTTGGCCTTTTGCTTGGCTTTCCAGCCCATCTGTTTAATGTCTGCACCTTTCACCTTTAAGGCTTGCCAATGTGACGCCCATCCACAAGAAGGGCCGGAAGGAGGATCCGGGGAACTACAGGCCTGTCAGCCTGACCTCGGTGCCGGGGAAGATTATGGAGCGGTTCATCTTGAGGGCGCTCACAAGGCATGAGCGGGACAACCAGGGGATCCGGCCTAGCCAGCACAGATTCATGAGAGGCAGGTCCTGCTTGACCAACCTGATCTCCTTCTATGACCAGGTGACCCGCCTAGTGGATGAGGGAAAGGCTGTGGATGTGGTCTACCTGGACTTCAGTAAGGCCTTTGACACCGTCTCCCACAGCATTCTCCTAGAGAAGCTGGCGGCTCACGGCTTAGACAGGTGTACTCTGCGCTGGGCCAAAAACTGGCTGGATGGCTGGGCCCAGAGAGTTGTGGTGAATGGAGTTACATCCAGTTGGTGGCCGGTCACGAGCGGTGTTCCCCAGGGCTCAGTACTGGGGCCGGTCTTGTTTAATATCTTTATCAATGATCTGGATGAGGGGATCGAGTGCACCCTCAGTCAGTTTGCAGAGGACACCAAGTTGGGCGGGAGTGTTGATCTGCTCGAGGGTAGGAAGGCTCTGCAGAGGGACCTGGACAGGCTGGATCGATGGGCCCAGGCCAACTGTATGAGGTTCAACAAGGCCAAGTGCCGGGTCCTGCACTTCGGCCACAACAACCCCATGCAGCGCTACAGGCTTGGGGAAGAGTGGCTGGAAAGCTGCCTGGCAGAAAAGGACCTGGGGGTGTTGGTCGACAGCCAGCTGAACATGAGTCGGCAGTGTGCCCAGGCGGCCAAGAAGGCCAATGGCATCCTGGCCTGTATCAGAACTAGTGTGGCCAGCAGGAGTAGGGAAGTGATCGTGCCCCTGTACTCGGCACTGGTGAGGCCGCACCTCGACTACTGTGTTCAGTTTTGGGCCCCTCACTACAAGAAGGACATTGAGGTGCTGGAGCGTGTCCAGAGAAGGGCAACGAGGCTGGTGAGGGGTCTGGAGAACAAGCCTTATGAGGAGCGGCTGAGGGAACTGGGGTTGTTTAGCCTGGAGAAAAGGAGGCTGAGGGGAGACCTCATCGCTCTCTACAACTACCCAAAAGGAGGTTGTAGCGAGGTGGGGGTCGGTCTCTTCTCCGAAGTAACAAGTGATAGGACGAGAGGAAATGGCCTCAAGTTGCGCCAGGGGAGGTTTAGATTGGATGTAAGGAAAAATTTCTTTACTGAAAGAGTGGTGAAACATTGGAACAGGCTGCCCAGGGAAGTGGTGGAGTCCCCATCCCTGGAGGTATTTAAAAGACGTGTAGATGCAGCACTTAGGGACATGGTTTAGTGGGCGTGGTGGTGTTGGGTTGACGGTTGGACTCGATGATCTTAGAAGTCTTTTCCAACCTCAATGATTCTATGATTCTATGATTCTATGATTCATCAGGCCCAGCCATTAGTCAGACTTCTGTTGCACACTGGGTTGTTCTCCCCTGCCCTTCGCTTGTTACTCCTGGTTTTCTCTTGCTCTTGTTTCTTTTTTATAACTGGCCCGTTTTGGGCACTGCATTTTATCCTCTGCTCCTGGAGGTGGTCCTCAAAATGTCTTGTCCTTTCCTGTTTTTTCTTTACTGCCTCAAAGAAATAAAGGTGCGTGCTACTTTTGAGGACAAGAATATGAAGCGTCTGTGTTCGAAAATAATGTTGAACACAATGTCTCTCATCTCCATGTGTGGGAAGAAAAGAAATTAACAAATCACCTGTGTTACACTCAACCTTTGAAGAGTATCAAGGATAACTCTAATTTTATAGGGTATATTTTTCCCTCAAGGAATTTTTAAAGGACACAGCTGAGAATGGCCGTAAATAAGGAAGTGATCAGAAACAGAAATCAGATGAAGGGGTTTTACCTGGGACTTCTTGTGAAGCTCAGCCACTTCCCACGCCGCCAGATTCCTCTCTTGATGGTGTTGCCTTTTAACAGCAAGAGGAAACTATGAGATAAAGATCTGGAAGGGCCAGAAGATCAGTAACTGGTGAGTTGAACTAGCTCACACCAGTAACGATGCCTTTGCGGTCACACATGGCAATAAGGATGCCAGCTGGAATTTGGCTCATGGCAGGCAAACCCAGGAGCCCTTTGGGTGTTAGAGAGCACTCAAATTAGTGTTAGCACTCAAATTACTAAGTGTTAGTAATTTGAGCACTCAAATTATTCTTCGTTCATGCAAAAGTAGATATTTTTTTCAAGGTTAATACAGTTATGAAACAACTATCCTGGTCAGATTTGTTTGTCTTTGCCTGGAAAGGACAAAAGAGAAAGGCACAAGTGGTTCTTTCTTTCCTCTTATCTTCATGCAACACTCCCTGCAAGGTCAGGGATATTTCATTTCCTTGCTTTTCAGCCACACATGGAAGCCAGCGTGGAGTGAGGGTCTCAGTCACTTCTCATGGGACAAAGTAGCCTGAGGGGTGCTCTCCTCCTGCTCCAGCCATGGCAGCAAGCTGCCTCCTCTGTCTGGAAAGCAGCAGAGGATGGGCAGTATTTGCAGCCAAGAGGTGCCTGCATGAACATCTGTGAGGGTTCACTCCTTGTTGGTCCCACCAGGTAACCTGTGTTAGTGCTGCTGAGACACTTCTGGAGCAGCCAGGTTTGGGGCTGACTTTCTGTTGCAGCACCCATGGCTGTTCCTGCCTTCAAAACATTATTTTGGACTGCTGGCTGCTCTGCCAGTCTGAGTTGCCTGCACTCCAGCCGTGTTTCCAGCTTTGCTTTGCAGTAGATTGCTTTTCAGTACAACTGATATGCTGACACCATCACAAAAATGCAAGCGCTGGGGCTTGGACAGGGTCTGCCTGCGCCTGTGATCTGGCCTCCTGGGGCATCGCTTGCGTGTGTATCAGCCTCTGTGTCAGCTTGCGCTACAGCAGCCCAAGGGTATTTCCCAGCTGAAATGAAGTCTATGTTATATGTTAGAGACAGAAGACAAGGTGTTACTTCTGCATACTGTATTTTCCGTATGGCACGGCCTTATCATTTTTCTGTCCTCATCCTTTGCTGCCTTTTAAAAAAATCTTCATTTCTTAGACCACCTGCTCTCTGCTCTCTCATCTCAGTTTGGTGCAGGGCCACCAGAGCCCATGGAGGTCTCATGAGTGACATTGACTGAGCTCTGTCTCCCCAGGACCTTCTTTGCTACCTCCAACTTCTTTTCCAGTTTATCCCCAGTGGACTACAAAGCCAACACCACTCTGGTCCCACTTTTCATGACTCCAATGATCCTAATTAAGCAGAGTTTGTGCATTTTTTATTTCAACAGCAAAGTTTTGTGGAATCAGGCACAAATGTTCTTTTGCAGCAATGCCAGCAAGACTGGCATAAACCAGTGCCCTTAATATACGTGTAGCCACTCCAAGGCGACTAGTGACTGTTCTGCTACCGAAATGGAGATGATGACTGCTGCGGTTATCTTTCATGCTAAAATCTATGGCTTTGTTCAGCTTTCAAGGAGAACGTGGAAAAAAAATGAAAAGATATCACGCTAAATATGAGAGCTGTCTGTGAGAGTTGTCTCTCCCCAGAGCAGAACTGCCCGTCTTGTGTCATTTGCTGCAAATAAAATTAGTGGCTAAGATTTGCAAAAGTGAAAATGTTGATGGCAGGTGGGTCCTGCAGAGCCTCCGGGAGTGTGGGGCTGTATCCACTCACACAGACCAACCCCAGCATACACCAGCTCCTTGTGCTTTGCAAGATATCAGGAGAGGTTACTGTTTCTGTCTCAGGGTTCAATAATGTTAGTCGTATATTTATGAAAAAAGAAAAAAAAATCAGCCATTTCTATTTTGATAACAGTGGTTCATGGTACACTGTGTTCTAGAGGAGCAACAGAAAGAGTTTCAAAAGTCTGCAGTTTCCTGGTGCAAAAATTCAAGAAATGTGCTCAGAAATAAGACTGTTTCACAAACACGAGCCCCCATTTGTCCAGCTGAATGGCTGGGGATTGGGCCAGAGCAAAGGACTTTTGCAGATTACTTTTTTTTAATCCTACTAAAAAAATTGTTGTCTTAATAGGACAGTAATCCACATGTGCTGTAATACTGGTTACTAATTAAATAATTTTGAGACTTAGAAATGCAGATAAAGCAAGCAGAGATTAAACTGGTCTGGTAGTTTTAGTCTCTTTATGAAATTCTCAGTTGAGTTTTTACAGAAAACTGCTTAAATGAGCACAGGGACAGGAAAAACACCTTTTCAACAACCACTGTTTACTATATGGAGCCTGTATATCTCTAATAGTGATGTACTTGCACACATTAAGGGAAAAAATTATGTGATACATATGAGGTCAGTGCTTTCCATAATTCAGTAATATCCATTCTTTTTCACGTGTGAGATAAACCCATTCTTCCTCTTTGTTACCGACAGCAAGTATCAGCCCGGGGCGAAGACCGAAAGCTGGTAAGTGCGAGGTGTATCAAACACGGCCCAGGAGGCTCCTGGAGGCGTCGTGTGTAACTTGGGCACAATGTGCCTTACTAGGAAGGATGTATTTGGCATCTCCCTCCATGCTGTCCATGGCTCTCCTTTTCCCTTGGCTGCTTCCCTTGGAGGTGCTCGTCTCCCCTTGGAGAGGGCTGAGGGGCCAGGATTAGAGGCGTTCGCTTCTCCTGCAGTCCTCATGAGACCTACAGGAAAGGGAAATCCTCTCCTGGCTCCATGTGGCACCTTCAACCCCATATTTCCCCAACTCTGTGCGAAAGGAATCTCCTTGGTGTTCCTCAGGGTTCTCCAGCCACAGGGAACGGGAGCAGCGGGGAACCAGGACTTTGGGAACCGTCTCCTGAGTCGACCCAGGGCTGGCCACAGTGCATCCAGCCGCCCTCTCCAGCATTCCCACACTGAAATGTGTAGCCTCACTGTTCTGCTCAGTCTTTGGCTCAGGCTTTGCAGGGCCTGGCTGAGCTCCGAGTTAAGTCAGCTGGTATTTTTGTATTACGACTTTGATTTTTGGTGCTTTCATTTAGCTGTTTATTAAGATGCTTAAATGCAAATGTAGGCAGTCAAGTTACAGTTTATACATTGTCTAGATCACATTGAAAATGTGTTGATGTAAATTACTGGCAAGTGCAGCTTCCTACATCTCTGATAGCACTGCCTTACACAACCAGGTCTCCGGGGTTCTGCTTGATCCTGGTGTTACAGATGTGATATAAAAATAACTACATTTTAAAGCCCTGCCTTTGTAATTTAGCCCAGTAGTATGATTGTCCAGCTATGGCTTATAGCAGGAAACCCTCAGTAAAGAGAAACACACTGAACAGAGATTCGTAGTGGCATGCTCTAGTCTTCTCTCTGTCAAACAAGGAGAGTTAAAAACATGTTACCAGTGTGAAATGAAGGTGGATGGAAGTGTTTGATTATTGCTTCCTGCCATTTTAAGAGTATCCTGTGTCATTGTTGTTCTCTTTAATTCTTATTATGTATAAAAGAAACATGACAAACTATGCACAAACACCTTATTACAAGATAGTAATTTACCATCTGATGCTAAGATACTTAAAATTTTCGGAAACCTCTTGAGAATACTATACTCTCTTAACTGGTAGCAGGTTAATGTATTCCCTTAGTGTAAATGACTTTTCACTTTTGATGTTAAGAGAAACTTCTCTGGAAATCTTTTTCCCTAGCTAGAAGCAAATAGTTTGCAATGCTTTACTATAATTGAACATCCATAATGTTCAGTGTACAAAAAAAAAAAAAAGACTCTTACTACCCTATCAATACCATAAATGATTAATAGAAAAGCATCATTCCCTTAAAATGCTTCACCATATTTGCAGTGCAAAAGGCAAGTCAGATGCTGGAGTCACACCAAATTTACATTGATGCTCTGTGCTACTGTGTTCTGCTCTATCTTATTTTATATGCCTTCCTATCACTGTCTAAGTGCTTTCCAATTGTTCAGTAAGGGAGCTTATTGGTGTGATTTGGTCTTTTTATTACCCTTTCCCTTTTATTTGTGCAATGGAGTATTTTGGTAGGGTTGATTTTCTTTAGGATACACAAAACTATTTATTTACATTGGAGAAAACAGAGAGAGAAAGTGTACCTTGCACTTGGGACAGAGAGTTGTAAGGCTGAACGTCTCCAGTCCCCGTGGGACTCCATTCCCAGAGCCATTGGGCTCACTGATTTCCAAGGACACTGACTGGAGCCCTTTCTGAGAGCTGCATTTGGGTCAGCATATTTAGGTTTTCACATGCCTCTAACAATTAATGAGCTCAAACCCTCCTGCCTCTGTGAGATAGTATCCTACCTCTGCAGTTAAAATCTTTCTAGAGAACTAAAGAAGCACAGATTTAAGCTGATTCAGAGCAGCTTTAATTAAAACTCAATTAAACTGATTCAGATTTAAACATCCAGGAGATACATGCACGATCCACACTTAATTACTGTAGCGCAGCCTAATGCCCTCTTCTGTGCCCACGGGTGGTGGGCTTGTGCTCAGGGGCTGATGGGGAAGGCTGTGGGGTGCAGAGCTCTGCTGGGCTGCTTGAGCCCTCCGCTCCCTTCTCCCCACATCTCCTGCTTCCGAGCCCTCCCTGCCCTCTCCCTGCACCTTGCTGAGGCTCGGCGGCCCCGGGCGAGCAGCTGCAGAGCGTAGGGAAGGCAGGCAGGGAGCCCAGTGCCACCCCAGCGGGATCACTGCCATGCTGCTCAGAGGAAGCTGCTTGTACGGTCACGGGCAGTGGGGGCTGGTGGTGCCCGGCACTGCCTGCAGCCATATGGCTGCTCCAGGGGCTCCCTGGCACAGCCCCCAGCAAATCCTCTTAGTTCAGCTTCACCCTCTTTCTTGCCTCTTTGATGTCGGTCTTGCCTTGGTCCCTGCTCCAGTCTCAACTCCCACGGCAAGCTCTTGTGGTCAGATGGTGGTTGGGCCCCTGAAGTTCTCATGGCCCAACCACGGCTCAAAGATGGGACATTGAGGTTATATCTGCTCTCTGCACAGGGTCCTCCCTGCTGATGGGACACCAGGCACAAAATGGCCTGCATTCGTGCCATTAAACCCTCGCACCCCCCAAACCAAGTGGCTGCATCCAAACTACCTTGCCCGCTGCTCTGATACCTATCATAGGCACCTAACTGAGATGAACAAGCCTAAGGAGAGCAAAAAGGGCGTTTTGTAATGGGGGGCACTGCCCGGTAGCAAAGACCAGGAATGAAGAACTTAAATCTGCTGCTAACTTTGATTCTCCTCTTTGATACCTCGATAAGGTATCTGTTTGTCTTCACGTGTCACAGGCAGCCAATAAACACAAACCTTTCCTAAGGCTGTTATAAGGATTTTTGTTAAAATTTAGATCAAGAAAATGAAAAGCAGTAAATAAAATGTTCTTATGTAGAGTGGAAGTAGGTGCACAGCCTTATGTACCAGGAAAGGTGCGTTTACATTAACAAGAGGTTGTTGCAATTTATTCTGTTCCTCAAAATCTAGGTAAGAAAACAAAAATCCCTGCTGATCCCTTTTCAGTTTTGAAGCAGCACGATAAAAAAAACATCTGCTAAAGCTAATGACTGCATTTGCATAGATTACATGTGACAATCCAGCACACAACAGGGTGTCCTGCCATGTAGACAACAAGCCACAAGGGTGATGCACTTCTTTGGCATTTATTGCCAGAAGTCAGCTACACTTCTACAATAATAGCGTCAGCTTATTTCCAGGAGGGCTTTGGCTAATGGCGCCAGAGAAAATTACTGATTCCCTCTTGTTTTCCAAGCTGAAAGGTGTAGGGCTCTCTCCTGCCAAGTATAGAGGAGAGGTGGAGGAGGGAAAACAGCTTTCATGATGACACCCATCAAAACCCTTCGGCTCCGGAGTGGTGGAGGGAAGGAGTCAGATTCTGCTGGGCTCAGGCTGAGCGAGGCTGAGCCCCGTCCCCTGGCAGCATGGGCACAGGGCTGGCTGCAGGTGACACAGGGCGGCTGTGCACAGCCCTGCTATCTGCCAGGCTGAGGGAGGGCTGGCGCCTGTTATGGGGCATCATGGCTGGATGCCATGTTGAGTTGGAGGGGAAAAAATGGTTCCTTTGTGTTTCCAGCACAGTGGTTGAGTTTTATGGCATCGCTTTGTTATTCTTGCAGTGTTGGCTATGGACAAATACAAGACGACAATTTATATCCTAAGGCAAACTGGCTCTTATATGGTGCTACTCCTTTTCGCTTTGCTTAATTGGGCTAACAGAAAAAGACAACAGCTGCAATGGTGGGAATGAAAAATGCCTTTGCTTGTCCTGGTTTTGACAGCAATCAGCCTGACAAGGGATTATCAATTGATCTGAGATAACTGTTAGTGAAGGATGCAGTTTATTGTCCATTTATCCCCTTCACTATTTCATAGATACAATTGCACTTCAAAAAACTAATATAGAGAGTTATTTTGAGAGAGAGTAAACTCTTAGGCATGTTTACGCTAAGACCAGAATGTGAAAAGGAGAAGAATCTCTCTAAAAAAAATGTTTTGGGACTTCTGTGTGTTTAGATATGTACATATGTGTGCGCATGCGTGTCACGAAGTGAATAAGTAAAAAGAGAGACCGGCCATAGGCACGTTGTTTTTGGAAAAAAATCAGGTCATTTTCTCCAGCTTGTGTCTTCCAAGACTGCAGATCTGACAGTCACAGGATGCTTCCTTCTGGCCTGGTAATCCGCGAGTTCAGGCAAAGCTCTGTGACCACCTGTCAGCCTATTTTTGTGAAGCTCCATGGAAAAAGTCTACGAAAAGGACTGGATGATCTTGACTGTCCCATTTGATACATACAACATCTTTTGGATTGGTGCATGGGTTTCCCATTGGTTTTGCTGGAAGCAGGGGACAATATACCTTGGCCAGGAGTCAAGAGAAATGGGCTTTCCCCAACCAGCTGGTGACACCAGGCAAACCTGTGCTGCTAGTTTCCAGTTTGCTCGCCCCTGGCCCCGATCCAGCACCGTGGAGCTTGGCGGGAGTTTTGCAGTTGTCCTCGGTAGATGCTGAATCCAGCTATTGTGTGTGGAAACACCACTAAGGAGAGCCCTCCAGGTGCCAAGGGGCTGGGAGATGCTTGCTCTGCATCCTGGGTACCCTACCAGCCAACTCAAAGGGCCTAATCCTACGTCTCCTACATGCTCCTTGTGCAAATAATGCTTCTCTGGAAACCTGTCTTGTTGGAGCAAGAAGAGCAGGAGTGGAAGCCCCAGTGATTATTCCTCTTGGTACTAATCTATTCTTAAACTGAACTGTACTTTTTAGATATTTTAGTAAAACTGTCATAAATCAACACCCACTGCTTCGTTTTTCTTTAGTGGTGAAAAAAAGGAAAAAGAGAAAACTGAAAAGCTGTCCTTTGGCTGACATTCAGTTTGAATTGATCGAGCGATCTGCTGCCAGAGCAACAGCTCTTGTCAAAAATAGCCCTTTGGAAAAAAACCTCTGGTGTTATTTGTACCGTGTGTACCCCACAATGCGCTTTAGTGAGAGCAGGGTGTCAGAGACCAGTATCAAAAAGAGATCAGTGAAAGTGCCATGTGAGAAATGAATCACGTGCTTCTCTACAAGCTACCAGCGTCACTATGACTGTCTCCAACTAACAAGTCCACTGATGTGTATCAAGGCATCACTTTTAGAAAGAACAAGTGGGGTCAGGTTTCTTTAGAAACTCTCACAGCTCTGAGGGACTGATACATCCAAAATCCAGGCTGCACCAAGTTTTCCAATGGTGTAACTTTGACCGGAGTCCCAGTCCTGCAAACTCCCGACCATCTTAGTAGCTCCCCTCGTGCAAGAAACAGGCATTGCCATGTGTGCGTACATGGAGCAATGCACATGCTTGCATTAGAGATGACGGAAACATTTTATTTCTGTGTAACAATGTTTTCTCCAAATGGAAAAAACGAAAGCTGAAAAATGTTGGCTGATAATTTTGGGAAAGGGAGGAAACAACTTAAAACCCATGAACACCAAAACATTTGGAGGGGGGCTGATTTGAGCAAACATAGGTGTTTTTCTCTGAATTTTTTAACTTGGGCTCAGAGCTTTTAGGATAAGATTTACCTTACCCACACTTAAGCTGACACGTAAAACAGGTCAACCCTAAGAATACCTATCTTTTGCCACATTAGAGAAAGGGGATTTAAGCTAACTAGCTGAGATGTAGCTGTTTACCCTGCAGCTGGTTAAAGCATGGGGAGACGAAACCTACCCTTTGGTTTGAAACAGATGGAAACCGGTGGTTCTTACAGGTTTGCGAGGCATGGCCTAGTTTTGTATATATTATATTCAACCCTTTTGGAAGCTACCAAGATATACCCCGTTTCAAATATAAAATATATAGCGTCTGTCTGCTTAAGAGCAGCTCATATAGGAGCAGTTGCAGTTTTGGGGCTCCTGACAAAGTGAATTCTGTCATTAGTTTTGGAAACATCTAATAATAAAAAGCACAATTATTTCTCTCCTCTCCCACCATGTTCCAAGGCCCAGATTTAGTCCCAAAGCTTTTCAGTAAGTCCCTTGCAGCTTGTGTGTTTCACACGTGCTCAGGTTTCTTCCCCCTTTTTCTCATTTGGCCTCTGAGTCCTTTCACCTGAGCCCGAAGACTTCCACGTGCTACCACGGTGCTGGCACCCAGCCGCTCTGACTGATGTTCTGCCCAGGGGCTGGCTGCTTTATACACGGTAAAATGAGGGGAAAGAAAGAAAATGAGACAAAGCACTCCTGAAATCAAACTAATAATGCATCAGTATCTATCCATAATTATAGTAAAAGGACTCTCTTTTTTTTCTTATCTGCAGCAGCTGAATCTAGCAATAGCCTTGATGGTGAATTTGAGAAGTATTTCTTATTTTAAAAAAGCACAAGTAATATGATCACATCTATCTAGTTATCCTGTTTAGGGAGGCTGAATTTTTAATTAAGGGCCTGATTCTGACTTTTACATCCACTAACACTAATCAGAAGTGTTTCTGCTGAAGTCAATGGAAAGGTGCGAGATAGTACAAGGCTGAGGAAAAAACTCAGGCATCCCCAAAGAGATGAAAAAATTTTTGGATTCTTACCCCTCACTAAAAGTGTCCTCATCCTCCAAAAATCATTCTTCTCATCTGTTTGAAAAACATGTTCTGACCCAGTATTCCCCATCGTCCCCCTAATCTGCTTACACTCTTCTTTGGGCTTTTAATTAAAGGTAGTGGGCAAGACCCATGCCTCCTGTGGTACTATTGTCTGTCAGGTCTGCTAGGACTGCACAGCCAGGATTTTATTTTCATTTATTTGTGAAGTAGAAAAAATTAACTAGCACAATTAGAAATAAAAAAAAGTTTTTATTATGTCTGGGATATTGCAAACATCCAAAGAAGAAAATGAATGGCTGTATATCCACATAAAAAACCATATTTATGGGATTTTTTTTAACATTTCTTTTTTCAGTTCAGTAGATGGAAGAAAATAAACTCTCCACATTTCCAGTAATTACAGTGCAAGTAAATCTGGGGTTGGGCTGGGTTAATTCTTAGAGGTTCTAGCTACAATGTTACAGCAGGATTAATCTAGAGGGTTGTTTTTGTTTTTAATGCAGAGGACTAGGGCACTAACTTATTATTAATTAGAAGTAAATCTGTCTCTTGGGGGACTACATGCACTGCCTGCATTTTTAATTCGTATTTAGCTTTAAAACAAATGATGGATATTTTCCCCCTTCCAGTTTCTCAGTTGCTTCCTTATTTCTCTGTAACCCTTTTGTTTTGCACTGGGAAGAACAGTTGGATAACACAGAGATCGTACGCAGACAATCGATTTTTTTCAGTCTGTTGGCTGAACTGGAAAACATTCAATAATTTTCTTTCCGGTTGAATTTGTTTTTTGCTTCATTTTAGGAGGGTTATTGTTATTTTCCTATTTTGCTCTTTAAAACAGCCATTTACACAGAGAAGTTGTTTCAACAACAAAACCCTACAAAAATCTTGAACAAAATACTATAACTTCATTCTTTCTCAGCTCAGATTCTTTACTTGATTTCAGAAACCCCACGATCGGTTTGCTCAACCTAAACATCCATTTCTTACCGAACATTTTTTTTTCTATGAAATTGCACCTGGAAGGGATGCTGGGGCTGAGTGACAGTAATAAAAGAAAACCTCACAGTGGCCACAGGATTCCTTTCACATGCAGAGGTGTTGTTGACCTTTGCTGCAAGGGTATTATCAGTGAGAACAAGAAGTATTCCTCCTTGTGAAGTCCTCACTACCAGGCCTCTGGTCTAATACACAGTCTTCCAGGCTCATGAAATGGGACTTCCTCCCATTTTGGCTAGACTGGACCAGTGTTTAAATACGTGAAAAGTCAGTGGCTGTTTTTCCTTTCCTCCACATTTACACTGCAGAAGGGCACGATCATTTACCTGTTCAAGACTCTGTACCTCAGCTCTCGTTTGGTGTGATTTCCCGGAGATTTAGAGGACATTCTGGCTACTTAAATTGCACAGTTCTGCAGCGGGCACTTCCAAATTCTGTAAGTTTGTGGGGTTCAGACATAATTTTCTGGCAAGAGAGTCCAGGTCTCTATTTTGAGAAACAGGTCTTGTTCTGCTCAGCATACACTTTCCAGTACTGCAGCTCTTCAGCCAATAAAACAAAGTAATGACAGTTTATTATCTCTCAGCAGATTGCAGATATACTTTACAGGGACATGCGCATCTCCCTGATGATCTTTGCTATCTGTACATTACACTGATACCAGATTCTCCCAGCGACAGTTTTTCATGTGTTAATCAGGCAGTTTCTGGTGAGCATGAAGCCTGTGCAGAGATGATGGTCTGATAGAGTGCAGGAAACTCACTTCATCCCCCATCGTCTACTTCCCACTATTTATTCTTCCTTCCATATATCACATTTTTTAGATTCCTTTAAGAACCTTTTCCCTGAGATATCCCCAAGTTTCTGCTGCCTGAGAGTGAGGGTCAGCCAGGCTCTGGACATGCTGAACTGCACATTTATGCTTTTTATGCCTCTACAGGTGGGGAGAGTTTGGTTTGCAGAACAGGATGTGGAAAATGGTCTGACCTGGGAAAACGGAGGGAGGAGTAACAAAGCAAATGGCCCCGAGGAGGTCCTAGCTGCTGCTGCACGGGCTGGAGAGGGAAGAAGGAAATGTGCAGTATTAGAGGACATGGATCTGTTGGGAGGCAAATGCAAACAAGTGACAAACGTTAGAAATCCAGACACTTTTCCCCTGTACCTGTATGAGCAGATGCTTCCCACTGGTATGTGTTACAGCAGGAAGGATCATATGGAAAATAAGAGGGATTCTTTAATCCCCCATTTCTTTTTCTGAATTTTTTTTTTTCTGTTTTCAGCGGTTCCCTTTTTTTAGTCCCAGTAGTTCCCCAAGCAGATCTTAAGGTATCAGCAGAGATCTGACATTACTTATGTCTTCCTTAATGAGCCCATTGATTTTGTAATCCAGCAAACAGTATCTTTTCTACTTCCTGATACTGTAATGCATTGAAGAGTTTATCTGTGCAGTAGCACACCTAAAAATGTAAGAAGAAACTGCAGTGTTCGAAATAACTGTTCAAGCAGTAGGCCTGTTTTCCCTATGAACCTGTTACTTCTCTGGGCCTCCCTGTACTCACCCCTAAATTCTAGACCCTGGCATGATAATTATCTATGGCTTTTTAAAATCCTGCTGACTTTCTCCCATCACCAGCCTGGGTCTAGATGCAGGCACTGTGCTGGCCAAAGTCTTGCAATTCACCTTCTGCAATTCAGATTCACTGCTTACCGTTAGGAAGGCCTACTACTTTTAAATTGATGTAGCATCTTTGAGCCCCAAGAATTATATATACACTGTAGTATATGTGATGGTAGAAACACAGCTGTAGAGAATGCTAACAAAAAAAAAAAAAGAAAAAAGCTAAAGAACTTCAGCAGAAAATGGGTAAACTCTGGCTTAAAACTGAGCATATCCTGGGTACTATGTTGAGAGGGTTGCTTCCGACTCTCTGGAGTCACTGAAGCTACTTAGAAATTAAGCATGAAGTGAAAAATTCCTGCAGAGATTTTCAGACACCTCTGCCTTGTCACCCTGTGCTCTGTGCTCTGTGCTCCTGTTCAGTACGTGAGGCAGCCTCTAAACACCACAAAACTCAGGGGCTTCTGTCAAAATGGGGGACAAGATGGTTTGCTAGCTGTAACTTCCATCACTAATTCATACTCGGTGAATCCTAGGATTTTTATTCAGTATTCATTCTGTGCCATATACTGCAGTCTCCGGGGGAATTGAGAGCGTCTGCCTGGTGTAAAAACTGGGGAAAAGCAGGGTGAGGCTCTGCCTGCTGGTTTGTAATTACTGCTGCTGCTGTTTCACCCGATGGCTCCAGCTGCGGTGGTGCCCCAGTGGCTCCAGCACTCTGTAGGGAGGGAGGCTGGGACAGGACTGTGGCACCTGTGGGTCACTGGAGAAGGCACCCTCGGCTGAAATGAAGCAAAGCAGTGGCTTCCTGAGGATCACACCACAAGTCAGTGGTGGAGCCAAGGCTGGGAGCTGGACCTGCAGTCTGTGACAGTAACCCTCAGTAAGCAGCCCAAAAAAGGTGTCGGGTATGTCTGGAGAACGAGAGGGTAGCCCTCACCTCAAAGTCCTTAATTTCTATAAAAAAGTGTATACCTATAAATGCTACATGTTTTTTAAATTACTTTTTCTGAATAATTTTGTTATATAGTGTTTCTTGTCTGTTTTTCTTCATTCATATTCATTCTAAAGATGAAAAAAATCCACCTTCGAAAACATTTCTTCCACAGACTCTTTTCAATATCCCCTTCAGCGGGAATAAACCTGCTGGTGTGGCTGTGCCATGCAGCTCGGCATGGGATCTCTTACACCATGTCAGATGCCCCTCGGGCTCAGCGAGGTCTGGGGGGGATGCGGTAGAAACAGCTCTCCCAGCACAGCTGCTCGGCTGCCCCTTGTCTGCAGGTCACCAGGAGCTCCCAGCTGACTGTGGAGACTCTCTGTGCTTTTAAATTACAGCTCCTCATTTGTCCTCACTTTGCAAGGTGTCTGTCAGTCTTTCTTCCCCTTTGCCAGGAAGATAGAATTATGACATTTTTCACTGTCAGGTGCAGACTTGCATTTCAGACCTACAGAGATGAAGGGAAGCCACAAAGAAATCCCTAACGTAATTCAGAGGACTGAGATTTAAACCTCGGAGAAAAACTGTAAGTAGCAGGTATTGCTTACATATGCTTTGCGCAAGCTTCCTAGAATGTAAAACCAGAAAGAATAAAAAGGGACCACATAGAAGAAAATGTCTCTGGCTCCATTTCATCCAGCTCCACACCATCCTTTTCCAGAAACCACCCTCGCTCACCTTGGAAGGCCGTTCACACAGCTGATCCTGTATCCCTTTATAGTTTTGCAAAAATGACACTGTGCCATTCGCTTCCAGGAGAAATCCCAGCCAAAAGCAGGGGGAACCAAAAGGGCAAGGGAACACCACTGAACTCTCTGTGTGAAGTTCCCGTTGCATGGGAGGACATGGGCACAACAGATGTGGCAGAGAACATTTTCTCCCAACCTCCTTGATCATACAGCACTCGGGTGTCCAAACATCCCTAGATGTAAGAGCTATTTTGCATGAATGCAACCACCTTTCAGCATTACTCTTCTTCAGTTAGAAGCTGGTGAACGTTTTGTCTAAAGCTTTTCCTGTTGAGCCCTGCAAGGGCAGGTTGACCAAAGCCTGTCATGAGTTCACAATGAATCCATAGATGTCTCCAGGTTAAAACAAAATAATAAAATAAAAAAGAAAAGAAAAAATGGGAATGTTTCCTTTGTCACTTTCAAAATTCAATGCTTTAATATTTCATTTAGAATGACTATCCATTTCCAGAGGTACTTCAAGGTTACTCAAATCGTATTTTAAAATGTGCAAAAAGGTTTGAAACCAAATGTGTAGAAAACAAATTCAATTTGTCAAAACATTTCTAAACTAGTAATTTCAGGTTGACCTCAAGTCACTTTCCTCTATTAGCACTTGGATTTTAAGTTGACTGAAAAACAAGCTGAAAGTCCACCCTTTCTGCCACGGCTGCAGATATTCACGCAAAAAGAAAGAGGGCACAATAACTTGTCTGTTCCATACAGCTGTGAAGCATTAAGTCATCTGTCCTCTGCCTTTTGTACCTCTGTATCTTCTTCCTTTGGACTCCATGCTTCTAAGAAGAATTGGTGAAATATAAAGGACTGGTGAAATGTAGCAAAGCACCAGTATGAAAGTGCAAAAATTGGTAAGTTCAGCCATGTGGCCAAGTCTTACTTATTAGCTGTTTTGCCCACTTTTTCCCAAGATACATGACCAGGTTTTGTTCTTTCAAATTTCCAAAGGATGCCTGGCTCTGTGCATTTGCATTTGCACAAAAGCATTTGGTATTTTCTCTTTTTTACCAAGTTTCCTTCAAATGTCTAAAGAGCAGAAATATTACCAAGTGATGGGGGAACTCATGACATGGCACAATCGATGGAGGCACAGTCAAGGCTAGCAGCTTACGCCTCTGGGTCGAGGTTCTGCTCTGACCTCCTGTCTCCATGGCTTCTGGGTGCTGGGCACGTTTATGAAGTGCACTCTGTAAAATGTAACTCACTCCTCCTCCAGCCAAAATCTTGGCTTCTGTCTCATCTGCCCTTTCCTCTGTCTCTTGCAGAAGGCAGGAGAGACCTGTAAGTTGAATGATGTGCTCATATTGCTCTTATTGAACGCTCGTAATTGTGAATGCAAATGGCACTTTTTATACATGAACAGAAAAAGGACTAAATTCACTGGATAAATTATTCACAACAGATAATTCAACCTGCTCTCATGGGAGAGTGCAATGAATGTCTGATGATGTTAAAAAAACCCCCACAACTAATTCTACCAACCAGTGAAGTCAATGGCAAAACCTTTTACTGACTTCAAAGGGAGCAGAACCTAGCCCCAAGCCAGAGTGCCCACATACAACTTCTCTTTAGTGGTTCTCAGTTGCATTTAGACCTAAAACCCAGGCAAGCGTTTCTGTTTTGAGGAGCCCAGACTAATGCTGTATAGCAGAGTCGGGCTGCCAGGGCACATGCATTATTACAGCTCTGGTTGAAAGCAGGTCTGCTCTGCAGCCATGGCGCAGAGCACTGCCCCCAAGCTGAAATAACCCAGCCTCAAGAGAGAGCCAAAGTAGATGTGCCATCTAGCAAGTTTAGAGCTCAGGGCAGGTTAGTTTGGCCAGGTTTGTCTAGTTTGGAGAAAAGGAGGCTGAGGGGCAACCTCATTGCTCTCTACAGCTTCCTGAGGGGGGGAAGTGGAGACGAAGGTGCTGATCTCTTCTCCATGGAGTGACAGGACACATGGGAATGGTTCACAGCTGTGCCAGGGGAGGCTTAGACTGGACATTAGGAAGCATTTCTTTACCGAGAGGGTGGTCAAACACTGGAACAGGCTTCCTAGAGAGGTGGTCGATGCCCCAAGCCTGACAGTGTTTAAGAGGCATTTGGACAATGCCCTTAATAACATGCTTTAACTTTCGGTCAGCCCTGAACTGGTCAGGCACTTGGACCAGATGATCCTTGTAGGTCCCTTCCAACTGAACTGCTCTATTCTATTCTATTCTATTCTATTCTATTCTATTCTATTCTATTCTATTCTATTCTAATTTACTTTGCATCTAGGATAGATTTGCAGCCAGTGAGGGGGTTTGTGGACAAAGTGCCACTGGCCATCCCAACGTGGCTGTGCTGCTGGCCAACATCCCTGTGGCAGCGCACCATGGGCATGATTTGGGGGCTGTGACCGTATGCAGTGGATGCGGGGTCTGGGAAAAGGCTTGTGTGGGGGCTGCTGCCGTGCTCCCTCTCCCTGGCAGGGGAGGCGAGCGGAATGAGGGCTGGGCTGTGCCCCAGCTCGTGCCACTGATCCCCTCCAGTTGCTGGTGGTGGGGACACGTGGCCTTGGGCACTGGAGAGAAACAGGGACACAGGGATGGTGCGAGTCGTCCTGGCAAGGTGGCAGAGGGGGAAGTGAGGGACACCTCTGACCCCGGGGATATGTACCTCCTGGGTTCGGTCTGGGTATCCCATGTTTCCACATGTCCATCCCTGCCGTGTGGTGCATTGTCACCTGCAGACTGTGTCGTCGTCCCCGGCCCCCCGCTTTCTCTCGGCGCTGCTGGTGCTTTGCTGCACTCCACAGCACATGGTTGTAGTCACGCAACGTCCGTGGTCTAAAGCGCTGTGTGACAGTGCCGGGAGGACACAGAAGTGATGCAAAACGCTCTCGTAAATGAAAGCTGAGCTCTGCCTGCCCGGGTGCCCGTGTGCGGAGCCGTGACACCCTCCCCGGGCACCTGGGCGCCCGGTTTTGGCTGGAAGAGGGGAAGAAGAGGCGGCGTGAAGCGGCGACGGGGCGCTGGGCTGGGCTGCAGCCGGGCGAGGAGGGCGGGCTCGCCCGCTGCCGCTGCCACCGCCACCGGCCCCCCGCGGGGCGGCTCGGCGGGTGTCGGGGACGGGGTCGCCCTCGCCCCCCACGCGGGGTGCCTCCGCCGGCGCCGTGGGGCTGGCAGCCCGCCCAGCCGCGGCCCGGCCCGCGCGTGCGGCGTGGGGCGCGGGGGAGCGGCCGCAGGAGGAAAGGGGTTAAGTTATGTAAGCCCTTTTGGGGAGGGGTGGAGGAAGGGGCGCTGCCGGCGGAGCTGCGGCGGCTCAGGTTGATTCAGAGTGGGCGACGGCGGGCTGGCGCAGGCCCGCGGCGGGGGAAAAGCGGCTTATCCTCCTCCGGGTTGCCATGGAGACGGGCGGGCGGCGGCGGCGGCGGCGGGGCTGTCAGTGAGGGATCGCACCGGGCACCGGGGCGGCGGCGGAGGGGAGGCCGCGGCGGCGGCGGCGGCGCCGGCGGCAGCGGCAGCGGCAGAGGCAGACATGGACTCGCACTGCGACTGTGCCGAGCCTCCGGCCGCCGAGCAGCCGTCGGGGAGGATTAACAAAACCGCCTTCAAACTGTTCAAGAGGAGGAAATCCGGGGGCACCATGCCGAGCATCTTCGGGGTGAGGAGCAAAGGCGGGGAGGGGAAGGGCGCCAGCAAAGCGGGGATGGTGCGGAGCCGGACGCACGACGGCTTGGCCGACGCCGTGCTGGAGAGCAGCAAGAAGGAGGAACCGGGCGGCGGCGACCCGCAGAGCAAGGAGGCGCAGGGCCGGCCGGCCGGCAGCCTCGGCGTCTCCCCCGGCAGCTCGGTGGCCAAGTCGCACAGCTTCTTCTCCCTGCTGAGGAAGAACGGCAGGCCGGAGAACGGCAAGGCGGAGAGCGCGGATCAGCGGGCTGGCGGCAGACAAAAGAAGGGGCTGAAAGGGATCTTCAGCAGCATGCGATGGCATAAAAAGGACAAAAATGGCAAGGAGGAGAGGGGGGAAACCTCGGAGATTCAGTCGGGTCTTATTATGCCGGGGTCTTTGACTGCCAGCCTGGAGTGCATCAAAGAGGAGACGCCAAAACCTTTGTCTGAAACTCCGAACAGCGCAGGAGACATCGGGCTGGAACCGCCGCGGGAGAAGCGCAGCGGCGAGGCGCACGCCTCGGCCGAGGAGCCCGAAGCGGGAGGTGGGGAGTCGCGGGACAGCAGCCCCCTCCCCGGGGAGGACCCTGCCGCCGCTGGAAGGCGACCCGAGGAGCTCTGCCGCGAGCGACAGGACCCGGGCGCCGGAGAGGTTGGGACTGCGAAGGATGCGGCCATAACAGGTGACATTCCAATAACGACTATCCCCCCTGTTGAACCTCACTGTGATAGCGGTCAAGAGACGGCAGCCGCCCCTGACCCTTCCTCTGTTGATCCACCCTCAGAGCAATCGATTGATCGTATTTGTTTGATGTTTGCTGACGTGACTTCACTGAAAAGCTTTGACTCTCTTACAGGCTGCGGAGATATTATTGCGGACCATGAGGAGGATGTGGGCGGCGGGAGTGGCGGCTGCGAGAAGAGCGCCCCTGGGGCCGGCAAGCTGGGTGCCTCCAAGAAGCACCCCACCATGCTGGCCTACCAGGGAGGAGGGGAGGAGATGGCCAGCCCGGACCAGGTGGACGACACCTATCTGCAGGAGTTCTGGGATATGCTGTCGCAGACAGAGGAGACCCAGACAGAAGGAGGAGGAGGTGGAGGAGGGACAAAGAAGCCCGAGGGGTTGAAGGAGAACCGAGGTACCGAGGGGGCCCAGAACAGGGTGGTGGTAAAACGTGGTGGCCTCCACCAGATCCCCATTCACCTCAACCACAAAGAGGAGCAGAAGGGCAGGGAGAAGGAGCAGCATGAAGGAGTCCCAAACAGCGACGAGGGCTACTGGGATTCCACCACCCCTGGTCCCGAGGAAGATGTTTCCACAAGCATCCAGAAGGAGACCATTCCCAGGGACAGCTACAGCGGGGATGCTCTCTACGACCTCTACACCGAACCGGATGAGAACCCACCAGCGGGGCCTACGGATGAAGAGGTCACCTGTGTGCCACGCTCCAAGCCCGTGTCTCCAATAACGACCACGTGCTCACTGAAAACACCCTCAAGCACACTGAAGGACTCCAAGATACCCATCAGCATTAAACACCTTTCGTCGCATCCTGCCAGCCTGCATGGAGCAGATGCCAGTAACAGCCATCATGTCGCACACCATCACCTGGCCAAAAGCGAGATGCACAGAACAAAAATCCCCGTCTCTAAAGTACTGGTACGCCGGATCAGTAACAGGGGCTTAGCAGGGACAACAGTGAAAACTGCCATGTACCAGGACAGTGCCAAAAAGTAGTTGAATAAGAGGTGGAGACAAAGACAGACAGCGAGGTCGGTGTGTGAAAGTCTGCGTAGGAGACCACAGATAATTAATTAGTTTTGCATCACCTGAAGAAAGGCACCTAAAAGGCTTACTTCACTGTACTCCGTGGGCCTGCACTTCTGAATCCCTTCTTACTAGACTGTATGGCTGAATATAAAAAGTCGACTTCTTTTTGAGCACTTTTTTTTACATTTGTATCTTTTTTCTGCAGCACTGAACACTGGGGAGGTTCATTTTTACATGCCTTTTTGGAAGCAGGACTTGGATTATGAACCTAAATGAGCATCCTTCCTCATGCAAAGCAGTGCCATGAGTTCTTCAAGGGAACAGAGTTACAAAAGGAGCGACACGAGAGGTTCTCCAATACACTTATCTTTTAATCATTTGTGGGGGAGGAGTGGAGGGTGGGTGCCTGGCTCCGTAAATGGTGTTTGCTCTACAAGATGTTGGGAAAAATGCCAAGCAAAAACCAACCAACCTAACAGGTATTTTACCTGCTGTAGGAACGAGAGCACTGCTCAGCAGCAGACTTGATTAACTTGTGTGCGGTAGCTAAGGAGTTATGTGGACTTTTCTAACAGGAAAACATATTTTCGTTTGTCTGTCTGGTTGGTTTTGATCTGGTCTAATGTAAATGGGTAACAGAGACACCTGACATAGGTTCAGATGTTTACATCAATACTTGTCTGATAATGCATACAATCAGGTTCAGGGAAACATTTTACTAAATGCCAATATATACACACTGTTCACATTTATACAATAACTTGGTCGCCATGTGTAAATATATACATATTTTAGCAGATTTACTCAATGCTACAGATTTTTTATAAAAAAAAAAAAATCACCCGTCTGTATTATCTAGAGTTTAAGCAAGAGTTAGTTTTTATAGGTAGATAATTTTACAGTTCTAAAACAATAGAACTTTGTGTAAGTACCTTAAATTAGAGCAAAACTCTGTTTTGTACGGGCTCATGCATCCCCAGATAAGTGAGTCTGAAGTGCTGATTTTATTCCAGTGGCACATTCCATGTGTCAGAGCTGAGGTTCTGACAGCATTGCCACTGCAAACCTCTATTTTCAGGGGTTTAGACAAAGTTGCTCTGGGCTTAAACCTTACAGAGAAGGAACCCAGGAAAGAAACAGGTTTTTTAATTATTATTTTTTAAAGTATATAAAATTAGTTTTTGACTATTTAAAGAAAGTTTGGGTTCTCGTTGCTTTTTATTTTCATTCTTAATAATGTCAGAATAATTTTACTTTAAGAGAGAAAAAGAAATATGGTAAGCTAGTGGTACATAAAATGATCTGATGAGCTTGGATCTTATGAGAAATGTATTAATGGCCAGGACATTTTTGAATAGTGGCTACTGTACATGGGCATTGACAACATTTCAAAGAAATTTAATAGGGTTTTAATGTGCCTGAGGACATATTTTTATGATACACTGAAAAAGCTCCAAAAATCACTGAAGTCTAAAGGTAAATGTTATGTATTTACAAAATATTTTGGTATAAGTATTTAATCATCAGACCACAGTTAATATAAAATATATGCTCCAGTGTATCTGAATAATAATATACATTTTAAAAAACACATGTCTATATTATGCAGAGAATCCTAAATTCACATCACTGAAGCTAATGGGTCTGATCTTACATAGCAGTTGGTTTTATTGTCTCTTAAATTGAAAGAAAAAAAGGAAAATAAATATACAGAATATACATTTGAAGGATATTAAGGTTATAGATAAACCATAAAAAGCCAGGAAATACAATAATAAGAATTGTATATATGTATGTGTGTGGTTCACTGGGGAAATGACCTTATAGTCACAAGGGTAAAATTGGCATCTAGTTCTGAAATTACTGCAGGATTTAATACCGAACTGCAGTGCCCCAGTGAATAGAGAGAAGGGGTTAGTTTTCCTGATGAGTCCGTTTTCATGGTTTGAGTAAGAACCTTAATACGCTTCAAAGATTATTTTTTATGTTTTCTTTATAACGTATATGTGTGTGGTTTTCTACATGCCTAGTCACACAGACGTGTTGTACATATGCATGTGTAGTCAGAACGCTCCTCCTCCTCGAGTCCATGCACACAGGTGAACGCGCACACCCGTGCATGCTCGCATCCATGCGAACACGGCCACGTGTGCACTCTCCCACGCACAGACTGAGGGGATGTGCTGTAAATCTGTCTCTAAACACGCTGGCGGTGATCTCCTTTGCCTGAGAAAGGGATTTGCATTTGGCCTGACTCTGCTTGTGCATTTTAGAAAGTTCAAGCTGAAATAGCCTCAAAAGGATGAATGTACAGAACATGGAATATTATCCTGGTCCTGAGCCCTAAACCTAACATTCCTTTTTCTGTTCTTTCGTTTTCATCTGACTGTAAGGGACACATCTTTCCTTGCATGACAACTCTGCAGAAAAATCGTAATTCCCCATTTTGTTTTCCAGACAAATTGTGCAGAGAGATTCTGTAGGGTACTGGAAGTTGAGAGGGAGGGAGGATGTGGTGAGTTTGGGGTAGTACCATAAAGACTGGAAGCACTGAGTACAGGTAGTAGGAGTGGTGCATGTTTAAAACCACTAGAAGATATCAGCTGCCATCTCTACAGGACTTGTGTGTGGCAAATTACTCATCATATGCATTTTGTTTGCATTGTGGCATGTCTGTATCGAGAAACCAATAGAGTGACACTAGACTAGCGCTCTCTCACGTAGTGACTAACACAAGTCATCATTAAAATGCTTTGGATTCCCTTCATTTTTCTCTCTCTCCTTTGTTTTCTGCCCCGTTTTTCCTCTGTTCTCTGCATGCTGGCGGGCGGCATCCTCCTTGGTGCTAACCCCCGGTGCGGAGCGGGGAGCCCTGGGCTGGCAGCCGAGCGCAGGGTGGGAGGGCGGCCGTGCTGCCTGCTGCGGCCAGGTGCTCCCCAGTCGCTCTCTCAAGCTTTCTATCACATACCCAGTGGAAGAACATTTTGCAAATCTCTTGGCGGTTCGTTTGGCTGCTTGCTGTGTACGTATTTTAAGGACAATCATATCCTTAAAAGGAAAATGGGAAAGTAGCTTGTCGTAGGGCGTCAGTATTTTGAATCATTGCGACATACTGACGTTGATTCAGGGTAATGGTTGTGTGAGAGTGAAAATACAATTTAATGCTCAAATTAACTTTGTATTTATAAAACTCGCTTTTGTCTTTAAGCCATCTATGTTTTTTATTTCAAAAGGTAATAGAAAATTTAATATTTACTAGGGCTTTCAATTTTCATAGAAATATATTTGTATAACTCCACACAATGCCTAAAACAATCATTGGAAGGAGGTTCAAAGGCTTTCTTTAGACCTGTATTTAATTCCTGAAAGATCCCTGTAAAATACTGTGAGATGCCTAAGAACAAACAGTTAATGACTTGCTGGATTTAAAGGCTGAGACATAGAGGCAATAGTCCTGAGGCATTTTGTGGTGGTTTGCATTCTTATTTATGTTACCCTGTCAAGCATCTATTTTCCTTGGCTTTGGTAGGTATCAAGGTAGAAATGGTGTTCTGAGTCCCAAAGATAACATTCCCAATGCTGTTGTCGCTTTGATTTTCTTAAAGAATACTTTTCTTTATTTGTTTTATTTGTTATTTTGTGGTCTGAATGATGCTTTGTAATTATCAGCTTGTATGTCATTCATAAAGGATTTTATAGATCAGGACTTGGCATTTAGTTATATGTACTCTTTGCACTTCCAGGTCACTGCTGGTAATTTTGTATGTTCTTAGGATATTTCTATATATTGCGTAGTGTTTTATAGCTATCTACTGTGATTTTGGTGGTATACATTCTTGTCCTATATATCAGCACAAAAGATTTCCTTTCGGTAGCATGAAATGATGTTTTTGTGGACTTCTTTTGTCATGATAGGAGTTAAGTTTCCTGTACTATATGTGTGGCCTGCAACAGACATAAAGGGTCTTCTTTTCCCTGTAGTGCGTATGCATTTTGCTCTTGCCAGTAACAGGACTCAAACACATGTAATAGATTTCAGAAGAAATTCCATGACTAGAATAAGAAAAATTTATGTCCAGTCTTATTCCATCAATCACCAGCATTTTCTTCATCCACTGTGAATATCCTCACCGCCATTCAGGGTAGTAGAGGACTGAATTTTAAAAATTCCATGCATAGACGTACACTATGAAAATTAATTCACTGATTATTTTTTAATGAATCTTACTAAATTATTTATCTAAGCTAAGCGAATATTGCACCAAAGTCTTCAAAACGTGTGATACAGATGGCATTTCCAGTAAGACGCTGTAAGTGCAGATGAGCCAAATTAACAGGCTTTGCTTAGCAAAGCAAAACCTAGTTGTTTCTTAAATTTGTAGTACTGACTGAGCTTGCAGATCAAAGGGAGCCATTGATTCTGCTACATGGCTGTGCTCAGAGGGTTTTTTTTCCTTGCTCTAATGGACTACTTTCAGAAAAGGCTTTTCAGCAAGATAATGGTATGAAAGAGACAGTTCACAGTAACAATAGCCACTTACAAGGCAGATGGTTATCTAACAGCCATAATGGGGGACTCTAAGCAAGGTGGCCTGAAAATGTATTTTCATAGTTATTGATATGAAAGGCTGAGGCTTCTGTCTTGGAAAAACAAATTGACACCAACTCAAAAGACGCTGCAGAAATGAGTCTTGGCAGAGTTTACACATGACAGCTTCTGCAGGGTTTTATTTATTTATTTATGTTGGCTTTTCCTTTTTTGTTGTTGTTGGTTTTGCTTTGTTTATGTTTTCATTTCATGACATAACCCCACGTGTCCAGGCAGAATTGCACAGCAACTGACTCTTCTGAGATTCAATGCTGAGAATACACTGTCAGTTGTCTTCAGTGGCCTGGGACTGGTCCCCTCTGAACATCCTCCCTTCCATTGAGGGATGGGAGGAATGGGATGATGTGGTTCCCTTCTCACCCGTGAGTCCACGTGCTGTTTACTGTGAGCAGGGGGTATCTGAATCTGTCTTGCTGTTTGTGTTTAAGGGACAGTTTATTTTTAATCTGACTCAGAACTTTTTTAGCTCATCGTTAGCTCACATCTTGTCTTCCCTGTGAGCGTCTCAGCTAGGAATGGTCAGCATTGATTTGCTGTTTCCTCGGTCCATTTCTTGTAGAGAGAAATGGAAGAACTTGCCACATGCAAAGGAATAAGAGCTATAACCACTCAAGCCACATCCTGGGGGCCTTTACTCCTGCAAAAGCAGGTTGTTAAAGCTCTCCCTGCCTTAGAGAGCTACTCCATCCAAAACAGTGAGTACTATTGCCTGGGACCACCTTTTTTTTTTTCCCCACTGTCTCTTGTTCCCTCTCAGCCATACTGCAGTAGCTTGGGAAACAGATTTTTGACCTAGCCCTCCAGCACTAGAAAAGAGGAGCTGCTGCCAGCGTGTTCTTCAAGGGGGCTCTGCTCCTACTTCCTGATCTGGAAAAAAATAATTCACCTTCAGAACAAGCTGCAAAGATATTTCAAACCGAAATCTCTGCTGTGTGATCTCATACATGTGGGTGAGGATGTTGAGTGATACTTTGCATAGAGTGGAATACATCCCTCCACTTTCCTGTTGTGGACCATTTAGGAAATCTAGCAGGGAAGCATGTCACTCTTGTGGGAAAGCCCAGAAGCTGTTTGTTATGCAGACTGTGCCCAGATTATCTTTGGTAAGAACTGCTTTTCTTTTTCCTTTCTGTACATATTTAAATAAATAGAACCAGAGTTACAGTGGAGAGAGGAAAAGGTTATGTACGTCACGGGGCAAGGAGTTTAAACTGCTAGGCTGAAGTAGCAATGGCTAAAAGAAGATTGCTTTGCCTACTTTAACATCACATCCAAGCAATGCTCTGCAATAGAAGCTAATCCAGCTATGGCCACAAAGTTAGAAAACTGGCATTTGCCAACATGACAGTCTCGTTCCAAGGTCCAATTCTGCTGTGGCAAAGCTTCCACTGACTCCAGTAAGAACTGAAGAAGGTCCTTAATCTCTTAATCTTAAGGAAATAGGAAGTGTTTCTTAAATAAGTCTTCCTTTTTTTTAAAGATGAACATTATTCAGGTGATTATGCAGTCTTTTATATTACTGTAGCAGTATTTTTACTGATCTGAATGCAAAACGTTTTTCCGTTGTTTTTTCCATCTTAACGAGCAGCCACTCCCACACATAACTCCAGCGCTCAGCATGTTTAAATTACAGCTAACACAATCACTGCCTTCCTTAATTTAACTTGTGATGGCAAAACCAGGACCAGATCCTTTCCAAAGCACTAAAATCCCTGCTTATTGTGTCATTGTTCTTATTTTTTTGATATGGTAACTAACGATGCCTCCCTTTAATTGTTTCACAGCCACGTCTTAAATCTGTTTTTAGGGAGAATGGTATGTAGGGGTTGAATGGTAAGAACTGTAATGGATTTTTATTATTTTGGATGATGTTGCATCAAAACAGTTACTATTTCAGTATCAGGTTGTTTCCATGGGCTTTTTATGCAGATGCATTGGAAGCTTTGAACATAATGCACTCATAAAAGAAAATTGGCTACATCTGCTTTGAATTAAGCCTGACCTTAAAATGTAAAAGCTACACATCTGGTGATGTTTCTTGGTTAATGGCAGTGAGGGGAAGGTCTGCCCCAACTCACCTGCACCCTCCAGACTGGGGGAGCAAGGCACTGTCTCCGGGAGAATTTGCTGTCTGACTCTGCCGTGTGGTCCCAGCAGAGGGGTGCGGGGTGTCGCCATGTGGAGGTGTCTGCCAGATTGGACAGCAGCAGGAAAAAAGCCAGGGTGGCTGCGCTGGGGTGAGAGGTGGGATGAAAGCAAGGGCTGGACCTCTGGTCCTTGTGGAAAAGAGACTTAAATGTACACCTATAAAATCTGGCTCCTTTTTTTCTTGCATGGATGCTAGGATTGCTGTGTTGCACTGAGTTAGGAGCCAGACTGTGTGAGTGAGTGCCAGGGTCTGGGTGTGCTGATGCCGGTGCTCCTGCTGGTGGCCTACAGTGTGACTCCTCTCATCAACACCTGAGCAGTGCCTTCATTTCTGAAGGCAATTTTAGCACAGGTACTTCCACAAATCCCCTGTAGACCAGCACCGACCCACGGCATCTCGCTGCTTTTCCATCCTAATTTTGTCAGGGGTATGTGAAGACCCAAGCCCTTGGCAGGGTGGTGAGTGTTGGCTGCGCCCTTGCAGCCCAAGGCCAAGTGGAGAGGGAGTGTAAGCCACACTGTGCAGCAGCAGCACCATGTCCTGGGTAGAGTGCAAGTAACTTTCTGCAAGTAACTTTCTGCAGCATGTGGCTTGATAAAAGCAATGTTATCCTGCTTTTCAAAAGAGGGAGCAAGACTAAAGCTGTTGCCTTTGTGTAAAATTGAAGTAAATCCTCTGCTGTGGGACAAATTGCAACAGCTGGACAATATCTCAGTCCACCAGTATTCCCCCTGAAAACAGTAGATCTATTAGCAGTATCGGTTGTGACTGAGTGAAGATCCCATAATTTGGCCCCATCTGAATTTTCCTTGCTATGTTTGTCAGCAGAGGCTGTCTCAGAAAAGCTCTAGTGTTGAGGCTTGTGGTCCTGTTGAAAAGAGGAATGAGGTATAAATGTGGCTGGTGGAAAATACAGGTTCAGTAAGTCCAGAAAACACAGCCTTTTATCACAGCCCAACTCTGATTAAATATCATGGTGTGCCTGAGGAAAATGTAGCAGGGACTGTTCCACGCTGCATCTGACAAACCGATGCTCTTGGGGCTTCCTACGTGCTGAAAGGGACAGATGTGTCCTGTTAGAAGTCACTTTATCTGTTTCTATAAGATGTGTTATAGCTGATGGATCACTGTTAATTACAATTTTCCCTAATTTTTTGTGTCAGCCACCTCCAGTAAGGTAGCATATGACCTATTTGAGATAATGAGCAAGTAAAGCCAGAACTCCCTGCTCTTCTTATCTAAATGGTTTGCTAATAATCTGGCGAGTCTATGTGCACCAACTTTTTCTGCATGACAGCTCAAAACACTCCGGGGGGTGTTTTTGTAGCAGACTGTTAGGCATACTCTGCTCCTTTCCACCTCTACAAACTTCGATGAGTACGCGTCTCCTCGAATCACTGTATTCTTAACGTATTTACAACCTAACTGATAGCAATAGATGTCTTTCTTCCCTGGCAGTTCATGAGGATATACTAATCAGTGTTTATTATATTTTTAATTCTGTAAATATTTATTTTGGTACTCTGTGTATTTATTGGCACTGATTCTGGTGTTTGCTTATGTGTCATTGTGAATGTTGATGGTTTCAATAGTCTTGCTTCTAATGAATGTAAGGAACTCAGACTAACTGCACTTTTCTTCCATTCAAAAATCTTACAGTGAAAAATATTCCCACTGTCATATTATGTGTTATAGTGAATACAGTTAATAAAATCAGTTGTCACTTTTCACTGATGAACGTGAAGGTTACTTTTTGATGTTCAAGCTAGAGATAGAGCCCATCTATTCAGTGCACTGGAAAATACTAGGCTTCTGAAAGCAAGACATTAGGGAATTATGTCCCCAAAATAGCATAAAAGAGAATACTTGGGCATGTGTGCACTTTCACTTTTATGTAGAAATGCCTTTAGCAGTTTTACTAATAACATCCCAGAATAACTAGACTAAATCTGTTACTTAGGGGAGGGCTTTCATAAATGAGTGAGTTTTCATCTTCTGGTCTTCTGTTTCATCAACATGTGTTGGGTTTTTTTTCCCCCTTTAAACCACTTAGACAATGGAAACGGACTGAGTTTCATTCTGTTTTTTAAATCAGCTTTGCTTCCTGGTTCTCCTGGTCGGGAAGCCAGGGGGAAGCTGGTTCTCTTGGCACAAATCGACTTGGAGTTGCAGTTTTGGTATGACAGCTTGAAAATGCAGTCTGCTGTAAGCTTCATTTCCCACCTTTAAAACTCGGACTTGACTGCTATGACTATGAAGTGACATTTATGAGAACCTCTGGTTTGCAACTTTGTCTAAATTTCTTGCATTTAGAAGATGCATAAAGCATTTTCATCAATCTAGTTTTAATCCTTAAGTTTATTTACTTCACTTAGCTAAGTAGCACTGCCTTGCTAAGGGTTCAGGAAGCCTCCCATGTTACTACTTGTCCATGGAAGATACTGAACCAGCCAGAATAAGAACTGGAATAAAATCTGCTCAAAAGTTTTCAAGGAACAACAAAGCAAAAAGCATGAAAAGCTCATTAAGCAAGTAAGGAGCAGGACACGGTGACACAGTATAAATTGATCCTTTGTTCATAAAAGCGTAACTCCTCTTTCCAATAGCTGGAATGAGCTGAAGAAAAGTTTTCCCAGTGATTTAATGGGAAATTAAATCACTGTATATAAATGCCTGAATATAAAGCAATTTTACATTCAGGCCTTCTCAGCCTACGTCCCCTATTGCACGTTCATGTCTTTTATCGGATGCATCTGGAAGTAAAAGAATTGTGGCTTAAATTATTCCCTGCTGCAGAAGATTGCCTAATGATCACCTTGCTTGTGTCCAAGTGTAGCTACTGGGATTTGGGGGGGCAAAAGGGTTGCAATGAAGCACAGGGCAAAAGTACAGCAACCTCATGAATCTTGATAACTGCAGATCTGTGTGATGCAGCTGTTAACACCTTCCACAAAACCAGACTACAGTAGCCTGGCAGATCCACTGTGACAGGAAAAATTTAAAAGTCTCCTGAAACCAGGAGACTTGGCCCAAATACTCTTTTTGAAATCAAGATGAAGAGGCTGAGTTTCTAATATTGAGCTAAAAGTCCCTTCCCAATTAAAACCAAGATCAGTCATTCCTGACAGTACATCTCTATGATTTTCATGGCCACCCTACTGGAAAAGTGTTTGCAATGGGAGTGATGACCTGGAAATCTCCCTGTGACCTGTTTGTTGAAGATGAATGCTCCATCCATTTTGCAAATCTATCAAGCAAGAAAAAGAAGAGAATATTCTTGACTCCTAATAATTGGTAAGGACTATTGGCAAGACTAATGGACCAGTCAACTGACTGTGAGTGAGTACTAGTCTCATTTTAAATCCTTTCCCTTGAATCATGGTATTTTTCCCTTTCAAAGTGATCATACAGAAGTTATTTACTAGGAGCTCACATTGAGCAGATGCCTGCTCCTACCTACCACGTTGCACATCTGCTTCCAATTAAACCCATTCCATGCTGCCCTGAGGGGGATGGGAAGGAGGCTCAAAGGTTCTGCAAAGGGCTATTTCAGCAGCCATGGATGCTGCTGTGGCAGCTGGGGACTAAGAACCTGGTTCATCTCTAGCGACACATCACTCCTTTTGCTCTGCAAAGGCCCTTAGCACTTGGCTTAGATATTTAGTTAGACCCTGGGAACAGGAGGTGTCTCTTCTGTCTAATGAAGGAGACTTGTCCTTGACCAATATATGTATTTTTTTCCAGCTTAAGAAAAATGAATATTTTTTAAAAGATATAGATGGAGTCCCATAGCTACTATTCTAAGTAGAACAAGACAAGTGCAAGGAGTCTGTTGAAGTACAACTCCCCATAGCAACTCCAAAGACTAACAACCAACCCATGGTGATGCTGCGTCCACCCTTCACAAAGTGGCTCTATGAAGCACTCCCACATGAATCCCAGGTGAGATGACCTAGAGCCAAGGCTTGCCACCAGAATGGAGGCAGGGCTTGCGCCTTCCGACAAAGCGCTGGTCCGGACCAGGGAGGTCTGAGTCCCTCTTCCACCGCTTCCTTTCCAGGCAGTTGTGACCTGGTTTACAGAAGGCTGCAGGTACCACATTTTAAAGTCTGATCCACAAAATCAGCTGTGGTGTTGCTCAGAACTTGTGGTCTGAGGTTTTATGATAAAATTTCACTATCACTTAAGCACCTGCGCCGGGCAGGCTCAAAAGCGTCACGTGGCTGGGTCTGCTGTTCCGTGCATCATGGTGGGAGTCAGACAAGCTCTTCCTCCGGCCATGTCAGCCTTCTCTGTTGGTGGCACTTGAAATTCATAGGTCCCTTGGGCAGAGGAGAGACTTGAGTAAAGATCCTCCGGGTGAAGGTCCTGAATGAGCAGAGGTTGACTGGGTAGAAGTGCAGCAGCATCATGGAGGTGGTGGGAGAGGTTGAGGCAGCTAAACGTAGGGCAGTCAGAAGCCTTGTGGGCAGCAGTGTCCTCTCCTGCTTCACAGGGAGATGGTTGCCTCCAGGGCACCTATGTGGCTCAAGGTGCTTCAAGAACATATTCAGCTGTAGGCTACCGCACTGTGGGAACAAATGGTGCTGAGCTCCTTGCATGGAGCTGGAAACATGCAGGGTGACATGCAGACTGCAAAGTAAACTAAAGTCCTATGACCAAGCGGTATCTTAAGGACAGAAATGATGCCAAATCTGTATGTCATGTAAAGCAAATCTGTTCCATTCCTGCCCAGCTCCGCTTGTACACCTGTAAAGATGAAAACACAACCTAATTTTGCAACAAAATAGGTTTGAATAAAGAGCATAAATGTGTGTTAGTAAATGTGAGTAGTGAAAAACCTGTTCTTGATCATGGCTGTGAAGATACTGGCCACAATCTAAAGTGGACGTGAAAAAAACATCTGTTCTACTAAAATGATGTAAAGGATCAGAAAAATGGTAACAAAAATCAAATTGATTGTTCTGAGTATTTCATAAGGAAAAATAAAGACAGATAAGAATTCAACTAGTCTTGGTCTATCTTTACAGTAGGGATATATTACATCTACATCTGTCTTTCTCTGAGTTTCTACCCTTCACATTTTGCACTAATAGATTTTGTTTACTGGCAGATAACAAATTGTACAAAAATGCAGCACTTACAGTGAAAAAATCAGTCCTGCTACACTTTTGCTTATAGATGTCTTTTTTTCCCCCTTGTCAACAAATTAAGCTTTTGATCCTTCCAATTAGACCATATCCAGTCATTATCATGCCACATTTAGGGTCTGATTACACAGCCACTGTGTCTGAACAGCTTCATTCAAATCAGTAAAAAATGCTTATATGCAGCAACTGCAGAAATGGTGCTTGCATCCTTCGCAGAGCTGCCTATTGCTGCTTTCTCAGGGGCTTAGAATATTGATGTCTATCATCATGACATGATGTTAAATTTGCCTGTATTTTTTTTTCCTAGGGTCTGATAGAAAACCCCATGAATCTGCAAGTTTTATGAAAAAACAGTTGGACCAGATTACACGGTTAAGTTAACTTGTCTATGCCGGATCTTAATTCTCTCTCAAGATGTAACATGTATTCAGACCGATTTAAAATAAATGACTGTATTGGAAAACAAAACAGACATTAGAGCACAAGCATAAAGGCAAATGTCAGCCCCTGGCTCTGAAACGACCGGGACCCTCAATCCGAGCTATGAAACCTTACATTTCTGCCTCAGCGCAGGCAAACATGCAGCACTATTTATAGCACAGCCTTTTTACTACCCTTCTGTTAGAATAGGCTTCATCAGAGGATTTACATGACTAACCAAAAGCAAAAGCCTTTTGTACTTCCTTTCCGTAAGAGAAAGCTGGTGTTCACTGGGCTGAATTACAGAAACTATCAGTTACTAGAAAACCAGTTACTAATTCAAAGGCATCTGTTACCATGGCATAGGTCTCCTCTTCCCTCTCCATGCCCCAGATTTAGCACCAATGATGGGAGCTTAGTGAAAGCTCAAAAAGAACGGTTCTTACCTCTGAAAAATAAAATGCATAGTCAAGGAAGACCTCATGTTTTCATGGCAACTAAGGAGTAAAGGGTTAAGACCTAGGAGATGGCTCTGAACCAATAAACAGCACAAAAGACTCCTATTAGCAAATCAAGAGCCCAGTGTACTCTCATTTCCCGCCTTGTATCTTCAATTAAACCCTTTGGGCCACAAAGTTATTGTTCCTGCCAAGGACAACAATCAGCATGAGGTGATTATTTTAGATTCTGCTACATACCCTGAAGTCTTGTGAAAATGAAAACCAACTCTCCCTGCACCCTCTGATCCGATTTGCAGGGCAGGCCCGGCCCGTCAGCTAGTCCGTCCTTTCATCTTGCTGTGCCAGCTGCAAGCACCCAGGCTTTCCCCAGAGATGCCACTCTCTCACAGATGCCTGCCTCTTCCTGCCTTCCAGATGGCAGCGGGCTTCTTAACAAGCTCCCCGATTTCTCTTTCCCCCTTGGGATTTCATTTCAATGTTATCTTGTCACATCTGTTTTTCTCCAGTCAGATGATGTGCAGGAGCAGGAGGTGTGATGCTTCTTCAAGAGGTTACCAACCTGCAGCTCCCGTGGCCATTTCAGACCTCCCCGCTGCAGAAGTGTCCCTGTGCAGCGAGGGTCACTAATGCTCTGGTGTGCCAGTGACAGCCTCTGCCCCAGCTGCCAAGCAGAGGTAAAGACCACTTTGTTGAGGTTTGCAGGCTGCTTGTTTCCTTGTCTTGTCCTGCATCACTGAACTTACTCTTTCCTCCCTAGAGCTTTTCCGCAGGGCTTCTTGAGGCTCCCTGGTGCTGTCATGGGCCTGTTTAACATGGCTCGGGAAGGAAGAGAACGGCTAGAGAACGGGGCAGGGAATTGGAGTCAGGCTGTGATATCCTTTCACACGTCCTCTGTGACCTTCAGCGCAAAACTCCACCTCTTTGCTTTTTCCACCTTTAAATGGGGATTGTGATCCCTCTACAGGAAAGGTTTCATGTGGCCAAATCCTTCACATTTTACCCTGCTGCCTGTGAAGCAATTTGAGACACGGGTAGGGGCATGGTGCAACAGCAGCACTCTCTCATTCCCCCATCCTGCCCAGATTCACCAGGGGCACATGTGGCCATAACCTGAATGAGAAGAGGGGAGGAAAAACCCTCTTTCCCATATTTTTTGCACGGGGTGGCAGTGGTAAGTTCTCAGGGTGAGAATTCGGCTGAAGAGGGGCCGTGGAGCTGCCTTCCCATCTCCCTGGCTATAGTGCTGGTGCCCCTGGGGCTCTGCAAATGTGGGATTAAAGAGCTGGAGAGGGGAATCAGCAGCATCATGGAGCCGCGGGAGAAGGGTGTTATACCCCACTGAAGCCCCACAGTGGGGATCCTTCCCCTGTCAGGGGCAGGAGAAGTAGAGATGTGGGGGCTAAAACGTCTTGAGCCTCTTGATATATCTGTCCTTAGATCTGGCTACAGATGCTCTTGCCACCAGATGGCCTTTCTGTGGTGTCCTGCACAGCTTTGACCTGCTGATGGCCTCAGACTCTCCACTTCCATGAAACTAATTGAAGAAACACTACAGTAGGAAGTAATACCAGTCACAAAGGGATGTTCTTCTGCCTCCCTCACTTCCAGTTTTCCACTAGCGATGGCAGCAGTAGTTATTCATTGCTCCCACCATGCAGCCAGAAGGCAGCCGTCCTTGGGATTTGATGAGCCCTGCAGAAGTGATGTGGTGCAATGGCTCTGGAAAAGGGCAACGTAGGAACTGATATATTGGTTGAACTGGTGACCCACCTGATCAAGCAGTCTATTGCTGTCCACAGATACCAGCAGTGGAGATATTTTATAAAGACACATGAAAATGCTACTGTGGATAATTATGCAGTATCTGTTTGGGAGAAGAGGTACCTTTGTAACTTCAGGTAGCAATGTGTCTCTGCTTTGAGGAAAATTGTTCGTATCACTTGTTACCGCAGAGGAAAGGATTCCCACTTGCATAAATATTCACTTTTAGTGAATCTTTCGAGGTTCTTTGCTTCAGTAATATCCTGTGGCCGTGAGTTCCACACATTCATTATGCTTCACAGAGAAAGGAAGAAACCCACCTTATGAGATGTAAGGGAAACGCTGGGGAAATTTTAGGTGCTAGTTAATCAATTTTTAATTGGGCAGACTCAAAAAGAAAGGTAAGAGAAGGAGAACATCCTGGTGAGGTGTATTATATTGCCATGAGGTTGTTTGAAATGGCCTCGTTACTCATGCGTGATTCATGCATTTACAAAGGAAAAAGTCAATTTTTTTTAGGGATATTGGTCTGAAAACAAAAGGGATCTCCAGGCCTTCAGCAAGCAGGCCAGGACTGGGAATGATGCTGACCCGACACAGCTTCCCCCCTGTGCTGGGCAGAGATGGCTGTGCCATGTCACCCTGGCTTTTGCCTTCCCTTCCTGCCAGGTAGGCAGCAGGAGCACGGCGTTATGAAATGGAGGTGCTGGGAAACCTAATTCAGAAAGCATCTGTTTCCAGATCACATGGTGCTTCGTGCTCTGGTAGTTTTTATCTGCCTCCTGGCTGGGTTTATTCTCCTCCTGTGTTTCAAGGGTCAGCATTGGAGAGCTGGGCGCTGCCATGGCTGGGACGTCGAGCAGCTGCCTCCGGCAGCATCTCGGCAGGGGAAAGCTGCTGCTGTAGCTCTCTGGTAAATCACCCTGTGCCAAGGTATGCTCATTAGATGTTATATCCCATGGGAGACGTTAGTTAATTTAACAAGGTTTTGCTGTGGGCTCTATTTCAGTGCAGTCCCAGAGCAGTGACCTGAGGGGTCCCCAGCCCAGCCCATATCTGCCTGAGCGTGGCTCCCGCCTCGGCGATCCCCCCTTCTCTTGGGTCTCCTTGGGCTGTCCTTTACAGAGACACAGAATCACAGAGGGATTGAGATGGGAAGGGACCTCTGGAAGTCACCTGCTCCAAGCCCCCTGCTCAAGCAGAGCCACCTACAGCTGGTTGCCCAAGACCATGTCAAGACGACTTTTGAGTATCTCCAAGGATGGGGACTCCACAACCTCTCTGGTCAACCTGTGCCAGTGCTCGCTTAACCTTACAGTAGAAAAATGTTTCCTGATGTTCAGAGAGAACCTCCTGTGTTTCAGTTTGTGCCCATTTGCCTCTGGCCCTGTCACTGGGCACCACTGGGAAGATTCTGGCTCCATCCTCTTTGCACCCTCCCTCCGGGTATTTATATACATTGATGAGATCCCCCTGAGCCTTCTCTTCTCCAGCCTGAACAAGAGAGATGTTTTCTAGATGGAGTGTCACAGGTCACAGCACTTCCAGAACCATGTTGGAGAAATGTGCCGGGGTCGGGGACTGTCCCTGCTCAGCCCCACACCATGCTTTGCCCCACAGCAGGCATGCGTGGGTGCCTGCCTGGAGACCGGTGAACCCGGAGGGCTTTTGGGACCATGTGCTGTCCCAACAGGGAGAGAAGGGACACAAGCCCTCGCACTGTGTGTGGTGGCTCAGGGCTGGGAGGTGACGGAGGGGTGGTGGGAGGGGTGGAAACATTTCTTCCTAAGCAGCAGCACCAGCTTGTTCTGCTGCAAACTGGTGCATAATGGCCTGAACGAGCTCCATGCACCTCCTCGCAACAGGTATGGTGAAGCTGCTGCTGTTGGCAGTGCAGGTGAACACTGCTGCTTTTCCTCAAGCCCCATCTCACCCTTCTTTTTCCTGTTAGATACTCCCACGAGAGATCATTTCCTTTATGAAAGGTGAAGCACCAGCCCAGCAAGCTCTTGACTGTGAAGAGCAAATGATTTATTTAAGGTGTCTTTGTACTTTGCTGAGAACCCCCAGCTGGATGAGAGTGTCTCCTGGCTGGTGCTGTGCCAGAGCCACAGCTCCCATGGCTTTACAGCGCTGATAGACCGGACAGAAGGCACGGGCATCTGGAGAAACTGAGTCTGCCCTGAGGAAATGTATTCAAGTGGAAGAGGCACCTGCAGGACCAAAGGACACCTGTGTTTTAGTCCTGCTTCTCCCACTCACCTGCTGCCTGCCTGCATGTGAACTAGCCCACCTCCTCGCTGGGTGTTTGCACAGCGCAAATGTCACTTGGTGGAGTACCTTCTGCTCCAGCTGTTCAAGCATGGGTGCAGGAGAGGAGCCCAGTTTGTGGCTGCTGTTTCTGTCCAAGCCTGCACTGGCTCCAGGGACCATCTTCCCCTACGACTTGAAGGTCTGGAAGAGCTGATGCAAATGAGCTCCACGATATTTTTCATGGGGAGAGCTCCATCAGCAACACGTGTGATAACTTCCTATCTCTTACCTTCCTCTGCTGCAGCTATTATCAGAGCCTCCTGTGTGGTTTTAACACTGTACTTCCACTGAGGACCTACCACCTGCGGAAGGGCTTGCGTGCCGCTGAGGTGCTCTGGCTCTCATTAGGCTCTGACCCTGCTCTCGACAGTGGATGAGAGCTTCGCAAGTCGTTTAGGCTGGGAAAGGATCAGATCTTTGCAGAGGGTTTTCAAACCCCTCCTGTGTTAGAAAAGCTGCGGTGCTTACAAGGCACAACTTCAACTTCTGTACAATATATAATTTCCTTTAATTGCTTGAAGTGCTCTAATTTTTACACCGTTGTGAAAGGATCTTTGTTTACAGTGATTGCAGAGGGTAATATTTCTAGCATGAGTAACCATGGCAATGAGTAATTCTATTCTCAGGAACTGTGCCAGCTGCACTAATGCCTTATAGTAGCACTCAAGCAGTTTGCTAATGAGAGACTTCTCGTTTATTGTAGGAGGACATTTTCCCGTGTCCACGCATTAGCCTGTAGTTTCTTAAAAGCACATTCTTTATCAGTAATATGTGGAGAAAAAAACCAAACCAAAACAAGCAAATCTCAGTTACACAGCACCTCTTGCACATAAGGTTTTCCTGTTTTTTTTCTTGGAGATTGTATTATAAGATACATTATTTAAGGAAACTTATGGTATGCAATAGTCTGTTTTGGTTTTACTACCACCTTCTAAAACAAGGATGAGCTTAGGATGCTCTAGAGCAGCTGTTTCTTGCACAAAAAGACACCACCCTGTAAACTGATCTAGTCAAAGATATACAGCTTTTATCACTAGAGGAAGGACTTCAACTATTTTAAAAGATTATTTTTATAAATAATTTTATTTGAGTAAAGAATAATTTAAAATTATATTACCTTATAAAAATAAATATTACAGCTTGGAGTTTAATTACTTCAACACCAAAGCATTGAAATGGATTAAAATATTGTTTTCATCTATGTATGACCATGGTTACTATATCTGTAAAAAAAAAATCTAAAATAAGTAAAATATGTATTTTTACATGTTTCATGTTTTAAATGCAATTTAAATTATTTTAACAATAAATGTTCCAAATTGAATACTTTTTTAGCTTATATGATTTAGGGTTTGTTCAGTAGAAACCCTTAAGGAATAGCTAAACCACAGTTCCTGTCATTCCATGGACCATGGTGTCAGAGTACAAAACCAACCAGGTGGAATAAAGCATCCTCTCCTGTTTTCAGAAAAACACTAAAAACAATCCCAAGTCTCTTATCCAAGATCGAAATCCTTAGGAAAGATTTATGGAGCAACTGTTGCATTGGGCAAAGTTGTTTGGAAAGGTTGTAGCTTGAGGGTTTCTAGAAAAGCATTTCTTAGCCTTGTGTCTTTGATCAGAGAGAAAGGTGAAAGTGTCCAAATTAACAGCACAGCACAAACCTTCAGGTTTTTTTCATGTCACAAAGCAAATTGATGTCTTTTCTATGGTTAGTGATTTGGTGCCCTAATTAGTGGGCTCTGTTGTCACCAGTCTTTAAGTGACCAACACCTGCCAGAACCACCTGTTGGGTGGCTCACGCAGCACCTAGCCTCCCTCCACAGGGCTCCCTGTCATCACCCATCCTTGCTCTGCTCTCCAGAAAAGATCCTCTGCCCGTATCCCTAAAGACAAAGCAACATCCACCAACTACAGTTTCCCAACAAGCTCAGTCAGAGTTGACTTAAACAAGAAAAATTCCCCCCAAATTCTGCTCAGCCTGGGATAGCTCGGTTCTTCTGCAGCTCAGTAATGCCCCCACCTCTTCAGCATTTAAAAAGTAGGTCAGTTCTGAAATGAAAACAGCCCGGAAAAGATGTAGTGATTTTCCACAAAACTGTCACAACTCAATGGCTGACTTTTTTCTTCCCCAGTTTCTTTTTCCAGCTAAGACAGTTCCCTGGGTTAACTCAAATGGTCAAATCACTTGGATCTTCCTCTGCCCCCTGAAACTACAAATATTCATTTTGTAGAAGCTCGTTTGCTTCTCTCCCTCCATTTCATCTCAGTGTGGACAGCCACCAAGAGGACTGGTCCTCCCAGCCCGGGAACCTCCGTTCCAGCGGGGCTTTCCTCCTGGCTCCACTCGGCATGTCGGCAGGGCTCCAGCTCTCGGGCAGCCGAGCCCAGCCTGAACACACGTGCCAGGGGTGGGGGTGCTGCAGATGGATCTGATACCTGCTGGTCTGCAGGTTTCCTCCTGCGTGTATGAAGCTGTGCTGTCTCCTCTCCCTGCTTTCACTGGAAGCTTAGAGGGGATTTTCCAATGGGACGATGGCACAGGAATAGTTTGTGTGCTTCTGTGCACTGACCTGATGAACCCTGATGGGCCTGATGGCAAACCTGGTGAACCCTGCAGAAATTGCCTAAAAGAGAAACGGTGGCTGACCTTGAGCCACTGACTTGATCCAAACCCCGAGCTACCCAACGTTTGCTGCTATTTTCATGGCTACCCCAGATAGCTGCCCCAACGTGGGAATGCTGTTCTGGGTTTTGTTTTTTTCTTTTTTATGAAAGATGTACTGATAAAGAAAGAGCTACAGAAAGGGAAAAGAAAAGAAGTGGGGAGAGAGAGCGAGTCACTTCATACACCTCTTCCAGATGGCAGATACCCAAGCCCAGGCTCCTTCTCGGAGGTGTAAATCCAGCATGCACTTCTTAAGGTCCATGGAGTTACCCTTGATTTAAGCTTGTGTGTGAGCAGCCCTGGCTGGCAGAGCTGCTGCAGTAATGCAGGATAAGTGCTCAGGGAACAGGGAGGTTACATCAGGATTAGTAAATAAGGCTGTCCTGAAAGGGGAGATTTATACAAATTCCTGCTGGGTTTGGGAGCTCATGACGGGACTGGTGTTTTGCACGGTGCCATGGCCGTTCTTCCTCAGCAAGCTGGGCTGGGATACCGTCTCACTTTGCTGTGGGCAACAGACTTCCACAGAAATCCTCTCTCCCTTTCAGGCATGGGGATGTGGTGCCCAAAAAGCTTCCAGTGAGGGGACTCACACCACAGAGGGTTAAAGTGCTGTAATTTCTGAGGCAGTCCTGAGTTAGTCCTTTTCTGAGGGCTGCAGTGCTGCTCATTAGAAGCAATTAATCTCCAGCGCTGTGCTCTCCTGTCAGCTTGTGCTGCCGTCACAGGCCAACTCATCCATGAGGAAGCAGCCGGTCCCACGCTGACCAGTGTCTCCTCCAATGTCTCACTTCACTCTTGTCCCTCACAGGTGGTTTGGGTAAATATGTGCATGGACCTAACACATTAATGGCAGTCACATCTAAGCCCCACGAATGAGGGGTAACCTGGACACCTTCTTCTGCTGCTGAAAATTAGGTTTGTGATTGAATTAGATGCAGTTGTTTGAGAGATGTGAGTCATTCCCCAGCACCCAGGAGCTCTGTTGTTGCTCTGTGAGAGGGCTAAAGAGGAATCAGTGCACTGATTTGGGAAGTCTTCTCTGACAGTTCTTTTCCTTAACATTGGTGCCAACTGTAAATGATGTAAAACATTGCCATACCTCTCCAGAGAACCTCTTCTTGGACAAATCGTCACCAATCTTCGGCATCCCTAAGACCATAGGAGAAGGCATTGCTCCGCGAGGTGAGGGGATGGTTTTCAACACCCTTCTGCCACATACGTTATTCTTGGGTCTCTGTATAAACCTCTTTTCCCTTCAGAGCTATGGCTGATGTAAAGGAGCTTGCATTAAAGGTTTTACTGCTGGTTTTACAGGTAGCACTGTCTGTCCAAGCAGTTCCCAGCACATGGGCTGCATGTTGGAAGGCAGCTGCCAGCAACCATCCAACGTAGTAGGACTCAGTCTAATTTTTTCTCTCTCGTCTACTGATTGATCACCTGTAATTCAAACCCCAGTCAGAGATCACAAACATCATGAGACATTACAGTTCTTTCTCCAGCAGATCTCAGTTCTCCTGAACACCCCAGAAACTCCCCACAAAACACGTAGGAGACTTTGAAACTATCATCTGGGAAAAAGCCCTGGGTCAGAAAGGTTGATGATATTATCTTGCAAAAATGCATGTTCCCATTAAACTTCATACTACCGTTACCCATGAGTGACCCAGGGCATTGTGGTATCCACTGCTTGCTTTGGTTGTCAGCCATGACTTTCATTTCTCATTTTCACTAAACTAACTGTTTTTTCCTTTTTCCTTAAAGCTTCCATTCACCCAGCTTGCAAGTCATTGAAGAGCAACTGCATTAGATGTAAAGGCTACAAAACCCAGGTATTAGGACCCTGTTGTATGATAAAGCTGCTTTACCAGCATTAGAAGTCTGGCTGGAGGTAGCCCATGGAGAATGCCTACTGGGCACAGGAGCTGTACAGGAGCTCCCAGCCCAGACAACCTGAAGGAGGCGACTCTAGCTCCTGGCATAGTCATGCCTCGTGTAACCGCTTGGAGTGGTGACCCTTAGACCTGCAATTACACAACTCTGTTTTCAGCACAAATCCAAAACATAGCCTCATACTAGCTTCTGTGAAGAAAATTAACTCTATCCCAGCCAAAACCAGCACAGTCCTACATCCTACATTTGTCCACACCTGTCTACCGGTGCTCCCATCTCTTTTTAAGTTATGATGCATTTCAAGTCCATTTGTGAGAGAATTTCAGATTATTCTTGAAAACTTGTGTAGCCCAGATGATTTCTACAGCAGTCTGAGCTGTCTCCGCACTGCTTCCCCTGAAACCACCACTCCGGGGCTTTGCCAGGGCCTTCAGGATTTGGGGGCAGGTTGCAGCAGGCAGAGTTCACCTGGCAGCTCACTGATTCCATGCAGATGAAAGACACCGCTGCCTGGCCATGCTGCTCTGCCACACTGCTCTGCCACACTGCCAGTACCTGCTGGCTGCTCGGGAGCTGAGCTCTGCTCCTGCTCCTGTCTCTGAGCCGAGGAAGAAAAGCACACAAGCTGCTGCATCTCCTGCTTGTCAAAAGCAGAAAAATATCCTTTCCTATAAAACTGTTTTGACTTGTGGCTGATGTGCCCAACATGTTCAAGCACTGAAAGGGTTATTTAATGTGTCCCTACAGCGTGCAGGCTGCACCCATAACCCAAGAGGAAGTGCCAGGGGAATGGTTTTGGCAGCGTTTCCTTCCTCCGCTGCAGCCGGTGAGCCCAGGAGCTGAACCCCAGGAGCTGACCCTTGGCAGCTGGCACGGCAGGAGGGATGGCAAACGTGGGCAGACTGACTTCTGCGTGCAAGCTGCCGTCTCCTCGCCTCGCTAAGCTGGTCGGCTCCCTGATGCACACTCCTCCCGGGGGCCTGGCGATGCCGCTGCCTTCTCCTGCTGCTGCCAGAGCCCTGCACCAATCCTGCACCCAGATGCGCTCCGTTCCCTCTGCAGCTCCAAGGGGCGTAAGCAGGGGAGGAAACCTCACAAGGGTGGGGGGAGAATGAGTTCAAAGGCTTGACGAGCAGAGGCTGCAGAAAGAGGGGTGGTGGGGAATTAATAACAGATTTCACAATGGGGAAAAAGAATTTTTGACTGTGGAAAAAAAATGCTCATCTAGTTAAACCCTTCTCAGTTTGGAGCTCTTCTGCTTGCTTGGTGGCTAAATTCCCACTCCTGCAGTTTGTACGCAGGTAGCAGTCCCACGCAGTGTCTTTTGTATTTAGGATCAGAAATTACTGTTTTCTCTCAGTATTGAACACAGGCCTGGGAAGAGGCTGAGTCTTCTAAGCTAAATCTTCCTTCTTTTTTTTTTTTTTTAATTAATACAGTTGCCATTATCTTCCAGCTGTTGTTGAGGAACAGTCTGGAATGACTCATAACACTCTCCAGTTGTCCCTTGCGATATCTGGCCTGAAGTGGATGGGATGATTTGCCATGATCCTGCCTGGCTGTTGGAGCTTTGCAAGCCACACAGAGGAATAGGTAGCCCAGATATGCAGAGGGGGCTAAGCCCCTTCCTAGAGGCAGCTCCCACCCCATGCCAGCCCCCTGCTGAAAGCACCTCATGGGTGGGAGAGGCTCCGCTGGGGGGGGTTGCAAGGGTGGCCAAGTGATGGGCCCCGATGTGATGACCAGTCTGCGGAGCTGCTGTGCAGAGCTGTGGCTTCTCCCATCTTGCTGGAGGGAAGCTGCCCTGCCATGCCGTAGGCAGCCATCTGCATTGCCAAGGATGCCATGCAGGAGCAGGAGGTGGGAGGATGGGAAAGGGGAGGCCCTTGGGTGGGGGAAGTACAACTATTTACCTCTTCTCTGCTAGTAAGTCTGCCCAAGTACTGTGTCCCTCCAAGAAGAGTCTGCTTGAATCAGTGGGTTATGCTTAGAAATCAATCTTAATGCAAACGTGACAGAATACAGCTCTCTGGTGGTACCCCTGGCACTACCCCTCCTTGGCTTGCAGGAGCACAGATTTTACCAATGTCCATGCTGGGCCAAATTCTTCTCTCAACTTAGCTCATTCTTGTCCAATTATTCCCCAGACCACCTTCTCTTTTTTTTTCTTTTGCTATCATCTCTGCAGGCTTCTGAGAAGCGCTGCACTTGTCTGGGATTTTTCTTTTCCCATCAGGTCCTGGGTCATTTGGTTTTGGAGCAGTGAAGAGCTGGAGTGAGCCTGCTACGGACAGACTGCCCTGTGTGGGGCTCAGGGGCTGTAGGCTTGCCTGAAAAACAAAAAAACCAGCAGCGAAATAAGGGCAGCCTGGCCATTATCTGTTGATTTCCATTATAAAGGAGCACCATAGACCACGGCAGTATTTCAGTGATATAACCCAGCCCTGCACTCACAGGCGGAATTTGGCCCTCCGTGTCCTGGCACAGGAGGTGGAGGGAAGCTATGGAAGTAGGTCCATCGGGGTACGTGCATTAACTTGATGTTTTGGGATATAATTCACAGAGTTAAGATGCAAGAACAGAGATTTTACACTGAAATCTATGATTTCCTCCAAATTCTCTTCTTTTGTGCCTTCTGCATGCAAGCTTTTGTCAGTCAATTGCTACACAGCATTTTACAGCACGTCTTTTGTGTAGTGGTCCTTTCAGCTGTCATGCTCTGATCACATTCAGCCTACATGTATAGAGCATTTATTGTTTGCTTTGGGAGTTTTTTTAATGAACGTTTCATTTAATATTCAACCTTACTTGCCATTTGTCAGCAAGATCAACATCGTGTTGAGTTTCACTCGGAGCAACCTCAAGGCATCAGTTATGGGCTCATGTCTTGCTTCATCAATAGTTGCAGGTAGGACACAAGACTGTCTGTGTCAATCGTGTATAAGAGTGAACACAACAAAGGTCTAAATACAGACCATAATGGAAATTTCCTTTCCTTTCCTTTCCTTTCCTTTCCTTTCCTTTCCTTTCCTTTCCTTTCCTTTCCTTTCCTTTCCTTTCCTTTCCTTTCCTTTCCTTTCCTTTCCTTTCCTTTCCTTTCCTTTCCTTTCCTTTCCTTTCCTTTCCTTTCCTTTCCTTTCCTTTCCTTTCCTTTCCTTTCCTTTCCTTTCCTTTCCTTTCCTTTCCTTTCCTTTCCTTTCCTTTCCTTTCCTTTCCTTCTCTTCTCAGGCACTAACCCATTTTTTCCCCCATATCTTGTCTCTAGTAAATGTCTTGAGCTCCATCTAAGGGTGTCCTGTCAAGAGGAAAAGAGAATTATGTTTGCTCTCTTCCCTTGTTTATGCTGCACGGAGCAGGCCTAAAAGGTTTTCCCCTCTTTATCCAATAATATTCTCTTGCTTTATTTTTATAACAACTCCAGGGCTTGTCCTAATAGACTTGCTGGATAACTGGAGTAATACATATATATATGAAAACTGCTTTTCTGAGAGGAGTAACAATTCTCCATTAAGACTATTAATGTCCTTTGGGGATTTTTATTCTGTTTCATTGAAATGCCTAAAAATATGTAGGAGACAATATATTCTTGTTAAATGTTTGGATAATTCTGCCATTTTAGCTAAGAGTTGGACAACCATTATTTGAGACATCCTGCAAATTCTTCAGCAAAAATAGGGAAAGCCAAAGTTGACATTTTACATATATTTTAGAGCTATAAGAAGCAGTCCCAATCCTCTTATGCCTTGTTTTTACATAGAAATAAAAGCACAAGCAAGAGCACAAGCCAATTTTTTATGTTTTCCTTGGTAGGTTACTGCTAACAGAGTGTTTTTTGAAATCCCAGCAACTGTAACTAATCCTGACCTGATTTGGAGTCTTTTCAAATCACACAAATAGAACCAGGTTGACAAAGCTCGGCTCAGAGACTGGTTTGCCTTCATTTATCTCAACTGGGACTGCCTCAGGGGCAGGAGAAGCACCACCAAACCGACCAGGTAGCAGCGTTGCTTTCAAGAATACTTTATTACTCTGGAGCAGCAGCATCAAATCCTACAAACTTCCTGGGATTGCTGGTGTGCTGGCCATGGCAGTAGCAATTGCTGTACATGAACACTGACCTCCAGAAGCACTTTTTCTCCTTCTCTTTCCTTCTTAGCATTTTCTTAAGTTTCCTCTTTCCAAAACCCATGTGTGCCTTTAATGCCTGCAGCACTGACCTTCCCTAGTATTTGTTTCCTCTTCTGCACGTTCCTGCCTGTTATTTCAAGGGGAATTAAAACTCTTTAAAAACCCTTAGGAAAGGGCTTCCCTTTTGCTACAGAGGCTGTGAATTTGCTGTATTTCTCCCACACTACAGTAGGACTCCAGACCCACTTGTCAGTCATTCTGGCAGGATTGATAACTCTGGGAGAGGAGGTCAGAATGGGCAAATAAATTGACATTGAGTACAGTAATAAACATCCTGGCTACAAACTCCCCTCACATACATATTCCATTTTCTGCAAAGTTTGTCATTTAAACATGAGGCAAGCTGTATTCAGATAGGAATTCAGGAATGATGGGGAAGGAGGAAGAAGGATGATCAAGGCACAGGTCATGACAGTGATTGATTTAACAGCATGGGCTTGTGTGGATGTGTTTCAGGATTTTGTTGCATCAAAAAAACCATCTCAAGTAGTTTTGGGACACCGATGACGTTTTATTGCTCTTCCCAACCCTTGTCTCTAAACCCAGAGTTATTTTTAAAAACCAATTGTGAATCTCACTAAAATATCAGTATCCTATGACCTATTCTCTCTACCGCTCCTCCTGTAGTCACTCCTGGGACCTTCCTCAGAAGTGAGTGCTGCCAGTGTTGTTACTGCCTCCCCTCTGCAAATCATCCCTTTCACAAAGGCTCTCCACTTGAACTAGAGAAAAGAGATTTCCTCCCTAAAAGACCAGAATTTTACCCTCATCACAGAGCTTATTCTACTGTGCAATACACAGCAATCATCTAATATCTGTCTTCTTTATCCATAAAGTGAAAGCATTAATATCCCCATCTGTCAAAGATTACATGTAAACTTTCATTCCTCCCTGGAGGTGGTGGAGATCCACATTCCCTTTCATATAAGCACTGCTACCTCGTCTGTCCTAATGCCTGATCCAGGGCAGCAGCCTTGAAAAGCATTTCAGAAGATATTCACACTCTACTGGTTCATTCTCACATAAAGGTAAATATATACATAAGCATATACTTGAACAGGGGTTTCCACAAGTCATCATGTACTCAGTATCCGAATAATATTTTAGTGCCATAAAAGGGAAGCTGATTTTAAGGAATCACAATAATTTCAAACTCTGGGGCGGTTTTCCAGCAAAGAGATTACATGCCTGCAGCCCTATGCTGTTTTCCCCATAAATTTTGGATTCTCTCAGTTCAAGACCATGCTTCGTGTGTTTTCCATGATGGTTGTCATTGGTCCATTAATTCTAGCAGCTCCAGGGTAAATTCTGTCTGCATCTTCCTGCAGCTACACGGCATTTGATTTGTCCTCATCTACATAATCCATCTGTCCCCCGATCTGAGAGCTGTGTGCATCCCTAGGTGCCAGGGACTATGGGCTCAGTGCGCCGCTCTGAAAGACACGGACAATAACCTTGCACAATTTCTGGGTTTTTTTCTTAGCATTTGATTAAATTAATGTGATTCTGTGCATGAGTCATGTAATGGGTGTCTGTTTAATGTACAGCTTCTCAGCCATGGCGCCTGTTTCTGAGAGGTGATGGATATCAGTAAACGGAGTTAACGGGTGCTCAGTTCGTCTCAGGATCTCATCTGAAGTAGTGTGATAGTTCCTCGGTGTGGCCAAAATCACATGCAGTACCTCTGTGCCTCTGAGCATGGGGTGGCGTCTGGCCCATGGGTACCAATCCACCTGGTTTCTGCATCCTGAGGACTTTAGCAGCAGCTAAACTACGGGGAACCACCACCACAGGGAGACCTCCAAGGCAGATAGTCCTGCATGCAGGGATGCTGCGGGCAGGGGCCTGAGTGCTCTGTCACCAGCGCAGCCTTCCTGGATCCAGCCCTCAGTGACCTGGTCACGGGAGCATGGCAGTCTCCAGCAGATCTGCTCTGGTTCACGGGTCTGACTCCCCACTCAGATTTCCACATCAGACCTCATCTTAAGTACTGGAAAAAATTATCTTTGTGGTGTGGCCTTCTTTAAGTACAGTTTATTATGGTTTTCTCCCAAATAATCTTGATTTATTTAGAATCTGCAAAGATCTGTGGTATCTGATCCAGGTGGGCTAGAGGAGCTGACATCCCCCGTCACCACCACAGCAACACCTGGCTCTGGCCTACTTGTGGCAGACACTTAATCAGATGCTTACAGTGTATGTGTCTGGATGTGTTTGCTGAGTGGAAGCTCTCCCTGTGTTCCTCAGAGCTTGGTGCTGCTGGATTATTTTTTTTTAATCCAAAATTTTTGGATTTTTTTAAATTTTGTTTTTTCATTCAGGTGGGGTGGCTGTAGGAGGACACAAGGCTGAAGACAAGTAGCAAAACATGAGAGCATCCAGCATATTGGATCTTAGGGAGAGATGCACAAAGATGCCCAGTGCAATTATGCCTGTTAGACAAGCTTAAAGCTTCCCCTGCTAATACGCAACCCACAGAGGTACTCTGTAAAAAGCAATCTGGACAAAGAGAGAGAGGATGTGTTCGCTTAGAAGTTGACTAAAACTATTTTTGCTTCCCATTATCATTTCATGGCAGTTGCTGCTGCTTTAAAACTCTTCCAGTAAGGAAAAAACATGTTTTTTTTCCAAAAAATGTTTGTCTCCAGCGCACTGTGCTTGAGCCAGCAGGCATAACCCAGAGTTTCACAATCTCATGTTTTGAGGGGATGGGGAGGACTCCGAGGCCAAGCTCTGTACCAAATGTGTGCAAACAGCTCGCCTCCTTGCCCCCAGGCTTTCCCTCTCCTCAAGTGAGCATGATGCTGCCTCACTAAAAAAGCTTTGAAGTCTTTGCTCGGGAGTCACTCTGGAGTTGTTCTGTGTTATTGAAATGACAGTTTTGTGTTGAAAATTTCCTTGCAGCTCACTCTCCTGCCGGAGCAGGCATTACTGGTTGGTTCCCAGGTCTGCGCACCATCGAGGTCTGTGCTAACCTTGTCTCTTCACTGACTGCTTCAACACTGCAGGGAAATGGATGTGAGAGGAGACAAAAAGAACTAGGACAGGAGACAAATACCAGGAAATAATAGCTTGCAAGTGAAGAAGGCCTCTGAGGAATCACAGGGACATGAGTGTAGATCGGCATGAACTACGTAACAACAGCAAAACACACCTGACAATTAAGGAAAATGAAAAACAAGTGAAATATCATGTTGGGAGTTCTTCTCCTGTTGCCCACCCCTCCTGGGAGTGATCAGCCCTTGAAGCCATCTGCCCTGGAGAATCCCCAGCTCACAGTTTCCTAGCTACGAGTCCCAGCAAGAGATCTGGTTTATAATCAAGCCTGTAGTTTGCAAGACTTTTTTATCCATAAATCTTTAAGTTTTTCTTGGTGGCAGGGAAACACTGCTCTGGCCCCTCCAGAACCTCCCTCCTGATGCTTGAGCCATGCACATGAGGCCACAGGGCGTCCATGTTCTTAGGATGACACCCGGGCACTAAGATGTTGGTCTTCTAATGGCCTACTTACCTCATGTGCCTCATAAGCAACACAGCTGCTCGTGCACAGCAGCAGGACGACCTCTCTCCCTCCCTCACCATGTCCTCAGGGACCAGCTTGCAACACACCAGCGTATCAGCTAACAGGGCTGATTTGGGGTAATTGGCCTGCCTGGTCTGGGAGAGAGTGCATACCTGACAGCAGGAGAGCGAGGAGGAAAGAGCCAATTTGTGGGTCACAAAATCACTGCAAGAGAGAAGACTGGCCTATTTCCAGAGGTGAAGAGGAAAAGTGGTTTTGAAAGGACAGGTTGGAGTCAAAAGGAGAAGCATGTGCAGTCCAGTGCTCTGTCCACTGGATTGTGTAGGTTCAGGGTACATCTGCATAGCCCTGTGACAGACCCCAGTTCACATTGCATATATATAATTTTAATCTCAGATGCATCTCCAGAGTAATCCAACTGGTTCCCTCTAAGATGAAACCCACAGCCAAGGGTTGGCATTCCTCTTCCTCCACTCATCTATTTCCCTCAGTAGAAGACCTGTCCTTGGACAATATAATCCCATGGTGGCAAACCTATCACAGGGCAGTACTGTGCATGAGGGTCCTCTTTTCTTCCTCTACATCCCCTCTTGGAGGACAGGACACCCCCAACTCTCCCCTTCCTACTTTTCCCATGGCTCTAGGACACAAGTCACCTCTACTCTTCTTCTCCAGCCTTTCCTTGAAGGAGTGCCAGAGAATCCTGGAAGGCAGTGTTGGCAGGAAGAGGTGAGTGGGACCTGGCTGCATCCCCTCCCCATCCCCACTGTGGTGCAGAGAAGCTGGGCACATTTCGGCACTAGAAGGGGAGAGAGTGGATCCCGAGACAGAGCAGGGCCAGACCCTGGGCAAGGAAGGGAACAGAAGGGAGCACAAGGCTGCTGTGGATACAGTGGCAGTAGCTCTCAGCTAATAATACTGCTGGTTTTAGGCATTTTATGTGTTTTGGATTGCGACATTTACCACAGTGTTGATACATTCCCCATCACTAAGGATAGAAGCATTGCTGCAGCTTGAGATCACTGTGTTTGTAGGTGTGTTACCCTGGGGTGGGTTTTTTTTTTATTTTTAGGATGGTTGTGCTAATGTCTTTGGGTCAACCTGCCCAAATTCAAGTTCCACTGCTGTACCACATGCTTGCTGGACTTCAGCCAATGCCACGCAACATGACCAGTGCCTGTCTTTGTGCTTTGATTTTAGGAACTCTCATTACCAGAGGGAAAACAGATGCTTCCCATCCAGACTAATCAGGGAAGAAGTTTCACCCAGGGGATGCCTCTGTTTAAAGATAGTTTAAATGTAATCAGATTGGTCAAGCTTGAGGACCAGCAGAGCTCTGCCATGAGGGACAAAACAAAGGGACCGAATACAAATATTAAAATCTGTGCTCACACGTGATTCTGGGGACTCTGCTGTGCACTTTACTACGAACTGAAATACCCGGAGGATAAAACAGCAGCTGGAATTAAAACAAAGCTGGCATCAGTCCAAAGTACCAGTAAATCACGTGGGATTATTACTTCACTAGAGATTTTACTGGTGTGGAAAAAAAAAGAAAGTAGAAACTGATTTCTGCTAAACAAAGGAGTTGAGGAATCTCCAGCAAAACTAATCCCTCATCCTGCAAAATCTCTCCCCAGTTCTTAACCCTAAAATTAACAACGTATGAAACTCCAAACCCACTGTTTCCAAACAGGATTGGGGTCTGGCAAGGGCTGCACCAATCCATAAGGGATTCTTTCCTCCACGCAGTTTATAATATGGCATACAAAGGGTGGGGAATAATCAAATGTGCATAGATTTCTTATCTACAAATTTTCCTTTTCCGTTTATACAGATGCTAAATGTGAACACAAAGGAGAGCAAGCATTTGGTATGTCAGAGGAGAAAGGCAGAAGAGGTGAGGAGGAAGGAACACATGGTAAAAAAAAAAAAGATATAAAAGAAAGCCTTAAAAATACACCAAAGCAGAAGTGCCAGAACAATCCCTTAAATAACCTGACTGATGGGTATGACAAGTGATACAGAACTAGTGCTTACTGTAATCAGGTGTCCAGATGAAGCATCCCCCTTTAACCACATTCCCTGGGAGGCTCCAGGCAGGACCACTTGCTAGACACCAGCCACAGCTCATAGCTGGTACCATATGACAACAGATGTTTACCAGCATCCTCCAAGAAATGAACTTGTGGAAGCCAAACTCCCAGTAAACACGTCACAATCCCCAACAGCATCAAATCAGTGGGAAGACTGGGTTTTGTCATGGGGAACAGGCCTGAAGAGAAATTAGAAGTGGACCAGTACTGTCTCCCTCCACATCAATGCGAGGGCTGACTGAAGTCTGGCCTGCTGGATGTCTGATGTGCTGCCTTGTCTCATTGCTGAGGCTGGAATAACTTTTTTGAGAACTGGAGTAATTATTTTAAAAATGAAAACTAAACCATCCCCACTTATCTCCATCCACCTTTGTAAAGGCAAACATGTTTTAGAGGTTATTAGATCAGCTGCTCTATAGGTTTTTGGTCACAGCTGTGGTTGAATGTACCTTGGACTTTGCTTTGCTGAGAAGCAGAGATTAATCCCATGCTACTCTTTCTTCCAAGGCTCCAACACAAATGAATTCAAGGAAACTGTTAGTGCAGACTGCATTGAACCTTGCATTAACTGAGCTAGCTGCAAGGCAGGCGTATACAAAGTGGCTGCAAGTTAAGCATCAACTGAGGAGGGGAATGTGAGTGTTCTGGGGTGAGAGCTGGTCGTGACCCAAATCTGGCAGTTTACAACACATGCCACAGCCTCTGGCACAGATTTTTGCTGAATTCATCGCCTGACATTTTCTTAGAGCCAAAGTACCAGGAATCCAAATGTCTGATAGGACATGGGAAATGGATACTGTGAAAGCCTACATATATGTTGCTGCAGTGTGTAATTGTGAAGGATACTTCAATGTAATGCCATTCATATGAGGTTCACACCAACTATACCTATCTTAAGATTTCATATCATCCCTTGTCATGGTATCTGAGCTCTACATAGTCAATACTACTAGGAAACTCCAGTGAATATGTGTAGTTAATCCATGGACTTTTCCCCTCCCTGTGGTAGGAGAGCTTCAGTTTTTCTGCTTCTTTTCTTCTCCTCTTTTAAATCCTTCTCTGTTTGGTGAGCTGGTTTTACTGTGTAGTTATGCTCCCAATGGAGAAAAAGCTTTTGAGGGTAGTTGATTATCAGCAACTAGAATTCACAGTTTCTTTTAGAAATGTGTTCAACAGCCCAAGCCTTTGACCAAGAAGGTAACTTTAGATCATAATGATTAATAAAAAGAATAAAAAAAGAGGACATCAGACACTCTTTGCCTTTGTAGCTTCATTCTCCTGTTGGAGTGCATCTAACCAACAAGATTCAGAATGAAATTCAGGTTCTGCCTTTCCCATCTTGGAGTCTCTGGAGCGTATGAGTGTACTTCGTGCAGCCACGGTTCCCTTTGCTAAATGTTCTGTGCAAGTTAAAGGCACGTATCTGTAATCCTACTCTGTTTTATCACCGATGTAATGACATTTACTGGAAAGCACATTAGGAAAAAATAGTCTGGGCTAACTTCATTCTTTCAAAAACCTGCAGTTTAACCTGGATGTCAGAAGATGGCAGCAGTAAAGCACAATTAGGGCCTTTTTTGCCCACAGGCTTTTGTTTCAAACCATGTTTTTGATCCAAAAAGAGGCAGATTTTTCAAAAGGTGTCATTTTTAACAGTGGCATCAAGTATGACAGGCGTCCCTCCAGTAAATGTGAATGCATGACTGCCTTTCATCCCAATGGAAAGCAGTATCAAGAGTAGAATATACCTTATTATATGCAAGTGCACTTTTAGAAAAATCATGTTGCTCCATTATCTTCAGAAAACTAGTGTTCCATCTCATCCATAAGAAAAGATAACATATTTCTGTAAATATCCATATATATAATTATCCAATACGGTGAACATTTGCTGAATTTCAAGGATCATTTCTTTTAAATAAAAATATCTATTTATATTGCAAGCATTTCTCCCAGTGAAGACTACATTTTAAAGCTCAAGAAAAGCAGAGAGAGTCTGCAGTGGAAATGTTCATCAGTTGATGAGCAGAGAGAGCCTGCAGTGGGAATATTCATTAGTTGATGAATGTTCAACAGTTTCACTCCACCTCAAATGTCTTTGGCTGCGAGTCTGTCAGCTTCACCCATAGCTTAGCAGGGTGTCAGCTATCAAAGGACACAGTGATGCCAAGAGACAAAGTGTGTTTGATTGAGGCTGTTATTGCAGAAAGAAAAGCCAAGAAATGAGGCATTGTCACTGAGTCTGTGTCTCCTTTTGCAATAATAACTTACTAGACCATATTCTCACGGTTTACTATCTGACAGGACTGTCAATACACTTGCTGAGCTTTGACATGACAAGTCCTGCCCTTCTTCAAGTTCTGACCTAAGCAGTTGCCTTACTTTGCTGTATCCTTGTGAATGTCATTGCATTTCACTCTCACTTCAGAGAGATTTGAAACAATTCTATCTACTCTTTTCCATCACTTTAAGGAGACAGTCCTGGAAACACTCTGGTGTGATGCAAACCAGGTGCCTTTTTGACAGTGTGTGATATTGTCTGTGGTATAAAACCAGTGCAATATGTCTACAGATGACAGTGTTTATTCCCTCAGCCATGTATCTCACGCTCTTCACTTCAATGGGGATGACTTGCTCCAGGACGTCTTTCTGTAACTACTACTAAAGAACCAGGTGCGTTTTTCTAGCTAGAGCTCCTCAGGTGCTCTGGTTGTCATTGCAGTGTGCCCTTCCTTTGAGAATGATGAACTCTGGGCAGTTTCTTCTCCCTCGGCCAAGCTATATGCTTTTGTCTGACAGACAGCATTCATATGTCTCCAGTTAACAGGTTCAGGAGTCCAAGTAATTTCTGTTTTTCACTGGATATAAAAAAATTGTATGTAATGCAAAATATGCCATTGTTGCCTTTATTTAGTAACATTCAGTTCTTCTAACTTTATTCATGCCTGTGGCTTAGGCTAGTCATGTAATAGTTCCCACAAGAAGTTATTTATCTTGTACAACACGCTTCTGCTCCTCAGCTGCTATCAATGAGTGTTTCTTAATTTCTTCAATGAGCCTGGGCAGATTGACACCAATTGAAGATCAAATCCCATGTGATTAACTGTGACAATAACCACAGCTAATATGGTCTTACCCTGTATACCTCTAGTAATCCATGTAACACCTAAGTAATCCAGTCAAAATAATAATTCGTGATGTGTCTGTCAGTTGTCAGAAAGGGAGAAGAGTATCTGTGATTCTTCTGCCCACCCCAGTCTCAGGGCTCCTAACGATCAGAGCTGCACCTTCCCACCACACACAGCTGCTTCAGAGGACAGTTATAAGTCACTGCTGTGCAGTTATTCAGCCTGTATATGTTTGTGTATAACACAAACATGTAACCTGACTCAGCACTGAGTTACTCCAGAGTTATGACAATATGATTCAGTTAATTTTACAAAGATCTGCCTATTACTTGCTTTAATGAAGATGCAATGGGTCATATGACACAAGCTATAAAAATTACCAGCATGGTTTGAGTACTCTATTGACCACGCAAGAGACAGAAAAGGCTGTTCAAAAGCTGGTACCAAAAGTCCTGAGAACCAGCTGGATTTCCAGCTGATTTTTAAAGGTACCCTGAACTAGTATTTAAGAAAAAAAAGGTTTGTAATCAAAAAGACAAGTTAGATCAGAGATGTGGAGAGTTTCACCCTATATTTTTTACAGGGTGTATTTTACAACCCTAAGTGTTATAATCCTGTAATACAAATTTTCATAGACAGCACTACAAATATAATTGTCACACATCTTCCTTAGATACATTGGCTCTGCACATGACTACAGGTAGGATTGAATGATCTTTCCTGTTTTGCTGTATTTAAAAACAAGCTTCAAATCACATTTTCTCAGTAGAGAGAGCTTTTATGTAATACATGATTGTTATCAGTAATAACAATTGAACTAATGCCTTCTTTATTCCACTCAGCCAGTGGGGCCAGACAATAAAAGTAATCTGTCTCCCTTTTAATTTAATTTTGCCATGGGAATCATTGGTGCTACTTGGCAAAATCCCTGCATAGAAGGAATATGTATTGTTGAAAAAAATGAAACAAAATCCCTGTACACTGATGCTATCTATCTTGATAATGCCTAAAAATCCATCTCTCTGCCAGCTTTCATTTCCTGATCAAATCAGAATATGTGAACATTGCCTATAAAAATGTCTGTAAAAATTTTGATAGAAACATTCTGAGTTTTGCCTGGGAAAACCACTCAGTCACTCATGACACTAAGGAAATATATTAATGGACTTCTCCTATGCATCCAATCATAAAGTGATTTTCTTCACTGTAGGTGGTTGTACTTCCACTGAGGTTCAAAACAGAAAATGATTTAGCTACTCCATCTGAGGTATGGCAGATGTTCCCATGTATTAAATGGATCCCAGTGCCCTCTGGAGAGAGTACTTTATTCAGTACAAGCTGGGATGTATTACAACAGCTTAAACAACTCTTACTTATATTGATGTCCCTGTGGAACAATCAAAAGTTCAAGTTTGTGGACAAATTGGCTTCTCAATGTGTGTGCACTCAGTCTGTAAGCCCTTCATCCATCCAGTTCCCTTTGGGTGCCGAGCCCCTGTATCTGCAAGCGCTGCACTCAAGTCAGCGTGTTCCCTCTCTGACTGTGGGGGACAGGGTACACGCAGGAGGCTGCTATTTTGATTTCCCCAGTTCATTCTGTTTCCACAGAACATGCCACTGCCCGTTCCAGCAGTGATGCTATGCATGGAAACACCTGCAAACCTTTGTGCCAGTGCATGTCCAGTGAGGCAGGGGCTGTCTTTGAGGCACAGTGGGATCCGCTCTCTCGGAGCCACACATATGCTGAGCTAGAAAACCGCTCAGAGGGCTGCTTAGGAAGTCTGGCAATAAAAGTTGAGCTTTGAGCATACATTTCAGGCTGAACTACTGACTATGGAAAAGAAAGGGATTTGAGATTCTTGTCAGTTATCAGACAATTATTGCAGACTGTCAGTAGTGCCACTGGTTCTTTATTTCTACAAACTTTGAGAAAAATGTCTTTAATGATGAGAGATACTATTGCAGAAACTTTATTTATTGGCACTGCACACACGGGAAGAACTTCATCACCCACAGTCAAAGCTGGAGAGCGGCCAATGACATATAATCAAGGCCTTAAGAAAGTATCTGTGGCAGGCACTTGATTACAGAGTACAGTGCAGTGATTACAAGCCAAGGTACCCCCAGATCAGAAATCTGAACTGGTACTTTTTAAGATCTAAAAACAGTTTGAAATATTAATCTGAGCCCATTTCTACATTCAGTATTTGGAAATAAACCCCATTTCTTCACATATGGCTAAAACTTCAAAGTGATAATATAATCCTTACCTTGTTGCTCAGTAGGACATTAGCTACATGCTTACATTACTGTTAATGGTTAGATTTCTCCATAACACAGGGGAGAATATTATAATTGGTGGTAACGCAGGCTCCACTTGCAAGGCCTGGAATATTGTATTTTCCATGTTTGCCTTGATTGGTTGGTTGGAGTTGTGAAAATAGGATGTGACATCTGCCTGGGCTTGTGTGTGCAAAATAGCAGCTGTGTGAGATGTGATAGGCAATAATTGGCTGCCTGCAGAGCAAGAAAACACCCACGTAAATGACGTCTCTCTCTCTTCTAAAACATTAGGCAAGGAAGCCTTTCAACAAGGGGCAGGCAGCCTCTCAGGAAAGAACTGTCAAATCTGCTTACATCATTGTGTCTCATTAAATTGGGAAACGCAACTCTTCTAATCATTAGTTCAGACAGTGCATCATCCCACCATCCATCAAGATGGTATTATTGTAATGTATCATTTGTGTCAGTGTTCACTATAGCAGAGTTCTTGGAGACTCACATAACGCTCCCTTTTTTTCTTTTGCAGAAAGGCAGAGAAACTATTGAAAATTAGGGATTCTTAGAAAAGAAATAGAAAACAACACAAAAAGCATCATTACATTGCCAAATAAATCCACAATGCACCTGCACCTTGAACGCTGTAGGCTCTTCAAGCCCCTCTGTCACCACAAGGATATGAAGTCAAAGAAGGGAAGCAGAAGAGATCAAGGGAAAGGCATCTCTGTTAGGAATGGGTATATCATCCAAGTGTCTTCAAAGTAGAAGAGATACAACTTGGGGAGGGAGGGCGATATCATATTGGTCTACAAAGTCTGAGTGACAGGAAGAGGGTAAGCAGGGAGTGTTATTCACCATTTCGCATAATTCAGAAATCATAGCTATAAAATTAACTTATGTTCAACACTGTTCAATTCTAAACAGTCAAATTACGTACTTTTCATATAGCACACGGCCAAATGGTGGAAGTCATGCCATAGAGTATTTTGGATGCTGAATGATGAGTTCACACCATGAGTTTGTAGAAGATAAAACCATAGAATCATAGAATCATAGAATCATTGAGGTTGGAAAAGACCTCTAAGATCATCGAGTCCAACCGTCAACCCAACACCACTAGGCCCACTAAACCATGTCCCTAAGCGCCTCATCTACATGTCTTTTAAATACCTCCAGGGATGGGGACTCCACCACTTCCCTGGGCAGCCTGTTCCAATGTTTCACCACTCTTTCAGTAAAGAAATTTTTCCTTACATCCAATCTAAACCTCCCCTGCCGCAACTTGAGGCCATTTCCTCTCGTCCTATCGCTTGTTACTTCGGAGAAAAGACCAACACCCACCTCGCTACAACCTCCTTTCAGGTAGTTGTAGAGAGCGATGAGGTCTCCCCTCAGCCTCCTTTTCTCCAGGCTGAACAGTCCCAGTTCCCTCAGCCGCTCCTCATAAGACTTGTGCTCCAGACCCCTCACCAGCCTCGTTGCCCTTCTCTGGACACGCTCCAGCACCTCAACGTCCTTCTTGTAGTGAGGGGCCCAAAACTGAACACAGTATTCGAGGTGCGGCCTCACCAGGGTCGAGTACAGGGGCACAATCACTTCCCTACTCCTACTGGCCACACTAGTTCTGATACAGGCCAGGATGCCATTGGCCTTCTTGGCCGCCTGGGCACACTGCCGGCTCATGTTCAGCCGGCTGTCGACCAACACCCCCAGGTCCTTTTCCGCCAGGCAGCTTTCCAGCCACTCTTCCCCAAGCCTGTAGCGCTGCATGGGGTTGTTGTGGCCGAAGTGCAGGACCCGGCACTTGGCCTTGTTGAACCTCATACAGTTGGCCTGGGCCCATCCATCCAGCCTGTCCAGGTCCCTCTGCAGAGCCTTCCTACCCTCGAGCAGATCAACACTCCCACCCAACTTGGTGTCGTCTGCAAACTTACTGAGGGTGCACTCAATCCCCTCATCCAGATCATCAATAAAGATATTAAACAAGACCGGCCCCAGTACTGAGCCCTGGGGAACACCGCTCGTGACCGGCCGCCAACTGGATGTAACTCCATTCACCACAACTCTCTGGGCCCGGCCGTCCAGCCAGTTTTTGACCCAGCGCAGAGTCCACCTGTCTAAGCCGTGAGCCGCCAGCTTCTCGAGGAGAATGCTGTGGGAGACAGTGTCAAAGGCCTTGCTGAAGTCCAGGTAGACCACATCCACAGCCTTTCCCTCATCCACTAGGCGGGTCACCTGGTCATAGAAGGAGATCAGGTTGGTCAAGCAGGACCTGCCTCTCATGAACCCGTGCTGGCTAGGCCGGATCCCCTGGTTGTCCCGCTCATGCCTTTTGAGCGCCCTCAAGATGAGCCGCTCCATAATCTTCCCCGGCACCGAGGTCAGGCTGACAGGCCTGTAGTTCCCCGGATCCTCCTTCCGGCCCTTCTTGTGGATGGGCGTCACATTGGCAAGCCTCCAGTCTTCCGGGACCTCCCCCGTTAACCAGGACTGCTGATAAATGATGGAGAGCGGCTTGGCGAGCACCTCCGCCAGCTCCCTCAGCACTCTCGGGTGGATCCCATCCGGCCCCATAGACTTGTGAGTGTCCAGGTGGCATAGCAGGTCATTGACTGCTTCCTCCTGGATTACGGGGGGTTCATCCTGCTCGCCGTCCCCGTCTTCCAGCTCGGGGGGCCGAGTACCCTGAGGATAACTGGTCTGCCTGTTAAAGACTGAGGCAAAGAAGGCATTGAGTACCTCAGCCTTTTCCTCATCCTCAGTGACTCTGACATCCTCAACCACTGACAACAGAAATAACTACTATTGGAATTTCTCGATGAGGAGCTTCTCTGAGCTGCTGAAACTCAGAAGGCACAATGCATGTCCTATTCTTACACTCTTCCTTAAACATTGACTCCTAAGAGCTAGCTGGATCTTTATTGTGAGCCAATAGACTTATTCTTACATTCCAGTGGTGCAAATAGTTTTATTTATTCTTACATTCCAGTGGTGTAAATAGTTTTATTATTGTTGCTATTACTGATAAAAACCATGCTGTTTTCACTAATGTAAAAAAATTCAAAGGACTTTTTGCTCGGGACTGAAAAACAGCACGGAGGTAGGAAGAACTGGTATTACAGTCAAGGCCTTGGGTTAGTACCAAAGGCTGACAAGAAGTCAGTTTTTTCGTGACCCAATTGTAACTCAGATATGGAGGCGACCCAACTGCCAATTTATTAGTGAGACTACTGTGGCAGCTCCTGCTTTAGTTGTAATGGCTTAAAATGAAATTATTTTTCTCCAGCTTTTCAGATTATTCCTGAAAAATTTTTATATTTTTAATTTTAGAATTTAAATGATTTCCTTCTTTTGATCTGTAGGCCTCACCTGATTTCAACTTTCATATTAAAAAAACCCCAACTAACACAGAATCTAGAAGCATCTAAAAGATAATATTTAAGAAAACAACCACATCATATTTCAGTTTCCAACACCTTTCAGCTGTGATGCCAGGACAAGGCATGACAATCGCTGTGACTCCTTACGTTGCTCCCATCTAGTGCCTTCATCCACTGGATCTCATCATATGGATGCTTTGGGGCAGGGACCTTCTACAGCCTGTAAGTGATACTGCAGTAGAGTCCCAAGAAAAATAACATCTGAAAGTTGTCTTGAGCTCGCAAAAGCTCTGCTCCTACTCAGTCAGGTGTGGCATCCTCTGAGAGATTTCAAGTCTTAAAAGAACAGCTGCAAATCCATTGGGAGTCGGAAGAAATTGTCTCCCTATATAGGAAATACTGCACAGATAGAGACCACAGCAGCAGCTGGCCCATCAGATCCAAATTCTGGCAACTAAATGCCACAGATGCCTGCCAGGTAACTGATAAGCAGAAGCATGCCATTTTTGGCACTCTTCAGGCCTGCATAGAGAGTATACCACCGGCTTTTGACAACAGGCAGAAGAGGCTTTTAAAGTTGCAGTATTAAGAAAGGTGGGTGCTTTCATATTGTTGTATCCTCAGTGCATATTTGCTTCAACTAGCATGAAGCTTTGTGGTATGATAATACAGTTAATGAAAAACAGAAAAACATGCTTGTGAAGTATAGAAAATGGGTATAAAATGGGATGGGATTTTTATTTTTCTTCATGAATTTTATTCAAGAGCTTTGAGTTAACTAAGAGATGGTTTCTACAAATAGTATCTACTTGACATGTCTGGTCTACTAGTAATATGCAACACAAAAAAGAAGATAAGAATAGAGAGCAATACAGAGAATGAAGGTTTCAGTATTTGTCCCAATAAAGGCCGGCCACAGCACTGGCTGCCGCCTGGGCTGGCTGGTGGTTGGCACCAGCCACCATCTCACTGCCTGTGCTGGAAAAGGTCAGAACGAGCTGCCTGGTACCGTGTGCTGGCTGAGGAACTGAGCCGGGCATCTGGCTTCCACATCCCCCTTCCTAATGTGTGGCTGTCATCCCCGGAGAAGAAGAAGGAGGTTTGAAAGGAGGGTACTAGGATGGCTAGGAACAATACGCGTAATGTCTGTGTCTTTAACATTCCCCAAGACAACAGGAGCAGCAGACTCCATCCCTCTACTGCTGGCTCTCTATTCTGGCTTCCCTTTCTCTGATGAGATAACACCAGAGACAAGAACAAGATCTGGCCTGAGCTTGGGTTTCTCCATTTGCTCTTCTTCACTCGTGTGACAGCATGCTGGCTGGGAAGTAGGGACCAGTTACTGGTGAGGGAAGGGATGAGGCTTCTCATGGGAACTGGTGTGAGATGGCATGGGGCTGGGCTGCGTGGGGGTGACAGGTGATTGTATCTTGGGAGGTGAGAAGCAATGGGATCTTGTACTTTTGGAAAATGGAGAGAAATGAGAAGATAAAGGAAATATCAGGGAGTTATTTTCCTCTAGTACTTGGGGCAGAAAAAAAAAATCACTTTTGGCTGTGCAGCTGAGGAAGCCTGGACTGGCTCTTACCTCTGCAGGAAATACAGGGAAATACATGCTCCTTACACAGTAATCTGAACAGCAGACATAAACTAGACTCTGAATCTAAAACTAATGACCTAATTCTGTATGATGCTGAATATCACAAACTTCTGTGGAGTTGTGGATCTTAAGAGGCACCTCAGTGTGTCACCGTCTTGCAGTACCGAAGCAAGCTAGTGAGACTGCTAGTGCAAAGCAACACAAGACCTGGGAAAGTGCACTGAACAGGACCCAGGGGACCTGGATGCATCCCACGTGGTCACTGAATGACTGAATGTGGGTGGGAAAATCCCTTCCCCTTCAAGTGCTTCTTTTTACCCACTGTTGTAATGGGCATAAAAGCGCTCACCTTCATCAGAAAGCTCTTCAAGAATTATGACCACCAGGTAAAAGCAAGGCATTTCAATGAGTTTTGTGGCATTTTTTGTGCTAAATGTATTTTATATTATTCCAAAGTCACAGTCAACCATAAAGTTAATACATTAAGAATACAGTCTGGGAACTGTGACTGCCAAAGTCACTGCCTGGCAGCGGACACAGCCTCTTGCATGTCCTTCCTATTAGAAAACTGTGGTGATAACATCTCAGTAGGCTAAGGCAGGGTTTGATGTTAATGATTATACACTCTTTTGAAAGTTCAGACTTGCTACAAAAGTACTGATATGGGGGTCTGGGCCCATGCAACATGAAATTAGGCTCTCAGTCTCACTGCCAGAGGGGAACAATAAAAACTTACCCAGGAGCCACTGGCAGTTTCTGAAGGAAAGGCATAGGCTGTCACGAAAGCTGCCCTATTCCTTCAGCTCCCCATCAGGTCAGGGGCAGGCTGGTGGTGCTACCTGGGAATATCTGTGTTAAATGTGCCTGCTTTACCCACATTCAGCAAACATAGTTTTTTTTCCACTCCCTTCTTCCCAGCACAAAGTTCACTTGGAAAAGAATAAAAAATAGTCAACGGAAAGTCCCTTCCCTGCAAGTGAATGCCCTTGCTAAACTTGTACTCCCAACATACAGGCCATGTGCCTTAGCTCTCACAAGCAATGTAGGTCGGTGTAATGCAGGGATCATGCCAAATACCCCTTACCTGTCCTCCCAGATGGGGACATTATTTTTTCCTGGCTGAAAATGCTAGACTAAAATTTGGCAAGAAGACAAAACAATCATACACAGGGTGGTAATGATGATATCACCAGCTTTGAGTTATTAACAGCACAGCAAAATTCATTAGCATGTCAAAGCACCACAGCCCAGAATGCATACAGACCGGCATAAAGAATTAGGGCATGAAAGACAACTTATGTGGAGAGTCACTGACAATGAAAAACAGAATATTGTGCTTGGGGCAATTCTCATTCATCAGAGTCTTGTCAGTATGCTTAGAGACTACAGAATAAATGTGTCTAACCACATTTTGTTTGGCCACGATAGAAAGCAAATGTTATGAGGGTATCCTCCATTTTTTTCTATTCAGCAGATGCAGATGCGTATAGGACCCTTTTCTCTGCCTCATCAGCAACTTCCTTTCTGCTGTATAGTACATGATGCCATACCATATAGTAAAAGGTATAGCAAACGATTCATTTTCTGACCCTCTATATTGATGTATTTATACTCGCAGGCAGTGTAAATCACTGCAGCCTCCCTGAAGTCATCAGAGAAGTGTTGATTTAGAGTGTTAGGTCTCCAGACCAAAGCCACATGTGGTCATGCTGCAATCTGCCAAGCTCTTCCAAGCTGGCTCAATAACTGTGCAGGTGATTTTGAGAATATTCTTCTGCTATAGATACTGGTTGTGGTAATTAACTAGACAACAGTTCCTCTGAGTCACTGGTCTGTCATGGATCATTTCAGTGCGAAGGTGTGCTCAGGTGTTATGTATGATGTTTTCCGGGCAAGACATAAAACTGTGATTTTGCATTTGCAACAACTGTTCCATGAGGAAGTGTAGTGCTAATGAAGTCTGGTGTCCTACTTACATCCCAAACTGGAAAATTGCTGCCCTGCCTGTTTGAAGGTTTGTTTGCTTCCAGTGCACAGTTCTTTTTGAGCCCTATGCAGTCACACATTGTTGCTGGGTGTAGTTAGACAGCTGCTTTCTTTTTCCCCTAATTTGATGGCCACCCTGTCTCCCATCAGGGGTTGAGAATAGGGTACATCCTGCTTTAAAACTCATTGAGTACCTCTGAATTCAGTTTGCATGGCTTTGGCAGCACAACCATTTTCATCTGTGCAAGGTAACATGAAGTGAGAGATTGTTTTACTGACATTAATGTTCAGTGGAACTGGAGCAGGCCAGTATGAAAAATGGATGTTAGTTAACTAGAAGGTGTTAGGTATGAGTAATGAAAGAAATGTGGGAGGCAAACTTTGCCCACTCACTTTGTGTAATACTTGTATCTCTGCAAAGAATGGCCTCTTTGTGCAGGCATAAGCCTTGCATTCATTTCTTGCTCTGATCTTATCTAGAGAATTTGAGTGACCCTGATATGCCATTAAATTTGGGTCCCTATACACTGAACTACTCCTTCAATTTTTATTCATGTCTTGGCATTACTGGTCATCCCATTTTTCCCCTCCTCCACAGATAGATCAACACCCTGTAATATCCTTGGGCTAATTTTGTGTGTACGTCATAATACAAAGCAAACGTGATCTGGTAATAACAATCACAGCTTTTGAAATGGAGCATACTGTAATGTGATCACATGTGTAGTCAGACATACACTGCTCTGAGCCTGCAGTACCCTCAGAGGTTTGGTATTTTCTTTTAAAGATACAAAGACCATCTGTCCATAGCCTACCTATAGTCTACAGACCATCCATATTCTAAATACCATCTATCTACAGTCTACCATATGATACTTCTAATTTACTTCTGCAATATAGATTTCCCAATGAAGCAGGGCCATGATTTTCAACTATTTGGGTAGATATGCCAAGAAAGAAACAGTCCAGACCTCTCGGTGTCAGTGTATGCTGTTAGATATAGCATATTTTAAGACCAGAAATGATCATTCAAGATTATCTTCTGCATTACACAAACCATAGCACTCTCCCAGGATTTAACTTATTCAAATGCTAAGTAATTCTTTTTGTTAAAAAGTGCATCTTATTGCTACTCTGGCTTTTTTGAGCCAGCTATTCAGTCTTCCTCTTTTTTATGTTCTATTATAAAGCTCTTCAACGCTGGAAAACTTTGCTGCATAAACTTGTAGGACTGTGAGCAAGCCATCTTGTCAGTAAACCAAGCAGAAAGAGTTCTGATTATGAAATAAGTTTTTTTTTCAGGTGACTAATCATCTGTGTACCTCTTTCTGAATCCCCTCCAGTTTTTGAACATTGTTTTTGAGGTGGGGATTCAGAACAGAGCTAAGAATTCAGGTACTTATTTTGTCAGTGCCCTACATATTTCCCTACTCATTCATGGTATTTCATTGCTTCTGTGTCCAGCCACATTTATGTTAGCAACAGCATCACATTGGGACCTACTGTGAAACAGTAAATCACCATTATTCACATAATCACAGAAAAGCTGTGGTTGGAAGACACCTCTGGAGACTGTCTAGTCCAACCCCCCTAGTTAAAGCAGGGTCAACTCCAGCAGGTTGTTCAGGGCCGTGTCCAGGGTTTTGAGTATCTCCAAGGATGGAGACTCCTCAGCTTCTCTGGGCAACCAGTTCCAGTGTTTAACCACACTCCAGTAAAAAAAGGGTTTTCACATGTTTAAATGAAATTTCCTGTATTCTCATTCTCTCATTTCTTACATGAACTATTTGTTCTTAGATGAATGGCTTTCCCTGTGACTTAGCTAAAATGCATTTCAATGATCTTCTAAATATCATTAGAAGCCAAGATAAACTTCTGTGTTCCTGTCCCCAAGCAATCCATGATAAAACTGAATACATGGCAGTAATCTGATGTACTGCAGTTAAATAAAGAGGCTTAGATTAAACAGACGGATCTGATAGTCATCATCTTGAAGTTCAGCAATATGCAACATTTGAACTAGTAAAATTATTTAGAACTTTGTGTTCTCTTTTTTCCTGTTTGTTTTTCTAGTTTATTCTCAAATGCCATGATACCTTAGATTTAGCCATTTACATGACTGTCTGCTTTGTCTAATTTAGATCAATGCACTCATACAACACCATTCTCTCCATTTTCATAACATATGTGGGAATATATGAATAAAAACACATGATAAGATGTTCTATTTACTTATAATTTTAATATTAATCAATGTTACTTTTATTCCTTTGCTGATTGCTATAATCACTACAAGAAGGACGTCGAGGTGCTGGAGCGTGTCCAGAGAAGGGCAACGAGGCTGGTGAGGGGTCTGGAGAACAAGTCTTGTGAGGAGCGGCTGAGGGAACTGGGGTTGTTTAGCCTGGAGAAAAGGAGGCTGAGGGGAGACCTCATCGCTCTCTACAACTACCTGAAAGGAGGTTGTAGCGAGGTGGGTGTCAGTCTCTTCTCCCAAGTAACAAGCGATAGGACGAGAGGAAATGGCCTCAAGTTGTGCCAGGGGAGGTTTAGATTGGACGTGAGGAAAAATTTCTGTACTGAAAGAGTGGTTAAACATTGGAACAGGCTGCCCAGGGAAGTGGTTGAGTCCCCATCCCTGGAAGTATTTAAAAGACGTGTAGATGAGGCACTTAGGGACATGGTTTAGTGGGCATGGTGGTGTTGGGATGACGGTTGGACTTGATGATCTTAGAGGTCTTTTCCAACCTTAATGATTCTATGATTCTATGATTCTAATTGTTATAATTAATTCCTTTATTAGTGTTTTACATAGATTTAAAATGGCGTTTGCATTCCAACAGGTAAGACTCAAAATTACTTGTCAGAATGTATCTATCTTTCAGACCATGCTTTACAGGAAAAATGGGCCATACTCTGAAAAACAGAAATAAAATAAACACCCACACTGAATATTCTCATAGAGAATCAGGAGAATGTTTCAAAAGAAAGTGTCTTTTATAATATGTAGATTTAAATTGGTGCTAATAATGTCAGAAAAAGACGACTTCAAAGTACCTCATGGTTTCCAGTAACAGAAATGAAAAACTGCTGGCTTCATTGACAGAAAAGCAGATAGTCATCTTCAAAAGCTCAGAACAAGCCAGATGCTCCCGATGTACCTGGTCTGTGAATGAAGAGAATAGGTATCTTTCCTTGGCTGTCAACCTCTCTCTTCCATAAGCACTAAATTCTCTTAGAAGCAAACGTACTAAAAAAAAAGTACTACACAGATGCCAAAATAGCATAAACTTCATTTTTTATTCAACCACTTCCAAAACATTTTTAATTTTTTTTTTTCACTTATCAGGTGCAAAATATTTTCCTGCTCACATGGGCTGTAGCAACTTTCTCTATTAGTTAAAATAATGAACCTATTCATCAATAGTATTGACCACAGGCTCACATTTTTCAAGCAAAAGAGCTGAGAGTCAGATGCTGTTAGCTTTCTCTTAGGAGTCGCATACTTTGATACTTCTACGTAGATGATGGCTGACACACACTGCTGCAGTCCATATGTCAGCTGGGCTGTACTTTGCTCTTTAGCAGAGCCTTCTCTCTTTCATTCAAAGAGATCTTTGGCTGCAATCAGCAGTAAGCAGTAAATACTCCCATTGCTCTGGATTTACAGAAAGGCAGTGAGAGCAGAAGTAGACGTTATGCAGGAAACATACCCTCTACAATTCTTGTAAAAACACATTTCTGTTGATAAAGAACAACATCCCAAGAAAGATGATTCATTTTAAGGCATGAGCTTCTGCTAGATGCCAGAAGCTGTCTGTATTAGCAAATTTAACAGCGCCCAGGAACTGGCTTAAGCACTACCCTGTGGTCATCCATACCATTTAGTTGTCAGTTGTTAGCCGTCTTTCCTTATGTTGCTAGCAAACGTCTGCTCTGTGGGGTGATATTTCAGCTGACCCTAGCATGGCTGTCATTCCCTCCGGGAAGTTGGTAGATCTGTGAGTGGAGTATGCTTCTGCCTGGTACATGTGCCAACAGTTTGTGACGAATCTACAATTATGAGGGGAAAGAAGATGGGATGCTTGATGTGGCTTTGAGTTCTTTGTCACTAATCTGCACTTGCTACTGGAGGAGGAGCAGGAGAAGGAGGACAGAAGCAGCTTCGTTCTGAATTGCAGCAAGATATAATTGCTTTCTATAAACCTGACAGGAGAGGGGAGAGCTATCTGAGCTGGGAAATAATGTTGGCAAAAGAGCAAGAGAGTATTAACTGCAGGAAATTATAAGATGATTTTTAACTGCCAGAGCAGTCTGACTTTAGAGGAGCCTTCTTCTAAGAGTCATGTGGGCAATGAACAAGTTCTAAGACTGAACTTCATATACTTATGAAAAAGTCTCATGGTGTCATGGTTTCCTGTGACAACTGGTAACAGGAAACAGTGTCTCAGGAGCTCCCTTTTAATCCTGTGTTCTGCAGATATAGAATTAGTCTATATTGTTATTGCACAATCCCTGTGAGTTTCTTAACCAGGACTTCTGGTATCCATGACCTTCACCTTCATGTTCTCACAAGGCTGCCGGAGGAAGTTGCTGTGTTCTGTTCTGTTCAGGATCAGCTTGCAGAGACACACTGTGCTTTCTTTCAGGGAAAGTTTATAGATGTTCTTTCTTTTCACTTGTTAAGATCACAGCAAGCAATGTTATTTATAACTTATACTTGTGAAACTTGTTCGGAGAGCTTTGATAGTAAGGTTTTTTTGGAGCAAGGCTCCCAGATGAAAGCTCCCAGATCTTGCTTGTTTGCTGAGGTGATAATGTGAGGAGATGCCATGGGAAGAGTAAGACCACTTTGAAAAGTGACAGTTTTAACATGATGTCAGTCCATGGAGTTGCAAATTCCAGCCCCAGCTTCAGAGAATTCATATATTTCTGGCCCAGAGAGAATATAAGGAACTTCTGATGCACAGAGGCAGATTTGGAAGAGGCAGTCAGTAACTGAAAACTGAGTAAGTGCCTGTCACAGCGACCCATGCTCCTGGCTTTGTTTAGGTGTGGAAATACCAGTGAGAGGGTCAGCAAAGGCTTTTGTGCCCCACTCAAGAATCAAATAAAAATCTTACAGCTCTAGTGCTTTAAGGATGCTTGGCTTGCCCTATGACATTGAGTGCATTGTATGGAAAGGTTTTCCTTCAGGAACACACACGCAGAAAAAGAACAGAACTGTAAGAGTACATACATTGACCAAAGCTTCTAGGACTCACTAAGAGTGAATTTACTGAGCATGGCTCAAACAAATTAGAAGGATTCCTTCTCCACCCACATATTTTTCACAGTTCAGGAGTTACGGTGCGGATAGATTTATGTACCTAGTGCTCAATATTCTGTTTGCATTGTATGATAGGTTAGCTGATGGAGCAGCATCAGAACACTTCTGGAACCTGCAGTTCTTCAAGAACTGCTCCAGCGTGGGTCCTTTCCACAGGGTACAGTCCTTCAGGAATGGACTGCTCCAGCGTGGGTCCCCTGTGGAGCCATAAATCCTGCCAGGAGCCTGCTCCAGCATGGGTTCTCCATGGGCTGTAGTGTGAATATTTGCTCCACGATGGTCCTTCATGGGCTGCAGGGGGACAACCTGTTTCACCATGGTATTCTCCACGGGCTGCAGGGGAATCTCTGCTCTGGTGCCTGGAGCACCTCCTCCTCCTTCTCCTCCTTCTTCACTGACCTGGGTGTCTGCAGGGTTGTTTCTCTCACATTTTTCCCAATCCTCTCTCACACAGCTCCTGTGCAGCATTTTTTACTCTTTCTTAAATATATTATCCCAGCATTGCTGATGGGCTCAGCTTTGGCAGCAGTGGGTCCATCTTGGAGCCTGCTGGAACTGGCTCTGTCTGACATGGGGGCAGCTTCTGGTGTCTTCTCACAGAGGCCACCCCTGCAGCCCCCCTGCTACTAAAACTTTGCTACGTAAACCCAGTACAAACTACCTGGGGATGTATTTCAAATGTACAAATTCTGAACATGATAAAGATCATTGTCAAAGAAGTGTGACTTTTTACATCACTTACAGAAGGTTTCTGGACACTAGAGCTGTCCAGGGCTGCTGAGGTCTGCAGGATCTGCAGGTCCTTTGAGTCTGGTAGTGAGGCAGTGCTGTACGAAATCATGACTGTCCAGCCTGAACAGGGTTTGAAAGGCAGCGTTTGCTGCCCCACGCCCTGGGATCTCAGCAGGTTGCAATGCGGAGCTGCACTGTGCACCGCTAACATGCTGGACCCTCCTTCCTGACCAGTAGCAGCTTCTGCATGCCTAGGACCCAAGCTTCCTGAAGGCAGCCCTGCAGAGCCCTTTTGTAAGGTTTGTGGAAGAGACTTTGATTCTCTGTGGCTCGATTTCCTCATCTATGTGTTTATGACTGCAATAGGAAACCTGTGAATGCTTAAAGGACTGAGTTCCTAGAATAAAAGCTGCTCTACAGTCAAAGGCTTAAGTGTAAATTCCTCAGGGCAGGCATTACTGCTTATTTGTAAAATGGCACTCCTGTGAGAACTCTTCAGTAATAACAGTAATGACAATGGAAAATATACTTTAGGGTCCATCAATCTTATCATTTGGTTCACCTTGTGGCAGCAGATTTCTAATGTGAGCTGGGAACCTGCAAGCTGCTTTCCACAGATCCCTATATCCACAAAGAGTAGTTTGCAAGCCTGGAGCCACGTATACTTAGAAATGAGGGAACAGGTTTGTTGAAAGTTGGAATAAATGGACTATTTTTCATGGGTCTTGGCATGCACTTAAATAGTAAATGCTATAGAAAGAGTACTGCTAGCTGGAGAAATTGTATGGAGCAGTTTCTTCCCCGGTATGAAAGGGAAACATACAAAACAAATGTGGCTTTTTTGCCAGATAAATCTTTCAAAAAATGTATTCTGCTAAAAACTGTAATTTTGTGAATGGAGCACAGCTAGAATGAAACCTCCTTGAAACTAGGCCCTTGGCAAGATGGAAAAAAAGTTTTCCATTTCTATGTGTTTGCTCAGGATAGATTTACTCCTCAAAAGACTGTCGGCACCGTTTCCAATTCAAAAGTAATCTCTGATTTCCCATCCCTAAGGGATTAATAGGGATGAAGCCTGGCTCCACCTTTTGATGCATTATGTATCAGCCCTGGAAGTAAGGAGAGGGTGAAAGATCAGGCTTTCAACCTGCCTCTGAGTAGTCCTTGGCGTGTCCCCTTGACTACGGGCATGTGGCAGCTGCCCGTTGTGGAATACCCTTCCCGTGTGTCCACCCCTGAGCGAAGGCTGGAGCTCGGGGTCTGGGGCTGCCAGAGCTCGGAGGGGCACAGCTGTGGGGACAGTGCCCTCCGCGTCCCATCCTCTCACCACACAGACAACAGGGGCCAGGGATCCAGCTGTCCACAGGGACAACAACATCTTGGAAGAGTTCGCTTCAGCCACAAAACGGTGTCTTTTATTTGGTTTGTTTTCTTGGTTGGGGTGGTATTTTTTTTAACTCTTTGTGGGATGGCTTAGCTGCTCCAGGGACCAGCCTTGCAGCCTGTATTGGGAATGCAGGGAAAGGTAAGATGTTATTTTCTTTTCTTAAAGCCAAATTTTTAAAAACCTGTGGAAAGAAAAAAAAGAGAAGAGGAGGGGGGAGAAATAGGTAACTTTGTGCATGCAGTGGCAGAAATTATGGGGCACAGGTGGGGAGGGAGCCCATCACACAGAGGTGGGATGGCAGGCAGGCGCACAGGGAGCTGCGTCCTGCCGGGCTGCCGCACAAAGGCTCCCGGCGAGGAGCCCGGCTATGGAGCGGGTGGCCATGGAAACCCTTTGGCACGGCAGCCATCCAGAAACCCTACTGCATTGCTGGGGCTTGCTGGCGGGTTGCTGGGGTTACTGGCGGCAGCGGGAAGGAGGCCCCAAGGCCTGCCAAGAGGTCCCAGGCTGGCCGGGCTGCTCTATCCCTCTGCCCAGCTTGATCCTGCTGAGGAAAAGCCCCAAAGCAGCTGCGTGATTTTCTCAGTTAACAGAGTTTCCCTTGACCTTAGGTTTAAAATGGCCCAACTCCTTTCCAGGGTGCTAATTAGGAAATGCTAAAGGACTCATGGGGGGAGGAGGGGAAAGGGCTTTTCCTGGCCGGGTGTTACTCCGGTGCAGGCTGGATGTCCCACAGTACCTGTCAATAGTTAACAGGCAGACCTATAAACACCACGGGACCCAGGGAAATGTTGCCGTGCTCCTCCGTGAAACTGGGATATTTCTTCTGCTTAAAGAGCCTTTGTTGAACTGCCTTGGAATAACTCAAGCTTGACAAAGTGGAACTAATTTGCCTTCATCTTCCCAATCTTATGCAAAACAACTTCAAAATCAGAAGGATTTTTGAGGCAATGATATCCAGTATAAGAAGTAAAGCATAAATCTGGATTTGAAGGCGTTCGGTGTAACATAAAACTCATGATAACTCTGCACTCTGGGAGATATCAAAACGTCTGCTAGCAAAGGAAAGGATGTAGGCCACCTCTCTGTCAAGGCTAGAGGTCACCTCTCTGTCAAGGGTGGAGGTCACCTTTCTTCTTAAGCAGTCAGCACAACCCTTAAAAAGAGACTGTCTTGTGGATACACACACTCTTCCAAACACTTCAGCGTATCCCACCTTGCTTTGATTTTGAACAACATATTAGGGACTGGATATAAACCCAGATCTCTCCCTGTTCAAACACTACTGTCAATACCAGCCCTGATCTCTTTCTTCCAGTCTTTTAATCTTTTTTTTCTTGAGGACAACTTATTCGGAAGATAATTATTCTTATTTCCAGTTCCAGTTCCTCTATTTTAGCCCTTTTCTTCACAAACTGCAGCAGAACTGATGAAGGTTCACTCTGCACAGTTAGTGTGAGTTTCAGTGATTAAAAATAAAACTTGTCATTATTATTTATTCTTATGCCAGGAAAGGAAATGTCAAATCAAGAGAATCAGTTCAGCATTTGGCTAACCAAGACCAGCTCCCAACCTAATCAACCTTTTCCCGTTACTGAAAACATGCTAAAATCACCTTATTTGAACTTAATTAAAAGTATCCACCTATTTTTTAAGCAGTTTCTAAAACCAAATAAACTGCTGTTCTACATTCCTAATATGGACCACATCATTATTACATATTTATGTTGTGGTTCTTAGAGGCCTCAGAGAAAACTGAACTATGTAGTGTCTTCTTGTGCTCGAAGACCCAGCGTGAGAGAGAGTTCATAGCCGGTCCCTGTTCTTAAGAACCTACAGATCTCAGCAGGTAAAGTGTAGAAGATAAAACAGATACGGAGAATTGAAATGAATTGCCTGAGATGATCCAGCAGATCAGTAAAGAAATTCAGTTTTCATTATGTACAGGTCTCTACTGTTCCTGGTACATTGTACCTTTTCCAATTCCTTATTAATAGTATGGCTTTAGTTCACATCATTCACTTCAGCATACTTTGTGGCTGAAGTTACTTGAAAAATATCTGATTGAAATTCTAAGAAGGAAACATCTCATTGAACACCAGGTAAACTGTTTCTAACCTTTTCATGCAGGAGCAGGGTGACACAGCTACACATACTGTTATGTCAGGACTGTTTGTTTTTTTCCTAGAGAAACATATCTAATTACCTACCCTGTCTTCTTATTTTTATGTTTCCTATTAGGTGAGCTATAAGGCCTAATTCTACTGCTGCAGAAATAAGCAGGAGTTTCCCCACTGATTTAAAAAGATTTAAAATTACTGAACTAAAGCCAAATCATGGAATAGTTAGCGTGGCCTCAGTGTGCAGTTTGCAAAAAGGAAAGAAGTCACAGGCACATGGCATTAGATTCAGTTGTCAACACTAAAATTGGGGATTCACCTTGGCTTCTGCCACCACACACTGCAGCACTGACCCTTTGGAATTCAGTAGTAGTGTAGAGATGTCACCATAATATCCCTCATGCTGCAAAGAAAGGTGCAGAAACTGGTTCAACACCAGCTGAAGAGGGGTACTGATCTCAGATGAACTTCCATTCTCACCATGAATGATTAAAGAAGGATCTTCACAGTTAGATCTCAGGGGTACAGAGCACTCAGGTGTGAATTGGGGTTAAGATAATCAAGGAGGAACTCGGGTTGGGGTGGGGCATTTTGCACTTTCTTAGACCACTAGCACAATGAATGACCAGAAAACAACTTTTGTATCTGTCACTGGCTGGAGAGAAGCTAGATCTCTGGCTTTAGAAGCTACAGGGCTCTCCAGCCACTTACCTGTCTAACTTACACTTTTGCAAGTTTCCGAGTTGACTTCGGCAGCAGTTGCTATTCCATGCTTGCAATTTATAGCAAGGTTTTTAATAAAGGATTAATGAGCAATTACTGTTTGTCAAAAACAAGTGTAATGTAGATGTTAATAAATGAAAGAGTAGAAGCTTTTGCAGATTACTGCAAGCAACTTGCTGATCGATTAGAATTGACAATATTCATGAAGCACACAATAAAACAACTACTGATTGGTTATTAATTCTTGGGAAAAAGAACTGTAATGTCAAAGCTGGTCAGTATGTTGTTTTCCAGAAGAAAACAAGAAGTATCTTTTTTGCTGATTAAAATGGCTTTCTGAGGAGGAATTAAATCTGGCAAGGAGGTTCGGAAGTGAAAGGTTCCCTGTGAATTAAAGTGTGACAGTTTTCAGGAGTAACACATCCCTAATTAATGTGGGATGGATGCCAGAGGCAGTTATTTTAAAAATAAACTTGAAAGCAAGTGCAGGAATTCCCTGAAACAAAGGTTTTCTGTTGCTGTTTCCTGAGAACATGTCTTATTGGCCTATTTGGTAGGCTATTGGGGCTGGCATCACAGAGGCATCATTCTAATTGTCATTTAATAGAAGCTTTATTTTATTTTATCCTAAATCACTTCCATGAATCTCCCATCACCTAAGCCTGGCATTAAAGAGAATTCAAAATCAAACAAGCTACTCAAGAAAGAATTGTCCTTTGACAGAACTGGGGCTCCCAGTGCATTTTAATTTTTCCGTAGTCTGCATGAGATGTAGACAGGGGCTTCTGTGTCTTGATCTGTGACAACTGGGTTCTTACCAAATAATAAGCACAATAGTTGATGTAAAGGTTCAGGGTAAATCTGCACTTTTAGCACATGTAGGGATAGATGAATTTACATATGCAAATACCGCAAAAGACAGAGAGATGATGACAGACTATTGCCTTTGTAAAAATCCAATTTTCTAATGTAATTGTACCAAGTATGAGTAGATAAGCAAACAGTTCTGGCTTTTCATAGTGGTCATGCTAGAGAAACACACAGAAATTGGCAATAGTGGCATTTACCTTTTGCTCATAAATAGCTCATGCAAAGTTAATTAAATATCGCAAGTAAATTAGCCACTTTATTTTCCTTACTTAACTACAAGAATTAATCCTGGATTCAGTGAGGAGAAATGTTGCTATTAGCAAATGAGAAATGCAGTGCTGTAAGTAAGTAGTGATCTGTAACATTCTACATCTTTAAATTCAAAAGTAAAAATAGAAAGGTCCATTAGTTCACTTTACCTGAGTTTCTGGTTGAGCAGCTGCTGTGAAGAGGAACATTATTTCTTTTCAAGGAATTTCATTAGGCCTCGTTTCTGTGTCATATTACAACAGAGAGCGCCTTAATGATGCTAACTACATTTGACAGATACTATAGGCAGGAGCACATAATGGCATCAGCAGAACCAGTCCTTACTCATTAATTCCTAGGCTTTTCTGGTGTGCTCATTCCCATAATATGTGAAGCTTTGTAAACTCTAAATGGGTTTTTCTTCACAACACACTCATGAGAGGTACTGAAGCAGTTGTTCAGTTTTATAGATAGGTGACAGAAGCACAGGGAGATTAGGTGATACGCCTAAGCACATGCTTTTGCAAAGCTAAGCACATACTCCAGGTCTCTTGGTTCCACTCTTGCTCTGGAGGTGCCTGTGCCTTTTCCCTGGTTTCACAATGATGGGTGCTATAGGAACCCACAAACTGTGTCTCTTCACAGATATCTCTTTATTACAATTTGCTAACTTGTCCTGGGATTGCAACACATCTTTTATGCAGACCACTAATCAGAATATGATATAGAAATAACATGGGACAATATAGAAATGTAGATTAGTCTGTCTAGTGCAGTCTTTTTATAAGTATGTGTTTGTACTGCACTGCTGAGCACCAGCTAGTCATAGTGTGAACATGCTGCAGTCTCTTTAGACAGGGAAGGGCTGAGCTACAGTATTTTGGCCATACAGCTCTCAGTCTGATGGTGCTCTGGCTCCACAGCTTTGCTTTGACCCATGGGAAAAGTAGGGGCCAGAGCAAACTACTACTGAGGATGAGGAGCTATGACTTCAGCCCCCTCAGGCCCGGAAGCACCAGGAATCCATTTCTGAGTGAATTGCTCTAATCATTGGGCAGGGTGGCAGGACCACTGCTCAAGCAAAGGGGGTTGAGCAAACATAGCTCTCGGGACCTCTTAGGTGGTGGAGAGCCTCCCTGTTTGTCTTTGAATCACAGGGTATCTTTGGCATCTACAATCTTAAGCAAGGAAATTCCAGATCTTGTCTGAAAGCCTGTGTTTAGGAATACAGGGAACTTTGTAATCTAACTCTAGGTTTAGGGGCCTTCAGGGTTCAGCACCCATTGCTAGTACGTGGTTTAAATTGCTTTCCTGAAGCAATTGTGTGCTTAGTATGGCACACAAGTCCCATAGTCAAACATCGTGTGTCCCCAGAACACAGCTCAGTAACTGCAACTTAACTAAAGCCAAGTCATATTACAGCTTCTGCTTTCTTCTTATCCACTTAAGCCAGCTACCTATTAAAGAAGGAAGTTAAAATGTGGTGTCTATTAGGATAATAATAATTTTATTGTTTTCTAGGCACTTAGTTGTTCTGAATTTGGTTGTTTAACATGTTTTATATTAAACACATTAGCTATAAATTAAACATATGCCAGTTTAAAAAATAGTGATAGCATTTATATATAATATTAGAAGTAATATAATATTTTGATATAACATATTTAGTATATAATTTTTTCAGGAAAAATGTGATATACTTTTAATGTGATATGCTCATCTTTTAATCTTCAACATTCTTTTTTAAAATAAACATTAACTAACATTTTCATTGATCTCTGCACAGATGTCAGAAGAGATATTCAGTCAGTGAGATCAGAATCTGACCTATAACAACTAGGTCAGTTGCTGTTAGCTTAAGAATTTCGTTTTCTTTTTTTCAGTTTTGTAATGTTCATGTAAGGCATACCACTCACATTGGTAGCTTGGAGCACGGAATCATATATGTAATTTTAATTAAACAAGCAAATGTTCACACAGTTTTTGTTATGAATTTTAATTTCTGTAAGCCAGGTGTAAATAGGATTCACATGATTGAATGACAGAGCTGTCCAATGAGATGCCTGTAATCCTTTTGCTTTGGAATATATTAGTGTTGGTTTGATTACAATGAATGAATACATATCACTATCAGACTGCTGTCCTTCACTGACAGGCACAATTATTTGGCTTTCTTTGCATGTGTATGATCTAATACTGGTAATGATTTTTGGTCCTTGATTCTGGGGAATCTAAATTCCCTGTTACTACACACTCCTTTTACTCCATGTCTTAATGTGTCAGTATTAGTGCAATACAATTTGTTTAGTGTGAAGCAATCCAAAGGGGGCTGAATAAACCTCTAATATATTCACATAAAACACATGGAATCTTTTCTTTGAATTATATGACCAATATTCATGCCAGACACATCTAAAAATCACTGACTGGTACTGTGTTGCTGAATTATTTAATTATCCATTCTGGAATTAAGGGTAGCTGTCTTTGATGTGTGCAGTCCCTGGGTAGAACTAGAAGATTTTGCTCTTGCTAACCTCCAGCAATTCTGATGTCCACTAATATTTAGGAACAACTTTGAGGTTGCCCTCAACTAACCTGAACCACACGCACTGCCCTTCCTTGTCCTAGCTACCTCTTGCAACTCTGCCTCAATGTAAACTCTTTCTACATTTAGGCAAAGTTACATGTTCTATATTGTGGCATCTGCAGATGTCTTCCTTTGGGAACATAACAGTATCCTTCCCCATCATTCTCATTCGCTTCAGAGACAGATCTGCAAGACTCCAACTCTCACAGGGTGTGAAGGCAAACAGAGAAAACATTCTGTCTTGCCAGCTTCCTCCCATAGGCAGAAAAGTTACTAATAAGCCTCTCTTTTCTTTTCTGAACCCTCTGAGGTGGACAAAGAGCAATTCTCACCCAACAGAAGGCGACAAGGGAAGAATATTAGCATAGCCTCTGGTCTATATCTGGACTTTTCACCTTCACCACTTCTTTCAGTTTCCTTTGGAAAGGGGTGGTGGTGGTGGTCTGTTACTTCCTTTCTCTTCCTCTACTTTTGTGAAGCTGCTACCTGTCCTCCCCTGCAACCTGAGACTTGGCCAGGTAAGTTTGTTGTAGCTTCCGTGCCTTTTGCAGAGAAATGATACCCTGAGAAAAGAGGGCAGGAGTCACAGGGGAACACAAAAGCTAAGAGGATGCTAAGCTCCCACAAACCAGATGGCAAGCTGTTTGTAATGGTTGTTGGTGGCAGGAGAGGCACCAAGGTGCCACCCAATATGACTGGTCTTATGTGCAGACCACAGAAAGCTACTTCTGATAATTATTACACTACCAATGCTGGAAAACTGAACTGTTTGTTAAGTTTTGTATGCAGTCAGCTAAGAAGGGGGAAGAAAGGCTTAGTTGGGCACGTTATATTAGAAATGTAATTACCACTTACAGGTTAGTCAAGTGTTGCATGTTTAGAATTGGAAAACATGTTTGACAATCTTGTGTAGCTATAGATATATATTTTAGTTCTTCAACAGGAAAGAAATTCTAAATAACAGTTGCAAAAATATATTAGTAATTTATTTGTATCAACTCAACAAAACACAGCTAAGACTGCAGAGTGGGAGTTTGCAAGTAAATATCTAGGTGACCAAAACCCACAGTTTCATAAAACAGGGTCTCTTGAAAACTAGTATTTCTCTTATCACAACCAGGAAGAGGAAATTGTGGATACAACTTCTAATCCTAAGTGCCAATTACTCATTGTTGACTGAGGCCTTTATATTCCCATTTAAGCTAGATATATTGGATAAGCAAGCGAGTTAAGAGCCCATGCTGTCCTTCACTTCCTCTGTAGTCAATGGAAAGACTACACTTTCAGGTGGCACTTCAGATCTGTCCATTACCTGTAGGAAACATAGTGGGAAGGGGAGTCTATGCTGAGTGTCTCAGTTATATGCCTAATATAGGTGTATACTAATCTCTGCCTAAATCCTTATTAATCCTATATTAAACTCGGCCTAAATCCATATTTCTTACTGAGACAAAATTCCAACCTTGGCAGAGTTTGGGGTCAAGCAGAGATTTGACTCAGAAAGGACTGTCATACCAGGACTTGTTTGCTGTTCAGCACCTGGTAACAATAAAAGACAGTAAAAATATCCACTTCTATAACTCTGAGAACATAAGATGAATTATGCAAATATTCATAGAACAGCCCAGGTTGGAAGAGACCTCGAAAGGTTATCTGGTCCAACCCTTTGTAGAAAAGGGAGCCTAGATAAGATTATGTAACAACCTGACCAGTCGCGTCTTGAAATCCTCCAGTGGTGGCGACTCTACCACATGCATGAGGAAGTTATTCTAGTGATTGATTGTTCTTGCTGTAAAAAATGTCTTTCTTATATTGAGATGAAACCTGTCCCGCTGTAACTTGTACCTTTTGCCCCTTGTCCTCTCCATGTGGCTCCTTGTGAAGAGAAAGCCTCCATCCTCTTTGTAGCCGTCCTTTAAGCACTGGAATACTGCGATGAGGTCCCTCCTGAGCCTTCTCTTCTCCAGGGAGAAAAGACCTAACTCCTTCAGTCTTTCCTCATAGGGCAGGTTCTCCAGCCCTTTGATTATCTTTGTGGCCCTCCTTTGAACTCCAGTTTGTCCGTGTCTTTCTTGAATTGTGGGGACTAGAACTGGACACAGTACTCCAGGTGCGGCCTGACAAGCGCTGAGTAGAGTGGGCTGATCACGTCTCTATCTCTGCTAGTGATGCCCCTGTGGATGCAGCCCAGGATCCGATTTGTCTTTGTTGCTGCAGTGGCGCACTGCTGACTCATGTTTAGCTTGTTGTCCACCAGGATTCCCAGGTCCCCTTCAGCAAAGCTGCTCCCCAGCCACACTGATTCTAGCCTGTACTGGGCTCTTTGGTTATGTCATCCCAGGTGCAGGACCTTGCACTTGTCTTTGTTAAACTTCATACAGTTCTTGCTAGCCCACTCTTCCAGCCTGTCCAGGTCTGTCTGTAAGACGGCTCACCCTTCTGACGTGTCCATCTCACCAGCCAGTTTAGTGTCACCAGCAAACTTGGTGAGGGTGCTTTCAATCCCATTGTCCAGAGCATTTAATAGGATGTTGAACAGCGTGTGGCCCAGTATCAATCACTGGGGGATCAGTCCCACATGTGACAGGCTGCGAGCCTGTGTAAAAACCACCCTCCGAGTGCCGTCTGCGAGCCAATTTCCTACCCATCTCACAGACCGCCCATCCAGTCTGTATCTTGCCAGTTTGTCCAGGATGAAGTTGTGCGAATCCAGTGGTATAAAGGGCTGACCTCCCCCTTGTTTCAGCAAAAAGTAATACCAGAGCTACTGGCAACCGTGCTGTGCATGGAGCATGAAGGAAGAAGGGCTGTGTGTGAGGGAGCGGGTGCAACTACTAACAAATGCAATAGTGTTCATGCGATTTACATGTGATTCCTCCCATGATGCTGCTTTTATGTTCATTTTTGGGTGACATCTGAGCCATAGAGTTTTGTTTGCACAAACACTCACAGAAAGTTAATTTTAATCATGCAAATAAGTAGTGTTTCACAAACCCTAATTCTGAATTTGCACTTGAAGGAATGATTAAATTGCCATCCAATTAAGGGACAGAAACAACAAGTGGCTTATGTAATTAATTGCCTTGGAAAATATTATTCAAATTTTCAATATTCAAGATCAATAAGAAAAAATTAAAATTACATACATAAAACAAGTTGGAATAATTACTATATTTGAGGAAATTAATGTTATTTGGATATATTTAATGATGTGAGAGGACTACTTAATTTTCTCTTCTGCTTTTTTTTAAATATCTGGTGTGTCATTACATGCCATATAAAAAAATCAGTTTTATTTTTTCTTTTCTTTAGCTGCAAAGGGCCATGAGTAGTATTCACTTTATTAATATGCTTGTGGCACAGACTAGTGAGCTTTTAGTCTTTTACTTAAGAACTTAATTTTACAACCTGAGTATATCAGGGTTTATCTGACCTTCATTGTAAAAGCAATGGTAAGAATGTATACCTTAGATTCCCCAGATGACACAGATTCCTTTTCATGAGTTTTATTGGAATATATATCCCTAAACAACTAAGTAAAGAGCTGGCTTGATTCTATGTAGAAATATAATTACTGTAAATTGCATGCTTACTAGCACTCGATTACTGATGAAGTTGCAATCAGGAATCTGATAGATGAGGGCTTAATTCCCCAGAAACAGGGTTTCTTCCTTCTTCTTGTTCTGAACATATGTGTAAGGAGGAAACAGATCTGTATATGCCAGATGCATAAATTAAGAAGTCTAGGATGAAACAGAACAGCTGGAAATGTAACTGGTGATAATTGAAAGCTAATTAACTTCGATGAGCAATTTTCCACCAGGTGTTCTATTAGACATATAGAAAGAGAAACTAGAGAAATTGCACGGTGTGCATTTTCATTCAGAAATATGAACTGCTGTTCTACCTACATGCTAAATGGAAAATGACTGTACTGTCTGTTATGGGTATAAATATTCATGTGACTTTGACTGATTTGCAAAAATCTTTTCATTTCTTTTTAAGCACTGTCTTGGATCTGTACGTTCCTTGTCTTATCAGAGATGTGAGTCTTTCTTGCTTTAATAGATAATCAAAATGAAGAGTCTACTTTTAAGAATATTTTTGAATGCTAAAGCTCTTTCTCTGATATACTTTGTCAATTTTGGCTATTCTGCTGTAGCCTGCTATAGCACTTTCTAAGCAGTAGTTTCAGATTACGTCCATAATCCCTGCAGCTTTTGACTATTGCTTAGAACATCATATACGGTGAATAATGAGGCCTTCTTTCTGAAACAAGCTGTTTAAAGAGCCGGAAAGGGACACTAGGTGCCCTACTTAAAACTTTTCACCTTTTTACACATCTCCGTGTTGATTATGCAAATTGCTTTTTCTACGTATTTGTTCCCCTCTGTGTTTAGGATCCTTTGGTCCTGTATGATCCCTCGTTTGTCTCTTATCATGTAAGAAACTGGGTTCTGAATCCTGCTTACATATCTTTTAAAGAGAACGAAGGCTATGCAAGTTTTGGATAAAATACATCCTCATATTACCTTCACAAATCAGGAGATTGACTAAGAAATGAATTTCATCTTTCCTGACTTTAGCTGCCCAGAAGGTAGCTGCTGTACTTTTAGTGGAAAGAAATAGGGTTACTTCCTTTCTTGAGTTTTTATCTTTTTAGATGCTTCTGAGGGTGCCTGTTGCCCTGTTGATAGGGATGGCTAGCTGTGATTAGCCACGTAAGTGTGGAAGTTGAGCAAAATAAATAATAAAAATGGAAGATGTGATGATTCACCTTCTGTTGGTACCTGTTTTTCTCCATTAACTATCTGAGGAGTCACTAAGAGTGTGGTTGGTCACTGGAACAGGCTCCCCAGGGAAGTGGTCACAGCACCAAGCCTGTCAGAGTTCAAGGAGCGTCTGGACGACACTCTTAGTCATATGGTTTAGTTTTAGGTAGTCCTGCGAGGAGCAGGGAGTTGGAGTCGATAATCCTTATGGGTCCCTTCCAACTTGAGATATTCTATGATTCTATGAGTCTACGTGACTAGCTTAGATTTAGGCAGTTAACCTTTAGACATCTGAAAGTGGGTCAGGTGAATCCCACCATAGGGTCTCTAGGCAAACAGAGACATCCTTCCATTTTGAGAAGAACTGTCAGCAAAGGTGTGAGGCTGAGGTATTGCCTTCCAGTCTTGCCTTGGCTGCTTACTTTTGGCTTTAATGAAATACTGAAGTTTTACTTTTTACTGGGGTAGGGTCTTAAGTTTTTACAAAATCAGTATATTACTAAGCATTGTCTTGCCTATGGAAAAATAGAAAATCCATTTGTTGAGGAGCTTATCATTTATAGGATGATTGTCTTTCCTTTGTACAAGTGGTTTCGCTGTAACTCACATCACAGGAATTTTAAATTTTTTCTCTGTATTCTTTTTTAAAGGAAACTGCTGTTAAGAACCAACATCTAATGATCTTCTTAATTTAAAATATCAGTCTTATTCCCCTATAGCAGCTGTTTGTACTTTGGGATCAGGGATAGGAAAGGGAATATTTAAATATTGCCATGGGAATTCATGATATTTATATGATCAAAGACACCTTCATCTACAAGAAAAGTAAAAGGATCAATATAATTCTCATTACCTGCCACAACAAAGGATTTTAAAAATAATTAAGTAGAGTTGTCTTTTTTTCAGAGCACACACACACACACACCCCCAATTGTCAGAGTTATGGTATTCTGTTGCTTATTAATGAGACTTCTGGAAAACAAGTTCTTGCCAGGGTTGTTTTAAATCTTGAAGTTCTGATTAAATTTTTTATTTTATTACAGTGAAAGGTGAAAAATTGACTATAGCAATCAAAAGGTCATTTCTGCAACACTGTCAATGCAGGAAATACATTTACTCTAATGCCCATAAGAGATGTTCTTACAAGATTCGGAAAAATAGCATGTTAACTATTAATAACTATTGCTGTGGTAGGAAGAGACATGCCAGAAACAGCAATAACAATAATTACCTGTAACTGTATTCCTAAGAAACCTAGCTATTTAAAAGATCGTTTGATAGAAATTATGTGGGTCAAGACCTGTCATCGCTCCAACAGAAAATGTATGTGATTCATTTTATATCATTCTTGATCAAAAAAGCATAGAAAGCCTGATATCCCAAATAGCTCAAAACCTGAAAACTTCATATTTTTGTGAGAACGCTTTAATTTTGAAAACTGGGTAGGAATTACCTGATTATGGTAAAACGATTTTGAAAATAATTAAGCATTCTTCAGTTTAGGCATTATAATAACTAGCCAAGGATTTTTTGCTTTCTTTTATCTTCACCTCTTTGCTGATGAGGAAGCAGTGTGATCTGAGGGATAAAAGGCAAATGCAAAGTACACTAAAATTAGCTAGCGGTTTTACAATGTAGGTAAAAAAGTGGCAAGAAATATTCCTTTGGTGATCTTTTGTGTCTCAGAGTAAGCGAAAGAAAGAATAGGTGTTCCTGCCAGAGATGTTGTCCTAAATGTGTAATTTTTGCTATACATTTGATTGATACGGATTTGTATATGCGAGTGCTTTCTTTAACTCCTGGTCCTGTGGTGAAGATGTCGATCGGTGTCTCGCTCGGGTGATTGACACACGTGCCAGTGCGGGGTTTTCTGTGAAAAGCTGTGGAAATTGCTAGATGTCTTGCTTTGGCTTCAGACTTTGAGGAACAAGGATCCTCTCTACGTATTTTGGTTTTAAAGACTTCGTGACAGTCATCACTGGGGATAGCAGCAAATTAATGATTTCTGGAACTAAAAGCACAGAAAATCTCGAACTATAAGATGTATGGGTCATATTTTTTTTAAAATTGTACTGTAGAAAACATTTTCTGTATAGCATAAAGCTTTTGGCCTTCCCATAGTTTGGGCTGAACCAAACGACTTCCTGACAATCTGGAGCAGTACGTCAGGGCATCGTGGGGGCCAGGGGCTCCGGGGGGGCTGGCAGCGGTGGGGCCATCCCGGGGTGGCAGGGCAGGGCCTGCAGCCAGGGCCTGTCCCACCACTCCAGCCCGGGGCATCGCACACCTCGACGGGGAAAGGGCTGGGCTAAGGCTAGGCCGGGATATTGGCCCGCTGGTGGGCCTGCCTCAGTGGGGCTGCCTCGGCGGGGCCCATGGCTGGGCAGGGCGGGGCTGTGGGGAGCTGAAGACCAGCCCCACTGGGGTGTCACTGGAGCGGGGACTGACGGTCCCGGCGGGGCTGAAACGGGGGTCCTGGGCTGTGGGCGGGTGGAGGAAGGCCCTGGGGTGTCCTGGCAGGGCCTATTGGTGCCCTCAGGTTCTCTGACACATTAATGTAAAGCTAGAGTAAAGCAAGGAATCAGTCATAAATAGCCGCAGTTTTGGGTGGTGTTTGGTATGCTTTTTTTTTTTAATCGTGTTTTTTTAACAGTGTGTTGTTGAAAGTGTAGCATCTATTGTTTAGTGTATAGACAATAACAAAGGCAAGAACAAGTGCTGGTAATGGAGCTCTCCATTAGTTGAGTCCATTAATTTCAAAGCTGGAAAAATACAACGGCGTGTTTGTGGGGAGAAGGAGAACACCTGGCGCCCTGTTGTCCTGGCGTGGCTGGCACAGGAAAGGAGTCGTGGAAATCAGGAGTTGGCGGTGTGGTCAGCTATGTCTGCAAAACCCAGGTAACAGAGGAGCCCTCAGATAGCAGGAGGAAAACCATGCTCTTTTGCTACTTCATGCAGCGCTGTTTTTTCATGACTTTGAATGATTGTAAGTCCTGTGAAACACGTTTAGTAAGAAATTCAAGCAATTTACGTGTTTAGGTGCATTTGCAATACGAAAATATGTGACAAAGGTGGTGTGGGGGTTTTCTGAGGGGGATTAACCTACAGTAAAATTTCTGTAAAATAATGAACTATAGTCCCATTGCCATTATTCTGACTTCGGTTGTTCAGGTAGAGTATTTGTTGTACAAGCAGCAAATACATCACATATGTTTGTGAATATATCTATGATTGGCGACTGAGATTCAAAACCCGCTTCTGATTCAAAAGAAGATCCACGCCACACTGGTACTGAACATTGTATGTTGCTTCTCTTGAAGTCCTCTGGCATGCAACAGTATATACATATATACAGCGATATATACATAAGAATATATATCATTACTTTTATTCATAACCAGTCAACTTCTGCTTTGTCCACATGGCTGAGCCTCTAAAAGGAGGACTACTCCCAGAAAACATGTAAATACCACTGATTTATTAAGCTGAATGCTGTTCTGTTTGACTGGCTGTATGTTTTACCATCTCATGACTATCTTTGTACTTTTCATGCAAACACTGGGAACAGCAAGGTCAAGAAGTTGTGTGTTTAAAATACACAGATTTGTATTCTGTATTACTCAGTGTAGTATTTGTGCTTCTGCCTGGATGGGATGCTTAGTTTGAGAGACAGGTGGAGAGTAAATGGGATCCAAGAGGCTTAGGAGTGTTTAATACATATCTACAGCTATTTGCTTGGCAAAGATGATGACGTTCCATTGCATGCTAATTCTTTTTGCAAAGCCAATAAAAGAGCGGGTTTTTTCTTACAGAAACTGACTTAGAAGTCTAACAGTGTAGGCTGTTGTGGGTTTTGCTTTTCTTTTTTTTTTAACTGATATCACATAAAACCTAGGTTGCTGTGACCTTATTCTTCTCCACAGTTAAGTGCAGGGGTAGCGAATTTTAAGGACAAGAGGTGAAGGATTACTCAGGAGGGTGCCAGTACAGACACTTCCATTTGAGAATATGATTTGATGAAGAATAGAGTAAAGCAGAGGAAGATAAGCAGTGGTGAGTAATATTTTCTGTACTGACAAAAGGGAGAATTTCCTTGGTGAAGTAAAAATGTCCGAGAGAGGACATCAGCTTTTGAAATATGTGCTCTCTTTAACTAAGATTGGTTGAAACATGATTTGTCTTCCACTGTAAAGGATTTAGGGAATAAAGGAATAACCAAAACCTGGTCATATTTAAAACTCACAAGGAAATTCTGACTTCTGTGAAACTGATTGCAAAACTCCTCTTGACTATGGTGGAAACAAAGATCTTTCAATTTATGTTGAAGAAAACAATGACATTTTCTTCCACAATCTGGTAGAGAGAACAAAAGAAAGCAGGAATTAAGAGGCCAAATTTGTATCTTCTGCAATGATAAAGAGGACAGGACAAATTAATCTTTGACTGGGGTTAAGAAATGTGATTAGACATAATGTTGTTGAAATTCTGCTGCTTTGCTGAGGAAAAATTTTAGAAAACCCATGAGGCAATAATAAAAATTACAGTTTGCAGCTATTGCTGGCAGGGATTGAGGGTACTTGTGCACAGATATGGTGCTCATAAATGATAAGCCATAATGTCTCAGAAGTGACAGTAGGCAATGATTTTAATTTACTTATGTCTCAATTAACTTATTTTTTGACATTCTGCTTAATCAAACTGAGTTTTACTTAACTTCTTTCTACTGACAACTGAACTGCTTGTTTTCCTCTCTCGTTCCCCCATAAAAGCAGATGGCTTAATGCACAGATGCTCATGGACAGCAAAGCTGAGTTAGCTTTGTCTGATTAAATATTTTTAGAGAAGAATAACTGACTTGTCAGCTACCGCTTAGTATAACAAAGCCAAACAAAATGCTTTCTAAATAAGGAATTCAACAATAACTTTGCAGCCCTCTCATACTAACTGTGCATATGGTCTCATATAAGCCCATACTCTGTAGCTAGCAACTGTGATGCCAATAACTTGATTCCATTAAAAAAGAGGAGAGATGATCAGGGTTGGAACAAATGAGGTAGTTAAGATCTAAAATGCATTGTCTAGCAAATAACCACGTGTTTGCATGTAAGTTCTTCAAGACAAGGATTATCTTTTTGTTCCGTGTATAGTGTCTAGCACAAAGGGAATCTGTGCCATGACTAAATCTCAAAACAGTACTGCAATAGAAATAATAATAAACCATACAGGGAAAGATTATTTGTGTTTTAGAAAAAAGTATCAGTTAATTGTTTAACTAAATGTATTTAAAATTCCCTACTTTGTTCTCTCTCTTTTTTCTAATAATGTCAAAGTAACTTTGCAAAGACTGCTTGTGAAACTGGCTTGTTACTGATCACTGAGAATAAGAGTATTTCTTTTAATATGCCCAAAACACAAGCAGTTATTTGATGTTGGAAGCTGGTCAGTTTGTTTGATTTAGTACAGTGATTCATTCCCACTTTCTCAGCAAGTCTGGTGCTTGTACTATTCAAAACAATTCCGATATTTAAATAACTGACTGTATTTGTGTTGTGGGGGGTTTTTTTCAGTTAATGCTACTAAATATTTGATGTTCAGCTAGAGTTTAATAATTAGAAAATATAATGACTGCTAAATTAGCTTTTGCAGCTTTTTGGTCAGTAGACTGACATTTCACAGCCTGCCTAGCTGAAATTACTTTCAGCTAATTGAAGATTTTCTCACTCCATTTAGCTGCTAAACCCTGGCATATGGGCTTCTGATCAGTTTTCCTATGCAAACAGATCCTCAGAGGAAGCTAGCAGTGAAAATAATATTTAAAAAAAAATGCTGGTTCAAATACAGTTAAGACAATTTAATGTGCATGTTGGCAATGCTGGAACTGTACTCCACTCATCTGTCAGGGGAAGAGGGTTGGATGGAAGTGAGGAATGAGCTTCCCACACTACCTGGCAATCTGCTGGGAAGGAGCACTTCTTGGAGGCAAAGAAAGAACAGCATAGCCACATAACGATAGCTGATTAACTCTTGGATAACCATGTCTCTGTAGTTGCCAAACTACAGTTTGGTAGTATGCTGCTACTCAGTAGTTGCTGAAATACTCCTCGGGCAGCAATTTGACATGTGGTACTTATAATAACCTGGAGTTTATTTTGAGAGTGATGGGTTGGGTTTTTTTTATTTAGAGAGGTTAGGGAGATTAAAATAACATGGGCATCGCTAGAAAGATCTCGTATGTCAACTATGTTGTTTCTGATCGAAGGAAATCCTTGTACATCCAGCTTCTTAACTACCTGGTATTAACTTAGACCAGGCTTCTTCTGAAAAGAAATACCCTTCATATGTTAACACAGTTTTCCTATTAACTAATGTTACCAAACAGGTCTGTTTGCTGATATTATCGCTCATACCTTGCTTCAGTAGCATTGCAAGACCTGCACTTGATTTCTGCTCTGGCTGCCTCTCATAGTAACTTTTTTGTGTTGCAGAGAGCTTGTGTCTCATTGTTTTTCACTGGTAACAGCAACGTTTGCTTTCTCATTTGTCTGAAATGAGTTTAGTTCTGGGGTGATATTTTCAGTTTATCAGATTTGGAAATGTATCACTCTTTAGGTGGAGAACTGCATGAGAACTTCAATGATTTTAGTGCTTGTTTCTGTTAGTGCTGTAGTTAATTTTAAAAATTAAAAAAAAAAAGGCAGGGGGAATTGTAAAAATGAACTGTAGCAGTAGAGGCAACAGAAACCTGACTTGACTGGTCTTATTCTCATATTTTCTCTATTCTCTTTATGTGCCTAAAGTCAGGGATGACAGAACTGTGCTTTGAGTAGACACAGAGGCTGCAGGAAAGGAGGTTGCCTAATATTAGTGACCCTATTATTGGACCAAATTTCACTAGCTTCTGTTGTGAATCCTAAATAGAACTGAATATGTTTTCATGTGTTCACTATCTTATAGAGAAGATGTATGTCTTGGGGAAATATTAACTTTTAGTTTTTTTCTGATAAAAGACTTTAAAATAAATTGCTGTCAAGATATTGAAATACTATTGGTGACATAAATGTGTCCCATCCATCAACTTCCCACCCAAGAATAAGATTTATTATGCCAGTTTTTTTTGATTGAAATCACACTTTCATTTAAAAAATGTTTAATGAAATATTTCCTGCTAGTTTAAAGTACAGAGATCCTGAGTGTACCATCTGCTACAACGTCTGTATATAAAAATGACAGTCACTAATTACACTGTGCCAGTGGGGTGGGGGATGACATCAGAACTGAATTAGGTTTAATAAATTTAGCAAAAGATACACTTTTAAGATAAGAACAACTTCAGTATATGAAACTAGAAACTAGTATGAATAATAATAATATTGTTTTTCCCCCATAAAAGGCTGAATTTTTAGTATTGTCTAAAAGGGATATTTTCAGCAAGCTTGATAATACAAGTCCCGCAGAAGACTGACAGTTTGGGATGTCTCCTGGACTCTGTAGTGGTTTGTGGTGGACCATTTAGGAATGAATATTCAAAATGTTTTTGTTACCTTCTGGCATATTTTGATACACTGTCCATATAAATCCCCAAACTGGGTTAATCATCTGAAAAGGGTTTAATCATCTGAAAGTTAATTAAGTTCTCTCTAGTCATGCATGTATTGTATGTTTTCACTGGACTTAATTTACTGCTAGAAATAAGCCCATTAGGATAATTATTAGGATTCTGTAAGGAAAACAGTTATAAGCAACATTTTCAGGTTGCAAAAGACTCATGAAATTGTCCTGCACTTGATAACTTCATGGTTTAAACTCAGGTAACTGTTTTGCTTGGAGAGAAGGAGAAGCATATGGTGTGTATCCAGCAGCAGATGTGTCAGTGACGTGGAGATTTTACCAATAAAAATGTAGACAACTAGGAAAACTAGGTACCTCAAAGAACAGTAGAGAATGGAGAAAATCTGGTATGGAATCTTCAATGGCTTTGAGGATTTAAGCAATGCCCAAAATTTGAACTAATAGCCTTAAATCCACAATAGGGAGACAAAAAACCCTACAGAAAGTTCCCTGATTTCTGTGGTAAACTCCACTGCTAGAAGCCTTCAGCTTAGGGAAAGAAGGTGACTGAGGAGTTGTGTCAGCAGTGTTAGCGTGGGAAAAGTGAAGTGGAAGATCTGAGAAGAGAGGACTTGATCCAGAAGCTGGGCTTGGTGTTCCCTTCCTCTGTGTCAGCAATACAGTTCAGGAGCCTGTTGTGCCAAAACAAGGTTGCATGGTCAAAATCTAATACCTCATTTCCCAACTTTAAAATTTTCTCTCTTTGCTATATTCCTGTCCTTTCAAATAGGAACTCATGCATGCAGAGGGAATACATGGATTTCTGGGGGGCGGGGTTTGTTAATTTATCCTTTGCAGAGCTACTTATATTCCAATTGAGTCATCATTGTGGTTTAAACTTCGATACTACCAACGTTTGCAGCATAGACCTCCATCTCTAGAGTTTATAGAGTAAATGATACTAGTAGTATGTTGCTACCTCTTGTTGAACAGCTTTTAAAACATGGGATGCTTATTAATGTGTAAAACAGTAGTCCCACTGATAGGGAAACCTAGGATCAGCTCTAAGTCCTGTAATTTGGAGTTTTCTAGACAGATGCTTTCATCTTGAACTTCTCTCCTTTCTCTCCTGCTTGCTTCTTTCCATTCTGGGCATATAGGCCCTTTTCTTCTTTGGCTATTTGGCCCCCTCTGCCACCCTCACCCACTTGCTTTTATTCTGTTCCTGTAACTCTCCTTGCTTTTCTTATCACTCCGTGCTCAAATCCAGCTTTTTCCAGCTAATCAATAAAGCGAGTTGTAAGAACACAGGAGAGAGTGTCCTCGCTTCTGGTACAATAACAAAAGCCTATGCCTGGGGCCAGACAATTCACTAAAACCAAATTTCAAGTCTATGTCCCACAGAAAGTGCTGCTAGAGATTCTTAACAAGAGCTCTTGACAAGACTGTAATTTTCCGTAATCTCAGTTTGAAAACAACCTGAACTGTTTTGATTAAAACTTCCCACCAAAAAATTCAGCCGGAGGCAGGCGTCCTGTGCAGGAGCTCTCTAACTCCGTGGCTGACATCTGGCAAACACTGAAGACCTGGAAACAGGCTCCCAGGATAGGAAGTGTCATACGATATCAGTTCTAGCTGCCAGCTTCACTTCTCTTGCCTGTGGTAAAAAGTATTGTTTCAGCTACTCTGGTGGGTGCAGTCAAGCGGAGAGAACTTCTGTAGGGTAAAGGATACTCACGTGAGGACTCCTCTGGCCATTGCTACTCATATTGAAACGTCTCAGAGCAGTGTTAACCAGTGCTTAACTCCAAGCAGTGCTGGAAAGTCTGCAGCCCTGTATGAGCAAAAATTGTTTTGTGGGTTATTATTTTATTTTACAAAAAACTAAGACAAAAAGAGGCATTTCTAGGCACCTGATTTAGATAACTTTGAAATCTAATCTGTCTTAACTTGAACTCTCAGAACTATTAATTCGAGCCAAACTGTGCCATATAATTATGTTGGCTATTCCCTGTGGTGCAACATTGTCTGCAAAAGACACTGGTCACGTGAGTATAGCACTGTCAGGCAATTATGACCTGTATTGAAAATTATTGAAGCTTAACTAATTATCTAGCGAAAATTCAAAAGGAGAAAGCTCCTCCTCCAACTCTACATTCCCTTCCTTCCTAGTGAAAGTATGGGTGCTTGAATCAATGGGAGTTTTGCTACTGATTTCTGCAAATCCAGAGAACAATCAATCATGAGTATTTATTCCCTTCTTCCACTTTACATTTGGTTGATAAATTATATTTTGCAGTAATTCTTGGGTAAGGCAATGAAAATGTTGGTTTCCATTTCCTCTCCGAGTGCCATGGGAAGTTTTTCAGTGTAAATATTACATATTACAGCATTTGTGGAGTTGATGTTTATGCCTTTTTTTGAATTTCAAAGCAGGTGACAAAACTTAAGGGTGACATTTTTGTTCTCCTGATTGCAGGTTCAGTGAAAGTCAGGTGGTATTTCCGCTCAATGTCTTGCATATTAGAGTCTAACGTGCATTTTTTTCTTCTCTACACTTGTGTGCATGAAATAAATGTGATTTAGAAATGATCAGCTGGACAAAAAAAATTGCATTGGAGATTTTTCTTGCAAAGAAATTTGGGATAATATTCTTTGAATTCTCTTGGTTTATCATGGGCAGTGACTCCACAGTACACTTATTATATATTGAATATTCCTCCTCTTGTTTCAGAAAAAAATAAGGCTTCATGTCATCTTTAAACACTCAGCATCAGTGTTTGAGAGACAAAGGGAAGATTTTTTTTTCCATAAATACTTGAAAATCAAGTGATTATTTTCATTAGCCTGGTCAAAACTCCTTTATGATCAACTGTCTGTACAGATATGAAGATTTAAACCTTTTGAGCAGACTACTGACCATAAGCAATTTTCAGATTGTGTGTTCAGCTGTATTTTTTACAATTTGGATCTGCATTGAAGCATTAGGGAAAATAGTTGTACTGTTGTAGTGTTCAAGTTTGAATATCAAGTAGCTGAAAGAAATAGTTTATCATTTTATTACTGATATAGAAGCAGAATTCTAAGTAATCTCAATTATGAGTACCTTCAAAAAAAATTTCCTTTTGTGAATATCTTTAATGGAAAAAAAAGAAGGAAAATCAGAGAAATAAAGTTTATATTTACCTGACTAAAATATGATTTTCCTTTCCTCAAAGGTTTTAAACACTTAACACAGATTGATGTGTGCTGATAGAGTCTTTTATTCTCTTGTGAAAGAAAACAAAGCCACATTCCCTACAGATCCGCATGGGCACTAATCATCTCCAAAGCAGTCGATTCTTGACTGGTCTGAAACGTGTTTCGTTTGCTCTTGTGCTGCCCGAGAAGTATTTTCAGTGCCATGAGCCCCACTGAGTAATGCTGATTCATGCACACAGTTCTCATTGCATTAATGGGTTTTTCATCCATTTAGTTTTTGTATAATCCACTGGTGTTGCCCTGAATGGAGACCTTATATCTGTTATACCTGCTGTATTGCATACCGCAGAGATATGCTGCAAGACTAGAGATTTCTAATCCAGTCCCTAGCATCTTGGCTAATTTGAAATAGAAAATTGGCATGCAATAGTAGACTTTAGCTATAATAGAATTTACAATTAGTTTAACAAAATTAATTTAGATTAGAAGATACCCGTTCAGAGCTTATAGTGTTTAAAAAACTTTATACGAACTACGCCGCGACAGTGTTTTCTGCTCAATGGCAGGCTTCCCACAGGTGCAGGGAGAAACAGTGGGGCGTCGAGCTCCTCTCCAGAGCTAGCAGCCCGCTGGTGCACAGGCAGGGGTGACGGGGCGATGGCTGTGGAGGCAGGGGCCTAGCTGCCTGCTGACCTCGCTCCTGCGAAGCCGGGAGCTGCGGCCTCCTCACCCTGGCCTCAGGAGGTGATGTGGCAGGTCTCTGTGCTGGCTGGCTCGGGGGAAAGGGAACACGTTCCTCCTCCTCCAGGGAAGAGCTGTGGATGTTGTGGGCATCCAGGAACACAGCTTGTCTTTTAAAAGATGGATCTAGCTATGTGTTAGCTTGGGAAATATGCCTAGTGGTGCAAAGCACTTGGTGATTTACTGCACCAGAAAAGTCCTGGTGTGCTTATTTAACACATTTATCGGTCGCGGACTGCCTGCTCAGCTTGTTACATAAATGTTCTCTTGCGTGCAGAGAGCATCAAGGTCGATCGAGGTCATACAAGCAGTTTGATGTGAGTAGATGTGATCAGAGCGCATAATGACATTTGTCACTGGGCCTCTGCTCCTTCTCTGCCCACTCCAACACATGGCAAAACAGATACTACTTTCACAAGGAAAATCCATCGCAGCAATGGGAACATGCAGTGTCTCTGTTGTATTACCTAGGTATGTCACACCTGATGTCAATAAACAAACCTATAGAATCATAGAATCATAGAATCATTGAGGTTGGAAAAGACTTCTAAGATCATCGAGTCCAACCGTCAACCCAACACCACCATGCCCACTAAACCATGTCCCTAAGCGCCTCATCTACACGTCTTTTAAATACTTCCAGGGATGGTGACTCAACCACTTCCCTGGGCAGCCTGTTCCAATGTTTCACCACTCTTTCAGTACAGAAATTTTTCCTCACGTCCAATCTAAACCTCCCCTGGCGCAACTTGAGGCCATTTCCTCAAGGACATAATGCAGATAGTCAGCATTTCTTGTCTCTATGAATTTTGAATTTATAAAAAAGAACATATAAAGAGGGATGGTGGTGATCTTTCTGCAGCACATGTGCCTCATACACCACAGACAAATGTAAGTTGCTAAAGGCTGGAGCAAAAGATATGGCGATTCACAGGCCTAATCTTGTTAGCATTTTAAATCAACTTGCTTATTTTGTATCGAGAGTGCACTTCTAAGTAGCATCCTTTAAACTTGTTAGCATTTTTCTATCTCCTTTCCTGTGACTAAAGTACTTTTCATATAAGAAAAACTCAGAAGATTTTTAAGTTCAACTTCTTTAAAGGCTAATAAGGCAAATGCATGCTTGCTTGGGTCTGGTGCCTGTCAGGTCAGCTTCTGAACCACCGGGGGAATAGATCAGCATCACTACAGTGACACTAATTCTTCCAGCTCATTGGTAGCTTATTAAGTATGATGCGTATAAAAAAAATTACTTCCTCCTTATTCCAATAAGAGATCTGAATCTGGGATCATTAGATAATGCTATGTACAGACTTACTCTAGCTCAAAATTGCTCTCCTCCCACATTTTACTGACTGCACCTACACTGGCATCCCATCTTACTGTAAGCGAACGCTCTGTCTTGGAAGAAGATCATACCCTGCAATAGAGCTTCCCACCACCTCTCTTCCCAGCCTTGGATGTATAGATCTTATGTCCCAGGATGTGATGATATACTTTATCCAGAGTGCCAAATGAAGATTGTAGGAATGAAATTAAACAAGAATTAAGCAGCAGAATTAATTCACACAGATAAATGTTAAAAAAACAGAAATCTCCAGTCAAAAGTAAGAAAATGTATTTCACAAAAGCCAGTTTGATCTCTCACTCTTGATCCTTAAGTGAGGGATGAAAAATGCCTCCGGGAATTAGCCTGGGAACTAAAATTCACAACTTTAGTGGATACTAAAAATCATGGACTCAATAGAAAAACTGGTTGGCAGTGTTTCCTCCACACCATATCCTCTATTAAGAGCTCACTGTTCTGTAGGCAGTAATTACTGATTTCTGGTCCCACAGTGCCTAAAATATTATCACCTCTGTTTCTGCTAACATTCTCTTCTGCTCCCTTGGTACCAACTGTCTTTTTCCTTGAAAAGGACTAATTCAATTAAATTAAAATCAGAGCAATGATTCATGCTCTTGGTTTAGCTTGGAGATTCAGAATTGAAAAAGGGCTTACGTGCTTAAGAGCTTGTAATTTTTTTCCAGCTCTATCAATCAAAGTTGCCTTTATAAACATTGTCTTGTTTATACCGTTGGAGCATCGCAGGCTACAACAACATTGCATTACAAATACAAAGCATCACTGGTGGTTTAAAAAAATGGTGTATGCAGTCTGAAATTACTGAAAACCCACTTCTGCTCCGAGTCTTTTTTCAGTAGCTTTATTTTTACTTAAAAACCATAAAGTAGCTTGTATGTGGATCTGATATGGCAGCTAGGAGGTTGCACAGGGGATAGCAGCATGTCTGACTTGTGGTGAATTAGCCTTAATTATTCAAACTCATGAGTGGCTTAACAAAAACCAATCACTGCTTTCTCTCTTCCTCCTCCTGCCCTCCCTTGGCTTTGCTGGTTCCATTGTTTATTGGCATCTGTTACTGTCAATGTCTGCCTGTGACTGGTACAGATAAGTTGGGCTGCTGGATCACAGGCAGGGAGCCATAGATAGGGGGTGAAGAACAGCTCTGCTATTGTCCATTTACTAGAAATTAATTATTGTGATATAAAAGAATAAAAACTGTTCAGCAGCTTTATTGGTCAGTAATCTATATGATAGCTTTAATCTAGAGAAGATTCAGCAATTACAGTGAAATAATAATTTCTGATTGAGGTAATCTGTATTTATAATTCTAAACTTTGTGTGAGGTTTGCCAAGTCCTTAATGGTAAAGAAATATGGTGTTAATGTCAAAATTATTGAAACTGCAAAAACAAAATGGCAGACTAGCCAAGATCCTACACTGTGTTCACTGAGCCTTTCCCTGAACTGCAGAAACTGCATTTAGATGTATCAGATGATTTTCATTCTTTCTCCATTAAAGATCCAAAGTGTGTTCCATATTCTTAGGTTACTTTCTTAATTTTTACTTTATGGTGAAAAAATGAACGTTAATTTGTTTAGTGCTGAGTTAAAGCCTAGAGATAAAAATCCTGCTGTGGTTCATTAAAGGATTATTTTAGTTAGTAAGTGCATGACAGTAAAGCTGAAAGGTGTGGTTCACAACTTGGCCTTTATTGGTCCAATGGCAACATCTGTACTCGTGAATGAAATGGGACAAGACTCACTGGCTGGAGGGCAAATAGTGCGATTCAGCTTGCATTCCAGCAGCTAAGCTCTCTAGTCCCCTTCCCAAAACTGGACGCCTTCATCCACAGTGCTTATCAGGCATTATTCTTCTGCTATCTCCACCTTGGTGTGGTGTATGAAAGCGGTAGCTGGCTTAGGCCAAAATCATGCCACAGAGTGTGTAAATGAACAGCATGCTCACAGGGTGATCATAGGGTGACCTCAAACCCGTGCCTTGGCCTTGTTTAGCCCACAGATGTAGGTGTAGCCCGCTGTGCTAGGTGTTATACAAATGCAGAAAAAAATGATGAACCTGAAGAACTTATTGCTAACATATAAAAGAAGCAACAGACAGAAACAGGCCAAAACAGCTATACAGGGAGCCACCGAAGCAGCACCGGACAGTAAGATCAAGTTTTATCAGGCAGAGGGTAGGTTCATCTAAGAAACTGAGACACGTGCAATGTGACTGATTACATCTCTATGGATAGCTCCGAGCTCCTGTTGTTGTGAATGAAGAGATAAAGACACTTCTTGGTCCTGTAAAGGGAACCCAAGTGACTACTGGGCTCCATGGCCTGCAGAAACTGTTTGATAGAAGCCATTTTCTTCGATTAGACATTAAGTCTGCAAACTCTTTTGATGGAGAATTGTTTTCTCTAAATACAGTTCTAATCAGGGCAATCATTGGCAGATCTTACTCTCAGAACAGTACGTACATGTAGGAGAACAAGAGAAAGTATGATGGGGTTTTTAGCTTCACACTCCAAACACATTCAGTACAAGCAATGAAAACACAGAAACATAGGAAAAATTAGGTTGGAAAAGACTTCTGGAGGTGTCCCGTCCAACCATCTGTTCAAAGCAAAGCCAGTTTCCAAGTTAGCTCAGGTTTCTCACTGCCTTCTCCAGTCAGGTTTTTAAAAACTTCAAGGGTGGAGATTGCTTGACATTTCTGTACAACCTGTGCCAGTGTATGACCAGTCTCATAGTCATAAGTTTTCTTCCTAATACATAATAGGGATTTGCCTTTCTGTTCTCTCAGTCTCTTGTCGTATACTACGTCTCTATTCCCTGACTATCTGAGTGCTCCTGCTCTGGATACACTCCGGTTTTTCAACATTTCTCTTTTACTGAGTCTAAAACCGGACACAGTACTCCAGATGTGGCATCAAGAGTGATGAGCAGAAAGGAGCGATCATGTCCCTTAACTTGCTGGTTATGCTAATGCAGTGCACTGTGTAATTACCGTAGGAATAGGTAACACAGATTTTCAAAGTCATTTTAATCAGACAGTTAAAATGTAAGCTTCTTGCATAGAAGAAGTGGAAGAAGAAAATGATAAATGTAAATATTTTAGCTGATTTTATGTGTGGGGAAAATGCAGTCATGTTAATGCATTCATATATTCTAATAATAAATGCCAGCATTGTAATTTATTATCAGATACAGCAAAGTGGATGTCAGTGTAGTGAACAGCTACATAGTACTAAATGTTATTCATTCAGACATTGTTTAATTCTTGATACCTCTTTGAGTTGGTTAAATAGCATACTGGAAGCTAAACAGAGAGCAGGTAATGTCATTGTTTTGCAAAAATCCACTTAAATGGGCCTTTTTTCCTTTTTCCTTTCTTTTCCTACTTCACATGGGCACCAAAAAAAGCAAGTCACCCCACGTAAATGGATAGTCTAAAATAGTTGAATGAATGACTTGGCTAAGCTCACAAAACGAAGCCATCATTATTAAAAATGGCCTAGATAATTTGGCATCTTTATTTGTTAAGAACCTGACCTAACACAAATTGTATCTCAGGTCCAGGAAAACTAGAGTGCCACAGCTGGAACTTCAAGTGTGTAACATTTGTCTAATCCGTGATCAAAATGTCAGAAACAGATCTCACCAATACTGTTTCAATCATTATGTGCTGACTTCAGCATTCCAATATGGTACCTATTTAGGCATTGATGTTTACAGACTTTATTTCATTGATTTTCAAGCCTCCTGTTGTTCAGCAAAATGTTCTTAAAATGTGAAATAATCTTCCTGGGTAAGTAATAAATAATCTGATTTCTTGGGTCTTCTAAAGCAAACCTTGACAAAGAGAAAAATCAGTCACTGGCAGCAGATGGGACGATATGTCTAATATATCTCTGCTTTCTCTTTTTTCTGTGATTAAGTTGTATGTAGACATCTTGAATATACAGTTTCCCATATAAAAAGCTGCTATTAAGGCCATGAAGAGATTTTCAGGGATTAGCAAGTGCTGTCTGGGACTTTCTGCATTACTTAATACACTGTCTCCCTATTTCAGTGCATTGACTAGTTTCTTTTGTCTCTTTCCAGAGTTTCTCCATGAAAGCTGTCCGTGCTTCTGACTTGGTAAGAACAGTCAGGTTTTTTTCCCATGTGATACTTATGCTACTGATTTTAACAGAAACACACTTTTACTGCACTTGCAGATATGCAGAATGTCTCAAGAGCAGTGAATTTGTTCAGTCTTGGCATCTTCACTCTTAAGAGCCTTTTCAAAATGTAAATTAGAGACCAAGCCTACAGAATCAGAAATTTTAGAGCACATGCTAATTGCAGAAATCTGAGATGGTTGCTCTGAATGGTAAGTTGTCAGTCAGGCTTGCATTAATGTGAGCTCTGAGGATTTGTATTGCTAGCTTAGAGTAGCTCAAGAGGAAACGCGAATCTCTTCTCTCACAGGGACTGCAAAGCTAGCTCCCAACTCTATCCTCTTGCCCCTGAAGCTCTTTTAATTATTGTCATCTTGTTAGCATAATTCAACAACTTTAAAAATTAATTCAATGCAGATCAGTTAGTCAGGAAGTGAAATAGCGTTTCTTACATTACAAAATTATAACGTTACACAGTGATCTAAATTACCAGAAAGCTATGGGGCAATCCAAGTGTTTCTAGGCTTTTTCAGATTACAGTATTTCTGAATCAATAAATTCCCATAAAACATCTCAAAATCCTGTAGTCAGTGTTTGCTTTTCAAGCTCTAGGTTTATAAATACATATATTTATATGGGGGTGGTTTTTTTACTGAGCAAACAATAACTCTTCAGTTAAACAAAATTCATCATTTAGATACATTAAATGTGTTCAGAGGGTCATATTTGAAAAGGTAATTTTTAGAGTTCAATAGAAATGAAAACACGATCAAGTAGAAGAGCAAATGAGTTGAGAGACGTGGTGCTTTAGTCAACGCTTGCAACAGGCACAGAAATGGCTGGGCAGAGCTCATTGCTACCATTGTGTTCCTGTCATACAACAGGACTGTTTGAAGGGCTGTTTGTCCGTCCTGCAGGTGGAGATGGCCAGAGCGGTGACGCTCCAGGCTTGGCTCTTGCTGAGGCAGTTCTACATTCTCACAGGCCACTTCACAAGACAAGCTCACAGCCTCGCTTACAAGTTTTCAAGGCTGACTTGTGGTCTTGACTATATTGCTTTGTTATCATGAAAAGGAGGTTTCAGGAACTGTCTATTGACATAAAGATAAACGGGCTATTCTTACCAGCTGATGGCAGAGCAGGGAGTTGTAGTGCAGCTGTTTTGGCTTTGCAAAGAAATGGAGGTGTGAAAATTTCTGGGAAAATTACAATAGTGGGCAACAGCAGGGAAAATTCCAGGCCTGATTCAGAGCAGACCAGACTTCCAAACTGCTCTCAGCATCCTTGCCCTGATCTTTTGGGAGTTACATAACTAGGAACAAGATAAATCAGTCTGATTTAAATCATGCAGGGAAAGGCTCAAGCTGAGAAGCAGGTTTGGGGGTTCTGTTTGCTGGCTCTGTAGGATTATAATAAACCTTTCTACTAAATCTCCTTCTTAAGCCTGCCTCCTTTAAAGAAGACAAAGAGCACAGTGGTTGGTAGCACAACAGACATCATGTGTTTGGAATGATGACATAAACAAGCTCTGGGAAACAACAGTACAAAACATCTACTGACAGAGGGAAGAAGGGGAGGTCTCTCGCATTCTGCAGATGTACAAAATAGTTTCACTGTCTTGTGCCAGAAGCAAACGTACCAGGAATGTCTTCACAGAGTTAGGTCCTGCGACAGGAATTCTTTCCTTCACCAGCTCAGTAACTTTCTTTATGTAAGAGGGCAGAGTAAGGTCCTCCAAAACTAATTTGGCTAAACAGTAAGCCATATGAGTTGTGTCTTTATTGTGTCTAGCCCTGACTGAGACCTCTGAGGATCAGCATGTGATTTTCCTTCATCATAGCAGTGGTACATATTAGATTATGTGCCCTGGAGTGAGAGCTGGGGAAGGTACTAATGTGTGTGGAATTATGCAATACAGTAGAAACATTTCTAGAGGAGACATCTGCCATGCAGAGTAGGTGAGAGCAAATGTAAACAGCAGCAGAAAGTATCCGAGGATCTTAAATGTTGTGAGTGTATTTATGTTTCTGTCTTATGAGACTGTCACTGCCAGCTGAGCTGCACAGTGGGGATGAAAATAGCACATGCATGTACGTATGGTGCAGCTGTATCTGGGACATCATCTTTAAGTCAAACTCTGTCTTCTTGCATTTAGTGAGAGTAGTTATGCAACCACTGAAGAGATGGAAGGAGGCACAAGACAGTAAAAGCCTTCTGATGAGGATAAAAGGTGAATTGAACTGGCAGACAGGAGCTTTTCTGGCTCATAATAATAGTGGAAGAGAAGATCTTTTCAGCATCAGCATGAAGAATGTGTGCAGGAAAGGAAAATGGGAAGTTGGAAGAAACAGACTGCAGAACAGGGAGAAGGATGAGACCCAAGGCAAATTAGCTGGGGGTATAAATTAAGCCTGGAAAGATGATCCAGTTTACATTAGCAAAAAGTAGCACAGAAAAGGTGAAGCAGGATGGAAGAAATCTGTTTTGGACTGGGCTGAGAAATGAGTAGGAAATTAGAAATAAGATTTAACATGGCTTGCATGTTGCTCTGCATATGTATTTGGGCAGTGAACTCTTCCAGGATCTTATACGCAGCAATAAATGCTACCACACCTACAGGTTTCCCATCTGTTGCTAATACAGAGGATGCTGTGTGCATACCTTTGACCAAAAGCAGCAGCAGCTCTTGCAGTTAATTACCACAATTCTCCATTTCCAGACATTGATTATCTGGTGAGGGGGGTAAAGTTGAAACTATAATGATTGGGCTTTTTATACCTAGTCTTTGTAGTTTTGGGGGATATGTTGTCATGGAGGTTTTTTTGTGTAATGTGCATTGTTGTATCGTCTGAACTCTTTGCATTAGTAGTGGGTTAGGCAATGGGACTAGCAGTTATAGCATGTCTCACAGAATCTCTCCACGGAGAAAACTGTGGCAGTGGAGGGTTTATTATAGGTTTTTGTAATAAAACATTACTGGTTTGTGTAGAACAAGGCAAGGCTAAAGAGATTCATTGTCCATTCAGGGTTTGTGATACTCTGAATTTCCTGGGGAAGTTTATCTTTCCATTCTTGGACCAAGACCTGAAAGTTGTGTTTGCTACATGAATCTCTTTTTTTTGTGTAAAATTCCTGCGTGTTAGAGGACTAAAAACCTCACTTGTTCCTTCTGATCACTAATCACAGCTGTCATTCTTGGTACTTGGATTACTGGCACTTCAGCATTTCCAGCAAACTGGTGCCACTCTGGGAATGGGCAATAACCTACTACCAGAATCATCTGCTCTTGCGTCCCTGTCTGGAAATCTGTAGTATTTCAGAGACTGATGCAGCCACTCACGTTCTTTTATTCAGCCTGTAACAAACACAATCCTCTTTTGCTGATCAAATTGCTTCCAGGGATGTCTAGACAACCATCAGACAGATTTCTTCCCTGTGTATGGAGTTACTCCTGTATAAATATTTAAGCAGTTCTTCATTTACCTGATCACGTGTTTGCTGTACATTTTTAGCTGGCATTTTATTTTATCCATGTACTAACCATACACCCAAACTCTAATTACTGTCAGCACAGTGAGTTCGCATTCGGATGTTTTCTGGTCTGTTATCCTTATCGTACTTACACTTTAATGGATGAGATAAGCCACACTAAAGGTATCTTGTGTAAACTTCTGATAGTTCTTTGATGGTCTACAGACATCTTGATCATTAGTCCATTACCTATCTGCTTATCAGTTAACAATCTCAAGCCATTCAGTTGCACAGCTTTGATAATTCTAAATACAAGCTTCCTGTGCTTTGGGCCTACTTCACATTACTGTAACAAACAGTTGTAAACCCCAGCCTTCATCCTTGAGCTGGGACCAAGCCACAGAGTCCTAAAGATGAGGACACACATCTAATCAGTGTTTGGGAAGTGGGACAGTGAGAGTGAAGGACAGATTCTGCCTGTTCATGTCAGAAACTTGGTCAAGGAGATAAGCTGAATGTACCAACTGGATTTCCAAATGCACGCATGCATTAATCCTGTAATCTAGATGAGCTCTGATGAAGGCATGAGCTACAGAAGCAGTTTTATCACTTGTTGGGCTGGAAGAGAATTTTATAGCTGACTGGGACAGTAGCAAATGTAACCTGTGGTGCTGTTGTGTGAAAACCTGCATTAGCTGTGATTAGCTGTGGATGCAGGAGTGTTCTGAGATGACACACTGAAACGGCCAGTTGTGGATGCAAGTGTGAATTGCAACCAAAGAAACTGAAACTATTTTGCACTTTTTTAAAAAATGCTTTTCTCTGCCCGCATCACCCACATCCTTTCTCAGTTTCAGCTTCAATATAAGATCTTGCTGTTCATGATCTAAACCAGGCAGTGGGGCATACGAGAGGCAGGGGTATAGTCATATGCCAGGGGCCAGTACAGCTGAAGAGGTAGTGTGCTAGACTGTGTTTTTCTTTTTCAATTTAGAGACAAAGAAGTGGTATATTTGGAGTGGCTTACTTCAGCTTATTTTGTGCATGCAGGAGGAAGACAAAATTTCCTTTTCAAATAGGGCATTGACTCTTTGAATCACAGAGAATGCCATTTGCTTAAATCTCTCTTCCACAAGCCAGGAAAAGCATCACAATCCTAAGTCTAGTGGAAAATAAGGCCTTTAAGTTATTTAGAACTTGTTGATGAATGATTTCTGGAAATGTAGATTGTTGATTATCCAACAATCCAAGTTGTTTTGGAGGTTTGTTTGTTGTTTTTTTTTCCACATTTGTAATTTTTTCAACAAAGTTTAATAATTCTTTTTCTGGTGCCTTATTTTGCTACAGGCTTTGGGTACTTATGACTGATTTTAAGCACCCTGCAGAGTTTCTTAGAATGTAATTCATCAGCTGTAGTAAACTTCAGAAAGAGGTATTTGTCACGTACCTATACCTTCTTGCTAGCCTGTCAAGTAGCCCAGTCCAAATCACAAAAAAAAATCAGCCCTTATAATACATTTTAAATGTTATCAGGTTTTAACAAACTATATAAAAATGATTGGGTTTATTTCTTTATTAAAGGAATCTAAAACACTTAAAGGTTTTTGGCTGAAAAATATGTTCCCAGAGACCCTTTTCTACCAGTGACAGTGGAAAAGGAGATGTTAGAGCAAGCAGGATAAAAATCTTTTTCAAAGAAGTAGTAGAAATTATTTGCTCAAATAGGAGTTAAAGTTTCTGGTGATTATAGTTCAGCTGATATGAAATAAATGTGCTTTGACATACTAATTCTCCATAGGGTCACAGTCATCTTTCTAACACATACATTGTCATTTACTTAAACTCAGTTCAGCTGCTAGTGGCATTAGTAAACTTCTAAGAACATTATGCCAGATGTCTGGTTTCAGACTAGAGGTGTTCTGACACACAGGCTCCCTCTTGCACATACTGTGGAGGGAAGGAGTAAAGCCTTGCAGGCAAGGAACTGAGCTGAGCTCTGGAAGGTGTCTGGGTTCACCTCATGTAACTGCTACAGGCTTCCTCTGTGGCCACAGGCAAGCTGTTCTGTCAAAAAACACAAGCCTACACCTCACAATCCCTTTTTCCCCAGTGTGCCTCTCTGCCTTCAATGACATGACAGCATAGCGCATGGATCTTCTTTTGGATGTGCACAAGCAGGAGACTTTCTGCTCAGTCTGTAGAAACTCATGGCCTTGGGTTAATCCTCAGAGCACCTCAGCAGTAAAGCATTGTACAAGAAAAAATCCTGACCTTTAAAGAGGTTTCAGAAAGGAGTGGGAGGAAAGCACAGAGTTGCAAAGTGGCTTATTTTAGCTCATCTATCAGGTCAGCAATAGGGAGAGGAACAAAACTCAAGTCTGTGATGCCTGCTGTTACTGATCTCACTTTAACAGCCTTTCAGTTAATGCATGCCTTGTTCCCTCCCATCTGAATTGTCATATACACATTTGGTTTTTATCTAGATGACTGGTTTTATATGTTCTCCTTAAACAGAATTTTACTTTTTGCAGCTGCTCACTGGTTGGCAATTGGTAGCCACACAAATAAATATAGTATAGCAGAAAATAGCTGAGGCGTCTTTATAGTAGGACATCAGACTTCACAAATATAGCAGCGTACTGGAGTCAATGAGTGTATAAAAAAGAACAATTTGGTTAGTTCAGCATACTTGATTTCCAAAAATCTTTTGATACGTTCCTGCCTTACCAGAGGCTCTTTAAGGAACAAAGCAGTTAACTGATTAAAAGGTAGGAATCAAAGAGTTACAAATAAATGGTCAATTTTCATGATAGAGAGGTAACTATAGTCTGGTTTTACTACCTGCCGGCTCAGGCAATGATTATGTCAGTCACACCAATTACAAGTCTCTCAAAGACAAATCAAAAGGAGTAGGGCATCCCGCTGAGCACCGTGAACCCATTGATCTCAGGCTTGGTCACTGCTCTTGGGATAGTTTGGGATAGTTTGCAGAGAGCAAACGATTTCTCACCTTACCAAAGAAATGGCCTACTGAATGGCCCTTTAGAGCTGGACCTCTGGGTCATTAGATGCATAGTGGGCTAGAGAAATGTCTCTATGAGGAAAATGAGTTCAACTCATTTTTCTCTTCAGGCTGGAAAAGAAAAAACAAGAGTGAGGGTGTAACAGAAACCTATGGAGTTATGAATGTCATGTGGAGGTGGACTAGACAACCATGATTTAGTGTCCAATGAAATTACCAGGTATCAAGGTAGAAAAATAAGCAAGACTGAGTACTTTATTATACAGTTTCATAATTCAATTATAGAACTAGTCATCACACAGACGCTGTAGCAGCCACAAATGTATATGACTTTAGAGAGTAAGTAGACAAAGAAGAAGAAGGTCCATCAAATATTACTAAACACAAAGACACTTAAATAACTTTGGCTTTGGAAGTCCCTAAACAAAGATTGCTGAAAGCTGGAGTGATCTATGAAAAAACTATGGAAAAATTGCCCTGATCTTTACTTTTTCCTAAGTCCCCAGCAGTGGCTCCTCTAGGAGTCTAGAGGCTGGCTAGGCAGACCTTTGGTTTGAACCTCTGTGTCTGTTTCTTGCACTCTTATGGTGACTGCAGACTCAGGCCACTGGTCTTCTGGTTGGTTTTGGTTTTATGTTTGTATACATTGAAGGCTGCTGGAGACAGAGTTTTCTCTTGCTCTGTGGATGTACAGTCTCTAATGGAATGGGATGGGCTCCTGATTGCTCCCTAGGGTTTCATATGCTACTTTCATACATACTGTAATTAATAGGTAAGAGCCAATTGAAAATGTGCACAGTAAACACAGAATCTAGTTTGACACGCTCATCCCACAGCTAGAGCCCTGCTATTATTTGCATAGGAACCTGCCACGTTTTTTCCTTTCTCTAACTCTTCCACCTTTGAGGCTCTCACTTAGAGCCACACAGTTCTTCATTGCCCACAAAATTAAGTACTGACTAGCACAAGGCACCTTGACTGCAAGCTTCTTCCTTCAAAACCTCTTTCAGAGTATGTTTCTTCCAGCATCTCAGAGAAACAAGCCTCACACATGCCATTCAGGAAGGAAGAACATCCTTCCTGGCACAGAACCATTCTCTGGCTCTCCCAGGGGTGCATTCTCTGTTTATTTCTTGCTAGCTTCCCCAATTCAGGAACATCCCTGCTGCTTTCTTGTATAATGTGGAGCACCCTTTGTAATGAATAATAGCTAATGCTGAACTGACATCCAGAAAGAGTTTGAATCACTTGGTAGCACAGCATCAGCAGTCAACCCCAAATCAATTTTTCCTCAGTATTCTGAGTAGGCTCCAGACCAAATACTAGCATCAAGTTAAAAAATAATCACTTTTTAATATGTGAGATTAGGTCTCCTTTGGTACCTCAGTGATGGTACCAGCCAGGCCATATTCTAAAATTCACACTGACATCAATGAGGGCTGTTGACAGGAAAGATATGTAGATTAGAAAAATGGAACTATCGTTTAGATTCTGATTTTGGTTTTTTTGCCCTTAGTACTGTTTTTTTAAGTATATATTTTTCGGCAAAAATAGATTGATTTCACTTTAGTTTATACTGTATTGGCTTTCAACAAAATCTGGATTGCAAATATTTTAAGTGAAGTTGTATTTAGAGAGATACATGGTCTGGATTTTAAAGTTCATTTAAACTCTTATCCATTAGTTCTGTAAAATCTTGGGTTTTGCCAAGCATAAAGTTTGGTGAAAGTGTGGGCAGACCATGACTCAGTTGTAATTTTAAATAAATCTCTTTTTTATTTAATTTGAAGCTCTATTGGGTGCTTCACTTAAGCAGAATCTAAGGCAACAGGGGTCCAGCTGAGTGGAGTTATCATGCATGCCCTGCTGGAGGTGGGATGTGAAAGATCTTCTCTGGAGCTTTCTGACAGCAACCATGAATGTCTCATCAGATAAGTCTTAAAAGGACCATCAGATAGGAAATACATTTGTAGAGCCCTGACAGTGAATTTTGTTAGTGAAAAACAATGCATCATTCAGAAACAAGGCTAGGGACTGCTGCTTATAACTCTCAAAGCACTGTTTTGTTTGGATAGCTGGGGAATGATGTAATGTTGTTGAGATTGGCTAGGACAGACTGCATTCCTTGTAAATGCCGTGTGGTTATTACTCTTTAAGAGGTGAGCCTAAAAGAGAATAGTATCTGTCTTAACACTGGGCAATCTGAGGATAAAAAGAAAAAACAAAAGCTCTTGGGCATCTCAAGGTCTATTGATCAGAGATTTTGTAATGTGTTCTTCCTCGTTGAAGGTGGTGTCCTTGAGCCTGACCAAAAGCACACTCCTATTGCTAGAGGATGTCCCTCTGTCTTCAGCAAGGTTTGGATCCAATCCCTCTCTTATAAATTGATCATACCTTCAAAATCAGAACCACTGGCTCTGAGATGTGCCTTGCCACATACTTGATTAAGGACTTCTCTGGGCCAGTAGCCCAGAATTTGTGACTTCTGCCACTTTTCATCCCATCACCATTCTTCATGTTTCCTCTCCTGGAAGAAAATTCACAGCAGTATTGTGGTGGAAGGAGAGGAAAGGAGGATTTCCTAAAAACCTTGTCTCCTTTATGACAGTAATGTAAAATATAGTTGGCATGGCACACTTGTTGAATCAAAACTTTAATGTTTGTTTTACTTATGGCATAACTTCTAGCTGTTGCTGATATATATGATTACCGAATGAATTGTGCATTAATGCTGCATTACTGTGAGCCGACTGTAACCAAGCATTTTCTTTCAGACCACCAGAAGGAGCTATTGAATTCAAAAAGCCTTTCCTTCAAAGCAGGAATTCCTTGTACAGCAGGGCAAGCAGTAGGGTAATGGAGCAGGCACACTGTCTTCCTTGCAAAGTCCAGCTCTGAGCTGCAGAGCAAGTTCTCATTTAGAGTCTGCATCTTTTTCTGATCCACTGTCTTGTAGTAATCAAAACTGACTTTACAGGGTTTAAGATGCTTCGGGGAGTGATTTCAGGCATCATTCCTTAAACATATGCTAACAAATACTAACCAAATCCAAAGAGATGGGAAATTCATTGAGGCAGGTTTAACCATATATTTTCAAAGCACAGGCAGTGTGGAAGCTGCCATTTTCCATTAGGTCAGTTGGAAGATGTTAGCCTAACACCTGCAAAACACTTGAGAGAGCTAATGGCAATATCCATAAGGATAAATGAAACCTGAAATTCTACTTACCCAAGCTGACTGGTAATCAAAATGCACCAGTCACCTGTTATGTGTTTTCTGGGGTGATACGAAGATGTGCAATTATTTGTTGTTAACCCAATACAGGTGTCTCATGATCAGATTCATAAAATGAGGTATTGGGATCTATAAATAGGCTTCCCTCTATGAACTTTGCCCTTTATATTTGACCAAAAACCTTATACCAGTGGAAGGCAGATTATGTTGCTTCTGCCTGTCTTCCATTTACACTTTCTTTCATCTGATAGCCTGAAAATTTGTGATGGTGGTTTGCGGGTGGCACATTCTGTGTGAGTGTGTGTGTGGCTTTGAATCAGTGCTTGGGACAGGACCTTAATTAAGTCTGTCCACTGCTATTCACAGCTTGCTTTGCTATTTTAACATTGACTCGGGAGGACAGTCATACTGCTTGTCTGTAAGAGACTATCAGGATGCAATCCTACGTATATTTCATAGAATAAAATCCACATCTATCTATGGGAGGAGCAGGTACAAGCACAAAACATCAGTGTCTCAGTTATCCTTTGTTGTATGCTAAGACTGATAGGAACTCTGGCTCTCTGGATGGATCTCAAAAACTATGCCTACAGTTGTTACTGTGTTGGGATATTCTTCTGGATCTGCTCGTTTCTTTGGGAAGGAAGAAAAGTGTGGGGTGTCATGGAAGAACAGGATGTATGCTGACACATGGGTTGTAGGCAAAGGAAAGGGAAGTAATGATCAATAGTGGTTATTTCTGAGTATGCCATAAACCAGCATTTGTCACTAAAGTCCCGGTTGTGATGTTCTATGCAATTTGCTAAGTCAGTGTATTCAGCATATTAAAAGAATATTTGGTTTAAACATATGTATTATGCATGTCTTTGGATTAACAGGAGGAGAAAAGATGTCTGAGGAATAACTTTTCTAAATACTTTTAGGTAGTAATTCAGGCTGACTGATCTCAGCACTGGCTTTTCTTAACGTTGAGTTTCTTAATTTATAATGCATTTGCACTCAAGAGACTCTGCTCGTACTCAGGCATAAGTTTGGGGCTGTACATAGAGTAAATCAAATGTTGCCCTGAGGAACTTATAGTGCAAATGGTAACAAGACATGAAAAGTAGGTATAAATCACAAAGTAGGAGAAGACAAAGGAGCAGGCAGAAGCTGAAGGATAATGTGGAGAGAGGAAAAGATATATAGTGTTGGCTGAACATCTAGTTTGGAGGTTTCATATGTTGGGCTCTTTTCTTATTTTTCTTACCATTACAATGTCCAGTAGTGCTTGTGTTAGATCTTGTGTTAGATGCTTTGCTGTGCAAAGATGGAAATTGAAGGTTGTCCCTGCCTCAGATTTAGTCTGTATGATTGAGACCCAAGATAAGACAGTTGGAAAATGATTACAAAGAACAGGTGCTATAGGCAATGAGTTACCTGTCAAAGACACTTTCTAAATTTAGCAGTTCCAGAATAAAATATATTTGTTATTTTATTATGACTCAAATCCTATTTATTTATGCAGTGAGGCTACTCCCAGAAGTAATTTGTGCATAATATTACATAAATGTAAATACTTTTGCTTTTTCTTTGTAGCAGTATCTCACAGAGATTTCTTTTTCCAAAAACAGTTTAACATGTCCTGTGCTCTTTTTCTTGGGAAGTGGGAATTAGTTACAACATTACACCTGTAATGACCTTGAACCCTGATTATTGTAATTTTCTTGAGTTATGAGACTGTTGCTTTGATTAAATGTAGAAACAACCACCAATCTCTGTCCTCAGCAGCACAGGGGGCACTAAGACCATGTCAGCTTAAAACTCACTTCTCTTCATGCTACAGATTTTCATCCCCAGAGCTCTAACAGTGTGGCACAAACTACCAGAGGACCTGTCTCAACCTGAGCCTGACTTCTGTGACAACTACATCTCATAGGAACAAAAGCATTGTTAGCACTCAGAACATAGTTTACAGGGAAATCGCCTTGGAAATATGTCTTTTCTCACAAAGAAAACTTTCTACTTCAAATTCTCAGTAAACCTGCAATTCAAAGAAAAGAAAAACCGTAGCCTTTATAAAACTAAAGCAAGAAGATACTTCATATTATTTTGCTTCCACTTCATCGACTGGTGCTTGAATAGTCCTAAAAGAATCTAAATAGACAAGTAAATGAAAGCAGACTATAGGAATTCAGTTGTGGAGAGGAAAGAAACCCCTTTCACTGTGCACAAGTCTCTTGGGAAATACACAAGTATGTTACTATCAATATATTATTTACAGGGAGCTGAATCTGATTTTCTCTTTATGAAAATAACAAAGCCCATTTACGACCTATTCCCAGCAAACAGATGATTTCTGTTTGTCCAGTCAGTCCTGGCCTATGTGACAGCACATATCATTCTGTCCTTTAAAGGTGTGCATCAGATCTGTATAGCTGTGTTCCGAGTGGGCTTCCTACAAAATTCTCCTTTTTCATCTTATTCAGGTTGAAGGTAATTGGACACTGGCTGGTCGGTTTGTTGACCTTCTTGGGAGGGATCCTGGTACTGGGAGTTGAGCTATTAGGTTGCTTTGTGTGCTTGCAAATAGTGGTTTTGTGATGAGGCTTTTGTGCCCTTTGAACACTGTGGGCTTCAGTTCTGCCAGTGCAGGCACTAAGGTACAGGAATCCAGTCATATGCTGTCATCAAAAGGTTTGGGGCATTCCTTAGCTTTTGCATGGTGCATGGCTTCTAGTGGGCCACAAGAATTAGATTATTAGAATAAATGAGTTCTTACAGAGTCAGATTGTCAACGTACTACTCCCCTTGGTGAGTTGTTGTATGTCTAATCTGTCCAATGTCAGTGCAACTTTTGTATGAGTAGGTATTCATTAGCAAGAATAAAGGGTTTTCAGTCTGGCCTCTTTCCAACATTGAGAATGTGTTACTCATGGTACAGTTACTGATTAGTAGAATGAAACATTCAGGACATTTTGACGCCCTCCTCATTTGGTGGCAAACATCTGTCTATAGTCACAGACCAGACCACAGAGCAAGTAGGAGAAAGTTAATGCATCTTCGAACTCGGTCTTAACACTCAATAGAAGCTTTCAAGGGAGGTATTAATCTCAAGTCACATCAGCTTTCTGAAATGTCAATACATAGGCTCCCTCTCTTTAGCCAGTGGTGAGAAAGAGGCAGTTTCAGAGGGCAGTTGATCCCACCTATCTTTCTCCATTGGCAGGGGAGGAAATTAGGTGACTAACGAGCTAGAGACCTATTTTTAGAAAGATAAATATAGATGAGAGACAAGTTACCCAAACTAAGTCTGTTCTTTGCACGCTGGTACTGTTACATGATGGTATCAATCAGAGCTGACTGCCTCTGCTGTGTTCATGATGGAAGTGTCTCCCACGGGCAGCATCTCCCGCATCATGTAGCACAGTCCATGCGTCCAGTCAACCACTGTATTTTCCTTCCCATGAGGGTAAATCTGCCTCAGTCAGTAACAGAGATGAAAAAAGTACTCTGAAGCAGACTGAAAACCGTGAAGTGGTACCTTTCCTGTCCTGTCCTGCCCTGTCCTGTCCCGCTGACCCTTTTGCCCTAGTCTCCAGATTTTGCCATCTGTGAATGTTGTTATCTAGTACTCTGCAGAGCAGATCGGGTGACTGATCTCTTGGCGCAGCCAATGTGTTGCCTTGGTGGGTAGTGTGGGATGAAAAAAGCACAATACATGCCTTTTCTGTCTGAGACTTGTTTATCTGCACAACATCCAGGCCGCTCTGAGAGGCCTCTCCTCTTGGTGATCACTGGCAACCAAAAACGAATCAAATCAAGGCAAAGTTAGAGAAATTCTCCTATACAAAGAGCTGCTCTAAAACAAAGCCGCGTTTTTGTGGTGCATTGTCCTGGCTCTGTGTGAGTCCTGTAAAGAGACAAAGGCGAGCAGGAAAGAGATCTCAGCTGCTTAGTAAATGCCCTAATTTGATTTATTAACTGCTCCCTTCCCCCACCCAAACTGTTCTGCTAACCTGTTAGTCCCAACTCAGACAAGTAAGACCAGCTAATCTGATTAGTTCCGACACACAGGAGCAAGGCTGCTGGGAAAAGCTGGACCTTTAAAGCTGTTTCAGGCTTCAGCTTCGATCATAATGTTATGGGTTTGCCGAATGTATAGCGCAGTGTGACAGGAGCCCGGCAGCATGTACACAAGTGAGCAGTGTGACCGTCACTGAAGATTTCTACCCTGGGTCTGAGGCCACTGGAATACAAACCATGTTTCGTGTCACCTTCAATGTTGTGACAGAGAAAGTTACCTTTACCTTGGCAGCCTGCCCCTCCGTCACGTGGAAGGTAAGCTCAGATATGCATCATGTAAAAAGGTTGATGGCACAGGAAAATGAGTATTTAAACTGTTTTCCCAACAATAGGCTGTGTTTACAAAATTTTAAGGGGAGTAATAACGTTTTAAGGGAACTGCACTGCAAAGTGGCATATGCACAACTCGGAGTTAGACAGACTAAATGGACCTGGTTCTAGAGAACAGCTTTTTCACTGCCTTTTAAAGCTTTTATCATTTGACATTTAAAAATAGTCAAATGCATAGTCACTTTCCTCATTCTGGTCTGGAAATGCCACTGGATTTATATTAACAGCAAATCCAGAGAGGTATGTAAACAGAACCTACTTCTGTGTGTAAGGAAGGGACACTGTTTGGGGAAAGCTTTCGAGCTTCCTAGATAATTTAGGGATTGCAAGGATTTGTGAACTGTACCAAGGTAAGATAAATTAGAAAAATCTGCATCCCTATGACAAAGGGACTTGAAGCAAAAAAAAAGATGCATAATTTACCTGGCATGGGGTTGTGATAAAATTTGGCAGAAGCCAGAGATGCTTTGCACATCAGCTCCTTCTCTCATTCAGAGATTCAGTTCAGATCATTTCCTTGAGACAAGTGTTCCCATCTCATCTTCAAGAGACCAGCATTATCAGAATGAGATGGAACTAGGTTCATTGCCTTTCCTTTCTCTATTAAGTGAGTGTGTGCTTTCACTATAGTGCAGTTTGAGAAGACAGCCACTATCTTCTGAAGTGTTGCTTTAAAAACTTCATTTTAGAGTCTATTACTTACAGAGCAGTTACTGTAGGAACCTCACCTCTGTCTGTTATTATGCCTTTCAGATGTGAGACGATTATGAATAACTAGATACAGTGGTAGAGCAGGGTAACTGATCTTGCTTCTGCTGTGCATGATTCATTATGCTGCATAAGTTGTCATATACCTTTGCTGTATCGTTTTCTCAGTCTTGGACCCATCTTTTCTCTTGACTTGTGAAGCAGACACTGGCTAGAAGCTGTTATCAGAAGGTCTTTAAAGGGCCTGATACAGTGTGGCCCTAGCCCACATCTGTGCTATGTGTAGCATCATACGCTTAGTAAAAAACCACCTACCGGGGCAAAGTGTGTTTGGAGTAAAATTCACATGAAATTAATTTTACTGGACACCCTCTCTCTGTGGGAGAGTTTAGGGTGATATTGCTTCAGTTTCCCTATTTATTAGGAAAACTTACCTTCCCAAACATGTCTATTCACTAAACGGTAATGAAAAGATCATTTCAACACAACATAAAATGGCTTTACCTATGCTTGCTAATGGTGTGTTAAAGATTTTTCTGCCTTCATATCAGAGTTGTAAGGACTTACAACTCTCTGCCTTTAGGCTGCAAGGCACATAGAAGAGGGGATTGAAATGGAAAAGGATACTGGATCTTACCATGCTGCAGTGTTCCTACCTGATCCTGGCTCATGAGCTCTTGGTACAGCAAACATGGATGCAAATATAACCCAGCTGGGTGCTGCATTTCGGTGCTCATTTATTACATTGCTGAGGGCTGTTAGACATAAGTGCATTGTAGTAAATCCCTCTGGAACAAACTGGCAAGTACTGAAAAGTGCATCCTGGCACACTTTTCCAGTTCTCCAGCTCTTCTATTATTTATGTAATTTAAATTATTTGATATGTGCAATGTGCAAACATGAGCAAATGCTTAAAAGTAAAAGCTAAAATAAACTATGGTACAGTAGAACTTTCTGAAATGTAGTACCTTTATTGATGAACTATGTAAAAAATATGTGAGAAAGTGGGCACAATTGTATGGAAAAACAAGATGGGATGCCAAGTCAGCAGAAAAAATGGCTTTGGAGTAGAACTTACATAAGTAATGCTAAGTTAATTTAAGGAAAGCTTTGTGGAGGGAGGTAATATTTTTTATTGACCAACTCTTACAGTTAGAAAAATCTGACAAGCTTTCAGGCACACAAGCCTTCCATTCTGACAGTAGGGGCCTAATGAAAGATACTGTTTCCCTACAGCCTTACCTTGCTTATGTCCTTATATCAGCTAGAACAGCACTGGTACTCCAAGTTAATTTAAATCCTTTGAAGCTGAAAGAGGTCACATCACTGCTGGAGGAGGAAGGACAGAGACATCTACTTTCAGACTGCTAGGTCTTTTTCTTTCAAGAGTAGGTGGCCCAGCCTGCAGATAATGCTGAGATGTTCTGCTTTTCCACATACCCGTGGCATGACCAGCAGATGAGTCTTGCGCAGTGGGTTGGGGTCAGGAGAATGTGGCAACTCTGTAGCAGACATCCTGGGGCCAGGAGGAACAGTGCAAGTTCTGTTCCCAATTGTTATCTTTCTGCCCTATGCTATGCAGTTTTCATTTCTGTTAGAAATTAATTTCTCATTAGAAGTATTGGTGAAAAATATTGCGGCCAAAGCCTACTCTAATTGTATGTAAAATATTCATCTGTATGATATTTTAATGGAAGAAAGGCAGAATTCCTGTTCCAGACGTTTCACACTCTGCAGGGCATAAAACCCACTGCTTTTGTCAAAACATTGTTTTGTAAAAAATAGTTTAATTAGAAGTGGGGGAGGGTGTGGATACAGGACAACTAGAGGGAAGTGACAGCTGAAAAGGCTGTTGACAAGTGTGAAGGGCTCAGAGTTGAACATGCCTTTTCACGTAGGCACCAATGCTTGAAAACCAAAGCAAAAAGCATCTTTATTATAAACCATAAGGATCTTTATCATAAAGGCTGGAGGAGGAGACTGGGCTGCCCTTTCTTACCCCTCTGTGTCAGTCAGCCTCCGCTCGTTTGCCCGCTCTTTAGAGAACAGGCTGCTGGTACTTCTCGATCTGTCGACAGGCATGGAGCTGGTCAGCTGAGTGCTCTAAGATATGCACGGGTTACACAAATCAGACTGCGGCTGCTTTCAGCTTGGCCAGCGTTCCTCTTCAAAGGCCTTTTCAGGTTTTGCTCACGTGAATTACTGTTACATTTTCAATCAGTTGCTACTAACATTCGGGGAGTCTCACATTGCGCCTCTTTATGTCATATACCTGGCTTTAAGAGCAGATAACAAAATCATGCAGCTATTGATATACCAACAAACTCCTACCACTCATTTCCTAACCCGTAAATAGATGACATGCTGCTTAGATGAATGCAATTCAAAGTCGCAGGGTACAAGCAGATTTAGTTACAGAACGTACTCACTCATTGAGGATTAGCTACACTTGAATCCTATTGATTTTCTCTTACCGTTGATGGTTCGGTTTTGTTGAATCCTGTCTGAACTGTACGGGGGAGAAGCAGCAAAAACTGATGGTTTGTGGCTTTCTATTCAAGGCCAGGAAATTCACTTGATGGGGATCAACCTAACTTGGGGCCTTCTTGGCAATTGATGCTGTGCTTTATCTCCCTGACACGGATAGATAAATGAGCTGGGGGCAGCTTTGCAGGCAGCTGGAGGCCAACCCAAGCGCGTTGTTGCCAACTTTCGAAAGTTGCACAATGGCTCGCTCTCCCTGGCAGTTACAGCCGTTGGGGTAGGAACCTGTCGTCTGAAAGGCTGTTAAGAAATAATGATGTAAACTCCTCCCTAAGGATGTGGGAACAATGTTTGAATCCTGCAAAGGGAGCAATATCTGTGATAAGGAAACCAGAAAAATCGTGAGCTTAGTGTTTGTTTCCTTTGTGCGGCGGGCTGAATAAGTGCTTCTGCTTGTGAAGGGCCGGTGGGGAGACAGGAGGGAAGGTGTGGGAAGCGGGTGGCAGCTCCCAGCTTTTCTGGCTCAGAATAACCTTCTTTACTGGTGTTTTAGAAACCTCAGTTAGACTTACATAGAGCTACACTCTGCCCTGTTCAGCAAGAGTAAGTGCACGTTACCAAACAGTTTATTATTACTTTGTTGTGGTAGTGCCTAAATACACCCCCAGTGTCAAAAACCACGGTGGTAAATACAGTACAAACAGACACAGGCCCTGCCAGAAAAGTTCACAATCAAAATCTATGGATTTAGTGCACCCTAGCAAAGGACCAGACCGTGAGCAGAAGGACAGTGTGTTGATGACAAATGTCATCCTCATGTGATGGCACCTGGGAGACAAGCGAGTACAGAAGGAGGGCAGCGTGACTGTGGCACATACTGCAATGGATTACTCTAGGGCTGAATCCAGGAAGGTCTTGCATTAGCCCAAGGAGCTGCTTTGCTCCCCAGATCCTGCTGAAGCTGGGGAGGTGATGGAGCTGATGATGCTTAGCACCTGTGGGGAAGAATTTCAGCTTGTTCTTTACTTGGACATTGTTTTCAGCTTACAGAACAGTGCATTTCTCCTTGAACAGCAACCACTTCATTTCTAACTGTTAAATATAGAGCTGCTAAACACTTCCATGTGTGAGTTTCCTGAAAAATCATCCAGCAACAGCTATTGCTCTCAGTCTTCCTTTGAAATGCTTTTTTTCACTTTGATTTTAAAGAGCTCAATATATACACCAGATATTTGTCCATCAGCTTTTATTAACTTTATTCAAGGCTCACAAGCATGTGGGAGACGTCTCTTTTTCCCCCCTGCTCATGAGTGCAGACACACCCCATCTTGTATATTTGTTAGTTGTTTTTGTCACTTTTTGATGCACCCAAAAGAAAGGTTGACAAATTCCCTTCACTCTTCACAATATTCACAGTCCAGTTATAGTCTATGACCCCAAATACTTGTCTCAGCAACTCTGAACCCCACTGCACACTGCCATAACCACGTTTGGGATTATGATGCCTGATTTGGAAGCTACTGCCATAGAAGCAAGTACTTTTTGAGGCGATGACATTATTTCTAGCAATAATCTTAGACATTTTTTACCTTGAGCCATGGTGATGGACCAAGTTTTTCTTCCTGTCATTACGCTTCTGGGAGTTCTGCAGCTCCCACATGTCTCCTCAAAGGTCATGCTATCAGAGATTTGCTCATCTGTAGAGGACTGAAATCCCGTTCTCCATCTCTCCCTGATTATTTGCTTACAGTATTACATGCCCACCTTTGTTTGCTTCTTGCCACACAACAGTATTTTCTTAGCCTTGCAGCAAGCCCTTAAATGAATGTGATTCAAAAGGATCAGCAGATTCTTGCTGAGAGATCAGGTAACATATACAGGAAATCAGGTCTGTGATGCTCATTTGATCCCCGACTCTAGTTCACCAGCAGATGGTAGCAAACATCTCCTTCCCCTGTGAGCTTCATCTGGGGTTGTCTGAATGCGAAAGGGCTGGAGTGCCTTATTGGAGTCATTTGTTTCCAGCGAGAAGAAACAAGCTGTAAACAAAGTAGTTGTGCAACTCGGAACAAGGGAGAAGAACCACGGAAACCACGGAAATATTGCTGCAATCGGGACAGAAGAATTAAGTAAAGGCCGGAACAAAATCACTGCAGTGACTTGCACTGAATGGCATGAGAAGCATTTTGGTGTCACTGTGATTGTTCTTGTGGTGACAAAAAGGGACCATTATTTGCGACGTAGCAAATGAACAACATTCAGAGCAGCACGATAAAATCGAAACTGCTTTGGGTCGGCTCTTCCCATATATGTTGACCCTTTGTCTTTGCGCTGAAGACACCGAAAGTTCAGGATGGGTATTTTTACTAGAGGCTGTTTCTAGTCATTTATTTGTTTTTCTTCTGAGCTGTACCAGCCCTACTTCTTTTATATTTGATATGGGCTGTCGATTACCACTTTCTCTCACTCTTTGCTGTATGCTACTCATTTAAATGGCTTGTTGTGACAACACTTCTCGGCTTTTTTTTTCCTGATAGCAGTTAGACTGAGAGACAGGAAGAGAGAGAAGGACAGGATGAAGTGAAAGTGGCTAATCTATGGTGTAATTCCCATAAAGAAGTGTCTCTTCACTTATAAGACAGTACTGGTTAGAGCTGGGCAAACTATTTGGGGCAAATCACTGGATAAATTTTGCCATTACTGTTTTCAAGTGTACCACCTCTACTTTTAACTACCTTACTGGAGATTTTGAAATTTTTTTACTCCTTCATGCAAACACACTTCAATTCTGTAAGCAGCTTCTGGGAAGCATTCCCTTTGTGCTCATTCTCCATCAATAAATGGTTGATGACCAAAATCCTAAGGGTTGGTTCTGTTGTCTGACTGGACACTGAAATGGATTTCTATGCTTATTTGTTGGAAATGAAAAAAAGGTCATTTAATTATAATTTAAAACAAGACAATGGCTTTTTATTGGTATAAAAATGTATTCCTTCTCCAGTGCTTACCATATTCTGAGCCAGAACATCTTTCCTGGTTAAAGTTTTAGAATGGAAAGAGAAAGGAAGGAAATCAGTTACTGTATTGCACTGCTCCTTTCTCAGGGCGGCTTGTTCTGGAAAGCAGTGCAGAAAGCAAGTGAGATTGGCTATACCTCTGTCAGTGCTTATGCCATGTATCTGAGGATTTCAGCTGAAATTGACAGGATTCTTCTTTGGCTTTAAATCTTTCTATTTTCTTGCAAGTCTTAGAAATACCTCAATACCTTCTGTGCCTTTGGCAGATACAGCTGGCCTGAGTCTTTTCAGCTCCGCTGGCATCAGTCAGTGGTGTTAGTGTTCATGTATGTTGTGTTGAACTACATGGGCAGGGGATAAAGAACTCCCAGTGTGACAACACTTGTCTCCTACAGCTGCACTCTTGGCGGAGGTGATAATCAACCAATTTCAGGGACAACCCAAAATTTTGATTGGGAGTTTTTGGTCCATATCCTTCGGCAGGGAGATGTGCTGGGAAAGGCCTGGACATTAGTGGACCTAATGACCTAATTTGACAGAGCTAGAACTGGAAGAGGGCATGTGTCAGTGGCTTGAACATTATGGTTTGGCAGTATGGTAAATTTGTCTATAGGGATCATAGAATCATAGAATCATAGAATCATAGAATCATAGAAGCATAGAATAGTTTGGGTTGGAAGGGACCTTTAAAGGTCATCTAGTCCAACCTCCCCTGCAATGAGCAGGGACATCGTCAACTAGATTAGGTTGCTCAGAGCCCCGTCCAACCTGACCTGGAATGTTTCCAGGGATGGGGCATCCACCACCTCTCTGGGCAACCTGTGCCAGTGTTTCACCACCCTCAGCATAAAAAATTTCTTCCTTCTATCTAGTCTAAATCTACCCCCCTTTAGTTTAAAACCATTATCCCTTGTCCTGTCATTACAGGCCCTACTAAAAAGTGTGTCCCCAATCCTCGTGTTTCATCAGAAATGCCATGGCCACCAGAAGCCAAGCTTTGATTTAGCATAAACTCACTGTTGATTCAAATTTGTTCAAAAACACTGATGGATCTATTTTGGGCTTTGTTGGGCTTTATGACCAATCAGGTATAATCTGTCTGCACATTTCCATTTTATGCTAGATCAAGGAACATCTGCCCTCCCACAGCCAGCATACAGCCTCTGCAAAAGCATGAAATGATTACACAGCTTAAACTCTCTCCTGTATAGTGTGTTTAATCTGTCTGAAGTGCAGTCATGTTCTCATGTCTGACCAGATCCATTTTATACCAGATCCATATGTTGGTGGTGCTTAGATAAGCCATCATGGAACCACAGCCTAAATGCATAAATGCATAAATGCAGCCATACAACAAGCTGATGTCAAATGCAAACTGGGAAGTCAAACCTCTGCTTGATCACATTTGCTTTCCCAAGTAGACAAGTGCTAATTTTTCCTCTAAATAGTTTAAAATTTAAGCAGGTAAGTAATGTGCAGGAGATCTGTTAAAAGAGATGCAAACAATACAGCTGCAGAGACATACAGATGGATGTGCATTATTTCAAATATTAAACTCAAAATCTGTGCAGTTACTAGTTAACATCAGCTCTACCTTTAGTCATCCTTTACTGGCCTGATGAGATATTAGGAAAGAAGAACAGAGGTGATAGCCTTTGCAAGATGAATCTGGGTATGAAATAGTAAGGAAAGAGCAAATACATGGGAACTGAATGCTGTCATTTGAAGAGAATGCCTAGAAACCCAGTAAATTGCAAGTGGGAATTGGAAGGTCCTTGTTGAAGACAAAGAAGTGTTGATTTGAGTAGTAAAGAGACTGAAAAAGATGATGGCACAGCACCAAAACAAAGAGGTGTGTGTATGGGGGAAGTTTAGGAGTTGTCTTGTGGAAGTGGAATTTTGGATTCTGACCAAAATGAATAAACCTGCTGTATGTGAAACACTGATTTTGATGACAGTACATTATGAAATGATAGAGCAGCTATATATTTTGCCCATGGGATTCAGTTTCTGTTCCAGTGCAGATGTTTAGTGCTTGGTAATCGTGGTAGAACTTGGGTATTATAACTCACTTAGACACTTCATGCCTTATTTAACAATATCTGAAGCTCTTCCCACTACTATTATTATAAAAGGAGCAATCACAAACTTAGGGCAGTGTGTAGAAATCTCCTTCCATGGCAGAGATAATTCATTCCTCTTTATATGATATCCATTGTCTTAGTGCAGCTAAAAGCATCCTAGGTGCTTTACAAAGTATAAAACGACATGGTCCCTGGCCTAAAGTGCTTTCTGCTTTAGTTCAGACATGACGCAAGATGTGAGAAATGAGAGTGCAGGGATGAGTGAGACCCGGAGTTCCTCTAAAGAGAGCACTCTGGTGTGATGTTTATACAATCTGAGCATTAAACTGTGTCCAGCGCCCCACTCCTTTTTGAAGTTAGTCTAATTTTTTGCAGAAGCAAGGGTTGTATGACATTAACTGGCATTGAAAGAGTTCTGACTGATGACAGTTTCATTTTTTACTTTTGATAAGAGCTCTTGTGAATCACATCACAACCTGGAGCATTAAAGAAATATGTGTCAATTTATCTTAATATGCCATACTGTAAATCACAGTGATTTACCTGCTGCTTTAGAAGAACTTCAGCAACCCCTGCAGAAGGGACAGGGACCTCCAAGTGCTGGGGAGTGGGCAGCTGAGAAAATGCACATTACATACATCATTTAACTCCAAATGTGGCCACAAAATGTGGTAGAAATATTTCCTGAGCTGTACCCTATTCAGGTTTCTTATAAGGCCGGCGACTTTTAAGCAGACTTGTGAATCCTGGTGGGTCTTTGCAAAGCTGGTCGCAGCAGCAGGGAGTGTTTAACAGTGTCTTTGAGTGCTACATTGAAGCTAATGGTGCTTTTCACAAAAAACATTCCGAGGCAACACCTCCTTCCTGAGCACCAGACAGAAAAGTATAGTTTAAAAATCTTTATTTACAACTGGAGAAAAATAATCCTTTGCTTTAGTGGGCTTCTGGTGATTATTGAGGCTCCATAGTGCAATATTCACCTGTTTCCCAAGGAAACTGGCCAGTTTAACCAAATGATCACGGATCAGACTACACTGGCTCCACTGCTGTTACTGATCCCGAGGGTTAGGAAATACAGGATACTGAATGGAGTTCCTCAGGTCTTAATACCTTCACTCTGAGATGGAAATGTGTCCCCCCTACTGGTCGTGGGGTCTTCTATGATTGGAGAGGAGGGGTGGAACAGCTTTCTTAGGTAGGCACTTTGGGTTCAGGGACACAAGTGACAGACAGGCATGTAACTCTCTGGAAAGACCATGCCATTTACTTCCTTTCATGCTTTTAGGCATCCCTCCCTCTGTCCTCTGTAACAAGGCAACCCTATCTGTCTCCGATTTAGATGTGATCAAATCAACATCCTAACACCTAGCACTTTCCGAGGGAGGATTTCAGAGGGTCATACTGATGATGGCAGCGGGTATTTTCTTAATGCTCATCATACTGATGATGGCAGTGGGTGTTTTCTTGATGCTCATGAAGAGAGATTTACATCCTACAGCAAGTAACTCTGTAGGGATGTTACGCCAGATGACCCTGGTCACTACACCTCCTCTGGCTCTGATTTCCAGCACCCAGGCTGAATGAAGAGCCAAGGTAGGGGCCCAATATATTTCTCAAAATACACTCAAAGTCCCATTGTTTGATTCCATACAGAATTTCACAAATTAGTGCCTTTGAACATTATCCAGCAACACACAGGGATCAGATGTGAACTGTACTGGCTGTTCGAGCCTTGGCCTCCACTGGCCAGCCCTGGGCTTGGCTTGTGCCAGGCTTTGCAGGCTTTGCCCCTGCCCCTCGTGCCCAGATGGTGGCAGGGGGCTGTGGGCAGAGCTGAACTTGGGTACAAATGAGGAGTAATTTTTAGCAAGTGTTCTCCAATATAAACTAGTTCTCTCTTGTTTTCCTTATTTCCCAGTCTTAAAGTGGGATGTTTCACATCTCTTTTATTATCTGTTGGCTCATTTCCAGGCTGGACAAAGCTAAGAGGGGCTGTACACCTTCCACTAGTGCTGCCTGGGCCCTATGGCAGGGAAGGGGCCCTGCTGCCCCCGCTCACATGCTGCCTTTTTCAGTAAAATGGTGCTGGGAAGAAAAAAATAGTTTTCAAAAGAGGGAATTGGAGTGAGCAAAAAGTTTTCCATTTGAAGTTTATAAATCACTAGATAAACCCAATGAAACAGTGAGCTGTGCAGATAGCCCAGGGTATAGAGTATTCGGTACAACAGACTTCTTGTTATCTCTTCTCTAACTGTCTTGTCAACCTTCAGGCAATAATATAACCAAGCTCTGGATGAACACTGTAATTCTAGGTAAGCTCAAAGATAAGCTGAGAGGCTTTCGCCATTTAAACCTCTTTAAGGTCCTAATGCGTTAACAGGAGATTTACATAGACCAAAAGTTACAAAAACAACCACTTATGAAAATGTTCTCTTTCATTTGGGTGCCAAAATTTGACTTTTCTCTGAAAGCAAAGGTGTTGCATTGGCATTTAACGCTATGTCTGCCACTTCCTTCCCCTGGTGACAGCACAGTCAGCTCCTGCAAGCACGGAGTCCTGAAGTGGTGTTTTGGGAGATCAGTAGTATGTCTGTGTGTAGTCTGTAGACTTTGCTTTGTTAAAAAGTATTGAAGTATATGGGGTTTAATACTTTTTTTGGTTCAACATTAAACCAGGCATTTCTTCACTTTAAAAAGCTGCCATTTTGACCTTCATCTCTATATTAGAAAGCAATGACAGGCTCAGCTGTTTGCAGGAGTTGTTTTCCTTCTACGAACTCAGATTAGCTATTCCAGTAACACACTAGTATTGTACACTATTATAACCATTAACCAGTGACTCCTCAACACAATGAATCTCTGTACTCTGAAGAAACTAGAGCACTCAGTGGGTCCAGTGCCCACTACCTCAAAGGGTTTTGGACTAGGGTTTGTCCCTGAATTACAGAGAACATTAACCATCCTGAAACTCATGCATCATTCCCTTCAGTTACTGAGTCCTTGGGATATCTACTGATTTTTTCACAAGATGTAAAGCTTCTTTGCAATTTTCTCTCAGTATTTTTCAGGAGAATGGCTTTGAAGTGGTCACTGATTGCAGACTTTAATGACTGAAGGGTCTTATTAAGGGAGATCTGTAAGGAACAAGTTTCTGAGTTAGGAAGTACATGGCATTTTCACTTCTGGAGGAAGGCTAGGGAGGCCTGTGTGTGTGCTTAGCCTTCTCTTTCTACACAGAGTCATTGCTGTTTCCAAACTGTGGGCCTGGCATGCTCTACAGGTGTCCCAAAAGCCCTGGTCCCTCAGTCATCTTTATAGGGAGGCATGCTGGACTGTGCAGTAGATCCCACCCACCCATATTTTTCCAGTGGAAGTGGTGTGATAGTTCAGCACCTGGAGGGGCGATTTGAGTCTTATCTCAACAAACATTCAGTACTCAGCCAGAGAATGGACCTTGATGCAAGAGATGGGAAACATTCCCAGATCCCAGGTTAGATTTTGTCAAATATCAGATTTATAAAGCAGAAGGAGAATAACATTTCTACCTGTGAGCAATGTACAGTTCATTTGCCCAGTAACTGAAGGACTGGTTGTCTAAGCTGATGGATAATCTGACCTGCTGTGTTTCTGAGCTTAAAAAAGTTACTAATGAACATTAGTCATGACAGTGACTAATGTTCTTGTTTGTGCCAATGTTTAGCCAGTCTGAAAAGATGTAGGTTTAGTAAATGATCTCCAGACTTTGAGATTCTGCCCAGCCCTACACCCAAAGCTCACCAGCAAGAGGGAATTGTTTATACCACACTGAAGTAAAGAAACAACAGAGTAAAACCATTAAAGCAACAGGACAAAGGCCAGGGTACAGAAAAGTATTCATCAGCTTTTGAAAGCTGCCATTGCCTCCTTCTCTTAGTTGCACTGCATACCTTGCAAGATAACTCTTGCTTTAAATGGAGGGGACCATTTATAACTTACTGAATCCATAATTTAGAAGAATTTATACATAAAGCATCATGTATACCTCAAGAAACATGACCCGAGTAACTTGCAATATTGTAATTGCCTTCTTTCAGCTGTAAAACTCTGAGTCCAAGATTGCAACCTGAACTCTTCTGAGGAATTAATTTTGTCCAATTAGAGATCTCATTGCTGTCCTTGTGTGGTGAGCAGTTCAATTTGTTCTATTCACTGTTCTTTCCAGTTTTGTCGGCAGGACAATCTACTGCAGCCTGTCAGTGTGTAGTGAATCCATAATGAATTATGGAAATTTGCTGTGAAAGCCTGACCTTTTCTGATGTTTGTATTAGGATTTCCCAGTACCTCTGTTCTTGTACGTTTTAATGCTCTAAGCAGAAAGTAGTAATTTCAAATATTACTGAAGAAATTCACTTTTAAGTCTACCCAGACACATGAAAACTCATCCTTACAAAAAATTATTTCCTGTAGCCAGAAGTAATGCAAATGTTATTAACTGAGACAAACTATTGGAGGGTGTAACAGGCTCCTCATTAGGTTTCCACCAAGGCAAGTAGAGTTATTACAAACACAAAAAAGACTTAAAGTTGTCTGTTGGTCAGATATACACTGCACAACGTGATCACCATTAATGCAGATTTCAAAAAGCTCAGAAACGTGGCTCAGTTTTCTGATGCATCCAGAAAGATGGATATTTATCTAAACAGTTGTATTAGCAAGATGCATTTGCAAAGTATTGTAATTTCTTGTCCCAGCCAGGGATAGTGCAAAACTGGAGCAAGAATGAAACAATTTATCCAAGTTTTCCAGATATTACCTGATGTCCAGTATTGGTTGGATGCCCATATGGTTGGTAGCTCTTACAGTATCTTGGCAGCTTTTCCATTCTCAAATCCATGTGCTTTATACAATAAAGAGCAGGTTCCAAGAAAGGTACTGAGGTCATCACATCCAAAATCCCACAGCTACTCTACTGTTATGGGACTTTGGAAAGCAGAGCCATCGTGACAGGGAGTCAGAATGAGTCTAACCCAGGAAAAGAAAATCCCGACTTCAGATAATTTTCATCATTTTAATTCATTTAAAATGGCCAAAGCCAAAGTGAGGAATGTCTGATTCTGAACTGGCCAGTTAACCTGGGAAAGGCACCCTCTGGCAGTCATTAACTTATATGGCCCCTGGTGGGCACAGGGTTGAATATCTCAGCTTGTGAAAGGATACGGTGCTCTGGACATGTGGGGTCTAATCTAAAGCCTTACAAATCCAGGGAGAAGCTTTCCAGGCTTTGGATCACTCTTTTGAGATCTAATTCAATGTCAAGTCAAGCTGGATCTGTTTCCCAAACAAAAACACAGGTGTAGGCAAATAACAAAGGAGCTGCTGTATTCTTTTAGGCAAGCAGAAAGGGATAATATTTATTTCAGAAGCCTTGAGATAATGTCTAGTCCAAAGAATCAGAATAGGTGTGCAGATATATTCTCTTAAAATTATTGATTGATTCCTTGATTTACTGACAGCATAGTCCGACAAGCCGCACAGATCCAGCCTGTTAAGTTACATAGTAACTGCAATGCAATTTAAAATCCTTTGCACTGAAGCTGGTTTAAGCACACAGCTTACAAGGCTTCATAAGGGATTAGAAATGTATCCCTTGGCCACTCTTTTCTTCCAGATAAAGGGATGGTCTTCTTCAGCTTTAGGATGCCCTGGTTGGACCATTTGTGCTTCTGACCCTGAGTGTCATAGGACATTTAAAAAGCTGTGGATTCAGACCTTAAAAAGAAGCAGAAGTTACGGAGCTAGTAATGGGACAGGAAGATGTAGAAACCTACAGCACCGTCTGCACTGAAGACCTTTGCTGTTTTGAATGTAGCTATGTCAGTGCAACCCTTTGAGGTTAATGGACCATTCCCTGGTGCGGTTGTTACTCCAGTAACCTACAAGAGCAGTTTGCAGCATTGAAAGTCTTGCTTTGCCCCTTGGTGAAAAATATCTATATATGAGGTTTGTGTTAATGGTAGCTTCACAAGTAGGCAGGGTTGATGCTGTTTCGGTATTTGGGCTGGGTCATCGCCTACCTTAAGACTCCCTGTCTGTTGAACATGTTTTGTGTTTTTTAAACTTACAACAATTACCTAGAATCATAGAATCATAGAATCATAGAATCATTGAGGTTGGAAAAGACCTCTAAGATCATCAAGTCCAACCGTCAACCCAACACCACCATGCCCACTAAACCATGTCCCTAAGCGCCGCATCTACGCGTCTTTTAAATACCTCCAGGGATGGGGACTCCACCACTTCCCTGGGCAGCCTGTTCCAATGTTTCACCACTCTTTCAGTAAAGAAATTTTTCCTTACATCCAATCTAAACCTCCCCTGGCGCAACTTGAGGCCATTTCCTCTCGTCCTATCGCTTGTTACTTGGGAGAAGAGACCGACACCCACCTCGCTACAACCTCCTTTCAGGGAGTTGTAGAGAGCGATGAGGTCTCCCCTCAGCCTCCTTTTCTCCAGGCTAAACAAGCCCAGTTCCCTCAGCCGCTCCTCATAAGACTTGTTCTCCAGACCCCTCACCAGCCTCGTTGCCCTTCTCTGGACACGCTCCAGCACCTCAATGTCCTTCTTGTAGTGAGGGGCCCAAAACTAAACACAGTAGTCGAGGTGTGGCCTCACCAGGGCCGAGTACAGGGGCACGATCACTTCCCTACTCCTGCTGGCCACACTATTTCTGATACAGGCCAGGATGCCATTGGCCTTCTTGGCCGCCTGGGCACACTGCCAGCTCATGTTCAGCCGGCTGTCGACCAACACCCCCAGGTCCTTCTCTGCTGGGCAGCTTTCCAGCCACTCTTCCCCAAGCCTGTAGCGCTGCATGGGGTTGTTGTGGCCAAAGTGCAGGACCCGGCACTTGTCCTTGTTGAACCTCATACAGTTGGCCTGGGCCCATCGATCCAGCCTGTCCAGGTCCCTCTGCAGAGCCTTCCTACCCTTGAGCAGATCAACACTCCCGCCCAACTTGGTGTCGTCTGCAAACTGACTGAGGGTGCACTCAATCCCCTCATCCAGATCATCAATAAAGATATTGAACAAGACCAGCCCCAGTACTGAGCCCTGGGGAACACCGCTTGTGACCGGCCGCCAACTGGATGTAACTCCATTCACCACAACTCTCTGGGCCCGGCCGTCCAGCCAGTTTTTGACCCAGCGCAGAGTACACCTGTCTAAGCCGTGAGCCGCCAGCTTCTCTAGGAGAATGCTGTGGGAGACGGTGTCAAAGGCCTTGCTGAAGTCCAGGTAGACCACATCCACAGCCTTTCCCTCATCCACTAGGCGGGTCACCTGGTCATAGAAGGAGATCAGGTTGGTCAAGCAGGACCTGCCTTTCATGAACCCGTGCTGGCTAGGCCGGATCCCCTGGTTGTCCCGCTCATGCCTTGTGAGCGCCCTCAAGATGAACCGCTCCATCATCTTCCCCGGCACCGAGGTCAGGCTGACAGGCCTGTAGTTCCCCGGATCCTCCTTCCGGCCCTTCTTGTGGATAGGCGTCACATTGGCAAGCCTCCAGTCGTCCGGGACCTCCCCCATTAACCAGGACTGCTGATAAATGATGGAAAGCGGCTTGGCGAGCACCTCCGCCAGCTCCCTCAGCACTCTTGGGTGGATCCCATCCGGCCCCATAGACTTGTGAGCATCCAGGTGGTGTAGCAGGTCATTGACTGCTTCCTCTTGGATTATGGGGGGTTCATCCTGCTCGCCGTCCCTGTCTTCCAGCTCGGGGGGCCGAGTACCCTGAGGAGAACTGGTCTGCCTGTTAAAGACTGAGGCAAAGAAGGCATTGAGTACCTCAGCCTTTTCCTCATCCTCGGTGACAATGTTCCCCCCTGCATCCAATAAGGGATGGAGATTCTCCTTGGCTCTCTTCTTGTCATTAATATATTTGTAAAAACTTTTTTTGTTGTCTTTAACGACAGCGGCCAGATTGCGTTCTAGCTGGGCTTTTGCCTTTCTCATTTCCTCTCTGCACGACCTAACGAGATCCCTGTACTCTTCTTGAGTTGCCTGCCCCTTCTTCCACAAGCGGTAAACTCTCCTTTTTTTCCTGAGTCCCAGCAAGAGCTCCCCATTCAGCCAGGCCGGTCGTCTTCCCCGCCCGTTCTTCTTAAGGCGTACAGGGACAGCCTGCTCCTGCGCCTTTAAGACTTCCTTCTTGAAGATCGTCCAGCCTTCCTGGACCCCTTTGCCCTTCAGGACCGTCTCCCACGGGACTCTCTCAACCAACGTCCTGAACAGGCCAAAGTCCTCCCTCCGGAAGTCTATGGCTGTGGTTTTGCTGCCCCCCCTCCTTACTTCACCAAGAAGCGAGAATTCTATCATTTCATGGTCGCTAAGCCCAAGACGGCCTCCGACCACCACATCTCCCACCAGTCCTTCTCTGTTTGTAAACAGCAGGTCGAGTGAGGCACCTCCCCTGGTAGGCTCACTTACCAGCTGTGTCAGGAAGTTGTCTTCCACACATTCCAGGAACCTCCTAGACTGCTTCCTCTCTGCCGTGTTGTATTTCCAGCAGACGTCCGGGAAGTTGAAGTCCCCCACAAGAACAAGGGCTAGCGATTGAGAGACTTCTGCCAGCCGCTTGTAGAACGCTTCATCCGCCCCTTCATCCTGGTTGGGTGGTCTATAACAGACTCCCAGCAGGATATCTGCCTCGTTGGCCTTCCCCCTCATCCTTACCCATAGACACTCAACCGTACCATCATCACAGTTGTTGAGCTCTATACAATCCAAACACTCCCTAACATACAGGGCCACCCCACCGCCTCTCCTTCCTTGCCTGTCCCTTCTGAAGAGTTTATAGCCATCCATTGCAGCACTCCAGTCATGAGAGTCACCCCACCATGTTTCTGTGATGGCAACTAAGTCATATCTCTCCCGCTGCACAATGGCTTCCAGCTCCTCCTGCTTGCCGCCCATGCTGCGTGCATTGGCGTATATGCACTTGAGCTGGGCTATCGATTTTGCCCCCGGCATCGGCACGCCACCCCTCGGCTCATCTCTAGCGAGCCTGGTTTTATCCCCTTCCCCCTTCGAACCTAGTTTAAAGCCCTCTCAATGAGCCCTGCCAATTCATGAGCCATGATCCTTTTTCCCTTGTGAGACAGCTGGACTCCGTCTGTCACCAGCAGGCCCGGTGCCATGTAAACCTCCCCATGATCAAAAAAACCAAAATTCCTCCGATGGCACCAGCCCCTGAGCCACGCGTTGATCAGGTGTGTTTTCCTGCTCCTTTCAGTATCCTTCCCTGCCACTGTAGGGATAGAGGAAAACACTACCTGTGCTCCCGATCCTTGAACCAGTCGCCCCAGTGCCCTGAAGTCCCTTTTGATCACTGCAGGGCTTCTCTCTGCAACCTCATCACTGCCAGCCTGTATAACCAGCAGCGGGTAGTAATCAGAAGGCCGTACCAGACCAGGGAGCTTCCTAGTGATGTCTCTGACCCGGGCCCCAGGGAGGCAGCAGACTTCCCTGTGGGACGGGTCCGGTCGGCATATCGGGCCCTCTGTTCCCCTCAGAAGGGAATCGCATACCTGTTGAATATGGGAGAAGAAAGGAAAGGGGAATTCACCTGGTCTACTTCCAGCATTACTCATTTTGCAGTCTAAACAAGATAAAACTTGAGTATTACAGTATTACAATGAAATTTACCTACCAAATTGGGCAAGACATGTATGCTTGTGTAGGTAGAGGGATGGATGCCCCACTTCACCAGCCTCTTACTTCAGAGCTGCAGACTGAGTTCTGATGAACCATAGTAACACCAATAACGGGAGGAAATAACATTTGGGGCAAAATGCTGACCTTGACAGCACATGCTGCTTTCTGACATATTAATGCATAGAGATCTGTTTTGATATTGAGCTATCATTTTAGTATGTTTTACATCCACAAAAAATGTTCATAATGGAGCTGCATTCTGTTAGATATTATCCATGGGGATGTAAAGAATTTCTGCCCCAAAGGATTTATAAATCAATAATTCTAGTTCAGTTTAAACAGAAGTTATTTAGCAAGCAGCGCCTTTAGAAGTCTGTTTCCCGCTTACTCTATAATGACTTCTATATTTTTTTACATGCTGGGAAAGGAATTACCTGAGCTAAAGCGAGGCTTGATCTGAACAACCTACTGACCTGCTTGTCTGATAGCTGTGGGATATATTTAGTTCCCAGTGACCAAGATATGTTTCACTTGAGACTGGAAGTTCAGGGGCTTGCAAGGCTGGTGCCTGTGTCCCTGTTAGCAGAGCTCCGCTAGCTCACAAAGAGAGCTCTTGTGAAAGTCAGACTGCATCATCAAGTTTCACCCTTGCTATCCAAGCCACCATCAAATTCATTTAGTTTAGAGACAAGAAAGATCTTGTCTATGGTGAGGAGTGAGAGATTGTACTGTGAGTAATTTTAAATGGGCTTAGTGTTGGGAATTTTTTTCTTTTCTTTTAAGAAACTATCCCATGGTCTTTGTTTTTAGGAAATTCACTTTGTTATTTGATCTAATTTTTCCTTTACTGAGCTTCATCATAATGTTTATATCAATAACACCTGTATGTGAAATGATGGTAAAGCACCTTTTCTGCAGTTTATTTTCAGAGTACTTGAAAAATAGATTTGGAACCTACATGCAATCAACTTAGCAGATTTTATTATTGAAATCCTAGAACTGTTAAAATTCATAGCAACTCCTCATGACTTTAACAGGTCAAGAATCTTATCTTCATAAGGAAGAGATTAGTGGGTTTTTTCCTCTATGATCTTTAGAACTAGCTGACACCTAAATAATGCAATCGCAGCACGGATTGTGTAGAAAAGAGTGGAGAACATTAGCAAAGATCAAGGGACAGCTTATGTGACTTCTGGTAAGAAGACATTTTGCTACCAGATGTGTTCATACTCTTTATAAAGGTACTTTGAGAGCTTACTGAATATCACTTGCTTTAGAATGATCTAGTATTATGTTTTATGAACTCCTGAAACACAGATGTCCTTTAACAAGACTTAGGGTCTGTTTCAGGAGAGGTGCAGCGGTCTCTATGACCTTCTATGAACTTATGACGTGAGCTTCCCACCAAAGGGGGGATGGCTCAGCTCCTGTCACAGAAATAGTTTGGCATATAAAGGTAAGCCAGCTCTGATTTCATCTGTCCTTAATACAGCGGGCTCTATGATATGTTGGTTCAGTGTTTGTGAACTGGACCACTGAACTATCACTGTAGTGAAGGTGATTTGGATACATTGGGGTGGGAATTGTTGCAGCCCAGTGGTGCAGCAGAACCCTTAAACATTGCGACTCTGTTGCCTCTACTGGGCAGCAAGGAATATGACTACAGAAGCACCAAGCTACTAAAAGCAATAAATCTCAAAAAAAGTTGTGCTATGGCTAGGACTGTAGGATCTAACGGCTTACCATAACCTCTCTGGAATATTTCCCCTCAGGAACTGTTTTGGATGCTTTTTGTGAACAGGTGCTCTGCACGAATTTTGTTTCCAATGTTAAGAATAAGCGCACATTTTGTTTTTGAGGTGTTTTGATGTTTCAGCATTTGTTTTTGAATAAAGTCAGAAAGTGGAGAGGAAACTGGAAATTAAACAGACATAGTATATAAACCTTTCTCTCTCACCACACTGTAAAAATAGCTGTTTCAAATCAAGTTATAAAAGATCCCTTAAGACAGATTATTGATTCAAATGTGCTCTCTCAACCCTATTAAACTGCCATCTTATCCAGAGTGGGGATAGGCACAAATCAAATGCACAGATCAGAATGACCCTGGTCATCATGTGGGAGTTGAAAACTCATGTGATTGAGCGTTTGTGAATGACCTTTTGCTTTGTACCAGGCTGCATCAAACTCTCCAATCAAATACCCACTCAATTCCTAAGAGTCCTTAATCTAGTGCAGGTGAAGTAGTTGTTTACAGGCAAAATGCTAAACATATGTGCAAACCTAAATTCTCAGGCTATTGCCAACTGTGCTCTGACAAAGCCTTAAGCTGCAATTGGCTGGTGCATCGCTAGAGGCCGTGGTTGGGGAAGCGCTTCACGGCCGGTAGTGTGGGATATCCAGAAAATGTTTTTTGTTTTTCTCCTGCCTTTGGCTCCTCGGTTAGAGCTGTATGATTCAGAACCTCTGAAATATTTTTTTCTGACATTAACAGTATGAATAAATTCTTCATGAAGTTCTTCTCATGTTTCACTTTTCAGAGAAGAGCTGGTGAGTCACAGGTTTCTGAAGCATCTTTTTCCCGGCATTATACTTCTCAGAAATTAATTAGAAAACATCAGAACAATAACAACATTTCCCCTGCTGCTTTTGGAAGGAAACAAAATATGAATCCAATTAGTTTGCATAATTCTGGTATCGAATAATTGTATTGGTCACAGGTTTTATTTTCTCCTTGGCGCTGCATTTTGTAAAGTCAAGTTGAAACAAAAGGAAGACGGAAGGAAGAAAGTAGCATGATATCCTGTGAACACCAGCGGTATCATTATCTTCTCTTTGTTTTCAGAAATAACCTAATGAAAAGGCTCCTTCAAAAGCTAAATGCCTGTGTTGAATCCTTTCTCTTCTCCTGAAGCTATTTACCAGCACAAAAGGCTTCAGCCTAAGAATCAACACAAAACCCTGAAGAAGAACAAGGATCAATGGAACAAATGTTCTGCCAATCTAGTGCTATAATCCAGCATAACTGTTAATTTCTGCATAGCCATGGGCTGAGGTTTTTGTCTTCCTAAAGGTCAGGATTTTGGTACTTTCTGAAGTTCTGAAGACCTGTTTCTGACCCCTCTATTTAGCACATACTAGGAAGTGATAAATCTGTAAAATTGGATTTGGAAGTACTAGTACACTTTTAAAGCACTCTGAAAATATTTAGCTTCTCAGCAAATTAACTGAATGACATTTCTACTTCTCTTTGTGAAATTTTTCCCTGCAATTAAAGGACTGTTTTTATTTTATGTGACCTCTCTACAGAGTTTGTACTTTTGTTGCTTTTAGACAACCTCTTAAGAGAACAGTAGCCTGAACCTTATATTTTCCATCAAACTTCTGACTGCACTGTGAAGATACAAACTTCTACTAATGCTGACAGTAGTATCTATGTGCATTTTTCAGGGGGCAATATTAACAGTCCCTGTAGAGGTGACATTGCAAATTCAAAGCCAGATTTTCAAATTCTGCTGTTGTACCTGTACTGCCTGCATTATTTGTTCTTCTTTCACCCTAATCCACAGCGATGGTGAACAGATGCAATATGCTTCTTGTGACCAGTGATTTCCTGTCCTCAAAAGACCTTGTGAAATTGCCTCTGCTTCCTATTTCCAGATGCTCATTCAGAGGTTCAATTGAATTAGGTTTCAAAAACATTGTCTAAACATTATCTCATTCTGTTCCCTGTGCTTATGTTTTTCTTACCTTTATGAGAAGGGTTTGCAATGTGCACTTGCAGCCCAGAAAGCCAACCATATCCTGGGCTGCACCAAATGAAGTTTGGCCAGCAGGTCGAGGGAGGTGATTCCGCCCCTCTACTCTGCTCTGGTGAGACCCCACCTGGAGTACTGGAATACTCCGCTCTGGAGTCCCCAGCACAGGAAAGACAAAGACCTGTTGAAGTGCTGGTCCAGAAGAGGGCCACAAAAATGATCAGGGGGATGGAACACCTCTGCTATGAAGAAAGGCTGAGAGAGTTGGGGTTGTTCAGCCTGGAGAAAAGAAGGCTCCAGGGATATCTTATTGCAGCCTTTCAATACTTACTTAAAGGGGCCTTATAAGAAAGATGGGGACAAACTTTTTAGTAGGGCCTGTAGCAATAGGACAAGGGGGAATGGCTTTAAACTAAAGGGGGGTAGATTTAGACTAGATCTAAGGAAGAAATTTTTTACACTGAGGGTGGTGAGACACTGGCACAGGTTGCCCGGAGAGGTGGTGGATGCCCCATCCCTGGTAACATTCAAGGTCAGGTTGGACGGGGCTCTGAGTGACCTGATCTAGTTGAGATGTCCCTGCTTATTGCAGGGAGGGTTGGACTAGGTGACCTTTAAAGGTTCTTTCCAACCCAAACTATTCTATGATCCCACATCCAAGTTGTCCTTGAAATCTAGCCAATATTTTTGCAGCCAAGTTGGTCATAAATGATCTAGAAATGTAGAATTTATGAGGGTGTGTCGTGGTTTAACCTCAGCCGGCAACTAAGCACCACGCAGCCGCTCGCTCACTCCCCCCCGGTGGGATGGGGGAGAGAATCGAAAGGGTAAAAGTGAGAAAACTCATGGGTTGAGATAAAGGCAGTTTAATAGGTAAAGCAAAAGCCACACACGCAAGCAAAGCAAAACAAGGAATTCATTCACTACTTCCCATGGGCAGGCAGGTGTTCAGCCATCTCCAGGAAAGCAGGGCTCCATCACGCGTAACGGTTACTTGGGAAGACAAACGCCATCACTCCAAACGTCCCCCCCTTCCTTCTTCCCCCAGCTTTATATACTGAGCATGACGTCACATGGTATGGAATATCCCTTTGGCCAGTTTCGGTCAGCTGTCCTGGCTGTGCCCCCTCCCAGCTTCTTGTGCACCTCCAGCCTGTTCAGTCAGTAGAGCATGGGAAGCTGAAAAGTCCTTGACTAGTGTAAACACTACCTAGCAACAACTAAAACATCGGTGTGTTATCAACATTGTTCTCACCCTAAATCCAAAACACAGCACTGTACCAGCTACTAGGAAGGAAATTAACTCTATCCCTGCTGAAACCAGGACAGGGTGTCTTTTTGCTTCGGGCAACTTTATCTTACCATATCTCTCAGGGTCTTCAGTTCTTCCTGTCACAATCTAATGGATACCTGTGTGCTGAAGCTTTGGTGTCATCTTAGTAGCAATAGATCTAAGACATATATATTTGGGTTGTCCAGTGGTTTGTTTTGCACAATGACTTGGAGAAAGTGCCAGCAGCAGCACCCAATGGATTGTCCACTGGTAAGAATGTCGCCAGCTATCAGTTTTCTAAGTTTCTTGTCCACACAGTCTTCCAGTTTTCCAGAGAGAAAACTTTCCAGAGAAAGTTTGAGATGTGGGTCACAAGAATTGTCTTTTTTGACAGGCCTCTTCTTGATGTTCTTCAATGTGGAGAAGTACAGAGGGTTCTATTTCTCAAAATATTTCCATGGATCATGTTCTGATTAAAAATGTATGCACCTTGTTATATGCATGAGCTGTGTCTCCTGAGATGTGAAACTTGTGACCTACTTTGAAAACAGCATTAGTGCAAAGTTTCCCAACTTCTGCTGGACACTCTTTCTCGTTATTTGCACCAATTTCCTGCAGTATGTTGGAGTCTGCTTTGGCTGTGACCTGCTGCCCACAGTAACTCCTGCTGTCATCTATCTTTATGTTGGCAAGCTTCCATTTTATGCCAGCATTCCTGCAAGAACAACTGAAGAACGACACTGAATCATGTCAAGTCAGTGTAATCCTTTCTCAGTTAAAGAGATTTATTTTGATAACCTGGAGCTCTGGACTCTGTGGAGCATCTGGATGACTGGACCCCTGTTCTTCTGGCCTCTGGTAGCTGGCAGCAGATGATTTCACAAATCTGATACAAAATGGAACTCGTATATCTTACTCTTCCTTGTGTTCAAGGTTTGAATTGCTCTGTGTTACTTTGCACTCCCATTAAAATCTTCTCTCCATTTTTCTGTCATGTGCAAACTATCAGAGTACTTCTGGAGACAGCATGACACTGGATTCTACTGCCCTTGTTATAACAATGTACCTACTAAAAGAGGTGTCTGTCTCCCTTCTCTTAGGAGGAGCGGAGTCTGCCTGCTTAGATGCTTAAGTGACTGGACGGGTATGTCTGTAGGTGCAAATAAACCATATCAGGGATATAGAAGAGTGTGAATGGGGCAAGAGGAAGCCTGGGGAGAGGTTTAACAGAATACAGGGAGGCTGGGGAGAGAGGGGATGTGTGGAGTTAGGAGTGGACCAAGGATGAGTAAGCAGAGAGCCGGGAGGAGTGGTGTGGGAATATAATCAAAGGGAGAGAGAAGGATGAGGAGCTAGTCTGAAATGGAGAGATTTTTTTGATGAAAAAGTAGGCCAGAAGTAGGTGCAAATCAGCAGTAGAAGTGAGGGAAAGGAAGGGTCTGTAGAGGATGATGAGGTACAGGAACCATCAGACTACATGGGCAAAAGGAAGAAGATCCCCTCTGTTTCTAACCTCTCCCTGAACAGGAGATTATACTGGAGTCCCTGTCACCGCAGCCAAGTAGAGGAGGAAAAGTGTCCTTGTGTGCATGTGTTATCTGCATGTCTAGACCTAAAACTTGACTATGATATGATCTTACAGTGGGCAAGTGGGGGGCCTTTAATTTTAAAAGTTTACTGTTAAAACATGGTGCTATGTGATGATTTTGTTTTCATCAGAAATTGGCAGCCACAGCCTGGTTTACTTCGCAGTGCTTGCAACTTCTTGATTTGCATCTGCGGGAGAAAGACATTTTGCACCTATGTACCCTTCATGAGTTTACTTTAAATTAAAGTCATTAGGGTCTCCAAAGCTGATTAATGAGGTTCTTCCATGCTTAACAGGGCTTTATAACTTGGGCCCCCAAACACATGAACATATTAGTTAAGATCTTTTGATTAGACTTGGCCTTCAGTTTAATCATAGGTTCCTTTGAGAAAAATAGCTGTAGTTAAAGAGTTATTTTGATACTGAGAATATAGTCTGTCAGTTTTATGACAAAAAATTCTATGTGTACCATAAATTTTACTATCCCTAATAAAATATAATAATAATAAAACATGATGAACTTACCCTACAGTTGATCATATCCACCCCAACACAAAATTATTACGTTCTTGTAGATAATTATTTCCAGTGAAAAACTCTGTTGATGAAATGCAGAAGAGATAATAATTTATCTTCTTTGCATGAATAGTGCAGGTTTCATTACACTTGTGTTATTTAAAGTTTTAGCCACAGTAAAATATTGTTCAAATATCCTGCTAGAAAAGAATTAGTCTATTTGTGGAACAGGATGAAGCTAGAGTGTTTGAAAATAATAATTTTTCTTACATATGCTTATAAATTATATATGTAAGGAAAAATTATGGAAAACTGTTGTTTCCAGCAGCCATGCCATAAAATCTTTTGCATCTCATCACCGGGATTGCAAGAAATGATTTCAGTTTGACATATATTTTATGAAAGGTCTCATTTTCTGTTCAGAAAATGGGTGATTTGCAGTATAGCAGTGAATAAATCCAGACTAAATGTATCTCCTAACATATATAGTTAAGATGTTTGTAAATTCACCTTTTAAATTCATGGTTCATAATTTGTTTCAGGAAACAGAGTGTTAAATATTAGAGATACTGTGTCTACAGACATATCGGGGACCATGGTTTTCTGAGTTTTCTTTAAAAATGATGAAATCCTTATGGGTTCAGCTATGTAGGGAATTGGCTTTTTGGCTCTCAAGTCAAATGAGAAATTCGGGAAACTGTGCTTCTGCTACTTCCTGAAAGTATAATTTATTTTACAAAACAACAGTTCAGTTGACATCAAATTAAAGCAGTCTTATATTTGGTTTGCTTTTGCCTCTTTAAAATTTAAAAGTAAATAGAGTTCTAAAGAAAAATGATATTGAAAAGAGAAATATAAACAAGACTTTTAAAAGTTTCTACATCAAATGGTTCAAGCTTTTTTGCTTTTACAGGCTAAAAATCAGAGAATTTTAGAAGAATTTACCAATAAAGATGCATTTGCTGGTGTGAGAAAATAATTTTATTCTGCTCACTAGAGAAGAATCACCTGTACAGAGTAGTTAAGGTTTGGATTTGAAGTGAAGAAGTGTTTGTATGCGTGTGAATCTATAGTTCTTTTAGATGCACCGAATAAGTTTTAATGTTATCTCTGAAGCTAATAGAAGCTGTCTATTAGCACTAGCACGCCACTGAGCTCGAGCTCATATGGCTGCTGAGTGAATGGGATGTTAAAACACTAAACTAAGAGACTGAAGCAGTAAAATCCACTTGTGGACACCATTGTTGTGTCACACACATTCATCCCAAAATGACAGAAGCAAAGAAATTCTATGCAGTGTTGCAGCATGAACATGCCGTTCCTCCACTGGGTGGACGGTTATCTCCTGCCGCTAACTCCACCATATGCTTTCAGTCACATTTTGCAACTATAACTCTGCTGGTTTTCCACAGCTCCCTACCACAGCAGCCCTCCAAGCATGCTGCAGAGCTTCAGCTGACTAACAGCGTACACGTGGGGAGAACACAGTGAATGGGTCAGCAGAGGGAAATTTGAGGAATGTTTGGTAAATCGATGCAAGAAAGTAGACATTTCTAGGAGACAGACTTCAGATTGGTCTTCAGGTCTGGTCTGCGGTGAGCCGTGGCCATGTATTTGCTTGGGCTGGAAGACGAGAAAACACGTACTGTTGGGTTGCTTAAATTCTTGTTTTATTGCTTTCACAAAGGTTATGCGTAGTAGAAACCTTAGAAGCTGAACAGAAATGTTTCTTATGTATAGGTATTCAAAATTTTATCACAATCTGTGTTACCTAATGGTCCTATAAATTGTTTGGGATATTATATAGATGTTCTAGGTTACAGATGAACTGTTTTTGGCATTTCCTAGAAATCAAACAGAGGCATTTTATTGTTGCTGAAAGAGAGTCATTGGAAACTGTGTGCCTTACACAGGAAGAAGTTTACTTGTAGGTAGTAAAGAAAATGAAATTTGCTACCAGTACTGTACACAACAAACTCTCAAAGACCCCATCCTTACCATGCCACTGCCAGCACTAGTCCATTGCTTCTTTCTTGGCTCTTATTTGGAAGAGAGTGAGGGAAAGAGCTATTTGTCCACTATTGTCTGGGCAAAATCCAACAAACCAGACTCTGCTTCCCCAGGTGAGACTTAGCAGAAAGTCTGTGGCTGTGGCACAAAGGTTACTTATTAAAGGCTTCTGCCCAAGTAGCTGAGCTGACAGGCCAGCGAGCAAGGTGTTAGGAAAGAAAACGGCTGCTGTGTTGAACCATTCAGTCTGAGCGACCAAGAGGTGCCGGACAAGTGACCCAAAGAGGTGCAGGACAAGTTTGTGAAGACACACTATATCTGACCACACAGCAGTAGTACTAGAGCAGTATTCAATACTGGAAAGAAAAAAGATGGGACATTTTTCCAGCACAGCACATGGTTGGACGGGACTGTGGCCTTTCACCCTGACATTCTCAGCAAAAGTTGCACTTTGTGTAAGTGGCTCATAAGACATGCCAGCTTCAGTAGTTAGGAAACGTGTTTGTGCCCTCTGGCATCGTTAGAAACCAATAACAGACTACAAATTTTTGGCATTTTGGGTGAAGTTGCTTTTAAAGTGTTCTTCTGTATTTGAAAGGAGGACATGACTCAGTTAGCTGAGCTACGTTATAAATGCTGGCTTGAAAGTGTCCCATAAAAGCTCTTTTCATTGCAGGCTCTCTGCTCGCGGGCTAGGAAGTGTACACCCTGCCACTCAGACCTGTTGTCCTTTTTTCCCTTTTTAAAGCAATGCTTTCATGCTCGCATAGAGACAGCTGCAAACTTAGTGTGGCTAAACGCCAATTTTCTCTGATCAATTCTTTGCCAGGGTCTTTGCATATCAGCTCTCAAAACACCCACAGGAAAAGGTCTCTGGAACAATGCGAGTTATTAGTAACCGTCGCCTGTTATTAGTAACAGTTACACTGTTATTGTCACTTTAGAGCACAGTAATGAGTTTGCCAAGGATGAAGAGAAGTAACATCCTTTTTTTTGTTGCTCAGTAATCACATAAAAATACAACTTAAAGCTATAAAAAATCTACAGGATCAAAATGAAGCTCTTTAATGAGAACCCTTCGGTGGCCAGTTTCCGACCCAGGGCAGTTTTTAGTTCCTATCTATATACCTGTGTTGCTGCGGACTGCAAATTCCTCTGGCTTTTCATGTGGAGGAGTGAGATTCATCTCCACTTTGCTGTACCAATATACTTAAAGGCTTAGATTTAGAGGAGCTGAGCACTTGAAGCAGGCCCTAAATGACACTTAGTGGTCTTTGCATTTGCAGTGACATTTTCCTGCTCTGAAAATCTATTCTTTTAAATTGTCTTTGAATTGTCAGATGACTTTATTGACTTTATCTCATTAGGAAAATGGTTGTGAAAATGACCTTCAGTGACAAGACTAGAGATTGTGGTGGAAAGCAATGGGCAAAACAACCACAAGGGAGGATCAATATTACCATGCATTTGAGGTGAAGATTGCTAGGATCTGGTATTGAAACACATGCTATTTACTGCAAATCAATAGTTATACTAGAGATACCACAAAGAACAGAGCTAAGACAGTTTTCCTTATCTAAGGCAAATCCAATACAATTAGCAAAGTTAAATTTGCATATTTCATTTAAATGGCCAATACTGAATAGAAGCAACAAATTATTTCAGAAAATGCACACAAATATATACGTGTAATGTAACTGTAGAACCTAATAAGCGAAACAAAAAAACACTAATCATAAATGATTAGCAATATGTCAACATTATGAATTAATTTTGAATCACATAGGCAAAATTTCCTGAGCAAAATTTCTTATGTAAGATTTGTATTCCCAAAGCATGATAATTTCTAACCAGATGCACAAAGTTATTGATGATGATATGAAGAACTAGTAAGCCCTTTGAGGGAATATGGGAGTAATACAGTTAAGAAGAAAGGAATTATTTACAGTGTGTACAAATATGAAATTTTTGGGGTTTTCTTTTCAACTCTGCTCTTAAGGCCAGCTAGAGATTTTGGTGAAGGTTCAGGTATCACCAAACTGATGTAACTGTTCCCACTGAGATTCAACGTTGAAGAGAAAGAATGACTGTCATTTCTGATCTTTTGCTGCTTATGTTCAGAACAGCTTTAATGATAATCACACAGCATTGCTGCTTGTAATGTTGTAGCAGTAAGAAAATTAGGAAAATATTTGGGATGCAAATATTTTAAAAGCATGTCTCCCCTTGTCGTACCTACCGTACAGATGTGCATTATGGAAATGTTTGGTTTAATTTGAGCGGGCATTCAGGCAAGGGCTTGAAAAATTTCAGTACCAGAGACCACACTTGTGTGAACAGTTTGCTTGAACAACTACCTTATTTTAAAGGGGATATCATAGATGTATTGATATTTTGCATTGGCTGTTTGGCTGCAGAATCAACTTCCTTCTGTGAGTCCTGATGAAAAATAAATCAGGTCTGCAGGTCTTTGAGGCATACTGTAGGACAGCTCGAGCAGCTGTAGAGTATGGAACCAGGGCAAGAGCAGTACAAATGCAGGATGCTTCAGGAAGTGTCTGAAGGGACTATTCTGAGAGGGTTTGAATTGCCTTAGTTCTTACAGGGTTATCTTCTATTTGGTTCCTTTTCCCTTTGACTGATGCAGTTCTAAATAGAGATAAAATATTTTTAATTTTGAAGTAAATCTCTCTTATAGCACGTAAGTAAGTGCTATACTGAGTTGTGCAAGGCATCTGTAGTACATTAAGAATCTGGATAAAGGTGACAAACGGGGCTTATATAAATGTATCATCTTTACTGACTGTCTACATGAAACTGATTAAAAATCCCAAAGTCCCCAAATGTGTTTTTGGCTCTTGAATAAAACATTGAAATGAGAATACTGGAAGCGATTTCAAAGTTAGGCACAAAAATAGAATATTTCTAGGATATGTACAGAGTTTTGTTGGATGTTTGATTTACTGAATGAAATATCTGCTTATACTGTTGTTCTTTGGCATAGTGGATATGCACCTTTAAAAAATATCTACAGCCAAATGTCCTTTTTATAAAAAAAAAAAAATCACATTTTATATTTCACTCAACTCAATTGATATTTCACTCTCATTAAGCTGAAACAACGTACACCTCTCTCTCTTACAGATATAAATCCACAGAGTGAATTGCAAATTTTGAGAAACAAAATATATAAAATATCAAGGAGGGGAACTGTCTATAAAGAAGAAGGTATTAAAAAGTGTATAATCAATTCATATAATATAGTGGAAAACTCAGTTCTTTAGCATTAGATTCTTGTTTGCCCTTGGTTTTCTAGTGATGTTTTGGTTACAAGGAGGGAAATACAGTCTGATGGAAATCAAACCCTGAATTTACCCAAGATTCTCCAGTGAAAATTGTATTGGTACAATTAAATGAGAACATGGTCTGAAATGTTGCTTGAAAACAAGTAAGACTGGATAAAACTTCTCTCCCTTCTCTGGAGAAAGATTGCTCAATTAGGATATATGTTGAGTAATACCAAGTGTGTTGTGGAAGCTCAGAAAAAGTCATTGATTCCAGCTGAGGTTCATTCTGAGCTTCTGGCTTGCTTTGAATGCTGATCTCAAAGTGAAACTCAAAGGCCTCAAACCACTGTGAAACCAAAACAAGAAATATGTTTGCTCAGACCTAGAAGAACTGAAACTACTAGTCCCCGTACAGCTGCTTCACCAATCTTTCTGAGTTAGCGGTTTTGTTAACTCGATAAACAAAGATGGGAACTGATTCTCTTTAGACACTGTCAGTTTTCTCATCCATCCCAAATAATTTCTCTCTACTGATTTGCTTATTTTCTTCGTGTTTTCACTTAGCAACATGTGCAGCAATCAGGCAGGTAAGAGGACAATATACGGGGCAGGGTACCGGATCAGCTGGGAACTGGCCTGTTGTTGAGTGACCAGGAATGGTGCCCTGCCCGCTGGCACCGCTCCCACCTGGAACAGGGGCTGCTCAGGAGACTGGTGAAAGTCATTCGAGTTTGGCCCCAACCGAGTGGAAGATTTTGACATTTAGTGTGTCACCCGCCACAAGACTACTTGTTTTGCCAACAGCTGTTGAAAGGGAAACACCGATCCTCTAAACTCGTTTCTTGGTCAGCAAAGGGAAAGATACTTCTGACTGACTTTATTTTCAAGGGTAGTTAGCTAGGCATTCACACACTGCTGTTTTGGACACTAAAAAGTTCCAGTGTTCTGCTGTTGCATTTAGCCTTGCTGTTAAAACATTTTATTGTGCTCTCTCACTCACTCCATGTTTACTGGAGGTGTGAACTCTGCTTTATGAACTTGTCCTTAAAGCCCACCAGAAGGTAGTGTGGGCAGAGAACGATGGAACTGGAGCTTTCTATATCACTAGAGACTGACTATGTATCAGCTCTCGTCTTGCTGCCTCTTATTTTGAAAGTGGAAACACAGTAGCTGTCTGTCAGGAAAATGCTGCAGCTTATGACAGGAATTAATAAAACAGTGAATACTGTGCTGAAGGCACTGAGTGCGATCTAGCTAATGCATTTGTCAGGGAAATCTTCTTTTGTTTCACATCTAGAAGTGTTATATATGAAGTAGCAAGCTTGTTTCTCTGTAGCTTAAAAAATAATTTTATGTCCAGGGAACTGCATGAAAGTCAAGTGAATGGCAACTTGTGGTCCTTAATGAACTTGCAGCACTTGGAATAACAGTAAGGATTATTAGCTTTGACCTAGCAAAATGCCAGGTTACACACCTGCTTTTCTTTTTAGGGAAGTTAGTTATTAAATATCTTGCTAAAAACTCTTGTCTATTGCTACTGAAAGTATGCCCTGTTTTACTCCCCCAAATGTTGCATTTCATTGGGACAATAATATTCTAGTACATGCCTTCATTCATAGTTTTCATCTAGATAGTGCCCATAGCACATTATAAAGCTAAACTGATATGAAAACTGTAAGGAAGATCCATTCCCACAAGAAACATATACACTTTTGAGGTTAAACCCCACAACAGCTAAGCAATTTACAACATTTCGCAGTAGGAAACAAGGAAAACCAATTCCACAGTAAGCCATTATAAAAAAATGCCAAAACTCATTGTTAAAAGCGGTCTCCTGGAATTAAGGTGAGAATTTGCTAATTAGTATTCACATGCTTAAAAGAAAGTCCTCTTCTTCCCATTTGATTCCTCTAATGGTGAAGAATATATGGAACAGAAACATCTATCACCACCAAAACTAGACTCCCTGAGGAAGTGCTGAGCTGGTCATGCCTTCATCATGTTTCTGTAAGTAAAGGTCAGAAACAGCAAGATGTCTTTGAGATTACATGCTGAATTGAGCTATAAAAACATTTTGTGGTTGCTTAGCCATGAACTCTGTATTGTAAACAGACTTAGGTTGTCTTAACTCTTGGCAGCAAGGCTGCATTAGCGCTCCAGTATGAGCTGGTGGCAACCATATCACTAGGAGATCTCTCAATACTGGGTGAGCAGGGAGCCTGGTTTAGGCATACAGTTCTGACTGCAGAGTAGCCCGATGTGTGTCATGGTAAGATATTGCTCTTGCATAGCCTTGTGGGTTCATGTCTGGAAGTATCCACCACACTTCCTTGGTCACCTAGCAGACTTAAGAAAGTCTAGCTGGCACACAGATGAACTGTGGGAGAAGGTAGTGAGAAACAACCCCAGACTCCCAACCACCCACCAAACCTCAAAAAAACCCCAAAAAATCCCTTGAAATTGTCTGAGAAGGTCCTGTGGACACTGGCATTATTTGCACATGCCTTTCTTGCTAATGGCCCAGATGAATAGTAAACACCTGGATTTGGTGGTGATTTTTTAAAATTTTGGGGTTTTTTTTGGTGAATGAGAACATTTGCTTCTGGAGCTTCTTAGTATCAGTCTCAAGCTATCCAAGATAGCCATGCAACCCCTCCTTACTGTGATTGTGTTTGTTCGGGTATTTTTACCATACACAGACATTTTGCAAGCAAGATATACACTGCTTAAGAGAATTATTTATTGGCCAGCCAGTCATCAGTCAAGTGGGGAAGAGTTGGCCTGTGTTGCTCCTTGGAACTTACTGGTCCTTGCTGTTGCTGAGTTGCCATCTGCCAGTGCTCTGCTTTCTTTCCTTAGGGTTTTGTACTAGTTCACTATTTTTCCTCTCAAATACTTGAGTTGCTAACTGTTACCAATTATTATTCAGCGATTACATCTCTGCCTGTGTTTTCATCTTGCATTTTTTTCTTTTTTTTTTTAATATTTAGCTCACGTACTTTTTAAAACCTTAACAACACTTTTGCCAATAAAACTAAACGGAGGTCATACAGCCTGGCTGCATCAAGCTATACTTGGGATAATAGATGGCTGAACCCTGGGGCCACAGGTTTCAGCTGCAGCAAGCTCTTTGTGGGCTTTGCAGAGCTGCCTGCACAGCAATATCCGATGATTAATTTTGTAGTCTTCTCTATGATTTTATGCTTTACCTGAACAAGATGCTTATTGGAATCTACCTATTTTTGCTCTGGGTAGATCTACAACATAGAATTATCCTTTGGGTCTGGTATGCTCAGCAGTGGTTTTATACTTTCAGAATGAAGATGTTCTATAGCTTTTAGCTTTACAGTGAGCCATAGAAAAAAGCACCAAAAAGAAAGAAGAGTGTTGTTTATTCTGCTGAAAATAACCTTCCATCTTCAGAAGCTGATCTTGAGTTAGAGTTGAAAAGATGGAGAGCGGTGTCACACAGCTCATGGCCGTGTGATAATAACACTGATAATATTAAAAAAGACAAGGAAGTGCTCTTGGGATCATAGAGATCAAAGTGCCAGAGAATCAGAGAAAGTTTAATCCCTGGACACTGCAGTGGTAACTGATGAAGCTTGCCTTGCCTATATCCCCTTCCAGAAGAGACCAGAAAGCTACCCACTGGGTGATACAAAGCATAATGGTCATGGTGGTAGCTATGAAGATGTAAGGCAGGTGATGCTGGTGCTATGCAATTCTGGAAAACTGAAATGAAAATTGACATATTTGATATCTTAATATTAATAAAGCTGACACTACGGAGTCAGCAGTGGGCCATTCCAGTGATGGTGGTTAAACACCTGCTGAAGCTCTATTAACAGAACTGTGGCCAGTAGACTGAAGGGTGTGATCATTCCCCTCCACTCAGTGCTCATGAGACTACTATATGGAGTATGGTGTCTGATTTTGGGGTCTCCAGTACAAAAGGGATGTCAAGGAACTGTGCAGAGTCTGCAGAAGGGCCACGCAGATGGTCAGGGAGCTGGTGCATATGGCATAGAAGGGGTCGCTGAATAAAATGGGGTTTTCTAGCATGGAGATGAGAAGGGCAAGGGGGGTCTAGTTGCTGCCTCCCACTACCGAGAGGGGAGGTATGGAGAAGAGAGAGACAGGCTCCTCTTAAAGGTACACAATGAAAGGACAAGATGCCACAGCAAAAAGTTGTAGCAAGATAAATTTTGCCTGGATTTACAGAAAAAAGTGTTCACTATGAGAGATTTGAAGGACTGTAATAGGTTGCGAAGAGAGACTTTGGAATTTTCCTCCTCAGAGCATTTCAGAATTTGACTGGACAAGACCCTGAGGAAACCGATTTACTACTTGAGTTAGTTCAGCTTTGAATAAGAAGTTGGAAGAGAGATCTCCATAGGTCCCTCACAACTTAAATTTTTCCTATGATTCTCTGCTGGTAGATTACATACCTTACCTCAGTGTCTTTTCATTTGGTGTCCCTGACTGAGCTGTTGAGCAGGAATTTAAAAGGTAGTAGATAATTCATCGTTCTTCCCAAAACTGGGAAGGGCAAGAAACAATCCAAAATAAAACTAGTCCTTCAGACCATCAGGCTTCAAAGTGCTGGACTGATTCCAGCTCTTGAATCCTGCAGTCTGATTCAAGCCACCCATGTATCAGTGCATATTAGAGTTCTTATAAATTAATATTGGCAATGCAGAACTAGATTATCTAATTAAAATTTAATTCCAGTATGATAAATAGGCTTATTTTTTTAAAGCCATCTGTGTTACAGAAACACAGATGCTAAACGATTGAAAAAAAATTTTTGTCCTAACTTTGATTTAAATCTTTAAACTTTAAAATGTCTTCCTTGACTAGCATGTCTACCACTCCCATTGAAAGTTGGGCACATCTCAGAAGATTTTCAGTAGTTGATTTGAAAAAATGTTCCCCATGTGCACATTCACCAGTGTGTTTTGCTATACCCATGTACATTAAATTTATTTTTCGCACTCTACTAAACAGACATTTTGTGGTGCAGATTTGACTGACAGGCCCATTTGACTGACAGGACATGTCTCAATCTGGAGTGAGGCAAATCCACCAGGGTTCCAGGACAGGGTGTTAACACGCATGGAGGGTTACTGGATGTGCTTGAGCACCAGGGTCCTGCCTGGCTTTTCACTGCCTTTAGAAGAGTTTGATGCTCTTTTTTAATCCTTTTCTATTTGCTGTCTCAACTGCTGTTTAAACTAATAGAGATTAATATTTATGTGTTGGCATCTCAAAGAGAGCATAATTATGACATTATTTTTTCCTATTTTATGTGAGCAACTTGAATATAAGTACTCTTACAACATTTTTAAATCGTATCATCTTGATGTTGCCAATGATATCAAGCTCATAGTCTTCACCTCTTTTCACATCATCCTGTTTTCTATTTAGGATACCTAGCCTAATTTGCAGGTGTGATTTTAGTGTATGTTGTGAGAAAGGTACTAACTAGAATGAACCAGTCTTGTCACCTGAATATATGGGTAACATGTTACTGCAGACTGTGAGTTTTGCACTAGTTATCAACAGTGAATTGTTTTGAAACCAGTGATAATTGCACATTGATTCTCAGGAAGTCCAGGCTTTACAGGTGAGAATAAGATTTTAGCTATTATGATGGTTTCTATTTGATGTTCTAGAGCCCAGGGAAAATTAACATTGACTTAACTGGACTTTGTATTATGCTCAGTGGGAGGGATCTCACCTAAATGTAGAGCTCTGAAATGAATTAGACACATAGTATAAGCTGATCATCTAGGTTCTCCTTCTAGTCAATATGAAGAGAAATGCACCTCCAGAAGCAGATTCAGACACCTGGTTTATATCAATTTCGTGGGGAGAATTCATCACACTAGCTGAACACCTTCTCCTTATGTATAATGAAATCTGAACAAGATCTACATTATCCTTTCATTTGGGCATCTGTTTTTGTTTTCATCTTTATCAGCATCACTTCAGAGGGAAAGGGAGATAAGTTTGCACCACTATAAACTAATGACAAATTTTGTCCAAAACCTGATTTATTCGCTTGTGGTAGCACATGCCCAAACAGACTGCCTGCTCAGTCTCTTCACTGCACTGAATGGCAGACCTAACCAGACACGATACTGCCACACTTTACCTACTAATTCTGTGTTCTTCTCTAAGTTTAAATCCCTATAAGCATATTTTCCATGCTTTTTGTAAATTTTCTAGGAGCACACAGATTGTACTCCAGTACCTAGCTTCACTTCCTTCCTGAAAGTCTCTCCTGCATTTTTATTTGATGTGGGCTGGTGTCTGTCCCTGCCAGGAAGCATTTGCACTGTCTGCATTACCGTCCTCTCTCTAATGTGTACAGAAGGCTCTGGATGTGTACAGTGACCCCGTGTGTATACACCTACCCAGAGGCAGCCTGTGCGGGACCCGTGACCAGAGACCCTTCTCCAGATCCAACTCCTGGCACCACTGCCGTGTTCCTATATGGTTGTGTACTAACACAGCAGCCTTGTGTATTAAGAGCTCATTCATAAGCCTTGTGGTTTGTCCCACAGTCTAAGAATACACTGTGTGGAAAAGAGCAACCAAGCCCACATAGGGACATAAACTAAACAGAATCGGGAGTCCTAAGGCAATAATGCTAAACTCAGAAAACCAAGAGAGTAATCAGTGGAAAGTAAACCCAGAGGAAGGAATTCATTATGAACAGTGGAGTTGGTGTGGGTTGCTGATATGTTATCTTTGCTGGTCATCCTGAATCACCAGCATGCTGAGTCTGTCTAAATTGCTTCAGATATGTTCGACTTGCCTTGTGCCTACAATCAGTCTCTCCAAAAGCATTCTCAGACAGCGTGAGAAAAGTGTGACCTGACTCACGCAGAGCACGGCTACTCCCAGGAAACTTGAGTGCTCCAAAATCCTACCCTAGCTGGGAGCACTGCTATTCTCTCAGAGCTGAGGGGTGCCAGGAGGACCTGGAGCAATCTAGTGAGGAGTTAATTAAAAGAAAACAAGTTACAGTTTCATCTCATTTGCTGAAGAAGATGGTTAACTCTTTGTTGTAGCAGGCTGCCAGTGATTTGCTGTGCATGAAAGCCCATCCTCTTCAATCACTCCCCAGCAGAGCAAAATTACCGGTGTCAGGAAAACTCATTTTGTGGCATTAATCAGAATGGATTAAAATGGAACAGTTTCTGAGCTGCCCTGTGAGAATAGCTGTGGGACATCAAAGAGAGCCCGTGATCCACAAAACCAGAAGACTGTGTCCTCTGCTTTGAAATATTGTAGTCAGCCAAACATTTATTGGAATGACATGTTAACTGCATTGTGTTTAAAAGCACTTTGGTGTTTAATCACTTGTGTCCTATCTCCTCCATTGTAATATAATCAGGTAAGTAATCAACTGGTGTATTCAGGTGCTTCTGTTGGAGGAGTTTGAAGATCTGTTTAAAATCTTGGACTGCTTCTTGATTTTAAGTGTTCAGTAATGATGGATAATGGACCACCACAGAGTCCATTCAATCCATTAGGAATAAATCTATCGCTATATATGTTACAGCTGTATGCAGTCCTTTTAAACAAGAATGTTTCCCTAGCTGCTTTGGAAAGTATTTTTCTTCTTCTAAGGAAAGAAAAAACAAACTTTGTAGAGTATTGTGATATTTTATAATAACAAAATTTTCTTGCCTTGAAAGTCTGTTTTAGATAATGTATTTGAATTTGCTACATAGCAACGTGTTTGACAAGAGGAAAAAGGCTTTCTTATAAAACCAGAAATCTGGATAATCTGTGGAACTTGGAAAAGGTACATGAACTAGCTTTTCAAAATGTCTCATGCTATTTTTGTGTTTTAAGAAGAGTAAAGCATGTACAAGCTGCCATATAGAGTAGATATATGTGATATGATTTTCAAAGGCAAAGTGAGACAAATACATGTCTGTTCAGATTCTTCTCCACTTTATGTAACAACCCACATGTACTATAGTCATGTATATGTCATTGCTGAGTGGAAAGTATTCATTTGTACTTGAGAGGCCCACAGAAACCCTAGACCTTCCAGCACCTCACTGTGGTCACTCCTATATAGTCATGATAAAACTGTCTTGCCAAGTTCTTGGGCCTGTAGTACATGGTTCTGTGAAAATGTCAGCTTGATGCTCAGTACTAATAAAAAAAAACCAACCCCCCAAAAAACAAATAAAATGCTAAGAATTGTTAAGAAAGGAATAAAAAGAACAAAACATTGTGATGCCATTGTATAAACAAATCCATGCATCACTGCACCTTGAATACTGTGCAGAAGTCTGCTGTCCCCAGCTCAACAATATACAGTGCCATTGGAAAAGATCCAGAGGCAGGTCACCACAATGATCAAAATTATGCAGTGGCTTCCATGCGAGGAGCAAATAAGTTAGGATTCTTCAGTCTGCAAAAACAGACAAATGAAGGGAAAATACAACAGAAATCTATAAACGACTAAGTGCCATGAAGAAGATGGATAGGTATCTCGCTTATATGATAGGTTTGGAATAAAGAAGAGGAAGTGGTTCGTCACCCAATATGAATTTAAACTGTGGAGTAGTTCTGCCATAGGATGTTCTGGATGTTTCAAGTTTACCAAAATTCAAGAGAAATCCATGAAGAGCTACTACATTTGAGGACACAACTTCTGGCTCATGAAGCCCCTGAAGGCTGGAAAGCGTTCTGATGAATTACCACCCTGTGCTTGCTGGGTTTTTTTATACTATTTCCTAGATACTCACTTTTGGCCAGAGACAGGATATTGAACCAAATAAATCTTCCTCTTGCCCCAGTACAGCTATTCTTATATAACCTGCATTAAATCACAGTTTAAAACCACAGGAGCTTCAGTATGGAGAACACATGGGGAAGGGGAAAAGGGACAGCACAGCTAGGTGGGTATGGCACGTGACTTGGAGCACACACGCTGTTCCAGGCAGTGCCATTGGGAAGGCTGGAGCATCCTCAGGTCTTTTGGCAAATTCACACTTTTACAAGGCATTTTTTTCATCAGTGAGAGTCAGTTATTTACGCCAGTAAAACTAAGACTCTGTAAGGTCTTCATTCATTTACATGAATGGCAGAAACTAACATAGCTATTGATTACTGAATTACTATTTTAAATTTTCTAATAAACGTCGTGGTTTAACCTCAGCCGGTAACTAAGCACCACACAGCCGCTCGCTCACTCCCCTCCACTGGGATGGGGGAGAGAATCAGAAGAGTAAAAGTGAGAAAACTCGTGGGTTGAGATAAAGACAGTTTAATAGGTAAAGCAAAAGCTGCGCACGCAAGCAAAGCAAAACAAGGAATTCATTCACCACTTCCCATCGGCAGGCAGGTGTTCAGCCATCTCCAGGAAAGCAGGGCTCCATCACGCGTAACGGTTACTTGGGAAGACAAACGCCATCACTCCAAACGTCCCCCCCTTCCTTCTTCTTCCCCCAGCTTTATATGCTGAGCATGACGTCATATGGTGTGGGATATCCCTTTGGTCAGTTGGGGTCAGCTGTCCCAGCTGTGCCCCCTCCCAACTTCTTGTGCACCCCCAGCCTTCTCAGTCGGTAGAGCATGGGAAGCTGAAAAGTCCTTGGCTAGTGTAAGCACTACCTAGCAACAACTAAAACATCGGTGTGTTATCAACATTGTTCTCATCCTAAATCCAAAACACAGCACTGTACCAGCTACTAGGAAGGAAATTAACTCTATCCCTGCCAAAACCAGGACAGTAAATAATGCACACTTTAAACTTGATTGAAAAACTTGCTTACTTCTTTGTTTTGCCATGACTTCTTTGACTGCAGCATTCCATCCAAAGACAGAACTTGACTCACATATTCTGATTTCCAAGGAAATGTCTAATCTGTGTTTGGTACTTAAGAACAGGAGACATGTTTTCAGTCTTTTACTCCAGAGATATATACTTGCAGTGTCAGAGCAGCAGTTCTGTGATAATGTCTCATGAAGTTCAGGATAATACTGGAAAGATGTTTTTGAACTCAGCAAGATTTCATGGTTTGTTTGGTTTTATTGTCTCCATCCAAGTAGGATCTGCACATAGTATGAAGGAATATATCATGTGGGAGGCAAGAAAAAGGATCTTAAACAACCCTACATAGGGCGATGAAAAAGTTCTTTTCCTTTGAACCAGGCCTGAACTTCTAGCTGTGCAAGTTTTGGAGACAAATTCAAGCATCAGGTTTCAGGAATGCCAAACTATGTATCATCTCTACTATTGCATTTAGAAATAACCTCTACTTTGCCCTTGCCAGAGTCCCTGGAAGACTTTTGTTTACACTAGAACATTTTAGTACATCAGAAGTTAATTTATGGTCCAATTCTGTCACATTAATTCACTCTGATCTGTACCTTTCCCTCTAAATGGGTGGTGCGAGCAAGGTGGCTGGCAGACTTTGACCCTGAGATTTTTTATTCAAACCAGCCTAACTTCAGGGCTAGACTATGGTATGTCCTCATGTGAAGCAATGAGAATGACTCCCTGGACCATTTCCTAACAACTGGGCTGTGCTGCATCTCTAAATCTAAAAAATATTTCCACAGAGCCAAGCAAGGTGGGTGAGTCAGATCCCTTCTGGAATTGTGTCTCTGGAAAATTGTCACAGTGCTTAGAGACTCATTCATCTGAGGTACCCCATGTGCATATGGTATGCCTTTCAAATCACTGCAGAAAATCAGCCTTTAATATCAAAATTAACACCTGTCCTCTGTAGGTGACTCTTTACAAGCTGTGTCTTTATTGTGCCCTTTTACATCAGAATACAGAATCAGTGACCCAATGTCTGCAGGTAGGAATTGCATGAATAAAACAGTGGGAGAGCTCCCAGCTTCATCTGGACCAGATTATATATCTAATCAAGTCGTATTTAGCTGCAAGCTATCGCTTGATTACTGAAACCCCTTCCAGTGTGATGCTAGCAGCTCAGTTTATACAGAAAAGCTGATTACTTCAGTTTCCAGGGTGTTCAGTCAGATCCTTCCTCTGAACATTTATCAATAGTTCAAGAAAAAAAATTCAGTCTGTTTTTGTGGGACTGGACTCTCCATCTTTTCCTCAGGAAAAAAAATGCATTTTAGCAGATACATTTCACACTTCCCCTGCTCTGAGTCAGAATCATCCGAGGAAAGGATGACTCAGAAAGCCAAAATGATTTTTGAAGAGACGACTACGTCTTAAGAGGGATGACTTGTTACTGTTACCCTCATGCTCAGAGGTGGTTCCCCACGGAGGGATATGGAAGGGATGACTTTGGACAGTGCCAACCCCTACATGTACATATACATTGCAGTGGCTACTGTGACTGTAACTTGTGTAAATGGCCCTCATCCCAAAGCAACGTAAAAGAGTGATCTTGCTTGCTGCTGCCCAGGTTGCTGTGCCAGCAAATTGCTCAGCTAGAAGTTGCCACCCTGCTTAGGGTGGGCTTTGTAGCCTGCACTGAACTCTGAACCAGCACAGTCCTATGGCTGCCAGGATCCAAGGTAGTCTGTTTTAGGTGCGTTCCTGCCAGCCTCTGTGTCTCAGTGAAGCAGGACAGCATTTTGTACAGAGCCTGTCTGTAAGGCCTGTGCTCCAAGAATGCTGTGGCAAGTGGCATTGAGTGCTGAGCAGACAGACGCCCTTTGAAGTTAATGCTTTTCTGACATAGCTGCATGCTGTAGGGGACTGCGTTCCTCTTCTACATTACATTTTTTGAAAGATAATCCATTTTTTGATCCCAGAGGAACCTGGGGGATTGTCCATAAAATAAGAAATTCTCCCATTTCGGGGTAATTTTAACTATGCCAGGCATACCTTAACAAATTTGTTAGTAGATGGGACTGTTCACTGAAGCCTGAAGCACAGTCCTAAGTGAGGAAGGATGTCAAAGTGGCTCTGGAGCTCTCTGAGACAAGAAAAAATAGATTTATTTCTCTGCTCTTTTGCAACATTTGTGCATGTGCCATAGAAATAATTTGGGCTGGGATTTGTGAAAGTACTGGGTGCCTAAGGATGCAGAGTGCAGACTGCCATCCATGCCGAGTACCTTGATGGCTGGTAGAATGAAATTTGGCACAGGCAGCTGTGGCCAGTGGGAGTGGGGACAAGGGACTGTAAGAGGATGCAGGAGAACTCTGCCAGCTTCTGTCTCACTCACATGTGTGCACTGAAGGTCCACCATGGATTAGCAAAGATTCCCCTAGCCTGGCTCTCTTCTAGCCCAGAGGGGGGCACAGGGAGGAGAGGAGGAACAGAGAAAGGTAGCATGGATACTTCCCAGAACGGTCTCCCAACTGGCAGTGATTCATGGCTTAGAGGCTGTCAGAAAGTTGAGCACTTGGTGAAATGTCAAACATCCTGCTACAGCCTAAGGTTTGCAGGAATCTTACCCATGCCCTTTATTATTTCAGAGTGTTGCCCACAATGTCTATGTTAAAGATTTTTCTGTGTTTGTAGAAATACGCAAAATAGACATGCGGCATCCTGCCAGCCTGTGCCTGGGAAGCTAATTAAAACTAAAGGAGCTTGTTTTGACATAGGTATACAGTCATCTCCCAAGTAGTTCTTGTGAAAAGTGAGGACTTAACTGGGATGATGTCTATGGGCCGGTGCAGTAAGAACATAATATGGTTTATTGGCAGTGCTGAAAGGATGAAGCGCACCTCAATAAAGGAGCTTGGTCAGTGCATGACACTGGTAAATGAGTGACCAGTGTAGCTGTGGTGCCTTTTAACAAATAAACCATTTGACTAGAAGAAAAATGACACTGAAACACACTTAACCATGGCACTTTCAGGACCATTGCATGCCTCCCTCAGAAATCATTTATCGATCTCTTGATTCTGTTATTTATTCACAAAAAAGAGCAGTAAACATTTTGGTCTCTTCAAACGTAAAGAAATTTCTGTATTTGCCATATGCTAGCCCAAGCTTTTGCTGCATGTCACTCACACCAGTTGCAATAAGCTGAGAGATTCAAGAGGGTATTTCTTGTTTACCTCCCTGGAAACAAAAATAGTGTTTAAAAAAGCCCTGGCACTTGAGTGTACAGCTCCTAATTTTAACCCACAAACAAAACACTCCACAGCTGCTTGGATGACAAACCGTGAGGAATTGCAGTGTGTGACAGCCTGGTACATCTGCCTCAACAAGGGTTTTAAACAGCTTGCCGGAAACGATGTCTCCAATGGCAGGGAATGGACATAAGAGCTTCCCACAGCTCTTGGGATACAGATAAACACAGCTGAGGAGCTCCATGAAGTCGCTTGCTTGGTGAGTGGGGTGTGACGTCTTCTCCGACCTCACTCACCAGCAGGGATACTGCTGCCCAGGATTTTAAAATCTTCCTGTTTGGGGCTTTCACTGAAGCAAATGTGAAGCCTTTCAGCTTTTTTGCAAAATGCATTTTTCAGGGGAAAAATCTGCTTAATAATTTTTTACTCTGTTCACACGCTCCCTTATTGCAGGCAGGACTTAGGCTTCAGCCTGAAGAAAGCTGGAGGCAGGAGCGGTGGTGACTCCCTTATGCTGAGGCCAGCACGCGGCTGATGCAGAGCCCAGTGAGAGGGAGCCTGTGCTGCTGTAGATCCTCTTTTTGGAAAATACACAAAACTGAGACATAACACTGAGATGTTTGTGCATGCACAACCACACAACCATCCCTGTCTAAGTGGGGAAGTAGACTGTTTCTCACTTTAGTAGGTATGAAGACCTACCTTAAAAGGACAAGAAAGTGTAATTTAATGCAGAGACCTCACTTTCTCTATAACCTGAATTTTTCAGAGGAGAGCTTTCAAACGGGCACACTCGCTTCTCTCATTTCTGTCACAAAATGAAATGTAGAAACAACAGCAAAATCTGCAGCTTTTGAACTGAAATTATTCCTCTGATGGGAAGCATCAGCCCTCATAGGCTAAAAAATATAGTTCAGGGATATTGCACTCGCTTTAATAACAGAAAATTAAGATTTCTCAAATTACTTGCAGATTAAGAGAATTTGCAGGGCCAGTCTTAGAAAAAGACAAAGGCTGTGTGATTGATCTTGCTGATGAAAGATAATTAGTAAATGCTATTTGCAGAAGTGCCTGTATTGAACAAAGCCAGGCAAATGATTGATGAGAAAAAAAACCTGACAAACTTTTTCCCCTTACTGTGGAATTATCTGTGAATTTATTGTATTTCTTCCCTATTCAAAATTCATTTGCTTAGTGATTGCTGAAGATAATCTTTCTTTTATGCTTTGTTACTAAGAAGAGTTCATTGCATCAGTGGTTTCCAGCCTCTTCTGGGTGAGTCCCCCACCCACAGCCTCATCTTCTTCCCTGCCCCCTCCATTCCCAGCAGCACTGTAGGTCTGGGAGATGAAAGAGGGGGGAGGTTTGTACCATAAACCATCTGGCAGCACTTCTTTTTGTTGTCTTCTGTCACTCCCTTCCCCTCTGCTATTACCTGGGATCCAGGAGGGAGTCTGTCAGCGATGTCGGGGCCTCTGTGCTTCCCATCCTTAGGTGTATAGCGCCGTGGCGGGGAGGCAGTGCATGGCTCTGGCTCCCTGCTTCACCCTCCCTGCACCCAGCTCTTGCCCAGTGCTTCAGTGCTGAGGATTCAGTGTGCCTGTGTATGGAGGGACTGAGGGAATAGGGAGTATATTCTGGTTTACAGTGCCACCTCTCCTGTGCCAGAGCTCGCAGCTCAGCAGGGAGGTGAGATGCTGTCTCTGCAGAAGAGGTGCAGTGCAGGGAAGCACAGCTGGTGCTGCGTGACCAGCATTAACATGCCAGAGCTCAACTGTGGGGAAAAGTTGTCTGGCACATGCATGATTTTTGCCACTCAGAGGAATCATATTCTCTTCCCTAATTCTTGATCATAACTCTCAAAGTTGGGTTTCCTGTGAAGCACAGTCTGAAATGCGCTTTCTGCACAAGTCCATAATATTCACGTCAATATCATTGTTTGGACTAATTCCATGGCTGCATAAGTAGCTTTTGATTTTAGCAGTAGACTGGGATCCAGATGTTGGAATTGTTTGTGACTGTCAGGGAAGTTATTTCTTGTTCTTTTAAGTTGAGTACTCATTTTAATATCAGTATTGTGCTTCCTCTCTTCTTCCCTTTGCCTGGCACATCTCCTTAGCTTGTAAACTTTTTATGGTTCAGGGACTCTCTTGCCTTCTGTTTGTTTACTAACACCACTGAGTCCAATCTGGATAGGAATTTCTAAGTGCAACTATAGTGCAAATATTAGAGTAATGGTCACAGCAAACTAATTTGCTGCAAGAGCTGTAGAAACAGAACATAACAAGAAAACACAGCTTGAACCTGTTTATGTGTACGTAAAAATGGTTGAATAGCTTTTTGCAGGGTTTGTGCAAGTTGAACTCAGATATTACATTTCAGATAGACTATGGAGTGAATCAGATAGTGGTTGGGGAGGGCACTGACACTGTACTAATGAATTATGCTGTTGGGTGGTTATATAGAAAGGAATTACCAACCTCATGAATTTTATACAGTGTGATTGATTGCCTGACAATTTAATGTGGATTGAAGTCACTGAATAGTCAGCCTCACAGATGTTTTTTCTCTCCTCTTACATCTCTATTTAGATATCCTTTATCTCTTTCTTTTTACATGATTTTTTCCATTTATGTTTTCTCCAGCAAAGAATTCTTTCCTCCTCCTAACTCCTTTTAATTCATTCCCAAGTTTAAACGACAAATAAAAATGTTAGATTTGAAAACGCTGGCAAGCTGCAAGAGGACTGACAAAAACCAAAGTGCACGATGTCTTCCACACACTGTGAGGCACTGGAAGCTAACTGCTTATAATCTACCATCAGTTTACAAGATGCACGTAGGTCATAATCCTAAAAACTTTTATGCCTCTATATGAGTTTATTTGTCTCGGTAATTCCAGTGAAGTAAATGAAAGTATACACAGAAGTAAAGTACCTCAGAGTAAACTTACACACAGGCTATGTCTAAATTAGACTTAAGCAGGGAGAGGTCATGGGCTCACGCACAGGGTCACGGTTGTCTTTATTGCCAGCTTGTTAGGATGCTCCCCAGCGCGGGTCAGGTGCAGACCAGCCAGCACTTGCTCTGCACCCAGGCAGTGTGGATGAAGCCCCTTGTGGGAAGCTAGGAAAGCTTAATAATGTGGATATGGTCAAACCACGCCACTTGCCTTCATGGCAAGAAACCAAACTCTGCCACTGTTGGCTGTACTAGAACAAATGTAGCCTTAGAGGCCACTACTGTATAAGGGAAAGCTGCAAAGAGCACAAGATCCATGCAGTTCTGTGTCCACAGTCGGGTCAGATGTCTGCGACAGCTTTCATAGCTCTGCCTGTCTTGAGTAGTTGAATGCTCTACTTAGGTACATTTTTCAAATGTGACTTTATTTTTTCTGAGCCTTCTGGAGCTTCTTGAAGTTGTCCTGCTCTTTGTCCTCATCCCTTCCTGCACATGGACTTCATGAGGTCCAGAAGTCCCAGCTAGTTCCATAAGCGTGGCTTCCTCTGCTGATTTTCCAGCTCAAATATAGAGAGCAATCAGGCAGTTTGGTACAGTCTGACTTTTCAGATACATTTTGTAATGCAAGGCGGTTGGACTGAGCCGTAGGGATTAGGTTAGCAGTGACAATTCCGACCCACTTCTCAGGAGAAGAATGGACAAACTGTTCTCTTTGCTGAAACTATTTATGAACTAATGTCTGTTTACAGAGAATGGACCCTTTTTTGTCCTGTTCCACCTTTCCTGGAAATGTCGTAAAGAGTCATATTCATTAATGCTCCTCAATAAATACAAAAAAATAATTCAAGCTTCTTACTTCAGGAAGAAGTGCATGGTATACTTGTAGAATCACAGGATTTATTAATCACCTTCCTGTAATGCATTAAATCCTTACCAGTTTGGAAAATACAGCACTGTCAGATACTGCAAAAATACCATTAAGATCAGGGTTTTTTTATGAAGTGCGTGCAAAATAAACCTGTAAGAAAGACACTTGCAGAAGTAGAGCCTAGAATTGCTCTTCTGAGTTAATAAAGAGCAAAATTAGGTTCTTGAGAGCAGTGAAAGACCTGGCTCAATATTTGTAGCATCTCAGTTGCTTAGTGTTTGAAAAATATTTGTCTGCAATACCTGCTGTATTTATTGCCAAGCAGTCTCAAAATCCAGTTTGATACTGATACATGCTTTGGAATGAGGCTGTAGCCCCTGAGGAAGTAAGGTCCTTTCCAGGTGCTTTGGAAGATCTCTAACTGCTGCTCTGGCTGCATAAACTGAGGAAGAGTCTGAACCTTTTTGAATTATTCTCTGAAGAGAGAGAGCCATCAGCCTTGTTTTACTCATCTTTGTTAGTGAATGCGCTTATTGCTCTGTTAAAAGGCCAAAACAGGCAGAAGTATTATGAGGAGGTTATGTATCCTCTCACAGCTAATAATGTGATGAGCTGGAAAATGAGCTGTGACACTAAGAAAGATGATCTGTGCTGGTCTGAAGAGGATTTCTATCCAAACCCATGAAGAGTCAATGCTGAGGGCTAAGGTAGTTTTTACTGTGGTCGTTTGCTTTTATTAATTAGTACTTTCATACTGCTCATTGCTATTTTCTTTTCTTTATTCCTTTTCTCAAAGTAACATCAGATCACATGGTTAAAGTGATGAAGAAGATTTGCTTGTAATACAGTGCGTTGATAGTAATCTGTCAGGTTTAGCGTGGTACATTTCTGGCAGTGCCCGTAAAAATACAAACCAAAAGGCGATAGTAAACTAAAATGATACAGGGAACTTTTAAAGAATGAGCTAGTGAAACTTCCTATCTTAGTGTTGCTCCCTTTTGATACCAACAGGAGTAGAGGAGTCTTCCTAGCAATAAGGTTATGCGACTATGGCTGCGTAAATATCTACGGAAATTAAAATAAGGGAGAAATGGATACTACAACTGGCAAGGATATTTCTGAGAAATGGTAATATAAAGGAAGAAGTGGTAATTTAGCACAGCGTATCATACAGTAAAAAAGGAACAATGATTTGAAATAAATTATTTTGGGCTAAGAAGGATGTCTTAACTATAATTTTGTTCTATTTTATATAATTTGCAGTACTTCCTACAGAAAGGATAGCATTTGCATATCTCTTAGCAGTGTCCTTGACATGACTGACATATTTCATCTATGGGGTTTTTTTTCCTTTCATTCTTTTCCCTGACAATCAGTCAATGGTGGCAAAGACACTGTCATTGCCATTCTTTTAATGGAACTGTCACATGAAATACAATAAAGGAAATCTAACTTGGTGCAGGAAACTCCATATTCTTTGAAAGCTCAGAACTCCATTTTTTTTACAGAAGACAAGCTCTTTAATACCTGGGGCTGTTGGCAGATACCCAGTTCACAAAGCATGGATTTACTGATACACATCATACCTGGAAGTTCCCTTTCATAGTACAGACAGTCCTAAACAACCAAACACATAAATTTCACACTGAAGAAGAGTGTTACTTTCCTCTAAATTTAATCTGGAGTGCAAAAGTGCTTTTATAATGCACTGAAAACAACACAGTGAAATGAGAGGAGCATATTCAAGAACAGAATATGTTAACATTAGCCCCAGGAAAACACAATTCCAGATTACTAAATTTGAATGACACCAGGTTTTCATCCAAAAATTACTCACTGATCTGATTCTTATGAAACCTTAAGTTAAAAGATGTGAAGCACCATTTGCAAGAAATTCCAGGTAATTTTAATGTATGTTTGAAGCCATAAGACTAGGTGATAGGGGCCATGTAGCTTAAAACTGACTTTCTCTTAAAAAAAAAAAAAAAAACAAAACAAAAAGAAACAACATCAAAATTGTGTCAGAACACGGGGAGAAACTTATCTCCTAGAACATGTGGTTTTAAGATCTTAGTCCATCAAAGGATGCTAATCACTCTCCCAAAGGCAGCTCTGCCTGAGAAGGCTCACAGGCTTTCAGAAGAAACGCTCATTAGTGATGGGGTTGGATTCCTCATCAAGGCACTTTTTTTCCTCCCTTAATTGCTGATGGACTCATATAATTCCCATCTGAATCCACTGAATCTCTGAAAAACTGAGAATAGATCGAGAATAGTTTGGAGAAGAGAGTCAATATTACAAGATGCACCCAGTGTTACTAGTTCCTGGCTGATACGTTGTATCAATTGTAAGTCAGCAAACAAGGGTGAGGGATATTGTAATTAGGTGAATCAATTACGTTTTCTGTTATGCTCCCACTAATACAAATGCAACTTGTATCCTGAGCTCCCATCCTGCTTAATTTGCAGAACACACCTGCAGAGGTACTTACGGTTGGCCGTGCGGGTCTTGCTCACAGCAACATGAGGGGCAGGCACCGTGGGCGGGCAGGGTGCCTGCCTACAGACTAGGAAAGCTGGCACAAGGAAGGCTATCAGTGCTTTGGATGTAAATAGCTAGGAGGGACTCAGATACTGCGGTGACAGGGATAATAAAAATTCCTGGATAGAGACAATGCTGGCCACTAAAGATAAAAATATTTACAAGTATTACTTCAGATTTAGTACTTTAGATTGTAGACAAGAGCTCTTCCTAGAACATCTCTACTGGCTAAAGAGATTTCCACCTCCAGCTGCTTGTTGTTGCTTGTATGAACACTCCCTAGCCCATTTCCAGTAAAATGAGCTGGATTAAATAGTTTAAGTAATGATGGAGACAGGTCAGGGAGTGATCACATAAGGGTATCTGCTAACAGCTATGTGGGGGGGTAACCTCCAGCAGGATGCCAGTGACCAGTTGGGCATGGGCTGGGAGGGGCAGCACACAGGTTAGAAGAGGGCTTGCGTCCACAGCTTCAGATGCTGTGACAATTACTTTTCCTAACTTTTCTGGAGAACAGTGATATCTTCTTAGGCATTGCTACACTGCAACTGTTGGAAATTTGGACATCTATAGCAGGCACAGGAAGTGAAAAAAGACCAGTTTGCAGCACATCTGTTAAAGATTGCCGAGAGTGGATGGAAAAAGACACCAAAACTTTCAAACTGAGGAAGTATTTTAACTTTCCTGTTGTCTGTCTCCCAGTCCTAAATTCTTCATTCCACTAACATCTCATGTCCACTGTTACTTCTTCTGGATGTTCTGGTTGACTTTTCTTATTGAGTGAATGCACTGGGTAAGGATATTCTCTGTTCAAGAACCCTGTCTTTAAGTGTTAGTAACTTTGATAAAGCACCTTTATAACTGGCCCTTTGTAGTTTGAAAGTACCTAGAAAAGGACCCAGTGCTTAAAACAGGATGTTTGAAATCCCACCACACGCAAAATTACCCACTGTGTTCCCATGCAAAGAGAGGAAAAATACATGACCCTGATGGAGCAAAACACTTTGGCATGCATCTAACTTTAAACATGTGAATAGTTCCATTGCATGCCATAGATTTACTCTTGCAAGAATATGCTTATACGCCTGTTAAGACAGGATAGAATAATAGGCCATGCCATCATACACTGAAGAGAGTACCGGTACTGCAGTAAATATGTATAACCCATCTATCAGGGTGACTCAAAGAAGACACCATTATGAAGCAGCTCCTCAGCCTGTCTCAAAACTAAATCTAGACAGTCAGGGATCATTTATCATAGAAATATGGAATTTCTTTCCTTTTCTATGAAAGGTTTTTGGTTTTGTTGGAAAACTTTGACCTTTCATGCAATTGCTCGAGGCTTTGGTGTGTTATACGTTCATTCTGCATGAGTTGGAAGGGCAGGACAGGATCTACATATGAGTTTCCTACAGGGATACCTGGATTGTAAAGAAATGCTAAGCAATGCTGTAGACAAAATAACAGGCTTAGTGTTGACTGAAGAGATAAAAAAGTACTTCCTCTATGACTACAAAAGGAACTTGAAATTTGGTAAGCTATTACTCTGTCCACTTAGACTGTTTCCTTATTGAATATTCCAGATATTCCAGCGGCAGTTTAATTACTGATGTGGTATAAGGCAGGTTAGAAAACACAATATTCACAAAGACAATTCCTAAAGAGTGCATGGTCCACTTGACCTTTTCACCATTGCTAGTGTTGGTGAGGATATACTGGGAAACTAGTATCTTAGCAGTACATAAAAAGGTAGATAAACTCACATGTTTTGTTTCCCAGGCTGTGCAAAGTGGCTAAAATTTCTATTGCCCAAGTAAAAGTGGATAAACTCTGTTCACCTTCAATTGCACAATTGCTTTTGGCAGGAACTCTGGAAAGTTTTAATGGAAAAAGGCTAGCATAGCTGCAGGATCAAGAGGTGAATGTCTATCTGTTCTTTCCGCAGATAACTGAAAACATGTCCCCAAGATGACAGACTTGTCTTAAGTATTGTTATTATAGCTTGCTTAAGTGGAAAAGTAAAGTAATGGCCATTAACATACATTGGCTATATATTGTAGGGAAACAGACCCCACATTTACGGTTCCTGCCTCTTCAAAATTAATATTCCACAAATGTGAGACAGTGACTTTCACCAGGAAATGAACTCAGTTATAATCTGAAGATACAGTTAACCTTTTTTTTTTTTTTAAATAAGTTTCCATGGAAAAACACAGATTTTGAAAATGTTAAAAAAGAAAACAAGATTTTGGGGAGCAAACTACATGGAAGAAAATTTGGTTTAATGAAGTTAGTTAATTTAATTAGTTTTAATGACTCATAAAATCAGAGGTTTGTTTTCAATTTAGAAACAGGGATGAAAGGCTATTCAAGGACTTACAGGTGATGATACTTCTCTCACCTGCTATTAAACTTGTAAGCAACCTTTTCATAGTTCCAGCTGGGGCACTAAAATACGATTATAATACAGAGCTGAGTTTCTTTTGTCATGTTATAGCAGTAGTGCAGAGAAAACGTAAATATCCCATTTCCACTCAGAAAGTACCATAATATCTGAGCTCTAGGAGTATTGTTTTGAGCTGTGTTTTTCATTCAGTTTTACAATGAAGGTTCCATCCAGCAGGGAGCAGGTGCATTTTAATCATCCTAATTTATGTGAATTTGCATATATGAATGGTAATCAACAATAGAAAAACATCAGGAGTGTAAATGAAGTTTTGAAATGTATTTTGGAAGAATACTCAGAGATTAAGCTATGGTACTCCTTACGTAGTCATATTTTGGAGGGCTCATCCAAATCTTTTGAGCCCTGCCCGTTGCTAATAGACACCTTGGTAGAGTATTTTGCTCTCAAGGCCCAGAACTTCTGCTTTTTTTCTCAGTGCTTTTATGCCATTAAAGTTCTTGCCCTTGACAGTCTTTGAGTGAACGTAATCCAAGACACACCACATTTTCTGATAACCTCTTTTAACAGGCATTCCAATGCATTTTTCATACTTCATCCTTCATGCAGCCTTAATCATCTTCCCTTGAAAAAGAAATGATACTGCTCACCTACAGTATTTCTAAGTATACACTTCTTTGTTTAAGTTCTCACTTTTTTAGATTGACAGTGAATTTCTAAGGAGGTAATTGAGTTCTAGTTATGTAAGTTTTCTGTTATTTTTTAGGAGGTTTGGTTTGGGGTTTTTTAGGAGTTTTGCAGTTACATAACTTTTTGATATTTTTAGGAGTTTTGTTTTTACTTTTGTGGGAATTTTGCAGGCTATCTACCAGTTCTGCTTTGCAGTTACAATGATATGTTACAAAAAAGTACCCTAATAATTGTTCAAAAGCTACACAGAGTCAATCAATTCTGTTTATAAAATGAGTCAACGCAATGTTTCATAATGAATCAGCATCAGAAATGATGTTATAAAGATTTGCCTGGTATCAGCTAAGCTTTAGTTTTATTGTTGTATTGGATGGAGCAGTACTTAGATGTGTAGCATTCACGTGCCATGTTGTTCTCACAGCACTAGTACCACGAAGGAATTTAAATGTACAGTTTCTCTACAGTACTGACTCTTTGGGCTTTGCACTGTTGTTCCAAGAGCACTTTGAACTATCAAAACCTGTCACTGTCTGATGAAAGAAGTGGTCCCTTCCTGCCTCCCCGGCTGCTTTGTTTCTGCTCGGGGGTTGTCTAACCACTGAGCTAGCACAGGTCTCTCTGGCCTTACAGTGAACTGGACTGGTGAAGCACACCAGGGAAAATTAACCTGTCCAAAAAGCTGTTTGGGAGCAGCTCCAGTGAATTGGGTGAATTAAGTGAATAATCTCATTTGTCTCACCCTGTTAAGTGCAGTAGATATGGTCATTTCTAGAGGAGCTCTGGTAATTGAATGTGACGTTATGAAAGGTCCAATGCAAAACCACAACCATTGGCCCCTGTTACAGCTGTGTGCACCAGGGCCGTAACAGGAAGGAAGGGACCAGGGTAGCCATCTCCTGAGCAAGTACCACTGGAAACACTGTTGATCGACACAGAGGCCCTCACAACGCTGACACCTGCACGATGCTACCAGTGTGCTCAATGAATGGCACTTGCCGCACTGGTTCAACAAGGGCAACTTCCCTCACTTTTATTCAAGTGCTGTTAAGCTGCACAGGAGGAAGAAGGAGCCAGGCTTTGGCTTTTCTCCATTCCAGCATAATCACTTGGAGTCCTGCAGCGATCCTCTGAGGTGTGGCAAGCCTGCTGCCTTCCACGCTGCCGGTGCACTGATGGCGACGTGCCACCAGGGCTGGTTCTGCCAGAGCAGGGAAGGGGCTTGATTCACACAGACTTCCTCAGACACATTTGTTATGATGGCCCTAACGCATTCCTCCAGGGGTTCTGCCAACATTAGTTCCCTCCTAGCTACAGCTAGACCTGTGTTTCGGGGAATAGGCAATAAGGCTAGTTAAAATTGCTTCTACTTATTTCCTGAGAACTGAGCTTCTCTTGCTTCCAGCAGTGTTCCCTGCTAGAAGAGATGCCAGCTGAAATTACAAATGTCTTCCTTATGGCTGAAAAGGTAAAAGAAATCATTGTGTCTTGGTATTGCCTTTGTGCTCCTTAGGAACATCAGAACTTTTTGGGGCTGGCAGACCACTAAGGCAAAGCTTTATGGTATCCCAGCACATGCATCTGCATAAACCGGATCCCTCAGTCAGGGTTTTGTTTGTGTGTGTGTGTGTGTTTGTCCTGTAAACCTGCCTGCTCCCTCTCCTGTACTATTTTGAGGAAAGCCTGTCCTTTTGCCTGAGTGCACTGGCTTTGGATGAAGAGGTCCTTCTGCTTGGTCATGGGCTGGACTGGCAGAGACCTGTGTCCCAGACAACTGTTGTTGCCATGGCTTTGTGGTGTGGAAAGGGACCATAGCCCTTCCCATCACAGCCACATGGGGAGGCATTAGCACCCAGCTCTGAGTCTAGGAGTCTTCATAGCTGTGTGTCCTGGAAATGCAGGGCTTACACAGCCTTATCATATCCACTGAGTTCAGAGGTAGTTACTAACATCTTGCTTCATATTGAATGTGATTTCTCTCCACCATGTTTGTAACTTGCTGCTGCTGTGAATTTCAGAAGCCTTACTTTACTTCCTTGGAATAAATAATAAAAACAATCAGTCTCCATTAACATACAGTGATTCAACATCCTGATATTTATGAGCTCACAGTAGGAGTTTAATTAATTAAGGATGATTCTGCATTCTTCACAAGGAAGATTGGCTTTTTTGTTTACATTGTCATAAATAGTCTTGTATGTCGGAACACTTTGGAAAATACCAAGGAAATATGCTTCCCTCCCACTTTGAAAATATTCTCCCTCAGCATTTTCATGTGTTGTTTTTATTATCTTTGCCTCCAGTAAAAACCCTAAGATAGGCATGATTTTCAAGGAGAAGGCTTCTGTACAAACAGCCTTCAGTGCATGTTAACAGATTTAACAAAAGATTAAAGGGAAGAAGGAGATTAATAGGAAGTATGAAAATAAAAAGTAAGGCTAAATCAATCCTGCCAATATTCTTAGGTCCAAGTTTTTATTTCCCTCACAATGAAAGTATATGTCCCAATGTATTGCATCCTGGCAGATAACTTTGGTTTTAAAAAGTATTCCGGTGTAAAAAAATATCCTGTTTGATATAAAACATTGCTGCCTTTAGGGTTCTGTTTTAAAAAGGGGGAGTGACAATGAAAAGTATGTATTGCAGTTGAGATCAGCTGTGTAGGAGTGTGAGCAGGACAATAATCTCTGGTGACAGGAGAGAAAGAACAGGATAATGCAGCAAGAATTCAGATTCCAAGATTGTGGATTTGGGCCCAGGAGCCCTCTGATCCTATTAGCCTCATAGCACTGGAGCGGAGCGGGAGCAAGGACTGTAGGATTCTTCCCAAAGCCTGGACAGCCTTTCCAGATCCAGCCTGACAAAGCAAGCCTCTTCTCTTCCTGCTCAGTGTAGCAGAGAGAAACTCTCCAGCCAAACGCAGCGAAGCTGCAGAGCCCTGTTGGGTTTCATCTACCTGCTTTTGTTTGTAACACATGTAACTAACTCTTGCATGCAGCGCCTGATTAATCGTGTTTGAGGGAAAGTGCTAGGCAGTGAAGTGCAGAATGCTATTGATTTTCAAGAAATTTAGAAAGAAGAAAGAACTCTGAAAACCAGAAGTGCAACTCCCATTTTTTGAGCAGAGTCACAGCTTCACCCATATTTGTGGGTGTACAGAAATCAGAGAAATAAGAAGCTCCATCTTCTAGCATAACAAGTCTACCTCCTACCCACTGTGTCTCTGTCTATTCTCCCAATAGAGATTAAGGGCTTGATACTTGGAAAGTTGCAAGGCTGGCATGGAGGGGTCTTGGAGGAATGCATGGAACATCTACTGTGTGCAAGGAGCATGTCTCAGGAGCACAGCGGAGAGTGTGTCTCAGCAAGATAAATAAGTATGCCCTGAGCACTGTGCTGGCAGAAGGGCTGCTACCAGTGCCTGTGTGAGCACATTCTAAGCTGGCTTAGATGTGTCCGAGCAGCTATATAGTCAGTGCAACTGCACTGTTTCTAGTGTTAAGATGAGGCAAGCAGCCCCTTAGTTTTACAGGCCTGAAATTTCTTTCTGATAGGAAACCTTGATACTGCAGCCTCTGTGTGCACCTGAGACCTGGGGCCAGAAGGAGACTGCACGAGAAGGAACATGACTTGGCAGCCCAGTAGCTACAGCACTTACCTCAGGAAGGGGTTTTAGGTTCCTTTCTCTACCCTCAGGATTATTTGTGGTTTTATACCTTGAGCATCCAAAGTAAGTCATAGCCCATCCCAAGCAAGGGACTCAAGTTTCTGGCATCTGGCAATGAGACACCCTCAGGCCTGCTCTCCTCCAGGTCCCATGGCTCCTGAGGTCCTGGCACAGCAGCCCAGCTGCATTAGGAGGATCCTTGTACCTGCCTCTTCTGTAGCCTCATGGTTATGAGGCTTGTATAGGAGATACAAGATGTGAATGTGAATTCTACTTGGCCAGAGGATGCAATTAGCTGTCTTGGACAATTAAGGTGAAAATGGTTTCAAGAGACAGGTTACCTGATCTAACAGATGAACACTGCTGAGAGGCAGAAGATCACCTGCCTCCACTACTGACTTTATGCCAAACCCGTCAGTCACTAGGCAGCCTGTGAACCCGTAAACTCACCAATCCATGAGATGAGATGAGATGAGATGAGATGAGATGAGATGAGATGAGATGAGATGAGATGAGATGAGATGAGATGAGATGAGACGAGACGAGACACCCCAGATAACTCCCTGCTGGATAAATGAATTAAATTGTCTGGCAGACAGGTCTGAGAAATGGAAGGGGTGGAAAGGACCACACTGCGTTTGGAAAGAGGGTGAAGACCTTCCCTTTCAGCAACAGTGGGTCATTGGATTAGCCCCACAGCTAAGTCTCACATTTCCGAGGCATCCAGCAGCCACAAATGAGCCACAACTGGCATCTGGAAAACTTTCAGGCTGAGCAGGAAGCTTAGTGTGGAAATGTTAAAGAAGATGCAGAAACTTTGCTTTTTTGTCCTTACACAATTAAATTTTGCCTATGTCCCATTTTAGACATCAAAATAGACCTTATTTCTGCATTTGCCTAGTCTCAGCTTTGAGACATTGCTTCTTATGCTTCTGCTGCTAAATTAAAGACTCCCCTAGTTCCTGTATAACTACTTTTTGATAAACTGAATAATTTGGTCCCTTTAAGTCTCTTACTCTAAGGCATTTTCTCCAATTCTATTGAGGCTCTTTTTTGTGGCTTTTCCAATTCAATATAATTTTCATCCTAAGTCTGCTCGGGACAACTGCAAATTATTTTGTTGTTCATTAAAAATTCAGCAAAAACCCAGTTCATCCCTGGAGCAACTTGTTATTCTGCGACTAACAAGGCAGTAGTCTGAGTTAACAATGTTTTCCTATTAAACATATGCAAAGTCTTCCTGTCCCCATACCCCAGTACATATGAGTAACCCAGAAGTAAAATAGCAGTCTGGAAAAATCTTTGCTTCACAGAGAGGATCTGACAGAAGTTCATATGCATAGTGGTTTTCCAGGTGTTGCCTGGAAGCTGCTTTTAAATATATTTTTGGGAGAGGCATTACTTTTGGCTATAGCAAATTTGTATAGTTAGACAAAATTATACATATGCCTACAGGATTAATAGCTGTGTGGAAATTAGCATTTTACATTTTATTGCTTATTCTTGCTATATCTGCTTGATAAGACCAAATTATTTTTCACAAAGTCTTTTTTATTTAATAATAAAAATACTGCTATTAAAGAAAGTGAAAAATGACACCATCATGACAGCATACGGATATCTGTTCAAGCTAGTGACTCATATATTTACATACGAATGTCTGTATTTGGATAAAAACAGAAAGCATAGCACAAAGCCTTACAGCACAGGCAGGATCCCATTTCCAGAAGATGCTGACAGTGTCTTGGCATTCCAGAAGCAAAACCCATAAAGTAAAATTGTTTGTTCTCACCCTTACACATTAAGGATATGGACAGGTTGCTTTTACTCTCTTCTTCACTGCTCCTTGCTATTTTCTTCCATTAAAAGCATTACGCAATATGGTCAAGTAATTTCTCAGTGTTTCTCACTATCTAAACAATGTTGAGCTTTTTATCGTGCCCTCTTGGTATTCTCTGTTTCAAGATGATATGCCGGGGCTTAAAAAAGTCTCCAGATACATTGCATTGCCATTAGTAGAGCTGGAGGTGGCTGCTCAGCTGCAACAGAATTTCCCAACTCCCCTGGGGTGGAGATGGTGACAGGAATTAGGTATAATGCAGCTTTGGGAGAGCTTAGCTTCTGCAGCTAAACTCAGGAGATCTGAATTGCAGGCTGACTTACTGATTGTGGCTGCTTATCTGCAATGAAACGAAACTTCACTGGGTCTGCTTATGCTTCCCTACCCACCAGCAGCGCCTCTGTTGTTGTTCCGCTTAGCTTTGACTCACTGTCAAGTGTGACTTACACTGTGTACATGTAATCTATATAACCTCCATGCCAATAAAAGCCAGAGATAAGCACCCTCTCTGCAGCCTGCACATAACAGGCTGCAGCACTGCCCGCTATGGCAGTTCCCTAATGCCATCACAGCATGGTTTTGATTGTGAATGTAGACAGATCATTTTCTATGTGTCATCTTCAACTCAGCTAAAATCCACACATATGTCCAAATCCACATCAAGTCCTGTTTAGTTGTCTCCATGCTAAATCTTAGCTATGTTTTTGCCAGGTGAGAGGGACACATACTGGAATCTCTTTAACTTGGTTGGTTTTGGTATGGTACGAGATGTGATTTAGATTTGTATGTCTTACAGTGGCCCACTAAAACAAGGCACTTAAAACTGGGAGTGTTTATGTGCTGAAAAGCCAAAACAGACACTTTTAAATGGAAGACTTACTAACTGGCATAAATAAAGCTAGGCTGATCTCATCACCTGGTCCTGTGTTCATTCTAGTTCTTTCCTATACCTAGCCACATCTCATTTGGCCACACATCTAGCTACACACAGTGTGAACTTTATTTACATTATTTACAGCTAGCCCTACAAATGAGAAATTCTGGCTCTATCTCAGATGTTCATCTGACCAGCAAGCCTCTAAAACCAGCTCTGCAAGCCAGCCAGCCATCTGGAACAAGTGAAGTTCATTTCCAAAGTGTACAGACAGAGCAGACTCCACACATCATCTCCGGAGCATTGGCTCACAGCCAACAATAACGTTTCTATGTAACGTATTCCGAAATATTTGCAGTTCTGTATGGCCGTTTCCTTTTATTCTTTTTCTCTGAAGTCCTAGTCAGCTGTCTCCTTGGTTGGTGAGGATTTAGCCCACCTCTGTAGAACATCAGTTGCATGCAATAATATGCTTATCTTGGTTGCTTATCTGGTACCGCTTGTCTTTTTAAAGATGAGTCCACTAGTGATCTATATCAACTGATTTAATGTCTGAAACAAATGTACAGAATCGAGTAATTAAAATATTGAATGATTCTACTGTTCAGCACTATCAGAAGGAGTAAAATTGCAGCCAAGATTAATTTTGTTCAGTAATTCTCTTGGTATATTTGCTGTTTTTTCTGCAGAGACTTGAAATATTAGCACCAAATTGTCTGAAGCATTTATCTCTTGCCAATAACACTATCTGTTCAGACCTAGTAAAACATGTTCAAGCTTTTCCGACATAAGCGATATGTGCTTTATGAAGTCTAAATTAGGTTCTTTATGAAATCAGCATTGGTTATATAACCACCATGCAGTTTCCTTAAATATGGATAATTATCAAGAACATTCTTTTTGGAGAATTTTGCAGGCTCCTTTCCAAGGATAGCAGAGAAAATCTTTCAATCTGGCACACTAGAAGGAAGGAAATAATTGTTGATTTTTCATATTTAAATGCAGTGCATATCTGCTTGGGTCATGTTTCATTTGAACCTGTCTGTCTTCAGAGGATGTTAAAGAGGATACTTTGGGATAACTTCACCTGAATATTCCATAAATGCATTTCTGGGCAGCTTTTTAAAACACTGGAACTCTCCAATACATCTGATTATTTTATAGCTTTTTCTGTGCTTAAGTTTCTGGGTAACATTTGTATAGTCTAGTCTCAGGCCTGTTTCTTGCAGTCCCAAAAGCTGCAAAGGTCACACATAAGCTCTGTGTACAAAAACAATAACTTTTTCTAGTAAATAATGTAGTAAGCTTTTTTACTCCAAATCACTCCCCAAACTTTTATAGGCTGACAATTCACACCCTTAATACACAGTGGTTTATCTTCCCATTAATTTCAAGCTTGTGCTTGGTGAGTTTGGATTTTTTTTTTATTTATTTGCTTTTCTATGGCTAGATCACTTATGCCATTTTCCTGAGGCAGCCGCTGCCGCTTTTATGATGCATTGGAGCAGCAAAGTATCTCTCCCATCCTACTCTCCACTATCTTTCTTCCCTTTATCTCACTGTGGAGCAGGGAAGTGCTCATCTGGCTCCAGTGCTTGAGGGCTGGATGGATTCACCCACTAGAAGACAGTGTAGACTAATGCAGAAAAGTTTGTTAGATAATGTAGGTAACGCGAAACTGGAATCCACTGAAAAACCGGGGCTATTTTCTTCTCCCCCAGCTCAGACCAATTCAGCATGTGGTATTTTTTGTGGAAATTAAATTTTAAAAAGCTATTTATTTTAAATATACGAGATAAAAAGAGATCAGCAAATAATTTCTGGAAGTAAACAATATGATACTTCAGTACCAAACTTACTGCCACTGCTTTGAAATGCATTTGTAAAACAATAGTCCTTGAATATTTATGGTCCATAGGCACTAACGGCCTCTATAAAAAGACGTTTACAGAGGATACAGGGAGCAGGAATATTGGGCTGCTTGGTGTATAAGCTCTGCATCACCGAGGCATTTTGCTTTTGCTACTAAGAGAATTCCCACCTGATGGAGAACACGTTTTTGTTAGGACTTTCACTTCTGCCAAGGTCCAGCTTCACAGCAATAGCAAGTTTTTAATATTGACTTTCCTGCCCTTAAAAGCCATCTTCTGCACAGCAATGCAATGATAGGAGTGTTGCCATAGGCTGTTTGAAGGATTCCCAGCAGACTTGGTTTTGCAAGTCAAGACATGGCTATCATAAATCCAGATATGTCACAACAAGAATGGGAGAGAACAAGGGTACCAACGGTTTACATCATTATGACATCATAACGTCACTGAAGAGCTCACTGAGCTCAGCTCAGCATACAGAATGGGAAAGGGAGAAGGGAGAGGGAAGACATCCAAGGAAAAGAGGAGCTGCAACCTGAATTATAACAGCTCATGGATTGTCCACAGGCACAAAATAATATTATATTTACAGTATCAGAAGTACTGGATTTAATAGTTGTTCCCTATATAAACCTTATTTTCATGAGTAACTGACTTTTTATGGATACAGTAATGATCAAGTAGAAGCACTTAGTCTGAACACACTTCAGGTGCCGTTTCATAGCGAACAGCTAAAAATATTTTTATTGTGTTGTATTAATCCTATGATCCTCAAGGAATGGCAGCAGCAAGGTATCAGTTCCAGAAATATATAAGGCCTACCCACATAAGTCATACCAAATTTTTAGCATATACCAGCATGTCTGGTATATTTATACAGTTCACAGTGGTGTTTTTCAGAATGCAAGCTTTTAGTTGGACAGAAAGAGGGCAGATTAAATCTCTAATGATTATTTTAAAAGTACCTCAAGTAAACTGGTACAATCCAGTGTAGGACAACCACTCTGCCCCTCAGAAATGTGTTATCTCTACAGATATCTACAAATGAACCTAAAGGGTCAGATTTTTTTAAAAAGCAAGATGGCAAGGATGAACAAAAAAGTACACGACTACATCCATAAGTTTGTTATAACAAGTTATAAGAAATGGAAAATGTAAGTGAAATACTATTACAACTACTGAATCATCAATGTGACACAAATAGCTCTAAACCAAGAAAAAAATCCTACACATGCCCTTTATATATTCTCTACTATGTGATGTTGTAGTCACTCTTAGTTATATTAACCTGAAAACAAGCTATCATGTAACAGCCTGTATTCTGTGATGCAGAAGGAGATCTGCTGTGGACTGAGCATAACATATGACCATAATTTTATATTCCTTATGTTCAATGAGAATATAGCCCAGTCTTCTCCAGAAAATGAGTTTGCAAGAGATGTCATTTAAAAATGGATGGAGAGACAGCAAGGAAACAGAGAAGCTCATAATTGTTTATAGAAAAGACTTCTTGCGTTACTTTAGCAATATAAAGGGTCTTTAAGCAGTTCTAATGGCAATGAAAGGCAGTCTGAAAGCTGGAATAAGTTATGGTGCAAAAAACTCTTCCTGTAAATGACAATTAAGACCTGTGTGTTTTCAACAGTGCTGAATTAGTGCTTCCAGGACTTCTGTGGGATATGATACTGCCATATTGTGTAAGAACAACATGGTTTGAAGTGAAAGAACAAATGAAAACTTCAGAGATGAGGGGGTACCTCTTAATAGGAACATGTTAAAGAGCAAAAAGTGGAGGGGTCAGCCAGTGTTCGGAGAACAAAGTGAGAGATTTGTCATGTGTGGGAGGAAAAGAGAGGCCCACTGGCCTTCTCATCAGTGCCTTTGCACTGTAACCCTGACTTTCCCATGTTTGATCCTTTCTCTCTGTGCAGATTTACATCTGTGGCAAGGTTGGTAACAAACACATCTCTTATTCAGCCATGCAGAACATTTCTGTCATATAGCATTACAGTGACCCAAATTCAGCATAAAACAGAGAAATCAAAGCAAAGGATGATCAACTCCATTCTAAACCTCTTTGTCTATATGAAAAATAGGATGCAGCTCAACCCCCCTCAACCTCATCCTAGCCTGGAGGTCACTTGAGTGGTGTCGTGGTTTAACCTCAGCTGGCAACTGAGTACCACACAGCCACTCGCTCACTCCCCCTGCCCCAGTGGGATGGGGGAGAGAATTGGAAGGGTAAAAGTGAGAAAACTCATGGGTTGAGATAAGAACAGTTTAATAATTGAAATAAAGTAAAATAGAAATAATAATAATAGTAATAATAATAATAGAAGAATATACAAAGCAAGTGATGCTCGATGCAATTGCTCACCACCCACCAACTGACGCCCAGTCAGTCTCCAAGCAGCAATCAGTGCCCCCCGGCCAATTCCCCCCGGCTTATATACTGAGCATGACGTCATATAGTATGGAATATCCCTTTGGCCAGTTTGGGTCAGCTCTCCTGGCTATACTCCCTCCCACCTCCTCGCTGGCAGAGTATGGGAAGCTGAAAAGTCCTTGACTTAGTATGAACACTGCTTAGCAACAACTAAAACATCAGTGCGTTATCAACATTATTCTCATGCTAAATCCAAAACACAGCAATAGGAAGAAAATTAACTCTATCCCAGCCAAAACCAGGACAAGTGGCAAACAAGGTTTTTAGTTTTCACCCAAACCACTGTTGTTTTCCCATGGGTACAAGAGGACGCCCAAGAGCTTGAAATTTTCCAGAAGTGAAAAGCTATTATTGACTGAGAAACTACACCCTATCCAAAGGGGTCCTATATTCCTCCAAAATCCTCTGTGTGCATGGGTGAGCATTTCCACCCAACTTGCTGATGCATGTGCACAAATGCCCAAGATTTAAGAGAACAGAAGTGAAAGTTTGTGTCTCAAACAGACCTCTGTTTCAAGACGTCCAGACTCCTGTTTCAAGTCGTCACAATTTGCAGTGTGTTAGGACAAGCAGTCTTTCAGAGATTTCATGATGAGATAATAATTTGAAATTTTACGTATCCAATATGCCACCAGATGCAGACTTCTAGTACTTAAATCAAGGCCTTGCAAAGCCTTAGAACTGGTTTATTTGCCTTTTGGTCTATATTCCCTCTGAATGCTTACAATAAATTTTGTGAAGGGTGGGGAGGTTATATTCGGGCCCATGAGATCATCACGTGTTCTTTGCTGGGTACACAATGTGGTATGTGCTGTTTGCTGATCTGGGATAAGACTTACTTGGCAGAATGATTGCTCTTTCAGGCTGCCGAGCCTGATGTGCTTTCAGTGTCTGCAGTGCTAGATGACTTTGGAGGATATTGCTGCTGAGAACTGAGCATCTGATCTTGCAAAGTAAAGGTACACCATCAGGATATGCTGAGACCTAATGATTTTTGTGGCAGTCAAAGACATATTTTGCATTTTTGCAGCTTTGGAGTAAAATTGCTATAGTAGTAACATATTAGTTATACTAGTTCTCTTCATTTTCTTATTTTTTTTAATACTACAGACTTTCTGAGACAAGAGAAGGCTTGGAATAAAGGGTTTTCAAGCTTTTTTGTCTTGGGGAACCTCAATGTTTTCCAATGACAGTACGGAGCCTTCTGTAAGGAACATATATGCCTGTTGACAGTAGCATGGGTACAATTTCACATTAATTACATCTAACCTTCAGTAATTACAGACTTTCTTAAAACAGTCTAACCTCTTCCCACCTTTCTTTCTCTCTTGCTCTATTTCCTGTTGGTTTTTTTGAGTCGGATCTAGGAGTCGTTTCCATCAGAAAGTGAATTTGCTTTCCAGTTGGGAAAGTGAGCTGAGCTGACCTGCCCTACAGCTCCCCAGTTGCTTGCCTGCTTCTGGCACCAGAAAGGCAGCGGAGCTCGTGGCGGGGACAGTCAGGCAGCCTGTTGCAGTGATTGCCCTGGGATTGTGTCGGTTTGGTGTAACATGAGACGCTCCCACAGCTGTCCTTTCCAAATTCTTCAGAAGTAGTCCTTGATCCTCAGGGATCTGTAAACCACAGAGGAAATCCACCGCTTAACTAATCGGATTATCAGCTAGCTCACTTGCATGTAATACATATCTAAACACTGCTTAATTTGGGATATTAATTACAGCCTGCACTGAAAGAATATGCATAAGTCTTTAATTACATAGAAAGATGTTAGATCTTCAAATTTGCGGCTGGAACTCTTGTTCCAAGGGTTTAAGAAGCTGGTAATTGCTTGTGATAACCATTTTACTCTGTAAATTGGTTTTGGCCATGTACTGGCAAAGTACTGGCTGCTCTGAGTTGTATTGCCAAATGCCACACAGATCCAACCCAAAACAGACTAGAATTTTGTAAATATGGTGTTTTCTCATAAAGCTTCAACATTGCCCCAGGTGTTTGTTTTCTTACATATCTGATTGACTGCGAGTGAACTCAGGCTTAAAGTTTTTTTTTTTACTCTAAATTGTCTTTATTATAACTTCGTGTTGTGCAACCTATAATGTGAATCCCTTTATGTTCTGGGCTTAATCAACAAGGGACTGTGCACAGAAAATACCAATGTGCTTAGTGCATAGAAAATAAATACTGCATGTCCCATGACTGGCTTCTTATCAAAACAGCACTGACTTATTTACAGCATTGATGTATTTACTAATCCCATTTGTAAACCCATTATCTGTGAATGGATGCTAATACAGTTCTGACACATGAAAGTGCATTATTTTCAGAATAAATACTGACAGTTTTTGAGGAATCTCTGAAATGGTTCCTTTGCTAGTTCCTGAACTAACTTGTCACATGGAGAGCTTGCACATTTAGCAAAGCTGAAAAGAAGGGTAGGGATGGAGAGATCTTTTTATAATTCAGTTTTCTGTGCAGGATTGGTCCCACTTCAAAGATCCTTAGATAAATCCTTAGAAGTTATTCAAAGTATATTATTTGGAGGGTGAGAAACAGTGAAAGTTTCCCTTGGCGTAAAATAATTCAAACAAGATTAAATCTTGCCTCTCAGCCTTTCTGAAGACTTTTTTTGGAAGTTTGTTGTATTAATTTGAAGAAAAAAAATTAAATACCCTTAAAACAAATTAGAACTTCCCTGAAGCAAAATCCTGATACAGATCCAATAGGAAGCTCACAACTACACAGACCAGAGAGACAATCGCAAGCCTGGCTAAGGTTGTGCCTTAAGTCTGAAACCCTTAACAGGATGCATATTCTAAAATTAATCCAGTGAACCTCATGGTGAAGGGAGAATGCCTACATAATGGCATTTTTTACATAGCTTTTCACAAAGGCTTTGCAGGAGGGACTTTTGTAGCAGGTTTCTTCACAAAAGGCGGCCGTTCTGAACTCTATCTGATGCATCGGTGATAGCTTCCCTATGGAGATTATTCAATTCTGTAAGTTTGTTCATGGAATTAGTAAAGAGTATCTGTAACAAATACAATGAAATTTAGCTCTCAGTTGCTTTCTAGTTGAAAAAACAGACTATTATGCTTCCAATTTTGTGATTCTTCTCATTTCAGTAGTATGTTGGATGAATTCAGTACTAATTCATGAAAATAATTTTAAAAAATTGAACTATGAATCTGATAATCAGTAATAAATTTGATTCAAATCAGACGTCACACAGTCTGCAAGTGTAAGAAAAATTGCAATGCTCACAGAATATCAATCTAGTTTTTATGGCTGCCTGCAATTTTCCAACCTTCATCAATTTAATACAATCATCAATTTAATTCATCTAGAATATTTTAAACATTTCACTGCTGTACTTCACTGTACTGCTCCAACATGCAACAAACTTCTCTCAGCTGAGGAAAATCCTATAGTAAATGTCACACAAATGACATGAAGACTTCTGGCTGAAATCTAGTACCTAGACAATTTGAAAGTCCTAGTGAAAAGAAAGAAAGAACATCCAATTTAAGTTACATACATAAATATCTGACATAAAAAAATGGCCTAAATACAAAACTATTATAGAGTAAATCTAATTAATTAATACAAACACATTTCTTGAGACATCTGCCCAGCAACTATACATAGACACTCTTGCCTCAGTCCTGCTCCAGCCCAGCCTTGTCCCATTCCTAATCTGCTTTACTGATAGAGACCTCTGCCTTTTCTGCCCATCAGTAACCTGGCCACAGGTGCTGTTACTCTGCCACATTATCTGTTCCACAGCCTGCTCTCAGCACAATACATTACCTGTGCTGATTCTGCACCACCATAAATATGTTTTTCCCCCTTTTTTGAATTCAGTAATAAACCAACAAATGTGCTGTGTTTATCTTTGCTACAGGTGGGATTTTCAAAGCTGTTTAATTTTACCTTCCATTGAAGTTAATGGCAGTATTACTCTTCTAATCAATTTAAACAAACCAGGCCAGCATGGATTACCCTCATAAATCTGACTCTGCTTGTTATTTGAAGAAAACACACTTAATTAGTAACGAGAGCTAGAAAGAATCCTATGCAGACTAATTCTTCATTGCTGCCCTCTCCAATTTTTACTTTAATATTTGGCAGTAAAGAAATGCAAGTACTGTTAGGACTGTAAAGTGGTCCTAACCGCCTGCTTAACACCTGACAGCGGTATACTCATAAAGAAATCTCTCTGATAGCATCCTAGAAGCAGTGAGCTCCTGTGATTCTCAGGTAGGCCCGGGAACGGCAAGCTCAGCAGAGGAGGTAGAATAAAATGCATTTCTAGCAATGATCATAGATATTTTTCAGCCAATTCAAAATCTACAGAGAACTAATGTTTTCTATGAGGCAAGAAACAATTAGTTTCAGCTTTGTCATAAATACAGCACCTTTTCAAAAAGCAGGAGAGCTTAGACTGACAAGCCTACAAGTCCTACATTTACCACTAAGCCTTTTATCAGTAATGTGTGGTCATTTTTAAGTAGTTGACTTCACACTGTAAAACCCCCTGTATTGGTATAGTTTGTACTTGCTGCCAGAAGGGAAACAAAGAGGCCCCAGCTGAACCACAGGTTTTAAAAAGAAGCAATGCAAATTAGCCTGTGTTACAGTACCACAATTAAATGATCTCCAGTATCTGGTGTGGATTCTGAGCACTTAAAGTTAGTGTGAATGCATCTGTCCTACACTGTCTGTGTAACGCAGATACTCCCACAGCCCCTGGAACTTCTCTTTGAGAGTCTTCTGGGAAACTTTCCTCCTGTAGGGATTATCTGAACTGGAGTATTTCTATAGAATCAGGAAGGCTGGAAGTGACCTCTGGGACATCTAGAGATCTCTAGTCCAACCTGCTGCTCAAAACACCTCCCGTGAGACCAGATTGCTCAGGGCCTTGTCCTGCCAACTTTTGAATGTCTCCGAAGATGGAGGTTCTGCCACCTCTCTGTGCAACCCTCATGGTAAAAAACATTTTCTCTCTATCGAGCCAGAATTTCTCATGTTACATCTTGTATCCATTGCTTCTTGTCCTTCTACTCTGCACCTTTGAGAAGAATCTGGCTCTGTCTTCTCTGCAGTTTCCCATTAGGTAGTTGAAGACAGCACTAAGTACTCTTCTTAGCTATACCACACAAAATAGAAACAGCACCTTCTTTTTTGGACCTCAAGAGCCTTAAACTCCAACCTGGGGTTGGAGGAATCATCAAGGAACGGAAGCCCAGGTCAGCCTGAAGGTATTCAAACCCACAGCTCAACATCCTAGGACATGGCCTGAGATCAGATGGGAATGGGAATTACTCTTCAGAACTTCTGCACAGTGTTGAAGCCATTGTGCAGAAAAGACTGAAGACTTCAGAAATCCAGAGAAAGGAAAGAAACAGTGGGGAGCCTGGCTCTGTGACTCTTTTCCATTCTGTTTTTTTGCAGCAGGAACAGATTATGCATTTTGCATCAAAAAATCATTGTGTAAAATGTATTAGTGGTACTGGGAGCAGAGACTTGTAAGCTGTAGGGTCATTAAGATGTACAGTCAGGCTCCTTCCTTTTGCTCTCTCTCTGTGGCCCCATGAATCTTTTCATCACTTCATCTCTGTGCAATGGCCCCACTAGGGAGAAAGGTAGCTAATTACCATAAGGATTAGTTAGTTAAAGTGTTTGCAAAAATGCTTTGAAAAAAAAAGCTCTAGTTAATGTTTTACACACTGCTGTGTAACAGAAATGTGTTATTAATCATGTTTATCGTGAGATTGATGAAACAGTAAACTTGAAGGATTGTTGTTGTGTTAGGCACTGTACAAACTGAGAATGGCAGACAGCCCTGCTCAGCCTCATGGATTTAGAAAAGGAATAGATGTTAAAGATAGGACTCATCTGGCCAAAGGCAAATAGATGTCTGCTAGACACCATAAAAATTAATTTCCTCCTAGAAATGTCTTTTCCTCACTAGTGACAGGGGACCTCAGATATTGACATCTGAAATGAAGCTCACACCATGAGAAAGAGAGGCAGTACTAAAGGGTAGAGCTCACAATGAGTTTGCAGCAAAAAACATCCATGTTGCCTTACTTAGCGGGGGTGAAACAGCTAGAAAGGTAAGTGAAAGAAGAAATAACATGGAGGGGGACAGTACAGAGGAGAGAGAAGCTCTAGGAGGTGTAAAGAGAGGGAGGCTGTGATGGTGGGATGAGAGAGGAGAGGAAGAAAGGGACTAGCTGGTCAATGAAAGATGTACAGAGCTCCCTGGATGTCCAAAGATTTCTGCTTTGGGATCTTTGCAGGCTGTCTCTCCTGCCTTGAGCTTTGAAGGCAAAGCTTCCCAGCAGGGTGTGAGCTTGGCTGGAGGGCATCGCCCCAGCTCCCAGTGTACCCCAGTGGGCCCCTCTGCCTGCATAGTTCTTGGCCATGTGGTGGTATCTTTGGCTGTGTCCATTCCTTTTCCCTGTTGCCTTGGCTGGTCCTATAGCTGCCTCTGCCAGCTGCTACATTATGCTCCTGTTTAGCACCTGTGACTCCATCAGATACCTGGTATCAGGTTTTTTCCTCCCACTGTGTTTTGATAATAGCCTGCCTTCTGTGTGAAAAGGACAGGGAGACGTCTCTTTAGGTTTGGATGTTGCTCCCCACATTTAGGTGCTATAGTGCTGGCAGCATGTGGGATTTCTCCCCTTACATCTTTTATATCTCCAGCCAGGTAGAATTCAGACAGGGATATCTAGTTCACCCAGTACTGAGCTATCATTAAATGACTCCTTGTTCAATGCACGTATGACTTAAGGTGATAGGATGTTTTGCTTCAAGACAAAATAGCAATTGCTTTGAGCTGCCTGGAGCTACACACCATTTCCAAACTAACATTCAAATCTTATCCAAGGAGGGAATTTAAAAACACGTCAGTGCACTGTATTTTAAATGAATCCCTGTGAAAGAAACACTTGAAATACAGAGCTCAGTACTTAATCCCTGATACGTCAGACTCCCAATGCCTCAATAAACCAGAAAACTGTTCTAAAGACACAAGAAAAGAAGCCTATGGTCGATCCTGAATAAATGTAGTTGGTAGGCAAGGAGTAGGGGAGTAAATGGCTGTGCTGCAGGTGTAACGGGGCATCACTGCCCAGTCTTCCATCACTGCAGATGATGGAGAACTGAGGTTCACCAGGGCTGAAATAGCCCCTGGTTAGCCCTAGATCAGGAGAGCATCATGGTTGCTTTAGAGCTCCTTGGCCCTCTGAGCTCTTCAAATATCCCAGGGGTAAACCTAGCACAGCTGTGTATCGTGCAGGGTTCATATCATTTAGATTCCTAGCGTCCCAAAGAGAGATCTGGGCTGCCTGTTCTGCACCGTCTAATCCCTAGGGGATCTCTCCAGGGTCTCAAAAGAGATTATAAGTGCATAAAGTTAGCCTGGAGAATTCAGACTGAATACATTAAATGTACATATTGTCTTAAAAGAACAAATTTGACTTTTCCTATGGCCAAATGTTCACTTAGTGTGTTTTTTTTTAGAACAGTGGATTTGACAATGCTGGATTTCATGTTTTTTCTCCAAGCCTTTGACAGTTCACTGTAAGCTTTGAAGTTTGCTTTACATAACCACAAGATGACTCAATAAATGTCAGCTAATTTCAGAATTAAAGATTCACTTAAGGGCCTCAGGGGCCAGAGTTTAGCACCAAAATCAGCAGTCCATCAGAGACCCTTCGCAACAGGACATTTAACACTTTCTCCTTGACTTTTGTGCCATAGTTTGTGTTTTTCACAGATGGCCAGACTGTACTTGCTCTTTGCATTGGTGTACAGGGAGGTGGGTTTCCCTTCCAGATCTGTATTATCCCCCTCCTCCTCATGTGTGCACCTTTCGGAGTTGCAGTCCTGGTCTATTGGTATGTCCTTCATCAGTCAGTTTGCCTAACACATTTTTCTCTATTGTGGAGTTACAGGACTATAAACCACCTCAGAGGATTTACTGAATCTAATGTGCTAAGTGTGAGGCTCACATAATTGTCTCTGGTTTCCTACTCTGCTGCATCTATGCATTTGTAGCTCCACCACAGCCTCTCCTGTCCTCTGGTCCTGCATGCCAGATGCAGATGATCTGTGGTCCAGCAACCTGCTGCCTCTTGCCTATGAGGCACTGAGCAACAGAGAGAAGCCAAGCTCTGCCACACTTTGGGATCTGCTCCTGAGCAGGGTGCCATGGTTAATGGACTGCAGCTCAGAGACACAATCCGCAGGCTCCATACTGCTGTGTGACCAGACTCCCATGCTTCCACCGTCACAGCTTTAGCAGGGGCCTAACGCTGATGTGTTCTGGCTCTCTTATGCCATAATCTTTTTTTTCCACTCACTTGAGAAACAGAAAAAGACAAATAACATTGGTGAGGCTGAGCAACAGTAAGATACAAGTTTTAGAAGATCTATTTGCCATTTTGTTTTCTTCTGTAATTATAGTAATTACATTGTCCATGTCACACTGCCATCTCAGAGACAGTTCAGAAGACCTGAACTGCAGAGCTGTCTGCATTTGAAATACTGCTGCATGTGGAATAGACCATCTCCTGGAATGAACTTCCAACCGTATTGCTATTTATGCATGGTTCATAAAGGGAAGATGTTTGCAGGATGCTAATCTCTCCTCCCTCCCAGCTTGTTCTGAGCAAGCCTAGAGCACAGGCGTGCGAAGAGCTTGTTATTGTCGATTACCTGATGCCAAGCATGCAAGTAGGGAATCTGTTCCTCTGTAATCAAGACCAGATGAAAAGCTCCCTGACCTGCAGATGTCTAAAAAAACAGTTTGTTCTTGCTTCATGCTGTACCTTGCAGGTGGTTGTAATGAGTTGCCCAGAAGTCTACTGCTGCTCTGTGTATAATCAGGTAGCTTCACTGAACTTGAAATTAGACATTTAGAATATCATCCACCCTGAGCAGAAGCAAGAAGATCTTTATTACTTTTAGTAGCTGGGTTACTATGTCTAACCAAAATATCTTCAATTGATTATTGATTTATTTAATTTAAATTATCTTCAATTCAGAGTAAGAAAGCCAGCTCTCCATATGTTAGCTTTCTACAATCCCTGTAGGACTTTGATGTTGTGTTTCTTTGTAGCCACTTTCCCTCTGGAAATGTCGGATGTAACATGAAGTGTTTTAAGAGGAAGAAGGTATATTTGTGTTTTCTCATATACCTTCACATCTCACAGATGCAGCAGTTCTTGACTGAAGTGGTTACTGAGAGCCAAAGAGGTTATGGAGGGTCACAAATAGCCATGTTACATTATTAGGTGTCAATATTATGTCAGATCATGGTTTGCCAGTAGATGTGAGGAATGCAAGTATTTTTGGCTCTTGGCTACTGAGAAGAGGAGATGCTTGGCTTGTAGCTATCCAGGCCCCAGAAAGGCTGTTCCTCATGTGATTGCTTTCTGCCTGGTTTGATGTGATACTGGCCTGCTCAGCTGGGGCTCTCAGTCCCCTCCGGCAGCTCCCAGTGCACTTCTAGGGCCAGAGTGCAACTTGCTCTGCCTGAGCCTTTGCAGGTGTTCCCCAAAATTTGCAGCTCCAGGGGTTGAGAATCAGATAGACTGTGTTACAGAGAGTCCGTGTGCCCTTTCCTCAGGATTTCCTACATCAGTGGGAGTAATAAGACCATAAAATCTAAAACAATCCACAAAAAGCTGGATAATTAAAATAATGCAGCATTACAGGACTGGCTGGCTCAAGCCACTGCTTCGGATAAAGTCAGCACTCTGAGTGACAACCTTTTTCATACCTTTGCCTGGCTCCAGGGCAAAGGAAAAGACAAGGAAATGCCTTTCAGTCCTTCCCTTTAATTTCTTCCAGTTGCTGCTGGATTTTGCATGGGTTTCTTGGGGCATTTGCTTGAGATGACACACGATGAGTATCATGTCCCTGGGATGTAGGCCTGCAGTATGCAATGAACGATTGCACTTCAGCAGGTGAGGTGGAAGTGCCACTGGTTGCTGCAGAAAGATGTCCACTCATCAGAGTGACAGGCCAGTGACTGTATCAGCATGCCATCTCAGCGTCACTGAGCTTAGAGGTGGCCTTTCCAAGTCTGGCTGCCACTCCTGGGCAGCAGGGGTGTACTTGAGCTGCCAATACTGGTATTATCTCTGCTTTCTAGATGAGATAAATAGAGAATTTGACTCTCTGGCACAGTTAAGTCTGACACTTCTCACAAGTGCTAAATTCATTCATTATTTATTGTTGTTGCTTATTATTTGTGAAGAGCTGACTTTGTGCTCAGCATTTTAATGAATACTGACTCTTGTCTCCATTGAGTCTTTCAGAAATATGACAAAATGGAAAGCGAGTTTTTTTGTTAGTGAGGATTAAAAGATGCTGTGAAGTGAAGATGAAAGGAGTGTTGTCATCCACCATTTCCATTTAAAACATGCAATGTTTGGATTTAAAATGTGATGCCAAAGAAGCATTTCCATTAGTATGAATAGTCATTTGGAGGCAGTACTGACTATGCTACCTAGTAAGAAGGACCCAGTCAGGCAGTCGTAGGTGCTTTGGAAATTTCTGATCGCCTGACTACTTCAGCACAGACAGATGAATTTTGAGGGGAAAATACCATGCAGCCCATTTCTCAAGTTGTCAGCTGGGGACTGTTTCCCATTTATCCTACCCCCTAATTTCCATTTCTTGATTCTTAGAGATGGCCATTCTGGAAATACAGATCAATGAGGAGTGCAGACTCTAGGGGCATGAGACCAACCTGATGGTTGCCTGTGACATTGCTTGTGCCTTTCCAATGAACCTGTGTTAGTGACGAAAGGCTTTCCTGTGAATGTAGTATCAGCATTACTTACCTTCCTCAGCAACCATGTTGCATCTTCTGCCTTTCTTGGCTTATTACATCTCTCTCTCTGCCATTTTTGAAAGCATGACAATTTTCATAGAATCATAGAATAGTTTGGGTTGGAAAGGACCTCTAAAGGTCATCTAGTCCAACCCCCCTGCAATGAGCAGGGACATCTTCAACTAGATCAGGTTGCTCAGAGCCCCGTCCAACCTGACCTTGAACGTTTCCAGGGATGGGGCATCCACCACCTCTCTGGGCAACCTGTGCCAGTGTTTCACCACCCTCAGCGTAAAAAATTTCTTCCTTCTATCTAGTCTAAATCTAATCCCCTTTCGTTTAAAGCCATTCCCCCTTGTCCTGTTGCAACAGGCCCTGCTAAAAAGTTTGCTGCCATCTTTCTTATAAGCCCCTTTTAAGTACTGATAGGCTGCAAGAAGGTGAGATGGAAGTGCCTCGGGTCTCCCCAAAGCCTTCTCTTCTCTAGGCTGAACAACCCCAACTCTCTCAGCCTTTCTTCATAGGAGAAGTTTTCCATCCCCCTGATCATTTTTGTGGCCCTCCTCTGGACCTGCTCCAACAGGTCCGTGTCTTTCTTATGCTGAGGGCTCCAGAGCTGGACGCAGTACTCCAGGTGGGGTCTCACCAGAGCAGAGCAGAGGGGCAGAATCACCTCCCTTGACCTGCTGGCCACGCTTTTGCCCAACAAAGTAACATAACTATATGAAGATAGAAGATGCTGTAATGGCACATTTGCTTCAGCTCTATTCATGTCTTGTGGCATAGAAAATAATATGGAAATTGCCAGTGAGGCACTATCTACACTTATTTTACTAATGCTGAGGCTAGTTTCTGCCTAGCCTCAGACTGTGGAGAAGGTAGCAAGACGACTGTGGATTTTGATTCTGATCTCCCAGGTGGTTTCTAGCTCAAATCCCTCTTTTGAGTCAGCCATGGTCTTTCAGCACATCACCATCTAGATGCAGGTTTTGCATCTTTAATCCCTGTAAGCATAATTAAGCAGGCTTGGATTTACCAGAAATGCCAAAGAGATACTAATCCCCACCCGCTTGCCCCTGCCCGTTCTGAATCCCCTCCCAGAGCCCCGCACTGGGGGCATGAGTGACACCCAGGTGGGAATGGGTGGGATCTGAGAGTTCATGAGGAAGCCCAAAGCCTCCCCTCATGGCTAAGGCAGTCTTGAGCTGCTCTTCTATCTCCAGGACTGTAACACAAACTAGAAGCCACAGACCCAAAGACAAATAAGTGAGGTATTTCTCCTGGCCCTATGCTGGGAGTGGCTCAGTGCCCTGTGGTTTGGGATTTTGCTGGATTGCAAAGGAAAACTGGGATTCAGCTAACAGAGTCCCTGTTACATCTGGGTCCTGAACGTGCCGTGTCCCCATCATAGTATCTAGCAGATTCAGGGCTGTATCTGACATTCCTCATTGACCTGGCTGCTTTTCCTTTGTCTTCAGTAGATTTTTAGGTTCTGCCTCATTACACATTAAAAGACCTATATCCTCCTTTCACTGACCCAGGCTTGCCCTCATTTGTCCAGGGGCCCTTTCCAAGAGTTTGGGGAAGGAAACCTGTGTTTGGGAGTTGATGTCTCCCTGTGGCTGAGGGCAGCATTGGCATATATGTCTGTCCGTGGCAAGCCTTATTTGTCTTTCATATTTTCTTCTTTCTCTTCAGCTTAGTTCAGTGTGTGTTCATGAAGGTTTTGAGGATACTTTTTGCCTAAAGGTGACAATATGCATACACACATAAGGAAGGGAAAGAGAGCAAACACAGCTGTCCTCTGGACCCAACCACTCCTTTGCTGTGTGCAAATGCTGCCTGCAGCATTGATGGGTGTGGGGAAGAAGCTGTGACTTCTGCTCCTTGCAAGTGTCCCTCTGTCTGCTTGCAGCACTACAGATGAAATACACTAAGGAAAGCATGGAGAAGGTTAGGGTAGGTACAATGAACAAGGTTTCAGCGTGCTTTTCCTGTTATTTCCTAGGGAACTGCTGCTGAAGCCCAGTTTCCAGAGAGGTAGCTGTGCTTGCAAAAGTGTATTGCAACCATATTCAATCCAATCAATGTATGTCACTGTGTTGCTATCATTTGGATGACTGTATTTGTTGGCATACATAACTAGAACTGAAACACATATCTATGCACTGATGTAAAAAAGTGGGGAAGAGTCTTATACTAAATTATTTGCAAAAGGAAATAGCTCCATGACTGCCCTTCCTTCAAGGTGCTGTACGTCCCCTGTTTTGACCAAGTACACTGCCCTGTGAGTAAGGGTAGGTGGGGAAGAAGCACATTTCAAGAATGGGTTACTCTGTGCCCGAGAAATATTTTGCATGGGTTTGAAAGGGAGGCATTGTCAGGAATCCTTCATCCCATGGAAAGGCCTAGAGGTCCAGTCCAGCTCAGAGGTTTGGGTTTTGTACAAATGGTGAGCTGGTGAACCCCACACCCTTTCCTTCTCTAGGTAGAACCAAGTGTCATGTTTTCTGAAATTAGCAAATATCAGCAAGAAATTCAGGCTATTTATGTCCAAAGTAATAAAATTTTATTTTGAAATGTGCCATTTGTTCAAAAGAAGCAGGGGTATTTCTAGTTTAAAAATGAATACATTAACTTTATTCTAGTTGTTTAATTTAGAATCTATGGACTCTCAGAGGGTGATAATTCAGTCCTTGTAAACTGGTCTTTTTAAAGACTCAGAGGAATCCTAAGCATATGTAATGTTTGCTATATATAACAGATCTGTGTACTTTTACCTGAGTCATCATCCTCCTACTTGTATTGCTATTTGTTTACTTAAAACCAAAACACAGGTCTCTGGGGAAACCATTGCCGTAAGCAAACTATGGGTGGTTTGATCTACATCGCAGTTGCTTCGCCAAGGGGCCTGAGCAGTGTAAATTCTCATCCCCGCTGGTAAACACCCCGGGGTGTGCTGAGAAAGCCAAAGCAAATGGCACTAAGTTTAGGGTTTTAAAAAAATTTCTTTTAAAACAAAGATGTTTTTCTCCCTCTGCCAGCAACATGCTTCCCTACAAAAACATTGTTTTCTGTGTAGTTTCCTGTGACTTTATAAAAAGCATGCGCTGAGCTCTTTGTTTAGAAAACTGCCCTTCTACAAATGGAGAAAATGATGCTTTTAGGAGGCTGAAGTCCTGTGTCAACTGACATTTGGCTGCTGGTTGTAGCACCAGCTTGATTATAATCCGACAGCCACTGTACTTGACTCACCGACAACTAAACGTGTGGCCTGATGTGGCTGAATCTAGGAGCTGTGACTGCTACTTAGCAAAACAGGGTGAAAATGTCACAAGGGCCCCTGTGGCTCAGAGAACGATTCAGGCAAAAATCTGGAGTGAGCTTTGCAAAGGCTGAGCTGAGCCATGGTTTTTGTAAGCAGGGATAAGCAGAGAGGCAGGCAGCGTCAGCCGCTCACAGAGGGGCAGAAGATAAAACCCTGATGGGATACGCTCCACAGAACACAAGTGGGAGGATGCACTGGCTTTGCTGACCTTATGGAGCTATGGAAGGCGAGTTTCCAGAGGACCAGCAGGACAGCAGCGCTGTCTTCACAGTGGTGATGTTACCAAACTCTGCAGGGGTCATCCCCTCTACTAAACTTTTATGATCTGTAAGTGGTTCTGCTTCACCTTCCTTAATAGACTAACATTTCCACAGCTCTCATCAACAAAGTAATCAAGTACCTCCACGTAGGAGTATGTCTTCTAAATAACACAGTCAATTTAATTTGATTTTGGACTTGCTGAGTGCACTCACACAGCAGGATGTCAGTACACGTATGAAGGATAAATACAACACCCACAGTGTGTCACTAGTGTCACAGTAAACAGATTTCTGTTCTGAACAAGAGACCACTTTGTTCCCCACACCGGCTCCTGCCCTCAGGTGCCAGCGGATGAGTTGTGGCCCTGCTCTGGGCTATCTGGCCACCGATGTTGCCTTGCCTTGCTAGGCTCCAGGGGCAGACAACTTAGGAGGCCAGCTCCCCACCCCCAACTGACAGCCAAGGGTGCAAAAGAAAATGTGACACAGCCTGTGGAGTAAACTCCAAAATAGCCATCAGCAAGCAAGATGTGTTCAGAATAATATGGTCCTGGCAATCCAGAAAAAAAAAATCTCTCCTGATTTTCTTGGCATCCTGACAGTGTGGTGGATGGAGTGGATGGCTGCAGTACATCGCTGTTGTACTGAAGTTTTCCTGCAGCCCTGAGCTTCAAAGACTTCTCAGGGTAGGTCTAAACCACTCTTCTCCTTTGGTCCCAATAAGCCTCCAACCATCTGGGCTGCAGATCAGTGTATGAAATACCATGCAAAAAGCTCTGTGTTTCTTGCCCTGGTGAACAGATAAGAGCAAAGCTCAACAAACTCAGATTCAGCTGAAGCAAGGAAGAGCAAATTCCAGTGCCGAGGGCTCTCCGCTCGGTGCCCCGGCTCCAGCTGCCAGGCATTTAAACCCACAGGCTGTGAGCAAGAGATGGCATGTCAAATATGAGAAGTGGCCAAGTTCATTTAATATGTTGGCTTTTCCACTGCTCTTAGCACTGTTATCAGAACACTTAATTTAGTTACATGGAGCAATGTGGAAAAACACTGGTGAGCATAAAATGAAAAAGCTACTTCCAAGTAGCTTCCAAATTAACTATTAGTCCCTTTGCATTGCTGGAAATCTAATAAGTCACCGATTACATACAGGACTGATGAGTTTTAAAATATGCTCAGCTTCAGCTTTTATATACATTTTGCTCAAAAAGCCTTGGGGCAGGAAAATATGAAGTCATCTTGTCAGGACCTCAGCGCTGATACCACTAGGCCTTTTGAGCTTGCTGCTCAAAGGCTCTCTCTCCATTCCCACATGGCAGCTGAGAAATGGACAGCTCTGTGTGCTCGTGGGTTGTTTTTCTCAGTCATTCTTTTGGGATGGGACCACTGTAATTGGAAGATAAGCTAATCAGTCCTCCAGTATGGGATAGCCCAGCTAATGGGAAATCCCAAATAAGGCAGGTCATGTGGAAAGCCCTGGGGAGCATGACAGCAGCCACCAGCTGGGGTCCATAGAGCTCAGCAGAGCTGCAGGCTCTGCGAGGGTTTGCGCTCTGACTGGCATTCCCAGGGGCCTGGGGAGCCAGGTTTGTTCATGTGCTTTGCCAAAGAGCAAGGCTTGCTGTATAGAAGAGCGAGCTTATTTAATGGGGACTTAAACGGACAAATTAGATATGCTTCTCACAGCCACACACCACCCTTTCCTCCTGTGGTTTCTTGAATAGTCAGTGCAGCATGACTGAAGAGTGCTGGGGACCTGTGGGCTCATGCCAAAACTGCCTAGAACGTGAGAGTGAGCAATAGTCGACTCTTTGCTCCCATGTTGGCTTGAACCTGTATACAACCAGGATGGGAAAACAGCTACTCACTGGGAGTGTCTCAGACTATAGCATCCTGTACAGACACAGACAGCATGACCTGCGACCTTCATTGTATCTGTAGCTTTTAGACCTTTCATGCCCTGCCCCGCATTCTGGCCCTCTATTAGGCTGCATTTTATATTGCCAAAAGAATGAAATCCAGCTTCTTCACCCTTTCTTCCTCCCACTTTTCTTCACCACGTATCCCTGCTGCTCACCTTGTTGCCAGCTCTGGCACTGCTCTGATTATGGAATAAGCTGATTCAACTCACTAAAATGGCAGAGAATTAAATCAGGAAAACAAGTTAATAGGGAGAGTGAGGACTGTGCAGCTTGAAATTGCGGTGGGAGGGAAGGGGAATTGGAAAGAAGGATAGCAAAGACCTTTCTGTGGCAGCCAGATTTTAACTTGGTTCAGCAGTCATGTGAATTCACAACTTCCCCCTGAGCAGCAGCAGCAGCAGTTGTGTTAGTCTTTTTTGGGGGACTCTCCACCATGAGTAAACCTAGCAGATTCTGGCACAATTCTTTCCAGAGGCTACTGGTGGAGTTGGTATCACAGCTTGGACTACATGCAGATATATCACATGTTTAAAGAACAATGTTCCGGTTCTGATTGATTGATTGACTGATGTTGTGTCACAAGAAGGCTGAGCTTGGGAAAGCATCCAGCTTGCAAGTCCTGCCTCTCTGAATACTTTTCGTCCAGAAGGTTCATGGCTAGAGGAGGAAATTCAAAACTGTCAGGCAAGGCAGCATGCAAACTGGTCTTTCAACTTGCTGGGCCAGCTGAGCAAGAGACTTGAACACTAGTATTTGAAGACCTTTGAAAAGTTTTTCTTTTTTTAAGAAGGCAAACTACCTACCTCAAAAGATTATTTCTCCGTGTAACCAGGACATTTAGAAAATAATTTGAAATCACTCCCACAAGTGTTCAGCCCTCTTTGAAGCATGACCAGCTACAGCAACCTGTGCAGTGCAAAAGCCAGCAAGGGAGGAGGCAGAATGTCAGCCTACAAGTATTTGCTACAAAAATAAAAGAGAAAAAGAACTGACATTCCCAAAATGCTTCTGAAGCAAAGCCAGGGGTGACTGCACCAGCCTGCTATGGTATGCTGGCACTTAGACTGATAGTTGACACTCCCTGAGTTTCCTTCCTCCTCTGCGCAGGTGTATTTCATCAGCGGGTGAGTGCCACCGGGGAGGAGGAAGATGATGTCAGCGTACCAGGGCTGGGGTGGGAGCTGGTGTAGGCTTGCAAGCAAAGCAGTCAAGAAGCACAAGGTGACTTGGTAAATCAGAAGGCAGAGTTTCATCTTCTGCTGTTTTTTCCTAATTTTTCTTCTACCAGAGTCCTCTGTCAGTGTGTCCAGGTACAAGAATGGCATAATCTATCTGTTGTAGCTGATATATCCACCACTGTGGTATTTAGGGCCCAGATTCAACAAAGTTCAATAAGGTGATGCCAAGGTACTTTCCAGAACACCATACTGAACAGGGGTACATGTACAAATTTTAGGAAGCTTGGGCAAGTGAGCCACAAAAAGCTCGGTTCGTTGATCTGGTTTGTGTAAGGGGCATCCCTTCAAAGTGCACAGGAATTTTATCTTTAGCTTTTGTAACAGCGGACCACAAACCTTCTTGTTTTCCTTGCTGTGTGCTTTTATTCTGGGTTTTGCCTTTTAAGTCTGCCTCAGCATTTTGTGGCCTTTTATGGAGAAGGCCTTTTGGACCGCATCCTGCTGGGCTGAGTAGAACCCGAAGCAAATGATTCTGTAAAACCCAATTTAGGGTCAGAGTGCCGAGGAGGTCAGCCCTGAAATGGAAAGGAGTTCTCAGCCCCAGCTCTGACAATCTGCTAATCCTTTTAGACACTTTTGAAATGATATGTGAGAATCCCATTGCTGAATGGAACTCAGTATTACATTCTGTAGGATAGTTCAAGGACGCCTATAGAAAGTTCATGATTTGCATTAAGGGCTCTGTAGTTTCCTGTGTTCTCCCTGCTTTGTTTTGTTCCCTATGGCTAAGGCAGTACCCAAACTTCCCCACCCCACCGTGCAGCCCCCACCAAGTAGGTCCTTGGCGCACACAGGAATGTAAATAGATGCCAAATACGTGGCCTGCATAATTAAGCTTTAAAAATCTAGCTGAAAATCCATTGTCACACAAAATGGACCATACAGATAAGAAGCAGGTAATCGAGAACAGTCTTTTACCGTCTGCACTTAGCCATAAATACTGGCCAGAATTCAGGAAGGATTAGGTGTTTCTACAGGAACCAGAGCATTTGCAAACATAGCACTAAGCAGCTGCTAATGCTTTGTGCTTGCAGCTCTGTGCCAGAGCCCATTTCTTGTGTTCCTTCACTCCTTTGCGTTCTAAAACACCATTACAAAAGGACACAGGACTTTTCTGCCATCTCATCAGTATAGTGGTTCATCTTCAATAGCAGTCCTAGTCAGCGTGCTTGTGCAACTTTCTGTTATCTCATGAAGTCCTGTGGATGATGTTGCCTAATTGCTACAATTCTAAGTTATCTATATGTATGACAAAACAGTCTAATTAGGATAAAATTTCTTAGGAAACAGTCCAAGCAGGATATCATCACTATTTAGTCAAAAACAGATTCAGAAAAACAAGCTAACCAATCTTAGCACAAACTATATTGTGTATATTTACCAGGAAAGGTATTTCTAGAGTCCTGCTAAAAATAACTTATAGGATGTATACCACTGTTGTTGGTTTGGGTTTTTTGGGGTTTGTTTGGTTTTTTTTCCCCAGTTAATAGTTTTTTTAGTTGAAACTGGGCTCAATTTCCAAAGAGCAGGTAGACTTTAGTACTTATATTCTTGCTAACAGCAGAGTATTTGTTTGGTAGGTACCGTGTACAGCAATAAATCTGGTTTACTTTTTGTATATTTTATCATTTTTTACTAGATGATAATGTGTTATTCAAAGTTGAGTTTTTGAGTTTGTGATGACTGATTTTCTGTACCATGTGCGGAGGACCACAGGTACTTCAGTCACCTTCTGAAACAGACTTTCTGAGCTCAGCCAACTGATATTCCTCAGGTACCTGCATGGCTGCAATGCAATAGCATTTCAGTGGCTTACAATCTGTAGGATAAGGGAATAGTATTGTCCCATTTGACTGAGAAAGCACAGGCACAAAAGGGCTTAGAAGGAAATTTACTATTATGTATAATCTAGTGTAACTGGGGGCTGCAGTCCCACTGCACTGCCCACCCATCTGCCTGCACTCTCTGAGTCTGCATCCAGCAATTGCACAACTGTAGCTAGGTCAGTTTAACGAGCTGATGAAATGGAAAATTATGGCTTTTGGGTGGGTTGGTTTTCAAGTGAATCAGCTTGCTGAAACGGCTGCCCCAGTGGCCCCAGCAGAGGCACGGTGCAAGGCAAACACAGGTTGTGGCAGGCGATGCAAGGAAATGATGAAGGTGACACTCATCTTGAGTCTGTAGCTCACAGCTACCAGATGATTAGGTGCAGTGTCAAACTGAGCTCAACAGCAAGTCCAAAGAAGACCTGGCCAGAAGTGGAGCTCCCACGAACCATCTCGGTGTCACCAGAGCTACAAACACCTTTCATGTTCCATGGGCTTCACTGAATTATTCAGGGAGCCAGGGCAGGGAGCTAGCGGTCCACCCTTTCAGAGTTGCTTTAAAAGATTTTAAAAACTTAACCGAACTTTGTATACTGAGAATATTTTGTCTTCGTATACCCAGTAAGTGTAAACTGCACAGCAGCATGGCTTTGTGCCACAGCTTTATAAGCCTCATAATACCTATCAGGTTGTTAAAACATTTACAATATTTAAAATAACACTTTATATTTGGTATTGGGTTGGGATATTAGCTGATGATAGTTTGAGAAATATGTAATGATGTTGGAACTACATTTCAGAATTGATCCTTTAAAAAGTTTAATGAAACCTCCCCAAAGGGATAAGACTTCCAAAATCACGAGTTGTGAATGCACATTTAGACCCCTTTTCTTTCTCTCTCCTCTTCCCAAGAATTTTCCCATTTAAATGACAGTTCAGGAAATAACTAATGATTCTCAGCTACACTCCAGCAAAAAGATGTGGATGAAGAACTTCTCTGATTTTTTTTTGGGGGGGGTGGGGGGAATGTATGTTGTGAGGAAGATGAGGGTGCCTGGGTGTTGGGAGGAAGGTTATGGTCACTTGTAATGAATCTCAAGGTTGGAGGAAAAGTGGTTATAGCTTCCAAAATGCTAGATCTCTCAGTCTTTATGCTGCTCTGCTAATTCCAAGCTTAAACACGTATTTAACACTGCTCAAAGACAAGTTTTCCTTAGTAAATTATACAGAATTATGCCTTTAAAGAGATCTGTAAATAAGGCAGTTTTTGCAAGGCAACATTGAGTTAAAACACTGAAACGTTGCTTGTAAAGTTCTTTTCAACTCCAAGTATCAAGATTCGGGTTTTGTTACTTTACCCCCCACCCCCATCCGCTTGCAACTGGGGTCAAAAAAGCCCTGCAGGGCAGCACAGTTTTGCACGTGCTGCCAGTCTGCTCCCATTGCCTAAATTACCAGTAAAAGGGCTAGAAATCTGAATGCAGATCTGTGTACGGTGGCTGCAGTTTGGATGAGGGGATGCATTAAAACCCATTAAAACCCATGTGATCCCTGCGGCACAATTCTCTTTTATCTCTCTCCTCTCCACTGCCAGAGGCTAAAGAGCTCATCTCCACGGGATTGGGGAAGCCGTCTTCCACAGGCTTTACTTGTTTCTGACCTTCTGCTATTTCTCCCAGTATGTTGTGGCTTTATAAGCTTCACTGGGAACTTTTAAGATGTTTCAAGCATCTTTGGAGGAATCTGATAAATATATGTGAATAAGAGAAAAATACAAAACGTTTTGGGACCTCCTTAAAAGTTCCTAAAGATTTACTTCACTCATGCATTAGAAACGGGCTGTTTATTTGAATAATGGATTTTTTTTCTTTTACTTGGAAATACATTTCCTTCAAAGGGTTGTGGAAGTCCTTAATATTAACTGCTGTAATGAAACCCCTTGGTCTGGGCGTGAAGTCTCTAGTGTACAAGCATTCATTCTCTTTATTTCTTCCTTAGACAAACAAAACCACATAAACCAGCCCGCTGCAGGCTGGATAAATCTTTCTCATAATGAATTGTTTTATGTAGATGGCTTCTGAGGGGGGCAAAAACTTAAATGTGGTTACTATGTCAACAAACGACGGGATTTAGGCATTTTTCTCAAGGACCTACGACTGCAGAAGGCTGAGGGAAAATTTATGGAGCGTGTTGTGCTGACACTCGTCCAGCTGTTCCTCCCCCTGACTGCAGGGGAGGCACAGAACGGCTCCGGGGTGCAGTGGCTCCTTCGGAGACCCTCACGTGCTCGGAGGAGCTGTGGAGGGCTGGGGGTCCTCACGGAGGGTAACCTGGGCTGCTCAGAGGGGGCTTGGGGCATTTTGGGGGGAAACTAGAGCACCCCTGCTTTTCTTTGTGCCGAGCTGAGATCCTTATCTGGTTTTGGGAAAGATTTGTACATGCAAGCGTCTGCTGCGCTTTCTGAGGAGTCCGCAGCGAGGTAAGACAGATATTTTCTCTAACGAGTTTCCTTTGCTGCTCTTTTCCACTTCCCTCTCTAAGTTACGAGCCCTCACCAGCATCCTGGTCCTGTTACATCCACAAGCCTTCGAGTGTGCCTGCGTGACCACCGCTGCCGTGTCCCAGGGGTGGCTGCGTTCCTGCGGCTTGTGAGGCACCCTGGCCAGAGAGGCAGCTGTACGGGCAGGCAGACTCACCCTCCGAATCTGAAGCTCAGCCGCAGTGACAGGGGTGTTCAGCTCTGGAGTTCTGTGTGACTATGGCCCTCAGAAAACTGTGAAGCATAATCCACGGTCGAGTGATGCTATCCCCAGTTTGGGGTTATTTGGGGGTCATGAGCGCTTGTGTTTTTTGTTACTGTGTGAGACAGGTCCTGTATCTACATGAGGTCATTCCTGTTCATGTCTGATCTGGTAAATCAGTTAAGATGGGTGAGGAACGGTAGAAGTTGCTGAGGGGAATTCAGTGCTGTCTGGGACATGAGGACATGTGCCGAGAGCTGCTTGCGTGTAGCTGGAGTTGTTCTGTGTGGATGCTCCACCACCCTTCTCCTGTGCAGCTGCCCACGTCTCACCCCTCCTTTTCCAGCAGAGGTCTCTCGCAATTCCCCCGCTCCATCCTCATGTATCACAGCTAGTCTCATTTGGGCTAGTTTGCTCATGGGATTTTGGAATTCACCACACAAGCACATTTTTCTTACAGTGAAAGTGAAGCCAGTGTGTAGCATTTTCTGCTTCCTTTACACCCACAAACTCTGAGTCTTAAAAAGCTGCTGCCTCCTCGACTCCTGTTAACTGGCATCAGCAAACTCACTTTAACAGAGACTCATGGAGCCTCACATATCAGGCCACAGAAAATCCATCTCAGTGCTCCTGTAGGAAAAGAACAGCTGTGTGGAAAGATCAATAAACACAACCAGTTGCTCCAAGAGTCATAAAATGGAAAGACTGCAAAATAAAATGTGTGGCAGGGGACCCTGGCTCCAGACACTGCAGGAGAAGTCCTGGGAAATGCCGTAATTAATGGGAAGCCTCAGACTTGTTTCCTTTAGGTGGTTCCACACATAAAAATATTTGTTTTAGGAAAGGAAATCACAGGGGTAGGAAGAAATACTTACCTATGCAAAAGGAAAGCTTGTTTACACTTAATTGTAGAAATTGTTCATGAATGGTTTATCTATATGAAAATAAAACACTCGCATTGCTGCCAAGGCCAGAGAGACCTCAGGTGAGCTGCATAATTGCTGGCTCGCCCTCTGAGCTTAAAGTGTCTGGGGCTGCTTTGGTTTTATTCACTCTCTTCATACATAGAAAACAAAAAAAAAAAAAACCTGTGAAAAACTGTATGAAAACTGTTTCAGTGAAATTTTTGTCTTTCGACCTACCTTTTCCACGTTACTATAGCTCTTTGCTCCTTTGTTTAATCTGCGTATTTCCCTAAGTTTTCTCTCGGTGCCGAGGAGAGAGGAATCCCTCGGGAATGCACAGATCCCCCTTGCTGGCTCGCTCTCACCTCTCCATCACCACCCAGAGGCCCCTCTGCCCCCTTTGCAGCTCTTGCCTCCCACCCCCTTGCTCTCCCCAACCTCTTCTGGTGTGGTGGTCCTTCCCCATCGCATTCACATCTCCCCCAGCCTGGTCCACTCCTGCTCTCCTACCCGCATCCTGCTGCTGCTTTCATGTGTGCTCACACTCACCAGCCTGTGCCACCCCTCCTCCTTGCTCTGCCATCACTTTGGGGACTGTTGTTTCCCCCGAGCGTTCCCTGCAAGCACCCCTTCACGACAAGTTTCCCAAGGAATGCCTCAGGCTCCACAGCGATGTCATGTAGGAGGGAAAAGAGCTGCCTAGGGTTCTATCTTTGCTCCAGGGCAGGGTATGCAGGATTCGTGCAGAGCTCTGAGCACATTTCCTCCATGCAAGCAGCTGTAGAAGTGCCCAGTGGTTCCCCTGCCTGTACAAAGCATAACATAAAGAGGGTTGCTTTTTCTCCCTTCCCTTTGACATTTCTTCTTGGAGCTTTTTGACAGCTGTGTGCCCATGAACTCAGATCTTGAGGTGTGATTGATGAACTAATTAAGCTTTCTAAATGCTAAATGGCTACACATGAACTACTGTCACTGATGATCTATGAGTTACCTCAATTTAATGTCAGGTATCCTAGCCTCAGGTTTGTCTGTCTCCCTTACGTTTGACATCAGAAGAGTCTTGTCTACATATCAGAAGAGAAGGGTGTAACTTCATTCTCTATGGAATGAAGTCAAGGGCTTCATTTAGCTTTCTAAAGCTAAATCCTAAAATTAGAATAATTTGTGCTGTGTAGGGGTTTGTATATGTGTGAAAACTTACCGGTAAAACTATGGCAGTAATTTATACCTCTTCAACCGAAGCAGGGATTTGCAAGGGGATTGGAGCGAGTGGGTGAGAGCCTACAGCCCCTCTCGGTGCAGCTCACGCTCCATGCCGTGTGCCAGGGCCATCAGTCCCTCCTGCCATTGCCTCCCCCAGCTGAGTGTATGTGTTCAGGCCCCTAATTCATCACATGGAAACCTGCAGTTCAGCGAAGATGTCCACCAGGTGTGTTGTGTCACTACAACTGTACTAGTAGTAGAATGATCCTGACTAACTTTCCTATACTGGCAAAGGCCAGTGGTCTGCTTTGAGTCTCACTTCTGCAGCCTTTTGCCCGTATGGGAGCTCATCCAAAGCCCACTGAATTCCCATCCATCTTGGTGAGCTTCCACTCTTGCCTCATTGCAGCTAATCTCACGGCTAAGAGCTCCAGGATCAGGTTCTTCGATCCTGCCTCAAATGAGTATTAAGTTTTCCTAAAATAAAGCTTACTGCTAGGCAGTGTCTTCACTGTTGGATTCACTTTGGGGCTGATCCATTCTTGGATATGTGCTGTCACGATTAGATTCTTCCCCTTCTGCAACAAGAATGTCCCACATCACGACGGGGGTGTTGCAGTGACACGCCGCGGGGCACCGTATTGGTGTATGGGATTGACTGAATGAAAAGCTCTTTTAAACCTGTGTGCTGCAAACTACCTGTCTTCCTACAAGGTGGTCGAATGGGCAATGTTATCTGAGCCCCATGTGGTTTGACCCCCAAATGCCTCTTTCCAGCAACACTTTGCACTGTACTCACAGACGTGGTTTCCTAAGAGACCGGTCCAGCCCTGCTTGGCTTAGAGGGCAGCATTTCTGTTCCCCGTTTGTACTAGATTTACCCTGCCATAGCCTAGAAGCAGAGGAATCACATGAAGTTGTTGATTAAGAATTGCTGCAACCGATGTCACGCATGGATGAAGACTCTGGTTCTGTGTTTAATCAAACGTGGTTAGAAACACTGTAGGAATGGTCACTTTCAGTTGCAAATAATTTTAAATTTTCTTAAGGGATTAGAGAGACCATGTTGCTATTCAACAGGTATTTACAGCCACTGCACAAGGCCTCCTACTCTGAGCATGGATGTGACAGTTTGTGAATCTGGGGTGAAGCAGAAGTGAATTGAGTATACAAATTAGTCTCTAAGTCCTCAGACTCCAAGAACCCTGCTGCATTTGGAAATGATTTTGGAACTACTCAGGATCAGTTCTGTAAAACCCCATGGGTAGATCCCAAGCTAGACTCAAGAGCCAAAATTCTCTCTCTGATTCAAAGAAACAAGATGTTATTGATAAAAGTCTGTAACATCACCTACGGGGACTGAGTCTACCTTTTATTTGCTCTTTTTTTTCCGAAATGGGACTATCATGATCTTCACTTGTCAGAAAGCCACAGATAGAGCCCTTGACTTCATTCCATAGAGAATGAAGTTACACCCTTCTCTTCTGATATGTAGACAAGACTCTTCTGATGTCAAACGTAAGGGAGACAGACAAACCTGAGGCTAGGATACCTGACGTTAAATTGAGGTAACTCATAGATCATCAGTGACAGTAGTTCATGTGTAGCCATGATCAGAATTTTACAATGGTCTTCTCAGAGCCAGCCTTAAAAAAGATGAAGAGATGAAGGTACTGCTTTTCAGATGGGGGCACAATTTTATTTTAATTCATTGACTGACATGTAATTACAAAGTGCCATGCTGCCATCTCGCAGGAGCATGTCGGTGCAGCACATGTAAATAAAGGTGGCATTTTTGGACGCTGACCTGTAGGCCGGTGTTAGAACCCAGGCCAGAACCCAGACCATGCAGACCTAACTGGAAAGAGGATAGTCATAAAACCATGGATGCACTGTGTGGTGTGGACACTTGTCACATTTTGATCTAATTTCCTGGGTGGAGATACAGGAATCTTGGGAAGGTGTAAGAGAGCCATGTGATTCTGCCCATGGACAGCAACTTTGTCTCACACACACAACGGGCTATGCTCCCTAAAACGTGGGACTTTCTGTGTGTCCATAATGCACTACATCCTCTATGCAGGATGTGCACATGCACAGCAGCAGCATGCCTGAGGGTCTCGTTGGCTCATTGCAGACCCTGGTGGGCTCAGTCGCTTGTCAACTAGAAATTCTTGGCAAATGGTCAAAATCCTCCTTTTCCAATCAGACTACATTTCTGGATGGAAAAAATGTACTATTTGAGCAGGTAAGGCTAATAGGTGAACTCAAAACCATGTTAGCATTTCCTTGCCCTCCTCTTTCATGCCCTTAGGTGAAGCAAATTAGCCAAGACAACGTAAATCTCCACCATGTAAAACTAGTAGCCCAAATTGCACAACCTGAACCATTGAAATGTTATTTTATGTCTTCTTGGTCTGATTTAGATTTAAGCAAAATACCTGGCACAACTGACCAATTAGTAAAGTGAAGCAAAAAGAAAAATCACACGAGTTCTAATCTGCTGATTCAGATATTTTATTTCTAGATGTGACAGGTTTATCACTCTGTGTAAAGCTTTAGTAGCTGGCACCACTTATTAAAACAATATAGATTTTTTTTTTTCCCTATAGAAAATTGAAAGATAGTTCTCCCCTAGAATATTGTCGAATTGCAAGATACTGAGACAAGCATGGAGTCAAAGAGTGAACCTGGCTCATGTCATGCATGTTTAGGTCTTACACTGTAATAGTCTAAGAATGCTGTGATGGATAATTATATACACACAAGTGCCAACACACATACATGATTTTAATGATGAACACCAGGTAGATATACTAGATAGGTAATGAGAACATGAAGGCTATTATGGTATATTGGCTGTAAGTCTTCCTTATATGAATTCCCCAAAGGCAGAGTTTTAATATCTCCTACGTATTAAGCCATATGTGTGTAAGGCAAGGTGTGATTATAGATCTCAGGGCATTAAGAGTGCCCAGCTGAGTGGCTTTGTGCTGCGCAAGGCGGAGGCTGGAACAGCAGAAGCTTTTTTGGCTTTTGGGGTGTATTTGCAACCTTTGCCCATGAACTTTGGGGAGAAAGACAGGACAAACTGATTCTTTGGGCCATCAGCTGAGCCATACTGACCATGAAGAAAAAAACCCAACAATTTTGGCCCCCCCCAAAAAAACAACAAAAAAAAAACCCCCAAACAACCCAAACCAAAAAAACCCCACTGAAATCTGTTAGCTTTGGAGATCTCACCTCAGATGAAAATGCCAGACTGAGAAGCTATAGTGCAGAGGACAATTAAAAGTCTCTCTGGAAAAGAGGTATCTAGTGGTGATGTATGACTAGGTGTTACCTAGGGAAAAAAGTCCACAGAGAAAAAAGAACAGTGAAAGATGCTGAGCTCCCCCAGTAGGGAATGGTCCGTATCAGGAAGAAGCAGGCAGGTAAACTGTGACTCAGAATACATGATCTCCACAATTCTTTTTTCTATATATAAAAAAGTCACTCTATTAAAAAAAGTTACTCTAAAGTAACTGTGTTTTCTGTTACTGACTCCTGGTCTACAGCTCCTTACAGAACAGAGCTCTTAAAGTACACGGCAAGGAGAAGGGGTCACCGTCACTCAGGGGACGGCAGCCCAATGCCCCTGCAGAGGAAAAGGGCTGCATAATTACATGTATAGTGAGTGATCTCCTCAGGCCTCAGTGGTGTTTGCTCTTCCTGCTACATTCCTAAAGACTGTCACATCACTTTCTCCTCCTCCTGGATCCGTGGTTGACCCCTGAAATTGCATAACCTTCCTCTTTTCACTGTGCACAGCTACCGCCCCTGTCATCTACTTCTTTATGATACATGATTCCTCTTCACTTGGGGCAAAGCTCCCCAGCTTTCTCTCAGCCAGTCTTGCCTTCAGATTTGACTGTAAAATCTTATCAAGTTCAGAGTCAGACTAAAGAGTCAGTTCATTGCCCAGGCAACCCTCCCCCTCTTTTTTAAATATAAGCATTACATTTTCTGTTCTTCAGTCACATGGTATCAGTCTGTATTTGAAAAACTCATTAATCATCCTTGCTAATGCACATGAAATGTCTAATTTTGGTTAATACTGTTTCTGGGAGAGAAACAGTCCTTGGTATTACGTGTTCTTTTGAGAATTAGGTTTTGCTGTTGTTCTCAAAGTATTAACACTGTATGTAGGTATGTGGACCTGGAGGAGTTGTTCCACTCATACCAACTGGATTATTTTAAAGAGAAGGAAAATGGTTTACAGGACTGAACCCCCAATTCATATCAGTCAAATACAACAGTGGTTCAATAGGAACACAAAACATGGCTTACTTTTGCTTCTCAAGTTGTCATTACATGAAGCCATGTTAACAGATAATAATATGCATTATTGTGATAAGAAGAGTTACTTGTCACACAATTTTAAGCCAGCTCCAAGCGATATTGGAACGCAAATTTCAACAGCCAATCTGTTGAACAAAGTCTCCCGAATCTGTACGTACTTATACTGCTGGCACATAGTGCCAAATTAACAAGGAAAACACCCACATCATTAGAAAGAATTATATGTCTGAGATGTTACATCATTTAAAATTCCCCTGTCTCTTTCCCTTCTTTGTCTCCCTGCTAGGAAACTGGAAGGGAAGAAGAATGTTATACCTCTTGCTAATTAAAAACACCAAAAAGTTTCTGAAAATTCAGCTTTGTCTAAGATCTCTGTTCAGGACACTTAATCTTTGGACCAGTAAAGTGTCTCAGTATTGCTCTCACCACAGGTTCCATAGCAACCTTTGATTTTGAATTGGAATAGATTTTGAATATTTTTTATGAGAATATTTTGAATCTAAGTAGGGTGACCATAAATGGAAGAGCTTGGTTTGATTAGTCATTGAGTCTAACACTCTTAGATTTTAAGGCAATGAAAAGTATTTCCATCCATCTACTGTAAGTGGGAATCCAGTGTGCGTTTTGTTTTCTATGCAGACCACACTGCACTGTTATGAAGATAGCAGCAAGAGAGAACTTTCTAGCAGAGTGGGATATGTGAAAGCCAAGTTTGGCAAGATAAATGAAAAGTTGTAGTAGACAATGAAATCCCAGGAAGGGAAAGGACTCGGCTGTTGAGAGCTAGATAGGCTGCAAATGAAAACTGTTGAAAAATCACAAGTGATATGACAGAGAAGAGCTGAGCTTTTATCCTCTCCTGGAAGGTATTGCCACATTTTCAAGTTCTCAAACCTGCTTTATCAAGGCACTGTGACATAGTGTGTTTAATGCTCTCTATGATTTACAGAGAAATAATTATTATTTACAGAGAAATAATTATTAGGTCATTAGTTAAATTAGACCCAGAATGCAAAGAGTTACTAATAAAAACCAGATTAAACAAAGTATTTTTTCCTTTCCTTAGACACACATTCATGTCAAAGTATCATTAAACAGAGAATAATTTTTTGCACGACATTAAAGAAGTCACCAGAGAACGGGAGACTATACCACCAAAGAAGTGGAGACTATACCACTCTCATAAGTATGCACAGAAATTTGCATTTGGGAAGTAGAAAGTGAATTGAACAGTAAGAATGCACAAATTCACTCACATGCTTGACAGATATTTGGTGTATTATGGCTTCATCTTGCAAGGAGTTGATCCTTACGCAGTCTCCTGCAAACCTATGTTCTAACAGACTTCATAGAAACTGATAAATCAGTGAAATTTCACTGTGCTATGCAAATGCTTTATGCCCCCTGAAAACATACTGAATTTGATTAATTACGTTAAACAAATTCAAGAGCAGTTTAACTACACTGTAGCCTGGCTTTGTTTCTACACAGGGCTCACCTTACATCTGCTCCTGGCAACCAGCATTGCTTTTTGGAGGCCATCTTTCCAACTGCTGTGTGTGCAGGTAGCATCAAGTAAGAGTTAATTTGGTGTGCAAGAACCAGCTGTCTCATATAAAGCCAACTCATTTCTTTCGTTCACCTAAACCATCGTATTGGACTACTCCATTGAACTCTAGCTAAAAGTGACCTTGATTTGCCTACTAGGCATCGGCTGCATCCTGTTAGATTTAATAAGTAATTCATTCATTCTTTATCTTGGTCAGCTTTCCTCATTTGTTTTCCTGATTAAATTAAGGAGTAGAGATTTTAATAAATTAATCATCCCAGTGGTTTCTATTTTACTTGTATTCTACGGCTCTGGATTAAACTTCCCAGCACTGCTTGCATATTCTGAAGTTCTTCTCTTTCATATGTCCTCCATTTCCTATGATAAGAAAATAAAGAAGGCTTTTATGCACGTGGGGCAGTAGAAAATAAGTCTGTTGTAATGTTCAAAATTCAGATGTTCAACAGCTCACCCAGCTACCCACTTGAGGCAGGACAGATACACTGCAGCAGCTGCTGAGCTTAACCCACATATTTTGTCAGGTGTTTCCTTCTTTCTGATGAAGGAAACTTCTCTGCAAAAGATCCTGGATTCATTTTCACCATGCTTAGCATTTCCATGATAAGGAGTGTACTTCCTTATTCTCTTGTATTTTCTACTAGTTCTTAATTATGGTAATTTCATGTTCTACTTGCATATGGAAGAACTGAAGCTGAGAGCTTCAAATGAAGCCAGGATCTGTCCCTGCATTAATACTGTTGCAGAGACTGAATTACAACCAGAATGCTTTTTCTAAGAAGTAGATAACGCTCTCTCTGGGCAAACTGCGTGAGTAAAATGGTTCCGCCAGTTAACAGATTAAATTAACCAGATTCAAACCTTAATAATAATAATGATGATGATGGTGACAATAATGACGATGTTAGGTCGCACAAACTAGAAAAATAAAATCAATGCAAAAGTTTTAAAGACAAATCTTGTACAGAAACCATGTTTAAAGGTAAGCTCCTGTCTGATACCATCACTTTGGGAATTGGAAGACTAATGGGAAGAGTTTGGCTGTTTATGATACTACAAAATTAATGTTTGAAAGCTGGCTTTTATAGACTACTGGGTTTCTGCAAAGTCCTCTAATAGGACTTCAAATTCACTCAGAATGGGAACAAATTTCTTATTGTCTTTGTCACTTGTTGTCCTTGCTTACGACAAGGGTCAGCATTTTTAAGTACAATGATTTGGAACTGTTTGAAGTAAGCTATTGCCTTGTTCCAGTGTGTTAATCAGGACCTTGTACTTAAAAGTAACCTCCCAACAATGAACCAAGGGCTCCATGGCTCCTTGGCATGCTGGGTGATTTGTTGCTGTGTTGTTAAAACATGTTTATGTTACTGATGGAACAGCTTAGCTACCCAGGAAGAAAATAGCCAAGTTGGCTAAATACCTCACTGTTACACACTTGTGTAAAACAGAGAAAAGGTTAACGTGGAACATGATACTTCCTGGTGCACTGGCCACTGAGAGAGGAATGATGGATTTTGGGGAACTGGTGGCATACATCAGTAGAGCTCTGACCTTCCAGCCTGTAAAAAAGTTGAGTGAGTTAAATATGTTACTTAAAATCTGACCTACAGTACAAAATATGAGTAGCATGTGGAGAAGCTAGAAAAAAAAGATCAAGAACAGCACGCTTTTAAGGAATGAATTATTTATTTATGATTCATGTATTACAGTCATTGAGATTGTTAAAAACCAGGAATCCCTTCTTAATGGTACAAGAAGCAAGTACGACCATCATTTAAATATTCAGGCAATAGTCCAGAAACCTGATTTGCATATCTGCCTATACATCCTCTTGCCAAATGCGCTCCCCTTTCCCATTCTCTCCTGGAAACCCATCCTTCCTGTTTGTTACTTCACCCCTCTTTCAACACCGATGTCTGTGGGGCTGGAGGCACCCAGCTCTCAGCACCCTCCGGCAGGGCTAGGTTTTCAAACAGGCACAGCATCACCTGGGCAGGAGATTAAAGTCAAACCATTTCACCCAGGGTACAAATTAATTATGGGAATTCAGTGAAATATGAGGATGTGGAAGTCAAAGAATTAGTGAAAAAAGAAAGGAAGCAGGAAAATTCATGGAAGACTGCCCCAACAGAACCAGAAAATGGTGTGTTCTGCATGCAGCCTCTGATTTAGGAAGACCCAAACTTGAAATTGTCAGAAGACGGGAAAGTAAAATAGAGGGAAAATCTTTCTGTATTCGTCTTGTTTCTTGTTCCTCCTTAAGTCACTTGGAGACAAGAGAGTTTGTTAGATGGCTTTTTGGTCCAATCTAGTGCAGCAGGTCCTACCTAACAACTTTCGCTTGAGAATGAGATTCAGAAATCTGGCTCAAAATCTTGTCCTGGATCTTTCACTGTTTATTGCCGGTGTATCTGGTTTTATTTTAAATATTGACATCTCATCTGGTATCTTTTAAAATAGATATATTTCTTGTACTTTATCAGCTGCACTTCAACCTCAGTGTTAGAAACTGCCTTACTCACCACTGATAGTACTGAAGAGATAATGTTCTTGATGAAGGTTTTACATAGTCTTCCTTATGAAACAGGCTCTTATTATTGAAGAATACACATAAACAGGTTTTGCTTTTATGGATGTAACCTGTTGCGTGTTTTCTGTGTGATGGCATGAGAAAGGGGGAGAGAGAAGATTGTAGGAACTTTTTCATCTTGTTGCAAAGAAATCAGACTTTCAGGGCAAAGGACAGTCGTGGTTTTTGTGTACTGACAATAGCAGTATCAAAGCAGTATCACTTCCAAGCCCTACAGAGAATATTCCTGTGCTGAGGACTCAATTAGTACATCGGTTTACCTTAGCAGCAGCGAGGTACTCAGCTTCTGGGCTGAGGAATTAATCTTCTCAAAGACTATAAAATATTGTTAAAAATAAACCAGGATCACTTAAAACATCTTTTCAGGTGGTGGTTGTTAATCTGCTCTCCTCTGCATCAAGTGTCCAGGCCTAATTGCTTTGTACGACCTGGTGATGAATTGGTCTTAGGAATGGTGCTGTTCCTGGATTACTTTGCAACTGCTAACCTAAATATTTGGAGGGAGGATTGCCCTTCTTACAGGGCCTGCTTTGTATTGTGTGGAGTTGTTAAGATTGAGATGCCTTAATGTAATTGATACAGCAACATGCAGACGTGACTATTTTTTTCTTCTTTTTTCAATTTCTTTCTTTGTTGTTTTTTCTGTGTTCTGACTGTAGTAAAAGATTTGGCATGAACTGATGGTAAGTGAATTGTTATTCCATTTTTCTATATTTTCAATTTAATTTCGAGCTAACAAAAAGTAGCGGATGAACATCCCTGAAAGCGAACTCTTTTATTTACAGAATATATACAGCGTAGGAAACATGAGCGAGTATTCCTTGCGTTATTTTATTAACATGCCTAAACTCAGGTCACCAGTATGAACATATTACTCCTAGCTGTGTGTTTAGTGTCCAAGCCTTCTTTGCTTTGGTTGAGGCTGCTGGCAGTGGTTCTAAAAAGTAATAGTAGTTTCCAGAGAGGGAATGGTCCTCTGAAAATGTAACAGATTTCCAACTAGTAGCAATCAAGGGCAGAAATTCTGCAGCCACCATGAATTTTACCAGATGCTAAACCATCACATGACTGAAATCCTGGTTGTCATGGGGAACTTAAACGATTTCCATATCTGCCAGCGGGACAACACAGCAGGGCACAAGCAATCCAGGAGGTTTCTGAAGTGCGTCAAGGATAACTTCCTAACACTGGTGACTGAGAAGCCAATGAGGAAAGGCATTCTGCTAGACCTCCTTACACTCACAAACAAGAAAGATCTGGTTGAGGATGTGAAGGCTGGCAGCAGCTTTGGCTGCAGTGACCAATAGTGATGGAGTACAAGATCCTGAGAGGAGGAAACAGGACAAATAGCAGAATCACAGCCCTGGGCTTCAAGAGAGCAGACTTTGGCCTCTTCAGGAATCTACTTGGAAGAATCCCATGGGAGAACATCCTGGAGAGAAGAGAGCTGGTTGACTTTCAAGAATCACTTCTTCCGACAAGCTCAAGAATGGTCCAGTCCGACAAGCAGGAGATCAAGCAGAGATGGCAGGAGGCCTGCATGGATGAACAAGGAGCTCCTGACAGAACTCAAACATCAGATGGAAGCATACAAGTGTGTATTTGATTTACGTGGCAGGGTTTTGGCAGTGGGGGGCTGCAGGGTGGCCTCTGTGAGGAGCGGCTGGGGCTGCCCTATGCCAGACACAGACAGTTCCAGCTGGCTCCACAATGGACCCACTGCAGGACACAGCTGAGCCCATCAGGGAAGCTGGTGGTGCCCCTGGGAAAACATATTTAAGAAAGGGGCAAAACACTGCACAGACAGTGAAGAGTGAGGAAAAAAGTGTGAGAAACAGCCCCGTGAGCACTAAGGTCAGAGAAGAAGGAGGGGAAGGCGGTGCTCCAGGTGCTAGAGCAGACATTCCCCTGCAGCCCGTGTAGAGACTATGGTGGAGCAGGTATCCACACTGCAAGCCAGGGAGAGGACCACCCGAGAGCAAGTGGATATTTCCTGAGGGAACTGCCACCCTTTGAGAGCCCACACAGGAGCAGGTTCTCCTAACAGGAACTGCGGCCCATGGAGGAACCATGCTAGAGCAGGTCAATCCTGAAGAACTGAAGCCCATGGAGAGGACCCATGCTGGAACAGTTCTTGAAGGACTGCAGCCCATGGAAAGGACCCACGCTGGAGCAGGGGAAAAGTGTGAGGAGGAAGGAGCAGCAGAGATGAACTGCAATGGACTGACCAGAACTGACTACAATCCTCCATACACCTGCGTCACTTGGGCAGGGTGGGGTAGAAGAGTGGGGAATGAAGGAATGAAGCTGAGCCTGGAAAAAAGGGAGGGATGGGGGAAGGTGTTTTTCTTAATTTGTCTTTGTTTCTCAGTATCCAAACCTATTTGAATTGAAATAAATTGAATTAATTTTCCCCAAGTGGAGTCTGTTTTGCCCATGACAGTAATTGGTAAGTGACCTCCCTGTCTTTATCTTGACCTACGAGCTTTTCCACCTTATTTTCTCCCCCTGTCCTGTTAAGGAGAGGTAGTGAGAGAGTGGCTGGGTGGGCATCTGGCAGCCAGCCAAGGTCAACCCACTACCAAGAGGTAGAAGCAGGGGCAGGTGATCTGGGAGGAATGCAGAGACACTGTCCAAGCATGCTGGGATGGGGTTAGGAAAGGCAAAGCCCACTGGGAATTGAGTCTGCTGGGGGGGGGCGGATCTTATTAATGTGTATAAATACCTGATGGGAGTGAAGGGGTAAAGAGGATAAAGAGGACAGAGCTAGACTCTTCTCAGTGGTATCCAGTAAAAAGACAAGAGGCAATGGGCACAAACTGAAATACAGGAAATTTCGTTTAATCATAGAATCATAGAATAGTTTGGGTTGGAAGGGACATCTAAAGGTCATCTAGTCCAACCCCCCAACCTGTCCCTGCCATAGGCAGGGACATCTTCAGCTAGACCAGGTTGCCCAGAGCCCTGTCCAACCTGACCTTGAACGTTTCCAGGGATGGGGCATCCACCACCTCTCTGGGCAACCTGTGCCAGTGTTTCACCACCCTCAGCGTAAAAAATTTCTTCCTTCTATCTAGCCTAAATCTACCCCCCTTTAGTTTAAAGCCATTCCCCCTTGTCCTGTTGCAACAGGCCCTGCTAAAAAGTTTGCTGCCATCTTTTTTATAAGGCCCCTTTAAGTACTGAGAGGCTGCAAGAAGGTCTCCCCGAAGCCTTCTTTTCTCCAGGCTGAACAACCCCAACTCTCTCAGCCTTTCTTCACAGGAGAGGTGTTCATCCCCCTGATCATTTTTGTGACCCTCTCTGGACCTGCTCCAACAGGTCCATGTCTTTCTTATGCTGAGGGCTCCAGAGCTGGACGCAGTACTCCAGGTGGGGTCTCACCAGAGCAGAGGAGAGGGGCAGAATCATAGAACCATAGAATCATAGAATCATTGAGGTTGGAAAAGACGTCTAGGATCATTGAGTCCAACCGGCAACCCAACACCACCATGCCCACTAAACCATGTCCCTAAGCGCCTCATCTACGCGTCTTTTAAATACCTCCAGGGATGGTGACTCAACCACTTCCCTGCGCAGCCTGTTCCAATGTTTAACCACTCTTTCAGTAAAGAAATTTTTCCTTACATCCAATCTAAACCTCCCCTGGCGCAACTTGAGGCCATTTCCTCTCGTCCTATCGCTAGTTCCTTGGGAGAAGAGACCGACACCCACCTCGCTACAACCTCCTTTCAGGTAGTTGTAGAGAGCAATGAGGTCTCCCCTCAGCCTCCTTTTCTCCAGGCTAAACAACCCCAGTTCCCTCAGCCGCTCCTCATAAGACTTGTTCTCCAGACCCCTGACCAGCCTTGTTGCCCTTCTCTGGACACGCTCCAGCACCTCAACATCCTTCTTGTAGTGAGGGGCCCAAAACTGAACACAGTAGTCGAGGTGCGGCCTCACCAGGGCCGAGTACAGGGGCACGATCACTTCCCTACTCCTGCTGGCCACACTAGTTCTGATACAGGCCAGGATGCCATTGGCCTTCTTGGCCACCTGGGCACACTGCCGGCTCATGTTCAGCCGGCTGTCAACCAACACCCCCAGGTCCTTTTCCAACAGGCAGCTTTCCAGCCACTCTTCCCCAAGCCTGTAGCGCTGCATGGGGTTGTTGTGGCCGAAGTGCAGGACCCGGCACTTGGCCTTGTTGAACCTCATACAGTTGGCCTGGGCCCATCGATCCAGCCTGTCCAGGTCCCTCTGCAGAGCCTTCCTACCCTCGAGCAGATCAACACTCCCGCCCAACTTGGTGTCCTCTGCAAACTTACTGAGGGTGCACTCAATCCCCTCATCCAAATCATCGATAAAGATATTGAACAAGACCGGCCCCAGTACTGAGCCCTGGGGAACACCGCTTGTGACCGGCCGCCAACTGGATTGAACTCCATTCACCACAACTCTCTGGGCCCGGCCATCCAGCCAGTTTTTGACCCAGCGCAGAGTACACCTGTCTAAGCCGTGAGCCGCCAGCTTCTCGAGGAGAATGCTGTGGGAGACGGTGTCAAAGGCTTTACTGAAGTCCAGGTAGACCACATCCACAGCCTTTCCCTCGTCCACTAGGCAGGTCACCTGGTCATAGAAGGAGATCAGGTTGGTCAAACAGGACCTGCCTTTCATGAACCCGTGCTGGCTGGGCCGGATCCCCTGGTTGTTCCGCTCATGCCTTGTGAGCGCCCTCAAGATGAACCGCTCCATAATCTTCCCCGGCACCGAGGTCAGGCTGACAGGCCTGTAGTTCCCCGGATCCTCCTTCCGGCCCTTCTTGTAGATGGGTGTCACATTGGCAAGCCTCCAGTCGTCCGGGACCTCCCCCGTTAACCAGGACTGCTGATAAATGATGGAGAGTGGCTTGGTGAGCACCTCCGCCAGCTCCCTCAGCACTCTTGAGTGGATCCCATCCAGCCCCATAGACTTGTGAGCGTCCAGGTGGCGTAGCAGGTCATTGACTGCTTCCTCTTGGATTATGGGGTGTTCATCCTGCTCGCCGTCCCTGTCTTCCAGCTCGGGGGGCCGAGTACTCTGAGGAGAACTGGTCTGCCTGTTAAAGACTGAGGCAAAGAAGGCATTGAGTACCTCAGCCTTTTCCTCATCCTCAGTGACAATGTTCCCCCCCTGCATCCAATAAGGGATGGAGATTCTCCTTGGCTCTCTTCTTGTCATTAATATATTTGTAAAAACTTTTTTTGTTGTCTCTAACGACAGCGGCCAGATTGCGTTCTAGCTGGGCTTTTGCCTTTCTCATTTCCTCTCTGCACGACCTAACGAGATCCCTGTACTCTTCTTGAGTTGCCTGCCCCTTCTTCCACAAGTGGTAAACTCTCCTTTTTTCCCTGAGTCCCAGCAAGAGCTCCCCGTTCAGCCAGGCCGGTCGTCTTCCCCGCCCATTCTTCTTACAGCGTACAGGGACAGCCTGCTCCTGCGCCTTTAAGACTTCACCTCCCTCTTTAAGAATCACCTCCCTCGACCTGCTGGCCACGCTTCTTTCCATGCAGCCCACGATACGACTGGCCTTCTGGGCTGCAAGCGCACATTGCTGGCTCATGTCCAGCTTTTCATCCACCAGTACCCCCAAGTCCTTCTCGGCAGGGCTGCTCTCCATCCCTTCATCCCCCTGCCTGTATTGATACTGGGGCTTGCCCCGACCCAGGTGCAGGTCCTTGCACTTGGCCTTGTTCAACCTCATGAGGTTCACACGGACCCACTTCTCCAGCTTGTCCAGGTCCCTCTGCATGGCATCCCGTCCCTCAGGCATGTCGACCACACCACTCAGCTTGGTGTCATCTGCAAACTTGCTGAGGGTGCACTCAATCCCACTGTCTATGTCATTGATGAAGATATTAAACAGTACCAGTCCCAATACGGACCCCTGCAGGACGCCACTCATCCCCAATCTCCATCTGGACATTGAGCCGTTGACCACTACCCTCTGGATGTGACCATCTAACCAATTCCTCACCCACCGGACAGTCCACCCATCAAATCCATACCTCTCCAGTTTAGAGAGAAGGATGTTGTGGGGGACCGTGTCAAAGGCCTTAGGGAAGTCCAGATAGACGACATCTGTAGCCCTTCCCATGTCCACTGATGTAGTCACTCCATCACAGAAGGCCACTAGGTTGGTCAGGCAGGACTTGCCCTTGGTGAAGCCATGCTGGCTGTCTCGAATCACCTCCCTGTCCTCCATGTGCCTTAGCATAGCTTCCAGGAGGATCTGTTCCATGATCTTCCCAGGCACAGAGGTGAGACTGACTGGCCTGTAGTTCCCCGGGTCTTCCTTTTTTCCCTTTTGAAAAATGGAGGTTATGTTTCCCCTTTTCCAGTCAGTGGGAACTTCATCGGACTGCCACGACTTCTCAAATGTGATGGATAGTGGCTTAGCAACTTCATCCGCCAGTTCCTTCAGGACCTGTGGATGCATCTCATTAGGTCCCATGGACTTATGTACCTTCAGGTGCCTTAGATGGTCTTGAACCTTGATCTTCTCCCACAGTGGGTGGGAGCAACGTCTCTGAGCAACCTGTTCTAGCTGACCCTGCTTTGAGCCACGGGGGTTAGACTATATGATCTCCGGATGTGCCTTCCAACCTCAACCCAACCTGCTATTCTGTGAATAAATAATAAATAATGTAATTTTTTATTATTTATATTCTGTGAATAGCAGGTACTCACATCTAACATAAAACTCTGCTAGACTCCACCCAATTGGACATTTGTTCAGTTTCTGTGCTTAGATCTCAGTAAGCCAGATGGTTATATTTCTCTTGGTAGTGATTTGAAACCTCTTTGTCACAATTTCAGACAGTAAAAATTATTTTGGGACAAGGAATTTATTTTCCATTGAGATGTATTGGCCCTATTTCTGCTTTGACTTGTGTAGGTAACATAAGCCCCTAAATCCCACTGATTCTGGAAAAATATGCTTTCGTAGTTTATAGTACAAACCTGGATACAACAGCATAGAATGGAAGTAGTACAGTGCAGTATTGCACTTCTAAAAATGAGGTCGTTAGGCCTGGATAGTTCTGATTTCCTGGTAATTGTGAACCAGGTTATTCTGACTGGTTGATTACTGGCCTTCTGTAGGTTCCTCTTGCTGTTTCGGTTGCTTCTGTCCTAATCAACTCTTGAGATTTGCATTAAATAAATTTTTTATACAAGTTTGCTCTCTTGATTGTTCTTTGTTCTGGAGATTATTCTCCATAATATTCTTCATCAAAAACTGAACACTGCTTTTGTATTTTGACTACTTCACATTTTGGATGTCAGCATCTCAAATCATCAGATCAAAATCTGAAGTGCTCAAAATTTAGAGGAAATTTCTGAAAAAAATTTGAAAATATTGTAACAGGCTTCATACATACAAAAGGCTTAACTTACTCAAGTTTGTAAAGTACTTGGAGATTCTGAGACTGCAGGTACAACTCAGGTACAAATATAATGATCTATTGTCCTCTAAGCAGGAACCTCATCAAGATATTTCAGTTACTGAGTTGCCAAAATTGGACTGGACTTTGCTGCTAGTCTTGCCAGAAAGTTAAGCGTCATACAGCTCTCTAAACTTCGGTCTGTCTTCTACAACGGCGTTTGATATCCTAAGCCATAAGCAAGGTTTCACGGGCAGGAATACCAGAAACTGCAAGAAAAGGCATTTATCACATTTGTGTCTCTGTTGTTCGTTATTTTTATTTTTCCTGTGTGAGCTGAATCCCGATCCTTCTCTTTGCATTTGTGAAGCGCCTGGATATCGACTTGTGCTGTGTAGTATTATTTGCATTTCAGTTTCTCCTAAAATTTCAAACCACAAAGCAAGATGTGGTATTTTCTTCACTTCCTCCGCCCCAGGACCATGTTCAAAATCAACATTCATATGGCAACACCCTAGATGAGCACCCTGGTGAGTGATTTGAGACTAAGAAAATTACTTGGAGTTAGCCTTTATGATAATCTTTACTTAAAGCTTTATAGAAGCGGAGGAAAGTCCCCTTAACTTTAGTGGACCTTGTATCTGACTCAGAAGGCTTAAAATCGTAAAAGCCCAGCCTTGCGTGAGAAGAGTACGGCTGTGAGGAGCTTGCTTCCTCCTTTTCACTGAAGGCTTTGAGCGTAACTCAAACATTGTGGAGTTGTAGTTCTGTCTTGATACTCTCAATATAGTTAATTTTCTTGGTACTGACATTCCAGCAGAGCTTTCAGCTAAAATGAATGTAACTAATAATTGGGAATTCAATAATATCTGAATTTCAAATTATTGCATGAGACATATATGAAGCCTCATACTTCATTATAAATTATTAATTAGGTTTTGAAAATTATCTTGTAATGTAAATGTATTATTAAGGAAATCTGTTGGCATTTCTACTTTTAAGAAATGAATGTAATATTGCCATTAAAAATTCTCTTTGTGATTATTCACAGAATAAGTCCAAGAAATGTAAGATAGAAATTAATTTATCTTTGAATTAGTGTTCTCTTGCATTCACAATTGCAGTTATTCTCCACATCTTGCTACTCTCATTCAGAAAAAAATGCAGTTGGAAGTTGCTATTTCTTCTGGGGAAGAAAAGAGAAGATCAAATAACATTCTAGTAGATCTTCTGTTACATATTACTTTGTCTTCTGTATAGGGATATATAGGAGGGAGCTGTACTGGTCCTTCTGACTGGAGAGCACAAAGCCAGGGGCGTTCTACATTTCTGTGTGTGATGCCAGGCTCTTGGGATAAATGTGGGTCTCTAGGAGAGCGTAGTTGCTCCCCCCGTACGCAAGGCAGGAAAAGCAGGGAAGCGCAGGTCCCATCTTTCTGGCAGGCGTGTATCTGGTTTTCCGCTGGGGTAACTCGGCTCCCCACCTGCACTGCCTTCTGCACACCCGGTTACTTTCCTGTGGTGCTTTGCAGCTCTCAAAGACATAATTATACCTTTGATTTCGGCCTCTTTCATTTGTTACAGTAAATGACCAGGTATGACCAGGTATGCTTTTGGCATTTTGTTCTGCTGCTGACACCTGCAAATACTAGAGCTGGGTGGTAAAGTTTTGAGGTTAGTTGTTATTTTCATTTTTGCAGATGTGTATTTAGCATGTGCCATTCTGGGTCATCCATTTTGTCCACGCTGTCGGGTGCAGCTTGCTCAGGGTAGATTCCAGCTGATAATAACCAACTCACAGTTTGCACAATATTTAACCAGATGTCTTCAGTTGCAACTTTAGGTTATTTCTGCCTTGACTGCTTAATTTTACTTTCACCAGAACACTCCCAAAACCTTTGCTTTCATATAGTAACTATGTAGGAATGCTGCATGTGAGACTATTCAGCACGAAGATTTTAATGAAATGCTCCTGTAAATATGCTTGCTTCTCTGTTGTTACAGTTATTTTAAGTGTATGTTTAACTTGCCGATTTTACACACCGCTGTGCAGCCATTTGTTATATATTAACTTAAGACTCAATCCCGCAAGGTAGTGGCTGCTTCTGTATCATGCTGAGTCCCTTTCCCTCCCAGCAGTGTTTAAGGGCTTACAAGGTGCTCAGCACCTCGCAGGACTGAGCCCTGAATCCAGGCAACAACAGGCTCTTTCAAAAACCAAACAGGTTTTCTGGAACAAGGTTCATACTGTAACCGGGCAATATTTTGTGCAATGGATTTTCATACATTTAGATTAAATCTTATCCAGAACAACAGATCTCACAGTTAATGGCTGCTGGAAGACATAAACGTTTAGGTATGTATGGTGGTAATTAATTACATTTTACAATTATGGCTTTATTAGTTGTCCCCGTTAAGTGCAAAACCATGACTGAGACTAATATTTAATCTTTTGTGTGTTGGCTGCAGTGTGCTTTGCCCTTCTGTTAAAGTGTATGTGGTTTTTAGAGTTGCAGGTAATCTGTGCAGTTCATCTAGCAAAGCCATTTGGGCATTATTCATCGCTGCGCTTATGCACTGTACAACGGGGTGCTATGTGCACTGCGACTTCAAGGGGATCCCACTGGCAGTGGCGTTGGGGGTCAGATTCCCTGGCATTACCCCGGCTTTCTGGATCCCCCTTGGGCAGAAGCCCACCCAGCCATAGAGCCGAGCCACTGGCGGCTGTCTGCATTGGTGCATTGTCACCGATGGCACTGGGCTGGAGCACTGTCCTCCACTGTGAGACCAGCATTTTGAAAGGTAGGCTTTACCGAAGGGTATTAAGCTGATCTGTTGCTTACATGTTGGGAAGCCAGGAGAAATATTTAGTGGCCAAATGTATCTTAATGAGACCAAGATGTGATGTAGCCTGTGCAAACTACAGTATTAATTATTACTCTTTCTCTGAAACTTGTTTTGGGAGAAGAGCATGGCATTGGTCTGTGTTGTAAATTCAGATGTATTTGGCACAGAAAAAGTGCTGTAACATACTGTTCCTAAAAAGTTATTCTCGCTGTTTTGTATGCAGATGAAGACCATAATCTTCTATTGTTTGCAAGGAAAAAGACAGGACCTGAAACCTTTAAGTAATGGGGTTTAATTCCATCTACAAGCAAGGAAAATTACTTCCAAAAAGGCAGCCCCTGCCTTCCCTGTTCAACACCCTGCCATGCTAGGCAAGCAAGGAGATGCTCTTTGATTTTGGTTCTGGTATCACCTGCAAATAGTGGTAATTAGGAACTAAAAACTAAACCTGAGTTTTGCTTTCAGACTTATACTTAAGGTTGGCCAAAGACCAAGGCACAGTTCTGTTCTAGGGACTGTTGGAAGAATCTCACTTTAATTCAAATACACCTGGGTGTTAATAACCATATCTTTTCAAAATAAGCAATCACACTGTTGGCCTTTGCCCTTACTCTCCCAATTTAACTATCAGTTGCGCACACATTTATGTGTGGATTATCTCTTGAGATCAGTGTGATTTTTAAGCATGCAACAGCAGAGAATCAAATACATAAAATATTTGCAAGATCACAGCTCTGGCAACGTACTCTAACAGTATGAAAATCAGTACATAACTAGACTGAGGATTAAGCAACTTGCTGCCTGCCAGTTTTCTCGGAGTAATGGCCGTCAAGTTGGCTGCTGTGCTTTTCTAGGGAATAAGCAAAAAACCCAAACAAAACTGAGCTTTTAGGAGTCTTTAGTACATCAGAGAGGTTTTTGTGTAACTTTAAGCACAATTAGCTAAGCTAGCAACACTAAGAAGTTAAGAGTTGTTTACCCACTAAAAGAAAGTAGGGAAAGAGGTATAAGTTTATGGGAACAAAAGTGGACTGCTGATGCCAGTGAAGTATTTTCCAAAATACTTCAGTGTAGGATGAAGGCACCACATGATCCCATGTAAGAATATTGCAGCAGAAAGTAGTCATAAGTACTCAATATCCTCCCTGGGAAAACAGCTCCTGGTTTAGGGGAAATGAGGCTGGGCTTGGTTATATGTTAATTCCCTTTCATTACTATGTGTTAGCAAAGCTGTTTAATACTTGCTGTAAAGCCTGGATTTCACTCTCCTCTCATTTAATACCAGGTTAAATCTGGAATAATAAGCTCTCAAAAGCTCGGAGGTTCCAGTAAAATGAGATTTGGCTAAAAATTACATGTTGGTTTCTACTAGTAACAGTGTTGTAGCTTTGGCACCCTAAGCACTGAGAGAAGCAAGCCTGGTGAGAAAAGAGACTATGCTTCATTAGGATATTGAAAGGTTTAGTAGAAGTTGCTATGTCTTATTGCAAACCTTGGGAAGGATTTCTTTCTCCAGAGAGCCTGAACTCCCTCCATCCCCCTTTTCTTAGACTTCAGAACAATGGAAAATGTAATAGTAAATTTTGAACCACTTCCAAATGTTTGTATGATGTATTTTGCTTAAGTGTTGGAAAATCAACACGTAGAATATTGTGCATGGAGCAGGATGGCTGTTATTTCAGCATTTCTTGGGCAGCGGTATCTGTGACTCTGAGGGCTGAACACTGAACGGGAGCTGTTTATCAGCTGAACGATAGCAGGATTTCTGATAAATTAAGCATCTTCTCTTGGCCTGGTACAGTGAAGCATAAAGCTGATACTACAGTCAGCTGAAATTGGCTTGTTATAAAGGTACACCTCTGATTCTTTGGTTAAAACAATTATTCTGGAATGTATTTGTCTGTGGCTCTTCAGGACTTTCAGAGTTAAAGCTTTCATGTAAATCTTGTCCCTGCTAGGAAAATTACCAGATGCTGACAGGGGGTGTCACCAGTGGCTCAGCTGAACATATGCCACATATGGCTTGGCGCAAGCGCTGGACAGGGAGGCCCTGTTCCCTGCTGCCGCAGAGACTGGTGAAAACAGGTTTTAGACCAACCAATTTCAGCATAATACTAAAGGTTAGCCTCTACACAGTGTTTGTCCTACCAATGAGACTGAATAACTAATCAAGCATAGGTGGGCCTGCCAAAATTTTCGCTGCATCAGAAGAGAGTTAGATGGCATCTTTACTGAGCTATTTTACAAATGGTATTTTCTGAGGCACAGAGCAATCCCAATGTCCTTGCACTGGGACTATATCGCATTATTTTTGTGGTGAAGCTGGAATTGAAACTGAATCAGAGATTGAATGTAAAGCAGACCAAAATCTCTATTTACCTTAATGATTGATTTTAATCTCTGAATTTGACACAACAGCACTCCATAAGAAATTCAATCAACCGTTTTCTGGAGAAACTATTTTCCTGCTTTTCCAGAGAACATACTTAAAAATATTTCCTGTTTGGGATGTTGCCACAGAATTTGTGTTTCTTTGTGTCTCTTTTGCTAACCCGCTACAGACACCCACCCAGCACCACCACCTGCACACCCACCTCACGCCCACACGTCCTGGCACCCTACGGCTTTGAAACACAACACATGGGGAATAAGCTGAGGGCACTTCCACGTTCCCCCAGCCCTTTCCAATTCACAGCACTCCTCGGCAGCTCCTGAGACAAATTTCAAGTCTGGAGCAATTTCAGGAATCCTGCTGCTTGTGGAAGGAGGAGTTTCCACTCGCTTTCCTGCACTTTCCTCCCTGCCCTTGGATGCTTACTTCCACCTCCTGCCCTGCAACAGCTTGGGTGCAGCCAGGGGAGCTGGTTCAACTCACAGCCTGGCAGGAAAAAGCAGAACGGAGGTCCAGCATCTCTCCCTTTAGGTGGTGGCATGCTCTTAGGTTGGCTCAAGCCATCACTTCTACCTTCATCCGTAGAGACCAGGTAGATGAAGGAGACGTTGTGAACAGCGGCAGGTGGTCTATGGGAAGCGACAGCATCTCTGGGTCAGCGTGTGGTAACAGGAGAGAGCAAAGCAGCTGTTCCAGTCCTGGCACAGAAACAGAAAGTTTGTTGAATTATGTCATGAAAAGTGAGAGGTTGGGAGGAGATCTGACTCAGGTATTTAGTATTGCTTAGACAAAAGACAACCCTAGGACAGAATTGGTGCAGACTGCCTCCTTTTCATACTGCAGCTGGAAACATGGCTCACATTTCCCACTTAGTATTTTAATTATGTACCCCAGTGTGTTGAGGGAATGGCTGCTAAGGTTTTTCTCGTTAGATTTTCTTAACCTGAAGTTTAACAAGGTCTTCTTAAAAAGGACAGTGTGACTGACAGAAACTGAAGTGTCCATTTTGCTGTTTGCAATGTTTAGGCAAAGACAGCTCACCAATGTAAATTAACTTTTGAAGTAAGGAGATGTGTAATCTTTCAGGTTCAGAGCTACCCTGTGCTCTTACAAGACATAAATTATTAGTCAGATCTGCAAATTCCAGTTTAAAAGACTAATGGACCATCATCAAAATAGGCAATTCAGTCTTGAAACGGGCACTTTAGTCTGAACTCCTTCCAAAAAACTGGACTTTATGGTTTGTCCTCTGCATGGGTAGATAATGGATTATTTTCTCGTGTGTACACTTTTTATAGCTCTCATCACCGTAAGCATCAAAGTGCCAGAGAAACATTGATGGATTTGTCCTTGCAGGCCCATAGGTTATAAGGTACTACTCCTATCATCACTTATTTTACACATATGGCACTTAAGCTGAGAAAAGTATGCTGAACTGCCAAGGTCAGAGAGAAACAAAATCCAGAATCCTTCTTCCCCAGCCTCAGTCATAAAGACATCTTTCCTGCCTTAGATGGGGCTTTCATTTTTTTTGATGATTTACCATTACTTTCAGGGCTGATAAAATCCAGAGTTGTTTAACCTCTACTCATAGGAATATGGGTGTATGAGCCATAAAGGTCTCTTGGGGCACTGGTTCCAGTCCCCTTATTTCAGACAATCATGCCATTTGGTACCTTAGATATACATAACTAACTCCATCTCAGGCTAATTAAGTCAGGTTTTCTTCCACACTGTTCTAATAGGAAGACAGTTGCACGATTCCAATGTTCTGATCTTAAACAATCTTCTTCTGATTTCCCATCAAAATCTGACTAACTTGTGCAGCTGCAATATCTTATAGAGGCAGTCAGTATGTATTATTTGTCTTGCTTCCTAGAAACAATTATAATATTACAAATAACATCAGGCTGCAAGAGATTTCCTTCACTATCCTGCTGATAAAAGATCTAATTTAGTATGTATGGCTGTTTTTAACAGGCACCAGTAAGCAAGTATAAAATTTATAAATTTGTATGTGTCTGATTCCATGTCCAGACAAATAATTTTTCGAGTGAGCAGCACTGTGTGTTTTCTGCATCTTTAAAATCAGGTAACTTCTTTTCTTGCCAAAATACAGTCAGTTTGCTTAAATTTGATCATCCATGATTTTAAAAAATACTCTTGATTTTAGTATTAATAAAGAAGAAGGTAGTTAGTTACTACACCACCAGAGAAAGAGAGGGTTGACTATTAGTTAAAGGCTTATCATTGATTTGAAGTTTTCAGGCAGGCTAAATTCAGAGCACGTATTTTATTGAAAAGGCCCAGCACGTAAATGTTGTTGTAGCACTTCATTGGTATCCACTTTGTTCACATTGGTTTTTTCTAGCTTTTCCATCCCACGGGATTTTTGATAGAGTAAATTCATACAAAAAGTAGAAGTTATTGACAAACTAGAGGTAGAATTAGCAAGAAGATTTTCTTGTTTTTCCTGAAAAAGAAAGAGAAACATGGTGGAGATGGTAATACAATCTTCTGGCACAAGAAATGTGCCCATGAATGTTAATTTAGTTCAGACTGTAACAAAGACAGCAAGTTCATCATTGTAAAAAGAGACTAAACAAAGAAAAGTATTGATACTAATTGAAAAAAAAACCCTGTGTGGTTCTTGAAGCACATGAATCAAGACCGCCTAGAAGCCTCCACTGATTAACAACAACAAACCCTAATGCTTCCCCCCAAATGCTACCTGTTTCTTCCTTTTTTTAATCTTAGTGAGATATTCACTGTTCTGACCTCATGAACATATCAAAAGCTGTAATTGTTCAGGGCTTTTTGCCCCGTCCAGCATGGAGTTAACTAAGGTGTGCAGCTGCCCTATCACCAGTTGGGTATTTCTGTTGCATCACGCTGGGCCAATTATTCTACCGAGACCTGTTATTTTATTATAATAAGCATCAGAAGAAAGATGATCTTATATAACTTCACATAATTTCTACTGATGTGCATCATTCCTAATGAAGTCCACTACCTGCTTCACTTTTAAAGCATTTCCATCTTTTCTAATATCTGATGGACACTGTCCATCTGCAGTGTTGATGTATCCCTGCTCCCTTCAGCACAGCTGAATGATTTAAGCGAGGGTTGGGTGCTGCTTGTGCTTCCTCCTCGTGCCCAGGGAGAAGTGCCATCGCTCAAAAATCATATAAACCCATGCACAGCCCTTCGCTACGGCTCACACGCAAAAATGAATGAAATGCGCCAGCTCCTCAGCCCCTGGCCTGAGCGGTGCAAACACCTGCTGCAGGTGGTCCTCAGCCCTCAAACTCTTCAAGGCCCTTTCTCTATGTATTTATTCTTCCACTGACTTATTTTGGCCTTCTGGTTACATAACAAGGTACCTTCATATCCTCAGGTAATTTTGGAAGGCCACAGTTTTGAATAGAGAGGACAGGATGGTGGGGTAATTAAGTGGGTGGGGAAGAAGGTTGATAAAGAGCTTAATAGTCACTTTTACATGCTACTATTTCGAGCAAGGAAAATAAATACAGAATGGCTGTAGGGCCATCAGATGCTGCAGCGAGGGGTGTGACATAGGAAGGGATGGCGGGTAGAGCAGAGAAGGAAGAGAAAGGAAATGGCCGTAGGGTGGGACAATCCCACTTCCTTTTCTGAGATCGCACCCTTTCTTCCCAACTAGTCCAGATCACTTTAATGTACATCCAACAGAAAATCTAATATAATGTTTTTCAAGAAAAAAAAGAAAAAGAAAAAGATGTATGGTATAGAAAAAATGAATTTTTGACTAATCTCTTTTTCTTCTTATTTCTGTCTACTTTACATCTCCGTGGCCCTTTTCCTACCTACATCTTACACTTTGTGAGACACAAAATAAAAGTGGAATTCAGCCTTCCTAATTGGTAACGGGAAGTCTTCTTTATGTTTAAACACAATGATCTGTTTATTGGAAACTGCTCTTCTGTAGTACCAGCCATCTCTTCATGTCATGCTGTCTGAATAATGTCTCTTGAGGACGGGGAGAAAGAATAGCATCGCAGTCGGACCCCGTGGGGTTATAAATAGCATTCTAGCAGCCTGAAAGGCTGAAGCCATCATTAAGTTGCATGCAGCTGTAGTGGTGTAGGTGGGTGAGTAAGAGCAACTCGGAGATGGGATAATGGTAACCTGGTACACAAGGGTCATTTTTCATTGATGGCGTTACTCCATCAGGCTATTGTGTTCTCCCTAAATTAGGTCTCTGTGTTTAACAGAGCTGAGCAAGCTCAGCAAAACAGCCTCAGCAAAGCACATTTAAAAGAAGATTAGAGGGAAAAACCGTTTGTTGTGTGTTGTGATTTAGACCAAACTGTGATAAACTTTTCTCACTTTGGTCAGCAATTGCCTTTATCAGCAGCAAAGTAAATGCAACAGGAACTGGCCTTTTGGAAGTGGCATACCAGCTTTCTACATAAGGGCAATGATGACTTTCACTGGGCAAATTAAGAAGTTAGTACAGCAATTTAATCTAAGCTGCCCTTTGAGTGTTTTCCTTAGCAACATGATTCATTTTCTGGAATGGATTTTTTCACTGCCAAGATGACAAAGGTCTTGAATTTGGAAAATTCCTTTCAAATTATTACTACTAAATTGATTGCAGATATACACAAATGGAAAAATCCTACATTAATTTCACACAGTTTATATATAAAACAGATGAAAATAATTAGCAGCCTATGTTAGTTTGAGCTTGCATACACAAACATACTACTCTTCCCTCATTTCTAAACTGAACAAATTGAGATCTTGATCCTGCTCCCAATGAAGTCGGTGGGGTAGTTGCCTTTAACTTCAATAGATATATGACTCAGCTTAATTCCCTCTGTGGGACCTGTCAATGTGTTAAAGATTCCTTGGAGGTTAATTGCTTGCAGGAGAGCCTTTGCCTGCGATGTAAAAGGAAGGTGCAAAATGCAGAACTGGAGCATTAGCTATGTACTGCAGCCTGGAAAATACACTGTCATTTAAAGCACAGGGATCTCTTATGTCAGTAATCCTGCATCTTAATAATTAAATTTGGTCACTCATTAATTTAGAATATGTCTTAGAGAGTCACTTCCTTTGCCATTTTGCCCAATAGCTGTTGAAGTAGGACAAATGCTTTTGTTTTCCTGAAATTATTCCTTTTGGCTCTTTTTCTGTACTCTCTTTTAAGAGTACCTTTTTTAAAAAAATCACTGCTTTAAAATAGACTTTTAGAAAGTATTTATAAAAGAATAATGAAAGAAATAATAGAGTTGTGGGAATGGAAGCGAAGATTTTTTAAACTAAGTAAAAAGAATCGTTCTCATTTAGACTTTTCAGATTTAAGTGAGTGACTTTCTTATTACCTAAATGTGCCTTTTGCATTTCATTTTTGTTGCGGTAAGTGTGATGACCATTGTCAAATCACTATTAAAAATCTCATGCATATACCAATCTGGAATTTATTCTTGGAGTTCTTCTCTTCATAAATTACTATACTTGGTCAACCGTAACATGTAATTCTGGCACTGCCTCTCAGTTCACTGCAGACTTTGTTACTCATCTGGAGTCAAACTATTAGCCTGTAAATAACACAATATATAGCTCAGTTTTTCAGAAATACCTATGGAAGTGCTATGAATTTTTTCTTATTTACACCTTTTCAAGCATTCTCAGTGGCAAATAGTATTAATCCTCTCTAGAAGCAAAAAAGCTGGAAAAACAGCCAGGAATGCCACTTCAAAAGCACCTTTTTTTAATCAGAAATTTGGATGACATTTTGCTTTTTTAGGATTGTAGAAAAACCATTATATGTGAAGGACTAACTTACTGAAACTTTGCTGTGTAACTTTGACGAAACACTATGGCTCGTTTTTCTTCAAATATTGTAAGAAACTGGAAAGCGTTTAGTTTATAGTCAGAAGAGTGATTTGCCTTCTTTCCCATGGCAGTCCCGTTGATAAATTTTGCTTTGCATCATTTTACTAAACCTTGGTGTGAAGGCACCTGAATACTATATACACTTCCCAGCCTTTAAAAAAATAATAATTCAAATTAAGAAAAGATTTTGGTAATTATTGGTCTCCAGTACTGGAAGTTAATCCCTGTTCTCAGACATACTCTTTAGTGTGCTGCATCCGTGCTTCACTAAATAGTACGTGGATGTGGAAGGACAGACTCTGACTCAATGAAGCTGCAAGAGTTTGAAGAGGGTTTTGGCATACTACCAGTAGAAAATATATGACAAACAAGTCTGGAAGATTAAAACTATAATATTTACTTTTAGAAACTTGGCAAATGTCTAATTGACTAAATACTGTTATCTCTGTAATTGCAATTTTCTAGGTATTTCCTTCGTTAAATGTAATGACATTTAGGAAATATGACATACGATGATATTCTTATCTAATTATCCAAAGTGAGCTTTTCAGTGTGGCTTTCTAAGAAAATTAAGTTCTTGTGAGCACGTTGTTAGTCTGTCAATACCTTCTCGTGTCATTTCCGTCTCCTCCAGCAGTTTTTAACCTGCTGATGAGCTTCAAATGTATTTAAAAGAAGGGTTCAGATCTCAAAGTTATCAGAATTTCTTAAGTTTCAGAAACACCGTTGGCTGGATAAAGGAGAGACCCAAATTAGTGGCTCAGTTCAGGTCAATAGTTTTTTCTGTTTTGTCTTTTTGTCCAGCTGGTAGGTAGAGGACACAGGAGTAACTGGGGGTTCCCTTCTCTGAGGGGACTGGTGGATTAAAAAGGATATTCAAAATTAATGTGAGGGATATAGCCGGGATATATATGGAAAGGAACGTGCAGGAACATAGGAACATAAATCCATTAAGTTCAGGTTTGAATAGTGCTGTTAGAAGTTTGTAAGCGACCAGCACAGACCCCTAGAGATACCAGGGAGGCTGTGAGATAAGTTTACAAGACCTGTTGAAGGTGTTTTTAAAGTTAACTTCTGATACACTTCTTGTCTCATATAAATGAAATAATATTTCCCTTTATGGTGCTGCTAAAGTCATTCTCTTGGCCATTTCAGTGCCTTCACTGAGTCCCCCTTCAGAGACTTCCTTTTCCCACGGTCTGAAGCAGATAATTCTTGCTGCACTGACTTGAGAACTTCCCCCAGGTAGTCCCAAGCTAACACAGATCACCAGCGATGGTCCATATGGACCCTCTCCATACTGCGTCAGCGTTTCCAGTCCTAATCTTCATTTCCCCTTTGCTTCCCATGCCCAACACTGTAAAGCAGACACTTTACTCTCTCATTTGAGTCATTCTTCAAAACTCACTCCTTCCATGGGGCGTACCATAAAGCTGAGGCCAGCAAGACCTGGGCTGGTGGCAGGCTGTGCCTGCTACTGCTGACTGCCAGAGAATCCTGTGGTCACTCCCAGAGTTATTTGCTACCCCATTTGACCTACATCCCTTAAGCCCATTTGTTTGCCTCATCCCCTAACTACACCTTGCCTTTGAGAGTATGTCTACACAGCTCTCCAGAGAAGTAATTACAGCGTGTACAGTCACACCAGTCTCAGAGGAGAGGCAGTGAGGCTAATGGCCTTCGTTCCTTCTTTAGGGTGTCTGTTCTGCCATGCTCTGTGTCCCACTTTCATTTTGCCTCTTACCTGAAGTACATTAAAACAGTTTTAGTTATGTCTACAGCTCCAGTCCAAGTGTAGAAATATTTTTAGACAATAAACTATTTGAGCAAGGACTACCAGTTGTTATGGGTCTTTGTCAGGCGTCGTGACATGGGGCTGTGTGGCATTGTGTCACAAAATTTTCCTTGTAGTATATGAACAGTGTTCAGATTGTGCATAAAATGTTGTTCTTGCTGTTAACTGAGAAACAGCGGCAAACCAAAAAGTGGTCCAGACTGGGGACTGAAAGACAGCCTGGGAACCAATCATGAGTATCTGAAAGAGCTTGCTGATGGCAAGAACTTCTTTTAGAGCATTTATGTCTTTAAGCTTAATAAAGGAAACCACGCTTAGGAAAATATGCTGATTTGTTCTCCAGTAAGAAATTTTTGTCTGGCACCACAAACACCATGGGGCCCCAGTCCAATTTAAATACTAAATGAAAATGTATTTCTATGTTGCAGATTGTTTTGTTATAAAATATACACCTAGCTACTAAATATTCTTTGCTGGGGTGAAAAAGTGACAGGTGATCTTGGGCTTTTTTCACTTTTTACTTTGGGCTTACTAGGAGGATCATTTATATCGTGGAAGGAAGTGGACTATTTAAGCCGCAGATTATAGCTGGGAAAATAAACTCGTGTTTATTTATTATTTATTAAATAATCTCGTGTTTGAGAAGGGTGAGAACTGCTACGTGTGTTGGCCAATCGGCCGTGCTACGCAGCAGAAACCCGTGCAAGGCCTGTGCCCGTGACAAAAACCAAGGGCGAGCAGAGCACAGGTACCTAGACAGGCAAGCAGAGCGGTGAGGCCGGGACAGCATACATGACATTTTGAAGGTACTAAACACGATCGTCCTTCTGCGGCCGGGTGCCTGCTGCTCGGGCACCGCCGCCGCACACGGCAAAGGGAAGGGAGGCTCCTTCCAGCAAGCGGCAGCGCTGGAGACCCGGCGGGAGTCACTTCGGGGTGGGCGGAGCAGAGCAGACCCTTCCCGGGGAGGGGAGGACCGAGGCCGAGAGCCGCCGGCAGGCTCGGCGCGGGGGCGGCCGGAGGAGCCGGGGGTTCCCGGGCCGCTCCGCTCCGCTCCGCTCCGCCCCGCTCCGCCCCGCCGGGCCGCCGCCCCCGGCCGGCGCTGCCCGTGTGCGCGGCGCTCCCCGCCCGCCCCCTCCGCCCCGCTGCGGCGGCCGCTGCCATAGCGATGCGGGAGCGGGCGGCGGCGGGGACGGGCTGCGGCGGCGGGGTCCCCCGGCTCCCCCCAGGTAAGGGCGCTGCTCCGCGAGTCGCCTCCCGGCAGCATCGCGGGGAAGTTGTAGACTCCGCGCCGCGAGCCGATTTTTTAATTTCATTTCATTGTATTTGTTCTCCTGCCTCTCTCCCGCTCCCTTTCTGCCTGCTCAGGTGCAGTTTCTCCCAAAGCCGCTTTCTCTGGGAACTTCTCTGCCGAGGGCAGCGTCTTGTTCTCATTATTCTCATATATTTATTTTCCGCGTGGAAATTCGCAAGCGGTGCAAGAGCACAAGGGCAGGCCGAGGTTTCGGTGCCCGGCGGGCTTTTGTCCGGCCCCGGGTGCCGCGGCGGCGGGGGCAGGCTCGCCTCGGCTCGGCTCGGCTCGGCTTGGCTCTGCCTTGCAGCCCGGCAGGCTCCTGCCGCGACCCTGTGAATGAGGGGGATTAAAAACAGGCGAGGGAGATTTCAGGCGTCTCGCTAAAACACAAGAAAATCCTTTTATCCCCAGAGGGACAGAGGCTCGCAGAACTCCTTTTAAAGTGCACTCAGGAGGGAGCAGCCTTAAAACCAGTGGATACGAACACCAAAACGCCCGCGTTTCACGAGGGGGGTTTGCCTGTGCGGGATCTGCTGCTGCTCCCCGGGCCCGCTCGCTGCAGTCTTACTGCGATGAAAAATCCCGACAGCGTTTGGCATCTCCTGCAGGCTGCGGGGGCTCTGCCGCCGGTCCCCCGCCTCGCCCGGCCCCCTCCGCTTGCCAGGGCCCCCCCCCCCCCAATCCCGCTGGCCCTCGGAGCCCCCGCGGCCACTTGGGTGGTAAGGAGACAAAGAAGGGGCCGGGGCTACCTCTCTCCCTCAAGCACAGCTGTACGTTTTCTCTCCTCGTTTCGGGGGGGGGGGTGGTGGAGGTGGGGGTATCCCCCCCCCGGCAGCGGCAGGTTTGTGAAGATCCCACTGGCCCTTGCAAGAGAGAACTGTGCCATGACCTTTGTTTTTAAGATGGTGCCAGCTTCGGACTGGGCATCCCAGTGGTTTCTGGGCATTGTGCAGTATGGTGGTGCAAGCACCTGCCTGCCCGGCAAAGACCCCCGGCTGGGGCGGGGGATGCATGGCTGGCGGGCCCCACACAGCTTTCCCGGGCACCGGAGTGTGGTTTGGGCTGCTGGATCTCCCACGCTCAGCTCAGGGGGAGATTCCTTATACAGCACGTCCCAGTCACAAAGACTCCGGTCACTTCCAAATTCAAGTTTTCATCACACTGTCACGACAGCATAGGCCGGCTTCTGACTTTACGTACTTCTGAATCTTGTTTTCATTGGCTAGGGAAAAATACTTTGCTGTGCGCTTGGCGTAACTCTTGGTTTACCTGCTAGGGGACAGATAAGACAGTCGAGTGTCATGCAGCCTTCCGACAGCAGCAAGAGTAGGAAAAAATAGGTATGTTTTACTCTTCTTTGCCTACTGTTTGAGGATTAGGTGGCACATGATGGACATGCTCAGTTTTTTGGATGAAAACTTCTCGTGTGTCTTGGGGCTCGGTGCTGAGCGCTGTGAGGAGGAAGACTGGATTGCTGTTGTTGGGGGTTTCTTTCTCTAAGTGTGTATGTGGATTACATTTAGTGTTGTAAGGTAGGTGTGGTAGACATACTGAATTTATTAGCTTATTAAGCAGTAGAGAAACAAGTACCTATTGAAATTATTCTGGTCTCTTAAATTGCTAATGAATGCAATTATACTTTGAGGGAGTTACGAATGTCTTCTCTTCACCATTGAAACACACCTTTGTTCAGCGAAAAAGAACTCCATCTTGTGCACGCCTTTACTTCCTACACTGGGGCTCAAACTTCTTTTAGTTGGGGACTTTGTAAGGAAATTTCTCTAAGGGTTGCTTTTGTTTTCCTGATGCAGGCAGTGCAGCCTGAGGAGCTCAGCCCACCCAGTCAGTGTGAAAGCAAGACAAACCAAGGAGCAGCAGATGAAGGAGAGGCAGCAAGGTCAGCTGGTGGAGACAGCAGTGTCACTTTAAGCTACCCCAGCCTCCATCTCCATGCGTACAGCATTGAGAGCATGACAACGTTTCCGAATGGCTGTGGAAATGGCACCACCATTACTTGTATAGTTATGGATAACAAAGAGCCCCAAAACCAGACTACCTGTGTCAGTCATAACGGGGGATACAGCACCAGCAACGGTCATGAGGAGGAAATTCAAGAGGATAAGCTCAGCCCTTCCAAAATCATGCGCTTTTTCACCACCCCTCGGAAACGGGCTAATTCCAGCTCCGACAGGCCTCGTTCTCTGGTTTTGATGGGCAACTCATCCACGTGGAATGCTCTGTCTTCCATCAGAAAAATGGGATCTTTCAAGAAGTTGAAATCTTCAGTTCTCCAAGGAATTCAAACAAGGGAATGCTCAGACATCTTAAATGAGAACGGTGTAGGCAAACATGGTTCAAATGGGGCAGTGGTAAGAGTTCAGACTAACAGGTATTCCTATTCAGGGCCTCTACATGATTTCCAGAACACAGTGGATGGTTTAGCTTCTGACTGCTCTGATGCGGAGGAGAGTGATGAGTCTTTCCTAAGGAATACTCATCGCTCACGCAGCATCAGGCGGGCTTATGGTGCTGGCCGCATAAACTTGCTAGACACGGATAAAGTTCAGAGTCATCACAACTGTATTAGGCCAACATCACCTGTCATCGCAGAGCCAAAGATCTGTGAAATTTTGGTGAAAGACTCTGAAAACAACAGGATCATTTATCGGAGAAGCAAAAGTTCGGATAATTTGAACTTTCTGAAAAAAAGCTCATTCAAACGGAAGTCCACCTCAAACCTCACCGACCTCAAGGTTGCAAATGAAAAAGAGATGCCAACAAGGACTGTGAGTGTTACTTCTGCTGACTCAGACAAAACCAGTGGGAACCCTGAAAGGAGATCCAAGCGATGGAAGAGCCCTATCAGGGCAAAGGATTTTGACCGAGTTTTGAAACTTGTCAGTAACGTTACAGATGTTGCATGGAAGAAGGATGGCCCTAAAAGCACCGCTCCTTCTCCAAGTGAGCAGTCCCAGAGAACAAGGTCAAACAGCAGACTGCATGATGACTACTCCCGCAGGGTTTCCAGCAGCACGGATCATGACAGAAAGAGATGCACCTCCCCGGTATCTAGTCCAGACTCTTCCTTGCCGGGAACACCTTGTCTGCAAAGCCCCACAGTTGCTCAGGATAAAGAGGCTGAAATGAATGTAGCTGCTGCTGAAGACAAAAGCCTCAGGACGTCATCAGGTATCCCAGACTCTGATAGCTTATCACCCACGCTGAATGACATTAGTCCATTTCCCAGTGAAGTGTTTTATTCAGACTTGGATGAACCAAAAGCTACCCAGCAGTTTACATATGAAGCTGAAAACCCTCACGTTCCGGTCAGGCCGACTACTCCAAAGCCTCGAAGTCCCACTGCAGAGAAGGTCAAGTGCAATATGAATTTCCAGTGCCCAAATCATCACAGCACATTGTCACTGAGCTCATCGGAGAGCGAGGAGAGAGTCGAGGTACCAGGGCTGAAGCTGGGCAGGAATCCTGTTTGCTTCCAGGACTCGGTGCAAACTGTGTACTATGATGATGGAAATGAAGACAGTGGCATAAGCAGCCACTCTCAGCTGAGCCTCAATTTAGCCTCTGGTGCTGAAGAGAAAAAGGAAGAGGTAAGAAAGAAAGCAAAATCCTTTAGAAGCTGTATATATATCTATCAGGTTTTGTCTTTATTAATGCAAAACAATGCAAACAATGCAAAATAACCTGAATACTAATGGCTATTGCAGCTTGTTATTGCTAAAATATGCTGACAGCAGTTATTTCCTTTAATATATTCTCTTCGGATGCTAACATCAAATTATTTTTTCTTTGTGCATTAATATCAAAGTTTTGGCAGCAAAGCTATTCATGTACGTTTTCAAGGGCAGCTTATTGCACCCTGCAGATGTACCAACTTGTCATGTGGTCTTGTCAGATTTTACCAGCCTAAGCAGAGTCTGGCTGTGTTTCCTTCCAAGCTGAAAGGTCTCTAAAGACTCTGTGTATTTTAAAGTAGTGTAAAACACTTTGCCTGTGAAAGCCTTGCAGAACATGGTAGTACTTGTAGAGCAGTGTGGTGTGAAAGATACAGTATAGAGGTTTAAGCATTCAGTTGTATCCGATGTTTTCACTGTGCAACGATGGCTATGCTGAGGGTAAACTATTTGGGTATTTATTTGCCTGCAAATTTCAAACAGCAGTACTTTACACACTGGGCTGTGTGTTGCTACTGATGTTCTAGTGAAGACGCCAGCGTTTCACTGCACCTAATGCATGATTTCATACTCTCAGTAGATGGGTAGATGTGCTGCAGCACCTCTGAGGTAAGTTCACGTAATAACCCTGTGCCCTTACCTAAAGCACTATGTGAGCTGGCACTGGATCAGTTGCAATGATTTGGCAGCGTTGGTGAATAGCTGTCATACGTATCCTGCACCCGTTTGAGATGGTGTGGCTCACCTCAGCCCCGGCAATGTACAGTAATGTGGTTTTGAGCTACTCGGGGTGAGGCAGCAGACAAAGGTTTGCTACTCATTGGGAAAAATACACCGGGGCAAAAATCCCTCTGGGTCTGTATGAATATGGAAACCATTTACAAAATAAAGCTGACATATCTTTTAAGCCACCTCAGTTTGACTAAAAGTATCTTATACCTTAGGTATGAGAAAGACAAAGGCAATTGTTGCAGCTGCACAAACTTCAGCCTTTCATGCTGTAAAGTCTTATAATGTCTGTGAAGCCATCTTACTTTTAAAAGCCTGGCATGGTTTTTGCAAACTAACTGTAAATGATTACAGAGCTTATCAATATTGTCCTTCTGCTGGAAAAAAGCGAGTTTGTTTACTGTAGTGCTTGCAGCTATGGTAAGATTGGAAAAATAAACCCCATGTGTATAAATGTTGGGGCTCTGAGGTTGTTCCTCTTCTGGAGTCCCAGCATTGCCACAGCCCTCCATCTTTTCCAAAACTCTCACTTAAGAGTGTATGCAAGGAGATACTTTCACACTGCCAGAGGAGGCGAGAGCCCTAGTGTGGACATATGTCAGTTGTATTTCTCGGGAATAAAATGGAAGTAGAATTAACGCTACTCATCTACCATCTAGTGGTGATCTGTGATCATGACCCAAGAGAAATTCAGCTTGTCCTCCCCTTGGCTCCCGACAAACCAGTACAGTTTTTAAATGAATGTGTACATTGGGTGGATAAAAGTTAATGCAGTTTTAGTTTTAATACCACATTCTGTTATTATCTAGCATGCAATTTAAACTTTCTCTTTATATTATAACATATTTTAGGTTAATTGTGAGTGCCTTCTAGTGCTCGCTTCAATTGCCTAAAATACGGAGCGTGCACTGGTGGCAGCTCTGGGTTTGTCTAGTGGGCAGGCGGCCATTGTGGGATGGAGCCCTGCAGGAGATGAAGGAAATGGCGGCCAGGGGATGGACTCCTTGGCTGCTAGGGCAGCAGCGAGGGGCTTGTAGCCCCCTCCCTCTGCTGTGAGCACTGCCTGAAGCCCTCTGTGTATGGCAAAACAACTGCGGCCACCCAAATGGTGCAGCTGCATCCAGACCTCTCTTCTGATTGAAAAAACCAAAATTTTTGGAGGTGATAGCTATGGATTGGAAGCAGGAGCTGTGCAGGACAGGATTTACTTCTGTCTTACTATGCAAGGGGTGTAAACTCTGTCCTCTCTTTTTTTCCATGCCTGCTCCTCATCCCATACACAACCCTAAAGCTGTGGCACTCAGGGTAGCTACAAAACAGGGAGAGTGTTATGGTTTCTCCCTGCCATTTTTTTGGAGGGTTTCATTGCTCATTTCCTCCTCCTTTAGAGCATGCTTCCCTCAGCATGGAGGTAACTTGGTACCAAAGATAACTTATGCCAGGTTATTTTTAATTGGAGTTTATTCAGCCTGCAGGCACTTTTATGAATGCCGCATACTCACACAATGAGGTCATTGGGGTTTGAACTCTTGACTACAATTCATTTTGAACTCTACCTTACACCTCCGTGTTACAGAACTGTACCCACCCAGCAAGTTGTTCTTGTGACAGTCAAGCGCTTCGTTCATTCTCAACAATCATTTGAGATGTAATGCTGAGCCATGCAAATTCAAAATTTTTAAGACTTTGTCTGAACCTTAAATACACTGTGTTGACAGACAAGCCTGCACTGTTTCCATGTTTCATGCGTCTTCTTTTCTGTATGGATTTCATGTAAAAGCCAGTATGTATTCCAGTACAGCCACTAAAATCTCTGTGGCTTGGAGACATATTTCAGTACAAAGCTTACAAGGTGCTAAGTGGTCAGGCTCAAACATGTTCTTCTTTCAGGACTGACTGCCGTAGCTGGAAGCAAATCTAGTTTATTCCCTTACCCACTCATCTAGTAGATTAGTTGGCAAATGAAGTCTGTGGAACTTGGTCCGTCTCTATATTTCCCCAATTGCGGAAACTAATGTTTCTACCTCTGACGCTGTAAAGCTGATTTTGCAGTGTTCACACAAGGGCGTCTATCCATTTGCCTGAATCGATGTTAGGGTTTTTTTTTCCCTCTGTGATTCAGTCTTGAGATCCTGTCACTTCTGTCACTTTGCTGGCTTCACCAAAATGGAAGACTTGGACTGGAGCAGGGGAGGCGTCTGGCCTTCTCGGTTGTTGGTCCTGCCAGAGGTTGCTTCCCAGGGAAGAGCTAATTAAGTGCAGCCTGGATCCATGCCTCAGCACTTCTTAAGCTACAGAGGTGTGAGTCACCAAAGCTTTCCCAGTCACTGCTTTATGCCACTGTCACTTATATTCAATATGTTGCTTTTAAATAGCATCAGGAGATGATTAAGTACAAGTTTTTATTTGGACTGTTTCACATAGTCTTTACTTTCCCAAAGAAGAGCCCCATGTCACTGTAAATGACAAAAATTTAAACCCTTTGCTTTGGACTGGCACGTGTCAGCCACTAAGGCTGCCTAAACAAAACACTGTTCTGAATGTTACAAAAAAGACAAAGCAAGTTATTTGACATTTCACCTAGTCTTTCACAAGCTCTTAGAGTACCTGCTATTTAAGTTGCTTTGCTGGCATCTGGCTTCACAGCACACCAGACTTTTTATTACTTAAATAACTTATCTGCATACTGTAAGTGAATGATAAATTATAGTGAAGAGGTAACTCTGCTGTAATTAGGGTTGAGTCACATTTTATTTGCAGACTGTATTTTAAGTGCTCTAAGACCTGTCTGTTGACTCATTTATGTTTGTGCCATGCGAAAGTCAGTGGTCCCAACTAATCCACTTCGTGCAGTCCCCCAGCACTCAACTGCTGGCAGAGTTGAGCTGGTCTTTCCCATACAGGTCTCTGGGCTCTAAATATTGAGCACAGATGACTTAACTTTGGGGACAGCTTAAGAGGAAGAAGAGCTGTATGGGTGGGAATACAGAGAGGATTCAGCTCTGTTCTCACTGCTCATCCTCCTGATTTCTTGCTTCAGAATGTGTCCTCACAGTGAAGGACCAAAGGGTGGTGGCTGGATGTGGTCATGTTCAATACCCACAAGGAGCGTGCAGCAGCCAGGAGCTGAGGATGGGCATCCTTGGTACCTATCGCAAGCTCCTGAGCGCTCTGGGGCTGCACATAAGCACACCTGCAGGGAGTTAGCTGGTTTCAGCTCTCTGAACTCTTCTTTTTGGATTTCTTCACCTCTGGTTCATCCACATGCAATTTAGAGTGTGGCTTAATCAGCTTAATCTGTATAACTGAAAATGTGCTAAACCGTGAAGGATGATTAGATAAAGTAAATAAAGGTGGGAACTTTTTAAACTAGGTTTATTCCTATGGGGCTTGTAATTTGGAGCGAGGACCCAAACTCCAGTGGCACTCTGGTCTTGCTGGCCACAGGGCCTGGAGACAGAGCAGCAGAGCACTGTAACAGGCTCTCAGCAGCATCTCTGACAGCAAACTGAGGTTTCAATTAGACTGATTGACATTGGATTTACGCTAAACTCTCTGAGCTGCTCTGCACAAGTCAGGATACGTTCACACAATGCCTCCACCCTTCACGGTTACTCAGAAAGTGGCTTCCAAGAGCACTTGCCCAGCGCTAAACCAGAAACCACTATGCATTGCTACAAACCCAAACTACAGAACCGATTACTGAAATGATGCAGAAGGGAGCCCTCAAAGGACACGTGTATCTTCCCATTGCAGCAAAAACTCTTCCAACTCGCTGCAGCAGAGCTGTCTGCCATTCAGTACAGCCTGTAATCATTTATTGCTGTATCCTCTACTAGGAAGAAGAAAAACAAGGCAGTGGTGACAGTAATCTGAATTCTGGATCAGGTTAAATTTTAGACCAAGTAACTGCAGTGCTGAATAAAACTGGCCATTCCTGAACACTGGTAGAGTAATCCAGGGGTTATTGTCATCCCTGTGAAAGGGTTTGTGGATGTTGAAAGGGGGAGTTCAAACAGACTCCGCTGCAGTTAGGCTGGGGAAAGCTTTCCATATTGCACACGTGTTCCTCTGCCTTTCCAGAGTGTCTGATATTTGAGTCTGCTGTAGCTCTCCTCTGACGTCTCAGTAATACCCAGGCACTGCTCACCCTGGGATCAGGAGTAATAGTACCCCAGAGAGTGGAATGGCACTTCTGGCCATGTAATGTGGTTTTTACATTGAGCATGGTGTTGAGTTGTCAGCATTGAAAATTCATCTGGACGCTAGGAGGTTGCGATGTCCAAACTGAGCACAGGCAGCTGCAGTTTCCTCTGAGCCACCTGCGTTTCCCCTTTCTGGCATCCGGAGGCTGCTGGGCTGCTCGTGGTACCGGCATGCTGAGGGGGATGCTGTGGCAGAGTGGGAGACTGGCCAAGTGCTGAGGAGACTGAGCACAGCAGCCTCGACTCTGCTTAGAGCTCAACCACAGCAGCCTCGCCCTTACTCCACGTTCTAGGAAGTAATAGTTTGCAGACGTAGAGCTGTCCAAGGCAGCTCCACCCCATGCAAGCTGGAGCTTGGACTGCTGCTGGGACCTGCCAGTGGCTGGGCTTGGGTTTACGCAGGGACGATGAAGCTTTGTTCTGGAAGGGTGGAGAGAGGGGGGAACCAGAGGAACTCCACCTGAGGAGACACTGAAGAGACGCGAAGGCCTATGGCTTTTTATGCTTTGCTTTGTTAGCGTAAAGTTCCACTTTCAACCTGTAGTTATCATCTGGCTTGTGAGGTTTGCCAGCGGATGTTACAAAGACAGCCTGGGAAAAGTTGCTTGTTTTGCCGAATAAAACAAAAATGGTTTTTTTAAGTCCTGTTACTTGATCTGGGGTGTTTTGAGTTGATTTAGAAATTACTTAGAGATATATTAGGGATTATTAATGCCTATACATCTTCTAAAAAGAGGTGGAGGATATGAATACTCCTTTACTATACACTACATGCTTGCTGTTCCAGTTCAGATACTGAAGAAGGGACAGCGTTAGAGCATCGCCCAGCCATACCCAATTATCGGTCACCAGAAAACTAGTGGAAATAGTTTTCTGGTTTTAGCGTGCTTGCATTTTTATATGACTGATGAGATTATTTCTGCAAAGCAAACACATTTCCCTGCAAACTCCGCTATGCCAGTTGGAAATGTTAGCTGATTTGGTTTTGGAAATGAGTTAGAGGAGAGGACGAAGGAAATCCTTGAGGCTGAAGAACAGATTTGAGAGTCATGAGATCTGCTTGTCATTTCCAGTTCAGCCCTATGCTTCCTCTGTGATTTACATGACTTAACTGCTTTGTGTCTGCTCCTTATCTATGAAATGTGGGTATTACGAAGGTGAACTCGCTAATCTTGGTAAGGCATGTTGCTGAGAGGGAAAGCATTATGCTTGTTGATTACGATAAGCAGGCTTTCAAGGATCAGGTTAAATGAAGCAAACCTGCATTAAAAATGCCTGAGAAATACATGGCCAAATTTTGTTTGTGGTTGTATCTATATAGCCTGATCTTTTAATGCAGTTTTATAGGTGTATTTGTTAGTTAAAACACCACAATTGCTTTGGTGTCAACAAATCCCAAGAGTAGAATTACATAAATTTTTTCCAATTTCTAAAACTTCCAAAATGAGTGTTTTACCACATAGTTTGTGTTGCTAATGGGGATTGATTTTACCATATTACAAGGCACAGTAATGTAATTTTACTTTATGACAATGCATAGTTTTTCCTGCATCCATTCTAGGAGCTCATACTAGTATAGTGCAGTGGTATTCGTTTAGGGGTCCCCCCCTTTGAAGCAGTGTTCTTCAAATTTTTAAACTGTGGGTCCACCCAATTTTTTTTGGGGGGAGGGAGGGAAGAAAAGGCAGATTAGCTTGCTATAATGTTTATAACTTCCAAGCAGCTAAGACTTATGTTAAATTTTTAATATGGTTGTATTACTTTGATGTCTTCTGCGTTGCTTGTTTGTATAGGTGTAAATGCATATGTTCTTAAACAGTTTTTTTGCAGTTGTTTCACAGATCGTATTCTCCTGTCTTGCAGACCACAGGTCAAGTAGCACTGTGTATTCTAGGGATAGATAATCAATGCATTTACTTGGGGTCTTTTCAAAGGCTAGTTAAAAAGATGCTAGTGGCAGAGGAGGCACAGGCATGTAAATAAAAAGGATATAGTGCAATTTGCATTTAATTAGAAAGGAATAGATGAAAATTTTCTTCCTGTAAGTGAATTGGACTGGTTTAATAATTCTGGTTAGTTGTGATAGAAGATAGAAACACGGATTGAATGGGTGCTTTCTTGTACAGTAAAAGCAATCATTTCCATGGTAACTATTGTTGTGATCGTATCACTGTTGGAAATTGTCAGCCTGTTGGATCAACAGGGAATTACTGGGCTCTCACAACACTTCAGGATCTTTTTATAAAATCTGGAAAGAAAGCAATAAATATATTTTCTCTGTGAGGCTGTATTGTATCCGGAGTCTCATAATCTCTGTGTCTGTCACAACAGTTTGCAAATAAAAATATTGATCATGTCCATGAAACATAAAACTAGCTTTTGACCTCAGTTAGTAGTGATGATAAATGAACTTCAACTAATGCTCCCCCACTGCTATTTAGCAACAAGAAAAAGTGCAAAGGTTGCCTTTTATCATGTAGCTGGGTGGAGACACGTTGTCCGGACTTTTACTCTGTTAAGTGAAGGTGATAAAATAATTTATGACCACTAGGTCATGATCACTTGGTCCTTTATAGTTTTGCTAGCTTATATGAATTGAAAAATCAATTCTAATATTACTACTGAGTTCCTAGCGTTTGGCAGTTAATGCGTTATATAGAAATACCAGCTAATTAATAGTAACCAATTATAATACTGGCATATAGCTGTCATTGCTAGCATAAGAAATTTGTACGTTTTTATATAGACTCCTAAACACACACAGAAATGTGTACTCATGTGACCAAAACACAGAGATATCTACATGAAATAGCACAAATGCTGTGATTTTTCCCTATAAATATTCCAGTTTCTGCTTTTAAGCCTTGTCATTTACAAAGAACATGACTGATGATCCATCACAAGTTTTCAGTGAAAATATGTAGTAATCATGTTCTGATACATCTCAGCCTACTCAGGTTTTCTTCGTAATTTATTCTCAGCCAGAATTATTATCTGTTTCATTTATCGTATCTTTTTATAAATTGCATTTGGAAATGAATATACATTTCTTGCAAAGACATGATTAGGTTTTGATTATCTCCTTTCTCTGGATTAGAAAAAGGCAGCTGTAGTTAGCAAGGTTGCATTTCAGCCAGGCAGCTCAAAAATACAGAGATACCAAAACAAGAAGCAATGCAACTTCTTGTGGAGCTATAAAAAAAAAAGGCTGAAGGGGCCAGTTCCTTTAGTGAAAAACAGCTATGAAATACCCTTGAGCATCAGCTCCCCCAGGGGTTCATGGGCAGCAGCAGCAGCCTGTCTGTGTGGCCCTGTGGCACAGCTGCTGCTTTGGCAGAGGGAAGGGAGGAGGATGCTCTTTCCCTTGGAGACCAGCAAGGCTGGAGGTCCTTGTCCAGGAGGCACCTACCTGTGACTTCCCAGCAGATTGCCAGGTAGAGAAAAAACTTTTGGGAGATTTAAGTGTCCCCTTATACTGCCATGCTTGTCTATATGTACACATTATGAAGCATTAATTGTATCAGTACATTTAGAACATAAAAACAAAATTTAAAAAATCCAAATAGGTGATGGTAGAGGTAGAAATGCAGATTAGTGGGCAGGGAGCCTCAGCAGTGTACACAGGCATCAACATGTTTCTAGAGCGGTGATTTTATTTTCATTAGGGAGTTTATTGGCATAAACACATGAACAAAAAAATCACACAGGGATTGTTTTCCCTTTGCCATCATGATGACTGCTGTATGTCAGCCCTCACAAGCATACCAACAGCAGCAAGGTGACCAGCAGCGGGCTGTGTTGGGTCAGACTTACAGCTGGGGCTTTTTCTGCAGTGGAGAGTATGGGCAGGTATAGGATGAAGGGTTGTTCGTGGTTGGTGTAACTGTGCCAGCAAAAGTCCTGCCATGCAATTTCAGGTACTGGCAATTTTTTGCCATTTCACTGAGTTGCATCCATATAAGCAACACTTTATCAGTACTGTACAGATCGGATCTCATGCTCCTTGGGCAGCGCTCCCTCTGAAGACAATTTTGGGTGCTGAATTTATCAAATATACAGTGTAGTCTGAGTAATAGTTGCAGAACCTGGCTCTCATCTGGCTATAAAGGCTAAGCTAAGATTTCAGTGGTTAAACACCTGATGCTGATGTTGCTTACATTGGTATTAATGAGTAACAGGGAATGCCAACAGCAGTCATGTGCTGTTAAATGCAACAGGGTTGTATCAGTGCCAGGTCAAGTTGAGTGAGATCATGATCAAATCCTTGAAGCTGCTGTGCCTGGATTGTGAAATCAGTCTGGGCCCAGGCAAAGGAGAGATTGGTCTGGCTGGGCTCAGGCTCCGCAGTGTAGTTGTCTACCTGGAAGCAGGCTGGGAAAGCTCCCGCCGTAGCCTGGTCGGTGCGGTCAGGGGGCCCTGGGGAGCACACCTTAAACAGCACACCTGAAAGTGGCACCTAGAGCTGAGCTGAGTTACCTAAAAATAGCTGTCAAGTGCAACGAGGGGCAGGTATCCAAGACAGGGGTGCACAACTGGAAAGCACCTTGTGGGGAAGGTGCACCTTGCTGGAGTGGGAGATGGGGACCAAGCAGGGTTCCCCACAGCATTGGGGAACATGGTTGTAGTCCCATCTATATCTCTACCTGCAATCAGGTTTGGCAACCTGATTCCTACCGGTAGTGCTCTGTAGGCTTGGCTGACACTCTTGTTTGGGGGCTCAACTTGATTGCCTGAACATTAGCACCCAGCGCTGCTAGAGGTGCCCTGACTGGTTCACCCTCGTGTCCAGGGGCTGCTTCTGGATGGCCCACGCCTCCTGTAGGTCCTGTGTCATACTTGCATGATGCATGGTATGTGGAAATATTTAGATCTCTTAGGACATTTGAAATGGCCCCAGGTGCCTATGTTCAGGCAACAAAATCTTGCCCCAGGTTTCTACAGGCTACGATGACAGCTTTAACATCTAGCTAACATACAGACACCTCCATTGCAGACATCAAAATTTAGATGTGGAATCTGGAGCCGAATCCCACCCTAAAAGTGACATATTACATGGGAGCAATAGCAAATAAAAATGTAGCCTGGATCGAAGTAAATGTTTATTTTAAATGGTTGTATTTGCAGATAAACTGCTCTCAGAAAAAAGGAAAACGATTGAAATACAACAATTTAACTAATAAGCTGTTATAGGAATTTAGCTGTCCAGATAAAATTAATTCATTTGCATCAATATAAATAAGTAGAGCTGTTTGTGTTTGCAGTCTCAGAAGAAACCTAACCTAGGATACAGCCTAAAAGACAAGCTGAATAATCTTGATTGCTAGCATTGGTGATCCTGTGCTGTCGCTAGACTAGCAGGTGTGAATTTCAGAAAATCCTATGTGGATTCAGCTTAGACCTTTATTTCTCAGAAATCTTGAAATTCCTTGAAATTTTTGACCAACACTTACAATGCATGAGTCAGTGCATGACATTTTGATTTTCATCCTATATGAAGTACCGTGTATATCTCTATTCGTGTCTATGGATGTTACCGATAATTGTAGAACGTAAACCTGACTTCACTTATAAGGGATTAATCAAGAGAAGGTCATTTGAGGTCAGTGGTACTGCACCAGTATAAAGCCAATGACAAGTGGAGCAAAATTGTTTCCTCAGAATTTTTTCACTGATGTCAAGAATCACACTTATGCTTAAGTGACTGCAATACTGGAGCCTATGAGTTGTGTGCTGGATATTTTATTCCTACTAGTAAGTGGTCACTTGATCAGGTCCTGCTTGAGTAGGTCACTTAGAGGAATGTGAGGTTATCAGTCTGTTTTCCTCTCATTTTTCCTATGAGAGGATTACATTTTCTGTTTTATTAATATTCTTCAATGCAGTTTATAGATCTAAGCCTAAAAATACACATCCTTCAGCATTGTTTATTGCACAGCAGAGATTAATCTTGCTGTCATTTGGATCACTACTATAGGTGGAGTGCTGCAGAAGGAGAGCAGTCATCTCTTTGCAAATGTTATTGCTCAAGATAGGGCTGTAAAAAGCAGATTAGGAGATAACATGTGACGTGTCCTTCCCTCAGTCTAAAAGTCCAGGATCATGGGATGAGCTTCGCCTGACTGGTTACACAGAGAGTATGCTCACATTTGTAGTTCTTAGGGACAAGACTGCAAAACAAAAACATAAAATGACTCTTATGAGCTTCTGTCTCAGTCACTGCATATGTGGAGACCCTTTACCTGTGTCTGATTCTGAGGTAAGAACCTTATTTAACCTGTCATTTTGCTGCTCTGACGTCGGAGGGGCTGGTTGAAGGGACAGCTTTGCTGAAGCTGTGTCAGTGCTCCAGCCAGGGAGTCACTCTCTGTTGAATTGCTTATGCTATTAAAATTGGTCCTGAGCTAAAATCTGCAGAGAAGCTGAAGCATGCTTGAGTGACAGGTGTGACACCATAGAAATCAGAACCTATGCAAGTGCTCTATTTAGAATAAATTTCATGCTGTAATTGAAATAATTGAATGTAGAGCAGTGTATGACATCATTGATCATTTTTCATACCTTAATTGCAGTAATCACGTTAAAATGCTAACTGTTTAATAACTCTGCCTACTAGCTGAAGTGGTTTCATACAGTGAAATTTTTCTTAAGCTGTCTTTCAAATAAAAAGCAAAATCTGCCCACTGTATCAGGTGGCCTTCTAAAAAAGGTTCATCGGAGTTGTACTGGCCTGGTTGAAAACGGTGAATACAAATTTTTATGTGCAGTATTTTTTCTCAAAATAAATACTGCAGGAGTTTTGCTAGAAAAGTTTACAGCAGTATTACTCCAAATGCATTGAAATCTTTAAAAATGTTGCCTCTAACAAGTATTTCAGTTGAGGTTATTTTGTTTCCAAACTTGCAGTACCAGTGCAATTATGATACCTGTAGGCATTAACCTCTGTGAGCCAGATGTGCTGTTAAATAGGAACAACATGCTCACTTTCCAAGCTTCCTCTCGAAAAACGTCAGTTTCTCCTGTGTTTGTGTTATAATGTATCTCTGGTCCTACTCCGTATGACTATAACCTCCCTGAGTGTATAGAAAATCAGCTTCTCCCTTCCAAACTGGATGAGCTCGCTCATGGCTACACAATTCTCTAGCTCTGACCCAAGTGGGAGTGTGGGAGTGAGTGGTAGGAGGGGGTGCGACAGCCTGTGTTGGTATCGGCTTACAGTTACGTGGGACTGGCAAGCAGTCAAACTGCAGCCATACTGCTTATTTTCATCACTGAATAGAGGTGAAGCAGAGGAATATCATAGAATGATAGAATGGTTTGAGTTGGAAGGGACCTTTGAAGATCACCTAGTCCAACCCCCCTGCCGTGGTCAGGGACATCTTTCACTAGATCAGGTTGCTCAAAGCCCCATCCAGCCTGACCTTTAACACTTCCAATGATGGAGCATCCACGGCTTCTCTGGGCAACCTGTTCCAGTGTCTCACCGCCTTCATTGTAAAGAAATTCTTCCTTATATCTGATCTAAATCTGCCCTCTTCTAGTTTGAAACCATTGCCCCTTGTCCGGTTACTACAGGCCTTGGTAGAAAGTCCAGAAACACAGTGTGCTGGTTGAATTATTTTTACCGGTGTTTCATGTAGCATCCTATTTGTGCATAGGAACAAGTTCTGTGAGTGCCAGAGCTGTCTTTCCAAGACATCATTCAGTGGATTAAGTGTTTATCATAGGGCCTGTCTGTACTGCTGAGGTAATAGGTGAGTTTGCCTAAGAGGTTCTGGTGGTTGAGTGTTGACCTTACTCAGCACAAACATCATGATGTCTTTCCTTTGCAAAGTTACTCCCTTCCTGAATTGTCAGTTGCATTTATTGTATTTATTATGGTAACGCTTCCTTTTTAGCAATGTTAACTTGATCTGCCATATGAAAAACTCACAAATGATTAAGTGTCAGAAAATTCTGTGGCTTATTTGACTTGTTCACATTTAAAAAGGTTGTTTCTGATGACCACTGGAAGAGGTCCCCATCCCAGGATGAAGAAAAGACAGACACACAAAAGGTCACACCCAGGAGATGGGGCTCTGGAAAAAGATCTCGTCCCAGACCTCTCTCAGACTATGGCCAAATGTCGATCAGAAGTTTTGCTATACCAGAAGATGCAGTTGCGGTGGAGTCTCAGAAGACTGACTGCACAGATGGAGAAAATCAGCCAGGACTGGCTTCCGTCAGGTCTGTGATCCAAAGCAATACAGTAGGCTACCACAGAGGGCAAAAAAGAAGACCCATCTCCGTAATAGGTGGGGTCAATTTCTATGGAAGCGGTCCGGCAGAAGAGATAGAAGGTCTGCTGACACAAGTAAGATAAGAGACGTGCTCTCTGCAAACTGCAAAAGACCCTTTCACTTCCTTGTCTCTATCTTCAGCCTAGAAAATAGAATGGATGCTTCCTTCTCTTCCTTCCCTTTTGTCAAGCTGACATTGTGTACTTACAATTCTGCTTTCCTGGTCACTAATTATTTTGTCTTGTTGTTAAAAAGCAAAACAGCATGGAATAAAACTGATACTGACTTTGGGATAATCTTTTCTGTATTGTAAATTAACCTTATTTCTTTCTTGGGATGGTTGTTACGTCTCATATTGGTGTACAAGAGCTGATTTGTGTGTAATACAGCTGTGTGTTTAGCCACCTTACAGGATGTAGGGCCTGAGGAACAGAGGAGTACAAACAATATGGTAGTAACACATTATTTATCGATCATTTCAAATTCTCCAAAAGCAGGCCTGTTCAAAACCTGTGGCATTAGCTGTGGTGTTCAAAATCTTGGTATTGGCATAGCAACGATACTTAACATATATAAGGAAGTAGCTTTAGAAACTTGGTAATAGATTAAGGAATTAATGAAATGAAGAAAGAATCTAAGAAAACTGAATATGAAAAAAACCCCATCCTGTTTATGTACTACTAAATCGACCTAATGGAACGTAGGAAGCCTGTAAGAAAATAGCAAGTGGTTAAGTTAGTACTTGAGCCGTACCTATATAGTTATTTGCCATCTCTGTTGGCTTAGGTAAGAGACTGAGAAATAAAAAACTTCTGAAAGATAAAAATAGCTCCTTTTTTCCTGGAGGTAGTCCTGAGCAGGTACAATGTGCAGAGGAACTTACTGTTCTGATGGTAGTGGTGGCCCCATCTTGTAGTTGGTTACAGAGCTTCAGGCTCACGGGCTTTTGTAATACTGCACTGATCAGGTGTTTTCCACTTTCCAGAAAGCTGGAGGACTCCTACCTAAAGCAGTTGTCAAGCTGATAAAGCAACAGAAAAAAGGAATAGTATTTACATCCTCAAAAAATGTGATTCCAGTGGTTATTAATGGAATTTGAATCTTCTTAATCTTTCTCATGCTACTTGATCTCCTGCTGGGAAGTTCAATGCAGTATCAGTCATGGGTACAGTACTCCCCCTGACTGAAATCAAATGCTAAAACAATGACAGGATTTTCAGTCTCCTGTGAAAAGCAGTTTTTAACATGAACATTGTTATTGTATATTGCACATTTTTTCTTTATAATTCCCTGATGAAAAAATGCATCTTGAAGCAAAACTCCAACTGAAGCTAATGAACCTTTTAACCTGGCAAAGGCCATAGTTTCAAACCCTACATAATTAGGATATTTTAAAATTAATTTTATCACTACTTAGCTTGGAGGAAAAAAAAAGAGGAATATTGCTATAAATTCTAGGCCATCTTAGTTAAGAATAATAAATGGATTTCAAGGGATAGTAAGTATTGGCAACCCAAATAATCCTTGTTGTAACATGGAAGTGATTTAACACTCTCCAAGCCCTTCCATTTACTGCTGAAAACAACTTGATATCTCTTCAAACCTTGCTCGCATCAGTTTATTAATGAAGGAACATGCATCAAGGCAGCTATTTGAGTTGACTCTTTCCGTGCTCCGATGCTGCCGGGAGGGCTGGCTGGGGTTAAACGAGCACATTGCTGGATCACTGTGGTCAAGACCAAAACTATGGAGCATTCCCAATGGGGACACATTTTTAACCCAAATGATGGCCTTCCCAGGCCTGCCACTGAGTAACAAACAGCACATCCTTGTCCGTCCAGGGAAGGGATCCGGACTGAAGCCTTACAAGAAAATTTTAGTTGCCCAGAAATAAATAGCTTTGTTGCTTAATCAGCCAGTTATTTGCGTATAGTAATTGCCATCACTTCTATTAGCTATTTGATGCAATATATCGGACTTACTCTTTGTGGTGTTATTCAGTGATAGGATCCTGGTATATTGCTAAAGCACTGAAGAAATGAGGTTTAAAGATGAGGTTGTAGTTAAATCATATTCAATACACACAGAGGTTTTTGGCAGTCATATTAGCAAGTAAATTTGTAGATGAAATGTAAAAAAGGACTCACGAAGCAGGAATACATGTGCTAGAAGTATTTTATGTGGGACTTTCGAAGACTGATCTTCACCTTGATGATTTTTTTTCTTAAAAGCTTTGAAAACCCACAGGAATATTTGAAAAATGTAATGCTAATTCCTTCTTTGTTGTGTTTTGTTTTGGCCTGACAGCTTAGGTGTGACAAAACGTTTTCAAACAATACTAAATTACTGGTTTCATAATAGGGTCATAAAAATAAAAATAGAGATCATAAAAAACCCAACCCTGATCTTTTGGATTACTTGACAGAAGGGCCTATGGACAGTAACAACTGAAAGATACGATGTAAAGACAAGTTTCTCCGAAGTTCATATGCTGAGGTCTGGCTGTTTAATGTTGAATGTTTATGCAAGGTCATTCAGCCTGGCTAATGTGGAGTTGTTCAGGGACGACATAAAATTAGACTCAATTTGCAAATAAAACAGCGGTAGGTTCTCTAATCATAATTAAGCAAATGAATGATTTAACTAAAGAAAATGGCTTCTAGATAAAGTTATGAGTAAATATTACCTCTTTTTAATGAGACTCCTGGGATGTTCAGAGCAGAGGATCATTTAGACAATTGTTTTTGTCTCGTAAACTATGTTTATTTTACTTAAAAGCAATACATTTATTTGAAGAAAGCAAGCATCCCAGGAAATGAACACAACTTCCAACTGTAGCATTTCTGGTCATTCTTCCGCTTTGGGTTTCCCTTCAGATGTGTGTTTACAACGCCAGCCGGCATTGCGCAGGCTGTTCTCAAAGCAGTTAGATCCCAGAGCGTTTGGGCACGGAGTATTACAAGATGAAAATTATCGAGCATGTCTGATCATAACAGAAGGCTAAGGAGCTTTTAATGTAACAGAGAACTGTGACATAAAAAAATATTTTCTGCAATGCTGGTGGATATGGTATGCAGTGTTCAAGTGTCTGAATGTAAATTCAAAGTAGGGGATTTTACTGGCCCTGTAATTAGCTGGACTATCTGAAGAAACCTTACTTCATACCTGAGTTTTGCTCAGTTGGACTTGCTGGTAGCTTTACTAATACTGGATTTTCCTGTTTTCTCTGTAGCCTGTAACACGGCCACCTGTTCCAGCGCACCAGGTACCCCCTTACAAAGCTGTTTCAGCCAGGTTCCGGCCGCTCACGTTTTCACAAAGTACCCCCATCGGCCTGGACCGGGTTGGACGAAGGCGGCAGATGAGAACATCTAACGGTAAGATGGGCGAGTCTTTTTAACTTTCTAGATCTCAGCTTTGTACCCCAGCTTGGTCAGGAAGTAGATTGTAGTGTGGAACACAAAAGGGTGCGAACCAACTCAGCAACAAAGTAGTACGCAGCTAAGTTGCTTTGTTTTATAACTTTCTCATTAGTAGCTTTTCCTGTGGTGTACGTGTAAAACTTGTTTTTCACACCTACTGTTTGACATTGCTATGGTTTATTCTTCTGTACCAGTTACACTCCTGTATTTTTCACTCTCTATTCACATACTTGCCTGAAGATAATAATAGAATATGAAGAAAGTAAGGTCTAATATGCTTGAGTTCATACCCAAACCATAGCCACACTACACATGTATTTTTAATTTTCTGTTTGCCATGCATTCAGCTATTACCTAGATAGGCAAGCCTTAAATAATTAAGCAGCTTGTTTCAGAGAACTCTATGCAGTTGCAGTTGCTTACTCAGTGGTGAGTGTAGCCCAACCAGGGTTCTGGGACATGATGGACAGATTCTTGGAAAAGATTGCCTTTTCCGAAGCAGTACCCTTTATCAGACTCTCTGATGTGCCCTGTGTATTTTTTCTGTAATTGTTTACTATTAGCATGCAATGCTGTCTTGAGTTAATAGAAAGTCATATCTAGTATCAGTGGAACATTTCTTGGCAGGTGGGACCAGAAGAACCTGGGTTTATACCATTTGTGTTTTTTCAGACCACCGTGAGCATAATCTAAACAGTTATTCATGTTTTGCTGGCAAGGGTCGGACATAAATGCAAAATTTTCACTTTATATTCTTCACCGTTAATAGTGAACAAACACTATGGGAACCTTCACTCTGCCTCTCTGTGGAGAGAGTAAGTGAAGGTGTCTGGATCAGGGCTTGCCATGACTGAAGTAGGAAAGTTAACAAATAGCATTTTCAATGCTTCTTTATTAAAAATTTGCTTACTAGTCAGTACCTGGCTTTTATGGTTCTAAGCTAAGTTTTAGCTGCAATAATATCCAAATGCTGCTCAAAAAATCTCTCAACTACAAATTAATTTATATAGGAACATTTTAAAACTGCATTTTCCAGTCTTCAATAGAGCATGACAGTTTTCTTCAAAAGGTGCTCTCCAAGGAACAGAGTTGAGAATTTCTAACTATAGCAATGAGATGCATTACATATACTATATTAGTATTCTCCTTTTAATTTATATTGTAGTAAAATATTGGGAACTACTTTAAAACCCATGCCTGGAGTGTGTCCTTGCTGTTTGTATCTCAATATACTTAATGATCCAGGATCCGGATTAGACATTGAGGTAAATTTGACATCTAATGCTGCAACCCTTGCTGAGATTATGTGGTATTTCAGTCCCAATTCCAGAAGGACCACTCACAGAATAACAGGTTTGCCATGAGCTGGTTTCAAAAAAAGAGACTCTTTACGCATCACAGAGTAGGGATTCCTTTTTTGTTTTTAGTTATCCTTTCCATTTCATGTTTGGAAACCACATGAAATAATATTAGTTGCCTAGACGACTGCCTGAGAGTAGTATCTTTCCAGGTATTTAGCTTTTGAATAACTGGTCTCCTAAACATAAGCAACAGGATGACAAACACACAAAGCAAGGTTTCTGCCACTTTTCAAGACAATGAAGCCAAAGCAATATTGATTATGCTAGATGTGACTTTTATGACTCATCACAATAAACACAGCAGTTGAGCAGGAAAAGCTTCTGAAATCAAAGCCCTGAAGGCAAGTGGGGCATATCATGGACTTCACAGTTCGAGAGCAGTTGCAAAGATCTGTTAAGTAGCTCCAGCAGAAAATAATAAAGTGACTAGTGTCACACATTCTGATCTTTTTCCTTTTCCTCTTAAATTCACAAGGCATTTCCTTGTCTTTGAACATGTGAGAGTTTTTTGTTTGCTCATGTACAGTGAAATTTGATAGTACAAAAGCCCTTTATTACAGAAAGAAATTCTAAACCCAAGCACTGAAAACCAGTGGTATCTTATTTTAGTTACTTGCTAAAGCCTAATACATTGCATGTCTACTTTTATAATAATGGGAGATAGAATTGGAGATGTAAATTTTTAGAAAAACAGCTGTTACAAGACAATAAATCATCATACTGTAGGAGACAGAGTAAAAACCAGCCAACACGTAAGGGAAACTTCCCTTGAGACTTATATTGCTACTCTTGTGCAAGGGTTACAAGTTTTAAATTATATTAAAGAGGTTACCTATTTATCACAGTAGAGCAATTTTTATAAGTATCTTAAAAACTAACCCATCTTTTTTGCATATCGTGGTGTGGGACTTGAATTTGGCTAAATTAATTGGTGAACTCCTTTAGGTAGGCTCAGCTCTGAGTAGGTAGGGTGGGATTCAGCTCGAGTTTAAGTCACCTAAATGTAGTCTAAATGTAGGTACCTACATGGGAGTTAAACATTTGAACACCCATTACAGGCAGTGGAGGTCTAGGGCTTGATTCAGTTACCCACCCCAGGGTCCAGATGCGTGTGGGATACCTGAGTACCAGCTGGCAGATATGACAGAGAACCTATGGGAGACCTATTCCTTTCTTCAGTGGCAGCTGGAGGCCAACAGGATATACAAAATACTTAAAATGGCGCTAAGTATCTACGTTTAAACAACTGATCTGAGGCCCTAGCCATTGCAGTCAATGAAGGTTAGAGTAGGAACTGCCTTTGGATGAGATGACTTGCTCTCTCAGCTGTTTTAAGTGTGACCAATACCTGCTGATTTAGATGGTTCGTTCAAATGTGGATTCTGGCATTTAGATTAAGAAATTTAAATGTCTTTAATTCAAGTAGTATCCTGTCCTGGATGTTTGCCTACAATGTTAAACTACCGTCAAGGTTTTCCCAGTTCATCAAGGTTGGGTAACTGAGTAGGTTTCATCCTGTGTGGAGCACAGCTCAGGAACTGAGGTGCAGATAAACTGGCTGTTGGGGAGAGGAGATTTTCAGGTTCTCCATCGCTATCACCGATCAAATAAACACCCCCCCCCCCCCAAATAGGTTATTGGCCATGGAAGTGAACAAACAGAAGTTATTAATCACTCCTCGAGAGAAAACAGTTCCCTGCTTGCTACCATCTTGCTACCCTGTCCTTGCTCCCCCACCCCAAAAGAGTGACGATATAAGTAGGACAATATGCAGGAAATGCAAATTCCCGGGTTACAACACCGAGTGCCATGTTTGTGATTACCAGGAGGTGGGTGGAATATGTCTGATGTTGCAAGCACCTCCATGGCAGTTGCTGTATTCTGTGGCCAAAGTGCCTGAAAAGATCAGGGAGGCAGAAAGACTCATGGGCAGGACCTGAAGGGGCATCATGAAATCCACTACCACAGGCTAAGCAGTCCCAGTGTTGCTGGGGACAGAAAAGCCTCTGGACCAGAGGATGATGGCTATGTGATACTTTGAAGGATGGGACTCTTAACTTATGGGAAAAGATAAAAACTATGCTGGTGGGTAATGGGATTGTTAGTCACATAGATAGCAGGATGATGATGTAAACAGGACCTAGCAGTGTGTTGGGAGCAGCTGGTGCGTCAGGTGAAGCACCTAGGCAGTCCTAGGGGCTCCGGAGGGGAGGTGATATCTGTGGGGCAGGTGGGTGCCAGGGAGAGTGTGATGGACAGGAGGCAAGCACTGGAGGCAAAACTGAAGCTGTCAGGTAGAAGCTAAAAGACCAGGAGCCCAATGGTAAAATTGTCCAAAGTGCTGCCAATACCACGCTCAGTGTCAGACAGAGAGGCCTTTTTACCTCCAGGCACCTTCATGCAGAAAGTTGTATTAAAAAGAGGGAGATTTAGATTATTTATGAACTGAGGAATGTTTGAAATAAAAAGATCCTTTGTTTTCTAAACCAAAACAAAAGCAGGCTGCTGACATGCAAATCAAGAGATTATGGAGTAGTTTCTAAACAAAGAATTAGGGGAAAGCTGGCAAGGTGAAATAATACACAGTATAGGACAACACATCTTTTACAGGTGATGTTAATGATCACTGCATCGTCAAATGAAGGATGTGGCAGAAGCTGACAAAACTCAAGCAAGAAATAGTCAGGAACAGTTGGACAAATGTTGTTTAAAGAGGATTTAGAAAAACAGGCAACCCTGCCAGTAATAGTGAAAGTTTAAAAAGTAAGATGGAGAAATAAACATATTTTTAAAGAAGCTAGATGGCATATGTCAGAAACTTGGTCGAAGGAAGATAACCAGTAGAGCATAACCAGCATATCACCATTGTGCAAGCTGTATAGGAATAACAGGAAAGATTGTACCAGTGAAAGAGGGTCTCTAACGTATTAAAGAACAACTAAGAGCCAAATCAGATAAACAAATTTACGTTTTTGGGTGTCTCATAAATAACTCCTTGATGCAGCTAATCAGGAGACCTACAGGAAGGGAAACAATTCTTGAACTGCTCCTGAGGTGTGTGCAGGATCACACATAAGAGCTACTCTGTAAGGGTGGGATGTGTCTCATCTGACTCTACAGACTTCTAAGCTAAGCTAGGTGACCTTGACTGGAAGAAACAGGTAATTTAGGGTGCCGTTCATTGACCAAATACAGACAGATAATGAATCTTGCCCTCTGTGTCCATAATGCACTCTGAGCCAATATCCTTGCAAGGGTGAGAAGAGTAAAAAAACCCATTACAGTATGTGTTTTAATTTAAAAGAGGGAAAGTAAATAAAAGTGAGAAGTTATTTATGTTAACAAAGGAATTTAAAGGAGCAGAAAAAGGTGTTGAATGCTTGCAGGCAGCACAGAGAGTGTTCAAGGATAGCATATTAGATCCTTAGAGCAAATTCATGTCACCTGTAAAAACAGAATTTGGAAACACCAGAAAAGGGTTCTCTCATTAAACACAGCGGAAAAGAATCTATCAGAAGAAAAAAGGCATCCTTCAGATTGTTGAATTGTATCCAAATAGAAAAAAAACCCAAACTCTAGCAATTTTGATGTAAAGCTACAGGAATGTAGAAACAATTTGCTAAAGATATAAAAACTATGTCCTTTTTAAAAAATATGAGAACCTGGTAGACTACCAGACAGTTTGCAGGCAATGTAAGTGACTGAGAAATAAAACCTGAGCTCAAATTAGATAAGGATCTGTCTCAAAATGTCAGTAAAAGTTTTAGAGTAATGAATAGTAACAAATTGCCAGAATCAAGACTTCTAAAGGGATTTAAGAATGACATTGCTGAGCTACTCCCTCAGCATGGAATTCATTCCTCAAAAATTACCTCGGTACAAGGAGGAAGGCAGCAATGGGATAACCATTTATAAAGAAGTGTCAGTGGGCAGTAGACCACTGAGTCTGACATAATAGTATGTAGAATGTATAAAGAACGTATTTAGGACTTAGAAACTATAACAGAGAGTAACATCAACAGACTGGTGGACCCTTATGATGAAGAAGAGTCCATGTGCCCTATGTAGAGGGAAGCTGTGCCCCACAAATGGATTAGGTTTTCTGAAAAAAATCACTGAGGATGTGACCAAGGGGATTCAGTAAGTACAGGCTACTTGGATCTCCAAAAGGCCTCTGATGATCTCTTACAAATGTCTCTTCATAGAGGCCTGGGATAAGAGCAAAGATCCTCCCATGCTTGAACAAGTGAGTAAGCACTAAGTAACGGAGAGGAGGAAAGTGGTCAGTTTTCCTAAGGAGAGAGCTCACGAGTGGAGTCAGATGTTCAGTGTCTTCACAATTAATGTGGGAAGGGAGGTATAGAATGAAGTAATTCTTGCTTGTGTGCTAAATTATTCACGGTAGTCAAAGCACAAGCTGCTTGAACAGAGTTGCAGAAGGATTTCACAATACCGAGACACAACGTACTGCACTGGCGGCAGGTGAATTCGTGTTGATAAAGGCAAGGTAGCGCACATGGAGGAACACGAGCCTGGTATGCTTGCAGAAGAATGGACTTTGACCTGGATATTGCCATTCAGGAAGAGTTCTTGCAATCCTAACAGGTAATTAAAGTGTTAGTTCAGTGCATAGTAACAGTCAAAACAGTAAATAAAAGGGCAGGAATTTGTAGGAAGGGAATAGAGAACAAAACAGAAAGCTCAATTGTGCGACTGGTGTGGCATGTGGGGGCCATCTCCCCGTTCTGTTCCACTTCAGAAGGCATTTTTTTACAGGGGACGATACAGAGAAACGCAAAAGGACAAGAAAACCTACTCGGTGTCTCTGTGTGAGGAATGATCAACGCAGCTAGGGCTCTGCAACTTGGAAAAAAGGACAATAGGGGAATAAAATTGATTGGCATAGGAAAAATGAACAGATAATAGTTATTGTTTCCAATAATGTAAGAACTAAAGAGCACCAAATGAAATCATCAGATAGCAAGTTCAAAATAAAAGATAGTTTTATTTCGTCACGCTCTATACAATTAAACTATGAAACTAAATGCTACACATAATATTTCACATCCCAAAAGTTTACAGAAATTCAGAAAGTGGTTTGAAAAATTCAGTTCATTAAACACAAAGGTATCACTTCTGCCCCAGGAGGGATCTGACTCTGATCTGCAGATAGCTGGAATTTAGGAAAGTACATCAGAAAAATGCCATTACATGCCTCATCTATTTTTATGTTATTACCTGGGCATCTGCTACTGGCTGCTGTCAGAGCAGTGGGTGCGGGGGAACTTTGGTTTGGTTTGCTCCAGGGTAGAGGGTCCTATGATACCAGAGGGGTATCTAGAACTGGATTTTCTTGAGGCGGGTAAACTAGCTTTTAATTTTAGTATTTTAGTATGTGCTACCCACAGCCTTTTCAGAGTGCCCTGCACAGTGGGTAAGCCAGCTCGGCATGCATTTGGACAGGGTCACTGTGGACTGCCACTACAAAGGACAGCCTGCGCCTCCTCCTGTCCCTGGCTGATCCTGCGAGGAAACGAACCCGCCACCAGCTCACCCCAAACGAGTACTTTTGTGGTGGTTCAGTTTGTGGCTGCACAGTCGCTAGATGTGCCTGTGCAGAGGAGGGAGAACAGATCCCCTCCTCCCTGGCAGCATCCCCCAGTGGCACTGGGTTAGTCTTCGGGCAAAATCACACAGTCCGTTCCATTCTGCAAAAAGCAAACCAAATGACTGTTTTTCAGAGATTGTTTTTAAAGTGTCTTCTAGAAGAGCTGTGTGGGGTTTGATCTCATTTTCCTTTGGCAGTTCAGCTGTTTTTCCCCTACGGGTAGGGGTTTGACATGACAGAGAGCTTGTGCTTTGGCTGATTAAAAGCGTGAAGCCTTCACTTGCAGGTCCCAGGATCATCAGCACTTCGGCGTCACTTATGTTTGCTGGGTTGTGGTTTTTTAATGATTTGTGCTGAGAAAAATGTGTGAGGTTGTGTATAAACATCTTATAATATGTGGTAGCTTGTTTTTACTGTGCTATCCAACAAGTGTCCTTGCAGCAAGAAATAATAGGGAAGTTTGGGGATTCAGAACAGCATTCCTATCAGTCTCCTGTGCAGTGCAGCACAGTCTGGATTTTTGTAGGAAGATGGCATTAGTATTGCAGGGCGATGTTTGGCCTTTCCTTCTGCATCTGAGGCAGCGCTAGGGGAAACCATGTGATTTCAGTGGGTGTTGAGAGGTCGCTGTGTGCAGAAATGCCTCCAGGGTTTTGTGAACACGTCCCTGGTGAAGGCAGTCCCCAGTTAAAGGACAGGCTCAGCTGAGCAACGCAGTTTGCAGGTAAAGAATGAGCCATAAATATTATGGAGCTTTCCAAACCGTAAATGTAGTGCTGTGTACAAGCACAGGTTGCAGCAGGCTTTGCGCTCTGCTGATGGGAGCAGCTCCTGCCTTTGCTTCCAGTGCATGAACTGATGCAGCTTCACTGCACGACGACGCAGATGTACGGGTGGTAAACGCTGGCCGATGGTGAATGAATGAGGTTGTGCTCTGGCTGGGTCAGTCCCAGTGAAAGCCGGACTATTTGGGTGCTTTCCTGCTTCATTCCCTATTTTCTGGAGGAGCTAAATTAAGTTTGTAGTTTGAGTGAGAAAATGTCTCCGTCCTCCCCTCTTTTCCTGGGAGCAGTCTGCTGCAGCCTTAACACTTCGTCTGCTTGTGCCCTAAATAACGATACAGCATTTGCCTGTGAAGCAAGAGAAGTTTTAATAGCCATGCAAAAAATACCTTCATTGTGTACTTCTACTGGAATTTTAACCAGTATAATATAACAAAGATAGACCAATACTCTGAACAGTGTTGTAATACAAGGAACTCCCAGCTCCTATCCAAATAGTCTTTCCCTTTGAATTGCAGTCATTTGAATATATATCGAAATCGCATTAAGCTGCTTTAATGAAAAACAAATGTACTCCTTGGCTTGCTGCGTTCGAGATGTTCAGGCACTTTGGGAGCGGTCTGGGCGGCGCAGGCGGCTGCAGGCACAGCGCGGCCGGGGCCAGGCAGCCAGGTTTTTGTTTCTTTTCTGGAACTTCCTCCCTAAGGGCACCCCATGATGTCAGCGAGCCGTGAGCTCGCAGCAGCCAGGCTGAGCGCGCGCCGCTGGCAGTTCCCAGCCGCGCTTGGCCTTGGAGGCACAGCTGGGAGCTGAAGGCAGTGAACAGGCTGTTTCTCTGCGCTGTCGGTAGCTCAGAGCCTTTTGTGATCCTTCACCAGCCCTTTAGGATCAAGCATCACCTGTTAGAGGTCAAACCCTTGCCCTGGGGTTGAGTCTGACGGCAGCATGGTAGCCAGGGGGGGAATGGCACGATTTTGGAGCCTGGAGAGCCTTCAGATGGGTATGTATGAGTAGAACATGCTCTCTCTCTTGCTGTTTTTTGCAGTGTTTTTAGATTGAACTGATTAACTGTGGCACTCAGGGGGCCTGATTCTGATCACACTTATACTGTGTCATCCATGGGAGCCTGCAGCCTTACACTGGTGACAAAGCTGCTAGGAGATCAGAATCAGACCCAGGCTGTCTTTTAAGTTTTTGCATCCCGTTGGTGCGATCAGGAAAGCCCACCCCTACCTCTGATATTTCTGTCTGTAAACAATAGAGGAATAGATGCAGAATGCAAGCGACTGATTTTTGCTTGAGTCTAACAATGAAAACAATGTAAGCGTGTTGGTTTGGTACAGAATAACGAACAGTTATCAGTCCCAAAATTGCAGTAATTTTTCATCTGGAGCCAAATGAATTAGGTTATTTTGATGTGCCGTTGTTACTGGAACAAATCAACAGACAGTACTGATAGTAGTGGAGGTGTATAAAGGATCACTGGGATTAATTTTTTTTGGTATTGCTTTATAAGCTAAAAATTGATTTAATGAATTATTTATTTGCAGATTTTTTTAATAAAGCAGTTCCAGTAAGTTTCACAAGATGTATTTTAAAAGTTTATCAATGCTCAGATTTATGAGTCTGTAGGGAAAAAAAAAATTTGTGTTTTTAGATAGGGATTCTGCATCCTCCCTGGTTAGGCAGATTATACCATTAATGTGAGTGTATATGTAAAATGCTGGGGAGTAGAAGAGAACAGTCAAATAGCTGTCTTCTGTTACATCAAGACTGTGCCATATTTTTCCACTTTTAAAGGAAAGAAAAATCTTCCAAGTTTTTTAGTGAATCTTTGCAGTAATCAGCTTTGATCTCTCTTGCAAATTAATACCCAAATGACCAAAGATGCTAGTGATGGTATGAGTGCCCATAAGGAGGGGGTTGAATTGTTTGTCCCTCTAAGGTAAATAACGGATAGGCAGCGGCATGCCTGTTAGTTGTGTAGGTGTGTGGAGTAAAGCCAGGAGTCATCTCTTTGCGACTCTCACCCATCCGGAGCCCAGAGTTCGGCAGGCAGGCGGTACCCAGGCTTGAAGCAGGGCAGAGAAGAGGCAGGGTCAGGGCCCTGCTGCTCGGCCTTGCTGCTATGTGGAAGTGGCAGGTTCAATAACTCCGCTTAAAGGTCCCTTCCCAGGCACTCGGGAGTGAGAGACATGCTCTGCAGGCTGCATGGCAATTTATCTGGGACACAGTAACCATTAGAAAAGGAGTTCAGTGCTAGCAGCCCATTCTGAATTTTATTTTTTAAATTTTTTATTTTCTACTTTTTATTTTTTATTGGATTTTTGAGCACTGTATGATCTTCAGACTCTCTAGTTATTCACGGCTTAGGCCTGCCATAGGAGTAAATCTTTAGGCATAAATTAACAAGGACCAGAGAGTGCACTCAAGCACTGGGCCACTGGTCATGAACACTTCTTGATTACTAGCTCATCCCCTGATCTGTTGGAACATTACAGCCAGCTTTCAAAGGCAAACCTGCTCTGAAAGGGTCTAGCACTGAGCAGTGTGGACGTGAGTCAGTCAGTATTACTTGGTCCAGAGATCAGTCCCCAGTCCTCTTCATCTGCCAGTACAGAGATGATTGCCAAAAGGATCTACCACCCGGTGATGTACCCCAAATGCGTTTTACAGTTTTATACAGTAACTGCAGATTTACATGTGCATAGTGACAGTCACTTACATGATGCTTCTCTTGGTTTATGTGGCTGTGTAATAAGATGAAGCCCATCTTAGTTCTGGCCTCTATTTCTTTACAAAGCTGCCTTTTTAGTCAGAAAATGTACAGTTGTCAAACCAAGAATTTTTTGTGATTTGGGGCAATTAGAACAAGTTTTTTCTCAGGCAGTTACACTGTGCTCAGTCCAGACTCCCCATCCCCTTGGGCCTCCCCGTAGGTACCTCAGTGCTGCCGGAGCCTCCCCCAGCATGTGGGAGAGGTGGCGGCAGCCAGCTCAGAGCAGGGGCTGTGGCGTGGGCTGCCCACGCCTCTCACGGGTGGGTGGGCACGGAGGTGTTGGGTCATTACATCCCTGCAGGGGATGTGGCGATGTGACGGCACCCAGCCTGGGACTGACAGCAGCCCCCTCTGACTGCCGGGGGCCCATTGGAGCGCTCTCATCTGCCATGTGGGAAATGGCGTTGAGACCTCCCTTCTGATTCAGGTCATTTGAGATTTCCTCTGGGTAAACAATAAATAAATAATGGTTGTGGTTCTATTTTTTGCACACAAAAAGGAGAATTTCTCAGTTTCGTCAGCTGCTAAATGAGAAAATTCCGAAGAGTAAAAACTACTTAATGGAGGAAAACGGGTTTTCCTGAGAGCTCTGTTGCCCTCCACTTCTGTTGTTATTGTTATATTCCTGACAACAAAGGCAACTTCTCAGCAATTCCTCTTGCATTGTTTTTCTGGGGGAATCATAAAAATGATGAAGCAAACAGCTGTTGCACCTTTGTTTTAGTTGCTGCAGATGGTGGGACTGAATCTTCGGCCTTAGTCGACGACAATGGCAGTGAGGAAGATTACAGTTACGAGGAGCTCTGCCAAGCCACTCCCAGGTACCTGCAGCCCGGAGGGGAACAGCTAGCAATTAATGAGGTAACGTCCTGGGCTTTGCATTGCTGTAACGACGGGGGGTGGGTGCATGGTGGTATTTTCCACAGGTCTGAGGTTTCATATTAATAAAAAGTGCAATGGCAGTAGCCAGCATAGCGAAGAATCCAGCAGCCGTGGTGTCCTGTCTCTGGCAGGGCCCATGAGCAGATGCCAAGGGAAGAGCACAGTGACTAGTACTTCACTGGGAGTGTAACTCGTTAGCCTATGTAACTGCCCTGGAGTAGGACTCTAATTGTTCTCACTAATAAATATACGCATAGGTTTCTGAAAATCCAGAATTTTAGTTTTATCCTGTAATAGGAGTAATCATGGGCACCCTAGTGAGGTATTTTGATCTTTTAGTAATTTATAAACAGTTCATTGCTTATCTTATGTCCTTCACAACCTTATTTTCTTCCCATCTCAGCTGATAAGCGATGGCAGCATTGTCTATGCAGAAGCTCTCTGGGACCATGTGACTATGGATGATCAAGAGCTGGGCTTCAAAGCTGGAGATGTCATTAGAGTCCTAGAAGCTTCCAACAAAGACTGGTGGTGGGGAAGAAACGAGGATAAGGAAGCCTGGTTTCCAGCTAGCTTTGTCAGGGTGAGTAACTCTCTTGCTTTTGCACCATTGTCACGTGAGATTCCCAGCAGAGCGCAACAGCAATGGTCATGGCATTACATTTAAGTGAAGGGCCTGATCCTCAGCATCTTTGTATCTGAACATCAGTGGTGTAACTCCTAATGACTTCACAAGGAAAATAGCAATAGAGATTCACACCCCAAGATCCCTTAGCTCCTCTGACACCTTTTACTCTGGCTTCTTTCTTTGTGTGGTCCTTTTGTAACCAAAGGAATTTCTCAAGCAGAAATGAGCGCAGCAGAAGGCTCAACCAGGAGCAAGCAGTGCATACGGAGAGGACACAGCAGTTTTCATGAGGGAGTGGGGAAAGCTATGCTGCAGGGATTTCTTGGTAAAATAGGGCTTAATTTATTATCACAACATGTAGGAATCTGGTTCACAGTCTGGACTCCCCAGTCAGAACTCAGCCAGATTAATGACAGTCTAACTCTTGAATGGTATAAAATCGAACTATGTTTTAGAAATTAATTTAAAGTACTTTTTGAGAGCCTGTAATGAAGCTTGGGCTACACTGTATGAAGTACTACACAAAGTGCAAGAGATGGTTCCTGCCTTTGCCCTTCCTAGATCTCCAGCCAACATGGGCAATCAGACAAAAGCTGAAAAATGAGGTGCTGTTATCCACATCGTACAGATTATTAGTAAGGGTCAGAAATAAGCTTAAGTCTGAAAAATACACAGGCAACACAACATGGTATCTCTCAGATACTGTGAGTAGAAAGCCATGTATTTAACCAGACAGAAATCTCAACACTTTATTTGAATATGCAGTGGGTACAATGAAATAAATCCTGTTGTGGAACCCTCTCTATAAGGTAAGAATGGGAACATTTCTGTTCTCTTAATTGTCCTCTCTTAATTGTAAGAAGTTTGTAACAGTTTTATCACATTTTGTAAAAGTTTGCTGCTTAACTCTAGTTTGTTTTGTTTGTTCTGGCTGCAGCTGCGAGTTAATCAGGAAGAAGTGCCAGAAAATTGTAGTAGTATTCAGGATGAAGAACAAGATGCAGATATTAGCAAGCATCGTCAGAAAATAGCTGAAAACAAGGATCAGATGAGAACCAACGTTATACAGGAAATTATGAACACAGAACGAGTCTATATCAAGCATCTCAAGGACATCTGTGAGGTACATGCTTTAACCTGAGGGCATTCTGCTGACCTAATGTGAACAAAACATCCCACATAAGTTGAGAACCGGAGTGGTTTCTCATATCAAAATATTCCCAATTGCACTTCTGAGGCTGTCAGTCAGACCCTTCTTGTGTCCTGTTATGGCTTTCCTCTCTGCCGACTGCCACAAGGCACTGCTTCCTTTTTAAAAAAAAAACATTCCACTTTTGACATGGAAAAAGTGCTTTGCTTATCTGACTGCTATTTCCATAATAATGAGAGAAGGAAGTCCAGTTTATTTAGAACTTTTTAACACTTGGTTTAAATAGAAAACTTTCAGTAACTTTAATAAAATCAATTACAGTTCAGGGACAAAACTTCTTGAAAGTAACTTGCAAAGAGAATGTTTGCTGGGTGAGATTTTTTTTTGTTTTCTCCAGCAAAGAGATTTTTGCTGGATGCTTAGTATCTATGAAGAAGTCTTTAAAGGTGTTTTAGAACTACCTTGCTTGTTTGAACCATAAAATGGGGAGGGTTCTGCTTTTTGTTCAAATTTTGTTGGAGGCTCACACTTGGACAAGAAGCTTCTTAATACTTTTCACTGAAGTTTGCCTGTTCTGACGTGGACTGTGACGCATTTGACCTGTATTTGACTTGTATTTGTGGTTAGCATCTAGAAGGGTGCTAAGCGACCTACCAAAATATTCTTTGTACCCTTAGTTTGCTAGGTCTCTCTCTGTATTTGTCATGTTGTCATCCTTTAGTCCACCACTCATCATTAGATTCGTTCATGGACAACAAAGTAGACAAGACAGCGGTATTTTTGGAAATTTTTTTTTTTCTTTTTTTTTTTTAGATCAGGCCTTCATGCATTTTGAAGAAAGAAAAAAGGGAAAACAAAAAGACAAAAATTGGTTGCTAATTGGCTAATTTTAAAAGATTAAAATGTAAGTTTGGTCATTTAGATTCACTATTTACTTAAGTGAGTAAGCTTGACTGTGTGCCTAAAAGATCAGGGAGGAATTTGTACACGCAGCTGTGTCGCTGCCATGGTTAGCTGAGTTCTAGGACATGACTTTCATATTTTACTGACCTATTAATTCTTAGACTGATATTAATAATTATTTTTATCTAATGCATATATTCTATACCGCTTTTTTAAAATCTGACATGCCTCTTGAGTTTAGTACAAGAGAGCAAACACACATTTTCCTAGTAGAGAAGTGATGCTCCATGTTCAACATGTGGGGTAGAGGTGGTCTGCTTTCCTCAAAGTGAATCTGTAGGGTGGTGCAAGCAGGACATAACGCTGAAAATATACTCAAGTAAGACTAAGCCGGAAAAGCTACTGCACATAGTAATCCAAATTTGCAGGCTCTGCACTAGAATGAATCACTAGGGCTGGTGCAGTCAGGATCATGAAGCTGGAGTATACCCAGAAAAACATTTTACATTCAAGAAGTGTCTGCAGTCCACATTATAAGAGCTGCACAGGCATTAGTTTTCCTTGTCGGAGTTATCCTCCTAACAGTACTAAATGTGGTAGCTGGCTTGCAGCGTAGCCACTTCATAGCTCTCAGAGCAGATGGCTGTGGAGGAGACAGGAATATTTATTACAGTGCCAGCAATATTCAGGGTCGCTTCCTGGTAAACCTCACCGGAGCAATTGGAAGGCTTTTTACAGCTGTTTGCTCCCAAAGCAATTTGGGGGAAACCCGCCTGAAAGCAGCTAAACGGAGGAGCCTGGCAGATAACCCCTATCATACCAGTTAACCTTCGCACTCATCTGTACCCCGGCGCCATAGCTGATATGAGAGTATGAGCACAGCAGCTATTCCTGGATATTCAGCCCCTGCACTGTATACTCCTCGCCACGCTCAGCTTTGTGGGACAGGTACCTGAGGATGTGCCGGCTGTGCGTGGCAGCTGCTGCTGCGTGTTTCAGCCCTAAGAGGCCCTCGATCGTACCTTTGCTTCTCAGCTGTGTGAATGCCGATGCAATCTAATGTCGGTTACTGATGGCAGAGCAGAATTTGCTCCCAGGGCATTTTAAAACTGGAGGACTCAGTTGTGTATCTGCTTAACACTGGATACGAATAAAGTGAACTGGACCCCTGTGGTGTTCTTAAAAGTAAAGAGAAAAAAACTGGAAAAGTGATTATATTTTCATGTGCGGTCTTGCCAATACTGTTACCTCCTGCCAATACCATACGGATTTTACCAAACAGCAGCATTCTGAATGCGTTATAATACATTCTTCATTTTGCTTCTCTGGCTTAGACTGTGCCCTACTTACCTACTGGTTAAGGAACCAGTACTTTAGCCCTGGTAGAAATTGTCCTTGTGTTAATTGTTTTAGGGTTTATTCTTATCCACATAGAGAAGAACTGTTATGGCACAGAGAAATTGCTATGAAAAAGCGCGGCAGCTAAAGTAGTAGCATGCACGGGCCTTACACCGGCCTTGCCTCCAGCCTGGCGGGTAGTTGTAACAAGGAGATGCGAATGGGCTTTACACACTCTGCAGGTTTCTGGTTCATTTACGGTACTGTGAGACGGAAGTCGGACTGCAAGAACCAATGTGTAAACAGTTCAGATGCAAATCTGAAATTGCATGTCCATGTGAGTGTGTATGGCTGGGAAATCACTCACCTGCCTGTAGGTCACAGGGGTTTTGCCAGCTCAAATGGGCTTGTTCAGGGTAGGACCTGTTTTCACATCTTCAAACTAAGGAGGTTTTTTTATTTCATTTCCAGGGTTATATTCGGCAGTGTCGCAAACATACAGGAATGTTCACCGCAGCTCAGTTAAGCACCATTTTTGGAAATATTGAAGATATTTACAAGTTCCAAAGGAAGTTTCTGAAGGATCTTGAGAAACAGTACAACAAAGAAGAACCTCATCTAAGTGAAATAGGGTCATGTTTTCTTCAACATGTACGTTGCAAAAGTTGATTTTATTTATGAAATTAACAAAATATGATAACAAAATGCTGAATTACCATGTTAGGAGGGGATTTTAGTAACAAGTGCTTATCAAATACTAAACTATGTATAAGTAGCATTTTAGAATGTAAAATAATTTACAGTTAAAGAATTATTTAAATGTTTTAGATTTCTCCTCATCTTTAGCAAGCATGTAACTTTGTACACAATTTTAAGTTTCCTTTTCAAAACTGTAATGACCACAGATAAGCTGGACTATTTGCAGTGATCTCATATTGGGCATGCAAAAACTTCCTAAAGAAAATAAGGAAAGAAGGTGGTGGGGAAAGAGGCTGTGAGTTCATGATAGACACTTGCTAAGCCTATAGCTGTCTTCCCAAAGAAAAGTACTTCTAAAAGTGGGTTTGATTATCCTCACTCAATGGAGGCCTCTATTTCTGTGTTCTTACAAAGAAGGTACATAGTTTTGACAGTTACAAAGTAGATTTCTGCATAGTTTCAAGGCTGATCAGTCTGGAAACAATATAGGAAATGGATTAATTAATTTAATTAGATATAATAGATGTTACAAAAATATCTTTCCTCCTTTATAGACAAATACTTTAGTTAAAGCTTTGACTTTTTTTTTTTTATAGCAAGAAGGCTTTGCTATTTATTCAGAGTATTGTAACAATCATCCCAGTGCCTGCATTGAACTTGCCAAACTAATGAAACAGGGCAAATACCGTCACTTCTTTGAGGCCTGTCGCTTGCTTCAGCAGATGATTGACATTGCCATTGATGGCTTTCTTCTCACGCCCGTTCAGAAAATCTGCAAGTACCCTCTGCAGCTTGCAGAATTGCTCAAATATACCACTCAGGAGCACAGGTGAGAGAATGAAAAAAACAAATCTTACGATAGTAATAACACCTAATTACTCAAGCTTTCTGGGTGACACAACACTGAGGCTTTTGAGATCTGGAACAAAGCTCCCATTGACCACTATAGACAGGAGCTCCGTCCTAGATGGGCATCTTGGAACCATCACAAATATTAACAAAAACAGTATCTGAAAATGCAGCATAGGGGACTGACAGGATGCAAGGCAGAATGAGGAATAAGTGAAAGAGGGAGAAGGAAAGGAAGAAGGTGCTGAAATAGGATGCAGGGAGGATGTGTAAATCAGAGTGAAAAAAAGCCAACGTGTCAAAGAAATGAAGGAGACGGAAATCCACGGAAGAAAGGGAGAAGCTGCATGAATGTTGTGGACACAAGAAAAGGTAAAGAGGGCCTTAGAAAAAAACACAATCTGAGCAAGTTTGGAGGTAATGTTTTTTAGAAACTTCTTAATAATAAACATTGCCTTTGTTTGCAATAAAGTCCAGATACTAGATTTTCAGCTGGGATAAATAAGAATTGAAGTTGCAGGTTATGAGCCTTTCTAGTATACCCCTGAGCTGATTAAATCTTTGACTAAATTAAGATTTTATCTTTAAATGTCTGCCTTTTTACCTTGTACAACTGCAAGAAAAATGTTCCATTGTGACCCTTGTGCTCAAAGTCCAAATGCAGCCTGAGGCAATGCTTCCTTGGCCAAAGTCTGCACTTCTTTAACCTTGAGAAAACTCCCCCTGGAGACCACAGGATTTTTGCCAGGGGCGAAATATAGGGGATGTGAAGTACTGACATTCAGGTGTGAAATGCCTCCATTCAGTTCTGTGGCTACCTGGGAAGTCCTGCAATAACAATTACTAACGTGGGTATCTCTTTCACTGCTACCAATTTTAGAAAGATTATTCTGTGAGCTATTAAACCTGCAGATGAAATGACAGGGAGGTCTTGCCACCTTCCACCCATAGCACCTGTTTTCCTCTTCTGTGGCACAGCATCCAGAGATGCCTACAAGCACAGACAAGGCGCTCAGTGTACAGAGATGCTCACAAACAGGCAGGCCCACACCCACACGGAGCCTTGGTAAAGCTCCAGCCAACTGGGTTTTTTGGTAGCTTTTTGTTTTGTTTTCATAAAAAGTTTGAAGATCCGATGTGCACAGCCTGCCATGAAGGCCACAGGTTATGCAGCAAGTGCGGAATAACGTTACACACCAATAGAGAAAGAAGGAACTGAGATAAGGAAGGGCAAGAGTAGCAGTGTGGATATCATGCGGTCACCCTGTGGGACATCTCCCTGACATTAGTAGGATCTTGTTATTGTTAATCTCACTTTTTGTATACAGCGTGGCAGAAAAGAGTTTTCATAGATATAAATAGAGGAGAGTAACGTGCAGATTTAGAAGGGAAGCGCATCCATCAGCAGCAGCTGATGAAAATAGGAACTGAGACAGAAGCAGATAAAAACGACAGCGAGGCTGACCCCTTTGCAGGATTTATTTCTGGCTTGTGCTGTTTTCTACCTCTGGCCCCCTTTTCTGCAAGAGGCGTTCTGATAAAGGACGGAAGGCAGCTGCTCTGCTGGGACTCTAAGGCGAGAAACACGTCTCTTTCCTTCTCTTCTCAGAGACTCCATTTGAGGAAGGTGAAGGAGTGATGGATGCTATTCAAAGGGGAATGAAAACCTGCCTGCAGGTTGAGGAGATTCACAAGCATGTGGGGAGCTCAGGGAAAGAAGGAGGGGAGCAGAGCAATGGAATAAGGGCAGGAGGCTTGCATTTGACCTGGAGCAGGCAGGGGAAGGTGACCATCTTGGCTCTCACACACTTGTTGCATGAAAACAGTCTGCATTGTCTCCTTTAATTCCTCTCTTCAGTGCCCATGTTCTTGGGTCCCTCGCTCACCCTGTTTGAGGTTGCTTTCGGTATTTTTCCTGCCCACATAGTGTTCTCTGTTTGCGTTCATTGACCCAGCCATTGGGAACAAGAAGGAGAAAATACAGTTGTTAAACATGATTGAAGGAATGCCCTTCCCAATAAAATCGCACTAAAATCTTGCTTAAAAACAAATTCCTTTGGTGAAATGTAGGTATCGCTGATACAATGGGAGTTTTACCATTGTTTTCAGTAGAGACAGTATTGCACTTCATTAATCTACCTCCTTTGCCTCCTTCCACCAGTTTAATAATTTGCTCCTGGACAAAGCCTAGCAGTACAGCAGCACTGAATTGTACAGACTGCCATGTGAGGTTCAGGATAGCTGAGAATCAGGTTTCTCTTATTTAAGTACCCTGAGTAGAGGGATAAATGGGTAATGCGGGCTAATACTTCAAGCAGTGTGTCACTTTGTGATTGCATCATATCCATTGCATAAGTGATCTTTGAAATGTGCCTACATTTCACAGTGATTATAACAACATAAAAGCTGCATATGAGGCTATGAAGAACGTAGCGTGCTTGATCAATGAGCGAAAACGAAGACTAGAAAGCATAGACAAGATTGCTCATTGGCAAGTCTCTATCGTAGACTGGGAGGTAAGTGTCAGCCTGTCCCTTTCCTGAGCAAAGGTACTGTGTACAGTACTTCATGTCCTCTACAGGATACATCTTTCTGCGTAGTAGGTAGCTCATGGTGTCTACTTTTCAACTGGTCATTGCTCGGTTAAAAGTCCAGTTGCTTCATTTGCAGTGAATCTGTTAATGATTACCTTGTTTATAAATCAGGAAAAGCAGCATGTATTAACATGGACACTTGTCTTTGAGATGACACTGGATTGAGATGACAAAATGGATTTTTTTAAAATGCTAGACATATAGAATCTCCTTTGGATTTTTGGTTGTTCTGTCAGAACTTGAACCTGCTTCACTGACTTTAATGAGTTTCCTCCTGATTTATGCAGAAGTAAAGTAGAGCAGAACCGCATTCATTGAATTTGCCTGTATGAGATTATCTACGTTCTACGACATTTTCAAATCTAATAATAAAAATACAAGAAAAACAAATGAACTTAAGACTTGATTATAAAATGAGACTGGTTAGCCACACAGTAAGATCTTAAAATATTATTTACTTATTACATATATATATCTTCTTAGGGACCAGATGTGTTAGCCAGAAGCTCAGAACTGATCCACTCAGGAGAACTGACCAAAATATCAAAGCAAGGCAAAAGCCAGCAAAGGACTTTCTTCCTTTTTGACCATCAGCTTGTGTTCTGTAAGAAGGACTTACTGAGAAGGGACATCTTGTATTATAAGGATCGTATTGACATGGATGAGATGGAAATTGTGGACACCGAAGACGGCAGAGACAAAGACTTCTACATTAATGTCAAGAATGCTTTTAAGATAATAAACAGAGCAACAGAAGAGATTCATTTGTTCTGTGCAAAAAAACAGGAGGATAAAAAGAGATGGATGGAGGCATGCGAAAGCGAAAGGAGAAGAGTTCAGGAAGACAAGGAAATGGGTGAGTGGAAGGATTTCCTCTCTAAAAGGTGATAAAAACAAAGGGGAATGTTCTTGCTTTTACACTTCTTTATGCCTTGTGCAGATGTGCGCTCTGCCTTCTGGGACTGGTGTCCCTTTCTTACCCGACATGACCTTTAGCTGTGTAAATGAAGCCTGTTCAGGTGTGTTTGCTCTGTCATTGTGGGCCAAAGGTCCAGGGCAGTTAGCTATGACATCCGTGTCCCAGCGTAACCCATGTGATTCTGGTGCATTACGGAGCAGAATGAGAGATGCGATATGACAAGATGCAATTCACAAAGACCAATCAATAATAAAAATATATCCAAAATCCTAGCACTTTTGTATGAGTCTGGGCCCAAAACATCTGTTTGTAAAGGACACTTTATTATAAAGCCAAGCAGCAATAATTGTAGATTTATACTGTCAATGTCATACAATGGCACCTCCTGTGTTGAGGAGACCTGTGCAGTTGCATAGTATCATTGGTTACAAACCCAACGACAGCAGCACTGGGCAGTTTACAGAGAAATGAAGCCTAACCTTGAGTGAGCAGGGAAAAAGGTAGCAAATCCTAGGATCAGCTTTAGACTCACAGCCTGTGGGACACTCTAAGGACAGTGTCTTCTGTATGAATGTACATTAGGATTGTTATTTAATTTTTTTTTTTTTTTTGCATATTTTCATGCTTCCTTTAAGATCAGTGACAAAAGCTCCAGCAAAATCTCATTGGCAAAACATACACAAAGAAGACAGCAACACTAATAAGAAAAATAAAACTTTTTAATATTCCTAAAGAAGTAATGAAAATATTAGTGCATATCTGTGTGTTGACTGCATGAGAACTTCTCCTTTTTATAACAGTCTTCAGGCTTAGGCTTTGGATGACAGCAGGTTAAAATTGGAAGTCTGGTGAAGTGGATGATATAGCTCAGAAATTATTAAAATTTAAACAAAATGCCAAATCTCATATTCCATGTTCACTTAAAACACCTCGTCAGAAGACTAGGAAGACAGGAATAACCCTTAGATTACAAATGTAAACCTTTTAACCTTAGTGGCTTTCTCTTGTTTGATACTGTTCTAAATATGACAAAAATAAGGCCTCCTCCATATGTATTGTAGATAGTCCGTAAGTCAAAGAAAATACTTTCAAGTTTACCAATTCATACTCTAAAACCCGTTTTAACTCTTCCCCATTGCACCAACTGTTGCAATTAACCCCAGTCATCTCAAGTCTAGACTAAACAATGAAGCAGCCACAGCTAAACTTTCCTCAAACTTTCCAAACTTTTCAAAACCAACTCTTCTCCTGTGCTGAACATCACGGTGTGACATTATGATCCTGTTGGGCACAACACTGATGGCTTTCGTGAGTTTCTCTGCTCAGTCACCTTGTGCTCATGGGGATGGGTGGTGGCTGTCTTTCCTAATTCACCTAAACAGAACTCTGAAATAAAGTGGGTATTGCAAAAGGGTGAAGGTGATCAGAAGGTAATAAAGCAATGCAGAGGATCTGATGATGAGTGTCCAAACAATCCCTCTTACAACAAAGTTACAGAAAGCCTCCTCTCCAGCATACGACAAGAACAGTAGTACAGTCATATGGAAGGACGATATGGAATAAATCACAGCTCCTGCACTTTTGTGAGTAGGACTGAGCAAAAGAAAATAAAATGTGAACATTTTCCATTCCCATCCTTTCTGAGGAGCATTCTTGAGCTCTTCAAATCTGTATCTATACCTTCTCCTGCAGTGGTTGCTTTATGGAGCACCGGGAGAGTATGTTGAGCGGGCTAAATGCTATATGTCAGGGTGTTTCTGAGGCTCACACTACTGCTTGCCCTGGGCAGCAGCAGGTCTGTCTTGTGCAGGCAGTGGGGTGTTACCATTCCTTCTAAGTGACACTGCTGCAGAAATCCCCAAGCGTGAGGAAACTGCAAAGGTGTAGCAGCTACAGCCTTAAATGTCATTAGTTATTCTACTGGGACCTCATGAAAATCAACATATGATATTAAAAAGGGAAACCATCCAACAGTGGTAGCAGTGATAATGATGAGATTTGTTGTAACAGCACTAACCCTTATTTAGGGCTGGGTCACAAATTCCCACGGTGCTGAGCACAAGGATTGCAAGGGAGGGTCCATCGTGCTTGCTGCTCTTCAGGCATTGTGCAATATAGTGAAGAAAATTCAGTATGATGAGAAACTGTATTTTGATAATGCCACATAGGCACCTGCAGTCTTTTCTGCCCATGTAACATCCAGCCTTCTGGAAACTTGCTTTTCAAATGTCGCAACTCATTATTCCGATGTACCTGTTTTGGCACATGAACCAGAGGAAAGATAGCTGAGTTGTAATAGCTAATGTCCATTTGGTCTTGCCAGTCACAATTTTTTTTTCACGTTTTCTCCATTACTCAGAAGACTGTTTCTTTTCTAAAATTTCATTTTTTTGGCATAATTGAACATTTCCTTTAGCCAAAACCAGTGGAAAGGCGCCAGTATTCTCAACCTCAGATTTAAATTTATCTTGTTGATTTTGTAAGCTATCTTGCTGGACTTGACACAAAGCCTCTAATCTAACCACTCAGAGAACAAATACTCTTCCAATTCAGAACTGCAAATGGCATTTTACTTCTATTTTCAAAGACACTTTGGTGTGAGTCACTGTCTCCCAAACCATATATAGCTTTTCTTAGCTTTTATGAATATATGGGAAGAAAAGGCCACAGCCGAAAAATCCTTTTCCAAACCGCTAATAATAACCCTAAGAAAGTGGTCTGATCTCTGTTGATGAAATTGCTTTCAGGTTTTTTAATCTGTTTCCTTGTTTCTATAAAGGAAAAAAAACCCTGCAGAATAAAAAAAACTTCTGCTACCCCAAAATTATGGCTACCTGCTGTTGTATTGTAAGTTAATACGCTGATTTGTAATAACTTCTTCATAAGTTCAGGCTAAAAAAGTAAAGGGAGTTTTAAAAGTATAGAGAAGTGCGGGAAGATGCAAAACGGAACCAAACCAGACGCTTCATTCTGACTTTGAATTGCAACTTCTGTGCTCTTTATGTGCATATGAGTGAAATGAGTGACAGCATGTGCACCCTGTTGTCTCCTTGTGCAAACGTAACATATCCATGTATCTCAACTGTCTTGTGCGCAGGGAGAGGAGACTGGAGTGCCTGTACATGGGCTCCAGACAACACCAGTCACTGGTGTCACCTTTCATAGCAGATGTCTGGCATCTCTGTACTCAGCACAGATCAGTCAAACACCTGTCACATGATAGTAAATAGTATAGGATTGACCACATACTATAGCATCATGGAAGTCATACAAGTATGCAAACAAGTACATGAGAGTACAACTGGAGTGAGGGATCCAGACCCAGTCTGGTGCAGCCACAGCCACGTCACAGCCTGCTTCGGTGTCTGGCAGATTATGTGATACTGTCTCCTCCGAGTGGAGGGAAAGATATCCAAATTTGTACTACTGCAACACCAGCGACTTCAATTTGTTACCCCAAGTTAGCTCAGAGTGAGTGAAAAAAGAAACAGATTCTGCATTTGTGATCTATTACTTCGTGGCTTGTAGCTTTCAGAAGTGTTAATTTACACTTTTTTTTAATCTCTTGTTATCTGGACTTAGCTATAAAAAGAACTTTTGTGTGGTTAGTTCCCCAGTAATTGCCATTTGCAGGAACTGGAAAGCAGCTTTTCCCAGTAATCTACAGGCAAATTAATGTTCCTATTGTTATCCCAGTGAAAAGCAATCTTTAAATTTATATGACAAAGTAAAACATACTTCTAAAAACTTCAGGTATATTACTATTAAGATTTACTAAAAATTGTTTAAAATATGGTTTACTTATTTGTTTTAATTTAATGTAATCAAGTATTAGATACAGTTTTTTTATACCAGTGCCCTAATATTACACTTTGACATAGGAATGGAAATCTCAGAAACCCAGAAGAAACAAGCCATGCAGAATGCCCGTAAGTCAAGGCATGGAAAAATTAAAGGTGGGTGTTCAGAATTGCTTTACATTCTTACTGTGTTCCAGTGTTCTTTATGTTAGGAAATAGCACAATCTGGCTATGGTTGAGTTCTTCAATCTTTTAAAAAATTTTCATGGTTTACATGGAGTTCAAATAATTTCCATTAACCTGTATTTTAATACCAAATTCCAATGCCTTTGGAAACTGTCTACTAAATCAGCTCCCCGGTCTCCTGGGGGAGAGACTTGCCTTCAGACAGGCAAGTCAGTATTCTCTTTATTAGAGAAGAAACTGAAGAGGTAAGGCAAGCTGTTTATTTAAGGATGTAAGAAAATGCACGCAGAGATTAAATTAGAAATGAGGGTTACTGATTCCTTCCTTTGCTTTTACTCAAACAGCTTGTTCTTCTTTAGCAATTCTGTGCTTTGTTTAAAATATCCTAAAGTCCTTTTTGCAAGCCACGTGTTGCTGTATTTATGATAATAAACTCAAAATGGCTTCCTTCTGTCCTGGACTAGAAGGAAGGATAGGCTAGAAACGTGTTTCTCTGGAAACAGCTTTTTTATTCCTTTTCTCTCTCAGAAAATGCACCGTGATTTTGTCCTTTTCTATCTTCAGGTCAAATTTGGGTAAATCTCTAGTGTGTTGAGAGAATAAACTGAGCAAGTGGGACCACATTAAGTCTGAAGGAGTGAAGAAGTTGATGTTAGGTAGTCCTCTGCTGCCTGGAATTAATATTATTAAAGCATTTTCTCTTTATCAATCACTAGATACTTATAAAACCTGTCCAGATTTTCAGAGGAGTGGCTGAAGATTGTGATCAGGAGATTCTGTTCAGAATGCACAAAGGTCAAAGTCTGAGAACATTAGCCTGGAAAAATATTTTCCAAATTGAAGAAATAACGTTTATGTTGGTAGCAATATTTTACCCAGCCTTATTCTGAGATTTGACTAAAATACGAGTATCTACTGTGTTGTCATTCCTTTGAAATACCAGAATTTACTTGTGCAAACAATATAGCCAGGCTATGGGAAACTGCTGCTTATTTTTGGTAATTCTGTAATGTTATTTTTACTGGTATTACTCTCTTCTTAAGCCAAATCAATGCAGCAATTAAAAAGTCTAACATCAGAAAAGGTAACCTTTAGTAGTGCTTCTGTTCAGGATCATGGCAAAATTCATACTGGCTTTATTGACCATTGAATTTGTCCCATGGTCCTGTGCTTAAATTTTCCCAGTATTGGTTGCTCTGTTAGCTGACTCATATGCTTTCTTAAACTGTTCCTTCTGCAGGTGTGAGCTATAACGGGTGTCCTGTGCCTCCTCCACACCAAAGCCTGCATCCTATTCATCAGCGCCACATCACTGTGCCTACCAGCATCCCGCAGCAGCAGGTTTTTGCCCTGGCAGAACCCAAGCGGAAGCCATCCCTCTTCTGGCATACCTTCAACAAACTCACCCCCTTTAAAAAGTGAGAGGCCAAGGGCCTGGGAAGGACATCGGCACAGAGGGAGGCTTGCCTCCGGAGAAGGACCTTGGAGACACAGTTAAGCTTATTTGAGCTCAGTGAATCTCCAGTTTTGGAGTGAAAACCTTGGGCTCCCTTGAGCCAGAAATACAACATTTGTCTAGAAGAAGAATGAAGTTCCTCAAGACTGCTCTGAAGTCAATGTTGCCAAGTGTCGGCATTGCTGATGAAGAGCAGTCTCCCTTCTGACAAAGACAACTTGCTGTTACTCTGAAGCAGCAGAATTTGATTTCTGTTTCTTAGTTATGTTGAAGAAGTGATGGAATCATGCAGGTCATTGTAACATTTCATTTTTCTTAACCTTATATTGATGGCCAAATTTAGGATAGGGAGGAATTTTTCCTTAAGGGTATATCAGCAAGGAATCTTAGGAGTTTTCTCCTTCCTTTTGGAGCACTGAGCAGAGACCACCCATTAAGATCAGGTGGAGACATCCCATGTGATTAACCAGCTGTTGCAGAATTTAGTGGACCCTAATCCTTCCTGTCTTTTTCTATTAAATTGCCAAATGGCAGGAGAACGTCCCGCAAGGCCTTACCATATTCCAGATTGGAACAGGGAAATCTTACTCTGTCATATAGAAATATGAACAGTGTGAAATGGACTGTAAAGATATGTGCATTTATTGCACACAAGTGGAAACAAGAGGAGCCCAGGGCATCTCAGATTGATTACTTTCAGTCACAGCAATATATTGCATGCATGTATGCTTTTCAGTATAGAGCTTTTATATCACTTTTTGCGCACTTCTTCGCCTGGGAGATGCTTCTTTATATTTCCAATATGCTTATTTCTCTGTGTAAAAAGTATTTTTTTATTTTCTAATGGAGATAATGTGAATGTACAAAGTCAGAGTTGAGACGGTACGTGCTGACTGCTGGCTATGTTACATAGTTCTCACACTTTGTATTCATATAACTTGACTTAGAAAATGGATGAATGGTAATGTAAATATATGGAAGTGGTCTGGATCCACGCTTCTTCTACACAGTCAGTTGACAATGGATTTTGACCAATTATTACTTCACAAAGAAAGATAAATCCTTACTGGAAGGGACAGAGAAATTGTGTGGACTGGAGATGGATTTTTGTCTCAGAGTCGTCAGTCTGTATTGGAAGGGGAAGAACCTGACTCGATTAAGGTCAGCTCTGGCCAGCATATGCAATACGTGATTTGCATTGCTATGATTTGCCTATGACATGAAGTTGATTTGGGAGAATAACTTTTAAAAAGCCATCAGGAAGAAACAGGATCTTGATATTTGCAGCACTGATCATTTCTGCTTGATAGCTCTCATTAAGGATGACAAGACTGCTGGTAATATGGAAGGAAAGAAAGACTCCGTATGTTTCAGAACTGATTTGCTATGAATGTCTTTACAATATTTTACCCTATGCTGCTGATTAGGGGCATTATCTGATGATAAGGATAGATCCAAGGGTACTCTTTGACAATGGACACAATCAGCTTTGTCATGAATCTGTAATATATGAAGAACAAACAAGGGGCTAGAGGCCAGGCATCCTAACAACAGTGTAAAAAAGCCTTATTTTAAACATGTATTTGTTCCTACTACTATTGTTACCTCTATATTTTTATTTATCATCAGTGTTGTGAAGCCTACTAGTCGCTAGATTTTGTGATTTGATAACTTTGCGGCAACTTCTGCAAAGCCCAGGTTTGTGGTTTTGATTTTAAATGATATCTTTTGACAACTGTACATTTCAAATGCCTTGTGTATATAGCTCAGCAATAATGCAAAGTCTGGTGATGCTCAGCCTAATTGTTCACTGCATAGTGAACTTCATTGCTTGTGCTTTCCCATAGCGATGGAAGATGACCTGAAACAGTTAAGAACTGGAAATATGCACTGATATTTTCAACGATCCAGCTTAAAGAAAATGCACGGGAAAGTTAGTGAAAAAAAGTTGGCTGGGTTGTATTTTTCTTTTGATGTTTAAAACAAGCCATTTCTGTTCAGATTTTTTTAAAAGATAATTCTAAATGCTCAATTTAAACACAAGGAGCAGACTTCCAAATGCAGGCATGGATGCATGCCCTTCCCCTTAAATGAGTAACCCTTTTGTGTTTCTTACATACCCATTTTTGTGGGTACTTGCCACGTTCAGGCCTGCAAACCAAAGTGATGCACGTACTGTGGAAGTGGAGATGATGTTTTTCATAATCACATTTTGAAAGACTTGTTCTAGATGCAAAAAAAAAAAGTCTGAAGTTGGATTGCAGTGCTCACCCAGAAACTTACCCAGCTGGACCTTAAGACTTTATGAGATTCACACTTACTTCCATGTGTGTCTTTGCTAAAACCTACTTCCTTCCAGGGCTCGGTTCTGTGGAGTGCTGGAAAAAAAAGGAGGTTTTGGGATTTATCTTCTGCCACGTCGGTGCCCATGAAGGCTCTCCCCACGTAGTAGTGCTGGTGCCTTAGCCCTAAAAATGAACAGAAATGTTTGCATATGGTTTTGGATGCAGCAGTTTTTTTCTCAAGAAGTGAATTTCAGAGCGATAAAAAGCAAATGTTTCATGGTGCAGATTACTCAGGACAGTTTTACAGATAGTACCCTACATACAGACATGGTTGTTTTACATTATTCTCTGTGTCTTTCTTTGCAATCTGACCTTGCAACAGATTAAGATAAAATGTAACAAATGGGCCAAATTTAGATACCACCATAACCTTTTAAACAAATTATAGTTAAATGAAAACACACAATTACATTATCCAACAATTAAGACAAATATTTACTTGGGGTTCAGCCTGACTTTAGAGTCTGGGAAAAAGAGTTGCAACTAAAATGTAAAAGTTTGTATGCTAGCAACTCTTGCCCTGATCCTCCTTCTGATCACAGAACTTATATATGATCAGAAAGGTGTGACGGCAACATCTGTTCTTCTCCTCTCGCTTTTGCATGCTTTAAGTTACTATAAAAAGTTCTAGGGCAACTACTAAGCACATTTGTGCCTCGTTTAGATAAAGCACAGCCAGAGCCTTCCCGATGGCCTGCTGAGCAGACAACCTCAGACTTTATGCATGAGATGCAGTAAAATATAATTGTCCTCAAATGTGTTCCCACCGAGTTAGGAAAATGCCAAACCATAATTGCATCTAACTCAGAGCATTTGATGTATAAAATAATAAGATTGTTTTACAAGTGGCTCTTGCCATGCTAAATTTCACATTGAGTTTTAGTGGTCAGTGTAATAACGGAGTTCAAAGACAGACTACTCAAATGTTCCACATTTTAGTTGTCTTTTGAAAATAATTATAACCGAGTTTTGGAGCCAAAGGTCTTTAGCCATAGCTAACACAGTACCTTTCTTTGACTGCCTTTCTGCTTTTTTTCTGTATGTTAGGCATTTGTATGGAGGAGATGCCTTCTGAACTATCTCTAATTTAAAACTATTTGTTGTAAATACTAGGGACGACTTGCATATATATTTTATTTTGACAAGTGTTTTGTAACATTTTTATCTTACGTACATTGCTTTGTGCATCTTACCATCTGTGTGCTGTTACACGTTGTAAATGAAGTGTCCTGGCTACAGAGCAGGTGAATTGGCTGTTGACGGCTGAAGTACAGTGTATGGGACTGCAGTAGCTTGATGTGCATTTGTTCTGAAGTAATTGCATTACAAGGTTTATTTACTCTTGGAACACTGTTTGTCAAATGAATCTATTTTCTGGAAATAAGTACAAACTTACATTCCCATTATTTTTCTCTTATTGTACGTGTTTGAATTAAATCATGTACAAAGCTGAAGTTCCTCAGCTGTGTCTTATAAAACTTTATTGTGCAGTTTTAAAATTGTTGTGGGGTTTTTTATTGTCTACAAAATATCCTCTGTGATGCAAAAATGTATCAACTGTCATATTTATTTTATTATTTTAAAGCAAAAAAGGTCACACCCTCCTCTCTTGGTTTTTGCAGTCACAGCTGCAGTACTTCCCAGCACAAGTTCATTTTAACAACTACTAAACGTGATTCTGGGATTGAAGTCTTCATCGTTCAGGCAAAACCCATCCTTGTTACTGTCCCAGCCATATGCATCTGCAGTGACTGTGCTTTACCTTGTCCTGGCAGACAGCTCCCACAGTACCCCTTGGAAGTAAATGCAAATGCAGCCTCTGTATTAGTAAAGCTCCTGCTAACAGAGGATGGTGACTTAAGTACTGTAGTTCAGATAAGGAGGATTATATTTTATTTTCTTTGGAACAAAAGCAAAACCTTTTGAAAGGGTTCATCCAAAAGGCATGTTCTGTAAATGTGTGTGAACAGGCTTACCTGCCTGCTTGTTACAGCAATGGGCGACGCTGCTGGAGATTCAACTTACCGCTCTGATTCGGGGAAGTTTTTCGTTTCTTGTTATCCTGACAGAGCAGGGGACCACATCTGAAAGGCGTGCGTGTGTCCTTCCTGCTCAAGGCTGCGTCAAAAATTACGTTTCTCTGAGACACATTAGCTTTAACAAAATAACATACTTTGCTGAAATCTTTTCACCAAAAATGCTTTGGCAGTTTCAAATGCTGGCAGAATAGTTGGGTTTGCCAATTCTTTCGCCCTCCTTCCAATGTCCAAGCTCTTATCTCTATTTCTTGGCTCCCCTCACAGCGGAGAGTTTCCCAGGCCTCCCAAGTGCTGCTGCTGCAGCAGGATGCGTGCCGAGTGCTCCAATATCAAAGTGAAAGGCACAGTCTGAGTACTGAGGTAGATCGGATGACCAAAAAACATACCTTGAGCAAACACTGGAGTACGGCGTTGTGATCAATAGGCTTTCTAAGGAGCTTGCAATTCATCTGGCCATGGTGAGCTCATCTGTGCATTTTATTTCCTGCTTTGGCAGTCAGGCTAAATCCTGTCAATTGTTCCATACCGTCAGCTTTTAAGTTCCTCGAGAGCTGATCTATCAGGTGGACCTTTTAGTTCGCGCAGAAATAGCACTGCTTGTCTCAGGTTTTTTGGTTTGGTGGGTTTTTTTAGAGGCTACATGATGATCTGTGCTTGGTAACAGAGACAAGGATTCAGGCCTTTTTATGTTACAGTACCAAAGGAGAAATGAAAAAGTCAGCAATGGAAAACTGCACATCATGCAGCCTGTAAGGAAAGCACACAAATATTTAATGTGTTTCTGAATATTTTTCAAAATTCAGTTATTCTAACTAGCTAGAGAACATGTAATTGTGAGAATATGTCTAAACTGTATAAACTGTCAGCACAACATGTCTTTTTTTTAATCTTAGGTCTGAGTTAGGTTTAGTTCACTGCAGTCAGAACTGACTTCTGGTTGTCCAGGTGAGTACTAAGGGCTGAGAACTCACATACTGCCACTATTAAGTATTTAGGCTCTGGTTTCAAAAAAAGATGTATGTGTGTGCGTGTGTGTGTGTGTGTTTGTATCCATATATATTTACACACACACCCACCCCCTGCCTTTATAGACTCCATATGGCACCCCCAGATAATGTCTCTGCTGGTACCTACAGCAGGTTGCACCAGACAAGTGATCCACACCCATCACACCTTCCCTCTGTTTATGTTACATCTTACATTTCTGTTGTGCATCTTGGCGGTGGGGGGACAACGACACCTGAGCAAGGTTTTTACCCGAGTCATTTTAATGTTTTAAGCATTCAGAGTGGGCCACCAGCAATGACGGACAAACCACTCCGCAGACAAGCGAAGGTTGGAAGGTGTCCGCATCACTGGAGTCTGGTGTCAGCAAAGTTCAGAAGGGCAAAGCTGAGAGGGCAGAGGTTAGCAGAGCAAGGAGTACCACTGCCCTTCAAGGGCTCAGTTTCACTCAGAAGAGAAACACAAGATGATGTAGGATTTATCGACTGTTTCTCCTGGTGATTTTTGGAAAGCTGAAACTGCTTCAGGGGGAAGGAGTTGTTCCAGGTGCTCCTGAGGGACTTTGCTGGCAGAACCAGGCACATGCCAAATTCCTCCTTGTTTCTGGCACATAGGAAATAAGAAGGCAGAAGGCCCAATATATACACTGAAGTGAACTGTCAGTAGGCAGATTTGCTAGGCACAGTTAACCTTGGCCTCTACCTATGAGCATACCCCAGACTTTAGAGATACTGACTCACAAAGGACTGAAAAAGTGTCTAGAAGGTGCTCTGCTCATAAGGTTGGGTATATCTTCTTTTATTAACCATCCATCTCATGGTTATTACTGCCATATTCAGTTCCTAACAAAGGTAATTAGCACAGCAATCAATCTAAAAAATCCCTGCATCTCCTGCCATTCAGAAGCAACATTTTTTAAAAGCAAATTAAGTACTTTTGCTACTGTGTAATTATTTCCAAGGCATTATTCTGTGATGAGGCAAGGCACACTAGAAAGCAGCTGATGGTAGTTTGTCTTTAAGGCCATTCCTACAGCAGTTTTCTTGGTTCTCTGCTAAAAAAGCATCAAACTGGACTAACTGCAGAGTCTGTCAAGGTAAATGTAACTAATGAATTACGTCATTCTCACCTCAGGATTGGGATACACAGACCGTCACTGTTGTCATTGTAAAATTCACAGCCTCTTTTGGATCAGCGTAAGGACCCTGCCACCCGGGAGGCCCTGCTGCTGCCGGTGCCGTGTCCCCAGGAGCCCCTGCTGCCCCCAGTGCTGTCACCCCAGAGCCACCGGCTCTCCCAGCACCCTGCAGCCAGGAAGGTTCATCAATAAATCCAGGTTTTCTGCATGGCAGGACAGATCACTGAGGGCACAGCACTAAGCTGGCAGGGTGGGCTATTAAACTTTTGAAGTGTGAGAGGAGGCCAAAGCTAAGCAATCCTAGAAAAATTCAGATGGTGCCTAACGGGTAAAGAGAAAAGGATTGATTGTCGTGGCTCTCATTTCTTCTTCTCAATTAGCACAGCAGCGAGGCTAATTTGGCTACAGAAGTTCATTCAAGTAGAGCAGCTAATTGCTGCACATTACCCTTCCTTTTCCTCAGAGCACGGTAGATACAATGTCCCAGATACAAACCAGGGCACTATAACGCTTGCAGTATTTTCGTATTACCACAAGGTGGTGGTGAAGACCTTAGTGAAATCTATTCACTGCTCAGCTGTGCTGAGGATACATTATTTGATACGCAGACCACACATGTCCTATCTTTGCAGTGTGGGAACCCCCTCAGACACAGTGTTTTCACTCACTTGCACGAACGGGGTGAATTAAGGCCACTTCCTATAACACATTAACTCCTGTTACTATTGGTTTTATCCTTCACTGTTCATGATCACCATTTAAGGAGTTGATGATACGCTCAGTTGCTTACCACTAGTCCTTAGACAGCAGCAGTTTCAGTAGTTTCAAGAAGACACAGGTGAGTATCAAGTTATGGCTTCTTCAAATTTAGTTACCAATAATATATAATTTAGTAGCACAATAGCTTTGACTGATGCTTGAATGGCTAGATGGAGAGCCTGCTAATTACACATGAAAAGCTCTCTTTGTCATTCCATTTATTTACTTTAACTCAACCTCGTTACTTCTTTTCCACAATCATCTAATATTTGTGATGCCACGTTCACAGCATTGTTATTTTTAATTTCTATAGTCTTTTTGTCCCTAATTCCATTGTAAATTGCTTGACACAGAAACAAACTTTATTACATGTTTTTGCAGCACAATAATGGTACGAGACATGCCTTCCATCCTACAAACCAACCAAGCTGTCAAAGGCTAACATTTGTATAATGTATTTGTATAATGGAACAGGCAAATCAAAGCCTTATTATAGAATCATAGAATCATTAAGGTTGGAAAAGACCTCTAAGATCATCGAGTCCAACCGTCAACCCAACACCACCATGCCCACTAAACCATGTCCCTAAGCGCTTCATCTACACGTCTTTTAAATACCTCCAGGGATGGTGACTCAACCACTTCCCTGGGCAGCCTGTTCCAATGTTTAACCACTCTTTTCAGTAAAGAAATTTTTCCTCATGTCCAATCTAAACCTCCCCTGGCGCAACTTGAGGCCATTTCCTCTCGTCCTATCGCTAGTTACTTGGGAGAAGAGACTTGACACCCACCTTGCTAATCCATTTTAACAATTTACTTTCATGTAACAGTGGTAAAAGCCAAAGTACAGAGCACTTCAGCTTAATATTGGAATAAATAGGAAGATTCCAGTTTAAACCTCTGTTTTAATTATTGAACAGCTCTCAAAATTAAATCACTGACCTTTGAGAATTTAGTGACCAAACAAGTACTTGTCCTCAAGGCACATATTTGAAGCATGCATTCCTTTACATGAAGCTTTTATACTCTGGTTAAAGATGCCCAAGAACACTGCAAGTACAAAGTGAATGAGGTAAGACCAAAGATCCTATATACGTGATGATGGTGGTGGTGATGATGATGATATTGATGTTGTCAGCCTGTGGAGAGGAGTGCATGTACGGGGACCAAACTGCCTATTCCTTAGACAAAAAACACTCCCTTAGACAACTGGGAATCAGGTGTTCTGTCAGTGCACAAGGACTGTCAGACTTCTCCATGGGGTGCATCATATCCTAACAGCGTCATACAGAGCACTTCTTCCTTTTGCACTCTTCTGGAGTCTTTTGACTAAGGCAGCAAATGTTTATATAGCTCAGAAGTAGCAAATGTTTAATCTATTTTCAACTTTCTTTAGTGCCAACCAGCAGCAGCAAAGTGGGATTTTGCTGGTGGGTGATCAAACATCTCTCTATAGACCATTGGCAAAGGCACCATAAATCATATTTCCAATAATTGTTGCAAAATGGGGAACTTTTCTGAAGACAGAAGAAAAAGATTAAGGAACGTGTCCCAAAATTAAGGTCTTCCTCTATAAATTAAGTTAAAAGAATATTTAGATCTAATATTGCTAACAGGGTGTGATTATTCTTATTGAGAATATACTAGTCTCTTGCTACATGGTATTTGTGTGCATTGTTTCATAAGACTGAGAAATGGTGGTGAAGAGAATAAACAGAAGACTTTTTTTAGTCAATGCTAGTTAGTATTTTAAAAGGAATACGGATCTTAGTATTAAGTTCTCGTTAATGAAAGAACCAATTAAAAAGCCAATTACGTAAAATTTACTCATTCTATCACTTTTACCTGTATAAGTACTTAGCCTACATAGCCCAAGCTTCTGTGCATTAGACATTTATGAATATTAATTCCAAATAAAATGGGCATTGTGTTGCTATTTGATTTTTGTTCCTCAGTCTAATCTCTGCCCATTAATTGCTCTTACACTCACTTAAACCAGTTGTGTCCAGAATTAAGTATTAATGTATTTCAGTGGGCCTATATTAAAAGACATTATATAGGAGGGACACTCTAATGAAAGGATAAATACAAGCTGGACTCCAAGTAGCACAGTTACATGAAGGGGGAGAACCAGACTAAAGACTTGTTTTTGCCAAAAAACTCTCTTACTTGATCCCTCACATCTTTGCCCTCATCTCACGCTGTTCCAGCTCTGACGCCCTCAGGTCATTCAACTTATTAACCCAGTAGATGACTAACTCCAATAAAAAAAAAAAAAAGAGAAAAAGATGATCGCTTTGTGCTGAATTAGGGGGTTGAATTGCCCTAGCTCACCTCCTGTGGCACCAGAGACAGCTCCTGGGAGATGAGAGGTACAAGTGTGCAGTCACAAGTAGGTGCAGGGAGAAATGTGGATGGAGAAGCGGGCATTAAGACCTCTGCTTCTTCTTGGTTATGAGCTGTTTGACTGGCTCAATTATATTATTTTTCCCTTAAGAAGCTGTTAGATAGATACTGGGTTATTAATGGCCAACAGTGATAAAAGGTTGGAGTCCAGAGAGAAGAAGGGTTTCCTTACAGACTCCAAATGCATAAGGTGCCATTTGGTAGGAAGTCTTTGAAATACAAAAGAGGATGCTGGAAGATGTAGACAGGCTTCTGGATGGCTCTGAAAGGCAGCAATGGCCACGAAAGAGCTCCTCTTTGGGCACTGTGCTGGCTAGAGTTGTTTACAATGAGATTTCTGACCAAGGAGAATGCCTATGTGTTATGTAAGCAAAACTACAGCTCAGAGAAACAGGACATTGTATGAATGCTTGTGTACAAATGTGGGATCACTGGTCCTACCTGAATCACCCCCCAAGACTTCAAATTTTGACTGTCGATTTGGGCTTAGGACAGCAACAACATTATTATTAGCACGCTTCCTTGTAGACTTGCCAGACATTGGGGTTTCACGGTTTTGGTTGGAGTAAGGCAGGTCACTGGAAGTTCTTCGACATATAGCTGCTGCAACTGTATATTCCTTGCTGTAATTGCTGGGGGGAAAAAAAAAGAAAGATCACTTTTGCCCGAGTTGCTTTTTTGTTATGATCTTGAATTTGGGTTAGGTTCAGCCAAATCCATGAAATCTGGGCTTTGTCAATGCACTCATGGTTTAAATAGAACAGTGTGAAACTCTATGGGATGCATTGAGCTGTTGTTTTCTTGTTTGCTGGATAGATCCTGAGGATATCAAGGGTAGCTCCCCAGAGCTTTTGTGACTTTCAGCTGCTCACCATCTACCTGCATCAAAATTTCCCTTTGCAGAGTCACTTATTTCCACAAGTCATACTGCATGAGAAAATATGAAACAGAACCTGATGCTCCAAATCACAGGGAATTAAGGAATATTTCAAATTGTATAAAGCTGAGTTAATGTTTCAAACGTGTAATGATGCTCTGGCTGATATTCCCATTAAATTATTATTTGAAATAGCACTCAGTAGTCCCCAGGACTGTACTTGGTGCTATATAGAGACCTATAAATAAAACAAAACAAAACAATAGACACCATGAAAACCCATTTCCTTTTTTTCCTCCCTTCCCCCACCCTGCATCCCCTTCTAAGGTAGACTTAGGCAGATGTACTTTTGCTTTCTTAAATCTTTCAGCCAAAATCATATAACCTATCTAAAGAATGAAAAGCTGGATTATACTGCTGGCTATTGTAGTCAGCACAGCAGAAACACAAAAACAGGACGTCTGTACCCAAGGGTATCCTGGCATCCCCGGCAATCCTGGGCACAATGGCATACCCGGTCGTGACGGACGTGATGGTTCAAAAGGCGACAAGGGAGAAACAGGTACTATGTTCAGAATGAATGATTTCATGTATCAAATGCAATGCCATTAGTTCCCGAAGCTGTCTGTAGTCACACTGCATCAACGGGATTATTCTGCCTAGCCTTCAGAAAACATTTCAGACATTGGTCATTTACTTGTTTGAAGAAGGAAATATAAAGAAAGACCTAATAATGAAAGCAAGATAGCGAATACAATGAAGAGGTCAGGTCCATGGGATAAAAACAAAAGCAGAAAGACTTCACCTTCTACTTTGGAAATATTCTCATGTCTATTTGAAATTTTAAAGCTTGTAAACCTACTCCTACATCTCTAAGATAGCAACTGTATTTCTGTAAAGAGCTTCAAGCCCAGTAAAAAAAAAAACAACAACTGATACCTTGTTCGGTGTAATAAGAAGTGTGCAGTGGTAAGAAGATTTCTCTTTCTTACCTAAATTTTACATTTGTAGGACTTGCTTCTGAGTGTGCCTACTTGCTGTAACTCAAAAGTCACTAGAGGGAAGTTCAGGAATGGAGACTATTGAAAAACAGTGTAGGATTCATCTCTGCTCTGACAGGCTATAATAGAGATTTGTGTGTGATACTGAAGACAGAGGTAATCATCTCAGCATCCTAAAGCTAATAATTCCCATAGTACTTCAAGCCTCAGGATAACGACGACCCTTGCATCCATGCTGGAATATCAAGGCCAGGGTTGCACAAGGTGATAAATCTGTGGCATGTGGGTATATAACACTTCATCTGGAGTGTCACAACCCCAGAATGCAAAGCACAGGACAAGTGCAAATCTGCTGCTTCAGATTTGTTCACAAAAATTGGGGGGGGGGAAATTTTCCCCAACAGGCTTTATGTCAGGTCAGCTATTGTGTGGCATCACACAGGTGGCATTATGGCTTAATGCATAAACCTATCACAAACACTGTTATTGTGGGCCTGGCTAACTCAGCTGCACAAATCAATCTGGATCAAACTCGTACTTATCAGATAAACCCTTCTACAGAGTGCTGATCTTAAGGATTGTGAATCACAGCTCTTTTCAGTGGAGTATATAATCTAGTACATAAACCAAACTGAGGTTAACAGTCGAAAAGAAATTAACTTAAAATGTGCTAAAGTGTTTTACTATGTCTTTCAAGCTAGTGGGAACGTCTGCTTTTAACAGACCGCTAAGCTAATGAATCACCTGCTCCACCAGAAAAGTATATGCCTCTGCAGACAGCGTATGCTGCAGAATCAGTGTTGAAGGTGTAGTTTGATGTGCGGTTCTTTGATGGCTATGCTGGTATAGGCAGGATCCTCTACCAGATCCTTTTCCTACCACTTGACTCTACTCTCTTATACACCACAACTGTTTGTGTGGCTATACAGTAAACTAGATCAGCTGAAAAATAACCAGCACTTATAATTTGGGCAATGAAGAGTTATTCACTGCTTATCGCCTGCCCTGGACCACTGGAAGACAAGTCTACCAACTTACATATTTACCTCAGTGATTGCTAAAGAGTTATTTTGAACTCTCTTGTTTATAAAATGATTTAGAGTTCTCTGTCAAGCAACCACTCACGTGCTCCTTCTGCTTTCAGTGCCCTAGCCTGGCTAAAACCAAAACCTTTTAAAACTTAGAAACAAACAAAAAAAATTCCATTAGCTTCTTAATAGGCACATACAACTAACTGCCTTCTCTTTCTATATGCAGGGTCCAGGAAGGTCTGAAAAATAGAAAATCTAGAGCTTACTTATTTTCATTTATCTTATAAAGGTCCTCACTTTACTCCAGTGAGTTATCACATGATATAACTGGTTTCTGATTAAGTCCCCAACTTTTTTTCCTAAATTAAGCTATTATGATGACTGTACTGACTACTCTTTGTTTGAACAAATTGGAGTGACTGTACCATTCTTTATATGGTATGTTTATATTGTATGTACCCCTTTGCAGTTAAATACATGAGACTTACTTTTGTTCCTTACCAAGTCAATGAAATTTCAGCAGATGCTGGACTGTGCCCATTGTGCAGAAAACTGCTAAAGAACTGTTCTCCAGCCTGTATGGCCGGAGAGCTGTTCTTGGAATGTGGTTACATCCAAACTGCCAGCTCTTTTTTCTTCTGTTGCATTCTGGATGCAAATCCCAGTTTCGATCACACATCTCTTGGTCACCTGTGATGTCACTACAAAAATGACTTCTATAATTGCTCTCTTTAGAGCAGTGGGAAGTCCGTGTCATGCTAGATACAGGGATCAAGAGTGTGAATGCCTTCCCCAGATCTACGGGCAATATTATTCCACTGTAATGTTTCATTACCTTTGGCCAAACCCCTGCAGATGTCTCTTCTTGAGAGGGGAGTTTACCATTGTTTCACTACTAGGCTTCCTGTCCCTGCAAAGCTTCTTGCTGAACATGGCCTCCTCACTCCTTTTCCTGCTGGTATCTTCCACGGATGGAGGCAACAACAGGACAAAAGGTTTTCACATTGGTGGTCCTGACCAGGGTATAGCTCCTCTACATATCTCAGTAACCCACCTCTTTATGCCAAGGATTCCCTCTGTCTCAAAAAAGCACTGTCCTCAAGCAAGGTTTCTGTGCTCTCTGTCAATCTCTCCATAAGATAAAAGTACCAGCAGTGGCACCCACTAAAAGTCAGGAATAAGACTACTCTTTACATTACTGTTTAGCCAGGCTTGAAGAGGGAGGATTAGAGAAGGATTCATCCCAAGTTTTCTGGTAATTTAATTGTTTAATGAAAATCTGTTTTTCTCTTCTGTACTAGGCAAAGCAGGACTTCCTGGCAGTCCAGGAAAAGATGGTGCAAATGGAGAGAAAGGCGAACAAGGTCAGAGAAGGAGTGTTTCAATTTATTTGTCTATCAACTGCTGCCCTTGTGTTTGTGAGCACTGGACGTGCTATACATTCTGGCTGTAGCGAAAGTACCATAAAGGTTAAAAAACCTTTTTTCCAGAAGTAGTAGAGGCTGCACAGATATGCTGACAATACAAGAGGAATTTGCCACCTACAATTATCCCACTGCCTCTGATGCCCTACAACTTGTTCACTCAGCCTGTTATCCTACCTTTCCCATCTCTGATTCTTTTGTCAGCTTCTGAGGAAGACACCACATCTGCAGCTACCTCAGGAAAGTGAGGCTCCTGTAACTATGTATGCAACTTCAGGGAAAGGGACTTTTAAAAGAAATTCTAGAAGACACAAGTTATACACCTAAAAATACAGTAGATCCTGTATACTTCACCTGTTTAGCCAATCTATGCATATGCAGCATGTCTCCTGTGTCAGATGGAAGTACATGTGCAGAGTGACTTATGCATAAAAGCAGGGAGTCAGCCATTGTGCAAGTGGCATCACATCATTCTGCACAAATTCAGTAACTCTGAGCTGCTGGACTTGTGCATCCTTAGAGTAATTGTACACAGACAACGTATATAAACTTACTGCACCCTCAGTAAGTTTGCAGATGACACCAAGTTGGGCAGGAGCATTGATCTGCTCGAGGGTAGGAAGGCTCTGCAGAGGGACCTGGACAGGCTGGATCCATGGGCCGAGGCCAACTGTATGAGGTTCAACAAGGCCAAGTGCCAGGTCCTGCACTTCAGCCACAACAACCCCATGCAGCGCTACAGGCTTGGGGAAGAGTGGCTGGAAAGCTGCCCAGCAGAGAAGGACCTGGGGGTGCTGGTTGACAGCTGGCTGAACATGAGCCAGCAGTGTGCCCAGGTGGCCAAGAAGGCCAATGGCATCCTGGCCTGTATCAGAAATAGTGTGGCCAGCAGGAGTAGGGAAGTGATCGTGCCCCTGTACTTGGCACTGGTGCGGCTGTACCTCGACTACTGTGTTCAGTTTTGGGCCCCTCACTACAAGAAGGACATTGAGGTGTTAGAGCACGTCCAGAGAAGGGCAACGAGGCTGGTGAGGGGTCTGGAGAACAAGTCTTATGAGGAGCGGCTGAGGGAACTGGGACTGTTTAGCCTGGAGAAAAGGAGGCTGAGGGGAGACCTCATTGCTCTCTACAACTACCTGAAAGGAGGTTGTAGCGAGGTGGGTGTCGGTCTCTTCTCCCAAGGAACTAGCGATAGGACGAGAGGAAATGGCCTCAAGTTGTGCCAAGGGAGGTTTAGATTGTATGTAAGGAAAAATTTCTTTACTGAAAGAGTGGTGAAACATTGGAACAGGCTGCACAGGGAAGTCGTTGAGTCACCATCCCTGGACGTATTTAAAAGACGTGTAGATGAGGCGCTTAGGGACATGGTTTAGTGGGCACGGTGGTGTTGGGTCGATGGTTGGACTCGATGATCTTAGAGGTCTCTTCCAACCTTAATGATTCTGATTCTATATATCCAAAAGCATGGAAACCTGCCAAAGACAGTGTCGAGGTTCTCCAAAATCCTGAAGTTGACCCTGAGAAATAACATACGGTATATGCATTGCATGGGAGTAATTACAAGCTGCTCTACACCCCTCAGACTTTTCTCCAGTCTATTAGAAACGACTCCAGTCCTGGAAGAAGTGTGAGACATGAGGCCAGAAATGTTTAAAATTACCAAAGCTACCTTCTTTTCCTGTGTCCTTGTCCTGATGGACCCACGCTGCTTTTCCCAGAGGCTCACCATACAACCTCACCTGTTTTCAGTTCATTGCTGCTGTTAAATACTCTCAATTGTAAATTGAGAACAGTAAACTGTAAATACAGCATTATTCCTAACATCAGAAGCCAGAGGCTCTTATACAGAAATTACCAGCTTCTTTTCCTGATTGATAGAGTATATGATCATTATGGTATCTTTTGTCTATCAACTGCTAACACGCCCTTTACATCAGGAGACCTTCACCTTCAAAGCCTTGTGCAGCAATCAGAGGATTTTCAAAGGCTTTGAGCTTCAGTCCAAGAGTGGATGAAGGATAAATGGAGCATGTGGCAGCAAATAACAAGGACAAAAAGCCTTTAGTTGCACTGCAGTAGCAATCTAGGTAACCCAAGCAAAGTTCCATCACGTGGAAATCACAGAAACACATGGCAAGCAAGTTCTGGGTGTTGTCCAAATAGAACCTTCCTCTGATTAAATTGTGAACCATCTCCCCCATTTTGTATACCAAAGGCTGAAACCAAGTGTCCGAACAGATGCTACTTGTGCCTGAGATGATGTGAGCTGTCAGTGCTACCATCAGCCTGTAGACAAATCACACCTTCCTTTCTTTGAGCTCATTCTTGCTGCTCTCAGCCAGGGCACCTGTTTTCTAACACAATAGCAGGTTCTTCAGATGTTATGCTTATCCTGCACTTAAATGTATGAGAAATTGTATGTACAGTGAGTACAGTATGTACAGTTGTTGTGGTTTAAACTCAGTCAGCAACTGAGCACCACACAGACACTGGCTCACTCCCCCCTGCCCCCCGGTGGGATGGGGGAGAGAATTGGAAGAGCACAAGTGAGAAAAAGTCGTGGGTTGAGATAAAAACAGTTTAATAATTGAAATAAAATAATAATAGCAATAATAATAATATGATAATAATAATAATACACAAAGCAAGTGATGCACAGTACAATTGCTCACCACCCGCCGACCGATGCCCAGCCAGTCCCCGAGCAGCGGCCCCCCCGGCCAGCTTTCCCCAGTTTATGTACTGAGCATGATGTCACATGGTATGGAATGTCCCTTTGGCCAGTTTGGCTGTGCCCCCTCCCAGCTTCTTGTGTACCTCCAGCCTTCTCAGTCGGTAGAGCATGGGAAACTAAAAAGTCCTTGGCTAGTGTAAGCACTACCTAGCAACAACTAAAACATCAGTGCGTTACCAACTTTGTTCTCATCCTAAATCCAAAACACAGCACTGTACCAGCTACTAGGAAGGAAATTAACTCTATCCCTGCCGAAACCAGGACACACACCTACACATATATGTCTTTGTGCTGAAACTCATGTTGTGCCCCACTAATCCAGTGGAAGATCACAAGAAAGTGTCTTTTTTTTTTCTTTTTTTTTTTTCATTTAGGAGCCAATGGGACTGTTGAAGAGAAAGGGAACAAAGGAGATAAAGGAGAAAGAGGACAACCTGGGAAACTGGGACCAAAAGGAGTTATAGGGTCAGTGGGTTACAAAGGTCAGAAGGGAGAGCTGGGACTGCAAGGTCAGAAGGGGTTAAAAGGAGACATTGGGCCCATAGGTCCAAAAGGGACAAAGGGTGAAATTGGCCACCCCGGAAGAGTTGGTTTCCCAGGGCCAATTGGCCCGACTGGTAACCCAGGTCCTAAAGGTAATACTGGAGCTCTGGGGCCACAGGGTAATCCAGGAGTTCAGGGGGAAAGAGGCTTGAAAGGAGACAGAGGAGATAAGGGGAACGTAGGTGCCCCAGCAGTCCTGCCAAGGAGTGCTTTCAGTGTCGGCCTTACAATCACCACCAAATTCCCCCCCCCGAATCGCCCGATCAAGTTTGACAAGGTGCTGTATAATAGTCTAAATGACTACAACTCAGTTACTGGCAAATTCACCTGCAAATACCCCGGTGTTTACTATTTCACCTACCACATCACTGTCTACTCAAGGAACGTCCGAGTAGCTCTAGTTAAAAACGGCATCAAGATGCTGCACACGGTGGACAGGTACCAGAGTGGAGAGGACCAGGCCTCGGGAGCTGCCATCCTCGAGCTACAGGGAGGAGACGAGGTGTGGCTGCAGGCTCACCAAGGAGAGACTTTCAACGGGCTGTTTGCAGACGCTGATGATGATACCACCTTCTCTGGGTTCCTCCTGTTCAGCACCTCTGACCCGCTGGAGCCGCTGCCATCGCCTGCCGTGTAACTCCACATTATGCATGAATGCTGTATGTCTGTGTCCTTCAGCCCTCCCTAATAAAGTTGTTATCTGCTGGCCAATTTCTACTGGATTCAACAGAAAACAGAAATCACCCAGGGAGGTACCCCGAGGGCTGAAAAGGAGACGTAGGACTGCAGGGCAGGTTGGGACCGGTTAGGTGTCTCCCTAAAAGTTGAGTAAATTTTTTTTTTTACTGAAGTCATCACAGTGGGAAGGTGTAGGATCACACTAGTTGTATCTGTAGGAAACCAGGCCTCATTATGCACACAACTGCTCATTGCACAACTCATTGTGCTCGTTTTCATGACCAGCTGCTAAAACAGAGCTCAAGTCTTCGGAGCCATACTCAGAAGAGTTTGAATTAAATGCCTTCTTGTCCCAGTCACAAGGTACCAGGTGTTTATTTATTAAACTGTCCTAATCTACTGTTGTCAGCTCTGTTTTTTAAAACTCAAAATAAAAAAAATTCCTAATGTGCATAAACCTTTTTTATGACTGCAGTTGCAGGACAGTTCGTTTCAGGAATGGCTTCTGCACAAGAAAGGATAACTCTTAAGAATCCACAGTGCTGGGCTTGACACATTACTGGTTTGGTGACTTACTGTAGTTATACAGGAATGCATGCACCAGTTCTGAAGGGAAAATGTTTTAAAAAAAAGTGGGACAAAATAAAAGATAAAATTTCAAGTTCTGGAATTACGACATGTGGGTCCCTGCCATCTTGTATAAACATTAAGCAGTAGTTACTTACAAGCCAGTTGATATCTTTCTAGGTGGCATGCGTAGATGGACTTGAAACTTGGTTAGTTTGCATCCAACCATTTCAAAATAATTTTTAAACTTGGAATTAGCGTAGTTTGATACCTCCACAGGGGCTGCTTGCTCTGTGGCACAGATGAGTTTTGTTGCAGCTGGGTGGATTTTACAGCTTTTAAATATGGTTCTTTCCTCTCTGTGTAGCCGAAGGTCTGAAATAGAGTGAAATAGAGTGATAGGAGGAACTGCCATGTGGATTCTCTGATGTGGGCAGATATTCAAAGCCAGTGCAAAAATACAGCATAATGCTGCTGTACTTCAGAATTAGCCGGTGCAAAACAAATTCTCCCAAATGAAAGATAATCTTTAATCAACACTGAAGCAGACATACTGGAGAACTGTTTGAGAGAGATTTCCTGTGCCATAAAACTTTAATTTCTGTTAATTTTCTCAGAATTTTTTCTTTTTTCTCTTTTCCCCTAAAACTCAAAAATATAACAAAAGATGCTGGTAAGTCTCACTCCCTTCCCTTAAAAGAGAATAAAGCAGAGATGCCGACTGACACGGGTCAGCATAATGAAATTTAGCACAAATGCAATGTAGGAGCATGAGGCCTGGCTTCCTATCACCCCCAGCGCTGCTGGGGAGGCAAGGAAACGTGGACATGTCCCCACAGTTGTTGAACCCCAAGTATGGATCGCAGACCCAAAACAAACACGGTGAGGTGGTTTTCTTCAGGAAAAACGGCTGCACTTCTCACGTCAGCTGAATTATGGTGAGGGAGATACTAGGACACTAAGACAGACAAAAGGGTTATGTGAATTTTTCAGTAAGAGGAGATTTTTTTTCCCGTAAGCCACAGGACATAAGTTTGTGTCATAGAAGCATCTGGACCAAAAACCGCTTTAAAATGGACATAGGTTTAACTGGAAAACACGGAGGAGAAATTTCAGTCGGGAGAGGCCCCTCCTCTCACCGCGGCCCCGGCGCCCGCCAGGCCCCCGCAGGCCTGCGGCAGAGCCCGGCCAGCCCGCCGGGCCCTTCCTTTCCCCGTAGCGCCGGGCCAGGGCAAACCAGGCCAGGCCGGGCCGGGCCACGGCCACTCGCAGGCGGCGCCTGCGCTCCGTAACGGCCGAGGACGGATCGAGAGAGCCAGGCGGGCGGGCTGAGGGGAAGTGGAGGCAGGGAGCTCCGCCTCCCTCCGCGCTGGGCCCGCCGGCGCTCCTCCTCCTCCTCCTTCCCTCGGCCCGGACGCGCGGAGACCGCGGCCGAGCTGGGAGCTGAGCCTGTTGCCGGGGCCCGCTCCGCGCCGCTCCGCCATGCTGGCTGGCTGCCGGCGGGCGCTGCCGGCGGCGCTGGGCCGGGTGCTGCGGGCCCGGGCGGCGGGGCAGGGCTGCCGGGCCGTCAGCACCAGCTGGTGCCCGGTGGGTGCCGCCTTCGATGCGAAGCAGCAGCAGCAGCAGCAGCTGCGCGGCAGCGCGGCGAGCGGGGAGACGGTGAGCGGCGGGAGGGGAAGGGCCTGCTGCGGGCAGGAGGCGGCTCTGGCTGCCGGCTGCCTTGCGCTTTGCTTTTCTCGTGTGTAATTTTTTATTTTAAAACTTTTAAATCGCGGTGGCGGACACAGCCAGCATGGCGATGTCTGGGCTGTTACCAGAGGGTTAGGCGGTTACATCTTTGTAAGGGTTTGTTTTGGTTCTAATGAACCAAAACGTTCTGTCTTTTGGACAACACGAGTTTGAAAATCGCGGCCTTGTTTATTGAAACGTTTGCTTAGAGCCTCAGTAGAGACCATGTGTATATATGTATGCATTACCCCTTCCACTCCCAGCTCTTACCTGGCTGTGTCTTTTTTAATCTGTCAGTGTCATGCCAATGCACTTTGGCAATACTTCAAAATCAATTAGACTGCTGACATCCTCTTGTGTGGATATCATTCTTGACGTTCAGTTGCTTGTGGCAAAAAAGCATTTGTTTGCTGGGTTGGTGGCAGTCGGGCTTTCTGGTTTATTTCCTTTTAGGGTGAGTCGGGTACATTTGTTAATGAGAGTCCTGGGAATCTAAACAAGTTCCTGGACAGTGTAAGATGTGTACTTTCAGTGGCACAGTGCATGCAGAATACTTACACCTGTAAAATCAAGGTGTTAGTCTGCTGACTCAGCTATTCCTGCCATGGTGCCCAGGCTGGTGAAGCTGTTGAACTCTGGGACTAAGGGATTCAGTGGGAACAAATCTGACCTCTGTTTATAATCCAGCACTTGTTCGGGAAACTTCTGGCTCTCCTGCCTCTGCAAGCACACTGGTGTAAGTCTTGCTCCAGGAAATAATCCAGTTAAATATTGTGCATTTGCCTGGTTTAGGGAATGAGTTCTGGATTTGCTTGGCCCCCAGAGAGGATGTAGAGTTCGTTGGGAATAGAGATGCATATTTCAGGCTTGCAAAGAGGCTGTGACAGGTAGGGGGTAAATGCTGAGGCCGAGCAAAGAGAATAATGCTGCAGCCATGCAGCCACACCGTTAAAGAACACAGAGACCTGCACCAGGCTTCATTTTTTTGTAATTTTTATGTCAAACTTGGTGTCATATGGAAGAGGAGCTCCATGGCTAATTTGTTTCTAAGAGAAGATACCTCCTGTTCACAGAGGACTACATGCGCACGAAGAGCTCAATTGGGAGGGTGAATGGTGATGCGGGGCAGCAGGAAGGCCAGGAGCTCTCTGGGACCTTGCAGGACACTGCATCAGCTGGCTGAGGATCTGAGTGAAGGGACAGTCTGGAGTCTCTACTACAGCAAGCGTTATTGAAGGGTGGTGTGGTACATGTATATATATATTTGTGTGCACGTGTTTATATACACATGTAGATATATAAAAATATCTTTTTCAGTGTTCATTTCAGTCCAGTTCCTGTTCCCAAATAATAACTTAAAACATGGGAAGTGTGAGGAAAGGGTCTTAGGGTGGCCAGCTTATAGTAAGAGTTAAAAAAAAAAGGCAGTTTTAGCAACAGCGATAGAAAGAAAATAGGAAAAAGCAACTCGGAATGTCCCAAATACTTACTTTAGGGGATGCTTTTGCTTCAGAATATATACTTTTTCAGACAAGCTGTCAATTTGCAGCTTTTCATTTTATTTGGATAAATACTTGTAAGCTACATGCAAACCTGCAACTGACTGCTATAATGCAAAGAGTTTGCAGAAGGTGCATTGTAAAGTGACTGGCCTGCAGATTTTAAAATCCAGATTGTGATTTTTAGATGGTGAGGTTAAATTTGGGAAGGGGTGGATGTTGTGTGAAATCACGTAGCTTGTACTATTAGATGCTGTACTTAGGAGGTAAGGAGATGCTCATGTTGCAGTTTGGCAGTTGCAAAGGGAATGTATTGTTTGCACAGATGCTGTTTTATCTTAAATGGAATTTTTTTACTGTTTTAGGTCTGTATTGTGGAACTTCTCTAGCAGGTAGTGTTAGCAATTTTGTTTGCTCTGCAGTAGGATCTCTTTAAATCTCTTCCACAAATGCAGAACATAGCTGCTGTCTGTGTCTACCCTGCCCAAGTCAGTGTTGGACAGGGCCAGGCTTGGTAAAAACTTCAGGAATAAAACTGTTCATAGCATAAAATTTTTGAGTTGTTGCTGATCATTCCTTTGAGATCTGGTTCCAGTATTTGGAGCTCATTTAATGAGCCTGAGACAACTGACCGATTGCCTGCAATCCGTTGATATCTAGAGCTGCTGGCCAACTTATTCACTGTTTTGACACTCCTGCTTAGTCCTCACATTCCTTGATAAATCTCTTTTGCTTCAGAGGGATGATTTCCCGTCATTTCAGAATGTAAATGCACATCCTATGATTTGTCTGGTGCCCATGCTTTGGAAGAGAGATAAAAAATGCGTTGAGAAAAGGATGGTATAGGAGGTTATGGGGTAGAAGAGGAGAGTTTGTGAGGATTTGATGCCAAACTTTAAAGGTTTGCTGAGAACAATCCTGGCTAAAAGAACCTCAGTGAGCTTTTGCTCTGGGAAATGGAGATGTTTTAGTGTGACAGCAGTGTCTTTGACTGATTTTGTGACTATTCTCTCTACAAAGACTCTCATGTGGGAACGTTTTAGTGAAGTGTCACAATATGCTAGCTAGGGTCATTTTCGGTAAAGTTTTGTGGTGATAATTCCATCCTGAAATAAAGGGGCAGAAATGGAGGAGGGTAATAGTGATGTGTTTTCATTGTGTTCTGCATTGCAGGGTCTGTTTGGTGTTCCAGAACTGAGCTGTCCAGAAGGATTTCAAGAAGCACAGGACAAAGCATTGCAAGAATCGGAACAGCTAGTCCAGAAGGCATGTTCAACACCACCTGGGCCAGAGACCGTAACGATCTTTGATCAGCTTTCAGATGGCTTGTGCAGAGTAGCAGACTTGGTAAGTTACTTTTTTTTATTATTACTTGAAGCGATTTCTTTTAAACTGACTGACTTAATAAGCTTACACCATGTTGTTCCATTTCATGATTTTCTGCACTGCAGTAAATAGCAGATCAGCTCTGTGAAATTTTGTGTTAAGACAGAAAATTAATTGATTGAAAGTTAATTAAAAGGGCTTTTACCAAATGCTAGGTAACTACAAATCCTGTGAAACTGTCCAGTTAATTTTAAGACAGATGTAAAAATAGTATAAAGGCCTTAACAAGAAAAGTAACAGTGAAATCAGAATTGTATTTCTGCTGTAATATTAATACATAAGCTTTCCAGTGTCACTTACATTATGGAAAACAAGGGGTTGCTCTCAGAGTTAAAGCTGGTGTTGCAATACACATGTTTTTAAGTTGTGAAAGTTTGTAAGGGAAGGTCTATAAAGAACTTAAAGATTGAAAGCAGCAGATGAAACTAAACAGTATCGCCTTTTATTAACACAAGAAAAAATGCAGGTGTTTCCTAGATTGCAGTTTCTGTGGTCCACAGAATTAGAGTACTTGGTCTGATATTCTGAACCACAAAATGTCAAGTTTAACAGAGCACTTTGTATTGCTCTCTGGAAACTGTTTGCCCGAAGTATATCTTTTATAAAAGCACCACTCTTTGTTTGAAGGAAGCAGACCCAACCTTCGTACTGAAATCAGTTCTTAATAAATAGGTCACTGAATTTTTTTACTTTGGTTTTCACATTTGAGTTTCTCTGTGTGTCTTCAGTTCTCACATCTTGCTTCTTACTCTTTTCTAGATTCAAGACATCTTTTGTGCCAGGCACTTTTTCCTTCTGAAAGTACTTACATGCTCTGACAAGTCACTATTCTTCTTTTGTCTCTTATATTTTATACAGACTATGTGTAATTCCTCTTAATCAATCAATATCTAATTAAAACACTAATGTCAGAATTCAGTGGTTATAGTTTTGTATTAGTTTGCCGAGTTAAAATTATCTCCTACATACTACTTTCAGGTTTAGATGTTCAGAGATGGAGAGCTTGCAGAGCTCTGTCTAGAAGCAATTTGGTGACTGTTAGCTGTTGGCAGGAATTTTGAGATCTGCCATTCAGCACCTATTCTGTCAATATTATACAGGATTTTAAACAGGGATTCCAAGAAATAAAAATCTTAAGTGTATAACATTTGTAAGGTTGCCTTTTCAATCAAACTGCAATCATACTGTTAAAGTCAAGCTTGTTTCATGTACTTTCTGTAAAATCATGTTGAATGTTTTCAATGTATTCCTGATCTTTAATTAAATATATTCCTAATGTTTAATTCTTTATCATTTCAATGCCAATTCATGTTGGCAGTCATGGAAGCACCTAGCTCCCCAGCCCCCTTTTAGCATCCTTCTAGCCTTCTGAACTCCTTTAAGTATTTGGAGACTTACTAAAAATCAGTAAGTCAAATGAAAACCCTGTTCTGGATCCAAAAGAACTTCTGGGTTTTCTCTTTAAACATATTTCTTCCTACTAGGTAATGATGTCAAAGCATAACTTGATGGTCTGTACAGAAGAGTAAAAAGGGTTTGAAAACAAACCCTCAATGCAAATTTGGTGGTGTGCTGCTTCTTAACTGTGAATTTTAGTTTTAAAAACCTTTTGTAATAACATTTAAATGTATTGGAGTATCTCTATGTTGTAAGGACTCACACCATACTAAAAATGTTTTTAAGAAGTGTGTGGATTAAAGATACTTCTTGGAAAGACTCATTCACTGTCTGGTTTAATAGTTGTCAGCACAGTTTTCCAATAAGCTTTATTTTTTAGGAAAAAAAAAAAGTGCAAATTCTGCAAATAGATTGCACGGAACTGTAGAAATAAATGTTAATGTAAATGGAACTACTTGAGTGTAACTTTGTTTATAATTCAAGATTTTTTTATTTGTCTTTTTGCCTCACTGTTTTCTTCTTCTACTATGTCAGGCTGATTTTGTGAAAATTGCCCATCCTGACTTTGCATTCAGAGAGGCTGCTGAAGAGGCTTGCAGGAACATTGGTACTGTGGTAGAGAAGTATGTTTTCTTCTTTTTTTTTTTTTTTTTGCTATTTCCATATGTATCTTTAAAAATTACTGTATGATCATCTATGAAAACGGCAATCAACAAAAAAATATGTAGGAAGGATTTGCATGTGAGAACAAAGTGTCAGTCTTGCTGTTACAGATATTCAAGGATTTAGCTTCGTTACAGTATCTCATGAAAAGTTATTCTATTTTAGTTTCAATTTGTGTTCTGAACAGTTTTTAAGTTATCAACTGACTCCATGTCACTGAAACCCATCAAAGACTCAAAGCTACATTTTTCTAGAACTTGTGACAGTTAACTAGCTGTTGTAAAGCATATGTACAAAGTGCTAATTTGTTTTTAAGATTTAAGCTGTTATATTTCACCACACTTTTTCTTCTGGTTTGCTGACCCCTTGAATTCCAGCCAGTGAGTGGGATATGTGAAAGAGAAAAGAACAGTCTCCTGTTAAAATGAGTGTTTGAGGAGGTGTCTGTCTGGGGCTGAGATATATGCCTGGTCTACCCTAGCATGCTTGTGCTTTATTTAAAACCCCATTTCATAGAACATGTTCTTAAAGACTTCTGTTTCTGAAGTTAGGCTCTTGTTTGGGTCCCCCCCCCCTTTTTTTTTTAAATATCTTAAAACCTAAATCCTGAAAGTTACCTCTGTGGTCCTTGACTACAGTGGATTGATTTGCTTCTCTTCTGCTCTTGCTGCTGCGAGGGTGGAAAGGGGTGATCTTTAGTCTCCAAATACAGTGTCCTTTCAGTATCTTCCCTTCCTGTGGCATTCAGGAGTAGCCTTCTTAAGTGAAAGCTTTACCAAGCAGTACTGTGAAGGTGACCGAGAGTCTGCTGCTTCCCTCAGGATTCCTAGTAAGTGGAGGCAGTGACTGGTTGACCTGGTGTCCCACACTAAGTTGCAGAGGCAGTGAGGCCTTTTGTACTCTGAGGAGGACAGCAGTGCATCAATTTGTTTAGTGAGCCTTGCGACTAACATGGCTGGCTAAAAAGAGAATTCCAAGATTAAATTCAGCAGAAACTGTTACTTTGGTCTTGCCAGCGTGTTTGGGAAACCTTTCACTTGAAAATGGATTTTTCAAGACTTAGATTGAGCACACCATCTGTAACAGTATGTCTTTAATATCTGAATACCACTTCATATTTAAACTTTGTAGAAAGAAGGAAGTATTGACAAATTAACCTGAGAGGTTCATAAACTATTGTAAATGCTCAAAACTAGCTATTGTTGAATGTTTGTTTTCATGGGCAAATGGTACCCCTCAGGAACTACTAACAATACATACCTGCTTTTAGCCACTTTTTGACAGAGTGCTGGGCTGCTTATTTAGCACCTTCTGTGCGGAGCCTTTTCTGAAGTACAGGCATGATTCAGTGTCTTCTTCTGTCTCTGAATTGGGTATTGGTAATTATTAAGTTCATTTTACACATGGGGCTGCAGAGGCTTCCTGCACCTCAGATGATTTAAGAAGTTAGTGCTCAAGACTGTCAAACTGGGGGCTGCTGCCCACCGCAGCTATGCTGACGTATGTGCGTGTGTTTCATTCCCCACTGTGATTCCCACCCAATAATCCAGGTTGACATACATGCTGGTAGTTAACATGCCAGCAAATCTGATGGACATAGTACTGTCTGGCACAGGGACAGTGATGGGCATCTGGAAATGTTCTGGGGATAGAAAGCTCTTAGCCTACTTCAGTGGCAGCCAGCAGCACATTTATCTGATGGCAAACTTGAACACATATTTTCCTTTAATGGAGTCCTTTAAGGATTAGAAAACAGTTCTCCCACCTTTATGCCCTCGCCGTGATTATCTTTGTGTGTGAAAAATAAGCTGTCAGTCTTAGACTTGCTTGTCTTTGCCACAAAATGCCATCCAGAAGTATTTTCCTATTGGATGCACAAGGCCTGTTTCCATGCCAGTTTGTCCACACATCCTTTGTATACAAATTTTGTAGTTTTTAAGTGTGGTTGTGAACAAGAAAGCATTTAGAAAATACAGTCCTTGGTTTTTAGTGTTGTTTTAGTAAATATTAAGCTTTGCCTTTGAATGAGTAGTACCAAGAGACTGAAATACTAGTGTTTGTTGCTAATGTGTGATTCTTTTACTCTGTATCTTTCCAGACTAAATACAGATATTGAACTGTGTCAGAGTTTGAGACGTCTGCTAGCTGATGAAATTGTTATGAGTTCACTCGATCCAGAAACCAGGTACTTACTAATGCTTACAGATTTAGATTTTTGGATAGTATATACTATTCCTTATTGTGCTTATATTTTGTGTTTTGTTAAATTAATTAAATACAACTGGAAAACATACTGCATCTCTGTTACTAATTTATTAGTCACTACTAAATTAACTGCACAGGAGTTAGGAAGTTTGTAGTTGTGTAGTCTTGGAGGATGTCTCTGTGACTGTAGGGCACAAGATGTATTTAAGCTGAATAACTGAGATCTGCAAAAACAAAAAAATGAGAACTTAAGATTTTCTTCAATAACACCATTTTGATTAAAATGAGATGCTGTACTGTGGTGTATATATTAGTGTTTTTAGCAATAAAAGTAGGGAACAGACTATATAACTTGATTTCAGTTCATAGAAACTTATTTATATCTTTCAAAATCAGATTATCAGTATATTTATTTAAAGCTTACTTTATGGTTGCTGTAAAATGTTTTATTGGCTGCTTATTCAGTTATAGTTTTGAATTATTTATTCGCTGACATGGTTAGACAAGCTTAATGTTTGAGTAAGTTACTTCCTTCTTCCTTCTTTCCCCACAACCAAGGATGTTAGATTTGAAGAGGTCTTTTTCTGATCTGTTAGAATAAATGAAGTGTCAAATGAAAATGGTAATTTGCACAAATTGGTTAAACATCTAGATTAATGTAGTGGAATTATTTTGAAAGATATTTTCAATGCAGATGACTAAAATAACTACAAAGGAAAAGTCCTATTTCACTGAGTAAACTGTTAAGGACCTAAAACATAGAAAGTCTGTGTCCATAATAACAATACTCATAACTGTGGTGTTATTCTCGTTGAAAGACATGAAACCTAAATAACTACTAAGGGCAAAATCTGTTAAGAAATTATGCTTACTATCAAATGAGGCTGTTTTAACAGGGATTTACTGTATTTTTAGGCGAGTGGCAGAACTTTTTATGTTTGATTTTGAGATCAGTGGCATTCATTTGGATGAAGAAAAGGTAATTTTTGGCTACAATTTATGAACAGAAATTTGCCTGACTACCAAAGACCACATAATGAAACATGTGGGACATGAATCATGTGATTCTGGGCCAGTTTGTCCTCCAAGATTTCCATTGTCCTCTGTGGAATTTTGTCTTCTCAGAAGTGATTAATTTTGTCTATTTTAAATCACTTCTAAAGTGCTTTTTTTAATGTTGTTTTAGATATTAGTTGGCGCTTCTTCCCAGTTTGGCCCTCATCATTCCTTTGTCTGTTCTGAAAAGTTGTAAGCAAGACCTGGGATCCTGCTTCCTTTGATTGGTGTCTGCATCACATATTTAAAATAGCTGCTTAGCTGTCTGAACAACCTATTTACAGAGGGGGGGAAAAGCAGCACCCAGTGCACTGTGATGACAGGTTAATCAAGTAGAGTGTTTTAGAAGGGATCAGGTGTGTGTCCAGGCTCTCCTTTGGTGCTCATGTAACCAGAAGTTGTAAATCTTGTTCAAAATTGAATGTCTGGGCATGGTCTGATTACCTCTTTTGGAGCTTTTACATGCTTTTGCAGTAGTTAGTGATGGATTTGCCATCGGCTTTCACCATGCTTTGTGGTATGGATGCTCTGTTGGATGTCTGTTCATAGCTCATGTTCCCGTATAAAGTTAATACCTTGTTTATTTGAGTCATTCCCTCCAAAAAGATCTGTACAAAGGCTCATTTACCAGATTTATGTGGTAAAGTTACTCTGAAGATCATGGTTGTGATGGTGTTTTGTGACCTGGAAAATGCTTCTAGAATATTTTTAGAATTACTTTGTACAAAGAACAACTCTGAAACTTGGACTCTGGGTTTTATTTCTGATTTGAGTATTGGTTCTACAGTGCTTCATCCCCTTTCAGTTACAATGTCACTCGCCCCTTATTTTTACACATTTTCCTCTTCCTCCACTGCCTATTCCACTTTTCTTCTGTTGCATGCTGCTCAGTGTTTCTTTTCAATTCTCATTTCAGACTTTAGAAATCTTTCACTGTCATAAGTTGAAATTTACTTCTGCTACAAAGAATTTCTGCTTTTTAAAATAAAACTCAAAAGATGTATTTTAAAGAGTAAGGGTGGAATGGGAGGACAGAGATCTGCAGGTTTTGTCATTCTTTGGACTTTACAAGTATGTTGTATCTGTACCCTCAGCCTTTTCTTTTGAGCTATGAACCCACAGGCAATAGAGAGCATACTCTACTAACATGAGCAAGTTCACTGAAGCAAATCTTACAGTAATGTTAAATGTGTGAAATACTGTAAGGATGGTGATAAAACCCTAAATCACAAACTCCTCGGAGAAAGGGTGAAATACGGTCTCCAGAAAATAGTGCAATACAAACAGTAACAAGACAACTGTAATTCTGTATCTATTTCAGGATGCTAGTAGGATTTATCTGTCTCGGTGATGCCTCTTTTTTTCTCCTTTGTGTTTTACATAGCAATCATATTAGGCATAGTTTTATAAATGCTTTCCAAGCAGCTAGCAAAGTTTATGTAAATTCTACTTAAACTCCACTGTACATTTTCTTACTACAGAAACGTAGGCATTTTCTTTCAAATTTCAATCCTATATGAAATTATAGATCTGTATGAGCATCTGATCTTGTTGACTTCAGCCCTACAGTAGGATTTTGTTGTTGCTATAGGTCTAACCTTAAATGTTGTATTTTCTGCTTCATTTCTGGAAAAGTCCTTTAAGGTTTTAGAAACTCTGAGTTCTGCTTGTATTATGTCTGAAGATACTATGTATTTTGTCCTGTATTTTTCTTACAGCGTAAAAAGGCAGTCAACCTCAACGTCAGAATATTGGATTTATGTAATGAATTTCTGACAGGAACTCACCTTCCCAACAAGATTGACAAACATGTTTTGCCAGAGCATATTCGGTATAATTTTACAGCTGAAGGCAATTACTTACAAGTTGCTGGTCTGCATGCTGATTGTCCCGATGATCTGGTATGTATTCCCTGAGTTTGCTTTGGCATACTCTATAACAAAAGTGGGTATCAGTTATTTTACTTGTTATTGAGGCATATGCATATGGTTTATGATGATGATGTTATGACTAACAAGAACTGTTTTAGAACTTAATAATCAATGGCAGCCTTGGCTTTAGCAGCTGTGAAATAATGGAGGTGAAGATTCTGAATGGATTGAGGAAAAAGAGGGCCAGAATACAGACCCTGGATTTCAGGCGAGCAGACTTCAGCTTATTCAGTAAACTGAGAGGCGGGATCCCATGGGATGCAGCTCTGAATGGTAAAGGAGCTCAAGAAAGCTGGCAGTTCTTTAAAGGTAGCATCCTCCAAGCACACAAGGATATTAAGATACTCGGTATCAGCACATCCTGATCCTTAGAAAGCCAAACAGATGTGTCAGGAACCAGGCTTGGCAAGCAGGGAACTCATGACAAAGCTTCATCTCCTAAAGGTAGCAGACAGGAGGTGGAAGCAGGTCCAAGATACAAGGGAGGAATTTAGAAATATTGCCTGTACGTGTAGGCATGATGTCAGGAAGGTCAAAGCTCAGTTGCAGTTGAGACTTGCAAGGGACATCAAAGGCAACAAGAAAAGCAGCTACTGCGGCATTAGTGCTAAAAGGCCAGACAAGGAAAAGGTGGGCTCGGTGCTGAGTAAGGTGGGTGACTTAGTGGCAGAAGACACAGATAAGACTGAGATGCTGATCGCTTTCTGTGCCTCAGTGTTCACCAATGAGTTCTCCCAGCCCACTGTGCTTAGTGAAAGGGTTCAAAGAGAAGAACAACCAGCACTGACCCTGGCAACAAAAAAGGCCAACAGCATCCTGGACTGCATGAACAGGGGCAGAGCCAGAGACTGAGGGAAGAGATTATAGCTCTTTACTCATCACTCTTTAGGAGTGACTTCAATGGAGGCCACCAAGATGACCAGGAACTGGATTGCTTGCGCTGTGAGGAGAGGCTGAGGGATCTGAGCTTGTCCACCCTGTAGGAGAGGTGGCTTTGGGGGGACCCTGACAGCAACCTGCCAGTACATACAAGGATATCATGGAGAAGATAGAGCCAGGCTCTTCAGAGAGGTGCATGACAGGAGGACAAGTGGCAACAGGCACAAGTTGAAGTGAGAAATGCCGACTGGAGAAGTTTTTCCTGATGATGATAACCCAAGCAGTGAAACAGCGAGGTCATGCTATCTCTCCCATCTGTGCAGGGTTTCAGGACCTGACTGGAAAAAGCTTTGTGCAACTTGTTCTTACCTCATAGCTGACCCTGCTTTGTGCAGGAGGTTGGATTAGAGACCTCCTGAGATCCCATCCAACCTGAATTATGCTGAATGATCTTATTTTAGTTATTGCTAATGATGCTTTTCTAAAAAGAATTCATTTAGCTTTTGTTTATAAATTGAAAATTAATTTAGACTCTTTGAAATGTGACAGTGGTTCCTTAGTCTTTTAGATATGACTCTAGGATCAGGTATGTATTACAACACTCAAGTGTTCTGTTTTCACTTACTGTATAGTTAAGTAATCGAGGTGACTGAAATCTTGTTTGTCATGAAAAAGAGAAAAGCTTGCTGTGGTAGAACCCAAGTTGTAATGTTTATTTTCTGTAAGAAATTAAAAATTAATTAAATTATGGCACTGATAGGATGTAAATAAAGGAATAATACTCACTGCATGTCATCTATAAACTCTTGTCCTGAAAATAGTGTGATCTGTAGAATTGCTACTGAAGCTATGAGTAATACATCAATTAAAGAATGCAGTTATCTGAGTTAGATCTTTGGAGAGGCTCTTTGGAAATCATAAAATTTAGGTTGGAAGGGACCTCTGGAGCTTGTCAGTTTGAGTCTGATCCTGTTCAGAGCAGGCTCAAGTAGATCAGGTTTCTCAGTGAGAGCTGAGTTTTGAACACTTTGCAAGGATGGAGATACCATTACTTCTCTGGGCAGCCTGTTTGACCACCCTCACTCTTTTTTTCCCTGATACCAAATTGGAATTTTTCATCTTCCAGCTTGTGTCCATTACATCTCCTCTTCTTGCTCTGCACTTCCAAGAACGGTCTGGGTGCATGTTCTCTACGCCCTACTGCTAAGCAGATAAAGATTAAGATCTCCTTTGAGCTTTTTCTTCTTTAGGCTGGACAAACCCAGCTTTCTCAGCCTCCATTCTGTGTCATGTGCTCCAGCTCCCAGACATCTTGGTGGCCCTACACTGGACCCACTCCAGTATGTCAGTGTCTTTCTTGTCCTACGGAACCCAAATCTGGACATGGTACTCCAAATGTAGTCTGGACAGCACCAAGCAGAGGGAAGCAATCACATCCATGGACCAGATGGCTGTACTCTTTCTAATAGAGCTCAGTATACTGTTGGCCTTTGCTGCAAAGACACACTGCTGAACTGTGTTCAAGGAAGGGGAATCATCTTACTTTATCTGGTTTTTTTAAAAAATGAAATCATGGTGGAACAGAACAGGTATGAAATGCTTGTGAATTATTACAGTCATATTTTTTATAAACCCAGGACCTGCATTCTTGTTGAATATATTATCCAAGAGAGAAGCTCACTTCAAATGAAGACAAGCATAAGTTGTTGCTGGATTTCTTAAGCCTATTCCATATGTACCAAATAAAGATTATCTTCAATTGGTTTGTGAAACATAAAAAGCATTTTACCAAATTTTCTGAGGCTTGAGGTGTTTTTTTTTCTTTTGAGAGTTATGAAAAAACCCAAACAAACCAGAAATAGGAGAAGGACTGATTTCCGTGGGCAGATGGGGCAGACTAATAGCTTGCTACTTCAAAAGAAATAAGGCTTTTCTCTTCCACTTTTTTCACTCCCCTGACCTTGTCTCTGGTTCTTATCAGATCCTCCCATAAGCCAGCTTAACTGATGTGCAGAGAACAATTTGACTTTCTTTTGGGTTTATTTTCAGAAGTTTTAGTGAGTTAAGACAGCCCACAGAGTGGTCTGAGAAGCATAGATGTTGGCAGAAGGAGGGAGGCAATGAGCAGAGAGGGGACTGTTGACAGGAGTAGAGAACAGGACCCTTTTTGGCAGTCTTGATCTGTTAGGTTGTCTCATTGCGTTTCCTCATTCCATCTTTAATGGATAAGAGAGTCATAATTATCAGGCAGTTGTAATTACTATTGTTAATAGGCTTTAGGCCTTTTCCCAGCAATATCAGTGAAATACAGCTATAACTTGTTTCCCTTAAAATTGCACTGTAGTAATATGACCTTTTATTTTTTTTGTATTAGGTACGAGAAGCTGCTTACAAGATTTTTCTCTACCCAAATGCTGAGCAGTTGAGCCATTTAGAAGAATTGCTTGCTAGCCGAAACAGTCTGGCACAGTTGGTTGGGTATGACACCTTTGCCCACAGGGCTCTTCAGGGAACAATGGCCAAAAATCCAGGTATAAGGCATGTGTGGAAGGACATGCTGAGAAATCAAATGCACTGTGTTAGGTATGAGGTCAAAAGTTGTTAGTTTCTTTTGCCAAGTTTACACATACTTCTTCCAGTGAAATATCTTATTGCAGTTACATTTTTCTGTATGCAATACTCATTCTGTAAATGGCAATACTCACTGAGCAGGAACCAGTGTTTTTGTTCAGAATGAATGCTCACTCCTTAGATTATGAAGTTGCCATTATCCCAGCATGTAACAAAGTAAACGTGGTACTAAATTCTCTTGACATGATGGCACAGTGGTCAAGGGAATAGTTTGTTGTTCTAAAAAGAACTTTGTTGTTCTAAGGGAGCTTGTTTTGTTTGGAATACTTTGATATAAACTTAATATCTTTTAAGGGAAGAAATCACTTTCTTAACTTTTTTTTCCCCCCATTTTACTTCTAGAGACAGTAAGACAGTTTCTGGAGAAGCTTTCCGACCAGTTGTCTAAAAGGTATGTCTTTTTCACTAAGTTGTTTTTCTAACCATACTCTTTATTTCAAGAAGAGAGGGACTTGTGCACTAATGAGTTACTCGGTGCTGCTTATTACATGCTCTGATGAAACAAAAAGCAAGACTTTCTCAAGGTTTTGAGGGGAGCTATCAGCTTAGAATAAATTCTGTGTCTGTGATCAGAGAACACCCAGGACTGAATGCAACAAGTGATGTGCCAAGAAATGCAGGCAACAGCAAACAAGAAGGCCAAGTTTAAGTGTTGAAGAACACCTCTCCTGGTCTTCTCCCCATACGCACAACTCCATATATTTTACATCTATAGGCAAATTTCCCTGTTTGTCCTCGCCTCCCTTAGTTTCACACGGTACAAAACAGTTTCATCACTGTGTATAAATGGGATGTATTGTAAGAAAGAAAATGCTTTGGAGGTGTACAACCAGAGTAAGAGGGACTTGATTTGAAGGTACCTGAATGACAGAAGCATAATGGAAAAGTTTTTACCATAGTATGTGGGCCTGCAATTTTATAGAGTACTAGCAATCTCTGATGATGGGCATTTTCTTAGGACAGAGTATTATGGTGTACTGTAGTCCATTGCTCAAAAATCTTTCATTAACACTTTCATCATAAAAATATTTTTCAGAACTCAAAAAGATTTTGAAATGATGACAAAGATGAAAATGAAGCTCAACCCCCAGAATTCAGTAGGTTAAATTTTCGTGTCGTTTTCCGTTTTGTTTCTTTTTAAAAATATAGTATAAGCTAACCTTGTTCTACAAGAAAGATTAACTATTTTAGTTAATGTACTAGTGTACAACACATAGTATAGTTAGAAAGAAAAACTTTCTGTCTTCTGGCTTCAAATGCTTTTTGACTGCTTAGCTGCTATTTGTATTAAAACCAAGCATTGAGTGCAAGATAGCTGTTGGTTTATACAAAATGATATTGAGATAACCAAAACAAAGTGGTGAACGTGAATATTACTTTGTTTTGAATGAATTAATAGACTCATTTGAAAAATAAAGGCTGTACTTTAGGTTAGATGCATGTCCAGTTTGCACACTGTATTGTATGTATCCTAATTCTGTACATAACTAGCTTTATCTTTTTATTTGAATTGAGTGTATTTCTTGAAATCTGCTATGAAGTCCCATTATATATTTGAATAAGAAGAACCATCTTCAAGCAAATGTTAAAAAAAAGGTTTCAAGTTATAATACATGATGCTATTTCTGATGATGTTTTTAGCACTGAATGTTTCCCATTGTGTTTTAAAGTTCTGTGACTGCAAAAATATTCAAAGGAAACAAAACTTTTACTTTGGGTTCACTTGTTGTCCACTATTGTAATTATAAGCTGGAATTCTCTTTCAGAAGCTGATGCCATGGGATCACCCTTACTACAGTGGCGTTCTTCGTGCTGAGAGGTAAGCTCCTTATGTTCATGATTGTAATGTAAATGAGTGTCTTTATTTCATTCCTTGCAATAAGGATAAAGAAAGTCTTCAATGTAAACAGGATTTCTTTCTTTGAAGATGTACTTCGATACGAAAAAATAAGAGTATCTGGTGGGGCAGTTGTTTGTAACATTTCTTAGTTACTGCTGGAATGCCTGTAGAAATTTTTGGCTCCTCTGTTGTTTTATGGGGAAGTATTGGCTCTCTTTGAAGATACCAGAGGATGAAACGGTTTCAGAACAGCTAGAAAATCCTTATTCTTGTTTTGCTTTTAGCTCTTTGCTGAGTTGCAGTAATGTTTAAAAATAAATTTTGACCACTGAATACAATCTAATTCCTCTTCATATTTTAACTATATTATACTTCTTACTGAACGTGCACCTATCATCCCCTTCTACAGACTTGAAATAGCAACTTCTTGAATAGATCTTCACTTTTTACGGATAGAATTCATTCTCATCTCTCCTGCAAAGACTGGGAAATAAATCCTCTACACAGACTTAAATAGTGCACAAGACCTTTGCACGTAATGAGATGCCAGCTCTGAAAGATGTGAGCCCTGCATGTTGCCTTTATTAGGTCAGCAGCGGTGACCTTTTAGGTTTGTGTTGGAAAAGATAATTCCAAGTTGTGCTTCTCTCACAAGAGGGGAAGGAAAAATCTTCCTTCACTGCAGATTTGTAGGTTTTTGTTTTTTAAACAAACTTAGACTGGATGTATCTGATTAAAGTAGTAGTTTACTCTGGATCAGAAAGCTATGGTAGTATAGATGTGGCATGGAAGGATTGCCAGCAGTTGGCCTGGCTATTCTGCTGCTTTCTTGTACTTTGTTACAGAGGCAGCAGTTTTATGAGCAGCAGCTCTATTATTGGCCTTGTCTTAGGCTGCTGCATGCTCAGATGGGAACTGAGCTATATATGTGCAGCAACGTTCGTGTCCTGGGCGCACAGAGCTTGCTGTGCAGGGGAGGGAGAGGGATGTCCAGCTGCTGGGTCTGCTCCTGGCAGCTGATGCCGGAGCATGCAGCACTCCACAGCGTATGCGTGGATTGCTTGTTTGTGGCATGGCCTGGGAGTGGCTGCTTTTGTTTTAAACTGGACATGTAGCAGACATGCTTCTGTACAAGTGGGAACGAAGTAGTGGTTATACTGGAGGAGAGTCAAGGTCCATCTGGCTCCAAATCCGACCTTAGCAGTGGTCAGTAGTAGTCTGCAGAAGAGCACTGTCGTACTTGTTCAAGATACTCTCTTGTAGCTTACAGATCTCCTTTACCTGGCCTGTATAGTGTCTTCAAAACAGCAAGAATTACATTCTGATACATAGTGCTTAACATTACTGTCAAATGTTGATGAAATTTATTGTCTATGTATCCTATTTATTTTCTACATTTCCTATAGTGTCTGCTTTTCCTGTTTTCAGAATTAGTGTGTCCCATAAGGGTTAGAGCGTTAGGTGTAGAAGGCTCTGTGTTTGTTTCTTTCTCCTGGAGGAGTGTCTTCTGATACTGTGTTATTGTCCTTCTTTCTGATACTGTCTTACTGTCCTTCTTAGGTCATCTCATGAAGCTAACCATATTGTAATTGAGTTGCTGATGATCACAAATAGATTATTCTGCTCATTTTGGCATTAGGAAGAAAAATATTTCCTTTCCTTGTGGGGCTTTGTAAAAGACCCAATAAAGTTACTTTACTTTAAGAATTGCATGGCAGCCTTATGAAAGGAGAGCTGCAGGTAAAACAGATCAAGACATTGGCACTGTATCTTTGCTATTTTTTATTTATTCAGACAGGAAGTCTGGCAGCTGGGTCAGTGTGAAGAATCTCCTGAACCTATGTAGGGCCTCCCTGATTACAATGTAGGATTGGGGCCCAACCTTTTTCTCCCTCCAGGTTGGGCAGGAATAGTTTTTTTCTGGCAGGTATATAAGCATCTACAAGACAGGGAAGGAAAAGTAGTTTTCCTCTCCGTTGTGTGCAGCAGTGTTTCGCTAAAAAACAAGGGCTTAGGTCTTTCACTGTCCTGTTTTCTGTATAGTGGTCTATCTTTGGGGAAAAGTTTTTGATCTGGCAGTGACTTAACAATGCTTTACATTCATTCTGCCCGTATGGTAGGTATTTAACAGGGTACTGGATACTGTGTAATCAGCCCCGAAAAGTAAAACTCACTTCTCCACTGCATAGTATCAGTGGCCGTGCTTTATGACTGAAACCAGGCAGGAGTCAAGAGAGTATTCATACAACACCCAGAGGACAGGAATATACCTTGTCATGTCTGTGCCCTAAACATGTTCTGTTTGCCACTTAGTATCTATGTAAATGTGAATCCACTACCCTTTAGGCTGTATTTGTACTTACCTCTGTTTGACCACATCCTTTCTTGAATGCCCCTTGGATGCTATGGTATGTTCAGTTCAACACTTTTGTAACTGGAAGATGAGAACCATATCTGTCACAAAGCTTCATACTGGCAGGAGTTAGACTTTTGGCTATTTGTTGTTACTCTCTTTCTAACTGAGCCAGTTATCTTCTAGTATTAAATTATGTCTCTAAGGAAAAGTGATGTTGTTTTCCTTGGTTTGTTATTTTTTCCCCCCTCCTGGGAAGATAATTTATACTTTCTGTTTGTTTGGGCTTTTTTATTGTATCGTGTTTAATTTTATTTATTTATAAGATAAATAACTTACTTAATTTTTACTTATTGTATCCTATTTTATTTTGCGATTTTGCATCATGGAATGACAAAACATGTTTTCAAACACGATATATTTATCTGTCATGCATTTCTCCCATTCTTAGTATTCTTTGTTTAGTAGATTAATTATTTTGTTCCTCAAAGGTTTCTTTTTTTTGGAAGAAATTTACTTTTAGCTTTGTCTTTTACAGAAATGCCATGGTCATATTTGTAATAGTGCTGTGCGCAGAGCATGGCTTACATTTTTGTCTGTCGTGTTTTGGGACTCAGTAGTAGTTTGGTGGATTTCTGTACTGTTAGGAATTTCTTTTTTTTTCTACTTAGTAAAATGTTGTTGTTGAAAGGGAAGCAAATGTATGCTTTTGGATATTTCTTTTGGACTACTATTGTCACTGTGGCTCCAGCTGATGTACAGAACCATAGTTTCCTAGATACTGTCAGGTACATAAGATGCAGATTATCTTTACAAACCTAGGTATAAAGGAACAGACTACAGCGGTTTAGTTCTTGATTAAGTAACTTAGCAACGTTCTATTATGTTGCAGATGCACCACTATGGGGTGCAAGAAATATTATAAGGGGTAGTGTCTGTGTCTGCTGAAGAAGGTTTACTGTTAACTATTTTGGTTTATACAACCATATTTGCAAACAGAAATGTGAGCAAACATTAGACAATGTGATCCTGATGTGATCTTTTACTTCCTCTTTAGTTCTCTAGATTTTGACCAGCTACATCAATTTGTCTTGAATGACACTGAAACTTATGACATATTTTTAATGTGTCTGTTTTATATCTGTATGTTGATATTTTAAATGTATTTATATGTTTTATATTCTAAATATATGTTTATTCTATATTAGAACAGGATTAAAGAAACAAATCCTTTGTTAGATTCCTCATAATTAGTTTTAAGAGCTGGATATTTACTTCTGAAGAATGTAGGATATTCACCTGCGTTTGGACTATTGAATTTTAATGATATTTGCTGTCATATCAGGTTGCCTTTATTTTTACTCTTTGCTTCTACAGTTTACTGACCATTTCTGCTGTTTTGTAAGTTGAGCAGCAGGAGGAGCTCCAGACTTAATTCACAGAGTACGTTTTTCTTTCTGTAAACTTAGCCACAATAATTTTGTTTCTGTCAGCTTTCACCAAGTCTTTTCCCTGGAAACTTGATCCTACTTCAAAAGTGTAAGTCTCCCATTGATGGTAACAGGATAGTTTACTACTTTTTTTTTTTTTTTTTTTTTTTTAAATTATGTTAAGTAGCCTCTCTGGCTTTAGACCCACACTTATGACAGTGTAATGTTTTTGTAGCTATAGTTTAAGTGGCAGAGAAAATATATGTCAGTATAAATGTACATTTAAGAGAAACTGGAGACAAAAGTCTGAAATTCATGGTAGTAGTATCTTAAAAGAAGATAGAGTAATTAGGAGAACCTCAAGAATTTTGGCAGGCTAAGGGTAATAAAGGAGTGAATGCTAGAACATGCTTCAGCCTCTAACAAGTAAGAAGATGTCTAATATGTATATTATAAAAATAATACTGTTGCGTTTTAGTGCAGGCAAGTACCACAGTATTAATTAAATCCCATTACTTCTCAGTAAGTGCAGCTGCATTTATAAATAATTCTCAAGGCCCTGATCTTGCAAAGATGTAGTAGCCTTGCTGACTTCTTCCGCGTCATAAAAAAACCCCAGCAACTCTGAGGTCAACTGTTTGCCTTGAAGGTGGGATTGACTGTGCTTAAGCCACTTCTGATGGAGGCACAGAACTATTCTTGAGAACTGTCAATGGTGAGCTTAGTGTATTTGGTGTTGACTCTTGTTTCCCTAACCTTTGGTGCTTACCAGGCTGGGCTGACTTCGCTGGCTGTAATTCACTGTTGGGATTTTTGCCAAAATGTCACAGATTTTATTCAACTTGCAACTGGGATATGCTTGCAGGATATTGCACTCTGTGCTGGTCCGTCTCTTTGGGACTGCAGAAATAAGTAAGACTGGCCTTGGGGATGAACAAATCAATGCCAAAATAATCCAGTGTCCTGCTGTGTAGAAAAGAGAAGCCACCATAGCAACTGCAGGCATTTTGGATCTTAGGGTGACCAGCTGAGCAGAAATTAGGAATAACTCATCTCCTTTCTTTTTGGGACTGTATATAGGCTGCTGGCTTCAAGGGAGAGTGGGCAGCATTTTTCGTTTTTTGGAGGGGTAGGTTCAATACCAAGGTACCTAAACATGACTGGGTGTTTCTCAAGTTGCTAAAAGCTGCAACTAATGTTGAGGTTTGCAAGTTACTTGTAAACAAACTTGTTTATGGCTGCTTTTTGTTAAATTATTTTTAGTTTAACGAAAGAGTGTTCTCTGTTGGGAACACCGTGTGGAAAAATAGCCCAGACCCTTTGTGGAATATGTGAGAAAACTGTCACTCTGTTCAAATTGAAAGCCGAAGTGGAAAAATAATGCAAATTTTAAAAGAACCAGGAAATCTTTCAACCAAAGTGCTCATAGAGAAGGAAAACTTTCTATAACTATCTGTTTATAAGCACGGGAAAGCATGCCTTCTATTAAATCAACTAATGAAGGTGCAAAAAGTCCATTTAACTTACCAGTCACTAAGCTAGTGGACTAAGCTTTTTGGAGGAAAACCTGGAAGTCCTTGAAAGGGTTGCTGTGAAGCAGAATTGAAGTTTCAAGAATTATTTCTTTATTCAAAACATTGTGGAAGGACAAAGAAATTACTGTTGATTTGAAAACAAAGTCAAATCTAAAAGTTGCATACAGTGTCGGTACCAAACCAATAATCCGAATTACACCCTGACCTCCTCCAAAATAGTCTATGAAGTACAATTAACAGAAAGAAAAACGGAATGTGAGATACAGGTGCTATTTTATGGTTGATGAGAGTACAAAGGCTTTCTATTATTATTATTATTATTATTATTATTATTATTATTATTATTATTATTATTATTATTTTTAAGAAATCCAGAGTCTTCTATAAATCATGGTTAAGAGTCTCCCTTCAGGTAAAGAATTAAATTTCATAGGCTGGCATGAAATTAAAATTGGAAGGAGTTTTCCTTGTCTTGATCTCTCTAAGTTAACCTGGGGGGTTCATCTCACTTTTATCTTCCACTAACAAGATTTTTTCAAGTTTCTTTGAAAGTTTTGACAGAATCTGTTTTATTAGAGATAGTTAACTTAGTGTTCTGTATTTTCGTGGATGTCAACAGGATAATAATTTTTCTCAAAAAAAAAAAAAAAAAAAAAGTCAGGATATATCAGGGACTACATTTACTAGCCCCCAATAAGAATTCTTGCCAAGCAGCTGATTTGCAATTGTTAAGAGTCTGAATGCTCATGTTCTGAAGAATAGTGATCCTACTCAAATATCCCTAATGTCCAAGTTTATAAAAAGCATTCTTCATAGAATAGATGAAAGTCATGCTACACGAAACAGTCTTAGTTTCCTTCCAAATATACAGCTTAAATGAAAGTGATTTTAGAAGTCTGCATTTTATTTAGACTCAGTGAAGTCATACAAGCTTAGAAATAATTATTTATAATCACATACTACATCTTTGTTCTTTACAGGGACACAGCCTTTTTGTTTGAAGCCTGCTGTTCTTGAAGAATAACCAAACCTCATTGTGTCAGTTAACTTCTTTTTAAAATTGGCTTTTAAATTGGTTTGGCTACATTACTTCTTTTAAAAATAGTGCTGGGCTGCATACTGTAAAAGTAAGGTGTCTGGATTTTTTAACATAGTTTATTCTTTAATATAAAGCAGGAATTTACATCAAAGAAACTACTGTTTTCTTTGATATTTCTACTTTCTTTAGGAGGGTACTGAGATTTCTCTTTGTAAAGTTTCTGAGCTCACATTCTGACATAAAGTACATAAGAAAATTTCCGTTCTATCCTGGGCTTTGTTATAAACACAAATGCTTTGGCATTTGAAATCAGATGTTCAGAGTGAATTAAGTTACTGGAATACGTTTCAAGACAAAATGAAAGCAGAACAAACTTCTTTTGTTCATTTTTGTGCTTCTCAGTCTTTCACAGTTTTGGACATTTAAGCATATGAGTTATGCAATTCTACAGGAACAACAAAATAATTTAAGGTTTGTTATTACAATAAAAGGGACTACTTTTAATTCTCGATTTTTTTTTTTAAGTCGAAGTAGCTAACTGAAGTTTGGCACAGAGAAAAATGTTCTTTTCCACTGTACATGAGTTCATGTATATATTTGTTGATGCTGTTTCTGATTTGTTTAACACGAGATTTATATACTGGTGTCCTTTATTTTTTTACCTAAATGTAATATGATATTTCCTACATCTAAATTAAAAGCAATTTTTTTTTTTAATATCTAGTCATGTAAAAATGCCTTCTTGATTTCAGGAAGTCATCTTTTAGATTAATAATTGTGTTTTCTGGTGTGTATGTCTGTAATGGATAGAAATTTTGGTATTTCCTTTTCCTGCTCTTCCAGAAGTGCATTCAGATCCTTTAAGGTTCACATAAGGGCTTAAGAAAATTTGCATGCTCAAGTTCAAGGGTAGTTGGGAAAACTTTTTGTAGCACTGCAAGTATCAAAATCAATCCATACATTTTTTTTTGACCTCAGATACCCTGGAAGAAAGGTTCTATGGTAACAAATCTTTTTGACTGGAGTATGTAGTTCTCTGCAAAGTTCTGTTGTGATTCATCAGACCACCATTCTTCCATCTCCTTTGCCTGCATTTTCAAAGGCATCTTCCCATAGAAAAGGCTGCGCTGTTCATCCTCTTGGGATTCAGGTATACAACATGCAGTCCAGTCAGGGAAGCCTAAGTTCCAGAGAGGAACAAGAGCTCATAGCTGAGCTCAAGACTTCTGCTAGTTAGCTCTAGTTGGTACCTGAGAGTGGCATTATATTTGTGTCTGTTTTCTTCTGATGACATAGGCATCGTAGGTGCTTATCTGAAGCACTCTGAATCACCTTGTTGGGGCCCAGAACTCACATTTTAAGTGAAAGGGTATCCAGACAGGATGTTTGATTCTTGCCCTGGCTTGCTTAGCTGACCTGAATCCTTTTTCTTCCTTAGGAAGTGCTGTAACCATGTTTCCATGTATTTGCCAGCTTTGCAGACAGCAGTACAATGTTCTGCTAGTTACGTTAGTATGCCACATGCATCCTTCCCATTGAATTCTGTCTGTCTGCTCAGCTGGTGCAGCAAGCAAGCTGCAAATTACAGTATACAAGAAAATGTGTCTTCAGGCACTTCTCTGCAGTTTTTGTCGCCAAATGGAGCTCCAGTTGGTTTCCAGCGCAGATTTTAGCTGTCTGTCTCCAGAACATTAACCTTTCTTGCTAGTAGCAGTAACCCTTAGCAGAAATTTTACTGGTAGCAGAATGCCTGTTAGCGTAGTTCAGTATGGGTCATAATAACTTCCTTTCTGATTTCTTTTCCCAAAAATACTTGAATGCATTTCCTGTTGGAGATAAAAATTGTAACTTGGCTGAATAAATGTAGAGGCAGCTTGCCAAAGAGTGACCAGAAAGAGTGTGCTCATATTAAAGCAGCTGCTTCTTGCAGTTTTATTTTAAATTTTTACTATTTGTTTTAAATAGAAGGAACAAAGCTATCCAAGCCCACAGTTGATAACAGCTTGAAAATCATGCATAAAGTGATTCTTAGAATGGCTGCTACTTTAACATGTAGTATAATAAAAATAATTATATGCACAGTAGGGTCATCAATAGTTATTAACATGGAGATTATGAAGATTGCTTTGCTCTGACCAGTGAGCAGTTCAGGGGCAGGCTAAGCTGTAGTACTTTGGAAACTGCTCCTTTTTATATAGAGTTGGTCACTATCTGTTAATTCATTAACGTTTTTGTCCTTTCATTCTATCAATAGAGAAGTAATGTGCAGTGGAATGCCTTGTTTTGGTAGGGTTTTGTTAGGAGGCTTTTGTGTGCATTTTCAAATACACTTGGTTTCACATTTGAAAAAAAGTCATCAAAGAAACACCATACACCTGGGATAGAAGATGGTGAACTTTGAGTTTTCCCTTTAGCTTCAGAAGAAATTCATTTTACAGTCTTGGATCAGCCCTCAAAAAGGCTCTGCATCCTAACACAGACAAGTTCTATCTTTTGTTACAGGGCAGTTTAAGATGCTAAAGGAGCATATTGATAGAAGTCTTCATCTTGGAGTTTTATGTGGTCTTTTAGATAATCTGGCCTGGGTCAGAGAGCGTTTTGAAGATACAACCCAAGACCCTTGAACAGCATTAGAAATTTCATTCAAAGGGCTGAGGGAAGAGAAGATTGTTTTGCTGTCACAATCGCAGTCCTCATTGCTGCCAAGAAGTTGTGCTATGGTGTTTTAGATTAGCGTGAATTTGAACACTGAAATACTGTGCCTGGGAAATGTTGTGTTCTTGCAGCTTCACTAAGGTGATGAAGCTGTGAATAACTGAGGTTGGGTAATCATTTGCTAGCAAACAGATGCTTTTTTCCTGTCATCTGGAAACAATGAAGTTGCTAATGGCTGCTACTGCTTGAGTGCCTGGAATCAAGCAAGAATCTGCAATAAGGGAGCATGTAGTTTGTCTGTAAACTCTTTCAAATACTTTTCCACCCACACCCTCCAGCCAGACTTCAGTTTTACAGACCTAGTAGAGATTGTAGGATTTCCTGTTCTGCTCACTGAGTATTCTTTTTTTGGGAAAGATTCAAGTCTTTTAAATTAATTTCTTCCCTTTTCCCCATTGTCCTCTAATCTTATCTAGTGTTACACCTTTCATTCTGCAGTGAGTAGCATTAAATCCTGAAGGTGGGGGCTCAGAAAAGAGTCAGTCATATGCTTGCTCTTGGCACTGAAAGGCAAGATCATCTATTAATAATAATTCCAGGAACTGAGTTTTTGGTTGTAGGACATCAGCTTCAGATAGCTGAGGTTTTGGCTGATTTCTATTCCTAAATAAGCCCAAAGAGAAAGTTTTCCTGGAATCAGTGCAAGTTTGGGGTTAGGCTTTCTTCAGTGATAGTTGGTCTTACTTGATTTGTGAAAAGAGAGTTCATGTATGAGGTAAGACCAAATGCAAAACTTGTGAATTAAATCTGTGTTTTGGTGTCTGGAATGATTACTGCTTAGTGGGTATAGACTGGTATTAGAGAAAGATTTTTGGAGATGTACTATCCACTTCCTGGAGCAGTAGCTTTTTTTCAGTATCTGATACTAATTTTGAAGTGTGTTATTGATTATTATCATGTGATTGTGAAAATTGCTTTATATTGTCATATTTTAACCACTTTCTTCGTAACTCCTATGACATTGCAGTGGCAAGCAAACAAACAAATAAACAATGGATGCCAGATAACTTAAGGTATAATAATCACCACTGACTGCTGTCAGGATTGTCCAAAAGTAATTTAAATATCAGTCTTGTGTTGTAAGGCACTAGTGCTATTTGAGGATTTTTCAGAATCTTTGTCTTTGATCTTTGTACACTGGTGTAGTAGGCAAGGCAGAAATGGAGAAATAAGTGAGATCAGAACTAGAAACATTTTTTTTTGTGTTCTGTACAAAAAACATGTTGTTTTTCAAAACTTTTTTGCAATTTTCCATTAGCAAGAGGAATATCAGCACACAACTTTCATTAAATGTGGGAGAGGTTTGATCCTGACAATGTTCTACCAGAAGTGACTGACATTAACTTTGTGTAGTTATTATTGAAGTGGTTGTTTAATCAGGACCTCATTGTACTCAAAATGTCAAGATTGTGACATCTTCAAACATTAGCCAGGGTAGGGGACTAGTTCCCCTGGGGAGTCTGCCCTAAGCCAGTATAGTCTGTTACTGCTATTTTCATGTGTGGGTGGATAAGTATCGTGCTTTTCCAAAACACAAAACTATTACAGACTGATCCCCCCCCCCTCGTTAGTGACAGTGTATTACAAAATACCTATCAGAAAGCCTTCTCCCCATCCTCTTCATCATTGGGTAAGTTCATGGGGACAATGCACATGTTCAAGGAGTGCTGAGAATGAGGAAGAAGTAGGCACTTATCCTCTCCCCGTAATATATTAATTTCAGCTCTTCTATTCATGAAGAAATATCACTGCTTTCTCCTGCTAGTATGTATCTGCATTTTTGACAGAAACGAAACATAAAGTAGTTTCAGAGTTCTTCCCCTCTGCCCCCCAGCAAACACGTTAATCCAGTATTTCAACTGAGCGTGGTAATCTTCTGCAGTTAGTATGAAACGTTGTCCTCCTCTGATAAAGCTGGAATCTATCTCATACTACAGCTGTGTGGTCTTAGTCCTAGGCTCCATATGACATCTTCGCAGAATCACAGAATAGTTGAGGTTGGAAGGGAGCTCTGGAGGTCATCTGGTCCAACCCCCCTGCTCAAGCAGGGCTACCTAGAGCCAGTTGCCCAGGACCATGTCCAGGCGGCTTTTGAGTATCTCCTAGGATGAAGACTCCACAACCTCTTTGGGCAACCTGTGCCAGTGCTTGGTCACCCTCATAGGGAAAAAGTGTTTCCTGATGTTCCGAGGAAACCTCCTGTGTTTCAGTCTGTGCCCATTGCCTCTGGTCCTGTCACTGGGCACCACTGACAAGAGCCTGGCTCTGTCCTCTTTGCACCCTCCCTTCAGGTATTGATACTCATTAATAAGATCCCCCTGAGCCTTCTCTTCTCTAGGCTGAACAGTCCCAGCTCTCTCAGCCCTTCCTGATAGAAGAGATGCTTCAGTCCGTCATCTTAGTGGGCCTTTGTTGGATTCTCTCCAGTATGTCCATGTCTCTCTTGTGCTGAGGAGCCCAGCACTGGACACAGCACTCCAGGTGTGGCCTTACCAGGGAAGGATCACCTCCCTCAGCCTGCTGCCAGTACTTTGCCTAATGCAGCCCAGGATGCCATTCACCTTCTTTGTGGCAAGTGCCCACTGCTGGGTTATGTTCAACTTGGTGTCCGCTAGGACCCCCAGGTCCTTTTCTGCAAAGCTGCTTTCTTGCTGGGTGGCCCCCAACATATGTTGGTGCCTGGGGTTGTTCCTCCCCAGGTGCAGGACTTTGCACTTCTTGTTGAACTTCATGAGGTTCTTGTCAGCCCATTTCTCCAGCCTGTCGAGGTCCCTCTGGATGGCAGCACGACCCCCTGGCGTATCAGCCACTCCTCCCAGTCTGGCGTCATCAGTAAACGTGCTGAGGGTACATTCTGCCTCATCATCCAGGTCATTAACGAAGATGTTAAACAGGACTAGACCCAGTATTGACCCCTGGAGTACACTGCTAGTCACTGGCCTCCAAATAGACTTTGTGGTACTGATCATCTCCCTCTGGGCCTGGCCATTCAGCCAGTTTTCAGTCCACCTCCCTGGCCGCTCATCCAGCCCGTACATCGACAGCTTCTCTGTGAGGATCTTATGGGATACAGTATCAGAGGCCTTACTGAAGTCCAGGTAGACGATGTGTACTACTCTCCCCTTATCTACCAGGCCAGTTGTTTCGTCATAGAAGTTTATCAAGTTGGTCAAGTGTTATGGTTTAACCCGGCAGGCAGCTAAACACCACACAACCATTCACTCACCCCCCACCCCAGTGGGATGGGGAAGAGAATCAGGGAAAAAAATATTAAAATTCGTGGGTTGAGATAAAGGCCGTTTAATAGGACAGAAAAGGAAGGGAAAATAATAATAATGATGATAAAAGAATATTCAAAATAAGTGATGCACAATGCAATTGCTCACTGCTTGCCAACTGATGCCCAGCCAGTTCCTGAGCAGCAGTCACTGCCCCCTGGCCAAGTCCCCCCTGTTTATGTACTGAGCATGACGTCATATGGTATGGAATATCTCTTTGGCCAGTTTGGGTCAACTCTCCTGGCTGTGCCCCCTCCCAGCTTCTCGCTGGCAGGGCATGAGAAGCTGAAAAGTCCTTGACTAGCGTAAGCACTGCTTAGCAACAACTAAAACATCAATGTGTTATCAACGTTATTCTCATCCTAAATCCAAAACACAGCACTGTACCAGCTACCGGGAAGAAAATTAAATGTATCCCAGCTGAAACCAGGACATCAAGCATGACTTGCCCTTGGTGAATCCATGCTGACTACTCCTGATGACTTTCTTGTCTTTCATGTGCTTGGAAATGGTTTCCAGGATTAGCTGGTCCGTCAGAAAAAATTTCTGCTCTTCAGAAAATTTTGAGCAGTCTGGTGTCTCTTGATATCACGCTTCTTTTGATTTTTCTTGCTTCCTGTGTAAATGTGGCTTAATTTCATGAAGTGTTTTCAAGGGTGCTGCTCTTGACTTTCTTACCATTTTCATATTCTCTTTTCCTGCAGCTGAACTCACTGGTACATGAGTTACATGTTTTAATTTCCTGCAGCCGTGAAATCCTGATGGTTTGCTATGACTGTGAGCTGTTGGTGGAGTTAAATTTTGATTTACTGAAGTGTGTGTTTGTAGTATTGTATCATATGGGTTCTTTCTCAAAATATCTCATACAATCAGCTCTCTTCCCCCAGTTGACAGGGAGGAAATGGCACGGAAACCGTGGATGATACTGGGTGTCTGGGGGGAGGAGGATGTGAAGGTACTAGATGGGCTTTGCACATCGTCAGCATAGCTTTGGCAGGGCTGATTGAACTGAGCTCTGCAAAAAGCCCTGCAGAGAGTCCTCATGCAACCGCCATAAGAAACCACTTGAACGTGTCTGTATTACTCCCCTGGTTCTGAGACAATGTTGTAGGTGGGCTTTGTGCTGCACCTGGATTAATAAATCTTTCTGGAACCTAAACCAAGATACGGTAAATTTGAATGGCTCTGCAGAAACCAGTGTGGGACAAGCAGGATTCGGGCAGAGCCAGAACTAATAAATGCTGCTCATCTGAATTGGCTCTGAGGAGATCTAGCTCTAGGTTACTACTCAACTCAAGGCTGAATTAGGACTAAAAGTGATGTATAACTTTGTCCTTTTTTTTCATGTAATTTTTTAGCTATACAAAAACAGCATCATTACCTACTATTTCATCCTTAATTTATTTTGAAATAAATGTTGTAATTTTAAAAATAAGGATAATCATGTTTCCTGGCTTGGAGGGGTGTATGTGGAGAAATCCTGCTTCACATTATAGTAAACTTCTATTGAGACAGTATTTTTATAGTGAACTTTTCATTTATGGTCAGTCCTTAGTTAAAGAAGCAGTTGTTTAATTACAAATGGGAAACTCAGCTTAATATTCATAGTAGTATATAGGATGATGGTATAAGATTTTAAAGTGATGTGACAAAAAACAGTCCTAAACTATTACGGAGGTTGTTATGACTCACTGCTAAAAGGTGTTAATTTTTCCTTTTAATAAAGGATCATTTTAACAGGTCTGTAGTCTGTATGCAGGGAAAGCTTCAGGGCAGAATCAGGAGGACTGAGGCACTTAGTGGTGGATTTAAGTTTTCACGGTAACAATCTGAGCATAGGTGATCACAGGGTGATACTATAAAAGTGTGGAGACATCTGAGATTTACCTACTACAGCTTTCCAAAAAGTGCCACTGTTGAAGGAGCTGCAATTCTTAGGAAGTACTGACTTAAAAATCTCAGGATATTCAACACTGTACAATACACTGCAATTCTGTACTTCTGGGGGGCTCTGGGTGTAAAGCAGTGTCCTTCGTACTCCAAATTTCTGTGGCTTATTACATGGAAATTAGCTCATCTCTTCTGCTTTCTTTTAGAGACTTGCTTCCAGTTTTTTTATCTAACTTGATCTAAAGTGATTTGTCATGCTTATTTTTGTTCTTTTGGTGTAAAGACTCGTTTTGAGTAAGAAGGAAAATGTGTGTATTGCAGCATGCAGAGTGTGAATTTAAGTGTTGCATGCATCTTGAAGAAGTTGTGTCAGTATGGTGGAGGCAAAAACTGCCTTTTTTTTTCTATGTTCTAGTATCATAAAAAAATAGAATGGAATACTTCGGCTTTAGCTTCTTGCATTTGTAGTGTGAAAATAAGCAAAATGCTGTAACTGAGCATACCTGTATTTTTGACAGATGTTGCTATGGTAATTGCAAAATGCTGCTAGAGTAAGTGATAAAGGTAATACAAAGGATACTAGAAAAATAAAACAAAATACAGTGACGTATTCAAGAACGAGTGCTGTGGCTTAGAGAAGTAACTGCACCCTGCTGTGCATCACAGTATAGTGAAGCTGGGTAGTGAATTACAGCTGCAGTTGTAAGCAGCATATTGGCAAATGCAGTATGCCCAGTGGATTTTGGTTTTAGGTCTTTTCTTCTGTGTGTGGGATTGGGAAGGAAGGAAGGGTAGGTAAGTGGATAGGGACTAGCTGACTTTTTCACAGCTGGTCTCTAACTAAGCCTTTTGATCATAGGCCTTAAAATAGCATTGGTTCTCATCTTTGGTGTTCAGCTATTGTAGTCTAGCTGATGCGTGTTTAAATTTCGGTGACTAGTTACCATTTCATTAAGAAGCAAAAGCACAAGAGCATGAAAGAATAAATATAGAAGGGAGGGACTGTGATTCTCTAAACAGTCTTTACTCTGAGACCTCAGAAAATGGTATAAATGACTTAACACTTGGACTTTGCATGTGAAATGGGGGAGCAAGAACATTTTTGCCATTTGGGGTGCACGCATAACTACACGCAGATTCCAGTTCTGATTTTGCTGTCGTCTCCAGAGAGTTTTGTGGCCCTGAGCAGCTTGTGGAAGGTGTAAGTTTGCAAAGCATTTGTTTGCTTGCTACACTTGTAGTTTGTTTACTTTTTAGGGTCAGAGTCTCAGGAAGTTTGAGCCCAGGTATAGGCTGCATACATCTCTGAACTACTTTTATAATTGCTTTTTTTTCATTCTCAGTTTATGTGTGTGCACACAGATGCATGGTGTCTTCCTCCTCACATGTGTCTTCTGTGCTACAGTGTCTTGGACGTACTTAGTTGTTTGATGTTAGGCTCAGGAAGCTTGGCCATGTTTGAACTCCACATCACATACTAAAATCTTCACGTGGCTCAAAGCTGTAAGATACTGTCTACATGGTTCAGAGAGTCCCCAGAGCTTGAGGTGTGATTCATGTGTGGGAGGTGATTGTGTCTCCTTGGTGTTTCTATTGCTCCAGAGAAGGACAAGACTGCAGAGTCAGCAGTGCTTACTGGTTGGTTTCCTGCCCTAGCTGAGGATTTGGCTTACACCACAGCCAAACCAGCTCCATTTTCTGATCAGTCACACGGCACAGCCTTGGCATGGGAATGGCACTTGAGTGCCGTTGGCCTCTTGTGGATCAAAAGCCACAGCCTGGCCACCCATGGTGTTGCTACCTGTTCGCCACATCTCTGAAAATCATAGTCAACATCTGCTGAATTTGGTGTCCAAATTTGAATATAAGAAAAATTGAGTTACTGTGAAGCACCGTGCCGTAACTAGTGTGTGACTTAATTTCACTATTTGAAAAATAAAGCCAAACATGCTCAGTAAGGGCTTTGAGGCTTATCTGGTGTATTTTGTCACATCCTATGACTTGGTGGTGAAGACTGTAGTTTATGTAGCTCAACTAACTGACTGGTTTGGGATTCTTGTATTTCCCTAGGTACAACATTGATCCTGGCTTGTACTGTCCATTTTTCTCTCTTGGGGCATGCATGGAAGGTTTGAACTCTTTGTTCAGTCAGCTCCTCGGAATCTCCCTTTATGCTGAACAGACACAGAGAGGAGAGGTTTGGTCTGAAGATGTTCGAAAGTTGGTAAGTATTCTTGTTCCCAGCATCTGAAACAACAAAGGGAAGTTAGACAAGATGGTGTGTTCCTCTGAGCCATGAATCAGATTTTGTTTTTAAATTACTTGGGTACCTATCAAAAGCACACACTAGTTGTCTAATTTTAGTTGGAAGTTAGACCTCAAGGGCTTTGTACTCTCTCTAAGTGCCTTTTGTATGCTTGGTATTTTATGGCCTTTATAATACGTCTCTGCATGACGGGTGCCTGAATCAGAAGCAGTTTCTCTGTTTGGAGATAATTGTTGTACCTTTCAAGCCGTCCTTTTGAATGAACCCTGCTCGTTTTTTTAGTTTCAATTTGTAGATGACTGTGGACGACTAGAGTGCTGTAGGTGCATATTCTAGCAGTCATGTGTTTTTGCCTCATTTTTTTATTCTGTATGTCATCTTTACTTTGAGATTGTTTTTTACATCTTTATTTTTCTGTCCTCTTTTTAGGGGAGGGTGGAAATAAAAACTTGGGCAATAATTTACTCATCAGCTTCTCAGGTTCCTCTGTTGTGTTCTCTCCATGTATTCACTGCCAGATCTTCTTCACTGCTCTTTCACCTCCAGCAAAAGCTGCTGTTCTTTATATCCTGTGGGTCAATTTATAATTACTCCTTACTCTTTCTATTTTTATTTTCATGGTAAATCAGCTTCTGTTACTGTTGACTTCTTAGAAGTCATTTAGGGGCTATGGTGTTACTTTTAATACTAATCTGTGACTAGTTTTGAGTGAAATGCAGAAATGGCTGTAGTTTGAGGGACAAGTTGTGACTCTTGTATATATTTTTTTTCCAACTAAAATTACCAACAGATTTTACATTAATTATTCCCAGTTTGTCATTTATTCATTACAGATCTTTGGATTAGAATACTGTGTCTTCAATTTACACATCTTACCAGTGCTTTCACTGTGGAAATGATACTTTTTTTTTCTTTAGGCTGTTGTTCATGAAACTGAAGGTTTGCTAGGATACATCTATTGTGACTTCTTTCAGCGACCTGATAAACCACATCAGGTAACATTTATGATCTGATTCCAGTGTGATTTTTATTTGAGTAATGACCGTAGCATTAAGGGCCATTTGCGTTCAGTGTAAGCTTAGTAAAAGTTATCTTGATTTAAAATAAATTAAATTTAAACAGGGAAAGTCTGTAACTGCTAATGTGGTTTTAGGTAAAATATTTTTGTGAGTGACTTTTCATTTAAAAAAAAGTCACCTGATAGGCTGAACTCAGACTCTTTGTTTGACAGAATGACAGGCACTATGAAATGTCATAGAACTCTGTTTAGAGAAATGGTAGATTTTTAAACACCTATTTTCTGGCCTACTATTTACAAGTAAAAACAATCTGAAATTTTAATACTCTCTAAAGTCGAAAGGTCCTAATGACAACTAACTTTTATTTAAAATTCTACTTAAAACTGTAGATGGTTCCAACTGTTGTGGCTCACTCATTCATGCTGCCTAGTGCCAGTATATTAACTATACGGTGCAGTACAATAGACACTTCACTCTGTAGAAGCATCTGCAAATTACCACCTTTAGTGAGGTGGTAAGTGGACAAACTTTAACTCTACAGTAGTTTAATATATTACTCAGTTTTGCTAATATTTCACAATACACCACAAGTGCTGTGCAGTATATTTTATAAAGAAGTTACTGCTGAAGAATGAGGAGAGAACTTAATCTATAAATTATGGATTTGGCACATCAGTAAATTTCTTTGAGCTAGTGATATTTTTTAGAAAAATTGAGAGGTTTTGATAATTCTAAAAAAAACCCAAAAAAATTTTCTAAAAGCAACACAGTCTTGTCTTTTTATGGAATAAGGTAGTTCCCTTATGAAAATGAAGCAAATAATAAAGATGGAGAAACAGTGTGGTGCTATTGAACAACACTGTTAATGATCATTGAATTCAACTTGTGTAACTATGTTCAGATTTGATTTAATAGTTTAATAATTTCATCATTGTTTTAATATCATTGATATAATGACATTGGCTGTCCATATGTTTGCTTTTATCTTGAAAAGGATTGTCACTTTACAGTTCGTGGAGGCAGGCTAAGGGAAAATGGAGAGTACCAGCTGCCTGTAGTTGTTCTTATGCTTAGCCTGCCCCATTCAACAAGGGGTGCGCCAACGCTACTAAGTCCTGGCATGATGGAGAATCTCTTCCATGAAATGGGACATGCTATGCATTCTATGCTGGGAAGAACTCGGTACCAACATGTGACTGGTAAGAAAGTTAGAATAGTGATTTTTTTTTTGTTTTAGTTAAATGTTTAATTTCTAGAAGAAGGGTGTAGATTTAAAAAAAAAAGAAAAAAACCCAAAACAAAACAAGAAAAAAAAGATGAGCCAGAAATGGTTGAGTCACATTGATACGTCTACATCTTCGATGACTTGAGAATACAATATCAAATCCACAGATGCTATCTAAAACCCAACCAAACAACACTTGAATATTCTTCTTCTCCTAAGAAGAATTAGGCATTTGTATCTCTTCTTTCTGTACTGCTAATTTCTGTTCTAGTGGTGGTATCCATTCTTGCAAGTTTGCCTTATGTGGAGTTTATAGTAATGGAATAGTTGGAGGATTGAAAATAAATTGAGCTAAACTTGTACCTAGTGTAAAAGCACAATGAATCCTGGGTTGGAAATGATTTAGGAAATTGAATTAAGGAAAATTAGTAAATTAGCTCTTGCAAAGAGCATACACTGGCAGTATGGAAAATCTGTAAAGCCAGGCCTTTTCTAGTTGATTCTGAGTTGATAAATTAAAAATGTATTGTATTTGCAAGCATGCTTAACTGGTAGGCCTTTTTATCATACGTAAATGAACATGAATGAATATGCAATCACAGCTTAGTGGATGCACAGAAAAGGACTATTGCCTTTTTTCATTAGTCCCTCTTCTGAAGCAGTGGCAATGAGTGTATTGGCTGACAGTTCGCAGGCTGCTGTGGCCTTCTGCAGTTGTGGCAGATGGGTCAAAGACACGTTCTGGCTAAAGCTGCTTGGAATGCTGCTTTTCTTATCTGCAGGCAGCTTGGTATATCCTCTTCTATAATAGTGTGTTGGAAATCCCATTTGCAGTAGACATTTGCTTATTAAAAGAAAAAAAACCACAACCAAACAGATGAAATTGTAGCTCCCTTGTCTGAAGGATTTTTTTTTTATGTTTTACCATTTTTGTATTATGCTAATGATACAAAGGGGAGTCCATGGTAGAGTTATGTGTTATCAACAGATACTTTGCACCCAGTGACAAAATATTCTTTCTTAAGATGAAAATTTACTTAAAATAGACAGAGCTGTTTGTAAGTATGTCACTACTGGACATTGTTAAAACAAATGAGCGCTGTATATGCTCTTTCAGTATAAGCTCTGTATAGTCCTTGGGACGGTTAACTGCTCTCCCCCATCCCTTCCACTCATATGGCCTCGCTCTTTTTGACCTCCAAGGGTACTTGTATGCCCAAAGTAACTGCTTTAGTGGGGTTCTACTGTTGCAGTGGTGAATCGTATTCGACTACATGTCGGAAAGTCTTGAAGGGGCAGGAAATAGCTAATTTTGAGGCTGAAACTTGCCATGAGCCCCCGTGTATGGTTTCAGCATTGCCTTAGCTCCAGGCAGTCCTGCATCCCAGGAGATTTCACTCTAGATCTAGCGTTGCAAAAGCAGCGTCGAAGGTCAGTCGTGTTGTTTCTGCAGAGAACCTTTTTTTTAGGGTTTGGAATGTGTGACAATCAAATGGCTCATCCCACGGATGTCTGTTAGGGGCCATCTGCTCTCATGAGACACTAGGGTGGCAAAATGTGGAAACAGGATGACTACAAGGAATTATGAGAACAAAAAAATTGACATTCTAGTTGAGATGCACTGAGTATTTGATATCTTTCCTACTCTCCCCCGCCCCCCTTTTCTGATTAACATTCCCAAATATTCAGGAACCTATTCTGCTGCTAATGGGCCCAAGACTTGGATAATACTGTATGTTTTTGACTTAAGATGTGCTTCTTTTTACGTTAATCTGTCATTTTACTATATGCATTTCTTGATTGTTTAATGCATATGTGTGTGTATAAGATTTTTTAAAACCTATCTTGTGTTCCATTTTAGTTTATCATGCAGTACAGAATACCTACATCTGTTTTACAGGAGGACTAACTTATCCCAGATAACTGCCCAACCTTTTACTTTTCTGACTTTCAGATAATGTAATTTTTCAGGAGTCTTTTTAATGGTTATTAAAAGAATTCTGTCACTTTATTAAGGAGCACTGAGAAAGCATAAATGGCTAAGGGAACATCAGTGTAGTTCTGCAGGCATTTGTTTTGGGACTTGCCTTGTTTTAGGCTTTTTTAAAATTATTTTCAAACAACAACAAAAAAGTACTAATGAAATGTGATGGCACAAAAGAAGGATTTGGGGTATTGTATAAGAACTGAATGACTGGATACTACAGTGTTAGAAGTAAAATGCAATTCAGAACTACACACTGCAGATCATGCATTTAAAGGTTACAAAGAGAATTTATGCTATCAAGTGGATATTTCAACAGTGGTAGAGGAACAGAAGAACAGTTTTATGTGTTAATGCAGAACTACAAATAGCTAAAGTGTCTGTGAAAGGAGCAAATGTGGTTTGAAATTACAGCAGATGTATCTAACAGCAATAAGTATTAGAATGATTAAGAAAGATACTGGTGAAACCTCATGCAATGCTTGGGCATGGTTTTGTGTCTCTGGTCTGAAGGTGAATTGAAATTGAAACAGGTGCAGAGAAGAGCTAAAATGGATAGTCTTTTAGACTTTATCTCACCTTTGGATAATGATGGCTGAGAGAATATAGTTTCTCTCAATTTAGGAGGTAAAAAACTGTGGGAAATGCTGTTTATACTAAAGAGCAGTATTGGTCTGAAAACATTGAGTATAAACAGATTATGAATTCAGATTAAAAATTAGAGAAAGATTTGCATAGATCAAAGGAGTGATTTTAAAAAATAGTCTTCAAGAAAGAATAGTAGAAGCACAAACCGTACTTACATTTAAGACTAGTTTTGAATGTTGACATTGTCTCTAGCAGACAGGGATAGAGGTGATGACCCAGTGGGTCCATTATTAAAGCAACAACTTTGTACATCTCTAATACAGAAATTAGAAATGCAGCTTTGATTTGGTGATGTGTTATACTTCTTAATAACTTCCATTGTGTACGGTGCTGATAAAGATTAGAGTAAATAAGGTTTTTGGGAAAGTGCTTTTTGAAAATACTGACTGCTAAGATATTACCTCATTGCACTAACTTAGAACATGTCTTCAATCTGCAAGAGTGTTCCTTGGATGAATGGTATTATAAAGCGAGGTTAATATAAAGCATAAGTAAGCTCAGCAAACAGATGGAAGCTAAAAATTGTAACTGTGAGTGGGATTAAGGCAGAGTTTTATTTACACTGTAGTTTGATTTAGGTTTAGGACACTTAAATAGATTTGGTGTTTCATGTAGGGCCAGTTTGGCTGCAGTCTGGTTTAGTTTAAAAAGGGTGTGATCCAGAGCTTTATAAGGTGCCTCACCCAGCTGTTCAAATATTTTGTTTTACTTTGTGATTTATAGTAAAATGTGTAGGATTATAATGAAGCTTTTCTGGCAATATGTACAATAATGCTATGGAAATAAAATATTGACTTAATAAACGAAAGAACATTAAAGTTCACCAAAAGTCCAAACTGAAAGTTGCAAAATCTTTTGGGAAGAGTTAACTATTTGTGTTAATGAAAATAGCAAATGCTAATGTGTACAATTATTCTACCTCTAGGAACCAGATGTCCTACTGATTTTGCTGAAGTTCCCTCAATTCTGATGGAGTACTTTGCAAATGACTATCGAGTGGTTAACCAGTTTGCAAGGCATTATAAAACGGGACAGGTAGGGAAAATTAGTATGTAAAATATTGAAAATAGGAATAAATGTATCCAGGAAAAGAATCACATTTTCATGTGTTATTTGTTAATAATGTTTAAAGTAGAAATAAACAATGGATAGAGATTATTTTAATATTATAATTTCAATTCAGAAAAAATGTTAATATTCTCATTGCAGAAAAGATAAATGTAATCTGTAAAAGAATACCAGATCCTTATATCCAAGGTTCCAGTTACATATTTAAAACTTTCAACCTTTTTTCCCTACAAATCTTGTGTAGTTTCTACACTACACAAACTTAGTGTAGTAGGTGAGCAATTTCTGTGTGAATCAAGTTACGTGGAATTTTTAATTTAATTATAGATAAGTTCTGACAAAAATAGTCATTCTTCATTGAACCTTCTAAAGTCTGTCTTAAAATAAAGCTCAGGTACCAAATCATGGAAATAAATGAAAATGATCTGCAGTGTTTAAAAACTCCCATTTTTAGCACAGTGTAGGGTAGTGATTGAAATATTTTATGATGAAAAGTGTACTGCTTTATTTAGAATTCGGTTAAGATCAGGATTAGTTAGATTCTGGCAGTCATGAATCTCTGCATTAAAACTCTGATCCTTTTTTACATAAAGCTATTCTATGCAAGTCTAATGCAAGAATCTACTTTCTATGGGAAATTTAGTAAACAGTGCTCTTTGGAACAAGGTGACTTTTGGTGGTTGCTTTAATGCTTGGCAGCATAACATGGTTTATATTTGTACAGCCATTTCAAAAATACAAACCAGTAAACAATAACAAAAGATATTTTTCCAGTGCTTTTGATTGAGGCAAGTTTCAGTGTACTCAAATGCAATGGTTGAAGAATAGACTACCCATCAATGCAAAAACAAGAAAGCCTCTTAAATTGTGTAGTGTTACACTTTATTGAAGCTTTTTATCCAATACTAAGCATTCAGTATATTTCAGTATTATGAAAGTGGAATTATGTTTGCCTCCACTGTAACAGTTAGAAAAATAGGTTGCGTAACCTCTATTTTAATAGATACTGTCTGAGAAATTTGCCTGTAAATCTGGTTTTGTTTTTTGGGGTTTTTTTGGTTTTTACAGAGCAATCAATTCTGCAGAGCACTAAGAAAGTCTCCTTGAAACCTGGAGTTAAAAGTACTCAGTTCACAAGTGTTCATCATTTGTATGTTTGAATCCACATACTGAAATACAGTTTTCTAGTGTTCTCTATAAAGTTCATGTAGTGTTTAAACATTGTGGAGTTAATCTGATTGCATACAAGTTCAGAGAATGAGCTTGACTAAAACATCTGAAAGAGATTTGTGGAACATTATTTATGGCTTTGTATTTTCAAAATGGCTTAACAAATCTAAACCATGTTTAGTTGCAGTGCAAAAGCTAACGACCAGGCGCTGTGTCCCATTTGGCATTTCCAAAAACTTACTCCATTTATTGGTGGTGAAATCTTGCCCTTTCAGAGAGCAATTGAGAGAGGTTTAATGTAGAAATTCAGTCTTGAAGGGGGCAAGAATAGATTATGATGGAAGATGAGAAAAAGAGCCTGAAACTGCTGTGTGGCTCTTCAGGGTTTTAGACTGCTTCCTTTTAATTGCTTTTTTGAAAATTTAGGATGTATTTTTAAGCCATTATCCAACATATATAAATCTGCTTTTGCTTATGTTGGTTCATCTAAGCTAGTTTTAAGAATCTGATATCAGATTTCCGTATCTGTCATTTAAATACAAATACATTGAAGTCATCTTTTCTGTTCCTGAAATTCAGTGGTTCTTACAGGAATTACTTTTATCTATTGTGTATATGTTACAAAGTACTTTGAATAGAAAATCCCAGCTCTCTTATGTTTACAACTTCACAAAAATCCTTTTGGGGCTTACATTTTCTGTCTTTATTCCCTGACTAATTTTTTGGTGTGCAAATGGAAATTTGAATCAACATTTTCTTCTCCAGTTTTTTAGTTATTTGAAAGAAAAATGAGTCTACTTTACCCCCTTTTCAAGGGGAAGTAAGGAAGGTAGATGAAACAGTTAAAATGTGAAATTTGTAAAACCATTTCATCCAAATGTTGTTCCGTATGAGAACTTCCATTAGGTTTCTTTTTATGAATAAAGAGACTGAGCTTTTCTGTGCAAGAAGGATCTTTCCTGCAACAACTACACCAACATAGCTCTGCTAGATGTTGACAGAAGGAGGGTTTTTTACCGACCTAGCTTGTTGAGGACGCAGTGCAGATAGTTTGAAAAAGCATTTTTGCATGGCTGCATCTATGCTATAGTTTTTGCATATAAGTATTAGAGTGATGTCATTTTTAACACTCCTCCTTAACATAATTACATCAGAGAAATTTGGTAGCGTAGTCTCAGCTTCTGATTACAATTGGCTTTTATGGCAAAGGCAGAAGGATTGGTCCTGAGCTGTAGTCCTCACTGAGGATCAGTGCTTATGCTTATGGGAAGAGGAGGGGAAAGAGGTAGTGTTTTGATTATTAAAACGTATGAACTGTTGAAAACTCCTTTTTAGTAGCATTGCAGAAAAAGGGTTTCGTGGGTAGGCTTTCAGCGATGAGAATGCATTATGCATACAGATGTGGATCATGAGGATCTGGTCCAAAATATCTTGAAGTTTAAAGAAAGCCTGTCGTTGCTTTCTGTGCATTTTGGATGGTTCTGCTGTTGAGTACTGAGGAGCGAAAAAGCTTGCAAGCTCTTCTGGCAAAAGGAGGAAGTCTTGTGAATTTAGTTCAAAAAGCTGGCCAGCACAAAAATATTTGTTCCAAGAAAGTAGCTAGCCTGGTTTTCCTTTCATCTTAAAGATAACTCAAAACAGAAAATCCTTGAGGAAAAAAAAAGGAATAGAGAGGACTGTGTTAATTAGTTACTCAAGTTGAATTGCTCAGGTAAGCTCATGAATTCAAGCTGTACCAAAATGAGGTCATAACAGTGCTTAAGCAGACAATCTGGTGCATGCATACCATTCTGTTTCACTGTGTGTGTTTGTTTAATTCCATTTGTTAAGTGCACAGATATGTGGTAGGTCTGTCGAGCTAGATCATTTTAAGCTTGTGTGTCTTTGGAGGCTCTCTTGAACAAAGGACAGTATTTCAGCTGTTCAAATTTGAACTGACTTCCTTTTTCACAGAGATGGAATTACAAAGGCAGTATTGTATTAGCATGATTACAAGAATAAGCCCATAGATAGTAAACAGTCATAATGTGTCGTGGTTACTACACAGCAGTAAGGAGTTAAGCGTGCTTTGGGACAGAAGGAATTCTGTTCTTTTAGCCACCATGGCAAACATGCTGAAAAATTCATGCCAAGATCTTAAAGTTACTTAATACAGAAGGATGGAAAAGTGGAACCCGAAGTAAAGCATGTAGTGTTTAAATTTAAAAAATGGAATGGTTAATCATTTAAAACAGTTTTAGCCAAAGCTCTGTGAAGTCTTTCTTTTAGAACGAGGATGACAGTTTGATTCTGGTTTTATTGGAGAGCTCATCTTTCAGGATAAGTAAAATAATCCTGCTGATGCATTTTTTTTCTTCACTCAGCTGCTTATTAAGGGGCTGTATGAAATTGTAGTGGAGCAAGGAGAAATAGTTTCTGTTGTCTGAAACAAGTACATCTTCCTCAGTACGTTCAAGACCTCAGCATATCTCTATGCCTGACATTCACAGAAACAAACTTTGGAGAGGAGTGGTGATCTTTGAAAAACCCTCTGGAGTCTAATTTTAGTTCCCTGAAAACTTAAATTTTAAAATCCCAAAGGTGCTTTGGGAAAAATAAGTGATGTCCTTTTTATCATTCTTTCAATTTAATCTAATTTTGACAATGTTTTTCTGGTGCCAGATTCGCTTGGCTTGTGAATTATGATCACAACACAATCTTTGAGCCAGATCAGTAGCACTGATAGATTTAAACAAAAGAACATTTATGTCTTTCTCCTGTGCCTTTTTGTCAATAGGTATTGTCATAAGAGTGATTTGTAATTTCCTGTTGATTTTAATCTGCTCAAACAGTAGAGCTTGATCTTCAGAGCAGAGTGAATCTACATTGTTTGTTTGATATTCATATGGCTGCAAAAAAGATAAGATTTTCTTGGAGGCTTTTGGTATTACCTACATTTTACTTGGTCTCTAGAAGGTGGTGCTAAGCCATCCCCCGTGCAGAGATATTTTAGTACATTATTAATGGTCATTTTGTGTCTCCCCTCAGGAGTTCAATTTAGAATAGGATAGGTGCTTGTAGCAGAACATAAGGAAGAAACGGGTGAATGCAGAGGCTGCCTTTTCAGCTGACCTCAAGCCGGAGAAGACTGCTATTTGCAGTACAGTCAAAAGAAGACAAGATTCTCTTGGGTGGAGAGTCTGTAAGAAATGCTTAGCTCTGAACTGAGAATTAGACCTGCTTCAGTTGTTTCTTGAGCAGGGCTGGATGTGACCAACTCTCCCAGGGAGCACACAAAGTCTGTCCACATCACCAAACCTTGCTGCTCTGTGCCCCAGTGAACTGCAAACTTGGATTTCCCAATTCAGTTGAGGATCTGTGGGACTGTGGTTTACCAAAATGCCAATTAGAAATGTCTTAGTGCCTTTTGTTCTATATATTTTGTGTATCAGCTGAAAGCCTGTGCGTTTAACTTCCTCTTACCATCATTTAATATAGCCGAAATATAAAATTGAAAATCCATTATGTTGAAAGAGCTGGTTTGACCTTACTGGTAGGAGTGCTCTTGGCTTTAACACTCTTAAATGACAACTGAGTAAAATATACATATTTGCTGTTGCCAAGCTTTTGGATGTTCAGCTTTTTTAACACTGACAAATTAGAGTTTAAGAACTCCCATCCAGTTTTCTCATACTTTACTGTATCCAAAATACAGGTGCCCCTAGAATAAATCAGTTTTGTTTAATTCCATACTGCAGTACTTCACTAGGAAATGAAAGCCTCCAAAAACCTGCCAAAACTTGCTGATAGGTTTGGTGCTTAATAACAAAATCTGTTCAAAATTCTATGGATTTCCTTACAGAAGGGTTTCTTGCATAACAACTGAAACTGTGTTATTGCAAACCCACATATGCTTTAGTTCCAGGATGAAAAGTCGTTGAAGTGCATGCCTTGCTCTGTGTAAGAGGATGAGGCAAGAGGTGTTCATAGAGCCAGGAAGAAAACTGTCCAACCAAAATACTTTTTACCATTTGTAGTTTTTTTTCTACTTTGCTTCTTGCAGTAATAATTTTTCTACATAATTAAGTAGTATTTTGAACAATACTAAATCCAGTATGGAACCTCAAGGTAGTCAGCTACTAACATCTTTATTACTATGGATAACTGCCCATTTAATCTTACTCTAGTAGTCCAAAATCATCATGTAATTTGAAACAGAATTTTTGTATTTGGGAAGGGAAATACTGGCCTAACAAGGATATACTGTAGGACAGACTTCATGTTCATTGGTTCACTTTTCTGTGTTGAAATTTAACAGCTGTGCACATTTATGACAGGCAAAATAGTGGGTAGTGTTCTATCCACCCAGCTAACATTTGTCTTGGAGAAGAGGTTACAAGCCTTGGCAAGCTACTGCATAAAACAGCTGTGCAACTTGAGAGTTTTTCTTACCTGCTTTAACTTCCAGATTCCACAGAGTTAATTGATAACTTTTTCCTCACTTATGTGTAATTTCTCTGGAGTTGGGTTTTTATTCTGTGAACATTAACATTGTTTGTCTTGAAGTCATATCATTTGCACAGAATCTAAACATATGGCTCTGCCATCAGCATCTGTAGACTTTCATGTATTATTTCTTAAACACTTCAACACACTGTAAAAGTGTAGGTATGCTTTTAGAGTTCAGTGTAATACCAAACATCTGTATTACATTGTACAACTTGTAGTAACAATGTTTTAGCAAAAACCCAGTTATTTTAACCATATTTAATATGTTCAGTTAATAAAACTGCTAGCAAAAAAAAGAATATGCTTACTAGGAGAAACATTTATTGAAAAGCTTCAGGAAGCAGCGGAAGAAGTGTAAGGTCAAGCATTCATATACAGAAATTCTTAAAAATCTGGCATTAAAAAGTCTTTGGATGTACTTGTAGACGTCTGGATAGAAAGTAAAAAAGAATTTGCTTAATGACTTGAAAAAGGTCTCTGACTTTCAGCCTGTGATGGCATGGATAATTTTATTGCCATAGATGTGGAATAAATTCAACTTTGTTAAAAATTTCAAAGGGTAAATATTTACTGTTCAGTATGACCAAACATTTTTATGTGGGTTAGGGTAGAAGGCCTGATGCTGTCCTAGTTGAAGTTACGAAAACCCCGCCAGCTCAATGGGAGTTATGTGGGCCTCCGTGTACACCTAAATGCATTATGCTCAAAGACCAACAGGAGAATCTATTATAGTATCTGCTTTTGAAGATTAGTCAGGATGACCTGGGAGGACTTTAACTGCCCCATCTGTTCTTTATCTCTAAAGATAGTCATGCTATTTTTAACAGGCATATAAGGGAACATAGGATCAATTCATAGAAAAACACACACTGAACACAGTGATTTCTTGATTGCTATGTAAATTACTGCTGATATTTTAATTGCCCATTTACTGCTTTGTTTAGCAAGTGAGATTTCCTTCCTTAATGTGAAGTACTTCAAATATGTTTTTATTACCACCAGGAGTCTTTTTTTGCATCTTCAGCCTTTTCTAGTAGTAAGCATACTATTTACAAATATACAACAATTCTAAATATGTTCTGACTTTTTTTTTTAATTCAAGCCACTACCAAAAAACATGGTGTCAAGACTATGTGAGTCCAAAAAGGTGTGTGCTGCAGCTGATATGCAACTCCAGGTATGTTCTTTGCATTCTAGTCTCTACTCTCTATCCAGAGCTTACAGAACGTATTTTAATTCTTATAATTTTACCAAATTTCTATTTTAAGGTAGAGACATTATATAACTATATGCAAATTAGTGAAAATTAATTCATTTTGATATTAATTTTCACGTTTGTTTTTGTGAATGTATTCTGTGTTGCCTGCTTAAAGCTAAAGGTCTAAATCTGTAGGAAAGTATTGTGAAAACCACAGCTTTTGAAAATGGCTGGATTATCAGAATTCCCAGATGTGGTTTAAGATTGAGTGCTTAAATTAACAGAATCGTTTAGGGACAACTTGCAGTAGAGGAAGTATTTGTGTACCTTTGGGTCATTAAAAGTGTAGCAGGACTGAGAGATACAGGCCACCTTAGTAAAATCAAACCAGCTCATTTATTTAGTAGAATGTGATTTGAGCTCCTTGTCTTCTGCAGCTCCAGTATGAAAGTGGCAATGTGTTACTGCCATCAAAACTGGTGGCTGAGCTATAAGGTTGTAAGACTTCTCTCTCACAGTGTTGGGAGCAGTGATTAAATTTATAAACCTTTATTTTCTGTGGTTGATCAGTCATTCCCATAACAAACTATCAGTGTTGCTTTTCTTCAAAGGAAGTAAAGGAAATTAGGGTTCTATGTAAAATGGGTATTTAGTTTTTTTCAGTCCTGCAACAGCAGTTCTCAGATGTGAACAGTAGCATTAGCATCCAGCCAAGTTTTTTTTACAGTGAGAGTTTGGCTGCATTTAGTATGCTACAAGCTTCTGCTGTGTGATTTTTGTGATTTTGTTTTCTTCTTTGTTAAGCCAGAAGCATATAATTTTTCTTTTTACAGTTGACCTAGTGTTTAGGTGAGATAACTCTGCTAGTACCTTAATAAAGGGTAGTCATTATTTTTGAGATGTGGAAAGAAACAAATTTAAAGATCAGATCTTTGTAATTCTTCACTTTGAAAAGTGCCCAAATGATTGCAACCCTGTCTACAAACATGAGTTGTGCTGGTTAACTGAAGTTGATTTAAAAGAAAAACTTAGTTAAATATTTGCAGTTTGCTCTGTGCAGTTATTTATAGTGATTTAAAACTAGTTGGAATACTGGAGTGTGGACCTGTAAATGTATAAGTGTCAGTTACACTGATCAAACCCAGACTTAACACTGTTCTCAGTGTATACATATATTTTTCATTGGTTAAACTTAATGGATTTTTTGAATTATGCTTTCAGTGCAGTGCTGGCTGTCAGTGGCCAGTGTTGGCTGTGCAGGTGTGAACAAGGAGGGTGCTACCTTTGGCTATACCTCTGTGACATGAAAATAACTGCACCCTCTCTACAGGTCTGATTTTGAAATGCACACTCTTGGCTCTGAAAGTTTCTCATACAGAGATAGCTGAGAATCCAGAAAGAATGTGGGCAAGAATATAATTAATTCATATAGGAGGGTTTTTTTGGGAAAAAAACAATTCTGGATTAAAATAAAATTCATACTAAGAATTCTTAGTGGTGGACCTCTATTCATGAAATCCACCAACACAGAATAATTTGCCAATGTACAGACTAGTAACCACCAAAGTAATGATCAAGTGCTTTCACATGCACCCATTCTTTTCTGGTGTGTCCATAACAGCTATATATAGATCTGACAGATTTCCTTTCAACTTTTACTATGTATTTGCTATAATCTTGTCAAGGTTTGAGACCAAATTGACAGTGTGGGGGCTAAATGGGCTTGGATACCAAGAACACTTTAAGTCACAGATATCTTAACAAGTGACATGGCCTCCCTGTCCTGTGGCGGGGGAGGTGGCGTGGTCCACAAGTAAGTCAAGGAGGGGCCATTGCGTCGGTCCCATGGGGTGGGCTGTGCAATCCCCCTGCCACTGTTGGCCCTCAGCTGCTCCTGGGGTCTCTGTAGGGTCTGTCCTGGAGTGACTCCAGACCCCATAGCTTTAGAACTGGGGAGAGAACACCCACTTCTGGTGGGCTTAAATTCCTGCAGGTACCTAATGATTAACTGGTGCTGGCAATGATGTGGTGATTAAGCAGGCTGCTTGCCCTCAGATTACTCTTGTGTAACTAATGTTCAACCAGTCTCAACCCGTGCCAAATGACCACAATGCCACACTGAATAATATTATCCATTTCCTACTTTCAGCACCATGTTTTTGGAGATTCCAAATGTAATACCCACAGAAGTATGCACTCATTTCAAAGAGACAGACTGGTAGAGCCATTCTGTTTATTAATTCAGAAAAAATGTCCCAGAGAAGTTGACTGCATGGCAAATATGGAGTTCATACGTTCCTTTGTAGAAGTGTGTATTGTTACTCATGCAGATATAATAATTCATTGAAGAAGAACATGTATTTCAATCTGCAGATGCCAAAGTATATAGGTACTGCTAATGTATATACCTGAAAAAACTGTGAATGATGACTCTAATACCTTTCCTTCAGACTTTGCAAAGAGTATATTCTATATTGACGACTAGATGCTACATAAGCTATATTTGACCTTTAAAAGAGAGAAAAATGCTTACAAATTTTCCAGCAGTGGGGAAAATGCCTAAAGGTTCTTTTGTGATCTGTTCAGAAAATAAGTGTGTTGGCATGTGAAAATAAGAAATAATGTTGGTTTTTCATCATAACTATAATATCTCTGCATTTTCTTCCAGCTCATGTAATCAGTTACTCAAGAGGAAAGATAGGAGAATCCATGCATCTCCTCATAAGGCTTTTGCCATGCAGATTGAGTCCCAGAGTCTTTCAGTCAGTAGTAACTTCACTGGAAAATGCATAACTGTTTACATATTAGTGCTGTTAAGCAGACAAGGAGCTAGAAAGAACTGGAATCAAGTGAAACTAATAAATACCAATGTCAGTGCAAAATAGAGAGACAGTATGAAGATAGATAACTATTTGATGGCCTTTTTATATTTTTAGGTCTTTTGGGAAATGTGTTTTACTGAAATTAGAAATCATCTAGCTACTGCTTGATATTAAGTGTTAGCATGCTCCTCAGCAGTATCACCTAAAATCCTGTGGTCCTGGGATGTGTCTCCCTTTCCCATTTGAAAGGCCTGTGTAAACCACAGAACTGTGGGTTGTAGATGGGAATGCTTATGGCTATAAAGTTCATCCAAGTTTATTTTCAGGGATGGGTTTTTTTTTTTTAAACTATGCTGTCCAGGCGGCCTGGCTCATAGCTTTCTTCCCATGCTTTACATGTGCCAGAATCGAGGGAAAACTTATAGCTGGCTTCAGTGACTCGTTTCCCTATCACCATGTTGTTCTGTAGGCAGTCCATTTCACTAGCCTTCAGCTGACATTCCCCCACTGCCTAGCTGTGAGTTGAGCTTTTGCTCCAGCTCCCTGACCACAAACTACTTGACTCCTGTCCTGGTTTTGGCTGGGATAGATTTAATTTCCTTCCTAGTAGCTGGTATAGTGCTGTGTTTTGGATTTAGGATGAGAACAATGTTGATAACACACCGATGTTTTAGTTGTTGCTAGGTAGTGCTTACACTAGTCAAGGACTTTTCAGCTTCTCACGCTCTACCAACTGAGAAGGCTGGAGGTGCACAAGAAGCTGGGAGGGGGCACAGCCAGGACAGCTGACCCAAACTGGTCAAAGGGATATTCCATACCATGTGACGTCATGCTCAGTACAGAAACTGGGGGAAAGCTGGCCGGGGGGGCCGCTGCTCGGTGACTGGCTGGGCATCGCTCGGCGGCTGGTGAGCAATTGCATTGTGCATCACTTGCTTGGTATATTCTACTATTATTATTAATATTAATGTTAATAATATTTTATTTCAATTATTAAACTGTTCTTATGTCAGTCCATGAGTTTTCTCGCTTTTAGTCCTCTGATTCTCTCCCCCATCCCACTGGGGCCAGGGGGGAGGAGAGTGAGCGAGCGGCTGTGTGGTGCTTGGTTGCCGGCTGAGGTTAAACCACAACAACTCCAAATTTTACTTTAGAGAAGGTCCACTGCCGTGCAGTCCGCTCCATCTTGTGAGGAACACTGAAGAGCAACTGCAAACAGGTCCTAACAAAGCTGAGAGATAGAAAAAAGAGAATTAAGGCTGGGGTGAAGCAGGATGCTAAAGTCTATTGTCAGATGCTGAAGTTCCTCATGTTTGGTTTGGGTTTTTTGGAGAGGAGAGGGAAGTCGGTGTAAAATGACTCCTGCAGAGTCACAAAGGCCTAGGGTGACAGGAGAAAGTGAGTTTTCTAGGACTGTTACATCAGGTAATTTTCAGATCTATTCATGGTACTTACTGTTGGTCATATTCTCAGTCACCCTTGCTACCATAAATGCTGTAAGCTTTTGTTAAACTTTGTTAAAAAATGAACCAGAATTCCAGAGACCAGCTCCGAGGATGAAAAGTACAAGCAAAGGCATTGCGAAGTCTCTTTCTCTTCTAAGATAAGGGTAAAAAATGTTGCAGTTTTTATAATCTAGTATAGGTTTTTCTTTAGATTTTTAGTTTTTCAGATTATCAATATAATGATGGAAAATTTAAAATACCCCTGCAAAGTTTGGTTTTAAAAAATAAGTACTCATTATTATTTGCCATTTGGTGCAGTGTCTTCATGGAGTTATCCTCTGAACAGATACTTGCTGCCTACTCTGGGCAATGGGCGATGTTACGTGCTTGCATCTCTTGTTCGGTGTTGCTATCTGGGACACAAAACTTGCAATGTCATTAATGGCCAATTGGGCAAGTTTAGGTCTTACTGACCTCTTTTCTCCTCATTAGCCATGTAGGAAGCAAGCAGGAAATTCAGGAGTAGCTCCTGCAAGTCATGGCTTCTTCACTCCTCTCCTTATAACCCTCAGTTTTTCTTGAAAAAAGTCAATTTTCACATTTATCATTTGTCAACAAACACTGTCAAAGGATTTATCGAGTATGTTAGGAGACAGCTTATTCAAACAGAAGGAATATGGTCCTTTAGAAACAGTCACAATTTTGGTGAAAGTATGTGTTGTATGCAGCCCAAATAAAATAAATGCTGAATTCTGATAAATTATTAAAGAGTTCAGAATGGTTTTGTATCAAAATTTCATAATAAAGAATCTTTTCACAGGTTGGGGGTGGTGGTGTTATTCAGATTGCATAAAACATCCATTCTCCATGGATGAAGAATGCCTCCAAACAGACTTTTCTCCATAAAATTTCTGCATTTCATGGTTATAATTCCTAAAGCAGTGTGTTTATCTCATTGGGAATGGTATTGCAGTGTCCCTGGGAGTGTGACTGGGCCTCAATCTCTAGCCAAATTATTTGCTTCACCCCTTTCACAAAAGCTTTTTGAGGCTCCCTGCCATTAATTTTCCTATGAAATGTGCCTACCGCAGGATGGTCTGACCTGAACTCTTTGGCTTAAATATCTGAATCCACCAAACTTCTCAAAAATATCTTGTGTTGCACAGCAGCGGGTGTCCTCTTCTTCTGTCTTTCCTGCACTTCCACAGAATAGGAAATCTGCATATTAAAAAAAATAAATGCTGCAATTTTTTTCAGTGATGGCACACACTGAGCCTTGGCACTGTCTTCTATCCATGCCTATTTCATGTTTGCTGTTAAAATGCCAGATACTCTGCTTCGCTATCTTTGCTTGAAAAGTCTTTTTATTGGTGCTGCTTTCCTGATCTCCAAACACTTCAGTAATTTAGTCATGCACCAGTGTTCCGCTGTAGTTCACATGCTTCTGCACAAAAATTGCCTATGAACCAGCTCTTACCTCTGGCAAAGTACCCTCCTGGTGCAGTGTGATCTCAGGCTAAGCTTACACTGCAGCAATTTATTGCTCTGATTGTGAGAGCTAAAATAAAGGAAGCATCTGCCTTAGTACTACACTGTTCAAGTGCTCTAGCTGAAGCTCAGGGGCATCAGCAGCTCCGTGTGCAGCTTCTTATGTTCACTGCCTGGGCCGTAACTTGTCCCTGCAGGTGTGATGTGTTCTCATGGCTGCACGCACACATCTTGGACTAGCTTATTTTGCTGTGTCCACTCAAATAACTTTAAGTCTTTTTATTAAATCTATTTAAAAATATTCTTTTTGAAAAGGGGAATTGCTGGAGGGCTTTAGGGACAAGTCTTAATTTTATTTAAAAATGCAGGCAATTTAGTACTGCCAGTGTTCTCAGTGACCTAAACACGGATTTATGATAGGTCATGATGGTGGTGGTTGGTGTACTCCAGAAACCTGTTTCTCTCCTTGTATGTTATACTAAAAATAGGAGATTTACGAAACCATATATATTTAAACTCTTCCCTCTCCCTATTCTCTCTTTCCCATTCTTTTCTATTTGTCTTTTTTGGTTGTCAAATGCCAATGCCACGTGCCAAAGACAAATGTATTTTATCTCTTCAGGTATGTTATGCTGCCATGTGCCAAAGGCAAACATGTATTTTATCTCTTCAGGTATTTTATGCTGCCTTGGACCAAATCTACCATGGGAAACATCCTCTAAAAAAGTCAACCACAGAAATTTTAAAGGAAACACAGGAGAAATTTTATGGATTGCCATATGTACCTAATACAGTGAGTAGAAAAATACTGACTGAATAAGCTACACCTTTTCTTTGATAGGATATTAATACCCCTACCTCTCCCTGCCCCTTGCCCCACACACTCACATGCTTACTGTTGTATTGTTATGTTGAGTTTTCTTTCTTTCAGCCACTTTATACAGAGAGTAGGGTGTTGGAAATTTTCAGCTAAAAACTAAAATTTAATTAATGTACCCGTTTTTGTACAGGTTTAGTCTTGTCGTGCTGAACTTGATTACTTTTTCTTTTATTTTCTTATTAAGGAAGGCATTGGAAACAGTATATTGGAAAGAGGGTTTATTCTAGCTTTGCAAAGGACTGTTTGTAAAAGGCAACAAAGCACTGCGCTGCATGTTGGTGTTTGTATACTGTCAGTGTCAGCATGTGAGAGCAAGTCAGTGTGAAGTAGGACTTGGAAGTGAGTTTTTCTCACTGCACTGCTGTGACCTTTGGCACGTCACTTATTTATCCTTTCATGTGGTATCTGAAAGTGTTAAAGCCCAGAGTTCTACTGAGCTATGTAATTTTGATCTTCATCATGACTGATCATGCATTTGTTCTGTACTTCATATGACATCCAAAGGTGCAGTTTGCATAGATGATAGTAATGGGATTTCCTGGGCTGTCTGGAGCTGAATTCCCAGCCGGAGCATGGTCTGAATCACTGTTTGACACTTTGGTCAGAATACCCAGATCCTTTCTCTGTTTTCTGCTTCTCAGGAAATGTACTTTTCTCCTTAGCAAAAATGTGACTTTCGTTCTCTGAGAAGGGTATTAGGAGATCCATGCTTCAGCCCTTTCCTCATCGAAACTGTACTGCTTCTGCTGGCCTGGCAAAGCCAGGGAAGTGGAAGCAAGGTGTCTTCAGAGTATGATGTCTGGCTTCTTAGCATTTTTGTAAGTGTTGTTTTACACCATTCCTCCGCAGGTGTTAGTTATCCAGTGAACGGAACAGTTCCCTGCTTTGAAAGTTAGCCTGCGTTTTTTGTTCCATTTAAAGTACTTTTTATTTAGCTGTTTCCGTCAAAAGATTGTAACATCTTGTAATGAGCATAGCCTCAATATGAAGAGGGACAGCAAGTTTTGGCCAGCAAACTGTACTGTGAACTTTTGAATTGTCAGAAAGTCTATGTTCTTTACATTTATAGAATGTAGAATGTAAAACTCAGTGAAACATTAGAAGAACGTTAGCGCTCTGTAGAGTAATTAATGTCTGTAATTTAGCTTGCTGTCCTTTGCTGCTCTTTCTTCCGAACTTAAGATATGTTTTCAGTTTAATTTGTAGTCCAGATAAAAAAAAAAGTCTTGAAAGTAAAAGTTTGGTTTTGTTTTTTTTTTTTTAAGTGACGAGATTATATGCCTTCCTTTCATTTAATTTCAGAGCTAGACGTTGAAATATAGTAACAGAGACCAGCTTTTATTTTTGTCTGTCATCTGGCTAGGTACATGTATGGCTGGCAGAGAAAACAAAGTATTTTGATTATTTGAATTTTACCTGCTCTCTATAGGTTTAGATTCAATTATGAATTGCTAAGTCAGGCTTGTATATCTTAAGTTAGTGGTGTTGGGTAAAAGTAATTCTTCCTTAGTGAAGATCTTAACTGCATTAATGTGATTTTCTGTAGTAGCATTGTCTGTCAGGGCTGCACAAGCATCCATTATTATCTCCTCCTGATAAACTTGGGCTTCAAGCTCATTGTGCAGATTCATTTTCTGAAATAGAGCTACAGCATATATCTTCAGCAGATGAATTTCTGTCTTTCTGAGGCACAGCTCAGATAATAGGACAATTTGTATGCATCTTTTTGTTATAGTACTTTCAAAATGAGGCACATAAACTACACCTAATAAGTAAATGCTGCTGTACCTATGTGGTGATACCTATTTTAAGGTAAACCAAAGCATCGTCCTCAGCAAATATGTCTTATGTGCCAACAGTAGGAGGGATAGTGGGAAGAAAATCCTGACGAAGTCTGTATTTGCCATTCAAACAGTTTTTACAGGCATTGGGGCAGTTGGCACTGCATGCAGTAGTATTTACATTGGCTGCATTGACACAGACGATCGCAGAAGTAGTGCCACATGCTAGGCAGAAAGGAAGAATGGAGCAGACTGTAGACAGACGGAAGCACAGAGAAACAGCACTCCACAAGACTTTGTTTTCCTGAAGAATGCAAATCTCGATTTCTGGCTGGCCATTGCTTATCTGTTCAAAAGTACACAGGGTTTGCTGCTGGCTCCTGGAAGATGAAATTCCACTGGGATTTCTTTGCTCTATTACCGAATCCAGAAGCTGACGACTGCCAGGCAGGGGGCAAGGAAATGTATCTGCCTGTTTTAGTAGTGTCTGGCAGTTTTGTTGCCAGAGGACATTTGTGTTACTGAGTTTGGAAAATGAATAGAAATTTTGCACAGGCTGGATTCTTGAGTCCTTGTGATGCCTTTAAAAAGCAATCAGTCTTCCTTTTGACTCTTCTAAGAAAGCAAGATAAACCAAATAATAATGACCACACATTTTCCTGCCATTTCTTCCTGAAAGTACTTGGTGTCAAAATCTGTGCACTGTGGGGAATTCAGTACTCTGCTTTTGCTCCAAACTTTGCTTCAAATCATAGCTTATTTCTCATCTCTTGTGAAGCCAGTTTCCATTTACTATGGCCTGCCTTGCAATTGATAACACTGTCTGCTTTTAGAGTATCTCCTCTGGTCTCTTCTACCTTTGTCTCCAGGATGCTTAGAGAGACTTTTTTAAAAGTATCAGGTGACCCTTTGATCAACCTGAGACATGATCAAAGTTTCTCCCCATGATCTGTTGCTTAGTCCTCTGCCTGTCCCCCAAGTTCAGACTTGAAAACTACTTTCCTTTGAAACAGTCATCAAAACGTAATGATATGCCATTGTTAGTCCTGCGCCAAGCATAATAATTCCTATCTCCTGCTGTGGGTTTCGGTTCAATATAGTAGCAAAGAATGAGACACAGGGTAAATAGGCTCTGCAGTGATAGTGGAGATTGCAGCCTCCTGCAGTTACAGGAAAGAGCTCCCAATAATGAAGTGGTTTTACAATAAACACCAGCTGCCCAAATCATCATACCTAAATTTTCTTTGTGAAATATTGAATTAGTTTGAATTATTGATTCTTATTTTCAAAAAATTATTATGGACTTACATATTAATTGTCTGTCTACATATTAATTAAAGATTAATACATATTAATCTTTCTTCATGCTAATCTGGAAGTTTGGTGGGAGATGCTGGTTTGACTTGTGACTATGAGGAAAAATGGTTTTGAAGAGTGAGGCACAGTGAATCTGGGTTCTTTTTTAGGTCGCTGCCAAATAGTCCCTTTTGCATTTTTTAAAATTACATGGCCTTCTGGTAAGCTTTTCTTCCAGAAACAGAATTTCTTGTGTGGTACTTCAGTAAAAAGTGCAATGTTGGAATTAACCCACACACATCATTATAATTACATTTGATAGGAGGGAACATGTTGGTATGTAGGGAGCCTTTTGATATGTTTTGGAACACTAAATAATTTGCTATACACCTCTTTGTTCTAGCATGTTAAGTACATATTAGTTCAGAAGGACCACCTCTACTGGTGGCCTAAAATTTACATCAGGTTACAGGTTTAATTATGCTTATATACTTTTGTCCAGAGTGCAGGTTTCTTTGGCAGTATGAGAACTTCTTCATGGCCTATGGTTGCCAGTGACTGGAGAGACCAAAACACCTGTGAGACCAAATATGTTAGCCAGCCAAGTTTGCCAACAGAAAACAAGGCAGGTACTGTTGTAGATACCCTAGAGGGAAAAAGTGTATGAAAAATGGTGTATCACCAATGTGGTTGTTAGTTTTTCTTCTTCCTGCAGCTGGGGGGACTCTGCCCAGACAGGGATCCTGACCTTGGAAGGCTCCATCTAGGTCCTTGTCTTAACTTGCTGGGATTGTGTCTGTCATGTTCCTGACAAAGGAAATCAATGGATGAGATGCAACCTAACATTTGGAGTGCTTGCTCAGGGAGGCTGTCAGGCACTACAGGAAGACATGGCTTGCCATGGGTGCTGAGAACACAAGGATTTCATTAACAGGGCACATATAAAGGCAGCTGAGAGGTTGGTCAGCTGAAGAGGAGTTGGTGTCACTAGACAGAGAGAAATAGCTTCTCTGCAGAGAGAAAATAGTTTCTGCATCACACGTTGTCACCATGTGCCCAAGCCCCCTATTTATTTTGTTGAAGACCACCTGAGAGCAAAAGAGCAGCTGTATGCTTCTTTTTCCTTCTTAGGAGCCTTTTCTTAAGAGTTTGAAGGTGACCTGTCCTCATCTCATGCTTAGTTGTGTTAGCTAAGCCAGAGGCCAAAACTGGAGACAAGGTGGTTTCTGAAATTCTGTATCGCAGTCTTGTACTGATCATGATTGCTGTCAGTAGTGGTGCCGCAGTGAAGAGAAGAGTATCATTTTTAATAGGCCTATTCCTCAGCCTACTGAGGGGTGGCTGGCAGTTTGAGTGAAGTATCTTGTTACTGAATCTGCCATCTGTGTTGTTGTGGCATCTATTGTCTTAGGATTTCTTGTTAGGTCTTTGGAGTGACTACTAATGTGTGGTTATAACTCCAGTCCTGTATAACATTTCATGTGAATATCAGTAACACCATATAAAAAGAATAAGTAGTCAGACTGGGCAAGCAATGAGGCAGCTGTCTTAAAATAAATAAGCGATAACCCTTAACCTCTGAAGGTAAAAGTGGTTTTGAATTCTGAAAACTTTACTCAAGTGGTTAACGTAAATCTTGAAATTATTGGTAAGGAAGGCTAAGTAGTGGCTGCCTATTAAATTTTAAACTGTGATTTCACTTCATATTTTTTTATCTAAAATCTTCCTGAATTTGTCTTAGATAATTATTAAGTTAAACTAATGTAACCTTGGAACCTAAGCAAAACTGAAAGCTAGGTTAAAGGAAGTGAAAAAGAACAGCTAAAAGGTAGAATTGATGCTATTGGCAAAGAGCTTTTAAATGACCAATACTGGGTTGAGGATGAGGGAACAAAATTTATGGTGCTAATCAATAAGATGCTGAAAAGAACTGAGTGGGTGAAAAAGCCTGTACATTTGAATATCTGAGAAAAGGAGGTTATTAGAAAAGTAGAAGCCATATAAAAGTGTGAAAAGTAGAAGATGGGATAAGCTCTAATAAGCCAAAAGTAGAAATTTTGAGCAGCTTAAAAACCAAAAAAGTCAATAATGATTAAAAACAATGCATCAGAAAGAGGAAGGCTGCCAGGTACTTGCTGGAACTGGAAAATAGCTAAGTATGATGATTCAAAAGACATCATGTCGTTATCAGGGAAACTGAACTAAAGACACAACCTATCCTGATGCAAAAAAGATTTGGTAATAAGGGACCAAGCCCTTTGAAGACCTTATTAAGATCATAAAAAAGAAAGAAATCATGATACGACTAGAGATAATTACGAAAAGAATACAAGAATTCAGAACAAAAAAGGCTAGAAATGCTGACTTGAAAAATGCCAGTAGTGAAGGTAATAAAGTTCCATAACTACTGAAGAAGTAAGAGGAGAGTGGGAGAGTAAAACAACAAATGTCAGAGAAAGCAGAAATATTCCATGCCTCTGCCTCAGTGTTTTTTAAAAAACAAGTGAATTTTGATTAGGTATGTAATGCATATAATTTTTGAGACAGATAGAAACACAACTGAGATTAAGGAATGAAAGAGAGAGAATGATTAGATTAGATGTAGTCAGGTTGTCAGAATATTTAAGTTTGTCAAAGCAGTTACTGACCTGGAGGAATTATCACTCTCAAACTCATGAAAAAGTGGTAGTGCTATTATGATAACTACTCTTATGAAGGGCGGAGAACTTGGGAACTGTAGACTAATCATTCAGACTTTGTCACTCAAGAAGTAGTAGAACCAATTATTAAGTAGCTCGTAAGTACCTTGAGAACAATCGAGTGAGCAAAATAACCATGGTTTTGTTAAGAACCATCTGAGATGGAAAAATCCACTTTTCTTCTTAGGAAATTGATTGACCTTGGGAATAGGAAGCAAGTGGTTGATAGCATAACTCTAGACTTAGCAAGCTTTCTGACACTTGCAAATCATAATTCTACAAGCAAACTGTGGAGTTATAGCTGAGGCAACACGGAGAAAACATGCTGACAGAGCAGGTCAAAACTTAGTTTCAGACTGGGACATTTTAAGTGAAAGTCACCAGGGGTCTGTCCAGGAATTACTGCAGTTCTGTGTTTTTGTTAATGATTTGGATGAGAATTTACTTACAATATTTATAGAAGCTCCTTCAGTTGACAAAGATTGCAGAAATCATGAAAAGTAGAATTTAAATGATCCAGAGAATTTGGAACCGAAGTAGTTGGATCACTGTGTCGTAAGTCAAGCAAGCGGGGCAGAAGACCAGCTTGGCTGAACAGGGAACTACTCATGGAGCTCAGGAGGAAAAAGAAACTGTATGATCTCTGGAAGCAAGGTCAGGCTTTGCAGGAAGAGTACAGAGTTGTGGTTCATTTATGCAGGAAGAAGACATGAAAGGCCAAAGCTCAATTAGAGTTGAAACTGGCCAGTGTTTTTTCAAATAACAAGAAAGGCTTTTTTAAGTACGTTAATAGCAAGAGGAGGTCTAAAGAAAACATTGGGCTGATACGTGTTGAAGATGGTTATCTGACTAATAGAGATGAAGAAAAAGCGGAGGCATTTAATGTGGTTTTTGCCTCAGTCTTCAATAATACCGATAGACCTTGGGCTGCCCGGTCCTCTGAGTCGGAAGACCACAAGTGTGGGAACAGCGACTTTCCCTTTGTGGACACTGAAATTGTAAGGGACCAGCTGTGTCAGCTGAATGTTCACAAGTCCATGGGGCCTGATGGGATTCGTCCCAGAGTACCGAAGGAGCTAGCGGATGTTATGGTGGGACCCCTCTTGATCATCTACCAAAGGTCTTGGGAGTCTGGGGAGGTCCCTGCTGACTGGAAGCTAGCCAATGTCCTTCCAATTTACAAAAAGGGCGTGAGGGAAGATCCAGGAAACTACAGACCTGTTAGTCTAACCTCCATTCCTGGAAAAATTATGGAGATTATACTGGGTACTATTGAAAGGCATTTAAAGAAGAATGCAGTCATCAGGCACAGTCAACACGGGTTCACAAAAGGAAAGTCCTGTTTAACTAATTTGACATCCTTCTGTGGTAAGGTCACCCGCCTAGTGAAGGAAGTTTGGTGCATACATCTTTACAGAAAGGCAAAGAGCTCCCTCCTAGCTCTTGTGGTAAGGTCACCCGCCTAGTAGATGAAGGGAAGGCGGTGGGTGTAGTTTTTCTGGATTTTAGTAAGGCTTTTGATACTGTCCCTTTCAGCATCCTGCTGGACAAGTTGTCCAACAGTGGGATGAGGGGGTTCACAGTGCGCAGGGTGAAGAGCTGGCTGAGCTCAAAGGGTTGTAGTGAATTAAGTTACATCTGGCTGGCAACCGGTCACCAGCAGTGTTCTGCAGGGTTCAATTCTAGGGCCAGTCCTGTTCAGTACATTTATCAACAATCTGGCTGCAGGAGTTGAATGTACCGTTAGCAAGTTTGCTGATGATACCAAACTGGGAGGTGCTGTTGACTCTCTTGAGGGACAGGAGACTTTGCAGGGGGATCTAGACAGATTGGAGCATTGAGCTATGATTAATGGGATGAAATTTAACAAGTCCAAATGCTGGATTCTGCACCTAGGACAGAGTAATTCCAGACACAAGTATAAATTGGGAGAGGAGTGGCTGGAGAGCAGCCCTGCAGAAAGGGATCTGGGGGTGCTGGTCAGCAGCAGGCTCAACAGGAGTCAGCAGTGTGCCCTGGCAGCCAAGAGGGCAGTCGTGGTTTAACCACATCCTGGGGTGCATTAAATACAGCATAACCAGCTGGTCAGAAGAGGTGATTATCCTGCTGTATTCAGCGTTGGTGTGGCCTCACCTTGAGTACTGTGTGCAGTTCTGGGCCCCACAATTTAAGGAGGATGTGAAGGTACTCAAATGTGTCCAGAGGAGGGCAACAAAGGGCTGGAAGGAATGTCCTGTGAGGAGCGGCCAAGGACTTTGGGCTTGTCTAGTTTGGAGAAAAGGAGGCTGAGGGGCAACCTCATTGCTCTCTACAGCTTCCTGAGGAGAGGAAGTGGAGACAAAGGTGCTGATCTCTTCTCCCTGGTATCCAGTGATAGGACACATGGGAATGGTTCAAAGCTGTGCCAGGGAGGTTCAGAGTTGACATTAGGAAGCATTTCTTTACTGAGAGGGTGGTCAAACACTGGCACAGGCTTCCTAGAGAGGTGGTTGATGCCCCAAGCCTGTCAGTGTTTAAGAGGCATTTGGGCAATGCCCTTAATAACATGCTTTAACTTTTGGTCAGCCCTGAATTGGTCAGGCAGTTGGACTAGATGGGCGTTGTATGTCCCTTCCAACTGAAATAGTCTATTCTATTCTAGTTTGCATTAGGAAAGCAATTAAATACATAAGTATTTAAAGAACTATAAATGTCAAAAGAGCATGCTTTTATTCATGGGATGCTGTTAAAGAAAATCATATCTGTTTTTTTAATATATTTTAGTATTTGATGTTGGGGACTTAGCAGTGGGTAGTGTTGTGTCCTGTAGTAGGTGTCTACCTCTTAAAAAGATGTAGAAAAACTGGAAGAATACAAAGAAGCAGTTTCGGAAAAATAATAGGTTTGGAAACATGACCTATGAGGAAAGTTGAGGAAATTGAGTTTATTTGGCTAGCAAAGAGAAAATTATGTGGGCACAGTTGGGTATGTTCTGGTATGGAAAATCTTTATGAAAAAATACAGTTGGCATTGAGACTGTGATCATTTGTTTCTTATGAGTGAGCAGATAGTAGGAGGAAAAAAATCGTTTAATTTACAGCAAATGTGATTATGGTTAGTACCTAATCTTTTAAACTCGTCAGTGTTTCCCCTTGTTTGTTGAAGAAGGAAGCAGACACCCAGTAGGTCTAGGATCTCCCTTATAGGGAGTTTTAAAGAAACCACTGTTGTAGATCAGGGAGACATAAATTTCATAGTAAAGGCAGAGTGCCTTCATAGAAGATTGCTTTTCCATTTTTTCTCTCTCTTCACTTACTCGAAGAGGCACTGATGTTGCTCATATTCCACTTTTTGGAGTGTTTCGAAGAGAGATGAAGTCATACATCATTACTCAACCTCTTGAAGTTTGTGTAACCCCTTCAAAGTGATTTTTTACCTTGCCATGTTGGAAACCAAAGTTATTTACATAAAGTTCAAATCCCTGGATTAGTTTTCATATGAGCCTTCTTAGAAGTATACTATAAAATCAAGTTAAAATCAAGAGTCTGGGTCCAAGGAAAAGATTAATAAAGGAGTACACAGTGAACTCTGGGGAAGTGATAGTGCTATAAATAATTAATAGCTAAAAGCCATTTCAAAAAGATTGGTGCCCTGCTGAGGTCAGTATTAAAGTAGATGCTGGGACTTTGAAAAGCTTTTAAAGTCACCCTTCAAGGTTTGTTTAGGTTTCTGTCTTTCTGGAGTTGAGTTCATTTTATGATAAAGAAAATGCTGATAGCAAATACTGTGAAGACTTGTTTTTCAGTGGTAACATGACACTATTCACTGGGCAACTATCTACAGCAGCCGAGTGGTTACAGATATCATAAGATATGAAGCACTTTTAAGGAAATTCTTTTTGCAAGTGTTAGCCCCATGAAACTCAAACATACTTTAGCAATAGTATTTACCATGTAGTAGAGCATTTTAAGGAACAGTGCAGGAAGTAGTTGCATACATCTTCTGGAAACATTTTGAAATAGCTATATGTGCTTTAGATATATCTTTTTATAGATATATGTGTGTGTATATATATATAAACAAAACCACCACAGATTGCTTTGTTTAGTTTTATATAATTCTGTTCACACAGCTCATGTCCTTTTTTTTTTCACCAGGATTGCAGTACTGGAGCTGTATTTGATGGTGATAGATATGACTGAATGTATCATTGCCATAAACACAGGCTAGAGGGCCTGAAATGAAATGCTCTTCAAATGTAGTGGGAGATTGTCCTTTCTATGAAAAGCTGGCAGTCAGAACAGAAAAGAACAAGAGAGAGGAACTATTATCACCCTCACTTAATAGGAGGTGGCAGTTAGACTGAGAGGGGAAAAAAAGTAGTTTCTTCAAGTTCATAGTGCAGTTTGTGGCAGATTCAGGATTAGAATCATGATCCCCTAAATCCCTGTCTGGAATGGCTCTGGCAAAAGATAGTAAATGAGCATTACTGTAAATAGTAGCTATTTCATCTTCCAGTGTAGGTACAGGTAATTTACATTATTAAGTTGTACTGGCAATTATATTTTGCAGTTACAACGTTGCTTAAGATATTTCATGTTTTTTGTAAGAGCTTACCTTAAGCAGCATTCATGAGGTTTGTTTTAAAAAGAATAGGTCAATACTTAAAATCAGGTTTAATTGGTAAAGTAGAATAAAAGCCTTGGGCTTCAGTGTGAGCCTGTACCCAAAGGAAACCGTGACGATCTGATTCTAGTTATCTCAGGCTTATGAATCTTTAAAGCTTAGGCAGTAATAGAAATTATTAATTGGTAATAGAATGGTATGTGTGTTGCATGTGTATGTATCTGTGTGTAGAGTTATGTGTTACAACATGAAGGACTTGTTTGGAAATTGTCTGATTGCGTATTTCTTATATTTTACTTTAAGACTAGTTATAATGTTTACAAGTAACGCTGTCTCTCAACTTGTCCAAATAAGGTCAGTCAAAGGACACAATATAGAATCAGTTTTCATATCTCTGTGTGTTTTAATGCAAGTTTTAAGAGTTGTGGAGCAATGCAGATCATACATACAGCTTTCTGATGTCGGTATTCTTTATCTCCCATGTCCCCCTTCCCCCAGTCCCTTTGTGGGGAGGAGAGAAGAGGGTGAAGAGTAAATATTTTTAAATGATTTTGCTATAAGCAGCTCAAATGCATTAATAGTTTATAAATAAAAATGAAATATTTTTCTTTAAGTAATTCAAAGACCATATGGTACATATCTAGAATCACCTAAGTGGTTAATTGCATGTTAAATTCCTTTCCTCTTCCCTAGTGTAAACAACTGCAAAAATATTTACATTCCCTGCCTTGCTAGATTTATTTATCATTTTATAATAAAAACACAGAAGTGTTATAAATTGAAATCTTAATCTCTTGCTTGACTCACTTTCTAAAATGTCAGCGGTGTCTCTGGGTTGGTTTACTTTGTGCACTCTCCCACTCCTAACACAGAAATGCACGACACTGAAAAACAGAAGAGTATTGATGTTAAGCAAGTTAGGGGCGCAGCACAAGATGTGGTTTCTTGAAATTAGCTTTCTGTTATCCTAAACAAGATTAGAAACTGCAGCAAAGGAAGTGGCTTTAAAGCTCTTTATTGGATTTTTTTATTATTGTGAAACTCCAGAATGATGGTGATGTAATTCTATAAAACTTAGAGGGGCTCAGGCCAAAAATATGGAAAGTAAGTTGATCGAGCAAGCCGCTACATACCTATGGAGAGAGTTGTTTCTGCCAGTCAGTGAGTGCTCTAGCTTTTCCCCAGAGGTGTCTACTGGCACAAACAGTTTGCAAACTCTGCACTCCAAAACTCATTAAACTGTTTCTTCAAGTGAGAATGAATTGAGGACGTCTGCAAAGCATGCGGTAAGCTTATGTAACAAACTAATACAATAAGGAAAAAAATTCTGTGTTTTGTTTTAGAACAGAAGAGTGAATTCTTTAAGTTGCAAAGCGTATGTGAAAATCCTTTTCTCGTTTCGTAAAGGAAATGAGTAGTTTAAACAGAAAAGTGGGAGAATAAATTTTGCTGTGTGACAGTTTGGCGTCCCTAAAATAAGCGCACCCAGCAGCAGAGCTTGAGCTTCAGAGCCTGGCAGCCACAGCCTGGGCTTCTGCTAGCAGTGCTGGGCTGCTCGCTCCCATTACTGTGCAGGGGCGAGAAAAAAAAGAGCCTTACCAGGAAGCTTCTCAGCTTGTCTAACTGCAGGCTCAGTTCTTTTGGGAAAGAGAACATAGAAGAGGTTCAGAGAAGGGCATTTAATTCACGTAGATTAGCACACTAATTCTGGGAGTCACTCTAATGTATGAATGAGACTGAAATTTTCTGTACGTGATGACTGGATGTTGTTGCAGTTCAGTGCTGTGAAATCTCCTGAGTATCATCTTTGAATTTTGAGAAAAGTGATCTTGAACTTCCATCTGGGACAGAATATGGATGTCAAGAGCATGAAAATGCAAAGTGAAGTCAAAGGAAAAAAGTGAGACCAGACCTGGTCATCAGATAATAGTGTCTTTCCTTTTGCTAAAAGCATTTTTTCCCTCTGATATTTTAAAATGATGCCTGTGCAGCTAGTACATCAGAACAGGAAAATTGCTAAGCTAAATGTGGAGCAAGTCTCTGATCTGCACCCCACAGTAAATTTATCGTTTTTCTCTGCTGAAAAGTGGCCTCATAGTTCTTGACCTGTAACTTGCCGCTCTCTGTGTCCCACCTCCAGCTCCTGCTGTATGAGTGGCTGACACAGTGCCAAGAAAACATTGCCTGTGCTAACTTTCAGTGTGCCTGTTTGCATGCCAGAGCGGTGTTGTCCTGGAGTTCCACTAGCCCTGATAAACCTTGGTCTCAGCAGAGGGAAATAGCCTGTACTGATTTCTATGCTAATTGCCGTTCTCTTCTGGCTCCCGAGTTACCGGAGCCTGGAGCTTCTTCCTGACTCTCAGGAGTTTTCTACCCGTGCTGATAGCTAAGTTCAAGGGCATTAGGAGCAATAATATCAAGTTAGTGCCAGACCCAGGGGTTCTCCACCCAGTAGCCCCTGAAGGAGATAGGTTGGCTGCTCCTCTCTGGTTTCCTGCCAGAATAAGAATTTAATTAAGAAGGGGGAGGGCACCAAATATCATCTCCATCAAATATTGTTCCTTGTGGAAACTATTCAACAACTTGCTCATTGATGTAATTACTGTAGCACACATTTTGTAATTAGAAGACTTAAATGATGAAAATACTTCTCTTAATTTAGTGTTGGGTCTTTTCAGGTTCTCACTTGTGTTTTTTGTCTTAAGATGCAAAGCAAAATGGACTTGAATATGCTTTGAAGTAACTGAAGTCACAGCAGAAACTGTTGGAAGAGTATTTTGAAAAGTCCAAGCACTAGCCAAGAACTTCTGTAGGTTTTTTTTTTTCTTTCCAAAAGATGTAGTAGGATTTTGTAGCACTGATTCCATGTAATTAGGGGAGCTCCATGGAACAATGATTACCCACACTCAAACAAAAGCTAGGTTAGTATATATTAAGGTACCTGTAGTTTTTTTCTTTCGGTTTTGTCTTTTTAGAATCACATCTAAATTTTTATATCAGATTGTTTGTGTGATAATCTTAACATTTCTAAATTTATAATTCAAATAATTGAATCCTAAATTACTTTATGTAGTCTTCAAAACAGTTTCGTTTAACTGATCCTACTGTATTGTTAAAATGAATGAAGTGGCTTAACTTTTAAATAGAAGATAGAAGTTGTAGTAAATTATTCAGATTTCTCCTAGAGCAGTAGTCCTATCCTCTCCAAAGATAACAGGATAAATACTTCTGTCCTCTGACTATAAAGGAAGCCTATGTGACTAGTTTGGGCAAAACATCTAGTTTAAGGTAGCTAAAGTAAAATGAACTGACTCTTACCCTAAGAATGTATCCTACAAGGACTTTTTAAAAAATTCCTGATAAGGTGTAAGAATACAAAAGTATCGGTGAGGTATTTTTGTTTGTTACAGAAAGCCATTGCACATGGAATTTTGGAAATCTTTCAGACATGGTTATAAGAGAAGATTGATAATGTTGGTGGAAAAAAGGCCCCTTTAATAACTGCAGTGGATCAGTCGCACACCTTTATTTCAGTCTGTTGTGTTGGATAAAAAGCAGGCATGAACATGACCTGTGGATGGCATATTATCATAACCATGGGCTATGCTGTAAAATGCACTGTTTTATAAACTCCTGGAATGGGTTCATGGAACATTTTGAATTAGGTGATTACTCAGAGTCTTCATTAACTTTCTAGCTGTTTACCAAAAATATAACATTTAATAAGGAGAGTGCCCTAGTTCTACAAATCTAGCCTTTACCCTTTCCAAAAGGGAAATGGATATGTCTTTTTTTTTTTTTTTTTTAACATGGAGAAATTGTTCAGCATTGGAAATAACACAAGAAATCAAGTCACTTGGCATGTATAGCTAATTTTATTAAAATGGATTTTTATGTAAAAAGGTGAACCATTTAGTTTTAAATACATTTGCAGTGGTGTGTTTATTTTTTATCGATCATAGAACTTTTTAAAGGAGTATTAGCCTATGTATTCTTGGGCTTTTCGAACATTTTATTGCCTAGATCATAATCTCATCTGTATAAAGTAGGAAGAGTGTTTTAATGCAGACAGATAGCTCCTTGTGAATTAGGGTAGAGGATGTGTCTTAATGTTTAAATATTTGGACAGGTAGCAAAGTCCAGTTTTGGAAAGTTAATTGCTAGGACAGCACAGAATCAGAAAATGTACTTGAGTAATGTAATAGGTACTGGGTAATGGTGAAATATTGAAGATTGGGAGTTCCTGATCAGAAACTTTGGGTGAGGACTGAGAAAAAAAGTAGTGACAGGGAATGATGACGTGCTAGTTATTCATACTCTAGAGTGGGGAAAATCTGTACTGGTTTAAAAAAAAAAATTAAAATCAAATATAGGCTTCAAACTTCACTGGGGAATAACAGTGTTTACAATCAGATTTCCTTGGCTGCTGTTTGCAGTATGAAAACAATCTTAGTTGCAGTATGCCTTTGAGGATGGTAGTCATCTTATATAACTTGAGCTATCTAAAAGTATGTTCCTTATGTATTTCGATGAAGGAAGAGAGAGTCATCTATACCTTATCTGTCTTAGGCATCTATCTTAAGATGGATTGACTCATCCTCTATTTTTGTTTCCTTTTTTGGAGACTGTCCTGTTGCCAATGAATTTTTGAATTCTCAACTTCATCATATTTGAGAGTCTCCCCAAATGCAGGGAGAGAGACGGGCAGTGTCTTTCCTTGGTCTTTCTATATCCTTTCCTTTGCTCTTTTGAAAGGAAGCAATGTGAAGTTTCTTACTGAAGTATATTAGCAAAGACCAGGTCAAACAAAATGTCTTACATTTGAACAGAGCATACTGAGGCCTGTTTTAGGTGCAGACTCTGAAACAAGCTTTTAGTCTTGGACAGATTGCTGAGAAGATGTTCTTTTCTCCTTGTTTACTTGTGATAGAGAGTTTCAACAAACCTGATGAATAGAATAATTGATCATCCTAGAAGTGCAGATGAGCTGTTGTATGTGCAGACCGGGAAATGCAGGAGCATTTGATGTGAACAATGTAATCTGAGCTGTTGAGGAAGACATACTGTCCTAGTTACAGCTTATATGATGCATTAAAATAATTCATTTCTGATGGGAGAGATGGAAATATTGTTCCCTATGTCAAGCTCATAGAAATTACTTTTGTTTGTAGCAGAAAAAGCAACTTGGATTTTTCACTGAAATGATCTATTTGGAAATGGTTTGAATTTCTGAGTATGTGAAACCAATTCATCAGTAAAGCTTTCCACATTCCTGAGAGAGTTGTACTTTCAAGTTGAAACTTTTAATCCTAACTTTGAAAACTTACTGTACAATAAAATAAAAACTGACATGTTTTCCTGCTCAGTCTTCTAAAAATGTAGGCACTCTGATCTGTTTCAAAATGTGCTTTTAGTTTAGTGATTATGGTTATAATTAAGGGACTAGTTAGAAAAACTGTAGCTATAAAGTATAAACATGGCAACCACAATACTTTTCAGAGCAAACTGGAGAATCTATCCAAGCTGAATGTTTTTACATACTTGCATTACAATGAGATACAGTACAGTTGGTGTTTACCTTAAAGAAAAGAAAAAAAAAGTTAATCATTCTTCAGAATTTGCATCATGCATCAAGACCCACAGGAAAATTGAAGACTGGAGGCATTTTTTCATCTCCTCTAACTTTGCTGCTCCTACTTTAAACTAGTTTTGTAGGCTACCAGTAGAGGGTAGGTTGCTCACCCATGGCAAATTCCATCTGTTTTGGACACCTGTCAGGGTGGAGATAACTATCTTGCTAAAAGTAGTTTTTGAATGGCTGAATTACAGCTAACGTTGAGAACTTTATTTGTAGGTGTTGCTCAGAAATGGGAGCTAACAACTGTTTCTCATCAGCTGTTCACAGTGATCTAGATTATAGGCCACTGTTTGCTACCTTTTTTAAGGTAAAAAGACTGATTAAAAGCCAAATACTTTCTTTTTCCACCTTCTCAGTTGGTCTTTTTTTTTAACATACACATACATCTCTGACTTGGTTAATGGAGAATAAGGTGATGATCAGCACTTTCTTGAATAAAGAAACAGTTTATTTCAGCTGTCAAAAATCAGGAGATTGTTACAGTGTGATAAAGAATCACAGTCAAAGATAAATAGTTCTGGAAAACTGCTAATGCCCCTTCACTTTTCTGTTTGGCTGCCTCAGAATTTCAGCCATTGACTCTAGGATAAAAACAAGCATCTGACAACCCATGGATTTAAATTTAAAACATCTGTTATACTACTTTATTGTTTATCTTCTAGTTCCTCTTTAAAACTGTTTTCTATAGTACCTACAAAAATCTTGACAACAGTCATATCACAAGAATGTTAAGAGCTTCAACTTTGGATAGGAGGACAAATAAGATATGGAACTTGTCTCCTCTTTGGTTTCCTCAGAGAGCCGAAAGGGCAGAGTAAGTTTCTCACTCTTTCATCTATACATTCATCCATCTTCAGTTCAAAACGTATGCCCAAATCTGTTGGGAAACAATGTCTTTTCAGCTTGGACCTGCTTGCCTTTCCACGTTGCACCAGAGAGGTGATGAAATCTTCATCCTTGGAGATACTGAGACTTTAGACAGAGCCCTGAGAAACCTCATCAAAGTTGGCTCTGCTTTGAGCAAAGGTTGGACCAGATGACCTTTGGAGGTCTCTCCCAATTTAAATTACTCTGTTACAGTCAGGGAAATAAAAAAAAAAGTATTTTTATTTCTATGAAAGTAAGGCTGATACTTGATTTTCTCTGCTAAGAAAACAGAAGTAAACAGTCAACACCGAACAGCATTAAAAAAAGAGTCCACCATTACTGGAATGAGTCATAAAGCCAAGAAACAATACATAAATGAATAACAATATAATTACAGATGATAATCTGCTATATATATGCATTTTAAAATGTGCAAACAAATCTGTGAACAATGACATTGCATGTGGATGTGATTTGTCTACTTCTGAGTTTTTTTGGCATGTGGGAAGCTGTATTTTTTTTATAGTATTAAATGCAAGTAGCTATTATCACTTTGTTTGTGGCAAAAGTTTATAGATTGAACTTTCCCAAGTGTGACACTGCACTTATCCACATGGAAAATGATAAAATTTGGTGTTACTTGTAATAAGGTAATTGTGGTTTTCTTTCAAGACCAGTAGAACAAATTATTATCAAATATGAATACATTTTTTGACTGCTTGTTTTTCTTTCCTTCTGGCCCTCTTTATGTATAATTTCAATTGTGATGATCAGTCTATTGGATACACAGTATTTAGGTTGAAAAATGCTTCCTATAATAAAGGATGTGTTCATTCTGGGATTTCTGGTGGTGGTTGGTTTTTTCTTTTTTCTTTTTTTTTTTTAACTGTTTGTTATTAATAGTATCAGATATCTTCCATCATACTTCAGAAAATGCCGAAAAATTTAAAGGATTTAAAAGATTACTTTTGTTCTGGTTTTTGTTTGTTTTCTCCTACCAGGCCTGGCAGCTGCGATTCAGTCATCTTGTGGGCTACGGTGCCAAATATTACTCCTACCTCATGTCGAGGGCTGTTGCCTCCATGGTGTGGAAACAGTGTTTTGCTCAGGACCCGTTTGATAGGTAAAAACAGAGAAAATATTAAGTAGAATGAAGTGTCATGCTGCTTGCTTCTGGAAAACATGAAACAAATGGGGCCACGTAGGTTGATGGGCTTTTTTAATGACAATTAGTTTTTAGCTGCCTTCTTGATTTTTAAGAGGATTACAAAACAGGAAATAACCACAGGTATAAAGTGTACTTCAGGACATGTTCATTGGTGCAAAAAAATTCGTGTCGATGTTTTAAAATACAGGTGTGCCAGTTGGGAGGCACTGAAATCCATATTTAGATGTAATTAGAGAGCTTGATTTTCATAGATGCCTAATTACTTGTAATTTTCTATTCAAATCAAAGCAACTGTTAGTGTTAAACAAGCTTCATGTCACCAACTTCAAAACTAAGTATAGCTATCCTACTCATTTTCCTTTCTGAAATTAAAAAGTAAATTGTGAGATCACAAATTGTAAGTGTTCTTATACCTTAGGTGAATGTTCAGAGCATTGTAACAGAGCGACTTTTCCCCTTGGAGCAATGAAGGCTGAAATGTTGTTCGCAAATTAACTTCTATAAACACTGACACACATTCATACGTATAAAATTTGTCTAGTTCAGTTACTCATAGCATAATTTTAAATGTAATTTGAATTTGAGGAGTCAACATGGAATCAAGGCAGTCATTGTGGAAGATTGCATTTGATCTCTGAGTTCTGTAGAGGTCCTAGAAGCAAATCATGACTGAAAGCTGAACGGATTGTGTTTGCACATGGCTCTAACATCTGTGTTTCTCCAGGGCAATGGGTGAGCGTTATCGTAGAGAGATGCTGGCACACGGCGGTGGAAAAGAGCCCATACTTATGGTTCAAGGTAGAAAAAAATTAGAACTGTTTTATTCCCTTGCTCAAGGAAGAAATAATTTAACTGCATTTCCCAATTTGGTCTTTTTAGCTTAATTATGATTTTTGTTGGATTTATTAAAGAAAACTTGTTCTTTTCTTTAGTTAAGTGGACTGGTCATCAACTTTGTGTCATGGTCAGTAGAACTCCTTGCGATACACAGAATAAAAAACACATGGATAGTTGGGGTAAAATGTTGGAAGGGGTTGTATTACAAGGCTGTCTAAAGAATTCAGAATAAGAGTATCACATACTTGAAGGAAGGTAGATGATGCCATTTTTGGATACAAAAAATTAGTAACTTTTCATACGTGGAATTCATAATAGATCTGATTATTTTGTATACAAGAATTTGAACTTGTTTTGGACATGTCATTTTAGCATCGTCAAAATAGCTTTGGTTATATCAGTACTTTGAGTATACATTCTCATGAAATGGAAGTCTGAAGACTGTAATAAAGAAACATGGTTCATTATTCTCAATACCATATTTGCCTTTTGAATCTGGAAAATAACTTTTAAAAATCATTCATGGCGATAGCAAAAATACTATACTTCATGTATTAAAAAAAATAATGTCAGGAGAATGAAACAAGTTTGAAATGAAACTGCTGACTTTATCCCAAGTCTATCAATGAGATCAGGATAAAGACTTTCCTCTGTAATGTTGCAGTATTCAAACTAAACATTTTTGCATTAGTGTCGCTGTTCCTGATATGAGCACTCAGTAAGTACTTCATCTAATGGGACACCTTTCAATTTGCTCTGAAATTCTTAATATTAAGGATGAATATTAATTCATTTGCCTTTGTTCACTCCAGTTTAGTAGACTAGAAGTTGTGGGGGGGGTTCCTACAGATAAGGAAGACAGTGATAATGTGTCTGTATTTCATCATGAGATTGGCACAGTTTCATAACTAGAACATTTCAGTTCTTTGACCCATCTGTTTATATTTGAGGCCATAACCTCTGCTCTCCTTAGACTCATCATATATTAAGCAACTATATATTCTCTAGATTAGTCTATTTATATTTCTGATCTACAGGGTTACTTTTCATTCAGCATGACCTTGCAAACTTGCCTTTCTTTACTGTTCGTGAAGAGTCTATGTTTGTAACCTCAAAAAAACGTAGCCCAAAATTGTGGATTAAATAGTTGCAAGACAGGAATCTTTACAAGCAAATCCAATTATTATATTGTAAGTCATACAGTAGAGAAATAAAGAATGTTTTTAACCACCAGTTATGCTTATAATATTTTCTATTTCTGGGATGTATTTTTAATTTTACTGAGCATGGAATCTTCCTGGAATGTCCTAGAGGCTATGTTGAAGCTCCTGGCAGTGTGCTCCCTTGAATTAAATATTATTTGAATGACGTTTGCAAAATTCATCTGTGCATGGGCTTATATAAAATCTATGGAAGTACAACTGGCTTTTCCCCTTGCATGTGAGAGAACACAGTGGAACATGGTACAATCAGTTTGGGGTTGAGAGTATGCATCAGATATTTTGGATAAAACTTGCTACTGAAAGTAATCTGAAAAAGTGGCATCATAGTCCAGGAAATTCCAAGTTTATTTTAAGTTTAAAGGAAATCCAAAAGATTAAGTCTGGTAAGGTACAGTGAAAGTACACAAACAAATTTAACTCTTGTAATGCAGTAATTAGATGTTTTAGGCATTTCAATATTCATAGTCCTCATGCTTATAGTCCTCGGTTCATTTAGTGCAGATAGTTCATCGGTGAGTTGTCAGGGCCAATGGTGAATAATGAAGAGGCGACAGCTATGCAGCCTGGGGTTTGAAGAAGAGAGCAAGCTATGTTTAAGGAATAGCTGTGCATACTGCAGGGCAGGGAACTTGACGTTAATGGTAGAATAATGGGATCTTTTATGATGTGACCAAAAAATCTGTGTATAAAAGATACACAGTTTGATTTTTAATTTTTTTCTTTAAATCAATAAATCAAAAAAAACCACTAAACAGAACTGTGTGTTACTTTAAGGTCAGTAACTGTAGTGCACCTTCTGGTGTGTTTGTTCACGTGTAATAGGAGAACCAGACAGCAGTAACTCCTCTGTGTCAGCATTAGCATGAGTGATACTGGTGATAAGGGCACAGACTATGATTTACAAAAAATGGCAGAAGTTTTCAAGACGTTTTCACAGAATTACAGACTCATAGAATAGTTGAGGTTGGAAGGGAGCTCTGGAGGTCATCTAGTCCAACCCCCTTGCTCAAGCAGGGCCACCTAGAGCTGGCTGCCCAGGACCATGTCCAGATGGCTTTTGAATATCTCCAAGGAGTGAGGCTCCACAGCCTCCCTGAACAACCTGTGCCAGTGCTTGGTCATCCTCATAGGGAAAAAGTGTTTCCTAATGTTCAGAGGGAACCTCCTATGTTTCAGCCTGTGCCCATTGCCTCTGGTCCTGTCACTGGGCACCACTGACAAGAGCCTGGCTCTGTCTTCTTTGCACCCTCCCTTCAGGTATTGATACTCATTAATAAGATCCCCCTGAGCCTTCTCTTCTCTAGGCTGAACAGTCCCAGCTCTCTCAACCTTTCATTATAGGAGCGATCCTCCAGTCCCTCAATCATCTTAGTGGGCCTTTGTTGGATTCTCTCCAGTATGTCCATGTCTCTCTTTGTACTGAGGAGCCCAGCACGGGACACAGCACTCCAGGTGTGGCCTCACCAGGGCTGAGTAGAGGGGAAGGATCACCTCCCTCAGCCTGCTGCCAGTACTTTGCCTAATGCAGCCCAGGATGCCATTCACCTTTTTTACAGCAAGGGCTCATGTTCAACTTGGTGTCCACCAGGATCCCCAGGTCCTTTTCATCCAAACTGCTTTCTTGCTGGGTGGTCCCCAGCATATACTGGTGCCTGGGGTTGTTCCTCCCCAGGTGCAGGACTTTGTACTTCTCTTTGTTGAACTCTGCCCCATCATCCAGATCATTAATGAAGATGTTAAACAGGACTAGACCCAGTATTGACCCCTGGGGTACACCGCTAGTTACTGGCCTCCAGCTAGACTTTGTGGCACTGATCACCTCCGGGCCCAGCCATTCAGCCAGTTTTTAATCCACCTCACTGTCTGATCATCCAGCCTGTACATCAACAGCTTCTCTGTGAGGATCCTATGGGAGACCGTCAAAATCCTTGCTGAAGTCCAGGTAGACAATATCCACGGCTGTCCCCTCATCTACCAGGCCAGTTGTTTAATCATATAAGGTTATCGAGTTGGTTAAGCATGACTTGCCCTTGGTGAATCCATGCTGACTATTCCTGATGATTTTTTTTGTTGTTTGTGAGCCTGGAAATGGTTTCCAGGATTAGCTGCTCCACCACCTAGCGACTGAGGTGAGACTAACCAGCCTGTAGTTCTCTGGGTTCTCCTTCTTGCCCTTCTTGAAGATAGGAGTAACATTTGTTTTTCTCCAGTCTTTTGGCACTTCTCCCAGTGGCCATGATTGATCAAAGATTACCGAGAGTCACCTTGCAATGCCAGCTGCCTCAGCACTCAGAATCCCATCAGGGCCTGTGGGCTTATGTATGTCCAGATTGCTTAAGTGTTCCCTGATCCGATCCTCTTTCACCAAGGGTACATCTTCCTTGCTTCAGATTATCGCACTGGCCACTCTTATGTTCTGAATTTCACTTTTATACCCTGAATTTCTTTAATATTACTTTAAACAGAAAGTTTAGAAGATATTCAAGATAATAAAAAGAACCAGAATTCATCAGCAGATTCCTTGCCTGTGCATATTGTAATGTTCATCTGTAGACAGTACAAAACTTAAACAACCATGCCTGAATGACTCCCTGAAAAACGAAATTGAGGTGACTCAGGTCTTTTGACAAGTTAATAATTTGATTGTTTGTTTGGAATTATTTGAGGTTAAATCATAGAACACACATGATGGAAAAGTTTATTTTATGTTTATACTTAATTGCTCTGTATTTATTACAAAAATTGAGAATTCAAGGAGAAAAGTAGGAACAGTTATTGTTCTTTAATTTGTTTAGGTTCAATCAGCTTCTGACTCCTTTTGCTGCATTTTTTTCCTTTTCATTATGGATGTTCCAGAATACTTTATTTCCATCTTTTGTTGGTTTTCATCAGTTGCAAAACTGCGCTCCCATAGCAGATGACCAAACAGATTCCTGATAAAAGACAGATTCCACCAAACTTAAAAGCTTGTTGATTTTACTCTTCTTCGGGGAAACAGTCCAGATTCTGTGCTCACTAGTGCCGTATTTCAAAAACCTTACATTCCGTAGGTTGTTATTTCAGGCATTTTTTTTATATAAAGAAATGCGCTTGTACAAGTCTGACTTCTGGATGCACATATGTAGCCTCACCCTTGAAGTGCTTCCGTATCTCATTGTGAAGTTAGCCATATTCGTTGACTTTGATAACAGATAACTTCACAAGCACATTTCATTTATACAGTTTCTTTGTTATGATTTTCTTCTCAGAAGCTATCTATTGTCTTTCTTTTGTGTTTGGATATCACCCTGGCTTTTCATCTTTCTCCCACATGATTCCATAGATGTACTGATTAGGGAAGATAAAGGATCTGACCTGCCATCCAGTGGAGTTACTGACAAGATTCCTGTTTGGACTAGCCTTTAATTAGAAAACACAATATACTTTTTTGTTGTTATTGTTTGGACTTGATTCTCTTGGCATTTGTTTCCATTTAAAAAAAAAAAACAAAACACAAAGGCTTTATGAAATCTTTTTTAACATTTTCTGAAGTGACCCCTTTTACCCCTTTGATAATCTCCAAAACACAGAACTAGTCACAAATATGGATAGTAGGAGCAATTAAAAAATGAGTGAACAATGCTTTGTCCCAGAGGCTTGCTTTTTTTTTTTCCTTAGAGAGGAAATACAGTTTGAGAAGAACTTGATTCCCCTGTCACTTTGGGTTGGCCACATGGCTCTTTCAGACCCTCTCCTTGCTAGGACTATATGGCATTAGGGATTCCAATTTCCTTTGAAGATATGTAACCCAGGTGTCCCTTCCAGGTCCAGTTGTGTGCTGGTTGCAGGTCTGAACAAGATTCAGGTGTGCACCATCCCTCCCTCTCTCCCTTGGCACTCCCTGACTGGAAAGAAACCCAGGTGCATAGGCAGAAAGTGAATTGCAGTGTGAAAAGTACTGGGTTGGATGATCTGGAACTGAGAGCATGGAACACATCCTGGAGTGCGCTTCTCCTGCAGTTTTGATGCAGTCACATTGCCCTTTGGGTCTCTGAAGAAGTCCTCGTGCAAAATACATGCGAAGTTGTGTTCTTGATTTGCTAATGCTGTATTATATTGCAGACAGACATACTCGGCTGTGTGCATGCATGGTAATCAAACCAACTGAATCTCTAAATAAACAAGCATTTGCTCCAATGCAGTTTGAAAATTTGTTTTTCCATGCCTCAAATTGTACTTCGTGGAATAATTATGATTTGAAGAGGCTATAAAAATCTTCAGATAATGATTGTATGGCTCTTTGAAAGTATAAGAAATATGCATAAATCCTAAAAGGGGATGTGAATGGCAACATATGTTAACTCAAACTACACGGACACAAAATAATTAGTGTTCCAAAGGGGCAGAGGCCAAATTTTGCCACAGGCTTTATTCTTCTCCCAATTTTCAGTGATTGTAGGTTATAGCTAGCCATCTCTCAAAAGGGTGTGGTTAACCACAGTGCTGTAATGTGAAAGAAAACTTCAAAGCAGAGAAGATAAGCTATGCAGTTGCCTTAGGCTTGGGAGAGACTGAGCTGAAATAGGAGTTGGGCTGAACGTATAAAATACACTCCTAGATTTTAAAACTGCAACCATCAGACCTTGTGGACATCTTACTAAATCATTTAGACTGAAGTGCTGAGTACTTACAATATATCAAAGCTGATCTTGCTTTGATATATTTTAATGGCATTTAAAGGGAGACATGACCATTCTTAACACATCTGTGTAGAGTAAGAGGTTAGAACATGGAAATACCATCAGTGTCTGTTTCTTTTGGAGTTGTCTACTCTAAAATCTGTAGTTATTTATTTCATAAGGGCATGTTCATTTTACTACAGTAGGAGTTCTTCAGCAATGACCTCAGTTACTCTTCATCCTTCCTTTGCAAAAGCAAATTCTGCTAGTGTCTGCTTTTGATGTCAGTGATGGGAAAATAGCAATGCCGTAGACCACTAATGCGAGAAATCTGAAATCTGTATTATCAAAAGTTGAAACTACTGGGTAGGAGGTAATTTTACATCACTATTGCCAGAATGATTTTGAATTCTCCTACATATTTAAAACAAACCATGTGGAGTCTCAATGAATGCAATTTGTAACAAGTTTTGAGTGAGATTTGGTAAGACTGTATTCAGCTGCACTAACATACATCCAAGTGTACCGTAGTTAATTATGTTTCTTTTATTCATTTTGTAATATCCAGGGTTGGAATGTTTTTGTTATGATTTGCCATTTTTATGTAAGAGGGAAATTAAATCTGCTTGAAGATAATCCCCACATCAGTCTCTTCCCCCTAATCAGTATACTGTTAGCTTTTCTTCTTTTGGAACGTATTGATAATCATGGTTTTAAGAATTGTCCACAGCAGAATAAATTTTAGTGTGTCAAAAGAATTGGCTAAACATCATCCAGGCTGGCTGTTTTTTATAAAGTCAGTATTGGAAGGGGGGGTTTGTATTTTGGGGCTTGGGGAGTGGTGGTTGTGTTTATTATGGCCATCTTTACTGTCTCTGCAGCATTAGTCATCCCTCTGTATTGATATCTGATAGAAAAGGGCACATTGGCTATAGAAAAATGGTTCTTTTATAGAGCCATATCTTAAAAATTGGAAGGAAGGAATAATTTCACCAACTTGAGATTTTTATACCTGAGCTAGTCATCCAGGTTTCCTTTCTGGGATACAGGGAAAAGTAGGTTCTTCATAGGCACAACTCATCTCATCATAAAGTAGACCTCTGAAAAAGGTCAGATAAGTGGCACCCGTGAAGATCTTCCTACTGTCCAGTCTCTAGAAATAGAGCCAGTTAATTCAGATGTAAATGTCTGAGGCAAAATGAGGCCAAAAAAAGGCAAAATTAATTGCAGTGTTGGGACTGGACTGCTCCAACTGAGTTTAAGATGTAGTCATGCATGACAGTACATGTTCCGGTGGTCTGCCATCTGTGTCACCTTCTTAAGGCAATCTCTCCACTTCTGAGAAAACTGCAGGAAAATAATACAAGTTTAAACTGGAATTTTTCCAAGGTTGTTAGGGAGCAAATGCACATGTTCCCCAGCCAGCCCACTCAGGAACCTGAGAGGGAGTCTTCAAGAGGCCATGGCTCTCTGGGGAGGTTAGATTAGTAGCTGGTATCTGGACACATCTGTTTATATAGCATATAGCAAGCCATTTTTTATTGTGAACTAGAAGTAATTCCACAGCAATTTTACTAACATTAGAGTAGACGACAAGTTTACCAAGTATTTGGAAATACTAATTCTGTTCTCTTTCATTTCGAAAATAGCTTGATACAAACTTCATTTAGCAGCATTTCAGTCAACCTATATATAGTATGAGATTTGTTTTCCTTCCTTTTAGTGCCCAGTATTAATCTACTGGGTCACGGCAGTTTGTATTGACACTTGCAACGTGTTTAAATCAGATTGAAATGGATTCTGTGAGTTCTTAGCAAGAAAATTCTTTTTGGTTGCTCACACAAAATTACCTTGAGCTTGTCTGTTTCCTGGTGGGTTTTGACTCATTGTGTTATACTAAAAGATTCCGGTCTTTTAGCAGCATGGAATTATAATTTTCACTGAAAGCAAATATTGTTGAGGATGTAAAAGAATATAAAATTATGTTCAGTAGGTACACTGATCAGAAAGGGTAGAACAAGGTTATATTTACATTGGCAGTTGTCAGAAAGAACAGATCACTTCAAAGAAGTACAAAGATTAAATTTTACATTATTTGGCAGCTATACTGTTTTTTTTCTGGTATAAGTAATGCAGTAAATTTCCATATATAATCTTGAAAATGTTAATAACAGTGAAAAGACCAACATTAATGTAATGTTTAGTACAAAGAAACATCTGAAAATAATTTACAGGATATGCTTTCAAAAAACTGGGATTCTGTGGAGGAAGGTGTGAGATTTTTAGTTGGTCTGCTTATAGAATTACCTGACAAAGTACTTGAGCATGATTCTTCATTATGCTAATTTCCCTGTCTGTTATTCTGTAGCCATATGCTACAGCTAATGTATGCACTACTTAAAATTCTTAACAGGTAAGTCCTGGTACTGTAAAAAGCAAAACTAAAACTGCAGTGCACTGAATATGCATTTGTTTGGGTATGTTTCCTGCCTTGTGATACATTTTAGAGGTATTTGTATTTTAACTACTAAATTAAATGCTTTTCAGGTGTGTAACACTTTGAGAAAATAGTTGTTTTTTCTGGCTCTGTCATACCTGAGACTCGGCAGATAAGGATTTAGATACCCCCTCAATCGCTGATTTATTCCAGTCATTTGGAAATTACTGAGTCTATGGTTACATTGCTTTAAAATGAATATAATTCCTGGCTTAAGCAAGATTTGTAATGATAAAAATCAGTTCACAGTCTTGAAACTTGTCAATTCTGTGATAACGTGTAACAGGTAGCTTGAAGAAATTAAATAATCCCTATGCACTATAACTGCATTTATTTCTTGACAAAGAAACGTGATAGCTGTTTCTGTCATATTGTGACATTGAAAGTTAGTTAGCAATAACCATTATTATTGACAAAGCTTTCAAGTTCATAGTATTCTTGCTAAGAGTCTGTTGTCTTGATTTTATAGGTATGCTGCAGAAATCGCCTTCAGTTGAAGATTTTGTGGATGCCCTCGTTTCAGACTTAGACCACGACTTCGAAACGTTTATCATGGACTCATAAAAATGTTCAACAGAACTGAATTATTTTATGGAAGATTGCATACATCTTAATAATTGTGGGTAAAATATTGTTGTGACTGGTTTTGCTACTTGGTGAACACTTGTAAGAGTTTGAATATTCATGTTGGTGGAACAGTAATAAATAATTTCATTGGATCACCCGGTTTCATTTATGAAGATGATGGCTTTCCGTTGCATAGGAGCTTAAGCATGGAATTTGAGAGAACAAATCCTCTAGCATGTACTGTTAGAAAATTTGATCTTGTAGGAACAGCTGGCTAAATGGGAATTGAACTCATCCTCAGGGTGGGTGGATTGGTATGAATGGTCTTTTGGTATGCACATTGGATTCGGTATTAGGACATACCTGTCAAGTGTCAAGACCCAGAACTGTTTGCATGGGTCTTTTTCACATGCTCATGGATATTCTTTAAACTTGTTTAACCCTATTGCTTGCAGGAGTTCTGCATTGGGGAAAAGCAAATTGTGTTTGCAACTGAGAGAGGAAATTGGAAAGAAAGATGAAGAGGAGAACTAGGAACTGTATTTGAGATAGGGAACAGAAAGACAGACGGGAGAAGAAAAACTGTAGTCATACAGGTAGGTGATGGAAAATGTTAAGGTGTGGAGGAAAGAGATATTTTGCAATACAAAAAGAGACGAAGGAGTAAAATAGGTACCCCATTAATGTTTACTAGTGGAGGATAACATGGAAAGTAGTCATGCTCTTGTAGCTGTGATGATCCAAATGTGTGGCCGTGTTTGTAAGTAAAAGTAGTATCTTTTGTTATACAAAGCCATTGAGCAGGTCATCTTCAGGTTTGGAACAGAAGTAGCAAACTTTAAAGCTAAATACAAAAGATGGACCATTCATTGTATCAGGTGCATAAATTGGTTGGGAGGAGGAATGGAATTTACAAGGTGCCATAAAACTGGTATTGCTATTGAATTAGTAGTTTTTATCCAACAGTTAGAATTTTAGTTCCCAGGCTTGTATTTTGGAGGTCTTTCATTGAGCTTCAGTACTCACGAGTCAGGAATAGAGCAGTTGTTTTCTGAGGAGTATTCTCCCATTAGCTGGGCCCTTTTGTCCTTTTATCTGTTACCTGGGTGTGTTTGGTTTATTGTGTAGTGGTGGTTTAGTTTTGCCCACGTTACTTTAAGGGCTTTACTGGATGAAGTATATCGTGTTTTGGTCAAGATGGATTTGCAGGCATTTTGATGATTCCATCACAGAGAACAATTATTGTGGAAATACGTTGACAAACTTTGCTGCTTAGGGACAGCCTGAATCAGGTCCCTGCATGTTTTTTCACATAGTTTCATTTTAATGATGAGTGCACGAGTGTTGGGGAGCTGTTTAAAGTACAGGAGGGCAGGTCTGGGGGGACAAAAATCATTCAAAACAAAGACGTTTTTCCAGGATAGGCTGGAGCAGTTTAAGGTTGCACATTACATAGCGGGTGGTAAACAAAGGAAACATTATCAGCGGGGTTTTATTCTTCTCTTGAAGTAAATTATGAAATGGTATTTGAGTGCCTATTTAATGGCCTTGTCTTTTAGAGGTCCTCTGTAGGTTGTTGCAAAAGGTATCGTAAGTGTCCCACTCAGCGCAAATGCAGTGGAAGAAGCAAGAGAGGAAGAGAACCAAAGCTGAGAGATGAGGGCAAATAGCTGGGAGAGAAGCACGTGAAGAATACAGATTAAAAAAACTGAACCAGAAAAAGTGGATGTTGGGGAGGGGATAAATAAGAGTAAGAGCTGATTGGATGATTGGGCCCTGTTTTTAGCAGAATTTGTGCCATCGGGTATCGTTTGATATTTTACCCTTTTTTTTTTTTTACTTTGTCTGTTTTTGCATGGTGGGAATTTGTCTTGTATGAGTAGCACTGGCATTCTATTAGAACTGGGTTTGATTGTTTTGGTTAAACAATAGCAGGCATATTTTCAGACATGTACCACAACAAGGCTTCTGTGTTGTATGTCTGAATGGCTGCATTCTCTATCTGCAGTTGGTCCCTACGAGGAAAGGATGAATGGTTTCGCTTAACAAATTAGGTGGGTATTTTGCTGTAAGTTAAGTGATTAAAAAAACCACAAAAATGAAACAAATTTAAATTTAGGTGTGAGTAAAAACACATTGTGAAGATGGGAAGTTCTTGAAAGGATAAAATAGCTCATGAACATAAATTTAACAACCCCTCATAGAGTATTTAATGGAAGTATGTTTTAAAGGGAATTCAAAGGTGTTGCTAAGGGAGCCTTGTGGTGTTTGTTGCCTGGGTTTTTTTGTACTGGAGCAAGCTACCAATAACGTTTCTCTGGAGTTGGCATATGTTGAAAGATTCATTGTGACAAAAAGAACTTAGCAAAAGGAAATCCTAGTGCTGACATGGCCCTGGGAGCACTACGGTAAAGAAAATAAAGCATCATAATTAGCGGAATAAGCAGAGCATTTAAAATTAAGAGATTGCCTCTTTATTTTAATTTGAAAGAAATTCAAGTGATGTTGGTTCTAGAATGCAGATACTTTATCAAAATATGTGTAGTAGTCACTGGTTTATGCCCATGGCTGCTATTACTTCCTTAATTCACCGTCTCATTTGATCCTTCCGTAAACAACAGTCTTCTCCAGTTCTTATCAGAGTGGCGTCAAACAACATCTTCCTAATACTAAAATCAGATATAGACAAAGAAAGGAAGAAACTCTTGTCTTTTGCCAGAGCACAGTGGACTTTAGCTTATTGTCACAGATTGATAGCTCTTGAGATATTTGAAAAAGATGGGAGCTGGTAGAAAAAGAAATATAACTCAGAACGACAGCTTCAGGTTTTTTGTGAAGAAACTCTGTTGACTCAACTAATTTTTGTTTTATGAAATGACCTTTGAGGATTGAACAGTAGATGTGATTAAGCCTCTTGAGAACGTAGTGTATCACCAAAACGATGCTTACTACAGAAAGGGAAATATTATTCTAAATTATTTTTTTCTCTTTTTTGGTAGTTTCTAAAAATGCTTCCAGCTGTTCAAATGTCTGATGCTTTTTCCTTTCTTTTTTTCTTTTTGAGAAGAGAGAGAGACTTTTATTTTCCAGCAAATATGTGTACTTTAAGTAATGTGAGACCTCTCTTGTGACCAGCAGTGTAACTCTTCTTAAATGTAAAAACCACTGTAATCCTTTTCCAGCATTCCATATTTTCCCACTGGGGCTGCTGAACCAGCTATCCAAAAGTTGGTTTTATGGTACTGTAACTCAGCGTCATGCTTTTAACCTGAAATTGTACTGTGTTTTGGATTCTAGCTCCTATAGAAAATAAGTAGTGAACATCTTCAGAAGAAATTATTCCCTTATGCAATTCTGAAATAATAACACATAATGAAGACATATCAGAAAAACACACGTGGATTACGTTTGATAGTCTGAGGTGTCAGCTCTGCTTTTTTTCATGTTTGATGTGATTATTTTTCTGATTCACTTAAGACAGGCCGAAATATTGCTTAATAATTGCTTTCTGGTGACATAAATGCAGCTGGTGCTGCATGGAGTTCTCTAAATGCCTTACCAACAAAGATAAGAGGAGCAGAGGGCAGCAGTTAAGTGAAGAAGTCAGGGAGGAGAAGGAAAATAGGGCAAGGAATAATTTAATATGGATTAGAAACCAGGCACAAAAAAGGGTTGATACAGAAGCAAAATGACCTCTGAGTTAAAAACTTGGGGAGAGTAAAAGAGGGGTTTCTTTCCAAAGCAGTAAGTCTAAAATGGAAATTACAGCACTGCCAGTAACAGAAAAGGCAGAGGTGTTCAAAAATATTTCTGCTTTGTCTTCAGTGGAAAGCCAAATGGAAGAATTCATATCATACGTTGATAAAATACTTTACAGATGTTAAATAGCAGCTTGTACAGTGGGTCAGACTTAAATCAGTGTGCAAAAATTAAATATATATCAAAGTAATGGAGCTTAGTATCATAGATGATACTAAGATGGAAATGAAGAGAATAGATTATTGTAACACAGCAATATTGATGGCTCAGAAAATACGTATTTCAGTTTATCAAAAGATTAAAATACCTTAATTGTGATACAAAAGCAGAAATTTGAAAGGTTGAACACTGGTCTAAAAACAAGTGTTTAACAAGAGCCGGTAGCTGCAAGTTGAAATTAGACAAATTTGCCCCTAATTTTTAGTTTATTTTTTTGACAGCAGGGACAACTGAGCACTGGAACACACGTGAAGGATGGTGCTGGGGTTGACTGATCAGCACTAGAAATGTACCCCGAAACTGGACTATTTTCTCAAAAATATGCCCTAAGTTCAGATTAATTCAGAGAAGTTCTGTAGCCATAGTTATGCTAGAGGACAGCCGTCTTTTCTGGTCTTACGAGCTATGAATGAAGAGAATGTCTTTGGAAGGAGGTTTTGCCACGAGGGTAGCAAGTCCCCGCTCGCTGAGTAACTGTCCTGCTGACGGCTTCACGGCTAGGGAGGAATTCATGAGTGGAGAGCTGGAGAAGCAGTGTAAGCCAAAGCGCCTCCTCTGCTTGCTATTAAGTGGGAGGCACTGTGCATCTGCTATTTCAGATTGCTTCTGGGCAAAGTATTGGAGATTTTCTGTTCCCAGAGCCAGGGGTTTATTTACGTGGTGTTGGGAATGAGTTCAACTGAGTGCTTTACCCTGGCAGATTTGCAGTATACCAAAAGGGGTATATTACATTAAAATTCGAAGAACTTGAGAATTGAAAATGCATGATTGCAGAAAGGAAGCACACGGATTTCCCTGGGAGAAGGACCGTGGGAGAACAGCTAGTGTGTTTGGGGAGGAGAGGGAAGGAGATAAAAGATAAGGAAGTATAAATCAGCACCAGCAGGACTGCCTGTCGGCCCTTCTGATCTTCCCCAGGCTGAGATTTGTTTACCTTTTAAGTCCGCTGCGGCTGCTCTTCAACAGATGGCTCTTTAAACAGAGCGCCGCGGCGTGCTGGAGCTGCACAGTTGTAGGAAATCGTTACGGCTTGTTGTTTGGAGGAAGTATCCAAAAAATCTGTTTAAGACAAAGTACTTAAACGAGAAGCAAAGTGCCGATAAAGATTGACGGGATGACTATTTGGTGCTCTGCTGGCATGTAGATGTAGGGAGCAGGATGCCGTTTGCCAAGCAGCTGCCTATGAGCCTGTAGCCTCTACGGCAACTTGCAGATGGCTAAAGCTTACCATTCCGGCTGCCTTCGCGCTTGATGAGAAGAAACAGGTGCCTTCAAATTGGGACATATCCTACCTGTCTTGGGATGGGATGAACCAGCTCATGCACATGCCTTTGTTGCTCCAGTAACTATAGAGAGAGCACAAGTGGCTAGAATATAAGTGTCAGGAATCCTGTTTTAAATTCAGAACACCTCAAAGCACCAAACTTACTCTTTTTTCTTTTTTTGACGTTACCATTTTTCAGTCATCAAATGTCACCATCGTTTGCTTTTCCTGCCTGTTATATATGACTGAGTTTATACATTAATGACGGTATCATGTAGTATAATATTAAAATAGTTGCAGAAGATGCTTTTAATTAATCTTCGGGATATCTTGGGTTTTATGAAGTGGCTTTTGGCAATTGTCCCTCCAACTCCTTACAGCCCCCTCACTTTATACCTTAGACACCTCCAAACGGCTCCCTTCTCCCTCGGCTCTTACAGCTGCAGTGGGGCATGACCCAAGGGGGTAGGAGGAGGTGAGGGGTGATTTGGACTGTGACTCTGACCTGGTGGTTGTGATCATGTCAGAGGAAGATCAAAATGGCAGAATGGTATTCTGCCCACAGCTGCTACTGGCACCTGCCCATATAGCCTGAAGTGCATCTCATGCTTGAACAGCATTTCTCACCCGCCTTCCCTGTGCCGCGGGAGGTGAGTGTTAGGAGAGCTGGGCCTTGGGGAAGTGCCCCGAATGTGACCCGCTGAGAAGGCGTAGCATTGCCAAGCTGGGGCAAGTCAGGATGAACGAGCCCCTTTAGGTTGCATGCCACAGGACAGCAGCTCCCAATACACTGCAGGCAGCTGGACCTCATGAATAATAGTAATTTATCAAGTAGGTGTTTGAATATTGGCTTGTCCCTTAAGCAAGGTCAGAAGCCTGTGTTTGGCTGACATTTGCAGCAGCCCTTAATGTAAGGGTTGGGCAAGCTCACTGAGCTCCTCTAGCATACAATAGGTTAGCAGGGCAGTTGTTAAAAATAAAGTCTGGTTATTAACAGTACCCTTCAGAAGTAGTCACAAGGGCTCAATCATAGCCTACTTTCAGTGTTCAAAATATATATGAAAGAAAAAAGCTTATAAAGTCAGAAGGGGTTGCTGGTGTCACGTAGTGCACACTCCTACCAACCCCACTTTTCTTCCTCATGAAGGTGGAATCAAGTTAACTCACTTTGCAGCCCTCTGTACAGAGCCAAATCCTCATCCAGGATAAATTTCCCTAGCTCAAATGAAGTCATTAAAGACCTATGTTATTTATACCTGTTGAGCATTTTCCCCCAAGGTCATTTGACAGGCATCCCAGCTCCTGGTAGCTGAGCCACAGCATCTGCTCTCGACAGCCGTGAGCTGCACGGAGGCAGCTTATTGACGGCCTGGGAGGAAATGAGTATCTTCAGCTTTGAACAGCTGATAATGCTGGAGTCCAGAAGTGATTGCATTTCTTCACGTGGATTTTAGAAATGAAAAAGGCAGCAAAATTGCCTTGAATGTCTTTGCTTAGAATGCTTCTCTTGACATACAGATGTGCTCAGTTGTCTACACTTTAGTTCCCAGAAGAATACAGTTGTAACAGAAACAGTTATAAGAGAGCCCTGGGGGAATACAAGTGATATAGCAACTTTTATAACATACTAAAACTTCTATAAAACTAATTATATGTGTTATCAAAATGATTCATGCTAGCCATAATAAATCCCATTCATTACAAATGAGAGTTGAAATTACAGTTCACTGTCTCTTAACAACATTTGCGTAAATAGCACACACTGTCGCGATAGGGTTGAAAAAGGAATTCCCAAAGAACTGGAGATGTAACTGCATGCTGCAAGAAAGAGGCAGTTCTATTAGGATCTGTAACCCAACTCAGCTGTCAGAGACCAGATAAGTTCTGATCAGACCTGATTCCTCACCATCCTGGCGAATTATCTTCTTATTTTTCTTTAAGTTTAATTTGTTGTCTTGCCCAACAAATGCGTCCTTCATGCGTTGACAAGTGCCTTGTGTCTGTAGGTATTGCTCTTGCTGAAGCTATTTAACATTGAAGGTCTTTTGCAACAGTGCTTAATTGCTGGTGGTGTTTTCCCTAAATAGGGATTTAGATAACTTGATCTACCTAATCAAATTAGTTATCTTTGATTCAATCTGGTCTTTAAGCCAAATTCCCAAGACGAGGTGGTTTTAGTAGTTTGTTCAGTTTGTAACCTCTGTTTTCCAAGAAAATCTGCTTTTATTTTTTTCTTTCTTTGGTTTCTGACAGTCTCAAATGTGTGTAAAAAACTGATGTAGGCTGGCTGAGTACAGGGAAACAGCTAATTTGACATTCTATTTCTTACTTTGTGAGCTAGTCCATTTTACACGCCTTTCCCTTGGTCTGTCCAAAGTGTCTGTTTAGCTGCTCTAAAGCCTGTGCCTCGCTGGCTTTACTCTGATTTTTTTTTCCTTCTTCCCTGCTTCATGTTTGTTTCTCATCCCATCTTGCATCTCCAGCTTTATCTGTTTCATTTGGCAAAAAAGACATTTCACAAACTGAAATGGTCCGTAAAGGCTAAACTCTTTTTATAACTCGTTCTCTGTGTGTTGGGACCCTTTGTGCCAACTGAAAACACTTCAAATCCCAGTCACTGCACCCTACGTAACAGGTCACTTCGGTGTAACCTGTTTAGAAGTGCAGGACTTGTTTAAATAAACCAGACCCTTGAGCTTTTCTCTTACTTTTTCATTATTCACCTCAGTTTTTAGGCTGGAGAAGTGAGGCTGTGCGCCTTGTATCGACGTCGGGACTGGGGAAGGTGACAGTCTGAGCTCACATTATCCTCGGCCAGAGGCCCCATTGGTGCTCCAGCTCTGGGTAGAAGATCCATCAGTGCTCCCAGTCAACCAAGGGACACGTGTATGTTTTATTAGCTCTGGTCCTCTGAAAATGTGTTTAAGGGCCAAAGTTAGTGTGGTGCTTCTGTGATTTCTTGAGAGGCTTTGTTAAAAGTGAGAGCCGCCCGGATAGCTTATTTATTTATCAAGACCTGAAAGAACAGTTGCAGTATGTACATGGAAATGGGAGACACATGAAGTTGGAGCTAGTGGTTTGGCTGATGTGCCAGAAGTTTATTTTATCTCCCCCTAAATGTTGGGGCAAATGATGGGGTGGGTGAAAAGTTTTGGTTTTCTGCATATTTTTTAAAAGTCCTCGTTATGCCAAATCATCTGAGCCAGCTTTGGGCCCTCCCTTTTATACTGCTGCTGCTTCTCACCACCCTCCACTGACCTGAAACCTGTATTTTATTGATCTTTTAGGTTAGGTTTGAATGTGTTTTGTTTTCTTTCAGAATCCATTCAGAGGATCTGAGTTCTCTCTGCCCGGGAATACCCCAAGTGCAGGAAATTCCCCAGATAAATTAACCCCATTTACGTTGACTTACCCTGTAGAGGAATTTCATCAGGATTCAGGGTGCTGCTCTCCAGCCCCACCACCCCATTGGCGAGGCTAACGCTGTGAGAGACAAACTCTGTCTCTGTGGGCAACTCATTCTCCCACCTTTTATTTGCCTTTTTCTACCTAAAACCTGCACCCTCCTATGCATTGCTATTTGTAAAATACTAACAGAAAGGTAAGCAAGTGTCTGGCAGGGCCGACGTAATCTGTAATTACATCTGTAATCTCTCTCTTCGTTAGTACTGCCCTAATGCTGTAAATGCTGTTAAAAAGTTAAACAAGCAATGTACAGAATATCAAAGAAATTTTAATTCATATTCTGACTTCCAGAAACTCTGGGGTCATTCAGTTCAGAAGTACTCCAGAAAACCAGGAGGTTTTCTGGGGTATTCTAATGGGGCTTCAGAGAGCCCCAGCTTTGCGCTTGAAAATATTTGGATTTAACATTTTTTGCAACTTTCCTACTTCAGCCAAAGCCCACCCGAAGCTACAGAGGGAAACTCAGCAGCATTACTGGGACGGAGCTGCGCCGTATCTACTTGTGCAGGGCTAGATGCTAGGCTACACCTGCAGATGGCCTGTTTATATGAGCGGACATTTCCGAATCCCAGCAGAAAGGCGCGATGGACCAGGTGAAGGTGTGCTGCAAGGCAGACTTGCCCTGCAGGCTGTGCAGACGTCGGCACAGCTGCCCCGAGCAGTGCCCTGTGGCCTCTTTGGAGCTGCTGCATCTCACCTGCTGCATCACTGTCGTGGTTTAACCCCAGCCGGCAAGGAGGCTGCCGCAGCGTTTCTCTAGCACTCATTCCCGGCCCTGGGAGTTCACTCAAGCAGCTGCCGGAGAATGGGAATAACTGAGCCGTGGGATTTTAACTCACTTGAGGTTTCTTGTTCATGGAGGGCCATTTATTTGTGCACACACCTCGAGAGGAGTCCCTTACCTTACGCTCAGGAGTGCTTGAGTGACTTGGGAGCCTAAAGAGCTGCTAATGCCTGAGTCGCTTCTGCAGGTGGGACTTTGAAAACTCTCCCTGAGGTGATGAGCTCGAGTATGTCTTTAGAAGTCAAAGTATATAACTATTTGCTCCTTGGGACAGAACCATTGTAGATACAGCTGCCATCACACCCTCATTATTTTAGCTGCTCCCGTACCACCTCCCTGTTACTTGTTGACAGTCCCAAGGGCTTCCTGAACTCAGAACTTGTCTTGATATTTGCTTGCCCTTCCCACACTTTGCCTGGCTGTTGTGTACACGTGAATCTCCTAAATATAGAAAAGAATGCAAAGGATAAGGAGTCGCAGACATGCTTTGCAGATGCACCCTGGGTGAGCAGCTCAGCTGGCTACAGTACATGCAAGCATGCTGTGGTTCACATCAGACCATCCCAGAACAGCCTGGGAGTAGGACACGTCCCATCTGTTAGACAATGCACACAGCAGATGAGTATGAGTGTGTCTAGTAGGAGTATTTCTATAGTGGCAACATACTCGGACGATGAAATGAGGTGGCTGATCCAAGCTTCTCCTTCCTGAACCTCCAAGAAGGCAGCATTTTGCTGCAGACCTACGTTGCTTGTCCAAGGGCTGGCTGCCAGCACGCTGCCAACAGGCTGCTGGCGCCTGCCAGCGGGATTGGGAAGATGTGGTTTCAGCTGCAGAGGCAGACGACAAATTACTGTCCGTAGATGAATCTCTGAGCAATTGAAATGTGAATAAACCAGCTCACAGTGGAAGGAGGCACTGGATCTGGCAGTGACCACAGTTTGGAAAAGAGTAGGTGTTAATATGCCCAGAGGTCATTTGGGGTAATTAGTAGTACTGTAACATCCTGTGGCAGGGCACGTGGCAGCCAAACTGGTATTTTCTTACTGTTCAGGCGTGCTGGCGTGTTTGGCAGCAGCTGTGGTCTCCATGTCTTGCTCCACTTTCAGGGTCATCACCAGTGGGGCTACTGAAATGCCATCCCTCCTGCAGGGGCTGGAAGATGTTCATAAGAAGCTGGGCATTGGCAACACAGAGGGGACAAAGACGTTAATAATCGGTGGCTTTTCTAGGAGAGGGCTGTACCTGGCGGGTTGGCTTGGCTCCTGCACTGTGGAGGCTGGACCTGCTCTCACTGCTCAGCAGCGCAGCCGTAGTGTTAGTGCCCCAAGTGCGTATATGCCTTCCATGGCTTTTCCTCTTGGCCTGAGTCTGGTCTGCCTCTTCTCTGTCTCGCAAAACCCATGCTCAGTGTGGGGCCCCCTGAACTGCTGCGTCCTGACCCGTGGCATTGGGTGGTCCTCCAAAACAACCCTTCCCCAATCCTGTCTTCAGGGTGTGCACAGATGCTTTTGGTGGTCGTGTTGCTTGTCAATCCAACATGACAGAAACATGGGATGAAATGATGAAAGTCAGGTGTGGAAAACCAGCTGCTGGGGAGCCGGAGGGAAAGCAGCTGGAGCAGTGCTGTGCTGAAAGCCCTGGGCGTGGTGAGGGAAGAAGAGAACTAAAACACACGGATGTTTAGGACTAAATGGGCTAAATTAGGGTCAGGGGTTGGCTTTGCAGATGCCAGGTTCAAAAAGTTTCAAGCCGGTGTGGCAGGGAGGGAAGGCTGTGGGTTGGACTAAGGACAGAAAAGGGAGAAGGGTACATGAAATGCTTGTGTCACAACGTGGCCTTGAAATGAGAGCTAGAAAGGTGGGGTGAGTGCTGGAAACAAAACTAAGTACTGAGGGCAGGAGATTTGCAGGAGTTCCCAGAATTAGTAAGAAATTTGGGAAATTACCCTTGCAGGAGGAAATGAGAGGTACAGTCCCACGCCACCACTCCCAGTTGCTGGCAGGCTTCTATCTTTTAATGTTTTAATGTTGCATGTGGAATCTTCTATACAGGGCAGTCTCCAACAAAATGTATACGTTTAAAGATAGCTTCTTTTCTTCTGGATAAAGCACGATTTAGGTGGCTCAAGGGCCAAAGAACAACTGTCCAGGGTCAGGTAAGATCCATCTAGGAAAGTCCCCATCCCAGCTTTTTCTCTGAATGTGTGATATCACAGCTTCATTACCTTCAAGGTGAATCTGCAAAATGCTTCTGTGAAGCCCCATGCAAAGTCCATGGGTATCTTTAATTTATACGGCCATGGCTGGCTGTTGGAAACCTGGGTTAATTCACTGAGAGAGGTATGTCTTTGGGGGGTTTTCCTAGTCTCTGCATATGCTCTTGAGCTGGTCAAAGGTGTAGGGAAGGCGTCCAAACATTTCTAGTAGGAGAGATAATAAATGAAATTGATTTATAAATTTATCATCATGTCAAATAAAAATATATCTGGTTAGTGCAAAAAAGCATAGTGAAAATGGTGCAGTATTCTGAAGTGGGCATCCTTCTTCATGGTAACTACGACATACCAAATGATAAATGTTGGCTTGCTCAGCTGGCAGTTTACAGTATTTAAATTATAATTACAGGTCTGAACTGTTTGCTACAGACCGGTGTAGTGGGATCAGCCAGCAAAGGAGTAGGTAATTAAAGGTCCATTACAGCAAGCTGGTCCTGGTGGAGACACGGTGGTCGTGATGAACATGCTTGGTGCAGGCAGGCACTCGAGTGCACTCACTCAGCTGCCTTTCTGAATTCAGGGATCGTGAAGGGTGTTCTTTCGAGTCGGTTTGAACTGAAATATGTACGGCACAGCTGTGTTCATTCAAAAAGGAAAAGTGTCTTAAGCTCTAAGGAGGGAATTAAACCTTGCTGAGGCCAGCCAAGAAAATGTTGCGATCTTTTATTTTGACTGGAAACATGTAAATCACCTGCATACCTGAGTCAGACTTACTTAAAAACTGCTTTCAGAAGCATTTTTACAGAGAGAGCCCACTGTCACTGTCCCCATATGTTCCTAGCTGGCATGATAGACATTTTACTCTTTTCTAGAGTCTGTTCACCTTCTTCAGCTGATCTTTGGGCAGTTTTGTGTGTTCAGCATTGCATCATGTCCTCTCCTCCCCTTTGGCCTTGCTGACGCATCTGTTTCACCTTCCCGTGGTTTCCACCCCTCAGTGCTGCGCCGAGTTGGCCGCCGGCTCCGAGGCTGCACCAGCCAAGCTTTCCCTGCTCTCTGCTCTGTTGAGAATCCCCACTCCTCGTTCAGATCTGCCTGAGACTTCGCTTTTGCTTAATTAAAGTGGAAGAGTAGCACTGGTGTAACACGTTGGTGTCAAGGGACCAAGACCCCTCCCCAATATCTGCTTTTCTGCATTATTGCAGCCCCTGGGGGGGGCTATGCTAGTAGCCTCCCAAATGCAGAGCAGCATCTCCTGCCACAAGCTGCCTCAGGTGCCCAAAGCTGCCGGGCTGAGCCATGTTGCAACTCCCAGTGGGCTAATTCAGCCTGTGAACAAATGCCATAGAGCTGTGTGGGGAAAAGGGGATCAGTTTTCTGACAGTGGAAAGCAGCAGCTTAGCCCTGCCGGGGGCTTCACCGTCCCCCCCCGTGCGCTGATGGACCCCCGCGCTGCCAACGGGGCTGCGGCACACATGGTGGGTGGCTGCTGCCTGTTCTCTGCCAGCCACCTGCTGCCCATGTCTGTCTGCAGCCCCCATCAACTGCGGCATGAATCAGTGAAGGGCTGCATTTTTCTCTAGAGGATGAAATTAAAAATACTGTCTTCCTTCTCCACCAGTGAATGTACCCAGTGTGCTTTACACACTGTGTACCTCGCAAGATCTGTGATGTACATCAGCGCTGACATTGCTGGCAAGGGATGAACACAGAGCAGAGGAGTGCGATTTCTAACTGGATGCGCTGTGCTAAAGGTTGCTTCTCGCAGAGCACTGGTTTTGTTGCTGAAGCCAAGTGTGCAGTGAAACAAGTGTGGACAGCCTTTGGCCTTGGGTTTCATGTACAGCGATGCCTGCACACAGCTGCTGTGCCTGTGGAGGTAGGAGGTAAGGCTGTATTTTGCACTCAGACCTGCATGCAGGAAAAAAAATGAAGAGAGGACTGAGGCATGTGGATCTGCAGATCGCACCCAGGATGTGTGCTGCAGTCAGTGAGGCTGCAGAATGTTCCTTTCTGTGCAGGGAAGGTTAAAGGGCAGGTAGTACAGTTTCATTTCACAGTTCAGCATATTTTGATTGGCAAATGTGCTCTTCCTCAGCCTTTGATGGTGCCTTGGTTAGAAAAGCGTCCGCTATCCTGCCAATTAGTGCTCCCTGTGCCCAGAAATATTAAAAAGGAAAAGGAAGATGACAGATCTCTAGCGCAGTCCCAGGACCGGTTTTGGCAAAAGCCAGAACTAGGTTCTGACCTGCTCTTGCTCCAGCCCTCATAGAACAGGCGTGCTGTCCAGCATGGACTGCTTGCTGCAGCAAGGTATTGCAAACCTTTTTGTTCTATAGCTCTGCCGAAAGCAAACAGATGGCAAATTAGCCTCCAGGTGTTGCACCAAATTCAGGGGTGAGGCTAAGCTCATATAAATTATATATTCTCCTGGGCTCCTTAAAGTTAAAATCATTCCAGTTACACGAATTTTTACACCCAGACGTACTGTATCTGCAGCTTTGCCCATCCTTTACTCATGTGGTGGGTTGATGCCAGTGGCCGTCAAAGCCACTCTGTCACTCCCCTCCTCAGCTGGACAGGGGAGAGGAAATATAATGGAAGGCTCGTGGTTGAGATAAGGACAGGGAGAGATCATTCAGCAATTACCATCATGGGCAAAACAGACTCAACTTGGGGAAATTAGTTTATTACCAATCAAAATCAGAGTAGAATAATGAGAAAATAAAAACTAAATCTTAAAACACCCCTCTCTTCTTCCCGGGCTCAACTTCACTCCTGATTTTCTCTACCTCCTCCCCCTGAGCAGCGCAGGAGGACGGGGAATGGGGGTTGCTGTCGGTTCATCACACGTTGTCTCTGCCGCTCCTTCCTCCTCAGGGGGAGGACTCCTCACACTCTTCCCCTGCTCCAGCGTGGGGTCCCTCCCACAGGAGACAGTCCTCCATGAACTTCTCCAACGTGGGTCCCTTCGATATGTCCTTTCCACAGGGTGCAGTCTTTCAGGAACAGACTGCTCCAGTGTGGATCCCCCACGGGGTCACAAGTCCTACCAGCAAACCTGCTCCAGCGCGGGCTCCTCTCTCTACGGGTCCACAGGTCCTGCCAGGAGCCTGCTCCAGCGCGGGCTTCCCACGAGGTCACAGCCTCCTTCGGGCATCCACCTGCTCCGCCGTGGGGTCCTCCATGGGCTGCAGATGGATATCTGCTCCACCGTTAACCTCCATGGGCTGCAGGGGGACAGCCTGCCTCACCATGGTCTTCACCACGGGCTGCAGGGGAATCTCTGCTCCGGCGCCTGGAGCACCTCCTCTCCCGCCTTCTTCACTGACCTTGGTGTCTGCAGGGTTGTTTCTCTCACATATTCACTCCTTTCTTTGGCTGCTGTCGCGCAGCAGTTTTCCCCCTTCTTAAATATGTTATCACAGAGGCACTACCACCATCGCTGATGGGCTCAGCCTTGGCCAGCAGCGGGTCCAGGTCTTGGAGCTGGCTGGCATTGGCTCTGTCAGACATGGGGGAAGCTTCTAGCAGCTTCTCACTGAAGCCACCCCTGTAGACTCCCCACTACCAAAACCTTGCCATGCAAATCCAATACAACTCATCACCTCTGAATTTGGCCCTCTCAAACTAAAGGAGAAAATGGGATTTACAAGGCCAGTCCCAGCTTCATACGTCATCTTCTCATCTAGGGTCTCTTCCTGCTGCACTCTTCGGCTTTTCCACCGGGCAGTGTACTGGCAGGGACCTCTTTAGCCTGGCTTGAACTCAGGGCTCTGCACAGAGCCATCTCAGCCAGCATCAGTGCCTGCTTCATGGATGGTACAAATAGATGATGGGTCCTCAGCTGGGATCCCCCAACAAAAAGTTGTTAGAAAGAAATCCCCATCCAGAACGATACTGCAAGAGCTTGTAACACGGTGGTGGCAGCGTTTTCAGCCGTTTCTGAATCTGGGGTTTCATATACTGCAAATTGATGAATTAATTGCAGCCAGGAATATATCCTTCAGCTGCTGGAAGTCCCTGAGCAGTGCTAAGAAAAAGGCTTACTCATTGAAACTAGTCTGCAGTTTCCCACTCCACCAGTCAGAGCCAAACAGACCAAGTGCAAATGCTTCTTTATGGCCAAATTTTGTAATACATCAGTACATTGTAACATAGTGTATGTTTCCTGTATAAAATCCATTCGCCCACTGGAAGACCTGGAGCAAACACCAACAAAATACTTAGCAAAAAAAAAAAAATGGGGGCGGGCAGGTGTCAGTGCGATACATCATTGCTTCTGCTGCAGGAATGGATGGAGGAGTTGCCGTGTGCGATGGCTGGAGGCAGGTGGGGACCACCGCGCTGCAGAGGGGCCAGATCTGCCAGAGCCCAGCCCTGATGAGCAGCTGTAGGGGCTCTTGAAAGCCCCTTGTAGGGCCCTATAGTTTTCTCCCATAAGTAAATATAAAGATCGTAACGGCATAATATAAAAAAAAAAATCTATCATTTACGGCTGATCTGTTAACCAGCAATAGCTGGCGAGCTTCAAAAGGTGAGAATTTGAGACGGGAGCAGTGGTGCTGTCAGCAAGCCTCCGGGGAGTGGGTGGGTGTACCGCCTCCCGGCATCCCCTCCCGGCGCCCGCGGGGACCGTTGCCTGTTTCAGGCCAAATTATATGGGATTCTTCATTCCATCTCCCGTCTTGCTGTTTGTAAGTTTTAAAGTGTTTTAAAACATTAGTGTTAAAATAATTTTGACTCCAGTTTTCTGTTGAACCAAATATAAACAAATAACTTATGTGTGATTTGGGCTAGTTTATAATTAGCAGTTCTAAGCAGGAGACTAAGTCTAATGGTGTCGTCCTTTCTGCAGTAACTCCTTTGCCACGTTGATGCTGTTTTCCACCAACCTACTAAGCACACAGAAGAAAATGCCCTCGTGTGTCTCAACTTACAGGTCGGCCCAACCTGCTTTGACTCACCCATTCAGGAAATTAAGAAGTCAAACACCAGATCAGGAGTGTGCAAAGTAGATCTGATATGAATGATTGTTTATTTTGGTATAATATTTTGTGGTAAGATTATCTCAGGAAAGAGAAAATGACCGTTCCAGACAAAAAAAGAAGGCAGGTTTTTGTTTTCAGTCAGTTTAAACCATCATAATTCCCAACTGTCCTGCCTGTAATCTTTTCAATGGATAAATTTTTTGCAGCACTTTAGGGTAAGTCCCATTATCAGCAATTTTTACATACTGTCACGGATAGCTCTGTCTCTCTCGCTGCTGTGACCAGTTCCTTGTCTCTAGTTTTCATGGAGGGTTCTTGCAGAAAAATCCAGATCAGGGCATGTGCTTAAAAATCACCGTTTTAAGCACTCAACCATTATCTTCCATTTTAGAAGCAGCTGCCCACAGATAGGAATCCAACCAAATAAATTCCTGGGTAGGCTGGCTTTGAATTTGAGCTCGCTGCCTTTCTGAAAATAAGCTTTACCCAGTGTCGCACAGGCCAGCATTTGCACACTATGGTGGGGTACCTTTGTTTCCCTCTCTTTTATTTCCTTTGCTTTTACATAAGAACAGAGCAAAGCCTTAGAGATGCTTGTGTACGTTGTGTTACATCTTCCAGGTTCATGAAATTAAATCCACGCTTTCACGTGGCGATGGGGGAGCAGACCAGCTAGGGGAGGCAGGAGAATGGGAAACACGGGGCTGGAGGAAAGAAGGCAAAGAAATACCCGAAAATTGCAGCAGTGATAAATAAGGCAGAACGGTAGGGAAGAGCCATAAAACAGGAGGAGAGGGGTAAGAGAGAGAGACGTTCCTTTCCTGATTGGAAAGAGCCTTCAGTGACAGTCATGTGTTACTATTTCTGACACTGCAGGGGATGGGGAGGGCAAAGCCGTCTGCATCAAGAATGAGGTAAGTAAGTGCTGCATGTCTACTTCACAAAATCAATTTTTTATGAAGACTAGAAGATAAAATACCTGGTATGCTCGAGGGGCAGGGCGATTGTAAAGATCAGAAGAGTTTTCCTTCCTACTTGTCTTCCTGTGCAGCCCAAGGTTATTTAGCTAAGCTTTTAATACACAAATGGGAATTTTGCTGAATGACTCTCCAGTATAAGTCTTTATGCAGTTTTTTTCTCCTGTCTCTGTCTTCTTTTTTTTTTTTTTGTTTTGTTTGTTTGAACTATCCATAAGCTGTGATTCAATAACAGATCTTTAAAGAATGGGTTGCTGGTGTGGGTTGGGGTTGCTCCGGTCAAAGAGGTGTTTTGCTTTTTTTCTGGCCTGCTTCCTGGGCTAGGGGACAGAGCAGCAGAGAGAGACACTGGTAACAGCATAAATCAGCATCTGATTCCCAGGCCGTCTTCTGGGTGGCATTAGGGTGACTGCATTTCTTTTCCACGAGAAAACGAAATCGGAGTCTTATTATGGGCAGCTTGTCAGTAATGCAACTTAAGCAAAATTTGAACAGAGTATTTTTTTTTTTGTCAAAAAAATGAGGTAATTGGGAAGAAAACAGAGACTGTGAGGCATTTAAACCCTCCAGCTCTTGCAGCATGAAGTATAACAAGGCCAAACTGAAAGGTAACTTCTGCTCCCTAAGATCAGGTAAGAATTGCAGGAGCATCCTCAGAGCTGCAGCAGCTGTAGACCTTTAACTGGATGCAGAGTGTGCAAGCAAACATTAGAAAGCAGATCCAAGAAGGCCTTGAGCCCAAAACCTTTAGTTATTTTTGGTTCCCCCCACTCAACTAACAGATTATATTATTTTTACTTATAGTTTTCAGCTACCACAGTTACAACACTGATACATCTGCAGAAGTTGCAATATTGCATCTTTGGGGATTTTTAGGCTTCCAAGCACATTTACAGCTAACCTCTGCACAGCTGGGAGACTTGCAGAGGGAAATCAGCTGTAACAGGCTGTAGTGTGTGCTGGACGTATCAGCGCTGCACCCTGCTCACCTCTGGCTTCTGCAGGCGTTGCCGCTTCCCCCACCGCCCCGAGTCCACCCCCTGCAGAAAGGCAATAAAAAGACTTCTCTAAGGAAAGAAAAGCATCTGGCTGTAAATGCAACAAGGCCTCCTCATTGACAGTCTGTGTATTAGGAAACATCATCTGGCAGACAGATATTTTCGGGAGTCCCTATTACAGCACTTGGCAACACCTTGAGTAAACTCCAACGCTATCCATTTGTTGTCGAAAGCCCCAGGAGATGTCGTTTATGGCATTCTTGAGCTCTTCTCTGCGGATCCCATAGCCTGTTTGACCTAATGAGAGAGAGGGCTGAACCCACAGGGCTTGCTTCTTTTAACCCATCAATAAAATAGATATTTTATCATCTAAAGGATTTAGTTTCTTCTGCCTGAATCCATCTGTCCCGCTAGTTAAAAACCAGTGTATGAAAATAACTTTGAGGTACTTCTTGCCCATGCAAATGGATTAGTCCTCCTTGAGTAACCAACAAATCCTCCAAAGTTTAAAATATATTTAAAGATAGAACTTAAATTAATATTGAGGGTTTCAATTTATTGGGTTTAACACGGAGGGTAGCTGCACAAACCCTCCTGGAGAAAATACTCTTATGTCAGATTTCACAGCATTTTGTCATGGCGTGAAAATTTTTTCAAGCAAGGAATTTTTTCTATTTGTAGTCTCAACATATCAAAAAAAAAGGTGATGAATTTTGACAAAATGTACTGCAAGTGTTATTTGGTGGAATATTATGGGTCTGTTTTGGTATCTCAGTCAGAAAGATATTCTCACTCTTGCACAGGTGTGGTGTCGCCTTAACTATTATTGTTGAACATCCTGAGGAATAAGGTTTAATAAAGCTGAAGCTATGATAAAGGTACACAACTATTGTTGTGCCTAACAACATAAAATGGCATCAGGTTGGTCAACAACTTTCTTTGTTCTCTTGGAACAGAGTGAACCAAATGGCCAAGCTGATACTTGCTGTTGAATTTCCTCAGGTTAAACGCAGCTACCATGTGTTGCAGGAGTCAGCGTAAATATACAAGAAAGCACCTTTTCAATGTATGAACAAAATTGGAGCAGTAAATGCTGTTATTCTGCTGATTCCAGATCTTCTTTTTTTTTTTGCTTTGGCCAGGTGCAGAGTTTATGTGAGTTTAAGTGAACACGAAGTTAGAGAAGTAAAGTGGCTGTAGACTAGATCTTTACTTTGGCTTTTAAAATATGATTACTTTGCAACGTAATGGCTGGTTTTGCTCTTTTTTAGTGCACTAGTAGCTAGATGTCCTTTTCTCATTATGCTTATTTTCATAATGAATAACCTCTACCGTTCCTGTTTTGTTCAATATTGTTCTCTTATACGTCCATCGTATGGAAGCGCACGCACGCATATGCACAGAGCGTCCCTGTTACAAAACGTCTTGCTGAGATCCCCACCAGCTGAAAAGCATTAGAGCTGCTGCTGCGCTCTCAGCTCCTGCGGCGGGGCCAGCCAGGGCCTTCAGATGCTACCGACTCCGGCGGAGAAATTGCATTCACTCGGTGAATATTCCAGTATGTTGATATTGAAGAGCAAGAAATTGCAGCTCTAAAAATCCTGGAAGGAAGCCATAGAGTACTGGGTGTAGGTCCTAAATGTTTTATTTTGTCATTTATAGTACTTTTTTTTTTTTTTCCTAAGGCTCCCATATTGACCTATGAAATGTCTAGGGCACTTGGATTTCTGGACTGAAAGGCATTTAAAAAAAATTGAAATAGAGCCTTTACTATTTTTTTTAAAAGTTCTCAATTCATTTTGTAACCTCTGCCACATGCAGAATAATGCTTGTATAGTGTAAAGGTCTCATCTGAATTGGTCCATAGTGTTCCGTGATTTCCTCATGTTTAAGGACTTGGGAATAAAATTACTAACTGGCCTGGACAATGCCCTGCCTCAGATCACATGTAAGATGATCGATTCTTTTAAATTTGGTTATTATTTTATTCTACTGTAGAATATATCTTCATGTACACATATATAGTCTGTATTTATAGATGTTGGCTTAGATGGGGTATTAGGAAAAATTTCTTCACCGAAAGTGTTGTCAAGCGTTGGAACAGGCTGCGCAGGGAAGTGGTTGAGTCCCCATCCCTGGAAGTATTTAAAAGATGCGTAGTTGTGGCGCTTAGGGACATGGTTTTGTGGTGGACTTGGCAGTGCGAGGTTAACGGTTGGACTTGATGATCTTAAGGGTCTTTTCCAACCTAAACGATTCTGTGATTCTATGTTTATCATTATGTTCCAATGAACTGTCTGATACAGATCTTGGGCAAACCAAGGTGATTGCTTGAATTCCAATGGTTTAATTTTTTCCAAGTTTTAAATCGGTGCTCTCCCTTAAACTGTTGATTACAGACTGGATTTTGGTATATTATCTCCTATACTTCGGAGAATTTCTGCATGCTGAATAGCATGTGAATTGTCCATCCACAAACTGAGACTGGGACCTGGGCAGAAGAAATGGAAAACTCCACAAAGACTGAGGCTCAGAGAACGCACTTTCTAAAAGCTGCCTTCTTTTTTGTGTGCTTTTCCACCAATGCTTTAGAAAAACGTCATTTATAACCTTTTGAACAAGCCAAATCTCAGGTCAACGGAAAAAACATTAAATCCAACTGCGATAAGGAAGGATTTAGAAAATCAAATGATGGGAAAAAAAATCTCAGGCTTACTCAACCGACTCTGCTGTTGAAGCTGTGGCACTTGCTGGAAGCGTTAGCGTGCCCTCAATCAGCCGCCCTCTCTGTCAGTACGCTGTTAGAAAACATTTCCTCTAATCCCATCAGTCACTGCTGTTGTGGAAACCAGCAGGCTCACGAGCAAATCCGCCCACTGTTGCTTTTATCCTATTGAAAGCCCTACCTTATCGGACATAATCAAAATGGCTCACGTGCAATGTGAAGAGCAAGTGGGTCTTACCAACACTCATGCCTAAACTAAATATGGATTAAATTGCATCCTGCCAGCACAAAGTGTGCATTGTGTGGCTTTGCTCTGCAGTACCCAACCTCAGCTTGCTCCGCGCCTGATAAAACACTACACGCTCCCTTCAATACCCTTTTTTTAAAAGGGCAAAACAAAGCAGCAGTGTCTGCACTGGAATGTGCTGCAGGTAGCGATCTAACCCTCCATCGCCGAAGTCAGCGAGAGGATTAATTTAATGCACGAAGGTTGTTGCTTGGAGGGACTTCACAGGAATGCAAACCAAAGGCCCTCAAAGAGCCCACAACAAAGGGAAAAGCCATATGATCTCAAACTCATGGTAGGATGAGGAGCGCTGGATTAAGAGCTTGGTCTACCTTGTAGAAAAGGCAGGAAACACTGTTGTACCAAAAAGCAATGCAAGCAGGGAAAAGCTTTTGGGATAGTTTTTTTTCTGTTGACCTCTTTTAGAAAGATTGTTGGATAGAAAATCGCAGCCTTGCTAATGACATTTATATTATATCTAATATGATCAAATGTCTGTGCAAGTTTTATGATCACATACGTAATGTTTTAAATTGTATTTTGTTTCCAGATAAAACAGAATAAATACCTGTTTTTCAATTCCTGTTTTTTTCTTGGTTTTTTTTTTTAATTTTTATTTTTGGCAGGGGCACACTATTTTGATCCTAGCAGTGCTGAGACTTGCTACCTTTATCGACACAAAGTGAGCTACCAAACATGCCACGTGCTGCTTTGCAGACTTGCGAGCGTTTAAGTGACCCGGAAGGGTGATTAGTTGGGCTGGGGATGTGGACTGTTGCCATTTTTGACAGCCTCAGCAGAAGACAAGTAGAAGACTACTCAGGAGTGCAGCACATGGGCGCAGCCATATAAGGAGACCTTGCTATTCTGGGAAGGTGTTCCCCGGGTAAGCTCTGAATTACGTACTTAAAAGACTGGAGAAATAACAGCAATACGCAGACAGGAGCTAGTGTGAAATTTGCTAGAATAAACTAGCGACGGGGACAGAGTAGCTTTCAATTTCTCTCGAACTTTCCCATAAAAACCAACAGCGCTACAAATTCTCCACCACAACCAACCTGGCTTTATGTTACCTACCATCCTTACCTGGATTCAGCTTCCAGTCACTGCTTCTTATATCTTTACCATAAGAAGTCATGCAATTCTGTGCAATTATCAAATTACTCTTTCTTTGCAGTCCTCTACTCTTGTGAGTCAAACCATGCCATCCCTTTCTTAATCATTTAAATTGTACAGCATCCCATTTGAGTAACTTCCTGAATCTTTTCAACATATGAACCTTCTGGACAACGTTTGAAAAGTGGCCTAAATAATCACGGGTAATTGTCTTCTCTATTGGTATTCTCTAATTCCCTCTTCCTTCAACCAGGGTTTGAAACCCTGGTTTCTTGGCTGCTGCTGTGCAACACAAGTGCAAGCTCTCTTGGTATTAATCAGAGGCCATCATTAGGGCATCCTTTTCTGTTTCAAAAATACAGCTACTCTCATTATTTACGTATCTATCTTATCTGAAAGAGTCTACTGTGTGGAGTGCTTGGTTTTCTTTTCAAAGACATTATACAGACAGCAATCTGTGGTGCTTGCCAGCTTTTTTTTTTTCCTTTCTTGAGAAGCAAAATTTTGAAAAGATTTTGAGGCGCTATGATTTTAAGGATCAGTGTTAACTTACTGCTTCTTCAAGGTCCTCCAGCTTGAAGAATGATGCTACTGTTAAACAGCAAAACATCTCAAGGCAAAGACGTACCAAATTATACCGTAATTTAAATACAATTAAACCATTATGGAAGTCTAAAAATAAGAATTGATCACTACCTTTGTATAGGATGCTATTATTAATTTGAGATCAACAAACCAAGACGGGTTCACGTAACATTTTATTCACAAGTAGAAAAAGTATTACAAAAACGATTTATACAAGGTTTTAATTTACATTCCTTAAAGGAGTATTTAAAACAGCACTATAAGTCTCTAGACGTGATACGTGGGCAGTCTAAATGTGGTGGTAGTGTATGTTTTCTATTGGCATGTACAACATTGCTTGCCACAGGCAATATAAAAAAAGACCAATTTGGTTAAATTAAGGAAAAAAGTATATACACAATATACACATATATTTAAAAAGCACTCTCTTCATTTTTTCCTCCCAATTTGCTCTCAAGCTATCTGTCACTCATTTAAAGAAATGAGTATTTTTCTCTAGAGTTGCCGGACAAAAACAATTATACAAAGTGTAAATTCCAATGGGAAAACATACTTACTGTGGCAGATGCTGGCAAAACTTTTGAACATAGCGTTTTAAAGAACTGTTATTAGTGAAAAGTTAAACCTCCGTATGTTCTAAAAATATCTTGCCATATACTGAAATGCACATTGGATTTTTTCTATTTACAAAGTATATACAAAGAAGCACACATCTCTTCATGCACATGTAGTGAAAAAATGTTTTGTCACTTCTTAAATGTATGAAAGTATCCAAAGACATTATTCAAAACTACTCTTATTTGACTACATACTCTAAAGTATTTAGCTGAGTAATTGTACTCCCTGTATAACTGCGTATTATTCTGTCAGGGACCAAATGGTGGTATTTACTACTTTAAAAAAAATCAATCACTTACGTAATTTCTTCACTTACTTTGGTTTGAATTTGATAACTGTTGTTCGTGATTTCTGCACGCGTGACTAATCTCACTGGTTTTAGCTGAAGCATCTTACTGCCTTGGCTGCCTGTACTGGCTTTAGCTAGTCTTGTGCAGGTTCAACCTTCTACTGGGTGCTTCAAAGCAAAAGCCTTTTTCCATTACGGAATATGAATACCGTCTCAACATTTCCATTGCCACACAAACCATGTGTGGAAAGATGAGTAATATTTACTGCAAATTTGCATTTGTTTTGCTGATTGCTTTGCTTTTGTCAAGGCACATTGGGTACTTTAAAGAATAATTGCTAGAGTTCATCACTGACAAGTTCGAGCCTGTTGAATGTAATGAATCAGTAGGGGTTACTGGGATTACTCACAGAAGTGAAAACTATTTTAGGGATAAAAATGGCTGCAGAACAAATGGTATTATGGATGTGGTGCAACAAACTGCAGTTAAAAAAATCTTAACAGCAACAAGGGCAGAGAGTTGATAACTTACTAGGCATGCACACAACTGAGGATTCAATTCAGAGGTATTTTTTTTAAAAATGTTATGAATTAATTTTTGCATTTTGTGTGGAAAAATTGAATTTACACAATACTACAGTGAGAAGGACAGAGTGACATGAATGAAAACAAAAGGCCTGCTAAATGAATGAATTAGGTCACCATGAAGCTTGACCCTTAAGAATAATGCATTACTAAAAAATATTCGTAATAGTCTCATTGTATGAATACTTTCATGGCACACCTGCTATAGGTTGACTTTTTGATGTGACAGTTGATTACATTTATTTCAACATCCAAAAATTACATGCTGTAACAACAAGTGCTCTATTCCAATACTGAGACTACCAATTAAACACAACATCCCTATCTATACAGCTGACTTTCATTAAACTGTATCTAATTTAAAGCTAATCTCCTGCTATATTTAACAAAACAATGCCCCCTCCCACAAATGTAATAATTGGATGGAGGGGACTTCAACCATACATATTGTAACATGCAAATTCTTTAACTCCCCAAACTAGCTTATTGACTATAATGTAATACAGAATAAAAGCTTCAGTTTATCAATAGATGATCCTTGCATAAATAGAAATGTTTATTTTTTAAGTCCTTCAACAGCAGGAAACTGATCTAAAATTAGAACCAGCCAAAAAAATCCTAATGCATGCATAAATCTGCAAGCAGAATAACTGGCAACGTCTTGTCCCACGCCTTCTGACATCTGTAGCCATATTTAAGATACCCACCTAAACACACTGAAGTATTTATATTTCTTGCTGTATTTACATATACTTTTAAGCTCACTCCATTAGACTTTTTGAGAATCTGAGGGAATAGAAGGTTCGTTTTTTAAAAGAGATGCAAAAGGTCATAAATCACTTTCAGGGTTCTCCTAGGATGCTCCTTGAAGTTTCACTTTACAGCTGTTATGGCTCAGATGCAACTGCTCGGAAGGTGTGAAATGATGCCATTTTTTTCCAGCTGATTTTGAAACCATGCAACATTGAAGACCAGACTAAGTTCGATGAGAATCAGCAGAGGAGCATATGGGAAGCATTCAGCTTTAGTGCTGAGAGAAACAGCTTGGTTTCCTAAAAGAAAATGACAGAACAGTGGTTACACAAACTCATAAAAAACCTCTATGTACTTCTATACTTGACTAAACACTAAAAAACATACAGCTATACTTACTGCTTACTGTAAAAATTCACCTAAACCTGAAGACTGAGCCCGTATTAAAACACCCATTAAAGAGCTTGTATTTATGTGCACATAAATAAAAATATGCCATCTTCTGATTTTATCACCTTATTATTTATTTTGCAATATAATAATGAAGTATGGCCCTATGCAAGACCGTAATGCATCCACATGTACTAAAAAGACCATCCCTCCCTCAAAATATTTCAAAAAGACAAGAAAGATGAAGGGCAAATGGAAAAAATGGGGTAGACTGAGATGAAATAGTTTTCTTGGAGTTGTACAGCTGGTCAGAGTTCAGCCTGAAAATACCTCTCAGGTAAGCCTGGTCCTGGTCCTGTCCCTCAAATGCTACTTAAATTTCTCCACCAAAGATGCATATATAATGATGCACTGTAGAGTCCAAATATGGAGAAATCGTACAAAGTCAACCAGTAAAGTCTATTAAAGAAAAAAAATGAAGAAAAACCTAACCGTCCCAAACCATCTTGCTTATCCAGAATTATACACAAATCCCAGTAGTAATACATGATAGTACAAAACCATCAAAGACGACAGGATTTTGAAATGTCAGAAAAAATGTCTACATACACATAGGAATCAGTAAGAAAATTAACAGTTTATATACCGTATCAAGTATGGTGAAATGTAAGGGGTTTTTTTATAGTGATATTTTGAAATTCTGTGGTTCCTTTCATCTAGAAAAAACTCTAAATAATATTAATCACAGACCTCTGAAGTTGATACATGGTTTAGTGGGAAAAAACCCACAAACTTTTGATTTTTTTAGATCTTGTTAATATTCCCTTAAAATATTCCCTTAGAACATCAAGAAAGTATTCAAGTTCCATTGATAACCGCTGAAAAACTGGGGACTAGCAGCGTCGAGATTTGCAGTCATAGCCATGTCACTGTCCTTTCCTATATATACCTAGAGAATACGACTACCACCTAATGATATTTGGCATATACTAAAATGAAACTATGACAATTGCTATCTGACACATGGGCAGTTAGTGCCAGACATTGTTACAGACAAAACTATATGTTGTAAATAATATATTGAGAAAAATATGTGCGACCTAGATAAGGTTAATATTTTCAGTGACAGCAGTAGATTTTCAGGGTGATATACGAGTTCCACCGAAGTCAATGGCAAAAAAATCCTGGACTTAGCAGTCTGTTTACCTCCCTTTCCTCCTCTTGAAAATGTCACCTAAAGAATTAAGGCTTGATTTACAAAGAATTAACTATTGCATTTACATGTTTTCAGAATATGCGTATTTTTTTGTTAAATACTAATTACTTTCTACTTCTTAAGAACAATATGAAAGTGGCATGCAAACCAAATGAAAGAGGATCAAAGGAAGGCAGTTTTATTTCTGCAGATGACCCATAATTTTCATAATTACAGATAGCATAATTTTCTTAATTAAGTTTGGTGGATTATTAATATTAGTGGCAACTGCTTCTGTTCCTGCCTCTGTGTACATGCACAGGAGACTATTTCAGCTTTCCAGCCACAGCCTGCATAACCCTTGAGTAACAACACCAGTACACATGCCATAATTTGGGATCCTTTCACAGATTAGCTACTTGTTGCTCCAAGTTATTTCCAATAGTAGAAAATGCCATTTTAAAAATACAAAGCACAGCTAATATTCAAAAAGATATAATGTTGAAGCCGTAGCAGAGTGACTTTTTGTGACGATTACATTGTTATGCATTGTTTACAATGAACAAAGACAAGTCCTCAGTTCTTCCCTCATAAATAAGGACTAGCCTCATATAATATTTGGTCATAAGGCTATTAAACTGATTTTTTTTCCCCTGAAATTTAATGAAAGAAAAAAACCCAACTGATAAAAGCTGACTGGTGTACAGACTTCCCCCTGTATTCTGGTTCATATTATCTCAACATTACAGTTTGAGTAATTACACCTTTCAAATTCAGTCAATGATTTAAAAATGTGAAACTGTTGGATCTCTTGTAGAGTTTTAATTTATTTCAGCAATAGCTAGGTGTAACCTATGGAGAAACATTACCCTACAACTTTTTACAATTCTATTTTTATCGAGCTCTACGTGCCTTGAGTACTCATTCTCACTCCTTTGTAGTTATGTTTTTTACCTCTTTATCAGTCTGTAGAGTCATTTGCTGTTCCATTACGCTTTGTCTTTGGCTGGGTTTCAGCAGCTGCTGAGTTCTGAAGTGATGAAACTTCTATGCATGTTCTATGTTTGGAGATTTCAAAAGACTTTGCAACGTTTCCATCAAGAGACTTAGCTGAAATAAGTACTTCACTTAGTTCCTGGTTATTATCCAACTCAACAGTGGCTGCATTTTCAGTCTCAGAGCTGCAGGATTTTGCAGATCCTCCAGCCAGTTCTGAATATGATTCACAGAAAGAAATGCTGTCACAACAAGATGAGTTTTGCATAAGAGGCCAAGCATCTGAAATGTCTCCACAGGTAGAGTGAGAAAGAGAACCAAGGAAGGTAGGAATCATTTCTCCAACAGAATCAGAAGCTCTGCAAAAGGATAAAAGACACATGGTTTCAAAAACATTCCAGAAAATATTATCAGTATTGTAATTATTGTCATTAGTAATTATAGGTATTTCAAGAAGATTTAACAGGGTTATATTAAGTTAATACTCTAGAGGCATCCTGTACAAATTATTTTGAAAAGTTTGTTCCTTGTCTGGAAATGAAGAAAGCTCTGGAGAACACTACTAAAGGTAAAGAGGATGCCTAGAGCCCTTCATACTGTGAATCCAGGGTTCTAGAAAACATGAACTACAGTTTGGGTTGTTTATAGTCTAAAGAACAGAAATATGATAAAAAATACTATAATAGTGTTCAGCTACAAAGACTGTTGCAAAGAGGAATGAATTTATTTGTTCTCAATGCATGGGGGGTGTGTGTTAAGATATAACAGGCTTAAATTGCAGCAAGAAAGATGTTTGGGAAGATTGTGGAATCTCCAACAATAGGGGTTTTTTTCCAAAAAACACAGGCTAGACAAATATCTAACGGAAGTAAAAGAAGTAAAGTGGGTTCAGACTGGGAGAAGGGAATAGACAACAAGACTGCTTGAAACTCTTTCTATCTGCGTGAATTCATATTGAACATACATTCACGTTAGGTTTTTCAGTTTGTTCTGTATAGCCTTCAAAATGAGAAAAGAAAAGTTTTTCTCCTATTCTCTTTCATGAGGAAAGGACATAATACTAAAGAAGGGCAAAGATTTTTAATTCTCACAAGGATTATTTTTATTTTACGGAAAATGGAAGAAAGTGGAAGTAAAAACTCAGTATTATCTATCTCAAGTATATTTAAAGTGCATGATGATACTGACATGTCTGAGTGCACTATACATGCCTATCTCTGTTGAAAGCCCAGTAATGTTTTTTACTATAGTATACCAAAATAAGTAGTAACAAAACCAAAAAGTTATACTAATACTTTTTATTTCCAAAAACTGTCTACAGATTTATAAAACTGTAAAGGCTATATTAAGTCTGATATACAGTAATAATTTGTGTGACAAAACTCATCCCACATTAACATTGCCTATAACAGATTTTAAGTAGCCTTACTCATTTCCAGAACATGATGCTTTAATAGCTTTGATATACACACAAAGCATTTTCATAGATGAGGCCAAAAGTCAGGACATTGCACCACAATTGAAGGAAATACATTATTTTGGCAAAGGAAATTGGAGCAAACTCCATTTCTACTGGAAGGAACCACGGGATCTTTGATGTCCACATAGCATGGGTGTAACATTTATTTTTAAAGCCTTAACCAAAAGATCCCTCACAAAGTACACAACTCTCAATTTGTCAGTCGTGGTGGTATAAAAGGATGACTCAGGCTTGCTGGCATTTAAACAAATTGTTATAGAAAATTTAGGTATTTTGTATCTTGTACTTAGGTCACTAAGTCACCTTGCATAAACAATACCTATGAAGAAGCTGCCTTTACATTTTTAGTTACATTTGGCCATAAGAACAAAACAGCTGGAGACCAATTCAAACCTTATATGGAAAACTATTCTAGCTAGAAGAAATAAATACATCCTGTGTTAAAAGCTGTAACCAGGAAACTCTGAATGACACTATAAATTTTATAAATTTAGCTCATGGCACTGCTGTAGAAATAACTACTCTACTACTGTATTTATATTCAGCTGATCAGGAGAAAATAATGGTTACAATCTGGTAGAAATTAAAAAATACTAGGTATTTCAAATCTCATAGTCATTAAGACCTTCTAAAAAATGAAAATCTTCATGACACTTCTAAACTGTACCTTAATCCCCCCAGATTCACAGGTTTATGCAGCACCATAGCAGAAGAGGGAGTCACCAAAGCCTCTCAGGTACCACAGAGTAAGAGGATGACTATCTGCTTGTGAGAGAACTAAGTCACTTCTTCTTCAGAGAAACTGATATATCAAGTCAGCATTTATTAAGTAATACTTAAAATCGATTTTTCACCATACGTCTGTTTTTGCACAAAATGGGAGGATATGGCTATAGTTCATCAAAATCCCTTATTCCACTCCAAACATCTATTGTGTCTGTATAAATATTAATTTGACTGCATAGAAAATATTTAATGTTTAATAGACACTTATAAAACGAAGTTACCTTTCATTAAGCGTAGTCTGTGAGTGGAAAGCACAACTGTGACTGCAGTGCTCCATGCTACAGGTTTCATCACAGCACAGTGATGGAATCAAGTGAACTGGTCCTAAGGAATGAAAATTAATTTAATAATGTTAAAAGTGTTAAAGCTCTGTATAAACTTAGTCTCTGTACTCTTTCAAACCTGAGTATTAGTCTGCCAGTTACGTTATAATATATGGATTGAGGAAAGAGATTTCTTATTGCAAAACATGGGTTCTTTAATTTATGACTTTAAAATCGAATTACGTATAAAAGCCAAGCCCTTCCTCCAGGAGTAATATAGATGCCAGTCATGAGTATCTACTTTTTAAATTAATTTGGTTTTCAATCACATACATGTGAGAGGAAGTACCACATTCTGAGTTAACGTATTAGGATGATATTTAAGCCTGTGCTCTTGTGTTAAATTATGTTATTTGTCAACATCATAAATGCATCTGTTCTGATATGACTTCACAAAATCTCAATGATTTGAATTGTTCAGGTTGTTAATGTCCTTTAGCGTTCATATCACGGTCTTAGATACCGTCTGGTAAATCCTTTACGCTAATTTAAGTCTCCAAGTCAGATGCAGTGCTATTTTTATCAGAAAGAAATGAGAGAGACATTTAAAGCTTTTTTTTTTTTTTTTTTTTTTTTAAGTGAAGGGTCATTGGAATGAAAACAGGAAAAAAACCATAACAAAATAGCTACTTAGAAATTCTAGCTGCTTATTAAGAAATTAGCCTAGGACAAAGGGTAGTTTGACAATGTTAGCTCTGTAAAGTTAAATGTCACAATTCATGTGTTAGATAAATGTTAGACAAATGTTCATCATGCCATAAAGTCACCTTTTAGTAGACCTAACATACCACATGTCTGTGATGTGCTTCTCTGGCACTGGCAACATGTTCTGTGGTCATATTCATTTAGCCGTGGTCTATCAAAACATGACAATTCAGAGCCATTGTAGTGAATGTCTTGTGATCTCAGAGACCCTTTGGACAAAATTAATAAAAATATATATTAGTAAATGATACCCTTTTTCCTGTTCAGAGCCTCCTATCTTCATAGAATGTTTAAATGTAATAATATACAGTATTTCCATACATTTTCCAACTGAAAGAGCCACAATGATCATGTGGTTTAATATAACGCAAACCACAGATTTTGCAACAAACCCTAGAACTGCTGGTTCAACTACAGCCTCTTCTAGGAAGACATCTGCTCTTATTTTGATGATTTGAGAGTGTATCTTATTCACTGTTACATTTTCTCAGTGTTTAACAATTCTCAGTGATTCCCACCTGAAATTTTCCATGTTCAGCTTTCAGCCACTGGGATTTTGTTTATGTTATCTTAAAGAACTTTATATTAACAGCAGACTTCCTTTAATCTGTATAATTGTAGGCCAACGCAAACGAGTTACTAAACTCACTAACTGAAGTTTGAATTCACTATGTCTGAATTTCTCAAAACTTACATTGTAAAGCATCTTCTATGTTAGGAACAATTCTTACAATGCCTCTCTCAACCTTTTTACTTTTACTTGTGCTGTAAGTAGTGATAACATAAATTCTTCCTAGATATTATTCTTGTTTGACATCCAGGGTTCATTAGATGCTATAAACGTTTTTTAATAAAAGTTTTTTAAAATGATAAATGGGAACTAGAGTGCTTTTGATGTTTCTTAATTTAAATTAAGGGGCAAAAAAATGTTTATTATCAACAAACTGAATTACATTGATGAGCTGTTATGGATTTTTTTTTTTTTTAATTTACAAATCTAACTGGCTTGGGCATTTAATTCATCTTGACTATGCCCATAAAACCAAACTGTTAATGACAAATCTGCTATCTACACTGGCCACATTCATTATCTTGATGAGCTAATCTGTGTTTCACAATAGCATGTGATGCACAGATCCTCCAAGCTGGCACTTCCACATTGGCATTGCAACTCTATAATGACGTCCCAGCTTGGATCCCAAATAGTCCAAATATATCTGTGCAGCATCTGTCAGAGTATGGCACAGAATTAATGCAATTGGACTATTTCTGGACATTTGCACAGTATTTTCTCAGTAGAAGCTGGAATATCCACACTGAGCTGGCAAACTTGTATGGAGTCTTGGGGTTCTGCTAGCTTGTTCATCTTAATGCTAAACTTGCTTGAATGCTGTAGACATTTTGTTTATTTACTTACAGAGAGATCTGCCAAACTAATACCAGTATATGAATATTACAAAGAAACAGTAATAATTGGAAACTCACAGCTTGGTTTCTTCTCCATAAACTGCCTCTTACAATAGATAACACAAAGAATAAGAAGAGCTAAGAGCACTGTCGCAAGTGCACTGCATATAACAGCTGCTAGAGCAGTGTCTCGAGGACTGGAAGCAGTTGAAGGGATCTTCACAAGATTTACTTTAGTGGTACCTGAAATATAATTAAATAATAATTAAGGCGAACTGTAAACATTTCAGGAATATAGTTATGTAAATGAAAGTCTGGGAAATAGAAGTAGTTTGTAGCACAGAAAAAAAAGGACGTTAGTTGCACATATAAATAGACACGATTATCAGCAACCACATTACAAAAAAAATCTTTAAAAAAATATATTGCAAAATGAGTGATAATGAGTGGAGATGCACACAAACACATTCTGACTGTCCATGAAAATGGAATCAGATCTTCACCATGAAAACAAAGACCTCTCAATTTTTAATATCAGATTATTTTAATATGGAGAACTTTTCCTAGTGTATAGCTGAGAAAGCTATCCACTAGAGGGAGTCACAAATACATGAACCTCCCTTCATATGGAAACTTTCTGAGAACTGAGACACCCACAGAAGTTCAAATGCCGTCAAAGGTATCATTTTGCTTAGTTACGTATGTCATGACACCATGGTTATTTCTAGGATCAAACCTATAATTTCAACTGTGCTAACTTTTTTTAATTCAGTGATAGTTTTTTAATACAGATAATACCTCTAGTAAAAATTCAACAGATATTAGTAAAGACTTAAGCAATGTTTCTAGCTTTGACAAACATTGTTACTTTTAGGTAGAAAGTGAAAAAGATTTTTAAAGTATCAAAACTTTAACTACAACTATTGAAACTATCTTAAATTATGAATGGTCTTTTAAAATTAAATTATTTTTTAACAACTTATGAATTTTGATAGCTCATCTATTTCAATCTACTTTGAAGTCCACATAAATTCAATAATATTTTATGAGAAAAAGGAACAAAACATTGAGTATTTCTCTGACAGCAAATTTTTAAAAAACCACAAACCATATTTTATTAACTTATAAAAATAAGTTAAATGTGCCTATTTACCACAGAAAATATTTGGTTAAAACCTAAAGACTATAATTTCCTAAGAAATGGTCCATGCAGTCATAAGTTTAAATTGGGAGATAAATGTCTGCCAGAGTATATTAAAATCACTAAGCAAATTGTACATACATACAATTGTTTGATAACTGCAATATAATAATAGCAGGAGAGAACTTACTTGCTAGCTTAGTTCGTGCAATCAATGGAATTGCATTACTCAGGAATAATTTTCTGAAATAATTATGGTATTTCCTCTACACACATTAAACATGGGCACCAAAGTGTTTACAATACCATATTGCTTTGTTATAATGGCCAGATTGCCAAAAAGCTAGGTATTTTGAAAATCAACTTCATTCCATTCAATTCTAAGTCTTCAGACCACTTAACACCAAAGAAAATACTAACTTTCAGAAAATAAAGAATCCAAAATTTAAAAAAAGACACCCAACATATTAAATAAAAACAGTTTCTGAGGATTACAGTAACATGTAGTTGCTGGTAAGTGGGGGAATACAAAAAAGTGGAGAGGTCAGATCACAGCTATTATTCAGAAGAAAGAATGTTTAGTTGTTAATTTCCTGATTTCAGTGTGAAGAGAAGCATGTGTTACTGCATTTACATCTACTCGAATATTTCTATTTACCTTTGATTTGTATAATTATGTTCCACTGTCACATCAAAAGTGTGAAAAGCAAATTTATAGCAGATCTTTTTTATATCCTTTTAACTTGCCAAATTGGACAGAGTGGAGCTACTGGAGAGAGTCCAACGAAGGGCCACAAAAATGATTAAGGAACTGGAGCCTCTCTCCTATGATGAAAGGCTGAGAAAGCTAGGACTGCTCAGCCTAGAGAAGAGAAGGCTCAGGGGAATCTCATCAATGTGTATAAATCCTTGAAGGGAGGGTGCGAAGAGGACAGAGCCAGGCTCTTTTCAGTGGACCAGAGACAATGGGCACAAACTGAAACACAGGAGGTTCCCTCTCAACATCAGGAAACACTTTAACTGTGAGGGTGACCAAGCACTGGCTCAGATTGACCAGAGTGGTTGTGGAGTCTCACTCCTTGGAGGTGCTCAGAAGCCATCTGGACATGGTCCTAGGTAACCAGCTCTAGGTGACCCTGCTTGAGCAGAGGGGTTGAACCAGATGATCTCCATCAGTCCCTTCCTACCTCAACCATTCTGTGATTCTGAGGTATTAAAATACAGCAGATCTCAAAACTCAAGTCAATAAAGAGGCTGAAGTCTCCTACATGAACTAGAAATACATTTTGAAACTTTGTCCTTGTACGGAAATGTTATCATTTTCATTATCACAGCAGATGGTCTATCTATTATTTGTGTTCCAGATCACAGAATAAAATTCCAATTCAGGGTCTCAGGTACTTTTCCTCTTAAATAATTATTACCTGTCCTTCTCTTTATGTTCTTCTATAATTCCTATTACTTACAGAGTTAAGTTCTATGACCTCTTTTCCAGATTTTCATTGTTATTTAAAAGAAAAAGCAACCAATGTCATAATCTTTTTGTCATAACTTGAATGCTCTTGGCAGGAGCATTGCAATCTTCCACAGAGAAAACTTTTCACTCAGTTTCTAGGATTCTTGCAGCTGTAGTTTTAAGTTTATAGTTTTAACAGACTGCAGAAATTTCTGCATGGTATGTGAAGTTTCAGGACATAATTCTGTGAGAAGCAGTAAAACTATATTAAAAAAACCCCTGTCTATACAGCAACATGTGCTGGCTTTGGCATGAAAATCAAGGACTGCACTTTGATATCAGGTTTTCAATTTTAGTCAACTTCCTGGTCTAGTCTTTAGAAGGTTAATGACAGCCTGGACAAGTATTTAAAAACAAAACAATAAAAAACTGATCAGAACGTCTTCAAGTATTTTTCATATCAATATACCTACTTGTATCAATGTACCCACCTAAAAGCACTAAACAGTTCTTAGAAATTAGGCCTTCATAATTAGTAGAAAAAAGAATTGTTAATTTTGAAAGCAAAAACAGAACAAGAGCACTGGAGGTGGAGCTGCTATATTTTTGTCTCTCTTCATTTGCTCACAAAATATATCTATTTGCAAGTATAATTACATATTACATGTTCTGGGAAATTATAAATGATATATATTTCTTTAGTGCCCATCAGCAATATCTAAACTGGAAATACAGAGATTTTATTTTAAAGAGAGATGGCAAAAGTTTAAATTTATTTTAACCATCTAGTTATTTAAGATTTATTTTATTTGGTTGATTTTTTTTTTTTTTTTTTTAAACTTGAGAAAGCAATTTTCTATTCCTGAGAATGCCTACCACTCATCTTCACCTTCAAAGAACTTTTTGGAATAGCTACTGTGAGCAGTCCATTGTAGTGTAGCTCTAATTATAATGATAGTGATCTTCCCTGCAGAGACCAACATTTCAGAAGTGGATTGCTATTGTAGAAGTGGCCCGTTGGGCATTGCTGAACTCTGCTTTCAGTGTTACTCAGATATGTACACATTTTCATAAACTCTCTCTTTCTTTTTAGGTTCACAGACTTAATGGTCCCATTTCAGTAAAGCAAGGAGGTGCATTTTAAACTTTAAACTTGTACTTACATCTATTAAATGATTACATGATTAAATTTAAATATGTAATTAAACACTTTGCGAACTGGACATGATACATTAAGAAAGGAGGGAGGAGGTGCACACTGTTTTGTGATTCTGGAAAGCACGTGCCTATTATGCATCACAAAAATAAAACAAAAAACATATTTTATTTAAGAAATAGATTTCCTTTTCTAAGTCTTAGTTCCAACATATTCTGGAAATGTGCTAGCGCTAAAGAAGAATTACCCAAAATACCAAGCTGTTTCCTGCATATTTTTGAGCAGTAAGCCCAAATACACATTCTTCCCTTAATTAAGCAATAGTACATCGTAATGTCAGTATATGCAAAGGTGTGGTTCTTAAAAGCAAGTAAAGTTTCTGTTAATCCAAGAAGGTTAAATAGCAGTAACTCGGCTAATACGGAACATATGAATCCCAGCTGTATCACTATAACTTCTGCCAATAAACAGAATAGTTGAATTTTCAGCCTATTATACCAAATAACCAGAGACAGGACAAAATGTAAAAAGACTTCCTTTATCACTTATTTCATGTTTATTTTCTCATATTTTTTTTTCAGAACCATGATTAGTTACAGTCACTACTGGAATCAGAATGCCTAAAAGAAAGCTTTTTGTGGTAGATTAACCATGCGAAAACAGAACTTGCAACATTTTACATTTCTTCCATGGATATAATAAATAATTATATAATAATAATATAATAATTAACAAAGTTGAGGAGGATAAGATGTGGAATGTTTGGGGTTTCTTTCTTACCATGTCAAGTCAATGCTAACCCAAAGAAGGTTTACTCCATAAAACATAGCTAATCAAAACTCCACTTAGATAGCGATAACACGGTAACATTGTACAGAGTGCCATCTTTTACAATCAGGATTTAAAATAAGATACAAAAGTAGATTGTTGTTAATTCCTGGAATACCGGTATTTCTGGTCAAGAGAGGGGAAAGGAGCATTTGCCTATTATAAAAAGTGTTTGCCCACTACCTTTATGCTGATTGGCCCAATTCAGTGGTATCAACCTTAATTTGACAAGAATTAAGGGCTCAGACATACCCTCAAGTTACAATAATTTAACAAGTTACTGCCTGTCAGCCGAACTGTAGTGGCTATCTGTATGTGTGCTCTTGATCCATGGAAAATGCAAGGCAATGTAACTTATCTTGAAACTCCTTCATTCTGAAAAAAGTTTAAAAGATGTTTATGTTCATTTAAAAGTAAAAAGGCAATACCTCTACCTAGTACCCAACAAGCAAAAGAATGTAGTAAGTATAAACATGATGTGTGCATATATAATTCAGATACTACATGTATTATATATGTGTATATATAGAATGCATGTGTAATATATACTACTGAGCATTAACATCAATGGAAAATAAGTTGTCCTGAGTATATTTCTGAGTCTTTACAAAGCAGCAGATTGTCTCCCTTCTTCTGATCTTTCAAGTAGGAGGTAAGAAACTTTATTAAACATTACTGTTGGAGACTGTGGTAAACACTGGAGAGAGAGAGAGTCTCCCAACATCTGTAAAAGGACAGCCATTTGCGTGCATGGCCTACACCCAAAAGTTCATCATGTCAAACCACATTTTTCAAATGTACTCCAAGTGCTGACTTTAAAGCCTTTAGTTTTCAAGTTAGTGCCCTACAACTTTTTTGTTTTATTTTGCTGGTTTTGTTATTTTTTTAATAAACGTACCAAAAAGCCCTAGGGGAGAAAATTACTATTCAAGTATTTATCCATTGTTTGGAAATCCTGAGAAATGTGCTTATAAATTAAAATCTTTGGAATTTGATTTATTCGTTTCCAAAACCATTTCTCTTGCACTGCGTATTTTCACAAACTCCAACTGCTGACAGCCTTTTATGTTTAAAATGGTAGAACAATTACACTGTGTATGTGAATTTAAAATATATATGAACTCCACAGTACAGAATACATACCACTATGTCTGTAAGGCATAGTCAACCTCTGCAACATGTTTTTCTTTTAGTTATTAAGAGATGTTAATTCTTGGTACTACCATGGTCATCTAAATTGAACTGATATATGGGCACAAAAGTAACATTGTTTCACACACAAAACTTTCACATTTGAGAACTGTCTAACCATTTAAAAATACTACCACATGAGAATAAAGCCTCAAATCACTGGTACCCTCAAATAACCTGAAAAAAACCTGAGAGTAAGCAAAAAACCAGAGGAAGAGGGATAAAATCTGTGTCACTGCTGAACTACATATTCTCCCCCCTGCAACATAACGTAACTGGTTATCAATGTGGAAAGACAGTATGTCTCTCGTCCATAAATCGGAAATACTTAGCATGATCTGGTGGCACAAAGTATATATTGCTGTTAACATGACTGTGGTGTTGCCAGCAATTACCTTTCTGACTTTTGCTTCTAGCAGCTTACTTTTCACCTCTGACAGTTGAGGGTGTCTAATATCTATTTTGCAGAAAATGCAATTTCTTTCTCGGGTGTTTTCATGTGTTATATCAGTATCACATAAAGTTTGTGTCAGAACACATGAGATTGCTAGGTACAGCAGAAAACCTATTTCCCTACTTCACTTCTAACTTGTACTTTTAACCAAATTCTTTTCCAGACATGTTTTAGGAACAAGAACACAGTATTTTAGGATATTCTCTTGTTCAAATCCAACTATGGAATGCATCCATCCCACTCAGGCTACGATTTTCAACAGAAGATGAAAGTAGAAAGTATCTGTTTTGTATTCTGTATGTGCAGTCCCATTTCATCTTTAGGACTACCCACTTATAGAATAAACAAAAAAACTGGTACAGTATTTGAGTCAATTAAGTCTGTTTATGAGTTACTGCTTGTGTACACACTTTATCACTCTCAGTTCCAAAATGCTTATACAAGGCATTACCCACACAAGCAGAAGAAGAGTTTGTATTGCCTAAATGCACACCATTTTCAAGTGGGTAACTACTGCCACTACCTGTTTTCTAAAAGAGGAGAGGAAGACCACATACTCTTTAGAATCTAATTAGATATTCACTAGTTAAATGACAATGCCATGTATGTAAATATAAGAATAAGCATGTCTGAAGGTTGTTTCTTTAGCCAGAGAGTAACTCACTTTCATTAATCAAAAGTGTAATTGGAACACTGTGAATTCCATGCACACTGGTTACAGATCTGTTCTAAAAGGTTCAAACAAGATCCCATAGTTGCTGTGTGATGAGCTTGTAGATTGGTGCATGGATTAGTTTTCAGTATGGATTGAAACATGACAGTGTGGAAAGCTCCATCCTGTAACCATGACCAGATAGGCAGGACTGAGGGCTGGTAGGGTAGCTATGACACTTTATGCCCTCACCTGGGCAGGGAACATAAACATACATGCTCTTCCAGCTACGCACTGCTAGCACACTGTATGTATTTGAAGTGCAATTGCCACATACACCCACAGTCACTGAAATTAATACAGTACTATATATATATTTGTATAAATCCCAGTAAAGCAAGAAGTAAATTGTAAGTCAGTCATAAAAGAGTTTTTGTCTCCCTCTGATTCAATGAGAAATAATTTCTAACACTTCACTTTCTCACCCAATTACTTCCCTCTTTGTCCTGGTTGAGCTGTGGTAAAAGCCAGGGAGTAGAGCAAAAGCTTGCATGACGACTGCAAGCCTGTATCCTAAATTTGTTAGCACAAACTTTGATAAACATCACTAATAGTCTATGCAGTATATTTTCAAGAGCTATGGTTTTTTTCTTGCTTTAAAAATGTTTTGTGAACATTGAAGATATTAACAGTACTCAGCTATGTCACTTCTGTCTCCTGACTGGATACCTGTTTTGTCTTCAGAATCACAGGGTATATTGTGATAATTTTCAGTCACAAAGTTTTTATAGCTTTAGACAATAGGGATTGTATATTCAAAGAAAAAATTGATATAAATGAGCGATACATCTTCTCTTAAAACTCACCTGAGAACAAAAATCTATGATCTTATTTTAAAATTAAATGGAAGGGGGAGAAATCACGAGCATGCCTTATAACGCTTTTCAGATGCACCTCTTGAAAGAGGAGGTAATGATGGGGTTTCTCCCTTCTGTAAAAAGCTTAAGAGCCCTTCACCAAGAAGCACAAGATGGAGGTTCAGTTGCGTCCTCTGCCACTTCCATGGAGACTATTTTATTTTAGCCACTAGGCTGTAAGCTGAGCTGGGTAAAAGCGTATTTCACCGCCCCAGTTGAATTTGCTGAGTTGTAAAGCTTTAGCAGAAGTAGTAAGAACCCCTCTTAGCATAGCCAACAGTCACGTGAAATATATTTGTGGAATGCAACACAATTAAATAAACCATACTCAGGCTTGCCCACCACTTACTTTAACACAATTATAAACAGGAAAAAAGTATCACTAATGTAAGTTAAATTCTCCAGGCAAGGCAACTACTTCTGAATGTGGGGTGGTTGGGTTTTTTTCTTTTTTTGGGGGGTGGAGGTAGGGTGGGGTTGTTTTTTTGTTTTTTAAAAATGTAACTGCTAGCCATTTCCACATATTGGGGGGAAAATACATCTGTACTATGGAAAACACAGAGTGTGTTTATGTAATTAAGACTGTTTCATAATACTTAGACACAACTGGGCTGAATTACGATTCCGAATTAAGGTAGAAGTTAAGAGTTGCATAACCAACCCTACTAGTATTTTCTAACTTTTTAATGTTCAACTTTGCAACCTCAGCATCTTTTAAAAATGCTTTTTTGGGTAAGTATTCTAAAATACATGGGATTAAATATAAATTTTCATAATGTGATAACATATAGCCTTAACACCTTTAGAAGCTGGACATTTATCACTAGCTTACTATAATACTGCAAATACCAAAGTAAATGTCACGATTTACTGCAAAGAAAGTTACCTGCTGTGCAATAGTAAGCATGTACATGAAAACTATAATACAGATGAAAAAGCTGTAGCTTTGAAGTCAGAAATAATAATAAGCTTATAAAAAGCAGTTTTTAATTCACCACTTAAAGCTTTGGGGATAAAGTCAACTCATACAGAACAAAAGGCTGCTGCTTACAAGATCCTTGCTTTGTTACATTACTAATCTGAAATTTAACATCTCTCCTCTTTAACAGAAGTCAATAGGAATTGGTCATAGAATACAGGAAACACTCTGAAAGGTTATCCTTGAGAAGTCAAGCTCTATTGGTGAGATTCATCTGAGAAACATCTGCTTCTGAGGGAGTCACCTGAACTTTCTCTACACAGTGGTGGTGGGCAGGAGAAAGGCTCTTTTAGGGTGCAATTAATCTGATTTGTTTTAAACAGCTCCCTTGATCATTACTCTCCACCGAATACAGAGTGATCCTAAGGTCACCAGCTTATAGATGTAGCCACTATAGATATACAGTCAAGAAGCAGGCATCCTACTCTGGGTTTGTCAAGTAAGGATGCAGGGTTTTGGACACTTTTGACTATTTTGACTTTAATTTCCCTGTTTCAGTTCATTAACTGTATAACAGACACTAAACATCTTACATCACTTCTATTGTAAAGATAAAAGTCAGTAACAACTGTAAAATTTGTAACAATTGCTTTAGAGTTGCAGAACCACAGAAAAGCCCAGTGGTAATTAGTAACTCACATTCTGCATGGAGTATAAAACAGTGTGTAGCAAATAAGGCCAGACATAGAATTACACGTTTTGCCTATACTGTGCTTTAAATGAACAAAGGCCCAGTGGGAAATAACATATGCAACAATGTAAATAAAACCTGTATCAGAGTGACTATATATGAAGAAATCTAATTATGGTTGCAGGCCTCAATTCTGGCACATTCTAACTTTGGCAAGTTTTCTTAGAATGAGGGCTTCAGTTTGTAAGAAACATTTCATCAAAGAATAAGAAGAGTATTCTTATAATTTTATTTATGTTTTTATTTATTTAGCAGGAATGAAAAAATAAAAATAATCTACACTCTAAAAACCTCAATTTTCCTCCTTAAAGTTAATTAAAAAGGTAAGAGGAAGATCAGGTTTTATGAAGACAGATACAATCATTCAATGTTGAATTTGCAGTTTTCATCTAACCTGATATTGGCTTCTAGATGAAACTAACTTCAGAAGTCTGAAGGTCTAAAGACAAAGTCAGAGCTACTCACCTTAGGCTCTCTTTCTAAAACAGAGCCAGAAATAGAAATCTCCAGAGAAGTAATTAATCTGAAATGGCTTGAAAGACTGCTTAGTGTTAGTCATCGAAGCTTACCTTATCTGGCTTGCCTGAACTCTTGAGGTACCTAATTCTCTCCACCGATTATTAGTGGGAGTTTGGGCTGACAACTTCAGTGTTAAGCATTAACTTTTATATGCCTAAATTAGGGTGCATTAATTCCATCCTGAATTTCCAGACGCAGATATGGTAACTATAAATTACATTCAGTAGTATGCACATACAATTATACCACTGGACTTAAATGAAACTTTATTAAAACTGGTGGATACAACCCTTTATTTAAGAAAGCTGTAACAAAGAGCTATTCTTTTTAAGAAACAGTCACAGCCTATACCTCAAAGGCACATGTCACTGCCCAAAATAACACGTGAGGTCACTCTATGAACTTTGTAAAAGAGGAGGCTGGCAGCGCACTGCTTTAGCACAAGTGAACCAGTAAGAGTGAGAACATGTGAGGCCTACCACCCAAAAAATTAAAGGTGAGCAAAGTAGAGGATAACAACTGGAAGGATACAAGTGATCAGCAGGAACATAAGGACTTTCTTCTATTAGGTTGTTTCCAGCTCATGAGGTGTTCGTTTATAATGAATCATTACTGCTAAGGCCCTTAGTGCACAACTCCTGTTTCAAGGCTATAACATCTTATCCTATTTCCAACACATTCCAGTCCTCTGGAGTGATATTTCAGAGCTTTTTGCTTGACAATGATTTTCTTAATAGAGAGTTGGCAATATGGAAAGTTTCAGCCCAGATGGATTCCCTGTTTTCTATGGTATTTTTTTTAAACAAGAAGTTTAAAAGAAACACAGCCCAAGTATTTTGTAGCCAAGCAACATAGCCAATAGTATCTACCAGCACCAAGTAGAATAAAAAATCCCAACACACTATTGTGCATTTGTTTAGCAGTATTTTATACTCACATGTCAGTCACAACTTGGACTCTCTGTACCCAAAAGCCATAGCAGTCAGCATGTATTTATTCCGTAGGCACCAAAACTCAGTGCTGTTGAAGTGGCGCTAATGCAACCATTCCCAGAATTAGCTAGATGATTATGAGAGATAAATTTAAACTAATATTTTCAGTCTGAACATAGCTTAAAAGCATGTTATTAAATTCATATATTTAAAATAGTCTAAAGCTTCTGTAATTAGAAAATGTCTAAAAAAAAAATCTAAAAAAAAATTACTGAAAAGCTGTAACTACTACTTCTTATTTTTTCAGATTACCCCTAAACACAATAAAGGAAAAATTAACTGAAAAAATATTTTGCAGCTTTACTCTAATGTATGCAATGCTGGAATAATTTTGATCAACCTAATGGCCAAGTTAAATAAGAAGCTTGCAAACCCACTCCATACAACGAACAGATAATTGCTTATAGCCACTGCAAGATTGGGCTAAAGGGCTAGCCACATTAGTAAGTACACATAAGAGAAAAAAAAAAACCCATAGGAAATAGTACTTATTCAGTACAGGTCAACGATTAGCTCCTTCTCTGTAACTCAGGAATTTCAAGTTCACTTTAATCTAGTGTAATTGAGCTAACCAGCTCTTACATTAAAAAGTAATGATTAAGTTAAATTTCTTGCAGACATTCTGTACCTAAAACAAACATGCAGCATGCCTCTGGCAAAGAAGGATACTAATTATAGGATTGACTCATAAGATGAAAGGTTGCACAAGTTACTACTAGAAACAAAAGTATGGTAAACTGGCTTGAAAAAACATATTTAAATTCTCATACTCCGCAGTTGAGAATTTCATTTTCTAACTGTACCTAACAGTGTCAAGAAACAAAACTAAATATGCTTGCAAACTGCTTGCTCATGTTTTAGATGAACGAACTAGAAGTGAATGCTGCAATTACAAACTTCATTCTACACACTAAGGAATTTTTTAACCTAATAAAGAAGTCAGGTCTCTACAGTGAATTTTTACTGCACAAAACCATGCAAAACTAAGTATTTTGGTCACTCTCAGCTTTCTTTTGTTATATAAAACATGCTCTTAAAATGGATATTTAAGGATTCATTGCATTGTCAGGCAATGAATCCCTAACTTCACTTTTAATGCAACAATTCATTCCCTGATTTAAAAGGAATCATAAAAGAAACACATCACCAAGGCTCCAGACATCTGTGGGGAAGGATATGCAAGTTCAGAAGTAGTTTTGTATTTCAAACTGAAGCTTTCACTGGGATTAGTAGATACGGTTGCCAGCTGTGAGTTAGAACAAAGATACGAAATCTGCCCTATACGTTACTGTGTACTGATTCGATATAGCCTTCTGAATGCCAGATGGGCACCACTTATGTAAACTCCTATTAACAGCTGCATGAGCTTGTGATGTGAATTCACGAAATAAATGAAATTTGATTCAATTTATTTTAAAATCATAAGTTGACATTTCCATTTTCATTTCAAGCTATACATTTTCCATCATATTGTAGCAAGCAATGAGGAATGTATTTTCAAAGAGATTTACATTGGAATACTGTGTTCTCTCCGAGATACATTAATACATGCTTTAGTAGATAAAAATGGATTACACATAATTAGTGCAATTCTCATGCTGAAACTAGAAAGCCAATGCCTTTCAGTGCAATTCAGCTTGGTCAAATATCACCTCAACTTCATACCATCTACTTAACAACTTTACTGGATTATGATCATACGTATTTTATATACTAAATTTTCAGAGGTTATAAACAAGTAGTTTTGAAAAACATTTCCATTCCTAATTTATTCTGTGATTTCCATTTGTATGATGGAAGCCATTTACATTACATCTGCTCACTCAAAATCATTTACTATTTATACTGCTAACAGCTTTCTAAGTAGGGACTGCTAATACTAATCTTCTAGATTTTATATTAGAGTAGATTTTTTTTAAAGTTTCAAACTTCTAGTATTCAAATTTTCCTGTCGTCCCCCCCATCATAATAAACAAGCACTTTCAAGAGGTCCAGAAATCACCATTCATTTTACATTATTTTCCTTTTTGTAGATTTTCTGCTGTTGACAAATGTGGTAGGAGCTTATGCTACAACCTTCCCAGTAAGTACACTAATGTAGCTCCCTGTTCACTACTAGATCACTTGTTTTTGTAAAATCAGAAAATTTCTTGTCTGAGGTCTCTGTTACTCTGTCAGCATGGATAGAAATTAGTCATCAAGGTCAAAAGGATTTAAAAGGGATAATAAATGACAACAGTATTGTATATACTGTGTTCACTTAGGAAACCAAACTGAAGAAGACACAATTCTAATCTTATCATGTATCTTAAAAGGTTTGCAGTAACACTTGAATTTACAATTCTGAAATTACTTTAGCCGCCAAAAATGACAACTGTCACAGCTATGGGCCACTGGCAACATTCAGCATGCTTCAAATATGTAAGTTGAAAACAATTAAAGACAAATTCTCTGTTCGCTGAAACCTGGCCTTCAGTGGCCAGGAAGGAAAAAGGAGTTTCCCCCCCAAAGAATGCTAAACTACCAGGAAGGAAAATTCTTTCACAGATCCAGAGATGAGTACGATGCAGGCATTAAAGAAATGATCCACGTGCTCAATGATAACCACCAAACACTCCGATAGGTGTTCAGTCAACAAACCCAATTCAGCTCAATCCAGATAAATCTAGAACTTAAATGATAGGGATGTAGAATGACAGGAAATGTTTGGCTGTCAGCAAGACAGAACTTCCTATCGATAGCCTCGTATAGCCTCAGGAATGTCTGTGAGGGTCAATCAGCACAAGGGTGGGAGACAAGCCCATCAATTCTGGAAAAGGAAACCTTATGGCAGCATCCCACCTGCATTACATCACATGCTTACACAAAGTAACAGCAGAAAAGAACTAGAAAGGGTTGTTTTGGTTTGGTATTTTTGCTCTGTTGGAAGAGCTACAGCATTCCTTCATTCATCAGCTAGCAACTGAAGTAGTGATCTTCATGAGTCTCTACCATCAGAGAGACAGTAAACTGTCAATCCTTAAAAAGTACAAATGTCTTAATTGGCACGTTAAGATGAGTATTCTACCTCCTTATTTATCCCTTACTAGCATGAACAGCATTTTGCATAAAGTGTATATATATGACTGCCCTTGAATCAAATGAAAGAGTATTATTTTCAGACACATTAAAAAACCTAACCTTTACTTTTGCTGGGACAAAGTGAGGTTACAATATTGTTTATTTACTGAAAGATGGATGGTTTTCACTGTTGGTATATCAGTTTGGGCTTCCTTCTTCCATTAAGTACCGCCTCAATCAGACAGATTTCACATACAAAAAACCCTCTTCACTGTGGAACTTTCTATACATTTTGATACAGAAGAAAGTTTCACAATCGATCTCACACAGCTGTAATTATGGCAACATGTGTGAAATCAATCTAACAAACCATGTTTTGCCAAAAGAAAAATCACATACTATAATTACCATATGTAATAAAAGGAAAGGTTTAACAATTTCCTTGAAAAATGACACACAGAAAAGGGGGATTCAAAGCACATCCTTCTGTAGAGCCTCCAGAAAGAAATACTACCACGAAATATGCATTAAATCCAAATTTTGTTTGGCTTTGCACTGCTACTGCAAAGTCTATGTTAGTGAACCATACCTTGATCTTGCATATGCCGCAGAAATATTTATATGTATGTCAAGGACATTTTGTGTTTTTACAGCTGCTCAGAAAATATTTTCATTACAGAAGTACAAATACAATTACAATCAAGTAAAGAAAAAGTGACAATACTTTTCTGACTGAAAAGGTACAAAACCCAAACCAGTTAATATATCAGAAATGTCTTTTAATGATTCTTTTGTGCAGATCCATTCCCTGATGTAGAGGATTACTCATCATAGTGCATGAAGCAGCGCGTTAAAACTTTTTCAATTCTATAAATTGTATTTTAGAACGTATTCATGATGCTCCACGTGAATTTACAATTACCAAGTTTCATCCCATTACTTATAAACCAGTTTCTGGAAAACTGTGGCATACTTTCCTTCCTGTTGATCATACTTTTTATGGGGGGTGAGGAGGGGGGAGGAGAGAAAAAGAAAAAAAAAAAAGATCAGAGGTAAACTTCTTGTCTGTTTACATTTTTCTTCCTTTTTTTGATATGCATTGATTTTTGTCAAACTTTGCAGAGTCTTTACAGAGCCATCTTCAGCTTTTTAAGTTTCCATTGGATGTTATCAGCAGACCTCCTCTAGGATTTTCTGGTCAGTCTCAACGCATCTAGTAATACAAAGGTAGCGAGAAGCAAAACAGAGGACTACCCATTATTTGAGACTGAAGAGCAGAATAACTGAACTAGAAAGTCTGACCTAGTCACCTGTACTTCACACAAACACACAAAGCAGGCAGTAGGGAGGAAAGTTTGGCTGATTAGTCAGATAATCATTTAAATGGAAATTCACTAATTTACAGCTTAAGCTTTACTTCAAAAATACAACTCAAATTCTTATCTATTTGAACAATTCCTATTCAATAAAATAATAGTCTTATTGGTATACTTTCATCAGCATATCCAAACAGCAAAGATAGCAGATATGCTTTTCCCCTCTTCTTGAAAAAGCTATGAGTATTAAATTAGAATTTGTTATTTAACCATCACTTGTGGTTGCAGTCAGAATGAGAGAATTATGAACACTGTCATTATCTTAAGATATCTTAGAACAACTGAGCTGTATTCAGACTTATTAATTTGGTAAGACACGAAACTAGGATCACAAATTGGCACAGGCCCTGCAGTGCTAAGCACTGTACCATCTAGGCTGCATACACAATGCTGGGAACCTACCTGTGGTGGGAACCTACTTGTGATGTAAGAATCAAAGAGTAAGGACAAGAAGCCAACACACAGGTAGGTAGTCAGCGTGATAAGGAAAGAATTCTGGACTCAAAGAAGTTATCAAGAAAAAGACTCCCAGCCAATATCCCAACGTGCTCTGCTGAGTTTGGCATCAGAAGAGACCATGGAACAGATTCTCCAGAGGTGGGTGACAGAATGATTAGCTTGTAGATCCTGGTGGTTTCAGTGCCAGCTGGGCACATAGCCACTGAATGTTGCAAATGTTTTGGGACGACCACTGAAGAGTACAGAGAACTTCGTAGGTGCCTCCTTAAATTCCAATTCATTACCTCTTGGATCAACTGTGAGAGAGAATGGGGTCTGTATTCTCCAATTAGGCACCTATTGAGAGCATCCTGCCCAGTCCATGCATATGTATTTCCTTCCATGGCAGTCAGGGGAAAGCAGGTGAACCACAATCCTTTTGGCCTAATCTAAAGCTGCAATGTGTCCAAGCCACCTGGACCCAGAATCAGTGGAATACTCCTGGAGACCATAGTCTATGAATGGTTGTAGGTCCCCTGGGCTTTTCAGTGTTTACACAGTTAGGTAGCTGTCAAGCAGGACAGTTGGTGATGCAATTTTGGAGTCAGGAGCCTGGGCCTATTTGGATATTTAAGCCTTAAGTACTTCTAAATACTTGACAAGGCTAATGCTGCCTATACTAAGCATATTTCTAAAGCATTCAGTACTAGCCTAGTTCTTTTAGTTTGTAGCTTGAACTGGGTTACTTGAAACTCACTTAGTGAAATAAAATTTCACTGTGCCAAGAAATTAGCAAGTTAGATTTGCACTAGCAGGCACAAAATAAGTGACCCTGTTTACTGTCATTGTAAGAGCTTCAGTGAAGATCAGGAAATTTCAAAACAGTCATTAGAATTGCTGAAGTTGTTGAGGTTACTATCCTTTTACTATAGACTCAAATGATAAATCTTTCGTAACAGAGCAGACATGCTATACTGAGTACTTCTGTTCTACAGAATTTACTAGTAAGTGAATCAATTCATTAGAAGAACCCTCACACCTACAGTTTTGCAGCACTAAGCTATCTTTCTGATAAAACAAATTTTCCTCTGTAAAAAGTAAACTGCATGGAACAAAACATTCAAGCATAGTGCAAGAAAATGGACAAAAGTCTAACAGTTTAGACTGACTGGAAGCCCTGAGAGCTTTGGCTTCCAAGTTTCGATTCCTTGGTAAAGTGTCCGGCTGGCTACACAGAAATTCTGTTGGGTTTGGATTAGCAACTCCTTGCAATGTTATTTCAAAATTTTTAAGCTAAATTTTCTTCTATGGAAAATTTGGGGGTTTTGGTTTATTTTTGGTCCCCCGCCCCCCCCCCCCATTGTGTTTTGGCACACTCCGCACTTTTTTTTTGGAGGAGGAGGAGTAGAGTGGATGGTGGATAGAAGCGAGGGAAACACTTCTGACCAGTTCTGTCTACTATAATACATATTTAGTGATAACAAGTTACATAATGAAATGCTTCTATAGATACAGGCACAGAAATGAGAGGTACAGACAACAGGAGTTAGTGAAAGTAAGTTGGGAATGCATATGAAAAAACCCCTATTCTCTGAACTAGGCAAGGAGAAAGTTTTGGAACATGATTAAACTATGCAATGAATCTAAATTTCCTCTCCATTAAGTAACGTTTCAGAACTATTGTAACTAATTTTAGTGGTAACATCTCTGCTATTAGAAGAAGGAAAAATCTGCCCCCTCTTTGTTTGCAACTTTTTGTTTTAGGAGGGGAGCCCAGCATGTAAAGCAAATTCAAAACAGGAAGAAAAGGAGCTGTTGGACTCTAAGTCATACATGAATCTTTCCCCAATGGGTCAGAAGCATCACAATTATCAAGGACAAGGAATTGAAAACATTTAGGTTTTCTAGGTTAACTCTTTGATCTACGATGAGTGAAAGAAATAAAATTGTAATAAAACTTTGTACGACGTATAGCAGTTCTCATCTCTCTGAAACACCTAGTCAAATTTGTTTCAGACTTCCTCAAGACAAGTTACTCTACCATCAGGTCACATATGGAAAATATCAGACTGACATTACATTTTTACAAAAGTGTACATTTCAGTTATGACATAATGGAAAGCTAATGTCTCTGTAATAAAACTACTTATATTTATAAGCTAGTGATGCTATTAGCTGTACTTAAATTAGCTGTCACTCCTTATGACTTTTGTGAAAGGTTTATACAATATTCCAGCTGCTTTCTATCACAGTGTCCAACATGGCAAAGAGCATTATGAGAGATGCTGCGAGGACACCCCAAATCAGAAAAAACAGTGAAATAAGATGGACATATATGTTGGAATAGAACCAAATAATTAAGAATGGTTTCACTTGTTATAGACTTTCAGCTGCCAGTTGCCTCATATGCACCTAAACAGCCTACCTGCAAAGGCTGCCTTGCATTAGTAATACAAAGTTTACTATATAAAGCAACCAAATAAAATTACAGAAAAACTTAATAGCTGGAAAAACATTATCTGGAGTCTGACAGCTTTCAAATCTCAAAATTGATAGAAGAAGAAAGTAGAAAGTGATATGAGTAAATTAAAATTCCACTACGTAAACAGAGGAACTAATGTGGAATTGAATGTCATCCAAAAATTACTCTCAAGTTAAAATGCTATATTTATGTTTAATGAAATAATGTAAAAAAATTCCAGCAAAGCTGAGACAGCGGGAATTTTTCTCTTTTACCACTAGCAGAAGTATTTTACAGAATACATATGTAGCCAGCAAGCTTCCAGCCCCCCCCCCCCCTTACTTTTAATCATGTGTTTTGTCACTCTACAATATTATCCTGCAGACTGTAATTTCTAGCTTTTTATCTTCTTTGTTCTGAAGTACAGTCCTTGCATACTCCAAATACCCATTACACTCACAGGAAAGTTTACAAAATCACAGATCCTAATCTTGTAAATGTAAGTAAGTAGATTTATACCAAATCTTACTTTTCCTGTACTAGCTACTTTTAACACCAGGAAGAAGGAAATACCACCAGATTTTATCCCTTAAGTAGCACCTTTCATTAGTGAAACAACATACCTTGTAGATTTAAAGAGTGAGACTCAGCTGCAGTTTAGCACACTTCAATTTAATTCTCAGAAAAACAATTCTGTAAACATATAGAAGCAAACTAATTAAAAAAAAAATCTACAGAAGAAAACTGTAAAGGGAGCTTTGCAATCGATCTTAGTGAAGGTCGCCAAAGTGGTATAAGTTCCTTAAAGCAACAAAATTTAAAGCAGGTAAGATATGGACGCTTCACATGAAAATGTAATGTTTTCACTATGATCTGCTATAGGTATTTTGTCTCAACTAGCCATAGTCTTTACTTTTACTCCTCATCTTAGTAAAAACTATTTATTTTCTAGTTTGAGATACTCTTTATATTTGAAACGACTATCACTGAAATCAATATCTCAAAACATGGCTCACGGCAAAAAAAGTAGCAATTTTAGACCCGAGTGTAGGTTTATTTCAAATTCACATGATGTTACAATCAAACTGTAGATATTTCCACTGCTGTGACTTATTCAACAAAACATTTCTGCTTCATTGAAGCAAAGAATGCGTTTATTTCCTGGAACGTGTAGAGGCTAGTTTCTCAAGCTCCACACAGAATGGTATCCCACACCCATCCTGTCCCCCCCCCAGCTTCCCATGCTCCTTGCTTTATGTCATGAGACAAGCAGAAGTAGTCCTGGAGAAGGAAGAATGAGTTTGGCTGGACATACTGTGCAATTTTTTACTGTGTAAAAAACACTTTTTAAAAAATAATAGTGCAGATAATTACAAAAAAAAAAAAGGACAAGGCTGTTCTTTTGGTGGTGGTTTGGCTGTAAAGTGCTCTTGGCGCCTAGGTGTTCATTTCCTCTCTTCCTTGACTCTCACAATTCATTCCAATTTAACTGTTTGTACAGCCAAATTCTAGACTGAATTTTCACGTAACAGGGGAACACCACTGACTGTAGACTGGTCCAGAAATGAACAGTAACGTGGAAGTGCTAGGAACTATTTTTTTAATACAGCTCAAAAAAGTTCAATGTCACAGGTGGTTCTGCTTAGTAGAATGCCTGTCCAGAGGCTGAAGGATTCTGGTGACTCTGATGCTGTTCTACATTTTGAATTGAACAATACAGCAGGAACCACTTGCAGGAATAGCTGACATAGCCAAGCTGATAAAATAATTCTATTGCTTTAATTTTAATCTGCCATCTTCTTATGACCAGAAGAAGATAAGGAGTATGGTTTCTAATGTTTTTTTGTTTATTTGCTAAGACAGACTAGCTGAAAACATAATGCTTGCTCAAAGAAAGCAACCGTATCTTTGGAAAATCTGCTCCTTACCCCAGCCTTTCCTGCGTCTCTCCTTCACTTGTGCCACCACAAGTGTTTTGGGGTTAACAAACTCATTAGATTTAAAAATAACCTTAAGAAGGGAGTTATTTTAATTCTTTGTATATCACAGATAGAGTCACAGTCTAGCTTACTGAAGAGTTTCATTAACAGTTTAAGCATAACCACTGGGGCAGCACAACACTGGCCTAGGCAGACAGGAGAGTGAACTCTGCAAGCCTAAATTGGTGCTGAGAAAAAAGAATCATTGGACCGTACCTACATCACTGTTTTGCTGTTGAACAGATACCAGTTTGGGACAGTCTATGCTACCTTCCATTTCAGAAATTATGTCTTTGATTGGTAGGGTTTTCACTTTAATTCCCAGTTCAAAAGGACTCCTTTTCTGTCATTCAGTTGAGAAAAAAAAATGTCTTCAGGTAAGAAAAATGTCTTCAGTTTACAAAGTGAACATAAATAGTAATTTTAAAAACATGCTTTCATTTCTAATCTAATGTTTAGATGTTGACCCTATACATAGGATTGGTATTTACAGTTTATTTACCCCAACTAAGCAAATTAAAATATAACTATATCATTGTGTATTTAATTTTCTGACATCCTAAAAACACACATAAATCATTGTGTCCCCTTTAAAGTTTACACAAAGGTGATAGCAATTCTCCTGGCCTCTAAAACTCTCTTTACTTGTTCATTACAGAATCCTTTCAACTTTGCCTCTAGCAATTCACAAACTCATTTTTTCATGAGTAAATATTTAAACCAGATCTGTTTTAAAATGTCTACAGAAAGAAAGAAGATAAAAGCAAGTATTTAGATTTATAGCTAACCAGGTAATAATCAACTGCTACTACTGCTGAAAGAACTTCATCCATGTCTCAGCTTTAACATGAGCCTTTAGTCCACGTAGGGGGCTGTGAGCCTTTGTGCCCTTATAGTAATGTTCTTAAGCAAACAAAAGATTGCCACACACCTCACAGGACAATTAATTCATTGAAACAGGACATTTAAACTTTTCCTTTTCATCTGTAATATAAGAGTTAGCTGCACTAATATTTGACTTTCTGTTTCACAGTGGAAAGACAGAAGGATAAGAAAGGCAGAGAGTTAGAACTTAGTCCTCTAATCGAGAACTTGCCCCTTACACCTAATGGTCTGTCTCCATTTAACTTCAAGTAATGCAGTCTTAAACATCTTAACTATGAAAATATATTCATTATTGAAATAAACAGCAAACATTTTCAGCATTAGGTGGAAAAAGCTTGCTTTCACACACAGTTATTTATACTTCCTTGTAGAATCGTGTTTTTGACTTAAGTCTTAAAACTGAGATATTTCCACCTATTTGTGTTAAGGTGGACATAAACTCAAACAGATTTCAGTTCATTTACCTACTATCATAGGAATAACTTCCTAGGCTGCTCTGAGGCAGGCACGTACACTCTTCTAAACTGAGACAGCTTATGTTAGAGACCTGAAGAACCAATATACAAATTCCAAACAAAAGCATTCTGAAAACCAGAGTGACATACGGTAAATTGTACTTCATGGTAGGATTTCATTATTTAGGATTTTAATGGTTGGTTAGTATGTAAATAAAAAACATTTTCATGATTTCAAACTTTTTAGTATTGCTTCTGTAAAAGCTAGAAATACTTGCCAGTTCTCACAACTTGCCACCAGAAATATGAAAACCAAGCAATTTTTAACACTTCTGTTATTTAGTCAAAGGCTTTGTTACAGCCATGAGATTAGAGACTTTTTTCTGTTCCCTAATCTGGATTTACCATTGCATCTTGTGCCAGAGGAAATGCTCTTCTCCATGAGTTTGTCTGTTGCCCACTTAAAATTAGTAGTAGCTTCCTAACGGTTCAATTTAGGTTCCAAGCTTAAACTTAATTACAAAAGCCAAATCACTGTAAACTAAACAATTCTGAGTTATTTCAGAAGACTTGGTAACCATTCTTCCACTGTCTTTTAAAAATCAAAATTTGTGATTTTGGAAAGATGAAAATACGCATGAGTCACTAACTACAATCAAAGCAGAAAGATAGGGGAGGTAATTTCTTCTTCTTCCCTGTCTTCAATTGTGCCAGAGAACAGAATTCATATTTGAATAGCATGCTTTCTTAGGAGAAGGGAACAAACAAGAAAAAAGGAAAAATTGCATAAAATTAATTTATGAGTTAGAGATCCTAGATCAGAATAATAATGTTGCACCTTGGATTTCACTTACTTTCTTTTTTTGTAGATAAAAAGAGAGTAAAAACAAATGAAGGGGATAATACTTAATTGAATCAATTAGGGGAAATGAAAATAAATGTACATATGCAATTGCCTGTCTGAGTTGCAGAAGGTGTTTCTAGACAGAGTTTGAACCCATTGAATTTGAAGTGATTTGCTCTAGTAAGTCAAGATCAGCATTTCATTCTTAGCATTAAACCCCAGAGCATGTGCTATGAAGAACATACTTTCTCTAAACGCTTTTAAGATATTACATTGTCTGCACTACAAAAATAGTTGAAAATTTTTGAATTTACATTCTAGGCTTATGTTATACATGGGCAAGAGTTACTGCTGCAAACATTGTAACTTATTTGACTTATTCTTTTTATAGAAATCTGATTTACTAGTTTTCAATGTTGCAATCTTTAATAAAAATTATTCTGATTTAGAGGGATAGAATTAAATTCTCTCAAACAGTAAGAGAAATGCACAAGAAGCCACATTTATAAAAACTTCTACTATTAAAGATACTGTCTGAGTACCTGGTTTTGTAAGTTTATTCCCCAAAGGGCACTAAAACTAGAATGGAAGCAAACCAAGGAAGTTTGGCTCATTTGAAAAATGACTACCTAAGCAATATATGAAATGCTTATTTCATTAAATTTAATACAATATAAAACTATTTAAAAGTATGATTTTAACACATAATAGCATATACTTGGTTATATTTTAATTTAGCACAAATAAAAAAGAAAGCATGTTTATAAGAAACAGTGTGTCCTTATTAAAGTAGGATGAAGCATTTCAGAAACTTGACAATTCATTCTTTCTATAAACAATTGTTTCTGTTTGGAATAGGGGGGAAAAAAACTCCCAAAACATAACTTCACAGTCACAGAAACAAACAAGTAAACCCAAGGTTTTCCATAAGATTATGTTGAATCAATTTTATTTTTCATATTATAAAGTAGATAGCAATAAATGCAACAAGAATAATTCACTCCTTTTATTGAATTAAAAACTTGATGTGATGTAGACCATCAGTAGTCTTGCAAGAAGTAGTAAAAAGGCTTCTGTTGCAGAATAAAGAGGTTCTCTCCTATTAAAGAGATTCTAATCCTCTCATTGGCCAAAAACAAAGAGAGAAACTGATTACTCATGTCCTTCTTAATGTATATAGTACTATGAAGATATTTGTTTATATTGTTCTCTCTCACTTGTCACCTTAGTACAAAAGTTATTTTTAAAGGTATCAACAAATTACCCCTTTTGGGTGTCAGGAAAGAATTCATACTCACTGAGGCCTACCTGATAGTAGGCAGAGGGTCTAGAAGGCTGCCTTTCTTTTGGCATTAACACAAAACAGAAATTAAAATTAATATGACATCATCGGAAGTGGACTCAAGACTCCCCCATCACGTGGTATGACAGGAATGTTTATCCTCAAGTGACTGGTCACATGAGGGAACTTTGCAATGGTAGTGCTGGACCTGCTGAAGTGTATTAACAAAATCATTTACTAACAAGAAAATGAGTCTTTAAAAGAATTCTTCATAACTGTGACTGTCATTTTTTGCCAAGCTTTCAAGTTAAAACAGAAAACATTCTAAAGCAAAACAGTTAATCCCACTCCAACAGGAGGAAAAGAGCACTTACAGTGAGGCTCATAGGGAGGAGGAGGATCACCACAAGGAACACACTCCATGTCTTGAAAGCCTCCAAGCTTAGTCTTCCTATAAAATCTAGAAGATAAAGGAATGAAAAAACTATTTTTCCTCACAAAATTTGTCAGGTGTTTTAACAAAATCCTGTGTAACTGCAAACTTTTGTCAATCTGTGTCCCAATGTAAACTATCAGGAAATAGAAAAAAATAAAAGTAAACAAAAGTACTTTAGATATTAATTAACAGTACAGCAGTAGATCTAAAGTAAATTGAGGAAAAATTCTAAATCTGTTAGTCCAAATGCATAGTCACTATAATCTTATAGTCACATAAGAAATAAACAATCCTGGAGATTTCAGACAGAAATCAATATCCTGATCAATAGATCACAACATACAAGACAAGTATGATGAACTTACATTATGCAAGCTTATTTATACATTTAAAAAATAAAAGTGAACTGATCAAACTACATAACTCTCCTAAAAGAAACAAGGTAATTATCACCACTAACAGTATATAGTGGACCAGACATCAATGCTTTCTAGTTAAAATCCCCAAGATATCCTCTAGCTCAGAGAAGGAAAAAAATCACTCATAAATTGGTTCATTTATGTACTTGTACAGAAGGGCATCCCAAAACACAAAAATTCTAACATGCTGTGTGACAAAATCTTCAGAAAATAAGATTATTCTGATTGTTTTGTAGAACAGCAAAACAGTAAAAATGGCTTTTCAGAATTACATTATAACAAACCAATAATCCCTCTCTGACCCTTCCTTCTCCTCCAGGAAGATCTTCACTACCAACCAAAATCACAACGTGCATGCAAATTAATGAAGTGCCCACATGAGTCCCAATCTACATTATCCAATTCTCCACTTTGTTTTTATATTCTCATTTAAATGTATACTTTAAAAATTCTAGATAGCAAGCATTTCAAGGTATGAAAAAATGGATATTGCAAACAGAAGCATCGGTCAGATGGTTTAGATAAGTAATAGCAATGGGAGGCCACAAGCAGTAACAGGTGAACAATAAAATAAAACTCTAATCCAAACTAATCAGCCAGCTACTCATTCCTAAGGACATTAATGCAAAAACATTAAAAAAAAAAAAAGCTGTCATACCCAAGGAGACATTTTATTCTAAAGACCCTTCAAGAACTTTACTATTGAGTTTATGTTTGGAGAGCTTACTGACTACAGTGACAGGCAGAAGCCTACATTCCTAAACCAGGGAACAAGAGTAGTACCAAATAAAAACACAGAACTTGAGTGTTATATTTCAAATTTGTATGAGAGTATGACATCCTCTAAAGAACTTATCTATGACAGCTCCCTAATAAAGTAAGTCTACCTGTCTTTCAACCAGTCATTAGTACTAAGCTACAATCAACAGCTGTGGTCTGTTCAAGATGAGTACGTGAATTAAGTGTTTTCTGTGGTGGTAGTGGTAGAGTAGTACTAACTCTACTGATGTTAAATTATTAACACTGCAAATGCTATTAAGGTATGAAGACTGTATCAGCTAAAGCAAACAGCTTTCCAACTGCTCAGGAAACTTGTGCTTTAACAATGTGAACAGAAACAGCTTCATAGGCTGTAAGACTGAAGGGGCCACTGTGATCATTTACTCTGAATGAAATGTGTTAATATTTGGTTTTAGCTGACATGCTCACTGTAGTGTTTTGAAGCTGAACAATAGGGAACGGCATGTTGGAAACCCATGCAAAACAGAAATAAATATGATTGCTGAGAGGTTAAACATTAGCTAAACCATTTGGTTTGGCTAGCTATATCCTCCATTCGCTTAGGCAGCATCTAAACTGATGGACAGGTATGAGTGGTGGCATGTTCTACAGTTCTGCTCCCCAAAACGTCCAGACCAGATGATCTGTGACTCCCCTACCAATGACTCCCTCCCTCCTCATGTTTCCAGCTTTGCTGCCAGTAAAAGCAGGTTGTGGCAACAGCTCTCATTTTAACACATACTCAACACACATATCTAGAATACATTCTAGACCAGAATACTAAGAAGCATTCCCAAGTCCCCCAGTTAAGATTTACTCTTAATTCATGTTTTATTCTGGCTTCTTTTTTGTTCCTTTCTCATCTTCCAAAATTTAGCTTACATTGTTTACACCACAAGAAGAAAATTATCTCCCTGCTGACAGCCAAATAAGCCCTACAATACATATATATTAATATGTAATGAGAGTATAAATCAGTCCACCATGTGGCTGCAGGTAGTATCAAAAGTGGTTGTGAGTAACATCTAATGCCTGGGGCTGCACCTTCTTATACCGTGACTTAAACTAACATTAGTTACCAAAGCTTTACTAAGTGTTTTTAAATGAAAAGACCTCACTTCCAGCTTGAGAGGAATAACTGTAGGAGCTTCGACAGTGTTCAGGTATTTGATAGCTGGTATTATAAAAAAAAGTATATAAAAATAAATAAAATAACTGAGAAACATACAGGAAACAAATATATGAACATTTAAGTATCTCTGAAATACATACCCTGAAAATATAAAGGCTGTTACAACTGCAGATCAGTTCTCATAACCTAATCCTATCAATTAAACTACCAATCCATAATTCAAAAAAGCATCAGAAATGCCTTTTAACAAATTCATGGCAGGTATTTATAACAGCAGAACTTGGCCGCAATGTAAAGAATAGCCTTTTGGAGATCTTAACACTTAATACTACAAACAGAAGATTAGCAACAGAGATCTGGGATGACTGGACAACAAACTAAGCACAGGTTTTGATTTATAACAGCAGTTTCAGTGAGTCTCCACACTGTTATAATTTGTTCCAAAACAATTCTTTCAGATCCATTTATGATTTTCAGCCAGGATCATGCTCTATGAATTTACCAACATGATGAAGGAAATTCAGGAGCATAAACCACAGCCACTACTTTTGACCTAAGAATGTTATGTGTATGAGAATTATTAGGCATTGACCTAAGGAGGGGAAAAAAGCAAGCAAATAAAGTGATCAGTCTCCAAGAAGGTAACTGTGTATGTTTCCAAATGTTTAATTCTTTTTAACAATGAAGTAAGTCACCAATAACTCTCTATTTCGAAGTATTTTGCTCAGGCACTGCATAGACATTACTCTCATAGATCAGGTAGGTAATTATCAAACCGTTTTTATAGATGAAATAATTTCAGAATTGCAGTCTTAATATGTGCTCAGATCATACAGTAAATCATTGGCAAGGCCAAGATTAGAACCTAGGACCTTCATACTTACATAAAGGATACATTTACCCAGAAAACATGAGCAAGCAATGTTAATGCAAATTGGTTTTGAATTTGTTCGAGTCTCATCTTCAGAAATGGACTTACCCTGGTAAACAGTCTCCACACAGTGCATTGCTGGTGGCAGAACAGTTGGCCTTCTGAAAACGGTTAACTAGTGCACAATCCAGACAAGGCTTGCACTTCTGAAAGCCCCAGTCTTCCTTGAATCTGTTTGGCCTGCATGTCATGCACTGTGCATCCTCCCCATATCCAAAGCCGCATTCCTGTAGGGATTAACAAGCAATAGCAAGCTATTCAGTCACTGAAAGCATGAACAAGAAGAGAATGCCGGGATAAAATGAAGACCTAGTGTAATTATTACTGAGAGTAGGTCTTTCTAGAGACAAAAGCCATCCTTTCAGCAAGTTCAAATGTGTCTTCCACTGCTAATAATCTCCCTTACTTCTATAAGTAATACTTAGTCATCCACTTTATTCATGAAACCACTGTGTATTTGAATGATAAAGGGCTTCAAGGACTCCCACAGTTTCATTATTACTAGCTTATGGTAGAATTATTGAGCTGTCTGTTTTTTAATTAGGTCAGTCATGTGAAAGTGCAGAAACTGGGACAAGTGAAGTATAAAGGCACTTACTCAGTTACAAAAACAGCAAAGAAGCACTTTGATATTAAGGTTCATAGCTAAGGTGAACAAAGTTAATTGCCGAAGAGAGTGCACTGATCTTCAAAGGCTTAGAATTTCTGTTACCAACTAAAACAGAGCTGGTTAATGACCATCAGCTAGGCATGAAACGTTGCTTAGCCACTAAGAATTTCAGAAACTCAACCCACTCCAGTTCTAACAGTTCTTAAACTGTTGGAAAAGTTTAATAGCTCTGCAGATCACAGGGAGGCACAATATTTTACTATACAAGGAATATAGTTATGGTTGGTTATTTATCCCAAATTTAGCTATTTAAAGAAATTATTTCCATTCATTTGAAAAGGACACCTAATACAACTGACAGGCTGCAAAGAGAAACACTTTACCCAACAATATCTAATAGTTTGGGGACTGAATTCTACCAACTGATTATCAAGAACTATCAATCTATTTCATGTCACTATTTCTTAGAGTTATCAAGTTACTAAGAGTTGCTATTCCCTTTTCTCATCTGAATATCCTATTAATTTTTTTTGCAGTACTTTGGAGTTAGATTTGATGCATTAGTGACACACAGCAAAATGGCAAGAGGAATACAATGAACTGCTGGAAAAGACTTACTGGGAAGGGAGTAGGTGGGAAAGGCACAATGTGGGGACCTCCTTCTCCAGTATGTGGTCTCAGTGGAAGAATAGGGCATCTTCCCAGCGGGAAAACTGCAGGAAATCTTCAACTGGGGCAACTTAAGGGAAGGTCTCCACCAGTTTCCTCCACAACACATGCATGTTCGATGCATATAAATAACTTTTTCCAAAGTCACCTACCTAAGCAAATCTGCTGCAGTAAAAAGCTTTGAACCTTACAAATGCACTCAGGATGATAAAATAACAATAAACAACTTCAGATGCATTTTACTGGACATTCTAAGAATTTTCAATTTTCTTTTTTGTTAAGAATATCTTCACTGTCCTCTGAAAAAGAGCAAGCACTCAAGTACACAGAAAACTAACAATTCTAAGAAAGTAACTACAAATGGACACTAAAAATAGCCTTCTTCCTCTGTCTCTAGACCCAGGAATTAAAAAAATAAGTTTTAATTTTTGCTGTTTTTTAGCTGAAATGTAGTTTCTTACTATTGAGTATTATACAGATTAAGCAGGCAGACAAATCACTGTAGTTGGTAACCAAAAAAAAAGCATACTACAGTTTCATACACTGTACAGCACTTCTCCTGTGAGATACTGACCCTGATAAAGCTGGTAGGCAAAAGGCGATAAAAATACTTCTTTTTTTTTTTTTAAATTTACTTCAGCCATAGAACATTTTCTACCATTTTATTTCAAACCTACCAGTTTCTGCTAGGAATCGATGCCAAAACAATGGAGGTTCTAGCAGTTCTATTTTATGTTACCTAAAAATATCTTACTGTGTTCAGTTTTACACTCAATTTCATTTATGCAATTGTAAGACTGTATACAAAGCTACATGATTACCACTGGGGACTGGAAACAGACTAACTTCTGTTAGGAGATTTTGCTCTTCCTAAGTCTAAATAAACTTTTTCATTGAATCTCATTATTCCTTAACACATTCTTTCTAAATACCTACTCTTTACTCTTTCTATTTAGAACATCCAAATAGTAGCATTATAGGATATATTATATAGCTCAGTCAAACCATGTATATTCGGACCTTTTGATAAATCACTTGGAATCAGTGCCTCCCCAAGTCCTAGTAAACTTTCAAATATAAGGCTTAAATTAACTTAATTATAAGTTTTTCTTTCCAGACTACCTTTGAAGTTTCTGATCAAAAACAAGCAAACACCAGGAAATAAAGTTAGAATTAAATGCCTTCAACTCACTGGCCCAAACTACCAAAGCTTGAGTAAGTTGTTTCTAGCTCTATCAGATCTGCTTTGCTATAGTTGGATGTATGGACACATCTTAGTGGTCCTTGGTAATGTGGAATGGTTTACTTTAAAGCTGTAAAAACGGTGGATGCAATATAAAGAAATCTTCTGCCCAAGGAATTTACAGTCTCCAGTCTTTTCAAGGATGGCTTCTAAGTCCTTGACAGGAATTCTGCAGATATAATCCATAACAACTACAACTTTACGTATGTGCTTTTTATGTTCACACAATATTTGAGGTAGTTAACAGCCTAGCAGGTGCAAATAAATATTTAAGCTTGTAAACCAGGCAGAACTTCAAACATCTGTACTCATAATTAACCACATTCCCAAAACTGAAGGATATGATTTAGATGATGGATTCAAATCCTTTGAAATCTTGGACTTTATAATTCAGCAGTCCAGCAAAGATACAAGCAATTGACTGTTCATCTTTTATCACTACATGTGCAACACTGATGTGCACCAGTTTTCTTAGCGCTCTATTTACAAAGTTGCCAAGTTATATGGCTGATGAGATCTCAGTAATTCACAACTCCCCTCATCCCTTCTATCCTCCCACTCATATTTTTAAAAGAGTGCTCATCTCCTGTGGCAGTTCACCTCAGGACTGCAGAAAAGAGAAATAAAACTTGTAACCTCAATTAGCTAGATTTTAAAAAAAAAAAAATTTTATTTTTGTGCCAGGAAAAAAAAAAAGAGCAGGTAAATATACGCTATATTTATTTCTCCTATTGTGAAGTGTACTGTGAAGAACGCTTAACCCACCCTTCCCTTTCCACTTCCCCTTTTCAATGCTACCATCAATGGTACCAGGTAACATTAATGAAAAATTTCTCTCTCAAATGATACACAGTACAAGCCATGAAAACCCAAACACTAATTTAGAAAACTGCATTAAAATTAATTTGAAAAAAATCCTCAAAATTCAAATGCACTTCTATTTTCTGGATATTTATACAGCTTTCACCTAGGAATCTGTAGCAAACTAGTTAACTAAACTCGTAACTTAGTTTCAAGCTAAAAATATTAAAAGCATACAATAATACAGACACCTCTTAAAGTACTACCTTGGCAGCGTTAACATTGTCTTTCAGTATATACTACCCAAACACTGATTCAGACAGAACGACCTAAAATGTAGCAGACTATAAAGGGTAACGGAGTTCAGTGGTATGGTTTTCCCTAAAAGTTGAATGCAATGCAGAAAGTAAATGAACAGTAAACTAGATTTTAAACATTCTTTCAATTAAAATAACCTCAAATTTTATTTAAAAAAAATATTTTCAGGCATTATTAAGATCATAATCTGCAAGTACATTTTAGAATTTTATTCTAGTTCCACTGATTATCCACAACCTATGTAAGTCCCTAGACAGTACAGCACAGAGAAGTTCCACTTAGGCCATGATGATTACAAGAATATTTGGGTATTCAAGAAAAAGCCTTCCAGTCATTAAGACACTCTTAATCAATGTCAGGTCATATAACAGGTTGCAGCACTATACTGGTGCTGGGAAATGAAGTTTTTAGTAATACCTTTGAGTGTATGGCATTGCTAAATAGCACACAGTTTTAGCTTCCAAAAGTACCTTAGGCTGTGGATCAGCCTCATCTAGAATCCAATAATCAGCCGTATCTATCAGCAGAAGTCTCTGAGCAGGACAGGCTGCAACAGAGTGCTGCAAACCTGTCAGATTTAGCTGCTGCGGCGAAGTGCAAAGTTAGTGTCAGAAAAGTTTCATGCTCAGTGAGTAAGACTCGACCTGCCTACATGCAGCTGCTCCAGCTTCCAGGACACTGACCCAGAAACACGTTAGCCCCTCCTGTGCTGAGATATGGCAGGCTTCCTCACAAGCAGCTCTCTTGCTTTGAAAAGTTACAGTGACTGCTAAACATGGCAGCAGCTGCTCTCAGTAACTTCACTGGGACAACATGTCAGACATAGCACGCCACCTTTCACGTTCTGTATGAGGACTGTTACCTTCAGAAGTAGCTTCAAAGAGTACCTTCCTGTTTAATTCACAATTCCTTTTTTGAGTCAAGATGCAGGTCTCCTTTTCCTTCATCATACACCTGGTGCAAGGAAGCAACCTATGATACGTAGCCCTGCCTTAGCAACCATCAAGCTGCCTCTGTCCCACAGGCTCTCTGTGCAGCAGCAGGCTCTTGGTGACAGTATTTATCATCACGTATTTGGTGGCAATGCTGGCTTAAGGCACTCTCTCCCTTTCATCTCTGCTTTTTCTTCCTTGTCATACATTGTCCGCAACTGTACTGATACAACTGATTATGAGGCTGAGCTGTAAATCTGACCACAGGACTGATGCAGGTTAAAAGTGATCAGTTCAGTGATATGTTCCATAGTACACCCTAAAAATCTACTGTGTCAGCATAACTGCACAGGTAGGGCACTGTGGAAAGAACTTACTACTGCCCAAACTGTCATTTCAATGTTTCTGAACTCCAGCCTCAGATGTGATCTGTTGACAAAACAATCTAGAATTGCAGTTAAACTTCTGAGTTGTAATATAAGCTTGATGAGGCTGAGATATGGATTGCTTTTTCATATATAAATAAAAAATAACCAAACATGGAAGCTATAGAGAGTTATAGAATTTTTTTAAAAAAAGCAAATTATGGTAAAAGGACTGGAAGGACTCTCATTTCTGTAGTGGAACATTTTCAGGAAAAGGCTGAAACCCAAACTATCCCAGTTTATTTTTTCTGCATTGTGATTTATATAAATTTGAATCATATATAAGGTTTGATTTATACAAATTTGGATCATATATAAGGTTTGATTTATACAGAAACACTTTACTATCAAGCCACACCAATGACTATTCAGGCATTGGCAAGTTGAAGTCACTTAAAGAATGAAAGATATTAAACCATTTGCTTAACTATGTGATGCTTTGTTTCCTACTAAAAGAATGAGAAATGAAATAATGCTGAGCCACATGAAGCAAACCCTTCCTTCTGAATCGATACAATCATTTTAGTCTCCAACCCCAGAAGAAAGCACAGCTAAAAAAAACCCCAACAAACAAAACCAGACAAAAAACAACCCCAAACAAAATACCCACACACTCAAAAGCAAGCTATTGCAGTCGTTCAAAGGCTTCACAAACATTACCAAGGACACATGTTTATGAGAACAAGCCCTATAGATTTTTTTTTTTTAAATGAACAAATAGAAGCAAACAGGCAAAGAAGCTTTCACTCCCTTCCCCATCAATGCTAAATTGTTGATACAATAACAAAGCTGGCTTTCTTATGATGGCAATATGTTAAAAGTACTTTATAAAAAAATACAATCAACGTAAGTGATCAATGGATTTTAGTTCAAAGTTAATGCGACATCTGCAGTGCTGCTGTTAGAACAGTTGATAGGGAGTCAAAGGAAAAGTTGAGGGTGTACTATTTTTTCTTATTTTAAGGTAGAAAGAATTACATTAAAAACATTCTTGAAAAAGAGAGCCCCACTAAACTGCGACAGCAAAAGCTGAAAAGAATAGTCTCGATTTGGAACTAGTTACGTGAAATAAGGCTGGGTTTTTTTGTCGCTTTTTTTGTTTCATGCTGTAAAGGGTGTCTGAAGTTGCTTATCTATGCAGACAGAAAGGTCAATCCAATAGATTGAGCACTAGTTTGCAACTAAAATTAAACACTCATCATAGAATCACAGAACAGCTCAGGTTGGAAGGAACCTTGAAAGAACATCTGGTCCAACCTTTCATGGGACAGGGAGCCGAGATGAGGTGATCTAGTAACCTGTTCAATTGCTTCCTAAAAACCTCCAGTGATGGGGACTCTACTACGTTCCTGGGGAGGTTGTTCCAGTGAATGATTGTTCTCACTGTAAAAAAATTTCTTTCTTATATAGAAATAAAACCTCTCTCCCAGTACAACTTGTGCCCACTGCCCCTTGTCTCGTCCATGTGGCGCCTTGTGAAGAGAGAGCCTCCATCCTCTTGCTCCACTCTGTGGCCTCTGTCTCCTCTGTTCCACCAAAAACTTCCTGCATTACCATGGGCAAGTTGATTTCTGTGCTAGTGTCTCAAGTATAAATTAAGAAAAGGCAACAGCATTTCCCTAACTTAGGTATTATGAAATGCTCACACAGTATAGCAACAAAGCTCATATAAATAACTCAAGTTAATACTTGTAAAAATAAGTGTATACACACACACACACAGAGTGTATATATGTGTGTATATACACCCACTCTGTACAGGTGGTATTTTGCCCTGCACATTTATCCATACTGTTGATGCAAGTCTGTGGTACATCTGAGTGTATTTGGCGACATGGAAACAGACTGGATTGTCACACAGGACCTGATTAGATTAGGCTTTAACGATACCTTAAGTGACCCGTGCAGCCTGTGTTAAGAATCTCAAGTCTGATCTTCAGGTGTCACTGTGTCTTCCCGTAAGTGTAGGGACAACTAATCACTGTTGACTTAACTGGGTTTTATAAGTCCACAATAAAATCCCATTGAAGTTTAAAACAAACAAACAAACAGATATCACAATTAGGTAACAAAGTATTAGTTTTGATTTCTATAACATCATGTACTCAGTTTAACAAAGACAAAGGGAAAAAAGTACATGCACAAGTGTACTTATGCTCTAAACTGGTTGCTGATCAATTCAGTGGCAATGTATTTAAGTCATAGCACCCATCTGTACCACAGTATTTATCTTAATTTTTATCTTGAGAACTCCAGTCTTCCTTTCATAGTGTTTAGCCTACTACCTCTACTTGGCCTTTGAAAGGAACACAGTTCCTATTTTTGTATAGTCAGTAATAACAAGGAAGAAATCTACAGATTTAGATTTTAACTAAAAAGTAGTAGTTCCTCATAAATAAGAGTGAAGCGAGAGGTCTACAGTCCTTGACATTGTACCTGTCTGCTTCAGCTTACTCAGAAGTTCTACCTGAACTGAGTTTCAAGGGAAGGAAATAGGGACATATGTTTACATCAACCGTTCACACGGTCCACTGCTGCATGACCCAATAGCTGGCCTTCTGTATTCAACAATATAGGCTGAAGTTTGTTACTAACATAAAAAAGAAACCTGTCAGTCAATTGCTTAAAACACTTTGGGTGGGAACCGAACCAAAAAACCCACAGATAACATTGTATTTTACTATATACTTAGACATACAGTCATGCTCACACATCCAGCAGTATATTTAGTTTTATCCATGAGCACTAAATATTTGATAGGAAAACAGACACATTTTTTGTTATTAAGAAACTGTTGTTAAACTACAGCATAATTACATCATTGCTTTCTCACATGGGGTAAAAAAACCCCAAGCAAACAAAACTCCCCCTGTGCTGCAAATTACTTCAAGTATATCATTAAATCCCTTTTCCCTTTGCGTTCTGACCTTTGACTTAACATACTTTGTTGCTTCAAGCTGTAGTTGAGCAAGACTGCTTTCAACTGCATTTCAGTAACAGCCACAGCACCACATCCTTCGCTATGATTCACAGAAAATTGTACCTCTATTTATAAAGGAAATTATGTCTCCACTCACATTTAGGTTTGAGCAAAATCTGTTTAGTTATTTCAGTTCTAGGGTAGTAGCAAAAAAAAATAGTATTTGAAAGCCTATTCATGTCTGGGAGAAGTAATTGCTTACACATTGAAATTAATTAAGCATTCATATTTTCAGAAAAACTAGTCCTAAGAATCAGGACTATCAGATTGTAAACAAAAAAAGTTAAAAGTAAAAGCATAACTTGAATAGTGTACTATTGCAAACTATAACCTACCTATTTTAGTTTAGCATCTTTATTAAATTGAAAGCATAACTACTGAGGGCATTAGTTTTTATGCTTTTGTTTATTTGCCAACTAGATAAGTATGCTACATCAATGCATATAATACTGCTTTAGTAGGACCACTGTTATAAAGTGCCATATTTACAAGTGCCTTTATAAATTAAAACACCCGCCAGAACTTTCAGTCCTCAAATTTAAGGCAAATCTTACAAAGGCCAAACAAAACATCCAAACAAAACCACATCCATGTGGTTAGTCATCTTCAAATCTCTACTTCAACAGCATTGTTTATATGACTAAACCTTAACTAATACTGCCTAACATAGAAAGCAATCCTCACTAAAGTATGAAACTAAATATTTCTGTTAATGCACCAAACACTAGCTACAGGGGATGGAGAGGTAGGGAAAACGTGTCACTCGATTTCAGTAAATCTCTTCAAACCACCCACAAACCACAATACTTAACTTGTGCTTTTTTTCAGAGCTCAGTATAGTAAGAAATACAAAGCCACAAACTGAAAGCTTCTTTTTCCCTGTTGTTTAAACACACATACATACCAGACTTAGTAATGTTTCACGTTAAAAGATTTTCAAAAGTAACATTTCAAATTCTCCCTTGGATCTACATAACATACTTGCCTACAAAAGCAATCCTGAAAATTACATTTCACTCCTCCTAAATAACACCCTAAATTCTACCTTTATTATCCTCTTTACACTATCAGTAAGAGTACAAAACAGAGTTTGCCCTTCTATATGCAAAAGCACTGGGCAGGGCAGCTACTTTTCTCTCTTGCTTTATGGCCCCACCTACGAGGTATCGATCAGACTGCACAGTTATGTCTGGGCCACAGTTTTACACTCTAACAATGGGCAAGACGTAGGTATAGTAGCTGGATGCTGAAGAAAGAGTCTTATTCTTATGCATGAGACTTGACAAGTCTGCTCGCCCTTCATGATACCAGCTTGCATTCTCTCTTTTTTTGCCTGGCCATCTTCATACCTCCAGCATGACACACCTGCTCCCCCAAAACATCTAGTCTCCCCATGATGCATAATTTATTCTGTTACCTCTCTCACTTCCGGTGATCAAGTTCGTGAACCCCACCATATCCCTCCCTCCTGTTTCAGCTATATCTTCCTTCATTGTTCTCTATCCTTGCTTATAACAGCACCTACTTTCTCCGTGCTGAAAGCAATTAAGATCCCCCTCATGACTTGCATTCAGACTTGGAATTTCACTGGAAATTTTGCCAAGTTAACTTTCTAGTTCTACTGAATCTCAGTCCATAACCTCAGTCATCATTCATCTCCATTGATTCATTTCTGCATTCCTAAAAAATCTGCTAATTCCAAAACTTTTATGGGGATTTTCTTTTGGAAGAGATGCAGTTGTTCTAAAAGAAAAAACATTTACGTAAGACTCATAATAACAATCTTTCCTTCTCCATGATATTAACAAGGACTTCTTATGTGTCTTCTACATATTACCATGTATTTTTCTGGCCTCAAGCTTCTCAATTACTTTACATGGCATTAAGATATGGATTAGGTTTATAGCATTTTGAATAAACTGTAAAACAAAGAAATTGAGCCTCACTTGAATCTATCTTCCCAACACAAAGTGCTCCAACCGCTGAGCTAGTGAAAACAGAATTCACCTATCTCCCAGCTGTTCTAAGGAAATATCTCAGTTCTCACTTGAATCCTATTCTGTATTTATGTGCTTATGCCCTTATTTTTATTTTAAACGATTCTTTTCAGACAAGTTGTTGTATAGAAAATATTTGAACATTGTCTATAGTGGCAATTTCACCTAAAATCCAGAACTGATTCTGAAAGTCAGCACTGTAAAAATCAAGCCCCCCCCATTTCAGTGGTCTGTACCAATCGCTAGTTTCAAATTCATTTTTCGTACTCTCCTCTACACAGTGAGGTTATTTAGTCTTAATTCCCCGTAGTTTTTTTTCCCCCTTTCTAGCACTAACTCACCTTTAAAAAAAAAATCATTTTAATTTGAGAGCCCATACCCAGATCCTCTAATGGTACTGCCTGCTTTATTAATGGCATCATCATTTTCTGAACTAAGCATTTTATATAAAGAGAACCAGAAAACATGGTACTCGAAAAACTGTAAAAGGTTCAAAGGCCAAAATCATTAAAAAGTATTTCCACATAAGTACAGGTATCTATTATTTTAACCACATACGTAAATACACTTATTGGAAACAAAGTAATTTCAAGAAAGCACGATTTGCTTACCTTTGAGAGTTCCATTCCAGGTCCACACTGTTTGCAGAGGATACAGTTTCCAGTGTGGTCCCTATATTCTTGCTCTCTGCAATCTCCAGTCTCACAAATTACCCTACTTAGCTTAAAAAAAAAAAGTAAACTCACCAAAATATAATTAATCTGTGATTAACATACAATTTATATAAACTCTAAATCTGAGAAATAAATTCCCATTTCTATCTTAAAAATGACTTTCTGCATTATCAAAAACTTTAAATATGGCAATGAAAATTAATCATCTAACTCCAAATACGGATAAGTGGCCTGAATTTTAAAGGTTCTCAGTACTCAGTGACTCGCAATAATTTTACAATTTTTAGAAGACCTGCTTGATATTTGACACTTGTGGAATGTTAAAAATACTTAATTGTTTGAACATGAGTTTAAGTTCCTCACCTTACTCAACATTATGAAAAATGCATATGACTATTTACTAAAGCTACAATTTTCAGGACAGTAAGCTACGTCACATTATATTGTCATGTCTCATTTATTTGTGATTTTTTATTTTCCTAATGATGCTATTAGAATTGAATAAATAAGCTAAAATCTATTCCTTTAAACATTAATATTTAGAGATTTTAAAAGGTCACTCAAACCTTTTGGAAACTTAAAAAAACCCCAAACCTGTATAAATACTATTTATTCTAAATTTCACTATCACTTTATATTTAATGGGCCAAATGAGAGAGAATCCAATTTCTGCCTTCAAAGGCATTTAAGTACATTATCTGACCAAACCAGAGACTAAGGTTATGAGAAATACCATAAGCAGTAATATCAGCCATGCAAAGTCTCAGTATAATCACTGGAATCCTACCCAGGAACATTAGCAAACCCTGTGAGCTCCCTCAATAGAATTTTAAATTAAATGTGTAGATACAGGCTTCCATCACAGAAAGCACTCTCCACAATTGCTACTAAACTCTTACTTTGTGTATTAGTCTTTTCAAAAAGACCAAAGCCTTTCTGATAGCTATGAAGCATTAATTACCCTTAGTTCTAGAACTTGTCTCTGCAAGCCAGAGCTGAAGCACGCTTAATAGGCAATGTAATTGTGTTCTGTGGATAAGCTGAATACTCCAAACTCCTAAACTACACATACATAGCATACTGTACTAAGACATGGCTACTGCAAATTGCCTAGAATTCCTGCCATCTCTCTGAAGTGAAGCAGTATCACCTTCACAGCACTATATTCATCTATATTTTCTGTCCTAGTCCAGTCCTTTGTCCATGAAGAGGCTCACAAGGTAAAGTTTTTTAATTGCATGTGAGGAGTAGCAAGAAATTATACAAATCAGTTGACTAAGCTCACTTTTAAATTGATAAAATGTAATTGTCTGCATATATGTGTTAAGACTTTTAGTGTTAGCAGTAATGTAGAAAACAAAAGACACCATTCCTGTGTCCAATACAATTTTTCAACATTCATCCTGCGGAAAAAAAATAATTTTTAATTTACCAAATAAGCTAGTAAAATTATGAGCATCTTCAGTTTATCTTCTCCTTGTAATCCTTTAGCATCCATTTCTTACAATTAAACCTTTCTTCCTAGAAAAAAAAAGAAAAAAGAAAAAAACCATTGTATTTCACAATGTTGTTTAAATTGCATAAGTCATATGTCCATAGTACTTCATGTCATTCAGCATGCCAAAATATGTATCTGTCAATGCCATTAAAATATTTCAGATAGATTCCTGGAAGCTAAATAACAAACATATGCTTTAAAAATCATGTTCTTTTTTTAGAAGACAAGGAAATATACACAAAGTTTCTATGGCCTTAATTCTCAAAAGAAGAGACTGCTATCAGTCTAGATTAGAGAACATCAACATTTGTAAATCTACCACCTTCTAACATCCCTAATGTATCCTTCTTGCTTGTTAGATGCCCAACTAAGTACGTGATCAACAGACAAAAATCAATTTCTTCAAATATGCCACATATCAGCCAAGACATAGCTGATCATGAAAATGTTCCTTCTGCATTGCAATGTGGAGCACAATGGGTTTGCCTAGTGGCTAACATAACCTCTTCTACTTCATTCTGCAATGAACTGGAGACGTATGCAGGATCTGTTTCTACCACTTACCTAAGGGATATTAACTTCTTAAGATGTGTTAACATGATTGTTTATGATCTGGTGGGCAAAGACTATTATAGAAGACATTTCAAACAGCATAACCAAATCACATCCTACCTCAGACAATTTTTATCATAATCTCAGAAGAAGAGTCCATAAAGCCTTGCTTAATTATTTTTTAAGAAGTGGTAACAAACAAATTATATATATAAAAAAAGGGGAACTATTTGAAACTGTCATGGAAAGGAAGTTATAATTTGGCATTAGGTTTTTTGGATTATTAAATCAACAAACTGCATCCCCACATTCATAAAGAATATTGTGCTTGGCCAATAGAAAATTTTTTTCTCTGCTTACTTCCCTTTTGTTTATTTGAGTCTTTGTGTTAATTTTCGGTTTCTTACGTTTTGGTTTTGTCAGTTATGTGGAAATGCAAGTGTAACTTTTAGTTTAGAAATCCAAACTATATAGCAACAATAACAAGAAAAGAATAAATAAATCCAGCTTACATAACATGCTATTTGAATTTGATCCTAATTTGAATACCTTATATGACAGTAATATAATGTCATTGCTTTCAGCTAGATGTGAAAAATAACGTTTAATACATTTCTGGCCTACTTCAGAGCTTAAGGACTGATGTTTACTTACGCTGTTTTAAAAGACAAAATAAGTAATTTTTATCATTTAAGAGTAGAAGAGACTGACAAATGAAAGGATGGAACCCAAAACATAAGGAAAGTAGTATAGAAAAAAGATTAAGAACAGTTGCAACATGCTTTACAATATGAAACTAAAACAAGCATAATATACTTCAAAAAATATACAACCAGAATGAGCATAAACTATAACACACAAATTCACATTTTACTGCATGAACACCCTAATTAATGAATTCTAATCAATAAGAAGAAAGTATACTTCAGTGGCACTATTGATATCTTTTAAGATAAATTGTATTTTGAAGCGTAGAAAAGAGCTAAAGTCTGCTAGGAAGAACAGAACAGGCAAAGAGGTGTGTCAGGCAGCACTCTACAGGAAAACCAAGATTACATTTTAATGGTTATTTCTCACTTAGTGATGGTAATGGTCTATGGGACATTGATGATTATCAGATTTTATGCATGTCAACATGGGTAAAAAAGACCTACCATCAAGTACTACAAATACACACAGATACAGTATTAGACATAGGTTGCTTTTTTAAGTCTGAGAAAAAAAAATAAGCAGAGAAACATGAAATGGGAAATCTCAGAAAGAATTCTGGATGATCCAAATACAACAATTCGATATAAAAAGCACTGTAGAACAAATGGAAAAATGGAAAAGGAGAGTCAACAAATTTTAGAAGTTAAGTGCACAAGGTTGGCAGGAGAAGCTGACAGCACTAATGCTGCAAAAAAATTAGGTATATAAGAACAAAAGTATCTAAGAACAAAACAATTTCTAGTAATAGCAAAGACCAAACAGTGGACAGAGACAGTAAAAATACTGTTAAGGGAACTCAGAAGTTTCAAGAAATGTTTCTCATCTATGTTTGGAAAGAAACAAGACTGATATAATATATGATGTGTATTTACAAGACTTTTTATCTTCTGGCCGAATAGTAACTGAAGTTCTGCTAAGTAAAAACAAAAGACAAATTGCGAGACTTTGCAGCTCAGTAACCTTGAAAAAAGTATCAAGAAAGACTTAAGGTTGCTGCTGTTCAATTTTTATACAGTTTGGAATGCTACAGAAATTCAAGAGTGGTAATGTTATGAAAAGATTAAAAAAGAACTAAGAATAGTAATACAATAAACATCTCTACACAATATCACAGAAAAGCAGTCCTGCAAAACAAACTTGACTTCACTTGACTCAGAGAAGACAATAAAGCTAAAAGTCTAAAAGCTAAATGATATAAACTGATTAAATATTAATTCAAAGAATCATGCTGAAACAAAAGGGATTTGGGAGAAAAATCCCCATTGACTTCTTGATTTCATATAATAGTATTCAGTGGAAAAAATTAAATATTTCATATGCTTTCTTAATTGCTATAGGAATCAAAACTTTACATAAGTGTGCAAGTGAAATAAATCTATAAATGTAACTGAGTTGCTTAGAACTGAATGTCAAGTGATTATTCCAAGTCGTATGACTTTATAGTCATTATATTCCTTAATAATATTATTGTTAAAGAAATAAAACATAGCACAGTTCTAATGTAATTATGGCCATCTCTATAATACTACCAAAATTTTAAAAATAGGATTTTTTATAAGGTTAAAAGTATGTTTTATTTTAAATTTTAAGATTTACTTTTGCTTCAGAAAATAGATGTGTGACATATCAAAAAAGAAATTGAATATCGTAATAATTGTGTATTTTTATGTCAAGTTTCACATAGAATTATCAATACAAACAATACTGGTGAGCTGTACTAAGCCTAATGATCTAAAATATGGAGCTGTGGCATAATCTCAACAGTCCGTATTTTTTCTGAGCAGGTCACCAGAAGTATGGAAAATTAAAGAAAATTAAGAACAGCCTGATTAACTGGCCAGCAGATTCAGTACTTGCCATATTATTGCAGTAAAACTATATTAGCTTTATGCAATGAAGCTACATTCATCCTATACATTTTTTCCAAATACACAATAACCTGAAGATTTAATATTGTAAAAAAGTTAGCATATCAACAATCTATTAAAATCAATATTGAAACAAAGCTAATGATGTATTTTTATGTTTGTAATATTCTGGAGTCACAACTGGATTAAAAAACAAATGCCTGTTCTTAGTAGAAGGTAGTACAGAATAACAAGCAGTATTAAAAATGTTGCTGATCATGCTGACAGCTCATGTTTCAGTTTTGGAGTTGCTGTATCTGTTATAAGATGATCTTCTTATAGCACTTACCTCAAAGATTTTTAGAACATAGAAAGCACACAGAGAAGCATGCTGTACTAAAACACATTTTGTTGACTTAGGTGTGGAAATTTTATTGCACTTGTGAAATATTTTCTATTTAAAAGAAAATCTACTGCCTTTATAATACTCTTGCCAAATCCAACACCTTCAAACATCAGGAGTTCCAAAACCCAGAGTAAATTTCCAAAATCAAGTGTTTTAGAATTGGCATCAAACTATCATGGACTTCTCCAACTCACCTACACATTTTACTGAGCTTCAAATTTGTTGACTGATCATTATGGGTACGATGCAATTTCACAGCTTTAGGTCTATGATATAATATGAGATATCTTCTAGGTAATTTGTCTTTTATAATCATCAAATCTTCCAAAATAAGCTTGCAGGTCTATGGGCCTTAAACTTCGGTGCACTTCAGTAGGTTTAGTAGCACCAAAACATGTTCAAATCATTTCAGTAGACATGTATGAATGCCTGTGGTATTGTATCATGCAATCATTGTGCTTATTGTCCTAGTTCCTACCAAAAAACCCCCAAAGACTATACACTGGCTATAACATATGAGAAAGAAATTAACTGGTGTATAATAAAAAAACATTTTTAAGAATACCAAAAAAAAAGTTTCTTTTCTTGACAACATTTTGATAAAAATAATGCAAATGGTTAAGGCACATTAATAACTCATTGTATTGAAAGGAAGTCCTGAAGGAGACATAACTGTGCCAGCAGCTTGTTTCCTGTTTCTGTCTCCAGTTTGGTTAAAAGCCCTGCTTAAAAAGCAGTCACTGCAGCACTTAATAATAGGTTGCCATTGGGCAAATTTGTTCTCTCTTGATATCAAGTGGCATTACACTGATGTCTGTTGGACACAAGCCATTCACCTCATATGCATTCAAGTAAGAAGTAACTAGAAGTTTTTCTGCCTCTAAAATATGTGCAACCAAATAGAAGTTCAATACATTTAAAGATTATTTGTTCCTGTTCAGATACTGATATTTACAATGCTGAGTTCGGTTATCCTCAATTTTATTAAATGAAAGAAACCTGTGGACACAGTTTTTTGAGGTTAGTAAATCACTCCAAATGCATCTTTTTAGGTTAACAGTAATACACTTGCCTGAAATACTCAGGGAAAAGCAATCATCATTGGTAATGTACTGAACTCAAGGCATAGAACTTCCATTAAGAAATGCGGTTGCATAGTTATAAGGTTGTGTGGGGCCTACTATGCATATGTATAAAGAGGGCAATACCAAACAATAAATTAGGAACATGTAATAAATGTATTGTGGAAGTAAGAACTTCTAACCTTTCAGGGTCCTACAATGCACTGTCCTCCAAAATTTACTCCTACGTTTACTTGCTTGCCAGAGCAGTAGTCATCATTCTATTTCAAAGTCAATCTGTCAGAAAACTATTTCTTCCTTCTCTCCAAAAAAAAGAAAGTTCCACCATGAAAAGCACATCACCTCAAGACTCAAGGCAGCATGATTAAATTATGGCCAACTAGCAGGTTTCTCATACATGTAAGCATTGAAACTTTGAAGTCAACATCATCCATCTTCTAAGGGAAACTTTAGAAGGGGTGAAGGGTCCCAACTTGAAATTCACTTAACTTTCCTAGATCTTGTAAGTTTCCCATATTTGATTTGACATTCATTCTTGACGACCACTTTTCATGCTCTCTATAACACTGGCAAAGAGTACTCTGAGAGGTTCTGGGTAAGAAAATATAATCATCTTATCTTGCCAACAGAGGTCTCTGGTATTCAATGAACAGGATCTCAGCTCCCTTCTAACCACCCTGTTTCCCACCTGCAGCTGTCAACTGCATGCAATAAAATGACAAGGAGTGGCAGATGGCTTTAGCAGAGTCAGTGCCCCACAGGCAAGAAACAAGAGAAGGGAAAGCACTTATGGTGCTGCAATGATAAAGACAAAGGGAACAAGTTAGGGACAAGAACTTCCACTACAGAGCTACACATTGTTATTCTGTCTCATACTTCTAGAACACCTTCCCTTTACCCCCTGCCCACAAACCCTTGTACTCTTCCCCTTTGTGAAGTAAATGAGGTCTTGTCTCACCACGTTTGCTCCAACTGCTCTGAGAAGGACCATATGCAGGAAAAAAAAACCCAAAACTGTCAGCTAGGTAGCATTAATCACATTAAATATCATGTTGACTAAATACGTATTTTTCAGAATACATGAAATTGTACAAAATTAGGCAGCTATAAATTTATTTCTAGTTTTGTGAAGACAGAGATAGCAGATCAAAGTTGGAATATGGCTGGTGATAGAAAACATTTATATCTATTTTAAGGACTGAGGGAGGAGACAAAGGAGGTTTACACATAGCCAGGAAGTATTTGTGCTCCTTCCGAGTACCACAGAATCATAGAATCATTAAGGTTGGAAGAGACCTCTAAGATCATCGAGTCCAACCACCAACCCAACACCACCATGCTCACTAAACCATGTCCCTAAGCGGGGACCATATGCTTTGAGTTATGTTAGCTGAAGTACCTGAACACCCCAAAGAAGCATCTCTATGTCTTCACTATCATATACAGCATTTATAGAATGCATTATATCTCAGTGTCTCAAAAAGGGCATAATCAGCACAACTTGAGAATTAAGTACATAATTCATCCCTGGTTTTGCTACTTACAAACAATGTTCTAAATCCATGCTGGTAAAATTACACAAAATAGTTTATCATCCATGTTCTTCAACATATCCAGACTATCATTAATTAGAAATTATAGTAAAATATCGTAACAAAGGTGCAACGTGGTGACATTTTTCCTGCACTTTAACAAAGCTTTTTAGAGGATCGGAACCTGTGATTCACACAAGAACTCCTAATCCCATTGAAGTTGATGAGACTACTCATACAAATAATGAGCAATTCTGTGCTTCAACATCAAAACTGTGGTAAAAAATGTTGCTCCTTCTGTTTAATACATCTCATCCCAACTTCTAGGGGACACTAGTTTGCTAGATGAAACCTCAGCATAGAGCTCCATTTGTACAAATTTGTACTTAGATATGTGAATAAGTAATACAATAAAATGAGAATGCCAATATTATATTCATATTTCAATTATACCAAAGTATACTAATAGTTATTTTTCACAGTAATTTTTAAGAATCATAAATTATAAAGCATTGGGCTGCTTAATACAGTAACCATTGCAATCGTGCAATGCCAATGTGTTACATTTATTCAGCCACCCTTTAGCGGTTTTGGATAGCATGTAATGTCTTAAAAAGCACAGACATGAGTTACTTTCTTTCTCAGCATTCTCTTTTATTAGTTTTGCAACTGCAAGTTGTGGAAACTGAGAAAAAGTAATTTATTGCCTCCTTAACTGACAATTTAAACATCTTATTATTGAACTAATAAAGAAGTTTACTTCTATTTCTAAAAAAACCCTTTTGCTTAGATGGTAAAAAGCTTCCAGTTAATATACCTAACTTGTTTTACATGTGATGGTGAAGGTGTGCTTGAAAGACAGGAGTTAACAAACCTACCTACAGGTTGAATCCATTTGCCACTTTTGCTCATATTAAATGCTACTGGACCCCTTTGTTAATTTGATAAAAGCGTTAATTTGATAAAAGCATTAATTTGAAGTAGTTGTAAGTATAAAGGCGGTAAATAGGTATTAAGTATCAAGATTTTTCATGAATATCAAGTAAAGCTTTCAGTCCAAGGTCAGATTAATGGAGACAGACATCAGGAAAGGAAGTCAAACAATCAAAGGCTTTTCAACAGAACCATAATTGTGGCTTTTCAACCTCTTACCAGCCAAGAGAAAAAGTTATTAGCTCCTGTTCCTTCAACTCCAGCTCCAAAATTGTTTGAAGCAAACAGCAACTTATTTATGCAGTAGACACGAGAAGAGCTTGTGAACAAGAAAGCCCGGCTTTCAAGGGCTTTTTGTTCGCTGCACTCCGGAGCCTGGAGGAGTTACCCTAAGACTGTCGAGATCTGCAAAACCCAGCAACATCAGCTGCGACTCTCTTCTGCTGCGCGGTGCCCTTCATACCCACTGTGGGACGCCTCGGGGCAGGGGGGTCGGTTAGAGGGCAGCAGAGCTGGAGCCATCTCGGAGAGGAAGGGATCCAGCGGAGCCCTCCCCCCGTCCCCCGCAGCATACGCTTTCCGCGGAGGGTCATTCCCATCATCTCCCCGGCCGCACGCAGCGGGCCCTACGCGCAACGGGAAGGCAGAGCGGGCCGGTGCCAGGCGCACGGCGGGGCTGCGGGCGCCCGGCACTCTCGGGTCAGCGTACAGCCAGGCCGGTGCCCTGGGGGGTGGCGGGGGGAAGCTGCGCGGAGCCCCGGAAAGCGGGGGCGCCGCTGCTTCCCCCCCGTGGCAGCCCCGCTCTGCGCACCCTCGCCTCAGGGCCTCCCTCCTGCCCGCGGAAGAGGGCGAGGGGGCGCCCCTCTGAGGGAGAGGGAGGGCCAGGCACGCTCCGAGGCTGAGGGGGTTGGGCCCGCCCGGATCTCCCACGCACCCACCTGCTGGCCGCCCCGGCCGCTGCGGCGGGGTGCCGGCCGGCCGGCCGCCCGCCACCGAGGAGCGCTCGCCCCGCGCCCGCTCCCTCCTTCACCTCCTCTCGCTCCGGCTCGCTCCGTCACCCCGGCAACGCCGCGCCGCGCCGCTCCCCTCCCTCCTCCGCCGGAGGGGCCGGGCTCAGGTGACCGGAGGCAGCCAATCAGCAGCCCCACAGCCCACGTGCCCCGTGGCGAGGAGGCGCGCGCCCCCAGTGGCAGCTGCGGGAGGGAGGGACCGCGCGACCGAGGCGGCGGCGGTTGGGCGTCGCGCGGGCCCCGCGGCGGGGAGAGGCCGTTAGCGCCCGCCGCCTCAGGGGGCGGGAGGGGCCTTGCTCCCGCCTCGTCTTCTGTGGGGCGCTGCTCGCCTCCCGCTTAGGTCTCCTCCCTGCCGGCAGATGTGTACCTGGTGGTCAGTGGTGGGGTGTGTCTTGTACTAGTGGTGCTAAACCTGGATGAACCACAAATGAGGCGCTCGAGTCCCTTTTATCCTACCAGGAGGATGGCGGAGACCTGCTGTGCGCACCTCGGTGGTTCATCGCAGGCTGCAGCTGCCACCCTGTCTCCAGAGACAGCCTGGGCTTTGGGGGCAGCAGCCTTGGTGCTGCTGATCTCCCTCAGTAGGAGCTCTGGCTTAGAAGTGTTTATGGCTGCCTAGCCCCAGACTGTTGGGCTGTTGTTAAGCGGACCAGACAAAAAAAACATTTGCTGCCATTGAGAAGGTGAGTGTAGAAGGAGTGAGTCCTTGTACCTCACCAAATTCTCTGTTGCCTATCCCACCCAAAGACCATGATCGAGGCCCTCTGACAATGCACTGCAAAATTCTCTCCTCTCCAAAGTACTTGAGTAGCTTTTTTTCCTGCTAGCTCAGAATCTGAAATATTTTTCCATTCTGCAGGTAGCAAGTTACCCAGCTATGAGCATGGTGTCAATACCAAATGCGAGTTCAGAAATCCAGCCCTTCACAGAGAATAAATTGTTCACAGTCACTAGAAAGGGTATACGTTACTGCTACTTACTGTGATGTAAACTAGGAGCTTTGCTGGAGTTAGTGATGCTCCAACATTGGTGAAACCAATCTTGGAGACCTTGGAGAAAGAACTACTACTGCAGGGATTTCAGGTCATTGGTTTTACTTTTAATGAAAAAGTTAATGATACCACTACAGTCTAGACAATTGTATGGATACACTGGGAACTGAGTTAGGTTCTGAAGAGAATGAACTAATGGATATACTTGGCAGTAAAACATTTTCAAATAAACAGAATTTTTGGGAGCTTCTTACAGCGATAAAATTTTGGAGTTCGCCAGCCACGTGGACTTTTATAAAAACAAGTAGCGCTTATTGAAATACAGCAAGTTGTCTGTGAAGAGATAAATGATTGCTGCAAAATGAGTTGTTTTCAATTTAAAAAAATTGAACTAACTCAGAATTTATGGGGGTTTTCCTTTAATTATCTTAAAAAGGGCCTGCAAAGAAGAGTTTTGCTTCAGGACCCTTGCCAGAAGGAGCTCTGCAAGAGGCTGGAATTTCAGTGAGGAATGGCAGGCTACAGTGCAACAGCGGCGCATCTGTGGTGAATGGCAGCTGCTGCACAGCACTGAGCATGCTACATCCTCTCGCTATTTACAGACAATGGTTTTGTATGTTATCTGTTTTGTGTAGACACCAGTGAAATGTATTGCCTGAGTTTTTCTTGGAGTCATCGTGTGTTTCAGATACTCGTTTTAAAGTAGTATAGTTAGACAAGTGTATTAAAACATCCCAGAGTTCTTAAAGTGTTGACTAAACACTGAGGATTACCATATAAAGAAACATTAAGACTTTCTCATCACACAGGGGGGTACTATGCCAATGAATTAAGACCAACGTGTAGTCTGTAACGCTGAAACTTAAATGTTTAAGTCCCTGTTGTAGCATGTAAAATATTTCCTCTAAATGTAAAATGGATGAGTTAATTCCATTCATCATTGAAAGATGTTGAAAATTGCAAGGTTTCTTTTGTTTTAAATCGTGATGTTTCTTCTAAGGAAATGGAAGAAGTGAACTGTTAGAGCAACTAGCATAGATGCAAATATAGAGATTCTCACTACAGTAGAGAAAGCAGAGAAGAAACATTTGGAAAGTAGTTTCAGCTGACCCCTTTGATAAGACTAGGTTGCGTGGCATATCTGATGTGGAAGCAGAAATTGTACAGCAATAGGAAGTTGTTATCTCCATATCTCAAATGCTAACACAGTTCCCCCAGTCAACTGTGAGATAGATCTACTCTTGTTATGACAGCTGTTGGAAACTGATGTCAGTATAACTGTGCTATGTCTTTTGATAGTCTTAACTATTACAAACCTTAAAATATGTTTATGATGTTATCTAAGACACACTGTTTGGAAATGGCTCTATTTATAATCAGAAATTGCTCAAGCTATTTTAATAAATAAATGATATACTTGTGAGTTTCCTAGTCAGATTTGCTTGAAAAAGCATTGTGAACTTTTTCTTTCTGAAGACTTAAGCCTGAGGATTAATTAATGTTTATACAGCACTTTGTAAAAGCAAAGTTGCAAGTGCCAAGAATTATTACTATTTAATCTTTAAAAGTCAGATCAATGAAAGACTAAACTGTCAGAGAACTGCTATTTAAAATAACAAAAATGCTGAAAATCCTCTCCCCCACACACACTTAAATATGTCCAACTGTGCTTTCATTTCAGTCTCACTGACATACAGACAAACAAAGATATTTTTCAGTGTAAATGGGTTAATGCCCATCTGTATTTAAATATGTGGGAAGATTACCTAAAATCCTAGGGACTTCTTCCAAAATGAAAAAAATCTGTTTCTGAAATGCATTTCTAGGGCCTAAATATTGCAAATATTTATATATGTAAGTCCTACTCATCAGTGTAATCTATCTGATTAACCAGTGTTACTTCTGTGCGCAACTTTACCCATTTGTGTGATGGGTCAGATCCTTATAGTGATAGTTTAATTGTATTAGACTCACATAGCTATTTTGGCTTCTGAGGAAAAAGAATCCTCACATTATTTTTTTAATTTGCTTCTCTTTCTACTTTGCAGCAAACACAGGTATGGTTTAGAAACAATTTTCTTCAGAAAATAAATGTACATGTTAGAAAACTAGCAACAAGCAAGAGAAGATTGGAAAGGTAGAGAAGCTCATCAGTGAAGTATAGAATTAATAAATAAAACCATCTTTTCAGGGTTACAGAAACATGTTTTAGTACATCATTGTCATTTAAGGAAAAATACTAAATTTTGCTTTGGCTATGCCTTAAACAGTATTCTTTCTTGACAGCTATATGCATATTATTCATGCAGTGCTAATTACTTTCCTTATAATGTAATTGACTTGTTAAGTCAGAATATGAATTAATTGGTGGTATAGAAAACTAAATGATACCAAGTCAGGCCTAGTTAATCTGTCTGGCACATTATCTCTTGATATTCAGTAAATTTAAAATTTATATATACAAATACACTTTTAATTAGAAGAAACAAAGATTGCAGACTGACTAATGAAAGCTGACTACATTTATCTGGAAGTGTTGATAACAATCTTATTCAGATGCAAGCAGACTGTTAAAATTTGGGTTTGCACGTTACTATGGTGCATACCGAAATATGAACATCTTGATGGTCCTATGGACTGATAAACTTCTTAAAGAATAGTTTTCAAACAGTGCTTAACAGCTATCAGTTATGCTGACTTTTAGTTGCAATTTGTTAATAAACAGATGTACAAGATTTAGATACAGCTAAATTTAGATTTAAGACTATACATCTAAAGTCAGTATTTCAGAAGAACTCCCTATCCACCATTAAGACTAGATTTTCAAAGAGCTCCAGAGTCTGGAATGTTGAACTTCTTTGCAAGTCTGGCCCCAATTATGGGTTCTAAGTTCTTCTGAAAATCTAAATTACATTTAAATACCTACAGAAGAAGCTTGAGTCTTATTTTAACAGACTGGCTCCAGCTGCAGGCACAGAACACTCATGGATTTGGCCCAAACTCACCCAAAAATCTGGCCCTTTAAAACTGCAAATGTATAGTGAATAATCCTAAATCTTCTAATGATTGTTCCTTTATAATGAATTTCTGCAGTAGATGCCTTAAATTTTCTTAAACACAGTACATGTTCATAAACATGAATTTGAGGAACAGAATACAAAATACTGTGAATGGAAATTGCTTCACTGAAATAGGAGCAAAACTTCCATGAAGTTCAGCAAAGTCAGGTGTTTGCTCTAGATAAGCTTAAGATTTCTTTAATTTCTGCTAAAATGTTGCTTTTATTATCAAGATTTCCTTTCATATGGTATAGTCAAACTATCATCTCTTCAATCTTGAAATAAAACTATTTCCCTTTTGTATATAAGGATGTTATGTTTATAAATTTAGTTCTAATAACTTGTGGAAGAGGAGACTTTTCATCTCAAGTATGGAACTATTAGTATTAAAAGTGTCGCTTGAAGAAGTCACAGTTTAATAAACGCACTGAGAGCAAATGAAGTATACACAGTGCATAGGAAATTTGGTTGGTCTTTTCTTAGAAAATAAATACTCCCCTAAGTCATGTAATGCTTGTATTCGAATATAACTTTACTAAACTATAGCCAGTAGGAATAAGCAGTGCCACCAAAATCTTATATACCCCCAAAATATTGAAAAAAAAAAATGATTTTGCTTCAGTTTTCAATTGTCTCTATATTCTAGATAGCCTATTCTCAATATAATTGTCTTAGAGTTGCAAATAAAATGCTGCATAAATGATATATAATCTTCCGAACTTTGAACACACAATGATGTGTGGTATTGTTGTTTATGTGAGCTTTGTATTTTTTAAAATCTTGCAACACAAAACTGCAAAAAAATACAAAATCCAGTACCTGTTATCTGATGAAGTTTTCCAGTGCCCAGGCTTTCTGCAGCTTAATTTCACACTGCCAGAGCGTCTGTATTAAATGCTTTTACCGCCTTAAAAAAAAAAAAAAGTATGTCAGCACAAGCCCAGACGAAACTCCAAATCCGGGAAAATAAAATTAACCATGCAGATCAAAGGCAGACGAGCACTGAGACCAAATGCCTGTAATCTGATCAGTGATCAGTTGCCATACATCAAAGGCAGCGCTTTGGAGAGGAAAAAAAGCTCCTTTTCCAGCAGGTAGTTGCACTCTTAAATTCTGCCTTTCAGTACTCTAGTTCTTTTGTTAAAAATCGATCACTAGCTCCCCCCCCCCCCCCCCCGCTTGTGCCGGGAGAACGCACACGATTCTGAAATGCTTAGAGTTGAGTGGCTGGATCTGTAGCTTTTGAGTTCCCAAGCTGTGTTGTGGATTGTGTGTTGGAAGCTTTCCCCAGTGCCAGCGGGTTCCGCTTTATCCCTTTCATCTCGCTGAGCTGCAGATCCCATGACATCATTCAATGCTGTGGGACTGGTTAGAGAGCTATAATACAGCCTGTGGGGGAATACAGCTAAAGAGCAACAAGAGTTTGCATGATTTCTAATCAGGTTAGTCCATTGTAACAAACCCAAGGCTCACTTCAAAGTTTTCGTTACATTAAAGTTTCCTCCCAAGAAGGGAGAATGGTGTAGCCATAAGGTTTTCTTAAAAAGATGCTTTATAATTTTGTCTGCAACAGGAAGTTACGATTTTCCATAAAGTTCTGGAAGTCGGACATGCAGGTCAGTTTGCTGGGCAGCTGTAATATATGACAGAAAACTACTTCTGTTTGTCTCCTCATTGAGGTTTGGAGAGGAGGAAATGATGTATTTTGTGCACTGGAATTGGTTTTTTTTTGCACTGGCAAAATCAAGCACAATAGAGCATGCTCTCGGTCCCTGATTCCCGTCCTCCCTGCTACTTGCTGTGTGGCCTTTTGCAAATCATTTTATTTGAGCCTGATTCATCTGTGGCTCATGATTCCTTTACGTAAATGAGCTGTAAAGCTGCCATAAGTAACTCTCAGAAGCTTTTTAGTGCGAAGGCATTTTTTAGCTGGGGTAGATTCAAAGTGGTCGCCATTGAGCTGTCAGCAGAGGGAGGCTTTTGGGGGGGTAAAAGTAAATTGTCGGGCATTCTCTGTGCTGCTGCAGTTCATAGACCCAAGAATTGTCGGAGGGTCCCGAGCAGCCCTGGAAAGCAGGGGAATTCTCAAGGCTGCTGGGACTTGCACTGTTTCGGTACAGAGGAAATGCGGAAGAAATGCACAACTGAATGTCATTTTCTCTGATCTGAGGCAAGGTTAGCTTTTGGCACAGAGATTAATTCAGCCCTCTGTACTTCAGCTGTTAATAAAACATACAAATATCAAGCAGGATGGCTTTTAGGATAATCAGCCGAATTGAAGATATTACTGAAGCTCTCATAAACGTATGCCCCATACTTTGGGTATACCACATGTGCAGATGAAAGTGATACGAGCATGTCAACTGGTAGCCATTGGTAGGCTCCTGCAAATATTTGCACACTGAGTAACCGAGCATTCATTTAAAAGGCAAAAGTAAAAAGAGGAAATATGCTAGTCACGGTTGCCTTGAGCGTTAAAAACAAAAGCAAACAATCAGCAGATAATGGTACTGGATAGTCGAGTGCGAGAGCGATAAGGTAAGTATCTCGTTGAGATTCCTCATCCTATGCCCCCTTTGCGGGCTGCAGCCTCCTCCCTCTCGCCGCTGGCCCCCTGCCAGCGACAGGGCGTGCTTGCCCGGCTCAAGGGCCTTTTGCAGCCTGGGAGCTGCCTGGCCCTCCCCGCACGGCCAGCTCCAGGCTGCTGCCCACCGCCTCGGCGCTCCCGCCGCCTGGGCCCCTCGGAGCCCGGCTGCTGATGAGGCGCTCCTGCTGCACTCGGTAGATTAGGGAGCCTTCTGCTGGCTGGCTGATGTACTGTGGACAGCACCAGGCCAGTAACGAGCCCTGTGCTTCGTAGTGATGGTAATCAACATTTCCAGAAAGCTTTGAGATCCTTATAAGGGGCGCTATATAATGTAATTTTGTTGCTAGTTGGACATCGTTTAAATACTGTTTTGGATCATCTATCCAGGTAGGCCTCTGGGGGATGTTCTGGTAATTGAGGTAGAGAGGTGTTGCAGGTACAAAGGAGTATCATGCAGGTAATGAATCTGACTTTCAGGAATACACTGCTGGAAAAACATGTAAACAAACCATAAATTTCTCTCTTTCTCTAATTTCCATTTCCATCTATTATAAATAAAATTATCCAGGCTGCTTGCTTCTATTTTAACATTAATTTGCACTCTGCTGACATACAGCTTCCCCCTACTCACTGGAGGATTTTTTGGTAACAGTCCATTTGTTGCTTTCATGGTAAAACTGGAAATGCTTATGTTGAAATAAAATTTACGGGTGAGCTGTACAGAACTGAAATAACCCTTTTCTGTTCATTTCAAAGGTGCTTTTCTTTAAGAACAATACTGTTCACAGAAAGCACCCTTTAGTTCTCCAGATTTTAAGCAAAAGCAAGTCCTGAAGGTCTGTTAGAGGTCTTTGATGTTTCTTTTGTATATATGAAAAAGAGAAGTAAGGTTAATTATTACCAATTCAACCTGCTAAAGCTTAAGCATTGCATTTTGCATTTATGACACTATTTCTCACTGTGGAGCCTGGAAGCATGAACAATCTGCTATTTCCTATTCTACAGCTTCCTCAAAATTTGATCAGAAGTGTGTAATAATAACCGCAGTTGTCTATACAATTCAGTATTTTTCCAAAGGTCGATAATAATCTTTACTCCTTATATAAAATGAGGATAATACTGTGATACTGTGATTATTGTGATTTGTGTAAGGCACAGAACAGACTAGTACCAGAGCCAGAAATCGAACCTACGTGACGCGACACTTCACTTACACCTTCTGATCATCAGCTCATGCTTCCTCTTGTAGTCGCTAATCCAGCAAAGCATTCAAGTACAAGTGCTCTCATTAAAAGCCATTAGACTACTCACTAGATGTTTGACTCTAATCACTGAAATGACTGGGGTAGGATCTGGCCCGAAATTACTCGAATTGGGTATCCAGCTTATATTCACTGTTTAGGTATCTAAAAAGCTTTTCTGTAAGAAGTGCTTGTGTTTCCTGTGTGAAGCCGGAGAGAGAGGTGTCTCTGAAGTCCTGCAGAGGGAGATGCTGTCTTCCTAATTCATTGCTTAAACTTTTCTAAACTTAGAAAGAATCTTCCTTGAGACATATTTGGTGGGTTTACCATTCTCTTTTTACTATGTGAGGACCTCAAGCTCTTAAGGAGGTTGCTTTGTTTTTCTCCTAAAGGTTAGGCAAGAATTAGAGAAGGCTCTTACGTAAGGCGGGTTAGATCCCATTTTAGGAATTTTAAGGGAAACAGAACAAAGCCCAGGGCTGCTATTCACGCCCAAAGTGCTTCATTGGGTCAAAGCCATAAAAGATAGTCAGCTGATAGAAATGAGAACTTTCTGGAGATGTTTCTTAGAAGAAACAATCAAAGCTATCAAACAATTGACAGTGGTTATACAACCCCCCGCCCCATGCTTAACAAGGATCTTCTAGTATTCATGCTGTGCCTAACATACTTGTATCATATACATCAAACAATTTACCATGTTGCTTTATATACATACTATCTGCACCACTTCACTGTACCTCTTCTGTCACCTTTCCTCTACTTCAGTCCATAGGAGCTCCAGCGGAAGTTCAGAAAAGAAGTCAGGAATCGTCATAGGAAGTGCAGTGCCATCATTATAGCCCACTCACTGGCCATGCAACCATCGTTTGTGCTAACCACAGCCTTTCTAAGTGTGGCATAGTTACTGGATATCCTATTAAAAATGTCACACCAGCAACATCAGTGCAGTTGCAAGCTTTCATCAGGCACATCTACTGGGACAGCTGTGTCCTGGTGATCTGCGATGGGCTGCTGATTTGTAGAGGTGGAAGACAATTTTCAGAGCCTTTTGTGGCAGGTCAGCGCTGGCTCTGAAGCAGTATTTGTCAGTCTAGGCCCCAGCTGTAGTCAGAAGTGCTGATCATCACCCTTCTAAAGCATTAGAGGGATCTCGTTCCATGAGACTGGTCAGTCCTGTGGTCAGGAGAGATGCTTGGGAATACCCAAATCCATCCTCCTACATGATCTGCATTGCCATCCCAATAAAAGCTAACACACTGTTTCTGCCTTATCACTTGGGTGTTGTTAGTCCAGGTATTGCTGATACCTACTCCCACTCTCTGCTACAGTGTTTACAATCTCCTTGATATTCATAAGAACTTCAACTACAGCACCTTTAGGCAGAAAAATCAAGACCCTTTGGCATTTCCTGAAAGACTGGCTCGCTGTTACCACACTTACCATAATCTGCAACACTCTGCACAGTCATCGCAGAGCAACTTGTTCTAGTTAACATTAGCTTTGAACGTAGCCCCAGCAGTTTTTGACTTTCAGGGAAAAGCCCTGTCTGCCATTTATATGTGCTGCAATGGCAGGTCTTTGACCTCATGACTTATGAGGAGGAAACAGCTTTGGTTTGCCTCTCTTTGGTCCTGAATTTTTATTGCTGTTTGTCTGTGTTTTTTTCCCCATGGCTCTTCAGAGGACCCAGCTTTGACTGGTTCCCTTATAGGTACCCTAAGATCTAAGCAAAATAGAGATTTTTCATTCTTGGCTCACCAGGTGAATCACTCTAAGGGAAGCCTCAAGGGCATTCCCGCATCTAGATAATGCGGAAGGTTGGGAATTTGGCTTTGAGGTTGTCCTCAAGGATAATGTAGATGCACCCTGTAGGAAGTATTAGTTAATTTACCTGTGATTGGGAGTCAGAAGTTGTGGTTTTATTCCTGGTTCTATCACATGGGTATGACTGGAGGCAAGTTACTTTTTCTCACTGGGTTAGATCCTCAGTTGTGTAAGTTATAGCTAAAATGAAATCAAAGGAGCAATGGCAGTTTATGCCATATGGCCATCCAGCCCCCCCCCCCCGTATGTTTTCGTATCTCTTTAAAAATAATGTAAAGATAATTATTTGTAATACTGTACTTGAGATAATGCAAAACAGTTCTGTATGAATTCCAAACCAAAATAACCTTGTTCTGAAACTTCAAAAGTTTCTGTATTTAAAGTGTTTTTGAAGAGTAATAAGAATAATAGGCATCCCTAGGGCACTAGTGCGCTTCTCACTTTACTGTGCACTTAAGTTTCACAGCCCTTAGCTGTCCTCACACACATCAGAGAAATGAATCAACAGCGTTAAGAGTTGTGTCTTTGTAATTATTCCTTATTTTTTCATTAAATGAGAATATGAAGTTTCTTCCCTCTTTTACATTGAGTTTTTCACTTCTACTGAAATGGTCCACTGTGATTTTCTACCTGTTAGGGTGGCTGAAGCTCTGCATCTGCATGCGAACTTTGATAACGTAGCATTCTTTCCAGAGGTGCTGGTGGAGTTGTGTCAATGAACTGCCTTCCCCCAAAGCTGTTGGAGCTTGATCAGCAATATTGTTCATGTAGATAGAACAGGAGATTTGGTAGTCCCATGATTTTGTAATTTGTATTTCAGAAGCCAATGGATGTTTTTGAGGCACTATATTTTCAGCCTGCTTTTAAAAAAATTATGTACATAGTAGCATGCCCTTCTCTTCAGAACACTTTATTATCCAACCTTTACTCTTAAAGCATGCTAAGGTCTCAAGCAGGTTATACCACATTTTGCTAGAAGTTGCAAAAAACAGTATTAAAAAACCCAACACTCCAAGTCCAAACCTAACTGTTCTATAGAAGAAGCAAAGAAAGCAGGCTAAGTGGGAAGAAAGGGAATGGAGAAACAAATCTGATATGTGCAATTAACTGATCAGGAGCAGAGATCATAGCTGGCCACCTGCCTAGTTGTTATCAAAACACAGGTTTAGAAGTATTCCCTTAAGGCAACTCCAGCAAAACAATTTCTGAAGGATCATGAAGTTAGTTTCAACTAAAAAGGATGTTCTTATTTTAGACAAAATGATGTTTATAAATACTTATGTCTGATCACAGAGAGACTGCAATCACATGACCACACTTCTATCTTCAAACATTTGCTCAGTTTTGCCCTTTATTTTCACTTTGTAATTCAGAATTTTCCCCATTTAAATAAAACACCCTCAGTCTATCTCATAGATCTTATACCACTTCTCCCTTCCTCTTCCTTTTTTTCTGTCAGTCTTAACCAGAATTGGCCCTCTTTCCCAATCTTTTTTTTCCCCCGCATGTAATCAAGAACAAATTAAGAACAAGTTTACTTACTTTTTTTATCAGTGCTTCATTTTAAATTGTTTTCTAAAATACTATTTTATGCCAGAGCTTTGATTCAGTGGCCTATTTAGTTACGGTATAAACTTGTAGAAATATAGTAGTCAAGATCCTCAGCTCATACTTGTAGTTTCCTGGAAGTTATATCAGTACAGACCTGCTAACGATACAATTCTACTTTCCCTGATTTGTCATTACTTTGGCACCTGGGAGCTCACTTCAATAGTTCAAATGTAAAATCCCATACTGCCTATATCAAATCCTATACTCCAAAGTACACATACTGCAAACACAAATCCAGGTTTCTGTGCTGAGCAATTTCAGTTCCTTATGGAATGGCTGCAAACTGTGGGTACTGATTCCCTCTGCAGTTAAGATCCTAAGAGCCTGAACTTAGTAACTCAGAAGTTGATAATCACCTTGAAAAGTGCAAAAGGGGTAGAGAGTTGCCGTTTCTTTAATTCCATCCCTATAGCAAAGCACTTGTATGTCTGTATCTTTAAGCAGGAGACACTCAATAGGACTTAAGTATATGCATACTTCTGAACTGGGGCCTAGCCCGCATGTTATCTTTGGAGATTCAGGCATAAAGAGCCTTTCCTCAGACAATGATATAGTAACTGACTTGTAGAGCAGCATTAGTGTAATTTTTGGATGAGTTTCGCCTCCTAGAGAAAAGTAGGTTTATTTGTAGAAATTAAAGACAAGAAGATGTACAGATTGTCACCACTCTTAAATAGGCAGCTTTGATAAATAGCGCTATCGTTAAGAAGACATCTGAACAGAATCAGTGTCTCAGAAGAAATAGTAACTAGTTCTATTCCCTAAGCAATTGTCTGCAACCCCAGTTGCAATACATCGTTTTGTCACATATTCTACTTTGAAAGAGTTGGCAGATTTGATTATTTTTCTCTTCCCCCCCCCCCCCCGGTTATAGATGATAAGCCATACTTTCCCTGTATGATGTGATAGCAGTTGCATCCTACTGTCTATAAGAAATCTTCCATATTAGCTACAGCCATAAAAATGCCAAAAGAATAAGGAAAAAGATAAACAAAAGAGCGTAAGTTATAAAAAGACTCAGGCTCAGCTAATACTTGCTGCCAGCTTTTTTAAAGCAGATGTTCTTCTGACATTCATCTGTTTTTAGTGTGGAGTTCTGCATCTAGTTTGACACACATTTCCTAGCTCATGATTTGTAAAGCTTTCATATATTTTCCCTAGATACATTGTTGCACTTTTCCTCACCTTAAAACTCTTTATGCTCTTCTAAAAAACAAAAAGCTATGAAAAAATAGTTTAAAACAACCTAAAAACAAGAGACTATAAAGACTAAGCGAAGATGACTCAGGAAAAGCAATCATGGGTTCTAATAATATCTTCAAAGTAATGATATAAGTGACGAGAGGACAGCTTTAAGATTTGGTTGGAAAGGGTTATGAAGGTATAACAGATTTTTTTAATCAGGAAAATACTGTGACAGCAGTTTATCTTAGGAAATGTGACAAAAAAAAATCATAGTCAAGATTGGTGACTATCACCTAATGCACATTAATTCCTTACTGAAATTCCACAGAAAAATCACTTCTTAGCAGCCTGTTATTCTGTGGAACATGATCTTGCATGACAAAATGTTTTATTTCTTGATTTATTTTTGTGTGATGTACTTGCTCTCTCTCAAAATGTTGAGCTATAGAAATGTGTCTCCATTATTTATATGTTATATTCCAGCTTCTGACCCATTCTATGTACTTTGGTGTTAAACACATACTTTTATCAAGGAATGAACTGACCTTTATAGAATGGCCAAAACCATCAGAAACATGATAATGCCCCTATTGTTCTGCAACTTAACATCATGCTGTATGAAGCAATTCCTCCTTTTGTTTATTCTGGACTTGGTGACTTGTTTCATTTGATACCCACAAGTTCTTGCAATAAAATAAACAGGGAATATTTGTTCCATACCAACATTCGGGATTTTATTTTAAGTTTTCAATAATCTTCGCTTTTGCACCCTAGAAAATACTGTTATGAAACTACTGTCTCATTTGGCATGTAGTATTAATACCTAGCAATTGAAGGGCTCCATGATCTATGAGACACTGGGTCCCTGCTATGTTGCACAAGATCACAGCAAATGCCTGGACTAAGCCTTATGCCCTGTTGGACTCCTGCCCAATTGCATGTTTGTGCACCAATGTTGATCTGAAAGAAAATCATCTGGAAGCAAGAGACATAGGTAGGTGCAAAAAAATGGAGCTATCAAAGGGATCAGATTCAGAGGGATCAAAGTCCTGTGTGGGAAGGGTCAGTAGGTCAAAGATAGCAGTCTGGCAGCCTGCTGCAAAGGGAAAATCAGTTATTTGGGGGGCTGGAGATTTTGTAACCAGGAACGGTGTGGAGATGCAGTCTACAAGAGGCTGCAGAATGGGAATGGATCTATAGGGTAATGATGGGTTATATACTGAGATCACCATAATATTTCAGTAGCAAGTGTTTTCAGAAATTTTAGGTGCCACTGCTATGACAGTGTAACAGTTTGCAGTAATCACAGTACAGATCTTGTGTTCAGCTCCTCCTGACCCTGCAGCATCTGGCCCTACACTGCCCCTGCCTTTCTCCTGCAACCCAGAACAGATGTTACTTGCACAGTAGCACTTCTCCTTCCAGCAGAAGAAGGAGCAGAGGCTAGAAGCTGTCTGTGTTTTCACATCCTTTTCTCTGTCCTTTGAAACACCTGCTTCTTCTCAGAGCAGACTGGAGTATTCAGTAGGGAATCTGTGTGTCCTAGAAGGGGAGAGGAGGACAAAATGAGGTGCTGTGGGACAGGAGAGCCAAAGGAGGTAAACGTAGAGGAGATCTCAGTGCTCTGAGAACCAGCCTGCTCTGCAGCATCCACTGTTGGAAGGTATTTTGAAGATGAGGTCCTGGTTCCTCCATGAGACCTAAGTGACTGCTCTGGAACAGCACTGAGTATTTGAGCAAAAGATTTAGTAAGACTGAAACACTTATGACTTCATGGTACTTATTTGGTACCGATATCACCGAAAGATTCCAAAAGTATCACTCATCACTACTACAGGAAAAACGTGTATGAAGGGATCTCTGAGAATGGTTTGCTCTTATTTCCTACTGATCTTTGCCATATTTATTTACTTAAAGTGAAGAAAGCCTGTTATTTCATCAGCTTCTATATGTCTGTCCCCAATATAGTGTTTGTTCAGATAAGGAAAACTAAATCGTTCAAACCAGCTATAAATACCTGCTCTGCACAGCTACGCCGTACTTACGTTCTGGTAAACTGCAGCTACACTGACTTCTGCAACCCTGGTTTGGCACTAGGCTTCCTACAGCCGTATCTTTTGGTCTGAAGTGCCAAACAAATTTGTGCCACCATTCAAATTTCTTCACAGAGTCTTATGGAAGAACCTGTTTGACCTTCCCTTTTACATGCTGGCAGGTGTTTGTAACATGCCACCATCATAAGTTAAATAAAGCACATAAGGCTATGCTCAGTCTTACTTCACTCCATGACCTGAGTTACAGCCAGTGCCAAAGAGCAGCATTTTCTTGCAGCGTCTTTTTCAGCAGGAAGCAGAAGGGTCAGAAACGATGGTGAGAGCTTTGGCTTCCCCTCCGGAGACTGCAATGAGTGGCTGATAGGAGAAGATGCAGATTGTGTATGAACTTGGCATTATATCGACACCAGGTGCTGATTTTAATAGCTATGTAATCTCCTCTGTTAAACAGTAATCGGAAGCAGGTTTGCTGATACCGAGTTGTCAGACTGCATGCAGGCAGCCGTCAGTTCTGTCATGCAGAACAGGGCTGTCAAGCACTACCTGGAGATATTCTGGTTGGAGAAGGAAAATACGTGATGCTGGACATTTGCGAGGCAATTATTCCTGTGATTTATCCAACCTGCATGAGCACTGCTGATCAACAAACACCTGACTGGGGCAAGGGAACAGCTAGAACAATCAATAACGTATACGTGCTTTTTGTTTCCCTTTCTAGCTCTACTTGGTAAATATATATAAATAATTAAAAAAGAAAGAATGGTTATTCTTTCATTTGATACCTCTTCATCAGCCACAGAAAAGAATGAACGAACACTGGTAAGGATGCAATGATAGGACATCTGATATCTCTGAGACTCATATATCTGAGGGACAGATAAGGGGGGATCTTACTACCTCCAGATGAATGTACAGGACAACTGTTCATTGTTAATTCAGAGAGCCCAACCTATTTTTTAGTGCCCCGCCTCACAAAGCTGTATGCTGTACCTGGCAGAAGATCTAATTAGTCAAAGACTAGTTGCTTGACGGTGTTAGAATTTTGTCTGACTGAAAACAAAAAGGTTTTGTTCTGTAAACCCATCTGAATGGTGATGTGTCCAGTACTGCTCATGCTCTTCATGCTGTCGGGAAAGAGCTTTAATCAGGAGTGAGTTCAAGATAGTACCTGACGACAGGTGTGGCTTCAGGAACCCTCAGGACACCACTGCTACTTGGAGGAGTGGAAGGTGCTTTCTGTGAAGAAATAGAAGGGGAGATGGGATGGAGGTATCAAATACTAGTAAGCTGAGGCGTTTTTATATGATTTCAAATAAACTCTTACTTCCTAGACTGTTTATGTTGACGGGAGTGTGCAGACACAGGCCAAAAGCCATTACATAGGCAGTTTAGTTTCATGAAAGCTATCTTTTCCTAATGATAGCCCTCATATTATTTTAAGAACAAATGCCAATGGAAGATGTTAAATCTCTGGAGAAGACCTCTAGCACAGGGAAAGTCAGTGGGCACAATGGCAGGTGAACACAAATGCACACGTTGAAATGTGCACGAAGATGATGATAACCTGCAGTTAAGAGGTATACTGCGGTGTTTATGAAAGTGCACAGAGGTTTACAGATTAGTGCTACATTTTCATGCAACATTTGCAGCAGAGCAACCTTGAAAATTATCTGTAAGACCTTGCACAGTTATTCAAAGGGAGAATTACAAATAGTAAGTGCTATAATAAAGACCCTATCTTTTGCAACATAAAATGAAAGATTCTGATGTTTTAGGAGTCCCTCAGGATCCTTTGTGCTGTAAATAGCAGTGTATGTTATCAGTACTGTGATTTACTGCAACTTTTTCCCACTGTGTTTAAAACTTATCTTTTAGGGAACTATGGAAAAGTGACTTAATTTTCAGCAGTTCTGGGCTGTACTAACATGCCACGTAGATTAGCTCTGCACGTCTGCTGTTCTTTCAGCCCTGCTAGCTCAGCCCCCTTCACTGTTGCCTGGCCAAGACCACACCAAGGTTTTGTGGGGGTGCTGGCTCCTTTGCCGGGGAATGGCTTGCCTGCATGTCGTGCTCAGCAGGAAGGTCTTCATCCTTCCACCCCAAGCCACAACCTGTGCACCTGTGCAGGCTCCCTGAAGTCCTGCCCATCCATGCTGGTGTTGCCCCTGAGTCATTGGGTCAGTGAGAGTTGGCTGTCTTCGGTTTGGGCTGTCTGGTGGGGCAGTGGTCCCCACTGAGTCAAGGAGCAGACGCTGCCTTTCGTCCTGTAAAAAGGCAATATGCAGCATATTATGTGCTGCTTGGTTCTTTCTGCCTAACACATAGGGAGCACCATGTTACACTGCTTTGAATTGGACTGAATCAGTATAAATAATTGTACTATTCACTGAGTCTTTAATTCTTTGAAATCATGTTGAGACTGTACATGTCTTGCTATTTTGATATTCACAGCTTTGACGTGCCTCTTCCTTAGCATACATGCTTTGAAAATAGAAGTGCGTGTTGGAATAAGACTGTATAGAAGAAGGAGAGTATAAGCTTAACATTTTGGGAACCGGTAATCTCTCTGGTTTAAAAGGCTTTGATAGCTACCTTTTAATTAAGGATCTGCAAACAGCAATTTTCATCCCTATTTCACAAGAAATATAGTTCTGTTCAAAGCTGTCCTTTTATGGCATGATATGATTACCTCAACTACTCTTTACAGCTAGGCTCTTTCTCTTCTTGCTGAAACGATGCAGGTACTTATTTTGAAAGACAAGGTATTGTGGCTATGATTCACATTTACCTGTCGTTATGTCTATTTCGTCTTCATCTTTTGTGAATAGTATTTTGTACTTCCAATAAGTGATTTAACTTAACCACTGCCTTCTGCAGAAGCTCAGAATTAAACTCTAAATGTTATTTACTTCCCTTTAATTATAAAAGTACATCAGGTTAGTTTGTAATTAAAGATAATGATAATGTTGTTTGATACCTTGTGGGAAGAAGTTTAAATATTCCATGACCAAGGAGCTGTAGAAGGGAGGGTAGCAAAGATAGCAGAGTTTCTTTTTTTTCTCTCTCTCCTGGAATGGAGAACAAAGATAATAAACCCCTGGCAGATTTGTTATGTAAACCAAACGCAGGAAGACGGTAGCAGTTGTAGATCCACTGCATGCAAGAGAAGAGAGGGAGCACTGAAAAGCACAGAGATGAACTCACACAGGTTTTGAGGCCCACCTTCTGGATGTCACCACCCCTACCTAACTGCCTGTGTCCTCCCAATGGAGACAGCAGAAAAGGGGCATTAGAGGGTTCTGGCCAAGTCTACCTCTTTGATTTAATCTGCATGTAAAAATGGGTTATGAAGATGCCGGACTTGGCACAAAAGTGGCCAAGACTTTGTTATAGGTCCCCTTTGAAGGACTCTTCTTTCAAAGAGGTGGAACAGACAGTTGGAGCTCCTAATTTTGTTAAGCCACCACAGCAATATACAGAAGAAGTGCTTTGTCAGCACTCTTAAGTAGAAAGGGGCATTACTGAATGACATCTTTGCATCCTCACGAGTGAAGTCAATATCTACTATAGACAAATGTGTATATGTGAGGAGGATTGTTAATAAATTGGAGTTTTGTCAAGCTTGAATATCTCTTGAAGAGATTGTTTTATGTCTGATATTCAAGTATAATGAAATTTTCTTGTATCTTTGCTAATTATGTCTTTATAGAAGGAAAGGAATAAAGAGAATGAGGGCCACAGTAGTACTACTCATTCACAACTAATTATCACTGTATTGAAAAGCCAATATATCCCCCTACCATATAAGTGAAAAAGGTACCTTAGACATTCCTGTTGTTTCAAACCATGAATGCTCAGCAATGTAGCTAGCTTGTATGTACCTCAGGAGGTTTTAAATTCCAGCTCATAAAACACTGTGCATAAGGATGACTTTCCTTCCCTACTTAGTTAGAGGAGGATAAACCTGAACTGGCATTTTGAAGTTTGCTGCTATTTCATCTCCTTCCTGCTTTATATGTGGATGTATTAGCAATAATCTCATGCAGGAGTTAATCCATCTTGATGGATTTCTTTTTACATTTGAAGTATGCTGACATATGTGGGGGACAACACAAGAATGAGAGAAAAGGCCTTTTACACAGCTGTAAAGAATGAATGAAAATCAGTCTGTTGTGGCTGTGTGGGTTAAGTATGTCATTTGCTGAACTTGTAGGATATACTGAAGACTGGATAACTTTTGTTGAGTTTGAAAGACTCGATTATTTATTTTGTAAAAATATTGCTTTATGAGACATTTCAAATCTGTAAAAAATCTGTTGCAGCATTGTTTTATCTACAGATGTTAGCTATTTTAGAAGGCAATAAAGTTTACAGCTGAGATCACATTTAAACTCATATTTGTAATATTCTCTGCCTTGCTTTCCAAACATTTTTGAGAGAGATCTGGCTGTTCCTTTGTGAATGCTTTCTGGTAGGGGAAGTGGGGCCATTAGTTATAATTACCTACATTCTTTATGTTCCCTGAATACAAGGAACAAGAGAAGTACAATTGCACGCTGACTCGAGAGAGATTGGAGAGGGCAAAGGAACTCAAATAACACCTTATGTGAAAAGGTCAGAGCCTCTCCCTTGATGTGCATTTGCCCCAGTAGAATTAGCTAGAAATGCTTTTGGGGATTCCTGTGAGGCTACGCCATAGCTCTGCCACCCTCAGTACAGGAAAACTGCACCATAAGTAATAACAGCCCATGGACAGTCCCTTTACAAAATAAAAGGGTCTTTAATAATATAACAAGTGAGGTTATGCATATGTTGCCATTGGGAGGTGTGATAGTAGTATGTGTGGGCATCCTGAGATAACTTTCATCTAGCTAACAGCAAGCTCAGGTAGCCGTATCAGTGAGTCTTTAGCAGCACTGGCTTTACACCAGGCTATATGAAGATACATGAGTATTTGGTTTTCTAGATTTTGCTGAAGTCAGTGCTGCCACACCTTTACTGATGTTGCTCCTCAAACTGGAGAAATTAAAGCTATCCAGGCTCTGCTTATGTAGGCTATAATTGCACCTTGCTGCAATGGAAGCCTACCTAACACTGCAAAAAGTGGTCAAATGACGTTTTAAAAAAGGAGGAAGTAAATAGTCTTCATTCTGTGTGTAGCATAGCCACAAAAACACTTTTTAATGTCTGTGTTGGCCTCAGACAATGCTATTATTCAGTGTTATCTGGCAGAGGACTTAAGCACAGGCCCACCTCTTCTCTTTCTGGCAGCTGCAAAGAACCTTATGTGTATGTCAGTGAATTGCTGTAATGGACAGAAATGCCCTGAAAAATGTAGAGGACACAACCCACAAAGGCTTTCCATATATTTCCAGCTGAACCATTTCCGCCGATAGAGCGGAGACCGTTGCAGGCGTTGCAGAGACCCATTTCCTCTTTATGCCATGTCGAGGGTAGGACCAGCTTTAATTGCCACAAGGTGTCCTGTGTAAAGCGCCAGTATTTGTATTTAATACTTGTGGTGTGTCCTCCAAGTAATTACAAATCCCTTTGTAACTGTTAATCACATTTAATGTGTCAAATTGCTGCTGCTGCTGCTGCTGCTGCAGTTTTATTTAACAGTGACAGCTATAATAACTGTAATGGGTTAAGTCTATTGGAAGCCAGTGGCTTGGACATTTCAACTTATTACATTAACAGTTGAAACAGGATAATGTTCACTGTGCATGCTCCTAGATTATAGCATTATGATGTACTTTGACTTACATTATTTTGTTTTGTTGAAGTTTGCATTTACAATGGGCATGAGCAGCTACCACAGCTTAGCTGAGACACAGCAGCTTCTCTCATCTCTCAGCCCCTAGTGTAATGAGATTTTTCTTTCAAGATAAGCATAAGAGAAAAATAACCTTGTTTGGGTCAGCTGTCTGAAAGAATACGAAGCATCTTACAGATGTTCCTCAGTATGAAGAACACTGGGGATGTACGGGAGGGTGTATGTTTTGATGACCGGTACAATAGAAAGACTGAAGCAACTCTAAATAAGTAGCAGAAAGCCAGAACAGAATAAAGAACACTGCAGTACAACACTGCAGACAAAGATGTGGTAAAAAGCTTTTGGGCTAAGGGCTAACTGGTGCGGGATTTGCAACTGTACTTCCCGTTGCTTGAATGATGTCGTGTCAGGGAACTGAGACCTTGCCCATTTTTTGTATCAATAAAATAACTAGATCTACTTAATAAATTCTTTACCTGAAAAAAGTGGGCAATGGTCAAAACTAGCTAGTAGGTATAGCAATATATAAACATTGTATGTTGATAATAATATGAAGTATATTCCTTTTTTGCTATCTGAGAATCATTTTCAATACAATAGGGAGAAAGGGAACAAAGGAGTCTCCTCGTATGATGATGATTTTGTTATTTTTACAAATAGCATAGAAGGTGGAGACATAGTGACTTATCTAAAGGATAATTAATTTCAAAACCTACTTCTTAAAGTTGCCTTACTGTCCTTTTTGTCCTTTTTACTTGATGAAAAAAGAAAAAGATTCAGATATTTGAAAACTCTATCTACTTGCAAAAATAAATACAAGTTCTGCAAAGTCTGGACTTGTTTGATTTCACTGGGGGACTTGTTTTTTCCACATTTCCCAGCAAATTATACTGTGAACTCTCCCAGTGTACTCAGAGTGACAGGACTACTGAGTTTTCTTTGAAAAGTTCCTTTCTCTGACTTCTAACTATTCTCTGAATGTAAACAGGTGATAACTAAAACAACCCCCTCACCCCAAATTCTTAGTAGTCTGACACTTCCTTTCTCATTGAATTGGTCTTCGTATGCCCTGAAGTATACAGGGTCCTACTGAGGTGGCACAGCCCGCTGCCTCCTGCCTGACATCAGCTGGTGTCAGATGTTTCAAAAGAAAACATGAAAGCCTGTAACAGCTCATGGTGGAAAAAAACCCAGCACATACAAATCCTCACAACGATTCCTGAAAGCCACAAGTTGACTTGCGCTTGATATCCTAGCAGTTTTATAATTCATAGATAAAACAGTGAATTCTGTCTAATGTAGAATCTCTAGATATTTTCATTAAATGCAGGGATTATGTCTGGGGGCTTCTTTTGCAAAAATGCACTTGCTCAAACAAAAGATACAGTATGTTGTAAATATTCACTTAATTTTGATCCCTCAGTTTAATTTCTCTTTTTCTTTTTTTTTTTCCCCTCCCACAAGATGTAATAAAAGTAGAAATTCTTACTTGGATTAAATGCTTCTCTTCGTAAATGAGACCCAGTGAAGGACATAGACTGAAAACAAAACAAAATGAAGACACTTATGTTTATTACTCAGGTGACAAAATGTTAACACTGAACAAGCAACACAGATGTTGGAAAATAAAATACATACTATAAGGGTTTTAAATTTAATGACTTAAGACATTTTAAAGTATTTAAGTTACAAATGTAGAAAACAGGAAATTTTTAATTTTCATTTTTTTGTTGCCACATATGCTGGTTGAAGTAAATAGAATTATTCACTTTACTGGAAAGAAACTTTTTATTTACCTGCTTTAAATTGTAGATTTCCTAATGTAAATTCTAACTTCAAAGTATTATGCGCGCAGTGTACTGAAGCACGTTTTCACTTGTTTCTCAGTAACTGCTCCTCTCAGTAGGAGGGCAAGATAGAAGATACCATGAGCAGAATTAGAGGGCTCTTCAATTAGTATGAACAGTCAGGCCCATTCCCGTATTTTAAGTCTTGTACTTCCTGATGGATTTCAAAGTCTATTTTGTTCTGCCCACCCATAGTGTAACTTGAGCTCTTACTGGTTAGAATTGCTGAATATTACAATTGATTTGTGTGATTTATGTTCTCTAAGTGCTGCTGTCTGTTAGCTGTCATTTGTCTGGCAGGAATTTGTAGCCACTTGTCATGGTGTAAATACAGTTTTCTACAGTATCTTATGCTATGCAGCCTTATCTAAGCTGAAGGTGTGTCATGGTTCCATGTTTTATCTTTATATTTTAATTTACTATTCCAAGTCTCGTGCCAAAATAATTTCCTGAAACTTGTGTCTATCTTGATGCAGACAATTGTAGTTCTCTCTTTTACATGTAGCCTCCCTCTTTTGCATGCATATATAATTTTGTAGAAGGTGGAAGTGCATATAATCTGATGTAGTACCATGCATATACCTACCTTTTAAGAATATTTTATATGCACACGCAGATGCCCTAAGCTCAGAAGTCCTAAGCAGGTTTTTCCGGGTTATCAAAATGCCCTAGGTTTCTCCTTCTCATGGTAAAACTTATGTGAGAGATTCTTGGTTAGGAAATGTGTGTGAAAATCTCCTAAAAAAGTCTGTGGAGGTGAGTAATACTTTGTTTGCCCTTCTGTTATCTCAGACACTCCCTCTCAAGCTGGGCAGATGTCCCATATCTTCCCTGGTTCATTGGGAATCACTTCAGTCCCTACCATTTGTGTTTATACTGGGGTCCAACCCAGTGCCGACCCTGCAGTAAGTGCAGAAATGTGCCAGCTAGCTCAGGTATTAGAAACAGCCTGAACGCGCAGCCTGGTGCAGGGAGCAGGACAAATTAGCCTGGACTGAGCACCGTGCTGTCATCCTATGTTGCTATCTGGGTCCAAAGGAGTTATCTGCAAGCAAGATGGGTTATCTTTATTTTACACGGCAGTCAGCAGTGCCGGTGTACCACTATCCGCTGAGACATAAGGGCATCCTGGCTCTGTGCAAAGAACAACAACCTGCAGCTCTACTGCATCTTTTTGGGGGATGCTTCTTGGCCTGTGGAGGAAGCCCAGTGTGCTCCTTTAGTCCTGACTCTTGCTGTGTCAGCCCTGCCTTCTGCCACCTGCGACACGTACTCCTGGGGGTGCCTGAGAGAGGGGTTAGTGGCAGAGATGCCCTCAAATGTCTTTTCCAGAGGAGGCAGCGAATGCTTTGGGTGTGGAGTGATGAGGGCCACATGTGAGGAGTTCCCTGATGGCATTGAGGTGGGCCAATAGTTTAAGCATTGTAGGAGATCATATTCATTTAATGAGATCTTGGCCAGTTTGATATTCATAGTGGTTTCATTTCTCTTGCCCTTCCCCACCCTACCAAGAAGTAGTGATTAGAGAACTATTTTTTGGTTGATTGCTTTTTAATTTTACTGCTTTAAGTGGTGAAACTGGATAAGATACATGAAATGCATTATACTGCTTGCACTTTATGGCTACGCAGCTCTCTAGAGTTGCACTAAAGCCAAAAGGATCAGGACCAAAAAGACATCTGCCCTTTGAAACCAGATTTGTTTAAACACTTCCATATATCTCATAGCCTGGGGTGAGAAAGCTTGTAGCCTTTCAGCTGCGACTTGCAAGCAATTCAGATGCAGTTCTCATGCCAAGACTGTAGCACATGGCTGTCAGCAGTGCTGTCCTGGCATGGGACAGCTGCATAATGTGGCCTCTGGCTGCAGGAGGAGGTGAACAAGCAGGAGATGGGGAGACCCAACATCAGCAGGAAACGTAACACCAAGCTCTGTGCTCTGCGCTTCTGCAAATTATGGCAGGATAGATGAATTCCCATTGCGCTGTTATCACCTTCATCCTCTGAACTATCCCTGGAGCTTCCCCTGCTCTACAGATCTCAGGGTATGCAGTATGTGTCATATGGCCTTTGATCCTGTGAGGATTTTAAATGCTTACAGGAAAAGGATAGCCACCCTGATGGCAAGTCCTTAAAATACTTTTACATAAAGGAATAAAGAGCTGTCTTGTCGTGTCTTCTTTAAATGCACTACCAACACTTTTTCCTTTTGATCATATGTTAATAACACCACGTTTCACTTGTTTCACTGGTCTAAGTCATCCCCTGCATAAATGATTTTCATTTGGTCCAGTGGTTGACTGAAATATCGAGTCTGCTCAAAGGAAAATATTCTTGAGACATTCTGTGCCTGCACAGCTTCCTTGAGACTAGCATTTGTGACTCTGGGATGGTAAAATGCCAAAATTGCCAGTGTATACATTGGCAAATGCACACGTGCACATACAGTCATGTGCACGCTTGCAGACAAAAATACCGTGTGGCAGAATATTATTATAATTTTTTTTGCTGCATACTTGTCACATTGTTCTGTTTATATATGTTTATGCCAATTTCAGAAAGAAAAAAGTTGTGTCTGATTTTTTTTTTAAATTAATCTGCTGAAGAGGCTTAGAAAAACATCAAGAATGAGAGCGGAAATTAATGTTATGATAGGTGAGCACACTGGGTGTGGGATGCAACCAGTTAACAGAAGACAGGTAAACTATTTCCAAAGTAATAGAAGTGCTGAAAAGTAAAATAATTATCGTAGAACAAGAACACACATCCCTATTGATATAAAAATAGCAAAGAGAGCCAATTCTTTCTTACTGGCATGCAAACAGCAAATAGAACTTCCCAATTAAATACAAAAGTAATTATAATAATGCTTAGAATTGATGAACCTTTTTAGGTGAGGATTCTCAGATAGTTTTACAAATGAATAGGTCAGAATTATTATCGTAAGAACAACAAAGGAGGACAAAAAACCCTCATATCAAAAATACCCATTCAAAATCTGTTGGCAGACACTAAAAACAAGACCAGATGTGTAGATGTAGAGGAATTTCTATATCCTTGCTGGGGTGATAATTTATGGAGAGGATTTGTTGTGGAATTCACCCCTTGCTGCAGAATTGTTGTCTCCATTCTGAGGGTGTGCCCACACTTGTGAAGGTACTGGAATTTATTGAAATAATTGTTCCAGAATAATTTGGTAAATTTCCAGAGAAGCTCCCAGCCCTAGTTTTAAAATGTTTCTGGCCCTGATGTTTGAGAAAATATGTGGTTTTATTTGTATGGTTGTATGGAAATAGAGTTGTCTTCCTGAGGTCACAGAGAAAGCCAGAAATAATAATGTTGAGAGATGGGATCTGCCCTGTACCAGGCTTGTTTAAACTTAAAAAGGCAAGTCCGCAGCATACTACAGATGAAGTGTAGACTGAAAGATGAAATAAAAACAATTCACTATCAGATAGCACAGAAGCAGCATTACTGAATGTATACTTCATCTTCAGATTAAAACAGTAACCTGAATTTAATGGCTCCATGAAGTTGTAGATTTCTGGCAATTTACACTCATGTACTGTAAAATTTGGGGTCCTTCCTGAAAAAACTAATACCCAGCTTTCTGCAGAGCCCATGAAGGCTTCAACAGAAGCAGCATATTATGAGCTGCACTTCTTGAGGCCTCAGTAGAAAGATTATCTTACTGGATAAAACTACACAAACCCAAACTGCTGTAGCTCTGTATAAGAACCTTATACCCTACAAACACTCATGCATTAATAACTCTTGATAAAGGTGACATACTTATGCAGGGTCAGTTAGGTATGAGGAGAAACATTGGTCAATCCAACAGAGCACTTCAGGATGTAGAATTTATATTATATTGGCATCACATAGTCTCCAGAAATATTAATAATTTCTCTTCCAGTTCAGTGAATTGTTTGACTTTAAACATGTGCATATAAGGCAGAAGTTATAAAAAAAAAGCATAGTGTATTGAGGTGGGCAATAGTGATTTACTAGTAGAATCGATTCTGATCTGTGGGATGGGGAATCTGCACTCTGTAAGAAGAGTATCCATCTCCTCTTTCTCACACCATGTTCTCTTTTATAAACTCTCTCATGTTCACTCTACTTGCTTCTTTTTTTAAAAAATAATAGTCTTAATTTTTATAACACGCTTGATTTAGAATTTTTAATGCTGTCTCTAGGTTCATTCTTTTCTCCTTGACGCATATCTTTTTTTAGGTAGATAAGTAAAGTATAATCCATCCTTCAAATACTACGTGTACCATTGTTTTATCTAGGGGTATTTTATTTTATTCTTTAAAAATCAGTGCTAGAATCTCTTAGTGTGTTTGATTTCTTATTTCTATATATTGTGTACATATTGATCTCAAATGTGTCCAACATTGTCATGAAAACCTTTTTGTGGAAAGCTGAAAATAAATTCACATCGAGATATATGAATATTCAAAAAGTGCTTTTTTTCCAAAGGACATTAGCTTGTACACCTGCAGGAGCACCATTTGCTCTCCTATTGCCAATTGTCTACCTTCAAATAGCTCCTTTTGAATGTTGGGGTAATCAGTTCTTGCTGGCAGGATTCATCTCACCTAACTTCAGCTATCCAAAAGTTGGAGGTTAAAACAGTTATTTACACTTTCTTAGCAGCCTGAGGAGACAAATAAGGGCTTTCAGGGAGGGTTTCATCCTGCCTTCAAGAAGATGCCCAAGATAGGTGGAGTGACTCAACCTCCAGTGGTACTGATCTTCATCCACTGCCTGCATGTGGGGTGTAGGGATGACCAGTGTAGACACCTAAGGCACCAAACTCCCAGATAGCTTTGGTTAGGTGAAATGAATACGTCCTGAGAGTCTAAACCAGTCTAACGAGCTGTGTGCCTGCAACACCCTCAACAGCATAGGTCTTAGTGCAGAACAGCGGGATCCTGCCTGCTGAAACTTATCTTTTTCACTTTTTCTTTTTCTTTTTGCCATTTGTTTTCTGCAAATGTAAATTGTATGGTTCATGTGTATTTTTTTTTTTTATTTTAATGGCAACGATACCTACCTCAGACACCTTTCATGATTTTGAAAGTACTGGTACTTGAAAATAAGCCCTTGATAACCCAAAACCAATCCACTATAAATCAGAAACAGGGAGAAGAGAATCACATGTCTGAAGGGTATCACCAGGAAAAATACTTGCTCTGGAGTAAATTTTCAAATACTGCTACTCTGCTTACAGAAAACCTAGCCATAAGCATACAGTACATGTAACTAATTAGCCTCTTTTAACAACCTCTTCTGACAAATTTAAATGCTTCTGTTCTACTTGTTCTGTTCTAAAGAGTTCAATGAGATTATGGGCCACTATTTGTTTATTTACTTATTCATTTTCAGAGGAGCAGTTCTGATTTAGTTATCCCAATTTCATGAGAATTCTTAAATTCTTGTGAAAGAAATACTATTTTTTAAATGACAGCTGCTAAATAAACTTTTTGTCCTCTATTTGCCAAGCTCACCTGTTCTGTTTTGGGTTGTTTGTGGTTTTTGTTTTTTTTAAACTAACAACTTCTGGTCATCAGGCAAAACAGCTAGTTTGTACAACAGTGAATTATTTTGTTCACTCATTTAAAATTCTTTAAAAACCTGTGAATGAAGCAATCCAGTCCTAGTTTTAAGGGACTGACTCAAAGACATTGAAGTCAGAGGTAGTCTTTTTGCTGATTTCAGTAGAATTTGTTTGAGGATCTAAGTAAGTGATTAGTTTGTCTTAACTTGTTCCTGTCTAAAGTGTTTAAAATTCATGGAAGTAGCAGAAAGTTACTGCTGGGGATATTTATGTTCTTGTTCCTAAATTTAAAATTGCTTTGATGTACAGATATAAAGGAATATAATCTAAAATATTCTACTGAGTACGTGATGAACCAGTGATATTTTTCAGTTCAAAACCCCATGATACACTATTTAAAGATAGTTTTGATATATTTCAAATGTCAAAGTTTTTAGAAGTTCCAAGGAGTTGTAGACAAATGTGATTTTTTTTTACACCCATGATTATCTTAATAGATGAAGATAAAAGGAGATTAAACACCTGCAATAGACTCAGAAATTTGTAAAGCTCACTTCAACTTCTTTTGGGGGGAAGGAAGAACACCTAAAATAAAAAATTATCTTTAAATACTATAATAATAGTATATTTTTCTATGCTGTTGTTAGGCATATTTGAATATTTAGCATCAAGATGGTCTGTGTGGAAGATAATGTAAAAATGATTCTCAGCGCTCTTATATGAAACTTTGTTCTGATATTGAGATGCCTGGGGAAGAAGTAAATTATGATAAGGACAGATTGTGAATGCAGGATCATCTGAATAATTTGGGAAATTTACTATAAAGAAATGTTTGGGCACACTGAAATGTCCATATGCTGAAAGGAGTATTCAGGCCATAATTACAGGCAAGGGGCCTGGGAAGGAGAGACTCCGAAGAAGGCTTGAGCATCGTGACGGGATGCCATGAACACCTCTCCTGGGTGAGTTTGTGTGGATGGGCGCTGTGGGGCCTCTGTGTGTGGATGCAGAAATAGTGACCTGAAAACAGCAGGCTGAAGAAAGAAAAATTACGTGCTGAGAAGTAGCGTATGAAAGTCTGTCAGGAGCTGACAAGCTCTGGAGACCTCTGGTCCTGGTGAATCCATAAGAACAGAAAAACTCAGGCCACCAAGAGCCTGTGCAAGGCTATCAGTGTGTGCTGACACCTACAAAGGTTGTACAACTTGGACCGTATTGAGGAAGGCGGTGGTTGCTGCATGCAGCCTGACAAAGCACGGGACCACAAGGGACTTGCTGAGCACCCACCTGAAGCGCTCAGAGCCTCAGCACAACCCTCCGCTTCTGAGCAAACCACTGGGACTGGCCTCCCAACGGCTGCTCCAGCTGGGCAGCGAGGAGTGATCGCGAACATGTGTCTGAATACTTGAATGTACCATTATTAGTAATGCTATTAGTAATAACAGCTTGATGCTACTGGTAGTAACAGTTAAACAGTAACTGGTAGTAACAGTTAAATTGATAAATGTCCTGATAGATGTTGGTTGTGATGTCTGTCTCCCTGTCTCGGTCCCCTGTGCAGGAAGTTTTCAAGAGGATTATCATCTGAAAATGGTGCTTTGGTGAAAAAAGACAATTTCCATCTTCGGATGCGTGAATAGGGGAATATAGACTAAAAGTTTAGACTGAAATATTGACTGTGGCTCCAGGCGGTTGCGGAACTCGGAGAAAAAAAAAGTGCCAGGGTCTCATGTCTACATGTGAAGAAGGTGAAGAGCTGTAGGAATGACCAGAGTCCTCGAAAACTTGCCTCGGGGTGAGAGAGTCAACGAACATGTAAGTACCTATATCAAAACCAGAAACTTGCTATGAAAAGGCTTTTTGAACTCTGAAACAAACTAGGCTTTAATAACATCCAGTTGGTGCAAGATGAAGCAGATAAATGTAAACTACAAATAAAGCACACATTTTTAATAGAGATGTTAATTAAACTCTGGAACAGTTTATCATGGGTTGTGGTAGATTTACCATCACTGGAATAATTTAAATCAAGTTCGTATGTGTTTCTAGAGGTCTCCTCCAGTTGAAAGGGGAGTTAATTCAAGGCAGTCCTGTGGCTATTATTATTCAGAGAGTTAGGTTAGATGATCTCAGTAGTTTCTGGCCTGGTTAAATATTAATCTAACAAAAAACACTTTGTCTGTGTAGAATGAGAAGAATTAGCTATAATCAGAAACAAATAATACATCACAAACTATTTCAGACAAAAGGTAGCCTCAGAGAGGGAGCAGGGGCTGGACAGGTGGCTGGGGATCTTGCAAGACAAACAGTTAAAGATGTAAAAGGAACCAGGGATGTAAAATAGCCAATTAAATAGCATGAAAATTGAAAGAAGTAAAAACATTTATCTTCTGGAAAAAGACCCATCATTTTTTACATCCTTATAAGGACCGATTGGAGGGAAGAGGATAAATGTACATACAAGACACATGAACATAGCATGGTCAGAGATTATTTATGATATGCGGCAATGGGAAGAAATCAGCATATTAATCTCCAAAATCACACTCCCGCTGTCTGAGTAAAGTGAAAATCAGTTGCACTAGTGTTGAAACACACAGAGGACTAAATGATATATATTGGAGCGGCAACGATCTTGTGCTCAGCGCAAGTCACTGGTGTCTATAAACTACTGCAAATGGTATTTACACAGGACTAACAGATAACAGTAACATGTTTAAAAAAGCTGATAAAATTCCTGAATGGTTCCTTAGCTGATCAGCGTATATAAGACGTTTTAGTGCATATGTACTTGGTTAGATTGTAAGGTTACGCAACCCTTGAATTATCTTGTGTACCATCCTTTTATTTTCAATGATGCGTTTTCCTAGGAATATATTCTAGTATATTTTCTTGCATCCACCTATATTTATTAGGTGTAAATTGTAATGGCCTTATTCTAATTTGGCAGGTTGCTTCCTAGTGATTGCCATTAACGTAACAGTTACCCATCACAAGGATATACAGAGCTGGCATAGCAACGAAATAAGGCAGCCTAATCTGTTTTTAAAGTGTCTGTAACAAAAGGGACTGCAAAAATACCCCAAACCAATACTCCAAAGTAGCGCAAAGGATCAAGTTTTCTATACAATTGGTTAATTGCACTGTTCTGTAAAAGAGCTGCTTAGGACCCTGGGCTATATTTGACGCTCACAGAGGGGTGGAATTAGCCCATCTCGCTGGCACCAGGCTTGTGTGCAGGAATCCCTGGTTGTAGCCTGGTTGTGGCTCCGTGTTGTCCATCTGACCCCACTTCTTCTGGGCAGGCGGGATTCACTTGGGGAAATAATTTTCAGTCTGTATCCTGGGACATACCTGAGGTGTCCCAAGGTAAAATGTGGATGAGGATATCCTATATTTGGAAGTTGCAAAGGGATCCTCCTCCAACCCAAGCTTCTGTAAAAGGAGGTCACAGCAACACAGCTGCGGAGCTTGGAAATTCTCTAAGATAGTTGTTGGGTCTTTAAATTAATTTATAGGAACATTTTAAATGTAGCACCACTTAGCAAATCTTCAAAGTTGGATTTTAATCCAGGCTCTGGATCAAAGGCACTTCTGTTTTGCAAAGGAGATCAAATTATGTCTCTGCATGACAGGCAGACCGGTGGGTTGCACCCCGCTGTGGCAGGAAACGTAGCCCCAGGAGATGACCAGCCTGCCTGTTAACTGAGGATGGGTAGCTTTTTTTTTGCCATGAGACTCCCATGCAGCAGCAGGGACTCGAGCTCTGAGGGGAGGTGGCAGCTGGGGAGGGTTGAGGCTGGTTGTCACTGCCACTTCCCTCTTCACGCCCCAGCCGTGCTCTGCCTCGAGGCACGTGCAGTTTCTTTCTCCTAAAGAAATCAGATGGGAGTGTAAGTGATGTAAGCCCAAATCAGGGTTAAGTCCTTCGGTCTTTACTTCAGCCTTTGTTTGTTAGCAGGTAGCACCTGGTGCTCAAAAAAGAGCTACCTGGGGACCTCCACAGCATGAAGAAGTGTGTGCCTCTTGGGGTGGGGGTCCCAAGGACATGGGACAGCCTGAGTGGCACCTGTCCTTGTGGTTTTGCTCTAACTCTGTAGAATTAGACTTGCTCACGTGTGATACTGAGGGTTAATTTGGCCACCAAGAAGCCTGGGATAAAGGGACTGAAAAAGTGGCTGATACCCATTTTCTACACCCATGTCTCCTCTGTACCAAATGTGACCATTGTACAGCCTAGTTTTATACACTTACACGCACACGCTCGTCATCTCAAGACTGTACTTCAGCGAATGTTATGGACACAACCCACGCAGCCCTGTTTTTTTTATAGTGCCCAGTTGTGCCTGCAGGTAATACACCAATAATTTATTTTCTCCCAAAGACTGCATTTTTGGACACAGGAGTGACAGTGACTCAGTGGTCATAACTTCTCTGAGTTAATCTTCTGGGACAGCAGCATAACTAGCAGTGAAACACATGCAAAATGAGAGCACAGAGCTTTCACTTGATGGCCAGCTGAGGAGGTGAGAATGTACTTGTCCCAAAAGCATAACCTGAGAGGCAAGTAGGGCAAGTGCACAAAAAATGTTGATTTCTTTTAAAAATGTAGATTAAAGTTGACATCCAAAGGGTTAAGTATCATACAGCTGATTAACTATTTCACTATTGCAGCTGCTTGTGTAAAAGCTTGTCAGAGAAAAAAAATGTAAGAAATGTTCATTTTAAAACCTGTTTTCTTTATTCTTTGCCTTTGTGCTAGTTTTCAGGGCATAATGAAGATATCCTTTAAAGTCTGAGGTTTTAAAATTAAGTAATTTTTGAAATTATAAATACAAAAACTCAGGCACTTTAAAACATGTGAAACCAGATGACATTTTTATTTGCATCTCACTCAGTTTGATGGTTTTTCATCAGATGGGGCTGGGAAAAAAAATCCTTGAAGACCTTTTCTGCATTCTGGCAAGAAAAAAAGGAAAAAAGGGACTGCGTGGTGGTGGGTGCAGGGAAAAGGAGGGCTGAAAGAAAAAAAGAAAACTGAAAAGCTGCAAGAGGGAAGCCTCATTTCAGTGTGAACTTTGATTCTGCAAATGTTGACGCAGATGCCAAGTTTCTTCTAATTCAGGGCTTCAGGACTGAGTCTTTTATAGATGCATTGCTAAGCTCTTAAGGAGGATTATTTTTTCCTACCTGGACTGCAGAGATGAAGTAAACGTTCATTATATTTTTCATTACACCTTATATTTTTCTCATTACACTTCACAGATTCTTTATTAATTCCATCTTTCCTTATGTTACAAATTTTTATACATGATGACAGGGCTTGCGTCTGTGGTAGTTCACTAAGACATACCAAATCTACCTTCTTCAGTCACTGACATTATATAAATCTGATCACTGAATAGCGTAGTTTGGATCAGTTTTCCAACAGGAAGATGAAATAGTAGGAGAGCTTGATCTAAGAAGAAATAACATTGTTATGTACAAAAATATAAACAAAAATTGTGAAGGAATCTGGGAAATCCAAACATCAAGTCTTTGTCTCACCGTGGTCCAGATGTGGGACTCCTCTGGGGCACGGAGGAGCCACCTCAGTGGCGTTGTCCCTATGGCCGGAGTGGGTTTCTTCTGCTCCCTGCAGAAAGCTCCCTGTGTACCAAGAAGGAAGAGGGGAGTATGTGGAAATGATCTGTGAAGCCTGGAGAACAGGCTTTGTCAAGAAAAGGTGAAAACTGAGCGCTTTATGTACCAGAGTCTGCTGCAGATGACCCACTTTCTGCAGAAAGAAATCTGTGAGGGTTATAAAAATCATAATTGGATTTCCCTTCAGAAACTAGTCAACCCATGTTCCCTAGGAGAAATCTGTGTCAAGACCACAGTAGTTTATTCTTCCCAGGCCTGGGTTTTCTCTAGCTCCCACTGAGTTCGTCCTACAATATTCTCTCTATTATAATAATAATAGCTATGAAATTATCAAGAAATCTGTGGCATATTTCTTGGTGCTGTCAATTGTCAGCCTAATTTTGGTTAAAATAATTTATGCATTAATTTTGCACCATCTTCTGGCAAATGAACTTGTTTCCAGATGTCAAAGGCAGCTATTTTGCCCCACTATTTAATGTGTCCTTAAAATGATCAAGATACTAGTCTTTATTAAAACATGTAACTGCCATTCTGGGAAAATATTCAGCTCCCTGTCACCACCTTGTTAACAAGTTACAAGTGGGTTTGAGTTATAGCAGTATATGACAGCTTGGAGGGTGTCATATAATGTAGAGAAATAGCCATGTATCTGAGATGGAGATGGAATTCAGCTCTCAGGAATTTTTGCTGCAGTTTCTGTTCCAGTTCAAAACAGTGAAATAAGAGGCTAAGGGCTAAAATTAGTCTTCATAGTGTTTGCGCTTAGTGCTGTTTATTTTCTGTGTCCTAAAGCCTGTGAGGTGCTTTGTAGTCAGAACTACAACATCTCATGTTAAGCGTGGTACCTGAGTCCTCAAATGCATAAACTGCAGCTTTATTTTTGTATCCTTTCATCCCACTCTTGACTGGCACGTGGTGGTGCAACCATAAAATGAGTAATATAGAAAAAAAGAAAAATGTGGAGAAAACAAACAAACAAAAAGATGTTTCAGCATATTTTCTAGGTTTGGCTCCCATTGTCTCTTATGAGGTATGCATTGTCTCCATTTTCAATCAGTTTTAAGGCACAGTTTTAAGGTCTGCAGCACGGAAATCGCGTGAAGATATCTCAGCTAGCTTTTTGTAGACATTACATTCAGTTTATAATTTATGTTTTTTCCTGCCCTAAAAGCAGAAGAGACATCCTTTCACCACTTCACCTCTGCTGACCCATGAGATTGAAATTACACCTACTTGTGCCAGCATGGGCCAAGTGAGCCCTGGAGGGATTCACCTGAGTGCTCCTACTGCCTTCCCACCTTCGAAATTTCTGGATGAGTGGAGCAGCAGTATTTGATGAAAACTCCTTAACATCCCTCCACCGAATAAAGAGTGGGGAAAGGGCTAAGCCTTTTGCTTTCCAGCCACCCCGCTTACGCCCTCGTCATAGCCCTGCCATTGTAGAGGATCTCACGAGAGATGGTTGTTCTCCGGCAAGGGCAGCAGGCTAAGTTTAGGCAGAGAATCACAGAGCTGTAACTAGTTCCCCAAAGTCTCCGCTCTGCTTCACTGATGGTAGGCAAAGCAGCGAGTGTAGCTCAGTATGGCCATTCCAGCTTTTAATTCTTTTGTTTGAAAGATGGGATAATCTAATCCAACATTCTCATGAAATTCAAACTACTAATTTTTTTATAAAGGAGCATCCATATACATTTTTTGGTACTGATCATGGAAACACCTCATTCACCAAATGTGCAGTCTGGGAGTGAGGCTTTTCCTGTGAGATGAGTGTGTTCAAATGCCCTCATATGCTGGAGACTTGGAAGATGGGTCTCACACCTCCTAAGGAGTGCATCAGTAATTATATTACATGATACAAAACTGTACAAAATGGACATAATACCAATATTGACATAGACCATAAACACAAATACATAACAGCTTTATTTTGCAAAAGCTGTGTATCATCACCTATGGGTTTTTTTGCTAAAGTCATTACTTTGTGGGAGACTCGGTGTGGTCTTCAGCAAAGGTGAACGCTTTACTCCAAAATCCTGCACTGTTGTGAGATAGGGCGATGGGGCAAGGGACATACTTAAATAATACCAGACAGAAAAAAGGAACCAGAAAGCTCTCATACTTCCTGGAGGAGTGCTCTGGTGCCCTGTTATTGTGCAGAAGGCTTCTTCTGGGGGATTTTTTTGAGGTTTCACAGCGTTTTTGAGACAGCACATCAAGGAGAGATTTAAGGCTGTACTGGCTGAGTCTGAGTCGCAGCTGGCTGTGAGCAGATCCTGCAGCGGGGTGCTGTGCCCTCAGGCTCCCAGGAAGACACTGGGACATTCCCTTCTCTCCGCATTTCCTGCTGGTTCATGTATTTGGCTACACAGTCAGTGCGCTGCCTTATAAAGATCCCATTTGTAGATGCTTCATACTCTACCAGGTAGCGTGGACACTTCAACATCTAATTTTGGGTTATGAATTTTGATTTGCACCCCAGCACCTAAATGTTTGTGTGGCATTGCTCCCCAGCGGCGCTCCAAGCATTTCACTCTTCTTTGGCGTTTGACATTGATGGGTATTAAAATGACGAAGTCATGACAGAAGTGCTGAAGATCCTAATGAAGTGTATTATAAACCGTCCTGCATAGCTGAGTTAACGTCCTTGCCAATGTGATTTTTCAGTTAAGTCAATTATTAATATTGCTTCGTGTTACGTTGGGCAAATGTTCTTCTCACAATTGTGGGCTCCTTTTACCTCAAGTACAGGGGCTGTATATTAATCCCAGTAATAAAACCATAAACTGAGAAGCCTAATACTGTCATTAGAGATATCGTATTTGATTTTAGATTTTATTTTTCAAAGGAACTGTATTTACAATTTTTAAAGCCTGGGGGCTGAATAGCAATATAGAGTATCTAGTTTCATATACCAGATAAGTGCTTAGAAAAGATTAAAATCAATTATGCTATTGTAAAGTTTTAAAGTTCAAAGGGTTTGAGATCGGTAAAAAATATTTAGATGTAATCTTAAGGCAAAGAATTAGGCACTTATGGCTTCATTTGGAAATGTGCTCCACAATCACAAGTTATTTCATTCTCTCTATCAGTCTTAGCTTGGGACCCAGTACTGTAGTGTATTAACAATGAGAAATTGCCTGACATTAGTGTGTGGGGTTGTCTAAAAGGGGTTTGATAAACCTCCTTAGTGCTCAATTGCAGGAACCTCATGGCTGAAGTGGCACTGCAGCAAACACCCTTTTTACTTCCATTTAGTAAGCTTCATCCATGTAGAGACTGACATATTATATCATAGAAGTCCCCAGTAACTGGGTTTTTTTCTTGCAAGCTACCACTCCTGTGAGCAGTGTTACTGAAGTCCAAGGAACAACGTGTCAAGGAGCACATAGATCACAAATATTCCTGCAATAATATTAGAGGTACAGCACAGAGAGTTTAGGAGAGAGCAGCCTGCAGTTTAGCGTTTGCAGACTTAGACCTTCACGTCTGCTGCTTCAGTCTGCCAGGCAGGCTGCGTAGCTGTGGGGATCCCTGGCTTCACAGAAACACGCACCCCAAAGGTCACTGCTTTGGGCTGTAGTGCCATGCAGCAAGCTAAGCAGTGGAGCTGAGACCTTTCTAGTAAGTCTGTGAGCTGTTTTGAACACAAGATCCCGCAGCCCCTCTTCCTGCAATTTTTTCATCTAGTACAGGATGATATATACAGCCATCTGTGCCAGGACTGAATTTCATCCATAAAGACTAGAGAAAGAAATAATGGTTTGCAGGTTTATCTCCATATTCATCATGAGAGAATTTGTTTTAATGAAAAATAGAAAGGCTAAGGCTTTATCTTAGAGCTAGCTGTGTTAAATTCATTGGAAAAATAGTTCTGAGAGACTGAGAAGGAATGTATCTACGTATGTATGGAGAATGGAAAAATACAGACCTTTATGCTGTGTCTATATGGGTTAGTGTGGGCACTTGCATCTCTGAACTTGCAAGACAAGGGCCAGATCAGGGATAACATCCATGCAAACATGCTAGTGTAGTATAAACTACTTAATACTGCTTCCCAGCAAAATTTCTTACCTTAAACTCAGAGCTCTGTTAGTACAGCTTCATGGTTTGCCAGGCTTGGGCAATGGGTACAGCAGATGTGCAACCATCGGTACCAAAGTATGTAGACATAGAATCATAGAATCGTTTAGGTTGGAAAAGACCTCTAAGATCATCAAGTCCAACCATCAGCCTAGCACTGCCAAGTCCACCACTAAACCATGTCCCTAAGCACCACATCTACACGTCTTTTAAATACTTCCAGGGATGGGGACTCAACCACTTCCCCGGGCAGCCTGTTCCAATGCTTGACAGCCCTTTTGATGAAGAAATTTTTCCTAATATCCAAACTAAACCTCCCCTGGTGCAGCTTGAGGCCATTTACTCTTGTCCTATTGCTAGTTACTTGGGAGAAGAGACCGACACCCACCTCGCTACAACCTCCTTTCAGGTAGTTGTAGAGAGCAATGAGGTCTCCCCTCAGCCTCCTTTTCTCCAGGCTAAACAACCCCAGTTCCCTCAGCCGCTCCCCATAAGACTTGCTCTCCAGACCCCTCACCAGCCTCATTGCCCTTCTCTGGACACGCTCCAGCACCTCAATGTCCTTCTTGTAGTGAGGGGCCCAAAACTGAACACAGTAGTCGAGGTGCGGCCTTACCAGTGCCGAGTACAGGGGCACGATCACTTCCCTACTCCTGCTGGCCACGCTATTTCTGATACAGGCCAGGATGCCATTGGCCTTCTTGGCCACCTGGGCACACTGCCGGCTCATGTTCAGCCGGCTGTCGACCAACACCCCCAGGTCCTTCTCTGCTGGGCAGCTTTCCAGCCACTCTTTCCCAAGCCTGTAGCGCTGCATGGGGTTGTTGTGGCCGAAGTGCAGGACCCAGCACTTGGCCTTGTTGAACCTCATACAATTGGCCTCGGCCCATCAATCCAGCCTGTCCAGGTCCCTCTGCAGAGCCTTCCTACCCTCGAGCAGATCAACACTCCTGCCCAACTTGGTGTCCTCTGCAAACTGACTGAGGGTGCACTCAATCCCCTCATCCAGAGCATTGATAAAGCCTCTGTACAGCTGTAAAGAAGAGTGGTGGACTCAGCTTCCTTTTGAGTTTTTCATGGCTACATTCTTTTATTATTATTGTTATTTCATCCCTTTTATTATTATATCTCTATTCCTAGACCAGCATGCATCTCAGAGGATGCTCCCAGCCCTGTGAGTACTGGGAAGTGCGGTGTTGAGAGGCAGAGAGAGCCTTGAGCAGCCAGACAGCCAGGTCGCATGCATGATTTGAGAGAGCTCAGAGGAGAGGTGCCTATGGCTGAGCACAGCGTGTGCTGCAAAGCTCAGCACCCTTTTATCTTTCCTTCCCTAGAACCAGCTGGAGGGAAGTCATAAGAAATAGAGCTTATCCTGGGAATGAAGGCAAAACTACAAAAATGTACAAATGAAACAGTAAACTTTGTTTTTTCTTTTATAACCATTCTTAAAACCTGTTTGTTATAGCAGCTTTCCTCCCAATATTTTTAATCTCCACTCTTCCTTCCCACAGCAGTTGCCTGGTTTGTTGTCTTGCTTTTATTCTCTGATTTGGGGCATAAGAAGAGCTCATGCTGTTCTCTTTCGGAGGCTCCCAGTATTAGATGGTAAACTTGTCGGGGCATACTCATACGTTGCTCATTTCATGTGAGTATGCTTTGCTTCTGTGTTTGCAAAGTAGCGCTTAAGAGAGTTTATTATTAATAACAGTAAATTATTCTACATTTTCTTATCAGATAATATGAGATCAAGTAGCTGTCAAGACATGTTGGGCAGATATCTACAAAAACAGTATCTAAAGATCCACAACAAAAAGGAAAAATTTGGAAGGTCTTCAGTCAGCTCCTAGCAGCTGCAAATTTTCCTTTAGATGAAATAATGAACCCATCTAAGGGTCTCTCTGAAAACAGTCTCGCCGAGTTATACTTGTCAGAAGTTGTATTTGGCTTCTCACTTTGATATATTCCCAAAAAAGGAATTGGAACAAGCACCTAGAACTGGGTAAGTCAGCAAGACATCTAGGTAAGATTAGGGTGTATAAATAAAAATAGTGGCCTTATATGCAGCTGATTTGCAAAAATAAGGCACTTGAGATGCTGCTGAAGTTGCTTTGGTATTACTTACCTAAATCTCTCGCTCATTATTTATATTCAAATCTTACACTATAATATGATGTGCAAGATAAACCTCCTAAAATTAGCCCTTAAGGCCATGATACAAGTGCTTCTATTTGTATGGTATTTGATTAACTATTATATTCCTCTTGTTTCATAGTTTAGATTTCTGTAATGAAAATGAGTGGCTGTACTGGCAATTAACAATACAGAAACTAGTGAGGAAAAAAAGGATTAGTGTAGTTGCAAACAGAGCGAAAGAAGCAAATTATTAGTACAGAATGTTTTATATTTGCCATTTGGATTCCTGTTCCTTTTTGTTTATTTGAGGATATTTTTGTGCATGAACAGGATTAATGTTTTCTGCACAAATGCAACTATTTAAGGAAATACATATTTAATTGCATAAAGATGGATTTGCCTTAATTATTATTTTCATTTTTCTTTTTGGAGACAATTGTGTCATCTTGTATGACAATGATTTTTTACTTGAAAGTTGTAACCCTTTGTTGAAAAGATCATTACACGGTGATGTAGCAATCATGATATTCTACTTCACTGTTGCTTTAAGAATGTAATTTATTATGCTTTGGGGCAAAACTGATATTAATTTGGAAGTATGTATATATGTATTTACTTATTTTTGCCAAACTTACTGGTTGAAGGCACATTCATCAGCCATAAATCAGGGACTTCAGCATAATATAGATGCTGTATGTTAGCTGAAGGAAATAACTATGGTCTGTTCATATAGTAAAAGATGAAAAATTGTCACACACCTTTGTGCACGTACATGTGTGTGTGCATGCACGTATGTGTGTGGTATCTGGTACCCACTCTTTGCATTTTCTTTTATACCTGCCTCACTGCTTCAGTTGTAATAAAACCTTTCTGAATACAGAGCCAAATGGGCTTTATTAGGGTAGCAGATAAGGTGTTTCCCAAAGTTAAAGACTCTAATGCTGTATTTCATATATATTCCAAATCTTCATTTATCGTCATGAAAGGAGCTCATGCCCTGTATGACCTTTACATATGGTAAGTGATCAAGGAGGTCTCATCTGGCCCTGGCCAGCACACAGTTCAGTTCTCGTGTGCTTGCTGAGAAAACAAATGACATATTGAGTATATGCTACACGAGCCACCAAGTCAGAGAATTCGCAGGTAGAAAAGACTTTATACTTTAGATGGCCACAGAGTCCTGCTATTTACAGCATTAAAACCCACCATGTTTGTCCTTTTCCTTTCTGGCCCAGTATGGATTAAGCTTTGAAAACAATATTCACATATTAACTGGGAGGCTACGACCAGTTCAAACAGTCAAGGCTCCTGTATTCAAAAGGGTGCTGAGATGTGTTGTCTAAGTGAATAAACATCAGTTCCCATTGTGGAACGGGTGGCAGGCCAAGTTAATCAATAATTTAATTACCAGTGACCCATTTTGCTTGCTTCTAGTTGAAAGGGAATTTATGCATTCTTGCATAAGTTATCATTTATTCAACTTCTCACAGATGGATTCAGATGCTGCTTTTCCTGCCTTGAGGATGAGATGAACTTAATCCAATATTATAAATGAAAAACAGGTGTCCAGATACACATTCTTTTCCTCATAGCTTGCACTGTATTTATTTACCTAAAATAATTCCTAACTCAAAATTTGCTGCCAAAAGTTTAACTTACCTTCACTTAAGGTGAGTGTGGCTGTGGATGCGATCACTGCAGCAAGAGAAAATGACTGTTAGCAATGTTTTTTTAAAGCTGCAAGCAGGCCAATGTTCACATGTTGTAGTTATTATTATTATTCATTTTTATTGGGAAGGCAGCTGGCTGGAGCTCCAGAAATAGAACAGGTTTAAAGTGAAGCAGAAATTCTCATTTGTCTCTAAAAATAGGTCATCTTCCAGTATGGAATTTGAAACTGCCAGTTTTTATGCTTTTGAATTCCCAAAGTTATTCCTGTTGGATTTCTCTTCATACAATTTTAATATGAACCCTTTGAAATTGGACGCTGGCTGAAGTGTTTCTTTGGCTTGAAAGGCTGCGTTTCACTTGCAGTTGTTTTAGTTAAAAAAAGAAAAGAAGCTGTATGAGAACAGGTGTTGCGACATACTTTTTTTATAAGCATTCTGGATTTATGTGGTGTGTGGCATTGTAGTCATCACCACAGTCAGGTGTGTAGCAGAGAAGCATGCATTACATATTCTTGAGAGATTAAACTGCTATTTTATCTGCTCTTTTGATTTCTGATAGTATAATATGCTCTATATAGATGCCCTAACACTTGCAACAAATTATTGTGCATGTATTAATTGTAATACTGGCTAGAGATCTAAACAGAAATCAGGATGTTCATGTCTTAACTCTCAACAAGGAAGTCAGGAGACCGTTCTTACTCCAAACTGAGAGCAAGCCACATGGACAGCATAATGGTAGCATTAATACCTCCACTATGCAGATGAGAAACCTATGTGCAGGGAAACGTAAATTATTGTCCCAGAAGCACTAAGCTTATGTCTAGACACCATAACCTGGGAAACATCTGAGTTTCTGACTCAGGACGTGCACAAAGGCCGTGTCTGGATCACATTTTGGGGTGAAACCCATGTGCATGCCAGCCATCCCTCTCCAGATCCCTGGTTTCCATAGGAAGGACACCTGGGGATGTGAGCCAGACTGGAGCTACAGTGAACCCCAAAAGATGCCCAGCCTGGCCGGTCAGGGAGCCAGATGCAGACGACGGAGCACCTTGGCAGTTAGGTGTGCTTCAGGCAGAGCCTGAATAACATTAAATAATAAATAATAAACATTAAAAACTCCAACCTTTACAATGCTAACTCCAGTGCTTAGGTGCAAATCTGTCCTCTATGGGCCCAAACATTTAGCAGGATTAAAATGTTCAAATGGTTCTCAGTGTGCGGGAACAGTTTTTGAATAGGGTGATGGGGAAATGGTTGGAATAGTTCCACTATTGTCCAGAGCCATTTGCTGGATCCTGGGAACAGCACTTCTGTGCAGCCCCCCTTTTCAATACACAGAGGCACAGAGTAGATTCATTAGGCATTTTGGAATGTGTGATGTTTATTTTAAAAAATAAAACGTCTACTACATCATGGGTGGGTTACTGATGAACTGCTAGATGTTTTAAAATTTCTTGAGTGTATTAAAGAAGAAAATGAAGGGACACTTCAAACTGAGAATCCTGCCTGTGAGCAGTGTCTTCCTTTAGTGCTACAGTAGCAGTGACCATTTAAGGACATAAGCAACATAAAGTTTATGAATAGAGGTAATATGGTCTATACTATCAAAAGATGGTCTTTATTACCTCTTCCTACCAATACTATCTTTATGTATTTATTTCTGATCTGTACTACTTTTAGCATAATGGTCTGTAGCTTTTCCTAAAAGTTTTTATGATAAAGCTACTGCCCGATGTAGAATATTTTATGAAAAGTCTCATGAGCATTTGAAGCCAAAGCTTTAGCGTTATTTGCACCTCAGACTTCGATATAGCTGTAGGATTTATGCCTACTCAACTAATCACGTCTTCAGAGAGCACATTAATTTAAAAACGCACCTCGAAATGTGTAAATTCACAGATGTAAATGATTACGCACATGTTTTCCCTTATTGCTTCAAAGCCAGCAAAGGCCAAATTCTGCTGTAATTTGTACTGCAGTGATGAGATTTGGATTAATATAAATGAAATGAAAAACCATATTCAGGGACTTGTTGCTTTTTGCAGATAACGGGGCGTTTCTGGACACGTCTGTTTCGGAGAAGGAAGTCCTACACTTTAGGTGATAAGGCAGCAGGAGGGTCATTCCCGAATGTAAAGTCAAAGGTGTGCAGAAGGTGAAGAGAGAGGGCAGAAGGCACCTTCTGTACCCCACGGCAGCACCTGGGTGTTGGCGCCACTGCCTACATGTTATGGAAGAGAAGGAAAAAAAGAGCAAATGAAGTGGCGGGTGAAAAACACATTGATACCCAAACGCAACAGCAGTGGTGATGTTTGCATACTACACACATTCTGCTACCGAGACTTCAGCCGTGCCTTCTGTATCTATTTACATCGTTTCATGTGTTTCCATGCAGGAATTTTTGCTGTTATATACATTCTAAACAATATAGTTTCCCCATTTCTATAGTAATTCTTGTACCAACTATCGTAAGGTAAGACACTGAAATGTGAAAAAATATGAAAAAGCCCCTTTATACAAATATGTGTGATCATAAATAGTTTAATAACAAATAGAAATGTGTGCCCTATGAAGAAAGTTTTCATATGCTTTTCTTTCTTCGAAGCTGATGTAAACATATCGGTTTGTTCAAGTTCTTTCTACATGATTGCTAAGATTTTAAGAAAAGGCTAGGCTTCAAAACCCCAATTTGTGGTTGTATATAAGCCCTCTGTTGCACTTGCCATTCACATTAGAAAGACCCACTAGACACTAACAATTTTCAAAACTTTTAAGTGTTTAAGTACAAAGCAGCCATACTCAAGGCATCTGCTTCTGAAATTTTTGCTCTAATCTCTGCAATAGCCCTTTTTAAGGGTCAGTTTCCATTTTCTATAAGTGGAATTTAATGCCTGTAGGAATACACATGCACACAAATATTCTTCCTCTCTCTTTGATATCAAAACAAAAAGCCAGTGCCATGGTTAAAAGCACTACTGCAAAGCATCAAGCTGGCACTTCATACAGCTTATAACTTACTGCGTGACTGAGCTCCAACACGAGTCCATGCAACTGGCGTGCTAGTGCCTTTTGGGAAGGGCACTCCTCACCCACTCCTCCGTGGTGACAGTTATGCGACGAACATGACTCCTGTCTCACCGCACGGTAGTTTTGCAGTGATGGCCACAGTCCAAATGCCTGATATACTTAGCATCAGAAAGTAATTCAAATTCTTTTAGTTCATGTCTTTGGTCTGGAAATTTATTCCCCTCTTCAGTCACTCTTTAATGACAGGATAACATATTTCCCTTCTAATCAGCCACTTACAAGGTTACTTCATTTCCCCCTTAGGTCATCTAGTGCTAAAGCATAAGCGTTTATGACTAGCTGCATGCAAATACATGCACTCTGCTTTGTGTATTGCAGTACATCCCTGAGGTATGTTACTGAGGCATCGTACATTCATATTCAGGCTAATTCAGCAGTTTCACTTGGTAACAATGCTATATACTTACAGAACATTTTCTATCTGGGAATTAAGGAAGTTTTTTAAGAAGCTTAGGAAAATAAACATTTAAGTCTACTGACTATATTTCTCACAGTGTCCTAATCAGAAGTCACTTACAGAATTTTGGAGGCTGTAAGTAAACAGGGCATTTTGTCACGACAAGGCACTATGTAAGTTTTATGCAAGCTGAAGCTGTTCCCCTGATGCAGCGATGGTCTTGAATTACCAGGCTGAAGTTGTTTTGCCATAGTTTGGGACTCAGTTTGATGGGGGAAGAATGCAACAGGAGCCTGGATTCATCACTGCAGTTGGTGCAAACAGGGTTTAAGAGACTTGGGCTACAGAGACCCTTTACGGCTTTGACGTCTGCCTAAGTGGAGCTCACAGCAGAACTGGGCCCAAAATGACCTGCTTCTCATACTATGCAGTATCACTGCAGGCGAAGGAAGCTGAGGAACAAGATTTTCAGACACTACAAAGGGCACTATTGTGTGAACACTCTGAGGGTATTGAAGGGAGAGGTCCAATCCTTTACGGCATTTTTACAGGTGCTTAATTTCAAACATGAGAATAACCATACTGATGTCAATGAATCGCTTATGAACTTAAAATTAAACACATGCTTTGTTGGATTAAGGCTAGGGTACAGTGTTGCCAAATTTAGCCTCTGGTTCTTTCTAACTGTACAACTAGGCCAACCTGTTCCTTGCCATTCCCTTCTGCAATGGTGATTAATGTGCAACAAGTTGGTCTCTCACATGACTTTTAAAATTAAAAAAAAAAAGATGTGTGACAACTGTTGAGATGCTGCATTGACCAAAACTAACAGGGAGGCTAATATGCTGCCACCTGCGCCGTCCTTTCATGTTGATGAATATTGCACAGATTTATGTCACTTTCACTACCGCGAATCATTAGTCGTATTAACAATTCGGCTGGAGCACACCCATGCCTGAAGTCATCTGGATGCCTACCAAAATGCAGCTCAGAATATGCTTCAGTGAAAGCATATGGCAAGCGCTGCGTGAAAAGAAGATATAATGCACGTCCCTTTGCTCAGGTGTCTCGCTGGCACCCAGAAATTTGCACTTCCATTATAATTTTAAAAGTTACTTTGGAGGGAAGTGACAGTAACTGTGTTTATTTGAGGTCTCATCAGAGACAGAATATTTTCTGAATTATTCTGAATATTTGGTCAATGTGATTTTTTCTAGTTCTGGTTTTGTTTTTTTAAACTTACTCTCTATTAAAAGAACATGTATAACTTCAGTCTTTGAAACACAGGGACATATAACTGCAAACATGAGACAACAAGGCAGGAATTTACAAATACCATTATTTTAAATACCTTCTCAGGTAAAGGAACTCCAAACACAATTACACACTGGTGGACAAGCTATGAGCAGACTCCGCTCTCTGCTGGATGTTATCCTGCAGCCTGTTCTTCTTCCCAATGGAATTCATTTAAGGGGGAAAAAAATCAAGTCTCATAGTTAGGTGCTTAATTTTAGACACCCAAGTTTGACTAAGTGGCTTGCTCAAGATCACACAGGCTGCTGCGACTGATGTCTTGCCAGACTCGGGATGCAGCCCTGCCTTGCCGAGCGCGGTTGCATTGAGAGAAGCCGTGCCCCGGTACAGCGCGACGGTCCCCGCGTACGGGGCTGGGGGGACCTCTCGTGGTGGAAATCGGGGGAGCAACCCTTGGTCCTGTTCTCCCTGACAGGTACAGCAAAGCTCTGCCCACTGGTGAAGCCGAGTGGAAAAGAAAAAAATGAACACAAGGGCGAATTAACAAGAAGAAATTAAACAGTGCTGTGACTATTATTCGATGTCAGTGCTGGTTTAAACTTGGGTACCTGGCTGTATTTTAAAAACATATTGCGTGAAAATTCATACTTTTCTGAGTAATTGGTGCCTATATTCATTGTATGTATATAATTTTCAGTCCTTTCGGTGACAGTCCAAACAGAAGAGATTTTCCACCCCAGTTTGAGGGACCTGCTCTTTTATCCTTCCTCAGGCAGTAATGCTGCAATTCTTCCTCTCTTCCTGTAATACTAGTTTTGTGGATTTAAAAAAAGTATTGTGGCTTTATGCCTATATAATTTAATATTTCTTGGTTTCTTCACTGCATTCTGGATTCTTTTTTCCTCAAAAATACCTAAACTATAAGTCTGAAGAACAACACTTGAAGTACTTAGAATAGAATAGTTCGGTTGGAAGGGACCTACAATGATCATCTAGTCCAACTGCCAACTACTTAATTCTAGTTTTCTAAAAAATTATGAGCAATGCGTTTGGTCTGGGAATAAAACTCTTTAGGCATGACCAGAACTATCCTTGAGGCAATCTGAGAACAATACCACATACAAATGTACACTCAAATACTACTTATAGAGTTTTTTATAATCTTCTAGGATATCTTATGGAAATGCGGGTCTTCAGGGCAGATAGCCCAGATTCCCATTTGAGCTTCCCAATGGAGAGATAAAGGGGCTCTCATAATTCTTTTTTGACCTATTTGTGTATGTGAAAGTAAGATAAAGGTGCAGTGATTTGTCTGTTTTTTTTCTAATCAAGAACTACTCATTAGGAGGGATGAAGAAGCTTCTCCTACTCAGCTTCCAAAGAAAGCTGTTTCAGCCATCTCGCTGAAGCGCAGCCGCAGTGCTGAGGTTGGACCGCAGGCAGATACAAGGTACAGCAAGAGGTGGCTCTGCATGCATGGCAGGAGGGAAGTGGAGCCATTGCTGTGATGTCTGCCCAGAATTTTAACGGACTGGAGGGACACATTTTCAAGAGGATGGACATGGAGGATCATGGGATCACAGGACTCCAGGGGGTACTGCAGGAGGCCTCTGGTCCAACCTTCTCTCACAGCAGGGTCAGCTCTGAGGTCAGACCAGGCTGATCAGGGCTTCATCCAGTCAGGGCTTGAAAACCTCCAAAGACAGAAAGTGCATCACCTCTCTGGGCAACCTGTGCCTCTGCTTGGGTGTCCTCATGGGGAAAAACTTGTATCCAGTTGTTGTGGTTTAATCCCGGCTGGCAGCTAAGCACCACACAGTTGCTCGCTTGCTCCCCCGCAGTGGGATGGGGAGAAGAATCTGAAGGGTAAAAGTGAGAAAGAAACTCGTGGGTTGAGATAAAAACAGTTTAATAATTAAAAAGAAATTAAAAAAAAAATTGTGAGGAAAAAGACCCACCAAAACAAGAAAGAGAGAGAAAAATAAAACCCAAGAAAAAAAACAAGTGATGCAAATGAAAACAATTGCTCACCACCAACTGACCGATGCCCAGTCAGTCCCCGAGCAGGGGCCCCCCCGTCAACCTCCATCCCCAGTTTTATTGCTGAGCATGATGTCATATGGTGTGGGATACCCCTTTGGTCAGTTGGGGTCAGCTGTCCCAGCTGTGTCCCCTCCCAACTTCTTGTGCACCCCCAGCCTACTCGCTGGTGGGGTGGGGTGAGAAGCTGAAAAGGCCTTGACTCTGTGTAAGCACTGCTCAGCAGTAACAAAAACATCCCTGTATTATCAACACTGTTTCCAGCACAAATCCAAAACATGGCCCCATACTAGCTACTGTGAGGAAATTTAACTCTATCCCAGCCAAAACCAGTATACCAGTATTAACCTCTCTTGTTTCAACTTATACCTGCTTTCTCTCATCCTCCTGTCCTATACTGCTGTGAAGAGCCTGGCTCCTTCTCCTCAGTGACCTCCCTGTCAGCACTGGGAGCTGCTGTTAGGTCCCCTGAAGCTATCTCTGCCCAGGCTGAACAAGCCCACTCCTCCAGCCTCTCCTCATAGGGCCAGTGCTCCAGCCTCCACCACCTTGCTGGCCTCTGCTGAACTTGATCCAGTTAGTCAATGTTTCTCCTGTATTCAGGGCCCCAAATTTGGATGCAGTAATCTAGATGTGATCTAATGAGTGCTGAGTAGAAGGGGATAATCACTTCCCTTGGTCTCTGGTTCTGCCCCTGTTCATGCAGCCCAATATGCTGTTGGCCTTTGTTGCTGCCACAGTCACTGCTGGCTCATGGTCAGCCTGCTGCTCATCAACCCCCATGGCCTTCTCCATAAAGCTGCCCCCAGCCAGGCAGAATCAGCCTGTGCTGGTGCCAGAGGCTCTTCCTTTCCAGGAGCAGGACTTTGCATTTGTCCTTGAGTTTCATAAGGCTGGACCATTCCTCCAGCCTGTCTAGGTCCCTCTGAATGGCCTGCTCTCAAGTGTATTCACTAATCCCCCCAAACTGGTGTCATCTGCAAAATTTAATTAGCAATAGATCCATGCATGTAGGCAATGGATACGGCTACATGATTTTTTGCAGACCAACACGAGCTCACTCTTTCTCTGCTCCAAGTGTTTATGTGGCATCCAGCCTAAGCTAATATACTTTGCCTCACAGCAGAGCTTAATAGCTTGGGATCAGGATTGTGCTAATCGCAGCTAAACAGCTTTTGGTTCAGAGCACAGGAAAATTGAGCTGTGTCTGCTCCAACATCCTGTATGAGTGTAATACGTAAGTCCACCAAAATGTGTGTTCCATTAGCTCTGGTGGAGCTCCTGAATGAGGAACTGGCAAGCCTGAAAGATGCGGTGTCATGATAAAGTGGATCCGAACCCAGTGATGGCGAGAAAACTGAAAGTGAGTGTATTAATTAATCTGAAGTCACTTACAAGAACGCTGAAAAGAAATCATTATCTATCACCAAAACTGAGGATATGTTATCCTAATTGTCTGATAGAACAGCATCACTGTTTGTGATTTCCAGCATGATTTCTGGCATATTGAATAATATGCCTCCCAGCCACCCAGCAACAACTCCCCTAGATTTTGGCAGGCTTTGGGTTGTGTGAATGCTTATGGGCATCGACAGAACTGTGCACAAAAGAGCTTCCAAGTGCGCTGGCAGCAGCTGCAGCTGATGGCAGCCTTGCTTCAGGAAGGAATAAGCCAAGGAAAGGCATGTCAGGCTCCTGATACCAGCCTGCGATAAGCTAAACAGATGTTGGAAGTTCAATGTTGGGAGTCAGATGTTACTCAGGACGGAGAGAAGCTGAGGCTTAGGTGAATTGATGCTCCCTGAAGAGATGCCTGTTGGCTTCCAGAGGACTCCAGTTAGACCCAGAAAAGTAGGGTGGCTAACAAAATGCAGAGACATGAAGGGAATCCATATATTTATAGGGATGACCAGGTTAATGATATAACTTCTGCTCACCCTTACCTTGCAACCACAACAGTTTATAATAAAGAATGGGCATTATCAAAAGGTCAGTAGCTGATGTTGTAAACAGTCAAAAATCTAAACAAATAAAGCAAGCACCAGCCTTAAAGTTCCATGTTCTTATGGAGTAGCTAGAAACACAGTGCAGTGCTGGTAGAGGAGACCTAGAAACAGCTCTGGTACAAACCCATCAGGCAATCACTGCCTGAGAAGTACCTTTGAAGGAAAGAAAATATCAGATCACCTATTAGAGATGGCACCCCATGAAATAATTTTTTTCTTGTACACCTGTTTTAGGTAACTAACAGAAAAAAAGCTTTTGGGTCTGACATTTTTGATGGGGTGGGTCTGCTAGGCTGACTTTGGGTCAAATCACAGGCTGTTAGGAAACATCATGAAGCAGCTGTAGAGTGCACCTGAGTACATTGAGCCTGAGGGCTGTGACAGCATCGGAGGTAGGGGTGCCGCTACGGTCATTATTCCTTTATTGTTTTATTTATTGCTTTATTTATTATTTTAATTATTATTGTATTATTTATTTATTTTATTTGAGAACTCCATCTAACATCTAATCCTTTAAGAGCGTCTACACTTCCCGGTAAATAAAAATATTCCTTAACAATTAAAAGGAGACAGATAGCATCACTATAAGATTATAACGGAAAATTGTTCACTAATCGAATCCTCCCATTACATCTGTGCATGTTTTGACATGTGTTGCAGCCAGTTCCTGCCCATTTGGGGATACGTGCCTGGGCAGCAGACTGAACGCAGTGTAGGTGCAGAGGCACCTGGGGCAACTCTGTTTTGGGAGCAGCAATACCATGGCCAGGCTGTGCTGGGCTCTCTGTACTCCTGGCAGAGGTCAGCATGACTTCAGGGCTCTCTGTGGCCCATGGCCTTTGTGGCCATTGTCACGTCCCACCTACGAGAAGGGGAGAGTGACTAAGGTCCGCAAATCCCCTCGGTGTGGATTAAGGTGAGATAACACTCAAGGTCCATACACGAACATCAACTTCAATGGAACGAACACTCTATAAGCATCAACCCTCTGTGTATTAATATGTCACATAAGGTAAGCGGCTTTATGAGAAGTTGAGGTAGGCCTTGTGTTACTTAGCAGCATCAAGGGCAAAGAGCGAGAAGGAGGAGAGGGGGAGAGAGAGAGCTGGGAAGCAAGAGAGAGAGCGAGAGAGATCACCAATCCTGGATCCAGCGTCGGACCTGCCAACGGGGGGTGTCGGTGTGGAGAGCGCCCCAAGGAGGCTCGTGTGCGCCCCTATTTATTGGCCCTAGTCCAAGGTTTCTAGAGTCTTCTCTCACCCCAGCTCCAGGAGTGGTTGAGACATTAGTCAGTCAAGGAGAGTGACACCGGGCCCCTCCCCATGGCTGGCTTCTGGAGCTTTCTCTTGGGGCATTGTCTGTGCTCACAGCACAGTCACTTGGGCCTCGTCCCTTACAGCCATTGACCGTTCCTTTCTGTTTTGCCTCCTACGTGTTTGTGTGCCAGGTGATAGGTAGAAGAAGAGAAAAAGCAAGGCCAGTTACCAGCAAAATCCTAAGAGAAATCCTGCTTAGGGCTGAGACATTTCTGCAGATCATGGAGAAATCTGGTCTTCAGCCCTTGGGAACGACCTCCTGAAATGATTGCTTTGGACCCTCTAACTGATTTCAGGGGAAGGGAGAAGGGGAGATGGAGGAGGAAAGGTGGGAGAAGAGCTCCATTTATACTTAATTAGTATGAAATCCTAGAGGTTAGAAATAAAAAGCCACTGACTTGTAGGTAGAGCCCAAACACAATAAAACATGAGAGAAACTAAAAAATGACAGGGAGTAGCTCTTGAGCCAGACAAAAAGCAGATAGGGGAAGATGAACAAGATTTTCCCCATGAGTGAGTTGTCTGATAGCAAGACCAATACACTGGTGCACGACAGATGAAACGGGAGGTAAAAGGCAAAGCTGGTTATCAAGAAGGTTGTGAAAACTGATTCAGGAAGGTTGTTTAAGAGGGAAATACTTCTTAACTTTATGGTGAAGGATCAATTTCTGCTAAAAAACGTGAAAATGAAATGTGGATTAGCCACACAAAAAAGGAAAAAATGCATGAAAAAATGAGTAGAGCATTTCTGAATGATAAATTAATACTGTCCAGTAGCTTAAAAATATCTTCTGCTTCCTGGCTATCCATGGGTATTACTGATGATTGGTCATACTTTTTCTTCACCTTCCTTTGATAAACAAATTAAGCAGGTTTAATCTCTCTTTTCAAGGTGAACTTTGTTTTTCTAACTGTATTGCTAGGGCTTCTCTGAATCTGTTCTCTGCATTTTCTCGGCATCCTGCTTAACCAGGATTAAATCAGAATTGTGTAGAATCTTGCAAATAGCTCTCCCTCACTAATAACTCCCCATTTTCTGTCTCCTATAGATCACACTTTCCTTCTTCATGGCTCTACCAAACCAGCAGATAATGATTATCAACAACCTTTATGATAACAATTATGATTATCAAATTATTTTATAGATTTTTGAAAGAAACATATTTATAAATAAAATACATAAAATTACTTTCTATATATTTATATATAGAATATATACATAATATATAATATATGCATCTTATTATTTATTATAATAATCAATAATCTTTTCTCTGACTGCAGGATGGAGGCAGGGTGCAGGCTTGTTGACACTGCAGTCGGACTCATGCTACCAGTCTGTCTTCAAAACCCTGTTTAACACCCCTCATTTCACACAGACGGCTCTTCTGTTCTGTTGTGATCCCTGGCGAGCCGGTACAAGAGAGGAAGATGAGAGATCCCTGAAATGTTTTCCATAGCTTTACTTATATCCATTGAGGTGTCTGGAAATTGTTACATATGGGTCTTTTCACCTTTCTCTCCTGAGCATATTTCTTTGGCATTTAAATCATGGCAAATAATGTGTTAAACATGACTCTGCTCTGACTGTTGAACATAATGATTCATGCTAGCTCATGCCTATCTTACACTCCGTGTCATATCATGTTTAAGAAGGTATTAGGTACCATTGCTTAGGTGAAATATCTTCTCATGTAGGAAAATATCCTTTCATAAATAAACCAAGACTGGAAGTGACACAGGTCTGAGCTGATTACTGAGGAACAACCTGTAAAAGCACAAAACTAATTCTACATAGTTTTTCAAACATTCCCATAAAGCTTTTCCATGGTAAACAAAGAAAATAAGCCCATAGCAGGAAAAGCTGAATCAGTTATTTGCATCCATGTTCACCACAACAGAGTGCAGGGAGACGCCCATGCTGGCATCCTTCCAGATGGAAACTACACAGAGTAGCTGTCTTGAAGTGAAGTGTGTGTAGAACAGTAGATAAAATGAAGAGTAACAAATTACCAGGGCCAGATGTTTCACCTAGATGTTTTCAAAAAGAAGTTCATTTAAGAACTCAGGAATAAAATACCTGAATGACTATCCATGCTTGTAATTTTTGCTTCAAACCCCTTTGGTTCCCACAGGGCTGGAAAGCGACTGATGAGACCATTTTTCAGAAAGGGTTCCAAGAGGGAGCTGAGGAACTACAGACTGGTATGTTCAATATCCGTACAGGACACTTTCACAAGATTTCTAATAAAGTATAAAATTAGAGGAGACGTGAATAGCTATGACATTGGGCAAAAGTCAATATGAATTTTGTGAGTGCAAATCATACCTCACATACCTACTTGAATTGAGAGAATCAGCTTATAGGGATATGGGAAATCCTGGCTCCCTAGATTTCCAAAGGCATTTGAGTTCAGTGCCAAAGGTTTTTAAGGAATTTTAAGTGGTCACAGGATAAGACCGCATGGATATCTGGATAGTTGGTTAAAAGACAGGAAATAAAAAGTAGCTGTAAATGGTCAATATGTATATATGAATATATATAGTACATAGTATATGTGTATATATATCATAGAATCATAGAATAATTTGGGTTGGAAGGGATCTTTAAAGGTGATCTAGTCCAACCCCCCTGCAATGAACAGGGACATCTTCAACTAGATCAGGTTGCTCAAAGCCCCATCCAACCTGACCTGGAATGTTGCCAGGGATGGGGCATCCAGCACCTCTCTGGGCAACCTGTGCCAGTGCTTCACCACCCTCAGCGTAAAAAATTTCTTCCTTCTATCTAGTCTAAATCTACCCTCTTTTAGTTTAAAACCATTACTCCTTGTCCGGTCGCAACAGGCCCTGCTAAAAAGTCTGTCCCCATCTTTCTTATAAGCCCCCTTTAAGTATTGAAAGGCTGCCATAAGGTCTCCCTGAAGCCTTCTCTTCTTCAGGCTGAATAACCCCAACTCTCTCAGCCTTTCTTCATAGGGGAGGTGTTCCATCCCTGATCATCTTCATGGCCCTCCTCTGGACCCGCTCCAACAGGTCCATGTCTTTCTTATGCTGAGGGCTCCAGAGCTGGACGCAGTACTCCAGGTGGGGTCTCACCAGAGCAGAGGAGAGGGGCAGAATCACCTCCCTCGACCTGCTGGCCATGCTTCTTTTGATGCAGCCCAGGATATGATTGGCCTTCTGGGTTGCGAGCACACATTGCTGGCTCATGTCCAGCTTTTCATCCACCAGTACCCCCAAGTCCTTCTCGGCAGGGCTGCTCTCAATCCCTTCATCCCCCAGCCTGTATTGATACTGGAGGTTGTCCCGACCCAGATGCAGGACCCTGCACTTGGCCTTGTTGAACCTCATGAGGTTCACATGAGCCCACTTCTCGAGCTTGTCCAGGTCCCTCTGGATGGCATCCTGTCCCTCAGGCATGTCAACCGCACCACTCAGCTTGGTGTCATCTGCAAACTTGCTGAGGGTGCACTCGATCCCACTGTCTATGTCATTGATGAAGATATTAAACAGTACTGGTCCCAATACGGACCCCTGCAGGACACCAATCATCACCAATCTCCATCTGGGCATTGAGCCGTTGACCACTACCCCCTGGATGTGACCATCTAACCAATTCCTCACCCACCGGACAGTCCACCCATCAAATCCATACCTCTCCAGTTTAGAGAGAAGGATGTTGTGGGGAACCGTGTCAAAGGCCTTACAGAAGTCCAGATAGATGACATCTGTAGCCCTTCCCGTGTCCACTGATGTAGTCACTCCATCATAGAAGGCCACTAGGTTAGTCAGGCAGGACTTGCCCTTGGTGAAGCCATGCTGGCTGTCTCGAATCACCTCCCTGTCCTCCATGTGCCTTAGCATAGCTTCCAGGAGGATCTGTTCCATGATCTTCCCAGGCACAGAGGTGAGACTGACTGGCCTGTAGTTCCCCGGGTCTTCCTTTTTTCCCTTTTGAAAAATGGGGGTTATGTTTCCCCTTTTCCAGTCAGTGGGAACTTCACCGGACTGCCACGACTTCTCAAATACGATGGGTAGTGGCTTAGCAACTTCATCCGCCAGTTCCTTCAGGACCCGTGGATGCATCTCATCTGGTCCCATGGACTTGTGCACCTTCAGGTGCCTTAGATGCTCTCAAACCTGATGTTCTCCTACAGTGGGCGGCTCTTCATTCTCCCAGTCCCCACCTTTGCCTTCTGCGGCTTGGGCAGTGTGGCTTGAGCACTTGTCAGTGAAGAATGAGGCAAAAAAGTCATTGAGTACCTCAGCCTTCTCTGTATCCTGGGTAACCAGGTCTCCTGTTTCCTTCTGGTGACGGCCCACATTTTCTCTAGTCTTCCTCCTGATGTACCTATAGAATCTTTTCTTGTTGCCCTTGACGTCCCTGGCCAGATTTAATTCTATCAGGGCTTTAGCTTTCCTAACCTGATCCCTGGCTGCTCGGACAATTTCTCTGTATTCCTCCCAGGCTACCTGTCCTTGCTTCCACCCTCTGTAGGCTTCCTTTCTGTGTTTGAGTTTGTCCAGGAGCTCCTTGTTCATCCATGCAGGCCTCCTGGCGTTTTTGCCTGACTTCCTCTTTGTTGGAATGCATTGCTCCTAAGCTTGGAGGAGGTGATCCTTGAATATTACCCAGCTTTCCTGGGACCCTCTTCCCTCGAGGGCTTCATCCCATGGTAGTCTACCAAGCAGATCCCCGAAGAGGCCAAAGTCTGCTCTCCTGAAGTCCAGGGTAGTGAGCTTGCTGTGTGCCCTCCTCGGTGCCCTAAGGACCTTGAACTCCACCATTTCATCGTCACTGCAGCCCAGGCTGCCCTTGAGCTTCACATTCCCCACCAGCCCCTCCTTGCTAGTGAGAACAAGGTCCAGCGTAGCACCTCTCCTCGTTGGCTCCTCTACCACTTGGAGAAGGAAGTTATCATTGACGCATTCCAGGAGCCTCTCGGATTGCTTATGCCCTGCCATGTTGTGCCTCCAACAGATGTTGGGGTGGTTGAAGTCCCCCATGAGGACCAGGGCTTGTGAGTGTGAGGCTGCTCCTATCTGTCTATAGAGGGCCTCATCCACTCCGTCTTCCTGGTCAGTTAGCCTGTAGCAGACCCCCACCGTAATGTCACCTGTCCCTGCCTTCCCTTTAATTCTGACCCATAAACTCTTGGTCAGCTCCTCATCCATCCCCAGGCAGAGCTCCATGCACTCCAGCTGGTCATTGACATAGAAGGCGACACCCCCTCCTCGTCTCCCCTGCCTGTCCTTCTTAAAGAGCCTGTATCCCTCCATCCCAACACTCCAATCATAGAATCATAGAATCATTAAGGTTGGAAGAGACCTCTAAGATCATCGAGTCCAACCGTCAACCCAACACCACCATGCCCACTAAACCATGTCCCTAAGCACCACATCTACATGTCTTTTAAATACCTCCAGGGATGGGGACTCAACCACTTCCCTGCGCAGCCTGTTCCAATGTTTAACCACTCTTTCAGTACAGAAATTTTTCCTCATGTCCAATCTAAACCTCCCCTGGCGCAACTTGAGGCCATTTCCTCTCATCCTATCACTTGTTACTTGGGAGAAGAGACCGACCCCCACCTCGCTACAACCTCCTTTCGGGTAGTTGTAGAGAGCAATGAGGTCTCCCCTCAGCCTCCTTTTCTCCAGGCTAAACAACCCCAGTTCCCTCAGCCGCTCCTCACAAGACTTGTTCTCCAGACCCCTCACCAGCCTCGTTGCCCTTCTCTGGACACGCTCCAGCACCTCAATGTCCTTCTTGTAGTGAGGGGCCCAAAACTGAACACAGTAGTCGAGGTGCGGCCTCACCAGTGCCGAGTACAGGGGCACGATCACTTCCCTACTCCTGCTGGCCACACTAGTTCTGATACAGGCCAGGATGCCATTGGCCTTCTTGGCCACCTGGGCACACTGCCGGCTCATGTTCAGCCAGCTGTCAACCAGCACCCCCAGGTCCTTTTCCGCCAGGCAGCTTTCCAGCCACTCTTCCCCAAGCCTGTAGCGCTGCATGGGGTTGTTGTGGCCGAAGTGCAGGACCCGGCACTTGGCCTTGTTGAACCTCATACAATTGGCCTTGGACCATTGATCCAGCCTGTCCAGGTCCCTCTGCAGAGCCTTCCTACCCTCGAGCAGATCAACACTCCTGCCCAACTTGGTGTCCTCTGCAAACTGACTGAGGGTGCACTCGATCCCCTCATCCAGATCATTGATAAAGATATTGAACAAGACCGGCTCCAGTACTGAGCCCTGGGGAACACCGCTCGTGACCGGCCGCCAACTGGATTTAACTCCATTCACCACAACTCTCTGGGCCCGGCCGTCCAGCCAGTTTTTGACCCAGTGAAGAGTACACCTGTCTAAGCCATGAGCCGCCAGCTTCTCTAGGAGAATGCTGTGGGAGACAGTGTCAAAGGCCTTACTGAAGTCCAGGTAGACCACATCCACAGCCTTTCCCTCATCCACTAGGTGGGTCACCTGGTCATAGAAGGAGATCAGGTTGGTCAAGCAGGACCTGCCTCTCATGAACCTGTGCTGGCTGGGCCTGATCCCCTGGAGGGGTAGGAGCCATCCCACCACGTCTCCGTGATGCCAATAAGGTCATAGCCCTGCAGGCGTGCACACGTCTCTAACTCCTCTTGTTCATTCCCCACGCTACGTGCGTTTGCATAGAGGCATTGAAATTGGGCCCCCGATGAAGCTGTCTTACTGGCTGGAGTTCCTTTGTGCTGCTCTTCAGGCGCTCTCCTGCTGACCTGTGATCCTCCTCCAGGCTCTGGGCATCTTTTGCTGGCCCTGGCATCAAACTGGTAGGAGTGGGATGGATTGAGGTTCCCCTCCCCTGGCATCTCTAGTTTAAAGCCCTCTTCACCAGCTTGGCAAGCCTATGACCGAAGGTGCTCTTCCCCTTCTCCGACAGATGGACCCCGTCAGCCCCCAGTAGACCAGGTTTCTCAAAGCGAGTCCCATGGTCTGAGTAGCTGAACCCCTGGCTGTGGCACCAGTCCTGTAACCATTTGTTGACTCGCCAGATTCAACTGGCCCTTTCAAACCCCTTCCCTTTGACCGGCAGGATTGATGAAAAAACTACCTGCACTCCCGCGTCCCTTACCACCGCTCCCAGGGCTCTGTAGTCCTTCTTGATAGTCCTCAGACTGCTCCTGGCTGTGTCACTGGTGCCCACGTGAAACAGCAGCAGTGGATAACAGTCAGTGGACTGCACAAGGCTTGGTAGCCTCTCGGTGACATCCCTGATGCAAGCCCCTGGTAAGCAGCACACCGGTCTAAAGAGTGTGTCCGGTCGGCAAATGGGTGCCTCCGTACCTCTCAAAAGAGAGTCGCCTACTACTATCACCTGTCACCTTTTCTTAGTTGTGCTGGTTGTTATACGCGGGGGGGGCAGATCGGGCTGCATTACTCAGCTCCAGCATCTCTCCTGATGTGATGGGTCTTTCCTATTCAGTCTGCAGAGCGGTGAAGCAACGGCACCTCAGGCTTCAGGGGAAGTCTCTTCCTCCTGCTGGCCCTTGCCATTGCAACCGTCCATTCTTCTGCATTATTGGCCCCCCCACTTCCTTCTGTGTGTGCCGGTGGGGGAGTTTTTGGCGGTTTGGCTGTGGGCTGTGGGTCCACTGCAGACTGCACTTGGAATCAGCTATCCTTTTCTGCCTCCCTGATGTTATATGTATGTATATGAACCCTATACTGTTCCTAAGAAGCAGTGTAGATGCAATTACGAGTTTTACACTGACAGTCTGAGCACTACAGCCCAACTACCTGCTGTGACATGGCTTCAGCCTCCTGTAAGTATCTGCTTCTACAAAGCTGGTTCTTCATGGTCCCACCTCACTGGGGAGCCTGAGTTGAGGTCTCTGCCAGTGCATCTTCCATGGCCTTTTTGCCCTTAATGTAGAGTTTTGCCCCTCCATCGGTGTTGCTAGTATTAATCATAGAAAAAGCCCATCTCCTGAATTTGAACACTTGGTGTCAAAGCCAGCTCTTCACATCAGCTGTTCCCCACCTGCCTCAAGGAAGCAGAGAGGACTGCAGTGCACTGCAGTAGTTAATACATCTACTGCCCTGGGCAAATGGGGTCAGTCAGGCTGCACAGCTCTGGCTGGGCTGCTTGCCACGGACTGACAGAGCTGGCATGACAGAGTTGGCATTTACATTTTAGTTAGAGGGTGAATACATCTCATCATTGTTTTAATTTCCCTGCTTGGAATTCTTACTTGATAATCTAGTCTTTTCATGACTCCTCCTACCCAGACGATATGTTAATTTTTCAGTTATCACAGTGGTACAAATGCACCAAAACATATTTTTCTTATGATTCCATGAATATTTGAAATATGCATATATATATATTTCAATGATGAAAAGTATAGTTAATGAAAAAGCAGCATGTCAAGCTAATCTGAGCCTAAATTAAATTCTCAAAGGACTATAAAATTCCACACCATTGGTGGTGCTAACACTAATAGCCTGGGCTGGCAATATACGAATGACTCTGGCTCTAGAAGACCAGGCTGGTATTTTAATCACCCAAACACTAATAGCCTGGCCTTGCTGGCATTATAATTGTTATGGCACTAATAGCCTGGGCAACATGGTATTTTAATCATCCTGGATCACAGCCTAGAAATGTTGATTTTTAACATTTGTTAAAATGTTTGTAAAATTTGTTTAAAATGTTAATTTTTAACATTTCTGTCTTTTTGTCAAGGTTAACAAGAGGTCTACCACAGATATGACCAATTACAAAATGCAGAAAACACTATTTTTACTTAAAAAGGAATCAAACTTGGGAGTCTCGGCACTCACGGTACTGGACACTTTTCAGTTAGATCACCTCTTTCCCATCTTTCTTCTTTTTTTTAAACTTCTTTTCCCTGCAGCACCTTTAAAGCACATGTGAGTCACTTGGGACAGCTGGATTGGCTGTGCTGAAGTGTTTGCTGTTCTAAGTATTACAATGATCTTACTACAACAACCAGCTAAGGCAGTCCCAGATATTTAACCTCATACAATAAAAACACTCTCACTATTGTTGATATTTTAAGAAATTAATCCAGATTGTCAACAATTCAGCTTATCTTTAAATGTCACTAATTAGTTATCTGTTGAACATTCATTGACTTCAAAGAGTCCATTTAATCTTTGCTGTTACATAGTGCAGGTCACTAACAGATGGATTTTGCAGGAAGGTTTTATGGCCAAGCTTCATTTTTATCCCCTTTAATTTGAGGATGGGAATGCTGGGAGCTGGGGAGACGGATTAAGCAGGAAATTGCTGGTTTTCCTCCAACAGTTGAGGACTGTGATCTTGCAATGCCTGGAAAAATTTAATCAAATTGTTGAGGAATTAGAGCGCTCTCTACAAAAATTAACTGTGGTTAAGATTTTGAATTTTCTTTCGTATTTCTCATAACGGCTGGGTCACCTCTTCTGAGATTTTCCACAAAGTTAAAGCAGTCAAAGCTCCCTTATAACTTCTGAACGGCGTCCGTTACCTAAATGCAATACATTGCCATTTGAGGAAAATTTCAGCTCCCCTCATTATGGTGATGGCTGTGGGCTGCATGTGGATGATGAAACCATTTGCTCGACCTCAAGCACTGCAGTGGTACGGTGCATTGCAGGGGTGAGAGACGGCGCTTGTTTTTGGCTGTCCCTAGCCTGGCGCTGCCCGGTGGGAGCGCAGCTCTCCCCACCCTGCCACGGCCACTGCGCTGCATGGTGGAGAGTGCCTGAGGGGCGGCAGGGGATGTGGTTTTGTGCCTCTCCCTCCATGGGCATCGTGCAGAGGCTGCCATCACCAGGAGTGTTGTGTGAGAGGAGGTGTCCCATCTGGGGAGGAGGAAGGTGAAATAAAAGAGGCAGAGAAGTAAAAAAAATGGTTCTGGCTGAGGGAGGAGGCGGGTGAACTTTATAAAGCATCAGCCTCGTGGGCGACCCATTTGAGTAGCTGGCTGCGCTTCACCCATGTCAGCGCCAATAAAAGTCATACCAAACTTAGCAGCAGCAATGAGCCCTCTAATTTTACTGGATTTCCACAGCTGGGATCGTGAATTCATCAATCAAATACTTATTTTTGCCTTTGTTTTAAAATGTCTCTGGAGGGGAAATTCGCCCTTCACCTGCTTCCCACGAGGGAAGCCCAGCTGCTCTTTCAGGCTAAGTTTCCAGACACAGGGCCGCCCTCAGCTGACGTTTTTCCCTAAGAAGATTGCTAATAATGCTAGCCATTCCCAATCTATTTTTTCACCCTAGGAAGGGAATTTCAAAGGAGGACTTTTCAAGCCTGCTGCTTAGAAAGGATTTGAGCACTTTGTGAGAGAATGTTTTTAAAGTGTTGTCTTTTCAATGTCCTGTCCCCCATTGCCTCCTATCATTGCAATGCTTCCTGTGTCATCCGTGGCTTCATTCCCAGCCCCCTATATGGATTTTTTTCTGCTTTCAGGGTCTGACATTGATAAACAGGGCTGATGCCACCCTACTGACCTATGTGGCCAGCACAGCCCTGGGCAGTTGCAGCTGACACGTGTGCCCTGCTCGGGAAGCGAGGTGTCGTTCTCAGCGTGCCACCGCATTGGAGCCAATGCTTTCGGCAGCTAAACTTAGAAGCAACACAGCAGCTGTGTGAGATCATTGTGCTGCAGGAGCTTATCCAGCGGGGCAATGTTTTGGAGACTGGCTCTGCATCTTTTCCTGGCTAAACAGTCTGCTCTGCCTGGTTACAATGTCCTTTCGTTTACTTGAACTCAGAGAGGATTTCTTATTGTGACTGTGCTGAACTTTGGTAAAGCTGAGGTGTGATGACCAGAAAAATGTGTTTTCCCTGATCTCTGTGCTACAAAAAGCAATATTGTAGGGCCAGTTTTGTTGCTTACTTATGCTCAGCACCTCCTGACCTTTCATGATCAGGACTCTAAATACAAGGATGTTGGCCTCCTCTGGTAAATTGCTTGTGATAATACAGATAATTTCACTATCAGATGTAGTTTAACATGAAACAGGCTTCTTTTACTTGGAAGATTAATATATCCTTTTATACAATGCTGCAGATGCCTCTTAGTGTTTGCAGTGTTACTTTAACCTTCAACATGAGAGAAGTCAGCCTCAGCTCCTTGGCAGGAAAACAGGTTTTTTTTAACCAAAAGCAGCAGAATCATAGTAAAGTCCAGGAGTTCTCTAAGGAGTCCTCCTCTGTCTGTACGAAGCTGCAATACCACTGTGTTTTCTTCTTGTCAGTATTTGTTTTCTCTGCCTCTGCAGGTGTTACCCTGTAGACAAGCTATTTCTAGTGCATCTTCTGTGCAGCCAAGGGCCGCAGAGGGAAAAGAGAGCTCCAGTCTCCCTAGAAATCCCTAATCTCACACTTTCAGCCAGTCCTGAAGCTCTTGTGAAGTGCTATGTTAGTATAGCATTTTAAATGAAGACTGACAGGTTGGAAGGACTGGCTGTGGGTTGCTGAACCATGGGGAGGGACAGCACTCTGCACTGACACGTGGAATTCAAAGCAGCAGGACTGGCAAGATTAGAAGAGCTCTCAAAGGAAAGGTTTCTTGGTTTTCCTTGGAGGACAACCTGACAGGTTAACATGGGTGACTAAGGTGAGAGAATGAAAAATCTTAGAAATGCCTTAAATGATCCGATCTTTGTTTCTGTTAAAGGTTGTATCTGAGATCCCCGATTCTTCTGAGTCTGCTTTAAGCAGAGTTGATCACATGAATAGGAACACGAACGTGAAGTACATAAGAAGCTAAATTTTAAAATGTGTAAGTGCTAACAGCTACCTGTGCCAACTTGGAAAAGAGAAACCAAACTCAGGATGCTACTGGTAGCACACGGACTTCTGCACCTTGATGTAATCAGCACCAATGAAATTACTCTAAGGCAGTCCTAAAGAGCATGAGCATAGCACACTGTTGGTAAAGGAGAGAGGCAGAAGCAGAACAGTAAGGGTATTTACTAAAGCTGCTATACAGACAGAAGTTTTCAGAAGGGACTTCTTCAAATCGTGAACATTTTAATGTAATCATTTTTTTGACACGGCAGGATAGTTCAAGCATGAAATAAATAGGTAGAAACATCTGTTATTTCTATTGTATAAGCTGAAAGAAATGCAAAAATTGAAGAAATAATGCAGCAAAATGTCAGGAAGTAAATTTGAATCAAACAGAACAAACCACAAAATTGGATCTGTTGCAGGAAATACTTACTTCAAATACCTGTTATGCCTTGAGTAGCATCTCTTCAAAATGTGTTATTTTGGCCTTCTGTCTTGGTACCCTTCTCCATCTGATAACTACCCCGTGCCTGCAGTTTGTATTGTGCTCCTGAAACCTGAGGTTAGTCAGGACCATATCTCTTTAAAAAAAACCCCCACACATAAAGAAAGAAAAAACCCACGCTGGGAAGGGGGAGCTAAAGCCTCTGCTGCATTCGGCTGTTTGGATACATAGTGGCTGCAGCAGTAGTCACGCATCCCTCTGCAGCCTGCTGATTTTGCAAAAGAGGGTGAAAAGGATCGTTTTGTGGTCCAGATGCTGTCAAACAGGAGCAACCAATGGAAGAAATGGCACAATGAGCAGACAAGCATGTGGAAGCAGTTTATGAAGAAATAGTTAAATACTGAGCTTTGTCCCGGCCGATGCTGTAAGTACGAGCTCGATAGCAGATCCTGTGGCCACTGCAGTTGTTTGTGGGAGATGTTTTATGGGTATCCCGATGCTTTTAGCACTCACAGGTGGAGAAAGCATTGACTGTGACACGTTTAATAGTGTATTTAGGCAAATAACTGTATTGTCTGTGTCTCAACAGGATTTTTGGGTGACTCATGAGCTGCAGTGCACTGGCAGGGTGGGTGAAGCATAGGACTTTGCACATTAGCTTGTTCTCCTTTCCTGATGGCTTGTCTGGGCTCCGCTCTATAGATGTGCTAGCAGATTGCTGCAGTACCACCCTCCCTGTGCAAAGGCCTCTCTGAATTTCAGCACTGCCTTCAAGCGCTGGGATACACAATACATTTTTTCACGCTACAATGGCTGACTTAATTTTAAAAAATCCTAGAATGGTTACACAAACTTACTTCATGCCAAGTGCTCGATTCTTATTTTTTCTTATGTATGCAGTTGTAGAAAGCTTATGAAATTCCAAAAGCTTTGTGTGTTACCATTGGGAGACTGGTTCTTAACATAGCTCTCCCAAAGAGAGTGCCAAGTATGATTTATTACTCAAAGGAATGAACATTTTCCTATCTTTGGTCTGTTTCTAGCTGAAGTAGATGTATGTATTTTTAAATGTAAACATTTGTTCTTATGGAAATCCAATGTTTTGTTCTTTGGCAAATGGTTTGATGCTTTTTATTCTGCATATGCCCTAATGATCTAGTACAGCTTTAAAAACAAGTAAAAAAGCAGAGCTAGAGCAAGTTTACTGCACTCTGTTTCTCAGCAAATTTTTTTGGTAATCAGGCAAAATTTTTTATTGTAGCTAAAACTATGCATGTCAGCAGAGTAAAAAACTAAGTATGAGTATTTTCCTTGTTATTTTATGAGAATATTAATTTTGCTTTCATCTGTCTAAGTACTGCATAAGGCCATGGTGACTTGCTGTAAACCAAAGAATATCATCTATTTGATGGCCTCTGCGGTTGTACCTTGGTACTTACCCAGCTGCTGCAGAAACCGCTGGGAGATCTCACTCTAGTAGCAGAGGAGGTAACAGCGGGGTAGTTGTGATGAGCAGCCTGTGCTGGTATGTTAAGGAGGATGAGTAGTTGATGCAAGGAGGAGTTGTCTTTTGTACATCTCTTTTGGGACCTGGCAGAATTGCAGCTCCTGATGCTGATGGCTGCAGGTAACTAAACACTTCTGCCCCCATCACGCTGATCACCTCAGTGGGGACATAAGGCAGAGCCTCCCCTTACATTGAGGAACTCACAGGGAAATTTTCCCATCATTGCTTTTGGAGTTGCCCTCACCTTGTATTCTGAGAGGTATTACAGCTCCGTCAGCTGTTTATTTGCAAAACAAGTTCTTATTGCTTGCTACCAGAAACTGAATTATAAGAGGCTCAATTTAGCCCTTAATGACCTTATATACAAAATACTGTTACCTAGGGAGTGCTCCAGCAGTGAATGTGAATGCTGAGGCTGTGGCATTGTTAGTGTTCATTCTTGTTCCTTCCTCTCCTGTGTCAGGATTATCACCCTCCCAACACCAAGCAGCATCTCTGGTTGGAAACAGGATTTCCAAAGATTGAGAGAGTAATCATTTGCGTTGTCATGTGAGCGTTATAAGAACACAAAAAGAATACAAAAACTGAATCCCACACAGAGAATTTCTGTTCCCATACTGAAAAAGTGCAGGACCATCACATAATTTAATTAGATAAAATTGTTTTATAGGCTGCTTACTGTCGTGTGAAGACAGTGGGAAAAGTTCAGCTGCTGTGTACTTCATTGTTTTCAGCAGAATTACACTGGGGTGAATTTGGCTTTTTTGGGGCCAACTCGAAAACCTTTTCTTTCTCCGTCCCTCTTTCTTAATTGTTTTCTTGCTTCTCAGACATGATTTTTTATGGCAGCAGGCCCAGATTAATTAAAAAATAATATGGAGGATCTAAGATGCCCAAGTTAGGACCATGCTTGCCTGAGGCTTCCTGTAAAGTCAATGGAAACACAGGGCACTTCCAGGAAAACTGATATACCATATACCTAAAATTAGCCAGTGGTCATTGCGCTTCAAAATGTTTGGAGCTGCTTGGACCCTAGTCTCAAAAGCACAGTTTCTAAAATACTGGATGAGTTTTTCTGTTAAAATATACAAAAATGAAGGTTTTTATAATCCAAAAGAGCATTTTCTTGAAGAGTTTAAATGGTGTCTAGCTGCCCAGTTGCAGCTGAACCCCTGGAATAACACACAGAATTGAAAAAAATGCATGTCAGATTTTGAAGTATTTGATCTTTTGAAAGATTTAATATTTTTAGAAATAAGTGTTAAGTCATTCAGCAATATTTTTGTTATACACACAGTTATTCAGCAATTATTTCTGCCTCAGCTAAGAAATATAACAAATCACACATTAATTGGTACAGTAGGTTTTCTCTGTAGATCACATTCAGATTTTCTTATAAGTGTGTATTTAATGGATATATTTGCATTTTAGCAGTCTTGAACTAAATATTTAAATGGTGTGGTCTAGTTTATTAGCATTTTTCATCTTCTTTTTGATGAGCTCAATAGAAGATGGTCATTGTTTGGAGTTTTTAGCAAGTATGTTGTTGGTTGTGATGGAGGTACACCAGAGCTGTGTAAGGAAGGAAGGTTTCACATTGCCTGTGAAGACCTACATGTGTTTACAAAGAAATGTGCAGCCATGAAGGTCAGACTAGAAATAAATGAGGCTTAGTTGTCTTCCCTAAACTTACCTGTAGAAATTTTCTCCACCCAGGTGAAGCCAGGGATCAGGTTAGGAAAGCTAAAGCCCTGATAGAATTAAATCTGGCCAGGGACGTCAAGGGCAACAAGAAAAGATTCTATAGGTACATCAGGGATAAAAGGAAGACTAGGGAAAATGTGGGCCCTCTCCAGAAGGAAACAGGAGACCTGGTTACCCAGGATACAGAGAAGGCTGAGGTACTCAACAACTTTTTGCCTCATTCTTCACTGACAAGTGCTCGAGCCACACTGCCCAAGTCACAGAAGGCAAAGGTGGGGACTGGGAGAATGAAGAGCCGCCCACTGTAGGAGAAGATCAAGGTTTGAGAGCATCTAAGGCACCTGAAGGTGCACAAGTCCATGGGACCTGATGAGATGCATCTGCGGATCCTGAGGGAACTGGCAGATGAAGTTGCTAATCCACTACCCATCGTATTTGAGAAGTCGTGGCAGTCCGGTGAAGCTCCCACTGACTGGAAAAGGGGAAACATAACCCCCATTTTTCAAAAGGGAAAAAAGGAAGACCCGGGGAACTACAGGCCAGTCAGTCTCACCTCTGTGCCTGGGAAGATCATGGAACAGATCCTCCTGGAAACTATGCTAAGGCACATGGAAAATAAGGAGATGATTGGTGACATCCAGCATGGCTTCACTAAGGGTAAATAGTGCCTGGCAAATTTGGTGGCCTTCTACGATGGGGTTACAGCATTGGTGGATAAGGGAAGAGCAACTGACATCATCTACCTGGACTTGTGCAAAGCCTTTGACACTGTCCTGCACGACATCCTTGTTTCTAAATTAGAGAGACATGGATTTGACAGATTGACCACTCAGTGGATAAGGAATTGGCTAGGTGGACACACTCAAAGAATTGCAGTCAACGGCTCGATGTCCAAGTGGAGACCAGTGACAAGTGGTGTTCCTCAGGGGTTGGTATTGGGACTGGCACTGTTTAATGTCTTTGTTGGCAACATGAACATGGGATTGAGTGCACCCTCAGCAAATTTGCCAACAACACCAAGCTGTGTGGTGCAGTTGACATGCTGGAGGGAAGGGATGCCATCCAGAGGGACCTTGACAGGCTTGAGAGGTGGGCCCATATGAAGCTCATGAAGTTCAGCAAGGTCAAGTGCAAGGTCCTGCACATGGGTCGGGGCAATTCCAAGCACAAATACAGGCTGGGCAGAGAATGGATTGAGAGCAGCCCTGAGGAGAAGGACTTGGGGGTGTTGGTTGATGAGAAGCTCAACATGACCTGTTGAGCAATGTGCGCTTGCAGCCCAGAAAGCTAACCGTATCCTGGGCTGCATCAAAAGAAGCATGGCCAGCAGGTCAAGGGAGGTGATTCTCCCCCCCTACTCTGCTCTGGTGAGACCCCATCTGGAGTACTGCGTCCAGCTCTGGAGCCCCCAGCACAAGAAAGACATGGACCTGTTGGAGCGGGTCCAGAGGAGGGCCATGAAGATCATCGGGGGATGGAGTACCTCTCCTATGAAGAAAGGCTGAGAGAGTTGGGGTTGTTCAGCCTGGAGAGGAGAAGGCTTCGGGGACACCTTCTTGCAGCCTTCCAGTACCTAAAGCTGGAGAGGGACTTTTTGCAAGGCATGCAGTGATAGGACAAGGGTTAATGACTTTAACCTGAAAGAGGGTAGATTTAGATTAGATATAAGGAAGAAATTCTTCACTATGAGAGTGGTGAGGCACTGGAACAGGTTGCCCAGAGAAGTTGTGATGCCCCCTCCCTGGAAGTGTTCAAGGCCAGGTTGGATGGGGCTTTGAGCAATCTGATCTAGTGGAAGGTGTCCCTGCCCATGGCAGGGAGGATGGAACTAAATGATCTTTAAGGTCCCTTCCAACCCAAACCATTCTATGAATCTATGAAACCAAAATAAGGCAGCATTTCTGATAAGCGATAGTTACACTCAGGACACGATGGGGCAGGTGTTTTGAGCTCCTCTGGTGACCTCTCAGGAGGGCATGAATGTGCCCCAGGCTCCTCTCAGTGGTAAGGTTTGGCTTCTTTTTTCTTACAGGAGAATGATACAGCTGGTTGCATATCCCAGTCACCACCTATTTGAAATAAGACAGCTGGTGGAAAATAGTAAAGGTCAGAGCTTTAACATTCTGGTCTCCCATGAAGAAGGAGATAACAATGTTAGTATTTAAATTACCAGTTTTAGTTAAAGCTTCAGTGAAGCAAAAGGAACAGCTTTTACCTTGTTTTAGAACAGGCTAATTTACCTGGCTGTCTCTTCATTAGTTATCTATGGTACACTGTGGAGCTCTGCAGCATTAACAGCAAAATTATTGTCAGGTTTTAACTAATGTAAGCTGAGATCCTGGAGAACATGATAGTAGCTTCAGAGTTGTCTCATGTGCTTTACAAGCAGCCACCAGCTGTCGCCGAGTCCTGTTCCATAAAATCATTCGCACTATGAAAGAAAGTGCTAATGTCAGGAGATGTCTGGAGACTCATTGGGAGAGAAGGGGAATTGCAGTACTGTGCTCTCAATCCTTGCTTATGCTGCCTGCTCTTTCCCCATAAACTGCCCCCTGTAAACCTTTCCCTTCATTCTCAAATTTCTCCCTCCATATTGTTCTTTTTCTCCATCCCAGGCTAATTCCTACATGAATTACCACTTCTGATCAACTCTCATGAGATTTTTTGTAACAGCAGTATCCCTGGCCTGCCCCAATCCTCCAGCAGCATCTCACATTTCTCCTACTCCCCAAGGGTGAATTTGGAGGCCCTGGCCATATCTGAGCTCCTAAATAAGAGCTAGGGAAGAAAAATCTGCTCAGGTCCTTAGCTCTCTCCTTTGTGCTCAGAGGTGCAGCTAAGCTCATGCCTGCATGGGACCAGCACAAGCATGTGATGAGCCAGGCTCTCCGTCTAGAGCAGTCCACGGATGGGAGATGGAGCAAGCTGTGCACTGGAGGGTGATTTTTGAAATGTAGAGTGATGTGGAGCCTCTTTCCAGATTCTAACAAGTAATTTTCACCTCATTACCTTCATGTTCATATTGGACTGGCATTGGAAACCCTTCCCTGGCTCTTGGCATAGGCTCATGTTACCCCAGCAGTCCTGTGCCTTGCAGTATCTCAGCCTAACAGAGTTGATCCACCACAGCAAATTAGATTTAAAAGTTGAAGAACTTAAAGTGCTTTCTGGTTTGCTTTGGTTACTTTTGTCAATGCTAAACACATCTCTTTAAATCATATGGGTTGTTTGATGTTTATACAATGTACGTATATGTACACGGGGACTTCCCCCAAACAGCAGTAGTGGTGTGGAAAGCTCATCACTTTAGGACATATGCAATTATATACAATAAATTATTTGGTTGCATATGTTAGAGAGCACTCCCCTACTGCAGAAAAATGGATCATTAGACCTGAAAGAGCTTTTTCATCTGTTCTGTGATGCCACAAAAACAGATTCCAGTTTCTCATTAGCTGTGACAAGGATGATGTCAGGCAAGTTGTGCATGCCCTGTCTTATAAATAATAAATGAGAAGGACCATGTCTCCTCTTTCTCTAATGGATCAATGTTATAGCTGGATGGAAAAGGCACCAGCTTGCTTTATGGAACATAATGGAGTAACAAAATTGCTCGGACTTGGTTGAGTGTATTGATCCCAGGGGCTCCTGCTTGCCCCTGTGTCTTGATCTCTGGCATCTCTCTCATCATGCTGTAAAATACTACTTTGATTAAGAGGAATAACAATAAGCTCTTAAAGTTTTATAAAAAAACCTAGAAATAATAGAACAAGGTGCATGTTCTTTTTGGTCAACCTAAGCTCTATAATATAAAAAACTTCCAAATATCCTTTCAGTGGAGCTTCATTTATTAATTATTAATTTAGCAACTCCAATCTGAAATGTGCTTCTCATTTCTTTCTTTCTTTCTATTGCAGTGCTTGCATAGAGAGCTTTGTTGTTATAAGCTTCTCATTAATCATAATTTTCACTAATAAGGTGCTGTTTAATCAAGTAGTTCAAAACACTCTGCCAACACTCATGAATGCAGCTTTATGATACGCCTGTTGCTTAATATAGCTGTTTGTGAATAATGTTATTTCTGTTTCATATGCTGAAATGTCCATATTCAGTCCCTTGGTCATTTTCTTTCAGTGTTAGGCCACCTTTTTAGCATTTTTAATCAAGAAAAAAAGAGCATTGAAATACCTATTTAGAAAGTAATACCTAGAACTGGGTATGTTGTGAAGCAATAGAAGAAAAGGAAAAGATGTTAAATCATGGGCACACCAAATCTTGGCAGAGTTCTTCTAAGAATATTTTTCAACAACAGTTGCTGTCGTTAATGGCACCTGCTAAATAAACAGGCTACATTTCAGTGCTTTCACACTGGTCTGCAGCATCAGCAAAGGAGTTAAGTATTCTCAGCTTTTAAAAGATTTTCTCCCCACTGTCTTGGCATGCTGTATCGAGCCAAATCTCTGTGTTACTCTCCTTGCTTCTGCAACATTTGGCATTCCGAGATGAAAATTTTCAGCATAGTGTGTCCCAATTTAGAGACAAGCCCTCCTACTTATGAAGAAGAAATTAATACAGATAAATTCCCTGCTTGAAGGCATACTAGTCATAGACAGAAAATGCCATACCATTTGTCATCAATTTTGGCTGACAAATGGCACAGAGATGAAAATACTTCTGGTCATGTCTGTCAAACTCTATCCATACTTGTATAAGTATGTAGTGATCATAAGAGCCTCTTCGTGCCGCTTTTATAAAAAACTAGGCTTGGAGGAACAGACGAGAAAAAGAAAATGTTTGGGTTTTTTTAATTAATATCAGTAACTGAAAATAAAATTTGGCCTTGCAACAAACACTTCAGAAGTATTTATCTGTTGGTCTGAACAACACCCTTTGCCAGGTAGATGAACAGCACTCATCAGAGCTCGTCTCACTTTCAAGTCTGTTTCTGAAACAGCTCCCTATACTTTGGAGGAAAATTTGACTGGCTGCTATGTGGAATTGTTCTGGAGAAAGAAGATAGCCTGCAAGATATCCCCTACTTTTTGCTTATGGACCTGCCTCTCTCCTTGACATGAATTATGGAGGCACACAGGATTAAGTCTGTGATAGTGACTTTATGCTATAAAAGTACCATTTTTACATAACCTAACCATTGTTATTTCAGGCCTTTTGACTTAAAATGAACGCTACTGTTTCCTCAAAACTCCTGCAAATCTGCCAAGACCACAGGGATGTCACATGGGGCACAGAGACCTGGAAGCAGGGGTATGCACTGGGTGTGTGGCCCAGATCTAGCCTGGTTCTGACCTTGAGCACATGTGAGTCGGCATGTATCTGAAATGACGGATTCTGCACCTAGGCTGGAGTAATGCCAGGCACAAGTACAAACTGGGAGAGGAGTGGCTGGAGAGCAGCCCTGCAGAAAGGGATCTGGGGGTGCTGGTCAGCAGCAGGCTCAATAGGAGTCAGCAGTGTGCCCTGGCAGCCAAGAGGGGAAACCGCATCCTGGGGTGCATCAAACACAGCATAACCAACCGGTCAAAAGAGGTGATTATCACGTGTATTCAGCATCGGTGCGGCCTCACCTTGAGTACTGTGTGCAGTTCTGGGCCCCACAATTTAAGAAGGATGTAAAGGTCCTTGAATGTGTCCAGAGGAGGGCAACAAAGCTGGTGGAAGGGCTGGAAGGAATGTCCTGTGAGGAGCGGCCAAGGACTTTGGGCTTGTCTAGTTTGGGGAAAAGGAGGCTGAGGGGCAACCTCATTGCTCTCTACAGCTTCCTGAGGAGGGGACGTGGAGAGGGAGGTGCTGATCTCTTCTCCCTGGTATCCAGTGACAGGATGCATGGGAATGGTTCAAAGCTGCGCCAGGGGAGGCTTAGACTGGACATTAGGAAGCATTTCTTTACCGAGAGGGTGGTCAAACACTGGCACAGGCTTCCTAGAGAGGTGGTCGATGCCCCAAGCCTGACAGTGTTTAAGAGGCATTTGGACATTGCCCTTAATAACATGCTTTAACTTTTGGTCAGCCCTGAATTGGTCAGGCAGTTGGACTAGATGGGCGTTGTATGTCCCTTCCAGCTGAAACAGTCTATTCTATTCTATTTAGACTGGGGACCAAGTCCTGCTTTTGGGGCAGAGGACTGTAGTAGTGTAGACACAGTCTAAGTGCTGTATATGTTTCCAAGATAGAAAGACAGACAGTGTCCAGCTGGTCTAAAGGCTATATACATTTCTGTAAATATAAATGGTCTTTTATGGGCAGGATGGGAACTCTTCTTAATCCTTCCGCTCTGCCATATGGCTGCCTCTGACTTTATCTTGTTGCATAAAGTGAATTTCCTGTCTGTCCTGGATCTTAAATATTACAGCCTTCTCTTCTGTGCTTTTGTAGTTACAGTCTTGCCCTGCTGATACTGACCCAGATGCTGTTGTGCAAATGATTTTCCTGACTTGCCACTAGAGTAAGGCTGCCCTGTTCTATGCTTTTCTTGATACATCTCTTTTCCTAAGCATCAAGCATGAGCTGCCTGTCCTTACTTTCAAAGCCTTTACAGCCCTCATGCATGCTCTTCTCCAGTACTGTGAAGCTGACCTCCCTTTTTGGTTGGCTAATAATGAGTGTCTCTAATGTTCCCATGTTATTTTTTCAACTGAATCTCTCAGTATTTTCTCCCACAAAAGTTCAGAGGTTGTTACATGCTGATCTGAATCAAATGAGGATGAGGAGGAGGCACTGTGCAGCTTGTGTCTGAAACCACATTGCGTAACGTGGCCATATATCCCTACCAGCTGGTGCTAATGGGAAGGAAGGAAATTGTAGTTGCCTTTATCTCCTCCCTGCCTTTCATTACTGCCCTCTTCCAAAAATATCTTAAAGAACTCTAGTTTGGTAATGAAATATTAAAAATGGACAATCTTTCAGCTACTTCAGTGTTATGGCAACACCACGTCCTGCTAACAGGTACTGCTGGCTCTGTTTCTAGGACTATGATTCTGGGGTTGGTACTGGGGTGTTGCTACTGTCATTATTAGGGGATTGGGAACTGCTGTGAAGAGAGTTTTCTGAGACACCAGGCAAGTCTCCACACTTCAAGCAAGCCATTTTTTACTCAAGTACTGTAACAACTAAACATCAAGTATTAATCACACATGCCAGTCAAGCCCTAGGTATAAGATACTGTAAATCTGATGCTGCCTGGTTGACCATGATGGCCACAATCTTTGATGGTTTAGTCTCTGAGGCTGAGATGGCCAGACTCCAGAGCTCTTCAAAGACGGAAGCCGGAACTGAAGAGGGCTTCTTCTGTCTTCCCCAAGTGCCACTGGGTATTGCTTGAGTTTATATACACTTTTCCATAGGTCAGGACCAGTCTGGTCCAAAGTCATACTTCCTCTTCTTCCCTCTCCTCACAGGTCTGGTCTCTTCATTCAGGTGGCTGTTAAGTATCTGCAGGCTGGTTCCTGATTATGTGATTCTTTCTAATAGTTGCAGATTGAGTACCGTTATTCTAGATTTGATACTATTATGCAACTATACCAAACAAACAACTATTGCAAAATATTTTGCTCCCTGCCCTAAATCAGACAGTCCTGCGGTATGTCTGGGTGCAAGGCAAAATGGATGTGTTTTGCTTTTCTACCTTAAATTGGGCAGTCTTTTGGTATGCCTGGGTGCAAGCAAACAGAACAAAATCATTAACATCAACATTAAAATTCCCTGCCGGCTGACTGAACAACAGAGTGAGCTTCTGTTTTAGGAGACTACAGTAAAACAATTTTTGACTTAATGTATCCATTCATTTCTCGTTTAGACCCATTCATTTAGCAAATCTGAGATGCATGAGGGAGATTTCTTTAAAATAAAGCTTTGTTGACACTATGTTGACAACACAAAAGTATTCCCAAACCATAAATACAAGATTATTTCATTCTATCCAGTACTGTTGGAGAAATTAGGAGTGAATACAGTGACCTGGTAACGTGCCCCACAGGCCAGTGAACTCAGTTGCTCTCAGGTAAAAGGGTAGATGTGAATTTCAGAGTTGAGAGCTTCTCCCCACCCCTTCCCAGCTGCCATTTTCCAGATAGACAAATTTTGACACTGTCAGCTTAGATGTCCCAAGTGATTCCCAGGGCTTGGCTGTTCACAGAGGAGCTCTGTGGGGTTGGAAGGGATGTCCTGGAAGAGAGCAGTGCTCTGATATTATAGGCTGTGAGAGCCGTTTTTGGAAGAAGGCTGATTGGTCTCCAAAACTGACACTTTTCTCTGCTTGCATCTCCTTTTGGAGGGCTGCCTGAGAACCTCATTGCTTTTATGATTCATTTTTCCCCACTCCAGGCTCAATTTATTCTGGGATAATTTAAACCTATACATTTTTGTGCCCACAGGATCTAATATGTTAAATAGGACTTCTTCTTTTCCCGTGCTCATTCATCTAATAAATTTACAAAGAATAATCTCACCTTTTCTTTGCTATCCTTTCTTTCATTCTCCTTGGCTAAAGAGGCCAGTTTCTCTTAGTCTCTGCTTAGAGGACAGGCTGTTAATTCCCTTGGCTGTCCCTGTGGTTTTGAGTCATGTCTCTGGGGAACTCTCATTAGCTTCTTATTATCATCTGCCATAGAGCTGGTTCTGTACCTACCATCATTGTAATAATTTCCATCTTTTCCTGCTTAACTGATAGTTTTCAATGTGGTCAGTGTTTCTAAACTTCAGGAGATGAGATTTATGCCTTTTCCTTTCTCTGGAAGATAATTTTTCAATGGAAGATATTAGGTTGACTGCATATTTTGTTGTATTTTAACTCACTTTGCATTTGCTTTCATGTCTTTAATTAGTCTTTCCTTTCTAAAGCCTTGCACACTATTGATGTACAAAGGATCTGTAGTTGCCCAGATCACTTTTCCCCAGTCATATAGTACTAACCTCTGTTTGATTTATTAAAAATATTTCCTACTAAAACTGAAGTTTTGTGTTCCAGAGTTCTTGGACAAAGATAATCTGGTTTCTTCCAACTAAAGTGAGTTAACTTTAACTCCTACCTCAGTTATGGAATTTCAGTTTCTGCACATTTTTTTCTACTAGCCATGTCATCTTGGTCCCCATATTGAACTCTAAAAATAAATGGGAATGCTACTTGATTCTGTTACATTACCTCTGTTATAGGTTGTGCATGAGGCTTTCTAAGTAAAAAGGCCATATCTCAAATTGTGCCCAGAAATCATTTGGAAGCTGTTGCAGAGTAGGAGATGCATCATTCTGTGAAGTAGTACACTGCACACAACCTGCAGTCCAAAACTGCTGTGAAGGTCCCTGACATGATGAATCAGAGATCAGTTTTGTCAGATGCAGTTATGTCAGCAATACACACTTGTCTCACCTGGAGATCCATCAAACCAGGGCTGTCTACATAGCTCATACCTCCTGAAGGAGAGAATGACTTGGCAGGCTCATGATGTTATCAAGATTATCTCATCATAAGCTTTCCAGTAATTCAACATGAAAAAAGGTTCTTTGCAATAGTAATTGAGGACAGGATAAGTACGAGGAGAAGGCTTGGCTTCTTGAATGCTCCTTTGAGAATTGCTAATCTCTTCCCCTCCATGAAAGTATTGGGAATATTCTGTAACTGTAAACTTGAAATTTCCTCATCAGGCTTTTGTCAGTCAAATGCAGATTTCTGAGTTGTAGGTCTGAGAATTTCAATCTACCTCAAACCTTAAAGAAGGAGATACTGCAAAACACATTCATACAATAAATAAATAAATCACATTTATGTATATCTGATACAGGTTAGTGTTTTGTGGTTATCAATCTTGCCTGAATCCAAATATCTGTAAACAAAAGGGGGAACCTCCACATAATAATAAATACTCATTTAATGAAAGAAAAAAAATGAATTCAGCATTTGAAACAGCTTTGCTTCTCAGGACTTTCAAATTACTGTGATAAGTAATTCTTTCCAATCTTCATTGCAATCATAATAATAATAATAATGAAAAAGACCCTGAACGGTCCTTGGAAGACAGAAAGTCCAACTAAGAACACAACTGCTCCTAACAGCAGGCTTACATCCTTCCTTCCTGGCCATCTGTGCTGCAAGGTGATCACAGAGGAAGATGCTAGGCCAGAGAAGGTAGCGAGGCCAGCTATCATATTCATAGCTGAGGTTACACAGTGTTCAGGGAATGGTAATGCCTAAACCAAACATCAATTCGTTTTACTGATTGAAGACAATCTTTTTAAAGATCTGAACCCATCTGCTCTTAATTTAAATATTGAAGTAAGATCAGTAGGAAGATTTCAATATAGCTAAACCCTTCACTTGAAGGTAAAATAACAATTATTTTAAAAACATTGTGTGAAAGGATAGCTTTCCATATATATTTATTACTTATGATAATTATTTGGAGTTTGATTTACTTAATAGGTAGGAAATTTTCCTAAGTGTATTTTTTCCTGCTTTAGACATTTGAACATAGACAAATACTTAATTATTTATGATCATCTAAAACAAATAACACAAGTTGTATTCTGATTCAGTACACTTAAGCCTGAACTGCCTGTTAGTAGTTTACAAGGTAGGATACAAAACAGATAAAAAATTCAGATACCAAGATTAAGTATTCAGAATTTAGGACATAACTGACTTTATGGTCAATAAATATTCTTCCTAAGTTCATCTTTAAAATAAATTCATTTACTGTTTCATCTTAAGTGCATTTCTGCAAAGTGCACTTCGGATGCACTCTTAGACTTCATGTATCTGTTATAATGGTCTTCTGTGTACAGCACTGTAAAGTGCCTTTATGTAACCATGAAGGGTATTTGGTTTTCCTTGTATTTCAGCTGCTAGTAATGTTGCAAAACAATAATCAAGGTGTGAGTTTTCCAGGTTACTCTTGAAGAAAAGTGCTTGAGGGAGATATTTTTGTAACAAAAAGAATCATTTTAGCAATTCAAACAAAATCTAATTAAAACAAAAACCAAGAGAAGGAAATCTGTAAAAGTACTCACTCCCCCCTGGGAAATAGTGTTTTCAGAACAATTGACCAACTACTTTTCCTTCCAGCCCTGTATCACTTACAGAGGCTGACTTCGACAAAAACTACTGCTGGCATAATTATTCTGAAATTTTAGTATTTTCTGTACAAGGGCTCAGTTCCTATCCTGTCCTTCATCAGATTTCTCATCAGGGACTCATGAGATTGACATCCCGCTGTTAGATAATTCATAAACTCTTGTATTGGCAAGTCTGCACAGAACAGTGTGTTGCTATGGTGGATGGTCCAGACTAGCTCAGATACTAGAAATTATACAGCTGCATTAGTGTTCAGCTTGGACTTAGTGTACCCTGCTTCAGAGCAAGCAGAGCTTACCAACTAAGCTGGGTATCTCTAAATGGCATCATATTGTGCAATCAAGTCATAACCCATATTCCTGCTATTTTTTCTCTGCTTAATAGCCCCATTGTTCATATGTTTGTGACTGCAGAGCTCTTCAGGTTTCTGTATTGTGGTTCATAGACAACCTCAGTTTCCCGTTTCATTGGAAAACCCATTAAATGGTTCAGAACTAACTCTAAGCACAGATGTTTCTCCTTCTGCTTGTCCTTTTGTGTGGTACCCACTGCTTTCAGTTTCAGAGGAGAGGTCTTAAAATCTCCAAGTTTCTGGAGAACAGCAGTGAGGTTTTAACCACATGGATCATTCCCTCAGTTTTGTTTTGGTTTTTTTTAAGCCTTTTTCTCCAGCTGCTATGTATTGTTGAGAAATCACTTTGAGACATTTTCATTGGGTATCTAAGTTTACTTCATCAGTGTTTAATGAAAGGATTCTTTATGCATAATTCAACCACGCAGTCCCAGATGGTTACTGTAAGGTCATTCGTATACCACAGAATCAAACCGTTGATTAGTCATATTATTACAAATAATTTTTAGAGCTTTCATATTGTTACATGTAGTCATACTTCCTAAGTCACCTTTTCCATAAGTGAAGTATTGCAAATCTTGTGTTAAGCACATTTACGTGTTGAGAATTGAGTTTCCTTTGTTCCTTTGAGAAAAAAACAGATGAAGTTGGCACAGGACCTATTTTTTGGTTTCAGTTAACTTAGTCTTGTTCTTGAGAATAAGTATTATACTTTTTCTTGGCCTCTGAGACAAATTTCCTCTACTCCATGACTTAGGGTAGTGGTCATCTTAGTGGATGTATCCATGCAGCATTCAGCTGCAGGGAGATACTGGCTTCATCTTGAGAACCATAGGGCTGTCAGCTCTGCTCACTGCAGCGCTGGATCGTTACTGCTCCGCTGCTTCCGGTTTTGGAGCTAGCAGCTGCTCCATTTACTCAGGTAACTCTGAACTTGGGATCTGCTTGGCAGAATACCATGGGATAAAGCCCTGGAGGGAAGAGGGTTCCAGGAAAGCTGGGTAATATTCAAGGATCACCTCCTCCAAGCTCAGGAGCAATGCATCCCAACAAGGGATGTTGGGATTCATGGATGAACAAGGAGCTCCTGGACAAACTCAAACACAAAAAGGAAGCCTACAGAGGGTGGAAGCAAGGACAGGTAGCCTGGGAGGAATACAGAGAAATTGTCCGAGCAGCCAGGGATCAGGTTAGGAAAGCTAAAGCCCTGATAGAATTAAATCTGGCCAGGGACGTCAAGGGCAACAAGAAAAGATTCTATAGGTACATCAGGAGGAAGACTAGAGAAAATGTGGGCCGTCACCGGAAGGAAACAGGAGACCTGGTTACCCAGGATACAGAGAAGGCTGAGGTACTCAATGACTTTTTTGCCTCATTCTTCACTGACAAGTGCTCAAGCCACACTGCCCAAGCCGCAGAAGGCAAAGGTGGGGACTGGGAGAATGAAGAGCCGCCCACTGTAGGAGAACATCAGGTTTGAGAGCATCTAAGGCACCTGAAGGTGCACAAGTCCATGGGACCTGATGAGATGCATCCACGGGTCCTGAAGGAACTGGCGGATGAAGTTGCTAAGCCACTACCCATCGTATTTGAGAAGTCGTGGCAGTCCGGTGAAGTTCCCACTGCCTGGAAAAGGGGAAACATAACCCCCATTTTTCAAAAGGGAAAAAAGGAAGACCCGGGGAACTACAGGCCAGTCAGTCTCACCTCTGTGCCTGGGAAGATCATGGAGCAGATCCTCCTGGAAGCTATGCTAAGGCACATGGAGGACAGGGAGGTGATTCGAGACAGCCAGCATGGCTTCACCAAGGGCAAGTCCTGCCTGACCAACCTAGTGGCCTTCTATGATGGAGTGACTACATCAGTGGACACGGGAAGGGCTACGGTTGTCACCTATCTGGACCTCTGTAAGGCCTTTGACACGGCCCCCCACAACATCCTTCTCTCTAAACTGGGGAGGTATGGATTTGATGGGTGGACTGTCCGGTGGGTGAGGAATTGGTTAGATGGTCGCATCCAGAGGGTAGTGGTCAACGGCTCAATGCCCAGATGGAGACTGGGGATGAGTGGCATCCCGCAGGGGTCCGTATTGGGACCGGTACTGTTTAATATCTTCAACAATGACATAGTGGGATCGAGTGCACCCTCAGCAAGTTGGCAGATGACACCAAGCTGAGTGGTGTGGTCGACACGCCTGAGGGACGGGATGCCATCCAGAGGGACCTGGACAAGCTCGAGAAGTGGGCCCATGTGAATTCCTAGAACACCTTCATAAATCAGACTTTTGTCAAATATCTGGCTGGGCACCTGGTTCATGCAGTCAAGGTTAAATACATTCCCAGATTTGTGATTAGCTTGGCAGAGTCTTCTGTGGTTTTTGCCCTGCTCACTCCCCATGTGGCATATAGTCATAAACTCAGGTTTAGCTGGGAATTTTCTTTGTTTATCAAACTTCCTGCTATTCTAGGAACCTATGGCAATTATGGAGTTGCTGGTCAGTGATTATACTAGTCTATGGGATCTAAGAGGGATAATTGCTGCTCTTTCTATTGCTGGTGGGGCCTTGGAAGGGGTAGGCACAAACAACAATATTTCGTCCGAAAAACCCAATGACTACAAAATTTGCCCCATTTTTCATCTGTTAAATATTTTTATCCTTGTACATATATTTGTCGTGTTTCATCAGAAAGGAACAATGCCTACTGTGCCAAATGCATTAAAATCATCACTCTCTAGTAAAAGAATCACTTTTGTACAGCTACTATCAATCTGTCCTCTATATAAAAATCAACAAAAGTGCAGCATTTTTATTAATGCTAATATTAATAGCATTAATAATATAGTATTCATAGTATTAATACTATCAATATTATAAATAGTATTAAAGTGTTGGCATTTTTGAAAGCTTTTAGTTTACTTTAATCTTAAAATTGTATGTGATAAAGCATGAAAGCTCATGTAATGTATCACAGTATAAATGCAAAGCCATATACTTTGCTGATGGCACTGATTTATATCTGCTGATGGCCTGGACTACTCATTTCAGTTGAATTTGCTACACAGAAACTGTCTAGACAATAAACATATTAAGGACATATCTACTTTACTTCCAGCATTTCTAGCTTGCTGGCACATTATTATATTACACTGTATCAGGTCCATCTCAAACTTCTGCAGAACAGCTATCTCTGAGAAGCAACTCTGTACATTTGTGTGGTACCTGCAGTTGTGTGATGGGCTTGAATTTAATTTAACCTTTGATAGAAATGCATTTTGTACCCAGCTAGTATACTAGTGCATTGACAATTTGTACTTAAGAGGTGTCTGTCTTCTCAAAATTTTGATGCCTGGATGCTGTTTTTTACAAGGTTTAGCTGCTTCCTCTGGACTGTGCACCAGTCCTTTTTATATTCGTAGTGTGGTCTAGGCTCATTCAGACCTACTGCTGCTATTGCATGGAGTAGGATTTTAATTATGAGAATTAAACCTGTCATATGCTCCTGCCTAATAAATCCAGGAGAAAGCAGAATTTAGTGAAACAGTGGAGCCATTCTGTATTTATAATGGTATACAGGAGATTACAAATTAGCCCTGAGATGACCCCATACTACTTGAGATCAGAGATTAGACCTTGGGCATATTTGGTTTCCAGCTTGTTGTGCCTCTCTTGGCACTCATTTGTCAGGCTTCAGTTTTGCCAGCTATCCTTGCTTTTTCCCTTTTAAAGGGATGTTTCTCTCACACTAACAGGTTTAGAAGAATGCAAGTTTTTAGTTTGTGTCACAAGGTGCATCTCCCTGCATTTGCTGGTAAAACCATTATTGGTAAAAACAAAATGATGTCATATGCATGAGATACAAGTTGTACATTTTCATTCAATTTACAATTTACTAAGAAAGCATTTTGGGGGGAGAGTGAAATGTCCCAAAACAAAAAAAGTGCTTTTCCCCCATCCCGTTTACACATGGACTGTTTGTATCTGTGATACTGAAAGGAGCCATGATTAGCGTGAGGTGATTGTGCCACGGCGTATCCTTGAGCCTTGAAGACAAATGCTAGGGACAGCCAAGGTTACCCATGAATGCAGCAGATGGATGGGGTACCTTTGGCTGTGCACATCCCACTAGTGACCCAGCCATGCTGCAGCTCTGGTCAGCTCAGCTTGCTCTCGTGCTATGCTGCTCACAACTGCTCTCCTACTTGACGACATATACCTCCTGTTGTTGTGGTCTTGTTTATTCCAACAGAAGTCAGCATAAGCAATAATGGTTTTGTGATAAAATTGTGCTTTTAAACTGTATAAAACATAAATAGAGGATTAGCTACTGCTGTGCTTTGCTCACAAATTTTCTCCTCTAAACTTTGGATTGTGTTCAGTAATTCTGATGGTTCTTGCATGCTTCCCATGCTGCTGGATGGAGTATTAATAGTTTTGATTTAATTGTTATTGTTGAGGAAAGAAACTCAGTGTATGTGTAGTTTAGACTGTATGTAGTAGAATGTGAAGTTTAGACTGATCCCAATATTAAAAGGATTGATGAAGAGTGAACAGATAAATAGTCAGATAACCACCAATAGTTTTCACACCAGAAATTTCTGGAACAGTATTAATATATATGTATCTACCTGATTTGCAGGCAAAATTAGGTATTTGCATAGCTATGCCTGTGGCTTCATACCTACAACTAATCACAGGCATCCACAAAACTGAAGATTGTTTTACAGATTGACTACTAAACCTCTTCCACCAAAATTCAACTAAAGACGGACATAAAATCCTCCAGCAAAGGTGTTTCCTTTTAAAAACTAATAAATCCCACAGTAGAAAATTGGCATAAGCAATGGTTGTAACTGTTTTTTTCCCAGGAAAGATTTATGCTTATGTCTATACTAACAAATTCAGTGACAGAATGTTCTCGGATGCTGCAGCTCAATATCATATAAAGCTATAAGGTAACCTGTATGACCACCTCAGGCACTGAAGAAGTGTAAGGTCAGGAAGTTAGTGTGCCAGGGTCAGTCTGTATCTGGTATCTGACAGCCAAGTTAGCTCTCTTTCTTACCGTGGGAGACAATATAGAGATGACCGTGTCAAAATCTTTCTAGGATTGTAATGTGATCTGGTAGCAAACTGACAACACCGTTTGGTCACATCCATGCCGGCAAGACCAAGCTCCTTCGAGGACTATCAGAATGATTTGCCAGTGTAGAGATGTTACTTCATGCTGTGATATAACTTGCTCTTCTGCTAAGCAAACTATTTATTGAATTAATAACTTTTAGGCTGCTTTCAGGTACTTTGGACTTATCCATTTTCTGGACAAGGTGTCATTGTCAAAAATCCTAGAAGATATTTTCATTTTCCTAGGGTGTGTTAATACCAAGAGCAAGTAACATATAAATTCTTTTGAAACAAGGGGCTTTTCAGTGTCCTGGGAGAAATACAGCAATTACTGACTTACTAAGATAATGGATTTAGAGTCTTGTCAGCATGCAAGTCATGCACAGTCCTATGTGCGAAATCATGCACAAAATTGCAATGACTTAAAAAGCTTCCCCACAGCAACATAGTAAAGGACAATCTTTGAAAGGCCAAACCTAGAAATAGAATGCAGTCTGAGAAAGTGTGTCACTCACTAATTACGGAGAGGCTGTGTCTTAAAGTCATAATTAGCTTTCTATTATAAACCTATTTTTTCTTTTTCCTTCCCCAAGACAATTGAAGCTGCTCAAATAACTTTAAACATTTTTCATGTGTGATTTTACTAATGATCTTTTAGGGGAAACAGTATAAGCTGGCCTGGTCTTCCAACTATGGCTGCACCACGGAGTGCCAGGACACCCTTGAGCCTGGCTTTCCACTGCAGCCAAAACACCTTTCCTTGGTGCTCTCCTCCCAACTGCAACCCATTACACAGCAGGGCTGCAGCGGTTTTACTCTCTGTGGAATCATTCATACCTGGGCAAATGAGGCTGGATTTGCATGGCTGTTTGCTTAAGTCTGTATTACTTCAGTATGACTTAAGTGTGGAACTTTTCTTTGGATTACATACTAGATATACATCTCAGCATCTGTAGAAAGAAAAATTTATATTGAAGCCATTTAGTAACACATTATACTAAGTTAAATTCTCCATGATGCTTTTCATGGTAAACATACATTCAGAATTCATCTTCAGTCTATACACTTTGATATTTCATTTACTAACTGAGTAGGTAAATTCCTAAGTATTAAAAAAAATAATATTCAAGCCACAAATTCTACCCTCCTTTCTTTCATACCATTTGTATTTCAATGTCATACTTACCTAGTAAACTAATACACCTTTTGCAATTTAGCCACAGTTGTTTCCCTTTCTGGGTCAGGAAAGAATGTCTCTGCGTTGCTGTTTGAAGAGGGACATATGCAACTGCACATTATGAAAAGACTTGCCAACACTCTCAGAGGCTCAGAGAAGGATTTACATTTGCACAGATGCAGAACAATAATGGAATACCACTGTTGTCCTCCCAGCTTTCTCAAACATATCTTCCTTGGCTAATAACTTAACATGTATATTGAATGAAACATTTTCTGCTGCTTGACAGCACATGCCTTGCCTCACTTATACACTGGTGCTACAAAAATTCTGTGTGTCAGCTTGAAGGAAATAGTTCCCAAAGGTATGTGCAGCATAGGGTAGACGTTGACCTATATAGCTGGGAGTGGGGATTAGCTGGGAAGCCTTTGAATCCTCCCTATGGAAAGTCATTGCAAACTAGTTAATCTCTGCCCCTAGCTGCAAGCCATTTGAATAGAAGGGCAAAATCCTTCTCCATAAATGTTCTGCCCAGCCTGTTATTTTCTTTGATGGCATAATTTTATGTCAAGGCTGTAATATATATCCTAGAGCCTTTTTTTTTAAGCAGATACTGATGCAAAGGAAGAAACTGAAAACTTGCCCATTTATTCAGTATACTTAGAGCTACATGTGTTCGTTATTGTACTGATTGTATGATATTGTACTGGAGGAGAAGCAGGAAACCTCACTGCTCTTTTTCAGTTCTCCATGTGCTTACAAGTACTGTAATGCATAAGGCAGTTTATAATTAGTATCATGACTCACTTAATACTGGTAACTGCAACTATGCCCTCAGAGGAAATGACTTTTCCATACTCTTCAGTTCAATTTTGTTTTGTATTAACGGCCCACCCCTTTTTTCTTGTGTCTCTTCTTCCAGAATTCCTGAGCTGATGTTAAGAAGTGTCTTCTAGCAGGTGTGAGGGAGAAGCAAGTCAGACTTTGGCCCTCACAAATACTCTTCCAACTGTGCCTGCTTCCAGAAAAAAGGAAGACAAAGCAGAAACAGCAGCTTCCAGAATTGCACTCCTTCTCCAGAAGATAAATATAAATCAATTGCACAAGAACATAACCTGAATTCAGTTTAAGAAACTAAACAAGACCTCCTTGCTTTCTGAGACCTGCCCTATTAAGTCTGTTCCTGATTATAAGAGAATGAACTTCTGTGAACAATTAAGCAAGTGGCTTTAAAAGAAAACTGAAGAAGTAGCAGATGGTGAGGCACACAGACATCTTTGGGAGTTCAGGGATGGAGTGAACACTGAGTTCAGTTTCACATGCTTGGGCTTTCTAGTGTCCACTGAAGAGATGATGAGCCACCAAGCAAAGAAGACTAAAAAATAATTTGCTAATTTATAAATCCAATATCTGCTTCATGTTCCTATCGGGAAGGTATCAAAGAAAAAGAGACAATGGAGATCGAGGATAAGAACAGGTAAAAAAAAAAATTAACTCCTGAAAGAATTTTCTGTTAGGCTGACATGTTCTTGCTCAAACCCCCATGGTCAGTAGGTTAAAGACTGAGTCTGAAACTTGCCTATTGTTTGTACAAAATTGCTGCTTTTAAAGGTGAAATTAATTTCTTAAGTTACGAAATCATACATAGGTGCCAGGTTCTGCTGCATTTACTTATGAATTTGTCATGGTTTAACCCCAGCCGGCAACTAAGAACCACACAGCCGCTCAGCTCACTCCCCCCCCCCCCCCCCCGGTGGGATGGGGGAGAGAATCGGAAGGGTAAAAGTGAGAAAACTCGTGGGTTGAGATAAAGACAGTTTAATAGGTAAAGCAAAAGCCGTGCACGCAAGCAAAGCAAAACAGGGAATTCATTCACCACTTCCCATCGGCAGGCAGGTGTTCAGCCATCTCCAGGAAAGCAGGGTTCCGTCACGTGTAATGGTTACTTGGGAAGACAAAACGCCATCACTCCAAATGTCCCCCACTTCCTTCTTCTTCTTCTCCCAACTTTATGTGCCATCATATGGACGGACGTCATATGGTGTGGAATATCCCTTTGGTCAGTTGGGGTCAGCTGTCCCAGCTGTGTCCCCTCCCAACTACTTGTGCACCCCCAGCCTCCTCGCTGGTGGAGTGGTGTGAGAAGCAGAAAAGGCCTTGACTCCGTGTAAGCACTGCTCAGCAATAACAAAAACATCCCTGTATTATCACCACTGTTTCCAGCACAAATCCAAACCATATCCCCATACTAGCTACTGTGAAGAAAATTAACTCTATCCCAGCCAAAACCAGCACGTTCTCCACCCCTTATTCCATGCCATTTACGTCATGCTCAGGTCCCGTACTATCCAATACATTCTTATTACCCACCAGCATCCTTCCCATCCCTTGCTAAATACACAGATATCATTCCCTTAGTCTATGGACCACCCTGTGAAATGTCTGTAAAATGTCCATAAACGTCCACAAAATGTTCATTGAGTTCATTAGTCCGTGACTTTGGGCTCCATCTGTTATGGTGGTCACTCAGGACAGGAGAGGTGGTGTGTTGCATGGAGTTACTGGGCACCAAAGCCAGCTCAGGTCGGGTCACTGCTGCACTTGCACTGCTTCTTGTAAGGCTTGTCCTCCATTGGTTCAGGTGGTTCCTGCTATAGTAATTCCTACAACATGCAACTCAAATCATGGGTTACAACAATTTAAAGGTATTTCCATTACAATCTCCACCCCGGGTCCCTTTGGACCAGACCATCGGGTTTAACATTGCAATGAACTCCTCTCCTTGACCCTGCTCTGGCTTGGACTTGTCCACAGACTGCAGTCCCTTAGGGTTGTACCGGCTCCAAGTAGAGCCTTATCTATGAGCCACAGTCTCTCCAGGGGTACACTTGCTGCGGCATAGACTTATCCACAGCCACAGTCGCTTTGAGGTGCGCCTGTTCCAGCATGGCCTTCTCCATGGACACAATGCCTTCAGAGATATACCTGCTCCAGCATGGTCTTACCCACAGCCACGGTCCCTTCAGAAGTAAACCTGCTCCAACATGGCCTTACCCATGGCTGCAGACCCTCCCAGGGTGTACCTGCTCTGTCGTGGGCTTATCCATGGCCACACACTTTGAGGTGCTCCAGCATGACCTCATGCACAGCCACTGATGCTTCAAGGTGTACCTGCTGCAGCATGGACTTATCCACAACTACAGATGCTTCGAGGTGTACCTTCTCCAGCGTGGACTTATCCTGGGGCCACAATCCCTTCAGAGGTATACCTGCTGCAGCATGGACATAACCACGGCCACAGACACTTCGAGATGTACCTGCTCTGGCATGGGCTTATCCACTGCCACAGATGCTTTGGGGTGTCCTGCTCCCACGTGGACTCATCCACAGGTCACAGTCCCTTTGACTCGAGTTCACACTGGAGTTCCAGCCTGTCCAGTACAGCAGCACAGAAACAGCAGCGATGCCCTGGCCATCTGCCAGCCCAGGCACATAGCCATTGCTGTTATCAAAATGTTCCCAGGCACAGCAGTAAGATGATAAGCAGTACAGCAGTACAGCAAGCAGCAAAAGCAAAAAGCGGCCACTAATGAGCACTAGACTCTAATATACAGTAAGGCAAGCAAGCCCCATGGCAAGCACAGGAGCCTGTCAATTAATAGCTAAACAGCAATAACGGCTATAAATTCGATCTAGCACATTCCAATCAAACCTGTCATTATCTCAAACCCTTCAAGCCCCACGTTGGGCGCCAAAAAGGACTGTTGTGGTTTAACCCCAGCCGGCAACTAAGCACCACGCAGCCGCTCGCTCACTCCCCGCCCCCAGTGGGATGGGGGAGAGAATCGGAAGGGTAAAAGTGAGAAAACTCACGGGTTGAGATAAAGACAGTTTAATAGGTAAAGCAAAAGCCACACACGCAAGCAAAGCAAAACAAGGAATTCATTCACCACTTCCCATCGGCAGGCAGGTGTTCAGCCATCTCCAGGAAAGCAGGGTTCCGTCACGTGTAATGGTTACTTGGGAAGACAAATGCCATAACTCCAAACGTCCCCCCTTTCTTCTTCTTCCCCCAGCTTTATATACTGAGCATGACATCATATGGTGTGGTATATCCCTTTGGTCAGTTTGGGTCAGCTGTCCCAGCTGTGTCCCCTCCCAACTTCTTGTGCACCCCCAGCCTCCTCGCTGGTGGAGTGGTGTGAGAAGCAGAAAAGGCCTTGACTCCGTGTAAGCACTGCTCAGCAATAACAAAAACATCCCTGTATTTTCACCACTGTTTCCAGCGCAAATCCAAACCATATCCCCATACTAGCTACTGTGAGGAAAATTAACTCTATCCCAGCCAAAACCAGCACAGAATTGTCTCTGTGAAATTAATGAGAACTGCTTGAAAAAATTAATCAGTCCTGTGAGTGGATTCATAGTCTAACTTTCAATTTACATGTACAGTCTACATTCACTATAGCATTTTTTGAAAACAAGTGAAAGAGAAAGTTTTCTTCCTGCACTTGCCTAACTTTGAATTGAACATATTGTTTTATGGGGAAGAATGTATAATCTTGCTAACAGCTAAAAAGCAAAGCAAGTTCCTTGTGTGAACAGTGTTTAAACAAATCTTATGAGACAAATGCTTATTTGTATGTTAAGTTGTAATTAGAAGTGTTCTTATTTGCTATCAATGGGCCTGCAGGAAGACGACAGCCTCCACCCTCAGCCTTGCAATCTGCAGAATCCCCGCTGATGTGCAACTCTATAACGTACAGCCTTTGCTTTTTCCTGTGTGTTAAGAAGGTGGGATTTCCATTGTGTTAGAAAGTTGTTGTTAGCAAGAGCTATTGTTTCAGCGTCTGTTCCACCGGCTTCCTGGGTAATTTTGCGAAAATTCATGAAAGTTATGTATTTCTATTGCTAGTTCACTGGGGGATAGAAAATTTGGGGGTTTGAATCTCTCCCTTCTTCTTCTAGATTAGTTAACTAGGCCCTTCTAATGCAATTTTTGTACATCTGGAAATCTCTGAGGTTTAGACATTACACAAGTTATCCCTGCAGCAAGCTCTTCTATAATCCAGTAAGACATGAAGGTGTCTTGTAAAGACCTCATCTGATGGTCAACTTGGTTCGTACCAAGGACTGAAACGGGACCAGAGGTGAAACTACAGAACTGCCAGGGACAAGAGCTAGAAAGTATGGATTGTCCTAGATTGAGCTGTAGGGCCAATATTCAGGCTGGAGACTGTGTATTGGACAGAGGTGGGACTGAATAAATCAGAGTTGTAGCGAGGGAGAGGCAAGCAGACTTGACTTCACACATACTTGACTTTTACATGTGAATGGCTCAATCTGTTCTGCTAAAAGCAGATTTCTTGCAGTGAGCGTTATTCATGCTGCCAACAATTTAAAATACTATATTTCAATATTGACATTCTTGGATACTGTTAAATGATGGGCTTTGTTCCACCAAGATCATAAATGACAAATATCCTGTCATGTCAGTTATGTAGTGATTTTTGCTCATTTGGTTCCATGCAGTTTATGTTTTTTATGCAAGTCTCATCTCAGTTAAATTGAGTTTCCATTAGACTATGTAGTGATATTTCAGAATCCTCATTGGATTTTTTTTTATTTCAGTATCAGTCAATTATAAAAAATTACAGATCTCAAAGATTTTGGTACAGTATTTTACCTGAGCTTCAACTTTAATATTGATATCGTACCTAGCTATTTTTAATGGTAGTCACGTGTCAATTTTCAAATCAGTGTGCAAAATTAGGGCTTTAGATGCCTAACCCTTGTGCCCTTGTGATGTTGCACCAAATTAGTTTGCTTCTCAAATTTTGATGTATGCCCTTCCTCCAGCATGTCTTCAGTCCACTGCAAATAGATGCTTTTTGGGGCAGAGCCAAGCTTTTATGCTTTTTATTCTTTTGTACAGTGTCTATAATAACCAGACTGTGCTCCCAGTTGGAGCTTCATGGAGTTTGTGCAATATATATATAGACAGTAGCTAAAGTACAACCAGTCCAGGTTTTGACTTTGAAGTTTTAGAACTTTTCTCTTCATTATATATATTTGGTACTATTACATTAATTAATGGTAATAGGGGTGCAATTCCCTTAACTTCCCATCCTCATTCCTCTTTCTATCAACACACAGATGCAATACAAATATTATAAAAAGCTTTTCTAGCTAATTAAAAAGAACTTCTTTTCTAGAAAGGCTTCATTGATTACGTTGTAGGTGGGTTTTGCTGCAATGTTAGTTTGTGTTAAGCACATGCTGCCGTTAATCTGGTTACTATGCATCCACAAAAATCTTTGGGTACTGAAGTGCCTTAAACTGGTCCATGACTGGAGGGAGGGAGTGAGTGCACCTCAGCTCTTGCAGTGCTGATGGTCAGGTGGGATACAGTCACACTACAGCTTTTGTTACCACAACCCATCAGCTGCTAATCCAGTCTTTACTGACTGTGAAACCCTTTACTGCTGCAATATTTTTTTTTTTTCAGTGTGGCTACTTCTGTTCAAGATAGGCACAAGCAGGCTAATTGAAAAGAAGTTAACACAGGCTTAGTTAACTTTGCACTTAAGTCATACCCATATTTCAATAGAGATTTTACATAGATTATAATAATAGACATTGTATCTAATCAACTCTTTCCATAAGTATGTGTAAATATGAATACATATGCATAATAAATGAGCATACAGTCTGCTGTACATTTAAAAATCTGCTCTGTAGCCTCTATAGGTGTCCTGTTCCCCATCTCACTTTCCTTAACCTTTGTAGAAAACTCCCTTGACTTCTACATTTCCTGCTTCTCATGTGTCCAAATATATAGAGGTATGCCAAGGGGCATACCGTTTGTGTTCTGTCACACTGACAGAGATGTAAACAACAATGATGGCATTTTCAAAAGCACCCTGCCCCTAACTAGTGAAAGTTTTACCATCCACTTCACTGGAAGCAGTTAGGATGTCTTTATGTCTTATCCTTGCTGAAGCTACAGGCTAGCACACCCGCCATGCTAAAGATATCACAGCTGCCTTGTGCTTTGTGTCTCAGCTTCGTCAAAATGAGCCAAATTAGCTCAAACATTCAAATAGTAAGAATTTGTTAAATTGCGCAATACCATCTGAACCAGGGTAAGGGGCAATATGCAAGAAGTTCCACCAAGAGTGAAATCCAGCCTTCCACCAAGGCTGGAAGTACTTGATATCCTACCCCGTGCTACTTTATGTAGGACAGGACACGGAAACACAGCCTCTGATTCCCAGTGAATGATTCTGCAACTCTTGTGTATGAGCTAGTGTTTGGAGCAGTATTTACTTGCAGCTATTACAGCTGTCTGGACTTGTCACGTAACCCAGGAATCCCTTTCACCACTTCTCTGTGTTTTCCCAGAAGAGGATGCCCTGTGTCATTTCTTCCCCTTTTCCTCCCTTCCTCTCACTAGACCTTACATATGGCTCATGTTTCTTCCTCTGTGTCACCCATCCTTCTGTTGTCTGAAGGATAAATTGTTGCTTGTATTTCTGTATGAGACCCTGTTATGAAGGAGGCAGAACTGATACAGAGCTGGTAAAGAGCTAGCATTATCTGAAAGGATATTATTGGGTATCATCCACTATCTGATGTACAGATACTTGCAGATGTGCTTGAAGTTGTGGCTTTTCATAATTTAAGAAAATTACATGTCTTGTATTTCCTTGTCTCTGACATTCTAATTTTCTCCATATACATAGGGTTCTGTTCACTGATGCCTAGAAAATACTATGAAACTTTGGAGCATTATTAGATGCAGTATTTAGAAGCAATAGGGATGGAGAAATACTTCTTAAAATGTTTAATGCATGTGTAATCTGGGGCTGCTGATCTCATTTTAGTTATTGAGTGGATTTTCCTCACTTATGTTGAAAGATAATAGCTTCATTAAGTACTCTGTAATGAAAATAAGAAAAATGTCTTAAGGTAGTATAGAAAAAAATACCTTTGATAAGCTGATTACCGTGTCCTAAATGGAGGCAAAAAACCTAGGCCTGGATTCATTATGGTATTTAGGAACCTACATTAGGCACTGAAATAAATTTGCAAATTTAGGCTCTGCTTTTTTGATGTTTCAAGGTTAAAGTGGGTGTTCTAAATCTGGCCCTTTTATTGGCACCAAAGGCTGTAAGAAAACACCAGTAATTTAACATATTGCTTATTAAAAAATGTATGCCAACAGCAGTTCTTGCAACACTGTAGTCCCTCCTAACGCAATTCTCTAAAGAGCAATTGAGATGTTTATTTTTATCACTATTTTGGTTTAATCTTTTGCATAATTTGAAACGCCAAGCATTTTGTACTGGTATTTTGTTATTTGTACCATCTGCAATAGAAAACCCTGTGATTCTTAGCAATTCAAATTTGTGGAGTATTGGTTACTGTACTATAGTTAAGAGTAAGGTTAGGTCTTCTTTTCAAGGACTTAATTTAAAGTAATCTTTTCCTAGAGGTAGATCTAAGAGGACATTTTACTTCGGCATTTGAGAAGATTTTGTAATTTTATCATTTGTGCCTTCTTGCTCTGCTCTTTATTTGCAAAGAATAAACTGAAACAAGTTTTATAGGTCTTTTAAGTATTTTCCATTATCATTTGCTTAGTGCCATCAAGGAACTGGCTTGAACATTAAAGGAAATAACTGAGATCAAAATCATTAAATGGAAATAAATGTCTGTTCCTGGCCTCTGTGCCCTTAAATATTTTGTTTTTAGTAGTATTTCAGAAGTATCCTGTTCTTTTGATATTTGACATTTAGAAACACATCAGCTTGCAAAAGGAATAAGATAATGCTTTCCTTCAGTTCTTTAATATTTGACTAAGCCACGATCATGCAGATGTTTTGCTTAGAAGCTGCCTATAATGGTTTCACATGAGGAGTGCAGAGTAGGAGAATTGATTTGAACTCACGGCACCAATCTGTAATAAAATAGTTTCAGCAAATTACTTAAATTGTGTAACAGATTTTAGGGCAAAACTAGACATTTTGTTGAATCAAATGCTTCACAGGCCAGAGGTTTTTTTTGGTCTTTTGTACTAGATAGGACTACAGCCATTTCAGTGATTTCTTTTAAGAAAAAAATTACTTGTTTTCTGTTAATGCAGCTATTCAAATAAAATAGAAACTTTCCAGTAAGGTGTGGCTTTCCAATGAGTAGCACATGTGTCATCAGCAAATGATAGGTTTATTCTCAAACTTCTTGAAAAGGCATTAGTAAGCAAGGATAAAGCAAGCTCCTGACAGCAACTACAGACCAATGTAATCTGTAATCTCTGGCTAATGTGAAATATATACAATGTAATGTTTAAAACATCTGTTAGAAACACTTAAGGAGTTGATTTAAGAATGAAGGTAAGTGCTTACTGTGTCGTAGAAAGTTTTGATTTTATGTTTGGCGTGCACCGTCTCAAATCTAGATGTAGTTGTTGAGTCACCGCTACTTGCCTGCCAGCACTGCAGAATGTTATTTGCTGCACTGGAAGCTATTGTACTGCAGTGGGTTTCCTCTTGCATTAGTGACCTAATCATGTTTGTTTCTTATCACACCACATACTCCTTTTGCAGACTCCATTCCATCTTTCTAAGCACAGTGATAAGGATCCATCTCTTTCTGCTCCTGCACACTTGTTTTAAATTATTGGAAATATGAGGTCATTCCGCAACACAGAATTTTCTGTTTTCAAGGAAATGTCACTATGAAAATGGCTTTCATTTCATTTTATAAAAATACTTTAATGTTGCAGAGACTCCATTTTTTTTTATTGCATGTACCTTCTTGTAAGGGTTATATGACCTCATTCTGAACCAAACAGAACTTTGTTTATAGCTACAGGTGAATTTTCCATATGTATTTTTAAAACTAAATGCTGTTCTGCTTGGAAAAGTGGTTATAAAAATGTTATCATAGGAATTTTTATATGTAGTATTTAAAAATTCTAAAATCAGTCCCAATCATTTTAGATTTAAAAGATTTTTTTTTTCTAACTGCCATGGCTACAAAATTCCCACCTGGTCAGGTCAAATGGATATTTTTACAGTCATGTACAATCATTAATAGTAGTTCTGCATAACAAATATGTATGTGATACTTTAACTTCACTAGGATTACACAGCTTCCACAGTTCTGTTTACCAAAGGGATAAGCACGATTAAAAATAAAAAAAGGTTGCATTTTTTTTGTTGCGAAAATCTGCAAACTGGAACATGTACTTCTTTTCGGTCAGACAGTATAATTTCTATATAGTCACTTTTTCAGGATATTTTAAATTAGATATCAGGAAAAAAAATATTTACAAATGTCACTGTCATAAGTTGTAAAAAAGACAAAGTTTGATAATGGATACCAGGATAGGTATAAATCACTTTGTAATAAAAAGGAGATTTATATTCTACATTCCTTGCCAGATGTTGCTGATAGAAATCAGCATTATAATTAATGCTGTAGGAGTGGCTTTAAATTCCAATTAAGTTTCTGCAAATAGGTTTCTACTGAAACTGTACTTGGAATACTTCTACTCTTTTCTTTTTTTGTAGAGTTTGAGAAAAGCTCATTTTTCCCCATTCTTTGGATCTGGTATCAGAATCAGTGTTCATTTTTCCTTGTCATTGTTACTTAAATCAGCGCCTTCTCTTGTTAGGAGCCTACGCCATAAAATCAGTAATTTGAAATTTTGGCATCACTGAAATCAGTGGGAGTTTTGCTTATCATCATCAATAGCAACATCTATCCAATAAACAAACAGGGAAGGTGCCCTCGGGAAGGGGCCAGAACTCTAAGGGTAAGTGGCATAGCACAGCTCATGTCTAAAAAACTCAACAGTCTCTGGCCCTAAAACCAAATGTCCTTGTCCTTTCTGCCTGTGGGAAGTTGTCCTTCATTTATGAACTGTGCCTGACCATCATCCTGAAGATTGGTGATGGCTATGGGTCAAATTTGTGCCAAGAAGCATGCCAACAGTTAAACAGTGTGGATGATCAATGGGCTGCGCTGGAACACATGCCCTAGCCATCTATAAATACAAATCTACTAAAAGGATGAACATCTTGCTTCTATCTGGATGGACAGAAAAAAGAACCCAAAGGCAGAAATTATGAAAAGGGAAAAACATAGTAGAAAATACATGATAATGGAGAGGCAAATGAAAGGTGTCCCACAGTAAATAGAAATGGGGGGAAAAGTGTCCTGCCAGGATGAAAAACAGTCTCCCCTGTAACAAGAGGATCAGATTTATGAGGGGAACAGGTATGGCTAATTTCAAGGAGCTCAGGACTCCCACTTTTTTGCCCAGAACTTTGCACCATTCTAGTTCTGTATCACTGGTTCTTCCCAACTCCTCCCCCTCTACTGCAGAGTTCACATACTAGGGAGAATCTGTGGTACCTAGAGTTTTTTTTCTCCAGTACTAATGCTGAAGCATCACAGGACATAATTTGGGAGTGTTGTCTTGTCATGTGAAGTGACATGGGTTGGGGAACTTCAGCCAGTTATCGACAGCAGGATTGTCTGTGCCCCTGAATAAGCCCCACCATTTGAGATGTTCATCATAGAGAGGTGGCTGTTCGTTGAGATAGCTCTGTTTTTCTCCTGGGTCCCATTCAAACAATTGTGGATGCTTCATAAAATGCTAAGTCAATCCTGTGATCCCAGCTGGAGAAGAAGAATTAGATTTTGCCAATGTGGCTTGGTGGTTCAACTGGTCTGGAGACTGTTTAGTAGCTGATATGGATAGGACTGCATCAGGTTTCACTCCTTCCATCTTGTCCAGTCATCCACATTTGTGCCCCCTCATGCCACACCCTTCTGTAGGTAGTATATTCCCTTGGTATCAAGACATAAAAAGATAAATGTAGGAGATTGGAAGGCAGCCTTCTCATTCCTTTGGACATACGAAAAATTCCATGATGACAGAAACTGTGAAGGGAGCAAAACAAAATGGAAAATCGAAAAGATGAAAAGACAGAAAAATGAACAAAGACCTAAACTAAAAGTAAAAGGTTAGATTATTTCAACTTAAACAAGATTAGTTTTTTCTAAATAGTTTTTATAGTTATTTATAGTCTGAAATCAGGATCAGACCCACAAAGTTTCTAACTTTTTTTTTATGTAATCCTGTAGTATTCGATATACAAATATTGCTGATGAATGAAATAAGATGTTGCAGCACTGGCAGAGCTCTGTCTATCTAGATACTGTGTGCTGGATCCTGATCCACCTGACCTTTGTGGTTTTTAAGCTTCCTTCCATTTTATCAGGCTTATCTTTTCTTAGCTTGATACATTTTCTGGAAACAGGTTCAATCTGTCTTTTCCCCCTTTCATAGAAACTCTGCTATCTGTTGCTGCCAAGTAGCAGTTTTAATTCCCTGTCACTGAGTAAAGTCATTAATGTTTTAGTTTATAGTCGAGGACTGGAATTGAGGATCTGTTGGAATGAAATGGAATTGCTGGCTGGAGATCTCTAGTCCATCTTCGTGCTCAAAGCAGGAGGATCACCAATACTGGATCAGGTCAGTCATGGCTAAGCCTTGGTCAGATCAGTCTGGCTAAGCTTTGAAAATACCCCAATACGAAGAGTGCCTCTTAACAAACCATGCCAGTACTGCACTACTCTCCTAGCGACAGTTTTTTCCTACTGTCCAGCGTGAACTTCCCAAGCTGCAGTTTGTTGCCACTGCCCCTTGTTACAGTCTTGCATACTAAGAAAAGTTCAGTTCCATCCCCTTTGTTAACTGCCCTTCAGGTAGTTGCGGGATGTTACTATATTGCACTTTAGTCTCCTCTTCATCAGACTAAACAAGCCCAGCTCGCCCATCTTCTCTTCTAGGTCACGTGCTTTGGGCCGGACTGTGTTAGTAGTCCTCTGCTGGATGAGAAAGCCCAAAACATCACATTCTGGACACAATATCCAAAATCCAGCCTCATCAGCACTGAGCAGAGACTCACTTCCCCTGATCTGCTGGTCATCCTCCCTGTAGAGAGAGCATGCTGTTGCCTCGTATTCAGCCTAGTATCCCTCAACTCCTTTGAAGTAGGGCTGCTATTTAGCCCGTCACTTTCCAGGCTATACTGATGCACAGTCCATGGCTGCAGGTGCAGAACTTTGCACACAATGAACCTTGAGGGGTTTCTGTTGGCTCCCTTCACAAGTTTCTCAAGGTCCCCTTAGCTCATTGGGATCACACTAGCTTCACAGGAGCTTGAAGATTGATTTGCCCAAAGAGCCTGCCAGTTTAATTGACTGATGAGAACCACAGGGATGATTGAGCTGCACTGTCCTTTATTGCATAAAAAACTATTCCAACTCATTATTGATAATCTTATTGCTAATGTTATGGTTATATGCAAACAACATCTAACCTAGTAATTAGAACAATATACACGTTCATATAAACACACACCAAGTTGGCTCACTCATACACTAACTGAGCCACTGCTGCAGTACTGCCACCTTACTAACTACCAGCAGCTCAACATGGCTATACCAGAGAAGCCATGCTCCCATGTGCCACCCAGCTGGTGACTGAGGGAGGGTACCCACACTGATGATGGGGGGCAACCGTCACTGATCTATGGGTGGTACCACCAACCTGGACCAGCATTCACATGTGAGGCTTCTCTGCCTCAGGCATGCAGCAAAGGCAGGGTCCTCCTCTTCTCTCTAATCAGCAGCTAGGTCCCCAAATGGGATCTATTCTGAGGTTTCAGAACAGCTTTCCCAAGCTTGATTTGTCACAGCTTTTGCTTATATTGGGGATCTCTCAGATAGGCATCACATCGGTCACCCAATCAGATATTACCTGATTCATCTTGCCATGATATCCAATCATCATAAATCTTTAGCAGACCATACCTTTCTATTGTTAATTTTGACAAATCACCTTCAAGGACAATTAATTTACTTTTTTATTTTACCAGTCACCTTACAGCACAACAGTTACATAATTTCTGTAGCAATCATATTAAAGGCTGTCTCTGATAGACTTCAGGCATTAAGAGAAAGCTCTTAGTGCTTGTACACAAGTGCCTTCTGCAAATTTGCTTCGAGTACTTTGCTGTCATCTAGGTCACCAATGAAGATGTTGAACAGCATCAGGCCTACCCAACATATGTGCTTAGAGTACTCTGTTTTTTGCCAGCTCAGTGTTGAACTACTTAATGCAACTTCTTGATCTCAGTGGTCCAATAAGCTTTCAACCCACCTAACTTCCAGCCCATACTTCCTCACCTTCTGAATATAATGCTCTAGGAGAAAGTGTCAAAAGCCATACAAAAAGTCAAGGTGTGTTTCATCCAGTAGTTTTCATTCATCTACTTACTTGGTCATCTCAGTATAGAAGGCTGATTAAACCCTTGTCAATTTATGTTTACTTTTCCTGATTACCTTTTTGTCCTTCAAGTATTTGGAAGTGGATTCCAAGTGGATGTTCTCCATGCTATCTCTTGGGACCAAGGTGAGATCTACTGGCCTTTAATTCCTTTCAGCCTCCGTTTAGTCTTTCATGATGATGGGCCGTTTTTTCTAGCCATGAAACTCTCCTGATCATTGTGCTTGATGGTAGATTTCCTAGATGGCCTTGTGGTCATGTTGGCCTGCATTTTGAACACCCTCAGGGGAATCCCATCTGGTCATATAGACCTGAATACATACAACTTCTCTATGTAGCTCCTAATTGTTGCTCAGTTCTCATCCTTGGCTGCTCCTCCGCTTTTCAAAATGTGCCAGAGTGGGAGCAGGCCTTGCCTTTGAACACCAATGCATTGAGTACTTCAATATTTTCCATATTGATGGTCATTAGGTTGTTTCGTCCATCAGCATCCATCTCGCAATTTTACAGAACTTCCTTTTGCAACTAGCCTATCAGAAATCACGAAGCTTTTGTAGAGGCTGGGTTAAAACAATCGCAACCACTATGTCCTTTGCTTCTGACTAAACCTTGGGAGATGGGAGTAAGTTTTTCCTGCCTATTTTCAGGGGAGAGAGCACTTTCCGTTAAGTCTTGAATGGCACGAGGACTTACCATATGCCCTGTGAGATAAAGTAGAAGATCAATACCAACAAATATTCATGATCAATCAAGTGACTAACAAAGAGCAGAAAAATGAGGTTTCTTTCTGTGTTCTGAATCCTTGAGAAACACGAGGTTTATCAGCCGTAACTTTGTGTGCTCCATGTGGTGGTGCCTGAATGCTGGGAATTACGTGAAACGCCAGTGTGCTTCCCTGCCGGCCTGCCCTGCTGAAGGAGGAATTTGCATGTGGTAACGTCTCTGGATCTCAGCGCTAGTCACGGCTCAGGCAGCCTCATGTCATACATGGACCGCTAACCAGGCGAGGCTACGTTCTTCCCCTCGCCGGAGGCGACCGGGCTCGCTCACCCGAAGGCCTTGGCAGGCAGCGGGAGCGACGAGCCCCACAAACCGGGCACAGGGCCGCGGGAAGCCTCCCCCAGCTCCGCGGAGCCGGGAAACCCCGTCTGCGGGGCCTCTCTGCACGGAGGCAGAGCTGGGGGTGGCAGACGAGACGAGACGCCACCCGCCGCGGGGGACCCGCTGAGGGGCCGGGCCGGGCGCACCTCCACCCCCGCAGCCGCCGCCACTGCTTTTAGGGTGGCTTCTTCACCCACTCCCTTCTCCCCTCCTTTCTCCTCCCCTCCTTCCTCTTCCTCCGCGGCGCAGACCTCAGGGCGAGCCCCTCCCGTTCGCCGCCGTGCGCAGCCCCACCCCTTCCCCGTGTGGGGAGCGGCGGCTGCTAACGGTCCTTTGTGTGCAGCGGCGGGCATGTGAGTGGCGGCGGGACGGGACGGGAGGGGGGGGAGGTCGCGGGCGTACGGCGCTGCGGGAGCGGCTCCGCTCGCAGGCCCGGCGGCTCCTTTCCCCCCGCGGGGGGGGGGGGGGGCAGCCGCCTGCCCATCCCTGTACTCTCGCGGGCTCCGGCGCCCGTCCCGGGCCTCTGGGGGTGCCCGAGAGGGAGGGTGGGTGGGCGCCGGGGCAGGGTGCTGCGTGCCTCTCTTCAGTTGGTGTCTGTCGTGTTGTCGCAGGCTGGCCCGGGTGACCGTCCTCCATGACTGCCTGGGCTGCAGGACCTTCGAGCTGCCGCCTTCTGCCGCTGTGGGGGACGTGAAGGCGCGGATTGACGCGGAAGCCGGCTTCCCCCCCGCCGAGCAGCGGCTGTGGCACCGCGGGAGAGAGGTGAGGGGGCGCGGCAGGGCGGGTGGCGGGGGCACCTCCGGTCTCTGGTGGCCTTTCACACCGCCGTGGTACTAGAAGTCCCCACGCAGCTGCTTTTTGCATCTTGCCAGGTCTTCTGGTGCACGGGCAGCACAGTGCGTGTGTCCTTAGGTGAGGGTCTCTCATGGGAAGCAAGGAGGTCGTTTGAACAAGCAGCTAACCCTCATACTTCTCTTGATGGTGCCAGCTTTTATGATTCAAGTTTTTATGTCTTTTTCTGACATAATCCGTGTGCTCTATCGTTATTTCTTTGGGGGGGAGCAGAAGAGTCACCTGAGAGTGCTGATGTATTTGTTTTGGCTTCCTTTGGATCTTTAATTGATTTTCCACCTGCTCACCAGCTTCAGCAGCAGAGCTGACATCGCCATGACAGGAAGCACTTACAAGTTAAAAATTGAGGTCTGGGTACAGGAGGGAGAGTGAATGACCTTGTTCTGTTGAAGGCATAGGCCTGGGGTCACCGTTTCAGTACTGCTTGGCATGCTTCTAGCCACGCTCTTGGGAAATGGAACCTGGAGATATTGGTGGGATGGGATGAGTAGAGGCAAGAAGGGGAGAGAGAGGAGGTTGGAAATTAGAGTTAAATAGGGCAAGGGGACTTGCAAATATATAAAGGAGAAGAGAAGGCTCCAGGGAGACCTTATTGCGGCCTTTCAATATATAAAGGGGGCTTATAAGAAAGATGCAGAGAGACTTTATACCAAGGCCTGTAGAGACAGGACAAGGGGCAATGGTTTTAAACTGAAAGAGGGTCGGTTCAGATTGGACATAAGGAGAAATATTTTACTATGAGGGTAGTAGACTGGAACAGGCTGCCCAGAGAAGTTGCGGATGCCCCATCATTGGAAGTGTTCAAGGTCAGGTTGGATGGAGCTTTGAGCGACCTGATCTAGTGAAAGATGTCCCTGCCCGTGGCTGTGGTGTTGGACTAGGTGATCTGTAAAGGTCCCTTCCAACCCAAACCATTCTGTGATGCTAGGAAAGAACTAGATGTTAGTAGTTGTATTGCTCAGGAAGCTTTTAAGAACCTACATGGGGAACACAAGTAATCTTTGAGTGCTTGGGTTTGAAACAAACTGGCCATGTAGTTTATCTTTTATTTTCTTGCCTGGTTTTGTGTGTCCTTTATTTTGTTCTCTTCAGGCCTTCCTGTTTTGGGAGGAAGGAGATCTGTATATCACTTTCTAAAATGCATCTGGAAGCGAAAATCTGAGCAGCACTCTGTCTGGCACAGAAAACTATGTTTTGGAAGGGAACAGTCAGTAAGCAGACTGTAATAGCTATTCTGATTTTTTTTTTTAAATATTAAACTAAAATACATACGTGAATAATTGTACTGTAGCAATTTTGAAAATCCTTTATAAACTTTTGAACTCCTGTTTACTGGGATCAAATTATTTTTTAATTTACTGAGGTAGTAGAATATTTGTCGGTAAATCTTTTTTTCCGTTAAAGCTGCTATGTGCAATTTAGAGATGTTAAGTAAAATCCAGTATCTCTTTCTTTCATAGTTCCTTACAGTGTTAAACTATTAACTTGGATCTGTTCATTCTCTAAGTTTCTGCTGGTGTTTTGCTACAAAAATCCTACCTGAGAAAATTCAGTTATTCTGTCCTTTTAATAGTTGGTGATGGGTTACAGCATTCTGTGGATTCTTTTTTATTTTAGTGAGTCCTGAGTGGGTCGTATACCCCATTTAAGCTATTTTACATCTTGAGATAAGATCATCTCAAGTATAAAATTTCTGTAGGAACTTACAATAAATGCACTGTTGTTTCAAGTAATATTTAAAACTGGTTTAAGTAAAAAGGAGTATAATTTTTTTCTTATTAATGTTTTTAAATTATGACTGCATACTGTGGACTAGGACTGTCTTTTGCTTATTAAATATAGTTAGATTATAAGCATCTACGTCTGTGTAGGCACCAACTTCTTTCTAGTGATTTGGTTTTACCCATTGAAGTGAGGAGGTAGTCTTGAACTTTGCTATAAACTGAGACTAATATAATAATATAATTTCACATAATAAACTTTTAATATAGTTTACTATAAACGGAAAGCAATTTGAATTGGTTAAGTTTCTAATTAGCACAGCGCAAATTCTAATTCTACATTTGTTATCGTGTTATGCAGGATAACCTCACGTCATATATGACTATTTTAGCATCACATTGTATATGACTGGGGCACACATATAATACGAAACTAGAACTGCAGCAAAACCATTATGTGCTATGATTACTAAATAGTTTTCCCAATGGCTGCTCAGGAATTTGTTGCTTAGTTTGCCCCAGTTTCTCCGTGATGTTCCCGGTGAGTCTGTAAGTGTGCATGTAGAGGTAACGGGGAGATGAGGCTGTCGAATTCTTCAGGGGTGTTTCCGTGACACACTTTTCTCTCTACACATTCTGTATTACTAGCTGCTTTGAGCTGATACTGCTTAGTTTAAAACTCCTGTGAAGTTGCATACCCTTATGTACTTTTTGGAGTACATAGACCATGTACTTCCTGTATATATTTATTTTCTTTATGGGCATGCACCTTAGAACAATAACTGCTTTAGTTCTATGCTTCCAGAAGTCCCCAGAACATGGAACTTCTCAAATGTAAAAATGGGAGGCCATGGCTTGCTCTTAGTATCCTTCTCTAGGCATTTTTCCCACCTGATTTGTTTGCAGCCATTTTTTTGGTCCTGTTACTAACAAACTGATACTTCATCTGAGGAGTATCATTAGGCAAAGGAGGCCATCCTAGACCTCAGGGACTGAAAGTGCTGCTCAAACTGAATAATGGATGTTTCAGAGTATTTGTATACTTTTAGATAAAACCAGACTTCATAGAATAAATATGTAGGAAATGAAGCTACAGTAAATATTTGTACTGCAGAATGTTCTGATCAAGATCTGTCTTATTTTTTTATTTCAGTTATCTGATGGTATCAAGATTGTGGATCTTCAGAAGTCTCAAAATCAAGTTTTTCTGAAGCTTCAGTCAAAAGGGTTGAAAGGAGGAGGTATGAAAAATACTTGTCTCTGTTTATAAATGGGACGGTCAAAGCATTTTCTGATGGAATCTGGAGTTAATTAAAATTATTCTCTTCTTTAAATGGGAAGCAATTATTTTTCTTAAGTCCTAGGTATCCCTTCACTTGTTCTCTTGATTCTGCTCCAGAAAAACTAAACTTCTCTTTTTAAGTGCCTTGGTGTTTAATTTTTTCTTTGTAATTTCATGTGTAGAAATTAGAATATTGCTGTCCTTTGGAATCAATAAAACTTGCCTTGCAGTAGCGTTAATAGCTGCCTTGTCTCATAAAATAAGCTGAATACTCGTAAGCAATTCAGATACTGAAAGGGTATCTTCTCAGTAACCGCTGTGTAGAGAACTATACCATGGGTAAAAAGCTTTTGATTTCTTCTGATTTTTTTCGTTTGTTTTTTCTTTTGATTCTGTATGTTTAGTTATATTTTTATTACAAAAATTGCAGGTATATCTGTTTGTATGGTATCTTGAATTAGATTATGATACCTGAATATCTTCAGAAATGCTCTGAAATCTGTTGATTATGTTACTTGGTTGCTAGCATTAATATTCTTTTAACAATAACATTATTATAAGGGAATGAAATAAATGCTAATGGGGTGGTAGGATGAAGAAGGAAACCCTTCTTTTCATGCAGATATTTTATTTGGTGTCACAAAATGTTGTATTTCTTAGTTTATGTAAGCCATGAGTGTACTGGATTATGGTTTTCTTGTGACAGAGGGAAGTGAAGCATTTGTATATTAGCCAGTTCATGTTCACATTCTCTAGAACCTGCAATGGTTAAAAAACACCTATGAAAATGAATCCCATGGTTCTATGGCATCAAATATTTTTCTTTCTCTCATTCTTGAGAGAGATAATGCTTGCTCTGATAATTTTTTGCTCTATGTAGGCTGTGATAGACTAAATAAAAAGAGTTTTTCTTCTTTTCTGAGCTGTTTTTTTGCCATGCAAGTATATGGAGAAGATAGTGTAGTAGCCCTAAGAAATCTTTCATGGGAAAGAAAAACTGTTGCTGTTTTTTGTGCCTAGGAATGGAATATTTGGCTGTGAGATTCTCTTAGAGATACCACTTTCAGCAGTCCATGTCTAGATAAAGCACTTAACTTTTTCTGGCCCACAACTCCGATGTAAGTCAATCTAAAAGATCTGAAGGCTTTAGTACCAGTCTTTTGTGTTCATTCTGGAGTCTTTCAGTTCTGAGATTTTTCCTTACAGCAGATGAATCAAGGAAGGCCCTGAATTTCTAACTTCAGGAAGTGCATGGTCAGTAGGGCCAAGCACATTGGTTGCTGAAGTACTCTGAATATCACCCATGTCACCTCTGTGTTCATTCATCACTGGTGTCTATCAAATAATGCATAATCTTTTCATATGATCACAGAATAATTCATGTTGGAAGGGACATGAGGAGGTCTCTACTCCAACCTTCTGCTCAAAGCAGGGTCATCTCTGAGGTCAGACCAAGTCAAGTTTGGAAAGCCTCCAAGGATGGAGACTGCATAGGCTCTCTGGGCTCCTGTTCCAATGCTTGACTGACCTTATTGTGGAAAAAGTTTCTCCTTCAGATTTGTGGAACCAGTTTTGTGTTAAATATGACCAGCTGTAATACGCAAAAAAAAATCAGTTCAGTCTTTGACAGGATGCAGTAAGTCATGATCTCAAGATAGAGTAATTTTTGTGACTGACATAGAGCAGCTCTACTCTTAGATGTAAAGAGTTAGAATAACGTCTATCTTCAGTCTTATCACTTAGAAGTTACTTGTCTGTTTTTGTGGTTCCCATAGTGAAATGTGTTGTTTAAACACTTCTGCCTGCTAAGTTAGACTTAGAGAAGATTGTTTTCTTGATTTTTTTTTTTTTTTTTTTTTAAGAGAATTTCTCCTAAGAAACGAAACACCCAAACTTTCCTACTGTTGATCAGTTCACCTTATTTTGGAAGTTTGCATATTGCATGTTGACTTTCATATACTTATGTGTACTGGAAAAGTAATAACAAAAGTTTATAAAATATTTTCCACACTTTCAGCTGTGAGTTGTGATTTCTTGGGGTTTTTTTCATTGATGCTATTAAGTTACCTTAAATACAGCAATACAAAAATCTCCTAAAGACAAGCTGTTTGATGTTTTCACTTGATGTTTTCTCAGCAAATAGATCTCTTATCTATCCCCTTTTTTCCACATTGCTGAGGATTCTGTGCTTTGTTTTTTTTTTTGTCCAATGTTTTGTTCCATAGTATCTAATGTGTGTGTGTTTGAATCTGTATGCTTCATAAATACACATATATGCAGATAGGGGAGAGAGAATAATTACTTTTATTAATAACTTTAAAGGGAAGTGATAAATGGGGCATCAGTAGAGTCTGTTTTTCTTGTGTAGATTGCATCATTAATATGTTTGAAGCACATGTTTTAGAGGTTTGGATTTAGGGAGCCGCTCATCAGTCTCGGACTGGAGTTTGAATTGAAGAGTATGGTCCTTTCATTCTGTGATAGACTTTTTCTCTTAGAGCAGGGGCTAACCTTGGGGTTAGTGGAGTCTGTGTCCACCAGAACTTCATAATGCTTGGTAGTACCTCTTTTCCCTCCTATGCTAAGCCCAGGTAACACCAAAGCTAGTACCAGGCTCAGCACCACGGTATGCCAGAACAGGAAGTGTATGCTAGAGCCGAAGTATACTGTGCCAGTGTGTAGCTGTCAGTAGGGATCATCAAAAAAGGCTATAAAAAGGGTTAGAGCCACTGGTGCCCTAGAATACTGTCCTGCTACTTAAAAAGTAGTAGTCCTTTAGAAGTTGCTATATTTGAACATCGAGTAGTTGGAGTTGGGATATAACTGATGCAAAGACTTAGCCCCCAAATTTGTTTTATCCAGATATGAAACAGCATGTTGACATTAACATCCAACTGCTATTTTAATTTTCTTAATAAAAAGATTTATAATGTCTTATTTTTACAGTTGATTTTGGAAATACAAGATTTTACAGTATCAGGCCTTGAGTTAATTTAAATTTTTCTAAATTCCCAGTAATTGTTTAGTCACTATTTTTTTTTTATCTGAAATTAAGTGCATAGTAGCATAATAAACAGATTATTTTTTGTTTGTTTGTCTTTTAGGTCGTTTTGGACAAACAACTCCACCACTTGTTGATTTTCTTAAGGATATTTTAAGAAGATACCCAGAAGGAGGACAGATTCTTAAGGTACACAACAAATGGTATTTTTAGCAGTCATTTAATATATATGATGTAATACCGTTAGTTTATCACTTCCCAGCAAATCTTGCAGTTGTCGTACCTCATTAGATATTAATTCTGGTACAGGAGATACATGTTTCCACTTCTGTGGACAAGGCAAAGTGAGTTGTGTGGCTTTTTTTTTTTTTTTTGGTGTTTAACTTCTCTGAGTTTGCTTGTCAAAGACATCATTGTAATTTATTAAAAAAATAGAGATAAAATGCAGGTGTTACAATTAAATCAGAGACTTCATGATGTACGTTATGTGAGTGAGCTAAAATGTTTATTTTGCTTGTTACTTTATCTTTCATCTCTGCTATAAGCTATCGTAAAACCACATAATAGTATATAAATTTTTTTGGGAGGGATTATCTTAGTATAAGATTGAGATAAGCTGGAGAATTTAATACAAGATTTTGCTGTGGAATTTCTTGGTAGCTACATATATTTTCCTCAGTGAACTTTGACAGCGTCACAAAGTTTCATCATTAGATTAACAGCACTTTTAGGATGGGAATCTTTGGGTGGCTTTTGGGAGTCTTGCTCTAGAGTGGTAAGAATACCGAACCCATCAGTTTTGTATGGGCTGAAAAACATTTTTAGTCTAGACGTGGTTCTCATAACAAAAGAATGTCACAGGATTTTCTGAACTGAAGTTAGTGTTCTTTATGGTGTTTTATTGTTGGTCCAAGATACTTCAAAGTATGCAAAAGCAGGGCATGTTATGTTGTGCTGGTCCACATTTTAATGTTGAATGTTACATGTACAAGCCTAACAATGGAAATGACAACGTGGATTTAAGCACTAAAATTTTTTTCAGTAAATAGGATGGTGAACTGGTAGAGTGGAATTTACCTCACCTCACTTTAGACATGGCTGGAACACTTCTCCTGTGAAGAAAGGCTGAGAGAGTCTGGGTTGTTCAGCCTGGAGAAGAGAAGGCTCCAAGGAGACCTTATTGCAGCCTTTCAATACTTAAAGGGGCCTTATAAGAAAGATGGAGCCAAGGCCTGTAGAGACAGGACAAGGGGCAATGGTTTTAAACTGAAAGAAGGTAGGTTTAGACTAGATATAAGGAAGAAATATTTTTATGATGAGGGTGGTGAGACACTGGAACAGGTTGCCCAGAGAAGTTGTGGTTGCCCCATGATTGGAAGTGTTCAAGGTCAGGTTGGACAGGGCTTTGAGTGACCTGATCTAGTGAAAGATGTCCCTGCCCATGGCTGTGGTGTTGGACTAGGTGATCTTTAAAGCTCTCTTCCAACCCAGACCAGTCTATGATTCTGTGATCTGAAAAAATACGGATCATTCTAAATTCGTCAAGTCCTTCAAGAGGAAAGACAGGTACTTGTCGAAGATGATTTGTCTGATTTATCGTAGCTTCCTATGCTAACGTCTGGAAGTGCCAGTTTGATTTTTCTGAAGAGCATCTGGGGTGATTAGTTCATATTTGGACGTTTAACTTCTCATCCAGAATGCTTTATCACATGGATGTTAAGAGATTAATTTCCTTAGTATATGGGAATACTAGGTTCTAACTAATGGGATTTAGTACAGATATATACAGATAGATATATAAAAAACCACACAAATGCAAATGGTAATGGATGATGACAGTTCCTGCTGTCTCTTGGAAGGTTTTCCTTGCAACCGTGGAACTAGAAGTTGATTATTTTTAGTGTGAATGCTTAAGATAAGCATATCTTAAATTGTTTTGGCAAACTGCATCCTGGATATGTTCTGAGCAGTGTCCGTTCATAGGATGGGTGCTTACGTTTTTACTATTTCCCAGTACTAGTTGAATCTGTAAGATGCATTTGAATCATGAGGGGTTCAGACCTTCGTAACAACTTAAACCCAATTTCTTATTCCAACATTCCAAGAAGTAAGATAATGTTCTTAGAAATCAGATAGGTAAATCTAAAAGCAGAAATGTTCCTCTTTTCATGGTTTACAATTTAGACTTAACAGACTGTTAGGGAGGGATTACTACCAGGAATTTTGCTGATCTGTTAAAATTGATTTCACTGTTTGGATTCTTCAAGTACAGTGCTGTTACAGCTGAATGGAGCAGAAGCTCTGTGTGCCACAGCATGAATGCAAGTCTCTGACTATACGGTGGTTTCCATACTTACTATTTAATATTTCTAGAGGCTTTGGCTATCTTTCTGTATCTTCTTGAATGATTGTCATAATTATTCTTTTAGAAGAATAATTGCATGTTTTTTGTAATTAAATACCTCATGGAGATTCTTTAAAAATGTATTATTTATGCTGAACCATGGGTATATGTCTTGCTTCAAAATTATGTAGAAGTAACAATATAAACAACATATTTTGGTTATTTGTGTGATGCACCTTATAAACCGAACATACTGTCACAAAGTGAAAAATCGAGGGGTTATAGTTTTGAAACCAGATACTAGATAACAATGAGCTTATTTTACTGTCAACAGTATATTAGAATGCAACCTAATCTGAAATATCTGTTGCTAGTTGATGCATTTTTTTTTTAGGTAAAGTTTCATCTTGCTAGCAAGTCTTTTATTTTTATGCATAATAGCATGCAATTTATGTTGTAGGAATACATTGGATGTGATGTGATATACCTACGTAGTTTTTCAATTCAGCTGAGATACTTCCTTATGCCAAACTTACATATACCCACACAAACATACACACGTGTGTATATATGTATGTATGAGTGTGTATCTTTGGAGCCCTGGTACACTTTGATGATTCAGTGTAAATAGAGCATTGTGTGAAGCTCTAATGCTGTAGGTTTTTATAATCATGCTAATGTATCTGTAGTGTATAATGCTATTGACGTAAATGGGACTGGATAGGCATATTTTATTAATGGTAGTGTTTACAGAACTAGTTTATTAACATTTTAGTTATTAGAGTTTTGCATAGTTCTCACCACTACTAATTAACAAATACTCAATAAGCCTCTTTCTAGTCTATGGGCTTCATTCAACAGGTGAGCTCTGTTGGTTCATGATTTACAAAGTTACTGGTCAGAACTGTTTTGCAGCCCTTTGCTGAAGGGGTGTTAGAAGTGAGCACCATGGCTTTTGAACAGTTGGTTCATGCTGTGAAATGTTAACTTAAACGGAATGCAGTTATGTAAAGAAGAGTGCTGTGTGTTGCCCTTTTATGACCTGTTGCCTCACTGTTGTCTTACAGCTGTTGTGTGGGCTTAACAGTAAACTTTGATTTTTTTTTTTTTTTTTTTTAAAAAAGTTTATTTTTTTATTCTGCCATCTTGCATTGTTTTGAGACTTGTACAACTCTAATTTGGGATAATATAGTTATAGTAGTAACAGTTTAGCAGCTTTAGGGTCTAGAGCACAAGTCTTGTGAGGAGTGGCTGAGGGAACTGGGGTTGTTTAGCCTGGAGAAAAGGAGGCTGAGGGGAGACCTCATCGCTCTCTAGAGCTACCTGAAAGGAGGTTGTAGCGAGGTGGGGGTCGGTCCCTTCTCCCAAGTAACAAGCGATAGGACGAGAGGAAATGGCCTCAAGTTGCGCCAGGGGAGGTTTAGTTTGGATAGTAGGAAAAATTTCTTACTGAAAGGGTTGTCAAGCATTGGAACAGGCTGCGCAGGGAAGTGGTTGAGTCCCCATCCCTGGAGGTATTTAAAAGACGTGTAGATGTGGTGCTTAGGGACATGGTTTAGTGGTGGACTTGGCAGTGCTAGGTTAATGGTTGGACTTGATGATCTTAAGGGTCTTTTCCAACCTAAATGATTCTATGATTCTATTCTATGATTTATTTCTAAACTTTATAAATACTGCTTGTGTGTAGTATTTGAGCTCCAATATCACTTTTATAGTATTTGTCTGAATATTCCTATTATAATGATGTCTATTTTCATTCAGGTAAACTGAATAAAATTATTTTGGTTGAAAAGTATGAAAACAATTACACTCGTCTCAAACAGCAGAAAATAATAAGCACTTAAGTTGGAAAGCCATTGCCAGAATATGTACAACATTACTGCATTATACTTTGGTTTTGTTTGGTTTTTTTCTGTCTCAGGAACTGATACAGAATGCAGAAGATGCTGGTGCCACAGAGGTTAGGTTTTTGTATGATGAAACTCAGTATGGAACAGAAACTCTATGGTCAAAGGACATGGCACAATATCAGGGTAAATACAATTTTTATTAATTTTGGCCATTATTCTTCAATATGTATGTGGTTCTGTGTTTTTCTCCTTGCTGTGAGATGACCATATAGGGATGACTCCATTGCTACTTCCACCTTACTAGGTGCATAATTTGTCTATGTTCTAATTTTGGTAATTCTTTTCCAAAACCAGTGTTTGGTATTGAAGGCCTTACACTTTCTTCTTGCAGGTTGTCAGTAGCAGCTTTCCAGCTGCTTCCAGTTAATGTTGTTTGAGAAAGTCTTCCATGTTCTGCTTTATTCTAAGTCACTTCTCCCAGGATGACTGTGTATGCTGTGGTTTATTTCCCTGGGTTCACTTGGTATCCCAAAATATAAGAAAGGATTTTTAGTAGAGCAAGTAAACAAGATTTAATAAGTAAGACCTGGGATAAAAGAATGCTTGGGGTATTAGACAATAATTTTCAGATTTTTTACAGATTAACCTCTACCTTTTGAGAGCTATCTCCAGTTCTTAATGTAAAGATGACCCTAGCCCCTTACATTTCAGCACTCTTTGGGCAGTTCTGTTTTCTTCCCCATCTATTATTCTTTGACCCTTATACCAAACTTTGCTCCGTGCTGCCTGTATATTGCAAATGTAGTTTCTTGTAACTTTAAGGTTTTTACATCATCTAATACAGACGGCTTTGTGTGATAGAGGTCAGCTATGTATCTATCAAACAAATTAGTTTGCATAATCATCCCAAAAGGCATTCAGTTGTGATATGAAGATTTCAATGATGAATGATTCACTACTTCTTGTTTCTAGTTTTTTTCAATTGTTAATAAGCCTCATTATGTCTTCTAATTTGAATTTGTCTGTCTTACTTTCTAGAAGCAGGTTATTGTTGTATCTTGCCATGTATTCCCTTCCAGTGGAGGTATTAATAGACTGTGATTAGTACATCTTTCAAACATCTTTTTGATAGACTGAACAGATTGAGCTTAAGCCTTGCGCCACAGGACACTTCTTTCAGAAGTTTTGTTGTTTTCTGCTTTCTGTTCAGTTTTTCAGAATCATTCTTTTAAAATGTGGACACCAGAACTAGATACCACATCAGAATATAAATCTCTTAAGTACCATATACAGAGGTAAATCCATCTTCTTGCTTCTGTTTTTGCTGCTACTCTCTTTCATCACCAAGCATAATTTGATGTCAGCTTGAGTCATAGCTTCCCCATTAAATTTGCACACGCATACTTTAAAGAAATACTCTCTCAGTTCTGTAAGTTCATTTCCTAGAAATTTTTAACAGTAAATAGTTTTCTTCTGTCATCTTTTTAACGCTTGCCTATTTATTATAGGGCCAGCATTTTATGCATACAACGATGCAATTTTTACCCCTGAGGACTGGCATGGTATACAGGAAATAGCAAGAAGCAGGAAGAAAGATGATCCCCTGAAAGTTGGAAGATTTGGAATTGGCTTTAATTCAGTTTATCATATAACAGGTACTCAGCAGATATTTTAAAATGAAAACGAAGTTTTAAATTGTTTAGTTATTTCAGATGTTCGTCAAACATTCAATGTTTTCTCTATATTGCATTTTTAAATTAGATCCCTGGCTAAGTTTCCTTAAGAAGCGTTCATATTTTTCTAAAACTGTCTAAGGTATCCTTTGGATTTTGAAAGTTTTCGGAGGAGACTTTCTTCTAGTAACATCATCATGTACTTAGTCCCTTATATTGAAATGAACATTCCTTCACACTATTATTTCAGTTATGCACTGCTGTTCATATTATGGAGGCCCATGATACAGGGTAGATGTGCAAGTAGAAGTGTGAAAGTTTAGACTAGACTGAAACTTTTGTGCAGGTTCTTTGCATAATAAGCAGTGATTTTTATTTCATGCTAGAAAGGATATTCCATAATAGAGGTATATGCACATTTACATTTGAGAGAGATAGTACATACTCTTTCACAAGCTGGTAATGTTCAGTCGTGAAACCTATTATTCTGGCAAAATGTTTTACTGCTGTACAGATGGTGACGATAGGCTTGAGTGTTTATGGATAAGAATCAGGGGGCAGGCCAACAAGACAGATACCATGGTGGGAGTCTGTTATAGACCACCCAACCAGGATGAAGAAGCAGACAAAAAGTCAGCAGAACTGCTACCTTGGACTTCCGGAGGGCAGACTTTGGCCTGTTTAGGAGCCTGTTGACAGAGTCCCTTGGGAGGCAGTCCAGGGCAAAGGAGTCCAGGAAGGTTGGACATTCTTCAAGAAGGAAACCTTAAAGGTGCAGGAGCAGGCTGTCCCCATGTGCCAAAAGATGAGCTGGTGGGCAAGACCACCAGCCTGGCTGAACAGAGAGCTTTGGCTGGAACTCAGGGGGAAAAAAGGAGAGTTTATGACCTTTGGAAGAAGGGGCAGGCCACTCAGGAGGACTACAAGGATGTCGTGAGGTTATGCAGGGAGAAAATTAGAAGGGCCAAAGCCCAACTAGAACTTAATCCGGCTATTGCCATAAAAGACAATAAAAAATGTTTCTATAAATACATTACAACAAAAGGAGGGCTAAGGAGAATCTCCATCCTTTATTGGATGTGGAGGGAAACAGAGTGACAAAGGATGAGGAAAAGGCTGAGGTACTTAATGCCTTCTTTGCCTCAGTCTTTAATAGTAAGACCAGTTGTTCTCTGGGTACCCAGCCCCCTCAGCTGGAAGACAGGGACGGGGAGCAGAATGAAGCCCCTATAATCCAAGGGGAAATGGTTAGTGACCTGCTACACCACTTAGACACACACAAGTCTATGGGGCCAGGTGGGATCCACCCAAGGGTACTGAGGGAGCTGGTGGAAGTGCTCACCAAGCCACTTTCAATCATCTGTCAGCAATCCTGGCTAACTGGGGAAGTCCCAGTTGACTGGAGGCTAGCAAATGTGATGCCCATGTACAAGAAGGGCCAGAAGGAGGATCCAGGGAACTACAGGCCTCTCAGTCTGACCTTGGTGCTGGGGAATGTTATGGAGCAGATCATCAGTGCCATCACACACTGTTGTACAGGATGTTGTGCAGGACAACCAGGTGATCAGGCCCAGTCAGCATGGGTTTATGAAAGGCAGGTCCTGCTTGACTAACCTGATCTCCTTCTATGACAAGGTGACCTGCTTAGTGGATGAGGGAGGGGTTGTGGATGTTGTCTACCTAGACTTCAGTAAAGCCTTTGACACCATTTCCCACAGCATTCTCCTGGAGAAACTGGCTGCTCATGGCTTGGACAGGCATATGCTTCACTGGGTAAAAAAACTGGCTGGATGGCCGAGCCCAAAGAGTTGTGGTGAATGGAGTTAAATCCAGTTGGCAGCCGGTCACAAGTGGTGTTCCCCAGGACTCAGTACTGGGGCCAGTTCTGTTTAATATCTTTATCAATGATCTGGACGAGGGGATAGAGTGCACCCTCAGTAAGTTTGCAGACCTTATCATGCTCTACAACTAGCGAGGTTGTAGCGAGGTGGGTGTCAGTCCCTTCTCCCAAGTAACTAGCGATAGGACGAGAGGAAATGGCCTCAAGTTGCACCAGGGGAGGTTTAGATTGGACACGAAGAAAAATGTCTTACTGAAGGGGTTGTCAAGCATTGGAACAGGCTGCCCAGGGAAGGGGTGAAGTCACCATCCCTGGAGGTATTTAAAAGACGTGTAGATGAGGCGCTTAGGGACATGGTTCAGTGGTGGACTTGACAGTGCTAGGTTAACGGTTGGACTCGATGATCTTAAAGGTCCTTTCCAACCTAAATGTTTCTATGATTCTAAGCATATAGCGTAAATAGTGCTTACAGTCTACATAGTAGTTATAATAGTACAGGATAAGAGGCAGATTTTTGCTGAAATAACATTTTTAACTTGTGAAGTGAACTTGTAAGACACAGGATGTTTTTTTTCCAAATATTTTACCTAGTAGAGCATGAATAAAAGCTTGCTTAGTACATTCAGTGGTTTGATAATTCTGGGAAGTTGTGCTTTTAAATGTACAAGATTACTGTTTGCAAGCCTTCAAGATCTACAAAGTATGAATGTAATGGAATACATCTTTAGTAAATGAAATTGTTCTTTTTCTGAAAATATTGGAAAGATAAAAGTATAGAGCTGAAAAAAATTATACTTTTTGTTGCTCACTGTTTGCTAAAATTCAAATAGTTGAATGACTATTTATGTATTTAATTGCAGAATAGGGGTGTGCATGTTTCTTCCTTTCAATAAGTACTGAATTATATGTTATCAGAATTATACTAGGTTCATTGCAGTTTTATAATATTTGTTTTTCTTGCCCTTTTAAAATTTGTTCCTTAAGACTGTATTTGAAAAGTATGTTGTGTTAGGATTATTAATAGTTGTTGTTTTTTATGTATACAGATGTCCCTAGTATTTTCAGTGGTGACCAGATTGGAATGCTTGATCCCCATCAAACCCTTTTTGGACCTCATGAATCAGGCCAGTGTTGGAATCTAAAAGAAGATAGCAAGGAAATCAATGAACTTACAGACCAGTTTGCACCATTCATTGGTGTATTTGGCAGCACTAAGGAAACCTTTAAGAATGGAAACTTTCCTGGTACGTTTTTTCGTTTCCCACTTCGCCTGCAGCCTTCCCAACTGAGCAGCAATGTTTACGACAAACAGAAGGTTTTGGAGCTGTTTGAATCCTTCAGAGCAGATGCAGACACAGTATTGCTCTTCTTGAAGAGTGTTCAGGATGTTTCATTGCATGTTAGGGAAGCTGATGGAACCGAGAGACTGATTTTTAGAGTAACTGCTAGTGAGAACAAGGCCTTGAAACATGAAAGACCCAATTCTATCAAAATCTTAGGAACTGCAATAAATCAGTATTGTAAGGGAGTTCCAAGCAATAGCATAACATGTGTGACATACCATGTAAATATAGTTGTAGAGGATGAGAGTGTTAAGGACGCACAGAAAACATCTTGGTTAGTATGCAATTGTGTAGGTGGTCGAGGAATGTGTACTGAACTGGATTGTTTAGCTGATGACTTGAAATTTGTTCCTACTATTGGAATAGCTATGTCTTTACCAACTAATGGGGAGGAAAAAGGAGCTGTAGCAGATTTTTCAGGAAGAGCATTTTGTTTTCTGCCTTTGCCTCCAGGTGAAGAAAGCAAAACTGGACTCCCAGTTCATGTTAGTGGTTTCTTTGGTCTCACAGACAATAGGAGGAGTATCAAATGGCGAGAGCTGGATCAATGGAGAGATCCAGCAGCTTTGTGGAATGATATTCTTGTGGTAAATATAGTGCCAAAGGCATATACCACCCTTATTTTGGAAGCTATCAAACGAATGGAGACTGAGAAGAATTCGGATTTTCCATTGTCAGCTGAAAGAATTTATAGGTTATGGCCTGATGAGAACAAAATCAGGGTACCCTGGAAACCAATTGTAGTACCTCTCTTTAAAGAGCTGCTCCAGCATACAGTTATTTACTCAGTGAGTAATCAGTGGATAAAGGTGGAACAGGTGCACTTTTCTGAAATGGATGAGAGTTTGGAGTACACACAGTCTGTTCTCAACTACCTCCAGAATTCAGGGAAGCAGATTGCCAAGGTACCAGCAAATATTGCTAGTGCAGTGTATCTTACTATTTCTACTGCTAAAGCTGTGAAAAAAGTGACTCCTGCTGTAGTACGGCAAGTACTAAGGAAATATGGACACAGTGGACCTGCTGAAGAAAAGCTTCATCTTCTAGAATTTGTGCTTTCTGATGGAGTCTACAGTGAACTGATTGGTTTGGAGCTTTTGCCATTACAGAATGGAAATTTTACTCCTTTTTCCTCATCTGTGTCAGAACAAGATGTAGTTTACATAACCTCAGAAGAATATCCCAGGTATACTTAATATTTTAAATACTGGTTTTTTTCTTTTTTGTAGTTTAAGTTTTAAAGCAGAGCTTCAGACTGTTATTTGCTTATCAGCAAACAAGATGATATGCAGCAGCCTGTAATGTAATGAAATAATGTATAGATAGAAGCCAGTTTTCTGTATACATGTACATGTTTGTGTGCATATGTCTCATTTGAAAAGTTTGACAGCTACTTGCCATTATAACTTTATAAAAAGAATCGTGATCTAGGCTTTAGGGGAATGCCTCAGGATATATTTCAAATTAGCTTTCTTCTGAGAATTATATATAAGAGGAGGTTAGAAACATGCATACTAGGAAGTACATTAAATTAGGTAATGATAAAAGCATTTTTTTTTAAACTTAAAGCTTGAGGTTACTTCTTGCTTTTTTTTTTTTGTAACAGAACACTCTTACTTTCAGTGAACGGCTTAGTACTAACCACTTACTGGTTTCAGGAAGTAAGCAGATACTACCATGGAAAGTAGTGGGTTTGTCTTCTACATCTGTTCTCCCTTTGATCTTTCCAGTCCCTCTCCAATTAATTTTTTCCCCTGCTTATTTCCCAGCTCCATCAATGTTCCAATTTGGTTCACATTTCATCTGCCAAAAAAGCTGGCACTGTTCCTGGGGAGGGGATAGGAAAGCAGGCTAGCTGGAATAATTGCCCTTGGGATCACTGGGGGGAAAGCATGACTACTGCTTTTTATGTCTGTACTGGATTATGCATGTATAAAAGATGTGTTAAATCTGGACCCTTCTCCAAGTAATCTCTTAAGGTACTGCTTGAAGTCACTCAGACACACCAGATGTCTTACCTGTAGCTGTTCCTCCTTACGAAGTGTTACCTGTACGTATGTTCACAACCACCCCTCCTTCTCCTTTCCCTCAGAGTTCCACTAATTTTCAGATCCTCAGCTTGAGAGAATGTGACATTTAACATTTGCTTTGCTGCTTTTAGTGCCCTATGAACCATTTATATGGGAAGTAGAAGTGGGTTGGAGCGTGCCAATATAGATACTAAGGTAAAAAGTGCTTCAAGTAAGGTCCTTATGTAAATTGTGGTTTGAATATATTTATAGACAACACATCTTCAAGAAAAGCAGTTGGATGCAGGTAACTGGTCATCCCATGTTGCTTGAGGGGAGTTTGCTTTTTTCAAGTCTGCTGCTGTTCTTTTTCTATTATATTCTAAACCCATGATCTTTCTTGTTCTAGACAATTCAGGTTATTTATCAGGGGATTAACACTAGTCAGAGCCTGTGATTCTAGTGTCTTCTTTTAAAGAATAATAAAAAAAATTTCTCCAGCATCTGTTGTGAGATGATTTATCTTTTGTTATTCTTTCACTTTGTTTCTCCTTCCAGAAGTTAAGCCAGTATACTAATACAGAAAACATTCCTATGATGAGACTAACAAATCTTCCTTACAGCCCTGCTTCAGACTAGTCATAAGATACTTCTTTGGGAACTTAATGATACCACCATATCTTTTTAGTTAGTCTTGTAAAACTGATGCAAAAGCATGTTATACCAGGCATAAATCTACTTGCTAGCTATGATAATACAGAAATTTGAAATAGTATTGCTTTATTTGCCTTTATTCTTGCCTACAGTAATTATTTTTAATTTTGATCTTATAAATATGGTAAATGACTTATGCTAGATGTTTTAAAACACTTTCAACTTAAGTTTGGCTCTTTGTGTATTCAAATATGGAGCCTGCTTAAAAAGCTGAAATAAACTCTTATGAATTTCTCTCTGTTAACACCTGTGGAAGAACAAGAAAGATTCTGTGTTGGTTTATGTATAATTGACATACCTGCTGTCAGAATTAAACTGGATAGTTATTTTTTATTTCAGGAAGACCAAAGCCCTAAAAAACTGTTTGATTTTAAGAGCTAACGTAAAGGAAGGGGAGGGAAGGGCAGGATCAGACTGACTCTTGGCTACAATAGTCATAACCACTGTCTGCAGATCTTCTGGAATCCACAGATCTATGTGAAGTCCTAGAATTACATCTTGTATTTTTTGTATGCTTTCAAATAGAATCTTCAAGAGACATAGAATAGTAGGTGCGATTTTACGTGGGGTTTTTTTTTTTTTGGTTAGAATACAAATAGATGACAATTTTCTAATCCCAGTTTTTCTATCAAGAGAAAACTTGCTTAGATCTGTTCTGAAAACAAGAGTAGTTGGAAAAAATTGGGTTTTTACTACTCTCTGCTTCTAAATGTATGATTTTCTCATTTATAAGAAAACGCCCGCTGAAAGCCCAGTTCTTCATATGTAAGCGATTGCTTTGCATGTGACTGTCTTACCATGATGATTACCATGCTGGTAATTTCTGTGCAGCAACATAAATGAATTAGATGCTTTGCTGAAGTGTGTTTTGGGGGTTTTTTTTGTTTGTTTTTTTTTTTTATGGTGTGCTTAGATCACTCTTTCCTGGCCTGGAAGGAAGGTTACTTTCTGATGACCTGAAGCCTGAGGTTCTAGCTGCTTTGAAAGAAGCTGCCAAAAGCCGAGGTAATGTCTTTTGTATTCTCATATAGTGAAACAGATTGCTGATGGTTGAACAGACTAGTTCTAAACCCAAGTTTAAAGCAATGTCTTTTTTGAAATGGAGTTCACATAAATAAGTTGGTTATCTAAAAAAAAAAATTAAGATATGATAGACTATGTTGTTTGAATTGGAAATGACACAAATGAAAATTATAAATGAACAAAAAGGCAAAGGCAAGGGAAGAAGGATGAAAATTTACAATAAAAGCATAGATATTCACTCAGTAAAGCATGTATTCAAGGTTCAGTAATTTTGTGCAAACAGTATTCCTCTACTTAAGACAGTCTGAATACTATTTTGTGTTTGTAGTATATTGCATATGCAATAGCTGTGTCATAGTTTTGGTATTGTGGATCATCTCTTATCTCACAATTGCAAGTGATCACATCAGTGCCTTTTTTTAAAACGAGACGAAACTAGCTTAAGCATCTAGCCTCAACCATACTGTAGACCATATAATTTCATCAAGTGTTCCCTGAGTCTTAATTCATAGCTTATGGTTGTGTCAGTGTGGACCTATTGAAATACTTCCAATCAAAGACTTGGTGAAGAAGTTTGCTTCATCTGTAGATAAGATGCTTTTATGTTTAACTGCCTTCACAATTAAATTTTTTTGCCTCTTTTTCTACTTGGAGTTTGTCTATATTTACCTTTTCACCCTTGCATTTCATTATGCATTTGATTGGTAAATTTGAAGTCTGAGTCTCAGAAGTCATTTCATGTAAACGCAATTTTCAAATAAGTCCTTCAGCTTATTTTTAAATAGTGTGAGTATATGGTGAGCTATTTTACTCTTCTATGTCTAGAAAATGTGCTTTTCAGAAAAAGATCCTTGTCTCTCTTTTTTAAATTGCTCAATTTATTAGAATTCTTTTTTAGACTGAAGACATTAGAACCAGACATAGAATACTATAAATTACTGTCTTGATTTGCTTTTTTTGATACCCTTTATCATGGTCTTCAGTTATTCAGTCACAGTCTCTATTTCTTCAGTCTGTGTTCTGACCTTTTTTCCTCTTCAGTCCTTTATATATTCTCTGTTTATCATTCTTCCTGTTCAGTTGGAAACCTACTCATTTCTCCATGGTTTGATCATTGCTTCATTATCAAAAATAATAGAAAAATAAGATAATTCTGAGGCTAAGATGATAAATTTTTGGAGTATGGCAATGCATCTATGAAAAGATTGAAAGAATTGGGAGTAACTTATTGCACAGAATAAACAGTTTAAATATTTAAAATAATATAAATTGTATAGAAGATACGAAATCAGTGTTGGGACTTTCATTGGATATGAAGAACAGCAAGTCTGAAACTACTATAAAGCAAAACTTTGTTCTGAAAAGCAGAATTGTCAAAGCCTTGTGGGCATATTATATGATGAGTGTTGTGTCTATTGTTGCAGTAGAATATGCTTGTTTTAATTGTTTTTACTGTTAATTCCCCCAGTACTGTTTTTAATTTATTTTGTTTTGTTTTAATACAGACTATAAACTGTTGAAAGTAGTGACAACTTAAATTGTGTATCCAAACAGTGAATATTCTTAATCTGGGATAGAACCATAAAGAACTACGGTTTACTCTAGTAGTAATTGCTGGGACTTTAAAAGAACAGAAATATATGGGGATCAAGACAGCCACAGTGAGATTAGATGGATGAAAAATTGTATGGAAGACAGGAATGTTAGCTTTGAAGAATGCCAGTTCCTTGTGATGATACCTTAACTTGACTTCTGAGATGTGTTGTCTTAGACAGTTTCCTCCAAGTGAATGTCACAAAGCAGTCCAAAACCATGCTTAAATTAAAAAACAGAGCAAAACAACCAAAACAAAATACAGGTTTGACAGACTATATGCTTGAATACATCTTAAACAGAAAAAGCAGAGGTGACTAAAATGAAGTCTGACTTCACAAAGCAATCACTTGCTGAGTTCTTCTAGGACATTCCTTCACTTCCAGGCTTGGTCTCTGAGTTGCCACAAAGTCTGTCTAGTCTTTTTAGTTCCTGGGAAGATTTTTTTGGTCACATTTAAGGTCTTGCTTCTGTCTTTTTTCTTCCTCCGGCAGTTTCTTTGAATGACATTTTTCTAGGGACTTGTTCTTGGTTGATAGTATGCCTCTCATTGATTAGAAGAATATATTTTTGTAAATGAGTATGACAAGTATAATTCTTTTAAATCTTTCAGAAATCCTTAAGGACTCTTAGATAATCCTTTGCAAGATCGTAGTGCCTACTTTTCTCTTCATTCTACCTCCTCCTAAATTATTCTTTATTCTAAGATTTTGCATAATTGTAAAGTACAACTGCAGTACCATAAATGTTGTACATTATTATAAATAATAAGTATTAGAGGGGGTTTTGGCAGGTTTCAAAACCTGCCTTGTCAGAATTCTACAGCTATGTAAGTAAAATTCTTATCAGAGAGAGATTCTGATACAGTTGCAGAAATAGAAACTTTCTTGTATTACTTCTTTGAGAAAATGGGATGCAGTTTTCTTTATTGTGCTGTACAAAGACAACCAGATATTACTTTTCTCTCCTAAAATGTGTACTGTATTTTTCTAGTTAATAACTGTTTCTATATTTAGTGTGTCAATGTGTAACCCACAAGCTGTTTTCTAAAAATGGATTTGATTATATTCTAGCCCAACAACTTCTCTGGGGATTTTCAGGTATGGTTATTAACTGAAGATGTACTGGTTTGGATTGAAGCTTGATATTTGTGTGAATTTGGTGATTAGCTATTCTCATTACCCCAGCTTTCTTGTAAACAACACTTGCCAAATAGAGCTGCCAAAAGATAGCTACCAAAGATAATTATGAAAAGAGTTCTAAATACAGTTGAGGGGAAATGCATATTGGTGAAGAAAACCTTGTAGTTATGTTACACAGAAATGATCAATATTTTCATTGGTGTATTATATATTTTTTAATAAATTCCCATGCAGGAAGATTTCTAGTATTTTAAGATCACATGTATAGATTTGAAAACAGTATTTCTAAAGGTCTGTGTTCAAACAGTGGGATTTAAGCTTAGCTTTTAAGTAGATTCTTATCTTGCGGGCTCACTGCTGACAGTATTTCTCACTTTCACAAGGCTGCTGCGTTTACTTGTGTTTTCTGTTCAATAGAACTAACAGAATGCATAGTTCTGTAAGCATGAAGTGAAAGGAAAAATTTTTTTTTGAAGGATGCCTTACTACCGATTACCAGCAGAGCAGGGACAGTAGATAGTATCTTTAATTGGACTGTTGCTTTTAAGGAAATGGCAGTGCTATCCAGATGGAAGAAAGATCTGAAATTCAAATAGATGCCTTGCTTCCATTTCTGTCAATGTTTTTGATGTCGTTGGGAAGTAGTGGTATTTTTATATTCTGTACCATTTTCTTACCCTCAGACATTCTGTAATTTTTAAGTATAAGCTGTCTTAATGATAATTAAGACATGAGTGTTAACATATATTTCTTTTAGTGAGGGCTTTGATAATAAGAATAAAAGCATATACATCTAAACTTTGTTTCAGCACTCCTTGCACAACTGAGTTTTGCTTTTTGTCAGTTTTAGTGTAAGATCATCTGCACCTGAGCCGCTCTTTGCTATATCTAATAAATAATCTTTCAAAGCTAATTTAATCTTTGTAATTATAGACAAATAAATAATGGATTAGATTCTTATTTACCGCTAGCCAAATAAGTAGTGTAAAGAATCAACCAAACAAAAAAAAAATGTTTGAAGCTTCTACTTTGATTGTAAATCCGTAGCTGCTATGTATGCCTGAGAACTCTTGCGTCAAACTAACAAATGAGATAACATATTGATTGTTTTCAATTTGTTTTTATTTTTATACTAATACGGAATGTAGTCTCTTTTAATTAACTCCTAAAAGCAAGGGGAGCTGGCGTCTGCAGTTCTATTTAACATTTTTTTCCACAAAATGAAAAGGCAGGGCACAAGTTAGATTTTTAATTTTTATTTTTTCTTTCCCCCCCTAACAACCAAAAGCACTTCGTTATGTAACTCTGCTCTGTGATTTTCATAGCTTTGCCCTTTTGCTATCATTTCAGTAAGACCATGCACTCAGCTGCAGCTTCTGAACCCAGAAAGATTTGCCCGGCTCATTAAAGAAGTTATGAATAGCGTGTGGCCTGGCAGAGACGTGGTGGTACAGTGGTATCCAGGTTTGGAAGAGAAAAATCACCCATCAGTTTCCTGGCTTAAGATGGTCTGGAAGAACCTATATATACATTTTTCTGATGACTTGAGTGTGTTTGATGACATGCCGCTTATCCCCAAGACACTGCTGGAGGAAAACCAAACATTAGTGGAACTGGTTAGATTTAGGAACCCATCACCTATCATTCTGGAAGACGAATCTGAGACTCAGCTCCCGGAATACTTGGCTGATATTATTCAGAAGGTTGGTGGAGTTGTACTTAAGAAGCTGGATATTTCTATCCAACATCCACTCATAAAAAAATACGTGCATCCACCATTACCAAGTGCTGTTTTACAAATAATGGAAAAAATGTCCTTACAGAAACTATGCAGTCAGGTTGCATCATTCCCGTCAACACATAAAGATGCTCTTAGGGCATTCTTAGCTAGTTTAACTGATGCAAACGAAAAAGAGAGAAGAATTATTCAGGAATTGCTAATATTTAAAAAAATTGAAAAATCATCTGATGAAAGTGTCCCTGTTTTTACTGGCCTAAAAGGTAGTAAGGTCTTACACCACACTGCCAAAATTCCTCCTGGTCTAAGATTTTCTATTCCAATAATTGACAGCAGTGATGAAGCTACTATTCGCTTAGCTAACCTGCTGAAAATAGAACAGCTAAAGAGCACAGATTGCTTGAAGTTTGTTATACAAGACATTAGAAGTGACTTTTATTCGTACAATGAAACAACACAGATAATGCAATGGGTTCTTGAAAATCTGACTTTTCTGAAAAATGAGAATACAGATGTGATAGATTGGCTGACATCACTAAAGTTTATTATGATTTCCCAGGAAAAGATAATGTCAGCAAATGAACTCTTTGATCCTGAGGTAGAACTTCTGCAAAATTTGTTTTATGCTGAGGAGGAAATTTGCTTCCCCCCTGTTATTTTTACCTCTTCAGATATTCTTCATTCTCTGAGACAAATAGGCTTAAAAAATGAGGCCAATCTTGAGGAAAGTGATATTATGAGAGTGGCAAATAAAGTTGAAAGTTTGCATGTTAACTCTAATACCAATCATGATTTACTGTTAAAAAAAGCTAGAACTCTCTTGATGATTTTGAACAAAAACCATACACTGCTTCACTCATCTGAAACAAAAGCTGTGCTGAAAAAAATAAAATGGATTCCTGCATGTAAGGAAAGACCTCCAAATTATCCAGGATCCTTAGTTTGGAAAGGAGATCATTGTAATCTGTGTTCTCCACCAGAAATGTGTGATATATCTCATGCAATTTTAGTTGGTTCTTCAGTTCCTCTTGTGGAAAATGTGCTGTTGGATATAGAAAAAGCACTTGGCATCCCCACCAAGCCCAGCATAAAAGCAGTCTTAAAGCATTTCAAGGTGGTGGTCGATTGGCACAGTTCTAAAACCTTCAGTGATGAGGACTATTATCAATTTCAGCATATCTTGCTTGAGATCTATGGATTTATGCATGATCATCTAGAAGAAGGCAAAGAAGCTTTTAAAGCCCTGAAATTTCCCTGGGTTTGGACAGGTAAAACATTTTGTTCCCTCACACAAGCAGTAATAAAGTCAGTACCTGATCTTGATCTTCAGCCTTATCTACATTATGTGCCAAAAACTATGGCGAAGTTTCACCAGTTGTTTAAATGTTGTGGTTCAATTGAGCAGTTAACACCAGACCACGTTTCTATGGTCATTCAGAAAATATATCTAAAAAGTGAGCAGTCTCTCTCAGAACAAGAGAGTAAACAAAATCTTCACATTATGTTGAGCATCATAAGATGGCTGTACAGCAATCAGATTCCTGCAAGTCTGCATACACCCATGCCACTATACAGTGGCAAACTTCCTTATAAACTTGCAATGAGGCCAATTCATGAGTGCTGTTATTGTGATATCAAAGTTGATGACTTAAATGATTTGCTTGAAGATTCTGTTGAACCAATAATTTTGGTGCATGAAGACATACCAATGAAAACTGCTGAGTGGTTAAATGTCCCATGCCTTAGCACAAGATTGATTAATCCAGAAAATATGGGATTTGAGCAATCTGGGCAAAGAGAGCCTCTGACTGTAAGAATTAAAAACATTTTGGAAGAATACCCTTCCATTTCAGATATCTTTAAAGAGCTTCTTCAAAATGCTGATGATGCTAATGCAACGGAATGTAATTTCCTGATTGACATGAGAAGAAATATGGATATAAGAGAGAATCTTCTGGATCCAGGAATGGCAGCATGTCATGGTCCAGCTTTGTGGTCATTCAATAATTCTGAATTTTCTGACTCTGATTTCCTAAATATAACTCGCTTAGGAGAGTCTTTGAAAAGGAGTGAAGTTGACAAAGTGGGAAAATTTGGACTGGGATTCAATTCTGTTTATCATATCACTGATGTTCCTATTATTTTGAGCCGCGAGTTCATGATTATGTTTGATCCAAATGTTAACCATATCAGTAAGCATATTAGAGATAAATCTAACCCTGGGATCAAAATCAACTGGAGTAAACAACAGAAGAGGCTGCGAAAATTTCCCAATCAGTTTAAGCCATTTATAGGAGTTTTTGGTTGCCAGCTACCACTAACTGTAGAATCTCCTTACAGTTACAAAGGAACGCTTTTCAGGCTGTCCTTTAGAACTCAGCAGGAAGCTAAAGTGAGTGAAGTCAGCAGTGCATGTTACAATACAGCAGACATTTACTCTCTTGTGGATGAATTTAGCATTTGTGGTCATAGACTGATAATATTTGCTCAGAGTGTAAATTCAATGGTTTTGAAATACTTGAAAATTGAGGCAGATGATCCTGGGGTGGCACAAGATGTTGTCACTATCAAAAAAAATCTGTGTTCTTCCAAAGCCTTGACTGCACCAAATGTAAGTGTGTTAAAGGAGGCAGCTAAACTCATGAAGGTCTGCAGCAGCAGTAATAAAAAGCTTCCCACTGAAACACCAAAGTCCTCGTGTATCTTACAGATAGTAGTAGAAGAATTTCACCATGTATTTAGGCGGATTGCTGATTTACAGTCTCCACTTTTCAGAGGTACGGAAGATGATCCAGCTTCTTTCTTTGAAATGGCTAAATCAGGACAGATAAAAAGATCAGCTGATGAATTGCCACAGAAAACAGTAGATTCAACAACATGGCTTCTATGTTCTTGCATGGACACTGGAGATGCTCTGAAATTTTCATTACATGAAAGTGGACGAAGACTAGGTCTTGTTCCCTGTGGTGGAGTAGGAGTGTTGCTGTCTGAAACCCAGGATCAAAAGTGGATTGTGAAACCGAACTGCAACAACATAGGCGAAGTATTCTGCTATTTACCTCTACGAATAAAAACAGGCTTACCTCTTCATATAAATGGCTGCTTTGCAGTTACTTCAAATCGGAAAGAGATCTGGAAAACGGACACGAAAGGGAGATGGAATACAGTATTCATGAGGCACGTTATTGTAAAAGCCTACATAGAAGCACTTTGTGTTCTACGTGATATGGCAATCAATGGTGAGCTAGTTGACTACAGTTACTGTGCAGTGTGGCCAGATCCTGATTCAGTTCATGATGATTTTTCTGCTATTTGTCAAGGGTTTTATGAAGACATAGCTCATATGAAAAGCAAAGAAGGGATCAAAGTGTTTTCTGATGGTTTCTCTTGGGTTTCCATGAAGAATGTAAGGTTTTTAGATGACTCTATACTGAAACGACCAGATGTTGGACCGTCAGCCTTTAAGATCTTTCTGAAGTACCTTAAAAAAACTGGTTCCAAAAATCTGTGTGCTGTAGATCTCCCCTCCTGGGTAAAGACAGGATTTGAAGAAGCAGGATGCAAATACATATTATTGGAGAACACTTTCTCTGAGAAACAGTTCTTTTCTGAGGTATTTTTCCCTAATGTTCAGGAGATTGATGCAGAGCTGCGTGATCCTTTGATGCGTTATGTTCTCAATGAAAAAGTTGAGGAGTTCTCAGGAATTCTTCGTGTTACTCCATGTATTCCCTGTTCATTGGATGGACATCCATTAGTTACACCATCAAGACTGATCCATCCTGAAGGAAGAGTTGCAAAGTTATATGATGCTGAAGATGGAAGATTTCCTTATGGCACCACTCAGGATTATCTTAACCCAGTTATTTTGGTTAAACTTGTTCAGTTGGGAATGGCTAAAGACGATATTTTATGGGAAGATCTGATAGAACGTGCAGAGTCAGTAGCCGAAATTAACAAGATTGATCATGCTGCAGCTTGTCTCAGAAGCAGTATTATATTGAGTCTTATTGATGAAAAACTAAAATCTAGGGACCCTAGAGCTAAAGAATTTGCTGCAAAATGTCAAACCATCCCTTTCCTTCCTTTCCTTAGCAAACCAGCAGGCTTCTCACTGCACTGGAAAGGCAGTGATTTTCAGCCTGAAGCAATGTTTTCAGCAACTGATCTTTTCACTCCTGATCATCAAGATATAGTTTGCCTAATACAACCAATTCTTAATGAAAATTCCCACTCCTTTAAAGGTTGTGGTGCCTTGTCATTAGCTGTCAAAGAATTTTTGGGTTTACTGAAGAAACCAGCTGTTAATTTGGTCATAAATCAGTTAGAAGAAGTTGCAAAGTCATTTGATGGAATCACGTTATATCAAGAAAATATCACTAATGCTTGTTACAAATATCTACATGAAGCAATGTTACAGAACGAATCAACAAAAGCTATAATAATTGAAGAACTGAAAAACTGTAGTTTTATTCTGGTTGAGAACATGTATGTTGATCCAACAAAAGTGTCTTTTCATTTGAATTTTGAAGCAGCACCCTATCTCTATCAGTTGCCTAATAAATATAAAAATAGTTTCCGTGAGCTATTTGAAAGTGTGGGTGTAAGACAGGCTTTTACAGTTGAAGATTTTGCTGTAGTTCTGGAATTAATAAATCAGGAAAGAGGGACCAAACAACTAACAGAAGACAACTTTCAGCTTTGCAGGCGAATAATTAGTGAAGGAATATGGGGCCTCATTAGAGAGAAGAAGCAGGAATTTTGTGAGAAAAAGTATGGCGAGATTTTGTTACCCGATACTCGTCTTGCACTTCTGCCTGCAAAATCTTTGTGTTACAATGACTGTCCATGGATTAAAGTTAAAGACACAACTGTTAAATATTGTCATGGTGATATTCCAAGAGAAGTTGCAGTAAAGCTTGGAGCAATACCAAAACGCCATAAAGCTTTGGAAAGATATGCATCCAATATCTGTTTTACTACCCTTGGAACAGAATTTGGCCAGAAAGAAAAATTGACAAGTAGAATTAAAAGCATTCTTAATGCCTACCCTTCAGAAAAAGAAATGCTGAAAGAGCTCCTTCAGAATGCAGATGATGCAAAAGCTACAGAGATCTGTTTTGTGTTTGATCCTAGACAGCATCCAGCCGATAGAATATTTGATGAGAAATGGGCACCACTTCAAGGACCAGCACTGTGTGTTTACAACAATCAGCCTTTTACAGAAGATGATATTCGAGGAATCCAGAACCTTGGAAAAGGTACAAAAGTAGGAAATCCCTGTAAAACTGGACAATATGGTATAGGTTTCAATTCTGTTTATCACATTACTGATTGCCCTTCTTTCATATCTGGCAATGATATACTTTGTATTTTTGATCCTCATGCTAGATATGCACCAGGTTCAACATCAACAAGTCCTGGCCGCATGTTTAGAGATTTAGATGCAGATTTCAGAACACAGTTCTCAGATGTACTGGATCTCTTCTTAGGAAATCACTTTAAACTGGATAATTGCACAATGTTTAGGTTTCCTCTTCGAAATGGAGAAATGGCGAAAGTATCAGAAATTTCCTCAGTTCCGTGCTCGGATAGAATGGTCCAAAATCTTTTAGATAAGCTGCGTACAGATGGAGCGGAACTCTTAATGTTTTTGAACCATATGGAAAAAATTTCTATTTGTGAGATAGAAAAAACAACAGGAGCACTGAATGTGTTGTATTCTGTACAAGGCAAAATCACTGACGGAGACAGACTGAAACGAAAGCAATTCCATGCATCTGTAATTGACAGTGTAACTAAAAAAAAGCAGCTAAGTGAAATACCTGTGCAACAGATTACTTACACAATGGATACTGAAGACTCAGAAGGAAATCTTACAACTTGGTTAATTTGTAACAGGTCAGGCTTCTCTGCTATGGAAAAGGTATCCAAAAGTGTGGTTTCAGCCCACAAGAATGAGGACATTACTCTTTTTCCACGTGGCGGGGTAGCAGCTTGCATTACTCATAATTACAAAAAACCCCACAGAGCATTCTGTTTCTTACCGTTATCTTTAGAAACTGGGTTACCTTTTCATGTGAATGGACACTTTGCTCTGGATTCTGCAAGAAGAAATCTATGGCGTGATGATAATGGTGTTGGAGTAAGAAGTGACTGGAATAGCAGTCTGATGACAGCGCTGATAGCACCAGCTTATGTTGAACTGCTGATTCAGCTGAAGAAACGGTATTTTCCAGGCACTGATCCTACAGTATCAGTGCTGCAAAACACACCCATTCATGTTGTGAAAGACACTTTAAAAAAATTTTTATCCTTTTTTCCAGTTAATAGACTTGATATTCAGCCAGATTGGTATTGTTTAGTGAAAGCAGTTTACAGTTGCATTTATGAAGATTTGAAGCGTCTTTTACCTGTTATGCGAGCTCCAAATATCGATGGTTCTGATTTGCATTCTGCTGTTATCATCACATGGGTTAACATGTCTACTGTGAACAAAGGCAGGCCATTCTTTGACAATTTACTACAAGATGAACTGCAACATCTTAAGAATACAGAATACAATATCACAACGCGGAAGACAGTGGCTGAAAATGTTTACAGACTCAAGCATTTACTCTTAGAAATTGGATTTAATTTGGTATATAACTGTGATGAAACTGCAAATCTTTACCACTGTTTGGTAGATGCAGATATTCCTGTCACCTACGTGACACCTGCTGATGTCCGATTATTTTTGATGACGTTTTCTTTTCCAGACTCTAATTGCCACATTGGAAAGTTACCTTGTCGTCTTCAGCAGACAAATTTGAAACTCTTCCATAGTCTCAAACTTCTCGTTGACTATTGTTTTAAAGATGCAGAAGAAAATGAAATCCAAATTGAGGGCTTGCCACTCCTTATTACTCTTGACAATGTTTTGCAAATTTTTGATTCAAAGCGACCGAAGTTCTTAACAACATACCATGAACTGATTCCATCTCGCAAGGATCTCTTTATGAACACATTGTATTTGAGATACAACAATATTTTACTTAGCAGTGAAGTAGCGAAAGTCTTTGATATTACAAGTTTTGCTGAATTGTTATCATCTGTGTTGCCTAGAGAATATAAAACTAGAAATTGTATGAAATGGAAGGAAAACTTTGCAAGTGAATCTTGGCTTAAAAATGCCTGGCATTTTATTAGTGAGTCTATAAATATTAAGGAAGAGCAAGAAGATACGCAAGCAAAATTCAATGATGTTGTTGAAACTTTGAAGGACTGGACTTTGCTCCCAGGTGTAAGGTTTACTGTCTCAGCTAATCATCTTGTTGTGCCAGAGTGTGATGTTTTGCTGCCCCTCAGCATTATGCATATAGCTGTTTTTCCAAATACTCAGAGTGATAAAGTCTTTCATGCTTTAATGAAAACAGGCTGTATTCAGCTGGCATTGAACAAAATTTGCTCCAAAGACAGTGCTTTAGTGCCTTTGTTGTCAGGATGTACAGCAAATATAGATAATCCTTCAAGCATTCTGAAAGCCATACAATATATGGTACAGACATCAACTTTTAGGACTGAAAAGTTAGCAGAAAGTGACTTTGAGGCTCTCTTAATGTACTTTAATTGCAATTTATGTAATTTGACATCTCAAGATGACATTAAAATTTTAAAGTCTCTTCCATGTTATAAATCGATTAGTGGCCGATACATCAGCATTTCAAAATATGGGACTTGTTATGTCCTCACGAAAAGCATCCCATCAGTAGAAGTAGACAGGTGGACACAGTCGACTTCATCAGCTTTTCTTGAAGAGAAGGTTCATTTGAAAGATTTGTATACTGTGCTTGGCTGTGTCTCTGTGGATGATCTTGAAGTGTACTTGAAACATCTTTTGCCAAAAATTGAAAGTCTGTCTTATGATGCAAAATTAGACCACTTGATCTACTTAAAGAATAGGCTAACTAGCATTGAAGAAACTTCAGAAATGAAAGAACAGCTGTTTGAAAAGCTTGAAAGCATTTTGATCATTCATGATGCAAGCAATAGATTAAAACCTGCAAAGTATTTTTATGACAGGACTGTCAGAGTGTTTGAAGTTACGCTTCCTGAAAAATTCTTTATACCTCAAGATTTTTTTAAGAAACTAGAGCAACTTACAAAACCAAAAAACCAAGCTGCATTCCTTCCATCATGGGTAACTTTTCTACGACATATTGGATTGAAATTCATCATTTCACAGCAACAGTTATTACAGTTTGCTAAGGAGATCAGCATGCGAGCGAATACAGAAAACTGGTCTAAAGAAACACTACAGAACACCGTCGATGTCCTCCTTCATCACATATTTCAAGAAAGAACTGACCTTTTCTCAGGAAATTTTCTGAAAGAATTGTCATTAATTCCTTTTCTGTGCCCTGAACGAGCTCCAGCAGAATTTGTTAGATTTCATCCTCAGTATCAAGAAGTTAATGGGACGCTTCCTCTTATACGATTCAATGGGGCACAGGTGAATCCTAAATTCAAACAGACTGATGTGTTGCAGTTGCTGTGGACTTCATGTCCCATTCTTCCTGAGAAAGCAACACCTTTAAGTATCAAAGAGCAAGAGGGAAGTAGTCTTGGTGTGCAAGAACAACTTGAGCAAGTTTTAATGATGCTGAACGTTAATTTGGACCCTCCCCTGGACAAAGTTATCAATAACTGCAGGAACATATGCAATATAACAACTTTAGATGAGGACATGGTGAAAACTAGGGCCAAGGTCCTAAGAAGCATTTATGAATTTCTTAGTACAGAGAAAAGGGAATTCCGCTTTCAGCTTCGAGGAGTTTCTTTTGTAATGGTGGAAGAAGGTTGGAAGCTCCTTAAGCCTGAAGAGGTGGTAATAAATCTTGAGTATGAATCTGATTTTAAACCTTATCTTTACAAACTTCCTTTAGAACTTGGTACTTTCCATCAGTTATTTAAACATTTGGGTACTGAAGATATTATTTCAACAAAGCAGTATGTTGAAGTTCTAGGTCGCATATTCAAGAACTCGGAAGGAAAGCAATTGGATCCTAATGAAATGCGCACAGTTAAAAGAGTAGTTTCTGGCCTGTTCAAAAGTCTTCAGAATGATTCTGTCAAAGTTAGGAATGATCTTGAGAATATGAGGGATTTTGCCCTTTACCTTCCTAGTCAAGATGGGAGGTTGGTAAAGTCTAGTATCTTAGTTTTTGATGATGCACCGCACTACAAAAGCAGAATCCAAGGTAACATTGGTGTGCAAATGCTTGTTGATCTTAGCCAGTGTTACTTAGGCAAAGACCATGGTTTTCATACTAAATTGATAATGTTATTCCCTCAGAAACTGAGGCCTCGTTTACTTAGCAGTATTCTTGAAGAACAGTTGGATGAAGAGTCTCCCAAAATTTGTCAGTTTGGAGCATTATGTTCTTTGCAGGGAAGGTTACAGTTACTGTTGTCTTCAGAACAATTCATCACAGGACTCATTAGGATTATGAAGCATGAAAATGACAATGCTTTTTTAGCTAATGAAGAAAAAGCAGTAAGACTTTGCAAAGCTTTGCGAGAAGGTTTGAAAGTTTCCTGTTTTGAGAAGTTGCAAACGACATTAAGAGTTAAAGGTTTTGCTCCTATTCCCCACAGCAAAAGTGAAACATTTGCTTTCCTGAAGAGGTATGGAAATGCAGTAATACTGCTTTACATACAGCATTCTGACAGCAAAGACATAAATTTCCTGTTAGCATTAGCAATGACCTTAAAATCTGCAACTGACAACCTGATTTCTGATACCTCGTATTTAATTGCCATGCTGGGTTGTAATGATATTTATCGGATCAGTGAGAAGCTTGATAGTTTAGGAGTGAAGTATGACTCTTCTGAGCCATCAAAACTTGAACTACCAACACCTGGCACTCCTATACCAGCTGAAATTCACTATACACTTCTTATGGATCCGATGAATGTATTCTATCCTGGTGAATATGTTGGTTATCTTGTTGATGCCGAAGGTGGTGATATATATGGATCGTATCAACCAACTTATACTTACGCAATCATTGTACAAGAAGTAGAAAGAGAAGATGATGAAAGTCCCAGCTTTCTAGGGAAGATTTACCAGATTGATATTGGATATAGCGAATATAAAATAGTGAGCTCTCTTGACTTGTACAAATTTTCAAGACCGGAGGAAAGTTCTCAAAGCAGGGATAGCACACCTTCTACCCCAACCAGTCCTACAGAATTTCCAGCACACGGACCGAGGACAATTCCACCTCTTTTCACTGGTAGAGAGAGCCACAAAACAATGTCCTCAAAACATCACTCTCCAAAAAAGATAAAGTCAAACTTGTTGCCAGAAATATTAAGAGAAGTGACATCTGTGATTGAACAGGCTTGGAAGCTTCCAGAATCTGAAAGAAAAAAGATTATTAGGAGGCTGTATCTTAAATGGCATCCAGACAAAAATGCAGAGAATCTTGATATAGCTAATGAAGTTTTCAAACATTTACAGAATGAGATTAACAGGCTAGAAAAACAGGCCTTTATGGATCAAAATATGGACAGAGCCTCAAGAAGACCATTTTCATCCTCTGCTTCTCGATTTCAGTCCGATAAATTTTCATTTCAGAGATTTTACACTTCATGGAATCAAGAAGCAACAAGCCACAAATCTGAAAGGCAACAGTATAAAGAAAAGTGTCCATCTTCCACAGGGCCATCCTACTCGCAACGCTTTTTTGTCCCACCTACATTCAGGTCTGTTGGCAATCCTGTAGAGGCACGTCGATGGCTTAGGCAGGCCCGAGCTAACTTTTCAGCTGCAAGAAATGACCTTCATAAAAATGCTAATGAATGGGTATGCTTTAAGTGCTACCTTTCTACTAAACTAGCCTTGATTGCAGCTGACTATGCTGTGAAGGGCAAATCAGACAAAGACGTAAAACCAGCAGCCCTTGCACAAAAAATAGAGGAATATAGTCAGCAACTTGAAGGGCTTACAAATGATGTTCAGACGTTGGAAGCTTATGGAGTAGATAGCTTGAAAACTAGGTATCCTGACTTACTTCCTTTTCCACAGATTCCCAATGATAGGTTTACTTCAGAAGTTGCTATGAGAGTGATGGAATGTACTGCTTGTATCATAATAAAACTTGAAAACTTTATACAACAAAAAGTATAAGAGATTCGGAGAGGTGAGGGAACTGTTTTGTCAAGAGCTTAGGTATTTTCATGTGATGGGATACAAATGCGATTGTGCAGATTACTGAACATCCAAGAGGTTACACATTACCAAGCAGTTCAGAAGTGTAGTGCACAAAGGTAGATGGTACTGAAGTACGTAGAATTGACATTTATGTAAACAGGATTTTTTTTTAACTGAGCCTGCTGTATAAGCAAACTGTAAAACATGAATATTTTTTAAAATCTGCAAGGAAACTGAGCTGCAAAAATTAGCTGTATGTACAGTATTGTGATTAATTGGCATATTATTGAACTGCACTTTATATAACCAAAGCTTAGCTTTCTGTTAGATGAAGCCTGTAATTATAACTCCTTATTAGATTTTGTTTCATTTAATATAATATTTCCGAAACAGTAATGTCAGTTTTCAGTGTACTAATCTTAAGACTGGACATACTATGAAATGGGAGGTGGGATGGAAATTAAAATAACTTTGGAGGTATTGCTCCAAAGCATTTCTGTATTCTTTTGTGTTCTATGGACATTAGTGTCACTCATAGTAATACTCTCATCAGCTGGATCTGATTATAAATTTGCTGCAGCATCACATTGTGAACATTTAAAGGATAGTTTAGTACCTGTGAACTGGTAGTTATTTTAATGCTGAATAATGATACTTGATTTAACATGAAACTTCATGTCATGCATTGATTGCATTTACCTTATTATGAGATAATTAAGTATTTAATTTACTTTTTTTCTAGAGCCTGTCATCTTTTGTTTAATGAAAAATGCATGTGGATGGTATAAAATTGGTGAACATTATTATATGGTGTTTTATGATTTTTTTTTGAACACCAAAGCCCAGTTTTCAGATGTCTAAATGCTTGAGTTTTTTTTTCCTGTGTGCGTGCCTTTGTGTGTGTACATATATATATATTTTTCCACAAACATTGATAATAGTACAATTCAGTAACCCATTTTTGGTGTACACTGAGCACTGTTTTTTGTTACATGTTTAAAGGTGCTGCAATGTAATGCTCTTTTTATTTTGTTGTTCACTACAGCCCTAGAGAAGTCTGATTTTTAGTTCACACTCTTTCTTTTATAGTTTGTAATACTTTTGGTAATGTCATGCAATATGTTCAACGTTAGCTATTTGTAAAAAAAAAAAAAATAATAAAAATATGGAAGGATAATGCTAAATGGAAGGATTTTTCTTTGCTGGGTCAGCCACATTTAACATAAATGTTAAACTTTTTCCAGTGGCATGCTCTTACAATTGTTTACTTGACAGCACAGTGAAACTGTAATTTAACTTACAGAATACAAAGGAAAATAAACAACAGTGAGCTTGAAGGGCTGATACAGCTGCGATAGTGTTGTAATCCAAAAATAAAAAATCACGATGAAGGCTTCTTCAATTTTGTGAAAATGATAAAGGGCTTGTTCTCTTCTGAAAAATCTTGCAAGTTGTAGTGGGAAGAAATGTGATGTTTGGAAAATGATACTGCTTCTGATTGTGAAGCCCTATTATTATTTCTGCTATTAAATATTAAGTGCCATAATTTTAATAAAGAAAAATGCAAACATATATTTCAGTCTGATGTGTTTTGGTTTTATAAAGTACACTAAATTTACCTATTATTTCAAGCTTTCTTTTATATAGGTAAATACACACTCCTTTCAATTCATTCTAAATAATTGTACAAATATTTTAATATTATTAAAAAGGAAAAATGCTTTTTTCTTGCAATGACAAATGTTTGCAGTTTTCTGAAAGAAATTGTACATTTTGCTGATTTTTTTTTCAATAAATAGCATGTAAGTAAACCACAAATCCTGGTGTGCCATGAAACAAATCAGTTTAGTTAATTCCCTATGTTTTTAAAACAGATTCCTTTGTGGCTCTTACTTACTTTGTGCATTAAGTCAGATGAATAGTATTCAGGGTTAGCAAAATACTAACAAAAGGAAACAGTTCTCATTGTGTTTTTCAGTTTAAATGGAGCTAAAACATACGGTAGGATGAAAATGAGTAACAGGAGCAACATGAACACTTTCCCGTTTTTAGGTGAGATCTTGAGGCAGGAAATCTTTTAAGCACATAACTGTGTTTTGTAAGCAACTTATGTTGCCTTCCCAATATTTTTATGAACTTTTAAAATGGCTGCGCAGAACTACTAAACTATTCTGTTATATTTTAATTTTGTATATATTGTTGAGTGCTGACACTGTGAGAAAGAAAATGGTCCCAGATCTTAGGAAGCTAATGGTCTGAAGTAATTTTAAATATTGAACCAAGGTGAGCAAGAAAACCTGGATGACACAGAAAAATTAACTTATTCTATTATTCCTGGGTTGATACTATCAATCAGTTGCAATAAAATTTACATATGGATGCAGAGAGACAGGCAAGAGTGGTGTCTCAATTTGAAGTCTCTTATTTTCTTTATTTGCTTAACTCACTGTAACAGGTGGCCTAAATAAAGAGGCCTTATGAGACCAGGAAACCATATTGTGATAGAAACTGATTTCATAAGTGCCATTAATCCATGTTTTTAAACAAATAAATAAAATGCTTAATTCATGCTGCTTTTTGGCTCAGCTGTGAGCCTTGGGAAATGCAGAATAACATATTTGCTCCTAAGTTGGGCGTGGAAGCTCAGAACAGTTAGTATGTGACGATTCCTTAGTAAGAGTCAGTAGAAGTAAATGTTAGCATGTAGGTTCCACAAAAACACATTTTACAAGTAATTCTACACATTACACAAGTTCACATGAGAGAAAAGGTCTTTTCAGCCAGGTGTATGTCCTAGTTATCTTCACAGGTACCAGTAATGTGTCTAGGAAAAGCAGCTTCAGTAGTCCTGTCTCCCAGTATTATAGTTGTGAGGTTTAGCGAAGATCAGTGGTACAGGACACTGATTTAACTGTGCATTTAGTAGCCTAAATCTAAGGAGCTGCGGTTGTAACAAGCCTTGGCAGGTTTGTTACTATTTATCTTCTTGTGGAAGCTTTGAAAGTTTTCCCCTCAAACAATGGCGTTGGCACCTATTCTAAAAAGCACTGGTTGCTTGCCTCAGCAATTAGTGACAAGAAAAAGACCTTTTTTTTTTTTTTAAGGAAATAGATTTTTGTGTAGCCAACTACCAAAAGAAAAAGCAATGGTTTGTTGTATAAAGAAATGCAGTTTTGCAATATTTGTACTCAAGTCATTATCAAAATAAAGTTACTATGGTGATCTGAAAACTAGAATTTAAGAACTATTAATATAAGGATTGCATTCACGTGGTACTTGGATTGCTTTAAATGAGGCTTTAATAAAATCTATTGTAATTGCTCCAATTAAAGGAGGGTAGTACCAACTTTGAGATTTCCTATTGCTGGATCTGAACACTTTGAGGATGGCTGGATTGGTATTGTGGAACACAGGCAGAAGTAATAGTTCAAAAATAATTAAACTTGACAGTCAAAGTAGATGTTTTCATTTGAAGAAGAGACACATTTTTGTCACATGGGGGTTTGTTTGTCAATGAGTTTATCATCAAAACTTTTTTAACCTTTCTTTGGTTTGCTTTCTGGATGATTAATTCAGTAGCACTTTCATCTACTACAGAGGAAGACAATTCTAGATGTCCAGTGAAACCTAATTGTAAAGCATTTTCTAAATTCTGGAAAGTACATTTTTAGTTGGGGCCAAGATTTTCGTTCATATTTTTACATAATGTACATTTCACATTCTTAGAGTCTTGGGAAGATAATTTTATTTTAAAAATGAAAACATTCATTTAAGCTGTGTTTCATTTGAACACCAAAGGAGAAGCAGACTTTTAAAAATGTATAAAGTTTATTCAAGAACTCAGTTTTCAGTTCATTCTTGCAATTTCCTTTTGCGTAAGGCTATATAAAGATAGACAAATGTCAATACTAAAGGACTGTGAAATGGAAACAAAGAGGGTTGTGTTTGGACAATCACCAATAAAGTTTTACTACCATTTTGCTATTTTTACTTTTCCACTATGTAACAATCCCAACCAGTTACAACAACTGCTGTAAATAATTCTTTTTGAGGGAAAAAAAAATATGCAAACAATACAGTTCACTGTGCTGGGTAGTGTTGTTGGTTTTTTTTTCTCCATTTGGATAACATTTTTGAAAATAAACTGGAGAAGTGCATACTCTCACTTTCCTGTGCCATAATTTTCTGTTATTCTGTAACTATTTACTGAAGTTTCATTCAAGTAGAAACAATAATTTTGAAGTATTAAAGAGAGATGGAAAGACATCCACAGAGAGATATCAGAAATGATAATTTAGTGATGTATGAACTACACTGAGATTAACAACAATTCAGATCATAGCATCAGTTGATTACGCTGTGTTAATTTTAGCATAAACTTTATTTCTCCACGAACCACAACCAAAAGAAAAAATCCCCAAAGTGTTCCTTCAGTGACAAGAAGTTGCCATCCATGCTTTAAAAGACCTGCACAACTTACATAATGCAACTATGTTTTCAATGTCAATTTTGTAGCATAATGAAAAGAAGAATGAAGTTTAAACACTGAAGAGGGGCAAGTTGGTGATTTGGATGATGGCAGAGCTGGGGATGCAGCAGACCTGTTTAGTTTTCTGTACTACTCAGAATTCACCTGTGAACTGAGGCAAGTCCAAAAGGATTATCTGCACAAGAAAGGCAGTAGTTATTGCAATGTCTAACTGAGGTGCCATAATGCTTAGCAGTGTTATTAGCCAGGGAACTGCACCCTGGTTTTGCTAGCTGTGTACCACAGCTTTGTAAAAATGTTAACTAAAACAGAGCAACTTTAATGCAAGAAGCTGCAACAGAAGTGGCTTCCAAATAGCCAGTGGTTTAGGGGTTAGGTTACTCTTGTGATACGTCGAAAGCCTGGATTCAATCCCTTGCTCTGCATTAACTGGCAAATCACATTTGAAAATGTGCCTCCAAAACAAAAGCTTAAAATGCGTAACTTAAAAAGGTATGTTTCCATTGCCAGCAGAGTAGGCAGATTGTAACTAATGTACTTATTTACAGTATCTGTCTACATTTAGGGATCAGATTAGGTGAATGAGTAGTTTGGTACCACATGGAAGTGGGCATATGTTCCTTGATGTTGGAAACAGGCATGATGACAATTCAAATGCCTTTGAAACTAGATAGTGGCTGAATTCTCTAAGGACTGGAAGTCCCAGTTTTGCTGTTGTACTACATCTATAAAAGACTGTAGACATTACAGCCCTCCAGGTTACTTGTAGCAGCAGTTTTTAGGTATCTATCTGGCACATGCAATGAAATTTGCTGTCCTTTATTTTAATAGTCATACTTTCTATCCAATGAATAAGCTAAGTCTGCTCATAATTTGGTTTCCAAACCTTGCACATGGAGCTGGAACCACCTAAACTGACTTTAAAGGAATGCTGAAGACGGGTTTCTGTTAAAGCCTGCCTCATCTGAGGGCTTAGTTGTAGAGAGAGATATAGTTGAGAGACACTGAGAGATATAGTTGAGAGAGATAGTTGTAGAGTAGAGAGATATATTCTCTTTAGGGCCAACAGCCTTGGACTCCTGAAGGTAGATGTCTAAGCCCAGGAAAAGGGAATTTCAGAAATGGAAGCTGTGTGGCTTCCTACTTCTCCCTTAGGCAGTATGTTAGCAATTGGAGCGCTCTCCAAATAACATGGGAGACCTTAATTCACTTGCCTCCTTTGCCTGAAGCTCAGCTTAAGCACGTCTCCTGCTTTTCCTATTGAAGCTCTTCTAGTTTGCATTAATTGCTGAGGGCTCCACCCTGCTAATGAAGGGCAATTTCAGTATTGTACATCAGACTCGTTGGATAAATTACAAAGGCAGCCCTTGAAGCAGGGGCTAACCAGGGCTTTACCACAATAACAGCGGATACTGTTAACTGGGGGCTCTTTCTCAGCTCAGTCTTTTGTGGGTATGTGGGATCATAACTGAGTGTGGGGTTTCTTCGCTTGTCCACCACAGCTGAAGTAGCAAGTTTAAAAAACGGCATAGTCTTGCTCATTGTTTTGTTCTGATTCTCCTGCTTTAAGGGTGATGATTCTTTTCACTAAAGGATGGACATTCTGTCGTTTAATAATGATTATGGATTAAAAGCTTTCTGTAAATAGACACCAAGGCACTATGTGATAGCAGCTCCTACCTGGGTAATAATATCATCAAATATATACAAAACAGCATCAAAGGAGTGAAAAACCCGTAAGGTTTAAACAACAGACTATTAAATACAAATCCTGCTACCCAGAGGTGTGCAAACGATTTATTTGTGTTCAGTGCAACACTGTACAGGGGAATGGGTCTGCAGTGGTGTTTCTCGACAAGGTTAATAAATGGTTTGTCAACTCTGGTGAGCATTTACTTTGTATCCAAAGTCCTAATGTAAAAGTAATAAAGAGTAGTTTTACTCTCTCCGTTTGTGATGGAGTCCCACTCTGACAGGACCAGAAGTATCAGTCAACAGCTGCAGATGGAAATGAAATAGTCCTCTTAATTGAATTCTGTGGGCTGCAAAAAAGGATTTTTTTCCCACCGCCCAAACAGTTCCTTGTGTCAGACAATCTGGAACCACATTAAGGATTTTTTTCTTTTTACTAGTCCAGCTGGCAGAGCAAATTGCTTTGTTGAATTAGCATGTCCGAAAATATAAAAAGGTTTAAATGAGTACAATGGTACAGGCAGTACAACAAACTATTGCTATTAGAAAATATACTAACATATTTCTCTGTTGTATAGTGAACAGATTTGAGACACAGGGAGGTGTAAATGACTCTTGGAGCTTTTTGTATTAGTTATTTTTATATGAATCTCAGTAATAAGCAAATCAGCATATATGTTGTCAAATTAAAATAGAAAGCTATTAGCAAATTAACAACTTTTACACAGAACTTATACAAATACCACATTTTTCATATCTTGTGTTATTGCAAGAACAAAATTGCATAGACCATTTGCTGGCACTTTCTGAATTCCCCAAATAATGCTTTGTCTTAGCAAATAGTTCAAGTAGTTCCCTCAATTTAATTTCACCCACTAATGCAATTAAGTGTTTACATGTTGTGAGAGAAAAAAAACCACGGAGCTCAAAAATATTAACAATGACATAATCATCTGACTGAATAATAGTTCAGCAAGGAAACATATTCCTTTTATTTTTTTTATGCTCTCTGTAAGGCTGTTTTCAAAGTGTTATTGACAGAACATAAAATTTGATTCAAGTTATTCTTCTGAAGTTGAAATGTCATTTGTGCTCTTCTTCCCCTTTCACTCTGTAGCCCAGAATTGTAGCTACAGATTTGTTTCCTAAACTGAAGTACTTTGTTTTTAAAATTCTGAAAATTCTGCTTTCAGTAATGCCTTTTAGCAATAATATAAAACTCAGACTAGCAAGGGAGTGTGTGGCCTTTTCTGGTGCCTCACTGGCAGACACGGCTGTATTCTTGGCAAGTGGAGCCCACGCCGGCCACTGACAAGTAGAGCTTTCCATCTGGACACACACAGATTTCGTAAAGCCCCTGAGAAATACTGGATCCACCCCTTGTACCCTCAGGCAATTTGGGCAGTCGCACAGTTTCAGCATCGAGCAAAAGCTGCATGGGAGAAAGCAGGACAAATGGGCTCGTTAGAGGTAATAATGCAATAGCATGCCATAAACCAACTTGACTTTGTCTCAGCAGTGGTTTAATAATAGCTTTCTAACCAGACTTGTTATATACAAAGGTGCTCTGAGGCCTAGGCTCTTGGCAGACACTGGAACACGGGAGAGGGATAAGCTGGCGCCCATCCTTTTCCTTAGCAGAGACCTCATGAAGTTCAACAAGGCCAAGTGCAAGGTCCTGCACCTGGGTCGGGGCAATCCCAAACATGGATACAGGCTGGGGGATGAAGGGATTGAGAGCAGCTCTGCGGAAAAGGACTTGGGGGTACTGGTGGATGAAAAGCTGGACATGAGCCAGCAATGTGCGCTCGCAGCCCAGAAGGCCAACCGTATCCTGGGCTGCATCAAAAGAAGCGTGGCCAGCAGGTCGAGGGAGGGGATTCTGCCCCTCTCCTCTGCTCTGGTGAGACCCCACCTGGAGTACTGCCTTCAGATCTGGGGCCCCCAATGTAAGACATGGACCTGCTTGAGTGAGTCCAGAGGAGGGCCACAAAGATGATCACGGGGCTGGAGCGCCTCCCCTATGAGGACAGGCTGAGAGAGTTGGGGTTGTTCAGCCTGGAGGAGAGAAGGCTCCGGGGAGACCTTATAGCAGCCTTCCAGTACCTAAAGGGGGCCTACAAGAAAGCTGGAGAGGGACTTTTTGCAAGGGCATGCAGTGATAGGACAAGGGTTAATGACTTTAACCTGAAAGAGGGTAGATTTAGATTAGATATTAGGAAGAAATTCTTTACTGTGAGGGTGGTGAGACACTGGAACAGGTTGCCCAGAGAAGCTGTGATGCCCCCTCCCTGGAAGTGTTCAAGGCCAGGTTGGATGGGGCTTTGAGCAACCTGGTCTAGTGAAAGGTGTCCCTGCCTATGGCAGGGCGGTTGGAACTAGATGATCCTTAAGGTCCCTTCCAACAGAAACCATTCTATGATTCTATGATAAGAGACTGGGCCCCTGCCTACACTGAATAGCAGGGCATGGGCGCTGCTGCCGCCGCTGGACCCAGGTCTGTCCTGGCCTGAGTGCTGAAGCCTCGCAGCCGTGCCAGCTGGTTAAGGATGGACATACAGGTTGGTCTGGAGTTCCTCTGTGGAAGAACTGTCACTGTACAGCCTTGCAGCCGGGATAAATAGGCTGCTGCATGTCGCATGCTGTTGCTGACGGGGCAGCTCTTAATGATGTCTGCAGAGCTTCACTCCTTAATTTATCAATTCTGGGGCAGAGTGTCTACCTCTGGGCCAAGGACCCCACTGGGGTGCCTGGGGATCACTGTGCTAGTGGGAGCTGAGCGCTATCAGAGTTTTATTGGAAAGTATTTCTCTAAGCTAATACAACATTATGTCAATTGGTAGTATTATTTAATCTGACCCATAAATAAAAGTCGTCCTATTGGCACCATTAATTTTAATATCCTGTCTACTAAAATCTGAGGAATTAAATTAACAGAACTTGAAAAAAGTCTTGAAGTTATTAGTTATATTCAGACAGTAAGATTAACCATAGTTAAGGAAACAGAAGGGCTTGTACTCACCACACCGTCGCTGCTGTGTAGTTTGATATCCATCTGGGAAAGAGCTTCAATATTCCCAGCTTGCGCGTTGATATTAATTCCTCGTGGTGCATCCATGCTCAAAGATCGGGTCGGTGATTCCAGCCTGAAAGCAGGAGCAGGAAATCTGACAGTAGCACATTCTCACATGTTCCTTTATTTTTGAAAAATAAGTAAACCTTGAACAAGCACTTGAAGGATCTTGCCTGAAGTCATATAAAAGATGCAGCTTCTTTTTTCTGCAGGCAGACTTGAAAAAGGAGGTAGCTATTTAAAAACACCAAAGTATCCCAAATGAAAAATATAGATGAATTCATAATATAAATGCAAGGTATTATTTCAGAGATAACTTCAGATTATTTCAGTATAATGGTAATTTATTCTTTAAAACTGAAACCCATTTTTACATTCTTTAGTTTGAATTTATTTTCATTTTTGACATAATAAGATATTGAAATTAATACAATTAGTGCAGTCTGGAAGTTTTTTAATCAACAAGCGTTTTGACATTGCTATCAGTTGGACCAAGATTTCACTCAGGGTGCGTGTGTGTTTAACTAGATGGCATCTGAAACTTAACAATAACTTTGTCTGAAATAAAAATTATGCAATATAACAGAAAGTTGCAAACCCTACAGTGCCACAAGATGGCAGGAAGGTACCGTATTAGCTGAATAATCACCTCAGCGGGTCAGCTGTGCAGGATTAATGATTTTTATTTTCCAGAGAGATAAGGCTTTGTTTCTTCAGAACTTTGGTATCATTTCCACGATAAGTAGCGGGGATAGAAGTACTAATTAAAAATCAGGAGAAGGAAAGAAAAAGCCCAAGCTCAGCAACAAGCTAGTGATTACATTGCTTCTTTTGACCATTACCTAGAACTGCTTTGTCTGGAGGCACTGGGAACACTGCAGGATCAGAGTTGATACCTACCGAGTTTTGTTCCTGGATATTGGCTAACCCTTCCTGATGAAACCAGCCTGAATTTTACACTGTCAGCCAACATTAAACAGGAGAATATTAAGGCTAGAGAAAATGAATCAACCGGTGGTCCCAGTTTACTTTACATCTATGTTACCTTCCCTATTCTGTACGTTCCCTGGACACATATAAAATCATGTGGGCTTCATCCATTATGCAGAACTCAGACACGCGTCCCCGTTCCCAGTTCTGCGTGTGCTCACCCACTGCGTCTTCTGGAAACGTAGGGGGTGTGTGGGGGTGTGTGCATGCATATGCGCACGGACTCGCAGCAGATGCTGTGTTGGCTCCATGCGTGCTCAACAGCCACCGATCTGGATGAGTGGAGGACTGTGCCCCAGGAGGTCCTTTGCTAGGTGTGTGTCAGATAGTGAGTCTAGATGCTGACTGCCAATCACATGCTAAAGGAATGAAACAATTCAACACACAGTCTTGATGTAGCTGTCTGATGTGTTTCATTTACTCAGACTGCTTGAGTTCTTCCTTTTTTTGCAGTTAGTTCATTAAAACTAGAATTTAAAAGCAGTCAGTTTGTGCTTGTGAGGAACTTCAGTTGTATCTTAGAGTTCTGAAGAAGCTAAATCCCGTTGATATCTTAAAACCTAAACCCATGATACATGAGCGCAGTCAAGCACAGTCACTGAAACTTCATTTTTTATCCCCAAATCTGAAAATAACTCAGGCAATATGGGCTTATCGCTGCTGGCCAGAGGTAACAGGAGATTCTGTCTTCTTTGATCTTCAAAGGTGCCTTCCAACCCAAACCATGCTATGACTCTATGTTTCTATGATCTGCCTCTCCCCGACATCTCCTGGGTTAGTCACCTTCAATTAGTTTAAACTCCAGATTGGTAATTTAAATTCCTAACAATGGATAACTGCATCATGGTTTCACATTAGGACCATATCCATAAAATAGTTTGATGCCTTATCCCATGACTCTGAGATGGCACAAACTTCTGTCATGATCATGCTGAGTACAAGGGCACGAGTATGAGTCTGTTCTGCATCAGCCATCTAACATAGTATTAGTAATCTTTATTAAGCAGTGTTTGTGATTTAACAACTTTTCTATGACTTTTTGGTTTAGATCCTTAGATTTACACTTTTATGAAATTGGAAATAATTTTTTTGCTGTGATTTACATGGGAGATCTGCTTCATGGGACTATTTTCCAATGCATATTTGTATGCATTATATAATGAAAAATTAATCAAAGTTTGTATTTTTAATATTTAATGTTTAATATATTTTCTTAACTCAGTGTCAAGGTAGTTGAATACAACCGTTGCCTTTGTTTTAACAAAAAGCTATAAACATTGAAATAGCTCATGTTTTTCTGTAAAGTATTTCATCTATGTAAGTAATCTATACATAGGCATAATTTTTTATTTTTAAGCTGTATTGAATATTACAAGAAGGCAGACTGGGACAGATTTTTGAAGAGCATATCAGACCTGGAGTTTGAAAAGCAATCAAACACCGGAGAAATATTTCTTACTTTCTACCAAAATTAATGCTGGCAAGAAGCCTACAGACTTCGGAAGCATTTACAGATTTATGATATGACCTACATATAATTTAAATTACATGGTAGAATCACATTTGCTATTATTAACCACAGTCCTAAATTTCTGCTGTTTATACAGGTCCTATTTCTATAACTGAGGGTAGATTTACCTAATTAAGTCATTGGAGCTTCCTGGCAATAGAAAATGCAGTGAAGCTTAAGCAGTGATTTTAAAGCCTTCTGGAACTATTATGTGTGAGATTTTAGCAAAGGCAACATTCAGTAACACTAATGATATATTTCTTCATACAGCATTCAAAGGTTCAGTGCCTCAAGTCCAGATGTAATAAAAGGGAAACAGGCACCTAGTGTAGAAATGACATGACTGAGTTGAACCTTGACTTCGAATGTCCCTTCTCAGTCCCCACTTTGTCCTGAAGACATGTGACTTCCTCAGCCCCTTAGACATTGACCTTAAAGTCACCTAAAGTTCTTCAGTGGTCCTGGCCCTGAGGCACTCCCAGTTTTTCACTGGTGGCAGGTTTGAACTTCTCCTCTATGTTTAAGGGTCTGGAGACCACAGAACTGCCCTAGCAGAAGAGCTGACTGACGGAGATACTTGCATGAACTCAGGGCGTCTCAGAAAGATATGAGCACTGCATTTATTAACACTGGTGGTGTTTTAAATTGACATTGATAAAGCAAAATGTGCTCTTTTTTTTTTTATTTATATCAGTGAACAGATGATGGGAGGAAGTTGCTCTGCACTGTGAATGATTTGGTCAGTCACGCAGAAGATGATACACGACTGTGTGCAGATAATGGCTGATAAGACAGTTTCAAGATCTATTCCCTGGGCAATAAAAGGAGGAAGAGAGTAAGCTGAGCTGAGCAAATGTTGATGTTCATCCCTCAAAAGCCTTGGCAAAACAAGAATTCAATTTGCTTGCAAATGCTGGAGGGTGCATGGACAGAGGACAGAAGCTGATTGTCTTAGAGTTTTTGGTCCCTTTTTAGCGTTTGTTTGAATTCAGGCAGTAGAATGATGAGGGAATATATTGTTACTGGTCACTTCATCTTTTTTAAAAATTACAAGCATATAAATTACATTTAACAGAATGGAGTGAGGATCTTTATCGTCCAGAGAAATTAATCTATGTAATGTGCTGTCCTAAATGAGACATCTGTCACAGCCGGTATCTCATTTGGAAGATGGATTCCGTACTTATGAGTAGCTTCTAGGTACGGTGGTAGCTATGCCAGGGGTTTATTAGCAAGTGGTGTGGTGCAAGAGGAATTGATCAGGATGGCACAACATTTGATGCCAAGGACCTGACACCCCCATTATATGTGTTCTGAGAAGTACTCTGGACTAGCTGTTGCCCGACCCTGAAGACTGGATGCCCAGAAAGGTTGGAGCATGTTAGGCATTCTCCAGGAGAGCACAGCTTTCAGGTTAATTTAATCCAAATGTAATCCTGTTCATGTGCCCCAAACAGGTCCACAATTAGAACCAAGGTTTGGGGAGCCCAGGCAGTTGGGAGATTTCCCTCAAAAGCACGTTCCTAATTTTAAATTAAAACACTCACGTAGACATATCCATGGAATGTGAAGCAATGGAAACCACACCTAGGCCCACTTGCGGAGTAGGTATTTTGCCTTGCTCTTCTTCACCCTGATCCCTGCAGCCACCTGGAGGTTTGTTGGCAAAGTGCAGGGAAACTGCACTGTCTTGGCTAAAGAAGGACAGGGAAGGGGTGGGGGGGTAAGTGCTAATATTTCATAGCTCTGTTATCTGCTGGATATTGGCTCTCCAGCAGTCCATTGCAACTAAAGCAGCTGATTACAAGGAAGATAATATTTTTATTACGGTCTTCTTCCTTGTTGGAAAGATAGTTCCAGAAGTCGACTATACTGTCTTGGCAGGCTGCCAAGGAAATTTGGTGCTGAGTTGTGCAGAATAATTTAGGAAGGACTGTGTGAAAGTCTTCTGAGGGAATCTGGACAGCATCCAGGCTCTGCATCTGAAACCATCCCAACAGCCTACAGGCTTGGAGATTCCCACCCTTTCCTATGAGCATGTTGCTAACTTGTGGAGATACCAGATCACCAGAACTTGCTCAGTTGGCTGTGTTTAGGGAGGATGTGAGAGGAGTGACAACCTGCTGCGGTTATGGTAAAGCAGCAGCTGAGTTGAACCCTGACTTTGAATGTCCCTTCTCAGCCAGTGCATGCTGCAGGAATATTGATCTCTTCCTTCATCCTGTTCTGGCAGGAGATGGAAGCATACCTTGCTGATCTTACAAGTACCACAATGCATTAGAAAGCTGGTTTTAGTACTGCAGAAAGAGTACCACAGTCTTCTGGAGCCCAAGTTTCCTACCGCAATGTGGGATTACTTGGCTCTTAGAGCAGGACAGAGGAACCAGCTTGCTCTTGTGAGTTTGGGGAATAATTTATTCCTTCCTACTGGCCACTTTTTGTCCTTTCCTTCTTATGAGTCAGCATCTCTCCTGAATTCAATGGGGACGGAATTCCTGGGTATGACTTTAGATAAAAGTTCCCCAAATGTATGCATTCCTCCCAGCACCTACCTGAGGAAGACCAGGCTTACTGTAAGTGGACTGGACAGGTAGGTGGACACTGCCTCTTCCCCCCCCACCTTGCTTTTTGGTTAAAATAGCCTGATCAATTTTACCATACAGAGAACATTTTATGAAAGGTAAACCTGGCACTAAAGTGTTAAATGTATGGTAAAGAATTTAGCAGTGTATAATGTATTAAGTATTTGAGTTAAATATGTTCTTGTATCAGTAAAAGAGAAACACCTATGTATTTTAGCCCTGACTTAGCTTTAATTAAAAAAAAGGGCCCTTGTACACAGAAGAAAATAAAATGTCAGATATACTGGACTTGATTTATTTTACTTTACATCAGATTATTTCACAGCAGTATATTTGTTTAGATCATTAATAAGATATTGGTCTGGTGTTCACCTATATGGTGGGTTTTTTTTTGTGAAGCCCTTTTAAACACTGAAAGAACACAAGGTGGGTCCAGGCAGAACCTAAATGCTAGCTAGTTCATAATGCCTTTTAAAGTTTTTCACAAAGCTTTCTGGTATTGATTTTTATGAGAGTTCATAAAATATACTAATCCATCACTTCCACTTTTCTAATATGCTCAATCTTCCTCCCATAGTGCTTTAGTATAATTAAAATAAAAAGATCCATGCAAAAGGGCCAAATAAATATCTATATTAAGGTTTGATTTAAGAAGAAAGTCATATGAGGGGGCAGAAGACAGTGAAAAGATCTCACGCCCCTTTCTTTCTGCCATTTAGTCTTCATAGGACTGAAGATGCTGCTTCACACTTGTTCCTAGGCATTGATATGGGAGCATGCATGGGAAATACAGTATTAGAGAAAACATTGAAGAATATGAAGAAAAAAGAGGAGATATAGAAAATGTAACTCAGAAGAGCTGGAACAATGGTACTTTCTCCACTGGTGTGTATTTGCATATTGTTCTTGTTTCCCTTGAACTTTCATGAAGATGCTAAAATCAAACCTGATAAGGATGTCTCCCACTCTTCCGAGTACATGGCTGTTTGACCCACCTCTCAGTAAGCAATCTCTATCACTTCTCAGAGTTAGAAAACATTTTACAAAAATGAAGTGCTTTGACTAAACTGTTCCAAGGCCAAATAAAGCCATCACAGTGAGTTCAGTAAGGTTGCCAGTTATGGCACTGAAGATCTGATCCTGCAAGCCTGCATTCCTGTGAAAGTAAGCACTGTGCAACTTGCCTGTGCACGTGTACTTCCAAGACTAGGCTCATCTTTTTCTGAGATTATAAATACATATAACTTTTCAATCCTACTTTATTTCTTTGAGAGAAACAAGAAGAGTTAGGAGAGCAATGGCTACAGGTCTTACTACCATCTATAAAGACGCAGAACTGAGGTTACACAGGGGACAGGCTGTGAGAATGGGGCATAGAGCATCAGATGCTGTCGGCACATAACCAAAACAGCTTTTTCACATTGTTAAGTAAGGAAGAAACCCTCATATGCCTCTGGTGTGCAGAAAGGAGTCTTGCCATGAATGCCTGCCCTTGAGTTCAAGTCTGACTTTGGAAAGGTGAAAGGGGAACAGAAATTAAATTAGGCAGTGATTGGAGGTCAGGGAGCAGAGGAAGAATAGAAAAGGTAAGAAATGAAGGAAAAAAAAACATGAGGAAAAAAGGGAGAAAAGTAGAATCTTTAACCTGTCAAGGAACTAATGTCTTGAAAGTCAAAAAGCAACCTAAGAGGATTCTGTGGGCTTAATTGGCCTTGGTTCTCTGTAAGTGGCTGCTTTCAGCTCTGCTCTTTGAATGCATGTTAACCTTTAAAAGGCAATAGGAGTATATTGGCTTTTTGATTAGTCTGAAAGCAGTCTAATTCACTGGCAATGCAGCTAGACATTGTAAGAAGTAAATCATAGCCAGAGCATGCACTAGTTACGCAGGAAAAAGAGATTGTCAGCATTTATTTATGCTCCAATATATGGAATTTCAAACCATATTCTCTCTTTATGAGGAAGCTGGATTCCTGTTGACACGAGCTGAGCAAAACTAAACTGGAGTTGTAGAGGTGGATAGTGAGCAGCAGGCACACACTAATGTTGGCTGCCAATTCCCACCCATATTCACTTATCTCCCAGCAGCTTGCTGTTTTGAGGTCAGGCAAGGGGGGAGGGTGATCAGGATGTAGCAAGAAGAATATGATAACCCAAAGCTATGGATCTTGGTGTTCTGCCTTGTGGCTTTTGGTTGTTTGCCAGCAGGTCCAAAGGCAAAGAAGGACAAAACAGCAGGACTGAGATCTCAGTCTTGGTATATGCCTCATTTCTGTTTTGTTTTGTAAAATTATTTTCTTTGGAATGGCTCCTAAAATTACACCTTCTTGCAAACAGGAAAGATAAGTTTCACAGCATGTTCCAACAACCATGTATATCTTAAGGACATGGAAGTGTTAGTATTCAACAGTAAACTCTGATAGTTCTTACTGAATGTTAAAAAACAGAAAATACTAATGACTCATTAAATCTTCCCTGATCACTTTCTGCACAGTAATGGAAACATAGCAGTTACTTAGTCAAGCCTTGGCACAAAATTCTGATTTGACATAACTACTGTAAATCTCTCAAATGCTGACTGATTTTTCTTTCTAAAATATTCCATTTTGCATCACACATATTGAATTTCTTCATTGAAAGGTGGAATAATTGCTTCCTACCTGGATGATGCTGTCTTCCATATTTCTTCCATTCACTTTGATACTCTAAGTCTGAGCTTCACTGAGTTAAACTAAAGGTACTATAATGAAAAAAATTTGACTGAAAATCAGCATCCATTTTCCCCGTCAAGTCCATTAGTTGGTCAATGGTTATATAACATCACCCCAATTTTTGTAGTTTAGTTCAGAGAAACCATTTTCCAAGGGTTATTGCTCCTGGGAGTTGCCTGCATTAGGACACATATTCTGTTTCAGTAAGACTAATGTCAATATCTACAGCTCCCTTACACTGAATCCCAAGTTAATCTATTATTTATGCCACAATAAAATGTTATATGCAAACCAGCACATTTTTAATGAATCAAAATTAAATAACCATTACTTAAAATGAAAAAAAGAACTTTTCTGCAGTTTTTTCCAAGTGGATCTGGCTATTTCCTTGAAGACAAATTTACAGGAAAACTTATAGTAGCACAAGATACAGCTTAATACTAGAACTGTAATTTCAACTTAAGTATGCCAAGGCTAATACCTCTCCAAAATAAAGTTACTGTGCCAGTAATAAAAAAGATCACCAGCATCTTGTGAAAATACAGAAAAGTTGTCTGGTAATATCAGAAGAACATAAATAGGGTACAACTGAATTCAGAGAAACATACTATGAGGGTGTCTGTTTAGAGGCAAGTGTACATACATAGGAACTGCATTACAGAAAAATTATTTGGCTGGAATGAAGCAGTTGTACATAAAGCGCCTCATTTTTCTAGTAATTCTGAGCTTTTTTTTTAAATCTGCAGTGGCACTATGTTGCAATTTAGAGACTATAAAATAATGGAGGAGTTTGTTGTAATTGGATTTTAAAAGTCACTTTTTTCTTGACTCTCTTCTGCTTATTGCTTAAATGCATTAATGAAAATGTCATTTTGGAAGGTCTATCATTTTGTCTCCAATCACTTGGGAAAGTCTCAAAATGTGCTGGGCTTTGCTGGCAGTTTGTAACATCTGACCTCTAAAAAATAGACACAAATGCACATTGTAATGCACTGAAACATCCCAAATACTTCAATAACAGTGGAGCTACTCTGAAATAATTACACAAGGATGTAGTAGGTTCTGCTTTTTCTGGTAGCCTTCTTTCTTGGGACAATAATGTTCTTGACATTTACATACATACATATACTGACAGTCCTAATGTGTGAAGCGCTAGCAGTTGTTACAAAAGGGCTACTAATAGCAGCACAGGACTTTTTTATGGGGTGTATAATATTGCTGCAGGATTCTTTCTTTTGAAAAAATAAATCCTTCTGGAAAACAGAAATAAGATTAAGTAAATTATTTTTGTCTGATATCAACAAGGTGTAAAGTGTTAATAACGTATGGTTACTGAGCTTAAAAAATAAACTCTCAAATCTGTAATGGATTCTGTATGATCAAGGAAATACCTTTTAAAAAGCTGCTGTTACTTTTATAGCTAGATTTTCTGGAGGGCACAAAGTTTATTAGATACCCCTCCCAGATGTCTGTGTTGGTAAGGGCTAGGAGCACTTCATTACTTGACCACTTCAGGGTTGATTTCTCAACACTGGAGGGGAAAAAAAGACCGTTGGACCACTTTCATATTTCCCTTTCTGCCAACTCTCAGGAAGGAGCTGTCATCATACATGACACAGCTGGGCTTATTGTGCTCGGCTGGAATGAAGGGGAGCCACAGTGAAATGACAAAATCCCATTGATACCAATGAAGTCAGTATTTCATGAAAAGCCACTTGGTGGTGGAATGGAGAAACCAAGAAGTCAGATCACAAATACTCACTAGGTTCAACTAAGCATAGCTCACCTGTAGGGAATGCGTTTTCTAAAGCTAAAACAATCTTTTAATGACCTTATAGAATCTTGAGCCGCTGCAGTAATGGATTCTTAGACTCCTTGTGTGTTTCACGTTAGACAGTCATTGGATAGAAATAAAATCATAATTAATCAGATTCTATGGATAAATTCATTTGTCCATAGATAAATTTATCCATTTATCCATGTATCTGTATTTAAATTATTTTATCCATGGACTTATTACAATCTTATAACTTAAAGAACTTGGATATGGAGTCAAGTCTGTTACTTGCTCTACTGCTGAATCAGGGTGCCTAAATTTTAAGTATTGCAACATCAGAGCTGAAGGACCCAAGAAACCAAACTCGATTGTGTTCCTCTAATGACTTCTTTGTTAAGAACTCCATGAAAGAAAAGCACAAACAATATAAGGCTTTTATCCTCTCTTATGCTTCAGGCTGTGGGCAATCTGATGATCCAAGATTAGAAGAAAAGAGAGATTGTGGTGTTTTCCTGATACAAATTTGCCGACTTGCAAGCTTTAAGAAAGAAGTTCAGAAAATCAGAACAATCCTCAGAACAAGAATTGCTGGAGTCAGTGGAGCAGCTGTAGAAGATAATAAATACACATGTAAATACAAGCATCGGAGGCTGACACACAATTATTAAGATTAGTGTAAAAAAGAAGTCTGAATTTGATGCAGAAGATATGCAGAAGGTTTTGAAGAAAGAAGAGATTCAGAAAATTGATAGCACTGAAAACATTAAGAGTGTATTTTGAAATTCTCAAAGCCTTTAGTGAGTATAAGAAAACTACGGATTTTTACCAACTTAGAAAGAAAAGACACTTCTTTTAGGTAAATATGATAGTGTCATGACTTTCCTGAAAAGATAAAGTTCTAGCATGGCCAGGGCCTCCAAGCTAATTATTAGCTTGGAAGGACTCATGCCTGATATCAAACAAGAGCCAGTAATTGGCGGCATTTGCTAGTCCTAGTTACAAGGTTATATAAACTATGATTAACAATTTAGATGAATTTATGGAATATAGGGTTACAAGTGGAAAAGCTTTACTCTGGGATTTGAACATTTCCCAGCACAGTGCGTGGCCTTGTTTCTCATGATGAATTTTCATTTCTTCAGAGCTTAACCAAACATGGCATAGTCATAAGTGCATGATTCCTCTAAACAAATGTAGTTGCCTATAGTAAGGAGTATAGGTGATCCCCCATGCACCCTTCAAAATGAATAGAGAGAAATGGGCACAGCTAGGGCATAATTAATCTGATCTATTTTAGATGTCTCTGTTAGGATAAAATGTAACATGCCCTAACAGTACCTGTTGCCTTCCACCAACACGTGATGAGATCTGATGTAGACAGCTACACTCTAAATGAGTTGAGAGCAATTCCACCTGAACTATCTGCTCGAGCAGTTGTAAATCCCTGGGGCCATGCTTCAGGTATATTAGTCTCTCTGAAAATGCATCTGTGTGGGTGGTTTGTGGGAGGATCCCTTCCCACTTCAGTGAATGAATGGATGAATGAATGGATGAATGAATGGATGAATGAGTGTTTCTGCTTGCAGAGAGAGGGCAGTTCTAAATCTGGATGAGCATCTGAGATGCATCTGCTTATTCTGGGCGCACACAGAGGTCCTCTAGGTTTGAACTCTGTTGTATGAATGCAGCCTGAATATGTAAGGCCTGAATGGCAACCAGAAGTGTGTGCTGAATTATCAGCTGAATCGCACACACGAACAATGAAGAAACCATTTAGGATCAGCCAAAGTGTTAGGCAGATACAGATGAGAGGGTTTTTGTTTGTTTTTGTTTTTTAACCCTACTCTATATGTATAGGAAGTGTGGTTGATTTTTTAATAAATAAGTCTACTGGGGTTTTTTTTTAGCTTATCTTGTCTTATGCTAAAAATGATCAAGGCTAAAGGGCAGATCCCTGAGGCACTCCAGTCCTTTTGGGTGGCATTCTTAAATATTGGGAGTATTTGCTGTTCTTGAAGATGTCAGCTGGTATGTTCTTCAGCATATTTTCCTTTCCTTTAATTTAAATAAAAAAATTCTCATCATATTTTTATTTCTTGAAATAGTCTGTGTTCCAAATTTGTTCCATATTTATGTTCTAAATCTGAAATGAATGGCAACAGATGATTCCAGTAAAGCTCAGTTATGAGATTCTGGATTCAAGGGAATTGTTCAGCATAAGCACAGCAGGCACCAACACTGCTTATGGCTTAGGGGTGATCTTTGTGCACAAGCACATTTACAAAGCCAGATTTGAATAACAGATGTTTCCAGTTCCCAAGGTTTTGGTTAACAGAACTTATTTTACGTAAGCAATATAAAAGAAACGTTCAAAGTTCTAGGACAAATGCACTTACATTTTCTCTTAAAAAGAGAATAAAACAGTGCTTAGTTTTAACGGTACTTTGAAAAGACTATAAAAGCAATTTAAAACAACATTTATAACCTATTCAAAAACATAACAGATATGATTATTATAGTGTAGTTATTTGTTTACTAGTTCTCCATCCATCTTAAATATTGAGGTGTTTTTGCCTGTTTATCCACTGTCACTCAATACAGAGTTGTTGAAGGAATGAAGACTAAAGATCAGAACTGAGATATGATTAAAATAGAAGATTCTCTCAAGACTGACAGTTGTGATAAAGAGTGGTAAGCAGAGCTAATTCTAAAGAGATCTCTGTCATGACCTCAATTTTATGATGTGCTGACTCTCCAGGTAATTAAAAATGGCCAAAGCCCCATGATTGAATCTGGCACATCACAGATGTTTCCAGCATGGCTATCTTTTTCACATGACTTTAATTACATTATAAAAAAACTTATTGTATTATAAAATGTTACTTTCATATACTAACACTTTTTGCATCACTGTTGTAAAAATCTGGTTAGTATTTTCATTATGAGTCTTTATTTTCATAAAATTATCTTCCAGGTTGAAATTTGCCATGCCTTTCTTTTATATACCTCAAGCAAATTTTTCTTTAATATGCAGAAGCATAGAAAGATTTCAAGTAACCGGAATTCTTCAGTACGTGCTGTTCATAGTGTCAACCTGTTCTGCATGAAAAGAAACACTCAAGTGAAGAGGTCTTTGCTGACAAGCAGGTCATACCCTTCCCCTCTTGTGATTCATTAGTACAGTGGCTGAATGTGCCACAATCTCATCAGTTTCCACACAACTGAAGTACCACAACTGCACACACAGGCAGCGGGAGATGGGAGAGAGTGTGAGTAGTGACTGTGCACACGTACAATGTATCTTGGAAGAATTAGTGTTATTAGGAAATGCTTCCCTTTCTTCTTCCAGTGTTTGCCACACGCACATCCTTATGGTGGGTGACTCCTGTTTCATGCCTCCCCCCCAGCTCCTGTGATATATGTGCAGACAGGTATGTAGGTGAAAGATAACGCAAAGGATGCTCTACCCAGCTCAACATTATGTCTTAGACCAGTGACAGCACAATCATAGACTTACAAATGAGCTCCAGGTGATCATCTGCAAGGTGTCTATAACTGCGACAATCATTAATGAAATTTTCACGGTAGCTTGCGCTCTGGTTGATTATGCTGTAATCACTGATGACAAGTTCACTTTAGCAATCTCACCGAGCAGTCTGACATTGTCAGGAACGCAGCTCAACAGTGTAGGTGTAGAAATCATTACACCTTTGCACTACTGACATAAGCAGCTATGGAAAACAGGTAAATGGCTTCGTCCTGTACAAGCGGCAGAAACAACTCCTATTGATTTTAATGTGTTAAGTGACATCTCTGAAAAACTGAGGCTTTAGGAAAAACATCAGCCACCTGACTGGCTTAAGGGAAAGTCAGTGATGACAGTGGGCAGAAACCTGGCATGTGTTCTCAGGGAGATCTTACCTGGCAAAAAGGCCACTAGCATCAGTGCATGGATTTCCTCTCCTCCTGTTACCGAGGTATCTCTCTCTCACTCACTGGTTTCAGAGGCCAGCAGTCCTTTGAAACAGGCTACGGGTTGTAGGTGCTCAGGAGAGCAGCTCTGACTGCCAACACATCTGATTGCCAACAGAGGCTTACTAGGAGACCTGAGGCTCTGTTCCCACCGGTCACCAAACGTCCCTCCTACTTCAGGAGGGAAACGTCTTCTGTGACAGCAGGACACAGTGCCTCTGCAGACTCAGAGTTACAGAAAGGAGGATGATCTAATCAGCAGAGGTAAGTCTATCTCCTAAGGTCATATGGTCCATACATACAATGATATATAAGCCCTGCAGCTGAAGCACTGTAGTTTGTAAACTAAATTGCCATGAACAAGATTTTGCAAGAACATGGGTGTGCACAAATAGCTAATAACGTAAGACAAAGAAAACAGATTGTACTTGGAAAATTCTTTTTACTTTAAGATTAATATTTTCAAGAAAAACCCCTGCTTAAAAGAAGACTAGATGTAAAGTAGTACCCAAGCCTTTGCTAATAAGGTATTTTTAAATATCTGAATATTCAGAAATGTTTCTGAAAAGTTGATAAACATGATGTCCTCTACCATCTGATCCCTTTAGACTATGCCTTTTCATAGATTTGAGTACATCAGATGAATGGAAAGAAATTCCTTAAGCTTCCAAAAGTAGTATTTGATGGTGTTCTTAACCTGAATGCAGTAAAGTATATGAATGCAAATTTATATCTAGCAAATTAATGCCAGGGCTCATAAAATTACATTGCAGTAGAAATATCTCACTAGTCAGGGAGCAGAGATGCTTTACAAATACTGACTCATAACTGTAGGCTTACTTTTCCATTACATAATTCATTCTCTTCTGACTGACTGGGCTTTTGATTTGCATAATGAATGCAAATAAAAATCACTGTACTTCAATTAGTCAGATGGTATTTTTAGGCAATTAGCATGTAAGCATTAGTATTACAAACATGATTAAGCAATGATTTAGCAAATGTTTTTACCCCGCTTGGCTTCTATACATCTCTTTCTAGATTTCCTTCATAATTCTTATTTGTACGCCCGTAAAACCCCACAACTTCAGTTTCCAGCCTTTCTCTGTCTTATTATACAGTTTACCCTAGCAAATCTATACTTTGAGTGCAAAAGGAAATCATATTATGAATGGGGAATGGAAAGGATAAAAGTAAAGCCTTCATAAAGAGTCAGAGAGAAGTAGAAGCCATAAGAAAAGTGGAGCTATTGGATACCACAGAACAGAAGTCAAAATTAAAGGGGACATATTTATTCTGAATATATAGATAGGGAGGTCTACTGGCAACCCATCAGTACAGTAATTTACCCTAACCAAATACCTAGAAGGCATATAATTCTGCCCTCAAACTATCAATATTCTGTAACATGCAAGTCACAAATTAATAAATATATATTTTGATGCTTTTCAGTGTTGGACATAGGTATTTCATTAAAATTTGAAGCAATGCTTCTTAAATGATATATTTAAAGTTTTGGTCAATGCCAATATTATACATTTGTTTAAAATACATCTGTTTCCCTGGGAAATACTGAAATATTTTCAGAATATACCCATAAGCTGTTAAATAATATGTTAAATGATAACATTATATATCTATTTATAATCATAGCCTGACAAATGTTGCCTGTCTGGAACAGTGACATCATTCCTGCTAGAGTGCTTTTCAAATGCAAGAAGGGTGGAATGATGTAGGGCACTTTTGAACTTGGATGTAAACCCTCAGTTGAAGAACTGGCAAAATACCACAAACTGACTGTACTAAAAGTGATTTCCCATGGGATTTGTGCTCAGAAGGCACAGCTGCTGGCTGTCGGACATCCATTTATGGCAAATACAAGAGCAAAGCTAGTACTAACCTATGAGCATTGTATTCATTATGCCTAGTATACAGTCAGTTAATAAATGGAAAGATGTCACTTTTGTAAGCACATTTCCATTAGTTTGGGAAATAGGAGTGCTCAGTTCAGAAACATTGTTTTGAGAATTACACAGCTTTGCTGATCCACTGTTTTCCCTTAGAAAATGGCAAGATGTGTAGATCACAAGAAGTGAACAGTATCAAAATGATAAAACTACGTATGAGTTACGTTATTCAAGGATATGAAATATAGGAGGAATAGAATAATATGCTAAATAATATTCTAAAGTGCTATAAATTATCAGAAAAATATGTTATCCTCAGACTGGAAAAATGTCTAAACTGAGACACTAGTTTTTCACAAAGATTATTATTTGATAACTGGGGATAAAAGGATATGTGTGCTGGCATGAAACTCCAGATAATATCAGAAGAGGCTACTTCCAGTACCTAACATGGAACCTGGGGAGAAGCTGGCTTTTAGGGAATTGCTAAAAATGTCTCTGTCTACAGCAGCTAGTTCCATTAGTTGCCGTTATACATTTCCCACCTACATTTTGGGTCACAAGTTACGTGTCTGAACATGGGCTTTTGTCATGTTTAAATTTTGTCATGTTTAAATTCCTTCTTTTGGAAAGCAAGGTACCTGGTTTCCATTAGAATTTTGCTGTGATCTGGTTAGAGGTGGCAGCTAAAGTCCATGGAAGTCCCCAGGAGACCTGATTGAGGCAAGTTCTCAACATGCCAAATACACACCAAAGCACAAGGGCTGAGGCCACTTTCATGGAAAACCACGGAAGAGGTAACACTTTCCATCTTTTTATAATATTCTAAATAATATACAAAATATATATTATAATATATATATAATGTTATATTACATATAATACAATCCTATTGATTTTGCTATTCAGCAAGGAATTATGAAGCATCGGTTCAATTCCCTCTTCATCTTGAGTGGAATGAAACCTGTATCTGTTATCTTTGTTTACCAGACTACAAAACAGCTTGGCGGGAGTAAAGAGCTGGATTATGGCCATTCCTGGGTTGAATGTCAGTCTTTGCACAACCAAGTAATCCAGCAAGAAACAAAACAAATAAAGAGGAGATAACCTAGTGGTCAGGACATTCAGCTGGTTCTTCTTCCAGGATTACTTTTTAAATTGTAACTGCAAACCCCTGGTCTCCTCTTGTTCTTGGCTGAATGCCCTAAACACAAGACTAACTTGTGCTTCCTCTTGCTTGCTCTCTTGTGGTCCCATGACCATACAGAAGAACAGGTTCAGCCAAAGGAAAGGAGTTATGTCCCAATAGATAGGCGCTTGCTGTCAAAGAAGCACTCCTGCACCTGGAAGCTGTGTAGGCACTTGACTATACCATGCAACTGAATTGCAGAGAGAAGTGGGAGTCCAGACATATTTCTGTTCTCACTAATTACAATTAGCTAATTTTAACCAAGTACCTCCTCAGTGGTGTTTGTCTGGGAAGGATATTTCCTGGATATTTCTAAATCTTCTCGCTGACTGTAACCATGCCATTGAGATGTTTGTTGGACACTCCTTACACGTGAGACCCTGTTTTTAGGTCTCCACTACATCCTGAAGTCTTAACAAATTTTGTAAATGGAAACTAGGTATCTTATCTTATGTAGAGCTAAGAACTCCAGGAAAGGAATTCAAAAGTAGGCAATGTTATTTTAAACCTAGGAATGCTTCAATTTTGAAATGCAGATTTTGTTATTATAATTCTTCCTACTAGTTGGAAGTAAGCGCAAGCACATCTCTTTTTCTTTACGGGTGAGTCATGAATTCAATCTATTATATGTTTCCTTCAAATTACGGGATGAAAAGACAGTTACTGACCACAGTATAATTGCATTGCTCTGTCTCCATTACTTAGCTATAAAAAGATATGTTCTAACACACTTATCTCTGTTTTCCATAAAAGCGGTCTATCTTGAAATTCGGCATTTGGACAGGAATGTGTAATTCAGAAGGCCATTTGTGTCAGCTTTGTGAAACTGCCCTAAATCTGAATGACAGAATGAATGTGGCCTCCATTCGTATGACACAAGCTGAAAAGTTATGAGCATTAACAGCTTTCCAGTCAGCTCCTTGAAACATGCAACTACATTTGAAGTGGATGGGTTTTCTTGGAGCGGTATTCCCTATATTTAATGCTGCATACCATGGCACTTTATATCACATTCACCCAGCATATCACATTCACATGGCACAGCACAACCACTGAAGGAAAAATAGAGGAAAAATAGCAGAAGATTAATGGATGATGAAAGTGTGGAGATAAGGCTTGAGGTGAACAAATAGGTTATATTACCTATAACTCGATACTCACTACCTTAATCTGGAAAGGAAGCATATTCAAATTTAAAATAGAAAAGTAATACTTATAATTGCATTTTAAATTTCCACATTGAAGTGCTTTTCAGTAGGTAGCTTCCTATATTTAACAGTGTGGAACGAAACAGAATATTTATAAAGCATTATAAAATTGCCATGCATTGGTAAACTTGTCTGAGCCCCTTCACAACAGAATGCATGAATTTTGTTTACACTGATGTTTAAGGTTACCCTTGAAAATAACCTTTTTCCAGCATGAGCCGTGTAAATTGCTCTTCTCTGTCTACATCTTAACTTAGCATCTGCACTGCAGACAAATGCGTTCGCTTCTCGATCCTCCCCAGAAGCCCTCCATGGAATCACTGCCATCTCTGCTTTCAGACTTGACACTGATTATGGGTGGTAAAGACACACACACACACACACACACAAAAATCAAAGGAATGAGGCATTTTGAACTGCTCTGGGTAGGCTTCAGGTCTTCAGGACCAGCCAGGACATGAGTGAGTGCTGTATTCATTGCACAGCTTCATGCCCTGATATTCAGCATTTTTCTTAGGGTTAAGCTAACTCAGTTTCTAGCACAGCTGTTTAGCAGCTCTGGATTTATGTCAGATATTAATGTCAGTCGCAAGTGTCAGTGTTGATGTGGCCATGTAGGTACTTCCTTGATATTATAATAATTATTAGCATAACTTCTGTAAATTCTGGAAGAATCTGTACTTCCCACTATTTTAAGTTAATTGAAGACAGAACTGAACGGGATTTTAACTATTACACTCGAGCTCTGCTAACACATAGCAACATTCTAGATCAAAACATGTGCTTATAGTTGACATGGTAAAAATCATTAGAGATAAGCCATGAGGTAAACTCATCCATGCAGGAGAACTTTACAAACACTTTGAATTAATCTCAATATTTTCCTTCAAATGATATCCTATTTCAAAAACAGATGAAAAATTTATAATAATAATAGTTGTATGTAGTCCGAAACTGTAATTGTTTTTAAATGAAGTCCAGATAAGAACTTAAAATGTATCATAGCATAATGGCTGTAGAATAAAACTATTAGCTTTAAGCCTATTAAAATATTATTAATTGAAGATGCATTTGAAGCAAAGTAACAACCACAGAAAAAAATTTGCAGAGATTCTTGGCTTTGTAATTACAAAATTCAATGTCCTACTTTATCAAAATTGCGATAATCACAGGAAATGACAAATTTACAACATAATGAATCCACTCCCTCCAAAACCAGACAATGTTCACTACGATGCAGAATCCTACATATTGGTCAATTTGATTCAATTGGTAGAATCCAAATTCTACCACAGTAGAAGAAACACGTTTTTGAAAGTGGAGATCAACATGTAAAAACTAATATGTCTTGAGCTCATTCTGTCTTCAAATGCAAGCACAAGCTATCTTACTGTAAGTAAATCTTAAATATCAAGGAGAAAATTAAAAGAAGTATCTTAATAGTCTCCCTCTCATTTGCCATTCTCAATTTGAAAATTCAGTTACCAAGATACAAACAGTGTTCTTGAAAGCTTTAATAATCTTCTGCTACTCTCTAATAGTTATCCCTATTGGAAAAGAAACACTAAGAAGAGAAATTATAACAGAAAGTAGCAGACTGCCAAGGTATGAAAGGACAGAAGTATAATTGTTAAAGAGATCCTCTTTCATTTCAAATCTTTCTTTGAACTGGCTTATAAAATGAAACATAACATGTTCATGAACAGAACATAAATTGGGATACTCAAAATTACATAGAATAATGCACAAAGAAATGCTATCCCAGAGTTAAGGAGCCCCGAAACATACAAGATACTTTATAATTATTTTCTCATCCCCAAACTGCTCTTTAGTTATACAGAGTTTTGCACATTTCTTATTAGTCTGTTTCCTCAGATTGATACTAGTTTCTAAAAAACTTGACTAATTATAGGTCGATGACCTACTGCAGACAAGCAATTTCTATTGTAGAAAAAGTCATACTTCAGTGTTTAAAAATTGAAAAATCGAAGTTTACACAAAAACTTTCCACAGTATTTGATGTGACTTTAAATATTCACCATCAGCAATAAATCACTCATAATAAATTTCAAAAATTTCAGAGCAATGTATAATTTTCCTTCAAAACAATAATTTGTCACATAAAATAGGAAAAAAAGTTATTAGTAGTTCTGTAAATGCTGTTGAAAATCCCTTGCTCAGAAAAATGTGAATGTCTACAGTAAACAATGTTTACTTACTAGATTTATGTTTTTATGTATAAATTCTTACCTAAGCTGTTTAAAAGCTTCTGCCTTCACAAGTGGTGTTTCTACAGAGTGTTCAAAAAGTGCTCCTTCAGGCCCTGAAAAAAAAAAAGAAAAATACTATATTGTAAAAGTTCAAATGTAAAAAAAATAGCAACAGTGATTTATATGGCCACTTTGATATCAGAAATTAAGATACGAAACCATATATTAACAATTGAGACAATTAAAATATAGATACAGTCCTACTATTACAGTATCGATTGGAACAACACAATACACAGGTAATGTAAAAGTACAGGTGTAAATTCCTAGAATGAAATCTAAGAAGACTGAAGACAGAGGAATTTTAAACTACTTGGGACAACAAAATAAGTGAATAAGATTTTTACAATGTAATTTCTATTAGAGTTAATAGAGATAATTAAAATCCCACAAAACCTTTGCAAATATTACAGACTTAAATAATCATATTTATTTTAGACTATCCTATACATAGCACAAATTCTGGCATGTAGCTTCATCAAAGATTTCCCCCTATTTTTAGGCAGACTTGCTGAATATAAAATGGTATTTATGCATGTAAAATGGTAATGACTATGGGATCAGATAGTTTACCTCTTGAATGAAAGTAGTTTCATCCCAATGGAGAAGAAACAGTGATTACCTCTGTGTGGTGGTACGTGCATAGGTGGTGGTACATGCATAGGTGGGGCAAAGCAAGTCATCGGTACAAAAGGATTATTTGCGTTGTGCTGCTGCAGGCAAATACATCTTAAAGCCTGGACATCCAGAACCCAGATGAAGTTCATGGCTGCAGGTTCTTGAACTGTTCATAAGATCCTTCCTGTAAAGGGGCTACTATGTAGCCTCATCACCTTAATATCCGTACCCTCCTGAAAATCAGAGTCCATGGCTTTGATGTCACAAATCATTATTTTAATTTTTCTTTGTAGCCCACCTACTTTTAACCTTGCTCTTTCTTCTTTGCATCTAGTGTTTTCACTCTTGCAATGTACTCTTTCTTTGTGGTTCTAAGTTATTTGTGCAAGAAATGCTATGATAATAAAGAAAGTAATTTTCAAGACTGGAATTCATAGCACAGAGTGCAGCATGCAATGGATGCTGGTCCTCTGAGAATTTATAGTGTGAAATAGAAGCAAGACTGAATGCTTAGAGGATAAATCCAAATAAGGACTTACAACAATTTTAGGTCCTGGACATTTAACTTATTTAGGAGTTCAGGTTGGCTATAACAGCACAACAGTCAATTTTCAACCTAGGTCCAAGGTGCTGAGGTTCAAGAGAGCAACTCAGATTGTAAAAAAAATCATGGTCAGACAGTTAATGAAGTGCCTAAATATTGCATATTTCCACACAATAACACCCTCCAGTTCCCCTCCAAACATAGCTGCTGGCAGAAGAGAAGGAGGTAGCAGTATCTAAGTCTTGCAGAATAATGTGATGATGATTAGAGTATCTGGCTAGAAGGCAGGAAACTCAGTTTGCAAGCCCTCTTCATCAGTGTGAATATTGACTTGATAAATGCATCTGCTGCACTGAACCAGGCAGCAGACCAGGTAAATTGTTGGTGTAACGTTTCTCCCTCCTTCAGAGCCTCCTTGTTCAGTGTGTGCAGAGCTGCTTTACAGAGGGGCCTCATCCCTCTGCATGCAGGCCTCATGTAAGTGCCCTACTCCGCATCCTTCTATTTTCAGCACTAAAGATATGCCCTACCAAAAGAACTTGTCCAAAACTGCAAGCTCCAAACTGTCCCCACAATAGGCAGGTACCCAACCTCACCAGGAGCCTCCCTGTTAGACCCGAAAGTTCTCCAAGCACCTCCATTTCTGTTCTCCCGAGGACTAGCATCATTGCAGTATCACCACATCAGTGACCATCTCCTGCCGAAGCTTCACTAGGATCAGGGAACTAGCTGAAGTAGTACAAAAGCCCCCCAGCTTGAGCCATCTCCTTGCGATGGCTCAAAAAAGCAGCTCAACACCGCCAGCTGCAGCAAGGGTGGAGTCTCACCTTCTGTTCATTGGCTTTGTGAAGGCACTCATCCAAAACTGGGGAGGCCTTAGGTTGAGTAATCTTCTCCAGCTTAGAGGATTCACGTATCTAAGCACTTTTCGGGTACATATGTAGCAAGGCAATGTATTTTAATAGCTAGGATATTACTCAACATGGCTTTTCTGGCTGCTCTTTGAATTAAAACAGAATGCAGTTACCCTCAGGAAGGAATTCTGGGCTCTATAAAGCCCTAAGTCAGGGCTTTGGACTCCATCTAGAGAAAGAAACTCTTAAGAACCCTCTTGAGCTGCAGGCTGGTGAATATGCACGCATGCATGTGCATGCTTATTTAAATATTAATATTATCACAGTTAACATATTAAATGCAAATGTATGTGCAAACAATGTTTTTTTCTGTCTTCTGTCTGGAAGACCTGATGAGATTGGGATGAAAAAGTGAAAGTACATGTAGAATCAGGCAGAGGGAAGGAAAGACAAGGGGAAATGGATGATTAGAAAGTATGGTGTAGATGGTATAGATGTAGTAGTAGATGGTATTAGATGTGGTATAAAGGGAAAAGGATAATAAAAATTAGTGGGGGCAACCACAGAGAACATGGTAAAAGGAAAAAAAGTGAAATCAAGAGATACCATTAAAAATGAATACAATGCCAAGCCAACTGATAGGTAGACTATCACTTCACGAGGGCTGGGGGAAAGTTCTCAGGATGTCCTAAGAAAGCATGAAACGTGCCGCTTTTTGAGAAGAGCTCTAGCTGAAATCATGATTCCTTAGAATGAAATCTCCTTAGCTTGGATGGAAGTGCACAAAATATAAGAATTACCATACTGAATCACTTCACCACTTCAAGGAAGCATGGATTTCTAAGCTTCTATTTAAATTTTATTTAGCTGTTGATATCCTCATCATCAATTTAAATAGATGAGTCTTTCTGGAATCTGCTAACTGGCATGAATATAACACTGGAAAATATAAAATTCATTAATTCAGACAGGACTTTAACCCTTCTTCATTAGCATTAAGATTATTTTGCAAGATAAAACCTAATGGCTGGCTGGACATAGTTAATTATTCTCCTTTCTTGTATTTGTGCTGGTGGGTGTTACAAGATGGCAACCTTACACGTTGGAGATGATGAAAAAAAACCCCCAAGGAATTAAATAAGTTTGTCAGAAAATGCTGATTTGGTGCAACTAAGATATTTTGCAAGGATACGCTGATCTGTCAAAACTTCTGACTTTGTTTACTTCCCAGCTAGAGGTGGCAATGAATTCAAGTTTTTCTTTGAGAAGAGACTGCCTCAAATGTGATTCTTCTGACACTGCGGTCCTTTGAGAATATAACATGATCCCTCACTGTCCTTCATTCCACTATGTCCTACCTGACAATTCTTCACAAAGCAAGCATTTCACTGTTTTCCTCGCTCAGATTTTCATCTTGGATTACAGTGAATGAGTTGTAATTTCACTGAAATACATAATGCCACAATACTACCTGTGCTAACAAAAGACTTGACTTGTCAGTAACTTTGAATGATGTCCAAACATATGATTTATCAGGGGGGATAGCTTGATCTTAATGTCTTCCAATTGTGGTTCTGGGAAGTCTTTAGGTATGCCTACGTTAGGAGGTAATGTGACCTGAAAAGGGTGGATTTATGGAGTGATACAGTTGGTGCTAAAGATCTGCTGCTCATACTATACAGATTTAGGGGATTTTACTTTGGACCAACTCTAATCTCATCCTGTGGACTTAAAACATATTTGCAATTTTGATGAAGTAAATGCATTCTTGGAGCCCATTTCCCAGTTTGGTTTCATCCAAAAGCAATCCACTGTATTCACTCCCTGACTCCTCCATTTTATAAACCAGTGAGAACTGTCAGAACCATCAGATCTGCAGCAAAAGTGCAGTCCTGACTGAACAAAATGCTGTTGCGGATGCGTATTTTGGCTTGATGACCTTGGAAGGCATTTTTTAATTTCCTTTATTTTCCCCTTCCTTTTTCTTACTCATGCATGCATCTACTATGCCAACATACGTTCTATGGTGTGCTCTTCCACTTGGGTATGGTTTGGAATCCACTTTTCTGTTAGACAGTTGTTAAAATTTTTCAGCAATTTTCAGTACCAGCTTAGCTGTACTGTGTCATAGGATGAGATGAAGATACGATACAAGTGAATTCCCATGCTTAGATAAGCTGCATAGCTTCTTGTAATGCCAATTGTATGAAACTGCATAGTTTGAAATTTCATGCCTTGCTACACTGCTGCATATCCTCACATACGATGGCCACGGTGGTAGAATTTGACTTTGTGCCAATTTCTTGATATCTAAATAATAGTGTCACATAGTGAGGATCTTGGTGCAGTTTCTGGATACAAGATCCATTTCCATCTCGTTTTAAGGTCTGTAGGAAAAGCTGAGCATTTGATAACACTGCTATTCTGGAGAGAAAGACATACCAATTATCACCTGGCTTCTTCCAGTTGTCTGAAGAAGGCCTCATCTGCTTCCTCCCAATCAGGTGGTCTGCAGTACACACCCGCCACAGTGTTGCCCATGTTGATCTGCCCTCTAATCCTGACCCATTAGCTCTCAGCTGGCTCCTCATCCGTCCGGAGGCTGAGCACCATGCATTCCCGCTGCTCTAGCACATAAAAGGCAACTCCCCACCTCGCCTTTCCAGCCTGTCCTTCTTGAGGAGTGTCTATTCCAGTGAAGTATTTTGAGTGGCACATTTGTAAAGCACCTTAACTGTTTGCATGTTATAATATGTCATTACTGCAGATACAATCCTCACATTGAAAGCACTGAAATGGCCAGTGCATACTGGAGCAGCTCCATGGAACCTAATGGTATGACACTGGTTTACTGCTATTAAAAAACTAGTCCTATGTTTGCATTTTTATAAATTTTCCTGCTATGTCTATGTGTAAAAAACCCAATTTTTTATTTAGTCCACTTGCTATAAGCCATATAGTTTCAATTATTAGAAAGATCAGGGAAGGAAATCATCAATTCCATTAATATTTTGCAAAGGTAACATTAATGACTATTCACAGAATCATGAAATAGTGTATCTAGCCATCAGAGTAATAATCAGAGTAATAAAAGGTAAGTGGAGCCTAGTAGTTTAACTACATGAATACAGACTATTATCTGCTACTGCTGACAAAATAATAAATAATGACTTCAAAAGGAAAAGATGTGTCTCTCAAACTCAGTTGGTGAGTTCTGTCTCCACATTAGACATCACCAGCATAGGCAGACTCTGAAAAGCTCTACTCTGTGCTCTGCCTGATTTTCATATAATTCCTTTGTCATCTTTAGAAATCCATACAATCACTCATCATTATTGATTTGTAGTTCCAAAATGGATTAAAAGTGGAATTAAAGGTTGTAAGTATTTGTACCAGTGGCTTCAGGGAAAACCATGAGAAATTAAGTTGCACTCTTTCTCTTAGACACCCAGGTGAAAGTCAAGAAACTGAGGTACCAGAGAATGAAAGGCAAGCACAAAATACTAAGGTCCTCTAGCAGATTAATTAAACGCTATCATCTTCTGTACTTCTTGCACCTTTTTTGTATGCAGTATAGCACTGGGTATGACATTATTAAATAAATTTATATCTTTGAATTGTAAATGAGATGACAACTTGGCTGATAAAGGTGTATGGGCATAATAAACTTCCATAGGCATTTACTTTGATGCCACATCACATTTTGATTAAGAGATTAGAGCAACACAAATCAGCCTGGAATGCATTATATGGATTAAAATTGACTGATAGGTCTTAAAACATAATTGCAAACAGAGAACGATGAGTGAGGGGATGTGTTACTAGTGGGGCCAAATGTGATGTAATATTTTATCATGGACTTGGAAGAAAAAAGTAATTACTGATCATTTCAGATGACACAGACACTGGGAAAGAGGCGATAGGAATGTAAAGGACAAGTCACTAATAAAGGGATATCTCAACTATTTTGCAAATATGACTTTATCAGGTCATCCAGGTTTAGGTTTACTTCTCTATACATGAGCTCCCTTCTCAATTATTTAAGCTCACACTAACTTGTCTAGTAATATTTTCTGATCCTGAATGCTTTGCTTTGACAACATTCCTGAACTTTATTACTTGGAAATCTACTTCTCTTTGTAATTAAAATTCAGAATGCCCTACTGAGTCTTGAGGTCACTTTTAAAGCCATCCTCAAAACTAGATCTGCAGCCGGCTCATGAGTGGGCTGACAGTCTCCTGGGGGCACCTGCCACGTGCCAAAGGTGCCCTCACAATGTCTTGTTATGGGATGTGCAGAGCTGCAAGACACAAGGAAGGAAGAGCTCATGGCAGTGGAGGGAACTCTTCTGTCTCACAGGCTTTCCTAATTTCACTCTGGGACCTGTTTATATATAGCCTTTTGTATTTCTCCCACAGCATCTTTTAGACATAAGTTCACATTCGGTGATATAAAAATGAACAGTGTTTGTTTGCATTTGAGATGTAGCTTGATAAGATTATAAAAGAAATTGTATGACCTACTTGTCTGTCTATGAAAGGGATGTGAGCTGATAAATCAGACGCCTCTTCTAGTCCAACTTTTACATTCCTATTAAGGTTTGGACTTTTTGCATTAAAGATGACCAGATACACACAGATGTCAGCAAGAGAAGCCTGGCAAACTTGGTTGCAGGAGGGGAGCGAACATCTATACAAAGAGAGATTTGTGAGGCCTGAGTGCAATCATGGCTGCTGAAGCCTTGTTTGAAATAAACCAGATCCTTGTTTTAGGGATCTGCTCCTGTCTCTTGGTCCGGGACGGCAGGTCTCTTGGCCAAAGCATCACTGTGGCTCAGAAACAAGGCAGAGAGAGCAGAGAGAGACCAGAGAGACCAAACTTCCCAGAGAAGCCCAATTGTATTGTTAGTTCTCAGCCTGTGCAAACCAAGAGCATTGGAGTCAGCACTAAAACCCAGCAATTACAGCATTTTAATTAAACATAATCTTTCCGAATGCCTTTATAAAACAGCATTGTCATTGGAACATTCCTTCCTCACTGGAGGAGACTGAAGCCCATGCTTAGCAGTGAACAACTCTGGGGATCTCACCCTCTGCTTTGCTTTTTGAAGGTGAACCATGAAAGACGAAGACATGAGGGAGCACGTAGCCAGAGGCAGAGCTTCACTTTGCTGGCAGACATCAAGAGTGCTTGCTCCCAGCTGTCCCCTCATGCTGGGCACCTAACATTTTGTATGGCATTACAGATCACTGTCCTGGGAGGTAGGACTGCAGGATTGAAGTCTCCTGGGCCAAGGAGGGAATTCAGCCTCAGTCTCCCACTTCCTAAAACGGACACCCTGCTCTGAAAGACGGGTAAGTGCTAACAGAGATAGTATCACTTGCATGGAAATAGGGGCTAATGGAAGAAAGCCAACAGGAAACATCAGTGTTAATGCTCCAGAGAGAGGGGTGGTGGTGGTGTAAGAGGGCATGAAAAGGCTTATTTACATATTCTAGAGCTGTCACCTCTAAGCAAGAGTAAAACCTTGCCTTCCTGTGAGAAAAATTTCTTCATCAAACAGCATTAAGTTTGAACAGTATGACACTAAAAAAAAAAAAACACCTCAGGAAATATTTTTTTTGAAAATTGCCGTAAACTGATTTTTTGTCTTCATTACCTACTTTATCTTTTAAACTGTAAAGAAATAACATTAATTATGATATGAATATTACTATATTTACTATTTTAGAGTCTATTGTTTATGAATATAACGTAATTTAATCCTAATATACACAAGATCAAGATACTAATTTTCTTAACGAGAGGATTGAAGTCAGCAAGTTTCATTAACACCCCCCCCCCCCCCACTATCAAGCAAGGACTATCTGCCTCTTCAAAGTCTAACAGAATGTTTATTCATACCCTCAAATTGCTTCCTACTTAACTTACCTTCTAAGCAGAAGTGTTTAAATTACACACACATCTTCTCATTGCACTTCAGCATTAGCTACTCAAACTAAAAACCTTTCCACAGAACAGAGCACTAGGAAATCACCGACAATACTCAGCAAATACTTTAAAGAGATTATGAAAGACAAGCAAGCAGAAGGACGAGTAGTAAATTGGAGAAAGGGTGATATAATACACTTCATAAAGACACTGATCACCTCTGCCTTGCCAGGTTTTCTTCAAGAGTGGAGGGTAAGCAGCTGCCTTCTATTAATTTCTTATGTACTCATGACCAAAATATTGCCTTATACAACACTCACGAGATATAAATTATTATTTGTACTTGTTAAAAAGTTTTTTGTGCAGTAGTTGAGACCATTTTATAACTGCTGAATGTTAATTATTTTTCTATTGTATATAATTTTATCTACTTGGGCCTATTTTCTCCCTCCTATGGACAGCCTTCTAGTTGGCAAGTTTGCAGAGCAGGCAAGACAGTGGAGAAACAGGACTCCTACAGCCATGGACTCTAGTCATTTGTGCAGAAGAACTTTGTTTCCAGCCAGTGCTGTGACTTCACTCTTTCTGCCATCACAATATTTTTAGTTATAAAGCATTCAGCTCTTTGCCAGCCAATACACTGTTACAAGGTGGGTTTCACTGTCACCAATGCCAACTGAATGTATAAAACCCTACCAGAACGAAATGATGATGTTCGATACCTCCATAGCAGCATAATAAATGTCTGCAAAAGATGCAATCATTACTGAAATAATATTAGAGAGGATGTAATTGGAGTACATGCTTCTTCAGGTAGCATTAATTGTCATGAAGGGTTAAGTTGAGCTTCAGTTCCATACACTTAAATTTAAGTGTTTATGATGCAGGTGTCACAGATGAGCTAGAGGCAGAATTTAGTTGCCTAATCATATGTACCTACTGTCATCTAAAATAACCTTGTATATTCTGCCTGGCCTCCAGCTGCCACGATCAAAGGAAGTGTCTCCTGTAGGTACAACGATACCATGTGGTGTCTCACATACCCTAAGGTGCTTCAAACTCTGCTGGATGCTTATGTTTAAGCACCTGAACTCAGCCACTATATTCAAGGGAGCGGAACAAGCCATTGAGCTCATCCTAAAGTAGACAACTGCATTTGGTTGGCAGAAGAGCTCTCCACATGCCAGGACTAGGTGTCTCCTTCAAGGCGAGATTAATCATGCTCTAGGCTGCATTGACTGTGTTGACTGGGGTTTCAATTCAGTTGTCAGAACATGGACATCTAGACCCATCTGTGACCCTGTGGGGTATCTGAGACACTTTGCTGATCATGGCTTTCCCCCGGCATCTGCTCTTCTTAGGAGAACAGAGAGAGAGTCTGCCACTGTTTTGTCTACCACATGGGCCAGAAAATGTCTGGTGCAACAGTATGAGGTCAAACATACCAAATTGTTGGAAAATGACATTTCCTGAGGTGTTCGGTTGGATTAGCTTATTCTTAGACTTTTTCATTTTTCCTGAAGTACCATAAATTACAGACATTTGCTACTGTATTATATTTTAGTTGAAAATTGTCAGGTTTTCTTACAAATTGTTACTGAGCTTCATAATTCACATAAATAAGGAGAAATAAAATCAAATAGTTCACTATATTGTACATAAAAAACTGCAAAATACTCTTTGTGTATTTTAAGCCTGAGGTATTCTGTTTCTTATGGTATGAACTTTTCAAAATTTATTTCACATTGATCTTGTTCTCAGTTTAAAAAATTATCTCAGTGTGCAAAGTATTACTAATTTATCCTTCATGCTAATAGTATCATTTAAATCACAATTTTAATAAATTAATTTGGAGCAAAGTAGGCATGAAACTCCTTTCATATTAATTTTACGCTGAAATAACCTCAATGAGCTTAATGGATTTGCTTTTGAATTGTACTACAGTGTAAAAAAGAAACAGGCAATGTGTTTTTCTACAGTATCTGCTAAAGTAAACAATTATCCTTGCAGTGTAAAGATTAATATTGGACGAGTCAGAATACATGTTTTAGCATAACAATTTCAACTCGTGTATGAATGATTTTTACTTACTTTGAGCAGAGATAGACCTTTTCCAAATCAGTTAACAATTATGAAGTTTTTCATATCTTTGTTAAACATGCTTTTCTATTAAAGTTTAGCACCCCTTGGGCAAACAATAATTATTTGATATGGTTTCCTGGATAAACAAAGTTGTAATTTCAATTAGGTTAAAAAGTAAAAAACTTAAGATAAGACCCTCAGGCGTAATCAAAATTTATTAACACAGTTGTTATAACTTAACTTTGGCTTTGAAACTTTAATTATATTGTTACAATCACATTTGTAGTTTTGCACAGTGAAATAATACAAATATATCCATTCAAATTAAGACCTCAAGATTTCAGAGGACCAATAATTAGCCAAAGTTAAACATGATAGTTGCAATCAGGTAAAAATATTAAAAATATAATTGAAAACAAGTTACAGGATAATTTCAGTATTTCCTTTGATGGACCTTGATCTATTGGTTTTAATGCAACCTTACACCTGGAAAATGAAGGTTGACTTTATCAGGTCATATGAAAGGAAATAGCTTTTCATGTGATAACTTTGGCATCTTACTTTGTAAAGGAGTACTTTGGTGATTTGCAGAAATAGCGTAAGACAAACTTGTCTTTTGACAGATGACATTTTAAATATACTACGAATACCATCCTGTGACATACGTGCTACACACAGAGCAGAAATACAGTGGCTTTCACTTTGAAAGATAAAGCCATATAAAAATATCAGAGCGCGCCTAAAAAGTTTTCACAAATAAAACTCAATACAACTCAAACTGGAATATCTAGAATTTTTTCAGCCTCAGTTAACAGTGTGCAATGGAAATGTTAAATAATTCAGAAAAAAAATGCACCAGTACAGTTCCAATCACTAATGGCTTTAAAATAAAATACACACAGAGATATATACATATTTATATATACATATTATTACTTTGCTGTTAAAAGCTCTTACTAATTATTTATTGAAAAAGGTCATAATATCTTCAGATTTCTATTTCCTAATGAGGTAAAACCAGAACTTCTGTTCACACACAATTATGTATTTAAAAATGCCATTTTTATTGTTCTTTTCTTGTGGCTATTATTTGGGCATTTCTTAAACTGTTACAAACCTGTGACTCGAAGTTTATCTGTGCCAATCACAACCTCATTTTCATCCACTGTAAAAAGTGGCTTGCCGTCCTTTGAGTTGATCTGAAATTGCTGACCATGGAATTCTACCATTTTAGGACCTGCAAAGCACAGTAGAATAATGGAATAATTACATCAGCTTTCTTCAATTTTCTATATAAATTGCTAATAATTTGAATTGTGGTCTTAATAATTTAATGACTCATTCAAGTACATTAAGGATCACGAAGCACCCAGATATTCTAAGGATAGTGGCCCTGTAAGTACTGAAATTGGATAAGTATTCATATGATCTAATTTGTTGTTCAAAACTGTGCCTGGAGTCATGCTTTCAAGTTGGGTTTCCAGGGAATTTAGGAAATCCCTCAGAATTGATCAAGACAAATAATCATGCTCTTGGTGTTGAAACTGCTAAGATTCTTTGATCAATTTATCATCTTTTTTTTTTTTTAGACATAGAAACTATTTATTAAAGTCTTTGCAGCATCATCCCTTTTGATTAGGGAGGCTCAAACGCGTTAAAATGACAAAAATCCCATGTCAGGGTAGGACCCTCAGCTCTTCATAACAAATGCCAGTTTAGCTCTAGATATCTAACAAATGTTACAGATCATGTTCTTGGAAGAGTTTCAAAACACTGTCAGAGTATTTGCAATTGGATCTGGAACTCCAAAAATTAAAATAATTGTGGGCAAGAGAGTCTTTACATATTACCAGATCCTAAATTCAGTAAAACATTCTGTTCTAGAGCGTTGGCTTGATAAGCGGATATAAATCAAACCCTTAATATCCCCCTTTCTAAGAACCTGATCAATTAAAAATAAGCATCACATAAGTTTCAATGTCTATTTCATAGAATCATGAATTATAGAATCGTTTAGGTTGGAAAAGACCTTTGAGATCATTGAGTCCAACCATAAACCTAGCACTGCCAAGTCCACCACTAAACCATGTCCCTAAGCACCACATCTACACATCTTTTAAATACCTCCAGGGATGGTGACTCAATCACTTCCCTGGGCAGCCTGTTCCAATGCTTGACAACCCTTTTGGTGAAGAAATTTTTCCTAATATCCAATCTAAACCTCCCCTGGTGCAACTTGAGGCCATTTCCTCTCGTCCTATCGCTAGTTACTTGGGAGAAGAGACCGACACCCACCTCGCTACAACCTCCTTTCAGGTAGTTGTAGAGAGCGATGAGGTCTCCCCTCAGCCTCCTTTTCTCCAGGCTGAACAACCCCAGTTCCCTCAGCCGCTCCTCATAAGACTTGTTCTCCAGACCCCTCACCAGCCTCGTTGCCCTTCTCTGGACACGCTCCAGCACCTCAATGTCCTTCTTGTAGTGAGGGGCCCAAAACTGAACACAGTAGTCGAGGTGCGGCCTCACCAGTGCCAAGTACAGGGGCACAATCACTTCCCTACTCCTGCTGGCCACACTAGTTCTGATACAGGCCAGGATGCCATTGGCCTTCTTGGCCGCCTGGGCACACTGCCGGCTCATGTTCAGCCGGCTGTCAACCAGCACCCCCAGGTTCTTTTCTGACAGGCAGCTTTCCAGCCACTCTTCCCCAAGCCTGTAGCATTGCATGGGGTTGTGGCCGAAGTGCAGGACCCGACACTTAGCCTTGTTGAACCTCATACAGTTGGCCTTGGCCTATTGATCCAGCCTGTCCAGGTCCCTCTGCAGAGCCTTCCTACCCTCGAGCAGCGGTGCACTCGATCCGCTCGTCCAGATCATTGATAAAGATATTAAACAGAACTGGCCCCAGTACTGAGCCCTGGAGAACGCCACTTGTGACCGGCTGCCAACTGGATTTAACTCCATTCACCACAACTCTTTGGGCTCGGCCATCCAGCCAGTTTTTTTACCCAGTGAAGCGTACGGCCGTCCAAGCCATGAGCAGCCAGTTTCTCCAGGAGAATGCTGTGGGAAACAGTGTCAAAGGCTTTACTAAAGTCTAGGTAGACAACATCCACAACCTTTCCCTCATCCACTAAGCAGGTCACCTTGTCATAGAAGGAGATCAGGTTAGTCAAGCAGGACCTGCCTTTCATAAACCCATGCTGAGTGGGTCTGATCGCCTAGTTGCCCTGTACATGCCATGTGATGGCACGCGGCATTTGATAGAGTGATCATCTAAATCTATGCTCAGAATTAAAGTTACAGAGAACAGTCAAAGCAATTAAGACTCCTTTTCAGCAATTTTTCATAAAAGTAATTCACAGACCGAGAGGCACTGAGCTGCTTCCTTCCCAGTAAGAACCTGTCTTATCATCCATACTCCCATAAATGTTAAATATCTTCCAGACAGTAATTCTCAAAGGAAATAGGACTTTTTGTTAGATCTTACGTTAAAATGGCATTAGGTGATGGATGATTGATACTGCTAAGAAATACATTCAGGTATTGCCTAAAATCTGCATGGTAGCTGATGCGAGAGATGCATACCATAAGGTCCTATACAAATGCCTATTGCTTCACTCAGCAGATGCAAACTATTGCTTTTAATTGCCCACCAAGCATGGAAAGGGTTATAGAAGCCATAATGTCCTAAACTAGGGCAACAATTTTAAGGCATAAAACCCAATACTGATTCTACTTGAAAATGGTCAGAAATAGAGGGCTGAACTCTGCAGTACATTGTACTCTGTTGGACATGTGCACCCAGGCACAGCCTTACTGATCTCAGTTTGGCTTTTCTCTAAAGCTCCCCCAAAGCACATGGCTTCATTTCTGAGAAGTGTATTGCAAAAAGTGAGCTCAGAAAATATCTTCATTCAATGAAAAGGTGTTAAACAGTCATTTTTTTTTACAGCAAAAGAAGCAGTTCTGGGTAAGTGAAGCAAGGATGGACCCCTATCAATGCTTTACCAGAAAATCTGGGTTGTTTTATTGTTCCTGTTTCTGCCCAGCAGCAGTAATGAAACTGCCCATTTATGTAGCGTAGGTAGATTCTTGTTTACTCAAACAAATCAAAGGTCTAAGTAAACTGGCTGCTTTAAACTTGACTGGCACTGCAGATGCCAGTTCCTCATCCTTCCCATTCATCCAACACCATGATTACAATGCTCAGCACGAATGCGGGAAACAAACTAAAGCCTCTGCTGTCTGGCATGATACAGGTTGAGTGATTCAGGCACACTGAGAGTACTACATTTTTGCTGGAAGGGATTTAGGAGTGATTCTTGGTCTCTTCCGTTGAAGATGTTTTACATTGTATAGAAAAGGAAGGTACTATTTGGAGCCCTTATTTCCTCCACAGGAAGGGAACTCAGGTGTCCAGCTTCCAGGGTCAATACGCTGGCTGTAGGACTGCTGGAGAAAAGTTGCTCTACCACCTTTTCTTCTCCTGATGCTGCTTATTGTCAGAGCTCATTCTAAAAAGCATGCAATTAAAATATCTGCTGGATTAGACCCAGTAGATGAGATAGAAATGAGAATGCTTATTCTGTAGGCTCTGACAAGGTTAGGTATTTTTCTTTTCAGTGCTGTCAATATTTTAGTAGGTCTGGCACGCTGGAAGCAAGTATTTTTATATAGCCATAGAATATTTATTGATTAAAAGAATTAATAACTGAGTGAGGATCCTGAAGACTTATATTTTAGGTATATGTACTTTAAAGTAAAGTAGGTGCCCAAGAACTTCCACAGACTCAGTTCTAAGCTGTGAGGTTTTAGAGTGTGGGTAATCTTTAAAATACTAATTAGAAACTGCTGTAAGTGTATTTGTGCAAGCCTGCAAACAATATGCAGCAATACCTCTAAAAGACAACTCAGAAATATACACTGTTAATTTATATATAATTGCTAATTATTTACACATGATCACAGAAAAATACTCTAATATGCTGAAGATACTGTAAGTTTAGAGGGAATGCCATCTACCGATTTCCTTGGTACAAAGGCAGTCAAGCTTTGAAAATAAATTGCTGGACCTGAATATTGTCACTTCTGTTCTTTCCTTCTCAGCACCTTGGTAGACACAGAAGTTTTCATTGATTATAAAGCATTGGAAAAAACAATTGGATTTGAAAGAACTGGAGAAGTGTGACATGATTTGCACGAGGCCTAACTTGATCTTGTCTAGAAATACATTTATCTTCTCGATTTGCTAATTTGCTGAATCTATTTTACAAGCAATCTTGTCAAAGAAAGATTTTTCATGTTTCTCATACTAAGAACAGGAAAGACCTACCTCAAACAGCATGAATCGATTAATTTAATTTGTACATCTGCATATTGCCAGGAAATTGACAGTTTTTTGTTAATTGGATTGTTACGGAATGTAGATTAATTCACAGAGAGATGTGACATGACAAAAGAAAATAGTTAGAAGATATAGGAGCTGCTTTAACTGTTTGAATTTAGGATGAATATATACACACTAAATAGCATTTACATACCTTGGACCAAATTAATTTTCTCTCACCTAACCAAAGTAAACAAATGCATGTTGTGCAGACTGACTTTCTCAGCTGTCCTCTCTAATGCAAATTTCAGGCATGGTGTCCATACAGAACATCATACTGATACAACTGGAGATGCAATATATACCAGTTTAATTAAACTGATCCATGTATGGACTGACTCCATTCCCACAGTGACTGGAACAAGGCTGGGATTCAGCCTTTCCACTCCCAGCTAATTGTTTTTAACATTAGACCACGTAAGTCCATGCTTGGGCCCTCCTCTTTTCTTCCACTCAATTAATATCTCATTATTCCAGGCAAGGCAAACACCTTTAACAGGAGAAATTGAGGGAGTCCTACCTTAAAATAATGAGATGGGGAAAAACAGAGAAAAATCTCCTTAGACAGAAGAACAAGAGGTCTAACAGGATTTGTAGAAAAGTGCTCATCCTGGCTGAGCAGTAAGTTTTAGCAAGCTAATGAATACATCTATACCAATAAATTAGAGAAAATCAAGTCAGAGGAGACACAAGTACTGCCAATTTCTGCTAATCTGGTAGCACGCTCCTTGGCACCATCTCGACCTGTGCCACACAGTGACCTCCCAGACAACGCCCCTGACCAGGGTCTGTTCCTCACAGATGGGATGGATGAAGCTCTCCAGCTCTGGAGGGAAGTGGGCTTAGCTGTGTAATGAGAGTTGTACCATGCCATCTGCCCCTGGGGCAGGCTGTGGGTCCTGGCCTGGTTTGGTTGCTAATGTAGACGTAGTCTATTCCTACCTGCTAAACACTTTCCTACTTTAGATGTTTCCGGTCATGCACTGAGTGACTCATTAAGGTATTTAGGGATTTTTATTGCTTAAGAAAAGTTTGGTGCCTGTTAGTCTTAACTTTTTTTCTGCACAAGAGTTAGGAGACTCTAAACATTGAATTTAAGCATGTAGAGGGAGAGTTAGGCAGGATCTAAGACTGGTGCATTGTGAACTACGCCCATTATATTTTAAAGCTAGACTTAAATAAGAAAAAACACTACAAGCACTAAGAGCACTCACTGCACATTATATACTTCCCAAAGTAGTCTTAACTGGTGGCTCTTTGAAACTACATCTCATGGCCTTGTCCATGCTCGGTTTGCATCCAGATTTCTCTCCTGTTTGATCCTTGTCCTTGCAAACTTGAATAAATCTTTAACAAGAATCTTTAGGTCCATAGTTTTCTCAACACAAATGCTCCAGTAAAGTGGGACAAGGATTGTCAAATAGATAATCATTATCAAAGAATGGTATGTATAATAAATGATGCATTTTAAATCTTTAGAGGGAATGCTAGGGTAAACCAAATTCAAGCATATGTTTTATTTATGTTAGAGATGAGACACCTCAGTATATGTGGAACAACCTTCAAAAAGCAAAAATAGGCTTCTAAAGAAATGCGGATAAATTTATGTAACCTAAAGTAGCCATTAATTTCTCTTAGTTGTATTTCACAATACACATGCACTAGCTATATTGCAATAACATTAATTGTATTGTGATCCCAGTAAGATTAATTTTCAGCTCATAAACAGCAGCCAAATTCAATACCTGAAACTTTAATCTCCTAATTCCTAAACGCATTTTGTTTACAACCCTAGTATGTTAACTACATATAAGTCAACTAATACTATATAATCATACTTGTTGATAAAATCCTACAATTAAAAATGTAACATCACTGAATGCAGGTTATAGAGAGCATTTGAACTGTTTTCCCATTGCTCCCAGAGGCATCACGGGAATTCCCAGGTCAGTCAGTTATCCTTGCTAATCAGGCTGACCAATAATTGCCCATTGTTTCTTTACACTTCCTCCTTTAACACGTGCAGTTCTGATATAGACCTCGTATGTGATAATCACATCACATACCTCTTGACACTGAGGATGCCACTTTAAATGATGAAAAATTGTTCCAAAACCAATCAACCTATTGCCTGCAAAGGAGCACACTGCTAAACAGTATTGTTTTTTGTTTCTCCTCCTCACTCTCGACTCCCCTAGGTGGTTTTCCAGGGAAGGAAAGTCTTTTGTTTAGTGAGTCCATTTCAGTGGAAAAACATTTGAATAAATTCCCTTCTACTGCTACCCAACCTTTGAATTCCAGGCGAATACAAATGTAGAAGGACAAGACAGCAAGAATCTTCTATCAAAAATAGGGCCTGCCATAAAATACATATCCACAAAGACTTAACGTTAATGAAATCAGTAATATGTAGGCAGACTCTTCAAATCCAGTTAGTTCTGTCAAGTACTAAGCACTTCTAGTGTGTCTTTAGATCTTTCAGAAGAAAAGGCTTTCCAGCACTGAAGTTATTTATTTAATTTCAGATCTTTTCTTTTCTTACTCTCTTCTGCTATCCATGATTTTTGATAACCTATGGCTGTCACTTACTCTTCACTCTTCTCCTACCACCTAGAATCATTGAAGTGTTGAATAATAGCCAAAATTCTGAGTGCTTTGGGGTATTGCTATGCAATTTCATTTTTTAGTTATTTTTTATTATATTAAAGCACCTTACTTAAAATAAGAATCATAGAATCATAGAATCATTAAGGTTGGAAAAGACCTCTAAGATCATCGAGTCCAACCGGCAACCCAACACCACCATGCCCACTAAACCATGTCCCTAAGCACCACATCTACACGTCTTTAAATACCTCCAGGGATGGGGACTCAACCACTTCCCTGCGCAGCCTGTTCCAATGCTTGACAACCCTTTTGGTGAAGAAATTTTTCCTAATATCCAATCTAAACCTCCCCTGGCGCAGCTTGAAGCCGTATCCTCTTGTCCTATCGCTAGTTCCTTGGGAGAAGAGACCAACACCCACCTCGCTACAACCTCCTTTCAGGTAGTTGTAGAGAGCGATGAGGTCTCCCCTCAGCCTCCTTTTCTCCAGGCTAAACAACCCCAGTTCCCTCAGCCGCTCCTCATAAGACTTGTTCTCCAGACCCTTCACCAGCCTCGTTGCTCTTCTCTGGACACGCTCCAGCACCTCAATGTCCTTCTTGTAGTGAGGGGCCCAAAACTGAACACAGTAGTCGAGGTGCGGCCTCACCAGTGCCGAGTACAGGGGCACGATCACTTCCCTACTCCTGCTGGCCACACTAGTTCTGATACAGGCCAGGATGCCATTGGCCTTCTTGGCCGCCTGGGCACAGTGCCAGCTCATGTTCAGCCGGCTGTCAACCAGCACCCCCAGGTCCTTTTCTGACAGGCAGCTTTCCAGCCACTCTTCCCCAAGCCTGTAGCGCTGCATGGGGTTGTTGTGGCCCAAGTGCAGGACCCGGCACTTGGCCTTGTTGAACCTCATACAATTGGCCTTGGCCCATCGATCCAGCCTGTCCAGGTCCCTCTGCACAGACTTCCTACCCTCGAGCAGATCAACGCTCCCGCCCAACTTGGTGTCCTCTGCAAACTGACTGAGGGTGCACTCAATCCCCTCGTCCAGATCATTGATAAAGATGTTGAACAAGACCAGCCCCAAAACTGGGCCCTGGGGAACACCGCTCGTGACCGGCCACCAACTGGATTTAACTCCATTCACCACAACTCTCTGGGCCCGGCCGTCCAGCCAGTTTTTGACCCAGCGCAGAGTACACCCGTCTAAGCCGTGAGCCGCCAGCTTCTCTAGGAGAATGCTGTGGGAGACGGTGTCAAGGGCCTTACTGAAGTCCAGGTAGACCACATCCACAGCCTTTCCCTCGTCCACTAGGCAGGTCACCTGGTCATAGAAGGAGATCAGGTTGGTCAAGCAGGACCTGCCTCTCATGAACCCGTGCTGGCTGGGCCTGATGCCCTGGTTGTCCCGCACATGCCTTGTGAGCGCCCTCAAGATGAACCGCTCCATAATCTTCCCCGGCACCGAGGTCAGGCTGACAGGCCTGTAGTTCCCCGGATCCTCCTTCCGGCCCTTCTTGTAGATGGGTGTCACATTGGCAAGCCTCCAGTCGTCCGGGACCTCCCCCGTTAACCAGGACTGCTGATAAATGATGGAGAGTGGCTTGGCGAGCTCCTCTGCCAGCTCCCTCAGCACTCTTGAGTGGATCCCATCCGGCCCCATAGACTTGTGAGCGTCCAGGGGGCATCCAGATCTCATTAAAAGTGTATTAAAAATGTAATACTCCTACAGATTCAGTTCTAGTTCCATACGTAATACAATACCAATAAATGTAAAGTCATTACTTTCAGAAGCATAAAACAAATCAGATTTTCATATGGAATGGTATGGAAGTACTTGCTGGTCTTTTATTAGAAGAAGCACATTATTACAGAGCATATGCAGCATGTTCCATATATACATTTGATGTCCATATCATACGTTTCACATCACCTTTAAAAACATCTCTAATATATTAATAGAACACTTGCTGGTCCTGTTTCCTCTTTTTCTCTCAGTTCTCCTTTTATGTAATGGATGCAACAATTATGCCCTGTCAGATCAAAGTAAGGATGCCTTACTGTCAGCACTTCTTATACTTTGCTGTTCCCTATGGTTGAAGACAAGTCTAGAGATCTTTAAAAAATTGGTTCTGAATGATTGTTGCAGACACTGATCATGCAGACAGTGGCAACCCAACCTATTGTTAGGTATTTAGGTAGTAGTTCTTTCCCCTCTCAGAGTGATTTAGGTAACTAAATGTCTTTATCCATCTAGGCATCATCCTAGAAATACTCTATTTAAATATAAAAAAATAAATCCATGAAATATCTCACTGTAAAATGGATTATTGCATGTAGAAACCATGGCAGGAATGTTTCTCACACAGTGACTTGACAAAAAGGCTATGGTGTCACCTTTTCTCTCAGACCTAATGAATCCAGAATTTGTTGCGAGTAACTTCAACAGGAAAAGGTGAAACACACAGTCCTTGGACAGGTCAGGTGAAAAGGAAAGTACTAAAGGAGATGAGGCATGATAATTTGAAACCCTGTATGCAGACAGCTGATCTGAGTCTCTCATCTGTGAGCAAATACTTTAACCACTCTATCTTCCATATAATGGATAATTCTTCTTCCTCCAATTATTTTTTTTAAAAAAGAGAAAGCCATGAGTGTATTTTCATAAGGTCAACTCCAGCACCGTGTTTCAGGAATATTCTCTGCATACCTACTGGATCTGGGCAGAGGACAATGTGAGAGGACCAATTAAACAGATGGGTCATGACTCAGTTGCCAACATAGATGTCTAGTGCCATTAGAGGTACTTCGGTGTTCCCTGCCTGGCCTTCAGCTTATTTCAGATGCCCTAGAGTATCTAAGACTTCAACATTGGACTAGAAGGTCTGACTAGGGGTCTGTAAGTGACCTGAGCCCTTCCAAAGTGTCAGTTTAAGACTGGGAAAGACAGAATCACAGAAGAATGCAAGTCAGAGGTCACCTCTGGAGGTCACCTAGTCCTACCTCCTACTCACAGCAGGGTCAGCTTGGTTGGAAGTTAGATGAAGGTGCTCAGGGTCTTGTCCAAGTAGAATTTTAATACCTCTGAGGCAGGGGAGTCAACAGCCTCCCTGGGCAACCTGTTCCCATGGTTAACCATTCTAACAGTAATTTCCACCCCCCCCTTCTATCCAGTTGCATTTTGTCTCACCGCAACCTATGACAGTTGCCTCTTGCCCTTTTGCTGTGTACCTCTGAGAAGGGTCTGGCTTCATCTTGTCTCTAGCCCTCTTAGAAGCAGGCAGAAAACAGAAGCCCCCTTTAAGCCTTCTTTTCTGCAGGTTAAACAAACACAACTTCTTCAGCCTCTTATACTTCACGTGCTCCCATGCCCTGACCATCTTAATGGCTCCCTGTGGGAGTCTCCCCGGTTTGGTCATTGCTCTGTCATACTGGAGGGGGCTTAACACAGTATTGTGTGATGCAGTCTCCCAGAGTGGAATAATGCAGCCCAGTATGCTATTAGCCCTCATTGCCACAAGGGAACACTGCAGATACATGTTCAAGTAGTCCACCAGGATGAGGCGTGTGTCTTCTTCTGCAGACCTGCTGCAAAAAGATAGGGTTCTAGCTCCCTTTTCGGCCGCTAACTGCCATCGGGAGTCTTGTTAGCTTTATGAAGAAAGTACTATTACACTTGAAGTGACTAGGATTTTAGACATAATTATCCAAATTCTATAATAGATTACAGTCACAATAAATTTCAGCTACTTTATGCTAATCTTTACAAATTCATCTAGCATTAACCAATGCCAATAATTCAATCTTCTTATTACTTTAAAGGAAGGAAGTACAGGAACTGTCCTCACCTTTAGCAATAACTATTATCTTCAAATTATCATCCAATGACTTAAGTTAATGCTTACTATACCATATGAACAAAAATATGTTGTTTGGGATTGCGAATTTACTGAAGACTGTAAGTCAAGAAGATTATAAAGTATTTAATAATTCCCCTTTTTTTCCACTTATTTTGAATTCCCTACTCCCATTGAAATAAAGAGAGAATGGGGTTACTCAGATGAGTAATTGCTCTCTGATGAGAGATAGGTATCCACTATCTGGTTCTTTTTCCAAATAAAAAATTATTTCCCAAACATTAACCTTTTTTTCATAGCTAAGCTCTGTAGACTTATACGCATATTGCTTTTCTCTTGTTCTAGACACAGTTAGAAGCGAAGCGACAGCATAGGATTCAAATCCCCTTGGCCAGGTTAAATTTCCCCTTAACTGTGATGCTGGCATATTTAAGCAAGTTGGCAATGCACACAACTACCTGATTAACTTCCAGAGGATGTTTAAAGTCTGGCTTAAGTCAGCATTGCTGACCCTGAATATTATCACATATTTCTTCATAACGATTATCATATTTGGGGACAGGTTGTGTAAATCTTGCTATGGTAAGCACCTTACTATACATGGTACATAGACATCAACGGTATTTTTTTGCAGAAGAGGATACTGTTCATTTGAGTCTAACTATTAAACTGTAGCTGTAATGACTAAATTACTTTTTTCATAAATAAGTTTACATGGCGATACGCTTAGCTAGCTTTAATTTAAATGCATATTGATTGCTACTTACTTTTTTCTGCCATTTTTTAAATTCTTTTCAACATTATATCCATTTAAATACACAATGATCTCACAAAAGACTAACAGCATATGCATTTAATATAGAACAGAAACACATCTGACATGGATTAAAACAGGAAATTAGAAAAGAGGATCAGTTAAAAAGTCTGTAGGATGTTTTAGCAGCCACCTGTCATTCTCTAAATTTTGCCTGATCTGAGTCAACTAAATTTTACTTTTAAATAAAACTAGCATGTATATCTTGATATGATCAGATTCATTGGTAGCTAAAATTTTTATACTTCTGGAAGTAAAAATCCCCACTTTAATCCCCTTGGAACAAATATTTTAAGTTCTTGATCATAGGAAGACAATCACCTCAAAAATACTTCAACAAAGTTTGCAATTTATCTTTCTATTAATTACTCCCATGTTGTATCTTTCCTTCTTATAACCCAGCTGGACAGCAATTAAAGTTGTGCAAATAATCATCTTCCTGCAGTACAAAGATTTTCAAGAAATATGTTCTGGCTTTTATCTTAAAGATAAGAAAGAACTTATTTGGACAAAAATGGAGTTTTTAATGAAAGCCTTCTGGGAAAAATAAAGAAGGAAAAGCTAAATGATTTTACAATGTCATTAATTAAATCAAGTTTATAAAACTGGCTTCAGGGTTTTCCCTGCAAAAACACCATCAAACTCTTCTTACATACATCATGCTTCATTAACATTGTTTTCTTCCTATTATGTCTCCGATAAAAAAATACCATCACTTGAAAATGAAATATCAAAACGCTGATAAGAAAACCAGAAATGATTTGACATTGGAAAGTAGTAGTTTATAGATGGCAATTAATGTTAATGAAGCAATATATTAGGTACTGACACTTATCTATTTCCTTAGAATGTTGTTCCAGTTTGAAAAAAGAGGGATGGGATAGCACAAATGCTCTCATTGTAACAGCTGTTCAGATTAATGCGATGGACATGAAAATAGTCTCTGGGCAGAATTTTGACTGTGATTCTGTTTTCAGACTGCATAAGCCATTTTGACTTTTACCATATTCCCATGCTTTCTTAGCGGTGCTGATTTCATGTTTCAAAGACCAGAACAGCTTCATAATACAGTTATCTAAATAAGTTCCCTCTAGCTTTAAATACTTTAAACTGAACTCCTGACCTGAAGCTACTGATGTTACTGTTCCTTGGTGTAAATGAACTAGGAGGAGGACCAGCAGTCCACTGTACTGAAATCTGTTCTCACAGACTTTGCATGACTTTGGAAGCCCCTTTCCTTTGTGGTTTTTTCTTCTCCTGAAAAAGACATATTACAAGCAGAACTTAGGGTCTTCTGTAGGTTGAAGCCTCCTTACACGATCCTTGAAAAATAGATCTTTTCAAAAACTGGCCCTTCTTTTCAGTAAAGATAGTTGGAAACATGCTGCTTTTCATCTGGTTTCTTAATATTTGGCACTGGAACACCACTGCAAAATCTGACTGTATGATATTCATCTGCTGGTAGGCTGTATATGTAAGCATATGTTTACTTAGGCGAAGCATCATTTACTGTTTGATACCAATGTTGCTCTTAAGTATTTGATAATTGACTACATAGTCTATATGTTTCTTTTATATATATTATATATTTGCTATCATTCATTATTGAAAAAATTTGATAATTTTTTTACACTAAGTTCCTTTATTATGGCTCAGGGTATAAATCAAATCTTTTTTATTCTAGGATTGAATAAGGCTGAAGTGGTAAGAACAGGAATCTTTGAGATGATGGTTAGCAGCTTTCTTCAACTGCTTTCTTGGATTATCAAAGAAAGTTCTAGATATTTGAGTTTTGAAGGTTGATGAGCAAGCTGTGATGACATCTGAATCTTATTCATGATTTTAAAGACTGGAGCTATTCTAATGAAAATAGTTACCATCTGTTCTGTAGACATCCTTGCCTTGCCTATAGGCATCTGTCTCCATGGCTTTCTTAATTCCCTCTGACTCTCAATCCTATACCTTCCCACATCTGTGCCTTGCTTAGATTCCTTCCTTGCTGTCTGTTGGTCAACATCCTTTAAGTCCCATTTCTCCCAGAAATATTCCCAAAGCAATCACATCCCCATAATCCCTTAACTAAATGTCCCAATTCCTTTTTTGCTTTAAATTATTTTTTAAAATTATTTACTTGGTTTTAATATGAGTTTCTTTGATCATATATGAGTTTTAAATGATTTTAAAGAGTAACTCAAACAAAATGGGTATCTTTGTCATCCAGAGGGATACTGAAGTCAAAAAAGAGTCAAGCACAGAATTGGTTTGGTTTTTTAGTCATGATCCCTATTATTTTGAAAGTACTTTTCCTGGCAAGCAGTTAAATGTATCTGCATTCAGTGAGGCTTCTGAAAGCAGCGTAATTATGGAACACAGTCCAAAACACAACAAGGTCTACAGCATTTTTAAAGAGCTACAATGTCCAGATAACACTTGCCAGAGGTATGTCATGCAGGTAAACTGAGGAGCATGTAGAAATTTTAAAACAAGAGTGCTCCTGTTGGAAGTTGCTCGCATTTGATGACATGATTCACGAAGGAAACCTTTTTCATTCTTGCGTAATATGTGCCTGTTATCCTCACGTGAGGAATTTCATAGAAACTCCTCAAGCAAAGATTTGTTTCACATCTCTCTTATGAATTACTTCGATTGAAGACTGGGTATTTAAATCACTCTTAGTAACTTACTGAAATATTTTAATGGATCATTTGAATCACAATCTTCTATGAGTTAAAAGGTATTTTTGTAATGCTCTTATGAGTGATGCTATATTATATTGTAATCTTTGGAACGATCCCACACTTATCTATACAGCTCCTTCACAATGGCAACTACTCATATTTATAAGATGAATAGAGTTTTAAGACATAATTTCAGCATGCTGGCAACTGTAGAAGGCATTAATTCTTTAGCAAAGGCTTGTACATATGAATTAGATCAGCCACACACCTATTTTTCACACTTATAAGGGAACATCATCTTACACACATGCATTTTATGACTGGCTAAGGACAACAGCTAAAAATATCAAGCTATGTATAGATGGTCATTTACTTTAACAGACTGCGACTTACCCCAGTCACTGTTGTTTCACCATATCTTTAGTTATTAACAGTTCTTTACAGTATTAAGTTTTTACTGCTCTTTCAACACTTTTCTATCAGTCTAAAATTAGTATGATTTAATATTAGCAATATTTCATGTTAGTATTTACAATGATTCCAACTACACCAGACAGCACTTAAGACCAATTATTAATGAATTCAATAAATAGAATCGCCAGTCAAAAAGGGATTACTTAAACATCAAATATTTCAAATATGCAAATGCACTTTAGCACTTCCTTTTGATGTAGTTTTGATTTTCCCAGGCTCAAATCATTATTTCACCCTCTTACCTAAGTATTTCTTGTAGTAGATCTGAAAAGAGCAAGCCAAAGTGCTGTCAGAACTTCCCTGCTTCAGTGTTGAATTTGAATTGCTTTTATACACTGACCACTTTTAAAAGATTTGAGATGCAGGTCTTCCAGTCTAAACTTTGCTCATTCCTACTGGTTTCCTCATATATTGCCTAAGCCAGATACAGCCTTTCTGCACAGCCAGACAACTTTTTGTCTGGAAAACACCAAGTATTGGGCTTTTCCTTAGGAAAAGGTTAAAGAACTGTGAGATCATAAAGTACAACAGCACTGACCTGCACATTACTAGGAATCGGGCCAGACGAGCCAGGTAACAAAAATCAGAGAAACAGAATTAAACTAACAATAAGAAGAGAAAATACTAAAAATGGATGGTACTTGCTGTAAGTAAGTCACTACTGACAAGACAGTTTCCATCCAGCAGAACACCACAGTCCATATTCTACAACACAGGTTTGTATTGACCCTTCTCTGTTTATCGCGTCTTCAGTATACAAGTTTTCTTCAATCTAGATGTCTCTAGCCCTACAGAGAAGATATTTTTAACTTTCTATTTATTTAAGGCAGCACATTCCATCTCACTTTCTATACTGCTCTTTGTTAATGCTCTCAGAAGAAGACTAAGTGGTGACTGGGAAGGGGAAAAAAAGAAAAGAAAAGATGGTCTGAGATTTGTTGTTATTTTTGCCAGGCTTCATTTTCCTAAGGTAAGATCTATACCCACTGGCTGGAACAACAACTAAAATATCTTTCCTTTCAGTAAAATATATCCTTTACACTGCCTTCAGCACTGAAGCTCTCTTTGTTAACAGGAAAGATACACTACGGGTGAATAGCTCAGACTGCTCATTTATGGACCTCAGTTACATTACAGGTGCCAAAGTCCAAACAAGCAATTCATGTATATCACTCCTCAGTGCTGACATTTTTTCCCTAACAAATTGTTAATTGTTCATGCAGAAACATTGTCTGAGAAGCAACGCACCTTCCACCTGCCAAAGGTATGTCACATTTCCAGCTTGAAATATGGAGGTGCCTTATTTCCATAGGGACACAGTCCCTAAGTGCATCATGAGTATATTAAAATATGATGACAGAATTGAGTTCAGCAGAAATCAGAGCAGCTTTTTTCACTTTCATGCAAAAGCACCTATTAATGATGGCATCACTCATCTGACAAGTGCCTAAACTCAATACAGAACCAAATATTCATGAACATCTTTAGAGCACACCTTTCCTATGAGCAGTTCTAGGTCATTCAGGCTGGAGACAGCCTGTCAAACAATTCATCAGGCCTTTGGGCTACTGTCTGACACGATTTTACCTGTAACTTTCTCAGACTTTGGCAGGGATCAGGCTGGACAAATTAGTGTGGTGGTCAATGATCTGCTCTGCAGTCTGCCCTTCCCAAAGGACCTCCTGACAACATCTTCTCATCAGGCAGGATGGGCACATGACCACAGTACAGATACACATCTGGTCCCATGATGGGCATCCACAAACAGTCTGTTGAGCAGACAGAATGAACAGCGTATGTGCCATGTCACAGAAATTTTGACCCTGTGATGTGTTTGGTTTCGGTCATGTGGCCACTGTATAGTTAATTACTGCAAACTAGTTTAATAACTGTACTAATAATATGAAACTAGAAGTACTGTACTTTTCATACCCTTAATTATTATCAAAATGAGATATGAATGCTACTATCATGTTTTGATAAACTTTTAGGGGCATTTTTTAAAGAGGAATAATTCAGATCTTTATAAATAGCTTGAATTAAAAAAAAGAGATTTGAAAACATTTAAAGGCCAAATTGTGATTAATTGTATAATTATACACTTTTAAGGGGAATAGCAGGCTCCTTTATAAGTTGTAAGTTATATTTTTTATTTGAAGTTTGTTTGAAAACAGTGAAGCTTGCAAAATGTTCAATGAATTGATATGACAATTCTTCAAACAGGAATTGTCACAGAAGTTACACAGTCTCATCAGCATGGAAGAGTTGCTCATCAATGCTCATGTGGGTCCCAATCTAGTAAACTCTTTAAGCAGATCAGGTTAGTCTTTGTCCTGGTTTTGGCTGGGATAGATTTGATTTTCTTCCCAGTAGCTGGTATAGTGCTGTGTTTTGGATTTAGTATGAGAATAATGTGATAACACACTGATGTTTTAGTTGTTGCTAAGTAGTTCTTACACTGGTCAAGGACTTTTCAGCTTCTCATGCCCTGCCAGAGAGAAGCTGGGAAGGGGCACAGCCAGGAGAGCTGACCCAAACTGGCCAAAGGGATATTCCATACCATATGACGTCATGCTCAGTATATAAACTGGGGGGAGTTGGCCGGGGGGCAGCGATTGCTGCTCGGGAACTGGCTGGGCATGGGTTGGCAGATGGTGAGCAATTGCATTGTGCATCACTTGTTTTGTATATTCTTTTATCATCGTTATTATTATTATTTTCCTTTCCTTTTCTGTCCTATAGAATCATAGAATAGAATCATTAAGGTTGGAAAAGACCTCTAAGATCATCGAGTCCAACCGTCAACCCAACACCACCATGCCCACTAAACCATGTCCCTAAGCACCTCATCTACACGTCTTTTAAATACTTCCAGGGATGGGGACTCAACCACTTCCCTGGGCAGCCTGTTCCAATGTTTAACCACTCTTTCAGTAAAGAAATTTTTCCTAATATCCAATCTAAACCTCCCCTGGCGCAGCTTGAAGCCGTTTCCTCTCATCCTATCGCTAGTTCCTTGGGAGAAGAGACCAACACCCACCTCGCTACAACCTCCTTTCAGGTAGTTGTAGAGAGCGATGAGGTCTCCCCTCAGCCTCCTTTTCTCCAGGCTAAACAGTCCCAGTTCCCTCAGCTGCTCCTCATAAGACTTGTTCTCCACACCCTTCACCAGCTTCGTTGCCCTTCTCTGGACACGCTCTAGCACCTATTAAACTGTCTTTATCTCAACCCACGAATTTTACTTTTTTCTTCCCAATTCTTTCCCCCATCCCACTGGTGAGGGGAGTGAGCAAATGGCTGTGTGGTGTTTAGCTGTCTGCCGGATTAAACCACAACAGTCTTACAGTTAAATAAGTAGGAATTTATGCTTTGCTGCATGAGATCTTTGAAGAAACAAGTTAATAAATTGTTATATTTTTCTCCAAAGTCAAATAAAGGTTGAAAAATATTAACAAAACTAAGAAAATTTCTGTTGTATCCAATACATATTGTTGCCATTCTTGCCTTAAAAATGTGATTTAAAGAGTAAGGTCAGCTTATTCTTGCTGCCAAGATCTATCACCTACATCTGTTCAGATCTATTGATTTCACTTGGTAAACCAATGTATCTTACTGCTACCGAATACAGTAAAACATACACATTTCCAAGTTATGAACTGGCATTTTTTTTAGGCCATCTGCTTAAATGTATTAGTCTCTGGAATACTAGGAAATGAAGAGAGACATACAGACCTGTCTAGCCATGTTCTCATGTTGCATTTTGTTAGAAAATGATTTGCAACTATCAATAGATATTTACACAAGAAAGAGAGTAACTTCTGCAGTGACCTTTCTTGCATAACTCTGCAATAAAGAAGTGCTTCAAATATTTACAGAATTAATGCTTAACTGAGAAATTGAAAATATACTGTTGGTACTTATTGAGTGGCAGCTGGACTATTCAAATATGGCCATAACAGTAAAAAATAATCATGTGTTTAGTGCTTTATATCCTCTAAGCTCCTTGCAAATATTCATTACAATGTTTCCAAAACAGTGAACAAGGAAAAATCACTTAGACCTACCCACATTTAATCTGCCTGTGACTTCCCCGTTTGAATTGCGAGCATTCACAGTCACATTGTGAGTCGACTGGAGAAGCAGTGATGAGTCCTGAAGTATGGAGGAAAAAAAAAAAGTAGATTCAGCAGAATAATTAGAATTGTTAACAATTTTCAAAATTTAGTCTAGTGTTTATATTAACTCAGTCACTGAAAGAGCTTTGCAGCTACAAAACCATCCACAGATGTCATCAAATAATTTGGGCAGATATTTTTGATTACTTTAACTATATCAGATTTAAAATAAGAAAAAAATTATAGAGAATACTTCAGGTGAACAAAATCTGTGTTACTGGCCCAATGAACTGGCCACTTTTCTCGGTCAGCAATGTCTAAAGCCAGCTGGATGGCCTTTACTTCTGCAAATTGGCTCGATTCACCTTCTCCTTCAGCAGTTTCTACAACTTGTCGCATAGGACTCCATACAGCAGCTTTCCACCTCCGATGCTTTCCCACAAGACGACAGGACCCATCAGTGAACAGGGCATACTGCTTCTCATTTTCTGGTAGTTCATTATACATTGGGGCCTCTTCAGCACGCATTACCTCCTCCTCTGGCAATATTCCAAAATCTTTGCCCTCTGGCCAATCCATGATCACTTCCAGGATTCCTGGCCGACTGGTACCCCAGAAAGAATTGAGTCAGACAACGGGACTCATTTCTGAAACAACCTCATAGACACCTGGGCCAAAGAGCACGGCATCGAGTAGGTGTATCACATCCCCTATCATGCACCAGCCTCTGGGAAAATTGAACGATACAATGGACTGTTAAAGACTACACGGAGAGCAATGGGTGGTGGGACGTTCAAACATTGGGATACGCATTTAGCAAAGGCCACCTGGTTAGTCAACACTCTGGTATCTGCCAATCGAGCAGGCCCTGCCCAGTCAGAACTTTTACGTACTGTAGATGGGAATAAAGTCCCTGTAGTGCACATAAAAAATATGCTGGGGAAGACAGTCTGGGTTATTCCTGCCTCGGGCAGAGGCAGACCCGTCCATGGGATTGCTTTTGCTCAAGGACCTGGGTGCACTTGGTGGATAATGCGGAAGGATGGGGAAGTCCGATGTGTACCTCAAGGGGATTTGATTTTGGGTGAGAATAGCCAATGATCTGAATTATGTGATGTTAAGTACTAATTATAGTTATAATAGTTATACTAATAATACACAGATATACTAATAATACTAATAATATTATATGCCATACTAATGTTATTACAATAAGAATCACCCAGACTAATGAAGAATAACTTCAGTGAAACCAAGCAAAGCACAGTGATGATGGTACCAGAACTGACTTCAACATGAAACAATCCAACACCACATACCATTTCCATTTTTCCTACCCTGAAAGACAGATGACAGATGGAGCCTGAAGTCATGGACTAAATGAACTCACTGAACATTTTAGAGGGATGGCCCACAGATGAAGGGAATGATATCTCTGTGTGTGTGTATATATATATATATATATATATAAAAAAAAGGGGTGGTGATTAATGAAAATGTACTGGAAAATATGAGACTTGAGCATGACGCAGATGGTATAGAATAAGGGGTGGATATTGTCCTGGTTTCGGCAGGGATAGAGTTAATTTCCTTCCTAGTAGCTGGTACAGTGCTGTGTTTTGGATTTAGGATGAGAACAAAGTTGATAACACACCGATGTTTTAGTTGTTGCTAGGTAGTGCTTACACTAGCCAAGGACTTTTCAACTTCCCATGCTCTACCGACTGAGAAGGCTGGAGGTGCACAAGAAGCTGGGAGGGGGCACAGCCAAACTGGCCAAAGGGACATTCCATACCATGTGACGTCATGCTCAGTACATAAACTGGGGAAAGCTGGCCGGGGGGGCCACTGCTCGGGGACTGGCTGGGCATCGGTCAGTGGGTGGTGAGCATCACTTGTGCATCACTTGTTTTGTGTATTATTATTATTATCTTATTATTATTATCATTTTATTTCAATTATTTAACTGTTTTTATCTCAACCCACGAGTTTTTTTCTAACTTGTGCTCTTCCAATTCTCTCCCCCATCCCACCGGGTGGGGGGGAGTGAGCGAGCGGCTGCGTGGTGCTCAGTTGCCGACTGAAATTAAACCACGACAGTTGCTAACATTTTATCTTTTGGAAAAAAATGCTTAAGTACTAGTTTTACTACATTTCAATACATAATTGAGACTCCTAGAAGACAGCCATTTAATTGAAGTGTGAGTACTCCACTTTGTGAACTTATACTGTCATATTAACTTGGTGAGAAACATGCATGTGCGTTCTGCTTCCTCAATGGTCCATGCAGCCTGTATGCTTTGGTTTGATTTTGGCACCTGGCACTGACTCTCCTGGCAAGAAAACTCAGACAGTGGGTGATGGAGAAAGTGGCACGTTGACCAGCTCAAAGCTGACTTTAATAGATGACAGTACAGATAAGAGCGTCAGTCTAAATTAAATCATCTCCCTGTCTGCCACTCAGAAGGATGACAGAAGTATATCAGCAGAGTGAACAGCATCACCTGCTTGTCCACATCCCTGCACCATGATTGAGCCTAATACACCCTGTGCTGTTCCACATCTAGTGTCCCAGTATACAAAATCACATCTGAAGGTCACAAAGCAATGGCACTCATATTTGACTTAACTCTCCTCACAGGTTGCATCACAGCTGGGACATTTGCAATGTCATTGCAATCAGAGCCTCATGCCTACCCATCATTCTGTGCTACTTATGGAAGCCAGGGCATACTGAGCAGGTGTAATTGGTATCTTCATTCATCCCAACCAACCTCACCACAATCCAGACTAGCTATGGTAAGCAATTCAAAATTTCATGTCATTCTTAGGCTGCAGCCAGCGTGGAATGACTTCAGCAAAACCAAAACATCCCCTTGTGTTAACTCATGGCTTGGTGGTGTGTTTGTTGAACTCCTCCTGGGTGATGTAATTTCCATTACTTATTCTCAGACCTTCCACTCAAACTCTCTGTACTTCAGGCCCATTGGAGCCTCCCCAAGCTTTTCCTTGTCTTGAAGAGCAGATGAGTAACTGTTTTGAAAGACCTAGCTGCCCACTGTGCTCCATCAGACTAGATACACAGACAGTAATGAAATAGGTTCATGGCAAGAGACCTGGCAGGCGTCATTTGGAAGTGTCCTAAAACTTTGTGAGGAGGGCATTGAGTGGATTCTTCTTATGTTTTTCTTCAATTTACCACCTGAATTGTCTTTAAATGCAGCTGATTTTCAGGGAGATCATACTGGCGACTGTCTTTACTTGATTTTAAGTATGAGAAAATTACCTGGGGACAGAAAGTCTGATCACGCTCATTTGGATCAGCAAATTGTAGCCACACTGGTAGACTAAAAAGAGGGGAGGAAGTTTTTTGCAGTACAGGTGCTTTCATAGTAAAGCATACTTTGTATCTAAAGGACAGGAACCTAGTAATTGATAAGAGCACCTAAGCACACCTCAGTTGCCAAAGTATCAGGGAATATGTGATATGAAGAGGGTATTAGCAAGCTGCCTGCTTGTGACCTCAGAGGGCATACTCATTCCTAGATAAATAAGTAAGTTTCTAACTACCAGAATATTGTTAAAAATCAGTCTCTTTCACATATATGGCTTCTGGTACTTTTTCTGGACTCAAGAGAGACTATGCAGCACCTTGAAGGGCTAACCCTTGAAAATCACTCCCAAGTCATGTTCCCATCGTAATTTAATGCTTAGAGTATGAGATAACCTGAGAATTTTGAACACATTTTACATGAAGAATTTTACTACAAACACTTATCTAATAACAGTGGTAGAAGCAATATACAGTTTGGAGTCCAACTTATACTTTTTTTTTTTTAAAAAGGGTATCTTACAAGTAGGAAGATAGACTATCTCAAAAGAAGTCACTAAGTGAGCAAAATAAATGAATCTCATTTTGTAAATTATATCAGGAAAAAGTGAAAGCTAATGGTATTAACACAAATAATGAAAAGTCTTAGGAAAAAAGTAAGCAGTGTGCTAGAATGAACATTAATGGTAACAAGTTAGTATGAAGTGGAAAAGGAAGGTCAGCAAAGATCAGGTAAATACAGTACATTTAAGTACATGTGCTAAATGACCCACAAATCTGGGCATCTTTATTACACTTATTTGACTGCTGCTGGTTGATTTAAAAAATGAATTAGTAATTTGTAATATCAAATGTAAGTGCAAATAAACTGTATTCTAGACCTGCAGCTTCCACACATGCATTGTTGACTAATTAAAATCTAGTAACATATTTAAAAATGCTCATCTTTTATCTTTCCATGAATATGTATTAACTAGTATGCAACGGTGTTGCCCACAACTCTGTGTTGGACTTATAATGAAGGCATAAACTTGTGATAGGCTCCAGTGATGATGCACAGCAAGTAGATTTTCTGCTACGTATTTTCTTAGTACTTTGGAGACCTCATTAGGTGAGAAAAGCAAGAGACTGCAAGGAGAAAACTATTAAGGCAAGGGAGAAAGCTGCTATGATAGCTGTCAGTGGCCCAATTCTCTAACAGACAAACTTAGAAAAAGAAATCATAACAAATAAGCAACTTTATGAGAATAAATATATAGATGGCACTCAGGAGATCAAGCTACAGGCACTTAAGCCTCTAGAGAGTTCAAATATTTTAAAAAGCAAGCAAACAAACAAAAAACCTCTGATGAATTATCAGTTCATAGCGGGCAGAGACATGTGGTAGCCTGAAGGCTTTAATTAATGCATGCTACTAATGATCATGATGGGTCATTAGACAGCTAAGCTTAGATTAGACGCTGCCACACCTCCTTCTTCCTATATTGTACTAAATGTATTAAGAGCTGGAAGGAATATTAAAAGAGCATGAATGGTAACTTAACATTGCTTAACGATTTTTTGGGGCAGAGGGAGTTCTTAAGTATTAGCTATGCTGGTCTTAAAAAGTTACATGTCTTATTAGATAAACAACCTCAAGGGAAATTCATTTAAGGACATAAATAGTTTTCCCACTGCCTATGAGGCAGAAAAGAATACAGCATAAGAAACAAAATGGAAATATAGATTTAGCAATAGAATTTCACCGTCTAAGTAAGAGCTGTTGCTGCTACTGGAAATACTTGTTGCAGAGAGAAGAAAGGCTTAATAGAAGTAAATTATGCTGGTATTGCTTAAATTTCAGTAATCGAGCATTTTGACAACCTCATCCTAAATCTTATATCAACCATGTTTTCTGATAAATTTATTTACATTTTTTCTTGCTATAGCGATACAAACACTAACTTTTTTCCTGGTTTCAGAAAAGTCTTATAGCTGGCTATTTCTTCTAATGACTTGGTGAGGATGATTACATGTTTGAAGTAATGAAAGAGCCATATGCAGCTTTTAGTCTCATTGAATCAGCACTTCATTCAATGAAATGTCCCATTGGTTCATAAAACATGGCTTTATTTTGTGAGAGTTTAGATTATAGACAATAGTTCTGAAGAATATTCATTTTGTTGGCCAGAAACAGATATCGCTGTACAAAAAATTTACCTAAGTTTCAGGGTTCACCTGGATAATGAAAACCAATTCCGATTCTCTCTTTCTTCCTCTAGTACTTCAATAAAAATCTTTCATACCATACCCCTTCTCAGTGCCATTTTAAAGTTAATCTGCTTGATAATTATTTTCTTTGATCAAGTATGTTATTCCTTTTACCTCAATAATAATATTTTCTGTCTATGTAAACAAGATTCAATCCTAAATCTTCCCATTTAGTCTTGTAGATTTTATAGACATAAATATATAAAGATATCATACATTTAATATCGTTGTCCTAGAAGTGATAAAAACTGAACTTATTAGAGAAATTGTAACTTTTCCAATAAGATCCATTAATTTTAAAGATATTTAAACTATTCCATTATGGATGAATAAACAAAACACGCAGTTTCACAGGAAAGCCTGCATTAAAAAATAATCTCAGTAAAAATAATGAACAACTTTCTACACACTCTTAAAATTTTAGCATTGCTTATATACAATGACCTTTATAATTCCTTTTTGAGCTATTTCTTACCACATGCCTAAGAGAAAAATGTTAATTCTGCCATAGTATCAGAACATTGACCTAATGATCATGCTTATAAATTATGCAAAAATATGTGTGTATACAGGTATACACACACACATATATATATATTTCCATGACAAATGCCTGGACTTTGCCTGAATTCAACTGTTCATAAGTACATTGATTTTATTTTAGCATTACTGAAAGATTATCTGCTTACCACTCGAGAATGGATTTCTTTGGCATAAAGAGGGAATAAGAATTCCGACTCCCCTTCCAGACGAAGGCCTTCTTTTGTAACACGCAGGTGTCCCATTCCAGTCTGAGGAGAAGATGCAAGAATTATGCACATTTTATTATTGTTGCTGTATTTAGTTTTTGTTCTTTTCATAAACTGGAAATTTCCAGAGCTGCCTGCCTCCAGTCTATTGATAAAGAGACCCATATTAATGCGCCTAAAATTTTGAGAATTCCTCATTTCTTCCAGGAGTATTTTTCTTTAAGAAATTGTAGCTTTCAAGAAAAAAATATTTAAATTGGGATTTTTTTTTTTTTTGAGGAAAAAATACAATATTACAGTCACTAACTTAAAAAGAAGTTAATTTGTATTGGCTGTGCTGAAATAATCTTTGTACTTGCCTTCTAAAAATGTCATGAACAATAAACTTTTACACACGAGTATTCACATAAAACAAACCTTATGTTAACAACTCAAGGTTTATTCTATCAATAATGTATTTTACAAGGAATGTAATACTTCTAAGCCTTTTAAAGAGACAAATAGGGATTTTTATTTGCTTCCATTTTCAGTAATTACTTCTTTCTTTTTAATTCATTTTTCACTCCTTAGTTTATTTTTTTTTTCCTCTTCTAATTGTAGGTCAAGGCTCTCTTTCTCACACTATCATCTTCCTTTCTCTCTGTCACCTGCTTTTCAGTTTTTGTACCTTCCTTATTCTCTCTTAGTCGCTCCCACCTGATTTTAGCCCAGTTATGCTTTCCAGCCCATATCTTATTTCATTCTTTTTACTTTCTTTCATCATTACCATAGAATTGATAATGTGAAAAATGAGTGAGGAATTACTTCAGTAAGTACATCTGCATACTTGCAGACTTCAGCTGCTAGGTATTTCACAGGTATTTAGCTGATTTGTAAAGGATTCACCCCTCCCCCGCCATAAAAAGAGAGAAAACTTGGCAAAAAATTTGCAGCCTTACAGTTTGGCCACACATGAAAATATTTCAAGTCAACTGCCTTAAACTAGAAGGAGTAGGTGGAAGGGCTAAATAATAAACAATAAAGCCAAAAAGTATTTCCACTCCAAATATTTTTCAGGTTGTTCTGCATGTAAGCAGAGAAGAAGAGATACATGACAGGCCACTGATGACACATCAATAACCTGTTCGTCTAATGAATTATGCCTACTGCTGAAAAAAGCTGTAACTTTAAGAGATGGTAATTATTTTCAAATATGGTATGTTCTTGCCAATGAGATTATATATATTTTATACATATATATATAGACAAGTAATGCCAAATAACATGTCTAACCTGCCTTCAATGAAAAACGGTAGCTATTTTCTTCTAACAAGCTTGAAGAGAGACAAAGAGAGAAAGAAGCTTTGCTTCAGTTCCATAAGGTAAGAAATATTCATGTCAGCAGTTCACTCCACTGGAGAGTACAGCTGCGATTCCTCCTCAGCAAGGATTTATTTCAGGAAAGAGGCTTTTAGAATAGCTATTTATGGAATCTGTTATTCAGTGTTAAATATCTTACTGCTTTGAAATACATAATGTACTGACTTTTCTCAGTGGGAGTAGATACGATTTCTAAATTCTAGACCATTGCAAAGCTTTTAAAAAGTACCTAGTATATACTGATACATCTCATGAGGCAAAACTAAAATAATACCTATGATAAGCCCCCTATGGTTTTCATAATCACAATTCCTAGGCAGCACTGAGTGATTTCGAAATATGCTTTTCTAGTGAAGACTATGGACAGCTTTTTCTAACTTGTAACACAAAACAGAGATCACTGCAACACCATAAAAACCTATAGGTTTTAAGACAAACACTTTTGAAAAATATGATGTGAAATATCAGGATATTCTAAAGAAATACCACTAACAAATGGATCTCATTTAATTAAGTAAATTTAGAATCTCATTATTGCTCTGATCTCATGCCTTTTCTCATTAGGTGAAAGTAGATTATATTAACCATCAGGTTTAAACACAGTTTGCATATTTTTCCTGGAATATAAGGAACTAAATAAACAGTATATTATACAGTAGGTATAAAAATGACATTGAAATTTAAGAAGGCAGAGGAAGAAGTAGCAATTAAATCTTGCTCTGAAGCAGATCTGGGAAAATTAACAAACTCCTGGGTGGCAATCTCTATCCTGCCTTTGGCTTTGCCAGGAAAAAATTTTTAGTAGAGACAAAAAACTCTATGATGTTGAAAAAGAAGATTATGCAATTTACTCAGCACACTCTAACAGATTCAGATTTTTCAGCAATGATTATACTAAAAATGCTATATAGACAAAGGAATGTCTTTGACATCAAGAATAATATGCCATGTGACAAAACTTAGCACTTTAACTTATCGATAAGTTCTCATTTTTCAGTAAATCCAGTCATATTACTCAGGATTACTTTGTATGAGTATCTCCTCAAGTATGTCCTATTTTCTTCATCAGATATTTCATTTAAGCATTGACACAAAGCTAACATTCTTGCATATTTGAGTAAGAGCTTCATTACCCATTCTCATTGACCACTTGGGAAGTGCAAAAGCATATGGAAATTTAGACTTGGGTTACCTGCATAAATGACTATCTGTGATAACAAACAGATAAACTCTGTAACATGCATGAGAACAACAAAAATGTGGATTTCATCTAATGATCCTCACTTCTATTACCATTGTGGCTGTAAACAATTATTATTTCCCTAGTACCACGATATTTGAGCATCTCAAGATTGTAAAAGAACTGAGTTATGCAGTACTGTAAGATGGGGAAATTCTATTATCCCCCTTTTATAATTGGCATATTGAAGTTACATGGAATGTAAAAGGGAGGGATTTAGGATAAACAACCACCTTAATGCACTGAAATCCAATGATAAGTTCCATAAAAAGGAAGAGTATAATAGTTACACATAATGTTCTCTCAACAACCACTCTGTTTCTTACATTACGAGAAGCCAATTATTATTTACTGAGTATTGTGACTTCCTCAGTGATGAACAACCTTGATGCTTTCAGTTTCAAGGATTTGATTCTGTTCCTATTTAAATGATTGAATAAAAAATATTTCTATTGACTTGAGGAAAGGGTCCAAATTTCAGTTAGACGCGGACTTTGATGCAGTTATACAATAAGCTATTGATTAGAAAAAAAAAAAGTGCTTCATTAAGTATAGCGAATGTATGGCAAGTCTGGACTCCTGTTATCCTGATGTTGGTGACTGTCACTGCGTGAGTGTGCTGGCCCTGAGCTGTAACACATTGTAGTGCATATAACCCTGAGGCTCTGTCCTGGTTTCGGCAGGGATAGAGTTAATTTCTTTTCTAGTAGCTGGTACAGTGCTGTGTTTTGGATTTAGGATGAGAACAAAGTTGGTAACGCACTGATGTTTTAGTTGTTGCTAGGTAATGCTTACACTAGCCAAGGACTTTTTAGTTTCCCATGCTCTACCGACTGAGAAGGCTGCAGGTGCACGGGAAGCTGGGAGGAGGCACAGCCAAACTGGCCAAAGGGACATTCCATACCATGTGACGTCATGCTCAGTACATAAACTGGGAAAAGCTGGCCGGGGGGGCCGATGCTCGGGGACTGGCTGGGCATCGGTTGGCGGGTGGTGAGCAATTGTACTGTGCATCACTTGTTTTGTGTATTATTATTTTTATATTATTATTATCATTTTATTTCAATTATTAAACTGTTTTTATCTCAAGCCATGAGTTTTTCTCACTTGTGCTCTTCCAATTCTCTCCCCCATCCCACCGGGTGGGGGGGAGTGAGCGAGCGGCTGTGTGGTGCCTAGTTGCCGACTGAGGTTAAACCACAACAGGCTCATGTATTCTAATTCGTCAAAGCCCTCAGCGAGACAGGGACTGAGCTATATAGAAGAGGAGGATGAAGTTGTATCTCTACAGACACTGAGCAGATTTTGCTATTGCTGCAAGGAGTTGATTGGTGTGGGAACTCCTGGTAGCTGCCAAACCCTTATGCACCAAAGATGTGATTTAGCATTAGTGTTCACAAAGGTGTGACCAGTTTTACTTTCAAAACTGCTAGGCAGATTCTAATTGGAGTAACAGGATGTCTTCAACTGCGGTAGAAGTTGTTTTTTATCCGTTGAAAATGCTCTCGAGGAGGTAAGTGCTTGTAGAAACAGAGCCAAGGCCTTCTACAAGAAATTCAAGCTCTGAGTGGGTTCAAACCTCATAAAAGTTCAACAAAAGGCTCTTTGATTCAGAAATCATGGTCTAAAGGATATTTGACAGCTATTCAGCAAATTGTCTACATAGGGATACTCTAAACCACCTGATATGAGTAGCCACCACTACTAGAATCCTAGGTTAGATTCATTGTTCTATGGAGCATCTGGATGGGAGGACCATCATGGATGGGTTGTCACTCTCCTAGACTCCAGACACAACAAATGTAAAATATTTTTCCTCCAAAATAATGGGAAGCAGTTCCATTCTCCACAAAGCCAGCAGAGAAGTGCAGTATGTCCACAAACTGTGGAAAAGCCTTTAAGTTTCTTTCAGAGGACCATAGAAGGACTGAGTCCTTTCTCAGGACCAAAAAGTTCCAAAAGTCATACTGGTGATATGACTGCCTTCTTCTGGCTATGAATATCTGTGCTGAGGAAAATATAGACATGACTGGATAAAGCAAGTTCGACAGCACTGGTATGGCTAGCGCTAAAGGCCTGACTTGTTAAAACAGGATGCAAGAACTTTCCCTCTTTCATCTGTTGTCATAGTGGAACCTGCTGCTCTGAATCATGACCAAGAAAGTCACATGGAAAGAGTTGCACATGGCACATTACTGTGGGACTACTAGGAGTGGAAGCAAGCAGCTGTAGCTCTAGGGCTCTTGCACTCAGTGACTTGCTCTCAGGCAGCTGAGCTTTCTGCTGTCTATGTCTTACGTAGTCAAACGAGCATCAGATGATATATTTGGGATTTACCTCCCAAGCCAATATAATGATGTAGAGGTCTGCTGCTGTAGGGACGTGGCCCTTAAAAATGAGGGTGAGGCATGAGGAACATTAATTCAGTTTATGATGAGTATTTCTAGTCACCTAAATTCAATCAATAACTGTAACTTGCATTTTCCTTCCAACATAGATATTGATACACATAGGACTCAACCACTCTTCTTACATCACCACTGTTTCTGCACCTTCTGAGCATTAGACTCAATTGCAGTCCTGACTCCTTAAAACAATGGAAATTAAACTTCTGGTCTATGTATCAGCTAATAGCTGTACAGGTAGATGTGTATTTCCCTCTTTTGGGGAGAGATCAAATACCGGAAAGACAGGCGTATCCATATGTTAGGATGGTTACAACAATAAAATCTCTTAAGTTAATCCAAACATTGCTTTAACATGCATTCAATTCAAATTAAAGTAGCTCCTGTCTCAGGAGTTAATAGCATGTTTGATTTGTAATACCTGCTCCCTGAATATTCAAATTTCCAGATATTAAAAGTCCACATATGCTGTAGTTGCTGATTGGAACTGATAATGATATTAACTTCAGAGTAGGGAGGATGCAGTATTTCCATTCAGATAAGTATCCTGTAAGTAAGAAAAGGTGTTAACATCCTACTTTTAGGCCAGCCCAGGGAAAGACCTTGGCAAGTTCAGACCAAGATATCATTTGTTGTGCCCCAAAGCTAGTTCAATTAATGGCTTTATAGATCCAGCTTTCACTGCAGTACTTCTTGCAGCAATTACTATTTAGAGAACTTGCTTTGCAAACAAGAGCGTACTGTTTTGTTGAGATAATAGGGCTGTGGGTAGAGATTGTTAAAGAGCAATCAGCAAAACAGGATTGGTAATGAATCTGATGAAACTCCCTGTTTGACTTACAATATCTATTTTGGAGCTAAGTACGTGCTTGGTATAATAACATTACTGATGCCTCATCTCATTTTCTGTTGCAAGGACTCTATTTCCTGGGCTCAGACAGAGAAGGTTATCTGACTCCTCTTCTTAGATGATAATGGACAAAGACATTGGTCAAATCAGAGCCCTTAGCAACAGCAAGCACTCCTAGTATAGAAGTTAGTCTCGCCTGTCTTAGGGCTGGATACAGACTAAAACACCCTTTGCAGATATGGCGATTCTATGATTCTAGAAAGTGGGTAAGTAATACTCCATGATCTAGAAAAGTAGATGGCCACTTTGAACTCAACAGTTTTGTAAGGAAATGGCTACAAAAGATGCAAATTCATCATACCATTGACATTTGCTTAGTTTTGATAACATTTCTTTCATAAAACAGGATTAATATTTAAGATGCATACTTTCAAGATATTTTCAGGTCCTCTTTGTCCTGATATATAGAACAACAGACGTTCTTAAGTAAAGAAAGGTATTAATTACAACAGGTATTACTCAAGAGGAAGAAATACCTTCTCAAAACAGATTCAGTTCCAGCTTTATTTCCTTGTTCGGCAAGGACCAAATTCTGTCTCTGGTTCTGTACTGCACAGACATTTCAAAGCTGGATAATACTCAGCTAATAAAAATGCCATTACATCTGGCATTACATCTCCCGTGATTTACTCAACATTAGAAAAACAGACTGCTACTCCCACCGCTACATACATTTAGTCAGGAATTGAGTTTTTATAAGTTGGCTAATTCATTTTATTATATTAACATTTGTAATTATGCAACTTAGCTAAAGAAGTGGAATTAAATCTTTTCCTTTGATTTGTAAAGGTTGTCAAAAGGATTTTCTTCGCAACAACTGTGCATGATGTTTATTTCTTGAATTCCTCTGAGGAATCAGGGATATTTGCATGGTGTATATGATTACACAGGCTATGTATTGATTCAATATTATAAATCCTATCATTTGTACTAGGGGACGTTTCATCTTATGGTCTCAGTGCTCTACACCTTGTGTAAGTACACAGTGACAAACATCTCCACCCTGACAGAATTTGCTGTCTAAATAGTCAAGATGACAAAAATGTGAGAAGAAAAAAGGACAAAGAGATGTTGCATCCCTCACAAAGCACTGCTGAGGAAGTCTACAGCTCTGTGTGAAAGGAATGAATTAAATATTTTACCTTATGTTTTGTCTTGCAGCTATCATGCAAATTTATTTTAAAATGGTATTATCATATTAAATAGCAACCACTGCAGTATATTGCAATTAAAAACAGATCATCGCCAATAACAACCCAACCTCATTTTGAATTACCTAGCCTTCCCCTCATCTTAGTATTACTGATAAAATAAAGTTTAAGAGCAGAGTTTTGGTTACCTTTGCTAAATGCCATCACGACCGTTTTTTTACTCATGGTACAAAAATTTATAGTGACCACAGAGATTTTACACATAAAAGTATAATCACCTACCATGATGCTTCTCTAATGACATTATTAATAAGTGCATTTTTGTAACTCTTATTGAGCAAAATGGAAAACAAATCTTTTCAATTTTCCCTATAGTGCATCACAGCAAGCTCGAATCTAGCACTGACAATAATATAATCTTTAAAATAATGGCATAAATATATGCTATGCATCAATAAACTGGTAGCTTAACATGTATTTGTATAAATTAATTACACAATATACCTAAAATATAACAGCAATGACAAATGAAATATAAAGTTGGAATGAGTGAGAGCTTTTTGCAGTTCCTGTTGGATTACATTTAGAATTTTTGACAATTTCCAATCCATGCCCTACTCTATAGCTAGGACCTGATCATACATTTTCAAATTTTTTATTTGGTTAACGATGAAACAAGAAAATTTGAAAAACAAAGCAAAACTGTTTTGAGCTCATGGAATAAGTTTTTCAACATAAAAAGTGAGGAGAAAGTTTTAGACAATTCATGTATTTCCCAGTACAGGTATTGAGGAGTTTTCAATTCAATTACATTTTCATTCTATATTATTTAATTATTATTACACCTCATTCAATTACATTTTCCCTACAACTTTAGGTATACAGAAATGTATATTTGGAAAAGTTTAGTAAGCAGTCAGTACAGCTATATATTAGTCAATTTTATTATGGAGAAACATGAATTCTCATAATCGTTTTGTCTGAGCAGACATGAAGGCACAGACAAGGCTTTTAACTAGAAGACATTTTAAAAGCCAAAAAAGAAATTCTTTAAAATATATGAGACCATTGTAAGATGTACACAGAATATATTTGGAGATGTCACCTGGACGCTCACTAAAAAGGAGGTAGGACAATAGAGCAAAAAATGAATGGACAAAACAGGTGATGGAGGTTTTGGGTCATTAAGGAAGTAAAGGTGTGAAGATCCAATACAGAACTGTGGAAGTCCTTTGAGGAACCAAGAATATAAGGACTTTACATTTACTTCTGTGGACAGGGCAGGTAGGTTTCTTAAATTGAAGGACTAACAATGGGAAAACGTATGCTAGATAAAAAGGAATGGAAGAAATCGTAGGAATGGTCATGTGCTTCTAGAATTTACAGGCTCGGGGATTTGTAAAAACAGTAGTAAGGCTACTAGTAAGATCTTTATTACATATCTGAAAGTCTTCAAAGACCTGCAAAGAATCACAGAAGCCATTGGATTTCTTGTTAGTTCTCACCAAGGGAAACAAAATTGGTGTACAGCTTAGCCATAGGCTATTATATGATTCTTCTGAAGAATGATACGTCCAATTCTGACTCTGTCTTCTACATAAACCTGTATGGAAACAGTTATTGTGTGGGTAAGAGAGAGCATCAATAAAACAGCAGAACTCCAAAGGTATAATTCAATATTAATACTCCTGAAATTGTCTGGCAACCAGATCTCTACATTTTAGGAGAATGGACTTTTAAGTTTGGATTAATCTTATAAAAACTTGTATCTGTTTAATGGGAAACTGCTTGTTACATAATATTTATTGTCCTTTCTTATTGTCGTGCTCACAGGTCCCAGTCTGGATGGAGGCCCTGTTGTGCTAGACATTGCAGAAACACACAGAAGGTATTTATTAGCTGCAACGATCATAGAATCATAGAATCATTAAGGTTGGAAAAGACCTCTAAGATCATCGAGTCCAACCGTCAACCCAACACCACCATGCCCACTAAACCATGTCCCTAAGTGCCGCATCTACTCGTCTTTTAAATACCTCCAGGGATGGGGACTCAACCACTTCCCTGCGCAGCCTGTTCCAATGCTTGACAACCCTTTTGGTGAAGAAATTTTTCCTGCTATCCAATCTAAACCTCCCCTGGCGCAGCTTGAAGCCGTTTCCTCTCGTCCTATCGCTAGTTCCTTGGGAGAAGAGACCGACACCCACCTCGCTACAACCTCCTTTCAGGTAGTTGTAGAGAGCGATGAGGTCTCCCCTCAGCCTCCTTTTCTCCAGGCTAAACAACCCCAGTTCCCTCAGCCGCTCCTCATAAGACTTGTGCTCCAGACCCCTCACCAGCCTCGTTGCCCTTCTCTGGACACGCTCCAGCACCTCAATGTCCTTCTTGTAGTGAGGGGCCCAAAACTAAACACAGTAGTCGAGGTGTGGCCTCACCAGGGCCGAGTACAGGGGCACAATCACTTCCCTACTCCTGCTGGCCACACTAGTTCTGATACAGGCCAGGATGCCATTGGCCTTCTTGGCCACCTGGGCACACTGCCAGCTCATGTTCAGCCGGCTGTCAACCAGCACCCCCAGGTCCTTTTCTGACAGGCAGCTTTCCAGCCACTCTTCCCCAAGCCTGTAGCGCTGCATGGGGTTGTTGTGGCCCAAGTGCAGGACCCGGCACTTGGCCTTGTTGAACCTCATACAATTGGCCTCGGCCCATTGATCCAGCCTGTCCAGGTCCCTCTGCAGAGCCTTCCTACCCTCGAGCAGATCAACACTCCCGCCCAACTTGGTGTCCTCTGCAAACTGACTGAGGGTGCACTCAATCCCCTCGTCCAGATCATTGATAAAGATGTTGAACAAGACCGGCCCCAGAACTGAGCCCTGGGGAACACCGCTCGTGACCGGCCGCCAACTGGATTTAACTCCATTCACCACAACTCTCTGGGCCCGGCCGTCCAGCCAGTTTTTGACCCAGTGCAGAGTCCACCTGTCTAAGCCATGAGCCGCCAGCTTCTCGAGGAGAATGCTGTGGGAGACGGTGTCAAAGGCCTTACTGAAGTCCAGGTAGACCACATCCACAGCCTTTCCCTCATCCACTAGGTGGGTTACCTGGTCATAGGTCATCTTACCTGGTCATCTTACTCACTGCGCTTAAAATTTTTGTCAGAGAAAAACCTGTGCTACATGCCAAACTCCACACTGGAGAAAGGCATCTAGTTATCCCGGGGAACTCTTGTTTCATGACTGTCTGTCCTTATCAACATGAAATACAGCACAATTGCCTTGACCTTTCTTATTCCAGGAGACCATGATAGGTGTGACATCCACTAAAGCCCATGGAAACATGGATTTCTCCATCAGACGCTAAAAAAAGTTAGGAATAAACTTTGGTGCACGACTGTTCCTGGCATTACGATAATGTAGCATAATCTAAATGATATCATAGCTGCATTAATGTGGTGTTTCTGAACAAGATTTGCTAGTGCATCAGAAATGGTAATCATCTGATCAGGTGCATTTTTCACACCTGAGATATAGAGTATTAGCATGACAATCTATGAAATTCAATAGTGACCTAAAAATTTTGGTCCAAGTCTTCACTGATTACAGTGTTGACACCATGGATCAGTATTATGGGTGAAGTTCTGAAGACATGAGTACTAATTCTCTATGTGATAGCAGGGTAGGACAGCTAAAGATTGTTATATTCAGGAGAAAATGTGAAAGCAGTCTCAGGAACTTAGTTTTCTCTAAGGAACATAAAGATAATGGAAAAGTAAAAATGCAAAAAGAAAAAAACCCTCAGAAGTCACCGAGGCAGCAATGCAAACAGAAGATTACAGTTGTGAAATCATATCAGTTATGTAACAAACTGAGAAGCCAAATACCTCTTGTTAATGCATCCTACTGAGCAGCTAATCTGTATAAAGCTTTCAGATGCTCAGTGTTGTATAAAACATTGTTATACAGATTAGCTCAACACTGTCCAACTTTTCCAAATTGTTTGCCAGTCATACAGCCTTCTAGAGTCATGTCAATATGGAATTTATATGTTGGACAATTAGTATGGGAGATACTGAAACAATTTAAGAATCAAATTCCAAAATATAGATCCTCAAAAGTCCTGCTCACTTGTCCATGAGATCTAGGCATACTAATATTCTTGCAGTTAAATTATCTGATCACCATTGGACATGAACACAACCAAAATCTCCTAAGTGACCATCTTATTAATAAAGTCTACAAGGATGAAGAGGGGCCATGTGAAGAGGTACTGATGTCCTTTTACTTAAGAACAAGTGGTCGCAGGACTCCGTGGGGTTGTTGCACTCCCAGATTGAAATTCCTCCTTTCCCTGGGAAAATCTGATCTCATATCTTCTCCCAGAGATCCATGCTCTAACCAACAGATTATAGTACATTTGATGTTGGGAATCTTATACTCTCTCTTTTTCTAATTTGTTCTACTTCATATGAAATCATTAAATATTAATTGGAGCAGAAGCTACAACAGAAGCTTCTGTCTCCAAGGTGAGTGCCATAATCACCTGACAGCTAAAGCATGTGTTACCTCCAGCCCAATAAAGAATCAGTTTTTCCATATAAATCAAAACAGTTTCAATTAGAAAGACTGAGAAATGCCCAGTTCTATAGTCTATACCACAATAAGGATTTGGAAAAGAACAATGAGAGTAAGGAGTATTCTTGCATTCAATATATTCAGTATTTTTCTAGTTAAATATTTTAGGATCTGATAGTGTCTAGAAGGATGAATTTTCATCTCATATGATAGCATCTAGTCTAGTATAACTGATGGCCTTGAAATTAAAATGTTATAAGCTAAGAGTCAGTGGACCATTTTAAAATTATGCAGTCATTTTAATCAATTAAGACAACAAGGTAAAAGAGGAATATATTTTTTCCTGTGAAGCATTTATCTTCTCTTTGTCAGAAGCATAAGAAAGATTAATAATGAGTTTTTCAGAGGAAATCACTAGTGTAATATTGTTTATAGAAAAAAACATATTCTGTCTTGGCAACATCAGATGGCCAAGACATCACAAGACAAAACTTCTTAAAAACAAAAATGATACTAAAGTTTGTCAATATCACTCTTCTGTTGGGAGGCTCAAAACTGGAGGTTGTATTATATGCGTGCTCTGATGAGTGCTGTGTAAAGGGAGAGAATCACTTCCAGTGGTCTCTGCCTCTGACCCTGTTCACACAGCTCAGGAAGCTCTTGGCCTTCATTGCTGCCAGGGCCACTGTTGGCTCACGGTCAGCTTGCTGCCCACCAACCCCCATGGCCTTCTCCACAGAGCTGCCCCCAGCCAGGCAGAATCAGCCTGTGCTGGTGCCAGGGACTTTCCTGAATTTCATAAGGTTGGACCATTCATCCAGCCTGTCTAGGCTCCTCTGAATGTCAGCCTGAGCCTTGAAAGTATTGAATGGTTCCCCCAAATAGGTATCATCTGCAAACTTAGTGAGCAAGCATTCTGTCACCTCTTATAAGTCATTGATAAAGTTGTTAAAAAGGATCAGTCCCAGGATAGACCCCTGCAACACTTATTACTGGCCTCCATGTAGAGTACAACATGTTAGTAACTACCTTCGGAGCCTGACCATCCAGCCAGGTTTTTTTTTACTTATCTGGTTGTCCACCCTTCATGGCTGTAATGTCCTAACTAGGGTACAAGAATATTGTGGGAGAGTGTCAAAAGCCTTGCTAAAGTCAAGGTAAATGACATCTTGTGCCCTCCCATTGTCTATAACTCCAAACTTTTTATCATAGAAGGTAATCACGTTGTTCAGGCATCATTCACCCTTGGTAAATCCATGCTGACTGTGCCCCATTAACTTATTCTTCTTCATGGGCCTTGAAATGTCTTCCAAGAGGACTTGCTCCATCATTTTCATCATTTTCCCAGGGACTGAAGCGAGGCTGAGCAGCCCATAATTCACCAGACTGTCCCTTTGGCCTCTTTTTTTGAAGGCAATGCAATGCTTGCAATGCTTGCATTCCCCCAGTCACTGAGGATCTCCCCAGTCTCCATAACCTTTCAAACATGGCAGAGGGTGACTTTGCAAGAGAATCAGACAGTTCTCTCCGCACCTATGGATATAGCCCATCTTGTTGCCCTTTGTCCCTTGTAAGTCTTAACTAAAGCTGAGCTTTGGCTTTCCTGATACAGGAAGCCTGACACATTTCCTGGCCTAGACAATGTTTCTAAATTTCTTCTTTGTAGCCTGTCCTTGCTTCCAACTCTTCTTATACTGCTTTTTGCATTGGAGCTCCATCACAAGCAACCTGTCTAGCTGAGCCAGGCTATTTATCTTCCTGAGTATCAGGACAGGTCATTCCTGCATTTGGAGGATACTGTACTTAAACACCAGCAAGCTTTCCTGAGTAACTTTACTGTTCAGATCTGGCTCCCATGGGATCCCATGAGTAGCAGAACCAGCTGTGTGCCACCCTTAGTTTTCCTATCCAGAAGTTATGCCTGACACCCTCTAAAAACCTTCACTGCTTCCATCCTGCCATGTTTGTCCTTTCAGCAGATGTCAGGGACATTGAAGTTCCCCTCTTTCAGACCTGTTGTACCCTTCAGAATTGTTCACAGGACTTCTGATATCCTTGCCCTGTTGCAGCCCTAAATCCCTTAAGATTCTTACTTTCTAAACTCTTAGGACTAGCAGTCCCCTTTAGTTCTCAGAAAGCATCAATATGTTAAAAACAAAATCTGGAATTTCCATTTCATGCAAAATTTTGATATGTTATGTCCAGGTGAAAAAACCCAACCTCCAGTTTTTTCAAACTTTCTAATTTTTGTACAAAACTAATTCTAGTTTTTAAATTACTCTATTTCACTTTATTCACCAAGCTCAAGGCATAATTATTTGATTCTGTCTTCTCTAAAACAGCTGAATATTATGAATCCACAGCTTGCTTCTCTCACCCCCCAAAAAAACTTGGGACCCTGTCCCCCCGAACTACCGGAGAGAAAGAGAAAAAAAGAATGAGACATATCTGATACCTGTGAATCAATCTGCACAACTTTGAGATGCTCATATGTTATGTAATTGGGGCAGTATGAGAAAAAGAATATATTCTTTGTTCAGGTTGTTCCCTTTTGGTCTAGATTTTATGAAATGAAATGAGTATCTGTTCAATTTAGTCATGTTCATTTAATGCTGAAGGCCTCTCAAACAATGGAGTTTAGAAAAGTCTCCGCCTTTCATCATCCTTCCAAACTTCTACAAGATTAAAATCTATTAATCTTGCAGCATATCTATGTCTGGTTCACGTTCTCCTTTATCAGCTTAGCTTGTTTGCTAGTATTTATCACACTGTCTGGTTTTTTGGGTTGAGACAGGAGATGTGTGCATGGATTAATTTTATGCCAGAGCTTGTTGAAGCTCTGTTCATAATTTCATTATTATTTTAATCTGGATCTATGAATAGACATAGCACATGATTTTTGTATACTGCAAGTTATTATTTAATGAAAGATTTAAGGACACTTTACAGAAAAAGAAAACAATTTTTATCCTGTAAAAGAAACTTTGATGTCTAAATAACAATTTTGTCAACTTTGAGTGGGCTCATGAAAAGGCTGTGCTATAGAACTGTGCCAATCAATCACTAAAGCACCAACACCCCTATGCACTATACTGCAAAACTGTTTTCCTAATAAAACTACATACTACAATCAGGTTATGTTTAAAGTTTTCTTTGAGCATAAACTCTCTTCAGAACTGTACTATAAAAATACCTTTTTAAATGTTTATCATGTTTTTTCTAAATATGTTTACCAACCTTAGTAAGAATACAACTTGTTTCTTCTATTATTTTACAGAGAAACAGTTGTTAATATTTTATTAGCTATTAATATTCTAATATTGTTAACAAGGATAACATTTTAATGTATTTTTTAAAAACTAGGACCGAATACTTTTAAAGTACTAGCTAAAAAGACAATATCTATTATTAATATTAAACATAATAAGTAGTGTAATCTCTACATAATATACCTAGAACACATAATTAATAAATATAAAAAGTGTTATCACAGCTGACAGACTAATATTTGCCAAATAACTGATGACTGCATAGGATAAAATTTCAGAACTACTTTTAAACTCTTCCCAATAATGGGAATGTTTAGTTGGATAAGTAGGATATATATGAATCAACTGATTTCCTAAATAGCAAATACTTGTCAAGCTTGGAACTCAAGAACCATAAAAATCTTTTTGTCACCTCCCTTTTTCAAACAATAACCAAAAACCTGGAGGCATAAATGCATAATTCCATTAGGAAAAGGTTTGATGATAGTGTTTGTAATTTCTATGACTGTTACACACATTCTTTACAAATGGTATTTCCTTAGACACAGGAAAGGACTGTGATGCTTCTATTATACTTCCAGACTTTGAACATGCAGTTAACGTCTATACTCTTTCTTAGACTTTTCTTAGAGGCTAGCAGCGCTTCTCTGGATGATATTTCTGGTATCTTCAGAGTTACTTCTTGTCTTGACAGATACACTCTACTAAAACAATACCCAGCAAAAAACGTTCTCCATTCGTAATGACCTCACACATACTTTTGCTAAGGATTGTGACGTACACATGTACTTTGCACAAATGTTCTTAGAGCTGATATTTAGCTGAAATATAGGTATTTCCCTAAAATTATCCCAAATGAATGAAGGCATTACAGTTAAGTAACTATTTAACCAGGTATGTCAGGAATACAGATTTTTTAACAGAGAATTAGGAAAACCCTTATAACCCTGACATTCATAGTCCACCCTGTGAAAGAATGTAAGCCTGCACTACTTGAGCTGTTATTCCACTGCTCTTGCTGCCAAGGCAGAAGGATGCTGTCCCTCAGCAGATCAAGGCATTTGGTGCCTTCCTCACAGATAACTGGTAGGAGATAGGAGTTCCTAGAAGTGGAGTTTCTGATGCTATTTTTTTAGTCCTGACTGCTATTAGAGAAGAAATACCCAGTTTCATACAAAGAAACCAAAACAACAGAAAATATCTTTTAAAACTCCTTAAAAATATAAACCTGAGCCACACGGAAAACAATTTTAAGTTATGTTCTCTGTGATTCATGATGTGCAGTCACCAAGTGCACATCTTCCATGTGAACTGCATAACAGAAAAATTATATGTGATCTAAGATGTTCTGCATTGTAATCTCTATGACAGTAACAGTGCTGAAAAGAATTTATGTGGGGGAAGAAATTTGACAGGAATTCAAGCACTAGTAACTATATTAGTAAGTAGGACTTAAAATTAACGTACTTCCTTTATAGTAAGAGAAAGTATAGAAATGCTTCTGTGAAGATAAAATGGCCCTCATTTAGTGACAGAGGCGTAATAACGATAGGTAATGGGAACTTTCTTCAGTAGCAGGGGCAGAGCTGTAGGAATTGACTATTATTGTTTTTCTTGTAACAAGTCTATTCAAATCACCTGTGTATCATGACTGTATGTTATGAAAAAATTAGCTTAGCTTCAATATTCACTGATGCATTTTATTGCATTCTGACTAAAGCTACATCTTGCAGACTTCTCAAAGTTACCCTTTCATCTACTACATGCAAAATTACATTATAAATATTAAAATATATATGACAGTGGAAAGTTATTAAATTTATTCCTGAATAATATAGCTGCTTAGCCTCAAGCATGAAGTAGTAATAATTACCTCTGAGCTGTAATTAATTGGGCAAATAAATTGTTAAATTTTAGATGCTGATAAATATAAGAAAGCTAAGAAAAACCAGCAACTGTCAGCAATATTTTAACACTAAGGAATTCTGTATGAGATAAAATTACAGCGAACACATTTATAAAATATAAACTAAACAGAGACTATGAGACAACAGTAAAATACATTCTCTTAGAATTGTCAGAATTCACCTCAATATAGGGTATCAACAGCCTCAGTATTTTGAAGATTATTACCAATGCAGAAATTACAGATCAGGAAGTATGTTCAAAGATAGATATTTCTTATATATTCTCAACCAAAGTATAAATTACAGTTGAGAAGAAAGAAAAAAGAACCATCTATTACATATAGAGAAGCTGATGTACATACAAAATAAGTGAAGTGGTGAGGCAGGGAAGAGAAGAGAATATGAAAAGAATGGAAAATTAAAGAGGACACTTACTGGGGAAAACCACATCACTTTAAGAATCCAAATTGTCAAAGAAAAATTCACAACTAGGATGATAAGCAGGAGGAGAACAAACAGGTAGAGGCAACGCTTTCTCCAGCCATAAATTCCAATTTTGTAGACATATTCATTCTTCGGCCTCTCTAGGCTAGTGCCTGGTGTTGTTGTAGTGTATTGTTCACGTACCATCTGCTATGTAAAGAGAAAAAAGGGACTGCTTAGTTGTTTGAGTTAAATTAAAAATATTTACATAAAACCCCAAGGAAAATATGAAGATATAATTGTGATAGCAAGTTACTAGAAACTAGAAACTCTTATGAAGTTTTACCTGGAAAGCATTTTCATCATGTCCCATTCAAATTACACTTACATCTTACTTTTTGGTACACACGATGTGGTATTTTAGTATATAAATTGCATCAATTGTCATTTTCAGGAGGCTTAAATTTATTTTATCCTATACAGAATGGTGACACTTTCCTCCCATTTTTCATAATATTCTAATTCTCCCATCACAAAATAGTTCATAGGATCATATCATAATCTGTGGCGCTCAGAAAAGTATTACTTTACTGTAAAAATAGTTACAAGTGGTAACGGTACCTTGTAAGCACAGGTTTAAAAACACTTCTACATATTCTTTTCTCAATTCAGTAATAAAATGCATTCTTTGTGCTGCAAAACTTAACTGTGTATCACTGGAATGCCAAAATATGTTAAGCTTCAGAATCTGTATATAAAGAAATGAAATGGTTCTTAATAATGTAAAGGAAATAATAATTTCTCAATTTATCAGATATTCATATTTAAAGATATATTAGCAATAAAAACATTACTTACTGGGTTTAAACAACTTCCTTTACTTTATATTATAGTTCTTAAAGAAGCATTCTTTCCATTTAAAGAAATCTTACCAGATTGCACTTCCTTAAAACATGAGGATATTCACTAACTTCCACCTTTACAGCACAGAGATCACCAACAATTCAAACCATTCATTAGAGCTTACAATTTCAGCCAAGAGAATAAAACCTCAGCAGCTGAAGCTGCTTATCTAGAACAACAGTGGGCAACATCTGTCCCATTTCCACTGATATAAAATGAAAAAAAACCCACCCAACCATGGATGTCAAAAAGAAAATAGGTATTGTAAGTTCAAGCACTTCCCATGAGCCAGGTATATCCACAGGCATCTTACATCCAAAAGCTGGTCAACTTTCCTACAATATAATGTCCCTAAATGAGAGTGCCTTCAGACAGGTTTCACACAAGGTCTCGTCTCAATTCAGAATTTACTCCTGGGAATGAGATCACCGTGCTCTGCTCACACAACTTTCAAAACGTGATTAAATTACATCCTTGCCCAGCTGCTGAATTACTCTAAGTTGTTAAAGAAGCTCTTTTCAAGTCTCCTGCAGAGCCATCCTGTGTCTGTAACAAGCTTGTGGCTCTCAGTTCTAACCCTCATCTTTAGAAAGATGTCATCTTTTGTTCCTGTAGCTTCCTATCGAACTACAAGACAGAGAACGCAGTATAAGTTTACAATTGAACAGAAGTTCATGCATTATCTCTTTGCATATATGCGGTATTCACTTTATTTCTGTACTTCCATTCAAAAATCTTTTAATTTGTTGTTTATTTATATTAAAAAATGAGACTTGATCATCAGCAGTTCACAATGTAACTGTGCTACTGCCATTATGGGACAATATTCTAATTAATTTTTTGTTGCTATCAGTCTCAGTTGCTCATGATACTGTGTATGTAAATCTTTTCATCTGCTGAAAATACTGAAAATAATATAATGATTTATTAGTGGAGAATCATAGATTCTGAAATAACTTGGCTTAACATTACTGCAAAATATTGTAGATTTACAAGATGTTCCTTCATATTCACCACATGAACTAAGTTTGTTTAAAACTATCAGATTATACTTTTCAGTTCCATGTATTATTCAAGCACCTAGTACTGATTATAGGATACTGTTTATATATGAGTCGCTACTATTTTTTTGCTGTTTTCCCGCTAATCGTTGTATAACAAACCATATCACTCACATAGAAGTTGCCCTTTGTCTTAAACCTACTTTACCATGCTCTGCCAAGTAAGACAAATTGGGACATTTATACATACAATGGGTTTCATAAAATGCTTAGAAAAACCTTTACCCTTACTTCCACACAGGTTTCTCCTGAACACTGTAACTTACAGGATAGGATGCAGTAACTGTTATCTGGTGACACCAACAGATATACTTTGAGAAATAACCCGTGCAGTCCTTGCCCAGGTATAGTACAACTATCTAATACCCTAACACAGGGTATCCTCTGAGTTTCTTACTGTTTCCTTTATTACACATACTTGTTAAGTGTCAGTATAACAAGAAACAAGATAGATGACAGCTACAGAAATTTCTGTAGTGCCCCCTTCACAAGACAGACTGCTTTTTCTTTTTTTTAGGAGATAAATAAAATCCACTTCTAAGAACACTTGAAAGATTATTTCAATAGGGCTGTGGGAAAATGGACCATTCTTCAGAAACTGCACAGTCTCATGAAGTTAGCTGAGCCTTCGACAACAAATCTCTAGCTGTGGCATCTAAGCTTTGCCTGTTCCTTGTGTTGCTGTTCGCTACATTTTCAAGGTAAATTTTGCAGTAGAAACACCATTTGATAAAGAGTAAATTAATTCTCAGATCTTCACATTTTTATGTCAGCCTCATCACAGTGGTCTCTGAGGTTGGGATTCATCTCACAATGTTAGATACCAACAATTTAGCTTTCAATATCTGAGCCAGTCAACCTGGATTCCCTTTATGGTCAATGGAGATAAACCTACCCCTGATGGGAATTATTTATCTGATTTATTTTAGATGTCTATTTTAGAAATCCAATGAACTGCACCTTAGGTGTGTTTAACTTCTCTCCATAAAAAGAGAAATAAAGAGAGCCTAGGATGACTTTTTCATATGTACATACCTAGATGTTTTAGACATAAGTATTTGGTCAAATTAATTCCAACCGGAATGATTTCCAGAAGCATGTAATTTAACAAGAAGTTAGGATTCTTTTGATTCCTGGTCTCTTCTGTTCCATTTCTACCCTGTTGTAAAATGTTTATTGTGTGAGCTGAGGGTTTTATACAAAATGCTGTTTAATGAGGCGAGGTCAAAATCCATTATGCATTTCACCAAAAAGCCTATGAGTTTTGTGATTGTTTTCAATTTCAATTTCAGCCCTTCAGAAATTCCACAGGGGACATCTCCCAGCACACCATTATTCCCTGCACAAATTATTTTTTCCTGATAGAAAACAGTTCTGTTGTTCCTGAGCATTATTAATACTGCCAAAAATTGCTTTGGTCCTAGCAAATGGGTAATGCTGGCCTAGACAACTGACTGCTTTGAAAAGGATTAAATTTTTCTACTTAATATAATATTTCATGATTTTTAAGAGAATTAGTGGCCCAGTACCAAGTAATTACAGGGAAAATCCTTTAATAATTGATACTGTTGGACTGTTTCTTCTGGAAGAAACAACTTACACATTCATGAGCTGAAATCACATAGGAGAATAATCTCAGACCTGTCTGGAGAAGTCAGAGAGAAAGTCTTTTATAGATTTGGTCTGTTTTAGGAAGCTGGGCTGAAAAAATTATTGGTCGCGAGACTAATTTTTGTATTTCTGCTTCTGTATTTGTACTCAGCATTGCCATCATCTCCGTACCTCGGGAGCCACTTTTCAGAAACTATTAATAATTGCACCTTTTACCTTTTCTCCTCAGGGAACCAATCTATGGGGGAGACGGGTGGAACACTTTCCCCCACTCCTTCACCTTCCCTTTCTCCTTCAGACGAGTTACAACAGCTCTTGAGAATTTTGAATATCCTCAGAATGTTCAAACCAGCATGGTCCTATTGCTATGTCCCCTGAATGTGGTTCAGGTCTTTTTTAAGGTTAAACAATTATTTAAGAATACCATCCAGAGATCAACCCCTATGACAGGCACTGTGGCTACTCAAACCCCGGTGACAGGCACTGCAGCTACTCAAACCTGCACGACAGGCACTGTGGCTACTCAAACCCCGGCGACAGGCACTGTGGCTGAACCAGAGAACCAACATAAGAAGAAATATACAAGAAAATCAACTCATTTAGTAAGGGATGAAGATGAATCAGGGCCATCACGAGAACAGGAGCAGGAAGAGGCAGAACCCATAAATGAGATGGTAACCACCCAATCCCTATCCCTGAGTGAGCTGCGAGATATGCGAAAAGATTTCAGCTGTCATCCAGGCAAGCATGTTGTCACCTGGCTGCTCCAATGCTGGGATAACAGGGCCAGTAGCCTGGAATTAGAGGGTAGGGAAGCCAAGCAGCTGGAATCCCTTTCCAGGGAAGGGGGCATTGACAAAGTGATTGGAAAAGGGGCACAAGCCCTCAGCCTCTGGAGGCAAGTCCTGTCAGGTGTGAAGGAAAGGTATCCCTTCAAGGAAGATGTTATATGTCACCCAGGCAAGTGGACCACCATGGAGAGAGGTATCCAGTACCTGAGGGAATTAGCCATGCTGGAGGTGATTTATGATGACCTGAACAATAAGCAGTTATCCAAAGATCCAGATGAAGTCAAGTGCACACGACTCGTGGCGGAAGTTTTTATGGAGCACACCATCATCATATGCCAACTCATTGGCAGTAATGACCTGGAAAGACAGAGAGGAACAAATGGTGGATGAATTGACTGGCCAACTCCAGGAATACGAAGAAAGTCTCTCTTCCTCCCTACGGGCCTGCATTTTGGCTGTGGAGAAACTGCTGGACATGTTAGCCGAGAAACTGTCCTGGGAGTTCCAACAAGTCAAATAGGGTATGTCCTATTCCCCACCTGTATGGACCAATATCTTAGCCATTAGGAGTAAGCATCCCTCTGCTCAAGAGAGAGGATATAGTGGATACACATCACGGGCCACCCTATGGTTTTACCTATGTGACCGTGGAGATGCCATGAGGAAGTGGGACAGAAAATCCACCTTGACCCTAGAGGCACGGGTACGTGAGTTGCAAGGAAAAACAATCACAAAAGGGGGTTCTTCCAGGAAAATTGCTGCTCCAGTTTCCAGTGAGCAGTTCCCCAGACAGAGTAGAAGGGTGGATTTTACTTCCAATCTTAATAAAGGGACCTTTGATTCACATTTACAAGAAGTGAGTAACGGACACTATGACCAGGACTAGAGGGGCCCTGCCTCCAGCCACGTGGAGGAGAGGGACAACCGGGTTTACTGGACTGTGTGGATTCAATGGCCTGGCACATCAGACCCACAGGATGTAGACAGACTCTAGTAGACACCAGTGCACAGTGTACCTTAATGTCATCAAGCTATAAAGGGGCAGAACCCATCTTTATTTCTGGAGTGACGGGGGGATCCCAAAAGCTAACTGTATTGGAAGTCGAAGTAAGTCTAACTGGGAATGAGTGGCAGAAGCACCCCATTGTGACTGGCCCAGAGGCTCCGTGCATCCTTGGCACAGACTACCTCAGGAGAGGGTATTTCAAGGACCCAAAAGGGTACCGGTGGACATTTGGTATAGCTGCCTTGGAGACGGAAGAAATTAAACAGCTGTCTACTTTTCCCGGTCTTTTGGAGGACCCTTCTGTTGTGCGGTTGCTGAAGGTCAAAGAACAACAGGTGCCAATCACCACCACAGCGGTGCACTGGCGGCAATATCACACCAACCAAGACTCCCTGATTCCTATGCATAAGATGATTCGTCGACTGGAGAGCCAAGGAGTGATCAGCAAGACTCACTCACCCTTAAACAGTCCCATATGGCCAGTGCAAAAGTCTAACGGAGAGTGGAGACTAACAGTAGACTATTGTGGTCTGAATGACGTCACGTCGTCACTGAGTGCTGCCGTGCCAGACATGCTAGAACTTCAGTACGGACTGGAGTCAAAGGCAGCCAAGTGGTATGCCACAGTTGATATTGCTAATGCGTTTTTCTCAATCCCTTTGGCAGCAGAGTGCAGGCCACAGTTTGCTTTCACTTGGAGGGGCGTCCAGTACACCTGGAACCAACTGCCCCAGGGGTGGAAACACAGCCCCACCATTTGCCATTGGACTGATCCAGACTGCACTGGAAGAGGGTGAAGCTCCAGAACACCTGCAATACATTGATGACATCATCGTATGGGCAACACAGCAGAAGTTTTTGAAAAAGGGAAGAAAATAGTCCAAATCCTTCTGAAGGACGGTTTTGCCATAAAACAAAGTAAAGTCAAGGGACCTGCACAGGAGATCCAGTTTTTAGGAATAAAATGGCAAGATGGACGTCGACAGATCCCAATGGATGTGATCAACAAAATAACAGCCATGTCTCCACCAACTAGCAAAAAGGAAACACAGGCTTTATTAGGTGTTGAGGGTTTTTGGAGAATGCATATTCCAAATTACAGTCTGATTGTAAGCCCTATCTATCAAGTGACCCAGAAGAAGAACGACTTCAAATGGGGTCCTGAGCAATGACAAGCCTTTGAACAAATCAAACAGGAGATAGTTCATGCAGTAGCCCTTGGGCCAGTCCAGGCAGGACAAGATGTAAAAAATGTGCCCTGCACTGCAGCCGGGGAGAATGGAGCTACCTGGAGCCTCTGGCAGAAAGCACCAGGGGAGACGCGAGCTCGACCCCTAGGGTTTTGGAGTCGGGGATACAGAGGATCCAAGGCCCACTATACTCCAACTGAAGAAGAGATATTGGCAGCATATGAAGGGGTTTGAGCTGCTTCTGAAGTGGCTGGTAGTGAAGCACAGCTCCTTTTGGCACCCCAAGTGCCGGTGCTGGGCTGGATGTTCAAAGGGAGGGTCCCTTCTACACATCATGCAACTGATGCTATGCGGAGTAAGTGGGTCACGCTGATCACACAACGGGTTCCAACAGGAAACATATTGGCTGGAATGGCTGGAAACATATCCTGTGCCCCATGCCACTACCTGGAACACTATCCTGGGCCTTGAAAAGCAAGTCTTATGGCAGCATGGCACCCCAGAAAGAATTGAGTCAGACAACGGGACTCATTTCCGAAACAACCTCATAGATAACTGGGTCAAAGAGCACGGCATCGAGTAGGTGTATCACATCCCCTGTCATGCACCAGCCTCCGGGAAAATCGAACGATACAATGGACTGTTAAAGACTACACTGAGAGCAATGGGTGGTGGGACGTTCAAACATTGAGATACACATTTAGCAAAAGCCACCTGGTTAGTCAACACTAGGGGATCTGCCAATCAAGCTGGCCCTGCCCAGTCAAAACTTTTACGTATTATAGAAGGGGATAAAGTCCCTGTAGTGCACATAAAAAATATGCTGGGGAAGACAGTCTGGGTTATTCCTGCCTCGGGCAAAGGCAAACCCATCTGTGGGATTGCTTTTGCTCAAGGACATGGGTGCACTTGGTGGGTGATGTGGGAGGATGGGGAAGTCAGATGTGTACCTCACACATTTGATTTGATTTTGGGTGAGAATAGCCAATGAGATGTTAATTGCTATCTAATATGGTATATCATCACTTCTATGGTGGCTATATGCCATATTAAGAGTATTATGGTAAGAATCACCTAGATTAATGAAGAATGAACTTTGATTAAACCAAGCAAAGTGCAGCAATGATAGAACTGGACAAGTGCAGCGGTGATGGGACCAAAACTGGCTTCACCATGCAACAATCCAACACCACACAGCATCTCTCCTACCCTGAAGGACTGTTATGACAGATGGAGCCCAAAGTCATGGACTAAATGAACTCAACGAATGTTTTATAGGGATGGCCCATAGACTAAGGGAATGATGATATTTGTGTATATATCAAAATACAGGAAAAGTGGTGGTGATTAATTGGGATGTATTGGCTAGTGTGAGACCTGGGCATGACGTAGATGGTATAGAATAAGGGGTGGATACTGTCCTGGTTTTGGCTGGGATAGAGTTAATTTTCTTCCTAGTAGCTGGTACAGTGCTGTGTTTTGGATTTAGGATGAGAATAATGTTGATAACACACTGATGTTTTAGTTGTTGCTAAGCAGTGCTTACACTGGTCAAGGACTTTTCAGCTTCTCGTGCCCTGCCAGCAAGAAGCTGGGAGGGGGCACAGCCAGGAGAGTTGACCCAAACTGGCCAAAGGGATATTCCATACCATATGACATCATGCTCAGTATATAAACTGGGGGGAGTTGGCCAGGGGGCGGCAACGGCTGCTCGGGAACTGGCTGGGCATCAGTTGGTAGGTGGTGAACAATTGCATTGTGCATCACTTATTTTGTATATTCTTTTATCATTATTATTATTTTCCCTTCCTTTTCTGTCCTATTAAACTGTCTTTACCTCAACCCACAAATTTTACTCTCCCCCCCCCTTCAATTCTCTCCCCCATCCCACTGGGGGGGTGGGGGAGTGAGCGAACAGCTGTGTGGTGTTTAGCTGCCTGCCAGGTTAAACCACAACATATTCTTTTACAAGGAAGCAGCACACAGTGACGAACTGCAGAGAGTAACATCAGTGCTGCCAACCTACAGCGCAGATAAAATGGCAATTTAGTTTCAGAATGAAAATTCTGACATCATTCAAATGGGCCATGAAAACATATATTATTTGGATCATGTCAGCAGTACCATAATAAAAAAATCTTCTACTTAATTGGAAGTGGAATTTCTTGGTGCTCCTACTCAGAGGCCCACACAATCAGAAGCCAAACAGGATTAAGGTCAACTACTCGCATATTGCTTACGGATTTTTGTATATGTGGCCATAATTCATGGGATCGAGCTCTATCATGGTAGTTTGGTATTTGAAAGTATTTTCCAATTGTCATCATCTGTTTTACTGGGATCCATTTTTATCCAATTACTTCTTGCCCATTTGCTGATTTAAAACAGATACTGAATGCTAATTACCTGACAAAAGATTTGTCATAGATTTTAAATGATAGATAGAACATGTGAATTACTTGTAACTGCAGATATTTTGCCCATGTGAGATTTTCTGATATATTCAGGCATTACTTCTAAGTGTTGCACGTAATGCATGAAATTCATGCCTACAGGAATACACATATGAGCTGCCGATGAGAGAGCTGTATGTTCTTTATACTGTGTTACTAAAGCTGCCCTCTAAAAACACGAAGCCATGACAGAACATTTACTTGCATCTATTCCACCTTTTTCCATACAAGACTTGGAGACTAGCCTCTGCGATTTGCATGATTCAGAGGTCCAGGAGATTTTTAAATTAATACCTAGAGATTGAAAAACTGTCCATCAATAACGTTACTGTCGGATTTAAGTTAGTTTGGGCATCAAGTTCAAAAAGCTATTCTGATAGCTCTGGAATATTCAGTTAAGACAGCTGTGTTTTGAAGAAGGAATTTGCAAACTTATCAGTGAGCCTGCTTGGGAAAGCAAGCCTGAGTAGAAGCTTGTTAATTTTATTATCTTCAGGGATTATTTATCTGTAGAAATTACTGAAGACAGAATACTATTTCAACTAAAATAAGGAATCTCAGTTTATCTGAATTGTAAAAATATGTTTTCACTGTTTTTGTTCATAAATGGCTATGTTATTTTCTTGAACGTAAATAAAATTCTCCTTAACGCACAGTTCAGAACTGTATTACTGGAGTACTTTGTCATGTTGTCATAAAGCAACTAATAATAATAAACTATTAGAAAGCATAATTTACATATAAAACTACTTAGTTAATACTAAGAACCAACTATAATTCCATTAATAATTATATAATTACTAGCATTTTATATTTTTGTACTGTTTCCAACTGTGTTGGGATTTTCAGCAAAGAGACAAAAAGCTTAGCACTCAGGAGAACCTTTTCAAATCAGAGTTAAGAAGAACTGGTGAGGTTTAATGAAGAAATTTGCACCACTGATGCTCATGCTATACACGTTCTTTTGAAAGGGAACTTCAGTCATCAGTGTGTCTACTCTTCTCTTTTTACATGAAGTATATTCATTCACATGCAAGAAAATTCACAGTATGTGTGGGGATGAAAGAGGTGATAGTGCTAAACTAAAACAGTTCAGTAGAAAGACCATTTTAATGATTTAAACTAAATTCTTGTGCCATTATAAACAAACTGTAAATGGAAATAAAACAACCTGACAACTCAGGCAAGTGAGAACTACTTTTATGATCTGCATACAGTATCTTCATGGAACATTATGTTCATTAATGTTGTTTTTATATAATGCATTGGCTAGATGGGTATTATTATATAGTATGAACATCAGAAGTACAGTAAGACTTCACACTTTGGTGGCATTCAAGCATGCACACTTTTGTCTTTGTGGAGGATAGAAGCAGTCCACTGATTAACCAACAGGAAATAGGTGCAGCTGGAGTATTTTCCTGACAGAGGAAAAACAGTTGAGGCAAACCTGTTGTTCAAAGAAAAAAAAATAGAAAAGAAAGGAAACTTTCGGAATCCATATGGAAAAGCTTTCAAGAAAAATCAGAAAGGCAGGGAAAACTCAGACTCTCATGACTAGATGAAAATTTTCTATTTCCTTTCAACCCTCCCTCGTTCTAACATACTGTATTTAATCCTGCCCAACCTTCCTTTGCTGTGATTTGTGTATTATACAGTATATTACAGTTTGAATTGTAAACTAGTGTCATCAGCTAAAAAGAGCTGGATCCCTTCAGTGTAATTTGTGGAAACCAGCAAAGAAATTCATATGGTCTAATTAACTGTTTGCATGCCCCGCAATGCAAATTTACATAATAACTATGACATGGTCACAATTAACAGCTTTGCACATTTTAAGTACCACTGCAATAGCTGAAAGATAGTCACTGACAGCATAGGATGAAGTGCTATATTAAAAATGATTATTTGTCTAATATCTGTGTACTTTTGAATCTCATTTACAGTAAAAACGTTTTTAAAACTTTGTTTTCAATCTTTCAACTTGATTTATTTTTCCTCCTTTAACAAACTCCCAAAACATTAATTGGATCAGAAAAAAGTAATTTTCATGATACTTCCTTCAGAATCAAAAGGTTAAGCAAAAATACTAGACAGATTTTTTTGTAAATTATTTTTAATTTTTGTGTGCCTTACTAACATTTTAAGAAGTAGCTAGTTTCTGGTATGAGAAATCCCATGTCTTTCATATAAAATGCATTAAAATGCTTTAATTAAAAAAAAGTGAACCTTATCTGTCTGAAATTCAGTCACCATTACAGCTAAGTTTCCTTGAGCGACCTTGAGTACTGTAATGTGGAAAAAAAAATTAAAATCTCACAATTATTTACTTTCCTGAGATTTCCAACATATACATTACTCTGTCTTGGTAGACAACAAAAATCTTTTCAAGAACACAAAGAACTTAAAATAAGTGATGTAGAAGTGATTGGATGATGATGTGGGTGAGACACCCACATCTAGACGAGTGGCACATCCACAAGGCTACTGGCTAGACCTCATGGAGCTCTCATTACTAATACAGATTTTAGAAATAAGTCTTTCAGAAGAGAGAAAAGAGCAGTCTGTACAGCCATTGTTTTCACCTAACAATGAAAGACTCAGATCCAATAATGGTGACAAGATCATTTAAGTGTTTATACAAAGGACTGCAAGTCCACCAGGAGAACGGAAGATACATAATGTATTGCAGTCAATATCAGAACAGAAATTATTGCAGGCTCTTCTGTCTGTGAGGTTTCTCTCTCTCTCTCTCTCTCTCTCTTCCCTGGACTTAAAAAATACTTTACATGTGAAACAGAAGCCAGAATAGATTCATTCCACTAGATCCCTCTTTTTCTTTAATAGTGCATTTAACAAAATGTTTATAATTAAGCTAGGTACAAACTAAATGACTCAAATTATGAGTCATTTAAATTCTAAGTTAAGGCTTTCAACTAATACAAACAGACAAAGTAGGAGACTGCTTAATCTGCTTTTTTGTCTTTTACAGTATGCAGAAGACAGGAGTTTGTTATGGAACGATGGTATACCTGTGTTACTGCGTTCAATTGTTCGTGAGGTGATGAGAGGTAGTCTTTGATTTATGATGTAACAGCTTTCCCAGAACAGAATCATAGAATCACAAAACATGAAAGTTGGAAGGGACCTCTGGAGATCAGCTAGTCCTATTCACTGCTCAAAGCAGGGTTAACTTTGACATCAGAATCGGTTACTTGTTGGAAAAAAAAGTGCAACCATACATTATCAGGAATTTATTTTCTTCAATAGCCTTAGCATCTCTGAATAGTCCTGCTAAACTTTGGTTGTCTAGAGTCTCTGTGGCAGCCTTACGTGCAATTTGAAAAAATATTTATGTTTTTTTTCAAGTTCTTAAATACTGCTTGGACTCCTCTACTGTGTTGTTACATTTAGCCTATTGGTGTTTTGATCCTTTTTACTCCATTTGATACAACTAACATGTTTTTATGAATACCTTCCTGCTTCTAACAACTTCTCTTGTCCTGCTTTTTAGCTATACTGGTTTAGCCATGTCTTTTAAATATATATTTACCCTAAGCATCTGATATGATATTTTGAAATAGTCACATGCAAAAATTTGTTTCCTTTTCACAGGCTGCTTCCTTTTTACATAGTGCCCTTTTTTAAGTTAAGAACAATGACTAAGAATCTTCAGCTCTCATTACTCCATCAAAGATATTTACTCTAACATCAACATGGCCAATGTTACAATACACTCCTTGACAACAACATGAAAATGTTGTGCACCACTCAAAATTAAGTCAGGAAATGACTCTGCTTCCTCAGAAACTGTTCCCAAAACTGGTCATTTATGGGATCTAAAAATATGGTCTGAATGTTGGACCTAATTATGACATTTATACTACAAAGGTAAAAGAAAAAATACAGTTTCCTCTCATAGTGTTTCTGATCCACTACAGCAAGCCACAGTCATTGTAATCAGCCTAGTCAGGTCATTGGCAATATAGTCTTTAATATTATCAATCATATTTATGCTGTTAATATTATTATTATTATTATTATTATTATTCTGTTTAGATTGCACGTTTCAGTCCATGAGCATGTTGATGTAACTGCTGAGTTGTTGATACAACTGCTTTATCAATCTATCTTTACAGTAAACTTCTGTTAACACATGGCACCACTTGCATGTCCTATTCTGTCCTTTCCATATGTTTTTAACTTGGTGTTACCCACTGACTGTTTTCCTTCTGTTATGTTTTCAAAGTGACTATTCAGGTTCATTTGGTTTCTTAGCTTCCTTAAAGCTAAGCATTTTAATTTTCCTATCTTATTTTGAGGCTATAGAAACATGTATAACTTTCCTTTATCTCCCAGTCTTCTACCTCCAATTTAAGTGAGACTTACTTTGTTCATCATATCCTACTGCCAGGATCTTTTTTATCCTGTAGCTGGGGATGTATGTTTTTTATGACTTCCGTCTTCATATCGTTCCAAATGCACTATTCAGCTTTCCCTCAACCTTAAGTTTAAAAAGCTCTAATCTTTTTAAAGTGTCAGGTGTCTGGTTCCATTTCTCTTAAAATGAAGATGTCATTCCTATTATTGGTTCCCTCTAGTTCAAAAATATTCCCAGCTCCTAATGAATTTGAGCCCCTTTCCTTACTCATACCACCTTCCACATGGTCTTGCATGTGGTAGTAAAAATATTTCGAAGATTGCTACCACGGAGGTCCTGGTCTTCAGTTACCCATATCAGTCTAAGCTTTGCCTTCAGAACCTCTTTGCTCGTTTTCTAGACTCTCAGTAGCTTTAGTGGTTCCCTCAATTTCAGGGTTGCAGACTTGCACCCTCTCCTGGGTCTAGTTGACTGAATCAGCAATTTTCCACAAAATGTTGCTGCCTTCCTTTACCTATCAGCCAAATAGATAAAGTTTCCTAAATACCGATACTAGATATAAACTATCACTAATGTTAGTCAACTTAAATCCAAGTTACTTGCTGAACAGCAGGTGCAACTACTTCTGATACAGCTTCCCCTGCCTTATATACAGTGCTGGAATTACTGGTGCTGTAACTGCATTCAGAGTCAAGAAATGTGCTGCCTTCTTCCATCTTTTTTAAAATTCTAGATATATGGCTCCTGCAGATCTGAAATCCAGCTGCAGTACCTGGATTTGGTAAGAAAGGAAGGAAAAAAGATAAATTAGCCAGCTATGTATGGAGCAGACTTTAAAATGTGGTTCTGTTGCAGTCATAGAGGGATATTTTATTCCCGTTCACTTGACTAAGATTCTATGCTTAATGAGAAGTTCTGCTTCCAGCATAAAAATATACTACATTTCCTGGACCTGCAGAAAGTTTCATTCTACTTAAATTTTACTAACATATATACAGATGAGAAAATGGTGATTTCCAGTTTAGTATACCAACTTAAATTTTCTTCAACATGACCTTCACTCTCCTAAAATCTTCTTTCCTCCCCCCTCCCCCCCAACTTCAGGACTGTACTAATGAAGTTTGTTCCCTATCCCAAGATGCTTCTTAGTTTAACTACCATATTTGATGATATTCTTGCCAAAGTTGCCTTTTTGCGGGAATGCAACTCGTTTCTTTGAACACTGACCCTAGTAGCTGCCTGCCTAGGAAATTAAGAGGTTAGAAAAATGAATGAGTCAGCCAAGATAACACATGCAGAACTTCCCTGACATCCTCCTCTTTCTTCCTCCCCTCCTAATAAGGGACTATTTTAATTTAATGTGCTTCTATTGTCTTGCAAATTGAGCTGGGATGAGATTAAATCATTCCAGCTCTCAGTAATATTTAAGCATGCAGAAACATTACACCGGGGACTCTGGTATCAGTAATATGTGTTAAGTCTTGCAGGACTCCTTAGTATAACTTTCACTTCCTCTTAAATGGAGGAGGAGTAAACCAGGGATCTACACTTGTTTACTTCCCAACTATAGAACATGCTATACACTGGCACTACCTCCCCGTCAGGAATTCTCTACCTGTGCAGCTTCCACAAATCCATGCTCTTTTGCAAGTTGTCTGCTACTCCATGATTCCTTTTAATAGTATTTTAGGGAAATACTGCTTATAGTTCACCCACCTGAAAGAAGGTCAAGCTAGATGTCACCAGTGGAGCAAATTTTAGAAAACTGAAATTAAAAATTCTTGTCTTAAAGTATTTGCTCAGGATGGGAGAAACCCAAGGGACCCTAGTGTAGTCCATTGAGATAATGGGAGTAAAATTCAGGATAATAGTCAAGCCCAGATTCTAAAAAGCTCCTTAGCTCAGGATCCAGCAATAGCTCAACTGAAAGTATGAATTCCAGTGAACTCCCAAGCTTGAAATTGCTTTCAGATTTTCTAGTCCAGGGTAGTTACATACAATGGGTTCAGAAGTCATGCAAATGCTGATAGTGGTGAGCACATAAAGACTGTCAATTCCACTGCCGCAACTTTCATCCTTCGCTCCCTGACTTGGTGCATTTTCTCCCCTCCCCTACTCATAATGATAAACAAGTCAAGAAGGAAAGAATTAAGATTTCTGCTGAAGAAGGAGGAAGGATGGTGTGAAGATGGTGTGACATAGCTTGCAGGGTAAGAGGGAAAGGCAACTCCCATTGCTCATGCTGGGGATGCCTGAAGCACAGTGAATATATTCCCTCAGTCACTACCTCAGTAATACCTGCTCCACAAATTGAAGCCTGAAAGTTAAACATATCAATTCACATACATTTATTATTTTAGCTGATAAAAATTGTACAGTTCTGCACCTTAGCAGTGCCTTACAAATACCAGAAAGAATCATAGGGGGATGATTATCCATTCCTTTTTCATTCCTTTTTCTCATGTATGAACGGAAATAAGAATGAGGGGAAATAAGAATGAAATATGAATGCAGAAAATGCTACTGTTTAAAAAATCTTTCTTGGTAGTGCTAATAAGCCTGTTTTCTGTAATTAAAACCTCAAATGTATTCCTGAATGATAAAGAATACATCATAAACTCTTAAAAAATCCCACAATAATAAATACCCTTCTTAATCAATCAACAATGTATTTTGACATGGAAGTTAGAAAATAAAAGCAATGAGAGAAAACTAAATGGACTAGAAGAATAAGTGAGTAACACCACAGTTAAATCCAACCCTAATGTTAAGAGGAACTGTTTAACTGCCTGCATTTATACGGACAAGTCTTTAAATGATTAGCTTGAGCTCTGCAGCACCTGTCTTGAGAGAGGTGGAAGAAAGCAATAATTTTAGGCAAGGAATGCTGAGAGCTATCTTGTCCTTATGGAAAGGCTAGCAGAACTGCCCTTCTTCCTCTCCTTAAAATTTAATAAAAATCCTGTCTTTATGGAAAATAAGAACAGTGCGCATTTAGTCTACTGTGTAAAGGGCTTTCTCACTAAAAAGGACAAAACACACAGGGAAGACTTGAGGATCTTATAAGTTTTCCATCTATAAATTATAAAATGATAAGTCTTTACAGGATTATAAATTACACTGAGAGCTGAATGCCGCATCCTCTCTTATTCTGATCATTTGATCCTTCCAGGTATCAAAGGGCTTTTCTTCAGGTGAAAGTGGAAGGTTTCCCTTCGGGTTGTCATTCTTTGCAAGTAATATAGCTTTACAATGCAATCTAGGTATTATCTGACACTCCAAGAAGAGAAATGCAGAGAAGATGGCTGGCAAATTTACAGAACTTTTACTATAATCTACCAGAGGTAGTTTTTATGCACTAGGATTTTAGTTCTTTTCTTCAGTGACAGCTAAATGATTCCCTTATTCAGAACAGACATGCACATTACATTATATGTAAAATCAAACAATTGTTTTAGTTACCCGACAAGACTGTGATAGTTACTGTCTATAGTACATAAATTATGTTCTTATGATCTGTGATCCCAGATATCCAATTTAAAAAAAGAAAAAGAATCAAATCAGGCAACACAAGAATCAGCTGAAATCAGAAGTTAAACATGACAATTAAAAAGAGATATTTAGTCAAACCAAGATTTAGCAACATATTGCTGTATATCTAACTACCCAAGTCAGCCAATAATGCAACTTAGTAACAGTACCAGCAGCTGTCAACACAACTTGATATAAAAAGTTGATTAATTTCAGTACTTACAACATCTTTGAAAGTATTGTGAATTTTTAATAATTATAGGGATTAAAATTCAAGGAAAATATTTTTTAACTGGTTAACGTTCATGGTAATAGAGGAAAAAAAGGAGAAATAATTCAGCATGAAGTAAGAACTAGAACATGCTTCTAATGAAAAGATACTTCTTGAGATACAGTTGTATCATCACAGTCTTGTAAATTGTTAAAGTATTATATAAAAATTTGTGATTTTTTTTTATTGATCTGCTGCTTCATACAGTAATAATATTTCTAATATTGGTGTTCCAACTGTTCTGAACTCTAAGTTCTATTACTTTTGTAGTTCCACAGTACTTGACAGTGAAATTGTTTACTAAATGAGTAAATGCAATTTCTTACAAGTCAGCTCTTCAAGACTGTAAATATAGAAGAAACAAGTATTTTTTTTCTGTAACAGAACATGCTAATCCCCAGAAAACTAGCACTGAAGCAAATGGGAACATTGTAGTGTAACAGCCATCAGTTTCTGAACTACACACAATGAGATATTCTACGCAAAGAACACAAATTAGCTCACAAGTCAGTCCTCCTCTCTCCTAAAAAAACTGACATTCAAAAATAGATTATGTAATTACAAGTCTACGGAGAACAGGAGACAGGAACAGTTCTTTTCTTTGCCAGTCTGCCGATCACTGCTTGACGCCAACCAACATAGAATGTGCATGGACTGGAAAGGCTGGGCTTTTGTAAATATTCTTAGCAGACTTTCAACATTGTCATTGCTTTATTATAATTAATAAGTGATAGTATGGTTGTGGCTACTCTGTTTTAAAGAATAAGAGAGCTTAATAGTATGGATGCCAGTCACTGTTCCTGATGGACTCTTCCATAGGCACATTTGAATTAGCATTACAGATCTAGCTCTTATTTTATAATTTTTAACTTTTAAGTACTTGACTTTGCTACCTTTAGAACGACCTAAAGTCTTTCAATTTCTGTTTCATACAACTTCCTAGATCAAAAAAAATAATAAACCAAACACAAAAGAACAAAAAAAGAAAATATGGCATACTATTCACATTGAACTGACTCATCTGCAGAGTCCTCGTCTTTAGATCTAGCACACAGATCTTGGTAAAACTGGTTGCAGCAGTAGGTGTTAGTCCTCTCTATGGACCAGCACTAGGAGGGAATCAGATATTGTGGCAGCGCATTTCCTACTTATTTTTTTACAGCGGGACAGTGATAATACTAAGGAACCGCGGATTCCCTTCTGAGCATTGGGTCGAAGTCTTTTTTCTGTCCATCTGTCCCAGAAACTGAATCGTCTCTTCCCATATAAAACTATCCTTATCTCTGTTCTTTGTTTTCCCCTTCTCCATGCAGTAAAGTCTCAATTTCTTACTTATTTTAGCCAGACCTAGTCTCCTTTCCTATCAGCTCCACTTCTCCCACGTTTCGTTGAATCTCTTTCTCCTTCCCTACTGTCTTACAGTCTCAATATCTTTCTTTCACCCGTTATACAATCTGTCTTCCTTCTCATCTCTTCCTTGCCACTCTCCCTCTGCTCCAATTTTCTGACTCCTTCTCTCAACATAGTTATGCAGCTATTTCATGTTTTCACTTATATCTTAAAATGTCTCCTCTCCTTTAACCTTCACATTTACTGGTAGCTCCAGTCTCTTTGTCACATCTATCCCTAGCATTTCTTCCAAATCCAACACTCTTGGATGACCAGGCTCAGTTCTAGTTTCTCTGGAGGACCGCCCCCTGTCTGTATCTGCTTCTTTCCTCTCCTTGTTTGGCTTTTGTTCCCTCTGCTTTAAAATCAATTCTTCCTCTATCTATCTCCTTTGCAGACACCAGCAGAGGCACAGGAAAACATCTCACTGGGAGCAGAGATTCTTAGGGGAGATGGGATCTGTCCTGGTTTCAGCAGGGATAGAGTTAATTTCCTTCCTAGTAGCTGGTACAGTGCTGTGTTTTGGATTTAGGATGAGAACAATGTTGATAACACACTGATGTTTTAGTTGTTGCTAGGTAATGCTTACACTAGCCAAGGACTTTTTAGTTTCCCATGCTCTACCGACTGAGAAGGCTGGAGGTGCACAAGAAGCTGGGAGGAGGCACAGCCAAACTGGCCAAAGGGACATTCCATACCATGTGACATCATGCTCAGTACATAAACTGGGGAAAGCTGGCCGGGGGGGCCGATGCTTGGGGTCTGGCTGGGCATCAGTCAGCGGGTGGTGAGCAACTGCACTGTGCATCACTTGCTTTGTGTATTATTATTATTACATTATTATTATAATTTTATTTCAATTATTAAACTGTTTTTATCTCAAGCCATGAGTTTTTCTCACTTGTGCTCTTCCAATTCTCTCCCCCATCCCACCGGGGGGGGCAGAGTGAGCATGAGGCTGTGTGGTGCTCAGTTGCCGACTAAGGTTAAACCATGACAGGATCTCATCTCTCATTTCCAATTTCCAGACCCAAACCTATTGCAGGGAAAATGATACTTCATCTCTATATTCCTGATAGTAATATAACAAGTCATTCTGTGGTGATGGCACATTAATCTGGTCTGGAGAAAAGTTGCGAGAAACTAAAGTATGAAAAGAAACTTGTAAGAGTTGCTGAAACATTTCTCTCAGGGATGCTAAACTAACTGTGATTTTTAGGATTTTAAAATTAGTTACGTTTGGGCAGATTTTTACAGTCATAAAATACATCCTTTGTCTGGCACATACCATCCTTGATTTGCTGACCCAGGCCATTTTTTATGCTAAGAATTTTCCTACCTTACATCTAGAATAGTAAACTATGCAGGGTCAAGGCACGTGCTGTGGACATCTGTGCTGTTTCACAGACAGCATGCATCCTGGAGTAGCTTGGCCTATACCACTTAACACTCTGCCACACATGGCCATGGCCGCTTTATTGTCTGGAGATAGCATAGAGGAGGGCTCCCAAAAGAACACCCCGTTTTGCTGGGGATGAGAATTAGTTACACAGATGCAAGCTGTGTCATGCCATTTGCTAGCACATATATGGCTTAGCCCCCCCTCAAAAAAAAAAAAAAAAAAAAAAAAAAAAGATTCAGCTCTGTTCAAGTGAACATTATCCCATTATCCTCATCTCCCACTTACGCAAACTATTTCTCCTCCATTGGTTTGTGTTAATAAGACCTTGTAATACCATTTAAGTGGTCTTAATTAAATATACTGAACAGAATAGTGGTGAGTTCTAAAATCATAGAATCATAGAATAGTTTGGGTTGGAAGGGACCTCTAAAGGTCATCTAGTCCAACCCACCTGCAATGAGCAGGGACATCTTCAACTAAATCAGGTCACTCAGAGCCCTGTCCAACCTGACCTTGAATGTTGCCAGGGATGGGGCATCCACCACCTCTCTGGGCAACCTGTGCCAGTGTTTCACCACCCTCAGCACAAAAAATTTCTTCCTTCTATCTAGTCTAAATCTAGCCCCCTTTAGTTTAAAGCCATTCCCCCTTGTCCTGTCGCAATAGGCCCTGCTAAAATGTTTGCCACCATCTTTTTTATAAGCCCCCTTTAAATACTGATAGGATGCAATAAGGTCTCCCCAAAGCCTTCTCTTCTCTAGGCTGAACAACCCCAACTCTCTCAGCCTTGCTTCATAGCAGAGGTGCTCCATCCCCCTGATCATTTTTGTGGCCGTCCTCTGGACCTGCTCCAACAGGTCCGTGTCTTTCTTATGCTGAGGGCTCCAGAGCTGGACGCAGTACTCCAGGTGGGGTCTCACCAGAGCAGAGGAGAGGGGCAGAATCACCTCCCTCGACCTGCTGGCCACGCTTCTTTCCATGCAGCCCACGATACGACTGGCCTTCTGGGCTGCAAGCGCACATTGCTGGCTCATGTCCAGCTTTTCATCCACCAGTACCCCCAAGTCCTTCTCGGCAGGGCTGCTCTCAATCCCTTCATCCCCCAGCCTGTATTGACAACTGGGGGTTGCCCCAACCCAGGTGCAGGACCTTGCCCTTGGCCTTGTTGAACCTCATGAGGTTCACACGGGCCCACTTCTCCAGCTTGTCCAGGTCCCTCTGCATGGCATCCCGTCCCTCAGGCGTGTCGACCACACCACTCAGCTTGGTGTCATCTGCCAACTTGCTGAGGGTACACTCGATCCCACTGTCTATGTCATTGATGAAGATATTAAACAGTACCGGTCCCAATACGGACCCCTGCGGGACGCCACTTGTCACCAATCTCCATCTGGACATTGAGCCGTTGACAACTACCCTCTTGGATGAGACCATCTAACCAATTCCTCACCCACCGGACAGTCCACCCATCAAATCCATACCTCTCCAGTTTAGAGAGAAGGATGTTGTGGGGGGCCGTGTCAAAGGCCTTATAGAAACCCAGATAGATGACAACCATAGCCCTTCCCCTGTCCACTGATGTAGTCACTCCATCATAGAAGGCCACTAGGTTAGTCAGGCAGGACTTGCCCTTGGTGAAGCCATGCTGGCTGTCTTGAATCACCTCCCTGTCCTCCATGTGCCTTAGCATAGCTTCCAGGAGGATCTGCTCCATGATCTTCCCAGGCACAGAGGCGAGACTGACTGGCCTGTAGTTCCCCGGGTCTTCCTTTTTTCCCTTTTGAAAAATGGGGGTTATGTTTCCCCTTTTCCAGGCAGTGGGAACTTCACCAGACTGCCACGACTTCTCAAATATGATGGATAGTAGCTTAGCAACTTCATCTGCCAGTTCCTTCAGGACCCGCGGATGGATCTCATCGGGTCCCATGGACTTGTGCACCTTCAGGTACCTTACATGGTCTCGAACCTGATGTTCTCCCACAGTGGGCGGCTCTTCATTCTCCTCGTCCCCACCTTTGCCTTCTGCGGCTTGGGCGGTGAGGCTCGAGCACTTGCTGGTGAAGACTGAGGCAAAAAAGTCATTGAGTACCTCCGCCTTCTCCATGTCCTGGGTAACCAGGTCTCCCATTTCGTTCTGGAGAGGGCCCACATTTCCCCTCATCTTCCTTTTATCCCCAACGTACCTATAGAAACTTTTGTGCCCTTGACATCCCTGGCCAGATTTAATTCTATCAGGGCTTTAGCTTTCCTAACCTGATCCCTGGCTGCTCGGACAATTTCTCTGTATTCCTCCCAGGCTACCTGTCCTTGATTCCACCCTCTGTAGGCTTCCCTTTTGTGTTTGAGTTTGTCCAGGAGCTCCTTGTTCAGCCATGCAGGCCTCCTGGCGTTTTTGCCTGACTTCCTCTTTGTTGGGATGCATCGCTCCTGAGCTTGAAGGAGGTGGTCCTTGAACATTACCTAGCTTTCTTGGGGCCCTCTTCCCTCCAGGGCTTTGTCCCATGTCACTCTACCAAGCAGATCCCTGAGGAGACCAAAGTCTGCTCTCCTGAAGTCCAGGGCAGTGAGCTTGCTGTGTGCCCTCCTCAGTGCCCTAAGGATCTTGAACTCCACCTTTTCATGGTCGCTGCAGCCCAGGCTGCCCTTAAGCTTCACATTCCCCACCAGCCCCTCCTTGCTAGTGAGAACAAGGTCCAGCATAGCACCTCTCCTCGTTGGCTCCTCTACCACTTGGAGCAGGAAGTTATCATCGACGCATTCCAGGAACCTCCCAGATTGCTTATGCCCTGCTGTGTTGTGCCTCCAACAGATGTTGGGGTGGTTGAAGTCCCCCATGAGGACCAGGGCTTGTGAGCGTGAGGCTGCTCCTATCTGTCTATAGAGGGTCTCATCCACTCCGTCTTCCTGGTTGGGTGGCCTGTAGCAGACCCCCACTGTAATGTCACCTGTCCCTGCCTTCCCTTTAATTCTGACCCATAAGCTCTTGGTCAGCTCCTCATCCATCCCCAGGCAGAGCTCCATGCACTCCAGCTGGTCATTGACATAGAGGGCGACACCCCCTCCTCGTCTCCCCTGCCTGTCCTTCCTAAAGAGCCTGTATCCTTCCAAGCCCAACACTCCAACCATAGGAGCCATCCCATCACATCTCTGTGATGCCAATAAGGTCGTAGCCCTGGCGTGCGCACGTCTCTAACTCCTCTTGTTTATTCCCCATGCTACGTGCATTTGCATAGAGGCATTGAAGTTGGGCCCCCGATGAAGCTGTCTTACTGGCTGGAGTTCCTTTGTGCTGCTCTTCAGGCGCTCTCCTGCTGACCTGTGATCCTTCTCCAGGCTCTGGGCACCTATCGCTGGCCCTGGCATCAACCTTGTAGGAGTGGGATGGATTGAGGTTCCCCTCCCCCGGCATCTCTAGTTTAAAGCCCTCTTCACCAGCCTGGCAAGCCTATGACTGAAATTGCTCTTCCCCTTCTCTGACAGATGGACCCCGTCAGCCCCCAGTAGACCAGGTTTCTCAAAGCGAGTCTCATGGTCTGAGTAGCCGAACCCCTGGCTGTGGCACCAGTCCCGTAACCATTTGTTGACTCACCAGATTCAACTGCCCCTTTCAAACCCCTTCCCTTTGACCGGCAGGATTGATGAAAAAACTACCTGCGCTCCTGAGTCCCTTACCACCGCTCCCAGGGCTCTGTAGTCCTTCTTGATAGTCCTCAGACTGCTCCTGGCTGTGTCACTGGTGCCCACGTGAAACAGCAGCAGCAGATAATAGTCAGTGGACTGTACGAGGCTTGGTAGCCTCTCAGTGACATCCCTGATGCAAGCCCCCGGTAAGCAGCACACCTCTCTAGAGGGTGCGTCCCATCAGCAACTAGGTGCCTCTGTGCCTCTCAGAAGAGAGTCGCCTACTACTATCACCCATCGCTTTTTTTTAGTGGCGCTGGTTGTTATATGGGGGGCAGATCGGGCTGCATTACCCAGCTCCAGCGTCTCTCCTGATGTTATAGGTCTTTCCTCTTCAGTCTGCAGAGCGGTGAAGACGTTCTGCAAGGGCACCTCAGGCTTTGGGGGAAGTCTCTTCCTCCTGCTGGTCCTTGCCTTTGCAACCATCCATTCTTCTGCATTATTGGCCCCCCCGCTCCCTTCTGTGTTTGCTGGTGGGGGAGTTTTTGGCGGTTTGGCCGTGGGCTGTGGGTCTGCTGCAGACTGTGCTTGGAACCAGCTATCTAGCTCCTTCTCTGCCTCCCTGATGTTGTGCAGCCTTCTCACCGCCTCCTGCAGCTCAGCCACCTGCTGCAGGAGGTCCTCCACCCGGGCACACCTTTTGCAGGCAGGTCTGCTGCCTGTCCCTACCCCAGGAGAGAGGTCCAGGCACTTCCTGCAGCCTGAGGTCTGCACCGCAGCCTCTCCCTTCAGCAGTTCCATCTGCGTGGAGGCATTGGCTGCCGCTGGGGTAGATGGTGCAGACCAGCAGCTCGAGCCACGGCCTTTTCCCTCAGATGAGTTCCCACCATTCTGCCTTGAGGGTCGGGTAGGATGAGTACCCTTGACCTGCGCCCAGTTGCTGGGTTATGTGCACACCAAGTCCCCCACTCGGCCCGTGGAATGCCCCTCCTTTGAAGAGGCGCCCTCCCTCGCAAACTGCCACGCAAACTGCCGCGCCACGCCCTAGCTGCCGCGCCTCGCTCTGGGTCGCTAGCGCTCCCTGGGGCTGCCTTTACTGGCAGTGGGGGGTGGCAGCCGTTGCTCCTGGCCCCGCCCACACCTCGTCAGCCGCCCTGGTGAGAGCTGCCGGCTCCCGGCGGGTCTCTGCGCTTCCCTGTGGGTTCCCCGGCTCAGGAAATCCCCCTGTATGCCGCGATCCGCTGCTCCGCTGCGGGACGCGCCCGCACCGGAGCTGATGGCCTTTGCGAGTGACGGTTGGTGGCAGTTACACCGTGTTTAAATCTGCCGCCATTACTCCTGGCCCCGCCCATGCCTCGTCAGCCACCCTCAGGAGAGCTGCCGGCTCCCGGCAACAATCATTTTCCTATATAGATTAAATTTAATGGACATTTCACTGCCTTTCTTTTTATGAGATTACCAAGATTATAAAATCCCTGTGTGGTGAACAAGAATTCCATCTGTTACACAGTGTCAAACCTACTTCTCAGAAAAACGTTCTTGCTTTTATAAAAGGGAATAATTCCTCATTTGACATAGAAGAAGTTTTATCAACTTGTGACAGTCCAGAGGAAGTGAACTGTTTTGCATCATGTGGTAGCTCCATCGGGCTGTGCAATATAACTACAATTTATATTTTTACTTAAATCTGCATGTAGGCGCAAAAGATGTAATTCTAACTGACAAAAATTCTGGAATATGCTCTGATATTTATAGGTTCATTTTTCTTTCTTCCCTGCTACAGCCTTTTCAGTAATTTCTCCAAATTGTAAATTATTTGAAAATTCTACCAAAGGTAAAACATACTTGTGCTCTTTAAAGATATATTTCTGTTTTGTATCAGAAATTGGAAGCCTGGCAAACAATTTGACATTTCAGACATTTCATGGAATTCAAATTCTTACCCTTGATACCGTATTTTTACACCACAACCTGTTGTACCTGCAAAAGCAATACATTCAGACGTGGAAGAAAGTGCCAGACAAAAAAATAAGGACATGTGAGTCTGCCATTCATTTCCAGACTGCTCTACAGAACTATTCCTGTATTCTCAAGTATACATTAAAATCTATTGTCCTCCAGAGAAAATCTCTTTCACTTGGATTTACAATATCATTGGCAAGTCCAGAAAACTACAGCACTTGTGAGACAACTACAGAAAAGATGTATTTTAAGACATTGTCATTGTTCTTTAAGTAAAAATGTTTCCTATTGCATTACAATGGACTAGGAAGATGTCCACATACCTTCGGAAGTCTAAGGTTATGGGACATTATCCTCCTGTTCAAGGGTTGTAACTTAAAACATTCTTCCCCAATTGCTTGCAAATATCTGATGGTCTCTGTCTACTTCACATTTTACCTATTCATAAGAGACTCTTCCTCTAAAATCCCTTTAGAACCATTTATAAACAGAATGAAGGTCACATTTTGGCTTAAACTGACATTATTGCTCTTTTATTTGTTCAAAATATCAAGATAGGTATAATCTGCCTGGGGGTATTCTACCCACTTTGACAATGCTGAAATTCTCCCTGTTTGCATACAAAATTAATAGGAATCACACAATATTTGAAGATTTATTTGTGTTTCTCATCACTATTCTACTCTGTACTCCAGCTCTTGGAAGAATGGACAGTGGGAATATATTGTTGAAGCAAAGCTAGAATCATGCAGTTAGCAATACCTAAATACACCAGAAGCTCTTGGGGCAGAAAATTAAGATGAAGCCATGTTTGATGCAATCTTGCTTCTTTTACCAGAAAGGCACACAAAGAACTTTTTTCCTTCTGAACATGAGTGAATAGCATCTAGTCCTGGTGACAGAATAATTATTAATTTTATTGATTTTTCCCAAAATTTCTACTGGTATTTTCATTTGGGACATTTCTTCAGAGTCATCCTCTAGAAAGAAGGGGCACATACAGAAATTTCGCAGACCTCCTCAGTGGGGAACATTGATGTTAACTCCTTTAGGATTTTCTTTTTGATATCTCTGTTCAGGCACATAAAATATAAATCTTCAGTGTATATCAAGTTCCCAAATATATATCATTAATGTACACAAATAAATACAAGTCAATAGAAAAAAACCACAAAGGAACTGAATGCATACTGTGGACTGCATGAACACACCTCAAAACACTCCTGTAAAGTATCAGGTTAGCTACTTGCAGCATCAATCACCAAAAATATTATCCCCAGTGTTTGATAATTTTTAACATCAGTGATAACTGATTGTTAGAAGGTATCTAACCCTGCACATCATCTGCTGAAGAAGCTATTCAGGCTACCTTCACTGGCCATTTTGCTAAAATGCATGGAGGGAAAAGAAAAAAAAAAATCACTGTCAAGACAGCGATTCAGGTATGGCAAGGTACATATAAAGTCGTTTAGGAAGTACCGCAAAGCAAAGTTTCTGTCTCTGTGGTCCCCTGATCAACCAATATTAATTTAACACCTACCAAAGCTGACTCGTGTTATCCCGGAGTGATCCAACACAGGAATTCTTAGATGTTACAAACAGCCACAAGACATGAAGGACTGGTCCTCACTACCTCTGATCATGAAGCAGTTAAGACATGGTATTTGAACAGACAGCACATCTTTTATGATCATAGCAATAATATTCTGAAACAAATTTGAAATTTGTGTTGGCAGGTAAGTATTTCATCTAGGAAGAGTGCTGGGAAACAGCAAACTAGGAAGTCCAGTTTATGCTTACCACTTATATCAGCAGCAAAGATGAAACTGAAATTAGTGACAGCGTACAAAGAGAACAAAAAGAGAATAGAGGGCCTGGGTATTTTTGCTGTTGCTTTCAGTTGTGCCTAAAAATCCTTTAAAAACAGCAAAGAAACAGTGAAAGCTTAATTAACGATTTGTACTATAAACAGAAGTAATGAGGCTTAGTTGTATACAAATTTGTACCTTTTGTTCTTCAAGTATCCACATCAATGCAGTAACCTTGTTACTTTTGCTCTCTCCAAGTCCTTTATAAAAATTTCCTGGGCAAAAGATAATACATCCCAGTACTAGCTAGTTTGAATTGTGTGTTCTGACCCAGCAGATACTATTCACGTGCCAACAGAATGTACCAGGACAGAGGTTTCTTTTAATAAGGGCATTACCTCACAAGAAACTTTCACAAAACTTGAAAAAACATCATTACCCTGAAAAGCTCTATACCTTCATTTTATCATACTCAAATTCAGCTGCAAAGTCAAAAAAGATTGGGGGGGTAGCAACACTGAGGTGAACAAACAGTAAGTAGAATTCCATCAGCTTAATTTGTAAAAAAAAAAAAAAAAAAAGAAAATTAAAACAGAATTAAATACTGACTGACAGAAATAGACAGAAACAATTAACAGGGTAATATTTTACATAGCTTTTACAAACAGGTCTTATTTTAAAACACATACTTTTCCTACAAGAACAGAACATGTGATAAATAATAAAACAAAATCAAATATTCAGAAAATATTAGGAAACCTAATGACTGATTTAATTAAAATAAATTTTGAGAAATATTTTTTCAATTTTGCTCCAGCTGCTTTGTATTACTATATCCTATTCCATCAGCAGATCCCATCTGATAACAACAAATTGACCTACACAAATAATCAAGAACACTTTTTATGTTTATTATCTTATCTATGAAGTTAAAACCATAAAAGGGACCATACCGGAGCAGACCGAAGTCCATTTAGCTCAATAGCCTATCTCTGATGGTGACTAAAAGATGATACTGATGAAAGAATGGAAGCCTTCTTACAGATCTCCATCATACTGTTCTCTCTGACACTGATCATTTCTTTTCTAGGTTGTGTTGTCCTCCTTGTATGAAAGCAGTGCTATTCCTTTGGTTGTACTTATTAACTTTCTCTTAACTTACCCAGGTCACAGATGGAGGAGGAACAAAAACAGCACACAGGATTCAAAAGGCAGGTAGATGATGGAGTTGTACAATACTCTCTTTTGATCTCTACCATTTCCCCATGAATTCCAAATGCTTCATTTTCTGACAACTAGTGGGCACTGAACTGGTGTTTTCAATGAATCATTCATCATAACCCCAGGATCTCACTATGAAGTTGTAATAGTTCAGATACCATCACTTCGCATTTGAAGGTCTTTTTCCCTCTATGTGTAAAACTTAACATCTACCTAGACTGCATTTTATCTGCCATTTGCCATATCTTGAAATGCCCTTCAGCGAAGTAAAAACAGATGGAGAGTGGCAACCTGCATAGGCAACTGGTAGGTGGTAGTCATTGGAGACTTCCTTTAGCAGGAGACAGAGGCACCCATCTGCTGACCTGACTTTGATGTCTTGGGAGTTCTTCTGCTTGCTGAGTGATCAGATACAGGATATTGCAGAGACTTCTGAGGCTTATCCAGCCCTTGCTGCTCATCACATGGAATGATACTTCTAAGGGTGAGCACATGAAGAGTGACTATGGAGCTCTGACAGAGGGATAAAGCGTTTAAGGGCCAGCTGGTTTTCTCAATCCTTCCAGTGAAAGAGAAAGGTTCATATAGGAGCGGACATATCTGGCATGTTAACACCTTACTAATTAGCTGGTGTCAGAGGCAGAGCTTTGGCTTTTATGACCACAGAAGCCTCTTGAAGGAGTAAGAACTATTGAGAAGAGATAGGATCCATCTGACCAAGTTGGGCAAGAGCATCTTTGCTAACTTAGTGAGGAAAGCTTTAAACTAGGTACATCAGGAGAGGGTTGCTATAGCCTTAAAAGAAGTGAATGCATGGGGGGCAGCAAAGAAGCATCCAGGGGACAGCATGATGGAGAAGGCTCTTTCCCTTTCCTTATAAAAGTGGCATGACTGGGGTCCATCTCCAGTGTCTATACATGCATGAATACAGCATGGGAAACAAGAGCAATTCATGCAGAGCTGCAGAGCAACGATGCCACTGAAATTACAGGAATACATTGGATAGCCCGCATGACTGGAGTGCCGCAATGGATGGATACAAGCACTCAGGAAAGAAAGGCTGGGAAGGCAAGGAGGAAGAGGGTTGCACTGTGTGCAAAGGGCTGAGTCAAATGCATACAGTTTTGCTTTGAAACAGAAAAGGAGACATTCAAGATGTTATGAGAAAGATCAAAGGACAAGTGATGTTCTACTAAGAGTCTGCTACAGACTCCCTGATAAAGTACAGCAGGAGGATGGACTAGATGATTTCCAGAGGCCTCTTCCAATCTAAATTAATTCAGGATTCTGCAATCTTTAGAGCTAGCCTTTTATCACCATTAGTAGTTCACCTATTCTTGAGTTCTTTCAGAGGTCTTTGGTGAATATCTTCTGATTTTGAATATTACTATGTATTTTATCTACGTCCCCTATAGATAAGCTTTTTCTATAGTCCTTTTATTCTGAAATAAATCCTTTGATGAGTACCCCATAAAGTGGGGTTCTAGCACAGAAAGTGCTCCAGCTTCTTCCACAATTAACAGAAACACAAATAATTTATTTTGCATACTTCTTATAACTTTCACTTCTCTGACCACTCTTTTTAGAGTCTGATCGTCCATTTACCATACAAACTACCTGGCATGTGTTGGTTGTTGTCATGTTTGAAGAAAGATTTATCGTCACTTATGATGTTCATTGTTCCTTAAACATTTTTGTCCAGCTGTATTGTTTTTAGATTTAACCTGCCAGAGTTCATGATCTTTTCTATTTTGTTCATTTGCACACAACTTCAGATTTGGGAAATATGACTTCTTGCTTCTAATTATTTCCCTTAATCTGCTGATTTGCCATGCTGAGTTATTTTTCCTCTCTCAAACTTTTTTTGATAGAGAGCATATGTCCAACCTGTCCGTCCAATATAATGCTCTTAAATATTTTCTGGGATGCTTTCAGCTTACTTTTTGGCAAGCACCTTCATCCTTATGCAGTTATTTTTGAAGCTGAGCACAAGCTGGGTGTGGATTTTTTACTTGAAATATACACACATTTTACATATTTAACATGCATAATGAAATATCTTATTCTGTGTTGGAAAGACGGTGAACCTAAGTTAAAGCATAGATTAAGTTTTGCCAATATAAACTATTGATAATTTTGTATTGCAGTAACATCTTTAAATGAAGAATAGGTAATCTGTATTATCTGTAATTTCACAAAAATTATTTTGTCTATGAAGTTCAGAGTTTACTTATTTGTGCAAAAGACACACAGAATTTGCTATGTGTTTCTGACCGCAATTTAAAGCGTTTCAAAGGAGCTAACTTGTTTCTAATATGCACCATTGCACCAAATATTTCTGACAGTAGTTAAAAACCCCTGTCTTCTCTAGATAAACATAGTGAAGTCATACTGATTTGAATTGAAATAATATTCCTTCATAAAAAGAGAAATTAAAACAATGTCACAATTTTAAGAAATAGGAAATCTGGATCAACAGTTCAAAGAATAACCTTAATACACTTCTTTTGCTCTACAAGGTATACAGTTTTTTATTTATTTCAAGAGTATTTACTTAGCATACTGCTTATTTGGAAAGAACATCTAAGAACTCCCCTTAAATCATCACATTCAAACTTTTATTATATCAGGTCAGCAGTAATACTCCTAACCTGGGTGATTAAATAGAATTCTGGCTACTTTAGAGTGGTTTGTATGTCTCTGGGTATCATGGATATTAAGAGAAGTTGTTTATTTGAGTAGTTGACAAAATGTATACAACCCATGCTGTTTGTATTGCTATTTAAATTGCTGCTCTCAATTACTTTTTTTTTTTTAACTGTATTGCTTGGATGCTATCAGTTATTTTCAATTCCCCCTTTATCATCAATGTACAGTATCTCAAGAAAAAAAACACCACAAAGTTTTACTTTAACACATAGTAAAGTTAAACTTTGCAGACAGGATCTGGTAGTTTGTCGCTTTGAGTGGCAGTGAAGATTAGGTTTCTGTGCACAAAATTTCATTTGTTAAGGACCATTAAATGAAAATAAGAATTGTTTTTGTGACCTTCAATTTTCCTATACTGGAGACAACACCAGGAATCTCAAAACACTGGTAGGCATAAACTTTTTAAAAACTTTTTTGTCATTTATCATGCTTTTTCTGGTTATTTATATACTTAGGGGAAGTGTGACAGATGTGCCAGAATTGCAAAGTTAACTCAGGGGGAGGAATGGGGAAATAATCTTCATTGGGGTTATTGAACATAGTGAAAGGCTTGAAGTTCTTTATAAATGTGAAGGAAATGAAAGCAATCCCTCTGATGGAGACAAATCATGAAAGAATCTCTGCTATCATAAACTTGTGTGGATGTCTACCAGACAAAGAATAATTTTAGATACTTTTAAAAAATATTTTTTAAAAAAGCAATTGCATCTTTTTCTATTTAAAATTTGAAAAAAAAAAAAAAAGATATATTTTTATGTTCTAGGTGTGTGATAGCAGATCCTTTCTATCATACAACAATGATTACCAGCAAGGCCAAAATGTATCTTGTAGAAATATTGTTCCTAATGCAAGTCCTGCTTGGACAGAGCTTTTAGCAAAAGTCTTTAATATTATCCTCAATGTTGTTCTCCGGAAAAGTATTTCATGTCCTTAGTGCTGGGAAGAGGTACTCTCTGTGAGAGCAAAAAGAAACAGCTCTATTTAAGTACATAAAGACATATGCATTGGCATAACCTTTTCTCTTTTTCCTGTTCTTGCTGCTGCTTTTGTGAAAGTGCTACTTCCAGGTAGCATGCTGTTATCTCTTTAGGGGCATACTTCCAGTTCATACAGTAGACCAGCACAATTACAAACCAGATAACTTAACTCCTTTCTGTGATGCTTTCCTATGTTGGTTAAGGACCTTGAAAAGCTGTTTATTTAGCCTTGCTAAATGATTTCATATAGTAAATGGAGTTATACTGCTATTCTGTGAAGCTTTTTTTGAATAGTGAAGTGAAAATACACCAAAGAAACAAGGAATGGAACTAGATGCAGAGGCTAGAGGTGAAAATTAACCTTCATGTCTTCCCTCCCTAATTCAAGTGATTGATCACAGATATGTTTTAAAAAATATGAAAGAATAATTTGACCTTGCATCTAAAAAGTCACAATTGTACCTTTTTTGAAAAATCACATGAAACTAAACTAAAAATTCAAAATTCACTTTCCTTTTCAGTAGCAAGGGAAGCAAAATGCTTTCCTATGTATACTGTGTCTCATTATATATTTTAAATCTCTTCCCTTTTCTGATGAATTTTAAATGTCAATGAACACAAAGTGATGTGCTTCTGTTGCATTGCAGTCCTGGTCATAACAGCTTTATTACTCATTTTTACTTACACAGGGGAAAACCAGATTAATTTAAATATGTATTAGACACATAAGGAAATCGTCAAAAGACACGTACTACAGCAGCCTTTTTTGGTGATGTTGACTTCAACTGTTTAGGCAGCAACCAACTCTACGTTTCTTCAGCAACCGTGACAAAGCAACAATGCAATGCAAGAAACACAGAAGATGAAGAACATGGCAAAATGTACAAATACTGGTTTTGATCAGTATGACACTTCTTGGATTAAAACCAGTAGGAAAGACATAGCTGATCTTCCAATTAGCTGTGAAAACAAACAAAGCATAAACAGAGCCCAGAAGTACATGTTAAGTATGTACGCATTCCAAAATAAACTAGAGCAAAATCTCTCATTTGACATAACATATATACTCCTTGTATCTCGAAGTAGAATTTTTCATAAAAAGTATTTAATCCAAAATGGAAATAAGCAGTTATTATTAAAATTCTTAACTTCCAATTAAAGTTGATTTACTGATGTAAATCAAGTACTGTAATCTGAAAATTAAGACTTATTTTTGGCATATTTCTTCATTTTAAAGATCCTAATTTGGGTAACTGGAAAACAATTCCTATTTGGATCAAATAACAAGCACATTACTTTGTCCAGGAAGTATGTCTGTATTTTCTAAAGTTATTCTTTGGGCATACACAGGAAAAGACATTCACAGAGCACAGGTATGACTTGCCTTTTTTAACTCAAATTAGACAGTTTGCTCATCAAATATAGACAATAGTGCCTGACATGTCAATCAGTTTTTGTAGTCTGAGATCTTACCAGAGAACCAACCCAGAACATAAAAAAAAAAAAAAAAAGGAATATTGTAACAGGAAAGTCTAATAACAATATCAGTATGCTATCTGCTACCTATGCATCCACTGCAGTATTATTTTCAGTTTTGACCATAAATAATGAGCAACAGACTAGTTCCAGAGCTTCAAAATTTTAACCATAGTTTGTGAAAACAGAATTAAAGGGGTTAAGACCAACTCCCTAAACTGTTCCTTGTAGGTCCAAAGAAAACTGCAGCTCATGCTGAAGTACTGGTTCTGATACACAGTTAAGAAAAATTCTTTGTGGCTTTTGTGCATGCTCAGATTGCTTACTACCTGCACTGTAGGCTGGATTAGACCCCTATTTCAAGAGAACAATTTACTTCACTGTGTGGGGATCACTAATCCTGAAACCCGCTCTACAGTCTAGCAAAGCTTTTACTTGGAAAAGCAAGTTCCACAACAGCATAAATAAGAGGTCCCACATATGTTTAAAAACATCCTCATCTGCTATGTTTGGCAGATAAGCTCCACTGTGAGTCAGAGGCAAAGCACTTACATTTTGATTAAAGCCCTCTGATAATTGTCCCTTCAATAAATGAACATTTCACTAATCCCAGAACAGGGGTGGTGACTTCTCATGCAAGCATTTCTCCAGGAAGAGAAAGAGCTGCAAATTAGGCTTTCCTAAACTCAAATTCTGGAAAAGTGTGCAAGTTTCTAATGGCAAAATAAAGATAAATTATGCTAGATCTTAGTTTCTGCAGGTTCACCTAGTCCAGGTTTGCAGGTGGTTTGGACTGTTCTCTACCATCTGGGCAACTAAACTCTGCCTAGGATAGATTTTGATTCCTTAATTGGCAGTTGAAGAACAACCTTACACACATTTCTGGAAGGTAATCATGCGTCAGAAAGGCTTTAGTTCAATATACGGACAACTGAGAGATTTTTTTAGCCTCTAGTGTGCAAAAGTAAAGAGTGTACTCATGGCTTCAAAATCTATTACTTCAATCTAAAAGAAAAAGCTGGATAAAATTTAGCTGAAATTTAAAATCATCTACCCCAATGTTAAAAGCTATTTCAGGATGGGAAAATTGTCTTGCAAATGTTCTCATTTCTTTTCAGCTGTGAATTAACAAAGTATGAAATCAGACATGTAAAAAAGAAAAAGTCTCCACAGTATAATTTAAGTACAGTAAATTAAATACTGTGAGTAGACACTTGGGGATAAGAGAAAAAGGTTAAGTAGTGGGTACACTCAGGAAACGAACGTGACAGACATAAGTGAAGGTTGTAAAATATGGGGAGAAAGTGCCCAGGGAATGCTGAAGAAAGTCACAAAGACAAGGGAAAGGTAGCAAAAGATGGAATCTGAATCTTCTGATAAAGCAAAGGAAGAGAGAATAATTTTGCTTTCTGCTGCCTTTGTTTTCATTATCTTACAATCTAGCCATTTATATGCTTTACTTACTAAACAATCCTAAATCAAAGCTTATTTCTAGATAATTTTTTGAATGCTAGTTTCAAATATTTTCCTGAGTTGAAGTCATATGTTACTAGGTACCTGAGGATTTCTGATACAGGAAGACAGTCATTTTAATGTTCTTAATTTAAATAGCATTTCAGAGGTTTTCAATATGACTAAGGCGATACAGCTTTGTCTTCCATAAACATGACTAAAATCAGTTAAAACAAATCACCAAGAGTGAATCACAACACTATCAGTTCAATAGACATTTAACTAAAAGCAAAATTAATGAAATATATGAATCTAAATGTAAAAAAGTAAGTACTTTCACAGATCACGAAAGTTGTTACTAACAGAATTTCAATGAAATATAAAATTCAAAAAGAATGTGGGGTACTCAGATAAACACAAACAGTGGTTTTATCAAATATATCTTATAAACAGTTTCTTCTCTGTTATGACAATACATTAATACTCTTATACAACTTCATGAATTTAAGAACTGCATTTCTGTTTGAAAGCATTATCTTCACACATGCATTGAACATAATTATTAAATGACTCATGAAATCATGCAGAATGAAATATACTATTTCATAATGCAGTTCTGTGTTTAAGCAAGATAACAGTTTTCAGAAGCCTTCTTCAGTATTTTCATTAAATGGAAAATACCTACCATAACACAACAAAACTAAAAGTAGAATGTTACAGGGAAGAAAAGTTTTGTGGCTAAAAGTAATGTCTTTTATTATACCAAACAGTAGGACTGAAAAAGTAGACAAGTTTTTTGGCATATAGGCCCTTCATCAGGTCTACCTGAGCATTTGAGACTAGAAAAATAGCCTGAAAAGTGGCATGGGCAGCATAGGACTACCATCTCCTATCCTGGTCTTGCTGCCCATCCCACAGAAAGTTTGGCTCCATAAAACTCTATGTTTGGCTACATAAAACTCTATACTATATCCATCCATACTACGTAACACTTGGCTCTGGGTGCCCTCTGGGTAAACTTTCACCTCTTTAGCCCTCAAAAATGACTGTCTTTTTATAGAACCAGCATATATGCCAGAAGCCTTGGGGTGTAATATGAAGGTACAAAGCTTATCAGGATACTATTACAGGAATGTGGAGCGAACCAAACCTGACACAGCCTCGTCTGCCTCATCCATGCTGACTTTTGGAGTGTTCACCATGCTCGCTCTCTCTTGTTTGGCACTCAGGCCAAACCCCAATTAACCTCTTCCTCCTCCACATACTGAAATCTATCTTATAAGTTTCTTAACCCTACTATGAAAACTTTCACTCAGACAAACAGTAACTACAACCTTTTCTGCCAGTCTCCCAAATATCCTCCCCTGTGACTTTTCAGCTCACAGGGAATGCTGATATTAAAATAATCCTGTTACTTTTTTGGCTTTAAAATCTGAATCTGTCCATTTTCTTCCTTGTATTTCCATGTAAAATTCAAGTCCAATATTACAGTTAATTCTTACTGATTTATAGGAACTTTATGCAGGCCCAACAGGAACTTGAGAATACGGCTAGCTACCAATCTCCAATGACATATCTTATTTGGTAAACTGCAATGCCCTCCTCATACTGAAAGTAGACATGAAATCTGAAACATTGCAGATTGGATCAGCTAGTAAGACAACCAGGGGAGTAACCAAGACCAGTAGGTAAATAATAATAATAAAGGGAATATTCAGGAAAATCTTTCTGAACAAATTCTGAGAATCCCAGAAAAAAATTAGGCTGCAATGGACCTCTGCAGATCATCTATCCCAGTTCAACGCTGGACTGGAACAGACCTTTGGATGCAGCTTGCCTTCTACAGCCTTGCTAACGCAGTTAGGGTCTGCAGTTAGGGTCCATTGCCATAGCTGCGCTCTGCTGACTCAGCTTCATTCCAGAACATTTATTTTTTAAGAACCACTTCCATTTTATTCTGCTTTCAGCAGTCCAGAGTCACCATAGCATGGTTTTTATTTACTTATTAGTGCCCTTCCCTTCAATCTCCTTTTTCTCAAAACTGAGGAAACTATGTGCAGTGGAACTTTGCAGACATGTCTCCTTCCATCAGCAGCCATCACTGACAGAGGCTGCACGCTTCTCATAGCCAGGTCTAACAGCTTTGAAATTCAAAGTAGGACCTCCGTGAAACTTTAACTTGAAACAGAGGCTGATGTACACTACACAGCCAGCCTTTTCTGAAAGTCAATAGTATCCAGAACTGATAAGCCAATGATGCAAAAAGTCTGTATAAAATTTAGTATCTGCCACTCGCACTACTGGAAAAAGCTAAGGCGAAGAAAAGGTACCAAGACTTCTTTTGTTCCTCAGAGCACCGACGACACAGCAAATAAACAAGGAGGAACTGAAAAGCATTACTACAAGATGATTCCACCTCTACATCCCATTCTTGAAAATACATACATACGTGATTCTTACAGAAAACCTTCAGGATATACATATGCACACACACAAATAAACAAACATATTATATGTCTTAGTGAAAACATTGTGTTTTATGGCTAACACCAGCAATATCCAACACTTAGCACATACCATATTCCATTTTGAAAAATATTGATGTACTTCAGTTTATATTAGTCTTCACAATCTTATACAGAAGTAGTACTTCATCCACCACAGAAACACAACCAACCATGGCATGAAATGCAGCAGCTGTATAACAGCTTTTGGCAGATATACAGAAAAGTTTAATGAGAAGACTGGCCCAGGTAGCCAAAGCTACAGATGAATTAAATAGTGAGAATATTGTTACCCAAGCTGAAAATTTGACAAGGATATTGAATTAACCTGTTATCCAAACGGCTATGATGCTTTTAGCCTGGTTTAATAAATAAAAAACCAACCACACTCTATGTCACTGTCTAAATCGTCTGTCTCCCATTTGTTTCCCTCCCTCCTGCAATAGCTTTTGAGCTTCTTGGCCAATTTCAACCAAATTCAACAGACAAGTAGAGGTCTCAGAAATACTACATTCCTATAAACTTTCTGAAAATGAGACAGGAGAGAAGAAGAAACCCCATTTATGTCTCCACTGAGAGACTGCAATGGGCAAGAAGACCTTATTAGATATCAGGAAACCTGTATGAGAGAAAGACCTTCTAAATCTCTCTGTTATGGAAAATCTTCAGTCACTGCTCATTAAACATCTAAGACAATCAACTTTGAGAAATAAGTCCACCAGAAATCCAGCTTACTTAATTCCAAGTCATGAAAATAATTAAAAACTATAAGAGGTCGGGACCTGGGATTCGTTATCTCATGTAAAAGGCATTACTTTTCACAGGAAGGAATAAATCTCACAAGGCTATTCAAGCAAGAGAATCTTGCCCAGACAACTTTTCTGTGCCTTTTGACAGAGCCTTGGGTTTGTATGATACAATATATCCATTGCTTCCTTTCAACTGTTCCTCCAAACTCTTTTCCCTTACCTTAAAATATACATTTTTGCATGAGTATTCTCAACATTAAGTATTGTCACACATATCTGTATAATTACAAACCTATTACAGTAAGGATGAATATTGTATCTTCATATTGTTACTAAAGCCTTATGATTATGAATAAAAACTAAAATATAACCTGCTTTTAACCACTGAGTTTTCAACCAGGAAAAGTTGCATGTTATTAGCAAAAGTGTAAAGGTTTAGAAAAGAGATTTTAAATGGTTCCCTCTAATGCTGGGCTTAATTTAGATCCTTTTATTTTTAATTTAACTCCACACAGTGGTTCTTACCCTTTGATGGTATTCTAGGACCATTTGTTCTTCATTATGTAATGGAAAGGAGGTCTGCATCTAGTATGTGAATATCACATTTATTTAGAAGATAAACGGACATTCATCTCAGCCAAAGTGGCATCAGTTGTGACTATGCATAACAACCAAAACTTCCAAAATCTTAACTGACTGCAAACTTTCAGAACTCTTCGGCACGAAGTTACTATAGTTCACTCATGTGGATTACTCATTTGGATGTGGCTATGCGGGCCAGAATTCATCTCACCAAACACAGATAACATCAGCCATACTTACCTAGGCCCCCTCCACAGACAATGGAGAGAGGCAGACACTTCTAGGACATGATTCATCTCCTCCTCAAGTAGGAAGAGATTTAAGATAGATATGGTGAAACCACCCATATCTCTATAAAAGGAGCCTAGCTGACTGGTGGTGATGCAGTCAAATCACATTCCTACACTTTGGCAATATCCTGTTTTAGGAACTTATGTGCTTATTCTGATGCATGATTAAATATGCAGTGTGAGCACCTGTTGGTGGAGAGACACCAAGCATCATCCAATAAATCATTTGATAATGAGTCAGTAACCCACTGATACCTAGTTAGTCATTTTCTTTCAGTCAGTGAAATTATCAAAGAGAAAATGTATTTGAATTCAAGGAGACTACAAACTTGTAAAAGGAGTTCTGAATACACATAGTTGGACGCTCCATATTAATTCAAGTACATTTCAAAGAAGTTAGAATTGATTTTGATAACAGTTCCTGAGATAGAAGGTTATTATCACACCATCAAGCCAAAAAGAAGTGTTCAGCCGAAGCATGGATCCATTCTTGACTAAATTTAACTTTCAGTATGATAGATAAACAGAAAAATTTAGAGCTACAAACATCAGAGATTTACTACTGCAAATCATATATTTATATAAGTACAGTAATACCTCTGTATAATCATATGATAGTGTAAAAGATTTAAAAAGTACTAAAAGTTAGCTTCTTAATATTACACAAGTGCAAGTTTAAACTTTGCAACTTAATACTGCATTTAATTGTAAAAACAAGCATATTTAAACTATCAGAATCTAAAATACTAATTGTATATAAAAATGAACATTTAAATTTAGGTCCTAAAATAAATCACCTAAGCAGCAACATGATCCTCAAATCAGGACAGAATGAGCCTGAAATGTTGCACAGAAAATCAGATGGGGGGGCAAGCTCAATACATCAATCTAATAAGTAAAGAACAAACAACAAACAACTCAATTATTAATATGCTAATACTTTAATACAGTTATAAAAAGACATTTAAAAAATTGTTACTTACTTTAGAGATCTGAAACAATGCAGACTTCTGAATAAACTACAACCAGTTTCTTCCCAAGAGAGAATTGTCTAACTTTTCCACTACTTTCAAATCTGGAGTGGAAGATATTTTAGGCCTGGCCAAATATCACTGGAAGAAAATTCGTTCACATGTTTGGCTGTGTTTTGCATTCCATCCTGTTGCTTTGGCATACAGACGCAGCTAATTATAATCTGTGACATAAGCGGCCAATTCTACTGCTAAAATGGTTGTGTACTGACTCCAGAAATGAACTGCCCCACTGTAAGACATACCAATCCATAATGCATACGAAAATGGCCCAACCTGTCATGCCAACTGCTTTATTAAAATCTGAGAATATGCAGCACTTCATAGAATCTGCATGTAAAAACTATTAACATAGTTAGCTGCTAACAGCACACAATGCAAGACCAGAAACAAAAAAGACTTCTGCTTTCTTTTCTGAATCCATATGTAACATCCAACTGAATTTTAATAGTTGTTTTTCTGAAAACTTTTAATTGTAATGCTAACATTATTCTAACTATAATCTATACTGGCTATACATAATAGCACATATGACATATTTTATACAATAACCACACTAACAATTACCAACCTTTCCAAAAAAGTTAAGCCACTCATGGTATTTAAGGAAGATGCATATGAATACCAAGAGCTATAAAAAAAAAAAGTTGCATATATTACATATTTTAAGATGATATTATAGAAATTATGAGACATCTTTTTTCAAATGCAGAAACAAGAATTCCAGCCCACACTGCTTACATTAGACTGACTATACAAACAATGACCAACAGACTTTCTGTTCAACCTATGATATTTTAGAATCTGTGCGGTAGCTGTCTGCAATTTAAAAAGCATTAAAACATACATTTGTAAGATTTACAGAATAAAAGTTTTGTGCTATGTGAAGCATTGCAATCATCATCATCCATGTGTTTGGACAATTTCATTTCTCAAAGCACAATGTTTCCTTTTTTCAAGCCATGCACTCACACTGTTATCATGCTTTAGAAGATGAAGCTCCTATCAGACATTTAACAGCTGCAGATCATAAATTTAGTAGTGACACAAATGCAACTGATCAGAGGCTTACAAGATACTTCTTTCCCTTTATGAATTCTGTGACCATTAATCCTTTATCAGACTCTGTTTACATGAACAAATGGAGAAGTTCTTTTCTACACAAAGGAATTAATTCACTGGTATCTGGCAAAAATGATAAATATTTTTCATAATAAAATATTTATTGATATCTTTAAAACAACTTTTATATTTAATCTCATGGATTTATGAAAGATAAACTGAGACGAAAGCATTTGTATATTGTGTTAACAGCAAAGCTTTTCTTTAATTGAAATTCCCTGTAAGTATTAGAGGAATAAACCTATAAATGCCAGATAGTTTTGAGGGGTTCATTATTTAGTCATTATTTAGGTGATAGGGTATTCATGTCCAGGGATTTCCTGCAAAATTTTTTGTCTATTCTTGGAGAAAAGCAGAGATAAAACTGGATAGAAGACCCCCTAAACCCAACATTTTAACTTCATTTTAATATGTTTCCTTTTGGCATATTTGTAATTATTTGATTTCTCAATTTATAAAAAAAGATTGACTAACATAGTGCCCAGCTACAGAAAGAGATTATATTATATTATATTACATTACATTATAGCATTGGGCTATGATTAATGGGATGAAATTTAACAAGTCCAAATGCTGGATCCTGCACCTAGGATGGAGTAATGCCAGGCACAAGTACAAACTGGGAGAGGAGTGGCTGGAAAGCAGCCCTGCAGAAAGGGATCTGGGGGTGCTGGTCAGCAGCAGGCTCAACAGGAGTCAGCAGTGTGCCCTGGCAGCCAAGAGGGGAAACCGCATCCTGGGGTGCATCAAACACAGCATAACCAACCGGTCAAAAGAGGTGATTATCACATGTATTCAGCATCGGTGCGGCCTCACCTTGAGTACTGTGTGCAGTTCTGGGCCCCACGATTTAAGAAGGATGTAAAGGTCCTTGAATGTGTCCAGAGGAGGGCAACAAAGCTGGTGGAAGGGCTGGAAGGAATGTCCTGTGAGGAGCGGCCAAGGACTTTGGGCTTGTCTAGTTTGGGGAAAAGGAGGCTGAGGGGCAACCTCATTGCTCTCTACAGCTTCCTGAGGAGGGGACGTGGAGACGGAGGTGCTGATCTCTTCTCCCTGGTATCCAGTGACAGGACGCATGGGAATGATTCAAAGCTGTGCCAGGGAGCCCTAGACTGGACATTAGGAAGCATTTCTTTACCGAGAGGGTGGTCAAACACTGGCACAGGCTTCCTAGAGAGGTGGTCGATGCCCCAAGCCTGACAGTGTTTAAGAGGCATTTGGACATTGCCCTTAATAACATGCTTTAACTTTTGGTCAGCCCTGAACCGGTCAGGCAGTTGGACTAGATGGGCGTTGTAGGTCCCTTGCAACTGAAATATTCTATTCTATTCTACTCTATTCTATATCACCCAGTAGCCCTCTTTATGGACAGAACTTTTGTATTATTTTCCACGTTTGATTATGCTTCTTGTCTAGATTCATGATGTCTTTTGTCTACCCTTCTACCTATCTAATATCTGCAAAGTAAAATTTCTAAAAATGACAAGAACAAATAAATACCTCAGTATCTTCTGAAGTTCTCATGAAGTAGGACTGAAGCAAGAGCAACTGTCAGTGAGTTCTTGATCATCTGAAGGCAGCTGTCTTCCTATTTAAATGCAAAGAATGAAAAGAGAAAGGAAAAATTTTCATGAGTATGGGGAAAGAACAAAATATATTCCTGAATTGCCCTCCTGACTACTTTAACTGAAAACATCTTACAAGTGATGGACCAAAATCCACTGAGATTAAAATTGTGGAATGCAAATGAAACACTGGACACCCAACGCCTGTTTGGACTGCAAATGTTCACGACAGCACAGTTTACAGTAAATAAGAAATAAATATTAGTCCAAAATCTATGTGAAAAATAATAAGATTTCTGTTGCAATGTTAAAATTCAATCTAGCATTAGAATGCATTAGTGTAATGAACAATGACTTCAATTATGGGGTTTCATGCATCTGTGGAAAAACTAAGTCTTTTTCTCAGTCAAGTAATTATCTTCACAGTTCAAGAATGCTGATGTCCTGTTTCTCACCAAAACCTGCCAACCTCTTTTTCATCTGGATTTTGAAAGTCAATGACTGACGACTTAGTCCTGGAAAAGTAACTAAGCAAACATATTTATCTTCCACATTGAGTATGAGTCCACTCATACCAGCACTTGACTAACTAGAAGTACTTGCAAACTTATGCCATGAAAAAACAATGGAAAAAGATAAGTAAATTGTGGTTTGACTATTCTGCCATTAAAAGTTGTCAATTTTTTTTTAGAGCAAAAAAATTAGAATTTTGACAAAAATTCTGTGTATACCTACAAGATTTCAAGAACATCTGCTTACCCCTCAAAGTACAAGACAACACAATGGTGGAGAAGACAATGACTATCGCATACCAGTTTAACTAATTCATCTAAAACAGACACAGAAGCCATTTGGTCCTATCTGTATCAACTTCTCTAACTTATTCAGATAATTTTCAAGTCTGTGACATGTTTAAAGAGTGTGATAAGGATTTGTTAAGCAAAGGGCATTTAGGGCAAAAGAAGGATATTCTAGCCTTTATGGAAAATAGAGTTTATCTTAGAAATAAAGTACTACACAAAAATTTTACAGTTAATAATAATAAGAAATTTTAGCTTTATTTTATTCTCCATGTTAGATTTTCTCTGATTATTTCTCAAAAGGCAGCATGTGTCCATAGAGGCTTATAAACTGCAGTCAGGAAATAGATTCTTAGATCATCTGTGCAGTCAAAAGAGTATCTGGCTAGTACTGGAATCATGCTCTTACTTCATTTGCAGTATCTTTCTCTTTGTGGCCTAAAATTAGTCAGTGTCAGTCACACTCCCTCCTCAGAAAAAAAACCAAGACACCCCGAGCCCTTTGTATCCCCAAAATTGCATTGCAAGAGATCGTTAATAATGAAGTTAACTAAGAATAGAAGTCCTCTACTGCTGAAAACTGTAATTATGTAGCAAACAGTAAATATAGCTAAAATTAGGATGTGTAACTCCAGACGAAACAGAAGTTTCACCATATGAAAAATTAAAAGATACCTTGATAAAGGTTCAGAGTTCAAGTAGCACAGCAAAAGCAATTTACATTAAGGATAAAATGGCACATACTTTGGAAAAAAAAGTAAAATTCACATGAAAATATATACCTATTAGAATTACCAAATGCAAAAAAAAAAAAATCACATGCAAATATTTATCTATTAGAATCACTGAATGCAAAACCCAAAACCAACCAAATGCTCAAGCAATTAAAGTGGGGGGTAATTTTATTAATGGTCAGAAAATATAAAAAGTAATTAGTTGCTAGACATCTCTAGACTTCCAAGAACTGAGGGAAAATGCCCAAGTCTTCTCAATTCTTGTTCTTGTGTATGTTAGTCACTTGTGAGCTTGAATAATGAAGCAACAGAAGAATCACCTTTTCAAAAAAGATTTTTTCCAGTTCTCCAGACTTCCCACTACTATTAGAGGCTCTAATATGATATGAAACAAGAACTGTTGGAAACAATTTTTTCTAATGTTTCCCTCCAAAGCATTTTGACTTAGCTATGTTTGATGTGCTTTTTAGATTTGTAAGGAATAGGACAGCAGGCCATTTACTGATAGATTGAGACCTTGCTCCTTCCTAAGAATAGGGCTATGTGAATATCTAGAAAGGGATGTCATTTTCTAAACCTGAGCAAAACAGTGAGCCAAAGGAGGACTTAATCTTCCACATATAAATAGAAAGAAACATTTGAAAGTTACTGTTGCACCTATTAAAGCTATAAAAATGTAACTTTTAAATAGTTACTTAAAAAGGTGGAAAATACTCCCATAGGAACCTTTTGGAATACAAACACAGGACCCCCAAATATACAAGGCTTTAAGGGAGATCTGCCTAGACCATTTCATTACATGATATCTATGAGGAGGTTCAAAACAGCTTTGAAACTCAGAATATTTATGTTTTATTAGAGTATGAAAAAGAATAAACTAAAACAGAAAAATCTGAAAATGACTATGCAAGACAAGATAAAAATAAAAGGACTTATTTTATAAGTATCCAACTGCCCAGCGTGTCAGTGCACAGCAGGTCCTTGTGCCTGGTTTCTAGGAATTTTTTCCATTTGTGAGCATGAACAGCTGGCTGTGGGTCTACTGCCTGATCATCCTAGCAGTATTTCAATCTCTGCTTGTCTCCCAGTTCCTTGCTGCCACACTGCTCTTCTCTATCCCTTTTTTTGCCATATTCTGTCACCTGGACTCTCCTCCCCAGCATGTTCAGTGGCTCCAGAACAGGAACCTTTTTCACCTCCTGTTCACCTGCTCTACTCACTCTCTTTTCAAATTAACGTAGGCACAAAATGAATTTATATAAAACAGATTCAAACTGTCACAGAGGGCTGGTTGTTTTTTTTGGGGGGGGTGTTAAATGGTATCTTCTGCTTGGATTGCATCATTACACAATTTGATTAAAAACTATTTAATTTCTGTGGGTTTAATTCTGTATTATCCTTTAAAGACATTAAGTAGTGAGGCAGCAAGTGAAAAGCTGCATGTGTACTTTGTGCTCACTGCTGTACTCTGTGCGAAGACGAGCCTGACAGGTGAACTGGAATAGATGTAACATGGGACAAATTGATTTTCTAAGAGCAAACAAGCAAGCTCAGGTTTGTAGACCCTTTCAAAGAGTCAAGCTGAGGAGGGAAAGACTAATTTGGAGGCTGCGGCTTGCGTGCAGACTGCAAGACACAATGGGGAGACCTTGCTACAGTAGTATCTTCAAGGCAGAAGATGTTGCCTAACTTAATACTAGGGAGAAAATAACCCACCGAACATTAAATGTCCAAGCAGATTTGGAATGATTTTGTCCTAGTGCATTGTTGGTACAATTCGAGCATTCTCCTAAGTATGAAATTCAACTACTGTTGGCTTGAAGAAGTTAATTGTTAGCTTTTTCTCAAGAAGAAAAGCAGAAATGTATACTTTGGGTTATATGAAACTCTACAATATTCTGGACAGGAGAGTGGAGTAAAGCACTTTTTAATAGGTTCATTATTCTGTGCATTGGGATTTTTATTTTAGGATATGATTCACTGCGCACCTACTCACAGCTCTGTCTGAAAGCATGCTGTGACAGGCAGAATAGTATATTTACAGTTGTATTCTGTACAGTATTTCAAATCACTTCTACAACAGATGTCAACAGCACTGACAATCAATAGAGAACCATGTTTCATGTTCTTTGGTCACAACATTTCCTTTTACATCACTTATCCTTTACTAAAAACAAAAGCAAAAACCCCAAATCCACTAAACGTCCAGAGCAGGATAGTCTAGTCTTCTGCCTTGTGATATCTGAACACTGAAGAATTCAGGTGAAACACATGGCTGTCACCCAGTATAGGTGGCTGTATAAAACAGAAAACTGAATGACTGTCCCTCCATGATAGAATAGGTTTAACAGGTCTTGGAAGCTCTGCATCTGTGCCCATATTGGATAAAGGTTTGTAGAGATACAAACCCTAAAGAATAAAATGAGTTTACCACTCTCTTTTGCTTTCTTCCTCTTTCTTTTATCTCCTTTCATTTTTTGTTTCCTTCCCTACTCACAGATATATCAGAAGTATAGCTGATCAAGAGATATAAAAGCCCCCCATTTTCTTTTATCATTAAATGTTATTTTTCAGTAACATATATTTAATTCTGACATAATAAAGCAGGTGTATCTAATCTGCATTTGAAATAAACAGTTTTAGATGCTTTTATATGCTTTTAAATCCTGTGATTCAGTGTCTAATTCACTAGTTACAATAGTTTTTTCATTCAGCACCAGCATGCATCTTCCCAGAAAGAAAGGAAGCATGAGAGAAAAAAAAAAGAGTTAAGGCACACAAGAAAAATGTTTCCAGTTCCAAAAGATTTAGAAGAGGAGAAGTGGAAATATGAAAATTACAGTGCTCTGGCCAGGAGACCTTAACAGAAACCTTGGTCCCAGAGCTCATTCCCTGACAGACTCAATGCCCAGAAAGTTTTAGTGGATTGCAATTTTATATTTGGAGCAACTGACTATTAAATTATTTCCATAGGAGGAACCTACATTAGTTTAATTATCTTAAAACTGCAGTCATCAATAACAGTGATAAAAAGATGGAACACTAGTTAAATATTTAAGAGAAAAGATATAGTGCTAATATAGTGCTTCTTTCTCTGTTAAACAACTGGAAAAAGTTATTGTGGGATGGTCATACTATAGACCAGCATGTATGCTCCAAGAGAGAGAATGAGTAAGATTGGCTGTTTAGCTAGTATAAATTAAATGAATACATTCTTAATTTGTTATGAGTCCTAAAGAGAACTTCCTTAATGTCTTTTGTTGCACAGGTTCAGCTTTCAAAATCTCAGAAGCACTTCCAAAAAACGAACTAAAATTTAAAAGCTAACAGAAGAAAACAGAAGAAAATAAATAAAATTGAAGGAGGAGTTAACCCAAAGGTATGTTTTAGCTAATATGTAACATGTGGTCATTTACTTAACTAAATCTTGCTCCAAGAGAAATGAGGATGTTAGCAATAATCTAGACAAAAAGAAGTTTTAAATATTTTCATTTTACATGTGTCCTGGTTTTGGCTGGGATAGAGTTAATTTTCTTCCTAGTAGCTGGTACAGTGCTGTGTTTTGGATTTAGCATGAGAACAATGTGACAACACACTAATGTTTTAGTTGTTGCTAAGCAGTGTTTATACTAAGCCAAGGATTTTTCAGCTTCCCACATTCTGCCAGCAAGGAGGTGCACAAGAAGCTGGCAGGGAGTATAGCCAGGACAGCTGACCCAAACTGGCCAAAGGGATATTCCATACCATATGACGTCATGCTCAGTATATAAGCTGGGGGGAGTTGGCCAGGGGGCAGTGATTGCTGCTCAGGGACTGACTGGGTGTCGGTTGGTGGGCAGCGAGTGGTTGCATCACCTCTTGGGTTTTCCCCCCGCCTCCTGTGTTTTGTGTGTCCCCCCCCCCCCCCCTTTTACTTTCCATTACAATTTGTTGTTGTTGTTATTATTTTATTATTTCAAGTATTAAACTGTTCTTATCTCAACCCATGAGTTTTCTTGCTTTTGCTCTTCCGATTCTCTCCCCCAGCCCACCGGGGCGGAGAGGGGAGGGTAAGCAAGCAGCTGTGTGGTGCTTAGTTGCTGACTGGGGTTAAACCACAACAACATGATTGCTTGTGCTGACATGTTCTGATGAATATTCAGTGTAAAAGACAAACAGGAATAATGAAGGCTTCAGCTGTGTAAGAAAGTTACATGAGTTTACATGATCTATGTCTAGAGAATTTGTCTTTATATTTACACATATAAAACAGAACTTTGAAGTGGATCTGCTTAAAACTTTCCCTTACAGTGAGGTCCTCAAAGTAAACCAGAAGTTTTTTTAATCTCAATTACACTATAAAATATAACCTTTTTTTTTTTCCTTTTAAACAGAGAACCTGGAAGCAGCCAGGTAAGGCAGAATATAAATAGAAGACAGCTTATAAACAAGTCATTTCCTGCCCATTTCTCTTTGTTCAAAGAGAATCCTTGCTCAAAGAGACTCCTTGCTTTCAGACCTGATGTCTGTCCCCTCAGTAATTGTATGAGTTGCAGAAAACTCTGAAGTTTCCTCCAGAATCATGGAGTTTTCCATTTTATCACCTGTGAAATCTGACTTGCAGCTCTGTGGCCTTTGCAGCAATTTATCCTCTTGACTGTTCCTCCGGAGCTGCAGGCTCCTAGACCCTTGCTGTGTTTCTCTCTGCCTTTTTACTCTTCGGTAAACTTGTGTTTTTTGAAATCGTCTTTTCTGAAGTATTTTTCAATGTCCTTAAGCAATGAACAACCTTCTCCGCTTCCATGAGGTCTTACCTGACTCAGTCGCTCTATTAATGGAACACAGCAAGTAAGAAGAACAAAAAGCCACCAAGTTAGGCTATCTGCCATACCCACCTATGTTTACATTAGCATCGCATGCAGTAGGATGAATTAGGTAATGGACAAAAAGATAACACTTTTCTTCAAAAGCTTGCACAGTATAAGCCACATTATAACCAAATTATGTGTTCTCTGAAATCAGACGTATTTCCACTGTTACTGAATGAAATCATTTCTTGCAGACAGAGTAGGAAAAGCTTTTATCCAATACTGATTATATCCTGTGGTTTTTTTGGTAGCCAAGAAAAATTCATGTTCCCAAAGCATTTTACTTTTCCTTTAAAACTACACTATGAAACACTGAATGATTAATGATTTTCCATTTTACAAGTTGCCATTGTAAAACTGTTCTGAAGTAGATTACTCTTAATTTTGCACTCAAAATCACACTATACCCTATGACTCACTAAAAGAATGTCAGGGAAAAAAGCCTTAGCATTTTAAAATACCAACAATATGGGGGGAGGGTGAGAAAAGGCACAATAAAAAGCATTTTTAGGGCTATAAAGTAAAGCAGCCTAAACCACATATACATTAGCTATTATTTTGGAAACTAGAAGTATACAGTATGTTGTAGCATTTCCATTTTTCACTCTGCAACTGAGTCCGAGTCCCTCACTTCTAAATTGCTAAGGTCAGTTTAGATCTGTACCATACAGGTACAGAGGCAACACAGCGAAACAGTTCACAGAAAGAATTTCTCACCTTGAAGGCCTGGGCAATCTTTGGTTAAAAAAAGGCAGCTACATTTAAAAATATAATTTAATTGATGATTTCCTGAGATCACTCCATGGAGACTCTGTATTGAACCATGTTTAAGAATGCCAGACTGATGTACTTAATCCAGAGTCACTTTTCTGGATCAAGATGATTGTCCTCATAGAATCATAGAATCATTAAGGTTAGAAAAGACCTCTAAGATCATTGAGTCCAACCGTCAACCCAACACCACCATGCCCACTAAACCATGTCCCTAAGTGCCGCATCTACTCGTCTTTTAAATACCTCCAGGGATGGGGACTCCACCACTTCCCTGCGCAGCCTGTTCCAATGCTTGACAACCCTTTTGGTGAAGAAATTTTTCCTAATATCCAATCTAAACCTCCCTTGGCGCAACTTGAGGCCATTTCCTCTCGTCCTATCGCTAGTTCCTTGGGAGAAGAGACCGACACCCACCTCGCTACAACCTCCTTTCAGGTAGTTGTAGAGAGCGATGAGGTCTCCCCTCAGCCTCCTTTTCTCCAGGCTAAACAACCCCAGTTCCCTCAGCCGCTCCTTATAAGACTTGTGCTCCAGACCCTTCACCAGCCTCGTTGCCCTTCTCTGGACACGCTCCAGCACCTCAATGTCCTTCTTGTAGTGAGGGGCCCAAAACTGAACACAGTAGTCGAGGTGCGGCCTCACCAGTGCCGAGTACAGGGGCACGATCACTTCCCTACTCCTGCTGGCCACACTAGTTCTGATACAGGCCAGGATGCCATTGGCCTTCTTGGCTGCCTGGGCACACTGCCGGCTCATGTTCAGCCGGCTGTCAACCAACAACCCCAGGTCCTTTTCCGACCGGCAGCTTTCCAGCCACTCTTCCCCAAGCCTGTAGCGCTGCATGGGGTTGTTGTGGCCGAAGTGCAGGACCCGGCACTTGGCCTTGTTGAATCTCATACAGTTGGCCTCAGCCCATTGATCCAGCCTGTCCAGGTCCCTCTGCACAGACTTCCTACCCTCAAGCAGATCAAACTCCTGCCCAACTTGGTGTCCTCTGCAAACTGACTGAGGGTGCACTCAATCCCCTCATCCAGATCATTGATAAAGATATTGAACAAGACCGGCCCCAAAACTGAGCCCTGGGGAACACCGCTCATGACCGGCCGCCAACTGGGTTGAACTCCATTCACCACAACTCTCTGGGCCCGGCCGCCCAGCCAGTTTTTGACCCAGCAAAGAGTGCACCTGTCTAAGCCGTGAGCCGCCAGCTTCTCTAGGAGAATGCTGTGGGAGACAGTGTCAAAGGCCTTACTGAAGTCCAGGTAGACCACATCCACAGCCTTTCCCTCGTCCACTAGGCGGGTCACCTGGTCATAGAAGGAGATCAGGTTGGTCAAGCAGGACCTGCCTCTCATGAACCCGTGCTGGCTGGGCCTGATCCCCTGGTTGTCCCGTACATGCCTTGTGAGCGCCCTCAAGATGAACCGCTCCATCATCTTCCCCGGCACCGAGGTCAGGCTGACAGGCCTGTAGTTCCCCGGATCCTCCTTCCGGCCCTTCTTGTAGATGGGCATCACATTGGCAAGCCTCCAGTCGTCCGGGACTCATCAGACAGACAATAGAAGTTCAGCATTTAGCTGAGATCCTCAGGAGTTTTTACCCCTTATGATGTTCTAGGAAGACAAAAAGAAGTCCAATGGAAAGGAAGCAGAAAAAGGACAATCAACTTTTCTCACAATCACCATAATAAAATAGCAATTTGTGCTCTGACCTTCTGTGGAAGAAACTCAAACAGCCTTTAAAAAGCAAGAGTAGAAGTGTACAGCAAATAATTTTTAAGAATCTGGTTTGAAGTTCTGAACTTGTATAGAAGTAGAGCCTTAGTACCAAAGGTTAAGTCACAGCCCTTGATACATCAGAACTTTTCTGAGCTACCATTCACTACAAAGACTGTAAAAATAACAATTATTAATGTTAATAATATACCCCAACAATCTATTGGCTCTACTGAGATTTTAGCTTTGCCAAAATGCAGGCAGAAAAATTAGGCACATGAGAAGTGTATTTAATTAGGAACTTGCCATCTGGCAAGAGCAAGTAAATTATAAGTGTAGTCTTTTAATATAGAAGAAGCTATAATCAACCAGGGAATAGACCATAAGCTATTTCTTTTTCGATTGAAATGCATAAATTAGGTATGGGAATAGTGTAATTACCTAGTATTTTGAAGGGTTATCCATGAGGCCGAGCTGTGGGCAACCACAGCACGCAGAGTAACCATAGTAAAACTGTTGACCTAAAATTGACAGATATAAATTGATAATTTTGGCAGCCTTTAAGCATCTGACACCCTACCTTATTAATCAAAGTTAGAACATACTTGGAAAATAAATAGCTGCATTAGTTTAAACAAGAAATAAAAGCATGCCTAACATTCTTTCTGGAGTGCTATCTGGAGCAATGTTTATTATAACTGGGCATCTCATTCTGACAGGCTATTTTGAAAAAAATAAACAAAAGCCAAGTACAGAAACAGGCAACAAAATTAAGTAGGCTCTACTCAGCTGCTCTCATTGTGCACAGGAGACAATTGGTTTGATTTTAGTAATAAACATCATCAACAAACGCCTAAGTTTCTCCTTTAGTGAACTTGTGATTCGTAATAGTTTCAGAATTACTAGTCAAAGTAACAGAAGTTATGGTTAAAAGTCCTTTTCCCTGTTATTTAGTCAAAACATTTTACTTTACATCTTTACTCCTCACACTTGGTTGGCTTTGCGTCAGGTAAAGTGAGAACAGCTGCATCCTAATTAGTGTGATCATCTCATTTACTGTCTGGATAACTATACTACCTAGGCAGGCTGCTTCATTTTTAGCTGTGCAGTCAAACATCAGCTGTTAGCAAACGGCTGCAGTACCAAACATAAAGCTAAGTCACAGACCAGCCCCTCCAGCAGGAAACAACTTCCAGAACTTCACTGACCATTGCCTAAGATAAAGGTGTCTGACAGCCTCTGACCTACTCTGTTACATTTTTTTAATCCCTCAGAGCACATAAGCACCAAAACCAGTGTAAAAGTGTGTTGTCCTGGCCAGTTACTGTACAAAACAGAACGGACCCTTTTATTCACAGCATAATTACCTGCATACCCAGTTTAACCATGACATACAGCTATCTGTACTGTTTGTAGCATTTTCTAAGGAAGTATCCTTGATGTTTCCTGGAATATTGATAGGAAGAGGCCTTAAAGGATGACCAGTAACATACGAGTAGTCAGTGCCAAGCCTTTCAGATTTTCAGAATGTGCACATATCTTTGGGGCTTTTTTTCTTTATTTGTGGTTGTTAGACTTTATAATTAACTGATTTTACCTGCCTCATAGGATCCTTAAAATTTGATTCTGGGCTTAGCAAAACCATCAATACCACACCACTTAATTTTTACATTCTCAAACAAGCTCTAGTAGCTACTTAACGTACTTCTCTTTCCTGAGTAACTGTGCTTGATGTGCTTGGATTTTAAGCTTTTTCTAAAGTCAAGGACATAGTGGTTTACTATCAATAGCTAGTAGTTCTTATTTCTTACACAATTTAATACTCCTTCACTGCCTTCTATATAATAGCCCCAAAAGAAGAAAAAAATGAACGAAGCTGCATTTTAAAAACAGACATATAGCCCGATACATACCTGGGTGCATGTGACAATATATATAGGTATCTCCAAAAATTCCCCCACAAGTCTCTACTGGTTGCCACGGGACAGAGCAGACAAAAAGGATGGTGGTTTTTTAGGCTACTGAAATAGTTCAGGAAGAAAAGTTCTGGCCAATACTATATTCAGATTTTCTCCAGAGAATGGTACAGGAAGAAAAGCAATATTTTTTGATCTTTCTCCTTAAATTTTTAAGACTGAATCAAGGAGGGATTGGCACTTTGACACCCAGGGCTAGAAGAGAAGTTGTCTCCAGCCATACTGATTTTCATGGCAGGGTCACTGAATATGTCATAGGCTGAAGACTGGGAAGTCAGGGAAGACAGAAACCGAGTGTTGCATTTGTGATATTCAGCATCCAGCAGCACATAGGAATATTCTTCCTGCAGCGACACGGATGGCCAAGTGACTGCGAAAAAGTTAAGACAATGACTCACCTTTAGGTTACATATTCAGAAACTGTTTGGAAGAAGTTGAATGAAAATGTGTTTGGACTGTTGCTGGGGAAGTTGCTCAATCCTTGGGGCAGATTATAATGATGCTTCATGGGAAGGCCATACACTGAGAGACCAGGACAAGAGCAGGTGGTAAAGTACTGTAGGAAAGTTTGACCTTATTCTGAGATCAACTAATGGAGGTAATCTCACTGCCATAAGAGACAGACCCTGAACATACACAATACTTTGAAGTATTCTGTTAGATTTTTCTAACTAACACAAACAAGTCTGTCTATCCATACTGCACGTTGGTACTTTACACTGTAGGCCAGACAAAACACCATAGATCATACACCTTAAATTTTAAACAGTTTTAACAATCACAGATGCATTAAATAATTTTAAAACTAATTAGAAAGCTTTAGTTGTTACACTGTGGTACTCCAAATTACTCACAGTGACAAAACTGGTTTCTCAAGCCACAGTCTTGCAGAGATACGCACATGAATTAGACTATATATTTTTTGTACTTCCTAGACTACAATGGGATCACTGGCAAACATAAGTGTAAGCATAAATTTAAATTTTCACATAACTGTAGTCTATTTAATTACCTGTTTGGTCCATATCTGGCAAAACAATGTTCAAAAAGATACTCCAAATATATTAGTATAGTTTCATGGATTACATCAGTGGGTTTTGTTTGTTTTGTACTATTATTTCTACTTGTGGCATATTCTTAAAGTAAGCCTATACCCTACTTTCTTTTCAAGTAATCATCAACATTTGGAACAATGATTTGCATATGGCCTACACATTCTCAAATAGCTCCACTTTAAATCTTTTTCTTACTAGTAAAGATAAGCAGGTAATTTGCATTTGTTAATTATTTTATGGTTTACCAAAAAATATGGAGGAAATATGTCAATGTAATTCATATTTACTTACAGCATGAGTGTAATACACCCATTTATAATAAAAAAAATCAACATAATTAACAGAAAATATTTTGGGCTATATAAATTTTTAAATGGCTTATTAAGAAAATAAATATGACAAGCAAAGACAGATTCATAATCCCACTTCCATGCTTAGTAAACAGTAAAATTAACATGCTTACTTATTTTCCTCTAAGAAAAATATAACTAACTGAAAATCATTTTTTCAAATGCTCTTACTGGAAATGCCAACCAAAATCAACTGCTTGTTCTGTGTAGGCCCATGGAATAGATCCAAAGGAGGGCAAAGGACCCAATTAGCAAGATGAGCTAAAAAACAGCAAGACAAACAGATGGACACATATGGCAGCTAGTAGTGTGTCAATTTCTTATGAACTAAAGTTAAAAAAAAAAACCCTTCTACTTATTTTGCATTCCCAAAAGATACCTAAGCATAAATGAGCTGTGGGTATTTTTTTTTTTGTGTCTTATTGAAACAGTAATTTTCAATTATCAACGCAGTAAATGTTCTGTGTCACTCCCTCAGAACCAAGAATCATTTCAAACTTTGAGATATATATTTAATGCATTTGGTGCAGAAGCAGCACTACTGATAACCGGCTACCTCTGAAGGACACTCCCCTGTATTGAGTATTGCAATGCAGCATCAGTGACAATGTCAAGCAATAACAAATCTCACACCTCATTCCTGAGCCAATCCCATGCAATTAATTACAGTTCTTGGTTTCACCTGCGTTAGTAAGGAACATCATCCTTGTGAGAAAACAGTCAATTCCCCAAATTAATGCTTTCCTGAATGTGAATAGTGTCAGTTTTTCAGGGAGTTGGGTCCATCTCAATTACCACAGACCTGGTGACCTGCCTCTGGAGATATCTGTAACTTTTCTTTTATTATCGATGGATGCCTTAGTCATCTTGCTTCTTTTTAGCCACTGTGAAACTGACATTCAAAGTTAAGAGAAAAGACAGAGATTGAATTTAAGGCAGAATGTTTGCAGTCATTGGAAAATCCCGACTTCTACAGAACTGTTAAGATAATTCTTATCACAAATAACTCTAATAATAAAAATGTAAAGTATAATTTTGTGAGTGAAATTACCAAAAGTCTACCTAGTGCATTTGTATTAGTCCCCACTAATAATCAGAAACAAGTCTTTTGTATAAACTATGTAAAAATCTCAATGTTTCACTTAATAAATTAAATAATAATTAAAAGAAGGAGGATATTGATTTTATAAGGAAGGAAGCTTATGAAGCCACTGAAAATTTACACTAAAAAAATCTCTAAAAGAAAGTTTTACAAATTAACATATTTTGAAAATTTTACAGACTTCAAAGCAGTTAAAGCTAAAAATTTTCATAAATTACTCAAACTATAGCAATGCAGAGAATTTGGTTGCTATAGACCATTTGCCGCATGTTTTCCATTTTCTTTATAGCACTTACGAAATCAAGATGAAAGCAGAAGAGGATTTTATGACTGTGAGGCAGTCACAGAATCTCACACCAACAGCCCAAAAGAAACAGAAAGGGCTTAAACAGAGAAAACTGTGGAGGTGCCAGGTGTTCCACCTGGAAAGAGGAACTGCAATCAACCTATAAAGTAGAAGCAGGTAACTGCAGAAGTCCCAGACAAGTTTAGGGCAAAAAATGAAGTCCTGGTGTATGACATCAATCCTCCTGCCAGAGCTCTCTCACTGTCTTAATAGCTACTCAGCATGTGACTAGAATCTAGGTCCCAATATAGGAACAATTGAAGAAACACCAGGACCCTACATAGCTACAATATGACATCAACTTTTTTTTTTTTTAAATAGCCAGAAAACAAGCAGTCTCCTTAGAAAGGTATTTAAGTTCTCAGAAAAGCTTTTTTAAAAAGTTATTTCATTGAAGTTTCCCAAATTGTAAATAGCATATTATCTTCCACTGTCTATAAACTAAATTTTACTTTCCACGTTAAAATCTGATTTGATGAGTAGCTATTGAACTCTATTTGAGATAAAATTTGCTCACGTCATATGTACTTTTCAACTGCTTCAACTAATTTACAAAAATATACAAAAAATGTAGCATAAAACCAAAATATTCACTACCTACCATGCATCTGTCACTAAAGTAGATGATTTTACAGCTTTTTACCATAGGGCTTAATTCAAGACACAAAAATAAATTCTCTTTTCATCAAGCTCCTGCCTGTGAAACTCTAATTCAGCATTACATACGGGAATTCTCCTATCAGCGTTCATAAACACAGCACATTGTAGCTAGGCAGAGAAACAAAGCTTATCTCCAATGGGTTTTTTACCCTCATCCAGCATCTTCCATACCTTCTCAACTGAAAGGGCTGCTAAATCCCCAACCCCTTCTTTACCCTGATATTCTTGCTTAGTTGCATTTTTGAAGCTCCTTCTTGTGATTGTAGCTTTCAAACCAAGGGGGAAAATTCTTACCAGTAATGGTGTTCCTTCCTTGGATAATTCACAAGTGCATTTTAACAGAGAGTGTTATTTATCCTAATCACAAAAGACTGAAGTCTTCCCTTGCAGTGTCCACAGCAGAAATGCTCTAATCCCTGCCTCACTAACATTGCATGAGACAGAACATTCCCACTGCCATTTCTGTATCACTGCCATCATCAGTCAGTTCCTTTCAGATGCAGACACATACGTAGAAAAGACTTGCCTTTTCTATCTAACGAAGGTGTAGACTAGAAACTGCTTTCTTTGAGGGGCTCACATAAGTATTCTAACAACAGCTGATGGTGTGCACTACCCAACCATCGATTAAACAGTGGTGGTTTGAAAAGTTCCACTATAAAAGTGACTGTAGACTTTGGGAATGGCACAGTGCTTGATATGTGACTTTACGGCAAGATGTCTGAGGTGAGATGTTAAAGAACACAGCTACTGAGGTCACTCAAGTACCAGTAAAATGCTGGTATCATAACAGGCCCAAACACACCACCACATATGTTAGGACAAATTGCTACACAGAAACAACAGAACCCACTTCCCACAGTGGAAATGAAGAGTTTGGGAAACTTTCTGTAAGGCTTATACATGCAAAGGTGAAGAACGAACACCTTTTTGATGTTGAGTATTTAACAATATAGGGCTAGCTCGAGAAGTGTAAGGCCAACAAAGAACACCAGGAGGTGATTCTCCTAGATTAATTTAATGGTATTTTGATGCAATGAAGAAAACATACTGAGAGACTTTCTGTCTTTCAAAAGAACAACATGGCAGTTGGACTAGATGATCATTGAAGGTCCCCTCCAACAGAACTATTCTGTTCTATTCTATTCTAACATACCTTACATTTCTGTGACCTGGATTTCATTTGCCATACTACTGTCTCATCACTCAGCATCAGGAGGTCCTTCTGGTACTATTCAACTGATCCTAATTCTTAATTCTTTTGAAATAGCATACCTCCACACCCCTGCACAGCCCTTTTTTCCAGGTCTTTTCTATGATAGTAGAAGTCGTGTATTGTGCAAGACCTGTGTTATGTGAACAGGTCTCAGCACAGACTGTTGCAGATCTCCAAAGACAATGTTCCTCCACTGCAAAAATTTAGCATCTATTCCTACTGTCTGTTTTTTAAGTTTTAGCCATCTGTTTATCCTTTCAGTACGCTACTACTAGCACCATGGCTGCTTAGTTTCTTAAACTTCTGGTTAGGGAATATCTTGAAAGCTTTCCGGAAATTTGAGGAACCTATAATCAACGAGATCATTTTTACTGATGTAATTCTCCATGTGCAGGGACACATGATGTCATACATCTAGAATGAAACTTAAGCTGGGATTGCTCAAAAGGCTTACCTAAAGTTTGAAAGCAAAAATATCGAGCCAGATTCCAAGTCAAAAGTATACAATCATTTGCTTATCCGGTTCTTTTCATGGTTGCTTTGCCTTCATGACACATACTTCGGAAACTTAAGAATTTATCTCATATTTTACTTCTCAGGGTACATCAATAACAAAATCAATGTCAAAAAGCTGCATCTAAAACTTTCAGATGCATCAAAGAACAGAAATTACACGACTGCTAACGACTGACAGAATGCAAAGAAGCTTTTATTTTAGCATCCAATTTTCTGAAAACTAAAGAACAAGTATCAGAGTGGTAGCACTATTAAAATGAAGGTTGAAAACTGTCAACTTTTGATAGGAAGATTATTTTTAAAGTGTTAGAAACTAGTCAGATGTTCCTAAGTCAAATGAGAGCAAGTTAACAGCTTAAATGTTCAGGTTTACATGGGATAGGTACACACTAAAATACAAAGAGAAAAGTCTTTTAAAAGATGCAGCTTACAGTTTACAGAAAGGCAGAGAGGCTATTATACCAAACAATATTCCATAGAATAGAAATAGCTTCTATTGTAATTAGAATTATTAATGAAAAGAAACACGCAACTTCATTCAGGTAGAGTTAATTTACCTATTTAATGAGCCAGTGCAAGGAATTCTGAAATCTACTTTGGCAACCTATGCATGGTGATTTAGACACTCATCATTCTTTCAGCAAACAACCTTGTGGATGATGTGCATGGCTTTAGACTCTGGCGATAAAAGACTACAACTATCCAAACATCTAGATTATGCAATACAACTTGGTTTCAAGGGAAAACAAAAGAAAGACAAAAGAGAAAGAAAAACACAGCTTCATGAGCATTCTGGGTAGCTCTACTCAAAATGAAAGTACCCTCAGAATTATTTAGAAGTCCTTATATAGAAAAATGGAAAGAAACTATAAAGATGTATTTCAAGATGTAAAACAGTCTAAACATTCCTGAAAAGAGGAAATATATCAGGTAGTTAAAACGGTAGGCTCTTAATTTGTTGGCTATACCTTTTAACTAATCTTTCCTATCTTTCAGTGTACATATTTTTCTTATGAAGCTTTTTTACCTACTGTTCAGAATTTTCTTGTACATATGATGAAAGAAATATTACTCATGTATATTTCTTTGAAATGGGATAATTTCTCACATTCACACTGTGCATACTTTCTGTGTGTTGGTGTCTGCATACAGATACGGGTGAAGTAGCATTTCATCTGGATGCCTTTTGCATCAGCAGAAATATGCATCACCTTACCTTATGCCATGAAGTGCAAAATAAAAAAAAAGAAAAAAACCAGCAGTGATCATCACTGTATTCTCAATTCCTTCTAACCCCACATCTCCTACTAGGAGGAATTCTGACGGAGAAGTAAAGGAAGGCTAGTGAATGTGCACTTAAGCAATCCATACATATAGAGGAACTTTCTCCATTTCTTTCTTTTAGGTACTTTCTAGATGTACGTTCACAATGTGAGCAAGATCACAAAGCTCTGCCATACTCAGTAAGTAAGTGGAAGTAGATTTTTAAAACCCTCTGAGGAAATCTGCTCTGCCAAACAAATGCAGCGTCAGTCCTGCATGCCTCTGTAATAACAAACTGGTTACTAAAAATGTGAATGGAATTAACAATAGCCATTCTACAAACACTTAGGTTTAGTATCTTTTTTAACAATTCTGCTGATGTGGTTTGAACACAGCATAGACTCAAACTGACAGAACCACTTGGGAACCTTTTAACCATTTGGACAGCCTCTGAACAGACATGGTGATGCCCTTTTGATTTCCCGGTAACAGAAACTGCTGTGGAAAACCATCAGAAGGGTCAAGTAATCCTATCCTTTTTTTTGTAAAACCGAGACAAATACTGTACGAGGAATTGTTTTCCCACCTCCCCCTCAAAAAAACCCCAACCAAACCACAAAACCACAAACAAACCAAACCCATGAGGTCTGGGTGAGAAAACAGACATATTAACATCCTGATTCCAATTCCATCCTGGAATTCCAGTGCAGCTTTGGAACTTTGAAAGGATTCTGAGAAAATCCTGGCCAGGGAAAACTACTGAATACAAAGGATGAGGCATGAGAGAGCTTACATACCTTTAACTCATCCTGATACAGATGATAACTGCAGCTAAAACAGAAGCCTGTGACACCTAGAAATTTTAACTCTTCTAATCGGGGTATAATTATTATCAGTTTGCCTTGAACCTAAACATGTGCTGAAACTACTGTAAACAAAAGTGTAAAGTAAGTGTACTGCAAAAAGTGTACTAAGACACTGTAATCAAAACCAGTATGCAGGTATTTTGTAACACTGTGATGACACAGCCAGATACAATGCATAAATATTTTATGGAAATATGTGAGCAACATGACCACCAAAGGGACAAATGAAGATACGTGTAGATGCAGTAGGCCTCCAAGTAACAACAAATTGCCAAAGAACAAAATAAGTCCAAGATATTAATGAGATAGACAATTGCAAATAGGCAGAACATCCTGTCAAATACACAAGAAGGACAACTGGAAAGACAAAAGAAAGTAAGTTAAGCAGTATCAGGTGACGGTAAGACACCCCTTCCCCATTTTTGGGGGAGAGAGGCAAAGAGGATAAAAACATGAAGAGGAAATACAGAAGAAAAAAACCAAGCCTGCTTCAGTTCTGGCTTCTCTCATCAAAGGGCTCTCAAATCTGATCACCTTGATCTCAGTGACTGAAACGAAACACCATAGTCATCAGTTCTAATTGTATGGCACCATCCCTGTGGTTTTATGTATTCACAGCTAACTTGGAATATGATTGTTAAAGACTCATATTTTCGTATATGTAGTGATAATGCTGTAAGTACTAACAGTTAGCACAAACTGTTGTTAATGAATGAATTTGGCAAAGTTTTGCTTTAAAATTTAAAACTGTCCTGATTTGTCAGTCTTCTAAACACTCCTTTCCATTACAGTAATCTGCAATTCCCTAATTTTATATATGCGTGTACATGCATACATCTACATACACACACACACGTATGTATATCCATGATTATACACATACACCCATTCAGCTACAACAATAAGGATGACATATTCTCAGAGTGGTAGAATTAGTAAGTGTGAACCTGAAGTATTCTTAACCAAGTTTCAGCTGGACATGGGATTCCTGATAGGTGGAAAAATTTAAGCAATTGTTTACACAACTGTAGCTATAGTATCACTCTGTTCACTCCTTTTCTGCTTTACAAGGCTGCCATAGCTCATGAGGGAGGTCCTGAATGAACAGGGTTGTAGACACAGGGGTTACAGAAGAATCTCAAACTAGATTTGCCATTCACCACAATTCCAGAAGCCATGTAATTCACAGCAAATAAAGCTCAGGTTTTGCAAACACTGACATCTTCCGCTTCAAAAAAATGACGGAGAAAGAACAGAGAGAAAATGAAGCAACACACAAAGGAGGTCAACAGCCTATCTTTTTGTCGCAGACTGTTGTAGTCTCTCTCTTTATAGAAGAACTTCACAGGTGGAAAGAGATTAAGCTACCATCATGGAATAGCCAAAGACCTACACTGATAAAATGTTCATACACAAATAGTTTGTCAAGGTGGGTTGATGGTAAGTGCGTGTACTGGTTTTGCCTGGGATGGAGCTAATTTTCTTCATAGCAGCTCATATGGTGCTATGCTTTGGATTTGGGACCAAAACAGTGGTTTGGTCTGTGTTTCAGCTATTGCTGAACAGTGTCATGGCCTTCTCTGTTTCTCACACTGCCTTGCCAGCAAATGGGCACAAAAATTGGGAGAGGACACAGCCAGAAGAACTGACTCCAACTGACCAAAGGATATTCCATACTATATGATGTTGTGCGCAGGAATAACAGCTTGGGGAAAGAAGGAGGAACAGGGGGGGCATTTGGAGTTATGGCATTTGTCTTCCCAAGCAACCATAACACATCATGAAGCCCTGCTTTCCTGGAAATGACTAAACATCCACCTGCCAAGGTGGAGAAGTAGTGAATGAATTCCTTGTTTTGCTTTGCTTGCGCACACAGCTTTTGCTTTACCTATTAAACTGTCTTTGTCCAACTCACAAGTTTTCCCACTTTCACCCTTCTGATTCTCTTCCCCATCCTGCTGGGGAGAGGTAGTGAGCAGCTGTGTGGTGCTTAGCTGCCTACTGGGGCTAACCCACAATGATGGGAAAAACAGTAACTCCTGGATGTGATAGCCACTCTGGACTGTTTAGGGAGACATGGTTTTCTTTTTAGTAACCACAGCAGTACCCTTCTGTCCTGTACATGTTCTGCTCTGTGGCTAACAGTATTGCTCTTCCAGTAGATACTGGGGTAGTTAAGTCCCCCATAAGTAACAGGCTGTGTGATCATGTGGCTTCCTCCAGCTGTTTAAACTATGTAGAAATATAAAATAATACTCATGTCTCTTTCTAGATATTGTAATTATTCGTCTGATCTTTGGATTGCAAGAATACATTACTTATGTTTATATCACTAATTGTCTACTATACTACAGCTGTTAATTCTGAATTGTCAGGCAAATGAGACAGTATTTTATATCCACAGTTGTGAAAATACATAAAAAGGTAGCAATGCCCAGAACTTCTCAATACAAGAGTATCCAAGTGAGAAGAATGAAGGACAAGAGGGAAAGGCATGCAAGCTGACTGAAAACCAACCATGAAACTGCAGGAAACATCTACTCACATCTCTATGTTCTGGTAACTTTCCCAGAGTCAGTCCCCTCTCCAGGCATGATCTGGTCCAGGGATTGATAAGTTCACACCGTTGGCACAACTGGCATTTTAGGACAGGGTGAAGGACTTTTCTGTTTAGCAAAGAGAAATGGCACTCTACTGCTGATCTCAAGGGCCTAATCTGTTTTACAGAAGACACATAAAACAGCACAACCTTTGACTTACTCAAGGTAGACTACAAAAACACAAATAGCTGTTAGATCATTGCCTCTCAGGCTGCAGACACAAACCAGTTCTTTCCTTCCCTTTTTGTCCTTCACCTGCAGAGTTTCAGAAAAAAAACCCACCTAAAACTGACTTCTGCCATCACTCTCAGGATCATAGATGGTCATTTACCACCAGCTGGCATGCAGTCCTAGTCAAAGCAATGTCCAAGTTATTTTATTTATATATGTGATCTGCAGTGGAATGACTCCAGCCTAGATACCCACATAGAAAACTGCAGCATTGTTCTTTCACTGTGTGTGCTTCAAGATGCCAAGCCTGGGAAACAGAGTCCAGCTACTCAGGACTGAAATGCTTGATATCATCGCCTCCACTGACTCCAATCACATTTCAGACCATGGCTCACCAGTATCCAATCTCTATATGCTAGTCCATCTAGCAAGAAGATACTTGGCAAATGACTTTAGACTGAATTACAGTTTAACTTCCAGGGTATGGTAGAAAATTTACTGACTAAATGAGGATTTCTCATAATACTTTAAACAGGTGTGATATATTTTAAGAATATTAATATTCCAAATATCTAATATTTGCAAATATAGAAGATTTGTTATAAGACTGTTCACTTTCAGTGAACTCAACAACAGAATTTGTCCTTTTACTTATGCAACGTATGTGAGATATCTGCTTTTACAATTTCTTGTAAAGGGTGCTTGCTCATTAGCAGTGCATGAGTACAATTCACTTGATACTTAGCCTTCTCCCAGCTACCATCTTTTCCAGAGAACTTTCAGTGTCAGGCTATAGGATGAACTAACTGTATCAGCAATAGCACTCTACTTCTGGTGCTTTCTTTTCTCAGGATGCTTGGGACAGAAACCAAGGAATAAGCACTGTACTGGACAAGCCCTTCTGGTGGCGGCACATTTTCAGTGGGCTGATTTTCAAAGGACCAGAATGTCCACTTCCTGTCAAAATGGCAAATCCAATCTCATGCCAAAGGAGAGTCCGTAAGTCTTCAGAAAAAGATAGTGGCTGGAACTAGACAGCTATCCCAGAATGATCCACAGCCTTTTCCCTATATTGATTTCTGTATTGTAAAGATTTCTGGGAAGGGTTCTGGAGTACAGCTAATCAATTGTTTTTGATGGCAGAAGCCCACTCCAACTACTTGGAGCAGCACACATGGAAGTCTACAGTGAATATGGAGTAAGCCTAATATTTCTGGAGTGGGGAAAAATATTTTTTGAAAATTACTCTAACATTTTATTTTCAGCAATATAAGGGAAAAGTTTAGGCCTGAGAAGTTTGGTAAATGTTCTCCCCTTGGCCAGTTACCGTGACCTTATTTGTTACTTATAAAGGAAAACAAAGATACAGTATTTTTGTTCAGTTGAAGTATTTGAACCGCCTGCTAGGATTGCTTTTGATTAGTAATTACATGCAAGGTCAAGCTGCTTTGACACCATGCAGTTTTGATAAGGTGCTTCCATGGTTAAGCTACAAAAACACTGTGACCTTAATGTTACTATCAACTCAAGTTTGATGTAAATGTGAAAAAGTGATTTGTGTAGCCAGGAAATATTACATACCAAAATGTATCAGCAAGTCCAGCTGAGAAGTAAATATGTAAACAAAATATATAAAAGTGTGTGTGTGTGTGTTATATATATATATAAAATACTTTTTTATATATACACATAACAAAAAGGAGGTTGTTCCTTGAAGCTTCTTCTGAGGTAATGTTTACTAGATTACAGGATTCCATTCTGTCATACCTTGCTAAAGGTAAACAAGATAATAGGAAGGACTTGTGATAAAACACAACAACTTTATTCCAGTTATAAAAATGTTCATTCTGCCATCTATCTGCTGAAGTAAGCCTGTGAATTCTCATTACAATTTCAGCATGGCTGGTCATTAAAAAGAAGGGTAGGAAAAGTTAAAAAAAGATAATTGGATTCTTAGGTGATTGCAATATAGTCTGACACTTCTAAGTAACACTATTACCTTTTGCCAGTGAACAAAAGGTTACATGGCATGGGAAGTGTCTCCTGTCATTAAATAAACTATGATGAGATTTATCCACTAGGAAAGCTGGGCCCTACTTAGTCTGTTATTTACAGAAGTTAGAACATTATGATTTTATTATAAAATTAGACACATAACCAGAGTACAACTTCTCAGTAACATATTACTATGTATTCTCTGTATTTACATCAAATCTATGTTAGATTTGCTATTAAAATGTAAGGACAATATTCTGAGAGACATGAGGCACTCCTAATGGCATGAAATGGTATTGTGTCTTACTTAAGTAATTACTTCTATAGGCAAAAATGAACTATTCAAGAATAGTAAGTCACCAGAACCACAGCTTTAATTATATTTGTTTATTTCTGGGAAGAAGCACTAGTGAGTAGCATGTTCTCTTGCCTGTAAACAGACACTTCTGTAATGGCAAAAGTCCGAAGATCTCTTTGTGGGACAGACCATCATTCAATAATGATGATGGAGAAGACATATAAAATTTAGAACTATCAAACTCATTAAAACAAACCTTACGGTTTCTTATGACAGCTGTGATGAGAAAGACTATGTATTAATTTCCTACAGTACACTAACTACACTATAGACTCTTCAGTAAGTCAAAGCTCAAGAAAACTCATATAACAATGTTTTACCTCCATCTTACTTAAAACTAATCTGCGATGACCTCCTCAAACTGCTTAATGAGAAATCTTCCTCTAGGCTAAGCAAAACTTCCTCTGCAGTTTCTCCTTCCAGTTATTGGAGCTCACTATGGAATCTTGCTATGAAATGAGGCCAGACAGCTTTTCACTGGGCTTTCTAAACTCAATTGGCTTATGCTCAGGCAATGAATAGAACGGAAAAGTTATCTGTACTAGAGAAGTGGTAAGATTGCTTTATAAGAGGTAAGAGACATGAAGATAGGGGAACAACATGCAAAAGAGAAACCAAGAAATAGGATGAGAGAAGCAAACAAAAGGAAGGGACTGAGAAAAGGTGGAGAAGATGGAAACAATCTGCAGCAGTAAAGCACACTGGCAAGGAACAACTGCAGATAATGAAATAGGACAATATACGGAGAAATAGGCAGAAATATAAAAAAAGGAAGATGAAACAGCTAGGGGGAAAGGCACATTCCCACACACAATCTGAAATTCAACTAAAAATTCTCAAATCTTTAAGTGTTTTGTAGAATTGCTGACTGCCAGTAAATCCATTGAAAATTATGTTTCAATGGCCTAGTAATAACATACATAGTGGAGAGGACAACCTGCTAATGCCATCAGTATCTCCATTTACTAAAGTAATATAGGGCTGTGCTGCATAGGTATGGATGATGACCGATGATAACTCACATGACAAGACAATATAATAACATTTACAGTTTTTATTTAATCAAGTTTTAAAATTACCAAGAAGACATAAAAATAACAGAGAAATCATAAACGTAATGACAGTCATTTTAGCATTACATAAGCAGAAGCTATTAAATTTTTTTATCCATGAACAGAGAGTAACAGTAGTATCCCATCAGAAAGGAGTCAGAGGTCCAGTATTTCATAGTAGTAGATGGAAAGTACTTGCTACTACCAATTATTGGAAGCTTAGAGAAGTTTCCACTTTCCTTAAGAACTGAAGGAGTTTGGAACAGAAGCTTATTCATTTATATGATTTTATAACAAGTAGAGACAATTACTGAAATTTCAACACTACTTAGCAAAATTTAATAGTACTACTTAAAAATTGGAAAGCTACAAAAATTGCCTTGCTTAGATAACAAGTCAACACAGACCACCAGAACTACCCCCTCAGTATTAACCTGCAGCATCACCAAAATCACCTCATTTCAGTTCTTGACTGAATAGCGAATACTGTAAGACCCAATTACTGTGAAACAGAAGTTATTCTTTTGCTTAGTTTGCAGATGTGAGCCCACCTGTGTCTACCTACAGGAAATGAAACTGCTGCTTTTCCCTGGACACAAAAGCATTTCAACTACTTCCACTTTAATATTTTCTGTTGGATTAGCATCTGAGCACTTTATAACATTTACAGGTGTCATAAACGTCATTTTCATAGGGAGTCATCATCATTCATTAAACATTTGTTCCTCATAGATTTTTTTGAAACATTACTTGTAATGAAAACCTAAACATAATGCAGGAGAAAGAAATTTAAATCTTTTCCATTTTCAGCTGCTCTACTACCAACTCAAACTCTAGTTTTAGAATCTCTTACGAAATTTTTCATAATAACCCAAGCATTTCTCAGTACAAGGCAGTTCTTGAATTTGAAGTAGTTATCAGATAGTGCAAGCATCTTCCCATGGCATTGTGTTTGCTGCGTCTAACAGACTTATATTTGGCAGCAATTTCCACAATAGTTGCTGAAACTCAAACACCTGCATATATCTGCACATACCTCTTATGCAGATAGCTATCCCTAACTCCTAATATGATTCTCTCCAATGATATATAGGCTACTGTATGATCCCACACTCTTTTGGGACATACTGTCCACTCAGTAGAGATATAGACATCCCTTCCATGTTAAAGGAGACTTACTTTACTTTACCTACTATAAGATACCATTTCCCAGAACTGTTACCAGAAAATCATTATGATTTTAATACCCATTATGAGTAGATAAATGAAATTGACTGAGTATCTTTCAGACATTTTTACATACCAGTGTTGTGTTCTTCCTATTATCATCGCATAGTTTCAGTTCAAAATTCTCACTTGGTCCTGTCAACTGATTCTAGAGAACACTGATATAGTGTAAGACTGTTTTACAAGAAAAAGAAATAATCTTTTCTTTTCATTAGAATAAGTCTGTTTCCTTAATCTTCTGTGACTACTGAAGATATCACCAGTTGTCCCTATTTCTCATGCAGTACCAATTGCTTTCTTGCAACAAAAGCCTGGAGCATCTCAATTTTATCTCATTTTTTTTTTCCTCATTAAAGACCTAGATTGTAAAAAGCATAATTCATGTACTTAATGCTAGATGAGTTTACATCTAAAACTAATAGGAGGAAAAGACATGCCAGCATCTCCTTTAGAATAATGTCTGCATTAATAAGCTATTCAAAAGAATGAACAGAAAGAATGAATTCATTTTCCAGAGTTACTCAGAGAAAGTCATGGCAGTCTCTCCAAATGTTATCAGGATCAGGCAACTTCTCTGTGATGTCTGTTGCAGATGATTGCAGAGATAGCTTGTTACTACAACAAACTTCAGTCAATCCACTTATTGTCAGGTATGCATTTTCTTCTTTTTTCACATGACTGCAGATAAAATAACGAAAATATTCTCACTGACAGTTTTAGTTAACTTATTGCTTTCATATAGTAATTGTCTTTGGAGAATACTGTAGAATGGAACAGAATTAAGAAATGGTTACTTATTGCTTATGCACTTTTTTTTAATTGCCATACACACATATTTTCCATTTTTTAGCACTCACATTTTTATGAACCACAAAAAAACAACCTGGTAATTTTGAATCAATGGGGTCAACTGGGGCAGCATAGGTATTTCATGCATTTCCAGAACCTGGAGGACTTTACAGAGTAAAAAAAACTTTGAACCATTTCCTTTATCAATAAATTCCTGATGAACTCAGATTCCAAACTTACAAGATCACAGGTAGAAAAAAGGGGAAGAGAGGCCAAGATGTGGAATATATTTGTGTTTATAAACATAAATACCTTTTTACAATGCGGCCCCCAAACGCATGGCTCTTTATAGTAACTATATTTATAGTAACTATACTCTTCATAGTAACAACAATTTCTAAGTCATCAAATTAATGTACAAATGCATATTTTCACTGTTGAAAATTTTCAAGAAGTATCATTTTGGCTTTGGGAAATCAGAGTGCAATTCACATCAAGATTGGGAAAAAAAAAATATATATATATACATGGATGTGTCTAACTGTCAGCAAGCTGTACTCTGTCAGTGGAAGACTTTTCCAATAGCCTAAAAAAAAAAATGTGTTTTAGGTGCCTTAGAGTATCTGAGGCATCTACATGGGAGACTCCTGTCCTTCTACGGCAACAACTACTGGCCAGATAGGACACCATAGGGCCCAGATGCCCATCTTCAGTCAACTGAACTGTGCCCTAATTGTCTTCTTCAAAAGTAGTCTCAGAACTCTTTTCCTGAAGTTTTTAATCAGCTACAAACACAAGCACAGTATTTATCAAATATGCATACTGACAATTATGGCATTCCTCTGGTAAACTTGCCAATGTGACACCCATCTACAAGAAGGGCCGGAAGGAGGATCCGGGGAACTACAGGCCTGTCAGCCTGACCTCGGTGCCGGGGAAGATGATGGAGCGGTTCATCTTGAGGGCGCTCACAAGGCATGAGCGGGACAACCAGGGGATCAGGCCCAGCCAGCACGGGTTCATGAGAGGCAGGTCCTGCTTGACCAACCTGATCTCCTTCTATGACCAGGTGACCCGCCTAGTGGACGAGGGAAAGGCTGTGGATGTGGTCTACCTGGACTTCAGTAAGGCCTTTGACACCGTCTCCCACAGCATTCTCCTAGAGAAGCTGGCGGCTCACAGCTTAGACAGGTGCACTCTTCACTGGGTAAAAAACTGGCTGGACGGCCGGGCCCAGAGAGTTGTGGTGAATGGAGTTCAATCCAGTTGGCGGCCGGTCACGAGCGGTGTTCCCCAGGGCTCAGTTTTGGGGCCGGTCTTGTTCAATATCTTTATCAATGGTCTGGATGAGGGGATTGAGTGCACCCTCAGTCAGTTTGCAGAGGACACCAAGTTGGGCGGGAGTGTTGATCTGCTCGAGGGTAGGAAGTCTGTGCAGAGGGACCTGGACAGGCTGGATCGATGGGCCGAGGCCAACTGTATGAGATTCAACAAGGCCAAGTGCCGGGTCCTGCACTTCGGCCACAACAACCCCATGCAGCGCTACAGGCTTGGGGAAGAGTGGCTGGAAAGCTGCCTGTCAGAAAAGGACCTGGGGGTGTTGGTCGACAGCCGGCTGAACATGAGCCGGCAGTGTGCCCAGGTGGCCAAGAAGGCCAATGGCATCCTGGCCTGTATCAGAACTAGTGTGGCCAGCAGGAGTAGGGAAGTGATTGTCCCCCTGTACTCGGCACTGGTGAGGCCGCACCTCGACTACTGTGTTCAGTTTTGGGCCCCTCACTACAAGAAGGACATTGAGGTGCTGCAGCATGTCCAGAGAAGGGCAATGAAGCTGGTGAAGGATCTGGAGAACAAGTCTTATGAGGAGCAGCTGAGGGAACTGGAGGGAGAACTGAGGGAACTGGCTGAGGGAACTGGAGTTGTTTAGCATGGAGAAAAGGAGGCTGAGGGGAGACCTCATCGCTCTCTACAACTACCTGAAAGGAGGTTGTAGCGAGGTGGGTGTTGGTCTCTTCTCCCAAGGAACTAGAAATACGACGAGAGGAAATGGCCTCAAGTTGCGCCAGGGGAGGTTTAGATTGGACGTGAGGAAAAATTTCTTTACTGAAGGAGTGGTTAAACATTGGAACAGGCTGCCCAGGGAAGTGGTTGAGTCACCATCCCTAGAGGTATTTAAAAGACGTGTAGATGCGGCGCTTAGGGACATGGTTTAGTGGGCATGGTGGTGTTGCGTTGATGGTTGGACTCGATGATCTTAGAGGTCTTTTCTAACCTTAATGATTCTATGATTCTACGATTCTATGAAATAAGAAGAAAGCTGACAGGAATATTATTTCTCAGAAAGAACACTACTGCAGATCAAGCCCGAAGACAGTGTGTATGGTAGTCTTTGAATCTTTCCAAAGATTTAGCAGGTCAATAGGTTGAAATTGGATTCAAAATTCCTTCATAGTAAGTTAACAATTCACAGGAAGGATCCTGTTTGTGCAGACAGTTATACTGGTTGAGAGATACCTTGATACTTGAGATGAAGTTTCAGTAGGATCTTTAATCCTATGAAAAATCTGCATGTGGAGACGTCCAAAATATTTCTAGCTTCCTTAGCCCCTGTAAATAATGTTAGTTTGATTGTTGCAACTCGTACGTAAGAGACAGAAAAACCACATAGTAGCTCAACCTGCCACGACAAATTCAGGTTCCAAGTAGTCTTCTGCTAACTAATAAATCTGTATTATCTTTTTAGAACTTTTTGCCACATGAATAAAAACATAATTGCCAGGAAAAATGAATGAATCGTAGACATAGCTGTGAGGTAAGCTTGTAGTGAACTCATCCAATGCTGTATTCCTATAGTCCCACTAGGTATTCCAAAACCTCATGGAGCTGCAATTTAAATGAAAACAGGATGTTTTGCATCCTGGTATGGTAATGGTAAATGGTATGGTAAATGGTAAATGGTATGCAGCCATAAAAATTATCATAGTTCAGTCACTTCTGCTGTTAATTAGGATTTTGTGCACATTGCAAAAAGACTCTTTGAGTCCATGCTCATCATTTACATAGTGAGCTGGAAGCTGCAGTACTCATGGTAAAGAGACTGTTCTGACCCCGAGACAGAGATTATACCTGAAAATGACGGTACAATCAATAAAGCCTAATGATGGATAGATGAGAATCAGATTTCACAGATGGCCTCAACCCTTGGATATTTGCATGAGGAGCTGATTTCTGGATAGGCATGGACCTTGAAGTAAGCCTGCTAGCCAAGAGTGGATGCAGCAAACGTCTGCTGGAAACATGGGCTGGAAAAATGAGAAGTTTTCTGCAAGTTTTTTTTCCACCAGCTTGATAGGACTAAAGAAAACACATGAATCAGCATGCATGTCAAAAAATTATTATCTGGCAATATAAGGTCTTCAATCAGTTTTGCATTCATCACAGATAAAAGTCTGGCATGCTCAAAGACATATGTGCAGGTGTCAAGTATATAAGCAACCTGAGACAAGAATTCACTGGCATGCGTAGGCACACTTGCATTTTTTGTTGGAATGGGGGACTGAATGGATTTTTTATTAGTATATTTTTGGACTGCAAACAATAAGAATAGGTGCTGGTTTTGGGTTACTGACTGAACTGGCTGCAAGTTAACCTATCATTCAGACACCAAAAAAAAAAAAAAAAAATCCTGAATACAGATCCAGACAAAAGTTGCCATAATTTACACGTACTTTCAAAATATTCCAAAGAATTCAGTAAGCATTGTGTAAGAGACATTGTATAATGACAGTAACAATTCCAGGAAAAAGTGATAGATACCCCCTGTGCTTTACATAGATTACCACAAGAAAAGATAATCCCAAAATTGAGAACAGTTTAGCAATCATTAGGTTTAACCAGAGGATAATAGAGGATAATAGAGCACCATACACAGCACCATATTTAAGGGGAGGGAGGGGTGTTTTCTTTTAGTATAGATATTTCATTTGTCTCAGATTTAAGATTAACCTGCACTTATGGGAATAAGAAAGCAATGAGAGTGAAAATTCCCTTATCATCTATACATCCTTTATTGCTCAAAGGCTAGTGTTTCAAAAAATACCATCTATTCCTGTTCTCATGAAAAAAGTCTCTAAGTAGGGATTAGAAAGGTAGGTGCGTGCTGGACAAAGAGCAGAATCATACATATATCATAATTATACAGTATTAAGAACCCAATAACCCATGTTGATGGGTTACTGCAGACACTTCAGAAGTATAATGACTTCCCCTAAAAAGGCAGGTCTGATGAGACTGCTATTTTGCTCTCAGCCGTCAGTCAAATTTGCTGTTAAGACGACAGCATATGCTAACAAAAGGGTATTATTAAAGAAGAGAAAAAAGAACTTTTCCCATAAATGTATATATTTTCCTTGAAGCCCTGTTATTTTAGTTGGGGGGCGGAGGGGAGGGGAGGAAGTTTCACTGCTGGTCTGCATAAAGTTAACTTTGCCTTTCTTTTGAGAAGTTAGAATTCAAGATTTCAGTAGCCTCAAGTTTGCTATAATCCTAAACATGCAATGTTCGGTATTAACACGAAACTAACTATACTCCTTAAAATGTAGTATCTTTAATTGCATTTTCAATTTCTTAATGTATGCCCTTGCATTAGAATCAATAAAGACCTGTGCAATACTATGGTATTGTCATAGATTTCAAAGCAATGTTCAGTTGCATCAAGAACTGAAGCACATCTACAATGTTTAACCTGAAATAATCTTTTGGAACAGGGAAACTCCTTATTGGTAACTTGGCTAAGTTCTTTGCAAAACTTGACTGAAATGTCCTGGTAATTCCACCCCTGAAAAAGCAATGATGAGGGAGTCTACTTATCCCCCAAACCACAGCCTTTTTTGGCCTTTTTTAGTGGTATTTTAACCAACCAGTACCACAACTTAACGTCATGACTATTAATGATGTTTTAGTTCAAAGGAATAGTAAGTGATTCAGACCATCTATATTTTGTGCTGTAACTTTCTCTACACAGACTGAACAAGAAGAAAGCATTCAATGTTCTTGAATTAAAACACTACATTTGACAAGACAGTTTAATTAGACTCCGGTAGAAGGCTATCTGAACAGATTCCTTAGAGACAGATGTCCATTTCCAGCTGAACACAGCATTCACAGCGTACAACTGAACGTAACGGTGGCCAAATTTTGTATATCAAGTTATATCTTGTTTCTGATAAAAAGGATGCTTATGAAAAAAAAAAAAAAAAGAGTAAGAAACAGGTCAAGGACTGACACTTCCATCATTGGCATGTTCTTTTATCTCTCTGCACTTGAGACTGACTAAGAGAATTCCTAGCCCAGAAACTGCCTCTGGACCATCTCCACCTGATGGCTACCAGTGAACTCACAGTCCACCAATCTGAATACTCTGCTTTGAGGTCCTTTATATGTGTGCCCGCTATAACATCCTGTGACAATGAGTTTGACAGCTTAATTACTTCATAATTTGTTTTATTTTATTGCTGACTGATGATTTCACTGAATGTTATCACACAATGAGAAATGGTGAATAACGAGCCCATCTTCACCTTTTTTCATGCCACTCAGTGTCATTGACTTCTGTCACATTACCTTTTAGCACCTCTTTTACAAGCTGAAGAGCTGTAATCTGTTTGATCATTCGTTGAAGAAGGTATAGCACCTCCTTGACATGTTTTCTGCCTTTCCCTGAACTGTTTATAAACTCATATCTTTTTTGAGATAGAGTAACTGTAACTGCCTATGGTATTTAAAATTAACAGAAACATATCCATTTTTTCCATAATTTTTTTTTTTATTGCTCTTGGTTCCTATTCTACTAATTCATAATACTCCATTCACTTTTCTGATCATCACTGAGCCATGGCCTCACATTTTCACAAAGTTATTTTCAATAATTCCAGTACTCCTCTTTGAGGATCCAACAGTACTCAAAAACAGATGACTGAGGGCAAGGGCTAAAGCAAAGATCCTTTGAGAAGTTACTTAGCATCTAGTGAGAATGAAAGTTACATGCCCAGGAAATAATGCTGCTGTTTCAGTAGCAACTACCTTGATTAATTCACTACTATTCAGCTAAAGCTCTCACCTTCCTTCTAGCCACCTTCTTCAAATAATTCATGAGTTCATTGAACAGCGTATGTTCCAGTATCTCTTATCCCAACACTTCACTGGTAACCTGTCTCATCTGGGGGAAAAAAACCCTCAACATTTATTCCCACTCTCTCTTCCCAGGTTTTTAAGTAACTATTTGCCTTTGAGAGAATATTCTCTCCTACAACTCAGGCTCTTTGAGAGTTTTTGGTAATAAATACGTTAATAACTTTGAGGAAATTCATTGACAGTTCTCTTGCATGTGTTCTTTATGTCAGGAAATAAAATCCAAACAATTATCTCCTACGACACTATTCCAGAACTGTTTATATCATATGTCAAGGAATATATGGATATGCTGAAGCTTTTAACAAACAGATAAGGAATATACATAAGTACCCTCTCATTGCTAGCAAAGGAGACCTCAATCGGGTTTGGTACAAGCAATGTGGAAAGCCCGCTCCTCTAAATTTTAAAGCAGCTCTTTAAAAGAATACACTCATCGTAGATATATGATGGAGGAGGAGGAGAACAGCAGCAAGAATCAAAAACACCCTTTGTAGAAGAGAACTTTAAACAGAGAAAGTGTAAGCAATAGACATGGGGAAGCAACATGACAAAGGGCTTCTGTAGGGAATTTGTGTCTACAAATAGTGCCTTGTTAGAATGAACTGATCCTCCAAAGTCATCAAACCACAGCACGGAGAAAAAGCGCACAAATTCCAGAACACCAAAAGATCTCAATTTCACAATCACTAGAGGATCGGGTAGGAGCTATTAATCACAGAATCATAGAATCATTAAGGTTGGAAAAGACCTCTAAGATCATCGAGTCCAACCGGCAACCCAACACCACCATGCCCACTAAACCATGTCCCTAAGCGCCGCATCTACTCGTCTTTTAAATACCTCCAGGGATGGGGACTCAGTCACTTCCCTGCGCAGCCTGTTCCAATGTTTCACCACTCCTTCAGTAAAGAAATTTTTCCTCACGTCCAATCTAAACCTCCCCTGGCGCAACTTGAAGCCATTTCCTCTCATCCTATCGCTAGTTCCTTGGGAGAAGAGACCAACACCCACCTCGCTACAACCTCCTTTCAGGTAGTTGTAGAGAGCGATGAGGTCTCCCCTCAGCCTCCTTTTCTCCAGGCTAAACAGCCCCAGTTCCCTCAGCCGCTCCTCATAAGACTTGTTCTCCAGACCCTTCACCAGCCTCGTTGCCCTTCTCTGGAAAGATTCATCTTCCACTGGGATTCAAGAGGTTTTCAGAGCATCTCCTGCTTTTTTTATTTTAAACATCCATTTTTCCTGTCTATTACAGATTAACTGGAACAAAGATGCTCATCATCCTTCCTGCTGATGCTGGTGACAATGTAAAGCAGAAAGTGATCTTCATAAAACCAGCAAATGATTCATAAATACACGAGGTAGTTCTGCTCTGTCAGTTAAAAGCAGAACCTCCCTTAGAGCACCTATTTTTCATTTAAAAATATGTAATTTATTAAAAACATTAAACAGTCTTGAAAGAAAAGAAAAGAATTCTTCCTTCCCTGCAGAATGTCAGAATTCCTCTTCGTAACTCTTCAATTGTTTAGGAAACTGGGTACTGAACCCAAAGCATCAAGTGCTGTGCTAAAACCAGACATATATATTTTTATGGTTGCAATGATAAAGTTAGTGGCTACACACATCGTATAAAGTTATGCAAGATATTGCTTGCACCATTCTGACAGGTAAGAACAGAAATTCTATTATTTCTCGCCTTTCTTTCTCCAACCTAAGGCTTTACTGTAGACTATCCTTTCCCTAAAGCAAAATTGTGAAAACATGCAAAGTAAATAATTTTTGCCCGGGACAAACTGCTAACGAAATTAATCTTTCTTTTCTTTTAGAAAAATCTTCAACTGTATTTTGAATACATTAATACTTTTTTCAAAACAACAAATTCAAATGATCTATGGTCTTTCTTTATAATACTTCTTGGGATGGAGGAAAACTTCCACAATTTCCATTAGCTCATTCCACTTGCAAACATACAAATATCTGCTCTTTTGAAAAGCTGTTGTATGCTCAACAACAAAATTGGTTTCATGTTTTTCTAGCCTTTTCAATTAAAATTTTTCTTTAAAATTTTAGAATCTCCTTTTTAAAGAATTAGCCTGACTGTAGACATCTAGCTCTAAGTATTTCCAGACTGGCTGATCTCCAATTCCTTCTATGGATGGAGTACCCAATATATGTGACAAAATATAATTTTTCCAATTTTGCAAAAACAGTAAGAGGAAATAAAATCCTGCGAGCAAAAAACTCTAACCAAAATAAGGTAGTTTCAAAAGAGACATGATTATAAAAAAACCCCAAACAAAACAAAAAACCAAACAAACTCGAAATCCTGTTGAATTCATCTGTAACAGTTTGAGGAACCGGGTAAGCTAACTGATAAAATGTTAATTTCACTGGTGATAGAACATATCCAAAACAACATCCTTTCTTGACAAAGGAGAACCAGTTCCCCTTGCTTTTTGGTTTACATAGTACCAAGTATCAAGAGTTGTCAGTTCTCATCAGCAATTCCTGAAGTTGATGTAAGAATAATTTTCATGCCTTTTGGACTTCCTGAAATTCAAAACACTGAAACGAAGCAACTGCTTCTCTGAACACCATTGATCTTGATTCAGACAAGTCCCAGCCTATGCAGTAAGCATCCATATTTTCACTGACTGGGAAAAGTGAAGCAGCATACTGTCATGAGTTTGGTTAACCTGCCAGAAAAGGGAAGCCCTGATGTCTGAAGGAATAATCACTCAAGCAGCTGCCATCTGAATGAATTTACTATAAAATGTGTGTTGGAGAATATGAAGCACCAGGAATATGTATGTTACCATACAGTACACATACCAGACACTATCATATATACCATACATCCATACAGAAGTAATTCCCCAACGATAATGTTTTTTCCCCACCAATGCCCACTGGTTTCAGGCCACAACAATGAATCTGGTGGAATCACAATATGGGTGTCTATAATTGGCTTAAAGAATTTTATAGACTGATAGGAACAGGAGAGCATTCCTCACACTGACAAGACCATTAAGGTTGTTCAATTTGACTTGTCTTGCACTGACCGAACCAATTAAAGAACTTCCTGGGATGATCTTGCATTAGCCAGCCAGTGAACTAAAGGAAGAAGGAGATCCTGCTGTCTACAAGGCTTAGTGAACTCATCACATGACTGAAAAGATCCTGAGAAGACCTCTAATCATGTAGGTAACTGGGCTTAACTTCCTTCTAGGTCCATGAAGAACACGGGTCATCCAATGATGAATGTCCCAAGAGAAGTAATAGTATGACCTTGCACTTCAGACAAAGAGACGGCTCTGGTCAGTGCCAAGACACAGTAAATGGTTTTGTAAAAACTGAACCTTCTTTCTAAAGAATAGAAGGCTTCAGAACACGTTGTCAGCTCAAATACCAAGGAGGAGGTGGCAGGCCATCTCTGAACTTCTAGAATGGCTGCCACCATACTCTTTTCAAGACTGGCTACAACCTTCTTTCTCAAATGATTTTGTGGAGGGTTTTTTTTGAGAGTGGAGTGTGACGCTCCAGAAAAAAATACTTAATCAGCTAGATCTTTCCATTTTGATTCTCTTTTCTCAGTCTTTGATTCAAATACTTGCAGGTTTTGAAATCAGCACCAGGAAAAGACTGAGTACTTTTTATTTATGTGCACGTGCACCTCTGAAAAATATATATAAAAAATATGGGCGTCTTCAAATCTCCTAGCAAAAACCTTCATGCAAAACTTCATAGCCTGAAGAAGAGTTGTGTCTAAAGAAATCAAGCCAGGGAAACAGTATTATGCTATGATTTTTCACATATTACACTTTTCACAAATAACGTTGCAAATTAGTTTACAATTCCTCATTAAAAGAGACACTTTATTTTGGAAAAACTGCCAGATATTTATGTAAAGAATTTCCTTCTTTCTGAAATCAAATAAATTGCTGGGTTTAGCATAAACTTATACATATGCTATTTTGTCATTTTTTTAATTAATGCATGTTTTTGTTTTGTACACATTGTACAAATTCTTTAGTCTTGAAACTTTTTCCTCAAAACTGTCCTATTCTAAAAGCTATCTACTTTTCTACAACAGAGAAACATGTTTTCACCAGTAAACTTTAATGATAATAAAGAGTAATGGTGTTCACCATACAAAATCCAAATTCCTATATCAACTCTTCGAAAACAAATAGAAGCTGTCTCTCCAGGTTTATACAGATATGATATCATGAAGTTTTCAGAATTGTTTATAATAACTGTTCATCTTCAGAAGTAGTGAATGCTTAAAGCACAACCACAAGTTAGTAATTTATTTGGGTATTTTTGTATGATTTACATATGTTGCAGTTTACAAAAGTAATTCTTCAATTTCAGAGGCTGATACGTGTTATGTGACTTAAATCAACAGCAATATTGACAAATATATTAATTTGGAACATCATGGTGAGTCTCTCCGCTGAAGTGGAAAAAAAGATAATTAGATGTTCAGTATCACTCTGTTAAATCTAAACCTCCACGTATTAGCAGAAAGCAGGTAAATTTAACGTCAAATTTAATATAATGACAATTTGTTAAGAGACTTCAGATTGCTAAGATTTTAGGGGACATACACCCCAACAGCGTACCAGTTTTTTTAATACTATATGTAGTTTTCCTCTAATGTTTTCATAAATGTGTACAAATGTTGACCTTGCATGACCTTTAGAAATTATCTAAAACACAGTAGTTAATCAAACAGCTCAGTAATTTAACATATTATTTCCCATTATTTGCTGACTAAAGTCACTTACTATGAATAATTGTCAGAAACTAAAACTAGCACTTATATTACCTTGGTAATTTTCATGAGGTTTGTGGACAGCATTTTAGTTACAAACAGTATACATGATACGATTGCAAGGTACATTGCCCAGGAGTATTTTGACCTGACATTCAGGAAAAGGTATTTTGTTGCTCAGTGAAAACTATTGGATTAAAAATAATTTCTAAACTAGAAGCCTCAAAAGCACTTTCTTTCCTTGAAAGCCGTGATGTTTTGTAACAAAACCTTTATAACAGAAATACATACTACTCCTGCTTTGGGCTTTATAATAGTTGATAACAGACAATAATACCCATATTTATGCACTCATATAGTACCTACAGATTGAAACCCGTTGCATTGATTTTATTTTAAAAACAGGTTACATATTCAGAGGATCGTTATTACCAATTCATTGACAAACTGGAAGACTTTCTTAAGAGGGGCTCCTCCAGTCTGTCCTGATAGATAATATTTATCACTTTATTCATAACTTAAATGACAGAGTATACTTGTTAAATCTGAGTATGACATTAGCCCAAGGAGAGCTAGAAGCCAGAGCTAGAAGTCCTAGTGTACAGGACTAAAATTCAGAATAATCATGCTAAACTGAAGACATGATCTAGGAGAAAATTAAGATGCAATTCAAGAAGGTAAATAGTTTAGCTAAGAATAATCAACTGAGAAAATACAGGATGAGGACAAATAATATGTAGCTATTCTTCAAAATGGTATTTTGATGGTTAGAGTTACCAAGAGCTAGAAGTGATCAGCAATAGAATATTCTTGAATAAAAGACAACACACTGCCTTGAAGTGTAAACTAATCTCTACAGTTTTACTTGTTGGTAAGGCTACAGCTTTATTTTTTTTATAGAGGGTACTCTACCTAAGGAATACAGAAGAACTGAAAGGAATTCAGCAGAAAATATTAACTACCAGAGGTCTAGAAAAGGTGACATAAAAGGAAGAATTAAAGAATTAGGAATCTTTCAATTCAGAGGAAATGTAACAGAAGACAGGGAAAACCACCCAGAATTGGCATGCAAAGTGAAAGCTCACTCTACTCATTCTGCAGGAATACTACTTGCTTGTGGCCACCAGAAGGAATCCTTTCCCAAAAGCTAGCCCTCACTTTCTACAGATTTATAGTATGCACTCCTCAGTGCCTGGGTGTTGAACGTGTTACAAAGATGGAATTTTCTTTAGTCAGTATTCCATTTTGTATCAGTCTCTTGCTTCTACAGAAACACTACACTTAGCTAACTAGTTTCACCACGATTTTACCTAGCCCAACCACAACCGGACAGGTTTAACAATAAAGCAACAAATTTTCTATCATGGTTCAAGAGAAGACTTCAAGAAAAGGCTTTAAAGTATAGCAGTACAAGGTTTGCAAAGAGAACTACAAGACAAATGCTGTATATGCAACCATAGTTTTCAGGTAAAAGCAAATACCTCAACTCTTTGTCCAGGTATACCTTTACCCCAAATCCTCAAGGTATGCATTATCTTCAAAAGCTGGTAACTTAGTTTTTAGGGTAAAAATTCATGTCCAAAAACCCCTCAGTTCCTAAATTCCTTCTCTTTTTTCCCCTCTTTTATTAAACTTCCCACACTTCCACACCTTAATGGCATTTTATATGCCTCCCTTGATTCACCTGGCCATTTTCATTGCTTAAGATTTCACATGCTGTAAAAGAACATTTGTTCAACACAGTTACATTTAAGCTCCTGACTTCTAACATGAGCTCAGCTTTTGATAGCAATAGCTACATACAATTTGGACATGTTATCAGAACAGAAAGCTTATTAGCAAACAAAGCATTTTGCTTCAGTATGTTATAAAAAGGCAAAATTCCACACTCCACCTCTCCGTAGCTTAAGCACGTAAGCTTAAGCATCAAGAGTATTTTTGAGTTTAACTGAGATGCCGGTATGAAGAAAATTAACTCATGTACCTGTTTACAGAACTAAGCACTAAATCCATAGGCATCCAAATATTAAATCCATACTCAAAATCTTAAATTAGACCCTACATCACTACATTAATTCCTTCTTGCCTCTTAGTTACATCCTAGCAGTCATTTTACAAGCGATATATTCACTTTCACAAAAACACATTGAAAAGTTAGTCAATGACAGTTCAGAATGACACCTTCTTTTAATGCACTACACATGCTCACTCCTATGCAAACCAAGTTTTAACTGCCACGCTGTCAAGAAAAATGGTAATTCCCTAGTCATTTAAGGAAGTAAGAACTACAGAGCATTTTACAATAGAAAATTTTTTTATATGTTTAATAAAATCTGCCATTTGCATGAAAGCCCAGAGAGATGTTATCTTTGAAGCTGACAATGAAAAAAGCCCAACAAACACCACCACCAAAGAACAAAACACACAAAAGTGGGAAGCATTTCAAATTTTATACATGCCTATGTTTCTCTTTCCTTGGCCCTCTCTCAGCTTAATGCAACATAAAAGTCCATTAATAAAAAACTGAGCATACATAAAGTCTCCAAGCAGCATTGGGTCATTAACTGTGATAGACCTTCTTAGGGAATATAACTGCATTTATTAAGAAAAGTCCCAATCTGAAAATCACCGTAAGTACAGTGCCTTACCAATGTCCAATGAACAACCATAGGCATTACCTGCAGAAACAGATGTATGTTGCTCAATCCAGTCTGCTTTTGAATGCTCCCCTAAATTTGGTTCCAAATTTGTTATGTTAGTAAAAAAACCAAAAAGCTATACAGGCTTTCCTGATCTAATGAAATCGAGCTCGTTGCATTTAAATTTTTCCTTTGGCTTTTGCAACAAAAATTGTGGAATTACATTGGTTCTTGGAAATTTGGAAGTAAAACAGAACCGCAGCTGATAATTCTTAAGGTAGATTCTCTCTGATTTAACCAAGTGAGTTAGTGAAGAACATTCTCTATGAAAGGGACCTTGCCTTATTTGAAATTACTGAAATCTTTTCACTCTCAGGGCAGTTTGCAATGTACGGTTCTTTGTCTGGGCTGGTAAGGAAGGGGGCTTTTGAAGGTATAGAATTTTTTTTGTTTGTTTTTCTTTAAGGTGGTTCAATGTTGTTTTTTCACTTTGTAGCAAAGGTACCTAGAACCTCTGTGGGGCACTCTGCTCACTTTTTATTCCTTAAAAGATTTTAGAAGAACTAAACAAAAAATACAAATCTGACTTATTGTCCTTTATATAAACTATGAGCAAAGGGGGGAAAAAAGAATTGTGAAACATTTAAAGTGGATTTAATCTCCAACAGTGTTAATGATAATCCACATATTTTATTAAAAGTTTATATTTACTCCACAAATGTTCAGTTAAAAAGCCCCAGCAAAGTGTGATTCAAAAAGAACAGCAGTGCATTTACAGTTATGTCATACAACCCAACACATATACTGAAGTCTCAGGTGTACTGCTATGCATTTCTTCCTGGTAAGATTTTGTTGTTTTCTTTTCCTAAACGTATCTAAGCTGACACAAGGAGGCAAGCAAATTTCACAACAGACTAAAATGTGACTATTAAAGATGCCAACATTATACCTCTACGGATACTTAATCCTACCTCTCGGTAACAAATGGCAACTGAGGACGCAAGAGTAAAACAAGTTCAGTGAACTGCTGGCAGCACCACTCCTGCCACGCGAAGGGATGCCGCAGCACCCACTGTCCACTGGCAACAGCATTGTACACCTCCCAGCAAAACGCTGCACCGCCTCCCCACGCTCACCTCCCGCGGCGATCCTCTCCCGCTTCTCTCTGTCCCTCACCCCCGCTGGAAACTTTCTGCCGGCCGCAGCACCGCCGCTGACACCGCTGCCGAACCGCAGGCGCCGAGGTAAGGGGATCCCAGCGGCACAAACGCTGCGCTTCTCAGCCCTCCCCTGCCTCACCCCCAGCGGAAAAGCATAGCCTCAGGGAGCCGACTGAGTTTCTAGAGCGCGAAGCGGGTCTTGTTGAGGTCTGTAATAAACCGATGTGCAACCCTACACCGAGGACTGCCTCCTCGCCTTCCTCCTCTGCCCTTCGCCCCTCGGCAAGCAGTGGGAGGATAACTTTTCAGACGACACTTGCCCTCTCTCGGCACTTGAGGCGGGTCGGGACGGGGGCGAAGCGCGCACGGCTAAGGGGGAAGGCGCGCGGGGCTGTTACCTGATGTCCCCGCTCGGCTCCAGGGCAGGGCAGAGTCCCCGCGGCCCCCTTCATGCCCGAGGGGCAGGCCAGCCCGCCCTGAGGCACAAGTCTTCATCCAGCTTCCTCCCCGCAGGCAGCGCCTCCTTCCCTCGTCCTGGCGGGGCGGGAGCCCCGGGCGCTGGGCGGGCGCCGCTCTTGCAGCGTCGCCGGCGCGGCGGGGAGGGAAGGAGGAACAGAGGGAGGGAGGAGAAGAGGCCGAGCAGGGGGCGGGAAACGAGGTGTGCCTTCCCACCCTCTCTCCTCCCCGCGCCGCCGCGCGGACACACAGCGGCCGGGGAGAAGCCCCTCTTCCCGCGCCGCCGGCTCCCTGGTCGCCCGGCCGCCGTGAGGGAGGCGGGACCCCCTCCCCTAAACGGCCACACGGCGGCGGGTGAGGGTCCGCGCGCGTCCCGCCGCAGCTCCCGCCCTCCCCCTGGCAACAGGCACCCGGCGCGGCCCCGCCGCCCCACCGGCAGCAGCTCCGTGGCTCTGACAGGGCCCGGCCCTGGGAGGTACAGGGGGCTCCCTCCGAGCGCCGATGCACCGCCGCCCCCTTCCCCAGGTCGCAGTCCCGTCTCCCCATCTTTCGCGGGCGGAGGGTCCCTGGGGCCCGTGGCCGCGGGCAGGGCAGGGCAGGGCAGGTAGCAGCCAGCGTCTGTGGAGGGCGCTCTCGCCCCGCTTGGCGCTCGGCAGAGCGCGCCTGCGCGGGGGCCAACGGCCGGGCAGGGCTGGCCCCACTGAGGCGTCGGCCGGCGCTGGGGCATGAATCTGGGGGTCGTGGCGGGGTAGGGCACGTTCGGGGTTAGTCTGGGAGGTACAAGGTTGGGAACACTTCCTGGAAGGCTCTGAAATGCGTGGTAGGAGCCGGGCCAGGAGAGAGATTGTGGAGGGCACGAAAGGAGCAGGGGGCGGTCACCGGAGGAAGTTGGGGAATATGGGATTGGGAAGTTTGGGAGAAGAAGAAGGGATCTGGGAGGTAAAGAGGGAATTTGCCCATGACAGAGAAGAAGACTGACTTGCAGATTGGGAAGATAAATGATAAATATATTTTTTTTCTGACAAGTTTTACAACAAGGGTGTTCAGAAGGGCAGAGAGGAATGAATGCCAATGGGATAACTGAAAAGGAGAAAGGAGTAGGAAGAGGTTGTCAGGCAACAAAGGAGAAAATGTATTATGTAAGTGGTCAAAGGGTGGGTTTTAGACGGTGAAGAGAATGATGAGATAAGGGGTTTGGGGAAGCCATAATTTTACAGGGCTTGGGAGGAAATGCATGTGAAACTGAGATGATGGGTATGGAGGAGAAGTTTGGCTGCCTTATCATGGAGGTTAGAAAATGAGCCATTGAGCAAGGGATTTCAATTTGTAAGGGATTTTAATTAAGGGCAATAGGTATGAGTGAAAGCATTGGAAAGATAGGAAATAAGGGAAGCACTGCAGGAATTGTTGGACAAGAAAGGACTTGGAGATCAAAAGAACAAGATACAGCTTGAAAGAGCTAGCAAATCCGAGCAGAACACACAGAAGTATTTGGTTGAAAGGAGTGGGAGTATTGGTTGTATATGGAATGGAAATTACACTGTTCATAAACTTTTTCTGTAAGAATTGTGCAGCGTATCTTGCCATTTTCTGGCAAATCATCCCATCCCACATGGGTGGTGGAGAGTTGGATTCCAGCTCTCCAAACTGAACTCACCTTTACAACCCATGTAGCCAAGTGGATCCAGGAGTAGCAGTAAAAGCAATATTGCCTACAGACTTGATGTCATCCTAGCCCTTGGAGAACTGAATTGAGTTTTAACTTTTAGCCAACCCAATTCGAAGCACATATGGACATGTAGATTCATTGCTTCTAATGTTTGCTGATGGCAGGGGAAGGTCGTGCTGCTGGACTGAACTGCTGATGGCAGTTCATGAATGGCTACTGTCCCTCAAATGGAAAAAGACTGAGATATGAGATGGGATACACACTGTGATTAATGAAACTGGAGTAGAGATTACTGGTTTTACACTGAAGTGTGTCATTGAAGTATTTACTGCAGAAATGAGAGGAGGAAATGATGAACATCAAATTCATCTCTTCATCCAGATTATCATTTATGTGTGGAATAACCTTGACTTCCTGCAACTTTTTTGGCATGATCTACAAACTTTAAACTGTTTCTCTTTTTCAGTCACAGTCTCATTCTGATCTCTTCCAACCCCTTGTATCTCAGCTATTCCGGGACAGCTGTAGTGAACTCGTGTCTGGCACAAGACTTGTGTTCTATGAGTGATTTATAATAATCAAGGTATTGTAGGCACAGACAAGCCAGGGTAGAGATTGGATAAAAAAAAAAGAAAAGCTAGCCTGCTTTAGTATAGGACTATGTAATCCATATCTTTCCCTTTGGTTTTCTCTCTTCATTATTCCTCCTGCCTCTATTGTGCAGAATCTTCCTTCTTCTTGTGGCTCATCAATCCTATTGCTGTACCAATTTCTAAAAATAATTTTAAGTATTTTGTATGTATAGATATTTTTACAAAAGTTGTTAACAGAGATCTAGAGGATGATACTTTAGTAGCCATCTCTTGCATAAAAATGGTGTGCCAGTCTGGACTTCCATTTGCTGTTGTAGTATTGGTGAAAATAATAATGGTTAATAATAAATGTTTAGCTGGTTGTTCATAGGAGTTGGAAGGTCCCTGAGAGTTACCTGTGGAGCTGCTGCTCAGGACCGGTGAAAATTCTGTACATATGAAAGAAGGAGAGATCAGCATTTTCAAGTTATTTCTGAGATTTGTTGTCCCTGTTTTTTTGGTGGTCACTATGAAGCAACCAAGATCCGTAGCTAATTGTGAAATCTTTTGTGAAAGGCCCCACCCAGAGGTGCTGTTTGCTACCAGTTTGCATTGTATGTAACAAATCTCTTCTGCTCCCGTGAACCGCTATGTGTCTGAATTTGAGGTAATGTACTGCAAATTATTTTCCTGGACACACTAGCAAGTTAAATCAAAATCAGTGGAAATTCAGTCATTTTCTTAAAGAAAAAAAATAAGAAAATCCCCGCTTTATATCATAAAAAATGTTGCTAGTGATCAAATTAAATCTTTCTTGCAGAAAAAATTATACAGAACAAGAATGACATGCTGGTAAGTGAAACTAGTTTAAGAACATTCAGCTGGCTAGAACATTGCAAGTTTTGCATGTATATATTTACTGTATATTTTCAGGTAAATAGACCTTCATAAACTGTAGTTTATCGTTAAATACAAGCATATTTTTCTGCGAGAAGCAAGTAATAACTTCATTTGCTCTGGCTTATTTCAAAAACTACGTACCTGCTAACATACCATAATATACATGGATTTGTACATCCAAAATATGATTTTAAAAATCATTGGTGCAAGTAAAATATTCACAATATGTTTTAATCACTGGGACAGGAGTGGAATTTGATATGCTGATCACCTAGACTTTAACTTGTGCATAAGAATCTGTTCCATAGAAAATGAAATATCATATTGATAGCAACTATAAAATCCCTGAAGAAAACTCATTTATTTTGAGTGACTCTGTATTCACTTGTTTTCGAAGACAGATTGCTTGTACAATGGAATAAGCAATGAGTGAGATATGAACGTAAAGACATTTGGTTTTGTAATGAAGTGGCTAACGTGTTGATCAGTTAGGTTTTGTGGCATCCATACCATCATGTAAACAGTTGAGTTCACCACCTCCTTCCTTACCTGTCCCCATCCACTGGCCATGTTGCTTATGTCTTTTTTTGGATTCCTACTCATCTGTAACAGAAACTGAATGACTTTGCCAATAAAGAAACTCAAGGTCAGAGTTGGGAATAGCTCATACTGACAGCATGGATGCACCTGTACTTAGCTGGCTCATAGCAGGTTATTAATCGTTCTCCAGAGATACAGCCTTTGGGCTATTGCATGACTTTTCCCTGTGTCATCATGCACCATGCTACCATTAAGCTGCCAGCATAGCCCTACCCTAAGTGCCCAACTTCAAAAGTATGTATAGTGGACTGTGAAATAGCCATGTTGTTTCTGGGAAATCTCTCTGGCTCATGCTACATATCCAGTTTGAGCACATAAAAACAAACAAACAAAAAAAAAAAGCAGGGGGTTCTTAATGTTTTGAGGGATTATGCCTGAGTGATCAGCTTCCCTCTGAGAAAAAATCTTAGGTAGTTTTATGAGGCCATCTCCCTGGACACCATCCAAACTGTGTAAGTTCAAGGTCCAAAGAATTCAACGTGGTCTACCTCAGGACTTAGAGGATGCAACAACTGTTCTGAGGCTATGTATCATCACCTGCTTCTTCTGTGAAGACCTATATAAAATATAAAGCAGGTACCTTCTAGCAAGCCCTTGACAGCATATTATTCCCTCCAAGAAAGACAGAGCTTTATCTGAGCTCCATGATTAGGTATCAGTAATAGCTTCCCTCTTGAAATTAGAGGATAGGATGACAAGGTGTTTCTTCACATTCAGACCCAGTATCCATGAAAAGGACCCAGCCTAGGTATGAGCTCCAGAGTACTGAAGCCCTTGGGGAACCTTTAGAGGTACACTGACTTCTGTTATAACCCAGTAGCAATGAATATATTACTGTGGAGGCTACCTTTAATCCACTGGTACTAAGAAGGCACAAAGATGCGTAGGCTCTGGCATGGGAACTCTTGTAATTAGACACTAGTTGGTTTCTGGATCTGACAGAGGACGTAGGAGCTGTGGTGAAACGTTTCTCAACAGCTTGCTTGGTTACTTGAACATTTTTAATTAACCTCCATTTGTACACTTGGAGTCCACACAATCGTACTTTTGTTCCCATATTTATCTGTAGAGTCTTTATTTTCTGTCCCTCGCTTCTGCTGTTGTACTTAGATTATAAGTTCTCAAGGACAAAGGCTACGCTTTTGCTCTTTGTACAGCCTCTAGCACAAAGTGATTCTGGTTTGTGTCTAGGACTCACAGTAACTGTGGTAATAAAATGATAATACTGATATTATTAGTGACAATGATAGTATTTATACTACTAGAAAATTATATGGAAAGCTAGAAGATACACAACTTCTATCATTCAAAGTTCTGTGACAAAAAGAATGAGTTTTTTCTCATACTAGCAACTTGTTGCACACACATTTGTATGTTGTGATCTGTTTTAATAATTAAAAGGATGAGCATCTGAATTTATAATGAAAACATCCCTTTCAAAGCATCAGTTTGGTTTTGCAGCTCAGTTATTGACAAAAACAAACAACAGAGTTAAAAAAATCTAACTTGAAATGTCTTTCAGCTTTCATTCTTTATTGTACTTGATGTCACAAATGTGCAAATTATCATGGAGTCTTTCACATAAGATTTTAAGCTGTAACATTAAAACGCTAGATCCATGCATCTTGAGCACACTTTTTGTCTAAAGAAAACAGTTTTTCATCTTAGAAAAGCAGAAGGGAGCAACATTTTCTTACTTGTTCCGTGGTTTACATTCGAACTGTAACCATGTAAGCTACAAAAGACCTGATATCACCTCTGAAGAAGTCTCATCATTCTAAATCCTCAGTGGACACAGATGCCTAAGGCTCAGCCCTGAAGCAGGCACCTAAGCTCCTGCGGCATGTAGAAATTCAGACATACTCCTCTTCAGTTTTTCTGTTGCCCATTGTATTCCTCACGCAGCATTGGAATCCATGATTGTCTCTCAAAGTTGTTTAAGCTCTTTACGGAGCCTACAAAAAGCGAAGTGTATCACTTGAGCATTCTGGAGAACGTTTTTGGAGATTCCCGTCTACACCTGTTGAATCTACAGGAGCTTAGAGCAATAATTTGAGGATTCATTTGTAAGTAACTGAGGTTTGCAGCTTTTTCTGGCACCTTCTCCACTGAGGGGCCCCAGTGTCAGATGCTGGTTCAGTCCTAGGCTCCTTTCAGTGCAAACCTACTAGGTCCAACCAAGAGGAAACCCTGACAGGATAGTTTCCTTGGTGTTCATTCTTGGCAGGCAGTATGGATGAGGACCATTCCAAATTGTATTCCCTCTGTCTAGGGAATGTTCTTCCAAATTATCCCTTCAGACTTTGCATGCCTTTCTTGCTCCCTTTTTTCCTTCATTCCTCTTGCTTTTTATCCCTCTTATTTTTCAAAGTACACATTCAAAGATTCCCTGCTTCAATGGAATTTTACTATAATTAATTCGGACTACATATTTTGCTTGTCTTTTTATACCTTTTAGATCTGACCAATATGAATGCACTGTTAGTGGAACATACACAGTTCTCATTTCTGCCAGTTCTGTACCAGTTTATATTGTATTATTTTCTTCTCAGTTGCTATTTTATCTTTTTTTCCCTCTGTCTGTGGAGAAAGGGACAAACTAATTTGATTTTAAATGCCATATTGCAGTTCTAAATAAGGAATTATTAATTAAAAATAACTTTTTATTATGACACATCTTGTTACAGTAGGGCACACATTAAGTTAAATTTTTTTTTTTTTTTAATTTTTATTTTTTTTTTTTTTTAAGTTCTATCTGCTTAAACAAAATCAGTCAGTGATATAATATAGTTGGATAAGTGTTTTGGTAGTATCATGGTAAGGGTGGTTCAGAAGCATGAAAGTGTGTAGTAGTTTAACCTCAGTCGGCAACTAAGCACCACACAGCTGCTCGCTCACTCCCCCCCACCCGGTGGGATGGGGGAGAGAATTGGAAGGCACAAGTGAGAAAAACTCGTGGGTTGAGATAAAAACAGTTTAATAATTGAAATAAAATGATAATAATAATGTAATAATAATAATACACAAAGCAAGTGATGCACAGCGCAGTTGCTCACCACCCGCTGACTGATGCCCAGCCAGACCCCAAGCATCGGCCCCCCCGGCCAGCTTTCCCCAGTTTATGTACTGAGCATGACGTCACATGGTATGGAATGTCCCTTTGGCCAGTTTGGCTGTGCCCTCTTCCAGCTTCTTGTGCACCTCCAGCCTTCTCAGTCGGTAGAGCATGGAAAACTAAAAAGTCCTTGGCTAGTGTAAGCATTACCTAGCAACAACTAAAACATCGGTGTGTTATCAACTTTGTTCTCATCCTAAATCCAAAACACAGCACTGTACCAGCTAGTAGGAAGGAAATTAACTCTATCCCTGCCAAAACCAGGACAAAGTGTTATTGTAAAGCAGTTGTAGTAGGGTGGCAATTGCTTGAAAAAGTAATTGTTTCTCAGTGACATATGTTATATAATGTATTATATTTAAACTGGTTAAATACAATAACTGAGACTTGTCTTTTTTTAAAAATTGATTTATCTCCTGAACTTATTAGAATCTTTATTTCTGTAGTCGTACAAAGAAGATAAATCTCTGTTATAGGTATTCTAGCAGTGGTTGTAAACAAGCCTTTTAATGTCCTTCTGAAAACTGGGTTTACAACATTGTTAAGGGTTTTTTTGTTTCTTTTTTTTTCTGTCTAAATTGTACTCTGTTTCTTGCCAGATTGCCATGGACATGCATGTAGCATAACAATTTTATTTTCAGGACTTTACTGTCAGCCTAACAATGTCCTTCCAGGACACTATATAGGGAAATGTGAATTCTTTGGGGTCTTTGTAGTGGTAATCAGTACTTTTGAAATTTCTTTTGCGCCATTATTCAAACTTTAGCAGGAACATCTATAGTCCTGAAGAGGAATTACTTTGTTTTAACTCACTAATTCTTGTGTCATCCAGATGAATGCATGCCCACTGTATGTCTTTTAAATGTACCAAGTAATGGGTAAAAGTAAAGGTAATAATAAATCTAGTGCTTCAGCTATGTTACTACATTAGAATGTTATTTTACATCATCCTTTTACTGTGCAGTAGTTGTGCTGGAATTACTTCTGCTATCGTGTTACATCTGTCATAAAATCTTAAGTTTAATTTATATTGTTATGTGCATCTATGTTTCACTTACTTTTTAGTTTTAAGAATATAGGTAACGCGTGTCCCTGTAAGGAGCACAAGGAAAGTAAATAAAAATAAAGAAACCAAATATTGTTCATTACAACAATCAATACAGAGACAAATTAATACATAGTAGAACTAGCATGAACGTGTCATGAATTCTACCCTATTTGTAGGCTGTTAGGAATATATACAACTCACTTCAGCTGTTGTGCTGAACATATTCAGTTATATACATGGTTAAATATTTACAGAGTGGACCATTAGTTTATGTACAGTAATGCATAGAGAAGTTCCTTGATAGTACTTAAAGATAAAACCATTTAGAATAGTTCATGAGAATCATTATAGGATTCATTACAAGTACATCAGGTCTTATGCCACAGTTTCACACATGGAATAGTGATGTGCCGTCTGTCCTGTACCATTGTTTGCGTCCTGACTAAAACAAGAAAAATTTGGACTGTTATGAAATCCTCATACAATTTGGAGTCTTTCAGAATTGCTTATACCAAATTAAAGCCACTTCCACCTTTTAATCTAGAGGCTACACTGATATTTAGAAGTGTATTCTTCCATGAGAGATGAGTGACGCGTTACACTCCAAATTTTCCCTTATGTACTCATAGAATAATTTCTACTGTATGTTCCTACAGAAGTTCAGATAGATTCCTGTGTGACAGATCACTTATGACTTGTAAGAAAATACACTAGCTTGTGAGAGCCCTCAGCCTTGTTTTTCTGCTGTTCTGAAACACAATAAAAAGACAGACATTTTCCCACTGAAAAAGAAGGAATTGTAGCAAATGGCAGCCAGAATAAAATAGCTACTTTAGAATTGTAGCTGTCTCTGCAAAATTAAAGCCCAGTTCCAGGAAAATACAAGAATTTTCAGTAACAGTAATTGAGATGAAATAGTAATGAAGAAAGCCAATATTAAATCACAAATTTTTTTAATATATTTTCTCTGTTAAAAAATAGTATCTCAGCCTTAATTTTAATATTAAACATACATATTTTTTCTTAAACAAAAAACAGTTATGACATTGAAAAGGACAACCAAATAGGTTTTGCTTTTGTGTAACTAGTGCAGGATATAAATTTTCTTTGCAAAATATAAATTCATTTAGGATGAATGTAATAAAAAAGGTAAGAGTTGCTTATATAGGCATAAAGTGGGAAAAATGTTTCAAAATCTCCTATAAACCTCAACTACTCCCAATTCTGCTTCAACTTTTCGACCTTCAGTATTATGAAAGGCATAAATGTAGTTCCTGATTAACTTGTTATTTCTAGAATCTGCATTTCCACTGTTGAGTTTGTGAGCACATTAGTTTCATTCTTTAGAACTGGTGAATAGTGAAGGAAAGAAAGGTTAGATAGCCTTCTGTGGGCAGTGTTTCTTAGCTCTCTGCTTAACCTATGTGTTATTTTGGATTTCATTATGGGAATTCTGTCTTTGATTGTACATTGTGTATGACTTTGATACCTAATGCAGGTTCCTATATTTCATACTGGCAACTAGAGTCTCCATTAGCTATGAAGATTAACTGAAATTCTAGGCATTCTAGTGGGAATTAAGTATAGGTATATCTGAAGCCGTATGCTTAAAATTACCTTCATAGAACCATAGAGTAGTTCAGATCGAAAAGGAGCTCTGGAGGTCATCTTAGTCCATTCCCTGCTCAAAGCAGGTCTAATTGGGTCAGGTTGCTCCGGGCCATGTCAAGCTGAGCCTTGAACACCTCCAAGTCTGTAGACAACCTCTCTGGGCAAGCTGTTCCAAGATTGGATAACCCTCAAGGTAATGTTTTTTCCCTAATATCTAATCAGATAATCTGTTCCAATTAGATAATCTAATCAGTTCCAATCTGTGTCTGCTTCCTCTCATCCTACCCCAGTGCACCTCCAAGAGTCTGGCTCCATCTTTCCTGTATCTGCTGATCAATTCAACTTTATTTGCATGAACACATTATTGGATATATTCCTAAGTGATGAGGGAGTCAACTGTCCATTTATTTCTATAAGATATTGAGAGAAGCAGAGCCACCACTTTTCCTCTGTGTCTTTAATAGAAGCACTCGGAATGCTCTGGGAAGAGCTTCCATTTTTGGTCCTTTGGGCTGCTTGATCTATTTTACTCCAGCTCAGGTGGGATCTTGGCACTGAGCTGTGGAAGCCGAGTTGTTCTGAGTACACGTAAGTGCAGAACTGTTGGTGACTAGGGAGCTTTACATCAAATCAGGAACCCCATAAGATTAGGTGCACCAGAGAGAAGATTTTTTTAGCCACAGTTTTGTCTTAGGCACCTAATACCCATGCAAATGTTCTTTTAAGAGTCATGTCAATTGGCTATCCATAGGTCTAGTGCTCTTTGATATGCCCTAAAGGTATCTTACCTGGCACCCAGCTGCCACTCCAGCAGTGTGCAGCTTCCCTCTATGTCCTTTGTCATTTTGCCAGCCCCATACGGATTTCTTGGACCACCTAAGACATCTCAAATGACATTAGACACTTGTACGTGGGCCTATGCTTATCCCTATTATTTGTTTTTTGCTTCTGTTCTAAGGGTGGGATTCAGTTTGAGATTAAGAAACCTTCATGCAAGTACCCTAACTGTAAACTAAAGGTTTAAGCTTCCATTATCATCAGTGGGGATCTGAGAGTTGATTAATTTGCTTACACAACTAAGTGAGCGTGGTGTGGTCTGTCATATCCAAGACAGCCATGGGATCTAACAGATGTGGGATGATAGGATTTGTGGGAGACCACTGTCCTTTTGGGGCGGCAGCTGGAGGCCAGTTGAAACACCCTACAGGATCTCGAATTGCAGTAACCGTTTCCTGGCTAGCTGAAAACTTGTTACATGCTTATTTCTTTCTTCACTTCAGGATATATCATGGAAACTTTTTCCCCTTTCTGCTGCTTCTACTTCATTGTCACCCTGCTGTAACCATTCAATTATCACTTAATTGAAAATTGGCTTGATTATGAATCACATGCTTTATTAAAATCAATTTAAAAATAAATTGCAGTTCAATAACATACTTTGCTGTCATTCAATGTTATTAGCAAATATGCTATGCTTTTTCCATACTTCACTGATGCTTATTTCAAACCAATGAATAAATATTTCATTAAATATTTTATAAAAATGTAACGAAAAGTACAACTCCTTCCTTAAACCAAGTTTTTGTAGTACATGAAATGTGTTTTGCAGACTTTTTCTCCAGTTTTGTTAGGTGCAGTTGCTTCTTGTTTTCCTATCTTCCTTTTAGTCATCTTTCTTTGAAGTTGCAAGTACATATGTATAATGCATCTACTTATATATGTAGCCATACATTTCTCTTTCGCAGTGTATACAACAATAAATCATCTCATTAAGTAATTTGAGGGGCACATAATGAGCATCTTTGGGATATAAACTTTATTGTATATATGAACTGAAGTCTTCATAACTATCCTTGAAAGTCTTTTTTGACTAGTGGGATTAATTATATATCTCACAGATGCCTGTCATGCACTCTGTTTACACTATAGGGAAATGAAATAGGGTAGTTAATTTTCTTTTATTCTGTTAAAATGCCAAGGTTTAATTAAACTGCTTCAGCTAAGGATTGCACAGCTACTTTCAGCTGTCATAAAGCATACTAGAAATTGATTTGCCATTGCCCACATGCCCAAAAAGGCATTCAGCAGGCACTGTAATTTCACTCAAAATTGTTTTTATTAATCATAGCTGCTTTCCGATTTCTAAAATTTGTATGAGAAACAGAGTGGATTAAAATAAGTTTCATCCATATGTTCAGGGAGTAAAACCAATGCAGGTGCCAAATGTCTGAAATTTACATTCAGTTTTGAATTAACAGCTGGGTTTTGCTTTTATGTAAGATTTTTATAATATTGAAATTTTCTGCATTTTTGAAGATTTTACATAATTATTTCAGTTATACAATAACAATTAGGCAGTGTCATGAATTAGCAAGACAATTGCAAAGCAATAAAGCCATCATTTTTACAATTATGAGAATTGAAAACATAGCAACAGACAATGAAAACTAACCACCTGCTTGAAGCAATACATATTTATATGTAATGCATAATAGCCACGATATAGAGGATTTTAAAAAAATGTTGGCAAAAGTGACATTAAGGTAGCCTACTTCAAGCACTCCACACCCAACCTTCAGTGAGCTGATGAAAACAGCAACCATTCTGAACAAGAGAATGCAGCAACTACTGAATCTGCATTTCCATTAAAAAAAGCTGAAGCCAAAAGCTAGATATATAAGGAGGCCCTTAGTGCTCTCTTTAAACACTCAGGCAAAACTGGTGTTAACAAAATCCTTTTCCTTCTACCACCCATATCGTGTAGGCTGAGTTTCTAGTGAAAAGCTCTAGCTGAAGTCTGTACACAGCCTGCTTTCAGCATGCGCAGAACTGCCTAGCGTTCGGCAGGATTAAGTATCAGCTTCTGCACTAATGAAAATGTAATGATTTCACATGAAATGTAATAATTTGCGTAGGAATAATTGCGTAATAGGAATAATGACTAGTACTGTCTGCACGGGGCTTACTCCCTAGGTTGGGATCCTGTATTAGGCCCATTATTGGGATTTCATTTTTGATACAACCTTCCTGTTTTCCATTCCCCAAGGGTAGCTAAAAGTTTTTTAGTTTCTGTGGCTATGATTAACATGGGGTCATTTGGAAAGTTCTGTATCTCAGATGACAGGAAAGCATAAAAATTCTGAAATTTTCAGTCAGGGTACTGATGACTCTTGATCCTAACCTGTAATTTAACTATGGATAAAGTGTTTTCCTGGGTGGGAAGGTGAGGTTCAAATACCTGATTCAAATCAGATAGAAGCTGACCTGAAGCTGTTTCCCAGCCAGTTCCCTTCAGCCCAGTTAGAGACATCTAATTATTTTTGAACAGCTGAACTTGGATTCGCTTCCCTACTTGTAGCTTGTGCTGCCTAACTTTGCCTCTTGCTTGTCATGCAAGCAGACCTTTCTTCTTGACTACCCATTTCTTCCCCAAGTATTAAGCAACTAATCTGAGGACGTGATTTACAACTAGCAACAACTTACTAATCGAGCATTGAGCTTTTATGCACCTCTCATCAGGGTATGCACGTGAGGTGAGAGTGCATACCCCTGAGAGTGATATGAACAACTGCAAATACAATAAAAAAATTACATTGTGACAATCTTACCAAAATATGGTGACAGAACAATTAATTTTAGCAAACTGAATGTAGGGTTCTAGGATATAGTTAATGATATTAACTATTAAAGGAAAGTAAACTGAATCTTTAGAGACTACAGTAATAGACAACTTTATAGTATTTTAATAAGGTAAAGGGAAGTAATCTAATATATTCCATGTGTGGCCTCCACCAATTTTTTTTATATAGACATGAAAACTATCACAATTGCATAGAAATTGTTGTATAATATTTTTATTTGGAGAACCAAGTGGAATAAGTGGTTCTAAATACCCAGTATCATTTTGGGAGGAGGAGTGGGAAGTAGATCATCACGTGGTGTAAGCTGGGATGGATCCTTTCCTCTTATTGGATGTGATGCTGATGAGGATCTGGGTTATAGACTTTAGACATAGGGAGTTAAATCAGAAAGAAAAACTTTCCTTTTATGCACGCCCATCAAGCACTTTATTGATATTTCATTTAAAATAAAAATCTTCAGCTGATATAACACACCTTAACATCTCCAAGTAAAATTCTCATCATAGTTTAGAAGCTGTTTTCTGGAACAGTAGAGATTCTTGCATTTTAATTTGCCAAGGTTTGTCTACCACACTTGGTTTATTTTAAAAGCACACACTGTGAAGCTGAAAATACTTTTCTGGGAGATTACCTTCACTTTTTCCTCTTGCTTCAACTGTCGTCTGCCTCAGATACGGTAAGTGACATTATTTCATACTCGTTCATGCAGGGATGCACTTAATAGGCTCACATGAAAAGTGGCCATTAGTTGATTGACTGTAGCTTGATTGCCTGTGGATAACTCCCACAGGTTTATTTCTTCATTTCAGCAAGGAATGGAAGCTGCCACACCTCAGTCTGCAGATTTATGAATACAACTTCTATTGGCATGGGGAAACACCCATCCAATAATAAAATGGCCAGTGCAAAATGTTCAGCTGATGATATCTTCAATAACACATGGGTATTCATAGATCAACCCATAGTTAAATAGAGAACGGAGCACAGGAGAAGAAAGCGTTGGAGAGAGTCAGTTAGTAGTCAACTTAGGCAATAAAGCTAGAGGTAGATCCAAAGTTGTAAGCAAGTAGTGTTTGATATTTCTTAAGGAGCTAAATGCTGTTCAAAAGAAAAAAAGTCTTTTAATTGGGGTATGGATAAGGAAGAGGGGAAAGATGATAATTATGGGGGAAAAAGAGAGCAAGTGCACTGTGGTAAATAAATAGAAATTACTCATCCAAATACAAGATTTTTTTTTGGTTGAGAAGTAAAAAAATTTTAAAAAAATCTTTAGAATGAAAATATCACCCCCTAATAAAATGCAAGTGATTTAATTAGTATTTACCTTCCGCATTTTAATAAATAATTCTTAAAATAATATGATAAAATAGTCAGTGGATTATATCTACACTGTTTTAACTATTGGAAACATTATTAATATTTTGGTTATATGCCTGGTTTTTTAATAAATTGAAGGAATTGCACAGAAGTACTTGGTTTATCTATTGTTGCTTTTTATTATGTGCACAAATCATTGAGGTTAAAAAAATAACATTTTCCTATAATTAAGGTAGGAAAGTTTTCTGGAGTTTCCTAATAATAGCCTGCAAGATCCATATTCTCAGTATCATTCCCATACCAAATGTCTCAGGAATGTGTGTAGTTTTGAGCGACTGTCCTAGATGTTCTAAAAGAGTGAAAAAGGTCCTTTCATTTTGCTTTATGATCAATATTTTAGGAGCATAATCAAATACAACATGTAAACTTTCTTGTAAGAAGGGTCTGTCCAGGGTGCCTGGTTTAGTGAAGAAGTAAAACATACAAGTGGTAACTTAAGGTACTCACAAGAGAAAAACGTCTATAAAATATGAAAAATAAAACAGCTAGATCTATCAACAATTTTAGGGAGGCTGTTTTTTGAAGATATATTAGACAACTTGTTAGCAGGATTCAGTATTTTTTTTAGAACTTTGTTTTCAAAATTCCTTGGGAAATTTCTAATCTTTGGGAAAGGAAGGAAGGCCTCAGAAATGCTTCTTTTCAATAAATGTTTAGCAAAAACTTGTTAAAACCTTTAACGGAGTATAAATGATTCTAGAACAAGTGGGTAAAGGGACACTGTTTTTTAGTGTTGTGACGAGCAAAAATGCTGTGCTTTCTCAGTCTCCTTTCAGTGGTAGCAGCCCTCTGTCACACACACAACTCTTCTTAATCAGTCTGTCTGCCTGGCAGCGCACCTACATATTCATGATGTTTCTCTGCCTTAACAGGATCTGTGAGTGTATTTGTAAAGAAGAGCAAATAGATTTAGTCTCACATGATAGATGTTAGGAGCTGTGTATTCCCCCATCATTCTTTTATGAATCAGTCCTGGAAGTTTCCTTGTGCATATTTCAGTTTATCTTAAAATTTCGATATACATTTATTATTTCTTACTGCTTTGCATAGATCTTTTCACAAGTTAAAAGGGTGTTTTTATCCGGTTGCTGATAGAATAATGGGAATTGAAATTAATTTGACTTGAGCAGAAAGATAACACTTGTGTTTCCTTTATGACTGAGATGGAAACGAAGTAGCAATAAAAGGGGTGAAAGCAGCACACAAGCTAGTCTGTAGATGTGTAATGTAGTCATTTCAGAGTGAGTAGCAAACAGCTATCATTCAGAAATATAGTTTTTAACAGTTTTTTACTGTGTTGTTAATTTAAAATTCTGCTATGACTCAGCACAATAAGTGCTTGTGAAATTAAACCAAATATAGTGCATTTTTCTTAAACTGGCATAGTTAGTTGCTCCTTTGTGCAATTAATATCTCTCGCCATTGATTATAGAGAGGGCCTGGACTATGTAGAGGGCTTGAATAAGGCTAGATGTGTAAATGGGGATAAAATGAGGAAAGATGAATCCTAAGCAATATATTAAAAAAAATTAAAAATTCTTTCTACTGACATTATTTGAAAAAGTAAGGTCTTTTAATGCTGCGTAAAGTTTGCACACGTTAGTATATGGCTCTATAACATGTCCATGACATAACTCCAGTATGGTTACTTGCAGATGTGTTCCCAGTGATGCACTGATGTTATAAGGACTACTTAGGTAGTCACAAAAAGTAAACCGAATCACAGTATTTTGTGCTCTTCTATCATGCCCATTCCCACCAAGACAAAGTCTGAGGGGAGTAGGATTACTACCATTATAATGCCAGTGGTACAAACAATATTGCAGCATGACTAGCTCTAGGGACACATTGCAACCCCACTAGTTTTATCTTCCCATGATTGAACAAGAGAGCTCTTGTGCAGATAAAATTGTTCCACATATTCGTCGGGTAATTTGGACATTCTGAGTAATGGTTGAAGAGACGGGGGAGAGTTCTCTGTTTCAGCTCAATACAGTTATCCTGAAGAAGGCGTATCATGAGGATTATCCTGACAGATGCTCCACCTCCTTAACTGTAACAATCTAATTAAATGCATGCAGTAAAAACAGACTCACAGTTAGATGGTCACATATTAACTCATTTGTCTGTACAGTCTCTGTTCTGAGTTGGCTCCAAGTTGATTATGAGAGTTGTGGAGTGTCGATGCGCAGTGCAGTGCAGTTGCATCCCGTTTTCCCAGACCACATTGTCTTTCTCTTAGTTTTAGTTTCAGTCTGATTATATCATTGACGTGTCTCACCGGACGTCATCACAGAAGCATGCTGCCACCTGGCTGTTGTTATGAGACTAATTTTAAGATGAACTTTAATTTGTTATGAAAAGTAGTATCTGACTGATTACTGAACTTCATGGCCTCAGAGATCCCTTTTTATGCACAGCTCTTCTATCGCAAGGTTCCTAATGGAACATTGAACACTTTTCTGCATCATAGTGCCTTCAGAGATGTTGTAATGATGCCGATCAGTGCTGACATCTTAATTCCATTTCAATTTTTCTCTGATTAATGCATGTGTAATAATTATCTTATGGCAACGTTCTCCACATAACAGACTTTATTTGCTTTCCTAGACTTAATGAAAATCATGTGCATGGTACATTTTGCTGATATCTTGTCCTTTATCATTTGGAATTTATACAGGTAATGGTGCATAATATAGCAGAACAGACTGACATATGGATCACAAAAGAATAACCGCCTATTCCCTGGAGAATGTAGAGTTCATCTGGTCTTCCCATTTATACTTCAAGTAATTGAGAAAATAGATTAGCCTATATTGAGGATTTGGCATGTAGTGAATGAAAAATATAAAATGAGATTAGCAGGTCACACAAATTGAATACAACGTGTTTGCTTGATGAGGAGTAACGTCTTCATGTTTTTCTTGCACTCTTCAGCCTCTGGACTATAAAACTCCTGGTTTGAATCTTGGTTTACAGTGTGGAGGGGCCAGTTAGGAGAATAAATTCAGAATTGATATGGTGTTTTTGACAATTTTCATGAAATGTAAGTGGGAGTAATCTCCATATTACTTGGAAAAGGGGCTATTAACTAATTCTGATGCACAGATCTGTCCTAGTTTATAAAATTGGTCTGGATTTATACAGGGTAACTGAGAACAGAGTGCATAGATCACAGATTGCAGGCATAAGATAGGGAGCTTGCTGTTTGGCAGAGGTGCATGTAGTCTCTGCCTCCCAAATGACAGACACAATGATTAGGTGGAAGGAACAGGACGAATCTTGTAGGAAAGGAGGCAATGTAAATTATGCAAAGAGCAACTGATTAATGTAAAGACATTGTAAGTAAATGATTGATTAGTAGGCATGACTAATACATGAATTAAGTCATATTTTTCAGCTGCAAACACTATGGTCTCACATTTTAAAACTGTGTAAAATTACAGTGATTATGCATGCAAATCAGATAATGACACATACAAGTAGCCACTTAGATGCACAACTGGCCATTTGCATATAAATTTGCATGCAATCACATTACAGGCTCATTAAGTACGGAACTTTGATTAATTTTGTGGGCACTGTCATTCTCTGAATGAGGTAGATCCTCAGAGAAAAGTAATGTATGACCGTACAGTTAAATAAGGCGCCTAAGCACCTGAAAACAAATTTAAAGTTATACAGGCAAACCTTAATTCTAACATTTGCTAATCTCTGCATGGTTAGTTTTGCAGCCTTAATGTTTTTGGTTTTTTTAACATTGCTTTTAAATTGTGTAATTAGCATTCAGACTGAGCCATACATATAAGCATTAATTTTTATGTCTAAACAGATTTTTAAGGTGAGATCACTGTCCTTGTGATTTTGAAATCTAATGTTCTTCAGGCTACTGTGACCAGGCTGGGTAAATGTTAACTCATTTTCAAAAGGGGTGGCCTTTTCAAAAGCACATAAGTAACTTTGAAACCTGTCCCATTTTCACAAGGTGACTTAGTCATTTAGAATCTAAGTCTCAGAGACTGCCATTGGAGTTAAGACTCTTGAATCACTTGCATGTCTCTGGCTATCCTATCCAAATCTCTTTGTTCCTAAATGTCTAAGGAGCATATTTTAACAGTTGTATAATTACCTAAAATATTTATGGGTGATCAATGAGAATTTAATGTTACTTTGTTATGTGACATACAAATTGCTTATGGCTACCTCTGTCTCTATCTAGATGTCTTTGCAAATCTGGCCGTAAATCACTTTTGAAAAAATTGTGGCTTAAAATTCCAATTAACTTAGGTACTTTACAATGCTCAATATATTAACTCTCCAGATTTTAGCATTTTTCATCAATCATCCATAAAAGAAATAAGTAACAAATCAGTTTGAAATCTTGATCTTTAATCCTCACTGTAACCATTGTAGCATGAAGACCTTTGGGGGAAAATCTGGAGAACTGAGGTCTGAGTTTCTAATTGATTTTACTTTAATCCATAAATATTCCCCATTGTCTGTGATTGTAAAACATTATTGTAAAATGTAAAGTGTTATTGAAGAAGAGCACTCCCTAGATTATCAAAGATACCTGCAAGTCTCACAAACAATAATCTGTTGGTTAATCAAGTACCACTTTCACTTTTTAAGTACTTTTATGTCAGATTTTATTTCTCCCATGCTTGTGATAAAATTTTTGAGTCTACAGTTAAAGTGGAAATCTGTGAGACTTCTACGGGTGCCTGGAACTATTAGTTTTACTGTCATGTCAGTTTGGCAATTCTTGCCTCAATTAACAATTAGAAGGGGCTATTGGATCAATAGTCTTTCAGGGTTCACAGCTGTGATATATAATGTCTGAAACTCAGTGAATCCTAAACCCTCTTTGCCAGCTGTTGCTCTTGAATAGCCTTCAAAAAGAGCATCACATTTTAAATCTGAAAAGACAGCTTTATTACCTTTTAATGATGGACTAAGACTGAGAAGAATAGAACAAATTGTTTGTGTGAACTTTTGTCTGTATGTTTATTTCTGATGAACTTCATTCCTTTTCACAAGGGAGAAAACACCCCTTTGTTTTAGTGCATGAAATGTTCAGTTAGACCATATAGTTTGGCTTTCTTTGAAACTTGTGAGTGATTTTGAAAGGAGGCCCAGTGTTTGTAAATATCACTGAGTCACAGAACAGCTGAGGTTGGAAGGGACCTCTGGAGATCATCTAGTCCAACAGGGGTCAGCTAAAGCAGGTTGCTCAGGTCCATCTCCAGTCAGGTTTTGAGTATCTCCAAGGATGGAGACATTCTGGGCAACCTGTGCCAGTACTTGACCACATTCATAATAAAAAGCTTCTTCATAAGTTTGAGTGGAATTTCTTGAATTTAATTTGTGCCCATTGCCTCTTGTTGTGTCACTGTGCACCACTGAGAAGAGTCTGTCTCTGTCTTGTTTACTACCCCCCATCAAGTCCTTATAAACATGGACAAGATTCCCCATGAACATCCTCTTCTTAAGGCTGAACGGCCCCTCTCAGTCACTTGTATGTCAGATGCTTCAGTCTCTTAAATCCCTTCAGTCATCTTTGTGACTCTTCACTGGTCTCACTCCAGTATGGCCATGTCTTTCTTGTACTGGAGAGCCCAGCAGTGGACACAGCACTCCAGAGGTGGCCTCACCAGTGCTAAACAGAGGAGAAGGATCACCTCCCTCAACTTGCTGGCAATGTTCTCCCTAATGGTGACCAGGATGCTCCTGGTCTTCTTTGATGCAAGGATGCATCACTTGCCCATTTCTCCTGCCTGTTGAGGTCCTTCTGAATAGCAGCACAACCATCAGGTATATCAACCTTTCCTCCCAATTTTATATCTGAGGGTGCACTCTGTCCCATTGTCCAGCTCATTAATGAAGTTGTTAAACGATATTGACTCAGTACCAACCCCTGGGGTATGCCACTAGTGGCTGGCCTCCAGCTGGATTTCCTGCCACTGATCACAAGGCTTTCAGACTGGCAGTTTAGCCAGTTTTCAGTCCACCTCATTGCCTACTTACCTATCCTGTACTTCATCAATTTGTCCATGAGGATGTTATGGGATACAGCGTCAAAACACTTGCTAAAGGCAAGGTAGACAATATCCAATGCTCTCCCCTTGTCCACCAAGATAGTAATTTTATGACAGAATGCTGTCAGATTGGTTAGGCATGGTTTTCCCTTTGTAAATCCATGCTGACTACTCCCAGTCACCATCTTGCCCTTCATATGTTTGGAAATGGCTTCCAGGAGTATTTGATCCATCACTTTTCTAGGGATTTGAGGTAGGGCTGACGGGCTGGTAGTTCCTGCCCTTCTCGCCTTTCTCAAAGATAGGAGTGACATTTCCTTTCTTCCAGTCCTCAGGAGCCTCCTCCAAGCACCATGACCTTTCAAAGATGATGAGTGGCCTTGCAATCATAGAATCATAGAATAGTTTGGGTTGGAAGGGACCTCTAAAGGTCATCTAGTCCAACCCCCCTGCCGTGGGCAGGGACATCTTCAACTCGATCAGGTTGCTCAGAGCCCCGCCCAACCTGACCTGGAATGTTGCCAGGGATGGGGCATCCACCACCTCTCTCGGCAACCTGTGCCAGTGTTTCACCACCCTCGTTGTAAAAAATTTCTTCCTTCTATCTAGTCTAAATCTACCCCCCTTTAGTTTAAAACCATTACCCCTTGTCCTATTGCTATTCGTCAGGTTCCATGGACCATGTGTATGTCCAGTTTGTTTAAATGCTCCCTAACCTGATCCTCCTCTATCAAGGGTAAGTCTTCCTTGCTCCAGACTTTTCCTCTGATCTCAGTGGCATGGGATTCCTGAAGAAAAATCTTACCAGTAAACACCAAAGTGAAGAGGGGACTAAGTACCTCGGTCTTTTCCAAGCCCTTTGTCACCAGGTCATCTGTCCCATTCAGCAGCAGGACTGCATTTCCTCTAGTCTTCCTTTTGCTACTAATATACCTGTAGAATCCTTTCTTGCTTTTCAAGTCCCTCCCCAGATTCAACTCTAGATAGGCTTTGACTTTCCTAACCCTGTCGTTGTATGCTTAGACAGTGTCTCTAGAGATCCCTGGTCACCTGTTCCCACTTCCACCTCTTGTACGCTTCTTTCTGATGTTTGAGTTTTGTCAGGAGCTCCTTTTTCACCCATGCAGGCCTCCTGCCACTGTTGCGTGGCTTCTTGTGCATGGGGATGGACCATTCTAGAGCATGGAGGACGTGATCCTTGAAAGTTGATCAGCTCTCCAGGACCCCTCATCTCTCCATGATGGTCTCCCATGGGATGCTTCCAAACAAATCCCTGAACAGACTAAAATCTGCTCTTCTGAAGTCCAGGAGTGTGATCCCTTTACTTGCCTTGTTTCCTCTTCTCGGGAGGAATCCTCTTTTTTTTTTTTAAACCTGGTTTTTTTGTTTGTTTGTTTTTAATACAGCTTATACATAATACATTTTTTGTATTATATGGGTCCTAAAGTTCAGTTATGCCTGTAATTATTTGTAAGTATTGGAGGAATGTTAACTGTAACAAAAAGTGTCTATTCTTGAAGACAGAAAATATAGTATACTTAGTACTTAGATTGTAGTTTGGCTGATCCTTGGAAGACTTGTGATGAAATCATATAGCAGGAATACTGAAAAAAAATAGTAATAAACTAGGGGAATAGATGCTGTGTTGGAATTAAACTTTATTGTTGGCAATGACTTTTAAGCTTATAATAATTCATATTATCCCTATGTGCAGTACAAGAAGGAAATATCTGAGGCTTTTAAAGGAGACATAAAAGGTTATTTGAAATGAGAAGGATATCAGTCCTTAATAGAAAACAAATGAGAATCACTTGGTACAAAAATCAACATTTAAAATGCATTTCATTTTGTGGCAGATAGAGCAAAGTATGTATGATAAACAAGACCTCTTCTTTTGTAAGCTCTTCAGAACAGGACTGTATATATATTTAAGGTGATACGAGACCTTGAATATTTTAATGGGAAAATGGAAACTAAAAATAATAGTAGTAATTAATATTAAACATCCATGTTAAAGCATGAACCCAAGAAAATCTTGAAAACTCTACAGTGATCTCCTCCAAACCATTTCTCTGTGCTGCACATAGATACCTACATGCAACCTACATTCAATATGTAAACTACATTTATTTATATCTTTTTGCTCAGTTCCAAAAACATATGAAGCCCATTTGTCCTTTCCTATGTGTAGGGTACTCATACATTCCTGAAGCATTATGATAGTTCCTGAATGTATTTAAATTACAAGGTTTTATTTAAAAGTATCCATTGTATAATAAAAACTATTTTGCATTAATATAATGGGGTATTTAGTCTAAATTATTCTAGTGAGAGTAGCTGTGAAAATTGTTTTGAAGGATTTATTTTCCACTTATGAGTTTCTTTCTTAATGAGGATTACATCCTCAAAGTAATTCATGAAAATAGGTTTTTGCCTTTCAATAATATTTTCACTCCTGTTATCTTGTTCTAGAATAAGATGTTAAATCTTTACAATTTGAGATAATGAAATAATAACCATCCCTAAATCCTTACTGTAGGTCAAAGAGTTTTAAATTGTTGGCTACCTGCATTATGAAACTCACCTAACATAGTTGTTCAAGGTCTCACAATTTTCTTTTCTGCTTTGTTCAATTGTATGGAAGCAGTTCTTATTTGATTACATTATACAACAAAAACAAATCTCTGGATTTGCCACATGCTAGTGGCTTTATTAATATTGTAATACAGTAATTTACAACCCAGTGATGGGGCTTGATTACTACTGAAAAGTCATAAATCAGAAGCAAATACAAAAACCAGCTGTTTTGTGAATGTATGTAATACTCCTTGGGTACATCCATGGACAGTTTTGCCCACATCAGAGCTGGAGTGCATACTCTAACTTGTCTGCCGTCCACCTGGTACCATGATGATGATACTAACCACAATGAGCTCAGTGCCCTGCTAGCCTATGCTTAGTTGGACTCAATGGTATCATCCTTATAACCATGGAGCATCATTCACTCCAATCCTAGCCTTACACAAACCTGTAAAGCTGAAAATCCACACTGGTGAAAATTACACTGGTGTAAAACAGCACTTAGTTCCAAGATGAGTTTCTGTGTCCATGCTGTCCTATTTGCTCTGCTCTATAATCATGTCCCTCAGTGGTGTTTACACGGGCTCTGTATACCTGATAGAGAGATCCTGTACCTGCTCTCCTGATCCACCTCCTCTGTTCTTCAGTCTTTGCAGTCGAGCTGTTTAGCTCACCAGTAAAACACTTCAGATACAGCAGTGCAAGCTGGATGCTGAACCTGGCTTCTACAGCTTTCCTACATGAAAGGTTTCTGCTCTTGTAATAAAAGCTGTAACAAGAGGCAAGTCGCAGGTACCTCCCAGGAGGGCAGAGAAACACAATTCTGGATGAGATTGGTGGTGGACGGTGAGGAAGAGAAAGGAAATTATTTTCATATTTTGCTTTATTTTTTCTTCTTTAACCATAAACTATAACACTGTTTATTTTGTCTTAGTTCAAGAGAAGGTGAAAGATAATTTGTTCAAATCTGAAATTCAGAATAAAGGCCTCCAATGAATTTGGCTTAGTGCTACATTGTGTCTGGTATTGTGAGGTAATTAATGTTAGTATTTAGAGAAATAATTTATTTTGGGTCAAGCCTTCTAAAATAATGCAGTTATTAATGAGTACAAATAGGAAAGCTTCTTTGCCTAGATTCTGCTTTGCTTTAGGCTCTGGGACATCAAAGCAACATTTTTTTCACTAATCGTCATCTAGTTAAAGAAAACAATTAATCACCATTAGAATATATGAACTTGGCAAAATAATTTTTTTTTTAAGTGATAACAATGTTTTCCATGTAGTTTATGAGCTACCTGTGGCTGTTTGGCCTTGGCCTATGATTTTGACAGGTGGAATCACACTTGATGGGTACATGATCTAGGAATGTATGTATCTGTCATGGAAAACTTACGTTCCCAAATGGGATGATATTAATGGCCCAGTAGGCAGTATTCTTTTGTCTGAACTCATAGTGTTAGAAAGCACTGTGATGTCCAGGTTTTCAACCTTCTGATTAGTTTAGAGGCGGAAGACCACCTTTAGGTAAAAAAAAAAAAAAGGTTTCATATTATTCTTGCAAGAATTCAGGTTCTAAACAGCATAGTCTAGAAAAATATAAATTGACTTAGTAATGTTTTCCTAAGCTTTGCCTTCCTATATTGACTATTCAGAATACTGTTATGTTGCTATGTTTTTTGAACTAATGTTTCAAAGCCGTAATGTTTCCTTTTTAACAGGAAGTAAAGAGAGTGCCTCACACTTTCAAAACATATTCTTACAAGGTTTTCAGCTTTCCATTTAGAACTCAGGAAAGTTCGGCAAAAAACCTTCAAATACTCGTGGCCTTTTTAGATAACATATATATGTATATGCACACACATATATAAAATATTTACTGTATATTTTTCAGGAAAACTATTTTCAAGTAAGTATTTTATTAGCATGCATCTAAGTAGGACTAAATAGGTTATTTAGTTGCTGTAGTGCAGAAGTTTCTTGGATAATTCAGATTAACCTTATTGCTAAGAATTCTTTTCTTTGTATTCTTGGAAAAATTGCAAGACTTTCTATGGAATCTAGGTTATACTTATCTCAGTTTTGAGAAGGAGCAGTAGATACAGTTCTGAGAAGGGGCAAACAGAGTGAAGAGTTAAATGAACATTTTAAAGACATCTAGAATGTCCGTTTTGGAGAAAGTGATTTCTGAACTTTGGAAGAAGTCCAATGCAAGCAATTTATTAAGTGTCCTAGGGATATGTAGCAGGAAATTAAAAACTGCTTAGTTTATCATCAGTTGTAAGAAAGGATTAAATATGACATCTTGTTTAAAAATAGTTTCACCGCCATTAAATGGCCAACATTCCATAAGGAAAACAGTCACATCTTTTCCATTTATACAAAGAATTTACATGGATAGAGTCCAGAACAGAAAAGCTGGTGACCAAAAATAAATGCTTGTTTTCTTCAGAAATGATTCTGTATAATCTTAATATTACAATAATATTTGAGTAAAAAGTGCTAATTTGACCATGGAAAAGGAATACATCAAAAATAGAGGCTGTTGTGGTTTCTGAGTCTCATGTGAGCAGAGCTTAGTGGGAGTCTCTGGGGAAGATTACTGACTGTTGATGATGCATACCAGGGCCGTGATTCTGCTGCCTGAAGGTCAGATAGGGCCATCATCCAGATCTCTTCAGAAGTATTGGTAAGCAATTCTCTTTCCTTTGATGGAACAGTTCCCAAGTCTGTACAAGGAACAGAATGAAGAAGAAGTCCTTCTTCGTTCTTCCTGACCTTGTCTACATGTGCTGGTCAGGTTCTTTGGGCCCCAAATATTTCCAAACAACAAGGAAATCCTGTAAAATTGTTTATCCAAAATTGACTTTAAAATATTCCAATAAATCTTTATGCCTTATCAATATTTTACTCAATCATTTCCTGATTATCTGACCACCAGCTTTATTGAAAGGCATTGCCTGCAATATTCAAGAACATCAGGACTGTGGCAGGGCTCTTCTTTTTCCCTGAATACTGTTATTTCTCTTGGTACAGGGTACTATAATCATACATAATGACTTCACTGTGGTCTGTATAATTTCAAAGGGAAAAAAAGGCCTTTGTCTGAAAATACTCTGAAGAGAAAATGAACTTCATTGTGGAGCTTTGGGTCCATTTTGAGCCCAACTTTAAGAGCAACCTTTACATTAAAAGATATACAGCTCTCTATATATGTGTGCAATCTACACATCAAAAAGAAACTGATTCATTATAATAGATCTGTTGCTAGGAGGCTTTAGGTACAATGGTCTAGGGGACTAAAACTGGAGAAAACATAACTGTGATATTATCGTGTAACAAAACAGTTATAAAAATGGTCTTTTATCTCTAAGCATATCAGAAAAGATGGTTTGGGTGCCTGAGCTGTAGTCCCAAGCAGCAACACAGTAGTGTTTTACAGTATCATTACAAAACTACAGTGGGAGAGAGTGTTGCCAGGAGAGATACTCTGAGGACCTGACTGACAAAACTGGAGAGGTCCTTGTTTGTTAGTACATTGCTGAGTTAGGAGCTGGGAGACACCAACTGAACTGAGGACAGGCCACTGTTACTCCAGGAAATCATGCTGACAGGACTACTTAGAAATTTAACAGTGTTGATTTTAGCTAATGAGAGGTTCATCCCACATCAAAGCTATCTCCAGCATAGTTCCAAAGCAATTACTTTTGCTCCCTTTTATGGTCTGATTTATTGAATTACCAACACATTTCCTACAGAACTGGCCTCTTGCTTCCGTGCTGTATGTCTGTAGATCTATATGTGACTGTGGACAAATAATAGATTATCTTTGGGGTATCTTTGGAAGCTGAGTTTGGTTGAAGTTATACTCCTCTAGGTGACAGAGCCAGCTTAAGTACTTTTGATACGTTTATTTTCAGCGTGATTAAGTTTTGCCTGTGGTTGTACTAACACTTGTTCCAGCACAACAGTAAGACAGAGGCGGTTAAGTGTGGCTGTGGGCAGAGTAATACTGTTCAATAAGTGTAAGCTGGTGGTAGCAGCCCTGCAGACACGTGTCTAGCCAGAGTCTAAGCTGGGAGTCGGGGCATTCAAAAGATTGGGCAAAGCAAGTGGGAGATGGTAAGATACTTTCTTTACCTAGATATGACTTCTGGGGCTGGCTTTTCTGTGAACAAAGCAGTTGCAGTAGATGCTCCTTTTCAGGACCTTAGCTTCTTTTCTACATTCACATTACAGTGTGTGGGATTTCAGTACTCTGGCTGTAAACTGTTGCCCAGTATTTCCAAACAGTCCAAGCTCAAGAACTGGACTCACGCTTTCAGCAAACTAGAGGACTTTCAGATAGTCTTCACCAGCAAGTGCTCGAGCCTCACCACCCAAGCCGCAGAAGGCAAAGGCGGGAACTGGGAGAATGAAGAGCCACCCACTGTGAAAGAACATCAGGTTTGAGACCATCTAAGGCACCTGAAGGTGCACAAGTCCATCAGTACACGTATCAATACAGGCTGGGGGATGAAGGGATTGAGAGCAGCCCTGCCGAGAAGGACTTGGGGGTACTGGTGGATGAAAAGCTGCACATGAGCCAGCAATGTGCGCTCACAGCCCAGAAGGCCAATCATATCCTGGACTGCATCAAAAGAAGCGTGGCCAGCAGGTCGAGGGAGGTGATTCTGCCCCTCTACTCTGCTCTGGTGAGACCCCACCTGGAGTACTGCATCCAGCTCTGGAGCCCTCAGCATAAGAAGGACACGGACCAGTTGGAGCGCGTCCAGAGGAGAGTCACAAAAATGATCAGGGGGATGGAACACGTCTTCTGTGAAGACAGGCTGAGACAGTTGGGGTTGTTCAGCCTAGAGAAGAGAAGGCTTTGGGGAGACCTTCTTGCAGCCTATCAGTACTTAAAAGGGGCTTATAAGAAAGATGGTGGCAAACTTTTTAGCAGGGCCTGTTGCTGCTACAGGACAAGGGGGAATGGCTTTAAACTAAAGGGGGTTAGATTTAGACTAGATAGAAGGAAGAAATTTTTTGTGCTGAGGGTGGTGAAACACTGGCACAGGTTGCCCAGAGAGGTGGTGGATGCCCCATCCCTGGCAACATTCCAGGTCAGGTTGGACGGGGCCCTGAGCAACCTGATCTAGTTGAAGATGTCCCTGCTCATTGCAGGGGGATTGGACTAGATGACCTTTAGAGGTCCCTTCCAACCCAAACTCTTCTATAGAAGCAGCTATTTTTAAAGCAATTTTTAGAGTTCCAAAGTAGGGTTAGGCTGGCCACATAAATATTGATTATTTGAACCCTACTCCCTTCTGATTTGTGTAAGGAATTTTGTTGATAACTTTCTTTGGAATGTATTAAAAAGAAAAAAATAGTAGGAGGAGGTGGTGGTGCTATTTAAACCATGACTGCTCATTTGAAAAACTAATTTGTCTCTTAAGTACAATACTCTGTGCATTGTCCTGTGACTAAGCCTACCTATCTGGTAGCAGGAGTTGGGTATGGATGAACCATTCAGGAAGAAAGGAAGTGAATACACAAAAAAAAGAGAAAGCATGACTACAGTTGAGGGATGAACTCTCCGTATTATCCTGGCATTTAAAGAATTTCTTAATGTATAGCATGGCTAGTCTTTTAGAGAACTTCATGCTCCCCAATTTCACAGATTCAGAGTGGTTGAGGTTGGAAGGGACCACTGGAGGTCATCTTGTCCAACCCCCCTGCTCAAGCAGGACCACCAGAGCTGGTTGCCCAGGACCATGTCCAGACGGCTTTTGAATATGTCCAAGGATGGAGACCTCATAACCTCTCTGGGCAACCTGTGTCAGTGCTCAGTCACCCTCACAGTAAAAAAGTGTTTCCTGATGTTCAGAGGGAACCTCCTGTGTTTCAGTTTGTGCCCATTGCCTCTTGACCTGAATATGGATTTGTATTGCTCTTTCTTAATATGTTCACTTTTTTGTTGTTCTTTGAATTGGTGGTTGAATTTTCAAGCCCAACTTGGATGTTGTAAAATTGAAGAGAACTTTTCAATTTGCCCTAGATGTTTCTTTCTTTAATCTCAACATTAGTGTGTTATTCAGCCAAGAAAACACCCTCCTTTTGATTATACCTTGTGCGTTTTTCTACACTCCTCACATTAATTCTAAATCCTAACTAATCCATGTTAAAATATTTCTGGGTGAAAGTCACACTTTTACGAAAGCAGTCCTTTTTTGAGGATTTTAAAATGTTGCATGGTCTTAGCTGGCCTTCAACAGAAAAGACCTTTGCATTTAGAATGTGTATTTTACACATCAGTAAATTACCAAAATATCCTACCACTGAATATATCAACAGGTGTGAAATCTGTGGTCACCTAAAATCAGTTGGTTTTTGCAGTTTCAATTGGGATAAACACGAGTAATTAAAACTAAGTATCTGTCATTTAGTAGCATAAGAGCTATTAACTTTCTGTGGGACTTAGACTTGTAAGTTACAAATGTACTTTGAGAAATTTGCCGAGACGTCTATGAAATATACTGTGGCTAGATATAATAAAGTAACTAATTATCAAGTGTAATTTTTTTCTGGAATATGAAGTATTCCATAATAAACTACTAATCCAATTGAAAACTGTAATTACTAAAAACTTTGCTTCTTCCATCAAATTTCAAATGTCATCAAAGCCCATCTTTGACCTTATACTTTGCTGTCTGATACTTTATTTTTGTCACAGAATGATGGTACAGGCTTATGAAAAGATGACTCATTTAACAAAAGGAAAATTAAATTAAAAAGTAAGACTTCATACAGTCTTGCTTCCTTAGATTTCAAAGATGAAGTGAAACTGTTTCAAAGCTTTCAAATAACTAAATTATTTTTGCTGCAGTTTTTACTGATTCTTTATCATCTCATCTGTGAGGTTTACATTAATCATAGCTGGAGACTTAGGTTCCAAGATGTAGCCATGGTTAGGAACATGGAGTTCTGAGGCCAGTTCTTTAAACATTCAATTCTACGTAAAAATAGTTGTTTAGCCTCTTTCTGTGGACTAGAAAGGCTGCAGTGGCAATCCATTCCACCTATTTTAGGCAGGTGTCGTGGGTGGAATGAAAGGATTGTCTCATGTAGTGCTTATCCCTTCCTACTGACCTAGAGGGAGTCCGGGAAGCTTGATTAGATAGGACATGTAGTTACTACAGGTTTAGCATGAGGCACTAATCCCTCACAACTGAAATACCATGCACCTTAACATCTCCAAAGGGTCTCTGGCTATGCTTCTGCAGAGGAAACATATATTCTCACTTATATTTATCTCCTGTTCTGCTTGCTGTTAGTAGTATAACCTCTATTGATACCAGCTATACTGCCTCAAGTCCACACAAAGCAATGTGGCATTCTCATCTGCTAAAGGATCAGAAGAATCCAAGTACAAGAGAATAGTGTATTTCCCTGAACCTGGCCTGTCACCTTTCTTCCTCCCTGGTTTTGTTGAGTCGAAGCCACGCTTTAGTCATCATGCTGCTTACATAGGGGTTAGAAGAATAAATACCTTTTGCTATTCTTTAAGAAACAGAGCATGGATAAAGACAGGGTAAATAAAACACTGTATGTCCTTGTTCTCGAGGAGAAAGTGATCATTCCTTTTGCAGAAAGTAGTGGATTAGATCTCTTGATATCATATGAAATATGTAACCTGAGTCAGTACTGACTTCCATATAGCCAGTTGTGAAAATAATGCTAATTCAGTACAATTGCAAACCAAAGCAGAATGTGGCTGTCCTGGTTTCGGCAGGGATAGAGTTAATTTCCTTCCTAGTAGCTGGTACAGTGCTGTGTTTTGGATTTAGGATGAGAACAAAGTTGGTAAGGCACTGATGTTTTAGTTGTTGCTAGGTAGTGCTTACACTAGCCAAGGACTTTTTAGTTTCCCATGCTCTACCGACTGAGAAGGCTGCAGGTGCACGGGAAGCTGGGAGGGGGCACAGCCAAACTGGCCAAAGGGACATTCCATACCATGTGACGTCATGCTCAGTACCTAAACTGGGGAAAGCTGGCCGGGGGGGGCTGCTGCTTGGGGACTGGCTGGGCATTGGTCGGTGGGTGGTGAGCAATTGTACTGTGCATCGCTTGCTTTGTGTATTATTATTTTTATATTATTATTTTTATTATCATTATCATTTTATTTCAATTATTAAACTGTTTTTATCTCAACCCACGAGTTTTTCTCACTTGTGCTCTTCTAATTCCCTCCCCCATCCCACCGGGTGGGGGGGGAGTGAGCGAGCGGCTGCGTAGTGCTCAGTTGCCGACTGAGGTTAAACCACGACAGTGGCTAAGCTTGTCATTCAAATGAAACATTTTGGTGTTGATAGTACCACATACTGAAAGCAGAGCAACTTGTGTAATATGAAGGGATGTATAAATAACAAAATAATTGTATTTTTATATGGATTTTTCAAATATTTTAAATTGTCTGATTTAGTGAGCTAAGCACATAATATACATCTCTGAATATTGCAATTATTAATAATGTTTGGATTTTTCCCCACAGATTTCAATGACAAACAACACAATTTTGATCACTGATCTGACTGACTGCCCAACCCAGGTCACGTAGTTCTACAGCTGTACCTTGAGTCCTACTTCAAACTGATAATTTCTCATTGGAAACACGTCCTTCTAGAAGTATCACCAACCTTGGTCCCCAAAATTCAAGTCACAGGGAACCATCCAAACATCTTAGCAGACCTTTCCAAACTTGTTAATTATCTTCAGCTTTGATAACATATGAATATGGAACTGAGTCAGTACCCAGTATTCGAGGCTTTGGTCAGGTATGAAAAACAAAACCCAAAGCAAGTCAAAATAATATTTTTGTTCCACTTCAGCAAATTTCTACCTTCTGTAAGACTGCAGATATTGGAAACGTATTCTAGAGTTCAAAATATGGAAAAATAGTCTCCACAGAATTTTGCCAGCTCATAATATCATAACACGTAGCCAGATATAATGTGAATTTATAATTACAGTTCCCAGATGACAGTTTCATGTAATAAGAGAAATTCTGTTTTTTAAAAGCTGGTGGGTTGCTCAGTAATAAACAGAAGACTGCCAGCTGGACAAGGAAAATTGTCAGAAATATTGAAGCATTTGTAAACAAAATAGAACTAATTAATTATAAAAGACATACTAATACAAAGTGCTAGCCTCATCTCCCTTTTCTCCCTGTACCTTTAATCATAGCATTTAATTTTTCTTCCTTTGCTAAAAAAAAAATCTGTCATTTTCTATCCTAACTTTTGCAACAGACATTGGTCCAAACTTACTGCCTTAATTAAACAAAAGAAAAACCAAAGTTCTAAAAATTCCTTGCATGAATCAAGAAAGTTCTTCGTTATCTGTAGCATACGCACAAGTCAAAGTAAGCTAAATCTATTTTGCTAACAAAAATTAATTTGCTGCTGACTTCAAACCCCGTAATGACAAATAACTGCAGTAAAACCATAAAATCTGTTCCTTTTTACATATACTGTAACTTTTTCCACCACTGCAAAACCCAGGGAGTTCTGATAACTTTCAAAGATCTGTTAATCTTACATCTTGCAAAACTGTGATACTCTGGTAGTAGATTCTCCATATTTGGAATATTCCTGTGAATATATAAACATTCAGCAGTCCATATTCATAGTTTAGTCTTTTTCATGTTAAGGTGCTATTCATATTATGCTTTTTTTTTCCTTCTAAAGTTTAAAGTAAAAAAAAAAAATCAAAACTGATACACTATCCCTTCAAAATGGCAAACGAAATACAGCAACTGACCCAATCTCAGCATTTTTCAGGTTTTCAATACACTTTTTTAAATAGTCCATATTATCAAAATAACATGAGTTGGGTTCCAGTTTAACCTTTCAGGGTCATGGTCTAACAGCATGCTGTTAGAATGATAAAGCGTCAAGAAGTCCTGCAGACATCCGTGGAGCTCTGTAAGGATGCAACAGTCTGTTCACACACTATTAATTGCATGGTGGGTCTCTAAACTAGCTTATTGGGCAGGTTAACTGGCAACAGCAACCACCACAAAACCTCAATTATCAAACCCCTTCTTTCATGTAGAGATTAAGAATAGCTGAAAATCTGAAAATTATTTTGCATTACAAGTAGGCAAATCGGTAACTAGAGAAAAACTTACAGGTATCAGAAATGAAATTAAAAACTGCATATATTTTTAGATGGCAAAAAATTAATGTTAGCTAGGTTATCTATCCTACAGTCACAATCATTCTGCTGTGAGTGAAATTTCTTATAATGAACTCATTTGAATGTAGCAATGCCTCTATATAAGTCTTGTTCCTCTGGAAAGAAGAAAGAAGGCTCAGAATCATCATCAGTTGTTCCCAGTTAAAATTCCACACTGTACTTTTTTGATATCAATGCTGTTTCCCAAGACTCTGATGTTGAAGTTAATTATTAACTTCTTATTTTATTCCCATGTCATAAAGTGTCTCACATCTCCTGGGTTCTCACAATGAGGTCCAAAAATGAAGCTGAAAGATTTGTTTTTAATAGAAAATGAAAGGAAAAAGTATCAGTGCAATTATCAAAGATAACTAAAGGGGGGCTAAAATGAACCAGAGAACTTGACTGCACCAGAACCAGCTGGGAAGTTGGGCTGATTATATTTAATCTGGATTGCTCATCACTTTCTGTCAAAGAAACAATATTGTGCTGATGTGGAAAAGATTTTAAAAAAAAGCAAGCAAGCACAGCATTATTCCTACCTCTACAAGGGGAGATTTTTTCCTCCTGGTTCTGTGCTTGGTTTCTTTCTGGGCTTACTGAGAAGAAGAACCTGTGCCAGTGTCGTTTTTCCTTAGTGGAAGAAAGTGACTTGCATGTCGGAGTCCTCTGCCCTGTGACTCAGTGCTCTTTCTGTTACAGCGCCTGGAATTTGAAACAGATAGTTAGGATTTTTCTGCAGTTTAAAGCTTTTATAAACATAGACACACTATGGGAGTGCGCACACATGATGACCTGCTGCAGCATGTGTTTGCCATCCTGTATTTATGGGAGAGAAATAGTGCAGTCAGGTGTTAAACATGAGTAGCTGTAGGCAGTATATTCATTTTTCCATATATTCTGTGGAAATGCTGCTGCAGCTATGAACACCAGTTACACTATGCCAGGAGCAGAGACTACCAGACTTGCTCTTTCCTCTGTGGCAGAAGGTAATGTTTTATGTATTGTGGTCTATCTGCTAAACGAGATGCTTCTTCTGTAAGATGTTTCTTTGTGTTTCGTTTCTGCTATTTAGTTTTTCATGGACAGTATAGACAAATTTAGGGGATGGGGGAAAGGTCTGTGGAGTTACGTCTGCATGCATTTGCTTCAATAATTAGTCTGGCTTTCAAAAGCTGTGAGCAGGCTGCTGCTGCCTACTCCTGGAGACTGGATCAGTGACAAAGCTGTTCAATTTCACTGGGCTGGTTAGTATAAAGTGTTTCTTGTGCTACTTAAGTATTTCTGTAAGAAAATGCAAACTGAAATCTAGAAACAATTTTGAAAAAGGAAAAGATGTGTCATGCTAGTCATCAGACACTAATGTATATCATAAGAAAGAAAATACAAATATATATAATAATGAAATATTAAAATGGGATATAGAGACAAATGGCTTTTTTTAACTTATGCATACCACATATTCATCATCGCATGGGGAGCAGACTTGAAGTCTATTGCTTGTTTTGCTTGTTTTCACATCTGTGCTTAAAAGTTATACAGTCACTGTCTGTACGAGCAGCTAAGCTGTTAATTCATCCCAATGGCTCTACTAACTGGAGATCTAGGAGCAGGGCAGAAATTTTGCTAGCAAGGAAACTCATATATACCAGGAGACATCTGTGCCTTCTTTTCCTGCTGCAGAGATGAACAGAGCTTTTCTCCTAAAGGGAGGTGGCCTTCTCCAGATTCTAGCCCCTAGGTGGACCCCTTTCAGGTGACACAGAAGTCCAGAAATCTATCTGTTTCCTGACAAAGACTTTAGGTTCATCTTCTTGGTTGCAGACCTAACAACCTTAACATCAGCATCTGCACAGGTTTCCTACCAGGAGCTATGGAGCACTATGCTGACTTCTCAAAAATAAAAAGTTTACTTGCCAAAGGATGTGACTCAGAGTTTTAAATGGATTTAAAACAAAGTAAAAGTGACACAGAGCAGGAGGGATTCATGTGATAAAATGCAGATGGCTACAGCTGAGCTAGTCACAGTGGTCCTTCTTCATTGTCAGAGAAGAGACATGGACCTGTCTGAGCTGGGGTGATCTAAAAGCCTTTAATTCTTCCTCATGACTTTAAATGATCTGAAAGCAAGCAGCTCAGAAGTAAGTGTGCATGTTGTAGTCATCTGAAGTTAGGCAACGTGAATGTCACCCATTCTGTCCCACCTACATCAACTTCCAGTCTGCTCACCACAAACTTGGGCATCTCAGCCTTTCTGAGGTGATGGCTATTGCTGTGGCAGAGAATTCCTTCAAAATCCTTCCCTTTTGTAGCTGGCATATGTGAGTTAACAGTCTTCCTCTTTGAAGCAACTTATTCATCAAAAAACCCTATGTCCATCTGGATTTTTTCTCCAAGAACTTTTATCTGCATCATAGTTTTGTCTCCTCTTTGGTCTCTTCTACAAATCCTCTAGATGCAGCTCCACTGTTTTCTACTATAAAAAGCACATGGATGGGTAATACAACTTTAATGCAAGACAATACTGAGATTTCCCACTTGGTTTTCCACGAGCCAGAAAAAAATTCATACTCATTAGCAAATATATTTTCTATTTTTGAGTGAGTAGTCTATGGCATAATTAATCCTAAGCAATTTAAATTCCAAATATACCATTGTAGATAACATATTTTGCTTTCTTGTCACCTTTCCAATTATCTTTTTATACTTTAGTGTACCTGCCTTACTGGTTCACCTCATGCATTTTCAACCACTGGGAGCAATTACTGATATTAAAATTATTAGGGAGTGTGTGCAATATGTGTTATGATTATGTCAACATTTTTACCACTTTTAAAATAAAAAACCTAATATCGTAAACCTGTTAAATTTGCTTCTCTTTTATATGTGTTTACAAACTATTACAAGCAGTTGTAATCTGTAAAATCTCTTTAATCCTATAGTTTTTGGCCTACTTGTCATCCACCATTTCTAATATTATGTCAGTTTATCTCACATTATTTATCTCCATTATTGAAAATAACTCTGGCAGCACTAAATAATAATTGGTAACTAGGAAAATCTTTCTCATGACTTAGGACACAGAGGTCCCTTTTTAATATCTCTGCTTAGATCATAAAAGGAGAAGAGTCTTAATTTGTTTTCTCTGGTGTCCATTTGTTTGGAAGTTTTCTTTATAAGTACTCCCATAAGCAGCAGTAATGTCTCAGTGCACATAGGTCTTGTCACCATCTTTCCTTTTTACAAGCTTTATTTGGAGAGGCTTGTTGGAGCTGGTGTTACTCAAACCTGATGTAATGCCACTTCTCACGGATATATATATATATGTATCTATATATCTATATCTATCTATATATATATCTGAGCTCCATTGCCTTTGGGAGCCTGTGACTCAAGCCATGCTTCATTCTAGCAAAATACCTCTGTGTTTTCTCCCAACCAGGGCAATGCATAAAACATCAGAAAACATGTGCCTCTGAAGATAATACTTTTTGAGAATGTAGTGGTGGGAGAACAGAGGATCTACTTTCCTCCCAGCAAAGCTCCCTTTTTAGCTTGTGAAACTGGCCATTTGGCATAGAAATTGCTCATTAACAATGAAAAATAACTCAATATCAAGTATTCTTTTTAATCCTATGTATTACTTTTATTTCTGTAGTACTTAGGAGCTGTATCCATAAACAGACACCTGCATACACCAAGCCCTGTACAAACACAGATTTAAAAAAAAAAAAATATCTGCCTCCACCCCCTAAATTTCTATGCCAGCATGAAAGGAAGGGCAATGGATGGCTACAAACAAAGGGATAGTATAGAAACATTGAGGGTCTGTTGCTCAACAGGATAGACCCCAGCAGAGGTCTAAGTGCATTGGCAGTCTAAATCATGTCAGGCACTTTTAGCCTGTAAACATCACAGTAAAGGGAGGATTTGATGGAGAATAAGGAGGTAGTTTTGCAGCTTTTTTCGTGGAGTTCCTTCCAAGTATGGTGGGCAGAGCAGGAGAAAGCAAGACATTGACTTGCAAAAGGCTGCAGTCAGTTTAAAACATGTTGATCAGCATAAGGCTATTCTGCCTCTGACGTTGGGTCAGTAGGGGTAGGATTTTTTTCAACCTACCTCCCTCCGACTAACACATAGACATGCAGTCTATCCTAGTCACTCAGGCTCCATCAATAATTGGGGGAGAGAAGCAGGCAACCTTTGGAGGAGATGTATCCCCTCCCAAGTCAGCCATCTGCAATGGATGAGTGGTATCACTTGTTCTGCCCGTGATGCTCTTGACAGAGCTTAGCGAAAAACCTTATATATCTAACTGCTAGACAGATAGAGCTAGGGAGTTTGGCCTACGGATGGGATTTCTTTTGTCTTGGTTTAGCAATTTACCAGTTAGGCAGTTCAACTTGCTTATATTTGCTTTAACTTTAAAATTATTTGAACAGTCAGATGGTTGCTCTTTATACTAAGGCTTTTAGCATGCATATCTGGGAAGGTGTACAAAAAGAAATCAAAGTTTTCAGAGGCGTATCTGAAAGGTCTGCCAGTTTCCATAACAGATATTTGAACATTAAATTAAAAGCATATTATATAGATAAGTTATAGAGGTTAGAGCATATAGTTCCTGTTGGAATTATAACAACAATGAACTATTCAGTGAATTTATGCTCTAGATTGAAATGTTTAATGCCAGGTAATAAGGGTAATCTAGAATGAAATATCTTTCAAAACAAACCAGACAGGTTTTCACATTTGACAATGTTGTATGTCTAGAGCTTTTCGAATACAGGAGTGACATAAATATATCAGCCTGTACAATGAAATATTTTAAGCATGGTCTAAGATACATAAATAGTGGCAGAGTTTGCAAAAGCATGTGTAAATCAGATGGTTCAGGATAAAAGCATATTGAGGGTTTAACAGGAATTTTTCTGTTCTTGATCGGAAGGCCAAATCTTTTTGAAGGGAGGCGTTTAACTGATCTGTCATTATTTAACTACTGATAGGGAGAAAGATCCCACTTGCTCTGATCCATTTGCTGACATAAACAATAGAAAACAAATTTTGTATTGTTATTTGAGAAAAGGCATATACATTTAACTGGACTTTTTGAAAGAAAAGATGAAATACTTTTATCACGTTATGTTTAGCTGACCTAGATTTTCCTCTGGGCTTGGTCTACTCTGGTGTAGCGGTACTGCTGTCTGCCATTTGCATCTGGTTCTTAGCAACCCAGTCCCAGAGCAGCATATAGCTGCTGGGAGGCAGCAACTATCTTCTCCAGCAGCAGTGGGTGACTGGGTGAAGCAGAAGCTTTCTGCGCAATGTCTCTGTCCTTCTTGTCATGTCCCTGTGTCCTGGTTTCAGCTGGGATAGAGTTAATTTTCTTCCTAGTAGCTGGTACAGTGCTGTGTTTTGGATTTAGGATGAGAACAATGTTGATAACACACTGATGTTTTAGTTACTGCTGAGCAGTGCTTACACTAGTCAAGGACTTTTCAGCTTCCCATGCCCTGCCAGGTGCACAAGAAGCTGGGAGGGGGCACAGCCAGGACAGCTGACCCAAACTGGCCAAAGGGATATTCCATACCATACGACATCTTGCTCAGTATATAAACTGGGGGGAGTTGGCCAGGGGGCAGCAATTGCTGCTTGGGGATGGGATGGGCATTGGTCAGCGGGTGGTGAACAATTGCATTGTGCATCACTTGTTTCATATATTCTTTTTCCATTATTATTATTATTATTATCTCTTCCTTTGCTGTCCTATTAAACTGTCTTTATCTCAACCCATGGCTTTTACTTTTTTTTTCCAGATTCTCTCCCCCATCCCACTGGAGGGTGAGCAAGCGGCTGTGTGGTACTTAGTTGCTGACTGTGGTTAAACCACGTTTCTTTCAGCACAGACAAAATGCACTTGGGAATCCAGACTGAACTTGTGAGGGAGTTGAGCTATTTGAATTGTGTTCTTATCTGGTGCTGCACTCATGCCTCATTTCATTTGTACTGGTTAATTTAAGATAGCATACCTGGAAAAGGGAGAAAGCCACTGAATTTCCATGCCCAGCAAGACAAAGACAGTCTTAGGCAGAGGGTAATTCTTGAGCTGCATTTTGCAACTAAACAGCGTTTCCTATGCTGCAAAGTTATATTTATGGTCTATAATCTTTCTTAAATAACACAGAATTTGGAGAAATTTACTGATGTTCCTGGACTGCCTGAAGCTACTGATAAGGAAAGATAAAATGAATGTATTTGTATGTTTCAAAATATCTTCATCAAATCAACTCTGCAAAGGTTTTCTTCTCAGGAGCACAACACTCCAACAGAACAGCTGTTCCAGGGAGAAGAAAATAATTTTTCACATTTTACCCTTGTTGATATTTCAATTCTATTACAGTGGCAGTTGCTAATTTCTAAATAATAAAAGTCACTTGTCAGAAGTTTCTATTAACATGTTATTATCTCTGCTGAAAAAGGGAGATTAGCTTAGCACTTCAGTTACAGGACCTAGGCAGGATTTCATACAGAAAAACGTCAACATGCATAGCACAAAGTTTTCTCCTAAGGCCGGATAAGCATGGGAATTTTCATTTTGACTGATAATATGAAGTAGCATCAGAATATAGATACAAAGTCTGCAGTGCTGAAACATTAGCTATAAAGTTATCAAATTTATGAATTACAGATATTTCTTTCCTTTTATTTCATATTAATTTCAAGAGAGCTTTTTGTTTGCTTTTTTTAAAATGTTCACTCATGCAATAAAAGTTCTCCATTTTCTGATATTAACTGGTTACTAGGTGAAATTAATGTTTTAAATAAAATTTGTTGTCAGACTCATAGTACACAATATTATGTTAGAAACAGCATGTAATTAAGGTGTTTCCCTTAACAGTAATAAAAGGTTTCATCAGTCATGAAGTCATAATAAAAAACTGTTGTCTGTGCTATTTCTTTGGCAAGTATGAAGTTTTCTACTCTTTTTTCCCATTTTGTAAACATTCAGTTACTCTGATCGAAAAAATCTGACTGCAGCACTAGAAAGACAGTCCTGCCCTGAAGATTTTATAGTCTAAAAGACAGAAGACTGCAAAAAGGATTAAAGCGCACAGGTATCTGTGTGATTAAGGCTATGGGTCACGTCTTTAATGATGGTATCTTCTGTAGATTCCTAACTAGCCATTCGTTCTTCCTATTTTATTATGTGTCCTGAATCTTTTTGACTGCGTCTCTCATTTACCTGTTTGTTCTCTACTTCTAACATAGACTTATTCTCCACAATGTGTCCCCAGCTTTCCAACTCCCTTAACATCCATCTTCCCTACTTTGTCCTGGCTTTTGAACACAAGAAAATAAAAAAAAAATGCCATCAGAGATAGACCACAACACCAATCTTGACTCTGAAAGTGGAAAATATTTAATTCAAAGGTCTCTTTTTTCTTCACATGATAGCCATATTCCATGAAGAACACATGGTTTTGTTTTGGGGCAAAAGATATAGGAAGTAGAGAGGGGCTGTCCATAATGATGGAGGTTGTTCGTAGTCCCCAGGTTATACAATTCATTTCCCAGAGACCGAAGGATCTGAAGTTTCCTTCTGGTATGCACTTCTGCAAAAGCAGATCACAGGCTGGCTATCTGATAGTGAGGTTACTGCAATGGCATGACAAACTGCTTCTGTTCCCAAGTATGAATGAGAGACAGCCCTCAGAATGGCAAATCCAACCAGAAATCATGAGCTTCATACACAGGAGGTTTTATACTTTTTACTGTCATTTTTGTCCGATCTTTATTCAATATCCAAATACATACAGGCTTTTATTTTTAAATTACAGACTGCTTTTTTTCATCAGCTATGCAACCCAGCTGGAATAGATTTTCTAGATAGTTCAGCAACCAGCAACTCTCATTCCCGTGTTCACTGACAGATAGTCAGAAGAACTTAGCACCGAAGATAAGATCTCCTTAGTCATTGCAGCCAGTTCTCTGCCCCTGCAGGCAAACAGGACACACAAATCCCCTCCATAAACTTATTTAATTCAATTCTAAACATGTGAAAATGTTTTGTTCCCATTATTCTTTCTGGAAAGTTGTTCCAGGCAGGTCTGTGGGTAGATTTGTTTCAGTAGCTTTAGTGTTAAAAGATACTTGTGTCCAGTTTATTACCCCCAGTTGTTCTTGTGTAAGCATTGTTCTTTAGCATAAACAGTTTTATTTTCTCTTAGCATTTAACCCAGCATATATTTATAAGCAGACATATATTTTCTCAGCCTGCATTTTGCCAGGCCAAACAAGCAAAGCCTTTCACACTCTGCCTGATCCCAGCAGTGCTATTCTGCAGCTTTTCCAAGTCAGAAGTCACTCTTCTTGAGCATTGGTGACAAGCATTATGTGCCATACCGAGGATGAAGTGTCATGAGCACCTTCTACAACAGCACTGATGCTTCACTACCTGTACAGCTAATACTGCCTAGTATTGTATTTTGTTGTTTCATACTGATAGCTCGTTGTTACCTCCCCTCATGATCATTTCCATTCATTACCTTCTAACTTGCAGCACAAGTTTCTCCTAACTGTCTCCAAATCCTGGATTCATCCCAGCCAACTAGTTTTCTTAGGTTTGTGTGCTCCTTGTGTAAGACCATGAAGAGATATAAGCACTTCCAGCAAGGGTTCAGAACAGAACCGCCCTCTGAAGATGTCTTTCTGTCTCTTTTTATTGGCTTCTGGGCAACAGACTTCTTAAGTAGCTGGAGTGAGGTGCCTGAGTTAAAGGTGATTGATACAGATCTGAGTACATGGCACCTGGTCCATTCCCTGTGATCCTTGTCCTTAGGGTCTTCAAGCTCCTGCTGTAAGTGCTGAAGATCCCCCTTGGTATCAACTGTGCTGCTTTGTTTTATGTCACCAGCAAATTTGTCAGCACAAGATGTGCCAGTTTCATTCATGGAAACATTAAAAATTATAAGGCTGAGATCTAATCCACAGCAAAGTCTGCAAGAAATCTGTTTGCATACTCCCTTTCAACACTTACCTACTGCAGCCTCCTCTTAACCTATGTCCTTAATGTCCTCCAATTTTTTGTCCTGCAGTGACCCAGATCTGTCTTCTTAAGAATAGGTATTACTTTTAGTACGCTCCAGACGTCTGGAACATCACTCTCCAGACAATGGTTGTGGAACACAGGGCTACCTGAGTAGCACTATCCAGTACCTGTAATTTTGGGCAGCAGTGTGTGAGATGTTTATTTCAGAAGGACTTGCAGAACAGCTGCTCCATGTGCCACCATGCCAGCTGTGCCAATCATCCACAGAATGATTCCTTATAACAAAGTTAAGATCTGCAGTAAAAGACAAAAAGTCATCATTCTTTAAGTGCCACAAAACAAATCAGGGGAAACAAACTACCAAGGTTTTCCTTTTTGTTAAACATGGTAAACATTTGTTAATCAAGGTAAACAATACAGTGTTAGAAAAACCTTGCTGCAGAATCTGCAAGTTGATATGGCAGCTCTTCCAAAGCTTTGGAAGATAGCTATATTTGATCAAAATTCACTAAATGTCTTGGGGTTTTGCTTCCATGTAAGTTGAGATAATTTCCATTCCCATTATCTGTCCTGCTTTTGCCCCCAAATTCAACATAATTTTCTGTATTGACAAGTGAAGCAAGTGCTCATTTAGTTTTGAGGACCTTCCAAGATTATCTTTAATCTTGACCTTCTCAACAAATGTCTTTTTTCCTTGCTTTATTTTAATGAAAATGGTTGAGAAATGTTTGCTACTATTTCAAATAACCTTTGAAAGCTCTGGCAGACCTTGACTTGCTGTCCTCTTGAACTCTTGAAATACGACTGTTTATTCTAGTATTTGAGTGGGAGGTAAATGCTAACCTCTTCTGAAAATCTAGCTCCAGGAGTGAGTTCCAAGCTCATAAAAATTCTAGACTGAATCCTCAAGTATTTTCAAAAGCATGCAAGAAATGAAGAAGGTTAGTTGCCAGTGACTTTCAGGTAGGTCATTTAGATATTTTTGAAATTTTTATCCAGGGTGTAAAAAGTGTCAGTCATGTAATCTGAATTACATGTAATCTTTCTTAGTTAGCTCATTTTGTATACAATGAAGAACTACTCATTTATACCTTCTGTATTTTCAAGTGTAAAAAGGCTAAAATTTTTCAAAAACAGTTTTCCATATGATCAGTATCATTTTACTGCACATGTTCCTTATTTACCATTTCACACTTTTGTTTTGAGTTGATACAAAAATTGCAACATATCAGCTTGTAACATTTTCACTTGCTGGTTTACCTAAAAATTGTCAACATTTGTTTTATTACAAATTAGTAAAAATTATCATATTTTAGAATCAACAAGTGAAAAGATCAAAGCCACCTACTAAATCTTTTTGGGGTTTACACTAATTATGAAACTGTTCCTTCAAACTAGTTTGAGGCATTTTTTAAAATGAGGTACTGTTTCATGATTCTACATTCTGGATTATTACTGGGGAACCAGCTGCAAATGTCCTGTCACTTTTAATACAGACAATATTTTTTACTTCTGTTTCACATGTAACCACTGGCAGTAAACTGGAGATTTAAAATGCTTTTTAAAATGAGGTGTCTTGGTATTTCTCATTTTACACTAAGACGATTCTGACAGCTGGATAAACACTAAATAGACTTTTTCCTAAAATATGGTAACTTCATAGAAATTAGAAAGTGAGAATCTGACATACTCTCAAGGTTATATAAAGACAAAACAATTAAATACCAAGACTGTGTACGTAAAGGAAAGACTGCCTGTCTCTATACTTTAGACATAACCTGCATGTACTGGGATGGAGAGCACAGAGGACTATTCTGCCAGTACCAACACACATGCAGGTGCTATGGATGCTAAAGTATTGCCCTTATGGCAGGAGCAAATCACTGCAGTTTGGGTCACCTATTCTCCATCTATCAGCATAGAGTAAGAGTGACACAGAAAAGAAGATGATTAGTTCAACAGCTTCCATCTTGTCTGGGAGCCAAACTCAGGACTGGAATGGTTCTTTTATTAAAAAGTAGTAATTTCTGCACAAGCAAAGAAAAGAAGTTTCATGTGCAGATCTTTTTTTATTTAGCATTATGTGAATATGACATACGGGAAAGCTGCCCTGTGCTGCCTTTGGGAGGTGCCCTGTCATTCCCAAGTCATGGGACATGTTCTGTGTGTGTCCATACTCCTGACATCTCAGTCTGCTTGGTGAAGATACAGCATGCTTGTCCGACACATGACAGGAGTGGCTGTCCCTGCTTTGGCTATCCTGTAGTCCTTGTGCCGTGACAACGTTGACTCCTTTTAATACACGCTACCCTGAGTGGTCTGCATCACACCCTGTGTGGTGGCACATGGGGTGTGCTCCACGCATGGGGAGCGAGTCTGAGACGACCAGCCCCTCACCCCTCACTGAGGTCCTTCTGCCTCCTGCTGCACCTGCGGGCCAGTGCCTGGGTTTGCTTGGACTGGGGTTGTTTGGACCCTCTGCATTTCACAGCACGTGGCAGAGATGGGCACCAACCTGCTACTGCGCTGAGCCTGGAGTCAGGGATCTCACCCCACTCCTGGAAGGAAGGTGGGGGGTCCCTACCTGTGTGCTCCTCTTTACCTTCCCCAAACTCCCAGATGTCAGTCAAGGTCATGGCCATGGCCCAGCTCCATTTTACCCACACTGAGATGCAGTTTTGGCAGAAGGCCGCAAGTGACTGCTAGGTAGGTATAGGGCAACGAGGCATATTCTCTCATCCAAACCTACCCTCTTTAGTGCAAAGAGGCCACATTCCTAGATCCATGCAACTATCTGGCAATTGCCCAGCAGCGCCAGAACAACTCCTTCTGAGGTCCCACTTCCTTGGGCAAGAAGGTCACCATGGTCCTGCACTGCCCAGTCACTCTCGCTGATTCACTTACTCAGATTAAGGTGAGAAAAACTCGTACTGACTCAGATGTAAGCAAATTACATGAGACCAAATCTCTCTTTTATCTGTAATTGTAGCATTTTGCCAGGCGCAGTAGTCTGAGCAACAGGGAAGCAGGGATGGCAAGCAAAATACACCATGACCCAGGTATCTTCCATATTAGAGGGGTCAGCTCTGGGAAGCTCGTCCTACCTTCAAATCCCCAGATATGCCTGTCCCCAGTTTTGGGCCCCTCACTACAAGAAGGACATTGAGGTGCTGGAGCGTGTCCAGAGAAGGGCAACGAGGCTGGTGAGGGGTCTGGAGAACAAGTCTTATGAGGAGCGGCTGAGGGAACTGGGACTGTTTAGCCTGGAGAAAAGGAGGCTGAGGGGAGACCTCATCGCTCTCTACAACTCCCTGAAAGGAGGTTGTAGCGAGGTGGGTGTTGGTCTCTTCTCCCAAGGAACTAGCGATAGGACGAGAGGAAATGGCCTCAAGTTGCGCCAGGGGAGGTTTAGATTGGACGTGAGGAAAAATTTCTTTACTGAAGGAGTGGTGAAACATTGGAACAGGCTGCGCAGGGAAGTGGTTGAGTCCCCATCCCTGGAGGTATTTAAAAGACGAGTAGATGCGGCACTTAGGGACATGGTTTAGTGGGCATGGTGGTGTTGGGTTGACGGTTGGACTCGATGATCTTAGAGGTCTTTTCCAACCTCAATGATTCTATGATTCTATGATTCTATGATTCTATGCCAAGCCACCAATAGCTGACAGACAGTGTAAGTTTGGTAACTCACCGTCTGCACACGTTAAGCACAATTATCAACTCGGCAGTTCCAAATGACACAACATACCTTGATGGGGAAACCTGGTAGCAAAACAGCTTTAAACGGAAAGTGATTACTGGGGGCTTGATCCTTTGTCTTACAAGTGTAGGGTGTGATGTCTTGTGTCTCAGTGGCTTTGTAGCCGGGATGCTCAATGAACCTGAGCAAGTATTATTATCTGGTCACTGAGCCACATTTGGCTATTGACAGGAAGGTGGTCCAAGTCCAGGGGGGAACTTCTGTCTTGAAGACAAAATTGCCTCAGACACAACTGATCTTCCTTTGCCAACCAAACTGTTATTAATGGTAACTAATACCTCTATTTTTAAAAGCAAGGGAAGGGTCTGCAAAGAATATGAGATTTAAACTCTCGGACTGACAAACTGTAGATTATCTCTAATGCCTATGGAATCAGTGAGATCTGATGATTTATCCTGGTTGAAAATCTAAATTCTGGTACCTACAAATAGCCCCATGAACACCACTAAATTCAATAGTCTCCCTCTCTTTCCTATGCCTGCACAGGAACTTGAAGTTTGGTACCAGTATAACTATTGGTCTTATTCTTTATTTCATGATCTAAAATACTAGACATTTACATGTAATTGAAATAAATGTTATTGACTTTATTGTCCAGTATCATGGAAGTGTCTTCCAATATTCTCATGTTATTATTTCAAAATTTTTTAGGGATGCAAAAAGCTTCCAATTTTACTCACTTTTTACACTTTAAGAAATGTGGCTAACAATTTTCGTGCTCCAAAATAGCCATGAAAAGAAACAAAAACAGTGATAGAATAAGTATTTCATTCTTTCTGGTATTTTTCTCTGAAAAACTAATATGAACCACTAGAAAATGTTATAGCATCTGACCTCACTGAACAGTATTTTACAATGCAAATATATGTAATTTTCCTTAGGCATAGTAGACTCGGGGGGGGGGAGGGGGGGAAGGTATGCAGTCCTGCTCTGTAAAGACATGAAGAAAACTGCCCCTGAAACTGCTATTCCAATCTCCTTTTTCTATAAGAACTCTATTTTCATTAAGATTATATTATATTGTTGGTTTTTAATGACTGTCCTGGCAGTCTTATGTGGAGACTTTAAACAATGGTAAATATTAATAAATAACTCTTAAAATTAAGATCTCAAAAAGCAGAAAATAATTGATTCCTTTTAACAAACCTTTAAGTCAGTTCAAAAGGAATAGGCTTATATTACCTCTCATGTTTTAAGCCGTGATGAGGAATAGATATGTTGGTAATTGAAGGTCTTGGTGTCTGTCCCAGCAGAATGACAGCTCTAGGCTCTTTAGTGTGTTTGCTGTGAAGTGGTAAAGGAAGGAAGGAGAACCAGAGAAAAGGTGGTAGGGTCCATGGATCTGCTTCCCTGGGATCACATGAAAGAAACGTGGCTGTAGGAGTTGACTGTGAAATATGTTTTCTTACTATCCTCCTCTCCCCGCCCGTGGAGCCCAGCATTCCTTATCTCTAGCTAGCTGTATGCAAGAAACTGGAAAGCATTTTAGCAAAAATATTACAGTCTGTGGAATTTTTCTTGGTGATCAGATTCATTTTTTCCTTTCACCTCCAGTCATCGTTAGTGCTACTATGTGTCTTGACTATGGTGTCTCTCAGACTTTCAAGATTTATGGAGTTATGTGAAATCTAGTATTGTCACACTGGGTAATAACATAATAAAATGTCCCTCTGTTCTTTTCAAACCTAAGGCAGATACCTCCAGTGGCCTCCCTCATATTCAGAGCCTATGGCTTAATCTCCATTAGGGTTTTGGGTTGGAACAACAGTGTGGACTTGAAGGGAAGCCCTGAGTGTCCTCATTTCCCACACTTGTAAAGCAGTTCTGGGCAGTGGAGACTGGATTTCTTTTGCAGGAAAATAAAGGGGAAGCTCCCCTCCCGGATGCATTATATGCACTGCAACTACAAATGAACATAAGACATAGGAAACCAAAGACTGGCCCTTCAAACAGCTTCAGGCTGTATGCTTCGTGACAATGTTTGATCCAGGGCATGAGACTACAGCTAGTGAGATAATTTCCCTAAGCCACAGGTTATGTGGGATTAGGGGGCTCAGCACCACCTCTTTCAGTCTACTGATCTACTCCTTTAATGTAAAATTAGGTGCTTGCATAGACATACCCTGAGTCTCACAGCTAGATTTCCCTCTTCTTAGATGAGCCATTATATATATATATATATTTATACTGAGTGTAAGCACAGGGACTATCAGCAAAATTGAAATTATAATCTCTTTTCTACTTCCTAAAAATGCTGTAATGGAAATTTCCATGGAAATTCAATGCTTACAGAATGTGATTTTCAGTGAGACAGTTATTCATTCAATTTTCCAGCAGGACTGATTGATACTGAGTGGGTGGCAATCAAGTAACCTGCCAAGGTCACACACTGAGTTGTTGCTTTCCCTAAAACTGCAGCCCAGCATCCTGCTGACTAGTGGTCCTTCTTTATATAGGCAGCCTCTACCTGTTAGGAATTAATAGAAATGGCCATATAACTACCAACCACTGAGAAAAATGGAACAGCATTTAATGGTCCCCACATTAATGGATCTACTTTTCAGGTGAATACTAAAGAAAGGCAGAAACAATTCTGTCGGCTGGATTACTGAATAGCGTTTTCTTCTGCAATGATCGCAGTCATGTTATTTAGTTGGCCAATTTAACATGTCCAATGCACTTTTAGAGTGTATTCTGAAAGATTTTTTTTAAATATTAGTAAGTATTTAGGATTAAAAACACAGCCCTGTGCTCTTCTTATTCATGACCTACTTTGATAAAGAAAGATGAATGTTTAAGTTGTCCTGTATGAATTATAATGTGTAGAGGAGTGACATTCTTTTATCTATGCTTCCTGTGATGAAATTATTTCTTGCATTCTTAGTGATGCCTCATCTCCTGCTGCCCAGGTATGCTGTTTTGCTCCATATGAAGTCTAAACGTGAAGAAAATTATACTTTTGCCATTCAGACCAGAATAACTGAAGTGTTGTCCTTTTTAGTCAGAATTACTGGAAATATTTCATACCACTTGATTCTTCCTTGTGCTCAGAATCATCAACTAAATGGATGAGAAAAGGGTAGTGAAGCCTGTAAGCATGTAAAGAGAAAGTAATTATTAAATGCTTGGTTATGTTACTCAGTGGCAGTGTAAGCATACTTTGAAGGTACTTCTCAGCCTAAGGTTCCAAAATCAGGGATGATGTAGAGAAAATGAAATGATCTCTTTCAAAGGTACAAGAATAACATGAAGATAAAATGAAAAGAACGTGACACAGGTTATAGAATCATAGAATCATAGAATCATTAAGGTTGGAAAAGACTTCTAGGATCATCGAGTCCAACCGTCAACCCAACACCACCATGCCCACTAAACCATGTCCCTAAGTGCCGCATCTACTCGTCTTTTAAATACCTCTAGGGATGGGGACTCAACCACTTCCCTGGGCAGCCTGTTCCAATGTTTCACCACTCCTTCAGTAAAGAAATTTTTCCTCACGTCCAATCCAAACCTCCCCTGGCGCAACTTGAGGCCATTTCCTCTCGTCCTATCGCTAGTTCCTTGGGAGAAGAGACCAACACCCACCTCGCTACAACCTCCTTTCAGGGAGTTGTAGAGAGCGATGAGGTCTCCCCTCAGCCTCCTTTTCTCCAGGCTAAACAGTCCCAGTTCCCTCAGCCGCTCCTCATAAGACTTGTTCTCCAGACCCCTCACCAGCCTCGTTGCCCTTCTCTGGACACGCTCCAGCACCTCAATGTCCTTCTTGTAGTGAGGGGCCCAAAACTGAACACAGTAGTCGAGGTGCGGCCTCACCAGTGCCGAGTACAGGGGCACGATCACTTCCCTACTCCTACTGGCCACACTAGTTCTGATACAGGCCAGGATGCCATTGGCCTTCTTGGCCGCCTGGGCACACTGCTGGCTCATGTTCAGCCGGCTGTCGACCAGCACCCCCAGGTCCTTTTCCGCCAGGCAGCTTTCCAGCCACTCTTCCCCAAGCCTGTAGCGCTGCATGGGGTTGTTGTGGCCGAAGTGCAGGACCCGGCACTTGGCCTTGTTGAATCTCATACAGTTGGCCTGGGCCCATCGATCCAGCCTGTCCAGGTGCCTCTGCACAGACTTCCTACCCTCGAGCAGATCAACGCTCCTGCCCAACTTGGTGTCCTCTGCAAACTGACTGAGGGTGCACTCAATCCCCTCATCCAGATCATTGATAAAGATATTGAACAAGACCGGCCCCAAAACTGAGCCCTGGGGAACACCGCTCGTAACCGGCCGCCAACTGGATTGAACTCCATTCACCACAACTCTCTGGGCCCGGCCGCCCAGCCAGTTTTTGACCCAGCACAGAGTGTACCTGTCTAAGCCGTGAGCCGCCAGCTGCTCTAGGAGAATGCTGTGGGAGACAGTGTCAAAGGCCTTACTGAAGTCCAGGTAGACCACATCCACAGCCTTTCCCTCGTCCACTAGGCGGGTCACCTGGTCATAGAAGGAGATCAGGTTGGTCAAGCACGACCTGCCTCTCATGAACCCGTGCTGGCTGGGCCGGATCCCCTGGTTGTCCCGCACATGCCTCGTGAGCGCCCTCTAGATGAACCGCTCCATCATCTTCCCCGGCACCGAGGTCAGGCTGACAGGCCTGTAGTTCCCCAGATCCTCCTTCTGGCCCTTCTTGTAGATGGGCGTCACATTGGCAAGCCTCCAGTCGTCCGGGACCTCCCCCGTTAACCAGGACTGCTGATAAATGATGGAGAGTGGCTTGGCGAGCTCCTCCGCCAGCTCCCTCAGCACTCTCGGGTGGATCCCTTCCGGCCCCATAGACTTGTGAGCATCCGGGTGGCGTAGCAGGTCGTTGACTGCTTCCTCTTGGATTATGGGAGGTTCATCCTGCTCGCCGTCCCTGTCTTCCAGCTCAGGAGGCTGAGTACCCTGAGGATAACTGGTCTGCCTGTTAAAGACTGAGGCAAAGAAGGCATTAAGTACCTCAGCCTTTTCCTCATCCTCAGTGACAATGTTCCCCCCCTGCATCCAATAAGGGATGGAGATTCTCCTTGGCTCTCTTTCTGTCATTAATGTATTTGTAAAAACATTTTTTGTTGTCTTTAACGACAGCGGCCAGATTGCGTTCTAGCTGGGCTTTTGCCTTTCTCATTTCCTCTCTGCATGACCTAACGAGATCCTTGTACTCTTCTTGAGTCGCCTGCCCCTTCTTCCACAAGTGGTAAACTCTCCTTTTTTCCCTGAGTCCCAGCAAGAGCTGGGAAGGAAGGAGCGGCAGAGACAACGTGTGATGAACTGACTGCAACCCCCATTCCCTGTCCCCCTGAGCCTATCAAGGGGGAGGAGGTAGAGAAAATCAGGAGTGAAGTTGGGCCTGGTAAGAAGGGAGGGGTGGGGGAAGGTGCTTTTAAGATTTGGACTTATTTCTCATTCTCCTACTCTGATTTGTCTGGTAATAAATTAAATTTGTTTTTCCCAAGTCAAGTCTGTTTTGCCCGTGAGAGTAATTGGTGAATGATCTCTCCCTGTCCTTATCTTGACCCACAAGCTTTTTGTTCTATTTTCTCTCCCCTGTCCAACTGAGGAGGGGTAGTGATAGAGCGGCTGTGTGGGCACCTGGCATCCAGACAGGTCAACCCACCACCACATGTCAGCATATAAAGGCCCAGAACTAGGAGTAGCAGGCTTTCTGCAACTGCTTCTGATCACAATCTTTTTTTGGCTTCTTTTACATCTTTTCCATATTGTTGTGGTTTAACCCCAGTCGGCAACCAAGCACCACACAGCCACTCACTCACCCTCGCCCCCTGGTGGGATGGGGGAGAGAATTGGAAGAGCAAAAATAAGAAAACTCGTGGGTTGAGATAAGAACAGTTTAATAATAGACATAAAATAAAAATTAAAAAAAATAAAAATAAAAATAAAAATAATAAACTGTAATGAAAAGAAAACAACAACAGAAAGAGAGAGAAGGAAAACCCAGGAAAAACAAGTGATGCAACTGCTCACCACCTGCCGACTGATGCCCAGCCCGTCCCCGAGCAGCGATCACCACCCCCCAGCCAACTCCCCCCAGTTTATATACGGAGCATGACATCATATGGTATGGAATATCCCTTTGGCCAGTTTGGGTCAGCTGTCCTAGCTATAATCCCTCCCAGCTTCTTACGCACCTCCTCGCTGGCGGAGTACAGGAAGCTGAAAAATCCTTGACTTAGTATAAACACTGCTTAGCAACAACTAAAACATCAGTGTGTTACCACATTATTCTCATGCTAAATCCAAAACACAGCACTGTACCAGCTACTAGGATGAAAATTAACTCTATCCCAGCCAAAACCAGGACACAAGTACATGAATAATGGGGGGATGGGGAATGGGTCCTGCATCTGTAGATGCTGCTTTGCACTGTAAAGGATGTTTTCTAAGTTGGTGGCTGAGTTTTCTGAATTTGGATCTCTCTGTTTTGTCATGCTGTAAAGCCATCGGGCAACATATTTTTTTAATCTAAATCATTTAGCGATTATAAGATATAGCGACCCTACAGAGAAGGACCAGTGGGAGATATGGTGGTGGGAGGCCATCTTGGGCTTAGCGACCATGAAATGGTAGAATTCTCCATTCTTGGTGAAGTAAGGAGGGGGGCAGCAAAACCATGGACTTCCAGAGGGCGGACTTTGGCCTGTTCAGGACGCTGGTTGAGAGAGTCCCGTGGGAGACGGTCCTGAAGGGCAAAGGGGTCCAGGAAGGCTGGACATTCTTCAAGAAGGAAGTCTTAAAGGCACAGGAGCAGGCAGTCCCCATACGCCTTAAGAAGAACGGGCGGGGAAGACGACCGGCCTGGCTGAACGGGGAGCTCTTGCTGGGACTCAGGAAAAAAAGGAGAGTTTACCGCTTGTGGAAGAAGGGGCAGGCGACTCAAGAAGAGTACAGGGATCTCGTTAGGTCATGCAGAGAGGAAATGAGAAAGGCAAAAGCCCAGCTAGAACGCAATCTGGCCACTGTCATCAGAGACAACAAAAAATGTTTTTACAAATACATTAATGACAGAAAGAGAGCCAAGGAGAATCTCCATCCCTTATTGGATGCAGGGGGGGAACATTGTCACTGAGGATGAGGAAAAGGCTGAGGTACTTAATGCCTTCTTTGCCTCAGTCTTTAACAGGCAGACCAGTTATCCTCAGGGTACTCAGCCTCCTGAGCTGGAAGACAGGGACGGTGAGCAGGATGAACCCCCCATAATCCAAGAGGAAGCAGTCAACAACCTGCTATGCCACCTGGATGCTCATAAGTCTATGGGGCCGGAAGGGATCTACCCAAGAGTGCTGAGGGAGCTGGCGGAGGAGCTTGCCAAGCCACTCTCCATCATTTATCAGCAGTCCTGGTTAACGGGGGAGGTCCCGGACGACTGGAGGCTTGCCAATGTGATGCCCATCTACAAGAAGGGCCGGAAGGAGGATCTGGGGAACTACAGGCCTGTCAGCCTGACCTCGGTGCCGGGGAAGATTATGGAGTGGTTCATCTAGAGGGCGCTCACGAGGCATGTGCAGGACAACCAGGGGATCCGGCCCAGCCAGCACGGGTTCATGAGAGGCAGGTCGTGCTTGACCAACCTGATCTCCTTCTATGACCAGGTGACCCGCCTAGTGGATGAGGAAAAGGCTGTGGATGTGGTCTACCTGGACTTCAGTAAGGCCTTTGACACTGTCTCCCACAGCATTCTCCTAGAGAAGCTGGCGGCTCACGGCTTAGACAGGTGCACTCTGCGCTGGGTCAAAAACTGGCTGGGCGGCCGGGCCCAGAGAGTTGTGGTGAATGGAGTTCAATCCAGTTGGCGGCCGGTCACGAGCGGTGTTCCCCAGGGCTCAGTACTGGGGCTGGTCTTGTTCAATATCTTTATCAATGATCTGGATGAGGGGATTGAGTGCACCCTCAGTCAGTTTGCAGAGGACACCAAGTTGGGCAGGAGCGTTGATCTGCTCGAGGGTAGGAAGGCTCTGCAGAGGGACCTGGACAGGCTGGATCGATGGGCCGAGGCCAACTGTATGAGACTCAACAAGGCCAAGTGCCGGGTCCTGCACTTCGGCCACAACAACCCCATGCAGCGCTACAGGCTTGGGGAAGAGTGGCTGGAAAGCTGCCTGGCGGAAAAGGACCTGGGGTTGTTGGTCGACAGCTGGCTGAACATGAGCTGGCACTGTGCCCAGGCGGCCAAGAAGGCCAATGGCATCCTGGCCTGTATCAGAACTAGTGTGGCCAGCAGGAGTAGGGAAGTGATCGTGCCCCTGTACTTGGCACTAGTGAGGCCGCAGCTCGACTACTGTGTTCAGTTTTGGGCCCCTCACTACAAGAAGGACATTGAGGTGCTGGAGCGTGTCCAGAGAAGGGCAACGAGGCTGGTGAGGGGTCTGGAGAACAAGTCTTATGAGGAGCGGCTGAGGGAACTGGGGTTGTTTAGCCTGGAGGAAAGGAGGCTGAGGGGAGACCTCATCACTCTCTACAACTACCCGAAAGGAGGTTGTAGCAAGGTGGGTGTTGGTCTCTTCTCCCAGGGAACCAGCGATAGGACGAGAGGAAATGGCCTCAAGTTGCGCCAGGGGAGGTTTAGATTGGACGTGAGGAAAAATTTCTTTACTGAAGGAGTGGTTAAACATTGGAACAGGCTGCCCAGGGAAGTGGTTGAGTCCCCATCCCTGGAGGTATTTAAAAGACGAGTAGATGCGGCACTTAGGGACATGGTTTAGTGGGCATGGTGGTGTTGGGTTGACGGTTGTACTCGATGATCTTAGAGGTCTTTTCTAACCTTAATGATGCTATGATTCTATGATTCTATGATTCCTCCTCAGAGCGAGGACTCCTCACACTCTTCACTGCTCCAGCATGGGGTTCCTCCCACGGGAGACAGGCCTCCATGAACTTCTCTAACGTGAGTCCTTCCCACGGGCTGCAGTTCTTCACGAACTGCTCCAGTGTAGGTCCCTTCCATGGGGTGCAGTCCTTCAGGAACGGACTGCTCCAGCGCTGGTCCCCCACAGGGTCACAAGTCCTGCCAGCAAACCTGCCCCAACATGGGCTCCTGCCTCCATGGGTCCACAGGTCCTGCCAGGAGCCTGCTCCAGCATGGGTTTCCCATGGGGTCACAACCTCCTTTGGACATCCAACTGCTCCAGCGTGGGGTCCTCCACAGGCTGCAGGTGGATATCTGCTCCACTGTTAACCTCCATGGGCTGCAGGGGAATAGCCTGCCTCACCATGGTCTTCACCATGGACTGCAGGGGAATCTCTGCTCCGGTGCCTGGAGCACCTCCTTCTTCACTGACTGTGATGTCTGCAGGGTTGTTTCTCTCACATATTCTCACTCCTCTCTTCCAGCTGCTGATGCACAGCAGTTTTTTTCCCCTTCTTCAATATGTTATCTTAGGGGTACTACCTCCGTTGCTGATGGGCTCAGCCTTGGCCAGTGGCAGGTCTGTCTTGGAGCCGGCTGGCATTGGCTCTGTTGGACATAGGGGAAGCTTCTAGCAGCTTCTCACAGAAGCCACCCCTGTAGCCCTTCCACTACCAAAACCTTGCCATGCAAACCCAATACACATGCTCACACTTTGCCTTGCAAGGGGAGCAGTCCATCTTAGGGGTAGTGTCCAAGAGTCCCTCAAACCTAGAAAACCTCCAGCCTTACCCAGAGACATGCACCTCAGCCAGATTCGGGTAGCACCAGTGCAGCCCATTGCCACAGGCAAGTTGGTCACTGAGCTGTGTCCCTACCAGAGGATCTCTGCTCTGAGGTTACTCTGCTTTTTCTGATAATCCTACGGACCTACAAACCAGATGGTAGAAATACCAGTCATTTCCATGAAACCAACCTGTCACCCAGTGAAAAACAACTGCAGAAGAGAATGTTCAACAATAACACATAGTTTTATATTCTGCTTTAATTCATGCACTTGTCCATTTAAATGGCATTGACAAGATGATAAGAATTGCTTTGTGGAAAGGAAAAGCTTTCTTCTTGTTAAAAAAATGGCTTGGTTCAAGCATAGAATAAAGAAAGTAACCACTTTAAATCTTTAAATATTCATATTATTTTTACCTATGTGACCTAAAAAGATTATTTTCAATTAATTTATTTTTTTGCTTGACTAATTAAAGGCAATGCTTTCAAATGCAAGTATGCAAGTAAACAATGTATCTCCTGGTGAAATTACCAAAATATGAGGTTAGGACCGTTAATTCAGGCAATGATCTTTGGAAATGCTGACTATAAAATGTCTGTCTGTCTGATATTCAAATCACATAAAAAGCATTCACAAAGTGACAGGTTGTGCCTGACTGGTTTTGAACATCTGCCTGGTAAGCAAATCCTTATTAATCTTAAGCATCTCTTTTCTCAGTGTTCTGCTGTTTTAAATCCAAATCACCAAGAGATATTTCCTCAGAACAACCATTTTAAGTAAATATGATGTTACATAGTATGTGATGACTAACATCTCTCTTGCTCCAGAACAAGAACTAAGTATTTTCTTGTTACTCCAAATGATCTCTAGCAGTTGCTGTAATTTAAAAATATACTACATTGTATCTTTGAAACAGATTATTTAATGTTAGATTTTATGTTGACACTTCATTTTCAATAAATCTTGAAGTTTTTTATGTATATACTCAAGGACAATTCTTAGGAATAGAACAGAGTTTTCACAATTCAAGACACACTCTGTAAGTGACATTGTCACTTTAGAAACTCCACTATAGACCAACCAAGATTAAGAATAATATGGTAATCCAAGCTGTGAAGGAAAACCTACATCAGTTTCAGACTAAACTCATCTAAGGGATCTTTAAGACATCACAGTGGAGTGTTCCTAAACAGCTATGAATGTATGCAGTTTTATCCATTTTAGGTAAAACTAGTCAACCATCTGAGAGACAATCCTCTCAGGAAGATGAAAAAATAGTAACAGACTTTTTTTTCTACAAGCCTCTCCCTGTTGGGCTGCCTAGCAGTACAGGAACTGCAGAGATCCCTCTAGCTCCAAAATCAGAGAGAGGGATCAATAAAGCTGGTTTACCAGGAAATCTTTGTACCTGGTGTGAAGGGCCATGTGTTCTCCTTGCCATTCACATAGGTCCTCCAGCTGCTGAAGGTCTGGGGTGGTTTCAACTCATTTGCCATGTTGCTGCATTCAGAACTGTTTTGTGTGGACAAAGAGCAGATTCAGATGCCTCAGAGAAAAGGAAAAGTGAGGGGGACAAGAATTTTAGATGCTGTCTGAGAATATCTTGCTAGCCATCTGCAGTCTAAACAATTAAAAAAACAGTCTGTGTAGTGCACGGTGTGCTTTGCTGCAATGGGCTGTCTAAATCTATAACAGGATGTTTTACAGTGTTTATTGGAGCCTTTGTTTCCTCCCATATAAATAGATAAATTAAAAACCAATCATAGAATCATAGAATAGTTTGGGTTGGAAGGGACCTCTAAAGGTCATCTAGTCCAACCCCCCTGCCGTGGGCAGGGACATCTTCAACTAGATCAGGTTGCTCAGAGCCCCGTCCAACCTGACCTGGAATGTTGCCAGGGATGGGGCATCCACCACCTCTCTGGGCAACCTCTTCCAGTGTTTCACCACCCTCAGCACAAAAAATTTCTTCCTTCTATCTAGTCTAAATCTACCCCCCTTTAGTTTAAAGCCATTCCCCCTTGTCCTGTAGCAGCAACAGGCCCTGCTAAAAAGTCTGTCCCCATCTTTCTTATAAGCCCCCTTTAAGTACTGATAGGCTGCAAGAAGGTCTCCCCAAAGCCTTCTCTTCTCTAGGCTGAACAACCCCAACTCTCTCAGCCTGTCTTCACAGAAGACGTGTTCCATCCCCCTGATCATTTTTGTGGCCGTCCTCTGGACCTGCTCCAACAGGTCCGTGTCCTTCTTATGCTGAGGGCTCCAGAGCTGGATGCAGTACTCCAGGTGGGGTCTCACCAGAGCAGAGGAGAGGGGCAGAATCCCCTCCCTCGACCTGCTGGCCATGCTTCTTTCCATGCAGCCCACGATACGACTGGCCTTCTGGGCTGTGAGCGCACATTGCTGGCTCATGTGCAGCTTTTCATCCACCAGTATCCCCAAGTCCTTCTCGGCAGGGCTGCTCTCAATCCCTTCATCCCCCAGCCTGTATTGATATCGGGGGTTGCCCCAACCCAGGTGCAGGACCTTGCCCTTGGCCTTGTTGAACCTCATGAGGTTCACACGGGCCCACTTCTCGAGCTTGTCCAGGTCCCTCTGCATGGCATCCCATCCCTCTGGCGTGTTGACCACACCACTCAGCTTGGTGTCATCTGCCAACTTGCTGAGGGTGCACTCGATCCCACTATGTCATTGATGAAGACATTAAACAGTACCGGTCCCAATACGGACCCCTGCGGGACGCCACTCATCCCCAGTCTTCATCTGGACATTGAGCCATTGACCACTACCCCCAGGATGTGACCATCTAACCAATTCCTCACCCACCGGACAGTCCACCCATCAAATCCATACCTCTCCAGATTAGAGAGAAGGATGTTGTGGGGGACCGTGTCAAAGGCCTTACAGAGGTCCAGATGACATCTGTAGCCCTCCCCATGTCCACTGATGTAGTCACTCCATCATAGAAGGCCACTAGGTTGGTCAGGCAGGACGTGCCCTTGGTGAAGCCATGCGGGCTGTCTCGAATCACCTCCCTGTCCTCCATGTGCCTTAGCATAGCTTCCAGGAGGATCTGTTCCATGATCTTCCCAGGCACAGAGGTGAGACTGACTGGCCTGTAGTTCCCCGGGTCTTCCTTTTTTCCCTTTTGAAAAATGGGGGTTATGTTTCCCCTTTTCCAGTCAGTGGGAACTTCACCGGACTGCCACGACTTCTCAAATATGATGGATAGTGGCTTAGCAACTTCATCTGCCAGTTCCTTCAGGACCCGCGGATGGATCTCATTGGGTCCAATGGACTTGTGCACCTTCAGGTGCTTTAGATGGTCTCGAACCTGATGTTCTCCCACAGTGTGCAGTTCTTCATTCTCCCAGTCCCTGCCTTTGCCTTCTGTGGCTTGGGCGGTGAGGCTCGAGCACTTGCCGGTGAAGACTGAGGCAAAAAAGTCATTGTGTACCTCCACCTTCTCCGTGTCCTGGGTAACCAGGTCTCTCCTTTCGTTCCAGAGAGGACCCACATTTTCCCTCATCTTCCTTTTATCCCTGATGTACCTATAGAAGCTTTTCTTGTTGCCCTTGACATCCCTGGCTAGATTTAATTCTATCAGGGCTTTAGCTTTGCTAACCTGATCCCTGGCTGCTCGGACAATTTCTCTGTATTCCTCCCAGGCTACCTGTCCTTGCTTCCACCCTCTGTATGCTTCCTTTTTGTGTTTGAGTTTGTCCAGGAGCTCCTTGTTCAGCCATGCAGGCCTCCTGGCTTTTTTGCCTGACTTCCTCTTTGTTGGGATGCATCGCTCCTGAGCTTGAAGGAGGTGGTCCTTGAATATTAACTAGCTTTCCTGGGCCCCTCTTCCCTCCAGGGCTTTGTCCCATGTCACTCTACCAAGCAGATCCCTGAGGAGACCAAAGTCTGCTCTCCTGAAGTCCCGGGTAGTGAGCTTGCTGTGCGCCCTCCTCAGTGCCCTAAGGATCTTGAACTCCACCTTTTCATGGTCGCTGCAGGCCAGGCTGCCCTTGAGCTTCACATTCCCCACCAGCCCCTCCTTGTTGGTGAGAACAAGGTCCAGCGTAGCACCTCTCCTCATTGGCTCCTCTACCACTTGGAGAAGGAAGTTATCATCGACGCATTCCAAGAACCTCCCGGATTGCTTATGCCCTGCTGTGTTGTGCCTCCAACAGATGTCGGGGTGGTTGAAGTCCCCCATGAGGACCAGGGCTTGTGAGTGTGAGGCTGCTCCTATCTGTCTATAGAGGGCCTCATCCACTCCGTCTTCCTGGTCAGGTGGCCTGTGGCAGACCCCCACTGTAATGTCACCTGTCCCTGCCTTCCCTTTAATTCTGACCCATAAGCTCTCGGTCAGCTCCTCATCCATCCCCAGGCAGAGCTCCATGCATTCCAGCTGGTCATTGACATAGAGGGCAACACCCCCTCCTCGTCTCCCCTGCCTGTCCTTCCTAAAGAGCCTGTATCCCTCCATCCCAACACTCCAATCATAGGAGCCATCCTACCATGTCTCTGTGATGCCAATAAGGTCATAGCCCTGCAGGCGTGCGCACGTCTCTAACTCCTCTTGTTTATTCCCCACGCTACGTGCGTTTGCATAGAGGCATTGAAGTTGGGCCCCCGATGAAGCTGTCTTACTGGCTGGAGTTCCTTTGTGCTGCTCTTCAGGCGCTCTCCTGCTGACCTGTGATCCTCCTCCAGGCTCTGGGCATCTATTGCTGGCCCTGGCATCAACCTTGTAGGAGTGGGATGGATTGAGGTTCCCCTCCCCTGGCATCTCTAGTTTAAAGCCCTCTTCACCAGCCTGGCAAGCCTATGACTGAAGATGCTTTTCCCCTTCTCTGACAGATGGACCCCGTCAGCCCCCAGTAGACCAGGTTTCTCAAAGCGAGTCCCGTGGTCTGAGTAGCCGAACCCCTGGCTGTGGCACCAGTCCTGTAACCATTTGTTGACTCGTCAGATTCAACTGGCCCTTTCAAACCCCTTCCCTTTGACCGGCAGGATTGATGAAAAAAATCCTATCAAGGACGTACAGGTAATTTATTCATTAATATAGCCAATAAATAGGAATAAGTCCATGCAGAGAGCTATTAATGAGAATCTCATCCCCTAAAAATATTTCAGGAGAGGAAAAGAAAAGTAGCCTGTCATGTGTGTGGACATAATAATCCCCTCAAAACAAGCAGATCAAAACTGCCAACAAGAAGCAGAAAGTCTGTTTGAAGTGACTTTTTTCTCTGGAGAACTCTGATACAGGTCTTGCATCATGGTCAAAAGACTAGTAGTCTTATAAATCTAGGGTCAATTAGATCATTTACCAAACACCTAGTTACTAGGTACAGCCTAATGGGATGTTCGTCAGTGTACCTGAAAGTGCATTATTGTTAATGCAGTAGATAATGTTCAAAAAGAGCTTAAATGAACCAACTTGCTTGAAAAAGACATTTTCAGATTCTGAAATCTTTCCAGAGCTTTGTTCGTTCAAAGACAATAGCTGGCAGGCTGCTTAAGAAAATGAATGTGATAAAGAGAAAACTATTATATCTGGCACTTCTTTTGCAGGAAACTGTAACTCCTATGTCTCATTTTTCTGCTCTGCTTGATAATGTAATAATTCTCATGAAAGGAATACACAGAAATATAATGAAAATTGATATGATTGTGCAGTGAAAGATAAAGCTATCTGAAACTCCGTGGTTTCAAAGTACTGCACAGTGCTTTAGCGATGTGGCCGTCTCTTGAAGTCAACATGACTCATTTGCCTCCAGATATTCACGCTACCTTGAAAATTGGGTTGAGTTCAGCTGAGTCTTAGTCTCTGTCTACCTGGACATATCTCTAGGTGAGTCATTTCAGGCTCTGTGCGTGCATGGGGCAAGTGCCACAGAACTGCATCTAAATTTTACTTCTAATCACAGGCAAAGCCCATTCAGAGAGGGGGGGTGATACTCCAGTGTTAACAGTTCAGCTCCTCTTTCCTGTTCCACAATAAATTTCTGCCACACCTGATTCTCTTTTAAAAATATGAAATATGAATATACACAAAATGTTTCTAAATAATAAAGAAGTACTATCTGCAACTGATATTGGGATATTATTATTAATGCTGTTGTTATCAATCAATAAGCTACAGGCAAACTGCAGGTTTACTTGTAGGCATTCCTGGGAAAGAATTCATTCAAGACTTAATCCAAATTGTACCAAGTTCATCAGCAGTTTTTTTATTGAGTACAGTAGTCAGCTTTTGAGCAAACCGTTAACATCTCCCATTAGATGAGTACACTGAGAATTTGATCTACCCGATTTATTAAAAGAAGCACTGAGCAATTTTTTCTTATGCAGTATCAGCAAGTAGCATTCAAATCTGGAAAATAACATCAAGTGTCAGAATATATCTGTTTCTCAAAACACAGAAGCATTTGGAAACACTTGAAAGCCTCCGTGCTAATGAGGGCAGAGTGCTCTTTGCAGGTAAAGTGCTCTGGGGAACTCGGCCTCCTGTGTGCTTCGCAGTGGGATGTGCTGCCCGGTCTCCTCCTGTGGGTAAATAAAATTCTCCCAGTGGGTTGCAGGGCTGTGCGATGAATAATGTGCTGCAGAGTCGGAGAGAAACAGAAGGAAATGTAAGAGCTGCAGAGTGTTCCTGCCATAATGGAGCACAAGATGCAAGTTCAGGTGTCAAAGATTGATTTCATTTAGACACATCCTCAGAGCACTCAGAATACAGAGCAGCCTCAGGGCAAAGCCCTTCAAAACAAGTGCTATCTGCCACTGAACCCAAACATTGCTCTTCAGGAGATAAACCAAGTGTCTGTATTTTTGTGACATTATAGCTACTAGATTAATTTTAAGCTAATCTGGCAAGTTCTGAAAACAATAACAAGAGGAAAAGATCAAAGTCATTTAAAGGTATTCCTGAACCCATAAATAGCAGTTTCTTGTACAGATAGATGACATTTGGGGACTGAGTTAAAAAGACCAAATCAGCATCACTAATATATGACCCCAAGGAGCAACAACTCAAGAACTTATCTTTGAGGGACTGCTTCAAGGCTATAAGCAGCTTCAGATCACTGGTCTTTACAAAATAGTTATTTTATGTGGTCCTGATGAATAACATTTCAGCCAAGCTAAGGCTAGCTCTGGTTATGCTTATTCTATTACTTTCAGCTACGCTGGCAAAAATGATGCTTAAATATCAAACAAAGAAATACATTTCTCTATGAACATCTGTTATCTTAGGATGAAAAAATGTCAGTCATGTGAAGAGTGGCAAAGATAATGCAATGTGGAGACATAAGTCAAAATATTGGAACATTAAAATTGCATTAGTAATTGTATCAGCAGTATAATAAGTTATAGTATGGAAGCACTTTACAGCTGCCAGTAGAAAAGAGAGAGAGAAATCATTGCAACAGAGACAACAGCCTGACCAGGGACAGCACATCCAACAGCATTGGCTGGACAAGTAAATAGGACAACGGGAAATGATAGTTATATGAGCAACTTTACTCTCAAGTTAGACAGAGATTTTTAAAAAACCTCCTTACTTCAGAGAAAAGGTAAATACACTGTATGTTAATGACTAGGAGTTACAAAAAACCCCTCATTGAATAAGGAGCTCTTAGTCATAAAATGAGTAAGAGTTGTGGAATCCAGCTTCATGTAATGCAGTGGAATCAACCTAAAAAATTATAATTCACAGTTTCATTATAAGTATAATGAAATGAGAGCTTGCAGATCAAACAAACTCATCATTAAAAGCGTGAATCAAAGAAGCATTAAAGCACAGACATATTTGACAATCTGATGCAGATATTGAAATTGGTATTGAGCTAATTAAAATGTTCACTAGAATACAGAATCTTTTAGATTTAAAAAAGTTATCATAAACTCCCAAAAATAAAGGTTTAAAAGGCTGATAAAGCAATTCCCCAAATGACTTAAATCCCTCACTTTTTCCTTGTAGGTTCTGGGGGTTTACTTCAAACCCAGCATAGTGTTTAGAACAGAATAAGGAGAAGTTACATGGAAGAAGGTGCTTATTCCAAAGACCGGTTTCAGAGAATCACAAAGTGGTAGAGGTTGGAAGGGACCTCTTGAGATTGTCTAGTCCACCCCCCACTGCTCAAGCAGAGTCAGCTAGACTAGGTTGCCCAGGACTGTGTGCAGCTGGGTTTTGAATATCTCCACAGCTGGAGACTGCACAACCTCTCTGGGCAACCTGTTCCAGTGTTTAATCACCCTCATAGTAAAGAAAAGTGTTTTCTTGTATTCAGATGGAATTTAATGGGTTGTAATTTATGTTCATTGCCTCTTGTCCTGTCACTGGGCACTACTGAGCAGATTCTGGCTCCCTCATCTTAATTCCCTCCAACAGGTATCAGTACATATTGATAAGATCCCCACTAGCCTTCTCTTCTCCAGGTTTCCTTTTAACCTCAGCAGAAAAAAATATTTTTCATAATTCAGCAGGCATTGGGTAAATCTCACAATCTTTAACAAGAGTTAAAATACTTGGAAATTGTGCCCTCTTGCTCCAGCTTTTTAATCCAAGTGGGATTCCCAGAGTTTGTTTCATCCCAGATTTTATGGGGCATTTTGAGAAATCTTGGAGAGACTTTCTGCTCTTGGCTCTTTAATTGTAATAAGTTGCTAATGGAAAGCTGTGAGCATAGTTAACTTCAAAAGGTTTGTTCTCCTTCGCTCAAGAGAGGATCCTAAATAGTGTCTCTTTGTAGTGCTGTGTCTGTCAGCAAAGAAACATTCTACCCTGAAATCCTTACACAGATCTAAATACATAAGGCTATAAATAAATGAGGTTATAAGCTAATTTACCAGAGAGGCCATAGCTTGGCCTTTAATTATACTCCCACAGAAAAAAAAAAAAATTCTAGTATCAATCAATTGAAGGAAAAAATGGATGCTGCACTGTATAATATGAAGGCACAACTTACCTTTTGTTCTGTAGATCACAGATCGCGAGTTGTACCACGTCTAAATTCTAACATTTATGTCCTCAAATAATTGTGCTTGAAAACTGATACGTGCAATTAATTTCAAGCCTTGTAAATGTTTTGGGTCCACGTGGCCATTTCCCTAGTGCAGCCCTGCGCTGAACCAGCTCATAGCTCACAGGAGAACTGATGGAGGGAATGCTGTCCACAGGGCCCCAGCTCCTCTCCAGAGGATCCCGTATCCTGAGGAGCCCCCTTGTAGTTGAGCCCGCTCAAAGACAAAGTATGTAGACAAGGGTCCTCTACTGCAAAATGTTGTGAGAGGGGTCACGTCCAAAAAAGGTGACACAATACCCCTGAACACATATAATTTTGGAGGTGCCTTGGACACCAACAGAAGACACTCATTCAGGGTCCTTTAAGTAAGTAGTAGTTCACTGTCACTTGAAATTAGTCTTGATTTGCAGATTGAAAAACTCTAGGAAAAAATTAAGTATACTAGTCTTTAGTGATCAGCAAGCAATTAATAATAATTATTAATTATTATTAATTAATAATAAATTAATTTTGGACATGAGGAAAAATTTCTTTACTGAAAGAGTGGTTAAACATTGGAACAGGCTGCGCAGGGAAGTGGTTGAGTCCCCATCCCTGGAGGTATTTAAAAGATGTGTAGATGCAGCGCTTAGGGACATGGTTTAGTGGGTACGGTGGTGTTGGGTTGACGGTTGGACTCGATGATCTTAGAGGTCTTTTCCAACCTTAATGATTCTATGATTCTATGATTCAATAATATTCTGCAGATCTCAGTGCTGGATGCATACTGTTTTTTCTCTGTTTTCAGTAGAAAGAAAAAAAATGTGTACACCCTCATGAAAATATTAAGCAGTATGTGGTACGTTGCCAGACATGCTGGAAATACCATTTTGTTGAAGAGGTTACCTGGCAGTTTATTCAGCTGCTTTACTGGCAGAAAGAATGCAATGGTGATATTTCAAAGTGGCTGAAAAACAGTCAGAGCAGTTTCACATAGCTGAGTATTCAAAATGAGATAATAGAAATCTTGGCATTTAAATCTGTGAGCATATTGGTTGTTTTTATTTTTAACTGCATTATTAGGTGTTCATTGTAATTCTGAAATCTATGTTTTTTTGAAGTAAACAGTGACATTAAGATCCCTCCAACAAAATACTCAATGAATAGTTTAATTTCTTTAAAATCAAACTTCATACTTCTGTACCTGATTTGTCCATCTGAGTCACATTTTAAAAGTAGCTATCAGAGCATTTGAGTGTAGGTGCTCTCAGTTTAGCTAAAAGTGATAATTATAATGAAGGTAAGACACCCAAAGCAAATAATTCTCAGAAACAAAGAAGAAGATCTATTTTGGACAAAATTAAAGACTTAGGAACACTGAATACATTCTTCTGTATGCCTACGCACTCGCTGGTTTAGAAAAGGCAGCAAACAGTTTAGTAAGTATTAGAAATAGTACATGGTCATTTAGTACATTAACTATAACGTCTACGCAGTGTGAATATAGTTTGCATCAACTGCAGACATACCAGGGAAGATTATTCACGGATTAGAAATCACATTAATTAAATGTGAAGATGATACCAAACTCAGGCTTTTCTTAATATTAGGGAAGAAAGCAAAAGTGACATGAGAATGCAGAAATATTAATATGTTCAGTAAATGAGAATTCAGAATTCCTATTAGAGAAAGGCAAGCTAACACATCTGCTTGAAAATCATCTGCGATAATCGATATGAGAGAAACATGAAAAGCAGAGGAAATAGTGGGCATCAATTGATATGTTAATTTGTAACACGATACAGCAAGAAAATAGAGGAAGACTGCCTGTACAGCTCCATTAAGCCTTCATGAAGCTGGTGACGGTCTCATGCTACACAGCTCTATCAGCGCAGTTCCTGAAATATTGCCTTTATTTCAGAGGCTCTCTTTAAATGAATGAAGTAAAAAAACTGAAAAGGAGTTCAGAAACAACTGTGAAGAAGGACTGCTCCAACAGAAGTTGCTGAAAGACTTCCCTCTGCTCATTCTGGCCAGGTGATTACTGAAGAAGGGTCTGCAGTGCTGTGTTAGGTCATGGCTCAGCACAGTAAAGCAATGTATGGTCATTATAAGATAAGTGTGTATCTGTGCATGCGGTTTTATGAGGGCTACAAATGGCTGTATCTGGAAAACACATTTTGGGTCTTGCACAATATTAATTCCTATTCCAGTTCCATGTGCCTGACACAGCTAGTAGTTTCACCAAGCTAGACAGCTGAATGTGGCATGTGGTGCTACAGAACTGGAAAGAGGGTAGGGCCCAGCACCTCTGGTGGGAAAATGTAAGGAAGGCGTCAAAGACCATGTGAGATTTAACAGGTCTGCCCAGAGGTATGGGAGGCCTCGCTACAGACCGCTTAACTTAGTGAGACCAGATTTCATCTGATGGGGGGCATGACTCGTGCACTGAGTTATAAAAAATAAGCTGGGGCTGAAGCAGGATCTGAGGTTTTCTACCCTGGTAAATCCTCAACTCTGAGCACTGGGAAGCACTCTGAGCTCTCTAGGGAAGGTGAAGATTTTTTTCAAATGGACATCTGAGGACAAAGAAATGTAATAAATATGAAAAGGAAAATATATGTTGGGAAGCCAAAACTGGGATCTAGTACATTGTAGACATGACTAAAAAAACAGTTTGAGATTTTCCAAACCATTTGGGGAGAGCAGATGCAAAGATGCAAATGGACCATATGGAACCATTTTGAAATTATATTTTTGAATGCTGTTGATAATCTTTGAAGTCCACATTTAATGTCAATACCCGATGTTTGTAAAATGATCGTCCTGCTTCATCACTGTTACCGTTATTGTTGGTATTGGTATGGTAAGATTCTGATTCAGCATGATAGTTAAACACACATGGAATAGTGAGCCCAAAGTCCAATCTTAATACTCAAAGTACTTAAGTATGTACTTGAATACAATTAAAGTCAATGTCATGTTTTATATTCAAGTACTTTGGACCTTAATACAGCTTAATGACAATTCCAAAACATTTCAAAGTCAAATCTTAGTGATCCCTAAAACTAGGTTTCAGTCCCTAATTCTGCTACTCTGGTTCCATAAAATCTCGATCTGTATCCGAAGAGAGTACTTGGAAAATAAATCTGGTGGTTTTGGGAATAAAAAACAGGAGACACAGCTGTGTTTTGTTAAAATAGAGGAATGCATGCAGAAAGGAAAGTATTTGAGGTTCCTTTTATGTAGGTCAAAATATAATTACAAAATTTCAGGTAATAATTTAATGTGGTTTAGGTTAGAAAGCCACACTGCAAATGATGTCTGGATCTGTTTTATCTTCTTCCTTTGTAGCAACAGGTGAACTATCTGCGTGCCTTCAAGTGAATGAGTTAATCCAAGGCTTATCTTCCAGCCTCTCCCTCTTCTGTACACAGGAGAGCAAAAATTACAAGGTTACAAATTTTACAGTCCTCCCTGGTACATTGAGTGAGAACAGCAAACGCCAGCCAGATCTGCCCAGGATGTGTGGCTACTGAAAGGAAACCTCAGAAAAGTGGTGAAAAGGTCTGCTTTGGACAATTGCAGCCACTGTTAGAGTGGCTATTCAGATTATTTTCCCAACAAAACACTCATGACTCTTTCTAACCTTGTTCTAACAACAAGCTGAGCGTGAGTCAGCAGTGTGCCGCTGCAAGCAACAAAGGCAAGTCGGATCTGGGGCTGCATCTGCAGGGGCATTGCTAGCAGAGATAGACACATGATCATGCCACTCTACTTGGCAATTGTCAGGCCACATCTGGAGTACTGTGTTCAGTTCTGGTCTCCACAGTTCAAAAAAGAAGCAGACAGACTGGAGAGCGTCCAAAGGAGGGCCACAGAGATGATCAAGGGGCTGGAGAACCTGCCCTGTGAGGTCTTTTCTCCCTGGAGAAGAGAAGGCTCGGATGGCTACAAAGAAGGCGGAGGCTCTCTTTTCACAAAGAGCCACATGGAGAAGACAAGAGGCAATGGGTACAAGTTGTAGCAGGGGAGGTTTCATCTCAATATAAGAACAAAATTTTTTACAGCGAGAATAATTGTTCTCTGGAACAACCTCCCCAGGGACATGGTAGAGTCTCCATCACTGGAGGTTCTCAAGATGCAATTGGACAGCATGCTGGATAATCTCATCTAGGCTCCCTTTCCTACAAAAGGTTGGACCAGATGCTCTTTCGAGGTCCCTTCCAACCTGGGCCGTTCTATGATTCTAACCTAGTTTAAAAGAACTGGGCTAGGTAACAGCCAATGCTTTTTTGGGGCAATCTCTTGAATGTGATTAAATACCATCTTAGGAAATCACTGTGAAAAATACCTTTGACAAGCGTACATTGAATTAGGTAAGGTTCAAACATAATTAGTTTTCACTGAATCCAGATGGGCAGTTTACATAGCTAACATTAGGTACATTTTCTTGACTGGAACCTTTCTGCAGAAATAAATGACACTATTTATTCATCTCAGTTTTCCTGTTACAGAAAGAGCAAAATAGACCAAAGGTGAAATCTTCAGCCCAGCCTCAGACAGTTGTTATGATCATGTTATTTAAAGTGACCTAGGCACTTAGAAGACCAAGTATCATTACAGAAGACCTAGATAGGAACTTGCAAATCATAACTGGGAGGAAGGAGTCGCATTTCATTTAAGGACTTTAGCTTAGAGTTCTGTCTTTTTCTCATTGTTCAGGAAGAATGCTGCCTACCTTGGACTTTTGAGGGTATAAATAATGCAGGCAATTACATTTGCTGGCCATAAGCAATGGAAATAAAATCGAAAGATTAATCCTGGTGGACAGAGTATTTCTGAAAGTATAGTTTTGATTGGTTTAAAATAATTTTGAAATAGTATGAATATATCACACTGATTTGTTTTTTACAACTCTAGAAGGAATTACACATGAAAGTAAAGCATGTGAATAAAGTCGTATTACTAGAGATATGTTTTTTGAACGAGGAATATTCAAAGTTGCCCTGTGTTATTTGTTTAAAATTGGTTAATTGCTTTTTGCATAAATTGTTAACTGAACAGCAAAATGAAGAGGCATGGATATGTGTTCCAACAGATTGATTCTGTACTAACTTTTCAAAAGAATAGTCCTAAAAAAATATCTATTGAAAGAAAATGCGGACAGTTTCTCTACTAGGCTGCCCTTTGGTAACTATGGAAACTGCAGACTTGCCCAGGACATAAAAGAGAACTATATTGCATTGGACACATTTATTTGTTTAGATACGAAGTTTTACAGCAATGAAAGTCGTATAACATTGTACAGTGGTTCTTTGTCAGGACCGTGACTTCCACACTGCAGCAATACTCCTTGGAAATAAGAAACTCTGTAAATCTCTGGTGATCTCATACAACAACAGCTGTTATTGCTGTCAGGTCTGTGTTCCTGTGAAGCAGAAAATCATTACTGATCAATAAATCAGACTTCTAAGGAAATGTTGGAAGATGATGTCATCATCTCTCACTCTTCCATCCTTGCAGTGAGGAGAGATAAGTGAACACAGGGGCTGCCCCAGCAGCATCTTGTCCCTGCAGAGATGCACAAGAGAAGTAGCGCACGAGCACTCACCCCCTCTTTATGAAAATGGTATATCATATTCAAGAATTATTAGCTCATCATAAAGATGGCCCAGATCCCTGCTGTCTGGAGACACAGAGTCACATCTATGCTATAGGTACTGCTGTGATACCCAATGATTCTGTTTTGCTTCAAGGTAAAGATGATGGAAAGTGCAAAGTAGTGAAGAACTGGCCAACTGAAAATCGAAATGCTAAGGAGGTGTTTGTTCCTAAAGAAGGGAAAATAAGTTTAAAAGGAAAGGAATTTTACAACGGTTTTGTGTGAGAATTGTTCACTGCAGCGTTTAGTGATGAAGCCGTTGCACAGATGTTTTTCCCAAATAACTCCATAGCAAGAAGGGATACTATTTTAATTGCCAATTTTGTCCAATGTCATTTGGAAAAGATACTTAAAAGGTAAATTGGTGATACATTTTAATTACAAAGTCTATTAAGAGTTTTGGGTTAACTTGTTTATGTTGTTTATACATACACCCCACAATTAGAATATTAGCTATAATGAACATTCACCCCAAAATCCTGAATGTACTAAGGATTATTGAAATAGAATCATAGAATAGTTTGGGTTGGAAGGGACCTCTAAAGGTCATCTAGTCCAACCCCCCTGCAATGAGCAGGGACATCTTCAACTAGATCAGGTTGCTCAGAGCCCCGTCAAACCTGACCTGGAATGTTGCCAGGGATGGGGCATCCACCACCTCTCTCGGCAACCTCTTCCAGTGTTTCACCACCCTCAGCGTAAAAAAATTCTTCTATCTAGTCTAAATCTAACCCCCTGTAGTTTAAAGCCATTCCCCCTTGTCCTGTAGCAGGAACAGGCCCTGCTAAAAAGTTTGCCACCATCTTTCTTATAAGCCCCCTTTAAGTACTGAGAGGCTGCAAGAAGGTCTCCCCAAAGCCTTCTCTTCTCTAGGCTGAACAACCCCAACTCTCTCAGCCTTTCTTCATAGCAGAGGGGTTCCATCCCCCTGATCATTTTTGTGGCCCTCTTCTGGACCTGCTCCAACAGGTCCGTGTCTTTCTTATGCTGAGGGCTCCAGAGCTGGACGCAGTACTCCGGGTGGGGTCTCACCAGAGCAGAGGAGAGGGGCAGAATCCCCTCCCTCGACCTGCTGGCCACGCTTCTTTTGATGCAGCCCAGGGTATGATTGGCCTTCTGGGCTGCGAGCACACATTGTCATCTCATGTCCAAAATGTACTGAGGGTTAGCTTTTAGAATGAAAATTTTATTTTTCTCCTTAAGTTGCCTTAAACAATTTTTGAATGCACTCTGGAGAGAACAATATTTATTCCCTGGTGACTAAATGTGACTAACTGCTGCTGTGCAGGTTTTTAATCAAACATGTCCTATGCATTACAGATCAAGCCAAAGGTTTTCTGAATTGGAGACGCTGCTGGATTTATTGGAAGCATTCCTTACTGCTTTAGGCAACATGTGGCCAGTTGAGCTGTGTGAACAACAGAATTTGCAGCTCTGTGACCAAACAAAACAAAACAAAACAAAACAATATTTTATGAATTGAATTAAAGTAAACCTCTTTGGCCTAAAATTCTTGTCTTTAAAAACAATTTCTAAAGTCAGGTTGATTTCAAAACTAAAACCATTATAAAAACCAAAATACTTAAGATTTTTAAAGTATCTATTTTTCCTTTTTTACCTGAAAATATTCACAAATACTATTTGTAGCATGAGCAGTTTCGGTTATGCTTTGCAGCTAATTGTTGGCTGTGTACTTCATAACAAATGTTTTGCCAAGGTCTGGTGAGCACTTGGTAATATCATAAAAATCTTTACACAGAGCACAGGATTGTAAGGAATAAGATCCAAAGAAGCAGACTTTGAAATATTTGAAGATCGATTTCTTTCCTTGCTATGATTCTGCACTGAAAGGTGGGTTGGGTTTTGTTGTTGTTTTGTTTTCATTAAATGTCAAGAGTGTTAATTTGGAAAATAAAATGCTATCCTTTTTCATCAGAAAAACTGCTTTTCTTCTTTTTAAATTCCAGCTTTTCAGAATTCAGTGTTTCAAAATGGTACAGGGAACGGGAACACTTTTCCACAGTGTTGTGACTTCATTTTCCTTTTCAACCATTTTAACTGTTTTTCACCTTTTGCATATTTTAAGTGAAAATATATTTCATAGCATTAGTCATGAAATACATGCATAAACAAAGAAACGATATTGGGGCAGACAGTTTATTTATGCTTTGAAGAGTTTTGACATAATCTTTAAAATCTTATTCCAGCAACTCTTTCTTAGCTTTAATGAAAGTTGAAGAGGCAAATGAGGATGTAGATGAAGGTCCGTCCAGGGGGTTGCCTAGGGTGAGGCAGTCAGCCCAACGCATTATGACTGCCTCTGCTAAGAAAAAAAGGAGGGTAATTGTCGTAGGCAATTCCCTTCTGAGGGGAACAGAGGGCCCAATATGCCAACCAGACCCATCCCACAAGGAAGTCTGCTGCCTCCCTGAGGCCCGGGTCAGAGACATTACTAGGAAACTCCCTGGTCTGGTACGGCCTGCCGACTGCTACCCGCTGTTGGTTATACAGGCTGGCAGTGATGAGGTTGCAGAGAGAAGTCCTGCAGTGATCAAAAGGGACTTCAGGGCACTGGGGTGACTGGTTGAAGGATCAGGAGCACAGGTAGTGCTTTCCTCAATCCCTACAGTGGCAGGGAAGAATACTGAAAGGAGCAGGAAAACACACCTGATCAACGCGTGGCTCAGGGGCTGGTGCCATTGGTGGAATTTTGGCTTTTTTGATCACGGGGAGGTTTACACGGCACCGGGCCTGCTGGCAACAGATGGAGTTCATCTGTCTCACAGGGGGAAAAGGATTCTCGCTCGTGAATTGGCAGGGCTCATCAAGAGGGCTTTCAACTAGGTCCGAAGGGCGAAGGGGATAAAACCAGGCTCACTAGAGATGAGCCTAGGGGTGGCATGCCAATGCTGGGGGCAAAATCAATAGCCCAGCTCAAGTGCATCTACACCAATGCACGCAGCATGGGCGGCAAACAGGAGGAGCTGGAAGCCATTGTGCAGCGGGAGAGATATGACTTAGTCGCCATCACAGAAACATGGTGGGGTGACTCTCACGATTGGAGTGCTGCAATGGATGGCTCTAAACTCTTCAGAAGGGACAGGCGAGGAAGGAGAGGCAGTGGGGTGGCTCTGTATGTTGGGGAGTGTTTCAATTGTCTAGAGCTCAACGATTGTGATGATGGTACGGTTGAGTGTTTATGGGTAAGGATGAGGGGGAAGGCCAACAGGGCAGATATCCTGCTGGGAGTCTGTTATAGACCACGCAACCACGGTGAAGAGGCGGATGAAGCATTCCACAAGTGGCTGGCAGAAGTCTCTCAATCGCTAGCCCTTGTTCTTGTGGGGGACTTCAACTTCCTGGACGTCTGCTGGAAATACAACACGGCAGAGAGGAAGCAGTCTAGGAGGTTCCTGGAGTGTGTGGAAGACAACTTCCTGACACAGCTCATAGGTGAGCCTACCAGGGGAGGTGCCTCGCTCGACCTGCTGTTTACTAACAGAGAAGGACTGGTGGGAGATGTGGTAGTCAGAGGCCGTCTTGGGCTTAGCGACCATGAAATGGTAGAATTCTCCATTCTTGGTGAAGTAAGGAGGGGGGGCAGCAAAACCACAACCATGGACTTCCAGAGGGCGGACTTTGGCCTGTTCAGGATGCTGGTTGAGAGAGTCCCTTGGGAGACAGTCCTGAAGGGCAAAGGGGTCCAGGAAGGCTGGACATTCTTCAAGAAGGAAGTCTTAAAGGCACAGGAGCAGGCAGTCCCCATACGCCTTAAGAAGAATGGGCGGGGAAGACGACCGGCCTGGCTGAACGGGGAGCTCTTGCTGGGACTCAGGAAAAAAAGGAGAGTTTACCACTTGTGGAAGAAGGGGCAGGCGACTCAAGAAGAGTACAGGGATCTCGTTAGGTCATGCAGAGAGGAAATGAGAAAGGCAAAAGCCCAGCTAGAACGCAATCTGGCCACTGTCATCAGAGACAACAAAAAATGTTTTTACAAATACATTAATGACAGAAAGAGAGCCAAGGAGAATCTCCATCCCTTATTGGATGCAGGGGGGAACATTGTCACCGAGGATGAGGAAAAGGCTGAGGTACTTAATGCCTTCTTTGCCTCAGTCTTTAACAGGCAGACCAGTTATCCTCAGGGTACTCAGCCTCCTGAGCTGGAAGACAGGGACGGTGAGCAGGATGAACCCCCCATAATCCAAGAGGAAGCAGTCAATGACCTGCTACGCCACCCGGATGCTCACAAGTCTATGGGGCCGGAAGGGATCCACCCGAGAGTGCCGAGGGACCTGGCGGAGGAGCTCGCCAAGCCACTCTCCATCATTTATCAGCAGTCCTGGTTAACGGGGGAGGTCCCGGACGACTGGAGGCTTGCCAATGTGACGCCCATCTACAAGAAGGGCCAGAAGGAGGATCTGGGGAACTACAGGCCTGTCAGCCTGACCTCGGCGCGGGGGAAGATTATGGAGCGGTTCATCTTGAGGGCGCTCACAAGGCATGAGCGGGACAACCAGGGGATCCGGCCCAGCCAGCACGGGTTCATGAGAGGCAGGTCGTGCTTGACCAACCTGATCTCCTTCTATGACCAGGTGACCCGCCTAGTGGACGAGGGAAAGGCTGTGGATGTGGTCTACCTGGACTTCAGTAAGGCCTTTGACACTGTCTCCCACAGCATTCTCCTAGAGAAGCTGGCGGCTCACGGCTTAGACAGGTGCACTCTGCGCTGGGTCAAAAACTGGCTGGACGGCCGGGCCCAGAGAGTTGTGGTGAATGGAGTTCAATCCAGTTGGCGGCCGGTCACGAGTGGTGTTCCCCAGGGCTCAGTACTGGAGCCGGTCTTGTTCAATATCTTTATCAATGGTCTGGATGAGGGGATCGAGTGCACCCTCAGTCAGTTTGCAGAGGACACCAAGTTGGGCGGGAGTGTTGATCTGCTCGAGGGTAGGAAGGCTCTGCAGAGGGACCTGGACAGGCTGGATCGATGGGCCAAGGCCAACTGTATGAGATTCAACAAGGCCAAGTGCCGGGTCCTGCACTTCGGCCACAACAACCCCATGCAGCGCTACAGGCTTGGGGAAGAGTGGGTGGAAAGCTGCCTGTCGGAAAAGGACCTGGGGGTGTTGGTCGACAGCCGGCTGAATATGAGCCGGCAGCGTGCCCAGGCGGCCAAGAAGGCCAATGGCATCCTGGCCTGTATCAGAACTAGTGTGGCCAGCAGGAGCAGGGAAGTGATCGTGCCCCTGTACTCGGCCCTGGTGAGGCCGCAGCTCGACTACTGTGTTCAGTTTTGGGCCCCTCACTACAAGAAGGACATTGAGGTGCTGGAGCGTGTCCAGAGAAGGGCAACGAGGCTGGTGAGGGGTCTGGAGAACAAGTCTTATGAGGAGCGGCTGAGGGAACTGGGGTTGTTTAGCCTGGAGGAAAGGAGGCTGAGGGGAGACCTCATCGCTCTCTACAACTCCCTGAAAGGAGGTTGTAGCGAGGTGGGTGTCGGTCTCTTCTCCCAAGGAACTAGCGATAGGACGAGAGGAAATGGCCTCAAGCTGCGCCAGGGGAGGTTTAGATTGGATGTGAGGAAAAATTTCTTTAGAACAGGCTGCGCAGGGAAGTGGTTGAGTCCCCATCCCTGGAAGTATTTAAAAGACGAGTAGATGCGGCACTTAGGGACATGGTTTAGTGGGCATGTTGGTGTTGGGATGACAGTTGGACTTGATGATCTTAGAGGTCTTTTCCAACCTTAATGATTCTATGATTCTATGAAAGTTAGGCTTGAACATGAATTTTGGCAAGGGTCCAAGGAGGAGGAAAGAAAGGGTGACCCTTCTGCTATTATGGACTGTAAGAATGAAAAATTAATAAAATGATTTGGAAAGCTGCCAAGGCTGTAAGAGATGTATTTATTAATCTTGAATAAATTTGAAAGAAAACAAAATAAATACAAAATAAATAACATGATTGTCAAAGAGGAAACTCACACAGAATCCCAACATGAAAAATAAATTAAAACTGTATTTAAATTCCAGAGATGACAGATAAATGGAATCTTTCATCACACTGGACAAACACAATTCTCTTGTTATTTAGGATCTTCCAGGTAATTTGAGAAAAATAATAAATGCATATTCTAAAAAGCTAAGACAAAATAGAAATATTGTGTGGAGATCATAGAAAGTAATTAAATGCCAACTCCCTTGGCAATTAATAATATGAAAACTCTGTAAACATGCTCTTAGGATTATGGGATTATTTTAATTTACTAGCTCAATGCATTCCTTTGTCTTTACATGCAGGAAAAGCATTTGACAAGGTTGAGTGGTCGGTTATTAATCACGTAAACATTTTAAAAGTGTTTCAAGGATACTGAAGTGCAAAATGAGTTTTAAAAAGCAGTGGCCTTGACATGTTTTCCAAAGAAATTTATTTCCAAAGAGAAAGTAAAAGATTTCAGAAGTTCACAGCTGTTTTGAGAGTTATATTTCATTCCATTTCCCATATCTGGTGGTGTCCTCCCAAGTAATCATAGCAAAAATAAAGCATTTTGTTTGGAAGCTCTTGATGTCTGTAGGTGCCATTTACATTGTAAATTCTTTTATGTTGAGGATGTGCATTATAAAAGGGAATTTCAATACTGATATGTGAGTTGAAACCATATTATAACTGCCAAACATATGGACTGTACTTGTCAGAGGACAGTAACATACCTGTAACACAGCCACTAAAGAGTGGAACATCAGTAAACCTCACCACGCCAGGCAATCGAGTCTTTGCTGGGGTGGGCTGCAGGACAGGAACTTTGCCACTTCAGACCTTCATTCAGAGCGTAACTTAGAGAATTATTGATATTAGTGGAAAGTGGGGAAAATCCTGATTGTATTGTCAATCCTGTTCTCACCACATGTTAGGGAGCAAAGAAACATTGAATTAAATTCTTTGCTGCTCTCATGAGAGTGAGAGCACAGGATGTACAGCCTGGGTATGGGGTGGGTGTTTAAGGAAAGGCCATGTTTAAGGAAACCCTTTAGAGCAGATGAAGTGAATCCTGTGGGAACACGATGCAGCCCAGGTGTCAAAAGGACTCCTACCTAAACTGTTGGCAAGACTAGTACACTGATAGAGTTGTGTAAAGAGCTGAGTTAGAAGCCAGTATCTGGCCCATTTATTTTAAGTTGTTAACTATGGACTTTACTCCTCTTTATTTTTTATTTTTTCAAGGAAATTTATCGTCGAAAGTATTTAGTACAGTTTTATTTTAAATGTTTCGTTAAGTTCTATTATAACTGAGGATATTGGGGGAGAAAAGGCACAATTTTTCCTAGGTTATTGTTATTATGTATTTATTGTTCACTTATTTAAATTTTGCAGCACTTGTTACAAATTAAAATAATTTCTTTTCAGTAAACTGGAAGCTGAAGTAGCGTGTGATTGCCCCGAGATTTGGGACTGCTGTTGGCTTGTGTATGCCGTTTGCTTTGCGAGTGAATGAGAGCATTATATTGCGTTGCTCATAAATATGCCGCTGTGATATACAGTAGACTTTAACTCGCCGAATGCAGCAACCCATCCACATCTTTTTCTTAATCATAAACTGGAATTAAACTTGTTCAGCTCATGTCTTAGCTTAACAGGGGTATCCTCCCCTGTAATTGCAGCAAAGGTTTCATACCATCTTCCTTGCTTAAAAGACTTTATTAGGTTTTTCAAGCTGTATTAAATTGGGTAAGGGTTATGCCAAGTGATTTGTCACTCTCAGCAAGCCAGCATGAGAGGAACAGTAGATTTATTCAGGGTATTTTTCCAGTCAAAGTATTTACAGCCTCCACGTTTATTTTAGATAAAGCTAAGCCAATTCCTAGAGTTTTTTCTTTTTAATAATTTACAGAAGAGTCCTCCTGCATATTTTCTCTCTTGATATCTATTTCTCCATCTCTTCTGATCATTGGAAAAATCATCCCCAGGTGAATGGAACTGGTTCCTCTGAGAACATCTCTGCTTTTTTGGGTCAACTCAGAGGACACAGGTGCTATGTTTGGGACAGTAAATTAAACTGGTTTTGGCTTGCATTTGTCTTTTGCTTGCTAGAAATCTCCCAGATACTTTCATGACTTAGAAGGAGCCATGGACAATAATTTACCCCTCAAGTATTTTCTGTTCTTTATTCTGGAAGAACAGAAGTTTATGACAAAGCTTAGTATACAAAATTAGATTGGAAAGTATTAGTGAGTGTTTTAAATAATTCAGTTTACCCTTATTTTCCATACCTCCCTTTTATTTCTTATTCCAGCACAGCAATAGGGCCAGGCCAGTAGGTATATCTCTTTTCTTTATGTGAAGAGCGCTTCTGTGAATTTTCTCTAGTGCCACAGCTAAGCACTTCTGCACAGTTGTGCGTGTTCAGAAATGCTATGGCTGGCTGATGGGAGGTGGCACGAAGGTCTGTGAGTGCACAGTGTAGTGGCTCAGGTACAAAACTAGATCAAATGCCATCCTAGGCTCTGATGCCAGGGACTGTAGGCAGACCTGGGTTGGAGTCATGCCTACAATGCTGGAAAAATGGTGGAGGTGATTCTGGTACGTTGGCTATGAAAGCCAAAGGACAGGGACTAAGGAGCAGAGAAATACAGGTGCTGCTCCACCTATTCCCTTGGTCTAAGGCTTTACTATTTTTGTTTCAACAACTAAAGGAGAGTATTTGGTTGTTAGTGACTTAAAAAAAAACAACAGAAAAATGGCCATTACCTTGTAAAGGACCTTGTAACTCTGCTTTTTGCAATTAACTGGCATTGCTATTCCAAGTTACAATGTGTAACACATTTCCATTGGTATCTCTTTTCAGTGGGGCTTATGTGCACCGCAAACTTATCGTTGCATTGGCAGACCCATGCAATACTTTCAGATAGGATTTTGTTGCCATGGACAAGTTTGCAGAGCAAGTACTGGTTCAAGTTGAGCATCAAAAGAGGCATGGAGGAGAAGTTACATTATTTACAGAGTACATCTAACAGCACTGTTTAACCTTTTTTGGGGTGAGGGGGGCTCACTGAATGGCGGCAGCAGAGCATATTGGGATGCATCCATGGGCAGTCCAGTCATTCCTCTTTGCCTGTATACCTATTTTTCTTCTTTGGCACGAGAGAGGTTCAGAATGGACATAGGGAGAAACTTTTTCCCCATGAGGACACTCACGCTTTGACATAGGTTGCCCAGAGAAGTTGTGCAGTCTGTGCCTCCAGGGAATTTTCCAAACCTGCCTTTTCCAGCCTGGATTGTGCTGTGATCCTACAGAAAGGGAGGAACTGCCTTTTGCCTGTCAGAATACTGGAGGAGCTTTAAGTCAAGATTATTCTCCTTGTATGTATGGATACACAGGTAATATAAACACCATTCCTCAAAGATTTGCTTTATAGTGTAAATACAGAGGCAATGTACAGTAAAAATCAAATACTGAATATATTTATGGTGAACCATTAACACAGCTAAGAATACTTAAAGAAAAACTGTTCTAGCATTTCCCTTTCTCAGCAGAATAGGCTGGTATTACCACATAATTTCACAGTAAATCTAAGTAACAATCTTGCTAGCTAGCAGATGAAGGTCTAGAAAATTTCAGGCTCCAGGTGATGTGTATATTTCTATATTCACAGCTGTAATAATATAAAGTTCACATTTGCACTGAGACAAATGGCCAGCCAGAGCTGTCAGCTTTTGTGCAGCGGAAAGATGTAAAACTGCGGGTGACTGTAGTTAAAAATGAAAGACCCATTAGGTGATGTGGTCTTGTCTTTGTACAGCACTGCTACTCACATCAGTAGACCAGGTGGCTAAGAAAGAGCAGAAAGCCAGTTTGGCCTGGAGACAAGTCCTTCCCCAGGATTTTCTCAAATAGCTCCAAGCCCAGGGCACTCACAAGACCAGAAAAAGTCACCTCCATCCATGCTGCTAAACCTTAAGGATAAGAACATGCTTGATGTTCTGCTGGATAAAGACTGAATTCGCTGTAACACATTCAATCTGATCTCACTGAAATCTGAGTGAATGTTATCTCCATCATTTCAGGATTTGTTCTTATAAGCCCATTGTGAGTCTCTACCAACATGGCTATACCAAGGAAAAAGCACATTATGCCCAATAAACTGAAAACCAGCAAGGAAGTTCTTCTTCATCCACGGACCTTGAAATGTCAAGCACACTAAAGCTCACAAGTGCAATAGATTTTAATTATGTGAACACTTTATGTTCTGCATCACATGAACCATACAAAATCTTCCTGAAATCTAGCTTATTTCCAATATATTATTCATCAGGTTTTCTTTTTGTCTGGAAATGTTACAATAACCTTGGCTGAAAAGGCTGGACATTACAGCCTTACAATGCATGTGGAGAATACCAGCACCGCTCTGTTACAAGAGAAGCATTCCCATTGTCCTGTGTATAATCCTATTGAAATACTTCAGAAACTTGATGATGGGAGGATTGTATTTCAGACTTGTTCCTCTAGCTCTCTTTTGGGAAAATTAATGGCCAATAAAGCTTTTTCATCTTGTATTTTCTCAAGGCAAGACAAAAAAAAAAAAAGGTATTTGCATACACGTATGTATCAGATAAGAATTATACCTCTATTAATAGTTTTTCCCACACATTGCACTTCCAAAACAAAGATAAACCCCTCACAGTTTAATTTATATTTAATGTACTCACGTTACTGATTTTCATACTAGTCACAGTAGCACAATCCTAATTCTGTGAGTTGTGAAGGTCCTACATGAGTCCTCTTAAAGTGAATGGTAATTGAGAACTCTCAACACAATAGAGGATCAGACCACTTAGAGGGTACAGTATAATGTAACTCCTCTATATTAATTTCTTTGTTGTTCTGGTAACAGAAAGGTTTTTCTTTTCATTCCTTATCAGTTATTTGCTGGATTCGATTTTCTCTCTCAAGACCGTGAGCAAAGTTCTTTGCTGACACGGATGTGTACCTCTGCTTTCACTGATGTTGCGCTTATCTGCACCAGCAAAACATTGACCCCCACCTTGAGAACAATAGTGATTCCATGATATGAATGGGCTGTATTATTTTGCCCCCTAATTTTTTAATAATGAACTGAGAAACATCTGTATTATTTCTGTGACTGTGGCACACTGTTCTGGCTGAACTGAGTGCTGTGGTGTTACACAAAAGGGACGGCTAATAGGAGCAAGTAGGCAAGGTGAAACGATGACCTTGGTATGGGGCAGGCCACCAACAGCAGCCAGGTACAGACGTGGCACGGGTGAACCCCAAGCCCTAGCCCGGGCGACAGTGACACACTAAAAAGAAATAGATGTGAAATGAAAGGCCAGAGTTTCCCCACAGCCCTAGCAAGCGCTGTCGGGCTGCAGTCACTGCAGTCCAGCACTTTGTGACCAGGATACTCACAGACTCAGTGAGCAGCTGTACCAGGTAGAGCTAAATTAATGGCAAAATTAAGATGAAATTAAGACACATTTGTGTGCAGCCTGTTTGCTCTTTTGAGAATCCAACGTGTAAGACACCTTGTAACCGCAACAATTTGCACATACAAACAAAAATATTAGATTGTGAGTAGATGCCTAGTCTTACAAGATGAGACAGAAGGGGAACGTATGGGTGTCCTACGTCTGTCTCTTAGCACAGCAAGACAAGGAGACGTTTCTCTTTCCCTTAGTTACCAGTTTTGCCATGTCAAGAGGAATTTGACCAGGAAGATGACCTCAGAAACTCAGATGATGCCAGGAAATAGCAATGGACATCTGATAACAGCAAAATGCCTGCTCTGTAGCACTGTTGAATTAATTGTTTTGCTCCCAATATTCCTCTTGGAACTGCTTACAAACCCATGCTATGCAATGGCCTGCTCTCATTTTTAAATACTAGGAGTATAGCTTGTGGTGAAACACTTGCAATAGTAACTGATATCTCTACTTCTTGCTGACATTGAAAAGATAGCATTTGTTTAATAATGTGTTGATATGTCTGAAGAATCCATTTTTTAAAATAAAATTCATATTATAAGTTTTACATAACCTTTATTTTCTTGGAAATTTAAGAGGTGGATTAAAGCACCTTCAATTCACTATTGTTTTAAAATGGTTGATTTGATAATGCCAGATAGTATTTAAATCTCCTTGTCTATTCAATCACTGTCAGTCTTTTCTTATTTCAAGCAGCCCAATGGCATCCTCTGCTTTATCTGGAATGATTACGGAGGGATTATAAATGCAAAAAATGTCCTGATAAAATACTCTTTTTTATTATTAACTCTTTGTTCATTGAACAAAAAATGTTTTTTGTCTATCAGTCTGCAAGTTTCTAATAATCATTCAACGTGATCTCATCTTTGCTTATCCTTAATGAATCTGGTTTAATCATGGTTTCTATAACCTGAGAATGTGGTTTAAATCAGGTTAGAGAAATTCCAGCCTAGCCAATTGGTTCACATGAACCCTTTCTCTTGCAATCCAACAATAACATGGCCAGGTGGGATGGCTGTATATAACGTTGTTCATACTAAAATCTCCTGTCCCAAAGTAGCTTGCCTTGTCTTTGGACAGAGAGATTAATTAGATGACCTTTTCAAGATATCTTTCAGGCTTTTCCCAGTAATTATCATAAATCTCAATAAATTGCTGATTTTTTCCCCAACCATTAAAACCATTCAAGGACCAAGTTTTACATAGAATACCTTAAAATGCACTTGGAAAACAAATAGGTTTCTAGAATTTTGCCAGGCTTTGTACTGAATACTCCCTCGAGGTTTTCTTGGTTAGCCCAGAGCTCAGCAACAGAGAAAACAGCAGGTGGTAAGTTGATAATTATTGGTAGTGAAAGCACAGAGGAGGAAAAAAGGATGATTAAAATTATGGAGAAGCTTCTATAGAGGAAACAACACAGAAGAGGACTCTGCAGCTTGGAAAAAGGAGGGCCAAGGGAGAATATAATACAGTTCTTTAAAATCATAAGTGGCAAAGATGAGATAAATAGAGAAAAAAATATTTGCTGTCTTTTTGAAGAAAATTGAAATGAAATCAGAATGTGAATATTTCAAGATAGATAGAAGTGGTTGTTCACACAGCAATGGTAAAGCTGTGAAACTACTCTGTGCAAGAGAATGTGGAACACAAGTTGCAGAGGTTTACACTGCGTAAAAAAAGGTAGGACAAATGGAGGGAAGAAAAAGTTACACGGGACTATTAAATAAAAACAATAAAAAATGCCCAACCTTTGGCTCAGGAAATCTCTGATCTATAATTTTTGGATGTGGGAAGAATATATACAGGAGGTATCACTATTTGCTTGTCCTCTCTTTTGCTTTTTCATAGGCACTCACCATTAGTCATTGCTAGGGACAAGAAACTGGGCTAGAGGAATATTTAGTCATACTCAGTAGAGCTTCTTTTGTGTTACTCCTTTATAAGTTTCACATTGCTTTAGCAAGCTTGCTATTTCTAGAGTTTTCTTCCCATTTCTTAAAGGACTGATGTATAGAATTTTTCTTCATAAAAAGCTGCAAAAGTAGCATATACTGCATTAGAGATTGTAAATAACCCTTATCAGTTGGTTTTGTATGTAAAATAAAAGATAGTTCCTGAGTAATTTTAAACTTTACTGCCAATACGTTACAACTTTAATTTCCTTTTTCAGAAAATGTTTTGTATGCTAAGGGTTGTTCTAATGTTTTTTATCATCATATGCTGTTTCCCTCTAGTATTAGTGAATTCTCAATATATTGTTTTGCATCGGCATTCCTGTGAACCACTTAGACATTTTTTATCTTTTGTCCTAGTTTTAACTTTTCTTCAGCTCTGTTTATCAGCTGATTGTCAAAGACTGTTTTATGACATTCTTTAGAAGACCTTTCTCTATGCCGTCCTTTCAACTTATTTGAAAGCCATGTCCTCTAATTTTTGCAAGTGAATCTCAATCCTGGAGAAGATTTAGTTTCTTAAACACTTCCACTGGGATGCAATCCAACCATGCCAAAATAGCAGAATCTTTACCACTTCATTAACAAAGTTGAAAGTTAGTCTGGAATAAATGTATAGTATGGCTAAATTACACAGTCTTATTCCTCTAGTAGAAACTATTGATCGAACTGTGAAAATAAAAAGGTTAAATTCTTCATTATCTATTAACTCTTTATTTCCTTTCTTTTTATAATGAAATGATATACAACTGAAGTCTAGACATAATTTGCTTTCCCAGGGTATTGCAATAATTCAAGGAAACACCTAATGTAAGAGTTTCTTTTTAAATGGGAGTATACTTTATTGTTACTAATAACTGAAAAATGTCCCTATTAATAAGACCAACTATATCTTCTTTTTCTTAAACAGATATTTGCTTTCAAAAATATACATTTGACAGATGTTTCTTAGTATTTTTTCTAAAGCGATAAAAGTCTGCTGAAAGGGGCTCTCTTTCACACCCCTTGAAAAATAGTAAAATATTTTAAGTAAAGATATTTTAGTGTTTCCAGTGTTTTCTTCCCTTTAATAGTGTTAATTAGATGCTGCTCCTTTAAAAGAAAGAGATACATTCAAATTATCAAAAAGCCTGGAAAGTTTAGTGGTTCTTTGGTTGTTTGATAGGATTAGGCCTTATTGGCAAAGGGGGTTTTTTTGTATGTACATATGGACTATGCCTGAATATGGCTTGACTGTAAACTTTGTATACTGATTCCTCACTGTGTGCCAGTCCCTGCCTTTCCTGCAGCCTCTTCAAGTTAAAAAAAAGAAGAAAAGAAGAAAAGATTTTCAGCTAAATCAGCTGAAATGGCTGCAGATTGCTGAACTATAACTTTCCAGACAATACGCCTGGATATGTGAACTATTTCTTTTGCAGTCTAGAAGAGGCACATTTCCCACCTATTGTGTTATCTGTGTTAGGGACGAATTACCTCCAGGTTCTGATGTTACCCACCCACGATGTGCCGGGTACTTTGTCCTCTTTCTTTTCTCTGCTCTCATCCCAGAGGGCACACTGGTTCTTTCTTTTTAGCCTTTAGTTTCTGTTTTAACATACAGAAACTTGTTCTGTCCAAGTTTAAACAAGCTGTAAGGATGCATGAAGTCACAGTTAGTATGCAATCGGTAGTGCTTGACAGTCACTCAAAACCTGTAACATTTTGGGAAGAGCAAACACAGTTACTGCAGCAATACCATGCCACTATTAAATCAAACTTCCTACAGGCTTCTCCACAGCTTTACCCTAATTTTGACTCAAGTGTTTGACATGTGATGTGGCATTCATAGTGCCTATCTCTTGCTGTCTAGACACTGGGTGTTTAATGTAAGCTGGTTGTCTAGGTCCTGTTTGCAGGAGATATCTCCTTAGTGGGATTCATCCCAACTGTGTTATGTATTATCTTAAAAGAGGGTGAATTTCCTCTGTCATTTCTCTGTCCTTTGAAATACAGAAACACCCAAGAAAACTGCAGGTAAGTGACAAAACAAGGCTTTATATTGCCCCATTGTAGTGACCCTGACCAGAAGACCGTTGCACATGGAGCAGTTAGTGGTCCACACAGCAGTTAACCTGAGCACACCTGGGCTTGTGCTGTGCCGTGCTGCATGTACAGTGTGGCTTTCAGGCCTGTGCTGGGCTGCACAAATCCCTTGGCCGTGGGATAAACTCAACCAGCTTACCCTAACAGAGCATCCTGCTACCGGCGATCATGCCACCTGCATGGCCTTGCCTTTATCTAAAAGTGCAGCAAGAAGTTCTCATGTAAACATAGTTTGACTGTAGAAATGATAAATAGAGTTGTTTATTTGTTAGAAAATCCTCAAATAGCTTGAATGACCGAAACTGGAGAATGTCTGCTATGGACAGGGTCTGCACGGTGTGCTGCGCGTGGGTCAGAGTTCTCTTCGATGCTACACCACCTGGGGTCCTCAGCATCTAAAAGGACATAAGGTTATCTATGCTGTTCTCTTCTTATAGTGTTGGCTCTAATAAATAAATAGCTCTGTAAATGACACCTTACGGAGTCTGTGTCTTTCTTACTGGTATCATAAGGGACCAGCACCTCCTGGTTCAAAACACCTGTGTTAGGCAAGATTAATACCAGAAGGCAATAGCTACTTCTCTTACAGCATAAAGAACACAGAATACCTGGTTGCCATGAGACTCCTTTAACAAATCTTATTTTCAGACTGTTGTTACATATGAAGACCAAAGCTTTTAGAATTTTGGCATTTGTAATTTTATTCCCCCTTTTAAATAAAAAATTCTGAGCAAATGTAACAAGATTAAGTCCATGACAAAACAGAGTTGTGTATGTGCATACGCAGATGCTAGCTTCCAATTACCTAAGTATAACTACAGCATCTGAAAAAAAGTTCTTAAAACATGAAAGAGACTTTTTTTTTACTTCTATAACTCAGGCAGCCAAATGGAGTTGACTGATATTTCAAATCCATCCTTTGGGCCAAGAAAAAATATGACAAGCTTCAGCCTAAAGGTATTTTTATTCAGGAAGGAATTTTTAGTTTGAAATAGCGGTACTGCAAGAAAAACGTTTCCAGAACATAAGGCCACCCTATGTTTGATGGGATCAGGAAATTAATTCAACAATGAAAAGCTATAGCACAGATTGACACAGCTAAGGCATTTACCAAAATTGGCCACATGGATTTTTCTGAACCACTGAAGATATACGTCTTGCATTTAAACCCAGTGAACAAAACACTGATATGATGGGAAACAGATGACCCAATTTACTGGTAGTGGTTCGTTTAGATATTAATTTAAGAGCTATAGGTTCTAGGACAACTAGCCCCTCAGTTTTATCCTTTGTAATCTAATATGAATTAGATTTAGCAGGGTTTGTGCTCAGGGCCAGCTATTTCTCCAGAATGAAAGCTGAAAGAGATACAGATGGTTAGGTTAGTCCTGTTGAAATTATTAAAAATTCAACTCTTGCCAAACTGACAAGGGAAGTAATTAGCTTCATATTTCTAAAATATCATTCTAGATAGTGCAGAATAAAATCCAACTAGCTCTCAATACTGCTGAATACTGTGGCAATATGATCATGTTACCTATTACATAGGTTTCTCCTAGACACACTATGACTCATCCAAGTATGTGTGATGACTGTGGGTGTCCGGCCGCCGTGACACCACAAAGCAGTGTTCATCCTGTACAGTTTTCTTGTACCATTATGTGCCTCTGAGTGGCGTGTTTATTTAGGCAATCATGTTAAGTTTAAAAAGCTGCCTCGAACAGGTGTTGGCCTTTGAAAGACAGATGGTTTTACTCCAGCATGCCTTTGGAGTGAGTTTTGGCTTTGAACCAAACTCATAACACCTCAATCTGGAAACATCTGTGATAACTGCTAACTGAGCTGAGTTGCTCAGTTTTACTACAGTAATTGAAAATGAGCATGAAATAAATATAGATGTGCTAGCACTAATATGAAATGTGGGCCTGACCTACCTTGATCTATGTTAAGATATTTTTTTAAATTTAAATTTGCTTGACCTGCAATCGCTTAGGAATCTTTAGGTGAGACTCCGAGGTCAGGAAATAATTATCTTTCAAAAGCAAAACTCAGTAGGAGAAAGGATTGGGCTTTGAAGCCTTCGCATGTGGTACTGACATGGTTGAAACATGCCCTTTCAACTATTAAAATAAAAATTTCAATACATTTCCAAATTTTATCTACTGCTTTCCTTAAGATGTGAAGGTTTTTTTAGCAAAGGGAAAATGAAAAAGAATTTTTCAGATATATTAAGACAGACTTCTCTGTAGCTGAGTTTTATTGTTCTTTTACTATAGTTGAGTCATGTAAAATGACAACATTTTAACTTTTTGTTCTATTTAGTTAGAGATAAAATTTTCAAAACCTCAGAAGCTCTCACAGGATGGAAAGCTCAACCTGCTAGACCCCGGTCTAGTTTTGAAGATCTTTTGCATAGATTTACTTTGAACAAATTTGAACAATCTGTTCCAGGACTCCTAGTCTTGTTACTTTGGAAATAAAGGTTAGAAACATTAGAAAAACAACGTCACTGGCGGCAGTCAGAGCTTGATTAGATGCAGAAGGTAGGATTTATCTGAGCAAGAAATAGACACTTCTAAGGCACGGGACACTTCATCCTGAAATAGACACTTAAAATAGGTCAGATGAAGGCTACCCTGAAAGTGCCTGTTTCCTTTGGCTGGCTATAAAAAGATGTCTAGTTTGAATCTAGACAGCTACACTTTAGACACAGAGATAAGATGAATCCCACCCACAGAGACTAAAGAGCATTAAAATAGCTGGTGGCATCTTCATTGTCACCAAGTGAGGATGTCTGAAGTGTCTGAAGTATTGTTATTGTCCATTCATGACAGACAGCATGGGAGATGGGATGAAAATGCAACTGCTCACTAGTAGGGTGGACAGAGAAGTCTGGGAGACATACAGGGACATGAGACCAGAGATAGTGACTGGTTTATGGGCACCATTCTCATGAATAGAGAAACAAGGGGGAGGCTTGAATTTCATAGAATCACAGAAGGGTTTGGGTTGGAAGAGACCTTTAAAGATCATCTAGTCCAACCCCCCTGCCATGGGCAGGGACATCTTTCACTAGATCAGGTTGCTCAAATGCCTGTCCAACCTGACTTTGAACACTTCCAGTGATGGGGCATCCACAACTTCTCTAGGCAACTTGTTCCAATGTCTCACCACCTTCATCATAAAAATTTTCTTCCTTATGTCCAATCTAAATCTACCCTCTTTCAGTTTAAAACTATTGCCCCTTGTCCTGTCACTACATAGTTATATTTAGAAGCCGATGTGATCAGATCAAGAAGGGATGTGGCAAGATTTCTTAGCAACAGTATGGAAAAACACAGGCCGCAGTCAGGAAGAGGTGATGTTATGGGATCCAGAAGGCCAAAGTCCTTGACACCATAGGGTGCCCAGCTCCAGGAAACCTGGTAGCTAAGCCATTGAGGAGCAGGATAATCAGCATGACAGGGAAAGGCATTGCCTCTGTTCTGCCAGCATCCCTGAAATCAAAGTGTATCTGTGACATGTTTTGATCTTGAGAATTGGGAGGATCGAATGGAAAGCATGTGTCATCAGAGTTTTTTTCATCCACCTGAAAGCAAGAGCTTATTTTTTGGCAGTTTTGATTTTAAAATGACGTTGTTCCTTTCCAAAGAAGATAGAGCAGAGGCAGTGAGAGGTGACACCACCACTAGCTTTATAAGCTTTTATGGAGCGGTGGTCTGATCTGGCATTTCTCTTGAGAATAACTAGAACTAGGTTCACGTAAGAAAATGGCCAGGCTTATTTAGCCAGTCATTTTAGACAGTTGCCTTCAGACTTGCTACATGTCTGTTTGGATTCTGTATCTTGCTGAACAATAACAGCACATTTTTAAAAAAGGTTCTGTTGCTCCATTTCAGCAGCATCTACAGCTTAGGAGAATTTATTGTGCAGTCATCTTTTTGTATCTACAGTTCAACACCCTCACTATAGATGATTTTATCCATGGACAGTATCCCAGACACTAAAGCAACAATTGTTTTCTTTGCAATGCGTTACACTGAGCATAATTAGAGAGTTTGAAGCATATCTAAAAATAATTTGTAGACAACAGCATCTAATTAGGTTGGACACAGAAGTCTGGCAAGTAGCACTAACTACTGTCAATTGTAGCACTGAAAGAACTTTAACTGAGTAAGACGTAATTAAAATGGCAACATCAGGATGATGAAACTAGTTTATGTAACTGAAGGAAAACAAGAACTAATTAAATACATTGTGGACTGTGCAGAAAGTCCCCCTATAACTTAATATTATAAAAGTTAATTCTCACCATTGTTGTGGCTGTTGATGTGTTTTGTTTTTTGAAAAAAGACTAATTAGCCTGCATAGATTTCTGTGTTTAGATAAAAATTAATGTTCTTTGTGCTCCTTTGGTTTCCCCGCATCATGTGTTTTGTAGAACTAATCCTTTCCACAGCCTGTCACATAATTAGTGTTGGTGCGCATCTGCATTGACGTTTTAAGATACTGGTGGTATATAATTTTACCTGGGAACATTTCTTGGGACAAACAAGTTACACAGTGATTGCCTACTAGTCTTTTTTGTTGCATTTCTCATTTGCAAAACAATGAGCCCTGAAAAGATGCTTTTTTTCCCCCAAACATAGATTTTTCCAATATTTCTGAATTACTTTTGAACTTGGAGCAAGCACTTTCCTAAGAGCAAGAACAGGTGGCTGCCTGGGGCAGCCAAATTCCAGGGGCAGCGAAACTGTTTGCACAGGTAACTTCAAGCTGGCAAGGTTGATTGGGCATTCAGCAACAGACTGGTTGGGCTGGGCAGTTTGCCTAGGGCAGCAGACCCCTCTGGAGCTTACCCTGTTTGATTTGACCAGGCAAATAAGGACTAATGCTCATTGAACATACGGCTGTACTGCTTAATGTGTAGGCCCTCCTCTGGTAAGAAGTAATTTTGAACAGCTGGGTAGCCTTGGACTTAGTAAGTGGCTGGTTTCTTTCTTAGACAAGAAAAATGAGCAGGTACTGAGTAAATAAATTATCCCTATTAAGTTTTATTTTTAGTATAGCATTGGGTAAACATGGGTATTAAGGCCAAATTTCAAGTATAAGCTTGAAATTATATAGGAGGGTTCAGTAGAGTGCAGAATGAAAAACCCTTGCCTCTGTGAAGTGGAGTGGACACAGGGCCACCCCTGTAGTTACTTCTGCTACCTGATAACTGTGGGTCCTGGTAGTTGCCCAGGTCCTGTCATCTGTCAAGAAAAGCAGCTTATGAAATTAGCGTAGGAATCTCCCTTCCCACCCAAGGATTTCTGGTTTCTTACATAGTCTTTATGGTTTTGAAGAAAAATCTTAGGCTTGATCAACCCCAACTCTTTTCTCATGACTTTCCTAGGAGGGGTTGATTGGTTGTTCATGTCACAAGTTATTGTGACCTAAGACACTGAGAAACTTTTAACAATACAAAACCTACTATATATATATGTTATATGTATATAACAATACAAAACCTACTAACAATACTATAACCTACTACTCACTACTGATAGTAGTGAGTGAGCTTGGTCACTCACCAGACAAGGTATCTTTGCTCATGCATAGATTAACGTTTCAGGGTTGTTTTCTCGTGGAAGATAAAACAGAACTCAGCATTGCTCTGTACAACAGGTACATCCTCCAAGGAAAGAACAGTGAAAATTCATGACAAGACAGAAAGTGCAATTAACTGGATGATTGGTTCCACCAAAGAATGGAGATAAAAAAGGGATGTGAGGCCAATTACCTGGTGTTGAGGCAACAACACTATGTTATCTGAAATACAGTGTTTGGTAAGTACAGCATTAGTGGCAGGTGGAAAGATCTGCAACCTCTGCCTTGTAGGCAGTGCTAAACTGATAATTTAACAGCACTGAAATAAGCAGGAATGACAGCAAAATTTAGACATCTTGGATGTTGTTGAGGAAGACAAGATAAAACAGAAGGAATTTTGATACTAAGAAATTAAGACCACAAGTGGGAAAACCGGAGGAATGAAATGCTTCAGCATAGTGTTAGGAAAGAAAGGGAACGTGAAAAAGATGTGGGAAGTGGAATTTTCCCTTGTGGTATTAGGACTTACTAAGCTTGAAAAGATCTGTAGAAGTAGGATTTGTTCAAATGCAAACAAGATACAAACGTCTTAGAGTGATGATGTTTTCAATAGCGCCTTTGTGGATGTAAAAACTGAATTCTAACAGAAGCAAGAGAACTACAGTACCATATACATGCATGGGCTGAACACTTTGCCAGATATAAATACTTAACATCATCATATTATCAGTAACTGATTCTCAGGAGTAAATGTCCTGATTGTAAACTGAATGTCAAGAGTAAAAGTATGGTGGACGTGAGAAAACACTAAGGCCTAGCACCATAGTTCTTCAGGAAACCATCAATCAGAACAGGTCAAGAAGCCACATACAAATAACTTGGTATGAAACAACCACCACCTGAGAAAGAACTTCTCTGCCTTTTGACTTCTACTGAAAAAGAAATTCTGCGAAATGATGCCCCGATATTAAAATTGACTGTGCAAAACCAGCAGAAGCATCATCTTGGAGAGCTGTCACAATGGCAGAAAAGGAATTCCTTCCTCATAAAAACAGCCTATAGTTAAAGGGAAGGAGAAAGATATTATCAAAATACTCAAATGCCTTATATTTCACATTTATAACTATTTCCTCCTCTTTTCACTGTATCTTTAACAAAAAACTCAAAAGATTTATTAACATATATCAGCCATAGTATTAAGACAAGAGGTTTTTTTGAAACCTCAAATATTATTTAGCATTGTGATGATGTAGAGAGGCAGCAACATATCATATCCATGACTCTCATTTCTTCCAAAGATATTAGCATGACCTATTGAATACGTAGTTGTAGTAACTGCCAAACTCATGCCAAGACATGCTATTTAAAAATGAAAGCAACAAGAACTTTCCCCTTTTCTTTCCAGTAATATTATGGGGCAAAAAAATCTTTTAAACATACTTCTAGTGAAAAAATATCATTAGCTACAGCACCTCTACTACTAAGGCTGTGCTTGTTTTAGCAAAATGTGTATCATAAAGAAGACTTTTTACTAAACTTCAATTAGATGTTGGGATTTCATAGATATCCTCATAGGAAATTTTAAGATAACTTCAAGGTGAGCTTTTGTATCTTGGGCTGTAGCTTCAAAAAACCGTAAAGTGAATGATTGTGCATTTTATTTCCACTGAAGTTAGACAGCTGGGAACTGAATGTTATATTTTGTTGTCTCTTTGAGTAAATGTCTGGGGATCTGTAAACAGGGTAAAATAAACCACTACTGAGGTAATATAAATTAGGACCCAGGATTGTTGACAATGTAAGTACTTTTAATGTGCTTTTAACAGAGGGACTGTTTAACTAATCAGGCACAACATCAATAGTGTATTTTAAAATATTAATATATAATGCTCACATATTTGTTAAACCATAATAAATCCAATTAATATTCTCTTGCTATTTAATTAGGCTTTTAGCTAGATTACAGTAAACGGGCTATTTAATCTAGCAGTTTATATTTAATGAAATAGCTACATTCTTGTAAACATGTGCCATCAATATTAAAATAATATAATTACCATCTTGTAAATACCAAGTTAGGTGCCCCATAAAAGTACAAGTGGATAAGGACACAGCCCTGTGCTTCTATAAATATTCCTTCTTTTGTTTGGGACTTAAAGCCAAATGCAGGATGTGCTGGTGCCTGCTCTGGAGCAGGAGGTACCTGCCCAGTGCTCTATGTGAAAAAGGTCAGTGTCCTCCAGAAACGATGAATCACTGCCTGTCCAGCACCTAAACACAAATCTGCTGGCCAAAACAGTCCTGGCTGGAGCTGCTGTCACCCCAAGTGGAGAGGCCTGCAGTAGGTTCAGTGTCCCACAATGCTCCACTGTGGCTCCAGCCCCTCAGGGCTGGGATGGCCAGCGGCTCCCTGTGGGTGTGGGTGCCCCATGGGGTTGGGGAGCACTGCAGTGGCCCTTCACACATTGCCTGAGGGAGGTGGGAGGGCTCCCTCTGGTTCTCCACTTCCTGCTTGCTCACAGTGGGGTTTTATAACAGTTTTAGAAAATGATGTGTATTTTCTGAATAAAGCTCTGTGATTAGCTTGTCTTTTAGAATGCAATTTCTGATCTCTTCTTCAAGCATTCCAGATTAGAGTGAAAACAATGGGAAAAAAACCCCCAACCCAAACATAATGGAGCAGGAAATATTTTGCTCCATGTTACACCAACATAGCAGATGAAGTTGCAGCCAGCAGAGCCTCATTCCCCTGTTTCACCATGTCTAACAAACCTGGCGATGAAGACATCATGCCCATGTAATGGGATCTGAAAAGCCCCTTGGCTTCCCAGTGATCTCCATGAAGCTGAGAACCTGCCCAGGATGGCAGAGCTGAAAGCATCGTCCCAGCCCACAGCTGGCTGGAGGTGGTGTGGTGTGAAGCTGTCCCTGGGTAAAGGGAGCAGGAGCCAAGCCAAACCCAGAGCGCTGCCCAACACAGGACTTGCAAGAGAGAATGAAAGTCCTTCAAGGAGGCTCTGTGTGGTCTAAATGATGGCACAGCCTACAGGACAACAGTTGGTTCACATGAGAAGGTAGCTTAATCCATGTATGTGCTGAGGAGAGGGGTCCCTAGGCAAGTTTTGAACCTAGGCAGGTGTTTGCATGAACACTCGTCTCTGATGTATTTCTCTTACACAGAGTATAAACCGTTTCATGAGTCCCTCCCCACCCCAGTAAGGAAGACTGGTAAAGAGAAGAGGAGGATGCTGAGGAAAGCAAAAGGTTCTGAGAAAGTAACAGAAAATGAAAGCAAGTTAGACTCCAAGTAATAGGAAGAATTTTAATAAAAAAATATAAAAAAATCCATAATATTGTAAGAAAGATAAAGGACAAAATTGCATCTTTTCGGGGGAGGGGATGGAAGAAGAATATGAATTGCTAATAAGAGGGAAAAATTAAATGTGCATCAGAAGGTGAAATGGAGAAAGTGGTATCAGTATACAAGAAATAAGAAAAATGCAAATGAAAAGGGTTGGGTGTGTGTAGTAGTAATGCTACTAATGCTAATGTAGAAGTAACGCTTCTTAAATTACTTGGAAGCATAGTTTGAAAATGGAATCAAAAAATGAAACACATAGTTCACCACTAAAGTTGCAAAATTAAATATTGTCTATCAAAATGTGGTAGACCACAATAAAAAAATGAAAGTAAATTAAATAATTTACTTCTTCCATGTAACACAGAAAATATTTGAGAAAGAATGCAGCAAAGATTGGATTACTTCTTTAAGTCATCTTTCCATCTGCTGACTTCATCATTTCCCCTACTTACTTTCATTTGACTAGTTTAAAAGAAAATAATTTTTACTGTAGATAATTTTATTTAACCTTTTATTGAAGTCAGTGGCTTAAAACAAGGTAAAGATTACCTCTGGAACATTCTTCAAATTTAACATGTATAAAAGTCTTCTGAATGCAAAAAATGTTTCCAATGCATTTTATATTTATTTTTTCCATGCTATCAATAGCTCTGAGATTTGCATTTAAGATCAAAACTTTGGGTACAATTTGAGCAAAATAGGTGCACATTTCACATGGTAATTCCCTGAATTGCCTTTTGTCCTTTGTCCAGCTACAGCTTTGTTCTCTGAAAATATTTCCTCTCCCTAAAAGCAGTTGATGGAAAACCCTATCTCAAACCCTACAAAAGGATAATGGCATTTTTTAATTATCATCTGATGCAGTTTAAGAACAGCAATGGATAATTTCATTGCATGTTCTGTTCTCACTCCCTTTGCAAGAATTCCCAGTGATAACCATAGGAATTTCACAAACAAAATAAATGCATTATCTAACAGACACCTTCTGAGACAAACTATAGCTTGAAAAGAAAGGGTGGTGTCATCTAGACACTTTCTCTGTTTAGCCCGTGATTATGTCTGGACATATATTGCCTAGAAATTGCCTAGAAGATTCATTTGAATTCCAAAATTTGTTTTGGCTGGGTCCATACTCACATTGTATTCACTTTCTGTTTGAGTCAAGAATAAAATTATATCTTGTACCCAGTTGGAAAGCTTTAATTCTGATTCACAAACAGCAAACACTGAATGTTTCACAAACAAGTCACAGAACAATGATTAATCAGAGATTTTGTGACTATATTAGAAAAAATATCATTTTCTCAAATGTAATTTTTTGAGGGGAGGTAGAAGTTATTTGCAGAAAACAAGATGATTTACCATGATTTGATATTAAATATTCACCTGGTGTTAACTTTAAGAATAAGAAAGAAAGTACAGTTCTTTGCCTTGTTTGTACATCATGTTCCCTCTGCAAGGTCAGGCCTTGCCAGAGCTCAGATGGGAAACTTTCAGAACAAGTAGTATGATCAATATGAGAACTAAGGATGCCTGATTCCCCACAGATTTCTTTTGAGGTTGGTTGACTTTGATGCCTAAGCAGGCGAGATCTATGAATGAAGCTTTTCACTTCTTGACAATATTAATAATGGCTTGTTCTATATGGATCCTCTAATGTCTAATAAAGATTAAACCTCCACTGCAGCCTTGTCATCAGTGGAGGCCCTAAACAGGCTGCCTCGGCTGCCTTCTTTTCTTGGTGCTTGTAAGAAGCAGATTGCTTTAGGAACTGGACAACTTTCACCAGTTTCGGTGCCACTGGCCAGTGTTTGTTCGGGAGATAAGTTATTTGGGAGGCAAGGCAGACAAGCAAAGCTAGGATAGGATCACAGAAGTTTTCCCTGGAAAACAAAGTAAAAAACACAGTGCTTAGGAAGTGGTGCTGAAGCTGAGACCCTCTCCTCTCAGTTTGAGTTAAATCTAAGGCTCCTTGCTGTTACAAGGAGGCAATATATTCCTGGGTGTCTCATGAGAGACAAGCTGAAGAGCTGACCTCTGATGGTTTTCTCTACTCATGTAGGAGGAGCCGTTATGGATTTCTCATTCAAAGCGGAAGGGTCTCTGGCCATGATTAAACTATGTGGTTTCCTACACAGAGACACTGGTATCCAGTAATGACTTTAGCTATTTGGTGCCAATGACTGAGTTTTTCTCAGCGGGATGTAGGTAAGTCACTAACAGAAAGAGTTAAAAACACAATTACAGAAATGTTCCCAATGTCAACCCATATTTCCAAAGGTAGTGGCATCTTTGCAGAGTCACAAAGTAAACAAACACAGAATCAGTGTTAATACAGCTTATGAAAAGTCAGGTTATTGCTAGCAGGTGTTGAGGGTATCCTATCAGGCATGAGCAGGAACTGAGAAACTGCTCCCATTTATGACGGCCCTTATCGATATACTGAACAGATCAAGCTCTTCCATCCTTCTGATATTTGCTGAGAAACTTTTGAACTACTCAGAATCATGGGGTTTGTTCAACTTCAGACAGATGAAGCCTTTTTAAAAACACATCAATATTTCAGTGATAAAAATAAACTTTCTTTTGTGCTGCAAAATTAAATTGAGAAATTAAAAGTAGCTGTTTCTTTAATTTTATCTCATTTGCACTATCTTGCCAATCTCTGTCTTTTCTCTCTTACTTTCCAAGCTTGACCAACCTTCACAGGGAGCAAAAGGGGCTGCTGGCATGCTTTACTTTGTTTTGCCTTGCAAAGTCATGAGCTCCTAATGTCATCCAAAGTAAGCTGAAGACAATGAGAGTATTTCCATTGACTTCAGGGAGCACTAGATCAAGCTCTAAATTCTTACCGCTAATGAAAATGGTAATGTATTCAGATCTGATCCTCCAGGCTGCAAAAGATCATAAATTCTCATTAGGATCAACAGAAATGAGGCTTTCTGCACCTGCAGGATCCAGTCTTGTTGTGGGTTACTTTTTCAGCTGTTCAAGCAGAAACAGATCTGTGCTCCAGAAGCTGAAATAGATATTTGAGACCCCCCCTGGAGTACTGTGTCCAGCTCTGGAGTCCTCAGCATAAGAAAGACACGGACCTGTTGGAGCGGGTCCAGAAGAGGGCCATGAAGATGATCAGGGGGATGGAAGACCTCTCCTATGAAGAAAGGCTGAGAGAGTTGGGATTGTTCAGCCTAGAGAAGAGAAGGCTTTGGGGAGACCTTCTTGCAGCCTCTCAGTACTTAAAGGGGGCTTATAAGAAAGATGGTGGCAAACTTTTTAGCAGGGCCTGTTGCGACCGGACAAGGGGGAATGGCTTTAAACTAAAGGGGGGTAGATTTAGACTAGATAGAAGGAAGAAATTTTTTATGCTGAGGGTGGTGAAACACTGGCACAGGTTGCCCAGAGAGGTGGTGGATGCCCCATCCCTGGCAACATTCCAGGTCAGGTTGGACGGGGCTCTGAGCAACCTGATCTAGTTGAAGATGTCCCTGCCCACAGCAGGGGGGTTGGACTAGATGACCTTTAAAGGTCCCTTCCAAACCAAAGTGTTCTATGATTCTATGATTCTATATTTGTTTAAGATGTTACCACTAGTTTTTTGTGTTCCTGAGAGGGTAAAGGCAACGGGGAAATTAATTTGTATCAGTGATCCCAGGAGTCAGACAAACACAAGAGGCTGGCTGAGTTCTTCTTGCTAATTGGAAAATTAGATACCACATAAATTCAAATCTCTAACAATACTAAGTGATTGTTTACTGTTTATTAAATGAGGCAGTCTAAAACAAGTGAAATAGCTAATTGGAAAAACAGGAAAAAGTGCCTGCAAGTTAGTTTTCTTGTATTTTTCAAAAAAGCTTCCCTGACTTGTCAACAAAGGGAAAAGGACAGTACACAGACTCAAGATTCTGCTGTAGTCAACAACATCTAAAAGAAGAAAGCAGTTTGGCTAAAAAATTGCACTTGTTTATACAGCAGCACGTGGGGCAGTGCGTTTTTTTTGACTTTCCATTGCAGCTGTTGCAATTAGTCTTTGTGAATCCTATAGGCAGGTATAAAAATAATATTTGACTTTAATTTGCAGGTTCCTCATGTACTGAGGAAAATCTACCAGAGCTCCATTTCTTCTATCTTAAATTATAATAACTCACCTGCACATTTTCAGCAAAGAAAGGCTTTATAAGGCACCCGCCAGTTGTCATGGAATCACACACTATCTTTTTAAATAGCATATCCCTCCTGGGCACAGACAGCAATGATCATAAATCACATATAGGTTAGAAAAAATGATACTGCCATTGGTGAGAAAAGTATGATCTACATTTTTAGGAGTTCATGCTCTTCTTGCTCAGATCAAAGCATTTGAGTCTTTTCTTTGTTTGTTCTCTTATAAAGAAAAGAAAGAGGTACTTTAAGCACAATTTTCTTCTTTTTTCCTCACAGAAAAAATAAAAACAGAGACATTTTTATGAGAATGTGTTCCAGTGTATTGACATCATAAACATCTTTCAGAATCACATACATTTATAAATCTCATTTTTAAGATTCCACAGAGTCCCAGCTAGCATAAAACATATTTTAAGCTTCCCACATGAAAAATCTTTCAAAATGAGCCTATGGGAAATGTTTGCCAAATGTTTAGATCCTAAAAACTGGAAATGTCATGTGAAAGAACCATAGTCTTAGGAATATTTAAGAATACTCGGCTGAGTATCTCAGTGCTTTGGTAGAATGAATGAAATGCCATAAGAAGTTCATAGGGAAAAATAGGTTATAACAAAATTCACGATGCTATTAATAAGGTAACGATAGGTAAAAGTAATGTATATGGATTTAAGGAATACTGTCATCCATACTGTTGTATCTCCCTTGCACTACCTGAGCAATAAACAGCCTGAGATAAGACAGGTCTGCAAGCATGTTGAGAGGTATGTTTTTGATGTACTGAACATGAGAAGTGAATGTATCCTGCAAAATTAAAGTTTCTTGGTGTATATACCTATATTATGTATAATAGGTATAGTGTTTAAACATATAATTTTAATTCTAAAAAAAAAATGTAGCCAATGGCAAAGAGTGAATCAGCAGAAGCAGCTCTCGAAACTAAAATCCTCCCAAATAAAGTAGGTATTTTACTTCTTCCTTAATACTTCCTCATAGATAGAGATAGTTTGGAAACTTCCATAGAAATATTTTTACATGCGAAGGGAGTAACCCTTAATACTTGTTGGTAGCGTAAGAATTTGTTATCTATGCCCAGAGCCATCCATATTTGGCAAAAGCTTTAAAACAGATGGTAGAGGAGATAACTTCTTCCACCTGGAAGACTCAGAAATTCATTATGCAATTTTTCATACGCAACCACCACTGAAGTCAAATACTTGTTTCCTTCAAGTCTTGATAGCAAGCAGAAGCAGTATCTGCATTCTCACAGATGAGAATAGAATATTATTCAGTTCACTGGACCTATTTGAGCTTCAGAGATGTGTTACTGGTAGTGTATTGAAATAACTGAGGACTGATTCTGCTGTAAATCAGTATCATTAGGACTTGCCTTTATTTACACTGGTCTAATTTTTAACTAAATGATGCCATTTACTCAAGTATTGTTACTCATAATTCACAGCAAAGTAGCTTAGAGCAGAAATGTACCTCCCTGAGGGTTCCCCCCCCCCGCCCCAGTTTTAGTTAACGTTCTTTGTCAACTTTATTTCTGAAAATTTAATAGGTAGAAAATAATAACTTCCATCACGTACTTTGATTTGACCAAAGGGCAAAGGAGTTGCTTCTTTCTGCTCAGATTTTTTGGAGGTGGAATGAAGAGGTACCTTTGGCCAGCTAAAGCAGTATTATTTGACTCACAGTATAGAGTCATAGTGTCTCTGTCAGCTGAACAACAGAGGGAACCTGTAAAAGCATGTGTCATTTAGGAGTCTTAAGGAAACAGAATTACTCAGAAATTGCATAAGTCTTGATTCCTTACAGGACTGCTCATTTTTGTTATTGCTTTTCAGATTTTTACCTAAGTGTTGGTGCTAGGGCTTAAAGCAAGAGTGAAACATTTCCACTCTGTTCATGGATGGCTGGACAGCCCCCAAAAAAAAGAGAGAATGAAGGGCAAATGAAACGGATGTCTGCTAGACATAAAACATCTTCAATATGTTGTTTTGTTACCTGAGAGACATTTCTGTTAAAGGAAACATAAGTGCGGAAAAGTTTCTTATTGCAATCGTACATGGGAATTCAGATCAGCTACCTTTGCTTAAATGAATCTGGCATAAGTGATCACCTATTCTAAGGTGACAGCCACAAGCACTTGGGTCCAAAAACTATAGCCTGCAACTAAAACCAAGGGTCATCTGTCATCTTTAAAGGAGGTGGAGCTGTTTAAGAGTCTTCTTTATGTAAGACCTGCACAAGTCCTCAGTGATATAAACACGCTTGCCAAGCACTGAAATCACAGGAACAGTCAACCCAGCTGCAGTGGTTAGACACAGCAGCTAGCAGAGGAGGATGCACCAAGAAAATGCTCATAGGAACAGAGCAAGGAGAAATGCGCCCTGCTACATGGCTGGGTGTGGCAGTCCCAAGCTGGCCTTTGGGTGTGATTGCAGGGTCGAGGCATCCAACTTGCCTCTGAGCAGAGGGCATGACTATGCAATCTTACAGCTCTATCCTGAGCAATGATTCAATGGGATGAAATTTAACAAGTCCAGATGCTGGATTCTGCACCAAGGGTGAAGTAATGCCAGGCATAAATATAAACTGGGAGAGGAGTGGCTGGAGAGCAGCCCTGCAGAAAGGGATCTGGGGGTGCTGGTCAGCAGCAGGCTCAACAGGAGTCAGCAGTGTGCCCTGGCAGCCAAGAGGGGAAACCGCATCCTGGGGTGCATCAAACACAGTATAACCAACCGGTCAAAAGAGGTGACGATCCCGTGTATTCAGCGTTGGTGCGGCCTCACCTTGAGTACTGTGTGCAGTTCTGGGCCCCACAATTTAAGAAGGGTGTGAAGGTCATAGATAGAATCACAGAATACCAGGTTGGAAGGGACCTCAAGGACTATCTGGTCCAACCTTTCTTGGCAAAAGCACGGTCTAGACAAGATGGCCAGCACCCTGTCCAGCTGAATCTTAAAAGTGTCCAATGTGGGGGAATCCACCACTTCCCTGGGGAGATTATTCCAATGGCCGATTGTTCTCATTGTGAAAAATTTTCCTCCTGTGTCCAGTCGGAATCTTCCCAGGAGTAACTTGTACCCATTACCCCTCATCTTTTCCATGTCACTCCTTGTAAAAAGGTAGTCTCCATCTTCTTTGTAGCCACCTTTTAAATATTGGAACATGGTGATAAGGTGTCCCCTAAGCCTTCTTTTCTCAAGGGTGAACAAACCAGTTCTCTCAGCCTTTCCTCATATGGCAGGCTTCCCAGTCCTTTGATCATCTTTGTGGGCCTTCTCTGGACCCTCTCCAGCCTGTCCATATCTTTTTTGTATAGTGGGTCCTTGAATGCATCCAGAGGAGGGCAACAAAGCTGGTGGAAGGGCTGGAAGGAATGTCCTGTGAGGAGCGGCCAAGGACTTTGGGCTTGTCTAGTTTGGAGAAAAGGAGGCTGAGGGGCAACCTCATTGCTCTCTACAGCTTCCTGAGGAGGGGACGTGGAGAGGGAGGTGCTGATCTCTTCTCCCTGGTATCCAGTGATAGGACACGTGGGAACAGTTCACAGCTGTGCCAGGGGAGGTTCAGACTGGACATTAGGAAGCATTTCTTTACCGAGAGGGTGGTCAAACACTGGCACAGGCTTCCTAGAGAGGTGGTCGATGCCCCAAGCCTGACAGTGTTTAAGAGGCATTTGGGCAATGCCCTTAATAACATGCTTTAACTTTTGGTCAGCCCTGAATTGGTCAGGCAGTTGGACTAGATGATCACCATAGGTCCCTTCCAACTGAAAATATTCTAGTCTAGTCTAGTCTAGCCTATCTTTAAAATTAACTATTAAGGTTGCCCTATTTTTCTAACTTACTTTTCATGCATAAAATACTATTTGTAAATCCAGTTGATTCATGTTTGAGAAAGGGAAAAATTATTTTAGTTAGTTTAATTTACACAACCTTCCAGAGAGAGGCTACACCTGGCATGTTATTAGCAATCCCCTTTAATCCGACCCTGACCTTGCTGATGCCAGTCATGTCCTGGAAGAAAAGTTACATGTATATTTATTTTACTTTACCACCATTGCTTTTACAAGAGTAGCCTAATCAAGTGATTAATTATGTTTAGGAAAACCAAAACAAGACTTCTTTTCAGTGGAGTTCACCTTAAATCAGAGTGTTTCTAAAAGCTACTCGAAACAGGTTTGATTTGATTTGAGTAGCACGGGTGAGATTTCATGGTCAAAGGCACTGGCCAAAAATAAGAGTTCCTCTACTGAGGGGGAACTCAGTCTCTGAGAAACATTTCTTTGCTCTTACTTTAGAAACAGATGTCCCTCCTGGCAAAAGGCAGGCAGGGCCATGGTCAGTAGCACGCATAATTAGCCTAATCATGGGCAAAGGCTAAAATATCCTCTGTTCCTTGTAAATGCTTGCTCCCCCTTCTGTTGTCTTTAAGACCGAGGGCATAGAGCCACTCTGCCCCAGGACAGCAGTGTCACCTTTCCATCCGTGACCACCTCTGGGTCCTGTTTGCCTCTTCCTCACAGCCTCTCCCCTGGGAGGTCTCTCAACTTCTTTTCTCAGTGCTGCTGCCTCTCTGATTCAGCCTTCTCTCACCTCTGCCAGGGTTGTCAGGAGGTTGGTGGGAAAGAGCATTGGGACTGTCTTCACCAAGGTCACACCTAGGAGAACTATCCTGTAGTTTCACCTTCTTTTAGCAAAGTTTTAGTCGGCAAGGCTCTGAAACGCAGAAATGATTAAAATTGTCTTAATTTTCATGCTACACATTCCATTAAGTGCTTTAGATATCATTTGTTTCAGAAAATCTGACAATTATAATCATGATTATCAGTTTAATTGTATTATGGTGCAGACAGGGGAGCATGAGGGGAGATTTTGTTAGGTGCACTGAAGCTTGTTAGAAAAAGACATCCTATATCAGTATTGTTAACTCAAATGTTCAAAACCTTGAGTGTGTCCTTCCATCACAGCCTAAAGTTACGAGATTAAAAAAAAAATAAGCTTTTTTTCATTGTATGGTTCTGACTTTTCAGTTTTAGAATACTTAGAGATTTCAAACTTTTCTTCAACCAAGAATGCCTGTTAAAAAAAAAAAAGAAACCAAATATTCTCATGAATTTGTATGTCTTCTGAGGAGCAAATGCTGTTCTTGATAGAGCACATAATAGCGAATGAAGAGTTTCTTGGTTCTCTACTTACATTACACTTTTATATTGGTAATTTAGTCCCATATCTGAAAGCCTTTGCTGTGCTTTAAAGTGCTGTAGGATTCCCTTTCCTGCTGGACCCTGAGTCCCACTGGGATCCCATGCTGTTCATAGAATGGTTGAAATTGGAAGGGACCTCTGGAGGTCATCTTGTCTTGTCATCTTGAAGAAGTTGAACAAGATTGGACCCAGTATTGATCCCTGGGGTACACTGCTAGTTACTGGCCTCCAACTAGACTTCATGCCACAGATCACCAACCTTTGGGCCTGCCTATTCATCCAGTGTTCAATGCGCCTTTCTGCTCACTCAGCCCGTATTTCATCAGCTTGTCTGTGAGGATCTTACAGTAGACAGTGTCCATTGTCTATTTGGACTTCAGTGTTTACTGGCTTGTTTTCGGTAAACACTGAAGTCCAGATAGACAATGTCCACTGCTTTCACCTTATCTACCAAGCCAGTCATTTCATCATAGAATATTACCAGGTTGGTTGGGCATGACTTAACCCCTCTTCATGCCAGTCTGTTACTAGCTGCTACTGGATTGCCTCAGCTGTGCTGAAGCTGGCTGGAGGGAGATACCAGCAAGCTTCTGCAATCCCTGTCACCTACTTGTTCTGGTCAGGGACCAGTCTGAAGCTCGCACAGGTCCCTTTGCCCTCTGAGCATCCAGTTTCATTTCCTGAGAAGTGACACCAGAGGTGATGCAGCCAGTGGTACATGCTGGTGTATCTGAGCTTTTACTCAATGTGGAGTTTGGATGTGGACTGATGAACGTAGACCTGAAAAATCAGAAACCTGATTAAACATAGCTCCTTGGAAGAAAGGGGATGTAAGCAGTTTCAGATGCTAACCCAAAAGGGCCAAAATGTCCTGGAAACGCACCCTTTTCTGTATCAAATAGTCAAAGAGGCACAGTAGTGCATTACAATAAAAATTTTTCAGTTGACACCTTTGTGGCAACTTCTTCTGTTCACACGAGAGTTTTGAGCAATTGTATTGTCTATATTGCTTGAGTTGGAAAAAATCAACTGAAACAGTTAGAGGGAGAAAGAAATAGCTAATCTTTCTCATGCTATCTTTTGTGTTTTGAATGTCTCATCTTCTTGTGGTTCTAATGACCAGAAAAGAAGAGAGAGATGAGGTGGTAAGAAAGCTTCTCATTTACAGACCTGTTTTGAGGAATTAGGAAAAACACATTTACTGTGATGAGAGCAAAAGACGTGCATGCGGTGTGATTAATATATGGCTAACAGTACAAGTGGGACAAGGATTTTCTTTTTGTTCTCAAAAAAAACCCCAAAGCCATAAACCAAAATATTTTCAATAAGGAAATAAAATGATGGATGATTTTGTGTGTCCCAAGGAAAGCTTTTGGGACAGCACATTATCACATGAAAAAGCAAATCTCTTTTGGCAAAATCAGGACAGGAAATTGTATCTCCAGTGCAAAGTCATGGAATCCTCAGGAAGATAAACTTCCCGTAGTCTTACAGTCTGCAGGAGCAGTCCCACCTGAGACATATACTTACTGATGAAGCAAAACCATGAAAAAGATTCTGCAAAATGCAATCTCAGGCCACCCAGATTCTAACACTTTGCAGTAAATATGTTGCTTTGAAATAGAGGAGATGTGTTCTTTTGAGTCAAGTCTCACAAAAAGGAAAGAAATAAAACAAATCCATCTAAAACAATGCCTCTAATTTTCAATAATTGTCAAAAAGAAAGAACATGCAAAGTGTATCTGTTTGTCATGAGAAGGACATTCATTCAAGAAAGTTCACAGGATGCTGGAGAATGCTGAAACTACGTTTGGGCGAGCCCAGGGGTCTACTCATTGCTCTGTCTTGGTTGAAACTGAGTCACAGTTTTGCCCCACTAACCAGCAACAGGCCTTGGAGATTGCTCTGTGCAGTTTTGACAAATGAAGAGCATTTGATTGTGGTTTTGTTTTTTTCCTACCACAAAAGCACAACATTCTGGGGAATTTTCCAGGTCTTTCTGTCAAACTGAGGAGGCAGATGGTCAGCGTTGGCACGGTGGCCAGTCAGTGCCTTGCAGAACTGGGCCCTCCCAGCACTAATTTTAATGGAGGCTCCACCTATGGTCAAATCTATAGAGAGCCATTTTTATTTACCAAATGTTGAATGATTGGGTCATTGTCCTGAAAAATGATTGCATTTCTGTAATACTTCCATTAAAAAAAAGCAAATGAACTCTTCAGAATCATAGCTTTAATGACAGTCATGCAATTCATACATTTTAAATAAAGTCCCTAATTGGCTGTCTGTAAAGTAGAAAGAGAACTGGTTCAGTGAATGGCTTAAATGCAGCAGTTACAATATTTCTTATTCTTTGCCAATCTAAAATTAATGAAAAACCTTTCTTGCTGTGACCTTGACAAATGGTGGTGTAACCTTTTTAAATTCTCAGAGGGTGCTGAAATCTACCCTGTGAGAAAGTGATGTCAAGGAATTGCAGCTGAACATTTTTAATTAGTAAACTGAAACTCTGTGACAGGGAAGAAAGCTAAAAGGCACTGATCGGATTTAACATATATTAGACACCATCCTCAGGGAACAGAATTTGAAGATAGCTCTGAGTATTTTACTCTTCGCATACCTGATTATCTCTGGGCATCACTGAATCATCTGCAGACTTTGTGTAAACCTACTAGTTTTCACTCAAGGTAAAATCTGATCCTGTAAAATGTTGGGTAAGTTCAATTCCTACTGCTTTCAAGAGGTGCTCAGCTCCTCAAAGAACTGGATTCAGAGTGCAGCTTCCCAATGAAAGGTCTAACTCTCATTTGTGCTGGAGCCATTTCACCTATTACTGGCATTACTAAGGGGTTTTAACACGGAGGTACAGCACAGTTAAACCATCTTTAAACCCTTTTACACTTCCAAGGTGGTATGAGAGAATCTTCACATTAAAATCTAATTTGTGTAAGTATCATTTCCATGTAGATATACATTAGTGCTGGATTACTAAAAGTGATTTGTTGATTTGACACCATGAAAACTCCCAGGAGACTTAAAATCAAGAACATCCTTTTCTTTCCTTGCTAGGTCGCAACTCTGATGCATAATTATTCAAGTTATGTTGTATTTCATCAGTTCTATTTTTATTCCTTCTAAGAGGCAAAGGATCTTTGGGTGATACATAAAGGAGTATGAGTTTTTGCTCTGTCATACTTATTTGAACAAAAGGAGATTTCTGCCCTCCACCATGCTAGAGTGATCTGTTACTAAAGGAAAAATTAACTATATTCATTTTACGTATAGCATTAGGTTTCAGAAATTCTAGGATTTTCCATGGGCCAGATCATGTGTCCCCTTCTGGCAATGGTAAGCCATTTCTGTGGTCGGACGAGTTATGCAAAGCTGACATGAGTCAGACTGCCCATGGGCACAATCCATTACTAGTGTGAAGAAAAGGTTCACAACATGAATGGTCTTTAAGACCACTAGCCATGGTCTTTAAGATCAGGGATGCAAAAAATAACACCTAAAAAAATTGCATTTTGCATTCTGTTTTCCCTGACTTTTGTAACAGGCACAGAAGGGAAAAACATCGCAAAATAATGCTGCTGAAGTCATTGGGCCATACGAACAAGAGAAACCAGTACAAACATGAACTTGCCCCTTCGTCTTTTTTGTGTTGCTAAATCCTATTTTCAACCACCAGACTGTCTAAAATCTTTAGAGTGTGTTACAAGTGCTGGTATGATTACTATGATTATTTCCTAATTTCTTGGATAATTCAGAAAAGTTCTCAATCTCTTTTGAAGGCTGAACTTCTTGTGTTTTATTCAGTAATTCATATCCTGATAACCCTTCCTTATTATGAGTCCCACCTCCCTGACTCCTTTCTGCTAAGCAAACTGAGTGCAAATCTAGGTCAGGAGAACTAATACCCAAACTCCCTTCCTCTCCTGTGAATGGAGCACGTTAAAATTTTACAGTGTAATTAAAGAGACCCTGCAAGGTTAGTGGAGCAGGTATGTCTGACATTCATTTTTATTATATGCTAATTATTTTGCAAGTTCATTTAATTTTTTAATTTTAAATTAAAAATAGGCACTTTTTCTTCCTAACAGCAACTGGCCATGTTGGTCCTTAGTTCTGCCACTAGAAATCAGCCCTGTAACAACAAACGATTATGTTTGTGTGAGAAAGAATAGATTGACAGTAAATAAGAAAATGTAAGTGCTTTTTGAGAAGTTATCAGTGAAAAGATATAGAATGAACTGCACTGTAACATGTTCTTCAAGACCTCTTCAGGTGTCTTTTCTTATTTTATTCTTTATTTTCCTTAATTCTTAATTCAACGACTGATTTTGTTTGTGCAATTCAAGATAGCAGTGATGTCAGACAGGTCTTTTAATGATGTTAGCAATCCTTCATTGCAAGTAAAGATGGCAGAAATGGCTTCTGCTTCAATTTTATTTCCTTCCATCTTTTTTTCCCTCTCTCTGCCCCCTTCTTCCCTCCAGTTTTCCTTAGCTTTGGTAATGTCTGATTTTTGAGCGAGGAAACTGTAATATTGGTTTATGGAATAATTATAAGTACTTGCTTTTGAACTTCTTTGTGCATGCAAAATAATATGTAACATAATTGCACCTTAAAAGTAGAAACATAATAAAAATAATCACTCTGCTATATGAGAATATTTTTACCTGTGTGGAATGAATTTTCCTACTGAGTGTCTTTAATACTAATTGAAAAAGGTTAAGAAAATCCCAGTACAATGAGTAAAATGAATAGAGACTAAATTATTGAATCATAGCAACCACAATCCTAGATTATGTTAAAATTGATGGAACTATCTTCTACATGAAGCAATCTTTCAGATTATGTTTTAATACACATCTTTCCTCTCTAATATTGCATAAAAATCCAATTAAGTGTCAGTGTTACTACAACAAAGTTGTATAAAAGGGACAATTGGCCACATTAGTATTCTTGTGTTTGTTATCACTAGCTTCATTCCATAGGGCACTAAGTAACTGCAACATATTTGGAGTCTTTCTATAGTTTTTGTAATAGTATTTTATAATACCTATTAAAATGGCCAGAGTAGTGAAACTGAGACAGAAGCAGTCCCTGAAGATCAAACTGTTCTGCAGCCTCTGTTGCGCTGTCTTCAGTATTCTTTTTGTTAGGATCTTCTCTTGTTTCTGATCATTCACCTTCTTTTTTTTTTTTAACTGTTCCAACTTTTCCTATACATAAATACATTAAATTACACCTTGGAGTCCTCTCAGATAACTTCCCATGAGATTATGTTCCCCTAAATGATGGCTTGGTATTATTTTCATTGTGGTTAAGCTGATGGTCTTACGAGTCAGATATAATTGGCTCAAGGCCAGTTTACTATGGCTCCTTTTAAAAATGGAAAATAAGTCAAAGTTTCCTTTCATATCACTTACATTGTCATTGAAGCGGGTGACAGATTTCAAGGTTGCAGAATCACAGAATAGAAATCTCCAGCTGCGGCCAACTGAAACCTATCTGAACTGAAGTCAGAAGTGGCCACGAGGCATTGACGTTATAGCTGGTGCTGGTGCCTCTGCCAGCACCTCAAGCCAGCTTCACACCCTAGCTAAGGTTCTTCAACTTCCCTGTAGTTTCAATGGGAGTAGTCGATCTATCATGTGGTACTGGCTGCACATTCACACCTGTGTTTTTCAACAGTTGCACTGTCTGTAATAAATTCCACTGGTATTTCCACTCAGACCTAGTCGAAAATCCGTAATTGTCAATGAAAATCAACCCAGATGACCTACAAGGGCCCTCCCAGATCTTGAGACAATCTAAATGTTTGCAAGTCCTCATGCTTTATTGATAATTCCTACAAGTGTTGACATTCTGAAGGAAAAAAAAGAACTCTTAAATTCTTAAATTGAAACAGAGTCCTTTTTTTAAGTCAGTACAAATTTGTACAAGAACCTCATAAAGAACTCAGCAGTTAGCACTCAAAAACTTAAAATAGTGCCAGAATCAAGGCTCTGTTCCCAATTACAGCTTCCTGAGGGGGGGAAGTGGAGAGGGAGGTGCTGATCTCTTCTCCCTGGTATCCAGTGACAGGATGCATGGGAATGGTTCAAAGCTGTGCCAGGGGAGGTTCAGACTGGACATTAGGAAGCATTTCTTTACCGAGAGGGTGGTCAAACACTGGCACAGGCTTCCTAGAGAGGTGGTCGATGCCCCAAACCTGTCAGTGTTTAAGAGGCATTTGGACATTGCCCTTAATAACATGCTTTAACTTTTGGTCAGCCCTGGAGTGGTCAGGCAGTTGGACTAGATGATCACTGTAGGTCTCTTGCAACTGAAATATTCTATTCTATTCTATTCTATTCTATTCTATTCTATTCTATTCTATTCTATTCTATTCTATTCTATTCTATTCTATGCTCTGCTGTGCTGTGCTATTCTAATTACTCTGGTATAAAACTAGAAAAGTTCCACTGAAGTGGATTGTTTTCTTTGGCTTTACATGTGTTACAGAGATCAGGCGTTGGGTCCAACTTTTCCCCTCTGCTTTCCCTTTCTTTGAGGTGGGATGCTGTGTCCAAGAAGGGACTGGCTAAAACTCAGTGCTCCTTATTGTACCTAAAAGCTTAGGGAAATGATCAGACATCTCTAAATCTCAGTGGTTTTCAGCCCCATCGAATGCTAAGTAATACCACTTATTCTTTCTATTGTAAAATGAGTTTTTCCACTTCATTTCTCCACTGAAACTATTTACATAATGTCTGTGTTCTTTTATGACTGTACAAAAAACAGTGCCATGCTCCTAAAATCTCATGGGCTTAGGGAGAAGGCTGAAATAGGAAAAAAAAGTAATAAATGACTATGCCAATCATTTATCTTATTTTTATCCATCACATGCATTATAAACTTCATAGAAGTTTCAAAGTAATCATTTCTAATAACTGATGGATGCCTATCTCCTCATGAACTTTCAATATGCTTCTATTTAACATTTACTGGCCCGATTTTCTTTGTATAGGTCAAGAGAATTTTTTCACATCTTGTTATGGGAAAAAGGGTACTTGAGTGGAAAAGGTATGCTCTCTTTTATCACCTCAGAATTTCAAGTAGCTAAGCATATTCATTAGAAGCTGGAGGACTTTAGCACAGATACGAGATACTAGACCAAAACTTTCACAGTCCTATTAGAATACGAATTGGTTATAGTTGAACTGATATAAAAGGCAAAGCTCACATGCCAAGCAGGTCTGAGTTTTAGCTGAGGTTTGCATATCCCACTCTTAGAGCATTTGCTAGTCTTTTAGATAATGAAATGATTTGCCTTTAAGAAAATTCATATCACAGAAGTCCCAGTGACACTACTGAGGCTCTGTTTCCAGCTCCAGGCACATATTACCGTGTGATATCATGAATTATCTCATTCATGCTGGCATTGTAAAACCAGGGAGGCCTTTGTTCTTGAGCGTTAGAGTGCTGGGGAGAAATCTGGGAATGGAAGGAAGACAGAAAACTGAGCCAAAAGGTAAATGAGCAAGATATCTAAAATGAATGTTGTAAAAATTATGTTACTTTCTTGAATTTTGTGGTTTTGAGTAGTTTCAGAACTAGGCAAAATAGTTTATTGCAAAACTCTGAGTAAAACTCAGCTATTTTCCCATCTGCCTAATCATTTTTATATATTTTAATATATTAAATAATTGATTTTAATAAAATTCAGATCTTACAGCCCATAGAGACATTTTTTCTTTAAGTTTTGTCTAAGTTGGCCTTGAGCAATTAAATTTCTCATTAGTTTTTCAAAGGATAATTGACATTTAAGAATTAGTTAGAAATTATTGCCCATGTTATTGCAATGTAATGTTCATTTGGAAAGAAACACAATGTCCTATTTAAGCAGACTGCATTTAAATTATCCATTTTGTTTTATTCTGAAAAGTATTTGCATTATGATAAATGCATAAAGAATAATGATTTCCAAGGAGACACTGTCTCTATCCTTGACTTAGAGAAATGAAGGCCAAACTTGGAAGATGCTGTTTCTACAGTAAAAGAAAGCACTTTTATCTGAAGGATGTCTCCTAAGATAACAAATCACTGTCTGAGGAGGGATGAAGTAAACATGACTTAAAAGGACTTAAATTCTAAAATAAATATATTTTTTTCTGCAGCAGAATTATTACAGATGCCACAGCTTTCCAATTTGATTGCTTAAGTCTTCATACATATCACTGACATTTTAATTTCCATCATTTATCTTGATTTCCTTCTGCCAATTCAAGAAAGTAAGAGAACACCTTTTAAAATCTTCAGACAGGCTACTGCTCGATTGACAATACAGATAAATAGAGTCAACATTGAATGTATTCAGCTGGAATTCAGCTAGACAAACACCTACAGAAGTACCATTCCCTTCATTATTATGGTACGTGCACATCCATCCACATGCACAGCTTTTTCCAACAACCCTAAGAGACAATTCTTCCAGCTTGATCACACCACCTGGTTTGAGCTTTCTAGAAGGAAGCACTAACCCACCAAATATAGACGGGGGCAGACCAACAAACTGTCTTTGATAAGGAAATCACTTTTCTAGATAAGAAGCACTGGGAAATTTAATCTTTTTCATATTCTAATATCTAGATTCTAATAAAATATCCACTATGTTGCTACCTGGGAAATTATAAATTTGGAGAAGGAAGGAATTAATAGGAGAAATGTAAAAGTGTAAGAACGTGACTGAAGGGAGACAGCAGATGATGGTGTCAGAAAAGGAAATTCCAGATTGAAGGGAAGTCACTGTTGGACTTTCTCAAGGATTAATCTTTGGACAATCTTTTAAGTATTTTCACTAATGATCTTGGCTTAAACCCAAGAAGTGCATGCATGAAATTTGCAGTATCATAAACACAAAAGGAAGACTGAGATATCAAATGACTAAAGGAGTAAACAACTCCTATGATTGCAGGAATGACAGAAGGGGGATCCCAGAAAAATGAAATTCAAGGACAGGTATCTGAGGTTTAATAACAAGAAAATCAACAATTAGGTCATCGTTTGGAAGTGATTGAGGAAGATAAAGACCTGGTATACTATTTGACTGTGGGGTAATTGCAAACCAACATCTGGAGAGTAAAAGTAATCAGGGGAAGACTCAATGCCATTGGTGAGACTGCATCTGGAATACTAAGTAAATTCTTCTCAGCTCCTTCTCTGAAAGCTGAATTCACATTTGAACAAGTGTGAAAAAGGTACACTGTGACAAAGGGTGGAGTGGAAAACCTCAGGATGTGAGGAGAGAGAAAGAACATGAATTAAGCAGCTTGGCAGAATGGAGTATGGTCTTTAAATACGTTGGGAAGTATATGTAGAAAAGAAAGAGAAGAGTTCCTTAAGTTAGAGAGCAGGACTGGCATAAAAAATAACTGGTCATAAACATGCTCAGGGTGGAAATGAGAGGGCAATTTCTAATCAGCAGTACAGTGAAATTCTGGAATTACCTTCAAGCAGAGCAGTAGAAGCATCTATACAGTTGCTTTCAAGTTAGCATTTGATTAGCTTGAGAGAGGCCATTTTGAGAGATGTCAGGGATAACTGGGACTATACCACAAGATCCTTTTAAGCTCCATCCTCCATATCACCATATAGTTTTGTTTATAAAGGAACAGGTCTTTTAAAATCACAAATCATAAAAAGTGCCTTCCTCATTTTTTGGAGGAGGCCTGGTGGATTTACATTTTAAAGGGAAAAAAAAGGAATAGGTAAACCAGTTCCCAAAGGGGGTTCATCTGCTGTGGTTTCAGCTGACTGCCTTTTTCTGAGTTACCGGCATTCTTTAAAGAGAGATGATAGACAGGAGTATAGATGTGGTCCTTTCAGCCTACAGCACATTACTACAGAGTTGCCTGAGGCTAAAAAGAGTGGGAAAATAATATAGAGACAGTGGAGATTTGTATTTATTATGGCTTCCTATGTTATTTCATTCAGTTACATATCTGTCTAATGATAGATAACTCTCCAAAACAATTTTAGGTTTGTTTTAATTTAGATTGTAATATGGACACTTATCTGAATTATCCAAGTTACTTAGACATGCATTACTGGACTGGAAAATTCACATAAACATAATCTAATAAGGTTTCGGATGCTTTTTGTTTCCAGGAACAAAAGATTCCATGTAGAAAAGTGCATCTGGGAGCAAGGGTGACCAGCGATAGACAGAAGAGTGATGACAAAAACAAACAAGGGACTGCTGTTCCCTGAAGTCATAGTGAGCTTTGTAAAGATTGAAGTTCTCATTGTTTATCTAACAAACTTCTTAGGTGGCTGCAGTCACAATGTGTTAAAACACAACAAGCGTTTTAAAATGGAGGTACATCTACCCTTTTAATAGCATGTTCTGATGCTCATCTCTCGTTCCATCAGCTAACAGAATGACTAGGTGTTATGGTTTAACCTGGCAGGCAGCTAAACACCACACAGCTGTTCGCTCACTCCCCCCCCCAACAGTGGGATGGGGGAGAGAAGCGGGGAGAAAAAAAAAAGTAGAATTTGTGGGTTGAGATAAAGACAGTTTAATAGGACAGAAAAGGAAGGGAAAATAATAATAATGATGATAAAAGAATATACAAAATAAGTGATGCACAATGCAATTGTTCACCACCCGCCGACTGATGCCCAGCCAGCTCCTGAGCAGTGGTCATCGCCCCCGGCCAACTCCCCCCAGTTTATATACTAAGCGTGATGTCATATGGTATGGAATATCCCTTTGGCCAGTTTGGGTCAACTCTCCTGGCTGTGCCCCTCCCAGCGTCTCGCTGGCAGGGCATGAGAAGCTGAAAGGTCCTTGACTAGTGCAAGTACTACTTAGCAACAACTAAAACATTGGTGTGTTATCAACATTATTCTCATACTAAACCCAAAACACAGCACTGTACCAGCTACTAGGAAGAATTAACTCTATCCCAGCCAAAACCAGGACAGTATCCACCCCTTATTCTATACCAACTACGTCATGCCCAGGTCTCACGCTTTCCAATACATCCCAATTAATCACCACCACTTTTCCTGTATTTTGATATATACACAAATATCATCATTCCCTTAGTCTATGGGCCATCCCTATAAAATGTTCGTTGAGTTCATTTAGTCCATGACTTTGGGCTCCATCTGTCATAACAGTCCTTCAGGGTAGGAGAGATGCTGTGTGGTGTTGGATTTTTGCATGCTGAAGCCAGTTTTGGTGCCATCACCGCTGCACTTTGCTCGGTTTCGTTGAAGTTCAATCTTCATTAATCTAGGAGTTTCTTACTGTAATACCATTGATATGGCATATAGCCACCACAGAAGTGATAATATACAGTATTACATAGTAATGAACATCATACAATTTTATTCATTGGCTACTCTCACCCAAAATCAAATCCCTTTGAGGTACGCATGGGACTTCCCCATCCTCCCACATCACCTACCAAGTGCACCCAGGTCCTTGAGCAAAAGCAATCCCACAGATAGGTTTGCCTTTGCCTGAGGCAGGAATAACCCAAACTGTTTTCCCCAACATATTTTTTATGTGCACTACAGGGACTTTATCCCCTTCTACAGTACGTAAAAGTTTTGACTGGGCAGGGCCAGCTTGATTGGCAGATCCCCGAGTGTTGACTAACCAGGTGGCTTTTGCTAAATGTGTATCTCAATGTTTGAACGTCCCACCACCCATTGCTCTCAGTGTAGTCTTTAACAGTCCATTGTATTGTTCAATTTTCCCGGAGGCTGGTGCATGACAGGGGATGTGATACACCCACTCAATGCCGTGCTCTTTGGCCCAGGTGTCTATGAGGTTGTTTCGGAAATGAGTCCCATTGTCTGACTCAATTCTTTCTGGGGTGCCACGTCACCATAAGACTTGCTTTTCAAGGCCCAGGATAGTGTTCCGGGCGGTGGCATGGGGCACGGGATATGTTTCCAGCCATCTGGTGGTTGCTTCCACCATTGTAAGCACGTGGCGCTTGCCTGATATAATCAATCTGCCAGGCCTCCCCATATTTATATTTCAGCCATCATCGTCCATACCAGAGAGGCTTTAACTGCTTGGCTTGCTTGATTGCAGCGCATGTTTCACATTCATGGATAACCTGCGCGACAATGTCCATGGTCAAGTCCACCCCTCGATCACAAGCCCATCTGTATGTTGCATCTCTTCCTTGGTGGCCTGAGGTGTCATGGGCCCACCGAGCTAGAAATAATTCACCCTTATGTTGCCAGTCCAGATCCACCTGAGCCACTTCAATCTTAGCAGCCTGATCCACCTGCTGGTTGTTTGGATGTTCTTCAGTGGCCCAGCTCTTGGGTACATGAGCACCTACGTGACGGACTTTTACAACCAGGTTGTCTACCCGGGCAGCAATATCTTGCCACAATGCGACAGCCCAGATGGGTTTGCCTCTGCCCTGCTTCCATTGCTGCAACCACCCCCACAGGGCATTTGGCACCATCCATGAGTCATGATTGAGACAGAGCACCGGTCACTTTTCATGTTCAGCAATATCTAAAGCCAGCTGGATGGCTTTCACCTCTGCAAAGTGACTCCGTTCACCTTCTCCTTCAGCAGTTTCTGCAACTTGTCGTATAGGACTCCACACAGCAGCCTTCCACCTTCAATGCTTTCCTACAATACGACAGCACCCATCAGTGAACAGAGCATATTGAGTCTCATTTTCTGGTAGTTTATTATACAGGGAGGCCTCTCCAGCACGCGTCACCGCCTCCTCTGGCGATATTCCAAAATCTTTGCCTTCTAGCCAGTCTGTGATCACTTCCAAGATTCCTGGGCGACTGGGGTTTCCTATTCAAGCCTGTTGTGTGATCAGCGTGACCCACTTACTCCGCGTAGCATCAGTTGCATGATGTGTAGAGGGGACCCTCCCTTTGAACATCCAGCCCAGCACCGGCAGTCGGGGTGCCAGGAGGAGCTGTGCTGCGGTACCAACCACTTCAGAAGCAGCTCGAACCCCTTCATATGCTGCCAATATCTCTTCTTCAGTTGGAGTATAGTGGGCCTTGGATCCTCTGTATCCCCGACTCCAAAACCCTAGGGGTCGAGCTCGCGTCTCCCCTGGTGCTTTCTGCCAGAGGCTCCAGGTAGCTCCAGTCTCCCCAGCTGCAGTGCAGGGCACATTTTTTACATCTTGTCCTGCCTGGACTGGCCCAAGGGCTACTGCATGAACTATCTCCTGTTTGATTTGTTCAAAGGCTTGTCATTGCTCAGGACCCCATTTGAAGTCGTTCTTCTTCTGGGTCACTTGATAGATAGGGCTTACAATCAGACTGTAATTTGGAATATGCATTCTCCAAAAACCCTCAACACCTAATAAAGCCTGTGTTTCCTTTTTGCTAGTTGGTGGAGACATGGCTGTTATTTTGTTGATCACATCCATTGGGATCTGTCGACGTCCATCTTGCCATTTTATTCCTAAAAACTGGATCTCCTGTGCAGGTCCCTTGACTTTACTTTGGTTTATGGCAAAACCATCCTTCAGAAGGATTTGGACTATTTTCTTCCCTTTCTCAAAAACTTCTTCTGCTGTGTTGCCCCATACGCCAATGTCATCAATGTATTGCAGGTGTTCTGGAGCTTCACCCTCTTCCAGTGCAGTCTGGATCAGTCCAATGGCAAATGGTGGGGCTGTGTTTCCACCCCTGGGGCAGTCGATTCCAGGTGTACTGGACGCCCCTCCAAGTGAAAGCAAACTGTGGCCTGCACTCTGCTGCCAAAGGGACTGAGAAAAACGCATGAGCGATATCAGTTGTGGCATACCACTTGGCTGCCTTTGACTCCAGTCCGTACTGAAGTTCTAGCATGGCCGGCACGGCAGCACTCAGTGACGACGTGACGTCATTCAGACCACAATAGTCTACTGTTAGTCTCCACTCTCCGTTAGACTTTTGCACTGGCCATATGGGACTGTTTAAGGGTGAGTGAGTCTTGCTGATCACTCCTTGGCTCTCCAGTCAGCTGTACACCACACAGCTGTTAGCTCACTCCCCCCCAGTGGGATGGGGGAGAGAATAGAAAAAAAAAAGTTAAACCTTGTGGGTTGAGATAAAGACAATTTAATACGAAAGAAAAGAAAGGGAAAATAACAATAATGATAAAAGAATATACAAACAATTGATGCACAATGCAATTGCTCACCATCCGCTGACTGATGCCCAGCCAGTTCCCAAGCAGTGGACCCCTGAGCAGTGGACCCCCTGCCAGCTTTTTCCCCAGCTTATATGCTGAGCATGACGTCATATGGTATGGAATATCCCTTTGGTCAGCTGGGGTCAGCTGTCCCAGCCATGTCCCCTCCCAACTTCTTGTGCACTCCCAGCCTACTCACTGGTGGGGCAGTGTGAGAAGCAGGAAAAGGACTTGACGCTGTGTAAGCACTGCTCAGCAGTAACTAAAACATCAGTGTGTTATCAACATTATTCTCATCCTAAATCCAAAACACAGCACTATACCAGCTACCTGGAAGAAAATTAACTCTATCCCAGCTGAAACCAGGACAGGTAAAAAGGAGGATCCTGGGAACTTCCAACCAGTCAGCCTCACCTTGATGCCCTGTAAGATCATGGAACAGATCCTCCTTGAATCATAGAATCGTTATTATTAAAGTTGGAAAACACCTCTAAGATCATCGAGTCCAACCGGCAACCCAACACCACCATGCCCACTAAACCATGTCCCTAAGCGCCTCATCTACACGTCTTTTAAATACTTCCAGGGATGGGGACTCAACCACTTCCCTGCGCAGCCTGTTCCAATGTTTAACCACTCTTTCAGTACAGAAATTTTTCCTCACGTCCAATCTAAACCTGCCCTGGCGCAACTTGAGGCCATTTCCTCTTGTCTTATCACTAGTTACTTGGGAGAAGAGACCGACACTCCCCTCGCTACAACCTCCTTTCGGGTAGTTGTAGAGTGCGATGAGGTCTCCCCTCAGCCTCCTTTTCTCCAGGCTAAACAACCCCAGTTCCCTCAGCCACTCCTCATAAGGCTTGTGCTCCAGACCCTTCACCAGCTTCACTGCCCTTCTCTGGACATTCTCCAGCACCTCAATGTCCTTCTTGTAGTGAGGGGCCCAAAACTGAACACAGTAGTTGAGGTGTGGCCTCACTAGTGCCGAGTACAGGGGCACAATCACTTCACTTGAAGATTACATTGAAACATATGGAAGACAGGGAGGGGATTAGAGACAGCCAACATGGCTTCACCGTGGGCAAATCATTCCTGACTAACCTAGTGGCCTTCTATGATGGAGTGACTGCATCAGTGGACAAGGGAAGAGCTATGGATGATATCTACTTGGACTTCTGTAATGCCTTTGATACAGTCCCCTACAACTTTCTTGCCACTAAATTGGACAGATGAGGGTTTGATGGATGGACTGTTAGATGGATGAGGAATTGGCTGGATGGCCACGTCCAAAGAGTTACAGTCAATGGCTCAATGTCCAAGCGGAAACCAGTAACAAGTGGTGTCCTTCAGGGGTCCCTACTGGGACCAATATTATTTAGTATCTTCATCAATGTCATAGTGGGTTTGATTGCACCCTCAACAAGTTTGCAGATGACACCAAGCTCAGTGGTGCAGTTGAATTGCTTGAAGGAAGGGACGCCATCCAGAGGGACCTTGACAGGTTTGAGGAGTGGGCACATGTGAGCCTCATGAAGTTCAACAAGGCGAAGTTCAAGGTCCTGTGCCTGGATCAGAGCAATAAAATTAACTGAGAGCTGCCCTGCCGAGAAGGACTTGGGGGTACTGGTGGATGAAAAACTGCACATGAGCCAGCAATGTGCACTTGCAGCCCAGAAGGCCAATCGTACCCTGGGCTGCATCAAAAGAAGCGTGGCCAGCAGGTCGAGGGAGGTGATTCTGCCCCTCTCCTCTGCTCTGGGGAGACCCCACCTGCAGCACTGTGTCCAGCTCTGGAGTCCTCAGCATAAGAAAGACATGGACCTGTTGGAGCAGGTCCAGAGGACGGCCACGAAAATGATCAGGGGGATGGAACCCCTCTGCTATGAAGCAAGGCTGAGAGAGTTGGGGTTGTTCAGCCTAGAGAAGAGAAGGCTTTGGGGAGACCTTCTTGCAGCCTCTCAGTACTTAAAAGGGGCTTATGAAAAAGATGGGGACAGACTTTTTACCAAGGCCTGTAGTGACTGGACAGGGGGACAATAGTTTTAAACTGAAAGAGGGTATGTTTAGACTGGACATAAGGAAGAAATTTTTTGCACTGAGGGTGGTGAGACAGTGGCACAGGTTGCCCAGAGAGGTGGTCGATGCCCCATCCCTGGAAGTGTTCAAGGTCAGTGTAAGGGACGAGGCTCACATGGCTGTGCTATAAGCACAGACAATGCCCCAAGAGAAAGCTCCAGAAGCCAGCCACGGGGAGGGGCCCGGTGTCACTCTCCTTGACTGACTAATGTCTCAACCACTCCTGGAGCTGGGGTGAGAGAAGACTCTAGAAACCTTGGGCTGGAGCCAATAAATAGGGGCGCATGTGAGCCTCCTTGGGACACTCTCCACACTGACACTCCCCGTTGGCAGGTCCGACGCTGGATCCAGGACTGGTGATTTCTTTGTGTCTCTCTCTACCTCTCTCCTGCTGCTCAGCTCTCTCTTTCTCTTTCTCTCTCCTCCTTCTTCTTGCTATCTGTTTTTGATGTTGTTAAGTAATACAAGGCCTACCTCAACTCCTCACAAAGCCACTTAGCTTGTGTTATATATTAAGACATAGAGGGTTGATGCTTATAGAAGTGTTTGTGCCATTAAAGTTGGAGTTTGTTTTTGGACCTTGAGTGTTATTTCACCTTAATCCACACCGAGGGGATTTGCGGATCTTAGTCACTCTCCCCTTCCTGCAGGTGGGGCGTGACAGTCAGGTCGGATGGGGCTCTGAGCAACCTGGTCTAGTGGAAGGTGTCCCTGCCCATGGCGGGGGGGTTGGACTAGCTGATCTTTAAGGGTCCCTTCCAACCCAAACCATTGTATGATTCTATGATTCTATGTTACATAGACATCTCCAGACTTAAGATTTTCAAATCTCATGTATGTTGTACTACACCACAGCTAGACCTGTAATACTAATAAGACAAGTTAAATGCTCTGGAGATCATTTTCTGAGCTCTGTACAGCCTATATTTGGCGCTGCAGTGCCCAGCTCAGCATTTACATCTGTTATCCCAGTAACACCTTGATAAAAATTTCCAGAGGATCACAAACTTAAATATCAGCTCTCTGAACATCTTCAAATATGAAAGTGTCTAATGTTCAACTCACTGGAATATGGCACATATTTAAAAGCTTAAAATAAATAATGCAGCGTCCATAAAGAAAATGCTTCATTTTTAAGCAAAGCATATTTTTAGGTATTAGAAGGTGTTTTCAGTGTAAAATTCTCATATCCTGGCTGAAAGCAAGAGCTTGGGCAGACACATAAGATAGGAGGAAATAACAATTTCTCAACAGTGCTGCTATTGACTCACTTCCTTAGATTTCCTTGGGAAGATGAAGACAAACCTCCTCTGTATATATTCCAGCAAGATATATCCCTATCTTCCACCCAAGTCCCCTACCTTTGCAGGGGATTGATGCTATGTGCCCTGATTTAGAGGACGAGGACTAGTGCTGCCAATACACATGATCATATGAAGGGTACCTCATCTCGCAGCTTTATCTTGGAAACAGTTTAAGAAAAATGTAAGACTGGTGGGCTAGAGCAAGGGCCAATGGAGGAAGGACTGATCTGTTTGTCCTCTCAGTGGTGATTACAAGCTGCAGGCTGTACTTGCTGGGCTCCCTAAACTAGAAAGCAACCTGTTTATTTCAATGCTGAAGGCAAAAGATGGAGTCAGTTCACTTCATGCCTGAAGGACTCCACTGCTCCAGCCCCTTATTCCAAAAATCATATCTCTGCCAGTGCCACTAAGTGAGAAAGGATGCTAAGTAGCAACAGGTTTGAGAGAGAGACTTCTGATGGTGATGTCTTCCTCTGCAAATACTTAGGTGAGCTCTAGGCCTTGAATGACCATAGGGCCTGGGAAACCTCTGTCCAACTATGTATCTCCTTCAGTGGGCTGTGAAACTAACATCACTAGCCACTTTACAGATTCTTCAGACCCCTTCCTATGGGTCCATAGTGTTTGGGGGACTCTTGCCCCCTAAATCCAGCCAGTTCTGCTGGGTCATGTGGGATAGGCTTTGACAGGTGGGAACAGGAAAGCAGGTTCAGCTGGAGTTCCCTCTAACTTGGGTGAATTCTCAGAAGGGGCCCATGGGGCACCTACCAACCTGTCTCCTGTCACTGACAGCCCAACAGCAGAGTTTAGCCACACTTGGTGGCCTCCTGCCCTTACATTGCCTGCATGCAGGGCAAGTTCTCCTGCAGGTGAGTTTCTTTTACAGCTGCCTGAGGAGGCGCATGTGCACAGCTTGAATAAGTGGCATTCAGTATCTCTTCTCAGCACAGAGTGTAAGTGCACGATAAAGGTCATCTCACTGGAACAAACATTATCAGCCTTGATGAGCCGAGTCCTGCTCTATACCCACAGTGTCACCAACTGCTGGTTTTCAGACCAGGAGACTTTTCCACCTGGTGGGTAAGGAGGGGTCTGTCATCTTCCCTCCAGCCCCTGGACCAGAAGATATTTGATGGGATGAATTGTGGCTAACTCTTGGGTAACATGTTTCTGGCCTCAGCCCTGCTTTAAGAAATTCCTTCAGGTGCTGGTTGCTGATGCAGAAAGCCCAGTCAGGTTTAGCCAGGCCATGCCTAAGCCTGTGTAGGAGGGCATTAGACCTTTTGTTCAGCCAGCTCCTTCTATTGGCTATCAGACTTCTCCAGACATTATACCAAGGTCGTGGCTACATCTTTCGTCCCTTACTTCTCTCTGCTCTCCCTATACAAATCCCTTGTGTAGGGCAGGAATACTGATTCGTGTCTCTTTGGATGTCTTCAAGGTCATTCCACTAATGTTTTGTCTGTAAGCAGTTTGAGTGCTAAATAACCCTTTCCTGGTTTCCTCATTTTTAGTCTGTTCTTTCAATCTTTTTCTTTTTTTACTAGTTCCTTTTTAGAACCATTTTGATTCATCGCTATGTGCTAGGTCCCCTCCTCAGCTCCCAAACTCAAGGAGAGCTTTTTGTTTCAAGCTATCCTCTCTATGAGGAAATCAGCAATGACAATGTCTAGCTTAGAGAAAAGACATATCCAACAGGTCTGTGGAGGATAAAGCTTGCCATCAGAAACCTTTGTAGCTTTTATCACAGAGGTCTGGACAGTGTTGCAGACAGCGATTTCTTCTACCTGGTTGTGTTTCATACCCACTGACAGACGCATTCTCCACAAATTTTTCTGCTCTCTGTGAATCTATTTAAATTTTGGACTGCCCACTGTCTTTTGACAATCAACTCCATAATTTAGCAATATGTTCTATGAAAACAGTTTTGGTCTTGGCCTCATAATGTCATAGAATCATAGAATCATAGAATCATTAAGGTTGGAAGAGACCTCTAAGATCATCGAGTCCAACCGGCAACCCAACACCACCATGCCCACTAAACCATGTCCCTAAGCGCCTCATCTACACGTCTTTTAAATACCTCCAGGGATGGGGACTCAACCACTTCCCTGCGCAGCCTGTTCCAATGTTTAACCACTCTTTCAGTACAGAAATTTTTCCTCACGTCCAATCTAAACCTGCCCTGGCGCAACTTGAGGCCATTTCCTCTCGTCCTATCGCTAGTTACTTGGGAGAAGAGACCAACACTCCCCTCGCTACAACCTCCTTTCGGGTAGTTGTAGAGTGCGATGAGGTCTCCCCTCAGCCTCCTTTTCTCCAGGCTAAACAACCCCAGTTCCCTCAGCTGCTCCTTATAAGACTTGTGCTCCAGACCCCTCACCAGCCTCGTTGCCCTTCTCTGGACACGCTCCAGCACCTCGATGTCCTTCTTGTAGTGAGGGGCCCAAAACTGAACACAGTAGTCGAGGTGCGGCCTCACCAGTGCTGAGTACAGGGGCACGATCACTTCCCTACTCCTGCTGGCCACACTATTTCTGATACAGGCCAGGATGCCATTGGCCTTCTTGGCCGCCTGGGCACAGTGCCAGCTCATGTTCAGCCAGCTGTCGACCAACACCCCCAGGTCTGTCTGTCCCTGAGTTCCTGTGCTGTGATGAGTAAACATTGCCTATTCACCTTTTCCATGCCATAATAGATTTTATAGACTTCCAAGCTGAAGTGGACTTACTGTTCTCCTATAGAAACTAGTCCATATTTTTTATTGTATTGGGCCAAATTTGGCCCTTTCCCTTTTAGCACTTATGGACCTTAGGGCCCATGAAATCTGGATAAATGTAGCACATATGATGCAGGACCAGAAAGAACCTATCTCGTATGGGGAACAGATCATTTCATGAATCTTTGGTTGCCCAGAATGGGTCTCCTCCTTCACTCCTTCTTGCACTTCAGCAGTGCCTGTCCCCTGTCATTAATTTGGGTTTTATTTTTTCTTCTATTTTTCTCCAAAGCTAGGTTCTCTCTCATTCTCTAACTCCCTTTTTACATCTTCCTAGTAAAACATACAACATAAAATTTTAAAATGTTTTTTTCTGCTCAGTGGCTTAGGAAAGGAGATATGCATGAATGGCCTGGCTACTCTAGTAATTATTATGAGACCATCTGTTTGTAAATACATATAGATTCACCCTAGATAATTGGCCAGTTGTAAAGAGATACAGATAACCTTTTCAAGTATTAAACAGGCTGACACCAACTGGATAACCGAAGAACTAGTGGACATATAGCTGCTAGTCAAGAGATGTGATTCCTCATCATCTTGCATTTCATGAAAATAATTTGCAAGTTGATTTACCCCTTGGAAGCTGAGAGCAAAGATTGTTCTTTTTATTTTCAGATTTTCTTTCCTTGTTTAGGAGTGTTTTGGCCTACAATGATTATTTATGACAGCAATGATACTATTGCCCAGGTCTGAGGGAACTGTTTGGTTTCTTTAGGCAAGAGGCCCAGAGTGTTTAATTTCCACTTGAAGGTTAGTATCATGTTCAGAAAGCATGCAGAGAAGAACACTTCATAAATCAATACCTGCATATATGAAAGAATGAGCTGGGTGACAATTTATAAAAGCATTACGTAGTCTATGGACTCTTCTAAAATAGAAAACTCTTCTTTTTTTCAGAAGTGAAGACTACAAATATTTCAGTAAAAGAGCAAAATGCTTGAATTTTCGTATTGAATTGCCATTAACATTCCATATCCTATAAAAGAGCCTAATGGCCTCTTGAACACTCTAGTAATTTGAGTCCATTAGTGTAACAGGCAGGGATTAAAAGCAGAAACAAAGAGATCATTAGCCATGAAAGTTAAACACATCTGTTCGTATTCAATCATTAAAATGACAAATATTTCATCACTAAGAAGCATAGATCTTAGTATAGGAAGATTCAATATAAAATCAGCATAATATAATGTTCTGCCAAACTTACATATTGCTCAGAGGAAGAATTTTATAGCAGCTTCCATCTTAGAATGGAAGTTTCACCTAGTGGATACAGTAAAGGAACCACACAGGTCTGCAGTGCTCCCATCATTGCTTCTGAGATGAAACCACAAACTGAAGAGTCCATTACCCTGATGCATCTTCCTACTGTGTTTAAAAAGCAGGGAAAAGCTGATGTCACGTGTGCAGTCTCCAAAGGCACAAGCTGTTTGTCCACCACATAAGACATCGATGTGCTCCTGATGTGGGGGAGCCTATTCCACTGTCCTAACCTCTGGGATCAACAGCTCCTAAACTGATCCTTGCAGCTTGGTAGAAACAGTACACCCCAGCTTCTGTGAAGCCCTAAACCCTTCACAGGAATGAAGCACCAAAAAAATGCTCTTAGTTTTGTTATTCCTTGAGGGCAGTGTACTCAGTGCTTATCCTTTCACCTTGGGACTATATGTACACTGATAAGGTTGTAGAAAACAATAAATGAAGGTTTTTGTAGAAAAACTGAGTGTTTGTGCTTAATCCCAAAACTGTAATCAAAGCTACAAAAGGGAAAAATAATAAAATGCTTTATCAGGACCTCTCTAAAGCTTGTCCCTAGTCCTTCTTTTATCCAAGCTTTTGTTCCAGCATGTGTCACAGCAACTTGTACTGAGAGTCCAAGCAACATCTGAGCATCACTTCACAGAACCAGCTCTTTTATGGTTTACTGTTTCTCAGTCATTAGCCAGCCTCAGTCCTGTGTCTTAGCTGCTCCCTTTCCCCTTCAATTTACTCCCTAGGGCTAATTATAACAGTTTGTTATTGCTCTTCCTCCATCCGAGGTGGATTACCTTGTTCTGTCTTAAATTCACATATTTCCTGGCTCTGTTATCTAGGCAGAATCTGTATTTAGCAAGATAAATCCTTTATTAAATAACTACTAATCAACTAATACCTAGAGAAACAATTATTAAATACTAGCAATGGATATTTCTATTTCTTTTCCCTGTAACCTCTGGAGCTGAACTCCATCCATCTCCCACTCCTTGGGAGTTTTAGTGAATTTAATCTTTTGTTGTAAATAGAAAAGACCACCAGTCTGGAAGGGATGCATTAGGTAAGAATACAAGATTGTAAAGGCTGTTAAAATCCCATGTAAACCAAATAGTTTGAGAAGTCCCTAATGTAATTTTAGTCCATGACCACATTACCAAGACACCAACCTTGAGACACAGGTTTAATAAAAGTTTCTGGAGCCTGGAACTCTCTTGTATTCATTCCCTCGCCTTTACGTGCCACTGACTTTAGGGGACTCTGTTACAGAAGGGGAAAGTGATATTCATTAAAATGAGTCTGAACACCAGATTTATTTATTTTAATTTCAATTCTGAAGTGCTTTTCCCATTGCATCAAGTGCTTTGCAAATATTAAAGGGTGCAATAGAAATAAAAACTGGGTTTTGTACTTAGCTTAAAGCAGTCACTCCTCGATTCCTAACATCTGACAAGCTGTACCTCTCAAGCCTGAGTGCATGAAACACAGCTCATCACTCAGCTGGGCAACAATTTCAAAGCTGGAGACCTTCTGCCATTGTCCTCCTGGGTGAACCTGGTCATTCACAGTATGGGAATTCATCTGTTCACAGTGGAGAGAAAGCCACACTTCTAAAGTGGTGCCTCTCTCTTCATGAAGTAGGTATCCAAACAAGTGCCTGTTTCTCTCCACTGAATGTATAGGGAGCTTGCAGTCACTCCTGAGGTGTATGCATCTATGCATAGATGTCTGAAGTTTCATTCCCAGGTGAGTGGTGAGAGTTATCCTGACTTCCCTTCTTTGGGCAGCAGCTCTTTTTCGGAAAGAAGGAATTGCCTGGCATTGGTGTGCCTGTTGATTAAAGATGCTAAGAGAGGAGTATCATCCATGTTAAACAGCCTAGTGTCCTGGTTTCTGACCATAGACTACCTCAGGAGAGGGTATTTCAAGGACTCAAAAGGGTACTGGTGGGCTTTTGGTATAGCTGCCTTGGAGATGGAAGAAATTAAACAGCTGTCTACCTTGTGCAGTCTCTTGAAGGACCCTTCTATTTGCGGTTGCTGAAGATCGAAGAACAACACATGCCAATCACCACCACAACGGTGCACCGGCGGCAATATCACACCAACCGAGACTCCCTGATTCCTATGCATAAGATGATTTCATCGACTGGAGAGCCAAGGAGTGATCAGCAAGACTCACTCACCCTTAAACAGTCCCATATGGCCAGTGCAAAAGTCTAACGGAGAGTGGAGACTAACAGTAGACTATTGTGGTCTGAATGACGTCACGTCATCACTGAGTGCTGCCGTGCTGGACATGCTAGAACTTCAGTACGGACTGGAGTCAAAGGCAGCCAAGTGGTATGCCACAACTGATATCGCTCATGTGTTTTTCTCAGTCCCTTTGGCAGCAGAGTGCAGGCCACAGTTTGCTTTCACTTGGAGGGGCGTCCAGTACACCTGGAATCGACTGCCCCAGGGGTGGAAACACAGCCCCACCATTTGCCATTGGACTGATCCAGACTGCACTGGAAGAGGGTGAAGCTCCAGAACACCTGCAATACATTGATGACATTGGCGTATGGGGCAACACAGCAGAAGAAGTTTTTGAGAAAGGGAAGAAAATAGTCCAAATCCTTCTGAAGGATGGTTTTGCCATAAACCAAAGTAAAGTCAAGGGACCTGCACAGGAGATCCAGTTTTTAGGAATAAAATGGCAAGATGGACGTCGACAGATCCCAATGGATGTGATCAACAAAATAACAGCCATGTCTCCACCAACTAGCAAAAAGGAAACACAGGCTTTATTAGGTGTTGAGGGTTTTTGGAGAATGCATATTCCAAATTACAGTCTGATTGTAAGCCCTATCTATCAAGTGACCCAGAAGAAGAACGACTTCAAATGGGGTCCTGAGCAATGACAAGCCTTTGAACAAATCAAACAGGAGATAGTTCATGCAGTAGCCCTTGGGCCAGTCCAGGCAGGACAAGATGTAAAAAATGTGCCCTGCACTGCAGCTGGGGAGACTGGAGCTACCTGGAGCCTCTGGCAGAAAGCACCAGGGGAGACGCGAGCTCGACCCCTAGGGTTTTGGAGTCGGGGATACAGAGGATCCAAGGCCCACTATACTCCAACTGAAGAAGAGATATTGGCAGCATATGAAGGGGTTCGAGCTGCTTCTGAAGTGGTTGGTACCGCAGCACAGCTCCTCCTGGCACCCCGACTGCCGGTGCTGGGCTGGATGTTCAAAGGGAGGGTCCCCTCTACACATCATGCAACTGATGCTACGCGGAGTAAGTGGGTCACGCTGATCACACAACAGGCTTGAATAGGAAACCCCAGTCGCCCAGGAATCTTGGAAGTGATCACAGACTGGCTAGAAGGCAAAGATTTTGGAATATCGCCAGAGGAGGCGGTGACGCGTGCTGGAGAGGCCTCCCTGTATAATAAACTACCAGAAAATGAGACTCAATATGCTCTGTTCACTGATGGGTGCTGTCGTATTGTAGGAAAGCATTGAAGGTGGAAGGCTGCTGTGTGGAGTCCTATACGACAAGTTGCAGAAACTGCTGAAGGAGAAGGTGAACGGAGTCACTTTGCAGAGGTGAAAGCCATCCAGCTGGCTTTAGATATTGCTGAACATGAAAAGTGACCGGTGCTCTGTCTCTATCATGACTCATGGATGATGAGTCATAGCTTGATGGCATTAAGGTACACTGTGCACTGGTGTCTACTAGAGCCTTATAGTCCTGTGGGTCTGATGTGCCAGGCCATCGAATCCACACAGTCCAGTACACCCGGTTGTCCCTCTCCTCCACCTGGCTGGAGGCAGGGCCCCTCTAGTCCTGGTCATAGTATCCGTTACTCACTTCTTGTAAATGTGAATCAAAGGTCCCTTTATTAAAATTGGAAGTAAAATCCACCCTTGTACTCTGTCTGGGGAACTGCTCACTGGAAACTGGAGCAGCAATTTTCCTGGAAGAACCCCCTTTTGTGATTGTTTTTCCTTGCAACTCACGTACCCGTGCCTCTAGGGTCAAGGTGGATTTTCTGTCCCACTTCCTCATGGCATCTCCACGGTCACATAGGTAAAACCATAGGGTGGCCCATGGTGTGTATCCACTATATCCTCTCTCTTGAGCAGAGGGATGCTTACTCCTAATGGCTGAGATATTGGTCCATACAGGTGGGGAGTAGGACATACCCTATTTGACTTGCTGGACCTCCTGGGACAGTTTCTCCACAGCTGAGATGCAGGCCCGTAGGGAGGAAGAGAGACTTTCTTCGTATCCCTGGAGTTGGCCAGTCAATTCATCCACCGTTTGTTCCTCTCCGTCTTTCCAGGTCATTACTGCCAATGAGTTGGCATATGATGATGGTGCGCTCCATACAAACTTCCACCACATGGGTCGTGTGCACTTGACTTCATCTGGATCTTTGGATAGCTGCTTATTATTCAGGTCATCATAAATCACCTCCAGCATGGCTAATTCCCTCAGGTACTGGATATCTCTCTCCATGGTGGTCCACTTGCCTGGGTGACATATAACATCTTCCTTGAAGGGATACCTTTCCTTCGCGCCTGACAGGACTTGCCTCCAGAGGCTGAGGGCTTGTGCCCCTTTTCCAATCACTTTGTCAATGCCCCCTTCCCTGGAAAGGGATCCCAGCTGCTTGGCTTCCCTACCCTCTAATTCCAGGCTACTGGCCCTGTTATCCCAGCATTGGAGCAGCCATGTGACCACATGCTCACCTGGACGACGACTGAAATCTTTTCGCATATCTCGCAGCTCACTCAGGGATAGGGATTGGGTGGTTACCATCTCATTTATGGGTTCTGCTTCTTCCTGCTCCTGTTCTCATGGTGGCCCTGGTTCATCTTCGTCCCTTACTAAACGAGTTGATTTTCTTGTGTATTTCTTCTTGTGTATAGGGGAGACTGATACCGGCACGGGTTGGTTCTCTGGTTCAGCTGCAGTGCCTGTCGCCAGGGTTTGAGTAGCTGCAGTGCTTGTCGTGGGGGCTGGAGTAGCCACAGTGCCTGTCACCGGGGTTTGAGTAGCCACAGTGCCTGTCATAGGGGTTGATCTCTGGATGGTATTCTTAAATAATTGTTTAACATTAAAAAAGACCTGAACCACATTCAGGAGACCTAGCAATAGGACCCTGCTGGTTTGAACATCCCAAGGATATTCAAAATCCTCAAGAGCTGTTGTAAGTAGCCTGAAGGAGAAATGGACGGTGAAGGAGCAGGGAAAACTGTCCCCCCCGTCTCCCCCATAGATTGGTTCCCCGAGGAGAAAAGGTAAAAGGTGCAATTATTAATAGTTTCTGAAAAGTGGCTCCTGAGGTACGGAGATGATGGCAATGCTGAGTACAAATACAGAAGCAGAAATAAAAAAATTAGTCTCATGACCAAAAATTTTATTGCATCATAAACCAGTAGTGTTACACAGTGCAGCAAAATGATATCATTGATCCAGCTCTCAGAGGTGATAGACAGCAAAACAGGGAACATATACAGCAAGTAATGTTTTACATAACACAACTTTGAGAACAAGCATGACAACTTTGAGAGTAAATTAATCAACATTGTGACCAGTGACTGTAAAATCAATATGATGACTGCTTTTAACAAATTTGCCTTAACACCCTTTGGTCAGATCTGTTGTTATCTCAACCCTTTGTGCCCCACATTGGGCGCCAAAACAACTGTTGTGGTTTAACCTAGCAGGCAGTGAAACACCACACAGTTGTTCACTCACTCCCCCACCCCCCCAGTGGGATGAGGGAAAGAATCGGGAAAAAAAAAGTAAAATTCATGGGTTGAGATAAGGACAGTTTAATAGGACAGAAAAAGAAGGGAATAATAATAATAATAATAATAATAATAATAATAATAACAACACAAAATAAGTGATGCACAATGCAATTGCTCACCACCTGCCAACCAATGTCCAGCCAGTTCCCAAGCAGTGGTCACTGCCCCCTGGCCAGCTCCCCCCAGTTTATATACTGAGCATGATGTCATATGGTATGGAATATCCCTTTGGCCAGTTTGGGTCAACTCTCCTGGCTGTGCCCCCTCCCAGCGTCTCGCTGGCAGGGCATGAGAAGCTGAAAGGTCCTTGACTAGTGTAAGCACTACTTAGCAACAACTAAAACATCGGTGTGTTATCAACATTATCCTCATCTTAAATCCAAAACACAGCAGTATTCCAGCTACTAGGAAGAAAATTAACTCTATCCCAGCCAAAACCAGGACAACAGTTAAAGTAAAATGAAAGGTACAACATATGTATTCCAAAAAAAATGTTGATACTTTTTCAACAGACTTAAAACTTTGCTGGTGAGACAACTAAAGAGATGATAAAAACTAATAGGGTGCTACTGAGAGTGGACAATCTAAGCTATTCCGAGTAAGGGCTCATTTCCCCAGCAGGGTCTTGGCGTTGTATTTACTGCTTGAGTGCATCGCCTGCTGCGTTCTGTGACTAGTGCAATAACAGATCCTGCTGGACTCTACTTCTGATCAATCAACACTGGCATCTTCCTGTAGCTTTGCTATTAAAAAGTAGAGGGAATTTTTTAAGCAAAGGCCATTCATGTAATTAAAATAATACTAATAATTTGCAAATGAGCACAGTTTAAGGCAAGTCACTAAAAAGCTTATTTTCTTTCAAAAGTTTGGGATTATAGAATGCTACTAATTGATATTTTTTTATGCCTTCCAGGTTCATTTGCAGAAGCTGGACTTGTTTAGTGGTGTGTATTACCAGTACATTGGCAATGCACACAAGACAGGAAAACACATGTATTAAATGGGTTCTTGTTGCTTTGCATCAGTGAGTTCATCTGCATGCAGGAAAAAATGTTCTAAACATTAGCATCAGTGGTGCATACTAGGGGCTAGAGATAACTACTGTGAAAAGTAACTTGTTCAAAATGTAACATCAACTTCACTGTAACAACACCCTCTTGAGTTCACAAACTGTGGTGTGACAGACTATTTCTGGTGCAAAATGCTTATGGAAGATTGGGTTTGAGAGATATAGATAAACCTGAGAATACTCATATGTTTTAATTTTTTTTTAACTGTAAGAATTTGTACTGAAAGTCCTGCAGCACTCATTCTCTGGGTAGAACAAAAGTGCTTTTGTGTGATCAGTCTGATCAATCATGAAATAAGCAGTGCTGCTGAAATGTGTCTGCATAATTATATATATTACATTTGCAAAATGTGAACAATGAAGGATGTCACAGTCAGCTTGTGCTTTTGAATGTGTTGCAAGAGCTGAATTAATTTAATGAATTATTGTGTGTGAATTATCTGCTTGGTTACAAATTCCAATCTAAATCGCATGTTCCTTTTGCTTTACATTTTGCCCTAAGTACAGATGATGACACAGATATATTTTTCTTGCTTTTCTGGCTGCTCTTAGCTACCAGTTCTAACTATCATTAAAAGGTGTGGCAAAAGGCAGCAGTAGCAGCTGAGGATGTTTGAAGGTGAATTATCTAAATATTTGAACTGACTCCTAATTGACTCAATGCTGAAGTTTCTCATGCTGATAGGTTTGACATTCTTCTATGCAATTCTCTTTAGGCCCTGACTCATAGTAGGAAGGAGATGGCATAATCAGAGAGGTGAACTCCAATTAAAGGAGGGAACATCCCAAATTATTTTTTGTTCTCATTGAGGAAAAAAAAAAAATTGAAGCAAGGACCAGGAACTACATGAATGCAATATGGTAATCACTTACTGCAGAAGAAACTGTAGCACAAGGATTTTGGATTACAAGGAAAGCAACTATTAAACAATAGAATAACAAAGTTCAGAAAATGACCCAGCCAAAAGTCAGCTAAGATACATAAAAGTCACTGTCAGTAAGCAACAAATAAGAAACTGCAGAAAGAGCAGCAGGCAATGGGGACATTCCAAAGGTGGTTGGTTAAAAACCACAATGTGAAAAGGGGAAAGTGAGACTATTCTGAAGAAAAAATAATTGAATGTTTTTTGCCTTAAAAGAATTGTAACTCTGGAAGGTTAATGTTGTCACATTGTCCTAGCACTGAACTTGAACCTGCAAGAGTACAGGACTGCTCCACAACATGTCAAGACAAGCTAGATTAAGTAACACTTCTGGTAGCGAAAATTTCAAAATGAGGTTCTAATTTCAAAAAGCTTTTTTTCCCTCTGCTTATGTTTTTAAACTACCTTACCTTGTATATGCCTGGTTCGTATATCTTCCCATTACCATTTTTGTGTGAGAAAAGACTGAGAAAATTCTGGAGGAATGATCCTGTCTGGAGTGAGTAAAAAAGCATGTGCATCTTTGAGAGACAGGTGGAAAACTGAGCTTACAAAATGAAGGCAGGTGCAAGTTTACCACTGTAAAAGTAACAACCCCAGTAACAGCTAGGAGTGTGTCCATATTCAGCCTGAACTCAAAGCCAAACTTAAAGCAAAAATTTATTTTCTGCTCTTAAGATTGAAACTAGTGTGCAAATACTATGTACAAACATGACCTTTCACAAAGCAAAAAAAGTAGTTTACTTTAGGTTTTGGGAAATGCAGGCAGGCTTTGGAGCACTGGTTCACCAAATCTTTAGGTGTGACAGCATAAATGCCCAAAACTCATATGTAGTTGCAAGAGAATAACCATTTACATTTCCTTGTTTTGCTAGTTATTTTATGTGTGACTTCTCCACTGACCAATGAAATAATTAGCAATGTTTCCATTTACTCCAGTTATCTTTGGGAGCGTATTGTGTATATCAATTAGCTCTGGTAGCATATTGTGTAAAACTGCACATTTTCCTTTCTATTTGCCAAGTGGTGAGATATATCATCCCACAGGGGTTATACAACTAGATTTTTCCAATAATAAAATAATAGCAATACTTACAATTAAGAAACTCACACCTAGTGATTTCTAGTGCTTAAAAGAGAAAGCCTAACTCAACCACCCCAGAAAACAGCACAAGCCAGTAACATAGACTCAACCTCTAGCAAATCTTTACAGACAAAACAGCATTTCTTCATTAAATATCTATTTCTTGCTGCCCTTTCAGTTCCATTTTGTAAATTAATCTGCTCAGCAGAAAGCCTAGAATTTGAAGGTATAATTTACACAGGAGAAAACCCAGATTTTGCCTGCAAGTTTTCTCCCCTTGTATTCTCCTCAGTCTCTCTCAAAAGTAATTCATCTGGCTTACTTTCTAGGGCTGGAAACACAAGACTTCCCCCTACTTTAATCTGCTTTTTATCCTCATTTTCACTCTATTAACTTCTTATTTAGCCTAGGTTCCTGAGGTGAAGCGTTTATGCTAACCCAACAGCTAAAGTTGTACTAGTAGCTAATACGTATCAGAAGCTTCTCTTAGACTATATGTATTGTAGAGGTGTTAATTAAATATTGATTCTCCTGACACTTTTCTGCATTTTAACCACCACAATTTCAGGGTTGTTATTTATTCATTTGTGTAGACAATCTTCTTTTCTTCATCTGTCTTCAATAAATACTATTGCAGAATGAGAAGTGTGGCTGGGGTAAAGGAGAGGGTAAAGGGAACATTTACCATAGTTAGCAACTCAGCTAGAGAAGACTTTAAACAATTTGGGCCATCTTTGTCAACCTCTACCTGTACCTCCTGTGTCTATAAAGCTCTGCATCTGCGAATGCAAGTTGCTAAATATGCTGTTACTCTTCTTTAAATACATATATTACACAAATAATGAGACACTCTTCACTACAGCTCAGCAGACTTGATAGTTGCCTTTGAAAATTTGTCCATGTGTATTTAATTGTCTTAAAAGGACAACATAAAAATTTGAGTGACAGTGAGTATCTAGAACATGTGAATCACCTCGTAAACATACTCAGCAATTTACTCAAAACAATACTTTCAGCCATTTTTAATCGGTCAACCACAGTATGTTAGCTGAGAAGATGCACATCCATGCAGTGAAGTTAGCCTTACTGACAACAGGCTTTCTTTTTTTAGCTACATTTTGCAAACCTTTCAGAAGTAGTCCATGGCTCCCAATATTCGGTGGTTTACAAACTTAAAATCCTTCATAAAATCCATTTCTCCAGACTCAGTGGACAAATGTCAATTTTTTTCTTCAATAACAGAATGGCAAAGTAATAAAGAACTCTGAAATAATGGACTAGTTAATTCCCCCCCTTTTTTTTTTAGAATAGGCTTTTTCTAGAAGGACCTGCTCCTACATTTTGATTAGGTTGCTTGAAAATACTTTGATTGGAAAAGCTAATTGAACATGACTCAGTGATGAGTCAGACCCAATAGGAGTCAATGATGAGATACACTTGCCAGAAACGAAAATCAAATTCTGGGAAGTATTAATAGCAGTGTCATAAGTGAGACATTGGAGGTAATTATTCTGCTCTATTTGGTTGTGGTGAGGATGTAGGTGATGGTAGTCTGCCTGGTTTGGGCACCTTACTTAATGGATGATAACAAATTGAAGAGAGTCTGGAAGAAACAGACAAAAGCAATAAGAGGCCTAAGAAGTATTACCTATTAGGAAAAGTGACTGTAAGATTATTATCTTAGTTATGTAAGGCACTTTTATTGTCACTTGTTCACTGATGAGAGGAGAAGTAAACAGCTTACATCACAGCAGTGGCTGTGCCTACTGTCCCGAAGGGCGTTTATTTGTCCCAGGGAGGCATCCCTGGCTTCCCGTTGCGGGGTGCAGGCTCACCGGTGCCGCCCAGGGCCCCACTGCAGCACTCAACCCTTGAAGCAGATCCTGGCTCAGCTACTGTTCCACTGCATGTTGCACCTACTCACTCCCACATCTCTGTAGCCTGGCCTTCAGCTCCGTTCCCACTTCCTATGGTTCTGGCCCACAGTGTGGGTTCCTGCCATGGCATGGCAGCAATGAATCCTCTCCAGGTGCCTGTCTGAAAGAAAAAATCTGGCATGCCAGTCCCTAGCATTGCAGGGAGACACACAGCACAGTCACTGCTCTGTTGTCCCCTTCCAGGCACACCTGCATCCTTAAGCAAAAATGTACAGGTGTGTTTGAAAGAATCTGGACTAGAGTAATTCTTAAGAGTCTAATCAAAGAAGAACTGCAGACAGGATAACCTCCTATGTGTTCATGAGACTCCCACAGACTGGCGGAGACATCTGTGTCCCAGGACCACCCCTGTGCCTCCCTGCACAAGGAGACAAGCAAAGGCAAGTCATGCAAAGGGCTGGAGCAGATGATGATCTAGTGTGTGCATGGTAGGTGTCCCAGACTTGTGTTTCTTTGCTGTGCCTTGCTTGGAATAAGTGGACTGAAAATGTTTGGGATGCCCTACTGAAAATGGAAAACACCTTCGAGACGATTGGCAGAGACCTGTACACCACACCACCAGGACACACCTTGCTAGCCATCAAGATGCAGCAGTGGTCAAACACACTGTATTTGAAATGCATCTCTGCTCATTACAAGCTTCCCCCAACACATCCTCCTTGGAGTACTTTTTGAGGATGATGAAAACCAACCTAACCCATGCTGAGTGGGTACACATCCATGGAAATACTGCTTCAGTGTGTATTGGGTTTGTGTGGCAAGGTTTTGGTAGCTGGGGGGTTACAGGGGTGGCTTCTGTGAGAAGCTGCTAGAAGCTTCCCCTATGTACAACAGAGCCAATGCCAGCCAGCTCCAAGGTGGATGCACAAAGCTGAGCCAATCAATGACGGTGGTAGCGCTTCTGTGATAATATATTTAAGAAGGAGAAAAAACTGCTGCGCAACAGCAGCTGGAAGAGAGGAGTGAGAATATGTGAGAGAAACAACTATGCAGGCATCAAGGTCAGTAGAAAAGGAGGGGGAGGAGGTGCTCCAGGCGTTGGAGCAGAGATTCCTCTGCAGCCCCTGGTGAAGACCGTGGTGGGGCAGCCTGTCCCCCTGCAGCCCATGGATGTTAACAGTGGAGCAGATATCCACCTGCAGCCTGTGGAGGACCCCAAGCTGGAGCAGGTGGATGCCCAAAGGAGGCTGGGACCCCATGGGAAGCCCGTGCTAAGGCAGGCTCCTGGCAGGACCTGTGAGTCCATGGAGAGAATCCCAAGCTGGAGCAGGTTTGCAGGCAGGACCTGTGACCGTGTGGGGTCACCCTACTCTGATCTGATTGCTAATAAATTAATTTCCCTGAGTCAAGTCTGTTTTGCCCATGACGGTAATTGGTGAGTGATCTCTTCTTTGTCCTTACCTTGACACACAAGCCTTTTGTCGTATTTTTTTCTCCCTGTCCAGCTGAGGAGGGGAGTGATAGAGCGACTTAGTGGGCACCTGGAGTCCAGTCAAGGTCAACCCACCACAAGTGAAACCCCAAGCAGCCCTGGAATATGACTATATTCATCCTTCTCAGTGACATGCTATGCATGCAGCAACTCTGCTGAGCCCCAAGTGACCCAATAATGAACACAAAAGCATTACTGGGTTATGGAGGGCAGGACTGTAGATGGATGGAAGGGCACAGATGCCTTAGCAAGCCCCTGAGTGATATTCCCAAGGATAGATAGGGGGAAAGAGGAAGAGGCTGTGTCATGATAGAGGAAGGGGTATTGGAATGAGAAAAAAGAGCATGTGCCTCTTATAGAGATGGATGGAAATGGAGCTTGTAAACTGAAGACGGGCAGAAAGTTACCACTGTAAGTGCCACAGCTGGGTAAACCCCATTTCTGCTCTCTGTGGTTGTTGTTTCCAAGAATGCCTAGGGTGGAGGAGCCGCAGCGAGAGGCCCCATCTGTCCCCAGCCCCACAAAACAGCTGCCTGGCATGACTCTAATGATTTTCCATCTCTTACATGACTGTAGTTGGCATGTTGGCAGGCATGTCTACACCACCCACCCTATCAGCCCCAGTGAGAGGAATTTGGTCTTCACTATTTTTTGGGAAGTTTCTAAAAGATTTGTAAGCTGCAATGAGCGATTCAACGTTCATTTGTATCAATAGAATTTGTGCAATAAAATGCTCTGTTTGTCAAAATAACGAGTCGTCTCTAGTGGTAAAGTACACAAGAAAAACAGCGTTCCTAGGACTGGAGTTCTCCCATCCTGACACAGTGGGGAAACAGTTCAGGTGAGCTGTAACCACTAGGGCACAATGGAATCCCTCCTGGTGTCTTTTCCATACCAGACAGCACGTAACTAAATGTAGAGGTCTAATTTCTGCAGGAAAGCAGTTAAAATGCCCAAACATGCATACAAAGAGCCATTTTAGATGCCCTAGAATAACTAAGATATATGCACAGATCTTGCAGATGTGAACCCAGGATCCATGGGAGATCTGTGAAGTGTCATCAATGGAGCTGGTAGGACATCCAAGGATATCTAAAATGCCACTAGGCACATAACTGTAAGCGCTGGCATTGTTATGGACAGAGTTACCAACAGAGAAACATTCGGTTACCTACAGATAAAGACCCGTTGTTGTTTGGGAGTTGGTGGTGGGCCTGAGACCTCTGGACAGAGCAGACGGGTACAGCCCAGCACTGTGCCAGCAGTCACCTGACTGCTCCAGGTCAGGTGAGACTCCTCTCACTACCCAAAGTGACACCATGGAACCTGTTTTCAGTTGACTGAATCCTGCTCTGTGCAGCCAGCTGTGGACTAACACCCTGTAGACGAGCGTGAATGGAGTTCTCAGCATCACAGTTGAAATTAAAACAGATATTCTCTGCAGTGTGAGATGCCCTAGCGTATCCCACCTGACTGATGTAAAAGGGTGTGCATTTTTCCCAGGCCCAGTGTCCTATGTGCCAGTTTCATGCATGCTCACAACAACCCCATGCAGCGCTACAGGCTTGGGGAAGAGTGGGTGGAAAGCTGCCTGTCGGAAAAGGACCTGGGGGTGTTGGTCAACAGCTGGCTGAACATGAGTCGGCAGTGTGCCCAGGTGGCCAAGAAGGCCAATGGCATCCTGGCCTGTATCAGAACTAGTGTGGCCAGCAGGAGCAGGGAAGTGATCGTGCCCCTGTACTCGGCACTGGTGAGGCCGCACCTCGACTACTGTGTTCAGTTTTGGGCCCCTCACTACAAGAAGGACATTGAGGTGCTGGAGCGTGTCCAGAGAAGGGCAACGAGGCTGGTGAAGGGTCTGGAGAACAAGTCTTATAAGGAGCAGCTGAGGGAACTGGGACTGTTCAGCCTGGAGAAAAGGAGGCTGAGGGGAGACCTCATCGCTCTCTACAACTACCTGAAAGGAGGTTGTAGCGAGGTGGGTGTTGGTCTCTTCTCCCAAGGAACTAGCGATAGGACGAGAGGAAATGGCCTCAAGTTGCGCCAGGGCAGGTTTAGATTGGACGTGAGGAAAAATTTCTGTACTGAAAGAGTGGTTAAACATTGGAACAGGCTGCGCAGGGAAGTGGTTGAGTCCCCATCCCTGGAAGTATTTAAAAGATGAGTAGATGCGGCACTTAGGGACATGGTTTAGTGGGTGGTGGTGTTGGGTCGATGGTTGGACTCGATGATCTTAGAGGTCTTTTCCAGCCTCAATGATTCTATTATTCTAACTGGCACCAGGTAGGCACATTAAGCACCTGAATTGCTCCCTGGTGTTTAGACATTACATTTATTTGCCTGCACCCTCATGCTGAACTCTACCTCCCTCTCCCCAGTCCCTGCCAATAAAGAGGAGACTGAGGGGTGGTGGGAAGGGATGGGAGGGGGCGGTGAGGGTCTGCGAGGTGACCGCAGCCCCAGGGAAGAGGCTGACGCCACACAGACGGGAGCAACCGCAGGCTCTGTGTGTCAGCCATCTGCCCCAGGGGCCTGAACTATGGGGTTTGTGGGTGCCCCTGCGTTAGAGCATGTTTCAGGATCCCACATCAGTCCTTGGCACCAGCCTTGGTGATGCAGTGGCCATGTCACAATGGGTGGCAATGGGCAGTGGGGGTGTGGTAATGGTGTCACAGTGGTGTCACAGTGGGTCAGTAACACAGCCCCCAGTCGGGTATAAGAAGGGGTGAGGGCACGGGCAGGCCCTAGACTGGGAGGCAGCACCTCCCAGCACCCAGGTGAGGTGAGGTGAGGTGAGGTGAGGTGAGCTGAGCTGAGCTGAGGGCAGGGCAGGGCAGGGCAGGGCAGGGCAGGAGGGGCCACTGCCTTTTGTGGGGCTGAGCCTGGGGGTGGGTGAGGCAGATGTGGCACCGCCAGTCTTTGCCTGAGGCTGGGACAGCCCTGGGCAGGGGACAAAGGGCTTGCTGGGGGTGCTGTGGGAGGAGCAGGTCCCCAGGCCTGGGGCTTGGGGTCCTGTGCTGGAAAGTAATTTCATCCCGCTTCCCCTGCAGAGTCGGCAGAGGAGTGCCTGAAGCCCCGGCGGTGCTGGGGCGGGTTTCAGGAGTGCTCGCTGCCCACTGTCGCTGTGTCTGCCATGAAGCGCAAGGCCCCAGACGCAAGGGAGAATGGTGAGAGCAAAGTGAACCCACACATCCCTGTGGCCCGCGGCCAAGCAAAGGGGGTGTCGGGGTGGTCTGTGTGTGGCTGCAAGCCTTGCAAAGGGAGGCTGGAAGCCCCCAACTGCCTGGTGCAGGGGCCATGCTCAGCAAAGGGGCCTGGGGCAAGGGGAGGCTATGTGGGGAGGGGAGGTGTTGCTGGGGCTGGCTGGGAGCAAGGAGGCCTGACAGGACGGGATGGGGGTGCAGGAGAGGGTAGGAGAAGCACGAGCCAGGACAGAGCTGTAGGCACCGAGGCCAAGGAAGGGGCCTGCCTTTGGGGCTGTCGAGGGCCAGCAGGACAGGAATTGGCACAGGAGGGGATTTTGGCAATGGCAGGACGTGCTGTGTGGAACACAGGGGCTGGGTGCAAAGGCAGTGCCCCAAAGCATGCAGCGAGGCACTCTGTCGCCCGATACAAGCTAGAGCTTTCCCTGGCCCCTCTCGTGACTCCTGCCCACCATGCACGTGCCTGTTGTAACAAACATAGGCACTTGCCATGCCTGCAATGCCCCTTTCTCCCCAAAGCCATCAAGTGCTCTTCCCGCAGCTCCAGCCCTGCCTGTCACCCAGCAACCCAGTGGGCCTTTGGAGGGAAATCCCTCTACAAGGATGCTTTTGCCCACCCTAGAGAGCTGCTCAGCACTTGTGGCCTTTGCTCTCCCCTCTGCAGCATGCATGCTGTGCGGTCGGGCAGATACTGACCCAGATATTTATGGGGAGAAGTGCCAGGATAACGGTGTCTGCATCCATGAGAATTGCCTGGTGAGTTCCCCTGGGGCTGTCCCCAGCTTTCCCCTCGTACCCTAGCCCAGCAGCCTGGGCTCTTCCGTCCCCAGCCTGGCAGGATCGAGGCGTGTGGGACTGTGCTCACAGCCCATGACCTGCCCAGATCCTCTCTAAGCACCATCCAGCAGTAGTGGTCCCTGCGTCACCCACCTAATATGCTCCTGGACTGTCCTGTTTTTCAGTATCTGGCCAACGGGCTTTTCTCGAGGCAGGCAAGGAACAATGAAGTCCACAACATCCGCCCTGAGGACGTTCGACAGGTGGTGAAGCAGACCATTAGGAAGGTGAAGACCTCATGGGGGGTGTGTGGGGGTGTTGTGCCAGAACGGGTGGAGCCTGCACCACGGGAAGGAAATCCCGGTGTTTCAGGCAGCCCCAGGCAACACAAGTCCCAGGAGCTCCAGAGAGGCTCCAGCATAAGCAGGGACCGCAGTCCACAAGGTGGATCTGCAGCATGTGGACTCAGCAGATGCCTGCACCCTTGCCAAAGGTTTGGGGCAGGCCTGGGGGGCCCAGAGCACATCTCTGACAGGAGGGCTGTTGTGCTTTTTACAGACCTGCTATGTCTGTGGCGAGAGGGGGGCCACCATTACCTGCCAGGGGAAGAAATGCAAGCGCAGCTTCCATTTCCCCTGCGGCCTCGAAAATGGATGCATCTCTCAATTCTTTGGGCAGCACAGGTAAAGGGCTGAGGGCCCTCGTGCTGGGCCTCCTCTGCCTCTGTGCCCCTCCTGCCAGCAGTGGCCAAGCAGACGAGGAACCTGCTTGTTGTATCCCACAGTGACTCCTCCAAAGTGCCCTCCTGGAGCCAGAGCCAGGATTTGGAGGGCTCATTTATGCCCCCTTCCCTATGCTCTGGGTGCTGGAGCAGAGCAGGGTGGTCCACCCTCAGCAATGCCCTGGGAATCGCTTATTCTCAGCCCCCAGGAAGCCTGGGAGGCTTTCCTGGCTCAGGGCTGGGAAAAGACTGTCTTTGCATGGCCTCACCCCTTCATAAGGCCTCCACACTCCTCCGTCTTTGTAAGGCCTCGTCCCTGCTCGCAAGGTCTGTGCCTGGACAGAAGCTCCCCTATGCTCGTCTCGGAGGACTGATGCCTGTGACTCAGACAGAACATGTCAGGGCCCTGGGATGGGCAATCCACGGGAAGGGTATGGGAAGAGGGACATGTGTGCACTGCCTGTGTAGCAGTCAGCCTCCACGCTCCTTTGGGTAGCCTTGTCCAGAACGAAGGAAGGACTCAGCACTTCCTGACCTTGCCCACCTCTTCTTCCATCTCCCACCCAGGTCCTTCTGCCAGGAGCACAGGCCAGCACAAACAGTGCAGGCGCACCAGGACGGCCAAACCTCATGTGTCATTTGCCTGGAGCATGTGGAGGAGAAGCTGTCCTACCAGACTATGGTGTGCCCCAGCTGCAGGCAGGCATGGTTCCATCGGGGCTGCATCCAGGTACGAGGCCCTTCCTGTGCCCCTTAGGCAAGGCAGGTGCCTGGTAGCAGTGCCCTGCTCACGCTGCTTGTCTGACTCTCTTGCAGCAACAGGCTTTCCACGCTGGGCTGCTTTGCTTCCAGTGCCCCCAGTGTAATGACAGGGAGAAATTCCTGCCAGAAATGTCTTCCCTGGGGATCCAAGTCCCCGCCAGGTTGGTCCTCGTCTGCCCTTCCGCTACGCCCACAAGACAGACGAGCTGTGCTGGGCCAGCCCAGAGGCTCTCTGCCCAAGCTCTGTCGCCCACGAGAGGGGCTGCTGAGAGAAGGGGAGGATAGGGGCTCCCAGGCAGGGATGCACCAGACCCCGGAAACTTGGCCTTCGGAGCAAGAAGCGGGGTGCTTGTGGATTTGAGTTTTGGAGGAATTTGCTCCTCCCAGAACTTGCCTGGTGGTTTTTCTCAGACCTCAACTCAACTTCTTACCTCCATGCTTCTTTGGGGCAAAGGCAGCCCCTGCTTCCCTCCTAGTTTTCTCCCCAACCCCGCCAGGCCCTTGACAACAGAGGTCAAGGTTGTCTGGGGCTCAGAGAGGCAACCAAACTGGCTGCACAGGGCTCCCCAGGATTCCTGGTGCTCAAGCGTCTGGCTATCCTAGATGCCTGACTCGATCCTGAGTCTGCCTTATGCTTGTGGCAGGGGAGTCTCATGACCTTCCTTTTCTTTCACATGCAGACAACCATCATGGGAGGCTGGCGTTGGCTTTACAGATATGTACCAGAGGCACAGCCGATGCGATGCCAGCCTGTGCCTCTATGCCCAAGGCAGGGAGCAGGCAGAAGAAGAGGGGTAAGTCACCTAAACAGCAATTTCCCCGCTGGAATTGCTGGCAGCAGATGCCTTAGTCTCATAGGGACTAAGATCTCTCCAGATCCCTATGTTAGGCTGTGCAAGAAAAGCTCATCTGCACACCCAGAATGTGTAAATAGCGTCTGGTCATTATGCTTGTCTGGCCATGCCCACTGCCTGACCAGTGCAGTCTGTCCTATTGCCTGGCTAAATCATGCACTAGCCCACCTGCGCACCCACAGAGGAGCACAGAGAGCCAGTGGCAGGTGGGGGGAGCCCAAAGAATACCTTGCCCCAGCTACTCATGGGAGGCCCATCCCAGGAGCCATCAGCACATCAGAGGCCCAGGTCCTCAAGCCCAGCTCCGCAGAGAGGCCCAAAGGCGGGCAGGAACCTAAAGAAAGGGCTCAGAAGAAGGAACACCCTGTCCAGGCCCCTCCCAGGGCTGTTCCAGGAGAGCCATCAGTCCCATTGTCCAGGCGTGAAACCCATCCAGATGAGTCAACACTGTGCTCGCGTAACTGCTCTGTGTGTCTGTTCGTGACCTGTGTGGCCAACCCCATATATGTGCATATATGTGGTGTTTAGGTGTGTGTGCCTACTGGGAATACATCTTCAACCTCTCTGCTGGTTGGATGGGGTGCGATACATTTTCTCCCTAGGCTCTGAAGGCCTTACGAAGGGGTGGAGAGGGGTAACTGCAGGGCTTGAGGAAGAGGGAAAGGGACAGCCCTTTCTCAAGGCCACGCTGAGCTGCCAGGCCAGATGGCATGCCCCTGCTACCACTGACCAAGTGGTTGTCCAAGCCACGGAGGGAGGGTTTGCCTGGGCTCTTGAGCTCACCCAGGGCTCTGGGAGCAAGACTCTTGGCACTAAGTTGGGGCCATCTCAGGGAGCTCCGCTGGGCAATCCTTCCCTCAGGTCACTTGACAAAGTGGCTGCCTCCCTGGTGTGACTGCCAGCCCTAGCGGCCGCGGCCACCAGCCTGTTTTCTTCCCCAGGCCATGGTACCTGCTCCTGTGCTCCTCCTGTGCTGCCAAGGGCACCCACAGATGCTGCTCTGCCTTGAAGGACAGTGCAGCCACATGGGAGTGTGAGGACTGTGCTGGTGTGAGCACTGGTAAGAGGCGAACCTGGGCCCCCCCGTGGAGCCCCCTTGGTGCACAGGGTGGGGTTGGCGGAGGCTGTCTACCTCCGGGATGGGTAGGGGCACCACTCTGGGGTGTGGGGCCGTGCTGCTGACCTCTTGCCTCCCCTTACAGCCTCCAGCATGCAGCCAGAGACAGCTGGCCCCAGCAGCACCGGCCAGGCAACATTGTCCCACAGCTCCCTGGCTCCCGAGACATGCAGCCGGTCAGGCCAGACAGGGCCAGACCCATGGGCAGGCTGCTCGCGGATAAGGACCTGGGCCAAAAAGCCTTACAGCCGGCACTGAAGAGCCAGAGCTTCCACCGCCTGGTGGGCTCCTGCTGGGCAGCTCTGCAGGCCAGGCCTCATGGTAGCTCCCATGGATGGCAGAGGCACCCAGCCCCTGCCGGAGGGAGTCCCACGGGTCCTGCTGTGTGCACCCACCCGTGTGCACAGTCCACCCACCCTGTGAGCCCCAGTGAGAGGAATTTGGTCTTTACTATCTTTTGGGGAGTTTCTAAAAGATTTGTATGCTGCAATGAGCGATTCAACGTTCATTCATATCAATAGAATTTGTGCAATAAAATGCTTGTTTGTCAAAATAATGAGTCGTCTCCAGTGGTAAAGTACACAAGAAAAGCAGCGTTCCTAGGACTGGGTTCCTCCCATCCTGACACAGTGGGGAAACAGTTCAGGTGAGCTGTAACCACTAGGGCACAATGGAATCCCTCCTGGTGTCTTTTCCATACCAGACAGCACGTAACTAAATGTAGAGGTCTAATTTCTGCAGGAAAGCAGTTCAAACAGACACCCACCTTGCTATAACCTCTTTTCAGGCAGTTGTAAAGAGTGATATAGTCTTCCCTGAGCATTCTTTTCTTCAGGCTAAACAACCCCTGTTCCCTCAGCTGCCTCGCTTAAGACTTGTGCTCTAGACCCTTCACCAGCCTCGTTGCCCTTCTCTGGACACGCTCCAGCACCTCAATGTCCTTCTTGTAGTGAGGGGCCCAAAACTGAACACAGTAGTTGAGGTGCGGCCTCACCAGTGCCGAGTACAGGAGCATGATCACTTCCCTACTCCTGCTGGCCACACTAGTTCTGATACAGGCCAGGATGCCGTTGGCCTTCTTGGCCGCCTGGGCACGCTGCCGGCTCATATTCAGCCGGCTGTCAACCAGCACCCCCAGGTCCTTTTCCAACAGGCAGCTTTCCAGCTACTCTTCCCCAAGCCTGTAGCGTTGCATGGGGTTGTTGTGACCCAACTACTAGACCCGGCACTTGGCCTTGTTGAACCTCATACAATTGGCCTTGGCCAATCAATCCAGCCTGTCCAGATGCCTCTGTAAAGCCTTCCTTCCCTCAAGCAGATCAACACTCCCGCCCAACTTGGTGTCCTCTGCAAACTTACTGAGGGTGCACTCGATCCCCTCATCCAGATCATTGATAAAGATATTAAACAGAACTGGCCCCAGTACTGAGCCCTGGGGAACACCACTCGTGACCGGCCGCCAACTGGATTTAACTCCATTCACCATAACTCTCTGGGCCCGGCCATCCAGCCAGTTTTTTACCCAGACAAGAGTATGCCTGTCCAAGCCATGAGCAGCCAGTTTCTCCAGGAGAATGCTGTGGGAAATGTTGTCAAAGGCTACTTCAGAAGTCCTGGCTACTTCAGAGTCTGTTCTGCATTTTAGTCCAATGACCTAGCTGTGCTTGGATTAATGTGTTTAGCACCATTAGGAGGTACTTAACATTACTGTTGGGATTTGGATAACTGTTGCATGTTCATGAAGTCTGCCTGTCCTTTTTCCTCAAACACCACTGTCTCTGCCCAATCTCCTTTCTTGGCCAGCTGTGGGCCCTGGTAGGGATGCAATCAGACCAGGGCACACTTCGGTCTTCTCCCTACCACTCATACAGAGCACTTTAAAACTTTCTATAAAGGCTAAGGATAAAGAAACATGTATAGCACTAGGCTGCACCCATCTTATGGACAGCTGCAAGCTTCCGTACAGTCATAGAATCATAGAATAGTTTGGGTTGGAAGAGACATTTAAAGGTCATCTAGTCCAAATCCCCTGCAATGAGCAGGGACATCTTCAACTAGATCAGGTTGCTCAGAGCCCCGTCCAACCTGACCTGGAATGTTGCCAGGGATGGGGCATCCACCACCTCTCTGGGCAACCTGTGCCAGTGTTTCACCACCCTCAGCATAAAAAATTTCTTCCTTCTACCTAGTCTAAATCTAGCCCCCTTTAGTTTAAAGCCATTCCCCCTTGTCCGGTCACAACAGACCCTGCTAAAAAGTTTGCCACCATCTTTTTGATAAGCCCCCTTTAAGTACTGAGAGGCTGCAAGAAGGTCTCCCCAAAGCCTTCTCTTCTCTAGGCTGAACAACCCCAACTCTCTCAGCCTTTCCTCATAGGAGAGGGGTTCCATGCCCCTGATCATTTTGGTGGCCGTCCTCTGGACCTGCTCCAACAGGTCCGTGTCTTTCTTATGCTGAGGGCTCCAGAGCTGGACGCAGTACTCCAGGTGGGGTCTCACCAGAGCAGAGGAGAGGGGCAGAATCCCCTCCCTCGACCTGCTGGCCACGCTTCTTTTGAGGCAGCCCACGATACGACTGGCCTTCTGGGTTGCGAGCACATGTTGCTGGCTCATGTGCAGCTTTTCATCCACCAGTACCCCCAAGTCCTTCTCGGCAGGGCTGCTCTCAATCCCTTCATCCCCCAGCCTGTATTGATACTGGGGGCTGCCCTGACCCAGGTGCAGGACCCTGCACTTGGCCTTGTTAAACCTCATGAGGTTCACACGGGCCCACTTCTCCAGCTTGTCCAGGTCCCTCTGCATGGCATCCCGTCCCTCTGGCATGTTGACCACACCACTCAGCTTGGTGTCATCTGCCAACTTGCTGAGGGTGCACTCGATCCCACTGTCTATGTCATTGATGAAGACATTAAACAGTACCAGTCCCAATACGGACCCCTGCGGGACGCCACTCGTCCCCAATCTCCATCTGGACATTGAGCCGTTGACCACTACCCTCTGGAAGCGATCATCTAACCAATTCCTCACCCACTGGACAGTCCACCCATCAATACCTCTCCAGTTTAGAGAGAAGGATGTTGTGGGGGACCATGGGCAAAGGGAGCTCCCCGCAACACTCCCCCATCTGTGTGATGCTTATCTCAAAACATGGGTTCTGGCTCACGGTCCCATGGGTCAGTTTCTTTAGTCCATGTGGTCCTGCCAGCCAGGCACAGGGCAGAATGAATTGACCTGGGTCATGGCCTTATCAAACATGTTGCCTCCCTGCCACAAAATGGCAGCTGAAACAATGCAGCGGGACTTTACGCTCTGCAGCCCTTTCAGCATGACAAGGAAGGGGCAGCTGATCCTCAGAGCACATGGGGTGAGGGAGTGTCAACAAATCGCCATCAGCAAACCACGGAGCAGTATGAAAACATATGGGTTACAATGTTTTACAAAAGGGAGGCTCCTTGCCATAAAATATTGGGGAAAACAACCACTGACACTGCCAAGTGGACAGCAGCACTGCTGCCACCCGCTGCCTTGTGCTGCAGCCTGTGGAAAGGGCTGGGAGTCATCTCCAATGTCATGTTTTTGCCATCCAGTTGCACCCCCTCTTTCAGAGACATTTTGTGTGAGTTGGCAGTGCCCTGTGCTGTGATACAGCAGGGCCAAGCTGCCTTGCTACCCGTTGGTGGTGGCCAAGCTGAACCTGGTGGAGTTGGATCCTGCCCCAAGGTTCAGCCATCTCCCGACCTCCTTGTTCAGCATAGGTCCTTACAGGTCAGGCAGACATCTGCCACCACAGTACTGCCATCCACATTCCTGCCTCAGGTGTGGAAGGTGGAAACACAAAGCATGTCCTTGCTTGTGCAACAAAACACAGTGCATCTGTGCCTCACAGGATGCAATAGCTGACTCCGCATCAGAAAAGATCTGACATTTTGGTTTAGATGTCTAAAGCAACATTGGGCTTTGTCCTGATTGCTTCATGGCATATGTCTCCTTTTTGCAGCTGCACCTGTGATGCGATCTCTCTATATAACTCAGCATTGGTTTTGGCCTTTTCTGAAGTCAAATAATGATGGAAGCTTACTTTTCTGTCTGTTTTTTAGTCTTTTGACAAGCTTCTGCATGCTTCTTTCCTACTAAGTGTCTATGTTTGAGATTATTTTCCTTACCTCAAGAATATTACCTTGCATTTCTGCACAGATGGATCTGTTCTGTCTTTTTGTGTGTTCAAGAAGTTTGACAGCCTGGCTATTGTATCCACATTCACCCTTTTCTGATACCTTCCCAGTTTTCCAAGGTTTAAACTGACATTACTGTTTTATAGACAATTATGATATGTAAAGAATTTCCATTATAGCTCCGCTGGATCTCAGTTCAACTTTCAGAACAGTCTTAGGCGTATAATGCACACACACAAACTTCCTAGCAGCTCTGAATTACTCTTCTTTTTTCCCCTGAAAACCAATATCTGAAATAAAATAATCTTTGATTTCCAGCATTGCTGCTCTGTATCCCAGGAGTTGAAATTGTTGTTGCTGAGGCTTTGAGGCAGGACAGTGGACTGCCTTGTCTGCTTGGGCTGCAGGCTCCTTAGGGTTAGGTCATGCAAAGAGGATGCAGGAGGCAGGGTTCAGATGCTGTCATGTATGTACAATTATTCAGCTGATTCATTTCTTGGAGGAATAAGAAGACCCTACATTTTTTGTAAGATTTAAACAAGTGAGAGATTACCTGTATGAGCTACCTGACTGGCATACACGGTTGTGACACAGACACAATGTAATATTTAAGGTTTCAGCTTCATTCTGCTTCAGACCAAAAAAGTAAGGGAAAAGGGAAAACAGGGACGGTTTATTCAAGTTATGGAAAACACCATTTTAAATAAAGGCTTGTATTTTAAACTTGAATTGAAAACTTACTAACAGCAATGGGGTTTCAGTTATCAAGTTAAACTTTAGAGATTAAACTCTTTTGAATCATTTATGCTGAAAATTACATACTGTCCTCTCACCTCTAGTCTTTTATCTCAGGTTAGGTACCTAAAAAACTTACTTTTTTCTCATAATAAAAGATGCTGGGCTACTGAGAAAGGATACAGTTCTAACTGTTACAGCAAGTTGGGAAGGTTGAATTGGTTTGGAAAATAATGGTGAATATGGGGACCTTTACAGTTCTCCAAGTGAACCAATGATGTAATGAAACCCACACACCAAAGAAAGAAATACATCTGACAATAAAAAAGAGGCATAAGTAGTCAGCCAAGGACCAAAATCTTACCGAATACAAAATGGCATCAATTGTCTCACTTTGTTGAGGTAACTACAATTTATACTTAATGAGAATCCTAGGCACTACAAAAAATGTGGAAAGAAGAGAAATCAGAGACTCCTAAGTCAAAACTTGATGTTGAATACTTACTTTTTTCTTTTGGAAAATTTACAGGGATGAAAAACAGAGACAACATTTTACATGATGACAGTTACTTGTAATGAAAGTATTAAAATATTCGAGCCTCCTTTTGAAAGAATAAATATTGTTCATGAAGTTCCCTTTTCTGAGGACTCTCATAGCAATTTTTCACTCACAATGAAGTCTTCTTGAATGAGTAGTTTTAAAGTAATAAAACTGCTGTAGGAACAGATTTAATGTACACAGTACAGTACAATTAAAGATGCTTCACTATATTCAAATTACTATTCTACTAACTTAGCCATATCTAATAAAAACCTTTTCCTTTAACCCATCACACCATCATTTTTTAAGCAAATTAACTCCAAATGAATACACAGCTTAACAAAAGATATGGCTATAATCTTTTTCTCTTTATGTAAGTTATTAAGTTGGATATTTTTTTTCTCTTAACCACTTTAATTTTCCCTTAGTTAATTCTCACAGTCTGAACAAGAGACTAATTTGTGCTGGGATTAAGAAGGAAGTACAGATATAATGTTTTATAACCAAATACGAGCTTTATACATTGTCTTCTAGGGAATAATACTTGCTTTCCTATTTCTTTTTGTTTCTATACCTAACTTTCTTTATCATATATGCTGCCTTTAGGAGTGTGACATTTTAAAATATTTTGATAACATTTCAAAGATGAGTTTCAGAAAGCAGATGTAAAAGAGCAGACACTTTCCAGAACATATTCTGCTTTCCTGGTGTGCCTTTCCTAGTAACTGTACTCAGGTAATTCTGCTAATCCATATTCTGGTTGGTTTGGGATCAGATTTGTATTTATGTATGCATACAAACTGAACAGATTTGTTTTCTGAAATCTCTGAGAGCGATACATAGCTGCATATTTTCTGTCAGCTCTAAAAGCTCTTGAAGCTTGATAAGAAAAGAATGAAGTTTTCCCTGATATTGCTTGGGCTGTTCAGGTCAGATACTGTAGATTAGTTGTATTGAAAACAGTCTTTGTGAAAATCCATTGGAGAGGCAGTAATTTTGCAACCACTTGAAGAAAGATTGTCTCTAGGAACATTGTATTTTCTAACTCCTTGGCAGTACCAAGGGGTTCCTTTGAATCTTAAATGGGAGCTGGAGGAAATTGTATGGAATGAAAATGGCTTCAAAGGAAAATAAAAAGCACGTCTAGTTTAATGCCTTTCCCACTGGATATCACAAAATAAATGACTGAGATAAATCAAGTTCAAAAACTCTATTTCATCTTCCAGTATGTTGCTGAAAGATATTTATGTTTTTATATTTTTAATAAAGAAGCTTCTTTTTTTGCCCTTTAAATGTTTGCAAAATATAGAGAGTACCAAGGCTTTTAACTGTATATGCCAACAGTTGATGATTATGGTCTCTGTTCTAAAGATCTAAATCTTTGAATTTTGCTTGTGTAGACTGTTACTCATAAACTGTGGCTGATATGAATACAGTGTTTCCATGGAGAAATTAGGGCTTGTTCACTTGTGGTGACTTTTTCACTGAGGAAAGCTATTCCTTTGAGCTAATGTGTTTACTTTTAGCTTTAGTATTGAAGAACTGGGATGTGATGCAGAACATCCTAGGTTCAAATCTTGCTGAAGATCCAGCCAAGACATCACAGTTTCCCCATCTTATACTGCCTAGTGAATAGATCAACTCTAGAGAATATTTACAGAGAACTACTCACTTTTCAGTGATTTACTTAAATTCATCCACTGTTTCCTCATTCCGTCTGCCTGGGGTTCTCTTTGAGCAATTGCTGACTAACTGAAGTTCAGTGGATAAGACGAAGTTTAGGACATCTCAAAGTTGTCCTGGCCTCCAAAGAGCCAGTCTGGTCTGGGACCTCAGATTAGACAGTCCTATTTTTGGAAGGTGAGGCTGGCCTAGAGATAGGAAAGGAATGTTGCCCAGGCAAAAGCCTGACCTCAAGGACAATCTTTACACCAAACTTCCAGAAAACATTTCTTAGTTTAGGGAAATTCTGGTTTAGCTCTATAGTTTTAAAAAGCATTATTTGTCATTTATATATTTCTTATGCTTCTCTATCATTGCTCTTAACATTTACTGAAATAGCTGTATGTATTAAGCATAATGTATTTTTTCCTCTATTTTCTTTACTCTTGGGGTTCAGTGGGTGCATGTTTTTGTTGTTGTTTGTTTGGGTTGGGGTTTTTTTGCCTGCTAATTTGGGAGAACTGAGTTTTGCTCTATGCGGTACACACATGCTTGATACACTGTGGAATCATTCATATCTGACATCATTATTTTTACCAGAAGAAGGAGTCCAAGGCATCTAATGAACAGTTATACATGATATAACCTGCATCAGAACCCCTTCATTAACCCTCCCCTTCTCCCCTTGAAAAAAGTAAACCTGTTTGGGAAAGGTGGAAAACTGAAAGTATTATACAATGACTCTTTAAATCATGAAAAAGCCTGTTAAAAGGCTTTTTGCAGGTCTAGCATGTCCATTGTGCAGCAGGAGAGATACGACTTAGTCGCCATCACAGAAACATGGTGGGGCGACTCTCATGATTGGAGTGCTGCAATGGATGGCTATAGACTCTTCAGAAGGGACAGGCGAGGAAGGAGAGGCGGTGGGGTGGCCCTGTATGTTAGGGAGTGTTTTGATTGTATAGAGCTCAACGACTGTGATGATGGTACGGTTGAGTGTTTATGGGTAAGGATGAGGGGGAAGGCCAACGAGGCAGATATCCTGCTGGGAGTCTGTTATAGACCACCCAACCAGGATGAAGGGGCGGATGAAGCGTTCTACAAGTGGCTGGCACAAGTCTCTCAATCGCTAGCCCTTGTTCTCGTGGGGGACTTCAATTTCCCGGATGTCTGCTGGAAATACAACATGGCAGAGAGGAAGCAGTCTAGGAGGTTCCTGGAGTGTGTGGAGACAACTTCCTGACGCAGCTGGTAACTGAGCCTACCAGGGGAGGTGCCTCGCTCGACCTGCTGTTTACTAACAGAGAAGGACTGGTGGGAGATGTGGTGGTCAGAGGCCATCTTGGGCTTAGTGACCATGAAATGGTAGAATTCTCCATTCTTGGTGAAGTAAGGAGGGGGCCAGCAAAACCGCAACCATGGACTTCCGGAGGGCGGACTTTGGCCTGTTCAGGACGCTGGTTGAGAGAGTCCCGTGGGAGACGGTCCTGAAGGGCAAAGGGGTCCAGGAAGGCTGGACGATCTTCAAGAAGGAAGTCTTAAAGGCACAGGAGCAGGCTGTCCCCGTATGCTGTAAGAAGAATGGGCGGGGAAGACGACCGGCCTGGCTGAACGGGGAGCTCTTGCTGGGACTCAGGAAAAAAAGGAGAGTTTACCGCTTGTGGAAGAAGGGGCAGGCGACTCAAGAAGAGTACAGGGATCTTGTTAGGTCGTGCAGAGAGGAAATGAGAAAGGCAAAAGCCCAGCTAGAACGCAATCTGGCCGCTGTCGTTAAAGACAACAAAAAAAGCTTTTACAAATATATTAATGACAAGAAGAGAGCCAAGGAGAATCTCCATTCCTTATTGGATGCAGGGGGGGAACATTGTCACTGAGGATGAGGAAAAGGCTGAGGTACTTAATGCCTTCTTTGCCTCAGTCTTTAACAGGCAGACCAGTTATCCTCAGGGTACTCGGCCCCCTGAGCTGGAAGACAGGGACGGTGAGCAGGATGAACCCCCCGTAATCCAAGAGGAAGCAGTCAACGACCTGCTACGCCACCTGGATGCTCACAAGTCTATGGGGCCGGAAGGGATCCACCCGAGAGTGCTGAGGGAGCTGGCGGAGGAGCTTGCCAAGCCGCTCTCCATCATTTATCAGCAGTCCTGGTTGATGGGGGAGGTCCCGGACGACTGGAGGCTTGCCAATGTGATGCCCATCTACAAGAAGGGCCGGAAGGAGGATCGGGGGAACTACAGGCCTGTCAGCCTGACCTCAGTGCCGGGGAAGATGATGGAGTGGTTCATCTTGAGGGCGCTCACAAGGCATGTACGGGACAACCAGGGGATCCAGCCTAGCCAGCACGGGTTCATGAGAGGCAGGTCCTGCTTGACCAACCTGATCTCCTTCTATGACCAGGTGACCCGCCTAGTGGACGAGGGAAAGGCTGTGGATGTGGTCTACCTGGACTTCAGTAAGGCCTTTGACACCGTCTCCCACAGCATTCTCCTAGAGAAGCCAGCGGCTCACGGCTTAGACAGGTGCACTCTGTGCTGGGTCAAAAACTGGCTGGACGGCCGGGCCCAGAGAGTTGTGGTGAATGGAGTTACATCCAGTTGGCAGCCGGTCACGAGCGGTGTTCCCCAGAGCTCAGTTTTGGGGCTGGTCTTGTTCAATATCTTTATCAATGATCTGGATGAGGGGATCGAGTGCACCCTCAGTAAGTTTGCAGAGGACACCAAGTTGGGCAGGAGTGTTGATCTGCTCGAGGGTAGGAAGTCTGTGCAGAGGGACCTGGACGGGCTGGATCGATTGGCCAAGGCCAACTGTATGAGATTCAACAAGGCCAAGTGCCGGGTCCTGCACTTGGGCCACAACAACCCCATGCAGCGCTACAGGCTTGGGGAAGAGTGGCTGGAAAGCTGCCCAGCAGAGAAGGACCTGGGGGTGTTGGTCGACAGCCGGCTGAACATGAGCCGGCAGTGTGCCCAGGTGGCCAAGAAGGCCAATGGCATCCTGGCCTGTATCAGAACTAGTGTGGCCAGCAGGAGTAGGGAAGTGATCGTGCCCCTGTACTCGGCCCTGGTGAGGCCGCAGCTCGACTACTGTGTTCAGTTTTGGGCCCCTCACTACAAGAAGGACATTGAGGTGCTGGATCGTGTCCAGAGAAGGGCAACGAGGCTGGTGAGGGGTCTGGAGAACAAGTCTTATGAGGAGCGGCTGAGGGAACTGGGGTTGTTTAGCCTGGAGGAAAGGAGGCTGAGGGGAGACCTCATCGCTCTCTACAACTACCCGAAAGGAGGTTGTAGCGAGGTGGGTGTTGGTCTCTTCTCCAAAGGAACTAGCAATAGGACGAGAGGAAATGGCCTCAAGTTGCACCAGGGGAGGTTTAGATTGGACATGAGGAAAAATTTCTGTACTGAAAGAGTGGTTAAACATTGGAACAGGCTGCCCAGGGAAGTGGTTGAGTCCCCATCCCTGGAGGTATTTAAAAGACGAGTAGATGCGGCACTTAGGGACATGGTTTAGTGGGCATGGTGGTGTTGGGTTGACGGTTGGACTCGATGATCTTAGAGGTCTTTTCCAACCTCAATGATTCTATGATTCTATGATTCTAACATGTCCCTGCCATCCTGATGTTCTTCTCAAGAGTGACCATCCTGATGTTCTTCTCAAGAGTGACCTTAAATTGGATTTCATTTTTTGCATAGATGAAAGTCTATCTGCAGTCCAAAAATGTGTTTCCACTTTCAGCTACTAATGATCAATAATCTGGCTGAGCCAGTCTTTCCTTTAATTGTACCACCAAGGTTTGCAAGGTTATAATTTCCATTTTCAGGTCACCTGCTTTTATTTTGAAGATACTTGCAATCTGATTAGCTATTTCCTTTGCATCACTAACAGAACGTGGTAATGAAAGTTGCCACTGGTTAATTTTCATCATGTCTAAGCTTCTAAACTGCTTATGGTGTGCATAGTTACCTAATACACTTTGCCAGCATACTGGGCCCCATAACTGCTTTGTGGGCAAAAGAATTCAGCAACAGCTACTATTGAGTTATGGTGAAGCTTTCGTACAGCATGTTTTGGGTGCAAGTCACACAGACTTCAGCCATCTAGCAGTTACACTGCCAGTCAAAGTTAACTGTGTAGGTTCCTGTGGTGGGTTGACCCTTGCTAGCAACCCAGCTAGCAACCAAGTTTATCTGTGCAAATAATGATTCACAGGTTTCCTCAGGAAGAAGTTTCTCTGTCCCACAGTAACCTTTGCTGACTGGTGAAGACTTTCACATTTCATAGCATAGCAAGGCCTAATTCAAGCTGATCAGTCGGTTTGATCTTTTTCCTTTAGTTACTCCTCACCTTTCTGACTGTGCCTTGTAGCAGTCCTCAATCTGCCAGGTTCCCCAACCCCTTCTTGCTCCACTATCTGTTCCAGAAGCTTTTGTCACTTCAGCTCTAAAGTAAGTGTTTGTAGCATGGAAAACTAAACTGTTAGCTAATGAGAGACTCTTAAGCAGCTTTATTGCTTCCCACACCTTTGCTTGAAACTTCTAACACACAAAGCCTTCTGCTCCTCTTTCTCTAGTCTTTGCACTTGGAAGTTGGGAGCACATTTACACAGAGATAGTTCACATATATTTCTGTACACTGTTTTCATTAAAACCTTTCTTTTACTTTATGACATAGCTTCTTTTTTGGCAGAGATGCCTCTAAAATGTGGCAGCATACCTCAAGCTAAACAACGGTGTTCAGACCCGAACACAAGCTAAAGAACTATGTTTCAGACCTGTTCATTTATCTTCCCTCCTCTCTGCCAGAAGGGACCTGAGCACACGTCCTCTCGTCTCCTCTCCTCTCTGGAGCTCTTGGAGAAGAAAGGGCATATAGCGATTTTCCCCTTCTGCTCTGTCCATCATGGTCACATAAAGGTATGTGAGATGAAACCCACCATTTAGGGTTTGTAAACTGGTTTATAATCTGTGCCTTGCTACAGAGCAAACCCATCTTGAGCAGGTGCCCACAAGTCACCACAAACTGTGAGCCAAGAATTAGTTTCTGCTCCAGAGACCATCAAACTGCAGAGCGCAGCTACACACAGAGCACTTGATGCTACACTTTGCTCTCCTGATGAATGCTGAATCTGACAGAAAAGTGTTAAAAAATCTCCCATAGCAATTGGAAAGCCTTTGTGCACCTTTTGAAACTGATTCCATTTTAATTGTTTGGCAAAATAGTTTTGGCTAAGGTAGCAGTGTCTTGTAAGACTTTGAATCAGCCAGAAAGAAAAACTAAATGTTAATTTGTTACAGCTGAAATTTAAATTCACAGTGAGACAGAAAGTTGACCTTTAAGTTTCGTTACCCTTGGGTAACTCTCAGCCTTGGGAAAATGTACCACTGTCAAAATGTGACTGTATTCTCGTACTAGAATTAGAAAGCTGTTGTTCAAAATGAGGCTAAAAGTATACAGTAATCATGGAATAGTCTTATCATACGTTGGCTGAATACAAGATCAGATACATACAATTGTGGTTTACTTTCAGGAATATTAGGTGATCATTGTGGGGAGGCTGATAATTGCTTTAAGTAGTCAAATAGCAACCTCCACTACTCAAATACTGTGCTTGTCTCATTAAAACTGCATCTGGAAGCATCATGATATTCACTTTTTTGTGATTTAAGGAAGGTACCGTTTTGACTTCTTAGTGCATTGTCCATTAGTTGACTCTCTCTGTTATCAGTAGTGTCTCTGCCATATAAAATATATTATTCCTAAAACCAATTCCCCAAAAGTTCAAAGCACTATATTTATGTCTCTCACGTTGCTGTAACTGCAAGGCTTTATGTAACTCATATATACATTTCCACATGACACAATAAAGATATTGATTCTAGGTTTATTCTAAACTGTCAAGTAAATAGGCTTGATCACAGCAAAGCAGAGATCCTATTGACTTTGCTGGGGAGAGACAAATAAAGCTCCTAAGCTTTACCTGGCCCAAAATAACACTTTGAAGTTCTAATCTGTGGTTAGAAGAAAAATAACCCACAAACCCACACCAAATTTCCCTTTAAATTTGCGTTGAGTGTTTTTTCCCAGTGATATCAACCAAGTATAAAGAGGGAAAGTTATCTACAAGGACACTGGAAAACAAGGACACCTGGAAAACAAGGACACCTCTTTGGTCTATCTTGCCTTGCATCTTGCCTTGCAGTGGTAGCACCCCAGTTTCCCTGCAGTCCTATTCAATAATCATGACTGCAGGGCAAGGGACTATTTAAAATAAGTTTAAAATGAGTAAGAGAGGCAGAACCTGGCCAAAGGGCATAAATGATGCACGGCCAGTGTGAGCTGATCTAGTGAGAAGACCAAAAAATGCTACAGCTACTGTGGCCCTTCCCCGCCGTGACATCTTCTGATTATTTCACACCCCTGCTATGTACATTTTATATTGGGATGATGGCCCATGTCTTATACATCACCCAGCACATTGGGTCTAGTCCTGCTTGCTGCCTAAGGTTAAAAGCATGGGAACAGAAGAAAGCTGAAGGCAGAAACCTAGAGCAAATTGAACAGGGGTAGTCATATACTAAGTGAGATGGCTGCACACTGCAAGACAGGTATTTGAAAGCTTGACAAATGTAGCCTTGTCTCACCTAAGGGTAAATCTGTCACCTTTGAACTGGGGCTCAATAATTTTTAGATCTAGAGGCATAAGTCTGCAGCTTTTTAATGACCAGACACTTTTCTTGCCAGGCATTAACCCATTGATATAGCCACAGCATAAATGCTACAAAAATAACAGCAGTGGGAGAGGCCATCAATCATAGTTCTTATAATTGGATTTAAAATAGGTGATTGCTTTATGTAAATCCCACTTCTTCTTCCTTTCTCCATGCCCTCATCCTTACAGAGCAAGTCAAGTGGATTCTCTTCTATCAACTCCATAGGATCAGGATGAGGTTGAAAGAGTTAAAAAAAGGTTTGTTAGGAGGTCTCTGCACCAGAAAATTCAGATGCAGATGTGGAACTGAGAAGCATTAAAATGAAGGTTTGCTTGAAGAGGTGTCTAGGATTACCGGCTCAGTGGACAAGCCCTGCTGACATGACATTTGCGTGTGTGTTGGGCAGGAGCTGGGCAAGGACATGACTTGGAAGACGCTTCTGTGTCAGCATTTAGGGAAGGAAAAAGAGGCACTATTGGCTGCACACATGCACAAGGAAAACTCCATATTTACTTAACGGTCTGTGACAGCTTCTTCAGAAACCCTTCAGAAATTACATTTCTTTCATGATGTGGATGATGCAAGGTGAGCATCAGGCTACTGTCAACACTAACGTCTAAATTGTTAGTTGTTAATCCCCTGGAACAGGGGACTTGTAACAGGCACAGAGCCTGGACCATCACTTGGGTGTGTTAAAAGGAAGTTTCTCACTCTACTTCAGTTCTGTTGGGAAGAAGTGAAGAATTAAAAATGCATGTTCTGCCTTACAGAAGAGAGTAATCATGACCGGAAAGCACGGCAAGCTGCAGCGGTGGCTCTCTGCGCAGCGAAGGCTGAGGATTCCCACTTACAGATGAAGCAGAGGCTGCGAGGAGGAGCAGGCTGCCCTTCCCTGCCTCATGTAACAGCTGCCCTCTGACTCCAGGAGCAAAGACTGCCTAGGGGTTGTTACTGTGCTGCTTTGCCTTTCACTGAGTGATAGGCACTGTCTCCTGCTGGTATAGTGCCAGGTTTTCTCTCTGAATGGGATGGATTGGTCTTTGACTCCTTATATGAATCTGCACAGTGAATACTTAAGAAGGAAAAACCTACCACAAGTAAACAAAGAGTAGAAACAAAAAAAATGCCTAAAACCAGAAAAAAAACTGCTTTGAAAGAGCAGTACTCTCTTTTTTTTGTCACCCCTTAAATTCTCTTGTCATCCAGATAAAGTAGTAGAAGGTCTTTGATTCCAATTTCTCTGCCTGGCAACTGTTATTTAATTTCAAATTTATTTCCTGATCACGGAGCTCAGATCAACTCTGTCTGAATTGGGGATTTCTCAAAAGGTGAAAAGAGCCCCAGAAGAGGATTCTCTGCGTAGGAGTAAACCTCACCACAGTTTAAACAACATCTCTAATGCAGTGCTCGATACTCTGTGCTGCAGTCCAGGAGGTAAAACGTAGACCTCGCTGTCCTGCGGGAGAGAAGGCAAGGTGTCCTCAGTCCTCCTCTGTGCTCTCCCTACTCTGGTGGCTGATGAAGCCACCAGAGTAACTCGGGCAGCCCAAGGAACTACTTTACTGTAGCATGAACTGCTCAGACCTGCTTATGGGCAGAAACACTGTGAAGAATTACATTAATAGTGTACAACACAAACTGAGGGGTAAGTGGCAGGGCTTGCTGCAAGGATGGCACTCATACAGCAGCAATTTTCTCTGAGAAATAAGGCAATAGGAAACTTCCAAATTTACATCAGGCACTCTGTGCTTTAACAGTATTAAGGAACATGCTGACAGAAGAAAAATCATCTACTTCAGCTTATCTAAGATTCACTCAAATGACTATGAAGTTGAAATAAAGAGAGATTTTACTACAGTAAAATGTGGCTATTCTATCACAGATATACATCCTTGGAGAGGATATGTATCTAAAGAAGTGGTGTCCAAACAACAGCAATTAAATCATGACAGAAACCATAGGCACCCAAATATTAGTAACATATTGTAACTGTAATTAAGTACCATTTGTTTGTTTTAGTAACAAGCTGTAAAAATCAAGACACACAGAAAGAATTACTTCAGAAAATTAATTAGTTATGAATATATTTGCCACACAATCCACAGGATAGTTTGAATTCCAGTACTCAGTGTATTTCTGTGGAATATGCTGAAGTGTACTTCATGCGTTAAAAATGCTTAAAGTGTAAAGTTCACTAGAAAAGAAAGAGAGAGCCTCAGGGCAGATGAGGCACATGTGTTACTCTTACTTCCAGTATCTATCTACTGAGTTATGACGGTTTTCTTTACACTTGCAAGAGGTTTCCAACACTGATGATTGAAACATACTTGTTCAGCTTTAGTAAACTTTCCTTGGTCTAAATTTTTGGCATCTTTTAATAGCATTCAATAGGTGTGATGGCTACAAACACCTCTGTTCTTTATCAGCAGCGTGACAGGGAAGACAGGTTTGCAGCCATGACATCCATAAAATATTCCAATGTTGTGAAATTCTCCAGAACTGTGGCCATGGGTGTCACATGCTCAGCCAACTGATAGGGTTGGAAAACAATAGACAAAATTCCAGGTAGAAGGCTTTGCCTAATTTTTTCCAGCTGCATCTGTTGCTCAGAGAAAAGATACTTCCTAACCATACAAATCTTGCTGCATATATTTCTCTTGTCATTTTTTGGCCGAAGTTATTGCCCAAATCCAACCTTAATTTAGAAAAACTGCCAGACCTCCCAAGTGCTGCTGGTTGTAAACTTAGTTTGCCCACTCCCCTTCCACACAAAGCTCTTCCTTACCTCCTGTAATCCTTCTCTAAAACCTGAGAAAAGATAATTTTCAGACTGGTTTGCAGGCCAGCTAGCTTATTCTGTGTAAGCCAGGGAGAGAATGGCCATATTGACATTGTCAAAAGCACCTGCCCCAGGAGCAGTCCCTGACCATTAATGAAATGGTGCTGAGCTGGTTGTGTCTCTGCTGCTGAGGACCAGCACCATCTCTAGAGCAGAAGACACACTACCCAGCACTCAGGGTGAATGCCAGCACCTTACGTCCCACAAGCCTTTGTGCTTACTCACTGGCCTCTCTAGCACAAAACACACTGTCCACACACAGTGTAACATGTGCCTGCAGTGTGCCTTCAACAACTGTGCAGGCAAGGCTCCATCCTGTGGTCTCTGGCGATTTCCCCTTACCAATGGTGACCATGCTGCCTGCCTTTGCTGGACAAAAGACATCACAGAAAATAGAGCAGGAGGCCTCAAGGACTTTCAATGGAGCTGTCAGTTCTGTTCCCAGTCCAAACCCTCTTTCTCCTGAGACCATCTTTGGAGAACAGCAGGAATCATTCCTCAGCCTAGTATTACACTTGGCAGTGAGCAACCCTCATCATGGACACCAGTACTGGTTCTGCTCCTAATTGACTTCATCCAGTGTCTCAGCTAGTCTCTTCTGCCTCTCTTCAGTTTTCTTGCCACTCAAAGAGTGGCAGCTACAAATGTATCTGTTGAAGAGAAATAAAGGGAGGCTTGCCAGTTATTGCCAGCTTTAGGTGGCAAACTGCTAGTGCACTTTAGTCCATTAGTCCTCCTTACAGATGTTTGCATCACCAGACCCACTTTGTAGCTGTGGGTGCATTCCTTAACAGAGCACACCCCCAGAGTATAGCTTGCAGAGGAGCTCTGGACTGCGAAGACCACTGAATAATAATGAATGTTCCCGTGTCCTGTGGCTGGAGAACCAGCCCCTGGGTCTTGGCTGGTGACCTGTGCATGGTCACAGCAGCCTGATGCTCCACAGCTCCACATATCATTGTGTATGATTTACTATGAGATTTTAATCCCCAGGCTCTAACCCTCTTTTTCATTTCAGTTCCATTTTTCACAGGTCCCTATGGTTTGTGGGCATTCCTGTTTGGTGTTATGGGTGGTTGAGACATAGCCTGATAAAGTAAAATTTTCAGTTTGTGGATAGGAGTGCTTCTTTAACTTCCCTTTTATTGAAGGATCGACAAGCTACATTTTTATTTTGTATGTGATTTAAACTTTATGTTTCTAGAAGATTGGAGTTAGTGGAAAGAATGAGTAAGTAACTTGGACTTTTTTTTTAAATGTTCAGTATAACTCCAGAGATTATGTGGATTTTGTGAAGATGATCTGTTTGAGAGGACGTTGTGTTGCTAGGAGACACTAATAACAAAGTACCATGAAAAAATATCTGCTCTTTTTAAATTGCACTTGAGCTACAAAATGAATGAATAAAAAGTGGATTAATGAACCAGGGTATCAAAAATATCAAAGATTGTAAGAGTATTTCATTTCTATACTGGAAAGCCAGTGTTAAGTGTAAAACAATGCAGTTCCAACAGAAATGTGCCATAAAGAGTAAAACAGGCACTGTGGATTATTAACAGCTTGATTAAAGGTACACAGATAGCCTGAGTCAAGAACATAAAGGAAACAAGAACAGAAAAAAAGTTCATGCAACTGCACAGCTGTTTCAACTTGCTAGTGTTAGACCAAGTTCAACAGTATACATCACAGATATCTTCATCTGGAGAATTGATTAAGCTTACTAAAAGAATTTACTCTCCTCTTCTCTATAGAATCACAGAAAGTGCAGCCAGAAAGGACATGAAGAGACATCTAACCCATCTTGGTGCCCAAGGACATCAGTTAAACATCAACCATCACTGGCAGATATTTGATCAGGCCATTCAAAACCCCTCTATTAATAGGGGCTCCTTCTCCTCCCCCTCAGGCAATCTTGTACGTTGCTTCCCTTTCCCTGTTGTTAGGAAGCTTTTCCTAACGTTTAACCTAAATCTCTTTTGTCAAAGTTTAAGCCCATTGCTCCTTGTCCTATCCTCAGTTGACATAAGAATAGTTTATTTCATTCCTCTTTTCAGCAAGTGTTTACATACTTAAAGACTGTTATCACGTCTCCTCTCAGCCTTTTCTTCTCTAGACTAAATAATCCTAATTCTTGCAAGATGCCTGCATCCATCATGTTTTCAAAGGCTCTGATCACTTTTGGTATTTGCTCTGGAAACTGTCCAATGCAAAGACACTTTGTGTAAAGATCGGATAACTTCCCCTGGACTTTGGAAATAAGCGAATGAGAAAGAACACAGGTTTATTAATTCAGATGGGTTCAGGAAAACAGTGCATATTTTGATAGCACAACCTTACATTTTCAGGTCAGCAGTAAGGTAAGTATTCAGTCTCATCTGTGATTGCCCATCACAAAAAATGAGAGATGCCTGAAAATGTCAAACAGAAAATAAGCAATGTCTGAAAATGTCAAATGGCTTCTCACAAGCCAGAAAGTCCAGAGAAAACCAGTCCTTTTTCTGGAAATAACTAGGCTATAAATGGAGATAAACATCTTTCTGTTTTCCTGTGTTCTCAGTTTTGCTGAGGATCTTCACCTGCAAAAGTTTTATAAATTAATTTCTATCATGAATGTGTTGTCATGTCTGGCAAATGGTGATGTTACAGTTTTAAGATTTTAATTAAATAAGATGCAGATTCATAATATGACAATAAAGCTTCATACATTTTGTGCTTAATGACACCACCAGATCTCAGCAGCTCTACTGATGTGATAATGTGCCTGAAAGGGCCTCTGCTACAGTAGTATGATAATAGCACAGCCCCATCTCCCTCATTTTCTTTTAAATTTTGCCATTAAATGTGAAGTCAATTAAGAAAGAGAAAAATTATGCTCAACTAAAATCAAGTGACTGAGAAAGCCACAAAATTAAATTGAGAGTTCAAGCCAAAGCACAACAGACACCAACCAATTGTGACTGTGTACTGCCAGGGTGTTTGTCCAGAGGGAAAGGTGAATTGTGTGCATGGATGGCAGCATGTGATGGCCCTGCAAATCCACGAGTGTTTAATGATTCACAGCGCAGAACTAAAACTTGTATCTGCTGCCACATTTCATGAATGGTGAATTAAGTTTCAAGTGGCAGCCTTACCTCAGAAATTATTTCCTTATTTATGTTAGTAGCAGAGTAAGGCTCTATAGTAACTAAACATATTTCACCACCTCAGTATTTTAACTTCTTTTTATTTCTATAGTGATGGATTCATCAGGATCCAGATCTGCCAGAGCATTTCACCTATGCTTTAAATGTCTTCACTTTTATAATGCAAGATGTGGTTGAAAAAGCTTAAAAATTATTCAAGAAGGGCAGATTTCTACCAAATCCAGTTACAAACAAAATTTGAAAAAGACCCTGTTCCTTTGCTGCAAGTTGAAAATCTGCACTGAAAATATTTGAAAAAAACAGTTAAAATTTTAATTGAATTTCTTAGTAATCAATATACTTTTCTCTGTGTTGAGTATCACAAGGGCCTGGGAACTATAATAGAAACCACCTAGTAGGCTATGGTGGCATCTACATTACTGGATGAAATAGGGCAGGAGAGAACTGACGTGGTGCTGCAGAGCTGCTGGCTCTCTGTGTGGTTGTTTTGGACCATACCTGCTGGCTCTCCCAGACAGAAAGCCCAGGATTTGTTCAGGAGATCGAGGGACTGTTTAATATGCTAACACATGCATCTCGCAGCATAGATGAAGCTAAGCTAAGTTTGGCTAACTTACCTGTAAGTGTCCTTAGACACTGCCCCAGAAGGCCTTGCAGTTTAAGAAACACCCTCAGACACATCGCATACACTCTTGTTGCCATGTTGCAGAAATACCATGCCTGGAGGGCTGTGAATAATCCTTTTCATGTCCAAGTATTATGTCTGGATCAAAAAAAAATAATTAAAAATATGTTTGAGCATGAGGAGGTTGTCATCTGTGGGCCTGAAGAGGCCTCAGACTTTGCAACCTCGCAAGTGAGGTACTGGCCCAGGAGCAGGGTGGATTTGGCATTGGCAGCATGCCGAGAGACACAACCTTGACTGGTGCAGAGATTTCTGTGTGAGTCTTTAAAATAGGCTAAAACCTGGCTCACGTGTCTGATCTGCAAGGAGGAGGAGAGGGGAGGTGTTGTCCCTGCTCAGCAGCAAGGTCAGATTTCATTGTCTGGCCATGACAATCTGTGTGTCAGCCCCCAAATCAGTACATACTCCCTCTGCTCTAGTGCAAGTGTTTGGGATGCTGCCATACTTCTCCACAACTGTGTTTTGCCCTACAGTTCTGCATGATCCCACTCCTCCATAAGTAAATGCAGTGTTCAATGTCATTCAAAACCCATTTCTCCGGATGAAGACCTTGAGGGTTACAGTGCTTTAGAGCCTCTCCTTGTATAAGTGGAATGATTAGGCAGATGCCATGCAGCAGGTGAATTACAACCTCTTAAATTGCTACCTATTTTGGGAGGGGCACATAGCCTAATCTTTGATATCTGCTTAGTGAAATGAAACACATTCAAGAGACTGACAGCAGTTCTGTGCACGGTTCTTTGGTATAAGTTAAAACCAGCTAAGTTGTAAAAAGTTCCTGAGAAAATCTATAACCAGTGGTTGCAGAATGTCCTTTATTAGGCTGCTCTGTGTGTATTTACCTTTTTTCTCTTTGATTAAAATCAAATGATGTGTTGTTTGTATTACAAATTTGATTATTTGCAACTCACCCATCTACTTTGCACTTTGTGCATCCTCCCATGAGCTAAACCAAAGAAAGTGTATTTTTCAAGACATCACTGTGCAATGGCTCACATCACAGTATCAGACTATAACCGCTCTCTTTACTTGGCAATCTGTCACTTTAATGTTGTTCTGCTAAATAAAACACAAAATATTTCACAACTTAAGAACACTGATCATTCTCTACACAAATGTTACATCCAGTGTTTTTTGTTTCCTTTTTTTTTTGGCCAGTCTATTCCTTTTATAATTTTGGCATGGCACTCCTGAACCTGGAGATTAATGGCAGTTTTCTCACCACTTTTTACTGCACTGGAACCCTTGATACTTCACAAGAATACAGATTAATTAAAACCCAAGCGTACTAATTCCTGTGAATGACTCACTTCATACTTTCTTTTAGCTACGGTTCTCAAAGATGGGGAAGTATCAAATCATATGTTGAACAAGACTTTAACCTGGCTTTATACTGCTTTATGCTTTCTTTTTTCCAAAATGTAGTTCCAAGTACATTATGGCATTCCAAATGTTGGAACCCCATAATGTATTTATTCCCATCAGCTCTCACATCAATGCAACATTGTGTTTCTGGAAATTGTTTTCTTTTGCTATCCTTTCACATCATGTAATATTTCAAATAGTGGTATGGTACTATGAAAAACTGACTAAGGGTGTAGTTTTCCTGTGTGACTTGATTCACCATTATAACAATGCCGAAAGTTACAACTTCATTTTATCAGTATATTAAGGTGATTTGCCTTGTGATAAACAAAATCATCTCAACCTATTTCCTCAAGATCATCCTGGCTTTGAAAATTAAATTTAAAATGCAATTGCAATAATTATTTTCTGCAATAATTATTACACAGTTAGGAGCAGGGAGAGTGGGGACACAACATTCTTCAGGTTTTTCTTCTGCCCAAATTTTAATACCTATGAAATAGAGGGGTTTTTCTTCTCTGGGTTACCTCATCTGCAGTTTCACTAATTCATGGCTGGCTAGAGCCAGTGTGTGTCCTCCAGCACCATCTGCATTTAAAACACAGATATCATTAGGCGTTATCACCAGGAATAAGCACCAGAGGCCAAAGTTCCTGTCAGGGATATGATATAATCTGCAAAGTCGATGTTAAAGCTCTAGTCACTCTTCAAAGCAATGAAAGTGTAATTATTGCTGTTCGCTATTCTTCTCCCATGAAATTAAAAGAACAGTGTAACATAAGAAACAACTTTCTCTAAGCTGGCTTTGTAAATGCAGCCTTTAATTATTAAAACTCCAAGAGCAGTCTTTCTAGATTCATCTTGAAACATAAAGACTGACTCTCCACTGGACAGCTTAGGTGAAATGAAGAGGGAAGAGCAGCCAGCAGGGAGCTGATTGCAGGTCCTTGATCTCTGACAGGTAGCCCCCTGTGTATGTTAAAAAGTCATAAGGGCTACCTTTAAATGTTAGACTACAGATGTAAGCCCAGCACGCTGCCACAGCCCAGCCCTGACAATTCCCTGTAGCCTCCTGCCTGCTTTCCCCTGCACCAGCTAGCAGAAATGTGGCTGGAGAGCCAGCAAAGCTGAGGGGTGGCCATGAAGGATGGTCTCTTCTTTACATCCTTAATTTTACCCTAGTAGAGATAACCCTGTGCCAAGGGAAGTCTTCAGGCAGAGTCCCCTGCTGCCTCAGAAAACCTGAACCTATCAGTTCTGTGAGATTAATTGCGTCTGCAAGAGCTTTATAGCACCCATTTCTCTCCTCAGGAGGAGAGGAAAGGAAATAAAACTGATAGGTGTGGTCTACATTTGTAAGGCAAAGCCCATAACAGGAAATAATCTCAGTTTGCCACACTTATTCTTACACTTTGTCTTCAAAAGGAAGGACTTCCTCCTGACTCTGCACCGAGGAACTGTTTGAGCAAGGTGCTGCCATGCGCTGGGGTACTAGAGGTGCTAGAGGTTCCTAGCATGAAACATGAGATGAGGTTCCTGACAGCTGAAGGTCTAAAACCCCTTCACACAACCTGCAGGATGTGAGTTTTGCCATTTTCACCTGGCTACATGCCAGCTTCAAGACTCTTTTGCCTACACATCCATCCCCCCACTTCTGATTTTTAAGAAAATAGGTCATTCTATTTTGTTTTTTACCTTCCTCAGAAAAGCAGGATGTTATTAGCAGAAAAAGCCTTCAAGATGAGTTTTCCAGTTTAAGTCAGTATAGAACAAACAGTGACAAAAATAAGACTGAGAAGCAAAGGTAAGAAATAGACATCTATTTAAATGTGCACACGTATATATTGATGTATTTATGAGAAAGGGAGGAGGTGTGCCACAGGGGATGGGATGGGCTGTCTGCCTCTCTCCTCTGATTAATTGCCTTGGTGTCAGGGAACTGGCCCATCCATATGTATCTGCCAGTTCAATTCTTTAAGTTTTCTGTCACCAATTAACCACTGTTCACCAGAGTGTCAAAAGCGTTTAGCAGTCACACGTGCTTGCACAAACATAGTTGGGAGGGTACCAATAAATCCATCTGATTTTATTAATTATGTTAGTGACAGGCTCTAGTCAGGGCAGGGGAGGAGAAAGACTTACTTTAAGTGCCTATAACCAGCAGTTTATATGTACATGGTGTATAGATATTCATGCTTCAGAGTACAAACAAAGCTGTGACTAATGAAGCTTTGGAAGAACTTTCTTTTACTGGCATTTTATTTCATAATTGCTCAGTATAAAGTTTCTTGCCTTCTCCTCTGAATCATCTTATTTGTGGACTCCAACAGAATATGACACTTGGTGCCGCTCTAGTCTGAACTGATTGGAGATATACTGGGTACCTGACTTCTGCCACCTTGGGGCTCTTACAAAATATTTTGCTGATTTACAAAAAAAGGAAAAAAGATGTGTCAAGAGTGGGAATTAGTTTCTTCACCACTTTATTCCAAATATTAAAATCTAAGCCAGTGGCAATTAACAAACTGAGAAGCCCAATGTACGCTATGGTCTTGGTGTTTTTTTATTTCCTTTGTACTAGCTTAAGTAAATGAAACAGGATTGTACCATGCCATGAGCATGGTCTCACCAACTAGTTAGCCAAAAGAGGATAGAAATGGCTGTATTGGATCAGACCAAAGGTCTAACAGGTTTGTTTTTCTCTCAAATAGTAGCTAGTAATGGACACCTTGGAAAGAATATAAGAACAGGCAAAGCATATAGTGAAATTGCCTGCATATACCTTCCCAAACAAGCCCTTTTGTGCTTAATATAACAATAATGAAGTCCAGTTCCACTTTGGACTCATGTACATTACAGCATCCACAACAAATTCCAGAGTTTAACTGTGTGCTGCAGGAAGAATTGCCCTTTCCCTGTTTTGAATCTCCTGCTTGCTACATTCATTCATTGCCTCCTAGTTTGTGTCCTGAAGGGGTCAGTGAAGAGCCACCCCAGTTTCCCTTTCTGTGCCACTCGGGATTCGATAACCCTCTGTGATGTCCCCTCTCCCAGGAGCCTCTTTCCCAGCTCCAGGACTCTCCATCTCCCCGGTGATTCTCCAAACAGAGGCTGTTCCCCACCTTTGGACAGCCTCATTGTCCTTCTTACCTTTTCCCATTCTGACATAGCCCTTTCCAAACAGGAGGAGATGAGAATTGCAAGGAGTATTTAAGGAGCTGACACATTCCAGACGTATGCAGCAGCACTGGGATGTCTCAGCTTTGCTCTCCAGCCTTTTTCAAGTAGTTCTTAATGTCCTGTTTAGCTTTTGGCCACTGCTAAGGTCTGAGCTGACATTTTCATAGACCTGTTATGCTTCCAAGATCCCTTTTCAGGGCAGTAATTGAAAGGCAAATTCATATTGTAACTACTCAGCAATGGTAATTTGTGATGAAGGAATGATCTGGCATGGAGGGCAAGAAGGCCCATCTGCAGAAGGGGTTAAGCTGGCTGGAAACAGGGATGGCAGGGACAGAACGACTCCCTGCAAGAGAGTAAAGTTTGCAGATGAGATAAGAAATGCTGCAGAGGTGTCTTTTAACAATTGTGGAACATGAGTGCTCAGGGGCCACTTTTGGTAAACAGACCTGGCACTGGGGGATGGACCCAAGGCCAGGCTGACGCACCCCATGCCAACACTCACAGGTTTGTTGCTGGTGTAAGTGTATATAAGGAATCAGTTCATGCCGCATCTTTGTAGACTCCTTTAAACCGCTTATGGTGGTAGGACTCTGCCCAATGCATTGCTCATTAAATCTCTTTATATTTAAGCACAAACATGTGTTTAATTTTCCTCAAGGAGTACAATAAAAATTTCCCAACATAATCTACATTTTGGAATCCATCACTGTATGTGGAAGGATTGTTCTTCCCACCTATACATGTCACTTTCTGTTTGCACTGAGATTGAGCTGCTAGCTCTTTGTTCAGTTACTCAGCATCATGAAATCTTTTTGCAGCTCTTCTCCAGAAGGCTGGTGCAGTGTTTCCAGTCTATTTACTGGCCTACAAAGCTCCTTTCCTGTCTCTCTTGCTTACAGCAGACTTTGGCTTCCTCTTTGATTACAGCAACTCTGAATAAGGCACAAAAATTCTTAAGGTGAGGACTAGTTGTGAAGTTTTGAAATAACTCAGTCACTGCTTCTACCAAGCCAATTCTAGTGATAGCTTTGAATGTCTTGCGTCCTACTTAAAAAAGCACGGCACAGGTCTTTAATATATTTTCCAAAATTTCCAGAGGAAAGTTATACTACCTGGGAAGGATTGATACACCTGTCTTAACAAACATTTGGTTTAAGCACAGTACCTATAAAATAGACGTAAACATAGCTAACATAGAGCAACGCAAATGATCAGTAGGGATCACCCAAACTTGAAATTATAACTCAGATCATACAGGTCACCACATCTCCTTTAAAAAAGTATTATTTCTGTCATAAGCTCTGTCATAAGTATGACTCAGTGAGTTGCAGATGAAGTCAAACACATCAGATGATAGGCATGGGCAAAACTGGGGGTCACTTTTGTACTGAAAAGCTCTGTCCTGACTTTGCTGGTTGATTTTTATACTGCTAGAAGGGTGCAGGGGATTACACAATCTGGTTGCATTATTCAAAATGCTGTGAGTGGATAAAATGCCTGCATCTATCTCTAATCTGAGGCTTTCAAGTTCATTTAAAGTTGAAACATTGCATGAATCAGGGAGAAGTAAAAGCCCAGTGTAGAAATGCCAGCTGAATTAATCTGACTGCTGAGCTCCAATATAACTGGAAGTATCCCATCTCCTAATTTATTAACCCTTAAATCTTGCAGAAAGGTGGGCAGAAGAAGGAAACATAGTCTTCAGATTAACCTATCTGTTAAAATGGAAATTCATTTACTTTTCTCCCCATCTGTATGGCTGACAATGGACTGGGGTCTATGTTCAACATGCTAAGTTGGGACTACACAAAATGTTTTCTTCAAGAACCAGATTTGCTTCCCTGTTCCTTCATTTTTCTGAGGAAAAGCAAGATGGCAATTTGTAGTCTCCAAAACAAGCTGTAAGTGACACACACCTAAGTGCTGGATACTCAGTTAACAGGGAAGCCTGCATGTTTTTGTCTCTCCCTGTCCCTAGTGGGACACATGAATGGAAAAATGAAAGAGAAAACAATTTTTTATGATCTTCTTCATTCCCAGACCTGAGTTAAGACAATTTCCAGTACTGAGTTAAAAGCATAAATTCTAGTAGGTTCTTCCCTTTTTTTCCTCATTCTCTGTCAATAAAAGAGGCTAGAGCAGATTCAGTCCTGGGGACGATAACCGCCTAAGTTTGCTGATTCATCTGTTATTCATCACACATTTAAATAACCACTGTCCTGTAAAGGCTCCTGAAGTTTGAATTCACTTACAGCAAGTGCAAAAAAGAAAACCTGGGTAAGTGAAAACCCATTAAACCTTTCTTCTACTATTTGAAATTCATTATATTTAGTTCTTAGAAATAAGATTTTTTTACCAGTTCATTTATGAAGTAAAGCCATAGGTTTTCTGTTTTTTTTTCCTTGATACTGCACAAGTAACCAACGAACATTTCTGGCACCCAGAAAGCCTTCTTCTCTGCCTGTAATCAGTATGCCAGCTTTAATTGCTGCTTACTGACTGCCATGCAGTGTTCTTGTTACTTTTCAATAATTTACAAAATCACCATAAACATCTGGTACTTTGAAAAGCCTCATGCTATACAGTGATTTCTTATTTGCCACCAAAACAAGTTTCCTTATGAGGGAAAACAGTTTCCCCAGTGTTTCTGTTTGTATCTGCAGATGAACAGAAAAGACACCTGATGTGGCCATAAAGACCATGTGATTAATTTCCCTCCTTTTTCTCTTTATTTATGGTAGAATGCTTTTGCATTTGTACTTACAGGGAAGAAGTAATGGTGGAAGCTAAATGAAAATAGTTTTATGAATTTTCCTGCCTTCTGATGTATAGAAACTTCTTAATAATTGATTTGAAAACCAATTTTACTATTTTTTATATTATTTACTTCATCAGGATAGATTACAACTTACTGTAACAAGGTTTCCTGTCCAATATTTTCACCAGCTTGATAGTCAAAGATTTCTCTGAGTTCAAGGTGGTGAAGAGGAAAAAAGAGAAAACAAGGTATCTCCCAATTTTATGTGTGCAACAGCTTAGATTCACAGAAGTACACTCAAGACAGCACTATGTACTGATCGACTCAGTACTAGGTATTTCTATGGGAAATCTGTTTTTGTCTTTGAGAGAGCAAAGGGATAGCAACAGAACTACTAGGTTCCAAGAAACTAAATTAGAGCAAATTGTCAAGAGTTTGTTTTATCCTCAGAGAAGAATTGACTTTGTAGTTTCTCAAGTAGAAGGAGAAACCTCCTTAGTGACTCGATAGAAGTTTTCTTTATCTCAATAGATACATGAGTTCAATGGAGGTTACGTTTCTTCAGTGTGTTATATGGACCAGTAGGAACCTAGAAACCAGGGATAAATGAAGGATTCTGGAAGGATGCTGGATACAAGTGATAGCCAGAATTTGAGTTTGGGAGAGGGTACATGCTTGAGGAGGAAGGGAAAATGCAGCTCCCCTTAGGAACTCATAGGGAAGAAATGAACTAAATGTATCTGGAGACAAGAGGGAAAGTAGCCTTTATTAATTTCCTATCATTCAAGTCCTGGTTGTATCAAACGGGCCACTTTATCAGAGCTAGCAATTGAAACAAAGAGTAAATGAGTAAATGAAATGTCTTCCTGGCTGCCAGTAAGTTAGTGCAGATTTGTTATCGTCTGTGAATATTCATAATCAATAGAACGAGGGACAAAACACTCCTGCTGTGAAAGCACTATTAAAATAGTCTGCACAAGGAAGGCAAGAAAATATTCCATGAAGTGTACTCCAAAGAATAGACGGATCATGCAGGCCAACAACTGGTGTCAAAAACAGCTGGTGTCAACAACAGGAATTTGTTTTTTTTTCCTGGGATGCTCTGAGGACTGAGGAGTGCTTGGAATAGATGGGATCCACCTGACAAGGTAGGGCAAAAGCACCTTTGCCAACAGGCTCGTCTACCTTGTGAGGAGAGCTGTAAACTAGGAATGACAGAGAAGGGAGACCAGCAATCAGGTGAGGAAGTGATGAATGGGATGACAAGCAGTGGGTGCTGAGTGATGGGGACAGGAGAGACCTGGTGATCAGCTGATCAGTGTTGAAGGGGGATCATCTCAAGTGTTTGCACATAAATAAAGAAAGGGTTGAAAGAACAGCATGATGAAGGCAGCTGTCACGCATTTTCTGTGAAATCAGCATGAGTAGATGAAACTCTGAAATGCCTGTATACTAACACACATAGCAAGGAAGGAAGAGTTAGAGATCTGTGTGCAGTTACAGGGTGACGATTTAATTGGGATCACAGCAACGAGGTGGAATAGCTCACACAACTGGAGTGCAGCAATGAATGGATACAGGCTTTATAGGAAGGGCAGACCAGCAAGGCAAAGTGGAGAGTCATCCTTTAAGTGAGAGAGCATTTATGAGAGAATGCATGCAGCTCAGCCTTGGGATGGGTGATAAACCAGCTGAGAGCTTATGGGTCAGCATTTGTGGGTGAAGCAATGTGGGTGATGTTTTTGTGGGAATTTGCTACAGACTACCTGAGCAGGAAGATGTAGATAAGGCCTTCTTCAGACAACTGAAGAAGCTTCACATTTGCAGGCCCATGGGATTTAATGGCATGCACCCACAGGTGCTGATGGAGCTGGCCAGTGTCACTGTGAGCCACTCTCAATAATATTTGAAACGTCATGGAGTTTGGAGGAGGTTCCTGAGGACTGGAAGAAAAGAAATGTCACTCCTATCTTCAGGAAGGGCAAGAAGGAGGGTCTAAGGAACTACAGACCAGTCAGCCTCACTGACTTGGCCAGTCAGCCTTCGGAAGGTGAAGGAACAAATTTTCCTGGAAGCCATGTCCAAGCAATGAAGGGCAAGAAGGTGACTGGGAGTAGTCAGAAGGATTTACGAAGGAGAAATCGTGCTTGGCCTACCTGAAGTCTTCTATGACAAAATGACTAGCTTGGTGCATGAAGGGAGAGAAATTTAGTCAGGCTTTCAATGCTGTCTGCCATAATATCCTCATTGACAAACCGATGAAGTACAAGCTAGGTAAGTGTACACTGAAGTGGACTGAAAACTAGTTGAACCAGGCTCACGGGGTTGTGATCAGCAGTGCGACATTGTGGTGGGTTGACCCTGGCTGGACGCCACGTGCCCACCAAAGCCATCTATCATTCCGCCTCCTCAACTGGACAGGGGAAAGAAAATATAACAAAAAGCTTGTGGGTCAAGATAAGGACAGGGAGATGACTCACCAGTTACTGTCACGGGCAAAACAGACTTGACTTGGGAAAAACAAATTTAATTTATTACCAGACAAATCAGAGTAGGAGAATGAGAAATAAGTCTAAATCTTAAAAGCACCTTCCCCCACCCCTCCCTTCTTACCAGGCTCAACTTCACTCCCAATTTTCTCTACCTCCTCCCCCCTGATCGGCGCAGGGGGCTGGGCAATGGGGGTTGCGGTCAGTTCATCACACGTTGTTTCTGCCACTCCTTGCTCCTCAGGGGGAGGACTCCTCACACTCTTCCCCTGCTCCAGCATGCAGTCCCTCCCACAGGAGACAATCCTCCACGAACTTCTCCAACGTGAGTCCTTCCCACAGGCTGCAGTTCTTCACAAACTGCTCCAGTGTGGGTCCCTTCCATGGGGTGCAGTCCTTCAGGAAGAGACTGCTCCAGCGTTGGTCCCCCGTGGGGTCACAATTCCTGCCTGCAAACGTGCTCCAGCGTGGGATTCTCTCCAAGGGGTCATAGGTCCTGTCATGAGCCTGCTCCAGTGTGGGCTTCCCACAGAATCACAGCCCCTTTTGGGCATCCACCTACTCCAGCATGGGGTCCTTCACAGGCTGCATGTGGATAGCTGCTCCACTGTTAACCTCCATGGGCTGCAGGGGGACAGCCTGCCTCACCATGGTCTTCACCACGGGCTGCAGGGGAATCTCTGTTCCAATGCCTGGAGCACCTCCTCCCCCTCCTTCTCCACTGACCTTGATGCCTGCATAGTTGTTTCTTTCACATATTCTAATTCGTCTCTTCCAACTGCTGCTGTGCAGCAGTTTTTTCCCCCTTCTTAAATATGTTATCACAGAGGTACTACCACCGTCACTGACTGGCTCGGCCTTGGCCAGCAGTGGGTCCGTCTTGGAGCTAGCTGGCATTGGCTCTGTTGGACATGGTGGAAGCTTCTAGCAGGTTCTCACAGAAGCCACCCCTGTAGCCCCCCCACTACCAAAACCTTGCCACACAAACACAATACAGACATCCAGTTGGAGGCCAGTCACTAGTGGAGTGTCTCGGGGGTTAATGCTGTGGCCAACACTGTCTAACATCTTCATTCATGACCTGGATGATGGGACAGAGTGCACCCTCAGCAAGTTTGCGGCTGATGATACACAACTAAGACGAGAGGCTGACACACCAGATGGCTGTGCTGCCATTCACAGGGACCTCAACAGGCTGGAGAAATGGGCCGACAGAAAGCCCATCTTGCTAAACAAAGAGAAATGCCAAGTCCTACATGTGGAGAAGAATAGCGCCATGCACCAGTACTGTCTGGGAACTGACTGGCTGGAAAGCAGCTTTGCAGAGAAGGCCCTGGGGATCTTGGGGAATGACTAGCTGAACATGACCTAGCAATACACCCTTGCAGCAAAGAAGGCCAACAGCCTCCTTGTCTGAATTAAGAGGTCATTCTGCTCTACTCATAACTGATGAGACACATCTAGAGTGCTGGGTCCAAGTCTGGGCTCCCAAGTACAAGACAGACACGGACTTCCTGCAGCAAGTCCAGCAAAGAGCCATGAAGATGATTAAGGGATTGAGGGATCTAGCATACGAACTGGGAAAATGAAGAGCCACCCACTGTGGGAGAACATCAGCTTTGAGACCATCTAAGGCACCTGAAGATGCACAAGTCCATGGGACCCAAAGAGATCCATCCATGGGTCCTGAAGGAACTGGCGGATGAAGTTGCTAAGCTACTACCCATCATATTTGAGAAGTCGTGGCAGTCCGGTGAAGTTCCCACTGACTGGAAAAGGGGAAACATAACGCCCATTTTTCAAAAGGGAAAAAAGGAAGACCCGGGGAACTACAGCCCAGTCAGTCTCACCTCTGTGCCTGGGAAGATCATGGAGCAGATCCTCCTGGAAGCTATGCTAAGGCACATGGAGGACAGGGAGGTGATTCGAGACAGCCAGCATGGCTTCACCAAGGGCAGGTCCTGCCTGATTAACTTAGTGGCCTTCTGTGATGGAGTGACTACATCAGTGGACACGGGATGTCATCTGTCTGGACCTCTGTAAGGCCTTTGACACGGCCCCCCACAACATCCTTCTCTCTAAACTGGAGAGGTATGGATTTGATGGGTGGACTGTCCGGTGGGTGAGGAATTGGTTAGATGGTCACATCCAGGGGGTAGTGGTCAACGGCTCAATGTCCAGATGGAGACTGGCTCAGGGGCATCTCTTCAATGTGTATAAATATCTGATGGGGAGGGAGGGTTAAAGAAGGCAGAGCCAGAGTCTTCTCAATAGTGCCCACTGACAGGACAAGAGGCAATGGGCACAAAGTAAAACACATTAAATTCTGTCTAAATGGAAGAAAAAACTTTTCTACTGTTAGAGTGGTCAAACACTGGAACAGGCTGTCCAGAGAGGTTGTGGAGTGTCTGTTCTCAGACCTATTCAAAACTTGACTGGCCACGGTCCTGAGCAACCTGCTCTAGATGGCCCTTCTTTGAGCAGCGGGTTGGACTATATGATCTTCAGAGCTGTCTTCCTTCACCAGTTATTCTGTGAGTCTTGAATCCCTCATTGCTTCTTACATAACAGTTTTGTCTTGTGTCTTGATAGCACTCAGCTTGCAAGGACAGTAAAGAGAGATTTATCCAGCAAAGCTTCTGGCTTCAAGGAACTCTTCCCTAGCAACTACTCCATCTGAAAATTATCACACATTTTTTTGAGTCCTGGGATGCTTTTAATGTCATTGTCACAGACGGGAGCACAGGCTCAGTGGACAGCATGGGGGACAGAGCAGAGATGATGTCTATTTAAAGGTTGGAAAGCATGGGTTTCTTTGCTATGACATTTGGTACATCTGTCACAAGACAGGACTTGGAAGAACAAAACAATATGTTCCAAAAAGTGTGTGTTGGTAATCTGAGTTAAAATAGTGGAACAGTTCAGACATTTTAGAGGAAAACGAAGACAATGAAAGAAGTGTTGTTCAACTACAATACTCGTGTTTCTCCCTCCTCCCCACCCCACCCCCCAAAAAAACCCCACCCAATGTTTTTCTAGGCTAGAGATATCTGAGAAAGGAATTAGAGGCAAAAATCCCTAAATATATTTTAGAAGAGTTTGTATTAGCCTTTTCCCTTTCACTTATATGTACATTTTCCACAGATATTTTTATAACTCTGGTTTCAGGCACAGGCTTGAAAGGGTGTTCAGTCTGATTTGTTATTCTGAACTGATAGGAACTCATTGGACTTGTTTTCACCTTCTGGTTTTCAATTTGTTTTTCAATGCTTGTTGTACCACCTGAGTTTTAAGTTCAAACAAATCAGAATCCTTAGAGTGAAATTCTCCTCAAATCACTTTTTCCTAGTTTAAGACAAAAATCACTGATTTTTACAGGCTTGCAAAACATCCATGAACCCATACAATTTCACCTCTTAGCAAGCAAGGCCTGAATGTTGAAAAGAAATCTGAAAATGGACAAAGCTATGGGGATCCTGACCTGACCCAGTGCTGCAGATTAATGTATTTTTGTTTATTTACTAAGTTATTTCTGTTGTCAATAAAGCTTCACAGCTCTCCTAGTCATGGTGACCTAAGCAGATGAAGCGTTGTCCACACTTTTTGTTATGTAAAACTGCAACACTGACTAAACTAAAAAAACCATATGTTTGCTTCACACCTTCAGAACTGCTAGTAGAAGTTAATGTTCCTGTAACTCTGTCAAATCTTAAATTCCTCACATTTAGAAAATAAGTCACTTGAGAGCAGCTGTTCTGGGTACAGCTAGATAAATGTGGTCCTGAGCACAGGAAGCATTTCCCATACAGTCAGCTACACTGTGCGCTTCCACTGAGACAAATTATCAAGAAAAGGAAAAAAAAAATGTAGCAGTTGCTTTTAGTTTGGCTCAGGCACTTTAATGGTTGCTGAATAAGCAACTTTTATGAGCTAAGAAATCTGCAGGTGTCTTTTCCCCATTGCTCAGGGAAGAGTTTTATTTGTGTTACCAATAACTACAATTATGTTTTGAAATCTCCAAAGGCAACAATAGTTTTCTCCCAATGTGTTAACTATGAGCTTTTAAAATTATCTGAGGCCTGAACAAGAGTAGACATGGACCACTAACCCCTATCCCGAGTGTTCAACCTGTCCTGATAGGAGTCATGAATAAGAACAGCACAGTCAAAGCATAATAGTCAGACTGGGAATATAAATATGCAGACTCATCATCATCAGGGAAACACAGAAAAGGAAGCCTTAATGGCTAAAGTAGATCTGTCTAAGAGATATGTAAGTCTAAACTGTAAAGTTTTTGCAATTGCAATGAAAAGAGGTTTACACCAATGTGTGCAATTTTTTTCCTTTAAAAACATGGCAGTCAGCTAGACCGTCTCATTTTTTTCAGGGTGAAGAAACCTGAACTTCAGAGAGATGTTTCCGTGTAGTGCTCATCTGTTTACAATTGGAAGTGACAGGCTTTTTTCATGGGCTCTCAAAAACAAAATCCTTTGTGAAAGTGTCAGCGTTCTGCCCTATATCTTCTCCCACATGTTCTCTTACCGATGCCTATGACCTCCTTTTGCAGCACCGGGTTGAGCATGGAGGAAGAACACTGGACTGAACAGTGGATCCCAGCCTTCAGGTTGGGGTAGTGAGGAGTTGGATGGGGAGGAGAAAGCTGGGGAGAGTGGTAAGTCTGAACCTGAGGACTCAAGCTGCTTTTACAGACCTGCAAGTCTCTTGCACAGAAGCAGATACCTGAGAAACCTGAAGCCCTGCTGTAGCATTTGCTTCTGGGCTTCTGGCTGCAGAATGTGCTGTGTCCTTACCTTGTCTAATGGGGCTGCTGGCACAGCAGGACCTTTTGCTGGGATGTTAATGCACAGGGACCTTAGCTCTTTTGGGGGATTCTTCTGCCTATGGGAATCCTGTCTGCCTGCAAACCCTTTGCTCCAAGGGCAAGCTGCATTTCATTGTGTTTTGCTAACTACCCAAACTGATGTGTAAGAGCATGTAGATCGTGAAGAAAATATAAAACCAAAGATGCTGTGCTTCTTCCCTGGCCTGAGGATCTGATGCAGATATGTTACTGGTCAGGTCACCCATGGTGAAAGCAGTGTAAGAAGCAGTGAGGTGCATAGTCGTGCTTATAGAAACACTGAGGTCAGTGCTCAGTAGACCTAGTTGTCAAGTGGGAGGTAAAAACAAAAGTCAACTGGGAGGCATGTGAAGTAGTTGAAAAGATCTTCCAACATATTCAGCAGATGAGGTCTCACAAGAGAGCTGTATTAATATAAAAACTGTAAACTGAAGAATACCGTTTCCCATTCGCTGTTGCCACTCAATAGTAACACATCAGTGGAAGTTCAGTTTTACAGTATGATAAAGCCACAGATTAGCAATTAGACAAGATGGTCATTGCATTGCCTGGCTGGTTCTGCACCATGTAACTGAAGTATCCTGTAAAATATCTATCTATAAATAACTAAACCCATACAAGCAAAACTGTAATAGCATGTTTTACAAGCAAAGGTGAAGAATATTTCACGTTTTAAACTTAATCTTCAAAGTTGAGTCCAAGAGAACGGAGAGATAGCAAATAGTGCGATAGTGCTCTCTGGTGGAAGCAGAGCACCATCTGATTCACCAGGCAAAACAGAATCTGGTCATGGGTAGTGTTTTCGGTGCAAGGATGATAAAAACAGGAATGCAAGCTGCCAGAAATCATATACTCTGCGGAACTATTGAATCTGCTGAACTGCAGATGATAACGGGAGCTGCAAAACAGTTTCAGAGGGGAACAGAGTTTGTGGTTAGCCCAGCACTAACATGCGTGGGAGAGGAGAGGAGAGGAGAGGAGAGGAGAGGAGAGGAGAGGAGAGGAGAGGAGAGGAGAGGAGAGGAGAGGAGAGGAGAGGAGAGGAGAGGAGAGGAGAGGAGAGGAGAGGAGAGGAGAGGAGAGGAGAGGAGAGGAGAGGAGAGGAGAGGAGAGGAGAGGACGGGACAGGGGGATGTATCAGAGATGATAAATTAAAGTTTAGGCCTATATCAGACAGGATTTTCAAAAGGCATTCTTTCTGAGGTAGGATATCAAAGACCTGGTCATACCACTGCATTTGGAAGATGCTTGGTACAAAATCAGAGACTGAGACATAAATATTGCTGTGTTTGTAGCTTCTGTTCTCTGAGCCTAAGAGAAGGCTTAACAGGCAACATATCACCTAATCGTAAAAAGGCCTTAATGCTATTGTTTTAAAAGTATTCATAATTTTCAACAAAATGCAGAAAGGTGTTAGTCAAAGGTGATGTAAACTGTTTACTCTGATTCATTTATTGGCAACCTCATCTCTCAAGGTTTGATTAAGAAGCACAACCTTGGCTTTATCAGTAGGAAATATCCCACAGAGATAAATGGATGGGATAAACATACAAATAAATAAATGTTAAATCAGATATACATGTACATATATAAGTTCTTGGAATTTATTTTAGCGTATGTCATAGCATTAGTGCCTACAGGCAGTGAATGAGATAGCTCAACACCTCGTTACTGTTCAACTCCAAAATACAAAGAAAGATCTTTCCTGTGCCAAAGGGTTTAAATACAAAGTAGAGAAGAGAAAATCAGAATAAGCATAAAGTATTATTATCCCATTTGACAGAGTTGAAATTTAGGTATAAAGAGCCTGAGTCAGCAAAACACATAAGCACATGCTTAAACACATTCAGTTCTTCAAATATTTTTATGTATTTTGCTGAATTGAAACAGCATTAAGCACATTCCTATCATCTTCATTGGATGAGGGTTATTTGACTCAGAAAGGACTTCTGAGGCAAAAATAAGAATTTGCCTGGGAGAAGCCTTTTCTAGACGTAGTCTCCTAAACCCCTTAATTTGGAAGTTTTAGTCACCCAAGGCAACCTATGCAGAGTAAGTAACTGGATTTAGTAAAATTACCTACACCGAAAAAAACCCCCCGTCTTATATTATCCTATCCCAAAATGTATGCCGGGAACATGGCAGGAAAATTATAGGGGAGGTGTTTAGGAGGAGGGCATATCACAAAACTGCAACTGATGATTCCTTTGCCAGAATGCCATTGTTTGGGTCAATATTTGCTGTACAGGTTAATGTTGGCTGAGCATTAACATGAAACAAATGTGTCTTATAGTGATATCTGCCAATATTTAACAGGGAGCTCATACAAACATTTCTCCCTTGGCCTTTCATTAACTTTGTTCCAAGGACCTGTGTCCCTGAACACAGGATACTCAGGGCAATGGAAATTTGGGCATTTCTTCTTCATTTTTTTGGAATCAAGCAAGAAAAGAATAAGCCAACACAAAGCGGAAATGTTATCCCCTTGTTCCAGAGTACGCTGATAGCCCAGAGGAAGTTTGCTGATGCAACAGAGCACATCTACGTAGAAGGCAAAGAGAGACTTAGTATTTCTAGATCTAGCTGGAATAATTCAGCTCTGGGTTAATTTTTTTTTATGATTTTTTTAAATGATCACTAAGGCTAAAGCATCTTTATGGAGGCTAATGCAATAACATTGGAGAAATGTGAACCTTGAGCTGCAAGAAAATCATTCCAAAATTCCATTTGACTTTGTGGTGTTATTTCTAACTGGACATCCAGAGAAATTCCCTCCTGCTTGTGGCCAGACCAATTTTATTGCCTGTATGCTTGGTGGTACTGGTGGCTTGGAGAACCAGGTCATGCACAGTCACTGCAGGGCTGTCTGCCTTCACCCTCCAACTCCTGGATCCTCGCAGGATGCTCACTTACTTTTTTTCCCTGATTCCCAGTTCCTGAACAGTAAAGGTGACTATGTCACCAGAAATGAATATTAGTTACCATTTGTATGAAAAACAAATCACCATGTATATCCTTAACATCATTATTTGTGTTCATCCAAAGGAATTTAGAAACTGGACTTTTTAATTTATGCAAACAAGATGAATGAAGAAGTTGTTTCCTGAAGCTGAAGGAATTGCCTCTTCAGGGCCCATCTATTTATTACTCCTGAGAGATGTCAAACAGCTCTCTGCTAAACTATATGGTGATTCAAACGCAGATATATGTTTTCCATATCTTTTCAATGTCATCATCTTCTGTCTATGAATTGAGGTACAGGTACTGGGTTTGTCTATTTACCCATCAGTGTTTTTAGAAGTTACACAGGAATTTTTTTTTTTCCCCTAAAAAACTTGCTTTCCCGGCAGACAGATGAAATCCCATTGCAAGGATTATTCCTGTACTGTGATTCAGGTGCTGCAATGTAAATGATCTAATTTTTTACTGACTTAATTCTGTAAACAAAGAGGAAATTATTCAAGGAATGTCCTTCAGAAAATGAATGTATGCCCTTCTGTAAGTCATTCACAGAAAAATTAGATGCAGCAAGTAAATATTCAGTTTAACTTTCCTCTGTATTACCACATGGTGGCCACATAACCCCAGCGATGTGGGCTGCTGCTGCAGTAACACCGAGAAAGCGTTGATAATTCCAGTACCTGTTTTCTATGCACCCCACACGAAGAGATTTCATCTACACTAAGGTCTTCTGTGCAAGTCCTACAAACTCACTGATATCTTCAAAAAACTCAGGTAATATAACTCCACAAACTATGAAGTCTGATTATTGGACTGGTTATTTAGACTGAAACTAGTTGTAATCAAAATACTAGACATACAGTACATGTCAGACATGTACAAACATAAATGGATGACAATTGGAAAAAATCTTGTAGAAATCCTCAAATTCCATTTTTCAAGTTCTTCTGAAAATGAGTGAATTTACTGTAATAAACTATGATATTTTAACATTATTTAGATTTTACTTTTAATAATGACAACATGTAACATAAAGATCAGGAACATTTTAATGATGCATTCATTACATCAGTTTCTGTATAAAAATTGGTTTACTTTAAAACAAATACCATGTTTGATCTGTCAAAATATTTCTACAGAGAACTAAACTCAACCCTGATGCAGGATTAGAGTGGGTACACTTTTATCATTACAACAGTGTTTTCCTGGTTCAGTCCTCAGTACAACACCCAATGCCCCCCCGGCAGCTGGGGATGGCGTTCAGGTACTCCAAACATGGCCCACAGGAATGGGACCAAAAGGGTTTGATACACATCACCTGCTCCCCTGGGATGCCTGGGAAATGCTCGAGAGCCTGACTTTAATCAGTTGTCAGAACACATGTCAAAATTCAGAAAGAATTACATATAAAGGCCAAATACATAGAAAATAGGGGCAAGTCCACCTGTCAGACTTTTAACTAGAACCGACTGGAGATTGCTTTTATTTCCCCCAGGAATAGTTTGGCATTCTTGGGAAAAAATTGAAACCTGAAAAAATCAAAACCTGAACACTCTCCAAATTTGGTGAACACACCAAATAGTGAATCAAAAACACTGCCATGGGACTTGTAAGAATTGTGACCATAATGCCACATGCATCCATCATCTGCTGTGGGCAGGGCTCTAGGTGAGGGAAAAGAACTTACCAGTAGTTGCCCACGCTGCACTGTGAAAGAGGTCCTTTGGCCAGGAGCCTGTCCCTGAAACTGAGTGGAGACATGACGCAACTGAACCACATTGCCCATGAGGCACTGTGGCATCATCTCCAAAACAAAATATTATAATTTTTGACAAAAACCCAGAATCTTTTCAGGTTTAGACCTTTTCCTTTTTGGGTCTAAATAAGTATTGGAATTTTCCATGGAAAGCAAATACTTCTCTCAAAATACTTTCTGTCTCAGTTTTTTTCTTTAGAAATAAATTACAAATCGTGGGGTTTGATCTACTCGCAAAGTCTGAAGAACCATCTCAAATAAAATTGGAAAAATTGCTGTTTAAAAGCAGCCTTATTTAAACTTATTAAAACCCTTTAGCCTGCAACACTGTATGTCATAAACAACATCAGTAGGAAGAGCTTTCAGAAGGGCTGTCCAGCTTCGTCTTAACCTGTGCAACCTGGTGGAGATGATCCAGCTTTTACAGGGCTGCCTCTTACAGATTCCCAAAGCAAGCCGTAGCCAAACCAACGCCTACCCGGACTAAGCTGGGGGAACAGGATGCAGATTTGACAAGCCGAGGCTTCTCCATGGCAAAATCTCATCCCCACTGACCCATGACCTATTGCATCTGCCCAGGTCTGCTGGCAGGCCTTTCCCACTGCCATTTTGTGCTACAGTTCTTCCCAGGTGATTACAGCTTCTGCAGAAAAATACAAACTGACTATCAGCACTGACATGGTAGAGTTTCCTTCCTCAGTGCAAAGAGGACAAATTCCAGCCTAGGTTAAAGTGGAACAAGGTGAGCCCAGGTTCCTAGATGGGTGAGCTAGCCCAAAATTCAAGTACCTAGAGAACCAGCTGGTAGGGACACACTACTTTCTGTGAACATATTTTTCTGTGTAGAAGCCCAGATCTAAAGCACCATGTTTAAAAACCTCCTGGTAGCTCCCCAGGGAAAAGAGATCATGCACAGAATGAATCCCCTGATGGACATAATTATTCAGCCAAGGGAGAGAGGACAGGCAGCATGCAGCCAGGGTGGGGACACTGTGGGTGATTTCTGCCATGTCACAGAGCCAAATTCACGATGCCAGAAAACGTCACTGGGGGACAATCACCCCGCAGCTTCCCACACCTTTTCCCCAGGATTTTTGCACCGGGCTATAAAGTCATGGGATTTAGAGCAATGAGAAATTCAAGTTCTTTCTGAAATGGCTTTGTAATAATGAGCATTGTCTCGGAAAGCTGGAATCACGTCTTGCATATTCCTGAGAAAATGCCTTCATTGAGAAGAGATGCATTTCAGGGAAATACCATTATTGTTTCAGGTTGCCCCTTTGTGTGTTCTGTAAATCTTCAAAGTGGTTGTGACTATAATTCATCTGGGCTGTGGGCAGAAGGAGACATTTCTCCCAAGAGAGGGACAGACTACATGTGTGTGTGGTCTAAGAGAAAGCAGCTTTAATCATGCGCTGAGAGTAATAGGCATTGTACTGTGACTAAATTTACTGTGCTTTCTGGCAGACTCTTTCTGTGGGGAGAAGTGGTGCATTTCGAGCTCTAATCTTTGTTTTGTCTGTAGATTTTCACTCTTTCTATACTAACTTGATACTAAGGGCCTGATCTTCACAAAATAGGGCCCAAAGTCAGCATCTACTTTTGCAAACTCGAGTACCTACCACATGTGCGTCTGAGTGCAAATCAGAAGTGACTCACAAAGAGCTCTGGACACGTGGCTCTGCAAAGTCCCTTTTTGCTTTCGTGTATGTTAAAGATTTTACACAACTGTAGTTATGTTTCTGAGAATAAGATGATGGCTGTTTAGTTCAGAGATACATTTTATTCTCATCTCATTGTCAAAGGCAACTGAAATATTGAAGTACAAGCATGGTTTATAAGCAATGTAAGAAAAAAATAGTTGTATGGTTTGGTTTTTTAAAATTTATCTGAGAACAAGAAAGAAGGAAGTACAGAAAATACTGTACAGGAAATACAGAAAATAGGACTGAGGCTTTTTTATTTTAAATGCAATAAGTACAAAAATCTACAGAAGAATAGGGAGATAACACTGTAGTGAAGTTGTGTGTCATTTTATGCTGCAGAGAGCAAGTAAGGGATGTGTTACATGCTTCCTCAGTCTTCCCCAGCTCAGCTTTTCTACAGATTTAATTGGCAAGGCTGCAGTCTTTTCAGATCTTTTCAGATTTGGTCATCCTCTTTGAACAAAATTAAGAGAATTAAGGCCAAATCCAAGCATGAAATAACACCATAAGACCCTCATTGTCCTTGTGAAATGGACAAACATGATGTGTTTTCCTTCAGTTTGATTTACACCATCAGCATTTGGAAGCACAGTCATTGTTTAGCCAAACCTGCCAAATGTTTTCTATTTAATTACACAATGCAACCACAAACTCTCCTAGGAAAAGATTTTTTATTTATTTATTTAAGTTGATGACATACTACCAAATAACTAGACATAATTCTCAGAAAAAAAATTCTTAAGAAGCAGCATTTATAAGCAATGTAAGAAAAAAATAGTTGTATGGTTTGTTTTTTTTATCTGAGAACAAGAAAGAAGGAAGTGCAGAAAATAGGACTGAGGCTTTTTTATTTTAAACACAATAAGTACAAAAATCTACAGAAGAATAGGGAGATAACACTGTAGTGAAGTTGTGTGTCATTTTATGCTGCAGAGAGCAAGTAAGGGATGTGTAACACGCTTCCTCAGTCTTCCTTCTCTCCATCTGTCCTTCTGCCCTGCTCACTGTCTGTCACAGCCAGTCCATCCTGTCAATCTGGAGTTTGGCTTTAATTAGCTCAGAAGAGAAGGTGTCTCATTGTCACAAGATGTAACTACAGTGAGTAGTTCAGATTCTTTCAAAGGCAGATTGTACTTTTATGAATAAAAATACCATCTGAAGTTGTATTATCTCGAGTCATAAGTATAATCCTTTAGGGCATAAACTGTTCACCAACAGGCTTGACAAAAGAATGTCTTCAGGCAGTGTATTATTATCAGTGATGAGTGATAAGTTATGTTATTTTCCATACAGAAGTACTGACTTGCAGTCAAAATGGTCTTTTAATTTATTAGAACAACACGACAAGGAAGAAAAAACTGTAATGTCTTTCCAAGAAAGACAGGCTCTTGTACACAAAGCATCCACTCAGAGTAGACAAGGCAGTGGGCACAGTGCTGGAGTCACTTTTCAGATGGCAGACAGTTTTCAGATTTAAAGGAACGCTATAAAGTAACCTTAAATTTATCACTAAAGAAAGCAAACCTGCTGATCAGAAAAATGAACTCTTTCCTCCTCCAAAAATATTCCCTTCAAACTCTATAGCTCATACCCTCTGAGGGTTTGGGATGTATCTCCTTCTGCTTTCCATTGCTTTTGTGGTGAGAACGGTAGCTTGACCTTAGTAATTCCTTCTCTCACATTTTGTTTTTCACAGGTCTCAGGGGCTTTGGGGTGAGCAGTTCCACTCCTGATGATCACATCGCCTCTTGTCAAACAAAACATCTTCTCAGGGGACTGAGAGTAGTTGTCTCCCCTTGCAGCTCCTGGCAAGAGGAAAATGGACTCACTGGCAGCCAGAGGCTACTGAGTGCCCATAACTGCTCTGGGGCAGTTGGGTAACAAAAGAAAACTGGTATTTTCAAAGCAAAAATAGTGGGCTGCAACACACTGTGGCATGGCTAGCATCCCAGAAGGATGGGCTGCTGGACATCACCAAGGAGAGGGAAGTTAACAGTACTGGTGGCCAGTCTTCAGCGGTGGGGGTAATGCACTGGTGGTAGTAGTGGTGGTGGTGAGAGACCTTGTGTCCTCAGCCCCCAGGAGCTCTCCCCACTTGTAATGGTGACAGCATATGTAGGTATGTCCTCCAGCAGCAAAAAGGGGACAAAGTCCCAGCTGGGGTGGAGCAGTGGGGGGTGGCAGAGCAGTTTCTGAGGGCACCCCAAGACAGCACCATGTGTGTGGTGAGCTCAAAGCCTGCAGGGACAGAGCTGACCAGGCCCCCAAAACACAGACTCCAGTGTTCAACCTTCCCTGATTCCTCTCCTCCATGTGCAATTTCCTGAAAAAGGGTGTATCATTCAAAGTGTTTTTAAATAGGTTACACATTCCTCATCGTTATTTTAATTTTAAAATGTTCTGCAGAACTAATTATTTTTAATGCTGCTTAAAAAAAAAAAAGGTGTGGTAAAATAATATTTTTAACTCTAGCAATTTAAATTGAGAACTCTTATAAAATTACCAACAGTCTTTTGAATTGCAGCTCAGAAAGAGATATTTCCTTTTATGACACTCACTCCCTTCTTTATATAATATTTAACCCATGGAGCTGTAAAGGTTATATGAGCTGCATACTTCAGAAGGTTTATTCCTCATCCAGTTGTTATGACACACAAATAAGTGACCAAGTAAAGCTAAATAAATGAAGCAGGAGAAACACAAGCCAAAGTGAAGTATGGCTTATTCTTAATCCTGCCTCATTTGGGGCACTTCTTTGTGAGAATCCTGAAGTAGCTAGTTATAGAAAACTTATCCCTGGTGCTCATGTGATCAGGTAATGTACTCGATTCACACAAACAGGTAATCCACAGGGCTGCACTCTAGACGGTTAAGTGGCTTTAACGTAAACTCCTATTGCAGAAGGCTGGAAAGCAGATAAAAGCTTCATTTGTCTTCTGAGCCCTCGCCGAAAATCTGCCCGTTATACAGTGCAGACCTGTATGAAGGCTCCTGGTGCCTTTTTGATGTGGGGGACGGTGTACTTTCAGCGAGGAGTGAATAACCGGCGCGGTCCTGGCTCGACTTGTCTGCTCCCCACAGCAGGATCAGACCGTGGGCAGGGGCTTTGCTCTGTTGCCTGGTGTCAGCGAGCTGCAGTGGCCGGTCAACTGGCCCAAAGGCATTGCCATGGGAGGACACGTCCCTTGGTTCACAGATAGAGAGAGCAACAAAGGTTTGTTTATGGCTTCCATGAAAAAGTTTTTTTGTGTAAGGATATTTATCATCTGCTCATGTCATCGTTCCTGGGTTTCTGGTGACAGTTGTGGCATGGACAGCGTACAGAGTCTTTTATCTGTGAATGTTAACATTTCTTTGAAGACTAAGCATGAAATATATTAGAAGAAGTTTACTGATAGAAGAGCTGGAATGACTTCATAAGAGGAGAGGATCACAGAAACAGACACATAACTTTGTGGCCTCTGTTTAGAAAATACAACTATGTTCAAAAGCACAAAACTAAACAAATTTTGCATTTGTTTCAGAGGTCTGAAATTGGGACCCAATCCACCCTCCAGTGAAGCCAGCAGGAGTCTTCCCATTGACTTCAATGAGCTTTTCATCCAGCCTCTGTTTGGTCTTCAGTTCTTTGTGATTAAACTTCTTTCCTTCTTTCCTGATAATGCAGACAAGTTTTGATGAAGTTGGCATGCAGTACATGTCCATCACACCCTGAGACATGAGCTTCTAAAAGGGATGCAGGTATCCAAAGCCACTTCCCTCGGTGCAGAGACAGCTGTCCTTCCTCCCAGGTGGCTGTGGTGTAAAGTGGTGGGATACTGTCAGCCTCTGTATCTCCACTGCCTCCCGCAGCTTCTCATGCTCTTATGGTTCAGGAGAAATTTTATTTCAAATCTTGAATTTTTGCAAGTCTTGTTGATACTTTCTGTTTTCCTTGAATGCCAGCTGTTCTAGGATTAAGTAAGTAAAGCATTTGATTTACAAAAACCACCAGCCTTGAACCCAGAGTTTTGTGTGTATCTTTTAAGTGGTGTGCCACAAACCAATTTACGATTAACGAAGGCCCATGTCATCTAACAAAGCTGAATCTGGCAGTGTGATGTTAATATCTAAAAGCAGATACTGGTAGCTCATGGAGATCCATAAATGCATGTTCAAAATCCATGCTCTGGAAATCCCCTCGTTTTAAAAATTTTTCCTTTCCACTAGGGGTACTTGTTAAGTTTGGGTCAATTTGTGCTGCTGCTGATGCCATTAAAATATTGAAAATGCGTTTCTGAAGGAAGCTAATTCATTACTTTGCAATTCTGAGCTTCTGGAAGCAAAAGCCCACGTGGGCTGCATGCCACTGAGATATACTACACCAGTTCTGCAGTCTTCGAAACCTTCATAATCTTTTGTGTTTGCTGGTAGGGACAGCCCACCCAGCATAAAAAGGCATGCAAACGATTTTAACAGACAAGCATTGTGTTGACCAAGTTTTCCAGCATTAAACTATCCAGAAAGATTTAGACAAATTTTTCCCTATGGTAAAATGCGTATGTTAGTTTAAAGATGAAGAGAAATGAAATGTGTTATTTATAGCCTGAAATAGCCTTAATATTACACACAGGTGTATTTCACTTAATCATTGTTTTGATAAATGCCCACAGTGCTAAACACCTAATGTACAACAGGATGTGGTTCCCACTTAAATTAGCAGATGCTATAATTTTGGATTGTTAATGATGGACCTGTTTGCCAATAAAAACAACTGATGGATCAGCATGTGTGAGCTACTGAACCTCAGCAAAAGCCCAAACTAATGAGAGAGAGAGAAAAATGCTTCAGGTCACAGTCAGCAGATGGGAACTGGCCAGATGTCTGTCTGGGGCAGGGAAAGTGCAGCATGTATTTAAATATATATCTATGTTTTTATATAGCAGCAACCACTGGGAAGTTCAAATACTTGGACTAACCAAAGCAATAGTTTTGAAGTTTACTTTTGCAGTTGGGGTACAAAAATAAATGAAAAAGGTACATCTCTAAATCTGAAACTTCAGCTATCAGATGGCACTGAAATGGTCATTACATGCAATTTAGAACACAAGAAACAAACTCAAAATGTTGCAAGTCAGATGAAAGCTGCATTAGGTGATTTTGGCAACATAAGATGCCATCTGTGAGCAGCTGAAAATAAAATTGCGTTTTAATTTTCTCTTATATTTTTATTAAGCAAGACATGCTATAAAATGTAACATCTAAACAACATTTTTTGCAAAACTGTGTGACACATGCAAACGAATGGAGAATATTAGCTAAAAAAGATTAAATCATGCCATTTCTAGTAAAGAACCAAGTTATACAGTTACATATTAAAAGCTAAGCTAGCTAATTTCCTAAACATGCAGGCAGTAAATGTATGATTGAAAATGTCAGGATTTTTTTAATCACATGCTACTGCAAAATTACACATATCATATATCTCTGAGTAAAATAAATAAAACCTGCTTATTTTTCACTGAAACAACTTGCACTTCTGCCCAGATTCAGCAACCTGGTCACACTGTCTCTAAGAGATTTATTCATCAGCTAAAAGATACACAGGTGCTTAAGTGCCTGACTGGACTGGGGCCTATAAGACAAAATTCATTATGGGTAGAAATGCAATTTGTTCATGGATTCAAGCAATCTGAGCATTTCATTTAACTCCTCTATAAATGGAATTTCCCTGTACGCAGTTCACAGCAAGCATATTTTTCCACAGGGATCGGATCCAGACCTCACTGGAGTCAATGACCATCTTCCCACTCGCTTTGGTGGGTTCTGGATCTGTCCCCAGCTGTGAGCAGGGTACGTCTGCCTGCCAGCGCCAGCCCTGTGCTTCCCCCTAAGTCAGGGTGTTCTTGGCTGATGGGTGCTTCACCGTTACGTTGAGGGAGCCATAGTACTCAAGAAGGAAGTTGCCATGAGGAAAACAGTTGTGTTGTGCTTTTTGATGTCAACATTAAACAAGAAATACAGGAATTTTCCTTTGGAGAAACCCCCCTAACCCTTTAGGACATTTGGGTGTAGAAAGGCCCCAGCAAGGGCAAGATGCAGCGGGAGACAAATGGGGGCATTTTTGCCAAAACTCATCTCCTGCTGTTGCACCTGGAAAATGGGCTCAGATATACCATAGCAGTGGCAAGAAAATGCTGATAGCAAGTAGGGACAGTGCTGGAGGGCAAGGGGAAGGAGGAAAATGGGAGATACCTGGCTGCCAATGTCTTCCTTGGCTGGTGCAAACAATGTTGGATGCAGTATGACACAGATACACCCACACTGGGGGAAGAAGATTGTTGTCAGACAAACACCCGTTTCTGGGGCTTTTCTCCTGCTTTTACACCCTCTTTGCCCAGGCAACATCCTTTTTATTCAAGAGCTACAGCTAAGACAGCTGTAGGACAGGAGCCTGTATATTGTCTTTCAAAAAGTTTCAGGGAAAAAAAAAAGCCAGAATCCTATAGCGTCTGTCGTGGTGTGTGTGCTTTGTATCATGCACGATATTGTGTCTAAAATATACGCCACTCACTCAAAATGTTGGAAAGAAAGGTAGAGGTTATTCAAGCACAAGAGAGCTCCTGTTTGATGGTTTGACTGAACAACAATAGAAATCTGCACCTGCACAAGTTTCTGCCAAAACTGATCTCACACAACTGTTGATCTTGATTAAATTCATTAGACTGGGAGAGATGGATTTCTATACATCTTATTGTGCGTGTTTTATGGGTTATGCTCCTGGGTGGAATATAAGGTGGTTTTTGTTCAGGAGACAGTAGGAAAATCATGCTGAGACCCAGGCCTGCTTTAGAATTCAACAGATTCAGCAAAAACTTTGGCCAGGACTTATTTTGGACTTCAGTAAAACTCTATTATAAGAGTTTCCTTAAGTTTAAAGGAACTGTCTGAGAGTTTGTATATATTATAAATCCTATTCTGTACAGATTTTGCCTGCAGTAGCAAAGCAGCAACATTTTTCAACGATTCTGGCTTAAGTTATAAAGCTCTATCCTGGAGCGATGAAATTAGAAAAATATTTTACAAAACCAGAACACAGGTCACATATTTGCAATATCTTTCTTTAGCGTTAGCCCTCTTTGAAAGAAGTTTTATGTCACAGCTGCACAGCACACATTGACTGGTTGCATCCAAAATATGGAAAATAAATCACAGGTTTGTCCACACATTTGACAACGTAAGGAAAACAAACAGGCTTTCCTTGCTGATACTTATTCCTCCCTTCTACCTATGCTGTGGGGATGTGTCTTTGTATATGTATACACAGACATACAGAAACATACATATTTAATATCTGCTTTTTCACTTTCCTTTGATTTACTGTTGTGCAAACAAAAGGCTTGAGACCTGATTATAATCTTACTAAGTTAATCAGGCTATTTATGTCAGTAATTAATCAATGTTGCATGTAAAGGCTCACAACCTGCCCCAAGGTACATAATTTACCCTTGCCTTTCACTTTGCATCATCATTTGCATCAGTACAAAGGGAGTACAAATACGTGTGCTGCTGTATTCTCTGTTCACCCTTCACTCATTTTGCGCAGAGGCATATGACAACTGAAATCTGTGGTCAGTAAAAAGATGAAACTGAAATAAAATAGCAGCATAAGGAATTTGGCGTTGTCTGATGTGAAATGGGATGGTGGCTTTGCCCATGTCCTGGTGAACAGAATCCCCATCCCACCAAGCTCCCCTGCCAGAGGAGCACCAGGCAGTGCTCCTGTCAGCAGATGCGTCAAAAAGAATGGGAATGGGAGACTCCGAAGCATGAGCTCCCCTCTTACCCGCATGGCTCACAGCTGTGTACTGCCAGAGATAAAGGTCTACAGCAGCACATCTTTTGGAGAGCTCTGCCTTGTTGCAACTATGCTGAGGTGCATCTATGGAGAAACAAAACAGCTCGCCAGGGTTGATATTCTGGCACTGAGATACATGGACACATTTTGTGTGTGTGCCTAAGTGTGCATATGTTTGTGTACACTTGGGTGTAGGCTTACAGAGCTAGAAACAAGAAGATGTCAGAACAGCAGGTAAACAGAGTACATTGTTGAATGTATAGCTTAGAGCTGCCCTGAGCTCACAGCAAACTGTTTATAAAGGAATTATTTTAATGTAATGCAACCCTCTCTGAGATAAAACATGGGTATTGTTTGAGAAGAAGCAATGACATTATTCAACATTCCATACCAAGACAGTACCTTCCTGCTATATCAATGTCTTTCAAAGCAGGATTAATTAAGTCCATTCAAACTGAAATTTAGGCAGAGTGGGTTACGTGAAAAGGAATAAGATCTGTAGTGAACCTACATTTCTTTAAAGGATGTGGGATCAGTATTAGTCTAAATGGAGTTACTAGGTTCTTGGGTTTTGCAAAATTTAAGAAATTGGTGAATACATTGTTTAAAAAGAACTGTTTCCTGCTAATGTTTTTATGGCAGATTCAGGAAGAGAACACAAAATTAAGTGTTTGCAAGAAAAAGTGTGAAAACATTTTAGTCCTGACACATCAAGGGGGTCAGCTGACCAGAGGACTTGAAATACCACAGGACTAGACAAAATTAGGGCACCTTTAAAAAACAAATGTGAAAAGTGGCAAAATCATTTTCACATATACTGACACTGAGGACTTGTGCCTGATTTTAAGAAGAACTTAAAAGAAAAATTTAAGAAAAAACCCTGCCAGCTTAACCCTTTAATCCTCAGTATGTTGCCTAATTTTTTTGTCCACTTCAGATCTGTCCTTTCCTCCTATTGCTGCCTGCCACTGGATAGAAACATCTTTCAGGCTCTTGAATTGAGAATTATTATCCAGCTACTCAAACCCTGCTTTGCTATGGCCTTTTCTAAGGCAGGATCTAAAGTAATTTCTGAAATGAATAATTGTACATCCAGATGAAAATGTCTTTGCTACATTCTGTTATTCTTAGCTAAAGATGGAATGAATAACCCTGAAGTGGTGCTCCTTTCTCCTCACTTAATACAGAGAGACTTACACAACTGTAAGTACATGAGGTACTTAACTTTCAGACAGCGAAAGCAGGTGAGATAAATCCTATATTGTTACGCACTGAATTACGTTGACTGGGCTGCACCTGATCAGGCATTCAAGAAAGGCTTCACGCCAAACCTTAATGTACTCTCTGGGAAACATGAGGAGATTGGGGACAAGAGAATTGACTTGGGATTATTTTGGGATCCTTCCAGATAGATGAGGAGGACCATCCCCTGGGCACATCTGATCCCAGAAGAGACCACAGGACTGTGCGCAACACCCTTGAGCAGAGGAATCAGAGGCAGCTGAGAGCAGTCCAAGGGGCAATGGGCATGAAAACATCCTCTCATTTTATTCAGAGACAAAACTTCCACTGACTCCAGTCATGTAGTTTTATCCATTTGGAAGAGACCATCCAGCAGTGACACCCACGCTGTGGTTACTATGGGGGTATGGAAAATCAACATATTCTCAAAGCAATTTCCATATTCTTAGCATACAGCCCGTGCACTGAGCCCTTATTTGGGTCAATGAGAGTTTCTCATGCAGAACGAGCACAAAAACATGCACAGCCTGTGCCTGAGAGGGGGCATATGCCTGCAATAGCTAAATATTTTAACGGGAGAAACACACTCTAAATAAGGAGCTAACTGCATAAGCCTAGGCAGGTTTTATTGAGGACATTAATTTACACAAGCTGTATGATTGTGTTCTCATGAAATCTGCCATGCATAATTACTAAAGATGCTAATAAATAGTCAGCAAATCAGAACAGCTGCTTATGATGATATCCAGCTTTTCTAAGAAAAGCCAGACTTTAACCTCACCACCATTAATACTGTGAAACATACTCTGGCCAGTGCATGTGATGGGATACCCTAAATAGATGAATATCCATTGCACTCCCCGTCCTGGATAGTGCCAAAAGGCCTAAGGTTGGCATTTTCTTTGATGTGGACCCTCCAGCATAATTGCCTTTAGTTGAAAAAATAAAACCCAAAGCAAATCCCTACAAATGATGCAAAGGGAGGAAGGGTTTATGTTTTCCTTTGAAGTCAAGTGAGATGTTCAGATACAGAGATTGATGCTGCTTGAGAATGTGGCTAGTATGTAGCTGCAGTCAGTTTTCACCACTTCTTTGATAAGAGTGATCCGTTAAGCTTATATTAAAACCACAGTTGTGCACACAGAAATTATTCCTTTTTCTGTATATGATATCAAAATGTTTTCATACCTTATGTAGCTAAAAGCCACCTCTCTTCCGTTCACCTTTTGCCAGTTTCAGCTAGCAGTTTTGGAAGTCAGTCCAGCAAACCATCTGTGTTCTGTCTGTATTGCAAAGGCCAGCAGACCCACTCTCTGCGTTTCTTGTTTTATTAATTACTGATGTATTTATTCTGAATTTCCTCCCATCCAATCACATTTCTGCAGAGCTCTCTGTGTCCATGCTTAGCATGCTAATGAAGTGTGGCTACTCAGAGGCTGTTCAGGAAGTTCTGCTTGTCAATATACATTATGTGTCATAAACCTGCTAGTTTGGAGCAGAACCAAAACTGGGGATAAAGTATTGTTATGGCTGGCTGGCAGCTTGGCACCTGGAGAGGACTTAAATTTCCTCAGCATATAAGGACTGACATTAAGTTCATGGACTAACATTCACATAAGCATCATACAGAGCTCTCCCTGGCTGGATGTATCATCCAACCTCTTTTGACAGGTTGTCTTTCCCAATAGCTGCTTTCCACGTTCAGCTCACAGAACCAAGAGCCTCCACTTCCCTTAATGTTATTGCTGCTATATGTTAATTTCCTCTACACCTAAAAATAGGTCTGATGTATTGTCTGTTGAGTGTTTATTCCTCTCCACTAGCTAATACAGAAATCTTAGATCTGATATAGATGTCTGTATTGTACAAGACAAATTCCATCTCCTTAGACTAAGAAATATTTAATTACATATACAAGGCAAAACACACCCAACAGGACCATTTATTTGATCCGTTGGAGATCCGGGTGAGAGCTTTTGGTCTGATTCAGCCAGCTGGGGCTGTGGTGCTGGGTGTCCCAAATGCTAGGAGAAAGCCCTACCCATTGGGCATTGCCCACCCTGGCAAGCTCTCCCTGCTGTCCTGTGTAACCATTCAGTCCCAAGAAAATACCATCAAGGACACCACAGGGAAGTCCCCAACCAATTCTACCCCCTGAGTGACCCATGCCATAACCTTTCTGTGCAATTCCCTCTATCCTACTAAAGTGAGTGACTGGCCAAACTGCCTCTCCTCTCAGGACTGTGCCCATTGCTCCAGACCGTTTACAGACCCTTATATTACCTCCTTTCTCTCACTGACATTAGCTTCAGCAGAGGCTTTGTCATGGTCAAAACCGAGCTGCTCTTTTTTTTGGCAACTGCCTCTCCAAGGCACAGAAAACCCCAGCCCCACCAAATGTGCCTGTGGCGGTCCCACCCCACCACTGGCAGGCTCCAGTCTCCAGACACGACCCACAGGAGGTGGCTGCCAGCTCCACAGCCACCCTTTTGGGAACACCAAGATCCCCTTGAAAAAACCCCAATCCCTAAATCTCAGAGATGACAGATTGGGCCAATTAGCTGTGAGAGTATCCAGCCTCCTTTGTAACCGACAATAGCAGCATCAGGTTTGGAGGTAACAGCAGACTCCTTTGATAAAGGCCTCTTCCAAATGCCAGCCTGTCACTTCCTGGCGGGAGAAGGACTGAAAGCATTTCAAGGGAAGAAAAGCAGCAGTGGGCAAGTTACATACCTCAGGAAGCTTATTATAAGATACTGCTTTTATAGTGTAGCATTTTATTGTTTGTGTTTATATATAAATCCAGAAAGGTAAACCCCTGCATTGCAGCATTTGACCTTAAAAATGCAATTTTCTCTTTCCCTCTAGCAGCTCAACTTGTACCTAACGATCCACTGAAAAAGCCACAGGAACATTTTTTATTTGAAAGAGCACTTCACATTTTTCCCTGGATGACAATTAGAATTATGAGTCCCTTCGACTTAGAATTAGATAGGTTAAGTGACAAATACAAATGTGGACCTGTCTTTTCCCCAGATTGGTAGGTGTTTTCCCTTTTTATCTCAGTTTCCTATTTTTTTTTTTGATACTTAGACTATAAATATTCTGAATCTGCTCTTCAATATATCACAGCATATCACAGCATTCCAGCACTGCAGATGCAATCACCTGTGAAGAGTTAATAAAAAATGAAATCCCAATTTCACAGAAATCTTATCTGCAAAAATAAAATTTATTTTGTCTGTTCTGTTTTGTCTCACTTTTTGTTTTTTCAAGGGCTCCAAAATATTTTCAGATGTCAGAATCTGCATTACATTTTTCATTTTAAAATCTGGAGAGAAATTATGAAAAATAAAATACATTTGTCACCATATTCCCACCTAAATACTGCTTAAAACTTTCCAAATGTTGAAAAACAAGACAGGCAGTATCTTTTTTTTCTTCTTAAATCTGTGCTGACTGCTGAGAATGTTATCAAGGATCGATGTGAAGAATGATTAGACTGAAAAGCTTCATGGTTTCCACCCATGGACTGAAAAGAAATAAAGCAAAGAGGCTCGCTATTTCTCTTCCCACATCCATCATAGTGATTACTGTACTCTGAAAATTGGACAGCCATGCCAAAGTACAAAGTTTCTTTTTTTTAACCCCTCTTCATATTATATGAGATTTTATGTCATCCCCGAATAGGACTAAAAAGAACCAACACAAAGAAATTGTTCATTATAAAGACTATGAGAATAAATTTTACTGTGAAATCAGTAACTTCTTTGTTTGTTTGTTTGTTTTATGAAAAAGCAGGCAGACAGAATATCAAAGGACATAGAAAGCAACGTGGAAGCCCATGGGGAAGCTGAGAACAAAATATTACAGGGAAGTAATTTGATTCAAAAGCAAAAGTCTCAAAATGACGCATGGATCATAGAATGAAATGACACTTTGGAAAAAAATGAAACCCATGATTTTATCTGGATCCACTAGAAGGAATTTTTAGTGGAACTAGAATGATTTTGTGCTTTTCTTTAAATTGACAAGATAGAATTACTAGTTTAAAAAATGTCAGCGTTTTGTGGCCACTTCTATCACTGAGTCCTTATCTCCAGACGTGGAAGCACACCCACCTTCACTACTATGTGTGTGCTTTCCTACTTCACCTCCCATGGGGCAAGCTCTCCTGCACTATCTTAAAGTAAATATTAGTTAAGTTTATGAGGCTGTTTATTTCATGGTAACTTGTGAATGATTAGTCAATGAAAAATCACTGCCTAAAGAAAGCAGGTGACTGTTGAATGAGTTGAAAAACTGTGGCCAGGAAAGTTTAATACATCTAGAAGTCAAAAGAGTAATGATCAAAACCTGGTGTTCTCCATAGTCTTGTAATTTACCCCATGTTCTGTCTCCCAGACACCCTGCCCTGCTTTTATGTAGGCACACAAGCATACAGATTTTTCTTGCTGAGGTGTGAATTCAGGTATTTTCTGCCTTGTGTTAGATAAATCTAGAAATCCTAATCTTCCTTGTCTTCTCTGGTAAACCCATGCTGCTTAAAATACTAGCTCCGTACACTGTCTGAATTCTCTCATAAATCTTGTGGTGCCAGAAAATAGCTAGAGATACTTCTTGTACCACAATCTGAATGAATAAAGTTTGTTCAAAATTTGAAAAATTAATTAGAATGTACTTTCTGAGATTATATTAAAAATGCAGAGCTATTTTTAAAAAATATGAAGCCACAAAATACCAGTATGTAACTGTGCTTCAATTTTAAAATACTTTTTAAATAGTAAAGAATCCCATGCTTCATGAGCTAGAATAGTGCCAAGTGAACGTTAAAATCAAAAGCAGCCCTGCAGAAACTTCTGTAATTAGCAAATTAGGAGTCTGCAGCTACTGACCAATAATTTGACAGTTACTGTTGCTGCCATGAGATATTTGCAAAGCAAAACTTTGAAAAAGCTGGTGAGCCAGCTCCAGTTTCTACTTATGATGATTATACCACTCCACATTTTGAGTCCATTTCACGACATGCTTTACTTACTAATTAGTGACTTGTCACAAAGTGGTATTTCCAAATGAATCAAATATTACCATTCCATAGGTATCAACACTGAGGAACACAGCAGCTAAGACTAAATTTTACAAACATGAGTGCTTTAGCTGTGTCATTCCACAAACTTTTTTTTTTTTCTTTTTTTAACTGAGAGGAAAAGAAAAAATCTAGTTCACTCATTCGTCTGGTGGTTTAACTTGGGCCAATCAAGATAACTTGTATTCTGAGTAAGGGATTTAATGCTTTAAATATTTTTTCAGAAAACAGATCCATCTACCTTCTCCACTAATAACCTCTGCTCTCGTGGAGGCAATGGATATGGGCTGCGTGTGCCTCGAAGGAGCGCAGAAGCACATTTCCTTCATGGCGTGAAGTTTATCTCCAGGGAGAGTGAAACAAGTGAGGCCAGGGATGGAGTGTCTGCCCACTGTCCCAAACTCTTCTTCTCATTCCCAAATACAACAGGACACAAAAAGTCCAAGGGCTGAGGGGCTCATGGCATAGCAGGGGGGTAACCTTGTAGCACCACAGTTTCACCGTGGTCTTCCCTTTCTGTCCCTGGAGCCAGGGAGTTCTCTGGTATTAATTAAGCATACTATGGTCATATATAGGAGCTCCAAGCAGAAATCAATCTCTACTGTCCTACACACATGTAAGAAAACATGGTTTCCAACCCTGCAGAGAGAGACAGCTTTTCATCTAAATAGGACTGTCCGCTCTGGCAGGCCATGAGTTATAGTCTTACAAAGCCCATTGACTTTGCATGTGCCTTTGTCACAGTTTTGCTCTCTGGGACCCCTCCACTGAAGAGGTGCATGCTGAAGAAATTGAGGCAGACTAAGATTTTAGTTTTAAATTATCCTCCTTCTAGTGAGCGGACTGTAAATTACTGCTTTGCCATGTGGTGGAGCTGGTAGACAACAGTTCCCAAATTTCATTTTTGTCGCTGTGGAGGTTGTTGCTATGTTTGGAATCTTTCTTTTTTAACAGTTTTCACAACTATGTTTAGTCTGGTAAACTACCTATAAAACTTAATCTTTGCTTTTGTATTTATATCATAAACCCTCAACACTGAGGAAAACTTCAAAGCTTGATTTTTGGAGTGAGAACTGCCAAGTCTGACAGCAACTTTCCACACCAATGCTTAATGACAACTCATCTATTATTCCATGAAAAGCAATGCCTCTGAAGGGATCTGTAGATCTCATTTTTCAACTTCTAGACGACAGAGGAACTTCTAGACCACCGCCAAGGACGGTCATCTAGAGCAATGCACACAGCATAGGTAGAGCTGGAAACACATCCCAGAAATAAAATGTTGTACAGTGTTTTGTGTCTCAGTAAAATTCCTCATTTTCAGCACATGAGAAGGTTTCATGGATATCGAGTGGATCTAGAGTGGATCAACTGAATGTTGTGTTCTTAAAGTAGCCAGTACCTCAGTGATGTGCCAGTGTGGAGACATGTCCCGGGGTTCTTCAGTTCTGCTCAGCTTTGCAAGGCTCAGACCCAGGTGCTCACAGTGATTTAGGACAGTGGTTTCGAAAGTCCCTGTAGGTTTCTGCCTGCAACTTTTCATATAAATCTTTCCAAATTTGGTCCTAAATGCATAAGAAGTACCGCAGAGAGAAAAAGGTCCTGTGATTAAAATAGCACAGTATAATTCAGAATTACTAATTATATTCTCTGCATTCCCATTAACCATCCGTGTTGCCTAAAGCAAGTGATGTAAATTCACTATGCCTCAGTTTACTCCTCTGTAACACTGGCATAATATTTGCCTCTATTATAGCACTACATGTGTAAAAATTCATTTGAAATTCTCAGATAAAAAGTACTTTGAAACTCTATGGTAGTATGGTCATTATTACTTTCAGTCTTCACCTCATGTTATTTTCTAAACTATTTATTATTTTACACTTCTCCCACCTCTCAATACAGTAGTCAACTGTTTCATTCCTGAGAAACTGCATTTTAGAGCATTTCATAGAGGTGTTGGTGGCATATAGTCAAATTCCAGTATGACCAGTTTGCCAGCTGAAATTCTCCCAATAGTTTAAAGTGGATTAAGTATTTTTCTCTTCCTTTAATGTGTTCGGCAAGGTTATCCACTATGAAATACCCTTTGCATTTCATTCCTATGTAGCTGTGCAGTAGTGAACCAAGTTTATGTTTCTGACTGTTTTGACTACAAAGTAGTTTGAATTATTTGGGGAAATGCAAGACAAAATTAATAATGCTGACACTGTGTATAAAATACCAGTGTTTGAAACCACACTTGTGAATAACTGTTTTATTTCAGATTTCTTATGGGCTGATCCTTGCACATTAAAAGAAGACTTATATCCTGTCCAGTCTCATGTGTGCATTTTAAATTATGGAATGAAACAGAAATTCACCTATTTCTTTTCCTTTCCTGCATTCCCATAGCTTGAAAATAGTCCCATTTGTTTAAAAAAGACATTATGCACAGTTTATAATGTGGATTGACTCAAACAATGAGAATCTGTTGGATGCTAGATTTGTTTGGGCTATTACAGAATGCTCTTTCAAAGCTTATTAAGACGAGTGCACACAGCTATGTTAACTTTTAATGTGTCACTTAAATTTTTGTGTCTGGAGAAGAACAGGGTACTTACTTACTTACATTTAAAAATCCCCAGACAAAACCATACCACAAAACCCAGCAATGCTCCATGTCTAGTTGTGGTTAGTTGTAAGATAAATGATGAGAGCAAAATTCAGATTTAAAACTGAAGTTTGAGTTTGAACTATCAAGGAGTTCATTTGGGTCTGGAAGTACTAGCTGATCTCATGTTTACATAAACTGCAATGACAAAGTATATCTGTGGATTAAAGAATGAGGGCCAGATTTTCAGCTAGTGCAAATTGCGGTAGGTCCAGTGAACCCAACAGAAATAAATTGATTTATGCCTCTTATAACAAAGAAATTATTTGCATAATTTGTTTAGAGAAAAAAAGACTTTTAAAACTCTTCACACATACATTTGCATGGATTCAATTGTAACACAAATGTTTAAAAACTGTGGATAGTAGCTTCAAGGTCACCTTTGAAAATGTGTTTACTGTGTATGAATCAACCATGTGTAAAATGAGGACATATTCTTACTGTATAAGAACACATTGCAGTAAGCTGCACATTTCTCTACCACTTTGATATACATTTAAATGGCTTCATCCCAACATGACCTTGAGAGGTTAATTTAAAATAAGACTTGATTTTTTTTTTTTTTTGCTATTTGCTTTAAAAAAAGGGTTTATGTAGGACATGTTGTTCACTTGACGTTAAATCTCATCTTACAAGGGTGTTCTGGAATGTGTTGGAATAAATCTCAACAGTCATATTCCCTGAATAATAGCTAAATGTTTGTGAGTGCAATAGGAGGTATAGCTCAAAATCTTTCATGACTAGAAAAAGCAGTGTTATTTTAAGACTCAGATACTTAGCGCTTTCCTGTTTTCTTTCAGCATTGTATCAGTAGGTACATTCTTTAAAAGCAATCACATCTTGGTTTCTTTAGTCTGCAGAAACCCCATCTGTGTATGCTTCTGATAGAAACCAGATTCTGCACGGTGGAATCCACTGGAGCAATGTATCTGCAGCTCGTTTGTGCATATTCTCCACCTCATTTACATATAAATTACATAACGTACGGCATAGGGACTGCTTTGTCCCCTCAATGGGGAGGTCATTCTGGGAAAAGGGAGTGCAGTGGTGAAACCTGCCCCTGGCCCATGCCCTTCCCGGGGAGGCACGGGATGCCCATCAACCCCCAAAGCGAGCAGGATCTGCAGAGGTAGGCTTGGCACCAGCTCAGCAGGCAGCGGTGCCCATCTGGGGTTTTCCCTAGGACGTGTGCGTTGGCGGCTGGTGCGGGATGTGGACAGAGGTGCAGCCTGGCTGGGAAGGCAGCAGCCACCGCCCGCTGTTGTTCAGGCATGAATTCCTCAGCTGGCACAGTTGCCCTAAAGCCCTTTATATCTGTTTGATCCCCATCTCTCTTCTTAGCTTTAAAAGTACTTCCTTGAGTGGTGTAATCATGGGGCAATTTTCCTCTCATGCCAAGTTTAGATATTGTGTATACTACTTATATGTTGACTTGGGTGACATTGTTTCCCAGTTCCCAGTGAGATAGGGATCAGACCACCTCTGTGCAGCTCAAAGACCAAAGCGTTGCACCAGACAGCACGAGATTTCTTCAGAACATTTTGGAAGTGGAAATTGAAGTCATTTGAGGATTAGCATTTTGTTAGATGGGGAGATGAACCCCAAAACACAACATCCTGAAATTGCTCAGCTGTTGTTCATCGCTGAAGGTTTGAAGGCAGAGATTGCAATCTGTTCGTGCTCTATCTGCCTGCCGTACAGTTTGCAGAACAACAAGCAAGACAGGTCAGCACTGGCCCCCCTTTTCTCTGTCTGTGTAACCTGGTATTAGTGAAAGAAAGCAAAAAGGTTTGAAATCCTACCTGAAGCGGATACTGGTTACTTAAGTCAGCATTATGTTCAATAACAACAGACACAGCTGTCTTGACCACACACAGACCATTTTAGCAATTGCCAAAGTGCAACACTCATTATGCAGCCAAGTCTTAAATTATGGTAAGCAATGAAATAACCAAAGATGTTTTAAAAGAAAGCACATCAGTTCCATTAATATGAAATTCACCTTTCAGATAATTCTTGACTTGTAACAAATGTACGTTTGCCAGTTTTGTGAGCAACAAGACTACGGAAAGTAAAAATTACTTCATAAAAATAAGCTAGCCAGGATTTTACATGAACGGGACTTAATGACTATGCAATTATAATTTCTAAGTGCATGTAATTATTAAAATAGAAACAGGCACACAGTCTTCTGTTTTCTGTAGCTTTTCCTAGGCTTCTTTTTTTTTTTTAAATCAGAGTTACAATGAAAATGCATACCAATCACAAGGCTTAGAGGGATGACAAATTTAGGATTCAGTTCAGCAAAGAACTTAAACATATGCGTATAATTGAGCATGGACTTAAGCTCTTTGCTGAGTTTCAACCCTAAGAAATGTACACAGGCCTTTCCAGGGAATTTTGTTTTTTTCAAATATTTTGAGCTTGGCAAGGAAAGGACAATTTTGGATTTGCCCAAGCTGTTTTAATTGCATGTAGTTTTGCCATCTAGGCTTTTGGGGCAAAGAGGGAGAAGTTATTTTCCAGGTTCCTTCTACTCAGACTCCTACTTTAAACTGCAATAACAGTTTCTTGTTGGCCATTAAAATTCAGAGTCTTGGGGATAAAATGGAGGCTAAAACATCGCACAAGGCCACATCACTACCAAAGAAATAAATGAGAGAGAGAATTGCGATTCAGTGATTTCACAGAAGCGTATGAAAGCCATGTGCTGTTTAACCTTGTCCAAGCACCTGGAAGCACACAAGACCCTAACTGTTTCTCTAAATCTGACTTTCCTCTCCCTGCAGCCCTTACAATTCTCTCCTTCAAGGTAGATCCAGAAGCTACATAGCATCAAAGGAATAGCATCCAATCTCTGTCTGCATATGAAGGATATTGTAACTTCTGCTTCACTTCGTACCATCAACAGAAAGTCCTACCTGCCCTGTTCCTACCTGCACACCTGCACTAGTCTTATCTGTCAATATTAAGCACAAAGCATGGTCTAACAGCCCATGGGGGAAGGCATACTTCACCAAAGTGGGCCAAGTTTGGCTTCTGCCTGCAGCCACTGAATGGAATGAAAATGCAGCAAAGGAATAGTTCATATTTTGAGGTCAGTAATTTTCCCCCTCTCATTCTGGACTTCCCATAGGTAGCAGCACAGTGCCAGGATGGAAGTAGATGGCAGCTGTAGAAAGACTTTGGCTGCCTCTCAAGTGTTGCCTTGGCTTGGGACTATCTAAGAAGAAAAAAGGAGATGCTTTTGCAGTGGCATGAACTGGGTCATGGATGAATCCCTCCTTTTTGCCCACAGAGATGAGCTGTAGGTGCATCCTGCATGGTGGACAGTACTTCACCAGCATTGCTGGGGACAGACAAAGTCAAAGAGTTTATTAAGCTTCTCTGTAGCCCTGCTCACCTTGAAAAGGGGCAGTTACTCCTCACTGCTATGTCCCTCTTTCATTATCTTTTAAAGTCTGCATAATTAATTTCCATTATTGTTTCCCCCCAAAAAAGTAGATTTACTTCTTTTTTAAATAAAATTTTCTTTAATAAAAAGCAGTACCACAAAACACATCATCCCATCAATATTGAAAAAAAAAATTAGATCCTTTGCATATTGCTTCCAACTGTTGAAAAAGTGCAAAAGAAAAAAAATGTCATGACGATGTGTCTGCAAAAAGACATATATTGTCACATCTGCAAAAAGTACAGCTTATTTAAAAAAATGCTCAATATTATATATTGTGACAGTTGCTATGGTAATAACTCTGTATAGCAAAGTAATTAGTTATGACAATCTATGGAAATTGTTAGTAGGTGGGGCCTTGCTGACACTTTCGGGTTCAGGTTTTGTTTTTCCCATGATACACATACTTGTTGCACCAAGTGTGGTCAGCCCTGGGCAATCTGAGAGGTGATCAGTTCTGCTGAGAGGGACAGGGAGAAAGAGGAGATGTGGCGAAGTCCAGGAAATAGCACATTCAAAAGACAAACACAGCCTTCTATTTTCCCATACTTTCCACCGAGCGATGATCATGGAGCAGATCCTGCCTGACATAGGGCAATGAATCTCAGCAATGGGTTTCCAAATCGGGGATGTCTGGGGAAGGGTGTCCAGGGTTCAGTGCACGTGGCCTTCCAACAGAGTTGTCTCAAGTGCATTCCTACCCTCAGCATTGCAGGCTGTAAAACCTAGAGCAAAACAGACCCAGAAACAAATGGTTTCAGAATATGATTTTACCAGTGCAGTGGGAACTTACCCTGTGGTTTCTCTATGATAACTGGACCTGAATGCATAAACAGGCTTAGGAGAAAACTTTTTAAGGCATGTGTTCTGTACAGTTCCACATTTGGTAGACACTGTCCAAGCATGTGTATTTGAGCCCCTATGAGCTGGGCCTTGTGTTTTGAACTTTCCTTTGTCCCAGAAGGCTGCAGCAGTATTTCTGTCCAGAGGTTGTCCAGGATGCCTCCTGGGCACAGGCTGTTTGCTTTCCCCTGGTGGCACTGAGACCCTGTGGTACAGCTGCCCTGGGCCACCGCGCTGGTCCTGAGTCCAAGGACTCCACAGTACCTTCATTATACTTTCTTCTCACCTCCGGTTATGTGGTGCTGTGGGTTTTCAGCTTGGTTTTTTCAAGGATGTTTATCAGTGGAAGTAAACTGAGAAAAAGATTGCAATTTTCTTTAAGCAATAACTCATGGCTTTATTTACAACAGGACATTTTCAAGTGTAGACAAAGTTGTACATTTAGGTACATTTCATTGCCTCATGTCTGGCAGTGTTAGAGGCCCCTGCATTGCTCAAGATCCTTCATCTCTCCCCACGTTTTGCGTGCTGCCTCCCTATCCAGAACATGGGACCCTAACTGTTTCTCTGTCTCTTTTCTTCAATTCACTCCCTAAAGGAGCCAATTAAGGATCCCGTCAAAAAATAAACAAATATGTTCTACTCTTGTTTGTCAGGCAACCTCCTGTTCCAGCTCAACGTGCAGCAAAATCCAGACAATCTGTCGCATAGTACCTTCACTGGTTTAGTTCAGACTTGAAAAGTAAGTTTCCCCTGAACTCCAGCCAACTGTGAGCCCATTAGCGGCTTCCACGTGAAGTGCCCAGCATCAAAGAGAACTCACAAATTACACGTAGCTTTCCCCATAATTAAATTTCTTCACTCTTTCTCTTAGGTCTCTGGAAAAACATGAGGAGATTTTTCTGATTTCTTCCTGACTTAGAAGACCTGATAAAATATGGAGCACTCACATTAAAAACATGGAGAATACTTAGCTTTCATTGGGTTGAAAGCTACTGTGGGCCCCACAGTAGCCCGAAAAAGGGAGAGGACAGTAGAGACACCAACATAGAGCAGGAGAACTGCTGTCATCAGCAGGAAGAAGTTGAAGACAACTGATCAGGATGCTGGGAGGAACAGAAGGGGGTAAAAGCACTGGTGCCTAGGAGAGAAAAGAGCCTCCATCATGGAGGAGGATGGTGCAGAGGCCATGGGAAGGTATTGCAGGGACTGAAGGGAGCTGCTGTCAGGATCGGGAGCAGCCCGCAGGCATCGGAACAGCAGGTCTGGATGAGGACGAGGCAGTTGGTATGGCTGTGCCTCACCTGCCAGCCTCTGAAAGTCAAGTTGTCGCTTACTCACTGCTCAAATTATCCCTTACCCCACGTTTTTTCAGCTTGCTTGTGGGAATCGAGCCCTGCTGTTTTAAATTAGAGGCAGTTATGTGAGCATGACAGGCGTAATGTAAGGATTTCAGTGGCAATACCTCGGCATACCGAGGTGATTCTTTGACATGTACTTCAAGATCATTCCAAGCGCTTGGTAATATGGCACGATTTAGTTTCTGCATGAGTCAAATGCCCTACTGGTGTAAATAGACAGTCACACTCACTGCAGTAGGATTTGGTGTATTTATATCAGTGGGGAATTTCCTTCCATTTAGTGAGCCTTTAAAGAAAAGACTAGACCAGAAGAAAATACAAATTTTTCTCTTCTTATCCATCAGTTTCTAAACATAAACTTATTTCCTCCTATGCTGCAGTATTTTAAGACCAGAACAAAGAGCCGGTGAGAGTAAGCACAGCTATGTGCTAATTTATAACTGCTCAGAGTAAAAGGCAGCTCCAGCTGACAGTAGCTTCAAAAAAATTGTGCCTTCTGTAAATTAGGGTAAGAGAACTGATCACTGAAGGTAAACAGGTGATGAAATACTTCATTAGTACCTCATTTGTAATTTATGTCTGCTGAAGTAGTTGACAAAGAATCAAAACCTAAGTGGTAGATTTCTCAGAAGTACAGCCTTTGAGGTCACTGAAGTGGATTAATTATAACCCAGTGTAAAGCACAGCCTGTCTCTATGTCAATTACCAGTATTTGATAACTGAAATTATGTCAAGCTCTGTTCTTCTTCAAGATGCAGCCACACATTTTAAAATCATTATGACTGTAAGCATGAGCTTCACATAGCTAATGAGTTCAGCTCATTTATTAAAGTTCATTCTGACTTAGCAGATAGTAGTTGAGATTCAGAGGGGAGTGGGTGGCAAGGGATCCAGTTCTGCAAAAATAAACGCCTTTCCTTATCCCCTCTCCCAACCCTGTGCGGGAGAAACAAATTTAGTTCACTTGCCAAAGAATCATTTAAATGTACTGTAGGAGAAAGAGTTTAGGGAGTCAACTGCTATTAAATATGACCTGCTTCTAATGGCTATCAGAGCTCCAATTGTTAAGTGAAAATGCTGGGCTTAATGGATTACGTGCTGTTCATATTCATAATAGCAAAATGACTGATAATGTACCTCTACCACATCTTGGGATTTTCTTTCCCCTCTTCCTCCCTTTTTCACACTCTTCCCTGGAACTGCACAAGTATTGGGTAGGGTTCGATAGCATCTGTTTGTATGTTATTAAAACCTACCACACACTCTTCGGTGAGTAACTCTATCTTGCCGTGGCCACGCAATCTGCTGTTAGTGCAGCAGGCAGGCAGCACACGCTCCCTGCATCCCGACCCGTGGCAGCACTGCCTGCACACAGTAAGCAAACTTTGAAAGCAATGGTTTTGGGCTTGGTTTGGTTTTCTGACGTAAAAATCAGCTAATGCACTGGGTTGAAATCAGTAAACTGATCACCAGGACGTCAACTTTGCTGCATGTTTCATGTGCACTTTTTGCTCAGTGTAGCTGCTGCACCAGGGCCCACGAGCAGCTGTAGCTGGTGCTGCAGATTCCCACCTCTGGGAGAAATGAGGCCAGATCTCGGCTGTACTTTCAAACAGAATGGCTCCAGCTTCAGCTGAGGTCAGACTCTGACCAGAGGCTAAGGAACAGTGTTTGGTCTAGTGAGATATTCTGTCACTGTTCCCTGCTTTCACCTGAAGTATCTCAGTTGTAAATGTCTCTTATTGAAGTAACTAGTAACATATGATCCTGTTGCATCGGTAATTCCTTATTCTTTTTGCTCTAACTAAATGACATACAGTCTGGGGTCAGACAGTGTTTTCAATGGAATCTTGCATTTATCATGGCTGTAACTTTATACAGAGCCATACCCCGATATTCATCAGCAATCTTTTAAGAAAGCAACAAGCTAATTCTTTGAGGTGGACATGGTATAGTCAGAAGATTTTCTTCTAAAGAAAAAATTTCTTTTTAAGATTAACAACATGTGGTGTTAATGTTTAAAGTACAAATTTTAGTTTGTCAGTGCAACTCATCATTCCTTATTACACATTGTGAAATCATTTTAAGATTCTTTGTGCATCTTTAAGCCAAAACAACATCTGAAAACCACCCAAGACCTCTACTACGGAGTCCAGAGTAAGTATACAGCTGTGACCTAAAGCATAGATGTCTAACCTGAACCTCATGAAAATAATTGAGGAAAAGATTTATTTGTGTCTCTGATTTGATAATACTCTATTTTCCAATGGGATTGATCACTCCAATTTGCACCAGATTACTGTTCATATCTTTAGTACCAGGATAATATGGTGGTTAATTTTAGAAGCACCTAAATGGATTCGGTATGTGGAGAGATAGATTGAGCAGAATATTCACCACAGGGTGGCTTTCTGGCCCTACTGAAATCAACAAAAGTTATAGCATCTACGTCAATGCATATGGGATTTCAAATCTCATATTTTAACCTCCACTGTTTCAGGGAAAATATTTTATTGGATAAACAGCCAGAATGTTGAAACAATCCCTCCCTAAATATTTTGCAGCAATAATGACAGTGATTTCTCCATGGCATCAATCAAACTGGAACACTTAAAAATACTCATTTCAATATAAGTAAGTAAAAATGTGCTACAGATTGGAAATGAGGGAAAAGAACTGGTATGAAGGATATTATAAGCTATGTCTAGACTTACCTGCTAGGAAAAATGATGGCTCCTGTCCAGCCCACACCTCCAGTTTTCTTTTCTGTGAAAACCAGATTGTGGGAAGGTGGGAGGGAAGAAGGAGGGACAGCTGGTGCATGCCTGTGTTTTGTCCCAGTAGGGAGCTGGGATGTGAGAATATGCAACTGGAAAGTGGAAAATTCTCCCCACATCCCTCATATAGATACAGCTAAGTGCCCACAGTGACCAAGGAAATGGCTTTTTCATAGGAATTCAAAAGTGTTTCCATTTTTTCCACTCATTTGGTTAAATATAACTTTGTAGACTCAGACTTTTCAAAAAGCTGGGCAATAGATGAGATTATTTCCTTGTGTGCCACCACTTTAATGGACCTACATTTGAGATGAGCTTAATAACTCTGATGACTCAAAGCCAGGCTTTTATGAAGGTGCAGGAACAGATTTGCAAAATCCTTGTGTTCCCAAATGAGCTCCTACATGGCACCGGCGTAATGGGCACATTACAAAAAAAAATTTACACTGTCTCCCAGTTCCAAATCTGCCACCTGAGCTCAGAGTTTCAATAAAATGTCAGCACTGAAACTTTTGAGGACTTGCAAAAAAAGGTTTCATGCCAAAACCTGAACTAGACACTGATTAAGAAATGCAGACAGAACAAATTGATTTTTCTAGGCTGCTACTCATGCTTTCTGCCCCTTTTAGCAGATATTTATCCATGGCTGGTAGGAATTTGTGTACCTCTAGAAAAGGTGTGTGGCTGCACCAGCATGGAGAGGGGCGAGACAGCTGGTCCCGTGGGATGGGTCAGGCAGAAGCAGATGGTGCTGAGAGGCCAGGCTGGCGTGGGGACAGATGGCAACACAGGACAGCTCGGGAAGGGGGACATATGGCAACATGGGATTGGCAGGAGCACAAGTCCTTACGCTGGTCCCAATTGTGGGCCTGGTGGGTCTGGATTCGCCTGGGAGAAGGTAAAAGGGCTTTTACGTCTTCCCGTCCCTCCTCAGACATGGGCAGGGATGTCATGGACCGCAGGATGTGGCCATGGCTGTGTGCTGTACAGTCTGGACAGGGATGTCAGCCACTGCTGACTGCTGAGCCTTTATGAATATTTTTTCTGCTGTCATTTCAGCATCTAACAAGTTTTCACCATTCTTACACACACTTATATGTTTTGATTTTCATCAGCACATGGTTCATCAGAGGTAGAAAAGGAAAAAAGGCAACATGTGCACCACTGAGATTTAATGGGCTGATTCAGCATGCTGTTATGTCCTTTGAGACATGGAAGACAAATGAATTTGCCTGTTCATCACCTTAGAGAGCTGACACATAATAAGTATCAAAAATACTTAACACACAGAAAAACATAAAAACATGTAACACCATAATATATCCATTGTCTATTCCGCCTCCCACTTTCCTTATTTTTGGGATGGCAAAGACACTAACCAAGAAATTTGCTTCAATTCTGAAGGAGCTTTTTAGGCATAAATACTTTTTCACCGCTAACCACTAACTACCACATTGCACATGTAGAGCATAATTAAGAAGAATAATAAATTAGGAGTTGGATGTCTTCCCATGTCATTTTGAGTATGGGAGGCAAAATTAAAAAGCTTTACATGCTGAATATTATAGAATGTGCTTATATGCACGAGCCTAGTATTTGTCGGTATGCCTCCTGTATTTCTTTGCCTTAATACAAGCTGTCCACCCAGAAATGACATCTTTTGGGAATATTTTAAATAGATGCAGGGGAAGTAATTTAGTTTGGTCACATTAAACTGCTGAAGGACTCCATAGATAGCACATACATATAGCACAGCCTGCTTCCCTGGTGAGAACAGGATGAGATTTTTTATAGACAACATTAAGTGTATTGAGCAAATTGCATTCACCATATTACACTGTACCTTTTATAACTATTGTCATTGCATTTTTCACTTTTCCAGCATACTTCATCATCTCTTTCATCACCTCTTTTATTGAATACGCTATTAACAGAGCAACATTCATTACAGAGGTATAGGAATTAATTAACTTGCAGCAGTTGTGATCTCTGGACACTGAATATAACAGATTTGGTGGTCATATCACTGAGACCAATTTCCTGCCCATGGACAAGAGTATGCAATCACAGAATACTATAGATTGAAGCTCTTGTTAATAGGAGTAATTTCCTTTTTTGGGAGGAGGGGAAAGAAGTGGTGATAAAGTGAAAAATGGTACTTCAGTTTTGGGTAGAGATTTCATTTATTCTTAAAGAGACTACCCTAAACTGTGAAATCCATGTATGGATGTAGATCTGGACTGCTCCAAAAATGCAGTAGTGTTCAGAAAGGATTTTTGTGATCCTATCTTAGCTAGGTAGAGAATCAATGTTAAGATGGAGATTTGTACTCTGAAATCCCTCTGAGCCAGGTTTGCTGATGCCTGCTACTTCCTTTTACTTTTTGTGAAAGAGGATTTGCACGGTTACTATAAGGGAATTATTTCAGCCATTCAAGAAATACAGAGGGTTTTATAATGCATTTTTTGTAAGGAGTATATATTTACACGGTGACACCCTCGAAAGACTAGAAGTTAGTCTTGCTGCATCTGCTTTGCCATACAGGTATGATTAATATGGCTGGGGTTCCGGGTAATAAAAATACACAAAGAACCTCCTATATTTATCCATCAATAGCATGATTTTATCTGATACTGAATATTATCTCTGAGATGATACATATCTGTATGAGTACTTGATTATCTTTCTTTATCAGGCTGGTATCCAAACACTGAAGTCAGAGTCACAACTGATGTGGCACTCAAACAGATGGAGCTATGATGACTGATAGCCACTGATGACTCGACTGAAAATTTAAGTTTGACAATTATTTTGTCTAATACAATTTCTTTAAAAAGTCAGATTTCTTTAAAAGGGTCCATTCTTATTGCCTACATTTCCCATAGGTTTTAATTAAGGTCTCTCCAAACTCAGAATATGATTTTTTTTCCCTGCATAAAAATGCAGGAATGTTTTCCTATAGTTTAGGAAGATTGTCCTTGTATTTCATAGCTGTGAAATGTCTCTTAGTATCACTGCCCTACTTGTTACAAATGTATGTTTTCTGCTCCATTTGAGTGACCTTTGGATGATACCAAGAAGTAATAGAGCTTATAAGGTAGAAATCCCTCTGTGGAAACATCCTGAATCATTTTCCTGTGGGAAGAGGGCTTCCCCACCTGCAATTTTGATAGGATGTTTGTTGCCTCAGGAGAATGGCAGAGAAGATCCACAATTTATTTTGGTAGTTTGAGGCAACATTCTGTCCACTGCATTCAAAAGGCCCAAAATCCACAAAATATAAGAATGAAAATAAGTGTTTTCATAAGCAAAGCACCATGGTTAGTCATGATGCTTCCAATTTGCAACATCCCAGAAAGATGAATGACCTTGCTTATATTTGTTATTTTAGTTTTTCTAAGGGATGTATGATGAATGAGATTTTCCAAATGTATTCATGAATAATAATGTCATTTTAATGATATTGCATCTTTGCATAAAGCAGATGATTATAAAGAATGCCAATAGGGACTGATAACCAGGTCCTGTAATTGAAATCATGTCTATAAGAAATACTATAACGTGGCTTTGCACATTTCAGGACTACCCAGAAACCAATATCTCTCCTGAAAATGGTAGACTGCCTACAGCTATCATTCCAGCTATTTCTGAGTAATGGTAATAGCTCTGGAATGACATCTGACTTGAAGCAGTCAGGTATTAAAATACCAGACAAGCACGGCTGCCTGTACCTGACTGTACTACAGGAGCAGTGATCTGTGGCAAACTGCCATGGTAATATGTCCCTTTAAGATGTAACCTCTCCAAAAGGCAAAAGTTCAAGTAGATTTGGTATTGGTAAAGTATATTCCCTCATATCCAGCTTTAACAGGGAGTTCTATGGTTTTTTCCTCTTCTTTTAGCAGTTGCACAAGTAATGGTAAAACACTGGAAACAGGAATGTAAGGAAAATACAAATTCTATTTAGAGCATCTGCAAAGTAAATATGAACTCCCCCAAAACCTAATGTAATGTGTTTCTTACATTAGAAGAAGTGTAGATTAAGCTGAAAGCATGACTTCTTTGAAGGTAATGGTGAAAATCCCACTGACGTTGTTTCATTCAATCTGTTCTGTCTTCTCGGTCCTGTATAACTACTGAGCTTTTTTTTTTCTTCCCAGAAATAATGGAAATAACTTAGATGAAATTAAAGCTTCATTTTCTTGGGCATAATCCACGAGCCTCAGGAATAGCTTATGAAATATCCTTGACTTTTTAACCAATTGTACTAATCCAGTCAACACCATAATTGCACTCAGAATCCCTTAGGCCTAATTTGAGTGTAAGGAAAAGCTACTGTGGTATTGTTAAACTCCTTGGGTTTAATTTTTTACCAGCCAATAATTACAAAACACAGGAAATGACATGGTGAATGATGGAACTATTTTGAAGTGCAAATTTATGAAGCAGCTGCAGCAAATAAAGTGGTAATTTAATTAGGCTTATGTCCTAAAGCTGAGGTGTAGTGAAGAACATTTCTGAGATACAAGTTAATTCAAATCTGGAATAGTAATCCCACATTTAGTAATTTCAGTGCTATAGCTCAGTTAATTACAGCATATTAGCAAAATAATGAGATAATTAATCTTCAAATGCAGTTCTTGTCTACATGCATATTACAGAAGAATTTGACTTATCCTTTCTTTGTATGTTTTTCCAAGAACAAGTTATGACTAATTTAACCTAGAGAAACCCTTCCTCACCAGAATACCTAGATTGTTTTCTTTTCCAAACCTATCAGGTTTCGGACAACTCGTTCTTTGTTTAAATGAGAAAATACTTTCATAATAGAACCTGTGAGAAGAAACTCAAAGGTATTAAATTCATTTTATTTGTCAATTAAAGACTATTGCATGTACTGCTTTTGCTTTTATAAGTAGAATATACGGTCTACTGCTGAGCCATTTAATCTGTCCTACTCCAGTTTTATTTGTAGTACAGTGGTTTCTATCTGCACTTTGAAAACACGTGCTTTTACAAACAGATAGCTGTTGGCACACTGCACCACAATATATTTTATACATCAAGCACAGAAAGTAATGCCTTTTCAGAAAGGTTAGTAGTCATAACTTCAGCAGGTTTCTCAGTGAAGTATTTATTTCATATTTTATAAATATTAATATAAATATTAATTTTATATTTTGAGCCTTCCATTTTGTCCACAGCATACTTAGCATCACCTTAAATATACACATACTTTTTGTTCTTGTTTGTATGTATACTCAACTACAAAAGGCAACTGTTGTACAACAGGTGTGCTTCAATCTTTTCACACCACATCCAAAATTCTCTGCATTTTTGGAGGTCCTATCTATTGCAGTAGGTGCATTTCCCATCTGCTTCATCAACTTACTCACTTGCCTTGCAAGTCTGTATCAGTTTGCTTCAACTGATTTTCTGACTGCCACAGACTATTTTGAGTTTTCAATATTTAATACTTCCTGTTACTTTTATCACTAGATGTAACTGAACCAGCTTTCACATCCTGCCCTTACTTCCACATGCTGTTTCACTGGGTCCATAACCCACGAGCCTCAGGAATAGCTGATGAAATATCCTTGCATTTTTAACCAATTTTACTAATCCAGTCAACACCATAATTGCACTCAGAATCCCTTAGGTCTAATATGAGTGTAAGGAAATGATGAGTAGGGTTTTGCACACTGGGCACATAGTCACAAATATCACATTTAAATGCATTATTTTTAGAGTCACAAAGGCTAACGTGTTAAGTAACTGCATAAAACCAGATTTTATCCTCCGTGGTAGGTAGGAAAATACATAACACTGGCAAAACAAAAGAGGAAGAAAAACACTGTCTGGGAAAGAGCAAGATTTCGTATCTGTTATTCCATCTTCCACACTTGGTTGACTTCTCTTTGAGGAACTGATGAGATCTACTGGTCCTAAAAATGGTGGCCCAAATTCAACAGACTTGAAACTACGTGCTTCCTTTCTAATAACAGGCAATGGCATAGGGAGCATGTGGTTTTAAATCATTTTACCTACGTGAGAATTGCATACTGTTTGTCTCATGTAATTGTTGGCTTTGTAAAGTCAACTGGAGAACTGCTCTCTGTAGAAAAAAGACTAGTCCAAACAACCCAGATGTTTGTATTCAAATTATACTTCACTGGAAATCTTGGAAGATGATAAAAACCCCTATATCCCTCTTAAATATGCCTGTCTAACAATGAGAGACATGAATGAATATATACATATATTTTAAGATGAGGGAGGAAATGGTAAAATAAGAATGTTGACTGTTGTTTTTTCACTCTACCCTTGTGGCCTGTGTCACAGCAGGCCTGGGTGGATCAAATGCTCTGTAGCTGCCACCATATCTGTAGTCCCCTCTTTGCTGAACAAGCTACACAGGTTTAGGCTCTGGGCATGATTCAACATATATAAGCTGTAGCTTTCTAGTGCAATGAAGAGATCAGGAGACTTCATTCCACCACATGTTGTGCTCTCCTCCACTGTAGGAAGAAAGACCAAAACAAAACAAAAAACAGGGGTCAGCTAAACACATCACTTCCCAGATATTTACAGTGTGGGTTTTTTGTTTTTTTAATTTTGAGATCCAATAACATTATTTTCCTAAGCTTCACCTTTAAATTGGAGACAATTGAATTTCCAAGTTCATATTTGACTGTGACTATGTCTCATGATGGACAGAAGAATGTCTCCTATTTTTTTTCTGACTGTAGATGGTAATTTTTGCTCTGAAGCACTAACCTCAGTAATGAAAAATCCAAACCACAGTAACAGCCAGAGGTCCAGAGCAAGAGAAGAAGTTGCCATTACCCTCTTTAGACAGAGAAAGCATGCAAAAGACATCATATCTCAGGAACAACAAAAAAAAGGTTCCCTCCAGTTTGTTCACTTAACTAAAGTGTGTGGTGATAGCCCCCGTACAAAAAATCAGATCCCTCTGCAGTCCCCCTTTTCTGCCCCATGTCAGCTGCTGGGGGCGGGCAGAGGGAGCACAGGACTGCCTCAGCAAGCCTGCTAATCTTGCAGTAGGCTGAATTAGGGACAGCTATAAGACGTGGTTGCCTTCATGTTGTAAGAAGTTTTCTCCATGAAGCCTTTTCATCAAAGCTGAAAATGGGAAACAGTGGCAGGAATTTCAACTTTCCACCATTCCTGCTGCTAAAAATCTTCTTACCGCCTTCACACCCTCGCCTTGGCCACACAAACTTATAGATTGATGGGGAAAGGCAGCCTTTTGAAGACTCCTTGACTTAGTTTATAGTTTAGAAATTGCAGTGTGGGTTGTGGGAAGGCCCAGCTGAGATCTCGTGTCACTGTGGTGGGCTAAGGCAGCGTATGAGCACATCTAATTTATCACTTGTCTAAAGCTTAGTGGTCGATCTCAGCAAAGTGAAAGCAGTTAAGTTCAATAGTGGAGTATTTTAGCCCAAAGCCTAAAATTAGTTCTCAGGGAAAAGCACTTATTTGTTTTTCTTTTACATAAATGCTATGGGGTTTTAAATTCTTTTTTCAGTAATTTTTTTTCACCCGGAGACTGGCAACAGACACAACTGAGGACGATTGCCCATGGGATGGCACTGAGACAGGGCATTAGCTGAGTGGTTTGTAACAACCTTTCCCCTTCTGCAGCACCTTTAACCACAAAGTCAACAGACACCTGAATCTCCTTCACCCTCCCAGTAAAGGAGGCACCACATAACAGAAACATTTATTGTTGTATTTGTTCTCCAGAGGTGTGCTAGTTAGATGGGTAATGTTTGGTGACTCCCCTCGGCAGGGAGGATTCATAATTTGACTCACTAACCCATAGTCCTCAGGCAGGTGTCAAACTGTTGTAACTGAATCACAACTTACAGTCATATGCTGGTTTTATGCAAAATTACTTGATTTCATAATACTACATATCTTGCTAACACTGGAACTGCATTTTCAGTATTATGCAAAGCGACTTTAGTAACAGGAAATACTTAATGTCATTTTTCTTCAATACAGTGCACCATCTTCATTATTAACTTTCCTTTAGAGATATTCAATGTAATATTTAAAATATCTGGGGAGAGAGCCAGTCCATGAGTGAGATTTTCAAACCTGCCATCGGGTTTCCATTTAAAAAATGAGGAGTTTCTCTGGTCTAGTTTAGACCAAATATCCAGGACTCTTGCTCTTGGACACTGAGGCAACCAACTGGCAACATTAACAGAGAAAAATGTCTTATTAGAAAAGTGTTTACAAGAACTGCAAGGTTGTGTCCCTTAAATACATCCTCCCTCTCCAGAAGGTACTTCTCAAAATGCCATAATTCTTTTTGTTTTGCAGGTCTTTATACTTTGGGATCATTTTCAATTCTTCCTTCTCCATTGCACCACACATCCAGTCATTTGTCCATTTCTCATTTTTTATTTACTTCACAGAGTTTTCTGCCTGAATTTAGCCATGACCTGAAGAAGAGAAACACGCTACAATTTTATGACCAAAAAATTGTTCAGTTATGCCATACACTTGCTTCAACTTTTATGGTCACAGTTGGGATTTATTTTGGAGGGACGCTTGGAACAGCTTTGCAATCGTTAGCATAAGGTGGAAGAGTACCCTGTATGGATTTTTGTGTTTTCCCACAGGTATGTGAACTGAGCACAGCTGCTGAAATAGTTTGGCTGCTCATGGTGTCCCTACCCGCTCTGTGCTCTCCAGAATGACTGGCCTTGATCAGAGGAAACAAAAGACTTAGCACACAAAATTGAGGTGTTGGTGTGATGGCAGAGACATAGACTGTTTACCTCAAGGCAGTGCATTTCCTTAGTAAAATGTATAACCAACTGAAGTTAATGACACCTCATAGTGATTTCCAGGATTTCTAATGAAAGACAGTGTACTTCAAATGCTAGATCTGGTCTCAGGAGACATGCTTCTGTCTCCCTCCTTCATCTACCAGCTTTCAGCTCTCTGTACCTCCTTTTCTCCACTTGCAAACCATAGGCAATGATTCATTCCCCCTTTAAGAACAATCTAAAAACTGTTGTCGTTGCTGTTATTAAATGTAGTAAATGCACACAATAGCACATATTAGGAGATAAAAGGTACAGAACCCCTCCAGAAACACCTTCCAAAAATCATCCAGGAACACAAGCAGAAGCACACAACATAAACCAAGGTAAGCAATGAGACATAGAGATGTATTGTAGGATTATACTTAGGCTGTCTCACTGCGTAGCTGGATTTTATCTTCTTAGAAGCAATCTTTCTTCAGAAATTGAAGCATTTTTAGTCACATTTTGAACAGGGATTGATTTTCATGCAGTACATTGATTTTTCAGGGAGGCTGGTAATGGAAATCTGATACCAATGAGATTACAGTGAGCTGTTTTCTCTCCAGGGTGAGGCAGCAATTCAGCCAAGTATTTAAGTATGTAGCTCATTTTAAGCATTTAAATAGTCCCAAATCAATTTCCTGCAGAACTCCTCCTGAACACAAAGCTGTGGAGGCCAAATGTTATCAAACGGTGCCATCCAACTCCATTTTTCTTTGTTTTTCATTAACATTCAGCAACAGCTTTTTACTTCTATCTGTGGAAAGTGAATTTTAAGCTGTCATACTAGCAGACAGGTTCAGCAGGAGACTGTGATCAGTCCTAGAGGTATTATATTTAGTGTGGAACTGGGGACTGGTTAAATACAGGTGACAAAAAGATTCCTCAAAACTTCCTTCAAGTATGCCAGCAAAAAGGATATTAAATGATATAGGAAACTACATTATGCAGCAGAACTGTATCTCTTCCAGCAGATGACTTTGTGTGAGTGTGACCAGGGAAAATCCTGTGCCTATCTATTTTGTCAAAACTTGTGTGATCCAGGAAACAAAAGGCTACTACATCTTTTATTAATCTTTTAACTTTTCCCAAAAGATTCAAGGCCCCAGTATGTTCCTCAAGTCTCTCTCTTTTTTCCCTCTTACTACATTAGTTGCTCTTTTTTTCACCAATAACATAAATACATGACATTTGTTGGAACTGAGCAAGGGTCCATCATGATACATCTTGCATTAAGTCCTCATGGGCTTGTGTGCCCCAGGGTGGATTTTTCAGCATAGCCACTACTCTGCTAGCACAAGAGTCTGTGCACCAAACTCTATTGCATGATTTAGAGATGGCTTAAGCGAGCTTACACATGAAATAACAAGCACTATAAGCACCAAAGATGCTTGGACAGCAGCTGCCTAATGGGCCTGAAACCCTGATCCAGTCAATAACCACAATATTCTCATTAAAGCTTTGTTTACTCTGCTCATAAAGAAGTTTACTCACTTAAACAGAGAAGAAAATTTCCTTCTAAAAGGGAAGTAGAGTGTGAAAACCTGCTATGCATAAGATTGGAGAATGTGGTCTCTATGCTGTTGCCCTGAAATAAGGAAGTCAAAGACTTCATGTACTGTTTCTAATCATGTTTCCACATGCACTCACTATTGTGTGATGCTGGTGCCCTGAGCTGCTTCACCAAGACGCATTACAACCTGAGAGTCACACATAGGACAGGTAATGACAAAATGTCCCACAAGGGCAAAAAAATCCAAATGCATCTCTTAAAATGAGGGTCCAGCCCTGGGATGGGTTCTGTAGCAGAGCTCAAACCTCTGCTCCTCAGCAATGCAGCACAAAGCTGCAGTACCTCAGCTGAAGAAATATCTCATTACATGGCAAGTACAGAAGGCTGCTCTCCTCCATCTGGACCAAGCCACAGAGGGGATCTGATGTACACTAAGGCCATGGTGAGAACATACACTGAAACAGATTATTCTGAAGGGCTTGGTTTATTCATATATAAATGGGATTCTTCACTATACAAAGATTTTCTTTGTTTTGATGTTTAAAGTCTCCAAATATGTATTGCAGTCTGGGTCACTAGAAAGGTAAACAATAATTTGTCAGGTAAACGAGCATGTTGGTTTATAAAACAAGTTGATTGGAGTTGGGAAGGTGCCTTTGGATTTGGTTTTGCTTTCAATGATACAATAAGGTTTGGGCTTGTGCTGAAGTCGGCTGCCTTGCCAAAGGCTATTTTTACAGGGAGTTACTGTGGAAAGAAGCCAATTAGACATAAAAGAATATTTAAAAGTGAAAAAAATGCTTTCAATGGATATGGGGAAAGGGTTCTCTTGAGAAAAAAAAGCACATGCCTAATCACTTGAGCCATATTCTTCCCTCAGGTACACAAGTGTAAACACAGATTCTTTCCAGTGACTTTGAATGAATTGCTCTGCTTTTAATTGGGGGCAGAATCAGGCTTATTTTGTTCATTGGATCTATTTTAAAAATATGAAGAACATAAGCTTTATTGCCAAACATGAGTCTGCACTGGACCACATCCTATGTTGGCTTCATTTATGTAGGCAGCAAAAACTATAACCCCTTTTTCTCTGTCCTGGTTTGTTTCTTTTTAATTAAAACATTAAAACCATAGGTATACAAAATCTGGTTGTGAGTATGTTGTGGCTGCTTTCTGTACATGAAAGTAATTAAATTTTCTTCTGTCTTTATATACAGTGTGATTGCTGCTGTCTTCACTGTTAATCTTGTTAATTTTTGCTTAATTTGGAGCTGGATTTATTTAATCAAAAGTTTACAGTTAGAAAAGATTTTGATTTTCAATGCACAGTGGGACACATTTGATGTGGATTGCTTGCATGTTTTTGTGAGTGTGTGTATGTGCATACACACACAACACACATTAACAAGTAATAGAAGATATCTCTCCAGTTCATTTATGCAGCGGAGATCAGATTATGAAAGGTTAAACCATTAAACAAATGCTAATGCACTCTGATGCCTGGACCTTGTCCAATAGTACCTGCAGCAGCTGTCAACCTAATTAAGCCAGATGTGTGTTAAGTGTAAACGGACCTCCCAGGAGGAACAATAACAGATTTTAGGTCCTTAGGGGGCTCGGGGCACCAATGCATATAGTGTTTCTGAAGGAAACATCACCCCTACCTTGTGAGTTTTCTGCTCATTAGTACCATCCTGATTGTACTCCTCTGGGACCAGGCTTGGAGGAGAAGTCTCTTTTCATTCCAGCTAAGGCCAGCAAGAATGCTGATTTTCAATTGATTCTGGCAGTCATGACATTTACTCAACACTCTAATCTCCGTTTCTTTAACCTCCACTTTACTCTGTCTGTAACATATTTTAAAAGTGACATTTACTCTATGCCAAGTTTGCCAACCCTTTAAGTATATGTGCAGACCATAAGCTGATAGAGAGGATCTTAATAAGCCTTTTAATATTAACAATCAAGAGAAAGGTATAGAGCGGGGAAATATTAGGTAATTATGAGCATGCAGTGTGCAATAATACGTTACAATAAAAAAAGAAAACCCTTTTACAGTGTGAAAATATTATGGGAAATTAGCAGAAAAACTCTTAGCAATATTTAAAACCTGCTGAAACTTGCAGCTGAATTGTTTCTTGTGTGCTATTAACTGCAATATGTCCAGGAGAAAGAGGCTAGAGAAGTAGACCTGCAGACCTTCACACCTGGTCAAGGAAAGACAACTCTCTGAGAGTTCCTGTACATGTTGAACTTAACACCTACTTTCTCACTCACTTCACAGCCAAGCTATGGCACCTCTTTCCAAAGAAGCAGAACAAACTCATAAAGCATCATCACAGAATAAAATGGAGTGTGGTTTCACTGGGCCAGATCATCTGTGATGAACAAGACGACCTCCACTGATTTCCTGGGAGGTCTGTCCACCTACACTGTCTTTGGATCTAGCCCTAAGTTCTCCTCAAGTCACCTGTGATGATCTAATAAAGATGTATGGTACCATGTTGCCTTAAACAAACCTTCACCTGAAAATGCGCAATCATGCAATAGTTTTGTTTTTCCTGGCATTCAGCATTCACTATCTATTGGGGCATTAAATTTAGTTACAGTTGTACTAAAATAAATCATCATGTACTGGCTAAGACCCTAAGATTATACGTATATTTTAATGCCATATCCATAAAAGACTACTTTTCTAATGAGTTTTCCTGTAATATCTCTTTCTGTGAGACCAGAACATATTCCTCATGTTATAACTGAGCACACTGGTGTGGCACTGGGATATGAATTATTGAGCCAGTCTTCCTATTCAGTGCTACAAAAGACAAAAGGGCATAGAAGACCTTTGAAGAGAGCAGGTTTTTTCTGCTCCATCATCACTGAACGGTGTTAAATGCACTGTGTATTTGTGCCCTTAATATGACATTTCCTTGGCTTACTGATAATAGGGTGGCTAAATGACTATGCTAGCTTTCCTAATGCTGGAGGGTAATTTTTTATGGTCCACTGAATCTCCATGTTGTTCTCAATATCCCCAGCTCCATAAAAGGATGCAGGATTTGGGACCCAAGCTCCGTCCGTGTGCTGCAGCTGTTGCTGGCTGGGGCCCAGGACTCATGCTCCAGACAAGTGCCAAGATGCAGAGTCAGGCTCTTGCTTGCACCTCTTCTGGACCAGGGCTCTTGCGGTCTTTACAGCACAGGAAGGATGGGAGGCTCCTGCCGGCAGCTTCCCCCATGGATCCCTTCTGGGAATGGGATAAGTGGCCCAGGTTCTCAGGCTCTCCTCTCCCTCTTAGCATATGAGTAGTGAAGATGATAGTAAAAGAGGCTGAGACCACACTTTTGTCAAAAGTATTAACAAGTGCATTTCGTAAGGTGATTTATCCCTTTGGTGTGCTGGATACATTTTGAGCTCTTTTGCTGTGCCAGGCCTAGTAGGGGACTTACATAGTGCATAATACACTATATTAACATGCTATATATATATATTCATAATACACTGCAGGACACATAAATCCCTGAGGTACTACCAGGATGGGCATTAGTATGATTCTAATCTGTGACCATCTGTGTGGTCAAGTACGCAAGGTAATTCTGCTGAACTGACATGTCTTTACTGCAGAGCCCTGCACCACTTCAATGTGCCAGCTTGTTCCTAGCTTCCACAGGGATTTCATAGAATCATTATTTCATTAAGGTTGGAAAAGACCTATAAGATCATCGAGTCCAACTGTAAACCCAACACCACCATGCCCACTAAACCATGTCCCTAAGCGCCGCATCTACTCGTCTTTTAAATACCTCCAGGGATGGGGACTCAACCACTTCCCTGCGCAGCCTGTTCCAATGTTTAACCACTCTTTCAGTACAGAAATTTTTCCTCATGTCCAGTCTAAACCTCCCCTGGTGCAACTTGAGGCCATTTCCTCTCGTCCTATCGCTAGTTCCTTGGGAGAAGAGACCAACACCCACCTCGCTACAACCTCCTTTCAGGTAGTTGTAGAGAGCGATGAGGTCTCCCCTCAGCCTCCTTTTCTCCAGGCTAAACAACCCCAGTTCCCTCAGCCGCTCCTTATAAGACTTGTTCTCCAGACCCCTCACCAGCCTCGTTGCCCTTCTCTGGACACGCTCCAGCACCTCAATGTCCTTCTTGTAGTGAGGGGCCCAAAACTGAACACAGTAGTCGAGGTGTGGCCTCACCAGTGCCGAGTACAGGGGCACGATCACTTCCCTACTCCTGCTGGCCACACTAGTTCTGATACAGGCCAGGATGCCATTGGCCTTCTTGGCCGCCTGGGCACACTGCCAGCTCATGTTCAGCCAGCTGTCAACCAGCACCCCCAGGTCCTTTTCTGCCAGGCAGCTTTCCAGCCACTCTTCCCCAAGCCTGTAGCGCTGCATGGGGTTGTTGTGGCCGAAGTGCAGGACCCGGCACTTGGCCTTGTTGAATCTCATACAGTTGGCCTGGGCCCATCGATCCAGCCTGTCCAGGTCCCTCTGCAGAGCCTTCCTACCCTCAAGCAGATCAACACTCCCGCCCAACTTGGTGTCCTCTGCAAACTTACTGAGGGTGCACTCAATCCCCTCATCCAGATCATTGATAAAGATATTGAACAAGACCAGCCCCAAAACTGAGCCCTGGGGAACACCGCTCGTGACCGGCCACCAACTGGATGTAACTCCATTCACCACAACTCTCTGGGCCCGGCCGTCCAGCCAGTTTTTTACCCAGTGAAGAGTGCACCTGTCTAAGCCGTGAGCCGCCAATGTCTATTACAATATCCCACTGTGCCATGTAAAATGGGGGGAACACTTATCTGGGGAGTAATCTCAGATGTGCAAGACATCTAAATCTGAACAGGTCTTCTTAGACATCCTGTACCATGACTGGAGTAATTGCAACATCTCGCATCCTAATGCAGACAACTAAAGTAGATCAGAGGGACAGCTCTTTGAAAGTGCCTGCTTCTCCACATTACCTGCGGTGGTAGCCTAGTTTAACTGCTCAGCCCTTCTGCACGGTAGGTGTCTAAGGTTACATGAGAGGAGTTTCACTTGCAGTTTCTGGAATGAAATCATTTTGGTAGGTGTCAGCCAGATGCAAAGCCATTCAGCCCTGTCGGAAATAGGTCAGTTCCTGTAATGCCCAGAACAACAGCTCTAAGCAATTAAAGAGCTGCAAGGTCAAATCCTTTGGTGCCTTCAGAGTCTAGTGAATACAAGGATGGGTAGTAGCTGAGCATGACAGGTTGGATTGCAGATTTGAACCTAGTTTGCCAAATCCCACGAAAGGACATAGATGTCTCTTTAGGCACCTAAATCCTTTATTTAATGAGGCTCTGAGTCCTTTAGATACTGCTGGTGAAATGCCTAATAAAGTTGCACATAATTGCAGTGTGCGTGTAACAGAGTTTGGTCTCTGAGCAGTATATTTCCAGTTTTAATATGTCAAATAATTTTTTGTACAATGATGTGGAAAAATGTTAGACAACACAGTGATAAAAGGAAGACAATAAGTTTTCTCACTCTGAAATGATAAATTGTAGACTGGGAAAAGGAATGACGTTTATTCAAGCACATTTAATCCAGAAGAAGTAGGCTGGTGTAATATGCTTTCCAGTAACCTCATTTCTCTCCTGTGAAAAGAAGACTAATATCAGTGGAAATGCTGAGTGTATTCGGAAGGCTTTGAAACCAATTAATCACCTGCAGAATTTTTCATAAAACCTGATTTCATTTGGGACAAAGTAGGAGCTGAAGTAATTTAAGGATGTCAGATTAAAAAAGTTTTCACAGGTAAACATGCAATTCCATGAGCATCAGAATTAATGACTCCTGCTTTCCAATGGATTTCTTTCTTGTGCCTATGAAGTGGCACACTGATTTAGGCCTTCCCTGCTTTCGGGGCTGGGACTCCTCGCCATAGGGATTTAGGAAGGAATCTGGGCTTGCAGGCTGGGTGAGAGGTACAGTACACTGCAATATTTTAACTGCTCTGGACAACTGAAGCTAGGGGCTGAACCATGGAAACAGTATCTGCCTTGCAGTTTAAATAGTGTGAGTGAACTCTATGAGATTATGGCCATTTTAATTCTTTGCAAATGTGTGGTTTAACCAATCTATTTTAAGTCACACCAGTATAAATTTTCCTAGATTACTACTTAAAAGGGAAAAAAATGGAGAGGGTATAAAAACTAGCAAAGGACCTTCTGCAATCTTCTGGCTAAGTAGCCTTAATACCAGGTAGGACATATTTAGTATCCTTGAAGTTGCACGTTCAGAGCTGATTTAATCTTTCAACCAGAAGAAAGATAAACTGAGATCCGTTCAATTTATTGTCTGGATTTTTTCAGATGAGGCCACAATAACTTAAATACATTCCATTTTGTAGTGATATAATTTAGCACATTGTGTTTCCTAAAAATGAACTCCAGAGATTTACAAGGTAGCAAGGTAGATGTGTTGTCACCGGACACATTTTCTCCTTCCACTTCTGTCCTGCACCCTGTGAAACGGCTGTGGGCAGTAGCCTGCTGCTCCAAACCCTACTGCAGCACTCTGCGCTCCTCCATACAATGTTTGCAAAATGAGCGGGGCTGAAAAGCACCACCATAAATGCATACAATGTCATTGAATGTCCTGCATTAGCTGTTCTGAAAAAAACAGAAGAGCTCAGTTATTTACATGTATTCCTCAGCGAGAAATTTATCTTTAGGATTATGCATAAGAAATACTGCTATTTCAGTGAGATAATATTAGCTTTAGTACATTGGGCAAGTGACAGGAGTGGATGAGCATATCTAAAGAACTTTGCCGGCTGCTTTGCTAAAATATTTTCAAATTTCACATTCCTGTACACAAGCTTGTAAGTTTTAAACTCTTGAAAAAATAGTTTAACCATTTAACTTTTGATTAACATTTACCTTCACCTACTGCTTCTTTTTAGTCCCTAGCTGATCATTTTTTTAAGGGTTTTATTTTTCAATGATACGTATTTTTGTGGGTGGGTGGAGACAAACTAGGTTAAATCAACTCAGAAAGACAATGCCCAGCCTTTTAAAACCTGTCCTTTCTCTCTTTGATCGAAAAATACAAGGGAAAAACATGAAGACAAGAGAAGCTATTAACAACTTAGTTTACAACTTCACTGATTTCATCGGTTTGGTACTAGTCATATAACTGGATCACATGTGCAGGGAAAATATTTTTTTTCTAAGTGTCAAATGCAAGGATTAGGTTACAACTGCAGCCCAGTTGTTGCTTTATGAAATGCAGCTGTTTTCTGTCATTTGATAGCTAAAGCCAATCATGGAATTAAATACTGAAGAATATTTTTTGTTACTTTTTGCTTTTAATCTCACATTGACATTGCTGCTGCGCTTATCTGAGGCCCTTCCACCATGGTCATATATGTTATTTCTGTCAGTCATTTGATTCCCTCCTTCTAGCCACTATCTTCTTCCTACCTCCCTTTTTTCTTCTCATGCTTTCCCATCCCCCTGCCTTCCCTCTCTGTTCCCAGAGTCTCTTTGATCACCTGTGTTTCCTGCCCATCATCTCTTGTCTCTCCTGTTTTTCCTCGGTCACATTTTCTTCTCACTCCATTTCTGCTTTTCCTTTATTTTTCCTCCAGTAATCAGTCACCCAGCCTTGACAGAGCTTGCACATTCATTTGTGAATGTGCACATTTCATCTTGCCTTTCCTTCCCCAGCCTTCCCTTTGGCCACCACGCCAAATTAATGCTGACCCCAGAATTGCTTTTCATTCCCCATATCCATCTTCCTCCATGAATTCTCTCTCCTGCTCTCTTCACACACAGTTTGACTCCTTTGGTGCCAGGATCTCCTGGCAGGGCACATGTGGGGGCACCAAGCCCAGCACCACAAGGATGGTAGCCATACGAGGAGAGTAGGTATAGCCCAGTCTTGCAGCAGTCCCTGTGGGGATTTCACTGGTGCTACCAAGCTCACAGAATCAGGTATGGGGCAACCTGGACTGACCACGAGGAAGTGGCATATAGGAGAAAATTATAAGGTCCTTTACAAGATAATGGCCTTTTTTTTTTTTTTCTATTTTCCAACCTAAAAATATAGAAACAGAGAATCATAGAATACTTTGGGTTGGAAGGGATCTCTAAAGGTCATCTAGTCCAAACCCCCTGCCGCAGGCAGGGACATCTTCAACTAGATCAGGTTGCTCAGGGCCCCGTCCAACCTGACCTGGAATGTTGCCAGGGATGGGGCATCCACCACCTCTCTGGGCAACCTGTGCCAGTGTTTCACCACCCTCAGTGTAAAAAATTTCTTCCTTCTATCTAGCCTAAATCTACCCCGCTTTAATTTAAAGCCATTCCCCCTTGTCCTGTCACAACAGGCCCTGCTAAAAAGTTTGCCACCATCTTTTTTTATAAGCCCCCTTTAAGTACTGAGAGGCTCCAAGAAGGTCTCCCCAAAGCCTTCTCTTCTCTAGGCTGAACAACCCCAACTCTCTCAGCCTTTCTTCATAGCAGAGGTCTTCCATCCCCCTGATCATTTTTGTGACCCTCTTCTGGACCCGCTCCAACAGGTCCGTGTCTTTCTTATGCTGAGGGCTCCAGAGCTGGACGCAGTACTCCAGGTGGGGTCTCCCCAGAGCAGAGGAGAGGGGCAGAATCCCCTCCCTCGACCTGCTGGCCACGCTTCTTTTGAGGCAGCCCAGGATACGACTGGCCTTCTGGGCTGCGAGCGCACATTGCTGGCTCATGTCCACCAGTACCCCCAAGTCCTTCTCGGCAGGGCTGCTCTCAATCCCTTCATCCCCCAGCCTGTATTGATACTGGGGGCTGCCCTGACCCAGGTGCAGGACCTTGCCCTTGGCCTTGTTGAACCTCATGAGGTTCACACGGGCCCACTTCTCCAGCTTGTCCAGGTCCCTCTGCATGGCATCTCGTCCCTCTGGCGTGTCGACCACACCTCTCAGCTTGGTGTCATCTGCAAACTTGCTGAGGGTGCACTCGATCCCACTGTCTGTGTCATTGATGAAGATATTAAACAGTACCGGTCCCAATACGGACCCCTGCGGGACACCACTCGTCCCCAGTCTCCATCTGGACATTGAGCCGTTGACCACTACCCTCTGGATGCAACCATCTAACCAATTCCTCACCCACTAGACAGTCCACCCATCAAATCCATACCTCTCCAGTTTAGAGAGAAGGATGTTGTGAGGGACTATGTCAAAGGCCTTACAGAGGTCCAGATAGATGACATCTGTAGCCCTTCCCATGTCCACTGATGTAGTCACTCCATCATAGAAGGCCACTAGGTTGGTCAGGCAGGACTTGCCCTTGGTGAAGCCATGCTGGCTGTCTCAAATCACCTCCCTGTCCTCCATGTGCCTTAGCATAGTTTCCAGGAGGACCTGTTCCATGATCTTCCCAGGCACAGAGGTGAGACTGACTGGTCTGTAGTTCCCCGGGTCTTCCTTTTTTCCCCTTTTTAAAAATGGGGGTTATGTTTCCCCTTTTCCAGGCAGTGGGAACTTCACTGGACTGCCACGTCTTCTCAAATATGATGGATAGTGGCTTAGCAACTTCATCCACCAGTTCCTTCAGGACCCGCGGATGGATCTCATTGGGTCCCATGGACTTGTGCACCTTCAGGTGCCTTAGATGGTCTTGAACCTGATGTTCTCCCACAGTGGGCGGCTCTTCATTCTCCCAGAGAATGAGAATATCTATATCTATTCTCCCAAAGAATGTCTAATATTCTTCTTAGTACTATCTTGATAATGTATAACTGATACTGTTCTTGCTTTGTATGGCAGTGATTTGTTAAACCTCCATGGTTTTATATGCATATGCACACATATATCTAATACAAAATCTTCTGTTATGATCCTCACCAGCTAAAAATCATTAGAGCTGCCACTACTCGTGTGAAACTTATTAAAGTTTCAATCACCTGCATTATAATTGGTTTTCCCATTATAAAAACTGTTGTTCCTGTTTGAAAGGACTTTAAAAAATCTGAGCATAAAAATAAACACTCGGATACCTCAGTAAATGGTAATGGATTCACTTCTGTCCTTGATCGCTTGAGTCACGTTTCCCACTGAGCTGCCTTTGTAGGACCAAGGGCAGAGCTGATCTCAGTGAGTTTATATTGGAATAATGCTTAGATAAATAAACCAAACTTGGGGGCTGTAGGTAATCAAAACTGAACACAGTGCTACAGGAAAATGGAGACTCAGACGTACTTTAACGCTGAAGACAGGCATGGCCCGCTTTCCTGGTATGTAATCTAATATCCTCTTCTAAAGCTGGACAATAACGATATGTTTATTTAACCATTTCACCAAGGCCTCTGCTTCCCTATAGAAAGCGGTGTCCTGACACTGGCAAACTGAAGGAATTTCTAGGAAACAGAGCAATCATCCTTAAAGTCACCATAAAAAATGGTATGCACTTTCATCATTGTTCACATAAGGCACTGAACTTATTTTTGGTCACATACCTCTCAAGCATGCCTTATTTTGAAGGCTGTCGGTCACTTTTATACAACGCCTTAGAAACATTTGAGGCACATTTAGTGCCCCTTCAGTTCTACTGAAGAAAATGTGTTGGTCCTAAGAAAAGAATTAAAAATGATTTATTTTCATTTTACTGAGAAACAGGTAATTTATGGGGACCATCGCACCTGTGAAACTTCCCACTGTCTCAGTAACTCTGTAATCAATGCACTCTGCAGTAGACACAATTTTCCCTCTGTTTAACTGGCTTAAACCTGAAATGTCTACATCTGAGGGGAAAATACAGATGGTACTTTTGCTCAAGTTATGCAGTGGACAAATCCCTTTGTAATTACACTGCACACTTGTACTTCCCGCTATGGACAAGGGAATGAAAAAATAATTACAGTAATTTGCCAAATAGGTTTACTAGGCTTTTGGAAATAGGTTCTAAGAAAATAAGGCTTGTGTTTGAAGATAAATTCCTTAGCTTTCACTCTGTCAACATATAATAACAAGCTAGTATCATATGAAAGAATTAAGAGGGTAAGCAAACCACATCCCACTCCAGCAATTTTTCCTTACAAAAAAACATATTGTTCATTTATATTGTAAGTCAGAGTGCTGATTTCAGACAGTCCTTCTAATAGGCTAGTCTGAGAGTATAATCAACTACAATTTCTGAGAAGCTTTCTGTAAAAACAAATTTGGTCAGAATATTTTTGAGGATAAGCTGAGAAAGCAAAATGCTTTTGTACTAATAGCTGCTTGCAATACATAAGACAACAGTTGGTTGTTTTTTTTTTTTCCCTGAGCAGAGTGTCCTAACTCAAAAACCTCTTGGCTGTGCACTAAGGCAGTGCAATTGCAGCCCAGCCCGCTCTTTGATGTCTGTACCTGTGCTGTGCAGGAGGCTGTCACTGGGAATTCCAGGTCGGCGCTTTGCTCAAAGATGGGCACTGCAGACAACATCCAGAAAACATACTAGAACATGAGGCCATTTTTGGATCTTTCCTTTTCTTCCTTTTGACTTTTCAATGCCTAACAAACTTGGAAATATTGTTACTGGAAAAGATTTATCATAAATTTGTCCTTGAGATGGTATGGCTCATAGAGCAGTTATTAGCCCTTTAGCCAGGTAATACTACCAAGCTGTGAAAGTAATCCACAAACTTGTAATTATTCCTTGACATGATTTTACACAAACTGATCATGATATCATGTTGCCACTGGACATTATATACAGCATGATATCTACTATGGTTATTCTTATGGATTCAACACAGACTTTAATGAAATAAGAAATCAGACACCATTTTCATTCCAACATTTTGAATGAAAGAAAAAGTTTTCATATCATTATTATTAATAATAATATCCATAAAAGCATTCATTGAACATTTGGAAAATAAAGGGTTTATGCTGGCTCCGTGCTTCTTATTCCAAGCTGATACTTAGCCTGAAGGAGCAGGAATGTCACTGCAGAACCTGGTAAAATAATTTGCATTATAAAAAAAAAATATTTCACTGAAAACTGAATCCCAATTCACTTATTCTTCCACTGGCATGAAACCCGCCTTCCTCAGAGTCCCTAGGGGAGAGTGCAGCATGCCAATGTAAATTAAGGCAGTTCTCCCAGTAGATAGATAAGGAATTAATTCCCCCAAATGGTGCTAAACTAAGGGACACACATGTAGACCAAGGTACATCATACCTGGTGGAAATGCCAGACCTGAAGCACAGGGTGAGCAGAGGGAGTGAGACAATTCTCCCAAGTCTCACTTCCCAGGAGGCTGGGATGAAGCCAGGGCATCCTCCATCCAACAGCCATTGCTGCAGGGAGAAAGTGGTTCACCAACACCGCACAGAAAGTCCACTCAAGCAGGGCCTGACCGGGGGCGAACCAATGGCCAGGAGTCCACAGCCACCTGTCCTATGCACTTTTCTATTTCATGGTTTAATGTTGACGAGTCTGCATACCTCCTACCCTCAGTCAAACTAATCATCATCACAGCATCCCTAGAGGACACCAGGGGGTTTCATGTTCTTATGAGGTCTAGGAAGCTCTAATTGGGAATTGTGTATAATTTAATGAGTAAGACACTTCTGGAGAAGATAGCCGCTGTTTTAAACATCATCCAGGTAATGGTGGAAAAACTACATGTCTAAAAGCAAAGAACTAACCTCTCTGTTGCACCCATGCAGAGCTGATGTTGGTGGCTTAATTACAGAAATGTCATCACTTCTGTGTCAGCAGTGACTGCTAATTTCACTTCTTGTGACCCACCTCTCTGGTCGATCTGGCCTGCCATGGCTTACCTAACTTACTCTCACTTACCTAACCAGTAAGGCTGATGGTGGGTATCCATATACGTTATACTGCTTATGTATAATTTTTCATTTGAGCGTCCCAGAGTATGTATCAGACGTGAGACCAAATCCGCAACTCCTCTTCTTAGTGTCCTTCTTAGAAACCCTCAAGAAGGACACATGCTCTGCATAAATTCAAGGCTTCACAGCCTTGAATCTAGCTTAACTGAATGATGCCAGAAAATTTCTGTACCTAGAGATGCCCTGGTTGGCAACTCATTTAAAAAAGATGCAAGAGAGGAGGCATTCCTGTCCAGTCAGTTGTACCCTGCACTTCCTCTAAAGAACTGCACTAGAACTCTAAAGCACTTCTTTGCCTCAGTGTGGTCTTGATCCTGGGAGTTATTTTGCATTGAATGTAAAATATTTCCACTGACATCAGTAAGATCCGTATTATTCATATCTCCTACTATGTTAAAAGAAAATGAAGCATCAAAAGCAAACTTTCCAAGAACGTTGATAATTACTACCACAGTTGTACAGAGGGCAAAATAATAAATTTCAGTTAGTTTTGCATCGGCAGCTGAGCCTTCAGTAAGCTTCTGAGTTTCATAAGAGACAAGTTACTTGCTGGCTTCTCAGGATGTAGAAAGTACAAAATGCCTCATTGTGCACCAAAGGTCTCTGACAGAGAGTGTGGACCCTCTGGATAACCATGCCACAGCAGGACACAGCTCACTGCAGAGCTGCCAAAGGAACCACTGTGTCGCTGAAGCTGCCAAAGTAGGTATCCGGCAAAAAAACTTGAAAAAATCTCCTAAAATCTCATGTTAACTGAAACATTGTTCTTTTATGGATTAAATTTTTGTGCTGTCTCATGTGTCACCAAACAAGGGTAAGTGCCTTTACTGTTATATTTGTCTCCCACTACTAGCCTCCTTCCCTTCTTACGCCATCTCATTTTTTAACTTAGGGACTCAAGAAACCCTCAAGAAGGACACATGCTCTGCATAAATTCAAGGCTTCGCAGCCTTGAATCTAGCTTAACTGAACGATGCCAGAAAATTTCTGTACCTAGAGATGCCCTGGTTGGCAACTCATTTAAAAAAGATGCAAGAGAGGAGGCATTCCTGTCCAGTCAGTTGTACCCTGCACTGCCTCTGCCCCTTCCCAGTTCCACCTACATGGACAACAACCATTGCACAGGGGGAGTGCAAGTAGGTCAGCAGACCGCAGAAGATGGCAGAGTAATCAGATAGGCAGTGGAAAGCTTACAGTTTCTCAATAGGCACCTGAGACACATCAAATATTCGCACTTTTTAGGAACATAGCTGTGAAGCTGAGATTGAGTCTGGCCCTGAAATACTTTATTTGATCCAAAACTACTGCCTAATAGGCTGAATAACACAGATAGGAAAGGGGTGATTGATCTAACTGGAATGAATTATGCCACTGTCTTTCCAAATTCTCCACTGAAGTAAAACAGTAGCCTGCTTTTCTTTTTTTTACTCATGGCCATGATTAATAACAACAACAACAATAACAATAATGTTATTCCTCAAGGTTCCTTCACACCTGGTGAACAATTTGCTATATCATAAGTTAAAATGAAATTTGAAAATACTACAAAGATAAAAGACAAGAATGCAAAATTGTAAAGGCATCAATGATTGTTGACAAAAGCCATTTGCTATAAAAAGTTTTAATTCTTTTTTAACAAGTCAATCACATAATCACTAGGAGATCAGAAAAGAAGATTCTGTGTATTTGGCACTGAAAAGGCTAAATACACAAGTGGGACTTTTGCCATCCACAGCCCACCCATTCCAGGCAGAGAAAGAGCCATGCTATGTCATGGATCTCAGATCTTTTAATATCAAAAAAGCCTATGGAGTCTGATATAAACTCAGTCAACTTGGCTGCTCAGGATTTGGGTAGAAATCCCAGGGTCCTTCCATCATCACAGCTCTTCTGTCAGATATGTGTGTGAGCTACACAGTAATAACTTTATCATTATTCTTTATTATTCTCATTATTCTACTTGCAATGCAGTGGTTGCAGAGAGCCCTGTGTGCTAGCTGCTGCACAAAAGGCAAATAGGTAAAATGGGCAAACAGAGGGATAGAGTGTCTTGCTGGCTGCATGCAAGGTGGCAGTGGCAGAGCCAAGCCACCTCTTCCTTCCCCCAGAGCCATGTTCTGTGCTGGGGGTCCTGCAGTAACACCACCAACAGAAAAGTTGCTTGTGTATTTCAGTCTGTTTATTTGCAATAACAACTGAAAATCAAGCAGTGTTTGTTCCTTTAAAACAAAATCTCAGGAATAAAATGTTCCAGCTGTTTCAGGTCTTCAGCTCTGCTTCTATTAATTTTGAATGTACTCAGTGATTTCTGCGCTTGCTTTTATAACTCCTTTCAGTCATCCCATAACTTCAGCCTCCATACTTTTCCCAGTTGTTGTGGTTCAACCCCAGCCAGCAACTAAGCACCACACAGCCACTCGCTCACTCCCCCCCGAGATTGATGGGGGAGAGAATGGGAAGGGTAAAAGTGAGAAAAAACGTGGGTTGAGATAAAGACAGTTTAATAGGTAAAGCAAAAGCCACGCACGCAAGCAAAGCAAAACAAGGAATTCATTCACCACTTCCCATCGGCAGGCAGGTGTTCAGCCATCTCCAGGAAAGCAGGGCTCCATCACACAGAATGGTTACTTGGGAAGGCAAAACGCCATCACTCTGAATGTTCCCCCCTTCCTCCTTCTTTCCCCAGCTTTATATACTGAGCATGACGTCATATGGTGTGGAATATCCCTTTGGTCAGTTGAGGTCATCTGTCCCAGCTGTGTCCCCTCCCAACTTCTTGTGCACCCCCAGCCTACTCGCTGGTGGGGTGGGGTGAGAAGCAGAAAAGGCCTTGACTCTGAGTAAGCACTGCTCAGCAATAACGAAAACATCCCTGGGTTATCACCACTGTTTCCAAATCCAAAACATAGCCCCATACTAGCTACTGTGAGGAAAATTAACTCTATCCCAGCCAAAATCAGCACACCAGTCTCTGAGAAAACACAAATAATTACCTCTCAACCTTTGGCATTATTTTCTCTTGTTGTGAAATTCAGTCCCAAACAAAGGCTCTTGGACTTTGTTTCCATGAGTTGTATTCTCAATTCCCTACCACTTGCTCCTCTGCTTTATTTTAAGCAAGTGAGCAGTCCAGGTGCATTAGGGGAAAATAAGCCTATCTTTAACTTTGAACTTACAAATAGTCCTGCTGATTTCAACTGAGACTAACTAAAGGTTTAAAGTTTTAGAGGAACTGGGTCTTCAAAATACATGGATAATATTTAAAAAAAAATAAGCTGGTCACTGGTGTGAGTTAGTATGTTTGGATGTGCTGAGACGACAGCAACTCCCACCTGAAGAGAGATGTTGAAGGCGTCATATTTTGTAATTGATCAACAGTGGTCAAGCTCCAGGATTAGGCCATGAACTGAGACTTGGAAGATGGATATGCCATTCCCAGAGATACCACTCAGCTACGTGCCACTGAGAAAGCTAGCTAACCTTTCTGGGTTTCTGTTGCCTTCTCAGCTTTCTTTGGCCCTGCACAGAGACTGCAAGGTCTTCAAGTAGGTCTCATCTCTATGGGTCTGTTTGAAGGCACAAAGCAGTGTTATACTACAAAAAACAACTACCCAACCGATAAGGCCATTTTTAAGGTATTAAAGACACATACTCCAGAGCTGGGAAATGCAAACAATGGTGTTCTGTACTAATTTGGTCTCTTTGTGTCTAGACATTTCGATACAGTCTTTAATTAAATGACCAGATTGTTTCTTTCCCTGTGGGGCTACTGGTTTGCACAGTGCATGAAACACAACAGCCTTGCTGCTCTTCTCTGCTGCTTTCAGGGAGCTTGGTGAGAAGATAGTTGGGGTGGGCTCCTCACTCTCGGGTCCTTCCCATACGATTGTAGCCTAAGCGGCAGCATGCCATCTCTGCCTGGGCTTCAAGACTAACAGTGGACTGCTGCCTAAACAAAAAGGAGCCTGGCAAAACTGTTCAGCTGGGGACTAGCGTCAAAGCCTTCTTGGCTGTGTTGCTCCTCATCTTTTTAAATATGGGAGAAAAACTCCCAAACTGTTTTTCAACATGGTTTGGTTTTTTTTTTTTTCTGGAGCCACCTGCTCAATCCTTACTCCTGCATCCTGTTTTGTGCCTCTCGACCTTTCATCTGCCCCATGGATCTGGGTGAGATCACAGATGTCTTGGCTTCTTTGCCTTGGCCATGCCCCTTAGATGGGTGTATCTCTCAATTTAACCAGTACCTAACCTTGCCTTGCCCAGTCATTTCTTCTAACAAATGGCAAAGATGCCCTGTGGTTGCCCCATGCCAGTTCCCCCTTCCCTAACATAGTCAGATGTAACAGCTCCAGGGAAAGAAACCATCTCCAAGTAGCCCTGGCCATGAGGGAAGGCTGTGGACTTTTTTCTTGGGAACTGGCCATGCATTTCCTGGGCATTCATAGCAACCACAGGAAATTTAAGTGCACTCAGACTCTGCAGACTCTGCAGAGAGTGTTATTGTTAAGATCTATGTCTCTGCTGCGCAGATGCAAAGTTTCCAGCAGCTTATGGCGCGGGAAAATGAGGGCGGGTTACAATACAGCTCTGATATTACATTGCCAAAAGTTAAGTATTTTCTTCTAAATGCAGGTTTGGAAAAAAACCCAAACAACTGAACAAGAAAACAATAACAAGAAAATACCACAGAATCACTTAGTGCTGAAAATGTATTTCTTTCTTTAGCTTTATTTTCAGAAAAGACTTAGCAGAATTCAAATCCTGCCCCAATTTTCAGCCTGATGCAGATACCCAGCACAAACAGCTATCAATGGCAAAGTTTTAAGTAACTGAAGCTTGTATTGCAAAATTACATAGTAGAGTCAGAAAAGGCTGTTGTCTTGCATCTGTTATTTGGTTCAATGTGTCTAACATCTGGAACATTAAACTGCCATTCTGATTTTTTTGTTAAATTTTTGTAAAATTAGATTTCTTGTGTGTTTTCTTGTTTAAGACCTCTGAGGGAACATTCACAGTCTTGGCAGCTTCTGCTATCTCAGCTCTCACAATGCCCGTATTTTGAGAGACAAAATGTATGTTGATCATGCCATGGATTCCTGTTTCACCAGATGCATTGTTTCAAGCCTTTATGATTTCATACTGGATTTCATCTCTTCTGAAAAGAAGAGACACACATGCAAGAGAGGTTCAGGAACATTTTTCCCATGACTATGTTTGTCTAAAATATGATTAAAAGGGCCTGCTAGGGAGAAAATACAGTATTTTGCTTTCAAAAATTTACACACGTTACAGTTAGGTCAAAATTGATTTTTTGTATGCCCAGTTTATTACATGTTTCTAAGGATTTTATTTTTGTGCTCCTTACAGTAGCAGAGCAAAGATTCTGGCTTAATTGCTCTCTGTCTTGGGAAGAGGTTTGGAATAAGAGCCTTAAAAAGTTTCCTAATGATCCTGAACTGCTTTTTTTCTCTCTAGGCTAAGGTTGTGGAGATCAAAGATGAATGAAGATGTTGGGGTGAGCAGAAAGCAACCGTAATGTTTCCTTTTTGCATTCAGAAAAGTCGGATATTTGGAGTACTATTGCAGAAATGAGGGAGAAAAATTATAATGTCTCTCTATTTACCCAGAACCAATGGGAATCTGTCTTGCAACTCTTCTCATATAGAAAATAACCAGTCTGTCAACAAAGCCCTACTTAATGAAATCCTCATTTTGTGCTCCACATTGGCTTTTATATGAAAGTGTTGACTGACAAGCTTATTCAGTGTTAGTTTAGGGGTTTCCTGGAAGGAAATAACTTGCCTGAATCACTTCTAAAAATTAACAAAATACAAACCAACAACATCCAGTGGCAAGACTGGGTTAGCAACATTGCTCTGGATCACATGGCTACAGCAATCGCGCTGAACCTCCCTGAACTCTCAGCATCAGGACACTGAGCAGAGGAAGGGAGACAGTAGGAGCAGAAAAATATAAATATCGCACATTAAAAAATGCTCTCTCCCCTCCTTCCTTTCCCTTCCTTTCCTTTCCTCACACGTACTTCGGCATTTATCTACCATGACAAGCCTCGTTTCTCCTTTTAAAAGAATGCATAAATGAGCTATGAATATTTGATCCTTTTTTAAACAAATATTTTGGCTTGACAAGTCACTGCAGATAAGACTACCCAAGATGGTAGCCAGCTGCTCCGGAGGAGGGAGTGTAGGTAGAGTGGGGGCCGGTGTTAGAGGCATCACCTTTCCCAGACACTGCATGCAGGCTGCTGCATAAGGCAGGACATCGGCCACAGAAACACTCCTTTGCTGCTGCAAACCTTCTGGTTTTGCACAGACTGCTTCAAAGCTGTTGGTGATTCTGCGGATTTGTGCCAGAGGACAAATTCTGCCATGCCTGTGCTCCGCTTCAGCACGTGCATGAGCAGTCCCGCTGACTTCGGTGGAAATAGTCACGGTTTATGGTCAAACAACTCTGTGTGTCCTTCCAGGATCATGGCTTGAACAGCGCATAATTCTCTCTGTTAGGGTTTTTAGGAGGTTTTTCTCTGTGTTACTGGGCAAATTAGCTGACTCTGTAGTCAATTCAGATTAGCTACTTTATAGAGAAGTTACCAGCCACATACCACAGTAAAATTTAATAAATGAAATGAATAAAGGGCTTTTTGGATACCCATTTATGGGTTTGCTCACATTGTATTTCAGGCTTGATTTGCAAGGATATTGTAATCTGCATAAATGCTTCCCAGGTATTGTACTGTGCTGATATTTTGAGCCAGTGACAAAATATGATAAAATATGATTTTCAAAAAATGCCCACTTACATCTGTTTTGCACTGAAGTTGGGAGCATGTGAAAGTGGTATTTGAAATCAAGCAACTCTAGATATTTATATGTGAACTTAAATACAGTGTTCTTTTTCTTCTTTAAAACCTATTTTAAGTATATTTTAAATGGGATAATATGGGTGGCTTTGGGGGATTTTTTTGTTTGTCATTGGATTTCAGTTGAAAATTGTCTATTTTGGGGAAAATCTCTGGGTGAAAAAAAATTAAGAAAATAAAACTCTTTTCACTCACTATTTTACTTTTTCTACAGTTGTCACTGGAAAATTTAAAAAGAGCAATACCCAAATTCTCTGAGTTTCTGCATCATTCAGCTTTTGTCCAAAGATAAAGGGACAGCTTTATTTTTCTTGGTGAGAAAAAAACTTAAAATGTTACATTAGATGAAATTACATTTTGAAAAGCTCAGGGAAGACTTTTCTGCTTTGCTGTAAATTTACATCATGGAGAGATAATGCAAGATTCATTGGAGTTGATGCAGGGTGTCCTTGACTTCAGAAGATTTTCCATTTGGCCCAGGAGGAAAAAAGTTATTGACTGTGGAAATCTTTTTACTGAGGTGACTCCTTTCCCGCATGTGTGTATATATATATATTTTTTTTTTAATAGCTTTAAACCAAGCAACATTTTGAACATTAGGCAAAGCTGAAAGTTACTGATAAGCACAGGAATAGGGAACAAGTTAATCACTGCATTAAAAATCTTGTCTGGGACAGTTCTTGATTTTCACCTAGGCCATCAGCAAAAGATTCATATCAATCCAGTTTCCAAATATTGTAACCCTCTTGTACTTTTCAGCCTCTAAGACATGCATTAGCAGGACAGCCCTGAGAGCTGCAGGTGACGAGCAGTGCCCTTCCTGGATGTCACTTCACTGCTGCAGTGAGATATGGACACGTTCCTGCATCAGCTGAGGGACGGCATGGGCAGTGAGGTCGAAGGCCTACGTTCCCTAGTGTTGATAATTCATCATAGCAATGTTATAGGTATCTTACATAGTGTTTTTACTTTAGATACGTATCCTCAGTGATTAGACCCTGGACAAAACATATTGAAGGGGCAAAGTCCCCCAAAATATTGCAGAATTCATTGCATTTCATGTATAGATTCGAGAACATCAAGACTAGGACTCAGTTATTCTGTAGTGCAAAAAAATTGCAGCCCATAAACAGTACAAATGTCACAGAAGTATGCTTTCCCTCTCTGCATTGTTTGGGGGGCATTTGTGGAAGGATGGTGGGATCGGCAGGAGAATGTGCTTTTTTGAATATATAGCATACATTCTTTTGTATTAAGCTTCCACAGATGAAAGTGCTCATGGTAATGTGCCCTTGTGACATTCTGTTTGAAAATACTGCTCTTTCTTCAAAGAAGAGAAAGGGAGAAGCTGTAGCTTTAAATTGTATGAGCATGGGAAAATCAGACATGGTAATAAAAGTGGATGTTTGAGTGTGTCAGATAAAATTTATTAGATAGGGGTCTCCAGCTCAGTGCATTCCTATGCAAAATTCTTGGTAAGCTGCCAGAAAGTGAACTCTGAGCATTAACACAGTAGAAAATATTTATACTGCTGTAAGGCTGCTGGCTGTGATATGTTTCTGCTCTTTTAAAATAGCTTGCCACAAATTCAGAGACGTCAATAGAGGTCAAACTGTAGGCAACTACACAACTGAATGAATCAATTATATGCTTACCAGACAATAAGCAATACTATTGTGGAAAAAAAATGAATTATTAACATGTGAAAATAATTTGTGAGCTGCAACAACACATACAGTAGCAATCAGGGTTAGGTTTCTAAAAATGTTCAGTCAATCTAATTGCTTTCCCAGTAAAGTCAGCACAATAGATTTCTTTTGTTTTATGCTCTTTTTTTTTGAGCGTTATCTCCAATACTAATGACTGTGTGAAGACATTCTTCAGCACACCTCAGTACTGGCTTCACTTAGTACTGCCAGCTTACATTTCATTAAAATTGAGCCCATGAGAAGGACTGTTAAATAATTTTCAAATGTATTCCATTAAGTTTACTTTATTAAGATACAGACTTTATATCAGTGATAAGTTCTATTTGCAATGAGTAGGGCTACCTTGAGATCAATTTTTTATTTCACCTGAATTTTGGCCCAAATTTTGATAAGTTAGTACCTTTTCAAGAAATTTTTTAAACTGTCCCATTTGAAGGAGGCACCTTTTCCTCCCCACACAACTTTGGCGCAAAGAGTTGCTTTGAGCAACATTTCTCTATGGTAGCTCTTCTCTCCTTCCTATGATTTGCTTTTGCATGTAGCACTTGTGGATATTTCCCTTGAAATCTAAGGGAAAAAAGATCTGCCCTAACTCAACCTCCTGTCCAAAGCTGCTTTGCTTTGCCAGTAAGGACCGTATGCCGTTGGTCTCAGCGTACTCCCATAGGGTCAGTACGGACTGTAGGTACAGCAGCACAAATAGTCAACAACTGAATTACAATTTCTCCAAGGTCACAGGAATTCTGACACAAAGTAGAAGGCTGACCCTAAATCTACTGAATCTTCAACAATTTTCCTCTCAAAAATGAAATTAAAATTACATATTAACCACCTCATAAATATCTGAGGCTTTAGCTACTATTTCCTAATACATTTTTTTTGAACTATGATCCTGCAGGCAAAATAGCAAAATAATTCCTTGTTTGTTTGGGCTTTTCACAGCATTCAATCCTTGACAGTTTGCCTTTTAATGATAAAAAAAGTATAAGATCAGTATAAGGCTTTGATTACTCTGCCATTTTCAGAGCAGAATGCTAATTTTTTTTTCAGTCCTGGTTTCCTGTGAATTCATGCTTCTTTTGGGTTACGGAGATGCTCACCTCAAATCTTCTCCTTCTATTTTATATTAAGCAGCACACAAAAAAATTTCCCAGAATCAATCCCAGCTTCCATAGAGTATTTATATCAGTCAGGCTAACACCTGTTTGGTGAATTTAGACTAATCACAATTTCCCATTTATTCAGATCCTGGAATTTAAGAAAATATCCAGCAAACTCTCAATTAAAACTAGCACACTCATTTCATAGCAACTTTAGAAATATTCAGGCCAAACACAAACTAAAGGCCACGTTCCACGTTTGGTACTCAAATTTTAGAAGAAAGATGTAAGTTTTTACTGAGGTTGAAAGGACCATCCAGAAATAGAACCTGGAGGTATGTTTAAATAGAGAAACTGGGCTGAATGATAAATCAGCTACTCTCCTCATGTACTTTGCTAAGTCAATATTAATACTTCAAATAAAAAATGAAGCTATAATACATCAAGTTCTTGAAAAATAGTGTCACTGATGGGAATGGAACTCACATCTAACACTGCCAGACTTTGCTGGACTATAAAATGTTGCAAAGGGATTTTCTTACTGCATTTTAGCAGTAGCACATCTTAATTAATTGACTATACACGGTTCCTTAAGCTGATTCAGGAGCAGTCTATCAGAAACAAACATATATGTAAGTTACCATGTGCATGTTGGCTGCTCTGTTGTAGCTGGTGTACAGAATTCCTGGCAAACAGAGAGTAAAATGTGTTAACTTAAACCTCTGTCACTGAAGTTTAAGCTAACATGTCTTATCTCATAATTTTATCAAGAAAACAGCATTCATTTGGACTGTTAACAATAATTCTCTCCTCTGTGGTAACTCATTAAATGTATTCAAGCCATGACTTAAACACCACAAGTAAAAAATGAAGAAGAAACCACCCTCCTATCCTGAGGACTGCCATACTTGTCTGTCTTCTTTTTCCTCTCTTGATTTGCAAAGCCACAGGTAGCCTGTGTTATCACTTCCTTAGAGGGAACATTGTTCTCATCAGCCAGCCACTTTAGAGATGGAAAACTCAAAATAATGTGCTCAGGATAGTCACAGATGTGCACGGTGATTTGGAAAGCTTAGCTACTTCTTTGTAGAATGGGTAAATCTATGAAGTGGTAAAATTAACTCGTATAGAGAAATTTTCCTCCCAAAGTATAGGCAAACAGTATTGTGCGAACGATTCTGTAGAATTCCATGATCTCATGAGAACAGAGTTTATTTGTAAAGCCACAGTGAATATATATACAAGGAAGGATATTTTTATTTCTACTTGCAATAAACAAGATTTCTGTGTATTGCTTCAAAATGTACTCATTTTAACTCTGTGGCAAAATGTCTAAATGGGGCCAGCAGCCTGTTTCAGTCCAGTTTTTGGTGTCCCAATATCCTTTTCTCTAGGTCTTCCGAGACATAGTGATGTATGGAGACCTAACAGAAGTTGCAGCCACACAGGACTTTGTGTCACGAAGGGATCAGCTTGAATTAAAGTAAATATCTGCTCTATAGTCAGAGGTACATTTCTGCTGGGCTGAGTTAGAGAATTTACTGGCACATCTCCATAAACATGACTCTCCATACTAGGAAATAGTTAATCTTTTATTACATCAGATAGCCTTGTGGGATTGCTTTAGTGATTCATTATAGAAATCAAAGTAAATTCTACAGTATTGTGCAGTTTGGCTCATCCAATTGGAAAAACCCTAATGATCAAAAAAGCATGTGTTCTTACTCAGATATGTTTTATGACATGGCTGTAAAATGTACCTACCACAGTTTTTCATTGTTTCACAGACAATAAGCACAGTCATTTTCAGGTTTCTATTTCTCTACAGCTGAAGCCATGAATGTCCCCTTGGTCATTGACATGAGTGACAACTACATTTACATCTACCAAAGAGGCATGATTAATTACTATGTTTCATCAATAAAGTTTATTCCTTAAACCTATAGAAATTACAGCATTGCATTTGAGACATGACTCCGAAGAGTATGTCACCTTTTCAACCATAAACAACTTCAACAACAATGTCTGAGAATTTATAACTTGGCAGAAAGGTGTTTTTGAGCTAAATCTTAACATGTATGCTAGTAGTCCAGAAATAATTTATTTTCTGAGGTCTGCCAGCCTTACTCAAGACAAAGTAGTGCTTGAACTCTACAAGGAGTTCCATTCATTTCAATGGACATAACCAGGTAGGAAAGAGATTCTGGACGATTTAAAAAGTTGATGTCAACTATTTAAATACATTTTTCTCAGAAAACAAACCTGGAACAAAAAATGCATGTTTTTCTTTTAGCAAGCATTTTTAAAGGAAACTTACTGCAGAAATAACAAAGGGTGAAGTTTCAGTCCTACTGAAATCCAAAGGAGTTTTCACATTGAATCCCATTTGTTCAGATCTGTATTTGAAAGTATGTAGTTACCTTTTGGTAGTTACTTTGTATTACTGAGTTGTATTTTTGTATGAATTTATTGTAATTGCATTTGAGTAGGGCTCTAGTAATAATGAAAAAGTTTCATTCCTATTATGCCTGAGACAATAGAGGTTTTATAGAACCCAGGGGAATTACAGGCATGCTGTTTCTCACAAGAATGACTGTTTGCAGGAAGGGAGAGAATCTAAGGTTTAGATGGCTTGTCTTAAATTCCCAGGTCTTTGTGCGCCAAAGGCTATCATGTGGTCAAGAGAACTGTCCATCTTTTAATATAGCAGAAAAATCCAGACCTCTCTGACACCATCTGCTTCTTGTTTTTTGGAACTTCCTTATATTCCTTCTATCTGTGGACATTTCCAAACCATATTTTCCCAGTTCATCCCCAGAATACGCACTGAACTCACATTAAATTTTGAGCTGCCACTTGGCATCCTAATTGAACAGCAAGCCTTAACATATGCTTTGAATGTTGCTACAGCTCCTCAGTTGTCAAATAACTGCCATGATGCCCCAGTCTCTTTAGAGGAGATTATTCACTGTATTAAATGTTTTTACTGAGAGGAGCTGTTCAAAAACACTCGCTGCAGTTATAACACTAAGTGATAAATATCTGAAAAGATTTGACTCGCCAGTTTCTGGGTGCCAGTAATGCTCCATTATCTAGAGTGTGCCTGAACTACATGCCGGAGAAGGGGAGAGGGAATATTATGAAATAGACATTACAGAAAACAGAGATGTGGCTTGTTGTCAGGTAGTCTTCCATTTACCAGAACTAAAAGTGAACTAGAGCATAAAATGCTATGGAGAAATAATGAAAGGGAACAATCTTATCTGGAAAAGAGGAGGGTTTGCAATCTGTTAAGAACAAAGGTCAGCTAAAATGTTACTCAGCCAGCAACAGCCCAAGCTGCAGAAACTCAGGTCGTACACAAGCTCTCATCTCTCCCTGCAATAGGAACCAGATCGTGGCCCTCTGAGCCATTTGTGTGGATCTACTCACATCTACTCTGCCCAGGGCCAGTGTCCCCAGGAGCAGCCACCCCAGCCAGACTGCACAGATGCAGATTTGTCCACTGCACATGTGGCTGCACTGCTGTCTGCACACGTGTTCCCATATCTGCACGGTGTCTCCGATTTTTTTTCCCATCATTTGTTTTCCAAGCAATGTGCATTTTTCAAGAGTTCTCGCTATTGTAAAGCAATGGAGGGTTGCCATATACATTTAAGGACTGTTCTGTTGCACTATGAGAAAAATAATACAGTCTAGTAGACTTGGCCAAAACTGAAGTGCCCCATTCCTTCCTTTCACTTCTTGTTTCCGAGTGGTCTGGGATGTGATTGGGTCATCTCAGTGCTTTTTTAAAAATTTGTTTTATGTATCCTTGTCTTAGTTTTTATGATTCAAATCTTGCTCCTCTCATGTAAAACTGCTAGCACAAAAGGTAACAGCTACAGTGCTGCCAGAATAATTATCTTTCCTAGTTCAGGTGTTGATCCTGTAGTTTGATCCATATGAGTGGTAAAACTTGCCTGTGCTGAGCCATTTGCAGAAAGGGAAGCTTAGAAGCATGGCATGTCTTTGGTTAACAGTTTGCTGTAAAATTAGTGCCCTGCATTTTTTCCTTTTTAGTTTGCTTGTTTTTAAGTAGGTGATGAATAGTTAGTAAATGCACAAACTAAAATACACACACTGGTGTGTGATCATATGGCTTTCCATGCTGGGAGACTGCAAAATCTATGGCTTTCCGCAATGGAAACAATGCAGAAGTCTGCAGTGCCCGTGTCTCTCATGCTTAATGATGAATTAACTCCAGAACCTCAAGGTGGTTTGGAACACATTTTCTTTTCCACTATAATGTTTCATGAAGTGTGAGTTGTTGCAATTTTTTTTTTTTTCTGCAGATGTTGCTGGCAGTGCTACACCACGTTTTCTTATTGATATGGTAGAGGTGATGGAAAAGGAACAAGGAACTGAAGTGGGTCACTGTTCTCCCTGACACTGTTGCAAAGTTTACAAGACAAATATTGCAGACCCACTTCGAATGGTTACAGAACCAGTATTTTAACATACCTCTCAGGACCTCTGCTCCAATAATTCTTTTAAAGCTTGTGGCTCTGAAAAGGACACACATGAATAACAAGTCATGAAGTGTAGTGTACATTATTGTTACCTCAGCCAGCATTGCCAATTTTTTTGTCATAACTTTATTACATATATATGGCATATGATACTTCTTGTGATTTGGTATGGGTTACAGCTCAGTAACCCCTCTCACTTGTTCTGCTGCACACCAGAGTGAGGGGCAACAAGCATCACCGCCTGCTTCCTAACACTGTTGTTGCAGTTATGACTCTGGCCATGGCAAGGAAAAGAGAAAACCCCAAGAAAGCAAGGCAAGAGAAACCAGCTGATTGCTAGCAGCTAACCCTGAATTCTGAGAAGGCATTGATGTGGCAATTCATCTCACCTAATTTTAGAGATGGGATTCAGCTCTAGTTTAAAACACTTATATTTTGGTGTCTACACATGAGCTAAATGCCTGAGCTCCTGTTACAGGCAGTGGACATCTAATCAGAGCCGCCTGGAGCCCCACCAGCAGCTGGGAGCAGGATTCAGTTGCCTTATCGTAAGCGTCTATTGCCACACCAGGTGCCCTCAGGGGTCTTGTCTGGAAGGGGTGAGTCTCCCACAGGTGCTGGGTCTGTATGTGACAGCTCTGAGGAGACCTAGCAGGTCTGCAGCGGGGACAAGGAAGCATGCCCTTGGCTGCTGAAAATGGCCTTAGGAGCTTCCGTTGAGGTGGACACTGTTGACATTCACATGCCTGAGCTACACGTTGAGACTCCTGTGAGAGAAAATGCGAAGAAATCAGCATTTCTCAGGGAAAGTTCTCCCAAGCTATTCTAGGTTCTATCCCAAAATGATGCCATAAAGGAGTCTGAAGGGATTTATGTGCCTAGTTCCACATTAAATGCCCAGAGGTATCCAGGACATCTGTATGAGACTGGTAGATATGAGACAGGGCCTACAGGAGACATGGAGTCTTTGCCCACCTGCCAGAGGCCAGGGAGGTTGTTCTTGAGAATCTCAGTTACCTCTGTCTTGGCACTGAGCTTCCATTTCTCCTCTGACCAGCTGAGGTGTAGCTCCTCCGCTGTATAAACAGCTACAGATGGGTGGGATGAATCCTGCCCCAATAGCTGTTTCCAATACCCAGAGACTGGAGCTATAAGCAGTAAATGAATCGTCCTTCCCTGTTCCTGGTGCCTTATTTGTTCATGGAGGCTCCCAAGGCCATTCAGCTGGCATGGCATGCACGGATCGTGGAAGCAAGTGCTCCATTTTGCTGAGAGCCACCATGCCTGTGGTGCAACTCTGCCTTCTTTCACACTGCTCCTTTCAATATACACCATTGCTCAAGGAGCACTCTTCCAGAAAGCAAACCCCAGCTGGCAGCTTCCACTGTCTTTCCAGACAATGAGGCAAAAAGCAGGAAAAACTGAGAGTAGGAACCCAGACCTACTCCAACAGTTCCTCTGTTGCAAATCATATTTCAAGGGGCTTAGCTGGATGTTAAGGGATGGACTGAGAAGTAAGCTTAAATGGGAATGTAATTTTGTTCTTAGCCACAATGTGGCTAACCTCAGGAATAATGGGAAGGAAATTAATTTAGATACATCATACCATACAGAAAACTATAGTAAACTCTAGCTGTTGTAGGAGAATTAAAACATTAAGGAAGAATGAAATAAATTAATGGGAATAAGACTGCAAGTCTAGTGACAATAGAAAAGCAAAGGATGTTTATTTAAAAGAAAAATGGAAATATAATAATTCAAAGTACAAGAAAAGAAAATATTGAGTGTAAAAACACACAGGAAAAGGTAATAGAAAAATACATATGAATTTGGGGGGATTGGGTAAAAGTATGCTAATACATTTAAAAAATGGGATTAGGTTTCAGTCCCATGGAGTGATATTGATTATATTCTTATTGTAGTTCAAGTTTAAAAAGTGCTGCTGTCTTAAACATTCCTGTTCACTAGCTTTATGCTATTATGTGGATTTCTGATAAAGAGGTTTGTTCATTAGAAACAGGAGTGATACTGTAAAGGCCCCAGTCCCACGTACTACTATAGCTATTGTAAGTGCAGAGTTCAGATTATGGAGAAGCATTTTAAGGTTCAGGACTTTGCTGATCCCCTGAAAGAAACAAACACGGCACCTGATAATAATATTCTCCAGCTACTGCTGAACTCGTCTAAATTTTAGGGAGTGATCCAGACATGAAAGAACTCAGACATTGGCAGACAAAATTGGCAGACCAATGTTATCTCTTTGCCTCCTGATTCTCCTCTGTGGGCTGGTATCTGTTATCTATTGTTGTACACTTTGGACGAAACACAGCCCGCCAGGTCTAATTCTCTAGTTAGGCACTTCAGCACTGGCTTATAGAAATGTAGGTATCTGACACTGGGTGGATGGAAAGAAGAGGGGAATGATTCCATCAGCCTAAAATAAGTGAAGAAGTTCCCTGAAATTGGAGAGAGACTTCCAATACCTTTGAAAACCCACAGAAGTTTCAGCCAGACAGACTTCAGGACTTCTCTTCAATGACTGTATGAGAAAATCAGGCCCACTCAGAAGGTGAGTAGTCCATGAAGTTAAGTTTCTACCTCTTTGGCTGAAAGCCTAGGGACCTAATGGGAATGAGATTTACTGGAGCAAATCCAGTGAAGGACCACAAAGACGTTTAAGGGCCTGGAGCATCTTTCATATGGGGAGAGGATGTGAGAGCTGGGACTTATCAGCCTAGAGAAGAGAAGCCTCAGGGGCATTTTATCAATGTATATAAATACCTGAAAGGAAGAAATGAAGATGAGGGAGCCAGGCCCTTCTCAGTAGTGACCAGTGACCAGAGAAGAGGTAATGGGCACAAACTGAAACATGGGAGGTTCTGTCTGAACATCAGGAAATACTTTTTTTCCTAAGAGGGTTATCAAACAGTGGGATAGGTTGCCCAAAGAGGTTGTGGAGTCTCCATCCTTGGAGATATTCCAAAGCCATCTGGACATAGTCCTGGGCAACTGGGTCTAGCTGACCCTGCTTGAGCAGCCGGATTGGACTATATGATCTTACGAGCTCCCTTCCAACCTCTCCCATTCTGTAATTCTGTGATGTCTCACATCACACTGATCTCACTAGCCCCATCAGATATGGAATATGTGGATGGCAACCCCAGCACCCACTGCTGACATGATAGCCCAGTAGTTAGAGCGTTGCCCCAGGCCTGGACCCACCTCCCCAACATCCCTAAGCAAGTCTCCCTAGTGTGTCTTTCCAATCTTGCATTTTGAAACTGGACAAACTTGCAAGCAAGAAGAATGCTCAAGGCATTCAGATGGATAAGGCAGAACCACAGCTTTGCCCTCTACTCTTCAGTTTGGTTTTATCTGTAATGATTTTGAGTAAATACATGCACATTCAAGGCAGCAGGTCCTGGCCCCCCTGGTTGTGTCTTTGCTTGAGTTTGTACCCTACCACCTGTATCAGGTTTTCTTTTCCTGCTTCTTGCATGGCTGGCTATGTACTGGCTCCTGGTGAGATTGGGAGCGAGCACCTTCTTCTTCAGTTATGAGGTCCATGGTCCGGTTGGTGGTTTGGGCACTTGGCAGAAGTGCAAGTCCCAGTACTCCTGGGAAGAGCAGGTCCTGCTGTCCCACACTCTCCAGCCGGGGGAGACAGAGGCTTGGTCTTGCCAGAGCAGGGCACTGCTACTGGGTTAGAGACTCCTTTCCAGCTAAAAAACTGTAAGCTCCCTGGGGCAAAGGCAGTAGCTTTATTCTGTATTTGAACCATGCCTTCCTACCGCGTGTCCTGCCTCATCCAGGGCAAACACTCCCTTGTGCTATTGTCAGTACCAATGCAAATAACAAGCTGTATCTGAAAGCCAAGCAGTGACAGGAAAGCAAAGAAAGAGAAGGAAGCCAAACAAACCTATACAACCCTTAATTCGGTACTAATTTTTTAAGCTACAAACTGACAGTGGTGTCAGTCAGCAATGAGAAAGGTACAAACACTGCATTAGGGATGATATAGACACATTTTTAATGATTGAAAGGCTCTGACTCAATGAGGAAGCATTTTTTGTGACATTGTGACATTGTACAGTGCTGTAAATCAAGGTAAGTTTTGGGGACATCCCATAAACAACCCAGTTCTTTTCTGACTCAGTCTTTCCTAGCTTTTCTAAAAGCTCCACGTTGAGCCAGACAGTCTAAATCCTATTAAAGTTGGTAAGTTCATGTAAAAAAGAATGTTCCTTGGACTACAATAAGGTTTCCTACCAATTTTTTCTTTGATTATATTACAGATGACAGTTTATAATAGAACTTCAGACTATGGTAACACGGAAAAAAACATAAAATTTAACATTTATGTATTTCCAACTCCTTGTCAGACATCAGAGGGATTTAAAAAATTTGGTGAGGAATTTGCAGCTTGACACAATCACATGTGCAGTAATAATAATAATAATAATATAAATATCAAATGTAATCTTGTCCACCCCATCCTTCCCCCACCCTTGAAAAGAAGCAACATTAGAGAAGTATTAAAAAATAACTTGGGCTCCCAAGGTGAAGCTGATAATAAATACGAAAAGCCACAGGGAAACAATTTTCTCTCATTATGTGAGGAGGCTCAGTCAGTAAATTCTCTATATGTCAATGGAATGTATGTACCACCTTATTTTTTTTCCTATGGGTAATTCCATACGTAGGCCAAAAAGCTTTTAGAAGAACTTGGGTGCCCTCAAAGAGCAGCAAAATGTTTAAAACCCATATTTCAGCTGGGAATTTTTCTATGTATCACTCATTAAAAACTGTGGGCCTAATCACTTGAGTATTTCTGCATAGGAGCAATTTTACAGAGATGAGTTATACAATGAGCTTCCCTGTGAAGACTTACATGAGTAAAGTTGCTCTTTTGCAAAGCAGTGTGAAGGACTGGGACCAGTACCTGAATCACCATGTTTTCCATGGCACTCTCAGTGGCACAGGCAGTATCACTGCATGGAGAATATGAATATTTCTTTGGTGTTGGTTCCTTCCCAGCTCTGCTTTACACATTCAGCATGCAGCCCCTTTGTACCTTTGTTTTTTGGTAAAAGGTTTAGCACTGTTTCACTATATATTTTCTTTCCACAGTTCAAAACTCAAGCAAAGGCATTAAAAATTCACTCTGAGGATAAGATTTTTTTTTTTAATTATTCATATATGTTCAGAATAATTTTATACATATGTATGTATTATATAGCTGAAGGGGAAAAAACATCTTGGCTCATGTGCTATAATAATAGACTATTTGTGTAAAAGACAGAATAATAAGATAGTATACGAGCAATAGTTAAAAGCATGAGCAAAGTCTCAAGATTAGGACTACAATATATGGGTAAACATTAAGCTATGGTAAATATGGAGTTAAAATGTCTCATCAGACTCCCTGTAAAAATAATTTTTGAGAGGAATAGAATTACCACAGAAATACAGTCTGAGTGTGATAAAAAAGGCCTTTTCTTCTGATTAATCCCTCTTGAAATTTTTTACCCTGAAGGTGGTGAAACACTGGAAGAGGTTGCCCAGACAGGTGGTGGATGCCCCATTCCTGGAAACATTCAAGGTCAGGTTGGACGGGGCTCTGAGCAACCTGATCTAGTTGAAGATGTTCCTGCTCATTGCAGGGGGAATGGACTAAATGACATTTAGAGGTCCCTTCCAATCCAAACTATTCTGATGCTATGATTCAATGTTCTAACTGTAACGCAAAGAGAATGGGACTGCAAATTTTTTAGCTTGTAGAGATGCATTTTTTCAGCATTTCTGTAGCTAATTCTGAAATATGTCTTTAAACATTAGGTTAGGAAAAGTTTGCACCATCTAAGACTAGTCTCCTCATTAAATTCTTGTAGACACTTTCTGCCCCTGGAGAATTTTTGGGCATAAGTAAGAAGCTGGGATATGAAAAAAAAAAAAAAGAAAAAAGAAAGCCAGCCTCATCCAACTTGCAATCCAGACAACAAGGAGCCTGATGATGATGTAGTGAATGCTGCAGACAGGGAACTCAGTTTGAACTCTGTTTGCTTCATGCAAAAAAATCTCCACAGGTATGAGAGCAGCTTTAGACTCCAAGATATGAGCTATCTGAAAACCATTGGAAATATTAAGCAATAGGGTTATGTGAATCCAGCTGAAGTCCTGTCTCCTGCCAGGGAAGAAAACTTCTGTTTCTTGTACCTAGAGGGGATGACTGAGGTTCCCCAAATTCCTCAGCAGTAAAAGCAAATCAAGAAAAACTCAGGGGAAAAGTTTAATTTGCCACTGAACCCCTGACCTATCTGACAACATCGGCTGAGCCGATGGAGGAAGTATGGAAAAGTCTCCTGGCACTGGATTTGAAAGATTAGGGGGCAAGTGTCTGTGCAAGGAGTGCAGTGAGAGGAAATGGAAGTGTTACAGAGAAAGCAGAATGAGAGCTTGAATCCTTAAGGCACTTTCTCAAGATTTGGATGGATGATGGCTCCCACATTCACAAATGTAATAAAGCCAAAGACATGGATTGAATTTAGTTGTTTGTCAGCAGTGCCAGGATGCTGTGCCTTTCAATGCCACAGTACTTAACCCCTGCTAAACGTGGCAGCTGTCACCGCAAGCAAAAGGCCCCTCTGTCCTGCACGACTGTGAGGGTGCCAGAGCCGTTGTGTCACAACCTGGTAACAGGAGCCCTGCAGGCCTCTTTTTCCTTGTGGTTGGCTGAGGACACCAATGGGAATATGTAAGGTTGTAGGCTTGGGAAGACCCTTGAAGGTGTGTGAGCAGCATCTTCTTAGCCTGATACCAGTGCTGAGCCTGTGGACTGGGCAGAGGTTCAAGAGGAACAGAAGACAGAGAGCCCATGTGCTCCCCAGTCAAAGGTGGACAAGGATGGGACAGTTCAGGCAAAGCTGGTTGTCTTGCCTGTGAAACTGAATGCAAAGAGAACACCATGAATAGATCATATTCAGACTATTACTTGGTCAGAAGAGCTCTCTCTCTGTCGACTGCCAATGCAAATGTTGTCAGAACAGCCTGTTCAGTGCTACGAGGATTACACAACCCGAGCAAGCAAAAGCAGGTTCCTCTTTTTCTAAATGCCCTTAGTGTTTTGCCCTTAGTGGAAAGAAGATCAGGAAAAACGGTGAGTTAATTTCTTGCTGTTGTGAGAATCAAGCACCTAATAGGCCATACCATCTTATTCTGCTCTGAAGAGGGTGCATGACACCGTGAACAAGGTATCCAGGTATCCATTTACAAATCTGTGTAATGAAGTTTAGGAAAAGCTTATCTGAACTGCCTTCCAAAAACTCAAATTGTGTTTGAAAATTTGTATTCATTGATGCTTGAACTGGAATGTTTTGGTGATTTTCCTTGCTTACTTTTAGGAGGAATAATATTTCTGTTTGCAAACATATGGACACAACAAATCCAACGCTTTACTTCATTTAAAACTAAACACACAAAAACATTGGTATTTCCTTAGGCTGGCAAAGAAATGTCTGCCAGATTCAGAAATGAGCTCAGTTTTTGAAACCGTAGCTCTGAAAGTCTTGTATAATTATTTCTCTCTTGATTTGTTTCCAGAAAGACTGCCAGATCACCGCACTGTGCAATTACGATTTCCAATTCTCCGTAGAAACCAACCTTTCAGTTGCTATTTAGAAATATTATTTTAGAAGAGCAACTACAATGCTGCTGAAAATGTCTTAATAACACCTTTTCTCTTACTTAATTTTCAATGATTCTGAACGACTAACTTTATTGGTATAGCTAATCTAATATTTTATCATGGTCAGTGAATTACATCACACAGTAGAATTATACTAGCTGGATACGAACCTTGTGTCTGCAAATGAAGTTGCTAAGCCACTATCCATTGCATTTGAGAAGTCGTGGCAGTCCGGTGAAGTTCCCACTGCCTGGAAAAGGGGAAACATAACCCCCATTTTTAAAAAGGGGAAAAAAGGAAGACCCGGGGAACTACAGACCAGTCAGTCTCACCTCTGTGCCTGGGAAGATCATGGAACAGATCCTCCTGGAAACCATGCTAACGCACATGGAGGACAGAGAGGTCATTTGAGACAGCCAGCATGGCTTCACCAAGGGCAAGTCCTGCCTGACCAACCTAGTGACCTTCTGTGATGGAGTGACTACATCAGTGGACACAGGAAGGGCTACAGATGTCGTCTATCTGTAAGGCCTTTGACATGGTCCCTCACAACATCCTTCTCTCTAAACTGAAGAGGTATGGATTTGATGGGTGGACTGTCTAGTGGGTGAGGAATTGGTTAGATGGTTGCATCCAGAGGGTAGTGGTCAATGGCTCAATGTCCAGATGGAGATTGGGGACGAGTGGCATCCCGCAGGGGTCCGTATTGGGACCGGTACTGTTTAATATCTTCATCAATGACATAGACAGTGGGATCAAGTGCACCCTCAGCAAGTTTGCAGATGACACCAAGCTGAGAGGTGTGGTCGACACGCCAGAGGGACGAGATGCCATCCAGAGGGACCTGGACAAGCTGGAGAAGTGGGCCCGCGTGAACCTCATGAGGTTCAACAAGGCCAAGGGCAAGGTCCTGCACGTGGGTCGGGGCAACCCCCAGTATCAATACAGGCTGGGGGATGAAGGGATTGAGAGCAGCCCTGCCGAGAAGGACTTGGGGGTACTGGTGGATGAAAAGCTGGACATGAGCCAGCAATGTGTGCTCGCAGCCCAGAAGGCCAGTCGTATCGTGGGCTGCATCCAAAGAAGCATGGCCAGCAGGTCGAGGGAGATGATTCTGCCCCTCTGCTCTGCTCTGGTGAGACCCCACCTGGAGTACTGCGTCCAGCTCTGGAGCCCTCAGCATAAGAAAGACACGGACCTGTTGGAGCAGGTCCAGAAGAGGGTCACAAAAATGATCAGGGGGATGGAACCCCTCTCCTATGAGGAAAGGCTGAGAGAGTTGGGGTTGTTCAGCCTAGAGAAGAGAAGGCTTTGGGGAGACCTTCTTGGAGCCTCTCAGTACTTAAAGGGGGCTTATCAAAAAGATGGTGGCAACCTTTTTAGCAGGGCCTGTTGTGACAGGACAAGGGGGAATGGCTTTAAACTAAAGGGGGGTAGATTTAGACTAGATAGAAGGAAGAAATTTTTTGCGCTGAGGGTGGTGAAACACTGGCACAGGTTGCCCAGAGAGGTGGTGGATGCCCCATCCCTGGCAACATTCCAGGTCAGGTTGGACGGGGCTCTGAGCGACCTGATCTAGTTGAAGATGTCCCTGCCCACGGCAGGAGGTTGGACTAGATGACCTTAGAGGTCCCTTCCAACCGTATTCTCTGATTCTCTGATTCTCTGATATTCTTGAATTAAAATTACAAGACTTATAAAAGCAAAATCTCCTTACTGATTATATTAATGTATTAATAATAAATTCCTCAATAAATGATGGATAAGAAACTATACAAACAATAATCGGTTGGTTGTTTTTACTATCCAGTACTATTATTTACTATAAATTCATGCACATAGAGTTCATCTAATGGCATTTACTTGAAAAATAGATATTGTTATTATGTTTTATTAAGTTGACTTTGCTAGAAAGAAAAAAATTGTGAATTACACTGTGCTGACTTCATATTGAGTCATACATCTCAGAGTTACTACAATCTTTTTTGCTTAGGGCTTGTCATTATAATCCATAAAAAGTTAATCTAATGTTGAAATAAAGTTAGCAAAGTAATCAATCTTTGTCCTTTTTTCAAACCTTCAAACACTTTCAAATTTAATTTTCTAAGGAAAAATCTGCTGCAAGATAAAAAAATAGAGGAACCACAAGTAGATGTCAAAAAGATCCACAAGGATGGTGAACTAGTCCCCTGCTCAATTATTCTGCCATTATGAACTGAGTGTGAACTGATGGTAATTGAAGCGAGAAAGGCACTAAAACACTTTCCAAAGCAACATCTGCAACGAATCAGAGGAATGAAGATAAAATGACAGGGACATTTAATGACAGGATTGTTCCCCTGCCTGCCTTTCTGCTTAAAAAGGTCTGGCCAAATTCCAGTTCGAAATGATCCCAGCACAATGAGTATACCATTTCTGTGTGATGTGTAACTGGGTTTCACAGAGATATTTGAAGAATGCAGTTAAGTATCTCTTTGAAATCTGGACTGTTCCCAAACTTTCCGGTGCTCATGACACTCTGGGTTGAGCACTTCTTCTTCCTTCTCATAGTTTTTCCACCCACAAAAATTTTCTGTATTATTTGGGAGGGAGCATCACTGGTAATGAATGCACATTGGTATTAGAACTTATGAAGAAATCGGGTGTATGCAGGACCATCCAAGGCCCCATGACATTCCTCTCCTTTCTCACAGCCCTCCCTACTCAGTCCTCACCTAGTCATACCCTCCCATTACACACCACAGACCCCCACCTGCATCAGGCTCACACTTCTGTTACAAATAAAGACTTCCAAGAAAGACAGAACCCCTTTTGAGGGTAAGCTCTTCCAATGTTTGGTTACTTTCATTGCTAAAAATGCACGTCTTATTTATAATCCTTTGATTTGTCTGTTCTCCAAAGTTTCTTTCTCATGAAATTCCAGGTCATGATCAATTCATCTCTAAATGGACAAATTCTCACATACATGCTGAATTTGATTTTCCGTGTTTTCCAGACTTTGGGGCTTTCTTGTAACTTCTCTCTGCTGTGGGCAAAGAACTGAACAAGGTATCATATATTACTAGAATGACAAAACACCGTGAAAAGCCAAACTAATAGCTAGAAGCAATGGTATAACATTGCTAAAACCGTGATCCAAAATAAGACAGTTGAAAAAGTCTTTTTATCTTGAATAGATTTTGGATTATGTTTAACAGAACCTTCACATTTAACTAATAAAATCAATAATTCTGTGATCTTGTGTAATACACTTTCACAGGCAAAATATTGATTCTCTGTCTGTTATCTGATTACCTAAAATTAGGATTGGAAAACATTCATAATCCTTTGCTGACAGGGAATAAGCAAACAAAATTATTTCAAGTCATGGGAGGATGGAATCTAGCTGGTGAAACCAGACATTGAAGAGATGAGGTGTTTGATCTGCAGTCCCCACATTGCATGGACATTTTTGCATAAAAAGGTTTTGGCTTCCTATCAAAGCTGAAAATATTTACGGGTTTGCAACTCAGTTTTTCAAACAACAGTCTAAATTCTTTCTGGCCCTATAGATATATTTTATAAGAATTTTTTTTCCTCTGAACTACCACCCACCCTCCCCTTCCCAATTGTCCATTCACAACAATTGCAACAGAATTTTTTGATCTCCTGTTTTCTGGGTTTCTGAAACAACATATCTGATTGTTATTGTATGAAATGGAGGGCATAGAATTAAATTTTTATGATTGTACATGCTTACTGTTAATTGGAAGATTGGAAGATGCAGGTCATGTCTCGTTTAACTATTCCTGATTTTTATTTTAGCAGGAAGTAGATCAAAATCAAGAACATTCATTTGTCTAAGGAATACTTCCATTAAACATACTGAAAATATGTGGCACATACAAGACACCTAATCTGTATCGTAGTGGAATAAATTTGACCTTTGTTATTCTTTTCAATGGAAAGAAGATTCACAGCAAAAGGAAAGAAATATGCAAGGCTTTAGTTCAGACCCCTCTGAAGACACTGGGAGATTTACCAGGCTAAAGTGAGAAGAGATTAGATTTTTAAACTATTCCATTTCTACCAGTACTTTAGGAAAGTGAAGTGTATTTCCATTTTAAAAAGCCACCTGTCATGTCATGCATAATCAGTGTGAAGGGTGAGATTAGCGGGTTTTTCTCCACAGTAAATACAGCAATTACTGGCTGTTGGGGAAGACCAAAAGTATTTGCAAATTTTGAGCAAATTCAACAATCAGTTCTGAATGGAAAAAAAAAATGCAGAAAGTTTTGGAATAGGTTAAAACGTTTTGTTTCAGTATTTTTAAATGATCTGGTTTTTTTCAAAACAGTGAAATTAAATTTAACTTTTTTTCTGAATTACAGAAAAACAGCTCTAAGCAACAAGGGGATTTGTTAGAACAGGAGATGAATGTAATGAAGGTAAAGGAGAATGTGAAAAGCAAGTGCAAATGACAAGGAGAAGAAGAGTTTGAACAACCAAGAAAACTCTCCAGCTCAGGAAAAGGGCGCCGAGTCTCAGCCTGTGTAGGTGAGCAGAGCCTGGAGAGTCTCCTGCCCACTTCTCCCCATTCCCCTGCCCACGGTGTTTGGCAGGACCTCTTTCCATGTGATGCCTCTTCTATAGCAGGGGTAGGGAGTGGTGATGCAGAACAGATACAGGCACATATTTAGCTCTGCTCCATGCCACTAACAGCAGATCTCTGAGACGTTGCAGCTCCCCAGCAGTCCTTGCTATAAGATGTGCATAAAGGGGCAGCTGAGCCATCAGCAAATATAAGAGAATAAGGTAGTAATTGTTTGAAACACAGGCTGCCTTAATAGTCCTGTGAGCTCCTCAAGGGGAAAAAAAAGATATTACAGCAGTCAAAAGTTATGTATGAAATAAGCACATTTTTCCATATTCACATTCTGTATTTCTGCACCTGAAATTAGCTAGTGTATTGATAAATGAATTTATGCGGTTGATTTCACAAAGACAGTCTGTATATTGCTACCATCTGTGCACCAAAACTTTTTAAAAGTACAATATCAGAAAAAAATTGGCATTATAAACATTCTAAAAATGTGAGTGGGTATTCCAGGCTCTTAAACTTTTTTTACCATATTAGGTTTTCACTAGAATTTGATGTAGGGTGAGCAGGGTGAATTTCTAAACCTTAAAAGATCAGGCAAAAGAAAAAATGATATCAAGTAAATCCCTATAAAAGCAATATCACATCCAGAAGAAACATGTCATTTTGGGTCTTCCAAATACTTTGAAAAGAATAAAATGCGGTTTGGAAAGAAACGTGATATGCTTTGAAATTCCAGCTGAAAAACCAAGGAAGACCTATTTGTTTTCTTGTCTTTTCACACAGCCCTTCTGGATTTTTTTTTTTAGTATCTGTAAAGCATTTTCAGACCATTTTGTATGACAGGTTGAATATGCATCGTTATTTTTGTTGCTAGGACGAAGAGGTAATCGTAAATGTTTTGTCTACAAAAAGGAAACTGCTATCAATTTTATGCAGGATATGCAATAAAGCCATGGGCAAGCAAAGCCGGTGCACGTGGTGATTGCCGGGTGGGGATTAGCTGCTTTTGGTGGCGACTGACAGAAGAAACAAAACCAAGATTTTTTATGGAGGAAAGCAGTTGTTTACAGATTTCACTTGTGTCCGTGGCAGACTTGTTGCAACAGATATCTGAGCGTCTCTGGCTCTTCTCTAAGCATGACAGGCAGGAGGTAAATCACTAAGTCACACTTAGTTGTCAATGGTTTTCTGCTTTTAAGTCACCAACGGATCTGAAATTTCAGAGATAATACTGACTTAGGGGTGATCTGGAGCACTAGAAGTGAGGGGGGAGAAGCCCTCATCCCCCTGACATCTGGACCATGATAAGACTGAAGGAATCCCTGAGGTCAAACTTGGCCCAAAGAATCCCTTCAAACACCTGCGTCTTGAAAGGAATTTTCCACCCTTTCAGCTCCCACTTTTCTGCCAGGGAAGTACAATAAATGTAGGAACATGATTCAATGCAATCTTTTCTTAAAGCTATTCACATCTTTCTGCCTCTCTAGTCTTTCCCAGTGTTCAAAAAATGAAAAAGACACAGAGTGAGTACATGGCGATCCTTCCCCTGGGATCCCTTCCCACCTTCTGGACGCCGATGGTTAGGGGCCTTCCTGCATTAGGGTAGCATTCATGCTGTTATAGTTAATAACCATCAATAGATTTATTTCTGATTAATTTGCAGAATTCCTTTTGAATCTGTGTGGACACTTTTCCTTGACACCCTCTGACAGCAACAAATTCTGCATTTTATTCTGAGCTGTGAAAAAATACATTTTTTATTTAAAACCCTTACCTTCAAATTTCACTGAGCGCTCCTAAAGCTCATGTGAGAAAACATGAATATTTTTCTTTTTTTCCATGTCCTCCGTATCACTTAAGAGTTTATATTTCTCTCTTGTACCCCTCTTGCTCTTTCCTTTTCCAAGCGGAGAAGTGCTTTTACTCAGTTTTTCATTGCCTGGAAGTAACTCCATAGATCTTATCATCTTTATCACATTTTCTTTTATCTTTTCCAGTTGTCCTATATCCTTCTGGGCAGTGATCAGGGTGAGAGGGAATCACAGATTAATATGATGGCATACTAATGTTTTCTATGTAGCAGTTTCTTTCTTAATCTTCCCTAACACTGTGCTTTACTTTTCTTCCCCACTATCACTGGTCACTGAGCTAGTGTTTTTCAGGAAACAACCACAGGGACTTCAAGCATTTTTTCTTTAGTGGCAACAATTGCTACCCCATCACTGTGTATTTATCATTAAAGATATTCTGGCCTATGTGCCTTAGTTTTATGCACTGACCTTTAGTTCCAGCTTCCATTTTATTGCCAAATCTGTTAGCATTATGAAATCCTAATGCAACTTTTGAAATGAGCTTTAGATTTGACTATATCAAATAATTTTATCAAAAGACTTTGTTACCTCTTTGTTCACATACTTTTATACTTTAATTATGAGTATGTCAAAGATATTTAATGGGTCTGTAACCCCTCCACCACAGGAGTCAACTTCTTATTCCTACCCTTAATTTCCTACATCTTAGCCAGTTATTGCTCAGAAAGGATGTTTTCCTCCTTTCCCAAGACTACTTGATTTCTTTAATATTCCTTGGTACGGGATCATACCACAAGCTTTGAGGAAATATCAATTAAGTGTATCAACAAGTAACCCATATCCTCATGTTTAATAACTCCTTTGACAAATCTGAAAGCAGTTTGTAAAGCATGACTCCCCTTTGCAAAAGTTATGTTCACTCTATTCCAATATTTTTTAATTGAGCTATATGTCTTCTTCAGTATTATTTCAAGCAACTTGTCTAGGACAGAATTCAGGAATACTGGCCTGTGCTTCCCTTCACTTACCAACCTGATACCACATTTCTGCCCAACCATCCTCTCTGCCTTGAGTGACCCTCATACCCCTCTCTGTCCTGAGAGACCCAGGTGCCCTCCTTAGGACAATCTCCCTTGCTAATGCCTTTGCTCATGGGAAGGTAAAATAGAAAAACAGCAACAACAATAAATGCAGATACAAGTTCAAAATCTGCCTAGGTTCTTTAAGGTGATAGACCCACCCATCCATTAGCTTTCAATTGACTGCTGTCTAATTATTTTGCAAACCCAATGGGGCAGGGAAATTGCTTTTCTTATGAAAAAGCTATGTTAAAAGGGGCAAAGTATGTGACATGCTACCTCTACACATCCTACTTCTTATTGAATTAAAACTAGACATTTGAGAATCAAAGGAAATTATTTTAGCAGATTCTGGTCCACTTGAAGGAGTATGCTTTAAATAGAACAGGCAATCAGATTAGTATGTGGTGGAAATGGATGAGGAAAATGAAGACTAAATGATACATCACAAACGATCCATCTCTAACTCTGCAAGACCCAAAAAATCTGCATGGTACAGTTTCTCGTTTAATGTGGCAGCTGCCTATATTTTCCAATTTGTCACTTGTGTAATGAACTGCTTGGTGGGGGGAAAGCCTGAGCTCTGCTAGCAGGGACAGAGTGCCCAGATGACAATAAACCAGCTGTGTTAGTCTGTATCTGCACTGTCTTAAATTGCCAGGCATTGGCTTACCTGGATAATAGGAACTGTAGCTGCAGTGCAATGGCAGTAGTTATATTAGAATTTCTAATGCATCAACCGATTCAAAAAATGAACCTTGGGGAAAATGTGTATCCATTTTGCCTCCTTTCCTAAGTGGTAGTGTTTACTAAAGTAGTAAAACGGGATATAAAAGAGGCTATTAGTAGTATCTTACCTAAATGATAACTGTGATTAGAAAACAGACCCTGTGCTGGTTTTGGCTGGGATAGAGTTAATTTTCTTCATAGAAGCTAGTATGGGGCCATGTTTTGGATTTGTGCTGGAAACAGTGGTGATAACACAGGGATGTTTTTGTTACTGCTGAGCAGTGCTTACTCAGAGCCAAGGCCTTTTCTGCTTCTCACACCACCCCACCAGCGAGTAGGCTGGGGGTGCACAAGAAGTTGGGAGGGGACACAGGTGGGACAGATGACCCCAACTGACCAAAGGGATATTCCATACCATATGACATCATGCTCAGCATATAAAGCTGGGGGAAGAAGAAGGAAGGAGGGGACATTCAGAGTGATGGTGTTTTGTCTTCCCAAGTAACCGTTACATGTGACGGAGCCCTGCTCTCCTGGAGATGGCTGCACACCTGCCTGCCGATGGGAAGTAGTGAATGAATTCCTTGTTTTGCTTTGCTTGCGTGCGTGGCTTTTGCTTTACCTATTAAACTGTCTTTATCTCAACCCACGAGTTTTCTCACTTTTACCCTTCCGATTCTCTCCCCCATCCCACCGGGGGGGGGAGTGAGCGAGTGGCTGTGTGGTGCTTAGTTGCCGGCTGGGGTTAAACCATGACAGACCCCAAGGCAGTTTCTGCCCAAAATCACACATAGTGTGCACCTGCCACTGGAAAACAACTGCTCAGCTCATGTGGTTTATACCAAATCAGAACCAAAGTGCTTTATTGATTTATAAATGATGCACAATTAACTGGTAACAAGTGAACTATACCTTCAGGATCAGTATTAGCAATACAACAAATAAACTGCAATATTACACACTCGCAAAACATTAGCAAACACCTAAAAATTTCTAACCACCCTTGCACAGCTAATCCAGGGAAGTTCTGGTTACACACACACGCTTTTACACATGCACTTCTACCCCTCCCCCACCACCACATTGTTTGCATTACAAGGTCACTCCATACAACCTGCTAATGCACACACCAGTGAGAAAGGTCCCCGGGCTCACACGCACAGACCCCAGATGTGGGTCCTCCTTTGCAGCACCCCATGCTGTCACTCTGCTGCGTGTATGGTTTTCAAGAGGGGAGGCTGTGTGGGCATCCCTACATACACCTTTTTTTAGCTTGTCATAGCCTTTCACTGAGTCATGCTGTGCCTATGAGATCCAGCTGAGAACTATACCCGCTGACATGCAGAAATACGGATTTATATAAAAAAAAGACAAGTGGTTCAGCCATGACACTTTTGCATAAACTGTTTTATTCCTCACAGGAGCTACAAAAGGGAATCCTTTCCTAGGGGATTCCTATCAGAAATCTTGGAAAACTTGTAAAAATTCCTTATACTTCAGCTGTCTGTTTTAGTCATTGGCATAGTCTTTTACCAGTAACAGTCCCATTAAATAGCAAAGGGAGCGGAAAGCTGGTGCCTATCCAAGTTTTGTGGGCTTGAAAACAATTTATTGTTTGCCATATATGTGGCTAACATTAAAAAATAGAAAGAGTGCATAAAAAAAAGAATTAAAAAAAAAAAACTTTGAAAGGATGGGTTGACATTTTTGCTCTTTGCACCTGCACATGATGTGACTTGGAACTAGCCTTGTCACTGACTGTGAACCAGGGCTTCACCAAAGTAGGCTGGAGAGTATGGTCTGATGTTTTTGCAGAGTGCGTGGCTAGTCCAATGTTTTCTGCTTTCAAAGGAAGCGAGGAGAGTTAGACAGAGCTTTTAAAATGTTTTAAGGCATGGAATATGAAACAAATAATGATAAACTGTAAAATTATTGACTTCTGTGGCATAGAGGTAGCTGGAAGTACCAGCGCAGAGAATATCCTTTGCTTGTGGCAATGCAGGTGACCTGGCACATCCTGACCCACACCCTGCTCTGCAGCTGCCTCACTACCTCTGTAGATATTGCACGTCCACAGATTTTTTGGTAGACTATTTTAAAGTAATTTGGGGAGGGCTGGTTTCTCAAAGGCACATGCTGAGGAGTATTCATACCATTTACTACAGCATCTGACGACATGGCTGATACCAGGAGGGTACAGGACAGGGAGTGCAGGGTTTTTCCAGTGCACAGAGTACCTGCCTCTGCTTATCCACTGGAAGGGCCTGATGTGAATCCATGGATGTGGCTGGGGATTTGCCACAGACTGAGAGAGTTGCTGGTGGCCAAAAGGCCATGTAATGGTCTAGGTTAGGCAAGAAGTTGTGGAGAGGAATTTCCAAATCTCTTTATTCAGCATTTCTGTTTAAAAGGGAACAGTTGCACTGGTATAAAATAGTGGGAATCAGTGGAGTTACCCCATCACAATGTCTGGGTAAGTAAGACAGGGCTCAGGCAATGAAAAGAGGGGAGGACTCAGATTCCCTCTGTATCCTTATTTCAACTGTGCTTTATTTTAGCAACTGTGTTTGCTTCTTCCATATCGTAAATATTTTATATTCTTTCAGCCACTGAGTTCATCATTTAAACAGGAAGGCATTTAGCAGTGCTGTTCTCATTCAGTTTAAGGATGTACTTCAAGCATGAGATTAAATCCTCAACTGATGTAAAATAGTGCAGCCCCACTGGGTCTGGGGGAGCTGCTTCCCTCTGCACCAGCAGCGTTTCTGCTTCCATTACCTCCAGACGAAGCCCCAGGTCCTCCTGGGAGATCCCCTTGCCACACTGCCTCCTCTCGAATGAGCTAAGGGCCGAGCGGGGTCATCACGTAAAGGGCTTGTGCAGATCGCAGCCTGACACTTCACTCCCACAGCCCCAGGCGGTCCCCGCTACTGATATTGTAGCGTGCAACTGCCAAGCTGAGCTGCAGATGGGGCTGAAAATGGGCACCATGAAGTCAGTCATGGCAGCAGATTCCTTCTGAAACTGAAAGTATCTCACCCTGCCGCTGACAGCCAGCACATCCCCACCACAGACAATGGGAACAATATTGGAGTCAGATTTACCCGTGACATCCCTCCCAACCTAGCAAGCGAGCACAGGCTGTAAATCAGCAGCAGCTTTACCTTGTGACTGTTATGGCAATGTAAAGCAGTTGTGAGTCCACAGCACCCATGACCCAAAGAAAACTAAAGTGTATTTCTCTTGTGCATTCAGGTTTAGTTGGTCCAGTGTTTTCCTATGAAAGCTTGTGTAACCATACATATTTTAGCTGGATTGCACCAGCCCACGTAGACTATTTAACTGAAGTTTCCCTTTAGCATTACTTAAATGGGTGACCATCCATATACAAAACAAAAGAGACAGTTGCATGTGGCATTCACCTTGAATGCAACAAATGTTTACTATAAGAAGAGAAGTTGTGCTCTTTAACGATGTTTCTTTTTATCATTTTCTTTTGCTTTTATTTTCTCTGCCTGACAAAGCTAGGAAAGCAGGGCTGCTAAATCATATCCACACAAAAATTCCAAATACTCAAGCACCTTACAGGTGCAAAATTGGATATGAATAGCAAAATGTGCCACGTATCCTACTCCCCATATTAAAATAACTCCAGTCTTCCAAATGTTTTCACCCATCTCAACCACTCCTACACTGCATAGTCACAACCAAGCTCCTTTTGAAACGGTCATCTGTAGGCCAGTAGCAGCATAGCCCAGCAGGATGAGAACTCACTAACTCATCAGTTAGTCTGTGGTTAGGTCCAAATATTTGGATTCAGTCTGCACCGTCTCTGGAATGATGGGTTCCACTAAGCAGTGCCTGGAAAGCAGACCTTGCCCTGGGCTTGTCAGCCATGCAGTCCAGCCACCAACCATGCAGCTGAATAAAGAACATGATCCAGCACTTTCTGGATTCAGGCAGAAACAAGAAATATCACTAACTGCATTCTTGCTAAACCAACCTGTTCTCTCAAGCCTGTAGGGAACTTGATGAACACCATAACATCCCCTTCTCTCTAGTATGTCGGTATTTCATGTCCAGCAAATTATTTGCTAGAAAGCCAGGGAAAAGGCAAGCTTAGATTACATTTTGCCATACTATCAAATAATTCACAGTGAACTGGAAGCCATTCAGGGAAGATGAAAATAAAACCAGAAAGATAAATCACTTACAATCATGTAAGCACGTCACAGACAATCTTAGGTGAGGGAAAAGGGACAACAACAACTATTTTCAGAATTGGATGTAAAAAAAGGCAATAAATGAAGAAGAATTATTAGTTTTTGTTCTATAAAGTGGAATTGCAAAAAGAGAAAAAGAATACTTTTAACTTACTACATCTAAAAAATGGAAACCAGCCACAGATTATGAAAGGGTTGAAAAATCTCCCTCAACAGTGGACTATAGGCCTTTTGAGTTTTGGAGATTTTTTTCCCCACTGTGTTTTCCTTTCCATTTCCTTTTTTTTCTACTTTGTGTATTGATCCCAGCCTCACAAACTCAAGGCATTTAAAGAGTATTTGAATTCAAAGGAGTATTCACATGAATACGTGTGGGTTGACAAGAGCTCAAAGAAGGGGGGAAGAAGGAAGGGTAGCTTGCAAGCCTCTGAATTCAGAAATTTACCTTCTGATCTATCTCTATGGGAGATCGCAAGAATAATTGTGAAGAGTTTGAAGGAAAGATTTCAAATGTAAAAATGTGTCATTTGCCTCAGAGTGAGGCTTACACTCAGGGGAACTGGGTAGCAGTCTGTAAATGTGCAAAGTGAATAGACCCCAAGGACAGAATACAATTACTTAGGAGGTAATGAGATGAGATTAAGAAGGGAATATTTAGACAGAATGCCAGGAAAAGCTTGAGCTACTTTGAAGTGTTGAATAGTCTTGTGAGGGAAACATGAAAGCACAATTACTTGAGACATTTAAAACTGTAAGTATGCTCACATTTGCTGCAGGGAACACACTTCCCTTTGCAGGGAGATAGACTGAGTGATGCAGCCAGGTTTCTACCCTTACTTTTTTCTTCCATGATCCAGAGCACAGTGCAATTCAGATGCCCAGATGTTGTAATAACAAGTAACACAAAGGACACTGCAGTGGTAAGCAGCGTGAGGCAGGCGGTGAGTAGGTTGCAACAAGCATTAGAGAATTTTTGCCTACTGTATCACCTACTTGCAAAGAGTAACGGGTTGTCTCAGTCCAGACACTGTGTTATTTGTGTACATGTATATCACCTTCTTGAATGCTTATGGCTATCACCAGTAGCACCAACTAGCACTGGGAGGCGGTACCTCTATGGTTGGCATCTTAGCGGTAGTGACATGCTGCCCCTGGAAAAAAAAGAAGAAAAGGTACCTTTAGGGCTGGGGCATGACTCTCTGCTCCCAATTGTAGTTCCAATGAGCTTGCAGCAGTGCAAAAAGGGGCAGAGGGAGCTGATTATTTTGAATCTTTCCCAGTCTAAGGATTAGATCTATCTCAATCCAGTCTACCACCAACCCAATCCAGTCTGCCAGTCTCAGCAGCAGCCAACCTTTCTGCTGGTCTGCCATGAATCCAAAGGAGTCTTAGAAAGTGGATCTGTGACACTCCTTGCTAACAGAGGTTGTGGACTCCTTGCTAACAGAGGTTGTGGATGCAAAAAGTTGACATGGAGTCAGGGGGAGACTGGACAAGTACTCGGAACAGAAGCCTGTTGAGGATTACTAAATAGAAAAACCACATCAAGCTCAGGAAATTCCTAACCTGGAGATAGTCAGAGGTTGGAGAGCAGTTTGGGGATGTACCATGTACATTTGCTTTGCTCTTACTCTTCCCTGGGTAGCTGCTGATGGCCTCTGCTGAAGACTGTGGGCTAGATGACCCCTTCTGAAACAGTGTGTCTGTTAATATACTTTCATGTTCTTAACTTTTGCAGACGCCAGAGGAAAAGCTGCCTGACTGCAGTCCCCTTTTGCTTAGAATTTTTGTGGCATAATGGTCAGGAAATTAGAATAAGCAGGGTGGCGCTGTATCTCTAAAGTATTCCTATATTTTACACTATCTAAAAGGCACTGGGGATTTAACTGACAAAATGAGGTTTTAACCTCTATTTTGCTTTTCTTCTTTTGTTATTTTAAAAACAAATGGCCAGGCACATTTTATTAGCATTGTCCTATTGGCTCTGTATAGTGAAAGAAGAGGGGAAGACACCTGCAAAGGGCAGTTGAGAACAGGAGTGGAATTAGCTAGTCCTTCATTTAACATTTGGCATTTGCTTTATATAGCATTTGTTGAAAGAGTTTGAAATAAATGATAGCAATGACAAATGGTGGTTAACACCTTTTATGAAGCTAATGACTAAGACGTCATTTGATATAGGTTATATTATTAGCTAAAATCTTTTTTGATCACGGATATGTCATTGTCATTGGCTTCTAACGTTTTAACTGGTTACATGGAATTGAAATAACCCAGAAAAATTTTCTTGCTTTTTGCCTTAAAAAGAATGTTGGTGTGGCCAACTTTGGGAGAAGAGTAGGTTCTTCCATCTTCACCAAAAAAATTGATTGAAATTGTTGTTAACGTAGAACACTTAATAATCTGCAGGCTGTACTTGTGGTTTCTGCAAAGGAAATTCACCAAGCTTTTAAAGTGATCTGAATGTAAAAAAATCAGATAAAGGAGAACTTGTTGAAAAATCTTACACCAGGTCATTAGCAAGAGACTTCTGAATGAAAGTGAACACTCCTCACATCTCAGAAAATTTAACATATCTAGAGCTTCTTTTATTCTGGGTTTAAAGAAAATGAAAGGAGGTAATTTGCCATAGAATGGCCATTTCTTGAAAGCATTCTTGAAAGTATGAGAGAACTGATTTTTTTTTTAAAAGAATCCCAGGTAGGAAATTGAACTAGTGCAACAGCGAGGAGTCACAAACCTGGGGAGCTGAGAAGCCTTCTGAACAGTACACTCGTTGAATGGCCAGTGTGATGACTCCCTGCCAAATCAGCAAGTGAGCCCTTTCCATCACGGAAAATTTCAGTCAGTTCTGCTACTGAGGAGTGGTTCAGGTGAAGAAGAATCAGTGTTATTATGGACCAAAAACAGCCTAGGATACAGAAAAGAACAAGATAAGTGATGAATTTTCAAACCTTAAACAGAAGGTAACTCAAAGATCTCTGTCATCATATATATTTATGAATCAGGAAAATAATAACTCAATAGATCTGCAGATGAGGTTGTGTTAATTAGGTTGATTAAGACCAGGGAGAGCTGTAACTAACCTAATAAGGAAAAACCTAATGAGCTAGGTGAATGGACAATGCAGAAGAGAATAAAATCCAGTCTTGAGCAGAAAAAGTAAATTACACTCACATTTGACAATGTTCTCGGCTAATAGTGTCCGTTTGGAGAAGGGATCATGGCACAGAAGCAAAACAAATAATAACAAAAATCAGATTTTTTTTCAGGGAGGTAGATTTTCATATTACCAAATTTTGTTTGAGCAGGGAGCACCAGAAAACCATTTGGGGATGGGAAGTTCTGAAAATGCAGGTTCAGAAAATTTAAAAAGCTGGGAGACATTCTCAAGTGTGAACGTTCCCTCTTGTTTTGTGAAAGAAATGGAAAATTTATTTTGGTTCAGCAGTGACTTGAGATACTTGTCAGGGCTGTGATTTGGGCCACTCCACTCCTCTGCTCTCCTCTCCAGGCTGACTTTGTAGGCTGAACTTGTGAGCTATGATGGCTCCCACAAAGGGATGTCATGCTTCACTCCAAAGAGAAGAAATAGATGGAGACACAAAAGAAAAATTTTTGTAAGTCTGAAGTAGATTAGTCTTCATTTTCTGTGTCCTCTGAACAGGTTTCAGATGTATGTTGAGAAGATGCAGCTGCATTTCTTGACCTTGGTTGCTAGTGAAATGCAGAACGGTAGAGGTCCCGCTCCAATTTTTGTTGAAGGAGAAAACCTTTTAAGGCCTTGGATAGCAAGGAAAGATGCAGAGTGGAATTCAGGTCCACAGAGATTTTATGTATTTTTGGAACATACTCACCTCATCTGATCCCCCACTCTGGCCATCTTCTCTGGGTATAAGCTGTTGGAGAATGATCCTTGGCAGTGCTAAGTTAACGGTTGGACTTGATGATCTTAGAGGTCTTTTCCAACCTAACTGATTCTATGATTCTAAACAGCCCAAAAGGGAATTACTGGTAAGTATGATTCAGCTCAGTAGTGAAGTCCTGTAGTTCATTGAAACAGTAGTTGAAACAGCTACATTTTCATAAAGCCAAATGCACTTTCATACGGCCCAAACTGAGTGCCCCATGAGGGAATTCATTGGTTACACCTGTAGGAAGGGATAGATGCATTGTGCAGTGTATGCCACCACCCTGATCCACCACTCATCCCAAACAGTCTTATCAAAGTGCACCTCCATTAGCATTACATTACAAATAAGAAGTCTGCTTTTGGAGTGAATCTTCCTGTTGTCCCATGTAAGGTACCTTGGAGCAAAATGAACGGGGAGCACACAAATGCAATTCCCTGTCAGAATAGAGTAAACTGAAAGATGTACTCCAGGAGGGCACCTCATGCAAATCCAGGTGCTAATGGGCATTCAGATTAGACCTGGTACAAAATGTCTCCATGAAACACAGGGAATGTAAATACTGGGTCTTCAGCCCAACTGGTTTGCTCTACAGATTCCTTTCTGCTGCACCACACTGTTTGCTAAATTTAAAGACTGCCGGAGTACACTGGCACTGCCTTTCTGCCTCTACAGCCTTCCCAAGAAAAAAATGGTATACAGACAGATGGAGCCAACAAGGCCAACATGGTGCCAGAATATAACCAAAGTGCAGACTGGTGGCTGTGGAACTCACTTAGCCTGGTATAGATATGGCCACAGGAGTCACTCGAGTGGAGGTTGCTTTAGGACTAAAGTACTACTCAGTGTTGTATCAGAGATGGAATTTGGCTGTCAGTATTTTTTCTTACCTATAATGCTGTGGTTCTTCCAAATTTGCCTACAGTTTTATATAGTTTTATGCACACTATTCATTGTCCTTAGCCAAATTGTGGCAGAAAAAGACTAGAATGAACTTCACATCATGGTCTTGTAGGCTGCAGAATAAGTTCATTGCAGGGCAGGCACACATTGCAACACACATCTATTAGGGCTTTCCAGGTTTTTCTCAATACCATCTCAAATGATTTCAAGGCCTCGGAGAAATGTGAGAATGACTTTGGAAAAAAAAAGTTTGACTGTAACGGTACCAGCCTGATTATACGGCTCATTGAGTAACTTGGCCCTATTAGGAAACATTGATTTCCCTCCCCCCCTTTCCACACCCTTCAATCTGCGACATGCAATTGCAAGACAATTTAGCAGAAACAGTTCAGCTATTTCAATGCAGTACAGCAACTGTTTCATTTCATACCTTTTATGACTCTAGATTAAGGAGAGCCATTTCAAAACAGTATTTAACCTAGAGGCTCTGTAAAAAAGGCTGGGATTTCAGCAAATACAGTGTGTGTGTTGTGTCTGGGGCTGAGGCTGACATCAAGCCAGATCATTCTTTTCAGCTGTTGCTAGTATGTTCTTCTAGCGTGGGCCTGATTCTGCAAGGTCTTTTCAAGCTGAATTACATAGTTCCCATTCAGGGAGTTTCCACTGAAGTCCCCATGGCACTCACTGTGATCAAATATTTCTCATGAGGAGCAGAAATTGCAAAACATTGTCATCTGTAAGCAACAAGTTAGAATTCTTTTCATATTTGTCAGACAAGAAAAGATTGCCATTGCAGAGCCCTTGAGGAGTATAGATCAATTCTGTGTCACAGGTAGGCACACCAAGCTCTCTCTGAACAACTAAAGGCCTGATTTACTCTGCTGAACAGACATACTGATGCAGTTATTCTGCTTCCTGTGCTGTTTTCTGAACATGTTCCCTTCAGCATCTCAGCTAGAGCTTCACCTTGCAATGCAGATAATCCCAGAGTGAGCATCTGAATCTGACTCCAAGGAAAAGAAACACCAGCTCGTTTCTGAGGAGCTCTCTCCTTTGCCCCCAGCTCTCTCCTTTGCCCCTCTCACTCTTCTCAGCACATAAATTTCAGAGACCCTCCAACTCCTCTCATACCCCCTCCAAGCAAGAGGTAGTTTGCACAGTGACAGGCTTGGAGTTATGCAAATGCAGGTTGTCCAACCAAAACTATATGGGTATGTGGCTGGTGACCATGGGGATGCTCACTGCACTGCATGCCAGAAACTGCAATGACTGCAAAATTCTGCTCTCCTTTCCTACACCGGTATCACTAACATGAGTCTCTCTTCTCAAGCCAGATGACAGCTTTCATGAAATTCATAAGAATCTAGCGCACTAAAGACTTCTCTGTGTTGGTCAAGTGTGGCTGAAATCAGTCTATGAGTTCAAACGACCTTATACAGGCAGGCTGTCAGGTGAACAACAGACAGACAGGCAATATAATTCTCTGCTAAACCTTCTTTCCTTTGGAAATCAAGCTGAAAAACAGACTGTCTTTGGGGGTGTCTGTGTGTTTTGTTTTGGTTTTGTTTTAAATAGATTGAAGGAATTGGTTTAGAAGAAAAATATGGAACAGCTTCTAGACAAGAACAATTGAGAAGGGTATGACTTTTCAGCCAGAAAAGATGACTTTAAGAGGGATGTGATAAAGACCTACCCATTCATACAGCTGCTACCCTGTTATTATTGGTTGAGCCTGTCTTTGCTCATAGTACAATGACTTTTAATTTATGGGTCAATCAATTAAAAATTTCCAGAGAATGTTTGAAGGTGCCAATGAGCTGAACCTTTCTAGCCCAGGGAAAATTAAAAACAAAAACAAAGGAAGAAAATGGGGAACACTCCCAGCTATAGAGTTAACCACTTAGTAGTTATCTACATATCCTCTCCCTGTTTTTCTTCTGCCATCATAGTGCTGCCAAATCTTATGCTTCAATTTTCACAGACTGGTGCCCTGCCAAAGAGAGAAGAGAAAAAGAATGAGGGAGAATAAGGGAAATGGTATAACATCTAGGCTATATAAAATAGGGCTGAAAAGAACTCCATTGCACAGAAGGAGGTAAAAAAGTTTCTGGTTCCTTGCAGGAAGGTCAGTAGCATGAGGGCTATAGAAAACAGGGAAATGGAGAGAATAGTATGGAAAAAACATGGAGAACCTGCAATGGAAGAAAAGAGAAGAAAAAAAAGCAGAGAAAAATGGCTCAGGTGTGTAGGATGAGAAGACGTTTTGCAAGAAATCCCTAAGTACCTCAGGACTGTACAGCAGCACTAGGGAAAAATGAACCTGGAAGAAGCCCATGATGTACACTGAGCCTAGGAAAGCAACAAAGCCTTTATTTATCACAAAATTTATTTAGCTTGTAAAACCCAGACCAAAGAAGCTATCTGCAGGCTACCTGCACACTCTCTGCCTGCCATCTGCACACTGCTTGTAGCACTGACAGCCCTAGCAGAAAGTCAAATGTATCTCAGAGGAATTTGGTTCTTCCTGGAAACTCCTCCCGGGGCTCCAGGTCAGAGTGATTTGTGATTCTCTGGGTGGGAATATATTGATATTCTCTCTGATTACTGAGAACTATTATAGATTGAAAGTTAATTCTTTAGGGGTGATTTGACCTCTCTGAGGAACCAGCTGAAATTGATACCCTTAGTGTGGGCAAGATCTGTACTGTAGAGGAGCAAACAAGGCTCCATCCATGCCCAGCATTTTCCACGCAGGCACGCTCATGAGGACCCTTGTCCACCTCTGAGCGTGCCTGCATTGGGTACCCAGGGCACAGTTTGTATTAGGTTTATGGATTATTCTGCTTCTGTCACACATGTCCTGCTGTGCACAGCCAAGGATCAATCTTACCCATCTTGCAACTCTAACTGCCCAGGCAATTTATAGAATCATAGAATACTTTGGGTTGGAAGGGACCTCTAAAGGTCATGTAGTCTGACACTCCTGCCGTGGGCAGGGACATCTTCAACTAGATCAGGTTGCTCAGAGCCCCATCCAACCTGACCTTCCAGGGATGGGACATCTACCGCCTTCCTGGGCAACCTGTTCCAGTGTTTCACCACCCTCACCATAAGATTGTTTTTCCTTCTATCTAGTCTAAATCTACCCCCCTGTAGTTTAAAGCCATTCCCCCTTGTCCTGTCACAACAGGCCCTGCTAAAAAGTTTGCCACCATCTTTTTGATAAGCCCCCTTTAAGTACTGAGAGGCTCCAAGAAGGTCTCCCCAAAGCCTTCTCTTCTCTAGGCTGAACAACACCAGCTCCCTCAGCCTTTCTTCAGAGGACAGGTGTTCCATCCCCCTGATCATTTTTGTGGCCCTCTTCTGGACCTGCTCCAACAGGTCCGTGTCTTTCTTATGCTGAGGGCGCCAGAGCTGGACACAGTACTCCAGGTGGGGTCTCACCAGAGCAGAGGAGAGGGGCAGAATCCCCTCCCTTGACCTGCTGGCCACGCTTCTTTTGATGCAGCCCACGATACGACTGGCCTTCTGGGCTGCGAGCGCACATTGCTGGCTCATGTGCAGCTTTTCATCCACCAGTACCCCCAAGTCCTTCTCAGCAGGGCTGCTCTCAATCCCTTCATCCCCCAGCCTGTATTGATACTGGGGGTTGCCCCGACCCACGTGCAGGACCTTGCAAAGAGATCTTATGAAAGCCTTATTTCATTCCCCACATGATTTACTCCAGATTTCAGCAAGCAAGGATGACTGAGCAACCAACCACACAGAGTTGCTTCAGGCATACCACCTCTGACTGGGAGCTGCTGAGACTTTTTTGAGGTAACTTAAGACAAATCCAGTAAATGATTAGTCATGAGACCTCCAAGGGACACTTGGATATGACTGGGAGTGGTACTGGTAACTCAGACAAGCAGGTTTTTTTCCCAGTGTGAGCGTGCTCAAGCTCAAAATTACATGGCACATTGCCTTCTTTTTGGAGACAGAAAACAGTACCCTTACACTTTGCCATCAGTGTAACTGTGGGAAAGGAAGGTGTTGGGGCTGGAATGCCAGTCCTCTGCTGTGTGTCTGGCTTGCTGTGGCCATTAGCCAGCCTTGGGGCTGCTCTCCACTAGCACATGTGGAGAGGGCTGTCTGGTGGCTGCAGTAGGAAGCTGTGACTTAGCTTCTGCAGTCTGCACCATTCACAAGACATAGCGCCATATAATCAACCTCTGTAAGACTGTCTGAAGAAATTATGCTTTAAAAGTTGCCTTTCATATTCTCTGAACGGTTGAAGAACTAACTAAAATTCTCTGGAGCTTTAATCACTTGAGCTTAGTCAACTAAAACACTGACATTGCCCAGTAGCACAGCCATCTTTGGTTTACAGTCTGCAAACTTCCGAGGGTCCATGGGCTACTTCTGAGGGGTTGGTGAAAGGTAACAAGGAAAAGGCATCTTTTGCTTTACAAGCATATTTACTTCCACTGGAAATTTTTTAGGTGACCGCAAGCAGAAAAAAGGTTGAAAAACAACTTTGTATCACATTCTTTAAGACCTCAAAACTTTTATGTTATCAGTGTTTCTTCATTGCAGGCTGGTTGAACCCTAAGTCTTCCCCACCATACAACAAAAAAGAAGCTGTATCTCCGTGACTCAATGCTGAGTCATTATAATCCTGATAAGAATATCAATTAAGGTATTTGTAATATTTCAGATCTTTGTCACCACATTGTCTGATTTCTTGACAAATATTTTCATTTCTAGAAGAAATACAAGGCAGTAAGCTTAACAGAACAGCTTATTTTATATCATGACAAACCCTTTTCTCTAAGTCAAGATTTAAAACAAAACTAATGTTTGGGTTTGGTTTTTTTTAGTGGACTGTATGAAATGAGACTAGAAAAGACCACATCATAGGACCTATTAAAATGAAACTCTTTGACTGTTTACTCTGTGCAGATTTCAGTCTCCCTCATGCACAGTGTGTGTGTGTGTGTGTGTTTGTACATGAGCTTCCACAGACCAGCTCTAGCTGTGAGGATTTTAGTCTCCAACCTCTTAGGGCTACAGTAGAAGTAAGTAAAAAACCAAACAATAGACCAAAGGTGAGAGAGATATAAAAACCATGTGATTTTTTTCTTTTGTTTCATAGGTACCACCTGAGGTCACTCATCACTTAGCCATATTAGCTAGCTGATGTTTTTCAGATACCTTGGTTGAAGCAGGGCTTGAAAGACTGGAGTGAAGACAGGGCAGTGGTCAAGGACGTCAGTTTTCAGAAGGCTGTTCCTCAACTAGGGAACACCATGGGCATGAGGCAGGGACAACATATGTTTACTATTATACATAATACTTCAGTTTATTCAGGCTGCAACGGTGTTGAAAACAAACCTGATATTTTCCATATGTAGACAAAGACATAGTCTCTTTTCCTGAGAGCTTATGGCCTAGGAGAAGATTTAGTGAAAGGAGAGCAGCAACTCCTGGCTAACTGAACTGGAAACTGCAGTCAGCAGCTCTCCATGACAGACCTTCATGTTCCTCCTGGAGCAAAGGTGCCATTGCACCCGTACTCCTGCTTCTTCCTGCTCCCAGACCCTGTGTGCCAAAGCTTGGCCTTGCCAGCCAGCCATGGCTGAAACATGGGCCTACAAATGCCATGTGGCAGCTTTCATGTGTGTCTCCAGGGAGGACCAGACATCAGGAGCCCTGCTGGAAGGATCTCCTGTCCCCCTTTGTGGCGCTGCATGCTTTCTCCCTTCTGCATGAGCTGGTGCTTACGGTGCACCCATACTGAGACCGATGGCTGCTTTTCATGTCCAGGCAGAGGAGTTTTCCAAGGTGTGTCAACTGGAGTTTTACCTTGCATTTTTCTTAAATGAAAAGGCTCTGGCAGTACCAAATAATAATTGTGAAATAAATCATTCACGGTATTTTTTCGCCTACACTCGGTTGTTGAAATATTTTTTCACAAATAGATTTTTTTTTTTAAATGTGACCAGCTCTGATGAGGAAAACCTTTTCCTAGTTCTTCAGCTACTCAGCTCCCAGCCTCCTACAGATTTTCCTTTCTGAAGCCCATTCCTTCCCCCCGTGGTCTAGCAATTCCTTAATGTTATTTTGCATGTGTCAATTAGACCTGATGCTGTGATGAAAAGAACAAGAAGAAACAGATACAGTTATTTTAATATTTCAGAACCAAAGACATGGGAGAGGCAGCTCCATTTCTCAGTATCAGGACACCAAGTCCCACTGCTCTGACTCAGAAACCCTTTGAGCAGGGGAAGTTTGAGGAGCCTTTAGGATAGGAGCCCTCCCACACTGCTTGCACAGATACACATCTGATCTTACCTTTCATCTGAAAAGATCTCCGAGGCAAAAGGAAACAGAAACATAGTTTCATAGTTAAGGCAGTAGCATGTTACAAGCTGAAATGCATCCTCACCCCGCTAGAGGGTGGTCTGGTCACCTTCACGTTACAGCTGAGGTGTGCAGGCGAAGAAAGGCTGTGTTTTAGACTTTATTTAGGCTGAGCAACATCAAAGTATTCCTGTTCTGAGTTTTTCCAAGGGCCTCATGTCCCATCAACAACATTGAACCTACTCTCTCATTTAAACAAATAAACATATCGCACCTTTCACTGAAGATCTGACACTCTACAAATATTAGCATGCTCTGCAGTCTTCTACCAATGCAACTGTACATATATGAAACAGCAAAGTGAGTCTCACTGTTAAAGAGGAACACGCTTGGTTTGATACCGCTTTGAAATCTTTAAAATCTGTTTCCGTGGTTGATATTTTCTTCACATCATTTTCAGAGGAAGCTGGATTATTACAAGCAGAACAAGACAAATTCTTTCTTATGAGCTAGCCTGTGCTTTGACTGCCTGTTACAGTGAACCAGAAAGAGCTGTACCACAAGAGGTGAACTGGAGGCTCTTCCATCAGGTTTGGGAGAGCTGGCAGTTAATCTCACAGCTAGCTCTTGCACCAGCTGCATGAGATTCACCAAAAACACCTTCCTCTGTCAAGCCATCCCTCTCCCTGGGGAGCCATGTCACCTCTGCTCCCCTTCCCAGGACAGCCTGCTCATCTCCCTCTTTCTCCTCCTTCATCTGCTCAGACTCTAACACATACATCCCCACCTCCGTGCTTTGTGGCCCAACCTTTAAAACTCCTTGTCTTGTTCCTCCTTCTGAGATGCGTGTTATGATCACCAAGAAAAGGTAATTTCAACCTGCTTTCTGGTTCACGTCACTTCTGATGATCAGAAATCTTTTAGGACCCTTGCAAGGAAAATAAAGGTACAGCCTTACATAATGGAACAAAGCCACAGCAAGTGTCAACCCAAACACCATAGGGTTCAATCTGAATTTCAGAGAGATTTCAGATAATTTCATCCAACATCTTGGCTCCTACTTCAATGTCTACCCACATGGGGATCCTCCTTTTTACTCTCATGAGAGTAGGAGCAATGACACAACACCATAAGGGATAAACTGTATTTGTGTACCTATGCAAAATTTCTCTGTTAGGGCATTTTGTCCAAAAATGAATTAGGCTTTGGATCATGTTGCTCTGATCAGGTTTCTCTTTATTGCCTCATTTTCCTAGGTGTTGCTTTGAGACTTAGAGGTGGATAAATGAAAGACTTTATCTCAAAAATACATGGTTGCAGGTATTTTCAGCCACAAAAACTGGCCATGTCTAAGGATGTTCCAACATGGATGCAAGCTCACTAAAAAACATGTGAAGGCTCTGTGAGCAAAGCAGGGCACCATTCGCCATTACATTAAAAAATATATTCTCATATTTTGAATGATACAGAAACAAATGTAAATACATTGGGGAAAAACATGCTTAATTTGCATGAGTTCATTTTCTCATCCATTTTAGGAGACCTTATTTGCCTATTTGGTTTTGTCTGTTTCACATAGTTCAGACAGCAAAAATGATAAAAGATTAAAGAATTCATTATTAACCTCATGGCATTAGAATCATGTCAACAGATATGACCCAGCTGCCAACGATAATCAAGAGTACCTTCAGCTGTGAATTTGGATGCAAATCACAACAAAACAGGACAATCTGTTCTGATGCAATAAAATGAATTATTACATCATTCATCTGGTCTGTATAAACACAACATGGCAAAGAAATAAACTCCTTTCTCTTCATAAATTCTTTACACTTCAATATCTTGAGAGTTATATAGGATGTGGCATATTGTTTGGCTCCTGTAGTAGGGAAGGCAGTGGTATGGATGGGAAGTGTGACACTCAGGTCTTACGAAAAGCTTTTGCCTCCCTGTGCTCCTTTTTGGTGGCAGCAAAGTTTTGGATGGATGGTGTTGTCTCTAATATGTAAGTGTTATATACTTAACTATTAAGATACCTAAGTAGAGCTGTCCTCCATAATTGGTTCCAACATCTGGATACCACTGTTAAATAGGTTTGGGGAGGAACATGCGGTCCTCATTTAAAATACTGCAAACTCTATAATGATGTAGACTGTGAAATTTTAAGTAAGACTACTGCTGTTTTGATTATACTCCGAGATAAAAAATAAAAGTGAACAGCACTCTAAATGATTTAAAACTGCAAGAACACCAGCATCCTTTGACAGGCATCTCTACAGCAGATAAGGCAGCAACTTTTCTTTTATAACAGAACTTATCAAAGCATGGAACTGATGTCTTTGTTTTCTGTTTCCCATGTTAACTTATAACAAAAGGGAAAAGGGAAAAGGGAAAGGAAAGGAAAGGAAAGGAAAGGAAAGGAAAGGAAAGGAAAGGAAAGGAAAGGAAAGGAAAGGAAAGGAAAGGAAAGGAAAGGAAAGGAAAGGAAAGGAAAGGAAAGGAAAGGAAAGGAAAGGAAAGGAAAGGAAAGGAAAGGAAAGGTCACAAATAAATTCCAAATGTAGCTAAAATTAGCAAGGCTCTCCTTTGAATGCTGTGTTTCAGAATCCAGGGCTCTGCATTGCCATTCTTCTGTAACCCCAATTAATTAGGTATTGACTTGTTTTTTCATTCAATTAAAGTATAATTAAATGGCAATGGTCTGTCTCTGAAAAACAGATGAAAAGGTTCTGGTAAGAATCTCTAGGTTAATCCAGCTGCTTAAAATGTGTGTTGTATTTGACCATTTGCCAAGGGAGTCTGTGAATACATGAGCCAGCTGGCACAGGGAGGGCTGGTGGGAACCTGTCAGCTGTTTAGGACAATGGCTGAAGCTTTTTTAACCAAATCAGTTTTTAAAATACCTAAAAATGAGACACCCTACCTTGGCAGCTCAGGAATTATGGCAGCAATGAAATCCTAAGAATTTTTTTCCTCTTAAAATACGAGTTTTGACTCATAATCTGTGAACCTCTGAACCAAGCTGTATATTTAGATTACTGTTAAATGTCTGGCAAAGAGACACAATGCATCAAAGCCTTATTTTTACAATGATGGAGCTCAAGTTTGCTATTTTGACAAATATGGCTATTCAGAAGGAAATAACTATTTTAATGTGCTGAATGGGGTTGCATCACCAGTTGGTCCTTGGACCAGGCAGGACTCCAGCCTTGGGTCTAGCTTTCAGGGCATCACCCCTCACTCCACAGGACCTCAGGAGGATGCGCAGGTGCTTGCTTTGCGAAACTGAGCCACAAGCACACCCTGGTGAGCGGTTGCTCCTACACACCCTGCCATTGGCTCCAGCTGTGCTTCTCATGGGAATAACTGCTTATCAGCCTAAGTGAGAGCTTCGTGAGCAAACCTTTAATGCACTGTTTCCCACTAAGTATTTTAGACAGAAAAATTAGCCAATGACCCTGGCATTTAAAAAACCTCTTTTGCTCCCTGTGTTTTCTCTGTTGAATGAAATGAAATTATTACAGACAGGAGTGATTTCTGGAGAGCAGAGGCAGCGGCGAATAGTCGAATAGCTCTTTAAAAGCTGGGCTGGGTGCGTGCGTGTGGAGGCCAGGGTGTCTGCACGCCAGGTGTCGATATGAAACTTGCCATGCTAACAAGAGACTTGCAACAGGCTGTTACTTTGATTTTTTCCACCTGGTGCTTGCTGCAGCAACATGTCTGCCTCACCATGTGAGTTATCTGAGAAACTGTCAAAAAGCAGGGAAGATATGGGAAGTTTTTAAAAACCTGGCTGAGCCTGCCTTCTCAACGGTAACACTTTATGACACTTTTATTTTCAATCCTAAACCTCAGATGCTTCATTTTCTTTCCACCAAGGGAGACAAGCTAACAATGAAAGCCCTCCAGCCCCTGGAGATGCTCCGGCTGTGTGCTCTGTGGGGTGTCCTGGTGCTCCATCCAGGGCTTCTCCTCAGCTTCCAGGCTGCTGCCCACAAGTACAGAATGATCTTTCTGTTTGTGCAGAAAAAGAAAAATGTCAAATGCAAATATCTTCATAAGCATTTGGAAGATGAGAAAAAGCAGATCTCCTTAATCCATTTCTGAAAGCTTCAGGTGCATATCTGAGTCACTCCATGCTCACCGCTTTTGCTGAGCTGTGACTTTTGGTGTTCCCAGAAAACAGGAAAACCTGAAGTGCAAATACTAGGTAGGGAATTAACACGAAGAGGACAATCCTGAAGCCACAAAAGCAACGAAGAAAAACTGGGAAAGGCCAGAAGTTGCATTTTAGCATCTTTTGCGCTAAAACCTCTTTCTTTATTTCCGTTGTTCAGCAGAGCTGTACAGCATTACTATTGTGTGTGTCAGAGACTGTTCCTGATGATGCAGACACTGGGTTGCTCTCCTTTTCTTAATACACAGGATTTTTTTTTTTTTCTGTAAGAGGATTCCATTTCTAAAATACAATTTCCTTATTCAGGACAGAGGCTGGAAGATATTCTGGGAAGGAGGAAGCAGTTTAATATTTCTTTTTCTCCCTGTTATCCAAATCTGCATTATTTGCTGTATGCTGTATTCTGATTGCAGAACTACTTGCCCATTTCAATGATCCTTAGCAAAAGTAATTTGGGAGTCCCAGAAACGTTGGTGACATTTTTTTTTTTCTTCCTAGCAGCACTGACAGCTCTCAGTGAGAGAATTTCTCACGGACACACTTCCAAGCAGCCAGGCTTGACCAGAGATGTGTGGGCACCCAGTGGCCTCTGAAGTTGCCCACAGCTCAGTTCAGCAGCTTTAACATCCTCACATCTCCCTGCTCCTGCAGCCAGTAGTACGGGACTGTGCAGCTCCTGGCCCCTCTCACCATCCCACACTGCTTACGGTGCAGGACATGTGGACAGGATGAGAAGATGAGGCTACCCCACTCCATTTGGCAAATGTCTTCAAGCCAATAAATGATAACATGATGACAGGGGTAGGGGTCCCACACCCAGATCCATCTGGGAGGCTTTGGAACTCCAGAAATTCAGGACTCTCTTTTGTGGACTTGGGAACCTCCATTCAGGTCACCAGGTCTCATCGCCTTGCCTCTACAGAAGGAACCAGAAATCCAGGGGAACCCCAGGGCTTTCTCTGGAGTTATGGTCCAGAAATCTCTGGCTCAGGAGACATGTGAGAGAATGCAACAGAGAGAGAAAGAAGAGAGATAAAGAAGGAAGAAAAAGTGGGGTTTTTTCCAGTTTGGACCAATCCTTTTATTTTAAATTAAATTTCCCATGAGTCAGAAACGCTTTTTTTTTTTTGCAGCACAACTTTCTGCACAACAAATTTATTAGTTCAGCTTATCTGATGATATCTTATAACAAACAACTTGCAAGATGTTAATACTTGTGAAAACACAATGCTGTCAGCTAAAGATATTCCCCAAACTAGCATTTATTTTTAATGATTTATCATTCATGAAAGACACCAAATCAATTGCATTCCATTTGTATTATTTTTTAAAATATTTTTATGACAGCAATGTCAAGCCCAAATGAAAAGCAAGGAAAAAAGCAAGGAGCAAAAATCACCCCTGCTCCAAAGAGTTTAAATAGTAATTTAGGACAGAGGAAAGAGGAGTAGCTGAAATACCTGATGAAGGAGTTGGAGGATGTAAAAAGGTTAATGGCAATAGTAGTATGGGATGGTATAGATGAGGTGGAAGTAAAGTCATAACAGATTTATTCCTCCTGTGTCTCCAGTGCTGTGTTTGTTATAGAGTGTCCCAAGGAGATCAGTCCCTTCTCTCGGTTCCTGTGCTCCTGAGGACTGGAACTTTGCTGCTGAGCTTGATATCAAGGTGATTCAGGGGCTGGTTTAAGGGCACATTTCTTACCAAGACCTCCTTCCTGAAACCAGTGATTCACAGAATCATAGAATCATAGAATCGTTTAGGTTGGAAAAGACCTTTAAGAACATCGAGTCCAACCGTTAACCTAGCACTACCAAGTCCACCACTAAACAATGTCCCTAAGGACCACATCTACACATCTTTTAAATACCTCCAGGGATGGTGACTCAACCCCTTCCCTGGGCAGCCTGTTCCAATGCTTGATAACCCTTTTGGTGAAGAAATTTTTCCTAATATCCAATCTAAACCTCCCCTGGTACCACTTGAGGCTGTTTCCTCTTGTCCTATCACTAGTTACTTGGGAGAAGAGACCAACACCCACCTCGCTACAACCTCCTTTCAGGGAGTTGTAGAGAGCAGTAAGGTCTCCCCTCAGTCTCCTTTTCTCCAGGCTAAACAACCCCAGTTCCCTCAGCTGCTCCTCATAAGACTTGTTCTCCAGACCCCTCACCAGCCTCGTTGCCCTTCTCTGGACACGCTCCAGCACCTCAACGTCCTTCTTGTAGTGAGGGGCCCAAAACTGAACACAGTAGTCGAGGTGTGGCCTCACCAGTGCCGAGTACAGGGGCACGATCACTTCCCTACTCCTGCTGGCCACACTAGTTCTGATACAGGCCAGGATGCCATTGGCCTTCTTGGCCACCTGGGCACACTGCCGGCTCATGTTCAGCCGGCTGTCAACCAACACCCCCAGGTCCTTTTCTGCCAGGCAGCTTTCCAGCCACTCTTCCCCAGGCCTGTAGCGCTGCATGGGGTTGTTGTGACCCAAGTGCTAGACCTGACACTTGGCCTTGTTGAATCTCATACAGTTGGCCTGAGCCCATCGATCCAGCCTGTCCAGGTCCCTCTGCACAGACTTCCTACCCTGGAGCAGATCAACACTCCTGCCCAACTTGGTGTCGTCTGCAAACTTACTGAGGGTGCACTCAATCCCCTCATCCAGATCATTGATAAAGATATTGAACAGAACTGGCCCCAGTACTGAGCCCTGGGGAACACCACTCATGACCGGCTGCCAACTGGATTGAACTCTATCCACCATGAGTCTTTGGGCCTGGACGTCCAGCCAGTTTTTTACCCAGCGAAGAGTGCACCTGTGTCATGGTTTAACCCCAGCCGGCAACTAAGCACCACACAGCCACTCGCTCCCCTGCCCCCCGGGTGGGACGGGGGAGAGAATCAGAAGAGTAAAAATGAGAAAACTTGTGGGTTGAGATAAAGACAGTTTAATAGGTAAAGCAAAAGCCACGCGCGCAAGCAAAGCAAAACAAGGAATTCATTCACCACTTCCCATCGGCAGGCACATGTTCAGCCATCTCCAGGAAAGCAGGGCTCCGTCATGTGTAACAGTTACTTGGGAACACCAACGCCATCACTCCAGACATCCCCCCCTTCCTTCCTCTTCCCCCAGCTTTATATGCTGAGCATGACGTCATATGGTGTGCAATGTCCCTTTGGTCAGCTGGCGTCAGCTGTCCCGGCTGTGTCCCCTCCCAATTTCTTATGCACCCCCCAGCCTCCTCGCTGGTGGGGTGGTGTGAGAAGCAGAAAAGGCCTTGACTCTGTGTAAGCACTGCTCAGCAGTAACAAAAACATCCCTGTATTATCACCACTGTTTCCAGCACAAATCCAAAACATAGCTTCATACTAGGTTCTATGAAGAAAATTAACCCTATCCCAGCCAAAACCAGCACAGCCTGTCCAAGCCACGAGCAACCAGTTTCTCCAGGAGAATGCTGTGGGAAATGGTGTCAAAGGCTTTACTGAAGTCCAGGTAGACCACATCCACAACCTTTCCCTCATCCACTAAGCAGGTCACCTTGTCATAGAAGGAGATCAGGTTAGTCAAGCAGGACCTGCCCTTCATAAACCCATGCTGACTGGGCCTGATCACCTGGTTGTCCTGCACAACATCCTGTACAACAGCGTGTGATGGCACCGATGATCTGCTCCATAACATTCCCCAGCACCGAGGTCAGACTGACAGGCCTGTAGTTCCCCAGATCCTCCTTCTGGCCCTTCTTGTACATGGGCACCACATTTGCTAGCCTCCAGTCAACTGGGACCTCCCTGGTTAGCCAGGACTGCTGACAGATGATTGAAAGTGGCTTGGTGAGCACTTCCACCAGCTCCCTCAGTACCCTTGGGTGGATCCTATCCGGCCCCATAGACTTGTGTGTGTCTAAGTGGTGTAGCAGGTCATTAACCATTTCCCCTTGGATTATGGGGGCTTCATTGTGCTCCCCGTCCCTGTCTTCCAGCTGAGGGGGCTGGGTACCCAGAGAACAACTGGTCTTACTATTAAAGACTGAGGCAAAGAAGGCATTAAGTACCTCAGCCTTTTCCTCATCCTTTGTCACTCTGTTTCCCTCCACATCCAATAAAGGATGGAGATTCTCCTTAGCCCTCCTTTTGTTGCTAATGTATTATAGAAACATTTTTTATTGTCTTTTATGGCAATAGCCAGATTAAGTTCTAGTTGGGCTTTGGCCCTTCCAATTTTCTCCCTGCATAACCTCACAATATCTTTGTAGTCCTCCTGAGATTCACTTCAGACTGGCCACTGCCATGAAAGTTATTTACGGTGTGGTTACAGGAGGACATTCCTTTTACCTCTGAGTCTCAGAAGTTGAGTGAAAACCACCAAACTTGAACAATAGTCAGGGGCTGACCTTACAGAGAACCAGCAGAGGAAAATATTCAGTCACTGCAGTAATGAATGGACAGCCATTAATTTAAAACAAACCACATTGTTTCTTTTACTCAGCATAGGTAATGAAATAATGAAAGGAACCCACAAGCTTTCAAAACAGCAGCATTAGCCAGATTTCCACTGCCACAAGATCAAAGCAAGAGGATTTGTTAGTTATAGTCAGACGGTATCAGACAAGGAAAGTCTCCGCCAGCCTAGCAGAACCAAGTCAGTCCCTCAGCCCACCTCTGCCCCCTCCAGCACACTCAGGCACACACACGCTCACACACAGGGTCTGTATTTATATCATCTTCATCTCTTGCTCCATCATCTGATCCATCAGGCAGAGTAAACTCAGCGGCACCCCTTTTTATTTCCAGGAATCAGCACTTTTCATTCCTTATTTGATCAATGCAAAAAGAAGCGGCAGTGAATTTTCTGACAATCTCTGCACCCCGCACTTCCACGGTTCGTTCAGGCACCATCTGAAATCTGTGTTTCTGGAAGCACCTATAGCTTGTGCTATGCTGTTTCTATCTTCAGCTGGAATTTATGTCTGATGGGCAATATTCTTCCATAGCAGGCCATGAAAAGAGATGATTTGGAAAAATTCAGAGCTTGCTTTCTTACAGTCAAGGTCCTTTGGGAATTTGCATCTGAAACACACATAAAATGGATGACACCCAATTAATTAATTATTTCCAATTTTGACAGTCAGGCCCTGCCACACTATTGATTTCCCATGTACAAGTGACCCTAAGCCACAGTTCTCAAAGTGTTTCTCACTTTCAGGTTTCAAGCAGAAAAACGAAAGCGCTGGTTTTGGACTATTATGGGAACAGATGATTTATATTGGACTTGGGTCTGCCCGTGGCTCCTCTTAGTTTCAGTCTTACATAGCCACTTTGATTTTCTTCTTCTCACCTTCCACCTTCTTCTCTTCAGATCAGCTTCCTTTCTGATGTTTTCTGCTCTGCTATTTTATCTCCGAAGTCCCATCCCATTTCTCTGCCCATATTCCATGAACAATGGCCTCATGTTGGGGTAGAGAGGACACAGAGTGAGTGTGTCAGAAAATTTGGATGTCATAATTTCCCCATAATGGAGTCACAGCATGGTGGGATTCAGTCACTATTTCATAATTAGCATTTGAAATATAAAATTAAGCCTGAGTGACATCACCTTCAGAAGGCCACAAGAGACAATCCTTCAATCCCCAGAAACCTGAAGCACAGTATCAGAAAAAAGGAAAGGAACCCTTGTCAGTTTTGCAACTATTATGATCATTACATGTTGTCCTCAAAAGAGTGGAAAAAACCCAAAGAACTCTACATTTTAAGTAAATTTTAAGCCAGGAAGATTAATGCATGCTTTTATCATCATTTTACAGAACAATTCATACTGAAGCTCTTAGGTTCAAGCCCATTGGGCCAGAGCCCAGCAGGGTCAAAGTACCTGTGAGAAAGGCAAAATGAAACAACACCTTGTCAAGCACTCAGTAGGAATCCTTCTAGGGTGTCACCTGGTTAATGCAGTAAAAGCTAAACCAGGCAGCCAAAAAAGATGCACATTCACAGTCAAAAAATGTCACTGCTGAGGTGGAACTTACAAAGGCAAGAAGAAATGAAAGATTTATGATTCATTTCACATAGGCATGGAGGACAGTATGAAAAGTGTTAGTTTTCAGACTCCAAAGAGTGAGCAAATATTTATCTGGCAAATAAGATACAAAGAGAGGACGGGGAAGTACAGGTGTCCATAAACTGTCCATATTGCTGCAGCATTTTAGTTGATTATGAAAGTTTGGTATGAAAACCTTAAAAGACAGTGTAAAAGATACTGAGATAACTGTGTTATACCACAACTCATAGCCAACTTAAGCAAAGAGAAACTATAAACCTTAATTTTTTATTGAAAATACATGTTAGTCTGCCCAGTGTTTTAGTTCCTTGAAAACCTAAATTGGAGAATAAGGTATTTATTTGCAACTAATTACTGAACTACTGCTATACTTGGTTTTGACCCTGGGAACTGAAGAATACTGGGTGGGAACCATAAACCAGTGGAAGGCAGGTTTGGTGTTGCGTGTTGCAGCAAGGAGGGTTGCTGCGTTGTTTCTTTTGTTATTTTTGCTGTTGTATTCCTTTTCTTTAACAGGGGTCTCTGTGAAAAGGGATTGCACACTCACATGCATTGTCTGGGAAGGTGCTGCAAATTCCCAGGATGAATTTACAGTTACCATAGCAAATGTAACGTCTGCCACACATGGATCCATTAAAACAGTTCCTTCAAAACCAGTGCTACCAGATGAATGCATTTTATGATTACAAAGCGGAAGAGCAAACTATTTTACGTGGCCACTAATTGTCAGTGGTTTCCTTATGTTTCCCAGACATTCTCAAAGATAGTGGGAAATGGTTTCTTCATATATGGATGTCTTTGAGTTTTTCATTCACAGTTCCTTTCACTGTGGGAAGAATAATCATGATCTCAAAAAACTTCATGAACTGGAACTTTGTAAAGACTACTCAAAGAAACTTTATAAACTATTTCTAGGTTTGGTATTTTCTTCAGTAATTTCACAATATTTCAATATTTTGTTGAGACCATTTAACAAGCAGTATGCATAGCTATCACTATAGATAACATTTTGAAATAAAAGGTTGTTTCAAACACAAGAGTGGTATTTTTTGCTTTAAAATGCCAAAATGAAACATTTAGATCATTTAAAAAAAAAAAACATAAAATTTGTTCTGCTATAAAACATCACAGGCATTTCCTATGCATTGTTTTAGTTTTGATGAATTGGCATTTTCAGATAAAGAATGCTTAGCTTCAGAATTCCCAGTTATCCCTAAACTAAATTTATCATATCATTGCACCACTGCCAGGAGAACAGTTCAAGGTGCACAGCTGTCAGCATCCTTTGGTCCCAAGGTGCCATATAAGGACAATTCATTTTCTCTTATTCTCCATCTTGCAAATCTTTTTATAACCGCATTGCCATTTCTGCAGCAGAAGAGATCTCTTGGGACTTCCAAGAACCATGCAGATGGCTTTAAGGTAAAGGCAGAAAAAGCAAACAACAAGCACTGAATCAAATTTGCCTGTATCTGCAAATAGTTTGTTTTAAAGGACGTTATGCCTTTGCATCACAGATGCAGGGGCTGTGAATATGTGCAAAGAGGTCAGACAAGGTCATTGACACAATATTCTGTACGCCTCCAACATCCCCATGAAGCGAGTGAGCTGTTGTACAGTTATATCACTAGAGAAATACCCAAACCCTGCCTTGTGAAATCTGTGCCAAAATACTATACCTGCAAATAAACCTTTCTAGACTGCACCAGTTCCCAGTGGTCTCTCATGATCTCTCCTCTTTGCCTCCTTCCCTCTCCCTTTCTCCTAAAACCACAGCATGCCCAGCTGCTGAGCAAGAGGAGCTGCATGGGTGCTAAAGCGGGGCGAGCCAGAGCCGTGACCCAGGAAGCCAGGAAAGGCCTGATGGGCTGAAGTTTGAATGTTGAACCAAAGTCTCTCACTATGATCTCCTGCCCTGCTCTGCTTTAGCCTTGTGGTTGAGTGTGTCACTGCACCACAGGCACAAGGCTGCTGTGTCAGTCTGGCTGCTGCAATTCATCCTTTGCAGGTTCTCTAAAACATGACTGAGGCCATGGTATTCACTGACAACAAAGTCATGAGACCCCGATGAGCTTTGATTTGAAACTCTGTGAGAAGCAGGAGAGCTGAGCTGACACACTGGTGACTGCCAGGGTTGCCCATAGGAGGTGTGCCTGGACTTCCGTAAGCATCAATATCTTCCTGACTGTTGTTGCAGCGCATCGAAGAAGGTACAAATATCTGAAATCTCAACCCTTAGCAAGTTGGGATGAGGTCTTCCAGCAAAGTAAAGATTTAAACAGTATTAGTGCTGCATTGAAAGAGCTTAACACCTGAGAAGAAACCCAAATTATTCCAGTTTTATAGATGGGAAGGGAAATGTGCTTTCACCAGGCCTGCTGTGTGGTTTTCTTTCCCCTTCAGCTTCATTTCTCAGCTGCTTCAGTTTCAGGCAGTTGTAGTCCATTTGTTACTAGCTGATTTCCCCCATACGTGCTGCAAGGTCTGCATCATCTTGGTGGTAACAGAGTGATAGAGAGGAGCGACCGGCGGATCTTCAGCTCACTGCTTCAGTCCACGTTGTCTGCAGCTCATCTCGCAGCCTCCTGCAGATGTTGAGCAGGTTATGAGGGGTAGAAGTGGTGGTGTTCCCTGTCACTACGTGCTGTATGTGCTCCATGCTTACGCACTCAGATAGCTGTACTGAAACAGCAGTATTTTGTGCTGAGCCTTCTTCTCGCTCTCCTCCCCGCCTGTGGCCAGGCAGCCTTCCTGCCCCCTTCCTCCACCACTTCCCAGCTCATCCTCCCACAGCCTTATGCACTTCCCAGGTCAGTAGCCTGTCGTATTTCTTTCTCCTACCTGCAAAACCATGTTCTTCTACCTCTTATTCAGCTAAGTCATTGCTGCACCAAAGCCTGGAGTCAGCAAAAGGTCAGTTTATTTTTATGAATGTTTACATTAAATACAACCTGCCCAAACACAGCCTCTTCTTAGTGAGGCTAACAAAACAAAACATATTCAGCGCTTGTGGGCCAAGTCATTTTGAAAGTATGACAAGCCAAAAAAAGTTAGGAAAGCATTCCAGAAGTGAAGGGTGGAATGTTTTGACACACCGTGCACTCAGCTCCGATCGATCAGGTGTCCAGGGGGAAAAACTCTGCCATAGCGTAAGGCGAAACAGGCAAAACTTCAGAAGACAGGGCTTATTTGGGGCAATTTTTTGAGGCATAGAGATGAAACTGGGGATCCTGGAAGCCAGGTTCAAGTCCAACTATGGAGCAGCTACTGCTGTTTCATAAAACTGTAAGTTTTGGCATCAAAAGCTATCGGAGGAGCGGGACTAAATGGATCTCCACATGGAGTAACTAAGAAAACATGTGTTTTTATTTTCAAAGAACAGCTGAGGTTGGGTCAGCTGGTTGTGATAAAGGAGGCTTCAGTGTTTCTGGACTGATATATAGGGAAGGATTATGGGGTGCTCCAAAAGTCAATGGAAAAGCAATTCCAAAATAACTTAGCAATTCTAAGTTCCTTTGGTATTTGTTGTAATAATATTTGTTACTGGAAATTTATTTGGTACAAAATGTAAATGTTATCTATCATGCTTCCTTTGGTATTCAGTATTGTAAAATTAATGTGCTGGGGGTTTTTTGCACTGTAAACTGCAATGCTTTTGAGCAGTGAGAACACCGTGAAACAGAAGGATTAAGAGCTCACTGGGGGCACATCAAGTTTTGTGCCGTCACAGTTATATCTCCAGGCTATCATGACTATATTAATATATTATAGCATGGGAGGGCTGTCAGGGTGAGCTCAGAAGGAACCAAGCCCACTCTTACCAGACTGTTCAGACACCAATTTACAGCCCAAACCTAGGGAGCGTGTAGTTCTGTGTGATAACATGTAGGTTATGTTTTAGTGTGATAGTCACTCTGAGAGGGAAAAAAATTGTGGTTTTGACCTGGGGTAAATCTGTTTTATTACCCCATAGTTACCCCTTTAAATTGTATCCTGCGTTCCCTCTTTCCTGTTTTCTTCCTAAATTCCCTCTCTTTTCTGCTTCTTTTCCCTCCACTATTGTCCTCTTTTGCACACTAAATTCCTGAACAATAACCCACTTTTCAGAGGAGTAACCTAGAAATCAGAGATGTGTACTGGGATGTGAAATGAATGCACTGCAGGTACCTCCAGTTAAAAATTTCAGGAATCTTTGCTCTGGTGCAGCTTTCCAAAAACAGTCTGCTTGTGCTTTCTAGTATGTAGGGGAAACCTCCCTTGTCACTGGCACCACATAAGACTCTGCAGCTTGATTTCATGCCACATCTTCCAAGAATAACTTTTTTTTTTTTTTTTAAAAGCAAAGAATAGGGCAACCCTTTTCAGAGGCAACCTTCTTCTTTGCCTCTGACTCTGCTTTCCACCAGCTCTGAGGTGGAATCTGTCCCTGCTCCAACAGGTAAACCAGCAAACTGAAAGTATTTCTCTGCAACAGAGGATCTTTCTTTCCTCTTTCTTAAGAACCTAGTTTTTGTTGTATTAAACACCCAATCCATAAAAAGGGCAGCTCTTGGGCATTTCTTCAGGACTCATCTTTAGATACTGCCATGGATCTCACCAGCTCTTTGCTTCTCAGGACCCCTGTCTTGCTGTGTCCCCTCTGTACGTGCCTTCCTGAGCCTGCAGGTTTCAGTGGGTGTCCACCAAGGTGCAAAGAGTGCTGAGCACCCCAAAGGCTCTGACTAGAAAGACCAGCTTCTGCAAAAGGCCCACCAAAATCCCAAAGTAAACAAAAAAGAACAAACAGCCACACACATCTGTACTGCTTTCAGAGACAGAGGCTTTGCCCATTTTATTCTAATACTCTTACAATGCAAATGGTTTAATTATGTGTTATATCACCCTAGCAAAAAACCTTTTCCTTTAGCCTTTTCTATGATGCTGGGCCTCACTATGGAGTTTATAAGAGCCGGCTGCCAGTGCCACCTGTTTTGTTGTATGTGATTTGTGTTTTATTTCTACTGAGATGGAAATGCCTCATTTGCTTCTTATTCATCACTATCTTTTCTCAACTAGTATAGGATTGTCAGGAAGGTGATATCAAAGCACAAAAGACAATCTTAAAGCAGGTCAAGAGAATAAGCAAACAAGCTGTGGCGATGGAGCCTTTTTGACAGTGGGATTCTGACTGACCTTGAAAAAACAACCCAAAGTTTGAAATTATGGGAGTCTGATCCTGCACGAAGCATCCTCCAACCCCATGATTAGGTCAGTGAAAGACTGAGTATTCGAATGATCTCTGTACATCATATCCAATGGATGGGAACCACAAATCTGAGAGTACCAGAGAAAATGGAAGGTGAAGATGAATTTTTAAACCCCATGCAAACACAACTAAAAACCTCAGAAAATGTAATTATACGCCCAGAAAATGTAATTATACGCCAACTTAATAAAGTACCTTATTGTGACATTAGAAATTAGTCTCTATTAACTCAGAAGCATTAATTTTCAAACAGCAGAAAAGAAAAAAAAAGAGAAAAAATTTAAAAGTAATAATCTTTGTTGCTTTATCAGTGAAGCCCAGGTGAAGAACTCACTGTTTGTGGTAGCTAAATATTTGGATTTTACATGAGCTACAGGAAATGAAACAAGTCACCTGAAAAGATTAACTATCCATTTTCTAGGGTTGATGAGTTGACAGCTCCACAGTGTTTCCCAGATCAGGTTAGAGGCAGCACAATAGTACCTTATTGAGGAGGAAGTACCACTAACTAATGAGAGAAAATTGAAAAGTTGCTATAGTGTGTCACAAAGGAGGATTCTGTTAGATGTGCCTCTTAATGCAAACAAATGCACCTGCAACCTGCCCAGGAATTTATGCAGAATTCTCCCTCCTCCTCCATTTTCTTAATAGCAACTGGAATGAGCTGAAAAGGTGTATTTACAGGAATCGGAAAATGAGGATTGTTTGTAATTTAATAAAAGTTCCATTTTTAAAGGAAAAAATATGAGTTAGGGTATAAGACAAGTAAAATGTGACTTAAAAGGGTTCCTTAAAATGCTATCCAAACAGGTATGTTTTCTAGAAATAAAAACAAACTTGAGAACAAAGGCCTTGCAATTTCAGTAGTATCCAGGCATGTAAATTGATCTACTTTGTTTGTTTTGAGCCACCCTTTAAGTTATGGTGTGGTGCAGAGTGGGAATCAGCTTATAACACCAAGACTTCAGTGGGTAGAAAGGTAAAATAAAGGTTCCCAGAAATGCCATTCTGAATTCCCAGAAAGGTGATGACCATTCTGCAAGAATGAGTGTTTGAGAAGCCTAAGCTTATGAAATTATATTTAAAGACTTATTTCTGTCTCTAAGCATTTATTTGCCAGCAAATAAGGAAAATCAGTGGTTTCCAAGATCATGGTTGTTGTATTTGTAATTTGTGCATTTGTGTTTTCCTTGCTTAGGATGTTAACTCTGTAACTGATGGTCAGCAGGCAGCCCTGCAGGTCAGGTGGTGATTTAATGCACAAAGATGAGCTTTTGTGGAATCAGTTGTAGGCCTGGAGCCTTTCCTAAGGTTTTTTTTCTTCCTTGTTTGTCAACAGAGAAACAGCAAGAACCAACAAAACCATGCTTGTTTTTCATAGCGCTGAACATGGAAGATATAAAAAATTCTCAAGTACTTCATCTCAAGAGAAGAAATCAGCAAGAGGAAGAAAGCCAGAATCTCCCTCTCTCCAGAAGGTTTCTACCAGCAGCTAATTCTCAATCCAATATGGTGTTTACAAGTTTGGAGGAAATCTGCCTAAACCTAGACTAATGCCACTAACTTTCCAAATGTTTCTCATTTTGCAAATAGCTTCTCATTTTGGGTCCCAGCCTGGCTGTGAACAGCAGGTGAACGGGTCTTCAGTGTCACACAGACTTTCTGCAACAAGGAGGGCTTCACAACAGAAAACAGACTGTGAATGAAAGTTGTGAGGGGGTTAAAAGAGTGACGACAGCAACACTTGTGTGCAGAACATCTTCCTGTGAGCAACCTCACTACTAAAATTTGGCTACACAAATACAAATGGAAGGCAGTAATAAAAGAGCACAGTGATGTATCACCGATAGTTTAGGGGGTCGGCAGGCTAATCCCCTTGGTCAGCATTTGCTGTTCATTGTGTAGGAAATGTGCCACGTAAACAGCTTTGAACCAAACAGGACATTCAGATTCAAGTGTGTGAGTGAAGGGTCTTCCCGTCTCTTTCCAGTCATAGTGAAAAAACCCTGCTGCAAACTGTGAGTGTGGCACCACTTCCCACCAACCAGCAACGACTGGCCACGATGTGCGAGAAATCACTCCGATGTTTATGCAGGGAAGGAAAGTATGAACACAGCATCTTCAGCCACAGGGATACAGCTGAACGCAAACCTCTGAAATGATTCCTCTGTTAGCCATTCACCTTCTCTGACATCCATCTCCCATAGCAGGTAGGAAATCCAGTGAATGTTGGCATGACAGCCTTAGTGCATGGCTACAGTGCAATGATAGCCAGCCATTTTAATGATTTATCTCTGAATGTGTTTCTGAGACATGTGCGACATGTCACAGCAAATTACTTTGGTGTGAAGGAGGCTTCAAAAAACAGTTCCTTAAATGTCATGGCACTGGTCCAATTTTACTTCATTAAGTTACTGCAGTGTAAACCAGAAGTAAAGCAGTTCTGAGGACTATAATTGCTCCACAGTTTAGCGGTGACCTTCCAGCTACAGTGCAGTGACTGTCAAAAAGACCCTTCACAATCATCGAGGCTCAATTTTCATGTGCAACACACCATTTCTTTTTTGTTTCAAATTCACCGTTGATAAACATGAAGGATAATTTCTTTTTAGAGCTGAGGAAGTGTGTACAAACTTGTTCAAAGAAATGTAAGGATTAAAACCAAATATTGTCATTTCAAGAGCAAGTTCTCCTGTAATACATATTAACACACCTTTTTTAATGGAGCAGAAAAGGTTTTAAATAGCAGTAAATGACATAACAGATTAAAAATGCAATTTTTGAATGCAAGTAGTAATAGACTCACTGCTAAAGTTAAGGTCTGCTAGGTTTGTTTACTATAGAAATTTGAATATATTTTTCTTCACCCGCTGGCTATGAAGTCAAATTCAGCTGCCAAAATCCAGGGCCATATTTCACAAGGGCCTCAGTGTGCCCTGCAGATTTGTGCCACTAACTCTTTGCATGCTCCCTTTCTGGTGCCAAAGAATTTGTACATTCAAAATTCAGAGTCAGAAATGTCATTTTTATGCAATGTGGCACCAATTCAGCAAAAACATGTATATGCATGTTTAAACCTCAGTGGCCTAATTGGGGTTTAACGCACCAAAGCTAGACTAGCTATTCCCAGTTACCATGGCCACTGGAGCATCTACCATAGGTCATTACCATGCTTTTCAATTTTTCAGGTTATGGTGCAGATATTTTCTGTGAACGCTCTTGGATAGCTCATGGATGGTGTCCAGTGGCTGCAGAGTGGAATATTAACGGAAGAGGGATCTGGTCCATCAGCAGGCACCTAGATTTTCTGTGCTTAATGAAGCAGCCTTCCTGATTTTGGAGCTTTCACCTATTTCAATTGTAATGCACCCAAAAGCTCAAGGGCTGAAAGAGATGAAAATGTTTGGAAACTGCCTCTGAAAATTTGGCTCTAAACCTATCTCCCTGTAATTTCTCCACCAGGGAAGCAGCAGAATATTTAGGCTCAGTACTTCAGGGCAGAACCGCTGTGGTGATAAATCAGATACTGATCTGAGGGTATGAGGTAAGCCCAATTACAACAGCAACAGAGCTGCCTCTCACTGGTGACTTTATATCAACATTTTGGGCTAATCACCTTAGCTGGGTAAGTGCTCGTAAATCAAGAGCTGCTTGGAAATTGTCTGTTTTTCTCTTCGCGTGGCTGAGATGCTCAGGGCAGCTCTTCAGCAGAGCCCCCCACTGCAAGGTGGAAAGTGCTGTGGGGAAGATGGGAACCAGGGACTTCTCATGGCAAAAAAGCACAAGTTAGCAGCTGTAACAATACTTTAAAAAGGAGGCCACAAGAAACAGTATTGCTTCTTATGTAACTGCAGCCGAACTCTGAAGCCAGGGCTTCTCCCTCACTCTTCCCTTATGAAAGGCAGTGAAAGGTCTCTCTGCAGACAGATAAAAGAAGGGGTGGAAGAGCTCATCCTATGGGAAAACCCTTCACACCCTTCTGCTGTGATGGCTCGTCACAGGCAGATTAGTGCAGGCCAATCAGCTTTCAAGAGACATCTATCTATGCTCTTCTCTGGCTTCCCCACCACAATGACCTCAGTGGTGGTGGCCCCGAAACTGCGGTGGGGAGAGGGGAAGCCTGGCTGGAGGTGGTCCCTGCAGCACTGCAGAGATGCTGGGGACAGTCGGTGGAGATACCCTGAAACAAGAGTCACCATCCACTGCCGTGGGGACCCATCATATCAGCTCTTGTAAGAGGAACAAGAAACAGAAAAGACAATTGAAATGGTTTTTACAAGGATTTGTTTTCTTTTTAAGCATATGTGAACACAGTCCACTGTATAGAGGTTATAAATAGGCAGAAGATATGGGAAGTGGTATAATGTGGTGTACTCGTATTTTAAATCCTATAGGGTGACCCTATATTTGAAGCAGTGTAAAACAGAGGGCAACAGAGATACAGAGCAGTTTTCAGAGAGTAAGCATTTTCTGCTTGATTAAGGGAAACTGCAGATCTCTAAAATGAGCCAGCCTTAAGAGTCTGGACAACAGACAGTCACTTGAGAAGTCATGGCAGTCCGGTGAAGTTCCCACTGCCTGGAAAAGGGGAAACATAACCCCCATTTTTCAAAAGGGAAAAAAGGAAGACCCGGGGAACTACAGGCCAGTCAGTCTCACCTCTGTGCCTGGGAAGATCATGGAACAGATCCTCCTGGAAGCCGTGCTAAGGCACATGGAGGACAGGGGAGGTGATTCGAGACAGCCAGCATGGCTTCACCAAGGGCAAGTCCTGCCTGACCAACCTAGTGGCCTTCTGTGATGGAGTGACTACATCAGTGGACATGGGAAGGGCTACAGATGTCATCTATCTGGACCTCTGTAAGGCCTTTGACATGGTCCCTCACAACATCCTTCTCTCTAAACTGGAGAGGTATGGATTTGATGGGTGGACTGTCTAGTGGGTGAGGAATTGGTTAGATGGTTGCATCCAGAGGGTAGTGGTCAATGGCTCAATGTCCAGATGGAGATTGGGGACGAGTGGCGTCCCGCAGGGGTCCGTATTGGGACCGGTACTGTTTAATATCTTCATCAATGACACAGACAGTGGGATCAAGTGCACCCTCAGCAAGTTGGCAGATGACACCAAGCTGAGAGGTGTGGTCGACACGCCAGAGGGACAAGATGCCATGCAGAGGGACCTGGACAAGCTGGAGAAGTGGGCCCGTGTGAACCTCATGAGGTTTAACAAGGCCAAGGGCAAGGTCCTGCACCTGGGTCGGGGCAGCCCCCAGTATCAATACAGGCTGGGGGATGAAGGGATTGAGAGCAGCCCTGCCGAGAAGGACTTGGGGGTACTGGTGGATGAAAAGCTGCACATGAGCCAGCAATGTGTGCTCGCAACCCAGAAGGCCAGTCGTATCGTGGGCTGCATCAAAAGAAGCGTGGCCAGCAGGTCGAGGGAGGGGATTCTGCCTCTCTGCTCTGCTCTGGTGAGACCCCACCTGGAGTACTGCGTCCAGCTCTGGAGCCCTCAGCATAAGAAAGACACGGACCTGTTGGAGCGGGTCCAGAGGATGGCTACAAAAATGATCAGGGGGATGGAAGACCTCTCCTATGAAGCAAGGCTGAGAGAGTTGGGGTTGTTCAGCCTAGAGAAGAGAAGGCTTTGGGGAGACCTTCTTGGAGCCTCTCAGTACTTAAAGGGGGCTTATCAAAAAGATGGTGGCAAACTTTTTGGCAGGGCCTGTTGCGACCGGACAAGGGGGAATGGCTTTAAACTAAAGGGGGTTAGATTTAAACTAGATAGAAGGAAGAAATTTTTTGCGCTGAGGGTGGTGAAACACTGGAAGAGGTTGCCCAGAGAGGTGGTGGATGCCCCATCCCTGGCAACATTCCAGGTCAGGTTGGATGGGGCTCTGAGCGACCTGATCTAGTTGAAGATGTCCCTGCCTGCGGCAGGGGGTTTGGACTAGATGACCTTTAGAGATCCCTTCCAGCCCAAACTATTCTATGATTCTATGATTCACTACCTTTAACTGTGCAGGAATTGGGACACCCAGTGAAATTACCGAGAATCATGTTCAAAACAGACACAAGGGAGTTCTTTCTAACAGACGGCATAATTCAACCCAAGGGTTTGTTGCCATAGGATACTGCATAGGCCAAAAGTATAAATGGGTTCAAAAAAGGATTAATCAAATTTATGGAAGATAGGTCCATTGGTGGCTATTAAAACAACAGTCCAGATATAATGTCTAGCATTAGGGAGTCCCTAAACTGTTCACTGCCAGGATCTGGGGGATTATAGGATGGGAAGGAATGTCCCATACATGCCATATTTCTTTTCTTTTCCAAAGCATCTGCCACTGGCCACTGCTGAAGGCAGGATATTGGGCTAAACAGATGTGTGTTCACAGCTCACAGCAGTTTCCATGTTCCTCACAGAACCGGGAACTGGTGTTGCCTCATTTCAAGCTTCTATTTGCTTTCAAGCAAGCTCTTAAGCCACACTCTGCTCACAAGTATCTGACTACCTGCCAGTCAAGCATTAAGCAGCATCATTAACATCTGTCACCAACACTTGGACTTTCTTTAGTGAAATGTTTTGGAATGCTTTCAGATTTTTTTTCTTGTTAACCCCAGAGATTTTTTTCCTGCTCTAGAAATCAGCTGTCCCCTTGTCTCTGGCAGAAAGCTGTTTCTACCATATTTTCATACTCTCCTGCAAACTGCAGCTTCCTCACTCAACACTTTGTGTATTGTCAGAGCTACAGTGATTTTCAGTTACAACATTTTAAAAACTGCTCCGAACTTCAAGTGCTCTGAATTCAATTTAAAGTTAAAAATATTTTAAACTACTCTTAGCTTGACTTCTTCAAAGCTTAAAATAAACCACACTGTATCTGAGCTGGTGCAACTTGGAAATGCAAAGGGACCTTTGAGCAGATATGGAGACTTCCCAAGAGCGACCTCCTTTGATGCATGAAGCAGAACTGTGCTGGGTGATGGCCAAAAACGCTTATGTGCATGGGAGGGGGGCACATGGCTGGGGACATGCTGTCAAGCTAGGCAGCAACTGGGATTTGTGACTTCTGGCTGTGCTTTACATGTGTGGGACTTGGCCACAGCAGCAGGGGCGGCAGGAAGCAGCAACTGAGCCTTGTGCTGGGTGCGTGAGACCCAATGGCTCTGCGTGTAGGCTGAGTGAAACCTCTGTCAAAGTCATGTAAAGACATTTTGTAGTAAATGAGAATAATTGCTTGGGATTCAGCTCCAAAACCTTATCCGCTGTGCTCCTTGCATTCCAGTCCATGAAAATCTGGTTTAGATCTGCCACACTACTGTAAGTGTCTCAGAGTATGTCCCACAGACAGATCTGCTAAGGGGATCAGTACAAGAGTCTGCAGTTTATACGGGGATGAAGGCATCAAGATCTGTTCTACCTCTGCTCAAGCCCAAAAACCCAGCTCTTATTAGTTCAGACAGAACAAGTGCTGATTTTCAGTGCAGCTATTCTGTTTTGATCTTTCCAGAAATGCACAGATGGCAAATAGTCTCAGACTTCCTCAAAAGTATTGAATATATTTAATTCTGTGATGGGACACCATCTCTACTTTTAACAGTGACAGGACACAGAAGGGACATAACAATAATCTCTGATATGTCAGAATTTCTCCTAGTTAGCAGAGAAACCCAATAAAAAATGTATCCTCAGCATAAGCCAGGGGAAGCTCTGCCCTTCCAAAGATCACATCCGTTTACCTCAGCATTCAAGCCATGGAGAATGTCATTTAGTAAATCCTGCAAATGAAAAGGAATGTGCCAGTGAAAGACTCCACCACTCAGGTGCAGCGTATGAAGCTGATTTTGCAGTCATTATAGATGGAAAATGAAGTGAGGGACCTCTGCATGAAGCCTTCAGCCATGGAGGAAAAGCTACCTGGAAACAATAGTCCTCGAGCCTGAGAGCAATATTGATGCTAAGGGAAATGGTGATAAGGACTGGCTATTTCAAGGCTAATTAAGTCAGGCACAATGTGCACTAAAGCCAGCTCCTGCTCCAGAGTTAAATCATCCACCCGGTGCTCAGGTATTGCTCCCCGATGCTCCTCTGCATGAGCGAGGCCAGTGTTGTTCAGCTGTGGGTTTTGAAAATGCTGTCCAAGCTCTAGCAGAAACTCACCATGTTAAAAACACCACTGTGGGATATTCATAGCTCAAGATACTCCAGTAAAAAAAGTTGTAATGTTAACAGTTTGGAACGCAAAATGATGCAATCAGCAAAGGGAGGCCAATTCATCACACGTTTCCTGGGCACCTTAGGATGGACCGACTGCCCCTCAGGAGGTTACGGCTTCTCTCCATTGACATGGAGAGCCTGTGGATGAGGTTAGAAATCTAACATATGAATGATTACGATAAAACATACGAATGATTACGAGCCAGGGAAAATCTCCATCCCTTATTGGATGCAGGGGGGAACATTGTCACCGAGGATGAGGAAAAGGCTGAGGTACTCAATGCCTTCTTTGCCTCAGTCTTTAACAGGCAGACCAGTTATCCTCAGGGTACTCGGCCCCCCGAGCTGGAAGACAGGGACGGCGAGCAGGATGAACCTCCCATAATCCAAGAGGAAACAGTCAATGACCTGCTATGCCACCTGGATGCTCACAAGTCTATGGGGCCGGATGGGATCCACCCGAGAGTGCTGAGGGAGCTGGCGGAGGTGCTCGCCAAGCCACTTTCCATCATTTATCAGCAGACCTGGTTAATGGGGGAGGTCCCAGACGACTGGAGGCTTGCCAATGTGACGCCCATCTACAAGAAGGGCCGGAAGGAGGATCCGGGGAACTACAGGCCTGTCAGCCTGACCTCGGTGCCGGGGAAGATTATGGAGCGGTTCATCTTGAGGGCGCTCACAAGGCATGAGCGGGACAACCAGGGGATCCGGCCTAGCCAGCACGGATTCATGAAAGGCAGGTCCTGCCTGACCAACCTAATCTCCTTCTATGACCAGGTGACCCGCCTAGTGGATGAGGGAAAGGCTGTGGATGTGGTCTACCTGGACTTCAGTAAGGCCTTTGACACCGTCTCCCACAGCATTCTCCTCGAGAAGCTGGCGGCTCACGGCTTAGACAGGTGCACTCTGCGCTGGGTCAAAAACTGGCTGGACGGCCGGGCCCAGAGAGTTGTGGTGAATGGAGTCAAATCCAGTTGGTGGCCGGTCACGAGCGGTGTTCCCCAGGGCTCAGTACTGGGGCCGGTCTTGTTCAATATCTTTATCAATGGTCTGGATGAGGGGATTGAGTGCACCCTCAGTAAGTTTGCAGAGGACACCAAGTTGGGCGGGAGTGTTGATCTGCTCGAGGGTAGGAAGGCTCTGCAGAGGGACCTGGACAGGCTGGATCGATGGGCCGAGGCCAACTGTATGAGATTCAACAAGGCCAAGTGCCGGGTCCTGCACTTCGGCCCCAACAACCCCATGCAGCGCTACAGGCTTGGAGAAGAGTGGCTGGAAAGCTGCCCAGCAGAGAAGGACCTGGGGGTGTTGGTCGACAGCCGGCTGAACATGAGCCGGCAGTGTGCCCAGGTGGCCAAGAAGGCCAATGGCATCCTGGCCTGTATCAGAACTAGTGTGGCCAGCAGGAGTAGGGAAGTGATTGTCCCTCTGTACTCGCCCTGGTGAGGCCGCACCTCGACTACTGTGTTCAGTTTTGGGCCCCTCACTACAAGAAGGACATCGAGGTGCTGGAGCATGTCCAGAGAAGGGCAACGAGGCTGGTGAGGGGTCTGGAGCACAAGTCTTATGAGGAGCGGCTGAGGGAACTGGGGTTGTTCAGCCTGGAGAAAAGGAGGCTGAGGGGAGACCTCATCGCTCTCTACAACTACCTGAAAGGAGGTTGTAGCGAGGTGGGTGTCGGTCCCTTCTCCCAAGTAACAAGCGATAGGACGAGAGGAAATGGCCTCAAGTTGCGCCAGGGGAGGTTTAGATTGGATGTAAGGAAAAATTTCTTTACTGAAAGAGTGGTTAAACATTGGAACAGGCTGCGCAGGGAAGTGGTTGAGTCCCCATCCCTGGAAGTATTTAAAAGACGAGTAGATGAGGCACTTAGGGACATGGTTTAGTGGGCATGGTGGTGTTGGGTCGACGGTTGGACTCGATGATCTTAGAGGTCTTTTCCAACCTCAATGATTCTATGATTCTATGATTCTATGATTACAGCTGGTGAAATAGATGTAATCCTAAAAACTTAACCCCATTCTCTGTGATGTTAACTGGAGTTACTCTGTTGCCCTCAGTAAAATCCAAACTGGGCATGTGCCTGTTATTTAGTTTACCTCCTACTAAATCCACCAATCTTTCTTTCCTCCCCCAAGAAATGAAACCAAGTTAATATAACAATAATACCCATTGTTCACAGAGTACTAATAATGTGCCCTGCTTGGCTACCGTACAGATGACAGAATGAGGCTAAGCCTAGCACTTTTCCAAGAAGTTGTGCTGGCAGCACTTATGCTGTTTATATAAAAATAAATAAATAATTTTAATGCCCCCAATGGTAAGCTGAAAAAATAACAATCTCTGCCAAGCAAAAGAAAGATGAAGTTGGTGTAGGAAAATAAGTTAGGGACATTTAAGAGAACATTAGAAGTAACAGAAAATACATAAATTAAAAAATAACTAAAAACATATGATAGCAGAAATACATTATCATGTGTGTAACCACTGGGGTGTTTAATTATCATTTATTATGTACATAATTTGCCTGTCGGAAAAGGACCTGGGGCTGCTGGTTGACAGCTGGCTGAGTATGAGCCGGCAGTGTGCCCAGGCGGCCAAGAAGGCCAATGGCATCCTGGCCTGTATCAGAACTAGTGTGGCCAGCAGGAGTAGGGAAGTGATCGTGCCCCTGTACTCGGCACTGGTGAGGCTGCACCTCGACTACTGTGTTCAGTTTTGGGCCCCTCACTACAAGAAGGACATCGAGGTGCTGGAGCGTGTCCAGAGAAGGGCAACGAGGCTGGTGAGGGGTCTGGAGAACAAGTCTTATGAGGAGCGGCTGAGGGAACTGGGGTTGTTTAACCTGGAGAAAAGGAGGCTGAGGGGAGACCTCATCGCTCTCTACAACTACCTGAAAGGAGGTTGTAGCGAGGTGGGTGTTGGTCTCTTCTCCCAAGGAACTAGCGATAGGACGAGAGGAAATGGCCTCAAGTTGCACCAGGGGAGGTTTAGATTGGACATGAGGAAAAATTTCTGTACTGAAAGAGTGGTTAAACATTGGAACAGGCTGCCCAGGGAAGTGGTGGAGTCCCCATCCCTGGAGGTATTTAAAAGACGCGTAGATGAGGCACGGTGGTGTTGGGTTTACAGTTGGACTCGATGATCTTATAGGTCTTTTCCAACCTTAATGATTCTATGAGTCTATGATTCTTTCACTAATATGCATAAATTCTAAGTCTTCATCACTTGCTTTTGTACAAGGTTTGCAGTAATTGCATCTATTCACGTTCGACAAACTGCAAATGACAGAGACAGAAGCTTTGAATAATCTGTTTTCACACTTCAGACATCTCTTCTGGTTTTCCCTGTTAGTACTTTTCTATTTCTGCAGGAGCAGTCTCTCATAACACACAGCAGTATTTCTGACACCTGCATTGAATGACTCATGCAATGACCCACAAATACCTTTCAAGACTCTCATGAATATCCACATGGGGACACATAATTACCAAATGAAGTGTATTGCAGTTGCTGTTAGATGAATATTTGTTCTTTTGAAGAACTGTGTTAGACCTGACGTACCCCGGTCAGAGGTAAAGGCTGTCCAGGAAGGGAGCGTAGGAGACCTACATTAACACTACAGGGCATTTGAATTTTAATTCAGATCAGGAGTGTGCTTTCGAAGCAAATCTCCCATTCATCCCCATTTATTTCATTTTGGCCTGCCTGATGCAGTCCAGCTGCTCTTGGGTATTTCATCTGTGGGATCAGATTAGCACTAGTCCAGAGCAAATCACCTTAAAAGATGTATATAGTAGCCTCAACACCAACTGTTTAGCTCTGTGGAGCTGGTCCCATTGCCCTGCACTGGTTGCTAACATAAACACAGCCTTTCTACACTGAAAACTAGAAAAAAAATGAGTCTGCACTGTATTTCTGTTTAGCTTCAAGGAAACGAGACCTCTGTCCTAAGATATAAAACCTGTAGATAAACATATACCTGTTCCAGGAAGAAATACTGGACAGGTAAGTGTGGCTTGATCTTACCTGAACAAAATCAGGTGTGTTGCAAGAGAGTCATTACACAACTATTGTAATCTGGAGCTTTTCTGAGTACTACCTCTCAATCTTATTTTTCACTTATGATGGTATTTAATGCAACTGCATTTTATGGTGTACCACCTTCCATTTTCAGCTACCAGAAAATACACATGTGCTTCAGACCTAGACTGCTGTAATGCCACGAGACCTGTGCCCACCATGCAATACAGTGATTGTATCAGCATCTCCCCTTTCTGAACAACATCTGGAAAAGGGCAACATCTGCCAAAGTTTGCAAGCAGGTAAGGGCAGTGAGGTTAGCTCTCACCTATGCATCTCAGTGAGTTGGTAATCCCAAGGCATCACAGCATGGGATGTAAGGTGCTTTGGGCACAGGCAGTTTTAGCCTGGCCTCACATACTTCTAAACCCATGGAAACAGGCAGATCCTGGAGCAATGCAGGCTTTTCTCTTCATTTAGAGTGGGCATGGTTTATGTGCTTAAATCACTGCCGGCTGCATCCTGCCATGCTTTAATTTTCCCTGGCAGAGGACAAGTGCAACATGTGTGTGCCCGGCACGGCAGCGCAGCCTCCACTGCCGGCTGGAGAAGTCCCCCTGCACTGCCTTGGCAGAGCACACCTATCTCTGCACCACGGCACAGCTGTGGTTCCGGAATCTTTGCTCCCACAAAGGCATGTCTGATGCTTTCCTTCTGCAAAACAAACAGTAACTCTTGAACCTTTTCTGGAAGTAATTAAAAGAGCAGACAAATGGGAGCTGATGGCAATAATTTCACTGGTCTTGTGAATGTCTTGATTATACTACAAGCCAAGGCATAGCCCAGAGTGGAAGACCTGCACGTGTGTATGGTAAAGTTTCTGGGAAATAACTGGAGGAGCTACTGACATAACACTAGCAGATTTGGCTCTACCCTGACCAGAATAAAATGTCCCTTTTTGCTAGCGCTCTTGCCATGGTTTGGAGGATCAGCCCATCGTTGTCAGCTCTGGTAGCAACACCGTGTAATGGCTGCCCTTCCATGCAAGGAGTAGGATGTTATGTTTCTGCAGCTTGGAAATTCTTGTATTTGTTTTGCCAACAAGTGAAGAAAGAAACTAAAAGATGTTTTGATTTACAGGTCAATTTATTTTCACTAAACAGGAACACTTAACTTCTTATGTCAGCGTCTTATCAAACAAGTTCCTGTCATTGCAGGTATGTACTAAAGGAAAAAAATGTGTTCAGACAAATCTGCATTGAAAGGTTAAAAAGATATAAATGATCTTAGGAGAGGTATTCTTCCCCAATGCTACAGAGGTTGGCATGAAGTAAAGCAGTTGCTTCCTTTGAAGCGCTGCCAGCATAAATAGCTCAGAGTAAGAATTTTGGCTTTCATAACAAACACTGAAATGCAAGAGAACTATGCATTGATGAGTATACTGTATGGTTCAGTGGGACTAGACAACTCAGGCAGAGTTTAGCTACAGTATAAACAAAATATCTTCCAAGCTGCTTTTTTTTGTAAAATGTGTCAATTATGTAAAACGATTCCATGATAATAACAATAGAATTCAAAGGCAGATGTGTGTCTTTCAAACCCATCCAGTCTTTAGACTTCCTCAGCTTTAGAAGGCAAAGATCTCACCTGCAAAAACAATGGTGGAGAGCAGGAGCCCAGCTTCTCTCAGCAACCAGATCATTCATTCTCCTGTTTGCTCTGATCTATGCCTGATTTCCACCTCGGTACCTTTTAAACATTTTTTTCTCATTTCTTTTTTACTTGGAGAGAATGAAGAGAGCTAAAACAGGTAACTGTTTGACTTTGCTAGCTTATCAAATCTTTCCAAGCCTCCCAGAAGGTACCAAACACTAATATGAGGGAAGTTACAGAAATTCCCAAGCAGAAAAAGAAGAGTATCCTTAACTCTGGGACAGATATGAGTTGAAATTCACTGGGGATAATCCTTTGGTTTTTAATCTTGCGTCTTAGGTGAAAGGTACCTTATAGGTGTCATGAGAGGGATCTGGGTGCAAATTTGTCCCACCTGACTTAATCTGTCCAAATTGCAGACATTTTGTCTCAATTTGTACAATTTTTTTTCCTGAAGTTAATGGAAAACGATGGGCACCTCCAAAGGAGGATTCACCTTATGTATTCCCTAGACACCTGTCTTAAGATGAATTACACCCTGAAGGTGTACATCTGTGTTCCCTGACTGCAGGAGGAACCCCAGATTATATGACCAGAGAACTGATTAGTAGATGACTAACTTTTCAACGGTTTAAGGAATCCAGCTCAGTGATCTGGACACCCTGAAATACCCACACAGCGCCCTTGTAGTCTTCCTTTATCCTCACCTCCCATCTCAACCCAGCACAATGGTGGAGAGCTGAAATTGTGTCTGTGTCAGATCTTCTCCCACACATGCAGTGTAGTAGAGAGTAGTTCCTTCTGCTGTATGTGAGACTGCTGTCCGTGACACTAGTCAGAGCACACCAGCAGAGGCGGCTTTGTGTTACTGTGACCATTTCATTAACATACATATTTGCTCACTTATAGGCAGATACAGAGGCATGAAGGTCTGAATCACCTTTAAGGGCCTGGTCCACATGAAAGTGAGTGCAGTGCACCTGACTCCAGCAGGGCTGGGCTGCAGGGATGCTAGGGGCTGTTTTATAGTTGCCACTTCTGGGGGTGCTCATGAAACAGGGAAATGCCCAAAGACTTTTCATTCCTTTTCTCCACACAACGACCAGTCAAAAGGTAGACAACTTTATTCATGCTCTTCAGAGATTCCTACCTCTGCAAAGGGTGTAGGAGACCATGATGCTATGTGGAGAACAGTACACCCCTGTGACAGCCCAGCACGAGTTCCTGGTACATGTGAGTAAGGCTCTGCCCAGCTCCGGAGAACAGGGCAGTTGTACTTAGATTTCCTCCAGTGTACATCTTCTAGACATCAAGATGATTTAGCAAGAACATCCCGTATCCAAAGATTACCAACGAAACTAAATAAAGACCCTGTGTGGGTGTGCAAAGCCCAAAACACTGCAGAAGCAAGAGGTTTTTGTTGCATTTCTCTGTATGTGTATATGTGTCGTATGAGTCTGTGAGGCTCGGAGCTACAGGAGAGGTCAGATATATATAGAACCAAGATTCAGAAAGCCCACATAAGGAATTGCACTGTATATCACATCCCCACAAGCTGTGTCTGGAGAGAGATGGATATGTGTGTGTGTTGGCTTGCAGGCAGAGACAGACAATGGTGGGGCCAAAGGAAAGAGATTATGGACAGCACATGCTCCTGACCCCAAGCTCCACACTGGCTACGTAACCTCCTCCCTGCTGACACCTGCAGTCCTGGCTCTGGGTCGGGCTCTCCACAGTGCTCAAAGTGAAGCAACCAGTTCCCACTCCATGGAATATGTCCACATATTCTAATTGCAATGCAATACTCCCACCAATGTCCCTTTATGCTTTAGGTCCCCTAAAATAACCTCCTTTCTTTTTTCAGGTAGAGGTTTAATCTCATGTCTGGAAAATTATCCATTGGAACCTGTAGCACCAGGCTGGCAATGAAAAGACGCCAATAGCATAGAGTGTGTAGGAGAATAACACAGGAGGCTGTTTAAATGGTATAGTAGGATTCTTATTGTTTATACATGTAGCAGCACATCTAAACTGAATGCATCACGGTCCCCCACTCATTCATTTGCTTGACTTTCCTGACCTATGTACTTGTACAACTGCAGCCAAACAGGTGAGTAAAATGTTTGCAGGTTCAGGCCCATCTTTTTACAGCAGGCAACTAAACGTCTATTAAAAGGCTACACTGGAACTAAAAAAGAAAGTCTGCTGCCAAACTCAAATAGCAGAGGAAAGAAAACCCTCCCGAAAATAGAAGGAACAAGTTTCTACATGTACTTGTTTTCCTAGGAGTGCACCATTTGTGAATTCATATTTCATGATGACCACTCTGCTGACAGCTCCTTCAGAAAGGTAAACAGATCATCCTGCTCCAGAACAGGGGGAAAAAATCCTTCTTTACATTTACTCATTCTTGTTTGCAAAATTTTCAGCTGCTTACTCAGGTCTGAATTATTTGAAGAGCCAGATGAAAAGGAGATTGATGGAACACATTTGCACTACACAAAGTTCCTGCTCTGTATTTTAATCGCTGCTTTGATGGGCATATCAGAGGAGGTCAGCAGAAGTGAAATGAGCTATGACTTGGGTGGTCTCTCTCAGCTGAACCTCTAGCATGCAATCCCTCTTATCTCCATTGAAGTGGGGCAAGAAAGATTTACAAGGTAACCAGGATCTGAATGAGCTGAAGCCTGGAGATCCCGACTGTTGCAAAATGCTCCCTATACCTCAGTGTTAAAGTTTAACAGCCTGCGATGTACTTTGCATTCTCCTGGGATAAAACACGTGGACAGGCAATGTGCTGCCCAAACAACCTCAGCACCTCTGCAAGAGTTAACTACCCACAGAAAGGGGCCAGGGAGACAGCTGGTGTGAATCAGGAGAGCTCCTCTGATCTCAGTAGAGCTATGCAGTTTAGCGCTACTAAAGATGTTGCCTAATGCAACTCTTTCTAGAATGTACTTATTTTGAAATGAATTTCTAAAAGTAAAGTGGACAACAAAACCCAAACAATTCACATCCAAGCTGTCCTGTTTGTCAGACTTACAAAAATGAAAGCATGACCTTTAATGAGGTTTAGCAGATCTGCTTAGGATTTGGATCTCAGTAGGAGAACCTAGTGCATAGACCACTTTCCTGAGCCTGTTTCTCTGTAGGCTGCTCTCATTGTAAACGCACCGAGTTGAATCACTCCCACATTGCTGCGCTGTTATTGTGGTACCGGGGCAAAAATATTTGGCAGGCATTTCAAAGTAAATGCTTCAGATGGAATGACGGCAGCTGAGGAGCAAAATGCCAAGATTAAGGAAAGTGTATGCTCTGCTATGCAGGGAAGCTTTTCTGGAACACATACTAAAAAAAATTTAGTCAAATTTTAACATAATTGCTAGTAACTTTTACTGGAAATAAGACAGCAAAGTAGTCAACACTTGATGTGCAGTATTTAAAGAGTTGTTCAGAACATTAAAATATGTAAACAAGAAGAAAAATTCCCCATCTGAATGAAATGGGTTTTAACTCATCAATAATATAAGGAATACACATTCTACTGGGGAGTTCTACTCTAGTAATATAAATTCCTCACAAAAAGATTGCGGTGAGGCTTGGAGTATAGAAAAACCAGATATTTTTTGTTATTGTGTATATAGTGGCACATTTGCCTCACCAAAGCTTGAGCAACTTCAGCTTTTCCATTAGAAGTTGCTGTTTTCAGGGATTTTTTATAACTTGGACATCAGAATTGGCTTCCAGCTATGACTTGGTAAATAAAAGCTCAGCCTGAGACCCACTTATAATGCCAAAGTTAAAAAAAAAATTAGTTTGGACACCTTTAGTTATAGAAGAGCAGGAAAATAAAACTTTCCTGGTCTCATACCATTTAAAAGTGTCTTTGGTTTACAAAGGCAATTTGTTAAGCAATTAGTCCAATTGCTGTAAGCCCCTTTTGGGTACTAAAAAGCAAGTGGTTGAGACACTAGACGTGAAAATGACTTTGCCATATGTAGTGACTACTTTTCATAAAAATTATTAATCTGATCTTTCAATCTGCTTTGCACATACATACAGTGGAACTGTTCACCTGCTTATGCCAGCAAGAGCAAGTTTGACTTGTGATGAAGACTGAAATGCACTCTCTGCACCTCCAGGAGTCTGCAAAGTGGTTGGAGACTCTCCAGTGGACACTCCGCAGTCTCGCATGCAAACGCGTGTATTTTCCATGGTTCCCAGTGTGTCCCTCAGCAGCGTCCTGGAAAGCCTGCTGCTTGCACGCATGCCACAGGCATAACAATTCTGTTTCTGTTTTCTAAATGCAAGGTTTGACTTTCGATTTGTTCATGCATTTAAATAAATTAAAAAAAACCCACACACAAAAAACCCCAAAATACCAGTGTGCTAAAATGTCCCACACTGTAATCCATCAGTGTGTTGAGCTAACAAAGTGCAATTTCTCCTATAGCTTTTACTTTTCCCTCTGGCTTCTGTGTTCACCTGGACTTCTGATAGATATGTCTTTCCTGCAGAGTATTACTGAAGCCTGTCCTTTCCTCCCCCACAGCACTAAAAGCAGTGAGTACTTCCCCGGGGCCCTGGGCGGCAGGGAGGGTGGTGGGCAGCAAGCCTCCATGCTCCAGAGTGGGTGGGAGTCCTGCAGCACTCCCTGGCTCAGCCTGCTGCTGGAGCCCCCATTGCACTGCTGAGCATTGCCATTGCCATAGCAAACTGTCCCACACCCGCCAAATTGCTATTTGTCACAACCTTTTTCTTCTGATTTTCTTCTGCCTTGAACACTTGTTTATTGCTCCCATAGTTCTGCTCAGGTATTCCCACACGAAAATATAGACACATGCACCACATTATGTATGCACAGTAAATCCAGTGCTTCTGGGAAGCAGTAAATGCTTCCCTTATGGTTTGCAGATACTCAGTAAGTTTAACACCTCTGGACAAGTCCAACTGACTGTAGATGTGGAAATCTATATTGCAGAGTATGTGCTGTAGATCTAGCGCTTTTTGGAAGCACTGCAAAAAGTATGCAAGTGCTGTATCATTGATACATGCATGTACCGTAAGTCCATTCAGCTTTTTCTGGAAACTGCACAGCTCTAATGAACGTCTCACAACCGTGTGGTAGAATTTCTCTGTACATGCACATCAGATGGATCTGAGGTTTCTGGGTCTGCAGAAATAGCTATGTGTTGCTTGTAATACATGGAGAAACCTCTGAAAAACAGAATATTCTCAAAATCTGGCTGCACACAATAGCTGAGTGGAAAAGAAGCATTTGAGACCCAGCATACAGAGTAGCCCACAATCTGCAAAGCTCTGCATATCTCCGGCCTTCAAATCTGATTTCTTTTCATCTTCCAAGTGCTGTTAATAGTTCTGCCATGCCATCCTCCTCAAACCTCTGCTTTTATCTGCAGCAGGGCCCCAAGTTAGCTGGGACTTGGAGGCAGAATTACCCCACTGTTTCTGGAAAGTGAGTGCACCAAGAGATACTGAAAGGTTTCCAATTTCTAAAGCAAGATTTTATTAGAATACAAACTCATAAACTTGAACAAGGTGTCTCTTTAAATTGAGTTAGCGCAGACTACTGGGTGAAGTAGATTGCATGAAATCGTTTGAAAACAAATCTCCTCCCTCCCCATCACACCCTTTCCTGCACTCCCGCTCTCTAGTCCTGCAATTCCTAGTGGCTTCCTGGGTTTGAACAACCACTGCCATCTCCTCTGTCTCTCAGATAAAGCCTCCATCTTTCCATCACCTTTCAGACTTGGTTTGGCTCTGTTGTTGGAAGCAACTCCCCTGCTCCCCTTCAGGGGAGCAGCTTGCTTCACCCCACCCACTGTCAGCAAGGTTTTCCTCCCACACACAATTACTTTTGGGGCGGAAAAAATTTCCCGGTTCCTCAGAAGGATGGCGGCTGGTGCAGCAAACAGGACAGCATAAACTCTTGCCCCTCCATTGCTGTGTCCCCATAAAAACCAGACAAGCTCTGAGCAGACAAATCACACCGCTCTGCCACCAGTCCCAGCATCTTCCCCACTCTCATCTTCTGCTGTGCCACCCCCCCTGCCCCGAGACATACCTTCTTGTTCCTGTGAATCATATGAAAACCCTCCTCAGTAAAAACCTCCTTGAAAATGCTTTTTCTCAAGGAAACCCATCAGAGAGATTAGTGGGGAAAAAAATTGGCATGTGAGGTAGGGATTAGGCTGGTGGGTGGAATCAGAACTTCTTCAGGATCCCATCCAGTTCTGCCATTCTGGGAAAAGCCACAGATACTCAGTGTGGCCTCAGATGAACAGCAATATTTAGGAAGTTGTTAAGTATCATTGCATATGCCAAAAACACAGGTCAGGGCAAGTGAAAGTTGGTAGCACAGGAAAAAATGAACCCTTGGAGCCAAGAGAGAGTAGATGTGTTTATTTTGTTTGTTTATCCTGCTCGTTCTAGGTTCATGTTCTCAATTCCTTGAAACGTCAAAAGATATGAGAGCTAAACAAGTAGCAGTGCCATCCACGCTGAGCCATGGCACCTGGGAGCGCAGGTAGGACACTGTGATGTGTTCTGGATGTTCAGTGCAATCAGACGAGAAAAAAAAAAATTCTGGCACTTATCGTAACCACTGGGGTTGGGATATACCTCACTTGTTTGTAGCCATTGGAAAACTGGATGAATGATGTGGACTGGTTCATGATTATTCTACATCCAAAGGGTCATAGTCACCTGCATTGGTCACAGAGAATGGTCCTTAGACTGGACACCCTCTGACTGCAATTTTGTGAGCTGGCTTCCATCCTGAACACTCAATGTGTGTTCCCCACAACTCATCCTCTCTCCACTGTGCTTTTTGTAGCCCAGAAGAGCTCACACTTCCTGGGATTCAGCTGACAGGTAGCAAGTAAATAAACCAACAAAAAGAGGAGCATACGGTGAGGAAAAGAACAGCAGAGAAGTCAGAGGACTTTTTTTCAAAGCATTGCTCTAATTTCAACACAAGCACCACAGTGCTGAGGATGAAATAGGTATAGGATTTAGCAGCTGGGCTACAAGCTCTGGGAAATTAAAAACTCCTGTAAATCCAGATTACTAATACAAATGGAATTATTTCAAGGTCTTTAGATCCATTATTTCAGCCTTAGACACACTCAAACAAGAGAAGTGAGAGGTGTCTATTTAAGTGATACTGAAATCAGTTCAGGCCAGTCAAGTTACTTAGTATACAACATCTTAGTCTATCAATATAATTTATGCTGGTGAATTATTACATAAGATCTAAGCTGTGAAATGGGCATTTTTTTTTTTGCATATTGAGTGTCCTGCAGATAGATTGGACGTAGACACCTTCACTACTTCTCTGTTATTCTTATGTTTCTTTATAAATCAATGCATATATCTGAAAATCCCAGGATTTGTTTCAATTCCAGAGAGAAATCCTGAGTCTGAACTTCCTTTTGTTCTCCAAAATGCACTGCATTACTCAGTCCTGTGGTCCCCAGTTATCCTGAATAAATGTCCTTTCCTTTCATGTGTGAGCTAGGTGATGCATTGCAGCCAGGGGAAGGCAAAAAATGGATCTAGAGAATGTTGAAATACAGCCACAAAATTGGGCAACTAATGCATGTTTTTCAGTCTGAAAAAGACTCACTTCAAGGGTGATAGCTGAGGTGCCCTGACACCAGTTTTTCTCTTGGCCAAAAAGTATGTTAAATCCATTGGGTAGCTGATAAAAAGTCAGTTTTATGGGTGTCTGTTAAAATTGTTCATCTGGTAAAGCTGGTACAGACTTAAGTATTGGCCTTTGCTTTGACAAAACAACTACTCAATTAAGGTTAATCACATTTGATGGGCTTGAAAATCCTTGTAGCTTTTCTGTATGCAATGCCACTGCCAATCTTTTTTCTGGGTCTGCAAAGACAGGTGAAATGAAAGCAGTGGACGAACAGGAAAACCATCAGGCTACAAGATAAGACAGAAAAGTCTGAAAGAGCAAAGGATGTATTCAAGTTGTTTTGAAGGCAAATGATCTGTTGACCTGTGGAAAAGCCAAGGCTGTAGAACAGCTGGGTGCACTTCCTAGGGATGGTTTAGTGTGTGTATCTGGAGGAATGGTCTTACCTAAGCAAACCGCTGGAGGAATGAGCTGCTGCACAAATAGTGTACAGTTACCTGCATTGCACCTCTCTGCACTTACCTGCATGGCTCAGAGGGAATTCCTTCCACATTTTGATTGTGGGCTATTCTAAGAGCCCCTCACCAGGAAAAAATCCTACACCCTCACTGGCCCCTGCCCAAAGCTGTGGGTCCTCCTTAGTGCCAAATGTGCCATTTTCTGCTGCCTGCCTATCTGTCTTTTTCTCCTTACTCTGAAGAATGTGCCAACACACAGTTTAGAAGCAGCTTGTCAGTCTAGGGAAATGACCCCAGGGGCTATGAGCACCACCAGCAAAGTCCTCTTCTGGGATCAGGCCAGTGCTTGAGTCACTGCCCTTGTTTATCCTCCTTACTTAAAGCCACTGTCAAAGTTTCCATCTCTTTTCACAGAGGTGTGTCCAGCTCTTCAGAAAGGGATGGGCAGAGGCAGTGCAAGCTGTTGGTAGCCCTTTGCTTCTTCATGCCTCTAAAAAGATCTCCAGAGATGTTAAAACTTTATAAACCCAGAGAAAAGGACTAGTAGGAGAGCCAAGAGGCCGATTTGGTCCCACTCCAGAGGATGGTTTGCTAACATGGATAGGACCTGTCAGAGGGCTGCCAGCAGGGGCTTATGTTATCACAAACCATTTTGTTAGATAGCGTGCACAAAGAAGCCAAATACAGAGAAGTGCCAAACACCTGAAATCACATTTGATGACGCAGGGAGCTGGAGATGCTCTGAAGCTCCCATGGTCTGGCCCAAGCAAATCTGCCCTTCAGAAGCTGAGGGTTTCCTCTAAACACTTATTTTCAGGAGAATCAGAAGCAACCATTTCCTTTTCATCTTCCCCTTGATACTTACGGTAACACCCTGAACTTTTCTTTATTTTTAGGTAGAAGTAAACTTTGGCTCTTCCCCTCTTTTGAGAGCATGGCTATATCACATGACCACTGACTGTTTCTTCTAATCTCCAGTTTCTCAAATTATCTGTTTTGTATATATTCTGCAAATTCAGAGACTGTTTCTGCCTTGAGTGCTCTGAGGCACCCTGTAATATCCAAAGTACCTCACAGCTGCAAACTTTTAGGTTACCAACATCTACCCACTGAAAAAGCAGAAAATTTATTTCAAGGTTAAAGCACAATGCTCCACCCTGGCAGAAATCTAAAGACTGCGAAATATGAAAATGCCATAGGAAAAAAGAGTGGACAGGGTCCCAGCCCTCCTGCAGTCAGCGCTGGAAGTCCCAGGCACATGGCTGGGGCCACAAGCACTTCTTTCAGAAAGACTTTCACCCCCAGCCACCTGCTGCCGGAGGTATTCTAGAGAAAACGCCAGTCAATCAGAGATGTTTGGGACAGGACTCTTCTCGCCTAATTTACCCACTTAAAAGCTAGGCAGTTAGTTTAAGCTAAGTAATCAATGGCTCCTGAGAAAAGAGAGGATGAATCCAGAGCTGCAAGTCCCCCTCTGCTGATGGACCCGACACAAGGAGCTCAGGGCAGTTGCCTAACAGTAAATGGCCAAAGTTATGTGAGATGAATCCTACCCTAAGAATTTTCTCCCAGAGTCCTAATGTGTGTTGATTCTTTCTACTTAAATTCATCAGAGCAAATTAAGATCGTAATCCTACAGTAAGCTCAAGTAAATGAATTCTTTTGCCCACAAACCCCATCTGGTTTCCCTAGGGTTCTGGATTGGTTTCTGAAGGTTTTTGCCATGTTTGGCCTCCTGTCCCTGTCTTAAGGCCTTTTGATAGAGGCATCTGCTTTATTTATAAGCTTCCTGGCTTTCTTGTCATATCCTTAGTACCAACCCCTTGATGCTGGTTTAACATAGTGTTGGGTTTAATATTATTACTATAAAAGGGAACAGTATAAAAAGCTGTATCTGTCATTTACTAGAGTGAGTAAAGCTGAAATTTGTTGGACTGACCTGAAATTTTTCCCTTCTTGCAAAGCAACATTTTCATTAAAAAAGTGATAGAGCTCAACTAGTCTCAGCAACAAAATGGTTGCTATTGAATGCCATGGTAGCTTTTGAAACAAGAAAACCTCTTTCTGTGTTCACTGCAAAAGATTAAGAGACTGTCAAGTTTAAAAAGTTGTTGGCTCTGCTTAACACTTGCTAAGTACAGTATAGACTGTTTTATCCATTTATACTCCCTCACTTGTCTCCTTCATATGTCTTATATAATAATTTCCAAAGTCAGAAACAAAAAAAATAAAAAGGCATCAGCTAAGATAAAATGGCACAAGATTAAAAACTCTTAGCAGCCGTAGAACCTGGCAAGAAAGAACAAAGAGGTTTAAAAATAATCATATTTTATAGCATTAGAATGCCACACATTAAATATAGATTTTGCTGCTGATTATATTGTTATGCATTCCATTGTTCCCATGCCATTGGCCTTCAGGACTTTATTACTTATGTAATTCCAAGATCTGACACAGCTAGAGTGAAATGCATCTGATCTCAATGAATGGCATCAGATGAAAAAAAGTGGATTTTAGGAGAAAAAAAAATTCATTTTAATTTTACTGCGAGTCCATTGATTGGTGACAGATGTTACCATTCCCATTTAATTATTTTTGATTGATTTTCCAAATAAAAATATAGATAGATGTCAAAGTATTTTAAGTCATCCAGATAAAGAGTTCATTTAAACAAGTTGTCTTTATTCTTTTTCTTTTTTTCTTTTTTTGCAGATTTTCCATTTTAAGGGAAAACTCATTCAGAGTGGTACATACAATCTTACCTGTATACATTAAAGGTCTCAAAAAATACAGCATATGTTTATTAGTCAAGGGCTAGGAAAGCACAGGGCTATGGGAAAAGGAGGGGGTAATTCACTCTTTAGTGAGTGCTGGCATGGAACTCCAGCACGGTACTGTGTCAACAGAAGCACCTCAAACTGAAGTTTCATGACCACCGTGTCTTCAGAGCTACAGATAAGAACATACTTAATAGGCATTATTTAAAAGAAAAACATATCTAAACCCTAAGGAACTCGCATTTTAAACTAAATATGTAAAACTTGACTGATTTTTTCCCTCACCCTGGAATATGAGCACATACCTTATATTTTTTGGACAAAGGGCTGAGAAAGAACAAGAATGTGTCTCTCACTTCCTCGGCCTACCTGTGCCACTAGAGAGAAACCTCTGTACTACAAGTATCCAGATAATAAGTTGTAACGCTTTTGAGGAGGAAATATAAAAAATGTTTATTATCATCTTTATCCTTTTTATTTTAAAGTATTAACATTATTTTTTAATTAAAAAATCTAGTACTTCATTTTCTTGTTTTTCATACATGCTGTTTTTACAGGAAATATATTTTACCATAATCTTCATTATAAAGGAGTGCAATAGTCATAAAAAAGAAGGTTTCTTTTGTTTACTCTCTAAAAGTGTAGAAACATATGTACCTGAATACTAGAGATTCAGTGTTTTAGAAGCATGAGACATAGGTAAGAAAATTCTCATTGCAATGAGACTATATGTAGATGACCTTTTTATATGATTCAGAAGATGTTTAAATACTTTAAAACAAGAAAATGCTTAAAATAAGCAAGTTAATTCCTCCTGATCCTTGGAAACCTAGAAACATTTTGCTGAGGTCCACAGGCAGATGCCTGGTGTATCTCGGGTATTTAAGCACTCTGAAAGAGACTCATTCCAGCCTTGAGGAAGATAACCGAGTATAAGCACTCAACACAGGTGTGCAAACTGTCAGCCTGCAGATGGTCATCCCTCACCATTAACTTTGCTGACAACTTTATATGGTCCTTGGTATATCCAGTTTCCAGTCTATTCTCTCCTTTATTTGTGCTTGCCATTGAAATGAAACTTTCGCTGATGTGTGTGGTTTGGGTTTAGGAATAAAATTGCTCATATGGCAGAGCCCAGCCTCAGAGAGCCAGTGGCTGCAGCAGAGCCCTTATGGCCCTCTAGCTACGCAGGGCCTCCCCGTGGGGCAGGGAGAGCCTGGGTGACCACACGGCTCCAAGGCTGCTGATTTGGAGCCTGACTCCTGCAGAGGATGAGGAGCTGCTGTACGGCCAGGCATACCTCAGCCACTGCTGCAGCTACCCGGGGCACAGCAACCCAAATGGGAGATAGGAGCCTTCAAAGTAAATTGTATGAGTACATAAATGCTAAATGAAGTTAATTACTACTCCATTTCAAGACATCCTGATGGCTATTCACATTTTGTTGGTGAGCCCTGTTAGCTCTGAGCTTTTCTATCCATTTCGTTGGAGCAACTTGTGCAAGTAGTCAGTGTCCTGGCAGCGCTTCAATGGATGCCAGCTTTGGACCCGTAAAGGCTGCAGTGAAACTGTGCGATTCTGTGACTTGTGCTTATGAAGTGTAATATTTTACTCTGTATAGTCTTGCTGTCCACCTGAAAAGCATCTAGTAGGATACACTGAGATTTCTCAAAATGCGGTCTCAGATCCTGGTTATGCTCCTATTCTAAATAACTTATCCAAGCTGTCCTGTGGATTTTGAGTTCCTGGGTGTCCTTTGATGTGGTATACTGTAATTTGTACTACACTGCCTGTCTTTTTTTAAATACAATGCTTAATCACGTTTCATTCTCAGAGCCTTGACTTAGTTAAGGATCAAAAAATTGGGTGTAGATTTTATTTTTTTGGATTTGCTTTTAAAGACGTCTCCATATAATGTAGCAGGTGAATTTTGTGTTGTTACATAAAATATGACAACATACAAATAAAACCCTGCATTTGGAAAAGACATTTCTCTTTAGAACAATCTCTACAGAAATGTATTTTGCCGTTCTCCTAAAACTTCAACAGCTGAGGAGCATGACAGATCACCTGGCATTCTTAGAATTGACTTTGCCCTGCACATTTTTCTATCACTGAAAGAAAGATGCAGTGTTACACCTTCAAAACCCCTATTATTGTAATTAAGAAAGTCAGCCCTCTTGACGTGTCCTCATGCTGTTATGCTGATGGGAATGCAAATAAATTAACCATTGCAGGCTTCAGTCTTAATGCAAGTAAAATGTGGAAGGGAAAAAAGAAACAAAAAAAGGGGAGGAAAAGAAACTACACATCTCTGACTCCTGGGAAAGCTGGGTTGAAATACATAGCGTGAAAAAAATGTGTCTGTGCTTTCTGACTATAGCACATGTCAGCTGGAGCCCAGAACTGCTCTGGGGAGGTGGCCCTTGGGTACAAGCTAAGCTTATTCCTAAGCTCTCCTCAGGGAATTCCTCGTATAATTCTTCAGGGAAAAGTGCCCATTTTTATCCATGACAGGGCACAACCTCTCTCCTGTGCGGAGGATTTGTGTGGAAGGAGAGCGAGCCCTGGTTCTGCCTCCCACCACCCACTCCAGGGCCCTGCACTCCAGGAGTGCAAGAAAGTGATAAAATGCCCCTGTGTAAGCGTGTTAGCACTTATAAATATTTCTAGCCTGGTAAATAGCTCCGTTCCTCAGTTCTTGTTACACTTTTCCTGGTGCACATGCACTACATGAGAAATAGCATGCTCCTGCACTGTCTTGCAGAGTGAACCAACTATTTCCTTCCAAAACAAAACCTGTGCCCGGTTCTGGGGACAGTTCAGTCCAGCAGCTGCTCCCAGAAGCAGTATGGGTGACACTGCCCTAGCTTCAGCCCTCTGCCTTTTACAGTCCTTCAGCATTATGCCAGCAGGCTTTCCATCTTCAGACACCTTCTCATACCCTCCTGTCATGTCCCAGAACATGAAACACTTGCCCTCAGGTTTCTGGTGTAAAAGAACCACTGAGCTACAACACAACTTTCATATTATTGCAGGCATGTTGAACTAAATAATTATATTTCAGGACCATGGGGACACCATATTGGCCACAAAGGAGGCCTAAGGGAATGGCCTATGTAGTAGGGATGTAGCATGAGATTCCATGCTACTTGCATCATGCCTGCTGAGCTGAACATCTAAACACCCATCTCCTTGAGGTCACCTGGAACATAAACACTGTCCCAAGTGCCCAGCTCCTCTGAGCAGCCTTACCCAGCAGGCTTGCTCAGAGCATGCCTACCATCACCCCAAAGCAAAGAATTCAGTGCAAGACATATCAGCCACACCCAGATAACCGTAGCATTGCTGTCGTCTTTGTATCATGGCTAATGGCTAGGGCAATCATGCAGGAAGAGAGAGATTGAGATCAAAATTCCTCCTTGTCCTGGGGGTTCAAAGCTAGTCTTCCAAAAAGAGTGACATAAATTACAGAATAAGGTACCTTCCACGTCCCCTTCCCCTTATTAAGTATTAATTGGTTGAAGAAGAAAATAATCCTGAACACAGACCCTAGGACTGCCTGTCTGCCTGAATGCCTGTTACATTACAGTATCATGCTCCCTCATAATTGTCCTTCCTCTGGCTTCATGAATATTGAGAGTGCTTAGGCATCAAATCTTAGGAAGAGGACTTCTCACTTGGCAAACTTGCATGAACTTCCAGAGGATGAGGGCTAGTGAGGTTTGGACTGATGTTTTAGACTTGGGTACCTGACAGCCAGCAATCTTGAATTTCAGGTTCTTAAAAGCTTTTTGAAATCTCACCTTGTATAACCTTATGGAAGTAAGGAGGGCACAGTCCCTGTATTTCCTTCCCTGAACGTAAAGATTGCATTTATGCACGGCTCTGGTGTGAAATACTGCAGGCAGGAGGAGGGAGAGGAGAGCATCTGTGACCCTAGCTGCTATTTCAGTATAACCTGGAGCCAAAGCACAGCTTGGCCCCAAATTAATCCATGGGTTACTTTTTTTTCTTAAAAGAATAATTGCATTCAAGCATGGCTTTTCCTGTAGATGCAAAAGAAGACCGAATTCAGTTGTGGTGTTCGGTTGCACATTTTTCCTAGTGTCATTCTAGGAAAAGCAAAGATAGTCTGTGAGATGGATAGAGATTCAGTTAATGAAGATGTGCATGAATTGCTCGCTAATGGATATAACACTGAATTCACAGGCATCCTCAGTTGCTAATGGAACCTGAAAGTTGTCAGGAAGATGTTGCAGTTCCATTTGGCGTGACGCACACCCTCCTTGTGCTGACAGCTCTGCAAAGATACATTTTTAAAAACATATTTTCTTAATGCATTTTTTGGCTAACCCAGTTGTTCCCATTACCTCTGAAATGCTTTAGTCTAATTCACATTAACCGGCTTACTGAGATACCAACAACACTCTTTTTATCCAGGATCAATTGACCAGACTTACAGAACTGCTGATATTTAAAGAAAGTTCAAACCCTTTCCTGACTGCTGGAGGGCTCTGAATTTCTCATTTATCTGGCTCATTAAGAATATTCCATTGTCTATGCACATAGTAGGTAAATAGCTTTAATACTTCCCAAAATGACCTCCTTTCTTTTCTCCTGTTAAAGCTGATGGTACCGATAACAGAGCAAAGAGCAGTGGCTCCTAAGCTGGAAACCAAGGGCACACAGGCACTCCTCAGCCTTTCTCAAAAATCTTTTCCGTGGTGTGAACATTTCAAATTAATAGACCATGAAAGTTTAAGTTAAATATACTTGAAGCTGAAGTGCTGACTGCCTCATGGCAGATCACCAGTGGTTCACCCCATTTTAGCAATCATTGCTACAGACTCAACCAAAAGAGGACTTCTGGGGTCTCACAAACTTTGTGGCGGATTTAGGGAGAGGACTTCCAGGCAGATATATCCGCAAAGCCACAGATGAATGTACAGTTGCAAGGATATAAAAGAAGGTGCATATAGGTTGCAAGGGGATGGAGTACTGAAATGAGACGTGTGAGAGATGGTTTACACACATAGTCCCTTTATGATGTGGAAAAGATTTCTGTTAAAGCTTTCCGGAGAAATTTTGACAGAACTATCAGAATGTTCCATCACAATAACCAGCCCTGCCAGAACCAAATATCTTTGTGATTGATTTTCATGGAATTTAATTTAAGATCTTCTATTTCTCTAAGAATTGCTCATAGAAAAGTTCTAATGAAGTTGAAACTGGATTTCAACTTCGGTGTTTTATTTCATTGTTTTTAGCTGCTTTATGTCACAATCAAAACATTTTATTAAAAAAATCCCAGGATATCATTAACTATGTGGAGAATGATAATTTTTTTCACAAAATCAAAATTAAATCAAAATGTGATATTTCAAAATCCTCTGTAAAAAGGCATCCCTGCCAGCCTCTGCAGATCCCTCCTTTCTGTGTGGGTTCTACATTTTCCATCATGCAGGGTAGCAAGGTAAACGATCTAGCAGTGGAAAGACACTACAAAATCAATCTGTTGGTGATTACATTCAATCAGTATTTCCAACATAGCACAGCATTGTTATTTGGTGATAACCTAGTCACCACAAAATTAAAGTCATGCATGTGTCATAGTAGTAAATTTTTCCATTGAATTAACTAAATTAATTGGTTGAATTTTTCTCAGGGAACTCTTGTCATGCTTCTCTGAAAGACCCTAGCACAAGGCTCTCTAAGTATATCTTTTTCTGGCCTCATGTATAATATTTTTGTGCTAATGTAGATCTATAGACTGCAGTGGAGATATCCCTTATGTACATCATCTTGAGATTAAAGCAAATCACAGTTCTTATTCCCAGTGATCTAATATACATGTCTATAACCCAATTAGATTCCTATGCATTTGATGCTTATCAGTTATTTAATTGTTATATCTATTTTGTGTCAGATTCACACAGATGACCGCTAAATTGTTTCAGACTGATGCCAAATGCCAACAAAGTGCAAGTTTAAAAGATTAAAAAAAAAGAGGTATTTTTAAGATAACTCACCTATAAATCTCTGAATTTACCTCCCTTATTTCAGCTAGTCACGACTATACATTTACTGCATAAGAATAATCAAGCAAATGTATAAAAATTTCTCTGATTTGGGAATTCAAGTTTCTAGTGAAGATGTTAAAACTGAAACATTAAGATATGCAGTGCCTTCCTACCCATAAATTAATTCAGGAAATCTTACACATTCAAAACATAAAGGATTCATCTCTCCAATCACTTTGGAGAGGAATTTGCAGTAAAGGCCAAACAATGACTGTTCTGTGTTATCCAGCTCTGCTTCAAATGGGCTTCCCTGTCCTCTGACTGGCTTACACTACAGCTGCCAGCATGCCACCATATCCAAATCCCTCATACATACAGGGAAGTCAGGACTAGAGCCACATAACAGTAAGATTGTGGCCATGAATTTGCCTCCATAAACACAAACACTTTCACTATTTTATTTCCAAACCTTCCAGAAAAAAACCTACACTGTGGTGGGGTATGGCACAGAAAGATTTGGGTGGATTTTTATGCTTTGGCAGGCTATTTTATGCTTTGGCAAGCTATTGAATATCAGCTTTACTCTGGGAACTTGGACGTAGCTATTGGGCTGTAGGTTATCCCACAGTCACTTCTCTTCTGCCAAAATGTGTATACTTGTTTACTGGATCCCATGATTTCTTCCAGCATTGGACATGAATTTAGTAATGATTGAATGCACCAAGCTGACAGCTCAGGAAAATTGCTAATAAAACAAGAACTATACCAAAAGGATATTTATAACCTCAGTCTTTTGCTCTCAAAAGGTTTTGAGGTTGGGATTTCTTTTATAGGGGTGGTGGGCTTTGGGTAGTCATCATTCTTGTTTCAAACTGTATGAAGCTTTGAACCACTGGACAGGCAGGCAAAGGTCTCCTCCATAGGACTCTGTGTGTGTGTGTGTATGTGTGATGGCGAGGGTCAGAGGCGACCCTCCTCAGGAGAGAAACGAGACTTTCAGATGTAATTTCTGAACGTGTGGATCGTGACTCCTGATACTTTCAAGGTCCTGCACAAACGTGCAGCCTTGAGAGCCCCATTGACTTCAATAGGAGCGTTGCCCAAACCTCTCACGCTGCCTGAATACTTGACTATATGGTGCAACAAGGCCACAGCAGTACCTCTACTCTGCTTGCTTCAGCTCCTCTTTTCCCTGTCCACCTCTCTTCTCCTTTGTATAAGATGCATTTCTTCCCTCGCCCATTCTTTCCCTCAGTTTTAGTTTTCCCTCTGTGACCTCACTTCCTTTTTAAAATTATTTCTGATGTTCATAAGCATTTATTATTCTTATATTCTCTTCTCTAATTATACATCTCTCTAATTAACTACCAGAAATTTGTTATTCCTTCTGCTACAGATTTTATGCTTCTCTGTCCAGATGTAGTGTTATGACGGCATGGGCTTACCTCCTAAAAGAGCTCCTCCAAGAGCGCCACTTGATGACCTGGTACGTTTTTCTTTATATTCTTTCTCCACTAATCTGTAGATTTTCTTCTGTTTTAAATATGGTGTGCACCCCATTGAACTTTCTCATGTCTGAACCTGTTTTTCATTATTACAAACACTGCTGATCACGGTGTGCTTTTAAATTGCAGGCATGAGGACTGCAGAACAGGGAATGCTTCAACCCAACAGCCTGGTGCCATTCTGGAGGGAGGAAAAGCTGTTCTGGTCAGGGTGACTATGCAGCTCAAGAGGGAAGACACAGCCCTCCCGGCCCAGGTTTGCTGTGTTGAAATAAAGATCCAGACATCAATGAGCAAAGGAAGAAAAAAGAAGTTTATCATATTTGCATTTTTCCTATGCAAAGTATAATTTGCTTTCTGAGGCTCAAGTTTCAGGATAGTTTTTGTATTTCCATAATGATAATGTGACTCTTCCGGGGGGGAAAAAAACCCACCCCTAAATGAAAAATTGCGCTTTGTTGCAAAGTTATACAGTGCCGTGGAGATCTTAAGAACTGTGGAAATCCTTCATACCTCATCACACCATCTCAGCAATGTAAGGGAGCAGGAGCCCCTCTCCACAGCTGGCTTCATTATTTGGCTCTATGCTGCCAATTTTGACTGGCATTACAGCTACATGGACTCAAACCAAGGAACAGTCTCCCTGACCTTTTACCTCTTAGGCTGTGTTTTGCTCTAGTGTTCAAGCATAGATCTTATCATTTTGCACTTGTTTTTCATGGAATTTCAGCTGGTGTTGCCAACCTCTAAATTAGTCCTTGTTCACACCAGAAAAGAACAATTTGCGCTGATGGTGGCACCAATGCAAGTCCCAGCACAGCCATGCTTGTCCCCTGTGGACTTTGTCCTAGTGGGAATGATAAGAGAGGACCCTTTTGCTGCCAGCCTGGTAGCACAGCATGGCTGCTTCAGTAGCAGGTCCTGAGCAGACCTGCCCTTTCTTCCCCTGGTTCAGCAGCACCTACTGATCCACACAGACCCCAAACAGCACAAGCGGAAGTTCAGTACGTGGCCCACAAACCTGTCTCCTGCAGCAAAGGGTGGTGACCAAGAACACTTTTTAAAAAAAAATTGAACATAGAAAACATCTGTGCCTCTCTTCTGTCCAGGTTTATTTTTCCAATACTTCACATACCACAAATAGTTCAGTATGACTCCTTCATCAGAATAGAAGAAAAGAAAAATAAAAACATGCAATATTTCATTAAAAATATTTTTATTGACATGACAAATTTGATCAGTCTGTTTCCCCCCCACCTCCCATCCCCTTTCTCCACCTCATCTTTCTGTTTCCCTCTCTTTTTAAAAAGCACTTTGCTGTCCTGTTGGGCTGCTCAGCCTGTCAGCCTCTTGCTGCTTCTGGGGTGTTTGGCTGCCCTCAGAGCATCATATGACTTCAGTTAGCTTGGGGGGCTCCAGCTGTGCTCTTAATTATCATGGATAGAGGTAACAAAAGGGGAGAGGGTTAAGAGAATCAAATATGTTATTAGACATTTCTTTTAAATCCTCTTGCAGAAGATGTAAATCACATGCTTGGCAGGCAGATTTGGGGATGTCATATGGGGGTTTGTTTGGGTTTTCATTGATTATATCCCCAAACATTTGCTATTTCTTACATTTTTTTTCCCTTGTTTGTCTTACTCATTCCTCATTTATTTCTATTTAAGTCCAAGGGGTCAGAACCCAGGATAAAATTTTGACAGTTCCTGCAGCTGATTCAAGAGCTTTCTCATCCAAGCTATTTGGGAACCTATTTGGGATTGCTCACCATTGAAATACATCCTGGCCCTTTTCTCTGTTGGCCCATAAAGTACGGCTCCTTGCCCCTGATTGACAGAAACCACCACTCAGGGCAAATTGCCAGTCTGCAAAGCATCGCAGCACACAATTATCTTGAAATACATTCAGATATCCAACAGAACTTGTCAGAGTGCCTAAATTAACCTGAACTCAAGGAAATTAATTAACCTATGAGCAAGGAGATCAAGGCATCATCTCCTGATGACATTCCTCACTGGTTTACCTGGGGCAGTGAAATGGGGATCCACCATCTAGTAAGTTGAAGAGTACTTACAAACTACCTGATATATATCTTCCTCAGAACTATTTGCTCTTGCAGAGTTGGTTCTCTCTGACTAGGGGGAGAATGGGTTGAAAATTCCCCCAGTTTTCAGAAGCCAAGAGTCAGGAGAAGTTCCTGAGGTGTGGGGAAGTGAGAAGGACTGGTCAGCAAGTTAATTTTACCAAGATTAAACACTCAAAGGAAAAATGGGAAGTCTTGTACCCCCCTTCTCCTCCTCCCAGGGCTTCTCCAGAACTGACACTGCCACCTGGGAAGAAATTACAACCATGTGACCCCTGTCTTGCACAAGTCCTCCATCCCAATCAAAAGCCAAGGAACGGGAAATGGAAGGGGCATTTTCTGCACATCTTTCCCTCAAGCTGGAAGAGATGCTGCAGGTGCTTTGTAGGGAGAAGGTCAGAGCACTGTGGAGACATCAGCTGTCCAATTCTCATCTTCCCTTGACCTGAGTGTCCTTGACTGTCCCCAAGCAGTGCTGTCATCACAGCAGGGAGGACAAGATGACCTCTAGGTCATCTGTTCATCAAGGACTAGATGACCTCCAAAGGTTCATTCCAACCTCAGCCATCCTGTGACCATTGGCAATGGGTCTGAAGCCTCTCCCTTTGCCTGGGACCCTGCAGCAGGCTGACAGCCACTGTGGCTGCAGGGGTTTGCTATGCTGATGCCCCATAGATGACCCAGACCTCCTACGCTCTGTCATGGAAAACATTGGTTTTCATACACTAGTAACCCTTGAGAAAAAAAAATCAACTTTGGTAAGCAAAAGTTGAAACTTTTTCAGCAAAAGCTCAATTTCTCTCTTTTTGAAACTGTGAAGTTCTTCAAAAATGAAAAGCTAACCTGAAGCTGAAGAAAAAAATTTCATGAGGATTTACTTTGAGAAGTTTGCAATAAAAAGATTTGGCATTTGCCATGTGGCTCCAATTATGCTTCAATCAGGTTGTGCTGGAATGGTAAAGAAAGGTATGGGGAAAAATTGCTTAAGTATCTTTTTGCAAGTTTATGGATAGATTAAAAAAAAAAATGGGTTTTAATCAAGAAATTAAGACAGAGCAGTGTTGATGGAAAGTTTCACACCATCTGTGTGTGTGATTGCTGAAATTTTGGCTAATAATTTTGTTATTCTTTAAATACAAGTCAATTTCAATGGTCCAGGCTGTAGCTTGTTTGGGAGTACATCATAGCACATTCAACCGCAGTCAGTAGCTATGCATGGTTTATCTCAGCTTCTAAAATTAGGTTCCTGGGTGATTGATAGACTCTGCTGCTGCTTTGGGCCTTTCTGGGCATGATTTTGCTATAGTAACTGTGTGAAGTGGACATTCATATTTGATTTAACAACATGCTTATATTTAATTTTATATCTGTGGGCCCATAAGTGTGGTTTGGAGGGTGAGAGTGGAAGGGTGGAGGATTATGTATGCACATGCACAATCCTGGGATCATCCAACCCATATTTATTTGAATACAAACAATCAGGTTCTGATCCCACTGCAGCCATAGAGACATTTACCATTGACTTCAAACGAGTAGAATAGGAAACTTCACATACAGCATTTCCCGAATCACTGCAGCCATTTTCCTACTACGGTGACCCCTCAAAGAGCACTGCTGAAAAACTTTCTAATTTTTGCAAGTAGATTCTCCAGTTTTCGGCGAACTCACAGAGAGCGATTCCACACCATGAAAGGGAACATGTTAGCTGTCACTATTGTATTATCTTTATTCATAACTGTTGCTTGATATATATGTAATGAAATTAGAAAGACAGCACATGTGTTCACCACCTGAGCAGATGAAAACATCATTGTGAAAGGGTAAGATGTTAAAATGTGTTCCTCCGCAGCTCCAAGGTGCAGTCCTGCATCTGTTAAATATTTGCTTTTATAAAACTAACTTAGGAGACATTTGAGTTTCTGAGACCAGGAAAGGGTCTGTATGAACAGAAGACTGCAAAATGGATGAGTTTTTCCAGGAAAATAAGATTTGAAATCTTGGGGAAAGAAACCATACTCCTTTTAACAATTGTTTTTAAAATTGATCTGATTTTGTAAGTTCAAGGGAGCTTTGTTAAAGTGCATAAAGAGAAACCTGAAAAATAAGGGGCAATTTAAATGTAACATTGGAAATGTTCAATGCTATGTTGCATAAGCATTTGCTGTCTCTCTCCCCCTGCATTTCTGTGTCTCTTTCCATACCACTTTCCTGTCGTAAGATGAAGCAAAGAGGAGAGAGCAACAAAACATAGAAACAAAAGTACATGAACTTAGTTTCCTTCTCATGTGACCTCAAAAAGAAGTTTGCTCTCCCCACCTCCCCAGCATCAGAGAGAACAAAAGAAAACTTGCATCTATAAATGCCTGATGGCTCAGGGAAGGGAAACTGGATAAAAGACTTGCTGGGGTGTGTTCCTAGGCTCAGCAACACGGCTACACCAACCAGGGACAATTGTCATTACTTCTTTGATGCCAGTGGAGTTATGGCAGTTCATACCAGCAGAGCATCTGGCCAAACATATTTAACTCTGTTAATACAGCTGTTTTAGTGCAATCCCACTAGCATTGGTGCAAACAGGTGATTTATACTAGTGGAGTTTGTTTGCTTAGACGATAAAAATCTCATCTCCACACATACAAATAAGCACAGGGAAGGATGGCAGGCAGGGTAACCCCAGTACCCCTTTCAGGGACATGAGCACCAATCCAGTCACTCCCAGGGCTGTCCTGGGGGACCCTCAGCCCCACTGGCCAGGGGACACTCCGGAGTGGTTCTCTGGAACATCTTTTGGACTGAGGGGGGTCACTGCCTGTGGAGCTATGAGATTTATTATGGGATGCAGGCAAAGGTATTTGGGGACTGTGGAAGATTTATTATGGGATGCTTAGGGGACAAAACAAAGGCAAGGGAAGTGGATATCAAGGTAGTTTTGGGGATGACCAAGCTTGAGAAAATAGAGGGGTAAGTGTATAAAAAAAGCTGGTCGTGTGTAAGTAGTTTGCCGGTCAGTACACTTGTCTGGCCATGCCCTGCACCTGATCAGCACGATCCATCCTATCTTCTTATTCAATTCTTTTCTACCTCTTTCCTGAGTGAGGGACTGTCTTTTCTGTGTGCACGTGTGTGTATGGGAGTCTGAGTACAGCCACGGGCCTGGAACCAGGGGTCAGAGACCCATGTGTCCATGGTGCAGCACCTGGCATGACTGCAAGTGTGCCAGTGAGCATGTGGGTGTTAATGAAGATCAACTGGGATGAGCTGTTGGGTAGGTGAGGTGGCCTAGGGGCCAGAGGGGCGTATGTCCAGGAGGGAGGAACCTGGAGGAGGTGGCTACTGGGGGGACCAGGAGGTCCCAGACATCTGCCCAAGAGGCCATGGGGTCTGATGGTTGATTGGGGGTGGTGGTGTGGTGTGTGATGGTGTGTGCAAGGAGGTCTGTAACAGCAGCTGGAGTGGGACTGTGTCCCCAGGGGTTCATATGTCCAGTTGCCAGCTACTGGGAAGACTGGGATCCAGGGGCAGCTACTGGGCAGACTGAGTGTCTGAGCCCAGCTGCTGGAGGGATCCACATTGTACATACATATATATAAATATTTCCTCTAACGGACCTCCATCGTGCTCAGCCAGAGAGAGAAGCAAGAGGAGGCCAGTGGTGCTGTTTGTGTTTGTATGAGTGCTCGGTGTGTCTGTCTGTGATCTGTGATGGTCAACCCTGTATATACATATGCATGTGGTATATGTGTGCTCTGTGTGTGTGTGCCTACTGGGAATACAGACTTAGCCTTGCGACAGATTGGACCAGGGGCATGGAGCTGCGGCGGCCTCACCCTTATCGGGCTACAAGATTGAGCAACTCCCTAGCAGTATTCATTTTAAAAAAAAAAATCAGAGTAAAATGTATTATTGCATCATGATTTAAATTGGTGCTGCTCATTTATTTGGGATGGTTTCACTGGGTGACCATCCCTCCCTGGAAATCTCCACTGTAGGCAAGACCAGACATGGCCTGTGCTCATGAAGAAGTCCCTTACAATACCCATGTCCAGGAAAACCAAACTGAGAAAATCCTGTATCAGAAGAATGACCTCAGACATAGTTAATGTGTTAAGAGTGATTTAAAATCTTCAGCTGAAAGGGGATCAATAAATGCAAAGTCCATCTGTTTCCAATGCACCGTGAGTGCACGATAGGCAAAGGAAGCAAGGTTTTCCCTGTGAGATACAGATACGTGCAGAAGGAGGGATCAGTTTATTTTATGTATACTGGACAAAACACTATCTGGTGTGAAAATGTCAACTATGCTTGGCAAACATCTGTACAGGATTTCCAAGTGGGACCTAAATGTTCCTACTTGTAGATGAGTTGTAGGTGAGAGTTAAAAGAAAAACAGCTGAAAGTGGAGTCATTTACTTTAGGAATCCATTCTCTTCTTTAATGGTCATAATATTAACATTTAAATTCATTCTTTCCTTGCCCAAAAGTGATGTGGAAGTGTGAGGATTTCATTTTTCCTTTGCCTGAAGTTAGTTTCATGTGTGTCTGTAAAGAAACCCACTCAAAGTTATTTTAGAGGTTGCCTGTGTGGTCTCTCCAATCTTCTCTCTGCCTCAGCAGTTACGGGAGAAAGCAATACTGCAATGGCCCTGCGGTACCAATCCCAGGCGCCAGCCTCCCCTCCTCTCTGTGCTACTGAGAGCCATGGCTCATCTCACACACACACTGCCACGCTAAAAAGAGTTATAACTTCATGCTCCCAGCACCACTGATCACAGCACTCTGTGGGTATCTTCTATTGTCTCGTGGACAATTTCTGAAGGAGCAGTGTAAGTTTTTGTTGGCCAGGGAACAATATGAAGTCTGGCATTTTGCAGGAAGCTGCATTTTGTAAGATTAGGGACCAGTGAATGCTACCTTCTCTTTGTGAGCACAAGTCTTTGATGGATCCTGAATGCAGAAATAGTACCTTTTAAACATATATCCATGTTCTGTGGTGTGTTAAGAAACAGGCAGGTAGATATGACCAACCTTAAAGATATTGGAGTCCAAGGGGTAGAGTAGGAGCTTCACACACATTTTGAAGATCAACTGGCCTGGACTATTTCCTACCAGGAGGAACACTTTACCAGTCAGTCCCTGAGATGTAAGATGCTGCTGCCATTAGTCAGATGTGTTAAGAGCCATCCATATCCTGTGCCTCTCTGCAGCCACCAAGAACAGTTTTGTGAAATGCCACCAACCCTTCACTCCCCCCATCCCAGGCTCTGTCTGTCAAACTCTCTTTAGACTGGGGCAAATGAAAAATCACACTTCTGAAGTGAGAGGAGGTGAGGTGAGCATCAGACTCTCTTCACACAGAAACCATCAGGGCTAGGGAATTAAACAGGACAAAGAAGCAGACACATAAAAAGTCACGTTCCTAAGATCTTATGAGGCTCAAGCAAGTCAGGACATCAACATCACCTACAGGAGAGGAAGACACAGGAATGTATAATCTGCAAATCCCGCTATGTCTTCTGCATTGAACTAGACATCCAAAGCTGCCTGGCAGTATTGTGCCCATCAGAAGAAACAGACACCTGCAGGACTGCGCATGAGTTTTTGAGAATGCCTGCATTGAGTATAGACATCTCCAGTGGTGGTATGTTATGGATTTAGCTCTCATTCCATCCATTTTGTTGAGTTTATGAAGACAAAGAGATATTCTCACTTTTCCCCAATCATATTATCAATGATCATAGCATTTTGCTGAATGAATGTTAAAAAAAGCTGGATTAAAGCATTATCACTGATAAATTCAACAGACTTTTTGTAAATACATTCCAAATAACTCCACAAATACATTTATTTTTGAAAACTAGATTATTTATTATTGTTTTTAAATTATTTTAACTTGCTGTGCCAAGTAACAGCACTTGGTATAGGAAGACAAGAGCTCTGTAGTCCTTGGGGGGCAATATAATTTGCTATTTAAAACATAGTTTAAGTTTCTGCTAAAGAAAATTGGCAGCAGGCAAAGGTCACTTGGCCTGTCCAGAATCATATTTAACACATTTTTTTTTCCTTGAGAATAACCACACATGTTGCTTCTTCAGTGACCCTCTTCCTGTCTTCCTTGTTTTCAGAAGATCTGTTAAGTAGATTATTTTCTAGGGAAAAGTTATGTTTTCAGAAGTACATATCTCCATGTTCTGTGCCTGAACTTCTCCAGGCTTTGTTTATGATAGTATGCTTGTTTGAATTAATAACTCTGATGAAAGCCAGTGTTATGAACCAGTTAGGAGTTTATGAACTTCACCTTAATACCCTCATGCAAATCTTCTCCTCCCTGATCCATGCCTAGATTTGAGTCCCCTCTTTTATGACTCTTTTTTGATATTGCAGCCACATCTTGTCCGGTATTTCCTACATACCAGAGATCTCAGCTGGGCTACACCATCCTAAATCCATGACCCAACAGCAGCAAGTTCCTCCAGCAGGGAGCCCTGGGTCATTCCTTAGCCTCAGGGAGACTAAATTCTTCCTCAAATGCCATGGGATGTGGCAGAAGTGCACCTACCACTCTTCTAAATTATAAAATTATTCTGGTCTGTGGGTAAAAGCTTTGCCTGTGGCTGTTCTGTGATCCCAGGAACACCTGTAGGATGTATATATAATGAAAAGATGATGGGTAATTTCTCCAAGAAGACAAAAATAGAGGAGAGGTGTACAGATTAGTAGTTAACAAATTATTCATCAAAATGTCTTGGATGGCCCGTATTTATGCATAGGTAAGAGCAACAGATCATCTTGATAGAAATTATGCCTGGCACACAGGGGCATCAGAGCATCCCTGTGATAACAGGCCACCCAGATCCATCTAGCACATGTAGGGCTCTGCCATAGAAATGCTCCATTCCTATTGAGCTAACCTGGATTCATTCTTCAGGGGAAAGACATCTCTTTCACAATAGCAGATGTTTTATCAGGTGAAGAAAGATGTAATAAATTCCTTAAAAGTCCATTGAATCTCCAAGGAATTCAAGAAAGCAGAGTATGCTTTTTTTTTTTTTTAACTGAGTGCAAAAGATGTGCTTAAATTGAGGCAAAGACATTTCCTCACACAGCAAACCCACATAGGACATAACTGTTAGCTTTCATAAACAAAGTGAGATGCAAAGGGCTCAAAGCAATACGACACACCATCATCCAAGTAGTAAGGAGAAAGGACCCTGCATTCAGCTGTTTCCTACTCTAAAAATTGTAGAAGAAATCAGTCCTCCAGCGTGTCCCCAACTTCCCTGATCCTCAGATTCCCTTTACTAAGGCAATTGTCTTTATTTATAGTAGGAGCTGCCTATAGCCTACAGCCAGGTTCCTTCTGTCATGCACTCCTGGAAGTCGTTCCCCACTGCCCTGTTCATAGACTTACACCCCACTGAGATGAAGGCAAGAAGGAATCATCAAATCATACACTGTGGTATTTCAGATGCACTTGCAGGAAGTCCAACAGCTACCAAGGTTTCCAGCTCAGTTTGAAAACATCAGGAGATGGAGAATTCACCGTTCCCCTTGATAATGTGACCTTATATTTAATCTTCTTCCCCTTTAAAAAATTGTGTGTTTCACTTCTGGTTTAACTCAACTGATTTCAGCATCCCGCCTGTCCTTGTTATCCTCTCTCCAGTGTATGAAAGAGCCCTGTAACACTCTGCATTTTCTCCCCATGAAAAAATTGCACCATTGGGTTATCATTGTTTTCGCCTGGGAAAGATCTGCCAGACTGACACTGGAGTGAGCTGACAAGGTCAGTCCATCTGAGCAGAGCTTCCATGAGGTTATCTGTATGTTTGTCACCATCAAAATTTAAACCTTTAAATCTTATGTTCTTTATTTATTTACTTTTTTTTAAAATCTCTGATACTATCCTTCAGCTCTTCAGCTGGTCTGAAACACAGCAGGTCAGTGTCTGTATGTCATTTTACACCAGGTGAGGAACTGGCCCACTGATTCTCACCCTCCTCATTTCTCATCCTGTAGCACCTGCCTTCACAAGCTACTGAATTCACCTAAGAGGCCTTCAAGCACCACCTTGTATGATTCAGCTGATTAAAAATATTGCCTTTTACACCATTTAACCCTTAAGCATCACCACACGTCCCTTCTTTAGAGGCCTCTGAACAGTGGCAGGAAGAAAACAAACAACACATGTTTTTGCTCTGCTGACCCAAATGGAAATTGATTTATGGCTTAGATGTACAGCCGAGGCACCTCAAAACTCCCCTGATGGCTGCAGCGGACTAAAATCTTGATCTGGCTTGAGTTGCTCATACTCAGCTGGAGGATTAGGCTACGGAGCTCATTCAGATCTTCACGCTGGATTCCCTCCAAACCAGGTTGACCTCTCTTTTTAGGGCTGGGCTGCAGCTGCAAACAGAATATGCATCTGCAGAGCCCTCTCTGAAAATAGTCATCTTTGTTGTGACTAAGATATTTAGATCTTTTTTCAGTAGCACCCTTATTTGATTGACTGATGTGCCTGCAAGTTATTTCTGAATCTGGGTTATTTCTATTTCTGATGTAAGATTCTAGATGCTGTGTAATTGCTAAGCCCACTCTTTTATTTGATAATCCTTTTTAATCTAAAATTGGGAGCAAACTGTTTTGTTGTGTAAAGTCTGTATTTGTGTCAGAAATATTGATGGTCACAACCAGACTAAGGGCGTCTTCCTTGTGTATTAAATTACATTGCTTAGAAGCATAACAAGTCAACATCATGCCCTCCTGCACTGTCACTTAGAGATCTTTTTTAGGTCCCTTCTTCCTTTCCTGTTAGAAAAACACAGGGCTGTTCAGTAACTCTTTCCATCTCAGGCTCACAAAAGGAAGAAGGGATGATGTGAATTTGCCTGTGTTGTTTCACATTGATTGCTTGATCAGCTCTGCTAAAATTGGTCAGACGTTTTGCATTCTGATTAGAAATGGCTGACAGGCAGGATTCAAGAGTGAAATATAAAATTAACTACAAAGGCATGTAAAAATCATTGTGTATAAGTAAATATATGAAATTTCAACAATAATTCATGGAAGTTCCTGAGGAAACCTTGATAATTAAAGGTTGACAATGTGGGAAGATAAGTGATATTTACTATCGGAGAGCTCCTGAAACCATGGAGGACTGTGTGTGGACCTGTGTGCATGTGCATGTGTGCACCCATTCATGAAACTTCGAAATGGTTATAAAGCCAGTTTAAATGGTCCTGCTTTAATCGGAAAAGAAAAGCTGGAAGGATCAGCCTAAAAAATTAGCCTCAACCACATGAGCTGACTAATCAAAATAATGTGCTGCATGAGCCTGAAAGTTGGAAAAAATCAAAATAAACCTCTGGGTTTATACACAACTCTTTTTGGCACTCAAAACATATCTCAGAGAAGCTACCTTTCACTCAAACACAGGTGCTGTGTTAATAATTACTGTGCTTTCACACAGATCATTCAGAACCAAGAGCAATTCAACTTTTAAGGAGTAATTTGTGTTCTACATGTCAGAGCTTTATAGTATATGACGGTTGTTGTATTTCACCTTCTCCATATTCTTGCAAGGATTAGCAAACATCCTTCTAAAGTAAAGGTAAACATTTTGTTTGTGTATACTGGGTTTATGTTGGAGTTTTGCTTTTAGCTCTTGCTATAGAAACAGATGCTATGATGTGGCAAATTTACAATGCTTTGAAAAATGAGTCTTCCTTCTCACACATCCAGTGAGGAGTTTAGAGTTGGGTATCTAAAGTCTCCAAAGCTCCCATTTGCTCTAGGCACACTCCAGCCATGTGGATTGAGTGACGCACTTGCTGTAACCGTTCTTCATGCTCCCAGTGGCCTTTGTGGCACCACATGCTTGTCCCGAGACCCCAAAGCCAAGGGCAAGGACAGGGGCTGGAAGAGGGACAATTCCATAAGCTATATTAAGTAGAACCATTAGCGTAAATGTTTTTTCACATTAAATAGATCATTACCTTTCTTGATAGTTTTTTTCAAATCATTTTTGAGAGGTTAATTCTGGAAGATGTTTTAAAGCTAGTTTTGAACTGCAGTAGTTCTTTTCTTTTTCTTTTAATTAATGACACTGGACAAATGTTCTTTGTATTGGACTTGCAGTAATGTCCAGCTGTTCCCACGAGGAGCAGTGTCTTTGTGAGATGCACTGTTTGAATTAATCATAATTTCCTGCTCCAAACATCTTGCAGTATAGCAAGATAAAAAAGGAGCAGAATATGGAAAGCCATTAGTGTAACAATAGGCACATATACAGTTATTTCCTTTTCTTACCTTCAAAACAAGTTACACAGAAAACAGCGCAAGAGAAAAAAGACTTGAATATGCAGAAATTTCATTTTGTGTTGTAAATAAATAGAAAGTTCTAGGCAAAGTTAGAGGAGATACTATAGCTTTGTTTCATTTGTGTCTGTTTCTCAAAACATAAAGGTATATCCACTGCATCCAGCAACATCTCAAACAAACTATTATGAGTTGACATTTCTTTTGGGTAAGGCAATGGGATCTGAAGCATGCAGTAAATGACTATACAAGGTTTCATTCATGAAGCAGCAACTAACTCTTTAAGCCTAAGGTACTTCTCTTCAATTAAGGAAAGCTATACTTCTTAATATGAACTACATCACAAGCTCCTGTACAGTGCATAATAGATCAACATGGCACATAGTAATTAGAACCTTGTCTAAATGATGACAAGAGGTTATAGGATCTATTTCAGTCTCCAGTCCCATAGAGGAAATCATTATAAGATATTCTTTTACTCTTACTTTTCCGAAGGCATTTTTTTCCAACAGTATGAGATGTTTATGTTACCTTTTTTTCTTTGTGGTCTTACTTCACCAATTTTCATACCATTGAATGATCAAACAGAAAACTTGCTTTTATCAACTTATAAATTTAAACATATCCCAAATAAAATGCAGACAAGCAACACCAGCATGGTAATTATCTAAAAAAAAAAAAAAAAAAAAAAAAGGACTTTTTAACATTCCTTGCACCCTGCTAGGAACAAAAATAGCTTTCATACAAATCTGTGAGTTAAGTAATAAAATCTGATGGGATGGGGGTGGGGAGCTTGTTCTGCAGAGAGACAGACTCTACTGAATTGGAACATGGTGAAAAACATACTCATCAAGAGCAAAGGAGATTAGAAGCATCTTTCACATTGACCAAGCCTGCCTACATCCAATCATAATAAATGTTTCAGTAGCAGAGGCTGACCATAATAAGTATTTTTGCAGGCTTAATGCCAAACCTGAAAGAGGGTTCTGTAGGACTTTGTCCAATTTCTTAATTTAAAAATGCAGTATTCATTTTAAAATATATTTTTAGCTGTAGCAGTACAGCTTTGTTGCACTCAACTGTTTTTTCTAACTTTCCTAAATACTTGATAAACTTCCAGGTTTATTAAAACAATTTTACAGAAGCATGAAGTGACTGTAAATCTCCCTCCAGCTCCTTGCTAGAGGCTGCTTTATTGTAGGTCTCCTACTTTGTGAAGTTCTACTTCAAGAAGCTGTTTGTTGGTTAAAAATGTAAGGTCTGACCATGCCATTAACCTTTCAGTAGAGCTCCCTCTCTTCTGCTTCAGGGCACAGCATGGAGAGACCCTGACAGCACAGTGGCCCCATAGTATGGACCAACCATTGCCTTCCCGCTCCCACTCCTTGCTTCCACTCTGAGCTCCTTGAGGAGAGGCTAGGAGAGCTGAGCTTGTTCAGCCTGGAGCAGAGATGGCTTCAGGGGCCTAACAGTATTCCCCAGTGCCTACAGGGAGGTCATCAGGGTGATGGAGACAGGCTATTCACAGCAGTGCATGGTGGGAAGAAGAGACACAATGGACATGAGCTGAAACATGAGAGTTTCAGCTGGGATAGAAGAAGAAACTTTTTCCCCATCAGGACGGTCAGGCAGAGGCACAGATTGCCCAGAGAGGTGGTGGAGTCTCCATCCTTGGAGGTCTTCGAGCCCTGACTGGATGAAGCCCTGAGCAGCCTGGTCTGACCTCAGAGCTGACCTGCTGTGAGCAGGAGGTTGCAGCAGAGACCTCCTGAGCTCCCTCCCAGCCTGACCTATCCTATGACCCTGTAAGAACCTCAGTGTAGTCTAGTAGAGAAAGCAGCTTCTCTTCCTGGGACTTTCCATCTTCTGTGTTATCAGAAAGGGCCTCCACAGCTTTTGAAAATCTCAGGGTTTCATAGCTGTTATGTGAATACTTAAAATTTATCTGCCCTTACATAAGGGCTTGTTAAACTGAGTGCTATGCAAAAGATTGCAAACACTTCTGGACAAGGTGATTTAGCACAAAATGCGGTCAAGACTATGCCTTCTCCTAAAAGCTATCTCAGAAAAAAAAAAGGCATGAGAATGAAGAATGCTCAACAGTGGATGAATAAATACAACTATAAAGTGGAATTTCTGGGTTTCCCATTACAGGTAAATTTGCATGTGATACTGAGCTGGAGAAGCTGGCTGATTGCCACTTCTTCCCCAGCCTCTCTCTGGCTAGTGAAGCACCAGGCACAGGTCCAAACCAGTTTTTCTTCAGTCATGCTGTGACAAAAACTGAGGAGCAGGCTCATGGCATGCAGAGTACTTTGGAGCTCTCTGGATCTCCGCTGTGACTAAATGGGAAGTACCTGCTTTCTGTTAAAACGAGGGACAGCTTGTCACCATCTGCATTATATTCACTCTCTCTCTTGGTTATCTCAGACTCTGCTTTACACCACAGTACCTGAGCATCCTCACAAACACAAGATATTTTATTAGTAAATCCCAGCAGTGACTTTGAGAGATTTATGATCTTTCCAAGTACTCACTTGCACTCTATTCTGCTCAGGAAACTTAAAGAAGCCATGTTTTGTTTTATTTTTTTTTTAATGTTGATAATCTGTAGGCTTGTGACTAGCTGAGATAGTCTTCTCAGATAGGCATTAGATTTACTGCAAGTTTTTATGAATAGGTTTTCCTAACAGGTAAAAAGAGATGTTACTCAATAGTAAAACATATGTTTTACAATAAGTACATTATTTTCAATCTTTTAAAGTATTAATATTTTATTTTAAAGTGGAAATATGCATCCCTGAGAACTCTAAGGACAATTTTTTCCAATAATAACTAAAATGGGAATGGATATTATTGACTCATTCTGTGGAAAAACCTTCAGGAAATATAAAAAAATCTCAGTAGAGAAGGACTCTGTGAGTTTTACTCGCAGAGCTGTTGCCTGAGGTAGCTGCCTGTGGCACCAAGCACACTCCTTTGACTGTACGGAGAATTTAGACTTTTAGTGAGTGGTTCATCAGGGATCTAAAATTTAAGGACTAGTTAAGCGATCAACATCGCCTCAACACACTTCCATCTCTACAGTGGTTACTGTGATACCATTATGTACTTTGGAGGGTCTAGCTGCCTTGAATCACTCTGCTGATGCATCCTGGGCTGAAGATGAGGATGTAGTTGAGCTCCGTCAGCCAAATCTAGTCAGGAACTGCTAAGCACCACGAAATTGAGAAGGAGTGAACTGGGTCACACCAAGTGGGTCATTCATACCAAGGTTAATGCCTTACCCATCAACCCCAAAGTTCATATGAAAACTTGCTGAATCTATAGCCCATACCATCTCTGTTTATGGGACTGCTCTGTCCAGAAAAGAGGTCACTGGTGACACCCACCAGCACCTATACCCAGCTCCTTGAGTTTTTTGAGGACTCCCTGTTCTGGCGCTTTCTGGCTAGTGACACCATCATTTACAGCTGTACAATACAAATTGCTTTAAAGAGATGGTTTAAATGGTTAGTTAACACCTTAACATGAGTGTTGCTGTTTCTCTGTGTGTATAGGAATGACTGCACATAATGCCTTTCAGAGGATAAAAAGTACCCCAGTGCTCGCTCTTCTAAGACACTGAACCTATTTATAGGAAACCCAGTAGATTTGGGGTAAGAAAACCAACACAGGACGTGGTTCTTAGCCAAGTAATAATGTATAAATAGCTTTTTGGGGACTTAATGTAAGATTTGTTATAAGACTGCACAGCAAAGCCGGTAAATGGCAGGAACAGATGAACACTTAAGAAACAAAGATCCTGCTCTCATCCTGATGTCCCTAATCATGAATGCCCAAAACAAAAACAAAAATACCTAAATGCTGCATGTAGGACAGTGCCTTAGACCATGGGGGTTTTTGGAAATTGTCTTTAAGGAGTCAGGGTGTCTTCTTCAGTTTTTACTGTAATAAAAGATGACCTTTTACATAATACTGCAATAGCAGCTAAAACTGAATTATTCCATTACCTCAATGCTTGCAAGTCCTTATATTTATAAGGAGCTAAAATATTGTTTGAACCCATTGAAAAAGTATTAAAAAGGAGCAATTCTCATGACAGAAAAACTGATCCATTCACGTTATCCAGCCACACTGGTGTCATGTAATGGTTCCTTTATATTTAGGCGATTTCTGTGCCTATGATCTCTAAATAAAGGACCCTGCTTTTATAGCCTTCACTTGTGAAGAACCTGCTTTTGTCTGTAGTTTTCAGTCCTTGTGAATGAACTGAAATGTCTCAAGAGATCTCCCCCAGCATTTCACCTGGTATAAATTGAAGTAGGCCAGAAACAAGCAGGAAAACAGCTGACCAGCCCCAGTAGTCAACAGACATTAGGTACTGCATTAGAATGGGCTCTGAAGAATAAGTCACCCCTAATTCCTGAGGACTGTGTTATCATCCATCTGTCTGAGTCAAATCTCAGAGATGCTGTCATAGGAGTCTTCTGTAGTACTGGACTCTCCTTTGAGACCAACATAGTAATCTGCTGTCCTAGATTTTCCACCCTGTGTATCGCTGTGAAAGCACTAGTTATGGTGAGTGGAGATTAGTACCAACCTGGACACTTAAACCACACTTGTGTTCTGGGCTCCTAGTACTACCCATGTAGACAAAGACACAGGCCCTTGAAAGCCTCCAGAGGGAAAACCTGTTTGCAGAATCAAGTGCTTAAACACAGGTTCATCAGGTAACTGAAATACAGATGCTAATGAAGCAATGACATTAGTTGGCCTAAAACCCACCCTGGGTTTCCTACTCAGTAATCTGGAAGTGTATGTGGTTTTCACACCCTTAAATTCTATGCTTTCAGTCAGAAGAACCCAACAATCAGTGTGAAGAGTGGCTTTTTCCACCCTCCTAAATGAGTTTGTGGCTTCGTTAACTTTACCAAGTTCGGTAGGATAAGATTTCCAATGCAAATAGTATTTCATGGCTCAGCAAATCAGAATTACAACAATATGACAAGTAAAACTAACTATATCTTGTGACAAGACAAAAATTAACCCGTATCATATCTGCACATTAAAATCTTAATGTATTGTTACCTTCATAAATGTTTTTAAGGTCTCTTAAGGGTTAAAACAGCACTTAATGTATCAGCATGGAATTACTTAAGTATGCTTATTTTATGTTTCACACAAATTTTATATTATATTAAAAACGACTGAAAGATGCTGTGTGCAACCACTGAAATAGTTCAAGCTCAGTTCTTTGTCTGCAAAATGGACATAAGTAGATTTGCCTTTCTTGAAGATCTGTGAGAAGAAGATGCAGAATATGAGATGTTATTTGCTGATACCAACGATCAGTTATTATTCCTGCTGGCGTACTCAGGCTTTTCTCTGCGGTGGAGCAATGCTGAAATGCTGCTGACTGAGGACACAAACACAGCCCAAGTGCCTAGCGTATTGGTTCTGTAAATTGGCTTTCTCTATTGCAAATCCCTTTCCATTTATAGGGCTAGTTCCAATGCAAGGGTGCAGATGTCCCTGCTCCCTTCAGCGACACTCAATGTGCAGCTCCCCGGGGTATGGCTATTCATAGCTCTCCATGCTGTTCACTGCAGAGTCCTGATGATGATGCATTGATTGCTGTGAGGAAAACTGACAATTTAAAGCAAAACCACAGACAGACTCAGACACATAGACACATGTGGGTGGCAGTGACATGGACAGAAACAGACTTCTCAGGATTCAAAGCTGGTGACAGACTTCAAAGGCTCAGTCTCTCACTGAATCATCAATAACACTGCACATACTGAAGCCTTTATTTAGCTGTTTTGGTGAAATAATTAGCTCTTCCTTGATAACCATCTAAGATGCTAAACCTGTCCTATGTAGTATTTTTGTATTCTAAAGAAATTTAAGTGTGTGTTTGTATGTGTTCCTCTCCAAAATATCTCTTTGGTTGCTGAAGGCTGTTTACCAGTTATTAACTGCGGTTTTGAAAGTACTGTTAGGCACAGTCCTGAGCTGGCAGCACTCATGAATTGTTCCCACTAAGAGACTATTCCCCAAAGGTGAATTCCTCAGGGATGTTCCCAGAGAACATAGGAAGCATCTGTGCATCTACAGCTCCCTGGGGGACCCATTGTAACTTCCCGTGACCCCAGCCATCTCTGGCAGGAGCACACAGGGAGCAGCTAGGTCCATTTCATGCCACTTGCTGTGACTTGGAGTGCCTCAAAGAGCAAGGACATGATCTGCAGCCATGCCCTGCTGCTGCTTTCAGGGCCTGTCCCTTGGTATGCACACACGTACTGCAAACAACAGCAGCTCTGCCAAGGTCTTGAATACAGAATTTGGAAAGATTTCATTTGTGGCACTGTCCCTTCCCATGCAAGAATCCTTTTTCTATCTGTGAAACCTTAATGATTTAGAGACGTTTTCTTTATTTGCATGTTTCCTTTGAGAGGTTTTATATCTTTCTCTCATTGACTAATTAAGTTAAATGCCATGTTGCTATTGTGGGAACCTGTCTCTCTCTTTCTTTCCCAAAACAGCATCCCAGCTTTTACAATTTCCAAAAATTGCAACCTCCACCACAGCCATCACTCGACTCTTTTATGCTCTTGGAATCGAGCTGAGTTTTCTTTTGAACCTGGAATAAAAAAAGGCAAAAGATACTTTTTAGGACTTTCTTACAATAAACTTGTACTGTTCAGTTGCTGGTTTATGGCCAGCGCTGGGGTGAGGGCTAAATGGTGACCTCTGACACATGGGTGTGCAGAACAGCAGATGTCCTCTGCATCCATACCTGGCCTCTCTCAGCCTTAGGGTCACATAAGCAGGACCTAGATAGTGTGTCCTGGTGTGTAGGATCATGGCGTGACCAGACTGCAGTGAATGGGTGCAACATTGCTACTTCTTACTGTACTGACCAGAAGCATTTACTGCTGGAGTGGGTTGACAGCAATTTACTTCCCTCCCTGCCTTGAGAATAGCTAAAAACAAGTGATGAATTGTTTCTTAGAAATGTGTCACCACATGAATACAGAAAAATCTGCTCAGCTATTCAGGGAAAGTTCAGTAAAAGTGTTTTGAACATGATTGACTCAAATCATCATCTCCTTGAACCTGGAATACTTTCTACCCAGTGTTCAAATTCCTCAGAAATAGTGGTATGGAAATGAAAATGAATAGGAAGGAAGAGAAGAAAAGGAAGGAAAGAAGGAAGGAAGGAAGGAAGGAAGGAAGGAAGGAAGGAAGGAAGGAAGGAAGGAAGGAAGGAAGGAAGGAAGGAAGGAAGGAAGGAAGGAAGGAAGGAAGGAAGACTGACTTTGTTTTGACAAAATGCATGAAGCAAATTAATCTGAAGGAATAATGCTTCGAAAATTAAAAACAAATTATAACAATGAAATGTAGTGAATTTCCTTTCCGAACTTTAATTACACATAACCAAGTCCTAAAGTGCTAAAGTTTATACAGACAAGGATTAACAAGAAAAATTATTGTGTGCTCAGTCAAGCAGATTCAAGGCAATTCTCCCTCCCTCTGGGTCACTCATGGATCCATGTATACAACCAATCTACAAGAGAGGACAGGATCATAAACCATAGTTGTGTCATGACTTAGGAAACTAAAATGTGAAAGCAGAAGTTTGAAACACTGTGAATTTCACTATAAATAGGACCAAGTTTTGGTCCTATTTGGTGAACCAAAGAAGAGAGGTGCTATGCTGGACCTTGTTCTCACCAACAAGGAGGGGCTGGTGGGGAATGTGAAGCTCAAGGGCAGCCTGGCCTGCAGCGACCATGAAATGGTGAAGTTCAAGATCCTTAGGGCACCGAGGAGGGCGCACAGCAAGCTCACTACCCGGGACTTCAGGAGAGCAGACTTTGGCCTCTTCAGGGATCTGCTTGGTAGAGTGCCATGGGACAAAGCCCTGGAGGGAAGAGGGGCCCAAGAAAACTGAGTAATATTCAAGGACCACCTCCTCCAAGCTCAGGAGTGATGCATCCCAACAAAGAGGAAGTCAGGCAAAAACGCCAGGAGGCCTGCATGGCTGAACAAGGAGCTCCTGGACAAACTCAAACACAAAAAGGAAGCCTACAGAGGGTGGAATCAAGGACAGGTAGCCTGGGAGGAATACAGAGAAATTGTCTGAGCAGCCAGGGATCAGGTTAGGAAAGCTAAAGCCCTGGTAGAATTAAATCTGGCCAGGGAAATAAGGGGCAACAAGAAAAGCTTCTATAGGTACATCAGGGATAAAAGGAAGATGAGGGAAAATGTGAGCCCTCTCCAGAATGAAATGGGAGATCTGGTTACCCAGGATACAGAGAAGGTGGAGGTACTCAATGACTTTTTTGCCTCGGTCTTCACCGGCAAGTGCTCAAGCCTCACCGCCCAAGCCACAGAAGGCAAAGGTGGGGACTGGGAGGATGAAGAAACACCCACTGTGGGAGAACATCAGCTTTGAGACCACCTAAGGCACCTGAAGGTGCACAAGTCCATGGGACCCGATGAGATCCATCCGCGGGTCCTGAAGGAACTGACGGATGAAGTTGCTAAGCCACCACCCATTGTATTTGAGAAGTCGTGGCAGTCCGGTGAAGTTCCCACTGACTGGAAAAGGGGAAACATAACCCCCATGTTTCAAAAGGGAAAAAAGGAAGACCCGGGGAACTACAGGCCAGTCAGTCTCACCTCTGTGCCTGGGAAGATCATGGAACAGATCCTCCTGGAAGCTGTGCTAAGGCACATGGAGGACTGGGGAGGTGATTCGAGACAGCCAGCATGGCTTCACCAAGGGCAAGTCCTGCCTGACTAACCTGGTGGCCTTCTGTGATGGAGTGACTACATCAGTGGACATGGGAAGGGCTACAGATGTCATCTATCTGGACCTCTGTAAGGCCTTTGACATGGTCCCTCACAACATCCTTCTCTCTAATCTGGAGAGGTATGGATTTGATGGGTGGACTGTCCGGTGGGTGAGGAATTGGTTAGATGGTCACATCCAGAGGGTAGTGGTCAATGGCTCCATGTCCAGATGGAGATTGGTGATGAGTGGCGTCCCGCAGGGGTCTGTATTGGGACCGGTACTGTTTAATATCTTCATCAATGACACAGACAGTGGGATCAAGTGCACCCTCAGCAAGTTGGCAGATGACACCAAGCTGAAAGGTGTGGTCAACACGCCAGAGGGACAAGATGCCATGCAGAGGGACCTGGACAAGCTGGAGAAGTGGGCCCGTGTGAACCTCATGAGGTTTAACAAGGCCAAGGGCAAGGTCCTGCACCTGGGTTGGGGCAGCCCCCAGTATCAATACAGGCTGGGGGATGAAGGGATTGAGAGCAGCCCTGCTGAGAAGGACTTGGGGGTACTGGTGGATGAAAAGCTGCACATGAGCCAGCAATGTGTGCTCACAGCCCAGAAGGCCAGTCGTATCGTGGGCTGCCTCAAAAGAAGCATGGCCAGCAGGTCGAGGGAGGGGATTCTGCCCCTCTGCTCTGTTCTGGTGAGACCCCACCTGGAATACTGCCTCCCAGCTCTGGAGCCCTCAGCATAAGAAAGACACGGACCTGTTGGAGCGGGTCCAGAGGATGGCTACAAAAATGATCAGGGGGATGGAACACCTCTCCTATGAAGCAAGGCTGAGAGAGTTGGGGTTGTTCAGCCTAGAGAAGAGAAGGCTTTGGGGAGACCTTCTTGGAGCCTATCAGTACTTAAAGGGGGCTTATAAAAAAAGATGGTGGCAAACTTTTTAGCAGGGCCTGTTGTGACAGGACAAGGGGGAATGGCTTTAAACTAAAGGGGGGTAGATTCAGACTAGATATAAGGAAGAAATTTTTTGCGCTGAGGGTGGTGAAACACTGGAAGAGGTTGCCCAGAGAGGTGGTGGATGCCCCATCCCTGGCAACATTCCAGGTCAGGTTGGACGGGGCCCTGAGCAACCTGATCTAGTTGAAGATGTCCCTGCCTGCGGCAGGGGATTTGGACTAGATGACCTTTAGAGGTCCCTTCCAATCCAAAGTATTCTATGATTCTATGATTCTAAGTTTTCCTAAAGCAAATTTTCAACTACAGATATGTAATGTGTTGTGAGTGCAAAATGTCTGCTAGCTTTTCTTATTGCTCAGAGCAATCAGTCCTGTTAACAGCTGAATTTAGAGTAGACAATCCTGAGGAAATGAGATAAATAATCTTGAGATGTAACAACTAAAAATGAATGATAGCATAATCAGGGATCTGCATCCTTCAGCTCTGGATGTATCATATCTTCCTTTTCATTAATTAAGAGAAGTCAGAATTACAATGCATTCCCTTTTGCCAATGTTTTTACCTGCCTAGGGGTTACTGTCTGAAAAAAAAATATCCTGTGAGCATGCAAGAATTCTTGTTTGGGCAATTTCATACCATTCTTACACATCTTTTCCCTGATACTGCTGGAGAGGTTGGCTACAGGGGAAAAGCACAGACCCATTTTGTGTTACGGTGGTTTCCCCATTACTTCCTTTGCCCTTTGTACACTTCAGTGCAGAATAGCAATCCCCAGAGCATCTGAGTAGGTCCCCTGAGCTAACTCCTTCCTATCTGACTTCTCTCTGGCTGCTGTGGTTTAGCACTCCCCTTCACAGGCAAAGGTTGATTAAATGCAGTTTATGACCTCCATTTGTTGTTTTTAACATTTGGGGTTTTTTTAATCCTTTGTTCTTTCAGTCTTCTTCCCTCTACTTTTCCATTTTGTCTTTATGTCTAATCTCACCCATCATGCTAACTCTGATATCAGACATCAGCTACCTGTGCAGCTTCTTGCATTACCATAGGGGTCTCAGTTAGCTACCCTTACATGCCATATTTACTACTCTTTCTTTGTTTACCAAGAAAATCCACAGCTTCCCCTGTGCATGGCTGTTCTACTCAGCCTGGCTGCAATGCTCTTCATGCTCTGCTTCTTGGTGTCATCTTTGACTTGTTAGTTTTCTTCACAAATGCCTATTGCTACCTCCAAATTTTCCCCAGCTCTGCTACATTCCTCATCCATGACTACCCTCTAGCCTGTCCTCTGTGTCTTGCAAAAACACTCTGTATCTCCTGGATCACTGCTTTCCAATACACATTTATCCTGGATGGATTCTCCCACTCCCAATAAATATAAAGAAATAAATGGCCAGATATTCATGTCATTTTGGTCAAAGTAGCAAGTATTTCCTGTATCTTGATGCAAAAGCAGTGCAAGGCTCTAACACAAGTTTATACCATTATTTCCTTCTCTCAACTTCTTGAGGAGCAGTTTTCCAGTTCCAAGCAGAAAATGTGCAAAGTATGGCCTATATATAGACCTGACTATACCTAATGCACAGGCCTCTGGGAAAGGTAGTTCAAAACTAACTCAGACCATCTCTACAGTCTTCTCCTAGAACTATCACACCATGAAATGTTTAGGGCTATGGCAGATTTTTATTAAGTACAATATCAAAGACTATAAACAAGAGATGGAAACCGGAGATAAAAAGCTCAGCTCGGAGAACTTGTGCAATCAACTTGATAGAAAAAAAAAAAAAAGTGGAGATATTATTCACTTCATTGCACAAAGTATGAGGAAGAACAAGATAGGCATTTCCTCAAATTATCAGAAATGTTGAAAGACTTTTCATCAGCTAAGGATGAGGAAAAATAGAGCTTAACACTTTGAGAGACCACACAGGTAGCTCTGTGTAGTAACATACCTCTTCATCAGAAACAGCCAGCAATGACAAAGGAACACAAAGGCTGTATGCTGAAAACTTTGAATAAATATGCTGAAAATGTTGAGTAAAACCCCTATCTCATTGAAAGCAAATAGCAATTTTTTCTGTGGAGATATTGACAAAATACGCAGTCACAGGTAGTCACATACTGAGGAAATTCTAACTTTTTCTGACTATGTACTGTTCTAGCTTTTTTTTATTCTCTGGCCAGACTATGTTATGCTAATGAAGTGTGGTAGAAGTTCATGTTTCATGTAAGGAAATGGAAGGAAGGCTTGGTCATATAAAGGACCAGCCCTTGAAGAGCTTTTACAAAATTTTCCTGGTACTGCAAGAAGTAGTAGTAAAGTTAGGCTTAATTTTCTGAATGAGTCAAAATTCAAACAGTAAATATTTTACTCTAAGTGGTATTTCCATTCTTACACTACTTCTAAGACCAGTGCAATCCACTGTAACAAACAATAATGCCCAAAGTTGCAAAGTCTCCATGTTTATTACCCTCTTCTCCATGTCCCCATGGTGTATCTCTGATACCACCAGTGTGACCACAGTGTCTTCCACCTGCCTATGAGAAAAGTATACAAGATCAGATGTGTGAAATGGAGCTCAGTCCAAAGAAGATCTAACAATTAGTATATATAAGGCACTTTTAAATGCATTCATATCATATATTTGAAGTTTATGTCCCATGAGGGTTACAGTATAATGTAGACATGAAAGATGCCCACAGTTGGTACCTCTGGACTGGTATTACTCCAGATGAGGATATGATCCACTTAAAGAGCCTTGATTTCAGGCGTCATTAAAAAATAGGTGATTATATGGACAACATCCACACAACTTATGAATTCTGGTTGCCATTATAAAGACATTGTGTCTTTTAACAGTGTTATGTGAGGTCCACTATTTGCTGAACATGCTTGTTACATGGGTCCACCAGGTCAGGTAAAAACAAATTATTACTTTGACAACTTTGTTGTTATTCAAAAAGAAAATGCTGATGAAGCAATACTTTCAAGACATTTACAAGAGGGAGGGGAAAAAAAACAAAACAAAGAAAAAAAATAAGTCTCAGATTGCCACAAAGAGCACTTTGGATAGAAGGCAAGGAGATGTGAATATTTCAACAGTAAGGTAGGACTAATTCAGCTCACATGACTAAAATCATAGAAGGGTTCACGCTTAAGTTGCTGAGAGCTGAGGAGATGAAGGGAAAGGTCAGATATCACTTCTCCTATTGACCTGGGACAGCTGATTTTTACGTCCTCATAGCTGGGAAGGAGGAGCAGACAGGGAGCTTGAGTTCAAGAAGAGTAACAAGAGGTCAAGGGAGTAAACAACATAGCCATGCACTTAGCAAAAGATGTTAGAGACCACAGAGATTGGGATTGACTATCTCAGGTTGGTGGGTATTTAGCAAGAAAGAGCTCCACCAGGCATGTGGTGGCATGGTCAACATAACTTAAGCATGTGCTTAACTACTTTCCCAAACAGGGTTTAAAAAATTGTTTTTAAAATAAATGGGGAATTTCCTAAATGCACCCACTCTTCTGAAAAATACACTCTACATTTCAATATTTTATCTTGACAAGAAAAGTATCTGAGGGTTTAAAGAAAAGATTGGTCAACATCTGTGCATGTTCACTTTGTGTATTACTAAGCATCAGTCAGATGCAGTGCTGTGCTAATGTCTGGAATTCACATTAAAGTGGTGTCAGGAAGCCTGGAGTTGGAACAGTATTGATGGTAAACGGATATAGGTCATTTGGACCAGAAAACTCAGATTTGCCATGCTAGTAAAGCTAATGGAAATCAATAAGGGAGCAGTTAAAGAAAAAAACCAAAACAAAAAAAAAACACTAGAAAAAGAAGAAAAGAGGAGTGTAAATTGAAGTATGGATACTAAAAGTAAGCTTCATTTTTCTTACCACCCCTTCTAATAACGTGGATTTTTTTTCAAGGCTTCACAAAAAGGAAAGCATTTACAAATGTCTGTTTTGATCTCAGTGTAGCATTGACTACAATGGATTTCAATCTTGTTTGAAAACAACCCACAGAATAAGATTCCTATTCTGTCTCAGAACTCATCCCCTTCATCCTCCTGATCATTTCATTCCTTTAGAAATGCTTTCCAATCTGTACATCACTTCTTGATAAAATCTGTTCATACTGGATGCAGTGGCACAGGAGGCCTGGTGGAGGAACATAGTGCCTACCTAGGTGATATGATAGCTCTGTACTGATTAAAAGAAGCATGTACTGGGGGAGGTGGAGGGGTTGGGGGGGTGGAAAAGAAACCAGGAAATAAAGAAATAAATTGTCAAAATACAGCCGGATGTGTTAAGTGAGGTATACTCAGAGCCTGACTTAAACTGAGTTTCGTTCCATATTCTTAATGTCTACTTCACTCCTCTTCCAGATTCCACAGACTCCTTTCCAATACCAAGCATTGCTGTTTATGATTAGCTTTAGCAATGACCTTTTCAAAGAGTTTTCAGTGCAGCACACTTTTTCTTTCTATGAGAAAGTCTGACAGATGCTTTACTAAAGCCACCATCAAATATAGCTTCATCACCTCATAATTTTGTTTTTATTGGAAAAGAAAAGTGTTTGGCTTGACTCATGAGATGTATTTGTTTTGAATCTATTTTGCTTATTGCATTTACTGTTGCTCTCCTCAAGAGACTGAGTTGAGAGCTTTCTGTTCTTCAGTTCATTGGAAGATTTGCCTCATTAGACTCTATGTATGGAGTCATGTAAACTACATTAACCAAATGAAAGTTAAGGCTTTTGCCTAGACCAGTTGTCTATACTCACCCAATAGCCAAAGGATGACTGATTCCTTGTACCTTAAACACTGTCCTTAGATGTATATCATGGAACCAGCATCCCAAGATGTCCTTCATGTTTCTATAGAACACCTATAGCAGCTTAGATTAGAGCTGGAATTTTTACATAGCTAAACTTAAGTGAAATGTATACCACTGTGAAAAGCCTAAGCTAAGACAGTATAGCATTACTTAATTTAAAATATGATGTAGTAGACATACTGCCATATATGTACAATAGACGGACATAGTACTACAGTGTTGCTGTAGCATAGTTGTAAGACTGAACTGAATACGGTATGGCCTTTGCTTATTTAGCTCAAAGCAAAATCTACTACTGCAGCAGCACGTAAAGAGCACTAGCATGATCTACAGCAAACTGGAATCCAGGTAATACAGAAATAGTAACCGAAATTGCTCCAGATTTGGACAAGTGTCTGCAACTGCAGTGCCGTGGTAGCCTGAATGCAATCACGCAGTGCTAGCTGCACTGAGGCCACAGCTACCCTGTGCCAGTCTCCCACATGGAGCTCTTAGAGCACACTACTGCACAGTCACTTTCCTCACTCTCAAAAGCACAGAAGGACATTTAGAAGATGTCTACATTAGCAAGTCATGAGGACCAGTAAGAGAGGATCTGTAGAGCAAAACAGTTGTTGAGGACATAGCAGCCATATCATAGTGCCTTTACTTCAGATCACTTCTGATCTGGTTCCATGAAGTAAACGCCTGTGCAGCTGAAGGACATTTGGAGCACAGGTCCTGGTTTAGTTTCACCCAAAACATCTCAGGACTGCTCAGCAACATTAAGCAAAACATGGTGAAAGGGAACAATCAGAACAGTAAATGGGGACAGTCAGAAAGGTGAATTAAACAGCTCACTTCTGGTCTGAACTGAAATGCTAATGTAGATGCACCATTGTGCACAGTAAAGCATTAATACAAAGCAATTAGTGCAATGCGAGAGCTCTCCATTTTGCTGGGCAGCTCTTCCTGCAGCTGCAAGACGTGGCGCTGTGGGTTAGAGACAGAGCCAGGGGCTGCTCAAGCAAAGCAGCCAGCAGTGCAGAAGGGTTTGCCCTTCGTACCCATGGCTAATGCCAAATTCATTATTTTCATATGCATCTTCCTCTGACTTCAGTTCTTTGGCTTTATTGTGTGATTTACATTAACTTACTGCTGTAAGTATGATACAACCACAATGCCCAAAGATTTTGGTCAGAACAAAGATGGATATATACTGTCTCTACAACTCTAACAGTGTTGTCCTGTCTGAGTGTAAGAATAAAAGCCTTATCTGATTGTCCTGGGACAGGGAAAGAGACAGGTATCTGTAAATTAGTAAATAATATCAATTTAACTGGGTGAAGGGGTGCTTGCTTCCATTATTTCAACTCATTCTTAGAGGCTATAAGGCAGAGATGAAAGATGGATGTGATGATACAATAGAAAGATCTTACAGCAGACAAGCAATGCTATTAACATAAACGCAAGCTCTATTCTGGAATACAAAGATCTACCATAATTGTCAAGGTTACTTGAGAAGCTGCGTATGCTCCAATGCACAACAAAGAGCTTAAATGATTCATGGGAGGGCCAGAATAGATCGAGACTGGAGGGGTGTTTTAGTTTAAACCTAGAAGTTGTTTTCTATCCAGCACACAGACACATCTGGGCAGCCTTCTGTAGCCATCTTAATAAAAGATGCTTTATGACAGAGCACGTGCCAAAAGCAGAGTTTGTCCAGTCATCTGCACGTACCAGCTGATGCAAAGACAAGTGGACAAACACATCGCTATGTAAAAGGCAAGACATCACTGGTATTGCTGAAGAAAGCACCTGCCAAACATTAACCAGGACTTTCAGAAACAGGCTATATTTAACATCTCACAACCTAATCTGGATCATATAGCAGCCAATATACTATCAAAAATTTTAAAACAAATGAATGTGCAGCTTACCTGCAGAAGACTTTCCTCTGGTTTTATTACCACTTACAATGGAGCCAATGTTTCAAGAGCAGAGAAAGATGGCTGATTCACACATGTCATGTTCTGCATACTGTCTTAACCTGCCACTGCATGCACTTCCTTGAGAATGATGCTATTGTTATTGTTTAGTACTAATATTATTAAATGTCTTGGCAGAGGCTTACACAATCTGCTCTTATTTCAGTCTCTCAATAAAGGCTTGTAAAAAAGCTGCAAGAGGAAGTAATTTACCCATTCACAGATTAAAACTGGAAGTGCCAACTTAATGGATTTTGACATTTTCCAGGCAGAAAAGTCTGGTAAAGCAGCAAGCCCCCGACTAAACACAGGTTCTTAAGCAAAGGAAAAGACACAATGGAAATTCAGGGACACATGTCCCAGCACACAGCGTTTCTGGAGACCACACACACTATCGCTAACAAGTTTTGCTGACAGGTATTAAGAAAAAGGGCATTGTTAGTAGCAAGGTGTGCCTCCCCCTAGATTGGTTCATCTCACCCATAAGGAGTAAGCAAGGTTGCTGCTTATTTCCCAGAGGATACTGAGACATATTAAGGGTAAGATTCAGGTGACCAAAGGCAGATATGAGCTGGTGTTTCTCTGGGGGTGAATCCACGATACCCATGCTCAGTTGCTGACCTACCACAGCCTTCTGGATGACTACAGAGAAGTCACTTAGTACGGTATTCATCTTATCCAAATTTAGACTCCTGCAGGATAAACATCTACATAGGAGCAAGTCACCCTGTGCTCCCTTTGTAGTCAACAGAGAGAAATAGATACTTCTAGGGTGCAATTAATCTCATCCTAAAGAAGACATCTTCCAGATGATTTATGCCTTAAAAGTACCTGTTTTTCCCTGACTAGAAAGGGAGTCTGAGGTGATTTTTGCCATATGGACACTTCAGACATGGACAAATAATATATCTAGCAGAGCCATAAAGCCATTGATATTCCACACAGCCTGCAGTTAGTATAAATGTTTGGTAAATAATAACTCGAGCTGAACTCAGACAGTTGACCTAGAGGTGAATGGCTCTGTATTCCATTACTAAGCCTCTGAATCATCCAGTGTCTCTTTTCTTTTTAAGTAAAGTCTCTCCCTGGGTTTTAGATGTCACTTAATGGAATGTGGATATTAAATGTATGTAAATCCATAGCATTTTTGGATAGAGCTGCATTCCACTATGTCCCATTATGAACACTATCCCATCCTCCTCCTTGGAGCTGTCAATCTGTCAGGTGGAGGAGCCTGTGGACTCCCAAGGCAAATCTTTCTACTTTCAAGGGGACTGCTGTTGCCAAAAAGAAAGTTCCCAATGAAAATAGTTCTTGTGTGGAGACTATCAGAGAGACCCTCTTAAGCCATGTTTTTTATATCCTGGGGTGATAGGAATTCCTTTACCAAAAGTAGTGCAGCTTGTTTTTTTCCCAGGATGTTTATTTCCATTTTATTCCTATTCCTGTCCTCAGAGGTCTCATTCTATTTCATGGAAGTATCTTCTATCTTCTTCACTCTTGCTTCCCATTATTTTTCTGCACATTTTTTGTACAGTTTTTAATGGGATTTCTGCTTTCGTTAAAAAATATGATCATTCTTTTGCAAAACAATTCTTGTTGTACTTTTGCTTTCAATCTAGCAGTAAACTGTCAGGACAGAATATCATTAATATTAATTTCTTTTTAAAGATCTTAATGCAGCTGTATGTTCACTTAAACTCCAAACATCAGGCACTATGTTACTTCACAGATGTCATTTAATGGAATTTGGATAATATACTCTGGTAAATCCACAGCACCTGGGTGTTGAGCTGCTTTGCAGGATATAGCACTTTAAACATCATCCCACTATAATACACAATGCCTGTTCACGTGGCATGAGCTAGGTAACCATCTCCACCAGTATCTGACCAACAGATACAGAACTCCATCTTGTTAGCTGGCTGGTTCAGCAGTCCACTTCAGATGAAGTAGTTTGCCACATTCAAGACACTTCTTCTCAAGAACAATTTTTTTCAAAGGAGGTGCATGACATACTGCCCTTTCTGAGCCTGTCTCTTCACTTCTACAGAGAAGGTTGTGTAGCCTAGACTGTGCCTAGAACGTGATGTTCCTCTTCTTCTGAGGACCAGGTGTTATCTGAAAGATTACCCAAAGGAATATTCTATTTCATCTCCCGTTCATACTGTAAATTCCTTATACATCTTTAGCAGATTAAATGTGGTCAGTGACAACCATTCTTCAAATACACCTAAACCCCATCTTCAAGGTTTCCAGCAATTACCTGAATTACACAGAAACTAGCATCTCCAGCAGATGATTCCTGCCAACCTGAAATAAGAGTACAATGAAGACAGTAAAAATGGTCCTTTGAAGGTGCCCATCTCCGGGCATGTCTCTGAAGTGTAGAGTTTGCCTAGATAATTGCTTCAGATTAGACCGGCCCTTCTTGTAGATGGGCGTCACATTTGCTAGCCTCCAGTCAACTGGGACCTCCCTGGTTAGCCAGGACTGCTGACAGATGATTGAAAGTGGTTTGGTGAGCACTTCCACCAGCTCCCTCAGCACCCTTGGGTGGATCCCATCCAGCCCCATAGACTTGTATGTGTCTAAGTGGTGTAGCAGGTCACTAACCATTTCCCCTTGGATTATGGGGGCTTCATTCTGCTCCCCATCCCTGTCTTCCAGCTGAGGGGGCTGGGTACCCAGAGAACAACTGGTCTTACTATTAAAGACTGAGGCAAAGAAGGCATTAAGTACCTCAGCCTTTTCCTCATCCTTTGTCACTCTGTTTCCCCCCACATCCAATAAAGGATGGAGATTCTCCTTAGCCCTCCTCTTGATGTTAATGTATTTATAGAAACATTTTTATTGTCTTTTATGGCAGTAGCCAGATTAAGTTCTAGTTGGGCTTTGGCCCTTCTAATTTTCTCCCTGCGCAACCTCATGACATCCTTGTAGTCCTCCTGAGTGTCTTGCCCCTTCTTCCAAAGGTTATAAACTCTCCTTTTTTCCCCCTGAGTTCCAGCCAAAGCTCTCTGTTCAGCTACGCTGGTAGTCTTCCCCACCAGCTCATCTTTCAGCACATGGGGACAGCCTGCTCCTGCACCTTTAAGGTTTCCTTCTTGAAGAATGTCCAACCTTCCTGGACTCCTTTGCCCTTCAGGACTGCCTCCCAAGGGACTCTGTCAACCAGGCTCCTAAACAGGCCAAAGTCTATCCTCCAGAAGTCCAAGGTAGCAGTTCTGCTGACCCCCTTCCTTACTTCTCCAAGAATCGAAAACTCTATCATTTCGTGATCACTATGCCCAAGACGGCCTCCAGCCATCACATCACCCACAAGTCCTTCTCTGTTCACAAACAACAGGTCCAGTGGGCTGCCTTCCCTAGTTGGCTCACTCACCAGCTGTGTCAGGAAGTTGTCTTCCACACACTGCAGGAACCTCCTAGACTGTTTCCTCTCTGCTATATTTCCAGCAGACATCCGGTAAGTTGAAGTCCCCCATGAGAACAAGGGCTAGCGATTGAGAGACTTCTCCCAGCTGCTTATAGAATATTTTGTCTGCCTCTTCATCCTGGTTGGGTGGTCTATAACAGACTCCCACCATGATATCTGCCTTGTTGGCCTTCCCCCTGATTCTTATCCATAAACACTCAACCCTAACGTCACCATCAGCCTCGCAAGCCAGTGTTTCCTTCTGTAAACACTCCCTATCTCATATGCTTATATTTGATCTAGTTGTAACCCATTTCCTATTTGCCTCTGAGTATTTCTGGGATGTGATAACATAACATGGCAATTGACTGTATTATCACCTTTTATTTCCCTCTATTTTGTTGTTCTCTTGCTGCTGCTCAGAAGAGGAACCAGAAACTGTAGAGGTGAAGCTTTGCAATGAAACAGCTTGAACCTTTTCTACCTTCCTTTTTTCCCTCCATTCCTTCCTCCAGTTTTCCTCCCTGCCTTCTTTCCTTCTAGATGCCCATCCAGGAAGAGAAATCATATTTTTATAATAGAAAATCTATTAAGGTGCTAAGCTTTGAAGATCTAGTAAAGTGAACACTACTTAAATTAGCTAATCTATTACAACAGACAAGGTGCCAGTTATGTCATTGGAGAGCTGGAAAGTTGAATATAAAAATAAATTTTGGTCTTAGTTAAGTTTATTCTCTGTTTCTCATGAGTGAGTGAAAGACAATGAGTTTCCAGGAGAAGCCAAAGGGTCTAGGGTTTTTCAGCGGAAAATCATGAGGGAAGAAAATAATATATATACCATACATAACTGACACAAGAATTGATAGAAGTGACTATGCAACAAAATTATGCGCAAAGAAAGGATGCTCCAGAAAAAACGTGAAAAAGGAAAACTAAGGGAAAGCTAAACGTATCTATGCATTTCAATGGGTGTTGTGTATATGTCTTGCTTAGTTGGCTTCTAAGACATGCACAGAAGTCAAGCTGTTAGTGCTCTGTTAGATCTGTTGCTATATCTTCATGCATATCTTGTGGAGTCTCCCTCCTTGGAGATATTCAAAAGCCATCTCAACATGGCCCTGGCAACCAGCTCTAGGTGGCCTTGCTTGAGCAGGGAATTTGGACCAGATGACCTCCATAGGTGCTTCAACCATTCTGTGATACATATTTGGAAGCAATTTGTTTCTAGGCACACAATATAAATAGCAGAAAACAATTCAGGGAGCTGGACATCAGGATAAACACTGGTTTCAGCATTCGTGACTATTTCTGCATATAAAAGCTAAACCAGACTTTTATATAAATATAAATGTAAATATATGTGTACATACATGGGGGGTACATATGTATGTATGTATGTATATCAATGCAACTGTTCATGTCTAGGAGTCACCAGGGAAATTTTTGCATTTGGCTTTTGCAAACAGTTAAGGTTAACTTTGCTATTCTTGATGGCAATATTTTTTCAACTCCCATCTCCCCAGTCAAAAGCACTTCTGTGGACTTCAATAGAGATACTTATCTGACATATATCAATGTTATTCAACATATATGTCAGCTATTACTAGGGAATGTTTGCAAGAAACGAAAAAGAAGTCTTCAGTACACAGAAATCTCCCACACTTATTCTTCCAAAATCTAGTCTCTAGATTTCATGGCACAAAACAAAACGAAGAAAAAGAAATAGAGGAAAATATAAAGTGGCCTTTGAACATTTTTTTTTACATAAGAGCTCTGCAAATTTAATATCTTATTCTCATAGCAGATTGTGTACTGATCTTGAATTGCCACATCATGGGACAGACATGGAATATGGTCTTCCACTCCTGAAAACAGCTTTTCCCCGTCATACATGTCCAGAAAGAAATCATGGCCTAGGAAAAGTGTAACATTAATCCACTCTGGAGGCAACACTTCTGTTCAGATTTTCAGTTTTGCTCTTCTTTTCTCAGAGCAGTTTGCAATAGGTGAAATATTTTTATATCCACCCAGAAGGACTAATGTCTATCTTCATGCTGACAACAGAGAATGAAGATTGAATGGCTAGAAGTTTACAAGCTAAGCTTGTAATTCTTTTAAGCAATTTTCTATAGCTCTGATTTCAAATTTTTTTAAGATCCTGAATAAGGCGCGAGAAATGAAAATATGCTATCCAGCTGAGAAATCTAGCCACAGCTGTCTCTTACCATGGGCAAGAGAAGTGACACTGTTTTAAGTGTCCACTGATAGTTTTATTGGACATGTGAATTTCTAGAAGACAATTTCTGGCTTGCACTGCATATGAGCTAGGGCATTGTGTTAAATCCTATGACATGCAGCTACTGATTTTTGAAAGGTTCCACAGGTTTTTTTTTTTTTTCAACCATGGAGTTTCTGTATGTGTGCACTTTCAGAGAAAGACTTTAATAAATCAATTCAAGAGATGGTAAAACTTCCAATACAGATCAGAGAGCAAATTAGGTGCTCTTGAAATTTAGCAGTTCTCATTACAAATCACTTGAGGGAAAAAAAAATTAAACCCATCCAAATCTCACAGGTTGGACATCTGAAATGAACCTAAACACTATTGGTGTTTCTGTGATTTTGTTTAGAAACTCCAAATCATTAATGTTTCACATTTCTTTGTGATTAAATTATAGACACTATGTCATAGTTTCATCTTGTTTTACTAAACACCAGTTGACATCATTGCCAGACAGCAAAGCAGAAAGGCAATGAAGCTGTGAATGGAAAATGCCGCAACGTGGAGAAAGGGGCAGAAAGGTCTACTTTTACTCAGCAGTTTGGGTATGGCTCCTTCCTTGATGGATGCTGAGGCAGAGTAAAAAAAAAAAAAACATGAGACCAATGAATTCTGAATGTCTCCAATCCTGTTTACTAGTGTCACATGTTTTTCCCTTAAATCCAGTGAAATTTGGTGCCTGGAAAAGGGAAAACTGAATACGCACTATTTTAAACCAAGCAGAGTGCAGCCTGTTCAATTCAAAATTCACAAAGTAAAGGACTGAAACATTAGTTTTCACTGGAGCTTAAGCATTGATATAACAGCCAGGAGCTTTCTATGGAATGAAGACATGTCAGAGGGACCCATCTTGGTTTTGATTATATGATATCCCTGCCATCTTCCATTTTCTTCTTCTTCCATAAAGTCTGTGTTTACTATAGTTTACACTGAGTAGACATAACCATGTGATGGGCAAAGCAGACAAAAGAGCAGGATCTTTCTCATGAATTTTGGAAAACTGTTTCTTGCTGGGGTTTTTTGTTACCAAGCTACCTACTTTTTTCCTCTTCAAGAGAATATTCATTTTCACAGGTGAGGGTTTCACTGGATGCTGGATGCTCAAAGAGTGACAGAAAAGTATGCCTGGAAGGGACCTTGGGGAACTGCATAATCCAAATTCCTGTATCTAACATATATAAGCTATTCCTGGCAGGGTTTTCTTTGACTTATTTTTAAAGTCTTGCATTGAACATGGTTTCATGTTATCCTGGGTAGCTTCTGCCAATGCTTCAGTAGCGTAACTGTTTAAAAAAAAATCCACCAAACAGACACAGAGAAGAATGTATAGCAATATTAGAAGACTGATGCCAAATCCTCCTCAGCCTTACAGGTCATACCTTCTTCTCATTCTTGTTGATCTCTTCCAGATTTTCTTCAATTTGTCTAAGTCATTCTCAAAATGTAATTGCTCCAGTGTACTGTGCCTTGGGTACTGGGACAGATCCCAAGTACCCACCAAAGCCTCGCTGAACAGAGTAGCTGCCTCTTGCATCTTCCTCACAGCAGCCTGATAGTGCTTCCCAGAATAAGATTTGCTGTTTCTGCAACACCTTCACATTGCTGACTCACTCCACATAACATCCATTCTCCTTTTCTCCTGTATTGCTGCCCCATGGCTTTTTATATTTCCCCTTCTAAGCAATAAGTGTAACATCCAGGTCTTAACTGTATTGATCATCTCGCTGATTTTGGATCATCTACCTAATTTATTAAGGTCACTTTAAACTCTGACCATGTCCTTCAAACTGCTTGCAATGCCTTCAGCAAACGTATCAGTTCCTTCTTTATACTGCAAGCCAAGATGTTAGCAAAAAATGCTCTCCACCTCCCCACTCCTGTAAGACTACCTTTGCAACCACACCTAACCAGCAAACCGCTGATGCCTTTGAAAGCCTCTGAAGTTTTTGAAAGCAGCATTTCAAACAGCTGCTCAATCAGTTTAGGTTGACGATTCTAGGCTTATTTCCTCAGCTTTGCAGGAGACCTGTGTGGGATAAGTCTGGCTAAAGTAGAGAGGCATCCCATATACTGCTTTCCTCTTACTCACTAAACCAAATGCTCTCAGAGAAGGAATTGAGATTGATTTGTCACAGCGTATTCTTGGCGTGCTTATGTTGGCTATTTTAACTCTTTAGGATCCTCCTGTAACTTATTTGTTGTTTATTTAATAAATAAATTCAGAACCTTTCCAGGAGCTGCTATAAGGCATTGATCTATAACTTCCTGATTTTTTTCAGGAGAAGAACTATGTTTGCATCCTTTCATGTTACTGCAGAGACTCACCAATGGTTCAGAGATTATACAGGACTATTTATCAGGCCTTGCCAGTTTGAATACATCTATCTTCTCTTTAACATGTTCTCTTCCTATACTTTTCTTGAGCTCCCATCTCCTCACTGAAGTTAAGCAGAATAATACATTAAATATTTTAGACTTCTTTACACCATGTCTGTCTTGCTCTCCTTTCCTGCTACATAGGATCTGTACTGTTCTTTGTCCTCTAGGCTATTTCTAGAAACTTTTCTTGCTGCCTTTTTTTCCCATGTGCTAGCTGAAATTCATTTTTGCATGTTAGACTTTCTGCTTTTACATCCACATACTTGTGCTTTTCTTTATGCTTATTCTAAATCATGTGCCTCCTTTTTCACCCACAGAAGTATAGGCATGGAAAGATTACATTTCTTCTGACCATGGAGTCGGTAATAATGAATTTTATTGATTGGGATATAAATATTATTCATTGCGATATGCTCCTAAAATCCTTCCAGCAGTTATTTCGGGACTGCCCAAGTGAGTCATTTTGTGTAATAAGCACTTTTCTACTATTTAATTATTGGTACTCACCTTCCAAGCATACAGTGTGACTTTTACACAACAGCACGATGCATAAGAGCACGCTATGTCCAGGGTACTGTGTAAAAGCAGAGTGCCCCAGGAACAGGATCTGGTCACATTTGGAGGATTTTGGCAGGTGGCTGGTGAACACTGCTCCTAACCACTGCTTGCTCAAAGGCTGCATGGCTGCTCCTCCTTCCTGGAGCTCCTGAGGCCCCTGCTCTGCCATTAGAGATAGAACTTTGTAGAGTTCCTATCTCAGGAACTACTTAAACAGCATTTTTGTAATTTAAATGCATCTTAGGATTTTGGTCATGACTTTTTTTTTCATTTAGTGCAAAAGAAAAAGTGCAGCATTGACTGCCACTCCTTGTTTCCTTTAAGAAAACTTACAAAAATGAGCCCATTCCCAGCTGCCCTGCCCTTTCTTACATTTGGCATATAGTGTCACTCTGGATAAGAAATTCTTCTTGGCTGGTCATAAGAGGGAGAGACAATTTAGTCCAGTCATGAAAAAAAAAGATGGCAGTGCAAAAAGGACCTGCCAACATAAAAACTTCTTATGTTGGGACTTTTCACAGCCCTTTAGCATTCATTATTTGAACTAAAACAGACCACCCAGAAAACATTACGACACACAAAAGCATAAGAAGATTTACTCGTGGCAATGGAAGTTTTTCTCATCTGATTATCTTGTAAATACTCAAGAGGAATCTTTAGCAAACAGCTTTACCCGTGGTGCAGCTGGCACCAGCGATGCTGAGAAGTGGCAGAACATGGCCTTCAGCTGAGGCAATATATGATTTGTGAGGCCTTTTTGAACTGAGGCCTTTCTGAACCTGCCAGCAAAATGAGTGATTCACCGCGAGATCAAGGAAGAGCAGCTCAGCATTTGACAACACTCATTAGTTGATGCTTCTGAATAATTTCTCCAAGGATGGCAGAGTTTTGAAGAACACCGAAAAGGGATTTTTCATTTTAGCTTCTATTATTTACTGCAAGAGATAAGGGGAGACACATCTGTGCTGAGGAGGACTTCTGCTATACATATGCTCTGTTCCCGAGACCTGCATCAAAACAATAGCTGTTTAATGGGTACTTTTAAACACTTTCAATTAATAGGAATTTTTACCTGTTATAATTCCCTTTTTTTACACTCCATTCATCACATTTTTGTTTCTTCTTATATTTCACAGGCCTAATCAAATCATCAAAGGAAAGGGAGGTGCCTCAGTCCCTCTACATAAGGAACGAGCCCGTATCCACCTCACTGAAGGAGCCTGCAGGTCCCTGTAGTGCTGTGCCCGTGCCGGTACAGAGCTGCTCCCCACACCCAGGGGTGCCCCACTGCATCCCGCCCTTCCCTTGGCAGGCATGCGTCCCCGCACACATACACCCTTGCATAAACAGCATCTTCTCCCAGACTTTACTCTGCCTGCCGCCTTTGCATCTGCCCCAGACCCTCCCTTGTTCCCTCTGGCAAGCCCTGCCAAGCACTGCCTGGAAAAGGGACCTTCTCCCCCTGCACGGACCAGGCACAGTGCTTGGGGCTGGCACATGGCATCCCCACAGGACCATGCCCTGCCAGTGAGCAGCTGTGGCGAGACCCATCGCCAGCTGCAGGAAGGTGCGTCACTTTTTTTCGGAGGAGAAATAAAGTGCTTCTGGCAGCAGGTCCCCCCGTGGTGACCGGCCCCGTCACCCTCCCGTGTGGCAGGCAGATGGTGGCCATGCAGGTGTCTGGTCAGCACCTCTCGGCCCCCACAGCCCCAGCCCCATATGCCCCGCTCAGCTGCTGACACCACTTGTCAGACTAGGAATCATTTTTCAAGTACCACTAACATGGTTGAAGCACATGCATCAAAGGGCAAACAGGTTTTTTCAGAATGAGTGGCTACCAGGCCCAGAAGCTCCTGAAGTGCAGGAGGTGGATGAGTTTGACTTTCTGCTTGGTGGAAACGCTGGCAGAAATAAGCAGCAACACTGTTGGTGGCATGGCTTTCTTCACAGCTAAAATGGTCCAACAGCTGTGCTGGGAGAAAGAGGAAAAGGATTTGGGGTTTTCTTTAAGTGCAGGTCACCTTAATGACAAGTTTTCCTACCTGCAAAATTCAAAAACACTAAACTGTAACCTTATGTTAAAATGCAAGAAGAAGCTGCTCTGCCAGTTCATAACACAGCTTGACACCTGCACCCTTACTGCTACTGCTGCTAAAGCCTGGAGCTACACAGTCCTGAGGTCTGGCATGGGAAAAGGACACTTTGATAGTACGGTGGTGATTTACTCATGAGGAGGTACTCAAAAGAAGGCAAAGCGGGCGAGTAAGTCTCTACCCGCTGCACTTACAGTCTAAAGCCAAAATCAAGATGGCGAGGCAAAGACCACCACAAGGGCTGTTACACCTCTGCAGCAACATCAGTGTAATGCTGGAGCCCTGGGGGAAAAGGTTGGCGGCCCCAGCAAACAGCTTGCCTCACTTCTCCCCCATGTTCGCAAGAAAACAAGCACGACGCTATGGCCTCATCTTGTGAGACCAGCCACAGGCAACCTCTCAGGCAGGCAGAGGCACTGCTGGGGAAGCATCTTCGGCTTGCACGTGGCACACCTGCTAAGAATGAGCAAAGCCATCGCCACTGCCTGGGCATGTGGGGACAGAGCTCGTGATTTCAAGATCTGAACATCTGAACACGGGCTGGAGCAAGTCAGCGGTGAGTGGAGAGCAGAGGAGATTGGGGCAGGACAAGACTGATGGATTTGGATCATCTGGGCTATGGGATGCAAGTGCATGTGCAGAGGTTGGTTGTGCTAGAGTTCTTTAGAAAGGCATGTTTTGGGACTGCTGGAAATTAAGGAAAAAGTGCAAACAGCATTTATTCCATTTTACATTATTGAACTTCATTATGCTTGGAGACTACTGTTCTGGAAAGGAAAAAGGTGATCAGAGTTTACAGGAGCCACCCCACCAGTTCTGCCAACCTGACCCAGAGGGAGGTAGCCAGAGTGAGGAGGCGAGATGTTTTCCTGGGGGACTTTCATTGACTCAGGTGTATTTTCCCCAGTGTTTTGAGTGAAGGCTTCTGTAACACTATTCAGGCATAAACTTCCCTCTTACCCTGAAGGCCCTTTGCCAAAATGAGGCCACACTGATCCTCAGTATTCAGGGCTGCATAAAATAATGCCGAAGATGAGAGCTGTGAATTTTTGCACACATCATTTCACCATTTTTAGCATACAAAATTTTAAAATATGGCTACAAAAAATACCATTTATTTTTTAGTCAGTTACCCAGCTTTTGTGTCCTAGGGATTCCTAGAACTTGTCCATAAGGGTTTTATTTTCACCTGAAGTTGTCCTAGCTACATTTAATACAATTTTAGCACAGATAAGCTAATAGAGTTTTGATAATGTAGATCCTCTTGAAAAAGGGCTCATTCTGAAGTTCCAGGAAAATATCAACATGCTAATTTAAAAGCATACCAAAATGCAATGTGAATTTCTCTCACACTTCTTCTTTTAAGGCTGTAATATAAAGCAATGTACAATTAGTTATGCGTAATCTTAGGTTTAGAAGTCACTCTTCAAGACTTCAAGAGACGTGAATCAGTGAGTTTTCACTTATAACTGTGAAAAATGGTTTTCACAGATCATTGGCTCTACAGTAAAGATTTAAGCTGCAAGGCAGATGGACAGGATGTTTGACCTACCTTATTCACCTCTAAACTTGGCTGGACTCTGCCGTCATTTGTGCTGTTAGGGTACTGCGTATATGCTGATGCTGCCTGTTAGACACTGTGATACCATTCCCAGAGGGGCCCTTGCTTGGCACGTCAAACGAACTGATGTGATTACATATTTCTTTGACTGAATGGAGGTGGTTTTCCAGTCAAAGGAGAAGCAAGCTGTATATTTTTGAAGTCAAGATCATGGGTCCTATATTCCATGTACTGTATAAGTTAGTTGGTAACATCTGCATGTGTATATAAGAAAATATACAGATCAATACTTGTTGCACTTAAAATATCTCTGGAAGTGTTCTGAAACTTCATGGCTGTTAAATAAGACCTGCCTTTTCTGCTGAGGGATATCAGCATATATATGCATATATTCTGTATATATGCATTCATTCTATAGTAAGATAGAAAGAAAAATCTATTTGTAGTTCAAAGAGCTTCCTATGTTCTCTTACATAGCTACAGACTCTCTTCTGAGATGTTTTTCCATGTTTGTCTATGGCAAAACCAAAACTGAAGTTATTTTAAACTGAGCCGCTTTGGTGGAAATGGATGGTTTAGATCTGGCAAAATATAGCAGCTACAAAACCAGATCTGAGTCTCCTGAACAAAATCTTGCTTTACTGGTATGTGCAAACTCATTCATCCCAGCAATCTGGAAGAAGAAAGACTTTATTTTTTAATATCCCTGGGATGCAAAGGCCAGGGATGCAAAGGCATTGTACCAAATAAGTATTTTCAAGCTTAACAACATTAGGAAGACTCTCAAAAGCCATTTAAATACTTTTTTTTTAACCTCTGTATGTTCATTGAGCAATTTTATGTGTTCATGAATAACTCACACAGAAGGAACAAAAAGGTTATTCCTGCTCATAAAGCTTGAAGTGTTCAATCAGGAAACAGAAATACTATACCATTAAGCTGACCAACCATGTGGCACAAGCAGTAATCAACACACAGTGAATAGTCAGAGAAACCATTTTTCCAATAGCCCACAGGCCAAAAAAACACTACTGCAGTATCTAGAGATTTGGAGAAGTCAGTTACTTTACAGACAATTTAGAAACGGGAAAATGGAGCATGCTGACTAAATTTATCAACTAAATTGTTAGCTTCAAACAATGTCACCTAGCTATTTGTTCAGCCTTTCGTGCCTTTGAAGCAGACTGTTGGTAATGTGCCCCTTCCCGGGTCCTTGTTTTCAGAGTAAAGCGCACTGCGGACACCTGAGACTACAAAATAGCCACTGTTCTGTCTGTCTGTAAGTGGCACGATCGGTTACTGCTCAGAGCCCTCTTGAATTCCTGCCTCGCCAAAGCAGCACAAAATCTAACAATGCTCTTTAGATTTGAAGAACTTGACCCTCGAGCACACGGTGCAGCGCCTAACCCACCCACACAACTCCTGTCTGTAAACATCGCCCTTCATGTGGCCGATAACGCTCATCTTGCTTAGGAATGCTTGTGTGAGGTTTACAAAGTGGTTTGCAATCATTGGATGGAAGAGGCTGTGCAAGTATTATAGACTGTCTTTCAAATTATTACTAGTGGGTATCATAATAATGCAGAATTCATCACTGCTGGAATAGCTTTTTATCTGGAAATCCTGAGATACAAGAAAGAATCAGTTTAAGTATAATGAAGGTGAGTGACTGATGCTTAACTGGGATAGCATTAGAATAAATTCTGTTTAATGGAGATGCATTTGACCTTTTCTAATTTATAAAGTGACATTTATGTATTAAAATAGAGGTGAAGTTTTAAACTTCATTCTATTAAAAGGGATTTCACTAAATAAGGTTTAAAGCTATGAATACCATTTTCATTTAAAAGATATTTTTTATGAGGAATTTAGATACATTTACAGATTTGTTTTGCCTTTAAAAAAATGTCTTTTTTGATCAGAAATTCCTGGAGAATTTAAGATGATCGTCTGTTTACTTAGATGTCAGAGGTAAGGCTGAGTCTTCTAAACACTTAGGCATGTGCTTAACTTGACATCAGCAAGACCACCCCTGTGCATGAAGTTAACCATGTGCAAAAATATTTGTAGGACTGGCATCTAACAGTCTCTTGTAAACTCCAGTCTTGTCCTTTGGAAAGGTTTTCAGTTTAAGTGGAAAAAAGGAGTTGAAGGTGGAGGGCAGCGATGTGAAAGGACAATGTAATATTACTCTTCCATAATTAGAAGCAAACACAAATAACAGCAATTTTTATTTTTTCTCTTTACATCTTCAGGGTAGGTACCAACTGTTGTTCTGTGGGCTGCTCTGGGATCCTCTCATGACCTTGGCCCATATCTGCAGTGGAGATTGGATTGGCACAGATTTTGGTGCTGATCTAAAACCACTGAGGGTCCGAGTCATCTTTCCAAACTAGCTAAGGAGGGATTCCCACTGAAATTAACTGCATTTGAAGAACAGATAGTAAAGCCAGGAAAAAAATGAGATCCACACATCCCAGATTAAAGACTTGCATCCACTTCTAGGCACAAGTTAAGTAAGTGATAGAGCTGTGGCATGCCATGTAAGGCTCAGTAGCACTCACAAATTGAAATCTACGCTGTAGAGAATGGTGAACTGGCAATGGTGTTCAGAGCTTTTCCCTAATGGGTGGCAGCTTAAAAAGTCATTCATAACAAGCTTATTTCTCATCTGAGAGCTCTTCACAACCTTGAAGAGAAATGACTGTTAGTCATTTCATGTACTTCTCCCATGGAAGATCTTCTTATCACAATAATTGTAAATTCAGTGACTTCCCCTTTACCACTCCTGCTAAGTTTCAGTTTCTTCTTTTCACGTTTAGGGCCCTGCAGAAATTCACAAGTCTGTTGGCATGCTCCTGTTCTCCCCAGTTGCTCTGCCAAAGATGTCAGTCTTCAGGCAGCTTCATTTCCTCCCCAAACACTCCGTGTCCTCCAGGCTGTTCCCTTCACACACACAGCAACTTTCTAATCTCAGTGCCTCGGGCAGTCAGACCTTCCTGCTCAACACAGAAAGCTGTCTCCCATCATCTCCACCACATGCAGGATAAACTTAGCAACTTGCACAGCTACTCTTCATCTATATTTAGAGGCACAGTGTCATCCCAGCATTTCCAAAACCTGACTTCCCATTTTACAGCAGTACATGTATCATCATCAAACACAAGAATGACAATTAACAGAGTAAAACCAAATACATTCATACATGCACATATGCACAGAGGAGACATACAAAGTCATTTTTAGGCAAATTATTTCAACCCTAGGTACCACCAGCTCCCTTCAGCTCCTCTGAATTTCAGATTTTGTTTTTGAAGTGAATCTTTCACAACTGTAGTTGCAAAGAAAACTTCCAGAACTTAAGAAGAGTGTAAAATACAATTTCACCTGCCCAAGTTTACACAGAGCCTGAAAGAATAGATCTGAGAAGCAGCGATGACTTCATTCAGCAAATTATATGAGGTGCTATACTCAAACTTGTGGTGATGCTTTCAATGTCATCACTTTAATGTTATCAAGTTGTTATCAGATTAGTTTGATGAGTTGAACATGTGACCTTGGAAAAAGATCCTGTCCCACCTTCAAGAAGCCTAACATATAATACAGTGTACCTATCTTTCCAAAGATGTACACTGTCCTTAGTCAAAGCACTTGTACACTCCAATGAAAGGAGTATCTTTTTGTGATGTTCAGAGTGTGCAGAGCACATATGTGTACTAGCACAACCCCCTTCCCATTCCGTCCTCAGTTTTACCCTTTCATACACATGGTCTTGCACAGAAACCCACCGTACAGACCTACTCACCAAGGCCACACCTGAGTGACCTCACCTTTTCATGGCGATGGTCTCTTGCTCCCTCCTCTCCTGTTCTCTGATTACTAATGCTAAATCCCAGCAGGTACCACCTGGAAAATTTGTCCCAGGGATACTCATGAATTCTAGCAGTTCTGACTAATGTGCTACATCATACCATTGGACATCTCAGGGTCTGGGAGATCTGCTATATGTAGTCAGAGTGGTTATCAGAATGGCATTTACCAAGGTGTAACCTCATTTAGGATATACATGGGAGAGTCCTGTCATATCATTCCCAGTCAGAGATAATGGAGAACTATTATACCCAGCATTTGCATGGGTCACATCTTATACAGAGCCAGTTATCTCCCACTTTTTTGCAAAAAAGCCAAGACAATCGGGTATTGAGGCTGGATTAAAAGAAAAACCTGAGACACTTGGAAAACCTCTGTGATTCATAGGGATAGGAGAAGCCAAGAAAAAGCAGAAAAATACTAGGAAAACTTTCAGAGAAACAGTGCCCATGATTTGGAAGAAAAGTTTTGGAAAACTTTGACCAAGACCCGAAGTGACAAAATATTGAATGTGACAGGGAAATTGAGGCAGGGGAATGTATATAGTCCTTTGTTATTTTTTTCTAGCTATAAATATTCCATACACCAATTCCATTTGATTTCTGGAACTACGCAAAGCCTGCATGTTTGTTTGTTTCGGCTATTGTATACCCCTGAGGAGATGATCAGGTGTCCAAGACATCATCTGACCTGGGAAAGAGCATCTGTATTTAAGCTATTGTGATAAATCAGTTAGTCTGAAGAAAAACTATTCATGATTGACAGCAGATAGTAGATTCAATTGAGTCTATTTTGCAAATGAAATTCCCGAATGTCTTTGCAGTTACACTGGATTTAGATACCTAAATAATCTTATTGTGTTTCTTGGGACCAGTTTACATATAAACATCTTGGGTTTTTACAAGTCATGATAGAGAACCTGCCTCATAACTTAGATGTGGCTTAAAATACACCAAAAAAAAAAAAAAAAGTCTTTTTCTATAACAATAATGTATAAAATCTGTTTTCTTAAATTTGCATTGTTTTTGCCAAGCACCATTATTAACAGCCAAATTAAGAATTCAGCCTCTATCGCCATGTTTGGTTTATGCTGAATTTAAATTATTTATTTCAGACACCTTGAATCACTTAGTAGGTAGCAATTTGTAAGCCTTATGAGTCACTGTTGATATTTTGATGGTGTGGGGGTGTTGTTGGTTTGTTCGTTCTGTTGCTGTTGCCACCTCCAGTGTATTCTGCATGTTCAGTGTGCAGAAAGAGCAAATCTTTGGAAATTAAATGCTTTTGATTTCTCAGAGCTGCTTAGAGAATATAGCAGTTAATGTCATTTCAAAACCACCAGTAAATAAAGCTCAAAATAAATACAAAGACAGTTCATACTAGAGAAGGCATTATTAGCCCAGTCCTGGAGGAATGACCCCACATGCAGCCTTCCATTGGGCTTCACAGGTCTAGATCCAAACTGGAACCCACACTGGCTGGATTTGGGAGGCAAGAATTGCTATAAAAGCCAGAACTATTAATGCTCTAAATAATCACCACTAAAGGAAGAACATAGAAAACTGCAGCACTGGGGCATTAACACTGTCCTTAGCTGTACAGCCAGATTCCCATCTGATGTCGACTGGAAATGTTGCAGTGCAGCTAAGCTGACTTATCCTTGCTGAAGATCTCTTGCTTTAGTGCTTTGGGCTACCCCGGTGAGTTACAGCTACATGCTTATACATACAGGAGGATTTGTTCTACACAAGAGTTATTGACTAATATTTCATTAACATAAGAAAGAAAGGTATGTTGATGTATTGAATGTAACCTCTAAACTCTGGCTCAGAAGAGTTACTGAGACATCTGGGTTTTTTTACTCTTCATATCTGCTCTACTTACAGCTGTTACTCTTGCAGAGGAAAAGAACCTATTCTTGCCATAACTTTGCCTTCCTTATCACAGAAGTCAGGAAGGAGACCTTGGACTCCTGCAGAGCCTCTTGCCAGAGTTGCTGTATATAGTAATCCTTTTCAAGAACTATTTTCTTACATCTGAAAATGAGTCACACTGCTCATGCCCTGGCTCTGTTCAGACTAGCTCGGAACACAAAGATTTGAGTGAGAGTCTTGCAGGTATAAATGCTTGGGGAAATTCACTCAAGTAACTGCATGACAGCTTGGGCTACAGAGAATTTCAGATGAGTGCTGGGCTTCTCAACCTGTGAAATGTGAACCACTCATGTCCCACAAGCTACTGCCAAAAAGGAAGAAAAATTTGTTTAGATTGCCTTTTTCCTTCCTGTGAAAAGGAAAAGCCTCTTCTTAGCAGCTGCATCCCTGTCAGAGGACCTGGCGAACCTCGAGGAACATCTCTGCCTACATGAGCCCAGGGCCTGACAGAAAGCCAGGAGATACTGCTGCCACCACTGTGGGACAGCAGACCTCCCTCTCCACACTAATGGTGTCCAAATAAAGTTGGGGCACCGGTGGCCTTAAGGATGTGATGATGGTCCTCTCTGCTTTTCAGATGTAGCTGTGAGTCTAAGAGGGAACCTCTGAAGACAAATGTCATTGACCAAAAGCAGTGAGCTTTTGTTATTCACAGCAAAGTGTTCTCCCTCCCTCCAAATCAAGCACATGTCAGAGCAGTCAGACATTCTCACTGCCTGTCCCTGCTCAGCTATTCAGCCACACTGTTTGCTGGAGTCAGTCATCAGATAGTGCATTAGAGCTATTACCTCCTGGAGCCTTTCTTCATGCGCACTGTCCCAGCACAGTCTTCCAGCCTTTCCTTTGGGGAACATGGCTAGAGCCTCTCTGGATACTGGGAGGTACTGTGACATTCTAGATACAGTCCAAATAGAGCCAACCTTGGCAGCCAGTCTCATTTGCAAATGCAAGTGAGCCTGCACTTGCATTTCATGCACACAGAGGTTGCATGAAAATAATTTACGCATTCATAGGTAAAGAAATACAAAACTGTAACTCTCTGCAACCTACAAAGAAGTTGGACACAGCCTTTATATTAATACTGAAAATGGAAGAGCAATGCCATACCAGAAATACCTACAACTGTGCCTGTATGAGTGGTGGCAGCTCACAGGGTCAGTGAGGTTGGTTTTGTACTGGAGAGGGTGAATACAGTGCATATGCATATGTGAGTCTGTGGATTAGAGACATCTGAAAATGAAGAAAATGGCATTCAGAGTAGATATTTATGATTTGTATCAGTGACTTCTTTTCAATCAATGCCATTTTTTTGAATAAATTGGATATTGCTTAAATCCTAGTCTTTAATTCAAGGGGGGTTTTAATGGGGAAAAAGCAAATGCTTTATTAAATGAAACACAGAAAATGAATGTGCTTACGTTTTTTAAAAACAGTTGAAGTGGGACCAGAGGGTGATTGAAGATGGAAATGCAAGATCTGGTAAGGAAAGATTCTCTTCAATAAGGCCAGTCCAAACACTATAGCACTGTGAAGCTGCATGAGCTCTCTAGCATGATATGGTGAGGCTCATTGTTTAAGCTGAACACAGAGGAGTGCATAAGCTGAATCTTAGCTACAGTGAAAAGACAATTTTTACTACCAGCCCCTCTTAATAACCTCCAGTAATAGAAATACAGATAAAAAGATCAAGGAAGGTAAGTAAGATTTTTATCCAGAAAAATCTTTATATCCAACCAAAAAAACTAATTTGAATTTGTCTAGTATCACTATTAAATTCTTTGTGCAAAGTGCACTGTATTTCATTATTCTGTGTTAATAATATTTTTGGACAACATAAGCCAGTTCGCTGTACACCAGTCTTTCATGACTTTCTTAGGTTCATTAGATACTATTCAAGACATTCATCAAGGATTTTTAACTGACCTGTCTGTGATTGGTAATGTTGTTTCCAAGACCATCAGGTTCTGTCAGGGCAAGGTTTGAATGCTTCTGTATTGTCTGCATACCACAGTCCTCAGGAAGCAAAGGGGAATACTCTTTAAGACCTTATTAATAATAATACCATGAACGTTTGTTAGTTAAGCACCAAGACTGCTGAAAAAAAAATCAAAATCAGCTTCCTGGCTAGATAGCAACATCCCCTTGTTCTTTAAACTCCCTCCCTAGGGGCAGCTATTCCAGCCATCCATATATCTTGATTATATATCTTTCAATTATTTATATTATTTGCTATAGCTTTCTTTGATATGACCCAGTATTTGCAGGCTGACTTCCTGAAGAGAAAGTTTTCAGCAGGGGACGTGCGGGACATCTTCACTGTAGTTCAGCCATTTGTCAAGGAACAGAGTTCTTGACCATGTAGTATAAACACTTGATTAGGTAGTACAATACAGTCCACTACACAGTATGTTAATAGATCTCAAAACTTGTTTTCAGGCAGTGTTTACCCCAGTGGACTGCCCAAGAAGATAAAATAATGATCTTGCACTCACCCATTGATCCGGGGATGCTTGGCTGGGACAACCCACTTGCCCTGAATCCCACCCCACTTCTCCACTGCTTGACTAATTGCTTATCGTGGAGGGGAAACACAATCTGAATGGTGTAAGGCGTTGTAAAAGCTCCACCAGATTATTTTTGTACAGTTTTGTTTTCTAGTAAGCAGTTGTGTTTTGGGCTGGCCACTTCCACAGGTGGCAGCGGGGGGGAGCGCATGCAATTTTCCCTCTGCCCCTCATCCCACGGATGAGATGCTCTCCACAAAGCTGCATTATACTGCCTGGGTGACACCACCTATTTGATGTGTCTATCTACTAAGTGTATAAAACAGGGTTATTTCATGTACTTAAATGCCAATAATAAATTGAAATGAGATTTTTCTGTCCAGCCTGAGGAAGGTCTCAGATGTGTGCTCCTCCCCTCTAGCAGATTTTTCCTACTGCTGAGGTTCACTGGCGGCGGTGGGGGGGGGGGGGGGAGCTGTTTAAGGTTTGTGGCTGTTAGGAAGTGGTTTGATGCTAATTCAGCCAGTCTGGGGTCTTCCTCTGAGCCCAGCTGGTGGTACACTCAGGTGTAAGAGGAGCCTGTAGCCCTGTGCCTGGGTCCTGGGTCCTGAAGCTCTCCAAGTGCATCACAGCATTGTGAAATCCAGGGCCAAGCAAACTCCCTCCCCGCCTCGTTCTTCCGAGATTAGCAGATCTCTTGGGAATGAGGGGAATTTGGAATATCCCAGTAGCACCTTCTATGGTATAAACCTGAGAGTGCCTTCTGCATTTGAAAGCTGAGGTATTTGTGATGATACATTATTGCGTCTTGCTATGTCAGAGAAAAATGCCTTGATCAAAACAGTCCCTTCTTTTTTTCATGTAAAATATCACAGTATATAAAAAGGGCAAAAATATATGCTGGAACTGGTCTTTGTGTTAAACTTCAGATCTAGAAACTATTATGGGGTAGGGGAAAGTATATGAGCAGAGATGGCTCACTGAGGTACTAACAATGTAAAAGACAGATAAAAATGCAGAGATAGTTGCTTTCAGTCTCCTTTACCAGAACTGCTCACCCTTCCCAGGGCTGTACAGAATACAGCTGCACAGCACTGAGGATTTCAGGTGCATTTTTTTTTTAATCTTTGAAGATGCCAGTGGCCACATGAGGACTGCCCATACGTGTCACTTCAGAAACTACACAATCAAATTCTCTGCTTCCTGGAAAAAGGTGTAATGAAGAAGGTGCCCTTGGTTGTGACTCAGCAGGGGGACTGATTTCAAGCAGATCCAGAGACTTTTGATTTGAGACTAAACACTTCATAACTCTCTTCTCCAATTCACCCATTTAGTTAATGGTAGACACCAAATGCTTCCCCAGCCATGGGTACTGCAAGAATAATTTTGTTTTCACTTGTGATCCTCTCAGAGATTTATGGTGATGGGACCATATAAGTACAGAGTGAAAAGCTGGGCTAGACATATGCTACAGCATGTGATTCAAAACTGTTTCATATGTGAAGATGCGAAACCACAAAAACAGCTTCCATGAGAGTGCAAATAGGAATTCCACATCCTTCAAGGAAAACCCAAACACTGTGAAAAATAAAGATGATTCTAGTTCCAGGCTGTGAATTTACTATTCCTCAGTACTCATTTAAGACATTTATGTAATTCAAGTATCTTTGAGATATCATGTCTTTCCTTTCCCACTTCCTTAAGGTGACAAAATAAACAATTCCAGTCACTTACTGAAAGAAATTTATTTTCTTGCCTGTCCTCATGACACAAGAGCTTCTTCCAACCCAAAGAAGGATAAAAAATGTCAAATAAAAATATTACCCTTTGCTGTAAGTCTTCAGCATGATGGTCTTGGATACACTGTGAGGAATTTATTATTCACCCTATGAAATTTATGCTAGCATTTCCTTATGCAAACTCTGGCATTTATGCTCCATGAACCTTGTGGCATTTGTTTTTCATGCACCAGGTGATATATTTGGTACTTGCACATTTAAACGGTCTTTTTTTTTGTGGTTTGCAGGTATGTGCCACCTTACTGCAGGTAAAAGCTAAAAATATGCCTATTTATTATTCAAAAAGTCGTGATGGAAGTTTAGGATAATCTTGAGACTTCAGGGTGGAGGTGTGGATGAGAAAATTGCATGAGCCTTGCTCATGAAGCACTGGGTCAGACCAAACCACAATATTGGCAGGGTTCAAAATGTGTGGTATATGCCAATGTGACTTAAAATTTGTTTTACAGTACTCTGTAGTATTGACTGTGAGAGACTTATGGCTCTCACTGGAACCAGAGAATCATGATGCATTTAACAGTTTAAACAGTTGAACAAACTCCTTGAGAGCCCTTAACATATCCACATTGGGCTGGAAGCAAACAGCAAGGAATCAACAGTAGCAAAACTTCAGGAAGAGGAAAAGATCAGAAGTCACTCTGTTATGACAGAAACCATTACCTCACATTTATCATCATTATAACATTATAACAATATCCTTTCACTCTGTTGAAAATACCATATCCATTACACTGGGCTAAAACTGATCTACCTTCAAAGACTTTACCCATTGTGACAGACATCAGACTGTGGCTATTTCTTGGCTTTTCTAAAAGGACACGTACATTTCCCACTTTACCAATTAATTTCCATGAAAAAAAATTAAGAGGTCAGGGAATAAGCTCATTTTAAATATAAAGGAATGTGTTATAATCTCATCTACTTTCAGTCTAACCCATGAGTCACTATCTAAAACAGCATGACACCAACATATAGCAGGTATACCTGAGCTGGAATGAGGCACCAGGTGCTTCTAGGAGGACAAGACTGGATTTAACATGAAAAGGTGGCTAAAGCAACCTTTATTTCAGTTTTGGGAGTATCCACTTAGCTAAAATTAGAGGTGCCATCTGCTAACAAAAAATGGCTTTGCACAAAATTTCTCCATGGAAACAAAGAAGCCTTGCAAAGAGGGTGTCAGAAAAATGAGAGATTTTTCTGACCTTGGGAGCAATAATTGCCTTAATAGGAACTCCTCCTTACAATGGAAAATAAGCATAAGATATGAAAGCCAGCTTTGACTGCCAACCAGGCAACAGCAGGACATGAACACTGCTCTTACCACAGAAGTTTGTGTTTCTGAGCCCTCATTTCTGCTAACAGTATAGATGTAGCAGGAGAGAGAGAGGGACATTCTTAGGGAATTTTTATTTTCCAAATCTGGAGAATGTAGTGGGGGAAGGTCTCTTCCCCCCCCCCCCCCCCCCCCCCCCCCCCATTTTCTACCTTCTGGTGATCTAACAGGAAATATGTGAGACTGGGAGATCTTGCTCTGGGCTGCGTGTGCTCCTGGAGAGGCTTGGACATCCAAGGGCAGGAGTCTGCCTCAGTGCTTGAGTCACTGACATTTGGATGAGACAAAACGCTGTTTTTCCTCTCCCTTTTCCTTAGTTACTTTTTTTTAAACTTTTTTCTCCTTCTCCAAATTCTTTCTTTCCTCCAGTGCTGGCCTTTTCTTACCCTGTCTTTGGCTTCTTCCCATAAAAATTATGGTTGTTGCATGATAAGCATTTGCCACACAGATGTCCTGTCATTTAAGCTGGGACATCAAGATTTTACACAGAAAGACTGAAGGTACAGATTGTGTCCACAGATCTTTCCCTGGCATGCTCCATATGCAGGTATCTGCCAGTGCTAACTACCACTTTGTTTCAGAGATTGCCTTCCCTTTAAAATTTTGCTGAAAAAGAAGAATTTCTAGAAAAAAACCTAAGACGTCACCCAGAAGGGAAGAGGTGGTGCTGAGCTGGTGATACCTGGAACTTGGGCTTCATTTGACTTGAGCGACAGTATAGCAGGATTTTCAACCCTGGCTTGTCTCCATGTTTACTCTCCCTCAGAAGTGAATGCTCGCTTTGCAGAAACTAATATGACAACTTATTAACACTTCAGTCCTTGATGAGAGCTCAAGTTATCAGTTTCTGAGACAGCCATTCTTTACCAGTTTAACTAAATGGTTTCTTCTGAAACTGATAATTTCATGCTCTTTACACGCTCTCCACACCAGTATACCCAGCTTGTTAAATTCCACTTCACTCCTGCTGGCACACTGGTCACAGTGGTTTCTGAAAGGCTTGAGGCTGAAGGGTTTTCCTTGAAAAGGAATCAAACCAGGTCAAGCCTAATAACACTAAATCCTGGCCCACAGACCATCAGAAGAAGTGTATTTGTAATAGCAAATCTAGTAATAACCAGATGCAATTACTGGAGTACCGAGAAGAAAGCAAAGGGTATAAATCTCCCTAATGAAACAGTAGGCTTACAATAGGTGCTACATGCTTTGATCAAATTAAAATTTTTATTACACTTTAATTAAGACCAGCAATTTATGACTGGCATGCAAAACCGTTGACATTTCCTCTTTGTTCCAATCCATACTAGTAGTACAACCTGCACTTTTAAATCTAATTTGACATTTGTTCATGGAGTAGTAGTCATTCAGTAAGACTCATGGTTTTACTTTCCTGGAAGGAGATAAAACTAACTGTCTTTAGACTTATTTAAGAACTGTAAATGTCAAACTCCATGAGCCAGGACAGTGTAATGGATGCGTTAAAAAGGTTTTTATCAGATCCTACCATCATCACAACACAGTTCTGTGCCCTCCATCTCTGAGAGCAAAGAAATGACCTATTTCATGAAGTAAATGAAGTCTGTGTAACTCACACAACTGGAAACATGCCAGAAAATAAATAATATATTTAACCACCCTCGAGAAGTTATTTCAAGTGGTTTATGTGTTTCTGAAAAAATAACTCAAAAAAAGACAGTTTTAAGAAACCATTAACTGGAGTGAACTAATTAGAAACAGATCACATGATGATAAATGAGGTAATTTAATCTGTTGACTGGACTGCTAGCCTGTAAGTATGTAGAGTGACTCTGAAGATAATTGTATCAGTACCTGTGCTAATAAGGGTTTATGGAGATCAAAGCTGCACAATATTCCCAGACCCTTAAGCCCCTGCATTGTACTAAGATTAAGTTAGTAAATGCATATCAGCTAATTTAAAGCAGTGCTATTACAATGCTGCAGTTATGAAATAAAAAGGTTTTGAAAGCTTTGAAATTTGGCAACCAACCTTAACTCTGACCCGGTCCTGCTACTCTCATTCCACTGAACATGATGGAGTGACAGTGAGACAGGAGGGAAGGGATAGTCCAACACTTGAAAGGTTTGGTGTTGCTGTCTGGAAGTGACCTTCCAAACCTTACACAAAGATACTTCAGACCACTTCAGAGATCATGCCATAATGACTTCTGTGGATGACGTTGTAAAGAAATTAAAATTTAGAACATCCAGGGTTCAGTCCTGTTAACTCTTTCTGGCTGTTTGGCACAGCAACCCCACTTCAATAGGATGGGTGAAGACTGGCAGTGTCCCAGCCTCACTAGCAGCTGCATTGACCAGGGTGTTCTTGAGAGAAGAGAAGAGAAAGGTGAGTTTGAGAAGCACAGCCTGAGTGGCCATCCACTTTCTGCCTACAGTCAAACTGTAGTATTTACCACCAGCTTTTTTCACAGAAAAGAGCAAGCCCAGGACCAAAATATTAGGCTTAAGCATCTGTAAATGAAGTTCCAGGGACACCAGTGCCCTTTTACATAAGGACATATCTCAGGATTGCAGGTAGGCACCTAAACCCATAAGAAAAACAGGATTTCAGACACATTTATACCCTCAACATTTCCTATGGCCTGGTTTCATTTTCTTTCCATCCAGTACGTTTGCCTTTGTTAGATTCACTCTGAAGTGCTGAACTCTTCTTGCCAGGGGACTTAGTGGCCTATCTTATGTTTGTGAGTGCTTCTCTCTGATGCCTGTCCTTAGCATAGCAACACTGCAGTATGCCTGGCTATGTCTGCATCAGTACATTTGGATACGTCCAGAACTAATCCCCGACACTGACGTCAACCGATACAAGATGGTCTACATCCATTCTACTAAACTCACTTACTCACTGAAAATAGGGTGGTCACATGCAGACTGCACTTTGGGAATCCTCCCTGCCTGTGCTAACTCCCAAACTCTGCCTAAACTTGCTTGGGAAGATGCTAGTTGACAGGGCCAACACATGGCAGACGAGTCTCACGTAGCAGCGTTCAATCAGGCTCCAGCAACTGGGACTATTTGCTGGAGCTGTGTGATTTACCAGTACAGGGGTGGCCTTTGTGAATCTGGACTTTCACTGCCAAGAGCAAAGGTTTTTAGGTGGGACCTCTGTTCTCAGATCTCCAGGACATCTCTGAAAACTGCACTTGCTTTCAATGCCTTGTTCTCTGTTGGGAGCTTTGTAATACTTCTGCCATCATTTTATTAATTTCATATCCTATGCACCTGTGTAAAACAATATGCTGAAGAAGTGTAGCAGGAGCCAGTCCATCTTATGATTGTTGGTGGCATTAATAGCTCATGCTCAAGTCACTGCTAAAGAGGAAAATGAGCTACAAAGCAAGGACCTGAGGCAAATTTATTCTAAAGTGAGATATTGCTTCTGCTTACTCCTCAGTCTATGTTGTTGATATAAATGACCCATAAAGGATATTTATTAAGTGTGCCATGAAATACAAGGACCTGGAAGGAAGGCCACAACAGAGATATTCAGCGTGGAGGAATATAAATCAGCTCAAACACAACCCGTAAGCTATCTTTCCCACCATATACGGGCCAGAGAGGGTCGGTCGTAGACAAACCATTTACCTTGACTCACATCGACTCATGTGAAGCAGCTGCCTCCAATCAGTACAATAAAGCCATCTTAAGAGGTAGACAGGAGAGCAGCACAATTACCAGCCATGCAAATCTGCAGTACTGCCAGCTCCACACATTTTGAAAATACCTCTGAAAACAGCAGCAGCTGACAAAAACATAATAACCCTACAGCAAATATAGGCAAAGCTATTTCTTCTGGGCTTACTGGCATTGATTTGGATATTCTGTGATTTGAGATGATCAGACATTGTCCAGTATTGCCTTTATCTTTCTTTTTAATATGAAGATACGTTGTATTTAAACTTCTTCTGTTGCTGATGAGGAGCTGAAAATTATAGCTTGCTCAGTTTTCCTTTTTTGTCCCCCAAGATTTTCAGTTTAGAAAACAATTAACACTGCCAAGACACTGTATTTCATACATTATCACCAAAAAATACTTACTGTCATCTCTGATATATAAACAGTTGTCTGTTTTCTTAATCTGTCTTCCAAACATGATGCAGCAATGCAGAATTTTGTTGGGAACATATCTGTAAAGCGAAGGTCCCCAGTCCTCTGGACCATTTGTAAGTGGCAGGGAGAGACCATTCATCATAGCACCTCCTTTCTCAAATGACGGGACTGTCTGCTCAAATTCATCTCTGATGATCTACATATCAGAGATACGCCTCCCTTCAGTGCCAGATTCACTGCTCATGCATTGATCAACACAGGGGGATATCTTAGAAAACTTGCATCTGGGGTCTGGCTGTCATTTCCTAAGCTATTCACAGAAACTGCTTTGGCCACCTTTTCCCTGGGGATTCCTATGACTTGCTTAGGAATCTAGCAGGAATCCATATCAGTTCTTCTGGCAATGACATCCTACTCCCAACCACATTTTTGCTTGGCTGCTTCTCAAATTCGAGCCGTGTTGTATGATGGACAAAGTCCCATGCAACACTCAGAAAGACAGTAGTCAGAAGTATGGTTTTGATCTCATCAAAGCAATAGATGCAACCCAAAACTCACTTCAAGGAGGTTCCTGGGAAACATAATCACTAGAGCAGGCTCTTGACCAGGTTATTGTTCTAGGAGACCATACATGGCCCCATAGGTCATACCTTGATCCCCTTTATTCTGAAGGATGCAAAACCAGATAGTACTGGAGGAGCTGCCAAATGATGTTAAAAAGTCCTATTGCAAGAAATTTTGTCTGAATGATAGAACTCTCCAGAGCAGATAAAATCATAATGGATATTCAGATTGCAATATCCCCAAATATTTTCAGCTTTCATTTGGATGCAGAGCCCTGTACTACCTGGTCCGAATACTTTTTGGAATGTCACAAGTGCAATACTGTGAGACCTCCTAATCCGACTGCTTTTCCTAGGCATTTCTGGAGCTCCACCAAACAGGGTGGCTGCATGGAAGCTATTACATTTTGCAGAGATTAACTGTGCTGAACATTAATGCAGACTTTCTTCCAGAAAATATTTGGAAACTGGTGTATTTGAAAAACTCCCTCCCCTGCTTTTAAAAAAATAATTTGATTGAAGGTTAAAAAGTGCATGTCTGTTATTCAAAGCCACACAGAGGGCATCAAAGCAGATGCCAGTTCTGAAAGGGATCCAGACAACTGTAGCGGGCATCACTGGAAACAATAACATTACACAGAACTGTCTTATTGTTTAGTTAATAGCAACAGTATAACAGTTAGGAAGACAAAATTCAGAAAACCCACAAAGCACCCATTCTAAGAGACAGAAAGATTTTAGGTCCACTATTCCCAGCCTCCAGTATAAACCAGTCTATGCCATTTAACTGAGTAATTCTAACACAGGAGAAGGAAAGCATCTTTTTGTTTTATCACAGAATCATTTTGTGCACTGGCTGGTGCTCAAGTATGAAGTGTCCACGTGTCAATGACTGTATCACATCTTTCAGTGCGGGTTCCAGATCTTTACTCTCCTGCTGTTAAAAATTGCACTGTGTTTACAACTGGAATTTTTTTCTACGTTTAACACCCAGACACTGGGTCTTGGCAAGAGAAGGCAAAATAAAAAAAAGGTGTCAGCAATTTAGAATACTATATTCTTAATCAGGTTTGCTCATTGTAATGGACTGAGTCACTGCCTCAGGGACCACGTAAGTGGCTATACATTGCAGGGTTTTATTATTCAAAGGGAAAATTATGTTAACCTTTGGGTCCCCCTGCGTTTTGGGAAATTATTGTCCATGTAAGTAGAAAACAGACATGGAGACCAAGTCACAACAAGTCCTGAAACTTGCCCTACAGGCGTAATATTAATTTGTCCATGATGGGGATGAAGGCTAACCTTTCTACCCACTGTCTCTGTGGGAGGCATAACCCTGCTCTGAGCTCTGGTGCCCAAATTCTTCACAGCTATAATACTGTTTTTTAACACATCTGTTACAATGTCAGTATATAAATACAATAGCCTGTTGCTATATTGGCATCACAGAAACATGGTGGGATGGCTCCTATGATTGGGATGGAGGGATACAGGCTCTTTAGGAAGGACAGGCAGGGGAGACGAGGAGGGGGTGTCACCCTCTATGTCAATGACCAGCTGGAGTGCATGGAGCTCTGCCTGGGGATGGATGAAGAGCCAACCGAGAGCTTATGGGTCAGAATTAAAGGGAAGGCAGGGACAGGTGACATTACGGTGGGGGTCTGCTACAGGCCACCTGACCAGGAAGACGGAGTGGATGAGGCCCTCTATAGACAGATAGGAGCAGCCTCACACTCACAAGCCCTGGTCCTCATGGGGGACTTCAACCACCCCAACATCTGTTGGAGGGACAACATGGCAGGGCATAAGCAATCCGGGAGGTTCTTGGAATGCGTCGATGATAACTTCCTTCTCCAAGTGGTAGAGGAGCCAACGAGGAGAGGTGCTATGCTGGACCTTGTTCTCACTAGCAAGGAGGGGCTGGTGGGGAATGTGAAGCTCAAGGGCAGCCTGGGCTGCAGCGACCATGAAAAGGTGGAGTTCAAGATCCTTAGGGCACCGAGGAGGGCACACAGCAAGCTCACTACCCGGGACTTCAGGAGAGCAGACTTTGGCCTCTTCAGGGATCTGCTTGGTAGAGTGACATGGGACAAAGCCCTGGAGGGAAGAGGGGCCCAGGAAAGCTGCGTAGTATTCAAGGACCACCTCCTTCAAGCTCAGGAGCGATGCATCCCAACAAAGAGGAAGTCAGGCAAAAATGCCAGGAGGCCTGCATGGATGAACAAGGAGCTCCTGGACAAACTCAAACACAAAAGGGAAGCCTACAGAGGTGGAATCAAGGACAGGTAGCCTGGGAGGAATACAGAGAAATTGTCTGAGCAGCCAGGGATCGGGTTAGGAAAGCTAAAGCCCTGGTAGAATTAAATCTAGCCAGGGACGTCAAGGGCAACAAGAAAATCTTCTATAGGTACATCAGGGATAAAAGGAAGATGAGGGAAAATGTGGGCCCTCTCCAGAATGAAACAGGAGACCTGGTTACCAGAGACATGGAGAAGGTGGATGTACTCCATGACTGTTTGCCTCGGTCTTCACCAGCAAGTGCTTGAGTCTCACCACCCAAGCCACAGAAGGCAAAGGCGGGGACTGGGAGGATGAAGAAACGCCCACTGTGGGAGAACATCAGGTTCGAGAGCATCTAAGGCACCTGAAGGTGTACAAGTCCATGGGACCCAATGAGATCCATCCACGGGTCCTGAAGGAACTGACGGATGAAGTTGCTAAGCTACTACCCATCATATTTGAGAAGCGGCAGTCCGGTGAAGTTCCCACTGCCTGGAAAAGGGGAAACATAACCCCCATTTTTCAAAAGGGAAAAAAGGAAGACCTGGGGAACTACAGACCAGTCTCACCTCTGTGCCTGGGAAAATCATGGAACAGATCCTCCTGGAAGCTATGCTAAGGCACATGGAGGACAGGGGAGGTGATTCGAGACAGCCAGCATGGCTTCACCAAGGGCAAGTCCTGCCTGACCAACCTAGTGGCCTTCTGTGATGGAGTGACTACATCAGTGGACACAGGAAGGGCTACAGATGTCATCTATCTGGACCTCTATAAGGCCTTTGACATGGTCCCTCACAACATCCTTCTCTCTAAACTGGAGAGGTATGGATTTGATGGGTGGACTGTCTGGTGGGTGAGGAATTGGTTAGATGGTCACATCCAAGAGGGTAGCGGTCAACGGCTCAATGTCCAGATGGAGATTGGTGATGATTGGTGTCCCGCAGGGGTCTGTATTGGGACCGGTACTGTTTAATATCTTCATCAATGACACAGACAGTGGGATCAAGTGCACCCTCAGCAAGTTGGCAGATGACACCAAGCTGAGTGGTGTGGTCGACACGCCAGAGGGACAAGATGCCATGCAGAGGGACCTGGACAAGCTGGAGAAGTGGGCCCATGTGAACCTCATGAGGTTTAACAAGGCCAAGGGCAAGGTCCTGCACCTGGGTCAGGGCAGCCCCCAGTATCAATACAGGCTGGGGGATGAAGGGATTGAGAGCAGCCCTGCTGAGAAGGACTTGGGGGTACTGGTGGATGAAAAGCTGCACATGAGCCAGCAATGTGCGCTCACAGCCCAGAAGGCCAATCGTATCGTGGGCTGCCTCAAAAGAAGCGTGGCCAGCAGGTCGAGGGAGGGGATTCTGCCCCTCTCCTCTGCTCTGGTGAGACCCCACCTGGAGTACTGCGTCCAGCTCTGGAGCCCTCAGCATAAGAAAGACACGGACCTGTTGGAGCAGGTCCAGAGGAGGGCCACGAAAATGATCAGGGGCATGGAACCCCTCTGCTATGAAGCAAGGCTGAGAGAGTTGGGGTTGTTCAGCCTAGAGAAGAGAAGGCTTTGGGGAGACCTTCTTGGAGCCTCTCAGTACTTAAAGGGGGCTTATAAAAAAAGATGGTGGCAAACTTTTTAGCAGGGCCTGTTGCGACAGGACAAGGGGGAATGGCTTTAAACTAAAGGGGGGTAGATTTAGGCTAGATAGAAGGAAGAAATTTTTTGCGCTGAGGGTGGTGAAACACTGGAAGAGGTTGCCCAGAGAGGTGGTGGATGCCCCATCCCTGGCAACATTCCAGGTCAGGCTGGACGGGGCCCTGAGCAACCTGATCTAGTTGAAGATGTCCCTGCCTGCGGCAGGGGGTTTGGACTAGATGACCTTTAGAGATCCCTTCCAGCCCAAACTATGCTATGATTCTATGATTCTATATCACTGTTCTGAAAGAGGGTATGACATTTGTTCCCTCTGCTCCCTATTCTTCCTGCACAAGGGCAGTTATTTATAGCCAAGACTTTCTTAGACTACAAGTATTCTCACTTTCTGCACGATGGTGGCACCTATGGCCCCTCTCTCCTGAGTAATATCTGGAAGTGTAGTCTTCTCTTCAAGGGATCCAGTCTGGATTTACACCATGTGCCTAATCCTGGGCAGGGATTATACCCAGCACACCAAAAGGCAGAATCAAGCCAGTAATGTTTTCCATGGGATGCCCAGTCCTGTGGGTAGAAATCCTGCTAGCAATCAGGACATCCATGCCTGCAAAGAGTCTCAAAACAGTTCTCCATATCACCACTTAGATACAGCCTGCAATTAACTATTTGCACACCTTCAGCTTTCCTTTCCTCAGAACATATCCTGCGTAAGCTGCAAAGTACAAATAAAGTCTACATTAGGGATTTGTTTGCAAAAAGATGTTCTTTACAAAAGCAGGTATTCTAATTGTCTACGCCTATTGAATATGACATTTCCAAAGAAAACAACCAGAGCAATAGAAGAAGCATACCATCGAGAACACCTGCACCAGAGAGTTTAAAATCAGATCATATGCCACTATAGTGAACATAGTTTGTTTTCCATTATTGCTTAAATATGATGATAACCAATTTAGGGATTGACATAAAACCCATATTGTATTATTCTGAGGCTTTGTTAAGAGCAAAGAATGTGTGACCAAATCAAAGGCTTCACTAAAGCTAATAAACACAGCTTCAGTCATATATGTGGCCTTTATCCACAGCTTGATTAATATCACATTTAACCTAGAATAAGGCTGAGGTTGTGAAGTGCTTTAAACAAAAGCCAGATTTGAAATAGGGTAGGGTGAGGGGAGTAATATGTTTAAATTAATAAAGCCATTGATCTGTCCACGCACCAAACATTTGGAAATGTTAGCTAATGGCATTAAAGCAGCTGAAAACCTACAATTATTTAAATCCAAGAAAACACCACCTTTCTGGTACACGAAAAGTCTTCCAAATTGTTCAGAGATTCAGCAAGCACTGAGACATGCTGAAGGAATCATGAAAGAAAATGATAGCAGATTTGAGCTGCAAAAGGGGGATTTTATGCACCCATCTCTTCAAAGGGTAATTAATTGTTTTCAGTACTTCATTAAAATGTATAGTTTCAAAAGAGTAAAGGTTGATTATTGATTTATAAAAAACAAACAACACAACAAATTAGATTAACTTGACTTCTCAAAGGTCAGAAGGTTTCTAAATCTGTTAACAGGCCCAGTGATGATTATTTAATACCTTAACTATTTGTTATGTCTGTTACAATTTACCCCAAATCTTTAATTCATTAATATGAGTTGTTCTAGCTCTGCTAAAAAGTCCTTTCATTCCTTTCCAAATGCTCTCAGATTCCTCAGCCTTTTTTTACATGATAATCTAAATAAAATGCAGTTTTTGCTTTTCTCAATCCATCTTTATTTCCATTTCAAAGTTGAGTATAATATCCAAATCAGCAACACATCTGCTATGTCTATTATTTTTGCCATTTCTTATCTCCCTGCTGAGACAGTTCAGCTTGTCATGGGTCATTTGAGGATAACAGTTCCCTGCTTTAACCTGACTAGTTGTTACAAATCTGAGCTGACTGGGAATGATCACCATCCAGAAGTTAAGCAGTTACATCCATAGTGAATGGATGGCATTAATATGCCAACCAGTCCAACAGCTCAGGGTTGCACGGTGGACGTGTAATAGAGGAGAGCAAAAATTTTCCCACTAAGACAGCAGCTGTCAGAATTGCCATAAGAAAAGTTGCTTCTAATAGAAAATTTTTGTCCTTCATATACAAGTGAAGTTAACAGAAGGCTTTAGAATAAGTCATTGAAAGAAATTTGTAACAAATGGATGGCATTTGCCTAAAAGCTTGAATACGATATTGCTGGACCAGTAAGGAGAAGTAAACTGCTGGGAGACAACATGGGCTGAAGGGAGACCCTGGGAATGCACAGGCAAGATAGGAAGAGCCTGGCTTGCATCAGCCACAGAGGAGGAGGGCAACTACGCTTCCTTCTTCATTTGCAGGTGCCTGAAGACACCCAAGAAGGGATAAGCTTACTCCCACATGCGATGCATACACTCCACCCAGCCATCCACACACTTTTATATAAGCTGCACAGCTCATTAATGACAAGCATTTGTATGTAAAGCCCACTTACTAGGTTTGTGAAAAGTTGGTTAAAATCATAACACAGATGCAACAAAACGGGTAACAACAGTCAAAGCATTCACATGGGACCTAAACATATAGTATAACATCCATTTAAATTCAGTAACCTGACTGGCTGTATATTTGGGGCCTTTTTTATTTCTAGTGTCCTTCTACCACTAACCATTTGTCTATTATTTGGTGCACAACAAATGAGTAACTGAAAAAAGGCAAATTCTGTGCTTTCAGTCAAATCCAAACATCACTGGACAGATTTCATTACTAATAGGAGCCAGCATCCATAGTGCTCAGATAAAATATTAAAAATTTATTAAAAGCATCTCCTCAGAGTTGAAAGCAGAAAATATTTAATCAATCCTGACAATCAAAGCATGATCTAGTGGAAACATACACAAGATTCATTCCAGCAAAGGAAAGATGGGTGGGCAAGTCTTCTTAACTTGCACTGATTTATTTCATATGTTTTGCTATGTGTACAGCTCCATTCCCAGGTCCCTAATTGTACCTGTAGAGACACTGGTACACAGAGCATCCCAAGTGATTCTCTTTTATTCTCCCTTTTGAGAACTTCTGATTAAAAAGCAAACCCAGGAAATTCTGTTCAAATGGAGATGGCAGTATTTCACACATACTTCCATCCTAGATTTGAATGAGAAGATGAAATAGCACAGTTTTGGAGGAAGGGAAAGGGGGATGAAAATAAACAATAAAAATCAGTATGAAAATGTTGGAATATTTAATTTGAATTTAATTATATTTCAGTGTAAAAGACTCTTCCACATTTCCAAGTCTCTCACACCAAGCATGAGAGTACTTCAGGAATTCCCCAGGGCCTTGCAGATCCCACATCACCCCATGCTTCATATGTTATACCCAACAGGTTACAGTACATCCAAAGTGATAAGGGAGGCACCACAGAAGCCAGGTGTGAGTTCTTCCAAGCCTTTACCAAACACTTGAAATGTACTTCTCTGATCATCTAACAATTTACCCAGTACCCAGCTGTGTCCACACATTTTCTCTTGGGTTTTATTCTCCTAGGTGTCTTTTCTTCTGTTGCTCCCTGATCAGCTTTCCCTATCCTTCCCATTCTTACTCCTCCCAATGTATCCTGTTCACCACCCAAAAAGATGAACCTATAGCAAACCCATGAAGTGGATGTTGCAAGGCCAAAATAAGTGGCAGTGGTGGGATGACCTGGGTCTACAGGACATTATGGTGGCTCACGCCAAGTTCTTCCTTACTGTGCACTTTTGGTTGTTGCACTTGGAGACCTGCACAAGACAGCTCTGATCACATCAATTCCCACTGCCATTTGTGCTTCAACCATCCCATACAAAGACTGGCAGCTCTGGCTTTTCTCTTAGGCCTTCAGTTCTCCCATGATCAACTATCAACTAGTGATAGGACGAGAGGAAATGGCCTCAAGTTGCACCAGGGGAGGTTTAGATTGGACATGAGGAAAAATTTCTGTACTGAAAGAGTGATGAAACATTGGAACAGGCTGCCCAGGGAAGTGGTAGAGTCCCCATCCCTGGAGGTATTTAAAAGACGTGTAGATGAGGCGCTTAGGGACATGGTTTAGTGGGCATGGTGGTGTTGGGTCAACGGTTGGACTCGATGATCTTAGAGGTCTCTTCCAACCTTAATGATTCTATGATTCTATGATCTACCAAACACTGTCATCCTCAAAGACCTTGGTGGGAACACTGCTCATCAAGAATCCCTATCAAACTGAAACCAGCTACACTTAATGTCTCTGCAAGCATATTCATATATTGCAGTATTAGCCAGGCTGCTGCTGAATTACTTTCTACAGTACAGGAGCCTGTCCCATCTATGAATTTTATTTCTGAAAGATGTTTGAGTCACTTTCATTGTCACTGATGTTAAAATATAAAAATACTGATAATACATCTCATAAAAACAAAATTGTCATTTAATAATATGTAATGTATATGCATGGATTTTCAATGGATCTAGAAAATTAGCAGTGCAAATCTCCTTGACTTTCCAAGACAGTTTGGTTCCTGAGAATATAATTCCAAATCATTAACTTCAAATATATTTGTGCTATGAACTTCAATGGAAACAGGAATAAGTCTTAAACAGAAATCAAAAATCCTATTTCACACATTGCTTATAGATATATATATAAAATTTACTCCAAGAAATAGCTTTAAGGTACAGCTATAAAAATATTGGGGGTGTGTGAATGTTCATGTGTCTCTAAAAAAGAAAAACAATCAGATTAATTATATATTCATAAGGAAAAAAAAGATGCAATGATGAAAAGCACTACAAAATTCTGCACATGGGAATAATTGTGGTCACAGGGAAAGTTGGAGGGTATTCTTTGAGAAATAATATGCTAATGGATAATTAAAGACCCATTGAAGACATGATACATCAAATAACACACTAAAGGTTTTATGTTCAATCACCATGCCTCAACTTTGTTATTCCCTGGCTTATGAATGACTAAATAGGCAAGTTTAATGCCTTATAGACTGCTCTAATGCTGTTTTCAAAGAGTATCCATAACAGACTTGGCTCTGCCATGCAACAATTTACTCATGTTGTGTGCTGGCCTGTTTACTGAGATGTTTTCTGTATGACTACACTGGCCTAACTCACCAAGCCTCAGCCTGGAAAAAAACCTAATACTTAAAAATCTTTAAGAGGCTTAGCCAGAACTGATAGCTTTGATGATGGTTCCACCTCTGGCTCTGTCTGAGAACAATCAAGGACCCACAGCTATCCAAGGACAGAAGAACAAAGGATGTCAGTAACATTTCATGCAAATTCCTCCAGAGACAGTGAGCTGTTGCTTGGGAGAAACAACGGAGGAGCGGAAATTCTTTGGCACATCTCGGGGGACAGCTTTGCCAGCCTAACGAGTGTGGCGGGACTGTGGGGCTCTAGGTAAGTTAAACATATGTAAAATCCACTGTTTAATTTTAAATCCTTTTGGCTAAAATCTTTATGCCTACTGCTAAACACCTAAATAGTGGAGGTTTTTTTAAACAGGTTCTGGGTCACAAAATCCTGAAGCAGGATGGCAACCTGCTCTGCCACCCCGCCTGCCACAGCAGCAGGTCAGACCCATGGGTGTAGGAACACTGTATTTAAGATGAGTGAATACAATTACATTGTAAAAGCAAAGAGTCACATAAACGCTGAGTGGGTTATAAAGTAGCTGCTATAGATTTTATTTTCTCCTGCTTCTGACCCACACTTATCTTACTGAAATAAAGCTGTGCAGTGGGATGCACTTGCGAAAGAGCAAGTTCTAGTCAGAAAATCTGTGTCTGTACTTCATTGCCAAAACCTGAGCGTGTTTGCATCTCTGACTACCTCGGTGGGAATATAAATCAGAGACTAGAGGTGGCACATGCTGAGGTTCACATCTATAACTCAATTTGTGGCCACAAAAAAGTGGGCATATATTTGGCAGATGCAAATTGCCAGACTCTAAAAATTGTGGGCCTTTTTATTTATCAGTTTCCATGCCATGCACGGCCTGGATGGGAGCTGGCTCCTGCCCAGCCCACTCGCAGCTCAGCTGAGTTGTGTCACATCCTTCGTCCCCCTTGGCACGAGACACAGGATTACAGCACCTTAACAGAAAGCTGGGGCTGACCTTTCTGAAAACAGACCCCCCCCAGATGCAGTCCTGTTTTCAGAAAATGTCTTCCTGGTTTTTTTCCTCTTGCACACAGACAGTTATAGGTAAGTAATGAAAAAGCCTGGGCAAGGCACACAGATAATTAAATATTTCATCATTCTTTTGATTTCAAAGCTTGAAACAAGAAGAGGTTACAGAGGTTTTTATGTAAAATACTTCAGATGGAGTCTAGCTCTATAAGAAAATACTGGGATGGATCCAGATACAGATGTGCTATCTACCCAGAAACTATTTGGCAAGTCAGTGAACTGTGATATTGTAAGAAAGTCTGGGCTTCGGTACAAGTTTTCAAAAAAGTGCCTGTTGGCTGTGCTACGATAGTAAAGCTGTTTATTGGCAGAGAATTTATATGGGAAGCTGAAATGAAGACCCTGCTTCTTTTCCCACTGTGATTTTTTTCTCACCACAATTAATTTATTATAGGTAGTTCAGTCCAGACCTTCTGCATAGTGGTCAAGGGACAAAGTCTAGACATAATTTATTGGCCAGTGCCTGGTGAAAACAGAATTGCAGCATCCACATTTTCCCTGTTTCTCTTTTCTCTTCTGCCAGACACATCAAGTACACTATATGTTAAGTATCTCTTATGTGAGCCCAAACTGACCAAGGAAGGATTTCCTTTGCTAGAGCTGTCCTCTATCATATTGTGATATTTTTCCATCATGCTAAACAGTAAATATCAAACTAAACAATAACAGCAGTAAAATTTTGATTACTTGGCATGTTTTTTCTGTCTTTCATATGAGCCCATAAAAACATGCAGCAACGTTCATCAGGTCCCTCCATTTCACAATTCCTGTTAGCTGGCTAGATGATTTTATAACCACTGTACACATTGACAAAGTAAAGTGCAGAGCAGTTAAATGACATGAGCACAAGATGTCAATGGCAAATTCAGGAACAGAAACCCAAAAACCTACCTGTGTTGTACAGGGGAGTACCCTGGTGTTGCAGAGAAATATCAGAGTAGAAAACACTGTGGTATGGAAAAAGACCAAGAACAGCAGAAGCTTGGCACTTGGAGGGTCCGCTTCTCATCTTCAGAATTACAAATATTAATTTGACAATTTGCTAAATAATCTTTAGAAGAAGGCCTAGTATAGGTTTGTGCTAAGTGGGAAGACAACTGGGATTGAGCGTCTGCTCCGGGGTCATCCGTCAAATCAGCAGCACAGATGAAATTAGAACTAAACCTTTCTGCATCTCAGGGCCACAATGCAGAAGGCTAAATAATCCCATTCACAGTGTGGACAGAAAGGCCCACTCTTTTCGATGCAGCCATGCAGCTGGGGCTGTGAAGCCCTGTCCCCCCACCACCACCAGCACAGAGGTCCTTGGCAGGTGCCCGCTCACTCCAAGATCTGTGGACATGGCAGGGACTGAGGGATCAGGTCCCACAGCCTGAATCCAGTCTTGAAGTGAATTCAGACTCATTCCCTTGAATGCGTTTGCCTGGTTAGTCCAAAGGCAACGCAGCTCCGAGACAGGGCAGTGGTGTCTGTTGCTTTTACCCATAGCCCGAGCAGTCGCTGGGGGTGTAACTGCAAGCGTGCAGAGGAGCACAGGTATTACTCCGCTGCTCCACCAAACCTCCTCCAGCAGCGATGGTGCCCAGGGGAGGAATGGCCCTATTTGACTTCCAGGCTGTGGCAGGGTTGCATGGCTGCCAGTCAGGAAAAGCCTTATCTGTTCCTTTGTAAAATGGGTGTATGTGGTGTATAAGCTACTGCAAAGGGTTAAAGATTGCTGTGATAAGGCTGGTTCGTGGGATGGGAAAACAATTTGACTTTAGATAAGAGTAGGGAGTATCCAGGCTGCTCAGTGCTTGAGAGGAACACTTTCAAAGGCTCCCCCAAAACGCTGCTGCTTTCAGCTCAGCTCAGCATGCCCCCAGGACTAATATTGGCACAGGGTCCCTCTGTCCCACCTGCCTGCTGCACCTGCTCCGAGCTTTTCTCACCTGCTCAGCAGCCCCGCCGATGGGTTCAAGCTCCTCTTCAACACCTCCTGCCCACACACCAGCAGGAAGCCATCCTTCTGTGCTTTTTAGGTCCTTGTTCTCACCTCTAATGGAATCGCTCCATTGGAAAAAAAATACTATGGGGCCATTTTTGGCTGTTCCTAATTCTCACCCAGGCAGAAACTCAGCATTAATTTGATGGAAGAGTCATTTGAGCAATAACTTACAGAGCAATACTCTAGGTGTTTTCATGTGGTGTTTTGACAAAGCTGATGCTGAGATGTCATTAGCATGTTTGTGAATAAAAATCAGGTGAATTTAAAAAAAACCAAAATCTATAGCTCTGGGAGCAGAATAATAGAGACCCTTATATAAATATGCACTCAAGTCTAAATGGTGATACTGAAAACAGCTAAAATAGCTATTCAAAATAAAACAAAAATCATACAAGGAATTTCTCCTAGCAACCTTTCCCAAGGATCTACAATATTAGCGTATAGTGGCTGCAGTAAAAGATGACCTGAAGGAAATAAAAGTCAAAAATTGTAAATTTACAGAACGGATTATATTCCCCAACCCCCAAGAGTTCATTTACAGTATTAACCTTTTTGCAACTGCTTATGCACCTCAAGCCTAACTCTTTCATGCAGAATTAGGAAGAAGCAACATGGACTGCAAAAAACATGAGAAAGAAAAGCCCTAGCATTAAGGTGATCCAGAAGTAGTTAAGCAGTAAATTTATCAGATGAAAGTTCATTGAGTTTACTAAATTATTCAGGATAATTGAGGGCAAAGGAAGGCTGTGGATAATTGGAAAAAAAAAATCTGACTCAATAAACAACAAATGGCAGCTGAAATTCAGTATAGACAATATAAAGTGATGCGTATCTAAAAAGAAATAATGATTACAATGAAAGAGAAGGGACTTAGGGTAATCATATATGGCTCATGAAAACATCAGATCAGTTCTCATTAGCATCAAAAAACCTGAGTTTTAAGAAAGAAAAAACAAAATAGAGAACATCATTATGCTGCTGTAGAAGCACCCTCGTCCACCCAAACCCTAGATACTGAGTGCAATCCGTGTTCCCTTGTCCCACTACAGCTGTAAGTAAAATAGAGAGGTTCAGAGAAGGGCAACAATTATGATCAAAGCTGTGGATGGTACAAGGAATGGCTGAGAGGACCAGGAATCTCAATCTACAGACAAGATGATTTAGGGGGAATATGATTGAAGCTTATAAAACCATGAGTGGCATGAAGAGGGTAGGGATTGAGCTTCATTGTCTTCTTGAATACAAGAACCAGAAGTCTCCAAAGGAGCTAGTAGAAACCATGCTGAAAATGAAAAATTAAAAAAGTATATGTTCTTCACACAGAAGATAACAGTCCTCCAGTGATTTAGTGGTTCCTCGTAGTTTACATAGGTTGAAGAGGACAACAGACAAGCACATGAAAAAGCAACCCACTGAGGGTTAAGAAGTACAAAACCACATCCAGTTTAGGAAGCTTCCCGAGCTGGAAATAGTCAGAGGCTGAGAAAATATTCATACATGCTTGTCCAGACCTTGTTGAAGAGAAGATACTGAGCTAGGCAGACCTTTGGGCTGGCAAAGTATTCCTGTGGTTATGATAAGTTAGGATAGGTAAGCACATCTCTCAAGGCTTTCTAAGATTTTGGGGCAAAACAGTGAAGGGGCAGATCTTCAGAGTGAGTGTTCAACCCCATTAAAAAAAAAATCTGATCCTAAACACTCAAGCCTAAAATCTGTATTTTGCCTCTTGAAAAATTCAATCTGAAGTCAGAACAAAACAATGATATGACTCAGTGTAAAACAGTGACCCACAATGCAAGTGGAAGCAAATGTTATACATCCCAAATGAGTGCTGAGATTTTTTGTTAACTACCGTATTACTCACACATTGGCCATATGTCATATGTATTCCTATAGACTGCTTCTATGGAGAGGTGAGATCCTTTAACACAAATACAGAAATATATCTCTTTTGTTGGAAGGCACTGTTCATGTCCTGCCCTCAGTAACAAAAGTCCATCCAGACAATTACAGTGGCAAACACAAAAAGCTGAATCTTGCACTTCCATGGACATACAAATATGTGATGGCTTATCTGAAAGCAGCATATAGGTGGGTGCTCAAAGGTGACCTTCCAATAACAGAAGCCAAGGTATAATATTCTCCCTGTAAATTAATGTCTAACCCATATTTTACTGTTTTATTCTTCGCTTGTATTTGAAGCAATCATTTGGGTAGCCTGACCTGGGCAGTAACATACTTAACAGTATTGTCATCATCTGCCTAATCACATCCGTTTGCTCTGCAAGCGACACAGGAGCTCCACAATGATCCTCCACGTATCCCTGTCCTTGGCTTTCTAGCTGATTTCACACTAATCAGCCCAGCCTCATAGCACAATCTTCTGTAATTTAGAGGGATTCTCTGCTCGTGTGTTGCCTGAAGTTCCCAGCTGAGGTCCTGAATCATGAAAATCCTGTCCAGTTTCCTCACAGTTTAACTAACTCATTCTTCTTCTTTAAGACTAAGATTAACAAATCTATTCTGTGTACGTCTTTGTTTTCTAGTTCAGCCACTAAATCTCTGAAAGCTGACAAGAATTTAGACTTTTGGACAGGCTTTCAGACCTTTTTATTTCTTCATTCTATCTGCCATAGTCATATGTACTTCACATTTCTACTGAAGAAATTAAGTGTCATCTTTAGTAGTAGTTTTTATTATTGTTATTGCTATATCTGTTGTCAGGAGACTTAAAGTTACTTGCGATTTTCTATTTCTAGCTTTCATATCTTCATCATTGCTACCAAACACCACAAACTGACCTAGAATTAATAAGCAGCCACGGGTATTTTTCCTAGTCACACACACTTTCTGTTGGGTGATGAAGTGTCATTTGCGATTTCAGCCTTCTGCTTCTGAAAATCACCTGCCCAAGTCACCAGGTTCAGAAGACACTACAATTCATTAAATTTTATCCTTATCACTTGATTTCCAGTGATCTAATACATTATCACCAAATACTTTCATACTGCTCATTAGAAGTCATGGAGACATATTTCACAGGAGATTGTCCTGAGAAGCTCCACCGGGAGCCCTTGCACTCAGGAAAGCCTGGTCTTGCCCAGCCTTAGGAAAACCTGAGAGATGCATACTTGTGTTTCTAGTTCTGCTGAGACCTTTCCAGAATTCCCGAATGGTCCTTCTGTGGTCTGAAAGGGGAATCATCTGATCGTCACGAACAAAAAACTCTCTGGTAAAATTTCTCATGGTGTTTTGGAAAAACAGGGGCTTTGGCAATTTACCACACACATACTAAAGGGACTTCATTACATGATTTTACAATTAAGGAGAAAACATCAAAACATATTGTCACATTCAAGTTAAAAACAATAGCTTGTATTGAAAAGCATCTGTTTCGAGTTAACTACAGATGTGAACTGTTAATAGAAACCATGACTATTATCATTGGTGTTTTTGTTTTAGCTCACTTTGTATCACAGAAAACTTAACTGATTCAGGCATCTTTTAATAAAGTTGATCTTAATCCAATTAGGCAGAAAAACTCTGATATTTTAAAGAAACGGGTATAGTTTGGAGCCCTTTCAAGTACAAAATTTTCCCTAATGTCTTTTGAAATACAAGGCATTTTTATCTGTATAGTATATGAGCTATATGACTGCTGTAGACACTTGGGTTGATTCACCTCTCACAAATACCTATTCTATATCTTTCTTAATTTAGGAGCTCTTTCACATGCAAACCAGCATGAGAACTGTAGCAAAGCATTTCCCCCATCAGCAATTTGCAAGGAAAAAGAAAGAGAGGAAAAACACTCTACTCCTTAGCTAATGCCAAAGTGCACAGTCACCGGGAAGAAGGAGAGAAAACTCACGCAAGACAACGTTGGTCACAAATGAGCACATGGACAAGTTTATGAGTGCACAGAGAACGTAGCAAAAGGGCAAAATGCAGTTGACCAGATGCTTTTAGGAGCCTGTGGCAAATCTGCAAAGTAGCTTGAGAGAACTTAAAGAGAAAATATCTTTTATTGGATCAATAGGACTGCATGCAGCAGTGCGTGTGCGTGGAAAAGCGTTGATCTGGGGCACTGTTTTTCTTCATCTGTGGTGTTACTAAAGCAGTACTATTTTTACATACTCCAAAGTCCCAGCAAAATGATCTCAGAAGAATAAAAGAACACTGAAAGGTATTCAACTGCAAGAGATGCATCATATATGTGCAATGTAGGTTTTCTCTTGATGGCTGTAAATCGCTACTCAATAGGCTAAAAAAAAAGACTGGAGAAAGACTGAGAATGTTTTCCTTTCTGGAAGCAAGGCATGTATCTGGCAAAGCTTTTAATTAATTCTTAAAAGGAAATGAAGAGGATATTCTAAGAAAGTAACAGTATTTTTAACTAATGTTATTAATGGGCACTTAATTAAAGGAAAGTTGTTCCCCATTTGATTTTTTTTCTAAATCAAATAAAATTCAAGTGGTTTTTTTTTCCTTTCCTTCTAACAGATCAGTAAGTATTCATGTTTTTGAAACAAGCCATCATTTTTAAAATAGTATTTATAAGGTGGTGTGTTTAGTTTGTAGGGATTTCTGAGTTATTTCACATCTGTTGAAAGCAGCATAGAAAAAGATAGGCAAAAGATAACCTAATTACTTCTGTCACAAACCACTGTGTATTAATACAACTATTAACTGAAACATTTTTAACACCTGGTAAACAGCAATTTCCTACTAATTCATTCCAAGTTGAGGTGGTAGCTTGTAAAATGTTCAAATGTAGGTAACAGCTGACAAGGTTTCATAAATTATAACACTTTGCATGTTGGGAGGGTGGATTGCTTGGTTCATCACTGATAGAGTAGAAATAGTTTCCTTGTACACTTTCAATGGCAGGACTAGGATGCAAACAAAAATTTTGTTTATCTGAAGCTGCCAAAAGCTTACTGTGAGGATTTCTGTAAGTGTTATACAGTGAAATAATTTCTGCTGATCTCTGCATTTTTAAACTTCATATCATTACATTGTTTTTCTGCAGCCAACGTACAAATCCCAGACATATAATGAGAGGTGTCTCTCAAGGGCTGTGATAAAAATTTACATTTTTTGAGCAAATAAGTTTTTTCCACATATGAAAATGCTTAAACAAAAATTTAATGACTGGATCCAGAAAGTTCCCTTTAGGCCATAGAAAATTACTTTAATCTGTGAATGTGATTTGCATCCATCAGAAGACAAAACTTCTCAGTCAATAGTATAGTTAGCCTAAAATGTGGCTTTATATTTGTTCTGCTTAAATGGTGCTTGTTTCTGTCCTGCAAGGAAAAATTAATTCCTCTCTCTGCTCAAAGAGATAGTTGACTGAACAAGGTGTTTATTGGCGGAACATTCATTCATTTAACAATACCTTCAACTAGCCACACTATAACCTTGATGAAAGGTTAGTCTGAAAATAATACTATGCAAAAGCACAAATTTGATTCTGTTTTACCAATATGACCTGAAATGCTTCACAGAGATAGTTGTGGGAAAGGAGTTGCACATTCAAAAAGAGTTTAAAAATAAAGAGTTTAATAATCCTATACCTGTTTAACAGTATCATACAGTGTGAAAAGTTCCCATGATGAATACAAGGCAATTGAGGCCAGATATCTTTCAGGGATGTAGTGGTAAGTACAAACTCAGCCGTCTTGATGCTCCAGGATAGGTGGTAAGGAATGAATAAACCCAAGGTGCCCAGGTTAGCCTGGTTATCTAAAACTATGCCACAGACAGTCTCAAGCATTTCAGAATCTGGCCCAAATAACTTCTCATTAATTTATCTTGTTTAAAATATGCATTGACCAAGCAGAAGGCAGAATGAGCTCTTTAACTTACAAGACTTGTTCTGAACACTTCTTTTATTTATTTTCATGTCAGTATGCTAACAAACGTTTAGGTGGCACTGCGGCTTTAAAACTTCCTACTGTCACATAATAAGGTTACAGCTTTGTTAATTTTATATTATAAACATAACCAGAAGAAAAAAAAAAAAGAAAACCCACAAGGAAATGATGACTGTTCCCACCCTTTTCTTCCACATGTGGGGTTTTCACCCCCCTCAGCTGTGCCAAATGTTGAACCAACGGATTGTGTAGCCGGGGAAGGGGCTGGGGGGGGGGGATGTGGCTCTGAAGAAGGAGAGAAATAATCTCTTGGGGTGGAGATAAGGAGGTGTTTGACCACAGATGTTCCCACGGAGAGGTCTCTACCTTGCAGAGTAGTTCAAGGACTGGATGGCAACAACGTGCAGGGTTTCAGCTGAGATGTTAATTTGTCAGACAGAAGAAATACGATGATAAAAGAATGGGAGGAAAACCACTTTCCTTGAACCCTCTGTTCTTTTCATGCGAATAACCACTTTATGTCAAGGTGTTTGTGCTGATTGATTATATTAAGCAAGCAGTACTCAGCTTTGTTTTGCCCATGAAATGGAGTTTACGATGTAAGATAAACCGGCCACCAACAGGGAGGCCTTCATGCAGGTAAAACTTGTTGATGTTAGTGAACTGCTCTTCAGTTGGTGCTACTCGGGAAAGTACATGTATCCATGACCCAAGTTATGCAAATACTTAAGTACCTTCCCAAGCTGAAATAGAAATACTCAGTACTAAGTACCACAGTTTTTGTTATAATGACAATGACAAAGGAGCTTCAAAACAGCAAAGCACACACTTTAAAGTTCACACACACTAAATAAAGTGCACCAAGCGGGACATTTGACACTAAAATCTTCACTAAAGTCACTTTCTGCTCACAGTTCATGAAAAGTGGTCTTACATGATAGGATAAACCAGAAAGCAACTGCAAAGCTTTCACACATGTAAAACCTCTTAGTCTCAGTATGTGCCCCTCCAGAGGAGTTTTACTTTAGCAAAGACAGCAGCATTGAGCTTAACACCTTGGCCAGGATTTACAAAGGAAAAGAAAATCTTTTTCCACTTGAAGTTCCTATCAGCTGCACTGGCAGTAAATTCCTCATCATGGAGGGAATCTTATAATCCTACATAATAAATCTTTTACAGAGTTTAATTTCCATCATGAAAACCATTCATATGCAAGGACTGACCTTCTGCCAGTCTTTAAAGAAATCAAAGTTATGTACTGTAAAATCAAGCGATCTCAAGCTAAAACTAATATTAATTCTCTAGCTCTTATCTTTTTCTTCTGAAAGCACAGTAATGTGTGATGGGTCCTTTTGGTATTGTCCAATTAGTTTTCTCATTCATCTAGAAGTCCTTTCAGTGAACTAGAGCAAAACATCAGGTTGAAGAGGTTTCTTTTCCAGTGGTTTGACTATTTCTTAGCAACTGCATACATGCTTCACTTGCAGCATAGCTCTAATGATGAAAATGTAAGGTTTACCTAGTGCAGACATGAGAGATTCCCATATTAAAATGGTTAAGGGGCTAAAACATGGATCCTATAACCTCTCCTCTGGCAGCATCCACAGTTCAGGTAAGCAGTTACAAAGCTCTCAGTTTGGCTTCCAGGGCAAGTATCAGCTGAGTTAGAAAACAACAAAAGCTGGAAGTATAACCACCTCCTTTCCCATTTTCTTATTCATTATAAGATGGCAGAAAAAGAGTTGAAACCCTTACCTTCTCCACCACGCCTCCTCCAGTGAATGCCATGAAGGAAAACCGCTGAAATACATGAATTTATTTTCTTCTCTTTATTTGTGCTTCCCATTTTGATCATTTGATGTATGTTATGATCTGCAACGTATGATCTTCCCAGTAAAGGATTGAGAGCTAATTTATAGCACCAGCACTACAAAGTGGGACTTGTAGGAGGAAAGAATTGATAGACATTAATTAAAAGTACCTCATTAAATTTAGCATAGTCCCTTTACCACTACATATATCTTAATTCCTTTCTGATAACACAGTATTGATCCAAGAAAGCCCAACACCTTGTATGAATACTTGTGCCTAACTAATGCCTTTTAGTTACTTCCTTTGAACTTATATGTATTGTACCTATGACTGATAATTATTTCAGTTTCCAAAGAAGCAGTCACATGGCTGGGCATTAATCAAGCACCTCTTCAGTGACTCCTAAAATGCTAGATCACCATCCAGCTGTCACCTATCAAACTTTTTGGTGGCTACTTTCCACCCCAATGATTGAAATTTGAATTATGGAACATAGGTGACTCAGAAGGCCGTTTCCCATAGTCTTACAGGCCATCAGGTAGGAAAGTTAGAATGAAAAGAGATAAAAATTTCATCATCATACTGATTCTCTGTTCCAGATTAGGTCTATTCTCCTACCTGTGATGCCTCCTAATAAATGGTGATTATTCAATACCTCCATAAATATGAAGTATAAAAAAAGTATAAAATAAGTATTTTTAAAAAATCAGAATAGCACTAGATATTTGTAAGTACTCATCACTTCCTCATCACACTCTAATTTCTATAATCATCACAGTAAAACATACTTGAGAGATGACAGTTTTGGGACCTCAGTGCTTGAAGTGAGCTTCTAAGTACCCTCTGCATTAAATACGTCATCTTTACTGAACCAACAGCTCAGATGTAACTATGATCAAATAAGCAACTTTTGAACAGCATTTGTTAGCCTGGAGTGGGAATATTTATACTGATCTTTGAATTGCAGTTATTTCTAATATTAATGCTATGAGCCAATGTAGTATGCAGTGCAAACATTTGGTAGTCTGTTACTCTAGGATTATTGCTTACAGCATCACAGGTCACTCCTGATGTAAGAGAGCAGAATACTAAGGGATATAGAAAGAAAGAAAGATAGACACAATGTGGTCAAGTCTACTTTGAAAGGAAGTATGATGAAAGCGTTTAGCAAAGGTCCTAGCAAATTATATACCCTATACAGTACAGCTGACTTGTGAATTTGAGCATTTCCACATGTGCTGGGCAGCTGGCACATGTGTCACTCTGTGCCTGCTCAGAATTACTGGACTGGGGATATTTACCCTCTGAGAAGGGAGCAGAACATAAGCAGAACTCTCTCAACAAACGTAACCATCACTGATTAAACTTAACGTTACTAGGGAACCATAATAAGATGACATTAAATAGTCATTGACTCATTTCCCAATGAGCAATGAAAACTGAAAGGGTTACCATATGCCATTAATTTAAACGATATCAGAGGGGCCTCATAAGAATGAGAAATGACTGCCACGGGTAATTTGTACATATATTAAGTCAGGTTATTTTTGAATCTTGAGATTTTTGCAAACAAGAAGAAAAAATATTTTAGAAATTCTCTTTTGTTACTAGAATGTTATTTGCTTGAATTGAACTCTGAGAGCAGAGGAGACATCATTTGTTGTCACCCCAGGTAGGTAATTACTGGGTTGAGACCATAAATATCAATATGTCAATAATTAAGGGAACTAATATCGACTCTTTTTTACATATATGCGGACCAGATTCTTGGCTGGCATAATAATCAGCATATCTCCATCCAAGTCAGTGCTATCAAGCTGCATTGATTTACAGCCATTGGAGACTGAGACGATGTAGACAATAGCTATTTTTAGAAGGCATTCTTTGGAAGAAACCGTTATGATGAGGCCAAATTCTACACCCCTTACTCAGATGCACAGTCCCAATGGGATTAAGAGTAAGAAGAGAAAAATGTGGCCCATCTCCTAAGGTTATGTCTGAGAGTTGAACATAAATTCTGATGCAGCTTAATAATTATCACATTTGAGCTACATACATACACATTTAAAACGCCATAGAAGATAGATTAAATTTTAAAAGCAGTGGTGCTTGAAACACAAGCAGGCCTGAGCTGAAAAGATAAGAAACCAATCCAAGGCATAGATGCTAACATTGTTCTCCCTCTCTTACTCGACAGCTGCTTGTCTGAGGATCTGTCATATGGAAAATATGTGAACGCAATGAAACATCTGTTAATGTATCTCTGCTCCCACCCAGCTCCTTAAAAGCAAAAACTGTAGCCTTGTTACTATTTTCAATAGTGCCCAGACACTTGTTCTGTGCATCGCAGCACAGGGATGGTGATGCCTGGGAGCTGCCTGCCTGCTTAGGGCCAGAATGGCAGCGCACTGCAGTCATCTCAGGCATGTGGGGTAATACAAAGACAAGGTCTTAAAGCAGCGTGTAATCCTAAAAAGTCCCATTCCAGAGGATTTCCATTTAGGAATACTTAGCACGAGGAGACCTAAATGCACAAGCAGCTAGTTTAGTTTGCAGTATGCTCTACCTAGGGAGATAATTACTAGTTCAGCTGCTTCTGTTACCTCTTTTCATCTTATTAGACAGCCACTTCTCTGATCTCTTGCATGTTGACGACACATGGCATTCATACCTGCTGAAGACACTGACAAATTATTCCTGGCATTTGTTATTATTACTTTGTTTCTTTACTGGGGAAACTGGGAGAATGTCAGCACACTGGGTGCAATTAGGAAAAAAACAAGGAGGCTCCTTTTTCAGATAGAAAAGAGGAGTAAAAGTAAAGAGTCCAAATGCATGTTTCTGTTGGCTTTAGCAATAGCCAGGCAGCTTCACAAACTTAATAAAATGTGCTCCCTTCTCCTTAACGCCTATAAAATATATATCCCTGTATAGAAACAGCAATCTCACACCAGACTGAGATTGCAATGAAAAAAGTATATTGGTTCAACTGAGCATTATTTTTCTACTGACAGACAAGGTACTTTGCGTCATTTCAAAATCTAATACTTATTATATTCTCATTTGTCTGGTTTTTTTCCCCTGTCTGTAAACACAGCAGTAGGCAAGTTTAACCACACTAGGAAATTTCAATTTTCAACCTGAAGATGAGATGACAATCTGTCTCAGTTGCTGTCATGATCTTCTATCTCAAGCTGACATGTTTATTCTTGGACATTTACACTGTGGTAGAGAATGCCATGAAGGAGCTGAGTTATAAATGTTAGTTTTGATTGAATATGACAGTGCAAATAAACATGCCAATACACTCTATAACTTTGTCATCCTCTCTTATCCTCTCGACGCTGCAGCTGATACCCCTGGGCACCTGCTGCCAGTAAGTCCATAGAATGGTATGGGCATCAGACAGGCATATATGAAAATGACCCATGAATACCAGCTAATAAGAACAGAATTTAGATGTGAAACCATAGCACCATGAAAAACAATGTAAAAGCTCTGGAAAAAAAACAATTGATGTTCACTGCAAAATTCTCTGCTACCCAGCAGTTATACCCTTGTTTAAAGAAGAAACCACATAGCAACAGGAAAAGAGAATCACACAAAATGTCTACGATCATCCTCAGATCAGCCGGTGAAAGATTTATTTTAAAGAGCAGTCTTCATTGTGCAACTCCCACTGTAAAATGGGTGTAGAGGAAAACCTCATACAATGACGAAGGTGGAAAAATCATAGTAAATCTCCATGTCAGTGCCTTTTGTTTTTACTGCTTTGGATGTGCATTTTGCAGAGCCATAAAAGCATGGAAAAACCTACCAAACAAGCAAATGCTCTTCTTTAACCCTTTGGCACTGGGCAAGGAGTGTCTGGAAATCTTGACTTTTAGTGTCAAGGGTATCAAAACAAAAAAAAAAAAACAGCTCACAACTCTCAAAGTCTGGCAAGAGAAGTGGAGAACATAAAAGCTGTGAAAATGAGGCTAGCTAGACAAAAATAAAGAAAAGGATTGGCACTAGAAAATATTAGGTCTCTGACTGATTTTTAAACAAATACAAAGAAAGTTGGGGTTTTTTTAAAAGATGCACTGTTTCTGCTTTGTAAAAATGGTATTTAAAGCAGAAAATGAAGAATTTGTCTGATTGCTAACAAAATAGCAGTAAACTAGTCTTCATAAGCTGTTGTCTTATTGTCATGTTCTCCCATTCTAGTCAAAGAAAAAGTTCCAAATAAAGTGATGTGACAAAGTGTTTCTGAGTATTATAAGGTCACTTTCTTTCCCAAGCTTGAAAATTCAGGATTCAAATAGCTTAGCCACTATGTTTTCAAAATAAGAAAAGATAGAAGTAATCTGTATTTTGACACTGTTACGAATAAACAGAAAATTATCCGATGAACTCCTTTTAGCTCTGACACACAGTCATAATAGTGGTCCAGTTGCTCAAGTGGAATCAATATAATTATGTCAAATAAAACTAGTAGACAATTTGGTGCAATACTGAATATTTACATATTCATAATGTGACTAAATATAGGCATATATTTTCACATGTGCATGTGTGTACATGCACACATGTGTGTAGGTCAACTCCTTGATTTTACCAAGATATTTTGCATGGCCTGTATTGTCCTTCCCCCTGTATTGTCCTGGTCCCTGTGATTCCTATTCTAGGAATTTTTCTCCTCATCTCCTGTAGGTTGATGGGGATTAATTCAAGATTATCAGGGCTGCTGGACATGCGGCATTCAAAACAGCAAGTACCCAATGCTCAAGTGGTTTATTTTTCACCTCAGAGCTTGGTTGTGTCCCTAACTTGATGGCTCTGACTATGCACGTGGTACTTGTGGGAGCCCCAGTTCTCCAGCAAGTACCACTGCCCTCTTTCCTCCATTTGGAGCACTCAAGTACAAAATGCAGCAAAAGGGGCTGACTTGGCTAAACAGGTCAACCATCCAGAAGGAAGCTGTTTGCTAGAAGAAGAGAAGAATGAAACTTAGTTCAGGCACCCCGCTGCCACACTGCTGCCCTCATTTCTGAGCTACCACACAGCTTGTGCCTTAGTCCTCAGTCCACATCTTACCCAGCTGTGGCCCTGGGTGAAGGGGGACATAACTTCTGCCCTTCGAACCAACCTCATCCCTTTCTGAGTGCCTCCGGTGTACTCAGAAAACATCCATGGGATGAGGTCCCTCGGGAGATGGCTGTGTCAGGGGACCTCTCTGTCTGTGCCTGCACTGCTGACGGGCGCAGTGGGCAGTGAAGGGAACAGGTGGCGACACCCACAGGCCCCATGGGGGATCTTTGTGGAGTAAAGGGCATCAGGTGGCTCCCAAAGGCAGGCAGGCCAGTGAGCTTTCCCCAGTCAAAGTGTCTAAATGCATCTTCAACATTAAATCAAGCAGTTCAAAATAATGACTGCAGTTCACTGTTTGTGAAATGAAGATAACAAACACATAATTACTTGAAAGGGCTGTGGTGAGGATTAACGTGAAAGTTTGAGAGCAGCTCAGATATGGGGACAGAAACCCCCAAACAGCAACCATTTCTGTAAGAATGCTAAAGTACAATTTCTAATGCTCATGGCAAGGATAATCTTCCAGCTCATTCTTTTTGCAATGCTTTTCCTGTCTGGTGGAAAAAGATAAAAGGTTTGGCCATACTTCCGGATGTAGAGCTTCTTCCTTTTTCTCAGGCAGAAGATAGGAGTATTGAGTTCTGTTTTGTGCATGTGTCACTAAAAAAAGAAGAAAATAGGTTACAGGAACTGTGACTACAAGATCTGCAGGTGTGTGTCCCATGATCACAGGCAGAGCAGCTGGGAGGTCAGGAAATTGCTGGTTTCAACTTTGAACAGGCTGTATAATAAATTCAAGCTAAAATTAAACCATGCGTCCCTCTGGGAAAAATCAAAAGCATTTGTTAAACCTGCAAACCAACAGATTGCATATTTTACCTGGACTGATTTTGAGCTATGTGACTCTTCCTTCAAATTAGATTTACATTAAAGGACATACAGCTACTGTGTACCTTTTTGTCCTTTCACCTTTCTGCCTTGATGACTACTGCAGTTGTTGTAGATACTGAAAGACTAAACAAGAGACACAATGTTCTTCAAAGGAGCCATGCAAAGCTCAGATACAACTCTTATAAAAGTATTTCCAATCCAGCAAGTAAACTAAGAACTTGATAGTGTCAGGAAAGGCAAAGCTCAAATGCAGTTGAGACTTGCAAGGGATGTCAAGTGCAACATGAAGAGTTTCTACTACTATATTAGTACAAAAAGGCTGAACAAGGAAAATATGAGCCTGTTGCTGAATGAGGCAGATGATTTAGTGAGAGCAGACATGGATGAGGCTGACATACTCATTGCTTTCTTTGCTTCAGACTTCACCAAGAAGGTCTCCCAGACCTCCATGCTTATTGAAAGGGTTCAAGAAGGGAAGAACAATCAGCAGCAGATAAGGATCCAGTCATGGAGTACTTGGGAGCTCTCGACCTATGTAAGTCCTTGGGACCAGATGGGCTGCATCCAAGGGTCTGGAGACAACTGGCTGATGCCCTTACAAGGCTGCTCTCTATCATCTTTGAAAGGTTGTAGAGATCAGGCAGATCCCCTGATGACTGGGGAAAGGCAAACATAGCACACGTCCTTAAAAAAGGCCAAAAGAACAATCCAGAGAATTACAGGCTGGTCAGCCTCACTTTGGTTCCTTGGAAAATGATGGAGCAAGTCCTCTTGGAGCAAATTCCTGGGCACAGGAAGGAGAAGAAGGTGACTGGGGACAGCCAGCATGGCCTTACCAAGGGTAAATCATGCCTGACAAACCTCATTGCTTTCTGTGAAAAAAATCACTGAGTTTGTGGGCAAGGGGAGAGGAGTAGATTTCATTTACCTTGACCTTAGCAGGGCATTTAACAATGTCTCCCTGCAGTATTCTTGTATCCAAGTTGGGACAAATGGTGGGGGTGAGTGGACAACCAGACGGATTGAAAAACATGGCTGTATGATTAGGTTCAGTGGGTAGTGATTAGTGGGTTGTACTCAACTTGGAGGCAGTAGAAGTGAAGTAATGCAGGGGTCTATCCTGGGACCTGTCCTGTTTAACAATGTGGTGGGTTGACCCTGGCTGGATGCCAGGTGCCCACCAAAGCCATCTATCACTCCCCCTCCTCAGCTGGACAGAGGAGAGAAAATATAACAAAAAGCTCATGGGTCAAGATAAGGACAGGGAGAGATCATTCACCAATTACTGTCACGGGCAACACAGACTCGACTTGGGGAAAAATTAATTTAATTTATTACCAATCAAATCAGAGTAGGGTAATGAGAAATAAAACCAAATCTTCAAACACCTTCCCCCCACCCCTCCCTTCTTCCCGGGCTTAACTTCACTCCCAATTTTCTCTACCTCCTCCCCCCTGATCGGTGCAGGGGGATGGGGAATGGGGGTTGTGGTCAGTTCATCACACGTTGTTTGTGCCACTCCTTCCTCCTCACGGGGAGGACTCCTCACACTCTTCCCCTGCTCCAGCATGGGGTCCCTCCCACAGGAGACAGTCCTCCATGAACTTCTCCAACGTGGGTCCTTCCCACAGGCTGCAGTTCTTCACAAACTGCTCCAGAGTGGGTCCCTTCCACAGGGTGCAGTCCTTCAGGAACAGACTGCTCCAGCGTGGATCCCCAACAGGGTCACAAGTCCTGCCAGAAAACCTGCTCCAGCATAGGCTCCTCTCTCTCCACGGGTCCACAGGTCCTGCCAGGAGCCTGCTCCAGCGCGGACTTCCCACGGGATCACAGCATCCTTTGGGCTCATCCACCTGCTCTGGCGTGGGGTCCTCCATAGGCTGCAGGTGGATATCTACTCCACCATTAATCTCCATGGGCTGCAGGGGGACAGCCTGCCTCACCATGGTCTTCACCACGGGCTGCAGGGGAATCTCTGCTCTGGCACCTGGAGCATCTCCTCCCCCTCCTTCTTCAATGACCTTGGTGTCTGCAGAGTTGTTTCTTTCACATATTCTCACTCCTCTCTTCTGGCTGCAATTGCTGTTGCACAGGTTTTTTCCCACTTCTTAAATACGTTATCACAGAGGCGCTACCACCAGCACTGATTGGCTTGGCCTCAGCCAGCACTGGGTCCATCTTGGAGCCGGCTGGCATTTGCTCTGTTGGACATGGGGGAAGCTTCTAACAGCTTCTCACAGAAGCCACCCCTGTAGCCCCCCTGCTACCAAAAACTTGCCACACAAAGCCAATACAAACAACTTCATCAATAACCTGGAGGATGCATCAGAATGTTTGCACATCAAGTTTACAGCCCAGCCATGCACATGAACATGAATAGTGATCCTTCTCTTTCAACTAGAAGGAATATATTTTCAATGTACCTGACCTAGAGGCAGCAGTCCTTCCTTGTTTCAAGCTCTTTATCCTGTGCCTCATATCACCGTTTTCCCAGCCCACCCCTGCCCTTACCCCCTCCTCAACCTATCACAGTTTTCCCTGTTCCCCATTCCATCTTTTCTGCTTTTGCCTTCTTTTGCCCTGGTCCCAACCCACCTCTTGTCTCTGTTCCCTAACCAGTGCCTCTCCTCCCTGCTCCTCCCATCCCAGCCAGGCTCTCCCTGAAACATTTGCATTTTCTCCTTCTCTCTCTAAGTTTCTGAGCTGCAACCAGGAGAGCATTGAGAGCACAAGACAGGGCAGGCCCTGGGTTTACTCTGACATCCCCTCAGAGGCACAATAATTTGTCCCAGGGACAGCTCCACACAGATGCTGCAGCTTCAGCCTGGCCCATGCTTGATGCACATGGAGTCTTCAGAGATGCTGAAGACAAACCTCTGACAAACACGTGGGAATGGTGTTTCTGGGAGACTCTAACAAATTAAGGTTGGGTTGGCTTTCACAAGGATAGAAATAGTCACTCATTTTGGATCTCACTTTCAATGCTTGCCAGATAAAACAATTTGGCCAAAGCTTAGACACAGTAGGGATACTTAGTGAAAAGTCTGTATAACATTTTATTATCACCAGGAAAGCATTAAGACATCCCTGACTTCTTTTTGAGCAACTTTAACTTGAAACAGGAAAAGAAACTTAAAGTAACATCCAAGGTGGAAGTTAATCAGTCTGAGCAATTACAGCCCATGGCAACTGAAGAGGATGGTGACAATGGAAAATGGAAAGCAAACTTAACATTTCCACTTCTTCCGAAACCAAACATACAACCAGTTCAGCCACATTTGTATGTTTCTCTTACACAAAGCAAATATGGACAGAAACCATCTCTTCTTCCCTAGCAAAGGGTAATACAGAGTGGTGCAGTAGTGCAGCACAAAGACAATTAATAATTATTAAAAATCAATTGAGCGGGTGATCCTAAGCATCAGACAGTGGTGCAGCCAAGTGATGTCTGGGAGCAGGAGAGAGAACTAAGTTCTTTCTCTACTTATTAAATGACAAAGTAATGAAAATGGGACTGTTCTCTCAAATCTAGGCCCTCTTTATATGTCCATCCACCTTAATCCAAGAAGCAGTTATGCTCATTAAGGATATCCAGTGATTTGACTATATTCTACCAACTTGTAAAGGGGAGCCTTTTAAGAGAATTCCAAGAAAAATGCAGAATTTTTATCAAGATTTGAAATTTGTTCATGTAGTGTTAATGAAACATGAAATATGCCAGCTGCCAAACTTGCCAGTCTAGGCAGGTTTCCAGATTAGCTTGCTTTAATACTCTATTTTCTTTCTTCTTTAGTGGTGATATGAAATAAAAATAACATTGGGGATTTTGTTTTGCTTTGCTTATTTTTTGTGAGCATTTATGGAGGCTTTGTTTTTAATGTTCTTGCTTAATATCATATTCTCCAGAAGATCAAGAAGTAACATAGCCAAAGATAGCTTCAATTATCCAATATAGAGTATGCAGGAAAACACAGTATTATGAATCTTTTTTCTTCTTTCTATATTTTGCATCTGTAATCAAACTCATGTGCAAATAATGACAGTTAGACATCCTATTACTTGATTGTGCCTTCAATTTGGGAAGCGAGATAAATAAGTGGCATCAGCTGGGCCAGCAATTAACTATGCATTGAACTGCAGTTTCAAAAATAGAGCCTAAGTCGACTCTTTTAAAAAGACTGGTCCCACAATATCAGTATACCATGTGCATGTATTGTTAAAATATACACAGCCATTGAACATTTCCTAACATGCATAGGATAATATGAGGTGGACATGTACTGCTCAGTATGAAAAAGCATTCAAAAATACAGGAATGGACTCAGGGGCTTGCAACATGAGTGACCATCTGACATCTTCAGGTCTCTGGTCATGTCTACATGACAGGCTGTGGTGCTGTGCATGGACACACAGGCTTGCTGAGCACCAAAAGCAGTATTGCTACAGTGCCAGGGTTCCCCTGTGGTAGTGTGCAGAGCAGAGCACCCTTAGTGCTTCTGGCCAGGCCTGGCTTGTTCAGGGCTAACTGGGGTAGATAAGCCAAGAAGTGCGTTGCATTAACAACATTTGCAATGTGAAGGCAGCCAAAGTACAATGCATTCTTCTCTAGTCAAACTGGTGTGGAAAGACCACAACCTGCTCCATTTCCAGACAGTACAGTACATACACATATATACTCTAGTTGACCCTGCTCTGAGCAGAGGGTTTGGACTAGATGATCTCCAGAGGTGCCTTCATAAGTAAGCTATTCCATGATTCCTGACATGGGGCAAATGTCAATGCTATCCATCTCCTCATTAAAATGCCAAGATATCACTACTTTGAAAAACCTTGGAGTGAGTAAATGGAGGAGGAGCTGGGGAGAAGGTAGGTGTAAGTGGAATGTCTGAATAGAGATATCTACAAACAAAAAAGAAATCTGAAATAGAAGAGCTGGATAGTGGCACAGGCAGCTGGTCTAGAAGAAAGCTAAACCCATTTTCAGCAGTCAGGTTTTCTGGGAAAGAACTGGACAAAACAGTTATTGTGAATAAAGTATCTGAAGGCTTCAGCTGTACTCTTCTGTCAGTGAATCATTGGCAAGTATCTCCTTAATTTTGAGAATTTGCCATAGCTAATTGTCCTGTAATTTATGCAAATCTATTTCCATCATGTACACAGAATACTGGCTATTAGTTATTTATGAGTAGTAGTTAGCTAGCTCTGGGTCATGAATGAAACTGTTCAAGCAGGAGAAAACAAACAATTTAGGAATAATGAGCAATAAATGTTCTTTCTTTCTACACCTATCCCTGTTTCTAGGTGAATTCATACTGAAAGTCACCATTCACTGAAGAGATATTAACAAAAATCCATTTAAAAAACGTACATAAATAACGAACAGGAAAGGTTTCTATGTAGCACAATTATCAAAATGCAAAGAAGAATTGTAACATATTCTGGGTCAGATATTCTAGACTCATGTAAAATCAGCATCATTCTAGTGCCGACAGTGGGATCACTGAAGTTTGATTTATACCAGATGCGAGTCTGGACTTTATTTCTTTTTTTTTTTTTTTTCCGTTGTTCAACCAGCTTCACTGCAGAAGATTATTAGAAAAAAAGGACTTAGGAAGACCACAGTAGCAGGCAATTGGAAAGATGAGATGCAAATTGATTAAGGCATGAATAGGTTATTGCAGAGAGGCAGAGGAAAGAGAAGCCATATTCTGGCAATGTTACGGTGTTTGTGACATGTGAACTCAGAGATGGTGGAGATGAAGGGCAGAAAAGAAAGTCTGGGGCTAGGGATGTCTCCAGTTCTGCAGTAATTTGATACTAACCTTCGAGAGCTGAAAAAAACTTAACAAAACTCTTAACAAATTTAACTAAGGAAAAGGTTAGAGAAACAGAAAGACTCGACAACAGATTTCACCCAGAGCAGATTTAGAACAAGTTTTCTTCACCGGGTTTACTCTGGTGTCAATTTTGGCTAAAATTATTTTTTTTTATCATGAATTAGGACTATGACTTCCTTTTTCCCACTGCCTGGCTTTATTGCGACAATAACCAACAAAGTATTTTTCTAGAGATATCAGCCTGGACATGTGAAGCACTTTCCCAAATTTTCTACTGTCTACAAATATGTACCAGTGACAAACCCAAAGGACCACAACACTTGCTTCACCCAAAATCTCTGCCATAATTCTGCCTACATACAGGTGTGCACCATCAGATACATACACACATGATTTTTTCTTCACCATCAGAGAAACCTGAAAAAAAGAAAGAGTCTAGATTTAATTTGTAAAATGCTTTAAACCACAACACTACAGAAAACACATGGGAAGCAAGAAAAAGCAGAAATTTCAGAAGAATAACCACTTCAAACTCAGTTGCCCATGTGCAAAAAAACATTCTCAGGAACCCACTGTTTAATAAATTGATACTAGTCATATATAAAAGTTAACTGTCTGAACTAAATACAAACTACAGCAATGCTAGTGGGAAGTAATTTACATTGACAGCTTTTCAAAACAGCTAGTTTTCCTTGATCCAAAATAAAATTTTCGAGAATACACCACAGCTGTTTTTAAACCTACACTGCAAGTTCCTGGAGGGGAAAAAGAAATAGGAAGAACAGATAAAAATGACTGTAGAAAGGGAAAGGCATGGTTCCAGCCAGCCCTCTTTCTCCTGTTTCTCCCTGTGTCTGGATACTCCATGGTAAAGGAAAAAAATATACAGGATGGGGCAGGACACAGGCCTGCAATCTGGTACCACAAATCAGGAGAACTGCTGGAGGTTGTTTATGGTCTGATCTTTGCTGGACAGTAAAAATAAACACAGAGCAAGAGAAAATCAGGATAAAGCAATTAAAAGAAACACCCAGAAATAAAACCAGTAACCAGTGCAGCTTGGAACAGAGAAGAAATATGAAAAATTCTCCCTCTGCATGGCCTGAAGGGGCAAAACTAGGTTATACTTCAAGTAAACCAAGAACAAATGCATCCCTGATAGAGCCTGTAGCCAGATAGGAACGACTCTGCTCACAGGTGTGGTAAGATCTTGATCTCCTCTCACTGTGCCCTCCCAGTTCTTCATGACTTAACGCCAGTTCAATTGCACGATAAACCTCCTTGCAAAGATACAGGGCTAAAGGCCAGCCAAGGCCCACAGAGGAGTGTGTCGCTCCTCCCCTGATTAATTCAGGCAGAAGGAACCTGATCAAAGAAGTGCTGACATTCAATCAAAAGTCAGACAATATGCTCATGAGTAATAAGCACCATCACATTGTCAGGATGTGCCAAGACTTCCACTGAAGTACCTACTGGAAAAGAAGGAGGTAGGCCAGAAAGGTGGTTGCACAATATATGTGACAGAAGCTCAAGAAAAATAAACAGTTCCCCAGCCGGAAAAAAACCCTCCTTGATTCCCATGTGCACTTAAGAGGGGACAGACAAGACACCGTTCACGCTAAAGCTGTTTCACCTCATATAGTAGCTGAATGCAGGAGACTCATCTGGGTGCAAAACCTATGGGTGCCATACAGTTATCCATAAGATGCATGGCAAAAACTTTGTCCAGCACAGATGAAACCAACTCAGTATGTGAATTAGGAGCACCAGAGGTCTAAAGGACAAGGAAAAGGTTGGCAAAGAATTGACCTATTTGGAAAACAAGTCCACAAAAGCACAAGTCATCTTTCTGGTCTGCCAGTCCAAGCCATTGGAAAACTGCCTTACCTCATTGGGGTGGAGCAGGGACAGGTCTCCAGGTCTTCACCATCCTGAGCCTCTCCTGTTTTTTAGATAACAAGATCAAAAACTTCAGTGACAAGAGGATTGCAAAACTTTCTCCCTGATGCTTTCCCCAAAAAGATGTAGCATCCAGGCTGAGACATGAAAACAAAGCTTGTAGGACATTATGGGAAAATTACCAGAGACTGTCTTTCCCTGGAGCTAAGGTGTCTGAGGAAAATAGTCAAGCCCTGAGCATGTCCAACCCTGCTCAAATCTGTTCATCGCCAGTGCTAAATGATATATGTGGCATGTATCACCAATAAAAATATTGAATATTTACTTCTTTCTCCTAATGCCATAGTTTCCTCAAGCAATTACCATCTCCCATAAACACCAGTCCTCACTAATTAAAGGACTCTTACTTTAGGCATTCCTTCCCATAGTCTAATTTTGCTCATCAGTCAGATACTTCTCATGGCATGACAATACATGGTATGACAATACAGTACTGTAAATTCTAAAAATCATACCATTATCTTTCTCCCATACTTTCCTTTTTCATAAAAAAGAATTTAAAACATCTTCCAGGATACATCACACTTCTTGGAGACCAGATCCCATAGACCTTTAAAGAGGTGATGTTATCTCCATATAAAAATACTCTCCTGTGATGAGATTTCTGGTCATGAGCATATCAGTCAAGCAGAAAATGTCATAATGAAATAAGATGTATAAAAACTGACAAATTCTTACTAGAAATCAGGTACGTGATAGTCAACATTAGTGTAATGTATCTAGGGGTGTTACAGTCTCCTACTTTGTGTCTTTTAAATGAAGGCTCTGGCTTAGTAGCTGCATGGAACTGACACAGAAATGTGTGGTTTCTGTGGCCTGAGAGCAAGGGGAGCTCAGGTGAGATGACAAGGATGGGGGGGGTCGCTCCCTGCCCAGAACCTGTTTGAACAATGTGGACTGCTGAGAGTGGAAAGGCCATGCTAAAGGCCAAATATATTATGAGCTTGCTCACTGCCAAGATACCTGGAATACCACCTCCATGCCCATGCACACCATTATAACCTTTCTCTTACAAAAAAGCTGTTGTTGCCTGGCTCTGCCTAAAGAATTGGAAGCACAACTGAGGCAGAATTTGGTGTCACCAGCTCTCCACCAACAGTGCCAACAATAAAAAGAAAAGAAGCTATAAGAAAAAGAGCCTGGTAGGGAATGCTTGTGAGTTTCTGCCTCCTCCTAAGACAAAGAAAGCATGTGTTTCTAATGGCTTCTTTTTATAAAGTGCATTCAGATAAGGTTGGGGGGTTTTTTATCAGTTCAAATCCTTATTATAAGCTCTTCCATCTCTCTATTTGGCAAAACAATCAAGAAAAAGTTGTGCTTTCAGTACCTGCAGCTCTAAGTACAAATCAAAATACAAGTCATTGCTTGTAATTTTTTACAATCCTGTATTATTTTACCACTTTCAGACACCAGCTACATTACCTGGCACACGCAGCGTATTACTTTCCACAGGTCCAATGAAAAGTGTCTCTATTCAAATTTTTAAGCTGTTGTTAACAACTAAGTTCACCCCTACAGTATGAAAGTAATGTGGATATGCCATGGACATAAAAGCTTGACATTTTCAAATATTCAAATATTTTGAAGTTTGAGAAATTATGTTCTATTGAAATGAGCATTCATCTTTTCAACACAGACTAACAGGAGCTGTGGACACGCAGCAAGTCTGAAAATTAAGAACCTAATGTTAATGGAGTCTTTCCACAAATGTGCCTGCAGGTATGTGCAAGTATATTTTATATTCAGGCATTTCAGCGAAGAGATAAGTAAGAAGAAAATGTGTTTTGTACAAATTTATCTAACGTGAAGTGCTTAAGTTTTATTATGGGAACTTCTTAATGTTTTAAAAACATTATCCAATGGAAGAAAAGAATGTTTGGAGAGACATCCATTCATTCAATTGAAAAATCAAAATATTTGGGGCAGTATTCATCTCACTTAGCTCTGGAAATTTCCAGTTACGTATCTAAATCTGACTAAGTCACTCGAGGCTCCTGTGAAGCCAGTAGTGAGAAAGTAATTACTTCTAAGGAGATATTATTTTTGTCCTTTGATGTTGTTACTCTTTGTTTCCCTCAAAACAAGAGAAGTGTATTTTGAAAGTACTTGGTGCTCTGCGAGAACACGGCATAACAGTCTTATACTGTACCTACATTGTAAGGAAGGAGGGGAGATTGACTCCTCTGCTGAGGCTCAGATGGTCAGAGTAGCTGAGGTGGGAAGACACATCCAGAGATCCTCTAGTCCAACCCCTGCTCAAATCAGGGTCACCTGGAGGAGGTTGCTCTAATAAATCTATGAACCTTTTGGGACACTGGTGCCTGGAAGTGTCAGGCAGGATGATCACTGCCTTACCAGCGCCGTTGTGCTTCACACATTACAAGAAAGCAACAGCAGTGGTGAAGTTACCAGAAAATTTCAGGTGGCAGAACAGTTCCCTTGACCAGAAACACAAATATTCAACAATGAAAAAGACATAAAAAATAAAAAGGGGTGAGGTGGGGAGGAAACAGGAAAGGATGCAAAAAAAGTCATAAGTCATCCCATGTAATAGCTTGGTAGGAAAATATTTTCACACTTCAGGTCACTGAAACTGGACTGAAGCTCCACCCTGTGTAATGTATTTTAACTGTTGATAATTGAAATGGAACACACCAGCCTTTACTTATGCTGCCTAATGAATGTTATCATGTGGAAAAGGTAAATCAATAACAGCTGAGATCAAACATACCAATCTCCTTTTGAGTGTACAATGCTCTCATTTATATAAATCTTTACAATCTGACTGCCCTTCTCGTTTAAGCGCGGCAAGTGAAACATTACTCAGTACAAAAGACCTTCTCTCTTAAGAATTCTCCATGATGTTTGAAAGGATAGCCCAAATGAATTGCTGGAATGACCATTGAAAGGGCTACTCGTTAGCTATGACTGTCCTTGGGAATTAGCCAGATGTGAGGTAACGAGACCACAAAGTGCTGTTGGTATTGGCAGCAAAGCCAAGGTTCATCATAGTACCTCTTGTCTAGACTAGGGATGTAAAAGGAAATAGAAAACAATTCTTCGACTATATGCACTTCATGTTCCGTCCCCTTTTTCTATAGAAAAATGTAAGACATTTGGAATTTTTCATTTTTATTTGGGAAAGACAAATTTGGAAACCAGAGTGACTCATGCTGGAAAGTGTCTGACTGGCATGTGATAGCCAGCTAGCTCCAGAAAGTTAAGGCCGTAGGAAGAGTTTGAGGAAGGCATGTGGATTCAGATTTTAATGTGATTTAACTCTTACTACCCTCATCATTCATTTTGCTTTATTCACAGTGTAAATGACAGGGAGGTTCCTGTCATGGTTTAAATCCAGCCAGCAGCTAAGCACCACACAGCCGCTTGCTCACTCCCCCCAGCCCAGTGAGATGGGGGAGAGAATCAGAAGAGTAAAAGTGAGAAAACTCGTGGGTTGAGATAAAGACAGTTTAATAGGTAAAGCAAAAGCCATGCATGCAAGCAAAGCAAAACAAGAAATTCATTCACTACTTCCCATCGGCAGGCAGGTGTTCAGCCATCTCCAGGAAAGCAGGGCTCCATCATGCGTAACGGTTACTTGGGAAGGCAAAACGCCATCACTCTGAACGTCTCCCCCTTCCTCCTTCTTTCCCCAGCTTTATATACTGAGCATGACGTCATATGGTGTGGAATATCCCTTTGGTCAGTTGGGGTCATCTGTCCCAGCTGCGTCCCCTCCCAACTTCTTGTGCACCCCCAGCCTACTCGCTGGTGGGGTGGTGTGAGAAGCAGAAAAGGCCTTGACTCTGAGTAAGCACTGCTCAGCAATAATGAAAACATCCCTGTATTATCACCACTGTTTTCAGCAGAAATCCAAAACATAGCCCCCTACTAGCTACTATGAAGAAAATTAACTATCCCAGCCAAAACCAGCACTGTGCCTTACGTGGACAATCTATTTGTTTACAAGCAAGCTGATACATTCCAACAGGTCCACATACCCTGGGAATAAGAGTTTCAGTTTTAGGACTGTATTACGGGTCCACTCTCAAACACATTGCACAAATCTCCTATCAGGTAATTCTGCAGCACAGATACCCTGGAGGGAAAGTTCAGATCAGACCTCTATTTCTGACTCATTTGGGCAGCTGCAAAACAATTGCTTTCCTCTGCAGAGCATCCTGGCATTGCGGTATCCCTGTCTGAATCAAGATCCACCCACCCTTTACACAAAAACCCTCCTCTTTTCCAGCTGCTGCACTTCATCCCCTAGTCCACTCAAATTCAGTTACAGAGGGGATCACTGACCCAAAGCTATAGACTGAAGGAAAATTTATAGTCTTTTCTTAGGGTTTTCCCCAAAAGCTGCATCACACCTGTTTGGGGATTTTTTCCATTCAGTGGCAGCTACTGTAAGCTTAATAGCACTTCTCGCTCTCCTTTGCCTCCTTTCCTTAAGCAGGGTGCTGACATCCTCCTCTTTCACCCACCCCTCATTTCTTTTGGGAATGGTAGGCACTGAGTTTCTTCAGCCACCATATCTGTCCTATCTCTCATCCCTCAGCATTTACCCATTGCCTCATTTCCTAGTAATAAACCAAGGAAAAATTCACCATCTACACCCTAGGACCTTTTTAGTGTCCCTACCAGTGCAGGCTATTGGGAGGGTAAGGAAGCATCACAGTGCCCCCTGCTTTACCACCACCTGCTTATAGAAAAAACATTTTGTCTTCTGTTTCTGTTTCCAAAAGTATGTCTTGTTCCCCACTTTCTGTTCCAGTTCATGGTGTCCATGTGTGCTTCATTGTGCTGAGAAGCACAGAAGCTGATCTTTCCTTATCTATTTATGATTCCAAATAAAAACTGATGTTCTTTCAGGCAGGATGGTTTTAGCAGCAGGACTGGTGGGACTCACAGCACTTTCCTCTAAACCACCTACCATTGTGTGCATGCTCCAGATCATATGACACTGTAATGTAATTTTGACTGTTTGACACTCCAAATACACACAACTCCCTTAAAAGGTGCTTTCTTTTTTTAACCATTCTCACATTCCCATCCTTCAGTCCCAAAGTGCTACCGTTCAGGCACAGAGGCTATGAAGAGCTTTCTATGCTGGACACTTGCAATGTTGGAGTCCTACCAAAGCAGGCCTGCATGCTGCCTTCTGCTTGTTTCTTGGACCTCCCTGCTTCTCTGATCTTTGATTGTCACCTCCTCGCAGAAGTGGCACCCTCATGTACCATCCATGCCAGGCCCTCAAAGTTGGGGCAATGCTTTATATTTACAGACATATGGAGCAGACGCAGAGACTTCAAGGAGTACCAAATAACAAACACTCCTTACGCAGAGAAATAACCACACAGATGTGGGCAAAATGGACATCTGCACCCACTCCCTGCCTCCTTCTCATTCTTCTATTACTATCTGAGCTGACATGGAGTTTCTTAAGGAATGAAGGGCACTTCATCTCCCAGCTTACCCTCCTCTGCCAGCTTGTCTTCTAAATAACTCTCCAACCGTAAAGCTTCTTCTCAACTCAGTGCCTTTCTATGTCCTTGTTCAAACTTCTTTTTACGTGATCTGTGAAAGACCATCTCTTTGACAGCTTCCAGACCTTCTTGTCATGTAAGTGATGATCTCATGAAGTGCTCTACAAGACTGTCCATCGCTAAATTGCTCCCCCTCAGATTCAAGTTTTTGCTGGATCATAATAAGCTTTTTGCATATGTGCAAGGAAAATCATCCAGACTTAACGATGTCTTGAAACACTCCTTGAGATTTCAATCTGACATAAAGATTACAAATAAAAGAGAAAGTGCACATGAAGTCTGATGTTTGACAAGGATATGCAGCATGTGTCCTATGTGAAGGAGAATTGACAAGTCATTCAAATCATCACAAAAACCTTGAAAAGCAGGAGTTGTCCCTCACGTGACTGTTTTATGAGACAGGATGGCAGAATAGACGGGGAAAACTTTTGGTGATGACAAGACAAGAGCTGGAATAAAGGCAAGAACAGAGAAGTAGAACAATCTGTGTAGCTGTAGCAATGAAATCCCAGTCTGGCTTCCAACTTGCATGTTAACAACTGTGATGCCAGACATTTTAATGCTTCACAATTGCTTGGTTTTCACTTAGGTTTCTGCACATGATTGAATCTATTGAGGGACTGTGCTTTGGCCTTATATTTCTAAGATATATTTCATTCATTTTACATACACATTACACATCCTACTCAGGGCCTGGTGTTGTATTCGATATGCAATCTGTATTTAGAAAGCATTCCTTTTGGTTCACCCAAGTAAGAAATTCAATCACCATCTGGTGTCCTGATCATCCATACATGGAAAATTCATCCATCTTTTAATCTGCTCTGAAACTAGTCTTCATCTGATACTTTGGAGTGTCCAGGACATTTTTTTCTCTTGAGTGTCTCATTTCTGATTCTTTCTGGACCAGAGCCAGAAGTCTTACAGGGAAAGCATCTCTACATGAGAATAAAAGCCCATTTTAAAAGGTTGGAATAGTCTGGGTCAGGTATATGATCTAAAGCCAAAAGCCTCTCTCCAGCAGCCTTACGTTATTTACACTTGATCACATGTCAAGACCATAAGTCAGATCTGCATAACTAACTTTCATTCTCTCTATTAGTTACAGAAATGACAGTAAAATAGCTCACTCATCCAGGATTATTCACTGGCTGTTGTCAGGTCAGCTGAAGAAAAAAAGAGTTAAAAAGCTCTTGCAGAGCTGAAACAAGGGCAAAGCAATGATTTTGGTGTAATTTATTTCTTTACAGAAAACTACAGTTTAGGATTGACCAACAGATTTTCCAAATTTACATTGAATTTAGAAAATAGTAAGCCCTAAGAAAAGGGGGGAAAAAATCCTAAATACGTCATTACAAAATGGAACAGTTCTTTTTCCGTTTCACTTGCACTAAGTTTGAGTTAAATAAAGTAAGTTTTCAAAGAATAAGAAAAATGCATTTGGCACCAAGTGTTGTAGCCCACTGAGAAAAGGGTTTTATTTTTTATTGTGAGTATAAAAGAAGATTTTTTTTAAATTAAATTGACTTCCTGTTATTTTTTCTGTTTGGCTGTTGACTTAAAAAAAAATATTTATGGTGCTCAAGGGACTTGGAGATCGAGATGTACTTACCATCCTCTTGATGGCTACACCTGCAGAACTGTTGGTTCTTCTGCCTTCTGAAAAATGGAAGAAAGCTCCTTGCTCCCATCTTTGTCTGCTCTCCTGACCAGTGCATTTGAAGAAAGTGATAAAAACTATATTTAACTGTTAATACTTGTAATGTTGTCTGATACTTCTTTCCCTTAATATTTTAAAAAGAATGTAAAATTCTATGTCTAAACATAGCTTTCTGTTATTTTGTAATGCTTTCCATTCACTTCTCTTTTCTCTATTTAACCAAGTTATCACCTGGATCACAGCAGAGGTACTGCTCACATCCTGAACCCTGTTGTGTTAAGCTCTGTGTGCAAATATAAAAGGCAAGTTCTTTCTTAAAGAATCTGTACTTGCAAGTATTTTTCAATTTGCTATCATAAATAGGGAGCTGGATTTCAGTGAAAGCAAAGTTTACTAAACACATACATACCTGCAGAATTGAGATGGGAAACAAATTGTTGTGGACAAGACAATTTAATAGTTAAGATTAAGACAACCTTGTTTTGCAGTGATCAGCTAACTCCTGTAAGAGAGCTGGGCTGTGCTTCTCTTTACCAAACATTTTAGTTATCTAAGAGAGTAATCACAAGAGTTCTCTCAGAAGTGAAACAGTCTCTTTTTATATCACAAGAGTGGACATACACTGTATCTTTTATAAATGACATTATTATCACTATAATTATTATTAAAGGCAGGTTTTGCAAGCTGATATATATAGAAATGAGCTTAGTATAGCTCTTTGTTCAGTATAAGCCATTTGCCACAAGCCTTTATTTCCTACTGAGTTCCACAAGTTACTTCTGCATCCTAATTCCACACTAACCAACCTGTGTAACACTGCACAATCACGGAATCACACATCACAAAATAATTTAGGTCGGAAGAGACCTCCGGAGGTCATCTAATCCAACTCCTTTCTCTTAAGTAGGGTCAAATAGATCAAATTGCTCAGGGCTGTGTTCATTTGAGCCCTGAACACTTTCAAAGATAAAGGGTTCACAGCCTCTCTGGGCAACCTGTGTGACCACCCTCATGGTGATACTATTTTCCTAATATCCAACATTGATTTCCCTGTGTTGCAACTCACGTCTGTTGTGCCTCATTCTCTCACTGTGCACCTCCAAGAAGAGCCTGGCTACATGTCTACATGAAGTACTGGAAGACAGCAGTGAGATCTCCCTTTTGCCTTCTCTTCTGAAGGCTGAACAAGCTCTTTTCCCCCAGCCACAACCTGTACGTCCTTTCTCTAACCCCCTTCCATCTTGGTGGCATCCAATGGACTCACTCCAATTAGCTGGAGTCTTTCTTGTCCTGGAGAACTCAGACACAGCACTCCAGATGGGGTCTCAAAAGTGCCAAATAGAGCAGAACAATGACTTTCCTCAGCCTGCTGGCTACAGTCTTACTTATGCTGCCCAGGATGTCAGCGGCCTTCTGTGCTGCTAGGGCACATTGCTGGCTCATGTTCAATTTATTGTCTACCAGGACTTCCAGGTCCCTTTCTGCAAAGCTAGCCAGTTGGTCCCCAGTCTGAATTGGTGCATGGGCTTATTCCTTCCCAGATGCAAGGCTTAGAATTTCCTTTTGTTTAACTCATGAGGTTGTTGTCAGTCCATTTCTCCAACATGTCAAGATCCTCTGAACAGCAGCCTTACTCTCCAGCATATCTACCACTGTCCCCAGTTTGGTACAATGTGTGAACTTGTTGAGCGTGCACTCCGTCCCATCATCCACGTTACAGATGTCAAAAATAACATTGAACAGTACACATTATACCTATATATACATATATATTGTTACAATATAGGTACATATATTGTTTAACACACTTACCCTTCTCAGTTATCAGCAGACTATGGTTAAACTATGACTCTCTTAGCAGAAGGGTTCACACATGTGTCTGCCATCATTATTGGCATTTCTGGAGAACTCAGATGAAGGGAAACCTTGTTGAATTCAGTTAAAGAAAATTATTCTATCAGGATTTGAGGGGATAGAAGACCAGTCAGTATAAACCATGTTTTGCCTTATTGTTGTTTTCTCAGAGTTTAGCCTGGCCATGCACATAAATCTCTTCTAGGATAAATCATACACAAGAAATGTTTTTTTTATCTTCACCACAGTGGATGGGAAAAAGTCCTTTTACGTATAACTTGCTTTGGGAAACCTTTAGGCTTCATGCATTGAAATCTCTAACATGTGCACTCTTCCTCCTTCACCTACCTTCTTTGCCAAAGACATCAGGCTTTAGGTGATCAGGGGGAAGCTCCAAACACTCTAGTTCTTCATATTGTTCTTCCACAGCTGCAGATGGTCTATAAACTAATAAATGCACCATACAAATCTATTATTCAAAGAATCATAGAATCATAGAATCATTAAGGTTGGAAGAGACCTCTAAGATCATCGAGTCCAACCATCGACCCAACACCACCGTGCCCACTAAACCATGTCCCTAAGCGCCTCATCTACACATCTTTTAAATACTTCCAGGGATGGGGACTCAACCACTTCCCTGGGCAGCCTGTTCCAATGTTTAACCACTCTTTCAGTACAGAAATTTTTCCTCATGTCCAATCTAAACCTCCCCTGGTGCAACTTGAGGCCATTTCCTCACATCCTATCACTAGTTCCTTGGGAGAAGAGACCAACACCCACCTCGCTACAACCTCCTTTCAGGTAGTTGTAGAGAGCAATGAGGTCTCCCCTCAGCCTCCTTTTCTGCAGGCTAAACAACCCCAGTTCCCTCAGCCGCTCCTCATCAGACTTGTTCTCCAGACCCTTCACCAGCCTCGTTGCCCTTCTCTGGACACACTCTAACAGCTCAGCGTCCTTCTTGTAGTGAGGGGCCCAAAACTGAACACAGTATTCGAGGTGCGGCCTCACCAGTGCCAAGTACAGGGGCACAATCACTTCCCTACTCCTGCTGGCCACACTAGTTCTGATACAGGCCAGGATGCCATTGGCCTTCTCGGCCGCCTGGGCACACTGCTGGCTCACGTTCAGCCGGCTGTCAACCAGCACCCCCAGGTCCTTTTCCGACAGGCAGCTTTCCAGCCACTCTTCCCCAAGCCTGTAGCGCTGCATGGGGTTGTTGGGGCCGAAGTGCAGGACCCGGCACTTGGCCTTGTTGAATCTCATACAGTTGGCCTCGGCCCATCGATCCAGCCTGTCCAGGTCCCTCTGCAGAGCCTTCCTACCCTCAAGCAGATCAACACTCCCGCCCAACTTGGTGTCATCTGCAGACTTACTAAGGGTGCACTCGATCCCCTCATCCAGATCATTGATGAAGATGTTGAACAAGACCGGCCCCAGTACTGAGCCCTGGGGAACACCGCTCGTGACCGGCCGCCAACTGGATGTAACTCCATTCACCACAACTCTCTGGGCCCAGCCGTCCAGTCAGTTTTTTACCCAGCAAAGAGTGCACCTGTCTAAGCCAGGTCTATTCCTTTCAGAAGAGGATGCACCATATATTGTGTCTTGCAAAGAAGACATTTCTTCCTCAGAATAGGAAGGACTTTATGACTTATCTCTGGTACTACAACTTTGGGATTTCCAGTGGACATCCAAAAAATTTTCTTTCTGTGAGGCATACAGTTGATCCTTCAGGCAGTCTGAATATTTCCTCTTACTACATATGCCCGCTGTACATTCTTTGCACCACATCTGCAGTGATAAAATGTATTTCTATTACCTTGTGAATCCTCTTTGCAAGGCCTGCCCACCTTTCCTCATCACTGTGGTTTGTGCTGCATGGTCACTTAGCTATAGGCAGTCAGGCTGAGCTCTACCCTGCTCTCTCTCCAACAATCTTAGCACCACTGATGCCCTGAGTCCAAATCATGGCTGGCTGTCAGCATGGGACACTAAGGCCAAAGACATCTTGGTGAGAAGTCTTGTTCACTTACCTTCATGTCCAAATAAAACCTCTTCCTGAGACGTGTGCTAACAAAAAATGGTCACAGCAATTTCTCCGGGAATGCAAACAAAAGGGGTACGAGTGTGACAGGATGAATCGTGACTTAGGTTTCACAGAATCGGCAGGAAGTTGGCTGTGTTTTAGTATTTACTTACACAATTGCTCTGCTTGCTATAGTCACTCAAGGTCTAGGAGAGAATGGGCTTTTATGCTTGTTGTCTCACTCTCTGAATTATAGTTGGGTCAGTAATGCCATGTTGACTGTGGCAGGTTATGCTGAGACCAAAATGTCATTTGCAACCACATAGCCAGGAAATCTGTCCTAGGGATCAGAGTTTAGTTCAAGAAGCCACTGAATTTCTCCACTCTTTGCTTTCATTCCTGTGCAGCAGATTAATTTGAAGTGTGATGGTGATGCTTTGATGAGAATAATTGTTTATTATTATTGTACCTTGAAACAACAGAATGTAAACTAACAAGTGATGTCAGCATGTGTAGCAGAGAAAAAATAGTCTATGAGAACATACCCTTTCTTGCATATAATGACATGTTTTTGCTGCAGAAAGTCCCTAAGGCTGATTTCTTACTTGCAGTTTCAAAACATCATCATTAGCAAGTCACTGGGGAATAAAACTCTTCCGTGAATCCATTTATGTCTTTACTGAAAACCCCACTTTTCTATGTGAAGAACAACAACAGCAGTCACTTTCAGTTTTTCCCTCACAGCTTTTGATGTGGGCCAGAAGACCATTTCAGGTAATATGCATAACATATCCTGCTAATCTATGCTGGTTTACTAGTTACCACAAAGGAATGAGCCAAACATAAAATCCATTGTTATCCTCATGACTGGTTATATGTTATCTTTACTACTGTAAGGCTTTTTGTTTAAATTTGAATTTTGTTGCCTTGACAGATATTTTGAGCTTATACTGAATTAGAAGATGCATATTTACTAAATAATTCATCGGTGAGGCAGGAAGATAATTTGGCAAGGTTCTTTTCCCCCCTCAGGCTTATAAATTCCAGAATTATTTTGCCCCACCTATTTGGCACATATTTTCTTTTATTTCTTTTTTCTTCTTTTTTTTTTTTCTGAAGAGCAGGAATAACAAGATTAACCCTGAAAAACATAAAAAACAAAAACCAAGGGAAATGCTGTGGCTTTTTTTTTTCCCCTAATCCTTTAATTGGGGCCCAATCCTAACTCCTTGAAACATTTTACTCAGTTCAGCTAGTTCTGGATCAGGCCCATATACAGGATTGCTTCTGTTCCTCGGCATGTTTCAGCTGACAGTCAGGACTGCAGAAGAATGCATGAGAGAACCCTCTGTCCTTGGCATAAACTGGCTGGGGTGTTAATCATTTCTCACTGACTGATATTTTTTTATGCCTTCTGACTTTCCAGGTCATCTGTTTCTCTCTTCCTGGTGCTCTCAGACACACCGCGTTCTGGTTGCTTCAGGGACTCCAGCCGCTCTCTGTAGTGTTTCGTGTCTTAACAGCTTCCCAGTAGCCGGTACCTACCTGGAAAACAGGGCTCTGACAGCCTTTGAATGGCTCCAGTTTGTGCAGCTGCACTGCACTGGGAGAAGCAAAGAATATATTTCATTTAAAAGTGAAAGAAAGGTTAGTTCAGTAACGTGATCTGTTGCAAAACCTCTCTCTCCTCTGAGGGCAGTCAGGTAAAATCCATTACACAAAGAATTTCATAGATTCTTTTTTCTAAGGTTGTCCGTAACAATGCAGCCCATTGTTTACATTTTAATTAACTTCTGTTTCACTGATTTTTAAATAAGATTAATTAACCTAATGCTTTCAGCTGAATTATTGTGAGCTGAACCTATTCAAGACCTACTTGAGATCTTCAAAGACTAGCACGGCTTGTTTATGTACAGGAAGTCAAATTAGCGATACCTTTATAGTAATTTAGTAGCTCATGGACAGTGCAGCGATGAGAAGTATTTCTCGGACAATCTGTCCTCAGCAGCCTCTGGTCTTAAAGGAGTTTTCTTCTTTACCTTTGTACCATGTACAACTGCCCCAGCTACCTAGAAAATAAGGAAAGGGATGTTACTTGTGCAATACAGTAAAAGGTCAACATCGAAAAACCAGAAGTATTCATCTGCTTGTGCCAAAAACAAAGAGCACACCTGGCCTTGAAGTCACTTCAATGAAAATAAAAGCAGAGAAGATATGCTGAGTGCCAGTGTCTTGTACTTACTACCCTCTCATCTGTGATTTCAATGCCAAAATCTTAACTCTGATCAAGAATCTTGTTACTTTTACACTATGCTTTTCAAATATAGTTTTCAATACAGTTACTAGCAAACGTGCAACAAATGTATGTAGAACGGGGGGCATGCTGTGTAACTGTGCCTCTCTGAGAACCACATTGCACACCTGAAAGGAAGTGTATGATTGACTTATTTATAGGAAAGATAAGTATATATAAAATATGTCTGCATTCATGAATCCCTGATATGAATCAGTATGGTTTCTTGATGGTATACATGTAGAGCCCTAGACCTTTGGCTAGGACTACAAAGCATATTACACAACATAGGAAACATGTGAAAAGGGAGTTTCAGGACAAATTTGCAATGTGCCACTCCCAAACTAGTGACGTGCTGATCTGATCTTCCAACATAAGTTGTTTGCTTTAAATTATCCTTCCTGTCAGTAGCATAAAAGTGCTGCGACAGCAGCTAGGAATTGGCAGGAAGAAAGGAAATTCCCAGCTGTGCCATCTTTTTTCTAGCCACAGTCCCTATGTGTACATTACCTTTTTGCCTGGCTTATTCACTATCTTCTCCTGATCCTCAGACCCTTCCTGTCTCTTTCAATTTTTTTTCTTGTTTTTGGCATGTATTTTTCTTAACTGACTGTCCGTATAATCCATCAGGAGAAGAACTAAAGCAACCAAGGGTTGATCAACCTTTGCCCCATCGCCCAGAGAGCTCCCAGAGAAAAACCCATCCCTTTCCAACAAGATTTCTTGCCCAGCCTCGCAGGCTCTTGACACTTTCCATACACTCATAGGCAAATCTGAAGAATATTTTGGCATCCATTCCCACATAGCAGTGATGAGTTCACACAGGTAGTTACTAGACTGAACATTGAGGACATAAGAAATTCTTTCCAACTCTGATGGAAGTTGCAGTCTCATGTCCATTCTACCCAGGAAATGACCTACTGAAATTTATTAATGTTGCAAAAAGTTTAATTTTTCATCACAACCTTAAATGATAAGACAGACAACCACGCGGCTTAACAAGCCCTATGGCTTGTTAATTGTCTGGTGACCTCAGACAGTAATACCTTGTCCCCTTGCACTCTTCTCTTTCACAAATCAAAAGCATCCCCACAGTTCACTGATGCATTTTGACAAATAAGTAAAAAGCTAGATAGGACTGCCTGTGGTACCAAAACCATCCTGAATCTGTCAGTAGCATGAGAAATAAAGAAAACCTTTTACTTACCTGTCATCACATCACAAAACCATTCCAATGAACCAACTAGTCTCATGGGCACATTATAAATTTCAGTCCTTGTCACTCTTTGGTCTGGTTTGGAAAGGACTTCCCCAATCATCATAATAATAATAATAAAAAAAAGGCTAAGCAATCCCAGACGACTTTATCCAACAAGCTACTCTGGAGCTTAACATCTAATAGCTTGATCACTGAAGGCCAAAAAGCCTTAGAAAATACTGAAGTCACTATGCCAAGTAGAATAACGTGCTTTTGTTCATGAATAAACAGGAAAGCCCATGTTTGCTTACTACTTGGCGATATTATGGCCACAAAATACCTCTGTGGTCATCTAGCCTGATTTTCTCCTTAACAGATGCCATATGTCTTCCCATTTTTATGACTAACTTCATTTCTAATAGTTGTATTTGAATTAGACTCTATTGCTTAAAAGAGGTCATTCCATGAGTACCAGAATGGATGAAACAGGTTTCCTGTGACTCTGAGCCTCCTGGCTGATTGACTGATTCGTTAGGTACCTTTAACACATTTGAACTCTGATGACAGTTTCTCTCTTAAGAATGCACTCTGTTTAAAGTGATAATCACAGTAGGAATCAAGTGTTAGAAACCCAGACTAAATACATTCACTCCAGACTTATCATTCACAGTTTTAGCAGTGAGAGAAATTAACAACCATGTGGATTCTTTGGGGGTAAAAATATGTGGACACACACTGCCATGTCATGGCACATCTCTTTCAGGCTGCTTTCTTTTCATATAATTTGTAGAAATGGTTGTTGTCTGTGAGAACACTGCCTTCCTGTCAAATGGAGAGAAATTAGCCAATAGGTTCAAAACTGGTTAGGGACACCCCTGCAAACAGAAAAACACAATTAGCATGATCACATAAATATCATTTCTACATCAGATCAAGTATAGATATCTCCAGCCTTGATTTAAAACAATGTTTCCTGCACTGGAGAATTCATCACAATGCCAGCTAAATTTCTCTGAAGGTTAATTCATCTCACTGCTAAAGACATGAACCTGAAGACTAAACAGAATTTGGTTTGCTTCACTTTTTACCACCTGATTCATACTGTATGAATGTTACTCTGAATTGTTATAATCAGATCTGTTTTTCACAATTTAGGTATGTAAAAGACTATGAGCAAGCCATCATGACGGGCTATATCCAGTAAGCGGAATAGGTTGCGCTTCTTGAATTGTTCTATAAACCTCTAATCTTTCTTGTGGCTTTTGCCTCTCCAATTTTTCAATATGCTTCTTGAAGACTAGACACCAGAACTGAGCTCTACATCCCAACATCAATCACATCAGAGCCAGCTGTAGAAACAAAAAAGTTGTCCCCTCCTGACTCTTTTTCTAATGATGCACACATTAGCACATAGCTGTTTTGGCCATGGTTTCATTTATTTAGATGACCATGACCCTCAAGTCTTTTAGAGTCCCTTCTTTACAAAATACAGCTGCTTCTTTTCTATAAGGGCTGTTATTCTATGTTTTGAGATATATAACATTACAGCTGGTCATGTTAAAGGCCATATTATTTGCTTGTGCTTGATTTACTAAGTGATACAATAAGCCTGTATCAGGGTAAGATCCATTTCACCTACCTTCAACCACCCCAAAGTCTGGCCTTTCATTTATGCTAGCCACATAGGTTTCTTTTTGAGCCATTGGAAAGTTATAGGTACTTCCAGAGGACACTTCCTCACATCTGTTTTAGATAATGACATGGGATGGATTGTCCCCTGGAGGTGCCGATAACTCTCCTTTTACTCTATAGGACTGTACAACAAGCATAGATTACACACCTGACGTTATGGCTGCTAATGATGGGGCATAAGACAAGTCCCATCCCCAGTGATATCTCAGCACCATTACTTAGCTCTACCCTGATCTTTATGCACTTTCCATCTGTTTTTTTAAGAGTGGGTTTAGATCTTTATTCAAGCTACAAGTATGAGTTTTGAAATGAAAGAAGGCCAAGGACTTATCTCTACAGCATTCTGCAGAGATAAACACATACATTAATGATGATTTGCCTGTTTCCAATTACATTTTAAAACCTACCTGTTAACTTAATGAACTGTTTTATCTTTTTCTCATTTTTTTTTCCATTAAAACACTGTGTGACATCAAATCAAATTCCTTGTAGAATAAAAATGTCTTATAATAGCCCTGATGTTTGACCAGGTATCCATAAACTCATTGTGATTGGCACATGCTACAGGTTTTCCTTTCTGGAGTCCCATTCTACTTATTCTTGGGATCAGTGTCAGGCCAGTACATTTAGAAATACCTGATACAATAATAAATTTTCATCCGTTCCTCTGAAACTTCCTTATTGTTACAAGACTTATGAAAAATCAGTAGTAACAGTTCAGACAGCTCTCTTTAAACAGTTAGATATTTCAAAATGTCTAATTTCAGTTTCTGTAGTTTAATATTTTCATCAGTCATTAAAGAAAAAAAAATCATCCACATATGATAGGATGTCTCCTGTTTTAGTCAATAGAGAATAGATACATTTAATAATTTTTTTTCCTTTTTACTAACATCTCTGACATTTTTATCTATAAATAAATATAATTATTGTGTAATTTTCTCTTTTTAAAAGGCTTTAAAAGCTCCTACTTTTTTCTTTCCAGTTTAGAAAAATTTCTGTCTCTGAAATCTGCTATTCATAGATTTTCTCATGTCCTTTTGCTCCTTTTCTTAATTTTCTCAAACTCTTCCTTTTTAGTTTATATCCTTTCTCCTTCTTCATTATTAATGTTCCTATCATAATGAATCAGAAACCTACCTCAGACAAGCACCTTAAAAAATGCAACAATCCACCCAGTCTTCACTAACCCAATGTACTGCAGAAGACCCTTCCAGCTGTCCCATTCCTGACCTACAGGCACCCATAGTCTTTGGCTCCCAGATACTGTAGCAAAGTTCTGCAGCTTGTGGTATCTGCTACTGTGCTGGATACTTTGCTATTAAGATCCAGAATGGTGCGCAGTTCCTTCTTTCCTGGAAAAAAATGTGGGTTTAGCTTGTCCTCAATGTAACTGGTTTTTAATGCCAAAAATATCAAAGCAGATACAGATACCCTAAGACCTTTTAAACTTTCTTGCTTAGTTACAGTAAGATGGCAATGATCTCATAGTATTGCATGCTAGATTTTTGAGGTTCAGAAAACCACACTCCCATTTTGATCTCTGTACAGGTTTTTGAACCTAAATAACATCCTGAATAGTTTCAGTTCCAGAGAAGAAAGTATCATGAAGTTCCGAAATCTTAGGCTTGAATGGAATGAATTGGGAAATTTGAGGAACTTGGATGTGATGAGCAGAAGTGGAATAAGAAAAATATTTGCCTAGAAGTATTAGGTGTTCAAGTCTAGGGAATCTGGAGTTGTATAATGTAAATTATGAGAAAAGGCAGAGAAATAGAATATTCCTTTTAAACATTTTAAGCTGCAACTCTTTTTTTAATAGAAACAAATCGCTTTTTGATTTTCTATGAAATCCCCTTGCACATAGCTCAGAACCTAGCACCAGGAAAAACAGTGAAGTGGACAGGTTTCCCAGAAGAAAAGACTGAAATGAAGCAGAATTGGAAGATTTACTGTGCTCAAAGTAGTTTCTATACTGAATGTTTTCCAGATCCAGTATTCTGGAGTAGTAAAGTTATCTGAAATTATATCCAGTAAAATGGGATTAAAGGTTAGATAAAATATATATTTGCTATGCAACAACACAAACATTTCTCTAAGCTTGGCTATAAAGTTAAAGCTTGTACTATATTCTGAAGCTGCGCTTTCTTGGATGTCTTGTCTGAACCATGAAAAGTATGTATAACTGTGGTCTGTAAATCAGCATTGTAATGCTCTACCCCAGGCCACTTACTGTTGTCCACCTGAGCACAGCACCACTGCCCCAGCTGTAGAAGCTATGGACCTCAAAACGCTTTATGTACAGCAGCAAAGCAAGTCAACATGTCTCTTTGTGAAGCAGGTATGTTACTGTTAGTATGAAAACATAAAAGTACCAAAAATTCAGAAATCAATACGGTCTGACCTGAAACTGTTCTGAAAAGGAAAGTTTTTGGCAGCAAAGAAATTTCAAGAATCTTGGTTCGAGCTGACTAATTTTTATTTATTTATTATGGCTTGATCACTAAACTGAAAATAAAAAAATTACCTATTCACCTAGCTCAACACCTGAGTCTGAGACAGATCCAGAAGAGGCAGGAAGAGCCCCCAGCCTGCCCCAGCCCTTCTTTCCTAGCTCCTTAATATTTTTGCCTCTTGGTGAAACAGAAAAGAAAGCAAAGGAGCTACTGGGAAGAAAGCAAAGTCATGAACAGCTCGGCCAGAGGAATTCACTTATGAGGAAACATTACAAGTAGATAGCTTGACTGAATGGTGGATTGGAGGTGAAATAAAATTTACAAATATTTGAAGTGAACGATCTCAAAGAACAAAAGAGATAATTTAAAGTAACATAATCTACTGTGGGAAGAAAAAAAAACAGAACAGACATAATAAGATACACAGCAGCTCAAAACGTCCATTGCATGAAACGAGTAGGGAAAAGTAACACTTGTTTTTACACTGGTTCTGGTGAATTATTGTGAGGTTAGTTATTTTCTGATGAATTTCTGGCATGGAAAATTCATGGTAATCAGCCATCAGCATACAGAGATCCATGAGGGGTAGCAGACTTAACCTCCTAAATAGTTTTAGAAAAACACTTGATAAGTTCATGAAGAGAAAACATAACATGGTTGTGAATCATGCCTGTTAACAATGTACATAACCAAAAATACTCTGAATTATTGAAAGGACTCATTGCCTCCTCTCTGCCTTAGCAGATATTTATAAAATACTTTTTTACTTGCATCTAAGTGCTGAGAAAAATTAGGAAAAGTAAAATAAAAAGGGATGAGTATTTTCTTTTATCATCCCTTTAGTTACAGATAGATGTTGATCAGCACACCCACCTTTTTTTTCTTTTTCTTTTTGCCTGTTTTTGTTTAGATACTCATATTGTATCTTTACTGAGATAAGAATTTTCCCAGTGAGGAAATCAATAGGATTTTGCTATTTAAGTGGGGTCAGAATTTTCCCCACTCTATTTTCAGTGCATTTCCTGGTCCATCTGACTACAGCAAAGAGCTTGATAACTGGAGTCAAACCATGGAGAAATCTGTCCTTTGGCAGTCGAGAATCTACCTGCAGGTCTGTCCGGCTGCGGGATGCTCTGGGTGCTCCAGTGAGTCATCAAGAGGTCTGTGATGCACACAGATGTGTGACGGGACTGCAAGGGAGACCATGGCTTTGAATCCTGTTCTATGAAGTAGAATCAGTGGCATGTACAATGTACAAAGGTGTTTATTGACTAATTCCTTCAGGAATAAGGATCACCATGACAGGAAGAACAATGATTTCTGTATTGGAACTGACTTACAGATCTGCTGGTTCAGTATCATCTCTCCAACCGTGAGCAACACTGACAGGAGACGAGGAGAAGTACTCCTGTAAGCAAAGGGGATAGTATGTCTCCCACAAATGTCCTGTTCCAATTTTAAAGATCTGCCAGTACTCTGACACATACGGTCGATATTCCTTCCAAAGTGTTGTTATATTAACTAGTTATCTAATATACAGTTTTCAGAAAGCAGGACACCTCTTCCTGCCAGTGCAGTAGGTTCCATAGACCCAATTCCCTGCAAAAATACATTCACTTTTAGAGCTTTGATTTGGCCCCAGCAAGCTTCATTGCACGTTCCCTTGGTCAGGTGCTGCAAGCTGGAGAAAACCAGAAGCTCCAAGCCTGCCTTCTCTGTATCACTCATACAAATTGGATTTTATCCTCTTGGTTATATTGTTACTGGGATACTCAATCCAGAGGACTATGTAGGAAAAGTCCTATCCACAACTCATCCGAAATAGTTCCACTGGAAGTAGCTTCCCTGGAGGAAGGGGTGCAATAGGAGACTTAGGAGAGGACATGGAAGTTAACTTTTCAATTATCCACAGATTTATGCAGTAGATGGCCATGATGCCCATGTAGTCTTAATTTCTGTATAACACAGTCCTTTCAATTTCCTCCAATAACTCCTACAGCAGCCTCACAGTTTCTAGCTAGGAAAGAAAGATCTATATGAAGAATACTCAGTCCTGACTTTTGGTGCTGCTTTGCCACCACTCAAGACATCTCATAACTTCAGTAATGAGAAAGAAAGTTACATAATGGCAGAAATGTAAACATGGAAAACAAGTTAGTATTTCTAATTCTTTTATACCAGCTCTTGAAATGTTGCTGATTAAAACAATAGACTCGGCTGAACAAAAATAATAACAGATGTACTGTAAGTGTTCCCACTCCTGAACACCTTGGAAGGTTTCAGGTCACCTTTATTAAAAATGATCCCTATCTTAAGCAGTTTTGACACATATTCTTAGCCTTGGTGGTAAGCAAATAAGTAAGTCCTTTGAAGCATTCTGAAGCAGGCAAGCAAGGATCTGCCATGTAGGGCTCTTTTGACCTTATATTTTTGCACAAATTTCTCCAACTTATTTAAAGTCATGAGGATTTTTCAAGTGATACTTCATGGAAATGACATTTTAAAGCAACAACCTGTCTGCCTGGGCATGTGTGTGTATAAAATGGAAGACAGCACTTACATATTCAAAACTCAAGTGATACAATTGGAAGTAAACTGGAGGTGACAGTACCCTCAAATAACTATAAAAGTTTTCTCTAGTGACTAGATTGGAATATATTTTCAACAGAGATATAGTTCCTTACTTCTTCATCATTTTCCTTATTATTAGTAAACCACTAAATGAGTAAACAATCTTTTCTAATTCAGTATATTGTTGAATTCAGCATAGATAGGCATTCCCACTATTGCAATATGACATGGTGCACATGATGAAAGCCATCTGCTTCCAAAGGTTTACGGTTCAGAATTTCACTCGCTATGTTATGCAATGGTTCCAATTACAAACGCTGACATTCATGTGCCAGTGGCATAAAAAGCATGAAAAGTCAGTCTTACCAGATCTGTTCAGAAACAGGTTCATCATAACTTCCCAGATATTTGCAGACAACCCCAAAACCACAGCTGGCCACATTCTAGGCCACCCAAGACATTTCCACACCACCAGCTGGCATTTGTATGTCCTAAGGCATTGATTTTTAACTGTGGCTTTACATTTCTGTTAACCTACATGAAGTTTTAGAAAAAAAAGCTTTGTTGAGGGTAAATCCTAAGGATCAAAATAAAATAATACAGATGGAGTAAGTAAGTATATGCAAGGTAATGGCAACAGAAAGGCAGTATTTTGTTTAATAAATGCATATACAATAAAAAGTTTTAATGATAAAAAAACTATCAGAAAGTACAATAGATAGGTACATGGTTAGAGAACTAGCAGGGTCTACTTACAATGATTTGGCATTCAGCTCAGTAGGATGGTTCTTATGTTCTTGTATGTAATAAATCTGAAAAAATTTAAGGACAATCCACCTAAAATGTGTACTTTCTGGGACTATGTAAACATATCCCTTTTACCCCTTCTTATGTTCCATCTTCCTTAATATTCCTGTTTTCTTGCCCCACTTCTTCTTTCTTCTTGGCTTCATTAGGCTGAGTTCCTCGAGTCTGGATTCTTCTTTTTAGTTATAGAACAAGTAAGACAAATTGGGTTGTGATCTTGACTTCCAACAACAGGTGTTATCATAGCATAAACTTTCCTGGTCAGTAGCAGATTAGCATCCCTCATCCCTCACCCTTGCAGGGCACATGATGAGGTGTTCTGTGGGAAACACAAAGGGTGAAGAAAAGCCACACTTCTTCCCACTGTTCTCTGGGTTAGCATGCAACCCAGCGCACTCTCTAAATTCCCTTTATAGCAGCTCTGTGGATTAAATAGCTATGGATTTATTTTATAATCCAAGGTTTCTACTGAGAGGTTTCTGGCTTTTTCTTTAAAAGCCAAAGGTTGCTGGTGAGGTGAACCCAAGTCTCATTCTAAGGCTTGCTTTTGATGTGTATGGAGAATCAGTAATGTATAGTGAACAGTACCATACCAAAATACACAGAAAGGCAGAATCCTAATTCACATCTAAATTTAAGCACTTAGATTAGGCAGACAGGGTCTTGCTTCAGAGGCATTCACATCATTTACCTCTCTCCGTCAGCTGAGGAAGGAAAACTGGGCTCTTATCTGGGCAGAACTGTCTCACTAAGGGCCTACAATTCAGCCTCAAGTTAAGCACCATACTTATGGAGACTGGACCCCATCCAAAATCACTTCAGTTAGTCAGGAACAGACAGCTCTAAATTAGCTTCAGGTATCACTGATAAATGCAAAATAAAGCACATCAGAGGAAAAAAGTGAAACTACTCTTACAAGGCATTAGAATCTGTATAATGGCTCAGTTCAGTAGGGAAAAGTAGGTACCACTGCAGACAGCACACTAACAGCATGCTCATGGTCCAAAAGAAAATCTAACAGCATTCAGATGCTGTAAAAGCATAGAGGAGAGGATGGAAACAGCATGGAAAACATCATAATGCCTTTAAGTATAAAAATGATAGAGCATACTTCAGATACTTCTTGCAGCACCAGACGCTGTGTCCCATAAAACAATAAGACAGACTTGGTGAGAGTTCACAGAAAAATGACAGAAATGGAAATGTGGTCATATGAAGAGAAATTGGAAAGACAGAGGTTTTTCCCCTTGTAAAAGGATGAATGAGAGGCAAAGTGAAAACATTTTACAAATTAATTTTATCATATAAAATAGCACAGGGAAAGCAGATCAGGGGCTTCCACTCTGGCTCTGGAAGGAAGAACAACAAGGCATTCACTGAAATTAAAAGGTGGGCAAGTCAAAACTGATAAAAGGAAATACCTTTTTATATTACGTGTAATTAAATTGTGGAACTCCTTGCCAAAGGAAGTTGTTGAGACCAAAAACTTAACCAGATTCATCAAGAGATTGGTTATTATATCAATATCATGGATATCCAGAGTTATCATAATTAAAGAAAATAAAACTTTTGGAAGAGATATTAAACCTAGTGCTTCAGGGTTTAAGCTAAATTCTGACAATTAGTGAGTAGGATCAGGAGATCTTTGTGGAGGCAGATTATTCTGCCTCTGCCTCCTGCAGGGTTCTTCTGTCATTCTTTGTAGCATCTGGTACTGGTTATATCAGACAGAGTAACAGACAAAATGGCTCTCCAGTCTGACTTAGTCAAGGATTCCTCTATACTTACACTCCTTTGTAAGGAAGCTCTACCCAAAAGTGGGTGTGCATACGTGTCTTAAACCCTTGTGTGAAGGCACAGGATGGGACCACAATTTGGGCCTCAGTCACGTGTGAAGGATACGTAAACACATGATTCCATGCTTGCAGGGATTGATTGCTTTCCAGATTTTAGTTTGAGGTTTGCCCAGCACTGCAGGATTTGTTCTTCTGCACAAAGATGCAAAACAGTCTTGAGAGGTATGTAAAGGAGCTATATTTAACAGCAAGACAATCCAGATCATTTATCAACATGTTTGTGGCCCCAAAATAACAAAACCTGTAAAAAGAAAAATCAATACACAGGCTATTGTAAGAAACATGTTTTAAAGGAGGTCATTAAAAAGATGCCTCTTTTCCCTATTTCTTTTCATCTTGGTTTAGTTTTGCTGAATCTCAACACAAAGTCTGATCCCCATCCTGGTATGGGGGTCTTTGAGCCTGGGCACTCATATAGACCAACCATGAAGTGAGCAACTCATCAACTTCCTTCCCCAGACAGATATCCTATCCACTACGTGCAGGGTAAATTTAAAAATCATCAGCAGTGAACTCCTCTAATCTAGGGTTGGCAACAGGGAGATGCTATTAGCAAAGTTTGAGAAGACATCCTACAGTGGATTGTCAATCAATGGGAAAAGACATCTTTTGTATTATTTGCATAGTACAAAATGGGGAGGAAAAAAACTTTTGGAATTAATCCAGACATAATTTTTACCTCTTTTTGAACCAACAATAATTGACCTAGTTTTACTCCAAACAGTAACTGACCATTACAAACATAGGAAGAGGTCTTTAAAAGCTGCCTTTTCATCTCACTCACCCACCAAAGCACTTTCTTTCTTTGGAGAATTAAATTGCCTCAGTATAAAGAATTCATACTAGCTTTAGTTTTAGAAATCTGATCCTACATTTTTTTCCCATGAAGAATAATTCGTTGATCTGTTATCTTTGGCACTTTTCCTAATCCTTACAAGCATTCATTATCTATTTTTTTTGGTTGGTTTTTAAGCTACATTTGGAGATATTATTGGCAAGTACTTGCAAATGTACAGTAGCCTAGGTAACCCCTTCTTTTGTGTTTACTTTCACCCACAGGGTTAGTTTAAGCTACCTCTGCCAGTGTGGGTGAAATTTAATAAAGTTCATAACTAGATCTTTACTCCATTTGACTATCCTCGAAAGTAATTCCTCTAAAAAGCAGTAACTGCAGATATAAATTGAAAGCATTACAGACAAAGATTTTTAGCCTTTTAGCTGCTATTTTTGCCCTTGTCTGGGTGAATTTAAAGATATCATTCTTCTGCCAGCTCAGGCTTTTATCCTCAAGTGCAAATTTTTTCATTATTTCATTTTAAAAACATTCTAACAATGACAGCTAATTAGAAAATTTCTTCTGTCCCCTTGTAAAATATGCACTTTAAAAAAAAATTGGATCAAAAAGTCAGGTTTTCTACAGCTTTCTACAGCTCACCACCCTGGACTTCAGGAGAGTAGACTTTGGCCTCTTCAGGGATCTGCTTGGTAGAGTGACATGGGACAAAGCCCTGGAGGGAAGAGGGGCCCAAGAAAACTGGGTAATATTCAAGGACCACCTCCTCCAAGCTCAGGAGCGATGCATCCCAACAAAGAGGAAGTCAGGCAAAAACGCCAGGAGGCCTGCATGGATGAACAAGGAGCTCCTGGACAAACTCAAACACAAAAGGGAAGCCTACAGAGGGTGGAATCAAGGACAGGTAGCCTGGGAGGAATACAGAGAAATTGTCTGAGCAGCCAGGGATCAGGTTAGGAAAGCTAAAGCCTTGGTAGAATTAAATCTAGCCAGGGACGTCAAGGGCAACAAGAAAAGCTTCTATAGGTACATCAGGGATAAAAGGAAGATGAGGGAAAATGTGGGCCCTCTCTGGAACAAAATGAGAGACCTGGTTACCCGGGATATGGAGAAGGCGGAGGTACTCAATGACTTTTTTGCGTCGGTCTTCACCAGCAAGTGCTCGAGGCTCACCACCCAAGCCACAGAAGGCAAAGGTGGGGACTGGGAGAATGAAAAGCCGCCCACTGTGGGAGAACATCAGGTTCGAGAGCATCTAAGGCACCTGAAGGTGCACAAGCCCATGGGACCTGATGAGATCCATCCGTGGGTCCAGAGGGAACTGGCCGATCAAGTTGCTAAGCCACTATCCATCATATCTGAGAAGTCGTGGCAGGTGAAGTTCCCACTGCCTGGAAAAGGGGAAACATAACCCCCATTTTTCAAAAGGGGAAAAAAGGAAGACCTGGGGAACTACAGGCCAGTCAGTCTCACGTCTGTGCCTGGGAAGATCATGGAACAGATCCTCCTGGAAGCTATGCTAAGGCACATGGAGGACAGGGAGGTGATTTGAGACAGCCAGCATGGCTTCACCAAGGCTAAATTGTGCCTGGCAAATTTGGTGGCCTTCTACGATGGGGTTACAGTATTGGTGGATGAGGGAAGAGCAACTGACGCCATCTACCTGGACTCCTGCAAAGCATTTGACACTGTCCCGCATGACATCCTTGTCTCTAAATTGGAGAGGCATGGATTTGACAGATGGACCACTCAGTGGATAAGGAATTGGCTGGATGGTTGCACTCAAAGAGTTGCGGTCAATGGCTCGATATCCAAGTGGAGATCAGTGACAAGTGGTGTTCCTCAGGGGTCTGTATTAGGACTGGCACTGTTTAACATCTTTGTCAGCGTCATGGACAGTGGGATTGTGTGCACCCTCAGCAAGTTTGCCAACAACACCAAGCTGTGTGGTGCTGTCCACACGCTGGAGGGAAGGGATGTCATCCAGAGGGACTTTGACAGGCTTGAGAGGTGGGTCCGTGTGAAATTCATGAAGTTCAACAAGACCAAGTGCAAGGTCCTGCACATGGGTCAGGACAATCCCAAGCACAAATACAGGCTGGACAGAGAATGGATTGAGAGCAGCCCTGAGGAGAAGGACTTGAGGGTGTTGGTTGATGAGAAGCTCAACATGACTCCTGCAAAGTACGGAAAGTACGTATCTTGGGCTGCATCAAAAGAAACATGGCCAGCAGGTCAAGGGAGGTGATCCTGCCCCTCTACTCCGCTCTCGTGAGACCCCACCTGGAGTACTGCATCCAGCTCTGGGGCCCCCAACATAAGAAGGACATGGACCTGTTGGAGTGAGTCCAGAGGACGGCCATGAAGATGATCAGAGGGCTGGAACACCTCTCCTATGAAGATAGGCTGACAGAATTGGGGTTGCTCAGCCTGGAGAAGAGAAGGTTCCGGGAAGACCTTATAGCAGCCTTCCAGTACCTAAAGAGGGCCTACAAGAAGGCTGGAGAAGGACTTTTTACAAGTGCATGTAGTGATAGGACACGGGGTAATGGCTTTAACCTGAAAGAGGGTAGATTTAGGTTATATCTAAGGAAGAAATTCTTCACTATGAGGGTGGTGAGGCACTGGAACAGGTTGCCCAGAGAAGTTGTGATGCCCCCTCCCTGGAAGTGTTCAAGGCCAGGTTGGATGGGGTTTTGAGCAACCTGGTCTAGTGGAAGGTGCCTCCCATGGCAGGGAGGGTGGAACTAGATGATCTTTAAGGTCCCTTCCAACCCAAACCATTCTATGATTCTATGATTCTATGATTCTATGAAATGATTCATAACCCACTGAATATAGGGGTATTTTTAATGGGAATGCTGACACAATCTCATCACAATCTAGCTCAGACAGTGTTACTCAGTTTCTTGTACATAAAACTCACTTAAATGCAGTGATGACAAGAGCTTGTTTTTTCACAAGCCCTATAAAATTCAGTTCAAACAAATACCTGTTATCAGGCTATTCAAGAAAAGAAAGGGGGAGGTGCGCGTTGTTTTAATGTTTTCCTTAGTTTTGAAGTGGTTGAATGGTTCATCAACCCACTGAGTAGTTTCCTTAGTCTTTTTCTTTTTAATTAATAGACTTGTGAACAACCACAACCGCCTTGTGGGACATCAGAAACACTAAACAGATGACTAACTTGCAGTGAGCAATCTATTCAATATAGCCAGCCTTAATTTGAGCCATACATGGTGAAAAATAAAAGCGTGGCAAGTATGCAGGTTATTGTATAGTTTTGTGTCTGCTTTAAGTTAAAACAAGTCCCTGGTGAGCTGAAAGTAACAATCATAAAACTGAGAGGAACATTTTAGTTTTATTGCCACCTGTTAGCATGATTTTGAGTCATGTTGGGGACATGCATTATCAGCCAGATTAGTGTCACAGTGCTGGTGCTGGTGGCAACCATGGCTGCAGAAAGGAACAGCCACCTCAAGTGACAGCTCCCTGGACTAGAGCAGGCATTAGTGCCTGATTACAGGAAAGATAGCACATGTTATCACTGTGCTGCTTCTCTCCTGTTTCTGGATAGGAACCATCTACTGGGGGTTCATTAGAAACCAGCCTCGAGGCAAGCCAGCTCTGTAAACTACAGCTGTCTAATTGGTTTTGCTTGTGTGCACTGTCTTTGCTTTTCTAATGGGGAAAAGCAACACAGCCTTTCTAATTAGATTGTTAAACATAATAGCTGAATGGCACAGCAGTAAAGAATTTGCCCTACTCTTTGTAATTCCAAAATAAAGCACAGCAAAGATCCAGGATTTTTCCAGCCCATTTCCCCCATCATCATATCCAATGGTAATGAGACTGGGGTTTTTTTTCCTTAAAATAATGCAAACGATTGTAGGCCTTGCTAAAATCCAGAATAAATGTCAAAACAAAATTCCAGGGCCAAACACATCTCTCCCTTTATTCTGTTGTCTCTGCTTTCATTTGCTTCAAATGCTGAGGCTATGCACTAATTGGTATCTTTGTTGTCAGTGAACACAGGGAAAAAAATGTACAGGCTTGGAAGATGAACTCCCCTCTCTGCCTGGAGGTGGTCCCCCTCAATCAGGGCTGAAATGCGCTGGTACAGTGGGGAAAGCTCTAAAATCACCATTTGCTGCACCTGTTTTGTGTATTAAGAAAGGAATTTGGTCTGTCAGTTCTGCACCTTTCATAGGCTCTAAATTGATTCAGAAGGAAAAAGAAAGCCCCATGAAGCCAGTTTTCTTCTCAGTGCCTTAGATTCAAAGTTCTTGCTTCTTTTATAGGTCCTTGCTGGTTCTCACATAAGGACTTCTCCATCAGCATGCTGAGCGTATGCTGACGGATGCAGAGAGGCCTCTGTTTCCATTTGCTTTCTGCAGAGTAATTCAATGCATATCCTCACAGACATGATGTGGATACTTGGAAGGATTCCTAATACAGTTGCAGCTTTTCCCTTTTTTAACAATCATACTCTCTTTTCCTTTTAGGAGTCTATCCTGGTGCAAAGAGATGTTGAGTCTCCTCAGGATAAACGGAGCAGTAGGCAAGTAATCAAATATCAAATAACTGTGCAATTTGTATTGATTCTAAGGTTTAAGTCACTCCTGACAACAGGCCAGTGAAATGTTAGCAAATTTTACCACAGTCTTCAAGTCATTCAGTGACTCTTCTGTCAGATACCCTTTCTGATACCCCAGTTAGAAAACGTGGAAAAGGGGAATGGTTTGATAGAATAACCAAAGATGAACTTCCCCATAAATGCTGTGTTTGAAAAGGTAAATTCTTCAGTAGTCATGCAAAATAGTCATTTATCTGGAATAGCACAGAAACTGATGTTTGAGGTGTATGAAAAATGTCACGAGAAATAGCAAACTATTCAATGTGCAACTGCAGTAAATAACAGCAACAGGAACCAGCTGTGCAACTTTCATGTGGGTGTCTCAAAGGAAAAAGAAAATGAGTAACAAAAGCCAAGTGCACTGCACTGAGCTAGTAGCAAGTATTGCTCTCTACTGCCTTAAGCCTTCTGAGTCAAAATGAATTTGATTTCTAAACAGTGGCACTTGCTTATATGTCAGGGTTGCACCTTGCTCTGCAGAACATCAGAACTAGAAGTCTGAAAGGAATAGGTTGAACCTCATCTTGCACAATCTCTTTCTATTATGAAAGGTCACACATCTCTGTATTATCAGAAACACTCAAAGCAAATAAAACCAACTATTCATTTTGTTTTCACAATCAGACACTTTTTACTTTTATCTATAAACATGAGTTTATATCATACAACTCTTTCAGCTCTTAAGAAATTGTAATGTTTAGGTAATAACTGTAAATAGCAAATACTGAAAAACATTTTTGATTTTAACACTAGAGGATCCCAAAAAGCAAGTTCTTTTCTGTAAAAAATTATCTCTGAATATGGATATGACAACTTGTCCTGGCTTCAGCAGGGACAGAGTTAATTTCTTTCCTAGTAGCTGGTACAGTGCTGTGTTTTGGATTTAGGATGAGAACAAAGTTGATAACACACCGATGTTTTAGTTATTGCTAGGTAATGCTTACACTAGCCAAGGACTTTTCAGTTTCCCATGCTCTACCGACTGAGAAGGCTGCAGGTGCACAAGAAGCTGGGAGGGGGCACAGCCAAACTGGCCAAAGGGACATTCCATACCATGTGACGTCATGCTCAGTACATAAACTGGGGAAAGCCGGCCGGGGGGGGCCACTGCTCGGGGACTGGCTGGGCATCGGTCGGCGGGTGGTAAGCAATTGTACTGTGCATCACTTGCTTTGTGTAATAATACATTATTGTATTATGTAATATGATTATTAGAATCATAGAATCATAGAATCATTGAGGTTGGAAAAGACCTCTAAGATCATCGAGTCCAACCATCAACCCAACACCACCATGCCCACTAAACCATGTCCCTAAGTGCCTCATCTACTCGTCTTTTAAATACCTCCAGGGATGGGGACTCAACCACTTCCCTGGGCAGCCTGTTCCAATGTTTAACCACTCTTTCAGTAAAGAAATTTTTCCTCACATCCAATCTAAACCTCCCCTGGTGCAACTTGAGGCCATTTCCTCTCGTCCTATCACTAGTTGCTTAGGAGAAGAGTCTGACACCCACCTCACTACAACCTCCTTTCAGGTAGTTGTAGAGAGCAATGAGGTCCCCCCTCAGCCTCCTTTTCTCCAGACTAATTATTATTATTATATTATTATTATTGTTATTATTATGTTATTTCAATTATTAAACTGTTTTTATCTCAACTCATGAGTTTTTCTCACTTCTACTCTTCCAATTCTCTCCCCTATCCCACTGGGGCAGGGGAGGAGTGAGCAAGCGACTGTGTGGTGCTCGGTTGCCGACTGAGGTTAAACCACGACACAACTAGGTACTTCTAAGAAATTTACATTCATTCCTTGACTGACTTTCCCCTAGCTCATCCAGTTATGATGCAAACGTCATTTTAATAACTAGACTCAGGTCTATCACAGTTGTATTCACCATCTGAGATATCACCAGAATGGCAACACCTGATACCAAAAATTAAGTTTCTAAGATCTCCATTCAAGACCTTCATCATAAAATGGGTTTGAAGAGACCTTGGGGGTCATTTGATGGATTTTGTTGTTACATGAGGTTGCTTATGGCTTTTTGATGTCAAATTTTTAGTATCTCCAGGGATAGAGCTTTCACAATCTCTCTAGGCAACATGCGCCAGTGTTAGACAACCCTCATGGTGAAATTCTTTTTTCCTGATATCCAGTAGATATGTTCTTGTGTTGCAGTTTGTGTCTATTCCTTCTCATGCTATTGCTGTGCATCCCCAAGAGAAGACACCAATAAGATCTGTCCTTTGTCTTCTTCAGACTGAGCAAATCAAGCTTTCTCAGGCATTTCTTGTACATTAACTACTTAGCAGCTAATCATCTCAGTAACCCTTGGTCATACGTTGGATTCATTGCAGTATGTTGGAGTTAGTCTTGTCTTGGAGAGCCCAAAATTGGACATAGGGCTTCAGATGTAGTCTCAGAAGTGCAGACCAAAGAACAGTCTATTCCCTCAGTTTGGAGACTCTGCTCTCACTATTCAAGTCATCCACCAGGACTCCTGTGTTTTCTCTGCAAAGCTGCCTTCACCCCAGCCTGTCCTGTTGCATGGGACTGTTCTATACCACATTGGAGGAAATTACATCTGCCTTTGTTGAACTTCATAAGCCTTCTATAAGCCCACTTCTCCAGTGTATTGAGATCTTAAGAGTGTGTTTCTTCCTTATTCTTGCCACTGCTTGTGATAGAGAAACTTGCCCTCCTACTACTGGTTGCCAAGGCTGCTGGGGAAAACCTTCTATTAAAAATAAGTGAAGAGTTTTCTCTTTAGAACCAGTTAGTATCTTTCAAGGAAGTTCAGTAAGACCTTTGGCTAGGAAACTCTCACCTATCTGAAGCACAATTCCATAGGAAATAGTGAGGTAGGAACCAGAAGAAGCTGTGGTGTCTATATGCTGCACTTGGTCTGTAGGGCCTGGGAGGAATATGCTACTGGCACCATACTCAACGGGCACAGAGAGGGCAGGAAAATGAAAGCTTTTTTGTCGTGGTTTAACCCCAGCCGGCAACTAAGCGCCATGCAGCTGCTCGCTCACTCCCCGCCCCCGGTGGGATGGGGGAGAGAATCAGAAGAGTAAAAGTGAGAAAACTCGTGGGTTGAGATAAAGACAGTTTAATAGGTAAAGCAAAAGCCACGCACGCAAGCAAAGCAAAACAAGAAATTCATTCACTACTTCCCATCGGCAGGCAGGTGTTCAGCCATCTCCAGGAAAGCAGGGCTCCATCATGCGTAATGGTTACTTGGGAAGGCAAAACGCCATCACTCTGAACGTCTCCCCCTTCCTCCTTCTTTCCCCAGCTTTATATACTGAGCATGACGTCATATGGTGTGGAATATCCCTTTGGTCAGTTGGGGTCAGCTCTCCCAGCTGCGTCCCCTCCCAACTTCTTGTGCACCCCCAGCCTACTCGCTGGTGGGGTGGTGTGAGAAGCAGAAAAGGCCTTGACTCTGAGTAAGCACTGCTCAGCAATAATGAAAACATCCCTGGGTTATCACCACTGTTTCCAGCACAAATCCAAAACATAGCCCCCTACTAGCTGCTGTGAAGAAAATTAACTCTATCCCAGCCAAAACCAGCACATCTTCCCAAGCTGGCCGATCTTGAGACAGCTACAGCCTTGAAGCTGTACAAATGTGCATGAGCTATTAGACACTACTAGACAAGAGTAGAGAAGCGGGTGCCCACTTTCACCTGTTCAGGTGGATATTCCTCAAATGGAAGGAAAATGTGTTTGAAACCATTGGCTGCTACTGAAGAATTCTTGTTCATTGCCAAAGACTATCACAGTTTAGCAGTGAGAGCTTTTTCTCTGCAGAGTATAAAGCAGTCAGACCGAAGTTTTTCTTGTGGAAGATGAAATTGGTATAATAAATAAACAAATTTGTTCTGCTCGTTTACATTAGTTTATCACAAAATTTTAGTGAAAAGTACAAAAAGGAGAGAGAGAAAGAGAAGTTTTTTGGGACTGTTGGCTAGGACCTTCCAGCATCATGCTTTTTCATTAGAAAGTGCCAGTTCTAAAAACCCAAGAATTTTGTGGCACCATATCTGTTTTTAAAAAACTTTGTGAAGAGATTTTCAATACTTAATGAGACAGCAGGTGAGAGGTGACCTGATAATGTATTGAGCAAATATTTTTCCACAGGTAAGAGGCCCATTCAGAAGATACTACTCAGCCTTGATTCAGGTCCTTTCTTCCTGATCCAATGATATGAAGTGAAACAGGCCCAAAAGCAGACAGAAACCCATTTGTTAGGGCACTCACCTACATTAAGTAGCCTTGATTCCTCACTGTGAATCAAGCCAGGCAAGGGCTTGGCTTTCCCCCAAACACTCTTCAGCAAATGCTTTAGCCAGAAGCCTACTGTTCTGGGTAAGATTCTCACAAATTCCAGAATTTCAAAGAATGTTTCTACTTTACTCATAAGTGAAATGTAACCATTGTTCTCTGGCCAGACACAGACACAGGTTCTGCCAAATATAGAGGAGACAACAAGGCTGGAATTCATCTCATTTAACCCCAAGCATGCTCTTAGTCCATGGAAAGAATTAGGCTTTTCTGGGGTGTGATGCATCTGGTCTTTCTTAGATACCTTAGGTGAGATTTCTTTTACCAGATGTACTTACATCCAAGCTGTTCTCCCAAGCCTGCCTTTAAAGTCAATGGACCAGAAAAGGCAACTCTAGAGTATGATTTGCCTCATTCTAAGGTAAATGTCTAAAATGATCTAAAAGTGTCTGTTTCTTTCCATTGACTATAAGCAGAACGCAGAAGGACAACTCAGGGTTAAACATCTTTCTCATAGATACCTGACACCGGATGTGATGAATTCTATCCTAAGAAGAAAAGTTCATGCCCATTTGTATTTGGAGTTATGACTCATGTCCAGCTTTAATAAAAAGAGAGGGGGAAAGCAGGGTTTTAAGAGAAGTTTGGGGTTGTTTTCTTGGGTATGCTATTGGATTTTGTAGGCTTTGGAAGAAAACTTATACTGTGTTCTCTCTTAGGTTATGTGCTGAAACATGTTTTTATGTTGTCAAAGATTAAATAATTAGTAGAACATGGTCAAAATCAAAAGACTGTTCTATGTCATAGCTAATTAGAGTTACCACAAGTATGACAACTAGTGATTCCTGCTGGTCTGATACCTGCTGTAGCTAACCATGTGGATTCAGAGTGAAACGTAATACACTCACATTGTGTTTTAATTCAAGTTGTCATAAGTTGTTAATTTAAGAACTGAATATATATCTATCACTCCTCATCTCCCAGTTACTATTAACATAAAAATGAACAACTGGCTTATATTCTAAGCAAGAACAGTAAGACACCTGGCCAGTGACCTCTCCGAGACCAGTTACAAAAAAAGTGTATGCAATAAAAAGCTTTATGCTGATTCTATACACAGCTTTATCAGAAAGTAGTCTCACAATACTGTTACTGCATCTTGGGGGAAGGTGTTCTTTCTTTTCCTTCTTTCTTTCTTTTCCTTCTTTCTTTCTTTCTTTCTTTTTCTTTTCCTTTTCTTCTTTCTCTTTCTTTCTTTCTTTCTTTCTTTCTTTCTTTCTTTTTCTTTCTTTCTTTCTTTCTTTCTTTCTTTCTTTCTTTCTTTTCTTTCTTTTCTTTCTTTCTTTCTTGTTCTCTTTCTCTCTCTCTCTCTCTTTCTCTCTTTCTCTCTTTCTTTCTCTCTCTTGCTTTCTCACTTTCTCGCTCTGTCTTTCTTTCTTCTCTCTATCATATTTGGCATATTTAGGACATCAATCTACATATTGTCTAAGAACCAGTATCTTTCTTATGCAACAAACACAGAAGATGACTGATTTAAAGAATCATTTCATTCGGCATTATTCATAGATTTGAAAAGCAGTAAGCAAGAACATTCTATTACTCTGATGCAAAAAATTAGTCATTCTGTACCAATGACTCATGCATCAATGCTTTGCTATACATAAGCTGAAACATTCACCCCCAAATTAGCCTTTGTATCTTGCTGTGATCTACCCACCTCCCATCTTACCCACAGATGTTATTTGTATGGAATACTGTTCCTACACACTTCCCTGTACACATATTTGAATGCACATGCTATGAAATATAGGCTTAGACTTCTAAAAGACCTCCGATTTGGATGTTTCAATTTCAGAGTGAGAACTGCCATAGCCTGATGGCCAGAAATGAGAAGCACTCTTAATCTCTGCAGCTTTTGTTAATCAACTTTGTATGCTGATTGTTTCGACATAGTGCTACCAAGCACCATGGGAAGATCCGAACAGCAAAAATCGTGAGTCCCACTACTAGGTACATCAAGCTTAACCTGACTTTGCACTATTCAAGATGATAATATTTCACTTAGTTTTAAGAGGCTGTCATATATCTCATGTCTCTGGGTAAAATCAATCTCTACCACAGAAGTAGCAGGCTCTCATATAACCTGGAAATGGTTGTTTACAGCTTTTCCTTCCTCTTCTTTCTCCCATTCTAAAGCTGTAAGTCTCTTCCTTCTTCCATGTTAACATGTTTTTAAAAGATCCACTTTTTTTCTACTGCAAGGGGCTTATCCCTGCCTTAAACCTCTCTTTTCTTCCATATTCCTCTTAGATACTATTCTTTCTATCACATAGTCTTGACACTGACCTCAAGACCTTCCAAAAGACTCTGATTCTCTTTTTACCCTTGTTCCAGCAATGATTCCAGCTAAAATTTTGTTTGGGAATTTTTCATTAAATATTTTTTGGCCTGCAACAGATATAGCAAATCTGAAACTTTTCATCAGAATGTCCCAGTAGTGATTGCATGTAGCAGACTCAGGGCTGCATGGCGCAAGACATCTTTTGTTAACTGAACTGGGGAAAATGTCAAACTGGGTTTGAATTTTGAAGGTCACTGAAAGTGAAATAAGGCAACTTGCTTAAATGTCTTATCTTAGTCTGCAGAGAAATTCAAATTATCTTACATTTGCTAATAATTTGCTATGCCGCTCAAATTTGACTGTGTGCCAAAGCATTTTCATGAAGAAAAGCTTCTGAGGGCCAAGAATGAATTTCTGGTCAAAATAAGAGATAGAAGAATCCACTTTCCAATTACCACAGCTTAGTGGTTAGGGCACTTGCCTAGAGTGCCTCAAATCTTGACTCAAGTCCCAGGTTGACTTTCTCTCTTTTCTAGCAAGAAAAAGATGAAAGGTCTTATTTCTGTGTGACCCTAGGACTGAGCCATTTGGAAACTTCAGTAGAGAAGAAAACATCTGCATTGCTCAAAGTAGGAATGCTTTTAGGCCCTTACATCTCTTTTGCAGTTTTTTTTCATTTGCATTTTAAAACTCTATATGCATATTTACTTTGTAAACTATGTCCTATTTGTGACATAGGTAAGATGTTCTGTCAACTTTTAACACAAAAAATGACAGCTATCCTTATTCTGTCTTCCCAGATCAGCTCACCTTCCTATCTCCTCCAGTTTGAATGCAATGAGTATTCAGAGATTTTGGATTTCACCTTTACCTAGATGTCCTTTAGCTATCTTCCTTCAGTTCATGGCTGGCTTTTAACTGAGGTCCACAGTGCACTGGTTAATTTACTTTGGGATTTTGTTTGCTTGTTTGTTTGATTTTGGGGGATTTTTTTAAAAAATATATCACAGATACTCCAGAGGAAGCTTTTCCAGAGACATCCCTTTTTCACTCTTTCGTATGTCTAGATTCACATCTCAGTTGTAACAGTGTAATTCCACTGGAGACAATGAAAGTAAAATTAAATTAGCCCTCAGTGAAGAGGATTCAGCGTTGCCAGAGGTACTGCTGTGAAGGGCATCTGAACCATGATTTGTCCTGGAGAGCAGGCTTGAAGATGCTGCCCCAGATCACAGAGTAAGAAAGCTGAGCAAATGTCATAGCCTTCTGCAGAAAGTGTAACCTTTCAAATTCCTGTTATTTGAAAAACCGTGAACTTTATTTTGAAATCATAAGAGAGATTTGTATTATTAGAGTGAGCTCAGTTCTGGTCTCTCTTACTCTAGGGATGTGAGATTTCTCTGAAGGGAAAAATTAACAACATGACAACTATTCTAGAGTATGTGTGTGAGAAAGAATGCAGACACTCCTTCTCCAGCTTTGTAACTGTAACTCAGTGTTATCAACTTTATTATATAATCATAGTCTTTATTGTGTCTAGAGAAAGGAGTTTTTTGTGATTTTTACCTTAAGCATGGATGAATGATGGTCAAATTAATGGGCTAATTTCTGTTCTCAGTTCTTTAATATCTGCTTGACTGAGGTCAGAATTGGCCCATTTGACTCCACTGACATTCATAGGGCAAAGCACAGACCTTGGGAGCTGGTAACAGGACTGAGAGAATGGCCTCATCCTGCCCTGAAATTTCCAGCACAGCTGTGTGCGGCAGAGCAGGGGGAGTGTCCCCCACCATGGCAGATGCCCAAGCTGTGCAGTAAAGCCGTCCCAGGCAGCCAGCAGGAGGACCAAGCTGGAGCACAGACTCCCTCTGCTCCTCACATGCTTGCCAGGGACAGAGCGAAGAGAAGCCACTCTCTGCTTGTACCCTGTCAATAAGGAGGATTTAAAGGGGGGGAGATTTAAAGGACTTTGCTTTCTGTCACACCTCCCATGCCAGAGAAAGCAGAAACAGGCAAGATGACTGGAGGGGCACACCAGCCCAGCGGCAAGACCCCAGGGCATGAAGCTGAGGAATGGGTCTTCTCCAAGGGAGAAGACAAGGGACACTACCCACAGCAAGAGTCTGTAGGGAAGGCTCTGCAAGAGGACAGCCAGGGCCCTGAGGCACTAATAGACCCTAATGACCCTGACCCCTCTCCCTCAGGCCTCCCCTCACCTGCCCAAGGCCCAGGACCCCATGTCAGCCCCACAGGGCTGTCAGTCCCTGCCCCAGCAAGACCACAGCAAGGACGGTCTCCAGCTCCCCACAGCCCTGCCCTGCCCAGCCATGGGCCCCTCTGAGCTGGGCCTACCCACAGGCAGATGGCCCAGCCTGGCCTCGGCCCATCCCTGTCCCTGGGGAGGTGCCCAATGCCTGGGGCTGCCCCGGCTGCTCTGCTGCCCTGCCCTGGCCTGCCATTCCAGGGAGCCCCCGCAGATCCCAGAGCCTGCACCACCAGCCCCCATGGCACCCTGTCCATCTCCCAGGCTTCACCTCTTCTCCTGCGGAGGCCTCTGTGGGGTAAAGAGGCATTTCTGCATGCTTTGGGGTGCTCTGGTGCAATGTCTGCTGCACAGTGGAGAGCAGGAAATATTCTCAGCCACCATCTCTGGCCTTGCTTATACTTTGATGCCAGCCTCACATCCACTACTGCAAGCAGAAGATCAGGAGCCTTGGGAATAGGAAGCATCAGGAACAGAGGGAAACCCATGCTTCACACCTTGGTGTTCTGTGCCTGGAGGACTCCTCTGGCTGCTGGTGATGGGGCAGGCTACAGAAAGACTGAAGCAGCAAACTCCCTCCCCAGGTGAGGAGGGGAGCAGGGGTAGATGGTCACACTAAGCCATAGCGCATCCTCCGAACTGCTCCTCAGGATCCGCGGGTCCAGGCCAGGGCTCAGCTCACAGTGGACAGGGTGGTGCAGTGCTCTGCAGTGATTTCTCATCGTCATTGTTTTTTAGAGAAAAACATACAAACACTCATGCACACAGTTCATTATGAAGTATCACTTAGCAATCTATTCTCATACAAGTTTTCTTCCTCATGTGTAAGCTATTAAGTATGATTATTTAAGAGAGCTAACTGGAGTCGTTAAATATTCCTGTCATATGCTTTTGGGGAGACTTGTTTTCCCTAGGCCTACGACCACACGTCAGAATTTACAGCAAATATTACATATACTCTTGGCAAATAGGACTGTGGGGAAGAAATTACAGTGCAATAATTCATTTCTCTTTTCCGTCTTGTTTTAGTGATAGCACTGAAACAAATGAGAAAGGAAATCTGACTTTGAGTAAGCATTTATGTTGTTCAAAATGCTGCTTAAACACTTTCATGTCACCTTTGAGAATGTATTTCCCCAAGGATTTTATTTTGGTGGTTACATGTGAGTGTGCATGTGTGCACACAAGCATTTGTGTGTGGCAGTGGAAAGCCCGTGGGAATGTGTTCTAGTGCGCTAGGTTGGAATTTATCAAAGCAAAAGCTTGCTAAGGAGCCTTGGTCTTCTGTAATTGAAATGAAACATGATGTTCCTTGGTTTTATATCACCAACTTTCATAATGTCTGTTGATAGGGAAACAAGGGGAGTATCTGAGGGGAGAAATTTTTCTATTGCAAAATGTTTTGAAAAATATTAGAAAAGTTTGTACTTTTATGAAACTTTTTGAAAAACAGCAGTAATTTCCAAAAGGTGGAAGAGAAGCTGGTGTAATAGCCAACCCATTTCTGAATGTTACAAGAATGTAGAGGTCTAGAGACCTCTAGATAATCAAGCTGTCATTCTACACCTAGCAGAGTACTTTCAAAACAACGTTTCCACTTTTCTCCTGCTTATATCAGTTAGAAAATACACTGATGAGAATGAATCTGAGAAAGGGTGGTGGTCAACATGAAACTAATATCTTTAATTTCTCTCTAGACTCTGCCACTTACTTTTCAACATATAGCTAAGTATTTTCTAACAAAAAAAAATGCTTTATCCGTTGCCTTACATTTAAAAGCTCCAACTCATTATCACACTTTTGTATTTTTGTTTGCATGCATGTTTATTGTTCACCTTAGTGTCTATCTCACACCTCAGTAATATGTGGTTTCCCTGATTCCTCCAGCTCACTACTCATCTCCTAGCTTAGAACTCAGGTTTTGAACAAAGAATAAACCCTCTTAAACACCAAATGTTTCTTTTTCCAAAACACAGATGCATTTGCTTCCATATTATCTTCACCTTATTAACATCCATCAAAGCTAAATCAGAAAGCCACACTGTTGCTGCAGCTTGCACTGCTGTTCCAGGCTGCATGGGTTACTGGATACAGGGACATGGTACCACAGTCCAGCAAAACAACATCTGCTAGAGTGATTAGAATTACATCAACGCTGGTGGAGAAATGTTTGTAAAACAATTTGAAGATGAAAAGTCATATGCACAGGATAGTTGTATGCAAAATTATAACAAAATTACACACAGATTCCATCTTCATACATTTTCATCGCCGCCAAAATCCCCAAGACTTTGTTTAGAAATGTAGGGCGAAATGTGTCTGTTTTGCAAAGACAGATGAATATAAACCAATGAAATTATGAAGGTGACCATTTCAGTTTACTGGGCTTGGTTCAAATGACAGAGGATAGATTTGTACAGCTACATGCCTACGATCATGTGTTGTCACATTATTCTCCGTATGTGCATATTTGGTTCCCACAGAATACCACAATGTGTGTCTAAGGACTTTGAAGGCAAATAAAATGCAAGCAGCTCTTTTGAGGTCACATGATATGCTTTCTGTTGTTAATGTTATGTAAATATATATCTGGACCGGGTGAAGAACCCCATATCTGAACTTTGCGAGTGTCCAGAATGCAGCTCACAGTCCTTGTGTACTGGCAGACATAAAGCATGACCACCCAGGCACTGAGGACGAAGCACGCTGAAGAGCTACAAATGCAGGCTCCAGCTGGAGAACCAGCCAAGCTCATCACAGGAGAAGGAACTGTTCTGAGAACAATTTCATCATGGAACTGCTGAAGTCCAAAGGCAGCAGTTAGTGACAGCTGCCCAAAAAAGCAGACTAACACTCTCGTCTGCCATGGAGTTCAGATTACGGGCTTCCAGCCTCCATCCTTCGTGTGTGTGTGTGTATGCACACAATATTGCATTAGCTCATTTAACGACTGAGGGGGAGGGTGCCTGAAATTATGTTTTATTATCTTCTTATATAAAAAAAATCAGAGAGGGAAAAGAGCAAAAAGAAGTCTGTGTTGCTGTGGCCAGTGTTTACTGATCCTTGACATGTAACCTTCCTAATATAAAATATAGGTTCTTAACGGTGGCCCTGCATATGATAGTGTTATTGCAGAACCAATCCACTGTAGGCAAAGTAATAGAGTAGATGAAATTAAGAAATTTTTCCAGCTGCCATTTTCATTATCAGATAAGCAAGGCTTACTATCAACAGGGCACAAAACCTTAATAATTTCCTTGTGCAACACCCTGCGCAAAACCCCCAGTCTTTCTTTACTTCTCACACTGGAAAACATCTATTAAATTTAATCTTCCTCTCACATGGGGCAACCTCCATCTCAAGCTGGGAATTTAGTATTTAGGATTTGCAAGCAGAGACGAGCCTTCAGGAAGTCTACAGCACAGTTTGGAAGAAAAACCTTTGGACTTTCTGACTTCTAATATTCTCTTCTACGTAAATCTTTGTCTCCTCCAGTTACTCATCAGGCTTCAGTACTTGTCTAGTCCCAGATTTAGTCATCAGATATGCAAGTGTTTAGTATAAATTAATTGTCTTGGATGGGGAAAGACTGGCATTTCCAGAAGATAACCCATTCTGCCTATTGAAATAATGTCCCTTCATGTGTAATGAACACTTGATTAAGGTGCTTATCTTTGTCCTTCACTTATAAAAGAAATTTAGAGAACTAGTCATGCCTAACATCAGGTGAGATTGATGTTACCTTTGCAAATTTACACCCAGGTTGTAAGCAAACTTCCATATCTTGTAAGTTTACGCTGGCCAAGTAATTTCTCAGACAATGCTCCTTTTGCTTATTCCATTCCACTTATATCTGAATTATTCACTGTGTTGCACTTTATAAACATTTACAGTTGATATGTTCTGAATGGAACAAATAACAGTTTGCCTGCTATGAATGTGGGCTTGTCTGCCAACTCCAATACCAGTTGCACAGAGAAAAAACTTCTTTACTTTTCCTTTCCTGATATTGATGGGAAATATGTTACAGTAATGGGAAGGACGTTTTTCTGCTGAAGAGTAGCATTCAGTGCATAAACAATTCACTTTGCAGAGGAACCTGAAGCTAAAAAAATGTTGCTTTAAGAAAAATATTTATAGCAAACTGTACAATAACTGTAGCTATTTTTTCCTCTGACTTTTTGTTGTCATAAAATATCCTTTTGACATTTTTTATATTAGAAATCATTTTGTCCGGGAAAAAGCCCATACATAGAAAACTATAAAAATAAAATGCCTAACTGAAGAAGAAGCTTGTGGAATCATACGAAATGGTTAAAAAATGTTAAAAATTTGTGTGTAATATTGGGGGAGAAGAAAATCTGTGTCAAAATTTCTTACAAAAAAATTGTTTGTCCAAGATCCTTTGAAATGCTCTGAAAACTGACAAATAATGCCAAGCAGATCTGTGCACTTAGGATCACTGATCATAGAATCATAGAATCATAGAATGGTTTGGGTTGGAAGGGACCTTTAAAGGTCATCTAGTCCAAACCCCCTGCCGCAGGCAGGGACATCTTCAACTAAATCAGGTCGCTCAGAGCCCCGTCCAACCTGACCTGGAATGTTGCCAGGGATGGGGCATCCACCACCTCTCTGGGCAACCTGTGCCAGTGTTTCACCACCCTCAGTGTAAAAAATTTCTTCCTTCTATCTAGCCTAAATCTACCCCCCTTTAGTTTAAAGCCATTCCCCCTTGTCCTGTCACAACAGGCCCTGCTAAAAAGGTTGCCACCATCTTTTTGATAAGCCCCCTTTAAGTACTGATAGGCTCCAAGAAGGTCTCCCCGAAGCCTTCTCTTCTCTGGGCTGAACAACCCCAACTCTCTCAGCCTTGCTTCATAGGAGAGGTGTTCCATCCCCCTGATCATTTTTGTGGCCCTCTGCTGGACCTGCTCCAACAGGTCCGTGTCTTTCTTATGCTGAGGGCTCCAGAGCTGGATGCAGTACTCCAGGTGGGGTCTCACCAGAGCAGAGCAGAGGGGCAGAATCCCCTCCCTCGACCTGCTGGCCATGCTTCTTTTGAGGCAGCCCACGATGCAACTGGCCTTCTGGGCTGCGAGCGCACATTGCTGGCTCATGTGCAGCTTTTCATCCACCAGTACCCCCAAGTCCTTCTCGACAGGGCTGCTCTCAATCCCTTCATCCCCCAGCCTGTATTGATACTGGGGGTTGCCCCGACCCAGGTGCAGGACCTTGCCCTTGGCCTTGTTAAACCTCATGAGGTTCACGTGGGCCCACTTCTCGAGCTTGTCCAGGTCCCTCTGGATGGCATCCTGTCCCTCTGGTGTGTTGACTGCACCACTCAGCTTGGTGTCATCTGTAAACTTGCTGAGGGTGCACTCGATCCCACTGTCTATGTCTTTTGGGTTGAAACACCTGGTTTTTACTCAGTATCACAGCATTACCACCTGGGATTATTATTCCGTAGGATCCCTTCACAGTTTTGACAAATGTAAGAGTAGGTTCCCAGGCCAGAAAGCAACAGTGTGCCTCCACAGCCCATGGGGACAGCCTCAGTAAACACTCTTACCCCGCAGGACATCTTTTCATGTGGCCTAGTTAATACTGAGGAAGAGATAAGCAACCTTGTGCATGTGGTAAAATGAGACTGTAGCCCAGGAACTGTCAGTTACCACAGAGCAGCCAACATTTAGGGTTTTTCTATGGCATGGTAGGAGGTACTCTTTTTTCCCAGCAGGCAAAGCTGGATTTTAAATCCCCACAAAATGGAATAAAGGCACATACAGCATGCACATTGCTTAGCACAACTCGGTGTACAATTTGTATCTATAGCTTCATACTCATCTTGTCAGAGATGCTAATGAGGACTGATACTAAGATCAAACTCAGTCTGCCCTGTCTGAGCTCAATGATCAATTCTTGCAGCAAACTAACTAACAGGGTCTTCAACCCAAGTCTCCTGAGAGCTATCTTGTAACAAGCAGAACACTTAGCAGATATCACTGTCATTACAAGCAGGACAGGTATAAAACCCTTCCCAAGTCAGTGGAAGGAACATCTTCACTGTTCCATTTCAGCCAGGCACTGCTTGCACCCACAGAGCCAGAGAGCTGCCCTTGCACCCCATTAAGGAATGTTTTCCTGAGATATTCTAAGTGGGATCCCTCTATCCAGGTCACAAAATGAGGTTTAATAATGTCCTTCTTCTAAGACAATGGAGATCAGTATTGTACAACAGGGGTCATGATATTAGTAATACTCTGTTTCAGTCTGCATGAAGTCAACAATTCCAAGGTGTCACTGATCTCCTTTCATTTCTTTTTGAGCCCTTGTGCTGAGATGGAAATAGTTTGGGAAAGAAACACAGGTCAATATACAGAGCTACAAATAAGAGAAGGCAGCACTAGTTGGGATAGCACCTTTGTTCAAGAGAGAAGATACAAGCAAAACCCTTCTGTCACCTCGATTTTTTTGTGGTTCCTAGAACCTTAATGTTTTATGGTCATGGACTTGGTCTGGGAGTTGAGCAAGTGGATATGTCAGTCCTGCAGGACAAGGGGCACCTATTCCAGCTTTCAAACACAGCTAGCATAAGTTTTGCTCCATACTGCAACAGCTAGCACTCCCTGTGCTCTAGCTAGCTCATTGAAAGCAAACTGTGGGAGCCCTACAGCGTCCTTGGTGAAATGCTGAATACAAAACACAGCTGCCGTCCTTGCACTCTCTGAGCACGCAGACACCAGCCTCCTGCTTGGAGATGGATGTTCTCACTACTCCCAAAGCACTAAGGCAGTGTGAAGGGTCTGGCATCTACAGATGAGAGATACCAGCAGCTGTGTTTTCTTTGACAATGAACTGTCCCAGCAATGAGACTGCTTGACAATTTGTTTTAGAACTGTGTTTTTAACTAAATACATATTTTTTGAGAACAAGGCAGTATTCTCAAAAAAAAACCTTGAAAAATTGAAATTAAATTTCCCAAAAATCTTCAAATATTGGAGATTGGATTTTTTTTACAAAATTCTGCAATTTTCTGCTGAGTGCATCAGTGAAAATAAGATAATCTTCACTTTGCATTGTGAGTGTAAAAGATGCAGCCCAAAGTAGTAAATGACATGCTCATTGCATGACCTCTCTGGAAAATGAACTACCAGGAAGAAAAAGCTACTTATGAGCCACAAAGTCCCTGCTTAAACACCCTTTGGGAGTTTAGACAGAACAAGGCCTTCGGGGCTTGGCTTTGGAACATACACACTTCCAGTAAGGAGGAAAAACCATCAGGAAAAAACATGTGAGTTTAATGTAAATAATTATATTTGGTCTCCCATGTTTGAACATTTTTTCTAGCGTGAAAGACTTTCTTTAAGCAGAAAGTGACTACCTGGCATGTTTTGGATCCTAACCCAAGGGAATACACCCCCTCCCATCTACACAGTGAAATCACGTCTCTGCTGTTAATGACTCTGCACGAAGACTAAGAGCCTCTTGCACATCTCCTGTTGCACTGCAGGGAGAATTCAGGTCTTGCACACAAGAGTGGATGATTTCTGTTCCAGGACCATGATCCTTTTTCAGCTGGCTGCTGCATTGATAGTCACATTTGCTTTGTAACCGAAGCGTGCTGGAAAGCTTCCCCATTTTGATTATCCCTTCCAGAGCTGGTGAAAGCATGCATCTTTTTTTTACCAACTTATCTTGTTTAATCAGGACTAAGTAAACATATTACACACTAATAATAAAATCACTGGAAATTCTCTACTTGATCTCTCTGATTTTCTCTAAAGGGTTCAAAGACCAGCAGGATCTCTAATCTTATGATCAACAAAGTTACATCACCAGAAGCCTCTGTTTTATCTGTTTACAGATCAGGCTAATGTTAGAGGGTGGTGACATTAACTGTTACTGTATCAGTAGATAGTGCAATTGCATTAGGCAGGCCGAACTTTGCTGTCACTTCTGGTTGCAATTGCTTAAAGGAAACTCCAGAGATTACTTTTAATACCAAAAGACATGGTTGTGGCTAAGTTTGGAGAGGTAGATCACAGTGTTGCCACTGAAGGAGCTGTAGGATCCTTTGACAAAGCCTCCAGCCGTGCAGGAGAAGCCCCCCAGCTGCAATGCCTTTTGCTAGTGCATGCCCTTCCTCTGGGGCAGGCAACCTCGGCTAACTGGGTATGGAGAGAGGAACCAGGGGCAATGAGCTCGGTCTGCTCCCCACTCCTTTGACATGATGTCCCTCCAGGTAAAATTTGTCCCTCCACCCTCACACTCTGCCTGGTCCCAGAGGGAAGCCTGGGTGCAGGCAAATGAGGGTGCAACTGGCAGTGCAGGGAGTCAACCACCAGCCCATGGTGAAGGCACCCTGAGATGGGGGCTGCCTCCCATCTCAGCTGCTGCACGGCTGCAGCATCACCTTCCCTGCCCCCTCCCCAGGCTGTGTCCTGGAAAGAGCTGCAGCTGATTATCATCATGCCTCCCACATAAGAGGGATGTGCTGGAAGGAGCATTACTCCAAAAAGCCTCCCACAGCTCTTCGCTTGAAGTTAAAAGCCTGATATAACCCTTAACAAACAGGAATAAAAGTGCTAGGGAAGGAATTTTAATTGGCCAACACTGTAAATGCTTTGAAGATGCTGTGTCATTATTGACTAACTTTCAGCACACCTGAGCCAGCCAGAGGGCAGTGATGTTGGTTTTGAACCCAGGATATTACTGTTATTGTGCCCTAGCACCCCAGTGTTAGCCTGTATCATCTCTTTTCATTTAATAGATCCGTTGTGCCTTATAGTGTCAATAAAATCTTGCCTTGCTTCTGCACTGAGTTTGCAGGGAGGGTTGAAGCTGGTTTCTTCTCATGCCTCTGCCTGGCACCGTTCCACCACCAGCACATGGCTCACCCACATGCAATTTTGAGCATCCACAGAGTGCAGCAACGTAGCTAACCACCTCCTCTATCCCACTTGTTCCCAGGAGTCCCCTCCCTGCCCTGAGCTGAACAACACAGTGTGAGTTGGTTTTCCTCCATGCAGCTGCCAATGCAAAAAGAGCAAGGATAGACAAGGAAGGAGAGTTCATCTGGACTGACATGAAATCAAAAGTCTTTGGTTTGTCATCCAAACAGAAACCTGAAAGGATGCACACTGAGCCCAACAAAATGTTCCATATGGTGCTCAGATACTAAGTATTTGTCAGATAAGCTGAAGAATTTAAATTCATAAAGAGCAACTGCACAGCTTCATCACAATGCTTTCCAGCAGACACGAGAACTGTCTTTGTATTCTCTGCTGAAGAAAGTCAGAAACTCTATTTCTCAGTCTTTTCAGGTGATCTAACCGTAAGATGCTGGGAGCTTTTTCCCTTTTTCCTTTAGAAAAGGTCCTTTTAAGTAAAAGTAAATGGCATCTGATATTTGGGTGTTTGATGCACTTTGGCTCCTATGCAATCACACTAAAATCTTAGGAATACTTCCACTATAAAGTGCAACACATCATGAAGCCCAGAGGAAGAAACCTCTGTACATATTTTCTCCTCCCATAAGGATGTACAGGACTAAATCTTGTGCACAAAAGTAAATGAGACATTATTTATGGGAATTCTGCTGACACTGATAACTAAAAATGATCACTGCTTTACTTTTTTGGTTTGCATGCAACATTGTTCATGCAATGGTCCTTTTTAACAGCCCTTTTTAAATATCCAGGATACAACAGCAAGCTTTTATTACACTCATTAACAGTTTCTTGGGTATTTCAGCCTCCAACAAGAAATTTCTTCTCTGCTTTTAAATCACTGGTTACAAATATCTGAGAATCTTCTTCTATCCTAGCTGTGTAGCCAGCGTGAGAGTGTGCAGTACAGGTACCCAGGCATAACTAGTGCTAGAGGCAACTGCAATGGGGACAAGGGACTGCCGTGGCAGATGGACAAACATCCCCCCCGTGGATGGGGGAAGGGTTCCAGTACCCTCAGCCCCACCAGTAGACTGTCCCTGACAGCATCCCAGTCCGCATGATGGCAACAGTGACAAAACAGCACAAAAATAGTTCTACCGTTACAACAAAGTCTATTCATTTCTATATCCACATCTTGGTGAGGGCTTTAGAAACGTTAAGCCTGTTCCTGCAAAGGTCAGTAGGTGGTATATGTGTTACCCTGAGACGCTGAAATGCCTGAGTAAAAATAGACTGTTGAATGAGGGACCTTCTACAAATGATTTTTCTAATAGCTTTGATATTGTTGTCAGCACAGATTTCATGGATGAGCTGAAACTAGCCTGAACTTGTGGTGCCACCCAAGTTCATCAAAAACTGCAAGAGGAGCTTGGATGGGGAGGGGAGAAAGGCCCTAATGGTGATTCCCACCACCTTTAAACCTAGACCAGTTGTCCAGAACAGCCCCAGTGGCCTCTTTGTGGTTAGCCATCATCTGGAAGAAATCATCTGAACCATCACAGTTCCCAGACATGAGACCGTGCAAAATAGGTGAGAGACAAGTATACAGAATCCAGTAACATCAGCCTGAGAAAGTTCAGGTTAGATGTTTCTTTCAGACAAGCACTTCATATACATCATGACCTTCAGAGACTGTAAACTCTTATCCTGTTGAGGTTATTTTAAATCAAAGGCCAGTGTGCCAGCAGCTGCACAAGTGAGGAATGCCTAAGAAAATAAATACCAGTTAGAGTGCTATTTAATGCCGTTAACTGCAGTGGGTGGAGGCTGGAGGGCAGTAGCTTTTAACAGGTTTTATTTGAAAGACTAACTCAGTGTGGTTGTCACGACAGTTGTCTTTGTGGCTGAAGTTGTATTGCTAACAGATGGAAATCTGGCAGCTTTTTCTAATTTATGCAGATGCTTTGCAGAAGGAGTTACCATCCTAAGTGATTCTAACATTAACCTTACACAAACCTTTCTCCACTGTGTTAATAAACAGAACATTTTAAGGCTGTTCTGCTCAAAACAGTCACACAAATGTTCATCTGTGGCTCCCTTTTCATCTCTTCAGTTACTCTTACAATTTAGCATGAAAATTCTTTTGCATAAAATCTCTTACTGAACTCAGAATTGAATATGTAGCAAAAGTCAGTCTAGTCCTCAAAATATCCATTTTAATTATAAAATTACCTACCAGGTTGTGTCTTCATTAATGAGCTAAGCTTGTGGACTGTCTTGTTCTTGAAAACTGGCATTCAGTACAATACTTAACAAGAATGATTTAACAAGAGAAGTATCTAAATTGGCAATCATTTAAAAGGACTGAATAATATTCTTAATAGCTGTGTAATGTTTCATCTTTTTGCTTTGATTGGCACTTTTTTAATTGTTAACACTCTTTTCAAACCAACAACACATTGCCTCATTCTAATCTGCAGTGAGCCCAACTGTATTACACACTATCGCGAGTGCTAAACAGGCTCAGGAACATACCGCTGAGACATTTTGAGACATTTTGTGTATTTTATGGATCTCTGTTCTTTACAGAAGATTTTAGGAAATCAGGAGACCACGTACTTTTGTTTTGCTCTTTAACAGTTGTTTGAAGATGTAGGTGTTGTGGAACTTACTGACTAAAATGTATTTCTATAATCAATATAGAATCAATTTATATAATCAATATAGCCCTGATCAGCTAAGATGAGTAAAAAGGATACTTGCTATTACAGCTGTGTCTCTTTGAGATGACTGATCATGTGCATCCACACTGTAGGTGCCTTAAACAAATGAGAGCAAAACTCTTGAAACTATTCACTGTGCCCATGTACATATCTAAGGCTTTGACCCTTACTAGCTGAAGGCACCAGTCATATAATTCTGTGAGGAACACAGAAGAAAATACGTAATATAGAGAGACATGCAGACCATTGGAGCATTTCAGAGAAGGAGTCAATATTAGTTGTGATTCTTTGAGCATTATCTGCATGACTCATGAGCCGTCTTCTGGATCTGAGCAATCTAACTTGAACCAAGAAAGATGCCTTCCCTTAAATAATGCACCCACCCTGGAAAGTAAATAGAGGAGTTAGATCCTAAGCTTAGATGCCATATTGAGACAGGTCAGATCTTTCCATGGAGGCTTTCAAATGCATTTTTCCTTTGGCCGTTGTCTTTACAGGAAACACAGACACTTCCTTTCGGAGACCTTTTCTATCACTAACTTAAAAGTTAGGCACAAGTCAGTTTCGTCAAGAGGATGACTACCCTTTTTTCCATGTTTACAAGGAGCCTGACTTACCTGCAACCCAGAATTGTCTACCTTTTCAGGGTGCAGTCTTGAGTGGTGGCAGCTTCAACTGTGAAGCAGTCTTCTCAGCAGCCCCAAAGCATGAAGACACTATGGGCAGAGAAGAGGAGTGAATGTTGGTTGCAGTATAGGGAGCAAGTTTGCAGGCATGTGGCTCAGGCTTCAGTGAAATGGCCTCTGTTTCCTGCCTGGAAAGCTCAGGCAGCTGTTACAGCGAGGAGAGCAGCTGTCCCAGTGGGGCAGGGGTACTTGCCTTCTGCTGCTTTACATCCCAAAAGAGGATCTTGGCTGCATATTAGTCTCTCCTCTTTTTCCCTAGTGATCAAGTGAGAAGAAATCTCAATTTGTGGTGACTAAACATACCCTAGAACTACTTGTAAGTAAAAATTTCCAGCTCCCTCCTGAGGGATCCATACAATTCTTCTAGATTATGTTGTTGAAGTGACCAGATCATTTGCTATTTCTCATTTATTTATACAGGCTTCTCTGTCAGGATGCTTCACCTGAAGAACATCAAGAAAATGACAGCCTTTCACTTAAATAACTTGAAGTTTAACATCCAGTGTCCCAGACAACTTCTGCTGGAGCTCTATAAAAAGATTACAGACATTCAGGTGGCAGAACAAGAACTGTGTTATAATAATGGCTGGGGAGGATGAAAAGAGGTGAGGACTGTAGGAATATCTCCCAATTCCTCTGACTGTGAAATGGCAACTCAGCAAAGGAAACAATCTCTGCTTGACTATAGATCATGTCTTTCTAGTACTGAGACTGGGAGATTGCAGGCTTCCTAGAGTGGTTTAGCAGTGCCCCAACTTCCTTCGAATGGGCAGTGGCCACTTCTGAAATCCAGGACATTTTTAAATAGAAAGGTCTTTCAGTTGCTTGACAAATGTTACGAGAGTCCAGAGGGTTAGACAATATGTCAGGTGGGAAGTATTGTTAGTCCCAAACAGTTTTACGAGAAATCTAAACCATAAAAATCCAAATTCTGTGCATAAGTAATACTACACAATTGAGTCTAGTAAGCATTTATAGCACTTTGTGCCTCGAGTGTCTTGTGAACTAAAAAAGATCAAAGGCTGAGTGCCCTCAGCACTCAGTCAGACCTTCAAGAAGGGGTCCAATATCCCTCCTAGTTGATGACTGCCTCACAGGAAACACTGAGCAGCTTGAAGAATAGGGCCCCAAATGCATATTTGGCACCCAGTTAAATTCTAGAATAAGTATTTAGTATTTTTTTAATCAGCATTTGTTATATCCCAGTATAAACCATAGCTAAAAGAAATCACATGTACCTCATTTAAATCTTGGTCATTAATTAATTAGCCTGTCACTAAATAACAAGATATCTTTAGAACAAGAGTGCATCTATTTTAGTTAACCAGTTACTGTTATTGTTCATGTTTCTGCTATTTTTCCTTCATAGGCTATTTATTGTACATTTCACTTACAAAATTCCATTACTTAAATAGATAGCAATAATGCATGAAGTATGTCTCCAGCTGTTTTCAACTTTTGTGACCTATGTAAACACTGAACTTTGAAATAACTTATGCTAACTTCTACTGAGAATAAGTTAATTCCTAGGCTGACTGATTCTAAGTGTTTTAAAGGCTATAAGTACATGTAGTCTCAAGTGAGTTTTACATTTCGTATTTCATCTCAAAACAAAGCTAAAACATTCACATGTCTAGCTAGAAAGCTGTAAATCAGTACCATCTCCTTATGATATTTGTACTCTCACAGGTTTTATACCCATATTAAAAAGGCATCTCTAACATTTGCAATACATTAAATGACTCGCACTGCAGATTTCCCCAGGTAACAAAGTGCCCTGTCAAGTGCTGCACCATAATTTCACTTGATTCTACACAGAGAAACAACAAATGCACAGTGTTACATTCAAATAAACCTACTGTAACTTTAAAAATACATAATGAACATCTGTCAGACACAGTCATTTCTCTCTTCAAACCCAAGAAACAGAGACCACTGGAAGAAGAATTACGAATCAAATGCTATTCTTTGTAGTAATCAAAATACTAGACAAAGACCCATATTCTGGTCTGTTCTTCACCATATTCTCACTACTTGTGGTTTTGTAACATGCATTCATTTGGAAACTACATTTTTTACGCATTCTAAGATTAAGCAAAACTGAAGTAGCCATTTTGGATCTGTGTGAGTGTACAAAACAAGCAACACTTCTTTATACAATCCAGTTTTAAACCTATGTAAGCAATTCCTTGTGTTGATTCACACAGAGGACACTGACTCTGCATGTAGAAACTTTCTGGGAAGCTTTACTTTCTTAATGGGCAGAATCATAGAATCATAGAATTATAGAATAGGTTGCACTGGAAGGGACCACTAAAGGTCATCTAGTCCAACCCCCCTGCCTTGGGCAGGGACATCTTCAACTAGATCAGGTCGCTCAGAGCCCTGTCCAACCTAACCTGGAATGTTGCCAGGGATGGGGCATCCACCACCTCTCTGGGCAACCTGTGCCAGTGTTTCACCACCCTCAGCGTAAAAAATTTCTTCCTTATATCTAGTCTGAATCTACCCCCCTTTAGTTTAAAGCCATTCCCCCTTGTCCTGTCACAACAGGCCCTGCTAAAAAGTTTGCCGCCATCAAGAATCTACCCTTACGCAATGCAGCCATGCAAGGATCTTCAGATTAAGGCTGGAAGCCATGCAGAAAGTTGCTATGCCAGGAGCATAATGAAATGTCATGGGAAGTGGCAGGGGGACACTCTGTTTCACCTTCCCAGAGGTTTGAGTGAAGGATGAGTGAACGGTAGATGGAGGACTAGAACTTGGTTTTTACTCCAAGACGTATGCCCTACACACAGAATCACAGCTCCTCTCTTCTTGTGTTTTCAGTGACAGTTGTTTACCGGACAAAACAAAAATAAGCCTTGAAATATGGATTTCCAAGGCTTTGTTTTTTTGTTCCTTTGAATATAGGCCTTGATAAGACAGTTGTAAAAGTGTTTTCTAAGAAAAGCATTTAGCAACCAGATTATAAATGTTTGACAAATGGCTTTAGAGGATTAATTTCAGCTAGAATTTTCCAAAGTTATATTTTTGCCCATCTGAAATTGTTATTTCATTTATTCAAGCTAATTGAAATTCAGTGCTTCAAGTGCCGGGCTGAATGACAGTCAATGTCATGAGCTAACACTTGAAAAATTGAACAAAAATTATCCATGCCCAAGATTTTTCACATTAACCCATAGCAAAGGAGCATGGTACATGACACCAGACTGTCAATTCTGATTAAAAAGCTGAATTATGTCCGCTTTGGCTGTGAAATCCCAAGTCAGTAAACAGAGCTAAGTGGACTGTAAACCCAGTGTAAGAGGAAAGAAGGGGCTGGTAATGGCAGCATAAATTTTAATGGATCTGTGGAACATATCAAAGTTACAGCTACTACCCAGAAATGTATGAATTGAAAGCATAATTTCTTTTGAAGTTATTACTGTAAAGAGAGTAACATCACCTCTTTGAGTCTCACCTTGTGGTCTTCAAGGAAAGCTTTTTCTTAGGGACACTTGTTAGGGACATAAGGCAGGACACTGCATTTGAAGTAGAGGCTGCAACAAAAGTGTGCATCCTCCATCTCGAGCCCTTGCTACCTCAGCCTGAGACACACCTGGAAGAAGTTATCACAGATCTCATGTCACTCCTTCCAGGAGGATATCAAACCAGGCTTTATTATAGAATGGTTTCCCTTCATATCACCTTGAACATTTGCACAATTTGGAAAAAGCACTATTAACCTCTTTTTCTTACTAGAAGAATTAGTGACTGAAGGATTTGTTTTTCTCTATATATCTAATTGCACATCTAATCAGTCTGCCAGTGAGCTCTTTGGTCAGTTAATAAGACTGTAGCAGAAATCATTGTTAAAGCCCATTAACTCAGACCAATGTTAATTTCCAGTATGTCAATTCAAAGGTCAGAAGCATTTTTCCACTGGCATTTTTTGGTGCATTTGTACATAAGGGTACAGACCTACTTTGTCTTTAGTCCTGCACTTTTGAGTAAAGTATTTATATTCTTTCATTATTTGATCCTACATTGTGTAAAACTAAGTAAATGCAAAACAAAGTCTTTACAGAATGAGGGTCATGTGTCTCAGACATGAAAAATCATTTCAATAGTCTTCAGCCAGTTTTCTCCCTCCTCAACAATCCAATTTTGACAAATATATATATATGGAGTATTTATGTTTATTTTTTAACTACCATTTTGTGCTTACTGATTAAGAAAAACAGAAAACCAGTGTTACCTGGTAATGGAAAAACTGGCATTTAGCCATGGCAGCATCAGCTGAATCAACTGCCCTTGGGAGTCCTGTAAATTCATTTTGATGGTTGATCCTAATATATAGCAGTTACACCTACTGCTGCTCATGCAATCTAGCAGAATGTGTTGCTAAATTTAGCACAATATTTACCCCTACTGTGTCTATATGTTCTGATTAACCTGGCTGTCGTCCTTCACTGATTCCAGCAATCAGCTAAAGCAACTGACATTTCTAGTGTGATACCAACTAAAAGACTCTTTCAGCAGCTGTCAGCTGAAATACTTTGTAAAATTAATAGATGTTTCCAATCCAGTTTAGAAATCTGTGAATCACCTAACTCATAATTAATTTTCCTCAATAGAAGACTCTAAAATGATAGTCTGTTTATCCAGTTCCCTCACCCATTTATGTAAAGGCCCTGGTATTTGCAAGTGTGTGTTTTCTTCATAAAATGGTGGAATTATTGAAGGAAAGTAAAGAATTAAGTACTTCTTATTCATGCACAGAATGGCATAACATAAGCACCAAGAGCTGAGGCTACTCTGTTTCCTAACACATCCTGACATTCCACCCGTCGTAGTCAAAGACATTTTAGCCTTTTAAATCTATTCACTATCACCTTTTCCTACTGAGGGTATCAATTAGAGTATCATTTGTTCTCTACCAAGCAAAGCTTAACAAACTCATCAAAATTAAGATAGTTCCTTCCTGAGAAAACAGTGTGGAAGAATTTTCTACCAACTTCCATAAATGCTGTATCACCCATAGAAACCATCAGATGGATGAAACAAATGTGCTGGTTGGGAGGATGTAATAACAATAGCAGGAAAGGGAAAAGCAGAAGCCAGTGCTCATTACTCGTATAAGTAGTACCAATCAAAATTTGTGAGTATTATGGGCATTCAACAGCAGTCAGAGCAGCAGCAGTCTCCAAGCTTTTCAGTGAAGACCTTCAGTACATTCTGAGCTGAAGCAGTGACCTAAAAGTCACAGGCATCATATCACACTGCAGGTCTGTGAGTCGTTTGGACTCCTGTGTTTTTAGCATGCTTAAAGGATCTAATCTGGCTTGACACAGAGTGCTCCAAACCAACACATAAAGAATATTTTATAGTTGGTAACTCTTGTTAATCAAAATTTGAAAGAACAAGGTTATTCCTCTGATTAAAATAATGCAAGTAACTATTGTGAAGGTTTAGAGAGGTGATGTTAATTGTGCTCACCTCTAAGAAAGAATTCTCTGTTTGCAAGGACTAAGCAACTAGCCCACATGTTGTGTATCACCACAATTGCAAATTTATCCTCCACAAATTATATATGCTTCTCCTGCATAGTAATGCCATAAACAACTTGGCACATTTAATCTAGACTGTGACTATAGGTCCTTACCAGAAAAGGCTGCAAACATAAAAAAATCCCCCCCAAAAAAGAGAAAAGAAAGAAAATTGTGCTAGGTTGGCCAGAACAGATTTTTCATTGTAAAAATTAGATGGCTAACTATGCAAAGAACATGGGATTGGCATGGGATGCTCTTTGTAAGGAGTGAAAAGGAGGTGCTGTCAGGTAATGGCAGAGTGAAAGAATCCCCCAGCAAGGAGAAACTTGACACTGAAGAAGGTCTGGCAAATGCAGAGGTTCAAGGGAGAAGGGGATGAGGTCAGAGCAATTGGAAAGGATTTTGTCAGCTGCACACTGGATTGACTGTGAGTTGTGGGACACCAGGAGGAGGGGGCAGGAAGGAGGGTACAGATATCAGGAGGAGAGGCTAGCTGGTTCATGCATTAATACCTCTGTAGTTGGAAATGAGAGGGGGAGATGAACTTGGAGATGTGAAAAAAGAGCTACTAAGGTAGAACAAGGTCCTGGATGTGAAGGGAGAAGGAAAGAGAAAAATCTAAGAACATTGCTGTAAGTAATCACGTTAGGCACAGAGGATTATAATAGTCATGCTGAGAGAAGGTAAAATAGTTCCCGTGTTCGTTCTCCCGCAAACAGAGGCCAGTGGAAATCCTTGGTCCTCTGTGTATAGGCGAGTGCCAAGAAGAAAGTAATCTGCAAATGGTATAATCGTGCGCTGCTCTCCAGGAGGAAGAAGCAGCTGAATTTTGAATGGGGCTATACATGTCTTCCAACTAGTGGACAGGAATTAGTCTGGTAGCAATAACCAGGAGTATGGTAGAGGTTGCTTGATATTGCAATAGTCACTTTTGAAGTAACAGCTCTGTAAATGTTTTGAGAGGCGTATGATCACTGCAGGCCTGCACTGCTGCAGAAAGCTGAGCTCTCTCACAGCAAATGCCATTGAAAGATGTTTGGTGCTAACACAGCTGCTTATAAAACTTAGTAGGGTGCTGTTTGGAACATGAAAATTGAAGCAGCAGCTGATGCTGTCAAACTGGAGACTTACCACCTTTAAACTGATAGAAGTCCTTTCCTATTGGAAGTTTTCATTCTGAACTTTAACGTTTATTTTAACAAAGTTGTGGCTAAAAGAATCATCACAGAAATATTTTCTAAGGCTCACTACAGGATGGAGATGGTTCATCAAGGTATGTTTCGTAACAATTACATCAATAGTGCCGTCACAAAATACTGTCAGAAATATTGTGTGAGAAGTGCTATATTCAAACAGCCCCAAGAACAAGGAGCTATCTTTCTAAGCCAAATTGCCACCTCTGTATAGAGCTAATGATGAAAACAGGACCTGCTTTGAATGAAGCTCTATTTTATGCAGCCTTCTTTCCTCTGAAATGCTGACTAGAAATTGAAAACTACCAATTATAAATCTGTTAATTTACCTGAGGCTTAGCTTTTATTTTGTATAGTTTAGAAACGGTGATGTATACAAATGCCCTGAGTGCTAAGGGCAACGTGTAAGGTATGTGTTTCTGATGTCCTGCTTATTACAGAATGTATTTTTTTTATTTCAGCTTATACATGAACAAATGTTAAGAATTCCCATTTAAAGTGGCTTGGGTTACCTTTTGGAGCAAAAAAAACCCTCCTAAAATTTGGATGGCTCTTTCCAACATCCTTTTGAAACTTTTCCAGTCTCTTATTTTGTACCTCCTAGGCCCTGTGAAGTTATAATTAATGAAATCTTGTCATCAGGAGCTTCCTATTAAATTAAATCATTTCACAGAGTTTTCTCTCCATTTAATTCTGTTTAGCTGAATGTTTACTGATGAGTCAATTAGCCACTACTTTGTTTGTTCAACTTAATGTCATCACATCACCATGAGATCACCACAGCAAACATTCATCAACAACAGCATTGTCATGTCTGGCTGGTTGCTACAGGCTGTCCTCAGGCTGTCCACATCCAGGAGGCTAGCTGGTCAGTGACCTTGGTCTGACTGCAACGTACCCAGGGGAACCCGTATGGGGCATGGGGGTTAGAAATGACTTTGTAACTGTTGGTGAGGATCTCCCCTCCATATGGTGCAACTCCTCAAGCATGACTTAAGGAGATAGAGCAGTTTGAAAGGCAGCCATGACAACAAACCAAGTCCAAGTGAGTTGGTGTCTGCAGGTGGAACAGGCCGTCTTGTGTGGTGAGAGTTACTGCAAGGAGAAGCTATGTTTTAAAGCATTGGCAATTATTAGGGAGCAAGGTAGTAGATATATCAATGGATATCAATATACCAGCTCAGGAGGTTCCGTATATATTGATATACTTCGTCAAACATAACTGGGCATCAGATCATTTAGTGTGCACTGAGTGGTACTACCATAGACTCCAATATTCTGGAGCTGAACAGAAGATGGTAAATGCATGTTAGTGTCACTCAAACCTAGTGGCTGAATTACTTCAAGTACAGTGCACATTTGCCAGGTCCTGTCTTCAGAGATTGTTTTCCCAAATATCTGTAAATGGACACAGTCCAGCTCAAGGTGCGCCCAGGTATATCAGGGAGTGATATGTTTCAGAGTTTTTGAAACAAAAGTACTGTAAATGTAGAATGCACTGGCTATTGTTTTGGCTGCTCTAAGCAGAAGGCACCACACATGTCAGTATGAGGCCAGGGTGGCTATGTTGGCATTCACACTAACATGTAGATCAGAAACCAATCAAGCTCAGGTGCTGAAGCCAGTATATTCTACAGAGAGGGCTACTAAAAGATGTTTTGGGCCCCAGAGCAAACCTTTATTGACTCCTGGCACTTCCAGTCCTGTTGCTATTTTACCTTGTGACCAGAATGCTGAAGCACCAACAGTCTGAAATTTGTACAACTCTGGGGAGCAAGTAGATCTTGTTACTTGATTTTTGCACAAGGTCAGTGGAGCAAATCTGAAGCCAAGCTTTTCAGCTGACTTTCCAAGCCATGTCAGCAACATCCAACAACACAGAGCCACCGCTGTTCTTGTCCATCCAGTGGAAGTGTAGGACTTCCTGTAGATTCACCTACAGATATCAAAATAAAGCTTTTTTTTGTTCAGTGAGGATAAGATCCTCTCACGGAGATGCTGAAAGTCTAAATCATTCTCCAGGAGCACCTGTCACCTTTCATGGTTTAAACAAGTAAGACAATTGGACTTCTAACCAAGAAACTTCATCTAGTTGGGCTGGATGTGGCTGGAGCATAGACTTGTGAGTGGCCCCTTAAAAAAGAGTGTTATTTTTCTCCTCTCTGCAAGCCTTTTAAAACCTAGTCATCCATCCCCAGATTTTAGCAAGGGCATAGGAAGAGCAATAAGCTGTTTCAGGGGGAATAAAAATTTGTGTTGATACCCAGTCATGAAGGATATCTAAGCTAACAAGGTCAAATGCTGTGATTTAGGGAAGTAAGGAGGAGAATCAAGCAGCTGCACAGCACCCACCACATGGTCTGTGTCCTCCATGTGGTGCAGGCTCTAGGTCCTAATAATATTCTGGCACCAATGCATATTAACAGTGCAATTTCAATAATCAGCATATTTTGTCAAATAATTGTTAGGCTGATGGTTATAAGAGGTGACACTGCCAATATCTCATAAAGGCTGAAAGAAATATTTCCCATTTCCACACTGCATAAACAAAGCATGCCAGACAACCTCAGGAATGCTAATGATCTCCAGCACTTTAGTATATTAAGTATTCATCAATTGAGCACAGACCACAACAATGTTCTGAGAGTCCTTAAACACATGAGAAACACATGAGAAATGATGTAAAGTTTATATGAGCTCATATAATCTTGGTTGGTTATAGAGTCAAGCATAAGATCATAGAAATCAGGTCATGTGTACCATATCTTTCCTACTAGAAGGTTGTGCCCTACATTATATTTGCTGGTGCCACATCCAGCCCAGATTTAATTGACTCAAGCAATGAGTCATCCACTGCTTCCCCTACGGCATTATTCCCCAATCTAACAGATGACATTGTTGGGATTTTTTTTCCCTGATAATCAGACTTCACTGTCCTTAATTTCATCCCATTATATAATACCTCACACTTATGCAGTAACTGCCATCCAAAAGCTTTACAAGTGTTAATTGAGTTTCATAACAGCCCCCCATGAAATAGATAAGTTCTGAGTCAGAGATGCAAAAACCTGAGTTACTTGCCGTAGGCCGCATATGGGATCATATCAAGCACAGCTGGGTCTACCTCATTGACTGGGAGCTGTTTGCATGCAGCTTATGAGATAATCAAGTCATAGGAGCTCTTTTCTAGGATGCAGCTCTAACATCTCTCCTACCAGTGTCTGTCTGCAGCATGAAAAACAGTTTACTCCTTCATTAATATTTGTGCCTTTCAAACATTCATATGTATATCTTTCCCTAGTCATTATTTTTATACTGTTGTGTTTTGCTCTATCTATAAATAAACCAAGCCCTTTATTATTTTGCTCTTTCCTCATGACTCTCTGATCTGCAGACATGTCTATGCAGGTTGTGTGCCCATAATTATACTCTGTGGAGTTTATGCAGATAAGTCATGCCGTGACTGTTAGCCTCCCGGCCTGTGACGCGATACGAGGGGCATAATCCAGCTGGCTGCTCCGGACTTTGTCAGCTGAGACACAGTAGCTTACTGTGCATGTGCTGTTATCCTATTGTGAAGCAAAGTAACATGGGTTCATGTGAGTCACCATCAACTGACCTTATTTTTCCACACAGTGCAGCAATGTATCTCACTGAGTTACCACATCTCAGATGAAGGACCCTGTCTAACAGCTGGGGGACAGGAACCTCTACAGGCCAGCACAGGCCTTCTGTCTGACAAACCCTTAATTTTCTTTAATTAATACATTTGGTTTTAGAATACAAAATTAGAAATGGCATTTTATTGCATGCATTAGCATAGAATCTCAGGTTTCTAGTGGAGGCAACTCAGGCAATATTCTAGATCATAATGCAAATGCAGGCAAGAACTAAAAATCTTCTGGCTACTTTGAAAACTAATCTCTTCTCTGATTTTCATCTTGCTGAACATAATTGCTTTCTAAGTATTTCTCTTCAGTTTACTTATTAGATTTTTGGTGATATTTATCTGACAACTGTTTTTCTAAATCAGATTTAACCTTATTGCTTATCTGTCTTTCTACACCTCCTCTCTCCCACATTATTTTGTAACTTCTTTCTGCTGTCCTCCCTGCTTTTGCTACCCTTTCTTAATGAATCAAAAGGTTGAGTGGATGATGGAGATTCCTGCCATGTAAAATTCAAGACGCTTTAACATGGCATAAACACATATTTGCAAAAATTTCTGAAGTGATGAACTGATTTCTAACTCAACATTTTTCTGTGTTCTGCTACACACAACTAAAAGCTTGTAATACATGCAAAGGTTGTCTCCTACAAGTAGGTTTTGGTACAGGATCTTCCCTGAAATAATCTTTATGCAATACCCATCACCACTTCTCCCTGCAAGAAACAGCAAACTCACATAAGGAAAATTAACAGTCCTCCCCTCCCTGGGCAAAACAGCCCTGGAATATAGGAAAGACCTTTCTTTCCAGAAAAAAAACAACAATAAGAGAGTTCAGGGTATGAACTAGTGGCTGTCACACCTGCATACCTAATGGGCGTTTCTGAGCTATTTACTTAACCTTGAAATTGCTTTCAAAAAGGTTCACAAAAACTGAGGCTAACATCTTCCATTAGCCAGCCCTGCAGCTCACAGACCTCGCAGAAAAATCTGCTACTTCTGCATAATTAAAGGATCTGCAAACTACCATTGAAGATAAAAAGATCAAGGGCTATCATAAATCTTGCTGCCTCTTGGGATGAGCTCACCAGCAGCAGAAAAAGATGTGTATTTCCTTCTATGAGGATTACTTGCTCAGGTATGGTACAGGAGTTTGATGGTTTCCTCTCCAGTATCTCTCATGGAGCTCTACTTAAGGACACAGCTGAGTCTCTTTTTCTAGGACAGTTCCTCTGTCCAAAAATGCTGTCAAATTATTTGCCTATCTGGTCTGACATTTAGTGAGGGACCACACTGAGCAGAGCTAGTGTGGAATTTTATTTATTTACTTTATAAGAAAGTGTTTATGGATCAACACTGAAATTTTCTCATGGAACTGTGTCAATTCAGATAAAGCTTTTGCCAGGAAAGTTTCCTACTGTCCAGAACCCAAGCTAGAGAGACCTGGGGAAGGGCAGAGGAATCAAGCTGACAGAAGCAGAGAATTCAGCATCTGTCTTCATATATTTTGCCCCTGATGACAATTGTAATTAGTAGGCCCCAGCCACACTACTTGCATCTCTTTTGACATTTTTTAGAAAATGCTGGAAGAAGTTAATATTTTTGCCCTTTGTTTCTTATTTTTACTACTGGAAGGGTTTGGATTGATCACCATGTGGAACACTGACAAACAGCAAAATATTTCTTGCTTTCCATCCATTCCTAACATTGTGTTTGTAATCAAGAACAATTTCTTCTTAGGACTCTGTGTAGTCTTAGGGAATCTGGAAGCAAAACTTCATACCTGTCTTACTCTACACTCTGCAGAGAAGCTTAGAAGGTGAAACCGTATGATCTTGACAATGCTTTTCTTGGCAGTTAACCCCAAATTGCTTCCTTCTTCCACCAAACTCTACTATTCTTTCTCCTCATTTGTGAAAGATGAATAAAATACTGGAAGAATCTGTGTACGGAAGTGCCATTTCTGGAATAAAAATTCAAACTTTACAAAAGGCTGTTTGGAGTGAAGAATTCATTTCATTGGCAGTGTAGACTGTGCAGTAAATAAGAAACAAGAGAGCAAGAGACCAGGCAACATCAGTTTTCTTTAAGAGAATGAAGAATACCTATTTCTGATCACTTCTGAACAAGCAAGTTTAACCACCCTTAGTTTTTAGTATAGATATGAGATAAAAGCTATGTTAAAACCAGATTAGGCTTTGTGGTTATTTTTTTGCGCTTGATGACATTAATTCCTCTTCTTTCTTCACTTAACATTAAATTACTGTATTTCCTTTTGAATCTTTTAAGAATATTAATAATGTTGATTAAAAGTTTTGAGCTCAAGCTTTATACCAGCCTGATCAACCATAAACTCTTTTCAGGTCAATAAATAATCTTTCTAAGTGGTTTGCAGAGAAAGCAAGCAAAAATTTTTCCCAGTTCAGTGTTATCCTTTTGGTGGGTTTTTGTTTTGTTTTGGTTTTGTAATATTTTCCTTTCAATTGTGCTAATGGTTTAGCACTAGATGAACCTCCAAAAATTGGAATCTTTGCTCTAGTAAATATACAAAACCTTGAAAACTCTTTCAGGACTGTTAGTCTCCTAAGTCAGCAAAATTCAGCACTGGGAAATCTAGGAAATTTCCACGTGTCCTACATTTATAGCCAGTTATCAGTTTCACTTCTCTGTGAAAAGTATGTTATTTTCCAGCTTATTAGATTGCATAAAATATCACTACACAAGCAGATAGGGAGCAGGAAAGGTAGACATGATGCTTTGACCCATTCTACTTGTGCAGGGTGATTGTCCTGTGACTGTAGTAACCTTTCATCCCCCTCACATGAGCTAATGCCTTTCCCCACCACAGAAGAGAGTGCTTAAAACACGTTCGATGCATCAGACAGCCAACAGCACATGGGATTACCACCCCTTTTAACATTCGAGGGAATGCAGTTGCTGCAGCTAGTTATGACTGCTTACAGGTAATTTCCAGTAATACTCATCTGGACGATCTTAGTTTCTTCATAAGAGCCAAATTTGGACATATTAAAAAGTAAAAGCAATGTAAAAGTCAAAGCTGAGAACGGCCAGATGTGTATTACTATAGGTCATTTCTGTGCCTTTCCTACTGGTTTTTGCCACACACATGCACATGCAAAACAAAACACATGAAAGTCAGTACTTATCATGTCTAACCCAGTTGGATCCTGCAGTCTTCAGCTACCATGAACTCCCAGGGAAGCATTAAATTGCCTCAACATAGGCTTCTCACACCATCTGAGATGCTGTAGAGATTATGGTATGACCTCCAGTTGTGGCTTTAGAAGCGTGTGGGTCTCCTACGGATCCTAAAGTCCTTTCTACCAGCTCTGTGTGGATGGCTTAGCTACCTTAGAGCATCTAAAATGTCCTATATTTTAGCAATGGGCCCCTGCTCCCAGTGTTGCAAGCTATGGAAAAGATATTTTCACTTTCAGGAGAATCCCCAAGTGTGAGAGGTGGGGATGAGGCAAAATCTCATCAGAGGCAGGTTTTCTTTTGCAGATGTGACAGAGGTTTGGTGCCCTGCATTTCAGCGAGACACCCATTGCCTTTTCTGTACATCTACTGGGGTAGTCATAACTACAGCGAGGTAAAGGACTTCCATGAAACTGCCTACTGTCCGGGGCTTTCTTCACATCCGCAATTAGACTCCTTGGGAGCTACTCTATAAAGCAGAAACCGCCTCTGTGCCTACTGTGGCTTGGAAATTCAACCTGGGACATCCATCCCTTGGGGGTAAATGCACCAACATGCCCTGTCTGGGACTGCAGAGGGGTGTGACATACAGTGCACAGGGCTGCATGGGGCTCTCCTGGTGAGAAGAGGGTGCCATGGCCATTGCACACCAGCCCCTGCCCTCCCTGCAGCACTCATGGTGGCCCTCCAACCAAGCAGCCCAAGGAGAAAATCCAGGAGAACAGTTCCCCCCCAGGCAAATCTGCTGCTCAGGCCAGCAGCGGTCTGGCTTTCGGCTGACATCACGGCAAGGCCAGACTGAGCGCAGCCCTGTAAGTGGAGCTGTGGGAGCACAGGGGAAAATTCTCACCTAGAAAGCCTTAAAAGAAAGGTGCAATCTCAGCTCCTTTACAGTCAAAGTGGGATTGGGGATAATTTAAAGCTGTTCAGCTTTTAAAGAAAAAAAAAATTACATTCACCCTTTTTTTCCCTCTATACTTTCGTCTGGTGGAAAATCTGATTCAAAAGGGAGTTGTGTGCTTCGGAAAATCTGGCTAGTGTGTCAGTTGACTTGAAAAAAGAGTGGAGAACAAAAAAGCCAAGCTCCCATGCTCATGATGACCCTTAAGGGAACTTAATTAAAGGTGATGGTGAAAGAAAGGTAAGCAGTTAAGTGTCTACACCAGACAGGGTAAAGTAAGCCAGACTACTCAACACCTGTAAAGATAATGTTTGTCTCTTGCTCCCATCTCTCTTTCCTTTCTCCATCCCCACTCTCTCTGCTGAAGGTGAGTGGTAGAGCAGGGGAGGAGGTAAACAGCAGGCAGCAGTGCCATTTCTCAAGTCCTGTTTCCCAGGGAATTGCTCTTCCAAAATTTTGATTTCACTCTGCTTCTTTTCTCTCATATCAGGAACCTGGCCCAGAACTTGCCTGCCACTTACCAAAAATGAAAATAAAAGGAAAGAAAGAAAGAAATCCTGTGCAGATGGGGTCATGTTCCAGTGAACTCATTCTAAACATAACTTTTTCATTTCAGCACTCCTGCTCTGACAGCATCTGAATTCCCTGCCCACCTGGTGGCTCAGGGCTTAATGTCTCTATTCCCATCACTCTCCAGCCCTATAAAGAAAAACCTCTGCGGCATACAGCAATCGGATAACAGGCTTCATGGGGCTGAGTCTTAGGACTTTTCATCTAGGTTGAACAATTAACCTGCCATCATTCTGCTTTGCCTCCTGCCATTCCTATTCTCTATTCTCCACTACAGAAATCTGGATTTCCTCTCCATTTTCACACTGCTTCATTAAAATCTGTCTTGGGCCACCTTCCCCTACAGCTGCCTATGGATACTCCATACCCTTTCACAAGAGGGACCAGGCTGCAACCAGCCCTGGCTGTTCTGGGAGGAGGGTGAGCAGCCCACAGCCAGAGAAAAGCAACAAGACAACAGACAGTAGCCTTGTTTAAAACATAGCTTTTCTGTGCTTTGACTAGTGCTAGTTTGGGGAACTGCAAACAGCATAAGATGGCTGTGAGCTCATTACAGCTGGTGAAGATGAAATTGTATGGATCTGATAAAACTGGAGGTGGGGGGACATGCCCTGTCTCTTCTTTTTTTTAGAAACTCTTTTCTGCCTTTCTTTATCTAAAAAGGAGTTGATATCTTAATTTTGGTTTTACACACCATTAATACACAGGGCAGGGAGTCAGGACTATTCCCAGCATAGGATTTTTGCGTGACCTTGATAAGTTACCCTAATGGGATCATGCTGATGCTCAGTAACTCTGAAAATGAGGCCATGGAGGTGCCTAAATATGGATCAGATGCCCACATTTCAAATGCTGAACTTAACCACTTTGCCCTTCAATTTCCCTACTTACAAGAAATCAAGCTAATAACATTTTATCAGGCTCAATACTTTCGTGAGGAAAGACACTGCAGTGACTGGCATAAATTTCTAGCACAAGTATGTTAATTCATTTTTTAAAGGCCATTTAGGATGGTAAGATGAAGGTGCTATATAAATGCAAAATATCTCACAAAATTTTTGTGTTTTTCTTCTCTGTCCAAATATATAGTTCATACTTGGAAATGTGTATATCAGATCTCTGTCTTATTAAATATAGAGTCAAGAAAGTATTTCAAAGCAAATGGATTAATATTAGCTTATTTGCCTGTGATAAAAATATTAATAACTGCAATACAGGTAAAGAATGAGAAACAAATAGATGTTACAGAAAGCAACTTCCATTTGGAAGACGTGCTCAAAGTATCACACTAATGAAATGTCATAGGCTTTCTAAAAATTATAGATCATAAGTTTCTGACACAGAAGGTTACTTTGCTTTGGACTTCATATGATGGATAAAGACAAATTAATCACTGGAGTAGAAGTTGGTCGTTGCCTAGGAACCAATGATCATGACCTCATTGCATTCAATATACCCAAACAAAGGATAGCCCCGAAGAATAAAATATATGTGATGCTTCAGAATGGCTACTTCCAAAAATCTAAAGGAAACTCTGAACTACATTAGCTGAAAGGAAGGCATCTACTTTAGGGAAATATTTTAAAGGAACTATACTTATACAACTTTCTATTGAGAGTCCTAGAAGAGTGATCTTTGTGCCAGTGATGCTAATTTTTAATGAACCTGCTGATGATAATGATGTTTCAAAGGACTGGAAGATACTCAGTTTGAAAAAAAAACAGACAAACAGAAATCTGGGTAACTACAGGTTGATTAGTTTAACATTGTATCCAGGCAAAATAATGGAAAAGGTAGTATGCACTTCAGAATTAATTCATGTCAATCAAGTAGCTGCTGTAAAACAAACAAAAACCCAAACAGGTCATAGTCTTTCAGATTACAAATTCAGATGGCAAAAGTTATTTACAGATGTGACTTATTTGGGAATATTGTTAGTCATTTAAAGTAATAAAACATAATATTCTGGATAAAAATAACATTTTTCATCTCTGGAGCACCTATTTAATGGATCTAAGAAATGGTCAAATGACAGCTCTTGAGCACTGATTGGGAAAACTCAGTGAAAGGCTGTGTTCCTAGTGGTATTCTGTGAGGATTGTTACTATGCCTCACATTATTCAATATTATTATGTTACTCAAGAGTAATAAGAACAAATTTGGTGCTTACTTAGAGATTAGTGGAACAATGTAACATGATGGGGACAAGACATTTATTTAGAACAATCCGTTTGTTCAATAAACTGGGATCTACTGAAAGAAAATATATTTTAATACAGGGCAAAAGAATAAGTCTCCTAACTGCTGCTAAAAGGTGTGGCTATAACATCTGACCTAGCTGCAAGTTGCTGTTAGTTGGAAAGTTTTATAGAGGAAGGATCAGCTTTTAGCTTTCCCATCTTTGTCCTCTGTCCCTAAGCCTCTCTGGTAAGAGAGCAGGCACTGGGCTGGCTGAAATTGCCATTTGCCCAAGCACAGCTGTCCTTATATTTTAAATGGAAAATCATATGTCTAGGGTCAAGGAACAGGTATGGTTCAAGCAATGGCTAACTGGTTCAAATACACAGGAGATCAGACTAGATTTCTAGTTGTTTCTTCTAGTCCTAAATCCTGTAAATCACAAGCAGCCTAATGTGTAAAATGGTCAGCAAGGAGGTAGCTAAATGTTTTGCTTCAGTGTATATGTTGTATAAGAGAAAGCAGTATCTTCACCCCAAAGCCTGGCACAAGGGACCATTCTGCTGCTGCACGGGGCCAGTGTGTGCAGAGCCCAGGTGCTGGGGTGGTTCGGGTCCCAGACACCACCCGGACGGAGCAGGGCAAGCTGCAAACCTCCAAAGTGAACCACCTTCCAAACAAGGATTTTTGGATCTCTGCTTGCAATTCAGTCCTTAATGTCACCTTCCCCCATCCCAACTCAGAGCTGCCCTGGATGCCTTAGCAAGTCAGAAATGGTACCTTGTTACTTCCTAGAAACCACATGTGGCATTACTGTTCTTCCCTTTCTTCAAGTCAACACTTTGCAGGGGATCTGAGTGAACTGGGAAGAAGAAAGAACATTAAGTTAACTTGTAGGACTCTCATAAACTTTTAATGCAATCCATGTTTTGCCACACATCTACAATGTAACAACATGGTTAATTTGCATATCTATCCCATTCCTTGCACATCCTCAATGCTTTATATAAGCACTGTAACGTCAACATCATTGGAATACGTATTCTTTGCCACAGTTTCTGTGTCAGTAAAATTTTTGCTTTTTTGGCATTTTTGATGAGTGGAGATTTTATCAGGTCTGTAAAGTTGCTCAGAGCCCCGTCCAGCCTGACCTGGAATGTTGCCAGGGATGGGGCATCCACCACCTCTCTGGGCAACCTCTTCCAGTGTTTCACCACCCTCAGCGTCAAAAATTTCTTCCTTCTATCTAGTCTAAATCTACCCCCCTTTAGTTTAAAGCCATTCCCCCTTGTCCGGTCACAAGAGGCCCTGCTAAAAAGTTTGCCACCATCTTTTTGATAAGCCCCCTTTAAGTACTGAGAGGCTCCAAGAAGGTCTCCCCGAAGCCTTCTCTTCTCTAGGCTGAACAACCCCAACTCTCTCAACCTTGCTTCATAGGAGAGGTCTTCCATCCCCCTGATCATTTTCGTGGCCCTCTGCTGGACCTGCTCCAACAGGTCCGTGTCTTTCTTATGCTGAGGGCTCCAGAGCTGGATGCAGTACTCCAGGTGGGGTCTCACCAGAGCAGAGGAGAGGGGCAAAAAAAGGAAAGATTTCCCCATCTTGAGATGGCACATCTGCTCAGTAAACTTGGCACTAGTCTTTAGTAGTTTTGTTCTTTTTTCTCCCAACACCTGCCACAACCCCAACACCTGCAAAGACAAGCCAGACATAGCAACATTAAATGGACATTAGCAATGTGTATTGCCAATTCTCAAATCCAGGTTGTGTCAGGAAAGAACAGAAAGGAGGGTCTGAAAAGTAAGCTGACCATGAAAAAAAATAACCAAAATGGGTCAAGCCAGCATAGTGAGAGATCTTCCTCAAAGAAAATGTAATGACAACACTGAAACATTTAAAATAGTCAAAACAGGAAAAAGAGTTCAACTTAAGTGTAATCATGCCACAAGACATGATTGCCAACAAGAGTTGTCCGAATAGCTCTTGGATCAATTCTCATGATGCTACTTAGAGTAATGTCAGAGCTTACTGGTCGTCTTCCAGAGAATCTACCAGCTGCCCACTATCAACATTGCAGCACTCATACACTCGTCTTTTCCTCTTCGTTACAAATCTGACTGCTAGTGCTTTAAAAGCTCTCTTCCCCCAAACAGTAGAGAACCTATTTTTGTGCAGTTATATTAATAACAGTCATTTTATTAGCAAGTACTTGACCTGTTGCACACACTTACAACTATATGAATTCTTAAGTATTTCAAATAAACTATTCTTAATTATCACACTATTAATATGTTAGTAAAAAAAGACAACTATGATATATCGTATCCTGAGTACTATATAATACTACTTGCAAATAACATTTATATGAAACACATTCTCCGTGGAAATGTAGCATTCATTTTGCACTGTTTAAAACTGTGTCACACTGCTACAGCACACCAAGGAGCTGGTGTTGAAGGAGGACACAGCTAAAGAGTCATAGAATCATAAAATAGTTTGGGTTGGAAAGGACCTTTAAAGGCCATCTAGTCCAAACCCCCTGCCACGGGCAGGGACATCTTCAACTAGATCAGGTCGCTCAGAGCCCCGTCCAACCTGACCTGGAATGTTGCCAGGGATGGGGCATCCACCACCTCTCTGGGCAACCTGTCCCAGTGTTTCACCACCCTCAGCGCAAAAAATTTCTTCCTTCTATCTAGTCTAAATCTAACCTCCTTTAGTTTAAAGCCATTCCCCCTTGTCCGGTCGCAACAGGCCCTGCTAAAAAGTCTGTCCCCATCTTTTTGATAAGCCCCCTTTAAGTACTGAGAGGCTGCAAGAAGGTCTCCCCGAAGCCTTCTCTTCTCTGGGCTGAACAACCCCAACTCTCTCAACCTTTCTTCATAGGAGAGGGGTTCCATCCCCCTGATCATTTTTGTGACCCTCCTCTGGACCCGCTCCAACAGGTCCGTGTCTTTCTTATGCTGAGGGCTCCAGAGCTGGACGCAGTACTCCAGGTGGGGTCTCACCAGAGCAGAGTAGAGGGGCAGAATCCCCTCCCTCGACCTGCTGGCCATGCTTCTTTTGAGGCAGCCCACGATGCAACTGGCCTTCTGGGCTGTGAGCGCACATTGCTGGCTCATGTGCAGCTTTTCATCCACCAGTACCCCCAAGTCCTTCTCGACAGGGCTGCTCTCAATCCCTTCATCCCCCAGCCTGTATTGATACTGGGGGTTGCCCCGACCCAGATGCAGGACCTTGCCCTTGGCCTTGTTAAACCTCATGAGGTTCACGTGGGCCCACTTCTCGAGCTTGTCCAGGTCCCTCTGGATGGCATCCCATCCCTCAGGCGTGTCGACCACACCACTCAGCTTGGTGTCATCTGTAAACTTGCTGAGGGTGCACTCGATCCCACTGTCTATGTCCTTGATGAAGATATTAAACAGTACCGGTCCCAGTACAGACCCCTGTGGGACACCACTTGTCACCATTGAGACACACACACACACACCCCCCCCACTCATCTGGACATTGAGCCGTTGACCGCTACCCTCTGGATGTGACCATCTAACCAATTCCTCGCCCACCAGACAGTCCACCCATCAAATCTGTATCTCTCCAGTTTAGAGAGAAGGATGTTGTGAGGGACTGTGTCAAAGGCCTTACAGAGGTCCAGACAGACGACATATGTAGCCCTTCCTGCGTCCACTGATGCAGTCACTCCATCATAGAAGGCCACTAGGTTAGTCAGGCAGTACTTGCCCTTGGTGAAGCCATGCTGGCTGTCTCAAATCACCTCCCTGTCCTCCATGTGCGTTAGCATGGCTTCCAGGAGGACCTGTTCCATGATCTTCCCAGGCACAGACGTGAGACTGACTGGCCTGTAGTTCCCCAGGTCTTCCTTTTTTCCCCTTTTGAAAAATGGGGGTTATGTTTCCCCTTTTCCAGTCAGTGGGAACTTCATCAGACTGCCATGACTTCTCAAATATGATGGGTAGTGGCTTAGCAACTTGATCGGCCAGTTCCTTCAGGACCCGTGGATGGATCTCATTGGGTCCCATGGACTTGTACACCTTCAGGTGCCTTAGATGGTCTTGAACCTGATCTTCTCCCACAGAGGGCAGCTCTTCATTCTCCCAGTCCCCACCTTTGCCTTCTGTGGCTTGGGCGGTGAGGCTTGAGCACTTGCCAGTGAAGACCGACGCAAAAAAGTCATTGAGTACCTCCGCCTTCTCCATATCCCAGGTAACCAGGTCTCTCATTTTGTTCCAGAGAGGGCCCACATTTTCCCTCATCTTCCTTTTATCCCTGATGTACCTATAGAAGCTTTTTCTTGTTGCCCTTGACGTCCCTGGCTAGATTTAATTCTACCAAGGCTTTAGCTTTCCTAACCTGATCCCTGGCTGCTCAGACAATTTCTCTGTATTCCTCCCAGGCTACCTGTCCTTGATTCCACCTCTGTAGGCTTCCTTTCTGTGTTTGAGTTTGTCCAGGAGCTCCTTGTTCATCCATGCAGGCCTCCTGGCGTTTTTGCCTGACTTCCTCTTTGTTGGGATGCATCGCTCCTGAGCTTGGAGGAGGTGGTCCTTGAATACTACGCAGCTTTCCTGGGCCCCTCTTCCCTCCAGGGCTTTGTCCCATGGCACTCTACCAAGCAGATCCCTGAAGAGGCCAAAGTCTGCTCTCCTGAAGTCCCGGGTAGTGAACTTGCTGTGCGCCCTCCTCGGTGCCCTAAGGATCTTGAACTCCACCTTTTCATGGTCACTGCAGCCCAGGCTGCCCTTGAGCTTCACATTCCCCACCAGCCCCTCCTTGTTGGTGAGAACAAGGTCCAGCATAGCACCTCTCCTCGTTGGCTCCTCTACCACTTGGAGAAGGAAGTTATCATCGATGCATTCCAGGAACCTCCCGGATTGCTTATGCCCTGCCATGTTGTGCCTCCAACAGATGTTGGGGTGGTTGAAGTCCCCCATGAGGACCAGGGCTTGTGAGCGTGAGGCTGCTCCTATCTGTCTATAGAGGGCCTCATCCACTCCGTCTTCCTGGTCAGTTAGCCTGTAGCAGACCCCCACCGTAATGTCACCTGTCCCTGCCTTCCCTTTAATTCTGACCCATAAGTTCTCGGTCGGCTCTTCATCCATCCCCAGGCAGAGCTCCATGCACTCCAGCTGGTCATTGACATAGAGGGCAACACCCCCTCCTCGTCTCCCCTGCCTGTCCTTCCTAAAGAGCCTGTATCCCTCCATCCCAACACTCCAATCATAGGAGCCATCCCACCACGTCTCCGTGATGCCAACAAGGTCGTAGCCCTGCAGGCGTGCGCACGTCTCTAACTCCTCTTGTTTATTCCCCACGCTACATGCATTTGCATAGAGGCATTGAAGTTGGGCCCCCGATGAAGCTGTCTTACTGGCTGGAGTTCCTTTGTGCTGCTCTTCAGGCACTTTCCTGCTGACCTGTGATCCTTCTCCAGGCTCTGGGCATCTATCGCTGGCCCTGGCATCAACCTGGTAGGAGTGGGATGGATTGAGGTTCCCCTCCCTGTGGGAGGGGAAAGCTGTGACTAGATGCAATAAAGCACAGGAGATATAAATGCTGACAAGGGAAGGTATGGAAAGGACCTCAAGCAATTCATTTAGAAACTTTGTGTCTGGTTCTTGCCCACCTTGCACTTTCAGAAGTCATTGGAAGGTTGAGCACCAAGACTGCAAAGACCAAGGCATACCTGCCCAGCTGATGTTTTACTGCACACAGCTCATCTGCACTTGGAATCACTGAGCAGCGATAGTGTGAAAGGCACCATGTCATTTTAACACTTTTACAGATAAGGCTAAAAAATTCAAAAAATAGTAGAGCATCATGGCAGGAAACTCACTGTCCTACAAGTGAACAAAATACAAGTCATTTCTGCAAATTATTTCTCAAATCAGTCACTAGATTTAAAGAGAAAAACAGAACTGAAAATCTGGATAACGGCAAAGGTTGAACTACTTCTGACAATAATTGGCAGTGGAAAAATGCATATGCTGTGGATGAAGTCCTGGCTTCGCTAACTGTGACAGCAGATCTTTTAAATGAGCTCTTTTAGGATTAGAATTTGACCCTAAATAGCTACACAATGCAAATAAATGAGTCATAGATAACTATAAGGACTTACAAAAGAAATTGAAAGCTGAAACAGAGAAAAATAAGCAGGAATGACACAAAACTTACCGTGTTTACTGTGATTTTTAGAAAGCAGTGGTGTCTTCAGCCATACCTCCCTACAGAGTCCAAGGAAAGAAATAAGTAGGAATCATTTTTTCAATGTAATTGCATTCTTACATATTTATTTTACTCAATTGCCTTTCAAACACCCTGTGACCCACTGTAGATCTGTGGCACATCAGCACATATTTAACTATCTGGCTGAACTGGGGACTTCTCATGCAAGAAAATGAATTGCACCCATAGAGCACTGCAAAAGAGTCACAGAGAGGCATGGATTAATGGGAGGGGTGTCTACAGCAGCATCATCTGCCCACACCACCCCTCACCCTCTCAGTGGCACCCACTGCTGGTGCACAGGTCTGGTACCACACCACAATCACGGCCTCATGGTGCCATCGTCTCCTCAATCTGAGCAGAGCAATGTGCCGGTAAATCCTACCTGAGATGAGATGCTGCATCTCTTTACTGGGGCTCAACGACACTAAAAAAGATACACAGGAGGTAAGTACTAAAGGCAATTGCTTTATTCGAGCAAGGGGAGTTGCTCTACATCAAACACTTTTGGACCTCCCAATGTTCAGCTGATACATTTTACATTTTTCTCAAATAATTTCAGCTTTTCACCTATATTTAGGGATAGAGAAAGGGAGGGGTGACTTTCCACAGCGCTGGCTTACAAACCGCACCAAAAAGAGCTCAGTGGAGCTTCAAGCACGATCTGAAACCAAAGATAATTTACTGGGTTATTTCATTACAAAATAAATTGTTTATGATACTTTTTGAAACACCCACGCCAGTGTCCATGAAAACAGAATGCTGTATTTATGAGGCAACCCTTATGAGAGGTAGTATAATTTTAGTGTCTTATACTTGAACTATGCTAAAAATATATTACTTTGTCATCACGGAACAGTTATAGTAAAAAAAAAAAAAAGCAAGATCACAACCTTGAAGACTGGATAGTTCTGAGCAGCTGCGAATTAGGCAAGGAGTTGCAGCACGTTGTTCTCTGCTGGTCTGGTGGTGCACAGTTAAAAAGCTACAGCAGCCGCCCAGCCTGTTGCCTGTTTGCCCAGCCCAGTCCACAGCAAACTGCCTTCCCTCTCATGCTGGGCTCTGCCAGGCTCCTGTAACCTTTGAAACTCTGAAGCAGCTACAGGGATGGTGGCAGGAAGCAGGGGACATGTGTCAAGCTCGATGAGTCCCTACGAAACCCTTGGGGTCACAGTTCTACCTGGTTCCCCCACTGGTCTGCAAATGCAATGGGCAGAAGTCCAAGCGAAGCGCCTGCTGCATGCCGGCGGCGAGGTGATGCGTTCCCCTGTGTCAGATTTCTGGAACACAGTGGTAGCAGCTGAAAACAGTCAGAAGGGTTTAAGTATGTGCACAATCATCAGAAAGCGAGGGAGAGCGCCTCCGCTAATGAGAGAGAAGGTAAATAGAGCCTGAGAAACTGGAAACATTCTTTGGTTTGGCTTACAGCAGGGAAAAAAAATCTTAAAAGGCATTGTGCACAGCGAAGAGGCCATTAATCATGGGAAATGCACTTCCTCAAGTACAGTAGGGACATGTGGGAGCCTGTCACTTTTCAGACCATTACTCAAGAGCTTTCCAGAATTTCAGAATATGCTGATCCTTCCTCGAGGCCCAGGTGACATGGTGTGGCAACGGAGTAATGGATTTGACAATGGTGGCATAGAGCTTTGTTGGGCTGGAGAAAGACATCATTCCTAGGCTTTGGAAGCCCACCACAAATTCGACCCAGGTGCCCTGCCTGGCTTGGCACAGCTGTCCCTTCCCATATATCCTGCTGGCCACGTGCATGAGATAAGTGACCTGGGAACTTGCTGAACTGTAAATCAGTCTCCATTCTGGGCACTTTCCACATGATCATCAAATCCTGGAGCAGATATATCCTGCTATGGCAATAATTAAAAAAATGACAGAAATATTTTAGAACCAGTGGGCAAATTGTCATGCCTGTATCAACATCTGAAAAGAGCCATCTACTTAAACTTTAAAAGTATCTCTCTGCCTTGGCCTTTGAACCTAAAAACCCAGAGGCAGATGCAGTATTTGCATTGTACAGCCAGTGATGGGCTATAAACTGGGAACTCTACATGTCTGTGGGAGCTGGAAAAAATAATCTCTGCTGGCAGTCACGTATTAGGGCTTGACAGGTTTTAAAAGTAACAATGTCATACAAAGCATCATGGTTTAGTAGTAATACCAGGCCCTTATTTGTCAGTTGACCACATTTCCTAATACTGTTCATGCAAAGGTCCTACACACAAATTCAGTCTTCATAATACCCCACTGAACTGAGAAAAATTCACTCTAAAACAAAACTCTTTCACAAAATCCCCAACAAGGCAGTAAAAAGCTCCAGCAAGCATCAAGGAACAAGTCCAGAGAAGTTTTTTCCACCCTGTGGTTTTGCCTCTAACATATAGGTAGCAATCATATTTGTTCCTACATTTTTGGACGACATTTCTCTGTTAGAAGTGCAACAAACCTGTTCTGCTGGAGAAACGGTAGGAGGGAAAGTTTTTCCAAGAAGCTGTACACATTAAAATGAGCCAACCGCATGCTGCATGAAGTTTTGCTAGCAGGAGCTGGGCTTTTTGTTCGTGACACCAGCCATCAGTGAGACTCGGTGCTATCTTCTCTAACCCCATGGGTTTGTCCACGAGTTGGCATTGGCTGCACGTTGCTGCCTCCCTGCCAGCACAGCTTTCTGTGGCTGCCCAATTGTCTAAATGAAGAGGAGGGAAATTATAGCGGAGAGCCATCAGCTCTGTATGAAATTGAAAATGCTTTTCCATGTTCATAGCACTAACGCCTTCGTAAAATCCCAGGTACAGAATGGATGGCAAAAACTCAGTTTTGAAATGAGCAGGCAGAGTTAAGGAAAGTGCCTTTTTAACTGCTGCCACAAACATTGTTGACAGCTAAGTGACACCGGAAATCCAAAAGGAGGGAGGGCACAGCAGAGCTCATCAGTTTAACTCTTTATCGGAGCACATTTAGTGGCACTTTATGTTCAGCCATGTGAACTTTGAAATACCTAAGTTCAAATTTCACCTTCAGACTTCCCATCTGTTCTTGTTTCATCCTCAGACTTTCCATCTGCTCCCATCTAGGCCTTCCTAATGCCATGCCCAGTCAGACGGTATGGTTTTACCAGGTGCTTCTGTCTTGGAAATTTTATGGCATATAAGAAACAATAAAAATTTATGTTGTACATGTTACTTGTGTTAATTAATTCCATTGCACAACAATGTTTTTTAAATGATATTGTCCAGAAAGTCTGTTAAAATCTACTGTAGACAAATATGGCAATATTTTATAGCTCCTAGTGCCAGATGGGTTTGGAGTTCAGACATTTGCGCTAATGCATTTTGCACTTAGGTGTTGTGCTGGGAAAAATCGACTCCTAGTGACAAAGAGTTAACATTAAAATATTACTGTTAGCTAGGGGCAGTGAATGTAAGGTGGAGGTGTGTTTTCCTGTACTAATTTTTGCTGGAAAGGAGTACATGATAAGCTGTTAGTGTGCCATTTTACAATTTTTTTTAAAAGTGAAATATGTTATTTCCTAGTACTAATATGTAAATATTTTCACGTCTGGAAGAGCAAGAATGTGCTGGCTAACAACCAAAGATGTGCTGGATAAAATCCCCTCCACCTGTTCGGGGGCCATTGCGCTAGAAAAGAAAGATCATTAAATCAGCAGTGTTAAGTCCCATATCATAGCAAGTTTAGTAAGAATAATTAGTGTATTAAAGACAGATTCACTATCCAAGGGCATTCCTATAATTTCTTGCTTCAAATCACTGAACTCAAAGCCAACAGATATTCTGAACTCCGAGTGCAAACAGTGGGTTACACAGTGGGGCTTGTTTTGGACAGTGTTTTTTGTTTGCTTGTTTGTTCCACGAGACTGAGTAAACAAGGCTTTATGCCAAGTGAGAGTTTCCTTCCCTCGATTTTGCTCCCTCCCAAGCACTCTAGCGGCTGTGCCTCCTACACATGAGGAATCCAGAATGAGCCCAGGGATTTCACATTTGAACCCAAATGCTGTTAGATACCAGACAACAAGGACTTCCCCCCCAACAGCAGATTCAAAAGCAGCCTCCTGCAAAAGCCTCTGTCATCTCCATTGCCACGGGAAGCTCCCCAATGGACAAACAGAATTTGTTTTTAAGCGGATCTCCATCAACATCACATCACAAGGGTTAAAAGGTGCAGAGTTGTTGACAGGGGAATGGCTCTCAGCAATAAAAATGGAAAGAGTAGCTTGTCTCATTTTCCTCAGAAAAAGAGATGCTCTGGAAGGAGGACAGGGAAAGGACAGGGGGTGCAGACTGCAGTATCTATTCAAGTGAACATAAAGCTCGGGTATTATCTTGTCTAACAATTTTTGGAAGCTGACAAATAGTTACAATTAATGCCGTTCATTTGCTCAGAGGTTCAAACAGGAAATTGTATCATTGTGAGAATGGGCATTTACAATAATGCTGTGATTCAAGAATACTTTTGTGAATAAAAGAAATAAGTAGAGTTTCCTGCTATTTGTGCTTTTATAATATGTCATGCTTATAAATCCTCACACAGCTGTGGGTATTTGTCATGATAATCGCGAATCTTCATACTTTCCTCAAATTTTAGTGCATGTGATTTGTTCCTGCAAATGATGCCAATACTGCAATTATCCCTATACTTTTTTCCATATTATTTTGTTTTTAAAGTCACAATCTCATTTCAAGGGAGAAGAGACGATACCTGTGTGAATTATTGACTAATTGTGATGCACAAGTAAAGACTATACAGATATAATAACCATCTTACAAGCAACCCACAGACTAAAATCTGTTTTCATAAACTATTCAATGAATATTTATGCATAACAAGCATATTCATGAACAGGGAAAAAGGCTGAATTTGCAATTACTATTTGTGTTGAATAATTTTGATTTACGAATGGGGACATTTTGTTCGAGTTTGCTAATTATCAGTTGGTTTGCGTGCCTGTGAACTAGATTATTCTAACACAAATTGGGAAAACAAGTTAATATCCAATGCTTCCCATAAGTTTTGAGGCTCTTCATCTATTTTTTTAATCTTCTAAAGCATCTTAGATAATACCTGATTACCTAGTTGCAGGTAAGCATCTTCCTGAAACTGACACACAGTTTATCTTTAATAGGTATTAATATGATCATGATCCATTACCATTTCACTCATTGGTTTTTATTTCAGTAATGATGAGGCTAAAGGACTCTGAGAATTAGTTATAGGATACGGACCCTTTCTTTTCTGACCAGTTTGGACACATCCCAGGTTCACAGTAGCCAAAAATTGCTACCGTCTGTTGGCCGACAAATAACTTACAGTATGTGAAATGAGTTTGTGGCCAAATACAGGCGTCTCTCACACACTGCAATTAAATATATTGCCAACTTGTCACGAGTGTATTGTGGAATTACTCCCAGAGAAGGTGGTGAAAATCCCATCAGGTTAAGTGTGCCGTTGAGGAATCCACTGGCAAAAACAGGAGACAGTATGTTCCCAGGAGCAATCCCATACCAACAGCAAAGGGTTGGAGAAACTTGGTGGGTCCATTGCTGTGATTCTGCTGCTGGTTATCAGCAGATTAATCTGAATGGAAACCTAATATCGAGGCTACTCTTTTTTTCTTTTTTCCTTTTTTTTTTTTTTTTAGTACATGCAAGTTCTCAATACAGGGCCTTCCTGGGTGTTTTAATAAGGCATAAGTCCCACTGCAGCTTAATTGCATTTTACCATAAAGAGATGGTAGAAGCCATGTACCTCCACCTCCCAGGTGCCAAGCTGGCCCCCACCGGTTCCTGTCTTCCCCTTTGGATAAAGCGCCTCCTCACACTCCTTGCCATTTTTCTTCAGCTTTTGCTAGGGGTTACTTCTCTTCCCTCCTGACCCACGCAGGTCTGCTACCTCCAGTTCTGTGGCAAGCAGCTTGCATGCCTCTGTGCCGTCCTCCATCCCAAAACAAACAAGATTAAAAGCTCTTGCTTTCTGACATGAAGACTGGCTTTGTCTGTGTGTAGGAAGGAGAGTGATATTTATACTCACATGTCATAAAATCTTAAATTTTCACACAGGAAATCAAAATCTTGGAAAGTGCACACACATAGCAACACTGTCTAAAATAAGTCATTCTGTTGCTTTGTGTCTTCTAGCTTCCCTGGCCTGAGATTGGAAAAAACAAATTTGTGAATGCAGGTGGGCACAGGAGGGAAAGGAGGCAGCTAGTGTGCTTGGGTAGAAAAGTAGGGTGCCACGGTCCCTTTGGAGGTACTTGGCAGAAGCCTCACAGGTAGCAGACCTCTGGTGAAGCCTCCCAGCCATCAACAGCTAACAGATCAGGTCCATGCTAAGAAAAGTGGGTTCATAAGGAACAGCTCATTGGTCAAATCTGTGAAAAACAAGCAAAAACAGAAACACAGATTTGATTACACTCTCTCAGGACTAGGAGAAAATTTCTCTTCAAATCCAAAGATTCCCCCTGCCAAAGCATCAGTGAGAGCGGTGAAGGCAGAGCAGGACTGGGAACACAGTGAGAGCCTGTGCTGATCAGGGCTGGTTGTGTGCTTGTGCTGCTCTCTCCCACATCACCTGGATCCTTCTCCTTTCCGTCATGGAAGCATTAAAAAATGCCCATCTTTCTGCAACATGAGGCAAGAGGCACTCCCAACCTCAAAAATCTCCTTGAACTGATTTTTTTTTCTTCCAGCTATATCTAATGATCATGGGATCTTTTAAAATATTTTCAAAGGTTCCTCAATTACTCAGACAAGCACTCTTACTTGTTCTGTAAGTCCCATAAACCATAACAAAAGTATCCAGTGTTTTTAATTCTTGACACTTTCAATCTTTTCTTGCTTCCTCCAAGTTGTAATTATTCCCTGGGAAACACTTTAAGTTTAGAGAATGTCTTGATCGCTAAAACGATGTCAATATATTACAGTACTAGATTCAAAATTAATCCAGCAGGAGATATATCAACTCTAATTAGCATTTACTGCATTTTTAATTCAGTACAAAGACTTTCCTGGAATCAAACACATCATCATAATTTTAATAATTCACAGTGACCCTCTGGGACCTAGAAGTGAAGTGAAAAACAAAGTAACATTGTCTTTTGTTATTGCTGTATGTTGTGTAAGGATGATGGGCAGGGTCTGGATGATGGCAGTTGTTTTATAACAGAATTCTTTCTTGATGTTTTTTTTTTTCTTGTTTTCTTTTTTATAAATAGAAGTCTTTCAGTTCTGTCTTCTTCCTGGAGGATTTTCGCAGCCATGGCTCCCTGAGGGACCTGCACTCTGAGTGTCTTTCAGCACTGACCACTTCCAGTTTGTCAGATAGAGTCTGACAAGCTTCCTAGGTCATCATGCACTTGTAGATCTTTGTTGGGCTTTACCTGGGAACTAACTACTTCAGTTTCATCAACTACACTAAGGATGACTTTCTCCTTAATATTCTGTTCTCTGTTTTTGAACTACTTTAAATGTCTGTTATGAATCAGTCATGATTATAGGAGTGTCCTGGGTAAATAACTGGTTGGGAGAGGATGTTGATTTGGCTGTTAAAGAGGAAAAAAAAACTTAGATTCACCCAAAATAACATATTTTCTTTTTCCTCTTGCAAAAAAATCAACAACCATTCAAACAAAAAAAAAAACACCAAAACCAAACCCTGACTCATTCAACCCAAGATAATAAATGAAGTTTAGAAGACTTACTGTCGTGTTACTGAGGAGTTTCTCTTTTGCCTATTGGCCTCCTTGAGGGTTTAGACGAAAGTCCAGATGAACTTCCAGGTCTTCCTGGGAAGATCCAGACTGACGCTGTCTAGCAGAGGACACCCTTACTGGCTGGTTTGTAAGAAGGGGGTCCTCTGGCATCTCCTTACTCACTGTATGAGCTATGTTAGATGTTAAGTGAATCAAAGAGAACCACAAGGGACTTCTCCCCGGTGTGGTAAGAATGGGACATATACTTTCCATAACTGATGCCAGTGAATATTTAAATGTATCTGTAGAGAAGAAGACTGAATCAGTGGTCAGTCCCCCCAGACCCATTAGCAGGGGTCAGAAGGATAAATGCTACTTCCCAAGTTGCAGCCATCACCTCAACTCCTGGGCAGTCTCTCCAGCAGCTCCTTTAGCTCCTTAGGAATCACCTTCTGTAGACTAAGTTTTACAGCCAATGGCAAGGTTTTCAGTGCTGTCCCACCTCTTGATTCTAGAAATTATGTGAAGCCGGTGTTAATAGTTCACATTCTGCATTGATAAGCTCTAGTTGGGATGCCTAGCTAGACTGAGAAGTCAAGTTGTTTGCCATAAAAGGATTCTGTGAAATTATGCCTAAAATGAAATAACATGATTTTTAGGGACTATAGAAATGTGAGAGTAGCAGTAGCTGTAATCATGCAAATGGGAAAGAAAAACACAGGACACAAAAGGATTTGGATGGTTTCTACAGTTAGTGCAATTTTGAACTCAGTCACTACACACTGTGTCTCCTAGAAGAGGCTGACAGGGCAGGCAATGTTTCTTCACTTTGGAAAACCAGTCCCCAGGAAATGAAAAGTTTACTGTCTTTTGCATCTGTATTGATGACCTAAACATTAAAAAATATACACAGATGAGGGGCATTCACCGATGCGGTATTGTTGTCCACCTCCTGCTTTCCCAGACAAGGTCTATCTGTGAATTTGCCTCAAGAGAGGGAGCACCAAGCAGCAAGGACTTCTCACCCATGTGAGCTGCCAGATTCTGTACAACCAACAAACTAACCATTTCCATGAGCCAACAGAGTCAAGAATGAGGTACCTCTGGCATGTGCTGTCCTCTCCATGCCAGTCAGAAGCCAAATTATTCCATGCTTTTTGATGTTAACAGTAATAGCTCATTCCAACATGCCAGCACTATTGGTCTTTCAAGAGCATCCATGAATGACCCTTGACCAAGAAATGTAATACTACAACCTAATCCAAGTGCACATTTAAGGCTACAAAGGCCAGGAATGGGTTCCTATTCATCCCAGGACTCTTACCTGAGTGTAAGTAGCAACTCCTTGCTTCCGCCTGGTTCATGTATACCTCTCTTTCACGCTGGCAAATGAACAACACAGTCCCCAGACTTTGATATTGGCTCCCATTCCTGCCTTCACCAGTATTTTAGCAGGATTTATGTCCAAAGAGTTATGTATTCAAAGGCCAAGTATCAAATGTCATTATTTATTTATGCCATTGCATCTATTTATTTTACTCTATCCATGAACCCTGCATATATTCCCTAACTGTGTCCCCAAAGCCCAGTGAACCTTCAAACCTTTCCATGAAACCCAGAAATTGGTTTCTGTGCTTGCCGAATGGCAAAAGTCTTTCTTTCCACAGAGGTTTTTCAGGCTGCTGTCTCTTGATCTTTGAAATATCCTGAGTCTTCAAGACCTTTTTTCTCCCTCAGGACTCAGAAACCTCCTCCTGAAGTTTTCTCTGATGGGTAGAAATGGGTGACCTCAGTGAACCCAGATATCAAGTCCTAAGCCTCAGAGATCCTATTAGTCCCTTTGTAACTGAATAATAAATTCCCAAATGGACTGAAGGATTTGGCGTTTCTTTGGAAACCTGGAGGCATGTGTTGTGTCCAGAGTCTTGTGTCCAGAGTCTTAACTAAACTTTAGGGATGAGGGAGAATCCTGTTGTCAGAAAAGAGCCAATTCATTCACTCCACACAAATCTGGAGGAGAGATTTGCAGGATTATTGTAGAAGGTCCAACCTTCATGGCAATACTTAACCCAGCCTAAGTGCACTGGCACTTCCCAAATTAGTTTTCTGTAACTGCTGAGGCCTTTCTTAACTCCCTATCTCTGCTCCACTCCTGCCTCAAATCCCTACACCTGGTACCACCTTGTCTTCTCACCTTTGTCCTGCTTTGGGTACTCCTCCAGTCATAGGACTAACTTCTTCTAGCCTGGGCTATAATATCAATGAACCCCTCAGAGGACCTAAATTCTCATACATATTCAGAAGTCCTTGGCCTGGCAAGACAGGTGGAAGCAAGATATCTAACCCCCTGGTATTTCAGAGGTGAGCAAGGAAATCCCACATAAGCCTTCAGAGGAGCCTGATTTATTAGTCTGCTCTTGATTCATTCAGATAGCACCAAATTCAGTACAAAAAAATGGAGTAATGGAGTTACATGCCTCTTGGTCAATAAGTTCAAGTGTTCTTTTAGGCAGCGAGTGGGTTGAAATCCACAGCCTGAACCCACATCACAGGTCTCGGGGAGTATCCAGCAACTAGGCTATTGAATTGCCTGGAATAGCATCATTCTCCCTTCCCTTCCTCTGAAGCTGAGCCACAGAACATAAAAGCAATCACAATTCATGGCTGAGAAGAAAAGATGAAATAAAAAGTAAAGCAGAGGAGAAGGTTTAATGATTTTCAAAGTCAGAATTGGATTCATAATCTTTCTTCGAATTTCTGAAGCCAAGTAATCCAGACAATAGTTTAACTCCCTAATATTAATGGAGCTGATTCTCATTTATGCTAATGTCCCTTGTGTCCTGCATTAACAGTTCATTTAAACCTTTTTAAGGTCCCTTTACATCCCTAAAGCAGTGTAAAGGAGCCATACTATAAGTTAGCGTAGGCTGGAAACATTTTCTTCACTATTATTTATTCAGCTTTGTGTGGATTTCTTTGGTATGGAAACTATATGAAGCTTTAATTGAATGCGTCCCCACCAGTCTTAAAACATTACTACTATAGATTATCTTTTCCAAGAACTGTTCTCTAGAATTATTTATGTGCCAGTCTTGCTAAAGACATGAAGATTTTGCAAGTGAATACGAATTACCATACAGAATGCTTGGGCTTTTGCCAGGACTTGCATGAAATGAAAGCATTTACATAAATGAAAGAGATGCCTGATTTTTCTCATGGCTTTCTTGTATACTTAGAAAATTTTGCCAAAATGTTGCATCACAAACTGCTTCATACTTCTGTCTAGAGCATGCAGTGTGTAGTTCACCTCAGTGCAGAGAACTAGCGAAGTATATTTTTCCCAATGGGCCTTTAGGTATGAAGAGACTCCAGTCACTGTGCCTGTTGCACAGTAGTGAATTCAAGCAGGGTGACTGACAACTCTGCATCTTGCTAAGGTCTTTTTAGACCGAGAATAACTCAACCCAACTCCAATAACCAAACTCCATTCCAAAATGGAGTGCTGCAGTAGTGGGTTTCTATTTTCTATTGCCTCAGCAAACAGTTTGCATGGCAATCACCGCATAAGAGCTTTGCTGGTAAACTATTATGAAGTGTTTCGTTTGGTTGTACCGAAGCAAGTTGATCTTGCTAAGCTTTCATCTTGAATGTAATCTATTTGAGCCACTGTAAATAACAGCATCTATGGGATAAAATAACAATTGCTTTAAAAGGAAAATGCAGTATTTGCCTTCATGTAAAAACAATTCATCTGTGAAATCTCTTTATCTCCTTCATTCTTTCTCCACTGGGTGTATCCTGCAGCTCCAGCTGCTGAAATGTAGCGCACAGAAACAAGGCTATCAACCGCCCTAACTTAGAGGTCTTTGAAAAGCAAAACTGTCAAAGAAGGCCATTGGTTTTAGTAGTATCTCAAATGCAAATTGTTGATTATTCTGAATTTCCTTCCCAAAGTAACCACTCTGAAAAGCAGCTCCTTTTATGTGGCTCAAAGCTATCTCGGAGTGTTACCACTGATCTCTGTGGGGCCAATTTTTCAAATTACCAGTAATTCTTGGAATTAAAACACTGTATCCCACTTCCAGCAATGTTTTGCAAATCCTCTGGCTTCCTTTGAACTAAATGTTCCTCAGGCTCCTGCTTTATTCTTCTATCAGGCTCACATGTCTGAGTGGCTCAGTATATAACACAGTCACTTATTATCAAAAGAAGGTAAATGTCTACTATTACAGACAAATTGGAAATATGTGCTGGGGCCTGAATTCATCCCACTTAGCTATAGACAGCAAACTAAGGTACATGAATTAGAAGTGCAAGTACTCTAGGTTGCCTATAGAGTCAGCAGAGAAAGAAAGGCATTTTCTGGATGCAGAAATCTTTACATAAGACCTCTGGCTTGTCTGGCTGGGAAAGGTGACAGGACAGTTGCATGACTAAGTCGAGGTGCCTGAGTCTGGCATGAATCCGGATCTGAGTCTACAGTGAAATATGGTTGATTCTTAGAATATTAAGATACAAGGACTTTAATACATGTTTCTGTCATGTTATCCAGCCTGAAAGAGTGGATTTTCAGTAATGAGCTGAACTGTAGAATCACAGAACAGTTTGAGTTGGAAGGGACCTCTGGAGGTCAAGTAGTCCAACCTCCTGCTAAAAACATGGTCAGCATCAACATCAGATGAGATTGGTCCGAGCCTTGTCCATTTGACTTCTGAATAGGTCCAAGGGTACAGACTCCACAACAACACTCAGATTATTTTTTTTTTCAGGAGTGGAGGGTGTCATAGCTATTATTGCATAGAAACATCTTGTGACCAGTGAGTTTAAGGTCAAACACACCAGCAAAGAAAACCACATGATGAACATTTTTGTACTAGTGAAGGATACACTTTTTAACCAGAATGAATGCAGACTTTTGGCTAGATAAATATACAGGTGGATGAGCCAGTATGAAGCCACAGTATGCTGCTGAACGTTGCAAAGATTTACTGCATCTAGGATCACACCCAGTGTTTTGAAGATGTTAACACTTACATAGATTTGCATGGACTGTGATCGTGCACACTCCTACTGGAGCCCCATCTTATTGTCATACCTTCAGGGATAAATAAGCGTTTCTTTACATGCTGAAATCACTTAGCCTTAACTTAGATTAGCTGCATGTGAGGACTTACCTATCAATAGCACTCCCCAAGACAGGTATGCTAGTATATGAATTAAGTGACAAAACAAAGGCTAAGTTGAACAGTTATTTCAAGGATAAAGACTACGTAAGAATCTAAAAGGATCCCAAAATGTAAACATCGAGATCCGTGTATCCCAACAGAATTAATTTCCTTATTCCTGTGTGTGATATCTTTTTTTTGCCTTAAAAGATCTGGGAAATCGACTACATCTTCCATAATCTGCACAAGGATCTAAGGGGCATTGTTTTAGGCATATTGCTGGAAAAAAAAATTTCTATTTGCAGGGTCATGGGTGCTGTTATAAGAGCTCATGGACAACAAATACTTCTTGTCAACTTGCAGCATTTGTTTCTGTTTCTTTTCCTAAAAGCTGCCCATGCTGTCTCTTTTACAAATTAATCTGAAATTTCAAAAGACCACACACTTGGCTTTTCCATCGTTTTTTTTTTCCAGAAGTGCCTAAAAGGGAGAGGAGCCTTGTTAGAATGATTTCTTTCCAGAATAGAGTTTGAACTGGAATTCCACTGTGAAATGTTATTTTGTTCTGGCCAGCATCCATAAGTTCCATCTTCGTATTAGAAGTTTATCATCTTGCTTAAGCTGGAACTGTGTCCAGCTGGGGAGATGCCATCCACCTCCCTTCATCATCTTACTAAATATTCAGAGAATGAATTCAAACAGCTAAAAATGTGTGGCTCATAATATGCAGCTTGAATTTATAGTAACACTATCCGCACACTAATAAGGAATTTGCAGGCTATAAAGATGATTATCTTTGTCCTTAAAGATTTATGTCCTTGACCAGGCCAGTTCCATATTAGCAATGATATGCTAAGCAGTCACTTATTTTAGAATTGCCAACATTTTCCCTACCCTCTTTTTTTTCAGGAAAATGCACAAAGCTCAGAAATTTAAAATGAAGCTGAGGTTAAGATAGAAGTTGTCATAATAACTATTTAGTCCATAAATTTTTAAAAAAAACAGATGTCAGCCACCAAAAAATTTGAAGTAAGAAGTCCTGAATAACCTTATTGCCATTGCCTGAAAGTGGATTAAAAAAAACTTCAGGAAATTACTCTTTTGATCTTAATGATACGTAAATTTTCATCTGATCTCTGCTGACAGTCCACAGTTCTTGGAGGTCAAATCCATTCCTCGGTTCAAACTCCCGCATTTCTGTATGAAAAAGGACATTGCTCTGCACAACTTGAGAACTTCCTCATGCAAATGTTTATGAGGAAATATTTCAGTCATGTTTTTAAAGACTATTTACAAGTGTAGTCCTTTGGGAGCAGTCACTTCACCCTCAGTAGCAGAGATGGTTTGGTTCATTTGACCTGATCCTCCATGAAAAAAATTACAATCTGCTTAATCAGGTCTCACTTTCAGCAAAATTTTATTTGTGAACTAGTCATCCTGTGTGTTTGAGATTAATTAGGAGATCAGCCATGCATTTGGAGGATCCAAAATTTCAAGATGCATTAGAGATCAGAGAAACTAAGGTATGGAGTTCAAGTCCCAAACTTCTTTTTTTACTGGTTGAATGTGAACAGTTAATCTGGAAACATGACCAGAGAGCTCCTGCCAGCCCACATGGTGCCTGTGGTTTTGGGACAGCAGTGGTGGCCTGCAGAGTCCCAAGAGTCATTGCCCTCCTCCCCAGTGCCTGTGTGGTGCTACCAGCCATGACCACTGCTCCTCTCAAATCCTCAATAGCCTTCAGGCAATGAGCACAATGTATAGACATCTCAGACACTTTAGCAAGAGCCAGAAATCTCAGAGGAGATGACTGTCATTCCTAACCCTCTGTTTCTCTCATCATGAGCACTCATCTGCTTGTATCTACTTCACCTTCATACCTGAGCCTCCAGCAGCCAGCGCGACAGCATTGTGGTTCCTTCCAAACTAGTAAAACACTGTTTATCACTGTAGTTGCCCAGGACAGTATGTTTTATTTTATACACCAAAGGTAGATTCAATTTGGCAATACATTTTCTTTAAAAGTCAACCCCTCTGGTGCAGTAAAATACATTAGGTTTGACGTGCTTGGCTATGAAAAACTTTTCTTTTGCCAAGGCTACATTGTCTGAAGTCTCAAAGTAGGAGTTATCATGTTATTTGAGATGAAGGGCAGAGTAATTTGTGGTGCTTGGGCATGACACATATAATTTTACACTTTATCTGTAGGTGTGATACCGGATTCTGCCAGAGCAGGCACCTGGTATCAATGTTCATTCTGGCATTAGTTCAGCAAAACTCACAATTCCTGAGAAAAAGCACACGTTTCTGAATAGAAAAACAACTTAGTGTCCAGAGATAGGCTAACATTAGAAATGGGTGACCTACCCAGCAATTTGTCGGTGACAGGGAAATGAAGGGAGGTATTTCTCTGGGGTTTTTTTGCTTTTGGGGTGACGTGGCAAAAGCAACTGCTGTGTATCTCTGTCTATGTCTTAACAATTGTTTGGAGAAATTTACCATACTAATGCAGTGTTTGTCCTAGCGCACATTAAATAAAACTTTGTTTTGCTCTTGGGAGGTACTTTTCCTGTTATCTGCCTGCCATAGCTATTTGCTCCTGGCAAAGAGATCCTTGAAGAGAAGGAAGACTTTCGTCACAATTTTAGTGGACTGAGAATTGCAGCAGCCTCCAAATAACTGATGTTTCTGTGGGCAGGCTAGGCACTGAGCATCAGGGGAGATCATTATTTAAAATCAGTGCTGAGAAGGCCATTTCTAGTGTCAGTGCTAGGATGAGTCATTTAAAATCATTCCTGGATCTACTGTAGAACAACTTTATCAGATTCATACCCCTGATCTGGATTATTAGCATGCAAGTTCGTGCTCCTCACAGAGAGAGCAGTTGCAGAATCTGGTCCATTTTTCAAGCTGTATTTCCAGAACTGAAATAATCCATTGTAGAAATAGCCACTAGTTTAAAGCTGGGTCAGCTAGTGAAAACTGCCAGACAACCTCACATTTCCATTGCAGGATATGAGCCTTGTTATCCACGTATCAGTATTTTTCAAACTGCAGCTTTTATATAAAACCAGAAGTGTTATGCTGCACATAAATGGAGTTGACTGATTTCGCAGCAGGTCTCTATGTACAAACAGCTATAAAAGATAGACGACACGGGATTTAGCAGGCCACGCTCAGAGTACTAGCCATAGCAGCATTGTTTCACGTCTTTGAATTTATAGAGACAGACCAGTGTAATGAGAGAATCAGTGATTCATTTCACCCACTAAATAAAAGAAGTATGTTCCAGCTGTCATGACTTGCCATTAATAAAAGCACCTGTGCTTTGAACTAGATAATCAATAACACTCTCAATTTTGGAACAGGTTTTTATACATTTTATGCACAGTAATTTCTTTTTTTTTTCTAACTTTATTGTTTTGTTTCTTGTTCTTCACCACATCATGAAGAACCAGTCAAACATTGAAATAGTGAATGTGAATCTATCCCTGTTTTTCCACTGCCATAAACTGCACTTTTGAAGATCAAAGCCAGCATCTCAGCAACTGAGGTTTAAGTGTCATTTGGCATACTGAATAAAAGTCGAGAGCTTTCCTTTAAGTAGCATCTTTAAAGCTATGTGTTGAGAAAGGTCTTTCTAATCCCCTCTGCAAATACCCCAAACAGAGCAATAATAAACCATATATGTGTCCCGTCACCTTTTCCTGCAACTATTGCAACCGCAGCAATTTCTACTGTAAAAGACGCTGTAAGAAAACTTGACACCCCATTTGACAAGTCAGAATGAAGCAACCAATTTGGCTGCACAATTTTGAATCTCTGGAGAAAATTTGCAACATGGTTTGAAAAATTCCACAACTGCAAAATGTCACTGGATAATATTTTAATATTAAACAAAACTGAAAAAGTTATGCATGTCCACGTACACTTGTATTGAGATAGGCAGAAAAAACATGCTAAAATTGTTTGCAAATTCCTACAGATGTTTATTCATTTTCTCTGGTTGAAACTCTATTTGGTATGTGATCAAAAACAACAATGTAAAGGAGTTTGCCTTCTTTAAGAGCATTCTTTCCATTAGTGATAGTATTAGAAGACAGGCCAAAGAGAGGATTTCTGAATGGAAATCTTGTTGACAGTTGTGGTAACCCAGACTGCAGTTGGCTATTTTTCCATGTGGTGGTTGGGCTGGGATTTTTGTTTATGGTTCTGGTTGATCACATTTTCATGTTCTCTTACAGTCTTTGACAGACAGCTTCAAACTAGCAAAGCACAGCTGTAATCCAAAAATATGTTCATATCCTCAGTTACCACAATCTCCTACTGCTTTCAGGAATTATTATGCTATGCAGTTTACAAAGGGTACAAAAAAGTCTGTAACAGCTATTATCAAATTCAGCTGTAACCTTCCTAGCAACACTGCTCAACTGAATATCTGTAAAGCAAAATTTTGGCTTTGCAGATCAGTCTAATAATGGGAGAGTTCCTCAGAGAAGGTCTAGCACAATAAAAAAGCATGACGTTATGGTTAAAAACACTTATGTAGAAGTAGCCTGACTCACGTGACTTATCCCCATCTCAGAGATGCAAAGGTTAGAGTGAAAACATTAGGTCATCTAGTCTGCCTTTTTAATTCAAACCGTAGAATCTCATCCAGTTACTCCTGTATTGAAGTCAGCTGCTTAGGTTTGCCAAGAAAAATCTTCTGAAAAGATATTGAGCCCTTACTAGTAAAGAACTAGTAATTCTTGCCAGTCAGGTTATTTACCTATAGTTTTTTCATTATACTCTTTGATGAAACTGAATTTTGGTTGGTGAGTGTGCTAGGGAAATTCTGAGGAAAAGAAAAACAAACTGTTGCTTGCAGCAATGGTAAATTAACAAACTTCATTCTACTCATTCCTATACATCTCCAGAAGAAAAATGCAAGAAGTGTTTTGCAAACAATCCTGTGATAGTTATAAAAACAAGTGCTCTTTCCAGAAATTGACGGAGAAACAGGGAAAAAATTGATAATTAAAATATCATGGATGACTGGAGGGTGGCAAGAAGGACGTAGGGCACTATGTCTACATTTTCTCATGAGTCAGATCCACAAAATCATGATTGTCTAAAAAAAAAATAAAATACACATATGCAATTTATAGCTAAAGATCCATATACAAATAAACGTATGACTCTTGCTGTTTATTCCAGCATAATCCAGCCCCATCAACAAAACTTAGCATATCAGAGTAAAGGCCATTCTTTAACTCCTCATTAAATAAACAGTCTGTCCCAAATTATTTCCCTGGCCAATTTTGTAACTTTAGGGACGTATTTACTCTAAATCAGGCACCAAATTTTCTTTCTCAGTTTTTCTTGTTAAGACTTTCCCTCTCTTACAGTACTTGGAAGGGGAATATATACGTTATATACAGCCCTTCTCTCAATGCCTGCCAAGGAAAGATAGATCAAGTGTTCAGTTATATACATAAAGATACAGTGATGATTCCAGAATAAAACACATATCTTCATTGGCTAATGACTTCTTGGAAATTTACTGACACAGACCTTTGGAAGAATCAATATTTCACAGAACAGCCAACAATGAAATAAGCCACAGCTGTAACAGTCTATTGCAGAAGTTCATATACACTGCAGCCAAAGATCAGCAGAGAAGAGGGAGTTTTGCCCCTCCGTTTTCTACCTGACACCTAAGACTGCATCGGACCTTGACATTCAGTGTTTTTCTTTTCTTTAGTTCCTTTCAATGGTAGAATTATATTTTCCTTACAATACAATATCCAAATAATTTCTCTTAGGGATATTTTCCCTGGCAAATCCTTTTCCATGAAGATTACAAAGATAAAGTAGAATCTGAAAGGCATGGAATAGGTCTCACATCAGCAATAGCTGTGCAAATAGGAGGTGACTGTCTCCTCTTTTAAAGTCTTGGGATGAGTAAAGGGAGATGGATACTGTCTATGCTTTCCGTTTCTTCAAATTCCAGACTCTTAGGTCATTAGTAAACAGGGTGATATTGCACCTCTGCCACAGTGGGTGAAGTTTTACAGTCCATGTTTAGAAACGATTGTCCAGGAATATGGAGTTAATTTACATTTCTTTAAAGGCATATGATCTGAATTGAAGAGTGCAGATGTTAATGATAATAGAAATCAATGAGACTCTTCCTGGAAAGGATGAAAAGTTTTGTCCTCACTAGTCTGCTGTTCTGGGCAGCTTTGTTGATTCACTCTTCATGCCATACGTCTAGCTAATTGATAGTTTTAAGTATACTTGCAAGCTTTTTGTATTTCACAGAAATATTCCTCAAGGGTGCTTACTGACAAATAACAAGTTAAGCTGCTGACTAAAAAAGGAGTGAGGACACAGTATCTATGAATGGGCATAACACATCTGGTGAAAATATGTTACAGCTAGAAATGTCAATGGACCATTCTACATGTATTTTTAAAAAATGCAATACAGAATATATATGTGTATCAATGACCTATCTACCTATAGGTGCAACACCAAGGACAAAGACAAAGTAAAAAATGGCATCTGACATTAGAAGTATTATAAACTGTTGTGTTCTCTTAGAACAGGGGAAAAAAAGGGGGGGGGGGGGGAGAATGCCCTCGTATTCTGGAGTCACTTATTCTGATAAATCAGAACCTGAACCCTGATGGAGAAATCCTCTTTGACGGGTAAAGGGGTTGTCAGGTCTCCAGGAAGGGTGCTCCACAGCTGTGGTTGCGCTATGGGCTTTACCAAAGGGTGTGCAATGAGATAGATCCCACTTGCAGTGACACAGGACTTCACAGGGTCATCCTTCTCACAGAAAGTTAGCCAGAAACACCTGTGATTTGCTTTGCATGCTAGTCTTTTACTGGCTCTGCTCATGGGTTGTCATCCTTTTCAGCCTGGGATGTTTCATAGAAATCCTGAATTACAGAAATCAGCCTGGTGAACCTAACGTTGTGAAACACATTTCATAGAGCAAAACTCTAGGCTTAGTGTTTAAATCCTTGTTTTAATTGTTACATGGTATGGTATGAGTGGACCAGCTTTTCAGGTGGCATAAATTAAAGCAAGATTTAAACCAAATGGGGAGCTGGCCCCCATGACTGGAAGCAATAAAAACCAGGGGGTCCTCATCTAAACTGGAACAGACCAGACCTGATGTGGTGCTGCTTTCTCCCACAGTGCCACTGCACCCAGCACAGTACGGAGTGAATAGGATCTCTCCAGAGCTACAGAAATTATTCAGTTATTCTACATTTGGGGGGTGGAGGAGTCTAACAACAAGTTGCCATTAGCAACCTGTAGATTATGACTGGCAGCTGGAGGATCCTCTCCTCTGGCACCTCGCTCCCTCTGGAAAACCATGAATTTGGAGATGGACACTGGGCAGATGCTCCGCCATGGGCACTGGAAGCCACACAGCACTCAGCGGTAACTGCTACCACCTCAGGGTCACAGCACAGTGTGACACCTCACAAGGAGCCAATGCTCTTGTGAATGAAATTCCTGCATGTTGTTGGGTCCCCTGACACCAACATGTTATAAAGATCAGATGATACAACAACCACTCACAGAGCAGAATACATTTATGAAATGCTAGTGAAACTCATAGATTCACAGCAGGAGAGGGGAAGATAAAATGTGTTTAGTGCTTAAGAAGTTGCTAAATATTTGGGCAGGGCAGTGGGATTCTTTTGGCACTTTCTATCCTCAACATGTAAATTGCCTTTAAAAGCTGATTCAACCCCAGGCATGTTCAATGCTATTTCAAACAAGAGATAAACTTAAATATTAAGTTGTGAGCTTATGAAAGATGAATAAGAGAGGAAGATGAAGGGATGGAAAGCAAAGTGAGTAGGAGGCAAAAGAAAATGGCAAGGCTGGGAGATTTTTTTTTAAAGTTTGACATGGAAAGGAAAGCAGAGATAAAAGCTGCAGGAAAGCTCACTTGCCAAACGACCTGTTGTAAGAATACATCCTCAAATTTCTAACCTAAGCTAGCTTTTCTGGATCATCAACACATATGGCTCCCATACGGCCCATTAACACCCATAGGCTGGGTTTCTAGTGTCTAGGCTGACTGCTGGGGAGATCGGATGGCCTGATCCATATTACACATCAGGCTGGAATAACCCAGGGTGCTGGGGTTGGCTCTCTCTCATAGTCTGCCTACGAAGCAATCTGGTCTGCATGGAATTTCAAGGGGTGTGGTGAAAATCACAAAAAATCCTATCTCTAATACTTTTATTTTGCTTCAAGGCAAATTGTTTGCAAAAACTTTCCTTTTGATTTTTGTTATCCAAATAATTCCAGCTTAAATTGGAACTCAGCTATTAATCTGATAATGACATGGCTGAGACGCATTCTCTGACGATTGATCTCAAATGACTTACAAGGCTTTACTTTACCTCATTGTCTGCATTCCTTTCCAGACAAGAGTTCTGTCAGTATTTAACACACACACAAAACCCCCTCAAATGTAAGTATTAAGATGATTACTATGTACCTGGAAATATCCTTTAATTTTAATTTTGTTTTATTTTATTTTTAGCTTCAAAGCTTTCCCAGGAATGAACACCTGTCTTTCACAGCATTACAAGAAATAGTCGGGTACCTCAGATGCTTTGTTGTGTCAAGTCCTCTAATAGGGACACTGTGAGTATAAGCCACATTTTAATTAATGATCAAAGCAAAGGACACCTGTAAATTTTGGTTCAGTTTCTTCAGTTCTTTGATATCAGGTTTATCCATTAGAAAAAGATTCCTTTGATGCATATCCTGCTGACACAAGGTATCTTTCATGCCTAGATGCCACGGTGACTGGAGCTTTACAAATGCCGAAACAGAACAAGATGAAGAGAATACTATGTTTTTCCCCCATCCCACGTATCAGTTTAAATCTTATCTCTAAAAGCAGCAAAACTTGCCATCCTGTACAGTCTTCTTTTACTCCCATGACTCTAATTTCCATTGAAGACTGCAGCTACTTTAGAAGGTGCCATTAGGAGGTCTTGTTAGGGTCTGGCCCTGAGAGTTAGTGACAGATTTGTGCAAACTTTGCAGCCTGCTCACTGCCCAAACCAGCACCAAGATGCTGCTGGGGAAGGAAGGGACAGGGAAATGCCAGACCCTGAGACTGCCTCCCCACTTCCACTGCAAAAAAATGGTGAGAAACCCCAGCTGAAATCTCTGTTCATTTCTAAGGGAACTGAGAAAAGGGGTAAAGTAGTAGCTCAGCCACCCCCATCAGCCAGTGTAAGCAGTGCACCCAGTATGGGAGGGATAAACCCTGCATCACATGGACATGGTAACACACCCTCCTGCGCAGAGGGGACACAGAACCCACTTTCAGGCTTTGCAAGTATTGGAGGGGGGAGGTGAAGGGTGACTGGTCCTGGTTAAATAAAAAAATAATAATAGAAATATCACGCAGCTTCACCTAAAGGATGAATTTGAAAGCTGATGATTATTTATCATGGGGCTTTCTCACCTGAAAAGGTGGCATGTGGCAGAGAGATTAGTGTGACATGCAGTAATTGAGGCCAGATCACATAAGCAACACAGCTACTCAAATAAAGCCAGAGTAAAAACTCTTCCTCAGAAAATACCTAAGTCCTGTAGGTAAGAAGCCCTAAAGTTCAGAAAAAAGCCTAGCATTTTAGGTGCCTGAATTTTGGAAAGCCTATTTCAAACTAAGTCTAAAGACTTAGAGAATGTCATGCAATGATTTAAAAGTAAAGCATGCACACATATTGATGACAACTATATGGATTCTTTGCCTAACTTTTCCTATCCGAAAACTAGGTAACTAGCCTAAATAAGTCATCCAGGTTTCCTCTACAGTCAAATGTGAGCAACAGGTACTTTCAGAGTGCGATGCCCTCTGTCACAGGAAATTATTTACGCTCCAGAGGTGCGTGACTTTATATAGAGAAAATTGAACACTCAGTGGCTAGAGTTAAGTGAAATTAATCCCCTTGCAAAGTAAAATATAAGCAATTTGCAAAGGGAGAATTTAGCTGAAAAGACAATTGGTTTTCAGGGGGAAGAAAAAGGATTTTAACTTAGCTAGATCCAGTCTGTCTGCCTTTAGCTCTCATCTATTTCTTTAAACTGAGTTTCAGAGGAAACTGCAGTCCAAAAGTTGGTAAGTAAAATGTTTATCTTCCAGAAATGAGTGATTTTTGTTTGCTTTCCTACATGAAAACAAATGTGCAAATCCTTAGTAGAGAAAAGCTTTGACTAATGTGATAGCAAATCCATCAGCATAACTTCACACAAAATAACTCCTGGAAAGGACAAAGATTGCCAGAAATACTCCCTCCCACACTATGCAGATCTTATAGACTGTTTCGAAGGATCTGGAGGGTCAAGGGGAAACATCAAATTCTCAGAAACAGCACTATGAAATCAAACATAAAACTTCTGATTATTTCAGTGTCAGAAAACCATCAAATCAGACCTGAAGCAATACAGGAACATCATATGCTTTAGACATCATCTGCTTTGCTGTATGTCTGTCTCTGCCTGCAAGGGAAGGAAGGAATGTACTTAAAAAGGAACAGAGGAGAGAAAAAGGGTAGAAATATCTCTCTACATATCATATTTGGGAGAAGGGAAAATAACTTTGCAATATGTCTTTAGAAAATATTTTCTGCATTCTCTTTCCTTAACTGGAAGATACAGAATTTAACATCTCCCTGCCTAGACCCTCTCTCCTGCAGTACCTCAAGGCTTTGTAGTCATCAGTGGATTTACCTTCCCTGCATCCCTGTTGATGTAGGAAAGTATCATTATCCTTTTTTTACAGATGGAGAACCGTGACACTGGAAAGATTGAAGTATCTTCCCCAAAGTAACAAAAAATTCTGAAGTTAAGCCAAGAGTTGAGCCCTTGGGTTCTGTTGCCTCGTAAGCCAGTAACCTACTCACTAGACCATCGTTCCTATTCATCTTGCCCTAACCTGAATCTTATAGCCAGTAAATTGTGCCTGTTCTTTTGCCAGGGACTCCAGCAATGTTTTGCATAGTTATTGTCACTAGTCCAACAGACTGCAGACAACACTTTGTAGATATTACTTCTTTTGTTGGTAAAGCTGCACCTCTGACCAGAGTGGGCTTAATACCTAATATAGAGCAGTTCAGGAATTTTTCCATGAAACTTTGGGAAAAAATGATTTGTTATAACCAAAATTTTCCATACTGTCTTGCCATGTTCAACACAAGTTTTCTGCAGAAGAGTTTGTGAATGTTTAGAAGGAATTGCTTTTCAGAGAGATTGCTCAGTTCACAGCCTGCTGGTCAGGGCACTCTACCAGGGTGCGATAGGCTTGGTTTGTGTCCCTGCTCTGCCTCTGTGCTGGTTTTGGCTGGGATAGAGTTAGTTTTCTTCATAACAGCTAGTATGAGGCTATGTTTTCGATCTGTGCTGGAAATAGTGTTGATAACCCAGGGATGTTTTCGTTATTGCTGAGCAGTGCTTACTCAGGGTCAAGGCCTTTTCTGCTTCTCACACCACCCCACCAGCGAGTAGGCTGGGGGTGCACAAGAAGTTGGGAGGGGACGCAGCTGGGACAGATGACCCCAACTGACCAAAGGGATATTCCACACCATATGACGTCATGCTCAGTATATAAAGCTGGGGAAAGAAGGAGGAAGGCGGGGACGTTCAGAGTGATGGCATTTGTCTTCCCAAGTAACCATTACGCATGATGGAGCCCTGCTTTCCTGGAGATGGCTGAACACCTGCCTGCCGATGGGAAGCAGTGAATGAATTTCTTGTTTTGCTTTGCTTGCATGCATGGCTTTTGCTTTACCTATTAAACTGTCCTTATCTCAACCCATGATTTTTCTCACTTTTAATCTTCCAATTCTCTTCCCCCCATCCCGCTGGTGGGGGGAGTGAGTGAGCAGCTGCATGGTGCCTAGTTGCCGGCTGGGGTTAAACCACAACAGCCTTATACAGAGAAAATAGATTTTGCAACCCCCACGAGCTACTGGCAGTTTTGGCATATGGGTCTCTTGATTCTGAGTAAAAATTCTGATGAGTTTCAGGTTCATCAAAGGAAAATCAGCAAATGCTTCTAAATACTAGAAACTAATTAGAGGATGGACAAAGTGGTGGCTAATAGAGCTCCCTTATCTCTGCCTCCTCAATGAGGCAGGTTTAATTTAGATCTGTAAGGCATTCAATCTGATGGGTTTAAATAGTTCCTCTTCCGGGAGAATGAGTGTTGGTAAAGATATTAATGTCTGTTCAATTTATTATCTGTTTTACTGAAAAGCCCTGGTCTTTCAATTGTCTGCACTGCGTATATGATAGTCTGCTCCCAGGCTCCAATGTGCAGTAACTAACTAGTTCTTTTGGCCAGAAACCCAGGCAGGGAAGAGCGATGACTTTGCTGCAGGGTCGCACGCTACCAGCAGTACAGATGCAGTGATGCAGTTGTGCCAAGCTTCTCTCTCCCTGCACAGCACAGAAGGAGCCAGTCCTTCAGCAGTATCCCAGCAGGACTCACAGTCCTCACCTTGCTCTCGGAGGTCACAGCCTCAGCAGGCTGCTGTAAAATCCCAAGTCCAGAGGCTGACAAGCAGCCCTCCTGCTGTTCGGTTACCTAGCTTATTGACTCCAACCCAAGAAAAAAAACAAAACCCCAAAAGTCAAGATTTATCAGGGCAGAGAAAGGGAGCAGGGTCTCAGAGGAGACTCAACCACTTTCTTGTGTAGACCACAAAGGAGCATAAATGAACCCAGTAACAGTATTTCTGTCTGGAGGCACAGGAGTGACACTCAGAGGCGAGGGCTCAGCTCCTTGCTCTGTTGCAGACACCGTGTGTGACCTCTCCTCATCTGTATCGCATACACAAACATTATTCCACCCAGACTGACAGTAGACTCACTCTGTACAGCTTCAAGCAATGTGTTTGCACAGATGGGGTTCAATCCTTTGAGGGTACCTCTAGCTGTTGCTGTTGCCCCAAACTATAAGGAGCGAGCATGAATTCATGACCTGGGTCTGCAAATGGATAATCTGAACTATTCTCAGACAAACAAAAATTTTAGCTTTTGATGGGTTTTGTACTGAAATACAGAATTCCCCGCTTTGGAAGGAGTGGAGGGCAGAGGAGTGTGGGGAGGAACGGGGAGAGCTGTTTGGGGTTTTTTTCATGTGAATTGTTTTATGTGAACTAGTTCTGACTCCTTCATGAAGCAACACAGACCTGACAGGCATGCAGTTTAACAGCCATGCCTTCGATAATGGAAGAGATGTAGTTATTGAAACAAAGTGATTTTGCAGAACATTAATACCCTCAGAAGACTTGAATCTGCCTTCATTGATCTAAGTAGGGAGGTAGTGCTGAGCAGCATTGCAGTTAACTCAGTGGAAGCAGATATACTAATGTAAATGCATAAGTTGGACCATAGCAATGGGGCTAACATATGCAACTGCACTGGCAAAATAATGCAGTAATGAAAGTTGAGTTGCTGAAAAGGTAGTTTAAATTTCTGCCCTACATTGTCTTCAACAGCCAAAATCTGGTAAATTTTGTGACAAAATTGTTCACTGTCTCTTTTCCAACATGGAAGGTAAATACCAGTCTGTCTGTGCCATCTCAAACCATGAGGTGCCCTCCCTGCTGTTGTGTCAGCATCCTGCAGGGAAAAGGACTGGGCAAATACTCACCAAGAACACGGTATTGATTCAACAATGCAAAATCAAGCTGATCTCACTCCTGCAGGGGCTGAGGACAAGCACAGAACTGGGGTAGCTGGGAGACCAACAACACTCCCTTGCTCCCAACTCCCTTAATCCTGATTTCTGACAGTACACCATGGACTGGGTGGTGTATCTGCCCTCCCTCATGGGAGATCCTGCATGGCTGGATCTTCCCCCAGGTTTGCGTGCAACACCTTAACAGAGGAGGGAAGGGTCTGTATTCCCCTTGCTATACCTGAGGAATCTTGGAAGAATCAGTGACATCAGTTACAGAGGCAGTGAGAGTCCAGAAGGATGGCTTGAGTCTTCCATTATGTGTTTCAATGCACATCCCACTAACAAGAATAGGACAACAAATGTCAACCATCCAGCTCTGCCCTTCCGAATTTTAATGTTATTTGTAAGTATCCATGTCATTCCTACTAGTGGGATAAAAAATTTCAGTTAACTTAAACTGCAAATAGACAGTAACTTCTGTCTTAAAAAAAAAAAAGTAAGTACATTCCCAGATATCCAAAATATAATAGATTCCTGAGATTCTCTCAGAAAGGCATGTTACACAATCCAGAAGTGTTGTATTATCCAGAAGGACTGATATTCAGCCTATATCCTATCTCAGAGATGTTTGCTGAAGCCATTTCCAAAAACAGTTCTGCCACAGCCACAACACAATGGACAACTGCGGTCCTGCAGCTCACACAAATATGAATCAACCTTTTGCACTCTTTGTGGAGTGTTGCTGTTTGTGCGCAGCTCCCTTCTTTGGGAGAAAGTGCAGATCACCTGTAACATGGGATGCAGAGCTGTATTTTTTTTCATGCCAGGCTGGTCCTTTCCAGAGGGCTGGGAATCATATGTCAAAGTCTTCTATACTGATGAAGAAAATCTTTTTTTCCTCTCCCCTTAGTAAGATGCTGGGAGTATCTCCATATTAGCCTTTATATTTTTCTCATTTTACAGTCTTCTTCATTTATATCAAAATTCCAATTTGTCAACAGTAAAACTGAGTATAGCTAATGAGGCACGGATTCAGGAAAAAAGTGCTTTATCATACCTTCAGTACAAAAGTGTTATTGAAATATAGTGCAGACTCTGATCCGAAACTATAAAGGTCAATCTTTAAATAAACAGATCTTTTTGGGATCTGACCTATCCAGGAGCATTTTAGCTTTCACTGGACTTTCTTGTTGAAATTCAGCTCTCTGGAAATAGAGCTGTGTCCAACAGTACATCAGCAGGGCAGGGCTATTCTTAGAATAATGAGTCAAAATCTGCTTGTCTCAATACTCCTCACATTGTCACCAAAACTGAGGACTGCAGCTGTGGATGCTGTTCCCGTTGTGCAGTACTGCAGCACAGCTGGCATTTCATTCTCTACGCCCTATGATTTAGTCTAACCACATTCAAGACAGGAGGAAGTAGTACAATTCCCAGAGCCCTCCCACTCTCAAAACACATGAGTTGCCATCCTGCATCAAACACTTGAAACACTGAAGGGGGTAGTTGACCATCAATTTTCCTATTGCGCATAGAAATAGTTTCTTGTTAACCCTGACTTGGATTCTGCCAGGTCCTGACAAAATCTGGGAATGTGATGAATCTATGTCTGACAAGTATGTGCAGGAGGTGAGAGGACAAAGAAGGTAGGGGAATGGCAGAAAGAAATATACAGGTTCTCAAATCATTGGAAGAAGTGGGCACAGCAAGAGAGCAGCTATAGGGATCCCAGGTCACTCGTAAAGGACAGCAAGGAACAGCATTGTTTTCTGAAACTCACATTAGGGCAGTGAGATGTAGAAAAGGCCAAGGGGTTGCAATGTTTTGTTCTGGGAACGGGGAGGAGGGATCAGTCTCCAGCCCCTGTTTCCTCTCACAACATCACAGGTGTGCCTAAAGAGCAGTATTGACAAGGTAAGCGCAGCACAGCAAATGGATGAGCTATAATTATTCCTAGGCAGATTGTAGACTTAATTGCCCAGAAAATCATCCAAAAACTCTCTGGGCTGTTCACATCTTAAGGCCTAATACTGAATGGCCCTTTTGTAGCTTCAACCTAAAGGTCATGCATGAAGTCAGCTAATCATGTTCAAGATGAAGAGGCTCTGACTGCCACATTTGTACCCTATTCCACCCCACAGCCCCTAGAGCCCCAAAAAGAAGGCAACAAAAAGCCTGTATCATTACAAAGCAGAATGTTTTGATTTGTTGTCATTACTAACACTTTGTCCATAGTTTTTTGAAAATCTGTTATTGTTTTGGATGAACTCAGAGCTAACATTCCTGCAAAACATATTCTCATTTGCAGAGAGAGTCGCTTTAGTCACTTGGCTGACTTTTCTGAAAAAAATATCAATTTTTTCACAAGGGTGGGTTTGTATCCAATAAGTCCTTGGTAGCATGCTTAACAGGCATTCTTTGTAAAGCCAGACCTTAATTGCTAGTTTCTTCATAAATATACAGCAAAATGAGACATACATAGTCTATGTAATCTAGAATCCATTCAAGTCAATGGAAAAACTCCTATTGATTTTCGTCAGCTTTGGAAGGGCCGCAGCATTATCCCAGTGAGACATTCCAAGGCTTTGAGCTTCCAATATTGTTACCATTGTCCAGTCATTAGCAGAGAGAATATGCAGATAACCACAGAAGATTTGCTATTTTTATTGTTGCCACATTAAGAAAAGAAAAATAAAAAAAGAAACACACCAGAAATATACCGTGCAAAATTGTAGGTCTAGTCCACATCGAAAGATTTCAGAGTAACGGGTGCTTTCTTGCCCTTTGTTCGAGGCCAAGACTTACTCAGCAGTTCTCATTGCTATTAAATCAGCAAAACCTAAAGCTTTGCATCGTTTTCAAAGGAATTCATCAAAAAGCTTCATATTTTTAAAATCACAAAAATAGTCACAATTGTTACCATGCTTCCCTTGGGTCTGCAAGGACAGTGAAAAGATAACCATCGGTATAGCCATATTAATTACAGCAGAAAATAAGAAACAAGGAAAGAGATAACTTACTCAAGGCTGTAGGCAAAGGTGAGAACTACCCTTATGTCCCCTGATTCCCAGGTTAATGTGCTAACCACTGAACCGCACTTTTTCACAGAGCTATAGCTTTAAATTCTCTGTGTGCTTTAAAAGTACACAAAACCTCTATAAAATCATAAAGACTAAAGCAAATGTCAAGGTTTCAAGAAATGTACCTCAAAGCATTTTTATTATCTCAGAGGGAAAGCATTCTTGATGTCAAACAAGTGAGCTTTCTGTTGCCAGTGACTTTGTATTTGACCATATCTGAAATAGAAGGTTTTTGCTGTGGTTACAAACCTGAAAGTATTTCAGTGGCTTGCAGTAAACTGCAAATAGTCCCTCAGTTCTACAGCCTAACACTGCAGTATGATACTGACAAATGTTAAACCAAAGCAGGGATTAAATACTATGCTTTATAAACCAGCTCTCAAATCTCCTAGTAGTGGCATTTCAATAGTAAAACCAACATAATCCAACACAGGGGGTCAACACACAGGAGGGTCATCGTGGAGAGCCCGACGCTTTCCCATGGCGGCAGCGTGAAATTCCCAGTTCCTCCCATCCATTCAGGATTTCTCAGCCACAGCCACAAGCCACTCACTCAGCTGTGTGCCAGGACTGTGCAGCTGCAAAAGCAAGTGGAAAGCTCAGCCAAGTAGCTCTTCACAGGGCATTTAGACATATAATATTTTAGACTCGTGAGTGTGGTCTTTTAGACCAGACAAAACACAGAGGCGGCCTTTGCGTACTGTGGCCAGCAGCACACTCTGAAGGTTTCCTGGTACAGGAGATAAAAAGTAAAGCACTGCAAATGTCATCAATGCATCATGACTCCTTTCTGATCGTGATAGTTTATATTTGTTAATGTTATGTATGAAGCATAACTTAGGCCTGAAAAAGATCAGAGCTGCATTATGCCTTGTTATTCAGATAGACACACACAAACAAAAGAAAAAGAAAGTGGAAAAGTCCTGCATGCTTTTTCCTATGGCTATAACTGTCAGTCTGAGAAAGATCCTATTTCAGTTACATACTAGAGAAGCAGTTTTATGGTGGAATTTCCAGAGTTTATGATTGGGACTGTACGATGTGGTTGTTCACTATATCCAGCAATTTGGAAAGACCTTTCCGGTCCCACGTTCCCTTTGCCCAAGTCAGTTCAGCGTAGTCACTGTCCCCATTCCTCTCCTTCTGGACCTTCACGTGATGTCTGGTCTCTTTAGGAACTTTCTGTATTCCCTACTTCTCCTCCCTCCTTGAACTCACAGTGAATTACTCTCCCATACACTTTTCCACATATTTTAAGCCACCACAGACACCGAGAACAGATTTATTTGAGGCAGTTATACTTCTCCAGAAGAAATCCAATTCTCAATGAATAATCTGTGATGATGGTTTACTGCATGTGACATAGGACCAGAGAGTCATATACCATAATAAGGAAAGCAGTTCGTCTCCTTATGATAAACCATCTTAATACATGCTTACTGTCATGGATAGGTTGGTTTTGAGTGTAGAAGACCAAGCTGCAATGAAAGAGGGGATAATGAAGATTTCTGGACCTTATAAGACCTAGTAAGGATTTTTACAAACCCCAGTTTGTTCTTCTAATGTTAGTGAAGCATAACTCAGTGTGAGAACTTGAACATGATCTATCTCCTTTCCTATAATTACCTTGAACCAGAAGACTTAGTTGCACATGATACAGAATGTGGACTGAGGCCAGTATCTCCAAATAAGGCTTCCTGTTAAGTTCCCTAAATCCTATTCTAGTCAGTTAAATAAATTAGCTCTTTCTAGAGGTGCCAATTCCTGCATATTCAAAGATAATAAACAATCAGCTGTATATTTTTTGGGAGAGAGAATTTTAAACTCCATGTGTGTGTTGACTTTATCCTCCCTAATGAGTCAGCATCAAAACAATCTTTCTCATAGAAACACTGCTGAATCATTGACTTCAGAGAACATTTAAGTCTTCTGGCAGGAACATGACATGGTTCCCTAAAATTATTTAGTTAAAACAAGCCAAGTGTTAATAGATACCACAAAATTTCCAATTCTTGTTATGATTCATGGTCCTCATCTTTTTTGTTTTTTCCCATTAGGAAGCCAAAGGTAGAGAAAGCCAAGATATTATTTCAATGATATAAGTGAATCTATCAGATCAGCAGCCAGAATATCCTGCTACGGACGTACTGCCTGTTGCTGATACTAGCAATAAGTATATTGATCTGTGTTTCAAGTATAGGATTTATTGAAAACCTGTCAGGCAGTTTTTCCAAGGTCTAAGCATATCACATGCTTGGAGTACTGAACTCCTCACAGGTACCCTGTGGGATTGTTTAACTTGCTCCAAAACAAAACTTCTGCAGCTTAATTCTCACACCACCTCTCATGGTGAGCTGTACTTTGTTTTGCAAGTTCAGTGTGACAGTGAATGACAGAATTGAAGCAGTGGAGTGTATTTTAAAATGGACAAGTGACATCATTTAACTTTCAGGTCAGCAACTTTTTTCTCTTTCTTTTGGCTTCTGCAGCAAATAGTTGTTGTCTTTCTTCTCTTCAGATTCAGGGTGTGGAGAATACTCAGGGAATGTGTATAGTTCCTGCTGCCACACATAAATCTGATGCTTCAGACATAAATATGATGTTTATGAGGACATTCATGGAACGCTATCTCCACCTCCATTTTTCAACCTTTTAATCTTCACATATTCAAGTAAAGATTATTGCTGAATTCTGTAATGTGAAACTGAGATTCTTCAGGGCCTTTTTGAAGTGCTCAATAGTCTGTATAATGTATTTCTTGCATCTTGTTAGAGAAGAAGAAATATTTATTGAAATTATGTGTTTTACCATTGGAAACCTATAAAAACAGACACAATTCTGTATGCTGCACTTTTATATGATGATATCTCATTTTCATATGACTTTACAAATATAAATTATACATATATCTATCCATACATATACATTAGTGTGTGCACATGTAAACAGATATATAGTTTTATATAAAACCACGTAACTCAAGGTTGTGTCCAGAATGAAGAGCCTTAAGATAACTCTGCTTTTACCAGAAACATCTCGATTTGCCCTTTATTATGCCTTGCTTGTAACATATACATATGTATGTGTATTAAGATATATTTTTGTATAAGTATATGCATGTGCATATACATATTATATATACACACACAATATATGGGTTATTCTTATGTTATACATGCTTTTTAAATACTCAACATGTGACACATGCAGCTTTCTGTTTGCATGAGCAGAGGCTTCATTACAAACCATGTTAAACTTTGTCCTTTCTTCTAGAAAATCGAAGAGTTCACAGAAGACATGTAAACAAAGCGTGGCACTAACACGACCTGTTAACATAATGTCACACTTATCTGATGTCACCATCCATCTACTTCTGTGTTTAATCTGTCATCTCTCCAGGATGGAGTGTGGCTGGATGTCCTGTGCCAAGTGCTCCATGCAGTAAGTCTCTGCACCATCCCATTGTTGGCAGGCACTGTGATACACATGAACACTGTCTTCATTTTCTGCCAAGTGCCTACATGGGAGACATGGGATCACATTCACATTCCTATTACTCTCTAGAGACAGTCTTGAATTGTTAACACACCCGAAAGATTAAGCTCCACATCACAGTTTTCTTTTCCTAGGATAGGTTGCTGTAATACATCTCTCAGTGGCATGAGGTTAGCTTGCATCATCATTAGATCGCTTCTCAGTCAGCGACTCGTTGCATTTGGCAAATCCCATTTATTATCATTGTACCTTGCTCTGCGTAGCCCAAGTCCTGCTAACAGTGCTGACACGAGGGTAAGGGAGATTTTTCATTTGTGGTGTTGAGAAGAAGGGGTTCTACCCAAGAGAGGGCAAGTTTCTTGAACCAGCAACCTGATGACTGCTCTGGCCACACTATCATTTATTACACTGTCTAATGCCAGTGCAGGCTTTCCCAAGTGGGCAAGTGGGAGCATCTTCTTCTGATCCTTGCTGTTACACTGGATAATTCAGATCTTCTCCCCCCCGCCCCCCCCAAAACTGTCAATAACATGTTGAAACACTGAATGCTATAAAATAAGGTGTCGCGATATCTTAGGGTTAGTTTATCCCTGTAATATATGCTGAAAATATTGCTTCTGCCTTTTATTATATTATACAGGTTCAACTTTTTTTTAATATATTCCCTCATTCAAAAGAATAGATATTAGGGCTGGGGATTATAAAGTTTTTTTAATGCATTTACTCCCAATTCTCTATAAAATAGTAGGTAGAATAAATATTTGTGCCTCCTTATTTAAGTGCAGGCTTGTATATGTTTTACACTGCACTAGTGTATGCAATGCTGAGAGACAGTCATGGTCACCAAGGTCAGCTTCATTTCTTTGCAGGATTTCCTGCATTTCTCATTAGATTTAAAATAGCTTGCAGTACCACACACCATGATTTCCATTGAAAATACTGGCTCATGGCCTATGTACAAAGTATTTTTTTCCAATGATGGTTGAATATCAGCTGTTTTCCTTAAAGAAAAAGGTAGCTGGTGTCACTACTAAAAAATGCTTAAAAGCAAGAAGAAAATTTAAATGGAAGAAAAGAGGAGAGGAAAGGAAGAAGGGAAGAATACAGCTAGCTCTGATACAGCTTGCTCATGAGTCTCAGCTGGGGATTATCGCTGTCTCTGGGCTGCACTGTGGGACGTGAAGTGCTCCAGCCATGTTTGCACAACAGGAACCCATCTTGCACCGCTGCTGACAGCCGGCACCCCAAGCAGGGGCAGAAGAGCTTGTGCTGCGCTGACCCAGCTGTGACTCTGATCTTCCCACTTCAAAGGAGGAAGACTCCAGCAGAAGTCAGGCTGCGATTCCTAAACTGTTTTTCACACAACAGATGAGCAGCGTTTCATAAACCAGAACATATAGTATAATTAGGCCTGAAACAGCACATACTAATTACAAACACAGAATTATGCACATTTGTAATGAGGGTGCGATAGGATGAGAGGAAATGGCCTCAAGTTGTGCCAGGGGAGGTTTAGATTGGACATGAGGAAAAATTTCTTTACTGAAAGAGTGGTTAAACATTGGAACAGGCTGCCCAGGGAAGTGGTTGAGTCACCATCCCTGGAGGTATTTAAAAGACGTGTAGATGAGGCACTTAGGGACATGGTTTAGTGGGCATGGTGGTGTTTGGTTGACGGTTGGACTCAATGATCTTAGAGGTCTCTTCCAACCTTAATGATTCTATGATTCTATGATTCTATGCTGGAGAGGGGCATAGGGAGAAGAACACCAGTTAGTGCAGACAATCCCCAACAGCCACAGCCACGGTGCAGAGGAGCTGTGTCTGGAGACATGATGCTACAGGGAAAGGGATACTGAGGAGGAGCTGGACAACCGACCTGTTTAAAACAAAATTTTACAGTGTTTAGGCATTGTTGCCACCAGGAACAGGCAAGGGGGAAGGTTAGCCAGAACATCAGGCAGCACAGGCAGCGTGGGGTCCAGCTCTCTCTAGCAGCCTCACAACTTCATGTGCAGAAGATGGCAGAAGGGCTTGTAGTTGAGGACACAGGCAAGGCACCTTCAGTGCAGCCTTTGTCAACAGCTGAGGCCTGCTGTGGGTTTGCTAGGCACATCACAGAGCCTGTTAGCCCCTGGGAATCAAAGTTTGGGGCCTGTGAAGTGCCCACAACATGCTCCAACACAGCACAAGATAGGTGTATTCAGGGTAGTTTATATCCACCAGCTCTGGTACCGGCCTCAGCATGATGGCTTTCGCTGTGGCTTTACAGTACGTGTTGAATAGCACTGAATATCAGTTCAAGTGGAGGCTCTCAGTTGGGGTCCAGAGTGGGACAGGGATCCTCAAAACCACCCCAGCATATCAACTGTAGAACAAAAAAGGCAAGGATCAGCAAAACCGGGCTTGAACACAAAGGTTTATTCTCCAGCATCCCTGTGAATAATGTTGCTCCATCCAGATCAAGTTGCTCAGAGGGACTTACCTGCTTTCAGGAAACCCTAAAGGTCTCACAACAAACTATCCAGCATGAGGCATCACTGTGATCCTCTTGCCACACCTGCCCCTTGTACCAGGGACAGGGGTTACCACCAGAAGGCCTTTTCCCCCAACCCTTCACCTCTTTCAGATCCAGAACTAAAACTGGTATTTCAGTTTGTGCTCAGCCTTACTCTCTTCCTTTGCCTTACCCAATAACCTGTTTTCCTGAAGATCCATTTGCAACCCATCCTGAGGTCAGTCAGGTGCACGTCTTGCTCTAGCAGTGGCATAAATCCTACATGTGACTGTGTGGGTGCTGTTACCTCCTGTTATGACCTACAGAAGTGGGTTTACCCACACAATGTGAGGAAGAAAACACAGAAAAACCCACAGAGAAGACAGATTAAAGTTAGTGGTAGGATTACCAGATTTTACACTGACTGTATAGTTCTGGAATACACACCAAAATTAATAACCTGTATGTTTTAATAAAGGACACAGAATTTGAGACTGTAATACAGGAAATCCCATATTACATGGCATATCTGGCAACCATAACGCTATTCTAGGAAAAGCAAATTTTATGCATGAGCGTGCCACAGAATTCTTCTGTGATGCTGAGTAAGCCGCTCTGAACAGATTTTCCCGCATCCTTCCCATTCCTCTCAGGTTGCCTCCATCTCTTCATTGCTAGGGTAGCAGAAGGAAGAACAGCAGGAGCAGAGGATATTAGACCTTGCTATTAGATGCTGTGCCGTAGCCATACGTGGTAACAGGAGGAGAAATTACAGGGAAAGACATGTTCTTCTCCTGTAGCCTTGGGACAGAGGATGCCCAGTGCAGATGGCATCTTCAGAAACCTAAGTGCCAACTTCTGCCAGGTCACTGCTGAGCAAATAAGAACTAAGGTTGCAGGAAACACATACCTCGGCCAAATCTGGGCACCTCTTTACAGATAGGAAGAAAAATGCACACTGTTTGTGATGAAATTTCCAAAAGACCTCAGGCTGATGTCCCTACCCCGCATGGAAAATATGAGTGTGCTCAGGCCGTTTGACATAAGTAGCTGAAAACGGAGTCTTGTAATGGAAAACCTTAAACCAAAGAGACTTTTACTTGCCTTGCTCACGATAATTATATTAAAATAGAGGCCTTATACAGTACTTATTATTTATACTTAAGGTTGTGGTCAATTTTTAAGCACCATCAGACAAAATTAAGAGGCGGGAAAAAAACTTTTGTATGAAGTAGTAAAGTAATTTACACAAGATCCCATGTGAGGTTGATGGCAAAACCAGAAACAGAAATGATAACTGGAATCCACTTAGGAAAGTAAAAGGAAATTTTGCCACTGATTTCCACAGAATCAACCTTTCTATACATGGTCACCCATTAATAGCCCAGATTCATTTTGCCCATCCATGAAAGAGAGTTGACTCTCGTGTGAAATGCACAGGCTTTTTAGCAGTATTCCTCAGTTTAGGACAGGTAGGGATAAATAATGTTTTTGCTTAACTGAAATGTCAAAAGATATTTTATTTAAGCATATGTAATTATTCAAACTGGAATTCGGTCAGGTCACTGCAGTGAGTGTCCCTCTTTCATTATAAAAAGACATTTCTCCCTATTTAATGCTGTCTGACAACTCCAAATCAGAAGAACTAATTAAACTATTAAGGAAATACAAACCAAAACTTTAAAAACTAGATTTTCCTGACTTTCCCTTTATAAAAGGGAACCTACTATGTTTTCAATACATTCAAATGTTTTTCTTGTATTTAGGGGGATAATATTCTTTTTTTTTTATGGAATTTGTATGAGGTTCTAAAAGAAATGCCCTATGCATTGGAAGTCCATATGGTACGATTACTTTGGCATGGAACCAGAAGGTCTTTCTGTTTTGATATTTAACTTCTCCTGAGCCTATTAAATAACTGTTAAACTCTATTTCTAGCTAGTTAAACTCCTGTACTCAGTCAGAAGCTATTTCTCACAATAAATTAAAAAAAAAAAAGTCTAATAATAACTTGTGATGGGCAGGTAGTGAAATACCTCTTTCTTCCACTCTTGGAACTTCTGGATACCTCCAAAATACTTGACAAATCGCTGGTAACCAAATCTGTCTAATACCTCAGTGTTCACTTGTGTATCTGATATATATGCAAAGCAAAAAGTTAAGACATATAGCCAAGACTGCTGCAAGTTGAGTATTATGAATGCACAAAACTTTCATCAAAAAAAAAAAACAAGGCACCCTCTCTAAACCACACAGACCTTTTTGATCTCTTCTACTGCTGCCACAGAGCCAGAACTCTGAGTCTGGCCCCTGCCTGTGTGGGAAGGCAGAGGGCTCAGTGTAGAGCTCTGGGAAGTGCCATACTGAAATACCTGGTTATCTGCAATCTCCTCCCAGTGCCAGGGACATGCCCAGGAAGAGGGGGAGGTTGGCACGAGGCTGTGCTCCAGCAACATGACTCCAGCGTAACAACTGCAGAGAGGATTTGCTAGCCAGGAATCATCAGGGTGGCCCCAAGGGCAGGGATGTCCTGAGCAACTTCCCATCCAAACTTACAGTCCACATGGTCTGCCAGCTGGTCTAAATCTGTGAGAGTAGCAGTATCCTATGGCCTTAATCACCCAGGAAATCCTGCAGGCATCATGAATGACTTCCGAGGAGCAATACTAGCACATTAAAGAGAGGAAGGCTAAATGAAGTAAACGCTAACTCCCATGAGTCTAAGATTGTTTAAATAAGCTTGCAAAATACTCTATTTTTAAAGGCATTAAAGTGAAATTAGATTAATTTTCTCCATTTGAAAATCTTGATGTATGCCTGAAGATCTGGTAAATGCTTTTACATGTATCCCTCAAAGAGGAACCTGAATTATTCTTTGATGTTACATGTGAGGAACACAAGAGGTCTAGGTGAGCACTATGAGGGTTAAAGAAGAGATCATAGTCAGGAAGTAAATCCTATTGATGCCTTGGCAGAAAGTTTTCTTCTCCATCTTTGCTGAAGAGCCAAATTTGAATTTTCATGGCCCAGAATACGAACGCCTGTACACTTCCAAGGAAATCCACTCCGTCATTTCACACTATTAAACTGACCTGCACTCTCTGCATAACAAAGCCCTTTGTGGGTCCATGTAGATAATCTCCTTGACTGATTTTATTACAAGCAGAACGTTCATTCAGGAAAGACATAATTGGCATACAATGATCAAACATTATAAAACTATTTGCAGTAAAAAAAACTCCATATAGAAACTATTGAAAGATTATGTAAATAATTTATTTTAAGATGAGTCAGCTAATGTTATGGCTAAGATCAATGGGGGAAATATGATTCTAAAAAAGCAAGAAGACTAGAGTCAAGAGGGAAATAGTATGTTCTTTTTTATATGTATAAAATGAACAGTAAAGTTTAGTCATAATTGAGCTAATCATGATAATAATATAGCAGATTTGGCAAATAGCATATCATGTTCTGTAATGCTAAAGAGGCCATGCCACATTACCTTTTATTATCCAAAGAAGATCATAGATTTGTTCAAGTTGGAGGGGACTTCAGAAGGTCTCTAGTCCAACCTCCTGCTCAAAGGAGGGTCAAGACTGAATTCAGGGTTTTGTCAGCCCTCTGTAAACCTCCAAAGATGAGATTTCTCAACCTTGTGAGGCAGCCTGTTCCAATGACTGACTGTCCTCATGGTGTATCGTTTTTCCCCCCTTATATCCAGACAGCCCCCCACCCCCCTTTCAATTCAATTTCAATTCAACAAATCTCTTCTTTCTCCTCTGTGCACCACTGAGCTTTGTCTCCTCAATGACATTTCCATAGGCACTGGGAGCTGCTGTTGGGTCCCTCTGAAGCCATCTCTCCTCCAGGCTGAACAAGCCCAGCTCCCTCAGCCTCTCTCACAGGGTAAGTGCTCCAAGATCCAAACAGGTAAAAAGAACAGCATCCCAGGTGCAATCCTAAGTGCCTTTTCTTCTTTCCCTGTGCCTTCAGGATCCAGGACTACTTCTGTATGGAATGAATGGCTTACACACCTCTGTGTACATATGCAGCCTGGAGGCTCTTTAATTTTCCTATAAAATAATAAAATATTTTAAGTTACTAAATCACATAGTCCCTATCAAAAATAATTGCATCGCTACTTTGCCTGTCTTCCTATCTTCATAACCATTCTGATCACCACCATGTCAATGCCACACTGAGTACAAGACCCCAAAAGATCCATGAGGTTTTTCTTACCTACTTTCAGCTACAATATGCTATATATATGTAGATGAACATGAATTGTAAATGTTGGAAAGCAATCTCTCTGTGCGACACAGCTACTCTCCCTTTTCAGTCAAACTGCCTCCTGGTCAGCCTGTTTCCACTTTCACTTGCAGTAATTACTTCTCTGTCACTGTATGCAGAAGGTCCATGCAGTTCATTGTGGAAGAAATGAGCATGACCCACCTTCTCTTTCCATATCAAACAATAATTGTACTTTTTCCATTCAACCTTCCTGGCCAGAGAAAAGCTTTCCTAATGTCCAGAAATTTCCAACTGTATGGAAGGGTCGCATCCACAGAAATTCAGCATCAGTTTCTCACAAATCCTGCTCAGTTTGTCATAGGTTATCAAAAGTAATAGATAAGCTAACATCCCCAATGGATTTCTCTCAAAAAAAGGTCAGCAATACTGACCACAGCTGCCACATTTCATTGAAGCATTCAAAAGTAGGTATCAGCAGCTTCCTCTGTGTACAATAAGAGCCGTCTAAATCAAGGCAGTTTCTTTTACTATAAAATATCTTTTTAAAAAGAATAAGAAATGTCTCTTCAGAATTTTTTTCTCCAGTCAATTTGGCTTTTTGCAAAAGGCTGACTCCATAAAGACCAGCACTATGTCATTGTCGTGTCTGATGGCCAAGTCTGCACTGTATACAAGGTGTTTTGGACACAGATTTTCTTCTCATCCTCACTTAAAGTGAAATCTCATTATAGTTTATGATCTGTGATTTACAAGTTTGAATTGAGTTAAGATCAATCTCAGCATATCATTTCTGATCCAGTCTAGGTACTCTGGTTCATCTAAGTCTCCATTGACATGAGGCCAAGGTATGCAATCACTCGTTACCTATGCCATCGCCCCGTTGATGGATTACTATGAAAGAAGTTGGCTCACAGAATCCTAAAGAGGCTCCTCTGTGTCAGGGCACCGTGGGGGCCGGGGACTCCCTGAGGGCCGGGAGCAGTGGGGGCTCCTCAGGGTGGCAGGCCCAGCAGCCAGAGCCTGTCCCACCATCCCAGCCAGGAGCAGGGCAGACGAGGGGCAGCCCGGCGGGGCTGAGATGGGGTCCTGGGCTGTGGGCAGGTGGGAGAAACTCTGAGGCAGGCAGGGCCGTTAGAGCCAATGGTGCCCTCTGGGCCCTGACGCTCTGATACCGTCAGAGAAGCTTGTCCACGGTTCAGCTGCTTGGTTTTTCTCTTTTAATGAACATCTCTCATGAGCACAGGAATTACGAAAGTCCCATTGCGCTGCCCAAAGCGATATTGTAACTGATAAAAGGTCATGGTGTCTGACACTGGAGCTGTACACGGCTTTCAGATGGCTGATGTTGATTTCTTGAACTTTACCTACCATGCTTTTTGGCTGCTTTGGTTCCCGAACTACATCTCCCATGGCTGGCACTGGACTTCCTTTACGGACTCCTAAAAGAAAAGCCCCTTGCATAGACCTTACTTGGGCATTTCCTTCCCCGTGTCACATCTATAAGGATATATAATCTATTTCTTTCCTACCTTTTGTACATTCCGCAGAAGGAGCCCAGCTCTTGGAGTAGGACACTGGTGGCCACCTGAGCTGCTCCCTGCAGGTGTACCAGAAGCACAATGCAGGTCCCAGAAACACCATCGTTAGACTGGACTTTTCTTCAATTTGTTGGGCACAGGATATGTGCAGAGAGAAAAAGGAAATGGTAAATACAGGTTTTTTACCCTCCAGAGAACTGGACTGCAGAATCTCTCCTTCATTGAAGGCACCTATGCCACGATGCCTCAGAGCTGATACAGCAGATCTAACAGCCCCGCAACTATCCCTGCTCTGCAGGAAACATGGCAGGAGACTCTTCAGAGGTGTCACCAGGCTGTTTCCGTTTTTACCAACACACAGACCTACCGGAGAAGTGTCAATATACATTGACATATCAATGTCCATTCCTTCCTTGTTTAACCACTCCCAGAAGATAACCTTTCTTCCTCTGTACTATACTAGAGAGCAGTCCTAAAGGCTGAGTCTTACCACCTGTATTACCACACTGCAGCCCACAGTGGCTCTCTATCTGAATCCAGATAGCTGTGAATAGTATCTTTTGCCCAGTCAATTATCTCTTGATTTAAAGCAAACCCAAAAGGGGTGGAGAGGAATAATTTCCATTCTAGCTATTCAGCCAGAAGTCAAGTTAAAAGACAATAGATTCACCAAGAAAATTATTCTTCCATAGACCAGAGCTGCTCTGTACTTACAGTTAAGCTCCCTTTTAAGATGTTAAAATTGCAAATAGAACTAAATTAATATAAGCAGAATGGAAGGAAGTAAAAGTCCCAACAATATTTCTTTAACTCCACTGTCCATAATGACTGAATACATGTTTCTGAGTGACCATGAGATACAATCATTAATCATTGGAGAAAACATGAGAACATGACTTAACATCAAAATAAAGGAAGCAGAATGGAATGTTCTATGGAAGAATGCAGTAAAAATGCCTCAAAATATCAGAATAAAAAAATACTGGGCCTGCTCACATACACTGATGTGAAGCAGGAATAAGTCTGTTGGGACAGTGGTAATTATTAACAGGCTGATACACACGGGTTTTGAATGAATAGAACCGGGCTGTTATTAAGTGCACAGTGTTCACCTATCCCTCAGCATTAGAAACGTCAGATAATGGAACTGGCAAGGGCTGGTCTTGTGTGAGCTAGAGATGAGCAGGAAGAGGATAGGGTTTGAACTTTACAAAATTATACAGTTCCTATTAAACTTTTGATGAGAAGTGGTAATTTTGGTCTGGCAAGTTCCTCGGTTGAGTGTTATATACTCAAAACCACAAATGGTCTTATCTATGTCCCAGTTTACCCAAATCCTTAATTTCAGGGGAATTTGATATGTATGACTTTGTCTTTTGGTTTTACTTTTATGTAATCTGTAGCACTCTAACCCATAATATGTACATGCAATAGTTCTGACAGAGTGACCTTTCAAATTAAAGAGATCTTATGTCTCTATGTATCTACACTCCAGAATTCCATCACAGTACTCCCACTGAAGTTCAGGTTCCCACAGCGGATTCCCACTGAAGTTCAAGTCAGTCAGTTTTTAGATCCAAAACCTTCCCCAAGAACCGGGTGTACAAAAGCACCAGATCTTGCAGAATTTCAGGTCTCGGGATTTGAATATTACTCCATGGAAAGCTCCCCTTTGTTCTTGCTTCCATGGAAACTTATCTTCCTCTCAGCATCACTGGGGTGAGATCTTGTAGCAGACGAGAGAAGAGTAGCATGGATTAGGTCAGTATTGTATTTAACAATAGTGTCTCTGATTCTGCTGCTGTCCACGTAGCCTGCTTTCACGTAATAAACTATCTGAGCGAGAAGACCATTAGATCCTCTAGACATCTTACATTTCATCTGGTCTTCAACCAGTTACCCCTCTGTCGAGTTTAGTATCTTGACTAATGTTTATCTTTCAGAAAAGCAGCCAATTTCAAACCCACTTAGTCTGGTTTTGTTCGGTCTCCGCTTCCAGCTGAGGGTCCTTGTCTTCTCTCCATCAAAAAGCAGACAGTATTTTCCCCCTGTGAGGGTGCTAACACACTGAAATAGGGGTATCTCATGACATCTATTTTGGCAAATGCTTTGGCCTCCGGTCTGTCACCAGCAGGCCCTTTTCATAGAATCATAGAATCATAGAATCATAGAATAGTTTGGGTTGGAAGGGACCTCTAAAGGTCATCTAGTCCAACCCCCCTGCAATGAGCAGGGACATCTTCAACTAGATCAGGTTGCTCAGAGCCCAGTCCAACCTGACCTGGAATGTTGCCAGGGATGGGGCATCCACCACCTCTCTGGGCAACCTGTGCCAGTGTTTCACCACCCTCAGTGTAAAAAATTTCTTCCTTACATCTAGTCTAAATCTATCCCCCTGTAGTTCAAAGCCATTCCCCCTTGTCCTGTTGCAACAGACCCTGCTAAAAAGTCTGCCGCCATCTTTTTGATAAGCCCCCTTTAAGTACTGATAGGCTCCAAGAAGGTCTCCCTGAAGGCTTCTCTTCTCTAGGCTGAACAACCCCAACTCCCTCAGCCTTTCTTCGTAGGAGAGGTGTTCCATCGCCCTGATCATTTTTCCTCTCGCTCTTTGCTCCAGCCTCTGCAGTCTCACCTTTTTGAATGTGGACATGCCAAGATGGTACACACTATGCAATTAGCAGTAGCTAATTAGCTAACACGCAGAGAAGTAAAATCATGTTCTCTTTCCTACTCAATCATCATTCCACTAGTCATATAGGAAAAACTCACACTATGCCTCACTAGAGCTCATTTACAGCTGCTTCATCAGTCTGGCCCAGAAATCTTTGCCAGGGTTGCAGCTTACCAGGTTATAGTCTTCTTCCTGCAGGTAGTACCTGCCCTCTGTATTTCCCTGCTCTTGACCATATCAAAACACTTTTTCTGACTGAATTTACTAGCGGATTCAAGTCACTCTATGTGACTGCAATCTACAATAATTAAGACTCCCACGTCTTTGTGTCATTTGTAAAATTTAGCAGGATTTCGGAGTCCTGACTAATGTCCATTGTGTTACTGAAAGATAACATTTTAATGCAACAAGATGACCATTATAATCATTTAGTGGACTGATATCCTGCATAAAATCACAGGCCATGAAATCTCACCCAACAATTCCTGCATTGGAACACAAATTTCAGATTTGTTTCTTCTTAGAATATAATCCCAATTTACAGCTTTCATTGATGGACCATCTGCAATATCCTTTGTTGAGTTGTTCCAATGTTTTCTTAGGATCATGCTGTTCGGCTCATATTTTCATAGACTCATGCTAAAAATATGTGTCTGACCACCATTCTGAATTTGTCTATCTTCATCTCTGAGCTGTTTGACATTATAATTCTGTTTTCATTTTGCACCCTTACATTTCATTTTAGAAATGCCATGTAATTCTTCCTAAGTGATGATCATGTTAAGGACCATAAATGAACACAGAATAGAGAGGATATAGTACACTGTAATATGTCTATTGTTGATAGAAACATTGCTGAAGGAAACACACTTTTCACATATATACTTAGCATTATATAAAACCATAAGGCTAGGCAAAAGCCATTTTTTGTTTCACATTTAGACCAAAGTTCTGTAGTTCAGTTTGCAGAAAACAGGATGTTTGTTTATAACAGTAACGTAAAAATTATTTCCTTTTTTCTTTTTTTAAAGCTGCAAATAATGGTACTTGCTTTTTAGCGTATTTTTAAATGAAAAAAAAAGTCTGAAATTTGGAAATATAAGCTCATGTTTCTTAATATAGTGCTTCAGGGGCTAGCCAAGGGAGCTGTCAGTATACTGTGGAAATATTCCTGCACAACAGAAGTAAATGGAAGTTTTGACTTTGATTTACATGCATGCAGGATGCATGTGTAAAATTAAGACAGCAGTTCCTATCCTAGACCAACCAGGAGAAGAAAGATCTGAAATTAGGGGCTGAAAACCTAACCATCCTCACCCTTTGACATCAATACATCAACTAGAAAGAAATGTTATACCAGCTTATTGAAAAAAAACTATCGACTAAAGTCCTGATGCAAGACGCATTTATTTAAGTTCATTGTTTAAGCACATGCCTAGTTTGAAACACAGGCCAGAAGTTCTGCAGGCTCTGATAGGATTTAACCAGATACTTAAGGGTCACTTAAAACCCAATTTGGAATAAAGTTCTGACTCAGAACAAAAACTTTAAAGAAGATTCTTTGCTCCAAAAATAGTTTAAGAGTTGTCCTGCCTTGACCATGACAATCAGAAAGATAAGCAGAGATTTCAAATTATTACTCTTAAAGATAGAAATGTTTAGTTAAACCACAAGCCACAATAAATATGGACTGAAACATGTGACAGACATCATAAAAAGAGAATTTTGAAAAGATTTCACAGACATGTCCCCCACCAGACTCAAAGCAATTTTCTTCTCTGGCTGTACTTATCTTGTGAGCCTCCCCACATATACAAACACACCCACCTCCCAGTGAGATCCTTGGAAAGCCAGTATATGGAATATTTCTAGGCTTTGGTTTCTTGCTGCATTGCTGACAAGAGAGGAGCTATTTACAGAAGGAGGCTTGACCCCATGGAAGAGGGAGCTGCAGAGCTGAGTGTGTGTGCAACACAAGGAAGTGCTGGTAGGCTGTGGACAACCAGCTCAGGGGGCCAGGCTAGAGGGTGCGTGGACATAGCCTGGGGGATTTTTGGATTCAAGCCTGAGGAGGTGGAGGTTAACAGAAGGAACTGCCTTGAGAGGCAGGAGCACAGCTTTGGAGATGTGGTTTATAACAGTAAGGGAAGGAGCTGGCTCTGATTTTAACGGCTAACTGTCCCAATACTCCCAACACTGCATGTCCTTTGTCAAACAGATGTATTTGCTTTATTATGTCTCAGGACATACCTCCGTTCTGAGGCTTGACACCCACTTACATGGATGCATTTACTTTTGCATCACTCCACCCATGAAACAAGGCATTAAAAAGGCAATTAAATCATGTAAATCAAAAGTTATTGACTCCACCTGAAGATCCTTTTTACACTGCCAATCTGTGTTAAAGACTTTTCCTATAAACACCAGTCAGGCTCATATTTTGAGGGAATAGGATTGGCTTGCTAGAAATTATAGAAATATTATAGTCAACCAATTTCAAATCACTTAAGTATAGCTGTATGCCATTACTATACCATCTACGTAGTCTGTCTCCTGTCCTATTCTTAAAGAAGGTACTAGATACATATCCTTCATCTCTTATGAAACTTCCTACTTAAGAACAAAGATGATGCTGAACCTCTTATTAGAATCAAAGTTATATTTCAATGCTCCTGCATTTCCTCTGAAGCATTTCAGATGGCTTCACAGTAGGGGAATACTTTGATCTTGGCATTGGAGGAGACCATAATTTCAGGGAAACAAAGAAAAAAATTGGCATTGGAAATTCATGAGTCATCTCTATGATCTTTACAGCTGTGCTTTGCACTAGGGTAATAAATCATGAGTAAATAATAATCATTGAAATGAAATATGTACATGCTGAATAATATTTTCTTACTGTCACCCATTAAAATAGTAATTTTGATTTTGTTTAGCAAATTGTATAAACAGCTGTATATTGCAGCTTTCAATGATCAGGTCATGTATTTCATTTTAAAATAACACAAAGATTCGTCTGACTTTCCTTTTTAGAAACATAATGCATTTTCCCCCATTGCCTTCCATTTCTAAATATTCAGCTTCCACCGTTATGATTAAACTGATAGTGTATGTATAGTATGAACTGCTCTGAAGATTTTCATCATTCCGTTGTTTCAGGCCTTCCCCAATGTAATCATGTGCAACCCACTCTCTAGCTAAGCCAACTTTACTGTGTCTCTACGATATGCTGGTCTCACATAGGCTCTTACATTGCCTTGCACCTGTAGCACATCTGATCACTTCCTAATGATATGCTAGTCAAAGCAAATTAATATCCTTGTGTATGGTTTGTCCTCTTTGTCTTCCCAGGAAGAAATTGTCTAGTGGCAGAAGTCTCTTTCAGTCATGATGCTCTCTCAATTTTTTGTTTGACTGCTTGGCTTTTCATTTTCTAAGGTGCGTGTTATTTTGAGTGGGATTCATGTCACCTAAATTCAGGCTTACAATATAGATGTCTACATGAGAGATAGTAAGCCAAGGTTCCTTTAGTGGGCTGTAAAAAAAGCATACACTTTAGGGATACAAATCATCCTATCTGTTTTAAGTACCTATATATGAATTTTACCTTAAGATTTCATTGACCATTCTCTCTATTGACTAGAAGTGTGACTAGTAGCAGACACAGATATCTGTACTGGCTAAGAGTCCATCCTTCGGTGTACATGGAGGAGACAAGGTTAGAAAACATAACCAATGCAGGAACAAGGATGCGATTTGCCATAGTCCCTAATACCGAAGATGATCCTTTTGACAGCATCCAGCAGGTTCCTGAGAGGCATGTTTTTCTCTCCTGCCTAGAAAAGGGTTTGTGCTACGAATGTATTTCTCGTGCCACAGGGATGAATTTTTTGATTCCAGTCTTTCTTTACCCCACCCCAGCTGATTTTTGGATGATCTGGACTAAGCCCACTGAGTTCCTTGAAGGCACAGCCAAGGCCCTCAGCTTAACCTGCTGTTCCCTAAGAATCATATGTACAGGGCAGGAAAGGGGTCTGTGTGCTCCCAGAGGCTCATGTTGGGGAAGAAACATGCTCCTTTGTTTCAGGCTTTCCTGTGGGCTGATGGATTCATAAGAACAAAGATCAGTGAACATCTATTTGTAGCTCACATTCCTCACTTGTTAGTTTAAGTTTTGATTTTGTGTAATTAGTAGTTTGTATTATTAGTAGTTATCTCAGTTTGACCTACAGGGAATTAGTGCATCACTGGTTATTTTACTGTCTCTAGTGTGTGCTTTTTCTACTTCTACTGCAGCTTGAGCTGATAGAAATATTCTGTAAAGATGGCAAGTCCAAAATCTTCTCTCTCCTGCTGTTGCTGGACTGCTTGGGGGTGGATTGCCATTATACCAGCTTGTTGCCAGCACCAAGAAATTCCTCCAACATGCATGAGGTGCTCTGAATGTCTGATTTATTTAAGTAGAAAAAATAGGGGGAGGGGGAATAAGAGGAAGAATGATAACAAAATTTGACAGTATTTAATGGGCCATGGTAGCTGTTCTTAAATGTGGATATAAGAACTTTCTTTTCTGTCTGCTGTAGCAGGAGTCAAACAGGGGTAATAACTGCATTTTATATAACTGACATTCAGCAATCTCCAGGAAATATTTGTTTGTTTCTAAATAAAGAAACACATTAGGTGACACATGCGTTTTTGGAAAATACTTCTGACATGAAAAGTATAGAGTAGCAATTTAACAGGCTTGAATTAATGCTTTCAGAGTCAGTACAATTTTCTGACCTCTTGTTCTGGACAAAAGGGAAAAAAAGAGGGATTTGTTGATATTCAGTAACCAACAGTCACTACCCAGAGTACCATGTCTGAAGGTTAATCAGCAGCCAATGTAAGCTGCACCCAGAAGCAAAGACAACCAGTTACCTTTATGGCCATTCAAAAAATCTGAGAAGTAGCCCCAAATTTCTCCTTGCCCTGCAGAGGGTTGTACTCTGTCCTCTTTAGCTTGTGCTGACAGCACTGCAAATTAGCATGTGACCCAGCCTGTCCTCAGCTGGAAATTTCATGAGAACCAGCTTGTTTCCTCTTGAGGATACCCCTGTATGGTGAGAAAAATAGAAGGTATGGTCTTTCCCATGGTGTTTTGGCACTACTGCTTATAGTGTCAGCTGCAAGTCACAAGTGGACAAGCCAATGGAAATGGAAATTAAAAACACATAAACAAAAAACATGCACACAGTTATAGAAGCTTTCTCAAGCCTCAAGAAAGGATTTGATTAAAGTGAAACCATTGTTTTGTTATCTTTTTTATCTTGTCTATTCCCCGCTCTCTGCTTGTTATATCTTTGCATGCAATGGACCCATGGCTGTGGCTGGAAAGTACTTTTGCTAGAGTTTCTCGCCAAACCAAACTGCTCTGCTGAGGCTGACAGGCTTTATGGAAAAGTGACCATGTTGACTTGGGGGGGGGGGAGGTTTCTAAGATTGGAGGGAAAGAGAAAGAGAGAGAGCAGACAGAAATTTGATCTTTTTGATCCAAAAATGTATTTTTCCATTCAAATACATTCTGACAAAATGCTTGGAAGGTTTTGTTTTCATTCCCATATAGGAAAAAAATCGATTCTGCAACCTTCAAAGTTATCATGAAGTGGAACTGCTGTTCTCTAGCCAGCTCTAAATGCATCATTAATGGACTTGGTTTTGATCTCGCTGCACAGGTGCTAAGTTGGCAAGACTCCACTGTTATTAGTGAGTTACCCCAGGCTAACACCTGGCTGAAATGAGATTAAGGCCCACTGCCCTTAGACTTTCTCCAATGCACTGCATGTGTTAGAGCACACAGTGCCTCTCCCTTGTTTGCAAAGCAGAAACCGAATATATATTGTGTACGTCACTTCCTAACCTGTACCTAAAGTTTAGGTTTATAAGTAACCTGTCCCCTGAAAGAAAGTGCCAAATTTCCTGTGTAGTCAGTGGAGAGAAGTAGGTGTTTGTGAATGCTTCCAGAGGGCAAATGTGTCTGTCTCTGCCTGGAAATTTTGCAGGCTTTCGGACTCTTTCCATTGACCTGTGAGAGAACTCAGGCAGTAAACTTCAGGAGGACTGGTTCACTGGGTGCCTAAAATTTAGTCAGAATCAGTTCTTGCTTTTGATAGATTGGACCACATCTACTATGAATCTGAGGGGAGCAATACCTTTGCATAATATGTCCATTATTAACACTACCATTAAAATTATCACTGAAGTAAAAAGCATAAAAGCAGTGTAAAAGGATACACTTCCAAAGCCTGCTTAACTGCAGAAGTTTGTTTCAGCATTGGATCTGTTTCAAAGCTTCTGTAACTCATTATATTATGCCAGTGTCCATACCTCTGCCTAGGGTGCATTTATGTCATTAGTAAGAGGATATCAAGTTTAGCATAATGCTAAAAAGTCTCTGTAGATTGCAAAGGGGTATCCTTGATACTGGTTGATGAACAGGTTTTTATCTTACACATTATGAATACAAAAAGAAAATCTCTAAAGCCAGAGGAGCGGCAATTCCATGTTCTTTGTGTTTAGCTTGATCCAAGGAAGCTCCAATCTCAGAAGGATCAGTAGACCAAATAATCAATAGCCATCTCCTAAAGTACATTGTTTCTTGACGATCATAAATCTTTCAGGATTATTTACACAGTAAAAAAAAAAAAGACTGCTAGAAAAGTTTTTTTTTCATATTGAAAAATATGAAAAATCCTTTTATTTCATGTTTGCTTGTAAACCAAGTCCACCTGGTGCACAGTAGCTGCATGTTTCTTTCTGTCTTCCAGGAGCCTGGACTGTTGAGTAATGACCACAAGTGCATTATCTGGTTGGCCTGACAGGTGATGCTTGTAAGAGATATCCTGCATCAATCAAGAATGGTGATTCCTCCATCACTGTCTTTGATCATCATTCATCATAAAAATTTTCCTCTTTTCCCAATATCATATAACTTCATCCAACCTCTTCCAGCAAAACCGTCTTAATCTGTAAGTAAAGAAAAATATGCATAGCCTGCATAGTCTTTGAATATCATTTGCCAGTTTTCTCAACAGCTTGGTTTTGGTCAGAATTGTATTTAACCTGACATAAAATTAAATACTTTAAAAGAAAGCTAATTTTATAAAGTTAAGTGTAATCCACTGTCAGCCTGTGTTACACAAGCACCAACTGTGTGGTAAACACGGCATGTTGAAACATACTGAATTATGAATGTCAAGTAGTAATATTACCTAAGTACTTGCTCCTTATTACCATCTTCCTTAAGTCCGAGTCCTACTGGAATATCAAGCTATTATAAACTTTTGTAAAGCATACCCAGAAAGGAGATAAATTAAATTTCCATCAGTAGTCTTCATTTCTGTGGTTTGTGAGTTCTGAATGTTTGACTTTGCAACCTTCACAGATTTATTTGGTGTATATAAGTATTTTTTTTAATAATAACCTGTCCAGTTATACAACCCTTCCCATTCTTAAACATATCCAGGGGTCCTCAGCAGCCTGAGACTACAGCTCCACCACCCCTTTGACCCCTGATGCTGAGCTAACACCAGCAGCTTCAAGAAGCTGTTCTCTTCTGTGGCCGGTCATAGGTTTACTGAATCATCTGCATAGCGACTAGTTAAAGTATGCCATGGTTCCCAACCAGCCCTTCCGCCTCTTACAGATTGTCTCTGCTCCCTAGTCTGCCATACTCCCTTTGCTCTCCCCCACATCCCCACCACAGCATGCCACTTCTTTTCCTGGGAAGGCTTCACTACACAATCACAAAGCTCATGGCAGCGGCAGACAGGTGGATTCCTGGGCCAGAATTTTTGCCTCCTGTTCCCTACTTTTGATATTCTTGCTGCTACTGAAAACAGGAGCATGTAAATATGTAAGGTCACACACCTCAAGGGTGTGTAAAAAGTAATTTTGCCACTCGATATTATGCTGGGAAGGCATTTCAAGTGTGGTCCTTCCAGGTTCTGTAATGTTTAGTCTATCTGATACTTTTGTTAATGATTTGGATAATAGAAAAGAGAGAAAACATGTAGAATTTGCAGATTATGTCAAGCTGGAGGGAGCTGAAAGCTTTTAAGAGGTTAGGATAAGAATTCAAAATGACCTTGGTAAATTGGAGACATTGTCTAAAATTAACCATATGAAATTCAGTGAAGACAAATGCAATGCCCTATGCTTAGGAAGGAGAAGTAAAATGCTAGTAAAACTAGGACTAAATGAGCAGGCGACAACACCAGGAGGAAGGTCACAGTGCAGGACAAATCAAATATGCATTTATAACATGATGCTGATACAAAAAAAAAAGCTAATTTCACTCTGCGTCATATTGGAAGGAATGTTGTATGTGAATCAGGAGGGGTAATTATTCTGCTTTACTGCTATTGTGTCCAGTTTGGGGCACTGCACAGTAAAAAAAAGATGTAGGTATATTGGAAAGCAGCCAGAGGGGGAGTAATGAGAACGATAAGAGGTTTAGAAAACTGGAGCTATGAGGAAAGGTTGAAGGAATGGGGTTTGTTTAGTCTAGAAAAGAGAAGACTGAGCAGGGACATGATAACAGTCTTCCAATACATAAAAGGTTATTCTGAAGAGGACAGTGATCAGTTATTCTTTATGTCCACTCACTGTAGTACCAGAAGAATTTAGCTTACTTTACAGCAAGGAAGATTTTAGCTAGATATTAGGAAAGCCTCTTTCACTCTAATGAGAGTTAAGTACTAGGACGGGCTACTTTAGGAGGCTGCAGAATAGCAGCAGAGGTTTTTAACTGAAGGTTAGGCAAACATCTGTGACCTTGTGATTTGCAGGGGCTCCAAACCGAGCCAAATTTGAACAAATTTTCTCAGGCATAGCATAAGGCACACCACTGGCAGCACTGCATGTTTCCTGACAAAGCCCTAGTCTCTGGTGCAAAGCAGGCAAATGCTAGCAATTGTCATTGAAACCAATTCAACTGTTTTTGTGCAAACTGTTTTCACATGAGCTTTTTCCCTTAGACCTGTTCTGGGAAGCAGCTGAACACTACACATGAAACTTTACTGAGAAAAAAGATTCCATCCCAGGCAAGCACTTGAGTAATTTCAGTCTAAATAGTTAATCTGGTAAATTATATGCAACCAAAAACAGGATCTTAAAATACAGAGGGTTAGGAAACCTTAATTATAGGTGGTGTTACCAAGCTCCACACATAATTTTTATTACAGTATCAACCCAAAGATCTGGCCAGGGTCACCATCCTGAGAACTCAGTGAAGGGCAGAGATGAAGGAGATTAAAATAGGTACATGTGTTAATAACAGTCAATAAACTCACAACTCTTTGCCTTAACAAGCTTGGTAGACTATTCTGTCTCTTGATATGGTCAGTCCTTAGCCGCCTTCTGGAAATGGGCTTAATTCATAAGCTTAGTTCAAGAATCTTACTATTTTTCTTCTGTGCTTTTCTTTGCCTCTTGATCTTGCTGGATCAAGCTGAAGTTTTGAAGATTTTTCTTTATAAATTTAGGAGCTAGAAATATCCCTTTGAAATGAAAAAAAAAAAAAAGGAAAAAAAGAAAAAAGAAAAAGGGAAAAAGAAAGCAAGCTGAGACCTTCACCCAAGCACCTGCCCTGAGGAGTTAGGACTTCAAGCAAAATACTGTGAGACTCATAATAATAGCGTGAGAGTTGGCAATCCTACTTAAGGGTATAATTTCCATTTCTTCTAAACCCCCTTTTTACTAGCAAAGTGGTCACACTGTAAAGAAGACTAGACCCCTAATATTAGGAGTAATCCAACACTTTTCCAGTGCAAAGTAAGCTTCTCAGTATTCTAACTATTTTTCAAAAGCAAAACCTGTGTGACAGTGTCTCTGACACATGTAGGGTTGCAGCTGAAATTCCATTCCCAAGCTAAAGGATGGTTGCAGTCATTGAAAAGATTACATAGGATCTTTCTTAAGATATTGGGGGGCTGTAATTAGTGGAAACATATCTCTGTACACTAGAGAAAGGACGAAGGTGTAATTGTTTTACACGCTAAATTAAAAAGGGTGAAATAAGACAGGAGAGTAATAGAAAGATGTTGATTAAAGAGTAGAAAGGGTCTGAATACATGGAGTATGCTTCATTTTGTATGTTTGAACTCTGGCCATGAAAAGCCAGTTAGTGTTGGAGGCTTGTTAGAGCTTGTACCACAGCAAGACAGTAAACACGAGTAAGTGGATTTCTCTATGGAGGGACTAGCCCTGCTGCAGCAGGTGCGCACCTGAGCAGGTAAACGCAGGCACCCGCAGGCACAGGCTCCTGGCTGTGGGGGTGTGCACAGAGCTGGGCATGGCAGCAAGGTCTCTGCAAGGGACTGAAAGCCTGTCGCTGACTTTTGCAGGCTTTGGATCAGACCCTAGCAAGGCTGTTTGCTTAAGTTGGGCTACTTTACAAGGGAAGTGTTTTCATATGAAATCTGGCCTTTCCTTTTTTACATATATTTCTCCCAACAAAAAGGAACACAGTGCCAGGCAGCATACGATATATTTCACCGTAACAGACTTCTGTCCAGACATCATGCCAAAATTTTGATATAAGCATTGCAGAGGTGATTTCTCTGCCAGGCCACTCCCTTCCCCTCACGATATTCTTTTGTTATCAAGTCATCTCCTGAATGAATGTGTGAAATGAACTGAAATTTGTTTTCTTGTCACGTTTGCAAAATATCCCTTGAAGACTTAGGGCATTTGTTTTCACTTAAAATCATGCTCAGTGTGCTTAGAGCTTCAATTCATCATCAGAACTCACACCCACCTGTGCCTCTGTAGTTATAGAGTAGGATGAGTTCAAGGAAATCCAGCCTCCATCTAAAGGATACTTCTACAGCTGACAATCTTGAACCAGGAGGTAACCACCCTGCCAGCACAACCCGTCCCAGGGGAATCAAAGGACATGAAATCAAGTCATTTTGGAGTTTGATTCACCCTGGATTCCAAGGTTTTTGATGCAATCTGCTCCTAGAACTCAAGTATCTAACAAGGCGATGCAGAAGAATCAGGCAAGTATTTGATATTTTGATCTCAGTCTGAGTGAGAAAGGACAGTCAGCTCTCTGACTACAAGGGAAGGAGTTTACTTCAGCCAGAAAGCTTTGCCTCTCCTACAGAACCAGGTTTTGGTGTGGGATGAGGCCCCTTAATTCCCAGTCATCCTTGAAGGAGATAAAGCTCCTGATGTTTCTGTGGAAACATTTCACAGAGGAAGTTCTAGCACGAGAAGGACATATAGGTGATTTATAATTGGGCATTTAGAGAATTTTGCATTTGTCTGGTTTTATCTTGCTATGTTCAGTGGCAAGAAGTTCAGAAATCCAAGCCCCTTTACCTACATCTGGATGGGAAATGCCATAGGACAGGACTGGTACAGAAGATGATTCCAAAAGCTAGAAGGAGCTATGTACTTCTTAAGTCAATGTCTAAATACCTAATTCCAGATATGTAACTAAATCTTTGCTAGGATAGAAGGGTTTAAAATTAAAATAAGCTTTAAACAAACATTTTAGGGAACATGCCATTGAAATGTTTCATCTTTTTTGGACATTTTCAAGCTTTCCAGGCCAGGTATTACTTTTCTCAGAAGGTAAGTTTTCTCAGTGTTCTCTTAACCCCTGAAGGGTTTATTTTAAGTATTCTATATCTAAGTAAAGTGTCCCAGATGGGTCCCAGAAAATATAATATCTTCTAGCTCTATGTACTCTCCATGATTGCAAGCAATCAAATTGCTGCTAAAATTTTCAACATAATGGATATCTTTGCTTGGTGAGCAATTTTTCATCTTTTATTCATAAGCAGAGACCTGGAAGTTTGCAGGATTTCATACCACTCCTCTGGAATTCTCTCTCAACTCTGTTGTGCCTCAGCTCCCTGCTGATGCTGTGGGATTTGATCCATTTGCATGGGGAACTGTGTCTAATTCTTGATGGCATGCAGCTGTATTTTACTTTTAAGGCCATATGTCTTTAGTTCTATATTAATGTCTGAGATCTACCAGCTATTTACATCATAACAAATTACTTTTAGATAGAGACAAAATTTATTTGGAAGCACCTGTTCCTGCTATTGCAACACACCATGTTTTCATATTAGCAACAATACTTGCCTCATAACCCACCCTTTCACTTGCATGTCAGTTGTACAAGACTTTTAGCCTAGAACATCTTGTATTGAGGTTTCTGTTCTGTGTGTAACTCAGTGCGGCTCCCTAAGCATTTTGTAGCCATGAATCCTTTCTGATGTTAAATAGCATCATGGTGTATGGGCAAGTCTATATTGTAGAGGTAAACTATTCCCAAACTACCCCCACAAGCTCAGCAAAATCTGTTGATGTCCATTGAGATTCTTTAGTGCTTGCAGATCATGTCCGTCTTCTCTCTCAATGAGCCACTTTATTCATTAAATACTGTGTCTTAGAAAATGATCTTCAGTAATGCAGAAGGAAACTACTGTGAAATCATGGACACCTTTTGGGTTAAAGGAAACTGTCTGGATTTGGTCAAGAACTACTGAAAAAGTAGAGTGCCTTTTTCACCCTCTTCTCTTTGAGCAAAATTTCCTTCCTCTTCCCTCAGCCCAACCATAAATACAAATCTCAATGACAAGAATCATCTTCCAGATTCCAGTGAAATATCTATATATAGTAAGAGAGTAGATTTATATTTGGAAAAAAAAAAAGACAAGGACAAGCAAATGTCAGAAATCTGTATATATTGGTCATTCAGTATCTTCAGAGGTATCAAATGGTTAACCTCCAGAAGCAAAAAATCAGAGTTTTGTCACAAGTTCACAGATTCTTACAAATTGGTGTAGATTAACTGAACAGGGCTAAAGTCACCCTCCTCTACTTGGATGCTGCAGACAAAGTTGTTATGTGCTGTAAGAGTCAACAGGGAACACTGCTGTTAACTTGTGATGGGGTCCTTTTTGGCCTATTTAAAACACAGAAAAAAATTGGAACATGAAGAAGCCTCCAAAGCATCAAGCGGGGGAATATCCCCCCTGAGCAGACCCCATGGGAACAGGAACATGGTTGCCTCCTGATGACTCCTTCAGAAGCCCTCGGATGAAGCAGATCGGAGGATGGGGCTAGTGACAGGAGGCACATGTTGAAGGAAGAGGAGATGTGTAGTACCTACCTTAGAAAGAAAGCAATTAGTTTCAGAGCCCATGCTGGCTGGGCTAACACATCCAGGCCATCTGGGTTTGCTTACATTTAAAATAATGGGCTTTCCATGACCTGGAGCAGTCCAAGATCTCTAATACTCAGAGAGGATTACAGTACCTTCATTTAGCCAAGCATATAACTGCTGTGCAAGTCTTGGACCTGCAGCATAAGGACATCTTGCTTTTCAGGGCAAAGAGCTGTAATACGGTACTCACAGAATATGAGAACTGAACAAGTTTAGCTAGTTAGCTGGATACAAAATTAGCAGTGGAAGTGAAAAGAAGCATCTTTCTCTTTCACAAGCTCTTGCCTTAGAAGCTCTTTCACTTGTTGTTACATTGCCATCTTAGATAAAATCTCCAAGGCTGATTTCTCACTGACTGCCATCCAGGAACGCTACCTGCAACACAGGATCTGGCCTCACCCTAGCTCTCTCTGAAATTAATAAGAGACTGACTTTCAGTTACTTTGCATAGCCTCCCTCTAGTTTCCCTCTAGTGTGGGACTAGGACTTAAAATTACTTTACTAACTAACAATGGGAAATAGTAACAATTGCCACAAAAAAAGACCCGATGCTGTACGAGTTCCAGTGACATACCTGGGTGAGATGATTCCTACCTCATCCTTACAGCAAGCACAAGACATGTAGAAAGGATGGGGTAATGTGGTAGGCTTTTAAAATTCCTCTCCTCTCAGTACAACATACAGTGAAAGCATTATATGGGCTTACAGACACCTGCCAAAGCTCTGACTACTCCCTCCTCTACCAAGCTTCTGGGAAATTTCTCTAACTAGAAAAAAAAAACAGAACAGCATCCTGTTACCATACTACCATATTTCCCAATCGCAGTACTCAGTTGCTGAGAAAGTATCAAGTCTTCCTTCTGCCTCCTCAAGGACTGGCTCTCCCTGCTCTCTCCTTGTATTCTGCATTAATGAACATGCCCTTCTGTTCCTCTCCTTTGTTGCAACCTTTCAACTCATCCGTCTGTCACTTGGCAGTAGCTTCAGGAGGGCTCTTCCCAGGGACATTTCATGTTTATTCAAGTGTTGTTGTGCTGTGAGACTAAAGAAGCAGATCTGTTGCTTCCAACAAGATCTGTTTATTTCCCAACACCACAGCACCACATATGCACATACCAAAAGCAGGAAGGCAGATACCAAGTTGAAAACTAGTCAGGGGACTATTTTCCTTTCTCACATTCCCTTTAGTTGCACATGGCCTTTCTGTTCAGGTAGTACACAGAATTCAAACAGGGTTTGCAGAACCCTTGTGAAAACAGCCTCTCTTTTTCTCCATGCCATGGTGATTCATTTGCTTTTTACCACAAGACTCTGCTGAGCTTAATGTATAGCAAGAAAGTACAAATGTATGGAGTGAGGCCAGCCCTTAGCCCTGTAATGGAGCCTTTAGGGACCTGGTAGACCCACTGACCCCATTCGTAATGAGCTGGACTTGGTCCTCACCAATACACTTAACTGAGGTCCAGACAGAGTAGGAGGAGCTGTATGTGCATTGTGTGGGTACCATGGGGTTATCTTGGGATATAAAAGCTGTTTCTCCCATGTTAACTGTAGGTGGTGGTTACTGCTGCATGATTCGAGCACAGGCTTTTGTTCCTCAGCTTGGCTTGTCCTATTTCCCTTGTGCTTGAAATGAAGCCTGGGTAAGGAGCCTTCTTTGAAGTGAGGTGGTACTTGTTATCCTGGCCAGACAGGAGACAAAATGAATCTGTAGGTAGTTTAAGAAATTACTTCAGAGTTCTTACTTTTTCAGGAGGCTCTGCAAAGGAGTGTACCCAGCCCACCATTGGCTAAGCAATACCATGGCAGCTGTGCTATGGGGCATGTAAAGGCTGCTTTTGGCTACACAGAGTAAACACTCTTGGATTTCTTTTTGTATTCCACAGGGTAAGAGCCTGTGCAGAAACACCTACTGAGGAGTAGTTTATGTGCTGTGACATGCTGAAACAGCAGTTCTTGCTCTCTCTGAGCCCACAAAAAAGCTGTATGTGGAATTGCTCATGGTGGCAAATATGGGAAATTAAGATAATGCTTGGCATTCAGAACAAGCTACAAGAATAGCAAAGGATTATAGCTCTCTACGCGCATACAGTCCTAGGTGAGCATGTATGGTATGGATACAACAGGATAATAGCAGAACTACGAGCAAAAATGGTAAAAACTACAATCAAAAAATTACTTCTACTAAAATCAAGGTTTAAAAAGGTGCCTATGCTAAAAGGATGTCAGAAACCATTTCATTAGCATTGCAGGAAAACCCACAAGTTAAACAGGTGAAATTCAAAGCTTGCAATAGTGAGCTATTCTGCATCATGGGAATGCATGAATTAAAGATTTATGTAAACACATTAGAAAAGACAGGCCAAAAGGAAAACTGCCAGAAGAGGGAATGCTCCCTGCAGTGCATGCTCAACAAGGTTACAGGCTGATTGCAAAGAGGATTGTGATCAACAGAGAACAAAAAGCTGAAGCAGTCCTTGGAACGGAGAGCTTCATCCGGCAGCAAGGACCAGCAACCTGCTAGGGCTGTCCTGCCAGCAACCCAGTGGCAATGGGATGCACAACAACTTTGAGAAACTGCAAGAGTTAAAGAATCTCTGGGTCTGAAGTACCAACACAGTAGTCTCAAAGACTGCTCTAGAGTAGATCTAGGTCTAGACCAGTAAAGATGGAGGATCAGCATTTAAAGTTTGGGACCCGGAAATGCGAATGCCAGCACTGTCTTGTTGAATGCTGAATTCATATCAACGACTCTAAAGATTGGATTGGTAGATAGAAGGTCCGTCGGCTGTGAATGGCTTATCATCAGCTCTAGCTAACAAAAGGGGCTAGGTAAACATTGTCTTTTCCTATGTCTCACAAACATGAAAACTAACTTTCAGCATACAAATTTACAAAAGGAATAAAAACCTGAAAGATCTACTGATTGCAGACATGGTCCCTCAAGTTTGTGAAACAAAGCTAAAGGCAGATTGTATACCTCCTCATCTGATTAAGAAAAACCTGTTTGCAAACAAAACATGGATTGTGGTTGCCAGAACTACCACTGAGACCATGGTAAACTATCAGACAATTAGGGCAACCCACAAGCACATTTCCTACCCCATTATCAGCTAAAGGAGGAGCTCTAAATATTAGATGTGATTTTGTGTACAGGCTCCAGGATAGCAAATTCTCCAGTGTTACAGGAAAGGGTATTAAACCCGCCCCTCACCCTCACACACAAAATCAACTGGAATCATTCAAATATTAGAAAATAACTGAGGATGCTTTATACTGGCCCAAACGAACAGTGACACAGGAAAACTGGCATGTTGCAAATGTCAAAAATATAGTCAAGTCAAAGAAAAGAAACAAGCTTAGTGGTTGAAGTACCATCAAAACAAATAAACATGTTAATAATATGATTAGCTACAATAGCTGATTGTGAAGCTAGGCACCAGGTAAAGTTAATTCTCAAAGCCAGCAATGAATCTGGATGAATCCAGATGGCTATGTTTTCTTCTGTGGCTTTCTTTTTATATATAAGAATAGGCAATGTATTATCGCAGAACCTGAAGGTCTACAACTCAGACAAATGAATAATTCTTCTCCCTGTTAGATGCAATAAAAATGTTGTTTGTTCCTGTTGTTTTATTTCCCAGGATGGCTATCTTATTGCACTCATATTGCACATCATATTGCACTCTTCACATTCTGCATCTCTCCTGCTACCTGGAATCTACTCCGGGCTACTGAGGACTGCTCAGAATCAAATGTGAGAGCTGCTTTTTGTCATCTTTATTGGCAGGAAGACAAAGTTCAAACATATAGCTACACTGCCTAAGAATAGATATACTGATTAACACCACAGGCCAATCCAGCCTATTGTCCAGTTCCAGCAACTGATGCATAGGGAAGAGTACAAGAACATGGCAAGCGTGAAGTAAAACTTAATACTGTCTAGACCTCAGCAACTTGCAGCTGGGATTTCCTTGGCTGGAAACATATCTATCTGTTTAATGTCTCTTGGTAGATCTTTTTCTCCCATGAATAAGCTCAATTGTGTTTGAACCCATGTAAACCTTTAATAGCCATGGTATTTTTCAGCAAGGAGTTCCACAGCTTAACTGTGTTTCTTAATGAAACCATCTCCTTCTGTTTGCTTTGAAACTGTCCCTACTAGTTTAATTTAATGATTCCTTGTCCTTATATTGTAAAAGAAAGCAAACACTTGCTGCCTACCTATAGTATGTGTTTTGCTCTATCATATGCCCCATCCTCTGGTTCATATTTTCAACATCAATCAACAGCTTAGTATCCTCATTACTAAAAGATCCATAAGCAATTGAAGCAGAAAAACTTATTCCAGTTCGTGCAGAAAAGCTCAGAAAGAGAATATTTAGCATCAGGACTAAATCTGCTTCTACCCAATTCCCACATAATTGAAGGAGAAACAGTACCTCTTACCCTCTCTTTAGAGGGCTCAGTTCCCATTGAACTCAGTACCTTTCAAGACCAAGCTTTGAGGTGAGAAGCATCTCCCACATCAGGTTCCACCAGGCTCAACATCTACTAGGTACAGTTCGGTCTGGCCACAGGCACCAGATCCTGGACCCATCAAACAGTAAGAGTCAGGGGTTTCTGGTCTGCAGGGGAAAATGTTTTACCGTATTTTTTTGCTGTATTGGTAGTCAGGCACCAATGCACAATAAAGATATATCTATGAGTGGTACAGTAGATACCTTCATGTGTCATCTGATTTACAATGAAAATAAGTAAATGAAAAGAAAAAATCTTAAAGGAAAAATACTTCTGTTATCTGAAAATAATATTACACAAGTTTTTCTTTTTGGAAATTATCCATTCATTTTCTTCATAAACATTTATTAAGGAGAAAAGTATTTTATGAACATATGGCACTTGTCTCTGTTTTGGATGTAAAAACATCTGGTATTTTGCTGACTTCATTTCATTGTGAGTCACTGTGTAGCTTTGTATAAACACCAGGATATTTTCATCAATTAGAAATAACTGAGATTTTCAGCATAACATTCCCATATTTACTTGTGCTTGAATAGTTCTGCTAATGTCCTAGACAACACACATACAGATATATATATAGTGCACACACAGGATCCCTGTTCCTAAAAAATTCCAGGCAAAGAAATAACATCTGAGGAGCCATGACTCTGGCCTAAAACCCCACTGTATCCATTAACAAAAACCCTACAGATTTTCCCTGTGAGTGGGTGTTCTTCATCAGTTAGGATACTGTGGTCAGGAAAAAGAAATAGTCTTTGAAAATCTCATTCTAATGGAAAAAAATACTATTATCAAGTGAGTGAGTTGTTTCTTAAGATAATTAGAGCATATACAGAATCTCATATGATTGTTTCCAAGAACTCTTTCATTATAATGTTGTTGGTAACTGGATAGCCAGAATGAGCAAATTAATTGCCCTATCAATACTCCAAGAACTAGATTGATCCTGTCCCAGTTGTGGAGTACTACAGGAGAAAGAGGACACCAGAAGTCCTGCCCACCTCAGGAAGCTTGTAAAAACACTCACTTTAGTCATGATCCAAATCACTGGCACAACACAGAACCGAGACAGTAATCCAAGTTGCTGTGGTGGCATCTCTAAAAGTGGCAAAGATGTGATCACATGTGGCAGGACAAGCATCAGAAATAGGTTAGAAGCAGAAAGTGCTTATCCTGTTACTGAGGGCGCTTTCAGGGGAGATAGACGATGTGGGTTCAAATCCCTTTAGGAAAAAAGTGTCTATAGCCCAAGACTCCTGGATAACTGCTCCAGCCTTTGAGCTAGCGGGTAAAATAGAGACAAGAGCTGTGTGAAGCTAGCCTGTCCCATGGTTGAAATCACACTTTCTAGTCAATTTACTTCTCAAGGCAAAAGGGGAGCATCTTTTCTGACCTCATAGTGAAAACAGGCGCAAACTTTGCCGTTTGTCCTCCCACAAGGTGACACTAGATGGCAGCAATTGAAGTGGCAGCAGAAGCTGCAGATCTTTCTGGCCCAGAAGGCACTCTGGCAACCAGCTGGCGTGGAGTCGTTGGGGCCACCTGACAGTCATTGCTTCTCTCTCTACCTTACTGCCACGGAGGGTGCCACGGTGCTCAGGCAACTTGTGAGATGGGCTACAGACATGGAAATGAAGTCATCTGTGCCCTGACTTTCCTCCTTTATTATTATTTCATGCTTTTCTCTACACTGACTTGCCCGTATCTGGTTGGTCCATTTTGTGTCTGAGGCCTCTTTGCCTGCATTAAAATGACAATTTTTCCCAAAATAATATGATAGAATATATTAACCAGTCTATTGTTCTGATTGCTTCTTTGGAGTCAAATGGATTAAGTTTTGCACGGCATTGTAGAAATACTCACAATAATGACCTTGTTAGTAACAAGTCCAGAATCAACAAGCACAGTAATAGATTGATAATGTCATAACTGCTGCTCAGACAATTTGTTGCATAGCTTCCTATTTCTGATGGAGGAAAAATCTGAGACTCTCCAACAGCACCAATATAGGATATGTTCCTCTTGTTTTAATAAGACAAGACTTCACTGCCAGCAAAATCACAGGCTATTCAAAGTTTAACAAAGATGTATCAAAAGATTATGAGCAGCAACAGCATTAATATTGCCTTTGGAATATTCATGCACTTCACGTCCTCTGCATGCCAGTTTTGTTCAATATCTCTGCCACAGTTAAAGCTGTTTCACTGCTCTGTTATACCTGTCTTTCCGGGGGGGATTTATTGCCAAGTTCTGAAAATGTGTTTGGGGCTTAAATCTGCAATTCAGGCTCTCAGCTTGGGAAAAGAGCATCCTTTACACAGAAATTCAGATTCTGACTTTGAGCTAGTGAAGATGAAATCCAGTGCTTAGTCACTGGTGGGAACTGCAGTCATTTTACGCAAGACCTCAAAACTCAATTGCTAGCTGCAACTTCTGCTGCTGCTGTGTGGCGTAGTCACCTAAAGATAAGTGTCTTATAAGACATCTTTGGTTGAGCAATTCTGGCAGTGACCATGCTATCTGTCTGCCAAGCGCAGGGAAGTAGAAGCATGGGGTGGAGACATGAATTGTCACTGTGCACAAGCATACAAGAGGTGGAAGCAGTGACAGGTGACCCAGGAGGATTACAGAGACACTGACTGAGTATGCAGGAACAGGGTTTTGGAAGCCAAAGACGACCAGAAGTTGAATCTGAGGAGGGACATAAAGGGTGACAAGAAAGGCTTCTACAAGTATATGAGCAGCTAAAGGAAGACTAGGGAAAATGTGGGCCTGCTGCTGAAGGGGGCAGGAGACCTGGAGACAAAGGACATGGAGGTTCTCAATGACTTCTTCGCCTTGATCTTTACTGGTAAGAGCAGCCTTCAGTAATCTTAGACCCTGAGACCAGAGGGAAAGTCTGGAGCAAGGAAGACTTACCCTCAGTAGAGAAGGATCAGGTTAGGGAACATTTAAACAAACTGGACATAAACAAGCCCATGAGACTTGATAGGACACACCCACAAGTGCTGAGGGAGCTCACCAGTGTCATTGCAAGGCCAATCTCAATTATCTTTGAAAAGTCATGACAATCAGCAGAAGTTCCTGACAAGTGGAAGAGAGCGAATGTCACTCCTATCTTCAAGAAGGACAAGAAGGAGGATCTGTGAAACTACAGGCCAGTCAGCCTCACCTCAGTCCCTGGAAAGGTGAAGGATGAAATCCTTCCGGAAGCTATTTACAAACATGAAGGACAAAGGAGGTGATTGGAAGTAGTCAGCATGGATTTACAAAGGGGAAAACATGCCTGACAAACCTGATAGCCTTGTATGATTAAATGACTAGCTTGGTGGCTGAGGGGAAAGCAGTGGTTGTTGTTTATCTTGATTTTAGCAATGGTTTCAACACTGTCTCACATAACATCCTCATTGACAAACTGAAGTATGGCTAGTTAAGTGGATAGTGAGATGGATGGAAAACTGGCTGAACTGCCATGCTCAAAGGTTTGTGATCAGTGGCATGAAGTTCAGATGGAGGCTAGTCACTAATGGAGTACCTCAGGGGTTGGTACTGAGGCCAATACTGTTTAGCATCTTCATTAATGATGTGGATAATGGGACAGAATGCACCCTCAGTAAGTTTACAGACAATACAAAACTTGGAGGAGTGGCTGATGCAACAGGTGAGCATGCTGCCATTCAGAGGGTCCTTGGCAGGGTGGAGAAATGGACTGACAGGAGTCTTATGAAGTTCAACAAAGAGAAATGCCAAGTCCTGTCCCTGGGGAGGAATAACCCCAGGCCCCAGGACAAGCTGGGTTCTGACCCCAAGTTGAACAAGAGCTGGCAATGTGTCCTTAAAGCCAGTAGCATCTTGCGCTGCATTAGGAAAATGTTGCCAGCAAGCTGAGGGAGGTGACCCTTCCCCTCCTCTCAGCATGGGTGAGACACATCTGGAGTGCTGGATCCAGGTCTGGGCTCCCAGTACAAAAGAGTCTCTTACATACTGGAGTCACTCCAGAGAAGGATCACAAAGATGATTAAGGCACAGGAGCATCTGTCATACAAGGAGAGAATAGGAGAGCTGGGACTGTTTAGCCTAGAAAAGAGAGGACTCAGGGGAGCTTATCAATGTATATAAATACCTGATAGGGAGGGGAGGTAAAGAAAATGGAGCCAGGCTCTTCTCAGTGGTATCCAGTGAAAGGGACAGGGGCAATGGACACAAACTGAAATACAGGAAATTTCACGTAAAATGAGAAAAAGCTTTTTTATTGTAAGAGTGGTCTAACACTTGCCCAGAGTGGTTTCCCAGAACGGTTATGGAGTCTCCATCCTTGGAGATATTCAAAACCCGACTGGACGCAGTCCTGGGCAGCCTGCTGTAGGTGACCCTGCTCTGAGCAGAGGAGTTGGACTAGGTGATCTCCAGAGTTCCCTTCCAACCTCAACCATTCTGTGATTGTGTGAATCTGTGATTCTGTGTCAAACAGCTTAGTCCTCAGATGTCCCTCATTGCCTTCTGCACTGCAGAGGCCACCCAAACTCTGTGAGATGAGCGCTACAGGGCTAAAGCTATGCCTGCCATGCTGCATACAGTAAGCACACGTAATTATCTGCACCTTACTGTGCATGGCTGATTTGTTCATGTTGTGATCATTGCACCAAATAGAGACAGGCCAACAAGAAATCTGTGCAGCGATATCATTTTTTTAATAGTAGCAGGAAATGAAAAATCACCTTCACAGTCCATGGACAAAGCATCTTTTCTAGCAGCTCCCTGGGGAGCTGGCTTTGGCTCACTGTCTCGTTTCCTCAGCAGTACAAGACACTGTAGGATCAAGAAAATAACAGGAAAATATTAGCCAGCACCTTCTGGAGTCCTGTCTGTAAGATATCTGGTGCTCTGTTGGAGTTGTACATATATGACTTTTTAAAGGAATAATTGTGGTTCTGAGGAAACAATTACTCAAAACTTGCTAAAAACGATAGAAAATTGAGATTAGTCTGAATTTGGAGCTCTCTGCCAGTAAAACACCTTTCAGCGTGAATAAACATTTGCTAAACTGGCAGAACCTATGGGCAAAACTAATTATCACCTGCACTGTGATATTAATGGCAGAGAGCATCTTGGTGATGATACTGTGCTACTTGAGACTGACAGGGCCCAGTTGTGCCAACTGACACACTCTCATCAGAAATACTGCAATATTTGGCGTTTTCCCTCAAAGCCACCATAGCTCGTAAAATACTATGAATGCTGTGAATGCATGAAAACCTCACTGAAAGTATCCAAACCTTGTATACTGGCAGAAGCTTGAAAAGACTCTGAAAGCTCAAAAGTCTAAATGGCAACAGTAGTCTGGATTATTGATGATTTCAGAAAGCCTGATTCATATCATTTGAACACATGGGACCAGCACTGTTCCTTACAGTTCCTCCTCTCAGGCTCTTCTTAGAGAAGAGAAATCACCCATCTTTGCCATTATGGGGCTCAATCATCTGTGCAAGGCCACTGTCTTCTTTTTTTTTGACAGTCAGGTAAGGGGTGTTCTTTACCTGCGGACAGGTGAAATTTTATAGTCTCCATGAAATGAGGAGGCCAAAGTGTCAAGAAACCTCTTCTTACCATAGCTCCAAGTAATTTCTTCCTTAAATCAGAGCCTATTGTCACACAGTGACTAGCTTTATAAACTTACTATCATTTTTGCTAATAAATACCCTGTAAGATTTAGTAGCAGCTTCAGTGGTTCCATGTGTAACGGCTAGAAAGATTTTCAGCTTTTTGTCAACTCTCAACTTCATACTCATGATACCTTGTTCAACTTCTTAAGGTTTTAATAAATATCAGGCTGTGCTAAATATATTTTTATTTGTCAGATGGCATTTTTTTTTTAAAGTTTTGGATGGAGCTCTCAAAAAGCATGCTCATGCCATTTTTCCCTTTTACAAAAAAGTATCCTATTGAAATATTTTGAGAATATTCTTGACTGCTGATGCACTATGAACAACAGGAGACCTTGCCGACCCCACCAGAGATTAATGGGTCGGAATCTGTGTCTTTCTGTGGAATGGAAGACGTCAACACTAAAAGCTCCCTTACCCCACAGATAGCTGGTCCCAGTCCTGTTGTTTTTTCCAGTCTTCAGAAAAATCCTTGGCAAGAACTGTCATTTTTCCAGTCATCAAATTTCCAAGAATCTTCTCTTCACATCTCTCTCTTTTTCTTTTGATGGACTCTCTCATCATAGTAAATGCAGACCTCTTGCAGGAATGTGGGCCAGACGTGTGTGTAAGCCAAATGGCTTATGCCTGGAACAACAGCAAATGAACAATGAAATCCAGCAACGAGATGAAAAAAAAGATTTACAAGGATATTTTTGTTTCCATAAATGTTTCTCCCTTTTTAATTGATTTGACTCAACTGTGCAATTAGCTCTGGCCCACTGGATGGCCATCTGATCATGTGGGGATACATCATGTCCTGTGCCACTTTATGCACATTTGAAATTGATTTGTCAAAACTGGCAGCACTGCAGAAGTTTTTTCACACTTTAACCTAAGATAGAACAGGCAGAAGAACTTTTTTTTTTCTTTTTTTCTCAGTCCAGATATATCAAAAAAAGCTTGTTTCTTCTAATTGACCACTTGACTTCCTGTAAATGAGTGAGCATGTTGTTGCCCTCTACTGACTGGCTTATATACACTAAAATGGACCTGTTACTAAGTTCTTCCAATAGTATTGGTCCTGTTAAAATGAAAAAGAGTTTTGATTTTTTGGCTGTCCTTCTGCAGGTGTGAGGCTCTGATTTATAAAATTAGACCCACATTTTTAGTTTAAAGTCTTGATCCAGCAAAATGCCTTAGTAAGTGTTTAATTTTAAATCAGCTGCACTGCACAAACTCTTAAACTTGAACACACATTTAGCTGCTTTAATAGTTAGAGACCTCATTTGGAGTGTACAGTTTTAAGCAACTGTAGTCTCCTTTTCAGATATACTCATGAATTTTGTCCTATGTTATTCTTCTCAATTTTTTCCACTCCTCTGACGCTGTCCTGCCTCTGGTAAGTTAAGAAATGGAAGGCTATCTGTCTTCTACATACAATTGTATCTCACCTAACACCCAAAAATCAAGAAACGCGTTTCTAGTGAATGTGGATGACTAAGGAATAGTTAATGCATCCTTTAAGTTCTAGCCCTCATATTTACATCTTAGTCTAGACTACTAAAAATTAAGAGTTCCTATGTATGAAGAACATTACAGTCAGGCAAACATAACTTCAAAAAATGGAGGAGGGGGGGTACTACAGAATAGTCAGCATCACCTTAGTCCCTGTAAAGATTACAGAGAAATCCTCATAGGAGCCATTTTCAGGAAGGAGAATAAGGTGAATGGGAACAACCAGCATAGATTTGCCAAGGACAAACTGTGCCTGGCCAACCCAATTGCCCTCTACGATAGGATGACTGATTTTGTGGACAAGTGGAGAGCAACGCATCCCATTTGTCTCAACTTTAACAGGGCTTCTGACATGGTCTCCCATAGCACCCCTAGGGACAAACTGTGGGGACGTGGACCATCGGCAAATTCCAATATGGGTGAAAGACTTGCTGGGCTGGTGGGCTCAGAGAGCAACAGTCAACACTTTGAAGTAATGACTGTTTAAGAACAATGTTCCTCAGAGATTGATACCAGGGCTGATGTTGTCTATCATCTTCAACAACTTGGGCGATGGCATGGACTGTACCCTCAGCAGGCTGACATCAATTTGGACTGGGAACAGCTGATACACTGGAGACCAGGGCTGCTGTTAGGAAGGGCTCAGCAGGCTGGAGGAGCAGGCCAACAAGAACTTCACAAAATGTGACAGACAAATGCAGAATGTTGTACCTAGGAAGAATAAACCTGATGCAGGACAGCAGCTCTGTAAGAAAGGACTGGGCTGGTCTTGGACAACAAGTTAAATATGAACAAGCAGTGCACCCTTCAAAGACTAACCATACATTGGCTACATGAGCAAGATGGTAGCAAGAAGACCAAGGGAACAGGTTACACACTCTACATGGCATTTGTGTGGCTCCATCTGGAGTACTGAGCCCACCTGGGGACTCCCCAGCATGAGAGAGATTTTGGCAAGCTGGGAATATCTCCAGCAGAGGTCAGGGGGCTGGAGCAGCTGATGTTTGAGGAGAGACTGAAGGAGGTGAGTTTTTTCAGCCTGGGGAAGACTAAAGAGGGGTCTAATTGCTGTCTTGAACTACCTAGAGGGAGGTTTTAGGGATACAGACTCACAATCTTCTCAGAGAAACACAGGAAGGGAGAAGAAGCAGCAGTAACAGGCTGCAACAAGGGAAAATCTGACCAGATCTGGTGAGGGTGGTGCAACACTGGAACAGGGGCTCAGAGAGGTGGTGGCATCTCCATCCCTTGAGGTATTCAAAATGCATCTGGACTCTGAGCAATCAGACCTAGCTATAAGTTAGAATCACAGAATCATAGAATATCTCAAGTTGGAGGGGACCCGTAAGGATCATCAAGTCCAACTCCCTACTCCTCACAGGACTACCTAAAACTAAACCATATGACTAAGATCGTCGTCCAGACACTCCTTGAACTCTGACAGGCTTGGTGCCATGACCACTTCCCTGGGGAGCCTGTTCCAGTGACCGACCACCCTCTCAGTGAAGAACTTTTTCCTAATGTCCAATCTGAACTTCCCCTGATGCAGCTTCATTTCATTTCCTCGTGTCCTCGTTAGCCCTGATTTGAGCAGGATTTTTGCCTGGATGACCTCCGAGGTCCCTTGCAACTGCGTTTATCCTGTGTCCATGGCTCTAAGAATATTTTAGGTCCCTTTTCCCATAGTGCACTATGGAGCAGCAGTTGTCACAGCCAGAACCCCAAAGACTATTAAGATACAGGACCTAACATCCTTTCTATCTATAGAAATGTCTCTCTAGTCATATTTGAAAACATTCTTCCTTCTTTACTGCTCTTGGAAAACAGCAAAAATCCAGTTTAACAGCCTAGCTGGGAAAGACTGGAAGGAAGAATTCCTCAGGGTAGAAGAAAGGAGCCTGGGGTGCCACAAAGCCAGTAAAATGACATTTTTCTCTTTCCTGGTCTCCCACGGAGGGGCGTGTAAGTGTGGTGGGGTGTGGCAGGGCACGGGCTGCCCCTGGACCCAGGGGCCAGGGCACTAGCCAGGCCACAAGCAGCCCCCTTCTGCAAAGCCACCCCATGTCCCACCACCCACAGCCGCGAGCAGGCGATTTAGGTCAACCCAGCCCCTTTCTACCATCACCATGCTCGCTCCCAATGCAATAAATAGAAAGGTTATTTTGTCAAGCCCGGCTGTTTTTATTCAGGAACTTCTTGGAGGAAGCCTGAGTGCGTAAACAGGAAAGCAGGGGCTGTTTTTACTTCACCCATCTATAGCCGGTACACGCGGGCTGACATCAGGTGAGGGCCAGCTGCACTGAGCGCACCCAACAATTTGCTCCCGAAGCAGCAGTACCAGCGCCGGGGCAGGCACAGCCGGAGGGAAATGCAGACAAACACTGCCCCTCCGGAGCCACTGCTGCCCTGACACCCCTGTGCCCGCCCTGGCTGCCCCCCCAGGTCTCCATCCATGCTGGGGGCAGCGGGGAGGCGAAGGGGTGTCTGGAGGAGCACCCTCACTCCTGAAATTCATGAGCAAGATATTTTTTTCCTGCAAGAATGCCAGCCTCTTGGTGCAGCTTGCTAATCATGGGGGGCCTCACCGCAGTCCCCCAGCACCCCTGTGCTCACGTGATGTGAAGCACTGCAACCGGGGAGCACCAGGCGCCTATTTTTAGCCCTCGTGGACTGGAATTGCAGGCTGCACTGCAGATCTCCCCGCAGAAACACTGGTGGGAAGGAAAAGCGGCACCACACTGTAATTTCGTCTCTAGTGATGGGGTTTTCTTTCTAAATCCTGAGTATCAGTTTCATTCACTGCTCCAGGCTACAAGAAATACTCTTCGCCTACAGCCATAACGTCTTCTCTCCTGCCTATATGTCACCATATAATAAAACATGCAGCAGTTTTACAGTCACTGTAGAGTTATTACATGACATATGTGTACAAAGCACACTGGCTTATATGACCACCCAAGCGATTAATAAAACTGGTTGCCTGCTAGAAGTGATCTTTAACTAAGGGTTGAACAAAATTGGTCTGGAAACCTTGAGAATAATTTAGAGTGGTTGCTTAAATCACAGAGACGCAAAGTCTGCAGGAGGTGGATCTTCATGCAGCTTCCATCAATGTTTTTCTCTCCATGGTCTCAACATCTTTAAATAGAACATCCTACCAAATAATATTTATGTTAATTTGTTTATTTGCTACCATAGAAAAAAAACAACTGCAACAACAGTGCTAAGGGAACAAGTGTGAATAGTAGTGAAGAAGTGCCTTGGTTATGAGTAATTTCTGTCTCTATTTTAAACATAGTGAGTAAATTCTGCTCAGTTACACCAGCCTAAATTGAAGAAAGGTGAATTCTGTGAGAATTGAGGACAAAATTTAGCCCACAATTTCAAATTACCTCTTCAGAAAATAACGAAATCAAGTTATTAATTTTATTAATCACTCTCAGCTTATTTTATACTTCCCTTGTAATTAGTTACTTGCATAAATTGAACATAAAATTAATTTCCTCATGTGTTTTACTGCTTGTTAATAACTTGAAAGCCACAATAGTAGTGATCTTAATTTATATCAGAGAATACAACCATTAGATCTGCAACAGAAAATGACAGGAAGTGTGTCAAACATTGCGCTGTCAGGACAGTACCACCTTATGTTTGATTTTATTGTACAAATCAGGTTGTAGTGTGGAGTACAGTGAGAGCCCTCAGCTAAACAGATTTACCCCACAGCTTTCTGGATCTTCAGTTCACTGTAAATAGAACCACACTGAGACTTTTTGGGAGACATTAGTTTTTCTGTGTTTATCCTATCAGTAAGGGGACTTACTCATTTTCTACCCTGTCTTTATCCTGGAAAGGATGAAAAATAAGGAAACGGTAAGTTTCAGGCTAGATTCTTCTTTGCTGTTGACCAGCTGAGTTCATGTCATACTGGCTCCTAGTTAATGCCCAGCTGCCTTTTCTAAACTCCCCTTCTGCTTTAACTCCATACAGTCCATCTGCCAGGCAGGAGCAGTATAAGATTCCCAGAGAGTCACTGGATAGACTTCAGCATTTACTAACTTTATTTAAACTCATCAGGGACCACTATAAAGAGCTGTACAGAACAAACATGAGTCTTGGATATTTGATCCAGGGTTTAATGTTACAGTTTCCAGCAAACACAGAGTTTTTGGGGGGGTTCTTTTACAGTAAAAAGGCAGAAATTTCTGGGTTTGGTAATGCAAATTGAATAGGTGACAATAGACATTGGCTGTTCCAGCTGAGTTTGAATTTGTTGAATTTATATCACGGAAATAAGTAGCCTAAGACAACTCCTCCTAGGAGTTCAAGTTGTGTAAATCAAGTATAAACCATACAAAATCAATGGAATTACTTTGATGCAAGTAAGAGTAGAGCCAGACTCGGCATCTCTTACAAGCAATGCAGCAGGGTTCTCCAACATCCTACCAGTGTGTAAAGGAGATGGCTCTGTCTGTTCACATTGACATCCAATGAGTCTCTGCTAGGTGCTTTCCAAGGCAACTGCTATTTCACAGCTCTCTCCGTCAGGACAGAGTGATTTAACAGATTTTCTATTTAGGCATGTGCATGTGTCAGAGTGCAAGTAGAGAAGGTAAACAAGCTCATGCCTGGCTGTGTTGCAGTCTTTCCAGCCTCCTTCTGCATCAGCCTTTCAGAAGAGCCTTTTCTCATCCCAGCACAGGGAGACATACTGCAGTGGCCAAACTCTCATTTTCCTGTCTTCCAAGATAACATGACACAACAAGATTTCAAGAGTCTCTGCCTTTCTCTCCCCCCTGCCCTCCAAAAGCCTAAGATAAGGCATCTCATGTCTTGTTTCTCTGAGTATGGAAGGGAGGCAGAAAGTGCCATTTTACTGTGAAAAGTCAATATTTCAATTTAAAAAGAAAAACAGTAAGGCAGATCAATAGATCTTGCCTAGTGCACATTTATGAAAGCAATCTGTTTAGGAGAAAAAGTTGGGAGGTTGGGTGGTGAAACCACAGACTAAGCAAAGGGACTCCAGGATAGAGCCTCTTGCTGCCTCAGCCTGTAAACTTTGAGATTTCATAAAATCCTGTCCCCTCCAGCAAAATCAGCTCATACGCAGGTATATAAGAGCACAGCAGCACATGGCAGGAGAGAGAATCAGCTCCTACATATTCACACAGGCTGAAATTTGGAGCAACTCAGTTGTCGGTTCGTGCACTAGGGAATGAAAGTCGTGGTTTTTCTGGGTCTGGGAACAAGAAAGTTGCCAGTGTGAAAACAAAGGAAGATGTGGTAAAAAGCTAGGATCTGCCCAGAGAGTCCTGAGGTACCTGTTTTCAGAAAACAATCAATTCTGGGATGCAAGGGAAGAATTAAAAAGCTCCCTGGAGTTCCACTGCAGCATTCAGTACTGTTCTTTATCGTACCAGTAGAAATAAAACGTGAACTAAATAGGCCCATGTAAAGCATATTCAAGCTCACTTTTTCCTTTCCTTTTAGGTTTCCCTTTAAAGTCTTTTTTCTTTGATTTCTGAATGAAATTTCTGCCTTGTCTTTGTGGTCAACCATGCCAACCATCTAAATGTCTCTTGAGAAAGAGACTCTTTTCAAGAGTTAGTAATCATGTGCGAAGAATTTTGGTCATAAATACACTTCACGGTTGTTGTCAAGAATAAGATGCAACAGAAATAGACAAGTTAAAAAAAAAAAAAAGCAGGAGCAGTCTAACACAGCCAACTGCGCTTCCTTCTGTCACACAGTCCCTCGTGTATCCTTCAGCACAGGACAATTCAGAGGATCCCAATAATTTCATCTGCAGGAATAAGCTGCTGATCATATCCTCAAGCAACACAAATCTTCTGATGTTAATGGATGCAATGTTAAAATTGACGTTTTAAAGACATCTACAACCCATCTTTCATGAAGTATCATCGGTACCACAGGTAAGTACCAAAGAGATTTAAGAGACAGTCCCTAACTAGCAAACACCACTGACTTAAGCCTACACTTACAGTATCTGAAACTACTATATGCTTTCTCTATCTGCAATGAAAAGGCATCTCCATCTGCACTGAAAAGGAGACCATAACTAGGAAGATCACAGCAACAGTGAGCCCATATGAATGATAACAAAATCAAATGCTCAGCCTGCCTTTGCTAGTAGTCTGGTATTCTGTGCTTCTCCTGTCAATATGAACGCTGAAGGCATCCTTAAACCATCACTTCTCCTCTACCAAATAGGCTGCAGGATTCATTGTCACTGGGTAGCATCCTACAGCTGCTGCAGCAACAGGTGTGACCCTGCCTGGGGAAAACACAGCATGGTCAAGCAGAAGGACCTTTGTGGGAATTCAATCAGCCTCGCTGCAGTCCAGCAAAGTTACAGCCAAAAGCTGAAAACACAGAGGTATTACATCTTGTTTAACACTTGTCACCTGTGAAAAAGCACTTTTTAACAGCAGAGGATCCTCGGGAAAGAGAAGCCAGTGTCTAAACCCCTCTAAGAAAGTATTCTGCGTTCCTTCCTACAGTTCAGGTGTCCTTTTCTAAACAAATATTATTTCATTTCTGAAACCCATCAGATTTCTGCTTTGTATTAGTTTACAGAGACTCCCAAAGTATCCCTAAGCAATTTTGGAGTGGTGAGTTTATATGAAGTTCTCTCTTTAGCTGTGGTTTTGTCTGTCACTAACAGATGAGGCAGAGAGATTTTTCCCTCAGTTGTTTCATTCCACTCAAAGTTCTGGCTAAATAAAGTACCTAAATAAAGCAGTCCTGTACCCTTTTTTTCCCCTTTATCTATTGTTATGATGGAGCAGAAGTTCATTACTTCTGCCAAAGGTCCAGTTGTTACATCATGACTGAAGTCAGATGGGAGAGAGATGACATGTTTACTATTAGGCAACACCTGTGCACAGAAGTGGGTTTGTACCAGGCTTTGGCTGTGGCAAAGCAGGTGGTCGCTACCATGAGAACTGATGCCTGGAGGGCAGAGAGTTCCTTTCCAACAACTAGAGTACCAGGTGAACTGAGATTCCCTTAAGCATCTAAAGAAATAGCCATATTTAATGATCAGAATATCCTTGCAAGCAGTCTGGGAGGCCAAATGAGAGTCAAAATCCAGAAGACACATTTACAGCATCCAATGCATTTCCAGTGAATCTGGTTCATACATCATAATCTGAAGGCAGAGCAAAGCACTCAGCAACTACTGCGCTGCTCAAAGTAACAAATGACTTTTCTCAAGGTTTGGACAAGTAAATAGATGTTCTTATTACATGTTTATATGAATCATTTGAAATGATTTATTGGTTTGTTTTGTCATTAAAACTACAAGCTCTGAGTATCATTCAACTTCTGTTGTATGTGTTAAATTTTATCAGTCACATGCACTTTAATTTGGCTCTATTAATGGCTCCAGCTTCTTGAGTTTGAGGAGACCATGGGGAATAATGCAAGGATCTATTTTAAGTCTACAGCTATTTTCTATTTTGGCAGAGAAATAACTGACAGTAAATAAATATAATGCCATCGTTTAGATACATGTAGATGATTCGGGATGACCTTACTGAGCCCAACAAAATAGGAAGAAAAAAATCAGCAGCCAACATAAGGAACGTGCAAAGATGAGCATAATACCATTAAACTGCTAGTAAATGGAAGCGTGGCTGTATTGAGCTAACTTGAACGAACTATTTGATCACTCCTTCCTGTGTTACCTTTTCAAACTTGAGTCCAAAATTAGTTGTTACTGCTGGACTCACTCCAGTTCTAGGGCCTGCTTCTTGAAATAAAACTATTCATGACATTTTATTCACAATACAGAAATTAGGTCATTTCTATGGTTTTTTCACATACTTCAGTTACTAACATCTGAAGTATATAAGGATGCATTTGGAAATCTGGGTCTTTGTGCACCACAGTACACCTCTCCCATTATCCTATCCTTCCAGTCTAGAGATGTACAGTGGCCCCATCTCCACCCTGATAGGAAAGAGAAGCTATCCGATAACTCTTTTGCTGCTCATCTTCTGTGCTGCCTCATCAGACCTTAAAAGTAGCCACAGTAGTTAAGGCCTCCAGCAGTGCCCAGGAGTAAATACCTAGGGAAGAATCTAAGAAACAAGGGTAGAATGCAACACCCACAAATTATTCTCTTGAATTTGGGAGCCACCACTACCTTAGAGACATCATCCCATCAGGAGGTGGCATTTGGTTCTTGTGTTATAAGAAATGCAAACAACTGTGCCATATTCACCTTCTCCCACCCTTTATGATTTTATAGACAGTCCTTTCTTTCCTCCCAAGCAAAGGGCCCAGTAATTAGCACTCTTTAAAATACAGAGAGCAGTTCTCACCTCTCAAGGAAACCCAGCATATACCATCCCTTCCTTCTCCCTCTCCCCACACCAGCCCTTCGGTCCCACAACACAACACTGCTGTGCCAACACAGCCATGGCTTTTTCAGGACCACCCTGTAAAATGTAACAGCAGAGTGATATGTGGTAAAAATGTCCTCCAACCTAGCAACTGGTTGATTAAGTCCTGGTTTACATGAACTAAAGTAGACATCAGTGTGTGTGTGTACCATTCCAGCTGAAGATTTCACAGCCTGTAAGGCTATGGCTATCCTTTTTTCTGATTAGATCAGTCTATGGTCATCACATGATAATAGATGCATGAGTTGAAGTGTTGCTTTAGTCTTTGAAAACCTTCTTGTGAAGTGGGACTTTATTTCCCTTCAGTCCATGCAGCTCCCACTCTACTCTTATTTCCACAGAGGTCTTGAACCCCTACTTCACCAGTAACCCTCAAAACATGGGAGTACGAAGCTCTGAATAAAGATCTTGTTCATCACATGCAGATAACTAAACCAAACTTGATGCTTCATCTCTTCAAAGTTTGCCTCATCTGCTGGCAAAGTAAAAATAATTACAAAATAAGTCTTACGTCTTTCCAGGACACTTTAATGACCCATTAGTAGAGAAATAACTGATTTAAAGACACACTCTTGTAAGGGTGGATGTAAGAAGGAGCACATTAGATAGGGGATGGGGGGCGGAATTTATTCTGTTGCGCAGTTTCTCTTTCACCCACTTCCCAGCTTGTCCTTATCACCACCAAGATTACATAAGTCTTTCCCCTACTAGGAATTGGGCTTGCTTTAGCTGGTAGTGCTCCAATTAATGTTATCTTTATCTCTAGAATTGCTAGAATTCCTTAGAAATCCTATGTGGGATGATATTAGCTTATTTGCCCAGTACTTTTAGAATATTTGTTTGTTTTCACTCAGACAAAAATATTCAGGCCTTTATGCTATCTAGTGCATTAGAGTTGAGCTCACCACCTCTGCTCCAGAATACATCAGGACTGGCAGGGGCTACCCACAGGACAAACCACCTTCTCCCAGGCTGTGCTGGTGACCTGCCCAGCAGAGCTGTCACTGCTGTCATTGATGGTGCCACACAGTTCCCCTCCAACGACAGAGCAAGCTGTAGAGATACCTGAGCAAACAAAGTCAGCTCTCAGTTACATGAGATTGTCCGATGATAAATGCAGAAACCACTTACTGATTTGTTCTTGTGCTCAGCTCTCCCCCACATCTTCTTTGCTCTCTTTCTCTACTTAGAGGTATTTTACTGTATCCATTGCTATGTCATACCGCAGAGAAAATCAATGTTTAGCAGTAGTCCTAAGAGCCGAAGCTCTTGAATACAAATCAAGAGTTAAACCTGCAGTAGGTACAAACTGATATATCTCCATTGATTCCTTTGGGTCTATGCCACTACTCTGGTTTTCATCAGGATATCTAGCGGGAAAATTTTCAGATGGGTTGTTTTTTAATACTAAGACATAGCAAAACAGCCCAGCCGTAGATCTCTTCCATGGAACAGTTTTCATTTTGAAACACAGATCGTCAGCTTACTTTTAAAAAAGTAATATGACAGCCTTTAAGTTCACTCACAGGTTACTTTTTTTTGCTACTGAGGTTTTGGGTCATTGGGTTGTTTTTTATTTGTGAGATTTTTTTAGAAAGCTCATAATTCATATATATCTACACCTTTCAAAAATCACTCTGTTGTTCTTAAGGAACTTGCTTTCAAAATAAAGAACTCATCCACATGTCCTGTCGTGGTGCTGGAGTTGCTGGAGTGGAAATCAGAGCTGTAGCCAGTACACTTTAAAGCTTTTTTCACTTAACAGACCACTTAGTTTACACAAATTGCATACTTGCTGGTTTCACCTGTCCAAATTGCAAAAACAAGCATCTACAAAAGAGCCAAAGTAAAATCCAAGCATGCATTCAGAAGATGAATGGCACCAAAATGTAGCTGTTTGTGGATGGAGAGCATTTACACTTGCATTCAGTGCAGAGTTATCAATGTGACAGCTTCCTTTTGTTACTGCTATGTATTGGCTTCAATTACAAACCACCGCAGAGCTGAGGACAAAGAAAAACTTCCACATTTCCCAAATTATTTCTGGAACACATGAAGGTCGAAAGGGCAGATTCTGCTCCACACCACACCCACCAGCCTGACACCAGTGGAGCGGCTTTATTGCCGGAGAGCAGGCTGGCCTGCTCAGGATTCACTGAGAGATTTTAAAGGAAACTTTTTGATAGCCAGCTTACACCAGTTTACCTAAGATGCTACAGGGAAAGAAAAAAAAACAAATTCTGCTTATACTGGGTAAAATCTCCCAGTTCAGTAGTTCCAGGCTTGAGTGCTACAGGAGATCTTTTTAATAACAAGTGTGTTTTTCTCCACTGGCTATACTTCCTATATGTCTTTGCTCCCATGAAGCTGCATCTCCTCCCTAGTCTCAAAGGACCACGTGTTCTTCCTCTTTACCCTCCACCACCTCGTTTCAAATATTCCTCTCCTGCTGTAACCGTGGCTATCAAAGCAACTCCACAGCAGGCATGCGATCAGCACCCAGGGGAACATCGCAGCTCTGGAACCCCTCCTGATATTACACACACAGTTTCCTCAATCCCACTGCTTTTTTTTTTTAATCTTTCTCCTCCCCACCTTCCCCCAGGCTCTCTCCCTTCATATTTATTGCAAAACACCAGACTTTCTACAACAAAGCAGGAAGAAAACTGAGTCCATCACTAAATGCAAGCACTGGCTTTACTCCTTCTGCCACTGGACCCCATATGTGCCTTGCATTTCACGCTCTCATGTAATGGAGGGTTCAGGTGTTTCTGGTGTTGCTGCCAGGCACTAAAAGCAGAGTGATATAAATGTGAGCTAAAAAGGATCCTTCGATCCCTAACTGCAATTGTGGATAAAGCTGGGAATTCTCTAGCACACGCCGAGCAGCTGCTGCTGTGAACAGGCTCCAGGGATGTACTTTGGTGCATTCCTGGCCTGACTTAGTGCCTCATGCTAACTTAGTTTTCAACCACAGTCATTCTTGTACTGGCTCATTATTATAGCACTGTAAAAATAAAATGCTTGGACAATACTGAAACTTCCTCCTAGCTGCCGCTCTCACTTACACAGCAGGCTACTATTCTGTATAATGGGGTGGCAGTTTTTTCCATCCTATTGCTTCTCTGATTTTCCTGTCAGATTATGTTTCCATCTAATGCCCTTCGTACACCTCTAGTACAATTAACAGGGTGGTTACTTGATCTCTGAATAGCAAAAGTCATACTCAACTCAGCAGGAGTTGAGTAAAAGAAGCATAAGATCTTCTGGACTTGATCTTGTTAACTGACTTGCTAACTGAGATAACATTGAATTTCAATATTAACAATGTTCCGAAGTATTTTTCTTGCATTTTTATGTTTCTAGAAAAAATCATATTATTATATTGTAACAGTTAGGAAGATATAAGTTTTCACATGATTAACAACTTTGTAGGTATTTATGCACCTAAAGGGAATGAATTTGATATGTGTTTTAATTTGGGTATTAACAGGCTTTTCAACATTTAATGGAGTGAGTTTTATCTGCTCTTGACACAGATGTTTTTATGGAGTGTCACACATTTTTGTTTTCCTTCAATTTCTGAATAAAATGGTTGGGAAAAGAAACAACCACAAGCAAGACATTACAGTCCTCACAACTATAAAACTCTCTGGCTTATGAAAATGCTCAACAAATGTGGATTCCTCATTCTGGAACTTGCTAAGCAACACACTTCCAAAATATGTTCATTCTTGTTAAAGCCACTGATTCTAGTAACTCCAGTGAAGGCCTTCTGACTAAAATATTAAGGAAAATTTATTCCTTCATCTTTATTTGATGTTTGCATTACAGTTTTGTGCCTCGATGGCACCTTTGAGGCAACTGACACTTTCCAAAATCACCTTTAAGCAAAGACCAACAAAAAAGCTTCCACAAACAGAAACTAAAATACAGAGTTAGATGAGAGCCTGTGTGGGAACCATGTGTGTCTTCTGTAATACACAATCTTTTAGGAACAGTCCTCAGTGTTTTCCAAGCTGCATATAAGACTGATAGCCTCTAGCCCAGGAAAAGATTTGACATATTAATTATTGTTGGCTATGTCTAATCTGGGGGATGCAGGAACACTTCTTCCAAGCTGAGTTTGACCTTGTGGTTGCAATTTGACTTATATCAAGGTGAATCTAAGGTATGTGCAAGCCACCCTGCCTGGATGTTCAGTTCCCATACAAAGGACACCTGGGTGAGTATGTTGGAAGACACTCCCACCACCCTACTCTGACCAGACCTGGACAGCTGAGACCCAGGCCGCAGGTCAGCCTATCCATTCTTGATTAACGATTTCAGGCAATGTCCTCAATAGCATCATGACATTAATCCTCCAAAGATGCTGCAGCACAGTAAAATTTTTATTTTGCCATCCTTATTGGTCCAGAACAAAAGACATTTTACATATTATCCATATTGTCTTGGGCAGTCCATATCTATAAATAAATAAAGCAATGCAGATGGTTACAAAAACAGTATTGAAAAAATCAGGAGCAAGTTGGTTTTCACAGTGACCAAAACCAGACTGTAATGGAATTAACTATATTTAAAAAGAGGAATATTGGTGAGAGTTCAAGTGAGATATGGTCTAAGCTTTTTGGCCTGGACTGCTTTTGTTTTCAAAGACTTATGTTTGCCTCCCAGAGCAGGTGAGGAATAGGAATGTGGAGAAGAGTGATCAAATTTCATCAGAAAAAGTACTGAGGAATAAAAGCAGCCATTACATTAATCCTCATCTTCAGACAAATTCTACTTCATGTCAGCAGTTGGTAAAGGGAGTGGGCAAAAGGTGACAACAGGGTAATCTGCCCTTTCCATGTTCTTAAGCCTGCTGAAAAATCCACTATCCTTGTCTCCACAAGAGTTAGACTTTTAACCCTTCAGCTGATGTACACTCTTTTTCAAAGAAGGAGAAAACCATGCTTTCCCCATCTGGAAGCTGCCTCGGCACCATGTTAGCATCCTGACGGCCATTTGTGTCGATGATTGCACTAGCCCTCACTTTTGACTTGCAGGTAAAACCTCTGAGTCTCTGGCCCAGAATCAATTCTCTTTTATCTTGGTGGGAAGATTTCTGTCAGCCATCTAAAAGTTAGGCACCTCATCCAAACAGGTGGCCCAGACATATGTGATGGGGTTCATCCCACCCCAACCTAAATGTCTAAGCTGGTTTAACTCTAGAGAGGCCTCCCTCTTTGCACTGATTATAGAGCAGGCTAGACTACTAGCTTAAACCAGACCTGCAGCTTTTAGACAGCTAATGCTAGATTAAACAAATCCCACCTCCCTGAGTTGTGTGGTCTTCAGACAGCCTCCAGCTGCGCTAGCTCCATTTTGTCTTGAGTGTCCTGACCACTGTATACTAGGAGAAGGTTGTACCTACATTTTTTAAGAAGATGCCATGACACTACAGACCAGTGTGGCAGCAGTAGCATCTGCCTATTGAACCATGCTTGAAGTGGTCCTGAGGCAATTTAAAATTCCCTGTTCCCTTTTTAGGCTATTTTTATACAAAATTTACATCAGAGTAACTCTAACACCTTCATGAATATTATCTGAGGTGTTGAGGTTACTCCTGATCTTTAGTAGAAGGAGCATAAAGCCAACAAGTTTTTGAAAGAGAAGATCAGCAGAGCCTGTTTTCACGCAAGTCATATCTATAAAATCTCTACTAAAAACAGAGCACTCACTGACTTGAAAGCCATCTGATTCTTAAACAATATCCTAATTCAAACAAACTGATCTTTAAATTGGACCTTGTAATTCCTTTTGCAAAATCAGCCCTACTTTTGAAGTACATCTGTTGAGCATGGAGTCAGATTATTTTTTCTGTGCATGAGTATTTCAGTAAGTTTGTAGATGAACTCTGTAAGCTCTGGTGCAATTTGAAAGCTGTACACTGAATATGCTCTTTTCAGACCCTGCCAAACTCCAGCTCACTGCAGGATTAACATATACATAGCATTCAAGCTGTAGGATATCTCTGAAAGGACAGTTCAGCGTAGTCCTTAGACCACAGTAGTGCCATAACACATCTTCTAGTCACATCTAAACCACATCAACCTTGCCCACAATTAAACACAAGTGAACAAAGACTGAAGAGGGAGTGGGCTAGTAACCTGGTTGTCTAGACCCTCCCCAGAGACAATATAAGGAGACAAGCACTGCCCCAGGGTAACACATGGGATGGGAAGAATCACTCTCTGGAAGTGCCTATGCACTGTTCCCTGTGCAGGGATTGAAGACAACTATTTCAGGAGAGACCTCTGACTTTTAGATGGCTAAAGTCTGTCAAGATGAAACCCATCCATCCCTGGACAGGATCCCCTGTTTTTCAGCTTGTTTGTCTTTGCCCTGAAATGAACTCCCATTAATCTCAGAGTGAGTTGTGGCCGAGAAGTGGTTAGTGAATCTGCTTTTTATCTTTACCACCTTCCAGCTCTCATTTACTAGCTTTCAGCTCTAATTTACCAGCTTCCAGCTCAGCGCAGGTCCCTGGCCATGACCATGTGCTTAGGCACACTACCAGGCATGCCAGGACTGTTCTCAAGTTAGGGGGCTCAGCCACCAAGCTGCATAGACACAGCCTTTGGCATCTCACTAAAGAAAGGACAATAGAAACATTATATTCCTGGAATGGCCTTGCTTCCTTATAAGAATATCTCAAGTGGTACTTATTTTCTTGGGGTTTTCTTCCTGGGACACTACTCACTCTGTTTTTATTCACTCATGAGAAATGGAAGAGAAATAAATGCCGTGGTGATAGGACATAAAGAAGTGTATGTAATTTGGCGAAGATTGTCTGAGTGCTGAATTCAAGTTCTACTGGAGCCATAATATTTACTAAGCTTTATATTCAGGGCAATACCTCAAGCTCTATTTTCTCTGTATTATGTTCGTTCTGGCTATTAATAGCCTATATGACACCCATATGACCAAATAAATCTGGCCACTGTGGAGGACCCCATGGAAGTGGCTTGGTTGTGCTGTGTGTGGGCTGAGTTTATGAGCAGGTTTTGAGGAAGCTGTTCAGGGGTTTCACCGCCCTCCAGGGAAGCATCTCGCACAGCAGCTTTCAGGGTAGGAGGGAGAGGAGGGAAGCGAGACTCCCCTATGTGTGGCAATACCTCTGGCCGCTGCCGGCCGTGGGCCAGAGTGGCTCTGGGACCTTTGCAGTCCAGCCCCAGTGCCTAAAATGCTTGGTCTTGGGAGCCAGGGGGAGCAGTCTCTACCCCTGAGTGAGAATTTCATTCTTTGTTTGTAATTTTACTTCATTCCATTTTGAAGCAGTGAAAGAGTAAGACAAAACGGTAAATAAAAACTGGAGTTGCTTATTCAGTTTTTACTTCTTTTCAGTTTGTCTCCTAAAAACTAAGGGAAAGTTAGTCTGCTAAGACTAAGGGCTTGGATCATTAGGCTTTTACAATATTTTTTTTCTTAGCAGCAGAGTAGATGCCAAAGCGTTAATAATATTCCTTGCTAAGATTTTAAAAAATATTTTTTTCCTGCAATTAAATGAGCCTTTTTTTTTTTTTCATTTTACCTACAAAATTGGTAATGGAATTAAAAAATGGTCTGTGCTTTGCCTTCCCCCAGGAGACCTTGGCTAAGTACTACTTCAGATAGTGGCAAAACATACAAGTAACTTGCTAAAGGGGCTATCCCAGCACTGAATTTAGTGCAGAACAAACAAATGTGACATAAGCAAATAGGTGAACTCCTGAAAAGGGGCTGGGCAGGGCAAAGACTCGACGTTTTTTCACTGGTTTCTCTAGTTCAAAAGGCTTAATTTCTCAGCAAAAAACTAGAAGTGCATGGCCAGGCAGTAGCAACTAGGCATGTTAACTAAATAAGCAATTTTAAACCATTCAATCAAGCTAGCCAAGGGGAGTGGATGAAAAAGGTATTTTTAAAAGCTATTCCGTGCACTTGAAGTGTCTTTTTTCATTCCTCTGGTCTCCAGATTCCAGGACACGTCTTTGCATGTCACCGAAATCTAGATGGAATCTCAAAGACTGAAATTCTCTGCTGGGGGCTTAGATGGAACTTGAGTGGTCATAAACCTTGAATGGGCTGCTCCACCGGAGGAATTTCATTCAGAGAGTTCCTTTGCCATTTTACTAAGTATATTTTATTTACATTTTGTAGCTATATCTTCTGCCTGCACTACCGAAACCTCTTAGCAACTTTTCAGCAATGAATCTTCTGTATAATGTGCTTTTTAAAGCTTCCTGAAATGAACTCTTCACTCTGTATATATTAGAGAACTAATATTGTACTAAAACTCTCTTTTGACTGCATGTTTTTCAAAGGGGCAGAGGAGTTCATTCTTCCTATGTGTCTCAATGGTACGTATCTCAGAATCATCCATCATCTGCAGATCAGCAAGGTCGTCATCAGAATGAAGAAATAAGAGTTTTAAATTGCAGTCCTACCACCTGAGAAATATCCTGGCTTTAAGACTTAGCAGGGTGTTTGCATTCCTGTCGTGTAACCTTGCACACCCATTTAAGGTTAAGGCTCTATCTGAAATATGGCATTCTGCGGGATTAGCTATACGGATCACAGCATGGCTGATGTATGGATGAAGTGGCATTTTCTTTGTACCTTTTATGTTAGAGGATCACTCTGATGCTGGAATTTTACCATCTGAAGTGTATTTTGTTGACAGTTCAGATGAGCAATGCCCATGTCCTCTAAGAAGCAAGTTAAATTGTCAGTAGGTAAAGGCACAAGTGTATGTCATGTTGCTATCCTATGCAGATAGGCTTGGTTGGACTGGCCGCATTTCCCCAGTATGATCAGACTGTATTCATTAGCCATATAAATGTCAAGAAGAAATAAACTAATTTTGTAATGTGATCAAAAGGCAACCATTTCTGTGGTCCTATTCTTTCTGGATAGTGTTCTATGAATTGTAGCTTGTGTATGACTGACAAAAATTGCTACCTTCAGAAGTGTTTTATATGGGAAATATATGAAGATACCATTTCTAGGTATTTCAGATGAAATTAATGAAAAATATGAATCCATGCACATGAATAGAACAAAATTAAAACAGGGACCTCTGGAAATACCCAAGAAATGGGGTTCCCGCTCTGTATTAATTTTTCCGTGTATTCTGGAGTAGGTTTCTAAAGGCTGCCACAACCAGCAGGCTCACTAGTAGCCATCGTTAAGCCTGCTCAGGTAGAGGATTATGTCATGTTCAAATAAATTTGGATACGTTCTGCCCAGCTCTGTTCTTGGCATCTGGTGTCCTGAGAGACGTTAATACTGGTTCTTTTTGAGGTTCCTCTTCATTCTTCAGTCCCATACTTTTAATGTCCTTGTAACTGTCTGCCTTTTCCAGATGTAAGACAAAGAATCTCTTGAATTTGGCAGAGGAGAATAGAAACCTATAGTTGCTTTTACTGCAGAGTGTTTTCTTTAGCTCTAGCAAGGAGCAGGCAGTATAAAACTGTATCAGCAGATCTGTTCTGTTTCAAACTGAGTCTGTCCTTTCTTTCTCTTGGTGATATTTAGATGTACTTAAACACAATGACTACAGTATCATATTGTTAACCAAAAGATTTTTCTACATGGTACATACAATAAAATCTTTTCTTCCAAAACACAGCAGAATATATGCTGGACATATATGCTGCTTGTATATTTAAGCAGTATGTACTTATTCCAGCCATCACACAAGACCCAATACGAAAGTAGATGCCACTAAAAATCAACATTGCTACATTACATTAGTTGAGAGACAATTTTTACCAGCACAAGGGCTCAGATATGCTATTTAGTGGAATAACTGATGGTAAATATTTATAAAAACAATCCTAAACACAGGACGTATCTGTAATATTTCCTCCTTACCCTTTTTGTTTCCTTTGTCTCTACTCTCCCACTGTCCCAAACACCTCCATTCACTCCTCATGGATTTCAGGATCCTGTTCTAATCTGTTTCCTTTGCACTTGTTGAAGGGGGTTGAATTTCATCCACTTCATATTGCATGCTTTGACTCTTGGGTGCTACCATAGAGAGTCACCCACATTGCACACATTGCATAGTGGGCAATGCATATTCACAACTCCTGAAACAAAAGAAAGCGGTAAAACACATTAGAATTGTAAAACATGGCAAGAAAAACACATTATTCCCCAAGGGAAAGGAACTATTATTTTTATCTTTGTGTGGAAGAAGGTAATGCTGCAGTAACCTAACACATTGGTAAGATTAAAGACTGCCGATATTACTCTTTGACAGCATTCCAAAGGTGAAAAAGGCACACAACAGTCATATGAGGAATACAGAAAGGTGGCAATAAAAACATCTGCATAGTTGCCACCCTGGCTTGGAAGCCTACTGGCAAAATACAGAAGTGTTTTTACACTAGGTAATTCTTGAGCTATATTCTGCTCAGCTATACCTTCGTAAATCCTGTCACTGAGATAGCTGCTAATCTTTTGCACTCCTGTAAACCAAACTGGAGCCCACAAATGTGTATTCACAGCTTTACCTAAATAAGAACTAGTAAACTCACCCAAAAATGACAAAGAAGCCAAAAGCCATTGTTCAAACTTTTGGGAGATAACCAGCCACTAGAAATATTCATAAGATTTTGTTCTGATTTTTATGTTAGGCCACACAGAAATAAAGAAATTTTAAAGATATATTACGTAAAAGTGATCGTATTGCAAAAGGAGAATAAACAAAAACATGTCTGTAAAATACTGTTTTTATTGTGCTACCTTTTTAATATCTAAAAATAAAGCCTTGTTTTTTCAGTTTTGATGATAACATTGACTCACCTACCACTCAGCAAACCAAAGATTTCTCTATTGTGTTTGTTTTGCAGAAGTAACTTGCAAAACAAGAAGTCCTTTTAGTGGCAATAACATTTTATAATCACAGAAGGGCTGTCATTTTTCAGATTGGGAACATAAAATAGCACTTTATGTTTAGCGTGTTCATACTCATAAATGTAAGTACCCTGGAGTGGAAGATTTGAAAGGCTTTACATATAAGCTGCCTCATATGGTGTCGCATGTGTTCCCTCATTTGATATAAATAGCTTCTGCTTTCCCCTGGGTTGTTCTTTCCTCTACTTGGCTTCACCCCTTCTGAGGTCGGAGATGTACTATGCCGATCTCTGTGTGACGAGGGAGGTCAGCCATGGCCATTTGGAGATGCAGAAGCTGGCTCTATGCATGAATCATGCTGTAAAGAAGACGACAGTCTGTCCCTCAGCTTCTATTCAAAATTCCCACTGACTTCAGTGACGTTTCTTGTTAACAGCAGACACTTTAGAAAAATGCAAGTGGACTAGACCTGTTGCTTCTATTGAGACTACATCTCCTTAAGACAGTGAGATATGTCCCTGAGGTGCCTGGTGATACGCTTTAGCTGTATAGCCCTGCACCTCCAAACATTTCTGAGTGATAATATGGGTTTTTTAATTTCTCCTGATTTCCTGTGAGAACAACTGCAGATGTAAATTAACTGAGCTAACAGAAAGAAGATCATTAGACTCCTTTAACCCCTCCTAGGCCAAGCCTTCTTAAACCAAATTGGCCAGCCAGCCATAAATAAGAGTTGTGTGACTGTAACTGTATAGCATTTGTCCCATGATGTGGGATGACACATGGAAAAGGCCAAGTACACTGAAAGCAGAGGAAAGGTTTGGAGATAGTTAACCTGAGGCCAAGAGAACTGGATTCAGTTCCTGGCTTTGCCACAGGCTTTTTCTGTGACATCAGATAAATCACCCAATTTCCCTGTGCTCCGGTTTCTAGACATAACATCAGGATAATGCATGAAGAGGTTCACAAGGAGAAGGGGTGAGCACAACACAGACTGTAGCCTCCCATTAGGATCTTGTCACCCTGCAGCTCACACAGCTGCCAAGTAACACTGCACTTGAGTTAAGCTCTGCTTTTTTTTCTTCTGCCCTCTGCTCATCTTGTTCACCCAGCAACAGGTCCATCTGGGCAGTGGTCAGCCCTTCCTACATGCAGTGCCAAGGCAAGGTCTTGCAGGCACCATCGTACTGTGAGCAATGAAGAGGACCTGCACAGGGGCCCATCTGAAGGCTATGTTGTGACACGCCTGCCCTGCTCCTGTAGGCACACACAAGGTCCATGTTTGAGTTTAGTGATGTACCAAATCGCTGAGCAAATGCATATGCTCAGGGTGGCTATAGCAGTGTCCACTACACAGAGTAGCACAGTGACATAGGTTATTCAGGTTTGGCTGATGTCACTACACAAGCACCATTGCATCAGCGTCATTAGTTGTTAGCACCAGGCATGCAGCTCCCTTCTCCCGGCTCAATGTTCCAGCTCAGAAAATAGGTGTGGGGGTGTGAAACGGGCAGCTGAATCATAAGGTGACAAGCTTGCAGGTTTGAAGAGGCAATGGCCAAAACACCTTCCTTAGGAAAACTGCAGCCCTGAGTGCTCAGAAGAGGAGAATGCACGCACACCCTCAGCACAGGGGACGGGGCTTGCCTTGCAGCCTACACAGCGCCTGTGAATACGTGGGAGTGAAACTCAATTGTTGAACACCACAGTCGTCTCACTTATTCAGTTGGAAAACCAGCCTTCAGACTAATCCTCCTTAGAGACTAGTTACGAGGAAAGTTTCAGCTTGTAATGTTGTCATTTTTGTTATGCACATGAAGACAAAAAAAGGAACAGCTTGATTTGAAGTGTTCGGCACCTGCAGCTCCTATTGACTTCAGTGGGATTTCTGACTGCTTTGACACTTCTGAAAATGAGACTAATCATTTCACAGAAGAAAAGGATTCTTTTTTTCTTCCTTGTCACCAGAACTTGTGTATAAATCATATACAAACTAGGAAAAACAAGCTTTAGGGCTGAAATCATGCAGAGAATTTTCAGCCAAAAAGTGCAGTTATCAACATATAGAGTCCCAGGTATTTGCAGAAGTCTCCATTTACGCTGCAATATGGTGTTCCACTGCAGTACAAAAATAGAAATGATACGAGTATGATTATTACTATAAGAAGTTATTCTAGCTGTAATAAGTGATTACAACAGTTAGCAGATTGTTAAAGGCTCATTTTAACTTCACGTCCTCACTAGCCTCCCCGGGATTTTTTGTTTTGTTATTCTTTCAAGTACAAACTGTTTTTTGCCTTTTACAGGCCCTAATGTTCACCTCCATTTTTATATCTCTCAAAAACAGCAACTTCTGATTTAAATGGCTCTGAGCAGGCATTCATAATTGAATTCCACTACAATTTTTGAATAAAACCACAGATAGGCTGTTTGTTTTTTCAAGCTAAAATTAGTTATAGCCATCAATACAAATGGTCTGCATACATGCAGGTTTGTGTGGTGGGCTGCCCACAGCACCCGCATGGTGCCAGATGCAAACTTAAACTAGTAATTTGGAAGGATTTCAACATCAACCTTCCCGATTTCCCTGTCTAGGGGCTTTCCGAGTAATTAAAGATTGCCTGGCTCTTGCTAGAGGCCACCAGTGCATTAGCTAGTATCAACACTGAGCTTTGGAAAAGTGTGACTACCTGTATTTAGTGCCTGTATTCCATGAGTTGTGAAAGGGTGACAGGGCTCATGGTAGGGAAGAAGCAGCAGTTGCCACACACCTTGCCATTAGTGAGACTTTGCAACTGCTTCAGGGGATGATCTCAGGCAAACTGGGAAAACACTAAAGGCAGCTATTGTAAGATGTATGCAAGTTTTATTGGAAATGCTACCTTCAGAAAGCAGTTTTCAATACTGCTCCATCAAAATGGAAGGACATCCTAAAGCAAGGTCTGGTACTGCTCCATATTTTCATGAGAGATGTGGGCGACTCAGTATAATGTGTGTTTGAGTTTGCAGATGATATCAAACTGACAGAGGCTGCACGCTTGTTAAAGGATAAGTATTCAAAAGTATCTTGAAAAATAGGGAAAAAGTAGTCTTAAAAGAATAGGATGAAGTTCCAGAAGGTACAAAGTTATAGACTTAGGGAGCAATAGCAAATCCCTCGAGTATGAGAGTCTAATGGGCAATGGCAGTTTGGACAAAAGTTCCTCAGAAAAATATCTGCAGCCTACAGTAGATCACAAGGTAAACACTAGTGAACAGTATCATGCTGATGTAAAAAAATAAATACACTGAAACACGTTGTTAAATTATGTGTAAAACCTTAATTAAGTAAGTTTCCTGCAGTCCTCAGAAAAAAACTAAATGGGAATGTTCTATATAGTTCTCAGCCATAAAGTTCAAGGAAAACACGGAGCAGTGGAAAGACCTCAAAGTAAAGCAATGAGAATCCCCAGAGGCACACAGTCCTGGAGGGACAGTTGAAGGAAATTGGGCTGTTTAGGGAGGAGAAGTCTGGAGGGGGATCTAATAAACATCTTCAAAAACAAAAAGGTAATTGCAAAGAAGCAGCAAATAAATTGATTTCCTTGTCCAATGTGGAAAAATAAGAAAGAAAAGCCAATGAAAGTCAGATAAAAGGCTGGAAAGATCTTTCTAGTGAGAAAGTTGCTTAAGTCGAAGAACAGACTGTCCTGGACACGGGTGTGGGATCTCCACCACTGAAATGGCTGGGAGGAAATTGGACAGACATTTTCTAGGAATAAGGCAGATCCTGCCCTTGGGTGAGGGACAGAGCTCTCCATTGTGTTCTCCATGGCTTCTGTGGATGCCTAAGGCATTCCCAGCCAGCTGACAATGCACAGGGAAGAGTTAGAAACTCAGCTTCCAATGACTTTTAGTTGTATGTTACCCTCTAAAACCTGACAGCAACCCCTAAAATTACACCCTACTGCAAGTCTATGAACTGCTTGATATTCCACTCCCTCTAGTGTGGACCTCTTCATTCATTGTGACTTCTCAATGCAGTTGTGGTCCAAATGTCCCTGAAAAATATATTTGTGTTTGACTCTGAAGATCCTTAATAAAATAAGCCCATATGTTTGGACAGATCCATGGAGCAAGCCTTGGGTTAGTATCTTCCTTCACCATTAGATAACTTTATCAAAATGACCTTATATATCTAGTTTTTAACATGATAATTGAAAGCATAGTTCCTTGGATGGATATATGCATGGTTACTCTAACAGACTGTTTGTAAATTCTTATCAAAAATTTAGGTGGGAAAAAGTTCTTCCAGGAACTCAAACACCTTCAGACTGAAATAAAATAATAATAGCATCACAGGAAAGACAGCAAAAGCTGGAAAATGAACTGCACAGGGAAGACATAACTTAGACCCACTTCGCCACTTCTGCTGTGAAAGACACTAAGCATAGACTGGCTTGGACATCCTCCTGCATCAAGGACACCAGGGCCAGGGTGCAACCAGGGGGAGAAAGGAGAGTAAAGAGAGCCAACATTGCCAGTGGGAAGACAAGAGCACATGAAAACTGAAATTAGGCCAGCACCATTTATTATTGACATGTTTTCTTTTAAAAAATACCACCTTCTTATTTGGAAAGAACCTGAAAGTGAACAGTAGTGCTTATGGCCCTGGGGCTGGGAGGATGAGAAGGTGGGGAAGGGAACAGAACTGGGGAGGTGGGACAAAGTCCTCAACAGGGATGTGAGTGAAAGGGATTCACAGCTGTGTCTGTGGGGAGGCAAACACACCTCCCGAGGGGTGATGGCAGTGTCCAGCCTCCATCACTGTCACTAGGCAGCCTGATCGGGGCTGGACAGGTGAGAGCGCAAAATAAAATTAATTCATCAACCTAATTTTCTCTTAGCAGCTGATACACTGCTCACTAGGAGAGTGTGGTGAGTAAGGTACTCACATAAGCATTTATAAAGACTGGTATCTAAACTATTACAAACAGGTAATTTTGTTTCCAGGCTGATACTGTGCTATTTTGTTAATTGTCTCAGAAAGACTTGCTCAAATAATGCAAAAAATGAATTAACCAAAATCATTATGAAGATCATAACATTCACTTACCCGTTTCTGTACATCTGTAATATTAACTGTCCATAACTACTCAAGTTCCTCCTGGTTGTTTTCATGACACTTTGATGAACACCATGCTGTATAAGATGTATGAGCTGTTCAGCTACAGGACATGTTTTGAGAGCACAGTTTGAAACATTGCCGTGATCCTGTCTGGCTGCAGAAGAGAATCAGTTGATATGGTTAATCTATACTCAGCTGTCCAATGTTGGGTACGTTAGCACTGGGTAACAAATAATGTCCAAATAGTCTATTAACACGAGCTGTTAATAACTAGTTGGAAATCAGAATCGGTTTGTAAATTATTCATAGGTAGAAATAAGGCCTATATTTGAAGTTGCTAACATTTACAACAGATAATGTGAGTTCCATTCTCAGCCACTTTCCACAGACTCTGGATTCCCACCAACTCATAGCTCAGTGTCTTTTGTTTTCCATTTTTTGGGAAGAACCACAAGAAAGGGTGTTTATGTAAGATGAGGCACCAAATGGCTAAAATCTAAATGGTTCTCTGTCCTGTAGTGAACATTAAGTGTCTGTAAACAGCCTTTACAAAGGCTGTAAACAAAATATTTCATATTGCATGAACTGCTCTGCAAAACCCAATTTATGCAAAAAAAGATGATGCTGTTGTTAGATCATTTTTTTACAGAGCCCTCCAGTTGCCCTCCCCTCCCCTTCTAGATGCAAAGCACGTAATTCCTGAAAGTCAGCTAAGACACCAAGAGACATTACCCTCTGGTAAACTCCCAAAGTGCTATATGGGGAAAGTATTTATGCCTGAATATACAAACCTGGCAAACCTGTGAGTAAATTGTGAACTCTGACTCAGGGAAACCTCATATTGTATTAATTTAATGTGATGGGGTAGTACAAAAATTTAATGAGCTTCTACTGGAAACATAGGAACTCCCATTTAATCCTGGCTTGAGTAGGTGGCCTGTCCTGCCACGTATCTAACCCAGCAGCCACAGTCTGAAGAGAAGCAGTAGCAAATACATCAGAGGCAGGTACAGTTAGTCTTATAATAAGTAGTTATGAAGCAAAATGCCAAAGAGAACATTTCTTCCTAATTCTAATCATATTTTAATAACTTTAAAGACTTTAAAACACCTGAAATCCAGAGACCATAGTAATAGAGAAATACATTCCTTGTATGATAGTTTTTAAGCATCTAATATTATGCAAAGATACCAACATTCTAGAATTATTTCTTTAAGTATATAGAGGTGATTACTACCTACTAGAGCCTACAGGATTTTTCCACAAGGGGATCTTTGGCTGAGCAAATTAATTCCAAAGTCGAAAGTTTGTAACAAACTGTGAAACAAACCAGTGCAATGTCACTTTGAGATTGGTGTTGACATTAGGATCATCACTGATAAATCCAGCTTTAACGTGCTGAAAACCTCTTAAAGAAAGCAGATTGGCTTGATGATTTTGCAAATATTTGCATAAAAATGAACATTACTACTGAGAAAATTGTTTTGTTAATTTATTCCAACTTGTAAAATCCTTTAGGTATTAAAATGTAAATATTTACCTAGCCAGAAGTGCTTTTCCTAAGTCTCTCTTCAGACAAAAAAAAAACTTGTACGACTATTGTTTGTTATATAAAAATAGGAAGCACATTGGAACATTCAGCAAACTGCTCTCAGTTACCCCAGTGCAGCCCAGCAGGTTTAGCATAAAAACTTTAGACAGGAACTGGCAGGAGATATTTCATTGCATTTGTGTGACATTCTTTAACTGGTTTTCATACATTCCAGTTTCATGTAAATATATCCATGTAGAGGTAATGCTGCAGCACAGGTAAATGTTTGAGACTCTGCAAAGATTAAAGGGATACCGTTAACCTCACTCTTGCCTTTAGCTGGAATATTTCCTGAATCTTTTGAAGCTTTTATGTATTTTTTCTATAATATAAAAGCAAAAAAAATATAAATTACTCTTTTTCTGGCAATTCCTTGTCGTTTGAATGCTAGAAGCCACAAACATATTATAGGAACCAAGTAGCCTTGACATTGTGATACTAAGAGTCTTAAAATAAAGGAGAAAGGAATAAAATAACCCTTTGAACCTCATTTCAATTCAAAAGAGAAAAAAAAAATCCCAGGCTTGTTAACATAAATAGTATGTGCAAATATGCATAAGACAACAGCCCCTTGGTAACATTTTTCCCACAGGAGAGAATTCCAGCAAAATTGTAGGCTATGTACAGATACCTTATTTTCTAAACAAAAATTGCATTATGCCAAAAGACATATACATTTCAACTACTATTAGAGTGTAATTAAATTATGTTAGTTATCTTTGTTTGTAACACAAGGAACAAGATTCCTGTTGAAAGCACAAGGCACTCCTAAGTTAATATCCTTTCATCTCACTAAGTAAGTGTCACACTGTAGGTGGTCTGCAGTGCTTTCTTTATACAGAACTTTTCACAGGATTTGCTTGATTCAATGCTACTTTTTAGCTTTTGGGTCAAGTGAAAAAAATAGCAGGAAACCCACAAGAGGACAAATTCGCCTTTCACTTACACCATGTAAATCCTGTTGAATGGGGAAAGCAGGACAAAGACCGAATACTGTGCCTTTGACATAAGGAGAAATACAAATATTTCATGAACAGGGCAACAAATGTCTTTGAAATTTGCAACAAAGTAACAATTTCAGTAAAACTGCAGAGCCCATTATTTCGTATTCATTGAAAACATATGTTGATGCTGTTGCACATCAGAAACAATCAGAAGTCATTTTATTTCTTATTTCAAAGACTAAAACAGTAGCTTACTTTTTAATACATAACCAATTCTTACAAAACATCTGTTGAGCTGTACCTTTCATAGTTTATAGACAAATTCTTTCTTTAAAGGCAAATTGGAAAATTTTATGCTTTCTTTTCCCTATAAACGTAGTATTTCCTCAGCCCCTGTAGAACTCCTTTGCCTTGCTTACTCACTATTTCCATGCCACCTGTGGACGTAGATATTGTGTATATGTCTTTAAAAAGAAAAAACTGATTTTCTAGGACAAACTCTTCCTCTCCCCCTCTTCACTTCCCACCTCCCTCTTTTCCTTGCACCTCTCCATGTCACATTTTCCTCCCTCAGTTCATCGCCCAGCATGCCACGCAGCATCCTCGCTGGCTTGCACTGTACGGATATTAGCACGAAGTCTTCCATGCATAAAGAAGAAAACTAATGCCATGCCAAACACTTGCAGTGTAAAATGTGAAACCACTTTCCTTTAAGAAGGGGCCACTGAGTTTTATGTACTCCAAGGCCATAAATGCTAAGATATGTTACCCAGGTCTCTCTTACTGTATTAAATCTTCGAAAGCTTTCTGCAATACTGCATTTGCCTCATAAATCTCATCCTAGAGCAAACGATTCTCATATCAGATGACCCTATTGTAATTTCAAAACTCACCTGCTGACTCATTGACATATAGAATTTGAGTTTCCCGGAGGTTTACGTAACACACTGAGGTCAGATGTGCTAAAGTAGCAGCCTCAGAACATGCAGAGCAACCTTTTTGATTGCTAATGATGCCACTAAACTAGGTTATCAAGGAATAATCCAAGATGCCCAGCCAAGTCTTTACAATTGCCAAGGCCAGAAGGGCCAGGAGGTACAAAATGTCAGGTCTCTTCCAACGAGAGGAGCTGCCATTGCAGGTTACTGCAGTGGTGCAGGGACATCTCATCGGAAAGCAGCACACAGGGAGCAAGGGAGAGAGCACACACACTGTACAGCATCAATCTGACAGATAACCCAGAAAAGGGTAGAGGAAAACAGATCCACAAAGTGAAAAGTATGGGCTCGGTAATCCTCCAGTAGCAGAAAGAAAAAACTCCCGAAGATGTTAAAAATTATTCCTAAACAGGAAAGTGCAAATGGCACCAGATCCATGTTTAGTTGTAACATGAGCAACAACCAGAGGATGTGGTTTTAGTAAAGACAGACGTTACGTAGAAGGATGAGGCAATGGTTATCTAAATACAGCAAAAGAACTTACGTTTCCCGAAGGCCCAACATACACCAAGTTGCGCCATAACCCACAACTTTAGCAATCAATCAGCTCAGATATGAAAGAGCTCTACTATTGACAATTTGCTCTTGGTACCATCTGAAACAGGTATACATCAAGTAATATTAATTACAGATGAGCAAAAGTAGCAATGTAATCTAGAATCCACAGACATACCACAGCTCATAACAATATAGGTAAATTTGTGGTTTGCAGGAATATGTGTTTGATAGATTTGAATGTGAAAACAAGGAACATGAAAAATAACAGTAAATTATGTTATAGGTACCTTAATATAAGAGGAAGACTTTGGAAGAGGTAGTTCAGCAGAGAAGGAAAACATTCAACAGATGATGCCAAGAAAGGCCAAGTATTTCATGCCTTTTTGCTTTCTGTTGTCACTAAAATGGCAGCTGACACAACTACAACAATTGACAAAGGTAAAAAAATGTGGCTAAAATAGGAATGAAAAGTACTTGGGTAACTTGTAAACCAATGGACCCTGTGAAAGTCACTAAGAGATGTCTGGAAAACTGGTTCATACAACTTCTGAGACATTATCAGTTATCTTTGGAAAGCTGTAGAGGACTGGTGACATTCCAGGTGACTGGAAAAGGGCAAACAGGGTGCTTATTTTTCAAACAGATGCAAAAGGGCAGCTTGGAAATAACAGGCCAGTTCAGGTTTTAAGTTCCCTTACAGTAATGGAACAAATAATTTCCTAAAAATACACTAAAGAAACAAAAAAAGAAAAAAAAAAAAGAGAAAGTGGTAGCGGCAGATGTGTTTGTAAACTTCCAACCTTGCAAAACTGATTTAATTTCCTGCAACAACAGGTAAACCTGTTTTGCAGATGAGGGAAGGAGCATGGAGAAAGAAGACAAATAGTAAATGTCATATAGCTTAACATTAGTTAACATATAGCTTGACATTAGTAAAGCTTTTGACACTGCCTAATATGACATTCTCATAAGTAAGCTCAGAAGTGCTCTACTGTAAGTGCTGTAGTTCACAACCAAATGCAGAACCAGACACAAAGCAATTTTCAGTGGTTCACTGCCAAAAAAAAGGTGTCTTGAACATGGTTCAGTACTATCAAGTATCTTCCTGAATTACTTGGATGATGAAGTAAACATACATTGCTATATACATATATACACAAGAGAGATGCAGATACATTGATATATTAATATGTATAATGTATATCTGAATTAACTGCAGGTAACAAGAGTTGCAAAGAGCTGGAAGCTCAATTAGGAACGGGACTAAAGTCCAGAATGATTTTTTCAGAAACTCGATACAGATTGCAAAAGATCAGGATGTGATTAAATAAGGACAATTACAAAGTTTTATAGGTAGGTAGAAATAACCAATAACATAAGTACAAATAGAGAATGAAAGGAAAGCATGGTTACAGGAAAGTAAAAGCAGACCATGAGTCACCACGCTGAATTTCTGCCAAAACCCAAACCTCACTCTGGACATACTGGCAGAAGGGATCACTCCAAGGCGTCTGAAGTTGTTCTCCTACCCTTCTTGGCACTGGAAAGGCATCAGGCAGAGTCTGACTTTGTGTCCAGTTTGGGGCACCACTTTTCAAGGAAAACATGAGCTTTTGGGTAGATTATGATCAGAGATCTGTCCACAAAAGTGGAAGAATTGGTGCTATTTTATCTGAGGGAGGGCATGAGACATCATGAATTTCTGCAGAGGAAATTCTGAAAAAAATGCTATTGTTGTGGGTCGTTAATAACTACAATAGATTACTTTGAAAGGTTGTGCTGTCCTATCACTGGAATTACTTAACTTGTTGGCCAAGTATCCACAAGAAAAATTTAAGCAAATTGGTGCTGGCTTTGAGCAAGGGAATGGACTAACTGACTTGTTGACATCTGTTCCAACCCCCCTGCCTGGGATTTTATACCATGGAATTGATATCTTCTGCCTTATTTGAGAGTGAGTGTCTGATCTGGCTTGACTCTTAATTGGCCCATTTCTTGTTTTGTTAATACCTTGGCAATTTTTTCTCTGGTATATCCATATACCATGTAGACAACCTTATGGACTCCCTTGTTCATGGAAGAGTAACATCTTTACTGACTTTTTCAACCCTTTCCAAAAAAAGTCTGAAAAACAAACTGTGTAATCCAAAGCATCCCCTGCAGGGCCCGTGAACATCTATCTGGTCCTCAGCCTTCATGAAGGAAGGCAGCCAGCTGTCTGATGTGCCATGAGAGTGGCTGATGGTTCCATGGTCAGTCCTCACAGCTATCCCGTTTCCCTCTCACCTTCTCCTTGCTTGCATTTGTCCACCAACTCCATTCCTGTCCAACATACAATGAGTTCTCTGGGGTGAAGCTGCCTTTTCTTCTCTTTGTTCACACAGTTGCTAGCAGGATGACTCCTGAGAGAAATTCCCAGGCGCTACAATTAATTCATTATTGTTGATCGTAGTAGTATTAGTATTTTCTGTTTACAATTACTCACATGTAGTAATTACAACATTATTATTTTCAGTTTGTACAAAAAATACACTGAGAGAAGTGATATTTAATCTTTTCTAAATAACCTATTTGCAAGATTATTTCAGATTTTCAGGTATGAAATATTGTGTTCCTTCTACATGAAGTACCACATTGATTTGGGGAAGGCAGAGATAAGGGAGGGGACAAGACTCAGGTCATTTGTTGTCCTTCTTAAGTCTTCAGTGAACTCTTCTCGGGAAATACTACTCTACTTGTTATTCTTGTAGCAGACATATTAATTCTTATCTTGCATCCACCTGCTTATCTACCACATTACAGAGGGGTCCTGCCCACATTTAATCTACTGGTTAAATGCCAGTTTAATTCTTCTATGCTGTAGGCCACAAGAAGCCTGTTCAAAGGAGAGCCCCTCATATACACACCACAGTATAAACATTTTAATGAAAGAGAATTTTTTGTAGGAGGAAAAAAAGTTTCTTTGCTTTGAAAATAATGAATAAGCTCTCATTGAAATGAACCCTTTATGTATATCTTTATGTTTCTGATCTGGCAGCTTTGAAGAGCTGATATCATCAGTTTTAGAACCTGGAGTCTGGCCACTATTCTCTGAAACATGCTTTACAATGGAAAAGACCATTTGAAAGCAAGTGAAACAATACAGAGCAAAAAGTTCAGGTACTTTTCAAAGCTTGCAAACTTTTTACTACTTTGCAACCTTTTTTCCTAACACATGAACCATTCTGTGTCTCTCATTTACCCATACCACTGCCCCACTACTCTGCCACTGCATTTAGCATACTAGAGCTACTGATGGCAGAGTTTAACTGCAATTTTACTTTTTGATTGGAAACTGTTTGTGTAATTCCCGCTGCGTGATGCTGCGCAGTTGTTCTTGCCAGAGCTTACACTGCATCGGCCCAAGCAAGTACATACTTCTTCAGTTCCTCTTATTTGTAAGCACAAAAGCACACTGGTGTAAGTCTGACTGCACTGAAACCAAAAGCAAACTCACATGTGGGCTTCAGCAGAGATGGGAAACTTGCTTTAATAGTGCTCATCATTTACACAGCACTTCTCACAGAAGCCACCTCAGTTCATAAATTTAACTCTTTTCTACAGACAGAGGAACTGAGGCAGAGGCCATAAGGCTCAGCAAGCCTCAAAGGTTGACCACTGAATTCAACGGGAGCAAAGACAGTGCTTTTGAATCTTTTCCTCTCTTGACCCATGCAGTTTACTTACCCAAAGCCACAGCGAGAATCAGAGCTGGAGTCAGGATTAAAGTACACGATGTTTCTGCACACAGACTGTAAACCATGACTTACTACATGCACCTGGAGGGCAGCTTTTCAGATTTTGAGCCACAGCACTCTCCAGCCCACCACTTATGTTGATAGCCCCTGCTGGTCCCTGGCTGGGCTGAGGAGAGCCAGCCTGGGACCTCCTGCAGGTCCCTGTGACCCCCCCCTGCAGACCCCCAGTGCTCCTCCTCCTGTGGGAGCTCACCTGCCTACCGCCACAGGGCTCCCAGACACCCGTCGCTCTTATGATCATTTCACAGGCTTCCAAAAGAGCAGAATCTGTATCAAAATGTGCTCTGGATGCTCTTGTTACAGGAACTCATTTTGAGGGTCCCGAGTCCTGAAAGGCACAGGTCTTTTTCTGTACATACTGGTCAGACACATGTCAGAAGACAGAAGCTTTCAAAAGTAGTCTTTAAATCTTCTGTGGAGCCAACAGGAGACAAAAGTTGGATCAGATGTCTGAAAACAAAATCACAAGAGCCTGAAGAAAGACTTCTGGGGTAATCCAAGGAGACACCACTGACTCCAGCAACCCACATTTTCCAGTGAATCTTAAAGGCACTGGGACATGGACCGTCCACCTCTGCTGACGAACTGCTTAGTCACAGCAGAATTTAAGAGTACTGAAGGGCTCCTCTACTTTTCACAATTAGCCTTATCCTACTGGAGCTTGTGCAAGTGGAGGGTCAGGCAGTGTGGAGCACAGCTCTTCTGAGCTCGCACACTGATTATCGTGTTCCCAGCACATCCCTTCCTCCCACTTACCCCAAGGAGGACGGAGCAGCAGGCAGAGAAGGTGGCTCCATAAATTCAGTAGATCAGAGTCCCCATGAATATTTTCTGCATTTATAGTTACAAGCAGCATCTAGCCTTGGGACCACAGGAATTAGTCTCTGGGGTCTGCAGTCCCCAAATTTCAGAAGTTTGTTGTGTTCATGTAAATGCTTAGCATAATGGACACTGGATTATTCCACTCGCAATCAACTTTAATAACAACCCTCTAATCCTGAGAGCAGATGAAGAGATCACACACAGCAGGTTTCAATGTATAGCACTGTTCTCTTTTACCTGAGGTTGTTTTGTGTAACCAAGCTCAGCACTGAGGCATCAGGACTCTGCTCTTGCCCACTAGTTTGGTATGAACTCGGAGATGACCCAAGGATCCCCATATTCCTTCTGCTCCGCATCCCACAGCAGTTCTGAAATGTGCAAAACCATCACGTACTCTGTAAGAAAGGTAATAGGCCAGACGTGGCTGGATTCATCTCCTACCATGGTGCTGGTCTCTCCATTTCAGCCAGTCCCACGTGCCACAGTCACGGAAGAAGCACAGGCACTGCCAGAAGGCTATTCCTCTCATACATAAGACATCTAAAACTGGCCAAATATGTTTCTCTTTCACCCAGAAAGAGAATCAAGGTTCAGATGTAGACATCAACATTTGGCCACGTGAACCCCACACACTCTCTCTGAGCCTTGACTCCCTGAAAGCCCCCTATTTCCCTCCTTCCCTTTGCTCCCCCTTTACTCAACAGCTCCTGCAGCTTACAGAAGCATCAGGCCTACAAACAAACACTGCAGCAGGAGAAATACAAATGAACATGTAACCCCCACAGCTTGCAACTACTTGGTGACATTTTCTTCCACCTCCCATGGATAACTCATAGCAGGACCACTTCGTGCTCTGTTCAGCTCCTGCACACAGTCCATGTTGTTCTTTACAGGAGGATTATGACCTTTGCTGGTAGCTCGTTTGCTACATGCATTTCTACGTAGGGTGGCTGAACAGGCTCCAAGCAAGGAATAAAATGGCCTGTAGCGCATCAAAGTCTGCTGGATAGCCTCCAGTGTTTTCCTTCAGCCAAAGTTCAGTGTTACTAGTTCATTTATCAGAAGATCCCTTCTACGTGATCATGTAAGACCGAATTATTCTCAGTTGCAGCAGTGGAAATTATGACAGTAATGGATGTGTAGTGAAAAAGACCATCAGAGCTGTGGTCCCTGCTGGAATAGCAACCTTATTGGCCACCCTCGGACTCCCTGCATTTCTGCTCCCTGCAAATGGACAAGGCAGAGCAGCCCAAAAGGCAGCCCCAAAAAGCAGGTGCAAGATGGGTGCAGTCCTCCTCTCAAACATGGACTAAGCAAACATGGTCATTTACTCCAGCAGAGAAGACATATCTGAAAAACTGGAAGGATCTGCACAAAAAACCATGACAAGCTGAGCTGCCTCAAAACATTTTCTGTGACGTTTCAGAAAGAGAAATGAAAAAAGTCCATTATGATTCTGGTCAGTTATTGGGTTTTTTCTTCCATCGTTCCATTGGCCTCACTCAAACACTTTCTTCTCCCAGATCTCAACTAAAACTGCTCAACCATGCTTTTCTGTTAATAATAGTTACTTCTTTTTTGTTTGTTCAGAGCAAAAGTCTGCTCTTTTTACACTTGCTTTACAAGGCAAATTTGGCATACAATTCAGTTGCGTATCCTGATGTCGGCTTATTGAAGGCAGGTGCACACTTTAATATATATGGGCACAGAGACCCCCTTCCAGACTATAAAAGAATACTGGGCATGTCCTCATGTGCAATATCTCTAATTTTTTTTATTCATAAACCTAAAAATATGAGCTGTTCTTTTGCCTATACACATTACAAGTGAGTGTGAACAGGCAGACACCGTATTTCTACATTACACAGAGACGGTGTTAAAATGGCTCCATTAGTGTTTTTTCTAGCATATTGTCTTTATGTGACAGTAATGGGAAAAGGAAATGTTACTGTAATGTTGCACTTTCATTGCTAACAAGACAAGCGTGTAAGAAAATAGAATATGATGAAGTAGCTTTAGCTAGCCCAACTGCCATAACTTTATTTAGTCTGGAAAGAGGTGATACAGCATGCTGTCGAACAAAAATCCTTCACTTACTAGTTAGCATTCTTACTGCATTAATAATATACAATGGACAGTAACGGAGAACAATTATTCTGTCTGTAATGAAATAAACATGGTCCACATGATGCCATCCTCTGAGATCTTTAGTGTGGTGTCTTTTTTATTTTGATAGATCTGTATGTAAAATGAGTCCACCTGTGGATGTTAGAAGAACATTTTTTACTTTCTAAAAGTCAAAGAAAATAACAGAGATTAAATGGCTTATATAATTTCATTCCCATTTTCTTGTTTGTGTTCACTCAAACCTCTCTAAAGGCCAAACCTACGCAGGCTGCAACCCCATTCAGCTGACATTGTGGCTGTGCCCTGTGCCAGGCCATCTCCTGGTCACCTAGACCAGGGACCTGCTGGAGCAAGGAGCTCTTTGTCTCTGAGGCACTTGCTTGTGTTCCTGTCTGTGAAAAACCAAGATACAAGGAAAATGGAAAGAGGCAGTGGGGCTGTGCCCATGTAGGGCTTCCCTCAGCATGGGGTCAAGGTGCAGTCGGAAATCAGAAGTGCCCCAAGCTCAGATATGTCTGAAGATATTCAGCAACATATTTCCCACTGATTCCCAGAGCATCTAGATATCTTTGTGAGCCTATAAGGGCATCTACACCAGTAACTGAAACAGGTCAAAGGCATGTTCTTGGGCACCACAATTCAGTTGTCCAACCTGATAAATTGTTAGCATGGTCTCTGATATGGATTCAGCCCATGCCACCTAGCTGTCCCCAAAAATGCCCGAAGTTTGGGAGTGAATGTGAGTCAGGGACCATTCCCAGGAGGGAGCAAGAAAGCAGCTCCCCAGGTATGGAGGGGAACAGAGCAGAACCACATCTGCACCTGCCCTTCAGTGCCAGGTATCCTCAGGCCCAGAGGGTGGCTCTAGGCACAGTCATAGCCTGAGAAATTCAGGAGAATGCGTTCAAAAGTGGATTTGGTACTCAATATTTGTATCTTTTTTTTTTTTTTTACTGGGGATTTGTTTGAGAGCTAGGAGGTGTGACTGACCAATAAACCCCTACAGTGAAAGAAGGTTCAGAGGAGATGGGCAAGGACAATGTGCCCGTGAAGCTCAGAGAATAATGCAAAGCAGCTGACTTTATCTCAACACAAAGGGGACCAGAGGGGACCTTTGTTTTAGATAAATAGCTATCAACAGTTGAGTGGATCAACTAGTGGTGTAAATGTCTCCCTGAGTTATCCAGACCAGTATGGGGAGAGTAAGCCCAATACAGAGTATAGAAACTGAACAACTAACAAAAGAATTTCAAAGAAAACTCAAGCCAGGCTTGAACTGGCTTCAACACACTCATTCCTTCTCAGCAACTGGGGATGCCCAGAGTCGTGACAGTGAGTCACAGAATCACAGAATCATAGAATACCTCAAGTTGGAAGGGACCCATCAGGATCATCGAGTCCAACTCCCTGCTCCTCGCAAGACTACCTAAAACTAAACCATATGACTAAGAGTGTTGTTCAGACGCTCCTTGAACTCTGACAGGCTTGGTGCTGTGACCAGTTCCCTGGGGACCCTGTTCCAGGCACTGACCACCCTCTCAGAGAAGAACTTTTTCCTAATGTGCAATCTGAACTTCCCCTGATGCAGCCAATACAGTGAGCATATTATAGAGACCAATAACGGGAATTACATTGGTATTGTGACTGAACTGTGTATTGCAATTGCTATAGTTTGCTAAGTGTGACTTACATTGGTATTGTGTTTTCAGTATATTTTGTATTACTCTGCTAAATCAGAAATCCTGTGTAACATCAACGATCTTCAGATAACTAATTTGATATTAAACATTATGCCCTCCACACATGGAATATCTAAAAGAAGCTGGTCAGAGAGTATTGGACTCTGCCAGGAAGACCATACCTTTTCCTTCCACATAGCAAAGACTGCAGCACCATGGAGCACCCCCTCTAAATTCGGGCTTAGTTGTATCAGCTGCCAAGATGCTCGCGCTCCTCAATCCTTAAGTCATACTAAATAGGGAACCGGGCTTCTAAGTCCCCTATGCGTAAATACAAGTTATACCTGTAGTCTTTGATTCGATCATCTCTTAATTCCAGTCAGTTTGCCTGTGGTGACATCAATGCCGTGTTGTGTTCTGGTTCAGATGGTAATTACTTCTTACCACTTTAGGAGGTTATTTTTCCCCCTTCTCAAATCCAAACCTACAGGACAGTACATTTCTCTTAACTCATGGGTTGTAAGGGCAGCCCATTATAAAGTCCCATACTTCGTGGAAAGCACAGGGCTGTACACAGGAGACCTGCCTTGGATCTCTGCCAAGGAGCAGCAGGCCCCTGCTCTGGCCTAAAATTTTCACTTGAGCACAGAGGTACACCCACGCAGTATGGACAGGAGATGAACTTGGGCTCCAGCCAGAGCTCAGACCCAGGCCGACACCTTAGCTGAACATACCTATGATTACCATACCATTACATTAGATCAAAACCAATAAACTTCAACATAAGCATTTCATCCCATTCTTAAAAGATTTGGAGGTCATCTGAGGACTGAAAACAGGCAGAACAACCTACTCATCTAGAAAACAAATGGAAAAAAGTGCTGCTGTACCACTGTAAAACTTGAGGAGTGCAGCCATGATGCACCAGCTCACTTCCCTACCACATCGCTTCTGTGCTTACACCTCCTTGCCCGCTGTACAACTCATGTGAACGATACTAGACTCTTCTGATAAACCCTTGATGATATCAACTGTCAAAGAACAGGCTTCTTAAAAGAGCTACGTAGTTCAATATTTGTTCTTCCACTGAAAGCTACAGCATTTCTGCTTATGCAGCTAATACATGCAGTGAACTCCACAAAATTTTATCCCCTGCTTCATTACTATTGCGTCACAGCAGTCTGATGGGTGGGAATGTCTTACTCAAAAAGCTCTGTTATACCCATACCAATTTTTTGCCTTCTTTTCCTGCATCTATTTTTTTCACTGGTAACTGAATAGACATGTGTAAACAATTTGTTAGCTGCTTAAGTGCTAAAAAGTTGTATCGCTCTTCCAGATCTCCGAGTGTAACAAAAGGAATAACAAAGACACAGAAATTGAAAATGCTTATTTTTAACTATCTATCTGAGGCTGACAGAATCAAGATTGGAAAACCTGTTATTGTGTACGTGCATAATTCATGAGCCAGGAAAAGTTGCATCCTTCATTTCTCACCACTGATACAAAATGCAGAAAATATTTTGTAGACAAGGCTACCCTGTTGGTATCTGTGCTCCTTAGCCATGTTAGAAACTTGTCCTTTGAAATCCCATGAATTCTCTGTTTTAAACTTTTTGCTATGGGGGAAAGTGCATTAAAGCACAATTCTACTCCAAGAAATGACTGTAAAATCAGCACCTTTTCTCTCTGTTTATCTTCCCCATGCATGTATTCAGAGACATCTCTTCTTCCATTAGTGATAATGGGAGGTTTTTTCTACGTTTTATTCCTTTTATCACTGCAGAGGTCATACTGGTAAGATAGCTATACATCATTAACAGCATTACAAAGCCAAGCATTAGCTCCCACACGCAGTAGAGAGATAGAAGTGCGAACTGGAGACAATGGGGCGAAATAACCCAAGTATCTGAAAGGAGAGTTTTGCCTGAGCAACATTTGTCCTGGGGCTGAGGAGGTTCAAGACAACAGCACTAGTTTAGCTTTCACTCCCCTTGTTGAGTTTATAAATTTGATTGTCAGAGAGAGCAGAGAGAGCTTGTCTCTTCACAGACTGGGAAGTTTTTGAATTAGAAATATCTGAGTTACAATAATTAAAAATGTCATGAAATCCCTTTAATCATTTTTCTAATCAAAGCTGAACACTCAAAAGTTAGACCTGAGATTGTCCTTGTCACCAAAACACTCTCTCTGCTTCCAGAGAAGATCCCATTTCTGAGCCCAGCAGAAATGTCAGGCAACAATTTCATGGGCAGCTGACCCAGCGTAACATCTAATTTCCACTAAAAAGAGGGCATTTTGCTCTTCCTCTCTGTTTGCACTCCTCTTCCTTCCCTTGTTCTACTTGAATGATTTTCCATCAGGGTGGTTGGTTAAATCAGTTCACAGAAGGGCCTGATGAGCCAGCACAAAGTAAACAGCAAGAAGATGACCAGGAGTGATAGAGGAGGGTGGAGGAAGGAGGGACCTTACCCTTTCAGCAACAATAAGCTGTTAAAACATTCCCTACCTCTCAGGGAACCACAGCCTAAATTAGATCTTTTTCCATTGACTCTGGGCAGATCCTAGAGCACTGGCTTAGCTCAGACACCCAGCTTTTAGGCAGCTGCACTTATGTGAGATCAATCCCCACCAGAAGTATTTGAACTGCCAAGGCAGGGTGGATTTCCTTTGTTTTTATCACATTTCAGTCAGGGACTCATCTTTGGGTCCTTTTCAGTTTGTGCTCAGGAGCACTGCAGTGGTGAAGAAAAGAATAAAATGTAGGTAAATATTTACAGAGGACCCTGGGATTTTAGCCTCATTCTAGAGCACTCTGAGTGCAGTGCAGGCCTCTCCTGTAGGACGCTCAGAGGCCTTACTGTGAACTTGCATGTATTTTCACTTATTTCTATTTTCATTTATATTTTTACAGGAAAAGTAAGTCCATACATTCAACAGAGTTCAACAAGACAAGAGAAACAAGTCCACTATTTCAAAGGAGGAGAGGGCTAGGGCCAGGAATGAAGGTGTGCTGACTGGCATAGTGTGTGGTAGGGCCAGATGTTCAACAATATTTATGCACTGAAAGCGGGTCAGATAATCTGTGAGAGATGAAAATTCACCTTTTTGACTACTCCCTTCAAAACCACTGGTCTGTGTTTACTGATCTGATTCAAGTGAGATTTCTATGAAAGTACTGGTGGAAAATAAGGAAGTTAAATACAGCGTCTTTTGTAGGTACACATTTGCATTACAGACTTGGATTTTCTAAAGATGGAAGAAGAAAGAACTGCATGTCAAACCTGCACCTCTTGAGGCTGTCTCAACAAAACTGCCTCTAACTTGCTGAGCATCTTGGGAACTTGGACTCATAAAAAGATGTTCAAGGCATTTTTATGCCAATATAACAATAGATCCACAAAAAAGACCAGCGTGTCATACATGAAATGGAAATACCAAGAGTTCAAATATGAAAGCAATGGAGTTCAAGTGAGCAGAACCAGAAGAAAAATAGATCCAGGAAATGCAACAAGCACATCTTGGAGAAATCAGTCTTTTTTTTCTCCATGGTCCAAGTGCAGTTAGACTGCCATTTTGAGGAGGTAGCCAAATACTACGTGCTAAAGTGGATTGCCCTGGAAAGCCTTGTGTGTATTTTCTGTGACTGTCATACAAAAAGTAATTGCAGAACACTGATTGAAAATCTGTGCTGTGAAAGACAGTCCCAGGGTTCCACAATTCAGGCTGTATGCACAAAAATATTTGTGATTACCTGAATCAAAAGGAGCCATTCTTTATTGAAACTATTTTATTTGATGCTAATAAACCATTGATACTTTTATTGTTGAACACTGCAAATATCTTTTCCTTTTAAGCACAATCTTTTAAGGGAACTGTTCACAACATGCCTTGGTAAGAAACATTTTTCTTGGGTTTTCTCCAACCATTCTTGCTAATGTGCTAAGTTCTTCCATCCGTTACCTTAGGAATAGGCAACGCGCTTTAATCTAGAAGGTGGTTTCCTGTCCCTTGATGATCTGGTTCTTTAGCAAATCTTTCTGTGTTAAGCTTTGTTTTTATTACTAACTGACTACATTAGGACTTAAAAATTTTGTACAGCCAAAGTAGGTGTGGTACTATTTATAAATCAAGGGCAAGTTATGCAGTTTTCATAAGGTGGTTTATATTGCATATTTGAAATCTGGAGGTGTTTCAGGAATGTATCATAAAACCACCTTCCATAAACTGTCTCTCAGGAAACAGTAATGATAACAGAGGCAGACAGATCTCACTTTAAACAAGTTACCTTGTACCCTTGATTTACTAAATTTCTGGAATTTTTTTTAACCAGATTGAAAATCTTTCCAACTTTTTGAAGTCTTATCAGCTGAGTTTTCAGAAGATACACTTTACTGCTAAGATTTCCAAACACTCAATAATGTGAGGCTATATAGCCATATAAATCTTGCCTCATAAGTTTTACAGATTTATGAAAATCCTAATTGTATACCATGTACTGGATAAAAGTAAAAATAATTCCATATATAAAATAATAAAAGTGCACATATTAATTAAGCTGCCAGACCCCAAAATGGTGAATTTATAACTGCCAGAAAAAGATTTGACATCTGTGCAATTTAGTGAACATGGACTGTAACTTTTCTGGATTTTACCTCACTTCTTATTTTCACAGAAAAATGTGTGCAAAGTTTCATGGCTGACAATGTGGGTGTCAGAAGCCTGAAAAGGGTGAAACAAATTGGAAAAGTAGAATGAAAATATATAAAAACCTGTAAAATTACTATGTTCCCTGACTGTAGGCAATAGCTATATTTAGATCTGGTAACCATAATGAGTCATTGGTCAGAAGATGAAGGACAAATTTCAATATATGTTCATTACTTCAAAGAAATTACACCTTGGAGTAGGACTTTTATATTGAAAAAGTACAGTAGTAAAAAAAAAAAAAAAAAAAGCTTTTGTGCAGAAAGTACTTTACCTAGCCTATATTCTTCTGTGTTCATTTTGCTGTTATTGAATCTACTGTGTAAATAAGAAATGTCTTTCACAGCTGAGATTCTCCACTTGCTCCATCCTTCAGTGAAGTCAATTCACAACATCACAAAAGGTTCTTGTGTGAAGAAGCCCTGGGAGAGTTTTATTTTATTTAGCTACCCTGAAATATTTTTCTTGCTTGTTCATTACTCAAAGTCTAATAAAACCTATCTAGCATCTGACATTTATCTCATTTGATTTTTTTTGTGGAAGACCTTGAAGGCCCAGAGGAATGGCTAGGAGACCACAGATAAAACACAGATACTGATTTTTCACAAAGGAGCATTTCTTCCAACTGCTTCCTAAGTATTTGAGTTTTATGTGCGTTAATTGAAACACAGCACACAAATAAAGTACAAACTAAATTATTTTATTCCTCTATGCAATTCTAATTCCCTCTTTTTACACTGATGTCATAATCATACTGACTACACTAATTAAACCATCTGGATTTGTAACATTAAATACAAACAAACACCCATAAACCAGAAAATCAGCAGTAATAAAAAATTATTCCAGGGTCTTTTACAACAGACAGGAACTACTCCTTTGAGGAACTCTTTTTGTGTAATTGTTTAGAGAAATGATATTATGGAGTTTAGATTATAATGAGAAATTATATTAGGGACTTTAGATTATAATATATATATCAATACAGCTTGAAATTAATATATGTTATGGAAGACACCATGTCATAGCTGCTTAAAAACACTAATAATGAGATAGAAACATTAAAAAAAAAAAAGCTTCACTGGGACTGAATCTGATCCAACAGGTTGTTTCCATCATGATGCACTTGATGTAGACACAGAACAAATAGTAAAATGTCCAAAAGGAGGTGGTTTATCCCCCAACCTCTGCTCCCTCCTCTCCCCGCTCTCAGCCCTCTCTCCCATGGGCCAGCTCTGAGGGTTGGTTTAGTGAATTGAACTGAAGGGATTTGACAGGAGGCAGAGCCATCTCAAAGTAAAAGTCAGGAGTGGATAGCGAAGAGCGAGGGGGCAGCAAGGAGCTGCACTCTTGCCTTTTGGGTAGGATGGCCATCCTCCCCTGTGAAGCGGTACCCTCAGCTCTCTGACACTGTAATGCTGCTTATGCACTACTGCTCCAGACCTGAGGCTTCAGAGCTTAGTTCCAAAGTGAAATCACAAAGACTTCTGGATGCGTAACTTAATGAAATTAAAATGCACTTCAATTTCAGTGTGCCTTACAAAGAATTTGGTAACCTTACACTTCCTTACAGATGGGAAAAATAAGACATAAAGAGGTCATTAGGGTAGAGCAGGGACTAGAACTCATGTCACCTGAAAGCTAGTCCTGTCCTCTGGCTGCCAGGCCAGAGTTATGATCATGATTAGGACTAAAGAGCTTAACACAGCCAGACAGGTTAATCTGCTGCATCTGGCAGAGCCCAGAAAGGCTAGGGAAAGGACTGGAGGTGGTGGGACCTGGCCGTGCTGTTGTGACATTGAAGTTGTATACAGCTCCTGGTTACAGGCTAGCTTACATGTGACTGCCAGATTCCAGCCTGATACGTTCCTCTCCTGCCTCTTACCTTTGTGCAATGAGGCATCAAAAGAAACTACACAAGAACTAAAGTGATGAACAAGAACCAAGTACTCAAAACCTGGAAATCCTTTCCTAAAGTTCAGCAAAAAAAAGTTGTAATCTCTTCTCCAGCTTTCACATGATGATTTGGGCTCCCTCTGGAGAGCTCAGGGGGTGGAGGAGGAAAAATCACAGCTGTGTGTCTTGTCAAATCAGCAGTGCCACCTTACCACACAGCTGAGAGGACTGTGACTGCACTCTTCCTCCTCACCCTGTGGCTATGTGGAGGACGGGTACGCTGCAGCCTGTCTTGAATGCTGCTTGCTTGGCAGAGGCCACCCAACCTGTAGGTCCAGTGAAGGACTCACCCCCACTCAGCTGGGCATCTCCCAAGGAGCTGGGGCTCCCATCAAAAGGCTTTGGAGTGTTTTCTGTCTTGGTGTCTCTGTGTAACTATACCGTCAGGGCTGGTTGCTTCCAAGGGGATGAGGAGATGGGGGTTAAGGGGTGACGCTGGGACTGGCTGTGCCCTCACCAGTGGGGTGCAGCCCCACAGGAGTGAACACAGTGGGCAGAGCTGTAGGCTGGCAACAGGGTCCATCAACAGCCCCCACCCATGGCCAGTGATATCCTGACAGTCCAGTCAGGAGCAAAAGGAGATGGAGCCAGAGACAGGCTGGAGACAAGTCTTCAACATCCCATCCAGGAGACAGGTGGCCTACATGGTAGGTCTGAGGTCTGTGCTTGGGGCAGCGCCAGGGACAGGGCTGGAGACCAGCACTGCTGTAGTGTTGCTGGGGTAGGGACTGATGGCCCCAGGGAGATGAAATAGGGTCCTGGGCCCTGGGCAGGGTTGCAGGGAGGGACACACGGGGTGCTATTAATGACATCTCTGTGTAGCAGACCATGGCTTGTCACCAACAGACGGGGCATTCCCAGTCACAAGAGTCACTTCAGATGGACAGCAGGTGGAAGACATAGCCATGCACAGGGTGCTTCAGTGGAAGACATAGCCGTGCACTGGGTGCTTCGCTGCACAGGTTGTTCACGGCTGGCCCTACATGAGCTTTTGGGGCTGGGTTGAGCTGCTGGTGGCTGCAGGCCCTGCAACTGCTTTCTTTTGGCTGAAAACACAGAAGAGAAGAAAGGAGGCTTCATAGACAGTTAAATATCTTCTGAAGGTTTTCAGACCTAAAGTCCCATAGGCCAGGTTGGCAAATGAGAAAGATGAGCATAAAAGCACATGATCTTGAAGACTAGGGCAAGGAAGTGACTGAGGTAACAAATAAAAAAACCTCTAAAAAAAACCGAAAACCTTTAGTTTTACAGGAAAAGCAAAGGCATAACAGGAAGAAAGAGAAGATGGGTGTGCAAGGATGAAAGAAAATGTACCCTGTCTCAGTTGAAGAAACACTGGAGACCACCAGGCCCAGGAACCCCAGCAGAAAGAGGTCTATAAGAGAGAGAAGAGAAGACAAAGGAAAGAAAGGTGACACAAAACCTGAGATGTAACACAACATGGGCAAGAAGCAGAAGCATGTGACTGAGGACTGCTCACAAGGAAAAACCATTAAGCTTCTTAAAAGAATGGATCCAAAGAGTAGTGGTGTGCCAGCTGCCACACAGAGACCAGGGTATGACATAAGGCAGCTCTATTATTATTGTAAAGAGAGAGAATGCCAGAAGTGTGTTATGAAGCTGAAGTCAGAAGGACTTCAGACTTCAGGTGCAGATAGAAAAACAAATGTTCCCGTGGCCTGGAAGAACTTCTCAAGTGAACAGTGGAGGGATTTCTTCACCAAAGAGTCACTCCACCAGCCACAGTTGATCATGATTTAGGCCCACAGAAGAGTTTTTCATAGAAATTAGCTTGGAAAGTAGCGATCATGAGGCAATTCTGGTTTACATACAATGGGAGTTTGAAAGCAGGTCAGCAGTTCAAGTGTGGCAGTTTAGGAGGGAAGAATGATGAAGCCCCCAACTCATCAGCCTATAAAGTTTTAATAAATGGGCCAGCTATTTTCAGGTTGTGCCTAAAGGACGCCCTTAGGAAAAGCTGGTATGTGGATAGACAGCAGCACAGGCAGAGGGCTGCCACACTGCCTTGAGATAGGTCCCAAGCCATAAACTGAGAGCAGTCACATACGGAGAAAAAGCCTGAGATATAGTGAGACCACTGCATGGGTTGGGGAGGGGGGATCAGCCCAACAAAGGAGCAAAGGGTTACAAGAGCAGATGTGGCTGTTTAGGTATGTTGTGAATAAGAAAGCTGAAGAAATGCTGGCTTTGAGCCTAAAGGACTAGTGAACCCACCAGGCTTCACATTTTGGTAGGACTGGAGGAGGGATGGGACCCCAGTGACAGAGATGACAAAAGGCAGGAATGCTAAATGCCAGCACCAGGGTGCGTACTCCCATGAGGGGGTGCTTCACCTGCTGATGGAGACTGTGACGCATCAGGAAGCTTTTGAGGAGCCAAGTTTGGGATACTAAGTACACCAAAAAGGAGAGGGGGTGCATGATCATCACAGCGATTTGGATTATCCATAAATCAAGGAGCAAAGGGGAGGACTCTCCAGAAATTGCATCCCAGCAAGTAAAAAAAAAAAAAAAAAAAAAAACCACAAACCACCAAAAAAAATCCCTGTAAAAAAATTGAATAATCACATTAGAAAGATACTAGAAGCAAGAAGAGTGAAGAGGAGGAACAGAAAGCCAAAAGCTCTCAGAATAACAAGGGGATTGTCAAAGTGAAAGTTGAGTTTGACCTTGCAAAGGGAATGAAAGAAAATGGCCAAAAAAAATGTGTTTCTACAGTATGGAAGAGAAAAGGAAGTAGTTGACTCTGCATTGAGAGGACAGAGTCAAGATAATCTGTATATTGCCCAGAACTGCGTGAGTATCTTGCCTTCTTTTCAGTGCAGCTGACAGTGCAGATTTGCTCCATGATCAAATGGGGAGATGCATGTGGTCATCAAAGTGGTGGCCTCCACACTTCCAAGCACCAAACACCCCTTATTATTCAGTTAGGAGCAGGCAGGTGGAGAACCTGACAATCTGTCTTCTGCTAACATTTTCACTATGCTGTGAAAACTGGAATATAAAAATGCACACGTAGCATGGGATGCTGGTAAATCCATCATACCAAAAAGTCCAAGAAAGTAGAAAGCCTAGTCCTTAATGTGGAGGGAAAAGGAATGATCTAGACATTTGGAACCTGATAGTTTGAACTCAACACCATGCACAACTTGAAAACAAAATGTATGAAGGGAATAATTAAAGACATGGAGATAAATAGAAGCTGGGATAAAAGGTTACAGAAAGTATCATACCAGATTCAAAAGAACTCTTGTTCTGAGAGATTAAATTAAAAAAATAAATTTATGTGGGAGATATAATCTTTCTTTGTAAAATTAATCTGGAATAAGTGGGGATTAATACAAGAATTGTAAGGTGCACAAGGAACCAACTAAAGGCAACCAGCAAGTGGGGAAGTACCTTGCCACAAAAATGTTGGCTTGCTAATGAAATTTTCTGATAACAGAAATTTGGAAAGCATTCTTATTAGGGAGGAGAATCTGAATAAACAGGAAGAACTAGATGACCTTAAGGAGTGAAGCAACTGAAACGGGATAATATTTAATGGTATCAAATGGCATGCTCTGTACCTAAGGATTTCTAAAACAGATTTATGCAATAAACTAGGAACACATCAGTTCGAAAGGTGAGAAGAACACCCTGAATGTGCTAACTATCCACAGGATCTGTTGTCAACGTAATGCAACTAAGGCAAAGGTAGTTCAAACCTAAAACGTGCCAAGGGCCATATCTAATATAGTTAGGAAAGTATCGGTGCTATTGTTAAAACCCTGGGAGATCATGTTTGGACTATTGTATACTGTCACAAGGAAAGATTCCTCTACCCTAGATTAGGCATCTAAAAGTTAAGTTTTTTAGTATGAACAAGTCATCCAAGGCCCCTTTATATACGGTGAAGAGAAATCCAGAAAGCCATTAATCTCAGCCTATAATAGTGTCTAATCCAAGTCTAATGCAACGGCTTCTGGAGATTTTTCTCTTCTCTTCTCTTTCTCATCTTTGAGTATAAGGGTGGTCAAGGCTGAACACCTCAGACGTGTGAAAATAGGTGAGATGAATCTGGGTCAGGAATAGAGGCTAATGACCACTCTCTGACCCATGGGATGAATTTTTCCATGAACAAAAAGATATAAATTAACTTGATAAATTCTGAAAATAAAAAGGTGTACTATCACAGCCATGAGGGTTTACAGCCATGGCGCAAAAAGATCTAACAGGTTTTAAGATGAAGACCAGTGCTGAAGGAGACCAGCAGAGAAAGAAACGAGATTGAATGACTCTATTCAGTCCCGTGGTGCTACATTTAAACCTTGCTAGTTATCCACTCATTGTTTAATCAAAGTTATGCTTTACCAGCTATTTAGAGGTAGTCATTCAATAGTATAGACAACTTTATGACTTCACAGTACTTGCAGTATATTTATAGCATACTCCTTCCTAAAGTAAAACACTATGTAAACAAAATTGTCCTAGACTAGCCTGTTCATATTTGTCAGTGGCTGGCAAACCACAGTGTTTGTCAGTTTGCTAAAGTCATCTTTGTTTTACCACTACCTCTCTTTGTCTCTCCTCTAGTCACAAATTGGCTAAGAATCTGGCTGAAGTTAAGTATCAGTACTAAAATGTTGTGAAAAATACTGCTTAACACACTCTAAACAGACATATTGTCCATGTCAATAAACATATTTTTTTTTCCAAATAAGCAATATAAATCTTTGAAAACACCCTGCAGAGTAAATGATGGAACTTCAAATAAAATTGTCCTGCTTCGTATAAGGCTATTCCATTATTATGAATTGTGTATCAGCACATATGTTTCTCAAATACTCTATGTTTCTGCACATATGTTTCTCAAATACTGTGTGTTTCTGCATTATTTTGCAATCCTGTGACCTAGTCTAGCATTAAATCATAAAAAGTTCAGCAGCTGAGTTTTACCCTTGCCTGTAGAGCACACGTACCATTACTGTTTCATAAATAGAAATAAGGCATTTAAACCTCCATGCTATATATCCATACAGCTATTTACATTTTGCCTCTTTCTTAAATATGACATCTAACATGTGACATTGAGAATCATCAGATTCGTGTATCCTTTCAACATGTCATGATTTTCAGAAAGAATAAAAGGGGGCACTGGAAGATTTGCTTATGATCACATCCTTCCCAAGCTCTAACCACAGAAATGCCCTTCTTTGGCCAAAGGACTGAGATTGAATCTTTTACCTCCTGTACTTCTTTCTTGCTAATGCAGGCTGAGATATAATACCAAGGATAAAGCCTTCTTTCTGGGTATACAGCAGAGCCCTTATGAAGACCCCAGTGGGGTGGAAAATTCCCAGAAAACAGATAATGTATTTGCTGTGGTAGCTTCAATATTCTGCCTGAGGGTGCCCATGCTCCATCATGCCTCCCTGTAATGGCTAACGTATAAAAAGTATGCCAACCAGTTACAACTGGTGGATAATGGAGCTATTGCTTGACCTCAGCAGTAACAAACGGCAAGGTATTTATTCTGTTTTTTTAAGAAAATCAAGCATATGTGATTGCAGTGTCAGGCTTCCCTGATAACTCCTGAAGCCACTGGCCAACTTCAGCCAAATCTGGAAGAGCTTCAAAAACAAATTAAGTTCCTGCAAGACTGCGGCAGAGTGGTGGTGAGGTAGAGGAAGGAGAGCCCCAGCGTTGTCCCTCTGGAAGGGGAAGGGCAGGACAGCAGTGCAGGGGAGCTACAGCATTTGGTACCACTTGCTGGGGAGCAGCAACCTCCAGACAGGTATTCTGACAAGCAAAATCCAGCACCATCTTTTACTCTTGGAAGTCAAATTCAGATCTGATCTGAAAAGATGCACAACAACCAGTCAGTCAGTGGAAAGATCTACTTAGCTAAAATCCCCTACAGAAAGATCCAGCCCAGGCACAGCAGCCACTGGCACCTCCAGTGTGGTCTGTTTCTCCTCCTCAGCAGCAGTGGAGGAAGAGCAGATAGTGACCTCCCTGTCTTAGCATCGCTCTTTGGTATGGCCACCCAACTGAATCACAGCAGGATAAATAACCAGATAATATAACAACTGCTTTCCCCTTTTGTTTGCCTTACAAGAAACAAAATTCACGCCCTGCTGATGTGTCCCCTCAAGAAATAACTCTCACTACACTACAAAGATTGTAGTTTCTTCCAAAACTGACTTCAAATGCTACAACATACACCAGTGATACCGTTTGGATAATGACAATCATGGTAGACTTCTGTGGAGTTCTCTAACAAAAAATAAATAAAATCATCATGTCAGCAAGGTCTAAATTCCAGTATAAATTTGAACCATAAATGCAGAAGGTGAAGCTTTCTGTACTTCTGTTTTTAATGAACAGTCACTCATCTTTCCTTTTGTGAAAGACTATGAGGTGACCGAATTGGAAAAATTCAGCGTAAGTTTTCAGAGAACGGGGTACAAGATTTTTGCATGTTCAAGGCAACCCTGTTTTACAGTATCACCAGTGAATGAGCAGATTCCAAGGAATGTTTGAAAGAAGGGTCCTTAATTCCATCTCCAGTTTAATGTGACCAGCTCTTGGATGCTTACGGGTATGTTTAAATTAAGCAGAGTTCTCCAGACCTGCAGAAAAGGGAATGCTTCTGCGTCAGCTGGATTCCCATATGATCAAACTCTCCAGGGAAGGAGGGAAAACTTTTTATTATTTCATGCAAGTGTTTCTTTCTGTGGAAACTAAACATATATGCTTTAGCAGACTGAAATTGCTGTGAACACTTCCAGTTCAGGGACAGGATCAGAGCGGACTCCTGAAATTTATTACAAATACCAAAGGCCAAAGGGGGATGAGCTGCACCTCAGAGGTGGAAGGAAAGAATCTCCCAAGAACAAGCCACAATCAACATGTCATCTAGGCAAATTAATATCCCTACTCCCAGACAGAGAATTTTTTTGAAAGGGAGGGAGAAGGGGTGCTATTTTGATTTATAGGGATACGTCAGAATTCAGGGCTTAATTGTACTTTAGCCACGCAAGCTTGTTTAAGATATCGCTTCTTTCAAATATTTCAGACCTTCCTTCCTTGAAAGCTCACATCTTCAAAATGACACCTAGTAATGCTTCATAAACTACTCAAGAACAAACTGAGATAGAAGTCCAGACTGCAAACACTGAGATTAAGATCATTAACACAAAGAAAAACATAAAGCATGTTCCGCTCCCAAACAAACCATTTATCCTTTTTACTTCCTGATCACCTATCAAAGATAATGGGGGGGAAAAACAACCTTGTTTATACCTCCACGCTGGATGCCGCCTTCTGGGTGAAGGCCTGGCACCTTCCCGCAGGTGCCACTTTCCTGGACCCGTGTCAGACACTCAGAGTCAACAAGGAAACCCTTGGGGAGAGGCAGCACAGCGCAGAGACGGGGCTGGCACTGGCATGCCAGCTCTGCACCCGCCTCGTACCCCAGCACCTCTCCTTCTCCCTGCACTTTGCGCGCCCCAGGCATGACGGGCAGGGGTGTTTTTCTGAGCAGGTCGTATCGTTAGTATTGGAGGCAGAGATTTTTTTCCTGCCATGTGTTTGCACAGCACCTAGCAGAGGGGTTCTGTATTTTAGTAGGGCTACTGGAATAAAAACTTGAAAATAGCAAGTAGCAATAGAGCTGCAGACACCCATCCGGCGCATTTACCCTCTGAGTCCGGCAATGTGGAAAGTTCACTGTGTTACCAGGGAGTTCTTTGAATGTCACAGCTCCTTGCTCTGATAAATTAGTGTCTAATCCTAAAGGTGGCTCATTGGTTTTCAGTATTAGGCCCTTAATCTCCTTCCCTAGCTCAGGAATCTTCTCACCCTGCACCCGAAGAGATCATTAGTCATTCCTTTGCCCACAGTTACCAAACAACATCCAATTTTTTAGTAAAGATGTCAAAGTGTCTGTCTAAACATCTCCTGGTTTTGGCCTGAAACTGATACGGGTTGAAAGTCTCCAGCTCTTCCCTAAATCCTGACAGTTAGCTAACAACAAATAAAAAACAGCCCAGTGATTTACTGTGTCGATCCCACATTGTTGTGCTCTGTGTTTCTTTAAGAAAGGTGTGAGTATATGTGTAAGAGTCTTGAAATACAGTGGTTGCCATGGCAATTATCTGTGTTTAGAGAGTGGAGGGGAGTAAAGTTCCATGTAAGTGGCCAGAGTAGAGTGCAAGTTAAACATGCCTCTTTGCAGGTCTAAATTATGTACTTTTCTCCACCCCCCCACCCCCCCCCAGTAAAAATATTTGTGAAAATATGCATAGATTGTCTGATGAACTCCAAACTATTCTTGCAACAACGCCAGCTTTCTTTTTCCCCCCTCAATATTCCCACTCGCCTGTAAATCCTGGGAGAATAAAGCGTAAGCCTGTGGGGCAGCAGAAAGAGGAGTTTGTCTGAACACAGACTTTGCAGAATTGCCCGACAGCACTCCCATCCAGGACTTTGCTTATCTGGTTCATTTCTCCTTAATGGGACTGAGTGCATTACTCTTACAAAACTAACAGATCAAAAATATAGGTGTACCTAAATGGCTGTAAATTTAATTGGAATGGAATGTTATATAAGTATAAATCATGGGGACAAATATCCCTTAGCATTTATATTGTGCTTTACATTTTCTAACTACTCTGCGGATTTGTTGTTTTTGAACAAATGTGCATTGTGCCTGGAGCTGGAAAGTCTATACTCCATAAATCTTTGTCCTTGCGTTCTCTCTTATTTTCCTTTATCAACCTAGATTTTTCCCCCTTTCCTCACCTTATCATAGAATCATAGAATGGTTTGGGTTGGAAGGGACCTTAAGGATCATCTAGTTCCAACCCCCCTGCCATGGGCAGGGACACCTTCCATTAGACCAGGTTGCTCAAAGCCCCATCCAACCTGGCCTTGAACACTTCCAGGGATGGGGCATCCACAACTTCTCTGGGCAACCTGTTCCAGTGTTTCACCACCCTCAGTGTAAAAAATTTCTTCCTTAGATCTAATCTAAATCTACCCTGTTTCAGGTTAAAGTCATTACTCCTTGTCCTATCACTACCTGCGCTTGTAAAAAGTCCCTCTCCAGCCTTCTTGTAGGCCCCCTTTAGGTACTGGAAGGCTGCTGTAAGGTCTCCCTGGAGCCTTCTCTTCTCCAGGCTGAACAACCCCAACTCTCTCAGCCTGTCTTCATAGGAGAGGGGTTCCATCCCCCTGATCATCTTCGTGGCCCTCCTCTGGACTCACTCCAACAGGTCCATGTCCTTCTTATGTTGGGGGCCCCAGAGCTGGACGCAGTACTCCAGGTGGGGTCTCACGAGAGCAGAGTAGAGGGGCAGAATCACCTCCCTTGACCTGCTGGCCATGTTTCTTTTGATGCAGCTCAGGATATGGTTGGCTTTCTGGGCTGCAAGTGCACATTACCGGGTCATGTTGAGCTTCTCATCAACCAACACCCCCAAGTCCTTCTCCTCAGGGCTGCTCTCAATCCATTCTCTGTCCAGCCTGTGTTTGTGCTTGGGATTGCCCCAACCCATGTGCAGGACCTTGCACTTGGTCTTGTTGAACTTTATGAAGTTCTCACAGGCCCAGGTAAGGATACCCTTACCTTCACAATAAGGGTATGATTCCCAGCCTCCACATGTATTTATGTGTATTTATTTGCCAGGTGTTCAATTCTCAATGCTGGCTTTAAGGCCCCGTGCGGGGCTCTTTTGCTTTCACATAGGAATATTCTAATGCTTAAGGACAGGGATCACAAACAGAAATTGTGCAGCATGATGGCTGCCTGCTCTGATTTCACAGGGATAGTGTTCACCTCGGACTCCACAAATTGAATGGTGACTTTCAAAATATCCACAGGCAAGACTCCATTCTGCCACCTCCTGCATGCCACTTCTCCCAAAAATGGTCTGTGATGGACACTGGCAGGGTAATGAAACTAGAGCACACACTTTGCTTTAGGCCTGTGTAAGGAGCAATGGTTAACACTAGGAATAAGTCATTCTTTAATGCTTATTTAGAATTCACATACAACACTTACATGCTCCACTTGAGTATCTAGCAAATTCAGCAAAGGAATTGATACCATGACAGCTTGACATAGCTGCTCTTCAAAATGTATTGCTAGGGGCTTCTTTAAATATTAATGGATAAACTGCAAGATGGAAATACATGATTAGGTCATTTTGAAAAAGTGGATCCTGAGGCTCTGCTGGTTCCCAAGCAGCTGTTAGTAAGGGAGCCATGGGTTCCAGCAGCTCTAAACTAAGGAAAGGGAGATGTATTTACTCCTAGATCCAGCAGTGACACGTTGGATGACACTGAAGTCATTTCATCCCTCGGTTTCCCTCCTTTACCAGTGTTTTAAAAGTTATAATAATCTTCCTCTGCAAAAGAATGGTGAGTATTTTTTTCAGTGAGCTCAGGAGTAAGCTTTACCAAAGAATCAGAAATTATTTGGTCCTTGCCTCACTGTGTTTACTCTTCAGTTTTACACATGAGGCAATTGGTGACATTGATAAACAATTCACCTGATGAGGCAAGGAAAGCCATATATTACAAAAATATGATCACAGTTAATTAAGGTGTGTGACCAGCATGATGGCTCCATGGCAAGGTGGTTTGTTTGGTAAATATACTCCCTTCTGGTAGGCAATGTGGGAAGGGTGGCATTTTAGGAGGGATCTAGGCAAGAAGAGGGTGGTGAACAGGTGGAGAATAGATATGGGAAAGATCTTCCATGATTACAGGTGTACTACCATCAGCGGAGTAAATATGCCATATGGGTAAATTGTGTCCTTTGCCACTACAATAGGGACTGTATTTCCAGACCCTGAAGAATGGTAGATCACAAGCATCTCACCATCTACTCACTTGCAAAGGAAGCGCTGCACCAGTATGAACTTCCCTCTGAGCTAAACTGATCCAGTAATACAACTACCCAATTGAAAGCCTCTCCCAAAACCCCCATCTCAGAAAAATCACATTTTACAACTAGGCAATGCACTCTCTTCCCTACAATCTGATTTACTGCTTAGCTATTGCTCTTCAGATTATTTTCTTGCTATATCTAGCTGATTCAATGAGCATGGGAGCATGACGTAGACTCACTGGACAGTCCGATGAGGCTGGGTGTCATTGCTTAGAGTATCTTAGAGCATGTTAGATGCTTCTCAGGGTCAATAAAGACCCTGCCCCATAGATCCTGCTGCCTAATTGTTCTATAATTATGGTAACCTTTATGACAGCTTAGCAATAAATAGCATTTTCCATGAGGCTAGTTCTGTTTCAAAAAGTAATCGCTTGCATATGCATGGTATGACTGCTTCTCCATAAGCTGAAGTCACATTGTCTCCTCCACTTTGTTCCCGTAGCAGCGCGCAGCAAGCAGCAGTACGCTAGTCTGTGGTTTAACCCACTTTCTGAGGACACGGGCTAAATCTGTATTGTTCTGCTCATGTATATGCACGGGGTCTGAAAATATTCAAAGAAAAAAGTGCAGGAGCATAAGATGGGTAGAAAAAGGCAGTGTGGCAGAGAATAAAATGGGAAAACTGTCCTGGTAACCAGCCAGCCCCCCATTGCCTGGGGGTACCTCAGACTTACCGGTTCCATTTAAAGAGGCAGGTTAGAAATGCAGAAGGTGTCTTGGAGAGAGAAAAAGTCCATCTTATCTCAAAAGTATTCTGCACATTAGTGCAATTCAGTGAAAATGTGTATAGCTAACTATCCTCTTAAACTCAGGAAAGAAGGTTTACGAAACCCCAAATGACCGTGTTAGCACAGGGCCATGTATGGTCTGGCCCCCTCCACCATGTGCCTCCCAGGAATCCCATCCTGCCACACTTCCCAGGGTGGTGGGTCAATTTTAATTTTAGTTTACCCTCACACCTTCGCAGCACACCCAAACCAGGAATTAACTCTCCTGTGGGTGCCATGTTGGCAGGACAACCCTGCTAGATGGACCCAGCGGTTTCCTTGCTCCTCGGAGAGCCTTAGTAGCATTGGTTATAGGCAGTTCAGCCCTCCCTACCCCTCCAGACATGAAGCTATGCACAGCTTGAGTTATGTGCTGCTCTTCCCTAGACTTCAACATTGTTTTAGCTTTATGGAAAGTATTAGCTATTACAAAATAGCCCATAGATGAGACCATGACATAAAGAATCTCATATTATTTCATTAACTATCAGTTCTGTAAAGTCCTGAGCATTTTGGCCCAATCTTGCAAAATACCTATGGTGTGTTCTGCAAAATACTTGCAGCCTTGCAGGATAACTTCTATTTTTTTTCAAGACTCTGCATGCTTGCAAAGTGCTTTGCTGGATTGGGCCCCAGACACTCAGGTACTCTTTAGCTCATTCACGTGCTATAATGAGGTAATTTGTACTAGATTTGCAATTTAGTTGTAGAGTTTGGTCCATTTCAGTAAACTTTCTTCATGAAATAGGTAAACTAAAGCTAGGAGCATTATAATACCATGACCATGAAACACCGAGTACCTGTATTTCAGTCTACTTTAGAAAAGAAATAACGTCTGTCACTTGTAAATTTTAAAACAAATTAAGTACAGTGAGGAAGGTATTAAAGAGAAACACCTTAAAAACATGTGGGGAAACTCAGTTTTTTTCATTCTGTGAAGAGAGTGTGACAGCATATGGTACATAGTGGGTGGTTGTTCTAAACATAACATGTATGTGTTCAACCTAAAATGTTTTATTGGTTCCTACTTATGAGAGCAGCAGCTAAAAATGACTGATGACTGTTCTTTCTATATCAGCAGCGTGTAAAGGCCCAAGGAAAAAAAAATCAGTCTTTATATTCGTAAACATTTTTAAACAGCCATAAAGCTCTGTTTAACTCTCCAAGGTACCCCAAGGTTAATGTTTCCTCTTTGTGAAACTATAACACTATAGTATTATTAATTATTACTATTATTTCTAGATCATCCTAAAATATGTCCAAAAAAAAGGGGAATAATATTCCCTTCCCCCAGAGTTACTGTAGCTTTCATGGGGACAATATCCTTTGAGACTATAGGTATCTAGCACTACACACCCAGGTTAGCTTAATACAAGGGAAAATGCAAGTCACGACTACGAGACTCCTAGATCTATACAAAAAAACAATTATATCTCCATCATCACTGTGACCAAGTACCTTATAAATGTAAAAGTTGCACAGAGAGCGAAATCTCACCATTGTCCCCTCCTTTCTTCCCTCTGAGAGTTATTATCACGGAAGGAACTGAGGCTGAAACTGGGAAATCTTACACTGTGCTCCAAATAAGGCCAGTTTGTTACTAACCTGTCCTCCTGTGGCAGCGATTCCTGCGTCTGAGGCCAGCTGCCAAGCATGCTCCCTCTTCCTCCCACACGAGTTTCATCCTTGTGGTCAGCTGTTTCTTGGAAGCTGAGGAGCATAATTGATATTGCAACTATCAAGCTGCGCACAGAATGAGCTTACACAACTTTGTGAACATGCTTTTCTTGCCCTCTCCACCCACCTTTCTCTAAAGCTATGTGTTTGTTGGTAAAAACAGGATTCAGCTCTCAGTTTTATGGGTGGAGCTCAGGTGCTTCTGCAGACGCGTGTCCTAATCCCACTCCAGGGATCAGACTGCACCCAGGTGACTCTCCCCTTTGAGTGAGCTCAACCCAACGGCATGAGGGGCCCGATCCTTGTGCCCTGCGCCATCAGCAACACCGGTGTTACTGGCTGGGAGGGACCTCTCAGTCTAAAGGGAGTCTCAGCAGGTAGCCTGCTTGCTGGGAAAGCAGAGAAGATGTTGCACATGCACCTTCTGAACCTGTCTCGTCTCTGAATTTCACCTCCCATGTAGCTGTCCCAGTGTCTATGGAGTCCCTTTGGTTACTTGGGGTTCAGAAAGCCAAGTCTGCCCTGGCAGGTGTGGGATAATTTCCTAAAGCGCTGACTGTGAGAGAGATGAAACACATTTTGTGAGTTTGTTCCAAAGCGGCACAGCAAATTTAGGAGGGACATGGGCTTTGGAACAAATTCAAAACTGTTTGGGTTTTGTGGGGTGTTTTTTCACCAATATGACACAACTGCAAGCTTTTCCAAGGAAAGGACTGCAAAGCCGTTCAGCAGATGATGCCTCACCCTCAGAAGGACGAGCCCCTGAGAGCTGTGCAAAAGGATTCTGAGGAAAAAATTCTGCTTTGCGTTTGCACGCTTACCCCTGAGAAAGGAGAAAACTCACCCAACCTGCTGCAGTAATGACTTTTATCAGAATTAGAGCATGAGAAAATCATTCTTGTCTATCCTACTGTGATTTGTCCAAGTCTGGAAAAGGAGACACTGCTGAGATATTATGTACTTTAATCATTACTGTCATAAGAACCTCAAATCTTCTTAGCCATAAAAAAACCATATCCAGCCCCACATGTGGAATTTTTATTAAAACAATTTTTTTATATTAAATGTTGATCTGACAAAACATTCAGATAGCCTGAGTATTATGAAACCTGTGCATCCTAATTTCATTATTTATGATGTATATAACCTCAAACGCTTGTGCGTGCTGCTTAAAATGCCTGAGATATTCTTGCCCCAAAAGATGCTAATCTATGTAATACACAAATCTCTGAGTGAAGATATGCAGATTATTGTGGGGAAAAGCGAAAGAAAAACAGTCACAACAAAGACAAGTGTGGGAATTTGGTTGCAATAATGTTATGTGATCCCTAGTAATACACACATCATCTTATGTACTTTCCCCAAATGAATTAGATAAGGTTAGATTTATATAGCACCTTTCAATTATTTTACTGATGCCAAATATGTTTACACAGGGGATGTCTACAGAGCTACTTGGGAAACTTTACATAGCATTGCAGTACACCAGGGAGATAAATCCTGAGTATACAGGGCCAGCATTATCCCTGTCTGTTGCAGCACTGGGAAATGAAGTCACTTATGATGTAGAAGGAAGCATCTGGTCTCAGAATGTCTCAAAAGACTGAGGAGACAAGAAAGGTTGTCAAAGAGTATTCATCTTCTTAGAAACTAATCCCCCAGCTATATAATATTCAGTGATAATAAAAAGAATCTTTTGCTTATAAAATTCACTGTATTTAGGCCCTTGGTAGTGCGATTATGAAAACAGACAGAATCCAGACTCACTTTATTATAACTTGGAGTGGTTAATGACAAAATTTCCAGTAGTGTTTCAGAGATGTTTTTTGAGAGTATCTGTATTTCTGGCAAAGAGTTTGCTCCAGTGCTTTTCTTTAGTGGGATTAAATGAGTTCTTCTATATTAAAAGTTTTATATTTTGATGGATATTAAAATTAAAGTCATACTTTATTAAATCACTGTAATATAGTAAACGTAATGAAACATGTTTTAAATTAAATGGTTTGGAAGGAAAATCTGTGTAACCATTGTCAAACAACGTTCTCTTCAAAAGTAAAATTGCAGTTTTAATATACAATTCTTTCTGAGTCTGTATGAATTGTCCAGTTTCTCTGTATTAAAAGACTGAAGAAAGCATAGAAAGTGTTCATGTGGAAAGTATTCTCTTTGTTCATTTTTAAAGCATTTTTGTCTAACTAGTTCAAATACTAATTTAAACTACATAAAACTGAGAGAAAATCACTGAACATCTGCAAACAGGGAAGAACTTGGTAGGGGACATTTATCAGATGTCCTTAATAAAATACAGTTATATTTTTCAATGGAAAAGGTTACGAAGCAGCTTAAATTGCCCAACTGAGTGAATGCAGTCAGCTTCTCTTGAACCAGTCACAGTGGATGAGGCCTGATGTAGATGTTTGTTTTCTTTTAATAGGTTTCTTCAGGATCTAACCATGATTTATTTCAAGTGGGAGTACTGACAGCAGTTAAAATGAGAGAAAAATAATGTCACAGTTTTATTGAATGGACTCCACCAATAACATCGGGAGAAACAAATTAATACAACAGGCATTTAAAAGCTAGTGAAAACAAATCATACACCAAATCACAAATTTAATTATTATTTAATGATACACTGCACAAAGAAAATTATTTCTTCTACTTGGTTTCCACTGAGGCACCTGGTGTAGTGCCACATTGGAGATGATACGCGGATGGGCATGAGCACAAAACCCTTGAGATGGGTGGAGAAGAGGCTCATGGAGGTGTCGGTGGGTCATTCAGGTCAAGGAAGCTGCAGACCCAAGGGAGATGAGGAGTGGAGCTTTGCAAGAGCTGCTTTTGGGATGCATCTCTGTGCAGCAGTGCCAAGGATGGCTTCAGCACAGAAAGGAAGAGCACATTAATGAAATTCACTGCTGACATGATGCTGGGAGGCATCTCGCGTGCATAGGAGACTTCCTCCTTAAAGAGGTGGGAGACCGCTCAGAAGGTCTTGTCTCCAGCTGTGAGAAACATGAGCACCAGCATTTATAGTGGGCACTGTGGCTGGGTCAGTGGCTCAGCACTTCCAGAATATAGCTAACTGCTGCTCCAGGGATGAGCTACCTCCTGCTTGTGCTTCTTTCTTCAGGATCCTCTGTGATAGACTCTGTCTATCACAACACCAATTCTTCCTCTCATCTTTGCAGCCTGTTCAGTCAAAGAGCTCTCAGACATAACTGACGGGCACTTAGACGAGTGTTTGTGTCAGTACTTCCCAAGCCCTCTCCTTTATCAGGTACTCAGAGTTAAGCACATGCTTAAATATTTTACTGGATCCAGGCCCATTCTCACATACATAAACCAGACAGGGACAACTAGAAGTGGTCAAGAAATGACAGGACAGTGCTCACCAGGAAAGCATATGAATTGCCATTAAACAGGGAATAAATTGCAAGAATTTAAAGAACACTGATGCCATAATCCAGCTGCTGAGTGACCAGGTTCCCAGTGTGCACACACTTCCAAGAAAAATTAAAATATGGACATGAGGCAAGCAGTTGCCTAGTGGACTGCTGAGTGCACGGGATTTATGTCTGAGTAGTTAGTATTATATTACACTCACAAAGTAGTATCCAAATATCAGCAGCTGTGTCTTGTATCCATTATTTCCCTTCTCCCCCAAATATAAACCTTCCTCACCTTTTTAATTAGAAAAGCTGTTTATTGACTATGACATGGAAATATTTTACATGTTGTTGTCCAAAAATGCCGTTATTAAATAAGCAGGAAAATATGTTCAGTGGTAAATAGAGATGACCTTTAAAACGTCAAGCCCACACACCCCATGATTTGTGTGTAGGTATGTGTTACTTTAAGTCACTGTATATTACAAGTAACGTGACATAGAAGGCTGCTATGGAACGTTTCTTTGGTTAAGGAACTGTAGGGTAAATAAATAATTAAAAGCTAAAATGCGTAGCCAACTTACCTAGTAAACTACTAAATTCAAACCTGTTCATGGGAGGCCTGACTTTATATTCATGGCAACATGGATAAAAATCAATTTGTTTTTTATCTTGAAAAATATTTTATAGCAGTTAACTGAGGTCAGGACATCTCTTACTTTCTTGGCTGACTCATTCATCACTTGTACAGCAGCCTTCTCATGCGTAACAGAGAAGCACTAGTGTCACGCAAGGAGAGAAGTGGCACCGAGAAACCCAGGAAGAGAGGCTGAATTCACTTGTGTAAAATAATGTCATTTTTCAGAAAACATCTACGGAAGAAAAATTAATTAGGCAAGAGTGTGCCCTATGCTTCCCCCGTGCAATTCCAGTGAAATGGAGTGGCTGTGTGGGGTTATTCCAGGAAATCAGTAAAGATTTTTGCATTTTATTACTGTTGCTGTTGCTGTTTGTTTCAGTTTCGGTTTGTATTTAGAGAGGAGGGAGAAGAGGCAGAGAAGAAAGAGCAGGAAAACCTGTCTTTAGGGCAAAACACTTACTTTGAGTGGTAAATTATTTCAAAAGTATCATGAACTTTTACCAAGAAGCCTCAGTAAACTGCTTTAACGTAGATGCAAATATAACTGGGTAAGAGACCCTGAGCCTCATGTCTCACATGCTGGTGGTAATCCTGGGTCTGTAATAGTTTTCCAGGAGCCACCACAAGGCTATCCAACCACAAAGTCTGTGCTGCTAGGCATCTCTGCCAACATGTATTTCTATCATTATCAAGAATACAGTCATGTAACTCTATGGGCATTTTATTTTGTTAGCTGCAATGGACTGTACCTGTTGTATTTGGTATACTTCTTTTAAAAAGCTGTGACTGGGTGGGAGAAGCAAGGTGGCTCGTTGCCTTGGACATTGTGTGGGACTCAGGTAAGGGAGGGGACCCTGTGCCTTCCCGGGAGCATGAGCACATGGGGAAAGCACGGGAAAGCATAGGATGAGGCAGCCAGGAGACCAGGAGAGCCACGGATTGGCACTCACCATGTGCTGGAGGTTTGTAAAGCCATGTTTGGGAGACTGCTGCAAGCAGTGTGGAGCAGGCATCCACCAGAGATGGAGGGTGGGTGGGTGGGGGATGGATGGATGGATGGATGGATGGATGGATGGATGGATGGGGCTCACTGTTGTGACACGGACAGGCTGTGTGGTGTCACAGCACCTCCAAAAGTCACCAAGCTGGTGGTATGCGGCCAAGCCTGGAGGAGAAGGCCCATCTGCAGAAACTCCGCACGCAGAGGAAGACCATTTCATAAATCTTTTATTTTTACTTTGTCTCACCCAACAGATTTTAAACTTTGTTTTTAAAAATTTACCTGTTACCGTTCCTGTTCAAACCACCCTGGATTTTGAATTTAAGAGCTCTTTCCATAGTTCTGGTGTGCTTCTATCTTAGTGAAGGCTTCCAGGAAGCCTGACCCAAAAGCTCTGCCTGAGGCAGGGTCCCACCACCCTCGCTCTCCATTGCAGACCCCTGGGCTGGCCAGGGTGCCCGAACTGTGCACCACTGCTCAGAAAGCACCGTAGGCATGAAGCTGTGGGAGAGCAGGTCAGACTGAGCTCCAGCACGCCTGGGATCTAACCAGACCCTTGTGTAAGGAAGGGAGTGCCAGGGTGTGCAGGTCCTCATGGACAGACTTCGAGCTCAGCACAACCCTGACGCAACAGCTGAATGTTTTACAGGATACTTGTACCATGGGAACCGCACATGGAGGGCAAGGGTTGATAGAAAGAGGCAGCAAGATGTAAATAAATAAATGTTCTTCTTTTGTAAACGTGAGAGGTCTGTGGAGAGAGGAGCGGCAGGACTCTCTCACAAGAGATAGACCAGAGGGCAGTGCAGGTATGTAAAGGCAGCCCCTCTCAGGTACTTACCCAGATATTTGGTGGAGAATTTTTCAACTGAGTAATTCTTTACTGGAAAATAGTGATTCAGCAAAATCACCAGTTTCCCCAGAAACTTACCTGTTCTGATTAAAGTTTACTCAGAAAGGGGCTCTGAAGCACTAGATGAAATATGGGGACAAAGAAAGGGAAAGAGTCCTTGCAACATGTTGGTATTCAAAGCATCCAGTTAGGAGGGAAGAAAGGTTTGGCTCAGTCTAGAGCAGAAGTTTGAGCATGAGTTTTCCTCCTCATGACTGAGTCCAGTGACAACCATGAGATCCAGGAGAGCTCTTTTTCTGTGCTTTTCCCAAGGAAAGCAGCAATATATCTTGAGGATATGTCAAACTGGAACTTCTTTTAAATCTCAGAGCTTCACGGGATAAGAAGGTTATTTCCCAGCAAAGATATCTGATCTCTGGTAGTTTTCTTTTCACACTGCAGTGTGAGCGTCTCTTTGAGCAGGCACCTGAAAGCCACAAACAGACCATTCCCATGCAAGAGCGTGCTAGCTGGGGGGAGGCCACGCAGACCCTCCTGAGGTGGGTGTCCCCAGGTCCCCACTACTCTCCAGATGCGCACATAGTGACAGCTCTACTTGGGCAGTTTTGAATGGCTGCAGGTCACGAGGGGCCAAGGAGGAAGAGTTTTAAGCTCTGGCTGCATCTCAGCACAGGGGACAGGGGAGCTGTTTGCACTAACCCTGAGACAATGCAAAATTGCTCCAAATTTCCCAAACTAAGAAGGGAGTTTGGAGGGGTTGTTTCTTGGTTCCACAAATGATCTGCATTTTGAACTGCCCAGTTCTCTTGGTGGGCATCGGGAACTACACTCAGATGTGGACGAGATGAGCAGAAATTAGCCATTGGCATCTGCTATGCCTCTCTCCTCCTGCCAAATGGCTGTTTCAGTGGGAAGCACCAGCTCAAGAAGGGGCAGAGAGGTAGGAGCAAAGTCCAGGAGCAAGGGCCATACCCTCCAGTGCACAGCTCATGGGAAATCCAGCAACAATCCAGGAGTAAAGATTGAACCTTGGACTCCTTCAACAGCACAAGCTGTGAACAATGACACAAGGATGACAGCCCATCCTCCTGTGTCTGTGTGGCTGTTATTCCTTCACTTACCTGAAATGAGTTTTAAGCAGCCCTGTGGTGAGACCATCGTGGTTTTAAGTTGATAAACAGAAAAGGTAGAGATCCCGCAAAAGAGCTAGAGATTTAAAACATTGAAAACCATCTGGACTTAAATTCTTCACCTGCTCCCCTCCCAGGCATTTTGTTCTTCATCATGTTTCTTGTCCCAGTCACCCCAAAGATCCTGGACAACCCAACCATGTCCTCCTACCACCTCTGTTGCCTTTGCTCAGGACTTTGCTCCTTCTGCCTCACACCCCACCACCCCCACCCACTTCCAAAGAACCCAGTCTTGGTCATCCTTTCCAAGCTCCACTTCCCAGCAGAACAGCCCTCCCCAGCCACTGAATGTCATTGCTTTCTTCTAGAAAAACAACCTCCTCTGCAAGTCCTTCCCATCTTAGTTTCTTCTTTAGTTAGGGCTCATTGAGAGGGCTTTAAACTAGGTTCGAAGGGGGAAGGGGATAAAACCAGGCTCGCTAGAGATGAGCCGAGGGGTGGCGTGCCGATGCCAGGGGCGAAATCGATAGCCCAGCTCAAGTGCATATACACCAATGCACGCAGCATGGGCGGCAAACAGGAGGAGCTGGAAGCCATTGTGCAGCGGGAGAGATATGACTTAGTCGCCATCACAGAAACATGGTGGGGTGACTCTCATGATTGGAGTGCTGCAATGGATGGCTATAGACTCTTCAGAAGGGACAGGCAAGGAAGGAGAGGCGGTGGGGTGGCCCTGTATGTTAGGGAGTGTTTGGATTGTATAGAGCTCAACGATTGTGATGATGGTACGGTTGAGTGTCTATGGGTAAGGATGAGGGGGAAGGCCAACGAGGCAGATATCCTGCTGGGAGTCTGTTATAGACCACCCAACCAGGATGAAGGGGCGGATGAAGCATTCTATAAGCAGCTGGCAGAAGTCTCTCAATCGCTAGCCCTTGTTCTCGTGGGGGACTTCAACTTCCCGGACATCTGCTGGAAATACAACATGGCAGAGAGGAAGCAGTCTAGGAGGTTCCTGGAGTGTGTGGAAGACAACTTCCTGACACAGCTGGTAGGTGAGCCTACCAGGGGAGGTGCCTCGCTCGACCTGCTGTTTACAAACAGAGAAGGACTGGTGGGAGATGTGGTGGTCGGAGGCCATCTTGGGCTTAGCGACCATGAAATGGTAGAATTCTCGCTTCTTGGTGAAGTAAGGAGGGGGGGCAGCAAAACCACAACCATGGACTTCCGGAGGGCGGACTTTGGCCTGTTCAGGACGTTGGTTGAGAGAGTCCCTTGGGAGACGGTCCTGAAGGGCAAAGGGGTCCAGGAAGGCTGGACGATCTTCAAGAAGGAAGTCTTAAAGGCACAGGAGCAGGCTGTCCCTGTATGCCGTAAGAAGAATGGGCGGGGAAGACGACCGGCCTGGCTGAACGGGGAGCTCTTGCTGGGACTCAGGAAAAAAAGGAGAGTTTACCGCTTGTGGAAGAAGGGGCAGGCGACTCAAGAAGAGTACAGGGATCTCTTTAGGTCACGCAGAGAAGAAATGAGAAAGGCAAAAGCCCAGCTAGAACGCAATCTGGCCGCTGTCGTTAAAGACAACAAAAAAAGTTTTTACAAATATATTAATGACAAGAAGAGAGCCAAGGAGAATCTCCATCCTTTATTGGATGCAGGGGGGAACATTGTCACTGAGGATGAGGAAAAGGCTGAGGTACTCAATGCCTTCTTTGCCTCAGTCTTTAACAGGCAGACCAGTTATCCTCAGGGTACTCGGCCCCCAGAGCTGGAAGATGGGGACAGCGAGCAGGATGAACCCCCCGTAATCCAAGAGGAAGCAGTCAATGACCTGCTATGCCACCTGGACACTCACAAGTCTATGGGGCCGGATGGGATCCACCCGAGAATGCTGAGGGAGCTGGCGGAGGTGCTCGCCAAGCCACTCTCCATCATTTATCAGCAGTCCTGGTTAACGGGGGAGGTCCCGGATGACTGGAGGCTTGCCAATGTGACACCCATCCACAAGAAGGGCCGGAAGGAGGATCCGGGGAACTACAGGCCTGTCAGCCTGACCTCGGTGCCGGGGAAGATTATGGAGCGGTTCATCTTGAGGGCGCTCACAAGGCATGAGCGGGACAACCAGGGGATCCGGCCTAGCCAGCACGGATTCATGAAAGGCAGGTCCTGCTTGACCAACCTGATCTCCTTCTATGACCAGGTGACCCGCCTAGTGGATGAGGGAAAGGCTGTGGATGTGGTCTACCTGGACTTCAGCAAGGCCTTTGACACCGTCTCCCACAGCATTCTCCTAGAGAAGCTGGCGGCTCACGGCTTAGACAGGTGTACTCTGCGCTGGGTCAAAAACTGGCTGGACAGCCGGGCCCAGAGAGTTGTGGTGAATGGAGTTACATCCAGTTGGCGGCCGGTCACGAGCGGTGTTCCCCAGGGCTCAGTACTGGGGCTGGTCTTGTTCAATATCTTTATCGATGATCTGGATGAGGGGATTGAGTGCACCCTCAGTCAGTTTGCAGAGGACACCAAGTTGGGCGGGAGTGTTGATCTGCTCGAGGGTAGGAAGGCTCTGCAGAGGGACCTGGACAGGCTGGATCGATGGGCCGAGGCCAATTGTATGAGGTTCAACAAGGCCAAGTGCCGGGTCCTGCACTTGGGCCACAACAACCCCATGCAGCGCTACAGGCTTGGGGAAGAGTGGCTGGAAAGCTGCCCAGCAGAGAAGGACCTGGGGGTGTTGGTCGACAGCCGGCTGAACATGAGCCGGCAGTGTGCCCAGGCGGCCAAGAAGGCCAATGGCATCCTGGCCTGTATCAGAAATAGTGTGGCCAGCAGGAGTAGGGAAGTGATCGTGCCCCTGTACTCAGCCCTGGTGAGGCCGCACCTCGAATACTGTGTTCAGTTCTGGGCCCCTCACTACAAGAAGGACGTTGAGGTGCTGGAGCGTGTCCAGAGAAGGGCAACGAGGCTGGTGAGGGGTCTGGAGAACAAGTCTTATGAGGAGCGGCTGAGGGAACTGGGACTGTTTAGCCTGGAGAAAAGGAGGCTGAGGGGAGACCTCATCGCTCTCTACAACTACCTGAAAGGAGGTTGTAGCGAGGTGGGTGTCGGTCTCTTCTCCCAAGGAACTAGCGATAGGACGAGAGGAAATGGCCTCAAGTTGCGGCAGGGGAGGTTTAGATTGGAGGTAAGGAAAAATTTATTTACTGAAAGAGTGGTTAAACATTGGAACAGGCTGCCCAGGGAAGTGGTGGAGTCCCCATCCCTGGAGGTATTTAAAAGACGTGTAGATGAGGCGCTTAGGGACATGGTTTAGTGGGCATGGTGGTGTTGGGTTGACGGTTGGACTCGATGATCTTAGAGGTCTTTTCCAACCTCAATGATTCTATGATTCTATGATTCTATGATTCTCCATTGCTGCTTCTACGCCTGAATTTTTCGCCTGTTTTGCCTCTGCCTGTGCTAAATTATACACTCTGCTGCGAACAAGGACTCATTTTATTTGCTTTGTAAAACATCCACATACATGGATGGAGCTGTATAAATAATTAATACATGCCTTAATCTAAAGATTATGAGGAAGAAGGTGGTGATTGCTGCAGAAAGATTAATGTGAATGAAATAACTCAACCAGACTATAATTTTCTCTGGCGACCCATGAAAGAATTAACCCAAAGGAGGCCCCCTTAAGTACTTTTGCAGATAGCCCAATGAATTCCAGGTATGGCTTCACTTTGCGTTCTTCATTTTCCTCTTTCTTCCAAGATATATCTGCCTATCTTATATGCAAGCATACACATATCTTTGCCTGTTCCTCTGTGGATAGTTTTTCCAAGGCATTTCATGCTGTGGCTCCTGCTAAATAGTGTAATTCTTTTCATGATGCAGGCAGGGTAGCTGAAGAGCAGGAGGGGCAGTTACCTACATACCTTCTTGCAGAGATGTCAAGTTGTACAGTATATAGCTCTTGAAACAAGGACTCAGAGCTGCAAGCCAGGTGCAGAAACACTTGCTGGTCCTAGGCTTCTTATTTTCTAAATGTATCCTCAACCCTTGAGCTCAGTTCCCGCTGGGAGGTAGGACAGGCAGTCCAGCACAGGCAAGGTCTGTCAGCAAGCTGCACAGACCTCTCCAGGATAATTTGGTCAGCCCAGCGTTTTGGCCAAGTTAATGAATCTTGCAGAAGGACAGGACTCATTAACAAGCAGTAGCCTGGTACCAGTCAAGCTACACTGCTTCCCAGATCCCAAACTCAGTACTTCCGTACCTGTCAGCTTATTTTGATTCAGCTCGGATCTGCCTGACCCTTAGGAGATTTGAGACACCTCAAATGGGTGGGAGCTGTGCGTGTATCAAAGCGTGGAGGTGTTTTACCCCCCAGCCAGAAAATCTCCAAGAACTCCCAACATGACTGCTCAGCAACCACCAACAGCAGCAGAAGTCCTAGCCTTACTTTTTTCCTGGGGTCAGACCAGTGTTTTGTAAACCTTCCATTTTCTCTGTCCTTTCCTCCAAGAAGCTACAAGAGCAGAGGCTGGATGGGCTAAGGGGACTGTAAAGAGGGAGGGGACACAGAAAGGAAGCACCTGTGGCTGGGGCAGCTGAGGCCGAATCCAGCCAGTCCAACGCAGCTGTGAGGGGAAAGGTCTCTATTTGCCCTTCTGTCTTTCTAGCAATGCCTTACAGGGAAAAAGTAATTTTATAATGGCTGGAGCCTTCTGATGCCAAAGAAGAATGAAGGAAAGTTACTTAAAAGCCAAGAGCAGGCTTGCACCAGACATCATGGTAGCAGCAGCCGAGTGGAGGATGGATACTTTCCACCCATGGAAAAGCCTTCACAAGGAGCCAGACAGAAGTGGTTTGAGCCCTCAGGGCTGGCAAAATAAGCTAAGCATATACAAGCCTGAGGTTTTATGCCTAGGATGGGATCTCGGTCCTGTTAAGGACTGTAGGGTGGGAACCTGGGGAGAGTGTACACAGCTGGATTAGGTGTCTCAGTGAGACACAGCTGTGTGTCGTCTGATGAGGATGATGAAATGCAGAGGACAGGTGAAGCTGGCACAGAGAAGGGCCAAGTCTGAAAGGCTTTCAGGCACCCCAGCAGGCCCTGGCACCCATTTGCCTCTGGGTCCCTACATGAGAACATCACTGCCAGTTCCTGCTTTCTTTCTGTCAGTGCCAGCTTATGCCTGGTGGAATGGTCAAATGTGAAACTAGACACAATCAGGGACCACAGAGAATAATGCAAAGCATTGGGAGCTGCTTCCAGCTTTGCTAAAATTCATTTATCTGTTTTTTTCCGGGTGAGACCTGCAAACTCTGCACCATGTGCAGACACACAGCATCTGCACACCTTCCTGGGCAGAAGTGGGGAGCAGAGTTTGTTCTAGAGAGCAGGGATGGGCACCTGCCCACCTACTGGGGAAATCGTCACCGCAAATTTGTCCCTTTCCTGCCCTTTGTGAGGATGGGTAGGAAGCCCAGAGACCTCACAGCGTGGCTCCTGCAAACCCTCATTTAACTGGGTGTCTGGTAACTCACCCTCTCCCTTCTAGCCCCTTTGAGTCTCTCATTGCTCAAATGTCACAGATAGCTTTTTTCTCTCACAGGATTTTGATCTTCCTCCCAGATCTTTCTAGAGCTTTCCTCTGATGTCACAAAAACACCTCCAGTATTTTGAATACAATAAATCACCTAAGCTTGCTGACTCAACTTTTTGCAGAAGACATTCAACTTCCATTCATTTCAGTGGAAGCTGAGATTATTCAGTGCTTTGCAAGATCAAAACTTAAAAGAAGGCTTAATGGTAGTCCCTGAAGCTCAGCTTTCTCCTTTGGTTTACATCAAGTGATGATTACCATTTGTTCTCTTTTTCTATAAATTTGCAAATCTTCACCAAAGATACTGATTTTCTTGCTGGTGTAATCTACCACGTTCCATTTATCAACCTATTAAAAAAAGATGGGTACAGTAATTTCTTATATGGATTAGGTGTCTCAGATAATTGCCAGATACTGCTTTTCTATTTGCAGATTTCTGTGCTCACCTGCGAGCTCTGCCTTGATCCTTTTCTCTGCTTGGCTCCCGCACATAAAAAGGGAGACTCAGTTGCCCAAACACACATTCCTCAGTAACAGTTTACATTAACGTCTCTCTGCTTATCCTGTAATTGCAGTGTATGTACCTGGCTCTTTGCATTCATGTTTGTGGAAGTAGATGTATCTCGTGTGTACCTGTTTTATCTATCATAACACCAAGAAAACAGAGACACTTTGAAGTACACATTTGGAAAGTGCACAACGAAACTGTTCGTAAATATGCTGGTTAATCACTTCATCCATGGGTGAAAAAGGCTGCCTTAGTCTTGAGAAATGTTGGGTGTACAGGGCATTCTGTGTTACTACTTTTCAAGATCCAGAAGACAGATTAAGTGAAGATTATTCTTACGTATAATTTTTGGCCTTTTGGTTTACAATCAATGCCAGCATTTGGGATACAAAAGAGTCACCAGCAGTAACGGTTTCTGATCACACAATTAAGTTCTCATGACTACACAATGACTGAACCATGTTGCAGTTTCAATTAATATGATGGTCTCTGTCTCCAATCCAAATATGTTGTCTAAATAGTGGTGCATTAAGTTAACTAAATTGGATAAATAGATAATGGAATTAAATAACTGCTAGGGTAAATAAAATGCCTTTTAAATTAAATGAGAGGATCAATGCTCCCTATGTGCTTGGCTATACTGTGCATTGCAGCATGCCTGTAGAACAGTTCAGGATAGAAAGGTTCAATCCTGCAATGTGCTACATGTTCTGGATGCTCTCCAGAAAAACCCTAAGCGCAGTCTTGATTTCAACCAAATTAATAGGCCCCCCAAAATACAGTTACATATGCACTCTTAAGGATAAAGTCCATGGTTCCCACAACATTGCAAGATCCAGCCCTTGGCAAGGAGAAATTCAATATGCAGCAGTGAGCACCGCAGGCTAACATCACAGGGAGCCGGGGAGCGGGAGGGAGGGAGGGATCTGCTCCCAGAAACAGTCTGTGCGCAGGCTCCTGTTGAAGTCAGTGATTCGGGATCAGATCAAAAGGGATTTAAGCTATAGCTGAAAAACAGATGGGGAGTTGGTGAGGTGGAAAGAGAGAGAGAGCAATTAATCCAGACAGCTGGCACGGCAGCAAGGCGGGCCTGACCACCAGCGGTGGAAGGGAGCGAGGGGAGAGCCAAAGGACGGCCGGCGCAGGAGGCGCTGGACAGCACGGATGGGCTTGCACAAATGTGCAGGGTACAGACACAAGAGGCTTCAGAGCATGATTCTTAGAGTAGAAAATGAAATTGCTAAAGCTCATACTAATTGTGAAAACCTTGTTGCATTGGCAGTGGGAACCTCAGATATCAGTGATCCCCCTAACTAATGTGAGGGCCCCCTGCTTGGGTGAGCCGGGAGGGACCCAGCAGCATCTGCAGCTGCCTGGTGTTTGTGGGGCTCTGGAAAAGTGCCCGGGCAGGAGCAGGAGTTACAAAAGCATGAAGTGTCCAGCATTCAAACGAGTGATCAGCAGAGCATACGTCAAAGCCAGAGCGCTGGACCTGCAGAAAGGCAGCTTGCCTTGTAGAAAACAAAATATCAGTCAAAGCATCCTCCTGTCACCTGTGTGCTGGGGCTTGCACAAGTGCCACCGACTTTGCGGCAGGGACATACAAGCAGAATATATGGTAAATCCGTGCTGACATGGGAATACGAAACATTATGAGCAAAATCATATACAAGAACCCTTTGGCCCACAGGGAGCTGCCTGGTGTGCCAGGAAGCCTGCGGGCTTTCCAGGCCTTCTTGGGATAAGCTTTACCTCCTGACACCCAGAGTAGTTTTTATACAGTAGAGTTTCAGCCATCACTTTCATAAAGCAGACAGTCTTGGGCCCTGCTGGTTATGGAGAAAAGCTTGAAAACTCTAAATGAAGAGCTTCAGAATCCCAGTCAAAAAATGACAATATTTACTTGTATTTGATGACATTATGGGGCTTGAGGTGGTTTGGGAGTGCTGGGGACGGGCGATACAGCAGCAGGCAGGAGGTTGAACCACAACCTCCTACCGCAAGTGTGTGGGCAGCACGGCTGCACTCCAAGGATGGTGCCTGGTCATCTGTGCACAACACGAGTCTGCAAAGCAGCTCCTGTCTTTGGCTGTCCTGGGCAACAGAGCAAGCTCGGATTAATCACATTTTAGTGGGTGGAATGACGGTTTCCGCTGTTCGGTAAATATTAACTTCAGTCAGCGTGGACTTTACTTGTATTTCTTTTTTTTTTCCTCCCTCTCTTTTTAATCAGGAATGTACGTGCTATACAATTAGGCTGTATTCGATATCAAAGGCCCTGCAGAGTGGAGAATGCTTTCTGAAGACTTATGAATCCCTTTTGAAGGGGACCCTGTGATGTGGTTGCCTGCGGTAGTGAAGACTGGATTCAGTGACCTTAGAGGTCCCCTCTGGCCCTATCTATTCTTTCCTCCCTCCACACAGCTTCGTTCTGGGGTATTTTATTTTTAAATATAAATTCTTAAGAAGTTTTTGTGCAACATTTAAAAGCTGCTGAAAAATCTATGAAACCACAGATTGTGATCTAATTTGTGAAGTGGACTTCAAAATATGCGCATCCCATCATCTGATCCACTAAACCAACCCAGCTAATTCCAGTCCTTCAGTGGTAGCTGCAGAGCACTATGACACTGTAAGAGCATTAAAAGGTATCTTCTTGCCTGATAAAATGACGTGCCAAAGCTAGGGAGAATTGGGAGACAACAGTACCGTGAGGATGCAGTTAAGCATGACTTCACCTCTCTAGTACTTATCGCAGCAATGCTATAATGCATTTTAGCTCAAAAACTTCAGCAAAACCAAACCAAACTACCTCTTTGAGCTTCTGCTTTCATATGGCAGCTTTTAATAAAACTCTCTAGAATTTCAGGGTCCGAACACAGCTAATTCCATTCTAACTAAGGTTTTTACTGGCTGAAACTCACCATATAAATAAAAAAGTTTGGTTACATGTTATTTTAGCATTCTGCAGTAAAAATAATTTTTTGGAAATAAATTAAACAAAACAAACCCCACGAGTCTAAATTATTAATGGTTTATGCCAGTACAACTGCTGAAAGCAGTACAATTAATCCAATTTTCAGCAGTTGTATGGTGTGAAGTAAAGCATGTATTCTAAGCTGTTAAATCCTTTTTAGTAGTATAAAAATTAAACTTCAGCAAATTTTCTTTTGTGCCACCTCGATGTAGAAATGTTTTTTTTAAATTAAAACAGCTAAACTCAACATTGGAGGTTTTTTGATATGTAACTTAATTCTAATAAATTATAATGGCTGTTACTTTTCATACGTAGCATGTGGAACTTGTTAATTAAAAGCTACTTCCTTGTGTTAGGTCTTGATCACGTTCCAGCATCTCATACTTAATGTGCTATTAAAATCACTCTTTGACAGCCCAGACCTGGGAGGCGCTGAATACCATCAACTCCCAGTGAACTTCCTAGGTTGCTTTGCACTTTGGAGGTTTTCTGTGGGTTAAAAGTCAGGCTGGACTGTTGTGATTGTCCCAGCTGGATGAACATCTACCCCCCAGCTCCGCATACCCCCGGAGGCCTCAAGTCCAGGGCTGTTCCCTCACCAAAATTAAATTTTGAGTAGTTAGGAGCAGGCGTAGAATACACACGTGTTAGCCACACTTACCTGATGGCTCACTGGTTTTGCTCAGGGATCCTAAAGGAAGAACTGCAGACACTGAACTCAGACCTCAGAGCTTTTGAAAATAAAAGTATTATTTTATCAGCTATGGAGAAGTTTTGGGGGAAACAGGCTACAGAGAAGCGCAGTTCTCTTACCTTCCTCCACTGGCAGCTTGACGACATTTATACCGTTTGGCTCCTGCAGTGGCTTATTGACATCATCTTGGTACCCTCTGCCCACATGTAGGTCACCAACGACTGCTCCTCCTCTGCAGAGACAGGCACTCGCCGGTCAGAGTGCCCTGTCCTTGGCAATTCAGATTTAAGTCCTGACTGCACAAACCAATGGAGGAGACTCAGCATAAAGGCTAGCCAGGTTCCCAAGATGCCTCTACTCCATCGGTGCCTTTCCAGCACTCACTGGCTGTGAGTGGCTTCTGCTCTTTTTGTATCCTTTCCTTTGAGCTAGCCCAAGGCTCTGCCAGAGGCAGAGGTGAAGTCAGGCTCAGGTATTAGCATGGCCAGGTCAGTGTATGGCATTCCCAGACCGTGCCAGAGCAGCCCCGGCTCTAGCGCACTGGATGTCTAGCTGAGTCCCTGCATAAAGAACACTACAGAATTTACCCTGATGGTTCCTCAGTCAAGAGCAGTGTCTTACTAGGGAGATCACAGACAGTGTTTTAAGGTTTCTAGTCTTGACTTAAAGCCTTCAAGTGATGCACTCTACTACATCTCCTTCATGAGCCTTCCCAATGATTAATTGCCAATGCCATTAAGATGCTTATCATGAGTATGTGTTGTTCTAGCAGGTTTCATCTTTCCATTTCTCAGTTCTGCAACCTTAATTATGTTTTTAGTGTATTTTTCTACCTGGCTTCCTTGCCATTTGAAAAAGGAAAAGCAAGTAGTTCTTTATCTCATGCTGCTTCTTCCACTTCTCATTTACCTTTGCAGATTTTCATTCTTGGTCCTCTCTGTTGACCCTCAGTCATTCCCCCTTCACCACCCCAACCAGTTTTCACCTCCTCTTTTTTCACTGCGAACCCAGTGCTTGGGGCGCTCATGCACAGTGCTCCCACCCTCAGGTCCCATCTTGAACTTACAGCTACAACCAGTGGTGCAGTGAGCACTCAGTGTGCAGACATCTGAAATACAACTTTCCAGCCCTGCCTCATACAGCTACTCCAACCTGCATGGTCTAGTTATTCCTTGGGCTGGAGAAGTGTCATTATGACTCTGCAACCTGGGCTTAGCACCCTTGGAAGCATCGAAAGCTAGATTCAGTGTCTGCTTCTGTGCTACTTAATATAAAATTATGAAATAGTGAAACAGAAATTCAGGTCTTTATCTCAAATCTCTTCCTGCACAGTGAAATAGCTTCCTCTCTGAGGAAAGAAACGCTGCATGAAATCTTCTTTAATTAACTCAGACTTGGAGGTAATCTCAATTCATACCAAGGACTGAATTAAAGACACTTTGCCCTTGCAATTTGAGAAGAGGGGGTCGATCAGCATCTACAACCTGCCGATGTGCCTTCCTCCCTTATTTCTGCCTTCCCTCGCTTCTGAGCAGTTCGGCTTTGCTTAGCCAGGTACTCGCAGAGCTGGAAGACCAGCAGCGCCTGGCACAGCCGGATACATTTCGTGGAAGCCCAGCTCTGCACACGGTGGTCCTCGGCAGCCAGCACTGTCCCCGGGTCGGTGCCCACTGGCCTCTGCGCAGCTCAGGAGGGACTCTGCTGAAATGAACTTTTTTGAGGCAAACCTGCAGATGAGTGCTAAAGGTCAGGATGCTGGCAGGGAAAATATATAGCAAAGCATAAAGGAGCTTTTCTGCGGAAGTGCTCTTGGATAAATATACTTAGTTCTGAGGAAATGCCAGAGTAGGCAGCGAGGGGATTGAAAGCTGTCCCATTAACCAGGGAAGAGGCAGCAGCCGTGTGCCTGCCTCCCGACCTGCCCTGTGCAGGGCCACCTGAGCAGAGGGGCACCCAGCTGCATGGCCCCCATCAGCCCAAGGATAAAAACTATTAGGAGAGCTTGAAAGTGCCAGCGGGATCATCAGGGATGTGCTAACAAGTGAGCTCCCAGCATGGACTCGTTTTCCGCCAACCACTTAGGAAGTGTCATCAGATAGCGATGATATTTGCTTACTACTGTGCTGTGCTGGATTCAAACCCTCCTCCCAGTGCCCAGGGAGGCTTCCTGCCACCCAAAATCTTTTTTTAAAAAAGGAAAGTAGTTACCAAGATGTATTACATGTGGCAGGTTAAGATTAACGTTATCGTTTTTAGCAAAAAAATAGCCATGCATTGCTAAAGGTCAATAAACTGGCAAAGGAAAATGTACAGCTAGTCATAAAGAAGCTTTTCTGTGAAAGTGTTCTTGGATAAATAAACATGAGTTCTTGTAAACACTGTGTACTCTCCAGATGTAAATATTCAGAAGGTGTGCTCAAAAAGTCTGAGATCGTTCCAGCTTAGCATCTTATTAATAGGAGATGGTGAATTTTTGGTCAGCTATTAAGTACAACTTAATGTGAAAAAGTGTTTGTTTGCCTAACAAGACTTACTGCTTACACCAAGCTGCCTCCAAGATTTTGATAAGAGTATTCAGAACAGTAAGAGATACTTTGGATGTTAGCAAACACCTTGTGCAATATAGTGAGATTAGATACAGAGCAGCTCGCAGGACGCAGTCTGGGATAGAGAACGGGGTGGGGGGGCACGGTTTACAGAGTTCAAACAGGGGTAGGACAGGTTTGGTTCTGCGATATTGTTTCATATCATTAGAAAATTATAGGCTAATTTTCTGCTTGTTCATTTTGAATTTGAGCTTTACTCAAGCCTGGGAGTTGTTTGAACCCAGGATTTCTATTTACTGTGTGAAAGATTGAAAGTTTGTTCCCAGGACAGTAACCCTGATGGGCTGGGAGGGCAAGGTGAGGTGTTGTTCCAGTTCAGGAGCACACCTGAGGGGACAGGTTTAAAAACTCCGGGCTGCTCAGAGGGCGTAGAGGAGGTCTGAGGCATCACCGGAGCACACCAGCCCCTGCCATCGAAGAAGCCGCCTCTCGAGGGCTGGCACCCTCACCACGGCCCCATGGGGAGTTTCAGAAGGGGACACTGCCCCGTGGGCAGCCAGGCAGTTCAGCCTTATTAAACCCAGTGGTTGTTTTCCTAACTTGTCCTCACAGTCTTAATTACTGTTGCTCTAAGCACACCACCACCCTCCTTCCACGAAAGCTGGACAGAAAGCACCTGTTGGGGTCAGGCAGTCCACTAGGAGGTTTGGGATTACTCCTGCTGTACGCTTTCTGGCTTTTTTCCCTCAGAATAACTCCAAAACCTCTAAGCAGCAAGGCTTCTGCCCCCTCCTCCGCAAGCCTGGTGCTAGGGGCTGGGAGAGCCCACTGCCCGTCTCTCCCCATGCAGAAGCTGGGATTGCCCATCCTCTATGCTCTCAGCTAAAAAATGGGAGCTTGTTTTGCATCTCGATGGAGATTGTGCAGAAATAACTATATGTGGTTGGACTCCAAACCAGCGTAAGATACACATCATACATAGTATGTATGCAGTCTGGGGCTTAAACACAGGGTGGGTGTAAACAATGCAGAAATGCATTACAGAGCCTTGTCATGCAAACAACACTGACATCAGTGTATGGCCTTGCATCATGTCTCCTTCTCCGACAGGAGGAATTCGGCACACACGGCACTGGGCTCACCCTGGGACCTGGAGCCTACTTTTCCCCTCCGAGCAACACACAGTGGTTCCCAGCAAAGGCACTGCCAAAGGGCTGAGTCTCAAAGTGTGTGTGTGGGGGGGGGGGGGGGGTGGAGGGAGCCCCTGGGGAGAGTCCAGCTGTGCACAAAGCCCTTTAAGGGGGCTGGATCAGGTGTCATAAAGCAACATATCCTAAGGCAACTGCTGAAATGCCTCTGACCCCTCTGCTCTGGCCCCCATCGTAGTCGTCTAGTGTCTTCTAGGCACAAGTCTTCTAGTGACCAGAAATAAAGAGGTAGTTATCCTGTGCTGTAGAAAGCTCTGACAAAAGACCAACACAGTGTGTAACCCAGCCCCGAGGACAGCCCAGAGCAAGGCTCTGAGGCTGAGGGTCACACTGGTGCTCTCGGTGCCCACTCTCTGGTTTGGCTCCTGCCGGCAATAAGCTGTGTCACCGCCCTGCTGCTCCTGCAGCAGCAGCTCCCAGTTTGCTGCCTCGGGCCCCTTGCTCCTGTCCATGTCCTGCCTGGGCATCCCAACACACCCTCACATTACTCATCCCCGTACCCCTGCCCAGGGCAGAGCCAAACAGCAGCAGTCTCCCTGCAGAGCTCCCTGCAGAGCTCCCAGGTGCTGAGTGCTGCGCTGCTGCGGGTGCTGCACCCCGTAAGCATCAAAAACCACACGGGTGCTGCTCCTGCTGCTTGTTAGGTGAGGTGTGCTTCACTGCTTCTCTCTTTATTTGCTGAAAAATAGGGAAAGAGGAAACTAGTACCGTTTTAGTCACAGTGTGAAGAGTTTTGCAATGTTGTTTTGGAGCCCGGGAATTTCCCCCAAACACACTCCCACACAGAGGAGTCCGGGAGTGGGTGGGGAAAGCGTGCCTGTGGGAGAGGAGGCTGAGCTGGCTGCCTTGCACAGCAGCCCAAGATCCCTGTTATGGATGCCAGAGGAGACACAAGAACCCACCCCATGCAACACATGTCCAGCAGGGAGGCCAGGGGTCCCTGTGCACAGCTCTGAAGTCCTCAGCCATCAGCCCTGTTTGGTGCTGCAGCAAAGCTGGGTGGCTCTGGGATAACCGAAGCTGCTACAAAGGGCACATCCTTGCCAGGAAAGGTCTAAAAACATCTTCCACTCCTACAGCGTAGGCCAGGTCTCCTTTGCAGTGATGGTCGACCTTGGAGGATGGAAGTAGGAGGAAAACTTGATAGACATGAGGTCGGCTTGCTTTTCTTCTTGCCATGTACCAGAGTGACTTTTTATGATTTTAAATCTATTTTTATGCCAACCAGAATGGAGATCATTTCCTTACTGCTTCTCTGCTGTAAAAAAAACTCATCTCCTTTCTTCTTTTTAGTCAGAGACCAAAAATATTCACCAAAATCTAAGAAGAAACTCACTGTACTGTTTGATAGAAACATGTATCTTTACCTTAGGAAGGGTCATGCTACCAGGGGTCCCTCTTCAAGGTAGGATGAATGTGTGATACTGTCCCATTTGTTCCTATCTTTGTTCCCAAGATGAGAGGACTTCAGCCTCAAGGCAGGCTCAGTATAGGAAACAGTTGAAAAATGGAAAACTCTAGCTAGATCTGGAGGTTTAACAGATTTGCACAAGTCCTCTTTTGCTCACAAGCTCACATTTGAATTGAAATGAATTCTTCCTCTCTCTTTTCCAAGATTAAAGCTGAATTTAGAGAAAGCCTAAAGCAAAAGCGTAAAATGGAAGAAGCAGAAGCAGAGAAAGCACAGTCCTCACAAAGAACAGTGAAAGAGAGAAAAACTGATCATTTCTGAAAGCCAGATAGCCCTCATGCACTGGTTATACATTCGGTCCCTTTTTAGATAGCTGCCTCCATCTAGCTCACAGTTGTTCAGTGCCCGCCTGAACATTATCCTCCCCCTCGGTCTGGGGGACTTTCCTTTTATTCCTCCCCAGCACAGTTACATGACCTTTCATCACCAGGACGAGCTGCCTTCCTCCATCTCACCGCAGATAGAAACCACCAGGGATATCATCCATTAGCCCAGTCTCTCCGCCCCTCCTCCTCCTCAGAAAGCTGGCAGAGACTCCTGTCTCCATCCTTTTCTCTAAAGCAGGGCTGTTCTCCAGAAAGGGTCTCCATCTCACTTCAGGCATGCCCTGGAGATACCTGCCTAAAGCAGATTGAACTGCACCTCAGTTTGAAGCCTGACATAGCCTAAAGCAGACAGCGTGAGCCACCTCCCTCCTATTTTTTCCTCTGGATCGTATATTGGTAAACTCCAGACATCCCTTATTACACTACTTTAAATCATAGCATTCAAGATTTTTTAGTTTATTGACTGCTGCCACAAATCCTTTATATACTGTGGCATGAGGCAGTTTTTGGCTCATTCCTTACTTCTTTATGTTTAGAGCAGAGAAACAAAGGAAGAGGAGGGTGGAGTAATCTTTACACTGTCTATTTAAAGGCAGTGATGGCTGCATGCAAACCAAAGCACACAGCAATGGGAATTACATGGCTGAAGAAAACAGTTGGATGGGTGTCCTCTGTGATGATTTTTTTCCTAATGCATAGCGAAGGAAAAGAGGCGCAAAATTTGCACATCATGCAAACTACAAAAATTGTTGAGAATATACTAATGAGAATTAGATGCTGGGAGGTGCTCTCAGATGTCATCTGAGAAACTGAAGTGGTGAGTACCAGAAATAGGTTGCCAGCTGTCTCTGGTCATATTCTTTGTACAAGAATGCTAACAGTTCCCCCTCCTATACGCCCAGGGACAAACTCTGCCATCGTGTAAATCCATGCAAGCCTCCAGCTTTTCCAGGACTGCACAGCTGTAAAAGGAATCTCACAGTTTTATTAAAGGCTGAGAAAAAACACTTGGCACTGCTGCCTGCTGTCAGCTACCACCTTTCTGGGAAGTGCTAGCGGTCCAGCCTGGCTTGCAGCATCTCATTCCCCACAGCAGGCTCAGCACATTCAGCACATCAGGATGGCAGTATTTTAACTCACGACAGCATGAGCAGAAATGCCCCACACTGGGCAAAAATGAGATGGGTGCCAGGCATGTTGAGTGTAAGTCAGCCGGATTACTCGTGGTTGTGTTATTCCCTGTGCTTGCTCTCTCCCTGGGTGGTGCAGCCTTCTCTGTGCTGCACTGCAGCTCTCTGCTGTGCTTTGCTGCTGCATGGGGAAACCCATCCAGGTCTGGCAGAGTGCAGACCCCGCTGCTGCCTTCTCCGCAACACCCAGAACAGCGGATGGAGCTGTCTCAAGGTGTGCATCCTCAGGACCTACACCCACATGCATGTGAGAAAGTTATTTCCAAAAGCCCCATCGTTCTCCGTGATGACAGTGCCAGGTCGATTCCCACTGTGACAGGCCACATATTTAATTTTGGAAATAAATATGCTCTGATTGGAGGCTGAACTGATTATCTTATGAACACCATTTCTTGTTACAGACTTACAAATGTCTCCATGATAATTGTATCTCTGGTTTGAAAATTGCCTAACTGGAATATCCACTGCCACTAGCTTGGTCCCAGCCTCCCTCTGTGTACAAAAGATACAGGGATAATTTTCAATTTGAGTTTATGGTTAACTGTTACTGGAAAAAATCACCCTTCCTCTCCTGTAGTTTTACCAATTATTTCTGCTTCACACCCCACTTATAAAGAATTTGTCATCTATGAATATCCCCTTTCCCTCTGTTGTTCTTTAGTATCCAGACTTTTTGCAACTTGAGTAAGTAGCCAAACTTCAGTGTCCTACATGTTGTTTCCATTGGGAAGAGAATGACGCAAACCAGGATTTCTTTTATTTTCTGCTCTAATCCTGTTTATTTAAAGATTGTACATAAAACCCTGCTGCCCTGAACCCAGCAAGACTCAAACCCCAGGAGATGGTTTCTTTGCTCACTGACCCAGGGATTGTCCCATCCCCCAAGACACCACAAAGCATGTCTTGTCTGGGTCCCTTGAAGGCTTCCACGCTCATCCACAGTCCTTGCCCCCCTTCCCCACCCACTCCCCTCCAGTTTCCATTCCTTGTCCCATACAGGCAGCTGCCACCACACAAGTTTGCCCAATGTCGGCTTCCTGGGCAGCCCCTTCCCACCAGCCCAACAGGGACAGCAGCTCCTGGTGCTTTAGCAATCTGTAAGGCAAAAGCCACTTCATTCTCATGTTGAGCTTGAATTGTACCTTGTTAGACCACCAGGAGCAATGAGACTTCTCCCAGGTTATCAATTAAAAAAATATTATCTGTATTGTATTGTTTGCCTCCGTTTTCCTGATGGCTCTTGGCTGCGTTTACAGGAGCTCTGATGAAGTTCTCAGTACTTCAGTATTTATGGCAAAGGGGCCAGCGTTGCCATGGCTGGGTACAGCAAGACATGCTGGATGCTGTGTCAGCTCCCCTGGAGTCAATCTGACATTTTGAGAGGCAATGAAGGAAGCTTGTACTGGGCAAGCTGGTCACAACAAGCAGGAACCTTTTCTTCAATAAAAACCTCTACAAATGGGAATTGGAGGAAACATTGCCGAGATGTTCTTCTGAAGGTGGAAATTGCTGCCTCCTAAAATTAAATTACACAAAGCCAGACAAAGGAAGATAGCAAACCGCATGCCAGATGAACTGCCACTCAGCTAATACATTACTTTCTAAATATAAAAACAACCTACTGCTTACACTGACAGTTCAGCACATAAGCAAGAAGGGAATGATGTATAGCACCAGACTGAGCTGAGGCTGCAGAAGCACATACTCGTCTTAGTTTCCTTTCCGTAATTATTTATGAAAGAGTGCTGAGGAGATAGGGGAAAGCGTGTCCAAAGAAGAGGAGCAGCAGCACAGTGGTTGCTCAGCTGAGCCCCTTTTACGCACAGGGGTTGTCCAAACCCACAGCTGACACCGGTGGGAGAGGGACTTCTACCCCATTCCCCCCAAGACGATTTCTTGCCTTGTTCCTTTATGTAGCTGCTTAGAAACACTTAGAAAAAAGTGCCTATAAGCCACTGCAGTAGCTTCTGACATGCTTGGCCATGAAGACAACCCTGGGCTCTCCCCAAAGTTATCCTGAAACCCATTTGTGGAGAAAAGCAGGATATAAAATGCTCAAATGTTCATACCCTTCTTTATCCCATTCAGCTCATTCAGCACTGCAAATAATCTTCTTCAGTCTTAAGCAATGTCAAGTGTAGGACACCCTGAAGATTGACAGGTTTCTCATTTTATTCCAATTCCCTAGTCTCATGCAGCCAGAGAGTAAGACAGCGAGAAGAAGAAAGGAGCAGATAATTTTCTTACTTTTAGTTCTGTAACCTTAATTTCTCATCTGGCCAGCCCCACCAGAATGCCATTCCTACACTGGGCTTCTCTTTCCCTTTCAAATTATAATAAAATCAATTCACTTGTGTATGAAATTATTTTTAGATCTAGTTAAAAAAATAAAAATCCATCTGTAACACTTCTTTGTAGTTGAATTTTATAAAAAAACAGCTTTCTGAGAGACCATGATTCATAATACCAAAGCTCACATATAAAATTCTATTGATTACCTAAAAACTTACGGAATTACATGCACTTTTGTTTGAAATTTAAAGCAAAAATTCAGATCTTGGGAAACCTTGAAGATCTCTGATCAGCTATAAGTATGTTGATGCAAAATGAAAACTTTTTCCTTTAGGGGAGAAAATGGATTCACTTCGGCCAGCAGTTCATGAACTACTAGATTTTACCCTCATGCTGCTCCATCATCATCATACTTTCTCCTCCAAGATTCAGCTCTCAATACATTTTCAAGGCTGCACTCTGAAACTCTGAGAACTAGAAGCGTCGTGGTCAGTCATCAGCTCCAGTAGCTGCTGTGGCAGCTAAACTTGGGTTAAACTGAGAACAGGAGCTGAGAGCATTAAGGGAGCTGGGAGTAGTCCTCCTCTGAAGTGTATGCTCTTAGCAAAGGAAGGTAATACATTAAAATAGATTTTACATGGTACTGAATTTTAGCATTATAAAAATTAATAGTTCACAAAACCTAAATTAGCAAGTTTCCTATTTGTCCTTTTTTGTGTCCCTATGCCAGCCAAGCACAAAACCACAGAACCTGAAGGAAGCTGAACATGAAAGCTCTTGCCATGCCTGCACTTCAGTGACCGTTTACACAGACAGGTTCTGCCTGCAACAGGGTCTCAGTGAAGCCACTTAGGTTTGGAAAGAGAGGAAACATAGCAGCTTTCTGAATATTCATGTCTCTAAATTACAGGAAATTGTTGATACTTGACACAATTTAACATGGCAAAAGTGTTGAGAAATTATTTTGATTAATTAGATATCATCTCCTGCATTTTGAGGTTCAACATTGCATAACCTGTCTGGGCTAGAAATATTTTGGTACATTGGGACAGATAACTTTCAGGATCAGTTTTGACAGAGCAGAAATGAAAAATCTGCAGCACTGACTTTCTAGAACCTTTTCTAGTGAACAAACCTGAAAAAAACGAGTTTGGTTTCACGGGTCCTTCCAGCTGCTGGATCCCCAGCCAGCGAGAGTGCTTTGTATTAATTTCAAACACCTGCATCATGATTCGAACATGTTCCTATGCCAAGTGGTTTCCACTAAGTTAACAAACAGAAGTATTCAGCCCCGTGCTGGAAATCTATTCACATTCCAGAGGACTTGAGTAGATGGGCACCGGGTTGTCATTCACATACTCTGTCTGGCAAAACAACGTTCCCAGCTTACTTACACACAGCAAAAGTGTTCTAGGAATTTGCAAGTGTGGTGTTCTTAGAAACAGCGACCTGCGGCCACTTCTCCTGAAAGCATAAGCGTTACTGGCAGTTTGGGGACAGATACTCTAGGGGGAACATTTGCATTGGAAAGGTCAAACAAGTAAGGGGTGAATAGCTTCAGGAAAGTCATAGTGCTACTCTTCCCCTGGGGGGATATCTCACAGTGTCGTTAGCACTGGATGCAGGATGATTCATATCAGGATAAGGCAGGGGGAACTCTCACCCCAGATGTCCATCTTTCTGTCCATCTAGCTGGAGGCTGTAGGTGAACAGGGGTAAAACTTGATGATCTCATACAGGAAATACCATACCTATGCTAACAATAAGTAGGAAGATACTGTCAAATGGAAAATATAAGAAGAGGAATCAAACTCGGTATGGAGCTGGAAGGAATGAACTGTTTGTAGCACTGAGCCCTTCGTGTAACTCAGCCTCCAGACGTGCAGGTGTCAGCTCCCTGCATTTCCTTTTTTGCAACTGAAATGGCGTCGAAGTAGAACACATCAGATACACTGCTGCTACATTCAGATGGTTCCCAACTTAACGTAACTGATCAGCCTGTGAGGGGGAAATGCCACCTCCTGTTTCCTCCAGTTTTAAAATAATGTTGCATCAGACAGTAACTCACAGATTTGCTCTTTCTGGTCTGCCATAATAAGAATGGCAAAACAATTCAACATTTTGCAACTCAGTCCTTTAGACCTCCTTGTGGGTTGCAGGAACTCCCAAAATCCCCCTTTGAATTTCTCCATCTTGTTTTGTCCCCTGTGGAAAAAAAAGTATGTAAAATGAGAGTAGCATGCATGGCCTTCCATGAGCCCAGACTCCAGTCTTACTGAAAATGTCTAACTTAAAAATTGTCCAAATGTTACATATCCAAAATATATTTTCCACACAGGACTCTCCTCTCGAACTGTCTAGCTGAGCTGAAGTTTTCTCACTGAAGATTTTCATTACTATTGTTCTTCCACTGCTAGCAAATGAGGACTCCTATGCCTCTGAGATGGAGTCTTTTCATTTTAGAGGGTTTAAAATGTTAAAAAATCCAGTAAGAAATAATCCTAGTTGTTGCACAATGTCCTAAGAAGGTTTTTTTCACATCTGTGGTACATGGTTTCGGATATAGTGTGTCAGGTTCAAAAAAAATATGCACCAGTTTGAAATAACAATGACCTTTGTGTATATTTATAGTGAAATTATTTGGTAGAGTAACTTGCATAGCTTCCCTCTTTTTAGATACAAAAAAGAGAAACTGAGACCCCACTGAAGCCAACAGCAAAACTCTGATTGGCACAAACAGCAACAGGCGCTCACCCGTAATCTATGTCATAAAACCATAATTGGCCGTCTCCATTAGGACTAAAGTAAGAGGAATGTTGTAGGTCAGGATGAAGGTGTATTTGCAGCTTGCATAGTTTCTGCACACATTAATAGTCCTTCATGAGTATTATGTTCACATTTTTCAGAATGTATTTGTGGTATTTTATTTGCTAAAGCCTGGTCGGGTGGTCACTGCTGTCTGAGACAGAAAGTTATGACAGTCCCTGGCCTAATCAACAAAACTAAACACAGGCTGAGCTCGCTCGGGTTGCTCGATAAGCCATACCTGGTTGGGAGCAGTGCTGCCCGTTGAGTATCTTTCTCTATCTGTCTTAGTTAGAACATCAGGAATTAGAGAGGAGAAAAATCTCTTTGGGAAGGATGAGAAATGCTGAAAACGCGCAGTATCTACAGCAGCAGAACTGTACGGTTTGCTTAATTCACCTCTTTCTGTCCCAGCAGGAGAGGAAGCTGAGTTTACAGAACAGCAACTACCTAACAGCAGGGAACTTGCTTAGCCGAATCCTGATTCACGCTGCTGGTGTTTCTTGGGGTCAGGAGCTCCGCTTTTTCTTGCTCACTGCAGCAGCAAGTCAAAGAAAATCAAACCTGGCGCATTAGACAAGACCTAGCGTTATGCCTGGCAGCTCTCATAATGTTTGACTTTCAGGGCCGAATCATCAGCCTCGGTAGGTATTTTTGGCAGCAAAAAGAAGGGCAAACAAAGGGTGCCCTGAGCAGGACCTGAGGTGAAGCCCATCTCCAAGCCTGCGGGAGCCTTCCCAGTGCCCCTGAGATGCCCCACCTGCAGCCCCACTGCAGGAGCTGCCGGCTCTGCCTCTGTGCTCCTCCAGCCCCTCAGGCACCGCTGATCCAGGGGGGCTGGGTGTTGAGGACCACTTTGTGTGCTGGCCTCGAGCTTTAGGCTTCCCTACATACCAGTGAGCCTGTTTCACACAGGCAGGCTTTGAGAGCAGCAGCGTTGCCCACCTTGGTGGGCTGCAGCATTGCCCACCTTGGTGCCGTGTGCCCAGGCTCACAGCTACTGCCTCCCCACTAGCTGCAATGTGGAGCGAGCGACTTTCCATAGCACTAAAGCAATAAATGTCACATGAAGGGAAATTATATTTTGATCTATTTCTCTGTGCTTTGCTTTTCAGCTACCTTTTCATGCAATTCAGATAGGTCAGTCCAAAACCTGGCAGTTCAAAAACTCCAGTAAAACCAACACACGTGAAACAAAATGGAAAAATTCCCCTAAAATTCCCCTGGTCCAGTTTCCATGGTAAGTATGGACCCTTTTTCAACTGCTTCTCCTCAAATATGTGTTTTCATGAACACAAATTAAAACCAAGCCTGCTAACTGCAGATTAATTAACATTCCAAATGAATGTTTTTTTGTTTTCACAGAAAGGATTTCACTACTGAAGGTCACTTTGCTCCAAAGGAGCTGGGAAGAACGCATTCTGCTGCACCACGCTCTACAGCAAGTGCAGGGATTTAGTCCTGTCAACCAAGCATTTCTAGCAGATCTCCACCTTTTGATGTGCTTCAATAGCTGGATGGGATGCTCTAGTCCAATGCTTTAAAGCAGGAACAAGGAAGAGGATGAGAGTTCAATAATTGCATCTTGTAGTATGAAAGGAATTTGGCTCATTGGAGGCCCCTTATTTTTAATAAAGGGGATAGGGCATGTCTGCAGTGCAAAACATTAGGGTGTACGGGGAAATGCTGTGCCCAGCTTTGCACCACACACATGCAGAGGGATATCAAGAAACTGGAGAGGGTCTAAACTGGAGAGTTGCCAAGATAGTTACAATAAATGACCTGCAAAGGCAGAGGAACATCCTACAGCTACCTGAAGGACAGGGACAAGGAGACCTGAGCCAAGATGGGAGCAGAAAATAAACCAAGGAGAAGCCAACGGGCTTCCAAGACTGTGTAAATAAAATAGCTACTTAGTTTGTATATTTCCACCAGTTTAAATGTCAGACTCTTGGCCCAGGCTTTCTTTGGATGTTGAGGAAAGGGAAGAAGGTTCTTTGCATCTCAACAGGAGCTGTTCTGTTTGGATGAGCAATGTCTTTGCCAGTGTCACGGAGACCACACACCTTTTAACCAGGTCAGGAACAGCAGCATGAAGATTCATGGTCAGAGCATGAGCAGCAACATAAGGTTCAATAGATGAAGAATTGCCTACTCTTACAGGAGGTGAACAGAGGGGTAGTGAGTACTACAAGATCATGTAAGCTGTAGCTCCTGATGAGGAAACAATACCAGAAAATGCAAGTTTTCAGCTAAGGTCTAAGGGTAGTTTCTTTATTTGCTTTAGGCAGGAGGATTGATTTAAGAAAGGTGAATTTGTTGTCTGGATCTTCTATAAAACATAACAGGTGACAAGCTCTGTGCTTCTGATATTTCCCAGCATCGTAACAATCATCTCTGATAAGGAACAGGTGAAAGCAGAAGCATTTTGCTTCCAGCTCAATATCCAGTTACCAGTGCAGGTGATAAGACACTTGATGGTCAGTGTTTGGAGAGATTATAAAGGGAGTCTTTCTGCCCTTTTGGGAAGCAGAAGCAAGTCCAAATGCTAGCTTTTTTCCTTAATCTTGCATCTCCTGCCTTGTTCTTAGAAGAACCACACTGCAATGGATTTCTGTTAGTCTTGACCTAATTTAGGCATTAGCCTTATGGACATGATTAAAGCCTGCCCACCCTAATTACCTGCAGACACAAGTTTTCAGTTTGAGAGTGGGAAAGAGAAGAGGCAGAGGCAGTTCATGGAAAGCTGCTGTTTGGCTGGTTTTTACTAGGAAGGGTAAAATACAAAGAAAACAGGAAAAAACCTTGTTGATCCAGGGACATGCCCGATAGCTTGAAAAAATAACACTGTGGGACATAAATTTTCCCATTTATCTTAATCAAATCTTAACTCTAGGAGAAACCCCCATTTTTAAACTGGATGTTAATTCTGAAATCCAGGGAGCTTTTGCTGAGAGAGACCTCAGGGACACTGATGCCAGCATTGAAATGGCTTTGGTCCTACCCACCAGTGCCACTGCTTGAGTGCATGGAGGCTGGGAGAGCTGGTCCTTGGTTCCTCAAAGCAGAGGGCCACCGCATCCCTCCTGTACCAGCCCTTACACCCAGCACACCAGGAGGGGTGAGTCAAGGGCAGGGAGAGTGCCGCATGGGACACTGTACACCCTACCTGCCACCTGCTGCTGCCCACAGAGACAAGCAGCAGGTCCCAGGGACAGCAGTGGTGGAAGAAGCCGGAGGTTACCGAGATGTCCTGCTTCAGATATTTGATTTTTGGTTCAGGCCAATCGAGAACTAACCATATCTTATCTTCATGTTATTTTCACCCTATGTGATATTCACAATGTTGTTTTCATCCTATGTATTTATTTCTACAACAGGCTCCAATAATACATCCTAACTGGCTGTTGAAGACCAAGCAGTGAATGAGCATGACCCTAGCAAGAGGAACGCCTCTACAAAAAAACATTGATTCATATCTGTGACAAACAGAATTACGGAAGAAAGGAAAACTTCAAGGCTATCCTACCTTCTCTCACTATTAAGCTTGATTCCTTAGTCACATCAGTTATACTGATCATACAGGTTTTCATTTCCTCCAAGCCAGGGCTTAGCTGTAAACTCATTTATGTGAAGACAAATTAAGAACAAATTGCCCACACCTTCAGTAGCTGCCTGTGGCCACCTGGGGATTTTGCAAAGAAGGAGCACAGATGTCTCCTGACACCAGGCATGGCCCCTGCTCCGCAGCCACCTTCGTTGTCACCACCACAGCCCAGCACACACCTCGGCACACCAGGCCCTGCAGCACCCGCTCATGTCAACTGCGAGTCTGTTACAGACCTCAGTATATGGAGAAAGGGCCCCCTAACCCCAGCAAGGCAGGACTGCTTGCAAACCAAACCCTCTTCTATGGTCTGAATCTTTTTAGTGCCACTTGAATTATGGAACTAACCCTTGAGATGGATCACTCATTAAAGGCATACAATGTATGATCTTCTAAAGTGGCTAAGAAGCACCAGTTACTTCAACTACAACTCATGATAGCTGGAAAGTGAAGAAGAGTGGGTGTGCTTGGGGGAAAAGGGGCAGCACACAGGCAAAGCAGGGAGAAGAAACAGAAAAAATTGTATTTCTGTGTTCTGTATGTCTCTGTCCCTGTTTCCAGCCTGTGCTAGTTTTTCCCTGGCAAACATAGGACCTTCCTTTTACCTCTTCTTAGATGAACCCTGCTTTCTCCACTTCTCTCTTTGCTGCCTCTCCCTCCTCTCCACAGGGACATGGCTTCCCCTGTTTCAGAGAGACTTTCCTTGCAGCGCAGACAAGCACCTCAGCCTGTCTGAGCAAGCACTTTTCCCCGATGGAAGTTCAACCTCGCAGCTGGGTGACAGGCAAGCTGAGGGGAAGGTTTAATGGGCATCTGTAGCAGGTGGGTAGTAAGCACTTTTACTGTGCATTAGAGGCTCCGCATACCCATGAAACAGCTGAATACGGTCTCCAAGACTACATTTCTGTGAACAAATCACATTTTCTATGAAAAAAGAAACGGGCGTTCAGCTGCACATTGCTTCATAAGCTGTGGAGCAGTTACATGACTATTATCACAACTGAAACTATGAATACAAGTAACACGGCTTTGAATTCAAAATTTCAGCTCAAGAGTATCTCATCTGATTTTTAATTGGTTATTTAAGTAATGCAAGAGAGGAACTGGAAATAAACTGGTTCACATGTACTCTCAAGCCTGTTGTTCTTCTAGATCTTTTTCTTTTAACGTCACAGTCACCAAGTTTGCATAGCGAAGAGAGTTGCTGACCACTGAGACAAGAACTTTGCCTGTTTTCCATGACGCTGCTGCAGGAGAGTGGAGATACTCCTGGGATGGAGTTTCCTACCTTAATCTAACCAAGCAGGCCTGTTTGTCTTAAAGAGAAGGAACGCTATGAGATGCTTCTATCCGTCCTTGGGAGAAGATGCAGTGTACCTGTGTGTGTATGTACCAATACGAAGACAGTCCAGGAGGAAAACACCAGTCTGCTCAGAACAGCTTTCTGGCATACACCAGCAGTGCAGTTTTCAGATAGATAATAAGGCCACAAAAATGGAAACATTAATTAAGCATGTGGAATATGGGCCAGGGTGGGAAAGATAAGAGGTACAAATTCTACTGAAGCCAAATTCCTTCATGTGGTCCTGGAACGACAAAGGTGGTCTTTTTCTGATGAAACCCCTTGAGTAGTACAAGAAACCAAGAGATAGCATCTTCCTTTCTATACCAAGCAGCAGCCTGGCAGGAACACTGTTATGGACGTTGAAACAAGCAGGAGACATTTGGCTTGGAAAAGAGCAGGCTGATCTCAAGAAACAGAAATTGTCTGTGGCCATGGTGGTGTGTGAGAACAGCCCCTTAGCAAAGCATTCAGGGAGTTCATTGTACACGAACTTTATAGATATCGAAAAAAGCTTTTGATAGGATAGCAGAGAATGGCACTTGGAAAATAATGGGACATCACAGAACCCCAGAAAGACAATTAAGAGTATGGAAATCTCTTAAGAGGAATCTTAGCATGAGCAAGTTTGCATTAGCTCTCCTTCAAACCCACTTGAGATAAGGGGTAACATCATGTAGTTTTCTTTTCCTTCACTGTTTCTTCCAGATTTTTACTGGATAAAGACTGGCCTGATTAGAAATGAGAATACACTGGACCCAACCACAGCAATTACAAAATACCAGTTTCATTGACAGTACCTGCCTCAACACCCAAATACCACAAAATTATATTAGGAAGACTAAGGTGATAGGAAGAAGCAGCTAAAAATCCCTGTTTGGAAGAGAATAAAAAGGAAAAGATCTAATACAGGAAAGCGGGTGATGCAGCAGACCATTCAGAGTGATTTACATGCACATTGAGGAGGCCAAAAGAACTGCTTTCCTCTGAAGGACAGCGGGGTGGGCTGGCGCCGGTGAAGAAAATATCCTTACTGGAACTGGGGACATGTACGTGACTTTCGTTCTTCAGAAAACTGTTCAAGTCTTACAACAAAAGTGATTGACAACCAAACTTTGCATCTTTAACACGTGTCAAATCATTATGATTAAATGAGTTGCAAACATGAAGTAATACAAAGCGGCTGATGAAGAGATTTCAAGCTAATAAGGTGATGTCTACGATGAACTTCAGGTATTAACTGATCTTAACGGATAATAAACAAGGGCTTACACAGAACACTCTGTAGAGGGAGAAATGGAAATGTATATGCCACATCTGAATAAACTGACATTATATATGGAACGACCTTCTAATGATTCTGTTAGGAACATAGGGGAGATAAAGACCCAAACAATCCTGAAGAGGAAGATACGAGCACTGATTCTATCTGGAATCAAACCAAACAATGTCTCAAGGATGAAAATGCACAGAAGATCATTATCAGCAAGTCTTCTGCTTCCCTGGAATGAAAAGACGGGACTCACAGTCTTACCATGGAGGTTCTTTGTGAAGGTTTGTGAAACTAACTACAGTCCACGAATAAAAAAGACTGATTGTGGCAGGAAGAAGAGAAAAGAAAAAATAAAGGTCCTAGCTGAGAAGTTACTGCCTTGCCTGCCAAAACATAAGAGAACGCAAAAGAGAAGATTGGCTTAACCAAAGAAGACAGAGGTACATAATTTGGCTGTAACTATGTCAACGTGTGTAGGACATTCATAACAAGCGTAAAGGTTTCTAAAAAGCAATAGAAATTATATTACATAAGAAATATAAAAGAAAAGTATGCATTCAAGAGCACAGCTGTGAGGAAGTATTTCAAGACACTGTTTCAATGTTTACATCTACTCTTTCAACAAGGGTAGGAATAATAATAATTTTAATTAAAGCTACACTTTGTGGGGGGAGGGGGGAGGTTGTCAATAAAATGAATGAGCTACAACATTACAGAAATGCTCTTTTCACCTAGACTTACTGCCTCCAACAGTAAGATATACATAAATCCAGGCCCTCTGGACATGGAAAAAAAAATTCTACAGGGCATATTTTGCATATCAGCATAATTTGATGGTCTGTGATTTCTCAAGAAAACAGAAATGTGAGAAACATGTTGACAGTTCAGTCTAATTCCAGAATTCTTTTGACTGTGCCGTAGTTGCTACTTGTGAGTACTGCACATAAAAATAACTTTCCTCGACCTAAAGAAAAAAGGAATTTTTTTTTTTTGCTATGAGGTGAAACCCCTCTGCATCACCAAGCAATATGGACCTAAATTCTACTTTATATGCTGCTCTCCATGACAGGATATTTGTGAGCGTGTGTTCAAGAGACAGATACGGGTTTAATAAAGCCTACATGACTTGAGGATCATTGGAAAAGATCTCTCCTATGATAACAACAGCATACAATGTGTTAAGGAACAAATAATGTTGCAGCCCTCTGTGTGATAGCTACAATAAGACAAGGTCATCCTACGGACTATAGCAGCTACTCTGAGCACAACAGCAGCATCTTTGTAACGCACGTGATTCTCTGTCCTAACCCAGGATTACATGGCGACTTTCCTGCGCAGGGCTTCAGACCAGAACAACTCTGAAAAATTATACAAAGGCAGCTGGACTTCAGAAATAATGAATGAAAAATAAAAGTCTTTTCCAATATCATCAGGTAGAAGAAAATGCACACAAGCTATTGAGGATATATAACCATCGGGGGAAAAGGCAACAAAACTGGGTTTTATAAACTCCTTTGCAGATGGAACTTGATTATTATTCTTGTTTTAAATTTCCTGACCATTAAAAAAACATTTTCTGCTTTCAAACTACACGTCAAGCACACAACTGAGCTGACAAGACACCTCGTGCAATAGCATTTCTTTGTTTTTAATCACTAATTGTCTTTTTTATCCTTGATGGATAAATTTTATAAATCCTAAATTTAAGATGCTAATCAGCCATGCCCTGCTCACTTCACAATGCCAAACTGTTCAGCAGCGAACTCTAGGGCAAGCCAGTCCAGCTTCTTGACAAAAAGAGATGAGGTTATACTACTGGTACTTATTTAGGGGCCAGATGGCAAAAACATTTTGTAGTGTTCTGGTAAGGTGAAAGAGAACACCAAGGCAGGACAGAATTGACCTGTGAGCAACCCATGGAGAGCTCTAACAGTTTAAGAACAGAGGTAAAAGTCTGGAAAACAGAAGTCTTATGGTTTCCATTCTCAGAAGTCTTATGGTTTCCATTCTCAGATCAGTAAATGATATGCCGTGTGGAAAAAAATATTGAGGATGACTTTGTTGGTTATTTCTTCCCCCAGATCCCCTACCTCCAAATACAGCTGCCTACACATACACAGCTACATGAGCAGGGGCTGAGTTTCCAAGATTTCATCAAAATTTCAAAGAATCCAGAACCTCACATTTCTGCAAAACACACTGCATTTGTAAGGAGCCTGGCCATATCCCCGTCTCCATGTTTGCTAATGATGTACCTCACAGGGACGTTGTGAGAATTCATTAGCTGGGACAGGAGTTCACACAAAAAGGTATTCGGCATGGCTCACAGCCCATCTATTTCTACTCCTATAATCATGGGTAACAGAGCTGGACCTTACATTCGCTTCTTTACTTGATACAAATGTATGCAAAGCAGAGCATAAGCTAAGAATACGATGCAAGGGACCCTGAAAGACATGCTGCAGATGCATCTTCTCTTACCTCCTGCCATATTCTGTCTCCAAAGAAATTTAGGGACTGCCTTGGAAGCAGACACTTCAACTCCCTCCTATTTGTGTGTTTATTAAACACACATTTCTCTTTTTCCAGGGGGACAATAGCAATGCTTGACTTTTTACACCAGAGAGTCCCATCTCCAGCCTCCACGTTACACCCAGTCATTTATGAAAGGCGTCTTTTTTTCCTTCCAGTTGGCAGGCAGTTTAAGTTCTGCACTGATTGGTGACAATTTAAGACAATTTTCCTCTGATTTTTCTCTTTCCACTCTCTGCACTGCCCAGCTCTGCTAGGTTTCATCCACCCCACTTAAGTTTGGGAGCACTGCCTGACACGTTACCAGATGCAGCTCAAAACCAGCCCATAAAATAATATTGTTCTGGATCTCCATCAGCTTTTTGCCCATGTTGCTTGCCCAGACAGATGTGCTTCAGGTGAAATGCTAATGCAATTCTTGCTAAAAAGATATCCCCCTGCTTTTTTCCAATTTAGCAAAAAGACATAGAAAATATTGATGGATTTGGTCTTCCTGGAATTTTCTCACACCCTTTCTAGGAATAAGAAAGGACATCTTTTTGCAATCCCATTATTACACATGTGCGTGTGTTATAAGAAAATGCTCTGAAGGGACATCAAGCAAATAATACCAATTTTCAAAATTCTATAGCAATGTATTTATACAAATTACAGAATTCTGTATGTATTTACACACCATTACAGAATATCAAGTAAATAACACCAATTGTTCTTTTGTTTTTCCCTCAGATTTTTCTTCAAGTGAATTTTAGTGCTCAGGAAAGGTGCCAGGTGGACAGCACTAGAAAATGAAGACTTCTGTTTGTCCACAGCACAGGATGAGCGGCACTGCAAGCCTCCCCGCTTTGCCATGTCAGCTCTCTCCAGCCCTGTTTTAGCAGGATCACGTAAGGAGCGGGAGGGCATCCATACCCCTTCACACCTTGGCAAAGGAGCTAAGCAGCACCCAGGTGATGATGGTTTTGCCCATCCCCCACCAGAAAACAAACAGAAATAACTCATTTTACACAAGTGACTGAACAGAATCTGTTGTTCGCTACCTGAAACAGGCTGAATTTGACCCAGTGAACCTGCAGGGAGTGGCAAACCGCCAGCTCCTGGACCATCCAGCCTCACAATAATGCCTATGTTAAATTACATGTTTCTATATTTACATAAAGTCAGTATTTACACACCATTATGGGTTATTCGAGTAAATTGGTTACAGTTTATTTATATGGACTGCCATAAACTCATAACATTTTTCTTGGGTTTAATCCTTTCTTTAGAAAAATACAAAAAAATAAATTAAATAAAACATGTTAACTAGTAGTAATGATTTGCCTATGACTAAAAATCCAAGTGGATTTAACATTAAGACTCAAACCGTGGCCTAGTATTGCGGCCTCAACTCATAGTATTTTTAACCTTTGTGATTAATTTCCTGGCGTATGTCAGATTTACTAAAAAAGCAGAGAGTTGTAACCTTCCTTCCTCGCAGTAGGATTGATCTGGCTGACACTGAGCAATGAACCCTAGTCCTCCCCAGAAGCTCACTTCCTCGTCCTACGGTCCAGCACGGCTTTGCACCGCCTGGATTCAGTGATTCAGCACCCGGCTAACCCGCAGCAGCCAAACTGCCTGCAGGTCTCAGCAGCCCTGAAGGGTTGAAAATAAACGCATGGGCTGCAGTCGAAGGCTGTAAATTCCCAGGCAATAACAGTCCCTCGACAAGTATGTCTAACTGTATCCTACAAATCAACTAACATAATTTACATATCTTTATCATTCAAGAACAATTATAATAAAATGCCACATTTTATTTAAGATTACTGATCTTGCCGGTTGTGACATGGCCCCTCCTACCTGCTTGAGTACAGAAAGGTCACGTTCGTTCAGGACACCAAGTCAGAGGTTACTCCAGAACAGAATTACATTTCAAATAATATATATCACATGGACAAGAGTGCCTTAGAGCAAAAACTACTTAATTACGAATAGGCTACAAACTTATGTATAGCTCCTCCAAAGTACGTCTCCGCTCAGCCTCCGTGCCTCTACAGACAGCCAGGGGTGTCAGGACCAGCCATGCTCCCGACAGATCCAATGGCAAAGGTTACACTCAACTTAATGGCACCGGGTTCAAATCCTAAGGGATACAACAACTACAAAATGCATTTGTCATATGGACCTTATGTGATTTTTCTCTCTTTTTTTTTCCTTCAGGGTACTGGGGAGAAAATGCCTCTTCCTAAGGGTTAATTCCCAAGTGGTAACTGCTAATCAACGTGTTTGTGTGCTTAACATAAAATGCTACAATTCCTTAAATATTACATACTGTCAGCTCACTCACAGTTCATGAATATTTGAACATATTTTAAGAAAAAAAAAACCAAGTCTAATACTGTCCCCCTCATTGTCATTATTGACAGAGATTTATTAGTTTCATTTTGCAAGTTTTACTTTAGGAAGGGTGCTAATATCATGTATTATGACAGTTCACACTGAAAGCAATTTTCCATAAAAGATGTTACAATGACCCCTATGGAACTTGTATAATTTCATAGTAGATAGTCAAGTGCACAAATAAACATGTTTACAAGAGTTATCCTGTTAGCCTGGTTCTTGCCCTCTGAAACCATTATGTGCTATTTGTGGAATCTTAAAATTAGTACAATTGTTGATATCACTTACGTTGTTTCTGGCATTCTGCTTTAAGAAAAAAAAAAAAAGCATATTTATCATTTAGCTTTGGTATAATCTGCAATAGGTTTTAACAACTAGAATATATTCCAACCCCTATATTTTCCACAGCTGTGAAGTTTACAACGATGTAAGAAGTCACTTTATCAGAGAGGAAATATTACAAACACAGAAAAAAAGTTGAAGACCCAGTTTTCTCTTTAATCCTCTGGGGGTAAGCTATGAAACAAGCAGTCGGAAGAGTGAGGACTCAGTGTCATGAGTGGTGTGCATACTTGTACAATAATACGGGCACAAAAGAGATTGTCGCCTTTAGTACATGAGGGTCACTAGAATTTATTATTATTATTACTTTTTTATTGTGTTTTTTTTTATCCATGCACCTTTATATTTACTTGCATGAATTTACCACAGGTTCATAGTGGCCTTTGCCATTTTAATGCTTACAGAGCCTAAAGCTTCCAAAATGCCTATCTGGCCTGTACATATTTCATTAAAAATAAACTCTATATAATAAATAAATATATAAAATAAATAAAATGTTGCCTTTGGAATTTCTATAAATAAATTTAACTTTTTATTTTTATTTTTTTTACTAAGAGGTCTTTGCTTTAAACTCAGTGGGGTGAGACCCAGAGAGCGATTAACTGAAAAGTCTCTTGTTTAAGTAAGACTGCACCCTCCATGCCTTTGTAAAATGCAGCGTACACTTGAGCAGGCCACCAGCCAAAAATCCTGATGAATCAAAGTATGGCAGCTATGCTGATATATGACGAAGTACAACTGATCAAAAATTTAAAAGCGTGTCTATTCCCCAGCATGCATCAGGCCTTCCTCCTCCTCCTCCCCTTGGCTCCTCTCTCTCACGCTCTCACTCCCATTCATCCTCTCCCTTTCTCTCTCTCACACTCACTCTCTCACGCTCCCTCTCGTACTAAATCAAGCGAGTGGGCATAGGCTCTCCTCCAGGAGGACAAACCTTTAAGTGCAGAACAAAATCAGCATGTTCCATCCAAGCCTCCATCATACATTATGCATGCGACAAAGTTTGGCAACAGTGGAGCTGATGTGATGACACAGCTAATCAATAAGAACCCACCGCATGAAACCTTTATAGTGGTTACTTTTTAAGGGCTCAAGTGAAGGAATTGTCTTTGTCAACTTTGGCTTAAAATATCCTTATATAGTTCTGGTACTTTCTCAGGGTCCACTGGTCTAGGTAAAAAATGTGTAAATTTTTGATGCCGTTTAGTCCTAGTCCCTTCTCTTGGAGTCCCATCTTTATTTAACGCAACGTAGTATCGTCTTCCAGTGTCCACGTGTTTATATAGATTTGATGAATATGTGTTATACCAGTTTTCTTCAAACTGCTCTCTGAATACACACTCCTGGGTTAATTTTTCCTATGGAAAGAAAAGAAAAAGCAGTAAGGAGATAGATAGCCACAAAAATAAGCTATTTTTAAAAGAATTACTATTTTCATGGCTTGAAATCTGTACCTCCTTGCTCAATTCGCAAAATGAACCATTTCAATATTCCTAGTTTTAGCTAAGTAAAGCTGCATTGCTGGCTATTTCATTAAGCAGTCACAAGGGTGGATAACTCTATGTGAAGCAAAAATGATTCTCCAAAAGCCTCATTGCCCAAATCAAAACAGCAACAACAAAACTGAAAACAGATATTTTAATTTCTGATCATTCCCAAGCAGCTCACAAGACATTACTGGACTTCTATAACTAATTGCTTCAATCGTGAGTGCAGGCATTCAGACAAACAGATATAAATAAAGAAAACTAGAACTGGTTTGCAGGGCTGTAATACAATTTAGGGCCTTAAAATCTCTATGTCCTTTCATTGCATGGAGAACTTGGTACATTTCATTAATTTAAAAAGATAAAATTTACTACCCTTCGTTTGGTTTATTATTTGTAGCACGAAACCACAACCCAAGAGAGCTTCAAACAGGAGCACAAACCCCACGTGCCGAGATGAAGTTAGGCAAGGAAACTCCTCCAGGCTTGCTTTACTAGGGTTGTCCTCGTGTCCTGTCCTACTGATGGGACCCACTGAAGACATCAACCATTCATCAGATCCCCCTGCCACAGACTCCCACTCCTTCCAGTTCACCTACTTGTTCAGTCTGTGTGTGCCCCTCTACATCCTTTTGGTCTAAATAGATGGGGTTTGCTTAAAAAGCAGCCACCTGATAACCAGATTCATTTTAGGAAGGACTCACACAAGTGACTGAGTAAGAAGACTTGAAAAAAGGTGATGAGCTCTAGCATGGCAGAGCTGATGGAAAGCTGGGAAAAATAAGCCTGGAAATAGTCTTTTCAGCTGGCACAAAAAATATAACAATGATAATTTAATACATTTTTTCGTAACAAGAGTTCTCACTTGAATAACACTCACATCTACCAAATTTAGCTTCCAGCTGAGGATCAATTTCTAATTATTACAAAGCTCCACACAACGCAGACTTCTGTGCATGTGTTTTATAGACATTAAGTCTTAAAACAGTCCTTTTAGATAGATACACAGAGAGGGAAAACGGAGACCAAGGCCCAGATGCAGCAAAGCATTTATGGCACCTAAGCCGTAAATGTGTGCCTGAACACAACTAAGGAGCCACAGCTCAAGTTCCAGTGCCCCCCAAGAAGCCACCATCCATGGCTTAATCCAGGAGCCTCCCAAAACCCACCATCACCGAAGCTTGCAGCTTGCCCTGGGGCTGCAGGCACCTTTGGGGCCACTTCTGCTGCTCGGGACTCAGCTCACAACCCTTTCCCAAAGCAACATGCTTCAGCCCAGATGTTTTGCTGCTGCTTTGCATGGCAAGCACGCTGCTCCCAGGGTAGAGCTCTGCAGCCAGCCGGGGTTGGGGACCAGGGTCCCAGCCCGGTCCAAGGAGCCCTATGCACCTTACAGGAGTCACCCAGGAACCATCCCACATGGGGAGAGCAACCCCTGCACACACGGGGAGAGCAAGCCGGCACCCCTCTGCACCCCTATGATCTGGGTACTGGGCTGCAAAGCCAGGGTCCTCCTCAGTGCCTAAAGGTTTGGGATTTGGAGGTTTCTTCTAAATTCAACCTGTGGCAACTCCAATAGGCAAGAAAGGCAGCAAGCAAGCAACTTCTGACTTTCTGTCTGATGGGCATTGGGAACCTCTTCACCCCTCAGAAAGGAGAAATCCACTACAGGACCGGGTGTGGGACGTTGAACTCTTGAGTATTCACTACAGCAGTGGCCACGTCCCTGTGTGGACCTGGGTGGCTGCAGCTTGCACAGTCGCAGGAGCAGCCTGTGGTGGAGGAGAAGATGGCACTCCCATCCCTCGCACTCTCTCCTGCACTTCGACCAGGAGACTTCCCTCCCTGTGGGTCCAGCTGAGCAGCATGTGTGGAAACGTGAGCATGTGTGCAGGCCCGCTGTATATAACAATTTATTTTAGAGGTGTTTCTGACTATAACATTTTTAATGTGCAAAGTAGCTCAAACACAGCAACTTTTCCATGTCATAGGGAAAAGAAGCACAAATCTGCTTACATTAAATCCTCATCTATGGGCCAGATCCTGCAACCTCCTATTGATAATTGCCTCTATGTCCTTTGACAGCTAGAAACTGCAGCAGTAATGAATATTACTGGACCTCAGCATCAGCTGAAAGTTAGACACATTGCAGTAGCCCCCTTGTACAGCCTCAGCCTACAAACTATTATAAAAATTATTCAGCTGCTATAAAGATTATCTTTAAGTAGAGCTTTCATTAGTGTTTTATTCTGCATGAGGTTTAAAATCACTTTTTTTGCTTTAAGGCAGAAGCAGATGCTAAGGGGTATTATATGCTGGGCCTACAGGTCCATGGGGAAAGAGAAACTAATTCAAATTGTTTTCCTGCTCTCAGAAGGCAGGAACACATGACAAGCACTGCAGAAGCACTCCCTGCTAAAAATAGCAACATTTTAGGAAGATATTTCAGTCCTGTCTTGAATTCATTAATTATTCACTTCATCTGCATTTTTTTTAGCATCATCATAAATTTCTATCTTTGCAAGAACAGTACTTCCCCATGCCCCAAAGGAGAAATTTTAAAATAGCCTCTCTTTATCTGGCAGGTTTGATGGATCATGACAGTGCTGTGGTACACTTAACTAGAAGACCTTGAATAAGGGCGTTTGCATTGTACTGCACTCTAGATGAGTTCAATGGATTTGAAGCTTACAAATTTAATCTTTATTTTACAAGCTTATCCTGTTTTTACTTTTCATCCTCTTACAACACAGCTACATCTCTTTTGTCCTTCATCAAAATTCTCAGAAATTCATGTGTAGACAGTAGGCAAATACTTCAACATGAACTTGACAGAGCAATCGGGATGCAGCTTCAGATTTGTAGGGGCACTAATAACCACACTTTCAGAGAAGTGAAATAATTTCTTTATAAATTTATCAAACCATTTCCTTCTAGGTCACCTAGAAATTCTGGTTGTAGTCGGAGACCACTGGAGTAAATCGGTGTCGGCGACTTTGGATCAGGCCCTGTGAATAATGTGGGGATCAAAACCCCAGCATATCCTTCTTCCCATGCCCCGGGAATGCCCATTATCCTTACGATAACGGCTCACCTACTACCACGACAGACAGAAACCAATACCCACTAGGATGGTCATCTATGTACCACCACAACACTACTTAACACTAGTTTACACTCACATTTTGAGCACACATGCCTTTATTTAAGCCAGAAATTAGCATAATACAGGGGTGAGGCTGGTCCATCCTGCCAACAAGCACCTTCTTGCCTCACCAGTTTAGGATGGGAAAGTCTTGCTGAAAGCCAACTCTCCCAGTATGGGAAGGAGATGGTGTTTCCTGATCACAAGTGACTTACATTTCCCCTTCTGGCTGTGACTTTTAGAAAGCCCTTGTACGCACAGTTGAAAAGCAAGATTTAGCCCTAGAATACAGCAATTTTTCCATACTGTTATTCAAGCAACTGATTTCTCTATCATTTTTCCAGTGCCAATATTTCCTTGCACCATACTTAATGTCACTAGACATCTTTGTGGAAGGCTGACACAAATACCAAACATACCCAGCTGGAGCAGCTGTGGAAAGTAACCTGCATTCCTGTGAAAAGGGAGGCTGCCTGCCTTGATCAAATCATTTAATTCAGGGGCCAAATAAGGAGGTGACCTCAAAATTATATAAATCAGATGTTGCACCACATCCCACATGTTTTCTATGAGGACTGTTCATAGAGTATTCCACTACAAAGTGATTGATTCTCATTTTACTGCATTTCCACGCTTTACCTGTTTTTTTTAACCTGTTATTTAACTCGGAATGTTCAAATTGGACCTCGCAAGGTCCTGCACCCGGGTCAGGGCAACCCCCAGTATCAATACAGGCTGGGGGATGAAGGGATTGAGAGCAGCCCTGCCGAGAAGGACTTGGGGGTACTGGTGGATGAAAAGCTGGACATGAGCCAGCAATGTGTGCTCACAGCCCAGAAGGCCAGTCGTATCCTGGGCTGCATCCAAAGAAGCGTGGCCAGCAGGTCGAGGGAGGGGATTCTGCCCCTCTACTCTGCTCTGGTGAGACCCCACCTGGAGTACTGCATCCAGCTCTGGAGCCCCCAGCATAAGAAAGACATGGACCTGTTGGAGCGGGTCCAGAGGAGGGCCACGAAAATGATCAGGGGGATGGAACCCCTCTTCTGTGAAGCAAGGCTGAGAGAGTTGGGGTTGTTCAGCCTGGAGAAGAGGCGGCTTCGGGGAGACATTCTTGCAGCCTCTCAGTACTTAAAGGGGGCTTATCAAAAAGATGGAGACAGACTTTTTAGCAGGGCATGTTGCAACAGGACAAGGGGGAATGGCTTTAAACTAAAAGAGATTTAGACTAGATAGAAGGAAGAAATTTTTACGCTGAGGGTGGTGAAACACTGGGACAGGTTGCCCAGAGAGGTGGTGGATGCCCCATCCCTGGCAACATTCCAGGTCAGGTTGGACGGGGCTCTGAGCAACCTGATCTAGTTGAAAATTGCAGTGGGGGGGGTGGACTAGATGACCTCCAAAGGTTCCTTCCAACCCAAATGATTCTATAATTCTATTCTATGATTCTAAATAATTGAATTGTGCAAAGATGCACATATCCCAAGGGTGGAAACCTAAGGCAGATTTAATTCAGAAGCCTGCTAACACCAGGTCAGTGTTAGCAAGCCCAGAACCCCTTTCCCTTCCTACATTCTCCACCATCTAACGAGGGAGAAAAATAATTATGTTATCCTATTTCCAGGTAGATTGATTAAAAGTGAGATTGTAAATTAACAGATAGTTACAGCCATCACAATGGAAGATTTGCCAGCTTGTTTAAAATAGATATCCCGGTGAAGCAGCTAATTGGAAATAAGTGGAAATAGGCAAAACACATGTACACTGCCCAGAGAATGGTTTCATGACTCTGAAGAATGGTAAGACATTTGTGCTGCTTAGCAGATGAAAGCACAGTACAGGGTTCTGCATAAAACACATCAACATTCTTTTAACTTTCAAATAACCTTACAGAGCTAAAACTCCAATTTATTTTGTAACCTGACAAAAGGAAACCTCTTCAGACTATCATTCCTAAAATCACAACAAATATATTTCATGTCTAGCTAATTATTCTGTTCTATGCTACGGATAGTTTTCCCTTTTGCAATGTGCTACACTGATTCAATAGAGACACTTCACAAGAAAACACCTAATCCAGAAGTCCAAACAACTATTAACAAGAAGTATATCTGGTGTAGTCAGCACTTCCTACATACCTGCTGCACGTTATCACCATGTTAATCCACCCTGTCTTAATAAAATCATGTTTAAATATATAGTCTCCTAAATAAGTTCATGCAAATCCTCATTATGGCTATATGACATTAATAAAAACTGCATATGTAGTGAAGAGAAACAACAAAAAAAAAACCCTATTATCTTCCAAAGTTGTTTTCTTTGCTGTTCTGCCTACAAACACATTTTACATGCAGTTGGCCCTTCCCATGCTGTAATGTAAACAGCCTCTAGAACATACTACATTCAGCTAATAATTAACACTCATCCAGAGTTGTCATAAATAAAGATGTAGTTTAGCATTTGCCGTGGTGTTGTCTGATCTCCCACGCTAAGCCTGTTAGTCTCTGGCTGAGTGGACAACCTCCAGCCACAATGAGAAGCCAAATACGGGTGTCCAAGCAGCGCCACTTTCCTTTCCAAGTTAGACAGCAGTGTGAGGCAAGCCCTGCACATTGAGTGTCTGACTTGTTGAATGTCACAGAGTTTTCTCTGAACTGTTCTCCAAGCAGTGTTTTTTCAGGATTTTGTTTGTTTAATAATTTGACAGAACATGGAAAAAAAGAAGGAAAAAAAGTCTGCAAAAAGGACTAGCAGACTTTTTTGTGTGTTTGTGTCAGTGCTTCTCCACGAGCACTTCAGAAAGACAGCAGGAAACCCTGCAGGGCTAGAAGACAGACCAAGCAAATAGCCAGGCACCCACACTGCCACTCACATGCATTTCATATTCCATGGCACTTTTTATAAGATGAGGGAAATCAGGCAAGGTGTCCCGGCAAAACCACAGTTGGGCAATTGCATTCTCCCTACCTGAGGTTCACCTTGTACTTTCACAGAGATGGAGTATTCATCTTAGCTTCTCCTCCTAAACTTCTAATTAATTTGTATAAAGTTTTTATTATACATAAATCCCTACTTACCAAAAAAAAAAAAGTGTGACTGTTCTGTACTGCTGCCATGGAGCAGTTATGAGAGTGCTTAAAGATTAATATCTTTCATACAAAAAGCTTGTAAAGTTCTCAAGACCTGGCAGAACCTGGTCCCCTTGGGAGTGTTATCATCAAAAGCCACAGTAGCTACACAGATACAGACACTGTGGTGCTTCCATGTCCTGATGAAGGCAACAGAAAAGCAGAGTTTCCTGAACAAAGCAAGCGGACTTCAGCATCAACAATAAAATCCCCAGAGACTGTCAGTACAGCAGGGATTTCATTGCTTCTCTCTTTTGCCCCACTGCCCCTCTTTTCCCACTCCCATGCCCTCCATACCATCATGGACCTCCTCTGGACAGACCAGATTGGGATCCAGCACTACGCTACCCCAGGGTTGTTTACAGAGCTCTTCTGACATGAGCTGCAGGAGGATGAGATGCCAATTAGGCCTCCATCCATTTTTGCCACTGCCAAATCCACAGCTCTTGCTTTTACTGATATCCACTCCTTTGAGATTTCAAGTTTGCAGCATCTGTCAAGCTTCAAGCATGACCTCCTTGGACATGAAATCATTACAGGAAGAGCAACCCCACTGTGCCTGAGCTCGCATCTGCCAGCACAGGCTGCCTACCAGCAGCCATATTTATGTCCATAAAGGTTTGATTTAGATCTGCCCAGCCAAGTGCATTAGATGAAAACTCATTTTCACCTAAACACCCAGGGTCTGCCCGTGCTGCTGTTGGAAGTCATGACAAAGCTCCAGGGACAGGCCTTGGGCCAAGTAAGCTCTCACAGCACCATTTCTCTGGAAGCTGAAGAGCTTCCTTCTCTGTCCCACAATGGAGCAGGACCGGGATGAAGTCAACTTTTAAAAAACAAACAAACAAGCAGGTGTGTTCCCCTCCCTTCCGTGCCAGCAAGTCTGGGCCCACACTGTGCCATTTACTAGTCACACTTCTGACCTCTATTTTATTTTTGGTTTCCCTGGCACAATCAAGAACTGCAGTCATCAATGTTATCTAAGCATCTAATTCATAACGCTTGGCTGAACCCTTCCAAGAATCAGAAAGCAAGGTGGTATGCAATCTGATACGGGGGCCGGAGCCAATCTTTAAAGAAGACAGGAGAAAAGTTCCCATCAGCTTAAATGGAACTTGGATCAGGCTTGCAATGATAAAAAGGCAACAAATATTTTAAAACACTAAAAGAACTATTTCAGGCACGCCCAGATTTACTGAAAGCTGTAACTTGACCTACCCCGGCTCCCCACTCCACAAATTCTCTTCTATCAAAAGACAACGTGTATGTCAAACCAGGGCTGTTATCCTACAGCTACACACACACTCTTCAGCCTGAAATACTAGTTAAGCTTTTAACCGAATAGAGATTTTTAACTAAAACATGCTTTCCTTAAATACAACTAAGATGGAGCATAGCATCTTAGTGTTTTACCAGTATTTTTTACTTTGTGTTGTGCTTCTCTAAGCACAGAATGCTGGGTTAAAGGAAAGAGCCCTCCTTTGGCAGAAAGTGCTGCCTTTTGCAGGAGCAGCTGAACTCACACGCTGAAAGACATTATAAAGTGGGTGATAAAAAGTACTTAATCTGCATGAGTCTCTACACTCCGTGAGTACCACCCAAACTGGATTTATCCATTGCTAGAGAAGCACCTTATCCCTCAGCTACAAAGTGTCATAAAAACAGCAGAACGCTCAAGGCCCTTTATAAAACACTTTGCCACAGGGACCAAATAATTATAATACATATGTAGTGATAAAAATGTACGCTATATAAAAGTACTTCATGTTTTATTCTTTCAGCAAGATGATTTGATCAAGGACTGATGAACAAAAGCCCATCTCTATATTTTGTTATTGTTTTTATGTAAAGCTACCTGCTAGGTTCTAGCTCAGAGGACAGGGACATTACTGACCAGAGTGTCATTCTGGATGGGGATCATCAAACAAACATCACAGACTATCACATTTTGGAAAGATCCAGTCCTCCTCGCTGAAATGCCAAACATCCACTGGAGTCTTGGAAACCAATAAATTTGCCAGAGAGATTTTAAAAATCTACAGTGCTTTGGTGGGCAGTGCAGCAAAGGGCTGGTGGTACTCTAAGATCTTTACTCAGCAGGACTTGATTGCATATTTGGTTTCAGTTGTTTAAAAATGAGGCCTTTTAATTTCCCATCTTTTTTGGACACAAAGGAAGGCCAGCTGCTGCTGAAGAAAACATGTCACATTTGCCCTTTTAGACAGCAGTGCTCCTCTGTTGGCAAACATTTCTTATAAGCAGTCTCTCCAGAGATGACTCTTTGGACACTTCCCCCATTCCTTTTCCTAGAGGCAACCCCACCATGAAATAATGGATCTAGATACACAATTTTTAGTATTTCACTTTCTGAGTAGGACAAAAAAGATCTCCCTAAGATTTCTCAGAAAATCCACATCTTTGGTGCTGCTATGCCCTGACTTAGGTTCTCAGTGATACAGCTGACCCAGCCTTTGGAAAACGCTGGAGGAAGTTGGGTGGCTCTGCTCCTCCACGAGCCCCCTACTCCTCACACACACATCAGTGGAGCCTGTCTTTCAATGGGTCAAACTTTAGCCGTGCAGTTAATTTCAGCTTTAATGAAAGAAGTTGTCAATCTGTCTGAAAAAAAAAATAGATGTATAATAACAACTTCAACAGAATTGGTGATTGAAGAGCTCAAAGACCAGGCAGTTGGTCTACCAGGTACCAGCAGCACACAGACCTTCCAAAGAATTCAGATTTTTAAAGTATAAAGGAAAAAAACCTGATGATTTGGTATAAGCTTTACCACATTTGTATTTTCTAAGATGACTCAAAGGATTTTCCTAAAGTCTTCCCCAATAAGTTTCCTGTTCTGAGTCCAGATTATACACTAGATGCTGTCCTAGGGAAGGCATCAGCAGGCCAAAATTCCCTTGCTATTCAAAGGCAATAAACATTTACATGTTAAAAGACTGTCTTTAGATTGCAGACTCTTACAGGCAGGAACCCTGTCTAGATTTAGGTTTTTTAAATGACGAATACATAGAATCATAGAATCATAGAATCATTGAGGTTGGAAAAGACCTCTAAGATCATCGAGTCCAACCGGCAACCCAATACCACCATGCCCACTAAACCATGTCCCTAAGCGCCTCATCTACACGTCTTTTAAATACCTCCAGGGATGGGGACTCCACCACTTCCCTGGGCAGCCTGTTCCAATATTTCACCACTCTTTCAGTAAAGAAATTTTTCCTCACGTCCAATCTAAACCTCCCCTGGCACAACTTGAGGCCATTTCCTCTCGTCCTATCGCTAGTTACTTGGGAGAAGAGACCGACACCCACCTTGCTACAACCTCCTTTCAGGTAGTTGTAGAGAGCGATGAGGTCTCCCCTCAGCCTCCTTTTCTCCAGGCTAAACAACCCCAGTTCCCTCAGCCGCTCCTCATAAGACTTGTTCTCCAGACCCCTCACCAGCCTCGTTGCCCTTCTCTGGACACGCTCCAGCACCTCAACGTCCTTCTTGTAGTGAGGGGCCCAGAACTGAACACAGTAGTCGAGGTGCGGCCTCACCAGTGCCGAGTACAGGGGCACGATCACTTCCCTACTGCTGCTGGCCACACTATTTCTGATACAGTATTCTCTACTGAATACAGTAGAGCTCTTACCTTGATCGGGGTCTGCTGACACAACCATAAAATTAATCGGTGGTTTTACAGGAGCAGGTCCAATCCTGCTTCCATTAAAGTCAATAACATTTCAACCGTGATAGAATCAAGTCAAAATTTCTCCTGAGTCACAGTTACAGTGCCTCCATAATTGTGTTAAATTTGAAGAGTAAAATTTAGCAGATTAAAGATGCACAGCCTGGGCCAGACCTCAAAAGCATGCAGCATCCACACCAGAAGCTACGTTTTTCCTCAGCAGCAGCCGTGGAACACAGGTATAAAATCTGATCTTCAAACCAAAAGTAACAGCAGAGGTCTGCCTTTATAAAAGGAATGAAAAAGAAACCAAAGGGCTTTATAACAGGGAGGAAAAATGGATTTGCACTGTAACAAGCTTTATTTCTTAAGCTTTTTGAATGCAACACAAATGAACTGCGTTACTGCACATCACCAAATCAGCCTGAGCACATTCAAACTGCAAAGCAAATCTCAACCTAGACAGAATCCCTAATGAAGTCCCCGCAGGGCAGACTTTTTCTACTCTGTCTTTGAAAATGATGAATGGTAAAGTGGGAAAGAGTGCCACGTTCACATCCCACTGGCTCCTGAGTCAGAAACAGAGCACATCAGATCTTTATCTGATACAGCGAATAATCCCCAAGCATATCTCAGTATGTCACTGCTGATGATGCTCTTCAACATAGTATTCTCAGATCAGCTGAAGATGCTGAACCTTTTCACACCTCCATATCGTTAACACAGCTGGCTCCAGAAACATTTGGGGCTGCAGCAACTGGGGAGCTACACAACTGCAAGGAAGTGAATCTGAAGACATTCAAACTGAACATGCCCAGCACTTGCTCGCTGGGTAGGATTCGGGTTTGCGATGCAGTTATGCCACTCTAACTACCTGCTGCCGACAGCGCCGTACTCAACCCCTCTCCCATCCCGCACTGCAGCTGAATCCTACACTGAGCGCTAGTCCTTGCCCAAACAGGCAACAAGCCAGTTCAGGGAGCTAAACTGGCAGAGAAGCAACCCTACAAAAAAAAGGCAAGCTTTCTTCTGTGGCTTTAAATCCCTAAATTAGCCTCCTGACAGGTCAGATGAGTGCTGGTGTCAGAGCAAGGAAGGAAGCAGAAGCACACAGTGGAGGCAGGGAATCAGGACTACCCTTTCTGGAAGGGGGTTTCTGCAAGGTGTTAGATCACCTTGGCTGCCTCCTCAAGCAGCACCTCTAATCTCCCGGTTTTGTAAGAATACAAAATTCCACACATCTTTGATTAGGGGAAAGCAAATCATTAAATTACAGTTCGAGTAGGATCTTGCTTTACAAAAGCTTAGCTTTATACACACATACATATATATATCTCATTTATGTAGGAGATATTCTAACACTTTCCTGTCCCAGGCATGTAGTGAGAATCCAAGTTCAGCACAGAATTGCAGACCAAGGTAAGGAGATCACTGAGGGTTTTCTCTCATATAAAATTATCCTCAGACCTAGTAAGCATCTGGAATGAAGTCCTCTGAGGAAAATCAAAGACCTGAGGAAAAGTGTAATATCTATCCCACAGGACAATATTAGCAGGTATCCCTCTTTGGTGACAGGTGTTATAATCTGTGAAATTCTGATTTAAAAAACAGACTGAAGTTTAGTTTAGTAAGAACTGCAGTAGTTTCAGTTTCACACAGAGCTTTCTCCCAGATTACCCAGTGTTAAGTGTATGGATTCACCTACCAATTCTTCCTATATCAGTACCCACATCTCAAAAGACCTTTATTTTCTACAGAGTCCTTCATACCTTGCTATCATTTTGCTGACTGGGTTGCAGTTCCTGGTACCTGTGAGGAACACCATTTAACAGTACCCAGCTTTCAGCAAGGCTGCCCATCCAAATTCAGACCCATTCAAACCAATTCATTCTTGTCTCTATTTCAAGGACTTTTTTTCTCTCCTTGGCGTTTACCTCAGTGTATTTACAGAGGCCAAGAGCGTACCCTCTCAGTTTTCATTCTGCAGGCTAAATAAGCCAAGATCTTTAGACCTTATCATTTGATAGTCTTTTCATCCCTCTGAACAACCCAGTAAGCCCTTTCTTCACCTGTTCCTGTTTCAATTCATCTTTAACACAAGTAACCATAACTGCTCTTTGCATTTAAAATGGATCCTACTACTGCTGTATGCAGTTGCACCGACAGAGCTCTCCATGAGCCCCACATGTAAATATTTTGGGCACTTTAGGTCACCAAGTCCCTTCTGTGAGGCAGCCTTCTGTGCTGAAAATACTTCCCAGCTTTGCAACATCTGCAAATTTCAATAACATACTACTATTTTTTTATGACAAGATGTTGAATGTCCCTAATAAAAACAGGGAATGAAACCAGCCCAAGGACCAATCCATAAAAACTCCACTAATAGCTTCACTCCAGTCTGATGCTTTTCAACACTCCCCACTGCTGTCTTCTCTTCAGTTCTTTCACCATCTATCATACAAGTCTACTAACACCCATTTTACCCACTGTAGCAAATGCTCTCTTCTGCTGGGTCACACCTAACACTGCCGTGCAGATCAGCACAACCATAATTCCAATTTCTAGAAAAAGAAATTCCCACCAAAAATAAAATACTAGGCTTGCCTGAAACTATTCATCCAACTTCAGTACACCCATCTTGTATGTACTTTCAGGCCCTCCTCTATTCCTTCATTCAAAAGCGTGTTTCTATGCCCCGAGCACAACCCAGGTCAGACTGACAGCCCTGCAGCTTCCTAGGTCGTACCCCCGGCCAAATACAAACCACACAGCCGGAGGTCCACAAACACTCGAGGCTGGCAGACACCTGCATTGCCTTGGAAAGAAGCAATCCCTTCCTCACCCGGGCTTGCTCTCACCTTTGCACCACATCTTGCAGTGACCTGGAGGGGAACCACTGTGGCTGAAGACAGCCCTTCTGCTTGGCCAGATTGTTTTCCAGTTCCCTGCTTCAATTCACTGGGCAGCAACAGAAACACTTGTGCCAGCAAAAGGGAGGGGATGGATGGTTGGAGGGAAAATAGCAACTTCTTTTAGCAGTGGTGTCAGCTGCCCCCGCTCCCTTTGTTCATCACACGACAGGGAATCCCCCAGCCCCGTATTACCACCCCAAGGAGTCTATCAGAAATACTGGCTAGCCCAGTTAGCAGCCACATTCAGACTATATTGCATTTACACTCCTGCCTGAATACACCATGTTTGTAAAGAGTCCTGTTCCCTTTTCATTTATATAGCTTAAAAAGTTTTTGCCTTATATTTTAGTACATGTTTCAAGGCCCCAGTCAGCTTTATTGCAGCAATTTCCATTTTATCCCTGTGCTTCTACACCTCTAAGACAAGTGCTTTTTTGCAACCTGCCCTTCTCCGATTCCTCACAGACCCTCTGCCAAGCGCCCACAGCCTATTAGTCTCCAAATCCTTCCTGGCAGTTTCACCCGTGCTGGGATACCGTTTCCACAGGATTTCTGCACCTCTGACAAAGTTTCAAGTTTCCTTCACATTCCGAGCCCTAAGCACCTTTTTGAACTGGTCCTCTTCGGATCCCAAAGTTTGCCCTTTCAAATTAGCTACAGGCCTGCTTCTTGCAACTCTTCTGCTTAAAGTGGATTTACTAAGGAAGACAAGAGTTGCTGTTACTGCTAAAAGACACCATCGCATTTTTGATTACGGGAGTGACAGGTTTTCCTGAGCAATGCTGCTCGTGCGGAAAGCCTAACCACTCCTTGCAACTCAGCTGCCCGAGGAACTGCCCTCTGCCTCTCCACCATTTGTACCATTTACCAAAAGGCACTTTATTATTTTACATACAAGCAGAAGGGTGTTAAACCTGCTGCTGTAGCCGTTATCCCTCCTGGGATTTGACCACTCTCAGCCTAGAAGTCTGCATCTTCACTCAGGGAAACTGCATTTAATTCTCCCTCCAAAAATTGTACGCTGCAATTGTCCTGTTTCCAGGCTCACCTCAGCCACAGGCACCTGTGTGTACACTGACAGACAGATAATCCAGATTAGTAAAAAAAATCGGTCTGAAGCATATGGAATCACTTTAGATCAGAGGTGTTTAACAGGAAAGTGTGAATGATATTGCAGGGTAATTTATTTATCTATCCTATTCTTAGATATCTGTAGTGACCATATACTTGGCCCAAATGTTGTTCCCAACATGCACCTTCAACCTGTTTTTTTCTTCATGTTGTTTCCGTGCACCTTGACCTACCATTTGAAGGGCTGAACAATTCCCTTCCCTTATTTGCACAGGAACATAAAAGGTATTTTCAGAATGCAGCAAAACAAATCCTTACCTACACCAAGCAATTTTCAGTAAACTATGAAAAATTGTCCCTTTTTTGTCAAAAAAACCTTCTGTTCACCCGTCTTTGTAACTACATAGTCCTTCCAGGACTATGGGGACCCAAATAAAAGCACAAAACACTGCAGGTGCAGCCCTGCTGGGACAATAAAGAGGCATATCGTCACCTCCCTCCACACACTTACTGGGAAAACATGTTTCTTCAAGGACACTACTCTCTCTCTCTCTCCCCCCCCTCTCTCCTCTCCTTCACTCTCTCCCCAGTAGTTTTAGGAGCAAAAGGCAGGTTTAGTGTCCCAAAAACATTGGGACAAACAAGTTTTCAGTTAATTTTTTGAAGGACAGCAATTTATTACCTTGTTATAAGCAGTCCTAAAACTCACTTCGCTGCACACACCCTGTAAGTCTGAAACCCAGAGGTGAGGAGCCTCCCTCCCTGGCTCCAGATCTGGGCTTTTCGACTCTGTCCCTCCTGCTCTGTGGCGACATGAAGCCTCTCTCTCTCTACCCTCCCCTCCCATCTCCTTCCAAGCACTCCTAGCCCTCTCCCCCTTTCCCAACAACTCCACCATCTCCACCTCTGCCTTCCTCCTCCCCCCTGCACAGCTCCCCTTGTAGCTGCTCCAGATTTTCCAACTCCCAATTTTCCTTCTAAGCATCCAACCTGAGCTGCCTTTTGCCACCCGCCAAGGACACAGGGAGCAATGGAGACACCAGCATTTCATAGAATCATAGAATCATAGAATGGTTTGGGTTGGAAGGAACCTTTAAAGGTCATCTAGTCCATCCCCCTGCAATGAGCAGGGACATCTTCAACTAGATCAGGTGGCTCAGAGCCCAGTCCGACCTGACCTTGAATGTTTCCAGGGATGGGGCATCTACAACCTCTCTGGGCAACCTGTTCCAGTGCTTCACCACCCTCATTGTAAAAAATTTCTTCCTTATATCTAGTCTGAGGAGAGGAGTGGGGCAGGTCCGTGTCCATGGGAGATTTGTGGGGCAGGGATGCCAGCAGTGGGATGTAGCACAGCTCTCTACTGCAGGAGAGCCCAGGACAGCAAGGGCAGCTGAGGCGAGGGTGTCCCATGGTCCTGCTGTGCTTGAGGTAGCACAGGACCACCTCAGAGGACAGCCTGCAGTGCAAACGAGGGGCACCCTGTGGTGTGGGAGCTCATCACTGCCTGCCATGTGGGTGCCAACTGTTGATATTCCCAAAGGCTGCAGTGCAGGGCAGCGCAAGGGTGGGGACAGCCCATGAAGGCATGAAGGTCATGGGACTGATCAGAAGGACCTCCCTCACTCCATGGCATGGCACCGAGAAGCACGGCTAAGACACATTTGCTAACACTCTTGCCCAAGGTGTTGGCAAGAGCCATTTGGCACTCAGGAAGGAAAAAAATCTTCGTGTCTTGTCTTAACACCCTTCCGGTCCTACCTGTAGTTTGGATTTTTCCTCCTCTCCAGTGACAAGCACAGTAGCTGTTGTGAAACACGATGAGTCATAGCTACAGGCTGCAAGGGGAAGGCAAGGTAAAGGGAGAGCAGGAACAGAGAGAGATGGGAGGGAAAGCTGCTGTCACTAACCGGCCTCCAAGTCATCGCTATGTAGCTACCACTGGCTTCTCTGCAGTACCACGTACATATATCTTCAGCTTTCCCTGGCTAAATCTGTGGGATGAAGATTGTTATATGTTGTTATGTTATATGTTGCTGCCTGAGAGCAGCATAAAAGTCACTGTGTTCTTTTAACCAGAAGATGCAGTAGGAACTGCCTCCTGTAACAGTGGCAAGTTGGGAAGAGTTTGTCAGGCAGCTAATCTAGGAGGAAAGCAGCACTTTGAGAAGGCCAAAAGGAACATGTCTGGATCAAGATACACTGAAACTGCCTTTACTGTTGCCTTTCATAAAAATTGGCAGTGATCACCCATCCTGGCTGCTCTGCTTTGCCATATGTCCCATCTCCAGTGGCACCACAAATACGCTGGGAAAAATCTTCCTGTGCCAAATGTTTCAAACACAAATATAGAAGGATAGAAGTCTTTTAGGTCACTGATTTGATTCACACCCAATATATTTTTCATGCAGTAATTTGAATATAAATATGATAGTGTCATAGACACGGGGCATCTATTCCGGCAGTGTCAAGTGCTGCAGTACTGAATGCCTGCAGAAACACACCTGCTTAGATCCACAATGTTGACGTAGAGCAGGACCAAGTATTTCTTAGGTTGCTATTCAGTTGTGCATGGGAAACGGTTTTCCCACCTTAGAAAACACGTTCACAGCCTTGTAAGTGTACCTGCTCCATGACAAAGCTAGTGCTATTCATGGCCCTTAGTGAAGAAACCAAGACAGAGGGACCCACCTCCCAGCACAGGCAGCACAAGGACAGCTTGCTGGTGCTACAGAACACTTCAACTCAAGTGACCACTTCGCTTAACTCAGGTGAAAAACTTGAACCTCAGTCTATCACATATCAGTCTCAAAACTAATTTCAGTTAAAATGATCTTCTCTCTCACCAGAAAGACAATTCTGTCTGGCAGAATTGTTCTGGTTCAAACTGCAATATTTATTCCCATCAGAGAACTTCATTTTCAATTAATTGCATTTTTTTGACCAAAACCAAAACACCGTCACTTAAAAATGTCCAGCCAATTCTGCAAGAAAATCTGCTCTGAGGCCTGCTTATCTCAGTGTTTCTACGAGAGCTGACAGTTGCTGAAATATAGGCACTAGGATTGCTAGTGTTGACAAGGCTTTAAAGCATCATCATGCTGAGTAGCCATTAGAGGTTATATTTCATTGGAAGTAATGTAATTCAATTACCATCACTCTTTAGTATGTCCCATCTCTGGAGGCTGACAATAAGCCATATCATCCATCAGATTTTAACCTGAACTTTGCATTCTGGCCCTATAGATTGCCAGTTCTCCATTATGAATGGCTTCATATTTTTAGCGTCATTTCTTAGGGAAAAGAGGTTATCCAATTATATTGTACATCCATCTGCCTGCCTGTCTGTCCTTCCTTAGCTTTTCAACCAGTTTCAATCAGGAGGCAAAGGTCTTCAGGAAAATTAAGTTCCTATCAGTTTTGCGACTAATCAGAGGCAGGGTAAAGAAGAGAAATCATTTGCACGTCCCATTTGGGAGTGGTGAGCAATGTAATCCCTGCAAACTGACAATCCGGTGAGCATGGACAGCTAACACTGTCTCTTTCTCCATGCAAGAAACACAAAAGGCTGGGGAATTTGTGCTACTGCAGGGACAGAAGGTCAGGGACACCCATGCCAGACTGAGACACAAACCCCTAGGAAAGCAGGCTCCTTTAGAACTGCTGCTCATGGAATAACTATTTTATTAACGCAGTGAGCTTAGTAATTTACAAAGAATTTCTTGTGCATGTTTCTTCAGCAAAGAATGTTTTGAGTAATTCACTCTGACAGTCAAACATATTGCAAACACAAAATATAAATTGCACAGAAAAGTGATGTAACATTTGCTTTCCCAGGTCTATGCATTTAAGCTCTATCAATAACCACATTTTCTTTTTCTGAATATCTAAAGTGTAGAGTAATTGATTCACTATGTTTAGCTGTTTAAACGATTACTCTTACTGATGATTATCAACATTACTGATTCATATTACTGTTGTTGTTCTGCCTTTTGGCTGCCTAACTGAACCATAAAAGCACTCATGACTTCACCAGTTCTTTATCCCATTCATCAGCTGCACAAGGATTGTGACTTATGACAGCTTACTCACTCCTCACAGACAACTTGTTTACATCTGTCATTGCATCCATTCCCTTTCTCTCTTCCTCTCCATCCTTTCAACCTTCTCCTCCTCCATATTGCCATTTATGCTAAATCCCTTTTCTTTGGCCTTTCCCACTCACTGGTTCTCATCTTCTCTACATCTCCCCTTCTCCCATGTCCACACATTCTCCATCCCAGCCTTGCCCCTCATTCTACCACCTCTTTTTCTGCCTCCCACATACACTGTCACAATCTCTACCTTCTGGCTTCCTCCCCTAGCCTGCTCTTCGCTCAGAAGACAGTCCCCTTCCCCTCTCTACCTTCCCTCTCTCACACAAAATGTTACTAGAAAGGAATCACTGAACCTGGACACTCCCATAAAAATACGTCTGCTGGACCTTGCTGGTCTCGCTTCCTCACACTCTTCCATGGATCATGTATATGGAAGCTGGACTTCCCTCTTATTCCTGTTTTCACCTGCCCACTCATCACCATCTGCTCATGTTTCCTCCCACTCTCACTGCTGTCCCACTCAGTTCCCTCCCCACCCTTTTCCCAGTTACCATTACTCCCCTCTGACACCGGTATCTTCAGCTACACCCAAAGCCACTCTCTATCACTTTAACTCCTTTTTGAGTATCTCTCTTTGCAACGTTTACATCATCAGTCGACCATTGTCACCTTCTCCGTGCTTCTAATGAACCCCAGTGAATACACAGCCTCCCTTCACTTCAGACATTTGCTTACCTTTCGAACCTGCCATCCTTCCTCAAATACAACTGCTTCTCTAGCCCTTGTCAACTTTGGAGGTTGATACTTTACTGCTAGAAGAGGTTGACTTCTACTATTTGGGGAGTTACCTGCTCAATTTCAGATGACCCGTGCCCATGATCTACCCAGGGTATGAACCCCAGCACTCATTAGATGTCTAAAGTATTCCCAGGTAAGGGTCATGCTGCATACACACAAACACACACACACACATATGCAGGTAGGCTGGTTTGCCAGTCTAACCCACATCTGAAATACCAAGTTTTACTCCTCCCTCACACCCATTACTCACTCCTGCTGCCATCCCGCAGGGAGCACCAGCTGAATTTTCAGGACAAGACCACCAAGCCTCTTGCCCTCATTCCTATACTTTTTATAATTTTTATCCACTCCTATTTCTCATTTTCTCATCCACACATGCCACCCTTCACCACCCCCTCTACTTTCTTTTGTCAATTCCTAGAAAGCTCTCTGCCTACACACAAAAGGCAGGAACTTTGTCTCGTTTTAGGTCTCTACTGAAAGGACAGGTTTACAGTACATCCTTTAGTCTTCAGTGACCAGTCTTCTGGCCATCAGTCTCCATTGCTTGTATCTAAATTGTTGTCTGTCTGCATTATTACTCATTCCTGATTTTGTCACCTTTTCCCTCTCCCGTATTCATTATACCACCCACAGGGTCTTGTTTCTAATTAGACTCCAAGATACTTAAAGCAGAAACAGTGCTTGTACAGCACCTAGTGCAACAGGGGCTTACAGGAGCTATCAAGTATTTTTCCCACAGAACATAAGGATCATGACTGCCCAAGACAAGCAGGAACTTACCGAGCCGTACAGTTCCCCTTTCTCATTCATTCCAAGGTAGAGTCCACTGTCGACTCCTCGGATGCTGACCAAGCCCACTGCTATACTGATAAATTCCAGTATACCTATAAAATGCAGGAAAAAACAAACAATGTACACGTTGTTTCCATTGAAAGGGGTTTTTTTCAGATGTGACTGATCCCTGAGCAACAAGCAGCTATTTTCAAAGGTGTTTTCCCATTTTCAGAGTTGTTTGGAGGAATATGAGGAACAAATGAATATATCTTAACATACTTGAACAGTGAAGTCCTTTGAGTGTCTGCTAGAATGATGCATTGCAGACAGCATTAACATACCAAATTAAAAGATTACTCTCAATCTTTCTCATCATTTCTAAACACAACTCTAAATCTCAGTCATATTCTGATTTGCACAAATAACACAAAGAAAAAAAAAACCCAAGTTTTTAGATTTCCAAAATTAACAGTATTAAAGAACCTGTGAAATTTGTCTTCCAAAATAAATTCTGAAAAAATACATTTGAATCAGAATTGTGAGATGAAAACAATGTTACACATGGAACCGAAAGATCTACTTCCAGGCATCAATGAATCAGGAATATGTGGAAAGATTTACTCACAGTATGATCTTCCAGAGGCTTGAGAAATGAAAATCCTTAGTATAGTCCAGAGTCTCACACATTTCTGTCTAGATATTAACCATCTCTCTGGTGTGTTATTTTTTACTCATCTCAAATTTGAAAATTAAAATATTCTAAACCTAAGTAATAGTGTATAAATGATTAAGTCTTCCTGTGCACACAACAGCAAGCTCACACAGACATTTGTGCACTAGAGATAAGAACATTTTGCAGAGAAGCACTGCTTCTGCAGAGCTCCTGAGATCAGCGTCAGCGTGCACGGTACAGCAAGTGTCTGTATCAAATATCAGCTCATCTGGTTCTGAGGGTTTGGGGGTTTTTTGACAGCCTTCCCTGCAAATTGCTTACCTCCTTCAATGAGGATGCTACCAGCCAAACCTTGCATAAATCTAGCAGTCTTGTGGAAAAAAAATGGAAATTGTTTCCTATTTGGGAGTGTTCGTGTAAGACAGTAATGATCTCACAGGAGTTATCCAGCAACGTTCAGAAGCACGCTGCTGTGTTATACTACTTTCTGAGCCACAAAATAAAGCACAGGGTAGCATTTTCAATATATTTTGTGAATTTTCATGTCTAAGCACACCACGTAACTATTTTTAAAGCTTATTGGAAACTATATTTACATGAAATAATAAAATAACAGTATAGTATGTGTTGAGCCTCACGTGGCCAATAAAAAAGCACTTTCATGGATTTTTTGAACAATTAATTTGGCATCTCCCGCAAAATAGTTGAGCACTAATCAATAACAGGCATGAATCACATGAATCTAACACAGCACAAGTTGAAGCCAATAGGGAAAATTTATAGCCAAGCTAATGTAAAGATGAAATGTATTCCCTGTAAGGGACTATTGATCATTACCTTATATATTATTCAGTACTACAAACACCATAGTCTTATTGTTTTGATAACCCTGTTTTAAGACCCGGGCATCTTAAATTATTCTCTACATATGCACAAATCAAAAATACTGGGAGGAAATACTTCGTAATTATGGATTTTTTTTGAAGTAATAAAAAGTGGTAACATGCTGTTTATCTGGTATACATAGTATCTCAGATACAATCAATCCATTGAAACAATTTAAACATCCCCATTATATCTGGACGTGAAATACTTCCAGATTTCTTACTAAGGCTTCTTCTGTAAAGCTTTTACCAAAGTATCATATTACCTGATAAATATTACCAAGCAATTTTAACTGAGGTTAAATCTTATGTTAAGTGTGTAATATACCATACTACAGCTAAGTTAGTAAGTCTGGCATCTTTCTCATCAATATAAATGTAGACTTCAATTGCTGTCCTCATTTCAAATATTTGGGTGCATGCTGCTTAGTGTGTCAAAAGAACAAAAAAGCACTGTCACATCCTATTGTAAGTGCAGAAGATGAATTTAAGGTACTTGGCAAAGCTCATCCACATATTTGAGATCAGAATAGAGACTTGTTCATTTGAAATATTGAAAAGCCTATTCACAGCAAGTTTTATGTGCCATGCTGTTAAGTCCTTCAAAAGATTATCTGGGGCCAAGCATGCAGTCTTACAAAAGTCTTGCCAGTTTAAGGATTGCATGATTTGGCCCAACACTCCTGTGAATATTTTCACTGTATGGTTTCTATGATATACAGATAGTACTTAGGACCTGAACCAGATATTAAAATAGATATTCCTCTTCAAAATGAGGCTGGACCAAATGAAAATCAGGACAGCTCCAAACTTCAAAAGCTAGGGCCCTATTTATAGCTAAAAATGGGGGAGAGAAGAAAAGGAGCGAGGAAATAACTGTCTCAGTACATGGGATGCTGAATATCTTCTTGTCAGACATTGAACATTTTCTTTAATGAAACCACTTCAAGGCAAAGACCCACTCCTCCACAAGGAGGTTAGGAAGAAAGTTTGGGGGAAAGTTGTTCCTTACATGTCCACATCAGCCCTTCACGCACCTTCTTCCACATGATCCAACTTTGACCATGCTGAATGGCAGCAGGACACCAGCCTGACTGTGAAGGCCAGTCCTGCTCTCCTGCCGGTCTCACAGGAGAAAGGAGATGGGTCGTTCACACAACGTAAAATTTCAACTTTCATCTAGATTAGCTCTGGTGAAGAACAGACTTACAGAAGCGTTTGCCTTGGCTTTAAGCAACGAACATCTTTGTAACTACAGATCTTTTTGTTGCTGGTGTTCCACCCTTGGCACATTTTTGTCTTTGGCTATATATAGGCTCTCTTTGTATTGCTGGGTTGAAGCAGTTTAGCTTCCACTGAGCACCCTAACACACCATCAACCAATACGGTAAACAAGCATCTCTGCCAGCCACTTCTTTGTACGACTTATCAGGGAAGCAGAGAGAAGGGAAGCGGCGGAGGACCCGCAGGCAGAGCGCAGGTCGCTGGAGCTGTGCTGCCGTGTGTTTAGCAAGCAATCATTCACCCAGGGAAGAACAGAGGGGCGAGGAAAGCAGAGGCCTTCGTGGCTAAGAAGCTGCCGGGAGGTCAGCCCAGTGATGGGGCGAGGGCAGGGGCTTCCCCGGCGTCCCCCTGCCCCCGACGCCTCCCGCCCGCCAGCCGGGGCTGCGGCGCTCGGCTGAGCAGAGCGCTCCGCCGGGATGCGTCCCGCCTGTCGCAGCTGTCACCGCTCCGCCCGCTCCCCCACATGATGCCAATTAAGAGACGGGAGCGCAGACAGACACAGCCCCCCAGGAGGCAGCAGGGCCCTGCTTCAGTTTCAGGCTCTTACAGCGCCCTTGTCGTCGTCCCCCCCCGCCCCGAGCCGCCCCGCATCCCCTACCCTCTGCAATGCTCAATAGCGAGGGAGACTGCGGGAGCTACTCGGGGCCCTTCCCTCCCCCTAAAACCTGCCCCCCAGTTTCCACTCCCGGGGGCCAGAGCCCTCCGCATGCATCACCCCCTCCCCCCCCGAGTCTGCCGGCTCTCCCCGGAGACAGCACGGGGCGGGGGGGGGGGGGCAACCCCGGCCCCCCGCATCCAGCAGCAGAAGCGGCGGGCGGCCGCAGCCCCCCCCCCCCCCGCGGCCGGAGCCCCCCCCGCGCCCTCCCCGGCCCTGAACCCGCCTCGCCAGCCCGAGAGCCGGAGCAGGCAGGGCGAGTTGGAGAGACGGGAGGGCGGGCGGCTGCGCGGCTCCCGCAGATGATGAACGCAGCGGTTCCTTGTAGCAGCAGGTCCCGGGGAGCGGAGGTCACCTGCTGACAAGCTTTTTTTTTTTTCCTTTTCCTGCACGCTCCTATTTTTTTAATGCTGTGCATGCAGTACTTGTGCTGACGCACAGAGGCACGCCTCTCCGCTGTTACAGAGTTCCTGAATTTACAATGACTCCACTGTCTAGCAAATGCCCTAGACTAAAGGAGACTGCATCAAAAAAAAATTTCTTTTGTCACCCAGGAGAGATAAGGCTTTGATCACCTGAGATCGCATTACGGGGGGGACCGAGCCGGGCTCTCCCGGGGAGCTTTTCTTTCAGAGATGGACATCTTGCTGCAGGAATTGCGAAACGCCAGGGCTCCCAGAACCGGGCGAGTATAGACACACAATATGGCTCGGTTTATTGTATGCAATAGGCACACATCCAACATAAGCATCACAAAAGAATTACTCTTATCTGATGTCACTCCAGAGGTGTGTGAGTGTGTGTGTGCGCGAGGAGGGGGATTCCCACAGGGCAGAGACCAGAGAGGAGTTTACGCGCAGCCCCCGGGGTTTTCTCTTTGTCCTCCTTATTCCTGGAGGAAAACTTCCTTCTGACTCGTCCCCCCGCATACACACACACACACACGCAGGTTTCCCTCACACGCTCGGAGGCCAAGTTAGCCCGCTCTCCCCCGGGCAGCTCCCGAGTTAGGATGCAGACCTTCCCAGGATAATCAAAAGACTTTACAATCACCAAAACCCAAACAGCATCTGCTATTCGGTGACCTCCCGACAAACACAACAGCAATGTCACGGCACCGATACAAAAGCACCAAGATCCCTTCCCCGCCCCCAAATAAGCCGGGAGCCCCGACGCATCCCGTGGCTTTGCCGTGCCCGGTCTGCCCAACCCGGACTGAGCAGGGGCATCACCGGCGCATTCCACGGGAGCAGAGTTATCACAAGGGTGCATCCTGGGGAGGAGAGGGCGATCAAGCCGAGAAGGAAGAAATAAATCTATTTAAAGCCAAGGCGCTGCAAGGGCTGGAAGAGCTGCCCCTCGCAATCGTCAGGTTCCTACAACTGCGGCTGGAAAGCCATTTTTAAAAATAGACGCCGCGAATAATGTGGTCACCGCCGCCTTGCGAAGGGAACAGCTGGCGGCCCTCCTCCGGGGGCGGCGGGGGCCCGCGGGGTGCCGGCCCCCCGCAGCCCCGGCTTGCCGGTGCGCGCAGCGGCGCGGCCGCCCTACACCTGCCGCCGGCCCCGCACCGCGCCCGCCTCTGTGTGCCCGCACCCGCAGCGGGCAGGGGGAAACCTGCGGCTGTAGTTCTGCAGCTACGCACGGCGTCTGCCTGTGCCAAGGAAAATGCCTAGATGCACAGTTCCCCCGTTCCCTCATTGCGCGGCTGCCTAAAACACTTTCCGCACTTTTTCTCGCCAGCAAGCGTGAATATTGCGCCCCCGGGAGAGCCGCGACGCTCCCCCCCTCCCTCCCCCGGGGACCCCGGGCGGGCGGGCGGCGTGGGAGGGAGGCAGAGCCTGGAAGCAGCGTGAGAGTGTCAGGGAGCAGCGGCTGGCGGGGGATGGAGGATAAACCTGCGACCATGCGAGACTCGGCCCTCTCCCTTTCCCTCCCCCCCCCCGCCCCTTCCCTTCTGCGCCCTTTGGAGATCATCTCCTACAACACCGGTATTATCTAAACAGCTTCACAAAGCAATAAAATACAGTTTAGATATCGTTCCACATCTGGCATTAAAATACGAAGAGAGAAAAAAAAATCACCACAAGACCTTGTTTTTACGACCGAATTTAAGTGCTGTCAGGTTGGTTCACTCACAAGTTAACTCCTTCCAACAGCTGGGAGCGTGGCGAGCTAACCTGGCGTATTTTCCTCACCCCTCCTTAAAAAAAACAAAGAATCAGCTCATCCAGGCTGTTTTAGTTACTTTCGTACATTCAATCTGCCGGGCCTTTAACAGTCTCCCTGGCAGCAAAGAAGCTCCAGGCCCACTTGACTCGCGTGTGCGTGTGCATGTGTGCCTGTGTGCATGCACAGGCTCTTAAGAGTGGCCGAAGCCACGAGCCCTCCAGCCCTCGCTGCTGAGTCACAAATAGCGTCCCCTGGAAATGAAATCCAGGGAACGCTCTTTCAAATTCGCTGCCAGCTTGACACGCCACATAGCTGGGGAAAGGCAGGTTTTGGCGCAGGCTTCCCGGCGGGTTACGGGTGAGCACGGACCCCACCTGCGCTCCCTCCTTCCCGGGGCGCCGGGCACCGGCAGCGCCGCACGGCTGCGGGGCCGGGCTCGGGCGTGCGGCGAGCCCCGCTGCGGATCGGCGGGCGCTGCCGGTGAATCCTCGCCGAGAAGCGAAATAGGCTGGGTTTGCAATTCAGGCAGTTACTAAGGCAGGTAATCGGCAGAGAAAACGAAAGAAAAGCCCTCGTTAATTCGCGTACAGAACGACAGCCACTCCCTTCAGGAAACTCGGTGGATTTTAAATTGTAGTGGTTAATGATTAAAAACCCTTTAAACTCGGGAAATCAAATCATTCAGCAGAAACGTCCTGAGCAAAAATTCCACCAGCACCGCCACCACCTCCCGGTACGTATCTGCTCTTAAGCAGAACTTGGGGCTACACACACATCGCTACCAAACACCCGGCGACTTCGGCGAGGGCTCCTGCTCCGCTGCGGTGGTGCCGCTTGTGTACATCTGCAATCCCGGACACATTCATTTTTTCCCTCGGCGGATCAGCCATCAGCACAAACCCCCCTCCCCGCCCGCCTCGCACCCCCCCCCCCCCCCCCGTCGTCGTCGTCGTCCCCCCGCCCGCAGTTCTGCCCCATTATTTCATCACATGACCACTAAAGGGTTAAGGATAATACCTACCAAATCTGCTGTGGTCTTGCCTGGTTCCCTGGATAGTACCATTGGGGAAGATTTCTAAATGAAATCCAGTCCTGCAGTATAGCTGCCTCCGCCTGAGGATCCCCTTTAAATGGTCCAAGTCCGTGACCGCAGGCCCCCTGGGTAGCCCACCTGCCTCAGACTGACCCAGGTGGTCACTTAACAAAACCGGACTATCCACCGGCAAAACGGGCACATTCCCAAAGGGTACTGCATCCTGCACACCGAAATAGTTCCCAACTTCACCTAAGGGAGCCATCAGAAGATTCTGCTTTTAGAGAATAAGAATAAACAATAATGATGGTGCCAAACCCAGGAGATATAAGATTAGGTATATTCCACTCCTCTCCTCTCCCCTCCCTAGCGCAGTTACAGAGAAAATGTTCTTTCTTCAATCCATTAAATGCATAAATAAAAGTAATATTCTGTTTTGACTGGTACAGGTTCAAGGTCAAACCAGTTAGTCTAAGAAACCACCACTTTATACTCACACACTGACATATTTATAAACATATAGATGTGTATATCTATATAAATGCATATATCCCCAGCTCTTAGCAAGCAATACGGTCTTCAGCCCATCCAACTGTAATAAAGAAAAAAATCCGTAGTTTCTCCATTTGGTTTAAGATAAGAATGACCATAGCAACTTAAATACCTAGGCGTTATAGGGATTTTTTTTTAAGATGCACAGGCTACGTCAGGATTTATGGATTCTGACTCCAGAAAGGCATGCGCTGTTTTTACTCTATAACAGACTGCATACATCAGCATGAATCCTGCAAAGGGGGAGGGGGGAAATCTCACGTTGTTGGCTGAGATAAATCCAAAAAAAAAAAAAAAAGGAAAAAAGAAAAAGGAAAAAAAACTTTTGACGTCCAAATCTATTATCCAGAATTCTGAGGAGGCTCAGCAGATGTCCACTGGTTTAGGATTTTTGACGATCCACAAGCAAAGCAGCAACATACAAGTGCTTGTGTCTTTCTTGGCTGGCTCGAAACAGGTGTTGCTTCTGCAGGGCTCCCTGTGAAATGTTGTACTCCAGCACTGAGCTGCAGCTCTTGACTGTGGATCTCCATCCAGCACGCAGAGTGGCGCAGGAAGAGGCATTGGGCTGGGTTTAAGGTAGTCCTGATTGCTGCTGGAAGGATTCTCCGAGGTCCTAGCGCTCAGCCCTACCTGCTGCAATACAGAGCCGCTTCCAACGCTAGGCACGGCGTGGAGCGGCTCTTACTGCTCTGCGGCAGCGCGGCGCACGCAGGCAAATAAATAAATAAGTGGGCGAAACTTTGGGGGAGGAAAAAAGCGGCGCGATGCTAAATATACCGAGCCCGCCCGCTGCGGGAAGCGGGCTCCTCGGGAGATGCCCGCATAGCCCGAGTCCCCCTTGACATTGGCGGGGGGAGCAGGGCGGGCAGCGCCCTGCCAGCGGAGCCCGGCCCCGGCCCCGCCGCTCTGCCCCGCCGCAGGGGAGGCGGAGGCGCAGCCGCCCCGCAGCGCAGCCCCGGCGGCAGCCCCGGCCCCAGCCCGCGGCCGGCCGGACCGCGCCTCAGGTAACCGGGCTGCCGCTGTCCCAAGCGGGCTTGAAACTCAGCTCCGGAAGGCAAACCGGCGGGGTCGCGGGAAGTTTGGGAGCCGGGAGGGGGGGGGTCGTTATCGCCCACGCCGCATTTTTTTCCTTCTCCGTTCCGGCCCCCCGCCCCGACAGCCCGCAGCCCTCCCGCTCTGCCCCTGCGCTGCCGGGGGCGGCCGGGCCGCAGCCGGGTGCCGGGGGCGCAGTTTCGGGGATGCCGCCGCGGGAGCGGGTAGCGCCGGGACCCCGCCGCCTCCGCCGCCGCCCGGGGCGCTCCGGGGGCGAACCGCGGCTCCCCGCGCCCGCGCTCGGCCCAAGTTTTTAAGAGCGCGGTGGAGGGAAGGGAGAGGCGGGCAGGCGGTGGCATGGGGGGAGGCGGGGGTGCCGATGCTAAGTACATGTTCTCCTCCCCCCCCCCCCCCAAGAAAAAAAGAAGTTATTTAAAACCGCCAGGAGAGACCCGGCGAGGGGGGGAGAGGATTTCTGTTTCTTCTTATGATGCCGAGGATTGATGTTACTGTGGTTTTGCCGCGCTCCGATATAGCTGCATTAATTAGCAAAGGGACAGAAAGGTCTCCTGCCTTTGCAGAAGGGTTGCTTGGGCAGAGCTCAAGGACCGGGCACGATACAGAGGCTTGCATGAGGGAGAAGACGGCTCCGGCAGCCCCTTGAATTAAATACACAAACCTGAAGACAGGCTCTTTTAGGGGTGGTGGTGGGAGAGAGGCAGGGAGAAAAGGAGGAGAAACATAGTATCTTGGGGGCTGGGGGGAGAGATTGCATGGTGTGAATGATGATGTGCATCGCTGAGGTGGCGGGGCCCAGGAAGGTCACTGGTGGAGGCTGGAAACAGAGCTCCGGAGAAGGGGAATTTTGCAAGGGTGTTAATTAAAAATAATCGACTCTCTGCATGTCTCCCCTGCTCGGTGGGCATGCGGTGGCAGGGGTGGCTCTCCTTGCCTTCCCCACCACAAAAGCCAGCAGCCCAGCTCTGACTGGTGCAGCCTTTCTGCATCCCTCCACTTGCCACTGTGACTTAACACTTGAGGGAAAGAGACTTCTAGTTTCCACGTCTAGCAGGGAAACTGCAGCAGGGAAAGGCTGTGTCCTGAATCCCCACGGACCTTTAGGGAACTGACACATTCCATGCCAGTGGCGCATGAGCCACCTCTCTTTCATTTGACTCCATCGGTCTTTATTACTATTTGAAGGACGGGATGCAGAAGCTTCAGAGCAGGGTCCCATCATGCTAGTTAAGTACAAACCCACAAAAAGAAACAGCTGCTGCACATCAGTCCATGCATTTCAATGTGCAAGAGCAGACGAGCCCCCCAACCCCAAAGCAGGAAAGTCAGCGCTCTCCGGTAAATAGTTCCACAGCATTTACCCTGTATATCGGGTTTAAGGACACTGCTCACACACGCACACTGGTTATATCAGTGTGAACAACTGCAGAATGACTTGGGAAAAACTGCAGAACTCACCATGTCAAAAATCATTATTCTTTATCAACTGGATCATGGCAGTACCCAGAGGCCCCGTTGAGGGCTCACAGTCCCATTGTGTCGGATACTGTAGACACATGTAATAAGAGAGATGGTCTATGCCCAAGGAGCTTATGATCTTAACCCATGATGAAAGACAACAGGTGTATACTACAGACCCATGGGGGAAGGATAAGGGAAAAGCAGCCTGGAGAATAAAAAGCAACAGGCCTGGCCAATGACAAGTGTTTGGTGTCAGAAGGAAGTTTTAAGGAGATTTGAAGGAGAACAATAAAGGATCTTTATGGTTATTAATGGGAAGGTTTTTCCATGTGTAATGGCTAACTTGGAAGAGAACATAAAATTGCTTGTTAGGAAATTGGACTGCTGAAAAGTGAAGGTCTGTGCCACTGGCAAAGCAGAGGGAATATTGCAGAGTGACTGAGGAGCCTGGTATCTGGTGTGCTCTCAGTCTAGAAACAACTGGGAAAGAGGCTCCCAGCTCCTTTCCAGTGCTTTAAAATTTACATTTCCAGTCCCAGTGAAGAGTATTATATGGAATTTTAATTTTTTCTCTAGTCCAGGCTTCAGTATTGTATTTTCTATCTTGTACTTCACAGCAGCATACCTTATGAAAAATATCTGAAGGTAAAGAAGAAAGTGTTGGTATAGTCGCTTTTTTTAAAGGAACTTAAATGAAAGCTCACAGATTATTGGCTATAGGAAGTTTAATGTTATAAAAGTGTTATCTAAGTTGAGGCTTTGATGTCTGAATTACTCATAAGTATCAAAGCCACACATGAATTATGCAGGACATCCCCAAAATTATACCCATCTGTGAGTAGGTGGTGTTCCAACCCTGCTTCACATAAAATCTATGTGTGATGTGTAATGTCAAACTTAGCCCTTACAGAAGTTTGGCTTTACTGATAGCTGGGGCTGTATTAAAAACCTACACTTTTATCCCCGAGACACTGATGCAGGAACATCCCTACCCCTAGCTCCCCTCTACTTGAGATTCACACCCACTTCCCTTATACCCTTCTGGAATTAAAGACTGCATCTGCCACAGTGAGTCATCAAGAGCTTACTCATCAGCTTTATGCAGGATTTTAACTCTTGCGAGCAGAACTGGTCAGAAGGATCCTGCATTTCTTGAGGTGTTCCTGGCACACGTTCTCCTCATGCGTACCACACTAATGCGGAACCTCTGGCAAGTTTTAGACGTTATGACTTTTTTTTTTTTTTTTAAACTGTTTCACCTGTACTCTGCCAACCAGTTCAGCTTTACTTGAACTTTTCACATATCAATTTTTGAGTGTCATTTAAAAAAATAAATCAGCCTGCCATATGAAAATGGCTTTTTTTTTTTCATTCCCCCAGATTGCATAATTTCACCAAAAGTACAGGATCCTACTCTGGACCTACAATGTATCTAACTCATTTATTTCCCAACCTTGCAGATGGAGAACTGGAAGACTTATATCATTAAAAAGAGAGGTGCTACGACTTTCCCGCGAAACACATGGCATTTGCCATTTTTACTAAAATGTCTTCAGTCAGCAAACTTTTAAAAGCTGCTTTTTTATACATCGAGAATAATATAGAAAGTAATGCTATTTTCAGTTTTCTTTACAAATAAGAATTTTTAGAGGACTTTGAAGCATGATATAAACCTGGATATGATAAGAGTATTAACTCATCTCACCTCACTTGAGGCTGCTACGATGGAGACATCAAGTTCTAAACTACTTGTTCCTTAACGCAGAGAAATAGGAGCAATTTTAGGGCACAAATCATCTGACCTATTCTAGGTGTCTACTTTAGGATGACATGACTCATGCTCTAAAGATGCTTAATTCTTTCTCGTGTATGAAGGGAGCCTATATTAGATGTAGACTTCTACATGACAGAGGTCTAGATAGGACTGGATGGATCCCACCTGCTGCGCTATACACGTGATTCAGCATTTCCCCAGAATGGCTGGTGAGGGCACTAAACTTAATATAGCTGCACAAATTAATTCTCCAAAGAAAACTCATGTCATCTCAGCAACAAAAAGTTACTGAAAGTCATGATTATGAAACATTAGATTGCCTGGAAATAAATAAAATATTTGTGAAAATCTATTAGCCGTGTGATTCAGGTTAACTGGATTAACATAGGAAGCGCCTACAAGTTTAGAAAACTTGAGCTAGCAGAATGTATTTGCTTTCTCACTTCAGAAACTGTAGAAAAAATAGCAGTATTTATGACAAAAAAAAAATTACCTACAAGAATCCCAGAAGACAACATGAAAGGGCCCATTTCCCAGTTCACCAAATTTTCAGACCAGAGGAGTGTAAAACATACAGTTTAGATGGAAAACCCCAAGAAAACATCAGCATCAGTGTCACCATACGATACACAGCCACAGCAGGGTATCTGACATGGATTTCTTATGGCGTTATGGTATTTTGCCGCGTACAGGAATTAGTGAATCTACGTTAAATAAGCATTGGCAGAATATGATCTTTGTGACCGTCCTAGGGAGGGAGTTACCAGGTTACGTGTTTTAAGATATCTTAATTTAATTACAAAAGTAATAACGCCATTATCGGTCAGATACAGTCGAGTGCATTGACACAGGTGTTGATACGGTCTTTTGGAATGCATGTCCTTGTTGGTGATACTTGAAGGTAGATAGGGTGATATAAGTGTGAAAGCTGCCAAATGTTTAAAATTTCTCCGATGTGTGTACTTGTACATGGCTTGTATCTGCTGTTTTTAGTAATGAATTGGTTGTCTATGATGTTGCAAGTCCCTCCAGCTCAAGAGCCAAAGTGCTGTTGATTGGAAGAACAGGGGAAGAAATCAGAGTTGCCACGTGTACAGGTGACCGCAGAGGCCTCCGCATGGCAAGCGATTTGTGTGGCACGGCTCACAGGACTGCTCACTGTGAAAACGGGTCTGCCGCTGCCCACCCTTTGCCTTGTGCACCTTTCCTGCCCAAGCGCACACGGTGTCTAATCAAAGAGGTTTCTGCCTTCTTCATGCTCCCATACTGTTGGTGCTCATTTGCAACTGCAGGCTCGGCAGGGTTTGCCAGCAGGCTGCAGGGTGTCCCTGAGGTTCTTCCTTTGCCTGATGTACTTCCTTTGTAGATAGTTCACTATCTGAAAGGTAAGGCGGCATTCGTATACCAACCAAGGCACAGACCCAGACCATCAGCTGGACGCTACTTACCAATGCTAGACTGGAGCTGCAGCCAGCAACCAGCTCATCGTCACCTCCCTTGGGGCAGGGAGAAGGTGCCTCTTGGCACTTGCCCAGCTCGGCAGGAGCCGGGTGCGTGCCCCGACTTACCACTCTGCGTGCGCTGTGGCAGGCACAGCAGCCCGGTGTACCTTCGCCCCGATGAAGAAGGTGGTCCATGCCAGCTCCATTATGGCTCCACGCCCGCTTTCTGGAATGGCCAAAGGCCTCGCTAGCTTTCCCGATGGAAGCGATTACCTCTCCATCTACGGCACCGTGGCCATCCAGGACATTTCCTCCCGCGTCGCCAAGAGCCCAGGAGAAGGCCTCAGGCCCGCTGCCTCTCGCCGCCTCCAGGAGGCACCTCCGCGGGGGCTCCTCGCCGAGGAGCGGGCGGCGGGGCCGCGCCTGGCTGCCTGCAGCAGCCGTCCTGGGGCGGCCCCCCGCGCGGCTGCGGCGCCGGAACCCGCCGGTGGCAGGAGCGGGGCAGGAGCGAGGCTGGGCGAGGCGGGCGCCGAGGGCTGCGGGGCAGGGGCAGCCGCCCCGCCGCGCTTGTGCGGGGCTCTCTTGCCCTCTAGCGGGCAAAGCCAGCGGGGCGGCCCCGCCATGCCCCCCGCCGCCGCCGCCGCCACCCCAGGCCAGCGCTCCCCGTTCGACGCCAGAGCCCGGGGCCAGCCGGCGACAGCCCAGCCATCCCACTCCGGTGAGCGGGCAGACGGGGGCAGGAGGCCGAGGGGCGAGCCCAGCCCCGGGCGTGCTGGTACCCTGGCTGATGGGCTGTTGTGCTGCGGGTGGTGGACAGCCTGGCTGGGGAGCACAGCGTGAATAGCGCCTGTCCAAGATGTCACCACCATCACTCAGCCAGCAGTGGGGGGAGGTACCCAGTGCCACGGCCCCAACAAGCTGCACGAAGAGCTGATGAGCAAGACCATGATGGGGCAGTCAGAGGCACCATTTGTCTTTGATGGGTGTGAGCCCCTCGACTGGTCATGGTGGCTGACCATGTCCCCATTGCTAGGACCAGAGCTGGCCAAGCAACGGATGGGCCCCAAGGGGAGCATGGGGCTATGCACCCTCAGTTGCTGGGCAGATATCGGGTGCCTGCTGCTGCTGAGGAAGGGAGCAGCCACTGAGGACAAGGGTGCCCCAGGCATGGCCTTGCCATGCAGGGACCTGGAGGCGGCTCTGCAGTGAGCCCACGGCTGAGTGAGGATGGAAGCAGAGCTGGAGGCTGTGCTTGGGGAAGGGAGGACGTCCGTACTCATGTGGGGTGTTCTGGCATACCATAGGAAGATCAGTTCTTCCTGTTGTTGCCTGTGTTTACTAAAAATTCTCCTTTTTTGCTAATGAATTAGAAAATATTTCAGTATCACCATCTCCATCATCTTCTTCTTTCCCAGATCCAAATCAGTAAAAACTTTGTCCTTTCCTACATTATTTTAAATGTACTATCTCCATCTAACAAAAGATCTTACACCATCACTAGGAATTCTTGCTTTACAAATATGTTTTAGAAAATTTGCATTTCTTTTTAAATCTGTCAGTGACTGACTTTCTTCCTGTAGTCTTCAGCTGGACTTTATCACTTTTCCCCATTTTGTAAATCAATTTTATACTTTTGTTCCATCCCCATTTTTAAAATTATTTTCAGTATTATATATTGCATTTTTGCTCTGACTGCTGTTGTAACCACTGAACCACAACAGGCTTAAAAGCCATCCTTTTTATGAAATAACAGCTTGTTAGCCATCTAACAGAATTCAGGATTTGAGTTTGCTTTCTTCCTCTCTAAAGCTTTCCTCCTCTCACTCTCATTTGTAATTTCCCCATTCTTTGGGAAACCCTGATACCTCTGGGGTGACCGTCCCCTCTTGTTGTGGTTCCTTGAAGTAGGGTAGTGATGAGATGTTTGCTGGTAGTGAATGTAGTTGGGTCACTGGGAACGTAGTCACTTGGAAACCTCCACTCTCTGCTACAGTTATTATAATCCTTTGTAATATTTTGCATGCCTGTGTCTGTTTCATCCGCTTAAACGCCATCCAATTACTTTGTTGATAACTAACATATTTTGCGTGGTTTTGCCTGTTGATTTCCTTAATCGTTCTGCTGCCATTTCACCAGTAAGTCAACAGTATGTAACTGCACTCTGATTCAGTGATGTGAAGGGACAGAAAATAATATAACCATTTTCTTCAAATAATTACCCTGGGTATGTAAGTGTTTTCCTTTTGACTGGCCAAGACAAAAGCACCTCTGACTAGAATTTCGGCTTGTTTCTCCTGAACTCCATGCTTTTATAGCAAGACCAGAGACCCTTCCCTCTTGTACGGGGAATAAGGGGCTGCTCTGGAGAAGCCAGTAGTTGTGGGGAGCTGAGGGACTGCAAGATTACTAAGCCATTCCCCATAGAGGACTGCCATCTTCTGTTTAAGCTCTTTCTGTTTGCCCAGCCTGAAGAAGTTTATAAAGGAACTGGGCAAAAGTATGAGAATGAATGCTTTACATTTTGGAGAGAGTGGAAGGTCATGGAAAATGCACGCTGTCTTTTGGGTTTGAGAGACAGCGTCTGACTTGTTTGATTCTCCAGTTAATGTAAGAACATAAGAACATGGTTATAGCAGACCAGGGTACAGCTATGCCAGTACCTTCTCTATGACAGTGGCAGTGGGAAACACCATTTAGGGAGTACATGTGTTCCTGGCCACTTTGTGCAGTCTGATCCCCTTGTTCTCCCCCAGATTGGATTCAAACCAATCTCCTATTAGTTTCATTGAATACCTCCTAATCCTTGTGCTGTAACTGTTGAATAACAGGTGAATAATAGTTACTCATTCACCTGATATATTCCCTTCATGATTTTGTAAACTTTACTCTTTGCTCTCAGCCTTCTCCTCTCCAAAATGAAGAGTCCCGGTCTATGTAGCCTCTCATATGGCACCCAGGAGGTGCAAGGGTCTTAGTTTCCCTTGAGGAGACAATAAACATTATAAACATTACTGGAAACTTAGGCAATATCAAGTTAAACTAAGGGATGATAGAAAATGGGCTCAGTGAGCAGGCTTATGCGATGTTATGTGCAGCTCACATGAGGCAGATTATCAAAATCATTTCAGCCAGAAGAATCCCAGGGACATGCTTTGATTTGCTCACTGTCAGGTCAGTTCTCCAGGAACTGGTCAAGGAACCTAAGTTTTGTGTACAGTATGTCAAATGTTTTGTGGAACCAATCAATGCTGAATTCCTTAACAATATCTGCAATGTGACCATCATCACAGATACAGCAAGCAATGGACCTTTCATATAATGGATCTTGTAGTCTACTAGAGAAGTATGCTGGTGTTGACCTTTATATAGCTCTGGTGAATATAGTTTTAACCATGGAGACTGTATCACAAGCTTATCTCAAATCTTGATTGCTTGGCTAACTGTGCTAACACTGTGTGCAACCAAAAATGTTTGACCCTAGTAGAAAATTCAATGGCGGTCAAGACATGGTGGAGTGCTGATCCTCAGACAACAGCAACATCACATACGCCATTAAATGACATTGGTTAGACTTTTTACGTTTGATGGTATTCATCATCTTAAGGCATTCAGTGCTTTTTCATCAGTGGCCAGACTATAGTCCTAACACTGCCAACTGTTAGTGAACTACTACACTGACAAGGTGAAGGGGGAGAGAAGGGACTGCACTGTACAAATTGCCATCAGTGTAATCTTTTCACATGCTGTTGTGAGCCACCAAAAGTATTTTATATATTATCCCATGTGCTGGTGAAGAATTGGAAATGCCTGTGACCTAGCAACTACTAAGGTGTTTCAGATAAGGAGGTTTTCTCCTCCAGATCTTTGCCATGCACAGCTGCAACCTATGTTTGATGTTACACAGGGAGTTAACCAACGGTAACGGTGGTCTCTTCTAGGTTTAAATTATGTGAAAAATTGGCTTTCAAGAGAACAAAAAAGAAACCAACAACAGTGGTTCTGAGCTACTACACAGCCCTCAATGTGACTCTCCCTCCCTCTCTCTGGCTCTCAAGGCACTGCTTTTATAAGAGTCACCAACACACTTCGAGTACCAGGCTGTATCTTTATCCTTACCAGGGATACCTCCCTATGGAGGAGCTGAACAGAAGAGTCTCTACTCCTCTGCCCCCACCGCTCAAAATTCATACTGGGTTTCCACATCCTACCCTTCATTTCTCAGAAAAACGGGACAAGGAGATGAAAAGCTCTTTACTGACAGGAGTTTGCTTCTCTGCCTTCATAGCTGCTCTTGATAAAAACCAGCTTTCCCACCCTGTTGTTTAGAGATTTCATCAAAGTCTGCAAACCTGAAATCCACCGTGGGGATTCCAGTCCCCTCCCAGCAGCTGTTATTCCATGAGAGCTTAGAAATTCACCAGAGGGTCTGAAAAACACATCAGCACTGGGAATCCACAACTAGGATTTCACACCAGAAATAGATGCAGTCTGAACTGCTGTGCTTTTTCTAGGCATTGCAGTGAAATCACTGACAGGCAACGGGGGAAGAAACCATTCAGGAGGTTCCTGTGCTTCCTCCGCTTTAAACATTGCTCTAGGTTTGAGGAGGAGAATTACAATTACCGTCAGGGATTCTCAGGGACGGGCTTTATAGCACAACCAAGCACTGAGAACTCACTTCTTCTGCAGATACGGACAAATTGGCTCTGACTACCTTGCCTTTACTGCAGTAGCACTGCAGCCAACAGAACTATGCCTGCAAATGTTGAGACATCAGGCAGACCTCTAGTATTAAGTATCCTGCTTTTTTTAATGGGGTACAGGCTTGTGAAGAAACACATGGCAAAACTGAAGGAAAATTATCTTGCCAAGCCTCGTGTTATGCTATTTATATAAATCTTGATATGAACAAGCAGAAGGAATTTGCTTGAGCTTTCTGGAATTCATACCTTGTATTCTTGTAATCATCTGATCGTTCCAGCTCTGTATCTGGGAACCTGGTTCTGCTGCCCTGCTGAGGGCTGCTAAGGAGAGCTCCGATATACAGAGCTTGTAAGCTTGCTCCCTTCTTTAGAGTACGTGTTTTCTGGTTGTGTCTTCCAGTGGGGTAATGGTGATGACACTGCAAACCCTGTTCCTCCAAAAAACTGGAGCAGATTCTCAGCTTAGGTAAACTGTCACAGCACCACCCCATTGCTGGAGCTCTGAAAACTGATATGAACAGAAGATAAGCACATTTGGATCTTCTGTTCCCTCAGGTAAAAAACCCTCTTACAGTTCTCCACTGCAAACCCTCAGAATTTGTGGGCCATTCTTGGCCACAGCTTCCATAATTACGGAAAACTGTGGAAGTCACCTTAGAAGGATAGATGAAAGCAAAGCCCGGGTACACCAAGCACAGGGAAATGAGTAAAAGCTCTAAGAACGGCTTAAACGTTTACAGAGTGAATTTCTGGAAAGACTGTTTGCAGTCCAGCTGCTCAAAATACTTGACTCTCAACTGTAAAAGTGTGAGGACTGAGTCCTTAGTAAATGTTCTTGAATAATCCTCTCTGTAGATTTGACTGTCACTAAGTTTTTCCTGCATGCAGATTTTGGTCCAGTAGTCCCCATATTTTATTTATAATTTGAGTCATATGTTGCTTTCATAATTTTTTGTCTAGTCATTTTAAACATCTTTGTACAGTATTCAGGCAACAAGAGCAAATCTTGTAGCTATTATTATATTTGCAATTTCCCTTGGGTGGCAATTTCCCTTGGGTGTAAGCAAAGTCTATATAATGCAGAGTCTATCAAATATTTCAAATTTATTGCATTCCAAAGCTATTAAAAAGTTGAGGCATTAGGCTCGTCTATTAACTTAACAGTGAGAATGAAGCTTATTTCTTAGCATTTCTGAAAGGTAAAAATAAATCTGTAAGACACACAAATGCCACACTTGAAAAATAACAGCATACTGGTAATACGCTTGAAAAGAGTCGGTCATTTATAAAGATGTTTTACAAGTGGAGTCTCTCTTCAGGAACAGAGAATCAAATAACTTCCATTACTGAAATGAATTGAAATTATGCGTTTTATACGGCCAAGGGCAAATATTCAAAAAATAGAGCCTAAATTAAGACTGAACGGCTAAGATTCTCAGAACTGCTCTTTGGTGACTGTTTTTGGGCAATTACATTCAAAAACTCTGCAGATGCCTCATACGAGTGCTCAGTAAGTGAACTTCAGAAAGTACATACAGAAAATTAGGTCCATTAAGATCTCGTCAATGTCTTTAACTATTTACTTACTTATGTCCTAAGTAAGGATAAAGATTTCAGTGCCTGATTTTAAGCTGCCACTGTTTTAAATTCCTGGCCTCATCATTCTGTAGTGAGATTACACTTTCATTAATCTGTGGCATTTTTTTCACATGTGAAAATTTAAAATACTTGCTTTACATCACCTCATACCTCCTTATCCCTTCTGAAAATTATGTCAACCAAGTCTAAATCACTAAAGGTTTCCTATTTCATAGGATATACAGAAATCACTAAAGGTTTCCTATTTCATAGGATATACAGCTATGATCTTTGCTTTAGAGTATTTGGGTAGTCACTGGGGTAGTCCTGCCAGGTTATGGAGAACAGACGTGAGCTGCCAAGAAGGCTGATAAGCATGGTACTTTTTTATTCATGGTACCTTTTTATTCACATGATTCTTCTTAAGGCAACTGAGAAGAAAAGCTGGTGCAGGCAACATGACAGCAGCAAGCCTGTATGCAATATACACCATGAGACAAAGAACATTAGTTTAATACTAAATTCTGCCTGTAACTGGCCTTCCAGCCTGACCTTACTAGCAATTCCTTTCAAGAGTTGTCCTTAGATAAACTACTTCTGAGTAGAAGGTTGTAAAATGACATTTTTTGCATCTTTTGAACAGCATTTAAGCAGAGAGATCAGAGTCTTTACTCCTTTCCCTATTAAACACAGAGCAGTCTGCCTCCTCCCCTCTCACTTTAGATGGGCAGCATGGGCATAAAGCTCACAGCTATTGCGTGTTCAGGGACTCTTCCTGACTGGGGCTGAATGTGGGCGCTTTGACCCTCAGGACTTCAGCCACCCTTGGCAGGCTGCAAATTCAAATCCTACTTCTGTCCACTGGGCAAATGTTAGGCAGCAACCTCAAACCTCCTGGAGGGAAGCTTCACACAAGTGGCTCCATTTGCAAGTGCTTGATGGTATAGAACTGCATGAGCTTAACCAATTTCCAGTCTTACTCCAAAGGAGAATATAAACAGCTCAACTCAAGGTCAGTTACGCCTAGATCATGACAAAACATAAATTCACACTGAGCTGGAGAGGAACTGTTCCTGAGATTACGCTCCTTGAATATATTCACAAATGCAGGCACTCCTGCTAGTCCTAATGCTGATATTTAGAACACAGGTAACTGCTGAAAATTAGTATCCATTAGGCTGCATTTACAAAAAAGACTGTTCCAGCTTCACTGAGGACCAGACTGGGTATCTATTGACACAAAAGAAAGGAAAAGCTAAAATTCCTATCTAATGAGAGATACATGTCCCACTCCACAAACCAAACCATCAGTTTAGACTGACAGGCAAGGATTTCTCTCACATTGCAGAATGCTGTCTCATGCTCTTCTAAGGACATCCGTCCACAGTCACTACAGCCTAGTTGGTTCCCATCAGTTCCAGCATTTCAATAGTACTAACTGCTGCCACATGGCAATTGCTATTGAGTCTGCGGAGATCCATCCAATGCCTTTTGCTGAAAGCATAAGCTGTAAGATTGCAATGTCATGTGAGCTGTTTTCACATCTTGTCTTCTGGGTTTTGTTTTTTCCCTCTGATTTCTTAGAATTATTGGAAGGTTCTTACCCCTCCCTGCTTCTTTACCTTTTCAGGAAGGTCCAATCAACTCAATTCAGTCATCTTTGATTTTCTCTCCAGTTCTGCTCTCAGTATGGAGCTATCTCATCAGCTCCACATTCCACCGCAGCCTTGCCTTTCATCTTAGTGATGCTTTGGTGTGGCTCTTTGATGACTAGAGCAAGAAATATTCATTCACGTATGGAGTCCTCAAGCTCTTAATCACTGAGCATTTTTAGAGCAGAAATTCTAGTATTTTGCCCTTAATAATAATACCCAGTGACCTTGCACTGGGTATTACAACATTTCATCTTGTTCCTATCCTTCTACTAAAAGTTCATTTAGTTCTTCTTGTGTAACAATCCAATCCTCTTCCATTTTTCTTATCAAATTTGTCATCCTCAAACTATAAGACTCCTCAAAGAACTATGTGTGTAAAACAGAGACTAAAAGAATATGGCATTCTAGAGCGAGACCCTGTATCTTTGTACCAGCTATGGCCCCTGTGCCATAACCTCTTTGTCAAAGCTACCTTCAGCACCAAGGGCTCTGCATTGTGGCATACACATCTTCTGAAATGCCCAAAGGAGTTAACGTATCCTCCTCCTCCCCTTCCTGATACAAACATTCTCAGCTATGGAGGGTTAGAGCTACACCAGAGGCAGGTGAACAGTTGACTTATTCTGTCCTGCCGATGATGTGCCACATCCATACAGAGACAATCCCCTTTGTGCAGAGAGCTCAGTAGGAATGCTCAAACCTCAAGCTCTTTCTTCAGTTAAGCTTTTCAAAGTCAAGCACAATTTCCTAGGCCTTCTGGATTTTGTTTTTTCTATTTGTGTGACCATTATTCTCAGTGTTTGCTAGGTGGCAACGTACCTTCAGGAAAGAAATATTTTATAGTATCCTGGTTCTCTGGAATACTGCTTTTTTTATTCTTGTTTAACCCCTTTGCTATTTTTAGTACAGCCAACATTCTTTAACAGACAATAAATCAAAGAGAACCATAAGTTCAGATTTCAAATATATGAAAGTCAGTAGAAGTCCTTGGGAAAAACAAAAACTCTGCTTAAGCTTAAATTGTGTACACAAAAGCTGGCAGCACCTTTTGGAATTAAAAATCACCACAGTACAAATGCAGCTAATGTGATCACAAAATAACAGGCCGCATTAGCATATATCTGTAAATAAAATATGATCTATTTCACAGACTTGGTTAACAGGGTTGGGAGACTGAGACTCAGAGGAGACTGATGTCAGCAACAAGAAAAGGAAAAGACTGCTTTTTGTTGGGTTTTTTGTTTGTTTTTGAACAGGCCTTTTATTGAGCTCTTTCTGACATGAAAACCTTGACCCAGCCGCCTTCCAAGCACAAACCTCACCCAGAATTCAGCAGAAATTCTGTGGATGCAGAACTCATGGGATGACATCCAGTACGCAGCGTACAGTGGCAAGTGCTCATATATGCACATAAACAACAGCATCTACTTCTCTAGCAGTAATTTAGAGATTTGTAGGCAGAATTGCAGTGCTAGGTTATAAAGGCATACTGTAAGTCACAGAAAAATATAAAAAGAGGACACTTTTTCCCCTCAACTGAAGCTTTGGGCTGAGGTTCTAGCCTTCATTTCAGCTAGCACAACATGTAAAAGACACAAAGACAAACAGAATTCCTCTTTCTCTCATCATCATAACACTCTTGATCACAACTATTAGACTTTTTTCAGGCTGCTAATTCAATGCCCACTGGCACTTCTGCTCTTTCCTCTTCAAGTACATTTTACTGGTATCTCATCTGAAATTCAAGTCTGGTAAATATAATAAATTTTATTGTAACTTAGATTCCCTAGTTATTAAATTAGCTTCTTTTCAGAAAGAGTGCTGAATCTAAAGGAGAAAAAGCTGTAAATTATACCTGACAGCTTTAATGCTCTTATAACTATTTTAATAAAAGATGTTGTGATTCATCATAGGTAACGTCTTGCAAAAAAAATTGGGTGCACTGAGAAAATAATGCTAACAGCTTTGCAAAACTACTTAGAATTTAAAATAATTTGGGTGGTGGGGAAAATGTGGCTGATTCTGAAGACTACAAAGTGTTCCAAATTACATTAAATTTTCTCTTGCAGAATCTGTTTTTGGGTAAAACAATAGCAGTAATTTCTACTTTCATAACTGCCAAGGTAATATCAAGTATGGAGAAACCAGGCAAGATACCTTTTGTCAGTAAACATCTTACCATTTTTCTGATTTGCTAGAATGGAAGATGTGGTTGACAGTAAACCCTTACTTCGTATTCATAAGCCTAAAACATAATATTGTTAACTATATGACAATAGGGTTGTGTATTGTACAGTATCAATATTACAACTCCAGGGTTCATAGGAGAAGGCAGGGCAGATGACTTTAATGACACATTAAAGGACTCAGAGAAACCAGTGGAAATGTAAAGTACAAACAATGGCATTCTTGTCCTTTGGCCCAGAACTCAATCACCTGAACCAAGCTGCATCACTTCTGTTTATGGATGTCCTGGAATTACTCACAGCACATCTAGGGGGAGCAACTTTTTATTTATGCCAATTAGATAGAAAGCTTGAGATAAAAAAAAAAAATCAACTGTATCTAGCAACAAAAAAATAATTACTATTATAATTACTATTATAATCTTCATACTCCAAGATTTAATATAAGAAATTAAACTAAGAGATAGACTCTATCATCCAGAATTTTCCCATTCCATTTTCATAGGAGAAGAAATCTTTAAAGATCCATTTTGTATCATTTTGTCCTGGTTTCAGCTGGGATAGAGTTAATTTTCTTCCTAGTAGCTGGTATAGTGCTGTGTTTTGGATTTAGGGTGAGAACAATGTTGATAACACACCGATGTTTTAGTTGTTGCTAGGTAGTGCTTACACTAGGCAAGGACTTTGCAGCTTCCCATGCTCTACTGACTGAGAAGGCTGGAGGTGCACAAGAAGCGGGGAGGGGGCACAGCCAGGACAGCTGACCCAAACCTGCCAAAGGGACATTCCATACCATGTGACGTCATGCTCAGCATAGAAACTGGGGGAAAGCTGGCCGGGGGGGCCGCTGCTCGGGGACTGGCTGGGCATCACTCGGCGGGTGGTGAGCAATTGCACTGTGCATCACTTGCTTTGTATATTCTTCTTATTATTATTAATATTAATATTATTTTATTTCAATTATTAAACTGTTCTTATCTCAACCCATGAATTTTCTCACTTTTACTCTTCCGATTCTCTCCCCCGTCCCACTGGGGCAGGGGGGCAGTGAGTGAGTGGCTGTGTGGTGCTCAGTTGCCGGCTGAGGTTAAACCACAACACATTTGCACATCTATGTACATATTTCATAGAATCACAGAAATTTAGGGGTGGAGGGGTCTCAAGAGATCCCTTTCTCAAACTACAGCACTGGGACAAAATGAAATATGTAAAGAACAGTCCCAAGAGATAGTTACTTAATTTGTCCAGAAAAAAAATGCCCATGAAGGGTATTCTGCAGCCCTTCTACATAGCTTGTTCCACTGCTTCCCTGTATTTATAACAAAAAGGATTTTTCTAACCTGGAAATTAAGCTGATTCTCCTTGCTTTTCCCTAATGGCCACTGAAGAACAACTGATCACTATTCTTCTTAGAGAAGTCTTTTCCATACTGGGAGATGTCAGCACTTCCCTCCTCTATTTTCCACTGTCTAGACTAAACTAAATTCCATTTTTTCCTCTTTTCTTATACTGTTACACTTTGCTGAACTCACTTCTATTTATTTATATTTTTTAAAGTTTAATGTCCCAAACTGGATACAGTAAACCAGTTCAGGTCTCTGGAAAGCATCTCATCCAGGCTTCTTTTCCTACAAAAGGTTGGACCAGATGATCTTTCAAGGTCCCTTCCAACCTGAGCTGTTCTATCATTTGTAGTGGGGTATTCAATCTTTCTATCTCCCTGACAGTACATACACACGAGAACTGGCTTTAGGTCACATGATTGCATTTATGGATCTCATTTAGTTTGTAAGTTTCTTCAGATCTATACAGTCTTCTTTGCAGTCTTCCTGTCCCATCTGGGTTTTTTTGCTTTTGTGCAATTGATGCCTCTTTCATCAGCGTAAGAACTTGTATTTATGGCACTCGTTGATTTTAAGCCATATCTGCAACTTGGGAGGATCATTTTACCATTCTGATCCCTTTTTCCAGTGTATTTCCAACTTCTTCCAGCTTAACATAAATTTTGAAATTTATAAGCGTATAGTCTAGTCACTCATGCCAACACATTGAAGAGAACTGTCCCCAAATTTCTAAAGCCTACATGAAATGCCATCTCAAATTGACTGTAAGCCACAAATAACCACTTTTCCAATGCAGTATTTTTTGATCAGTTGCCCTCACCCATCCTTACCTTCTAGCGATTTCATCGAGGCCATACTTCTTTAGTTACTTATAAAAACCAACAGGGAACAAACTCAGAAGCCTTACTAAAATCTGCGTAAGTAATTTTTCCTACTTCATCTGTATCTACTAGGCAATATATTGAAGGAGAAAATTAGTTTGGTTTGATATGATATGTTCTTGACAGAGGCATGTCAGCAAGTTTTTATCACCTTATCATGTTCTAGGCCTTTAGAAACTGCTTATTTAATAATTTGTTCCAGAATCCAGGGGTAGGAGTTAGTTAGGCTACATGGCTACCTTGGGTTCTCTTCTGTCTCTTTTTCTAAAAGCTGTTATGTTTCCCTTTTTCAGTCTACTGTCTCCTCTGTCCTCCATGAGTTTTCAAAGATATCTGAAATACCTGGAAACGATTCAGTGCTTACGTGGGCTAGCTCCTGAATTACCTCAGAAGGTAGATGCAGGAAATGTGAGTGTATCTATCTTACCCAAGTATCTTCTCTTTCTTAAAAATTATTTTGTTAAATATCCAGACAGCAGTAACCTTTGTTCTAAGTTTTGAAGACTATCTGACATTTGAGAAGTGTTAGAAACTTTGGCTTGTCTGCATGACATACATAATATTTATTACATGTGGACATCCAAATTAGCCAGATATGGTTGGTATGGTGGTATGCTGGCTCATGAACAAGTTTACAGTTTTGAAAAAAGTAAGTTACCAAAGGAAATGCTAACTAATTGAAATGTTTAACATAATCCTTAAGAGGCAATTGCAACCTAGTAATTGTTTTTAATGCTACTACGTAATGATCTGGGGTTTTGCTAGTTTGAGGTCAAAACATGATTCAGATCATGACATGATGACACCGTTTTTGCAGAAAGGAGAGAATAACTTCATGGAATCTAAAACCACTTCTGCAAGACATTTACTATTTGTTCTGGCTAAGCTATTTCTAAGCCTAGGGGAAAAACAAAGATGATGAATAAGGCAGCTTAAGTTTTAGGCTATCAAGTATATGCAGAAGTACGAAGGTAAGTTCTGGACTGAAGTCCAGAATAATTTTGCAAGTGACTTCAAGTAGATTAAAATCTTAGACATTGTCTCAGAGTCTTAGGGAATATAAGGGACTTTTAACTTGTGTCATTTAGATACCAAGGAACTAGAATAAGGTGCACTAAATAAGGCATAAAGTTAATGATAGAGGTTCCCACTATGCTTTAGCCATTGCTTTCTTACGTCTTCTTGTTACTTGCTTTTATTGGACCATAGTCTCTCCTGTACCTTCAGAATGTAAGTTACAACAAATTCGAATCAGTGGAGTTATAGCTAGGAAAATTTAAAAATTACGTGTAAGGTGGATGTAAGACAGTAGATGAGTAGTAGCATAAGACAGACACAGACATCCTTGGATTTAAAATCAAATGTGGACCCCCAAAAGCTCAGTAATGCAGAAATTTTATTTTTTTTTTAACATTTGCAATAATCAACTGGAAACCATCCAAATAATGCAGTATTTGCAGAAAATACATTACAAATAGCTTTTGCCTTCAGGGATTACTTCCAGCTCTGTCACTGCCTTGCTTTAAGATCTTAGACAAGTCATTTCAGCCTACTGCGCTGGTACCAAAAGAAGGCAATCAACCTCTAGTGATCCTCCACAGATGCCGTAATACGTAGTTCTTGATGGGGTACCCTAACCCTTCAGAGTAGCAGAGTCCCCTGTTGCTCTCCCTGCAGGGAGTCTGGTACCTCCCCAACCACCAGTGGTAGTTGAGTTTCTGGTGATCAGCAAGTAAACCTAGTTGCTGAATACACACAATATGACATAATAAAATAGAGATTATATAAAAAGAGATTAAGGAGCAGAGTAGACTAAAAAGAGGAGAAGAGAACAGACACATTGCATGGGCGTTAAGTCATTTAGATCCTACTTAGTCTGTAACAGCAACTGCTAACCTACAAGTTATTCAATATAAAAATGCAATACTTATCCCTCAAACTTGCCTTCCACTTCGTCCATCCAGGTCTGGTAAGAGTAGTGGGCTCTTTTGGGTGCGGGGATGTTATCAGGTGTAACAGACAGCTGCCATGGGTAGATTTGGGGTAACATCACACCATGGACAGTGCCTGGTTTCCAGCAGGTGGCCTATAGGCTCTGCTGATCCTCAGTCCTCCACTGCTGCCACAGCTTCCTGGAGCTTCTCAGGGCTTATGGAGTGGGAGGCTCCAGGCTGACCTCAGGTCCTGTGAGTCAAAATGGCAGTCTCTCTTGCTGCTGTGGAGAACAATAAACGGCTTGCTTTCATCAGTCACCCTCTCCCTACTCATAGGGCCCCACCCAGCTAAGCTTTGGGGCAGCCTAGCACTCCTGAGTGCCTTCAGCTACCACAGGCAAGTAGGCAGGTAGCCTCTGCAACACTGGACCACCTGCCTTTGTGAGCTCTCTCTGAGCTCTCTCTGTAGCAGATCACAGGAGCGATGTCTGAACTGACAGAGGATATGTATATTTTTCATACAAGGCAAGACACAAGAGAGGCGTAAATTCCAGTGTTCCCAAAACCAGATGTTCATAAGCCTAGTAACAAGTTAGTACTTAGGTAGGGTATCACAACCTCTCACATGCAGCAGCAATAGGACATTCTTCCCTCAGCTGCACCTTTAATTAACACACCCATGCTTCCACCTGTCATCAGGGTGGCACCCCATAATCAAACCGCATCTGACTATCTTCTTTGTTGCCAACCCCGACAGTGTATGTGCCCAACAAGTTTGGTATCCAGATCTGCAAGAGTTCCTTTTCAAGAATATCTACAGCAACAGTAAGCAGTAAATAAAAGCAGCTTACAGTGTAGGTATTTACCACTGAACCAAAATCATCTCAGTTCCCCTTACAGCCAGGAAAAGTGAAATGGGTATTTCTTTGGTTGAGATTCATCTGAGCCACTTTAAACATCTGTCTTAGGATGAGATGAATCATGATGCAGAGATGCATACTTCTCCCCATTGACTATAACAAGAACATAAGGCAATTAATTCAGGTGCAGACACCTCTATGTAGACATTTATTTTTAGCCAGACAAATCCTAGCCATGTCTTACATACCCTTGCCATTCTGCACAAACCTATGTTACACATGGTTTAGTCTCACCAGTCCCCTTTCCTCAGAAATTGTTACAGCTGATTTGCTGTGGATCCTGACTAATACTGTATGGGTGCATCTTTTGTGCTACATAAAAGAGAGAGAGGGACTGAGCTCAGGGACCGGAACCAGCACCATACAGGTGTCCTGGCTGTGCTCTGGGCTGCTCCAACTATATCTCTCAACTACAGACCAGATACAGAGAGGCCATACCTAAGCTGTGTGAACATGAGACCCATAAATGCCGTGAATGCCATGTGAACAGGACACCCCCTAAGCCTTGTGAACATAAGCCAGTCTGTATCTTGACTTTCTGCTCTTGGTATAGCTTATGCCTCCTTGGACACATGCAATTCAGATATTGCAGAGTACCAACTCCCTCAAGTTCCCTCAAGACCCTTCTCTTTTCTAGTGGAGGGTCCTGTAATGGACTGGAAATCCTCCCTGGGTGTGCTCAGCCAACAGCTCCTGCCTCAGTGGTGCCAAGTAGGGACCCTTCCCCAAAGACCAGCTTTGTCCACAGTTTCTTCAGGGATTTTTATTAGTGCCATTATTACTATGCCTTTGTGAGTGGCTCCAACAGTCTGTTTTGATGTAGCTACAGACTAAGGAACTCCTCATTAGCAAATATACCAAGATTGCCCACAATATTTACACAAACAGTTTAGCTATTTTTCAACTCTGTAAGAGCCAAATGCAGACATCAATGGAAAGAGAAAGACTCTGCTGACCACAATGAACTTTGTATTAGGACTTTCAACTTTTTTATGAAAGGATCGCAGAACCTTTCATGGTGAAGGTATGTGTCTACCACACACTCGTGCTATTAGCTTAGATTAGACCCTATACTAATTTTAGTTACTAAACACACATATTTGGAAAATAACCATGCCTTCCCCTGCCTATACAAAAATAGGTGCAATCAAAGATTATAAATGGTATTCTGAGCAAAAGAAGTAAACACTACTTAAAATAATGGAATACATTACAGAAAACAGTAATTTAGAGTTTTATAATCCCTTTCTTTTTAAAAGAAATAATTATATACACTTCACCATCTTCAGCAGTATTAAAGATGTTATAATTTAAGATAACTTTCATTAATAATCACAGTAGTACTACAAAGTGTTATTAATAGTAGCTTTAGACAGCGGTCTGGGAAAAGAAACAAGAAAAAAGGTGTATGATGCTTCTTCTACTTCAACATTTCCAGAAAACATATATTTTAAGAATATTTTACAGGTTAAAATACCGATAATTCTATATTTGTTTCTTTAGTAATACTGTGAAGTAATGTCTTTGCCATCTTTATTGTATTTTTTGAACTACATAACAATAATTATTTAAAATTATATCAGTCACATTGCATTTAAAAATATAGAGTCTGAGTCCCTAATAAATCCTTCTGGTTTTTCAAGTAACATAGATAAAATTAACTTTGCTAATCTTGACTTGTTTTATTGTACCCTTATGTACAATTTCTATCCCTCTCTCTTTTTAAGTACAGAATCTATACAGTGGAAAGTGTTAGGCAACCTTAACTATAGTTATTGCTGCCAACTCTTCCTATAAAACTTAGGGTGAAATACTGGTATAATTAAAATTGATGGCAATGCTCACATTGATTTCAGAGAATGAAAGAAAAGAGAAGAAACGCTCCCTGAAATACAGTAAGGTCCCCACAATAGAATTTTATATTTACATGGGAAACACTAATAGTAAGATTTCAGGAAATCCTATAATTAATATATTATAGGCAAAATACATACATAAATGTGTATATATATGTATATAAAGATACAGGTAAAAAGTCAAAATTATAGGATTTCACTTAGATATGGGTCTATCTTTTTAATCAATGCTAGTAACACTACAGAAGAATGTTTGGAAGGGAAGAAAAATGAATTATAACTTATTCAGCTGGAACCATGAGGAAAATATTAACTACTAAAGCACATAATGTAATTCCATTACTTAAAATGTTTTCAGGGGACCATGGGACCTCTATTATTGTTGCAAAAGTGCCATGGGATCTTACCATTAAAAGATAAAACAGCAGTTGAACTACAGTTCTCATCTAATAGCGAGCAAGTCCCCAGTCCTCAAGGATTTATGTATACAGTTAATTTTATGCAGGAGTAGTCTTGCTTCAGACCACTGAACTTTTCAAAATGCTTAGAATTAGGCATAATATATGTAACTCTTCACAGAATTGAGACCTACAGCCTAACTTGGAGAGCCATAACGAATATACTTTTCAAATTCAAAAAAATGCATGTTCCTTCACAAGAGAGTATCAGTTTTGAGCTGCATTTTTTATTCACATAAAAGCAGAATTTCGACAGTCTGCATACCATTTCTTTTATGAATCAAATATTTATCACAAAAAGGTCAGTGCCATCTTAGAAACTGTATTTTAAAATCTTTCCAATTGCATTACTAGTATCTTCAATTCTCAAATTTATTTTTTTTAAAAATAAGAATTTGCTTTCAACTTTTTCCTCCAATTTTTCAACTTGACTTAAAAAAGTAATTTTTCTGAAGTTTGAGGGAAATTGTTAAATATGCCAGCAAGGTGTTTTCCAGCTAACTGCATAGGAACAGTGTGGGAAGACATTCAGTGTGTTAGAAAGGTCAATATAAATTAATGCTATGAGAGGTATTTGGGGACACATATCTTAGATAAATTTTAATTCTTTTCCTTTTAAATGGACTCTATCATGATAAGCTTTCAAGTAACTTTAGCAAGTTGAAAATATTTGAAGATAAGCTATATTTATGGCCTAGGTCCTAAATGCAAAGATTGCTGTGAAGTCTTATTTATGAGCTGAATGGTGTTATCTAGCCACAAAATGTTCACATTTATTTTCGGTCTTACTAATGGACGAATGTTGACTGTCTGGTATTTAGTTCCATTTCCATCATCTCCAAAGCCTACAAAGTAACTGGACTTTCTGTAAACTAACAGCACATTGTCACCTTAAGGCTTCTTCATCAGAGGAAGGTATTTCAGTTTCTCTCATCTGTTTGTTGTTTGTTTTTTTTCTTGTGGAGGAGGGATGGGTAGAAATTATAGAAACATTCCAGGTCAGGTTAGACGGGGCTCTGAGCAACCTGATCTAGTTGAAGATGTCCCTGTTCATTGCAGGGGGGTTGGACTAGATGACCTTTAAAGGTCCCTTCCAACCCAAACTATTCTATGATTCTATGAATAATAGTCTGTCTAGCATACAAAGCAGCTTTGGAAATCCCTGAAGTTAACTCCCCACCTTCACCATAAACAACCTTGGTACAGGACCTTTGAGACTCTGGATAGAGATCAAGGTATCAGCCAGCCAATTTTAACAACTGTCCAGTTTTATCCAATCACCCTGCAGTTTTCAAAGTACGCAAGGATTATTTTGTTTTATCACTTTTAACAAAACTTGTCTTCCTTGTGCTTATATCCTTATCTGCTTCAGAGTGTTTTCCTTGTAATCATAGGCAGACAGATTGCTCTCACGTCTGTTCAAGTAAAATACAAGTGATATTCTTAAGAGGACCAATGTAATTTTGAAGGGGCTAAAGAAGGCTTCGCTTTGCGAGACCTTCCATTTCAGTCTTCTATCTGACTTTGGGCAGAATTTAATCTATGGTCCAGTTCTTCACCTACAAAACCAAGCAGTGATATTTCCTGTCTTACGATTAGCTTGTCTGTTCAGCTCCTCCAGGAAAGTATCTGAAATATTGTTAGCACAGTGCCTAGCCCACTAAAATCTTACTTTCGGTTGGAGCTTACTGTCAAATGTACATACATTAAATAAGTCAGACCATCCCCATGCTATGTCTCATGAAATGGGGTCATGTATATAAAAGGTGGCTTGCCAGCCCCCCCCTCAATTCACAACTGGCTGGTCATTGCCTTCCCCAATCCAGTTTACGCAGCATTTGAAGTCCTGAAAGATAGATGAGCATGATGGGTGGCCCTCAGACTGGATGACTGAATCCATCTTTCAACTCTTATTCTATCTAAAATAGTAAGAAAGGGTTTAGATTGAATGTAACAGGAGTTAATTTAAGCTGTTACAAGAGTAAATGAATGCTGGCACTAAGCCTAATGCTCTTGAGGGGATTGGAGTTCCAGCGGAGAGTGAATCCCTGTTGGAACTTGGCCTAATGCTCTTAAAAGACACCGAGACGTGGAAGTGGACCTTCAGGCATGTGGAGCTGTAGGTTTACTTGGTATTTTTAATTTTTGCTTTTGACTTTGTAAGAAAACTTGGAAGAAACAAAGTTTCTGCCAAACATGATTTCCTAAGCATCACAAGAGTCACAAGGGTTTTGTTTCATGGTAGTGTGTTTTCATCTTTTGATGTGACTTCACATTATGTTCATTACGCCTAACAAGAAATGACTGCATTTAAGTATTGTTATGTAACAATTCACTGGAATATTGAATCTTACAGGAAAATTACATTCTTAAACATTTAAGAAAATATTTTATTAGGCTTTTCATTTGCTTTCGCAAATTTTCAGCAATGCAAACATCTCTAGAACAAAGTCTGAAGTCAACATGTAGAAAGCACTTGTTAAAAAAGCAGGTATGTCAGCTTGCGAAATGTAATGATTTCTGCTTACAAGAGCCAAGGAAGAGCAAACTGTGCAGGATGGGAAAGGGAGCCTCTGAACTAACATTTTAGTGCCACAGGGCATAGTAGTTGATGACATTTGTCACCATGTAGCCCAATTTTTCTGATGAAACTCCTATTTACCAAACTGTCAGTGTCATTTCTATAGACTACAGCGATCTTTGCTTTCTGTCGTACACTACCATGCAGTGATACTGCATGAGGTGAAACAGGGCTATGTCTTAATAGCCAAGGGTTTTCTAGCTTAGGCATACATTCTAGCACCCACAAACATACCAGCCTGGTTACTGCAACACAGGTGGGAGCCACGTTATCGCAGCAGTAGCTTTGCACTCCTGGACACTGCACACACAGGGTGAATTTACTGCAGGGAGAGAAGGGGTGGCTAAGGACACTTAACTTCCCCATCAGCATTGCGTGCTTGCAGTCATATGAGAATAGTTCTCCATTCACACTGCAGTTGTATCTGTTCCGGTCAGGAATGTCATCTGAGGAAAGACAAATGACCTACTTATTCGTTCTCACTCAAAGAAAACCTGAAAATGCCTGGCAGAGTGCTGAACTAAACCTGCTTACCTGCATTGTGGTCGTGTGTTCTACATAAAGGGATCTGGCATTCAGAACTCAAATCTCTCAGCCATCCTTTACAATGTTTCTGAGATGTTGCCAGCATTCATGAAGTGCTTGTTATTCGCTGACACAGAAAGGGAAGTACTCTTAGTGTGTTTGTGCAAATATTCTGTGTCACACTATAAGATTGGAATGGAAAATATTTTGGCTGTCTAGAAGGAAGTAGAAATAGGGGACAGGAATTTGCTGCAAGTTTTACATCTCTACAGCAGAAGTGGGATTTTGCAGTGTGTGTTTGTGTATGACGATAGAAGGATTTTGCTGCTATGTTTTACAGTATCTGGGGATTAGAAAGGATTTTCCTGTATGAGTTACCTTCTAGGTCTCTGGGGATAGGAAAAAGATTTTGCAATGTACATTAGTCTGTGGAGATGGAAACCATTCACCCTGCATGTTGCACTCTTGGGTGATTTTGCAATGAACAGCCATTTCTGTTCCCCAGAGAAGGTGTTTTTGAAGGGTTTGTATGCTGCTAAGGACTCAGGTGGCACATTCCTGAAGGTGTCCCAAACACTTCACAGAATGACACTCAGTGAACAACACATGCTAATGGAAGACTGGATAAATTCTGAGATGCCATTAGTTAGATGACTGAAATTACCATCCATGAAACTGAATTCATGACTCCAAATTCAGGTCAGGGGAGTGAACTAAAATTACTTTAGTGGCACTGATGGATGATCACTGTTTGTCAGTGGATAGAGGGCAAAAAGGCATTTCCATGTTTCAGAGCGTGTACCACAGCATTTGTAATGTTGACCACACAGTACTGGCTGTCGTATCAGAAAGAGGTGAAAGATACAGTTTGCTAAAATGGACTAAGTACTTTCTGAAGGCCTTTAACCAAAGACCAAAATAATGGGAAATTGCATGCAGCAGTTCTCTCCCCAGTCTTTTCCCACATTCACGTGAACTGCTGTGAAAACATGGATACTGGCACTGCCAACCTACAAATGACATTTAGCTTCCTCTCCGCTTTACTTCATGTGACCGTATCATTAATTCCCAGATGGCCCAATGTTTGAACGTGATCAGCTAACTCAATCTAAGCAAGGCCTAGAGAGCTTTGTTAAAACTATGGTACTGGACAAAAAAGCACTTTGAAGCATTCACAGTAAATAGTTGTCTTTGACACAAGTGATTACTGCTGGTAAAGTCAATCTGTAACGCTTTTCAGTTATCACCTTTGCCATGACGGTTTCTGTAACCAGTACCTTCTGTCATCTGTATTTCATGAGAAACTCTACTCTGCCTTTGAAAAGGATGTTCTAAACTTATTCATGCTTTTGTTGTTTCTCGTCTGGAACATACGCAGAGCAATGCATCCATACACAATGTCTCCAACACTTAGAAAACCCCAACTGCACAGCACATGGCACCAGGTCAGCCCTGCTAGTGCAAGCTCACCAAACCCGCCTCGCTCTGTATGCTGGGTTTCCTGCAGGGTTTCAAACCCAGTTCATGACCCATTGCTCTTCATGTACTCGGCAGTGGCGTAAAGCTCTGAAAGAAGAGTCACATCAGTGAATAACGTGAAGCTGAGCTCTGCGAGGCAGCGAGGGGCACCCTCAGGACCGGAGGACTGTTACAAGCGCCGCCACTTTTCAGTCCCTACTGCACAGGCAAGGCCTTCAGTGGCCCCTTCTCTGACACAAACAAAACGCCTGACCCCTGCCACCGCCTTCCCTCTCTACCAGGAACGCGCCGGGCGAGCCCGATCCTCGGCCAGGCCCTCTCCCCTTCCCAGTGCAGGGCCAGGGGCAGCTACAGCCCCCAGGGGCCCAGGCCGGCCGCGCAGGGCCTCTGACCGCCGACCAGCCCCTCCGTTTGAGTTGTTTTCAGCGAAACGCTTGAAGCGGGGGCCCTGCCGCCTCCCCTCACCCCTGAGGGTACTGCCCGGCCCGGCCCGGGGCCGGGAGCCGGGCGCGTTTCCACGACGGGAAGGCGGCCCTGCGGCGCCGGTCACTGCTGTGAGACCCTGCGCACCTCTGACTGCGTTACCTCTCTGCCAGGACCGTCCCCTCCGATTTGCGGGTAGCGTCCCTCCCGCTCGGGGAGCGGGGCCAGCGCGCTGCGCTCTCACAGGGGACAGCACGATCCCGACGGGACTGAGCCGCCCCCGCCCCGCAGGGCGGGCAGCGAGCCTCCCCGCGGCTTCGGGCGCGGCGCTGCGCATGCGCCCCGAGGCGCCCCGCGGCCGGAGGCGGTGGCGGAGGGGCCGGTTTGATGTCGGCGGCGCCACGGCGACTTCCGGGAAGATGGCGGCGTGGAGAGCGGTGCTGGCGGCGGGCGCCCGCGCTCCGCTGAGGGGGCGGCTCGCGGGACTGCGGCCCCCTCGGAGCCAGCGGCGCCTGCCCAGCTGGAGGGTCGCCGCCACCGCCGCCCTGGTCGGGGGAGGCTCCCTGGCGGTGTGTTACAGCGGGCGGCCGGGCGTGTTCCCGACGGTCCTGGCTCAGGTAAGGCGGCAGCATCCCCGCTCCGGCAGCCTCGCCTCTCGCCGGCGGGCAGGGCCGGGAGGGCCGCGGGGGAGGGCCGGGGTCTGGCGCCGGGGGCGGGCGTGGGTCTGCGGGTCCCGGGGGCGGCTGTTGGCGGGCGCGGAGTAGCGGCCTGCGGGCGGGCCGGGGTCCGTGGCGATCAGACCTCGTCTGCTTCAGCGCCGTGAGGCAGGACCCGGCTGCGGGAGCTCTCATCGCTCAGGTCGTCCAGCAGGTAATGCGCATCCCCGGCCCCCTTGGCAGCAGCCGGGATCAGCGCTGTGTCACTTAAACTAATCCTGCCTCACCTCATTGACGGGAACTTGGCCGTTTTCTTCAGTGGAAGAAGGCAGGGGGTTGCCTTAGCACCGAGCCTTTCCCCCGTTCGCTTGACAGCCCTGGGCCTGCAACCTGATGAACTTGTGTGGTTTGCAGGAGCACAGGGCCTGTACTGAGCTCCTTGTTTTGCTGGTAACTTTCAGAGCTTGTCTTCCTTCCACGATGCCTCATCATCAGGAGCTGTTAGACAGTTGTGTACCTTTTTTTCCCCTTAAAAAAGAACATTTCATGAAAATAGTGCTTTATATCTCATATTTTGTCTGAAATGCATCACACGTAACACTTAGGAAAATTTCCTCTTAGTATGTTCAAAATGTGTGCTATGGATGTTAAAATGTAGTTTGCCTTGGAGCATCAGTGCACACTCAGAAGGTTATGTTCAAGGACAGATAATCATTATTTACAAAATAATCTTCACAAGTTCCAAAATACAGTTGTTTCCCAACTTTATTCTTTTCACAGAGGTAGTGAACTTTTTCCCATTCTTCCTTCAGAGAAGAAGTTACTGTCAATTAGAGTTGGTTAGGTATTTCAAGACTGGAAGACCTAAATGTTTTTTAGGCCAGAGGGTTTAGGTGGGATGGGGGGAGGAGGTCAGTGTATGCTTGCAGTGCTGTTCATCTGCTTATATCTAGGAAATTTTGGAAGTATTCAACAGTTTGTATGCTTTGATGTCTTGTCTCTGAACAGATATTGAACAGACTGAACTGCAGGCAGGTAAATAGCAACCTTTATTCTTGAGTCAAGAACAATTAATTTTTTTTTTTTAATATTGCAGTCTTAATTGTGGAGAATTTCTAAGCTGCATCTCCTTAGGAAACTCCAATTTTTTTACATAAGCATGTTTCTAAATAGATTAACTATTAGTCCTGATTCCTTGGACAGCGCATGTTAAAACTTTGGTTTTCTGTATACCGCTTCTAGTGAGGAAGACATCTGTTTTCCACTAGAAATCCTACTGGAAATGTATCTCCTTGTAGTAAAGAGCCAACAGAATATGATTTTACGTTTAGTTATGTGACATTTTTCAGCAGCATTGCATTACATTTAAAAAGTCCTGTCACTGAGACCAATTTCATATATGTATAGGACTCTTGTGTAAGTAGACATGTATGTAGTTATATAAAAAAAGTGTTAAATGCAGGAAGTAATCACTTCTAAAGGGTGTTGAGTGTAATGATTTAGTTCTGGTGCTGATATGTTCATGGAGTAGCTTCCATGCAATACATGGACAGTCCTACAAGTACACTTTTTAATTCTCTGGGGGAACTCCAAAAGTCTACAGCTTATTTAGTTGATTCATTTTTAGAGACAGTAAATTGCTGGACTCTGCAAATGTTAAGTAGTTTATTCAATTTAAACTTTTCAGTTTTCCAGTAAAAAGATTGTTGGAGATGCTATCGTAGTTACAGGTAAAAGTTCTCCATATGTCTTGTACTCCATGTTGCTGCAATTAACGTATTGAGCTTTTCAAAACTACCCAAGAACTGGCCATGCCAAGTGTGACACTAAGGCCTCACTAATAAACTGAAAGTGGAACTGGATTGTAAAAGCTATGAGGAGCAGAGTGATAGAGCCAAAGTAGCATGCTGCAAGGAGTCTTTTAAGCAGTTTAGATGCTACTTGTGGCTTCTTACTGACAGAAACAGGAAATACTGAAGAGCAAAACAGTGTTGAAACAAGTATATCGCCTTTATTTTATGTTTTGGAGTGATCTTTTTGCAGTTCAGAGCTTGTGCAATCCTGTTAAATGGAGATACTTTTCACATTCTAACAGTGGATAACTTTCTATTATTATTCCTTTTCATTATAATTGATCTTAAGCAGCCTTGCTTGAGATTGTGCTGGCAAACAATTCTGAACTGTTTGTTTATGTTGCAGTCTGTTATGTAGTGGAAATGTTTGCAGCATAGGTATGTGAAATACTACAGGTTAAGGCAAGTATTTGACATTCGACAGCATAATTTTCATTACCATTGTGGTAATAAAGGAATACGTAGTGGAAATGTTTATACTTCTATCTCATCAACCAGGCCTAGCATTTGCTTTTGAGAATGCAGTGAGATTACGCTACAGTGCTTCCCAGTTTTCCTTGGTAATACAGTCTTTACTGTTGAATCGTAAGAATGAATTGCTGCAAAATGGGAGGTAGTTATTTAAAATGCTTGACAAAGTGAAGCTGACAAAGTGACAATGTATCTCCATGCTGTAAAGAGCCAACAGAATATGATTTTATGTTTAGTTATGTGACATTTTTCAGCAGCATTGCATTATGTTTAAAAAGTCCTGTCATTAAGACCAATTTCATGTATGTATGGGACTCTGGTGTGAGCATAATTTGAGCCACTGAGTAAATTCTCATTCTTGTCTTAAGTGAGGTGTAACAACCATTAATAGCTTTGTTGCAGAATCAAAGTCTTCATTGTAAGTACTTGCTGTTTGTTTAGTTTTAAGTAGTTGAAGTTGATAACTCTATTTAAATTTTCCATTATTCTCAATAAAACTAGTCTCTATCAAACTAGTCAGAAATTTTTCAGCTATACATTGTTCTAGACAACTTCAGAGATACAAGTTACTGTTGAAGCTGGCAAACAACACATCAAATCTAAAGTTCTGCAAATTCAGTATTCTTTTTTTCTTCTAAAGCTATTCATTATTTTAAAATCAAAGACTGATACCTTTAGCACCTAGTTTCTTAAATCTTTATTTACTTCCAGTCCTCACGTGCTGCTGCAGTGGGTTTAATCCTGCTCATATTGGTTGTTGGGACTTCTGACTTCTGCTCAGAGTGAATGAAATCAAGCCTGTCTACAACTCTTTGCAGAATCAAAGGTCCTGCAGGGTCAGTTAATCTGTTTTCCTTTTGTGAGTAGTATAGGTAGTGTCTGTTTTATTTTGTAGTGGCTTATGTTTGGTTATTGTGTTCTAATATAATTGTTGTTTATTACGGCAATAAATTTTCAGTTTGGATGGTTTTTTTAAACTTTTTTTGGCCCAGTTTTTTATCAGCATTTTCACTGCCACTTACCTGTTCTGACAGCTTACATTAAGTGGTTAGCATATTAATAATGAAAGTGTCTATATTTAACATAAGATTACCTCAGATGTAATCTTTCCTACTAATTGTCTCTTTAGAGCTTCAGTAAGTGATTTATGAGTTATTTTCATTCTCTATCTTCATTTGCTGACCTGCTGTTTAGAAAAATATAACTAATATATATTGGAATAAGTCCTCAGTGCTGATTTTAAATCTGTACTGTACAAAGATTTTTATAGCAAAATTAACATATTCTTTTTTTATTTTTTGTAGATGACAGGTTTTAGTTCTATCTGCACTTGTTATTTACCAGTGAAGCTACATTGACAATATCCTAGACCAGATATAGCCTGTGCTGGGCAAAACTAGATCATTTTTTTCAAATGAAATGAGCTAGTCAGCTTGTATAAAGGGGGGGGGAAATTTTTTGGGGGGGAAGAGCTTTTGTTCTACCAGTGTAACTTAGAACAGGGATTTATGTTGAAGTTCACTAAAAGTGTTTCTTCCATTATCCAAACCAACAGAGCCAGGTCAAAAATGTACACACTGCAGTGATACTATACAGGCTGCTTTTCTTCTTTAGTAGTGTAATTCAAATGACACAATGGTATATAATTTGTAACCTTGATCAGACTTGCAGCATTGTCTACTGTGTCTTTATTATCTCAGAGCTTGCAGTTTGCAATACTAATGTGGCATTATATGGGCTAAAGCTGTTGGAATTCTTTGGTTAAAGTGTGCTGTTTATCGCGAGTCAGCTTTGCAGTCAGTTAGGTTACCTTTATAAAGGTCAAGAATCAAATACGTGATTGCCAAAGAGCATGCAAGTGAATTTGGAATGGCACACATTGGGAGGCTGTAGCATTTTGTGAGAGGCAATGACTTCTGCCTCCCCACTCAAACTAAATTTGGAACTTGCCAAGTGACTGTAGCATCGATCTCGTATGCGCACAAACTGCAAATGATAAGAAAACTCTGAGAAGCAGCAAGCTGCCAGAGGCAGCGTCTCCTGCCCCTGCTGAGTTTTTTATGGACATGTTTAGTCCCTAGCTTCAGAAAGAAGAATATAATTTGATTTACCCAGTTACCATCCCTGCAGTGTTACATTTTGTGCTGAGTCCAAGTCACTGTTTTCCAAATGAGACTGACTGGAGTTGTTACTAGCACATATATGAAGTTATACGTGTGCAAAGCCCTGTCTGGTGCCAATAAATGTGATTTTGTTTCAGCATTCTTTTTCTAGGATTGTGGGAGCACTAGTTGGTACTTAAATATTTGATACTGCTTACCTGAGGTAAAGAGGAAAACACAACTTATTAACAGCATCTTTTTTGTCTGTTTTTGTTAATACTTTCTGTTACATGATTGTAGTCTAATTGGTTCTCTTTATCTTACCTTTTCTACTACTGCTTGTGTTGCATCAGCAATGTGCTACAATTCTTCCAGATAAGAAGAGACTAGATTCCTGTCGTGGAGGTCTTAAACAAATACATAAATTGTATTTGATCACACTGAAAATATTAAGATAATGCTTTTAACAGTGGTTAACAAACCATTTGTGCCATTTTTTTTGTGTGATATTTCTGAAATTCTTGTTTTATTTAAAATGTGTTTATTGAAACAGTCCTCTTTTGATCTGTGTTAAATGTTTTATTTCACCTTGAACTACATTGAATGTTTCACCCTTTTCCAGTTTTCCAATGTTAACGATTCTTAAGCAAAGATAGCCACACATGGTAGTGGTGTCTTTGTGTGTCACAGTGATATGAAAACTGTTATTCCAAGCAACTGTGCGTAAAATACTTCTAATGATCAAAACTGGAGCTTAAATGAGCTTTCTGGGGTTAAAAGTGTAACCACCACAAAAATTTATTTTAAAAATGTATAATTTTGGAACTATTGCCTAACACTGTTTAAAGAACCCAGAATACTGTAAAGGATTCCCCAAACACCAGTTTTGTTCAGGGAAGGCCCTTTTGGTTCTGGCACTACAGAAAAGGCAAAATAATCCACTGGAGGACCTCTTCACAAATCCCAGGGGTACAGAGAACTTGGGAAGTGCCACAGTTCATAGGATAATCTAGGGAGAGTGCTTAAATTAGATACAATTGTAAGTTTATCAGGGTTTTAGTAGAAGTCTCTGGACTCCCAGACTTGGAAGCTGATAAAAATGGTTTTAAAAGTTCTGAAGTCCTCTTTGTGTTTCTTGGTGACATTTTGAGACATGCACTGTGTCTCCAAAGAGGTGAATGCTGAGTTAGAGTTATTTTAGACAACTTCTGATATGTTGTGCATGGTTTTCACTCAGGTAAAATTTCCAACCCAAATCAATAGATGATTTGCAAAATAATGTCTACTATAAGCATGTTACCTGTTTAGCATATTTTTACTTCTACTGGATTGGTAACTTCAGGCATAAACATGTGTAAAATATATTCATGGTGTTGTCAGTGGTCCTTGTTATATGCTTCCAAACCAAATGTAATCAGTTGCATGCATGTCAAAAGCAGCTTTTGTTTAAATCATTTCAAGTAATTTCTTCAGAGCAGTGGAAGGAAGAAGTGTCTAGCTCTGGGATTTTGGTGTGTTTTTACATATCCTTTGTATCCAGGACCACTTTGTGACTTAAGTTATGCTTACACTACTTTTAGCCGACACTTTCTCACTCAGTATATTTCTGAATTTTTTTTGGTAATAAATGATGTTATTTAGGAAGGTAAGCTGTGCATAATAACTGCATGTGAAGGATTTTTGGTATTGGCAGATAAAAATATGTATGTGGCATTTGAATTCGGTCATCAAATAGGAAAAAAAAAAGCATATTTGTGGGAACCACTGTTTAATCTATAAGTTATGTGTAAGTGCTTTAAATTGTGAGACATTGGTGAATCTTGTTAGAATGGGAATTTTTGTGTGCGTTTCTTTGTAATCTGTTTTAAAAGCTTGGTTCATGCTGGGGGAAGAACATTGCTATTAAGATGAGGTGTCTTTATAAATATAGAACCCGGGATAATATTGCATAAGGATTTGTAGTGATGTATGGAATCGCCTGGAGGGAGGAATGTGGTTCTAAAATAGAACCAGAAAGAGTATGTGCAGTCTAATCTGAGAAATACACAGGAAGGTTCTTGTGCTTACTCTGTCAGAAAAAAATTGCCTGCTTTTGTTGGATCAAAAATCCTAGAATAGTTTTTGTGTCCTAAGTAATATTTTAAAGTGTTTGTCTCTGAGTCTTTATTCGATTAGAAATTAATTGAGAATGCAAATGTAGCAGCATATATGATAGATTACTAGGATGCTCACAAAGTAAAATTAAGTGTGTATAAAATAAGTCTGCAGCATAATGCTTTAACAGGCTTTTGAAACTTAATGCAAATGTTTTTAATCCACATCAAACATGCTACTCAGTGATAGCTTGCAGGCCTCAGAGAAGCCTCATGTTCTAATTCAGCTGGTGCAAACCTGACCACATGATCAGATCGTTAATGCTTAAAATCTATGTAGTAAAACAAGGCCATGTAAAAATCATTAAAATTACCGTTGCTGTTGTGGTTGGAGCATCTTTAAGGATCATGATTTTTTTAAAAAAATCTCTTCCCTGCCTTACCTTGTCCCTTCCTTAAAATGTTGACCTTCCATTTTTTGCTTCTTATTTTGCTGCTGACCGTTTTTCTCTCCACATGACAGAACGTATTATGCTGTACGGAGTGGACCAGGATGCAGCACATGGAGCCAGGCAGTGGTCCCCTGCATAGCGTTAGATTTCTGTTCTGGTTGTAGCACGGTTGGAAAGGTGTTAGAGGATTCCTTACTGCATCTTCAGGTTGGGTCCTTGAACCATCTGCAAGATTTAAAGGTGCCTTTAAATCTTCCCACTGAAAAATCTGCAAAACTGGCAGCCTTTGGGGGGGGGGGGGCAGTTTGATTCAAGATGCTTTGAACCCGTGGCATGTCTGTACAGCAGCACCCAGCGCAGGAGAGGCTCCTTGTTGAGGTACAGTGAGCTGCAGGCAGTGCTCTTGTCAGCATGTGGTAGCACCCCTCTGCCAACTTCGTGTTTTACTTTCTGCTGTATCTTTACTGCTATATTTACTGTCTCGATAAATATTACCAAAAAAATGTTGTCTTAGATCATGACAAGGCAGTCAACTTTGTAGTAAATGCATTAAATACTTCCTATTTTTGAACAGGAAGTGAGTAGTCAATTTTTTATTACGTGACTGAGATGTCAATAGTGTATGGCTACATAAGAGACAGTTTAACACAATTCATGCATAGGCCTTCTAACTCTGGTGTATCGTGTGAATATATTCCTATTAAGTTTTTTTCTTTACCATGCATCTAGAAGTAAACTGAAGTACTACAATATAATTCATTTGGTTCTATGCGTTTAAATGCCTTAATAACATTGTTGCCTCCTAATTCACCTAGAATGAATGAGTTTCAGTTAATAGTCCCAAAATATTATGAAAATAGTGTGTGTTCAAAAAATGCATTTTAAAACAACATTTCTCGAGGTTTTAAGCATCAATAAATATGAATCTCCCCTGCAAGAAGAGCTCTTTGGAATCAGATTGCCAGCTCAGCCTACACTAATCTTTCTTCTTTTCCTTAAATATACTTAAGTCTTTCTGAAACTGTTCCTCTTGTGCAGCCAACCAGGGTAACCTTAGCTACCTCTTGTTTAATTCTGTATTTCACTGTGTTATGGAAATACTGTATGTATCAGGTATCCACCAAGCAGTCTAAATCAATAACTGAGATATTAAATATATCACAAACATCATTCTCGGCATTAGTGACATACAGACATTGTCATGTTGTGTGCCTAAAATAGCTTGTGGTATAGGGAGTATGGAATCTGTAGGACCATGATGTTATAATTAATTATAGACTTAAATATTACTTATGGATGTGCATTTGTTTCTCAACTTTAAATATACGGTATCCTTTTAGCTTTTTGAATGTGAGATATTTACATCCTGAAGTTTTTGGCTTTTGAAAATATTTACATTTATTCCCTTCTCTCTGTGCACGGAGATTCTTTGTGCAGGTGTCTTCATTGATGCTAAAACATGATGTCAAATGTAATCTTAGGGGTCGAGGTTAAAATTTAACTATCTTTCATCTGATCTGTCACCTCTTACTTGAATTCACTCTTGCTATATGACTTCAGTGATTAAATAAAATCTAACTAACGTTCCTTCTAGGCACTTTAATACACGTGAAGTTGCATGGTTTTGTTGTGTTTTTAGCTACTGTTTTAATTGCAATGTAATAAAAAGTTAGCCTTTGAGAGTCTTTGACTGTTTATGTTACTGGACGAGCTTGCCTGAAATAAAAAAAAATACTCTTTTGAATAGAAAGAATACAAAATAATATTCTGATTTCTAACAAAGATCCCAGAGAAGAAACTAATATTTATTTACTGGGGATATGAGACTTTTCCTCCAGTAAATACTCTAGGTGGTTTCAAAATAGATATTACAATGTTTCTTTTTTATCTGCTTTCTTAGGTGGAACTTGTGTTCATTTTTTTTCTAAAAACTTTGAACATAGTGATAATTGGCCTTTTTGGGGGGGGGGGTAAGAAATTATCTGTTGTACGCATCTATTCTCCCATTGATGCTGTTTTGTACTGTTTTTCACATGTGTTTGCTGGATTAGCTTGAGAGCTCTGTATTGCACTTCCTTGCAGCCCTTTGTGTAAAGACTGTGGCTGGCTAAATATGGCTATTCCTAACAAGCGGGTCAGCATCTTGGAAACATAAGGTAGCTGGAAAAAGAAGAAATAACTCAGAATCTAGTTTAATTTGTGCTGTGGAGAAACTTAGATAGACAAAACTGGTGATAGCTGTAACAATAGCATTAGGGCCATTTATTCCATCTCCTGATTTTCTGCATTGGGTACTTCTAGGTCAGTAAATTTTGGTACATTATAATGTTGTCTAATTTTCTTTTTACTATGGTTCTTATAATAAGGTTACTTAACATAACTAGGCTTAATTTTGTTTGAATAATATTCCAGAAAGACACTAGCTAAAATAATCATCAAAGCTAAATGACAGATAAAACTATGTGAAATGCTCAGTCAGAATATGTATCCTTACTATTCAGAATACTATATCTCCTTACTGCTACTCCTGAAGGTTTTTATTACACTATGAACTGAAAGACAAGAGAAAGGAGTCTTGTCAGCTTTAAACACCAAACAGGATTTAAAGTAGTTCCTCAAGGTTTGTGTCCCTTTCAGGGTAGGAGAAATTTCAAGAGTGACTGTCTTGCACTGATGGAGTCTTTAAAAAGCAGTTATAGCAGATGTAGCTAATAAATATTATCTTATCAGCACTGATACCTTCCCTGCTCCTTTGCCAAATTAGCAGAGAAACTCCTTCGTCTGCCTCCAAAAACTGCAGAGACTAACTCTAGCATAGATGAAAGATTTACATGACATGAAGGAAACCGGTGTTTCCAGAAATAAATCTTTTTCTTAATCTTTCTTTTTTTAAAAGTAGGCATTTTCTTTGATAATGCCTATTATTTGAGATACTGCCATTAATAATCTATTAACAAATTATAATGCAATATTAAAATAAAAGACATTGAACTGCATGTAAAGCTGTATACATACATATTTATAATGTAAATTTATACTTTTTCTATATATAAGTAAGCATATAATAGTATGCATATGTATAAAATATACTTAAAATACAGACTCTGTGAATGCAGTAATAAAAATAAATATAATGCTGTGTTAATAATGAAGTTATGGGATTTATTTGGAAAGTTCCTAGTCTAAATTATCAGATATACCCAGCATTTAAAGGATGGATTCTGCCTGAAGTTCCATCAAAGGCTCCTTCTGGTGGCCCTGTAAGAGGCAGATGGCTGCGTGCTGCCAAGTCAGGCTGCGCTTTGAACTTGACTGCGTGTGCATGCCAATGTGAAATCTTGCCAAGAAGAAAAGTGGAAAGTTCTGTGCTGTCGTATTGCTCACTGTGGTGAAACAGACTTGGTAATAGTATTATATTATCTCACAAAGTTGCCAAAATGAACTTTATTTTTCAGTACAGAAGTCTTAACAGTTACGTATTGATCACGTTATTTGATGGTCTGCTTCTCTTTTTCTAAAACTTTGAAAATTAGAAGACACCAGAGCTTAATGCCATAACTGACAGAAGAATTGGTTTGGGGCTGCAGTACAGCTTCTGTACCAGTTCTCTCTAGGTTTGTTTTTGAAGCAACTGTGGACTTGTCTGGTAATTTGGTGTTCTTTAAGGAAATGCAAAATCAAAATTATACTTGGCATGGAGACTAAGATACTGCTTTTTACCATTACTTTATAGCCTTAAATTGTTTAAATGCAAAGTGACAGTGATCTCAGTAGTCTGGAATTGTCACAAAATGAAATGTTTTCCCTTGCTCATTTACCTGAGGGGAAGGCATGAGAGTATGGTTCTTAGAAATGTAGTAAAGCTAATTGATAAAACATCTGGCACCCTTTTGTACTGAAAAATACACTAGATGGTCTTAGGCATAAGGGAATACAGTAGTATCACTGCTGTATTTGGGAATAAGTAAAAAATGACAGGCTTCTGCTGAAGATCTGAAACAGGAGGAATAAACATTGTAATCTCCAAAACCCAAAAAACCCAACACGAAACATGCATCAATTAAGACGGGGTTTCCCAGAGTAATTTAGATGCTTTTATCTAATGTAAAGCATTAATATAAAATCTGTACATTCAATAGGGAACAAATGAGGAGAATTGATACTTGATTTAGTTGTTCACATTAGATGGACTTCTGGTTCTTAATGCATAACTGTTCTTCATGAGATCCATCTCCACTTAAGAGTAGCTTTTCTACTTTTTGCAGTGAGTTGTGTCCACAGTGGAACATCCTGGGGTGTTGTTTCTTTTTTTTTTAAAAAGAGTGTTGGTACTAACATGCATAGATCAGAGAAAATGTTTTTTCAGTGCTTCAGACAACTGCAAGATCTGGTTTGTCTTCCTGAAATTTTTGTGTCGCTAATGTAATTTAGAGGCAGACTTTTTTTTTTTTTAAACAGTGCAGTTACAGCAGCTGCTTAGAAATGTGGGCATGTTTTAGTAAGTTTGCAGTCAGAGAAATGTAGTCTTTCATATTCTGATTCTACAGAAATCCTGTGGTTAGGCCAGGGATGTTTATAAGCACATGAGAACCAACTGAGTGATGGAAATAGAGCTACTTAAACAATATGCAGATTCCATTTGTGTGAGCTTTACAATGTGCAGATGCTTTTCTTGTGCTGTGACTTACTTTGTCTGAAATTATTTTCTTCTAACCTTCCAGCAGATTATCTGGCAGTGCACGCTGATATTTTTTCTTTACTTAAGTGACAATTTTTTTAAGCTCTGCAAACTCTTTTCATTGAAATTGGATGTAGCCAGACCTTTCCATATAGAAGTTTCTCAACAAAATCTTAAAATATATTTAGCTATTATAAATTAATCCCAACGTGCTCTATTTTGTGGTATATGGTTAAAATGTGTTTTAATTTGCCTTTCAAAGTAAATCAATTTCTGTATTATATCAGAGCTGGAGTTTCCTTTTATAGCTTGGTGGTTATTGCATGTGTGTGTGTTACTGCTGCAGTATTTCTCCTTCTGGGAAAAAATAATTGTTCATTTTTTCACATAGGGCTGTAGTTAAGCACTTCTGTAAAGAAATTTGTGCTTATCTGTCTTGAGCTCTCTCCAGCAACTTTCTTGAAAAGAGCACTAGAGACTGAAAAGTCATTAGTAACAGCATTTAAGCTGTGACCTATGGGAAGGTCTCAACATGAAAAACAAAAATGGGAAAAACTAAAGCAACTCTTCTGTTTCTGGATTTTTAAAAAAATCCGTTAAAACTTCAAATTTTCAGCTTAGCTGAAGAACCACCATGGACAATAAAGAGTGTAAAGTGTATAAAATTACTTTTCCTAGAACACAGTGTTTTCTTTTATTCTGAATATGCCTGTTGTATGGAATGTTCCTACTCAATCTCCCAGAAAAACATTGTAGGAAATTGCTGACATACTTTTTTTCCAGCTGCTGTTAAATTTGGAAAACTGACAATGTCATATTGCCAAATGGTGTTGCATTGTTATTCTTTAATTTTAAGATTTATGTTCTTGCTTCTCTTCAGCCTCAAAAGTGAAAAATATAAAGAAAAATCTAAAGATTTAGGTGTACCAGTAATGTTGCATGTGTTAATTGAGCAGACTTTGTATAGCAATAAATACCGGATTCTTTTTGTGAACACCTCTAAAAAAATAATGCACTTTCATCTGTTAATATGCCATCTGTTTACTGAATGTTTATCAAGGATACCTCATTTTATAATTTGTGATGAAGAGGTCACTTGACAGTACCGCTTCTTGAAATGACAACAATGCAATCAAGATGCATTGTCAGAAATAGTGATTCATAGTCAGATTCCTTGGTGTAAAACCCTTAAAGCAGTACATAATGTTCCACTACAGATAGCTTTTTCTTTGCAGTGTACACTCATGCTTTGTGGCGGTAGTAGGAGGTACCACTTCCAGTATTGCAGAGTAGTCATACTGACAGCAAACAGGGAATGATTATCCTGAGAGTCATCACATGGATGAATCCTCTGGCAGAAGGATTTGTGAGACTGTAGCTGTGGGAGTAATGTGGCATCTTTCTTGCTTCTTCATCCCTAATTGCTTGTTAATTAGATCTTTGGGGGGGTCTGGGAGTATTCCTGGCAGGACTCCTTCCTCACAGCAGACACTGCAGGATGAAGTTGTGCAGAGGGTCCTGGGTCCTCTCTCCTTCGCGTAGCCTGCAGGTTAGGTCACTCTCTCTTCATCACTTCATGGTCTTCCAGGACCAGCAGACTCCACATGTGGGACCGCTCTGCACTGCTGCTTGCCAGCAGGAAGCGATGCTTGCTTCTGCTCCCTTCATTGCTGAAGCAGAGGGGCTGGGCTGGGCTCAGTTTTGAATACAGAGTTAAAAGGTGGTGGGTAACGGGAAGTAGACGCAGTGGCTCTGGGCCAGGCTGTGTAGGGGTTAAGTTCTGGATGTGGTGTTAATATGATGGAATCAGACCCTTCTGTATGGTTCAGTAGATTGTGTGTGATTGCGTGTCACCTCTCTAAATTCATGTTATGTACCTCTGCTTCTGGCCATCAGAAATACCCAGTTGACCTGACTAGACCACCGCAAGTGGACTTAAAAGTTGCTCACAGTTCTTTGAAGTGCGTTATACTTCATGCATACAGTGTTCCTCGTCATCGTGGAGGTCATATCTGGGCTGTTATTTTGCCACTTCAGACCTGGAGATTGTCAAGCTTCCCATCACTGCATGCTTGAGGGACACTTCTAGCCCATTTAGTGTCCCTGTGAATGCGTTTGGCAAAACAAGTTGATAGAGGCAATATCCTTTATTAGACCAGCTGCTGTAACTGGGAAGATTATACAAGCTTTTGGTCACCACACCAAGCTGCAGAATGTGCCTTCTCTGTCAGTAAACTTTGAATAGACAGATAATGAGGTACTGATGATGATCAGGTTATGTTGAGGTAGCCATGAAACAGTAGTGATCTGCTTTTGATTGTGGATAGCGCATTGGTCCTAGAGGCCATACTTTGCAAAGAGCAGAGTCCATGAATAGTTTCATAAGAATTTGAAGTTAACATGCTAGCAACACTCATGCCTATACACCAGCTGAATAATTTTTCATATTCAGGTATTTTGCTGAATGTGAGATGCTTCCCCTAAAGCAGTTCATAAAAGCAGTAGTTCTGCTTTTGCAGTAAAAATGTCCTTTATTCAGTTTTGGTCCTGAAATCTTTCTATTTAATATAATACTTTTATAGTAGGGGAAGCAGGAGAGGGGAAAAGTGGATCTGCTCTCCTCCAGAGTTTGTTCTAGTATATTTTTGGAACTGATGTATGCATAAGGCACAGTAAAGCACCTTGTGTTATTGTAGTTGTCTTTAAAAATGTTATTTTATGCAGTAAGTATATACAATAGCATAATTAATTTTCCATTGTTCATAAAATAAGTGTCCATGAAATGTCTGACATTCAAAGAAATTAAATTGCTGTTGTATATATCTATAAGCAATTTACCTACCACATAACCAACTTGTTAATGGTAAAACAATGCTTTGACAAGAGACTAAGTTGAACTTATGGTAGGGTGATGTGGTCATAAGTGTTCAGAAATCATAAATCAAGCCTTAAAATTGAACTGGCTGAAAATGTAAAGTTTTTTATTAAAGATCATGTGGATTCTTTTTATTGGTTTTGAACCTCCAGGCTTGAAACTTCTGGATTGTAGGGGCTAGAAGTTTTTCAGTGGAAGCTGAGATACTTTCTCAGTATTACGAACAATAATGTGACTTTAATGATATCAAATGCTTTACTAGTATTCATGATGAAACTAAGTGGCAGGATCAATGTATATATACACTTTGTATACCCTTGACTTGAGAATGAAGAGTAGCAAGAGTCTTGATGAGTTCTTTGGTGGCATTTGTTAAATCTCAAGGTGAGAAACTTTATTGATGTGCCAAGTTGTACTACTTACCACAGTGAAAAACAAGCCTTTAATAATAGAAAAAGGGTTGTAAAAACTGATGACTGCTTTCATCTTGTGGAATTCCTAGTTGGTCATCCATTTCATATCCTGTTTCCTTTCCTTATACTGTAAGTTTGCTCTGTATGGCTTATTTTCTTGATTTGTTAAGTTGAGGGCTAGTGACCTTCAAGTTCCTCCAGATGGAAAGGGGGAAAGGATCACTTCCCACACAGAAGAAACTTGAAAAAATTATAAGTTCAAAAAAAAAAAAGGGGGGGGGAGGGGAGGAATTTTCGTTACATAGAAATAATTTATCTAGTAAATATAACCTTGGATTATCTTTGTGTCTGTTGTTTTTGTACAGTGTCTTGTATGTTGAGATTGTTGATAATGACAGGGTTCTCATGCACTGCAGCAAAACAGATATAAGTGTATGTTACCTGAACCATGAATTTTCGGTTGGGTTTTGCTGGGGGAGTAAAAGCTCCCCCCCTTTTTTTTTTGGGGGGGGGGGGGGGGAGGGGATAGTGTTGCAATTAATTTTTCTCCAATTCTCTTCCTTATCAGTGTGGGAATAGCTGTGTTCATAATGCCAAATTTGGTGTGGAATTTTAGCGGCCTTGTGTTAAAAGTAACAAGGCCGCACTTGAGCATAACGATAACTATGCTAGGAAATCCTGGGCATTTGAGTACAGAAAGCTTCAGACTTTTCTGTAGTAGTACCTTTGCTGGAGAACTGGCAGAGGTTTTTTTCAATTAATTTTTTTTCCCACTGAAAACAAAGCAGGTTGTTGTAGTCTACAACATAGGAATATGTCTGTTTTGACAATATTAGGAAGATTTCTACTGCCTAAGATGAGAGAAGAGAGGTAATTTTTCAGAATAAGGAGAGTCTGAAGGTTGGGATATGAAATATTTAGGCTCAAATCCATGATACGGATAGAGCACAACACAAAGCTCAGTTTGCGTCTTTCATATCACAGGTAAGTGTCTTTATCACTCAACTTCTTAGGTGTTCTAGGATGATTATTTTTTTAAAGTTGAACAACAACAACAACAAAAAATTCTCAGATGTACTGAAACCATGATCTTCTTTTCCTGCCAGTCCAGATACTTCAGGACTTAAAACCAGTCTTATATTAAGTATATATAAGGCCAATTTATAAAAAGAAAAAGTGTTCTGGAGAGTTGTCTTTTTTTTAAGTAAAAATATTTAGATTCTTATGGTATTGTTTATCTGTGATAAAAATATTGTACTTCTAGGGCCAGAGTGAAAGAGAGGCATAGAATTTCAAAGGTACGCTATTTCTCAACCAGACTTGGATATAAGTGGATACAGGAAATACTCACAACTGAAGAAAAACAAATCAATTTTGAGAGGAAATGTATCATCAGCTTTTCTCTGTCTTCTCAGTTTACCAAGAACTTCCTGAAAAAAGACTGAGTTTTTTCTGAGGCTTAGAGTCAAAATAATTGTTCTTGAGAGTCAAAATAATTGTTTTTATGGAGTGTTTAGAAGGTTCACACACAGGTAACTTGGTATTCAAAGTACAGTTGGTTCAGTGTAACTCACGTAAGCATCTGTATGAACTGTATCATTAGTTTAATTTTCCTGTTTTAAAAACAGTATTAGATTAGAGTTGGAAAGATAACGCAATAATTTACCAAGTGCTAGACAGGGCTTAAAATCCTCCTTAATGGTATAGACTGAAGTATGTATCTCAGTTGTGTTAAAGATACAAAAGTTAAAAATAAAGGGGAGGAGGAAAGGCATATCTGTGGTGTCAGCGAGGCATGTGGTAAGCTGATGTATAAAGGGAAGGTAATGGATCTGCTTGGATTCCAGCCAGCGGTGCCGGACGCGGGCATTCTGCCGAGGCGCATTCCGGGGCATTAAATGCAATCCCTTCTCCCAGTGTGCTGAGCCCTCTGCGTAATTCATCTTCCCTGCAGTCCACTCTGCCGGGGGCCGGGCATACAGCTTAGCCAGTTTCATAACCGGTGCAAGTTCTTGGTAGTCACTTTTTCAATTCAGGGCAGCGTTTGACTTCTGAACACTTAGGCATGGGTAGCTCTGTTTGAATCTACTATGCAGGCACTATCTTTCAACTTGCTGTTACTTTGAATAGGGTATTGGAATCTTGTTTCTGCTCTAAATTTCTGGTTGTAAGCAAATCGTCTTAAGAAGATGGCTTTGTAATCTACATTTTTAAATTTATAAACACTATTGGTGTTAGCATGCAAAATGAAGCGGTGGTGGGATTTCCTTTTAACCTCTCTGTCATGTTAGCAACTTATTCTGATACTACAGCTGTTTGCTACCTTATAGCAACACTGGAGGAAAAAACTGTATGATCCATTTTTGTGAACACAAAGAGGGAGAACAGAAGGAAAAAGGAATTCTTCATCAGCACCTGTATATTTCAACAAGTAATCAAGCGCTGCAGTAAAACTCACTCCCTAAAGGTGTCCAAGATGGAAGTTTACATCCTCCAACCTTTGAGAAGCATCACTTCCATTTTCCCTACCAGCCTAATTTTCCACCTTTTCCCATTTTCTTGGCCATTTAAAAGCAAGATGAATTAGGCATACAACTCCCTGTTATGTCTCCTAGAGTAAAAACTTTAAAGACATTCAGAAATGTTTGCAGTGTTGGCCTCCTGCTCCTTCCTATGCTCAGAGGGACAGGTTACCTCAGATCTGATGACAAGCATACACCATTTTGTGAAATGAATTCCTCCAAGGTTGTCTTTGACTACCAGGATTATTTGGCCACTTGTTTTACAGAATGACCAGAGCAAGCCTGAATATATAGACTGTAGCTTTGTAGTTTGGTTGTATGCAACCCCTTTATAAAAAAGAAATGTTATGAAAGCATTTATAAATGTTTATAATATTATAGCTTTTAATATCAACTTTTCATGCTAACAGCTATGATTACTTTTCATTTTTATTGAAAAGCTGTTTTGTAACAAGAAGTTTCAAATAAATATTTAATGTCAAGCTGGGCTGAGATTAATCTAAAGATATTAATATGCCCAAGGTAACTGTGACTTGCACTTCGTTGAGATGCTGTGCCTTGAAAATATAAAATGACCTGCATTTCTAGCATGGGTGTTTATATTCACTTTTTAAGAGCCTAATGGCCAAAATCTATTTTTAAAATAGCTTGTTTTTCTGACTTGTTGATAGCAATTAATCCTTATTCAAAGATGTACTATTACAAGTTAAGCTTGTTAAATTAAACTGTTTGATTTACCTTTCACTTCTCCTGCCTTCTTAGAAAATCTTCCTACTTTGAGTGCTACGTAATATTGTTTATAGTTGTGGATGCAAAGAACTAGAAACACTGGACAGTGGAAAGCATATAGGAAGGGATAGCATTTTCCTTCTCTAACATTGGGAACGTAGTGCACTGACATCTGTCCTCCTCCATTCCCACAGCCTTGCTCAAAAAGAACCCAAGGTCCAAAAAACTTGTGTTTAATTTGATGCTGTCATTTAACATTCTCCATGCTTCTGGAACAAAGCTATTTACGTGTGGGACGTAAATAGCTGTTCACAGCTGCTGCCAGCTTACACCCTGGTGATGGTTATAGCTCCTCACCCTAACACTGGAGAGACTTCTTTTAAATATAGTATTTTGATGAACACTGTGTTTCTTGGTTAGAGCCCTTGTCTAACCCTGTTCATGTTTCACACATTTAGGAGAACTGACATTAAGCTCACCTCTGTTAAATATGGGGAGCCATAAGCACTTGAGAAGACAAAGAGTTTTTAAGACCAAATAGATGGAATTCAGCAATAGTAGTGTGAAATGGTATAAAATATGCCTTACACTAGGTAGTCTGTTGTGCAAACAGAAGAGTCATGCTTCATTTTTGGCAAATTGTTCTGGTTCTGATAGTAGCCATTTTTTGTTATTGTAGTTGAACTACTCTGTGCCAGCTGTTTAACTATACTTTTCTAGTAACTTTTACTGAGCTTTCCCAAGCATTTAGAGTGCTGGGTATCTAAAGAGAGATTAATATGAAGCTAAACCAAAGGCAGTAGTGTTTACATTGTGAGGGGGAAAAAAAAAGTAACACTGAGAAATAGCTTGTAATCTCTTTCTCAACTCTGTTATCTATTCATTCCATAATCCTATCAAAATAAAGATAAGAAAATAAATATCTGAATCTTATGTTGGTGCTCTTGTGTAGTGTGGAGTGGGAAAATGGCCCACTGGAACTTCTGACCTTCTGTTCTCTCTTCCCAGGTAAGAATTTTCTAATTCTTTTTTCCAGTTCTTTTATGTTGCCTTCCTCTTGCCTCTAAAGAGCATCCTCAGCCGCCTTCTTGCCACTTTGAACTTCCAGTTTCTCTTTGTGCATTTTGAGTTAAAACAAGCATTTGTTTGAGGAAGAATGAAGAGCAGTATCCTATTCTGAAACTAAAAAATAACTATGAAAAGTGAGTTAGAGACAATGGAATTGTTTTCTTTCTACAGAAAGTAGTATAGCTTAGTATCATTTTAGAGCCCAAATTTGTGCTTCAAGTTGTCCATGTAGTAACCAAAGCAATTAACTTCTTAAAAATTCTTGCAGCTAATTTGTACAGATATTGCTGTACCAACCAAAATGTAGTGTTACGTGATTTACAGGTCAGAAAGTATATAGAACCATAAACTTCAAACTTCTTTTATGATAGAATGAATAATGAGCACTTGTGTATCTTAGTAAATAGGTGCAAAATGTTAAATATAAATAATGAAAATATGCACAAAATATTAATTGAAAAGGAATGTTAATTTTTAAGAATTACTTTGTGTTGACACTGAAAGGAATTATATACATTCTGTTCAGTTGTCTTCTGTAATGCGTTAAGGTTTTTTAGCTACCGTATTAAAGATAGCTTGGGCTTCCCTCAGTAGAAGGTTTAATGACTAGCTTGAAGCCATTTTCTTTTAAGGAATTAATATTTAGACATAACATTAGCTATGGGGGTAATTAACAGTTTTAGAATAATTAATGAATAAAATTGCAAGAACTGTAATTTGCATTGCCTAATATCAACTTTTAAAGCTTTCTTTAAAGGTTTTTGCTAATTAAAATGCTAAACTGGTTTTATTTCATGAACAGGATATGGAAAAATATTGCTGTAATTTCTTTGTAGGCTCCATTTGGCTTGACGCTTCATTGAAATCAAGCCTGGGTTAATAATTTACTCTTTTCTCTAAGCAGATACACTAGAGGTTTAAAAAAAAAACAACTCATTTGGTATTGCTTATTTTAAAACCTCTGAAATTTCATTTTATTTTGTGATTGGATTTGCTTGGTTTTATAAGAAATAAATATTTCACCTTTTAGTGTCTATTGGTGAGGAGAAGGGGAAGGAGAGAGAGATGGGCTTTTAGATGGGCTTTTGAGTTCAGTTTTGTTCCAAAACCAGTTCCTCACAAGGGTGGAAAAAAGCCCTTTAACTGGGACATCAAATGCTTGCGTCATGGTTGGCACACTCCGTTGGTGTTTGAATTGAAGTAAGTTGATAACATTCATACCTGAGAAAAACTAGAAGCACAACAGATATTTTAAGCATGCACATTGTACCCAACTTTCTGTAGTTTGGTATTCCTCCAAATTCATAATTGTACTTAGGAAGTTCCTTTCTGGTCTTCCAAATCATTATTAAAAATGGACATTGCTAACTGATGTGGGAGTGGCATCCCAAAGCTTCTGATCTCTGGTGTTAAATCTTTCAAAGTGAAAAAAATAATAGCTTAGAAAAACTTGATTGAAGACTACTTCAAGAAAAATGGATTTAATAAGTGGTTGCTTAATTGACATGTGACCTGTAGGGTTAGAGATGCCAGACAGCAAAACTACAGTGAAAGAGCTGGGCTGAACTTTATTTAAATAGTGCTTTCAGATGCTATTGTACATATAGATTGTAATCAAAATGACTGTTTTATCTAAATCCCAGGTAGAGACCATAAGAATTGGTACTTCATAATTATCAGTAAATTGCTCAGGCTACTGCTCAGCCCAGCTAATTGCTTTCCTTTCTATACTTTCTTCTAATCAAAGAGGAAACAAAACTATGACCCAGCTTAGTAATGGCCAACGTTGTGTAATAGGAGCTGTCACACTCACTGGTGTTTCACTAGCGAGGCAAGTTTTGTGCTACCTGTCTGAATGAGGTGCTTTTGGTTATAAGGCAATTATGCTCCTTGAATACTGATGGGTATGGTAGGGCCTTGAGTTTGTATTTGGGGATACCTCTCTCCCATCCCTAACAATATATTGACCATTAGAATACTTTTAAATTCTAGGTATAAATGAAGTAAATTACCAGGGTGGGGGTTTTTTTCAGCCTTTTAAGTATTGTCATGCTTCTAAAAAAAATTTGTGAGTTTTTACTATGTCATTCATGTTTTTACTTCAGGGATAAAGTAAAAGTTCTTGCTTTTCTTGAATTACTCTGTTCATATGTGTCTGTACTTGATGCCTGCATCTTAAAAAGGATAAGGCTTGATTAGCATTGATTTTATTAGCATTGTTATGTGATGTGATGGCATGTAGCAGTTGTGAGAGAAGATACTGTTCTCTGACACATTAATCCTGTGTTATGCCGGGCCATTCACAGACCATTCGCATAGTCTTCATTACTTATCATTAATCTTCCATGTCATACTTTCTTCAGATCTTTTGTCTGTGATCATTCCTTACTTGGAGTCCATATTTAAATATACGGAATGTGGAATTTGTGAGTAATGTGGTGCCCAGGGAGGATTAACGCAGAGCACTCTTGGTTCCTCTTGATCTGGGTTTTCATCTTAATCATTTGATTGTTTTTTCAGACCAGACAGTCAAATTCTATTTCCTAGTTTTTCACATAAAGTCACAAATAATTGCAGGCTTTCCAGACATCACCTATAAAATTATTTATGAAAGTACAGTGATTCTTATCAGGTTTGTGTGTATTTAAAAAAAAAACAAACCAACCCACATTGTTTTTACAATCACTTGTTCTACTTCACTCTCCTAGCAACAGTTAATGGATTTAATTGGAATCTATGAAGTGATTAGTAATTTTTCTATGTCTGTTCCTCATCCGTTCAAAACCACTAGGAGATGGGGGGAAAAAAATAATTGTGCTTATGATTAAATATGGAAGAATTAATACATATTATATCAATATCTGTATTGTATCATTAATACTGTGATTCTCTGGTGTTCCTTGATCAGATACCTCTTACTGTGTTAGAAGATAAGAAATTGTTTTCTGTGTAATAGTGCTTTTATGAAAAGATTAATTTTCATTGTAGCACATGCCTTTTTCAGTACCTTTAAATAACTGTGTAGATTGTTTTCTTCAGCTGTTAGTAGCTTAAGTAATCTAAATAAATAAATAGGTGGTTTCATTTTAATTATGAGTTAAATTACAGTGCTTTAAACTGATATGGCAGAAAGATGGCCAAAATTGGTGCTGAATGTCATTCCAAAGGACAAGAAGAAGCATTGATGGTGTTGTGTTGTGTGTGCTTGGGACTGAGCAAGACCTTTCTTATGCAGAGCATAGAATATGAAATTGGGGTTGTACTTGTGTTGTGGAATTGGGGGGGTGAGTTAGTGTTTGTGTAGTGTGGGGGTTGGGTTTGGTTTATTGGGTTTTTTTTTTTAATGCAAGGGCTTTTACTCCTAGTTTTACTCTTAGGAAGCAGTTCCAGTCATTCATATCTTTTTACATTGACAAAAAAGACCTGCACTTGATGAGCAACTGTAAAAATTAGATGCAGAGATTTCAGAGGACTTAACCAAGTTGCTTGCTACTAAAGGCATATTTAATTTTGCTAGTAAAGTTTCTAGGTATTTATAATTTTTGCAGATGTAATAAAATACATAGATAATTTAAAAATAAAAATGTTTCCTATTGTATATACGTAGAGACTTGTTATTAGTAAAGTACCAATGGTAAGTACCATTGATTAGTAAGTTCAAACAAAGCTGTGGAGCAGACCAAAAAGTAAATGGTATGGATAATAAAATAATAGCAGTCTTGAGGTCTGTAATTCTTTCATGGATTAGATACATGATATTTTGCTGGCATTAAGTTCAAAAACCTGTTCCTTTACTATTTGTAATTTGACTTCAGTCATGCATAGACTTGTTGACAGCTATTTACTAGAAGTCTACCTTTGCAAGAGACTAGTACCCTGCTGTGTGGCAATAAAGATATCAACATACCAGCTGCAAGAACTGTTTTTCAGCTGTATTATTATGTAAGCATTAGAAAATGGGAAAGACTTACACTTTGAGCAGAAGTGTGCAAATACACTTAATTTCTCATATTAATTGCTTGGCTGCCTGATTATGCTGTTTTCATTAGAATTGTGCTTTATCTTGTATATCTTTGTTAAATACCAATATCCAAATTACTTTTTCAAGTTATCTATATTTAAAAAATGATCCTGCCTAACAAGTCCTAAGCTGTGTTTAGAGCCTGTTGTGTATTATATGCTCTTGTTAGTAACTTGAAAAGATACGTTCTATGGTTTTGTCAGTCCATGGAGGTGTTAGGGTATTTAACACAGTGCAACTCATGGCATGTACCAGACAATGCCATTTTGTAAAAGACATTAGCAAAACTCTTGAGTTGGCATCAAATAAATTAAAATATTTGTTTATAAACTTTTGAAAGTTGTAATGTCACCATTAGGAGAAAGCTGTGCTTTTCTTGCCTCCTGCCACACACATACTTTGAGGGTATGCTGATAACTGGGTTCACTTTCTCTGGCTTTTTGGTCTGTGGACTTAAACATTAACCTTTCCTCTGAGCACATCAGTCCAGTCTCTTTTGCTGTATCGCTAAACTGGGAGACATGTCTGATCTAATGATTTCTTTTTTGGCATTTCCAGCTGAATTGGTTTTGGTAATTAGTAGAAGTTAATGTTCTCATTTTGAGGCTGCAGCTTTTAAAAGTTTACCAATTCTTTTGATCATAGCTTCAGAGCTAGGAACAGTAAGCCTGGTTAACCTAACTGTTTCTGTTGTGTTGCTCTATTTGGTTTATTTGTTCCATATCTAGAAGCTAACCCATACCTGTAATAGTCTTTGTCTTCTCTGTATCTTTTCTGGCTCTGTGTTCACATTTTTAAGATGTTGAAGAAGAATGGTGAGAATTGTGTACAGTATTCAGAAATGTGGGTACGCTAGTGGCACAGTGACTTTCTTCTTTTTTTTTATTCTTTCATCATTTCTGATGATCCTAGCCTTAGATTTGTCTTTTTGATCACTATTGGGATTTTAGCTGTTGTATTCAGAGAACCATGTATGATGATTCCATTCTCCCCCCTCCCCCCTGCCCCCCGACTGGTAACAGAACTGGTATCATACATCATATGTAATTTCTTTTTCTATGTGCTTTCTTTTGCATTTACATTGAATTTTATCCTTCAATCATTTATACCATTTGATCAGATTTATTTTTGATTACACCAAATAATTTTGTATAATTAGTAAGCCTTTTCACTTTTTTTTTTTGTTTTAAAAACTAGCTTTCTAGATCTTGGATGTGCTGAACCACACTGACCCTTTAGGAACTCTACTGGCAAAATCTCTCATATGAAAAACTGTTTATTTCCGCTCTTGCTTTGCTTTGTTTTAACGAGTTATTTAATTCTGTAAGGAGCTTCCCTTTTTGTCCTGTGTTAGCACGGTTTGTTTAGGAGATTCCTTAGCTTTTGTTAGGTAGCTTGTCCAAACTTCTTGAAAACTCAAATCTGTTCTGTCACTATAAATCACAGTTATGCAGCTGCTTATCAATCCTTCAAGTACTTCTAGTAGTAATGACTTCACTCTACAAAAGTTGTTGACTCTTCCCATATATTTATACGTATGCTTAGTCTTGCTGGTTTTGTTACAGTTTAAACTGTTTGCTTTGGTGCAGGCCTGACTTATCTGTACCAAAATTCCCTGACTGCTTCCAGAAAGCTAATTTTTTGTTTAAATGCTACAATATTTGACTCTGTCATTGCTGTCTTATAGCATAGTTTTAAGGAATAAATTTCACACCACAGTTGTTAGATCATCGGTTTCGTAGTTACTTTGTCTGGAAATTTTGGGTAAATACTGTCTGATCCTGATGACTTGTTGTTAATGGCTTTATCTAGATTATCTTCTGCTGATGATTGCTTAAAATACTTTCTCTGTTCTACCCCTCTGGAAAAAGACTGTTGTGGCAGCTTCCATCAGCAATTCTATAGTGCGCATCAGGGCAAAAAAAAAAAACAACAGCGTAGCTTTTCTAGTACTTTTGTTTGAGCTTTTCCTTCATGTCTCAATCACATATTTACCCTACTGATTCTTTCTTATCTTCATGCTTATTCTTGGAACAGTTTTTAATTGTGAATTGAGAGGGTTATTAGAAAGTTGGTTTTAAAACTTTTTTTGTTCTGCTTTTTTACAATTTCTAGTTAACTAGCTAAAGTTTATGGGGAGTCCTCCCCCACCCCATTTTCACTGTTTAGGAGCAACACACACTTTTTAAAAGATGCTTTTCTACCTAAAATAGCCTTCTCCAATGTTGTTTTTAATCAGACTGGCTTTTCTGGGGCTTTTTTGTTATTTTTGCTTGCTTGTTTTTAATGTGATGTGTGTTTACCGTGAGCTTCTAACAATTTTGCAGATGATCCCTGTCACATCCAAGCATTTACGCTTCGAGGTGCTCCTTTTAACTAGCCTCTTTGTTTTCATTTAGCTTACTTTTGTGAAATTTAACTTTATAAGAATGGATATATTTTTTTGTTATTCCAAAGAGGTTTAATATGAATGTATTACAGTTACTATTAGTGGCTCTTTGATTCAAGATGTAACTGGCTTTGTGAACTGTTTGCTCCTGCATCAAAAGTTGTTTCTACTTTTTATGACAGCTTGCAGAAGGAATAATTTATGGTGTTTAAAATACTACAGTTTTCACAGTTGTGTTGTATTTACATATCTAACAGTGAGAGATTTCAACTACTGAGTAGTTGCTTTTCTGCTTTCATAACTTCTGCAGTTTTCATTAGTGTGTACTACTATACTAACTTTTGGTCACATGGTTTATAGTACAACTCTTAATTTTATGCTTGGAGGATGTTGTGCTTACAGACCTGTTGGCTTTCCTGTGGATTTGTGGATAAGGGGAGAACAGTGGGAGCCATTTGCTTCAAATTTTTGTGAGGTCTTCAGCACTGTGTCTCACAATATTCTTGCCTCCAAGTTAAGATACTACAGTCTGGATGGGTGGACAAGATGAGTGAAAAAATGGTTGAATGATCAGCCTCAGAGGGTAATGGTTAATGAGTCATACTTGACCTGGAGGCCAGTGAAAGTGGAGCACTGTAGAGGTCTGTCCTGGGACCTGTCCTGTTTAATATCTTTACCAATGAACCAGAGGAGGTGACAGGGTTCACTTGTCAAGTTTGCAGACAACACCAAATTGAGGGGAACCAGTTGATACACAGAGCTGCCATTTGGCGAGACCTAGATAGGCTGGAGGGATGGGACAACAGGAACCTCATGAAATTCTAAAAACAAATGCAGAGTTCTACACCTGCAAAGGAAGAATTCCTTGCAGCAGTACTGTCTGAGGAGCAGCTCTATGGAAAGGGATCTAAGGGTTTTGATGGACAGCAACCTGAACATAAGTTAGCAGTGTGCCCTGGCTGCAAAGAGGGTGAAGTATCCTGGGCTGATTAATCATAGATTGAGGGAAGGAAAAAGGATTATCCTCCTTAACTTGGCATTCTTTAGACCATATCTAGAACACCACTTCTAGTATTGGACTCTCCAGTACAAGAAAGGCATTGACAAGCTGGAGTGAGTTCAGTGGAGAGCCGCCAAGATGGTTGGGAGCTGGAACACTTGCTCTATGAAGAAACGCTGAGGGATCTGGGCTTCTTAAACCTGGAGAAGACACAGTTTCAAGAGGACCTGATAGCATCCTTCCAGTGCCTTCGAGGAGGTCATCAAGAAGATAGAGCCAGGTTCTTTGCAATGGTGAATGGTGGAGAGGACAAGACACAGTGGGCATAAATTAAAATAAAGACAATAGCTGGGTATTTAAAAAGAAAAAAAACAAAAACAACCAAGTATGGTGGAGGTGCACAGTGGGATTTTATGGCTCTTGCATTAATGTTGAATTTTTGGCCCCTTTAACTTTGAACTGGTTAACACGGTAATTCTAACATTCTTTTAACATTGTATTTCCTAAAATAAAAGGAACAGGTACTGGAAAAAGATAGGAATGTTTGGGCCTGCTGCTGTTGCAATTAGGTGGTGTTCCCATTCCATAGTACTTGGCTTAGAATGCTGCTCAAGATGTACAATTTAATAGTGGTGTTGGACTGTATCTGGTCCTGTCGGTTTTGGGTTTGGTTTTTGCAACTTATTTGTCTTGATGCAGAGTAATAACATTTAGAATTATGGAATCCACAGGTAGTCATTATTTCAGCATTAATGTTCCAGCTACTCAGAAAACAGATTTAGAAAGAGAGTTACAAATACAGATGTGAAAACAAAATCTTAACAGAAAATATATATAGGTAAAAACAGTTCCTTTCAGGCACTTCCAGACTTGCAAAAGTGATGAAAAATACCATTAGATCTCAGTAAGTAACTTGGAGACGTCAAATACGCAGGAGCCCTACCTTCATTTGTTGTGGAAAATCACATAGTATTTAATCTTTAATTTAATATAGAAACTTTATCCAGGCTATTAGTGAAAACTTGCTGCTTGTTCTTAACTTGTAGAGGCAGTATTATTTCCTCCATTATACCCTCAAGCACATTTTTCAGTTGGAATTTGGTACTATATGATAGAGAGCTTCCTCGGGAGGCTCTTAACCTCTGATTATAGTTGCACTAGATGGTAGCCTTCTTTTCTTAAACTTGGAATAAAAAAGTTAGATGGGTTTCACTGTTGTTCTTGGTTGCCTTAACAAAGGTCTATCACCTGAAATTCTCTATAAGACATATTTTGATTATTGATAATTTTAAGAAAGTGACTCATGTAGCTAAAGTGTATCAAAGCTTTTTTAATTTGTGCTCTGCTAACTGAACTCCCTCACATTTGATTTCACAGTTGAGAAGTGATCCTTTTCTCATAAAAAACCACAAGAACAGCCATACAGGTTCAGTCAAGGAAGAACAGAGGAATTGGGCAAGTGTATATGGCACTTTTTCTAGTATTCTGGCCACTTGTGATTTGGCAGCCTAAGGAGAAACCACCTTTGGCTCAGGATTTACTGGCTTTCAGGGGTGTTTTTTCTGTTCAATGAACATCTCCAGATATCACTTGAATACAAAAATTTTTAGGTTCTATAGCATAAAATGGCAGCATTTCACAGCTGGTTATGTCATGAACCATCTCTTACTGTTTTTGAGCATTTGGTATCCAAGACAGCTACCCTCTTTTAATGTTTCAGGTATAAGTCAAAATAGAAGCTAGGAACAGACTTTAATGTTTTATCCAAATTCTGTATTTGCAATTGAATACAGTGCAAAGTATCTCAAGTGTATAATTAAAAAGTATAAAGTTAAATGGGGGATGAAGGGATTGAGAGCAGCCCTGCCGAGAAGGACTTGGGGGTATTGGTGGATGAAAAGCTGGACATGAGCCAGCAATGTGCGCTTGCAGCCCAGAAGGCCAGTCGTATCCTGGGCTGCATCAGAAGAAGCGTGGCCAGCAGGTCGAGGGAGGGGATTCTGCCCCTCTGCTCTGGTGAGACCCCACCTGGAGTACTGCATCCAGCTCTGGAGCCCTCAGCATAAGAAAGACACGGACCAGTTGGAGCGCGTCCACAGGAGGGTCACAAAAATGATCAGGGGGATGGAAGACCTCTCCTATGAAGAAAGGCTGAGAGAGTTGGGGTTGTTCAGCCTAGAGAAGAGGCGGCTTCGGGGAGACCTTCTTGCAGCCTCTCAGTACTTAAAGGGGGCTTATCAAAAAGATGGTGGCAAACTTTTTGGCAGGGCCTGTTGCGACCGGACAAGGGGGAATGGCTTTAAACTAAAGGGGGCTAGATTTAGACTAGATAGAAGGAAGAAATTTTTTATGCTGAGGCTGGTGAAACACTGGCAGAGAGGTGGTGGATGCCCCATCCCTGGCAACATTCCAGGTCAGGTTGGACAGGGCTCTGAGCAACCTGATCTAGTTGAAGATGTCCCTGCCCACGGCAGGGAGGTTGTTGGACTAGATGACCTTTAGAGATCCCTTCCAACCCAAACTATTCTATTCTATGATTCTAAATTAAAAACTTCTTTGTAACAGGAATGTTACCTTTCATAATGAATCCTATTTGTAATAACTAATGGAATTGTGAATACAGAAATCTTTCAGAAATCTAGCACAACTGGTTGCAGAAATATGCTGCATAAACATCTGCTATTGCATTCCTTTCTGTTTGTGAATATACTTGTTCCATGCAGGTTGGTTGAACGTAATGATGCATGCTTAGTCATTTCATCTTATCTTCAGCAGTTTTCTTAGAGCAAGAAATAACACAGATTGCCATTGCAAGACAAGGTCACTTCTTGTGTTCTTTACACAACATAGAGCAAATGATGGATTTCTTGAGGCTGGTCTACATTGTGATCCCAGAATTGCAGACTAATCAAGAGATGGAAAAGTGAAGTTTAAACTGGCTCATTGGTGGCCCAGAATCAGTAGCATGTTTATCACCACAGCATGACTGTTTGGACCTGCTGAGAACCTTCTGCAAAAGATATACTAGGGAGAAGTTTTAATTGTCTTTAATTGCGTTTAACAAATGAAGAAGCAGCTGCATTGGAATTGGGAAGTACTGTATGCTGTGCTGAAAACCTTCTCTTTTTTTATACGGGTTAAAGGATCCTTTGTCCATCTGTAAGCTTTAGGCAGCAGTTGCCAATTTTGGCTCCAGCCAAGAATGTCTAAAGTGCAATAGCCAACATGTTCTCTTTTTAAAAGCAGGTAATAGGTTCCAGTTAGGCTCTACATTACCAGGATTCTGGTAGTTTCTAAGAGCATAAGTATTATGCTTTCTATTGTAATTTCAACAGAAATGCTCAAATAATTCTTAAATTTGGTAAAGATTTCAAAGCCAGGAAGGATTGCAGTTACCTGCAGTACAGCACAGTTCACCTAGTCCTTTGTTAAAGTCAAGTTAACCAAACCTAAACAGTAAGCTTTCTCAGCTACATTGTAGCCTTGCTAATACACCTGCACTTGTAGGGGAAGCAAAAATGATCATTTCTGTGTTGTCAGGTGAACAAGTATATATTATATATTCTAATCCTATTTTGAAAATGTGTGTGGCCCATGATCTGCTGCCTTCCTGCATCCGAGGGGTCCCTAGGAAAAGGGACAGCAGTGAGCACGCTACACCGAGTGTAGTGATTTAGTTTGTCAAGCTGTGTTGGGCATTAGGTAATATATTCTTAAGGGTGTCTTAGAATTTGAGCTTTCTCTGTTGAGTGTAATGTTCTTATGTTGATAAGTGTCAGTAATGGTTTCATGTTGTTGAATAAATGGTCTTTCTCCATAAATTTATATGAGCAATTTTCTCATTTTGTTAAGAAATGAATGTTCTCTAACGTTAAAAGTGATATACTGATGTTAAGATTTCCTCTTTTCCCCAGTTTGTCACCAACTATATTAAAAAAAAAAAAATACTCATAGGGATTAGGGCTACCAGTATGCTAGAAAATTATTATATTAATGAAAAAAAAATCCCTGCCTTTAAACAGCTTTTCTACTAAAAGAACTTACCTATCATTGTCTGTAGACCCATCTATAAAGTCACCTGCCATTACTGCAGTACCCAGCCATCTTAGGGCTTTTGCAGAACACATCAATTTTTTTTTTTTTTTTTTTGCAGCCCATGCATTCTCTTTTTTATTTTGTAAAGTGTCTTTTCTGTGTCCTGAAGCATGCTTTTTGCATTACTCATTTCCCCTTTCAATGGCACTCCTTGGTCTGGCATTTGCTGATTATCAGTCACATTCCAAGGCATAACTTGTGAAGGGAAGGAAATACACTCAAGCTTACCTCTCTAGGACTGTGCATGATTCTGTGCAATTTCTTCTTCCATTTAATTTGCCTGGATTTTTTTTTTTCTTGTCTTGTCAGTGGTATTTAAAAGCAGGCTGTTGCTTGCACCATTTTGTTGAATGTCAAAGCTATGAGGCTGCTGCTGCTGCTACGCTACAGTTTGGTGAATAAAACCTGAAGCTCTTCAAAACCAGATATGTCTTGGGATGATTTGTTTCAACTAGGGGGTCTTTTGATCAGAAGTGGGGAAAGGAATCACAGCTCACTGTGAAGCAATCAGCCTTTGAGGTGGCTACATGGCTGTGCTGCAATAGTTCTGGTCAGCTTGAGAATAGCATACCTTTGTGGATTAGTTGGTAGCATACAACGTTCATAATGTATTGCATCTCTATTCTGTTTAGATAGAGGAGTAAACCGAAGAATTGAATTTTCTACCTGTATAAAATTTTTTAGTTAAAATCAGTCCTTGGGTGCATTGTTTAGCAATTTGTATTGTTGGTGACCACTACTGAACCTTCTGTTTAGTCTTTCAGATCACTTAGCATCTTCTTTTCTTTGCTCTTTTTTATTTCTGACTGGTTTTATGCATGACTTCCTTCCATCCTCCTTGTTTAATTTACATTGAGCTTATTTACATTGGATTTCAGCTGTTCAGAAACTTTTTTTGCTTGATGTACAGTTAGGCCTAGCTTGTGGGAGGCATTATAAAATTCGTGTCTCAAACTCCCTTGTCCTTTTTGCAGTCTGGTGTGGAGCTTATTTTTTTGCCACAATTATCTGAGTTGAAGAACGTGGCTGAACTTACATTGCTGGTAAGGGTTATGACCTGTGAAATTTCAGACATTTACATCTCTAGTCACATTCTTTAACCATGAATGTGTCGTGGTTTAACCTCAGCCAGCAACTGAGCACCACACAGCCGCTCGCTTACTCCCCCTGCCGCCCCCCCAGTGGGATGGAGGAGAGAATCAGAAGAGTAAAAGTGAGAAAATTCATGGGTTGAGATAAAAACAGTTTAATAATTGAAATAAAATAATAATAATAATAGTAATAAGAATAAGAATACACAAAGCAAGTGATGCACAATGCAATTGCTCACCACCCGCTGACTGATGCCCAGCCAGTCACCGAGCAGCGGCCCCCCCGGCCAGCTTTCCCCCAGTTTATGTACTGAGCATGACATCACATGGTATGGAATATCCCTTTGGCCAGTTTGGGTCAGCTGTCCTGGCTGTGCCCCCTCCCAGCTTCTTGTGCACCTCCAGCCTTCTCAGTCAGTAGAGCATGGGAAGCTGCAAAGTCCTTGCCTAGTGTAAGCACTACCTAGCAACAACTAAAACATTGGTGTGTTATCAACATTGTTCTCACCCTAAATCCAAAACACAGCACTGTACCAGCTACTAGGAAGAAAATTAACTGTATCCCAGCCAAAACCAGGACAGAATGCCACCCACTACCTACAGATTCTCTTTTTCTGGTATCCCTCTTGTGCAGTTGTGTGTTTTATTTATCATTTAAAACTATTGTGTTTAAAATTTTTATGGAAAAATATGTATCAGCGTTCATGTATTTCTCTACTAGTTTTCTACCTATATAAAATCTTACTGTTCACTTGTTCCTATTACTCTTATTACTTTGGATGTCTAATTAATTAATTTCCCCCTTGTATTTCCCTCAGGTTCTGTCCTAACATTTCTGAAGATCTGCTCTCATGTTTTGGCATATTTTGTTCTTCAGTGACTGCTAATTTTTCCACTTGTCTTCTCTTTCTAGTATTGTTTGGTCTGATTTACTGCTTTTCTTTATAGCTTTTGGAATTGTTATTGCCACCATTAATTCCGTGCTCCAGCAGTTCCCGCTCAACAATGACAACGGTTTAATCAAATTAGAGTGGATAACGTTAATAGGTGCACTCCCATTGTTAGAAGTCAAAGAAAGAAAATACAGTTTAGTGTCTTCATTTAATATTTTATGGTCCTTAAGTACATTTAGTCTGTCATTGTTACTGTGGTTGTTTTCCAGACCCTTATCTGTTGTGAACAGATGACTCAACAAAAGTAATGTTTCAAACATTTTCTTGCACATTTGCTATATTTAGTGTATATATCTTTGGAGAAAATGATATTTAAGTCTGTAGTTTGGAGTGTAAGATTATAGCAGTTTTGTAGCAGTTAAAATATGTAAGTTGCCTGGTCCTACAGTGAAGTGGAAAAGACAATACAGATAAACTATACAGGGAGATCTCCAGGTTAGTGATTTCTGTAGGATTGTGTGTATGCTGGTGCTTGGAGGTATGTTGCTGTTCGAAGCTTGAAATATTCTCAAACACAAATTGTCTTGGAGTAAGAAATTGCTGGTTCCCTTGAATGAAAGGGTGAAAAAACTTATGCAATTTGCTTGTCTATGTATGCCAAAGCGATATACGTAAAGTCCATTTAAAATTCAAGTGATGTTTTGCCAAATATCAGTTGTAAAGAAATAGTATCAATATAACCTCTCTCTTTCTGCTCTGTATTCTACAATTTTTATTTCTAATAGAATTTTACTGCTCTGTTTCAAGGGGTAGTTAAAAGGCAAGTAGATATTTTTAAATATCAGTTTTTTAAATTTTCCATCATGTGGAAAAAAATTGTTCTATTAAAAAAAACTACACAAAAAAATACTTAACACTATGTACTTCATAATCTGCTTATTTATACCAGTGCCTTTATTTTCCAGTTAACAGAATGCTATATACAGCTGTTTATCTATAGCTCTTTGTGTAAGTGTGCTTGTGTTTGTGCATGTACACATGCACACGCAGAATAAGATAACTGATTTTTATCACAAGAAAGGGAGATCATTATGTGGTTCTTTACAACTACTGTGCATGTAGTTTTGAATAGAGATTGTGTTGCATTTTATTCTCACAAGCAGTTCTGACCCCAGCTTGGGCCAAAGCCCTTAGTTCCTGAGGTCCCATCAATTGCCTCTATATTATGTTACTAATTTTCACATATATAAGCACTCTAGTTTGTCAGATTTGAGAAAACACAGGCTTCAAAAAGTCTCTTGTACACTGTTTGTGAGAGGGAGAGAGGCATACTCCCAGGTGAGGTAATTCATGGCTTAAGGCAGCTGCCTGGTGTGGTTCCAGCTGTGTGTGTTCAGCCTTCAGGCTATCTGTGACATAGTGCATCCAACATTGACGTTACGTACAGTGATCGGCTCATGTGCATGAAGCTTGATGTTTCAGGCTCCTGGTCCTGGGCAGCTACTGTGCATGAGCCTTCTAGATTTATAGGAATTTTAGCACTTTAACCAGTTCCAGTGATGGTCTTTTCCAGTGTTACCTGTCTTAAGTTATTTCTGCAAGGCATGAAAGAGCAGAGCAAGGTATATATTGCCATCTTAAATACCTTGTTGTTTTTTACTTGCTTGTTGTACAGCCTGAGAAAGCCATCTTCATTGCTCTTACAGATATCATCAGTTCACCTGTTTACTGTTGTTGTTGATGCTCCCTCCCCAGTCTGAAACCTGCATCTTCTTGTTGTTTAGTCATTATGCCTGTAGATTATACATGTCAAAACAAAGAAGCTTTAATATTTTTCTAGGTAAGAACAACACTAAAATAAATTACTTTCTGATCTTTTTAGATGGGAGAAATAGATTGGGCTCTAGGTGTGTTTTACAAGATTGAATCATTCTTGTAGCTCATGTTTGAACTTTATCTACTGCTTTTTTTTTTTAAATGAGTTCCAAAATTAAACTCAAGTGTTTGTGGTTTCATGAGCTCATGTGTGAAGGCAACATGATATCCATATTCCTAGTCAGGATTTTTCTTGTTTAATTCCCATTGGCAGAAAATCTTAAATTTATAATGTTCAGCAAAATATCTATAATAAGCCCCGAATCAAAATGTCAGGTCCTGGCCAGGAAACTTTTCAGTATGAGAGATGAAGAAGTGAATGGGTCTAAAACTTAAAATCAGAAAGGTATAGTGTTTGTGCAGAATGAGAATAGCATATATGGACACAAGATGGAAAAAAGCATTGTACTACGTGTGTGGGGTGGAAGTCTCTTAGTTACCTTTTGCTGTGACAGATGACACTGCCAGCTTTCTGCTGAAGTGATGAAGCAAGTCTAGTGTAGGTTGTGGACAATGGTCAGAGGCAGATGTTCTGGTGACTTTCTGTCCTCCTTCTACATTTTAGAGAACAAAAGTAAAGATGCAACAAAATCAGGAAGTTATTGGTGGTAATGATGAAGGTTTGGGGCTCTTCAGTTATTGGAAAGCAGTTGGAGGAAGATGACTGATGGATGTGTCCCAACTAAATGCCTGAGGAAAATTGCTTCTGCATTCTGGGACAGAAGGTCCAATATAAACTAAGAGCAAGGAATAGGTTGAAAGTTTGAGAGAAGGACACAGAAATTTCTTTGCTTGGTCTTTGTACCCTGGAGGAAGAAGTAAAACGAATGAGAATATAGCTGTAAAGGAAGAGATGAGAGTAGGACACAAATGGCAGAAAGCAAGGAAAATATAGAAGCAATAGGTAGGTAAGATTTACTTCACGGGCAGACTTTCTCTTTTGTACTAAGTTTGTTGGAAATGTGACCACCTCTAATCATTTTTTCACTGTTCATCAGCTGGCGATTGTTCTCCCCACAGCCAAACTGTGTGAGCATTCCCCATCCTGCTTCAGGCAAAATTGACTACATTAGCGCATATCACTGGTGATAAAACAGTAATGAACAGTGGAAAAGGGGGAAGGAAAATAGCCTTCTTTAGCTGAAACATCTGTTTGCAGAGTAGATGTCTGTGATCTTAATGAAAGGGCACTGTATCAGTTTCAAAAGAGAGACCCGCAATATCCATATGCCAAAGCACAGAGTCAAGAAAATAGAACTAGAGCTACTGGATCAGGTAAAGAAAGAGATGCTAATGGTTCACGGTGAATTTCTCTTTTGTGTATAAGGCACAAACTGGGGAGAGGGAAAGGGAATGTCAGAAAAAGTAAAACAATTTGGAAAGATCAGTAGATCTTCTAAGAACCTGTAAGCTGGATAGGGCCCTTTGGGACCTCAAATCTAAAACCCTTCTGTAGCAGGTAAGCATTTCGTATATAATTCAAGTCACAAATTGTTCAAGCTCCATTTTAACTCATTATGGCTTGTAGCTTTTGTTTTCCTAATCTTTTAATTGGAAGACTGTTCCAGAATTTCATGTTGTTTGGGACAGTCTTATTTTTAAGCTACCTTTATTTCTGGTCAGTGTTTTGCCCTCATGTTAATGTATTTTAAAACTATAATCATTCTTAATAATTGATACCTTTCCCTCACTACTTCATATTATTATATGGAACAATTTTGTCTCTTTTAGCTTTCATTTTGCTAGGCCAAGGAAGCCAAACTTCTGTAATGGATTTCTCTCTCAATACATTCTTTGTTCTCCTGATCACAGTATTAGCTCAGCTCATCACCTATAACATTAGAAAGTATGCTTTTGACCCTCAGGGTTTGATTTGGATTTGAATGGAAATATCCCTTTGAGAAAGGGATACTAACAGAAATCACGATAGAATCATTTTCCCCAATTATAAACTGACATACAAATGCTAATAATAATGGTAAAGCCTGTGTGTTCCTGGGTGTAACAGCTGCCATGTTTTTTCACAGAATAGCTGTGTGCCCGCAAAGGAATATGCTAATTGTAGACTAGATCTTGGTCAGTGAGGACATTGTACAAGCTTGACTAACAGTATATACATGTAATGGATGTAAAGTTTGAATGGAAAATAATAAAATTTAAAAAATACATAAGAGTTTGGGTTTGATGTAGTTTCTAATTCAAACACAAACTTTGAGAAATAAAATAAAGCAGTGATTTAAGAGCATAGGAGCTTGGTTATGGAGGAAGCACAGAAAATAATTGGAATTTTAATACCAATTAAGAAAGAGAAACTTCCAGGGAAGGACTCCAAACATGAGGGAAAATATAAGCACCTCAAAAAACAGAAGACTAGAGCAGGAGCTTGAATACATGGAAGGTCAGAGGGGATAGTGAGACATGCTAGAAGTCAAGCAAATTAAGCTTTATGAAAAGTATTTAAAGATCCTCCTGTCTGAAGACAATATAAAGACTGGTGTTAGATATTTAAAATGTTGAAATGAAACACTTGGCTAGAACTGATGTGAAAATTTTTGTCTCAATTTTAGATTAGAAAAATATGGTAAGATGTGATAGAAAAGGCAGAAGGTCTCTATATGTATTAGCACCTTCAAAGTGGAAGCAAAGTTCAGATCTCAGTATGCTCCTACCACAATGGTCTGTATCTGAATGTCCCTGGTACCTGACTGCATGCTCCTAACGCTGGAACTTAAGTGGGAAAAGTGGTGCAGGTGGTTATAATCCTGTTGGATTTACCTCACCAGTTTATGATTTTTCGGAAGAAACTTAAGGGAAAAGAAGTCATTAAGAATATAGGTGCAGGTGAGACACATGACCAAACACAAGGAACTTACCATGTTTAGATGACTTCAGACTAATGCATTATTTTTACAGTGGTTTTACTGGGGGTACAGAGGCAAATACACTGCTCCTTGGAAAAGTTCTGGCTTCCAAATTCCCTTTCTTGAGATTTTTCCCAGTTGTTGCCTAGGTAGGAAATATGAGAAGGAAGGATAAAGCCATATTAACTCATCTGGGGGCAGTGCTGCCAACATTTGCTACTTGAGTTAACCAGATCACCTCCTAAGTTATCTAATAGCAGCCTTATCTTTCAGAAATGGTACAGGATGGATTAAATACTGGAGGACTGGAAGGGATGAATGTACCAGTTGTCAAAGGGGGGAGAGGAGTCAAGGAGAGAGAGTGCAGTCATCTTAATATTGGCATCCCCCTCCAAAAAAAAGTTTATCAAACTTTTTATTTATCTGCAAGGTAATGAAGAGATGAATAATTGCCAGCATGGGCTTATCAAGAATAAATAATGTCAAACTAGGTTAACTTCTCTCTATGATAAAGCAGTTGAACCTGTGAATAGAAACAAAGCAGTAGCTGTCATATATTTTGACTTTATTTAAAGGCTTTAATAAGACTGTCTTTCGTGACATTTTCATAAGTAATGTGGAGAAATGTGGTCTAGGAGAAACTAGTGTACAATGAGTGCAAAATTGATTGGATTAGTATTGTTATTGATGAATTGTCGATGAATTGCTCTCAAAATGAAAAGGTATATTGAGCAGATTTTCTTTAGAGACCTGCCTGCAGTCTGGTGGTTCTTTCTGTTTTTTACCTAGTGAACTGAGTGATAAAATAAAGAGTAACTGGGGTCATTCTGCAGATGACACAAAACTGGGAAGGGACTGTACTGGGGAACAAGATCACACTTCAGAATGATCTTGCAAAATTGGAAAAATAATCTGCAAACCAGTAGGTGAAATTCAGTGGACATGAGAAGACGTGACACTTATTCATGAATAAATCATAGCAGTCCTTCAGAAAAGGATTTGCATTTTTTTTTTTATTTGATAGCGCTATACTATATCAAAAGGTAACCCTTCCACTGGCATGTACAGATAGAAGTGTAGCCAGTAAAATGAGCAAAGTCAACCTTATTTTTAATTCAGCATTATCAGAGTCTCTGCTGGAACACTATTCCGCTTGGGTAGTCACATTTCAAGGAAGACTTGGACCCCTTGGAGGCTGAACAAAAGCATCACAGATGATAAGTGTAGGAAGCATCCCTTGGAGGAAGAGTAAACTATTTTCATTTGTTTAGCCTGCAGAAGAGAAGACCTAGGACAGTGTGGTTTTCTAATATGTAAAAGGCTGTCGCAGAAGAAATGAAGGAATAATCTCTTGTGTCAGTGGTGACCATGATAAGTAAAAAGGGCCCAAACTCAACCAAGAAAGGCTTAAAGGAGATATTAGAGAAACCTTTCTAAGTGTCAGATTAATTAAGTAATAAAGCAGATTGCATGAGAAGACTTTGAATTTTTATCATTGCTAGGCTTTCAAGAGCTAGTTAAAGACGTGTAGCTATAGTTTTTCCCACTTTTGAGAGTAAGGTGGAAATGCATTTTTAAAAAAAATTTGTTTCCTTAACCTGTATTTTTCTAAAAGTTTCTGACTGAATGGCTGCCTGGAAGAGAAGTATTCAAGTTGAAGAAAGATAACATCAGCGGTTACATTTGTGCCCTGCCCCCCGAATTCACCTTCTTTGAGAAGGAAAGTCAGGAAACCTTTTCTTCATTATAATGGGGGGGGGGAGTTGCTCCAAGACGTAGAAATCATCTTTCTTTCAGGAAGATTCGTATTTATATTGGCCAAACTGATAAACTTTTCTCTTGATTCAAACATATTTGATTCAAGAGTTATTTTATTTTGAACTATCTTTTTAATGCTCTAGTAAGGATTCGAATTCTAGCAGTTGATATCTTCAGATTAGTTTTAGACCATATATTTTTGTTTGTATAATCATAGCTTTCAGGCAGAAGTCTGTCCGTCACCTTTCTCTGATTTGAATTTGAGAGGGATCTCTTCAATGTGACTGTCAAGATTATTTTAGCCTTCTAACACTAACTTTACCTTCTCCGTTTCTTCAAGGGTGGTGGTCATCTATGTGCTTTTTTGCTGTGATCTGTATATACAGAAGATGACCTGTATAGCTTAATTAAAAATTCATTACCGTTTTATGTTTGATGGAAAGCTAAACAATGCATTAGACTAAATTGTCCATTACACTTTTATACAAGGTAGTGTAATTACATGAAAAATAGCCTTAACAGTAAGAATAAAATTTATCATAGGATAGTGCTAATGCATTTATATGCAATCAGAGTAGGTTTAATTATAGTACATTTAAGATTGGTGTGCCAAGGGCAATAAACTTTACAACAACATTCAAATGTTTAATAAGCATGAAACATCATAAGAACAATGTAGACTAAACCTTCCTTGCATCCGAAAAGCTGAAATGCAAAGAAGTTTTTATTTATTGCCTCAGGTAAAAAAGTCTGTAGAAACAGATAAGTGATGACAAAGCTTTGATGTTAATAAACCCAAATGGAAGTCAAAAATCAAAGTGTGTAAACGGCTAGGTTATAAAAAGAAAGATGACAGAGTTATACCCTGTAATTAGGTGTAATTTGTGCTTTTGGCACAGCTATTTGTCCTGCATGAATGAGAGGTTGTCTTATGTTTTCTTGTCCCTGTATAATAGAATTGCAGTACGGGCACATCCCACTTCAAACCTCCCTAGGGTTTTTTTTTTTTCAAGAAATATTTGAAAGCAGCATGCATATTGATCCCCTCTTATGTGAGTACTGTAGTCGGTTTGCCCTTCCTAGTACTTAAAAATAATCATAAGCTGAGTGTTTATAAAACACTTACAGCTAGAAACAAAGTAATAATTTTAGAAAAATGCAACCAAATCACAAAATGAGTTTCTACCTTGAGCATAAAACACAGATTTATGTCATGCAAGTAAATTACATCAAAACTAGAAAATTAATAATCCAATTAAATTATTTAATGAGTTGTTCTGTTTAGCAGCTGCATAATTGGCTGTCTCATCCATATTTTAAAGTGTTATAGAACAAATTGCTATTAATTAAATAATTTAATTTGATTCCTGTCTTTGTTTTATGGTATCTCTGCATGAGACATAAAATTTTCAGTGCTGAAACCTATTTTACAACCATCTCTTTCTGCCATGCACCGTGAAAAATTACAAGAAATCTTCTACTTTCTGTGTTGCAAAGAAACTAAAAAAGTCTATTGATTCAGGGAAAACTGCAGATTTTACTAATGGCTATATATCTGTACCGGTATCAGTTTTTAAACTTTCTTGTTTAGGAATAATTACTGTATTTTTAGACATGCTAAGTTCTCTGTGTCTTTATAAAATTACCACAAGGTTTGGTACCGATGTGTGGTTTTAATCTCTCTGATGTGAAGTTCACAGCTCTCATTTGGTGGGATGTGAAATACCCTTGCAGAGCACCTTTTGGTTACCTGCATTACATGTTAAAGGTTGTAAATCCATGATATGCAGGGCAAGAATTGACTGCTCCAGCAGTGCAAAGCCACTTGCTAAAGCTTATATGTCTCTTACACATGAAAACACGTGAAACAAAATGAAAAATGAGTATGATTCCTTTTTATCTTGGCCTAAATATATTTTTGCTTTGTTTTCAATGTCTCCTTTTTTACTTGAAATTTAAGTCTGACACGTTCAGAAATTCTCAAATTATTTCTGTGAATGCTGCAGCGTAGTTGCATGTCAGTGTTCACTGGAGGCATGAAGTGGCCCTCCGCCTCCTGTGGATATCCTTCTGTCTTCTGGTACATCCTTGAAAGGTTGTGTGCTTGTACTTCAGTGCATAAATCTACCCCTTTCTTTCCAGTTCATGAAGCCTTTTTCATGAATTCTACCTTGAAGGACAAACTCCCTGGTGGGGAAAAGGGCTCTCTGATACAGACATTTCCTTTCTGTTTGGGCCAGGGGGGCTGCATTTTACATTTTGGGGGTCTGTGCTCATTGAAGGGTGAGGGATTCCTTCCGCCCACACCAGTGTCACTCCTGACACTGTTATATGCCTCTCTTCCTCCCGGTGTCATACCCCACTCCAGAACTGCTATGGGTTATACTGGGGAAAAGGATTTGGCAAGTCTGTAGCTTCTGGTGTTAAAGGAATAATCTTGTTACAAAGCCAGTTATGTATGTATTTCATTTCAGAGGTCACATTTTGGTATGCTAAAAAGGTTGGCTAAAATTTCTGGAAGCCTACGTGGGATATTATTTAAATAAAATTAAAAAAAGCAAATCCTCAAACAGTATTATTTCAACTTCTGCCCATGCTGTCAGTACTTTAAAATATCTTCAGAAGATTTAAGTGAAAAGTCATAGTATATGAATAGGATGCTACTGAAGTAACTTCAGCTCTTCTGTCGAGATTGGGTGGGATTCAGTAGAATTCCAAACCCCCATGGGATGTGACGAGAGCAGAACTTTCAAGAGAAATTCAATAACGATCCAGTGATTTAGAAGTTACAAAAGTAGATGCCTGTAGACAGGTCTTAAACTAGTTTTCCACATCACCACGGGATTTCTGCAGCCTTAAAACTTAAAGAAAAATTTAGAAAACCCTGTATGCTGTGTATGTTCAACAGGTGCCAAAGATGCACATTTTTCTACCTTACTTGTAAAACCACTCTGTCTTCTAAATGTGTTCTGATCATTATTGGGTTTATCTTTTCTGATAAATGTGATATTGTTAGTGACACATGGATGAATATTTCTTATATAATCTCAGAAGTTAGAAAATGCTGATCTCCAGGAGAGTTCCGTAAGTACGGTTCATGCTGATCAGTTACTTAAAGGCTTTTTGTTTTCCTCTTTTCCTCCCACTGAGATCCACTTTTAAATTTTATCTGTAGCTTTTAAGGTGCATTTTCTAACTGCAGTGGAATGAAAAGATGTGACCTGTACTTCTTCATAAGTCAAGTGGTAGAGCCGTGCTCCAAATGGCTCAGCTCATTGTCTTTTTCCTGCTAACATTGTGAGTTAAGCTTTCCCAGACTTGTTTAAATCTGTTTCTTGAGCCCAAATATCTGCTCACAATTGCTGCTATTCTTGAAGTGCCGGCGCATGATTTCTGAACTGCTGGCACTGTTCGCTCCTAACCAGATGACAACTCACGTTTAGTTAACAAAATTAACTGTAAGTTTTCTTAAGCCTGCAGTCTATAGTCATAACAGTGTACCCTAGCTTGGGGTTGGTCTTTCCCTCTGTGTTTCTGATCATTATTTGCTTTCCTCTTTTGCTTCCCCTTTCCCCCCAGTTAATTATAAACTTCTTTCATGACTCCGAACTTCCCAGATGTGTCAGAACTGAGGTTCTTGCTCTCTCTGGACTGTCCCAAGCCAGGTTCAGTTTTTACCTGAACCATCTTCCACACCAGCCAAGAGGGGTGGGGATATGAGGCAGGCAGTACATGGACCTCCTCTGAGCCTGAGCAAAGCCGTGACCCCCTAGTTGTGCCAGCTGCCACCTTTGTGTCAAGACGGTCCAGTTTGCAGAAGGACAGAAGTGAACGGAGCATGGCTTCCTAGCCAGACACCATTGCTCCGCAACTCTTCAGATCAAACCCAGCAAGTCTGTATGACTTTGGAGGAATGACTAATAATTTATTTGGGACTTCCAAGTAGTCTTACAGTAGAGAATTTGATTTGCCTGTCAATTGCCCGAATTCATTATGTTGTGGAAAAAAAGTCTGAAAATTCTTTTTTCTAAGTTTTCTGTCTGTTTGAGGTGAATGACTTTGTGAGATTTTTCTCTAACTCCAATATATAAAACAAACCTTTTTTGCTTGTTTTTGAGTGGAGCCATTTCAAATTAAAGCATAATTAATTTTTAATTGAGAGTTGTGTGATTTCTTCCTAGATTGGTGTATACATAGTATGATAGTAATGTACTCTATTAAAACTGATTCTTTCCATTGTCCTCTTACTCTGTTGAGGTGCTGCTACTTGTTGAGGACTGGGAAGATGCCTTAAGGTGAAGGGAGACTGGACTCCCTGTGTGCAGAATTGTAGCTTTGCTTAGAGACTTATGTTAGTATTTGGAAAAAAAAATTCGTAAGATTAATCTAGATGTGTGGCTACAAAGATTTTTTTTTTATAATGATTGGAAGAAGTGTATGTAGATTAAGACTAGAATAATGGATAAACTATCCTTTTTAAAATATTTAACTGTAATTACGTTAGATTTATAGATAGGAGAATATTTCTTTCTACTTGTTCTCTGGAGTCTGTATCAGTTCTGGAGTTCTTTGTGTCTTTTTGGTGGTCTGGTTTTTTTGAGTCATCAATTTGATGGCTGTCAAAGCCTTGCCTTTGTTTAAAGTGTAATAACATCTTTATTTGAGAATGTATGGGGATGTTGTTATCTGGACATGACGGAAGACAGATTTGTGTTCTTTCAAGCACTTTTGTTCCAAATGATAATGACTTTTGTTCTAAATGGTACTTTCAGAGTGCCATTAGGTCAGTGGCTGCAATCGCCATAGCAAATCAGTTGCCTCCAATAGATGATGATTGCTGCAAATCAGACCTGCTTAGGTTATCGTATCAAATAGGTGGGGACTGCAGTCCCTGGCCCAGGGTAAGGAATTAAGTTATTCTTTGCCAGGGAAGCCTTAATTGTTTTAGGCCCAAGAACGGAAAGTGCATACTTGAGGAGACTAGCAGGAGTTGCAGAAGTGTGGTTGACTTACTAATTGTGACTCAGTAGTAACTTATTTTTACCACTTCAGATAGCTGTGGATTTGGTGAGTAAAACTTAATGTCTACTGATTAAATTCAAATTTTTGTTAGGATAATTTAATGTGTTTTTTCTTTTCACTTTATCTTCTTTTCTGTAATGCTAGGTGTGCATTTGCATTGCAGATTAAATAGTAGAGAAAGTGCAGTAAAAGTTTACTTCAGTAAGGATGCATTTGATCCTCTTAAAGTTCTAGGTATGGAGTTTTACAGTTGAGATATAGTTTAGTTATTCTTAAGTGTACTGATTTAAAAAAAAATGAAAATACTTGTTCTGGGGCGGATAAGCATTTTTGAAACTAGCAAATGTAACTGAGAATTTTGGGTTACGTGAAGGATTCTTCCAAAACGTGTTGCAGTTTTTTATTTTTTTAATAAAATTAGAGTTTTGAAATGAAATTGTGCAAAACCAAGATTTCAGAACATTCATATATTGAAGTGTTTGAGTACTATATAGACAATTCAGCAAAATCAATAAATATATATACACACACGTATGTGTATGTGTATGTATATATCTGTCGATGCTTCCACATCGAAACCTGCTGAGAAAAAAGGCAAGAAACTTCCCATGGCATTTTTGCATTGTCCCGGTAACATGCCTGCCATGGAGGAAGCACCTACCTAACTGAGGATAGATCGGTGTGGTTGTCTTACCTGCTCTGTCTCTGCCTTTCTTGTTGCGAACATTAACAAAAGGGCGAGGTTTTCTTTGTTTAAATAAAAATCCTGTCCTGTTTCAAAAACATAAACTTTTGTATGAAAACTGTACCGTGTTTTTTTCAGTAGGCTATAACTTGGCTTTCTCATGCTTTGATGTCAGTGTTTTCTGCTTCCAGACTGTGTCCCTGAATACAGTAAAAACGTACTGATAATAGTCCTTTCAGAGAACCTTTTATTTGGTTTGGTTATGAGAATTTTTTTTTTCATCGTTCCAGGAAAAAAAGCACTTCTATTCATCTCTCATTTCACCTATTCCTCTAGTTCTGTAATTTATATTTTCCAGTGTCTTTGGATAGAATCCTGGTGAGTTCTCATGAGATTTTTGCATATTTAGGTCTTTTTAAAATCAGCTTTCAGAATTAGCATTTTACTGAGTTACTTGTATCTGCCAGTATTAAGTAGGCCATAAGTATTCTATTCTGCTTTTTAAAACAGTAACAAATTTTGTCCCCTTAAATGGAAGTGAGGACAGCATTATATAATTGCTGTTGTTTTTAGCTCAAATTTCTGGAGTGGACCACAAATAAAATCCTAGCTTTTCTGAGGCCATTGAAAGTGTTGAGGAAAACGTAACGACCTTGATGATTTCTGACAAACAAATGAGGGTTACTTATGGCAAGCTAGCATTGTTGAATTAGAAGCTATATTCCAGGCCTGCTTGTAAGTCTTCACAAATCCTATCACAATGGAAGCCATGGAGTAACAAAAATATTGTGAAACAAATGCCTCCTGGGTGGCTAATTATTGGCATTCTTTCCTTTTTACTCAAAGGGAAGCTCTGTATCTTCCCTGTAAAATGCTGTCTGACTCAAGAGCAAGAATGCTTTGGGGCGGGGAGCTGGAATCTCTTCAGTGGTTTATTTGTGAGGGATTTCTTATTTATGCTTTTATTTTATTGAAAAAAAAAATAGTTCTTAAAAGGAAGTGCATTAAGTCCTTACTGTCACAAAAGACTGTTAATACCTTGGCTTTCTCTATTAAAATATCATGTAAACAATTATTGCATTATTTGTGCTGGTTTGTGGATGTTGTTTCAGTTTGAAATAAATGTTGAATTCAGAAGAACAGTTAATACATATCTTAATTTAACATATTTTGTTTAGGTGAACTAATGGAGTGAGAAGGCTTTTCAATTTATTATACTTTCTTCTTAAGTGAATGCCAAAGCTTTTCTGCTGATTTGAAGTAAGAACTTATGATGATATTACTGTTTATCATGCACTGTGGAGGTTGCAATTATTTCCTTTCTCTGAGCATTCCTGTATCAGCTTGATTATTAAAAGCTTTAGATGCCATAATGTTAATTAGAAAATGACAATGGCGTAATTGCATTCTCATCTTCGTAGAAAAGTGGCAGTTCTTAGAGAAGGAAAGAATAAAAGGCCAATATATGCCTTCGTATGTCTGTCTGGAGGTGGTTCATGTTAAAGAAGCTTTTCGATGAGCATGAAAAATTAGAGCCTCAAAGTTGAGACAAATTTAGAAACATTATAGAAAATAAACTCTCTCTAGGAAATCTAAATTTGAGGAAAGAAAAATAAGTTTCCCCAAATTATGCTTTTATATTGGCCATGCAAGTCACTAAACCCTTTCTCATTTAGTCATTTTTAATTTAACAGGCCGTTGCCTGTGTTCCATTAACCTCAGTCCTTTACAGGATCTGGGGAACGATTGCTGTAAGTCTGAACAATAACCATCTCTGGTGATACCTTGATGACCTGACTTTCTGTTTTTGGCTTTCTTCAGTTGTGTTGTGCTTCCTAGGAGATTAGAAATTCATTATTGTGCATCTGTTCTTCCTTCTTTGTGAAAGTTGTCAGTCCAATATTTTGATTAGGGTTATGATTTGTGGGAAGAGAGGGTTTATTGTTAGGGAAGAGAGAATCTATTCTCTTCTGACCATGCTGCAAACAGGTTTTGTTACAGCATTTTCCTGTCATGATTTTCCACACACCCCTGGGAGAACTAAAGCAAAAAAGACAGAGATCCAGCGTCTCTGACATTAGAGACGTGAAGTTTGTCTGCGTTTCACATAGCTTTGGTACGTATTCTCCCTGAAAGCTGAGCTTTTCATTGTGTTACTTTTCTTAGTCCTAATGGTGGAGGGTAGAAGAGTTTTTTACTGCATGGTAACAAGTGTTTTTCTTGTTCCATGGATGTGCAATACTTGTCCTAAATCTGTTTTAAACAAAAAAAGAAAACCCTCGTGTTTTATAAGAAAAACTTAGTGACCAAGTCTATTCACATCACTGGCTTTTTCAAAACTGCACCAAGGGAAGAGAATTTAGTTGTAACTTCACAGAGTGAAAGAGTTCGCCTTATCAGCAGAAAGCTCTCATAGAGTAACAAAAACCTATGGCAGACAGCTATGAAAAATCTTACAATTTCTTCCATATTTTTGGCATTAATGAAGAAACAGGTTTATAATTTAGAAGTAATTGAATAGTTTAATCATGGAATATATAAGCAAAAAAACTCTCTTTAATTCAAACTATGGCTTACGGTATTTATTTAAAAATCCACAATTAATTTACCGTGTGTTCATTTTTTAAGACTATCAGGATTATTTTTCTCTATTCCCTTAATATAGTGTTTCTATGTATGTGTATATATATATATAAAAATAAAAGCATCATTGCTTGTCCAAATGTGTATGTTGTAGCTAAGGCTGGTGCTTAGTAATCTGAGTACTACTTCAAAATCAGTCAGGCTTGTAATTTTTTTATACATTAATAAAAATTAAATAGATTCTCTGATCTGTAATCAGGATAAATACACTGACTTCATGTGAGTTTTCTGATTTATACTAGCTTCACCTGGTTTACTAAAGAGAAAAATTGAGCAGAGACTAGATAGCAAAAAGTGGGAGAAGGCAGGTGGGACAAAATGAAAATGTCCTACAGTCACTTTGAAGATCAAATATAAAATATATAAAATATAAAAAAGCAGTCGGGAAATCATGCTCCCTGACCTAACCTCGGCATGCAGAATATGGGGAAAAAGCAAAAATGGCCAAGGAATTTCTCTGGGCTATGTCATTTAGAGACACCAATATGTGTGTATACACAGAGTATCGTTTTTATACTTAGTTTTCAAATGTGGCAAAACAACTCAGCTAAGAAAGCAAGCTAAAAGACTTTTTTGAAAAAGAGATCTTCAAATTATGCTTAATCGCCACTTGCTTAAGTCCTGGTTAACTAACTGAGCATAAATATGTCCATAAAGCTGAGCACAGATTTAAGTGTTTTGTCAAATGGAGACTTAAACTTAAGCTTTCCATGTGTTTAAATGTTCTGAGCTGCTGTGATCTACTGAGTACTCTTACCTGTATTCCTGAGTCTAATAAAACCACGGTCTGTTAGGTTAGAGATGTAGGGTCAAGAATGTTTATCTTTAATGTCTTATGTTCTCTCCACAACCTGTAGCAGTAGGCTGCCTTTGTTGTATGAAAAAGTGCAGAAATGGAAACCTGGCAAAGTGTGTGGTATTCCTATAAATTGCTGCCCTCAATACTTCTCAATTAAATTATCATCAAACATCAGCATTTACAGAGCTAAGTACAAAATAAGTTGGGTGAAAATAGAAGAATTTAATATCCACTTTCAGCCTCTGACATTTAAATCTTTCTCTAAAAGAAAATTCAGGGAGCTGTGATTGCACATAAGCATTAGAGTTGTTGGTGAAGCCTGACGTGGGCAAACGGTCCCGCCAAGTTGTTAGAGAAATGGGGTGAAGGGTTGGCATGGACTTGGGAGCACAGTCACAAGAAACTTGAAAAACTGTAATAATTGGAAGTTCAGGTGGATCATACTATTCTTTCAAATATTAAACTCGTAACATGATACCCTGTATTGAATGTTCCCCCTTTCGCTTTATCTGTATGTATGTGTATATATACATATGTAAAATGCAGTACACGTGGGGGGTGGGGGGGTGTGTGTGTATACACACACATATGAAAATCCCAAACTGGATATGTGGGGTTTTTCTTCCAATAATTAAAATTCACCCTTCTGAGTCCATTTCATCTCCTTCTTCCCTCCACCCAAGTATTTTCATGCTTCAGTATCACCAAATGAAATGTATCTAATCCAGGAAAGGGCAAGTACTGAAACCAATGATGATTGCTTTGCAAAAGTAACATAACTGCCCAAAGTATTAATAATTTGTGGAGTGTATCAGTTAGTTATTTACTTTCACCCTTTGGAAGTAAGAAATGGTGGTTCTTCTGAAGAAGCATGTCTTTCTATTTTTAAAGGTAGCATTTTCCAGACTCAATAGGAGCAAAAACTCAGTTAGGAGCAAGGCATTTAGAATATTTCAGTAGAATGTCGTGGTTTCGGCTGGGATAGAATTAATTTTCTTCCTAGTAGCTGGTACAGTGCTGTGTTTTGGATTTAGCATGAGAATAACGTTGATAACACACCGATGTTTTAGTTGTTGCTAGGTAGTGCTTACTCTAGTCAAGGACTTTTCAGCTTCCCATGCTCTGCCAGGTGCACAAGAAGCCGGGAGGGGGCACAGCCAGGACAGCTGACCCAAACTGGCCAAAGGGATATTCCATACCATATGACATCATGCTCAGTATATAAACTGGGGGGAGTTGGCCATGGGGCAGCAATCGCTGCTTGGGGATGGGATGGGCATTGGTCAGTGGGTGGTGAGCAATTGCATTGTGCATCACTTGTTTTGTATATTCTATTATTATTATTATTATTATTATTATTATTATTATTATTATTATTATTATTATTATTATCATAATCATCATCATCTTCTTCTTCTTCTTCCATTGCTGTCCTATGAAACTGTCTTTGTCCCAGCCCACAGGTTTTACTTTTTTCCCCCGATTCTCTCCCCCATCCCACTGGGGCAGGGGGGGGTGTGTGTGTGAGGGTGAGCGAGCAGCTGTGTGGTACTTACTTGCCAACTGGGGTTAAACTACGACATAGAAGTAACTGATTCAAGTGGATACGTATTGCAAAATGTGGTAGTTTTCCTGCCTGCCGTTCCTGCTTGTAGCTGCTGTTGATCATTAACATTTATAACAAATTTCACAGCTGCTGTTGATGAGCTAACTAAAATAATAGCCTGTGTTAAGCTGTAATTGGACTCTCCCTGTCATCTTCACTTGCAACATTTTGAATTCTGTTAAACATTATTAAACTTGTGACACCCTGTGGCAGTGGTGAGCCATTGCATATTATGTATTGCTGCAAAAGATGTATTTTGGACACCCTTTTGCGGTAGAGGTTTTGCTTTTCAAAGCTAGACCAACTGCAAACTACTTTTGGCTGCCCAAAATAGGCACTCCCCTCAGAGACAAGGGTAGAAGTCTTGCTTTTTTTCAGCATTCTGTGTTTTACAAATAAACTAATTTGCTGGACCAAGTAAACACATTGTATTTCACCTGTCTTATTTTGAAAGTGCCTCTTTGTCATTGATGTTTCTGAAACAGCTTTCTGTCTGTGTGCACAGCAGCAGTCCAAGAAACAGCAAGGGCAAGCAAATACTTCTAAGAGGCACAGTCTTCATTGAAATTATTTTGTAAAGCAGCTGTTAGCAATAGTTGTATTACCAACTAATCAAGTAAGGTAGCTAAGACAGACAGTGTTGTATGGACTTTTAAATCATTATACTTACAGTGCTCTTCAGAGATTCCTGAAAGAGATTGTAATAACCACTTATGTCATGTGTTGGCAGACACTAGAGGATGAGTCGGTGTGGATACCTCTTACTACATCTTGAAATATTCACCATAATGTTTGCACCTCTGCACTATAAAGAAGTGTGTCCCCACAAAACCATGTTTTGCTGAAGCAAGAAGTTAGTTTGTCAAAGCGTTGTATCCTCATCTGTTGATAACTATTTACTGGCAATTTAATGGTTTTACTTTATATCAAACCCAATGGGAATGGGGTGCCTTTTTAGTGCCTCCATGGTTAAACGCTGGTGTTCTGATACAGTGTGGTAAAATACTTGACTTTTTTGCCAATAAATATTTAGTTTGGCCAGAGGACAGATAAATTGTGAAATTTTATTTATGTATCTACACGCACACAGATGCTTATATATACATATATGTGTGCTTTTAGGAGCTGGGGCAACAGTTGTGCCCCAGTACTCGTATGGGGCAACATAAAAGTTAATGGGCTTCTGAAGTCACAGATGCTTACAATTTCCAGGTAGCTCCAGTGGCTTTGCTGGTAGATAAGGTTACTCAACCTTTTTCTTTACAAGCCTGTTTACAGTTGTTCACAAGTGTCAAAATGTAACTGCTCACTCTGAAATTCTCTGTGCCAGGAGTCAGCCTTAGGCTGAATTTTTCTGAAACTGTGTAGTGAAGATGAAATGGAAGGTACAGGCACTTTCAGGGAAGTGTCTTAGGTGCAGGAGACAGGAATGGGGCAGACTCAGATCAGGGGATGGAAGGATAAAACCAGCTGCTGAGGTGGTAGCTGCAGGGTTGGTAGAGGGATTAGCAGAGGGGAAACTGAACAGCTGAGGGACTGGGCAGTGGGGATGGGGCAGTAACTCGGGCAGGACAGTCTCTGCCGATTATGGGTTCTGGGAAGTCTGGTCGTGGTACGTTCCTTTGCTATCTGTAAAATATGAGGTGTGGGGGTTTATTCCCCTCAGTCAATCAAGATAAGATCCTATTGAATCTACCAATTACCCCCTCAGCTCAAATGGTGGAGGCACATGCTGTGGTGAGAACTACATGAAGTTACGGAGTAAAGATGTTGCCATATAACAGAACTTGGGGGTTTTATTGTGTATTTTGGAGTCCTGAAACAACTGAAAGAATTTTTGGAGTCATATCACTGCATTATATACATAAGAGGGAAGGCTAAGTTATGACTGAACTAGTAGTTATAATTAAGGCAATTTTTTGAGTCTTTGATTTTGTGGCTTTAATGTTCAACAAACTGGACTGCTTGAAAATAGTGCCACTGGAAGGATGAAAAACAGTTACACTACAAAATGTAGTTATTAGAAAGGTGAAGTAGCCCAGATGCTAGAAATTGAGTGCAAAGCTGAAGAGTAGAAATGACACTAAACAAAACATTGAGCACAGTTCATGATCTTAGCTGTCATTTTCCTGGAGGGAAGTTGGGCAGCTCTGAATGTTAAAGTCCTTCTTAAACTGTATCTATGTAAAAAGGAAAAAAAGAAGTAGCAAAGGTAGTTGCCTGACATGAAAGATGGGCCTAGAGGATGTCTCCTTGTTTGAAAATTTAAACAATGGGATTGATAACAATAGTGCAAAGAATAACGTAGGGAGTAGGATTCATATAAAAAGAGAAGGAGCTGGGTCTGAGTCATTTCAGGCATGAGAAGATGGGTAGGCACCCAAGAGTGGCTATCAGAGAGTGGGACTGAGCTGTGGATTGAATTAGTCAAGGTTAATGGCAGAAAGGTAATTTATGCATCATCAGTATACCATGATATTTGAAGACACAATAGAAAAAGAGCAGCTCAAGCATTTAACAAAAAAAGAGCAGAGGGACGTGGTAATTCTGTAGTGATAGAAGAGAGGAAGTGTCCACCTTGCCTGTATTGGACAGACATCACCAAGTGGGCTGCAGGCAGTAGCCTGCTCACTGCCTACAACTAATACTGCAGATAGCATTGAGCAAGGCATCTTGAATTCTGAGACTTTTCCAAGCTCCCCAACTTGACCTTTGCTTACAGAACAGCCATTTTATACGTAGCTTTTTATCACTTTGTACCTTGTCCACCTATACTACTTTGTCAAAAATGTTAATACATCATTGATATGAAAATAATTGTGTGGTAAAAACAGAGTTTAGGAACAAAGGCCACTTCACATTAAGATATAATTAAGATTATCTTTTAGTTGGTTGTGTATCTTGCTGCCTTTTGGAATATGATTTGTATCTTCAAAGAGTAACCAGTCTATTAAAACCCACATTTCTCTTTCAAGAATACTTTGTTATGATAATTACATTCTGTTTCTAGTTTTGGCAGCTTAATGCTTTTTATTGAAGCATCACACTACAAACCTGTATTTTCCATGTGTTAGTACACTGTTTTAGACAAAATACAATTTCAGGCTCTGATCAGATCCTTACATAAGAGAATCTAAATGTTCGAATCAATTGAGAAGATAGACTCCAGTTGTTAAATACTTTACTTACAAATCCTTTGTTCTGTTGTTAGTTGTGTTTGGTCCCTACTCTTTCATTTGGTCCTTCCAGTTAAAGACCTGTGACCAACTCCATTAGGTTGTTGATTCTCTTTGTTCCTAAGGCAAAAGTTGTAGGTTAGGCCTGCTACACCAAAAGAAAACTTCTGGGAGCCTCGTTTGTTGCTTTTTCATCCTCATTGTAGGTTGATGTAATTGTCTTTAGGATTACTTTAATCTCACGAGCAGAAGAGCGTATTCTGTGCCAGGGATATACAGCTTCTTCATTACAGTGATGTTTTCATCTCACATGGTTAACACAGTTGATAATTAGTTTTTCTGTTGACAAGTACAGAAAGATGAGAGGATTTTACCATTTATCGTCCTAAATATAATTTTACCTATGATAGTAGGTACTTACAGGTGCGTTAGCTGATGGTATAGCTGTGTTTTGTCCACTTTTTCATGTGACATCTTGATCACACAAGGCATTCCTCAGATCTCATGAAAATGAAGGATGACTGATGAGCAGTTGCTCTGAATGTAATGTTAAAATGTCAGTTAGACAAATTAAGATAAAAGAGGGGTTGGTACCTGCAGGGCAGAGGGACATGTTGACAGGGAGAGTGTTACTGGCTAGCTTTGAACAGAGAAGGAAGCAGTGAGTTACAGCTATGGTTAACACAACCATAGGTGTGTGGAGGACTGTAAGTCGTTAAGACCAGTGTTGATATTAACATTGTTTTATTTAGTGTACAGTAAAATTATAAATTTTAGTTTGCAAGCTCGTTTTCTGGAAATATTTTGTAAGTCTCCTTTTGAAGGTCAAGACTGAAAGGTGGGGGGGTTCTGGTCTGGTGTTTTTTTGTTTTGAGAAATGGTCTGCTGGCAACTGGCTGTTTCTGGTTTCATTTGTGTGAGTTTGTTCTGCTGTGCATTGGTTAGTGGTTTTATTTTATGGTCTCCATGAAATCATTTGTTGCATCTGGTATGTACTCATATAGGAAATGTGAACTATGAATCTGTATTGGCAGGCATTTATATTGATTATTGTGGAGACAGCGACAAGGATGGCTAATTCTTGCAAGATCTTGTTCCGTTCCACAAACCACTGGAGATTTGCTACCAATAATGAGTTAGGTAAGGCTGAAGAAATCATAAGAATGGGGTTTGGAAAACATACCTTCCATTATACACCCTTTTCCAAGTATGTATTGGTTGTTCTCTGATGCTTTTTGCCCTGTATGGTTTCCAGCATGGGGCAGTTTGACAGGTAGGGACACACTGGCAGGGAGGACGTGAGGCAGAAATCTTCTTGTACTGCAGGAGGTTACTAGGCAGTATCTGTGTCCTGTTTGAAGACAAGATCTCTTTCTGCTGGGATTTTTTTTGTTGAGCAAAGCTTATCCTTAGGCTGGTTAGGGTGTAGTGAGTGGCTCTACTCAGAGCAGAAGTGATGATGTTGCTGGTTTTATGTAGGCAAGTATGTTGGGCTGTGGGCTCTTTGCTTGTGGTAGCAAGGTTGTGTATTTTGTATGTCTGTTGTGGTGCCTAGGAAGCTGACCTTAGAGGAGGACCGTATCAGAGGGTGATTTTGTGAAGGGAGGAGGTTGATGTCTTTGCAGTAGAAATCAGTGAGGAATTTTGTGGGTTTGATTCAGATGATGGAGAAAGTAATTTTGTGTGTTCTGGTTATAGTGTAATCTTGCTAGTACAGTTGCCTAGAAAGTCATTCTTGAGGTGGTCCATCAAGGAATGGCATGTTGCAGGTTTGTTCAGGGGTCTGTGGTTTGAAGAAAAAGACTGTTGTTAATCTTTGATTGGACTACTGATTTCTATGCCTTAGGGTGTATGAAAAATTACTTTTGCAGATGTGATAATAGAAGAGGACGACTACTTGGCAGTAGGTCTTGGATGCCAAGAAGGTGACTCCTACCCGTGAATTGCACTCATGTATTAGTGCAGTGGAAACCATAAAATAAGTCTGATTTTCTGAGCCCTGCTGGAGATAAGCTGTGTAGCGGTTCATTTTATTAAAATCTGAAATTACAGAGAAAAAATTATGAATAAGCTGCAATGTATTTCCCATCAGTTGCATACTCTGTTCTTGTTTGAAATAGCTTTAGCATAATTCCTTTTTTGCTAACTCTTAAGATCTACCTTTTGTTTCCTGTTTATTCGGGGGAAGTTAGGTTAAGTTGCAAGGCTTCTCTTACTTCTAGCATTGTAGATAGCATCTATCCCATTCAGTATTGAACAAGATTACAGGCACTGATTCTGCTCTTGTATAGTTTTTAGGCATGAAGTGTAACCTCTCAAAGATTTAAATACTGATAACTATGAAGCTCAGGACAGGTGAACATTATTAACTGATATTTTGCTTTTTTCAGCTATCAAATTGGATTCGTGCTTATAGCTTTAGAAGAAGTACTGATTTTTTTTAGTTACTTTGTAAACAGCTGTTAGAGTTGAGCTTTTCTGAAGCCTTTTGAGAGTGTCTAAAGATTAATAATCACAGAAATTTTTAAAATAGTTAGCTGGCTTATTTCTAGCATGCTTTCTTTTGCAGAGGGCTTTTGAAAGCACTCTGTATTTAAAACCCTAGCATGGATTTAGAATGGCTTTGAAATAGTTTTCAAGGTGGCAGAATAGAAAGAGTGTGACATGACTACTTAATCTCTAGCTGGGGCCAAGGGTTCTTTTTACATAATCCCATCATTCTTACAATATGTTAATGCAATGGATGGAGTTAACTGACCAACGGTTGCCAAAAAAAAAAAAAATTACAATAAACCAATCTGCCATAATTTGGGACTGTAGTATATAAGAAGTTGTTTTTGAGGAGCCTCGTTGTCCTTTTTTTAGTTATTAATATTTCCTTTTTTTGTTACAGATGACAATTAGGCTAATGTTGTCTTAAAGGTGAAACAGATATATAGCATTCAGGTTCCTTCCACAAATTTTTACATCCTGGTAGCATAAACTGAATCATCAACAGGTTGTAAAATTAGAATATGTATTTCTTTAAATAGTGTGTTGCATCTGCTATTCCATCATAAACAAAACAAAACACTTATTTTCTAATGTAATTGTGACTATAAGCTGAAATGTAAAATACTTAATTTTACAAGTTTGTACATTGGCATTCCTTTTAGTTCTGTTTCATAAATGTTTGGTTTGGTACAAAAGTCTACATTGCAATTTTCACCACACCTCAATCTTGACTAACTTTAATAAAAGTTTGTTTTGTTTTGCCAGATCATTTCTGTGATTCTAAGTCAAGATCAGTAGGTTGAAAATTGTGTAAAGAAAAGAAATCCACCCAAACCTTAAAAATCAATTCTACAAAGGTGATTGAGTTTGTGCTTTTCCTTTAAAGATCAAACTTCCTGTAATAATTCCCATGTAATCCCTGTGTAGTTAAATAGCACAGTAGTCATAACATGCTTGAAATATATGCAAGGCATCAGCCCAAAAGTTTAACTCTTAATAACAGAAGGATCAAAGAGAGCTTCACTGACACAATTTTATTTTAAAATAAAACATGATACAGACATAAACGTTAGTCTGAGTAAAAAGCTTTTATAGCATGCATTGTGGATATTTTATATTGTAGATTAAAACCAGTTCTCCTTGTCTCAGCCACAGAAAGAAATCTCACACACCTTCATCGTCCTAAAACAAATGTTGTCGTTTCAGTTTGTTCACGAGTTGATGGGTCTGTGCTGGAGAATGATGCTTCTGTGAAAAGGGAGCTCTGTGACATGCAGCATCTTTCCCTCTGCAAAAATAAAGTGTGTATGTTTGAAAATGTGCTTTGATGTCTTAAAAATACTCTTAACGGAGGGATCTTGTATGTTTTTAACTTGCCATGTAACTCAATAATTAAGTAAACTTCCTTTGAAAGTAACTATGTTGCTGTAGGGTACTGAAAATAATGGAAGCTACAGTATCCCATTGGTAATTTGAGTGAATTATAAAGACAGCTCAATGGATTTTTCCTGTACTGAAATTTGTCTTTAGAGAGCCAGTTGTGTGGTCTTATTACACAGTTGGCTTCTGGTCCTGCTAAGATAAACTAAATCACAAATCTACTTAAAGAAACTGACTTTAACCAGTCAGTTAAAGTCTTTTGGCTCATTAAAAATGAGATGCTATGTTTGTAGGAAGCTTGCATCCGCTTCTCACAAGCTGTTGTTCAGAAATGTCAAATTATGAAATAGCTTCTCCTGTGGTGAGGTGTATTTTGTCCTGATTCTTAGAGATTTTAAATTTCTAGAAGTGTTCCTCATCATTAAAGTAGACACTCTTTCTTTTTCAAGCTAATGCAGTGTCAAGTTTACATTTTAATATTTAAATTAAATACTTCCTAGCAAACATTCAGAAAGCCAACTTTCAATATTGGAAGTGGGAACTGATTAATCACTGCAGAAATTCACTTTACTGTGGATGACAAGCAGAATTTTTTTCTCTGTTTTACAAAAGAATGTATCGCATATGCAGTGTGATTAATTGCCAGGTTTTGTAGTTTAGTAAGTTTTTATTCTGCTAGAGCACAGTGTATTATTCTTACAAATAGTGGTAGTGTGTGAAAAGTCCTAACAATTCCCAGGTACAAAATTATTTGGAAGGAGGGGAGGAAAGGTTGTGAATCACTTGGAGTTCTTTATTTGAAATGATACTGGGTTTTGATATGTACAAGGAAACACAGTGGTGTCTGTGAGGCACATGAGTCTGATTTTTATTTTTATTTTTTAATTTTCCAAGCTGGGGCTTTAACTGCCTGTCAATTTTCCTCTCAGTGTGTTTGAAAAATAGCTTTTCTTCTTCACTCGTACTTCACTTAGCTTCCTATATTCTTCAAAGGCAGGGACACTGGTATGTGTCCATCAGAACTAATTTTTTAGTAATTTTTTTTTTGCACTTGCAGGAGATTAAAAATGTGTCGAGCTCATTTGGGGGAGGTGCTGTGCCTGTGAGGTGTGCTGTGTCTCTGGCTCCTCTTCTCCTGAGCCCTCTTCGGCGCAGAGCCCCTCTCCCCCACCTCGGGCAATTAGCCTTGCACTTCTGCCCATCCTCATTGCCTGCTTCCATGTAAGACCATCTCCTGCCTAACTCTGATCCAGGATTTGGAAAGCCTTAAGATAAGTGTGCAAGAGGAGGGACCTTTTCAGTTCTTACGGTATCTCTCACTAACAGGGTTAAAGCCTGGCTCAATCCATCCCTGAGAGGTTTTTTCCCCCTTGTTTTATAAACAAAACATTCTATTTTGGGATGTTACAAGAATAACTTTTTATATTCCTGTTCACAAATTTAGAAGAAACTGCAAATGTTATGAGACCTTCAGTTATAGATGAGAAAGCCTATTGGGCAAGTAATTGGTTGGAAGGAATGGAATTAATAAAATAGAAAAAATAAGTTACAGTGTTTCTGATACACAGTATTTGCCTGCGTATTCTGTGAACCTCTAGTAGACTGGGATCAGTTTCCTCTCACAGGACAGGAGAACAATCAAAGCCGGGCCTGCAATGCTTGTAAAATCTGCTGTCCTGCCACAGCTGAAACTGCTGGCACTAGAAAGTTGGGGTGAGCTCTCACTGGTCAGCTGCACAGGCAGGTTTCCACATTTCCACGGGGCCTATGGAAGTGTGCTGCTCAAAATGAAACTCTTGTATGCAAGGAATGCCTCCTTTACTCTGCCACTATATGTGAAGTTCACTTACTTGAATTTTTAAAAAATTAATCTTTCTGGCAGGATATTACACTGGTTTGATAGGTTTTTTTAAAATCATTCAAATTTTAATTAGTCAAACTGTACAGTCATTTGGAGAGTAATTCACAGTTGGTGACTGGGCCCTTAGAAGCTGGTAAAAGATGCTGGCTCTTTTGTAATGTAACTGTTAGTAATGGAAAATCCATTTTTCTGGATTAATTTAGTTTCATTTTCATTTTTCAATTTAATATTTAGCATCTAAGATATATAAAACGAGATTCTGTGCTCAGTATAACAGATACATGTAAATTCATCTTCTTTTCTCTTGAGTAAAGGGGACTCTCTTTAGTATCCCAACATAGTATGTTCCTGTTTTTCTGGTAGGTCAAAAAAAGGTGCAGCAACTTTTCCATAGTTAACACAAATTACACAGGTAATGTGTAATTGAGATAAACCTTTAGAAAACACCACAGAGAAACCCTACTTGGAGAGGTTAGATCACAGGATAGGTCCCTTCATTTCCTAAGCAGGAAGATGGATAGAGAAAAAACTCAGCATAGCGCAGGGTCTGGGCATTTTAAAGGATTGTGCAGATAATGTGTAACATGAAACTGTTTCATTTGTATTCTCAGAAAAATCCAGAGGTAATCAAAACTGCTAACATAATGAGTTTTGTTAAATTTATTAGAAAAAAAGAGTAAGAGCCCTTAAGACTGCTTTGAAGTTTTGCTCACACACAGTATAGCATCATGATAGCCATCAGGTGTGATTGGGACAAAAGGGACTTTGATCTTCTTGTCTTTCCAGAGCGGACCACCTTTTGAGGCAGGATCTCAGTTTTTCTAGCTTAACAGATGCTCAGAGAAGGGATTAGCTTCAAATTTATTTCCAGATTATACTTTCTTATTTCAGACTTTGTGCATTGTAACTGCATTGTCAGTTTTGTAATTGAAGACTTAACTCTTTGCTACAATAAAATTTATGGTTTTCTGCTTTGGTTGCACAACAATTTAATAAAGACACTGTTCTTAGAGAAACATAATATATGACTGATGATGTAGCAGAATCTCTCCGGTATAGAACAGCTGAAATAACTGCCTGACACATTGTATGTCCACTCTCAAAGTACCGTATGCAAAACTCAGCAAAATTCATTTTCACATTCTCAGCGCTCATGCTTGGGGTCGTATCTGTCACAAATGGTCTGTTGTTATCTTTCGTATCACAGAGTGAAATTTCCCTTGTTGTAGTGTATGAAAAATGTTTGCTTTCCTTTTTGCTGCGATAAAATATTCAAGTGATGACCTGCCAGTGTCTTATAATATATACTCCACTACATGAAGGGTTCCCAAAACTCATACCAATGGAAACTCAGATACCAGTGGCCTTAGGAGGAGTTTCTGGCTTCGTGCTACTTTGTGGGCATCCGCAGGAGGGACTCATTGCTCCATGTCATCAGCATCCTACCCTTCAAATTCAGGACTACAAACTCATGCACCTGTACTTACCCTGATTTGTTGATGGGTGGTAGCTGCCAGTGTGAAAAAAGCTTCGCCTATGCACTTCAAATGGTCCAGCTATCACTTGTGCTATACGTCTGTCAGGTTGGGCCTATGTTGAGGTAATTGAGTTAATTCAGCATTTAAAGATTCTACCTTGATACCAACAAATTTCAAATATATAGCTCACTGTTTCCGTTAAAAGTCTCACTCCCTAGCACTGCCCTATGTTGTAAGTGGATGCAGACAGAGGTTTATCTTAGTACATGTCTTTCTGAAAATGTTCCCTGGTATCACTTTTGGTAGCTGATCTTTATTTCCTCCTCGCTGTGTTTCCTTTACCCTAGTAGCTTCTTGCATCTTACATCGTGAGGGTTATCTGAGATTTATTTTCAAGTACTCATACCTTTAGAGTCTGTAAAGTATTGTTTACTCTTCCAGATAAAGTTCTTTGAAATGAAGTTTGAAAGCTGTATTGTCATGGCTTGTTAGTGTGTTCAAAGAGTAAAATGTTTATTACATTTTAAGCAGCAATTTGTTGCAAAAGATGTGATGTAACACCATCTCTATCTTTTCAGCTGAAGTCAAAGCACCTTTTCCATAGATCATGCAGAAACTCTATAGTATTCATTTCTATCTCCTATGACTGTGAAAAAAGTCTCCAAATATAAACATAAGCAATGCTCTGCTTATCTTTCATTTTTCTAGATTTTCTGAAACCATAAATCTGCAGGAATGTTGTTCTTTTAGTCATTTAAATGAAGTGCTGAGTGCTGAAAATACAAGTTTGGGTGATAACTATGTGGCTGCTGATCAAAGCAACTAGAGAGAGTGCAAGTCCTCAGGTGATTTTTTTTTTTTTTTTTTTTTGTTATAAAGTCCCCAGGAGCCCCAGGCTTAATCATGCAAGATAATTGTACTTTGAACACATGTAAACTAGCCCCATGTTTTCCATTTTGACTTTTTTTTTTTCAGATACACCTAGTGGTTCATGAAAAGATAAGCAAAGGACTAGACTTGATGATGTAAGAAGTCCTTTCCAGTCCTATATGTGCCTAATTTTTCTATTTCTCTCCACTGTTATATTTTTCTTCTTTTTCTCCTTTTGCTAGAAATGCTTCAGATGGAATGGAGATTCCCCTCTCCACCCCTGATCTTATGTAACTGTGCTCCTTGGGTTCTTTTGGGGGCTTTTGGTTTGTTTGTTTTTTTTTTAAGACAGAGATGTGCTTGCAAGTCATTATGCTAAACAAAGAAGGAGCTCCTCTCCAGTTTTTCACCCATTATAAAACATTAATTGGCTACAGAAAAGAATTTAAACACAATGAGCATGTCAATCTTAGCACTGTCCCTTGGGACTTTGGAGGACGGCATGCTTTCTGCACTATGCACAGTCTGTCAGATTTTAAAATGGGAAAATGCATTGTCATTATCAAAGATGAACTAAAAAGGAAACAAAACATGCTGTTCACGGTAATCACTATGGTGCATCCTAATACATGTTCTCCAGTGAAAAGACACCTACATAGTAAGTATGCTTTGATGAAGTTGGGTATACTTTTAGAAGCTTGGTAGAGGGCAATGTCATGCTAAGTGAGGTGTTTCAAAGCCAGTTTTCTGCTTTCAATGGCATCCTTTTTAAAGCGGTTGATTCCTTACCAAATAAGCTGTAAGTGCATCTATTTTGATAGTGACATAGGTGTAACAGCAGAATGTTGTCACTACATTTGCAGTTACCATTGGAGCGCTCTCGCTCAATAGCTGGACCTGAAAAATCCCTTAAGTCAGTCATACATGAAGCTTGAAATCTGTACAGCTACTTTGTTCATAGTTACAAAATCATGGTGTGAAACAGCAGGTGCAACCCAGTGTCTGCAGTTTGCATGGTTTCTACTACAGCTAAGATGGGGATAAGTCCCGTTGGACAGTGAGGAGTGGTACCACCTGTCTGTCAGTGGGTCTCCCTTTCACTGCCTGGGTCCCTGGGGGGGTAGTACTCAGCAGGGTGCAGTGATCTTGTGTGCAATGTCAGGCTGTAATTGTGTCAGTCCACTGATATCTTCAAGTTTGGAAGGACAGTCAACATCTGCGTATTCTGCTGAGATGTGTTTTTGCAGTGGTATAATGGGTCATGTTGACGCTTCCAGCTATGCAGTCAAACCCAAAACATTCAGTCATCTAGCACATTGCTTGGAGTTGCAGCTGATGGCCATGATAAAGAGTTGTGTTTACTCTGAGTTCCGGACAAATAGGGTAAAATAATGAAAATGAAGACAACTTTTTAGTCCAAGACATAGGGAACATTTATAAGCAAGCATCTGAGGAAAAAGAATTACAAAAGAGCAAATGACCTACTATTTCATTTTAAGCAAATTTTCTAAATATAGCATGTATATGACCTTATAGTAAAAAAAACCCCAAAACAAAACAAAAAAACCTTTCAGAAAAATCAAAATTCTCTGTTTTTCTCTGGATAATTAATGTAGGAGTTAATGCAAGATTTCCTGGTGGGTTTTGATAACTTTGGGATTAGAAAAGTAGAGGACAGCATTAATTCCTGATATAATTCCTTTGGGGTTTGACCAAATTTATCCATAATTAAGTAGTGCTTGCTTCTAGGATGCATCCTCAATTTATGTTTCCATAAAGAAAAGCAAAACTAGTTTTTAGTGCTGGAACAGGCTGGAATAGGCATTTCTCATTTTATTCTCTGCCCACAGAGCTACAAGTGCTGCGATTGCTGTGAGCCGGGTATTCTAGTCTTTTTCCTGAGTTATTTCAAGAAGGTGATAGTGCTTGTGGTTTTTATTTTCCTCAACAAAGGTTTCCTGCCTTTCCCAGCAGTTGGAGTTACTCACTTGAGCCGTAGGCCACATACGACTGTTATTGCAGACTTCTGTGCTCTGTCCCATTTTTCACTACGCCTAGTTAGCAAGGAGTTAAGTCAGACATAGATTTATCAGAGGAGAAATCAAATTTTAGGTGTCTGAATACTATGAGGAGACACACATCTTTCTCTACTGAAGCCAGGAGGAGTCTGAAGTAACAGAGTTCTCACTCTTTAGGCTGGATCTGGGAATGTCACGAGCATGTAGACAGTGATCTGTGAATGGTGTTCTGGGGTCTTTGAGCTTAGGACCTGTCTGTCATCCCAGACATACCTTGCTTAACTATTGTTCAACATCCAAAGAGAAATTTAATCTAATCTCAAACTAATTAATTTCTCCTTGTTTGCTGCAGTGGCCAGAAATGACTGGCTCTACCTCCTCTCCGTATACTTCGTTTTCTGAGAAATGAATTTATATCTGGTTTCCTCCAGTGAGGCTTCTGCCTCAGTATGGCTTTCAACTCCTTTTTGGGAATTCTTGCACTTTTATTTAACACCATAAGTAATTTAAAAAATGGCACTAATGTAACACTTCAGTGCCCCTGCCAGAGGAAATGGTCTTTGCAGTTTGTAAACTGAGAGGGAGAGAAAAGGAGATGTGAACCAGTCAACTTCTCTGTTCATTGATGTTCTGTATTATAAAGGATGGTTGAACTTCTGTTTGGAGATAACTTAACTTAATGGTTTCTAATAAAACACTGAAGTGTTGGCTCATCTTTAAAAAAAAAAAACCTACTTGAAATTTAAAAAAATGCAGGAGAAAACTGCTTCATCAACTATTAAACAATTGACAAGAATTATAGTCAGGTGGCTCAGATTCTGTAGCCTTAATGGATTTCTGGCAGCAACCATAAGTAATAATTACAGAAGAAAACCTCTACAGTAATTTTTTTCAGTCTGTTTAAGCACAGACTGCTATTTAAAATTTTGATAAATAAAAAGCAGAGTACATTTAATTTGGGAGTTGAAGATTACTATTCTGCAGCATTTCTGTAGTGTAGGTGGAACTAGCATGTTGCCAAATACTGATGCTCCACTGCATGCAGTCTTCAAAGCTAATTCATATCCCACACTGTTTTTGTTAGCAAATCAGTACAAGTTTATATCGGGTTTTAGATTTAACTAGTATTTGTTCTTTTAAAATAATTTTCTTGTAATGCCACAGGAATGGCATCACAGACATATCATTTATGGTTCTTTAAAACATGTCTTTGATAGTCTCAAGTGTAAAACTACAACAGCGATATTGTTTTATGAAAAAGGAATTAATGGCAAAGAATAGGGACTGGATGGAAGAAATCACGGAAACCTGCAAGTTCTGTTAAAGCTTTCTCTGAGCTGATAGCATGGTGAGTAACAGTCACTGTAGCTCTGGTAAAATGTTCCCTGACTTGATAACCTGAAGAGTAGCAGGTGCTACAACTTTGTTCTTTGACGCTGGAAGAAAAGGGTGATTATATAGTGATGCTGGAGGCTTTCAGCTACTAGGTGAGTTCAGTAGACTTGCCCGTTGAGGTAGAAGGTGATAGAGCATCATTTAAAATACGAGTTGTAACTCCACAAGCTTTGAAATGGAAATATTTATTGCACTAATGCAATGCAAAGTTCTGCATCAAGCTTCCAGAGTTTAAAATTCATGAGGAAGTGGCAATTTAGGACTTTCTTTAGAGGAGGAGCAAATGTACGGAAAGACCAGGCTGTACAAGTGCTAGCAATTTGTGATTTATCTGCCCTCCCCACATACACATATTGAATTAGTCAATGTTCTGAGTTGCTATTGGCGTGAGATGAACAGAGACTCCTTTAACATTACATCAGTAGTATAATTAGGAAGGAAAATTAAAATCTTTTAAATATTACTAAAAATTGTCTTATAACACACAGTATTGTTGTTTTAAATTCTGATAGTTTTCTTGCAACTAGAATCTGGAAACGGCTGTTGCATGTATCTTAAATAGGTAGAGTTTGCGGATGTTTGATGAACCTAGTTCCCACCTCCATCCTCAAGGGTTCACAAGAACAAGGCATGAATCAGTCACAGATCCCAGACAGAATATCACTGACTATTCAAGACTGAATATTGAACTTCAGGTAAGTGGGATTTGAAGTGACAGGATTACATTTGGGAATATAAAAGGGCTTTTTTGTGGCAGGTTTTTTTCATGGCAGCTGTATGAAGCTGCTCAGAAGTGTGGAGTGTTCAAAGTAGTCCCAGCAGAGATGGATTATTGGAAAAATGCAAGTGAGGTGGGCAAAGCTGCCTGATAGATTGCAAAACCATATGATAAATTATACTGATCACATGCATATGGCCCCCATATAAGTAATGTATATTTGTGCACAGAGATTTATCCTCCCCACCACCTTTTTTTTGTAGTAAAATTCAGAGCAGTGAATTAGGAACGATACAATCAGATATAAAAGGATTTAGAACTGTTTAGGTGACTGGGCCAACAGCTGGCAAATGCGATTCACTGTGGAAAAATGTAAAATAATTAGTCTGGGAGCAAGAAACCAAAAGAAACACAGTGTGTGCTGCAATGGAACAATCATTCAGCACACTGACTAGGAAAGGATTTGAAGGTTATTGTGGAAAAATCATTGAAACCATGAGGCTTGTGCACAGCTGCAAGAAAGTAAGTTACTAGGTTGTATCAGAGGGATAAAATACAAAGTAAGAGGCGATACTGTTACAGGAGTGTTAGGCTCCATCTGGAATACTGTATATAGTATTGGTCACTGTGCCACACAAGGAAGATATTGTCTGGGAAAGAGTGCAAAAACAGTAACAAGATAAGTATTTTATGTGTAAAGATTAGGGAAGATGATCTAGTAAAATGGATACATATATCCTTTTCTCTATGCGAGATTAAAAATTAGGAGTGATTTTAAAAATGGGGAGATAGAAATGGACAACTTAGAACTGCATAGAAAGAGTGACAAGGATCTGGAATAAATATTTCAGAAAGTGTTGGTATACAGAATATACATAAATTCTATAGACTTCGTAAAGAGAGTTAAAGGGAGTGACAAACAGTGATAAATCTGTGATTGAGTTTTTAAATTTGAAGGCGGGCACATTAAGCTGTTTTCCCTTCTCTCCCCTCTTAAAGATTCGTGACTTGGATGGCCATAGTTTTCAGACTTATTACAGCTTGTAACTGGGAGGGGGGCACACAGTTTGTATCTATGAATTATGCTTCTGTGTCTACTAAGACTGTTTTTAAGTCTTTTTTTCCTGTGCTTTTCTGTATGTCAAAGTCCTGCAACTAGAAGCTAAGGCTGACTGTTTAGTGTCTCTGTAATGCCATTTCAGGATAATGATGCACTTATACAGCATGCCATAGGTTTGGAAATGTGTTTTAGAGTGTCTGCTGTTTTGTCAACCTTGGTTCTTCCATTAAAAAAAATTGGGGGTGAGAAAGCCAAGCGTATTAAAGAATATGGCATTCAGATTTTATGTAAGTGGTAAAATTATAGTTAAGATGAGAAAATATGCTAAAACAATTAAACTATTTTAAGTAATAGAACTCCCTTTTTTTCAGGATTCAGCACTTGGCTGGGATGCTTAGCTCTTCTTTTTTTTTTCTTTTTCTTTTTTCTTTTTCCTTAATGCCTAGCTAGCTGTTGCAGAAGCAGTAAGACACCGTGTGAATAATATAAGGGATAACTCCATAGACTTCAGTTCAATGGAGAAAATTGTTCCACAGATTTGAACTTAGCTATCTGCATCTTTGGATCTGAACCAAACGCAGTGGGTCAGTGGATTGATGTTTGAGAAAGCAACTTGTCAAACTTGGTGTAAATTGTTAACTCCTCCTGGGAACCTTTTCCATTTTGATACTCTACTTTGAAAATTTTGGAGTTATTTGGTCCCAGCTGCTTCTCTGTTGTCACACAGCTGCAGCAATGAGGACAGTTCTTTGTGACGTTGTCATCTGTATCATAAGCAAGGTGTCACTTTTGCAGTAAAAAGCTGATTTTGACTTTCCCGTAAGCTGAGTCGTTTGCTTCCCAGTGTTGTTCCTCTGCCATGTTAGAAATCTGCTTTTAGTCATCTGACCGGGAACTGTCAGCAGATTAGTTTGTCAATGGGAAAAACTTGGTGTTGCATATTAAGACAGTCTCAGCAACCAGATCATATTTACAGTAGCTTCATGTATACAAATGTTTGATTTTTATTAACTTTATCCTCAATCATATAAACCAAATTCCTATTATATTTTTTTCCTCTCATTTTTTAAACTAGCAACTTTTACAATATGGATTTTTAAATACAGGTAGAATCACTTTAAAGCAGGTCATTAAAAACTTTGTGACTTGCCAGAAGCGAAGTCAAGCCAGTGGTACCTTTTTTAATTTTTCAGTATCTTTAATGGTATGTAATGATGGGACAGCAAGTCAAGCATAGTCTGAGAGGGAACCGTCTGCAACATCTCCTGTAGGAGGCTCCACAAAAAGAGAAAACTGACTTTATTTGAATAAAAGCTAGAAACTTAAACAGAGAAAATTCAAGCAACTAGGGGAGACAAAACAAAGATATTTGTACACAGATCTCTTCTGTCTTCTGGGTCCTTGCAGATGGGTCCTTGCTTTCAGCAAGCTTGATGACCAAGAGGCAGCAAGCTCTGCCTCTTCCCTGCTTAGTCCTGAGGAGGTCTATTCAAATGGACATATCCATGCTGTTTTGCACTACTCTAACTACACTTTAAAACTTCTCTGGCCAACAAGAATTTCCTACATGAAGACTTGAGCCCTTCTGGGGATGTGTTATTCTGTTCATGCCATTGCAAGCACAGTGCTGAATTAGAACTGCTTCTTTAGATGAAGTTCCCCTGGTGAGCACGTCCTGGTACCCCAGAGTGTAGTCAAAGCCTTGCAGAAGTTTACTGTAAACTGGTACTGTGTGAGAGATTCATATTACTTTACTCATCTGCATTTACATACCTTTAGATACCTAACTGAGGAACTTGGTCTTTAAGTCACTCTGGAGTCAGTGGGAAGCAGCAGTCTCCTGCTGAGGATCTCTGCAGCTTAGATACCAAAAATGTATTCTGTTATTAACACCCCTCCCAATTAGTGGTTGAATTCAGGAACAAATCTAAATCAAAGATATCTTTTAAAATGTTAATCTTGATTAATTAAATACAAGAAAACCTGTTTTTCAACCACACTGCTTTTGACCCATTTTTGAAAGCAACATCACTTCAGATTGTTTCCAAGAGCTAGAGAAGAGTGGCATATATAATCATTAGACTCAGGTCTGAAGAGCTTCAGATGTTGCTTTAAAAATGGTTTGGCAATCATAAAACTGCTCTAGCTGGATCAATGAGATCAATGAAGTGTGAGAAAATAGATCAGTTTTGAGTAAAACCATGTATAGTTTAATTTGAAATGTGCAGCTGCAGTTTTGCAGAAAACAAAATATATGGCAAGCACAATGCTTTTATTCAGCTTAAAGTTCAAGCATTTTTTTCCAGCTATCAATTTACAGCTTAAGATAATGGATTTTGGCAGTGTGCAGAGCTATTAAGTAATGTTTATTAAAATGGATAAGAAAGGACTTAAGAGGTGGCCTGTAAAAGAGAATTTTTAAAGGACTGGTTAGTGGAATAAAGAAATAGCATTTTCTCCTAGAAGTAAAGTTTTATGTCCCTGGATAGGTCATTAATGAAAAAGATTGTGGTGATATCATCTTATTATTTAGTACAGTTTGTGAAGTGATATGGAAACTGTACTTATGGAGGTTTTTTCACCTCTACTGTGAGGCTGAAAAACTTATGTGTGTTAAACATCTATCCTGGAGAGAGAAATAATCAACTATATTTAAGTTTGCCTCAGTCACAAAACTAGCATATAATTTGACATAAACTTGACATTCCCAGGGTCTATTATCCATTGTGCAATTCTTCACAATAGGCAGTAGATGTGTGAAACTCCATGCCAAAAGCCATTAAAGTCACTAAAGGTTTGCAGGGACTCAAGGAGATATTGGGTAAGTGCCAGAAAGTGATATAACCAAGGGTTGTTAAATACATAGAAACCACATCCAGCTCAGGATGTCCCTGAGCTCAAAATAGATTAATGCTGAGAGAATATTTTTATTCCTTCCTAAGCATTTGCTTATGGCCAATGCTTGAATTGATGCAGACCCACTGCTAGATTTTAAGTAAAACATCTGACTTATTCAGCTGCTCTAGCCTTGCAGCCACAGACCATAAGGAAGGAGAAAGGATGTTGGATGACGTAGACCTTTGGTCTGATCCAGCGCAGTCATTCATCCATTCTTCTGAGACCATCTCTGACCAAATTCAGGGAGACATTTAAATGTTTTCTAAATACTTTCAAGATAGGGCTAGTCGTATGCGTGAGTTCAGCTCTGAGCATGAGCTTAAGTCCTACTGTATATGCATGCATTTATTTGTTTTTCTGAATAGAAGTGCTTTTGAAATCTGTGTATCTGCTAACAGGTCACAAAACTGAAATATCCTGACTGGCAAGTCAAGGCTATGGAGCACTACAGAGCCTTGGCTGAAGGGGTGCTAACTTTCTGCAGTTAGAAGCAGGGTATCTGTGTAACTACTTTAAATTAATATTTTATAATAGAATAAGCTTTAATGTCATATATATCCTCCAAAGATTTCCGCATTAAAAAAATCTAAATATTACTGAGTTTACCAACTGATATTTATTTGGACTGACTAATATTTTCACCCTAATTTTCATGAGCAATAAAATCTTAAAACATGATGACATCCAAGCTAGCTATGGAGTTCATGCAACCCAGTATGTCTGTTTGCAGTCAGGGGTACCCTGGGACCCCTGTTCTTCCTTCCAGATCTTCCCCAGAGGTCACCTGCCTAAATGCAGGTGCTGGCAAGGAGAGTTTGAGCTTGACTGAGACCATGCTCCAGATGCAGACCTAAGCAATGTGCGTTTCTCTTTCATTGTCATTCAAAATGAACAAGGTGTTTCCTAAGCACAGTGAGAGCAACCCTGTAACTAGTTTTTACCCATCTCACTACTGGCTTCAGTGCTAATTTTTTTCCCCTCTGGAACTGTTTTCAAGTTTGGTGGTTGCAGAATAAATAGCATCTCCCTATTCTTGACAAATACGGGGCACCTGTCATCTTCTGATATCAAGAAGCAGGAGTCTTAGATGGGCAGAGAATGGGGCGGTGGCAGGGACGTGACATGACTAGGTATATCATCCTCTTTTTCCTTTCTTCCTCTATTCAGTTGCCTGGCAAATGTGGCAGATTTAAAAGAATGAGCATCTCTGACAGTTGGTCTCAAGAGCCTAGTGTTTAATGATATTTGCCTCAAGTTTCTCTGCAGACTGAGACTGTATTTATTGAAGATCTTAATGGAGGAACATTTGGCTTCCTATTCTAAATCTTAAAAAGCTGAATCTGTTATGCAATGTGAAATTGAGCACCAGTTAGCCATATTTCCCTTCTGTTTTTTCTTTCCAGTAAGGTTGATGGTTGGGAAAACATGGAAAAGAATGGCGCAGAGAAATAAACTTACTTGAAGTGAGTTACATTGTAAAACCTTTAGCTAAGCTGTTCTGTCTGTCCAAAATTAATTCCTCTCTTAGTAATAAGCCAATTAATAAAGGCCAGAGTTGGATTTGAAGAACTGTTTGGTGATGTTGCTAATAACATATTGATTGCATTGTCACATTTTAGTACTGTAAAAAAGAAATGGCATTATTATCTCAGATGCTATAGATAAATGCATAATATCCCTATTTTTAAAATTAAGCCAATTCTGCATTTTTACGGTTGCTCCAGCTAGCCTGGTCTTTGCTCTTAACCTGTTCTGGGCTCTTTCTCTGTCTGTCATCCTGAAATTTTGTGGCAAATGGTGAATTAGCACGTGAAAGTCATTCTCTCTGAAAAGATATTGTAGAGAATTTCAGCAGTGTCTTCAATTAGAAAATCAGTTTAGCATGGTAAACATTCTGTCTTCATTGGTTGTGTGAGTTATTTCCAGCGTAAGTTGTATAAGACTTTAACAAATCAGTGGAAGATTCAGTATGTTCTTTTACTTAATGCATGTTGGAATAGGTGTCCAGCTACAGATCCAGAATGATCTGGTTTTCAAGGATGATGGCAAGTACTAGCTAGGAATCAAGTCATCAATTTGTACTTTGAAATTGTGAAATTATAGTGCTGGCTAGTGAATCTTCTCAAGCAGAGCAGGGGAAAACTAACTTGCATTATTTTTAGTTACTACTGTAAACATTTGCAAATAAGCAGTCTGGTTTTGAAAAATGTAGGGATGCCTGAGGTCTTAGGATGTCTCAGAAATTGCTTTTTATTAAAAGAGGTTGGACTCTAGCATTAGAGCTGGAATATAGCATTAATTTGACTCAGTCTGAGTCTTACACAATTTTGTCCCTTTTGAATTAAATGCTGTAGTCAAAAAATTTCACAAAACAAGTCTGAGAGAAAGATAATCTCAAAAACTGAAGAGGAGGAGAAGAGAGAATTGCATCAGATGGAGTTCTGGACCTCCCAAAGAAATGTGATGTTTGTGCTAATAGTCTGCTTCCAAGAATATGGCAGCTTTGATAAATGAAGGAACACTGATAACCACCGAGGTCTTGAAAAAGAAAATCAGCAGATGCTTGATGACCTGCTTAAATGGTACTACATCCTCTACAAAAGCCGTTTAAGGTGCAGCCAGGATGACTGAAAACAACTTTATCTCCGGTACAGAGGAATGTAGCACAGAAAAATGAATGACCTACCAGGTACAGGTTTTTGCTAGATTCAGATGCTGCAGAGAAGAAAATTGTAGTGCTGCATTGTGACCTTGCGGTCTCGCTGAAGGTGCAGCAGTGATGGGCTTTGAAGGGAGGATTGAGAAAACATACTTGAACTTTCATTACAGAAGGAAAGTTCAGAATTAGAGGATGGAATTTATAAACACTAGTAAAAAATGAAGGGTCGTTACAACTCTGCTGTAATCAGGAATACGCTGGTTTTACACTCTGCAATGGCTCCAAATAAAATAAATATTTGTCTGTGTTACCTTATTCACAGTGTTTCATACTGAATTAATTTCAACTTTCAGGATAACTGTTACTGAAATGACTGAATGTGAAAGGGATTGTTTAAATTTCTCTGATATAAATCTCGTGTCCTGGACAATCATCTCCTTGATGTCCCGTTTAGAGGTAGTAAGACATTTTCTCTTTGCCAATAAAGTGTATGTATAAATTAATGAATGCAAGCTTCTGTTACCTGCTGTTGGTGCCCGTAACTCTTTCTCATCTCTTGTTTTCTGTGATTTTTCTGTTAGAGGCTGTCAAAAACTGATTTTAAAAGTTCTGATCTGCACAGCAATCTGCTGGAACTTTTAATTGTCGCTCATTACATTTAATTGTCATATCATTCTTACCAATTTTGAGTATGATGCATTTTACAGTCTATTGAAAACTTAAAATACTACACAAATCTTTGAGTAAATAATGCGTGCTTCGTTCAAAGTAAATATGTCAATTTGAATAAGCAGAATTCTAGATTTCTGAATTTTTGTTTGGAGTATTTTGAGTTTATTGTGAATGTTCTCATTGTGGAAAAGGATGATGTTTAAAATGTTCAGTTAGAAAATGGGAATATCGGAATTTAGATAAAACTTTTACTGTGGTTTCTGTTTTTCTGGACAATGAGTGGCACAGCAGAACTGTGCATCATACGGGTTTCTTAGCTGTCTCTCTTCATCCAGTCTTTCCATGTGTAATCTCTGTGTCAAATGAAAATGCTTTAGAAGAAAAATTCTGCATAGGTAGAAAGTTTAAAAAAATAAACAGGACTAGGAAAAATATGTCTGGTCATTGGTAAATCTAGTGTGTTTTAAGACATGCAAGTTTTACACATAACATTGTCACAAGATCATTGACTCCTACGGAAAACAAATCATTTGTTTAGAAGTGAAGTCAGCAGCTTTATGGAGAAATAAATATAATTTTACAACTTAATTACAATATAAACATTTCTTGTGGTTGCAATGACTTTGTTGTTATTGTTGTATTAATCTTACAGGACATACGGATGTTTGTTTCAGGTCCCTCCTGGGACCTGCTAAATCCTCTGAGCATAACTGGCCCCTCTTCTAAAGAGCTTAACTTTGTTAGCCATTTTTCATCTATGTGACTAAACCTTTAATAAATTTAAAAAAAAAAAAGAAAGAAAGGAAAGCTTTAAAGAGATTCTGGTTTCTTTCTTTTACATGTTGTTATTGTCTGATTAATTTATCTCCGTGGAAGTTTTATCTAATAGTGTTAGTTCACTGTATTTAAAAGTGAAGAATTTCACACTTCCCAGATGCTGTTGAATGCTTTGGGAGGTTTGATGGTGATAGTCTTTTTCTGTGGCAACCTAATCAGTTAACTCCCCATCACTTATGGCACCTTTTTAAGTACCAGGCTCTCTGAGAACTGAGAAAACATCTTGGTGTAACATAGGTAATAATGGGGTTTAAAATCTGATAGACTTTTTGTAGAGTAAAGAGTGTATTGTGACAGATTCAGCTAAGTATTTATTTTTTCAGTTTGGTTGCTTATGCAGAACCTGGAGCATATCTGGCTTTTTTTTTTTTTCCCTCTCGTTTCTTTTTGCCATTTGCATGTGTCTTTGACTTGGAAAATTGTGTTATAAAAGGGTGAGCAGTAATGTGATTACCTTTGTAATGTTCACATTATCACTGAAGGGAATTCTTATTCTTTCTGAACACAGTTTTCCTGTCTTTCCAGCAATCTGTCACGTCTAGGATTCTTATATATTTGTTCTTAAGGGAGTAATATTTTTGAGTATTGCCTACTATTTGGGCTCTTCTTTATTTTAAACAGTGAATTTTTTAAATTTTTTTTATTTCAGAATATTTATAGCAAGCACTTGTGTAGTTGCATGCCGTCTTCTCTTCTGTTGTGTTTTGGTTTGGGGTGGTTTTTTATTAAAAAAAAAGAAAACCACAACAAACCACAAACTGTAAAATTCCTAATTCTTTTACTAGTAAATGTTTTTATGTAGCTTTGCTGTGTAAAGCCATCATACCAGTGTACAACTGGTATGATGTACAGTGACCTGTGATACTGTTAAATATACGTGTGGATTAAAACAAGAGCCTTAAAGCACCACCTTGTAGATCTTGTGACCAAGGAGATCTCTCTTTCCATGAAGAATAAATTCAGGGCTCCTGTCTCAGTTGAGCACCAGCCAGCAGAACTTTTTTCCAAGATTCACCACATTTTTTAACTATCTGAGTTTTCTTTATGTCAAAGCCTTCAAAAAGGGACACTGAAGTTTGGAGACATTCATAACATCTCCAAGTTTCTTTTAAAGTATTTGCAGGCTGACTAAATAGAAGCACTCATTTACAGAGACCGATGACAGCTAGCATATATGATGCTCGCATATTTAACATTGTCATCTTTTTTTTCATTCTCTGATAGTATAATATAAGCATTTTTAAGCCTTATGTAGGCGTCCTGTTTGGTTTGGTTTGAGTTGTATTTACTCTTCTATACAGAAACATAGTTCTTAGTCCAGAAAGATGAAATCACAGGATATTTCTGCTTTGGGGGTTCTTGTCCTTGGTAGAGAAGTAGTTGTAAGTCCATAGGTTCTGCCGCTGCATGGTTGGTTTTCATCAGTGCTGTGTTAGCCTGGTCAGTAACTGCAACACAGGGTGTATTTCTTGTAATGCAGTCCCAGTGTTGTGATGAAAATTCCCTGGCAGGGCAAGTCCAAAGTACCTAGGTTAAAAATTAACAGGATTTGCATTTTAATGCGTAATTATATTTGGCATGCAGCGTGTTTCAGTGACTGATACAGGAATCTAAGGCTGTTCTACATCTATTTTTATGGAAGGCACCATGTATTCAGCCACTGTTTAAAACATTTTGGATGTGCAAACATGTTAACAATAGCGCTTAAACAAGATTGGTATTCTGAAACGTGTTTCAAAAACATGCAAGCGACAGCCTTCTCCGATGACAGGGAGGCAGTTTCTTTCACAGTGTTTCCCTTGAAGCACATATATTGTCTGTAAAATACCATGCCGGTGTAATGCCTTTTCAGGAATGCTTTTGGCACGTTGTTGCAAACGTAGGGTGTACAGAACTATTGGAAGGGTATGTAACCATTGACAGGGCACTTTGAAGTTGTTTTAAAAAGCTTATAAGACCAACTCTGATACATTTCTGGTATTCTTTTTTTTTTTTTTAATTGAGCTTTTCTCCTCCCATTATCACTAAACTCCCTACTATCTTGATTCCCATTCCATTGTATTTACCACTTCTTGCTCAGCCCTGACACAGGTTATGGTAGCCGCCATCTTTCTAGTCTCTTTTATTCATACATGGACATGGATATATTTAAATCTGCGCAACCATTAAATGCTAACACAATACATCTGTTTAATTACAAAAAAAAAAGTCTTGAAAATTTAACCACTTTGGGTTTTTATTGTTTAACTCTTGACTGTCTTCTTACATACTGCTACATCAAATCTAGGTCCCTTATCCTCAGCTTTTCATCTCTTTAATTTTCTTTGGAACTTGTACTGCTTATTTTAATTATTGGAAAGTAATTTTCCCTTCTTGTCATCTTCTCCCAGTCTTGGTTTTGGACATGCATTCTCTTAGGTCCTTGTGCTTAGGTCGGTCTACTACATCTACCATTAAACAGTTTATTTTCTCCTTTAAATTCTTACTTATAAGCAATGAGTCAAGAATTCATTTGTCTTCTGGTTCAGAACAAAAACTGGTCTAGCATTCAACTACCTACTATTAAAGCCGTTAACTTTCTTCCTGTCTGTACAGTTGTTACAGGACCAAGCACTATGACAGTAAAAAGCTTTTAAAGCCAGAAAGCATCAGGTAAATATATAGCACCATGCAGTTGGCATGAGTTGGACTGCAAAAATTCCCACAGTTTGAAGTTGTACTTCTCAAACTCAGACATATATAGTCCCATTTTGAAGGGCCTGCAGTTAAACTGAACTGCCATGTAATAAATGGATTATCTCTTGATGTAGTTCAGAACAGATCAAGTAGACCTACTATCTGAGTTACCCAAACAAAGCGAGAAGCTATTTGAAAAGGGCATATGGTTTCCTTCTACAGCACAAGTACACATAAGTAAACTCCTATTAACTTGAAGAGTCCTGAAGATCTGCAAGCCCAGGGTAAGCAAAAAGTTCAGATGGCTTAGAGCATCTCCCAGCTCCTCCTGAGAAGATGTGCCAAGAGGCAGTCCGTACATCATTTGAATTGAGAAGGGGGAGGAAAAAATAAAGATGATATGGCATTTTAGAGGCAAATAGTTAAGCTCCATGTATTGATTACACATTTGCACATAGCATCTTTCACAAATACCTAGCTCTTCTTACCTTTAAAGATAAATGTATTCGTGTCTTCACATTTTAACTGCACTTTAATGTGCAGTGACTGACTGAAAAAGATCAGTGTGAAGTAGGTACAACACATTTTTCACTTAAATCCACTGACTGTCAAATACAATAGCAGTGTGATGAGCTTTCCGAGAAAGCTGTATGAACATGTTTCCTGGGCGTGTTGCCTTTGAGGTGTCTATGTGGTCCACCCGCCACTCTGTATGTATTTAGTACTTCTGTACCAGAGTGTTCGAGCGGTGTGTCAGCCTCGGTGGGGGAATGTGTAAGCTGGGCGGTGTGATAACTTGCAAGTTGAGGTGTAAATGTATGGTTTGTTAAATGAACTGGTTCTCTGGCTTGTTAGAGCTTGGGCACCTTATCTGTCTTCGTTATATTCTGTTAGTGGAAATGTGTTAGTTTCCGACTTCTTTTTAAGTTTATGTTTAAAAATGAGCTCAGCTAAGGCTGCAATTTCCCTAATTGAATAGTGAAATTAAAAAAAACTTATAAACTGAAACTGTTTTCTGTATTATCCTTATATTTGGGTTAATTCTCTATTTGGTATGGGTTCTAGTAACAGTGGAAGACCTGTTCTGTGTGCACCAGTTTAGTCTGAACTCAGTGAAATATAGAGTGGGAGAGAAAAATTAAAACCAAAAATGCCAGGGGTTTAGATGCATATAAACTGTTCAGCTGCTGCTTCAAATGTAACCGTCACTAATTAGTACTAGCACAGCAGAATTGTCTAAGCAGCTATTTGAAAGAAAGAAGGGGAGTGGCACCTGTTAGTGCATAGAAAGGGCTTCATCTAATTTTGGAGTATTTGTATTCAGCAGTGTAACCTCAGTATTTGTATTCAGCAGTGAAGTGTATTCATTCAGAGTAACCAGACATAAGGCTATTGCATTCTCATTCTCCGCTTGTCCTTCTTTTAGCAGTCTGCTCTCTGTCTCAGAAGTAGCTCCTGAGGAGGTATTTTAATCTTTTGTCCATTTCATATTTAGGGATTTCAAGACTGTTAGAGCTTTTAGGAACATAGTTGTTTGTTTAGTTTCACATTGCTAAACAGTCATTCAAATACTTAGAACTTATTTCCAAACAGAAATCTGTACTTTTTTTTCCTCTTCTTTCCTGGCTTACTTTATGTCCGGGCTTGCCGTTTGATCTGCAAGGTCAAAAAATACAACGTTGAAAAAAGTTACACAGATCAATTCGCTTCATAAGTATGTTTTGCTTCTGATCTTATTCTGATCAAGCTGAAGCTTGATGTTGGTTTTGGTAACTGATGCGTTTGATTGAGACTCTGCATAATACATGGCTCATGTTCAAACTACTTTTGCATATACTTATAGAAGCTTTCTTAAATATTACAATCTTGAGCTTTCTGTAAGTCACATATTTCTATCGAATGGATTTCTTGTCAGAACCCTTTTTCATCTAGAAATTATTGCATCGTATGAAACTTTCAAACCTTGAGCTCCAAGCATTATCCTCTGTGCATTCAGCTTGCATGCTGGGTATGTTAACATGTGCAGCAGGGTTTGAGGTTAAGTTACATTTTCTGTTATTTTGACCATTTCAGATTACATTGAGTTGAAATTGAGATACGATAATGACACAAGTTAACTGCAAAGTTTTCATCAGCCGTACAGAAATTTGATACAAAGTTGCTAAATCCATCTGTAGATCTAGTGTGAATTAATGGATGCAAACCTAAGGCTCCCAGAGAGCCTGCTGGCACCAACTGGATTTTAATTACATCCCACACATTGGTTTAGTTATCCTTATAGCAGGTAAAATGAGTGATGCAAGTTCACCCTTCCAGATCAGGGAAGGGAAAAAAAGCATACATCCTCTTTTTGGAGGAGGGAAAAAAAAGTTGTATAGCTTAATTTTTTTTTTTTTTCCAAGGGAAAGGGAAAGTGGAAGAAGGTGCATAGATAATGGAGGAAAGAAAGGCAGTGAAAGGATACAAAGAGGCAAAATAAGTAAATTATATGGAGAGGAGTAGAGTGAAGAAAGAAAAATTATGTTGGGAAAAATTAACTGGAAAATGTAGACTATTTTATAAGCCGAAAAAATTAAGATGGAAAACATAAAAGGTGCAGGCACATCAAACCACCAAATTCTGTGCAAAGGGAGAAAAAGTAAAATGAAAGAAAGTGGAAGACATAATTTTAAGTTTAAAGGACAGATAAGTGTATATGCTTATTTTAAGTCATTTCTGACTCATAATCAGCTGCAAATATTTGAGTTTGTACACAAGTACTTACATTTTGAATGGATGCAGAATTTGTTTAGCAGTGTTACCAAAATCACATCACAGTGATCAGCAGTGTTACAAAAATCACAGGTAAGGGTTATCAAGGTTTTATTTATGTAACCTTTCAATTTTATTTAATGTATTTTTTAAAAAAATAGTTCAAAGATACAGTAAATACAAGGTTTTGACTTGACTTAAGCTTGCTATTTTTCGTACCAAAAAAATCAAAGCCAAAAATTGAACACCATGAATTCTTTACTGGCATCCTAAATTAAGAGACTGATAAACAGATTCATTACATCAATCTGAAAATTAATTGTAAGAAGTAATGTTGTTGCCCTTAGGCATTTCTCAGTGCAGGAAGCCAAGAAGGAAACCATAGTCTTTGGTAATGCTTACAGACGCCAGTAGCTGGTCAGCTGCTGATCCCTTGCCATGTTGACTGCAGAGAAAAACACTTGCATCCTTCTAGAGCCCTTTTTATGTCATTCAATTCTAATTTACCATCAACTGTCATAGCTTTACCATGGACATGCTCAAATCGGTGTTGGAGGCTTGACATAAAACCACAAAGGCAACTAAATTCCAAGTTGAAGCTGAAACTTCATTCTTAATTCACTCGGTTGTGCGGGGGGTGCTGTGGAGCATGTGGGAACACCCAGTGTTTGAAGCCCCGGCTGTACCCACACACAATAGAACGAGTTAAGGATGGAATTTCAGCCCGAGCCTTAAGGTTAATGCAGCATAGCTCTTTCTGGTTTGATTTCTTCTTATATGACACTATTAAAGACAAAAATAAGCCCAAGTCATTCTCAGAGTCATTTTAAATTATGCTTACAAGAATCTTGTGCAAGCAATAGTAATAGATTCTTCTCACCCATTGCTTCTTAGTAAATTTGAATTTTTGTATCCTGCTTGCTTTGAGTTTGCACTGTTGGAAACTGCTGAGGTGTTAGATTACAGATACCTTAATATCTGAAGTCCAGCCTTAAATACATAATTGTTTCCTACAGTGTACCTGTCTTTACTTGAAACTTATTTTGTGGAATAGAATTAAAGAGGAAAACTCTGCTTTTTGCCCTGTACGTGCATTTTTATGAGCAAAATGAGCTTTGACAGTGTCGTTAGAAACGTCAGGAATGTCAAATGTTTTTTATCTGAAGAACTCCTTGGATGACTCAGGAAAAAGTACTTGGAAATTAGTCAGGACTTGACTGACGTGGGAAGGATACTGAATTGTTGAGAGCAAGCTTGCTCCCCTATGCATGCTTTAGATTGGTACTTTAAAAGAAGATCAAACTTAATTTTAAGTGATTGAATCAGGCTTTTCTTCAGAACATAATTTTTATTTAATCTTTGGTTAGGCGTTTGGAATAGTGATTAGAATAGTTATTCAGTCATTTATCCCTTCTCAGAGCAAATGAGAGTTATGCTTCTAATCTTTTTTTCAAAAATCCATAGCGCTCTAATTCTTCCCATGTATTTCCATCCTTTACCAACTGTCTTCGGTGGGTCCGGCATCCCTGCTTGCTGAAGACATGCAGAGATACGTATTGGTGAAGAGAACAATGGTGAAGGAGCGGGATACAGGTTTTAAAAGAGCATGTAAGCTACTGCTGTAGACTTGTCTATATTTTACATTTAGCCATATGACATGGCCTGTACCTGCTTCAGGATGCCCGTCTCCCCTTTTCTGAGACAGTAGATCTGCTTTTGCTCAGGGTTAGGGGCTGTCCTAAACCATAGTTTCAGGAATAACTTGATCACTGGCAATAGTAGTCCAGAAACAGCAAACAATTTGGTGGAAAGAAGTGATATAGTTAAAGCAAGTTATGCTCCAGAACACCTTCTGAAATTATTATTTTGATTTGGAGAATAATCATAGTAAAGTGTTATGCTCATATTTTTTATTTAGGTTATGAGAGTGGTTTTGTGTGGTGAAATGGAGAACTGAGGCAGTATGAGGGTTGTAGTTGGCAGTGTGGCTAACAAAAGTGTGATGACCAAAATATGAGAAAGATGTCTCTCAAAGCTTAATTAAATGCTGGCAGTATGTTTAAGGAAGAAATTAAGAAGAGTAAGAATAAGATCATCAGTACTGATCTTTAAAGGGCAAACATCCAGCTACATTCAATTTAATTAAAATTGCAGAAATAATTGTATTGAATATTTTTGTCAAATTATAAATTATATGGCTTACACCTGAAGTCATCACTTTTTCGATGTCGTTACAACTTGATTGTGAATTTCTAGTCTCTGATGCCAAATGTAGCAGGTTCAAGTCCTTAATTGATATTAAACCAATTTGAACGGTATTATTGTTGGTTTTGGAAAACATTGTGAGAAAGGTGGCAATTGAAGGGGCTTATGTCATCATGATGTGCTATTTGAGTATGTGGCCACTGATGCTACCTGCCTTCACTCTGGACGGTAAAAATCTCTATATTCCTTACACACTTTCTATTCTGGCTGAAGTGTGTAACACCCCTGCTGCCACTTCTTCTCCTCTGAGCTTCCACCCTCTGGTACATGTGCCTGGATTTTCAGTCTCTCATTTTACAAAATTGTGCAAACGTGTTTGGTGGGAAGGAAGGTCAGCTTTTTTTGTGGTGCTCTATCCCTCCCTGCATCTTCTGAACTGTCTGTCCAGACAGCTAAAAAAAGTCCCTATAATTGCACTCCAGAACTGCCATTCTTGCCACTTGTTATAGAGGGGGCCTGGATTAACCACATTTAATGGAGATGCTGGTGGTGTAGCTGTATGAATCTCCAGTGGAGAGCCCAGCTCAGTCATCTTGATAACTTCCGTGTAGGCACTGGCAGGTTGCTATTAGGTCCCCCTGAAGCTTTCTCTTCTCCGGGTTGAAAAAGCCCAGTTCCCTCAGCTTCCAGATGTTCTGTAGTAAAAAGGATCTTAATAAAAACTTTCAGATTTTTTTTTTCCCTTAGGTTTTGTGCAGATTACAGAGCCACTTGGGGTAATTTCAGTCTTTACTCTCATAACCATTGAGGGGGGTAAAACTTATTCAGCATTTCTGAAATATTTTGATAGGCTTTTTATTTGTCTGTACGTGTTTCTCTCCCAGACCTTCACTGAGGTCTGCCTTGTGCTCCTCCATAAGTTAAAGTGCAAAATAATGGGGTATGAGATAATTGCAAACATTTTGCTTTCATGTTATACTTCTGCACTCCTGAATGTTGCACAGTCTTTTTTTTTTTTTTTCCTTTAACATTAACATACTTGGGAGTATGCTGTAGAGGCTGTCACAGTAACCATGCTAAAACATGGGGGGAAAGCAGAATTAAAGATACCTGTCATAGTAAAGATGGCAGGTCAGCTTTGTAGCTGGTGTAAGTTGTTTTTACTGCCATTGGAGTGCCATGAATTTTCAGTCTGAGGGCCACACGCTGTTCAGAAGTAGTAAGCAGTTACACATGAGAAGCTGAGCTCTAGCCTAGCTCGTGCTGAGCTCATGCTGGTGTCCAGAGGGGTCAGAGTGCTTTTAGCAGACACTGAGCTTCTCATACAGTGGCAGGACATCAGGAATTTTGCAAAAGCTTTGAAAACAAAGTAGGAGATGGCACAGCTGATTCATTTCATCCTGTAAAGTTTACTTATCTCATTTGTGCTAGTATTTGAAGCTGACTTTTGTAAGAAATGACCCTTGTTCCCAAGGCTGTTTTGCAAATCAGGGATGCTAGTTTCATGAAAAGAAAGGGGCTTGATGAATCTGTAGTCACACATTATAATAATGCTGATGGGTACACGTTCTCTTCCAAATACAAGGCACACTTCAGTTAATGTGTGAACTTATACCTATCTATTTCAGTTAAAATTGTGGATTGCTGAAATTCAGTGCTTTGATATCAGTAACAAGTTTAGCTTTAGACAGAATTCAGACAAATACTGCAAGACTTACGAAACTTGAAAATCCAGTTGGTTTGAAGACATTGTAGGATTAGCTCTTTACTTCTTGTCTAAACTTTTTTATTTTGTATTTGTGCAGAAAGATTGCTTTTCATTCCATAATTTTAGTTAAAGGACAACTGTGAAGCAATTTTCCATTTTTTTTTTAAATTTGCCATCGGGCAAAAATTGCTCATGTTATTATAAGAAGGAGGTGATTTTAATAACAATGCTGCATGTTAATACCCAGCAACTATGAACTATTCATTTGATATCTGCATCCTTTGTTGAATCTTGTTAACTAAGCAATTACAGAGTCACTTGTCCCCCAAAGTTTTAAAAAGAATAAGCTAACGTTCTCATTAGATTAGATTTATTTTTAAACAGTGTCTTCCAGAATGTACAGATCTGAATCATAGAACAGCAGCAGTGCAGCTTGTGTTGTAGGCCATGATGAAGCTCCATACTATGTAAGAAGCTTAAAGCAGTGATATTGATACGAAATGGTCATATCTAAAACAAAGCAAACCTTGCCTTGAGATACTTAGAAGTAGCCCTCATTCTCCTTGCATATCAGAATGACTGTTTTAATTCTAAATTACGAGTATTTTGGTTTTTTTCTTGTTGGTCCCCTCACCTTCATTGAAACCTGAGGTTTGAGGGAAGCAAACACGCTACAAGGGGAAACTAAAATTGACTATAACAAGGTGCTTGTATCATTCAGTGAAGTATTCTAACAAGTGCTTAATGCTAACACAAAGGTGCACGGCGTGGGATTAAATGGCAAGTTGCAGCCTTCTATTTAGAACTATAGTTAAGTATAATATAATATATTATGGTAATAATTGTATCCAGGCTATGGCTATAGGTTTGCCAGTTGTACCCCTTGTCTTGAGATCCCCAAATTGTATGAACATATGGTCCCCATATCCAGTTAGGGACCATGGTGGGTAGAGAAAAAGGAAACATAATGAGACAAAGTTGAAATGCTCCATCCTCCTCTCTGATGTCTCATTGTCCACTGACCTGTTCTTTCACACTTTCTTAGTGTGAAATAACTATTGATTAGTTATTGGCCACAGCTTGAGTTCCACCCTCCTGTTCCTAGAGTGCTTCACTTCGAAGGAGTTGGTCATTACTCTCAGGGTAGTGGGTCCCATTATTTGGAGCTACCTGTATCAATATCAGTCCTCCATCTCTTTCCTCTACTTCGTAAGCCTGACACCAAACCTAATGTTTTTTATTTTAACTTCAGAGCCCTGTCTGAGAGCTAGAAGCTATCGTCCCAAAACTGCTTATATGTTCATCATATCAGCTAGCTCCCCTGCTGTCTTTGCCACTTCATACCAAAGTCCTGGCATGTTGTCAGCTGGGTGGAGGAAATGTAACTGCTAGTGCTTGATTCTGCAATTGTTGGAACTCAGCAGAGGAGACTGAATTAGCAGTCCCCATCCTGGAGAAATAGTAATTTAAAACTAAAGTGTCAGAAATCTGATCACAGCTTTTAAGTAGTTCAGAAAGTCTTGTTCCCTTCTTGCTTGCCCACTCCCTGGATGTGTGTACACAAACACACAGGCGCCCCATTACCTAGAATCATAGAATCATTAAGGTTGGAAAAGACCTCTAAGATCATCGAGTCCAACCGTCAACCCAACACCACCATGCCCACTAAACCATGTCCCTAAGTGCCTCATCTACATGTCTTTTAAATACCTCCAGGGATGGGGACTCAACCACTTCCCTGCGCAGCCTGTTCCAATGTTTAACCACTCTTTCAGTACAGAAATTTTTCCTCACGTCCAATCTAAACCTCCCCTGGCGCAACTGGAGGCCATTTCCTCTCGTCCTATCGCTAGTTACTTGGGAGAAGAGACTGACACCCACCTCGCTACAACCTCCTTTCAGGTAGTTGTAGAGAGCAATGAGGTCTCCCCTCAGCCTCCTTTTCTCCAGGCTAAACAACTCCAGTTCCCTCAGCTGCTCCTCATAAGACTTGTTCTCCAGACCCCTCACCAGCCTCGTTGCCCTTCTCTGGACACGCTCCAGCACCTCAATGTCCTTCTTGTAGTGAGGGGCCCAAAACTGAACACAGTATTCGAGGTGCGGCCTCACCAGGGCCGAGTACAGGGGCACGATCACTTCCCTACTCCTGCTGGCCACACTAGTTCTGATACAGGCCAGGATGCCATTGGCCTTCTTGGCCGCCTGGGCACACTGCTGGCTCATGTTCAGCCAGCTGTCAACCAGCACCCCCAGGTCCTTTTCCGCGGGGCAGCTTTCCAGCCACTCTTCCCCAAGCCTGTAGCGCTGCATGGGGTTGTTGTGGCCAAAGTGCAGGACCCGGCACTTGGCTTTGTTGAACCTCATACAGTTGGCCTTGGCCCATCGATCCAGCCTGTCCAGGTCCCTCTGCAGAGCCTTCCTACCCTCGAGCAGATCAACACTCCCACCCAACTTGGTGTCCTCTGCAAACTGACTGAGGGTGCACTCGATCCCCTCATCCAGATCATTGATGAAGATATTGAACAAGACCAGCCCCAAAACTGAGCCCTGGGGAACACCGCTCGTGACTGGCCGCCAACTGGATGTAACTCCATTCACCACAACCCTCTGGGCCCGGCCGTCCAGCCAGTTTTTGACCCAGCGTAGAGTACACCTGTCTAAGCCGTGAGCCGCCAGCTTCTCTAGGAGAATGCTGTGGGAGACGGTGTCAAAGGCTTTACTGAAGTCCAGGTAGACCACATCCACAGCCTTTCCCTCATCCATTAGGCGGGTCACCTGGTCATAGAAGGAGATCAGGTTGGTCAAGCAGGACCTGCCCTTCATGAACCCGTGCTGGCTGGGCCTGATCCTCTGGTTGTCCCGCACATGCCTTGTGAGCGCCCTCAAGATGAACCGCTCCATAATCTTCCCCGGCACCGAGGTCAGGCTGACAGGCCTGTAGTTCCCCGGATCCTCCTTCCGGCCCTTCTTGTAGATGGGTGTCACATTGGCAAGCCTCCAGTCGTCCAGGACCTCCCCCATTAACCAGGACTGCTGATAAATGATGGAGAGTGGCTTGGCGAGCTCCTCCGCCAGCTCCCTCAGCACTCTCGGGTGGATCCCATCCAGCCCCATAGACTTGTGAGCATCCAGGTGGTGTAGCAGGTCGTTGACTGCTTCCTCTTGGATTATGGGGGGTTCATCCTGCTCGCCGTCCCTGTCTTCCAGCTCAGGGGGCTGAATACCCTGAGGATAATTGGTCTGACTATTAAAGACTGAGGCAAAGAAGGCATTGAGTACCTCAGCCTTTTCCTCAACCTCGGTGACAATGTTCCCCCCTGCATCCAATACAGGATGGAGATTCTCCTTGGCTCTCTTTGTCATTAATATATTTGTAAAAACATTTTTTGTTGTCTTTCACGACAGCGGCCAGATTGCGTTCTAGCTGGGCTTTTGCCTTTCTCATTTCCTCTCTGCGTGACCTAACGAGATCCCTGTACTCTTCTTGAGTCGCCTGCCCCTTCTTCCACAAGTGGGTAAACTCTCCTTTTTTTCCTGAGTCCCAGCAAGAGCTCCCCGTTCAGCCAGGCTGGTCGTCTTCCCCGCCCGTTCTTCTTACCGCGTATAGGGACAGCCTTTAAGACTTCCTTCTTGCTACCTGCTACGCTATTTGCAAATATCTGTGCATGTTCCCAATTTTCATAACAACCTCCCATGCAGCTGGGTGCCTATTACCTTGCATGTCGCTATAACCAGTGCTGACTTCAGCAAAACCAGGTGAGGTGTTCCCACTGGTCTCCACCCTCCTCCATTCACATACTGTCTGCCTGTCTGCATCCCACAGTTCGCCCCATGAACACACTCAGCACAGCAGACCCTGTGTTCTAACATCAACTGGTGAGAGCCTGGCTGCACCTGCAGCTGGTCTGAGTGTAATCAGGAGCTGCTTACACTGCCCTGTCTCAGGAATAACCGAGTTTGCAAAATGCAGCATACAGCAGCGCTGTACTGAACTGCTCAAATGCCAAGCAGTCCATAGGAACGATCCAGAAACTGAAAACTGCATAAACGAATAGCGATCGTTTGCTGGAAGATGTGATGCAGCACCTTGGTAGGCCATGCCCTAGGCTGTATACGCTCATCTGCATCGCACACCGAGTAATACCACGGGCACTGAGCTAGCTGCAGATCCATCTTGCTGTTTACTGACTTGTTTCAAGTATGTGCAGTTTGGGATCTTGGTACTTAGCCTTGCATTTTCTTGCTTTTCCTTCACTCTCACACCTTTGAACAGTCCTAAAATTGAGTGATGCTGCTGGTGGTAAAATTGTTCCATGATTAATGTTCAAATACACACAGTGTGTTCTGAATTTTCAAGTGTCTCGTTTTCCTGCTGTCACTATCTCTGAAATCCAAAAATGTAAATGTCTCTCTTTCACTGTGTCTGTGTCCTTTCTTGCTGCCAGTAAGTGCTGTTACTACTTGCCAGTGTTGTCAACTTGTATGATTTTGATCATGAGTCTTTCAATATTTAAGGGGGGGGGGGAGATTTGGAAGTTTTTTGTTTGCTTGACTAGTTGAATCTTTGGGTTTGGCGATAGGATCTCTGACTCTTTGTCGGTGTTTTCATTGCTTTTCCCGTTTTTCTAATTTCTCTGAAAGATAGGCCCATATTTAAACTAGAATATCATTATTCTCCCATCTTAGGAGTTGCTCCGCAACTTGGTAATTAACTTCAGGAGTGGATCATTTGCATGGAGGCAGAGCACATTTCAACCTTTGCTGAGCCAGTCACTAACCTGGCAAAATACTATTTGCTGTTTGGTCAGTTTAGTTTTTTGTTGAGTTAGTGAGCTGAATTTGGCTCAGCAGGAGTCCAATAAGTAGCAGAGCTAGCAAAGGAGGAGGTGCAGGACCCTATGGCCAAGAGCAGGGGAGTGGGAAGCAAGGGCAGCCTTTGGTGACAGCAAGCCATTAATTTGGCTCAGCTGTGTTGTTAAGGCATGCTCTCAGTGAAGCCAAAAAATACTTTGAATGTCATATAAGCATGTCATTCACTAAGACTGTGCCATAAGAGCTTTAATTCCTGGTAGTCTCTTGTTGTGGTTACCCACAAAATATTGAGGTTAATCAAGATAGGATATAGCATTCTTTCTAATTACAGAGTTGGCCTACAAATGCAAGCATCTTTCTGTATGGATTTTTTTTCTGTTTCAGAAGGAAGATGTCATTAATGCGGAAAGGGACGAAAGACTGTCTCTTCGGAAGCATCGTTTCATGCATTTTGCATCAGTGGAATATGAAGGAGAATGTTACATGACACCAAGAGATTTCTTGTTCTCAGTAATGTTTGATCAAGTGGAACGTAAGTTGTTTTCTCATCATTTTATTTGTGAAGGAAAAGAAACTTGCCCTTAAAGATGTAATTTGCAAATTACTGGGATAAGATCCTTTATCTGACATAAATCAGCAGAAGCCAGTTTATAAATGTTGTGCATATGGATTCTTACAGGCACCACCACTCTTTACACCAGTGAAGTGAGGCTGATGATTTAGAAATCTGGTGACTTGGCGGTGACATTATGTCTCTGCATAATTTGCATGTCTGATCAGTATGTAGTTACTCAATTACTTACATGCCACAGAAAATAGTAGGACTGTAATATAATAGTGTTCATACCATTGCTGGCCCCATTATCTGTCTATCCACTTCACCAGTAAGTACTCTGTGACCTTTTTTCTTAGAAGAGGCAGTGATGGGAGTGACTTGAGTGAGTGTAATGAAGCATCGAGCTCAGCTCTAGGTTTCTGGTTTCAAATCTCCTCTGGTTTGTACAAAACCTAGTTAAGAAAAAATCAAAATTGTATGCACATTTTTTAAAAAGTACTTTTAAAAACATGCTTTCTGAGGAGAAGATAGGACCAGCACACAAATAAAAAATGCATAGGTGGTTGTCTTCCTTTCCCCCTGGTTTTCTGGCCTCATTAGCTCTGCCCTATTCCCTAAGCTTCTTTTATCTGTCTTTGTATCATCTTCTGTAATTTCCATGTTACAGTAACTTTTTTAAATATGTTTTTTTCTCAAAAAATTTGGCTTTTACAGCTTTCCCAAGAATTTTTTGCTTTAGAAATGTTAAGTTCTCCAAGTTTCGGAGAGGATTGTCACTCAGAGAACAAATACTCTGTTAGTACATCTGCTGAGGGAAAGAAGGGGAAATCCCAACTTTAATCATTGTTTGCTGCAGTCTGCACATACTGACCAGGGGAGCGTGTTGTCTAGCAAAAGCCTAGGATGCTCTGCCCAGCTAGCAGCGAATGTCTGAGTGACTTGGGGGTATTGAACAGGAAGTACAGAAGGGAATTCAAGGTACTGTGTGGAAAGGCTTGAGGCACAGGGAGGAAGAAGGAGACCTGAACGCACTTTGATTCAAACCTGTGGGAAACCAGGGGCAGAACAGAGTTTACTGAGCTGCAAGTGGTCAAAGAATAGGACACAAGAATCTGTAATAAAAGAAGTTTTCTTGTGTCTGCCAAAAATCTATAGGTGATAAGGATACATGGCTTCACTGCTGACGCACAACTTCTAATATTATACAAAGCTGAATATAAATCCTTAGAAGGACTTCACGACCTTGAGAGTTGTGGAGACTCTCAAAATAATATGGCTAATGGAAAGAGTTCTTTCCCTTCAAAACTTAGGTCATTAAGTTAAAAACCTAGAAGGGATTTTCTTTCAAGTTTTCCAGCCTGAAACACTGAAAGACAGTGAATACTGATATTTTCAGTTTTGAAGTGTGTGTTTCAGACAGTTGTCTGTGAAAGCAAGGTTAGAGAAATAAGTGTTTTTCAGTCTTAGCGGTTCATACATATTAAATGGTTACTCCAACTATAATTGTACATGTGCAGATTTTTAATGAAGTGGTATGTGGGTAAGATTTATTTGTAATGCAGCCAGGTTAATTTCAGTTACTTTGCTACTATGAGTAGGAAACAGTGTTAAACAGAAAAGAAAAAATAATGACAAGAAAAACCACGTGAACAAAACACATCTTTGCACTAAAGCATATTTAGTATATTTCAAGTTGAGGTCAGGCTTACAACAACAGCATCATAGACAATTCATAGAAAAATGTTAATACTTGAATCTAATGCTCCTAAACATTTTTTTAACCATCACTGGTTCTTTGGCCAGTAGCATAAACACAATGGTAAGCAATTCTCTTCAAGTCGTATTGCTTGGGATTTTAGGTTTTCTTGTAGCATTTGTTAGTAGAAAAATATGGTGGTTTAAGTATTTTAAAGGCAGTGGTTCGTTCATTGTGTTTAGAAGAGTTTCATACGAGGAAAATAAATAGATGTATCTCAAGTGTCTGTCCAGGTATGTTCAGAGTAGATCAAGATGGTGAACTTAATAGCAAAGCAGCAATTATTTTTGGAAACTTTCTGCTTATATCATAAAATTAATTCCCTTTCACCCTGAACAGTGGTTTTAGAAAGGAAAACAGGCATGCCACCACTAATCCTAGAAAGCCCTTCACTTACTGGCTTACTGAGATGCAATTTTAACATGTGATGCTGCATGCAAATGATGAGTCTTATAATGCTGAACTTAAAGCTGTAATGATTTGGTTATTCTCTACCTATTCTTGATTAATCACTAATTAAAAAAAAAAACAAAACAAAACTCTCGGAAAAATTTGAAGCAGCCTGGCAGTAACCATTCATCTTCATAAATGTTGGCTTGGAGTTTGCCAGTTGGTTGCTGTATATAATAATATGGAAGGCTTAGGGCTGTTCTAAAGTTTTGTTTCTGCTGTCTTTTTTACAGATATAGGCAGGAACATATGATCAGCTTCACGAGCAATTTAGCTGTGTACACCAAGAAATATTGCTGAGGTTGATCACAACATTCTGTTGCTTTGTTCCTATTCAGAGATAAACACTCCCAAAGGGGAAAAAGGCAAGCAAAAAGAGGGGATGAGAAGCAGTTATGGGTTGGGAATCGGGGTCCTTGTCCAACAGCCTTGGGGTTTTTTGCTCACTGGTGATTGTCATTGGAGAATTACTTTGAAATCTCCTGTTAGTTTTTAAGCGTAATTAAATTTAGAAGAAAGTAAATGTGGTGTTATGTAAACCAGTTGAGTTGTTGGTGCTAGATCATAAGTGCTGAAGTTAGAAAATACCAAAATATTTTAGCTATGTCCAGATTGTCAAGTGAATTCCTGTACACAGTTGGGTGGAATTTATTACTGAAGCAAAAATCTTAGGTGTGCCCTTTGACAAGATTGCAAAACATGCAATAAATTATGATTTATTATAGAACACTTTCCCAGATAAGAAAACAGATGAACTGTAGTGCAAATATATCAACTGTCATCCAACCCAAGTGATCTTGAACCCTGCTTGATAGACCTTAGTTCACTAGTTCTGCTCATTTGTTTCCTGGTACATGGGTTTCTCTATTACTTGTTTTCTTTAAGGTAGGCCAAAAATTGTGAAATCTTGGCATTCCTGTTGATTAAATCACACCTGCAAAGTTATTTACTGTCAGGGTGATAATGAAGAAAAATATTTACAGTCCTGCCGTCTAAGGAGAATGAGCTGATAACAAATGCAGTTTCCTGACAGACTTATTTTGTTCTGCATATTGACAAAGCAAAGAGCTCTATAAAGGAAGAAAGGCACTGTCCAAAAAAAATTAGCTTTCTTTTAGAGGCAGTGTTTCACACTGGATTACTGTTGTAAATATTTGCCTAATTCTATTACTGTTAGTTATTTTATGGAAGGAAGCAGCCACCTTTTTATAAACAGTGGCAAACAGTAAATGAGATGTGGTAGTGTGGTACAGCATTTGTGCCGATACAAAATACCTACGACAGTGTTTTGTACCAGTTGAAGCAGTTCATACTAAATGCATTGTTCAGACTTCTGGATTCATGGCTATATGCCATGTAATCTCGTGTTAAAACAATGTTACCACAGGGATGTGTGGCAAAACATTGCAAATCCAGCCAAGTTCTTCTGGGTAATCCGTGGGATGTTCATGTAAACCGTCATATCTGATGCAATGATAGTTTAGTGAAAAAGTATTTTCTGTTACTCCTCTTATCGTGATGTAAAAACTTCTCAATGTCTAGTAATATCTAATAAGAATAATATGAAGTTGTTGTGTTGCATCAGAAATTCTAGCATTTTTAAGATTACAGGTATAAGAAGGATAAAGCTCAGCTGACTCACACTGAATTTTCATTGCAACGCAGGAGCATTTTTACTTCCTTCTTCATGTAAATTCTGTAACCCTTTCAGCTTCATGTAAAACTTGCTTTAAACAGTTGTGTATACTTAGGCTTATATTCCAGATTATACAGCCAATACTGTGTTAAAACTTCTCCGTGGAAATATCATCTCTAGTGTGTTGTTGTTGTAGAACATATAAGAAAATCTGTATTAAATTTTGGAAAGGACTACAGATACAAGAATCCTTCAGAAAATGAAGATTTTGCAGTACATTAAATCTGGACTGCGTTTATGTTCATTTTTCTGGAGAGGATTATTCTATTCCAGAAATACCTTCCTCTTTCAAGTAGAAGACAAACATTCAGGTTAGCTTGTCTGATAATGATTGATACCTGGTAAATAAAGATCTTAATCCTTCTGTATATACTCAGTCCAGATTTAATGTATCATAGCATCTTCACATCCCAAACCACTCCTTTATCTGCGGTAAAAAAATTTTCCTGTGTTCTGTAGCACCACAGTGCCAGAGGCAATATTTCCACGGTAGAGTCCTATCAGTAGAGTCCTGTCGGTGAGTATTAGTGTCTTGTAAGTTTGCTAGGACAAGTTGTTTGAGTTGGTTAAGCTTTCTGTGAAAACATGGTTGGTGCAAGGTTGTGGTATGTTTGCAGGTTTGATATGATGTGTGGCTTCGTGTTGTCACAGCATCAGCATGGTCATGACTGAATGAATCTGAGGAAAGGATACAGTGCAAGGCTGCAATGGCTAGAAAATTGAGTTCTCCGTTGTCCTTAGTGGACATCAGTGCTGGTGCAGTCAGTGGGATTTGGAGAGCTGAGAGGGACCAGCCAGTAGATGGGCACTTCAGAACAAGCTGAGTCAGTCTTTTTGTTTCTGGATCTTGAGTTTTTGCCTCTAGTGGGAGTTCAGATGCCTATACTTCAGTGTCTTCATTTTGACCTGAATTTCATATACAATAACTGATCAGACTGATATGAGTTATGCATGAGTATCAGATCTAAAACCTAGGATTCAGAGTCAAAGACTAAGATTTAAGCTTGTGTAAGCGGTGAAGCTCCATATGGGAAGTGAGGACTGAAATGTTATATGGGGAGCCACTGGCACAGCTGGGAACTGAACTCAATCCTCCTGAATTTCTAATGTGTTAACAAAGAGATCGTTTTCTCTCTGTCTCTGCATTTAGCATTTTTTAGCACTGATACATTGTTGTTGCTCAACTCCTTCACACACAGTAGAGAACTCTGCAAGCTGGGATATGCAGGACAGAGATGACCCCTTGCTGAGTGCTAGATGGGAGGTAAAGCGAAGCAAAGGCGAGGAAGCAGCATGATGGTTTAGGCTCATTATATGAATCTCTTCTGAGTTTTAGAAAAAGGAAACAAAATCAGGCATTTCTAGCCAAAGCTTCTTAGTCATCATTGTTTACTCATTTCTTAAAGTGGGGTTATGAGTGAAGGAAAGTAATGTTCCTGTTGAGGGATCTGCGCACATAAGCAAAGATAAGCAGACTGCTGAAAATTTCTGCTTCTGTAACCAGCCCATACTGTGAATTTTTCATCTTTAGCTGTCCTTCCTCACCCAAACAGCATTAGGAAGTCCTACCACAACCCTAAGAAAGTCTTTAAAGTAACACATTGTATACATTTGGCCTTTTACTTTCCCTCAAATGTCCAAACACAACATTAAAATTGATGTTCTGGATAAAATATTAGATCATTTTGGATAAAATGTTGTACCTCAGCCAACTGTTGGTAAATAGATAAGCTAAATAAGATTTTTTTCTTCTTCTTTTCTCCTCAGCAACAGTATGTTAATACCGATAACTTAGTTATATAGGCTGTCTGATGCAACACCAATGATCCTCATGGGATTGGTTTATCAAAAAATTAATTTGAAGGGAAACAGTTCTTTATCTAGAAAAGTAGAAATACTGCACAAATTCCTATAATCTTGATAATGTATATTTATGTCTGGACATAAGCTATGTTGTGAAATCAAAATAAAGACTAATGCATTTTTGTAGCGGTTGCATCACAAGGTACTACGTAACAGAATCGGAGATGGGATTCTTGAGGGGAAATGGGGTCTTCCACCCCGCAGCAATCAAATCTGGTCTGTTGGCCAGGCTGCTTTTTTGGTGTATTAACCACTGGCCACTGCACTGACTTATTTGTTTGCTCTCGTTTTTCAGAAAAACTTGTTAGGTTGAGAGTCCAAAAAATAGTTGCAAGAGGTGCTGCCTTAATCGGCAGAGGTGTTAGGTGTGAGCTGGCTTCCAGTGCTGTAGCCCCTGCAGCAGCGAGGGAGCACGCACAGTCAGATGGGGGAGCAAGAGGAAGGATTGAGCAGTGGTGTTCAGAGGAAAGGGAACCATGGAGCAAAATCACTTAAGAAGCAGCAGGTTTTAGCATATCATTGCACAGGGAGAAGGTGTCCTTTTTTCCCCCCTGTTCGATTTCCATGCCTTGAACCATGTTACGAGACAGTGCTGAAGGTACCTGGGATACATTCCTTGTAAGGTCAAAGAGGAAAACATATTTTTGATCCTTAAAATTGTACTGATATTGTATTAATTACATTTGTATTTTTGTGGTTATGTCTGCATGAGATGACAGTAAGGTTATAATAAGCTCGTGACTTTGTTGTGATTAATTCTTATTTTTCCCTTTGTGGCATTGCTGACTAGCTGGAGAATGATGCAGAATCAGACTTCTTATCTCAATTGACTGCAGTGCTTACTGATTAGGTAAAAACTTTGGCAAGATGTTATGTTTTGAAAATACGTTACTAGCTATTTAGCTTTCTGAAAATCAATTGTTAATGAGAAGATATATTGCAACTTCTCAGTGAATGAAAGCAATTTTTTAAAACTCAGCACAAAAATAGTACCAATAATAAAACTAGTCAGGCTTCAGCAGAGCTGCGAGCAAGAGGCAAGTGGTCTCAACACACATCTTGAAGGATTTAGTTATTTAAAGTGTGAAAATTATTGGTTATTTAATGGCATCTGAATGGAAAACAGATTCCTTGAAACGAATGAAAATGTATTGTGTGCATACAGAATACTTGTAGTACAAGTAATGGAAAGACCTGGTTATTAATAACAAGAGCCTGTTTGTTGTATAAACATCGGCTGCCTTAGAATTTCAGAAGTCTTGCAACAGTTTCTGCTTTAGTCTAGTATTCCAGTTTTGTGACATGCTACTGTGATATTTAAAATACTTAACAGAGAAGTCACTTTTTTTTATACATAGGAGCAAATTTCAAGAACTCGTACAATCATTCTTGGTCTCTGAATATTTTTTCCTATTTGTAAAGATTTTTTTTGTTTTTGTCGAACACCACATACTATTTCAACTACGTTTATAAAATACTGTCGTTATACCACAGAAAATATCTCTTGGATTTTTTCTGCCACGGGTTCTGAATACTTTTTGACAGATTACTTCAGTATTTTTTTTTTTAATAAATTCAGTGGAACTTGATCAGTCCTGAGACATCCTGCTTAACTGACAATTAAGTCTTAACAGATGTAGCGTGAAAATCAGACTCAATGAATTTTTATCACTCTTAAGTGTATTTTAATTTCTTGCAACATATGTCCTTAACACAGACAGGTATTGGTTTGTACCTAAGAAGTACAGTCTGTTTTTAAAATTCCTTGGGTTGCATTCAGATATTTAGAACTGATGGGGATCTGGCAGACCGTCAGTGGACGATAGCAGGTGCCAGGAGTGCAGGTCAGGCTCCTGCCAAAATCTAGCATGCGTTCTAGCCTCACATTTTCAGTTGTTTGTAATTCTTCCAGTGTTGATGGTGGTTCTGTGCTTTTCCTTAAGCCAACGCTGAATTTTTGTTATATTTGTCATATGATTTATCCTTTTTTGAGTAATCTTGGTACAGACTGATTTTTTTTTTCCCCTGCATGTTCTCATAAGAAATGTTACATTATGGGGTTTTTTTAAAATATCTAAGGTAGAACCATCGAGTATCAATCACTTTCCTTCTAGGCAATAATAGCAGGCAACGTGTGCAGCCTGCTTTGGTAGATGAGAGGAGCTGTCCTTACTTGCCAAACGGCTGGAGTCTCCAGGGAGACCTTTGAGAAGTTCCACTGCTCCCTGTTTGGAAAACACTGGCATTGATTTCCTGAGGGAGAAACTACCTGGGTTATGCTCTCTTTTTTTACTCCCCAGCCCTGCACCTGCAGTGGGTTATAGCAGATTGCGCTCAGTAGCCTTTCTCATCTACTGTGAAACAAAAGCAAATTCCGAGCTCAAAGACTTTTTTCCATGTATAAAACACGCAGGTTTCTCTTGTTAGAGCCACCTGCTTACATGGTAGTGCCCTCTCTTGGGCTTACCAGCTTCATTACTGCAGAGGCGAATACAGCCGAGAGCCAACTCTTAGTAATCAAATCAATCTTCCAACGTTGTCCAGTCCATCAGAGAGCTCTGGTCCTCACACCACCATCCATAATGCTGGCAAGCACCTGGTCATTCTGCTGGCTACGTCTTTAGTTAAATATCTTTCCTCTCAGACCTGGAAAAGGCTTGTGCACCTGAAAGCATAAGGATTTTTCAGCCATAGCTAACAAAAGATACCATGTTTTCCAACAAATCCTGCCTTTGTTCTTACCAGATGAAAGGTAGTTCAGCATCATTATTAGGTCCAAATGCATTCTAATTGGCCATTCTTGGTTTTTCTAGTTAGTTTATCAGTATATAGAAAATGCCAGTATGTTCATTTTGGGCTTTGTTCGCCAAGAGCTGTAATCCTACCTGGCTTAATAAAAATAAAAAAATGGGCTCCTTGTATGGAATTTGAATATAAAACATGGCCAAGCCAGCTGCCGTTTGACTTTATGCAGACTATTTCAGTTGTCTTTCAGAAGAACTGACATTCGAAGTCTTCAGTATGGTACAGCTCGTTTTCCCAAGGGCTGGCCTTCTTTTCAAGCCTTGAATTCATGTCCTTTGTGCCAATACCTCTGATACTGCTGGAACTACTGGGACAATGGAGTCTTGCTGCTGCGTTGGTATTGGCAAGCACTAAGTCAGTCACGTATCCCACCAGAGAAACTGCCAGTTCCAGAAACAGACGACTTTTGTCTTTTTTGTTCCTCTCCAAATGTTTTTTGTTTTGTTTTTGTTTTTCCGGGGGAAGAGTGAAGTGTGTTTGTTCTTAACTGTGGACTGGATCCAAACAGTTGTGAGCCTGACAGAGCAGATTCTTATAATAGAGAATACTAAAATTAGTCATTTTGTCTCATGTGGATGGACATCTGCTTTTCCATTGGGACTGTATTTATTTACTGTGTCTGACAACTTCTGAACAGTCACCCACACCCTGACATAGCAATTATTTCTTCTCCATGAATTTTTTGGTGATAGAGAATATGAGAGCTCATTTCTGTTTTGCTGTCACTTTCTTGGGAGAAAATATAAAACCTAATGTTCAAAAATTGCATCTGCTTCTCTGGCTTTGTTTGAATTGGCAAAAGAGAGTGTTTAGCAGAAAAGAGGAACGTTTTTTGTGATGTGTATGGTAGTAAAGGCAGTCTCTGCTGTTGAAGGGCTTTTAAACCAGTATGGTCAATTTAGAAGTACAGTGGGCAACATAAAATGACTTTACTCTTTCACTAAAAGAAAGCCACCTATTGTTTGCTTTTCATTTGCACCCACTTTGAGAATTGTAAAAAGCCTGCTTAAAATTTGATTCAAATTTCAATTCAAACTCTTTCCTCTGCAGCGAAAATAAATGCTCATTTCAGGAGGACAGTCCCTATTCTTTATGTCCAGTACTGCTCTAAGGAGGAAAAAGGATATCTGCTTAGCCGTACCATTGTAAGAACACTTGTATTTTTTACTACAGCTCACCTAAGTTAACATGTAATATCTTGTAATGTGTTTTTAAGGATTTGTACCCTCTATTAGGGTGATACGTAATGGCTTAGCACTTGTTTTTAGCATTTCATGGCTAAGCATGTCAAAATTTATCATAAATATTCTAAAAGTCAGTTCCTATTTTAGCAGTTTAAAAACTTAAAATATAAATCTTTCCTAAATTTTTCATGCTCAATTTAAAATCATTTGTAATCACCGTTTATATTGGAAACGGTGACACAGCATCTTCTCTGTTGCTTTGAAAACTCTTCTGATATCCAACCTAAAATGAATCACTGTCTGTTTAAACCCACTTGCTCTTGTACCAACGTTTCTCATTACCTAAAATAGGGTTTTTTTCTTTTGAATCTTAACCCCATGATGCATTATAGATAATTGTATTACCACTCAGCGCTGGTCTTGTTAGGTTAAGCAAACCCAAGCTTATTTTTATCTCCTCTGGCTGGGTGAGGCTATCCGTTCCACGGCTTCATGTAGGTAGCTTTATTCCATGGTTTTCTGAATCTGATTTCTTTTTATAAAGCCAGCTTCATTCCCTGGCTCACAGCACAATCCGCTTGCAATCACTATGGCCTAAGGGATGGAACAAGGATTGAAGTCAGGAACTTTTTAAATTAATACTATTGCTGAAACATCTGAATTGTCAAACTGCAGCTTCAGTCAAGGAGAAAAATGGTACAAAGCAATGCTCACTAGAGCAAAACACTGAAACTCATTTAGCCTGTGCTTTACTTACAGTTGCTACACCCAGAACAGCTTCCAGCACCATAGGTGCTTTGGTCCTCATTTGTAGCTCCATGTGTCTGCTAAGCTGAGGGTAGTACAGTAGAGCAAATTGTTTTCTGCGTTCTTAGGTGAAGAAAGTTTTAATGTAATCATGGAATTGTGATTAAGACAAAAAAAGAGAGATCTGGCAAAGAACATCCTTTTGGGAGGTTAAGCACTTGATGCCCCCAGGTAATGTACACCTTTGCACAGGAACAATTGTTCATTTTTCCAGTCCAAGATTGCTCTTGGAGGAGCAATTAGTTTTGTCAGAGAAGCTGAGTATGGCAGGAAGGAGACAATGCAAGGATAATTAGAGGCAGTGGACACACAGAAGCCCAGTATACTGAAAGCTGCTGCAAGTTAAATGAGAAGATGTTAGTGGGAATTTCAATGTAAAGTGTATGTATGCTTTTAGATTTGTCTTCTCCATTATCTTTACTGAAAAAATATTTCTGTTCTTCTTCTGTTTTGACAGACCTAATACAGTGTTTCCTCTGGTGCTTAATAAGATCAGAATTCTTTAGAAAATCTGAATGTAAAATTAAAGCCAGGGTAAAGCCAAATGTCTTTTTGAGGTTTGCTTCATCAGATGATTTGAATTCAGGGGAGAAAGCTTTTTTTTCCCTGGGGAGATGAGATAAGACAATTCTAGAAAAGAATAACTTCATTTTTTTGAAAGAGACTATTGATCATCTTTGTCTAGATTTTTTTTTTTCTTTCTGCCCAACTTTTTTCTTTAGAACGTGAAGAATTTGAAGTCACAGGGTCAAGAGACAGCTTATCTTTGCTTCTCTTATTCAGACTCCAAAGTTCACCCCTTAGAGCGGAGGTGGTGTTCTAGTTGGACGAAACTTTCCTTTCTACTGGTAGGGAAGGCTGATGGACATCGTGTCAGTAATTTATTATTAAACCTACTATTGGCAGCATTTTTTTTTTCTAACTTGCAAATTAACCAAACCGTTTTGGCCACTGCAATAAGGCACAACTGACATCTGTTTTTAAGCTCTTCTATGATTTCTCATTACTTTAGTTCTCTCTGATCTTTTAGGGGAGTTCTCAGACTTTTCATGATCCTGCTCCTCTTTCCATTACCACCTTATCTTCTGAATAAGACAGCGTTTCAAATTAGGTTGATGTAACTTCCTTCATTCTGGTACTCTCAGGAACCAGCCAAAACTAAGTTACTTCAGTAGTCTTTTTGTGTGGCAAAAATAGGATAAACCTTTCTTAGCTTAAAATACAGGAGCATTCTGTTATCATTTACATACCTTTGGAGCCCCTGCTATAAGAAAACTTCCCAAACATCTGTTAATTGCTATGTGACAGATATTAATGATGTATAAACAAGTCAGACTGAGCAGGAGCTGTTACTGGTTTGCTCAGAGCTTCTGTATGTGCTAATAACAGAATGAGCTAATCTTGGAAGTAGGAAGAAACTCCTGGCTAATTTAAAGGTAAAAGCGAGAATAACGTGGACCATCAACTGAAGGAAAGCAAGTCAGCCACTGAAAGGAACTCTGATTAAGCATGAGAAAGAGGAAAGAAAGAAAAGTTGGAGATTGCAATAATGCCTGATCCTGGAGAGTTATGGAAATAATGAAGTAGGGCTGCGCAGGATCAGTAAAATGCCCAAAGCAGTAGGCAGAGATTTCTGTAGGAAAATTCCCAAACATGGTCATTAGAATGTCCTTGTCTTCTCACGGTGGCAATTGGAAAAAGTAATGTCATCACTGGGGTCATCTGCATTAAAATGGCCTTCCTAAAATTTTGATGTAAGGTTGCACTTCAGAGCCTTATAAAGGGAAAAGGTTCCTTCTGGAAATTCTGACATGACAGGATCAGCTTAATTCAGCTCTGAATGGCAATTCCCTTTATCGCTAGTCATCCTTGTAATCTCCAGGAATCTAAAATATCTGAAGTTAAGTGCTACAGTACTGCACCTATGCCAAAAGTCTCTTCCCCTAAAATAGCACTTTTTTTTCCTTATGCTGATTCACTAATCACTAATGGGAATTAGTTGCAGTTATTACAATTCTGCTGAAAAAGAAAGTGATGCATTAGGTTCTACTAGAATAGACATCTGGTAATTCAGTTCATCCTTTTAATAAAACTAATTGCAAAATGGATATGTTTCTTTGAGTGTTTATTCACCCTTTTCTTTCAATGGAGAAATTTCAGGAGAGTTTGGGAGGATGAGGAGCAGATGGACAATATCACCAATTGCAAAAATACAAGTATCTTGAGATAGAGATATAATAGAATAGAATATTAGCAAGTGGATCCAAAACAATCTTGTGTACTTTCTTTTGTTTAGATTTGTCATATGTTTTAGAAGTTCTACTTAACCACATTCAACACAGGTGGTAATTAATTTACTAAAGCATTTCCAAGTTTCTAGTACAGAGGGTGATTTCATCCCTTTTTGTCCTCTTATACAAATGTATTTGTTGTTTCTTCAAGAAGTGTCTGCTGCAAAGCAGAGGTGAATAGGAGCTAGAGCTGTAACTGGCCCAGGTCACCTCACGCAGTAACTGAACACCATCTAGTGGGTGTTCGCTTAATCCTTTCATTCCTAAGCAGAATTTATATTGGTTATAATTTACAAATTAACTGTTCTGTAAACTCAATAGCAATGCTCTCAGACACTAGTCACTGTAAATTGCATGTTCATGAATGGGGCTTATGTTCTGGAAGATAAGTATAATAAGGTTCTGAATTTTTTTGGCATTTACTGTGCTCTGGACAGCAAGACAAAATGTCCCAGGCCTTGAGCTTAAACACAGAGCTCTCATTAATGAAATTACCAACATAGAATTGTTTCCTTTCAATAAAATGCCCAAATTCGCCGTTAAATCCAGTACTTAGTGCTCTTACGTCTTGACAAATAAGGCAAAAATGCGCTCTCTTCCTTCATAGGTCGTCATTGAGAATTGAAGCCAGGATACAGTCTTCAACTGCATGAGAATGTTATTGACTTTGATATAAGCAAGGGAGAAAAATCCTAAAACTTCATATGAAACCTGCCAACTATTGCTTGTATTTGGTGTTAGTGTAGGTTACAAAAGCACCTAAACTGATACTTTCCTGTTGTGAAGTTGCTCAGGTGACTGTAGTAAATTAGAGAGATGTCTTGTATTCATAGCCCTTCCAGAAACAAATGTCTGCAAGCATACTCAAAACCCAGCTGGACATGGTCTTGGGCAACCTGACCTGACTCACCCCGCTTTGAGCTTTTTCCAGTTGTCACCATGAGAAGATAAGGACATTCTAATTACTACAGTGATCTCCAGAGCTCCCTTCCAACTTTCAGCTATTCTGTGAATGAGGCAATTTCCCTTAACCACATGGGAGCCCCACTTCATGGGCCTTCCCACAAGCTTCTCTGAAACTCCTGAGACCATCTTTTGCGATCACCAGAAAGGTGCTGTTTGTGCTATATTCCCTAGAATTGTTACTACTGGGAAGGAAATAAGAACAATAAGATGTTGAAAAGGATGTGTTTAGTCTGTGGAGGATGTTGGGCAGCCCTGAAGGAGTCAAGTTCTAGACATTTGATGGAAGGACAAGGCACTAGGAGAATGAAACAGGAGCAATGATTACCGCCATCACGTGCAGCAATAGAAATCGGGCATCCTGCTGATGAGATTTCCAGATTTCACAATAGCAGTGCAGAAGGACATCAGCCATCTCTCTCTCTTTTTTTTTTTCCCCCCCCTTCCTTCCAAAGGTCTAACTAGGGGTTGCTGGGATATGATGAACGAAAGTTTTCCAAACTGATATTTCTAGCAAAATTCCATTGTACTTTCCCAATCAGCTGTCATCTCTTGGAACATTTTTTGCAATATTTCGAAGAACTTTTACTGCATGTTGCTGTAGTGGAAGTAAATTAATCTTTAAAAGAAAAATACTGTTTTAACAAAAAAGAAAGCATTAATGACGGTGTAAATAATTTTGATATGTGATAGGGTGAAACAGGAAAAAAAGTGAGCTACTATATAAACTGGATCTAAATAGCTTTTGATATTTACAGGACTCTTGAGAACCCACTCAATTTATGTGAAATGTCAGTGCTCCCGGTTACTTACCCACTGCAGTAATTTAAATTGGCTTGATGCACTAATATGTCAGCTATTTACTGCTTGGACACAAGTGCTATAAATGCCCTACATCTGAACAGAATTATGGTAACAAGACTGCATTTTTCATGCTGATACCATGAATAACTTCAATTTTTTTCACAGAGTATTTCCAGTTTTAATTTTTTAATTATATCAAGTTATTACGTTTTATTTTTTTCTGTTCCACTAGGAATAAGCAATGTCAACAGTACCCTGAAGTTTGTACTTGGATGAGTAAGTTTAAGAAAAAGCAAACTATTTCATAAAAAAAGCAGTTGAATTAACATCACTATTGTCTTTTGAACCCCAAACTACAGTTTAGTATTAATACTATCTTTCAAATGTGCGAACATGTATTTGTGTGCACGTAAACTGATGAGATAATGCATGAGCAAAAGTCTGTTGGGAGCAATACGACAAAGTAGGTGACCCACATGGTCGTTTCTGGCCTCGTTACCTGTAATTCTTGCATGTTGGAGTGTTCATTACGTATCAAAGTGCAATAAATAAACCATACAGTTACTTCATATAATTTGACACAATTTGATATGATTTGCAGTTCCTGCTTAGGGGATAAATTGCATCAAAGCAAGAAAGTGAAAAGGATAGTCCTCTCTGACACATGCCCTCTTTTTCCTTATTCCAGGGTTAGTAAGGTAGCTTTATGCTAGTGATAAAATCCCACACAAAGGATGAATTCTTCACTTGGTGCCTCAGTTATGTTTGCCAGCAAGTGAATCCAATTTGTAATAATTAAAGGTCTTTAATATTCTTGTGCTTAGTCTAACTGTATTACAAAATGTAAAAAAATATAGATGCATGTGAAAAGTAACAGTTTGTCATGGTAGGGAAGATCCTTCTGTAAAGGAAGTGGCTGAATGAGATATGATAGGGATAGTTGCTACAGTGGTGATGGTGGCTTTATATTGAGCACATAAGCTTAAATCAAGTCTTACACAGTGAGGTAAGAATCAATTTCTGGTGCTGTTAAGGTGTTGATCTTTTCTTCCTTCATTTTGATTGTGGGATGATTAATTTGCACACATTTTCATTCTGAATCCAAATTAATCTCTGCTTACAATTAAGATGCAATTTGCTCGTTATGCATGCAGTTAGATTTTTTAACTGTGTCATTTCATTGTTGTTGTTCTTATCCTACTTCACTTGTTCTTCTGATTTTTGTTATCTTCTCTACCCATAAAGTAGATTACATAGCCTTTAGGTCAGGGATCATGACTTCTAACACTGTCTAGTAGAGGAATAGAATTAAACCTCTGGTGCTACGAGGCTATCATAATAGTTTATCTTCATCTGTTGTTAGTACCTTAACCTAGCATGTGCTCCAGCACTATAGTATTTACAAAACTAGTCTTTGTTAGCAATAGGAGATGACAACATAAAGCATAGCGATGCTACAGAAATCATGTCTTCTATATTTCAGGGTAGGATCAAACTTCATTAATTCAGTCATCTTGAAGGTTTAGTCTAGCTTATGCTGTTCTCTTTGCTAGATGAGACTGAATACCATCTCAAGCCTAATACTGGGAATTTTTCTTGAGTTGAGGCTCTGCCTGCCTGCTCTTTGTGGAAGGTCCATGGTTTTGTGCAGATTCAGGAGATGCCATCCGTCCCAAAAGTCTGAACTGCATAATGTTCTCTGTAGGTTGGCAGGAATCATTCTCTACCCTTCTGGTCTCAGAAACATGTATTATGGATACAGCTCCTTCCAGGTAATCTTAATTGTCCTTTATAATACTTTATGGCTCCAGTTATGCAGAATACATGCCCTTAGCACTGCTAACATCGGGCTGATAGATGGGAGGTTGGAAAAACCAGATTACAGATATAACAAATACAAAAAGCAGTCATGGTGTGAGTTATCTGATTGCGTGCAGAAGGATTCATCTACTCAATTTAGATATATAAAAGCTGAATGTCAGGTCAGAATTAGTGATTGTAGCATCTCTTTAAAGTTAACGGAAGGAAACAGGTAAGTCCAAGGCCTGTGTTAGACACCTATCTCAACCTGGAATAAATTGCTCTTTTGCTGTGTTTGTTTCTCTCCCTTGACTATAAAGGGAGCCTGGGGTCATTAGTCAGGATGAGGTTTGTAGACAGAGATAACATCTTTTATTAGACCAGCTGCTGTAAGTTGGAAAAATTAGACAAGCTTTTGGGCATATGAGCTCTCCTTCAGATCTGAAATAGGAGCAGCAGATTTCAAAGTTAATTATAAACCCTTTTCTACATATGTCCTTATACCATCGTAGTTACAGCAAAGCACCATAGAGATCACTAACTCAGATTTAGGCATCTAATTTTTAGACATCTAAATGAAGCCACAGGAACCAAGCATGAGGTGCTTATTTGGGAGTTTGAGGTCTTGCATTTCACATGACACATTTTTCCTCTGGATGCTCCCTCCAGCCCTGACCTCAAAACCAGCCCAGAGGGCTGGCAGCCTCTCCTGCTGGGGAGATGCTCATCTGCGATTGCGCTCTCTGCTTGGCGCTTTGCTCCTTGTGTGTTACATGTGAAGTCTTAACTCACATCACATGCTCCTTTTGCAGCCAAGGGCTGCTGTTACGCACCTGTTAGACTTTTCTGGTGTTTTGGAAGAAATAACTTTCTATCTTTGCAGTGCAAGTCTTGTGGTAGGCTGGGAAGTTTGAACCTGTTCTCAGCTTTTCCTATCTGCAGTTTGGATATGTTATTAGAAAGAGAGCAGATCTGGGAGGAAGTCACTTTTCCTGGATAATACCTAAGGAAAAGTTGTTGCCCTGCTCTCCCTGCCATCCCCACAGACTCCTGCTACAGTCCCAATGAGGACTGAGCTGCTTGCACACTCTGTAGCGAGCACCACAAAATCTGCTTTTACCCTGATGCCTTTTAGTTATTTTGGAACTCCTGGCACCGCTGGTAACTCAGAGCCACTGTCTCTTTAACAGTTTTTGAAAACTGGCTTATCTTAATTTTTCAGTCTGTTTCAGTTTCCTAAAAGACTGTGTCATCCTTTGATGTTTTCTCCCTACATCAGCATCCCACCCTTTTTACCCCGGGCCTTACTCACAGAGAAACCTTCCGGTATTGACTGGCTCTGATGCAACTGCTCTTCTGAAATGGAGATTTGTCAGCACCGGCCTCAGCCCAGGACTGTATATTTCTCATTTCCTCAGAGGAACTATTGCTCTAAATAAAGAAGGACAGATGCAAAGTTTGTTTTGTAAAGCATATCAGAAGCTTCTATTACTGCAAATTGCGTTTTCCACTGGGCATACTTGGATTTTAATTCAGGTGGTTCAATTCACTAATTTGTGTGATTGAAATTACTTTTATCAATTATTTTTTCAATGGAGCAATGCACTAGTTCAGTAAAAGCTTTCTAGCTGAAGTGGATTCTTCATTTAAATGGCACGCTCACTTATTATTCAGATACTGGTTTGCCAGGAGCTATCACAGGAATCTGTCCACTTGGTTTGTCATGCTTTCAAAAAGCTTTAATTTTTTTTGCTGTCCTTGATTTATCTCCTATATCACCAATATTTCCAAAGGAGGCCTTAAAGAACTAATTACTGGCTTGAATATTTTCCCTTTGCATTATTGGTTTCATTAGCAGTAAGTACTTTATAAATGCATAGAAGAGCTTTAAAGAGCTGAGAACATAAATAAGGCAGGTAAACAAAGGACACCTTGTTGAGTTAAGATACTTGTCCAGTACCATAAAAAAATATCTGAGAGAGAGCTGGGAACGACATACAAGCTATTGAATTTCAATGATAGTCTATTTTAGGCTAATTTAAACAAAAATTTTAACGGGGTCTCCCCAAGGAAATCGACATACACTATTCTTATCTAACCCAGCTCGTCAGGGCGCAGGGGCAGGATTCTCAGACTTCAGCTTGTGAAAGCTGGCAGCCGCCTAAAAGGGAGAAATACAAACTCTTGTTCCCACGGCAGGCAAGGCTTGCAAGGTGGGCTCTGCTGTAAAGGCCATAGCATGAGCTGCGCACAGTGGGTTTGGGTTTTAAAATGCCCTGATCCTCAGATTACGACTGTGCTGAAATCCCGTTCAGCTTAAAAGGTTTGTTTCACTCATCATTTTGCAGAATCAGAGTTTGGTTGAATTGTAGCATACTTAATGCTGTCCTCTTCTTAATTTTTCAGGGGGGGGAAAAAAAATCTATTTCCTAGTACCCCAGTATGACTTTGAACTTGCCAAGCTTCAGCAAAGATAGCAATGATTGCCATCTAAAATTAAAAAACTGGGAGGACAATTTTTCTTGTTTATCACTGTGTCTATCTGAAATGGAGCTAAAAAGAGATCCTGGTCAAACCATCTCAGTGACTTTGCTGATAAAAGGGACAGGAGTTTGTCCTCCTAGGAGAAGATAGCTATTTTATACTGTTCTCATTTGAAGTTAAGGCTGTGGAGAAAGATTGTTTGAAAAATTAATTTTCATTTCCATATTACCAAAATAGAGCAATCTTGCAGACGTGAAATTATGCTTTCTTGCAGATAGTAGTAACTTCTCTACTTTTGCTTTGGCATTTGATTGTTGTTGTTATAATGGTTGATCTTAGTGATTTTGTTCATTCTTCGGCTCTAAAAATCTTTTGTCAGATCTAAGCCTTTCCTTAGCTATACAGGTGTAAATGGGTGTTACTGAGTGCAAGTGGGTACTTGTTTAATTCAGCCCTTTCCTAATGTTAATCCTAACATTGATGTCGGGTCCATTCTACATCTTAGTGTAAAAAAACTGATAGATGATGGAAACACTTCTATTGTAAGAAATGTATGTGACAAAATACCCAGGTTTGCCGAGGGCAAATTAAGGCTGACGTAGCTGCTCTTGGCAGTGTTTTCTTAATTACAGTTGTCAGCTAACTTTCTTGGCTAACAGCACAGAATTTGCGTGTTTCTAAGTAGACTCAGTGTTCATTCAACTTAAAAAGCTAAGATGGCTTTTTGTCCGTGAAAGGTGTGTCTGTACCTCATTGTTGTTTCATGGATCCGCTATAGATGGTGAAAATTAGATTATAGCATCTGTAAAATATGTAGAGACCCTTGAAAATACTCATTGTCCTTTAAGCCAGAATTCCATCACAGTCTTGGCAGGTCTGTAGGAAAAAAAAAGTTGTTTTTCTTCTCATTCATTCAAGTTCAAAACAATAAAAATTCCAAGTTTCTTTTTCTGATACCAAAGTAAGGCTGTTACTACTACAAACATGTTTTCTAATATGTCATTAATTTACCTATTAGTAAGACTCTGTCAAGGTAAAAGAATAAAACTATATAAAAGTGCATCGTACAGATCTTTTACTTATTAGATTAAATAGTTCCTAATAATTATAACCATTGTCTGTATTCTTCAGAGAGCGCCTTAGATCCTGATACATTTGTAGTCATGTGTCAGGAATGACAGCACCAAGATTTAATTGATAGAAAGAAAGATGCGCTTTTTTTTTTCAGTGTCCAAACTGGCCAAGAAAACTGTTCATACCTTTGCAGTGCATTTTCTGCAAAGAGGAGTTAACCTTCTTTTCCTAATTATTGTATACAAGGCCTTAAAAGACCTGGTTCCTCAGAGGGCTGCACATTTGATATGGTACTGTGCGGTATTAACAGTTCTGCTTGTTGGTATTTAAAGGGTTCTCATTGTTAGGAAGTGAATAAATGGAGAGAATAAGCACCAAGAGCTAAATTAGTATTCAAGGAATATTATGAGTGCTACAATAAAAGTAGCTAATGTTTCCAAGTGAAAACTGAGATTTGGGTCTTCACAAATGATTTTATATGGTGACAGTACCAACAGAATATAGCTGGAATTAATTCTTAGAAAATATTCAAATAATTATTGGAGGAAACTGCAATTTAAATTATTACATTAGTATAAGATTGTATTCTAATACTTTACACAAACACCAATATGAAAAATAACACTAGTGTCCCAAATGTCTTTTTTTTTCTTCCCCCCCCCCCCCCCCCAAAAAAAAATTCCTGGCCTACCAGTACACATGCTTGCTGACATCTGTATGCCATTTTCATTTGACTAGGTTATTAAATCTTTTTACTTTGAAGCCCATTTGAGAAGAGTACCATTAAAAGGCTCCACATTTATTACTCTGCTGTATTTACTACTTAGAAAGATAGAAATGTCTTTGTTTCTCTCTCAATCTGTCCCTTTCCCTCCTGCCTTTTTTTCCTCTTTTATTGTAGCAGCAGCCCCTTGTGCAGTCAGCCATGGTAGGGACCACCTCTCACCCACCTCGTTCTGCCCGTCACCACGTCCTGGGGTGATGTGACTGTCCTCCTCCTCTTCTGCCATGCAGCAAATGCTTCCTCTCCTCCACTAGTCCTTTCACCCATGCCAAGATCCCCAGTCAAGGGTAGCATGAGCACCTCTGTATCGTTGTTGTTACTGTCTTTTCATCTGTTGAACAGGTCAGTCGGCATGTCAACATCTTAAACATCCTCTGGAGGGTGGCCATAGCTGAATGCAAGAGGGCAGATGTTGATGGCTGCTGCAGCCATTTGTATGAGCTCTAGGCAGTTGCAGTTGTGACTGTGGGCTGGCGAAAAGAGGGTCCACATGTCTGCAACAGATTTTCCTTCCCTTTCTTAATTTTTATCACAGTAGGGTAATTCTCATTGAGGATATGTTCCCTATAACTGCGTAGCTGAAGTGTTTCAGAACTACTGTGCTGAATACAACAAGAAGAGGAGAAACACCAACTTAACCAAGTGCAGAGCCTCACAAACTTGGCCAACTAGTGTCTCAGCTGTAGCTCCCAGTGCTTTCTCCTTACCTTGCATCAATTATTCATGCCTTTGCTGTTCCAGCTTGCAGAGTTCAGCTTGTCTCCCTTCATCATCCTCCTGGATGCTGGCAAAATGCTATTGCCCAGTACGCTGCTGCAGTAGCAGTTGCCGTAAAAACGCTATTGCCCAGTACGCTGCTGCAGTAGCAGTTGCCGTCCCAGATGTGATGCTCTTGGGGCCACCAGCAGAAAGGAATGAGTGGAGCCACTGTTAACCAAATAAGAGTGCATGGCATACATGGCTGGCTTCAAAACAGACAACTACGGAGAGCATTTACAGTGCAAATCACTGCAGGGTGGTTTTCCCTTTTTTCTTTCACATACTGTTTTTCGCAGACCTACAGCCTGACTCATTCCCTCTTAAAAGGCTTCTCGCCACGTGGGTCTCCCAGAGCCGAAAGAGCTGCTGTAGTTTAATTCCAAGTTGAAATGTGCTGTGCAGAGGAGGTGACATTTCAAAGCTGAGATCTGAATACTTAATTTGCTAAATAGGCATTCATTAAAACGCTCTGCAGCAGTGAACAGTGTTGAACTGTGGTGTTACATCGCCCTGCTCAGCACTCAGCCTTGCTAGAAACAGGGATTTTTACTTGCTCTCCCAGACTGTTATTAGTCTGACTTCTTTTATGTCAAATGAGGCAAAAATAGAGGATTTCATACTTCCTTTGAGCTAGAAGGTATCTATCTGTATAGCTTTATATACGTGTGTGTATGTGTGTAAATATATGTACATACACTGCACAAAAATGTATTCATCCACAGTAACAGGTGGTGCTGGCAACACCTGTTGCTGGGGTCACTCAACACTCCAGTATTAAAACCCTAATTTTAGTTGCTTATAACTTTTGTCAAACTTAAACATTTGGGTTGCAATGTTATGTGCCAGGTGTCTGCCTTAGGCTGATTTGGGGGAGGGGGGTGGGGAGAGGAATTTATCAGCAAAACTGTTACTGCCAGTTCAGGGAGCAGAGGCCAGGGCGCTGGTTTGCCTGTGCTGAAAAATGAACCATTGCTGGTTGAGATGTTCCAGCAGCTTCCCTCGTCCGAAGGCAAAACTTGCCAGTGGAGATCCCCTGCAGCTGGGCATGTCTTTTGCCACCATTTTGGAAATTCGACGTTTTACTGAGAATGGTAGAAGTTTGTTGACAGCTGCCTACCAGGCTGCCTCCATCATGTCTGCTTCCAAACAGCAGTGCTGCACTGGTGACCCTTCGGATGCAAGATGCCCGTGAAGCAGCAGAGTAAGCCTTGGAGTCTGAGCATGGAGCAAAGCAGGCTGCTGCATGCAGGGGCACCGGTCCTCAGAGCAAATGCAAGCAGCTCACCTTGTGTTTACACAGCATGAATAAATAGGAGGGAATGGCTGGCTGGAATCCAGAGGAACTGGTGATGAAGGAAGGGAGCGATGGGCTGAGAGTGGTAAGAGTGAAGGACACAGGGTTAAGAACTGAATGAGGAGAAGTGCTGAGGAGACAGACTGGTGTGATAGGGCAGATAGACTGAGAAAGGATGGAGCACAGCTCCTGCCAGTCCATGACTGCAAGATTTCTGTAGTCCCTGCCTAACCAGCTGAAACGTTCCACTGATAATACATCACAGCTCCTCAAACGGGTGATTTACACAGGAATACAACCTATGGCTTCCCCTATTCGAGTGTACAAACTTGAACCTACTACTAAACACTTAGGAGTTTGCATGGTTTCATCTGATGCTGTTTCAGGAGGCAGAATTGTCAATTTACTTCTGCTTACTACAAACATCAACATTTTCATTCTTTTTTCTCTTTTTTTAGTATTTCTTAGCTTTTGCATACTCAACCTGCACTTGAAGGATTATTATGTGTGCATGCAAATCCCTTTGTAAATACTACAGTTGTTTCTTACTGTATAATCTTGCTTTGGAATCTGTACTACATTTGTAGCTCACAGTATGCAAAATCACACTAGTAAGTCAGTCATAGATACCAAAGTGGTCTGTGGTTTTATCTAGGTTGCAAAAACATTTGAACAGACTGCTCATATTATTTTTAAATGTTGTCCTTTCTTGATTGTTGGGGGAATTAGAAACAAACTGCCTGTTTCAAAATATTCTGTTTCATATTACTTAGCATTTTCCCATAAAAATCTGAAGAAATGCCACAGAACCTGATCAAAGTTTAAAGTCAGTTTGTTATTGAATGATGATGATTTTTTTTATTATAGGTAAAGCCTCAGCCAAGAAACTGACAAAAAAGGTAAGCAAAATGTTCCTTTCCTTCTTCAAAAGAACTTGCATTCTTTCTGTTACTCAACTGAATAGACTTCTCTTTCAAAACTGGCTTTATATTTTCTTGTTTGTGTCTTTAAAGGAGGTAGATGCTGCACTGCTGTGTGTTGCCAAAGCTAAACCAGGACCGACCTTTTTTAGAGAGCTTGGTGATAAAGGTAATGAGCACTTTTGATACTGAAAAATACATCTTGCTTTTTATCTCATTATATGGTATGAACTGAATGTATTTTTAAAGAAGGTTTAATGGATTTGACTTCATCCCCATCTAGCCAGTAGCTGCCTCCTTGGCAAATCTCTCAGTTATGCAAGAGAGAGTAAAGAGGCAGGGCTGGGAATTGAAAGGCTTGAGGTGCAGGAGGAGACATGAAAGAAATTGGAAAGCCTACTTGGAGAAGAGAAAGGGGCTAAAGGGATCGCTTCAACACAAAATGGACTTTTAAGACTTGTTAATAAGCTGCTGTTTCACTATATAACGTATGCACGGAAACTAAGAATAAAAATAAAATTTGTATCTAGTTATGTAAAGTGGCATCCCTGATTCCAAAAGCAGTTGAACTTACTTCTTTCTCTTCAGGAGCTCAGTGGCCCTTCGTAGCACCTATGTGCTTCGGTTTCTTTTCACCCAGCATTTCCACCTTATATCGGGCTATGTAAAGAGAAAACTGAGAGCTGGGATATTGTTTGTATAACAACGGGGAATTAAAGAACACCAAATAAACACCTCGTTAGCATAAATCAATTGAAAGGAGAAAACAAACGAGGATCAAGGAAACCAAATAGATGAGTAATTAACCATTTCACCAGTTACAAAGACTAAAATCCCCAAACCAATGAGAGAGACTGACAGCATCTATTCACAAACTTGCTATATGGTAGGGTTCTGCCTGAATCCCTTATCCCGTGGACATTTCTGGAAAATAAAGCTGCCTTTGCACTGCTGCAGTTCCGTGGTAGACATGAGCCACGCTGTCTCCATGCGCAGCAAATCTCCAGGCATGGCTGGCAGCTTGTGCAAGAGAGCAGCCCTCGATCTCAGCCTGCAGCGTTTCTCCTGCCCTTTGGCCTCATGGCCTCTTCTGCGTGCCGTTCATTTCTTGCATCCTTGTGCAGATGTGGAGGGGTCTTCAGCTGGGTGCCTTGCTTGTCAGTCCACTCCTGCGAGCCCCAGCATACCCCAGCAGCCCTGAAACATCTCTGAACAAGCTGAACAATTTTTTCCTATCCTAGGGAAGTCTGGATTTTGTATTGAATAGTTACTCCCTGCCTTTTCAAATTACTAATCATCATGTGCTTTCCCAGGATTGGGTTTAAAGGATTCCCAGTCTTTAATTCTTGGATATTCTTTCTCTATCCCTGCTTTTTTAGAGCCTTTCTTTTTCTAGTGGTTGACGCTGCAAATCCCCAAAGCACTCTGCCTGGGAAAACCGGGAATCCACCAATAGGGAGTGAAAACATAGCAAATCAGTGCAGCCTCCTTTTACTGCACCTCTCCCAGCTGACTGCTTGGCAGAAAGTGGCTCGGTGGTATGCTCAGCCTGGTGTCTTTTGCATTCTAGACAAGGCATTGATCTCCCCTTGCTTACGACTGTGTGTCCGTATGCTCTGTCCTTCAGAGGTCAGGTAGGAGTTTGAGATGATGCAGGAACATTCAGGGCAGTCATCCGTATGTCTCTGCAACACACGGAGTTTTTACAGTTTTTGGTCATGATGCTTCTTTAATGGCTTTGATGCTTTTGCTTTGAGAGGCATTATTATTACATGTAAAAATGTAGATATTTGTGTATTAAATACTGCTTTTGCAGGTACCAGAATAATGAATCTACACCTGTTCCATTCTTTAGTTGAGATTATTTTAACTACCTTCAAATTGTTATTTAAATATCAAGTAGAGCAAAAACTGTCAGTCCAGTTTGTAAAACGTAACGCTAGCGAATTCTGCCTTCTAGTGGGCAGTTTTAAAATTCATGTCATGTTTTGTAGGTATACTTATGATTTATTCAGCAATAAGAGTATTGTACTGTCAGCATTTGCTATAAAGTTTGAGGGTAGAGATTTCCAGGGAGGGATAGGGAAGGCTCATTTAGTGTTAGAAAATGACAGTATTTTGCCAATGCTAACTGCAAATACTTGGCTGCAAGTAAGCTGAGTCATTCAACAGTATGTGAAGCTTTTATCTTCTAAAACTTGCTTGGACATGAATGTAATTTTCTATGTTTTGGGGGGTTTTTTTTAGATTTGTTGCATTGTATCTTTTAATTTGAGTAACTTTGTAATGATTACTGTAGAATAAAAAGAAAATTCCCAAAATATTTAATTTACTTTATGAATAAGGTAAATTGGCCTTTCACTACAAGTAGTAAAAGGACAATAAAATTAAAAGAAGAATTTTTATGGAAATGAGTCCACAAGTTAAAAAAATCTTATATCAATTTAATTTAGTATAATTAGCCTGCCAGAAAATGTCAGACAGGCTGTGGATTTGCTTTAAGGCACTGAGACAGATTTTAAAATACAATCAAGAAATTTTTTTTACATATTTTTATTATCTTTACCTTTTTACCTATTTCACTATAGTGACTTTTCAATCAGCTTACGATAAGATGATGAAAACAGAGTCTGTGTCTCGCCCCTGCCATTTCTTGCAAGGCTTTTCTTTCCAGCCCTCTGCAGTTCAAGGGAATAGAGCCATCATGCTTCTCCCTTGAGCCAATAAGCAGGGTGTTGTCTCTAAATTGGTCTTTTCTTTACATCCTACCTTTTATAAGGTATAATGTTCCCTGTCTACCCATATAGCTAAAACTCTCCAGGTGCTCAGCATTTTGTATCTCAATTATTACAACTTTTTTTTTCCTCTGACTTTAACAAACATGATCTGCCATGTTAATATCCTTTCAAATGCTTTGATAAAGTTGTTTTTCTTACAAGACTCCTTTGAGTGTGTCATCTCTTCTTTTGTATCCCAACACTGGGCTCTCCTTGTTCTGTTTTATCTAGCAGAAGCTGCTTGTCTTCACCTTGCAGGTCTTCCCTAGACTATCCCTGGGCAGCAGATCTCCAGACAGCTGAGAGGCAGACTCCCACTTCTCCTTGGCCAGTGATGCTGGCCTTCATCACTTGCTGGTTAAATTTTCAGGCAGGGATCTTTGTGCTGATACCATTGCAGTCCACGACTGGGAGCTGTTTTCTAAATAGAGTTGAAAAGTTACCTCCTTGTCTTTCTTTATATTCTTCCTTTAAACATTCTTTTGCTGTGACACACAGAAAACAAAATTAGGGAGCAGGAATCTTGATCATTGCCCATCACACTATTTGCTTGATTGCTTTTCCTCCCCTATTTGTTTCTATCCATTTTTTTATCTTGTCTTAGGCGTATAAGCTAAAAAATGGGATAGGAGTTCTTTCTCTGTTTGTTTGGTTTCGAGTTTGTAGAAATCCCAGACACTTTGTCTAGGAACACGATTCCAAGTTTTACAGCAATGCAAATAATAATTTACATTCCTGCAATGGCAGTAACCCTAAAACTTGTAAGCAAACTAAATCTTTGAGATGAAAGTATTTTTTATTTCCACAGTGTATTCTATGACTGTAGTACTGTGCTGATTTACACATGATGCATGCTGGATAATGGGGTGAATAGCCCTATTTTGATGGAGAGGAAAACTGAGATGTGGAACCAGAGTGAGCTGGCAACAGGATCAGCGTTAGACCTGTCTTTAGCTAAGACTTGTTCTTGGATTTTCAGACTCTTACATTCAGCAATTTAATATTTCTAAACTCTGGTACTTAAAACTTAAAGTGTTAAGTCACTATTTGAGGTCAAATACAAATGCTGTTGGCTCTGCATAGTAATTTATCAGAAGTTAATTGTTTATCATGAAGCTTAAGTGGATTCCTTATCAATCAATTAACTAAATATAAATTATAAAAAATAGTTTATCTTTGCACAGATAGGCATGTTTGAACTTCATTATTTTAAACAGCTTCAGCATTATACAATGTTTAGGTCACAAGTTAAAAGTAGCTCAGTTATTTTGAAAAGTGATTTATAAAAAAGCCCTTTACATTTTTTTCTCCAAACATTATTGCAGGGCAGATGGTTCAGATTCTGTTGTTCAACCACCCTCGTTATGCGCTCTCTATCTTTAGCTCGTACGCTCTATTTTGACGCTATCACATCTTTGTGTTTGTTCAGGCTTTTCACTTAAGGCAGCATTTCAAAGGAAAACACTGGAATTTTCCTTCAAAAGGGGGGAAAATACTTTCACCTTGTAGAAAGGACATGTTCCTATTTTAAAAAAAAAATAGAAGCCTCCTCTTGGCACGCGGCCCAGCAGTACTATCAGCACAATCTAGCAGCTTGGCAGCTTTGCATGTTGCCATGTTCCCCTTGAGAATTAGAGGGAAGCTGTTCTCCGCCTTCACGAGCCTGCCAGAGGATGGAGGACTTTGATCCTTCAGGGTAATGTTAGAGTAGTTCTCCTCCCAGGTACTAAATGTGACAAAGCGCATTTAATTTATTTGCCTTTTATATAAACATTGAATGTTTTCAGTGAGAATCCAAAGATTTAGTGTAGGCCTTTTATTATTAATAAAATAAACCTTACTTCTTGATTAGACATGAATATTGATGAGTCTCTGGATAGGGAATTTTACCTTCAGAGCACTAAAAACAGAAGTAAAAACTTTATTAAATAATAATGTGGCTTACTTTAATAACCTATTTAATACAATGTTAAACTACGTTTTTTATATTTATAAGATTCGATCTTTCAAGTCTTGCTATAATTGTATTTTCTTTTTGCAAGTAATTTTTTAACTCTCTTATTTCAGGGTTGATATCTTATGCAGAGTACCTATTTTTGCTGACAATCCTTACGAGTAAGTATTATATATTTAAAATATATATGCGTAAATACTCAGCTACTAACAGCTTTCCAGGAACTTTTCCTGATATTTTTTAACTTCTAAATTTCTGCATTATGGTAAACTTAAAGAACTATTGTATATAGAGTGATAAAGCATTAATATAAATTGATATAGCTTTAATTGATTGCAACTTACTTCCATAGTGTCATCATTGGTCCATAGCAGTACTTCAAAAATCATGATAATCCCTGCACCATGGGATCAGTAAAGTCTTTCAAGAGACTTTGAGAGAGGGGAGACATTGGTTACAGGGCCACGTAATAAGGGGAGGAACAGTGGGGGAAGATAAATAATTCGTCTTCTGGGTAGTAGTTATAGGCATTTTGGACAATGATACTTTAACATTATAGCTCGTGCAGTGGTGTAAAAAGCTGTTGTGGTGTCTGAAAGGTTGTTGCCTATTACTCGTGTTCAGATATGCAATGGATGATACACATAAACAGCAGACTTCTGCAGTGTCCTTTTGTTTGACTTTTTAATCCTTTTTTTTCCTGCCCTCTGTTCCTTTTGACTTTATTTCCTCCAAGTACTTTGCATGTATTTCTGCTCCTTCCTTTGCCTCCTTCCTTTTTCTCTATCAGACACTTTTTAAAAAAAACTTTTTTCCTTGGTACTTGCTGTATCTGCAAACAGCAGGCATTTTTTGATTGTGTGTGGAAGTGATCTTGGATTTTCTGGGTTTCCTCACCCATACTTACTCTTTGCCGTGCTTGCCACCTCCCTATGCTGTTCTGATGAAGTGTAGGTGATGCTGGAAAATACCGAGATTTGAGGTAAGATGTGTGCAATGAGCATTACGCAGTGAGACCCATAGACTAGTAGTGAAGTAGTCCACATGCAGTCTTGTTTGACTGACTTATACAGGTCTAACATTTTAAGCAAGGGACAAAACCAGGCGTACTAGATCTCATGGTATCAGTGGATGGGGAAAGGTGAGAAGGAAGCAGTCGCTCTTATCCCAGTGGGCTGTAGATGCTTGAGCCTCATCACTTCCATGGCTGCAAGGTCCATGGCAAGGGCTTAAACAAATGGACAAATTTTCCTTGCTCTAGAAATCCACTCTGTCACGGTGTAGTAAGAATAGTGTTGGTCTCCAGAGTCCAGTCTTCACAGACAATGACTGTCGGTACACACCTCTCGCACAGTTTAAGGTAGGCCTCTTACAGCTTACGTCATTTCTCAGCAGAACTACATTGGTTTCTACTAGGAACTTCAACTAGTACACAATATTAATTAGTGTATATAAACTAATATAACCTATTTACCATACAAATGTACTGTTTCACCAGTAGTGACTGTCCAGTGCTACACACAACTCTAACATGAGTTATATCATGTGCTCAAGTGCTTTTTAAAATCAGAAATAATATGTCTAGCCCAGTTAGAAAGTTGATTTAAAAATATTTGTTGTAACTCAAAGAAGAGGGATTTTTAAAAAAAAAAAAAGCACAACCACATTATAACTTCAGAAGAATACCTTAATTAAAGTTGCAGAAATAGGTGCCAAAGATTCTATTTTTTTAAAAATCTGTGGCAACTGAAAGTAAATTCATGCTGATTTATTGCTGAAACAATTAGAAAAGTGAAGCAGTATCAGAGCAAGTTGTTCCACTTCTCCAGACAATCAAGTAACATTATTTTTTACAGAATTTATATAGGAATGTATTGAACTGCAAAAACAAAGACATCTTTTGATGCAGGATAAAAATGCAGTGCTAATGTCCCTGCTTTGGTTACACAGAGGGTTATCATACTGATCAGTTTGAAAGCAAATGTCAACAAGTGTTAGTGCCTCTGTCGTTGCCTAACGAGTATCCCATGTCAGTCAGCCCCCAGTTACACAACCTGTCTCTCTCGCTAGTGAGAATTAATGTGAAATTTCTTAAAGCAGCCATTAATATTTAAATGACTTCTTCTAAGTCACCAACAGAGCAATAGGGAAACAGGAAAAGAGTCACCAGGTTTCCAGAGTCCTGGTTCCAGGACACTGCTGACCGGACCATGCTGCCTGTCATACAAAAGCACCATCCGTAACAACACTGAACTTGAAAATGTAATTTTGCGGCAGACAAAGGCTTTATTTTGCCCCCTGTGATCCCTTTTTCTCTTTTCTGTGTGCCTTGTATCATTGTTATCTTTTTTCTTCCAGTGCTGTACTGAATTTCATTTCCAGCAACTGGTTAATGGAGCTTCTGATGAAGGAGCCCAGAAACTGAAATTGTCACCTTGACTCAAAGCTTCATTTCAATTAGCCAGTCACACAAGTTGGCAGCTTGGTCAACGTAGGAATGGTTGCAGGGCAAGCACCAAAGTCTAACCTGCGCTCACAGCTAAGATGAAGCTCTTCTGTTCACATTTTGGAATTTTGCCTGATTCTAATTAAATACAAATATATCTGAGGTAGTCTTTGAACTACGCTTATTTTACGAACACATACCTTTGGGGTTACATCATATCAGATAAGTATGTCATCTCTGAACAGTATAAGCAGCTTTAGGTCCTATATTTTCAGTAACAGCTCTCTTATCTGAAAATTGCAATACAGATGGTATGAATTACTATTAAATACATCAATTACTTTTATTTGCTAAATATGTTATAGGATAGGCTCTTGTTGCTTTTTGTACTAGTAACGCAAATTTAGTGTGTGGCATTTCCATGGAAAGGAAGCCAGTTTTGATTATTACAACTCAGTTGCTGGGGAAGGGCTCTGCTATGCAGATTGCAACAGTATTTATAAAATATCCCTGCATCACAAGGTTGCTCCACAGAGACTGTTAGTTGGCTGCTGAAGATGTAGTTATTTCTAAAATGTAAAAATAGTACTTTCTTTAACCATCTTGTTATCACTTAAAAGGAACGGGATATTTCTTTAACTTGTTCCTTTGCAGAAAGATTCTCTAAAAAAAAAAAAAGCAAGACTTAAAACTTTACAGGATGGAGCTGGAAAAATATATTTCCAAAAGAAAAACTCTGAAGACATTAGAGTTTTTTAGAGATACTGCTTCACTGCCCTCATGAGTCCAACATTGTTCTTGGAAACATGAATATATTCTAGAGATGATAAGTCCGTGGCTTTCATGTTAATGCCTGACTTGACTGCGTTGTGGAATTAATTCACCTGCTCCAGAAATTACTGGGATAAGTGCTTGCTACTGCAGTGAACTGTAACTACATTTCAGTGGCATGCTGCTCCTGTGTGGGCTTGCTAATGAGCAAGGCAAAGCAAGCAAAGTAAGATCAGGAAATTGTGGGAAGGAGCTCAAAACACACTGTGTTTTTATAGCACCTGCAAGGCTCCGAACTCATTACATTTTTTGTGTTGAAAAGAAACATCCACTCGGTGAGGGAAATGCAGAGTAAAATTGCATAAAATTCCTGAAAAAATGAGCTTGATGGGAGTCATACAAAACATGCTTTTGTCCAGAAAGGCCAGAAAGAGTGATTTATTACTTCAGTAACATTTGAGTACATGGTTTAGGGAGGGAGGAGAAGTGAAGAGAAAAAAGGCCTGGGGCTAACACAGTGGGAGCAGGAGCTGAGAGAGCTGGCCACGATTACAAGATCAGTCTGTTTGCTAGGGAAGACTAGGGTAGACTGCAAATACTGGCATACAGTAATGCATGCAAGAAGTACCTGAGGAGTACACTAGCTCTTTCACGCAGTTTGGGAATAATTATTGGTTTCTCAAGGCACTTTCCAGTCTTCTCACCTGAAAAGGAGCTCCAATAAACAAGGCAGAACTAGACTTCAGAAGTGACATAGGATTATGGAGACATCTGTAGAGAATATCTAAGACCAGGACAGTAAGACATAACAACATTTTCACAGTCATTGGGATCAAATGGATGTTTGTGGCTGTACTGCTGGCATTTCTTGCTTTGCCATTGCATTAATTATCCTTTGAAATGGTAGTAAAAAGGTGTTTAAAAAGTTTGCTTGTATTGGAGGAGGTACATATGGTTTACTGGAAATATCATGTACATGCATAACAATGGAGAACTGAACCATAGGCAATATTCCTTTTACATTAAATATTTAAGTACTAGTGTATGTGTGTGTGTGTGTTTACAATAAAGTTCTTTCGCGATTTGTTGCAGAACCGCAGACTGGATTTCAGATTGCCTTTAAAATGTTGGATACAGATGGCAATGAACAAGTTGAAAAGAAAGAATTCTTTAAGGTGTGTGTATTTCTATGCATATTAATTTTAAAGCATTTAAATAGTTCCATGGCTTATATTTGCTAAATGAAGATTCATTAAAATCTTCAAGCCTATTTTTCTAGTCCAATCTATGATCGCATACTTACTAAAATACTTTATATGAAAGGAGCACATACCAAAGCATTGCTGTAGAAGTACTTCTTATATTTGAATCCACTTTTATAAATGTTACCTTTGACTTGTATCTAAAAATCTGTTACTGGGAAGGTAAGAGTTGATGTACATCCCTTAATCCCATGAGCTAATTTAAATAATCATCTGGAAAAGTCTTTTATTTTCTAAATATTTTGAATAATTTTTTAAATTCACCATCCTCTCTTGGTTTTTATTGATTTTGTTTGCTCTTGCACAGGTTTTTTACCAATTCACACTTTGGAGATTAACAGCAGTTTTTCCCATATTTTGTATAAAATATGGGGGAGAAAGGCAGATGATTAAAAAACAAAGAAAATCTTGCTCTGATATTTTAAAGAAGAATAGGCTTAATTATATAGCTTATTCAACTTCTACTTAAAAGTAGGAGACTGTTAACTAAATACTTCTTGTCAAAAGTCAAATATAAAATTAACAAACATAGATTTTAATAGACCCCCTCAGCTTAATTCAGATCCTTCATTCATATTGGAGATGACTAGAGAGACAATTTTATAAGAAGCTGAAATGGCAACTACAACGCAAATTATTTTCTGTCACTAGGATAAAGTTAAAGATGATCATTAATGCAACAACTCTAGAGAACCTTAGAATCTAAAACTTATAAAGATGTACCTGTTGATAGAGAAATTACCAAAAATTTACTTACGTGTACTTTCATAGCCTTAAACTCTGAATAAATGATACAATAGCTGTTAGCATATGTTTTGCACTGAGCCATTTTTTCAGTGAATTGTCTCTTAGCAAGATTACAATTGATGAGTCGTACTTAAATATATTTTTAAATATTTTTAAAATACTTTTTGACTTAGTATTACTATTTGAAAATAATACTTGAAATTAGACCATTTCCCAAGACAATGTTCCCAGAAGCCCCTAACTGGGCCTGCAGATACCCTGCACTCATTTGTTGCTACACAAAATCTTTTAAGCTTGAAGAATTTGCTCTGTTAAAATGTTAATTATTCTGCTGGTTATAAAGAAACCAAATTCTAACTACAACCTTTAATTTTAACCTACTAAACCTGGTACAATCCTAGTGAACTGTTATCAGATTAGTAGTGCCCTGATCACCGAAATATGCCTGTTATGGCTGTATCGTTCATCTACAAAACACTTGTGTTCATGGACTTACTTTCCCCTGTAACATACTGAACTTGTTCAGCCTGTAGTGCCGCTGCACCAAAATGCCATGTTAGCAGTACTTCCTTTAAATAGGTACTGTGTCAGTTAAGCAAATAAGGAGATTCTTGCAGATATACAGCACAACTCTCTTTGGGAGAGGTACAGTATGTCATATATTTAATATCCATTACCCATTTCAGGTAATTCTAATTGAATCAGCCAGTACGAACAACAGAAAGTCATCAAAAGTAGAGGTGAAAATGCTATACAAATCATTAAAAATAATTTGATTCCTGTAGAGGCAATCAAATTAAATGAAAATTATTCTAGTTAGATTGTTACTTTGCATTTCCTTTATGGGCTGTATTGATAAATTAATATAGTGGTAAAATAAACTCATATAAATTGCAGTGTCAACTCACAAGAATCATTAAATTCAAAGAAGTCCTACAGGATGCAAGCTAGTCAAAAGATGAGTTTTCTCACATGACTGTTTACTTAACATTTATAAGCAGTGACTATTTTAAAGCAAAACTTGATATTTATATGTTAGGTTTAAAAATAAAACTTTTGGAATGTAAGAATCTGGAAAAATGTGTGTGTGTTAATCTCTGTATACTCTAGTTCTGTATGCATCATAGAAAGCTTCTGTATATCTAATAAATCAGTAAATGGTGTGGCTAATCTGTCATGTGTCTTGTCCCACTTGGCATCTCAGGAAAATACGTCTGAACTATTCTATTAGTTATTTCCACGCTATATTTGACAATAATACCAGGAAACATATGTAGGGAAAGGGCAATGGAAAAGAGTAGCGAAGAAGCAGTAATTAGGAGGCAGTTACTATAAGCAGGATGTGATGGGAAAAGAAATTTCAGTGCTACTTCATTCTCTTGCTTTGTCACCTCTACCTGATTAGACATCTATGTACGTCTACATTATCTGTTGATCTAGACTGTAAATTCTTTGAGGTAAGAACTTTGCCTTTTTGTTTGAAAAATGTCCATCATTTTTTGAATTAGGTATATCTCAACTCTCGTGTGTTACTGGATAAACAGGCGCAAGATGTGTCACATGAATCATTCAGGAAAGGGAGAAGGGTGACAAGCAGACTCTACAACCCAAGTCCTTAGTGCCTGCAGCGTGTGATGGAGATAAGATATTCAGACCTGTATGGATCAGACACTGAGGGAGTGTGAGATGCAGGATTTCCCAGTAGATTCAGTGCTCTTCGCTAACATAAATGAATGTTCAGGAAAGGAAATCTTGAATGCAATTCCATGTTTTGAAGGAGAGTGTTTATCTTGTCCTCCATAGCCTTTCCATTTCTGTGCACATTTTCCTCCTTTCCAGTAGGAGTCCCTTCCCAGGGACAGACTCTTGTTCTCTCTCCTTGCTACTACTTTGTATTCAAGCCAGTCTATTTTTAATTGCTGCTTCATCCATGTTTCAGTGGTGAACATTTACAATACAAGAGACATTTCAGTATTAGGGCCCAGAATCACAGCAATCTGTATTTTGAGGTGGGCATCCACAAGGATTTGTTGCTTTGCCCTGCAACTCCAGCATGAAGAAGACATGGCAGAAATGGCAAGTTCACAGATGTTAGTTGCCATCCTTTAATCAGCCCCTGCCAGAGTGCAAAGAATTGTTTCTCAGAGCCATATTATCTGCATCTTTGTGAGGACATGTTGTGGTTTAACCTCAGTCGGCAACTGAGCACCACACAGCCACTCGCTCACTCCCCCCCCACCCCCCCGGTGGGATGGGGGAGAGAATTGGAAGAGCATAAGTGAGAGAAACTCGTGGGTTGAGATAAAAACAGTTTAATAATTGAAATAAAATAATAATAATACACAAAGCAAGTGATGCACAGCGCAATTGCTCACCACCCGCCGACTGATGCCCAGCCAGTCCCTGAGCAGTGGCCCCCCCGGCCAGCTTTCCCCAGTTTATGTACTGAGCATGATGTCACATGATATGGAATGTCCCTTTGGCCAGTTTGGCTGTGCCCCCTCCCAGCTTCTTGTGCACCTCCAGCCTTCTCAGTCGGTAGAGCATGGGAAACTGAAAAGTCCTTGACTAGTGTAAGCATTACCTAGCAACAACTAAAACATCGGTGTGTTATCAACTTTGTTCTCATCCTAAATCCAAAACACAGCACTGTACCAGCTACTAGGAAGGAAATTAACTCTATCCCTGCTGAAACCAGGACAGGACAGTAAGATACTTCTGTGAACTCTGCACTTCCAAGATACTCACATGAGACTTGGTGAGGGGGATTTCCAGACATGTGCACACAATAACCCATGCACATTAATCTGAGACCTCCCATCCAGAATAAGGCTACCAAAGATCCCAAAATCCCCAGCAAGTGAGAAATTTCCCTCACTCTGTCCCGATGAAAGATTTCTTAAGTAAAATTAATGACAGTTCAAAACTACTGGGAATGGAGGTAGGGTAACTGATGGCACATGCAAATGCTATGTGATTTAGACTTTCTAAATAGACTGTCTTTATACACTTGTCCTGGACAGCAGATACCACAAAAAACTTGTAGAGGTTCATCTAGGGCTGAATGAACCAGCACCCGACACTGTCGGCAGTTGTGGTGGTTTGGTACAGAGCACATCTGCAGTCCTAGAACATCCACAAGCACTAACTTCTCTTAAACAACTGGAAGATGCAAAATCACCATTTTTGTTTTTGTTTTTTTTAAGACAGACATAGCCTTTCTGCCAGCTCTTGTCTTCTTCAGAAAAGATTACTTCTTAGTATGTCTTTAGTAAAGAGGCATCGGTTGTGCATAATAGATCTCATTATCTTTGAATTAGCCATTAGTATCTTTCAGTGATGAACAGATACAAATATTAAATACAGATAAACGTTACATGGAGAAGTTGAGTATTAGAGTCCATTTCTCGAGGGCAGAATTCTTCTCCCTCTGTGAGTAGTTGCTGCACTGTGCTGGAAAAAATCTGCAAACTACTGGAAATAGTTTCAAACACTATAAGGATTTACATACAGTGTAAAAAACCAATAAACTAAATCTTCCAGAACACTTGTGAAAAAAAATTATACTGTGTCTGTGTTCTTTAGTAGGCTCTGCAGATTTTTTTAAGAGTCATTTAAAAATAAAATCCAAAAGAAAAAAATCATATTTTCTCTTGTTTGGAAAGTATTTGCAGTTGTATTTCTTGTGTGTGAGCAAAAGATGGATTTTTCAGGTGAGAAAAAATGTAATTTTTAGTGTGAATATGGACGAGCAGTTGTGCTTTTTATCCTGACCTCTATGTTGCGCTCTTGCCATGAAGAAATTCATAATGCTTTTACTGTACTAGTCAATTGTTCTGTAAGTGATCAAAAATAAAAAGAATTTGGAGAAACTTGGAAGAACTGGTACTGTTTAATTGTCTTGTTACAGTATTTATTTTGATAAATACTATCAAGGCATGCCGTTTAAAAATAATAGAAAGTAACTATCCTGAGGAACTAAAAAACTGAGGCTATAAAAAAAACAGAACAGGTGAATTAGTCAAAATTTGAAGGCCAAGGGAAGACCTTTGGCAACACGAACAGTTAGCAGTTTTTTTCCTACTCACTACTTACAAGCCCATATTGCTTCTCTGAACAACATAACAAAAAAAGGAAAAAAAATAAAGCCCTAAGAAGAGATTTGAAAACCCCACAAAATAATGGCTATGCAAATTTGGTCATGGATTTTTTTTCCCCAGTTTTAATGGGCAGGGTGAGGAATCACTCAGAAATGTTTGAGAAGCAAACCAACAGCTGCAAAAACCCTGAGCTTTAAAAGCATCTTTCCTAAAGCTTCAAATCCAGAGCACTCGGTATAAATCCATATCTATACCTGAAATGTAATAAGTGCCTTGTTCTTTCATTTTTGCTGTCCTTTTGAGGATTCATGCAAATGTCTGTGAAAGGTAGGTATACCTTGTGCTATCTTAAATCACTCATTCTTGTGGCAGTGTTGACCTCCCAAGCTAAAACACAGTCAAAGAAACCCTGCAGCTGAGATATACTTGAGATGCTGCAAATTAGTGCACTTTCTGTATGACCTTAAAGCTCTGCTTGGGACAGTGGAAGTTGTTTTTAAATGTGAGTCATTTCAGTACTTCTAAAAATCTTCTTAGCTAACACGTTCGAGATTCATTTATTTGTGGGGTGGAGGGGAAACTCAAACCACATCCTGCTTAATGCCAGTTCTGAAAATACGTTTGCTTATTTAATTAAATTATTCTTTGTTGTTAGTTGTATAGTATCTCACTTGAACAGGTATGTTTTTCATGTCTAGAAGATCACTTCTGTAGCATTACTATGTAAAGCTGTCTAGGAGGACAGCATGAAAATCACAGGATAATTTTTATTTCCCAAATGACCCTTGATGTTATACCCTTGAGTTTCAAAATCTTATGGAGTGAATGCTAATCTTCTAGTGCAAGAAAATCTCCTCTAAAAACAGAGTAAGCGCTGGGTTGCAAGAGATAGATTCATATGCTCTGCCTGGCTGTATTAACCACAGTAGATAAGACATTCCTGGGAAAAAGTGTGTCTGAATAGCAAAATGTCCATAAGTATGCAAGTATTTTGTCGTGACTAGAGAACCTTGCAGAAATGTAATGACTTTATAATTAAGAAAAGGTGGAATTAATGCAAGTTTCTGAAAAAGGAGACTCTTGTAAGACCAAATTTGTAATTTTCCTGGTTTATTCATGTTTTAACAAATACAGCTACAGAGAATCATTGGGAAGGAAGATGATTTGAAGACAGCTGGAGACGAAACAGTATTTCGGGTATGAAATAGAGATACGTTTTTCTTTACAAAAGCATTGTCATATTTCCCATGAACTTTGGTTTTTTTTTTTGGAGTTTTTAGATAAGTATATAAGTATCAGTATTAGTGCTTTAATTAAATGAAAGCACATGATTTGTCAACTACTTTCTAACTGGGAAAGAAAAATGTTTGTCATTTCTGAATCTCCTGATGAAATGTATGCAATTAATGTATTTTATTATGGTGTAGTCACTCCATTATTTAGTTTCTGTAAGCCTCTGTTCCAAAGTAACTCTCTTCTGTTTATGAAAAACTCAGAAAAAACTCTGTATGGCCATATGAGAAAAGATGTCTTTCCAAATAGAAATTGATACCGTAAACTTACCTAAGTGCTGCTGTTGCAGTAATATCAGTTTATTCTGAGTTGGTTTGAAATGTAATTGCTGTCATTGAGGTGACAAAAGCAAGGATTACTTTAGTTAGGTCCACTTCCAGAAAGAAATGGCTTAGATGCAGATCAGAAGAAGAAACAATCTTAGAGTATGATCTTCCAACTGGGTTAGAAGTTCCACTGGATTGCAGACCATTAGCTAATGGCAAACACAGCTTGTCAATGAAAGGAGAGGTAAATTCCTGCTCTCTTCTGGCTGTTTTCCCCTGAATCCTGCCAGTATCACCTACCTTCTTCCCCGAGTGGAGTCTTTGCTAGCTGCGATCACTTCTTCAGTCTCTAGTTAGCACAGAGACAAGATATTCTGTAGCCTGGATGAGATTGAATGAGAACTGAAAACAGAGAGGGGTAAGTCCTGAGCACACTGAAAACACCTCAGAAGACACTGATGAACTGTGGCGAAGGAGGGGGAGAGTACAGATGGGATTATCTCCAGCTGTTACTATAAGGTGCTGCTTGCATCAGCAGCACTACTTTTGTTGCGTGCTTAAATTGGATAGTATAGCTGAAGGACATTTTTCTCACCACAGACTTGCTTTCAGTTGTAAACTGAAAATGGGTGACTAGGCATGGGGCAGCGACTGCTCATGTTGGAAGCATTCAATAAGAAATTCATACAGGGCTCAGCTTTATAAACCTATCGTGCATCGGCAGTTTCTAAAAAAGTTGGTCCAGCTCGTGTTCTTTGCTTTTTCACCTGCCTGGGGAAAAAATGGAAGTGGCAGTATTGCTAACACTTTTAATATTTACTAGGCATAAACAAAAACTGTTTTCTGATGCATAAAGGTTTTGCTCCCTCAATATGCATCCGGAGTTCAGTTAAAAATTGTTTGACTAACTAACAACCATCTCCTTTCTTGAATCTTTTCGTCAGTCACCAGATTAAAATAGCTAGGATTAATAGGGTTGTTTGCTCCTCAAAACCAATTTCAATTGAGACTTAACTGCCATGACAGTGAAAGAAAAAGGATCTTTATTCTGCATGAATGCACAGCTATAGTATAAAATTTCCAGAGAGACTTTGATACAGTTGGGCAGATTTAGTTATAAACACATAATCTTATTGGGAGCTAATTAAATACCTGAGCCTGAATGTCTCTATTTTGTTTTTTCTCTTGCTTCAAATTTTGTCTTCAGAACTCTCCGTTGAGAAAAATCTGAAGTTATTGTAACCAGAAAATACTATTTAATATGGTTTCTTAGCAGATTATAAATGGAATTATAGTCTGTTCAAAAGAAGAATTAAATAGCTTTGGGGAGTACAGCTATCTTGAAATTCTTCTGGTCTCTATAGTTCTACTTGGCAAAGTCCAAATTATCACTTTTCTTCTAATTTTTATTTTCTTTCCTGTCTCTGTCTCTCACAAAAGAAGTTGATTATCTTTATAAGCAGTGAATCTGACTATACAATGTAATCAGTGCATATGTTTTTACCCCTTATTTTTAATAATTATGGCAGTCATAGTATTACTTTCAAGCAAAGCAGATAAAGCATAAAAATATGGCTTTTAAGTTGACTGTGTTCTTTGAAAGCTGAGATACTGCAACAGAAGTTTGGTGTTTGGGATAGTTCTTTATTTCCACAACGCTTTCACAATTTGCATATGAGTTTTCTGGTTTTTCAAAGTAATCCCAGTCTCATACCAGATGGAAAACATCACTGACTTATGAAAATAAGGTATAAATGGTAGTCTGCAACTTTATTTAACCACCAGGTATATCCAGGTATGTTCCCTGTCCAGTGTGTAGACAGAGGTCCCAGTCATTCATTTACTGTATGGAGATACCAGTTAATACTCATTGAGATACTGTATTAGGAAAAGAAAAAGCAGTTCGTTTGCTGTGCTCCCAGAGTGCTTGTATCTCTGCCTCTTTTACTGAGACTTTGACTTACGCATCTGAAATTCAAAATTTCACCACTTAGTAGTGGCCCTTGAATGGGATTGCAGTGGACTTTGTTATCCAGATAAATGTATTTCAGTTGAGGGATTTTCTTTTTCCAATATCATAATTGATGCTGGAAGAAAAGCCAAAAAATCTGCCCAGCCTTAACCGGCCCAGTCTTTGGGAATTTCCTTGCTGACTTTTGCAGAGCAAGCAGTCTGATTTACTCATAGCACAGGCATGCATGCACACACTGAAGGAGAGATGCAGGCAGACTTAGAAGACTGGCAACCTGGTTCTTTCTAACTAGACTGGAGAAAATGGTACAGAAGTCAAAAGAGGCAGTCACTATCTCACCTCACCCATCTACCCATAGGCCAAAGGAAATGGTGCACCTGGCTTCCTAGCACAACTGTTCTGCTTCACATGAGACATCCAGCTGAGCATTTGACCATGCTTCGTGGAAGAGGAGAGGCAGACTGCTTGTCTAGAAGTGGTGTAGAGTGTTATAGGAAAGTGCGTGAGCTAGAAGAGTTTGGTGTATTTTGAAAAAGGTGTTGCCCAGTGAACAGCACTAGTTGCTTTTGTATTAATGCCCTGAGTTCCTTAAAATAGTGGTACATAGTTCCTTAATAGTGGTACATGCATTAGCATTCTGGTAGTGAAAACAATGCTAATGGTTGCAGATACCTACTGTACAGCCCAGTCGTTTAGATCAGGGACTTTGCTCTTGGGTCCTTCAATTTAGATTAATGAGTTATCAAGTAGTTTCAGTACCTCTAATTTAATATGCTTTGTATAATGGTTAAACTTAGAAGTTAATTTTAGCTATTGTTAGGAAAGGAATGACAATACAGAATGTTCTGTATTTGTTCTTAAAATGGAATTCATGTTGGGAAATAATATGTACGTTGTCTTATTTCCAAATGATTAAACATATGCTTCTGGATTCCATAATGAACACATTTTCATACAAAGTATCTCATTTACATGGGTTTTTTTAAACATTTAACTAGTACGTGGGGACACAGCTATTAATCTCTTTTAAACAGAAAACTTTTGAACTAAATTCAGTCTGACTATAAGCAGTATACTTTTAGACCCACACATGGATATTTTCCTATTGATTGTGTATTAGTTGTTTTAACATGTCTACTTTTCTTTCTTCATTATTCATTCACACATTTATCACCACTTAGCTGGTCAGCACAAGGTTTTACACTTGGACCTTTAGACATTGCAGCATTGTGATGCATCTCCTCAGCCACAGAGACTGTGCGGGCAGATAGGCCAGACTGCCTATCTGCTCCCTAGAATTTCAAACTAATTTAAAGGGTTTTTTACCTGTAGCTTCAAAGTCTGTAAAGCCCTGGGCCCAGAATAACTAAAGACTGCCTAAACTGAAGGGAGGAAGATGGTGGTTGACAGCTGTGCTCTTCTAGTGCAGTAATACTCTCTAACAGAGTTGCAGCATATCTGTGCAGCACATTGAATTTTGCCAGAATCTGGTCCAAAACTAAAATTAATATCCCTCCCCAAAAGAGTGTGTCATTAATCTTGTCACCTCTCAGTTCATATGGAATGCACATTTTTTTCTTAACCTGTCTTCTCCAACATAAATGTATATGTTTTGTATCAGCAGATTGAGTTCTGTTGAAAAGCTTTTAGATACTTTAAACCAAGGAGTATTGCAATGTTCCTGCATGCTTTAAAGGAAGCTCTCCAGGCACGTAAACCCCATAAAGAACCAAGCCGTGTGGCATCAAAATATGCCACAAATATTAACAAACTCTTGGGTCATTGTTTACCTCACAGACAAGGAAAATATTTTATTTTTTCCACTTGATCTGATGACATTATAACTTCAAGAGAGGCAAAGAAACATACTTTCAGACATCTTTTTAGGTACCTATTTTGCTAGTACATTGAATTTCGATAGCAAAAGTCTCTCCCCCGAGGAATTCATCTGGAAGCCTGTTGTGGTCACAGTAGCATTGCTTTCCATTGTGCAGATGTGTGAGGCAAGGCTACCCCTTTAGTCTCTGCTACTTAACCTAGTCTGAAGTGCTTTAAATTATATAGCTAGCGAAGCCAGATAGCAGTGTGGGCTCCTGACAGGCCAGGGAAAACACGATTTGGCTTTGCACTAACAGCTCTAGTCCTCAGTTCAAAACAGCAAGAATCTGGTCATAATCTCTGAAGGCTACCTAGTGCATTTGCTTGTAAAATTAATTGGAATAAACTGGAAATGGTGCACGTAAGCATGCTCACTTGGCATTTTGTGATTACTGAAACTTGGGATGGCAACCTGAACGTGGACTACCTGGGGACGCATTCGGACAGCGGGGCGGGGGAATTGGACATAGTCCATCAGGACTCAGTTTTAGCACCGAGAGCAAGGAGGTTTATGCATGCTGAGAATGGGTGTGCTCTGCCTTTGAAGCCAAGTCCATGTTAATCAAAAGAGCATGCTTCACTGAATGTCATACTTCCTGAGGGTGGGTCCTCATTACAGATTCTCTACTTTTTACGGAAATTAATATTTTTAAAGTATGGAATGACAGGGAGGCAGGGCCTGAATTCTTGTGAGGGACTGTCCCCAGCTGTGTATAGAAGCTGCTTTTCCCAGCTGCCAGCACAGCACCGGTCAGGCAGCCTCAGGCTTTGCAGTGCAACAGTGCCATTCCCTGACTGCTTGATGCAGCAGGATTTGGTCCCTCTCAACCTGCTGGCAACAAGACTAGTTTCAACCTGTTCCTATTTTTTTCATAAAGTATCTCCTACAATGTCTGCTCCTAGATTAGTTTTAGCCCACTTGGCTGGAAACCGTTTTTATTCTGTACCTCTGTGAACTGATGCAGAACCGTGGGTGACACACTGAAAGCTGAGGACGTCCGTGAAGTTACATCTTCTTCCTTGCTAAAGCCACTAATGGTACAGCATAGCAATTCCATGGCATCAGTTGTCATTAAAAAACAACTAATCCCCAGGTAATGGGAATGCTGGATGTTGTTGAATGCTGCATATAAGCTGTTTATTGCTTAGAAAACAGTCCGTCGGATTTCTTCTCAGATACTGTCTGTTATACCCTCTGTAGAAAAAAAATGTGCACAGTTTACCCTGTCTGTATCAGATCCAATGTATTCTTGAATCCTACCTCGTAAGAAAGTGCCTTGCAAAACATTAAAAACTTCAGTATTGATTTACATGATTAAAGCTGATTCATGATAAAATGCTATATTGTTCATTCTGGCATCCACTTGAGGCTGTCTGGGCTTTGCCAAAAAAGACTGCTTTTGGAGATCTGGATCTCCTGGTCTCACTAGCTTGCCTGTTCACAGTTCTTTTGACTAGCTGTACCTGGCAGGATTAATTTCATAATGGATACATCTTTTAAACCTTCTTCACAGAACTGAGTTGTAGGTCAAGGTCAGGTTGGACAGGGCTCTGAGCAACCTGATCTAGCTGAACATGTCAACTTCAAGCTCGAGAAGTGGGTCCGAGTGAACCTCATGAGGTTTAACAAGGCCAAGGGCAAGGTCCTGCACCTGGGTTGGGGCAACCCCCAGTATCAATACAGGCTGGGGGATGAAGGGATTGAGAGCAGCCCTGCCGAGAAGGACTTGGGGGTACTGGTGGATGAAAAGCTGGACATGAGCCAGCAATGTGCGCTCACAGCCCAGAAGGCCAATCGTATCGTGGGCTGCATCAAAAGAAGCGTGGCCAGCAGGTCGAGGGAGGGGATTCTGCCCCTCTGCTCTGCTCTGGTGAGACCCCACCTGGAGTACTGCGTCCAGCTCTGGAGCCCCCAGCATAAGAAAGACACAGACCTGTTGGAGCGGGTCCAGCAGAGGGCCACGAAAATGATCAGGGGGATGGAAGACCTCTGCTATGAAGCAAGGCTGAGAGAGTTGGGGTTGTTCAGCCTAGAGAAGAGAAGGCTTCGGGGAGACCTTCTTGCAGCCTCTCAGTACTTAAAGGAGGCTTATAAAAAAGATGGCGTCAAACTTTTTGGCAGGGCCTGTTGCGACAGGACAAGGGGGAATGGCTTTAAACTAAAGGAGGTTAGATTTAGACTAGATAGAAGGAAGAAATTTTTGACGCTGAGGGTGGTGAAACACTGGCACAGGTTGCCCAGAGAGGTGGTGGATGCCCCATCCCTGGCAACATTCCAGGTCAGGTTGGATGGGGCTCTGAGCAACCTGATCTAGTTGAAGATGTCCCTGCCCATGGCAGGGGAATTGGACTAGATGACCTTTAGTGGTCCCTTCCAACCCAAACTATTCTGTGATTCTATATATCCCAACATCTTGGAGACTCTCAAAATGACAGAAAGGTTGACACTCTTGAGCTGCGTTTGAGGCTAGGCTGCTTAGATTGAAGTCTACATTGCCTACAGGGATAGGAGCCTGGCATGATGAATTGACTGACCTAGTAGCTGAAAAACAAAGAGCATTTCAGAGAAGTGGACTCAAAAATTTGCAAAGATTTAGTGTTACCTTTGGAAAGATCACTAGCAGGCAGAAACTAAGATACTGTTCTCCTTGACCTTCCTCTTCTTTTCTGCCCCTGTTCTTCATCTATTCACTCTCCTTGTGTCTTAACCAAAAAAAATTTCAATCCAAAATATGTATTATTTTTACAATTTCTATCGAAACAAGACATTGCACAGCAAATACCATCTCCCAGGAAGCAAGTAAGAGAACAAGGAACGTATTACAGATTTTAATCATGATGAATGCTTTCCAGTTATGCCTCAGGCAAATTCTGCAATGAAAGGTGGTAAGAATCTAGAGACAGTAAGTCTATTAACGTTTCAGATGAGTTTTGAAAATCAGTTAGGTACATTATTCCGAAAATCCTGTCTCACTGTGATAAGTTTCTTCTCAGTGGCACTTGTTGCTACTTGCTGCAGTATCAGGTCCTAAATGTCAAAAGCTCAGTGGGGAGCTACAGGATTAGGTAGGTCTGTGCCCATGACTCAGTGTTTGCAGCATCAGGCTTCTATGTTAACAGTCTGTGTAATGTAATAAGGAAATAAATGTTGTGTTATCTGATCTTGCTTAAAAAAGAATAATTGCATAATTCAGCAGTTCATGGTGCTTTTGAAAAGTGTACAAGGTGTTAACATTACTCTAGGAACATAAGCTTATGTTTGTAGTATGTACACACATGTTCATTAGTTCATATACACTTGTGTGGCATCAGAGCTAGGTCTTTGGGATTCTTTGTGTGAACCAACGGTCCCAGGAACATGTATGAGCTCCCCAGCTGAGATACATATCCCTGCCCCTTCCCGTGCCTGTATCAAGATGAGACTTGGAACATCACCATCCCTTCTCCACTCTGTGCCTCAGCTTTCTGTAAAGCACACAGCCCAAAAGGGTGCTGTGCTGCACCCTCCCCAAGCTGAAGCCACCAGATACACCAGAATACAAATTTTCACTCAATTTAGATAGTGGCTCTGTGAGTCAAAGCTACCAGTCTAGTCCTGTGTACAGCTCCAGGATTAGGTTACCATTTCATTCTCATTGCCAAGAGAGACATTCCAAATGTAAGTTACTCTTTTACCTAAGCTCAGGAGGGTGAGGTGTTGGAAATATTAATAGAGCTCTTATTATCTTCTAACAAAGATTTGTCATGTCGCTACTAATTTATACAGTTCAGCAGCAAAAGCTCCTAATGATTCTGTGGACAAAAAGGAATTATGTACTAACATGTACTTTAATTTAATAGCATTAACTCTAGGAAAAGCAATTTTTTGAAATTTTACCCTTAAGCTGTAGTCTCTGTGGTCTGCTATTGCATACTCTGTTTTTAAAAAAATCTACTATTTTGTAGTTTTAAAATAGATTTAACTTTCACTAACATAGTGTTTGGACGTCTGCCAATTCCACTTTGGAATTTCAACTGATAAAGAGGGTAGCCAACAAGTAGGTGCATATTTGTTATAAATCCAGGGATAGGCTTTGTCATCTTAGATAAGATGAGATAGGTATTGTTTGTATGTCGTCTTCTAGCTTATAACTAGAGAAACATGAATAGAAGAAAAAAAACTTTTTCTGTCGCAGACTTAGTTTTTAAAAGGTTATTTTAAACCTCGTTTTTCAGTTTGTTCTCAATACAACACTGATTTTAATATGGAGTAATTGAACTTGAAGCCTTAAATTGCATAATCAAGTTCAGTTTTAAAAATTACATAAGCAAATTTATTTCTTGCATTTTTCAAGTCTCTTAAACATGTAAGCAAAACCACAAAAAGCAGATTAGAATCTCACTGCAGTGGGAAATATGTGGACTCTTTTCTGTTTCTTCTTAGAAAACTTTGCATTCTGACATAAACAGTTTGGGTTTGAATTTCAAATAAGCATACATGAATGTTTGACTTCTGACTTTCAAAAAAGCATGTACCAGTGTTTATGCATCGGTCTTCACAGTAATCTGAAGTGTTTAAACTTTAGAAGGGTGGATCTTGTCGGTATTTAAATATTCTTTGCCTCCAGTTAAATGATAAAGTTCAATAAGTACAGTTTGCATATGGCTTGAAAAGTTTTTTTTCCTAGGTTCACTCATACATAACTCGTATCACTGGCATTTAGTGAATTGTAGCTTGCAGTAGAAGTGAGGAATGTTACCTCTTTAACTATAAAATAACTGTGTCACATATGCAGTAAGCATGAAACACACAGTGGACTAATGGGACTTGTTATTGATGATGCTGAAAGCTAAATAACCATTAGTATTAAATCTTATGAATAGACTCTTGTCTTTCATCTTACCTCTTCAACCAGATAAAAGACACAGAAGCTATTTAGATGTCATAAGAATAGTTTGTTGAAATCCCTCCAGAATTACCAAAAAAAACCCTCTCTTCATGTTGCTTAGTGTTTTGTTGCGTTCAAAGAAATGCCAGTATGCTAGTGTTGAAAGAAGAATAGAACAGAAATCCAGCATTATGTGTGGTTTTAGGCTTGTTAAAGATGCTGTTGAGTTGAAATAATGTGCATCCTTTTTCTGCAGAAATCTCTTAATCAGATTTAAAAAAATATATAGAAAAGTCACTAACATTGAAAATTTACAAGAAACCTTGTAAGACCATGTTATAATAGAGCACTTTGAATGTTTGTATTTTTCTAGTTTTGTTTCTTAGACTATCATGAATGTTTTTAAATGGCTGCATCAAATTAGAAATATCTGACTAAAAACTTTTTTATGAAGATGTTAACTTTATTTAAAGCCTCTATTCACCTAAGCATAAAGGTTTTTAAAGATTTAACTAGCAACTTTCTCAGTTCTAATAATAAAACACACTGAAGGTGGTTGTAAATTGTACTCGTCTTTCATACAGAATATTTGGAAGCAGAATATATAATACAGTGTTACCAATTGATGTAAAAGAATTATTCAGCTCTGAGATCCTGTGTGATAGCTTTGGGAACAGTAATTAAATTGGAAGTATCTCTTGTGAAATTCTAGTTAAAATAAGTATTTCCAGATTTGTGGTGAACAGATATTAATAATCATACAATGCATAATAATTAATCATACTGTTTTTTGTTTTATAGGGAGCAGAACTGGAAAGCTCTGGTGTTAATACTATGTTGCTGATACATTTCTTTGGAAAAGAAGGAAAGGAAAAACTTCGCTACTCTGAGTTTTTCAGGTATTTTTTGCAGTTAGGCAAGCCTAACAGCAACCAGTCCTGTTCCTACCCCCTCTACTTTGCACCAACACTGGCATTAATCTGACCTCACACTGAGCTGATTCAGAAATTTAAGCAGGTGATCAAGCAGGAGATTATTCATGATTTTGCATGTTTAAATTTCTAGTTTAGCTCCTTGGGTCTGCTGTTTGCAGGAGGAGTTGAGCACCATGATAACTCCAAAGCAGCAGTGGGCCTGGAGGCTGTCAGGGTTGAGACTACCATTCTTGGCAGCTGTGCGATAGCATACCTTTAGACAATATGATTCATGAGTATCTTTCTTTTTCTTGATCAAATCACCAAAAAAGTGACTGCTAATGAATTAAAAAAGCTTTTCTGAGCTGAGACACCCCCCTCCCATTACAACTGTCATGGTAGGCTACAGGCAACTTCTCTGCTTGCTTCAAATTCCAGCTTCTGTTGAAAATTTACCTGTGCCTTTTCCTTTACCTTTTGAACTACTTTTGCAATGGGACTACATAGATACTTCATGGCACTTATGTCAGAACTGAGAATTAAGTCATAGCAAACACCACATCAGACTGAAACTTCAGTCGAATACCAAGTGGCCATTACTCCTGGAAACGTAGTGTTGTATACTCGTCTATTTCACTGTAAGCTTTGCAAAATCAGAAGTTAATAAAAAGTTTTAAGACTGGTGTAGGGAATCATTCAGTTTATACGTCATATACATGTCAGAAACATAGTGTAATCCTTGTCTGCATCAGAGTAGGAAGTTCTGCTGAGGTTGCTTTCGACTTGAAAACCCAACCAGGTATCAGCTATTAGTGTTTTAATTGGATGAGATTCTTTCTTCCAATGTTTATTTCAGTCAGTAATGATAACCACCACCTACACAGCATCACAACTTAATTGGTTAAAACTCTCTGTTTCTTGGGAAATCAATTTCTCCTGTTAGTATGAACTCCAGACACATCTTGCTGTGTGAACTTGGGCCCAGAATCCAAATGCACAGTCTTTCTTTGAGATAAACGGAAGTTAAGTGCCTAAATACCTGTGTGACTCTTGACACTCGTCTTGTAGCATCGAGAAGATTATCTACATCAGTATTACCTTTTCTACAAAAATAATCAGTCATTTACAGACTGAAATAATAAATTAGAATAATATGTTTTACTTCAATATATGTTCAGAAGCAGGGGAATCTGCGTCAGCCTTCTTAAAGATGAATGTTGTTGCAATCAGTAGAGGTTTGGGGAAAGCCAGAGTAGAAGAGGAAGAGTGGCAATTTTTCTAACACTAAAAAGTGTTCGGCTCCACTGGCTCTGGCACACACCAGTCTTCAAATAAACAAAATTTCTCCTTTGAAGACCTCGATTCAATAGGAATCTAAGCGAGTGAAATAAGCTTAAGATGCCTCCAGCTTCCTTTTCTATAAATACCATAGATACTCTCAACGAAGCAAAAGGCAGAGAGCACCAGTAAAAGGTTGTGTTTGCATATACAGTGTAAACTGAAAAGCCTCAGGTTTTAGATAAAATCCTACATTGACCCAATGAGGCATGACACTGATGAAACTATGTACCTAGTACATTCAGAACGCGTAGGTTAAAGACCTTTGCCTACCACACAGATAGAGGCCTGTAATCAAAATCAAACTCCCACATCTTGCTCTTAAAATTTGTGGGATAAGTGTAAGGTTTAATGCAGGTAATTTTTCAACAGTGGCAGTTATGTTTCGTAGAGCTGGAATGTGCCTCTTTATCACCGCGTAGACACTCCATCTCAGTTGCAACATGACAGTGAAGTTTGTTTAACACGCAGAAAGGTGAATAAAAGGATCACTGTCTTTTTAACCTGTGTGAAGATATCACCTTTCGCATGATTTTATTTGCAAGTAAATCAAGCACATCATTTCTGGGTTCCTATTGTTCAGAGAAAATGTGATTTCTATCTGATGGCCTCTCATAACATTTTACCTTACGCGGGAAGCTATTGTTGGCTGTTTGATCAAAGTGCCACGCTGTTTTTACAAGAGATGACTGATGAGCTGTACAGACATAGATCATTGTCAAAAGCAGAAAATAATGATGGCAAATGCTTTTATCATTTTCCAAGTTCTTGCCTAGAAAGCTTTTCCATTGATCAGTGTAGTACCTAGTAGAAAGTAGGGGTGATTAGGTTTGATTAGGACACACTAAAACTTGTCACATTAGTTAAATACACAGATATTGCTGTGCTGTAGAGTCCTTGAAACTAAAAAGAAATAAAAAAAAGCAGGAATGCTTCTTTGTGAAATTTCACTGTACTTACATGGGAATTCAGAAAGCTGAGACTCGTGTTCTTACCTCATTACTTACATATATTTTCCTCATGCTTCCTCCTTTTCAGTTTGGCTGACACTAAAAAAATCCTTTTGTAAGCATGCAACCATCTATATCTACATGTACACCAGTGATGTCTGACCCTTTTAGCCCACAGTCGAAACATTTAAAACATGTTGGACAGCCACAGTCAATGTATCAGGGCAATTAATTTGCCTTGTTCTCCTTTCTTTGCATTCAGATGGCACACAGAAAATGGAAACCGTCTACATCTCTTCAGGCAATGTGGAGCTGATGTAAGCCAGCTCTTGTGCCTCCCTTCCTACTGTCCTGAACACAGGAGGCACACTGATTATAGGGAGGGAGAATGGTTAAGCATGCTGTGCTCCATCTGTCTCCACCTGGTGCATGGTTCTTTGGAAATCATAGGTAGGCGATACACACAAGGACAATCCTCAGGCAGTTTTTTACTGGACATAAGGAAGGAGACTATGAAGCAGAATATCAGATCGCTTTTCAACCTTCTTGGGCTGCTGGTAGCATGAAAGTAAAGTAACCTTTTCATAGGTATTTTGTGACACCAGTCAAGCTCTTTTCTCACTATCCTCCAGAACATAGTCAAAACAGCAACCAAAGCTGCTCCTTTTCATTCTCTGCTGAGCAGCGGTGGTGGGACTCCTGCTTCATTCTGCAGGGACTGCTTAGAAGTAGTGGAAGCAATCCAGGAAGCACACCATCTTACGTCTTTCACATAGTAACAAGGTGGTTTCAGAGATCTTAAGGTAGGACTCAAGGAACACGTGTTCAGCTCCAGACTGCTACATGATTTCTTGCCAATTGTATTGTCCTTAACATAAGGACAATATGATAATTATTAATAATAATTCACAACTTCAAAAGCGACAGCTTGTTTCCCTGGCAAAAGTTAGGAAATTTAAATCTGAATTATTGTGGAGTATGTTTATGTACATCACTAGTAAAGGTGGTGCCTCCTGGTCAAATGCAGCTATTATTCTCCCGTATCAGTTTAAGAAAACATAAAATAATAGGCAGCAAACGTAAAATCATGTAACAAAGAAGGGTAAATTTAATACAAGAAGCTGTAACCAGGTGAGACTTCTCAGGTCTTCTCAGAAGACCTGAACAAATTTCTGGTTTAGATGACCACCACTCAGTTTTACACCTCAACAATAACGTCATCTTCTAATACCAGGCCCCATCTTATAGAATGTCAGATTTCAAACATGAAGTCAGAAGTTCTTTGGGATTCCATGCTTTTTTTTCTTATGCATAGCAGTTTCCCCTGGTTTTTGAGACATAACTAATTTTTGGTCTTTTCCTTCAAAAAAATGTTTCATTTGTGCTTTAATTTCCAGCTATATTGTATGTACTATTTTTTGTTCTGAGTAGAAAACTATTTAGTTTTCTAGGTATAGCAAATATTTCTTCTTGACAGCCACTGTTTTTTTTTCCCTGGAAAAGTCCCTTACTGATCTTGTTTAAGTATGTCTAATCCCAAATAAGAGAGGAGACAGTAACTCACTCCCTAAACAGTTTACGACTGCTATTATTTTTTTCTGTAATCTGTCCCCAAGCAAGCTTAAATCTCTCACAATCTCCTTGAAGGAAAAAAAAAAGAAAAAGTGGAGAGAGTATGGAAAGAATATTCAAAAAACTTTCTGATTGTTGTATTTTTTTTCTGGGATGGCTTACAAAAAAGTACTTCCTGGTATGGTTAAACAATGGGCATCTTTTAATCATATAAGGAAAATTAACATTTCAAATCCAGTTTATGGCATTTTCTTATCTGATTTGTTGCTTCCAAGTTTCTCATCAGTTATTAGAATTTTGCACCAGAAATAATCTTTAATCATTATTTCTTTTTTATTTTCTGCTCTTGCATGAAGGTCACAAATTGTGTAACCATACACAAAACATGCCTTGTCCCTACCTGTCCTGTTTCTTTTCTTCAGTATTTTGAATTCCTTGGTACATTTCATTTGAAACCTTTCATTTAAGAAACCAGAATGATCCAGGCTGAACCACACTGCTAGTGCTGACATTTGTCTGGTGCTGTTCTGTGTTTGTGCCAATGCATGGATGCAGGATCTCTTTCAGGTAGCATCATCAGCCAGTAGTGCTTTTGCTGTAATGATAGCTTGTACATTTTCAGTCATTTTCATCTAGGGATTTGGAAGTGCTTTGCAGAAATAGAATATGATTGCCTCCTTATTTCTCTCTGTACCTACACTTGCATCTATGTGTGTGTGTGTATGTATATAGACCCCTAATACACATAGAGATTACATCTCGTGCAACCAGGATCACAGTGAGGAAGTGAAGATGAGAACAAAATCTGGCTTCGTGATTGTATATTCCTATCATAACTGAAGCTGAATATTTCCCAAATATTTAGTAATGATGTTGAGAAGAATCTATGTTTCTTCCTTTCCTATATACTTAGCAAAGGAAAAGCTTGATTAGTTTCTACAGAATGCTCATAAATGAAAGTGAGTAGTTTTGTTACGTTTGGTTTGGAAACATTGAGGACAGTAAATCGAAGGGGGTTTTGCCTGTAATTCTGAAAATGGTGAGATTGATTAACTGTCTTACCACTTGCAAAACTGAATTTACAAGCATAGATCTCAATGTTCTCTAACCCTTATTAGATTTTCTGTATGCTGTTTTGAAAGTCAGATTTGCAAAAAGGCAACCTTGCAGCTGGTTTGCAACAGTCCTTTGGTGCAGAGAGGGTTATTCAAGTCTTCAGAAGGACTTCAGTGTCCAAAGAGGAGCTGAAGCAGGGTACAAATGCCGGGGTGGTATATCCACCACTATCTTTGATGTTAAGTTTCCTTCCTATAAATCAGTGCAACAAGAACTAGTCAGTTCTGTATTAGCGTATTAAAGCTCTATGCAGACTTTCAGTTCAGGTCAAGAGGTGTAGGAAGGAAAACTTTCCCTAACCTTTGCTTTTGTGTTTCATTCTACTGCTTTGTGTTCCTAGCACTTCATTGCAACATCTCGGGTTGGAGGGGGAATAGCTGCATTCCTGAGGTCTCCCCACTTTTATTACATTTTCACTTCTATTCAAGCTGAGTTGCCAAAAAGACTTGAGAGACTCCCTCTTTCTGTAGATCTGTAAAGCACATTACAAAATGAGGGATAAATCCTGATAAGGTTTCTGGATGCTGTTGTAACACGATAATGAATTTGGCCATTGGCCTTCAATGTGGGTGTTTTAGAGAGTGTGGATAAAACAGGCTATCTTAAAGAAAGCACTGTCTGTTCCCAGCCTTTTCCCCATCTTATGAATTTATGATTTACCTTTCCTTTTTGTTATTTGGAAACTTAGGGCTTGCTTTTATTCTCAAGCTACTATAGCATAAGAGTATTCCCGGTGTAATTATTTTTGAATTGTAGAGCACATCTACAATCAGAATCCTGTTCCCGTAGTTGAATTATGGCTCCCTTCAAAGTCCCCGGCCAAGCTCCCACTGACTTTGGGAGAGCATGAATTTCATTCCTGCGCTTGTTTTTCCTAATATCTGGATAAATTTTTAAGGAATTTCCAGCTGAAACTCATCACACCATGATCCAGAAGATACAAAAGCAAGTATCCCTAGTGGTGTCTTGGCATTTAAGTATCAAGTTTTACTTCCTAACCAGAAAGTTATTTTTAATAACTTTTAATAACTTTCACTTAAAAAAAAACTCATTAGAATTTTTAACTCTCACATCTGGGAATAAGAGTGACCTAGAATGCTGATGCGATGATTCATAGGATTTTAATTTTTGTAATATGGGATACTATCACATATAGATTTTAAATTGCACATTTCAGCTGCTGCTCTAAGTAGCGTTTGGTACAGGAGGAAATCTTCCCACTCTGGCTTGCCAGGAGCAAGCCTGCAAGTTGAAATGAAATATCCATTAATTTTTTTGTACCTAAATAAGTAATTCCTGCTTCCCTCCCTAATCTGCGCAGTGCAGCAAGATGCATGGCTCCTGCACCACAGGAAGGGTGCAGTGTCATTGCCCCAAAGCAACTGGAGAGGGCAAGAACCTAGGCCTGAGAAAAGGCAGTGGAAAACCCACAGTGGGGCTGGGGAAATATAATGCTTCATTTGCTGTCTGACTAGAAGAGGGTGCAGAAGCAAGAACACATAAAAAATGCCACAGCCAAATCCCTCACTTTCCTATTTGGCTTTACTGCACCTTTCAGCTGGCTGATGTGTTGTGGCTAGGTGGGCCACCTGCTCCTTCCTCAGCATTTAGAAATGCTTGGTCTTTCAGCTGTCCTGCCTTTATTGAGTGTGGCTAGAGGGCAGGTCACTGAGGGTTTTCTGCTTAAGGAAATGCAATATGTAGAAAAGATGGAAGACTATGTAGTTTGTCATCACCTGTGGCTACTGACCAGTACAGCAAATGACTGAACATTAGCTCCCCAAGATAAATAACATACTTTCAATAACAGACCTTAAGTCTGTTGCAAAACGTGTCTACCTTTCATAGATTAAAAGCCAAGAAAATAAAACACGTGGTGTCTTGTTTCCCTACATCCACGTTTTGGGCATATTTCTGAAAGTGACCTCATTTTCAGCAGCTTCTCCTCCCCCAGACAAGATGTTACATGGGTTGGAAACAACAGTCAAAAGATGCAGTTACTGTTCTGCACGGTCTCTGCTGTGACTTCCAGCCAAGCACAGTCCACACATCCCAGATACCATCTACTCCTTGCCATTGATGGACACTCCCAAAATGCCAGCCCAGTGGCCCTAGTCAGTCTTTGCTGGACTCACTCCATGCCTGGTCTACATGCCTGGTCCATGCCATCCTCTCCCCCTGCATCTCGACCTCCTTTCCCAGGATCTGGGGAGGTTCTTGCAGGCGACGCAACAGAACTGTTTCTGCCAGCCCGCACTGGCCAGTCTCCCTGGCACATGCTGACTGCTGGGCTGTCCAGAGGCAGCAGTCACCTCACAAGTTACAAGGACAGGAGCTGCGTCTGAAAACTGAAGAGTGGTTTGCAAGCTGTGCAAGTAAGCTTTCGCTGGTCTGTAAGACAAGGGGCCTCCCCTTCACACTGATGGCACAAACAGGTCCTTTGATGTTTCATCCCCTTGTGAGAGGGTGAGTTGGGGGTCTTGAAAGTGAGCCAGGTCTTAAGGTGGACTGTGGAGGAAGATATCTCAGTGTTTGACTATGCTGTGGAAGCCTTGTAACCCCTTTTACTGGACCAGAAAAATGCCCATATAAAATGTGAGAGCATATCATACTCCTCCTCAGTATTACCCTAATAAAACTCTAGCCTGAGTCTTAAAATCACTTCCACTGTCAGGCTTTCATTTACCTGCATGTCCTGAGCCATGAAGCATTTGTTTGCCCTTTATTTGCATGTGCAGCTCTAATTATTAGAGGAAAAAATACAAGAGAGAGCTTATGCTGCAACAGCAGTCTTCAGCTAACCCCTCATAGACTTCACAGAGCTTTGAGCTACTGATTGTCTAAGTGATCTCATTAAAGAACTAAAGATAGCTGTGCGGACTAAAATGCCGTAATTTCAGGGGAAAGAATTCAAACCCAGTGAGGCCGTGCAAACACTGATGAGCAAATGAGCCTCTAGTGATATTTGTTACATAGACCCTTAGCTGTCCTCTTCTCCAACCAATTGCTTTGTCCCTATAATCATAGAATCGTAGGATACCAGGCTGAAAAGGACCTCGAGGATCATCTGGTCCAACCTTTCTTAGCAAAAGCACGGTCTAGACAAGATGGACCAGCACCCTGTCCAGCTGAATCTTAAAGGTATCCAGTGTTGGGGAATCCACCACTTCCCTGGGGTGATTATTCCAATGGCTGATTGTTCTCATTGTGAAAAATTTTCCTCCTGCGTCCAATCAGAATCCCCCCAGGAGTAACTTGTACCCATTACCCCATGTCTTTTCCATGTGACTCCTTGTGAAAAGGGAGTCTCCATCTTCTTTGTAGCCACCCTTTAAATACTGGAACATGGTGATAAGGTCTCCCCTAAGCCTTCCTTTCTTAAGGGTGAACAAACCCAGTTCTCTCAGCCTTACCTTACCAGTTCCATCTGGGTGGAAGCATCAGACATCTCAGGGGTTTTCTCTGTAGAAACACTGGTTTTAACTCTGAGGCGAGTGCCCACCATCCTGGCAGAGACCTAGAGCACTTCCCTGGGCTGTGGGCCTACAAGCAGGGTGCATGGCACTTCTCATGCACCCTTCTGCGCAAAGGCCTTCAGCCTTTATTTATATTTAAAAATTACCACTTTTTGGATTGCCCCATTTCTGAAGTGGAAATTACTAAATGGATCGCACAGTATTGTCTTTTACTTTCTCAAAATTCATATCAGGCCAGAAGAAAAGATAATGGCCACGTAGACCAAACTGGGGAAATGCAAAGCTACAATTCTGCTTACAGTTCTAGCTCTGTACCTACGGGTTGTTACTTGCTTTTTTTTTTTTTTGATTCCTAAAAGAATGGGTGTCTCCTAAAAACCTTGATGTTCACCCCTTCCTTTTTCAGACAGCTCTCTCCGTACCTTCCCGAACACCTGCAACATCATTTTCTGTGCTCTTCCGAACTCTGTAACTGTCAATTATAATCCTCTCTAATCCATCCTCTAGTGAGTGCAGAACTGATTTGCCAAGCCCCTCCTTGCAATTATAATCTTTGAGGCTTTTAGTCATCTTTTACTGCAGTGATGATTTCAAGTTTCCTCTTTTCTTTCACCTTTGTGATTATTAGGGCCTCATCTTTCTAGGCACTTTCCAACCTTGTCATTCCTCTCTTATTAATATGAAATTTCATAAATCATGTGTCAGGCCTTTAGTTACCATGTCCTTTTTCATTCATTATAATACTGCCTTACCAATAATTTTATCTCATTGTCTGCACACTTTTAAACATTAGTTAAAGCTATATGCCAAGTGTACCTGTAAATTATCTTAGCAGCAGCAATCAATGAATGCAGACTTGGAGAGCACCCTACTGGTGTTACTATTGAAATGCACCCGTAGAAACAAATCTGCACACACAGGTAAAATTAAACCAGTGACATTTTAAACAATTATGTCGATAGTATCTGTGATTAAGAGTTTGTGTCTAGTGCATTTAATAGCTAAAGTAGTAGTAGTGATACAGTGATGCAAGTATCAACTGTTGGATAATATCTGTTTACACTTAGATTCATGGAAAATCTGCAAACAGAAGTCCAAGAAATGGAATTCATAAAGTTTTCAAAGGGTTTGAATGTCATGAGAAAAGAAGACTTTGCAGAATGGTTACTGTACTTCACTGATGAGGAAAACAATGACATTTACTGGCAGAATGTGAAAGACAGAATTGAGGCAGGAGAGGTTGGTACATAAAGCGTGCTTTGTTTTGCTTCCTCGTTTGCATGTACAGGTTTCATTTGAATATGAGTATCTAATAATGTAACTAGTTTCCAAGTGAATTATTGCAGCTTTTGAATTTGATGCAAATTTTATGCAAAGAACAATGATAATTTGCCAACTGAGAAATACAAATATTGACGATGAGTAAGCAATCACACCTAAACACTAGGTCCCACCAGATTTACTGAAATAGATTTACTGGGGTTTGAATGTATTATTCATTACATATCATCTGAATTCTGTGATACTCTAGAATATCAGTTTGGAAGAATTCAAGACTTTTTGCAAGTTTACAAACAACCTGGAAGACTTTTCTATTGCCATGCAGATGTTTTCTGTAGCCAATCGTCCTGTTAAAAGGGGTAAGTACTGCACACCTTTCATTTTTTTTTTTTTAAAGAAAAAATGCATTTTTGTTACAGAATTAATGTAAGTTATCCCAAAGTATCCCAAAGTAGCATTATGAAGTCCAAAAATAGTATACTGCTCTTCATTCTGAATTAATTCTATTTTATGAAAAAATAATAATATCAAGTTCCCAAAATTACTTGATTTGTAAGTTCTAATGTGCTATCATATGCTGAACCGCTCACAGCAGACTGAACCATAGAATCATAGAATGGTTTGGGTTGGAAGGGACCTTTAAAGATCATCTAGTCCAACCCCCCACTGCCGTGGGCAGGGACATCTTTCACTAGTTGCTCAAAGCCCCATCCAACCTGACCTTGAACTCCAATGATGGGGCTGGGCAACCTGTTCCAGTGTCCCACCACCGTCATCGTAAAAAGTTTCTTCCTTATGTCCAGTCTAAATCTACTGTCTTTCAGTTTGAAACCATTTCGCCTTGTCCTGTCGCTACAGGCCTTGGTAAAAAGTCTGTCCCCATCTTTCTTATAAGCCCCCTTTATATATTGAAAGGCCACAATAAGATCTGCCCAGAGCCTTCTCTACTCCAGGCTGAGTAACACCAACTTTCTCGGCCTTTCTTCACTGGAGAAGTGCTCCAGACCTCTGATCATTTTTGTGGCCCTCCTCTGTAACAGGTCCATGTCTTCCGTGTACTGGGAGCCCCAGAGCTGGACACGGTACTCCAGGTGGGGTCTCACCAGAGCAGAGGAGAGGGGCAGAATCCCCTCCCTCGACCTGCTGGCCACGCTTCTTTGGATGCAGCCCAGGATACGATTGGCCTTCTGGGCTGTGAGCACACATTGCTGGCTCATGTCCAGATTTTCATCCACCAGTATCCCCAAGTCCTTCTCCATAGGGCTGTTCTCAGTCCAATCTAAATTCTAGGTTAGGAAGGATTTATTGAAACAACACATGCTTCAGTAACAGTTCATGGTAACAAAGCTTTTTCCTCATAGTGAAACTAGTTTTCTGAGGAAACTAAACAATAGAAATCTCTTCTTTTGCAGGGTCTGTAGCATCTTGCTGTGTTTTACTTATGTCTCCATACTGCCTTCTCCATGTGCTTATGTAGCATTATGCAATCATGGCAATGAAAGACAAACAATGTAGTAAAGTGGTTTTTAAAATAAAGATTTGGAGGAGGGAAGTTGCTTCTTTCCCATACAGTAGAAATAGGAGCAATGCAACAAAAGTTTCATGGACATACAAATGCTTTTTGTTATAATCCTGAGGTTGTTACTTACTTGTTATACTTCAAAGACAGCTCTCATAATTTATTTGAACATAGTAACATAAAAAGTTCCTAAGGAAATTTAATGAGGCATTAACGTTCATTGAAATAAATATTTGATGGGCTCATGTGAAAAAGTGAGAGAGATGTGAGAAGACAGGAAGAGAATTCAGTATTCTTGAGAGAGAAATGTGAAGATTGTTTGAACCAAGGAAGGCCAAAACTGGGGGTGGGGGGTGGGGGGTGGGGGTGGGGCTTACAACTTGTGACTTTCATCACTAGTTAATCCAGCCTTCAGGAAGAGTTTCGTTTCCACAGCCTCTCCAGGCGGCTGTTCTAGTGCTTAACCACTCTCATCATGAAGACTTTTCTGTGTCAAAACCTTGCTGCAACTTAGAACAGTTGTGTCTTACCTCCATGCACCTTTGAGAAAAATACGGCGCTCTCTTCTCTATAACCCCTTTTAGGTGGTTGAAGGCTGCAGCGAGATCCCTCCTTACACTTCTGTTCTCCCCAGGTCCCTTAGCTTCTCTTCCTCCATCATGTGCTCCAGTTCCCAGCTGGGTTTGTGGCCCTCCTCTGTCTGGTTTGACAACATCTTTCTTCTGCAGGACAGGGAGACAGATTTTATTTGCACAAGGTGTACAAAGAATGCAGAGGAAAGAGGATGAATTAATGGTGAAATAATAGTCATAAGTGAGATACGAGAGTTTAGCTCACTTGTCTATTAAGTATCCCATTTTTAAGTGCCAAAGGATGATGAGGCCAGCAGTTGGTATTGACTCTGGTAATGTTTCCTTGTAAAAACTCATTCCTAACCAACAGGCAGTTGTGACTCTGTTTATGCACTGAATCATACTGTGATCGAAAACAGTCAGCTCCTGAGGTAACTCACGGATGTTACATGTATACATGTCTAATCCTTTCCTGAATCTCACTAAGTTCTTTGTCTTGCTGTTTGCATGTATGTACATGTATACATGTATTCACACACATATTAATATTTATCTAAAAATAAGACAGTCCTTTAGTCCCTCCTTTTATTCTAGACTTTTTTTTCTTCTAAGTTAGCAGCTCATCTTTTCTCTCTGATAAGGTGGCCCTTCTTGGTTTGAAGATTATTATGCTCCACCATTTTAGAAGATCTTTCTCCTTTTCTTCATGTTCTGTTCAAAAAACTGCAGTGCCATCTCTGGATTTATATTTAGCTTCAAGAGCTGAAACAGTTAACATCTTTTTAAAGATAAAATTAAGACTCTACTATAAGCATCCCATATTTCATGTCCTTGTCAAATTGCGGTATATCCTTTTACAGAAGGATTTTCAACTTAATTATATTTAAACCAACTGTAGATTAATCAACTGCATTTACACAGGAGTTTTTCAGAGGCAAAGATGAGAGCTAAGTCAGGAGTGCTCTTTCCTCTACTAAGCTTCAGAACTAATCATATTTATAGTGCTGTTTCTAAACAGCACTTGTTTATGAAAGCAGAACCATGTTATTACTATATTTATGACTTAGTTGGACAACTTGCTATAATAATCTACAATACTGCTATACGTTAATAACCTCCAGTCCCTTTTTGAAATTCACATTTCTGTGATGCCTTAAAAAATGCATCCAATTCATGTGTTGTGATTGTGCTTGCTATAATAAACAATAATCATTTCACTCTTACTATCTGCTGTTTTACGGCAACCCCACCCATTTCCTCATCTTCCTTGAGTCAAAACTCCAAATTCTTTACACCACAGAACGAAAAGTGGGGATAGTAGGTATTACTGTGATACATATGGTACTGTAAAGAGAGATGGCCAAAAAGCTGAAGAGGAAAGTAGATCTCCAGAGAGGTATGACAGCTTTTTCTGCCATGAATCCTCATAAACTCTTCCATCATAATTTAAGAGAAGGTAGCCTACTTCTTTAAAAATCAGAACTACAGGTATGTGTCGTGGTTTAATCTCAGTCGGCAACTAAGCACCACGCAGCCGCTCGCTCACTCCCCCCCACCCGGTGGGATGGGGGAGAGAATTGGAAGAGCACAAGTTAGAAAAAGTCGTGGGTTGAGATAAAAACAGTTTAATAATTGAAATAAAATTAAAATAATAATAATATGATGATAATAATAATAATACACAAAACAAGTGATGCACAGTACAATTGCTCACCACCCGCTGACCGATGCCCAGCCAGTCCCCGAGCAGCGGCCCCCCCCGGCCAGCTTTCCCCAGTTTATGTACTGAGCATGATGTCACATGGTATGGAATGTCCCTTTGGCCAGTTTGGCTGTGCCCCCTCCCCGCTTCTTGTGCACCTCCAGCCTTCTCAGTCAGTAGAGCATGGGAAACTAAAAAGTCCTTGGCTAGTGTAAGCATTACCTAGCAACAACTAAAACACCGGTGTGTTATCAACTTTGTTCTCATCCTAAATCCAAAACACAGTACCAGCTACTAGAAAGGAAATTAACTCTATCCCTGCCGAAACCAGGATAGTATGTAAAGCCATGTGCTGTAAACAGTGCGTTGAATATTTGATGGTCTGTGTTTCTACAGAGTTGCTGAGGGGATTGTTGGTTGAGGTGGAGCATATCGTAAAATACTGTTCTCTGAGGAGAACAGTTTTCTTGCAGAATGAATTGGCATGAAACTGGTTTGAGATAAAATGGTAGCATTTTTTATGAGACCGTAGTGAGGCAAACACTTATCATCCATATGCACAGGTATCAACCAAAAGTACGTAAGTTTTTAGCATGCAGCTATTTCTAGCAAAAATTATCACTCTTCCTGTTTCTTGAGTAGTGCATTTCAAAAGTTTATCATACAATTAATAAATATTGTGTTACGAAAGATGAAGCAAGCTCAAGTACACATGAACTGTGGCCTCCTAATAGTTTACTAGTTCACACATCTCAAATTCTTCAGTTAGGATACCCATGAGACATTGTAAATTGTACAGAATCCTGCTATTTATGTGCTTTCCAATTTCTTTACAAGTTCACAGTCACTTATGATGTAATGTTATGTCTTTACTAGCTGAGTTCAAGAGGGCAGTGAAGGTGGCAACAGGACAGGAGCTCTCAGATAATGTTTTGGATACCATCTTCAAGATTTTTGATCTAGATGGAGATGACTGCCTGAGCCACGGCGAGTTTCTTGGAGTCCTGAGGAACCGTATTCATCGAGGTTTGAGGGTAACAAGCTGACATCGTTGTTTTTAAATACCACAGATGATTGCTACAACTGTCTTGTTAACGCCTGTAGAAACACAAGTAGAGATAGTGAATAGAAACAAGTTATATTTTAAACTGAAGATTCCTTACTGCTTATGAATCTTGGAGGAGTGTTGCCACCAAGAACTTGTTATTACGCATGTGAACTATGGGAGCAGCAGCATTGCATTACATATTATATTTACTTAGTCTGTGAATAAGAGTCTTTTTTGTGTAAATACTAAACATACTTTAACTTTATTAACAGGTACCGCAACAGCAAGGCATTCAAGGTTACTGGAAGTGTGTGAAAAGAGAAAGCATTAAAGGAGCCAAAGAAGTGTGGAAGCAAACTGGGAAAAGTCCTTTTTAAAGCAGTCCATTGTTCTTTTGCTATAAATGTTGTTATTTAGGGGGGGTTGTCTGTCCTGTTTACATAATAGCTGAATCAAAAATACTCTCTTTTTTTACTATAGTTAAACTTTAATTAACCCAGTTTCTAATGGAATAATTTTATATCGTTCTAGTGCAATCAGTTTGGTTTACAGAACCGTTACCACTTTTGACCTCCATACGGAAGTACTCTTGTTCTAGGGAATAGTGTTGTTTACTCCTCTGTGGAGTCTGACCCTGCGCTGTAGCACACAGGCTACGCAAGATTTAATAGTGGCCACTGGCAGGAACGTCACAGCAGTATCATCTCCTGTTGGAAGAGTGGACATCATCTCAGTTAGCCACTAACACAGCAGTTCTCTTTCCCTGGCAAGGATAGAGGTCCAAAAGGCGAAACCACTTGCACAATCCATGCAAATCAAGTTATCCTAAATCAAAAAGGAAAATTCACGTGGTTCGTGCCCTCATTACTGTGAACTGCTCACGTGCTAGTTCCTGGTGGATGATTCCACCAGATCCTGTGTGGATGTCTGGATTGTCTACCTTCATGATGATAATATTAAACTGGAAATACAAGACTGTTGATACAGGCTTTAAAAGTTGTACATTAATCTATGAATGTGCATTGGGTCTCTCAGACCTCTTCAACAAATGGTATAAATGAGAAGCAAAAAACCTTATTCTAGCATAAACAGCAGTAGCTACAATTTGAGTCATAACTATGTTGCCTTAATTGTATTGCAGAAGGTGAATGTGTAACAAATAGTTGCTTTATCTTAGTAAAGGTTGTGACAGGGAATGCTGCAGTGTCGCAGGAATTCAAGGTTATAATAAGCAAGTGTTGGGGGCAAAATAAGTCCAATGAAATGTAAAAAAAAAAGTTTATTATTCCAAAATGCAAAGTTAGGCATAAGATCTTAAACAGTAAAACAAGGAACACATCAAAATTAACATTTAGCAATTATAGATGAACGTTTTTTAGCTACAACATAGTGTGCATCTGTGTATACACAGGTGTGCATGTTACATGTTTTTCTTTCTTACAGCCTTAAGAGCCGATAGTCCCAGGTCCAGATCAGTCTTCCTGGTTGTCCGCTATATATAGGAGATAGACTTATCTGTAAAGCTCTCAAGGTTCTTCCTCTTTGCCCCTCCCAGTTGTCTGACTTGACTTGGCTGGGGTGAAAGCTTAACCTTTCAAGGCAGGTTTGTGGTAACAGACTCAAAAGATGGACTGGGGAGATGTCTCAAGAAAAACAACCAAGAAATCTCACCACTCTGTGAGGAAGTATCCATCCCTTTTAAGTATGACACTAGCTATGTTATTCTCAAAGTTGTACATAAGCTCAACAGGAGGTGTTTTTTTGTAATTTCTTTGGCGTTTGATGGGGGGAGCCTTGAGACGAGGGGAACCTTCCATGATAGATACCAGAGCAGCCCTCACTCAGATGAGGCAAAGGAGACACTGCATTACGAAACCATAAAGATGCCACGTAAGGAGTAGTGAGATTACAGAGAATGTATTTGGTATGTCAGTAGCGGTCAGGCAAGCTTGTGCTGAGGAGGAGTCCTCCCGCCTGAGCCTCAGCACGGTGGTCTCATGTAGGGAAATAGAGTGAGAAGCTGGCAAAGCAGCAGTGTGCCACTCTTCCCTCCACGGCCTTCACTTGGAGCTTTAATTTAAATTGTGTTAGAGAAAATGCTTGTATTCTTGTCATCTGTGGACATGCACCCAGAGTCACCCACCAAAACAAGAGCATGCGTATGTGGGTGTCCTGAGACCTGTCTAGAAGATCAGGCACCAGTGACCACCAAGGGTCCCTTTACTTCCCCAGGAAACCATCAGAATGAAATAAAATGCAGTAAACGCCTCAGCCTCCCCCCCTCAAACTGAACTCATGCACTGCTCTGCAGGCAACAGGAAATTGGCTAGCTGGTTTACTTTGTGTGTTTGGAAGTTGCTTGCTGCTTCTGGTGATGGGAGCTACTTTTTATTGCTTTTGTGGTTTCTTTCGTTTACCAATGACTTGCTTCCTACAAGCTGTTTGATTTTCTTTTGGAAAAATCAATTCATTTAGCTTTAGCCTATCTAGAAGTTTAATTCCTCATTGCTCATTTATATCTGGGTTTGTGCAATCAGCAGTATCTGCTTTCAGCAGCAAGTTACTAAAAATGGGATTTCAAGTTTTATTTTTTAGCAAAGGCTTTGGTGTCAAGTTCAGAGGAAAAAGAGAACAGATATGCTTATTTTTAAATGAACTTTGTCTCTGTAGTAAAAAAAGAAACGAAATTATTGATTAGGAGTTAAAATACAGTTAGGAAACGTTTTCAGAAGTTACACTGAAAGTACAGCCATGAAGGAACTCCTTTGAAGGCCAGGGAATGCTTGTCCATGAGGCTTGAAGAATCAGACTCTGTTTAATTTTATAGTCTGTTTTTGTCTTAACTAAAAGCCTTTACAAAACGGTCTTAAAATAATTTCTCATGTTCTCTTCTCATGTTCTAATTTCTCATATCTTAGGTTGAAAGAGCTGTTTACATAAGTGTTTAGATTGACCTTGTCTTTTAATGAATCCATCGTAGTTTTAGCATTAGATGTTTTAGTTTCTTTTAGTAGCTGTATGGTATTTGCAACCTGTCTGTCAGCATTACTCAACACAATTTGGTTACAAGTTTATGCCAACTGCCAATCTATCAGTTAAACTTATCAGTTATGACTTTTTTAATGTTAGGAACTCTTCCTCTGAACAGAAATATATGGAAGAACTAAATAAAATTATTTTTTTTTAAATTCTCCAACATTGCATCTGAATGTTATGTGGAATAAAGTTGAATACATTGCACATTGCAGAAATCTCAAAAATTGATTTAACATATTTCAAAAGGATACACAAGGGTGAGTACAAGTCATTTACAGCATATAACTCACAGAATTTTAGTTGTATCCCCATAACAACTTTTTACATTTCTTTCAGTTTGTTTAGTTTAAGATAATTGTTTAAGAACATTTACTCTTAATTTCTAAAAAGCAAAGGCAAAAATGCAGTGTGATATACTACAACTAAGAGAAACTCATTGGTTGGTTCTAGAAATTAATTTTGGTATCTCAGTTTATGCAAGCCTCTTTCTAAAAGCAAAACTCCCTCTGGAGTCAAACCAAGTTGGTGGGTTTTAACAAAATATGCCACAATGAGGAGTATATATTCTGCATATAAGAACTGAAAAAGAAAAGTTTTATCACGATGTTATATGGCTGTCTCAAAAGCAAATCTCTGATTTACTCCATCTCTTCCAGTGTATTGTCTCCTTTCAGGGTTCAGACAGGTTGCCACTGATCGTGCCTGGAAACAGGCCAGCGCCTGATCTGAACTCAGGTATCATCATAGAATCATAGAATCATTAAGGTTGGAAAAGACCTCTAAGATCATCGAGTCCAACCGTCAACCCAACACCACCATGCCCACTAAACCATGTCCCTAAGCACCTCATCTACACGTCTTTTAAATACCTCCAGGGATGGTGACTCAACCACTTCCCTGGGCAGCCTGTTCCAATGTTTAACCACTCTTTCAGTAAAGAAATTTTTCCTCACGTCCAACCTAAACCTCCCCTGGCACAACTTGAGGCCATTTCCTCTCGTCCTATCGCTTGTTACTTGGGAGAAGAGACCGACACCCACCTCGCTACAACCTCCTTTCAGGGAGTTGTAGAGAGCGATGAGGTCTCCCCTCAGCCTCCTTTTCTCCAGGCTGAACAACCCCAGTTCCCTCAGCCGCTCCTCATAAGACTTGTGCTCCAGACCCCTCACCAGCCTCGTTGTCCTTCTCTGGACACGCTCCAGCACCTCAACGTCCTTCTTGTAGTGAGGGGCCCAAAACTGAACACAGTATTCGAGGTGCGGCCTCACCAGTGCCGAGTACAGGGGCACGATCACTTCCCTACTCCTGCTGGCCACACTATTTCTGATACAGGCCAGGATGCCATTGGCCTTCTTGGCCGCCTGGGCACACTGCCGGCTCATGTTCAGCCAGCTGTCGACCAGCACCCCCAGGTCCTTTTCCTCCAGGCAGCTTTCCAGCCACTCTTCCCCAGGCCTGTAGCGCTGCATGGGGTTGTTGTGGCCCAAGTGCAGGACCCAGCACTTGGCCTTGTTGAACCTCATACAATTGGCCTCGGCCCATCGATCCAGCCTGTCCAGGTCCCTCTGTAAAGCCTTGCTATCCTCATCGGGATGTGTTGGTTTGTCTGTTGAACCAGGTATTATTAAAAGGGTGAACAATATGTTCATTCCTAATTTCAAGCTTTTGGTGGAGAATACGTAAGGTTTTTATAATTTTAGGAATTATAAATGTTTTGTCTCTGGACTCCAAGGTGTCTCAGAGCTCGTGGAATTTGGGGTGTAGATATCAGACCATGTCTTGGCTCTGAAGAGTTTACAGATTACACTTGAGTTATCTAGAAAGCAGAGTTGAGACAATAAGATAAACAAGCCAGCCCATGGATTGCAGTTTCATGGCACTTTACACATCCAGTACATATAACAAAAAAGGATCACTGCCCAATAAAGGGCTAGAATGGGAACAAACCCAGGTATTTAGAGGAAGTATTTTAAAATTCAGGCATATTGACCATACTTTGACTTAAGCATAGAAATGGATCAATAAATGTACATTGGAATTTAAAAATACAGTTTTCTTCTCATGCAAGAGTTCTCATGGGAGAGTGCAAGCATGTCTTGTGCCTTCAGATTTAATCTTTCCTATAAGACAGTCACAGCTGGGTCAGGAAACTACTCCAATGCAGAAAAAATCTTCAGTCCTTCTGAAGATACGTGTCCAAATGATGTTGTGGTCATTAATAGTGAGATCCAGGTTGACCGAGCAACAGCTTCTGTAATGCAGCTGGTCACAAGGGAAGCACGGAGATGAACATGGTGAATGTAGACACACAGTGTCAGCCCCCAGCTGACCACAGAAACTCCTCCTAGAGAAACTGAAGATGTCGCCGAACAAGAAGTGGAAAGCCCTGTTCAGGACAGGAAACCTGAGAGGCTTGAGCATGCACAAAATTAATTGGCAAACAAGTGCATGTCTCTTCACTCTCCTGCTATTTGAAGGTTTCCTGCTGGCTTTGTTCATTAAACAATTCCTAGTTGGTTCAATAATATAAAAATTAAGCAACATACGCAGAGACAGATTTCCCATTAGGCTGGTATTGGCTGAGTTAATGTTTTTAGTTCACTAACCAGAGTGCCCTAGCACAGAGCTCTGCTCGCCATCCTTGGGAGCCACGCTGCTGCTCCTGCACACTGGCCTCTGCAGGGAAGCTGCTTAACAGTGCACCCACCTGCATGGTTTTAGAAAGAACGCCTCATGCCCTGAAAAGCAAAAAGCCATGTGTCATGGTTTAACCTCAGCCGGCAACTGAGCACCACGCAGCTGCTCGCTCACTCCCCCCGGCTGGGATGGGGGAGAGAATCGGAAGAGTAAAAGTGAGAAAACTCGTGGGTTGAGATAAGAATAGTTTAGTAGATAAAGCAAAAGCCGCGCACACAAGCAAAGCAAAACAAGGAATTCATTCACCACTTCCCATCGGCAGGCAGGTGTGCAGCCATCTCCAGGAAAGCAGGGCCCCATCATGCATAACGGTTACTTGGGAAGGCAAAACGCCATCACTCCAAACGTTCCCCCTTCCTTCTTCTTCCCCCAGCTTTATATGCTGAGCATGACGTCATATGGTGTGGGATATCCCTTTGGTCAGTTGGGGTCATCTGTCCTAGCTGTGTCCCCTCCCAACTTCTTGTGCACCCCCAGCCTACTCGCTGGTAGGGTGGGGTGAGAAGCAGAAAAGGCCTTGACTCTGAGTAAGCACTGCTCAGCAATAACAAAAACATCCCTGTGTTATCAGCACTGTTTCCAGCACAAATGCAAAACATAGCCCCATACTAGCTACTGTGAAGAAAATTAACTCTATCCCAGCCAAAACCAGTACGCCATGTTTTTCCACACCCAATGTGAAGCTTGTCCTTTCCTTTTCTGCCCCTGGCTGAGGGTGGTCTGCCTTTCCACACTGACCGGGTGGTGGAAGTAACATGGAAGGCAACAGGCTGTGGGAGCACGGACGCTGCGCCTTGCAAAACATAGGGTTTATGTTGGCCCCATTTCACACAGATTTGAAAAGCTGGGAGGAGGGATATTCTGTAGTTAATGCAGAGAAATGTGTGGTTTTTTCCTCATGTGATTTCAGACACCAGCTAGCTGCTCTGAAACAGCCTCTGGACCACCTGGCCTTTCTCCATGAACTGCAAAGGGCGCACAGAAAATGAGCTTCACTGGACTAGACTTGTACTTTGCGAATGCCACTTTTCTTCATCGTCTTTAATGGCCCCTGAATACAAGTACTTGCATTTGGATGTTTTTTGTTAAATTGATGTGCTATTTTATGTGAAGGGTGAAAACTCTTAGAGAGGAGCTGTTTCAAAACTTTTATGAATTTGGACCTAAAGAAAGTAGATTCTGAAATCAGAACCATCCAATGAGCAATTTCCTGGAGAAAGGAAGTACCACAGGGGTGTTGTACTGCAACACTGTAAGCCTCAGGTCCACTGTTTTAGGGGAAATGTGTCAGTTTTAATATTACCCCATGGAGCAACTAGTAGCTCTAAATCACCCCCAAGAAAACCAATTGCTTTTAAGACTTGTCAATGAAGTGTTTTAAAATTCTCTTCTTTTTTCAGGATACAGATTTTTTTTAAATTATGTGGCATCTTACTGTGTCTTAATCTATTTTGAAATTGATACTATGAGAATGAGTGAACATTACTAAAAATGTTGCGTGCATCTCTTAAATAATGCACAGAAGGTAATTCCTAGAGCAACGGTAGCTGAGTCACAGGACAGACGATTACATTCACTGTTGAAAAGGAAGGATGCCAAAATGTGATGCTTTGCCACTAATCTTTAGAAAAGGGGATTTCAAAAGAAGAGGAGACTAATCAAATGATAGGTCCTAAAGCTAAAAGAAACAAAGCTCTTTTAAATGCTATTAGAAGAAATTATAATTTAGGAGACATTAATATCACTGAACAAAAGGACACTATAAAAGCAAGGAATAAATCAATACGGCTGAAATTAAATTTTTCAAGATGCTGTTTGAGCAAAAGCACATCTTCACGATTTAGAAATTTGACCTAATGCAAACAAGGGCAAATAATCACTCACACTTGGTGTGTACAACGTTACATGAGCTGCGCTGGAACGTGAAGAGCAAATACTTACACAATCTCGGTTGGGTTTATGTGTATATCAGACACGAAGCTTCCAAAAAATTGGTTTGTCTGATATTACCAGGAGCAAATAATAAGATTCCTAATGAGACAAATTATCATTTTGATTTTGCATCAGTCTCCATCTAAGAGGCTTTTGGGATGCTTCTACCTGGGGATTGCATGTTCCTGGAATTTAAGATAAGCTACTCTGAGAGGAAAAAAATACAGAAGCAAAATGGAGATGAAATTGTTGTAGATGATGAGGTTTAAATAGTACAGAGAGAAATTCTGAAAAACCAGAGTGTTTGCAGTGTCTTGTTCTAAGACACCTTTCCAAAAGCATAGCAAATGTTGGTAGCTGTATTTTTAATTAAAAAAAAAAAGTTGAAAGGGATGACACAGTAATTTACAGTACAGTAAATTTTGCCACCTGTTCCTGCCAACCTGCACGAACTATTTATTGCAAATAGACCAACAAACATTTGCAAAACTCTGCAATAGACCCTAACCAGTGCTGAGGCTGCAAGGGGAAATGTTTCACTTCTCTCATGCAGTTCTTTCTGTGGCTAAAGCAGGTGGGCAGCCAGAAATGAAGGTGTGAAATGTGAAAATGGACAGGGGACACCTTTTTTTTTTTTTTTTTTGCTATTTTACAGTTCCGGGATCACATGTGAGTGAGGTGAGCAGCCATTCCCACGACATGGCATTATCAATTGCTGTTTGGTTTCCCAGCGTCTGCTCCAAGTGTCATCACTTGTCCCTCCCCACATATGAGGCAGCGGAGTTTGCATGAGCTGCAGTGCAGCCATTTGAAGCCAAACAGGCACTCAGTGATTTCTAGCAGAGCTTCCTTCCATCCTGCTTGGCTTCTGTTCAAGGAGCTGGTTTCTTCTCAAGAGGTCCTTGTAGAGACATCCCAGATGGCTTTGAGAAGTGGAAGATGTTAGTTCCTGCCAGTTGTGCCAAGGGGCTCCTCATGCAGCGTAACTTCTCGGTGTGGGGGACTATCTGGGGATGAATAGTCCCTCTCTGCCACCTCACAACCTTGATGTTGTCCTTGTTTAATTCAGTTTCACTTCAGTTCCTGTCAGTATGGAAACACTGCACAGAAATGTTACTGGACAATAGCTGGTCAAAAAATCATCCGTCCTGTCCTAGGTTTATGCAGCTGTCACTGGCTTTCTGTCCTACCCAAGGCATCTGTCTGACCCAGAACAGAAATACTGGCCATGTCACGGCTTCCAGCTTTGCCAGCATCAGACTCCTTCCAAACCACACGCGGTGGCTGTTCCTGCAGCTCAGTACTGACGTGCTAAAAGGGTTGTTGGGAGCGGAGACAAGAGGAGGGTCAGTGCACAGTAACAGCCGGCCACACACAGTACAAGCTTGGTAAAAGCTGTTTGTAGCTTTACTTCCCAGGTCCAGCTCCCTTCCTTTTAGATTGCAGCCTTGAGACTACAATGTTTATTCACTGAATACACTATTAAGAAACTAACACGGCGATTAAATTATTAAAAGCACACACAACTCTAAACCTAATTATCATTCTTAAAACTTGCAGATTACATCCAATGATACTGCATTACAATCCTATCCCCCTTGCCTCCCCACTGCTGAGTATCAGGGTGCAAGCCTACCCCTCCTCACTCCACCCTCCCACACCAAGTTGTTTGGGCAGAGAGCTGACGGGGAGTCCAGCAGGGCTGTCCAAGGGGGTTCCCCCCAGTGTCCTGGTGGGTTCAGGTCTGCAGGTCAGCATCCCTACAGCGTGGAGGCGTTCACACTCCTACCATCAGAAGATCCCCCTCTGTTGTTCTTACCTTTCCCCATTTTTTCTATTTCTGGACCCACTTTTTCACTGCCCTTGTACTGTCCTTTCTCCACCCAAACTCCTCCCAAATAAACACTCTGCTTGTGTTAGCCTCCCACGCTACCACTAGCAGCAAGGCTACACACATACAATCCAAACTGCTCTATCCTTGTTAGTACTTCTCTAGAGCAACTAGTCCCTATAACCAAGATGCCATCCATGTAACCAGTCACTCCTCCTACACCTTCCAGCTCTCCGTTAGGAATGGGTCAGTTGTTGTTCCACCAGCTCGCTCCCTCTCCTGTAATCCCTTTCTTTAACAACCCTTGCATTACTATGTACAGTATTGCAGCCCCCTTCCTTACCGTTCTGATCCTGCTCCCATGCCCATACACTTAGAGTTGATCCCAAACTGATCATCTTTCTATGGTCCCTGGGCACATCTCCCTGCTCCACAGTTATTCTGTATATGTCAAGACCGGAGGTCGCCGCTTCCCTCCTCTGCTTTAACACCCCGATGAACACACATGCACACACGCACATTCCCACACACACAGGCTGCTGCCGCTTGGGCATTTGTCCGGGGCGTCCCCTCCCTGTTAGCTGTTAGAGGCTCACAGCCTTCTGAATTCCTGATCACCCGTCTCAGTACTTTTTCCATCATCTCAGCAGCAGGCGAGGCCATAATAATTGCCCCCGCCTCCCGTCAAGGCAACCCTATCGCCGTTACCACCCACTTAGCCTCTTCATTCTCAAAAGGACTACGCGGTCCCAAAGCCCTCCCGCACCAGCCATCCCCCCTTGCTGTTTTTTCCAAGCCTTCTCCTTTCGGGGCACCCCTCTCCCCATGCCGCACTTCTGGGCTGTTAAAGCCTTACCCCTCGCCCTATGGATTTTATCTTTTCGGCTACTCCCGGGGCCGGAGAGCTTCCCCACCGCCGGAGCTGCCGGCACCGCAGGGCAGGTCCGGCTCAGCCTCGGGCGGCCCCGCCGGCCCCTCCCGCCGCCGCCAGGTGGCGCCGGAGCCCTGCGGGAGCCGCCGCCGCCGGGGCCGCCCCGCTGCCGCCCGAGACCAGGCGAAGCGCACGCAGCACGAGCACCCTCTGAATTTGAAGAGAAGTGGGGATTTTGTCATGCCACGGGCCGTTCCAACCCCGGGATCCCAGGCGACAGTAATGCTATAGTAAGGCTAAAAATTTCAAGCATTAAAAACGTCCACGTTAAAGAGGATCAGCCCCGCGAAGCGGCGCCTGTGGCGATGCCTTTCCGGAAGGTCGTGGTGCTGCCCGCAGTTGTCAGGCATTAACTGACGTTCAGAAAGCAGTAAAGTCAGTCATTTATAAATAAACATCGCTGCATCCAACGCGCCATTTGACCCCTGTAAGTACACGGACTTGGTAAGTAGGAGGAGGTAACAGCCCGGCAGGGCCCCGGGTATGGCTGCCCGGACCCGTCCCGGCGCCTTTGTGCCCGGCACCGACCCGCCCGCCCAGTCAGGACCGCAAAAGAGCAACGCTGAGGTTTAAGACCATTTTTTATGTCTGGAGGAGGATCCTGCCCAGAAACGGCCCCGCCGGTGCAGGGTGAAACACCCATGACCGACCCGTCCTGTGAGAAGGGGACCCTCTCACCTCCCTCCCGGCGGAGGACGAGGGGCGGCAGAAGGAAGTAGCGGAGGGCGGCGGGACGCTGAGGCATTTCGGCGCCCGCGGGAAGGAGGCGGTGGCGGACTCCGGGGCCGCCCCTCTCCGCCCACTGCGGCCCGCCCAGGGCCTGCCCGCCCGCCCGCCCGGGACCGGCTCCGCAGCGGCGGCCGTAGCTGCAGCCGCCGCCGCCGCCCGTTGCAGCGCCGGCGCCGATGCCTCCTGCGGCGGCCCGGCAGGGAAGATGGCGCCGTCCCACGTCCTCAAGTGTTGCCAGAAGGTGCTGGCCTGGGTGCCCGTGGCCTTCATCGCCCTGGTCGTGGCCTGGTCCTACTACGCCTACGTGGTGGAGCTGTGTGTGTGTGAGTGGACGGGGAGGGTCGCGGGTGCCGGGCGCTGCCAACTGGGCGGGGAGAACCCCTCACCACTCGCCTCCTCCGGGGGCCTCTTCTCCCCTGCGCCCCGGCGGGGTTTCCTTTCCTTTCGCCCGCCTCAGGCTTTCCTTCAGGCGGGCGAGAGGTGACCCCCCCTCAGGCGCTTCCTCTGGGGCCGGTTTACCTGTTGTCCCCCCGCCTCTGGCGCCCTCCCGGGGCCGCGAGCGAGGACGGCGGGAGCCCGCCCGTAGGCGCCTCATGGCGGCGGGGTCCCGGCCCGGGATCGCCTGTGCAGAAGCGAGGGACGGGAGAGAGGAGGCCCAGGCTGGGGGTCCGGGGCACTTCATTTGGGGACGGGCCCCCTGGGGAGGCGGTGAGGGGCAGAGACCTCACGAGGTCTCCTTGGGGGTTGCCGGAGGCCTCGAGGGGTCTCTGCCCCTCCTGTCTCCCCGGGAGAAGTTTCCCCTCTGTATTTTTCTGCTGTTAATCCATCTTCCTGATGTATCAAATAAATCCTTGACTACCTTATGGGTGTATTTATTCCCCTCCCCTTCTAACTAAGAAGTCCAGTGTCATCAGAGCGTAATGAGACTGAAAACATCCCACTTAAGCGGGCAGGGGAAAAGATTTAGGGCTTATGAGGTTTTGTCAGGCTGCATCAAGGCTTTCTGGACAAGGGCTCAGCATTATGTAAATCTGACTTGCAGACAATGTCGGTCAGGATCATATTTACCCTTTTCTGTCTTCAGGTGGGAACTTCAGTTCAGGAGGATGTTGGCTTTCTGTGGGCAGGGTAAACAGCAGCACGGTGATGTGCAGATTTGTCAGACTTGGTAAAACTTGGAAGCAGCGTAGGAAAACTAAGGAACGCGTTGCTGAGCATTTGGCATGTTTTAAGTAAGGAAGCTGAAATGAAAAAAAAAAAAACAAACCAACCCCAAGAGTACAAAGAACTATTTTAAGCTACATATACGTCTACCTAGTGTCTGTAGGTCCTTGTAGTTCTCGCTGTTTGCGTAAAATGTGCTTTCATATCCGTAGCTAGAAATAAAAGGCTTGCATATACTTTACATGTAGGCAAACTTGTAAAGACATCCATCCATTAGAAATAAGCAGGACTTTTTTTCTGCAGGACTTAGGTTTTTGGATAACTTTTCTGAATGCCCATGGTATTTCACAGCCTTTTGTGTTAGCTTCATGTATGTGGACTGGAACATAAACCACAGGCAAAAAGTTACTTGGACGTAAAATAGTAGAAATACAGTTGTGAAATAATGCTTGTTGAGACGTTACGTGAAATGTTGACATGAGAGAGTTGCAAATATGTCAGTGTATCCAAACTTGCCAGATTGCTATGGTTTAGTAGTCTGTTTGTATGAGTAAATAGTACTGTTTTCTGGGAAAATCATGCTTAAAACTATAAACACTTGGAACCAAATTTTAGGCAATCTTTAATACTGGAGGTCTGAGGCATGGGTAATTGTTACAGTAGTCCTGAGTGGGGCTGTGTGAGGTTACAGACTCACATTTTACAGGTGTGATGTGAAGGTTTTCTGTACCCATTACAGTCTGACTGGTATGACAAAAGGCAGATTAGAGCTATGCGTTTCTTCGCTTAAGCAAAGAACAAAAACTTAGAGATGAAGAGACTTGCCCAGGGTTGCACAGGTGGTCTCTGGCTGAATTGGGAACAGAACCTTGACCTCCCAAGTCCCAGCTCTGTGTCTTGATCACAGAGTGGGTCAGGGCTGTGCTGGTGAATAATTTCTCCTTCGCAGGCATAGAGAAGCTGCAAAGAGCCCTTCTGAGTTCATTAGGGTTTCATTTGTGTGAAAATTATTGAAAGGGTTGGCTCATGTTTATGCGAGAACTTTCACATCTATAAATCTGGTTTCTAGACATCTGGCACATTTTGCTCACAAATCAGCTTTATTCTTAACGTCTGCACATACAGAATATTAAGAAAAAGTCATTTAATAAGAAAATTACTTACTGATTTTTATTGCTGTCACTGAATTTTACAGTCTAAATCTGTCTAAATCATACTTGGTGACCAAGGATTTTATTTTTCTGTGATTTTTTTTTTTTTTCCTCTTGTGGGTTTTGGTTTTTGGGTTGGTTTGTTTTTAAGCTGTTGAGTTTTGTTTACACTCTTGATAAAAGGTCATCTCATCAAGGGAGAGGAAAGGGGTTTTTGTGTTTGGGGTTTTTTTGGTGTGGTGTTTGTTTTTTTTTTCTTTGTGTGCTTTTCTTTTACAGTGCAGTTGAGTTCAAACTGGCATAGGGAGGATTTATAGCGAAATACAGGATTTTCTGTTTCCTTTGGCAGGTATGTTTACTTTCTCCCAGTGCTCCTTACGTTTTTTTTTGTTTGAGAACCACTGCACTGTGTACTATGAAGAAGAGCAAGGATGTGCCTTTAGCACACTGCTAATGAATGAGGTGACGCTGGTCTCTGCAGATGTTCACATACGGCAGGTGCAGAAGCAGGGCTTATGGCTTGTTGCACTTCTGTGGCTTTGGCAAAGGGCACAATATGCAGCTGATGTATGCCTGGGTACAGGAAAGACAGATGGAGGAAGGGAAGCTTTAGAAAAGAGGAGACAATAGCAAATTTCAAGTAAATACTGAGTGTAAAAGAGAAATTGAAACCCCACAGACACCAGTGTTTTCTCAAAGGTTATTCTTAAAGATTAGATAATTGTTAAGATGTGAAGCTAACAAGGAAACAGGAAGAGAGAAAGCCTTCATTCCCCCAACTATTTCTTCTTCCTGTTTTGTTTCTTCTCCTTGTAGTCCCTGCTTATGTATTAAAGGTTAAACATATGTATGCAGTTAGTAGATCAAGTGGGAAGCCAAGCTTAATGTAGTATCATAAATATTCCTAATAATCAGTGTAGAAGATGGTACAGTAAAGTTGGGGCTGCTTCTTTCATCACATCACCCTTTTCCTTTCAGTTTTGCTTCACTGTGCCGCTTGCCCCACCCTCCTCTGCTGGGGTGCTCACATGTTGCTCAATGTCTTGCTTTTGGTGTCTGATGGACTCAGTCTTACTCTGTAATTCACTGCTAGTATGTATTTACTTGGTTATGCCTCTTCTATAACCCTAAATTATGTTACTTACATACCGGCTGTGAACACTGAGGAGGGCTGGTGTGGATAAGATGAAAGGACATTCATGAGCTAGTCTATTGTTTTCCTCCCATGGAATCTGCCAGCATCGTTGTGTATCTCTGAAGCATTGACGTTGTATGCTGGTGAATACTGGCTTATTTAGTGGTCTGTTGCTGTGTAGTTGTGATCTATCAGGTAAATTAGCTATTAAGCTAATTGCAAAGGTGAAAACAGCCGCTTCTCACCAAATGCGTAGAAGTTGAGGGAATGTCAGCAGAGTGGAAAAAAATCTGTGAACACGTGTAACTGAAGGAACTGCAAAAGACTCAAGGCAACATCTCAATCATATTTTTTTTAATGTTTTGAAGTAGAAGAACATGAACGAACACTTTCTTACTAGATTATTTCTTCTTTTCACATATAACTTGCCCAGAGTTCTGTTTGCAAGAAAGCAAACCTAGAAATACATAAGGGATGTTGTAAAACAGCTTTTCATTAGTTTAAAACCACTTCATGTGTTCTTTCTTGTTATCAAAACATGTTTTGCTTTTAACATTGCTTTTGTAAACAGTGGCTGTATTATGCTGTTAGTGAATTGAACTGATTGTGTCTGCTTACCACATCCCTGAGAAGCTCAGAATGAGTGGAGCTCTTCTGTCGTGGTTTGTTTGCACTTAGGGCTGACTTGTATCTTATTACCTATCCCAAACGTTTTTGTAGGTGATCGGCTGTAATACAGACTGGCTAGAGGATGGTCAGAAGACACTGTTTTGACACATGTAGTAGGAGTTGGTGGGTGAAGCCAGCTTGTTTCCTACAGGCAACCCTTTTGCTAAAACACCAGCAGAATTTGGTAGTACAGTCTGCACTGAGAAAAAGAAAAAGAAGTTACCTTTGGCTGAGTCGTCTGCAGATCGTAACTGAGGTGTATTGGCTGGTTTTATTTAAAAAAAAAAAAAAAAATTAACAATCTTGTTCAGGTTAGGGTTTTACTTCTATAGCGAGAACTATATGTTCTGAAAAGCGCAGTCCTGGCTCTTCTCCTGGGCCGAGAGTTGTAAGGAGAGTGATTTGTTTTATGGATTTACTAGTCTTGTAAATGAATGAGTGTTTTCATGCCTCAAACTCCGCAAAGTATGGAAAAATGTGATTTTGAAAGCTACAGGAGTAACTAGTTGTGTGTTCTTTTCAGAGCATCTACTTGCAGAAAGGTTTGCTTTTTTTAATACAGTGTAATGTCTAATGTGTCTAAAATCCTGGCAAACAAAGCAGTTTGTAATTTAGAATACATAACTTCATGTTAATGATACAAATTGAACTCCTCACTGTTCCAGGAGACTGCAATAGCTCTTGTCAGCAGGGAGATAGCTCTGATTTCCTCAAAGCACAGTCCACATGAGAAGCACATGGTGATCTGTTGTAATGTTCCCATTTGAAAAGTCTGTTGCATAAACAGAGAGAAGGTAATTCCATCTGCCCCCTCCAGAAGAAATCTCTAATGAAAATGCTAATGCAGTGGCTATCAAACAATGGCAAGGTGATATTAACAGCAGTGTGTCAGTAACTTCTGATTTCCAACTACAGAAAAAGCTAAAGTATCAGCACTGAAGTACAACATTTGCATGTTAAGCATGCAAAAGGCATTCCCATAGCAAAAGAGGGTTACCTTTCAAGAAAAGGAACAGCAAATTAAATGGGTTAGATTATTAGTAACAGTTAACTGTTTATGTGCCTCTCATGAATTTCAGAATAAAGAAGTTGAACTGCTTTGGATGCACTTAGTTGTGTTGTAGTGTCTCGGCTCAAGCGTGCATATTACCATCTTAAATGAGAAGCTTTTTTGTTATTATAAATAAGTAGAATTTCTGTTGAGGTGCTCAGACTGGATACATATGTATTGGAAAACTGGACACTCGGCTTGAGTAGAAAAATTATCTATCTTCTTATATGGTGCTTTGCACTGTATTGGTCATATTAGTTTATAAGGACGGGTGGGCATGTGCCCTTTATATGGCATGAAATCTGCTCTCTTGGCAGTCCTCTAATGAAAAATGTTCCAAGAGCAACAGAACTAGTCAGCCTGCTTTCTTGGGGAGTTGTCTTGTGTCTACTCTTCCTACTCTTCTGCCAGTGGAAGGACTCCATCCCCCTTCTCCCTCCCAGCCCTCTATCTGCAGTGCCCGCCCCAGCCCTCCATCGTCAGTTTTCCCCTAAAGCTGCTAAACCATTCCTGACAGCTCTGCAGTAGGTGGCATCTTTCCTTGACCCCTAGTTACCATTTGGTAAAAAAGTGTGGTGCGGTGGCCAGTTTGGTGTTGCTTAGCTTGCCAGGGGGCCAGGCAGAAAATGAGCGCCTGAGCTCAGAGCAGCTATTTCCTAACAGGGAGCGTGTGCTTGTGTTTTCTACCCATGCAACAGCTTTGGTGAAACTTACTGGCATATGCTTAGTGTGAGACCTCCACCAAGCTTCAAAACTTGGCTGAAACTGGTCCATGGGCAGGATGGCTTTGGAGTAGGGGAGAGAAAGGGCTTAGGTAAAGCAGGGAGCTGAGCACAAGTATCTGAGCCAAAGCAGGGACTCTGCTTGTGGTGTTACTCTTTTATTGTAGCTGTGATCACTCATTGCTGCAGAGATTCCTGATTGCCTTTTAGATGTGGACTATAAAGCTTTTGTTCTTGGTTTGAAAGGGCTTAGATAGTATGAGTATTTAAGGTTATGAAAAATAACTTCTCTCAAATTTTTCTCTGGTAACAACAGTAGTAGCTTTCTGTATGCCTTTAGAGTTACAGCAGTGAACTAAAAAGTCACTTTAAGCAGGGGTTTTACATTACTTCACTTACTGGTCTCCCACTTTTCCTACAAGACGCTCTGGGTAAAAGGACCAGAATTTCAAGTGTATGTTTTCAGTAGACATTATTTTGAGGTTGTTGACACTCTGCATACTATGAACTTGAGGATCTACTGTCTATTGAAATTTAAGTAATTAAAACTGTTCTCTAGCAGCTCATATTTTTATGAGTTAATGTCGACGTGCTTTCCATAATCAAAGAGTTTACAGTGTTACAAAGATGGGTATCTGAGCTGAGTTCTCGTACACCTGCAGCAGGTGAAACACTTGGATGGCACTGTACCTGCTTTTACTTTTGGAACTTGAGACTGCCTGTGATGGAAAATGGGAGTAGAAGTCCTAGTTGTCTGTCTAAAATTGTGCCTGTAAATACTGAGGGTTCATTTTTCACCCATTCAATATATCAGTGTTTATCCAACTCTTTGTTCAACAGTCTCCTACAACTGGTAAGAGTTTATGCTGAACGTGTACTTTCCTTACAAGTGTTATAAACTATAGGTTCCTGGGTTTCCTGAAACAGCTTTTATGGAGTTTTCAACTCAGTCGTTAACTCCTCCCCACCCAGTGCATATTCTTACTGTAACAGGACAAGAGTATCCATTTTTCTTTCATTAGTATGTATGAAATTTAGTAGAAACATTTGAGAAGTAACCACAGGCCACTTTTCTGTGTGAGCTGAATCTCCACCAAGGTGAGTCAGGTATAAAAGGGATAATGAGACCACAACAAATGCATTTGCTCTTTTAGCCACTTGCCCAATATTATCTCCTTCTGCTGTCACTAAATTGTTTCCTGTAGGATGTGCTTAACTCCTCCTATCCTCGGTCAATAAAAAACCCCAGACTTTTCCCCCTCTTCTGCTCCCCCCCTCCCTCCCCCAATCCTCAGTAGAGTGCCTCCTACGTAACCTTTGACTGTCTTCTCTTATCTGTGCTAAAAATCAAGTTCCTCCTCTGCAGCATTTCAAGCCTCTGCTTTTCCTTTTTTTTTGAAAGACCAAATGGCTCATCCGTTCCTTATTCATGTTCCCTTTTGACTATTAAAATTGTCTTACAAGATTGTTGAAGAGAACTGGATCACAAGAACAGCATGCTTTGCCTTTGCAGTTTCTGCAGCGCTTTCTCTGATGCTATATATGGTGCAGCATTGTCTTAAATGTGAAGCACGGAACCATTTTAATCATATGATTTACAGAGAGATCAAGTGAGGGTTTTTTGCAGGGTTTTTTTGTTTGTGGTATTTCAGTTGTGCATCCTGATGTGTGTTTGTCTCCAGAGTGGGGAATTCTTATGCATCTATTGTGAAGCGCTAAGCAGGGAGATAGTTCTTTTTTCTTTTTTTTTTTTTTAGCCTATTTGGGACAAAAATTTTAGAGATGGAAGTAATAATTCATCTGGAATTAGGCAAGCTGCCACTGCAGAGAGAATGAAACAAAATTTAGATTAAATCTAAGTAACCTTGAGAGGAACAGACGTGATTTGTTTGAAGCAACCTAAACAGACAGTTATTTTATAAGCTGGTTTGCAGTTATCTGTGGTAGACTTAAAACTTACGAAGTGCCTTGGCTACTGTCTTGTCATAGTGTGAATGCAGAGAACCTGTTACTGTACCATTCTTCTTGACGAGTAGTCATTGCTTTTAGGTTTGTCAAGTTTGGTTCTTTTTTTATAGTGTCCAGAAAAGGATGCAAGTTGTACATAGGATTTTTGTGGGGATCTTTTGTGTGTATATTTTTATCAGTTTAATTTATTGCTCCTTAAGTGTCATGGTTTGTTTGTTTTTTAAATAATTATATATATAAAAAAAAGCTTGAGTTCAGCCTAGTAATTGCATAGAGAGAGATTACTTGCTGTGTTGCAGGGTAGATATCTGCTGAGATAAAGCTAAAGCAGCAACTGATGCAGAGGGTAGGCTTGAACTTTTTAGTAAGTCATAATTTAGACAAAGGGAAGCTTAAAGACCACTGAGCACTAGATTCAGTCATTTTCTCTCTTTGTGTGGCTTTTTTCTATTGACATTCTCAAACTTGTAAAGATCCTATGTTTCTCCCTTCTTCCCACACTTGCAGAGCCACTTGGGAAATGCTATTACCAAGGAGCCGTTAGGGGTGGAAACAGGGATCTGTTTGCGAGCAGAAATGACTGTCTGGGAGAGCTGTTAGGCACATACAGGGCATCAGGAGCTGTGCTGCCATGCCTCAGCTGCCTGCTTTTGTGATATTCTCCTTTCCTACTGTGTGACAGTGCTCTCCTCTTGCTGCATGGCTTCTCTGGAGTCTTTAGGCAAGTGGCTGCACTTCCTGATCTCATCCTGGTTTATGTTTCTGTGTGGCTTCTCAGGAGGCAGCAGGTTTAAGGGTCTGGGTCACCTCGCACTTAGTTGTAGATGTTTAGAAGTAATCACTTTCCTCATCTAACTTTCCGTAACTCTGTGTCATTCCTGACTTATGTGTTAAACCAGTGGCAATGATTTCTTGTTCTTCACAAACATTATTTTCCACCAGCGTACCACTCTCCAGTACTTCACCTGCAAACGCAGATGTTCTTGCAACTATATTATGAAACATGATATCCTAGGAAGATGACAGCAAAAGTTAATTCTCTTGGTAGGTGTCATGTATACATCAAACTCTACTCGTTTCTTGCTAGGCAGTTTGCCAGTCCTCCTGTGTTACATCCAGTGCTTTGCCATGGGAGCCCTAATGCATCTCTGAGGTGTAGTAGGCAGTACTGTTTCTCCCCTTGGCACACATTGCATTAGGATTTATGATATTTCAGCTGACCTTTTTGCAGAGTCCCAAGTTAATGCTTTCCAAGAATATGTGGTAAACTGTCAGCAGGCAGATGAGGTCTGGGGATTTTATTTATTTATTTATTGGAAGCAATATTTACTGAATGAGAGCTATATGGATGATACGCTATGCTCTTTTGTATGCTTACCTCTCTGTTTACTCTGCAGTACTTTCTAAGTCTTAGTATAAATTTTCTGGAGTATCCAAAAATCCCTTTGCAGTGGCTTGTGCAGTCTTTGTGCTGTCACTTTTTCATGTTCCTAAGTGATCTGGTAGTTAAATGAGACCTGGTGCAACAAAAACATGTCCTTCTGATCCTGTTCTCTAGCCAAAACTTTCTGTCCTGTTATCCCTGATGTTTTTTCCCCTCTGCAGCACCTGGATCTTTTGTTATGTTCCTGGGGAGTCGCTGGTTATTTCTTCCTTTCTCCAATAAACTAGAGGAAGTAGCTTTAGCTACAGTCAAGGTTTGCCCCAAAATATTTCAGTCCAAGTAAGGTTTAATGAGTGACATTTTGTTTTGCAAGAAGAACAAGCAGCAAAGGTTCCAGCATCAAAAGATGGCAGCATTTGTTATCAACCAATTTGATAAGCCATATGTGGACAGATTCTCTAAATCACCATGAGAAGTCTTTGAACCTTTATTCCATAAATATTTTAATAATAAAAATAATAAAGTATTAAATATTTATTAATATTTACAAGTCCGGTATGTTGAAGACATGAATTCCCCACCATTAAACTTTCCCACAACTAATAGACATGTTTTTAAATGACATGTTTTTCAAAAGAAAACTTCCTTAAAGGGCTCTATTCAAAAGCTTGGCTTACTAATATCTTGATGGGAGTTCATGTAAATTACATTACTGGCTGCTATGTTGTTAATGTGTTGCTGGCAGAAAATTAGCTCTTCTCATCATAGGTAGTTCCATATTTAATCTCAGGTGGCAAATACCCATCAAACCTGACCAATGCCACAAAAAAACTGAACTTAAAACTTCATTTGAGGAATCCAGTGACCTAATGCATGAGAGGACGTCAGCGTGCTGGGCAGTTTGATTTCTCCCATTACCTGATGAACTTGGCAGCAGCAAAATCCTTCTCTTGGAAAACAGAGTGCTAATGCTTTGTAATGAGATTTACAAGGAGATTTTTATCTGCTGAGTTTTGCAAGGAGATTTTATCCTAATATTTGAGGAAGCACTTGTTGCAAGCAGGGTCAGTAAGTAAGTAAGGAGACAACTGATTTTTGGAAGAGTCCGAAGCCAAACGCAAAGAAGGGTACCTGATTAACGAAGTGGATCCCTACCATCTGCTGACGGTTCTCACCACTGGGCAATGGTTCATGTCTGCAGGTCACAGCAGCTGTGTCTGGAACTTTTGTTCGCCAGGAACTGACACCTCTGCTCTCCTGCCGTCATACCTCACAGCTGTGTGGAATAGCTAAATAAAGACTGTCGCTCTATTTTCATCTGTCTAGAGTAGAAGTAAATGGATTTACTAGTAGCGTCCTGAGCCATAAGACACTCAGCTTTGAGTGACCTTAATATTCAAGGCAGGTATTGACTGGCAGTCACAACTATGAATTAGTGAAGAGTGTTCTTTTTTTGAAAAGAAATGGTAACTCCTTAATTACCTGAAAAATTCTGTTACGAGAATGAATTGTATGTTGTTGGTTTTTGGTTGGGTGGGTTTTTTGTTTGTTTTGGTTTTTTACTTTAAATATATTGATGGTTTCTCGTATTACCTGCAGAACACCTAATCTTGTGCAGGGTGTATAAGACAACCCTGTACAACATATGATACTAGCACTCTGTCAACATCAGCTGATTATCCTGTTTGTCTCTCCTATCTCTTGCAAGTGTCGTAGTAGTGTCTTAACTACAGAACCAGTGGAGTTACTCCTAACACAAAAAGCCCTTTGAGGTATACAGATACTTGAGTGACGTGTTACTATGAGCTTGATCTGGCCAGCCTGAGTGTAAATACCCCTCCTTCAAATGTAAATGTAATTAATTAGTGGTGTGGACATAAGCTAGCTCCACTCAGATGCTTCTGAGTTTCCATGCCTTTCTGCCGATTCTGTTTTTTCCTATTCCCCGATGTGCCAGAGAGCACAGCTCACTGACTCGTGCAAGTAAGAGCTCTCTTTGTCTTTCGAGAAGAAACCAGGCTTTCTTTTGGCTGTGTCTGATAGCTTAAAGGCAATACTGGAAACAATTTATATGCAGCACTTCCAAACTACTGAGCGATAAAGCTGTTATTGTTATGATAAAGTAGAATTTTTGGGAAAGAACTGAATGAAGAAAGTCCAGTAATTTGAGTAAGTAGCTGAGGAAAGCATGTAGAAGTAATGCTAGGGTTTAAAATCCATCAAAATGCAAACAGAATGAGCAGTGGCAATAGTGATTAAATAGCTGAAGAAAATCAAGTTACATTAGGTTTCTTTGGGCAATTATGGTAAATTGAAAGTGAATAGTGCTTCTCAAGGAATAGGACTTTTCAGGGACAACAAACCTGGTATGTTGCTGCAGCTGAATGCCAACTTCATATGCAGAAAAAGCCTTTAGTTATTTGGGCTGATACATCTCTTAATACATTATGGTTCTTAGTGCGGGCACAAGTGTGGGGCTGTGAGGTTAAAACCTGGCAACACTTCCTCCTGCATGCTAACCAAGTGTAACTCTTGGTTTTGAAATCATTTAAAACGTGCAGACACCCTCGGTGAGAAGACCATTAGGAGACCTTTGGTATAACTTTCAAGAATATTTTGTAGAGGCAGAGGTAAGGAGCCTGTAGGATTTTGTGGGTTACAGAAGTCAGCTGCCTTTGTAGCTGTGTTTCTGAACTGTGTCAGTGGTAGCACAGAATTTACTGTTTCCAGAATATATGGCAGAAATCTTTTCAGTTGTCATAGCTTAATCCATTGCTAAATGTAACTCAGTACCCAAAAAGTATCTTGCATTGATTATGCTAATTTCTGCTGTAGCCCTGTTTGTATTTATGCACATACTCTCTGCATTGAGGCTGAAAAGACCTTGGCTAAATGAAAAACTCCTTTATTATTGTCATAAGAGAATGTTTTCTGGGCAGCAAGCCTCTGGCTGCTCTAAATTACTTGTTACAGTGAAAGAATTGTGTCAATATTGTTTTAAACATACAACCAATCATAACGATGGCTGGTAACAAATAACAAAAAAGGTCTGTAGTGCAGCTTGAACTGCCTTATTTGAAATATTAATTCGTTTTACCTATCCATGTGATAATGCTTCTCTGAATCCTGTAGCAATGGGCATGGCGATTGTAAACATACAAAATCTGGTGGCCATAAACAACAGAGCATCCCCCCTTGCAGCAAGGTGTCTCTTCCCTGGCTGCATTTTCTTCCTCCTTTCTCCTCCCACCCCAGATTTCTCCCCCCACACACACTCCCTGCAGTGCCTTTGAAGGCATCATCTTGTGATCACTTGAAGTCGCAAAGTAGCTCACTCAAGTGATGTTGCTGTGCACAGTGTGTGAGGAGTTTGGGCTCTAGCTCATGTGCTTGTGGAAACGGCTGCACTGCTTTAAGGCATCGGTGGCCCTGCCAGGGTTTCTTTTCCCTCTCATGACTGACTGTGCATAACCCAGAACAGCGAGAGGCCATTCATTGCTGCTCACCTTCATCACTGTAATTCCCTGCTGTTTGTTGTCACTCAAACTTGCCTTCACAGGTAGCTCAAACCTGACCTGAAGTGTCTGGGAAGGCAAGTGCTCACTTTTACTATGTTTGTCTGCCATAGGGGAGTGAGTAGATGGTTAAGAGGGGTAACTTCATACACCCCTGCAGCAAGAGTTGTCCGCCACAGGTCGTGCCTCTGAGATAACCATTGTGTTAGACCTGGGCAATGGTGCCCCCATGCTGCAGAGCAGCCCCAGGCAGTGCTACCGCTGGGGCATGCAGTATGGCAATGTGTGCTTCTTCATACCAGCACAGCACAAAGGCCTGTGGAGCCACCTCTCCCGCCTCACCATTCTATAAAATATTACTTTCTGAATGACCTAGCAGTGCACTGGGGGGAAACCTGTGTCCTATTCCTGGAGATCTGGAGTGAAAAAATACATCAATCTAGCACCATATGAAGATAAAACAATTCTAGTTCGTATGGCTCAAATTTCTGCAGAAGACATTCATTCCAGCTGGTGGCAAGTCATGTGTGCAATTCCTGGGCCCCCATAGCCTTTCGGCAGGGACCTGGCAGCATCTTCCTGCGTTGGCTTTTGGCTACATGATGCTGTCAACTCGGTTGTCTTGAGTCATTTGTCTAAAAACAACTCCCTGCTGCTTAGGGAGGAAAGCACCTAGTGGGTGCCTGCCAGTCAGGAAGTAAGAAATAGCTCAGTGTGGAAAGGTCACAGAATTACGGCTTTTAGGGAACAGTGAAGTGGTGCTAAGGTCTTTGTGCTCTGGTGCTGCCCTGTAACAGAAGTCAAATGAGTATTTGCTCAAGGAAATTCACTCATTGCCTGTCCCACTTGTGTCAGTAATGTTTCTACCATCTTCTTGTGAGTGATTAAGGTCTGCATTTGCAAATAGGAATTACGTTACCATAAATCTCAGTTACACTTTCAATTAAATGCCATTCTCTGAACAAATGAAAAACTTGGGATAATGTCAGTGGTGCTTGCCTTTGCAGATAGGGTAGTGCCCATGGGGAGTTTCTGTTGAGTTTCAGTACTGGTAAGTTCTGGAAATATATATGTGTGTGTGTGTATGCATGCATATATATATTTTAACCCTTTTCCTTAAAAACTGAGAAAAGCTAAGGCTGTACATCTGGTGAAGGGATGCAATTGCACATTTATCACTCACTCTTCCCACCCATGAGGAATGTCAGCCAAAATGTGAATGTTACTCTTGAAATTTGTGGAAAGGCTGTAACACCCGAAGTATGACTCCTGCTGGGAGCCATCATGGGAGGGGACAGGGGGAAATAAACATAGTACATCAGTAACAAGATCAGTTCTTTTCCTTTTCTATACTTACACGTTAGTTGCAGTTGAATTCCTTGCTCTGCAAGGCGCATATCTGGCTTTGATTGGAATATGCCTTTTAGGGGAGTAGGGAGATGTGGTGTGTGGGTTTTGTAGAGTGGTGGGGTTTTTTTTTTCTTCCAAGGTTGAAGGCAAATGTATCTTCTTTTAGCGTGCCTCTTGCAAGGTTTTGGCAGATCATTCCACCTCTTTGCCTTAGAATAGAGAAATTTGGGGTTCTTCCTATTATGCAGTGATTTGGAAGGTGCTTGAACACTTCATAGCAATCCTGAAAATAAGCCTGAAACTGAAAGCAAACCAGCTCCCTAAACATACTTGTTCTTCCAAGATGTTCTGGGAGGTTTCCTTGAAGCAGCTTTAAAAATTCTCCAAAGCTTTCTCTTTCTGAAACTTGCACCTCTGTCAGTTCGTACTCCAAGAAGAATGCTTCCAACAAATGACATTTTCCCCCCAGTCTCATTTGTTAGCCAACTAATGATGTTCCTATGTCTGCAGGATTGTTTCCTGTGATAATATATAGGCTTCTGCCTCTTTCATTCCTGTGACACAGGTGAGATGAAAGATAACAGACAACAATGTAAGGAAGAGTATCTAGAAAGAGGTTTAACAAACAACTGGGGTCATGAAGGAAAAAGTGTCTTTGTTGCCAGGGGTGATGCTAGGTGTCTAAATCAAAACTAAGACAACTTTTTGCTCTGTTAAAGTCAAACCTGGAATTTCTGTTTGTCCTCTAAGCTGAACAAGTTAAAAGTACATTTGAATCCAGCCTAATAAAAGGCTGTATCATGTATTTTGGAGGTAGTATTCTGTAGAAAGTGAAACCACATACTTAGTTTTGTGTGCTTCATATTGCAGTGACCCCAAGGCATTGGGAGGTCCAATGTGTAAGCTGCCTAGTGGCGCAGGATCGGCTAGCGGAGGGTATTGGGCCTGTACGTCCCTGGACAAGCTGCAGCAGCATGACGTTCAGTGTAGGCGCATTTACCTCTCTTCACAGGCAGGCTTTGCTGAGCTCCTTCCTTAGACGTGCTGATTTTGGAAACCCTGAGGTAGCCAAGGTAAAGCTCTGCGCTGCAGTCAGTCAGACAGGGCTCATTCACTGTGTTTGACTTGCTCAGTGCTGTAACACTGAGACGTTGAATCCTTTGAAATTATGAGACCATTGTGGAAACTCACTGTGTGCATGAGCATGCGAGTGCCTGCTTCTAAGCTCTTTGCAATGAAGTGAACTGCAGCTTTCACTGTCTAGTCATATTTTTTTATCCTTCCCTAGCAATATCTTGCTAGAACTTTTTAAGTGTGATCGAGAATTAGAAACTTAATATTAAGAAGCCAATCCTAAGAATATTTTTGCTCTTATTTTTCCTTTTGTAGCTGAGCAGTAGACTGATATGGGGATCTATTTTAAAATCCTCAAAAGAACAATGCTTTCATTTCTGAAATACGGACAGGTTTGTGTTGACTGCAGTGCTGAAGGCACTAACTTGTGCTGATGCATCTAGTCTACTGTATAGTGCTGTTGCATCCTGAGGTTAACATATAAATCATATACAGTGCTTATTTTATTAAAAAAAAATCAGTAAGCAAAAAGGCAGCGCTGCTTTTTCCCCCATCCCAACCCCCAAACAAGAAACCATGTTTTACAAATGTTTAAAGTGAAAATGCTATTAATTTAGCCAAAGCTGATGGCAATATCTAAGTAGTTAGAAGCAGCAAAGGAAAAAAGCAATAGAGAGCTAAGCTTGTAACTTAAAGCTTTACAGGCCAGAGACACACAATGGTAATGGCTTGTTCTGTGGTTTTTTCCTGAACCGGAGTCCAAAAGCTAGAATTGATTTCTTGATGGTATAAAGCTGCTTGTTACATTGCCAGCCTAGCAAATACTTAAAGGTCTGTTTTATGTAAAGATTAAACATTAACTTATTTAAAGGAAGGCTTCGCTTTGTAGTATAAAGATCCTGTAAAACTGTTGATTTGCCATTTGCTGAGTGAATTTGGACAAGTAGTAGGATTGTTGTTCATTTAATCTATCTAACAATGGGAATAACAACGGTGAAAGGGATAGAAACAGAAACACTGAACTTGCATGAACTTCTGAGGCAGAAGAGAACTGGCCATCTTTTATTTTTATTTCATTTGAGGATGATAAGACAGGATGAAAATCACAAGTGTTTCAGTGTTGGCTTTTACCTCAAACTGTAGGAGTTTGCCAAACTAAAATTGTTCTGCACAGTCTAATAACTGCATTCTGACCTAAGGGACCTAGGTACAAAAGAGGAAAATTATCTTCCTGGTGCTGTGAAGCTTTAATTAATTTTTATGAAGTTTATTTAGGGATCTTTTTGATGAAGTCTTACAGGTGATATAATCTTCAGCTTTTTTTCTGCGTGTAAAGACTGTTCATTATTTTGAGTCTTCAAACATCAAATTTGGCTCACAATTTTGTTTTGTACTGAAAGCAGAAATGAGGCTACAGATTGTGGAGTGCTTTAACCAGAATTACTTACAAAAAATTTCCCGTAGTTTTATAGATTATGATGTTCTCCCATCCTGTTAGAGGATAATTAAGAACTTTTTTATATTTCTTGTCTAGGGAAACAGTGTCAAACGGTGTCAAACGTGTTTCCCACAGCATTCTCCTAGAGAAGCTGGCGGCTCATGGCTTGGACGGGTATACTCTTTGCTGGGTAAAAAAATGGCTGGATGGCTGGGCTCAAAGAGTGGTGGTGAATGGAGTTAAATCCAGTTGGCAGCCGGTCATGAGCGGTGTTCCCCAGGGCTCAGTTTTGGGGCCAGTTCTGTTCAATGTCTTTATCAATGATCTGGATGAGGGGATCTAGTGCACCCTCAGTCAGTTTGCAGAGGACACCAAGTTGGGCAGGAGTGTTGATCTGCTCCAGGGTAGGAAGTCTGTGCAGAGGGACCTGGACAGGCTGGATCGATGGGCCCAGGACAACTGTATGAGGTTCAACAAGGCCAAGTGCCGGGTCCTGCACTTCGGCCACAACAACCCCATGCAGCACTACAGGCTTGGGGAAGAGTGGCTGGAAAGCTGCCTGTCGGAAAAGGACCTGGGGGTGTTGGTTGACAGCTGGCTGAATATGAGCCGGCAGTGTGCCAGATGGCCAAGAAGGCCAACAGCATCCTGGCCTGTATCAGAACTAGTGTGGCCAGCAGGAGTAGGGAAGTGATCGTGCCCCTGTACTCGGCACTGGTGAGGCCGCACCTCGACTACTGTGTTCAGTTTTGGGCCCCTCACTACAAGAAGGACATTGAGGTGCTGGAGCGTGTCCAGAGAAGGACAACGAGGCTGGTGAGGGGTCTGGAGAACAAGTCTGATGAGGAGCGGCTGAGGGAACTGGGGCTGTTTAGCCTGGAGAAAAGGAGGCTGAGGGGAGACCTCATCGCTCTCTACAAGTCCCTGAAAGGAGGTTGTAGCGAGGTGGGTGTCGGTCCATTCTCCCAAGTAACAAGCAATAGGACGAGAGGAAACGGCCTCAAGTTGCGCCAGGGGAGGTTTAGATTGGATGTGAGGAAAAATTTCTTCACCGAAAGGGTTATCAAGCATTGGAACAGGCTGCCCAGGGAAGTGGTTGAGTCACCATCCCTGGAGGTATTTAAAAGACGTGTAGATGTGGTGCTTAGGGACATGGTTTAGTGGTGGACTTGGCAGTGTTAGGTTAACGGTTGGACTTGATGATCTTAAAGGTCTTTTCCAACCTAAATAATTCTCTGATTCTATGTTTGTCCAGCTGTGTGCAAAGGTGTTTACTTAAGATATATGAGGAGCCAAAGACAAAGCATAATCTAAAGTACTTTTAGTATTTTTTTAAGTTGAGCAAACAACCCTACTCAGCAAGCTTGTTTTAATTTTCACCTTTTTAATGATTTTATCTTCTCCTTGTGTTGTTGAAAAAGTTTTAACTGGAGAAATAACACATTAGTAAAATTTCAAGCAAAAACTCATAGGATTCGCTTTAAAAATAATGCAACTTCTGTAGCATGCAGTGAAGTAGTACCGAGACTGTATTGTGACACAGCTGGACCTGTTCTTATATTTACATGCATACTTTGCAGGTAATTGTGTGCTTCAGGTCTGGTTTTCTGTGTGGATTAGTTTTCTGTGTGGATTGTGTCCCTGTTTCAGACAGAAACATGGGAGGAGGATGTGCAAGTATGCATAACTAAAGTGAAATTAAGCTGTCCTTTAGGATTGACCTCCTTTAGTTTGAAGCCAACCTTGTTCTATTCTAAATTCTTCCTTCTTTAGGTGGAAGGAACCAGAACCTTTTCAATTAACTTTGTAGAGGCTTCCATGGACAGATAGAGGCTGCCGAGTGGATATTTTAAGGAAGGGGGAGGGGGAGACAGAAGAAAAAAATAAAACCACCACCAAACAAAAAACACGTATCTGAACAAAAAGGGGTCATCTATACAATAGATATCACCTCATTATGTCTCTTGTTGACTATAAAAAGAGGAATGGTTGCATAGTATATTTGCAGACCCTTTTACTATAGATATCTGCTGTTAAGTGAGACACGTGCCACCTCTGTGACCAAAGTAAGTCTTCAGAAGGAAGTCTGCAATGCATACTGAAGCCCTGCAGATGTAAGACTCTAGTGTGCATCAGGAAAAACCTCTTTTGAACTGGCACACAGACTGATGACTGTCGAAATGTCAGAGCTGAGAGAGAGGAGACAATGTGGAGTAAGGTGAACTGCAGTAGGCAGGGTGTGCTCTGTTAACCTTTTGCTCATGCTGATGACCAGAAGCTTAAATTTGCTGTATAAGATAGAGTCGAGAAAATATCCTTTCCTCATTGAATTTCAGGAATTCAGTGTCTAAGGAAGAGATCCAGCAAGGGGAATGATAAGAACAAAGTGACCCAATAAGTACAGCAGCTCTCTGTTCAGCATCTTACCTGAACTGATGAATGAAGTGTGAAGGTTTTGGAGAAGCCTGAGGGCAGGAGAATGTACTAGTCAGGCAGTATACAAGATAGATTTGAACAACAGAATTTGCTGTTGGGATACAAGGAGATGAGGATGTGGGAGAGAAGGAAGTGGAGAGGTTTTAACTATGCCTGAAGAATTCAGGTCAGGGGAAAAAAGTCAAAAATAGCATTTGACGGGAAGAGAGAAGTGGTGGGAAAAAAAACTAAGAGAGGGAAGTAGGTTACACGTAACAGTTTCACAGGGACTTCTGTAAGAACAACTTCTATTTCATTTTCTGCTTTCCAGTGATACACCTGTTAGCCTAGTTGTTGATGTGCCTCAGAAAACTTTGCTAGGTGCATATCTGAAGGGGAACATGCATAAATTATGATTTAATTAATGTCCATGAAAAGGAGTGCGCTCACTTGGTTAGCGCAGGGAACTGGATCTCTTCAGCTCTTCCACTGACTCACCAAGCCTCAAGGGCTGGCAGGAAGAATACTAACTCCTGTTTTACCCCAGAGGGGTGTAGGGAGGCTTTACTAACACCTGAAGTACATTTGGGAACAAGTCAGCTATCTCATATCTCACTTCTAGCCAAACTTCTGATTCAATACGGATTTACTTACCATATTATCTTTTTTTTTTCTCTTCCAGTTACTATTTCTTCAACTGCAGAAAAAGGTAAATTTTTTTTATGTTTTTGAAAATGTGAATAGTTTTGTTGCACACAAGTCTTAAAGGACATAGAATTTAAATGTACTCCTTTATGTGTAAGCTCTGTGTAGTGAGTAGATTAGCACTAAGAAACAAGGTAAATATTGTGAGGTTGAGTCTGTTTAGCTTCTAGTACCACACGCTTGGGATGATGACAAGACCTGTGAGTAACGCAACTATGATTTAGGTTTGCAAATATTTTTAAATGGGTACCTTCTAAGAACAGAAAAAGGAGAAGAGAGAAGGAACTGCAGCAGATCCACAAGTCCATTTTCTGTTTCTTTCTGAACACACCCTGTGACCTGAAAGACTTCTAGAAGAGGAAGAATTGTTGTTCTACTGCTTGCTATTTTTCAAACAGCTTACCAAATTCTTCAGAACTCTATTCTTTAGGACTGGTTAGAACTGTGCAAAACACAACCATTTCAAAGGTGGCTGCACATTATAATTTTAAATTTCCAGGTCAAGTGGTTAAGGCCTTGTTTTGCAAAACTTTACTTAAGTCTTTGTATTTGCTTTGGCAAGTATATGCCACAGTAGGTAGTACTCAAAAAAAATTCCAGCATTCTTGCTCTGCCACTTCTTTTAGTTGTGAACAGAAACTAGTCTAAAGGATGATTCAATTCCAGAATTTCAAAATAAAGGGGTTTTTTATAAAACTTCTTTTTTTTTCTGTAAAAATACAAATGATTGATGGGATCGTTGTTTGGGAGTTATTTCAGCTTATGGGGGAACATGAGTGGTAGATTAAGCAGAGATTTGCATTTTGACTGCCCACAGAGGGCCGTCTTCAGAGAGTGAGACCATGGGTAAGAGGCTCTCATCTCTTAAATATTTTTGGAAAAGAGCATAGAACTTGAAACTAATCTAGCAGTTTTCTTCCTGGTGGGGAACATCCAGGAGAACACTGTGAGAGGAAGGAACCTTGATGGAATCTGTCTTCTTTCATCTTCTAATGAAGAGGTGAAAGAATGGGAAAACCTCCAAAATAAATAAGTCGTTCAAGATGGGAGCTGTATCTTACCCTGGGTTTTTACATCACATTGCACAGCTGGGCTTCACCTAGACTTCACAAAATTCTGCAGATTGCTGCTGTGCTTTAACGTTGACCTGTATATGAATAAGTTTTACTTTCTAGTTTCTTCCAGAAAGGCAAGATCCATGTCTCAGTTAAGGAAGCCTGGCAGAGCAATGATGTTGGTGTTGCATAGTCAGATCTCTGGCTTTAATACAAATGCGGTGCCTGTCTGACTGAAGCAGGTGCTCTTAAATCTACTAAAGAAGAAAAATACTTGATTAATTAATGAGACTGACAGTATAGTTGGAACCTGACTGTTAGGCTTTTAATAGCTGTCACCTGCATGCTTTTTGCACCTTCAATTCTAAAGCATGTCACAGGCATCTTGCATGCATGAATTTCTTTACCGTGGAGGTTGATCTTAAAATGAGATGTGAAGTCTTTTTTCATTTGAAATGAAAGCTATCATAAGTTTTATAAAGTTCTTATAAGCTAGTTCACAGTAGCCAGGAAATAACATCAGAAGAGTCAAAAGGCCAAAGTACCAGTAACATTGCTATGTAAATCAATAATGTGCATCTTAGCAAATATATTTTGCTCCATATTTCAATGTACTGTGTTCAAATCCTTTTACTCCAGTACTTAATTACAACTTTTGATTAAATTAGTGGTGATTTCTTCACCCCATTTAGGCTATTTGTAATTTCATATTTCTTGTCTAGATTTATATCCATTAGGATAGGGGAATAAAGTCAACTCTGAATCTCGTTTAACAATATAATATATTTCTGTTATATATTATTACCTCTCTGTAATCTGACTCTGTCTTGGAAGTAGTGTTAAGAATGATTCAGAAAAGGATGTTAAGGGCAAATCTTAGGAGGGCTTAGCATATTTTAGGAGGATGTTAAGAGCATGTTTTAAGACATTGTCCTCCTGAGGGCATAAATTATGGTCTAATATGCATCAGTGCCTTTAAAGAGAAGTGACTTCACTTGATCACAGCATAGCACCAAGAATCCTGGATTCCCTTAGCTTAGCCAGGACTTCCTCATGACTCTGAGTCTGGCTAAACTGGCAGATATTGGGGTTTGAGGTTTTTGACGTATTTTCCATCTAGCTTGTAATTACAAGAAAATGAGCTGAATAGGAATGAAGCTGGTTTATATTTGTACTGGAAACTGATGCAAGATGCTTCAGGGAGTAGTCTGCAGAGGAGACTTTACTTTGGACTGCCAAAGTAAAGCCATCAAAAATGGTATCTTCCCTCCGTCTCATTTCTCTGGGAGCACTGACAGGACAGATACCTGTAATCGCAGTAGGAATGGCAGCATGGGAGTGGGAAAAGAAGCAAGAATTTATTCAGTGTGGGGCCAGTATGGACTGCCGATTGCAGGCTCTTTCTCCTCTAGACTGTGTGGTGCCCATCACTGGAACAGCTGTGAAAGACTTGTTCTTCCTTGAGTTGCCCCAGTTTGGCTGCTGAGGACAGGTCCTTGGTTTTTAATGATGGTGACAGACTGCAAGATCTCAGTTATTAGAAGAGTGCAAGAGCACTTTAACGCTGCCTCTTTCTAGTAAATACCGGTAGCACTGGCACAGATCTGTACCCTTGCTGCAGCCAGCCTTGGTGCCTGTTACTCTGTGTGTTGTTGGGGCATTTGCAGCCTGTGACAAGACTTTGAGGTTCTGCTATTTGAAGTATTGTGTGTGCACTAAAAATAATCCTTCAAAAGAATTTGAATTGTGGGGGTGATTTTTATGGACAGAATAGAACTGTTTACTGTGTAAGTTAGTTTTGCTGTGCCTTGCCCTCCCCTGTATCTCACTTCCTCTTTCCTTCTATTCAACTTCTCTCACCCTCTTCTCTCCCAAAGCTCTGATCTTTGCAGCTGATTCCACTCCAATTTTGTGTCTGTTTCTCCTCTTTTCCGAACCATTTTCTCATGCTTTAATTGCTTAACCACATTATGTTTGAATGTGTATAGTATGTTTTTAATAAAAGACCATTTCTAATTATGCAGTGCCTAGTACAGTGATACACAAGTTCTTTCCTATCAGGATGACAGTTTTAGGATGGCTTTAGAAAAAGGTTTTGCTTCTTGCATTTTAAGTCAGCTCCACAGCTGAAAATTTGCCAAATCTGTCTGTAAGTTTGGAGGAGTTGGAGGCAAAGGTAAAAAGCATAATTCTCTGAAGAAAGCTCAAATACCGTTTGTTTGGATTTTTTACTGTAACAAGCAATGAAAATCCTGAAAGATGATAAATTATGTGCACATGCGTTTTCTGAGCTGTTGGAAGTTCCCCAAGTTTCAAGCCTGTTCTGCCATCCATGAAGTATGTCATATGGCTTCTTAAAGGACTCTATGTGCACGGGAAAGTAGGTCAAGTTTCCTTCTTCCTGCAACTGAAGATAATATAAGTGAAGATAATGTAAATATTTAGTATGACTTCCTTTCTAAGGCTTGCTGTTCTGGCACAACTGATCTGTTTCCTCTTGACAAGTGGTAAAAGAAACTGTTAGAGGAAACAAGATTGGAAGAAGCTTCCTGGGTCATAAGGTCTGGGTCTCTGGTCTTTAAGGCAACCATATCACACACAGACCCATTCATAAATTGATTGAGCTCCCTACTAAAGCCACCTACATTTTGTTGCCACTGTGACTATAATAGCAGGACTCTTCCAGATTATATTCCTGTGATGACATGAAAGAAGATACCCAGACAATTTTTAACTCACAGACAGCTCTCACCTTGGAGTGCAGTCCTCTCCAAGGCCCTGGTTTGGAGTTTTTAATGTCATTGATGGCCAGTGCCTTCTACAATGGCACAGTACTGTGCTGTTCTATTAGAAGTAGAAATTAAATTGAATTCTGTAGGTCAGTTATCAAATACTTTAATCTAGAATGGAATTGTAGCATCTTCTTTATCCAAAAAAGGTTAGTCACATGCCACAGGCGAAGCTGTGTTCAGTTCTGGGGTTTTTGTTTTGTTTGTTTTTTTCCCTTCAAAGTCTGTTTTGGAATCATACATAAAAGCATATTATAGAATCATAGAATAGTTTGGGTTGGAAGGGACCTCTAAAGGTCATCTAGTCCAACCCCCCTGCCGTGGGCAGGGACATCTTCAACTAGATCAGGTTGCTCAGAGCCCTGTCCAACCTGACCTTGAATGTTGCCAGGGATGGGGCATCCACCGCCTCTCTGGGCAACCTGTGCCAGTGTTTCACCACCCTCAGCGTAAAAAATTTCTTCCTTATATCTAGTTCTTTCTTATTTCTTCCTTATATCTAGTCTAAATCTATCCTCCCTTTATTTCCTTGAGGAATAGCAACCATCACATTTGGTGGGTTTTTTTTTTTTTTTTTTAAGTGAGCACACCCAGGGAAGAGGATTTAATATAACTTATCAGGTGATTCATAGTGTAGTAGTTTAGCCCTCATCAAAGATCAGGGATTTTATTTCTTGTTCTTTTCAGCTATATTCACCGAACTCTTATTTGTATTTTATTGCAGTTGTCTACCTTGTGGTTTTTCATCTGTCATTTGTCATGTTTGTATGGTCCTATTGGAAGACAATTTTCACATCTCCTGCATCCCCCTCTAATGAGGTAAATATAATGTTAGAAAAACGTCAGTGCCTTTTTTATAAATAGCTGAACTGTTTTCAGTGATGAAACTTGTTTGCAGTACTGCATGATTCACCTTTTGCTTCTCATTATCTAAAATAGAACAGCATGACAGTGTACCATGAATGAAAATTATCAAATTACTCTTAAAATACTGTATACTCTGTGTAATGACATTTCCTTATACGAAATGCACATTTAATTCATCACAAATTTGACAGTCATGCACAGTGCTTTGCTATGAAGTAGCTTGCTTGAAACTTGGAATTTTTAAAACCAATAAATCAAATATAGTGACAACATTTTTATATTTCCATTTTAGGCAGTTTTGACCTTTGTTTGGGTAAGAAAAAGTAGTAATGCAATGTATACTCATAACCTGGAGGACTGAACCACTTAGTAGTAAGTCAAGGGTTAAGGTTTAGTGACAATTGAGAAGTAAATACATAAAGGAGCTTTACATAATGGCAAAAGAATGCATGATGACTGTAAGATGTTTTGTTTTGAAAAAGAACAGTATTAATTGCAATAAGTCTGAGATGGATTACTTTGTTTTCTATTTTCTCTAAGGTGTGCGTATGTAAGGATTAAATACTGGCACCAAATTTAAAATAGTTCCCTTCCCTGGTTTCATAAAGCTTTTAAATTGGCTAAACTGTTTGAGGTTTTGGTTACTCTATGGGGGTTGAATTTTTATTCTATTTTTGGCAAGACTGACTTTCAGAGCTAATGTCAACCTTAAACATTTTTTTAAGAGTTAAAACCATGCTTCTAAGGAAAAGCAAACACTGCTCTGCAGTGCTTAATTATGGCTTCGAGATCTGTATCTTAGAAAGCTACAGAATATAAAGTGAAAAAAGCTAAAGACTATTCTGCTGTTTAGCTAAGCAAAAAGAGTGGTACTGAATTGTTAAACCTAAAGATTCAAAGGAACTTGTCTTCAGGGTGGTTTGTTTCAGCTTTATCTGGGATGGTTCTGCAGGAAAATGATAACATTAAGCAGGTTAACTAATTAAAATGTGGTTGGAACCATGTTATTCCAGGTTTTGTAAAGCTATATGAACTACGGCTGCTCATAAAACTAATGCCTAGTAACTTTTACTGTCTGCTTGGATTCTTCAATAATAGAAAACCTCTTCTGGCAGTACTTACCTGTAGTTACAGTAATGTTGTAGCAAGCTTTTCATATTCAGTGAGTGAAAGGGATGGTTTGGGCATATGGCATGTAATGAATATTTCCTCTATCAAGTGTGGGGGTAGATCAGATTTAATACAGTTTTCTTCTACAGCTAGCTTTAAAAAGAAAAAAAGGGAAAAAACCCAACCCACAACAACAACAAAAAACCCACAAAAACCAACCAAACAAAAAAAACCATCGCCACTTTTTGTCTCTCTGGGCAAGTCCCTTCTGTTCACATACCAGTGAGTAATTTATGCTGGTTTTAGTTAAAAACAAAACCTGACTTCAGAATCTCCCCATTGTATGAGAGTGTAAACGTATATATTTTTAGTCATTCAAATTAGCCGTTCTTGCAAAACAAATAGCATCCTGTGATCTTACTATTGAACTAAAAAATATTCTGCAGCTGCTGTTGTCTTAGTGTAATCCCTGTACATTTGTCATAAGAAAGAACAATCAGCATTGTACAAGATCCAGAAAGAGGAAGGAAACAAAGGGACTCTTTCTGTTTTCAATAAGAACTGCTGGAACCTCATTGGAAATTCTGTTAGCTATGTGGTAACAGACAACTTTTGATGTCTTTGAACATATCCTGCCATTGTCCAAAGAGACTCTGGTCTCATGGCCCTATTAATTTCTGAATTTAGAACAGAAATATAGCTGTTTGGAAAACCAAAATCCTATGCAGAATTTTTGGAGTAATATTATGATGTTACTTGGACAAATTAAAAAAGTTTTAAATCTTGTGACTTAGTTCCTTTTCTGTGCATTAATGGTTTGCCATAGAAATGTCATCTAGAAGTAGTATTTCATGTTTAATGCCACCTCTGCTTGATTGCAGGTCATGGAGACAGGCATTGGGTCACCTAGCAGACTCACAAGGGCAATAGGGAGGAGGGATATTGCACTGCTGTTTGCTGGCATGATGCTTCGTATCTGTCTTAAACTTTTTATGTGAGCATCTCCAGTTTTCATATTTGAGTAAATATCTAGTTTAGAGATGGATATTAAAAAATGAGGTCAAACTCTTGGTGATGACTGAAACGTTAAACTTTAATTTCACTCTTTGCATAGATTGATCCTAGTTTCTGATTATTTAAAAGGGGATTATGTTTCATGTTTCACCCTTGAATGGTGGGTAGGCTCAGTAACTGGGATGACACTATGTGTAACAGGAGACTTAACTAGATTCTGTGAGATATGAGGCAACTTACTTGCATTCTGGGTTGGGAAATAGCGCAGAGAAATTGCAGCAATGTCTTACTGCTTCCTCCTTTCTGTAAGTGGAGTCTTCATTGTGGCTTGCCAACTGACTGTAATCCAAAAGAGGAAAAAGTACAGGATGAAAGGAAAATCCATGTGAAATAATCATGTACATGTTCTTGGTAGGAAAATATGGTCATATTAAACCATGCTAAGCCAATTTTTGTTCCAGTTGCACACACAGCATTTTCCACTCATTACCATGAATACTTTGTCTATGTGTGCTCATAAAAGGGGCTCTTGTAGCCCATGCGGGAATCTCAGAGTTTAAAAGTGCTTCAGAACAGAAAAATACCAAAGGAAATAGCGAGTTCAGCCCCAACTCTGCAGGGGCTTGTCAGCACGCTGGGTGTTTGTGGGGCTTAATGGTAAAGCTCATCATTTCAGTGGATACCAAACTAAGTGTTTCACAAGTGAGTAAAAGCTCTCCAGGTTCTTCTGGTAAAGCTTTACATTTCAGCGAGGCTTCAACATGAATGCTCCTCATGCTTTACTCAGAATTTTAACTCTCTCTGAAACTGTACAGGCTTTGCTGAAGTTGCTTTCAATATAGCTCATGGATTTTGAGACTAGTGCTGACTACTCCCAAGCAAAAATTCCAGTTAAACTCTTTCAACTTCTGAGCTGAAGCCATGAAGCCGCACACCCTTCACCCCCCCCAGCTTGTACCCTCTCTAAGTCAGAGAGAGGAAGTGGGATAAGAGAACTTTAGTTGCCCTGTGGCAGCAAAGGACAGTTGCACCTTCCTCTTGTTCACAGATCACTTAAATTTAACTCCTGGTAAGCATAAAGGAAAGGTTATGCCTTCTTAAAACTCCCGAGTCTCTGCTTCCTTTGTGTTGAAGGGAAAATGCCATAGATAATGGAACAGAGATAAAAGATTATTTTCTTTAAAATATGCCCAGGACTGTCATGGAGTTTTGAGGATCTCCTGTAATTCCTGTAGCATTCTGTTTTTCTTTGTGGGTTTTTTTTGGTCAGTGGGCAGGGGCTGTCCAAAAACATAGGATTAAGATACATAGGGTCTGTTCCTTGGAGCTTGACTAGAACACAAAGTAATAGTTAATCTCTTCCCTTCATTCCATTTTCTCCCTCCCTCCTAGTTCTGCTTGTCAAAAGCTGATAAAGAACAATATGAAAAAGAAGAGAGACCAGAATCCCAACAGGAGATTTTGAGAAGAGCTGCTAAAGACTTGCCTATCTATACGACAACAGCATCGAGAGGTGAGATATAAAGATAATTCTGTGCTCCTGAAGCTGCTAGTTTAATACAGTGAAATTCATTTGATGTCACTGAATGAACAATCTATTAAGCACATATTGCAAAGGCCGTGACCTTGTTTTGTTATTTGTTTGGGCTGGTTTTTTTTCCCCAAAGAGAAACTAGAGTCCTTTGTCTGGGGATCTCAACATGTAGCCAGTATTTGGAATTTAAAAAAAAAAAAAAAAAAAATCCTCTTCTAGCAAGCAGATAGATGGCAACCTTTATCTCTAATTGTGACTATAAAAAATAAGCACAGCAAAGAAATACAACTAGAAATAGAGAAAATTCAACTTTTTACTCAATTTTATAACCATTTCTATCCCCCTTTAAACTTTTTCTGAGCTGTATCGGTTCAGCAGGAGGAGAAACGTCATACTTAAGGCTAGAATTTAAGAATGAATAAATGTTGTTTCATTCCCATCTGTAATTCAGTACAAAGCTAGTTATGGGCTATTTCTGTATTTGCCTTTAATACATATAGGCATTTTTATTCCAACTTATATATGAATGATCTGTGAAACTGCTGTCTTATACATATGTATATTCTTTAAAAATCTAGCTTTTGTATGTGTATATATATCTGTCTCTTTCTTGAAACTAGCAATGCTGTAGAGTTTTCCGAAAACATAAACTACTCAGAATAACTGTTACCAATGTGTACTGTGACTTTGAAAACAAAGTCTAAGGACACCTGGCTTTTTTGAATACAAGCCTCTCTTTCAGAGAATCCCAGTCTTAAGTTCCTGGAGTGGTCTGGGAAGCTCTTGCCAGCTCTTAGCAGTTCTGCTTAGCTGTAGGTGTTGGCTTTCCTTCTTTCAAACTGCCTGTGCTGGTGTCTTATTTCCACTGAGAAGAGCCTGAAGGCTTGTTTAAAAATATCCAGGAAAGATGAGGAAGAGCTGAACGGTCTGCTAGATCACTATTTGCTGAAGAGGATAGAGAAAGCTAATGCAGAAAGTTGGGTTGCTGAAAGAATGTAGTTTCACAATGGGATGCCCAAGTACCCTGTCCAGATTTGAAAGAAAGCAAGCGACAGGGGATCAGTGCCAGAGGATGAAGGATGGGAAGATTGGGGAGCCAAAGAATAAATGGAAATGGACGCAGTACAGTAGTAATAGATGAAAGTGTTTTAAATACTTTCATATGTTACATTTCTTAAAAAAACTCCGAAGTACGTATCATATGAGAGTAGGCACATGAAGGTCTGTGAGAACAGGTGTGGCAGGGGAGGGCAGGAAGCTCTTTAAGATTCACTTCATGTTAAGGGGGAAAACCTTCATAACATTAAATGAGTTCTAATGACTTGATCCTTGCCACTTGAATGCAGCAATCAGATACTGTGATCGATGCCAGCTAATCAAACCTGACCGCTGCCACCACTGTTCTGCATGTGACATGTAAGTTACTGAATCTGAAATGATGGATTTTCTCTCTCCTGCGATCATCACTTTAGTGTGTGCATGTCTTCAGTGTGTCAGCCCTTGCGTAACAGCAGGTTTTACTATTTGTTCCTCTCTCAGACCCTTAGTACCTGGATTTCATGAAAAAGCAAAGTTGCTCCTGTTGGTGCAATATTATTATTGGCGTCCCGTTGTCCAAAGTGGCAGAATTTTTTAGAAAACCTGCTTGTAGCTTTGTAAAACAGTGCTTATATTAAAAAAAAAAAAAAGAAAAAAAAAGAAAAAAAAAGAAAAAAAAATCGGCGATTGAAAGTAAGGAAAGGCAGGTCTGAGATACCAGCACAGCAAATGCTTATTATAGAACTCTTTTATTGTATCTTGCTTCTGCAGCCTTGAAACAGATGTGTGCTACTAATAATGCTAAAAATCTTTATCTCAAAGATTGACAGTGCAATTACATGCCTTAACCATTTCAAAGATATCACTGCTGTTCCCTAGCCTCGTTCTGAATCATCAGAGAAGTCTGTAAGGGCACTGAAAACTGAGGCTATGAGTGAGACTTCAGTAGGCTGAGCTTGAGGAAATCTAGTTAACTGAAGAACCTAATCCACATCTTCTGGCTAAAATCAAATTTATTAGCAAATACAGTGAATGTCTGTGTGTCTGAAATGTCTAGTATTTGTCCTTATACTAAAACTGGATGAAAATGGCATGTGGAGTATTCAAATACCCACTGTGCTGCTCTTTTCCTCAATTAGCTTTAAAAAACAAACAAGCAAGCAGCAAACAAAAAAAGGTAGCAAAAATAGCCCTGAGGTAGACTTCGTTGAAGTGAATGCCAGGCTAACATACCTTATCCACACAACTCTGAAGGGTCCTTTGGATTTGTTTTCTCTCAATGTGCACATAAAACTAGGGTGGCTTAATGAACTATTACATGGTGTTGCTCAGTAATGCTCCCCATGTTAATTTAAGAGACTATCTTCATAACTCTTCTGAATGTCACTTGGTCCTTTTGGGTGAAAGGATGGCTGCTATAATACGGAGAATCGGCATGATTGAGAAGGACTTGAAAAATATACAGTGGGGCAAAATACTTAAAAAAAAAAAAAAAAATAATAAAAAACAACCCCCAAACCTGTAGAAGCTAAAAGTATGTGTCTTAGAAAGAAAATGTATTTTTGCTTTAATATGCTGGAAATTATCTCTTTCAGATGTGTATTAAAAATGGACCACCACTGTCCATGGTAAGTTTATAAAAACAAACAAAAAAATCAGTATAATAACGATGAATTAGATCCTACATGATGAATTAGATGCTGCTTTAAAAATGCAACTTTGAAGTAAAACTTGATTTTCACAGAATTTCTTGAGGCTTTAATATGTGAAAATAAATCTTGTTCCCAATGTGTGTTGCAACATAGAGTTGTAGCTCCAGTAGCCCAAATCATGCAGTTTCTCCTTATACAGAGAAACCCTGGTGTTAACGAGATCTATGAGAAATGGCATTTCTTTCTTTTGTTTAGTTTGGTATTGTTACCAGGAGAGGAGATACCCACTACACTGTGAAAATCAGTTCTTGATTCTAGATGATACATAAGACCCCCTCAGACAGTTACTCTTCTGCAGTTTGTATTCACTGGTAGTCAGTAACAATATTATCTGCTGTCACTATAAAAATACTGCTATCAGTAGTTGACTTGAAGGTGGTTTTGTAACCAAAGCAACATCCACTGAAATTGATGGAGAGGCTCGTATTATCTTCTGCGATGACTGCAGTTAGTTCATAGTGTGTGAGATGCTTCCTATACAGACTGTATGTATCATACGCTTTGCCAGCTCATGTCCTGTCCTGTAGAACTTCGTGGGGGGTGAAATTTATGTGAGGGGCCCAGATCATTTGGCCTGAGGAAAGAGACTTCATTCAAAATGGTGGCTTAAAATGCTTCTGAAACACTAGTGCCAAACTGTTTTGGACATACCACTGACATCATACACATTATGCTCTGCAAAAGCTGAATGTATTGTTTTTTATTTTATTTTATTTTTTGTATATCATAGTAACCTCTTTCTCTTTCCCCTCCTTCTAGGGTGAATAATTGTGTGGGATTTTCTAACTACAAATTCTTCCTCCTGTTTTTAATGTATTCCTTACTGTACTGTCTGTTTGTTGCTGCTACAGTCTTGCAGTACTTCATAAAGTTTTGGACAGTAAGTTCTAAGGCTTTTTTCTGTTGTTCATTTGTTTAATCCTGCATGTGTTATTGGAGGCTGCATCAGCATGTTGTCACTCACCATTTACTCTGTTCCATAGTTCATTACCATTAACAGCATCAATCGAAGTGACTGAAGCAGGAGAACCTTCCGAATATTAATGAATTAAATGTATTACACTGCCCAAGATAAGTAGTTGGGGGAAGAAGTTCCGATAAGGACACTGCAATTTCTCTGCTCCATCAAAATCGAGTGGCACAGCTCAGGTTTTTTTTAGACTATTGGATATAGATATGTAGATATAGAAAGAACTGGCTATATCAAACAATTACATATATATGTGTGTGTGTGTATATACGCACACATATGTATATATAAAAATACTGACAAATGTGAAATACAAATAACAATTTTGTATCTTCCTAGACTTGTCTATGGATAACCAGCTACTAGATAAGGCAGATTAATCTCCTGGGAACTGACCAAGCTCTGTTTTGGAGTCCCTACATAGGCATGTCTGAACTTCTTCATACTAGTGGCTTTTATCAATCTGATATGGGTAGAATGCTAAGATACTTACAGTGTTAATGATATACATCTTCCTTGCAACTATTATCAGTTGTCAAATGATCAATACGCATACATGCATCTTAGTAGATTTAATAATATTTATGTGAAGGGCAACCATCCTTGTATGTCAGTGTTACATTCCTCCTATCAGTTTTGTTCCAGTTGCATTCCAGGCTGAACAGAGTGTCTTCTGGTGGTGTTCCCTTTCATCTCCAAAACCTTGTACTATGCCTTCCTGTCTCTAGGCAGAAGAGCTAGCATCAGAATTCCCTTAATCAGTTTCCATTAACTAGCATGGGAAAAATCACTGTAAGTGGAAGGCTCTCCATCACATCTTTATAAGTAAATAACATGTATTTCTTAGGTGCTAGTTGCTGTCAGAGTAACTGGGAAAAGCAGTCATTATCTGTAGTTGTAGAAATAATCTTTATTGGAGCAAAAAGATATTGCCATGTCAGGGTAAGAGAAGCTTGATCATGTATTCAGAATAGCTGTACTTTGAGACAGTTGGCATTAGACAGGTAAGATAAATGGTGCAAAAAGTGGTTTTTTGTGTTCATCTGAGCCTATGGGTCTGATGCGCCAAAGTACTATGTTTCTCTTAGTCCGCTAGTTCTGTATAGCGGCCTGTCACTGGAGAGCAAGGAACTATGTGGGAATTTAGCTGTCAGTATTGTGTGAGATGAAAGCCATAAATGTATTTATCAGTCATAGCTGTGGCTTGACAGATATTTCAGATGAAATGGTCTGATTCTGCTGTTCAGTGTTGCTTGACTGTAAATAGTTAAATTTTTAATTTGTGAATGTGGCACTCCCAAACGTCTGCCTGGCTGCTTTCCAGTACTTTGTATGCAATTTCTAATGAAACTGTAGATGCACTCTTACACATTTACCAGTCAGTGCTTGAGCAAAAAAAAAAAAGAATTTGCTTTGTTACCTCACTTCGTAAGTGTTAGTGCAGCAAAAGTCCGCAGGACATCTGACCACAATGAACATTTAATACCGGCATTTGCAGCAAGGCTCTTCCAAAGCCCATCAGACACAATATTGAAGTGGACCCTTGAGCAGAGGAAGTAAACTTAAGAGGGATTTTTTTTTTTATGATTTAGTTGTTAAAAATGCTTCCTGCAAGACTGGACTGTTTCTGAAATGTGACAATAGACAAGTGTGCTTGCACTTGTTGCTTTCATTTCCGGTTACTTCCAAGATAGAATCTGGTGATGCCATGATCTTATGATTAGAGTAGGTCTCAGACTCACTTTACTCATATTAAATCACTCATTCTACAAAGCTTCTACAAAGCTAATATTCCTCTGATCTTATAATAGCCTGACTAAAGTAGACTTCCAGAAGGAGGTGGCAGCACCATAATCATGTAGGCTTGCAAAATCTAGTATGTCTCAAGTATGTAAGCTTTTAGGCAAGTGCTGTTGACTGCAGAATAGAGTCCTGGAAGCTTCTCCCTACATCTGTATCCAGATCAGAGCATACTGCTGACACGTGCTGTCTGTAGACTGCTTCAGTATATTGCTAATGCTCAGCTTTGTCTGCTACAGCATCAGACAGATTACTGTTTTGACGTTTTCTGTTGAGGCTCTCTAGATGTTGGTTTCCCCCCCCCCCCAAGCTTGACTATCAGAGCTGTTATAGTATACCTTCAGAAGGTAGTGTTTCTTTTTTGCTTCTTCATAGATGTTTTTCAGGAAAGCGTGCAACAAACTGCTGTATATATCCCATGTTGGGGTGGAAGATGAACTGCTTCTTGGGGACTGTAGCCTTGGTTACTTCAGAACTTGTAGTAATGAGGTTGTGAAGGTGTATGTGCTAACTACACAAATTTTAGCAATCCCTTGTTTTGCACTGTTGCTAATACTTGCATAGAGACATGACACATGCAGATACTTGCCAACATTGTGAGACATGCACACCTACCTAACTCTTCTGTTGAAGAAAGTCTTTGTGTTTCCCACTTGCACATGCAAGTCTTTTACATAGCATCTTTCATGCTCTAAGCAGAAGTGCTGAAGAAATCTTGATACTGTTCATACAGTGGTGGAACCACAGGCTTACACACTGATGCGAACGTTAAAATCTGGTTTGTAGATCAAGGGAATGTCAATGATTCCTTTTTTTTTTTTAATACTCTTAACTACTTTTCCTGTACTCATAAAATTTTTATTTCTACCTAGGAAGTTGTTAAAGCTGAGCAGATAAAACCTCAGTTTAACCAAATGTATTTGACACAAACACCAGCACTGGCTGAATGCCCAGTCCTTGATGCCTTGTTTACATAGTGCATGGTGGTACTTCCCAGTGTGTATTTGTATCTACCCTCATTCTTGCTGCACTCCTTCCTCCTTGAAACCTGTATATTTTCCAGCTGTTTTCAGTGTCTTTCATTGTCCTCCAAATTATTTTGGCAATCCTGAGTATAGCCAATTCAAGGATGTGATACATGTTCCAGGTAGATGGCACATGCTTCTGCAAAACTTTGGTTGTATTAGCAAAAAAACCAAAAACAACAACAAAAAAACCCAAAACCAACAACAAAAAAAAAAGAGCGATTCCAGATCCTTAGTTAGAACTCATTCCTCTTGCATATACACATAAGGACATATACCAGATCTTCTGAGTTTTTTCTAGATTTAAGCTAGACCTAGCTACTAAAGATGAGTAACGAGTCAAGCTCTGACAGCACTTTTTTTGTTGTTGTTGTGGGTTTTGTTTGGTGTATTTTGTGACCTGATACATGCTCAAATGACTCTATGCTTGTGAAGGAGTTTGTAGGGGACTCTTTAGAATAGTGACTGGCTTCAGTCTATTACACGTGCTAAGTAGCCCTAATTTTATTGTGCAGATTGCTTCCCTATGTAAGCCCTGCAGCGCTCTCACCGGCAAGTCTGTGCTTCGGTGCTGCTGCTGAACATAATGATTTTAAATAACTAATGTCTGAAGTTTCACTCTTTTCTTCACGTGCTGTGGCATGTGGACTGCTGCTAGAACACAATTGTGAATAAGGCTGTCATACGCACTCAATGCCTGCATGCTTCTCTCCAAGAAGGAATTGGCCTTTTTTGGAAAGATCCTTCAGTTCTGCAACTGTCATTCAAGAACTTACAACCAGTGGCTGAAACTGGGTAGTCAGAAGACATAAATGCTCCCTGGGGATCATGCAGATTAATCACGCATAATTCAAAAAATCCTTCTCCAGGTTACAGAGCTACTGTTTTAGGAAGATGCAATTGAAACAAACTTACATTTTCTGGCCCACAGAAAACACAAAGACTAGGTGTTACTGCTCTTTGAGCTTCAAAACCAACTGGCATGAGAATTCTTTATAGAGAACTATTTTGTTTAAATATGCAATTCCAAAAGAGTCATAGAAATACAAGTTACAAAAATTAATTGGGAAACTGGGGAACACTGCAGTGTGCTCTGAGGCAGGAAGAGTCATCATAGCTTTAATATGAAGCTTAGGAATAAGAAGCAAGTAGAGGATGTATTTTGCTAGCCTTGATTTCAAGGGATCACAAAACAAAACACAACATATCCCTACTGCAGGGGGAAGAGGGACCATTGCACAAATTGTCCAAGCAAAACTGCATCAAAAAATAAAAAGGCAGTAAATAAGGAAACTGAACTTAGATGGCAGTTCAGAGAGCTGGACTCTGCTATCATTTGCTTACTGTAGCATCATCTGATGGTAGCCAGCATTTTTGAAAATGCTGTGTATATCTGCCCAACTCTAAGGTAAACACTTGGGCTCTCCCTAGGCTTTCTGCACAGATTTATGTAACTGAAAAGCCATACATCTTGCCTACAACAGATTTGTTAAGTGCTAGCATCTTAGCTAAGACAGCTAATACCACTCTTCAGGTATAAAGTTCGGAATTTAAAAGCTAATTTAAACTAAGTTTTCCTGTTTCTTGCTTTATTTTCTTAAGTACTAGTTCAATTTCAGATGTTATGCTAAAGATACACCCCACAAACATATCTCAGTATTGAAGGATATTGGGAAGAAGAAGAACTGTACTGATGTGTTATGGGTTCTTTTTCTAAACAAAGAAAATTGTGCAAAGAACGGCAATTTATTTTTTTATGGTTTTGACTGAAACTGCATCTAATGGTAATAGATATGTTCTGAAGTCAGAAAGATTTTGTAATTTATAAACCATTGCTTTATACCTCTGGAGTATTCTGAGCTTTTCAGACCTCTATGAATGGTTTCATCATACAGAATATTCACATAAACCTTACTTGTGATGGAAACAATTAGCAAAGAATGCACCTGGTGTAGTCATGCTGTTCAAGCTGAGGAACTACTTGGAAAGTGATCCAGCCACAATCTGAATAGCAATACTTCTATGCTTTGGTAGAAAACTTCATGCCTTGGAAGTTAGTAGTGTGCTTTTACGTACTCTCTCCTCTGTTCTCTTGGAGAACGAGGGCTAAGGCTGCTGATGGGCATTGGAACTCAGCACGTCTGAGAGCACGTGTGCACACCAACCATTTCTTAACAAAGCCTGTGCTGTTTTCAAACACTTCGTCTTAACATAATACTAGTGTTTAATAAATTGTCTTTGTTTGCGCAAAGCTTTGCCGCAGGAAAGCTGCAGAGAATTGTCCAAAGGTAAAATCCAATATTGCTGTAATTATTTAAATACTGTTCCTACTATAATTTTTCAGTCATTCATGGTAGCTATTTACACCATCACAGAAGGAAGGAGACTTGTAATCTGTTAGTTATGAATATAAGCAGTGTACTGGGATATAGATATACCTATGTGCACTTGATCTTAATTGAAATGTGCTTTAGTCTTAAAAAAAAAAATCAGCCTTAGATAAGTGGGTATACTGAATGAGCTAATGGAAACAGTAATGGCAGTAATGCTAACTAAACAGTTGAATAAAAATAGCCTCTCTGCTTTCATAGTGCTGTTAAAGATCAACTACTTAAAGTACTGTGATTTTGAGGATATAGAACTGGAATAGTATTGTTATAAATCCCATTGGCCTCTTGAAAGTGCAAGCCTAAAAATAGTTGGGGTTGGGGGTGGAATTGACTGTCTGACTATGGGTGGGAGGTTATTTTTTTTATATGGTGGTTGTACTGAAATTGTTGTTTTTCATGTAGATCTGGCGAATCACTTCTGCCTGGTCAGACATGGCAAATTTATTTTGCTAGGTACATGCTGGTGGTTGCCTAAACCTTAGAGATCATCAAAAACTGAAGATCTGTCCCAGGTCTTGTTTAGGAGTTGTTCAGTCTTGGAAACACAATATGACAGCCATTTCCCTTTTATCTTCCTTACACCAGTTCAGAAGTAGGTTCAGTATTATTACCTTGCCAGGAAAGGGTTTGGATGTTTTTGTTGTATTGTCTTTCCTTCAAAGAAAGTGATTTTGGACATGTTTTCCCTGTGCCTCTTTGGCTGTGGCTGCACAGTTAACAGTTTTTAGTATAGGAAATTTTTTTCCTTGCCTCCTACTGTGCATTTAAAAACTAACAGATGAACATATGCACTCATGCTACTAAACTCAGGTGGAAGGGGTACCCATCAGCTTTAAGTGCTGTTGTGTACCAGTTTAACATGACATGAAAGGAAAGCCAGGCTTGTGCTTTTTTTTCTTGGTGAAAAGTGAGGTGAAAGACCTGTAGCAGAATGGGTGTGGCAGAAAATGTTTAGCGACAATACTGCATTAGTTGCTAAAAAGTGTTAACGTATTAATCTCTTTCTCTCTTCTTCCTCAGAATGAATTGCCAGATACCCATGCAAAATTCCACGTACTATTCCTTTTCTTCGTGGCAGCCATGTTCTTCATCAGCATACTGTCCCTCTTCAGCTACCACTGCTGGCTAGTTGGCAAAAACAGATCAACCATAGGTCAGTTAATTGGAATATGGAACTGTGCCTTGTCCAGAAAACCAACAAGTCAATGAGAATGTGAGGCCTACAGGATATGCCATCACATATAAACAAAATTTTTAAATATTGTGCAATAAGAAGCGTATTTGGTGAAAGTAATTAAAGGTGAAACATATGGGAAAATGAAGCATGTGTAGGGGTCCTCTGCTGGAGCCAAGCATTCGGATTCATGATGAATGTTAATTTCTTTTGTTTGTATTTTTGAGATCTCTGAGGCACTGTGCATTTTTGTTGTGTTTTTATATAGTGTTAAGTATGTAACACAATTGCTACTTGCCAGTAACCTGTTGTTCTAATACTTTGAGTAGCTGGGTGGCCACAACCAAGGTGAATGCTCTACTGTATATGAATATACTACATTTTGAACTAGATCCAAAAGAGTATTCTTAAACCCTGTGAAATAAAATGCACCTCGCTATTAGGAAGTGGCTTGTAAAAGCAGTGCAGTAAAAATGGAAACACTGATGCACATTTCCTAAATAATAAAAGAGATTCCTGTAATTTCTATGCCTAAATGTTATAAATGGCATTGACCAGCATAAGCAAGTTACGTGCAGTAGTTAAAATATCTGAAGTTCTTGCTAAAGCATTTTTGAAAGTCTTTTTGCGGGGTCGGGGGGATGGGGACCGTTGGGTATTTCCACAACTGAACAAGTCAAAATCTTATACCTTTCAATGGAAGTTAAATTTCTATCCTCAAAAATAAGTGGGTTGATTAAAAGTGAAATAATTTTCAGCTTGCTAGAATTTTTTGATGGAGGAAAAGGAATTTTTTTTGATTGCTTGACAGGAGGGTTGTTTGAGTCCTTTTTCTTTTGATGTATCTACAGCTAAGGAATATTCACAGTCTCTTTTTTAGCTTTGAAGAAAATTTTAGCATGTTCCTTGCCCAAAAGTCAGTGGTCATAATTGGCAACACAGTCAGTACTTTATTTACTTTCTGTATCATGATTGTAAAAAGACAAGCTGTTGATATGGGGAGAGCAATGACTCCTCTTGGTTCTTCGCCAAGGGTGTAACCAGAATGACTAGAATAATGGTGGTGGTTTGCTACAGTTCGTGGTGTGTCTGTGTATCTAATGTAATAGAGCTCATCTTTCTCTGATACCATGGGATGCTCTTAATTCAACTTCAGACCTTGGCAGAAGTGGAAAAAACTATCCTGTATGTGTTTAGGTCCAGTAGTGCTTATGGTAAATTGCTTCTAGAAGAGGAAGTCGTCTGCTCAAAAAAGGCTTCGCAGGCCAAAGAGCAAGCTAGCCATCAATGACTAAGGGATGTGGTATTTTTGGCATGCTGATGGTACTTAGCTCTGCCTCAGACCTTATGTTAAATGCAAAGAGAGAAAGATGACTGTTCTCCTTATGTGACTTTCTTACCTTTCATTTCTATTTTTGTCATTAACCCTGTGATTATTTTTTTATGCGCTCTGATTACTTGAGATGACTTTTTTTTTCCCCGTAATATACATCAAGATCATCTCAGCTTGCCTGACACTGTTTTCACAATACAGAAGTTTGAGTCTGTTTATTCATCTTCCCTGACTCCTTATTGCTTTAGAGATACTGAATGTTTTTCTTTTACAGAAACATTCCGTGCACCCACATTTCGAAATGGCCCTGATAAAAATGGCTTTTCTCTTGGATGCAGCAAAAATCTGAGGGAGGTTTTCGGAGATGAAAAGAAGTATTGGCTACTCCCTATCTTTACCAGGTATTCAGTCTGAATGGGAATGAATTGGGGAATAAATTGATGCCATGACTTTCACCTTGTTCCCCTTTTCCTAAAAAATAAAGCACAACTGAAAAGCCAACTTGTAAATCCTGCACGATGAATATTGGTGTAGGGAAAATGTGCAGGAGAAAACTGAGCAAATTCTGCACAGGGTTTTCATTCAAAGACGAGGGCCTTCTAAATACCAAAGTTTGGAAAGCTTTGAGAAGTGTATTTCAAAAATTGTACACCTTTTGTGTAGTGTGATTTCTGTGGAGCAGAAATCAGCAACTCAGAGATCCAAATGCTTGAACTTAAGCTGCACTGAAACAACATCAGTTTAAAAACACCCCCTCTTACCCTGAAAACGCTTGACAGCTTTCCTTTTGCTGTAGATTTTGGTATTGGAAGCTGCCTGAGAAAGTGCATGTAAATAAGCAGCAGTGCAAAAAAAAAATTCTGATACAATGCAAAATACTGGTTTTAAAACTTCAGCTGAGCCAGTGTTAGGGAGTTGCAGACAAGCGTCAGAGAAGCTTGATGAAGCAAGACTGACCTGCTGCCCACTCCCACCACTCCCAAAAGTCAGCAGAACAAAGTAGGAGCTGTGTTTCAACACTGCTTTTGGGGGGTTGTGTATCAGTTTAAAATGCTGGTGAACCCATTTGTGAAGCTGAGGTCTGGTAGCAAACAGCAGAGGTAATAACAAGATCTTAAGTTGCCTCAGCTGTTTGCTCAACTACCATGACTTCTCATGTGATTAAAGACAGAAGCTATATTGTAGATGGATCAGTCTGGTTTGCCACCACATTTTATCCTGATTAAACTTGCTTTAAAAGAAGGCTTAGCTAACCTCAAAATGATGGGCGGAGGGGAAAGCATGGCCACCAGAATGTTATTTATGCTACAGCTTCTGGGGTTGTAAATACCAGATAGTCTGACTACATGTGCACGGTGGTTTGTGGGAAGACTAGGGCTACAGTCTACAGAAACACAGTGATGTTTCTGAAATACATAGACTAGTGCTGTGCTCAGCAATCCATACTGAGTGATAGGGTGGGAATCATTTGAGCTCCAAGATTTAATTAACTGATCATACAGCTTAGTGGTAGAACTGCCTTGCCCAAGTCTGGAGTCCAACGCTGCACTCAAGTAATTGATTTGAGCCTGTAGTGTTTGCTTTTTGCATGGGTACTTTTTCAGTTCATTTAAGTCAACTACAAACAGTGATTTGAATCTTTGTTTCTGGCTTAGTTTGGGTGACGGGTGTAATTTTCCAACTCGTTTGGTGATTATGGATCCAGAGCAACTTACTGTCTCAAGCCAAAATGAACCTGCCAAAAGGTAACTATAGCATTTAAGATACTGATTTTGTACTGTTCTGTACTTCATCTGGAAAAAAATTGTTTCAAAACTATTTTTTAATTTTTTATACTTCTTGTCATCTTCAAAGTGAGTTTGTAAGTCTTCAGAGAAGGACAGAATGGATCAGGACTAAAAAATGGTGCTGCTTGATGCAGAAAGTCTGTTTCTTGGTTTTGACCTGTAACAGAGGATATGTCTCTACGGAAACAGTAATACAAAAAGTAAGGGAGCTTACTGGCTCTTAACAACAATCAGAAAAGTCCCAGGGAAGACTGAATAATGGTCCATGGAAAAAAAGGTTTTAAGATTTTTTTTTTTTTTTTTTGAATGAGAGAAAGGCAAGGTATTACTTGTATTTCACCTCCTCCAGCATGCTTAAACAAGGGATGCTGAGACACAGTTCGCAAGAGAGGTAGATCACTCTGGCTATTGCTGGTTTTTAGCACTGCTGGAGGGGTTTTAGCTCATTACTTTTTATCCCTCCAAATTTGCATGTTTTGTATCTTCAGTGTATTTTCAGGAAGCCTACTTTAGATTCAAAGACACAGGAGTATGTGAAACTTTTGGGGGTGTTTACATCTGCCATTTTGTAAGTCTTCTGTATAGTTTGGTGAATTTGCAGCTGAAGGTTGTTGTTAACAGCAGTCACCTGAGTTATCAGGCATTAGGGGGGTTCAGAGGCAATACTGAGAAGAAGTTGCTTCCAGTGCAACATAACCTGTGGAATTTACACAAGAGCCAGACCCTTGTGCAAAAAGCAGAGTATCCTTTTGCATTAGGAAGAAGTTCAGCAGAAGGCCCTAGCATTTACTGATGGGATAAGATGGCATTAGGTTGTTCTTCCAGACAGTACTGGTTAGGTTTTCTTTCTAACTGTGTGGCAGTAGCATTGTTGTTAGCATGCCATTTCTTGTCTATCTTTGACAAGATAGACAGTCTGTGCTTTTTTTCCATTAGAACTGTAAGTGGCCTATGTCAGGTAAGGGTTTAGATAGATGACTGGAACAAGCCTGTAGGAGAATTGGGGTTGGGGGCCCGGGACCATTTTTAGTTGGCAGTGTAGGTTTTTTTGTTTGCTTTGCTCTTAAGTAACTTCAGTACTCTACAAATGTCTGAAATAAGCAGCTGCTGCTATTACAGAATTCCTGTTGACTTTGCTTACTTTTCAGCTCTGGAGCCAATCAGCCCTTTCCTACTCGACCACTCAGTGAATCACAAAATCGATTGCTAGCCAGTGACAGTCAGTGGGTGGAAAGTGGCCCTGAAGAGGAAAATGTTAAATCAGGTAGCCTGCACCGTAACACTTCTGATGATTCTATGGTTTTGTTTCTGGTGGGGTTTTCCAGGTTTTTTTAGGCCTAAAAAGTCTCTAGGAATTGGTTGGAGTCAAGTAGAAGAAAACTTGTTCCATAGAATCAAGTCAGCATGTTTAAAAGTTAAGGCTAACTTGTGTCTCATGCTCTGCTCCAAAATGAGTTATTACACTAAGGTAATAGATAGATAATTCTCGCTTTCACACTTCCTGTTCTGAGATTTTGGATCTTTTTACATTTGATTAGGGGGAGGAAAATATTTTTCTAAAATAGGCACAATACAATAAATGTGCTTTCCGGTTTGAAGTCTTTGCTATTTGTTGTGTAAATCTGCAAAAACACATAATTAAGATTCTCTTGCATTTTAGGTGCAAAAAAGCATATTATAGTTTCATTGGAAAGCTGATCTCAGCTTATTACTAACCAACCATCTCAATGAGAAACAGGTAAGACCAACATAATTGATTGCCATTTCTGTATATGTATGAGTAAACTAAAGTAGACATCTTGAAGTCAAAAGTCACTAGTCATGGAATGCAGAGGAGTCCTCTGATGTTGGATGAGTAATAGAAAAGTCTAAAGAAAACTCAGAATGGCTGTCCAGAAAACAAGAACGGGAGTAATGCTACAGTGCCCGAAACATGAGCTGGCTAGATCCGAGATGAGTCAGACTAATCCTGTAATTTAGATTGACGTGCGTAGTGTTGGATTTGTTACCTGACCAGAGAAAAGAATCTAATCTGCTAAATAGGCAATTTCAAGATGAAGTGCTGTCTTGAGGAAGCGCTGTTCTCAAGGAGCAGCTCCTTAACTGTCTCTTTCTTAATAGTATATTGGTGGGCAGTGCTCTGCTCTTTAAGAAGCTGTGTGCACACAAGGGAGGAAGGTCAATAGGTAAATATATGTGTCTGCATACGGACTGCTTCGTCGCACTTGGAATTGACAGTGATCTTCTTTTATGTAGGAGCTCGGCGCACACTTTGCATTCAGGAAATACAGTGAGTGCTGCTGCATATGTGCAAACTTCCCTTGGTGTATTTCCAGTGACTACATTAGACTTCTTTTATGTTGACTTCATACTGTGGTGGGCTTATAAGCTCCCATTAAACTTTTCTCTCTGGAAGAGAAACGAATCTTATGTGGACAACTAGCAACTGTAGATGCTGAGGGCTGAGTCATTCACCTCCTCTGCCCGTTTTCCCCCCCTGCCCCTTCTTTTTCTTTTTTCTTCCAAAAAAAATGGGAGACAGAATTTGCAAGGAATTCCCATTTTCTTTGGAAAGAAAACACAATATTTGAGTTTTGTGAGCTCAGTAATTTTAGGATCACTTAATTTTTTTTTTTTTTTAAATAAGCCTTCTGACCTAGAATCATTGTTTTGGGGGGGGGTTTGGTTTGTTTTCAAGAAAAAAAAAAATCTGTCTAAAAGGTCTCTGTGAGGGATGGTGTGATGCTTCAACTGATGTTGGTCAGATTGCTCAGTGTAAACTCGTACAAAACCAAAATTAGACTAGTTAGTGGTACTTCTGAAAAACGTATTCAACCAAGAGAACCCACCAATGACGAGTTTTCCCTTTGCAACTTTTCTTAACACGCTATATAAATGTGCAAATGGATGTCCCAGCAAGGGACTCCTTTCAGCCTCTAGCTATATAAAAACTAATCTGCTCTAAACAGGTTACTAAGGCTTTTCTGTCCTTCATAGAAAGGAATAGATATCTTCTGAGAGCAGTTCATCCCAGCAGCCTTTGACAGGGTATTATAGAAAGGTCTTAATCTTTCTTTCCACTGACCTGGAGAGGGAGCATAAGTGACTGGCTTAGGCTAGACAATTAACTGGTAGTAGTTTGGAATTAATTTCCTTTCTATCCTCCTTCTCTTCCTAAAGTCAGGCCAAATTTAATACAGGAAGATTGTGTACTTTGTGTCACACTTGCCCAAACTGCTATAGTTTTAAAAGTTGTATAAATAAATAGTGCATAATTGCACCCAACACAAAAGCATTTTGGTATGTGTTATCTCAAATAATGGTTAACTCAGTAGCACAGCCATGCTGTTTCAGCCGTTCTGAGTTCAGTTGGATTTGATCACAGTTTCTGTAGGCCAGGGTGGTTAATTCCAGTCCCCCTGCAATTGTAAGCAACTATGCAATAGCTGTGAGATCCAACATCTGTTCCATGCACTTTCATATACCCTGTAACAGACTGATAGTTGTATTTTTCAATTTTATGCCTATAATATGCAGCAGAAGCAAAGTTACAGCTGACGAATAAAATTCCCAGATTATTATAGAGAAAAGAGCATGATTTGCAAAAGAAGGCCAATCCCTCAGCCAGCAGTGCCCCAGCCTCACCTAGGCAAGTATCATTTGTGTCCCCGTATCTATCAACTTAATTCAAAATTAATGAGCAATTCTTGCCAATCAGGGATCCAAGAGACTTTAGCCACAGGTCAGTGGTGATGGAGTGACGTTCTTAGTGCAGGTAATCTTCGAAAACATAAGAAGTTTAAAACAAAAACAAAACAAAAAAACACACGCCTCCCAGAAGGCTAATTATGAGTTGAAGTTACCTTAACTGCTGGTCTGAGTCAGGAGTCTGTAAATTACATGTTACCTAGCTGCATTCTTGTAATGCACTATGATCTGTTTTTTCAAAGCTAATGGTATAATTCCACTAATTACCTTTTTTGTTTCACTAGGTTTCTGCAACACATTTTGTGCTTGAATATTATTTAATTTTGTTTGGAAGAAGTTGATCAATAAAAAATGGAACATGAACATTTTAGGAAGAGACAAGAAATTCAAGTTTCTGCACAGTACATTGGATTCTTGTAAGCACTATTGCAGAGCAGGGAAGTTAAGACAGATGCCTTAAGATTCTTAATGTGCATTTATGCAACACTGAATTATATACTGCTACCAAAGGGCCAAATCCTGAAGTGCCCTGCTTGGATGCACAAGGTCCAGAGTGGGAACTATGCATTTCTGTTATGCTGCAGTGGTGGGGGTAGATTGCAGAGACTCCTACCTCCCCATGGGCAAACTTCATACCTGAGGCACTGCAGAAGTCACTTCCATAGCAGGTCTCCAGAGTACAGAAAGAAATCGAAAAGGGGGGGGGGGGGGGAATTTGGGGGGGGTGGAATCAACACAGAGCATGGCCAGTGAGTCTGAAGTGCGACTATACATAGTTCAAACACCGGGCGAAGGGGAAGGGACTGGATGATGTCTTCTCCCCTCTTCCTATTAACCAGTCTACCCCATAGCTCTCCAAGTCTTTTGGGACTGAGGATTCCTTCTACTAGCTGTGCTTTGGAGTAAGGCAATGCCAACAACGTAAAAGCCTTTTACTTGGGTGTTGCTTTTTTGCTATAGGATTGAGCCCCCTCATCATTTTAACTGGATTTATTTAACCGTATCAAGAACAGAGCTCAAAGAAGCAAACTTGGTTTTTAGTTGGAAAAACATGGATTATTACTTTCAACAATTGTCTATCAGCATACAAAGAAAAGCCAACCCAAAAAGGAATTAACAATTGTAACATTTTCTGTTAACGTCTGCAGTGTTCTGTATGAGGCAGTAACAAAATGGTAAAGTACCCCTGAGAAAAACCTTATTGCAGTTGTGTGTTGTTAGAAAATGGAACTGGAAGAGTACTGCTTTTTCTGTGGGACTCTTGATGGTTTATAAATACTGTTTTATACTTTTGTTTTATCTTTTTAATAAAGGCACAAGTTTTTATTGGTTCTAAAGTACCATTTAAACAAGTATCAAGTACTTAAGAGAAAATTAATGTTGGATCATACATCTGTGTTAACACACTGAAAATTTGTATGCTTTAGTCTGCCACTTTCAAGTCCAGTTTAAGTGATACTGAAATTGCTAAAGATTGAATGCTTTGTGCAGTGATGTACCTGTTCACAAAAGGCAAAATGTGTTTCCTGTGCGAGGAATAAAGTCCATCCTAAGTTCAAGACCTACAGCAAACAACATGGGGTTGTGTTTTTTTCCCCTCACTCTGTAGAGAAGCCTGCTAACTCATCTGTGGGTGGTATTGGAATTTTGCACCTGGAAAAAGTGACAAATACTATTTTCCTGTCTAACTTTCCTGATGTTACAAATAGACCTGAGCCCTTTTGATACAGACTGAAGGTAGCAGCCGAGTTGATGATCTGGATCAAAAGAACCTGTTTGGTTTCTTTCCCAGAGTGATTGCTACTTAAGTCAAACATGTTTATGATGGAGATACTAAGGTATCATATACTGTAAGGTATAAAACAAGTATTGTTTGTCTTTGGAAAGAATAAATTTTTCTTAATCTTCTAGAACAAGAACACTTTGAGAACCTATGAACGTGATTTGGTCACTGTTGGACGTTCTTGAGACAGAAGTAATGGTCCAAACTTGCATGTTTTATAAAAGTTGCAGAATATTTCTTCAGACCTTGTACAAGAAATTTTGCATTTGCTAATTTCAAAACTTAAACATTTGCTACACAGTAATCCAAAAGGTTTAGCTTTTTCTTCTCAAATGTCAAGTGAGAAGTGCTCATCTGGATATAAGCTCTCAGCAGTACTGCACCAGCAAAATTTCTTGGGGAAGACAACAGAGACAGAAGACTGCAAGTTCAAATGGCTGGTTCTGGATACCAAAATTTGCAGCCCCAAACACTGGTGGAACTGTAATGGAGGGCCCAGGATATCATCTGGCGTTTACTGCATCAGTGTATTACAGCTAAGAGAACACATACATGCACAGTCATCATCTAGCAGAACTAGAAGCAAAATCTATGTCTCTAGTATGGTAAATATCACTGATTCAGCAATATGGTCTCTGCTCCCGCTCACCCCCCAAAGTGCTTGATACACCCCCATATGGAGGTATATATACTGTAGGCTAACATCAGTATAACTTGTTTGATTTCTTCAGTCAGAATAGTTAATCTACAGGAAAAACTGCAAGTAAACAGACCAGGCTAACTCCATGTGTGTTCTCTAGCAAGTGCTGGTCTTCTGAAACCGGTTCTTTGTATATCTGATGGACATTTTTGTGGCTTTTCATGAAGAGCTGGTGTTTCTGATGTCTTTATGCAGAGCACAGGTACATTTTGTCTCAGATTTTTCTCATGTTCCAGATGAGAAAAGGAGGAGAGCCATGTGCTTAGGATACTCTTGAGGCCAGAGTTACTGGTGGTGTAAAAGCAGGCATTACTGAAAAGTTATTTTGACAAATATGAAACGTAGTCAAATGCTTCAAATATGATTCTTCCAAAGTCACCACCCCCAAACCCCCCCTGCTTTTTTTCCCCCTGGGGAACTGGTTACTAAGAGAAGCCCCAGACTGATATAAAGGAATTAAGTTCTCTAAGGGAATTGTATTGATGAACTCTAAGGGCCCCCCAATGAGTGGGATGGGGGGGGGGTCAAGTTTTCCTGGCAGGCTCTGGCTGCGGAGGAGGTATCACCTCTAAGGTGGCAGGATGACGTCTTCTGTTCTGCCTTTCAGAGTTCCGTCCTGACAGCTCCCTAGCCATAAGCAAGGGCACTCTGTGCTGTATCAAAGAGTAGGATAGGCAAAACATGGGAGCAAGCCAGGAATTTAAAAAGTTGGTGAGGACAAACAGCTGTTCGGCTGCTAGGTTGCAAGCAGACTTAGGTATCACTGCCAGCAGAGGCAGGGGGGCTGTAGGGGTGCTCCAGGAAATAGGTCCTTTTGGCCCATGCACTGAAGAGCTGAAAACTTCCAGTGAATGCAGCAAGAAGAGCAGCCCTACCTGTTCAGGAGGTCAGAAGGGAGATGGATCCTGAGAAAACAACTGTTTAGGGTGCTGTGTCATGTTGTACATGCTGGTTTTGCGCTTTAACCTACTCTGTATCAGCAAGTCTTGAAAATACCTAGATTGTCACTAAAAATACCAGCCCTTAAGCTTTTAGATCCATCAAAATAATTACTATTGCAAGCCATAAATAGTATTGTAGTTACTGTAGGATAGTTGACATTGGCTGGAATTAGAAACTATGCTTTAGTATTTCTTACTGCTTTTTTCTTTTAAAAAAATCCACGTACACACAGGAGTCACGCACACAAAATGACATTAAACTCCCAGTGTGAGGATAGAAGCCTGACAAAGGGCAAGATTTCAGTGTGATTTCTCGAGATTTCTGAAATGTCTTTGAGATGATAAACCCGTCCCTGTGAAGATCAGGCAAAGAGATCCATAAATAGAAAAGAATACTTCAAACTACACAGCTAATACTACTTTTTTCTTACAATGATCTGTTGACAGACTGTACAACATACACGTCACTGGTACATTATGGGAAAAGGGCAGGAAGGTTTCTGTCGTAACTGATTTCCTACAGTATTATCCTGAGATTGCAGTGTCATGAGTTAGATGCATCATAAGCCTTTGATTGAAAACTCCCACTTTAAATGTTCAGAGGGTTATTTTAGAGGGTGTTCAGGCACTTTTAGTGATTTGAGTAGAAATTATGGTAACATTTTTGTTAAAGCTGGCCCCTGAGTGTGGAATTCGCAGGTACCAAGCTACTTCTGGTATGCTGTTCTTGGAAACTGTTCGTTCTCCAGAGTGCTAAATGCCTAGTTTTCAGATACTGTTCTGTCCCTCGTTTGATCTTGTGTGGCTCTCCTGTATTGTAAATAACCTTTTGGGGTTTGGAGGGTTTGGTTAAGTTCAATACCATCCGATATCCGCTCAAAGAACTTCTTGATGTATCATCTGAAGTATGGTCTGGTTGTAGCTCACCAGAGCCCAAGAGGAGGGAAAAAAAGCAGCGTCTGCAGCAGCAGTAGTGTCTGGCAGATTTGCCAAGAGATGCATTGACTCTGACATAAATTAACCAGATCTGCCTAGATCTGGAGCACTGACTGACCATATTTATTAAAAACTGAAAAAAACCGCCAAACCTAAAACCAAAAAACAACTTTGAGCTTCATAGTATATGTTCTCTGAGGACACCATCTAAAATTGTACATAATTGGGGGATTCAGATACACATTTACAGAGGCTCCAAATAGCAGCTACTTTAATTGTAAGTGCAGATCAAGAACACATCTTTCACAGTACCTAAAAAATAGCTAGGTATGTAACATCAGAGGCTCTTCTCTTCCTAAATGGCACCAAAGAGAGCAGCTGCATATAAAGTGATGTTATAATACTGAACATTTACTACACTCATTTCTATCAATTTATTTTGTATATATAGACAGCTTTTTATATGCATTTTTCTTAATTACATAACTGTCATGAAATGTAATGAAGCTGCAAGTTAGTTTTAATGCTGATTAAAACTGGTGTTTGGCTGTTTGTTTTCTGCAGCAATTACTTGAATCTTGTTTCCATTAGGTAGTAAAGTCTGATAATGTTTACAGGATTGCTTGCTTTGTTTTTTGGGGGGTTTCCCCATCTTTCTTCCCATCCCCTGCCCCAAGAAACAGAGAGCACATGCTCAACAGTCAAGCAGATGTGTTGGGGATGAAGTATTGGGATCACCTTTATTGGCACCAAAGCATTAATGGTGACATGCAGATTCCCTTCCGTTTACATTGCTTAGCTGACAACTTACATGCTTAACATGTTCCTCTCTAATTTCCCCTGTCCCTTAACCTGTTGCTATCAGCCAGCTTTATTGTGAGAAACTTCAATCATCTTCCTGAGCGACAATTTACAATCATAAAAATACCACAGAAAGAGGCAGCATTCCTGCTGTTAAGTCTGCCGCCTCTCCCTGTCCCCTTTTTAACTTTGAAGAATTAAACATCCCTGGGTTATCTCTGCAATTATTTTTGTATTTGCCAGCAAGGGTCACCAACATTTGCACTAATCACAATGTCTCAGCCGTTCTACTTCCACATAGTTATTTTTAATTGTGCTGCCTAAACTTGTAATGAGCTGTATTTGAGGTGAAGTGTAAAAGATGTATGTAGTAATGACACATTTATTGTATTTTTTGTATATCACAGATAGGATGAGTCCTATGCACAGAGAAAACGTTGCCATTTATAGTTTAATAATTGAAGTAACTTTTTAAAACTGGGCTTTTATAAATGAATTAAATACAAAATCACATTACTTTGCCTGGAAGTTCCTTCATGTTTTAATTGTATTGTGCAAGTTCCCTATATGTATACTTTTCCATAAATGTTATCTTAAGCCATTTATAACCATTGAAAGTGCATTCAAGATTTTGTACATCAGTGTTCAGACCTGTTCATACTTTGCTGAAGTATAGTTCACATTTAAATAAAAAAGTTGTACCATTTTAGGCCTCTTTTCCAAAGTGATAAAATATGAATGGATTTGACACTTGATGTTGCGTTCATTGACGAATTCAACTTAATAAAAGTATGTGAAAGAATCTGAAAATTGCTTAGCTGTAGCATGTGTATATTAGATCAGTGAGAAAAACTGCCTACCCAGGCAACATTTTGTAACTGTTCACACTTTTTACACTCCAGCTGCAACAAACCTAAGATTACACTCACTCTTGACACATCTTCCAGGTCACTTGGGTCTTGAGAGGAGAAATAAAAAAACTCTGACTTGTGGCTGACTATATTCCTTCAGGACACTAAACATGACTTAGAAATCAGATTGCCACTCGAACAGGAATCAGCTGTGTTCCTTTTAGATCAGAAAGAATCTCTGTAAGAGAGGGCAGCAACACCCAAGTCGACACTGACACGACAATGACACTGGCATTTAAATGCAACAATTCTTTCCAGAAAGTTTAAAAAAACTGGAGCATTTTACAATCTTCCATGAGTTCCAGCCTCATACACCTAACTTTGTAATTCTAGTTCATCTTGGTCCTTGCATGCCTGATGAAGTGAGCAGTATGTAAGTAGCGTCAGTTGTGTCTCAAGTATTGATGTATACAGAAGTATCCCTTCAGAAGGGAGTGACCAGTAAGAGCCATCTGGTCAGTACCAGCAGATAATCCCTTTCAACAGAGCAGGTGTGTTCTCCTAGCTTTCAAAAGGAAATTAGTGAAGCTATAAATCTAGCTCGAATCATCATCATTGCACTTGGTAACTCATGCTGTGTTATGCAAAACCCCTGAAGAACAGAAGGCAGGCAGATGGCAGAGAGCCACAGAAAGAACTGTCTTTTTCTAAAGAGGCAATAATAAGAAAACATACATACACTGTTCTGTAGGACTACTTTTAATGTAAGATTTTGTATACCGTAGCAAAGTCTCATTTGTCATCTACCCTTATTATACTGAATTACAAAACGACCATAATAGGGTACAACAGCAGATCCCGTGGTACTGCATAATACATGCCAAATATAAGTATGCCGTATTATTCAAGATGTCCACTTTTTCGACACATTTAAGTGGTTTAAATGATCGCTGATATATCTATGCTCAGGAAACTTGGCTTTCAACAGGCTTTTCAAAGCTTCCCATTTTGCATGCCTCTCTTCTGTGTTATGTTTGTACTCCTGTTCCCGTGTCAGGTAAGGTCGACTCAGCCAATATTCATTCTCTGCTTCAATTTCCAACCTTCGGATCATTGCTTGCTTCATTGAAAGGGTAACCACTCTTGGTCGCCTGTATTTTCCAATCCACTGTTTTCCAGGAATTCTCTTTCGGAGTAATACTGTTGTTAAAAACATTATGCCTTAAAATACAGATAAAAATATAAAATACTCATTACATCAGGGACAAAATTTAAAAATTTAACAACAAAAATGAAAATTCTGCACATACTTACTCCACTGCCTTTTAGCCGGCTGTTTTGAATTTTGAAGTCCAGAACCTGATACTCGCAACCAACCATTACGTAGACAGTACAATGACAGATATATTGGAAACTTAAGACCAGAAAAGGGAAGCGGAAATCTTTATTTAGCTGAAGAGTTTACTCAGTTATCCTCACATTGAGATTAAAGCATGTCCTCCATAAATTATTTGTGAAAAATCCAGTCCCGGATACTATTAAACAAAGGATTCACTTCATTCATTCCTTCTTCAAATAGCTAACTGCATTGTCAAAACAAGGAGTATTTCCAGGTCTATCTTCTAGGTCCAGATCTGGCCTTTCCTCAGTATTAAGTTTTGAACTACAGTCTCCCCATAAACTTATTAGTATACAATTACCTAGTCTTGTATTTTTACTATGGGAAATCTGGTTTGTAGAGAAAAACAATATCCTGTATTAGACTAACTAGCATATGTAGAAAGCACGAATACAGTTTCCAACACAACACACAGGTTTAACAAAGAGGCAAGAAAGGCCAAGCTACATTTAGATTTGACACACATGCTCTTCATTAACCTATTTATTAGTCCTAAACATGCCTATCTCCTAGATCTCTCATTACACATTATTTTCATCAACTAATAAGTCAGCCAGGAACTTCAACACATCATAAACCATCACTACTGCTGAGAAAAGCCACCCCGCTATACGCCATTCCCATGGTGCAACTGCATGCTAATGTTCCACGCTCTGATCCGGTTTAGAGATGAAGCTGCGGAGCTTCGCGGGGGCATTGCTGCCTCAGTCTCTGGTTCCCCTCCCGGAAGGGGAGGGCAGAGCAGAGTTGCCCGTCTCCACGGCAGTGCCGGCTGCTCGCCCTCAGGCCTGCGCCCGCTGCAGCCTCGACCGGGAGCGAAGCCGAAGCGCGACGCGGCACAGCTGCCCACCGGGGCTCTCCAGTGCCACGGGAGCAACCTAGACCGCTAGGCACTCGCCAGCTCCAGGCGGGTTTCGGCCCACGCGGCGGAGCGCTGCTGCCTGGGGAGAAGGATCCCCTGCCCGTTCCCCACTAGAGTTATCCCCCAGGGCCAGGCCAGCCCGAGCGAGACCGGGGCCAACCCGCCAAAAGACACCCCGCGCTCGGGGCGAAGAAGCACTATGAGAGGCCGCAGCAGCGCTCCGAGCCCTGTCATTAACGGGCCCCTCCCCTCCGTCCTCACTCACCGACTCCGGTGACGGCTCCAGCCCCACGGCGGGAAGCAAGATGGCGGCGCGCGGCGGCGGGCGGCCTGTCTCGCGAGAGCTCGCGGCGGGCGGGCGGGGCCTGGCAGCGCCAATGGGGCGCGCGCTGCTCACGGTTCGAACCTGGTGGCGGGCGGTAACCGTTCCCCCTCGGGCAGCGCCCGGCCCGGCTTTCCTCTCCTCTCCTCAGGGTCGCTTCCAGCGCGCAGCGGCAGCTCCAGCTCTCGGGCAGCGGTTAACGGCCGTTCGCGTGGCCTGGGGCTAGTCGGGGGGAGCGGGGCTCGGGCGGCCCTCGCCGGGTGGTGCTGGCGCTGTCCCTCTGGCGCTCCCCTTCCCCGCGGGCGATGGACATGTCGAGGGATTTCTTCGGTAAGCTGCGCGCTCTAGCCCTCACGCTGGAGAAGGAGGCGAGGCAGCTCGAGCGGGCCCTACGCAGAGAGGACACGGGTAAGCACAGGCCTTGCCTCGTCTCCTTCCCGGGGCGGCCTAGTCCGCTGGGGCCTCTCCCGCTCCTAGGGCCGCAGCCCTGCTCCGGGGCTCCTGCCGGCGTGTCCGTCCCACCCCCAGGCAGCAAGACCCCGAGTCCGGAAGGTGGTCTGGAGAGTTGCTCCTGATGACTCGTGGTGATGGGTGTCACGCCTGGACGCTGGGGCTGACGGCTCTGCTGGGATAGCCCTGGGGGAGGGCGGGGGCGGTTGTTTATCGGGAGTCCTCGATTTGGGTTCCCGCCTGCCGCTGTGCCCCTATGCTCCTCTGGGCATGCGGAGATGGGCCTTCGGTGGGCTGATGGGCCTGGGAGTAGATCGGCAGGGTATGATTTGGGCTCCCCCTCTTATCATTGTCTTTCTGAGCTCCTTTGTGAGTGCGTAGGTGAGCTTTTATTACGGGGAAAAACGGGATGAACAGGGAATCGCATTCTTGCTTTTACTCTTCTCATGGATTGAGACAGGAAAACGTATTTGCAGGGCTTGTTCTCTCTGCACAGATCGCTCAAGCTTCTAATTGGATTTATTGCTGTGCTGTCTTGTCGCATAGCAGGTGTCCTCTTTTACACTATTTGCATTAACCTTGATTTCCAGTGAAAGAAGTAATGACTGCTGCATGTGTAAGTGAACAGTACTAACATCTGCCCACGTACGTATAAGGCAGAAGAATTCATCTTTTTGTTGATGTACGTTTTTCAGTGCTGTCTATATCGCTTTTTCCAATTTTTATTATTATTTCAAGTTCAAGCTCTTTAAGGATAAAAATTCAGCATAAATAATCCTTGATAGTGCAGGGACCTACCTATTGTACCAACATCTGCCATACATTAATCTTTACAGTATTAGCTGCAACAGTAAAATGGAAGCCTGTGCAGTTTCTCTGTGTAGTTTAACATACTGTGCAAATTGCAGTCTCGTGCTGTGCAAGGTACCTGATGTGAACTAGTTTCTCTTTGATTTTCTCTATCTTGACTCTCTTTCTCTAACATGTGACTCCAACATCTCTAATACAGGAGATTACGTTCTGATATAGAATGTACTTGCATGCTAAAATACTAATACTCCTTTTTTCTTCCCAAACCTTCTTATGTGAACATGCATATCAAAGACTATGAAGATGAATCTCCAATAAGAGTCTTACATGACCTCCATTGTGAAATCAGGACTCTGAAGGTAACATCTTAACTCACTTCCTTCTTGAAAAATTGGGGGGGGGGTGTCCATAAACTTATGGTTCTATTTTGATCATTAAGCCATAGTACAATTTTGTTAGTCACCAGGTCTGACCCTTATTTTTATTCATTTATCTCTAAGTCTTCAAAGTGGCTGTGGATGTCGGGGTAGTGCCCAAGAACTTCTGGGTGACTCAAAGTAGATTTAGCAGTGTTTATTAGTTTGCAATCACTGTTGTCGCTCGGATCAGCAGGGGACAAAGGTAACAGAGAGGTTGTAGCTGTGCCAAGGCGTAGGTATAGGGGAGAAGGATTCAGGAGCAGCAGCTCCCTACAGAAGAGTTGTGCTTATTTGTGTTCAATGACCAGCACTTAGAATAAAGAAAATCTTCACAGAAGTTTTTTCAGGTATAGATAAGACCTAAATTTGCTGCTAATCCTCATCTGAATTGAAGTTCAATACTTATTCCCAAAACACTTCATGTGTAAACAACTACCATGTGGTGATTTGTAAACCAATATTTCTACATTTCTCTCCCCCCCGCTTCACCCCCAAAGGAAGATGTTAATGCCAGTCTTGGTAAGAGTTGCTCTGAAAAACAAGCAATTAATGACTTTATGAAGGCAAGTGAAATATTGATGCAAAGAAATGCAGCAGATCTTGGAAAAATAAGAGAGCTGTTCCAGAAATATGGCTACAAACCACATGTCAAAGACTCTACAGGTAATATTTCTTGGCAATACAGTATGTGAAGACAAATGTAACTTTCTAAAATGTTTCTCTTTAGCTATGTGTATATTTCTATTAATTAAGAGATCAAGTACATCTATGTTATTTGCTTTATAATAATGTCCAGAGGGTAAAAGATTCTGTTGTGATTGGTGCCATAAGAATAAACCAAAATACAAAAAACTTAGATCTCCTGGCATGCTTTTAAGTTAGCGTGTGGGGTTTTTTTCTCCAGTAATAGTTGTATTCAGAAAACATGTTAGCAAACATGTTTTCATAACCCAGAGAATTATGGTGCTTCAGCTTCTCGTGCATGGGAAATGATTGTAGATGCATCTAAATTAGTTCGTATTCATCTGTGATGATTCCATTAACTTAAATCACCATAGAGAAAATCTTAAAATAACGTGCTCCGTAGCACAAATGGGACAAGAGAAGCACATATGGGGATCAGGTGACACTGGCAATCTATGAAGCAGTACTAGCTTGATCATTGGAGCCGGGGGACATCCTTAATCCAGTCAGAAAGTGAACATGCACCTGTGTGAAAAATCCAGATATGCCAAATGAGTTTAAAATACTACAACTGTCAGTACTACACATACCCCTTTTGGTATCAAGGGCCCCATCAACCTTCAAGAAGCCTTTGGCAGGGTATGCCTGAACTTTCCCCCAAGCGTTATCCAGTCATTACACAAAACAAAATTGTGGTTCTGGACCATATTGACCTCCGAGTTCAGCTACTACAACTGTTTTACAAAGATACGGCAGAAGGCTCCGATTTTACGTACCTTCCTTGCAAGCAAGTACCTTCCTTGCTGTCCTCTCTCTGCCTTTAAAGAAGACTCCAAACAGAGCTACAAGGTTAATTTATTTTTTAAGATTTATTTTTAAGCTAAGTGTATTTGAATATGTAATACCAATACACATAAAAAGGTAATGCCTCTGCTATATTATTTTAAATAGCTTCCCCCCCCCTGCTTCTTACATCATGCAGAAATTCACAAATATTTTGGGGTGTTTCAGTTTATCTAACTACGGAAGTGTACAAATTACATGTTTGCTTATGTCTGCAGTGGACCCTTGTTATCTAAAAAGCTACCCTCTTTCATGACTTCTGAGTTGCTGCTTCATAACCTTTCCTCAATACTGTTTTTCTGAAGAATGAGCATTCTAGTACTGCATGCAGCCTTTGCTCTTTCCCCAAAAACATTTTCAGTTCTATACAAATTTTGTTTTCATTGTCATTTATGTTGTACATTTCTAATGAATTTCCATTCTTGCACTGAAGTAAAAACAAATATATTTAAGGTTAGCACTTCCTGCCTGCTCCATGCAGGGAGATGAATTCTATTAAAAATATACATGTGTAAAAATTTTTCCATTTCATTTTTCCTAGAAATAATATTTGCCAATAGAGTGAAATTCAGTAACTGTGTGACCTATATTATAAATATAGCTTAGCCTGAGATGAGCTTTTGATATCTGTTGTAGCTTCAGGTTCAATGCTTTAAAATGAAAGAAGGAATCTATTTTTTACAATAATAAATAAAAAATTTTGAGCTGGGGGGGGAAGTACCAATTTATTTTATAAATTCTTAAAACAAACTTCTGACATAATTTTTTTTTATTGTTATTACTTTTCTCAAACAGAAGAGGAGGAAGAAGTTAACAGTGATTCGAAGGTGTCTGTCCAGAATAAATCTGATGCAGAAAAAGCAGACAATGTACCTCATCTTCCTGCTTGTACTGAGAAGCCACTGGTGCCCAAAGACCCACTGCGTAACCCCCAGCTTTCTGATTTTGGTCTTTCACAATATGCTTTCTCCAGGCCTTGGAGTGCAGTGAAAGGACAACACGCAACAAACGCGTATCGAGAAAATTCAAAGGACAGGACTCCACTAAAAACACAGACCCCCCGTATTTTGCCCAAAACACCAAAATGTATGCTAAAGATGGACGATTATGAGTGTGTAACACCAAAACTTGAACATTTTGGCATTAGTGAGCATACCATGTGTATGAATGAAGATTATACGATGTCACTTATTCGTAAAACTGCTCAGACAAGCAAGAAGTGAGTAAATTACTTAAGTTCAGATTGTTTCTCTACTGAAATTTCTGTAGTTTCTTCTTGCTGTACTAATTTCTTGCTGCTATGGCCCTTCTCTCTTTCTTCAAGCAGGTGATATGTTATTATCTACCAGCTGGTTAGTCCTGTGTTTTTATTCAACTCTCTACATGTCTTTTCACGTACCCTTTGCAGTGCCAAACACTGCCTTGAAACACATCTCCGATATACTCCTTCCCTTGACTGCACCATGATAAGAACCTTCCATACGCAATCTATTTACAAAGGGAAAATGCGCAGTAAATCTGTGATCTTTTGCTTTCCTTAACCTTGGATTTGGATTTGAGGACATGTTGTCTGCAGTAGATACTACATAACCAATTTAAAGGTTTCAAAAGGTTCAGGAATGTAGATAGACCCGGAAAAAACTTCTAAAGCATTCAGTAAAATGCCTCATTGTAGAAACAGAGTATTATCTCTTACGTTATCCAGCCTGACCTTACAAACGGTTAGCTCTTTTTGCTCCAGTCTTCTGTTGAAAAGACATCTTGAGATTTTCACTGTTCTAATTAAAATTAAAGAAAAGAATTTGCAGCAGTGAGGTGTAGAACACCTTAGCAGTAGAAGTATTTTTCTATACTTCTAAGGTAATGTAAAGGTAGTTAGATCATGTTTTTATAGTTAGTATTAGCAATACATTCAATTTTAAAAGCTGACGGTATTTAAAAGAAACTCGCTGTTCTGCAGCTAAATATTTGGTACTTAGAGAAATTATTCAAAAAACAACCATATTGAAGCAAGCTGTGGAAATAATAATTCAACTTTTTTTTTTTTAATCCCTGATATTTGCAATATAGGCACAGGTGTGAAGTTCTTCAGAACCATGTCAACTTAAGTGGCTTTGTCCCCCAAACATCCAATTTACTGCAATGGTTAAATTTTGAGTGGTTTTTCTAATTTTAAGATTACTGGGGGGGGGAAGGGAAAGTGAAAAGATACATTTTCTTTTAAAATAGTTTTGGGATCTCTCCTTTTAAATAGTTATATGAATACTATATTGTCTATAAAGCTTTATAGTATTGGAATTGTAATAACAGGAAAACTGTTACTGAATCCTGAAAGATATTAATTCAAAAATCATTCCCTCTCAAATAATATTTTGAAAATAGTTTCAGCTTATCGCACAATTTAAGTTCTATTGATATCTATAACTTTTTGTGGTTTTGTACTACTTTTCCTATTTAATGAGAACTGTTTTAAATGTGGTCTTCACCTTTAATTATGGCTGTAATTTATAAATCTACATCCACGAATGTAGATTCTATTTCTGTGGCTTCTAGTGAAATGATTAGACAGTCCACTAGCGATATTTATATATAATAATAAATAAAAAAAAAAAAAAATCGCACTAGCAGTCTTCTATACCCCTAATGAGAATATGAAAATTCTGTTGAGAATTAGTTACAGCATCATTGCTCTTTAACACATCATCGTTATCAATGACCAAAACAGACGGACATGCTCTTAATTGTGACTAAAGTTAAAGCTGCGTATGGATTCAGTATTAGTGGCATATGTGAGAGGTCATGACACTAACTCATTAGAGTTAAAATGTTGTCTAACTGTCTTTTAGCTTATTTGTTTTGTTTATTTTGCAACATGAAGTTAGGATTAGCTTGCGGTTTGATCAGAAAGGTTGAAACAATTAAACAGCTTGTTACCTCCAAAAAGCACTCATCTCGCCTCTTAGTGAGAAGGATCAGCATGTTAAATGGGCAGAACACTAAGCCAACAAATTAAAAAAAAAAAAAAAAAAAAAAGAAAGATTCCCTCCCCCCAACACTGGATAATGTCCAGAATCTCTTCCCCGAGGATCAGATAAGCAAAAAAATTAGTACCAATGAGCTAGCTTTATACCTGTAGTTTCCAGATACAAAGACAGGTAATAATTCTGACTTACATGGAGACAGCCCTGCCCTTTCACATCCCTTGCTTGTGCCAGCCAGGTCTTGTACCTAGCTGAAATCTGTCTAGCAGCTGTGCATTGTGTGAAAACCACTTTAAAAATTAATCTCAAAGTTCTTAAAAATATTTAGTAGACCTCAACTCCTCCAACTTTGTTTTTCAGGTTTTCAGTTTTGAAGCAGGTGAAAAGAACAATATACTTCAGTGCACCTACTACAAAACTGAAACCAAAAGTAATTATGAAAGAAAAGAAGGGGGGAAAAAAAGGAAAGTGTCTGAACAAAAGTGGGTTTTGTTATACTTGTTCTTCTCCATTGTAAAAACTAAAAATCATATGGTTTCAGGTATCTATAATACTTCCAAGGTAAAACTGACTTGAAAAATTACTTTTTTTTTTAACTCAAAATTTGAGATGTGTTCATCTGAGTAAAATATACTGCCTCAAGCGGATTCTTTTTTTAAGCTTAGGCTTTGTTTATCTGGTTCTCATAGTTAAGATAACTTTTTAAACATTTAAAATAACTTTATTATAGACACACTTTTGTGTAGAGTTTAGATAAGCTGCTTCTTTTTGTCTGGTATTGTCTCTTAACTGCCTACACCCTTCTTCTACTAGAATATCTTGGATATGAAAAAAGAATTTTAGGAATTGTGGATTAATTAAGAATTTTTAAAAATTGTGGAATTGATATTAAATGGCTTTTCACTCTGAAGTTAGCTAGCGATTAGCATAAGTAATCTTATTCAAACTTAAAAATTGAATTAAAAATCTTCTAGTGTTCACAATAACGTTAGTAGGTTAAGAGCCAAAAAGATTTCCTCTTGTTTAGAATTTTGTAGGCAACAGGCAATTCAAAATAAAATAGACTGTACCCCTAACACAGAATTGATCATCTGGGACAAAGAAAATTGATCCTACCCTGGACATGTTTTTGTTTGTTTGTTTTGGGGTTTTTTTAATGCCTTGGATTGACATCTCAGTGTATTTGATAATTTGTGGATGGACTGAACATTTGCATGCTACAAATTGCTGTAGTAGAATCCTAGATGAAAAATCTGTGAAAAAATAATCTTTGAGGAAATGAATTTTTGACTTGCATGTTGATGTACAAATACTAGAAAAGTGATCAGGTTGACAGTATTCCTTTAACTGTGATTTCTTCATATTATTTGAGAGCTAATTGAGGGCTTTGGTTTTCAGGTTGGTTAAAAAAGATGATCATGAAGTGAGTGTACGAGAAAAGACATCCAGGGAAATCATGGTTACTCCTGGGCCAAAACCAAAAGTGACAGCTGAGAATGGTAAGTTAAAAATATGTGAAATAAATATACATATATTTATTTATAAATGCATTTTTTACATAATACATGTGTAAATGCATTGTAAACACACAGTAAACTTTTAAACTGTGTTTCTTGTTAAATATAGTTAATTCAGGCCCACTCATTGTATGAGTACTAATGTCTAGAAAATGAAATGTTGGTGGCTTCTATAGGAAAGTTTTTCTCACTTCAGTATAAATCTCTGCTCGTTCTTCTACTCATATCCATCTAGAATTATGCAGAGGGATCCATCCTTTTGTAACTGCAACTTATCCTTATTTGAAATAAAAATACTGTTTTGCCAACTTAGCTTTTTTTCCCCCCCTGAGAGTACCCATTAGATCTGTTTAAAGTTAGGAAGGAAATTGCTTTGAAAGAGGCTAACAAGACAGTAACTTAGATCTTTCAAGAGTAGTGCTAAAACTTCTTTGAGAGATGTAATATGTTCTCTTGAAAATATGTGAAGATCTTGGGACAAACATAGTGACAATTGAATATATGGGAAGCTAAAGCAATGTTGATTTAAGTTGGGCTTTTTCAGTTATATTTAGTAGTGGGACTAGATTTTTTTTTTTGCATTTGCTTTTATGGAATTCTGTAATTTGGATGGTTTGTCATACTAAAAATATCAGCTAAAATGATACAGGTGTTTTAGAATATGCAAATATATTAAAAACTAATAGACTTAGAAAACTAAACTGGGGCACTGGAACTGATAATATTTATGTGTGTGTGTATTTTTATTTTTATCCCCCCCCCCCCCCCCCGCCCGCTTAATTTCAGCAGCTGAGTGGATGGCTTCTCCTATGATACTTGTGTTCTGTACCCCTGATGTAAAAAAGCCTTCCAGAACAAATAGTACAGTATTATCAAGGTCACCAGAGACAAATGAACTGCCTCTTCCCAGTCATACAGGAACGCCGCAGTTTCCAGATTTTGAAACAAGATGGCTAAAAACAGAAGCTAAGGTAGTAAATAGCAATTATGTACATTTTCGCACACTTTTTACCATAAGCAATTTTTCAAATGTCACTTTGTGATTTTTTTCCAATACTACTTTTTCTTATGTCATTGTAGAAGATTTTTCTAATGGTAATTTTGTAAGAACATCTATTAAATACTTTACCTAAGATAAGTAAATTAACTGAAGGCATTTAATACCTCTTTTGCAGCAGGTAAAGCAGGGGGAAAAGATTGAGTCGGTGACTAAGAATGATGCAGCAGATAAACAATACATAGAAGATAGCATTCCTTTTGCTGTGAGCTCTGATGAGTATCTTAAACGTTTTGGAGACCCTTCTCCTCCCAAAATAAAACACTATGACCAGTTACTCAATACTCCTCCACCTCCAGAAATAACAAGGATACCAGATGATGTTCTTCAGGTTAGCTAATACACTTTTTTTTTTTCCCCCTAAATAGTTTTAATATCAAAATAGTAAAATTAAAAGGGCTTAGTTCTATCAAATTTTGTTCTTCAAAAAGAAAGAGTTCTCTGCTACTTATTAAAAATGTATAAACTGTAATCTGTTTTGAGTTCTTAGATAATTCTTGTCATTACCTTTTAATGTTTCCTGTAGATTCTGTCCAAGTATAATCATAAAGTAGACTCTTCTAAAGCCAAGGAAAGGGAGACCAAGGCAGGAAATACTACAAGATATGAAAGTGATTTCACTGATTACTGCAACAAAGAGAACAGGTATGATTTAAATTTTACAAATTTGGTTAAGTAATTTAATTTGGAGGAGCTACAAAGATGCTTTAATGCATTTAGAAATTCATGCAGCTGCTTGCTCTTCAGCTACCAAAATAGCTCTTGTTGCTGTCACTAAATAACTATTCTTTGGATGGTATCTGACTGCCTTTATTGTAAAGAACAAATATTATAATTGATTGTGTGTTTGAATCCTCCCAACTTTAAAAAAAATATATGAAGGTAGAGTTTTACTGTTTTATCTGTAGGTATATTTTGCTTCGTGGCAATCAAAGCACCAGTGAATGCTTTCTTCTTAGTTTTATTGCCTAAATTTACTCAGGAATTGGAGAAAACTACGTAAGTGACACGACCGATTTCACGGTTGTTTTGGCAAAGACAAAGTTCTTTGAAATGCAAAGCCACCTTACGAACAGTATGTGAGATGAAATTAATCTACAATAAGTATGAGTAATCTTTGAACAATGGAATAATAGCTTTAAAAAGAACTTGATTGTTTTGAATAGAAAGAAGTTTTCGTGACAACCTGATCAAGTGTAGATATTTCTGATTCAATGCAATGTATATTATACTTGTTGATTATCTGTTAAACTTGGGGTCAGTACAGACTACTTAGGTAAGAGGTGCAAGGAACATGTATGGAGTCAAATAATAATCACAACAACCCAGAATGAGACTGATAAAAGTAGGAATCTTAATATACTTGGAGTTGGAATCCATTTGAGTAATCAAATAGAGCAAAGTTCTTACTTTAGCTGACCCTTTTTTTTCTTGTTAAGTTAATTAAAAAAAAGTTTTCAATGTTTGTCTCTTCTGCTAATTCAAAATATGATTGATATAATAAGTTCATTAACTCTTCTGGATATATTTGCAGAGGATTTTTCAAGCCAAACATCTGAAACCAAGCTGAAGACCACGTTGAGACTGTTTCACGTTCATGGATCTTATCACTGAATCACAGGAAGCTCAAAAAGCAAAAGAAAATACTAGTGGGAGGAAAGACCCATACAAAGGAAAAGTTTTTTTAATGGAGAAAGTTTGATGTGGATAAACTTGTTTGAACTAACAACTTGTGCTTAATTTTTTATTGAAATTATTGGCAAAACTTATTGAGGGTTTTTAAATATATATATATATGCTTCAAAGAGGACTGGGGTCATGTACGAGGTAGTTGTTTCACCTGATTCTCATGTTTATTGTGTATGCTTGCGTTTGCAGTAGGCTATAGAGAAGCATAGTTAGGTTGCAGTAAAGGGAAAGTCCAGTATATTGCCCTAGAAAATGGATATGTCTGGCTGTTCTGGTGACACTGTACATCAAGTAAAGGTGCCTTTTTCCTGCTATTCCAGGATAAGCATACATCAAATTAGCTGGAGAAGCTGATTTTCTCCTAGTTCTGGCCTGAGCACACTGTTGTTTTTCTGTGCTAGCTTCTGTTAAAAAATACATATGTATTATGTGTCAGTCTTTGAGCTTGATCAACACTTCTGAATACTAAATAAATCTGTCTCAGATGTTTGGTGGCTGCTTGGAAAACTAATAATCTGCTGCTGTAAAAGCACTTACTTGTTCTACCCAACTCCTTCAGAGAGTGAAGGCCAGACCTGCTTCCAGCATCTTCGCAGACTAAAACCGCTTAATGAGCTGGATGCTAGTCATGGAATTTCATGGTCTTAAAAAGGTACAAAGTATGCTGCTGCAGAGCAAGAACCTTTCAGCCAGACAGGTTTACCAGCACTAAGCAGGAGGGGTTTCACAGCCTGCATTCTCCCTCCACAGCACTTCATGGCTACTTTCTAGCCCTGAAGCAAGCCAGATATCCTGAAAGACTCCATTTAACATGAAATGGGACAAGCAGCACTACTGTCCTGGACCTTGCTGTATTCCCCTCACCCCCTTCAACTAGTGAAATTCCCAAAAGGGCTTATAAATGTCTTTTCCCTAAACTTGAGAACAACTCTGCTCCACTGTCCTTTCCTCTATTAGGGAACTGTAGAGTTGTACCCAACAGTGCTGGGGTTCTGACTGTAAGCCACTTGCATCACTTTCTTGCCTATTAACAATGTTTTCTGCTATATTTCATAGCTATTTCATTAACTAATATGAAAGGGATTCAAGTAATATTTTGAGATACAAATTATCTTGAGGATGACAATTGAAATCTTAAACTCTTCTGGTCTACTCAATCTATTATGACATGATGCTGGCACGAGACTCTTTGGAATCTAGAAATGAAGTTTTACTAGTTAGTTTTGGTTTTCTTGCTTACGATATTACCCTAATACAAGCAATCTTGCTGTTTGTACTTATTTTCTTCTTTATAGCAGGACCATTGCTCTGAGGTGGATATAATCAGAGCAGCAAAACAAAAACTAGTTTTAGTTTGTTGTGCTTTACCTTTGAAAACCTAGGTTTCAGTAAGGCCTAAGCTGTAGTTTGAGTATTGGGGGTGGGGGAGGGAAAAGTTGGCAGAAGTGAAAGCATAAGCAGTGTTGGAAACTGATCTGTGTTCAAAATAAGCTGGGGAGGGAAAGCTTTGTGTTTTGTTTTGTCTTTTTTCTTCCTTCCCAGATCAGTGTTCTCACGCAGGTGGCTGTTTGGCCATCTGATAAACTGCACAAGTTCAAATACTGGAACAACCAAGGATGTAGCCATGGGGCTGGAGGAGGGTAAAACTCCACTTAAGCCAGTATTGCTGCTGAATGAAAGGCTCATCCTGCTGCACACTAAAGTAATATAACATGTCAGAGTGGGAATAATGCAAAAGAACTTAAAACAAAAGTTACATGTTGGTTCGTTGTGGGGTGAATATTCTGACAGGCCAATAGCATTGGCCTGTCAGAAAGTGCAGTTTGGATAAACAGTAGCTAAATAAGTAGCAAATGCAGTAGTTCTGTAAGGGCCAGTCGTCACCTGAAAACAGGCAAAATTGACTCAGAGTGCGGTTCTGTGTTGTGCTTAATTCAGTTTAATTGGGGGCTGCTTCCACTAGAGGCTGTTTCACCAATTCTCTTGCACAGAACCCAGGGGTTGTGCAGTTTTACGATGGATTCCTTCCATTTGCCAAGCCACTGAAAAGTTAATAAATCTTGTTTTCTCTTCTAGTTTGTCCTCCCCAACAGTAATCTCAAACTCAGCTTCTGCCTGTGTGGGTGCTAGATCAGATGTAAGGGGAGGGTGAGAATGGGATCACATCTTCTAACAGCAGCCTGCAGTCAGAAAAGATTGAACCCAGCACAAAATTGCACTTCAGTATTTAGGCACATCTGGGAAGCAACCAAAAAAGCATAGCCTTTAGTTTTCCTTCACTTGCTGTGGTTCTTAATCTTTCTTCATTTTTTTAAGTATATCAAACATGTCAGCTAACAGAAGCTTCTCTCCATCATCCCATTTGTTGTCAAAGGAGTGTCTCGATTGTTCTGCCTAGGAAGCTCCTTAAGGTGGTCAGTGCTTTCTTACCTTGAAAATCTTTTGCCTGAGGTTAAATACAAATACAGATCTTGCAGTGAAATGAAACTTCCCAGATGATTGTCAAATGGATAAATGACAAGCATCGTTTTTAGTGCCTCCCATTGTGCTTTTTATTGATGTTTTTATAAATCACTGGAGTCCACACTTCCTTGGTTATTTAAAGCATCATGGATGCTTTAAATTTTCTGTAGAATGTGATATTTGCTTTGTTCCCTGTTGTCATTCAGATGTCCCAATACTTGTGGCGGTTGCATGTGCTCCAGCAACAGATGTAGCTGATGTCAGAGCTGCCTTGTATTTTGGGAGTGCCTTGTTTCCCCATGGGACTGTAATACAGAGATTGTGGCATTTATAAGGAGCAACGACAACATCCAGTGGCTGCACTGTGGAATCACAGGTACGTTAGTCCACGGGAATACAACTTTCTACCAGGAAGACTTCAGTCAATGCTGGCTGTATTATCTATCAACTTAAATGTGAAACCTCATGCTGTTCTTATGGTAATATCCACTTTTACAAAGGGGCAGTTGACATCATGGTAGGGAGCTGACCAGGCCCGTCAATTTCTTCGATCTTGTCTAATTCAAGTTGAAGAGTTTAAAAAAAAAAAAAAAAAAAACAAAAAAAAAAAAAAACACCACCACAAAAAAACCCCAACAAAAAACCCCACAAGTGTGCACACACAAGAAATGGTCCATGGAAGAAGATGCTCTGCTACACGGGCATTTCTCCTGGGGAGAAACCAAGCAAAGGATAGTTTGCAGAATACCCAGCAGGAAGGTGTTCAAATACTTTCATAATTTTTGGCATAATGCATTCCTGGCTTAAAGCCCTGTGGTTACGCTCCCTAATGATTGCTTACGCAATTGTTGTAAACCAATTTAAGGCCTTGCTGCCCGGTCCCGCCTTTCCTCTCCCTCAGCTGCAGGTCCCACACCCTTGATTGTGTCACTGCAGTTGTGGCTGCACAGGAAGCTATTCCTGCTTGTCCAGCCACCAGGAACTAATTGTTGTTTTCCAAGGTTAAATTATTCATGGACTCTGCGTGCTGACCCAAATCATTGCGCACCTGCAAAGGCACTGATGGGTGTTGAGGCAAGAGAAGGGAAAGGGCGGGGGGAGTGGGAGCCAGGACGTCCTCCTTCACGGGCAGTTTAAGCTGCTTGGGGAATCTTACCCTGTTTGTCCGGCTGCTTTGGTAAGGTTTCCTGAGGTGGTGGTTCTGTAAGCGCTTCCATGGCAGCTGAAGCAGTTCCTCTCTTCACCCCATCAACACTTCCCCTTCCCTGGGACAACTGCTTGGGTGGTCGTGCATGAATTAAACTGGAGGGGACACAGCTACTATGACAAACCTCACCCTTGGAAGAGGTTTGCACTATAGGTGCAGAGTGGTGGTGTTTGTTCCTGGCCATGTAGGCTGTTGTGATGTGCTGGTGGGGACCATATTTCAAACCTTCAGCACTTTTAAATGCATGTGCTTCCCTTCTCCCTTCCAAGTGTAACCCTCCTGCTCTCCAGTGCAGTTCTTCAACCAAAGGCAGCAGGAGTGGGGCATTCTTGCCAGCAGGCCCTGGGCTAGGCAAGGGCTGTGGGACGGTGCACAGCCCCAGCTGAGCAGGCAGGTAGCAAGGGGTGGTGGTGCAGGACTGCTGCATGCCTGGTGCTTTTCTTCAAATGCCCTACCTGGAAGCACTGTTGGGGCTCTCCTCTCTTGTCCTCTGACGCCTGGGCTGTGTGCTTCATGGCTTTCAGCCAAAAGACTTCAGCAGAAGGCTAGAAGGAAAAGGGTCAGCTATGCTGGCTCCTACCTCTCTTGTTCGAGGATGGAGTGCTGGGAGTCTTCTGCATCTCCCAAACGTGCACTGAGAACTCAAGGAAAGGAACACTTGGATTCAAACAGCGTACACAGCGTGGTTGATTGGGCCAGGTGCAGTTTCAGGCCCCTGTTAAAGACCCCAAGTCTCTTCAAGCTTGAAGACACTAACTCATGTTTTTCTGCATGCCTGAAGCATGGGGTGGGGAATTCATGCCTCAGCCAGCGCTGAGAGGAGCTCACCCAGAGGTGCCCTTGAAGCTGTCACTTGCAGCGTTCACTGGATTTTCTTGCTGAGTGCGGAAGGGGTCAAGTGAGTTTTTGGGCCAGGATGTCTCTACTTTAGCCTGTCAGTTCTGTGAGACTGAAGGTACCCCAGGGAGGGTCCCAAACACCCCAGCCCCTCTGAACCCAGCCCTTAGCCATTTTTTTATCTCCAGCACCTTGCCCTGGTGTGCCAGCCAGGCATCCCCCCTCATCACCGATAGGTCTTTGTGACCAGGCATGGCACCAGCTGTGCATGACATGATATGGGTGTTTTACAATTCACATTCCTCAGGCTCCTGTTCTGCTGGAGGAACTGATGCTTTTTTTTTTAACCCAGCTGATCTGCTGTAATGTCTAGACACAAGGGCTGAGACAAGAGCAGCAGGTTATTGGATCGCTTTGGGTTTGGCAGTTTATGTCTTAGCTGTTGCATTACTTACAACGCTGTTCTTTGAACACGACCGTAGCTGTTGTCATTCATTTGTCCTGACACAACAGGGTTTCTGAGACCTTCTCATTTTTCCATGCTTTCCATAGCAAGAGTGAGAACTTGCTGATAACGCTTAATGTTTTCCTGCTGCATCACAACTGTTTCTGCTTTTGACCAGAGCTGTAAAGCAAAACTTAAGCCTCCACAACTGCTCCAGTCAGATGGCAAACATGGTGCCAAAGCGAGGTGTGTCTGATGCAGCCCAGGTTATTGACAAAGTGTGTGTCTGAGCCTTGTCCTCGCTGCTTAACTAGAGAGGGAGTTAAGCCAGATACCGGTCCCTCCACCAGAGACACAGACAGCCTCTCCCAAAAGCGCTGCAGAAGAACTTTTATAAGGGTAGTGCTGCCATTGCAGGGAAGGAAATGGCTGCTCTTCTGAGGCTGTAGCCTCTGTGCCTGTACATATGCGCATATGTGTGTACACACGCATGCATGAATCTGTAGCGGAGGGGTGGTGAAATCAGAGGGAGACTGTGAAAACAGCAGTTGGTTTAAGGCCTGAGCATGTCAAAGAGGAATCTTTTTTTTTCCTATGTTAAATGAAAGCCTGGCTAATCATCAATAGCAGCAGCAATATTTATGTAAAGTGTAACAAGGTAATGGTGGGGGGTTTCTTGGTGTGAAAAAGAATAGCATTTTTTTATACAACTTTTTTGATTTCTTAAATTGAAAAAAGCATTGTTTTAGGTGGATAAAGCAGAGAGAAGAGTCCTTCAGGACAAACCAAACCTGGACAGGCGGGAAAGGCACACCAGAAGGAACACAGAAACATGAAGCCACATCTATGGGAGCAGAGCAGCCTGTGGTAGCTGCTACTGAGGGTAAAGAAGAGAAATTAGGGAAAGTTGCCTCCGTTTTGTAGCTGGGTCCATTTGACTGTGCTGCACCCACAGGCAGGGCACAGGGCGCTTCTCCTGGCCCTGCTGGGGAGCCCAGCTCACCCAGCTCAATGCTGCAGCCAGAGGGGCTGGGGACCACAGAGGCTGGAGACCTGCACAAGGGGCCCAGGTGTTTGCCAGCAAAGGCAGAGAAAAACCGAGCCCCTCTGAGGAAGGACAGGGAGGAGGTGAGGTCTGGAGGGCCACCTGCAAGGGGGTAGGTGTGGTATCCCTGGAAGGGCCTGGGCAGGAGGCGAGAGCTGGCTGCAGTGCTGTGCGTGGGGTTTACCTCTAAGAAATGACAAAGCCGGGAAACCTTTTTTTGAAAACTTATCCTAGTTCTTTGCCTGACGCAGCTGGGAGAGAAAAAATCTTTGGGGGGTGGTTGCTGGTGAATGTGCAGACATGAAACTGAGTTGTGTCTGTTAGGGCTTTAAGCATCCAAAAAGAAAAGGGGGGGAAAAACCAACCATCTCATCCAGCTGCCTTGATGAGGGACAAAAATTCCTTGTGAAATTGCTGCATACAAAGCAAGTCCTGTGGATTGACAGATCTGGATGTAGTGTTGCCTACACCACTTTGCTTCCTGAGCATATGGGATTGCTCACTGTTGAGTTTTGAGACCGTGTTTTAATTTCCCCAAACCACAGTGCTGTACGTATTTTTGCTCTTTTGGGGGACTGACATCTTTCCTCAGCTTTTATAGTAGCTACAAAAGAGACACACACAACCTTGATACTGTGAGTAAATTCCCTCCTGTGCAGTAGGAGCTCAGCAGGTGACGGCTTCCACTTACCATTCCACCTCTTGCAACATCTGGATGGTTGTACCCTGGTGCTGTCTGCTTTCACAGCTGCTCACTGTATCCCAATGTCCGAGTGCAAAACTATTGCTGTTGGCCTTGATTGCATAGTGGATTTTTGATGTGGGGAACCCCTAACCCTAACTGCACTGATCTCTCAAGTGTCTTTTCCAATCAAAATAGGTACAAAAGTTGAACTCTCTTCACTTTTACATTACCTTTCTGTGTGAAGTGCAAATGTTTGAGGGCAAATCTCTTTCTCAAGAGATGTTTAGCCCAAAGCAGCCAGGGAAGAGGTCGTCTGAGGTTTATACTTCCATGGCAGTGAACTCCACACCTGAACAGTCAAGCTGAAGTCTTTGCTGCTGAAGGCAGCTCTGCATGTTCATTTCCTGGTGATTTTGCCCTATGGGCCACAGGCCAGTAGGTTGTTCCTCTTTTTTTCTGAAGTGTGTGAAGACCTGCCCCAGGCTGGGCAGGCGCAAACCCTCACTGGGCCTGTCTCCCATTCCAGCAGCAAAGCCAAGCCTCCTCCCGGAGCAGCTGAGTCAGACATAGGCTCACTTGCTGCTGTTGCCTTATATATTGACTACATTTAATTTTGAGAATTATCCTTAAATGCAACTAAAGCAAAAACCAGGACACAGAAATGAGGAAACGTCCATATTCCTGTGTACCTTTAATGGCAGGTCTGTCCTCTGCCTTTGGTGGGAGGCTGTGCAATTCTGTAATTACATGCTGGTTACTGCAGGACTTGACTCACTCATTTTGCAGCATGGATGATGCCCTGTGGAAAGCAGGCCACTTAGCAGCGGTCTTCACTTTTCTGTCTCCCAGGTCTGTAAGGTGCCAAAAACCAGATGGCTGATCTGCTGGCCACAACCCAGCACACAGGTGGCAGGGGTTCCGAGCCTGACCAAACCTGCCCCTGGTGACACAGAAGTCACTGAGCTGTTATGGCATGTGGGCTCCTCACAGCAGCAGTATCGTGGAGAGCCTCCCCTTCGCACCAGAGGTGACTGTCTTCACCCTGGCAAATCATCCCACCCATCCCACCTCTGGCCACACTAGACCAGCTCCATTGCCACTTCCAGGCTCACAGTCCTTTATAAAGCAGCATTTATATTGTCTTTTCTTGAGCTCTCTTTAAAAAAGGGTGGGGAGCGCTTTCCAACCTCTTCAGTCTTAGGGGAAAAAGTGACTCGGATGCAGCTGATTCTGCAAATGAGAATTCATTTTCATTTCATTCATGAATTCATTTCATTCATGAAGGCTGAAATCAGAACTCCCTAACTTAAAAGCCAGAGAAGGGGGACAGAAGAGGGTGAACCATGGGCAGAACTGAATCTAAAATCCCTCAGGCTATACTGCACTGAGGGACTCCTGAGAGGTAAAAAAAAATTATAAATCACAGCTCATGAAAGAAGGCACACCTTGTCCTTAGCAGACAGGAACACTTACTTCAGTCTTAGCGTCTGCTCTGCTAAGGCCTTAAGTGAGGAAGGTGAAGGCCCTAAGGAGCAGCTACAGCTTCTACTTCTCCTGCCCTTACTTTTCTCTCAGCACACAGGGGCACAACATGCAGAAAACAAGCGCAGGGCTCTCTCCCAACCAGTTGGATGCTCAGGGTCAGCCGGCAGAGGCACACGGCGCAGGGACAGCTGGAGCATGCTCTAAGACCAGATGCACCTGCACGTCTCAAGATCTCCCCCTGCAGTGACAGAAGAAACTGGCAAGCGCTGAACTATGGGAAGCCACAGGCCCCATCCTCCAGTGTTGCACTTATTTGTTGGGAGATGGGTCACCCCTTCTTTCTCCTGCTCCTTAAGAAGGTACCAGCCAACATCAGCTGCTTCCCAGAGAGTAGTATCCATCACGCAGACCAGCCTTCCAGTTTCCCCTTGGAAAACTGAGACCCCTTAGCTACCCCTTCCTCTATTTTGAGATTCTGGAAGCTGGCTAACTAGACACCCCCAACAACCTCCAGCTCCATCAGTAACTTTTAACACATAGTAGCCTTGAACCTTGATACCTCACTGCTCCTTGGCTTTGCCCTGACACCCAAGGGTCACAGGAAACTGAGAGACCGGTGCTCAGTACAAGCTGCAAGTATTTGTGAAAGTTATCTTACTGAGCGCTAAGCAGTGAGATTTACCCAGCTCAGACTGGTCAGAGTAGGCTCCAAAATCCTATGTATTCATTAGATGAAGACAACCAAGGGAAAGAGGCTTCAGTATTCCTCTTCCTTAGAGTTGCAGAAGCCAAAATTGGGTGTTTTCCTCTTGGTCAGTGTATGCTGACAATATACTGCTTGTGGTCAACAGCCCAGGAGATCTAGGTAGGCAAGCCAGCTGCCTCCACCCCACAGGTTTGCTTGGCCAAGAACCACCCGGTGGTCAGGGTCAGGACTCCCACGTGTACTGCCAGCATGCAGCCTTGCTGCCTCACCTCCTCTCGGTTCATCTGAACTGCAGGCAAGAGCACCTCTGGGCAGACTGCCTGCCATTATATTTTCATTAGGAAATAGTTCTGCTCCTTAAGTCAACCTCGATCTGAAAACACTGGATTTCTTCTGGCCAGGTCTCTGCAGACACTCCCATCTTCTAAGACAGTGGTCTCCAAAGTGGGGTGCACAAGACAGTCTCCAAAGTGGTACACATGCAAGTGGGGTGCAGGAAGAAAATATTTTTTGTACCATTAATACAATTTTAAAATATTTTTTGAAGTATTTCACCTTTCTTTTTCATTTCTATTTTTGTGTAGTTTTAAAATGCACATAATATTAGCACAGTAGTAGATGTATGTAACATGAATAAAACAGTTTTGGGGGCGTACACTCAAATTTTTTACTGATAGGGGTGCGTGATCAAAAAAAGTTTGGAGACCACTGTTCTAAGAAAAGCAAGACCTTCAAAGACAGCTTTATACCTTCCGTTTTTAAAGACAACACTAGTTCCTTCAGAACTCAAGTAAGGATGACATGCAAGTGTGCCGAACCATGTCTTCCTCTGGTAAGGCCAGCAGCTCCTCAGTATCCTGGGATATACTGGTGTCACTGAGGCCACTCCCAATCCATGGATTGGCATCATCTTGGCACAAGATGGAGCGGCCCCTGGAAGCCATGGTGGTCTGCCCTCGCTCCCCTCCAGGACAGGCAGCCTTACACAGCTCATCTCTGACTTTCCCCGTCAGCCTATCTACATCAGCAGGGAGCGTAACACCAAGCTTGCCTGCCTTCGACCACACCGTTCTCATACTCATCCTCCAAAATCCAGCCAGCAGTGGTTTAAGAAATCCTCCTGCAAAAGGAATCCCCATGAGGCCACCTACCTCTACTCATCAAGCCCAGAAGTTATCAGATATAGGCTTTGGCCCTCCTTTCAACTTCTGCTTAAAAGCAGACTTCCAAATTTCTCTGCAGAAATCCACTTTAAAAACAAAAACCAACAAAAAACCCAAACACCCCCACACTATCAAAAAGATTAATAACATCAATCTTTATTCCAAACAAGACAGAACTACAGAACACCTGTAATCCTGGTTATATTTTATGGAAATCTTGAAACACTGGACACACGGACTTACTGTTCAAACTATAACAATCAGGGATAGGATGATGGCACTGCTAAAGATAAGTGTTTCTTCTAAACAAATAAACTAAGAGTTAAGGTTTAAAAGTTAACTTTCATTTCTGATGCTTAGCTTTGTCTTCAGGTGTTCTTGCTTAGCAACAAAAGCAAAAAAATAAGCCTGCTTTAGAACAGCAAGTAGGAATAAACAGAAGATGTAATCATACAAAGAAGCAATAGTTTAGTACGGTCTCATGCGGCTTGATGGGGGCGGTGCGCGATTCGGAGGAGTAATTGCTATATCCAAGTAGTCTCCTATCTGGAATTTCTGAGACTGCAATGTCATGGAATCATCTGTGCCCTTCCTGCCCGACATGGTACTGCCGATCTCCTTCACCCTGCGCGCAGGAGAGAAAAGGCAAGTTAGTGATCAGAGGCAAATCTCTCTAGATGTCCAAAATGGGAACCGCATCGGCTCACAACCACCTTCCCATGCCATCCCCTGCACTGCATGTAGCATTTAGCGATGTACACAGGGTGCTGGGTTTTTTCTCTCTGGTACCAGGTGCCAAGAAAAGCCACACTGAATCCTCCTTCTGTTGGGGCAGAGGGGTGGGGGAACCTTCTACCATATTAAGTTAAATACTAGAGAGAACCCCTTGCCCCCCTCCATACACACACAGAACAAGACCCTGCAGATTACAGAGCAGGATATATCCACTGGTTGCTGACAAAGGTTAGCTCATACAATTTTGGAAGATGGATACCTGCAACAAGATCACTGCTAAAACTCAAATGCATTCTCAGATACAAGACCTACCACTCCTCATATCACCAGAAACAAAGCTTTATCTCAAGCTGTAGGTCCACGTTCTGGTTGATTGCCAATACAGCAACCAAAGCCTTCAAGCACACAGGTTCACTGTGTTGGGAACACATTAACAATGATGGCCACCAAGCAAAATTTAGAGTTTGCAGAGGCCTTCATGTAGTCTGTTACCAAGAACTTTAGAAATTTGATTTGTGGGTTCTGAACTTTAAAATCAGTGTTAATGAAAAATAATTTACTGCTCTGGTGCCTGAAGTCTTCTACTAACCCAGAGAAGAAATGCCATTTACCTGTATCCAGGCCTCTTGAGATCCGTAAAAACAATTGCAAAATTGAAGTGCGTGCCCTTCTTCCGTGCTTCCGGGTAGACTTCTTTCACTAAGCTGGTCAGCTCTTTCAGAGTTGCATCCATCCTAGATTAAACAAACAAGCCAAAGCGGTTCACCTTCTCAAAAGCAACAACAATAAAAAAAGCTTCCCCAAACCCATTTAAGGTGGAATCAATATATTGCTACAACTTAACCATGTATTTCCTTGCCTTTGCATACTTTCTGTTGGTACCTGAAGATGAGCAAGATCTTACATTTCGGCTACATAGTGAGCCATTGAATTCACAACTACGTGGCATTCCAAACAATACATCTTGGTCTAACGATCCAAGTGACAAGAAGTTGCTCTAGTTATCGACTAAAACACCTGGGAGAATTCACCACTTACCGTACAGTGGAGGCAACATGGTCTAGTGCAAATGTGGTTCTAGCTATAGTAGCTTCTAATTTACCGCGACATTAGACAACTCTCTTCACCTCTATGTACGTTTCAACATCCGCTTTTCCATGTCTCCCAAAAGAGTTACTATTTAAACAGCAGGGAACTTTTTTTTTTAAATACATTAATGCATTTATACAACGAACGCTGTTTCCTCACCTAAGTTGCTGTCTATGTTAAAATAGCTTCTTGAATACTAGAGGAAATGTAGAAATAAAAAAAAAAAAATCATGAGTAGTTTTACATTTCCATCAAGATTTCCATTTCTGCCCTAACAGGCAGCATGCCTTCTCTTCCCAGCCTTCAACCAGACAAGGGCTAAAGCTCATTTCTAGAATTTCAAGAACAAAAGGACTCAATCATCACAACTAAAGCGGCTCTAATTATACAGACTGGACACTCACTCCAAGCAACCAAGGAGCAGTGTGTTGACAGACAATGCCCGTTTTGACTTCTGCAGACAGCAAACAGCTCAGACACCATCAATTGCCTGGACTGAGTCCATAAATTCCATTAAGAAGTAAGTTAGAACCGCATGCTTTGCTGGCCACAAAAATGGATTTATTCAACCATACGACATACAAGTTATAAACCTAGCAGACACCTTGAAGGAAAAATAAGATTTAAAAAGTAGCATAATTCACTTTCAAAAGCATTCTTCAAAATACTATAAACAAAAACTAACATGTTTGCAACGCAGACTAAAGCAGTTCTCCGAACTGAATTTGAAAGCAATAAAAAGTAGGTCTCTGTTAAAGCACTGCTACCTGACCAGACAAGAAGAAACACGTTACTCCACCCTCAAGAGCCTTTGACTTAAAACCAACACACCATTCACACACCAGTTCAAGCCTTCTGGGACAACTACTTCTACTGAAAAACCAGGGCTGTTTGAACAAAATTTAAGCATTAAAGGAGAACCCCTGTGTTGAATAGATTCGTTGTGACAACCAAAGATATGCCACAACACAAGCCTCTGATTACGCGCGTTAGTAATTGGGCAATTCAACCGCAGCAAGTTTCAGTGTGCAGCAATCAGCACTTAGCTAGAGTTGTGCTTCCATGGATGCCACGTCTAAGTTGCCACGGCTATAGGCAGAAGCGCTGTATCTCAGCGGCAGCTGCCTTCCCCCGCGGAGCTGCCACCACAGCGGAGCGCACAACTGCCCCCATGAAGACTTCCCCCCGTTTCCTGCTTTAACAAGGCCTACCGAACTCCCCCCTGCAGCTCAGTATCAGACGAGGGGCTCAAGCCTGGCAAGCTCCCCGATACCGCTCGGAGCCCCCGCCCGCAGGGCCCGGCTCGCCTCCGTGCCCGAGGGCCGGGCGGAGGGGCCCGGGCCGCCGCCGCGCACTCACCAGGTGTAGATCTGCAGCTCGCTAGAGGGCACGTTGCCGCGGGAGAACTCGTCCATGCGGTGGTGCCGCCCGTTGTTGGTGGTGAAGACGCGAAGCAGCAGCGGGCACGTCTGCGGGGCGATGCGAGGGTGAGGGGCCGCTCGCCACCCGCCGCCATCCCCAGCCGCCCCCCCTCTTCCCCGGCCCGAGGCCTCACGGCGTCGCCATACCTTCCCCCCCCCCCCCGGTGCCCGCCCTGCCGCGCCCGGGAGCGGCGTAAGAGGACGCACGGCACCACCCCCGGCACCTTTTCCCGGTCGATCGGCTTCTCCGGCTCCTTCTTAATCTCCTCCTGCGTGACCCGCGACTCCACCGCCATCTCGCCCCGCCGCGCAAACAACCGGCGGCCCCGGATGTCCCGCCGGGCGCCTCAGATCTCGCGAGAGGAGGGAGGGGGCGGTGACCGCCGCGGCGGGGCGGGGCCGGGCGCGCGCAGGCCCCGGGTGTGGCGGGCGTTGGGCGGTGCGCAGCGCATGCGCGCGGGCAGCGCGGGAGACGTGTGAGGGCGGCTGGCGGCCGCGCGGAGGGAGGGAGGGAGGGAGGCCCCGGCGGGGGTGGCCCCCGTGGGGCACCGCTGGCTGGAGCCCGGGAGTGGGGCTCGGCAAGCGGCCGCAGGGCGGAGGGGTGGTTTTAAGGAGCAGAGGAGACGCAGCCGCGGGCTGCCCCACCGCCGCGGGCTGCAGCTATGCGCGCCCCCCGCAGTGGCTGTTCGTTTGTTTTCACAGAATTCACACATTATTTCCTCAAGTGCTGTGATTTTATTTCTCGTTTCAAGAGTAAAACAAAACTAAATTCTTCTGTAAAATGATGCAGAAATGTATGTGCTTGCAGGTGCAAAATCGGAGACTCACAGAATTGCTGAGGTTGGAAGGGAGCTCTGAAGGAGACTGCCTAGTCCAAACCCCTGCTCAAAGCGGGGTCAGCAAGGGCCAGTTGCTCAGGGCCAGGTCTGGGTGGGTTTTGAGTATGTCCAAGGATGGAGACCTCTGGGCAACCTGCTCCAGTGCTGAGTCACCCTCACAGTTAAAAAAAAAAAAAAAAAAAGGTTTATTTTTCTTCTTATATTTAAATTAAATTTCTGGTATGTCACTACATGCCCATTGCCTCTTCTCCTGTCACCGGGCACTGCTGAGAAGCCTGGCTCTGTCTTCTTTACTCCCTCCTGTCAGATACACAGTGATAGGGTCCCCCTGAGCCATCTTTCCCAAAGCTGAACAGTCCCAGCTCTCCCAGCCTGTCCTCATGTGACAGATGCTCCCGTCCCTTTAACCATCCCATTAAGCTATATTTGATGCTATATTATTATAGTGTTCCTGTACTGCTCATGTAATTTTCTGTTGATGCTTACAGTAGAGTACAGCACAGAACTATGTGCCACTGAAGCTGTGTCTCAGGGTCCCCATTCTGCAATGTACTTCTCTGAGTAAGGACATTCAGGGTGAATTTACATCTGTGTTGGGCTGCTTTCCCAAGTATAAGTCTAGTATCAGAGAAAAATAAATAAATTCTGCACCATGAAAAAAGCATATGCTTGTTACGGTGTTATAACTGTTGAAATACCTGTGCTCTAAGGGTGATGTGGTGGTTTTGATTTCACGTTTCCAAACATTGTAGATACATGTTTCCAATGTATTATTTATTAAAAAAATATGCAGGGGAGAAAAAAATATAAAAATATATTCACTTATGAGGTTTCTGTGTGCATCACAGAGAAGAAAAAGGGTTATGAGTCCATACTGTAAAAAAGAGAAAAAGCTCTTGCAGTTCACCTCTAATATAACCAACAGCGTTTGGTTTAAAATGTTGATTTATGGCACACCTAATACAAGACAAGAGAACCAACAACCTATTAGAGTTCACCCTCAGCTTTTATTGACTTCCTTTTGTGGTAGCCTGGATAGTATTGTACAGTTTTTAACCTACATTAAGTTATAGCATATCATCATTTTATTACCAAAGGGAATGACTCAGCCTTGCCACCATTTGCAGGATTCGATTTCCCAGGCAACGATACAGTTTATTACACTGCTAAAATTAATTATATCTGCCCTGATAATATGTACTTTGGGCTCAGTATGTGAACCGCCAAAACAAAGGAATTTATGTCTAGGATCAGGTAGCATAAAGGAACAGCTGTAACAAATAAAGCACAGTTCTATTATGAATCTAAGTAGTTCCTTCTGCTAGAACTTTTTGAGTGCTTTATTTATGTGAAAAATGACCTAGTGTGCTTGAGTTGTAAGTAAATTCAAGCATGACTTAATTTATTATTCATGAACTGTCTTAACAATCACAATTTATTTTCAGTCTAAAATCTTGGATTCTTATGTTACATATTTGGAAGAGAAAGTTGGCAATTATTTGGAAATGAAAATGCAATTACGTGATCTGTAACCTGGACTGCGGGATGCAGGTTTTACTGGAGACGGTGCTGTTTGGTTAAACGAGGCATAACATGGTAAACTGGATTCCCACCAGTTTAGGCTGAGGTCCCATGTGTACCTGAGTTAGTCTAACAGCTCGCTCTCACCAAAGGAGCGGGGATTTCGCTCCCCGCTGCCTGTCCTTACTCTCATGTGAGGGTTTTTTCCCTCCCTTCTGCCAGGTGCGGCCCTCACTAGATGCTTCCAAGAACAGGTTAAATTCCCTAATTCAAGATAAAACTATCCAGTTGGGGGCTCGTTTTCTGCCAGTTTGTTGCATCTGGCACTTTCTAAACTGGTTCCATGATTGCTAGACCTGGTGCAAGATGAGTGGTGGAAGCGTGCGCCCAGGAGCAGCTGGGAGACGGAGGGAGAGAATAGGAATGGCATGGGGTCTGTCCCTTCAGCGGCAGTGAGACGGTTGATGGCTTCACCCTCCCTTCACATTTTCTTAGGCTTTGGGGAGTGAGGGGTCCCCTCTAATTGTCAGGGACGCTGTGTTCTGTGCAAACAGTGTATATATGTGCGAACATGTGTATATAGTGTATGCTATAGAGGAAATGAAAGCTCCTTGCTGAGGTAGTGGGGCAGAATAACACTCTATATACAAGCAAGTCTCTAGCCTTTATTCTTATAAAGGAGATACCCAAAATATGAATCAAACACTTTCAGATATGAATGCCCATAGAGAACTGAGATAAGTGGTCTCAGAGTGTGAATTGCCTCTAAGTATCGTTAACACACTTTCCTATTTAAGTGGTTATTTAAATAGTGAACTTTTAATTGTTTATTGGAGCATCTAGGAAAGGTATGAATGAGATGGCGTGTCGGTGCCATTAGGATATGGGACTGGGCAAAGCTGCCATGGCCATTTAGAGAAGAGCATTGTGGGTCAAGTAGCCTGTTGGCCTATGAAACACTTACCGTAAGTAAATTGTGATTGAAAGGGGAAAAACAAAAGGAGCAGTTGATATTCTGTGACTTAAAACTTTCTAGGCAGAACAGAGAAGATGATAGTAAATGAAAAGTGTCCTCAGGAAGATAGAGAAAGCAATGGCACAACTGGGCCTGGGATATCAACCATTGAGGTAAACCTCCAAGGAACTAGAAAAACTGTAACAGATGACCGGAACAAGGAACTCTGAACATTTCAGACCCGTGAGTGTATTGAATCTCAGTTCAAAGAAGCTGAATTAGCCTCGCTGTTTGCAGCAGGCTGTTTTCAGGTTCCCAAGGCTCCCAGGACTTCTGGCTTATTGGCTGCATTTGTGAGTTCTTCCTAACCAGGACTACATACCGCTTGTTAATTTTGCATGGTTGTATATGTATCCAGTAAAGCTTGTTTGATAGAGGACTCGGTCTTTATCTTGATTGTGGAAGGTTCAGCTACCCTGTTCTGGCAACAGCACAATCATCTTTCAAACATCTTTACAATCAGCCTAGTGAGCAAAGTCTCAAATTGGATGGAGCTGCTACTGCGAACAAGCTTTAACTGGTGGTATAAGAACACTGTCCCATTTTCTTTGCAAATATGATTGCTGGTATTTCCTACATTTTGTGTCATGGTAACATCACAGATCGGTTTTATGTTCCGAATGCTTCATGTGCAGTACATTTCATTACAGTGCTTTAATTTCCTGTATTTTGTACCAAAGTTAGTGTAGATTTCAAGAACCCTGTAGTGCTGCTAGAAAGTTACACTGTTTTCATTTAAGCTTCAGTTCTTGCTCATTGCCCTATTTTGAATTGAGATGATTTGGGCGCACAAAATGCACCATAACTGTTGGGCCTCTGTGATCCTATTCAACTTGCACGTGAGCCAGCAGGTGAATGAGTCAGTGTGGTAAAGACTAGCAGGAGTGGGCTGTTAGTTTGCCATGTATAAAATGACCCTGTTGCTGTATAGGTAAAGAATGTGGAGACCCTGAGGCAGTATCCTAATTCAGGAGCACCGAGACCTGACTGCCTGGGAGGAATCTATGCTTGTGTATAGATTACATATGTTTTCTTCTTTCTCTATCAGAAGGACCACAAGTTAATAAAAACGCTTTGAAGATGATTTACTATTGTACAATATTGCAAAATTGTTATTTAACTATTAACGTGACAGTAGCAGCGGTCAGTTTGTGCAGCCTCGCACATGCTCCAGGACCCAGGCGTCGTATGCAAGGCAGAGCCACTGGTGTGCCTTGTAAACAAGCTGCCTCATACTTGCCAGTGTAAGACCCTCAACAGTTTATAGCTGTTTGTTATAGATGTCGCCAAATGTTATAATTCTGCCATTCGGATGGAACTTTTCCACATCAGGTGTTTCCTGAAAGAGCATCCTCAGGATGCTTTTTTTTCCGTTTCAGAAAAAATGTTTCCAAGAATAATATTTCAGGCAGATGAGTGTTACCACTCACATTTCTATTATTTTTTTTTCATTTTAAATACCTGTAGCAGTTTGTCTGAAAAGCTGCAGCATCTGCCTACTTTTGAGAAAGAAACACAATTTGCCAGAGATGTGTCCGAAAAGGTCTCATAAAGCAAATATATTTGACTGAACTATAATCTCTTGTAAAAACTGTGGTTTATCTGTAGTCAGCAGAGACAAACTAATACTGGGCAGGTAAATCGTATCTGATGCATCTGGGTGCGCAAGGGATTCAGAAAGACGTCCACAGTGCTCCTGTGCTCTGCGACAGGCCTGGGGACGGGAACGGGGAACAGTGGGGCTCTTTCTTTTTTCCCTTAGGGCGCTGCTGCCCGCAGTGGGCACCAATAAGGGACGCAGGATGGGACCCTGCCCGCATCCCCTGAGCGGTGAGCGGAGGGAGCTGGAGGGCAGCTCCACAGCACTTCAGGCCGACCCAGTGCAAAACTGTTTGCAAACTAAATCAACAACAGGTTATGTGTTATGCAAAAGAAGTCCAGCAAAATTTGTAATGACTGCTTGAACTTCACCTGGAAGAGATCAGAACAAACTGGAGCTTGTAATTGTCAGCAGAGGAAGACAGAATTCAGTTTCAAGTAAAGAAAATGTAAGTCCTGGTCTGTCACGTAGAGTTATTTTCTTCTCTATACAAATACATGTAAAGGTGTGATGGCGAGATGTACTAAATATTCTATTGATTTTTCCTGGTGGGGTAGTGGACTCGGTTACAAAATATAAAATTAAGGAAGAAATGTTGCCAGAATCTAAACCTGGATTTCATTAAAATGTGTTGTCATTTCTCTATAAAATACATCTGCTACAATGTTCCAGAAATTTTAGACACACAATAGAGTAATAAACTGCTTTTATAACTTGGGTAATACTCTACCATGGATTCTTGATTTCCCCCCTACTGTTTGTATTAAATTACCTCAGTACAGAAATGTTCGTACACTGTAAGGAAGGAATAAAGGCGTTGTCACTGCAATGAGTGGAAATTTTAAAAATTGTGTACAAGATGTGTATTATAGAGAGGACAACCAACATCAGAAGCTTGTCAGCCTGTAATTCACTGCAAATAGTTAGGTCGGCAGCCTGGGCCCCTGCCTACGCTCCCTTGTAGCTATGTGTCCTGGTTTTCCTTCACTGGGGCAGCTCCACTACTGACAGCAGCGGTGGGAAACCCGGTGTAAAGGTTACTTTCATCGTTGGTGCTTTTCCCAGTTGTGGGTGTTGCTGCCACCAGTTTGCCCTGGGAACACGGAGGCTGCCTGACCTGCAGCCCCTGTGCCAGCTGCTCTGAGGGCAACAGCAGTATCCTCAAAACGCCCCGTGTGGCAAAGCCAGTGTGTCCCCTCGCAACATCACTGTCTGGAAGAGGTGTCCTTAATATTGTCTTCTATGTTTCCTGTGCAGACAAATCCCTTCCCTGGCTGCTTCCTGGATTAATGTGATCCCGTCCTTGAACACGACACAAAAGTCTGAGAAGGGGGTGAGTATCTCCTTTGGATAGACACAGTCCTGCTCACGCTTTGGTGGGAACATTTCCATGAATAAGCGTTAACAGATTAGGTTGATGGTTATTCCAGTATCTTCTGCCAAATATCTGTTCTTTTCCCTTCCCGTGGAAAAATAATACTAAAAGACTCAAGCTTTTTCTCCTAAAGCAGAAAATTCCAAGAGATCTGACCGAGTATACTGAAGTATGTATATTTTATATGCAGCTCCCTGGCTATGCTGATCTTCAGCTTGCCATACATCTCTAGAAGTTTCCAGTCTGTGGCACACAGAGTTCCTATTGAAAATAGTAGATGGATAAAGATGGATCCTGCACACCCAGAACAGATATTTGCTTCCCTGTTTTCTTCCCCAGGATGATGGGTCTTAACACAAAGAATCTCCCCGAGTCTGTGGCATTTCACACCGATTCTTTAATGACAACGGAGCTGTTGATAAATAAATCCTCTCTTGTCAGCCACAGCAAGAGTCACGTTTTATTTGGTTTTATTCTGGGGCTCAGAGTGCCCCGCAGAAGGTTTATGAGACCACTGCCATATCCGTCATAACAAAGGTTGATGTCATGTAAGCCATTACATGTGTCCTGCCTCCAGAAGCATCATCATAAAGAGTCGAGCAAAACTTTCCTCCAAAATAAGTAGTTCCATGTGGCAAGCCTTGTCAAGCACAAAGCAAAGCCTCAGCACCCCGAGACAGCCCAGCTATATTGCAGAAATATCTTTTGTGGCTCAACATGCAGGTCAGAAAATACAACTCTAACTTTTTCTTTTTTTGTTTGTGGGTTGTTTTTTTTTCCTGAGTGGCCACTTATGACCAAAATGTTCTGGCTGCGATAAATTACCTGCAACATTTTGAATAGTGCAATATAAAACCAAATTCTTTTCTGAATGCTATGTTGTATGTATTGCAATATCAATTAACTCGATGTTTTTTAGAGAAAGGAAATGTCCATCACTGGAAATTTACAATATGTTAAGTTTGAGCCCAGAACAAATTCTGACAGCTTGGTTACCATAAGCTCCTCAGAGACACAGTGCTTAGTGGAAACACTGACATAATCTTAACGATAGTGGCAGGAATAGTGCCAGTAAAACAGCATGTCCTGTAGGCATAATGTAAGGCAGAATCACTTTGGCTCCGCAGATCACAACAGCTTTGAAGGAAAAGTTGATAGAAAATTTGTGGACGCCTATTCCTTTGAGTACAAAAGAATAATCTCTGTATGTACTGCTGACTGTTGTTATCAGTTGTATTGTATTACGTTTTGCACATGGCAAAAGATGCCGGGGAAATTTAAAGGACGTGTTGTTGCAAAGCTATGAAGTCTTGCTGCAGAGCAATGGAGGCACATTGGGGTTATAGATGAGCGATCATAAGGGCATGGACAGAGGTGCACGCTGCAGGCAGGGTGCTAGCAGGAAGAAGTCACTGCTTTTACATTTCTTGCTGTTCCTTCCCTGTCAGCGTTCTTGGCAGAGCTGGTCATGATGAGCTCTCCACAGACTTACTACAATGAAACAGGTTAGCAAAGACTTCATACTTAAATTGTTTACCATAATCTTGTTGCTCTTGCCTGGAATGGGTGAGGAAGGGTTCACACAAATAACTCTTCTGGCACATCAGTGGGCCAGAGGGGATGGTGACAAAGGGCATCCTCTTGCAGTGGTTCAACTGGAGTCAGGAGATGACATCTGCCCATAACCTGGTGCTTTCAAATGACAAGCTGTACGATGTGACATTTTATGTGACAGCATGACAGACTGTGACATTTCAGATTGCTGTGAGCAGTGCTCTTTTTTTGTGTTCACAAGATGTATAAGAAAGTGCAGCATTCCAAAAAATAAGTAAGTGCCTCACAGAATCGCTGGGGGGAAATTCCTGCAAATGAAAAAAGGGGAAGGAAAGAAAGAAACTATTTAAAAAGAAGTGGATTGGAAAAAAAAAAGACCTTAGATTGACACTACTTCACAGTCAGCTTTATGCTTTGTTACCCCTGTTACAAAGCTAAGAATTCAGATTCATTTCTATAAAACTTCAGGGCATAGAAGAGCAAGAGAAGTGGCTCTTCTACACCTCTTAGATTAGATTTGTTCAATATGAAGCAAGATAAAATATGCTCTGGTGTTTTATTTGGGCTTGAGGAATGCAAAGGCATAATAATTACCAGCTGATACACCAATTTAATGCAGGTGTTCAGATTTTTAAAGGACCATTATCACTTAATGTTACCTTTAAAAAGAGATCTCAGATTTTTCAATGAAACAAATACTAGAAAAAGAGACGCCTTATATGAAAGGAGGTGAAACTCTCAAATACAAAAATGCAAAAATTCTATTACTAGAGGTACAGATAGATTCCCTGCCTGTTAGAGATGAATGATTAGCTAAGCACAATGTTTTGAAAATATATAAGTGAAATATTTAGAACACAGGGCACAGCTATTGCTAAATTCTTACGTACAAATTCTGATGTATGGGCCAGATCTTAAAATGCCGTTGAAGTACAGCAGTCCGGCTGCTGATCACTTGTTTCAGATTTGGGTCTGGCTTCACCCAGAAAAATACGGAGCTACTGATCAAACGTGCTTCAACCATCAAACATGAAGTAGATTCAGAAAGGAGTTTAGCGGAGACCAAAGATGAAATGATACACTGTAGAAGTTATTAATTGGTTTCTAATTAGAAACCATGAAGACTTGTCAGAACAAGAGATTCATGAGTGTTCCTCCATCTTGGGCTGCAAATGAAGGGGGAAGATTTGTGTATTCGTGTTAACATAGCTTGTAGTTCTTCTTTGAACTACGGCCAGCAGATGCAAATGATTTGGCATATAAAGACATTACACATTTTTCACAACTTTATGTTTAGATGGCAGATGAAATCTTTGGTCAGTCATGGAGAAGTTCTCACTGTTTTGCACTCAGAGATACCTGGAGTTGGATGAACACTTTTTCATCCCACATTCTTTGAGCACTTTTCTTAAGTTGGTAATTTTTGGTGGCATCCGTGGTGGAAGGCAACCGAGAATGGGCTGTGCACCTGGTGCTGGGGGCACTGAAGCTTATCCTCCTCCAGCTCTCTGCGGGGCGTGAGCTGTACAGCTCCTTTAGCTCTGCACACACTGGATGCTGACAGCTGAACTGCGGGAGATTTTACAGTTTCTTCAGGCTGCTTGAACAAGTCCTGGTTTCTTGCTGGGACAGCAATCCCATGACCCCAGCCATCAGGATCAGGGTTGTGAGTGGCTTTATCAGAGACTAGCTGGCAGAGATTATTAATAGATGGTAAAAGGTACTTGAAAGCAGCTGGTCCTTGTCAGGTGAAAGTGTTATTGGTCCTACCTGTGTGTCACTGACAGAGTATGAGCAAAGCTGTGGGGACACTGCTGAAATGTGGGAACTTATACTTTGTGCACGCTGTTTCCTGGCCCGGCCAGGAGCGAAGCCAAAGCTATGACAAACGGCAATGCAGTCTTTTACTAATACCATAGTTTTTAAAGAAAGACTCCCAGAAAAGATGAATCCTGCTTTCCCGTCTGTGACAATGCATATTTAATCCCAAACTACCTTTTTTTTTACTTCAAACTATAAACAATCTCTCTGACTTCTTGGGGACGAGCATGCAAAACGCCAGGCGCTCTGCTTGATGGACGTGCGAAAATCTTCGCTCACTGGAGCGCCATAGCAGAAGAGGAGTGAGACAGGCACAGCGTAGGCAGGGTGTCTGTGCACAGGGAACGTGGCCGTGGCAGGTCCCCAGGGAGTTTGCTAAGTGGCACCAAGGCATGTGCCTGTCCTGCCATACCAGCACTGCCATGGGGGACAAACCGGGATGTTAAACTCCCCTCACTGAATAGACCGTTCAGCTCCTGCGCTGTCCTCATTCAAGTAAATAACACGTTTCCCCCTTGAAATTATTTTGCATTTCCCTGAAGGGTTCTTAAAATATCTGCAACTCAAAGCGCAAAGGAAAAACTGTTGGAATTTGGTCCTGCTGTGGGTAAGGTAACAATATGAAGGATATGAGGCAAGGTATCATTTCATTGTGCTTTATTAGCACTTGTAATTTATATCTCATCACTTTCAAGGCCTCTGCTGGTAATATTTCCTTCTTCTAAGAATAGAGCTTAAAGGTATTTTAAGAATTCTAGTTGTTGTGCAATTAATAGTGAAACACTTTGTTCTGTGTAAAAAGATTTGCTTGTTTTGAGCAGTAACAGTATTTTGCATGTAAAAAAAGGGGAATGGGGAATCTTTTATTGCCAGCACTTTTCCTTACAGGGGGATGAATCACTTACATTCTTGGCAACCAAGCTCAAATTCACAAGAATGCTCAGTTTGATCAACTTCCTTCAAAACACTAAGCTCAAAGGAAAGAGGAAAAAAGAGAGAAAGAAACTTGGATGGGCTTGGATGCGGAAGACATTACAAGATGGACATCCAAGCAGGAAGACAATAAATCTAGTGTACAAATTGTTTTGCCCAAAGCAAGTCGCTGACTTGCTGTTACAGGAGGGTCCAGTCTAAATTAAGAGAATACTGGAAAGGAAAAAAAAAAACAACAGGGAGGAAAAGAGCCAGAGAAAAGAAAGAAAACCCTGCCGATCTGGCAGACATGGCGGATGTTGTGTCAAACATGAGTTTATTTGCTAACAAAACAATGTGAAATTTCAAGAAAAATAACCACCCTTCCCTTCAGAATGGAAGATTGTGCTGAGAAACAAAATATGAGAATACGGTTAATTTAGGCGTGAGGAAACTGCCCACATTCAGGCTGTGGCTTCATGTGACAAGGCTGAGGATCGCAGGTGTCTTCTTTGGCAGCAGCGCAGGGTGAACCAAGCTGTCCCCTGGCTGCTTCTCTCCACCCATGCAGTGGACCCCACTGAGGAAGGGATGGCACTGAAAATGGTCGCTTTGGGGTTTATTCTGGTGGATTATCTTTCAGCTGGATCGGTTCCCCGGGCCGGTTCACCCAACAGTCACCCATGGCACTGCGCGATATAACCAAGCTGCAGTGGAGAGGATGACAAGGGGAAAGGGACATGGCAGAGGGGGAATGATGAAGCTGGCCAGACATCCCTGCTGCTGCTGTGCCACCTCGGCTGTGGTCTTCAGCACAGCACCAGTCTAAGGCACATTTGGCCCTGCTGCTCACTTCTGCTCAGAGACAGTCAGATGGCAGCTTCAGTCAGACCAGCACAACTGCTTGTTGGCTGAAGTAAAAACAACCCAAGCAAACCCCAAAACATTATTTAGTGTGGAATTCCCCTTTTTCTAGGTCAGGTTCTAGGTCACCCTGTGATCACCCTGGCAAACAGCTGTGCCTCAGTATAAAAGCATGACTGTGAGGAGTGGTGGAAGGCAAGGATGAAGTACTGCTCCCCCAAATTACATGTTTCTTTTGTGTATCTCATTTGGTACCTTTTGATTTCCCTCCATTCTTCACCACAGTGCTCTGCCACCCCGCACCTGCAGTGCAGCACTGGGGCTGCAACAGGGCATAGGGCAGCAGCACCTCAGGATGCTTAAGATAAGCATGATTGTGTCACGCCCTGCAGCCAGCATAGGGCTGCTGTACTTCTGTCCAGGGTGTCCCCCCAAAATACATATTCACTTAGTGAGCCTAATATGGAAGAAAAATAATAATTGGGGAAGAAGGAGAGGTAGAGGCCCAGGAGGGCTGGGCCAGGCCACAAAGGATGAGTGCGACTCGAAGCAGGACCCAAGATACTGCAGCATTGGTGTCTAATACCCTGGGCATCATATAGTTGCTGTTGCGTGTCTTCAGGATCATAGTTTCAGTGTGTTGCCTGTTTCTATCATGTTCTGCAGTGCCCATGCAGTAAATCCAGTACTTCCTCTCTGATTCTGTAATCAGAGATGTTGCTTATATGTAAATCCCACACTTTTGGGACACTGTGAATTTACTGTGTATTCGCCAAGCAACTACATCCCATCCACAGAATAAGATCAGTGCTTCCTGGTCTGGTTTCCTGCACACAGATTGTACAATAGGTCAGCGCAGGTCCTGGGGCTATGTCCAGTTTTTCCACGTGTAGCCTTCCTATCCAAGCTACAGACAATCCTCAAAAATCTGTGCAGGCAATTTTTCTGTGCAGAAAAAAAAAACACCTACCAAATCTGGACACAGGGTAGCCTCAAGTCAGAGCCTCCAACACATGAAACACTGCACCAAGCTGCCAGAGAGAAACGTGTGGAATCTTTGCCCTGGAGTTTTTAAGACTAGACAAAAATCTGCCATAGTGAAGAGGGACAGCCTAAACCAGATCCTTCCCAGCCTTACATTCCTATGATTCCCTGTAAGGAAGGACTGGTTTGACTCTCCCCACCATGAAGAATGGCAAGCACAGTCTGTTCTCTGCTCTGCAACCCACTCTCTCTTTCTCCAGCCTCTCGTCGGGATCAGCACAAAACCCAGGACAGACACTACTCTCAACCCAACGGGGCTGGGCACTGAGAAAAGGGAGATTTGTATGCAATGAGTCTGTGTATTCATGCATGAGAGAAATTGTGGTGGCAATGGTGTTCTCTCATAGTAATGCAGAGCAAGACGGAAACGTGATGAAGGTTTTTTTCAGGATTAAAATAAGGAGAACATGAGCCAGTTGTTTTGGGGAAAAGGAAAGCAGTTGCTGTCAAAACGTTTCACCGACTTGGCAAAAATGCCAAGCTGGCCCTGCCTGCAGCATACATGGACTTCAAAGGGCTTATCTTGAATGAGAATTAGCAGGAGCCAGATCGCTGCTTCCTCCATGTATTCAGCTGAGGTTAAATGATATGCAAGGCTATACCCCAAGGGTGTGTTTTCCTTCTGATGCCAGCCAAGTTGCTGACACCTCTGCCTGCAGGTTTGTGGGATCAGTCTTGCTTTAGCTGCTTACACCCAGAGGGAGCTCAGTTCTGACCCAGCACCAGGAAGAGTGGGTCACACTCTCACAACCGGTCGCTTCAGGAGTGCTGCTCCACAGCAGGAACACTGTGAAACAAATGGTCAGGCCCCCACTCCAGCGGTGAACCAGCCGCTCAGGAGGGGCATGTGGTTCTCAAACAGGATGCAGGCTGAATAACCCTCCATTCCTGAAGAGGGTGGTCCCCGAAGGTCAGGGCTGCCTTCAATGGTGTGGCAGTGTGAGAGGAAACTGCCTCACAGGGTGCTTTCATAATGCTCGGACTATGAATAAATTCAGCCTGTTGTACTCTGGGTTCCCAAGTGTTAGTCATCAAAAATGTGAATAGGAGAATAAGGTTAGGAAAAGAACAATACTCCAGCTGAACTTTCATTACAGGATGAATAGGGGTCCTCCTCCCCCCACCCTGCTTTGATTTCAGACAAAGGGCTTTGCATCCCCTGTAGGAGTTCTCTTTGCTGCCTGGGATGAACATATGGATGTAGGTGAGACAAACCTAGTAGGGCCCAGCTCACAGAATCACAGAATACCTGAGGCTGGAAGGGACCTCTTGAGATGATCTAGGACAAACCCCTGCTTGCAGGGTCAGCTGGAGCAGGTTGCCCAGGACCATGTCCAGTCAGGTTTTGAGTATCTCCATGGATGGAGACTCCACAACCTCTCTGGGCAACCTGTTCCAGCTCTGAATGGACAAGCAATGACCAGAGACCTAATGTCAGTACAGATCATTCTGGCACTTTTTTGCTTTCATGGTAAATTATTCAGTAAAAGTACAACCTTAATAAATGTATTTGATATTCACTCACTGACTCAGGTTCTGGTGAGGCTGGGTATAACGATGTGGGCCAAGGCTGACCCATGCTTTACCCAGTTGCTTAATTATGAAAAAAAGACAGTCAAAGAGGCTGTTGGGTGCTACATGGGATTAACACCTTGTGGCCCCATGGGAACGTTCCTGGTTCAGGACAGAAGCAACCATTACCCCAGTCAATGCTGTGTTAATTTAGTGGAAGGAGGGCCAAGGGCCTTTGAACCCATCACAACAATAAATCCGGAAAAACGATGGAGATTTTTTCATCCTTTAGGACACAAAGTTTTCTGGGAATATTTGTCCCTTAAGCTCCAGAAGGTAAGGGACAGACGGGGTTGTGCTTTCTGTTCCCATGCTTCCGAGCCAGCACTTTGCCCTGACCGTCACTGTTACCAGGGCATCTTCTCAGTTCTGGCAGGAGATCTTATCTGAAATCTTAATTGGGGCACATGTAGGCTATCCCAGGCAGTTTTATATTGCTCAAGCTAAAGTCACTGAAATGTTTTAATTAACGAGCAAACACAGTCTGTCGTTTTCCTCTGTGTGACGCACAGAAATCTGTCTGCTTCCTCCCCGAGTACAGTACAGCATGTCTAAGCCACTGGCTACTATAATTACGATGGGGTAAGCATTTACATGGCACTATAAAGGTGAATTGGGTGCTTTCCAAATACAAAAACACTAATCTCATTCTCAAATAATTCAGAGTCAAACATGGTCAAGAAAAACCACAAGGCAATTGTCTTGATGGAAAAAATGGATCCCGCAGACACCAGGAATCACCAGGACAGGAGGTCTGAAGGACAGATCTGGAGAGGGGGAGTCCTGGGGCCGAATGGCTGGATGCCACTCAGAAACACTGGAGTTTCTTTTCTAATCTGTCATGGACCTCATAGATGACCTTTAGGAGTCAAGGAGTCTGTGCACGAGTTCTCCTCCCTGTAAAATTGATATTACTTCAGCTCATGCAGCTACCAAAATAAAGGCAGGCTACAGAACAGAGGCTGGGAGGAGACGAGAGGTATAGTGGCAGGACAGCATCGGGAGGCACACAGGAAGCAAGAGAGGGAACAGGGGAAAAGGAGAGAAAACCTCTGAAGAGTGAGGAGGCAGGGAGCCAATGATAAGATTAAGAAACAAGATGGTATCTTTCAAGTGTCAGGGAGGAGAATGTAGATTAACAACCTTTTGGTTAGGCTAAAGGAAGTACAGAAGAGCCTGAAGAGTAGCTGTCAGCGAATTACAGTAGCTGAAGCAAGTAATGGCCACAGCATAGAGAAGAACTGTAGTCATGGTGATAGAAAAGCAAGGGCCACTTCAAGAAGGAGATATTGAGACAGAAACTAAAAGCTTCAGATTAGGCCTTTAATGAGAGACCGGTTATATGAAATAAAATTAAAGAAGAGAAAAAACCTCCCCAAACCCAGAATAGAGGAAGTACTGAAAGCAGATTTAGAGAGAACTGATACTTTTATATTGGAAAAAATCAATTTGAGGCAGAATGAATATGTAATAGCAGCAAGGACTTCAGGAGAAGAAATGAAAAAAACCACAGGGATATGAAACTGGACAGTCGTGGACAGAATAGAAAATCATTTCCCCACTAGAAAGGTGCAGGCAGAAATGATCGGGTGTGTTGGGGAGGAGGGTGACATGATCAGCAGTGTCGTGTTTCAGGGGCCACCAAACAAACAACTCCAACTACAGCGGTACCACCGTTTGGTGTCACCCACTCTGCGCATACACCTCCTCTTACTTGACGAGATGAGGATTTACCGTGATGTTTCAAATGGACGTGAAGAACAGCAATAACTGTGAAGTTCCAAGTGGCCAAGAAAACACTCATTGCCCACAAACATGGTCTTTGCTTGCATTTCACAACATTGCACAAGGCTTCTTAAAAAGTAACTTCTAAATTTGCACACCCATATCACTATGTACACAGGGGATGGTTAAACAGATCTGGTGTGCATAGAAATTCATGACAGAGCCTGAGCCTACCCTCTTGCTACATACACACCAAGGGGTTGGTATTGCAGAGTGTTAGAGCATTTGGAGTTACACGTGATTATATGAGAAGTGGAAAATAGATGGAAGAGCAATTAGACTGATTTTGTTAGGCTAAAGGGAGTATGAAGGAGCGTGGAGAGTAACTGTAAATAAATTACAGTACCTGAAGCAAGAAATGGCCAGGGCACAGAGAAGATCTGTAGTCATGGTGATAGAAAAGCAAGGGCCACTTCAGGTGTTTTTCAGCTGTCATGAGATGCCACTTTAAAACAATTTGTTGTGACCTCTGTGTCTCTATTCACTTTGATTTACGGTATGGTAATACTACTATTCATGCTTACCACATTCCAGGATCTATAGAAGACTTTACTCATTTAAGTTACGGACTCAGAATGGTGATTCTCATTCTAACCAAATTCTGTATTTTAATTATTTGCAAATGACGTACTATCCACCCTGCAGTTTTAGTGACTGGTGATGAATAAAAGCTACCCCTGACATTCAGAGCCTTTTTTCTTTAATCATGGAGTTGAGATTTTATGAGCTCTAGCACAGTAGGCAAAGGTAACATACAGCAGACACTGAAAGAAAATAGCTAAAAATTGAAAGTATGTTTAGGACTGCTGTGGAGCTTTTTAGACAAGCAAGCGTGTATTCCTGAAATGAGCTAAAAGCAGTGGCTCGTGTGGGAAGAAAGTTCAAAATAGATGTAGGTTGAAAGACTGTGTGGAAGACCAGGAGACATGCAGTGATAATGATAGTCATCAAACGGGAACATGCGGTGGTGAAGCATTTTTAGAGTGGAAAGTCTTTCAGTTTGGATGCTGTTTTCATGTTATATTATTCTGTGATGATACTCTAGTAGAGCATTATGGACAGTTGAGGATTTTTCACAGTCTCCTACGCAGGGGTCTCAGAATTTTCCCTCAAAAACTTTTTAGGGGCTGTAATCCTGAACCTGATTTCCATAAAACTTTATATTTAAAATGGATGTGTGACACATACGGGTGTCAAGTCCCAACATGCAATTTTCTGTTTCTGTTGAAAAGGCCAGGCGATAGTTACCCCCACCCTTCCATCCTGCTTGTGATTATACCAACTGATCTGTAGGATTCAGGCCAAGTTATTTTATTCATGCAAGTCACTCACCTCATAGACAATAGTAGATACCTTCTCTCAGTTTTCTGGTGTCCTTCTTTGCTGATAAAGGTGTGTAAACAAGCGCAAAGCACACAGGATCTCAGCTCCCAGAGTACACAGAGGTGTGACTGTAGTTTTTCCTCTACTCAATATCTTTCTCTCTCCCCCAAGAAAATATGTGAAGTTTGTTGACTGGAGCTTCTTACGCTGCTTTGAGATGCCTTGCCAAGTTGTATGTTATCCCACTTCCTTCCTGCAGGTAATCCAAACAGGGGAGGCTTCCCCTGGAGCCTTGCCCCTCACAACGGCGCCACACAACTGCTCAGCTCTCAGGCCCTCTCTTACAGTGCCAGAAATGTGGTGGCTGAGTGCTGGGCTCAGCAGGAGCTCTGAGAACGTGCCACTGCTGTGGGCAGACCTTGAACAGGAGAGTGCTGCAACCCCACTGTGCTCTGAGCTCAGGAGATGCTGTGAGTCAGCGGCTGCCACCTCGCCCTGCTGCACCGTAGGGCTGCTCAGCGCTGTCCTGCAGATGTGACAGGTATGCCAACATAAGGCCAGCTCAATTGGCACAGTCACCATGAAAAGCCAGTTTATTTAGGAAAATGAGACACAGCAATAAGCTTACAGCACCACTGGAAAATTACTGTGTGTCAAAGAGAGGCTAAGCAGCGAGGATCTGAATTTCTGCAGACTGTCTAGGGCAAGACCTAAGTCTTACAGGTTTCCCCTAGGGCTTTGTGTCCGGGCCATAGCCTGGAACTGAGAAATTTGACATCCCCTCTGACTCTTCATGTTTTGCATCCTTTTTTAACTTTTTTTTTACTGACAATATGATCTAGTTGCTGATCATGATTCAGATGAGGATTCTGGTCCTGGCTTTGCCATTGAATTGCTGTGTTCCTTCTGAACATTCATGCAGCCTAGCTGTGTTTCTCTGTTCAACTTCTCTGTCCATCTTATCTGTAGAGATGTAATCTCTGCTCTGAAGAGGTGGTCCTTTATTATGTATTTTTTTAAAGAGCAATTGCAGCCTTCCAATGCACCATCACATATAGCAAGATTGACTGATACTTGCCCCATGCTCGTCTGGAATGTTCTTGTTTAGTAGCTATTCCACACATGTGGTTGCCTTGCGTTAGCAAGGTCTTACTTCTGTTTCTTCTTTTAATTTATGGTCACCTCTGTCACCTACATCCCATACTCTAATACAAAAGCAGACTTCTTAAAAACAGAGGTACAAATAGTCTTTTTAAAAGCTCACCACTTCGGTCTATAGCTGACATTTATCCCTGTTTTCACGGTGGTCTTATTCAGTGTATCTAGAATATATGAATGCACATAGTTCAATCTCTTGCAGTTTGATTTCCATGTTTTATATTTGCTCACTCTTTTTTCCTTGTGCATTACTGATGTCAGTCTGCTATCTGTCTAGTTCTCTTCCTCTGCACTATGTGTCTTTTTCTTATCCGTGGTTGTACTTCCTTGCCCATCTGTACTATTATTTTAATTGTCTTTGAATACACATTAATAGTACTTCTGAACACATGCCAGTGCCCATTTTTCTATCCCATCCCTTCCTTTACTCTGTTCCATGTCCAGTTTTCTCTCAGAATTTAATCAGTTGAAAATTGTTGCTGTTATTTTTTTTTTCCTTTTGAGCTGATTTAGTCGTAATAACAAGGCTTACAGGGAAAGATCCAAGTCTTATTGAAAGATCTGATCCAAAGCTCATTACCATGGTCACTATTTTTTTTATAATCTTCCAACTACACTTCCCTGCTTTTAGAGACTCTGGCAGATCCAACATCTCAGAAGAGGAATGGTTTCCCCCAAGTCCCACATCTGGCCCAAACCACACATCATGTTGGGAACCCAAAATGTGTTCAAATATATCTAATCTGACACTTTCTTGTCCTTTTCTGAAGTATAGCTTTTCCTTGTATTGCTTTTGATAAGGCAGCCTATTAGAAGTGCTAACTTGTGACTCAATTCTACCCTTTAGCTGGGAGGGAACCATTTATATGTTTGTAAGCTGAGATTGTTATAGCCTGTCTAATTTTATTTTCCAAGGATGCTGAACAGACAGCATTGCTGTTGAAATCCTTTGTTAATACATTTATTCTCTCTAGCCATACCTTCTTGCCCTTCCTTAGGACAAGAAGGATCTTGATAAGTTTCTAAGATGTGGACACCTTGAGGCTTTCTGAAATGGTCTTGGTTTTTGCTCTGAGAAGGGTTAGGAGTAATTGTGGTAAAATGCCCATGACTCCGTCTGGTTTGCAACCAAATGGATGTGGGTTCCTAACTAACCCTGAGGATGTGAGTTGTGTGCATCCCCCCTGCTGTGACTGCTGCATCTGTATGACATTTTGTCTCCCTATTGGCAATTATCTATCAGGTTTCTCTGGTGAGGTGTCTAGTAGGTACGTTTCTAGCGGTGCTTTTGGGGAATGTGACATTTAGCTTCAGTGACCAGGCATTAATTGCAAGCAGGTAACTAACTGAAAGTACCCATTTTCAAGAAAGTTTTGTTCACCGCTATTCTCGGCTTCATTTGAGTAGATTGCGGTCTCTGTCACGTGAGTCATATTTGTCTCTTCTTCCAGGGTCCTAGCTAAAAAATCTCAGGTTTCCCCTATGCATGAGCTACTCAATGGACAAAGCATGTGTCATTTTATACTGACATAATAACTTATTTCTATATTCTCAGTGAAATGAGACACCATTTTTTCTGCTTTCCAGATTTCAGATTTTCCATAAACCAAATATATCACAGGAAACAGGAGATTTCTTCTCTTGCACTCAAAGTTGCTAACAGAAAACAACAAAACACTGGATTCAGGTTAACAGTTGAAATATATTAAAGACATCCTTTCCTTGATAAACTCACTTCAAAATATGTGTGGTTTATTGGAGAGATGACAATATAAATTCTTTAGCAGCCAACAGTTTTTAAACTGATAGATCAGCGTAATACAAAATGCAAATGTCGTAGATACTTAAAAAAAATACATAGTTTTCTCATGGGAAGAGCTACACAGGACTTTAATGCCAGGCCTTCTAAATAGGTACAGTAAATTACTGGAGAAACGAAAACAGCTTTCTTTTAAATTAACGCTAAATTATGACACTGGGCTTTGAGGCATCAATTTAACATAATGATAGCTCACAGAAGGAGCTATTCATTCAGAGATTTCCTAGTCTTTCCAAGATGTGGGACTCATTCCTCTTTCCTTACAGACAGGGAAGCTGAGGTGGAGAAGTGAAATGGTTTGCTGACAGTCTGAAAGGGGGACAGGGAATGGAGAAAAGCTGATCTATGCTATCTTTGGCTCAACAGACCTGGCTACTTCCCCCTCACCCAAATCAACATGAAATGTTTTAGTAGAGTATCACCCTTCTGAAGCCTCAGATGGTCTCTTATGGTTGCAAAATGCCCTTGCACTGGTGTGTATATGTGTGTGCGCGCGGGGCAGGGGGCAGTTTGTAGTCTCCATAGGCCACATATGTGGCTCATTCCTCCCCATGTGCTCTGGTGCTGCTTTCCCATTCTGTACTCCTCTAGGAGTTTCCTAGTCCCGAATCCTCACCTCCCTACCAGTGGCTCTGGGAATTCCTTTGTATTTTCTTCTCCAAAGTACTGGAGAAGAAAAGTGCCTCATTTGTTCCCTCAGGGTAGGGGTTCCTCACAGCTCCCTCTTCTCCACAGAGGCATTTTGGGAAGCTACCCTTGTCTTCATCTGTTCCAGAGTCGTTCATTTTCTGCACCAAGCCAAGGGCTCTGAATGTGCGCGTGTTCCTCCCACACCTTTTCTTTCTGTCTGGAGGGTGAATCATTCAGGGTGTCTGCGGCAGGAAGGGCAGAGCTGTGGTGGGGGTATTGTTATGCTGGGAGATGCTAACAGCTACTGTGCCAGGCCTTTGATGAAAAAATAATTACAGGCCAAATTGATGGTTGCTGGATGCCCTCACCAGGTGCCAGGGCTTCACGTGTCCTGCATTACCCCCTTCTCATTTTCTCCAGGATCAGAAGGGCACTGCCTAAGGATGCCTAAAAACTTTTCCTAAAATTTTGGAATTGTTTGGCTGTGATGTTCAAAAGCCATCCGCATGGTGCCTGAACAAAGTGATGCCATCAAGCTGATTGCAGGGACTTGAAAATTTGGCCGATTCATTCCCAAACGGAGAGCACAACTGGCTCGCGCTGGTGAAATTCCACACAAAGTCACGACATTCCTGCAGTCCTCTCAGGCGCTGCATGGGCTCCAGCTGCAGTCAATGATTGATACAAAGTGTGGGGCTGGGGGCAGAGTACATCGGAACATGGGTCCTTATGAAATTCAGAGTTTTGACCCTTCAGTGTGAGGGCTAAAAAGGCAGTCTGAGCACCCAGAATGCCTTACACAGTTAACGTGAGCCTGGGTTCATGTTTTCTCTGCAAAGCTGAGACAGTTTCCCAGTCAGATTTGTCCTATTTCACCTACTTTGTGCTGAAATCAAATGTATTTCTGAAGTACCAGCTCTTATGTTCACTACACCTTTGCCGCCCAAAAAGAATGCTGTGATAGATCTCATAGACATAGTCCCGACAAAAAAAGCGTATCTAAACCATAGTTAGAATTTGATTAGAGGTTATTTTTTCACCCACCCAATTACTGAAGCAATAAGCCTAACTTTGAATGCCACAAATGTAATTTTGCGTCACTGTTAAACATAGACATTATAGTCACACATAGGTTGTGTTGTCTGTACTGTGCTGGAGGACTCAGAACTCCTGTTTCTAACTGTTTTTGCATTGGTGATTTGGGAAGAATGATTCCCCAGTATCATTCTGCAATATATTAAACAAGAACATTTCAGTGATGTTTACCTAAGTCTTTTTTCCTTGTACATCATTCATTTTGTGTCACAGTGGTTTGTTCTAGACATGTTGTCCTTGTGAAGGATGTCACTGTCAGCAAATTCTTTGTGTCTGTATGCTCATACACACGTATGTTCACATGTTCATAATCATTTCACATGTGTGTGTGTTCCTCTTTTTGAAAAAAAGACTAGCAGAGGACTAGACATTGGTGATGATATTCTTGCTTTACCTTTCTCTTTCAAGTTTACTGAATGAGTTCAAGGTTTTATTGGCTACCAGTACTGTGTAAAGAAAAAGTTTATCCACCCACATCACAATTATTTGGTTGCTAGGAGTGTTTTTAGCGGCACGATTCGGTAATTGGTTCCAAATACAATAGTTTAGAAAGAGTCACACTGTGGCCCAGCTAACGGTGAAACAAGAGTAGGGGGAGGGGATGAGGCAACACACAGCATTAGATGCGAGGGGATGGAGCTGCACAGAGCTCCCACTTCCCTCACTGTCTCAGGTGGGTGGAAGGAGGGAGAATGTGAAATAGTGGAGCCGTGGTCCCTCCCACCGTACCCACACAGCAGGGCAGACAGCTGCTCAGGCAAGTCAGGAGGCGAGTGCTGTAATCACCATAGATCCAGCAGAATCACTGAAGCAGAGCCATGGATAAACACACTGACCCTTACGCATGGTAGATTATTATCTCATGGTCTAGTCTGTGAATGGATTTGCTCGTACAGACAAATTGTATTGTTCTTTTTATGTAGCATCTTTCCTTCTGGAGATACCTTACTGTGTAGAAGATAGTTGGGAGGAAAGACTTGACTGATACACAGTAATCTCCAAAAAACTTACAGAGATCAAATCATGTTTTAATAGAGTTGTATCATGCTACAACCCAACTGATTTCAATTTCCTTAGTATTTTTGAGGAACGTGATTTCTAATAGTTTGGGTTTCTAGAGGCTAAAAGCAGAAATAGTCTACGGAGTCTCCTCATCTGTGGCGGACCAGCTGAATACTTGTCTTTCTAGAGAGCAGATTCAACCCATCTCTCCTGTACCTGCTGCTCTGCTGGTGGGAATTCAAACCCAGCAACTCTGTGCAAATGCATGAAATTCAGAAAGTGCAGCTGGCTGGAACCAGGAGGTGAAATAGCGCAGCTGAGTTTCATTCCCAGATGGATTGGAATGCAAAAGGAAAACAAAGAGTTCCAAAGGAGAAAAATAAATGGAGAGATCTGTTTTACCTGGATTTAAGAATGTGGATGACAACCAAATCTTACAAAAGAGCATACTAGTACAGAGTAAGCAATTTTTATCATGATGCTGTTCCTTTAAACCAGCCTGAACTTTGTTGGGAAAAGGTCTCAAGCCATTGAGCAATCTCTGGTTTGGGCAATCATGTTGCTATGCTTCATCGGTTAAGCACAGCAGTAATTCAGAAAATGAAGCCATGCTGCATCTGTCATATCATTTAAAATTTACTTCAGTTTTGCAGGTATTTGAAGATTGCAAAATGAACCACATTACCCTGTTATATTCTGCCGATGTTGGAATCTGCTCTGAACCTAATGGGTTTCTTTAGCTCCCCAGAGTCAGAGGTTTCCTCCCCCCCCCCCCCCATATATTCCAGTCAATGACACTATTGAAATTCCAACAGTAATTTATATACAGTAACTGGCTGCTCTCAGATGAGACGCTAAACAATTTCTGTGCACCAGGCTGCATTTTTCTCATGAAATGTAGCACTCTATTGGCAGTCACTTAACATTCATCCCTTTCTCCTCCCAAACCAGCATCGTTTATAAGCATTATTGACAGGTTGCATAGAAGGCATTTAAAAAAAAAAAAAAAAGAATTACAATAAACAAGCTCAGAGAAATATCCTTAGCTAGGACAGACCATGAGTATTATTACTTACAAAAATAGTCCCCATGGCTTGGAAAAGGCTGCAAATATAGCTCCCACCCTGGAAAGACAGTTATGCATAGACTTCTCTTTATATGTGCTCTCGGTCCTGTTGAAGACACTGGGACTAGTTGCATGATTAAAGATAACCATGTGTCTTAAGTGTTTGCAGGACTGACATTTTCCCTGCCAAACAGAGCGCCTCTACAATGAGCACCTCCCAGCTTTGCAACAGGATTTTGAGAATTTTGAGGTTTTATTTCAGGACTGCAGGCTTCTTCCATGTTAATGATCTAGATATATGCATATATATAAGAAAGCTTACTTTTTTATTGTTCTTACTCTGTATTAGTATTCCCTAGTTATAGCTAGTGTGCCTGTCTGTCATGCTGAGGGGTCAGAGGCAGCCTCCCAGATCCAAACATTGCTGTATTTGTGCGCGGGGGGATTATTTATCGTTGATAATTGTCTTTATTAAAGACCATAGAGATATCTAAAATCAGAACATTCCTGCTTTCATGAAAACCAGGCTCATATCCAGGCAGCTCCATCCATAACGAGGTCAAACACGAGCTTTGCATCCAAAAATCCTTTGCAGCTTGGGTCTGCATTTTTGATCCAGATGTGAATTCCCTGACTGCCTTCCTCCGGCACCTCCTAGCCCCCCTGGCTCCTTACCGTAATGAAAACACATGAAAAATAAGTAACACCCCTCAAGAAAAAAGGCAAACCAGAAACCAAAAGAAAAGCCCAAAGAGGCATTGACAGTCCTGCCACTTTGTGCACGCGTGAACAGTTTTTAGTTCAGCATGGAAGGAATAATGACAATAAAAGATTACCACCACAAAACTCACGCTTAAAATGAGTTTGGGGCATCCGGCAAGAGGACGGGCACCTCCAAGCCGCCTACCTCAGCCCTCTTCACCTCAACAAGGGGAGGCAGCGCCATGCCCTCGCCACCTCAGCCACCCCTCTCCCCAAAACCCAGCGGGGGGCGGGGGGAGTTGTTGTGAGGTGGGGTGGTTTTTGTGAGGGGAAAGAGTGTCACAAGCTGCCTGTAAACCTAGGGGAGGGGACGCCGAGGGGACCGGAGGGCGGAGGGGAGGCCGTCACCCGCGACTGTGGGGGACGGCCTCCCCTCCGCCCTCCGGTCCCCTCGGGGTGCCACAACCCTTAACGGCCCTTCCCGCCCTACCGCTCTACAAGCCCCTCCCCCCGCTGGTATGCGCCGGGAGGGGCGGGGGGGGAGTGGAATGACGCGGGCGCCGCGGGTCACGTGACGCGAATGGAATGCCAACAATGTAGCGAATGTCCCGACTGCGCCCCGCACTCGGCGCCCGGGACGGCCAAGGGGGAAGATGGAGACCGGGCCGCGCCGTCGGGGTCGCCGCCGCCGCTGAAGGCGTTCCGTGACGGCCCCCGGTAGGCGAGCGACGGCGCTGGGCGCCCCGAGGAGGTGAGCCAAGGGGGGGCGGGGGGGCGTGCGCGGCGCCGCGGTTTCCACTCAACCCCGGGTGTGAGCGCTCACCCCCCTTCCCAACTGCTGTCCCCTGAGGGGAGAGTCGTGTGGAGAAGGGGGGGTGCGAAGGCGGGTCGGTCCTTGAAGCGACAGTGAGCGTCCCGTGTGTGTGTGTGTGTGTGTGTCCCTCCCGGGGGCAGCCTCGGCGCCCTGCCCGCACCCTCCGACATTTTCCGGACACCCGTGCGACAGCCCAGCCCTGGCGGGACGGAGCGGGGGGTGTCCCGCCCGCTTGAGGCCTCTGCCCCAGGCTGGGCAGCCCGGCTCCCCCCCGCCGTGGGGACCGGCTCCGTGGGGTGCCCCAGCAGGCCGGAGCTGCTGGTAAATGACCGGAGTTTATTTTGGGAGCTTTCTGCCTGTGAAAGGAGTGGGTTTGGGGCTGGGGGAGAAGGGGTTGCGGCGCTCGCGTTCCCCGGGAGTACTCCCGGCCGGAACGGGGGTTGGAGGCGACGGGCCTGGGCCAGACCCCGCCGGGAGGGTTTTCTCTGGAGGCGAGGGCCGGGGGGAGCCGAGCGGGGCCAACCAGAGCCCGCGAGGTCCCATCTGGCTGCGGCGGGGGCCCTGCTGTTCCCAGTCAGTTGAAGGTCACTGCCAAAATTCAGCACTTCGCCACCCTCTCTCCTGCCTCGTGAGTGGTGTGCGTGTTGAAATACCCCCTTCCCCGGCAAAGGCACTCGCGCAAATGACGCAAAAAAAGCTTATTTGGAGTGTCCAGGCTCTGCGGTCAATTACTGCTGGTCTGCTGTGGATGGGGAAGGTGAGCTGTTTCCCACAGCGCTGGATTGGGCCGGTGCTTGTGATTGGCAGCGGGATCCGGGCAGAGAGTTACTTTTGGACAGTTTTGTTAGCAGGAGGAAGGAGAGGAGGAATGATTTTGGGGAAAATCCTCACATCAGTTCTTTCCACTTTGACCGTGTGCCCACTCACAGAGGGGAGCAGGGTTTGTATAATAATGAAATTCCTGAACGCTTCCCTCCCCCCCCCCCCCCGACAATCTTAGACTTCCAGTACAAAGTGGATGATCCCTGCTGAATTTGTGATCCAAAAAACCAAAGCAATACTTGTACATTGAGAGAGGGAAGGCAGTTGTAGCAGTTTCTTAAAACTTTACTCCGTTCTGCAGTGATCGCTAGTTCAGCTCACTACAATGCCTGCACAGTTACAAATGGGGGAACAGCTTGTCAGCTCGGGGTTTGGGACTTAGCTCTTGAAACGCAGCTAAGCTTTAGTTTCTTGCCTGTGTCCCAGCTCCACAGAGCCACTAGCACATGCAGCCTGTTGGTGAATGAAGAAACAGGAGAGTGAATAGTTAGTGCTGCTGGGGTGACAGACAGCATATAATTTCAGTGTGGTTCGTTGGTTGCTGCCAGAGCAGCTATTGGTATTTCTCAAATGAAGAAATATAATCAGTTATTAAAAAATTGTTCTAACTTGATGCAATTAAAGTAATGCTGTGCTTGTTTGAAATATTATGTCTTCATGATAATGGACAAGCTTCTAATTAGTGCAGAACATACAATATTTTGGGAAAAAAAACCTCAGGATTGTTTAGTCAGAATGGCTTGAAGCTCAAAAATAATTCTGAAAAATCATTTCTTGTCATGGCAGGAAGGCTATTGATACATTCGTGCTGTAGGCAAGGTGCAGATTAGAAGGATTTGGAGTTGTCCAAACCCAGATGTACAGTCAGAAATGCCTAGACAGAATTAGACACACTACATATCTTTTAAAGCATACAGCCCTTTTATTTTTTGCTAAAAGTGCAAATCACAGGAAGATTTAAAAAGCAGGCAGCTTGTCTTTCTTTGTAAATCATCTGTAATATTTAATGTTCCGATTTCTTGGCTTATCTTACATATTTAGTTAAAAAACCCTTCTGCAAAATATGAAACACGTTTGCAGTTAGCTCCAGTACTTATTGTTGTTGCTGTTCTCATTCATGCTGTCTAAACGATCAACGTTTCTTTTTGGTTTAGCAGTATTGTAAATGTAAGCTGAGGAAGTTGCGAGCTGGCTTGACCTAGCATTATTAGACTCAAGCTTAGGCTAAAGGTCACAAAAGTTCTTTATGTGAAGCATGTGTGTAAGTGGGAAAGCAGTCCTTTGCTGCAAAAAGGTGGGGGGGGTTGCAAGCTTTTTCAGCATGTCCCAGGCCTGAGGATTGGCACAGGGACTGAAAAGGAAGAACAACCCAGATTCCTAAACCCAGCCATATGGTGCCTGCTGCTGTCAGGAAAAGAAAGACAGTTATAGACCAATTAATTGCTCTGTATCTTTTAAGCACTAGCTAGTTATGATGTAATCCTACAAAGGCTGCAATACTATTGTGGTTTTTTTTTTAACAAGGCTATGTATTATCTTTTGCTATATTCTAAGTAGACAGAATTCTGTACTTGGGATTCTTCAGTCACTTTTGTCTTCATTGAGAACAGTGAAAACTTGGTCTGTTATTGACTAATAGCTGATTTATTGTTTGTGGAAATACCAAAATCTAGGTGAACAGCTTTAGCACTTCCCTTAAAACAAGTGACAAGCCCTGTCCAATGTGCATGCGAGCATTTATGTCACTCTTAGTCCTATATGAGCTAGGGTTGCAGGATATCCTTAGAGTACCGAGTGGAGGAGCTCAAAACCTTGAATACATTATTGGGGTCTTTTAGTTAACTGAGCATTTAAATCTTAGCAAAAGAGGTTGACATGGGTGCCCTTCATTGTGTGTTCTCAAGTAGTTTGATCCTAGAGCTTTCAGTGTAGAGCTCTACCACCTTTCAGCTAAGATGTGGATCTGGGCTGATGTTAGACTGTACAGAAATTTCCCATTAGAGAAGTATATGACATGCATTGTAAGAACATAACATGTAGACTGTATCTCAAGTGATTAGTCTGTGCCTCTGCATTTCAAACTGGTGAACCATCATAAAAGAGTCTGGGGTCTGACTTCACTGTTGCATTTCAGTCCTTGGTTGTAGAGGAAATCTTGAAGTGGACTCTGTACTAATGAGGAAGTGGTGATGGGCTTCAGAGGTGAATGTGTCCAGATTCTCTTGGCCTTCACAATAGTAAGCTGTTTGCTTGGCAGTGAGAAGTGATGGTAAATGTATAGAAATGTTTTTTTTGTTGGGAAATACTATAGCTATCACAGGAAGAGTTGTCGCAATGAGTTGAGTTTTAGTATGAGCATGTGGAAAGAACAATTGATACTTTCTGGAGAAACTCTTCCCAATGATGAATGTGCTATGATCAGAAGTGATGCACCTTTTTAAAAAAAAAAAACAACCAAACAAGCATCCAGTCGACTTCTGAGTGAGGAGGAACATACAGTGTGTTACCATCTTCTGTATTTGTGATTTGAAAACAACTGAAAAAAAATTCTAATCTTCCCAACAAAGTGGCTTGAGCACCATTCAGGAGTCACTTTGCAAGTGCTAATACCAGCAGCAGAAGCAAACTTGTGTAAGCAGCATCAATAGCGAGATGACATTTCTGATTGTTATCTTTTTAATCCTCTTCCAAATGCACCATTATTTAATGTTTCTATTATGGCGATGCCATGAAGACTTAGTTAAGGTAGGATTCTTGTTGTAACTTCATGCTGCACGGAGATCGCAAGTTGCACAGTAGCTCAGCTGTGCTGCATAGTTGTTCTCTGCTGCATGTCAGAAGAGGTGCATAAAGCTGTCTCAAAGTCTTTTCTTTTTTCTATGTTGGGATGCTAACTGAGCTGGTTCTGCCTCTTCTGCTGTTACTGAGTAGCTCCATCTACCCCTCTTTTCCCTTTCTTCCCTCTAAGGCACAGCTAATGAAATATCATATACACCCCCACCCCCCACCCCCTTTTTTTTCCCCTCTTCCTTCCAGTTCTGGGGAGAATTCTTACCTTCAGGCTTTGCTAAGATATTAATGTGGAGAGGCAAAATATCTTGTCTTTCTGTTATTCACTTTGTTATTGAAATACTAGAAGTTGCTATGGTTAGTCTCATCAATATTTCCATTATAAATCTTTTTCATAAACTTCTGAAACTGAGCTCAGCTAGTATAAAACAAACAAAATCTTAAGTGGGGGAAAAACATTTCATGAGCATACTCTTCCCTAATTATGAAATAGGATAGGCTTGTCCAGGATTTGGTTATGCAATTGGGTGGGAAACTTGCTGCAGTTAGGTACTGTAAAATTCTTTAAATGTTGTAGTTTTTAAGGGATTTATTTTCACTTATTTTGAAAATGAAACTTGAAAGAAAAAATGGATTATTTATTGATTCTGTTGAGAAAGCCTTTTGGAATCCTATTCTTGAAAACAGATAAAGTGAAAATCATTAAAGGGAATCCAGCTGTGACAGCTTTGTAAGTTAAACTGATTCACTTTCACTTGATTAATTGTCATGCTGTCCCTTCAGAGGCATTTACAGTATCAACTTAATTGCATGTACTTTCTATTTTCTTTTGTTTCAGACACTGTCAGTCTGCAAAATGATGATTCCAAGGATTTTCATTTTCTGTAGGAAATGTGAAGATCGTGAGCTGAAGTAAAAAGTTGGCAGAAATTTCTTGAGAATTTTGCCTTTTCTTTTTCTCTTCGAAGGATTATGTTTACAAGAAATTGATACCATCAAGTGACACTTTTTTGAAATAAAGTAATTTAAAAAACCTAAGAATAAAGCTGTATTTATGCTCAGAGAAAACTGGATTAACAATGAGGCCAAAGACTTTTCCTGCTACGACATATTCTGGAAACAGCAGACAAAGGTTACAAGAGATTCGAGAAGGTTTAAAGCAACCATCCAAATCTTCAGGTCAGGGACTACCTATTGGACCAGGCAGTGAAACTTCTCTGGACCCTAAGATTTTAATAGGGAAGGATGCTGCAAGGCAGCAGCAGATGAGACAAACGCCTAAGTTTGGACCATATCAGAAAGCTCTGCGAGAAATTAGATATTCTTTGCTGCCTTTTGCTAACGAGTCGAGCGCTACAGCAGCTGTTGAAGTAAATAGGCAGATGCTCCAGGAACTGGTGAATGCAGGTTGCGATCAGGTACGTATGAGTTTGGAGGGGGGATTGTCACTGCTTTCAAAACGAGTTCATACTTGGGACTGAGAAAAGGATTTTCATGGAAGTTATGAAGCTTGACAAAATGCACCGATTCTTCTGGCAGTTGTGTTGCTGTATGACTAGCAGAGTAGATGGACTTGCTGTTGAGAGACATGCCTAGTATGGGGTTAATTCATGTTAAAGACGGTCATGGTGACCTCTAGGATTCTCTTATGATTTCTCCAGTTGATGTATAAGGTTGAACAGGGTAGCCTGTCTTTTTTTAAAATTTTTTTCTTTTTTCCCCTCAATACTGGAACAAGCCTTAGCTATGAGTAATAGGGTGGAATTTTGTCTAGCACATCTAAGCTCAGTTCACTGTCAGAAGCAACTAGAAGAAATGACGGAGACAGTATATGGTCTTTGAAGAAGCTCACTTGCTGTTTGCCAGAAGCAGGTGGAACTGGCTGGATGTTCAGCAAGCAGCAGTGGTTGGGTGCACACCTCTTCTTCCTCACCTTCTCTGCTTCTATCAAGGGGTGGTAGCCCTGTCTCAGATAAGGGACTTCGCACAGAGATGCTTGCTTTTGTCATTCCAAGATTGACGCTAGAATGTATTCTTAATTCAAAGACCATTCACCTGGTGCAGAACATGGTCTTTTTGTGTTGAGCAGCATTCATGTTGCATGTGCTTCCGGTGTTGGTATTGACTTTCACTTCTGTCCAGGAATAGTTCAAAATTTTGCTTTTTAAAGATGAAGTGCTGTTGTGGGTTCAGATTCTGATTGTTGTAGAAACAACTTTTTTCCTGTGTGATTGAATGGCAGTTGTTGACAAGCTGAAACATTTCCATTTATAATCCTTGATATAAATTGGAGAGATTTAAAACAGAAGTGCTTTCAGTGTCATTTCCTTGATTTCAAAACTTAACGTCCATTCACTCATGGCAGAGTGTGAGTCTCTTGGCTCTCCTAGATCATATTCTGAATCTGTATAACAAAACTAACATCAGGCATTACTATAAACAGTCTACGTTTCTCTGGAGCTATATAGACATTAATTAGTGCTGTTTCTATTCCAAAGAGTTTATGCTATGTGAGATAATCAGAGCTAGAGTGGATTGCAGATGCAATGAGAAGTGCTGCAGTACAACTAAACACTTCCTAGTCCAGTGAACCAAGATGCTGTACTGAATTATTTGGCTGGAGAAACTGAGGATTTTCTCTGATCTTAAGCATGCCATGAAAACACAGTGGTTTTTAGAAGTCTACCCTCTAAATTTCCCTAGCTGTTTAGGATGAGAACACTCCCTGAGTGTATGAGCCAAGGTTAAATGAGCACAGCTGGATTCTGGATTGGAAATGTGCATTTGGTAGGTTACATGGACAAACGGTTCACACACAGAACAGGCTTGTTGGACTGAAATCTTGGAAAGTACTTTGAGCATGCTACAGCACAGAAATGTTAAACCAATGTATAAAACAAATACCTGAGCACCTGTTAAAGTGTCTTGGTATTGAAGGCAGTGTAGTGCTAAAGGCAGTGTAATGCACTATATATGTAAAGTTTTCAATATCTTTAGCTATTTTGACTTCAACATTCATACAGTGGTATTGCTTTTTATAGAGCACTGAGAATGAGCCCAGTTCTAACTCTGATGTGGAGATTTTTGCTACCTCCTTAAATTTGGCTGCACGTTTTTGGTTTTGTTTTGTTTGTTGTTTTTTTTTTTCCTCTCACTGGCCATGATCCTTCCATCCTCACATTCAGCTTTTCTCCCTAGCTGTGACTTGTTGCGTGGAGACAGCCTTATTGGGCCTATCCCTTAGGTGTGTTTGGCGTTCAGACCTAAGCATAAGCAGGATCACATTTGGCTAGAGTCCAGATAGGGGTTCCAAAACTAGAGTCTTGTGGCTAAAAATGCTGGATTTCCTAATGTGGGTCCAGGCCGTATGCAGGTTGGCTGTCCTAGAGGGTTGTGAATGAATGGAGCTTCTTGAGATGGTGTGAATGGTATCTGACCCTGGGGATGGCATGGTGTAGGGTGACAGACTTGATTTACTACCTCTAGATTCTTCCTTTCCTCCTGGTGCCTGAGCTGTTTTGAATCAAATGCTGAACTGTTTCAGAGCATGATGTGTAGTAATCAGCCATCCCAAGCTACCTTGTCCCTGCTTGTGAATCAAAGCCTTTAATTGCCTACCACATGGACATCTTCTGTAGTCTTGTAGGCAGCTAACAGATCTCTGATTTAACAGAGAAGTGAAGTTGGCTTCAGTTTCTTTGGGGATGGTTTTATTTACCTCTGGACCCAATGCTAGTGTGAGGTTGGTAAATGGGCACTGAAGCCCTGCCTCCCCTCGTCTCAAATGCCAGGAGCAAATGTTTAGAGGTTAAGGGTTTCAGTCCATGAATAGCTAATGGTCTACTTGAGCCTTCCCCTACAGCAAGCCTGCAGAGTACAAGATCTTACACCTCCTGATCCCACTCATGGTATGCTAATCAGCTGTTTAATGTCTGCAACTGTCCTGAATTTGGCTATTTGTCATAAGAAGCTCTAATCATGGGCGTTCCAGGGCGTTGTGAAGAATGAATAGATGGCTATAACATTATTCAGTTTGATCTTATGTGAGCTCCATTTTCAAGTTGGATTTGGGCTGATGCTTTTTGGTATTCTAGATGGAACACTGGAAAGTAATCCTAACCTTGTGGGTAATCTGTTCTGCTGGACACCGTGCAAGGATCGGGATTTTTCAGTCTGTTTATTGGGCCACAATAAGGATTTTTTGGAAGGGTGAAGGGGAGCAGTGACAATTAAGAAGGAAGGAGTACAAATTTTAGAGGCTGGGGAAGGGGTGCTTCTGTTTATTATCTTATTAGCTCCACTCATCTAGTGTATCTGTAGCATGGTTAGATTTTAACAACAACCATTTTACATACTGCAAGAGATGTTGCCTATTAGGTAACATAAAGGTAGGGTTTGTAGCTCCCTGTTCTGCCTAAGTGGCTCTAAGTATTAAGATGAGATTGAAATTGGTTTAATTAAAAAGGAAACATCGTAACATTTTATTACTTTATTCTTGCTCTATGAAAGACACACACAGACAGGAAATTGGTTATAAGCTGGTTGGTAAACTTAACAAGTATATAAAATACAGTGTAATTCATGAAGCAAATAAAAAATTCTTGTGTCTTTCAGTTACAGTCATCATAGGTGTTATATAGAATCATAGAATCATTAAGGTTGGAAAAGACCTCTAAGATCGAGTCCAACCGTCGACCCAACACCACCATGCCCACTAAACCATGTCCCTAAGCGCCTCATCTACACGTCTTTTAAATACCTCCAGGGATGGGGACTCAACCACTTCCCTGGGCAGCCTCTTCCAATGTTTAACCACTCTTTCAGTAAAGAAATTTTTCCTTACATCCAATCTAAACCTCCCCTGGCGCAACTTGAGGCCATTTCCTCTCGTCCTATTGCTAGTTACTTGGGAGAAGAGACCAACACCCACCTCGCTACAACCTCCTTTCGGGTAGTTGTAGACATTCTTTCTTTTTAATTGATTAGGAAGTTGGCAGTGTCCTTTTAAATGACGCGTGTTCTTTCACAAAGATTTATTTTCAGTCATTGTGTAGCTTATGATTTTGTAGTGAAATCTGGCCCCCAAAACATAATGGGGACTTTGCTGTTGACCTGAAAGAAGCCAGGATTACACACTTTTTTTTTAAGAGGTACAAAACAAAATTACACACATAATTAGTCATAGTTCTTCTCAAACAAATGGAGTAACTTGCCTGTTGTTTGCCTAAGTCATCTTTTCAACAGTAATTATTTAGCAAGTTTCAATCAGAAATAATTAGTGCAGCATAAATTGTTTTGAAACTTGTAGAACGTGACTGCAGAAGGCCAGACCTTTTATGTTGCAAAAGCTTGAAGCCAAAAGCACTGCTAATATATTGTTCTTTTGTAAATAAAACTCCTTGGGCTTGGAAGTATAACTTGCAGTCACTGCAGAGGGACAAGAGCATGGAGTGTCTGTCCTGCGGGCTGGTAAACCGCTGGAATCACCTGGGGCAACTGGATGGTGTTTGGGGTGTGGTGGTAAATGCAGCTGCTGTTGTGGATTGAATTTTTCTAATGAATAGATGCAATTGAGCATATGATCAGTGACATTCCAGCAACCTGAATGGGCTGTACTGTACTTACTGTACTTCCTCAGAGCATGAACAGCCACTGACATTGTAATATAGAGTGGACTGCAGCAGTTCTAGATGAACTGTGTAACGTTACACACTTGTCACTTCCCTGCCCCCCCCCCCCCCCCCCCCCCCCCCCGGAAACTTCTTTTCTTTGAGCAAGGGTGCCTTTTCTGGGTGAGGATTTCTAGACATAGTTTGTTTGGGCAGCTGTTTTTAAGAAAAAAAATATGGTTTAGGATTTTTTACAGTCAATGTACCTCCAATAACATGCATTATGTACTATACACTGAATAACTATGTAAATATGTGAAGCAGGGAAGCACTTATGCTTCATTTTTTCCAGAGGCTTTTATAAATATCTCTGTAATAAAACATGTACACCCCACCTGTGCCAATATCGGAACATTCCGAAGGGAAAGATCTGTCCTTTAGACACTAATTACGGTGTCTTGCAAGGAACTGGAATGGAGTTTGTGGGTACTGTAGTGTGCCTAAGAATATCAAGCTGACCATCTTGTCATCTGTGTTACACTAAGTTCGTGAAATTCACTTTGTAGAAGTGGGGTGGTTTCTTTTTTTTTTTAATTCTCCTTGCATTCCAGGATTCTTTTGGTCTCTTCATCATGGATTACATCCTTTTTATTTAACCCATTTGGCAAAGATTCTATGCTGATTTGGGAACTACCACTTGATTTTGGGAAACTTTGAGAATGGGGAATACAGTATTTATCTCAATTTGAACAAATATTTGCACTTCTTTAAGTGAGGGAAATTCTGCTATGCCAAATAGAGCTTGGGCAGAAAGTCCTTTTTATGTTTTGCATGTGGATTAGTATTCCGTTTTTTCTTTTCTATACAGGATTTTAGGTCATGCTTGTTCACATATAATCCATGTGCCATCTAGCAGTGTGTTACTGAGCAGTATGACTTTTCATCCTATTGTTGGAGTGATGAGAGGAAGCAGATACAATGCAAAGTTTTGTTTTGGTAACAGACAAAGCATGGCTGGAGTTTTGCTTGTAGTAAAATATCTGTTGCAATGTATTTGTTAAGAGGACAAGTCTAAAAAGGCAGCTTGCCTTCAAGGTGAAGGGCAGCAAATTTTGTAATATCCCTGAGAAAATGGGGGAGTTAATTTCGTAACATTGGCCTGTCCTGTAACAAAATTTTATCTTCTGCTTGGGTAAACTTTACCTGTGTGAAGAGTTCTGCTTGCCCAGCTATTTACCAAAACCTCCAGGACGAACATCTTAGTCATCTTCTGGTCCAGATTGTTTTGTTAATGGAAAATGACTGAAGAATGAGCTGTTATAAGATTGTCTAGGTTATTCTGTGGGACATATGTTAAAGGTGGCAAGAGTCATTACAAGCTGTGTTGCAGGTCAGGAGGAAATAAGTATTCTTGGGTTACAAGGAGAAAAAAGAGGCCTTCAAATGAGGGCACTCACTGCTGAATGCAGGAGAAATTTTATTTTAGCAACTGAAGTAGATTGATAATTCAGGCCAACAGTCTCTTGTGTGTTCGTTTGCCTCCCTCATTTGAAGGTAAGTTGTTCACTCTGTCTTCTCTTTGCTAGATGTGTTCAGAGCTTGTTTCATAACCACCTTCTATACTTTTTTTCTTTCTAACCTCCCTTTTTGGTTTCAACCATTTTCTCATTTCTGAAAAGTTGCCAGTGTCATCCAGTGTTCTTCCATCAAAGCATGTAAGGGAATAGTCATTTCGGTTTTTAGCTGCTTCAGGAAAAGTCAGTCATAGCTTTCCAGGGGCTGAAAGCAAGAGGCGAGGATTGCTCTTGAGCTGATACCTGCCGACACCTCTCTTCTATGCCGTTTCTCTTGTCTCCAGTCTTCCTACATTGCTGTCACTTCTTCATGACACTGTCTTAGTGCATATACTTGAATCCTCTGTGTCATGATGCAGTTCCTGCAATATATTTGGGAGGGTGCTCTTGGCTTTGTTCTGTGTGAGTGTCGCTTAGAGTATGCTCTTGTCCTGTAGAAGGGAGAAAAAGAATTTTGTCTTCTCCCTTGCATTTTTGCGGTGGTGGAAATACTCCTTGGCAGTAGTCCGTGATTGCATGTGCTCCTTCACATGACAAGATGTGGCTCCTTGGCAGCTGGGCAGTAATACGGCACTGAACAAGACTGCAGTATGTTTTAAACTCTTCCCTTCATTCTTGTTAGTCTGCTTTCTTCTTTGGCAAACTATAGAACAAATCGCAACTTGGTAGTAGGATTATATTTGAAATGACAGAACAGGAATCAGATGCCAGGCTTCAACTGCAGATTAAGTGTGAATCTTGAGTTACGTTAAAGTAGTGCTTCCCTATTTCTCATGTCAGATAATCATTCTAGAAGCTTGGGAGTTAATATAAAAGTCTAAAATTATATATTGCTGTAACGGGGTGCAGGATTAACTTGCATTGGATACTTAAATTGTATTTATTAAAAATTAATTGCCAGGAGAAGGTTGAGCTATGCTTTTTTTTTTTAATAAAAAAGGAAATGGCTTCATCACAGTCACTAAAAATTCTGCATAAGCATTAACTTCAGTCTCTGAACAAAAAAAGCCCTTGTGACCAAAAGTAAAGATTGCCATTATTATAACAGGAAGTTGATATCACAATAGTAGTAGGGTGTAACTGTTCCTTTTGCATTTTTTTGTTATTCTCAGCCTAAATCTCTGCTGTTCTATTTCAGCTTGCATCTGAGAGGAAACAATGTGATTTTATGCTGAGACTGAAAAATACATCTCTGCATGGGGGTGGGGTATTTTTTGGGTTGTGTTTGTGGTTGGGTTCCCCCCCCCTCAAAAAATGGAATAATGCTTTTAAACTTAGAGATTTGAGTAGAAGGACTGGATGCAAAGCTTTTGCATGCTACAGTCCATAGAGGTAGTCCAAGATGTGCATTTGGAACACATTTAATTCAACCTAGGAATGCTTTTCTGATAGTTGCTAAACTAAGTAAAAGCTTATGTTAAAGCTGCTAGTTGAATATCAGTAGAATGCAAATAAAAGTACATGACTACTTCTCATGTGATATACAGGTATGTGCCATACTTGTGTGGAGTGTGGTTTTTTTTGTTTTGGTTTGTTTTTTTTAATCTTCTTCTTTTTTCCTAAAGCATGGCCGAATATACAGAGTAACTTACAATGGCAGTCTTTTTTCCTCACTCTTTTTTGTGCTGTACCCACAGGAAAAATTATTTTGCAGACATTTTGAAATTAGTTGATCAGCAGAATGGAAACTTAAGTTAACAGGAAAAAAAAATGGGGAATTTCATCTGTACCCTGTGTAGAAATACTAATACTGTCACCAGCTACATGAGCTTATAGTAATTTAAATTACAAGAGTGTAGCCAGGCATTCAGTTGCATAATACAATCTGATAAACTGAAGGGAACTAAACTACTTTTTCTTCCATTTTATTTATAAAATATCATTGCCAGATATTGTCATATTTGCCCAAGGACAGAATGAAGTTACTGTGACTGCATTTTCTGAAAGCATGGTAGTGTTACAACTGTGTGTCTGTTTTCTGGAAGTTATTCAGGATGCTGGCTGAATTCTTACCAGACCACTGTTGGAAGGAGAAACAGTGACCAGCACGGTCATGCCCTGGAGGTAGGGACTGAGGATTACACCGCTGTTGCTCTGAAGGTGAATGGTTATGTGCTACAAAATGCAGCAGAAATGCTTTTTGGTTGTGAGGTTGATCGTGTCACTCTCCAGCAGACCACAGCTTGTTGGTGCTCCCTTGGGCACAGCATTCAAATCCTGCTCAGCAGCTGCTTGTGGTGGTCGTGACTCCTATATAATGTCCATGTCCCATGTGTGTTGTCCGTGTATCCCCTCAGCCTACCATAAATCAGGCTCCAGTACATCTATTCCTTGCTCCTTGGGTACTGGCTGTCTCTGTGACTTGCAAATGCATGTATGTAATGCTATCTAAAATAGGCGAGGAGAGACATGAAAGAGACCTTTAAGTCGAGTTTTCTTGGTGATGGCAGCTGCTGTTTTTCGCATTTGTTGGGTATGTCCATTAATTCCCCACCATTACCTTTTTTTTTTAATTTCTCTTAATGAACAGCTGGGCAGGCCCAGGTTTTCCTTTATTTGACTTGGGAAAGAATTCTGGCTGGATTGCAAGCTGCCTCACTATGGATATAGCTACTCTAGAGTAGATGTTTTACAATCAAGTACTGCTGGAACAAACACAGTTTGCACTAGTAAATTCTGGGACGGACAGACACCCTGTCTGTTTGCTTAAAGCTACAGATGTTTCTGTTAATTTGGGCCTTATCCTTACATAAGTCATGTGTACAGCATGTGAAATACATTCCACTTTTTTCACTCTTTCTGCTTATGTTCATAACGTAATTGTGAGTGTAGCTTAGCTGGCATTTTTATGTTGCTTGGAGCTGAGGCTTAGAGTGGAAAATGCTGGTCCTTATTTCTAGGTTTTCATCATTCCCTAGATTTTTGGAAAAAAAGTAAAATTAAATTTAAAAATGCCTCTGATTACCAAAATAGAGGCTGAAGTTGCTGTGTCTTTGGTGTTATCCTATCATAGCAGCAGCAGGTTCGTATTGTCCGGACTTGAGTGGGATCCCAATTTCCCATCTTCAGAAGATGCTTAAATAAAAGCCTGGTGAAAGTCAACCAGTCAACCTCTTGCTGTCTGCCTGCTTGACGCATCTGCTGCTGGTCACCCAAAATACTGTTGCTGCTGGAATATTTTCGACTTCGTGTTACTTGGCAGCTGATGTGTCTTCCCTGATACCATGTGGCTTCTGCTGAGGTGGTTCTGTCAGCTCTGATCTTCATGGGGTCACCCAGCTATGGTTGCAGCACAGCAAAACTGGTTTTGTTCTAATGGTCTTGTCCTGCCATCTGGACTGTCACTGGCAGTTCATGAGAAACTTCTTGTATACAAACTGACATGCAGAAATTAGGTTTCACCCAAGAGATGCATGTATGCATATATGTATTATGATGACTGCAGTGTTTGCATGGTACCAGCTGTTTGCGAGGTACTTAATCCATAGGATTTGGTACTGCACTGAAGATTTCTTTTTCAGTCTAAGTAAACAAGATTCTAATGTTTGAGGCTGTGTTCTGCTTCCCTGCAGTTCAAGAGATGGATTTTTCCTGATGAGAAACTTGTGCTCTTCATTTTAACTGAATCCAAGCAATTAAAAATATTTCCCCAAGGAGGTGATGGGTGAAGAGAACAGGAGAGGATATGAAAATACTTTTAAAAAATATTGTTTCTAGGTCAGTTAATTTTCAGAAGGCTGAAGCCAAAGAACGCTGTGTACCTGGAACTCTGTGAATGAGGTAACAGCTATGGCAGGGACAGCCTGTGAAAATAACTATGTTCTGTGCTGCTTTGTCTTTAATTGTTATCTCTGTGTGTGTGTGTGTGTATGAAACTGTTACTGCAACACATACTGTCTTTACGCATTTAGATAAATGTAAATGCAATGTAAATGGAAAAATGTTGAGACTTGAAAGTAGATTGCTTGAATGACCAAGCATTTTGCAACTGTTTTCTATATCCTTCGTGACTGTCATGCATGATTTGTAAATTACTCATTTCAGCCGAAGCATGCAAGGATGCAGTGTATTACTTCTCACATACATAAAATGCTAGAAAGAAGACTGCTGATGCTAGGTGATAATATAGTTAAGTTCTCACCCTTCAAAGAGATCGACTTCAGTAGGACAACTAGCAGTGTAAAATTACTCCTGTATAAGTCTTCATATGGTTAGATTTGGATTTTATCCACCATTTATGAGTCCATTGGATGTGGGTTATTTCAAAACAGAAGAAAATGTCAGCACAGACTTGGAGATCATCGTTGCTGCTCTGCAGCTTCCTTCTCTCCCTGTTTTGTTCTTCCACTGTATCAACTCTTAAATATCTGCAAGGCTATTCAAGTCTATACCTTCCTTTACCTGTTGTCCTATTGCATTGTTTTTTCTGCTCCGTTGGTTTGAATGACTAATATTCAAAACTTCCTACATGCGTTTCTCCATGTGCCTCTGAATACCCTAAATTAATTATTTTTTTTTAATAATTGCAAACTATTAAGAACTCTTCTATAGACTTCAACCTTATTTTTTTAGATTTGATGTGACATCCTAAAGAATTATAGATGCAACTGTAATGTGACTTTGACAGCACACCCCATATATTTCCATTTCTGCATCTTTTCTTCCATTCAGTGTCAGGACTCCATAGTCTGTGCTTAAACTAGCCACCTGTCCCATTCGTGCTTTTCTTCCAGCTTTGCCACAGTCACTGTGTTCATTCCACCTTCCTGCCAGATGTCAGCCTGATAAAGGTGCATAAAATCTAATTTAATCAATGTAACTGGAACCTTGGAAATATTAATATGTGCAGCTATCCTGGTTTACGAAAACAAAAAAAATCTGGCTGTCCCACTTACAGATATAAAAAATTGTGGCCATATGACAGAGATCTCTGAATCAAGACGAATCCACTCCATGTTGGGCTCTTCTTGTCCTGGCTCCAAACAAGTGCTGAATAATTTTCTCCAGAGATGTTCATTCCACCTTGCTGGAGCCTGTTTTTTTTCTGATTGTCCAGCACGGTATCTTGATTGTGCTTATAGATGATCCCCTGATTGCCTGTGTAATGTGTGCTGCCCAGACATGGTAGTGACCAGCTGGCTGTGGGCTGGAGCAGGGTGGAATGCCTCTTTTCTTTCAAGTGCTCCAGCAGTTGCTATGCTGGAAATTCGCTTCCATCTCCTTCCTGTGATGATTTCTTGCACCTTGGCCATCCCTCCCATTCTGAAAATCTTTTTATTATGTTCTCTAATGCAAGCACTAAGTTCATTGAGTGCTTTCTTGAAGGTGTATTATGAAGAACCTGTGAAACACATGTGTGGTGTTGCAGTCATGCAAATGGTGGAGAGAAGGTGTTGGTGCGGTGCTCAACAGTGCAAGTAGAAGACTTAGAGCCTAGAAGGAGTTTACAAGCGGGCAAAAGTCATCAGTCTCTGCCAGGGCATGTGGCAAGCCAGCTCCCCATACTACAAAAGCAGGACCTCACTGGGAAGTGCCAGCAAATTCAAAAGCAAGCCACAAGAATTTTCATTTGCGTTGGTGTGCCTCCCCCCGCCCCCCATCTCTCTGTTTGCTGAGAAGTGAACCTTCAGGGTTTTTAGCCACATGAAAGTAACCTAGAAGAAGTATTTTTCAGTACTACTTTGGTGCTGTAAAACCTTCTGTAACAAATCAGTTCCACTTTTCCAGGAACTTCCCTGTGGTTCATAAGCATTAGAAACTGCTGGAGGTTGAGAACTTGCTGTTTCAGGCCTTGCTCTACACTTACGCAGAAATGGGTGCTTAGATTTACTGCCAGGGTGTAGCTGTTGCCTCCTGAGCCTGGAACACCTCTGCTTAGGAGGCAGAGGAGAGTCTGAGCTGCAGCACAGTCTGTGGCAGAGCTCTGGTATTGGAGTTAAAGCTGCCTTCTTCCAGATTCCTGGGAAGGTCAGAAGGTCCTGCTATGTGTTCAGCATCTCCAGGAACACTATTTTGGGCAAATAGCAGCACTACATGTTTAACAGCATTCCTTGTTTTTTTTGCAAAGAGCCATTTTCTTCCTCTTGCCTCGTGGAGGAGGGTTTGTGCTCCCAAGCTCTCCACTGTCTACTGGAGTTTGAACTCGGTCATCACCCTGCCCTACATGGGCCAAATAACAGCAGCTGTAGCATTAGCACAGCATGTCAGGGAGGCCAGTTATCTTACTTTCAGCTATGCATAAAAATTCCTTCTCTTCTTCTCTCCCATTACCTTGAAATAGGGCCATTGCCCAGCACTAGACAAAACCCTGAGTCAAACTAGCAGGGCACCATCAACCCTCCTTACACACAAAGTTTTGAGTCCATGAATTTGGGGAAAACCCTGCCACTAGACCACAGATCTGGTTTGTTTTGTCGCTTTCACATAGTAGTTTTGTGGTTTCCCAGTCTGGGAAGAGGCTCAATGGAACTAATTTTTACTTCCCCCCTCCCTCTCCCCCCCCCCCCCCCCTTTTTTTTTTTGACTCTCAGATCGTAGCAGCTAATGGATAGAGGTCGTGTTACTGCTGAGGTTTAAACTGACAGGAAAGTGATAACTGACAATCATGAGGGCAAATGGGAAGCATAACAAGGATGAAGCCCCTGCTAAAAAGCAGGAACTGGATGTGTGAGCAGAGAGGATGATGTTTGGCATTTACTTGGGGAGGAGAGCAATCAGGTCACAGAGCTGCTAGTGCTGAGTTCAGCCATTAGTAGCAAACTGGTTGTTTTAACTGGAGGAACATTAGTGCTAATGAAGTATCTGCCTTGAAAATTGGATGTAGTTTTTGAGGATGAAAATCCTGATCATGCACACTGAAGTGCTGTTTTGGTCTCTCAGCCCCCAAGCCGCCTGCACAACCGAAGCCAGTGCATGTTCAGTGAAGGCTTGTGCTTGGGTGTTAGGAAAGTCCTTTTCTTCAGCTCTGCTGTGTGGAAGAAACAGCAGCCTGAGCCAGAGCTGCTCCCTGCACACCAGGGAAAGCAGCGTGGGGTTCCCAGCAGTGCCCCCCAACAGTGAGTGACTTCTGCTTCCTCTAGCTGGCAGGCACTGCAAGGGAGAAGAGGCGTCTTCCCCACCTTCCCAGCCTATTGAATTTAAAAGCTCCAGGTTGTCTTGCTTTCATCCTCCCCACTTCCCTCTTCAGTGTTTTTTGTGTGCTTGCTGGCTAAAGTCATACTTAACTCCTCATCCTGCCCACACGCTCTGCTCACAAGGCTTAATTGCTTTTTGTACTTGTAGGTAGCACCCTCCTCTATTCTAAATGCCCAGCTTCTATGCTTGTTGCAATGGCTGTTCTTGCTTTTGGGAAAATAAAGGATTTGCTTTTCATGTAAAAATAGCTTTATTATTTCCATACATGAGTAGCAATCGGGGCAGGCATATTTCCAGGTCAGCCTGGAGATGGGGTTGGATAGTGAAACCCCCTGTTCCAAAAATGGGCTGGAACTGGCAACGGTTCTTAATGCACTGAGCAAAGCTAACTGGCTTGGAGAGAAGTGGGATCCTTTTTTGGGTGCACATGTAACATGCTGGTATTCTTCTGCTACGGAAGGGAGCCAAGCATTGACATAACGAGCACTTTAGTCTGATAAGTACTTATGTTTGGTTTACAGTTTTATCACAATTGTGTTCTTTTGGTAATTGTAGGCATGGGTTTTGAATAAAAGATTACAAGGGAAAGTTTCTTAGGGCATAGTCTATAACTACAAGTGCTTAGAGTATCTGAGTAGAAGGGATGTTTGCAGGAGCAGTCTGTATTATTCCACAAGATTGTGCTCAGTTGGGTACTGAGTAAATAAACAGTAAATGTGCAAATCTTAGATAATATTGCTCTATGCTTGTTTAGATAGTCCAGCTGTACTTTGGATTTTGTTCTCTGTGGTAGCTGTCTTGTGAATCTTCTGGCTCATTGCCATGTATTTCTAGATTTATATGAACATGACGTGGATCTTCTTCATCTTCGTATTTTGCTAGTTCATATTTTTACTTCCTTCAGGCATATTTTAGAGGTCTCTTTAAGGCTTTTAAAAAATAGTCAGCTTGAATTTTCCCTTTATCTTCACAAAAGTCACTACAGAAGTGAGAAAAAAGCACAGAAGGGGAATTACAGGCAGCATTAAAAATGTTCCTTCAGAACAGAAAAGCAGATTTAACGTGAATTAAAAACTCAGCTCTGTTTCAGAGTTGCAAAAGCTCTTTTATTCACCAGAGAACTGTTAAAGCTAGTCATTTTTGGCATAGTATCGGTCAGGGAAGCGTGACAAAGTGCAGTGGAATGCACTGAGCTGCGATCCAGCTTGTAGTGGTATATGACTTTAGTGTATGGAGCATTGCAGGAAATGATGGGGGGGTGGCGAGGCCTTTTCATTTCATCAGCTACTGAGTAACAGTGTTTTCCTTCCTCAGACCCCACCTGCAACAACAGAGGGTCCCTTGGATGCTTGGGTCAGAAGACAAAATGTGAAGAGCCTGCACAATCTGAGTTTCTAGTAGAACTTGGCTCTGTTCTCTGAGCACTGCTGTGCAGAATGCGGTGAGATGAGAAAGTTGGGAAAAGTAGTGTGTTTGGGATTGCAGAGCAACTGTGCATGTATCTAGACTGGGACCATATCCCAGCCCCACCATGCTGGAAGATCAAGATTCTTGAGCTGAAATTCTGTCCTCATTGAAATCAGCAGTAAAATTCCTATTGATTTCATCAGGCCAGAGCTTTGCTGCTTATTTTGAGCAGTAAAAAGAGTCCTGTTCCACCAGTACACACATATGCTAAGTCCATTTACTTAGACTTAGGTTTTGGCACAGATTTTGGCCTTAAATGGAAATCTGTTCAAATACATTTAATATCAGTAGCTTGGATTTCAGATTACATGGATGGTTAAACCCAGCTATATGTGATAATTAATAACCAGTTAAGATATTCCTATAATTTGAAGCATACCTGGTATTTTCCTTCTTTCTTCTCTAAATTACGATGTTAGTGTCCACAGAGTTTTCCAAGCATTTGTAAAGACGTTATAAGAAGACGTGATGGTACCTTTCCTGGCAGAACAGGATCTTCGGTCTATGACCTGTGTGTTAGAAATTGGGAAAAGCTTGGTGTGGTATGGATTGCATTACAAGTGTAAACTGCTAACAAGAGTTTTACTGTTCACCTTGGGTTTCACATTTGCATTGCTCTGTTACAGCGATAATCAAATACAAAGCCACTGTTATATTGGCCTTGCAGTAAAGCTTTGTGGTGCAACATCATTGCAAAAAATGAAGTCTCTACCCAGAAGACCTTACAACCTGAATTGATGTTTCTAGGGTAGGGATGTAGGAAGGTTGCAACACAGAGAAGATAAAAGGATGATATTTAGTGGTTTTGTTGTTCTCATAGTTACCTCTGTCATTCTTAATGTCTGCTTACTTAATGGTCTTCAAGAGGAGGGCTTGAGGTTGTATTGAAAATGTGGGTAAATGTTCAGAGCAGGAGTAAATGAGTAGTCAGCTGGTGGGATGTTCCAGCCCGTACAATTCAGGTTAGAAAGAATGCAGAAGTTACTTGGCAGATAGATTGCTTAGATGGGAGCATTGTAATACTCATTGAAAGCTCATTTGGCATTTAGGATATAGATCCTATTTAAGATGCAGACTGTCAGATTATTACAGGTTAGGGGTACTTCTACTCTATATTCTTAGCTCTACCCTTTTGCAGAGACAAGCTGAAAGTTGAAAACTGACTATTAAAATTGATATATAAGAATCATAGTCATTCAAATAATGGGCTGCATATGGAACTACTATGACTATATTACTGTTTTCTTTGCATGGTAGTATTTCAGATAGTTCCAACATCTCAGATATTGCATGTTCTAGAACATAAATCCTACAAATTTCAGTGGTGGAAAAAAATTGCCTAAATTCAGGTTTTCACACATCTTTCTGTACATGTATATATATACACACGCATATTTCTAAGCTTGCTTATCATTGGCCTCTGTGATTAGTCTCTGAAGGTGGTGGCAGATACTGAAAAGCTTGATTAAAAATAATTAATCATATTGTCAACAATTTTAAGAGCTGATGGATGCCTTGGAGAAACGGAATAGACAGTTGCAGTGCTTGTTACGGGAAGTGAATGTTGACCTTGGAAGCAGAGTGTCTTCTTGAACACTGCTGTTCAGCAATCATTGCATCTGTAATTCTGTGTCTCACAGCATTTCCAGGGCAGTGTGCACACAGACAGGAGCCCAAGTAAGATGCACACACAGTAGAAGTGAGGAAAGAGTGTTTCTCTGGAGCTATAGAAATTACTCCGAGACGACCTCTCGGAGTTTACTGGTGTAGCATGAACTCGATCATCAAAATACAGAGACTGTCTCCAAGTATCATTACCATGGAGGCTTAGCTTTGTTTTGGGCTTGGCATGCTCAAAGAGTATGAATGCAGATCTTCTCATGAACCTGCAGTGCAGTGTGATGCAATGACATCTGTTTAACAGTACTTAGCAACACGCACACAGGTTAGAAACCAGTAGAAGTACTGTCTCTACCCAGTTCTCGTAGGGGAAATTTAGGAACTTGGAACTTGATTGCCCAACCAGACACATATCTTTACCTTTGGCAGCTTTGTAGAACAGGTGCATAGAAACTATGTATTTTTTTTTTTTTTACTTCATCCAGAAACTGAGACGTTCACCAGTGCGCTACTGCACATTGTTGAGTCTTAGTTTCTGGGATGCTGTATTATGAAGCCTCCCTTCCAGGCCACGTAGCATTGTGCTTGTTACTGCTAGTGTTATCCCGTCAAAGCACTGGCCAGGTTTCATTCTGCATCTGAAATATTTGAGAAAAATTTTGCCCAGCGATTTTGCTATAGACCTCACTTTTAAGAATATGTTTTCTCAAGGAAGAAGAGTGATTACTTGTCTCTTATTGGTTTCTTAATATTTTGCACCCTTAAAGATCTCAGAAGAAACATTGCTGTCTCTGAATAGTATTCATCGAACTGAGCATGTGCCGTAATAACAATAATAATAATGAAGCCTGAAAAACAATTGGCATTTGTTCTCCTACCAAGTGACATGGGTTGAGAGCACTGGAAAACAACAATCTCCTAAAAGTTTGAGTAAAGGCTTGAAGGAGGGAGGTGAGGAATGTTGATCCACTGCCAGGATTACTGGGAACTAGTAAGCAAATGTGTCAACACTGAGTGACTTGGTCAAGGGAACGGTTTCTTTATCTGCTTGAGCCTTCTCAAGCTTCCTCCTCGGAATTCAACTGTGGAGGAAGTATGAGGGGAATCGTGTCCTCTGCTCTGCTTTCCTCCCTCTCCTTTGTTTCAGTCTAATCAAGTTCAGACTTCTTTAGAGTTCAAAATACTGTATTTTCCTAAGAAATATAGTTGTTATGGAATAGGTCCAATATCTTCTAGAGTCAGTGTTACAGGGTTTTTATTGGCTTGATACAGTGAGATTTTTTTTTTCATCCTCCTGTGGTTTAAAATTACTTGTCTAACATGTTGATTTATAACCTGTCATGTAAGACTGTTTCCCCTTGGCTATATCTTTTTAAGATGATCAAATGTATTTCTGAAAAATGTCCTGTTGTAGCCTTGAAATATTAGGTGATAACTGTACAAGTAAGAGAGGGATTAGCTTGTTAAATCTAATGTGACACCAACACACAAAATACTGCAATTAAAAACTTTCTTAAGGCAGCATAGAGGAAAAAAAAAAAGAAAAACCTTATGGTTGGAGATATCACAAGACTATTCCATTCACCTGGGAAGTTTGTAGGTTGGTGTGAAGGAAGGAGAGGAGACTCCTGGGCTGGGCCTTTAGGAGAGCAGCTTTCGGTAGTGCTGCCAGAGCCACCCGTCTTCCCGCGTGTTCCTCCCCAGTTCATTCTCGCAAGCTGTGCCAGCACAATGTTTGCGGAGCTGAGCGGTGACTGATCAGGGAACCGATCCATGTTAAAAATAACTTTTTGGGGATGGTGGGAGGGACACAAGCACAATTGGGGGGTACGGCACGGGGCACAGAAAGGAGCAGAGAAGTTGAGAGCAGTGGCAGCTGCCTTGGCTGTCAACCACCATCAGAGGAAATGCCGAGAGAAAGCTCAGCCTGTGCTCACATGCTCTCCTCCTTCCAGCTGTGCTCCAGAGACGGCCATCTGCTCAGTGCTGTCTCTTCTTACTCCTGCTCTTACCCAGGTCTTACTGCCCCAGTGAGCTGCTGCTGGAGTTAACCCTAGCTCACTTGGGTCAAAATGAGCCGAGTTAGCTTCAAGAGCTAAATCATAGGTCTGTGCTAACCCAGCTGCCTCTGGTGGTGAGCAGACTGCAGTGTGGTCAGGCAAGAGGGAAGCAGGTGATACCTCAGGCACAGGGAGCAGTGACAGGCAGCCAGGGACAAGGTGGGAGTAGTTTTCTACTGACAGACTTGCAGCTGGAAGATAACATGTGAATCCTAAGTTATGAATGCTGAAAGTAGCGATACGGCCATTTTTCATGTTGCTGTGGCTGATTTCATTGATGGCTACTGGCAGGTTCGTGAGGAGATACTAATGTTAAGGGGATGGCATTGAGGAGGATCTTGTAAGAGGATTTCTTTACTTTCAGCAACCTATACATATCACAGCCTTTGCATGTAAATGGAGCGGAGCGAGAAAGATGCTTCTTCAGTACTGTGTGTCTTGACTATTAAAGTGTGCCACTTGGCTAGTAGCCAACAGAAACAATGTCGAGGTGAACTGAGTTAAGATACTGCTAAGGAAATAAGAGACAAAAAAAGGACAGTTTGAGAGAGATTGTGGAAACCTAGACAGAAATGGTTTTATACTTTCAAAAGATACTTCTGAAAAGAATTATGCAATAAAAGCAAAGCCGGATGACTGTATTCCTTTCAGTTGTTCTACTCAATATTACCTAATATTTCCCCCATACTCTTCTATGTTTTACCAGACTTGGTGTCTGCTTACAAGGTTCCTCTAGGACATCGATCAAAGTATGTGTTACCAACTGGCTTTATTTTTATTTATTTATTTATTTTTACACTTCTCTGTTCTCACTGAGCACAGAAAAGGAGTGGTTGTGTGAAGCATTACCATGGAGCAGAAGTCGTCTTTCATTTTCTTCCCACTCTTGGGGGGGAAGAATTTTGGGGACCCTGGTGGGCATTTCTCCCTCCCCCTAGTAGCTCCCGAGCTGAGGAAGATGCAGCTGCTCTCTTGGGGGAATTGTTTGCCTCTCCGTGGAATCTTGTCCCGGTCAGCTATGTGCTAAGAATGTGAATAATTTTGCTGCGGCTGCTTTACATGTAAAAAGCCTGACCTTAAGATATTTTATCCAGCTGGGTTTTTTTTCTTTCTCTTTTCCTTTTTTGCCTCTAGCACTGGTAGAGTTGAGTTTTATCTTGCAACTGCAGAAAGCTGCAGTGACTAGCAGTCATATGAAGCGTTTAGTACAAAGGGGTATTTTTGTAGTCTTAAAAATCATTAAGTGGCAGTCAGTGGTGTTTAGCAATTCTTACTTTTGGACCTGTACTTATACATGTGTATTTGATAGAGTTAATGAAACTAGGCGCTGCATGAAGACTTCTGGAAAATGTCTAATGAGATCCCTAGTGCTGCAGAGTTTGAGTATATTGTATTACAAGGTTGAGCATATTGATTTTAAAATGTTAAAAGCTGAATGCCTTTTATATTTTTGAATGAGAATTTTTTAAAAAGAAAGATAGCATTACAATTAATAAATAAAATTTTAAAATGCCAACAAATTTTTGAAAAATAATATTGTATGTAAGAGTTCTACATCTTCCTACTCTTTGAACAATAAATATGCCAAGGTGTCTTGCCCAGCACACTTGCGTTCTGTGTGTGTGTATGTGTCTGTACTGAAAAATACTAGGAATCTCAAGATAAAACCCAGATGTTTCTTCAGTCACGTGAGATGTGTTGCATTGGACTGTGAGGCTGAGGGAGAAGTGGCCTTCATTTGTCTCACAATGGAGCTATATTTCTTGGATTTATTTTTTTTCTTTTTGACTGTGCATTACTGCTTGATGTCAGTTGGGGTCCCATTGTGGTATCAATCCTCAAAGGAGAGAACAGTTCAGTGGTAATGCATTCCAACCAGATATCCTGGAGGTTTTATAGTTCTATTAAAGTACTCCCCAAAGAAAAATTAAGGGGACCAAAAACTCTCCTAAACTTCTAAAGGCCATATCGGGAATATGCTTGAACCTTGTTTGGAAAATTATGTTAGTATTTGACCTTGAACACGAATGGGCGACTTAATTTTACTGTCTTTACTTGAATTTTTCTTGCCTTGGAGAAGAGGTTTTAAAACAACACTTGAAAGTTCTAGTGGTTTAAAACTGGAAAAAAAAACATATGAAGTTACAAGAAAAGGAAGGGAGAGGAGTATCACTCTTTAAATGTTAAAGTCTTACGAAATATAAGGAAACTTCTAATGCCTTAAGTAGGCAGCAGTGAGTAAAAATGACCGAGGCACCATTAACAGGGATAGATGCAAAATTCAATTTGTAGAGTTGAGTATGGAGAAACGCAATAAACAGTACTAAGCATTGCAAATTTGCAGCACCGTGTGACTTTCTGGGGAACAGCTGACTTTGGCAGCGCAAAAAGCTCTTCCAGTCTTTGACACAATTCTTTTCTATGCTTTGGGGCTTTATTCCTGGACAACAAACCTCATAACTCATCTTGCTGAATCTGAATACCCAGTTTACAAGTCCCTTGTATCCAGTTTGGCTAAGAAATCATTTGCAAACTCTGTGAATATTTGTAAAAATCCTCTTTTGTATATAAACTCAATATGTATGTATCTTTATAGTAGAAGGAAGGGTAATGGGAAGCACTCATCTTAGTGTCTGTGGCTGCTGGAAAGAAATGCTTTGATACACAAATAGCATTATTGTAAACGTAATGCCAGCCAAATGCATTCTTGGCTAACGCGTGAGCAATAAAATTAGCAAACACATCACTTGCTGCTAACGAAGAGGAATAAGCTCATCATGAAACATTAACGGAACTGCTATTCTATCCAGCTTGATTTACTTGCCCTGATAGAGTAAGCAACTGCTGTCTCAAAAAGAAAAAAAAAAAAGGTGGGGGATGTGGGTGCTAGTAGGAAGGAGTCACGCTATCATTCTGACAGCTCAGTATGTGAAAAGTGGGTCTGGAGGAGAGCAGGGATGGCCTGCTGCTCTTGCAGCAAATGTGCCCTGGTTACTAAGAAGGGTAAAATACTGAGACTGCAAAGCATCCCACTTGAGAAAAAGAACCTGAAAGAACCTGATTCCAAGAGATTACTTAGAAGAGTTTATATAGTGCTTTTTAAATGGCAACTGGCCTTTGCACAGCAAGGTGTTCCTTTTGCTGGAACTGCTATCTTAATATATTTAATATCTTAAATATTTAAGATATTGCATTTAAGGTGCATTTAATATGCATTTAAGATGCATTATGTCAGGAGTAAGTTGTTTTTTGGTTTTGTTTTTTAAGATTGCATGCCTTGAGCGTAGGGACACTCACTTGGACCCCCCAGAGAACAGAGTAGCAGATACCATTTTTTATTCATGGCTGGATTTCATGCATGAGGATCCAGGTACACAATTGGAAATGAACCTATACTGGAGTCCCTTTCTTAAAACAACAGTGCTGTTCTGCAGTGTGGTGCACCTTTCCCTCAAGGTTGGGTCCAGTTCTAACTCAACTTTGAAGATGCCTTCTGTGCAAGGCTCTTTACCGTGTTCCATGTGTGGTGAGAGTTCGTGAGATTTTAGTGAAATCAATAAATTCCTGAAGCCAACTTCCTAAGATTTTTTCCCTAGGAACTTGTATTGGTTCTTTGCTGGGTGCTGCAGTGTTTATTAATATTCTCAAAATGGCATTTAATGCTTATATTGGTATTAATGTCAGCACTGTTGGCCAAATTTGCACGTTTCATTAGGCTGAGTCAGACAAGGGTAGAAGTGGAGTAAGGAGGAATTAGGCTGGCTGAAATCTGCCCGTTCTCTTGGGTGGGAAAACTTTCTGATGGCATTGGTGAAATGCACAGCAGCTCTCCTGATGGTTTCAATACACCTTAGGAAGAAGCGATAGGAAACCGCTTCTTGTTCTTGTCTTTTCAAGCTGAATTCTGTCTTTAAATTGAGTTTCAGAATCCATTATTGCTTTCTGGATGTAAATCATACCAATCCAGAGGAAGGTTTCAAACCAAATGGTGACTGAGTATTTGAAGATTCTTGCCCCATGCATATCTTCCTCCTAGTTATAAAGGCTGTAACACCTGATATTGTCTGCTAATAGCTTTTGGCAAACAGTGTTGCTGTTGAAAGGATTCGCTGCTCTTTGCATCAACTCAACTGCTTTACTGTTAGGATAAAGTAAATAGAAGATAGGGAGATGGGAGGTGTTGCATTCAAGACTTCAGCAACTTGAATCAAAACACAGAGGCTTGGTAACAGGCTCTCCACTGGCTTGGACTTCTCTGCCCTGTGCAAAGGATTTGATTTGGAGTACCAGATGGGCAACTCTTGTTCTTTGAGTCACAGTTGTAAGCCTTGGAGCTGGCCTAGTGTTGGGCTTGGTATGAAAAGGGGATGGCATGTTTGGTAACACCTCTAGTTACTAAAAAATGTGAACAGGAACCTGGAAGGGGTTTTCAGTGAACATTACAGGAAGATGATGATGCTCCTTGGTTTGGGACAACTCATCTGCTTATACTTGAATTTGTTTTCTAATTGCCCTCCATTTCCTTTTCTTCAGTGTTCAAAAGCTATTGTAGGATGTTATGTTACCTTTGTAATATTAAAAGTATTGATGAATAATGGCGTGGCTTGGCTTGGCTTGACTTGTGGGAACAGGGGAAACTCTTAAGCCTCACTGGTTAATGAAAGGCATATGGCTGAGGCACTGTGTGACAGAGTGCAGGTCACCGCAGTGGCTGCCAGTCAGGAGGGACAGGAGTGAGCTGGAGCCAAGGCTGAACCTGGTATGGACTGTGTCCAGAGGGTGCGAAGTTCCCTGTTCCTGTCACCGAAGTGGGGGGATTTCAGGGAAGTAAAATAGCATCTTTGGAAAGGAGCTGTGTACATGCAGGAAGTAAGCAAAGCTCTTCCATGCTGCTCTGTAACATAAACCTGCCAATGCAGTAATTTATAAATGCTGTTTATATAACATGATTTGGCCTCAGTATAAGATTTCTGAATTAGCACATAATAGTGCTCCTGGTTTGAGTTCCCTTTGCTCCAGTGCTGAAGAAAGATTAGGAGAGATTTGTACAACTTTCTGTCTGTTGATGCACCCGCCATGGGTCATTTGGTTAGACCGAACTCTAAATAGTTTAAATAGCTCTCCAATGAGCAGACTTAAAGAGTAATGAGGAACAGTTATGGCTGAATATACAATTGTTTGTTCTGTTTTAAATTAGAAATAGTTTTTAGAATAGGATTCTTCCCTTGTGTTTGTGTAGGGTTCAGCGCAGTGCAGAAGGCTTCGGGTGCCATCACAGTAGAAAGGATTTTGTACAGCTAGGAGATACCTCGAGCAGTGAAGACGTACAAATACACACTTTCCCCTCTCCTTTATTTTACCGTTAATGCAAACCTGGCCTGTGAATTGTGGTATATAGATAGTCCTGTAGTACTATGTGTATTCAAAACTGAATGCTCTGTGTGCTCACTCCTTACACCTCTGTTCTGATGTGGGATCTGAAGCAAAGTGTGTGTTTTCCAGAATGGGGACTTTCAGTACTCAGGGAGATATTACTGCTGCCTATTACTGTTGGCCAAGTTTGATTGCTAAATCAGGAGCCCGTGCTCCTTCAAAAGTTGGGGGAAAGAGGAGGTGCCTTCAGAAAGGGGTGCTAGAGCCTCTGAGGTAGGCAGCAAGTCACCGTGTATCTTGGGTGCTAACAGTGTCACTGTCTCCACCAAATATCTGGGGACACTAGGGTTCTACCACCAGCTCTTCAGCCACAGATGTGCTTTTTCCAAGGCCGGTGGCATGGGGAGAACAGGCTCCTTGTCATTGCCCCTCAGGTCTATCCATTAAGCTGTCTCTGTGATGGGGCTCTCTGCACTCTGCTTCCCTTCCTCTCATGCCTGTGTCCTGGTTGGGACAGAGCAGCTCAGCTCTGTTCTTGCTTCCCTGCTGGCTTGGAAGAAAGGAAAAAAAGAAGTGGTATTCATCATGGCTTTTGATTATTCTCACTCTCTTTCCATTAGTGTTGTTAATACTGTGGCTGCTCTTTCCTTGCCTGTTTGTAATTGTTCTTTCATGACACTTGAGCTTCATGCAGAGTGCAGGTTTGTTGCCTGGGGCAGGACCTCTTCCAGCTTCCTGCAGGCCTTCCCTTTCCAAATCCTTTCCAGAGTGCCTGATGTGCTTCCAGAAATGCTATAATAAATGTGTGTGTGTGTATATATATGTAATGAAATTACTTGTCTTACCTGGTGACACAAATAAGGGCCTTATTTCTTCATAGAATCATAGAATAGTTTGGGTTGGAAGGGACCTCTAAAGGTCATCTAGTCCAACCCCCCTGCCATGGGCAGGGACATCTTCAACTAGATCAGGTTGCTCAGAGCCCTGTCCAACCTGACCTGGAATGTTGCCGGGGATGGGGCATCTACCGCCTCTCTGGGCAACCTGTGCCAGTGTTTCACCACCCTCAGCGTCAAAAATTTCTTCCTTCTATTTAGTCTAAATCTACCCCCCTTTAGTTTAAAGCCATTCCCCCTTGTCCGGTCGCAACAGGCCCTGCCAAAAAGTTTGCTGCCATCTTTTTTATAAGCCCCCTTTAAGTACTGAGAGGCTGCAAGAAGGTCTCCCCGAAGCCTTCTTTTCTCTAGGTTGAACAGCCCCAACTCTCAGCCTTTCTTCATAGGAGAGGTCTTCCATCCCCCTGATCATTTTTGTGACCCTCCTCTGGACCCACTCCAACAGGTCCATGTCTTTCTTATGCTGAGGGCTCCAGAGCTGGACGCAGTACTCCAGGTGGGGTCTCACCAGAGCAGAGCAGAGGGGCAGAATCCCCTCCCTCGACCTGCTGGCCACGCTTCTTTGGATGCAGCCCAGGATACGGTTGGCCTTCTGGGCTGCAAGTGCACATTGCTGGCTCATGTGCAGCTTTTCATCCACCAGTACCCCCAAGTCCTTCTCGGCAGGGCTGCTCTCAATCCCTTCATCCCCCAGCCTGTACTGATACTGGGGGTTGCCCTGACCTAGGTGCAGGACCTTGCCCTTGGCCTTGTTAAACCTCATGAGGTTCACATGGGCCCACTTCTCCAGCTTGTCCAGGTCCCTCTGGATGGCATCCCGTCCCTCTGGCGTGTCGACCGTACCACTCAGCTTGGTGTCATCTGCAAACTTGCTGAGGGTGCACTCGATCCCACTGTCTATGTCATTGATGAAGATATTAAACAGTACCGGTCCCAGTACAGACCCCTGCAGGACACCACTCGTCCCCAATCTCCATCTGGACATGGAGCCGTTGACCACTACCCTCTGGATGCGACCATCTAACCAATTCCTCACCCACCGGACAGTCCACCCATCAAATCCATACCTCTCCAGTTTAGAGAGAAGGATGTTGTGGGGGATCATGTCAAAGGCCTTGAAAGAACGTGTTGTGTCTTTTTTAATATATTGCTTTCAAAGGGGCTCACAGGCTTACTTGAAATTAGATTAATTTCAACAAAATCACATACACAGACGTGCACACATAAAATATCTACATGCGTGTCTGTACATACACACACATACTCTCTGGGACATCAACAGGAGTTGACTGATTAAATGTTCTGATTGAATTTGCAAATTGACATTGCAGTGCATGTGTGTTTTTTCTTTAAGCAGACTGCATCTCTTGAATAGTTCAGCAGAGCTTCTTGAAGTGTTTACATACGTGCTCTTTGTCTGGAGATGCCTTGTTATAAATACTCACTTCATTTTACAAGCATTTGTTTGGAAATATGTTGAGCAGCCGTGCTTGGTTTATTTCCAAATGTCTTAACTTTGGGACCTTGGATTGGCTGGTAGCCTGAAGTTCGTATCTCTCCTTTTCATGCAAAGAGCCATATTTGAACAACTTGTGGAACACAAGGACTGTAGTGTAAAATGGCAGGCGTCCTCCGTGAAACACCTGTGGCCAAACACAGTGTGTCTTACAAGGAGCTGCAGTGGGGGAATGTACTATATGAGTTCAGTTAAAAGAACAAGAAGACCAAAAAAGAAGTTATATGCTGCTACTTGATAAAAATTCCATAGCGTTAAAAAAGTATTTTGATGTAACTGGTGCCTTTTGAGACACCTGCTAAGGAGCTAGGTCATATTTCCAGTTGCTGTTCTCAGCTCCTGTTTTTTTTCTCCCTTGCCCCTTCCAGGTTGGTAAAGGTGTTACAATGGTTGTTCTTTATAAGTACCCTGCTAAGTCTATAGATTATTTTTTTTTTTCTCTTGGAGGAACTTAAATGGCTTTGATTAGTCATGAGCTTAAGGAAAAACAGCTGGGAAAAAACACTAGAGAAGTGTCATGATGGCCCTTTTATTTTGATTTTTTGGTGATACTTGTGAAAGAACTTTGTATTAGCTCTAGGGCTAGTAAAATACAAAAACTAAATTTCAAATGGTTTCATTTGTCTGGTTCATTTGTTTGCTTTTTGATCGTCCAGATCTGGTTTAAATCTGAAAAGATACTGGAAATATTTTGGATAGCTATAATCTTGATCATCAAAAGATGCTTCTCAATCTGTAGTTACTTCTGTTTAATTTTGCCTCATTCCTTCCATAGCTACAGGAAATGTGCCATGTCCTGTGGCTTAGAGGATTAAGGTAATCTTATTTCAGCATTGGTTTGTGGTGGTAGTGATATGAGGGTTTCTATCCTGGGACCCAGGAGAATTGACACTTTAGCCCTCCAACATCTTTTTGCCTACTACTCCAAGTTGAATATTTTGTGCTGGCCTTTATTACCTTACTTTTATTTAATAATAAGTTGTCATACTGCCATAAACACAACAATAGCAGGACCCCATTGTACTAGATGCTGCACAAACACAGAATAGTAAAGATGCCTACCCTCTGTAGGTGACTGTCTAAATCAAGACTAAAAGAGTTTGAAGGCAAGCAGAATGAGCAGTGGCATAGCAGCGAATGTCATGTAGTTTTATTTTTATTTGGTTTTCTTCTGATAGGACATTTACTGGAGCATTGTATCATTTCCAAAATCCTCCCTTTATCTTTTGGGCATACTCCCTTTGTTAGTTCTTCAGATATCCCTTAGGAATGTTACATAAAAACCTTCTGGTTAAAGTTGTTCCTTACCTGTAATACCCCATTCCTAATTTACAGTTCAGTTATTTTTTTCATATGTTGATGTGATTTAACTTAGTAAGTCTTACATTTCATCATCTATCCATATTCTTTTTCTGTCTGTCCCAACTTTATGTACTACAGCGTGTCCCTTCTGCATACTTTTTCCATTAATAAGTCTGGTATTAAAAAAAAAAGGAAGCACTCCGACAATGTGAAGTGGGAATGCACAGTCAGTGCAAAGCAGGGCTGGACCATGCTACCAAAATAATGGATGACCTTAAGGGCTGGAGTGCTACCAGAACTGAAAATAAATTCAGGAGCACAAAGGGTAGAAATGCTGCAAGCAAGGACTAAAAGCCGTGTTTAAAGCCCCAAACTCAAACTTCCTCTGCTGAAATCAACAAAGAAAAGGAATGACTTTACCACAAGAATAACTTTTCCACCACTGTTTGCGTGTCATCAAGAACGGTGTGTGCAGCTCTTATCAAAACCATGTCCCAGTCTGATCTTTCTTGATACAGAGATGGGCTACTACAGCGATAAGGAGAATGAAGAGCCTGTTTTACAAGAGAAAACTAAAAGAATGTGGTTTGTTTAGCCCAGGAGGCCAAGCTGCAAGCATCCCTTAGGATGAAGGGGGCTCGCTTTCTGTAGGTTACAGCAGAGCTGCTGAAGTTAAAAGACAATCGAAACTAAAGGTAGAGGGAATAAACTCACCCTGCGTGATTTAGGCTGAAAGTAAGAGGGAGGTTTATCACCGCCAAAGCAGTATAGCTTTGGAGGAGCTTTGTAACAGGAGCAGTGGGAGCAGAAAACTCTTTAACTAGCCTTGGGGTAGATCTCCGTTAGTTTCTGAACGGGTTATGTGGTTTATAAATGGACTAAGTGATCCTGGGGCAAACAAGTGGGCCCATGGTAGGTCTCTGCCAGTGCTGATTTCCTCCTGCTTTTTTGATGCACTAAAACTGAAGAGCGCTAATGATTCTCAGGATAGCGTCTTAATTATGTGGCTAGAATATTTTAATCAGGGTTACAGATAGGCATGGGAATTTGTGGGCAAAATTTAGCCCCTGTTCTTAGCAACCTGAAAACAGGCAAAACAAAAGTAGAGTACAAAATTGGATGAAGCGTCCAACTAGAGAATAATTACAGATAGAGAATATGATGAAATAAGGTTCTCTGTTCTGTGGGGCTGCAGCAATCCTGACAGAGCATATTGTACACATTGTTTCCTGAATTTCTTAGGTTTTGCACGTTTAAAATCATGAATGAAAATTCCTACAATGGTGGGCTATTGCAGAAAGGTTCATAATCAATTCTGGATCATCTCTTCTGGCATGAGCTTTAGTTTTTTCCCTTCCGCAGGGAACCTGTATCTGTTTCCTGCATCTGTCACCCATCCTTCTTTGTGAATGGAAAGCAAGTAATTAATTTTTGTTGTAGTTAGCAATTAATTACCCTTGCCAAATCTTGGAGGACCTATTGTCTCCTTCAGACACAATGTTCTTGGGAAAAGTCTTACTTATTGTAACCTCTTGTGCAATCTTCACTTGGATGATAAATACATCTTGGCAACGAGGAGCTTTCTGAATGAAAAATGTTGCTGGACAACCCTGTAGTACAGCAAGAACGCAAGCCTCTGCCAGTGCTGGTGGAGTACAGCCAGGCGGGAGGGTAAAATGGGGAAAGCCTTTCACATTGCCTACAGAGCACAGAGTGAGATGAAGTCTGTATATGCACACATCCAAATATCTGTTTACCATCAAACAAGGATTTTCCCTGGTGAGCATCTGAGCTCAAAGGTGGCCTTCCTTCTAGCAAATTCTTGAAATCTCTTGGAAGAGATTGGATTCTCGCCTTCTACCGGCGCGAGACTGGGGAAATAACGGAGAGCGTGTTGACTGCAGCTGTCTGGCTTGGGTAGCCCACTGTAGGAATTATCTGGGAAACACCCCCCCTGCCCATTTTTCTGTATGAACCCACAAATTTGGGATCCTGCAGAGTTGCCTCAATCTGCTTCGTGGTTTGTGGCCTGACTTTGGTTTTCCATTAGATCTGTCTAGAAACACAGCTGACCACTGACACCTCATTTTAATATTGCAGCTGTAACATTAATTACAAAATTATTAGAGTTAATTGTAAAAGCACATTTTCACCTTTTAGCTTTTCATCTTTACTTTTTCTGGTTTATTTTTTTGCCAACAGCTAGTGATGTCTGGAAGCAAAAAGGTTCATGAAAGTCCTGCATGGAGAGATGTTTGAATCCTCCAAAGGGAATACACAGAATGCAAAGAATGGGTTGGGGCTGGGACTGCTCTGTTCTCTTGTGGTTTATGTGTGCGCTGCCAGTGGCTTGTGTTTCTCCTTGCAGCCCAACAGCTGGCTGTGGGGTTAGCAGAACGCAGCCAGCGGCCAGGTTTCTCAAACCATACTGTGGCTGACAGCGTTTGGCCTGGTAAAAAGGAAACAATCCAAAGTGGAGGGCCTGATGCAGTGTACCTTGCAGTTAATGGAAATCTTCGTTGACCTCAGTGGGAGCTGGATTTGATCCTGTGCCTGCTTGAATGTTTTGGCATTGGATATGGCTCTGAGCGGATTTTTTTTTTCATGTTTTATATCTGGTCTTTTTTTCCTTCTCTTTCTAAAATGTACTTACCTTAGAGTGGCGTAAAATCAAGACAGCTATATCTGTGTCAGTGTAGCTGTGCACTTTTATCCTTGCCCAGTGTCTGTGCTCTTGTTTCCTCAGCCCTTCTACTGTCTCCAGTATCATTTTGCAAGATTTTGGCATTGATTTCTCTCCTTCTTCTTGAGCCATTCTGCTGCTTCTCATAAACACCGTCCGTCTCACTTAAGCCTCTGCTTTCCAACAAGTGTGACTACTGACACTGCTTAATCCATCTTCTGCCCTTCTTCCCATCCTTCAAAACAGTCCTTACATCGATTTCCAGCAAATGCAGCCCAGGCTCTAGCCCCTGTGGACAGCAGGGAGCCAGCTTCCCCTTCAGCAGGCTCCTGCAGGCCAGGCGTTTGCTGCCTCGTCCCAGCCATGCTCCCTCGCTCAGCAGAGCTCATCGTTGCGTTGCATATAGGAAGGAGAGAGCTACCATGCCCCATTAGCCAGCAGCCGCCTCAGGCACAGAGCACGCCCTCCATGAGCCTCAGCCATGCATCAGCTTGTCCCCCATCCCTAATGAAAAGGTGCTGGAATGAGCGGAGCCCTCTTCATGTGGCTGCCAGAGGGGAGAGAGCTGTGGCCATGGAGGATGGTGATGGGAAAAACAATGCAGAGGAGGCCAAAGGCCAGCTGTATCAGTGCTGGAGCTTCTTGTTGCCCTCCACTCTGCTGGAGTATCGTATGCCCCCAGAGGGATTTGTCTCCTGGGTGGAGAATTATGATTATATGTGATCTGCCTCTGAGAAAAACCTTTGTATGTGGAATGTTTATTTTTTGTTGGTCGCTCTCCGTTTGCTTGGAGATGATGCGAGGCTTTTGTGAACCAGCATCAGAAACTGGGGCTATTTGCGTCTCATGATAGCTACGGGGGAAAGGGCCAAAGCTATGGGATGCTGCACAGGGGAATCACAGGTGTTCTTTTGAACTACAAAAAAACTTACTTCATTTTTTCCAGCAGTAATGTAAATGCTAAGCAAACAGGGTATGTAATGAGGAAACCCTTTGGAGGGTGGGAGCTGACCTAATGAAAGATGAGAGGCAGTGAGCTGGAGCACAGGGCGGCTGCTGCAGTGGGGGCTTGCGGGGTTGAGATTGCCAGCAGCACATCTGCGGTCCCAAGCTCTTGCTGGCCCTCTTAGGTTATCATACAGTCCACAGTGAAATGTATTGGGCTTTTCCCCTCCCATTATTCCCACTGAAGTTTAAATATGAATCCCCTAACATATCTGCTGTGAACATGCAGAATATGCAGGTAGAACATGCAGCTTCAAATAGACCAGTGTCATTTTTACTCTGCTTTTCTGACATAGGCAATGGCAAAAGAGGAGAAAGTAGTGCCACAGTAGGGGGTGGGGGGAAAGGAGTGTTTTCAGAGATGATGTCACTATGCTGGTGATAAAAAAACTAACCTATTTTAGCCCCTTTGAATTGTATACAGCTAACACAGCTAAGAGAGGGCGAAGTGGATTATATGGGCTGTTTTATCAATCATTAAGATAATTGCTTACCAAGCATTTATTCTCTTGGTATTCCATTGCAGACAAAACCAAAAAAACCCTGACATCCAAGCCAGCCCAAAGATCTTTGTCTTGTGTGTTGAGCACATTTGATTTAGGAAACTTTAAGACTTGTGATCTAAGGCTAGATCCAGCTGGTGTAAATAGGCAGAGTGTGTTAGCAGCCTTGTGGAACTGGGCTGTAAAGCCCAGAGTCCCTGGATGATGAGAATGCTGAGCACTAGGATGAGAATCTGCTAATACTTTAGAAATGTATCCAGAAGAAGAAAAAAAGAAAGAAAGAGAGGAAAAAAACGTTGTGGGAAATTCTTTCCTTCATACATAATAGTTTTCTGTTGATTTAAAATTGCCCTTAGTAATGTGTTGATGCCAGTGAAATATTTCAGCTATAGGAAATGTGAAACCAACTACTGCCTTTCTATGAATTATGAGTCATAAATTGTATGAAAAATATTCAAACTTGATATAGCTATTCCCCAAGCAGAACCTCTGAGTAATGGAGAAAATGCTGCCATTTTGGGGGGAGTAGGAGGGGATTGAGCTAAGCGAAGCAAAATGCCAAGTGCCAGTGTGTGGCTCTGTGCTAAGTGTGAATTAGTGTCATCTGAGATGATCCTCCCTTGCTAAGTAAACAATTAGTGAGTATGTTACATGTACTTGCAGTTCAGTCGAGCAAAGTTGCTCTTTGCTCCAGATGATAAGGGGAAGGGGCATACATGTTGAGGCTACCTGACTGCTAGCCGGTGCGCAGAACTGCCCTGTGGGAGAGCGGTGCGCTTGTGCCAACCCAGCCGTCACATCTGCCAAGCCAAGCAGGCACAAACTCCATCTGATTCGTCGCTCAGTGGGCAGGTTGTGATGACAGAATTCCCCTAAAAATGGCACTACAGTGGCAAGATAATAGGATACTGACATTTGCAGGAAAGTCCTTGATGGTGACATTCATTTCATCCAACTTTAGCCATCTAAGAGCTAGGAGTCCAGTTCAAATTAGTCCTCTAATCTTCTGTCACCAAAGGTCAGTTTATCTCCTGGTATATCTATTTTATGAATTGTCTTTTGGAGGTGATTACAGAAAGGTTCTCAGCAACTACTTTCAACTAAGTATCTAACTTTTTGATGGCTGAAGTTCAGCAATGTGAATTTAACATTAAAGCTCTGGATTTCAGTCTCTCCATCACTTCAGAAAAGACCATGCAGCCTTGCAAGGATCTGTGAATTTTGCTTTGCAACCAGAGGCTAGCATCATTGTTGAAAGGTATTCTATATACCTGAGCTATAAGTAAATGTAGAAACAAACTCCAGAAGAATGTGACTTGCTGGCTGTAGAGCAGGGGACACTAACCATGGTTGTGTTGGAGTATTTTAACTACAGTATTCATATTGTCCTGGTTTCGGCAGGGATAGAGTTAATTTCCTTTCTAGTAGCTGGTACAGTGTTTTGGATTTAGGATGAGAACAAAGTTGATAACACACCGGTGTTTTAGTTGTTGCTAGGTAATGCTCACACTAGCCAAGGACTTTTCAGCTTCCCATGCTCTACTGACTGAGGAGGCTGGAGGTGCACAAGAAGCTGGGAGGGGGCACAGCCAAACTGGCCAAAGGGACATTCCATACCATGTGACGTCATGCTCAGTACATAAACTGGGAAAAGCTGGCCGGGGGGGGCCGCTGCTCGGGGACTGGCTGGGCATCGGTCAGCGGGTGGTGAGCAATTGTACTGTGCATCACTTGTTTTGTGTATTATTATTATTATTATTATCATATTATTATTATCATTTTATTTCAATTATTAAACTGTTTTTATCTCAACCCACGAGTCTTTCTAACTTGTGCTCTTCCAATTCTCTCCCCCATCCCACCGGGGGGGGGGAGAGTGAGCGAGCGGCTGCGTGGTGCTTAATTGCTGACTGAGATTAAACCACAACAGTCCTTTTTGGCGCCCAACGTGGGGCAACACAGCAGAAGAAGTTTTTGAAAAAGGGAAGGAAATAGTCCAAATCCTGCTGAAGGCCGGTTTTGCCATAAAACAAAGTAAGGTCAAGGGACCTGCACAGGAGATCCAGTTTTTAGGAATAAAATGGCAAGATGGACGTCGTCAGATCCCAATAGATGTGATCAACAAAATAACAGCCATGTCTCCACCAACTAGCAAAAAAGAAACACAAGCTTTCTTAGGCGTGGTGGGTTTTTGGAGAATGCATATTCCAAATTACAGTCTGATTGTAAACCCTCTCTATCAAGTGACCCGAAAGAAGAACGATTTCAAATGGAGTCCTATGCGACAAGTTGTAGAAACTGCTGAAGGAGACGGTGAATCAAGCCAATTTGCAGAAGTAAAGGCCATCCAGCTGGCTTTAGACATTGCTGATCGAGAAAAGTGGCCAGTGCTCTATCTCTATACTGACTCATGGATGGTGGCAAATGCCCTGTGGGGGTGGTTGCAGCAATGGAAGCAGAGCAACTGGCAGCGCAGAGGCAAACCCATCTGGGCTGCCGCATTGTGGCAAGATATTGCTGCCCGGGTGGAGAACCTGGTTGTAAAAGTCCGTCACGTAGATGCTCACGTACCCAAGAGTCGGGCCACTGAAGAACATCCAAACAACCAGCAGGTGGATCAGGCTGCTAAGATTGAAGTGGCTCAGGTGGATCTGGACTGGCAACATAAGGGTGAATTATTTCTAGCTCGGTGGGCCCATGACACCTCAGGTCACCAAGGAAGAGATGCAACATATAGATGGGCTCGTGATCGAGGGGTGGACTTGACCATGGACACTATAGCCCAGGTTATCCATGAATGCGAAACATGTGCTGCAATCAAGCAAGCCAAACGGTTAAAGCCTTTTTGGTATGGAGGACGATGGTTGAAATATAAATATGGGGAGGCCTGGCAGATCGATTATATCACACTCCCACAAACCCGCCAAGGCAAGCGCCACGTGCTTACAGTGGTGGAGGCAACCACCGGATGGCTGGAAACATATCCCGTGCCCCATGCCACTGCCCGGAACACTATCCTGGGCCTTGAAAAGCAAGTCGTATGGCGACATGGCACCCCAGAAAGAATTGAGTCAGACAATGGGACTCATTTCCGAAACAACCTCATAGACACCTGGGCCAAAGAGCACGGCATTGAGTGGGTGTATCACATCCCCTATCATGCACCAGCTTCTGGGAAAATTGAACGATACAATGGACTGTTAAAGACTACGCTGAGAGCAATGGGTGGTGGGACGTTTAAACATTGGGATACGCATTTAGCAAAGGCCACCTGGTTAGTCAACACTCGGGGATCTGCCAATCGAGCAGGCCCTGCCCAGTCAGAACTTTTACGTACTGTAGATGGGAATAAAGTCCCTGTAGTGCACATAAAAAATATGCTGGGGAAGACAGTCTGGGTTATTCCTGCCTCGGGCAGAGGCAGACCCATCCGTGGGATTGCTTTTGCTCAAGGACCTGGGTGCACTTGGTGGATAATGCGGAAGGATGGGGAAGTCCGATGTGTGCCTCAAGGGGATTTGATTTTGGGTGAGAATAGCCAATGATCTGAATTATGTGATGTTAAGTACTAATTATAGTTATAATAGTTATACTAATAATACACAGATATACTAATAATACTAATAATATTATATGCCATACTAATGTTATTATAATAAGAATCACCCAGATTAATGAAGAATAACTTCAGTGAAACCAAGCAAAGCACAGTGATGATGGTACCAGAACTGACTTCAACATGAAACAATCCAACACCACATACCATCTCCATTTTTCCTGCCCTGAAAGATTATTATGACAGATGGAGCCTGAAGTCATGGACTAAATGAACTCACTGAACATTTTAGAGGGATGGCCCACAAATGAAGGGAATGATATCTGTGTATGTGTGTATATATATATATATAAAAGGGGGTGGTGATTAATGAAAATGTACTGGAAAATGTGAGACTTGAGCATGATGCAAATGGTATAGAATAAGGGGTGGATATTGTCCTGGTTTCGGCAGGGATAGAGTTAATTTTCTTCCTAGTAGCTGGTACAGTGTTTTGGATTTAGGATGAGAACAAAGTTGATAACACACCGGTGTTTTAGTTGTTGCTAGGTAATGCTCACACTAGCCAAGGACTTTTCAGCTTCCCATGCTCTACTGACTGAGGAGGCTGGAGGTGCACAAGAAGCTGGGAGGGGGCACAGCCAAACTGGCCAAAGGGACATTCCATACCATGTGACGTCATGCTCAGTACATAAACTGGGAAAAGCTGGCCGGGGGGGGCCGCTGCTCGGGGACTGGCTGGGCATCGGTCAGCGGGTGGTGAGCAATTGTACTGTGCATCACTTGTTTTGTGTATTATTATTATTATTATTATCATATTATTATTATCATTTTATTTCAATTATTAAACTGTTTTTATCTCAACCCACGAGTCTTTCTAACTTGTGCTCTTCCAATTCTCTCCCCCATCCCACCGGGGGGGGGGAGAGTGAGCGAGCGGCTGCGTGGTGCTTAATTGCTGACTGAGATTAAACCACGACAATATTTACCCCAGTTTTAGTCTTCAGGTTGTGTGTCTGGCACCCATATTAACTTCTCAGCGATGGATGTGTGCCCAATAAAATACAGCTAAAAAGACTAACAATGTGAAATGCGGTTTGGTGTGCTAGTCATTTTCCAAACAGATAGTGAATGATGTCCCAGCTGTACTGAAAACAGCAATCTTTCTTCCCCCTTGACTCTAGTGGGGCCAGGATTTGCTCAGCAGAAATCAGTCCCTGCCTAATTAGCTTCTTTTGGCATCTGTAAAACCTTAAAGCTTTTACTGTGTTCAGGTGTGACTGAGACACATGCTCTCAAATACCAAAAGCTAAATATTTCATTCTATTTCATCCTATGTCAAACTATGCTGATTTGACTCAAAGTTTATTTTAAGGAATCTTAAAGTACACATTTCAATTTGATGTTTCTTTAATTGCCAGAGTTTGGGTAGGTTGTGTTTTTTCTTATTTTCTTTTAATTTTTGAGTTGTATAAGGCATGCAAATTTTTTCAAAATATGAGTCTGTTTGGCTTCAGGCAGCTGTGATCTGGTGTGAATTATAAAATTTTTCTATAAATGTAAGAACGCTTACTGCTTTCTAGCCTGCAGTACAGTGCTAGGGTTTTGTCTCAATGTGATTCAAGTCTTGTTTGCTTTATACAGGAGATGGCTGTCCGAGCTCTGAAGCAGACGGGTAGCAGAAGTATTGAAGCAGCTCTGGAGTATATCAGTAAGATGAGCTACTTGGATCCTAGAAATGAACAGATAGTACGTGTAATTAAGCAGACCTCACCAGGTAAGCATGAACTTTTTTAAAAATTGTGTTCTTCTTTCTTGCAATAAGCTATTTTTTAAAGTAGAGTCATTGCTGGTGAGAAGTAGTGGATTGGCAGTATTTAATAGTACTCTTGTAGGAGACAGTTACATGAACATGGCCCTGCAAGGTGAGCTGGGCTGGAAGCTGAACACAACTCACCTGCTTTGCAAGAGCACATTTGTAGCCTACCTTCTTAAACACAAAGCTATTTATCCTTCAGTGCAAATCACCTCAATCATCTCAAGTTTACCGCAAAGTAAAAGTTTTGCACGTGAGTAATTGTTATGGAGTTGTGAGATAGCTCACTTCCCAGGAACTTATTCATGTTAACATCCTTCTAAGTACACTGCAGAAATAGCTTGGGCCAAGATAATGGGAGGATTTGGGCCCTGCATATGCCTCATCAGCAAACATCAGACCATGGCTGACAAAAGGCCTTGCAAGTGTTGTTTCCATTCAGATATTAGCACTTACAGCACTGCAGAACGCTTTTGATCTGTGATCAGGATACACTCTGGTTTGGATAGAGTTTGTTACTTTTATCTTCTTTCAGTTTCAAAAATTGGCCAAGCAGACAAATAACCATCCTCTGACTGGCCAAACCTGTGTTACATGCTGCAGAGGGGTTAGTGGACGAAGGGTTGAGCGGATTGGAGAGCTGTTGTCAGGGGCCTATTTCATTGGACAAGGAACTTCTCTTGTGTCAGTGGCAACATTTAGACTTAAAAGATCTTGTCTGTGTTGAACTAGTTGAAGCTAACAAATCCATTCAATCAATCTGATTACAGTAGTACAGACCTCTAAGTGTGGTTATAAGTTGAGATTACTGAGTGCAAGTGATTTCCACATGACAAATTTCTCTTCTTGGCCACCTCAGCAGCACCTTCCTTCTTGCCTCTTGATCAAAGTGAGGATCTTTGTTGGGAAGGGTGTTAAATTTGGTGTAGTTGATAGAGAGGCATGTCCAGAGATGAGGAAAGCTGAGGAAGAGAAAGCCCATTCAGTTTACAAAGAGAAATCCCTGGACAGGAAGGAGGTCTTCAGTAAAGCCACTTCTCTCCTGGGGGACCCTGAGGGTAGCCACATATAGGGAAGACGGAAACGGGGAACGACCTCATTTTCCAGATGGTCAATCTCAGGAATGGAGCTTCAGTTGTGGTGGGAAAGGGTGATGGTTCTGTGTAACGAGCAGTTCAGCTGCCCTTTCTATCAGTCTTAGACTTCCTGTTTTATTATTTGAGGAAATTCTGGAAAACCCTGAGAAAACATTTCACAGAGTGGCCAGTTTGCTATTTGGAGAGCTCTGTCCTTATACACCCACAAATGTGGCCTCAACTGGGCCTTAAGGAGAATTTAAAATAACTTTGAGAGAATTACTGACCTGTATTTTGCTTTATATTATAAAGGCTTTATTCCTTAAAGTGAAAGAATACACCCTGTCCTAAAGACCATACGTTTCCTCTGAAAGGGTTGAAAAATCTTTCTAGGCTAACATTTTAATTACTCAGTTGTCTTTCATTTGCATTTGTTTTTGCTTTCTTAACATTCCAATGCATGCAGCTGTTCTGAATACTTAACCTTTCAAGCTGAAGATCCACCTTTGCTTTTAGGATATACAGAACGCAAAACTTAAATATCATGCAGTTGATGTTTGCCTGCCTGAGGTGCCACAATATCATATTGATTTGTTTGGTATGGTATTGTTTGTGATAGGATAGCATAGGTCTCCTCTAGTTCATTAGGAAGCAAGTAATGCTACTTGCAAACTTTTCATTTGCAGTTTGAGAATTTAAATCTTCTGTTTTTGAATTCCATGTATTGGTGTATGGAAATAGATTTTCAAATTATTCATTTTTGTCCTGTTTTAACTTCAGTAGTAAAGCTAACGAGTTTCAGCATACTGGCAAGACTCAAATAAAACTTAGCAGATATTACTGTGTGACAGAGAGTTACGTATAAAAACAGATGATCCCATGAGTATAGTTGATTCATCTTAAGAATACACTGATCTAAAACCTTCACAGGCAAGAGATAGTCGTAACAGTTACCGTGGTGGGTGGGAATGTGTGTGGGAAAAAAAAAATCATCTGCAACTACCACATTTGGTATCTTCACAAATCCAAATATTTCTCCATCAGACCAGAACAGACTTACTGGTGTGCAAATCTAGGAGGTGGACATCATATCTCCCTTGACATCAGCAAGATTCCTTGCACAGCTGAAGTATGTGTCCCAAAGGAGGACAATTATTGCTGCTACTTCCCTTCATGGCCTCTGATAGGGAAAAACAAAAGTCATTTTGCCCCTGAGGCTCAGCATGAATCCTACTGACAGAGATGACAAATGGGTCTTACGGCTGCCTCCCACCCCAGGCCAAAGTAGCCACTTCTTAGGATGCTTTGGATTGCCACAGCTTCATCAGTGCGTCTCACTGTGTCCCAACAGATGAGCTATCAGGGAGTGCTGTTATAAGTACAACCTCAGTAAGCATGGCCTTGTGTTATCATAGGAAAAAGAGCTGCTGATTATAGATTTCACTTTAAAGAACACTGATTATTTGTCCCACTTGATTCCATTTCAGAACATTGCATTGTTTATGAAAGTGTCATTTAGTGTGGGGGCAGCCTCTTCAGTGTGCAGAGATGGTGCATAGACCTGTCTTAATAATGTGCACGTCCATGTTTGTCTGTATATAGCAGGACTTGTGTGTCAAGGTGAGGAGTCAACAGCTATGCTCAGGTGTGCTGCATCTGGCCCAGCTGGGACATGCTGTACTGCAAATAATCAGAAAAGCTTACAATCCAGTGTTCAAGCCTGTTAGCTCAATATGACTATTCTTGCAGACCTTGTGAAGGCAAGATTTTAAAAGGAAATTGTTTAGGCATAAATGGGCCAAGTCCTGTGGTTTGTGAAAGCTAAAGAACCAGAAGGGGAACAAAAAAAATAGCGACAGCACAGAGACTCCCCTTGTCTTTTTAGCACTGCCAGTGCTTTATACACCTGCAATTTGTCCTCAGATCAAAGAACTGATGAAAAGTGCCATTAACACTTCCAGTGTAGGAATGCTGCTATCTTGTCTCTGCACATTCTTCAAGCTAAGATTAACATGTTGACACCCTGAAAGATTTGCCTTCCAAACAGATGGAAGATGAGTAATATGAGGGGATACTCTGTGTCCAACACATTGGAAAGAATACAGGACAACCTGTATGATGCCTTTGTTGTAAATGAAGGAGAGGGAAACAAGGATTTTGAAGAAAATGATGGAAGAGAGATGTAAACAGATTCCCAGCGTGAGCAGTGAGCTCTCTGTACAGAAGATGTGGACTATGTGATGACCTAGTAGCTGATAGTAATGTTGACTTTAAGTTGTATTGACAGTCCTTCCGGGAGCTTTTTTTCTCCCATTGGTGCTGTACTTAACCCCCTGCTCTGTAGCTTCCTCCTGTCTGTGAGTAATGACTGGTAATACTCGTCCAGCTTTAAAAACCAGGCTGTAGTGTAATCTGATGATTTCATAGTTAAGGAATTTGTGCTTCTATTTTCATGATTTGATAGGACTCCCTGATGATTCCTGGCATGAGCAGTGCTGTGGGCCAGTAGCTCGTTATCAGTAGTAACACTTGGCACCTGTAATTTTAAATGTTCAGAGTGCTTAATTTAGATTTTGGAAGGTGTTTTTATAACACTCCCTACGCAGTGTGCGTGCGTGTGTGTGTATGTCTGTATGTATAGATGGATGAGTAATGCAAAGTAATTGGTTCATCTGAATTGTTTCCTAACATTCTTCTGTGTTCTTTTTATAAAGGAAAGGGTATTGTGCCAAATAATGTAACCCGCAGGCCAAGCTTCGAAGGATCAAATGAATCTTTTCCGTCCTACCATCAGATCAGTAATGCAGCCTATGAAGGGACAGGCTTTGGAGCAGAAGGTGCAAATATGCTTACTGAAGTTCCAAGGCCATATATGGACTATTTAATCTCTACTTCACAGTCTACAGCTATGAATGCTCCTGTACAGCGACCCTCTGGAGTAGGCACTCACAGCACACCAACAAGCCATCAGCAGAAAACATACCCTGCAAATATTGAATCTTCTGTGATTAATTATCCAGTGGCTAATCACAGCAGTCAAGCTTTGCAGCTGCAGGCATCCCATGGCTCCAACAGCCAACATTACAGTAGGCAGCACATGATGGTGCAGGGGGAACCTATGGGGTATGGTGTTCAGCGGAGTCCATCCTTCCAAAACAAGATGCAGCAGGAGGGAGGATATACCAATCTCCCAAATAAAGGGGCAGTTGTTCAGAATAATTCTGGTCATGCATTTCAGCAGGCACCGGCAAGCCTGTATATATCACATTCTCATCACAAACAGACAAGTCCTTCTTCTCATCAAATGCACGTGATATCCAGAGGTCCAGCCTTTGCTAATGATTTTTCAGACAGTCCGCCGCAAAATCTATTAACACCATCTAGAAATAGCCTAAACATGGACCTCTATGACATGAATAATCCTCAAGTTCAGCAGTGGCAGGCAGCAACACCGTCACGCCGAGATTCTTTACAAAATCCAGGAATAGAAACATCTCCACGGCAACATGTATCCTTCAGACCCGATGCCACAGTGCCAAGCAGAACAAACTCCTTTAACAACCACCAGCAACAGCCACAAGTGACAGTGTCTATAAGACAGGTTCCTCCAGGAAAACCGGATCCTTCAATTACATCTCCAAATACGATTACAGCAGTCACATCTGCTCATATTCTTCAGCCAGTGAAGAGCATGCGAGTGATGAGACCTGAGCCTCAGACTGCAGTGGGACCTTCCCATCCTGGTTGGTTACCTGCGCAGGCACCGGTTGTGGATGGCTTGGAGATCATTGAGCAGCATGTGCCACCTGTTGGAGCAGCTAATGCCTATCAACTAGATGTGGATTACGGTAACCAGGAACTGCGGTGTCCACCACCACCATATCCCAAGCATTTGTTACTTCCCAGTAGCTCTGAGCAGTTTGATATCAACTGCTTATGCATGGGCGTAGAGCAGACCCTCCGTGTAGTCCCCAATTCAACGTGCAATAAGGCTGAGGAGAACAGTGAGCGAAATGATAAAAGCAGCAAGAACACTAAAGCTGAAAAACCAAGCAAAGATAAAAAGCAGATTCAGACATCTCCGGTGCCTGTGCGAAAAAATGGCAAAGATGAGGAAAAGCGAGAATCCCGAATAAAGAGCTACTCACCTTTTGCCTTCAAGTTCTACATGGAGCAACATGTAGAAAATGTCATAAAGACGTACCAGCAAAAAATTAACAGAAGATTACAATTGGAGCAAGAAATGGCTAAAGTAATTCTCCTTGTTTTGTTATAATAAAAGCTAATGGGGTCAAATTGATTACTATTTTTAATCAGTCAAAAAACTTATAAAGGCAGACTCCACTGGAAGTAGTAGGTATCCAATACCTCCCTATACCAGACTATTTTCACTTAGAAGCGTGGATGCAGGTCTGGGAGGCTGTTTGAAAAACCTGAGATGTGAAATAATATATCTTCATACCAGAAAAGTAAAATGAAGCAAAACCCCCCATAGTAGGAAAGTATTAGATTTGCTTAGGCAAGAACTCAGAAGCCAGGTTTGAGGCTGAGATAACTCTGGCAATACTTTGGCAGCTCTTGCAAAACTCTGAAAAAGATTTTCTCTTTGCTCCAGTTCTTCCTCCCTGTTCCATGATAGCCAGTCATTCACCAAGGCCATGGTTCAACTTGACAGTATATTCACTGTGCCATGTTTTCAGATGAATATGTAATACTTGACTGGAAGTTGTCTATTGAACACATGTAAGTAATAATATCGTGCAAGTAATCATATCTTGGCCAGCTTGAACTGATCTTGGGACCTTTGCTGGAACTTGTTCTAGAAGCAGGTCTCAGGGAGGTGCACTTTTTGAGTGAGAGCGCTTCTTTCATGCCTAATTGTAGCTCTCAAACCTAAGCTGATTGACTGATAGGGCTGCTTAAAACAAAGCTGCCAAGTTCTGATGGTTGCTCTGGCAATTTTGTTTTCAATTTTTAAATGTGGAAGAGTTTTTTCCCCAGGCATGACTAGAATATGACTAGTCTACTTTTGTATTTAAGGATAAACTCTAAGGAAAGCTATTATTAACGCATAATGGATAATAATTAACTACCCGATCTTCCCTAGCACAGTCAGTTTTCAGAGTCAATTAATTTGATGCTCACATTGCTTCAGAAAACTCAGTGGTTTGTTTGTTGAGGTTAAAATTAAATGAATATGCTTCTAAAATCTCTTGAAAGGTCAGCATTTTAATGACAGTTAATAGTTTGTCCTCACTGCAAGTACAGATTGTGTTGCATTGCTTGGATTTAGTGAATATTTTCCTGAGATTGAGATAGGGAATGATATCTAGAGAAGTAAAACAGCAGCTAAGTGCGTTAGTTCTTCTCTTCTGACTCTTCAGCTTCCCCTCACTTCATAACTCAGAGATAATTCAGCTATAAACAAAAACAACTCTTCCCCTAGCAACCTCATCACTGGCTGGAATAATACACTCAGGAGATTTTGGCTATCTGAATATCGCATTATTCTAGAATTAACCAAGAACACAACACAGTAATTATTTTACCTTAAAAAAGTAAACACTCCCTTTATTATGGATTAATGTACTTGCCTTACATTTTAAAAACAGTATTACTTGTTTTGATTTGGCTGTTGCCTTCAGTCTGAATCATAGAATCATAGAATAGTTTGGGTTGAAATGGACCTCTGAAGGTCATCTAGTCCAAGCCCCCTGCCATGGGCAGGGACATCTTCAACTAGATCAGGTTGCTCAGAGCCCCGTCCAACCTGACCTGGAATGTTGCCAGGGACGGGGCATCCACCACCTCTCTGGGCAACCTGTGCCAGTGTTTCACCACCCTCAGCGTCAAAAATTTCTTCCTTCTATCTAGTCTAAATCTACCCCCCCTTTAGTTTAAAGCCATTCCCCCTTGTCCTGTCGCAACAGGCCCTGCTACAAAGTCTGAAAATTCATCCTACCTGTTCTGCAAGTTTCTGCAGACCTCCTCCATCCTTTATTCACAGAGATTTCATTTTTATACCGTGGGGATCTCACTGCATAGTCTGGCTGCCCACATTCATCTTTAAAGACTTAGACTACAGATGTGAAATCAAATCGATCTAAGCAGCGGCCCTGTGGGCATACGCTTGGGTCTCTAGCTTGCTAATCAGTCAGCTTCAACTCCCTCCACCCTCCTCCCCATTGCCCCTTCCCACCAGGCACTAATCTTCCTCTCAAAGTGCTTCAGTTGATGCCAGTTAATTCAGGATTTTGAAAATGGTGTATGCAGAAAGAAAGGGATGTGCTGCGGCAGAGGAGTTGTCAGAGGATCCTGGGGATCAGCCCAGGGGCTTCTGCTGGTGGAGGCCATCCGTGGCTCTCAGGAGAGGGACAGGTACTGAAGTTAGCAGAGTTGGCAGTCTGCAGGTTCTATGTTGAAGAGCGGGGAAGGTCTGGTTGGATACTGTTTCATCTCCCTTTCTCAGGAGGTCTTTCCCCGCAACCATGTGAAATGTTACTTGCGGTTACTTGGAGGCTCTCTGGGGACAGGAGGTGGCTGGACAAGCCAGCTTTTTTACAGCTTATGTACAGAGGGGAAATAATAAATTTAGGGGGGAAATAGCACCAGGGTCTGGGATGCAGTGGCTGGGGGGAGGCCAGAGCTGAGGGTTATAAGCACATATTTTAGAAGGGAAAAGGGAGAAGTTTATAGAACAGATGGTCAGGAGATCTACAGAGCTTGAGAGTGGAGGCTGTATATGGCAGAGGAAGGAAAACATTTTCTAAAGAAGAAGGTTCCCAAGGCACTTGGGAATGTGTAGGTCAAAACGAGCTTCTTAATTACAACACAAAAACCAACAGTCAAACAGCACTCAGGAACTGTTAATCTGAGTTGCCCTGGAGAACCATTCATGAACAAAGTGGACTGCTGCACGTAGGTTTAAGTTTCAGTTTAAGTTAAGCTGTACTGCAGTGCTCATACATATAGTGGAGTGCAGTGGCAAAGCACACATTTGAAAGGTGTAAACCAAATCTCATGATCAGGTTTGTTGTGTTACGTTCCCCTCTCTGACAGTATTGCCCCATGTCTCTTCGTTCAGTCAAATGAGAAAGGCAGACCAATCTCGGATACAGTAAATTCAGGTAACAAGTTAGGGCACAGTGAATTTGCTGGTATTTCAGAAATACCTCAACAGACAGACAAGAGAATATGTCTCCCATGAATATGTCTTTTCTGGTTCTTGTTTAATTTTTCTGAGAAGTGCGTTTTTGGGAATGCTAGTTTATTGTTCTCTTGCTATGAATGTAACAGTACTAGCTCTTGTGGTTTGCTTTCCTTTGTAAAGGCTGGCCTTTGTGAAGCAGAACAGGAACAAATGAGGAAAATTCTCTACCAGAAGGAGTCCAACTACAACAGACTTAAAAGGGCCAAAATGGACAAATCTATGTTTGTGAAAATCAAGACTCTGGGTATTGGTGCATTTGGAGAAGTATGCCTGGCCTGCAAAGTTGATACCCATGCCCTGTATGCCATGAAGACTCTGCGAAAGAAAGATGTGTTAAACCGGAACCAGGTGGCTCATGTCAAAGCAGAGAGGGACATACTTGCTGAGGCAGACAATGAATGGGTGGTTAAACTCTATTATTCTTTCCAAGATAAAGAGAACTTGTACTTTGTGATGGACTACATCCCAGGTGGAGATATGATGAGTCTACTGATTCGGATGGAGGTCTTTCCAGAGCGTCTGGCTAGATTTTATATTGCAGAGCTCACTTTGGCTATAGAGAGTGTGCACAAAATGGGATTTATTCATCGAGACATCAAGCCAGACAACATTCTGATAGACCTTGATGGGCATATCAAACTGACTGACTTTGGACTGTGTACTGGATTCAGGTGGACTCACAATTCAAAATACTATCAGAAAGGTAGTGTTTTTAGGGTTTATTTGTGATGGTACTGCATTATTTATTTTGAAACAAACAGGTACCTCTTGGCAGAAATGCCAGCTCAGAAAAGAGGGGTGTGTACATTGACAAAAGGTCAATGACAATATGATGTGTCTGTCTCTCACTAACTTACTCAATTTGTTTGTTTCCAGTCCTCTGTTTCCAATACTGTTTAAATCCCTATCAGTAATCTGGCTGACCACTGCAGTAGCAGCAATTTTTCAGTTTATACTTGTTTGGAGGGTCTCTTTTGATGGTGAAATAATTTAATCACAGACTTAAAGTAGTCCACGCATGTCCTGTGTGTGCCATTGAGGAGTATTTGTGTCTGTTGGCAAAAAAGTCATAAACAATTGGTATAGCTAATCTAAATATGCTCCATTGTTCTATATCTCCCATGTAGGAGCATGCTTCCTTGTACTGAGACAGAGACATTTTGCTGGTTATGGAAAACCAATTGTGAAGGGGAGGGCAGAAGGAAATGCCTTGGGTTCAAAGTTTGAATGCTGTTCTTCAGTGAGAGTAGAAGATGGCACAACTAGATCTAGATAAATACTTTTCTCTGTGTGTGTTGTTTTATGACTGTGAATGTAAACTTTCTCTCCCATTTGAAAGGGAGCCATATCAGACAAGACAGCATGGAGCCCAGTGATCTTTGGGATGATGTGTCCAATTGTAGATGTGGAGATAGGCTGAAGACATTGGAACAAAGAGCTAAGAAGCAGCATCAGAGATGTCTAGCCCACTCGTTAGTTGGAACCCCTAATTATATTGCTCCTGAAGTCCTGCTTCGTAAAGGTAGATAACCTGTGTTTTTCTCCTGTTTAAGTGACCATCGATGCTTTGAAATACTTTCCCCCCCTTCCCCCCCCCCCAAATAAGCTTGCTGCTTTGGAAGATTGTCATTCTGAAGGCCACAAACACTTAGCTCAGATTAAGGAGAACAGATTTCTCTACATGCTCCACTGTTTGGCATCACATTGCTGACATTGATGGTGGTCATACTTCGTGTGTCTGTGTATATCTACACTCTGAGGCCTTTGAATGAGACTGCTAAGAAATGTGTCAGATGATGTTGGCAGTGATATTTTTTAAGTATAAAGCAGATTATCTGTACTCATGGAGTATGACTATGACCGCTAGCAAGTATACGTAGACCAGTGACTAGCCAGCTGATGGTTCTGAATCAGATTCAGACGGGCCACTTAAATATGGATGATGTAAACTTGTGGAAACATGTCCTCCAGATTCCCAGCCAGAATCTTGGGGAAACCCAACAAAGTCTTCCACAATTTACACTGGACACCCTGCATTCAAAAGCTTGGCTTGAGGAATTTAGACAGTACTTGGTGGCTATCCATGCAGAACAGACATGGTCACTGCAGTAAGGAGATTAGACGTTCAAAGTTGTCTGCAAGCCAGATCCTAAGCCTGATCTTCCTCAAGTTGAGAGATTTCACACTGGACCCTACATCATCCGATGACACAAATCTCCATTGAAATCAGTGTGCAAATCCTCCATGCCTTTTCAGAGATCTCAAACATACACCTTATTTGTCTTGTCACAGCAATTGAGTGATTGAAATTGTTCCTCTGCTTGGAACTTGCTCAGAAAGTCATCTGTGGCTTTCTTCTGTCTCTAGAGCCAGGCTGTGTCTTTCAGCAGCTTTCCAAACTCATGGCGTCACCTCCACTGAACCAAGGGGGGACATCAGTCACTAAACCTTTTTGTTATTCTTTGAGGTCCGGTTTGTGCTGTGTAGTGATGTAGTTGTGGGACCGGGCACGAAAAAGAAACTTCATTTTTTCTAATTATATGATTTCACCACTCACTTTTGTTGAGAATTAAATTTATTCAGAAAGATTCCAAGACAACAGGATTAGATCTTTACTGACAGCAGCAGAATTTAGGTCAGCAAGCAGAAGCAACTTCATGATGAAGGTGGATTGCGAGTCCTTTGTTTTTAGGTCACAGATTGTTTGTCTGAGAAAAGACAGAAATCTGTGCTGTATGTTTTGATACTTAATTGCAAGTAGCTCTATACACATTCTCCTTGGTTGGTGGAGGACAACCTTTTGACTTGCCTTTCAGGATACACTCAGCTCTGTGACTGGTGGAGTGTTGGTGTGATCCTCTTTGAGATGTTAGTGGGACAGCCTCCTTTTCTGGCTCCTACACCCACAGAAACCCAACTGAAGGTAAGTTGAATCAAAATTCCAATCTGTGGTAGCAAAATTTTAACCTTTTCCCTTCCCTTCCCCTCCATGCACAGACCAGACCTATCCCCTCTTGTTTTACTGGAGAAAGGAGCAGTCATTACAAAAGCCTGTTTTTTAAATAGTTCTATGCAGGGACAAATCCTTTCCCAGTCAATGAAGATACTGAATATCAGACTAGAACTGGCTTGTCCAACTGCATAGATAGTTGTTAGTTTTATGAGTCTTCTCAGCACAATTCTTATTTCTTAAGCATGAGTTCATCCATCTAAATTCCCTAGAGTGCCTATCAGATTTGAGTAAGCTGATATACCAGTGATAATTACAGTCGGCAATGTAAGTGTTTCAAAAGTCAAGCAGTGAGTAGTTTTTTATTAGAAAGGATGTATCTCATGACCACTCTCCCTAGTTTACATTTTGGAGATGAAATGAAGTAATTCCTTGAAGTCATTCCATGAAGTCATGTGTAAACTGAATATGTTCTCAAATCGGACTACGGGAGCACTCAGGAAGGAATTTGCCTTTTTTTAAAATGGAATTGCGCCTTTTATCTGCTATCCGACAATGTTTCTTGATTCATTAAAGTAATTATTGACAGCCGATGCAATCTAGTCATTGGGTTCTTGAACCTCTAAAATAACTATACAGACTGTGAGTTGACTAGTTATTTGTATACTTCTGTACAGTTAATGTTGACAATCGGAAGGATTCTGTTTCCAGGATTAGAAGTTGTTTAATACCTTTCTTACCTCCAGGTGATAAATTGGGAAAGCACACTGCACATTCCCTCACAGATCAAGCTAAGCCCTGAGGCAACTGATCTCATCACAAAGCTCTGCTGTGCTGCTGAGGACAGGCTTGGAAGAAATGGAGCAGATGATATTAAGGCCCATTCTTTCTTTCACTCTATGGACTTCTCTACTGATATCCGTAGGCAGCCAGCTCCCTATGTTCCAAAGATCAGCCATCCAATGGACACTTCAAATTTTGATCCAGTTGAAGAAGAAAGCCCTTGGAACGATGCTAGCGGTGACAGTGCCAGGACATGGGATCCACTAGCCTCTTCCAATAGCAAACACACAGAACATGCTTTTTACGAGTTTACTTTCCGAAGGTTCTTCGATGACAACGGGTATCCGTTCAGGTATCCCAAACCTTCTGGAGTGGAAGTTGGCCAGTCTGAGAAATCTGATGTAGAAGACAAGGGTGTGGTGGATCAGACTGGAGCTTGTCAGCCTGTATATGTGTAAATTATTGTATAGAATACTCCAGATAAGACTAATCTCAAATCCAGTAGGGCCTTTAACTGATCCTTTAGGAGCTGATCCTGCAGCGCTTGTTCAGGTGTAACTTCAGCTGAGGCTGGAGGTGTCCTGGGGAGTCAGAAGCTTGCAGGGCCAGGTCCTAAAAACGGCGTTCTTGAAAGTTCAGGTCAGTTTTACTGTAAATAACTTTGTTGATAATTACACTTGAAATCCTGGTCTTCACCAAAATCTGCAAGGCCAGCAGTCTATCATTTCTAGGCCTATTTTTATTTGAGGTCAGCATCCCCCTACTCAGATTAACATTTACAGACTTCCGCAACTGTCAGCGTTATTTTTTAAATGAATAAAGAGCACTTATATTTTGTTTATAGCAGGGGTTTTTTTCCTACTAAATTATAGGGATTAACTTTGACAAATCATGCTGCTGTTCTTCTTTTCTACATTTTTATTTTATCCATAGCACTTATTTCACATTTAGGAAGATGCATAAAGCTGAAGAACATGTGATGAAAGGTGTCTGTGCAATAATGTAAGAAAGAAAAAAAGAAGAAAAATGAAAAAAAAAGAACCAACAAACCTGCTCTCTAATTTTCTAAATTTACTGACGCCATTGTATTCGCACCGTGATTTTTGTTTATTATATGTATTTTCCACATTTCAAAATTGTGACATAACGTTAAAGCTGCTTTATTTCCTTCTGCTTATTGGAGTGTAATAGAAAGTGTGAGCAAGTGACAATTTGGGTGTGATTTCATTGTCTAGTGTGTGAAGAATGTTGCATGAGCAGTGTTTTTCTATTTGAAACGGCCTTTTCTTGCCATTCACAGGCAGGTCCTGTGGATCCATTTTTACTAAGGGTCTAAAATTAGACCATTTTAAACCATGTGTTGATAATGTATTGTGTGGGTGGTTTCCTCTTATGACTGTATCCAATATTAATTTTGTAAAACAGATTGCAAAGGTTATAACTGAATAGTGATTTTGTGGTCTGATGTAATAGATCATTTTATTAAACATGTATCATCGGCACACACGTTTCCCCACAAAGGATCAATAGCAAGACCATTATCACAAAGCTGATTTGTGGCAACAGTCTAGATCGGGCTTATTCACGTAGCACGCAGCACAGTGTCCGTTGTTTAATACTAGCAGTAATGCAGAGCACCAATACTAACGTATGTAGCTCAACGTCTTCAAAACAGGATGTCTAACGCTGTGCTCCCATAACACATCGAGATCCTAAGTGCGATGAAGCTGACGTTGAGCGCATGCAGCTCCACGGGCATCTACGGAACCTGGAGGTACGTGGCTTTTCCTGGCATCAGATCCCTACACGTGACTGGCTGTGTATCGGTTTAGGATCCTAATGTTTTAGGCACTGACATCTGAAAATGTTGGCATTGTTCATAGGTCATTCTGTCCTGTTGTCTATAGGTAAAAATGTTGCTGTGATGGAGCACAATAGTCCTTCACTTCTGTCAAATTATAGGCGTACTTTGAAATATGAATTCTTAACTATGTTAAAATATGCATTTTTCTTCTATGTATAAGTGAGAATTATTCAAGGTGATATCAGAATACTAAAGATAATTAAGCCATACATATTTGCATATATATTATATATAACTAAATAAGTAAACACACACAAAAATCCTTAATTCAGATTAGTGTAACAGTCCTATTTAAAGTGATTGACGTAATAACATTTGAGGAAAACACTCCTTTAATGTGTTTTTGCTTTATTTTATTTTTAAATCTGGAGCTTCGTTATTTTTTCCGTATATTATTCCACATATTATTCCTTAATGTTTTAGCATATTCTATCCTATCCATTGTTTAGATATCTAAGCAACAACATATAAATTCATCAGCCTAAACTAAACAAAAATGATTGTGTATTTGTTTACATTTGTATGAAAGGAATGTTCTGAGGTATGCAGTGCTTGTGTTGTGACAGTTCATGTAAGATTCAGTATTACTGCTTTTTTATATAGTAATGCCATTTTTTGTTATTTACATCTATCTGACATTCTTTCATGTGGTAGGTTCTTTCTCAGGAACTCAGTTTAACTGTTATTTATTGATATATCATTGCCTTTGAAAGCTTCTACTGGCACAATTTATTAAAAATCTGAATCAAAAATCTAAAATGCTTTATGTGTTCTTGAAAAGGATAATTTTAAGGCAGAATTTTTAACGGATTTGTTTTTGTAATGTTAGTGATGGGTTTGAGTTACAAACGTGAGATCCAAATCTCACCTCTCCTGCAGCATTTGATGTGGGATCTCTGGGTACAGTAAGACAATTTCTTCTGTCCTCATGGCCCTGGAGAATACGGGGCAGGATTCCCAGGTAAAACTTGCTTTGGTGTGGCATAAAATTCAGCACAGCCACTTTCTCTGCAGTAGTGGCTCTGTCAGGGCGACCACAACCAGTGTGCTTGCCCCCTCTGGCTGTTGCCTCTGACGTACTTCTAAAATGTAAATAATTCACCTGCGAACACAGAATCTTTGCAACTAAGCAAAACAAGAGAATCTAGCCCAGAAGGAAACAGGTGCTTCCACAATGAATATATTACTCATTTTAAATCTATGCTGCAGGGAACAGGAGCCAGCTCCCATTTCACCTAAAGAAGAACTGATTTGGAAAACAAATCTTTTCCAGCTTATCGGGCACTGTCTCTAGAAGGCTCACATCTTTCTCATACATTTCAGGGGTAAACCGAAACCTTGAGTAAATCTTCTGAAATTCAGACAAGTAAACAATATGCCATATATTGGGACTGGCTCTAAGCATTCTCGGTTCTGCTGAACTTCCTGCAAAAAGCATCTAATACATTCTTTTAAGAAGCTATATCAATTCAATGTTTGTTTGTTTTTTTTTAAAATCTTCCTTTAAAAATAAACAAACAACAAAAAAACCCATAGATGTATTTATTCCTGACTGAAAGTAAGGAGTTATTAATTCTGAACTAGTGTTTTTGGTTAAGGCCACAGGTGACGTTTGAGATGTAATCCTAACTTTACTGAGTCAAGGTTGAACCTGCTGCTGATCTCAGCGAGACAGGAATTTCATTCCTGGGTTTCAGCAAAGACACGTATGTGCAGTAACGCCACTTACTGTGTGTACAAGAAGTCTAAATCTGCCTCAAAAAATCTAAGTAATTGCTGTTTCCAGAATGGAAACTTTATAATGCAAGGGTGCCAGTGGCACAGGAACAGAAAGGGCCTCTGCAACCTTTCATATGTGTGTTCTTCAGTGCGGCCAGATTTGCTAAGAAGCAGCAACAATTCTTGATAAGCAAATTATTCCTAATTGGATGCAAAAGAACTAGCTGTAGAAGTTATAACCAGGTACCTAGCTTGAATAACATGAAAGCTAAATGAGGGAGAGAAGCATTTGGCTTTTAAATGGAAATGGAAGAATGAGGTTAACTGCAGGAAGCAGGCGATAGCCCGGAACTTGATGGAAAATCAGTCTCATAAACGTAAGAAAATTCTGTTCTTTTCCCTGTGATTTTTGAGGTATGAAATAACTGCCTTAAAGCTTTCCTAGAGAAACTAATAAGAAGAGGAATTTAGAACATATAATTTGGTTCTATCCCAAAATGCAGAAACATTGGCAGAAAATGGCAACTGTTACTAAAATTATTATTGGAATTAAAAATATTAAATCTTTCCCACAGGAAATAATCTCAGGAATAGATAATGTAGAAATAGCAACCATTAAAACACACGAGAAAAAAAAGTGTTACAGTGCTTTTCCTGGCAAAGAAATCTGCTGCAGCAAGAACATGGAAGCTGTGCCTTCCTCTGGTTTCTGTTCTGAGCAGTGAACGAGCAGTGAGCGGCACTCGGTGAAAACAAGAGTCCTTTGGAAGGTGCTTTTACTTCAGTTCTGCGAGATGAAAAATACCTGTGCCTGCATCTGTTAATTTTTAGATATGCAAAGAAAATGGGACTTCATGAAGCAGGCCTTGTGTGATCTTAAGTATTTCTTAAACTTCAGCAGGGCTCAGACGATAGCAGGGTGTAAGGTATACCTCATCTCCTGGTCTTGGTCCTGGGATCCCCGTGACCCAGGAAAACCCCAGGCACTTGGCCCCCTTGGCTGTTGTAAGAAAAGGGGGAACTGAATGCGTGAGGGGTACACGTGGGTGAGGGGAAATAGCTGATCGTGTTAGATCATGAGTGGCAGCCAGGAAAAAGACTTTAAAGATGGTCCAGCCTTGCTGCAGTGTGCAGCGGTTACCCCATGGGGGTGCGTGTGTTGAGGAGAACATTTACGTCGGCACCTCCTGTTTGTCTTGCGCTTTCTGGGAGCACACAGCACACAACGCCCTCCTCAGAGAGTCCTGCTGGGCAGGAGGGAGCCAGACTCACAGCTTTGGGTCATGCTGTATGGGGAAGAAAGAGGCTGCATTGCCGCCCGGCTCCCACACTGCCTCCATCCCTGGGCTGCTTTAAAGGAGAGCAGAGCAATAGCTCACCACGATACCGCTGGTTTGCCCAGCTGAGTGCCACAAAGGAGCTTGCCGTGTGCCCTGAAGTGCTTACCACAGACGATAAGTTTTTCCCCTAAACTCCTGACTGTGCTTCTGAAGGCTGCATCAACTGTCCCATAAATAGGCTTGTCATAAGTAATAGCTTTTCTTTTTTTTTTTCCTACTTTTATGCTGTTGGGCAGCTATGGGTGATTTTTTTTCTTTTCTTTTTTCAGGGCAGCAGTTGGCTGCACAGCTCTGCTCCTTTCCAAAGGGAGCACTGATAGCTTTCTATGGCAAGAGGGGAAATCGGGCTAGAAAGAAGGATCTGCAGGTCACTCAGTAACGTGGCAAGTCTGATGGGATCTCTTTAGTAATGCAAAGTCTGAAAATGAAATCACCACTCCTGAGGGCAGTAGCTCAGCCTCTCGTTGCGGTAGCCTCATGGTCTGATGAGTTATTGTGTCTTTTTGATAACTGCTTTCCATAGCATTGGTCATTCTTGGCCTTAATAGCAACAGTAAGCTCGGCTTAATAACTGCCTGTGGCTTTCGTTGATCTGATGACAGTTTCAGAGTAGTTAATTTCACTAAAAGATACCTGATTGTGCTGAATAATACAACCATCAAAAAGGAAAGAAAGGAACACGCATTTACTTTTTGTGTGTCTAACTTTGCCAGTGGGTCCTCGTCACAAGGGCAAACGTTCATTAGCGCATTCTTACGAAAGGCTCAGTTGTCCAATGAACATGCACATACGTTACAGGTATGTTCACCAGCTATTTATAGTGTTTGGTTTTAGCTCAACATTGGGGGATTGGTAAGAGGTTTTTTGGTTTGGTTTTCTAGACATGAAATCTAACAGATAAGAAAGGTCAAAATTCAGGACTGATTTACAGGATAACAGCTTCAAAAGCATCTGCGTAGAGTGTGGTTTAACCCGATGTTATGATAAAACTCCAACAGAAGGAGTTTTTTTAAAGGAGGAACTCACTTGGCTGGAAACCCGTTTGCAGATACCCAAACCAAATGGGGGAGTGACAGAAACAGCAGTGGGTATCAAGGCTGGCTTTACAGCTGCATTTGCTTTGGATGGGGCCAGGGGTCAATAAACAATAGGACCATAGAAATGCCGGTTGGAAGGGACCTCTGGAGATCCGCAGTCTGGCCTCCCACTCAGTGTGGGCCCGCAGCCAGCGCTGGGTCTGGCCGGCCAGCGCTTTGTCCAGTGAAAGCCTCCGGGGATGGCTTGTCCTCCCCCATCACGAGGGGCTGAGGCTGAGCGGAGCAGGAGATGGCTGTCGCCAGCCAGATCTGCTGCTCTCCAAGCCATTCGGAGAAGCCTGGCAGTGGCAATTGCATGGTGGTTGTTCTTCTTGGCATTGTGGCACTGCACAAAAGCCTCATACGGCCATCAAGCATTGTACCGTAGCTGTAGGAATGCACAGAGAGACAGCGTCCAGCCAAAAGACCTTGAAAGAAAGTACGGCTAAAGGGCTGCATGAAGGATTAGGAAGCTGTTGAGACGTTGGTGCACATATCACCTCGGCTACGTCCCCAGCCTTTGCCCACCACTGAACGGAGCCGTGCACAGCCAGAACACAAGCCTCACCTGAAAAGAATCCTTTTCAGAAAATGTGCACCCACATAGCCATAGGTAAATGGGGTAACTGCCAGAGACCGGACGCCATTTCACAGATGGAAGTGCCAGAGGAATGGCAGAGCACTGGCAGGGATGAATACGATCTGCTGCAAGCCTTGCGAGACTCCCGTGGCATGTCACCAGGGGGAGTAATGCCTTTGCTGTATTCAACTTCTCAATGTATGCCTTGTCTCAGCTGTGCAGTAGGACTGTAACACTGACACGAGTCAGTGTTCTGCCCCCCAAATGCTTAATACTGGAGGAACTATCTAAATAAAAGTATCTCCCAGAAGAAAGTCATCTTTCCGTTCCCAGGGATCGGGTGGGGACAGGCCGTTTCCCTCAGGGAATTCTCTGTGTCGCTGAAGACCAAGTCGCTGGACAGAAAGAGGCGAATTCAAATCCATAGTGGTTTTTTTTCCTGAAGAAAAAGCTTCTCATAGGAAAATATTGGTTTGACAAAATGGAAATATTTTGGGGGGACTTACTGGTGCTTTTACAAGCATACTTCCAAAAAATGATAAAAATATTTTGTTTCCAAAAAAATCAAAGCAAAAAATGTAATAAAGAGGCCAAGGGCTTGTACTGTATATAACACATTATATTCAAAATTATAAAAATGAACTGCCGTGACTAAGTCATTTTGATGTTTCCAGAACAGATTTTGGAAATACAATTTCTTGGAAATTTCCAACTGTGTGTTCCAATTTAGGCCTAAAGGATTTTTTTTTTAACTTTCAATTTCCACATAACAGGACCTGCCAATTTAAACTAGCTCTAAAAATAACAAAAGAGGTCAAACAAATCCGAGTAATATCTGGAATTAAAACGAACTTAATTCGCAACCTCATCTTGCATGTAACTCTGATGCCATCAGTCTTCTTGCCCTCTTTTTAAATTTAATCCACATCCCAGCCAGGGCTAGGAATGGGGGTCACGGCAGAAGCGGTACCGAGGTTGTGATGCACTGGGCTGGTGTCTGCACTGTCCTTTGGCGGAGGGTGTCACATGCTGGGGGGGGACACACAGTGCACACACAGCAGCACAGTCATGGCACCCTGCCTGACAGGGGGTTTAGGCCAAGCTGCTGGACTTGCACCACAGCAGCTGATACCTGTGGCCCAGCTGATAGCTGGGAATCATCACTTTGTAAAGGGCCAACATGAGACAAACAAGAGTTTATTTACCCAGGCTCGTAGCTGAGGGATTGACACCGCTGCGCACACAGTTTGCTTTACTTTATTGAAATTCTGTGGTTTGTTTGTATTATGATTCAGCTCAGGGTAATGGTGGTCACTGGAATCGGTGTCCTGAGTGGCTGCGTGTTTGCAGCAATGCAGGAACGTTTGTTATTTTTGTTTTCAAAATGAACCGTAGCCCAGATCTGCTTTGCAGCTTTCCCAATGGAAGGTAAAAAGTAGTATAGATGACAAGACACAGTGATGTGAAAGCATTTCAGGGTTGGCAAGTTTAAGGCATACTGACCTAAGGCCATGAGCAGACTGGGAGGAGTGAGCATGTTGTAAGGGCATGACTTCTGTGTGGGCTATACCTGTTCTGACAGAAGCGGACCAGGGACAGATCACCACTCCTGAAGCCAAGTGGTACCAATGGGCTTGTGGCCACACTGAATGGGACTAGTGTCCCATCCCCCAGGGATGTTTTTCTGTCCCCACTAGCTGGGACAGCCTAACACAGGGCCAGCGAGTAGCTGAGCAGTGCAGATGGCCACGGCCCAGGAGATTTGTCATCTCGCCGTTACAGAAGGACACAGTATGGGGGACGTGCAGCCATCCATGGGTGATAGCCAAGCCTATGTCTCCACTGTCACAGGCAAGCACAGCACATCAAGCGCCTGGCAGATGTCAGGCTGAGCATGGCACATGATGCCCGCAGGAAACAATGTTCTGGGGTGCCTGCCCGCAGGAAACAATGTTCTGGGGCGCCTCCATCTTTCCTATCCCCACAGACTGTTGCTGTTTGACAGAGGGGCCTCCCGGTGTTCCTTGGCTGGAAACAAAGCCCACATAGTCATGGCAATCAAGAGCAATCCCTGCCATATGTAGCTCCCTAGCCAAAGCCAATTCCATGTTTCTAACTGTCTTGCACTTGGCCCTGGTAATTAATACAGTCACGACCTTGAAGCCTAATTACACAAAGTCACAGTAAAATGAAGAACGTCAAGCAGGTTGGAGGCAACATACTAGAGGCAGTCTGCTGAGCGACCGTGATTGCAGTGCTTCTGTGTCTACAGTGCTTTACTCGTGTTTGGTCTCTATTAAATTGAGCCTACTTCAAAATCTCCTACATAGGGTGAGAAACTTGATGGCAAGCTGCAAAATTGTAATTGCTCGGTGTGGAGATTGCTTGGAGGGATTTTTAACAGCTGGTTCGGGAATCAGCTGATTTAATAAGTAGTTTTGCCAAAGCTGTGTAAATTGCTTCCAGCACATTCCCGCTTTGGTTCCTGCTCCACCTCAGCTGTAAGACACCTTGAGGTGACCTTATGCTGCCCTAAGCAGCCCAGTCTGAATTCAGCACAGGAGGTTGGACTAGAGGCCTGTGGGGCCCCTTCCAACCCAGAGGACTCTGTGGCTCTGGGCCAAGGATGGCCAGGACCTGCTGGAGGCTCCCCCAGCCAGAGGGTGGAAGTCTCAGCAGCAGAAAAAACGACTAATAAATAAGATGGAAAACAGTTTATCTGGAAGGAAAAATCCTCTTTTCTAGCAGCTGAGAACCATCAGGGAAAATGAAGCAGGGCTGTACTCAGCTAGAAGAAAAAAACAGTGATGATTAGTCAGCCTTGGAGTAACTTTGTGGTTCCCTGCTAAGGAAGAGTCGTGGTGCAGTACAGACAGGCCAACCCCAGCGACAGTAGCTGGAGTTCAAGGGACAGGGAGGAAACTTTCCAAAACAGATTGCAGATCTCTGTTTTTTCCCCCTGTTTTCTAAGACATTTAAATTCACTTTGCAGCTAAATGACTGACTTAAATTAAATGGTAAACATCCTTACTCTTACATAAAGCTTCCTCATCCCTTTATTACGAATTTAAATGTTACTTTGCATTTTCTGAGTGTCAACATACATAATCAGGCTTGACTTCCTTTTGAGAAATATCAATAAAATAACAGCTTCTACTGTCAGGCTCTGGCACGGTTCCCAGTTATTGAGCTACTTGAAACAACATTTGTCATTGCTAAAAACCATTTTTAATATAACATGAAACAGGCCATAGAAATTTAACTGCTGCCCTCTTTTGGGTAGGATAATTACTGCATATCTTTGTCAAGTCTACCACCAACAGATACTGAATTATCTCACCGTTGGGAACACAGTGATGGAATGGTTTTGTACATAGCATAATATCCTTTAATACCCCAAATTCCACATGCTGTTTGTACCCTCCTTTACAATTAACAGCGGCTTGCCTATGAAGGACTTCTGCAGCCAGTGACGGTTTCTGTGTCTCTCCGTTCTTCTACAGTTCCTGTGGGCACCGAACAACTCCGTGCTGCAGGACACTGTGGATCACAAACTCATATTGTCGGCATGCATTTTAATTGCTTACAGAATACCAGGGAGAATAGTGTAGGTTTATCCAGTCTCTGTAGCCTGATTTTCAGATGGCTTTCTCTTGCACTGGGAAGCCCAGAGTTAATATGTACTTGTATTAACATGAACATACTGTGTTTCTGTTAAGACTCTTTCCCCTAGTGTCTGTATTTATTTTTAAAGCGAGCAACAGCAGTTAAGTGGTCACAAGGGGGATACCAGAATCTGTCAGAGCAGATACTGGTAAATGTCCCAAGACAAAAGCAGTAGAAATGTAGAGGCAGAGAAGGACGCTCAAAGCCCAGTGAAAAGAACACCTGTGCCTTTGCAAATCAGCTTCTAGTTTATTTTTAAATCTTGGGATATGAGTCAAAGGTGAAACATTTCCCATTGAGTCCCTGCACAGAGCAGCTATAGCTGATCAGCCCCTGTGAGAACAAGGAAGAGGTGGCCAGTATGGAATCAGTGGAGATTTTTTGGGAAAACACCTGTCCCTGAGTGGCACGCTTTCCTTCCTCTTTCACACTTGCTGTCAGCAGACAAAAAGTGAAATGAGGGGAGATGCAGGTTCAGAAAATGTGTTCTCGTGTGATCCCTCCAGTCTGCCTTTGCCTTTGGCTTCACTTTTATCACTGAGGCTAAGCAGAAGAGATGCAAAGGCTTGTCACTAAGATTATTTTCCCTTCCCCATCATGGCTCTCCCTAACAGACTCTTGAGCAGTGGGTTGAAAGATAGATGTCTCATGTGTCATATCTTTGAAAGGAGCTGAAACCCAGTTCCTAAAAGGTGCTTATATGCACCTGATTTCTTAGTTGCCTCTTGCCTCATTTAGGCAGCTCTGGCAACTCTCAGGTTGCTGCACAGCTGCCACAAAAGCCCCCGCTAAGTCCAAATCTCATGGGGTCCCTGAATTCATGGGACAAAGATGCTCAAAACACCAAACCTTGCCCCACTCCTTACAAGCTGCTGAGGGTCCTTCTTCAAGCTGATGCCAGGTTGGCACAAAATGAGATTCTCAACCTAGGCAAGGGAGTGCTCACCTGACCATCAGAGCACATTTTGTTAGACATGTTCTGGGTATCTCTAAGGCAAAGGGTGGCTAATTTTGTCTTGCTCATTAGGGTACTGGAGTGGGTGTAGAGTGAAGTGTGTGCTTCAGAGCAAGATTTTTTAGTTTGTTTCTTCCATAACTGAAGGCAGATGCTACTGTATAACCTGTACAAATTTATATGGTTTTTTTGCAAGATATTTTTTTGGTAAGTGCGTGTATTCATCTTTTAAAGGAGTGTCTTATTAACTGGAAATAGAGTTGGTCCCTCTCTAGCTTAATATTGCTATTCATGCAAAATAAAGCGTCTTTAACATGTGAAACCAAGAGAGCTTCCATGATATGACAGCCAGTGGTCTGATGAGGTGGACTGTCACAGGAGGGGTAAGAGAAACTTCTGGTTCCAGGAGAGGCAGAGGTCCAACATGAGCCCCTCTCCCACCTCCAGCCATGAGGCCACTGACTACGCTTAAGTGAAAGCAGCTTCCTCTTTGTTCAAAGGTGAGAAAGCTGGGCTTTGGGTGTCTACTGCCCACAAACAGATGCAGGTCTCTGGTGAGAGGTACCAAACGGGTGACATAAGTGTTGGGTTTTTTTCTCTGTATCAGACTTGGCTGTCTCAGGTGGCTCCCTCAACAAAGGACTGTATTTATTATAAGCTTCTAATAAGATACCCAGCTTGCCCTAAGAATTATTTATGGGACCTGGCTATGTAATTTAAGGCTATAGAAAATAAGTGACACTGCAAGTTCAGGCACTGATGTCCCTTTTGTTGATCTACTCTCACTGATCTCTAAGGCTGAGGTCTGGATGTCCTCAGCAACTGCTGATGCTAATGAGAGCCGAGAGCACCCCATGATCTCACTAGATTAAACGCTAACCTTAATAACTGCTAATCTAAACGTTCTCACTCCAGCAGCCAAGGAGAGGAAAAATGCTCTGGAAATTTAATTTAACCTCTCAGGACAAGTGCCCCATGTGGGCCTTATCCCAGCTGCTGGACTGTCTCCTCACAGAACACCTCAGCCACCACCTTTGAGGGACCTGCTGATATAGTGCTAAAATCTCATCCTAAATCTGTTCGCTTTAGACATTGTCCAGTCTTCACATAACTACAACCAAGTTAACTGTGTAAAGAATTTATGCTCGTGATGTTTATCACCTCATGAACTAGGCAGAGAGGACTCAGCATTTAGTCACTGTGGAGCCCAAGGGTAATCACATCTCACAGGTTTGATACACTGGAAAAGCATTTTGTAGAGTAAAATGTAATGATAATAATTCCCAGACCCTGTAAGAAATAGAAGCCAACGGTCAGTGCTTCCACGCGCCGCCACGCAGCGGTCAGACACGTGCGAGCTGTGGTTGGTAGGGGCCATCTTGTGGCAAGACGCTTGTACAGTAATTTTAAAACGGTCCATAAGGAGATGCCGTTAGGTTAAAAAGAACAATTTGAGCTTTTCCCAACCTTTTTGTGTTACTGATAGTATTTTAGTAACTCGAAGATGAAGATGACTGTGTGATAAACATTTGCATTAAATGCAGACTGGGCAAGGGCCTGCAAACAGTCAGGCCCTAGCAACAGGCCGAGCTGGACTGCAAAGAAAAATGGATGTTATCTTTTTCAGGTAGATTTTAGAAACTTCTCAGGTTTTAACCTTAATTGCCTGGCAGTTTTAAAAATGGCGTCCAAGAATACTTTTTTAAATAAATATCATAGTTATGACAACTCCACAGAAATGCTAAAACAAAACTGTAACAAATTGTGAAATACAGGCTACTGCAGTAGTGGTAGCTACTTCATCTTCACACAGGAGCAGAGTATCGCAGGCTGTCATACAGCCAATTGAGGAAGTGAAAATAGTGGTGTCAGACCTGAATAACCTTTGAAACTCTGATGGAGATGCTCTGCTGCTGCATATTTTGGCCAAAGCGCGAGGACACATGCAGCTTGGCTTCCTTTGAAGCAGAACCAAGACAACTGTCACCTCAATAGGTGCTTAAAACAAAGTTACACCGTTTTGTAAACAGCAGTAAACTGGTTGTCTTCTGGAATTTTCCAAATATTAAAAAATAGTAAACAAAAAAGTTGTTTTGCTTTAATTTCTTGAATTTTTCTAATAAAGCCTTGAAATCAAATTATATTGTATTACTCTAATATATTGTTCTCGCTGTTGCCTAGGCTGGATCATTACTTACAGCTTAATTAATATTGATGTCTAACAAGTGGCACTTACATACCTGTTTTTTAATACTTGGTTTTCAGAAAAGCATCCATTCAGAGAGTTGACTATAAGGTAATCCTCTGCTTCAAATAACTGATGACAGCAAAATATTTGAAGACTAGTCTCAGTACAAAAAAAGAAAAGACACCTGGAAAGGGCTGTTATCTTCATGCCACAGAAACTGGATCAAGCACTGTGTTACTCTGGGGACTACTATTGCTTGATGAGGCAGCCCTACCCTGCTCTTCCTCAGTTTGGACCCCAGTTTAGGGGTGATTGTCGCCAGCCAACTCCCTTTCCATCTGTGGTCATGTAACAGTTAGGATAGACTGATGTTGGGGAGCAACTCACCTGCATCAGGTGAGGAGGAGTGTGCACAGGAGTAATGCTCAGCTCAGACAGGAGGAGACAGTTTTCCTTTTGCCTTTAGTTGTGCTAGAGCGACTGTTCTGCCTCCCTCCGTATTGCAAATACAGCATCCCTGGAGTAAGTACAGCAATGCCTTACACAGAAAGACAACATGAGGAAAGGAAGGATGGGATTCAAACATAGGCAGCTGGTGTTCTCTTAGGCAGCTTCAGGTAGTCCATGGACAAGTTTACCAGCAGTGTCTGGATACAGTCCCAAGTTAAACAGGTCATGGAGGCTGAACCATCCTGTGGTTTCTAGAAGAGATTCCTCTAGTTGAGGATGCTGTTGATCAGCTGGGAATCTTGCATGGCTGCTACCAGCATGGGAGGGAGCGTTTTGCCAAAACTGCTTCACGAATAGAGAGAAGGTGAATCCCAGGGTGGGATCCCATCCTGCCCCTGGGACCCCACCTCTCTCTGAACAGTGTCATAGCGTTTCATGAGAAACGGCCTCCAGCAATGACAGCTGTTGAAGGGATCCCGCTGGTGCTGCTCGTGCTCCATCCTGCCTCTCCCTGCTCGTTCTTGCCATTTGCCACAGTGTCATACAGTGCAGCTGCCATCTCTCCGAACACCCTGTGTCACAGCGGCAGCCAAGTCCCGTTTCATGAGCACTATCTTCACCAAAACATTTGGAGTAGAGAAACTAGATGCACTCCCTCTAAATAAAGGTGGATTTATTTGCAGGATTGGCTGAAAAAATGGAATTGCCTGTTCTCAAACAAAAGTTAATGAAGTTGCCATCGTTATTCCAAGATTTCAACAACACTGAGAAAAGATGACTGATAAATATAGCTACGTTGGAGTTGGTACATCAGCCTCCAGTGCATTTCCTGCCAATTTGGTAATAACCACTTCCTGACTAATAAACACAGCCTCAGAGTTTATTTCCCTTAATCACCTTGGCCTTCCGCTTCAGAGTTCATCCAGCCCAAAACAATGCTATTGCATTTCTTTTTTTTTTTTTTTTAGACACACCCTGATATCAGAAATACAGCTAGCAAAGGAACAGGATGGAGGACATTGCACTGCTGGATCCCAGAAAAGGGAGCTACTGCTAGTGGCATTGCCTGAACTGTTGAAATGTTCCTGTGTTGGATCCTACAGACCTGCTACTGCCTGTTGTGATGTGTTTACTCACATTTTTCAGCATATAGAATCATAGAATCATAGAATCACTGAGGTTGGAAAAGACCTCTAAGATCATCGAGTCCAACCATCGACCCAACACCACCATGCCCACTAAACCATGTCCCTAAGTGCCACATCTACACGTCTTTTAAATACCTCCAGGGATGGTGACTCAACCACTTCCCTGGGCAGCCTGTTCCAATGTTTAACCACTCTTTCAGTAAAGAAATTTTTCCTCACGTCCAATCTAAACCTCCCCTGGCGCAACTTGAGGCCATTTCCTCTTGTCCTATCGCTTGTTACTTGGGAGAAGAGACCAACACCCACCTCGCTACAGCCTCCTTTCAGGGAGTTGTAGAGAGCGATGAGGTCTCCCCTCAGCCTCCTTTTCTCCAGGCTAAACAACCCCAGTTCCCTCAGCCGCTCCTCATCAGACTTGTTCTCCAGACCCCTCACCAGCCTTGTTGCCCTTCTCTGGACACGCTCCAGCACCTCAATGTCTTTCCTGTAGCGAGGGGCCCAAAACTGAACACAGTAGTCGAGGTGTGGCCTCACCAGGGCCGAGTACAGGGGCACGATCACTTCCCTACTCCTGCTGGCCACACTATTTCTGATACAGGCCAGGATGCCATTGGCCTTCTTGGCCACCTGGGCACACTGCCGGCTCATGTTCAGCCGGCTGTCAACCAGCACCCCCAGGTCCTTTTCCGACAGGCAGATTTCCAGCCACTCTTCCCCAATCCTGTAGCGCTGCATGGGGTTGTTGTGGCCGAAGTGCAGGACCCGGCACTTGGCCTTGTTGAATCTCATACAATTGGCCTCGGCCCATCGATCCAGCCTGTCCAGGTCCCTCTGCAGAGCCTTCCTACCCTCGAGCAGATCAACACTCCCGCCCAGCTTGGTGTCGTCTGCAAACTGACTGAGGGTGCACTCAATCCCCTCATCCAGATCATTGATAAAGATATTAAACAAGACCGGCCCCAGTACTGAGCCCTGGGGAACACCGCTCGTGACCGGCCGCCAACTGGATGTAACTCCATTCACCACAACTCTCTGGGCCCGGCCGTCCAGCCAGTTTTTGACCCAGCGCAGAGTACACCTGTCTAAGCCGTGAGCCGCCAGCTTCTCTAGGAGAATGCTGTGGGAGACGGTGTCAAAGGCCTTGCTGAAGTCCAGGTAGACCACATCCACAGCCTTTCCCTCATCCACTAGGCGGGTCACCTGGTCATAGAAGGAGATCAGGTTGGTCAAGCAGGACCTGCCTCTCATGAACCCGTGCTGGCTGGGCCTGATCCCCTGGTTTTCCCGCACATGCCTTGTGAGCGCCCTCAAGATGAACCGCTCCATAATCTTCCCTGGCACCAAGGTCAGGCTGACAGGCCTGTAGTTCCCCGGATCCTCCTTCCGGCCCTTCTTGTAGATGGGCGTCACATTGGCAAGCCTCCAGTCGTCCGGGACCTCCCCCGTTAACCAGGACTGCTGATAAATGATGGAGAGCGGTGTGGCAAGCTCCTCTGCCAGCTCCCTCAGCACTCTCGGGTGGATCCCATCCAGCCCCATAGACTTGTGAGCGTCCAGGTGGCGTAGCAGGTCATTGACTGCTTCCTCTTGGATTATGGGGGGTTCATCCTCCTCGTCGTCCCTGTCTTCCAGCTCTGGGGGCCGAGTACCCTGAGGATAACTGGTCTGCCTGTTAAAGACTGAGGCAAAGAAGGCATTAAGTACCTCAGCCTTTTCCTCATCCTTGGTGACAATGTTGCCCCCCTGCATCCAATACAGGATGGAGATTCTCCTTGGCTCTCTTTCTGTCATTAATGTATTTGTAAAAACATTTTTTGTTGTCTTTAACGATAGCAGCCAGATTGTGTTCTAGCTGATTATTAGCTGATTATTAGCACTGATACAAGTTTTACTTAGATTGCTCTGGATGGGTTATTCCTAAATGCAGCTGCTGACGATAAGTTATAGGTATGGTAGCAAATAAAACAAGTTCTGTACTAACAGCTTTGAAGAATGGAGGGAGTCAAAACAGTAGCAATAGAACAAAGCAAACATGGTCATAACTTGATTCCTGTCACAATTACTGTCCCAATGTCCCGACAGAAAACCTCCTTCAGCATTTTGTTCAATGTGTAAGTCCTTTGAATGCTCAATAGAAACAAACCAAATCTAACTCAGCATAATAAATACCTTCTTGTTACACACATGGCATTTCTCCCTCCTTTATCCATACCAAAAGTCGCATTTCAATGACACCATTTTCTCTCTCTAAGACAAGGTAAAGGACAATTTTTAGTCAGTATTTCTGTGCAGAAAATGGCACTTCCAAGCCTTAGAAACGTCTGGCTCCACTGCATTTTACTGTGCCACCCTGAAAACTTGACCCCTCTGGCCTCTTGAGCAATTGGAGCATGAGGGAAACCATCCTCTGAGTACATCATCAGTAATACTATCTTTGAGGCTAACAAAATGGTTTATCTCAGTTGTTCTAGTCATTTAGGCAGACTGTTTACTCTGATGCTCACTTTCAAATGACACATTGTGTAGAATTACTGAAAAATGTGCTGGCAGATGCTACAGCTAAGAATAATGTAAAGCAGTCAGGTGATTTGCACAGGGAAAAGTTCTGCTTATGAAGATGAGTAATCCAACAAATAATCTTGTTTTCTTAAAAAGATTATTTCTTCTTAGTTAAAATCCTAATTGGGAATATTTTCCTGATGGCGAATTATCAATAAATTATCAATTTGCTTTTTAAATTAAAGGTTTTAAAATAAACTGTCAGAGCATTTACAAATTATGTGTAGAGACTAATCTGAGGTTCAACAAGGCCAAGTGCCGGGTCCTGCACTTCGGCCACAACAACCCCATGCAACGCTACAGGCTTGGGGAAGAGTGGCTGGAAAGCTGCCTGTCGGAAAAGGACCTGGGGGTAGTGGTTGACAGCCATCTGAACATGGCCAGCAGTGTGCCCAGGCGGCCAGAAGGCCAATGGCATCCTGGCTTGTATCAGAACTAGTGTGGCCAGCAGGAGTAGGGAAGTGATCGTGCCCCTGTACTCGGCCCTGGTGAGGCCGCAGCTCGACTACTGTGTTCAGTTTTGGGCCCCTCACTACAAGAAGGACGTTGAGGTGCTGGAGCGTGTCCAGAGAAGGGCAACGAGGCTGGTGAGGGGTCTGGAGAACAAGTCTGATGAGGAGCGGCTGAGGGAACTGGGGTTGTTTAGCCTGGAGAAAAGGAGGCTGAGGGGAGACCTCATCGCTCTCTACAACTACCTGAAAGGAGGTTGTAGCGAGGTGGGTGTTGGTCTTTTCTCTGAAGTAACAAGCGATAGGACGAGAGGAAATGGCCTCAAGTTGCGCCAGGGGAGGTTTAGATTGGACGTGAGGAAAAATTTCTTTACTGAAAGAGTGGTTAAACATTGGAACAGGCTGCCCAGGGAAGTGGTGGAGTCCCCATCCCTGGAGGTATTTAAAAGACGTGTAGATGTGGTGCTTAGGGACATGGTTTAGTGGTGGACTTTGGAAGTGTTAGGTTAACGGTTGGACTCAAATGATCTTAAAGGTCTTTTCCAACCTATACAATTCCATGATTCTATGATTCTAAATTAGGATTGCTGCCTTCATTGCTTGAAAGCAGGACCCTTACCTACTATTTTTGATTGTATAGGACAATTACTTTCAATATTTAAATTTGACATTGGTTGTTTGCTCACCAAGGTTTTTTTATTAAGGGTTAAGCTGGCTTTAAACCTGTAATTTTTTCATATATTAAATTCATATAGTAAATTCATAATCAAGCATGCTTCTAAGGCTAATGCCCCCCAAATCCCCAAACCAAACCCAATCCAACCCCTGAGGAGTAAGAGTGATTCTGTCAGTCCCATGGTATTTGGGAAGCAAATTTTCGAAATGTGTAACATACAAAACATATCTCCATTATAAGATTGTTATTGTTCTTTCCTCAGTGGGTAGCATTTTGGGGGCAGACCAGGCTACTAATTAGGCTGCTGGGCTACCGAAGCTGTCATTTTACATTCAGCAACTGTACTATCTGAATACATGCTAGGTGCTCACTGTCTATCCTTACTGCATTGACTTTTCAGCCTTATGTCAGCCTCTTCCCAGGACAGAGGTTTGCATGACCATGGGACTTTCCAGATCAGGAAATTAATCTTGCTGAAAAATAAACCAGGAGAAATGCTAGATTTTTTTTTGTTGTTGTTAGGAAAGCTGCCCAGCATGGGTCACTGCACAGCCTCACAAATGCTTGTGCCAGAACAGTGCAGGAGGCAGCAGAGGAGCAATGACAGGCTCAAAACATTGCTTGTTGGACTTGTGTAGGTGAGGATTACACAGCTAACGGCAAGCCCGCTGAATTTGAGCTTGACAGTGCTGCTGCTCCCCGCTGCCCCTGTGATGCCCCCTTGATTGTGCTGGTGTAATTGTGCAGCTGGGCAGCAAACTTGGAGCAGAGAGTTTGGCCAAAAAATAACCCAATGAAACAGCGGCTGCTAATTTTAGCTGGATTGATTTTCTGAACCACTTCAGTACATGGTCACATGCAGAGTCATGCCAGCACGGTGAAGCAGTGCAGGGAACTAGGGGGGGCTGGAAGGCCGGGGTAGGACGGGCAGGGTGGGGACTGCCTGAAGTATCCCTCTTGCTGAAAAACATCAGTGTAACCGTGATGAGACTAGTTCTGTCACTGCAGGAAAATTCATGCATACAGTCTGGCCTGTCATGAGTCATCATTCTCCACGTTACCATTTTTCTTTTGGAACAGATCACACATTGATTTCAGGTCATCAGCTTTCACCTCTGATCCTACCCTGTGCACAGGCTTCTGTGGGAATTATGCCTGGAATAAGTCCTGAGGTTTCGCACATGTGAGACCAGTGGCTCACCAAGGAAAAAGACTGTTTCACAAATTAAACATTATGGTTTTCTTTATGCACAAAATGTTTGCAAGCAAACCGCGATTTTAACAGACCTAGTTTGGGAAGCTGTGTTCGCAGCAAATTTCAGCTGTTTACTACAAATATTCCTTTGAGAAGTTAATACTTAAGGCTGCTTATCTAAGAGATATGATGCCTTATATCATAGTGTAATATTTCAATTTCTCACTGGCTAACCAAATTATTATGTATTTGCTTTTCTGGTCAATACAAATGTCATCACAAAATAAAACTACTCTGTGATTAAATAAATCAGTCTTTAGCTGAAGAAACGAATGCAACTTACTTCATCTGAACTTACCTGAATAATCATGTGAATGTAACTTACTGACAACATTATACATGGACAACTAATAACAAAATCATTGCTGAAATACTTTTTAATATGCTTTCCTTTAATACTCTACTAACTGGGAAAGAAGACAGGGAAGTCCTGACACGAGAAAGCTGTGATGGCCTCGAGGAGGTAAAGCACATTCTGATGGTGCATTGGCTCATAAAATCTTCATATCCATACCGCTCAAAGTACTCATCTTTAACCGCAGCCATTATGTGAATGTATCTCCCAAATGAGCTGTAGCGCTAACGGGTTAAGGGGTTGGCCATGATTGTACCTGCTTTGTGAAATAACTCCAGGTTGGATCTTGAAAAGCATAGATCAATAAAACTTTTATAGGTATCATCTGACAAATTTGTCGAAATGATACTTAGAGAGAATGCAAAAATGCCTAGAAAATAATGAGATGTTATGCTAATGTTCGACTAGCATGGTTTCTGTACAAGACAATCATGTTCCAGCAATCTCATAGCCTTAAATATTGTGTTAAAATGATGGAAAAGGGAGAGGTAATTTGTATTTATTTAGTCTTTTGGGAGACTGTTTAAGAAATTAAGTGGCCCTGAAATGAGAATTCAAATAATATAATAAAAAGGAAATGGTTAAAAATACAAAAACCTTAAAGAGATTTATGCTGTAACTGATAAAAATTATGAACAGGTGCTTCAAGGTTGTGCATTAATTTCATTATTGTTTGAGATATTACCATCTGGAAGGGGAAATATTAAATAAAAAATCTGCAGATTGTACAAGTAAATTAATTATTTAAAAAAAAAAAACAGGCCTAGGCCATAGTACTTAAGAGAAATTTAATAAGAATATATGAATGGACAACATGGTATCAAATGAAAATTCAATAGTGGCAAAACCAATATAATAAACACTAGAGACAAAGATGTAAACTATCCATACACCTTCAAAGGGACTAACTTAATTTGATCAGCTCAAGAAAAGCACCTGTGCATGAACATAGGCAGCTTATTGAATACCTCTGGTAAACATGCTGCATAGCCATGAAAGCATGTAAAATCTTACACTGGTCAGGGAATATATAATAATATTAAACAAATCTGTGGAGTATCTCCACGTGGCACCTTTCATCCAGTTCCATATCCTCACTCAAATTTTTCATTTTTGATGGAGGTGAAAAGAGCAAAATGAGAAGGGGCATTTTTGAGGGAGTCTACACGTTGCACTAATAACAGGAAACGTATTTGCACACAGGTTATGATGTAGCACAACTCTAAGCAAGTTTCTGAGGACAAAAATTTAAGAAACACAAAAGGATTAACTATGTGCAAGGATAGTAAAAGTTCACAAGTGCTGTTGTATATTTCTACACCCCAAAGTTAATACTAAAATGTCTTCTGTCTTTGGAAAGGATAGCTTATTCCAGGTCTATCTTCAACCATTAAAGATGTCCTCATACACTGAGGATATACGAGTCCGTAACTGCCAGCTGTTCCATTTACTTCCATCTTCCTCTTCAGCATTTCATTCTCACCACCTCTAGATAGAAGGTATACTATTAGATCTATATAAGGTCTAATCGCGAATGGGAATGCTTATGTACCTATGCATTTACTTTGAAGAACCAAAAAAACTACAGAGTTAAACCATTATTTTATTCCAGATTAATTTTTCTGGATTTCAAAAATGTTGTTCCATTGTTCCACAGAAAACTATTAGTTAAACTAGAGATGCTTAAGATTGTTAGAATGGAAACTATCAGAGAGAAAACTAGAATGGATTGTATTGGAAAGAAAATGGGAGGAGAGGATCTTGACTGAAAGCTTCTAGAGCCATAAAGAGCAATCCATTAGTAACTTTCCTCCCATTTTCTTGTCAGTGGCAGCTTACAGTAGCCATGAAGTAGGTCTAGTGTCTCAGCAGTGGAGTAAGTGTACCCTAGCTGGACTGATCAAAAGGGTGGACAGCACCTGAAACATATAAATGGCAAGCAAACAGTAGCAGTCACCCAGGACTGTTTGGCAACTTCCAGGGGAAAACCCCTGACTGGAATAACGTGAGGTATCTAGGGGAAAAACTGTGATCTTGCAATACCCCCCTGGAAAACCAGAGGGAAGCTGAGACTTGTCCATCAACCTCCCAGAACTAGAACACCAAGCCTGGGGGACCAAAGAAAAACCTAACCTAGGAAAAACAGCTTGAAAGATCTATTCCCTGGTTCCCCCATGCTGACATACCAGAGGTAGAGTGGCAGTAAAAGGATTAGCTGACCAGTTTCTTCAGCTAAAATCACAGAGTTGGCCACCAAGGTACCCACTTGCTACCCTGCCAAACCTCAAACCAGAGAAAGCAAAACAAGATCAGGGCTCTCACTGCTGATGGAGGGGCCGGCTGGGGAGGTCTCAGAGAGCTCCCACTAGGAAGGGCTGAGTAAATAACTCAAGTTGGGTACATAAATGGGATGGGGGTCTAACTTTGGAAAGAGTGGTTAATCTAAAATTTTTTCTACAGCTGCTTGAGACTTCCAAGGCCCTCCTGCAAGATGGAGAAAAATGGAATTTCTGTTCTGAATTTATTAGAAGGATTAGGAACTTCTCTTTAGTTGTTTATATGAATTGCCCTACACGGAGTTGATTCTAGCACTAAGACAATCTGCATGTAAGTCCCTGAGGGACTGATGATGAAAAACAGAGATGGTATTTCAGCCACATAGACTGCATTGCAAAGGGGCATGTTGAGGGCTGGAAAACCTATAAATAGGCCCAATTTTAATACTTTTACAAATGGCTTGAGAACAAAAAGTAGAGCATGTTAATGAAATTTGCAAATAGTATTCAGGCACATTCCATAAAAGATTATTAAAAGTACGGTAAAAGGAAGAACTAAATTACTTTGACGCATGGAATAATAGAAACAGCATGAAGTTTTTTTACTGTAAGACTTCTGAGATTAACACCCTAAAATTCCTGCTGTAATGTATGTATGTGTATCAGGTGATTTTGGGGTGACTAAGCCACTAAAATGATGTAGATGTGAAACTAGTGGAGGCAATTTTACAACTTTGGTCTATGCATTTCCAACAGAGCTTTTCCAACAGAAAAAGCAATGCCCTTGTAAAATGTAGTCTGGAGTATCACCATTCTGGTGATCATTTTTTGAGATAGATCAACTTGTGCTAGAACAGGAGAAGCACTATTTATGGGAAGGAACTCATGTATATGGGAAGAAAACTCTTCCAATTCTATATGAACTTACAAAATTAAGAATAAGGGCAACATAACTTTCTAAATATACCTAGAATAAACACAAGGAAGGAAGAAAATCTAATTGGGATAAAGAACAGTATCTATTCCTGTGCCAGCAAGCTAGCAGCAAATAGAGTGAAAGTAAATAAGCTGGAACTCAGAAAGATTTATAACTGAAAAGTCAAACTCAGGAATAGCTGTGATGATAAGAGATGTGAGAACAAGAAACTTAAGTCACCTTAGACACTATTAGCTTATGCATGGCTGCACGTGACTCTGCAATGTGAGGGGCTTAAACTTAGAACTGTAAGGCACTTCTCATTTATCATGTTCCTCTCATAGATGATATACAACTTTTTTCCCTGGTTGACTTCATTAGGCTGTCATAGATCTGGTCATACCAACTATCCAGATGGTCAGGACTAATCTCTGAGGCTAGCAACAAGGCTAGCAAATGTTTGGACTATCTGGTACAACTGGAGCTGCTAAAGGATCTTTCTAATGTCTCAACACACCAGGAAAATTAATACTAATTTTTTTCAATAAAACAGTCAAATCCACCTCAGACTAACAGAAAAGTTCATTTCTAACAGTGCAGTGTTGCAGTGTGTTGCAGGAGCCAGCAGCGAGGTGCAAAACAGAGGCAAGCCTTTCATCGGTTCAAAACCACGGTGATAGTGGTTATCCACCCTGGAAACACGGCAGGTAAAGAGTGATGCCCACAGTTCTTACTAACCCATCACCCAGGAATCTCCTTCTAAGGCACACTGTTATTTCTATCCATGCAACTCAAGGAAGGGGAGAAAGAAATCCTTTGAAAATCCTAGTTTACTCCGGAACCGCCAAAGCTGAAAAATCTCCTCATCCCTAGGATAAGCTCGGATAAGCACTGTACTCATTTGGTTTTCAGGGAGCTTGTGTAGGCTATAGACTCAAGCTGAAGCAGCAGATTGGTTCTATGTAATGACCGTTCTGTCTGTGTACCCCCAGCTATTAGACAATCTGTAACTGGCAGGGCAGTTGCTTTCTACTACTTGCCTCTTCTGTATATGGAACAGAAATACAGAGAAACTAAATGATGAGTCCTGTTGTGTATTTCTGCTGTGACTTCAGAAGTTAACCACCTTTAGATAGCCTGTCCAACTAACTACTGGACCTTTCTTTCTCTATTGCAATTGATTTCTTTACATGGTACACACCTATGGCAATTGTACAGAGGACAGCTCAGCTGAATTATTAGCTTGCTTTCCCCTGACTGCCTTCAAAATAGGAAATGGATAGATGATGAACCAACCTGCAATTACTCCACGGTATTTCTGCAGCCAGGAAGAAAACTTTCAGGCAAAAGTTTTCAGCTTGTGTCAGAGCTGCTTAAGGGAAAACCTTCAAAGTAGTATAGCAGCATTCCCAAATACTACAAGTAAAAAAGTGCATGCATGCATGTGTGTGTGTTTTAAGCTCCAAAGGCTTCCTTAGCACCTTCTTCCATGAGCTAGCACAGATGTTTCACCTATCAGCTTCTCCAAACCCCACTCTTCTGTACCTATGTAACACACAGGGAGCGTCAGACATCCAGATCAGGCCCATGAATTCCCCTAGCACTAAGCCGGTAAGGCTTACCTAAGGGTCTTGCTGAGGACTTCCACTTAGGTCCTCACTTTTTATGCAGGACCAGTGAGAACTTGGCTGTGGCTTGTAAGCTACTGAGAGGAAGGAAAAGCCACCTCCTAAGCAAAAGGCCTTGGGAATAAACTATTACGAGTAGGAAGCCCTTTGCAGGCATCTTTAGAGCACGGTCAGAACAGAACAATTTCAGAGGAGAGACTAAAGCATCAGTACTGTAGCCTATGCTAATCAAAAGAATGACTTAATCTTGAGTGAATGACACTTACATGAAACAAGTAAGTGTCTAGAGACAGTAGCCTAAAATACACTGGTGCTGCATTGATCCCTTTTAGGTTGGCAACTTTGCCTTCACAACAGTCTTGAGATGAAAGAGGCAGTAAGCTGGCAATCTGAGTTGGTGTTTTGTGTGCTTGAACATAGATATCTGCTGCATGAAGATTTTTAAGTGTTTGTTATAGACAAGATGAAACAGGCTAGCTTAAGCTATCGTCCTGCAATTTAGTGTACTGGTAAAGTGTTCCCAAATACCCCAGAAGACCATGGCAGAGGCAGCACAGAGGCTGTGTGAAGGAAAGCATACATGTTTTCCAAATACTTAGTGTAAGTTATTGCTGATAAACTTCCAAGTGTGAATTGTAAGCAACATGTTCTGGTCAACCAGTCATAAATCCTAAAGACAACTCTGAAGGTCAAAATAGCTAAACTTAGTGACTGTTATGTTCAGCTCCCCCTTTCTCGGTACACTGAAGTGCTAACCGACACAGTGGTTGCTAGACAAGCAGAGCCAGGAAGAAACGGAACATAAGCAGATACAAAACCAAATACAGCGGGTTTCCTGTAAAACAATTAATTCGCTCACTTGTTTTAAACAATGCTTAAGCTCTTACTATGTCAGCTTCAAATACAGGAATAAGTGTCACAAGATGCCAAAAGTCTAGATCTAGTAACTCTGTCCACCTAGCCTACATTTTTTTCTTCTACTGACATTTTGCCTCCTGGTGTCAATCGTATCTACCCCAATGTAGATACCTCTTCCCAGTTAACCTCACTTACAACACATTCCATTCCTAGTCAAACTCCATTCTTAACAAAACTGGGAACTTGAAATTAATTACTTGAATGACTAATCTAGCTTTGCAGCATTGTGTACTGTTGCTTTGTAAGAAATAAACTGAAGAGCCAATGTCTACTTCAGAGTGTGGACAACCTGAAGGAACTCTTCTTCAGATACCAAATAAGTTTATTTTTAATTACTCCAATGAAGCTCACATTGTCTTTACTTGCAGCTGTAGACCTTCAGTGCTGCTACAAATAGACACCAGAAATCAAGTCAAGATCCATAAAATAAGACACACAGCAAAAATATGAAGCCTGGTTTAAGCCCCTCACCAGAGCAATGCAAGAATGGGCAAAGACAGGTACTGTCCCATAATTCCTAGAATCTTCTTAATCATTTTCATTCATCCTGCATTTCCTCAACAAGAAAGGTAAGGTTCCTACTACGGACAAGCTGCTTCTCTCACAGACCTCTGATTTAGAGTTGGATCTTAATTTATTCATGAAAAAGACTTTGGGGAATAACAGGAAGAGTACCATTCTCTGCATCCTGAAGGAAAGCAGGAGTAAGGGAGTAATGGATGGTGATTGCAGAGACTTCAGCCAGAAGCAAAAGCTGTGAGGGGCCGGGGCATGCTCTGGAGGATGACATGTGCAGTCCAGTCACGCGTGAGAGCTGTGAGGGAAAAGATTGTTCTGACATCCTCTGTGAACATTAAGATGAATTGTCATTGAGAAGGGAAATCTGCAGGCTGCATGTGCTTTATCAAATCAAGTATGTATAAGCCTTCTCAGTTTATTAGTTCAAATGTGGCCAAACAGAAACTGATTATCAGGTATGGGAAGAGACACTTTCCAATCAAAATTTTGCTCTTTCTCAAACTTTAAACCCATTTTCCAAAAAAAGTGGCTTTCTGCAAAAGTCTCAATTCAATCTTTCAACTTTATTTTTCCCTGGCTTTGTTCTCAGAAGCAACTACCATTTTAGCCCAAGTGTATGTATTCTCTAAGCTTGTAACAGATACCTTCCACAGAAACCTATATTCCCAAAATTTTAAACTTTGCCCAACTTCAAAGGCAATGCAGAACTGGGCTCATAGTAGGAAGTACTGACCAACAGCACTGGGCGGTGCTACCAGACTTGCTTACAATAATTTTGGCAGAAGCTTTTCCTCAAGAGGGGAACAGTGACTAATGTGCCTATGTGACTTGACTGAAGCCATTTGTACAGAAATCTAGCCAGGGTGTCTGAAGGAATCAAGCAGAATTGTTTGAAGTGACCCTGTCAAGTAGTTCACACTGTTGGGAGATCTCCTGTGTCACTGGAGACGAGCATCACAGACTACCACAACTGCAACAGCTAGTACTGGAGCCACTACTCTGAACAGACTTCTGCTAGGGGCTGGTGAAAAGCCAGCAATAAATCAGAAAGTATTGCAGGAATTTACTGCAGAATTTATTTGTAATTTATTGCAGGATTTGTTGCAGAAATCCAGCCAGTGAAGGTAGATGTTAGGAAAAAGGTGCCTGGGAAAGAACACAAACTGGACGTCCTGGGCAGAGAAATGAGGTCTACTGAAAAAATAAGTGGAGGCTACGTGGGAAGAGATCTCTTGAATGCATTAGGGAAACAGTCTTAAGAACACCAGGAAATCAAGAATAGGAAATAAATCAAGATGCACGTCCTGACAGGAGAAGATGGTTTCAAAAGCTTCTACCTAACCAATGATGAAAGATTAATTCCTCCAAAGCTTGCCCCTTGCAAGCTCGCAATTGTCATTGTGCTTTCATACTAGTGATCCACTTCCCTACTGACTTTGATTTCCTTATCTCATCTAACTTACTGCTCAGTCACTTCTATTTCCTTGCCTTAGACTTTGTCAGATGCTCCTGACTACAACAGATCTTTCCTAGTGTTATTGTGTGCGTGCATAGGACTGTCTGATTAACACACATTTAAACCAAACCAAAACAAAAAACCTAATCCATGACTGTTTTACTACCAGCTGTTGGCTCATTTTCCTTAACATTTTAATCTTTAGCCAAAACTGGCACTAATTGGATGTTTTCAGCTGTGGAAGAACACAAGCTAGAGAAGGACTGCTAGAGCAGGAAGCGCAGGCTCCACTACTTGACAACACTCTTTCTGGCAGCGAGTCCAAAAGCTTTGAACTATTTTAAGAGTATTAACACCACAAAAGAGGGAAGCGTTAAGGAAGAATGTGATGCATCTTTTTTAGCCAACAGCAGAAATAGCTTCAGCATTCACTCTGACAAGATAAACGAACAATCAGCTTTTCTAAGACTAGCCAAGAGAACATTAAGATTGTAATATAGCTGAGAGAAAATGTGACTACTTGAACATGTTCATTTTTACTGCAGATTACTCCACTCAGTCCTTCCACTGGAAATGAGGGCAAGATGCACCTGATGATGATATGGTAAAATGCAAGATTTTGTCTGCACGTATTGTATACATTTGTGAAAAAAGAGTGGATTTAATGAACATGCTACTTTTAAGTATGCTCAAATAGACAGACAACTTTAGGGGGAGAAGGGAAAGATACAGATTAGTCAAACCACTATGCCTATTCAGGGAACTGATGGATGGATCCTAAGGTGTCACACCTTACCTGAGATGGAATAACCAACACAGCGGTATAGACTGAGGACTGACCGAAAAATGAACCTGGAGGTCCTGGTGGACTGTGTCACGGACAACAAGAGCAGGGCCACTCCATGAGGGCGGATAAGCTGGGAACCGAGGCTGACCACAGGACAGGCAGGGCAGTGCCCTCACCAACCAGGGTGCAGTTCCATAGGATTTGGTCAGGGCTGGGTTGGTGACAGGTCCTCTTGAGAGTCCAAGACAAGTCGAGATGATGAGCCAGGTCCAGTGTCCAGCCAGAAAGTCCAGCCAGGAACAGCAGAAGACAGAGTCAGAGACAAGGTCCATGCAGGAGAAAGGGTTGGAGACAAGGCTATATATTACATAGGTCCATCCAGGAAGGCCAACTGATAAGCCAAGACAACAGGAAACAGGACTTGGCACATGTAAACCTACAGTACTGCACATGCTAAAGTCCCAGGTGAGGGTGTGAGGGCAATTAAGGCCCAGTCATGCACTTTACTTGGCCCTGACCAATACCAAGCCAAACACAAGTGAGCAGAACGCCACAGCAGTGAGCAAAGCTACCTTTATAAAAGACATACTAGGTTGTTTTTCCAGGTGTGAAGCCAGTAGATCAAGAGAATTACTAGTCCTCTTTACTCAGCACTTGTTAGATCATGTCTGGAAAACCACATCACACTTTGGGCCCGCCAGTATGAGAAAGAAGTTGACAAATTGCAGTGGGTGCAGCTGAGGGCAATCAAGATGGTGACGGGGTAGGAGCACATGCCCTGTGAGGAGAGGCTGATGGAACTGGGTTCAGTCAGAAGGCTTGAAGGGGAACCCAAGAGCTTCCTTCCAGTACCTGAGATTATCAAGAAAATGGAGCAAAACTCCCTACTGAGGTGCATGGCAGCAGGATGAAAGGCAATAGTCACATGTGGAGGTTCTGATTAAGGGGAAAAACTTTCACTGTGACAACAATCAAGTATTGGCACAGGTTGCCCAGACAAGTTGTGCACTTTCCATTCTTGGAGGTTTTCAAGACCCTGCTGGACAAAGCCCTAAGCAACTTGGTCAGAAGGCTAAAGAAGCAGAAGGTTGGTCTAGAGACCTCTTGAGCCCCCCAACCTAAACAATACTATTCTATTTCTATTGCTCCCATGGCTATTCAAGCGTGCTGCTGAACACACAAGGAGAATGAAGGACCTTTGAGCATGCTGAAGAAGTTGTTGAAGAATCTCATTTTGAATACAAGCTACAAGTACAGAAATACTCAACTGAAGTAGTCCTTTACTGAACACAGAATTCTTTAAAAAAGCTTTTTTCATACACTTCAGGTTTTTTTGACATTACCTCTTGTACACAAACTTCTAAGTCTTTAGCTCTTGTTTTGCTGTTCTTTAGAGTAAGACTCATTATACATCGCACTGTTTGCCCAATAAACACACTTCAGGACTTAAGTGTGTTGTCACACTTCCAATACCTTCGAACTCCTCCATCTCTGACCGTTGGTTCAGTTTTCCTGATACTCACCTCTCCTTTCAGTGCAGCCCTGCTGATCTCCCCACATTCTTCAACTGTGTAGTTGAACGTTACCCTGAAATACATTTAATGTTTTAGCATGAATTACATTACCTCCTAGGTAAACCACAAAATCAATCTTTTACATGGTTCTATTGCTACTTCTAATCTTGTCTAGTAGTGAGCACTGCCATGCCCCCTTCAGCATTGAAAGCTGTCATTTCTTGGGAGAAAAATACTTGCATTCTTCTTTTGAATAGGAAAGTTGTATTTCTTGCTGTCATCCCACTTCCTTGATCCTTTCTTCTGCCTTTGGCTATTACATTGTATCACCTGCATGGAAACATTGCACATTTACACTCAGTTTATGTGAACAGTCCGTGAGCATTCAAGACTCCTCTATCAGCCTGCTCAGTTAGGTGATGTGTTCCAAACTTTGCGTAAGTTCAGCACGAGAGGTCAGATAATGTCTTCTCAAGGTTGGGAGATACATGGTTGGAAACACCTGACTGCTGTTAAGAGTAGAGTGGTCTAGAAGTATCTGGGGAACAAAATAGCCAATGCTGCTCAGTAGTCCACACTGTGAGGGACTTACTCTGAAGGAGATCTAGCCTGGTCCTATGCACTGAATACTCCTTGGCAGTTGCAGATCTTCCAATTTAGTTTCATCTAAAAGTATCAAAGCTCCAAGTCTGCTCCAGTGTGCAAACTGAAGTGGAAACCATTAGATTTGTTTAAAAGGCAAACTCCTAAACCAAAATGAAATGCCAGTGAAGGCACAATCCCAGAGTCCTTTCGCTCCTACAGGTGTACAACAATGTTCTCTCCAGCGTATTTTTCAGAGGTGACGCTGTCTTGTAACTCACATCCAATAACGTGAAGTGAGCTCCAGATGGAGTTATGTGGAAAAAAATGCATTTTAGATCCGTTTTAAACCTTGGCTGGTTTTTTTTTTGTCTGCCATTAAGCAGTTCCATTTGGAAAGACGCCAGCCACCTTCTCCACTCCCCACCACTTTCTAAGCTGCATTTTAAAAACCAGTCCTTCTCATCCCACTAAAAATCTGCAAGCACCCCTAAACACAAGACACCGCATGCAGCTAACGCCCGCGGTCTCACCAACGCCCGACTTCGCCGGTACGCACTAGGAAACGCGACCGAACCGGCCAGCACCCAAACAAGGCTCACGCTCCGGCCTCACCCTGCCCTCCCGACGCTACCACCTCAGCCAGTTTTCCCTGAGCCGCCCGGGAGGCCTTGCAGCGCTCCTCCGCCCACACGCGGGCCCCGGCAGGTGCGGCGGCCTCCAACCGGCGGCGGGCGGCGGCGGGCCCCGCCCCGGGGCTCCGCAGGTCCCGCCGCGTGCGCGGGGCCCGCCCCGGAGGCGGGCGGGGGGGAGGGAGGGGAGGAAGGTGCGCGGCGCACAGGGGTGGGGGCTGTCTCCGGCGGCGCCGCGCGGCCCCCCTGGCTGACGGCTCGGCGCTCACGCTACGGCGGCGCCGCCGCTTCGCCTCCGCGCCGGGGCCGGGCCGCGCCGCGCCGCGCCCGGGATTGGCTGCGCGGCCGCCTCGTCCCAGAATGCAGCGCATGGCGCGTCATTGAAGAGAGACCATGATGGCGGCGGCCGCGGCGGCGGGGGGGGCCCCCGAGGTGATCGCCCAGCTGGAGAACGCGGCCAAAGTGCTGATGGTGAGGCGGGCGGCGGCACGCGCCGCGCCCGGAGCGGCGCCTCGCGGCGGGGGCGCCCGCGCCGGCCCCCTCCCCCCTCCCCGCCTCGGCTCCCGCCGCCCGCGGAGCCTCCCGCCGCCCTCGCCCCTCAGGCGAGGGGCTCGGGGCGCAGCCCGCCGGGGCGCGGCGCCTTCGCCGCCCCCTCCCCGCCCCCTCCCGCTCCCCGGCCGGCCTCCCCCTCCGCGGGCGGCCGCCGCCGCGCCGGCTCGTCCCTGTCACCCCGTAGCCGGGCTCGGCCCCCGCCGCGCGCGGCGCGCTGGTCCTCCATGTGCCGCCCGCTCTCCGCCGCCCCGGGCAGGCTGCCCGAGCTCCCCGCCCCGGCGGGGTGTCCCGTCCCGTACCCCCACGCCCCGAGCCTCCGCACCGCCATTGTCCACCGCGGTAACCCGCGCCGAAGTTGCCGGTGAGCAACTCTCCCTCCCGGCGGCGGGGGCCGGGGCCCCCGGGGCGCCTCCCGCGGCAGCGGCGGGGCGGTGGGAGGTTGTGTCCGGTCACCGGCCCAACGCGGGCAATGGGGCACCGTCGGCAGCGTGGAGGCGACCGCAGAAGTGCCGCGAACCGCGGGCTGAGCGCCGCTCGTTTCCAGAGTTTTCCTTTCAGTGGAGGAGCACGGAGCGGCCGGAGGCGCACGGTGCTGCTGCGTTCGAGCAAAGCGATCAGTGGTGCTTCGCGCCCTGATCTTTTTATTACCAGTTAACTGTTCGTGCTGACTGTGAATGGGTTGTGTATTATTTTCCACGATTGCATGGAAAAGAAAGTCCGCACGGCAAAGATCAGAATTGCGGTGGAACTCGATGGCTGTAGCGACTGTTGATGTTAAAACATCCTAGTCACACATCCTTGTAAAAGTTTTTTGTTCCTTTGAATGAAAAGCTGTATATTGTCCTGTGTCGTTTACAGGTCTTACTTGCAGATCTTCTAAAAATGGCTAGCTTAAAGCCTTCCCCACAAAATTTATCTTACCAAATGTGATTCCAACAGAAATAAAGTTTGTAAGTTGTCAATATTAAAGGGGTTTCAAAAGAACCAAGCAAATAGTAGGTAAGTTTGCCTTGTACTGGTAATTGATCAATGACCAGAGACTGACTGTGAGTTTAATGTCTAGCTGAAGTGGCCTGACTTTAAAGTGACAGGCAATTAGCTTTACTGGGTGTCCTCATCAAAATGCTTGTATGTTACTCCTTGTGAAATCAAAGCCTGAAAAACGTTGACTATGTTTCCAAACAGGAAAGTAAAGGTGGATAGCTTAGCAAAAAGCACTAATCCGTTTAGAAAAAAACTTCTCAAAGTATGCAAACAGTGATGCATTTTAAGCTTTGAGTTGCTTTTGATTCATGTGTGCCTTTGCAAAACATAACTGTGTAGATTATTGGATGTTCTCGTAATGTCTGCGTATCTCAGTTTTAAAAATAGTGCAGTTGCTGTAATTACCAGAAGTGTTTGACTGCGTAGGGGAAATATGTAATAAGTATTATTATGAGACGGAACACGTGTGTGGAAGGAAGCTGGTGGTTAGGTAGTTTTCAGTATCAAACTGATAGCACATGGAGTGGCATGTCCAAAGTTTTGCATCTGTGCTAGAAAACTTAACGTTACTTGTGTTGGCAGTTTCCCTAGCCTAGCCCCGCTGCCATAGAGAGGGAAATGCAACTTAATGTGGAATTGAAGTAAATAAGAATGTTAATACAGTGAAAAGATACAAGCCTTTTATGGTAATGTTTGTGCTTCTGTTGAAGAATAGGTGCTAAACTTGCTGGTAAAACTAAGTCTCAGAGCTGTAAGCACCTGATTGTTAGGATCCTTGTTGAATTTCTAGCTTCCTCTCTCCCTCCAGCCTCTGCCAGTATGAAAGCTGACTTGTTGCGGTCATTAGCTTTTTCTTGTTCTTCTTTTTTCTTTTCCACAGCTGCTCTTGGAAGTCTGATAGACAACACTGAACTGACAATAATTAGTTAGATGGCTCTTCCTGAGGAAGCTGCATAAAACAGAGATATTTACTAAAGCTATCCGTGATGCTAAGGACCCAGAATCAGGCTTTAAGCTGGTTTGGCTTTAGAATAGCTGTGAGAACTGCTTAGGGTTATTGCTCTGTGTTTCTTCTTCTCAAGCCAGGTCTTTGGAGTGATGAAGGAGAGGAGGAGTGCAGCTTGCCGTGTATGCTGCTTTACAAAGGTGGATGTGAGACCTCAGAGACTGAAAGGGTTATGTGCTCTGCTCCTGTTCTTTCTCACTAGCAACTGTGCAAAAAACAAGGGCTGAATCGTGTTTCAGGACTGCACATGTACAGTGGTGATCTTAATTTAATTTAGCCGGAGGACTACACTGTTTGGTAAAATCTGGTAAAATGTCTACTTGGGGATGAGGGCAAGAAGTAACTGTGTGTGGCAGTTGGAAGGTGTGAACTGATCAAGCAAACTGGTGGGATCACTTAGAAAGGTATTTATGTAAAAATCTGAGTACTTGGGGGAGGGTGGTGAACCTGGTGCTAATAATGGAGGTCATGAGTAGAGGCTGGCACCTTGCAGTGGAGCCATAGGTGAAGCGATGGGAAAGGACAGAGCTGTGAATGGTCTGACAATAGATGGCAGCAAGTTTTAACTGGGCAGGGAGTGCTGGAGGGATTCAGCGAGGTTTTCTTGTGGCAGCTGAGACAGTAGCAATCTGTGCAAAATACAGTTGGCTAGGGAGGCATCAAAGGTGGTGTGACATATCTGAGGATGGAGCAGGGAGCAGTGGTGGTTTATGTGATATTTGTCTTGATTTCAAACTGAAATACTGAGCCTTGGCAGAGAATAACGGACTAGAGGAGTTCAGACATGCTAATAAAAAAACCTGAATGTTTTTAATTAACTTTCCTTGAGGGTGAGTATGGTTTACTGTGAGCTCTCCCTCAATAAGTATTTTCATTGTGGGGGGGTTTTTTATTGCTCTCAATTAGTTGAGTTTTCCTTTGGAAAACTACTTTTTATATGTCAGATAAGAGATACGTTAGTTCTGATCTCATAAATTGCTGATCTTTATGGACTCTCTAAACCATGGTGTGCAGTGTATGAAAACTGGGAAGATTCAATCTGTTCTCTCACCAAGCTCCTCTACAGCTGTATAGAAATGCTTTTCCTTTGTTACCAGTAGCGCCTTTCAACAGATTCTAAGTAGCCCATGTTCAAAAGACTTAGTTTGGAAAATGATTGACATTTGGTATAAGTTGAAGAGTTGTTATAAAAGATGAAGTTTGAGTTGTCATTAGCTGCCAAATATGACTTTGAATGCTGGTCCTGTGACAGTTTTCTTTGCTGTGTGTAATAGTATTTGCTATATTAAAAAGTACTCGCTTTTTGGGTACTTAATTACTTTGCAATAAATCTAATGGTGTTTACTTGAAGTAAGGTCCCCATAACGCCTTGTAACTTAAAACATAAAATGCTGTGTGGTCATTCAGTGCCAGAGGCTGATATACACCTTTGACCTGTGTGACTTTGGCTTGGTGAAGACCGTATACCAGCATCTGTGTGAACCGAATGAATTTACTGCTCCTCCATTTCCAGCTGGCATGGCAGCCCCTAATCAAATGTATATGGTTCTTATCTATTATGTTCTGTTTAGCTCAGGTGGTAATTAATGCCGAATATAACTAGTAGCGCTGTTTTAATAACTGTCTTCATGGATGAGAGAAGATGTAGGTTGTATTATTAAGGAAAGAAATGTAAATGTCATCCCATAGGTGAGAGGATGAAGTAGGAAACGTGTAAGACTGTTTAGTTATTGCCGTGAGTTTATTAAAGCAGGCTGAAATTTTTTAGCGTATGATGTTTTGTGACACCTAAATCTAAATTCACAGGTTATAGCTTGTTCCCCCCGCCCCCCTCCAAAAAGGGGTGCTTTGTTCCTACCTGCAGCTCCATTTTTTCCCTTGTGATCCTGTGCTAAACGTATTAATATTGCTGAGATGACATAGAAATTAAACAAGGGAATGGATTTCTGTCAAGTTAGCAAGACGAATTGTCTATCTGTGCAGCCATTTAAGTTGCAGAGCTAGCATGGGGGGGCTGAAATTAGATTGCTGGACATGTACAGGGCTGGTCTGCCCCTGTGAGCAGTGGTGAGCTGTCAGGTTGGCTCAAGTGTATCATATACCTTCACTGTACAATTTACTTGTAATTCAGACTGTCCTGATATTAGAATGTCAGACTTTTCTCAGAGGTGCGCAGTGAAAAGACAAGAGGTTACAAGTTTCAGAAAGGGAAATTCCAGCTGGAGAGAAGGTAAAAAAAAAACCAACAAAACAAACCACAGTAAGTGTGGTTGGTGAAGGCAGTGGAGCAGGCTACCTGGAGAGGCTATGGGATCTCCCATCTTTGGAGGTATTTAAAACTTGACTGAATGAGGCCCTGAACAACCTGATCTAACTTTGAAACGAGTTCTCTTTTGGGCAGGGGACTTAGCGAAGTGAGGTCCAGAGGTCCCTGTCATCCCAAGCTATTCTACACGGTATAGGTCTGGGTAGCATTAACAGGTTAAAGAACAGTAGGGCAAAGGCTTTTGCAGAAGAATTCCCGTCTTTAAAAGTTTGTAAATGTTCTCGTTTCACTGTGGTCTGTTTTGGGCATGGTGGGCAATTCACACATTACTATCTTCTCAGGGTACTACTTAGTTTGTGGCTTATCCTGCCCTTCTGAGGGAGGTTTCAGGCTAAAGTTGGGTGGTCTGACACTGGTTATACAAACTTCTCTTTCAGATGTTGAAATAAGCTTATACAATAAGAGCATAAGGGAGCACATTTGTATCCTTAAAATTCAAGAACAAATTGTTTATATCATCTACCCTGACAATTTGTATGGTTGGCTTTTTTTTTTGACCTGCCTTTCTTGGAGTTCAGGGCCATGACAATCCTTCTTCCATGAGGAAGTTCAGTTTCTCGTTGCAGCCTGTCTTCATTGCAGGGCAGTTTTTCAGACTGTGAAGCATGAGTAATAGTAAGGGTGAAAGGAAGAGATGGACTAGCTCTGATTTTGTTATGGCAGGTTACCTGTTGGAAGAAACCAGACAAATGAATCATTCCAATGCTGAGAAGATTTGTTGAAGTCCTCCAAGTCATCATCCAGCAAAATAAGCTGGATGTGTGCTATATTATGGCTGGATTAGACCAAACATCTGCCCAGCTGAGTTCTGTTTCCAGTGGTGGCCTCTAGCTGCTGCTTTAGAGAAAGGGTCTAAAAAATAAGGATAATCCTTTCACTAGTACACACTTTACCTTATTTGAATTAGCAATTTCAAGAGCTCGAGGTAGCATCATTGTGTTTAATGATTGTTGATCAACTTTTCTTCCACAAATGCGTCCAGTTGTTTCTGGAATGCATTTATATTTTTTATTTTCTTAGTTTTTATATCTTATGCGTCTGGCAGTAATGAGGTTCACAGGTGTTTTTGGAAAAAAACCCAACATTATGTTTTTTGAGAGAAACCTGCTGTTTGATGATTTCATTCATTCTTGAATTATGAGAAATACCAGATCATTGTTCTGTTTTTTCTTCTACGGTATACTTTGTGATTGTTATAGCTCTCTATCGTATTGTGTCCTCCAGTCATCTGTTAGCTAAACTGAAGGGTCTTGTCAGTTTTTCATGTGGGAGATTCCTCGTACATCCCCTGTACTCCTCTGTAGCTTTTTAGATTTATGATACTGTTTTTGAGATGGACTAACCAGAACTGCATTCTTTTCTGATGTGGGTACATGAGGATTTTAGATGGTTGTAAATTTTTGGTATTCTTCTGTATTCCTTTCATAATAGTACTTAACACTGTGCTTTTCTTTATTACTTCAGAGCAGCAAGGTGATGTTTTCAGAGGACTATGCCCAAGCAGTCCGGATCTTTTTCTGGAGCAGTACTAAGTTACTTAGAGTCATCATGTGTATGTATAGTTTTTCCTCCTTTTGCTTAAGAACTGGTATGGTTGGTGCATTTTACAGGCAGACGGTTCAGATTACAGCTTGGGAGATAAGTACGTGCAGTGCAAGGCATGCTAATGAAACTTACCTGGGAGCTGAGAACAAATGTGCGTGGAGCATACCCAAAGCACACGGTACTAAGGGTGAGGAGTTGAGAATAGGAATATGAGGATTGATACAGATTCTGATATCTTTGAAAAGCAAACATAGCATCTGATGAAATGAAAATCTGGTCAAACGGGATTCTTCACGCTTAGAGTTTATTTCCCCTGATTGTTTCACAGAGGGAGTATTCATCTTTGAATCAAGATGATGTTTCACACTCATTTGACATGTCACTGTTGCATTGGCATATTTCTATATTTTGTTCTGAGTCGTCAAAGAAAATACTGTCTGCTCCTAGATTCGTCCGCTGGGGAGCTTCGTTAGTCCGTAACTCCATCTGGATAATAATTCTTCAGGCACTACCTACTGCTGTCTTCCCTTTAACCTGCTTCCTAAGAGTATTATTGTTGTTATGCTAATCTGTGTTCATTAGTTAATTAACAGCTTTCCATATGGAAGGGTGGAAGAAATCCTCTTGATTATTAAGTTGAGCTGATTCTGTCACAAGCAACTAAGTAATATATTCATGTTCATAGATTTCTGACACTATTTGGATACTAAAAAGTCTGTCTGGATTAGGTATACATAAGATCTCCACTTCTGTGTCCTGGCTTGATGTAGGGGTGGAATTCTGGATTTTGGTGATCATGTCCTTTTCCGTTTTACTAGGGGAAAATGTATTCTTTGTATCTATCTCCTTTCCTGCTTTCCAGGTTTCCTTGGCTTCCCTGGCACAAAACAAGGTGGAACTCATGCCTGTGTTGGGGCAGTGACCTGGTAAAGGGAATGCAGTAACACCTGGAGCAATTTTGATGCATAGTGGGGTGTAGGAGTGGCATAAAACCACATAAGTACTGGGAGATGCGGCATAGAAGGGAGGGTGTCAGATCTGAGCTGTAGGAGACACTGATGCGGGTCTTTAGTTCTTTTTCATCCCTTTAAAGTCTGTCTAAAACATCCTGTTGAATAGGGAGTAGTTCGAACAGGGAGTTTAAGAAATGGGGGAAAGCTGGCAGGAGGATATATTTTAAGTAGTCCCTATTCTTTCTCTTCCTTGCCTCCCAAAAAGGAAAACCCCACACTTCCCTACTTCTGAGACTTAACGATGAGTGGCAGCTGTACAGTGCTGCCTTTGGCTCTACCAAAACATAGAGTGGTAGCGCACCCACCTGAGTGGCTGCATGGTGAACTGGATTGGGAAGTGGATGCAAGAGGAAAAGATTTTTTTAATTCTGGTAATTTTTACTATGTTGCATTATAAACAATTTTGCTACCTTGACTGAGATGAAAAAGCTTGCCTAGGCTCCTAAAAGAAACTTTGGTCAAATTATGCTGTTAAACCACTTAGGAAGTAGCAGACATAATTCACTTTATCTTTAGATCAAGACTGATTTTTTTTTTAATGGAAAATACACTTAAAGTTATTTGGATTAATATAGGACCAAGTGAATGAAGTTATATTGCTTTTGTTACTCTAGAAGTCAGATAAGTTGGCTTAGTCATGCCTACCAAATTCAAAATTTACAGAACTATAAAAGTGAACATGAAGAAAGGCTGAAGATATGCCATGGTTTGTGCTGAAATTACAAATTTCAGTATTTATCCTCACACAGTCCAGCTGTGCAGCTGTGCAAAATGGTAGAGGCACAGCTGTAGTAGTGTTGAAAATAAGCCTTATGCCAGGGTCTCTTGAAAGCTTTGTATAATTAATTTGTGGCTGTGAAATCAGTAAAGTGCATAAAGGTGTTTTGCCATGGAAGTTTACTGTTTATGATGGTGGTCCCTGGGATTTCAAAAGGCTTGGCGAAGGTGACAAACATCTGCAGTCCCAGGCTTGTAAGCATGACGCAGACATAGGCTATGTTTTTACAGAAGCCTAAACCAGCCTAACAGTGAGTGGCTGAGGAAAAGCATTACTTGTCTTTTTGCTGGATTGATTAACTGCTAGTTTAGTGAGCTGGACTGGCTTACGGAAAGACCTGCCAGTTGCCAAAGCTAGCACGTGATAATGTTAATAATGTGCGTCTAGGAGTGGAGTGGAATTAGCATGGTTGGAAGGAGAGGAGGAAGGTCTCCATCACTGCATTGCCTCCCCGGGAATCACAGCCTTGGAGTTCTGGAGAGGCAGCCCCTGTTCACTACTATTAGACCAGGATCCTGTTGTGACAAAGGAAAAGAATAATACCAGCATCCTTCTCGAATGTGTTTCAAAATCTGCTCATGGGATGAGCTGCAGAAAATTTACATGATATTTGTCTTTTTGTGTACTTTACTGAAGTATTCTGTTTTCCTGGTAAGAGTGGACTGTAATGCTTAGAGTGCTGGTGTTTTTGGGGGGGTGCTGTAGTATGGAATTAAGGCTGTACTGGAGTGGGTGGTATATTCCTTGACTTTATATTTCCAGTTTTTCAGAAATGGGTAACTTGATAGCTTTTAAGACATCAAGAGGTGGTTGAGCCATGTTCAATCAGTTCTTCAGGCTGCTTTGGAAGGACCTTGAATTTGATTCTTTCACATCACAAGTAAATATCCTGGCCACGGATGTTTTTGCTCCAACAACAGGTGAAGGAGGACAGAGGTAGTTCGTAGAATTCACAAAACAGGTTGCAGCATCATTAACATAGAATCTGAAGATCCAGTAGTTGGGTGTACTCCAGAGGCTGGTGCATTGGCCTGTGCCACAGGGCATCGGTAGCTCTGGGACTTAAGCATTGGTTTGTACAAAGATCAATGGTGCAATTGGATGACAACCAACATTGAGTTATACCATCCTTTATTGTTATAAAACAATATTCCAACTATTGTTAATTGTGGCATCAGTAACGATATGCAAACAGTATCAAAGCTAATACAACAGCAGAAACAGTTGTACAAACACAAACCACACTGGCTCATTTATGCACTCGTTGATGAGTTACTGCAGAACTGCCACCTTTCTGTCACATGGCAGCACAAGAGAAGTCATACCTCCATGCACCACCTGGCTGGGGACAAGGGAGGGTTCCCACACTGGTGATGTGGGGCAAGCGTCATCAATCTGGGGTCCTCTCTGGACCAGGATCTACATGTGTAGCTTCTCTGCCTTGGGCACGCGGCGAAGGCAGGGTCCTCTTCTCTTTTTGCTGATTTTGTCTGGCTCTGCAAATAGGTGGTCTTCAGGGTTTTGGAATGAACTTCCCCAAACTCGATCTGCCACAGCTTGTGCTTGTATCGGTGGTCTTGGCATCACATGGGCCCTTCAGTCAGTTCCTCATTCATCTTGCCATGACTTTACCCAGGCATCGTTGGCACTGGCAGACCCTGCCTGCCTGCTGTGGGTTTCACCTTACAACTCAGTTTCTTCTTACGTTACACCCCTTGTCTTAAAGCTACATTTTACACACTTGTCACTGGTAGATTTCAGAGGACTCCTCCACAGCATCTCTGTGTATATATGTGTATACAGTAACTGGAGATCCCCAGATGGGAGACTGGATCTGTATCTCTGTTGCAACAGGGCTGCAGCCCTGGGAGGGGGAAAATATGTTCCCCCTTGCAGCTACAGATGCTGGTTTGATATTAGGTGCCTTAAAGCTGAGTTTATGTGGTTTTAAAGCAGTGGCTGAAAAGCATTACTTTAAGATTTCACTGATCTTATATGCAAACAGAGCTTTGGGTGTTTTCTGCACTGACCATAGTTTTGGGTTTGTTTTTTTTTTGTTAGGGTCTTAACCATTCACATTTAGCTTAGCTCTATCATCTCTTCAGTCACTGACTTCTACTATTTGCTTTGCTAATAAAGTTGCTGCTATTTGACTTTTCTATCAACCATGCTTTTTTGGTAGCTTCCCAGATGGCTGAAGTCTTGCATCTTTACTGAGAAAATGTGCAAATAGGTTTACAAAACACGTACACTCCTCTCTGGTGAAGGAATCATGAATAGCACTTTCCTTACCTGCCAACAACAGCAACAGAAGCCCAACCGAAAAAACAAACATGCTTCTTTCTGTGAGAATTAGGGAGGCTTAGCTGCAAGGCCTTTATTTGTGAGGTTGTTCTAAGTGGGATTAAGAACAGATGTTGGGTAGCTTCCGGATAATGAATTGTTTAGTGGGAAATATGTAAATATTAAATTCTAATATAAAGAGAAATGACAATATTGTTACTGGAGCTGTTCTCCTGTTCATGTTACAATAACATTCCCTCTAACAGTGCTAAGAATAAAATATATAATTACGACCACATTTCTTCACAATCATTTTTCAGTAAGTATGTGGAGCCCTGTGACTGTTCAGAGCTTGAGACTTTGCTAGTTTATGCAGGTTCTTGGAGTGAACACTGGCACTTAACTTTAAAGGAGTCTTAAAAATTGCCTCTTCTAAACAAAACCCCAAAATATGTGTATGTGGAATAAAAAAAAAATAGTTTTCTTCATGAAAGAAATGCTTTTTAGAAGAGGATCTCTCAAAATACGGATCGTGTGCCTGCTCCTTTGTATATTGGAGGATGAATACAGAGATGTAACTTCTTTGGTAATGTGGTTCAGGCTGTTTCTGCAAGAGCGGAACAAATTAGTGAAACAAGGTAAAAGTAAATGACATCCTACCTTCTCAAGTATGTACGATTCTAGATATATTTTTGCCATTTCCCAGTAATGGGCAAAGTGTTAGGGAAAGGAGCTTTTTCTGGATGTTAAGTGAAGGTCCAGAATTTTTCCTGGTTTTGAGTGAAAGAAGTTATTCACTTTACAAAATCATTTTCAGTTTCACAATTCCTCTTGGCTTCCTTATCCTGCAGGCTGGCTTAGGTGATGAACTTCCTCCTCTGGCCTCTATTCTGTTGCTCTTTTTTTGCTAAATCTTGATTTCATGTACCCTGTAGTTACATTTCTGTTTGCTTACATGATTCAGGTATTGTGTTTCGTGTGTATTTTACTTGTGTCTGTCTGTAAGTTTCCATTGATGTGCTAACAGCTAAAAGCCGTTAATAAAGGTAGGTGTTCTAGGCCGTGCCGTTCTGAAAGCCAAAGGAGTTTTCCACGTCAAATTTAGATAAACTTTGAACACTTAAAAAAATTCCTTATCTCGTTTTTAATCAACTCCTTCCAAATAACTATGCTGGGACAAAATGGTTTTGAAATTTTAGCAAGATTGATGGAGGAGGAAGTGCTAAAACCTGATTTTTGGCAGGGAAGCTGGCTGCCCAGTGTGCCTGCCTTTCTTCATTAGCTTGGTGAGAGGAAACGCTTTTGTGATAGGAGGCAAAGCCTAAAACTCTCAGAAACTAAAACACATCATTATCTCAGTTTAAATCTTTCATGGAGTGATGATCTTCAACTTCTGTGTTGGGGGGTGTGTGTGACGCGGATGGGGGGGTTACCCATGTAATGTCCTACTCCATCTGCACGTGCTTACTGTAGAAGGCTACCTGTAAGTAAGAATAATGCCGCCCCTGCAACAATGGGTGGTTATAGCTGTAGTTTCAGCAAGTTTAATTTGAAATTGGACAATAGGAAAAAATAGATACTACAAGATACTTCTTCACATAGGGATGACATTAAAGTTTCTCTTGCAGTAGGAGAGTGGTTGCTGACAGTATTTGATGTGCAATGAGCCTGATAAATAGGTTGTATATCACCTACATCGCAGCTTGTGAGCTTTGGAAGATGAGTATGGCCATTACCAGCATTATTATGATCTGTCTAGCAGAAGAGGGGTCACAACAGCTCTTCCTTGACTTAAAACTTTGTCTTGAAATTCACTGTCACAGTCCTGGCTTTTTTTGTTAAGCTGTCCCTATACTGTCTCATAGGTACAGAAATGGACAATATCGAGATGAGCTACTTGAATCTTGTGATCGAGTTGTGATTGTGATTTCAGGGGCTGTGGATGGGCTAGGGTCCATTCTCTTGCTGGAGAACCAGGACCTGTCATGGAGATAGTCCACCCTGCAGTGGAGGCTGCGGTGTGTGTTGATGCTGAGACTCCTGTCCTTCCCGCCCTCTAGGATAACAGAGTTGGGGCCTGAACTTGGGACCCATTTATCTTCCATGCCTCCTTGCGGGGGAAAGAGAGAAGCACCTGTAGTTGGTAGGAGCTGAGGGAAAAGTTTGGTTCGTTTCCACCAACCCTTCTCCTCCTTGCTGCAGGATGAGGAGGCCAAGTTCACTCCAGCTCCAGAAGAATGGTCAGAGGAAGGAAGCAGGAGAGCAGGACTAGAGGCTAGTGCAAGTGCAGTTGTAGTAACAGCACTTTATGACTTTTTGTATCCTTTAGTAACATATATTTTTAGGGTTCCTGTGCTACTGCAGTAGTGATGTTTCATTCCCGCTGAAGTCAAAGCAAGCTGATTTTATTTGTTAACATGAAATGGTTTAAAAGGATTTGGAACAATGAGGTTTTCTAACTGTTCTGTGTAGTTATGATGTTTTTCTTATCTTTGTCCTTCTCTTCTGTATTGAGTCGCACTTGCTCTGTCTTGACTGACCTTTCTCTGGTCTGCATGGGTTGACTTCTTGTTGCTTTGTAGGATCTTACTGACTTCAAGCGACTGTGCATGGATTTGCCCATTGCCATCAGCCAGGTGTTTTACAGAAAGTACTTTGCTAAACAGAACTGCCTGTCGGACCTTGCTTGTGCTTTGAAATGTTAGAAGAGTGAATGTGGAGATTAGGAAATAAAGTTTTATTTAAGGGTCTGAACTGTAACCTCGTGTCAGCATTCATCCTCTGGCTGTCCACAGCCAGACTACTGTAAGCTAAATATCCATTATAGGACATTTTTCAAATTTATCTGTTGTCAGTGTGCTTAAACCAATGTCCGAACTGCAGTTAACAGAGGAAACAGTAACAAATAGGTATAAAGTGCACATAATTTTCCAAAGCATTTTGTCTTCACTGCTGTGTTACGCTGTATCCTGGTTTTCATTGCCTAAACTTACAGAAGTGAAAGACTACTAAAGTTTAGACTGAATTTTCTTGGAACCAATTTGAAACATTTTCTTGACCCAGAGATTATAAAGAAAGCATTAAGATGTAGAAAGAAAACCAGATCTTGATGGTAGCGTACGTAAGGCCTGTGGATTGTAGTGTATGTAGTGTCTGTGATAATTGTGTGTGCTGCTATTGCGATTACTTTATATGGGTCTCTGTGAGTTTGGTCTAGTACTGACAAGTTTAAACTTGTAACTCATGGGATATGCAGAATTTCCCATGCAGAATTCAGTCACTTTTCCAAATTCTGCTGGAGCAATCCTCCATGGGGTGGATAGAGTCTGGGCTGATCCTGTTCACCCAATACTTCCAGAAGGTTGGCATGAGTCAATGTACTGTTAGTTGAGTTGAATTTGTGGATTTTCTTGTTGAGCAGTGTGCACAGTGGTCAGAAAAGAGAAAGTCCTAAATGAATCCTGTGAGGAGACTGACAACAGTCAGAGCTGATAGTGGATGAACAGCTCACATAGATGCATAGACCAGCTACAGACATCCATTTCTCAATGTCCTACCACAGCTAACTGAGGGCTATGCCTTCATCATCCTTGATTCTTTTCTCTTGCTCCTCTATGGTCCTGCTTCCATGAACAAAGACTCCACTCCACCTTCCTCCCTTTTGCCTTTCAAGTCCTACCCGCTCTTCTTCAAGCAGCAGGTCTTGGGTACCTGCGTTGACGCTGAGAAGCAGATGTGAACAGTGGAAGTGGTGTCCTCGTGCAGCGAGGACAGTTCCTCTGCAAACTGGTTACCACGAATCATGTATCTGAAGTGTATTGTGCACATAAATGAATGGTAATTTCAGTGGAGAACCTGTAATAATCTATATTTGGGGGTCAAATTGTTAGTAGAGAAGTAAAATCTCGGTAGTTTTTGTTGCTTATCTTGGAGAGGAAGTCTTACCTCACAAAACATTTTGATGTCGATGGTACTGATTTACTTTGACTTTCTAGTCAACTAATGTGTGTATATATAGTATCTTACCCATTTCAAAACTGAGAATAGATCTTATCGCAAACCACAATTTATCTCCTGTTTTACTTGAAAAAGACTTAATATTAAGTACTTCATCTCCAAAATACAAAGTAAAATCTGATATGAAGAAAAAAGTCTCTTTTTCCCTATTGTTAAGTCTCTGCATGAAAGCAAGACATGAGCGAGTAGATGTGTAGGAGGTAATTCTTCCAGCAGTCACGCATTTCTTCCAAATATATACTGAAAAATACTAGGCACTCTGAGGTTTAAATAATTCAAATAATCATTACTTTTGGGAAAGATTTTTTTTTTCTTAAACAAAGTTTTTGTTCAGAAAGTCTTAAATCTCCAGCACGTTGTCTCTATTGCAGGTCTGGTCGGAAGCCATCTATTGCATCTTTCTTGCCAATCTTCAAAAATAATCTTGAGTATCTTTTAAATTGGAAGATGAGTTACTGCTGTAATTTAAATAATTATTTCAAAAAGTAAGTGCAAAGGAAGTAATTGGAACATAGTTGAAGTTGTTTATTATACTAGTGAGGTTTTCTGTAGTAACTTAGCTATTACTCAAGGCTCTGGCAGTCGTGTAACAACAGATCTGAATCGGATGGCAGAAGCTGCTATCGATACCAGTTGTCTAAACTGCCTTCTGGCCTGGTGCCCGAGGCAGGAATGTCTGATCCACTTCTGAAGCAGTTGCCAAACACTGTAGAGCTGAGCATTTTCATGTAGCTTGAATTGTTGGCTGGTGGCATCTGCTTCATGAGTGGATCAGACATCCGTGTGTTGTTAGGTATCAGCGTTTGCTAGATAAGTAGGGTGAATAGCTGAGAACGAAAGTGTGTCTAATCATCCAGTTCTCTGTGTCTGACCCCTGTATTTGTTCTCTTTTATTAGGTGTTTTAATAAGGCAAGTGACAGTTATTCAATGTGCTATGATATGCTGTAGGAAAAAGCTTATTTAGAACACTTGAAAAGTGTTACTGGTAAAACTGGGATGGAAACTCGTTATGGCTCAACTCCACAGAAGTCAGGGTAATGCAGTCTTGGGGCGTGTTGCTTGACGTGACTTTGGTAGAGTTAAACTTGGAATCTCCTTATTCTGAGAATCTGATTCTTTTGTATAACTCACCTATATAGCAGAACTGTGCTGGGGAGTAATTCTCTTAGGTGTTTTTTGTTATTTAAGATACAGATACCTGTTTTTAGGGGGTTTTGAGCATCTTAGTAGAAGAGCACAGTAAGTTAAAATTTCATGACTTTTGATTATTTAGGTATGTTGCAGCTACAGCAATTGCTTACATGGATAGAGTAATATATTAACAGCCAAAAACTCCCCCACCAGCACACGCAGAAGGGAGCGGGGAGGCCAATAATACAGAAGAATGGATGGTTGCAAAGGCAAGGACCAGAAGGAGGAAGAGACTTCCCCCAAAGCCTGAGGTGCCCTTGCAGAACCGCTTCACTGCTCTGCAGGCCGAAGAGGAAAGTCCTGTCACACCAGGAGAAGCGCTGGAGCTGAGTAATGCAGCCCGATCTGTCCCCCGTATAACAACCAGCGCAACTAAGAAAAGGCGATGGGTGATAGTAGTAGGCGACTCTCTTCTGAGAGGTACGGAGGCACCCATTTGCCGACCAGACGCACTCTCTAGAGAGGTGTGCTGCTTACTGGGGCCTTGCATCAGGGATGTCACCGAGAGGCTACCAAGCCTCATACAGACCACTGACTATTATCTGCTGCTGCTGTTTCACGTGGGCACCAGTGACCCAGCCAGGAGCAATCTGAGGACTATCAAGAAGGACTACAGAGCCCTGGGAGCAGCGGTAAGGGACTCGGGAGCACAGGTAGTTTTTTCATCAATCCTGCCGGTCAAAGGGAAGGGGTTTGAAAGGGCCAATCAAATCTGGTGAGTCAACAAATGGTTATGGGACTGGTGCCACAGCCAGGGGTTTGGCTACTTAGAGCACGGGACTCGCTTTGAGAAACCTGGTCTACTGGGGGCTGACGGGGTCCATCTGTCAGAGAAGGGGAAAAGCATCTTCAGTCATAGGCTTGCCAAGCTGGTGAAGAGGGCTTTAAACTAGAGATGCCGGGGGAGGGGAACCTCAATCCATCCCACTCCTACCAGTTTGATGCCAGGGCCAGCGATAGATGCCCAGAGCCTGGAGAAGGATCACAGGTCAGCAGGAGAGCGCCTGAAGAGCAGCACAAAGGAACTCCAGCCAGTAAGACAGCTTCATCGGGGGCCCAACTTCAGTGCCTCTATGCAAACACACGTAGCGTGGGGAATAAACAAGAGGAGTTAGAGACATGCGCACGCCTGCAGGGCTACAACCTTATTGGCATCACGGAGACGTGGTGGGATGGCTCCTATGATTGGAGTGTTGGGATGGAGGGATACAGGCTCTTTAGGAAGGACAGGCAGGGGAGAAGAGGAGGGGGTGTCGCCCTCTATGTCAATGACCAGCTGGAGTGCATGGAGCTCTGCCTGGGGATGGATGAGGAGCTGACCGAGAGCTTATGGGTCAGAATTAAAGGGAAGGCAGGGACAGGTGACATTGCAGTGGGGGTCTGCTACAGGCCACCTGACCGGGAAGACCGAGCGGATGAGGCCCTCTATAGACAGATAGGAGCAGCCTCATGCTCACAAGCCCTGGTCCTCATCTGTTGGAGGGACAACACGGCAGGGCATAAGCAATCCGGGAGGTTCTTGGAATGCGTTGATGATAACTTCCTTCTCCAAGTGGTAGAGGAGCCAACGAGGAGAGGTGCTATGCTGGACCTTGTTCTCACCAACAAGGAGGGGCTGGTGGGGAATGTGAAGCTCAAGGGCAGCCTGGGCTGCAGTGACCATGAAAAGGTGGAGTTCAAGATCCTTAGGGCACCGAGGAGGGCACACAGCAAGCTCACTACCCTGGACTTCAGGAGAGCAGACTTTGGCCTCTTCAGGGATCTGCTTGGTAGAGTGACAGGGGACAAAGCCCTGGAGGGAAGAGGGGCCCAGGAAAGCTGGGTAATATTCAAGGATTACCTCCTTCAAGCTCAGGAGCGATGCATCCCAACAAAGAGGAAGTCAGGAGGCCTGCATGGATGAACAAGGAGCTCCTGGACAAACTCAAACACAAAAAGGAAGCCTACAGAGGGTGGAAGCAAGGACAGAGAAATTGTGTGAGCAGCCAGGGATCAGGTTAGGAAAGCTAAAGCGCTGATAGAATTAAATCTGGCCAGGGACATCAAGGGCAACAAGAAAAGATTCTGTAGGTATGTCGGGGATAAAAGGAAGATGAGGGAAAATGTGGGCCCTCTCCAGAATGAAATGGGAGACCTGGTTACCCAGGATATGGAGAAGGCGGAGGTACTCAATGACTTTTTTGCCTCAGTCTTCACTGGCAAGTGCTTGAGCCTCACCGCCCAAGCCACAGAAGGCAAAGGCGGGGACTGGGAGGATGAAGAGCCGCCCACTGTGGGACAACATCAGGTTTGAGACCATCTAAGGCACCTGAAGGTGCACAAGTCTATGGGACCCGATGAGATCCATCCGCGGGTCCTGAAGGAACTGGCAGATCAAGTTGCTAAGCCACTACCCATCGTATTTGAGAAGTCATGGCAGTCCGGTGAAGTTCCCACTGACTGGAAAAGGGGAAACATAACCCCCATTTTTAAAAGGGAAAAAAGGAAGACCCGGGGAACTACAGGCCAGTCAGTCTCACCTCTGTGCCTGGGAAGATCATGGAACAGATCCTCCTGGAAGCTATGCTAAGGCACATGGAGGACAGGGAGGTGATTCGAGACAGCCAGCATGGCTTCACCAAGGGCAAGTCCTGCCTGACCAACCTAGTGGCCTTCTATGATGGAGTGACTACATCAGTGGACATGGGAAGGGCTACAGATGTCATCTATCTGGACCTCTATAAGGCCTTTGACAAGGTCTCCCACAACATCCTTCTCTCTAAATTGGAGAGGTATGGATTTGATGGGTGGACTGTCTAGTGGGTGAGGAATTGGTTAGATGGTCGCATCCAGAGGGTAGTGGTCAACGGCTCCATGTCCAGATGGAGACTGGTGATGATTGGTGTCCTGCAGGGGTCCGTATTGGGACCGGTACTGTTTAATATCTTCATCAATGACATAGTGAGATCGAGTGCACCCTCAGCAAGTTTGCAGATGACACCAAGCTGAGTGGTACGGTCGACATGCCAGAGGGACAGGATGCTATCCAGAGGGACCTGGACAAGCTGGAGAAGAGGGCCCGTGAGAACCTCATGAGGTTTAACAAGGCCAAGGGCAAGGTCCTGCACCTGGGTCAGGGCAACCCCCAGTATCAATACAGGCTGGGGGATGAAGGGATTGAGAGCAGCCCTGCCGAGAAGGACTTGGGGGTACTGGTGGATGAAAAGCTGCACATGAGCCAGCAATGTGCACTTGCAGCCCAGAAGGCCAACCGTATCCTGGGCTGCATCCAAAGAAGCATGGCCAGCAGGTCGAGGGAGGTGATTCTGCCCCTCTGCTCTGCTCTGGTGAGACCCCACCTGGAGTACTGTGTCCAGCTCTGGAGCCCTCAGCATAAGAAAGACATGGACCTGTTGGAGCGGGTCCAGCAGAGGGCCACGAAAATGATCAGGGGGATGGAACCCCTCTCCTATGAGGAAAGGCTGAGAGAGTTGGGGTTGTTCAGCCTGGAGAAGAGAAGGCTTCGGGGAGACCTTATTGCAGCCTCTCAGTACTTAAAGGGGGCTTATAAAAAAGATGGTGGCAAACTTTTTGGCAGGGCCTGTTGTGACAGGACAAGGGGGAATGGCTTTAAACTAAAGGGGGGTAGATTTAGACTAGATAGAAGGAAGAAATTTTTGACGCTGAGGGTGGTGAAACACTGGCACAGGTTGCCCAGAGAGGTGGTGGATGCCCCGTCCCTGGCAACATTCCAGGTCAGGTTTGACGGGGCTCTGAGCAACCTGATCTAGTTGAAGATGTCCCTGCCCGCGGCAGGGGGGTTGGACTAGATGACCTTTAGAGGTCCCTTCCAACCCAAGCTATTCTATGATTCTGTTCTATGATTCTATGATTTAGCTGTCCTAAGTGTGGTATGTGCACTAGTTAATTGCTCTTGTGTTTGATTATGTGTTTTCCTTTTTTTTCTCTTTCTCCTCCTATTTTTGCCCATACTCCTCAGCTACGTTATCACTATCACATGGTGTTCCCCTGCACATGCTTCTCAGTTTCACTCATGATCTTTCTCCTTTGCATATGCCTCACAGTTACTTGGCTTCCCTGCCTGCTGGGACATGTTGGTGAGCCATCTGGGCTTCCGTTATTCCTCGCTTCTCCGAGCATGTCTTGCCTGATGGTGGCTGTCAGCAAGGTCCAGATCCAGTGGTGCCATTGCCGTCTGTGGTGGCTTTTGCTTATCCTTGTATATTGATAGAGATTCAGTTTCTTATTTTTGTCTCTGTTAGGCTTTCAGGCTCTCTGCAGCAGAGTCTAGACACCATTCTGAAGAACAGCTAACGTGTTTAATTGTTTTTTTATGAGCCGATAACGGCCCACTGACCACAGGTTGGGAACAGTTTTATTTTACCTCTTGCCTGCAGGGAAGGCAAGATTCCTCTACATATTTGGGGAAGCTCAGTTTGGAAAGTTTGTGGTGAATTTTATGAAGTCACACTTCAGTAGAAATCTCGGATTTTTATTTCTACCCTTGTCAAGTTTGTAATGTGCTTTACCTGCAGACATAAACATTGCCTTTGGCAAGAAAGTTCCTTCTTGGCTTTAGTTGTAGCAGGTACAAGCAATTTGATATTTTTTTTTTTTTTAAACCCAAGAAAATTCTCTTAGTAGGCATGTTTGCCTTTCCATAATCCTACTAGTGTTTAGGCTGCACTGTTCATAGGGGACCTTTTTTGTAGGTGGGAATACTGTGGGTGTCAGCTTAAAACACACCGGTGCACTCTCTCTGTGTTCTCTTAAGCAGCCAAGTCTGGAGGAGTGCGTGACTGTTCTTTGTGACATGCTAATTTGCAGATTTCCCCCAGTGTAATTGTAGAAAAATGCTGAATTTGGTTGTATTCAGTGCTGTCTTGCCATAGCAAAAGTCTGTGAAAAATCAATTTGTCTGTAGCAAACTTTTCTGTCTGCAAGGAATGAACGCAGTTCATCCCATGCTTAGTTATGTTTATACACGCTCATGGGCAGGATTTTTCTTAGCAAAAGTATGATGCAGAGAGAACAGTGCAAACTGGTTAACTAAATCTTACTTAAATAAAAAGCTATTCCATTATTGATTTTAATAATAATGTTGTCATTTGAATGTTAGAAGTTGTCAATTTTAAGATACTGTCACTGTCCACAAGTGACCAATAAGTAATATTCTCTGGCATCTAAAATCATTAAGAAAATAATGTCACTTCTAATATACGATCAAAAAATGTTGCATTTTGTATGTCTATGATGATCAACATGAAACTGCCTGAACAAAATCACTTGGGGGGTGAGATTTGATACTTTTTTTTTTTAAAAGCAAAAAGTGTTTTCAGAAATAAGGGGAAGGAGCTAAAACCGACACCGCTTCACATGTCGATGTGGTGTTACTTCTTCAGCCTGTTATTGGCAAATACACGATGACTTCAACTTTAGTCTTACGAGGAGAGCATCTGATATTTGCAATGCATTTGCTACCTTTCTCATGTCTCTGTTACCTTCATTGCTTGGCACTTCATCCTGACAAGTCATAATTATATATATTTTTTTTAAAGGTGTGTTACTGAGGTAGGAAATGCTTGTACTAAGCATGTGGTTCTGAGTACATGTGTGTAGCTTCAGATCCTCTATCTGCATCTAACTACTACTTCTATTTAAAACAAATATTATTTTTACCCCTTATTTTTTCCACGTGTACCTTCACCAGATGTTTCCTAGTCATGTGTGTATTTTCCAAATGACAGTTGGTCTAACCCTTTTTCATATCTACTTCTTTCCTGTTCTGAGTGTCACTATGAATTAATATTTTAAATTATTTGTAATATCTGTTTTTGTTAATCAGTTTCTGCTTAGGTAATGTATGCCAAACTTTTAGCCTTTTTAATTGTTCCCAGTTGTGCTGTCCTTTCTTGTAGCATCAGTGAATAATATGATATCATTTAAATTGATGGTTACTGTCAAGGGAGGAGCAGAAAAAAAAGGATTATCAAAGTTAGAAATGAGAAATCTGTGTTATATAAGGAAGAAACAAAGATGGATTATTTTGGAGAGGAAAAAAGTAAGTGGCAATATATAAACTTATGGAATGAAATGGTGCTGCTGTATCAGGTGCTCTTCTTTACCTTCCCATAGAACAAAAGGATGGTTGCAGGCACAAAAAGATGGTTGCAGGCAGTAAGAATGGGAAAGCTAGTTAAAAACCTACCAGGACTCTTGTGGCTGTTGAAGAACCTGTACTGTTTGGAGGGTTTAATATTGTTAATTTGTTGCATTTGTGACTTCTGCATTTTTCAGATCAGTGAGTTGCTTACACTAAGACTGCCAGAGGTAAACAGTTGTTACGAACAATGTTGGTGCACCTCCTGTTCCGTTCGTAGGGAGAAGGGCCATGGAGCTTCGTCTGTGATACAATTTCTTGTAACATTCTCATAGTGGTAAGAAAGGGGAGAAGGATGATTTAAAGCGGGTGTGCTAGCCTCGAACTCATTGAGGAGAAACTTTTATTTCTGATGGAAAGCTGAATCCAGTTTTGTTTTTATCAGGTTCCACACTGGAAAGAAAAGGTGATTGCATGGAAGTTATGTTTAGATTTTTGTAAAGTATTCGGTCTAATAGTCAAGGAAGGCAAAACCTGACTTGGGATCAGTTTTACACGACAGTTCCTGTCCTTCCAAAATCATTGTCTCATTGCTGTAACACCCATGTAAGCTGAGGTAGGATATCTTCCGAGAGTGGGCTGATTTTATTGTGGTTTTTTTTTAATGTACAAAAAGTGAAAAATCAAATGTAGGGTGATATGTGAGTCTGTGAAAGGAAACTATTAAGACTCTAATCAAGGATGTAAGAGCCTAATCTCTCTCTCTTCCTACCATTGAGGATCACTGCCCAACTTTTGAAAGGCTTGCCTGCATCTGAGATGCAGACTGAGGGACTTGCTCTTGGCAGAACTGATCTTTATGTACAGAAGGAGCTGTAGTCATTCCCTGTGCATTCAGTCTTCGTAAGAAAGGTTGGAGCATGCTTACACTACACCAGAAAAATGTGTTTGTACCTATGATTTGAACAGCTTTTCTGTTTGGCTGATCTGTGCCAACATGTTCCTTCAAACTGCATCTGTCTGCCTGTATCGCAAAATATTAGAAAGATGCTGACTGCTGAGGACTCAGTCCTGTATTTACCATAATATGGAGAACCTCAATCTCCAGCTCTTTTCTTCTTTTTTTCTCAGCTCTCTTTTCTGACTGTGAGGTGTTAAAGGTGTTTTCTACTTTTGACTTCACAGGACTCCTATTTCCTCCTAAAGTTTAGTGTTTCTGCTCTTTTCAAAAGGATTTTTTTTCTACTGGGTCATTTACTGTTGATGGCTTGAGGAAAATCATCACAAATATTTGTGATCTTCTAAGAAGAAGAGTGAGAAGGGAAGCAAAGATCTTGGCTTTCCCATGCTTTTTCCTTGAGCAGAAAAAACACAGTAAAGGTTTTTCACAACCACACAGAGAAAATATGGGATTTCTGTAAGCACATGCAGGATTTAGATCTTCTAACATATGCTTATTGGCTTTGGCACAGTTTTGTCATCAAATACCTTACCCTAATTTTTCTTTCCCCCTTTTTTTTTTTCGTTCAGACTAATGATACCAGGACATAATGAAGAACAAACTATGTTTCTTTTTTTATAAACTAGTTGACGTGAAAGGGAAGGTGTTACATTACTTTCTTATTAGTTGTCTAGGCTTTCAGGTAAGTTTAGTGGTCCTGAAAGTATTAGTGCTAGTCTGCCAGAGTGTTTCTAGTCTTGTCTTTTTTCAGTTTCTCTTTCCCTTGTGTGAATAATCACTATTTGAGTCAGTAGCCCTGCTGGATCTGATCAGTAGGCACTGCTGTTGCTGTTCCTGTTCTGTATCCAGACAGCCTTGGTAGCTGAAAGGATGTAATTTTATTTATAATATTGTGTTACATAGGAACTTTATTCTTATGGGGCAGTATCTTGCTATGCTAAAAGCAGAAAGATGATCAGGGCAACGAGGCTGGTGAGGGGTCTGGAGAACAAGTCTTATGAGGAGCGGCTGAGGGAACTGGGGTTGTTTAGCCTGGAGAAAAGGAGGCTGAGGGGAGACCTCATCGCTCTCTACAACTACCTGAAAGGAGGTTGTAGCGAGGTGGGTGTCGGTCTCTTCTCCCAAGTAACAAGCGATAGGACGAGAGGAAATGGCCTCAAGTTGCGCCAGGGGAAGTTTAGATTGGACGTGAGGAAAAATTTCTTTACTGAAAGAGTGGTTAAACATTGGAACAGGCTGCCCAGGGAAGTGGTTGAGTCCCCATCCCTGGAAGTACATGGTTTAGTGGGCATGGTGGTGTTGGGTCGATGGTTGGACTCGATGATCTTAGAGGTCTTTTCCAACCTCAATGATTCTATGATTCTATTCTACGATCATTGTCCTGGAGAACTTTTTATAGGTAACTTGTAAGACAAAAGAGAGCAGATGGGTGTTAGCGGTAACATCAGACAGTATAGAAAGGAAAGTGGTATAGCTGGAAATAGTTTCAATATGCCAAAAGAGCCTGATCATTGCCATGCTGGTTTGTAATTCCCTGTAAGCTAGATGGTAGAGAGGAGTGTGAAGGAGACGATTAGAAAGAAAACAGTGAATGTGTAGGTATTTTGGGGGGACCTTCCAAACGTGATGGGTAGTTGGGGTATGTTTCTAACCCTGTTGTGCCGAGGGGATGCTGGGCACCAGCTTCCAGGGCTCTCGGGCTCACCTAAGCTGGTGTTCTTGTAATGTGAAATTTGTACACAGAATATGTATATGCTGTGCTTTCCCTTAAAGCCTTAAATTAGCTGGACTTTACTTTCACTGTACAGATAACTACTGTTTGAATGCAGTGAAGGCAGTAGACTGTGAGCTTTAAGCTCCCTCTGGTGGCTATATAGTACAGTTTAAAGCTTACCTGTTGCACTTGTCTGTTCCGGACAGTTTTGAGAGTCTAAGTGCGTAATTTATTATTACGTTATTGTGATTTTTAAAATTAATACAGGAATATGATGTGCCGTATGCCTTTCCAAGGTGCCAAAGGTCGTCTGTAATCAGACTTCAGAGAAGTAAAAGAGTTAAAATAATGTAAAGTTGGAGGTCTCTTTTCTAGTTATTGTAAGCATAAGGGTGTATTTCCTATAAAACTTTAATTCTGTCTTTTTTTTAATGGTGCCATAATTTGCTGCTGATGTCCCTGAAAGTGCCTGTAAGTATTACAGAACGCTGAAAATAGACATGATTTCTATATGACAAACTAAAATATGCTTTGTTAATGCAAAATCAGTTCAAGATCAGGTAGCCCTGATTTGCTCTTCTTGCTCTAAGAATGTGAATATAAATGACCCCAGACTTGCAAAATATTATGCTTTGTCATTTACACCCAAAGGATTCCTTCTAACTTGGCTGTAATTACTGAGGCTTCACAAGACTGCAGAGCTGTGAGCTCCAAGGTCAGTACTGCTGAAAGGGCAATGTCACTCCACTCCTTTTCTCCCCATTGTTGCACTGGCTCTGGCACTTGCCTGACTTCTTGATGCTTATTAAAGTAACAAAAGTGTGTTCATATCCCTTGCCATCCTGCTTTTTTTTTTTTTTTTTTTTTGTGGCCTAGTTGATAGAAGGTATAATGCAAGGAGGTGACAAGACCATGCAGGTGAGAGCAGGAGAGGAGTGGGACCTCTCCTTTTGGTAGCAGAGAGTTATTAAAATAAGTCACTTGTCTCAAGAAATTTGATTCTTAGTTCTCACAAAACTTCATTGGCCAAAACTGTGTGTTCCTTGAGACTTCAGAGTATTCCCATGGCATTGCACAGCAACAGAGGCTGTAGATTAAATGCACTTTAAATGGTAATTCGTGCTGAAAAAAGCAGCCTGTCACCAGCCATTATGTCCTATACTGTGCTGGCACAGGCTTCTGTGCTGGCTTATGGTGAACCAGGCTGGGGGACTGATCCAGATGAAAATAACCTGCCTTTGGTGGGATGCGTTTCGGTGATCGCTTCCCCAATCTGGTTCTCTGTGCGTTCGCAGAAATGCTTGCCCATACAATGGGGAAAAACGTGAGGCCTGCTTTTTTGTTTGCTTTGGTTTATTTGCAATAGCACTGACTGAAGTGCATGTCAAGCTGTTACTGTATAGGTCATTCCTACATTTTTGATAACCTGCTCCAAATATTATTCTGGCATTCAGTACAGCTGGCTCTGTTGCAGTGAATGTAGCTAGAGTCCACACAGAGAAGTACTGTCCTTCAAGCTGCAGAAAGCATGGGTGGTTGGCAACAGCTCCTGCTGATGGCTGGCTGCATGCAGGAGAGTTGAGTTTCTATCACAGAAGTGTTATGTGCCCTGATTCAGTGAGGCTGCTTCTTTACAAGTTTAAATTTGCTTAAGAAGTTATTAAAAGTTTGGGTTTCTGCATTGTGTTGGAGTTTGCTGAAGATCAGTGTCCTGGAAGGATTCGGGTACCATCATTGAGCTTACTTCTGTGCCAGTTGTTCAGCAGTGCGTAATGCCCCAAATATCTGAAAATTTGTCTGTCTGTGCATCTGTGTGCAGCCTGCTGACTTAGACCCTGAGACGCTGCTCCGAGCACATGGAAGACAGACTTCAACTGAAGGCACACTGCCATCTACATGTGTGCACAACCTAACACGTACTGCCGGTTACCCAGAAGGGGGCATGGACAAACACTGATTTGTCCCCAGAGCTGGTAAGGTTGAGCTGTCCTGTATACATTCAAATCACTGTCCAGGGAGGTCCTGCCCCGAACTGGCTGTAGCAGAGCAGGTTTGTGAAGGGATAGAGCATTTATTCTGCATCCATGAGGCTTTTTTGCAGCCTCCTTCTTCCACTTCTTTTTTTGCTCCCTTCCCAAGGCATTCATAATATCTGCACTGGAAAAGTTGTGAGAGTCAGAAATTTGCTGTGTAAGAAGGAGCACAGCTGTTTATTAGGATCTGAGGATCAGCAATCTGCTTTCCTTTGCTTCATTTAGTCAGGTTATTGAAGAAATGATTGAGGAGCAGCAGCTTTAATCTATGGTGTTATTAGCTTGGATTTGAATTTTCTGTTGTCTGTGTTTTGTCAAGGGTGAAAGAATTAAATCAGATTTGATGTGTTTTATTTACTGGAAAATATTTCTCTTAAGTTAAAAACCTTGGTCTTTATGCTAAGCTCTTTGTGCTTTTGTTCCCAAAGCAGCAGGTACAAATCAAAACCAAAAGATACGTGGCACATATGTTCTCCTCAGATTGCCAGGGACAGGAGTCGAGTTTGGAGTTTGGAAGTTCAGCCGCAGTTCAATAACCTACTCTGTCACCTTGACCCAGCTCTGTAGTTTTTATGCAGTCTTTCTACGTGTGCATGTTCCTTTCTCAAAGGCGCATCAGTTCAGCTTACACTGCCTTGTGGTATTAATTTCCTGTAAGAGTATTTTGTACCGTGTGCTTGTTCAGATAAATCCCAAATAGCAGAAATTGGAGAATATTAATGGCAAAAGTGGAGAGCAGTGTGGTGTTGTGAACAGCCGATGTTTTCTGCAGGGTTGTTTTTACCTTGTGGGACAGCAGGGCAGATCTCGGGGTTGCTCGGTGACGTAAGGCTGCAATACAGGCAGTTAGCTCTCATCTGCGCTCCATAGGCAATATCCTACCTCGCAACGATACAGGTTACTGCTTAGTTTCATGCTTTACCTATAGTTGATTTTCAGGTAGAAACCACCATGGAGCTGGCTTTCAGCAGTAGTGGAGCAGCAGGTGCTACCTGAGCAGTTAAGGTGCCCATGATGTAAGGGCATGGGTATAGAGACAATGGGCATAGGCAGCTGGGCAACTACTGTAGCCATCCCCAAATGAGCTGACCCCTCTCTCAAATTCAAGCCCTCACTCCATCTTTAAGATGTCAACTTTAATGTGAAACACTAGAGGGTAGTATGTTACTGCCAATACTTTATTTTAGAACATATCCATAGTCATGATTTTTTAATCCCTTGAATTTATTATACAATTCAATATTTTAAAACAAGTGTAGAACTAAAGAAAAAATAGTGCTTTGTTTCTGTGATTGTGAGCGTGGTGTGCAACAATATTTTTTTGTTTGAGCAGAAAAAGGATTGGGTTGAATGTAGATCTGACTTTTATCTTTCTTCAGAAACATCATTAGGAACACAATACTTAGAATTATTCATTCTCTGCCTGCTGTCTCAATATTCACACTTACATGTACACAACGTAAATACACAGTGTTATATAAGAGGTGGCCGTGACTGAGAAAGAACAGGCAGTTTTACCAAGAGATACTCGGGTTTGATATTTAACAAGGCAAATATTTATAAGTTAATGACATTGCTCATATGTATTTACAATCAGGGTGGGGTTTTAGTACTTGAATAACTTTTTTTTCCTCTCTTGTCTTTCAGGCACCACCTTCCATGGTCAATAATGAACAACGCCAACATGCCGAGCACATATTCTTATCATTTAGAAAATCAAAATCACCATTTGCTGTTTGCAAACACATTTTGGGTAAGGTTTAATAAATTAAGTTAAGAATGTACCTGTTATTATAACTGGAACTGTGCTGTTCTTGTGCAGCTGGGAATGCGAACATTAGTTTTGATACTTTTTGATGGACATACTTTGTGATGGAGCGTGAAGCCTATTGTTGCCCTTTGGTTTTGTTTCTGGCAGCTTTAAAGTCTGCAATGTGCAACTTTGTGTAGCTAAGTTCCTAAACTGATTTAATAGATTCAGTTTTCTTCTGCCACGTGATTATTGTAGTACTGTCTAATCTGTGGAGGTTGTAGAACTGCCTGTAGTGCAATTGCTGCTTGGCTTGATGCTTCCCATTGAATCAACCAATGATGCAATTTTATATACTTTTGCCAGATTTTACACTGGTGCTGAACTTTTCCATGGTGAGAATTTATTTCAAGTTGAATGTCTTAGTAAGTTGCTGTTAACAGCCCAACTGTTGTGTTTAAAAAAAACACAGAACAAAAACCAGCAAAAGTAGTTAGAAAAGTTTCTGTCCACCTGGTAGAAGCAATAGGGTATTGATTCAAAGTTTTTTGTGGGATTATACCGGTGGAGAAAGGAAAGAGATAGGTAGGTATCAGCTTTTATCAGAATTTCTTGGGTTTTAATAGAAATGCTGTAAATGTAGTTGTGATACAAGTCTTTAAAAACAAATCTGTTTTTACAGGCGCTATAGAGACTTATTAGAGTTTGGCAGCTAAATAATCTGAAAATTGCAGGAGCAGTAAGCATGTAAGATTCCTGCTCAGCACCGCTGTACTGACCAGATGTGAGTGTTGGGGGGAGGCGAGGGGGAAGTTTCAGTGAAAGCTGACTCCGAAACCTGGTGAGGAAAACCTGGAAATTTGTGGAAAAGAACACGTGCCAAAACCACAAAAAGCAACTTTTCTTTCAAAGAATTTGCCAGAATGAACAGAGAAATATTAGAATTATGTTTAAAATATGATTATTTTCATACTTAATTCATTCCACAGTAATTTTTTAAAGTTATTTCTAAATTTACTGGATTAGAGATGTACCGTTCATGATTATTGTGATGTCAATATTGCAGGCCTACTACTGTGTTGTTAAATTATACTGTGATATATAGAGCAGGCTGTGGTTCCTTTCCTACACCCACTCCCCAACCAAAATTTTTTCTACAAATGAGTTTCTTCCAGTTTTAGTATATTATATTAGTACTTCATCTGGTCCTGAAGACTGTAACCACACTTTTTGCTTTATGGGTCTGCAAAATTGATGCTTTTTATTTTCACATTGATTTTTAGAAAATTTTAAGTGGGGTAAAAACCCATACTTAAGTAACTTTGCAGAACATTTTGGTGTCTCATAAGTGATGTATTTGTTACTACTCAGAAGTAAATAATGGAAATTTATGAAATAAATACCTAGTAGTAGTATCTGTACTAAGGGATATATCACTGCCTCTTATTCTCAGAGGGGAATACAATTTAGCATTAATAATGAAATATCACTGCAGACATGTTTCATTATTTTTTTTTTTCTGAAATGTGGCTGGTTGGAAGGAATGTGATCCTGTTTTTAACACCTTTTGGATGCCTAGAAATACTACATCCTTGAACTGCTCATGTGCTATCACCATTGAGAAACCAGCATGTTTCCACATGTGGCAGGTTTTTCCTGGCAGGCTTCTCCAGTAGGCAGTTGTGATGCTGAGACCTGGAAATGAGAGACTTTTCCCAAAACTTTGTGCTTCATGAGTAACTGTTTGTACAGTCTGGACAGAAAGAACAGCTGGTTAACACCTGGGAGGTGAGAAGGGAGAGGCAGGGATTATGATATCAGGAACCAGGAAGGGAGACAAGCTGTTCATGACGAATAAAAGAGTTAAAGTGTACTGAAGGGATATATGCAGGTAAGGATGGGTAGGAACCAGAAGATCAGAGCAGATGGGTTTAAAAAGAAACAGGAAAAAAAAAATGGTCAAGACAGGAATTGGAATGGAGGTAGAGAAAGATAACAAGGATGTTGATGGCATTTGTGGAAAGAAGAGTGTACAAGCAATACAGGGAGAGCAATGGACATGATGAGCGTAAGGAAAAGGGGAACAGCCACTACCGTATAGTTTCTTTAGAAACCTGGAGTTGAACCCAGGAAGCATGAGGCTCTACGTTCTTCTGCTGTAAGCTTATAGCTCTTAAATGTACTGGCAAAACTTGTCCTGTCTTTCTTTAGTAACTTCATGTAGAAGAGAATGGTGCTCTGACTAGTTATAAGCTTACACCGAGTGCTGGACGTCTGTGCTGTTAATGATTGCAGTTGTGCATCTGCAGTACTTGACACAAAGGAGAAATTCCATCCTCTTTTTTTTTTTTTTGGATAGCATTCTCTTTTTGTGTGAGCTTTGTACAGTTTGAAAAGCCAAAGACCCCGAAGGTAGAAAATGCCAGAATTAAAATACCCATGCAGGAATAATCTAGCTCATTTTTATGTGTGTGTGTTAGACATACACATTAATCTTTTAATTAAGTGTTTACTTAGTTTTCCAAATTAAGCTAAGTAGATTTAAAGGTGGTTTATTTTGATTTAAGTACGTTTACCTGTGTCGGGTTTAGATTTGGAGCCTGATTAAATGACTTAGCAGCCAATTTGCTAAAATGTTTTTATCTTGGATATAGAACTTACATGTAAAGGAAATACATATTATGAACTTCTGTGTATATAATCATGGAAGAAAGTTTGTTTTGTAGTTATTTGAAGCCCGCCGTCCCCTGAGTGAGGCTTTCTTGAATAAACCCATTTTTTCTAGTCCTGGCAGGTTGCCCACCATAGCTCAAACTCCGCTTCTTGTTCAGGAATTTTATTTCACCATTTCATATTTTATGCTTTTGCCACCCTGTGGCTACACCTTTTTCAAATGCTCTTTCTATGTTTCCTACAGAGCTCAGAATGTTTTGAAACTGGCTACTGAGATACTACCTGCTATTTCCAAGTTAAAACTTTTAAAAGCAAAGGAACAACAACAACAAAAAATTCTGTTGCTTTCTATCATCATATAAATTAAATTCAAATTCTTGTTTTTTTCCGTAAATTGTATTTTGTAGTCACACAAACTGTCACCTTTTTCCATAACATCTTTTTCTAGTTTCTTTAGTGCCTCTATATACAAAGCAAGCAGATATTCAGATAATAAGGGCTAGTGATTCCTACACTGTTACAAAGTTATATTTTGATTACCTCAAGATAAATACAGAAGTTTGAACATAATGTAGAAAACCTTAAATACACCAGTCTGTAAAACTTTTGTTGTAATAATTAAACACAAATGTTATCTTTATGTGTAAGTGGACTTGCTTCCATTACCATCCATAAAATACAAGTAATTTTATGCACTGTTGATTCCAAAGACAAGCACATGAATGACAGAAGAACCTTCAGTTCTGGCACACATGACAATTTAATCATATCTTAATGTATTGTGATTAAATCTGTCATTTTTATTTTATTTTGTTCTACAGTTGTGTTAGCATTCTTATTCTTGATTTTTGGCCAGTCTTCTCATGCAGCCAACTTTTCTTCCCCTGAGTTTCTGACTCAAATAATATTGGACAATTTGATAATTGGGTTATTGGTTTCCCCTTCCTTTTGAGGTGTAAATTCTTTGTCTGATTTCATAGCAACAAAATTCCATTTAATAATAAATTAACTAATAGTACTTTCCGGTTTTTTTTTTGTTAGAAATACATACAAGCTAAACACATGTGTGTCTTCTGATTCTCAAATTGCCTCTGTTTTTCCCCACAGAAACTAGTAAAGTGGACTATGTCCTTTTCCAAGCTGCTACAGCGATAATGGAAGCAGTTGTAAGAGAATGGATTCTCTTGGAAAAAACTAGCATCGAGTCACTGCGAACATTCCTTCTAACCTATGTCTTACAAAGGCCTAAGTAAGTATAGAAAAAACATCTCTGAACATGTAGGATTCTGCATAAAGTCTGGGTTATCCTGTTGTTTCCAAGGGTAGCAGTGGAAGACCATTTCAACAATAATTTGTCTTCCATTCTTAACACTTAGTTGACTTCCGTAGAGTTGTCAGCTTTCCCTTATGAATTCACACAAAATGTTTGAAAAAGAAATTAGTTTAAAATTTTATTGATCGTTGATGTTCAAAATTATTTGCAAACGTATTTTTGCAATGTTGTTTACAGCCTTCAAAAGTATGTTCGGGAGCAGATTCTATTAGCAGTAGCGGTGATAGTGAAACGGGGATCATTAGACAAATCAATCGACTGCAAAAGCATTTTTCATGAAGTCAGCCAGTTGATCAGCAGCGGTAACCCCACTGTGGTAAGTATTTTGTTTTCTTCTTCAAAATTTAAGCAATCTGTATCAGCAGCATAAGCTATATACTTAGTGGCTATAAAATCTTGTATACTTTTCTTATCTAAAAATAAAAATTAGTAATTAAGTTTATAGCTATTCAAGCAATCATTTACCAAGTTGGAGATTTTTGAATAAGAATATTTTGGGACTAGTAGTAGTATGTGTAGTTCTTTGGTACACAATTACACCATATTTCTTAGGGAATAGGTTTCTCAATACCGGCTTTAACTGTCACTAATGTGATGGTTTGTTTTTTTTTTTTTTTCTGTTTCTCTGGGTTTCTTTAGTAAAACAGCATGATCTAAAATGAATTTTCCAATAGCTGGCCGGTTCTCTACTCACTCTGTTTCCCTTCCATCTGTGCAGTGCTGTACCCTCCTGTGGCTCAGCTGTTGGAATAGGCTACCCAGCAAGAGGCATAGGTCTCTGCTGTTCTCTGAGAGATGGGTAGGTGAAGAGAAAGGGGTGTGAGGAAGTAAAACTGGAATGGAAATACAAAACTTACTCTAGATTTAATGTCATACTACTAGGGGTAAGTGTTACCTTCCATACTGAGCTCAAAGTGGAAACAAGGTGTCCAATATCTATCTATGCATTTAGCAAAATTCCGTTTGCTATGCCAGGAGATAAGTTTAGAATAGGTCATAATAGAGGCATGTAACTAGAGATTAAAGAGAGGTGATTTTTCTCCTACCAAATGCAAATCGAAGATTATGTAGATTCCATGCTGAAATTTTTAACTGAAGCTTTTCTCAAACAAAACAAACCTTGAGGGAATGGACTCCTAACATTGCTGAGCATTTAGAGCAGCAGTTGTACTAGATGTGAGTGGCAAATGTTTAACTCTGAAAATTCGATCAAAATGTACTAGAAGTAATGCAGCTCATGTCATGGTCCTAAAAATAGTGTGTCACCTCTGAGCACAAGTGATATCCCCCCAGGGAATGGAAATTTCGGTTACACTTCTAAACCTTAATTTCACTGTTATTTGGCTTAAGGAGAATATTTCGGCCTTTTTGGTTGTGCATAATTTGGATAGAAATGGGTATTTGTTTAGGAGAACAATGTGAAGTTCATGCTTTTTTCTGGGGAACATAGCCTTGTTATTAAAATGGAGTTACAACTGAGTTTTTCAAGTTTTTTGCAAGCTGGTGTGTCTGCTTATGTAGTTTATATGATCTTTCCATAAAGATACAAAAGTGGAGTAAATAGAAACCTGGATGTTGACAGAGAAGTCCTCTCTGAACTAACTCTTGCACAGTCCAACTTCTACGGTTGTATTCTGTGCATGCACTAGTATACAGACATGCTACACTGAACACAGCATACAGCAAGCTAAGACTGCCAGCTTAAGTATATCACCCTGGGCTTGCTGCAGAACAGAGCGCGTCGCAGAGGAGCCCTGGCTGGGGGAAGGGACAATATTTCATTCTCCTCTTTTCTGAGTTTCGCTTACTGCCACCATACAGAGACCAAGTTTGGCTCAGCTTTTAATTTCCCTTTATCTACCCCTCTTCATAAGTATTACTTTCTGCATAGTTTTTCCAAAGTATTTGTGCTCAGGTGTTAAGAAGGGTATTTAAAACATCTTTAGTATATAAAGATGTTTTCTATTCCGGTATGCTAATACAATGTACTAGTAAAAAAACGGCACGTGATGCTGCTGGAACATCTTTTCTGTAAGGCGTGGTATATCTTTGTTAGTCTTTGGAAGGCTGGTTATAAACACATGCTCCCATGGGTGTATGAGTTTTTATATTATAAAATAGTTCTCATTCATAAAAATGTTCTTGTAATCTTCTGAGACTTTGCTGCAAGAGAAACTCTGGTACTGGCACAGCTTCATGTGACCCAGGATTTGGCATGCACAATAATAAGCAGTAATAAAATTGTGTGTTACCACAGTACCTGCCACAAACTGAGCTCTGAGTGGATTCAGGGCATGCCTCTTGTATAAATATATAATAACTTTGAAAGGTTGTATGAAATAATTAATACAATTAGTTACTTATCTTTTCAAATATGGGTGGGTGTTTTTACTAGTGTCTCTGTAGTCTTCAGCCATGCCCATCAGGTGGTGTGGAACCACGGTGGTGCAGCTGCCTTGCTGCCGTGTGCCGTCTCAGCAAAGGGCGCTTCAGGGTATGGTATGAAGCTAAGGGAGTGATACTGCTTTCAAGATCCACATTGTGCTGTCAGGACAGTGCCATGCAGTGTCACAGGTGTTTCTGCACTTCACTGGAGAGGTGTTTATATTAGCTATTTATAAAAACACACTTCCACCCAAGTCAGGGAAGAGGCTAGGATATGGGTGTTGGGAAAGATCAGCAGATGTTTTCCAGCCCTCTGTGCCTCCCTGACTCCTTCCACTTTTTTAACATGTCTTTCCTGTGATGTGATGTGCACTCTTGCCTCCAGCCTTGTACACTCAAGTTTCAGCAGTCTGTCACACCTTTGTGACTCCCAATTCTCTATTGAGTCTCTCGGTCCCTTTCTGTATCCTTCCCAGACTTCTGCTCCGTGTTTCCTCTGACCTACTGCCCACGCATTTGTGTCTTCCTACCTGAGGTTCACTCCAGCAGATGAGAAATAACATATGGAGTCAGCAGCAGGTCACTTCATATTTAAAAATGTTTTAACATCTCAATCATGGCTCTTGGTTATTGATAATGGCTTTCTACAGCAGTTTGTAATTGAGAGAAAGTCCTTTTTAAAAAAGCGAAGTGGTCTCTTGCCTGCTTTCCGCATGCTTTCTCCTCTCTGCTGTCTCTGAAGCTTCCTGGCCCTTCTTTATCTTACAAGAATAAAGTAGGTACTTAATCTTTTCTGTTCCCTGCAACCCTCCACCCAGTTCCTGTCAGACATCGGTACTAGTTTTGTGTGTGTTATGCTCATGCTCCTTAAAATCTTTGGGACTTTTCAGTAACATATTGTCAGGGTCAAGTCCTGAAGGTTGGTGTAATGAGGAGAACAGTGAATGTAGATGGTACTGTCTTTTGCATGTGTCCTTTTGCAGGATTTGATATGCTTAAGATACTAACTTCTCAAGTATTAGTTAAGTATCTTTAGAAATGGATGTATTTTGAGGATGGAACTTGAAGGTATGTTGAGTAATGCTGTGGCAAACTGACATGGGAACAAGACTGATGGATGAACTGTTGAGAATGAAAAACTGTAAAGGAGATTAGGAGGAAGAGGAGAGGAATAGTGATGAGAGGAAGAAAGTGGGCAGGAGATGAAAAAGATGGCTTTAGTATTGAGTAATCTCTTAACAGTGGAACACAGTGTATGTGTTAAGGAAATAACGGGGCACTAAGGAGAGGTGGGATGGGATGGGAAGGATGCATGGTTAGAACCAGGGTTTGAACCTGGAGCGCTGGCTCCTGCTGCCGCTTCTCTGCTGTACGGACCTTTATGAATCTTGTGGAAGAAACCCCTGTCTGAGAAGGGAAAGCAAACTGTAGAGGGTCTGGCTGCCTATTAATTTATAAATGAGTTTAGGTAGTAATATTCTGGGAGGACAAGGATTGGCTTTGGAGTTTCTGGTTTTGTTTTTACTGGCTCCTCCTGTAACATAGATGCAAGCCATCCTTCTGCTCCTGAAGGAGAGTCTGTAGTCTCCCTCCAATAGCAATTTCAGGATCCTTTTTCAAAATCTTCATCTCTGGGGGACAGAGCTTCTGGCAGTAGACACAGTATCATGGGCCAATCTTAAAATGCTAAATACATGTTCTCTATCACTGATTTCAAGATTTTAGAGAATTGTGTGGGCCAAGTTCTTCTCAACTATAAATGCCTTCAATTTCTTGTCCTTTTCTTTTTGTGTTAGAATATTCTGCTTTTGCATAGCTGAAGGATTTCATTTGTCCTTCATCCCTGACAGAAGGACAGGAATCCTGAGAGCTGAGGTGACTGATTCCCAGGAGGAGGAACTGGTCAGCATGTGAACACAATCAGATGGACTTTGTTTAAAACTGGACTAGGATATGGGTCACACCTCGATTTCTTCCAGAATATGGGTAGGCAGATGCAGAGGGGTCCAACTGCTGTAGGCCTGACACGGGACTGGGAAGCAACAGAAGCTGTATTTTTTAAGATCTACAACGCATACAGTAGAATGTATTCTAATATAAAGCTCTGTACCTGAAGCCTAAATTTTTCTGTATATGCAAGAAGACTTGACAAGACTTACTGGAAGAGCTCTGGGATCATAACAGTTCCTTCTCTCTTAAAACCTTTAAATCTGTTGGTCTGTTTCCCAGTGTTCATGGTTGGGCTAGAGAGGAGATTCAGATGCTTCAGGTTACCTAAACTGCTGAGGAATGTGCTGTGGATGGATCTCATGTGAACAGTGGGAAATACTAATAAGCAGAACTCTAGGCATTCATCTTAACTGAAATTAATCTGTCAATAATAATGGCTGCATAGATAACTAGTTACATTTATTTAGCATTTATGGTTCTTATTTCTATTCTTTAAGAGGAATTTTACTTCTGGATCCTTGTCTAGCTGTTATTGTCTCATGTGGTAGGGTAGGAGTTGGAGAGCCTCTTGTGACTTTCACATTTTGACAATAACGTATGTATTATTTTCCCCTCTCTACCCTCAGCTGTATCTTCTGGTCTAATGAAATTATTACCTTGTCCTATGAACCTTACTACCCTTGAGACATGTTGAGTATAAAAACCAGATGGTAAACCAGGATATTTAAGCTGTTTCCTTCATGCTGACAAGTGCTCTATAAAGGCTTAGGTTAGTGTGTTAAAGATTGGTTTGGGACTCTTAGGGATCCAGAAACTACTCCAAATACGAGGTTAAAACTCGGTAATAGAAATGTAAGAGAACTTTAAAACATAAGTATTTTTTTAGTAGTTGTATTAACCAGGGTGCCTTTTAAAGTTTTCCGATTTTTCTTTTGAAAGAGAGCCTCCTTTACTGGAGATGCAGTACAGCAAGACTCCAGCTTAGTTGCTTAATGACTTTAATATTAGAAATTGATAGCTCCCAGTATTATCGCTTACAATAGAGCTACAGTTTCAAAGACAGGGCTGGGAAGTGAGGAGACGCATTCCAGAGGAGAAATGTGTGCCTCCTGTTCTATGTATGGCATCCAGGACTTCATTTCCTCAATTCTCCTGTCTCATGAGATGTGCAGGTGTGGAGGCCCTCACCTGTAGATCTCGGAGACTCACTGGGAAGGAAGAAATTATGCCTTTCCATGTGTCACCCTGTATTTCTTTTATTGCTGTGGTGACGCACAAATAAACAGGCTTATGGGGAAAAGCCTCTTTAAGAAGTTTATTGACCCTAGCTGCTCGGTCTGTAGTCCCTCTTCCTCTCAGAGGTACTGCCCTTCTGAATATATACGTTCAGTAATTAACTGGATCTGTGTGGGAGTCTACTTAAAAACAACCAGCCTTCTCCCTCCTAACCTTCCCCACCACCACCACCCCTTTAAGCAGATCTGCTGTGGAGCACAGCCATGTAACGCAGCTCATTTGGCATATCTGACAGTATGGCAAGCAGAGGCAGGCAAGAAGGGCCAGGAATGAGTACTGGGAAAAGTGTGGGGAGAGGGGACACCTGCCCACCAAAAGAGCACTTGCCAGGATGACGTATATTTAAAGCTGGGTGATACTGATGCAGCGAGCTGCATGGCTAGTTTTACTATTCATTATTTTGAATTTAATTGAAAGTCTTGGATTTGTTCGTGCAACTACTGTAGGAGTGAAGATTTGACTGGTGCCTTTCAGACAAGAACCCAGAGAAGGCTGTTACCTCTAGATAAATGGTTTTCAGACCTCCACTTTTTTTGATGAGATTACTTTTTTTTTTCCTCCTCCTGATTTCTGCTTCACAACTTCGCCTGTCCCCAGAGAAACAAAGAAAAGCATGTTTTGCACCCTAAGCTCCAGCAAACTCTGCCTGGACCTCTTCCATTATTAGTAGAGGCTGCTACTTCCCCTCTCTCTTTGGCCAAAGCCTGCATGCTTGACATGCCACAAGATCATCTTCCTGTGGCCCCCAGTGATTTGCAGAGGAATTGGTTTTCTCTTTCTCAGCTCAACCTTGGGGGTTTCCCTTGCTTGGTTTGCCTGGTTCCCCCCAAGGAGGGGAAGCAGGGTCTCACCCGTTGTGCCACTGTAGGTGTGGTGTGTTAACCTGGTGCTGTTTGTCTGTCTTTGCATGGTGACAGAGGGGGAATGGGAGGAAAGGGATGCGTTGCCCAGTCAGTCCCTTACTGCTGACAGCACAAAACTGCAGCTGTGGGTCCTATTCCTATCATCCTGTCCCTGCTCTACAACTTTTTTTCCACCAGTTGGCTCATTTGGGATGGAACAAACAGATAAAATCCAGTGGGTTCTTCCTGGTGCTTGCTTATATTTCTTCAGAATATGTGCTGGTTTTCTTTGGTTGGGAACTACTACTTCAACTCCTGGGTTCTCCCTCCCATTGCAATACTCACACGTTGAAAAGCTGGAGTGGCCCCAGTTACTCTGTGTACCTAATGGTATTTCTTTTGGTCCCGTGGCCATCCTGTTAACCTTTCCATTTGGAGTTGCAGCTTACATTCTGGGGATTTAGATACTCTGAAAATGTTAGCAAATACAGCTGTGCTTATTCAAGGAAGTTAAGGAAGAAGTATATTACCGCCTTTATAAAGGAAGCCTTGCTTTAAACAATTTATTTGGTGAAATTGCTTTTGACACATTCTCACTGCAGAATTTTATTACCTAGGAGCAGCACAGCAAATTCTACCTCTGATAGATTTACTCTTTGATTCTTCCTGCTTTTGTGCAAGTTAAAATTAGTTGGTTTTGGGATATTATTAAATGCTTCTTGTGGCTTCCCTTTGGTTTTAGTAACAGAGTTTACATTATATGGATGGAGACAAAAAGTCCTCTAAATGCATATTCAGGCTGGCAGAGATCTAACATAACAGGGTAGATGTTATGATTTGCTCTGTTCAGGTGAGACCTTTGTTCTTTTAAATATACTTACTCATTTTCCTGTAGGTATAAATGATACTTGCAGAAGGCAGGGGCTTGCTTGATTGTTTTGGTTTTGTAGTAAAATGAATGATTTAATCGAGCCTCTGACAACCTAGCTGTATCTCTGCTCTGAATTTCAGAACAGAGGAAACACTTTTGGTGTAGTTCATTCTGCTTTGTCTGTTGGCTTTTCTGCCTTGGAGCTGGTGTACCACATGTCTATTTTTTCCTAAGCTGTATTTGAACTCTTCTTCCTTTCAGATGCTTTGTAACCTAACTACCCTCAAATGAAGCAGTTCACTTATTCCATGGGCAGTCCAGGCACAAGTGTGAAATCCCTTCAAACATTATGGCTTTAACTTTTGTTATAGGGGACATTCCATTGGGAGGAATAAGTTGCATTTACCTTTTGCATCTGAGTTTTATGAATTATATATGTGGTGTTTACTGTTAAAATGGCGCATGGTCTTTCTGTAGTGTCTGTGTTTTATTAGAATAATTTAAAAAGAAAACCACTAAAACGATACTACTGGGTGTCTGATTGCCAAGTTAATCTCTTATCACAAGTCCCATTGATCTTCTGTTTGAGCAGCTGAGAGTCTATTTTATGTATAGCGATCTTTCATGAAGTTTATTCCTGGTAATAAAGCTAACTGGGGTGAGTGCCAAGCTATTCTCAGAGGCAGTCCGCTCTCAACAAGAGAAGTATTTTATTTTGTTAGATGGGGTTATTGTTTGGGTATGTACTTGTGGCAGAACTAGTGAAATTGCTAGCGAGTGAGTCAAACTAGGTTCAGAGGTGTACTTTTACTGGTATGAAGTTAATGGCATTACTGCACAATAGACATTCAGATCTGACTTTTAATATGATGCCCAGAATCACATGCATTTTCTACTTATTACTGTATGGTATTATTAAGTTGGATTGTTAATGTCTCCTGTGGCATGGCAAAAACTTTAAAAAAAACCACACTACAAAACAACAAAAAAAACCCTCCACCCTAGAACTTTACATGTATTAAGTGCATTCAATTTTATTATGTATAAGAGGAAGTAATTTTATTTCACAGAGCACAACTGTATTGGTTTATCTAAAATTTATGTTGTTTTTTCAGATTTTTGAAATCTTCTAATAGCCTGCATTTGTGTTGAGGTACTTAAAGTGTATTCATGCCAAACATACATGTAAATTAAAAAAAAGTATTTCAAAATATTAGTAGTTAACTTTCAGTAAAGTTACTTTTCATAAAGTAAAATTTTACTTTTAGTACAGTTTACTTAAGCTTTATTCCAGAGTTTCTGAAGCATTACTGTGTATTCAGAAGAGTTCAATAGATGGCAGGGCACATGTTCTTTTATGCTAATTATTTTGTTAATATTAATATGAAAATGGCAATCTTACTGATATGCACAACAATCTATATAAATTCCTATAGTCTTATGGCAGTTTTGGGAAGCAGTGGTGGTTTTGTGTGCAGCTCTATGCAAATGCTTGACATTCTAAGGATGTGTTACAGGTCTTGATCTGTTCCTCTGCTTTTGTCTGTAAGCTAAACTCCTGGGGATTGGCATCTACCTTCTAGGAAATGAATCTCAAGCAATCTCCTCTCAGCCTGTTGTTGCAGTAAATTTTAAATTGCTGGCCAGTATCTTATCTTTGGTCTTCTCCTGCTCTGGTGACCTGGATATACAGGTGTACTTATAATTCTTCATGGATGCAAGGGGTAAGCGCAGATGCAGAGAGTGACAGGAGGGCATGGACGTGCCTGTAGTGCACACAGCGCCCTTGGGATGGTGAGGGAATGGGGCAGGATTTGCACCCCAGGTATCAAAATACCAAGGTGAAGGAGTTGGCGGGATGCTGGGAATGCAGTGGGAGGGAGGAAAGCAGAGGGATGCAGTGGGCCCTGGTGTTCGCTGTGCACTAGGCTGCTGGAGGGAATAAAGTGTGTACATCTCTAGTAACGTCACGCTTCTTTCATGCTCAAAGCAGGTACTGATGTCAGAACTACCTGAAATAGCTCTTACTGAAATCAGGGGGGCAGGTCACTGCTCAAGCTGCTTTATCAGGCTCTTAGCAGATTCAGTCAGCCTAGCTGCATCCATTGCTCTTTACATATTTGAAGAGATTTCTATACCATCAATCACAAAATTTAACCTTCCTTTAAAATTTCTCCTTGAAATCAGGAGAAAAGCACACAAAAAAATCTGGGACATACTTTTATCATGCAATAGCACATTACTATCCAAACAGAAAGGATGAATTATTATATACCATATAAGCAAACTAGAGAAAATGGAAGGAGAAAATGTCTATTATTTCAGCTAATATTAACTATTTGTAATCATGGTGGGAACAAACATTTTTTTCCTATTGCTCCTTACCTGTTGTTCGAACTTACTGATTTGTTTTCCAAGAATTGACAACCAACTGCAAGTGATGGGTAGTCTGCATCACTGCCCTGCTTGCCCTGTGGTGGTCTGGGTGGTGGCTGGTGTGAAGATCTTTGCATGATAAAGCAGAAGCAGCTTAGCTTTAGCCAGGCTGTTGTACTATTGTAATCATTAATACCACATGGTACGTTATAGAGCATCAAACTGTACAGATTTGTAATTGCAACTAATGATGTCCTTACGTCACGGCTTCTCTGAGCTGAAAAGTATCACCGTGTCAGTAATTCAGGCATAAAATAAAAGCCTGCATTTAAAGTATTTAGCCTTGTGAGACTTCTGCATCTCCTTGCACATAATGAAATTGGGCAGTGTTCTCTGGCAACTTTGCATTATTCCTTTAAAAACATGTATTCTTATCTGAAGCATTGTTCTAGAGCCAAACTTCAGGTTCGGGTTTTTTTGTTTGTTTTTTTTTTTTTTTTTTTTTTTTTAGTTTGGGTTCCCCCCCCCCCCCCGGTTAATTCTTTTCATATGGAACTTTTAATGTTGGATTTAAAACTCAGTGTTAGCCTACACTGATTTTTTTTTTTTTTTTTTAATATTGGATCAAATCTGGATTTCCTCTAAATAGAAGTTATTTATTCTGTAAATAGCTTACACAGAAATTTGGAAATAAAATACTGAAATGTTTGAGCTAATTAGAAATATTTCTAAGTCTGGTATAGAACTGGCAAAATTGCACTTTGCTGGAGTAGTTCAAAGTGTGGTGATGTTTTTCACTGGCTAAACGTTGCTTTTATCATTTGTTATGTGTGACAGTGGTGACTGTAGATGAGAAGCAGTCCACTTGACATAAATAGTTATTTCTTTAAAATGGGAAAGCTTGGATTTAGCAACTGATCAGCAATATGCTGGTCCACTGTACAGCTTTATTATATAGTAGAAGAGAAAACCCCTACATTATCATGAAGCCACTATGTTAGATCTGTCTGGGACTTATTTAGCAAGTAAGAATGTTAATTTAGTGTATACTGGCTAAGATAACTAGTTGTCTGGGGGGTCAAGGTACTGACTTCAGAGGCATTTCTGAACAAAGATGTTGCAGTTGGTGGGTGGATGGCACTGGTCTCAGCTGTTGTATGAGCTTGCATAAATAGTATCATCTCCACTTTAATCTTTCGGGTGTTCAGAGGTAGTGTGCATATTTCTGTTTAACCCCTGGACACTTGCTGGCATGCATGACCCTTTAACAATTCCTATCCCTCTGTCCATCCCTGGCACCTTGGCTCCAAACAGTCTGGGAGGATAGCCAGTAATTTTGAAGTTTTTTGTTAAGAACATCTCTTCAACAAAAAGTGTTTTCATTTTGTTGGTATACAGTTTCTATTGTGCTTGTTACAGTAGTGTATGGCACACTTCTGAAGTACTTCTTGCATCTCCATTGTACAATATTTACTCCCCTTTGTATGTAATGATCAGTTAAAAAAATATGTTAAAACTGGTGTTGACGGTTACTGGACTTTGGCATCAGGAAAAAAAGCTTTTTTTTATTTCAAAAAACAGCAACAAAGGCTGGAGCAGTGTGTTTCATAAAGGAAAGTTGGCTTTTAAGTTGTGTTTTAGGATAACCATTTGATTTACCTTACCTTAAATTTTGAGAATTAAAAAGATACTTAAACCTTCAGTCTTCGTGGATCTGTTTCTCCAAAATTAACATGCCTTTTCTCACCGATTTTTATATCGCTTCAGAGACATTGTCCTAATAGAGTAGTTTTAAAGGTTCTTTCTGAGGCTTGGGGATGTTGTGCTTTGGAGAAGTATCCAAAAGCTTTCAAGCATCAGGGCTTTCTGTGTATTTCTCTCCTTTTTTTTGATGGGGGGAGAGGGAAAAGATGTAGTAGACGGTGTATTGCAGGTGGTGTTTTTGACTAGCTTTTATCACTTTTGGTGGTATAAATTTAATCATGATCAAACACCAACACGGTAAGTGTAGCAAATGCAAAGAAGGGCCAAAACAAACTTCAGAGTGACCTGAACTATTAGATCAATAGAAACAAGTGGAAACTGAATCTTCCCTGAAACTAATACCTGTAAAGCCCTGTGCACAGGGAGAGAAAGTAAACAGCAAGGCTGGGAAATGGATTGCAATGAGTTTGTTTCCATTTTGTAGTGATGATTGCACAGGTGCTGCTTTTATATTGCTCAAATACTTGAATTTCTTTTGTAAGGATGGAGCCTGGATGATCCCAGAGGTGGTTCACCCAAGGATCTATACTGAACTCCTGAAAGTTTGAGTTGTTCTAGTTTGTGTTAGAAGAAACTGAAGTAATAGTCATAGAAATATGCTGATAAAATAATTTAAGGACAATGTAGGTGATATTACGTTATTGGACATCTTTTAGTTATATTATTCCCCCTTATTTTTTTTGTAGCAAACTTTGGCCTGTTCCATTTTAACGGCGTTGTTGAGCGAGTTCTCAAGTTCAAGTAAAACCAGCAACATTGGACTAAGCATGGAGTTCCATGGTAACTGTAAACGTATATTTCAGGTAAACTAGTTCTGTATCAATATATGCTACCTGTCTTTCTAAAATTTAAACATTGAAAAGCAGAACTACTTTCTTGTGCCAGGTGCATTCAGGTACAGTGTGTGCCGAACAGCATTTAATAGGACAAATACTATATTATAAATGCAGATACTGGCTATTTTAGGGAAGTTGATAATGTATTTTTTAAAAACTTGTATCAAAAAGTACAATCCCTCTTTGCCCATTTTATGAATGTAGATCTTACATACATCTGCAGATCTTTATGTGGTTGGACTCTTTAATTCCTTGGCTACCAATTGCAAACAAAACGAACACTCTGTGGAACAATGATAGTCTTAAATATAGCTTTGGTTTAAAGCCAAGGAGAGCTATGTATTTAAAAATATTATTGCAGATGGTGTAGTCTGGTTGTCTCAGATGTATTGTTTGGCCAGGCAGAAATGTTTTTGTGAAGGCATTGCTTTAAACTGACTGTTGTGGAACAATTTACCAACTTTTTTTCATGCCAAAGACCAACCCTCTCCTCCACCAGTTATTAAAAACGTATTGTTAAGTCTTTCTTTCAATGACTAGCATTTATGAGAGGATTTTTTTTCTTATTCTTTACAAACTCAATCTATTAATTTTGGCAAAAGAGTGGGGGGGTTCTGACTGACAACTTCAGAATATTTTCTGTATTTTAATGAAAAATAGGGTGAAAACAGAAAATTCTTTTCTCTTTAGAAAAGTATTTCTTTTTAATCAACATTTTAATTAATGACTGAGAGACTCTATTAATATATTGTGTTCGTCCTGACTATAGGAGGACGATCTGCGGCAGATCTTCATGCTCACAGTAGAGGTACTTCAGGAATTCAGCAGACGTGAAAACCTCAATGCTCAGATGTCTTCAGTGTTTCAGCGTTATCTTGCACTAGCCAATCAGGTCTTAAGCTGGAACTTCCTTCCTCCAAATTATATCCTTTTAATGTCAGGCCCTTTATTTTAGCTGACTTGGGTCACCTCTACCAGGTGATAAGTAAAGTCTTTGTGAGGAGAGAAAAATGTAAAACTTAAGCCTTGTATTTAGTCCTTGATTTATGTTTTCTTCCATTAGTGCTCTTGGTCACCCCCGTGCTTGCTAACAGATGCTTACATACACAAGCTGCTGTTGTTCTTCATTAAAGCTTTAAAGTGTTTTATATAAAAGGCAAAACTGGGGGCTGCTCTGCTGAACTAGTTACGGGTTGATGGTCTGTCTGGTTGGTGCAGGGGAGAGGAAAAGTGTAATATGCTGCTTTAGTGCAGAACCAAATGGTAAACAGGTCTAAGCTCTGTTGAATTTTTATGCAGAGATCTGATCTGTCCTACTTTTCTCCCTCAGAGAAGAGGAGGGGGCAGGTAAATGCCCCATCATGTAGGAATGTGCTTGCTCAACCAACTCCCCATAAAAGAGCATGGTCGTAGAACATGTATGTAATAGGTTCTCTTTGGTCTGAAGAAAAAGTATTTGCTAGCTGAGATAAGAAATGGCATCTCCTTTTTTTGGCAATACACAGGTGCCATTGCTTCCATTTTGACATCTTTGTGATGTGTGCTGATTATGAAAGTCCAGAGAAAGGTGGAGATGGAAAGTAGAGGAGGAAATGGGAATCAGAAAGAGTCTTAGTGAGGAAGAGAAGAAAAAACATACAAAAATGCTCAGCCCAAAAAATTGGCTAGAAGAATACTGTAGAAATAATCAATCACATTCTCTATTTAATAGAGGGTTAAGACAGCACTTGCAGTAAAATATTACAATACCTCTTTTAATAGCTAGACTGTCTTTAAGATGCTCAGCAAACTTTCCAAGAGCCAAATTTTTAAGCTGGTTTTATAAACTTTTTTCTGAAAACCTTTTAAAATTGCTACTAAGTTATACATACTGCAGGAATCTGGATGTTGCCTTCAAATCCACTGTAAAGGATTTTATTTGCTTTTCTGGTTTGACGGTCAGAAGGCAGTATCTGTGTGTTTCTGTTGTCTTTGATTCTGTTCATTATGCAGTGGGCAGCAAAAGTGAAATTTATTTGAAACTGGATATTCCTTGGTTCACATCTGTAAAACAGAATACCAGTTATATTGTCTTTATGGAAGGTGCCACGGATTAAGAGTAAATATCCCACTCCTATTAATCACCAAAGTGATTTGGCAGGAGTCCAGAGGGGAATTTAGTGCATGTGCTTACAAGACTGAGACTGGAGTTAAATTATTGCATCTTACAAAATTTCTTGGAAGAGGATTTGGGATTTGTAAGAATTCAAATAATGTGTGAACACTTTTTTTTTTTTTAGCTGTAATCTTAAATAGAAAGGAAATGCTCTTGTGTTGTGCAGTGGTGGGTAGAGGTGGTTCCCTCTGAATTTTAGTCTTGCTCTGTGCAAACCTCTGACGTAGTCCCAAATACTGCTGCTGTTACAGTTTGAAAGTGAAGGCTCTAGTTCTACCTGAGCACTTGATCCTAGGCTAAGGTTTGCAGTGGTGGAGCTAGATATATACAAGCAAGATGTGAAGCCTTGGGAGTTCCAACGTTCATTTATAACTCTATATAATATGAAGTGATTTAGTCTATAGGTGCTAGTAAGTAAGTGTTAATTGAAATAGCTAAGCAAGCCATACTGCTGCTTAAGGTTAACAGTGTTTCCTGCTACTTGGCCTACTTGAGATATTACAGCTGTTAAACAAATTCTGGCCACTTCTGGAGATCAGATGGATCTTTAGTCTGAACCACCACAAGTGCTCTTACATGGCTTTATTTCAAATCTTTTCATAACTTCTGCTCCACTTGATACCATCTTTTTGTTTTCTACCATTGGACATTTCATTTAGCTGTAAGAATTACGGCACCAGCTTGGGTCTCCCTCGTCTGTGTATAGAATCATAGAATCATAGAATCATTGAGGTTGGAAAAGACCTAAGATCATCGAGTCCAACCATCGACCCAACACCACCATGCCCACTAAACCATGTCCCTAAGCGCCTCATCTACACGTCTTTTAAATACCTCCAGGGATGGTGACTCCACCACTTCCCTGGGCAGCCTGTTCCAATGTTTCACCACTCTTTCAGTAAAGAAATTTTTCCTTACATCCAATCTAAACCTCCCCTGCCGCAACTTGAGGCCATTTCCTCTCGTCCTATCGCTTGTTACTTTGGAGAAAAGACCAACACCCACCTCGCTACAACCTCCTTTCAGGTAGTTGTAGAGAGCGATGAGGTCTCCCCTCAGCCTCCTTTTCTCCAGGCTAAACAGTCCCAGTTCCCTCAGCCGCTCCTCATAAGACTTGTTCTCCAGACCCCTCACCAGCCTCGTTGCCCTTCTCTGGACACACTCCAGCACCTCAACGTCCTTCTTGTAGTGAGGGGCCCAAAACTGAACACAGGATTCGAGGTGCGGCCTCACCAGTGCCGAGTACAGGGGCACGATCACTTCCCTGCTCCTGCTGGCCACACTATTTCTGATACAGGCCAGGATGCCATTGGCCTTCTTGGCCGCCTGGGCACACTGCCGGCTCATGTTCAGCCGGCTGTCGACCAGCACCCCCAGGTCCTTCTCTGCTGGGCAGCTTTCCAGCCACTCTTCCCCAAGCCTGTAGCGCTGCATGGGGTTGTTGTGGCCGAAGTGCAGGACCCGGCACTTGGCCTTGTTGAACCTCATACAGTTGGCCTGGGCCCATGGATCCAGCCTGTCCAGGTCCCTCTGCAGAGCCTTCCTACCCTCGAGCAGATCAACACTCCCGCCCAGCTTGGTGTCGTCTGCAAACTTACTGAGGGTGCACTCAATCCCCTCATCCAGATCATCAATAAAGATATTGAACAAGACCAGCCCCAGTACTGAGCCCTGGGGAACACCGCTCGTGACCGGCCGCCAACTGGATGTAACTCCATTCACCACAACTCTCTGGGCCCGGCTGTCCAGCCAGTTTTTGACCCAGCGCAGAGTCCACCTGTCTAAGCCGTGAGCCGCCAGCTTCTCTAGGAGAATGCTGTGGGAGACAGTGTCAAAGGCCTTGCTGAAGTCCAGGTAGACCACATCCACAGCCTTTCCCTCATCCACTAGGCGGGTCACCTGGTCATAGAAGGAGATCAGGTTGGTCAGGCAGGACCTGCCTTTCATGAATCCGTGCTGGCTAGGCCTGATCCCCTGGTTGTCCCGCTCATGCCTTGTGAGCGCCCTCAAGATGAACCGCTCCATAATCTTCCCCGGCACCGAAGTCAGGCTGACAGGCCTGTAGTTCCCTGGATCCTCCTTCCGGCCCTTCTTGTGGATGGGCGTCACATTGGCAAGCCTCCAGTCATCCGGGACCTCCCCCGTTAACCAGGACTGCTGATAAATGATGGAGAGCGGCTTGGCGAGCACCTCCGCCAGCTCCCTCAGCACTCTTGGGTGGATCCCATCCGGCCCCATAGACTTGTGAGCGTCCAGGTGGCATAGCAGGTCATTGACTGCTTCCTCTTGGATTACGGGGGGTTCATCCTGCTCGCCGTCCCCGTCTTCCAGCTCTGGGGGCCGAGTACCCTGAGGATAACTGGTCTGCCTGTTAAAGACTGAGGCAAAGAAGGCATTGAGTACCTCAGCCTTTTCCTCATCCTCAGTGACAATGTTCCCCCCTGCATCCAATACAGGATGGAGATTCTCCTTGGCTCTCTTCTTGTCATTAATATATTTGTAAAAACTTTTTTTGTTGTCTTTAAGGACAGCGGCCAGATTGCATTCTAGCTGGGCTTTTGCCTTTCTCATTTCTTCTCTGCATGACCTAACGAGATCCCTGTACTCTTCTTGAGTCGCCTGCCCCTTCTTCCACAAGCGGTAAACTCTCCTTTTTTTCCTGAGTCCCAGCAAGAGCTCCCCATTCAGCCAGGCCGGTCGTCTTCCCCGCCCATTCTTCTTACGGCGTACAGGGACAGCCTGCTCCTGTGCCTTTAAGACTTCCTTCTTGAAGATCGTCCAGCCTTCCTGGACCCCTTTGCCCTTCAGGACCGTCTCCCACGGGACTCTCTCAACCAACGTCCTGAACAGGCCAAAGTCCGCCCTCCGGAAGTCCATGGTTGTGGTTTTGCTGCCCCCCCTCCTTACTTCACCAAGAAGCGAGAATTCTATCATTTCATGGTCGCTAAGCCCAAGACGTGTAGCAACCTGTTTTCACAGAAGTTGGAATGGCTTTAATCATTCTTGAGAAATGCGGGTCTTAGCTGACGAAGATTCAATAACTGTTGGGGTTTACAGCACCATGTTGATTATATTGTGGCATAAATCTCCTTCCTTAAGAAGACTGGTTTAAAAGTAACTGTTGATTGTTACCTCATGAGCAGTGAAACTTAACTTGACTGCAGTTTCTAAATAGGTAGCACATTACATAAGAATGTAAGAATTGCTGTGTTGATTGATCAGTTGGTATCCTCTTTTATTATCCTCTTTCCAAATCTTGACAGTGCCTATGCCGAAGCAATGGGCATAAGTTTAATACTCGAAGCATGGAGTAAAATGATCCACAGATCTGTCTTCTTTCCTTTAGTTGGTATTTACCCTGGTAAGATAGTATTGATTCTCAGTATTCCCTACAGCATAACAGTAATCTGCAGTATTTGTATATAATCTTTAGCAAGATTATTTTATCTTCAAAAAAAGGAATTAGGATGAATGTGCATTAACTCTACCGTGACGATCGCCAAGAGGCACATTATTTAAATCACTAAGTTGTGAGAATTACACTTCTCAAGTGTTCTTCTGCTGTTACAGGATAACTTAGTATATGTTACATTATTAAATGGACAGTGCTGGCACCAGTTATAACAGAAGAGTTGTAGTAAGTCTGTATTGTCTATTGCTAGCAAGAAGAGCTGGCATGAAAGATGCATTCTGGAATAGCCATCTCATTGGAGCAACAACAGAAGAGAGGCTGGGACCTACCTACTTTTAAGTTGGAACTCAATAATTTTTGAGTGTTGTAGAATGTAGCGCCTGCAGTAGGAAGGGCTGGGCATGATGAGCTAGGGGGCCTCCTTTCAGTCATGTACAGTTTCTTCCATTTCATTTTCTAACACACAGGCAATCATCTATTGTTATTTTTCTCTGCTACCTCAAGGTATTAGTTCACCTGGTGTTCGTGGATGCTTCAGAGGTTTTTGGCAGCACTGTTGGAAATGACAATAACATAGGATTCCTATTTTGCACTAAGAACGTATGGTAGTCTGTTGTGGCATGTTGGCTTCTGTAGTTTCTTTTTTCAGTGCTGTTACAGCACTGTTAAATATTGTTTACTTGTATGGAACTAGTTTTAACCGCACCTTTTCTTAAATGAATGTTTTGACTAATTAAGGAAGTACAGGTGATCAGTACTAAGAGGTACAGCCCTCTCCTTTACAAGAGTGCCTTCAAGGATCCCATTCCTAGTACATTATCGGTGTCCAAAGTCTCCAGTTAAGGAGCTGAATGTTGCTGGGCTTTAATGCACCTTGACATGGACATATAATATGTCCTGTGGAGTCAGGATGTAATTATAATTTATATTCTTTTACCTCCAGAGATGTCTCTCACTACTTCTTGACTTTGGGATTTATCTGTTCTTGGCAGCCACATTCTAATGGACTTGGGATGAATGTCCTCAAATGCAAAAGTTCTTAAACAGAACATAAGATTTTGTCCAGCTGTCTCCCATCTACAGAAAGGTGTTTATTATCTGTCATTAGGAGCTGTCATAGAACTACTTATCCTTTACTAATTAAGGTGCAGATTTTTACAGCTTTTTGTAAAGAGTGCTAATTGTACATGAATAAAGAAGAAATTGATCTTTAGTTCTTGTTTTGGATTTGGGTCCTCTTCTTGCTTGGAGGCAAGCTGGTGAATTTTCAAGTGAACGTAGAATAGGGGATTGGATTTAAAATACAGGTTACATAAACCTAATGGGATGCACTCCACTAATGTGCATGGTTGCTGTTCCATTGAAATTAATGGTGTGATGGCAATTGTATGAACTGACTGAAGCTTTTGTCTGATCTGAACACTTTTTTTTTTTAAGTATGCGTGTTCCTCGGCCACACAGGTAAAGGAACAAGCTCTTCATATCTCTGTTCTGAAAACGGCTTTTATACCTCAAGCCAGAATGAGATACCTTTCTGGGAGATCCTGTGAATCATAAAGCTCTGCAGACTTTCAAGATTTGAACTCGGTCCAACCCAGATTGGTAGCATCTGTTATGTGTAATGGAAGTGCGTGAAAAACACACAGAATGTTCCAGAAAACTTGAGGTTTGTTTTGAGGAATGATTCAAGCTGGCATTACTGCTGAAAAAGCATCCTGCCCTAGCACCTCCCATGAGCGTGATACTGAGCAGGGAACCGCCTGGCTGAAAACATTTTTTTAGCAGGTTGAGGTCCCCAGTTTGATTTGTTGCACAGCTACAGAAATGATTGAATCTGTACTGAGGAGCCACAACACAGATTTCCTTCAGCAGCAGGGCTGCGTTCCTTAGGTCTTGTGTTTGTTAGCAGCCTGGGATTATCCTGAATTTACTACAGCAGTCTGTCCTTATCTGAAAGATCAAGGGTTGGAATACTGACCTGACTTTGAAATTCCCAATGTTTAGAAATTATTTCTAGGGTACTATGTGTTTTCTTGACAATCCTTTCTAAGAACTTTTTAAGACAAAATTGGGCAAACCCAAGATTGACAGATCCCACGAATTTGGTCATAATTGCACTAAACATGTTTGTATTGTTATTGAACTTTTTAATAATTAGTGTTTCATCATATGGGTTTTCCTGAATTGATTCTGAAATCAGTTTGCAATGAAAGACCATCTTAAAAGCATTAATAGCAGAAGAGGAAAAGAGACTAGTAATGACCCTTTTTATGAAGGGCAACTGATGAAATATATAGGTTTTTTCTCTTCTGTTCTCTTGCCCCAGTGGTTTTAAGTTTCCAGTTTTGCAGTGCTTTGTCATCAGCTTCTTAGATGGCAGCCAATATATAGTGGAAAGGTGTGACTCTTGAGCTGCATCTGCATGGCAGTCACTTCTGCATAGGTGCTTTAAGTGTAAGCTAGGCTTCAAGTGATTAGCTTGCATACTGTATAACCATAGCAGCAAAATGTAGCAGGAGCTGCAGAATCCACTTGGGTGGTCAACATGAGACTTGGTACTGGCATGGCTACACTGCTATCGGCTCTGGAATTGGCCAGTTTTAAAATTAGCTTGGGTCTTCCTACACTTCCTATGCCTGTTGCTGCACAGATGCAGTTTGAATCCAGTGTCTCTGGCACAAAGTAGTTGTTTCATTCTCATGACAGTTAAGAATACTTGTGTTTAATAATTAAATATTTAAGCATATGTTCCTTCTCCTGAATGCTGGATATGTTTGCTGAGAGTGTAAGTTATATAAAGGTTTGTGAAGCATTTCTCCATAGGGGGCAGCAAGCCTCTGCATCAGTTGTAGACAGTTGCTCCTGGACTCATCCCATGTGCTTGGCTGATTAGCTAGCAAGCCAGAGGAGGTCTTAAAAATCCAAATATAATCAGTATGTTAGCATTATAACACTGGGTGGCAGATTTCCAAGGAGTTACCTTTCTAATGCAGTTTTTTATTTGTGAAATATAAGTCTAAGACTGACACGAAGCTCTCCAGAAATGCTCCGAACAGCAAAGGTAAAGTGATTAAAATAACTTTTAAGAAAGATATTCGGGCCTTAGCACTCCAGGAACTTTCCCTCCGTTTTTGAGTTGTTCTTCACTCCTGTGGACAAATTTGTGAATGGAGGTCTGGCAGAAGAAATCTCAGCTTTGATTTTTGAGTTCCTAATTTACTGCTTTGTGGAAGGGTAAGCCTTGTCTCTCTTAGGAAAAAGACTGTGGGATCCATTCTCAGATACTGGAATTTGTGGGAAGTCCTGAAGTGAAACATTATAATCCCTCGTGACTGCCTTAGGGTATGAAATATTTTGATACTCATCTTCACCCATCAGTCCCTTTCTGGGACAGAGGCAAATAGTGGGAGGAAAACTACGCATTTGTTTATCTTTTATTTTCTTTTTTTAATACATTCCTCCAAGAAGCATATAAAACTTCAATTTTAGCTTTTCTTTTTTTTTTTACAAATTGCAATTTTAAAATTACAAATTTATAATTTTAGAAAGATTACTCTTATTTCTCCAGCTCATGAAACAAAACCAAGCACAGAGCTAATGGCTACATACATAAATTTAGGCAAAGATAAAAGAAAATCTGTCTTACACATTATGGTCTTCTCCTCTTCCTCTCTAGGTACTAATTAGTGAGCATATGAGCCTTATCATACATGAAGGCATCTAGTTCTATTCTTATGCTTTTCAGTAGAGCTTGGTACATGTTATTAAGTAATCTGTTCTGATTCAAGCAGAAGTTTCTGGTCTCTGTAGGAATCTGTTACACGTTTTGTGAACTGGGTGAAACATTGCCGTGCTTCTGGTAGCTGTTTCTTAGCTTGGATTTCCATGTCATTCAAAGTGAACGATAATGAGTTACTCATTCTTCAGGAGAATTGGGAGTGTTACAAACATTTGTATTTATTACCAGAAGTGATTTACAATTGTTTTTCATTTAAAAAACAAACAAACAAACAAACCTTCCAAACCCTCCAGGATGTCATAGTAGACTGATCTATGCTTATCATAAATCTATGTTATAGCTTGAGTGCTTACAAAAAAAGTGTTGTGCTAGTTCTGTGCTTTTTGTTTCCTCATAAGTATTGAGAATTAAAGTAATTTTTGATTAAGACTGCATTTGTCCTGTGTATACCCATGTACTGGGTAATTTAGTGTCATTTTTTTTACGTTTGGCATAACTGGGCTACTGCTAATAAGGTTGAACCATAGCACAGAATAAGTTAAGGTATTACACGGTAGCAAGCATCCCTACAGCCAACTAATGTTAACGTTTGTGTACATCTAGTGCATGATGGAGAATGGGTGTAAGATCTCCATGATAGGTGGAGACATAATTTGTATTGTTCAGTGAACAGATATTTTACCCACAAATCTGCTATTGTCAGATGTGTCATCAGTCCATTAGTGTGAGAAACAGTACTAAAAATAACAGGATAGGCTTGTTAAAATAGTGACAGCAAACTGGCCCTTCTTTCATTCCACGTGAAAAGTGTTATGTAGCTGGTCCTCTCTGTAGACTCAACCTAGTGAAGAGCAAATTGATTTTCAGAGATCGATAATCTATCTATGACAGTCTTCTAATATTGATGTATTTCTAAGCCAATCATTTATTGGAGAGTTACAGCAAAGGACACTTGTCAATAAACAATTTTAAAATACTGTTTTTTAAAATATTCTAAATGCAAAGGAAAAAAAGTCTAACTTAATTTGCTGGGTAAAATTAGTTTTAATTTGTAATATTACTCCTGATAAAGGATGCTTGCGTGTGATAATTTCATGCCTTTTTTTTTTTTTTCTCATCTGGGAGAACTGAAGCATTTTTGATCACTTAAATGACATCTGTATTTCAGGTGGAAGTAAAATAGACAGTTCTCTGGTTTTTAGTTTTTCCCCATCTGAAATAATGCAGATCTGCTATGGTTCAACACACATTGATAATTTTGAAAATGGTGAAACTGGTTTTGTTTTGCACTAATGTGAAAATCCTTGATTGTTGTTATGCATTATAATGTGCTGACAACAGTTCTGGACACGTACCACCAGTGAAGGTCCACTTGGTACTGTGCTATGGAAAAAGTAGCTTTTTTGGAATGTGGTTCTGCACAGTGTTGTTAGGAATTTCTGGTTTTGGCAGAACTCAGAAGGCAAGTGTAAATAAACTAAAATTGTGCACCCTGCCTTGTGCCATAATCCTTCATATTAAGCTAGATGTTTGCTTTATATATTGTTCTCTTAAACAAAACCCATGAAAAATTAAGTGGTCTGCTTTCTTGAATGATACCATTGTGAAATTTATTTTCTTCTAGACTTATAAATACTTTTTGATACACTTTTTTATAATAACTGATGACTTACAGTACAAAAGTTAATGCAGTTCATTACCAATAAGTAAATTACATGCAGCTGAGCATGCTGTTACTTATTCTGATGGTTGGGTTAGAAAGGGATCAGAGAGGATAATGAAGGGTTTAAAAAAGACAAATGAAAACGTAAGTTGCTGAGTTAAAGCAGTTTTACTACTATTTGGATTGGGGGATGTCACAGAAGGAAGCACTTTCAAAAATCTTTGATAAACACTCTTCTGCGTGATCAGACTGACAAAGAATGTAACCTGCTTGTTTAAATGTTTTTGCTCATGTCTCTGTTTTTTCTGTACTAGAGAATTTGCAGAATTTTGTAAACTAAGTTATGCCAAAACACATGGTAAGGACTGAAATGAGTGCAGCAAAATCATGGCTTCACGGTGTGCGCATTTTTCATGCGCGTCTCTAACATGTGTTTAATGTGACGATGCCTTGTGGTGCCTTATGCTTTTGTTCTTCACAGTGCGATTAAAAAATGTAGATTAATGCAGGGCTAACATATCTGCATTCTGGGACGCATATTTGGCTATTTAGAAAAATAGGATATAGATTTCAATGAGCTATCTTTAGCTATCATAAGGCCTTTTTAAAAGCTGCCAGGAAAATTTTTTAGAAAATGATTTCCCATTTTGCATAAATTTTAACACCTGTTAATTGCGGTTGCTTTTTTCCCTTCTCGCTGTGTCACATTAGACACCCTGGTTATCAAAGTGATCGTATCACTATGGTATGTCTCATAATTATGATCAAACTGTTATCTAACATTCCTGGAGCATTCTTTTTTTCAATACTTAATACCTTTTATTCCTTGGCCTCATGCATGAATTATGCTGTGTATGTGAAGAGGCTTAAAGTTTGTTTCCATTACATTCTTTCTGAATGGATCCTGTTGTATCTAGGATTTTTTTAAAGCCAAGTAGGAATGTTATTGTTGACCTTGACACCAGATAACTGGGCAGACATTATATAGCTATGTTTGAATCCTCACAAAATGTGATGCTAAAGCCAACAGAATCCTGGCGTGAGACCCTCCTGGACAGCAGAGTTATGGAGCTTTTCTTTACAGTAAGTTTCTTTCTTCAACTTTCATAGTCCAGACCACAGGGAAAGCAGCTCCTTCCTGTTCTAAAACTGTATCGTTGGACTCTTCCTTTTGCATCAGGTAGGACTGATTCTGTTAACTTCAGCTTGCTTATCAAAGCAAACGGAAGTACTGTATTTTTTTCTAGGTTACCGAATACATATTTTGCCTATAAATAGCCTTAAATTGATGACCATTAACAAAAGAAGGTGTATAGTTACCTAAACTTTTATACATTTAATACTTTTGGACATGTATTCATCAAAAGAAATGAAGCGTGGTGAGCAGTAGTAGAGTATGTCTTTCAGATAAGGTGTAACTGCTCTCAAAAAAGATCAAATGAACAGTATGTGTTTGCTGATCTTAAAACATTTGCTCAGCGGAACAGCTGAAAATAAGTAATGTAATTGCAGTTTTCTAGCCAGTTTCAGCATACAGAATTCTGCATCTCTTTCCTCAGCACAAAGTAAATTCAAACAAGTTAAAACAGATTAAGTTAGGAGAGATGGGGAAGAGGTAGAGTTGGGATAGGGGAATGTAATATTCGATTTCTGTAGCTTAAAAAAACCCATGATATTAAAACTGGATAAAATTTAGTATTGTTTTCTTTCTACCGCTGTTGGGGGGAGACGATTGTAGTCTTTGCTCAGCTAGGAGTTAACTGCAGCAGCAACATATATTGGCTTATAAATTCATTTACTATGCTATTTTATCTTATGTTACATCTCTTGGGACCTGAGAATTCAGCATTCTCAGGCTATTTTCATCTTTGCAAAGCAGAGAAATAATGTGCTCAAAACTTGGACAAAGTTGTTATTACACAAAGTAAATGTAACTCTCCAGTGCTGCTTGAGAGTTATCTGATAAGTGCTTGGATACATGTCCTTACTGTATAGGATTTTTTGATAAATTAGATTTAAAAAAAAATTTTTTTTTGATTGCAAGTTTATCTGTTCCAGTAGTTTTGAAAAGGTGAAAAAATCACTGGCAGAACTCTTAGCAACTACGCACAATCTGAACAGCTGTCTAGACTATCCAGACAGTTGCTACTGTCAGCTGTGAACCTCCACATGCAAATAACTTTTTGGCTCACATATTAACCCTTCCTCGTTTAATAGTATGAAGTTGTCAGAGTTAGATATCTGTTTCTTTGGTTGGTTTACAATTACTTATTCGCGATAAGAATAATGTTTTGAATAACACACAGAATTGTTTTAATACATTTGCATTTTACTTAATAGTAACCAAAACCTGCCTGTATTTGATTATTTTTGAATGAATGCTAGCCAGGGCAGTATGCTGCCAGTTTTGGTTTTAGATTCCTGATTTGCAATGGTTGAGGCTTGTAGTATTAGTTTGCTATTTGAAGTAATGTAAGTGAATGGTAGTAATTTATATTCATTTATCTGATCTGAGAACTTTTAATAACCTTGCAAAAGTTGACAGGACTCCCATGTTAAAGAGAGAGCCTTCAGTTGTAATCTCAGCCTAGCGTGGGATGTCTATTAGGAGGGGTATTTCTGTTGCCGGGTTTGTTTCTCCTGCTAGTTTGATCTTTCAGAGATTAACTGTGCAGCTAATCCGACTAGTTACGAGTTGGATGAAGTTGCAACTATAATGCCACAGAGAAATGATTAGTGTTTTAACTGTACTTTTGTGTATAATATTGCTGAAATAATTTAACTAAATTTGCTTCTGGGTGAAAAAGCTACCCTATATTTATTTATTCAGTAAATCTTATGTGAAAAAATAGGAGGCATGAGCCTAAGAAAATTCTTGGAATCCATACTTGGCAATTAAAATAAGTATGTGAGAATATGATTATAAAATATTAAGATTTGAATCTAGAAAGTCTCACCAGCAGAAGTAATGACGTAACAGTTCGCAGAAATGCAGGAAGATTACTGTTGGCTTTGTATAATGTAAGGGTGTTGCCAAGGAAGTGATGCATTCATTTTTGTATGTGTCTTCAGTGTTTACCTCTGCTATAGAAGCATCTCTATAATCTTGATTGAACTTGTTGACTAACTTTAGCAAGACTCCGTAGCCTAGGCATAGTTAGCATAATAGAGATGACTGTCATTATTGCTGTTTTTAGAAGGAGCAGTATGTCTGACTGGCTGGCATCTGTTTCTCTCTTTAAGACATAACATTCAGTAGACAGTTCAATTTTCAACATGTAGGTGAGACTTAACTAAATGTTAGTTTCAGTGAGTTAATTCAAGGCTTGCAAATTTGTGAGCTGAGTCACAATCTTGACATTTACTATGGTTTAGAGAGTTGTAGAAACCCTTGCATTTTGGACTGAATGGAAGTTATAGTAAGCTTTTTTTGGTGTGTGCTCTTTTGGATTGAGAGCCATGTGACTGTTGTAAGAACACCCTATTTTCCATGTATTATTAACTATCTCACTTCCTGAAAGGTACATCGAAAAATCAGAGAAGATACAGATATGGCCCAAGATTCATTACAGTGTCTGGCACAGCTGGCGTCTTTGCACGGGCCAGTCTTTCCCGATGAAGGTTCACAAGTTGATTACCTGGCACACTTCATTGAGGGATTACTGAATACTATCAATGGGTATGTATGCCTGCTCTCTAAATTTAGACGGCATCTTTTAATCTTTAGTTTGGAGTGTAGCCTGTCTGTGTGGAGAACCGGTAAGGCTTGCTTATTTCTGGGTATAATTTGTGCTTACTGTTGGATTACTGAAATTAAGAAAAGGCAGTTTAAAGTAGGTGCTTCTTGAGTAACATGAAATAGATTTATTGATTGAAAATGTATCAAAAAAATCAATTCACTTTTAGCATTTTTCTTAATGGCAAAAAACTAACCACTATTTCTATCTATAGAATTGAAATAGAAGACTCTGAAGCAGTGGGAATTTCCAGTATTATCAGCAACCTGATAACCGTATTTCCTCGCAATATTTTAACTGCCATTCCAAATGAACTTTTCTCTTCATTTGTTAACTGCCTCGCACACCTCACTTGTTCTTTTGGAAGAAGTGCTGCCTTGGAAGAAGTGGTAAGTATCCGCTCTCAAGTAAGCAGGTAGTCTTTTTTTGTTTCTCTCTATTTGTGATAAGCATAAGTGACATGAGAATTTGGCTGTTTTATTAATAACTGTTGTGAATTCAGTGGTTTTGTTCTAGATAATTCTGAAATCACATCTGAGAGGATTTTTGTTTCAAACATCATAATGAACATAATTACACACTGTGTGCATCTTTCAGACTTTGATTTAAAGCGCCTGTCTCATATTTTCATTTTTAAAAGAATGGATTCATTTAAAAATATTAAAGTCTTTAAATATTGCTGACTTGCTCTTGTAGGACTTCTCTGAAAACTGTTGTAGATGATGAACAAGCTGTGGTCCTGAAAGCTTAAAATGCCTACATGAACATATGGACAGACTGAAACTTAACTGCTGTCAGGAGTTCTGAGTCAGGAACTTCTGTTTTAAGTGAATGTACCTGTTAAGAGCTGTTGTTAACCTCATACTTCTAAGCTGTTCAAATCATCCCTTCGTTGCTGACACAGTTCAAATGGTAATTCTGTGTACAAATCTAGCACAGGAATTCAGAGGATTTTTTTTGTTTGTTTACTTCTTTCAAATTTTGGTTGTAATGTTAAAGAGCAGTTGGGATAGTCTTAAGTTTTCTGCTTCTAAAAATTGCATTAAAAATAAAAACTTCTAAGAAGACCTAGTCTAAGGAAAAAAGCCCCTAAGAATTAAGGCAAATAATATTGCACTTGAGCTATTTATGTGCAATAGCTATTGATTCAAAATGAGACAATCAAGATATTAGCCAGTATTTCCCCATTATCATTAAAAAGTATTAATTTTTACCAGTTTTGCTATATTGATGGGCTTAATTACCTGAGTTTGAAAATAATTATAGAAGTATGTAGTTATAAAGTTGATGGATGTGTTTCTTTACCAGAGATCACAGGTGTGTTAATTAGCATTCATTGCAGAGCACTAGATTATGTCTTTGCTCAAGGTTAAAATGTATTACATTTGGCTCAGTGCTCACTTAAACTTTCAAGTGTATTCATGTCTTAATCAAGAAATTGTTGATTAAATTTAGAATCTAAAATACAGCTACTTTCCAAACCTTATTGCTCAAAACTTGCCCTGCTTTTGAGATTATGTAGTAGAACATTGAACCGATGTTCTGGTGCTCACTGACACATTTAGGAATGCTCCTGAAGCCTTTATAGAAAAGATTCAGCAAAATCGTAGGCACCTATCATTTAAATTAAAGCAACTAAAGGGATGTTGTTTCCTCAATTAGCCTCTTGTTACTTGAGAGCTAGAATATGCAACCAGGTTTCATGAAAGGAGTGCTCAACATGACGCCATTCAAAACACTTCATCTCTCAGTAAAATCTTGTACCACTATCTGGTACAGAGAGTGTGTTTTGGAAATGTTTGGCCAGTTATGCCTAGTAAACTGTGGCTGCCTATGCTTATATAATCCCATAGTTTTTGCTGAAGAAGGTCTTTTCAGTATTAAACTTAAATGTTCTCAGATTCAGCAACATCAGAAAGAGAGAATACAAGTGTTTTTTCTTTTGAGAGCGCATTTGCTCACTGTATTTGAATCTTTAAACCATTCTGTGGAAAAAGAAACATTACACTTTTGCCTCTTCCATTCTGTGATAGGTCTTACGGATGTATAGGATATATCTCAACTTCATGCTGTTTCTCTGATTTCCAGGATGATACAGAATTCTGTGGTGATGAGCCTTAAAAAAAAAAAAAAAAAAAACATATATCTTAGTAGTGTGTTAGCAATAAGGCATGCTACCGAGACTTTGAAGCTATTGCTGACTTAATCCAGACGGCGTAGTGATAACTGTGTTCTGAAAAAATACTACTTTGCATCCCTGAAAGCAATCTTTTGAGTTAGGAATGTCCCAGCCATGGTTAATGTGTTCCCCGAGCTTCTTGCTTATAGATTGCTTGTAGTGACACCTTCTGTGAGCTCATGTACTGTCTGTAATTAAGAGCTTTTGGTACAAGATGAAATACTGTGTGCATTGGGCTCAGTAGAGTCCTGAGATAAAATTCCTGGAACTTTTCAGAAATCTGAAGTGCAGCAGAATGCAGGCAGGCGTACTCCATAAGCTTTGCTGTTCAGAAAAGCTGTTTTTCCCATATTTCTGCCGCTTCATATGCCAGCAGAACAGCTTGTGTGAACATTGCAGAAACCCCATCAGGCACAGGGATTCTACTTAGCTGAAGACCTGCTGTGGAAACTGTCAAAATTGGGAGGTCCTGAACCATAATATGCAAACCACTTCAAAGCAGCTAATAGTGATTTTCAACCAAGGGGGAAAAAACCACAATCCCAACATCATGTTCAAATGCTGTTTTACATTAACCTGCCTCTTGGGGTTGGGGAGATTGGCTGAAGGAAGCTGAAACATTTGCCAGAACAGCTACACTGGTGGAGGGCAGTAAGCTTCAACAATGCTGGAGGTTAGTTTATGGTGCAAGTTGGTCTCTTGTTCTTGCAAAGTAGTCTCTTCCTTTAATAGCACTGGGTCTGAGAGAAGATGCTTGTCCACAGCTATGCTTCACCTTGCTCACCACTTAGTGCTTATGCGGAAGTAGAAATCAAATAATCTATCTGAATTAGTGAAGAGTATGAACAGGATGTTGGATGAAAAGTAAAATAGAAATTATATCAAAAGCTTCTTTTTCTCAAAATGAATCTTAATGCACTGTTCCTGTTTCATATTTTTTTAAAATACCATGTGATGGGAGAGATCATTCTGAATTTGGTCCTCTCTGCTGTGCTTCCAACTCTTTCCAGCTTGTTGCTGCTTGACAAATTTTAGAAGTGTTCTTTCTTCAAAGGGTCAGTAGACTGTGAAGAAAGTACCACCAATTTCCTTTTCCTTTCCCCTACTAGAGAAATTAAGCATCTTTGCTTTGACTTTACTGGTTGTATCTTGCCTCTTCTGAAGATCTGAGTTCTGAACTGGCCTCTGCCATTGCTTCTGTTGGATCCATCAGAATGATTCAGCTCCCCAGTCTGCATTATGTCACTTAGTTTACCTGTATGATATCTTTGGTAGTCCAGCTGTAGCTAATCTGAAATAAGGATTGGGAATTATTAGTAAGGTTCCTTTGTGATCAAATTTGTTCAATATGGATAAACTCTCTACTATTTGGGCATGTACTTTATGGAGGCACTTATCAATCCTAGCTTCCTTAGGAAACTACCATAAAGTGTTAAAACCATTTTTTTTCATGGCATTACCTTCTCAAATAAATGAATTGGATAGATTTGAGTTCTTTTGTTCATAAAAAGACATGTCTGTTTACTGATTTATGCTCTGGATTCTTACAAATCATTAAAAGTTACATGTAAGTTATATATGTAAATATACACACACACGTCAAAATATTTCAGGATTGAATGACTGTCTATGAATTCGTGTGTCCTTTAGCCAGGTTTTAGAAAGACACGTTGTGGTGTCCATCCTAAATTTGTGGCTTATGTTAGTGTTGAATACAATTTTGCCTCTCTCCTTGTCAGCTTTTGTTTTCACACTTCCATCAGTGTGTGCCATATTTTAACTTCCGTAAATATGACCACTTTACAGTTATAAAATGATGCTGTGAAGCTATCTTGAAATGCTTCCAACGTGATAGCAGTTTTCCCTCTTAATCAGTCATCCAGCCAATGTTTTCTTTTCCTTGCCTGTTCATCCAGTCATGTTTGTAACTTCACTGAAAGTCAGGAATTCTTCTGTCTGGAGCATGATTAAGGCCCTAATAATCTCTTTATTTCACCAAGGAATCATTTCACTAAGCTCTGCTATCTCAAAGTAACTTTTGTGAGTGATCCTGTTGGTTAAAACTTGAGAAGGCTTTCTTAGAGGAAAGAAATGTCCTGCTTTAGCACCATGTTTATCTGTACAGTCACACTTAAGTTATTTGAAGTTGGATATATTTACTAAAGTTCAATTTTTGCATCAAGTCAGAAAGTTGATAGGTACATTAAACATACTTTTAAAAAGAAATGGCCCCTTTGCTATCTGGGTTTTTTAGTTTGCCTGTAACCCAGGACTTTGTTTTTCAGATATGTTATTTCCTTTTGTAACTTATGTACCATGTAGAAACACATATGAATAACTAAATAGATGAAGCATCAGTTAAAATGCACTAAGCAATTGGAGGTGCAGGCCTATTCTGTGGAATTTTGCTTTTTTTTTTTTTTTTGCTTGTTCATAGGATGAGAAGTTGCATATCATCATCAAAACTGGCTACCTGTAGTAGGGTTTCTTGAACACATGCAATCTTACAATGATTTCCTCTGGAACACAGAATTGTCATCTTTTATCTCTCTTTATTTCAACAATAGTGGAATACATATAAATCTATATGCAAATACCTATTTGTCTATTTAATTAAAAATAAATGGCTCAATTCTTTGTTGTTACTAATAAGAGCTGAGATGCTTGACATCTTTGGGGTGAAAGCTCAGTAGCTCCTGTATTTAGGTAATTATGCATTAAAGGCAATTTAAGACTGTTTCGGTTTTGAACATCAGATGAGAAATAACTAAACACTTGGACAGTTTTTTAAAGCCTAGCAAGCATGAAAGCTGCACTGACCATTTTGATGCGTTGCTTCAGTTCATTCTGATATTTTCTTGGCTATCCTTAGATGGGTTTTGTGACTGATTTTTTTTTTTTAAATTGTTTCAACATTAGAAGAACATCTGTTAAATAATAATGAATATAAGTATGTTCCTCTGGTTTAGTTTAGGAATAAGATTTTTGTTTTGTTTCTTTCATCTCTTACAGCTTGACAAAGATGACATGGTATATATGGAAGCATATGATAAGTTGCTGGAATCTTGGCTTACTTTGGTACAAGACGACAAACATTTCCATAAAGGTTTCTTTACCCAACATGCTGTTCAGGTCTTTAATTCCTACATTCAGTGCCATCTAGCTGCTCCTGATGGTACAAGGAATTTGGTAAGCCCTCGTTTTAGTAATTCTTGATGATGATATATAGTGACTAGCCCATGTCTTTTGGTGTGTACTATATTATGTAGCTCAAGGGAGCTAGTATAGAATTACTCTTTGTGACTTTGGAAATGACAAATTTGCTGAATTTGTTACTCAGTGGTCATTTTCCAGTCTGTTTCTCTCATTCTGAAGAGGAAATAAAGGAATACAAAGTTGAAAATCACTTTAAAAAAAAATAGAAAAAAGTAAAGCTGTTACTCAAATCAACATGCATCTTACTGTTTTTCCCACAGATGCAATGACTAAACTTTTGACCATCCTTCTCTGGACTAGGGTCCTAGTTAAAATCTCCAATGAAATTGGAAGCCTTTTATACGGTTGTTACCTCCCGTACATTATCTTCAAAGTATACTTTTGAAGTATAATTGACATGCATAAATATCTGAAAAAATGTAGTATGACTATGCTCAGACTAGAAGAAACTTGCAATATTATGTGGTTCTTTTGGATAAAATGGTACGTGAATTCCCAATTGAATTTTTGAGGTGAGTGTTCTAGAGAAAACCTAAAAGTACCTCAAGTATCCCTTGAACCATTGAGAAAGAAAGCAGATTAGTCTCTTTGCCAGGAGTCTGGATCTTACTACAATAGATTTTCAAACAGAAAGTTGGATGTAGATGTTGGATGAATTAATTATTGCATAGATTCAATTCAATAACTGTATAAAATCTCTCTTTAATTTGATGCTGTGCAAAGATCTCCGAGATACCTCATTCTGAAAAGCACCATATAAAACTTAATTCTATCTCAATATGTAACAGATGGTAATAACAGAGCCAAAACAGAGAGAAATATTTCACAAGGGAACTTTGAATTCATATCAAGCGGTCTTGACATAACTTGTATACACAGGTTAATTCATGTCATTCTGTGAGATAAGTCATTTATCCCATGGGTAACCTTTTAAAAGCCACAGCTGGCATTTTAGAATGCTTCTTGTTCAGTATCAAAGCAGTAACAGGAACTTTCAGTCTCTGCTTTGAGAGCAGAGGCTCACTCTTCAGTAAACAGCTGCAACTTTGAAGTTGCCAAAAGGGAATGATTTGGTGGGTTACATAAAGAAAAGATGGGTTAAAAGCACTTTGGATAAGGAGTTGTGTGTGGATTCAGTTTTCCACAGCCTTTATAGAAACAAAGCAGACTGTCACTTGTATGCTGTCACTGACGGTTTTCTGTCACTTGTATTTTACTTTGTTAGTTGTGTAAATTTTATGATTTTTTTTTTAAGTGATTTTCTTTAAAACATTTTAACATCGATGCTTAGTTTCTACATGTAATGGTTCATCTCTTCAAGGAATAAGGTCTGATTATTATTTAAGTAGTTTTATAATGCAGCCAAGATAAGCTTTGAGAAATCAAACAGCACAACTTCTGCATCAGCAAGAAATGAAACTGAGATGATGGTTATAAGTATTCTGTTTTCCTGAGGTTATAGCATTTACTTTTTAAACCTTTTTTCCCCTCTAACAATGGGTTATGGAAAATCTTTAATGAAAGAGATGATTCTCATTTCATCATGACAAATACTACCTATTCTGTGATTTACGTAAGATCTCAGACAACTGAGAACAATATCTTTGACTAATGAATAGGGGAAAGCATGGAAGTTCCAGTGTTTAAAATGGTTCTTGGTCTGCTATATATGTGATTTGAAATGCAAATGTACTTCAGCAATCTTCTGACCACTGGGTTTGCAGACCGTCTTCGTGAGCCAGAGTTATTCAGTACCTTATATCGCACTTCTAGCAGTGGATGCTCGACAGAGCTGATTTATATATTCTGTGATGTGAAGAAGCTGTTTTGCTATTGTCCAGCCTGTGCTTATCCTATTAATAACAAGTATCAATTTTCATAACTCTTATCCTTTTTTCACAGTGAATCTTTTGACTTGAGAGCACTATTGGAAATGGTAGCAAATATACAATTAACTGAATGTGGCATTTTGCTAATGAGTTTGTGAAAAGCTGATTTCAAAACAATATGAAGCCATGTTTACACCTCTGTTTAACTCTTCTGTGTCTAATTTAGTATGTCTGTTGTTCATCCGTGCAAAACACCTTGAAAGAAAAAGCCAAAATAATGTAGAAAATTGTGGTGATGATAAAATTTAACAAGTATAACACTAACTGGTTGCTTCTAATTATGTTGAAATAACCAAAGACTGCCAATGGTGTGGCCTCTCGGGAAGAAGAAGAAATAAGTGAACTGCAGGAAGATGACAGAGACCAGTTCTGTGACCAGTTGGCCAGCGTAGGCATGCTGGGGAGAATTGCTGCAGAACACTGTATACCTCTTCTTACAAGGTATAAAAAAATAGTAATGAATGCAAATCAATAAAGCCATCAAATATTAAAAGCCTGACTTTGCTGAAACAATTTAAAAACAGTGAAGTTATTTTATTGTTATTTGTCCACAGTTTATTAGAAGACCGAGTGACAAGGCTCCATGGTCAGTTGCAAAGACATCAGCAGCAGTTACTTGCCTCACCAGCATCAGGCTCAATTGACAATAAAGTGCTTGATGACCTGTATGAGGATATTCATTGGCTTATTTTAGTCACAGGTTAGTGAACAGCTTTAAATTGTACTTATTCTGGTATTCTTATTGCAGCTGAAACACCTCAGGAAAAAAAATAAAATCCCTGTATATCAACTACTCTTAATTGACTATAAATTTTATCCCTTATGATGCTTTCATCTTACATACGCTACTTGCAAAGTCTTTGTTTTACTTTCATCTGCCTTGAGTAGCATGAACGTTATCTTTAAAAGATTGATGAAATCTCTACATGAGGTATGTCCTTTGGAAATTCCCGCAACTGATTTTGTTATAGATTTTTTGAGATGTCTTATCAGTCAACCTATTCAAGAAATTAGTCTGTTCATGATGTCAGTTGTATTGTTGGGGGCACATGACTTTATAAGGGAATTGACATGATATCAGGATAACAGTATTACTCAGTGGTGGCAAAGAATCAAGTAAGTTCTGGAATCTCTCAGGGCTGATGATCCACGTCCTGACATTTTGTTATGCTTCAGGGAACTTGAATTTAGAACCTTTTTGATTTTATTTTTAGATGGAACTCTCTTACATCTGTTTGCAAAACATAACAACAGTGTCTGTACTTTGTTAGGAGAAATGTATACTTTATGAAATATTTTGTGGGATCTTTTTGAACATCTGATGTTTTAGTTGCTCTCAGATGTTGACATAAATGTGTTTATAATATTTTTGTATCACTGTGGGGTGGAGTTTGTAGCTCACAGATGGTCATGAGATCAGGCGTTGAAAACTACAACTAAAGCTGGAATGAATATTAATTATCTGGACACCAGAGTATTGTATAAAAACCCGTGCTTCACCTGATCTGCAGTTGCTATGCAAGGAAAACTTTATTATATCACATGTGCTTTGTGTCTGAAAGCCTCTGACAGATTAGAAACGTTAGCAGAATAGAAGTCCCAAATGAGATGGACTCAGTGGGGAAGCTGTAAAATCAAGGTGCTTTTTATCACGTAACAGAAGAAGAAAAAAGTGACAACAAAATGTCGCTTTGCCCCCCACCCCCCCCACCCCACCCCACCCCCCCCCGCAATAGTTGAATTGACTGTAGTACTTTTACATGAAGCAAAGCTTATCTCTCTTTTTAATTTGTTTTTTAATTTGGTGGTTTCTTTTCCAGTCTTGGTTTCTTGTCACTTTAGGTTCTTCTCTACTGAATGGCTTTAAGGATTCTAAAGTTAACTTACATGTATTTAAACAGCGTTAGTCAGGGTTTGTACAAACATTTGATTCTGGTGTGATGTCTGCAGTTAAGCCAATGGATTCTCTAATCAAAAAGCCGTAAGTTAACCTAGGGTAGAAAGTTGTGATCGCTCTTTCTTTTTTAATGTAAGGCTACCTCTTGGCTAATGATACTCAGGGAGAGACTCCGCTAATACCTCCAGAAGTAATGGAATATTCCATTAAACATTCAGCTGAGGTTGACATCAATACGACACTTCAGATTCTAGGATCTCCAGGAGAAAAGGCCTCTTCCATCCCAGGGTACAACAGAACTGATTCTGTAATTAGGTAAGGATGCATCTCATGCTATTAAAGGTGTTAAATGCTTTTTCAGAGAAAAAAAATGAGATTGTGAGTGGACTTCTGTGAATTTGAAAAGTAAAAAAGCAATATGTAAACACTGAACATTGGAAAAGAAGTGTCTCTTTTAACTAGTATTAAAGTAAGGGCAAATAATTTATAAGAATGGTTTTATAACAGACATATTAAGGCAACGCTACAAAAGAGATTAAGAAAAGACAGAAAAGGTGAAGTGATTTTTTTTTTTTTTTTAGGGTAAAGAAAGGCAGGGTAAATACAGATGATATTTCAAGTCGAGGTGATCCAGGGGAGAACTGAGAAGAAAAATGAGAGTAAGGCATCAAAACACATAAAACTGAGTCAAGATGGGAAGGCTGAAATGACTAGATTGATGACCTAATAGTCTTAACAGAGGACATGAGCCAAAGTCTTGGAAATAGAGAAATGTGTTTATATCTCTACTGAAAACCCATCTTTCATCTGTTACAGAAAGTCCTTAAAATTACTTAAATTGCTAAAAAGTTGGTAGATCAAAATCTTTAGATAATATACTATGTGCTTTATAATTCATTCAGCACACGTACAGCTTAAGCTCATGCTTTCCAGAGCGTCAGTGAGCTTGTCTACTGTGAACATGAGTTACTGCCCCAGCTTGGCAGTAGCAGCTCAATTGGTCCTCGATGTAGGAGGAATTGTTGTCACCTATGTACACATATCACTATTAGCCTATAAAAGGAGCAGGAGAGGGGGTTTCCGTTCTCTTTTTGCAAGAAGGCTGATGCCCACAAAGGACTTCTCAATTTGAATCCTCACGCTTCAGAAGATTGCATTCCACTTTTAATTGACATGGAAGATTCTTCACCCAAGATAGTTGTTTTGTGTACTTAACATTTTCTTCTTCTGGAAGAGGCTAGAAAAATGGATCTTCATTGGCAATGATTTGCCTAATGTTTAGAAGTTTCAATACTGCTTACTGATACTATTGGCAGCTTCAAGAAGTGGCCAACAAACGGGATTTCTTAATGCAGTGTCTTAGTGGTGATGGGAGTAAAACCAGATCTAAATGAGGAGAGATTTGAGGCTCTCCGGCAATAGCTCTGAAACGTCTTCAAGAAATAGACCACTGTTAACTTCCAAATTCCTCATGCATTCTTACCAAATTTAATTGATATACTACAAAAGCTAATATTTAATGTAGGTTTATGGACTGATTGTATTAATGTAATCACCTGGTGATCTGCTATTTCAGACTGTTTCTCTGCGGTAATGAAAAAGAGAGAAACAGCTGATCATTTCTGCTCTTCAGTATGCATCACACTGCAAAAGCTGCACAATTAGGCCCCACTTGGTCACTAAGCTTGATCATGCAAGGAAGGGAGAATCAATTTTCAAAAAAAGTTTTTCAAGCACTCCAAGTAGTCCATTTGTCTTCATTCCCTTGATGTCAGAATGCCTGTGAGGATTCTTTGTTGCAGTAATTTTGATGTCAAAGATAATCACCCTATCTTTTAATGCATATTCTGACTTTTTGGAGGATATTTGCCAGTCTATCCTGTCTGTCTCTCCTTGTGTTTAAAGAAACAGTAAACTCAGGTGCTTTTTACTTCATTAGAGATGAACTACTCTGTGTTATCCTGTTCCATCTGTCATATTTCATGAAAAATAAATGTGTTTGGTAGTCTCATTGCTTCTCAAAAAACCACTCTCAGCATCCTCATTGTATTTTAAATCTGCAGGTTGTTATCTGCTATTTTAAGAGTGTCAGAAGTAGAATCTAGAGCAATAAGAGCAAATCTCACACACCTTCTGAGCCCCCAGATGGGCAAAGATATTGTATGGTTCCTCAAGCGCTGGGCAAAGACTTACCTCCTAGTAGATGAAAAGCTGTATGATCAGGTAAGGATATAACTTTTATGAATTAATCAGTGAGTATTAGCAATAATATCCTGTGAATGCAGATGTCAGTGTAGCTATTTTAAAGTGCAATGATAAAGCATTTTTAATGTTAAAGGGGTTGTGGTTTATTTTGGAATTTGTTTGAAAGCTGATGTTTTCTTCAGTTTTTTGATTAGAAATATAAGTTGTTAAAGGACCCTTCTTGCATATTTTGGTGCAAATGTGATTTTTTGTGGCCATTGCCATAGTAGAATAGCATAGCACATTCTCAGGCTGCATAGTGGGTGAAACTCACTGACAATTTTATAAGCTACTTCTCGCTCTCCATCAGGTCTTACAGTTCATCTCTAATACAGTGGTTGCCCTTGATGGATGATTTAGTGAGTAACCTGGTCATGATTCTGAATTAGATATTTAACACAATCACAAGGTAGTATACATTAGCTAATGTCATGCTACTTTCTCTCCTCTCCCCATTCTCATATGTTCTCACTGTATATATCATGATTTCAATGGTGCATTCTTTGTAAAGGGCAACTTCTTATCATGTTTGGGCAGCACTAATCATGATTAGACCTTGATCCTGATTTTGCTTATAGAACTAACTGTAATCCAGCTAGCTGATGGAGGCCACTCATCCTGAGGAGGTCCTATTGGCTCTAACTTTCAAGAAGAAAGCCTCCTCCTCTTCCCCTTTATTTCCTCTACTGAAGCAACTAAGAATACTAACGCTTCAGGAGGCCCTCCTTAACAAAAATAGGTATACCAAAGACTTGTAAATACTTGGAATCATATTATTCAGCTTGTACTTACAGCAGAGCTAAGAATTTGTAAAGGTACCAGTTGGGGAAGAATTGGAGAGCATGTAAGAAGGAGATCCACATGAGAAACTATATGAAGAAACAAAATAGCGTATCTAGGAAATGCATGTTTAGTTTGTGTTGACATGTGAAAGTGATTGAAACCTCTATTTAAACCTTATGCTCAGTCACGTATATATTATGACTTTTAAAGTTAGAAATGTTAGTAGTGTGCTGACAGGAAGCCCCTGCACAATTATTACAAAATCTTTGGATTTCACTCTTGAGAAACTTTTTAAAGATAGGAGAACAAGCAGTTTCAAGGAAGCATATTTTAATGTGCCAGGACCAGAATGTGACATCTTTCCTAAAAGATGTAGAGATTGAAGGAAGAATCTGCAGAAAGCAGATGCAGAAAAATTGCAATGAAAATAAGTTTTTACAAGATTCAATCTAGATCAACAGCTAGGTTTATTTCTAATAATTGTTATGACTGAATTTTGAGGAATTTCATCGTAAATTCATGGAAACACTTTTGGGAGATGATTTTGGAATCTTTCTTTTAATTTTTAAAGCTCTTGAACTTTCACTGGCATTAAAAGCTAGACATACTCAAACCTGGTTTTGTAATGAGGTTGAAACTTTTCTTTGTTTTAGGTGTTGTGTGTAAAATTGCAAGATAAATTTGGCAAAGATTTTTCTATTACAGGTATTCTTTGCCTTTGTCTGTGTAACATTTGTGTATTAAGTAGGGAAGAAGTGACAGCCTGAAAAAAAGAATTTGCTGACAATGATTACCATACACTTTGGGGTTCTGGCTTCTGTAAAACTCACTCATTTTAATGCTTTTCTTATAGATAAGTCTGCCATTTAGTACAGCATTTGGTGCTGATACAGAGGGTTCCCAGTGGATTGTGGGTTACCTTTTAGAAAAAGTGATCAGTAACCTGGCAGTGTGGAGTTCAGAGCAGGACCTTGCAAATGATACTGTACAACTGCTAGTAACATTAGTGGAAAGGAGAGAGCGGTAAGTTGCTATACCTCTGGAAGTCAAAAAATTTCTTTTGCTTCCTTTAAATTTTTTTGGCCAAAGTAATCCAGATATAGGGCACTTCATGTCTCTGTAAGTCAAATTACTTTAGTAACATACTATAAATGGAAAAAAAATTGTCTGACAAAGTGAGGAGTGAGACCTAGATTTGACAAAACATGACCTAATTTTTGTTACTGTTTAGAAGTGCACTCTCCTTCCCCTACGTTTGTGCCTCACTCTTAAACAGTGAGAAAGGAAAACTCTCCTGGTCTCCACTCTTATTGCAAGGATTTTTGTGATGTTGTTTATTGTTGTTGAACAAGTTCTTCTGGATTAAGAGTTCAGATACTGGCTAAGTCAGTATAAAATGTGTTTTGTAAACATATAAAAAAATTTTTTAAAAATGCCAGGATTTGGCAGATTCAGACAAATTTCAAAGTTTTCTTTGGTATTACAAATTGTGAAGCAGGAAATTCTTGAATGTTTTACTTTTTGTGAATTGACATGCAATTGTACATGCAATCATGCATTCAGAGTCTGCTGAAAGACTGTTCTGAAGTTTGAGGAGTTAAGCGCTTGAGGAGTTTTTTTGAAAAAACTAAAACCTACAGGAGCTAGTTTTGGAATAAACTGCTTATTTTATCATGACATAATGAGACTAAGCTTTTAATCCATGCAATATGTCCATTAACTCTGTGTGTGTATGTGTGTAAAACTAAAGCACTTCCCTGCTTATCTCCCATACAAATTGAGCTATTTTCAGAATATATACTATAGAAATCTTAGAGGTGAGGCATTAATAAGATGAAAGTCAAAAGGCGATTTAGCCTAAGAATAAAGGAATTAAAATTAAAAAAAAAAAAAAAACAACCCCACCTTCTGACAACTGCTAGCAACCTGATGCACTCTGTTCATACAATTTTGTGAAGTCTTTTCTTTAATTAAACTGTTTTTCCCTCTTCTAGGGCAAACTTAGTTATTCAATGTGAAAACTGGTGGAATTTAGCTAAACAATTTGCAAGGCGAAGCCCTCCTCTTCACTATTTGTCCAGTTCTGTGCAGAGAACACTAATGAAAGCTTTAGTGTTAGGAGGTTTTGCTCATATGGATACAGAAACAAAGCAACAATACTGGACAGAGGTAAGCGATTTTGATGCTTCTGTCACCTGCATTTTAGTGAGTAGTATAAACAACTTAGTTTAGGGAATTTTATGGTGACAGAATATCAACTTGTACAGAATCTTTTGATTTTGAACATGTAATATTGATAATTTTTTAAATTATTCTCTCTTTGAAGGTCAATAGTTCTATGGCAGCCAGGACCTGCCAAAAATTATATCTAAAACATCACAACCTAAACAGAAACAACTAATAATTACCTAGAGGGTTCGTGAAACAGCCAGTATAGCAGTACACTTGAAAGAGACTATTATAAAAGGTTAAGAATTTCCCTTGGAACTGTGTCATTTCTTCCTTTTATTTTAATTTGGTGATGTTATGAATTATTCAATTATTCACTTAATGATAATGACAGTAAGTAAAAAGCTAATTGTGGAACATAATGAAGAGCCTTGACCAGCTTTTTGTGCCCTGGCTCCATTAAAGCTCAGATATTTAATACCAGAAAGATTGGTGCTAGAAGGTAGCTGGAATGTGATCAGTGAACACCGCATGACTTTGTAAAGCATTGGCCTTCTGAAAGAAACTTGCTTTTATTAGCAAAGCTCTGAAATTAGTCATCGAAGACTATAATGCACTGGAAGTAATTGGAAAAACATTTAACGATTTTTATAGAAGTTTCTAAATTGGTTCCAAACACAGCTGATTACAAAAGAGATTGCACTATTGAGAATCATAATATGACAAAGATAATTGTGAACACGAATCTTAATTAATGCTTTCATTGATGAACTGTAACAATTTTTTCCCCTAATACTGAATTTGGAAGAGAATGAAATACTGTGAGCCAGAGAAAGTCATTGTCATTTGTGTAAAGATTACAAAATAATGTAAAATATTTATGGAGGTGCTCGCTTTGAAGCCAGCCTGCAGGTGATGATGGATAATGAGAATCACTAATCACTACCACTTCAGCTTACGATAATGTGACAGATAATAACATAATTGAGCCGTTGGAAACTGGAAGTGATTCTTGTACTGCCGTGCCAAAAGCAACCCATGAACTTGCTAAATTACTTAAACCTCACATCTCATGTAATAGTATGCTTACCTTAATGTGACTTTTCTAAAAAATTTGAAGGTTCTTCAGCCACTTCAGCAGCGATTCTTGAATGTGATAAACCAAGAAAATTTTCAGCAGATCTGTCAGGAGGAAGAAGTGAAACAGGAAATCACTGCTACATTAGAAGCACTCTGTGGCATTGCTGAGGCTACCCAGATTGATAACGTAGCAATTCTCTTCAATTTCCTAATGGACTTCCTTAATAATTGCATTGGATTAATGGAAGTATACAAAAACACACCAGAGACTGTTAATCTCATAATAGAAGTCTTTGTTGAAGTTGCACATAAACAAATTTGCTATCTTGGAGAGGTAAATACAACCAAAAGGGGAGGAAGGGGAAGAGTGTGTGTGTGTGTGTGTATGTGCGCGCACGTGTGTATACAGTGCTATCCCTTAAACAAATAAAGGATAGTGATTTTTATATTCTATAGAGAAAGGAATACTGTACGGTCACATCTGTTAGAGGAATTCCTTTGTTTAAAAACATACACTTGCAAAGATTAAAAGCAGGACATCTAGACTGTTCTTATACCAATAAACTTAACCATCATTCATCACTAATCTAACTATGCATGAGTGGCAAAAGAGTGCAGACCATGTTGAGTACTTTTTTTACCAGTATCAAACTTAGCTGAAGGCTTGTCTAGGAGAATTGCAGCACTGTTTTATGTGACAAATGCATACCATAGAGACGCTGCCTTGGTCCTAAACAAGGCATAATGGATGCCAAGATATTATTTGGTAAAACGAGTCAGTGCAGTACACTTACATCTTTGCACTGTTGGCTAGTTTTGGGTTTGCATCCAGAAGCGATCCTGCCTATTCCAAACTGGGTATGCACAAATAGTGTGTTATGGCTCCAAACTTTGATAGCTGAAGTGAGTCCCCAAGGGATTTTGTTAGTAATCTAGTTTGTGAGATTAGTGAGATGTGTCAGCCTGTCCCAAGCCACTCTTAACAACAACATCAACAAAAGATAAAATGGAGGAATTGATAAAAGTAATGTTCTGCTGTTTCAATGGGTAGCACATCAATATATGGCTGTAAGTGTTCTTATTGTTTAAGGTGGCTGTCTCCTTGATGATTTTGTGTGCAGTTGTTACAAAAAGTGGTTATATAACTGAAATTAAAATCTTGAGGTATCATCAACCAAGTAATGCCATCTTAAAACAAAGTGTGTCACTTTTAGCATGTGGAAGTTTTCTTATTATCTAACGTTGTTTTGTAGACCAAAGCCATGAACTTGTATGAGGCCTGCCTAACTCTGCTCCAGGTGTATTCCAAGAATAATCTAGGTCGACAACGGATAGATGTTACAGCAGAAGAAGACCAGTACCAGGATCTCCTTCTTATTATGGAGCTTCTCACTAATCTTCTATCAAAAGAATTCATAGATTTCAGTGATACAGGTATGAAGGAATTGGTAATTGCTGAACCATAACGTGTTCTAAACTGTAAAAAACACTGTGGGGCATGTGTTCAATCCAGGTAAAGTAAAAACTGAAGTTTAGGCTTGATTAGATCAGGATATGGAAATTACTATTTAATGTGCCAGTAGCAAAGGAAGGACTTCTCACAGTATTCTAGCATCTGAAACTATTATTGCTCTCATAAAATAAATAGGGCATGTATGAAACAGCTTGAAATTTGAATATTGCAAGTCTGAACATGTAGTAGCAGCCGTCTTATAACAAAAAACCCATAGAGAAGTCAGAATAGTAAATTACCGCAAGAGGGCAGATGGATTATCGTCTTAGTACAAGATCCAACTTTTGTGAAATGCTGAGCTCATTAAATTTCCATCACGTTTGAACGTGTTCTGTATTCCTCATTCACAGAACATGCTTTGTATGTTCTGTGTGTATGTGGGTGTAGTTAAGGGTTCTTTTATGTATCCCAGCCTGTTACTTTCTTCTGTATATTTGCCACTTAAAATTGCGGTAGTCCTGAATGTCATCTGCCAGTTCTAGCTTAGCTGTGCTGCATTGCTTTTAAATAAGTTGAAACACATTTGCATGATTCAGATCTTACTATGTCCTATACAGTTTGCACAGAAAACATGCTCAGTAACAAACTGAATGTGCCTAGGTTGTTTTGTTGTTCATTGCTTTTCTGAGGTATGTCTTGAAAGAGAGAACGTTGTGCTCCGAAATTCAGTGCATCAATCTAGTTTTTTGTCGTGCATGCACAACACAAATACAGAACCAGATTTAGAAGATTTAGACTTTGTCCATTGAGTGGACAACTCAATGCCATGTAACTTACTCTCTTTGAGGTCAGACTTTGGAAGTTAGTTGCATGAAAAACACTGTAAAATACTTACCATGAAACTAAGGAATGTGAATACTACCTAAATGTAATGCCCAGAGACCAAACGTGTTGAAAGTTGTCTGCATGCTGTTGCTGACTCAATGCAGGAATTATAAAAGTAAGGTCACTGCCAGTTGATGGGAAATGTAGGTCTTACCTGTAACTGGAGAAAACTTGGCAACATCTAAACTACAGAATTTTCTGCATTAACTGTCCCTTTTTTTTTTTCCTTGTGTTTATAAAATATATATAAACATATGTAAATATATAATGTGTGTGTATATAAAGTATAAAAATGCAGTAATATTTTGCTCACTGTTTTATGTGTGCAGGCATGAAGCAGCTATCACTAGAAACATGCAATGTTCTGTAATGGAAGGGAGCCCTCAGAGTATCTGAAGTGTTCTGTTTTAGCATGCCATCTGGTACATGTGATTATGAAATGCTTAGTCCTGATGAATATAAATATAGAGTGATGTGGCAGTCTCCACTCACTAAGTTTCTATTTTAATACAGTGCCTCATGTTTTTGTTTGGGGAGAGGGCAATAGTCCTATTTTTAAAAATGTCTTTATTATAAAGAAATGGGACTCTTCCTTCAATATGTTTAATCCTCCTTTTATACAAAAAATTTTTTGTCTTTTCTACAGATGAAGTATTTAGAGGACATGAGCCTGGGCAAGCTACAAATAGATCTGTATCAGCAGCAGATGTTGTCTTATATGGGGTTAATCTAGTTCTGCCTCTGATGTCCCAGGATCTGCTGAAGGTAGGTATATTTTTACACGTAGTTGCTAGAATATGAAAGCTTTATAGTAATGAATTCCCAGAATTCATTCTTATATGCATTCCACCTCCATAAGCTGAGTTTTCTAGGCTTTTAAAAACGCAAATAATTGTTCCCTAGTTCTAGGTACTATTTGCAAAGAAATATTGTAAGCTGAGAAAATGTATATTTGAAGGGCCTAAACAAAACTTTTTTCTTCCAAAAGTGAGTCTGTGCAGGTCAATTAGCCAAACCTGAAATGTGGCTTGTGGAATCCTTTTTCTGATAGTGTTAGAAATGGGATAGGAAGCATAAACAGTGATACTAGTTAAAAGAAAAAAAAAAAATCTGGGAGCAAGTAGTAACTCTTTAATTATTTTCACAATACAGCTGGCTTTCATATCATAGACATCAGCCGCTTGTTAGTAGAACGGTAAAATATGAAATAATGGAATGGCAGTATTTCATTGGGTTGCACTGTGTTAATGTTTTACACTTCAGAAGTGTTCCCCTGATTCAAAGTATCTCAGTTGTCCCCTCTTAACATGCTTTCTCATCTGGTAGCCCTCGCTGAGCATGAGAGCTACATCCATTTTAGATGAAACTGAGTCAAAGGATGTACCCTAGGAGCCCCTCTATTGTGTCCAAGGCTTTTACCCCACAGGGCTAGACTTGCTCATGTCTTAAGTAAAACTCCTTGAATTTGTACAGAGCAGGTACCAGACTCCCACCATCAACTGTTTAGCTTTAGCAATCTTTTTTATTGTACCACAGTGTTTGCTAATAAAGTTGTAGCCATTCTAATGACTCTGAAGTTGTCAACTAAAATTGTCTTTTCTTCTTCAATGGAAAGCATCGGTCCCATCTCTTTGTATAGATGGAAATTATGTCAGAATAGAGTTATGTGATTGATTCTAAAATTACCGTGTTTTTCTTTTGACAGTTTCCATCCCTGTGTAATCAATATTACAAGTTAATCACTTTCATCTGTGAGATATTCCCTGAGAAAATTCCACAACTTCCAGAAGACCTTTTTAAGAGCCTAATGTACTCACTGGAGTTAGGGATGTCATCGTATCCTTTATAGAGCTTGGGAGTGTTTAAAAATCTGAGTTGCTTTTATAAGGACCTGTTAAAAATCTGATTTATTTTTCTTTGCATTTTTTTCCTCTTCTATCAGTCTCTGTGTATATATAATTATATATCGGTAATCGACTCTTACTCTCTGCTCCTGGTGATTGAGAGTTTCACTGTAGTGTCTATTGAGATTCTAGTATTAGCTGAATTTCCTCTGACTCCTGTTGTTTGAATGAGGCCTTTAAGTGGTTTAGCATGTAAGTTTTTTCTGGCAGCCATTCCTGCTGCCTCCATTACTTCACTTCAGAGTGTGTAACTTCATAAGCCTTCAGCTGGTATCCCAAAGCCATTCCTGAATTAGTTGCTCAGCTGGTAATACAAAACACTGCTGCTGTTCTACTGGGCTGGCTCCAGAGCATTTCCTGTCAGGGTGCCAATGGGTTCTCCCTCTCATAATGGGAGTACCATTTTCACTAATCTGTGGCACGTGTCAGAAACAGATGAGCTTGACCATAAGGGACTCTTTCTGAAAATGTTATGTCAGAGAGGGTTATGTTACCTTAGGGCGTGTAGCTAATAGAGGAAAGCAACAAAGTTGGAATTATTTTTTTTCCCCTTTTTCTATTTTTTTTTAATTTAATTTTTTTATTAACAGCTTTATAGTAAAAAGAAATCTTGGAACATACAAGCATTTAAAATATTTTCTAGTGACACCATTGGGAAGTTTTACCACAATTTAATTGAAATCTGACTTTGATTCTTTAACACCCATTATCAGAATGAGTTCAGAGGTTTGCCAGCTCTGTCTGGAGGCTGTAACACCACTAGCAGAACAGTGTGCAAAAGCACAAGAAACAGATTCAACCCTTTTTCTAGCAACAAGGCACTTTCTTAAGGTAAGGCATCTGCACTTCGTGTTACTTTGGTTTTTTGCATACAGGTAGCATCAAGAGGCCAAACAGTGACCATATCTCACCGGGTTAATCAGGATCACACATATAGTAAGAAACAGCCTGTTACCTAAAAAACTGGCAGTGTAAGAAGAAAGAGCATGAAGGACTGGAGACGGTGGACTAGAGTACAAAGGAGGATGGAGGCGTAGAGGGAGGAAATTACTTATTGCCAATCAACAAAAGACCTGAGCCTCTCAGAATGCAATTTATATTTAACCATGCTCTGTCCACGAGCTCTAGAATGAACCTGATTGACAATTTTAGCAGTTACGTTTACTGTGGAAGCTGTGAAATAGAAGGCTTCCAGAATTGTGTGAACTGGAGGCTGGATAAAGTACTAAAACAAGAGGCAGAAAAAAGAGCATAGTTGGGAACTAGAAAGAAAATGCTGTCATTTATTCAATGTATCCAATGAATTACGTGTTTTCTTAATCCAGTATCATATTTAGTACTTTCTTTTTAGGACCATCCACTCTATCTCATCAAATTTTGGAGTGACCTGGTAGCAACCAGGTTCCTGCTAACTAGGAATAAAGTAATTGGGGAACTTGTGTGCTTGTCTTCTCATTTTGTAAAGACTTCAGTTTTCCTTAAGACATCTTTTCTTACCAAACTGACATTCAAACTTCTGGGGATTGCTCATTAAAAGCATACATCAGCCAAGCTGAGAGAATGAGAAACACCTTAAATAATTTTGTCTTTATATTTCTTTTAAGTTAACATAGCTTTCTGCCTTTTCTCTACATTTCCACTTAAAATTATAATACCATTCTTATTAATCTGTTCCCTGTTTGGCTTTCTGTGAGCTGTAGGAGTCTCCAAAACTTGAGGAAAAAGTTCCCTGTTTTATTCTGGAAGAACAAAGGCTTTTTTCGTAATTTCTGTGGCATATCTGCAGCTTTTGGAGAAAAATACAAGAGATGCCATTTCTCTCTGAAGAACACGTATAAATCAACAACAGGTTTCAGTGCTTTGAGATGTGAATTTGTGCTGTTAAGCCAAGACTCGACTTCTAAAAGAACTTGGCTTTCTGATTACTGATACCTAAATTTAAAAAAAAAAAAGCAACAAAGCAAACAACAGACTTGGATGTTTGTAAATACATGTTCATTATTATTATTATCAGAATTGAAGATGATGTTCAGCAGCAAGTCTCGGTAAAGTAGAAAGTTAAGTTTACACTTCTGTAACTACTTCTATTTTGTGATTTCAGATGGTCTTTGATATGCTGGTACTTCAGAAGCACAATACAGAAATGACAACTGCAGCAGGTGAAGCATTCTACACATTAGTGTGTTTGCATCAGGTATGGCATTTAGACACTTACACCATGAAAACCCGTCATTTGTTAAAGGAGAGTGGTTAGTTACTGTGCGTCTGGCAAATCATAAAATCGTTCAGGTTGGAAGGGACCCTCAGGAGGTCTGTAGTCTGACCTCTTGCTCAAAGTGGGGTCAACACTGAATTCAGATCAGGTTGCTCAGGACTTTTTCCAACTGTGTCTTGAAAACTTCCAAGATGGATATTCCAAAGCCTCTCTGAGCAGCCTGTTGAATGCTTTATTATCCTTGTAATTCATGTGCTTTCAGCACCTGCCAGACTGTCTTGGTGGCCCACCACTGGACTCATTCAAGTTCATCAATATCCTTCTTGTGTTAAGGAGTCCAAAACTGGACACAGTATTGCACATCTAATCTAAGTGCTGTGTAAAGACAAATGGTAAATACAGCCCAGCATGCTGCTAGTGTTCATTGCTGACAAGGCACACTGCTAACTTGCTTAGCCTGCTGTCCACCAGGACCTTCAGGTCCTTTATTCAGCAGAACTGCTCCCCAGCTCCCCCTGAGCAGTCTGTATAGTTGCAGGGGGTTAGTCTGTTTCAGCTGCAGGATTTTGCATTTGTCCTTGTTGAATTTCATGAGCTTTCTGTCAGTTCATTCCTCCAGCCTGACTAGGTGTCTCTGAATGTCAGTTCTGCCCTTGAATGCACTGGCTGCACTCCCCAGTTTGGTTTCATCCACAGACTTGAGGAGAGTGCACTTCCTCTCCTCCAGGTCACTCACTAAAATATTTAACAGGACAAGTCCCTGATGAGAGCTCTCAGTGCCACTTGTAACCAGCTTCCAGGTGGAACATGAGCCATTAACCACAATCCTTTAGAGACTGACGATACAGGTGTGTTTTCACCCATGTAGTAGTCCACCCATCTAGACAATAAAATCCCAGCTTGGTTACAAGGATGCTGTGCAAGACTGCTAAAGACTTGCTAACATCAGGCATCCAGTGCTCTCCCCTCATCCACAGATGTAGTCATTTCATCACAGAAGTCAGTCGGGTAGGTAAAGCATGATTTACCCTCGGTAAATCCACGCTGGCTGTTCTCAATCCCTTTCTCTTTCATGTGCCCAGAGATAGCTTCCAGGAGTACTTGCTTCGTGATTTTCTTAGTTGTTCAAAGATGATAGAGAGCAGCCTTGTAATGACGTAAGCCACCTTTCTGAACCCTTGGATGGATTCTGTCAGGTCTCATGAGCTTGTATGCATCAAGATTTCTCAAGAGATCCCTGGGTTGATCCACTTTACTACTGGTAGTTCCTCTCCTCCTTGAACCCTGTCTCTAGTCATAAAGGTCTGGGAAAACCTGTCAGTGAAGACCAAGGCAAAGAAAGCATTGAGTATTGCAGCCTTTTCTTTTGTCTGTTATCACTAAATCACCTGCTCCATTCAACAGCAGGACCCACATTTTCCCTGTTCCTTCTTTTACTGTTAATGTACTGGTAGAAGCTGCTCTTGTCCTTGACATCCCTTGCCAAATTCAGCTTTAGCTGAACTTCACTTTTCTGTCATTGTTCTTGTCCACACAATGTTTCTGTTTTCCTCCTTTGTAGCTGTCCCTGCTTCTATCTCCTGCATGTTTCTTCCTTGCACTGGAGTTCAGTCATGAACTCCCTGCTTAGCTGGGTCGGTGTCCTGATGTGTTTATATTGTTTTCCTCAGTATCTGGACAGGCCATTCTTGTGCTTGGAAGAGGTTGTCCTTAAAGACCTGTCAGCTCTCCTGAGCTCCTTTCATCTTCAGAGCTTTCTCCCGCAGGATCCGACCCATCAGTCTCCTGAATAAGCTGAATAATCCTGCTGTCGTGATGTCCAGGGTCTGTACTCAGCTGCCCTCTTTCCTCGCTCTCCTAAGGATCCTGAACTCCACTATTTCATGATCACTGTAGCCAAGGCTGCCATTAATTACCACATTCCTGACCAGCTCTTCCTAGCTGTGAGTAGCAGATGCAAAGTCACCCCTGGTTGGTCCATCTGGCATTTGAGCAAATGTCAGGGAGGTAATCTCTCTTAAGTCTGATCTGGAAACTTCCTCAAGTGGCTTGAAGATGACTTCATCCACTACTCACCCTGTTTTGGTGATTTGTAACAAGCTCCCACCATGATGTCGTCTTTACCACCTCTCCTCTGATCATGACCCATAAGCACTCAACTAGATTGTTGCCCAGTCCATAGAAAAGTATCCTTAATTTGAGCTGCCCTTTCACATAAATGGCAATCTTCTGTCCTCTTCTTCCCTAAAGAGTGTCCATTGGAGTACTCCAGTCATGCCACCTGTCCCACCACATCTCAGTGTCTGCAGTGATGTTGCAGCTCTGCATCTGTACAAGGAGCTCTAGCTCTTCCTGTTTGTTTCCAAAGCTGAATGCATTTCTGCACAGGCATTTGAGGTTGGCCTCCTTTCAACCCGTTTCATCCTTCCTGATGAGCACTCTTAAACCCATCACACTTCTGTGTGTTCTTACTACTCTTGGTCTCTGTCTCCTCACTTATCTACAAGCTGTTACCACCATCCCCCCAACGTGCTCTTTAAAGCCCTTCCTGCCAGGTTGGCAAGTCTTTGGCAAAGATGTTCCTAAGCCACTTCGTCATATGGATCCTCTTTCTTGTTAGCAGCCCTCATCCCTCAAAGAAGGACTCATGATCATGTAAGACAAAAAGACCCTGTGACACTAGCCACAGGTGGCAACTTCATATTGTGTCTACCCCCACCCAAGCCCTTCATCAGTAGAACTGAGGGGACTGCCATTCTGGCTCCTATGTCCTCCACCCTTGCTCCCAGAGCTCAGTAGTCACTCTGGACTTGCTCCAGGTGCCCCCTGGCAGTGTTGTTGGTGGCCGTGTGGCTGAACAACAAGCAGTGATAGACTGAGGGCCAAGGATGATCCTCAGCAGTCTGTCCATAATAACAGCCCAGATCCTGGCCCCCAGCAGAGTTTTTAGGTCCCCATCTCATCCCCTGCTGCACAAGGTTCCATAGTCTCTGCTAAGTCCTCTCCAGGAGCTGTGCTGCTGCATACCAGGTAGCCAGGTGTTCCCCACAGCAGCTGAGCCAGGCACCTGTTACAGTCAGTTTGCTGCTTTTCTCAAAACTCTCAACTGTTCTTTCACTGTTCTTTTAGTCATGTTTAACATGTTTCTCTGTCTTCTGTTTCTGTCCAAGTAAGCATGAAAATAAGTGGGAAACTCTTAGAAAGGAATCTAAGCTCTCTGTCCCAGGGAAGGGAATCTAGAGAAAGGAAAACCTGTGGGAGGAGATGGTTGGTAAGGCATGCCGAACGTGGGGCAGGCGTGAAGAAAGAGAAGTGCGGTTTGCAGGAGTAAGCCCATGCTAAGTAAAAGCCAGAAGGCACTTTGAAGGGTGTACCTTAAAGTTTTCTTCTTACTCTGCACTGCAAAGCACTGTACCTAGCTCTGAAGGCTTCTTTAGCCTTACTAAAAAACCTGGTCTGATTGAAGGGCTTTATCTGGTTTAGAGGTAAGTGAAAGGCTGCAGGTCTGTAGTTCCTTCTGGTACCCTAGTCAGTGAAAATGGATAACAGGTGGAGAGGTACTGATAGTTTTCTGTCACAGCCTTGATCCTGGATTTTGTCCTGATGAGAGAAGTTGTATATATTGTATCTTTTTTTAAAGTTAATAAGATTCTTGTTTATTTAACAGGCTGAATATTCAGAGCTAGTTGAAACGTTGCTATCAACTCAACAAGATCCAGTAATTTACCAGCGGTTAGCAGATGCCTTCAACAAGCTTACTGCAAGCAGCACTCCTCCTACACTGGACCGTAAGCAGAAGATGGCCTTCTTAAAGAGTTTAGAAGAATTTATGGCAAATGTTGGTGGACTTCTCTGTGTAAAATAAACAACAAAACTCTATGCCTAATTTAGACCCTTTCTGCAAAATGCACTGAGAAATGCTGAATGCTGACTAAATCTTGTACCTGTCTCTGGGTTCTTTGCAGCCATCTCAGATTCTAGAAAGCCTGGAATTTTGAACATAACACAATGGAATAGGAGAGGTCAACTTTGAATCAGCTTCTGCTACTATGTGTTAGCTGCAATCTGTCATACTTGTGTGTGGGAGAGAATGAACAGAAAATTGGAATTTAAATTTTTTCCATATATGTGCGAACAGATATGGGCACAACGAAAAATAAATTCAGTGCCTTTCCCCCCCACTGGTTTAAAATATGAGTGGCCAGATAGACATACAGATTTCTTTTCTACCCAAAATCATGTTAGAGTGTGATGCAGATACATACAAAGCTCTAAACAGTTTAGCTGATTTTAAGCTTTATTTTTCCTCTCTTAAAGTTTGAGTTTGTGTTCCAATGAGGAAGAAAAACTAAATGGTATTTTAACTTGTGTTTAGTTCTGGTTTTCTACATCAACCTGACATTGCATGTTTAATGCAATGCAGGTTTTTACATTATGTTCTGCTGCCTAAAGTTCAGAAGAAAAAAGGTGTATATTTTTGTTCCCCTAAAATGAACTTTAGGAACTGTAGCCATTTCATTGCCTTAATTTAAAAGAAAAAAAAAAAACCTCATATACTTTAGATAAGAAATTTAAGGCAAGATTTGACTCTACCGAGTTGGTTTAGGATGTTGGCATTAAGCTGCTGTGTACCTGTTGCAGCCCTTCATGTTGACGTGTCATTTTGGAATGAGTGTCTAATGCAAGGTTCATGTGTAGTTTTACTTTCAGTATCTGTTTTGATTCATACCCGGGTTGCATGCAACTGCAATGTATTTCTACACTGAACTGTTTGCTTAAGCAATAACAACTCAAAAGGTGTAAATTACTGGCAAACTTTTTAAAGTTGGGGCATTAGCTAAAACAATTACACTAGAACAGGGGCGTCAAACCCTTTTACTCAAGGGCCATATTTGTTTGACTCAACTCGAGAAAGATAATTGGGATGTGTAGTGCTGTGGGGGATTTTTGGTTTTGCTGAATCTAGCTCCATTTCTGCAGAGCCCTCAGAGCTGCTCTGCTCTTACTCGTTTTTTTAATATCAGCACTTCAGCTATTACGACAGCAGAATATAGTGCCCTGAGTATAATGGACCAACAGGGGGGAGCAGCACACGAATACAAAAGCAAAGCCTGCTTTGTCTCCAGTCATGAGCCAGAGAAAACTGAAGCAAACACAAATGCTGCATGTCTAGTAAAATTGATTTTTGTGGAAATACATGGAGGCAGAAGTGGGCCCTTTTGTTTAAGACCTCTGCTAGATTACACTGTTGAATATTTCCCATGTGTTTTTAAAATCTATATAAAATGTACAGTAGACACCTTTTCATGGCTACATATAGCATCATGTTTGCAACTCTGTGCCATTCTTCAGCTATTCATCTCAAAATTAGTCACAACAGCCAGAATTTTTAAAAGACATAAATGTGTAATACTGTGCTATAAGTGATCTAAGGCTTTTTTATTTTTTAGTTAAATCCATACCTGTCTCAAGCATGGGTCCACAAGGCCAAAAATGCCATCTCTTCATTATACTTTTCTCTTTTAATTTATGTGAAAACTGGGCTAGGGCAGATTTACACATTAAAAAGTGACCACAAAACTTGTTAGATAATGTACCTTCCCAGCTAGTACTTTATTTCTGAGATAATTTGCATAGTATTTTAGAACAGGGGTATTGCTCTCAGTTTTTTTTCTTGAAACTGTAATGCTTTTCTTTAAAAGATTTCTTGACCGTGCACTTGCACAAAAGATAATGATCCTGGCAGATCCTTCTGGTTTTAAACTGTTCTGATGGCTGATATTTTAAATTTGTCTGGGTTTTACTATGTTTTTGAAACTGCTTCTGGAGTTTCTCGGAGTTTGTACATTGGATAGGGCAGCAGGTCTGAAACCCCATTTTTTTCAGATGAAGGGCATTAAAGCCTGGGAACATAAGTGACAGTAGGAGCTGCTAGTTTGTCATGATGCACTCGATGTCAAATATCTAGGCCAAAGTCTTCAAAAAGATGATAGCAAATACCTTCAAGTTTTTTGGATCTGACTGAATAACTGATATTCTCAGTCATCATTTCTTTTATAACTAGCTCTGTCACTATCATTTTTTTAATCCTAAATCTGGCTTACTATTTAAAAATATTTATTAACTTTAAAATTTTGAAATTCTCTTGCATATTGTGATTGATGAATGGGAGCACAAATTGAGTTAGTATTCAGGAAAATGTAATGTGCATACCCATTACTTTTCTAATCAGGCCCACTGTGTTGTAACAAGCAGAGATGCACAGCATCTTTTGACTGTCAAGACTTGCTAAAGTATGAACACTTACTTTCAAAGACTAGTTTTGAAGGTTGCTTAAAACTTTCCTTTGCCCTTCATTTAAAATTAGTATTATGTGTTAAAGGAAAACTGTCCTAGTAAGGGGTTTTTTGTAATTTTCCTGCTTGATGTTACGCTAGACAACATTCTTCCTTTCTTGTTTCTTAATTTTTCTTCCATTCTCGTATATTCAACAGGGATCTTTCCATGCCATTTTATGTTTCTTTTAGAGCAAATGCTAAGATGTCTCTGCTTAGTGACAGCCATGAAATTGTTGCAAAAGGTTCTGGGAATGTTTCATTAATTCATATTCCTGCTGGCTAGGTGGCTGCTTCTACCTAAACTATTTGGCTTCTATATCCCTTCCAAAAAAAAGGAAAGAAAAAATCCTTTGTTTATCTTCTACACATCCAGTTGCTGTAAATCTAGATGCAAGAGCTCATTCAAGTTCATAGGAAAGACTCATAGACCATTTTTAGTGAACATTGAGAGTTGGCTCCATGTAAGTGTTCTGAAATTTTTATAGCGTCACTGCATTGATTTTCCATTCACTGTGCAAAGTGAATAATGGCTCTAAAAATGCACCAGTTTTTTGAAGGGAAAAAAAGGCAACTCAAACTGAATTATAAATGCTGCATGATATAATTGTAACAAATATATTTGTCTAGACTTTTTTTTGCTAAAACAAATTATTGCTCCAGTGTTTTCATTCTGAGACTAGAAATCAAGTCGTTTCTTTCCCATTTTGCCAGCTCCTTCCCCATTGTAATAGCTAGTTCTAATGCTGGCATAATAATTTTCTGTTGTTCAACCTATAATTTTTGATGCTGGCAAGCATGACCGTGTAGTTGGGTCATGAAATTCAAGACCTTCTTGAAAGCACAGATACACATGGACAGGGAGAAGTGGACTACTACTACATGAAACTTCCACTTTCATGTGCATTTATGACTTAATTATCTTCACTGAATTACTGCCGGAATCTGCTACTTATTGCCCAGAGGTTTGCGTTTCACTGTTTAGTGATAAAGGGCTCACTGTTTTCCTCAGGAACGAGAAACTTGTTTTCTCAGCATGTCCAAATCCTACTAGTTGAAAGAGAGGGGTTTGAATCAGAGTCACCTCTTTGATAGTGCGTAGCACTCACTAAAGCCCCAGTATTTACCTGGGTAAATCCCTTTATATCTAAGCCATGTAGTTCTAGAAAATAAGCTTGCTCAGAGCAGTCAGTTGTCCATTTAAAATCTAATTCTTTAAAAGGTAAAGCAAATTCTAATTTGTGATCTGTAAAACTATTCAGAAATACAAGTTGCAGCATTTCTCTTGTAAAACACTTCAAGTAAATTCAGTTTTGGTTAAATAATTACATAAGAAGGGGTGTTTTTTATGGAAGTAGCTTGATGAATATAAGCGCAGGAGTAGGAGCCAGGCTCCTCTAATTTTGTATCAGTTTTTCCACTGGATCCTCTGTGGCCATTGGCAAGTCACTAGAACTGTGTCATCATTAAAATAGCGGTAATACCTACCTATCTCACAGAGATGTTGTGAGGATTAGGTTATGCCTATAAAGTGCATTGAGGATCTGAGATGCTATGTAAATATTAAATATTTTAATTTTAGTTTTGTGAGGTGTAAGATTTACTGTAATGAAAACAGAAGATTTTCATAATTATAAAGCCCAGCAGAGGCAGTAGTGGTGCAGTATTCCCCAAGACTGGTCTACTGCAGTACAGTAATGCTTGTTGTAAATTGTAGTTATTTCAATTGCAGCCAGTTGAAATGGTGGCTTCTTCTTAAATAAGATAATATTCCCCACCAGTGTGCCTCGGTTCTGGTCTAAATAGAGAGAGGACAGTTGCTAGTTATTCAGGCTTTGGTGCCTCTACTTGTGACAAGTGCCACTTGTGGTGGTAGGGTTTTTTGTTTGGTTTGGTTTTGGTTTTTTACACTTTTCTGCAAGGAACAAACACCACTTATTTCCCCCATATCTGTTCCAGTCACTCAGTATAACCAAAGCCTAATGATATCAATTAAAATTTAAAGAGCCAGCCCCACCCCCCCCTGTAAACTTGCTTTTAATATGAGTAGATTGTGCCCTCTTTGCAGTAAATGAGATTAATGCTTTCTAGCACTAATCACGAAGCAAATCATGAAGTGTGATTTGCTGTAGAGCCTTAAGCTCTCTGGCTGTCTTACAAAACCCTTTTTTCAATATGAGATTTCTTGGGGCCCTAGCAACTGAGAAATAAGATATCCCTGGCTTTCCCTTCTCCTCAGTGAATTAAAGTAGATTCTGCTTTTCCATTTCTTCCCTTTCCCTATCCTGCTTTTCCTGTCCTTTTAAGCCATTTTTATAAAAGATTTGGGAGACCCTTCCAACCTCAAGGGAAAGATACTACCCATGTGATTTTCCAATCTATTACAGCTTGATACTTGAAATTGATAAAATCCTTTCTAATAGCATTCCCCAGCACATTTCAATCTCCCATTGAACCATTCTAGAGTTTATAATTAGGAAAAAAAGATTATCCTCTTTTGTTTGTTCCCTTTGTGCAAAATAAGGAACCTCCATGCAGTGAACATGCAGTTTTAAGGCAATAAATGCTAGTACTGCTGTTGGTCAAGTGTGTAAATATTTTAAATGTATAATTCAGTACTATGTTGAGTTTATATATTAAAAATGCAGGGATTGAAGTGCTAGTTGATTTCAAGTATTGTTTTACCTGTACAGTTGAAGATATGAAGTTGCATAGAAACATTTCACAATTTGTTGCAATAAGACTTGGGAAATGGCTGTGTAATCAAGCCTTATCACAATTGAATTTTCAATTTTGAAATGAACACTTTCTGTATTTTTAAGATCCATAAGCAGGAGGAGGATAAAATTGTTTTCCACTAAAGACTTTTATTATTTTGTTTTGGCCATGTGTGATTTGTGTGTATTCTTGTTTAATATTTTTCTAAAATCTCACTGTGTTGAATCCCTGAAATGGCATTTGTTATACCTCCTTATGGTAGAAACAAAAATAGGAATGTTATGAAACCTCAGGCTACACGTCCTCTTTGGCTACTGTGAATGTGCAGTAATTCAGTTAAAGTTGATGGGGTAACTTTAATTTACATTGGCACTTAAGGCATGAGTTTGTCCATCAACAGAAAAAAAAAAACGTGGTTAGGTGTGCAACCTGAGTATCTCACACTGGACTACAATTACCAGCAGTGGCTGTGAATATATAATCAAATTAATCTTTTCCCCCATCCTCCAAAAAAAGTTTAATGGTGACTTTTCAGGTCACTATTATTGGTGGTGTTTGTCTACCCAGAAGGAATACTGATTTCTGGGTCTTGAATTTTTTCGTGTGTAGCTTTAATCTAAACAGTTTCTGATGATACCTGGCATGGAAATGTTCTCCAAGCTTGTAATCTGTTCCCATGTAAGGGACATCCAACAGTATGTTACTTCATGTATATCAGGAAAGGTCAGTTAAAGGCAGCAGTTCCTAATGTGCTATAATACAATTACATTTGGATAAACTACAGCTATTTTCTATTGTTCCCCTCTTACTTTCATGTACTCACTTTTTTTTTTTTTTTAAAAAAAGCTTCACAAATCCTGAAAGTAAAACTACGCGACAACTATGGTGGTGACAGCTTGCTATACATCTTGGCTGTATGTATCACTAGAATTTTACTGGTTTCAGAATTATTGCAATTATATATTTATATTGGCCTGGTTTAGTTCAGTGAGCGTTTTGGTGAAGGACGGAAACATTTAAGGTAATTTTGAGCAAATCCCTGAAAGCAGCCAGTAAGATTAACAACAGCAGCATATCCAAGAGCCTTTCATGTAGAAAATGGAACTATTCTGCTTACCTTAAATATGAGGTCTGGAATAAACTTGAATGATTTGGCTACAAAGCCTTTAATTACACTTGTTTGTGTAAGTGTACGCAAAACCCATCAATTTTGCCTTTATGAAACTTACATTTGCTTCAGTCATGAGTGGTGGAGTTGGTGGTTTTTTTCCTTCACTGATTTGCCATGTAGTATAAGCAGAAAGGTAGCAAAGCTCAGCCTTCGAAGTGGAATTTGTTTGGCAGGTCAACCAAGGAGGAGGTCGTACATGAACTGGAAGAGCGGAGGAGGAGAAGAAAGTAAAAAGTTTGCAACCTTAGGTGGAGAAAAAAATCAAGCCTAATGCGTAAGAAGAAAAAGAAATCCATAATACAAGTGTTATCCCGTAACTTGGTAACCCGTATCATCCTGACAAGGATTAGTAAAAGCCTGCCATTTCATCAACACCTTTTTTGGGGAAAAGAGTGCTATTTTGGAATTCTATGAAATGCGATACTATTGGTGTGAGTTTTGTTAATTAAATAATAAGATGTTCTTTATTTTGGGAAACATTCCAGACAAATCTACATTGCCGAAGAGAACACTGAAGTTACCCACTGTGACTGATACAGAACTCATTACTAGATTTTTCTCCCGTCTATATTTGAATCTCATGGAACAACTGTTTTCACCTTAACATCTGATAGATGTTACCAGATTTGATTTTTCTGACACTGTGTTGCCTTTGCAAGTTAGAGTAAGGCAGAGCTTTGGGTGTGATGTACTTCCCTTTTTCTTCCCCTCTGTGGCTGGCCTACTGTTCGTGGTTTCGAAGGCGCGTATGTTTGATTTGCTTTAACTTACTGTTTTGGATGATGCAGTTTGGGTTTGTGGCATATTCAAACTGCTTCCAATCTCTGTGTTTGGTGTTTACTGAATGAAAGTCATCACTAGACTCCAACACAAGTATTGATTTGAAAGCCGCATTCATAACTTGGTTTAATAAGTTGTCAGGGCACTCGCTTTAATTTTAGAACTGCACCGATGATTCTAATGGTCTTTTGTTCATTCAGATGATTGTTTTAACTCGAGGAAAAAACCCAAAGCCAAAACCCCACCACCACACTGTGGAGTCTTTAGGAAGATCACTGATGTCCTCACACAAGATCAACACTACTTTGGGGAAGGCTTAACATTCTTCTGCCACTTTAAGGAGAGACTGTTCTTCTGAAGTACTTTTTGCCTGCTTTTAGGCTGTTATGCACTTTCATGATTTCTTAATAAACTACTGTTAAAAATGTACTGTAACATGGATTTTGATAAGCGCACATGTATTTAAACAATTCACTCAGCCTCAGGAAAGCTGGAAAAATCGGATACCTGTTTTGTATCTTGGTTAAAATGTTTGTTACCTACATCCCTTAAGATGGCCAGATAATGTCTAGATCCTGGGAGTGTAACTCAGATACCAGTATAGTCTGTAAAAGGAGGACAGTGTAATTTTACTCTAGGAACTGAGAAAACGGTGTCCTTCTCTTATTTTTTGTAGAGGTATATATAGTCTGAATTGGAGTTTCAAAAGCAAAAAACAGTGATAAACCCCGTTTACTGTTCAGGAAAAAAAATGTTTTCTTCCTTAACACTAGTGTATTTCTATTTTCTTCCTCCTCCTTAAAAGAGTGTGTGAAATAAGTGTAGAGGTATGTGTAGGAAAAACTGTAAAATCTGCTGCTGTACATAATGTTTGCTACTTGACTGCATTTTCTGTTCCACTTTAATTTTACTGGTTTTGCTAAATATATTTTATATATTTTCCTTCCTGCTTCTTGTGATGGCAGAATGATTACATCTTTTGGGGGGGGAAGCAAAAACAACCATGAGAAGTTTCTGGCCAGAAAATTCCAAGAAGTTTGTATGTTAGCATGTATCTCAGGGCATTTTTTGAGAGAACAGCATAAATCAGGGGCAATATGGCATAGTAAAATCAATGGGGATACTAAAATGTATGAAGGTATAAATACTGGTAATTCTGTTTCAGTTTGATTTTTTTTTTTTAATTACTTCTAAAATCCATTTAAAATGTCAATACCACTAGGTGGTATCACTTAAGTAGAGCGTTTTTCAATCTGAAGCCCTCTTTGTGGTTCCTGAATTACTTCCAAGGGATCCACAAAGCCTGGCAAAATAGAAAGTCACTGTGATCGTGTATCACTGTAATGTTCCTAAGAAGATTTGCATCTCCAATAGAGAAAGAGTTGGGAGTCCATAAACTGTTTGAGGATGAAAACTTACTACTGTACTGTAATTCAGAGAGTGACTGCAAGCTTTTAAAAGGCTGACTGATAATCTGTCCTATTGCGTGACCCAAGGTCTCCGGAAGCTGTGATGCACCTGGCCTGCAGAGCTACCCCATGGGGCTCTAACATGCGTTTTATCCTTTATCTGTAGGAGAACAGCTCGGTATTGAAAGAAAAAATGCAGTAAGCCTCTCTTACAAAGAGGAGATGTTGCAGGTTGTTCTGCAAGTAGAGCATTTCCACTTCTATTATTTTCCATCTTCAAAAGTAGGATTATGTTGACATTAACTAGAAGTAATCCTTGTATGGTTGTAAAACATTGCACACTTGTCTGCCTTCTAAATGAATGTGCAGTTGGTTTGCCAGCGCTAAAAATGTCAAGTTTTTTTGGGGAAAAGCTATTAAAAATTTTTTTAGACTTAATGGCAACAGCAAAGATTCTACAATTGGAATTTAATAATCCATTTTCATATTAGTTAAAACTGATTATACTTTTTCATTCAAAAGCTTGCGCTACAGCAAGAGGAATGAAAAATACAGACTTTCATTAGTAAAGAAAAAATACAATAGACTATAAAATAAAGAGGGAAACTCAAACACCAAGACACAAAAGCCTTATGAGTAACAAGTTGCTGTTACTTTCCAGGGTAGAACTGTGTTTTTAAAAGCCCTGTTTCCTGATCTGGTTGGACATAGAGTACTAGCAAATGTATTAATGAAGTAGTAGTGGTCTATGCTGTCAGGTTTGTCTTAGAGACACCGGTGTCACTGCTGCGTGACATGGGTATGTCACTGAAATGATAGGGGAGATAGCTTAACTAGAGATACCTTTCTGCAAAAAAAGATTAGGAAACAGTAAAAATTATTCTTAAGAAATTTCTTGCAGGGTGCACTTTACAGCTGTTCACGTATGTTGTCCGTTTGTTCTCACATCTCACAGAAATTGCATTGCAAGATATAACCTGTTTTCCTTCCTACAGGGTCACTCGAGCTCCTCCTGAGCTTTCCTTCTAGAACCGTCTTGTAACATGGATTCAAGCAAGGTCTTGAGCTGTGTCTGCTGCCAAGTAGTATCTGATATCATAACCTAAATAATGTCACCCTGTCTGCCCCCCCAAGCCCCCACACAGCCATGTGCCCTTACATGATCTCTGTAACCCTCCTGGTGAGGAGGAATTGTCTGTCATGGGGGGTACTGTTGCTCCGGGAAATCTGGACTGAGGAGTATGTGTTTGCTCAGTCTCCTTTATCCTTTCATTATCAGCCCTGCGCAGAACATTTTTCATATAAAATGCTTTACAAACATGCATGAAATAGGAAAATTACTTAAGTGTCACTTCTTTGTAGAATCTAGACCAGATTTCTTACTGCAGTCAGTAATATGCAGGTGTCGGGTAACTGTCACTTTGCAGCAATGCAGGGAAAAGGGGGAGTTTTTTGTTTTAAATTACAGCAGTGGTAGTAACATGAATGGATATGGGTGCACTCCACATAGGACAATCTTCTGTGCTGGGATGAAGATGGTTTTTGGCAAGACTTTTCAAAGACAACGGGTGTAATGCACTGAATGCCAGATCCAGACTACCTGGAAGTTTTTTAAAACCAAATGGAAATGCCCACGGTTCTCTACTGTAATGCAAAGCCTTGTTTTGAAATGGGGGAGAGAGGGAGGTAAAAAGTATGGGAATCTGAAGGGAAAATTGGCCTATCCCTACAGCCTGTGCTGACAAGAAAATTTGGTTCTCTGCTGCCTACATAAGCTATGCTGCAAAAATATTTTATCAGAATTCAGTATTTCTGTCTTCCAAGGAAATAGTTCTGCTCTGCTTGCAGGCATTCAGTGCTGAGCCCGGGACTTCCCGTTCAGCCACAGCGAAGTGTTGCAGCAGATAAAGATTCAACAGGTTGTAGGTAAAATAGCAGTTTCTTATTCAACTCATTGCCAATAGGAACACCTAGCTCTGGAGAACGTGAGGAGACTCTGCTGTTGGGTTAATTATAAATAATCTGATGGGCAACCTTCTACAAGTTGGTTTATAGGAGAGTTACTGAACAATAGAAAGACAATGTTACCAAAATGCTTTTTACCAGACTTCATAAAGAAGGAATGGAAAAAACAGTGGTGAGGAAGTTCTTAAGTTTTTGTTCTGGGGCAATATGAGATGACAAGAAGTGCCAGACAAATGCGTTGTGCCTGTACAAAATAAGAAACAGGGAGATTGTAAGTTTTTACGCCCAAAGGGAAAGATGCAGTGAATTAATTGAAACAAGGAAGGTACTTTAAAACTTGCTATCTTTTGAAACTAAGCAGCAGCTCGACTTTTGTCTGTATGCAAGAAAGGGAGCATGCTCCAGCTTGATAACGCTTAATTCAAATTGAAGACTGGACAGGAGAGCCAGATCAAGAAAAACAGTTTGGAGAGGTAGGCTGGTATTGGAAGTCAGAAGCTCATGGCTTTTGAACACTTGGCATCTAACGTGGGATATATCCGTGATTTCTAAGTCTAACATGACTGGCTACCTATGGATGTCTAATCTGAGGTATACCCTAAGATTTCTGTATCTGTTGAAATAACTACTTCAAGCCACGCGCGTTTCCCCTGGGCCTGACCCGCAGGAGGGGGAGAGGGAGGGAGGGACGCGTGAACCTGGCGAGGAGCGGCGCCAGCGGCAGCAGCGCTGCGGGCTGTGAGGAGCCTGCGCCGGGCGGCAGCGTTGAGGCGGTTCACGGCGGTGGCTCTCTGCGTAAGTCGTATGTTTTTGTGAAGCTCGTATTTAAGTTGGAAACCCTTCTGCAGATGGCTTTATAGCCATCCGAACCACCGCAGTGGCGAAAGGCACAGCGAAACGAAGGCTTCCCTCCGGCTGCCGGCGAAGCAGCGCCCCGGCAGCCCCCTCAGGCGGCTGCGCTCCGGGCCAGGCGCCTCCGGCCCCGCCTCGGACGAGACGTCCGCGCAGGCGGACACCCGCCGGAGCGTTTGTGGCCGGGAGGGGCGCCAGGGGCAGGGTGAGGGCACGGCGGCGTGCCAGGCTAGCCGCTCCGCGGGCCGCCGCCGGTATGCGCGCACGGCACCGCCTCAGCCCGGGCGCCCTATCCGTGGCGACCGACGGGAGCGCGCGGGGGACAGCGCCTGGCCCCGCCCCGCCCGCGGCGCCAGGGGCGGCCGTTCCAGCCAATGGCGGAGCAGCCGCTAGGATGGCCGTCCCGCCCCGCCCGGCCGAAGTCCCCAGCAGGGGGCGCGCGCCCCTCGGCCGGCACCGCTGCGCGCGGCGCTGGGGCGGAGCAGGAGAGGTCCGCGTGCGCGCAGGGACCTGGCGGCCGGTGAGTGGAGCGAGGAGGCGGGCTCGGGGTGGGGAGTGGCGCGGCCGGGAAGGCCGCGTGTCCGGCCGGCCGCCCGCCTTTCTCCCCCGTGAGGGCGGCCGGCGCTCCCCTTTTCGTGGGCGGTGGGGCCGGGGCCTGCTCTGCCCCGGCAGAGCTGTCTCCCACAGTGGAGGGGCCGCGCCGGCTGCGCGCCAGTGGCGTTTGCGGCCCGGGAGGTCCCTCCCAGTGGGGCGGCCTTTAGTGCCCCGGGCCTGGGGGAGGCTCAGGGGTGTCGCGGCCCCTGCTCGGAAGGGGCCGGGGAGGCTTGGGGCGGGAGGGTAACTCCCGGCAGCGTTCGGGCAGCGCGGAGCCTCCTGCCGACCGGCTGCGCTCTGCTCCGGGCTAGATGGCGGCCGCGGAGAGGGCTGGTGGGCGGCGGTGGGCTCGCCTCCCCGGGAGCGTGCTTTCCAGGGTAACCCCTCGCACCAGGAGAGGCGCGGGGGTTATGTACTTGCAGCAGTGGGCGCTCAAAGCCATTAAATACAAGAGGGAACAGGAAAAAAGGGCCGCCTTCGGAAACCGTCCCTGTTCGTCATTCACATGGAGGAGGATAACAGCGGTTCTGGGTCCAGTCTACTCTCCCTCTTTGACTGTGCTTATTAAAAAAGATGAGAATTGGGCTAGAATACGTTATACTTTCCTTCTTCTTCAAGTAGCCACCTGGCCTCTAGACCTTACTTTTTTAATCCAATGCAGTTTCTACATATTTAGTAATCCTCTGAGAGTTTCTCTTCTATAACCTTTTCTGTGTCGCTTTGAAGCACTATGAAGTTTTGTCACCAACAGGGATTCTGTAGCTCAGCAACACCTTGTGTCAAGAACCATCTCCTTTTGATTTTTTTGAACCAGGCTCTTGCAGCCCACGCTTGTTGCCTTCTAGTTCTTGCCTTGGAAAACAGCAGCTGATCTCTGCCCATGGTGTTCATGCCACTCATGATTATACGCTCTGTCATACCCCTTCTCAGTTACTTCTTCCTCATACTCATTCCCTGCAAAAGCTATTCTAGTCTTTGGATGTCTCACTACCCTTCTTGAACCTCTTCTAGTTTCAGTATTTTCTCTGGGTTTTTTTGTTGAGATGAAGGGACCAGAACTGCTGTTTAGTTTTGTTCTGTACGTGTTGGTATCTTGCAGCTCTTGGTAGATCCTTTTAAATTTCTTTGTAAATTCTACTTAATCATGTTCTCATCAGACACCATTCCCACTCAGGCAGGAGACTTCGGGATTATGATATGTGATTCTCCAAAAACATATCAGTGTTTGGTGGCGGCCAGAAAAACACAACAAATGTTAGAATTTTTTAGGAAAAGAAATAGACTGTAACAGAAAACATCATAAAATGAGAGCCTAAATGTGTGATCACCCGTGTCTTAGATATTGTGTAGAACAGTCTCCTCATCTCAAAAAAAAGGGTATATTAGAAGTGTTTAACAAGGATGAGCAAATGTATGGAAAGACTTTTGTCAACCAGTCAATGGAGTGGGTTAAGACCCTTCGGGCTAGAAAAGAGCCAACTTGCAGAGTGAGTGAAGGGGGATGACTTGGAGATGTCTGTGAAATGACATGTGGACTGGTGTGGAGAGAGTGTATGAGGGCTCAACCATTTGCTTTCTCTTCTGATACACGAAGTATTTGCATCACGTGAAGCTAGTAGCCGTGTTCACATCAGGAAGACGTAGTTATTCATAAAATAAAACTTCTTACCAGCTGACATTACAGATTAAAAAACTTTATGTGAATTTAAGGAATACTGGACAAGTGTCTCTAAGAGAACTGCATTCACAGAATAAATCACTTCAGATGCAGAAACAACTCCCGTAGTGGAAAATGGTTAAAGTCTGGGAGAGTGTAGAGTGGGGAGGTATCACATATACTTGCCTTATCTCGCTCCTTCTGAGACAGCTGCTTTTGGCTGCCTTCAGGATAGAGGAATGACCAGTGTCAACCTGTGATCTGAACTAGTACAGCTTTCCTCTTGAACCATTTGCTATGGACATTAACAAAAAGTTCTCTAGACTTAATCTTGAAATGGAGCTGTTCTCAGATCCGTGGCAGGCGAGCTGCTCCTAGTTCACAAATCCTGCCTTGTCCCTCTTTCCCTACTCCACAAAACCATTAGTACATAAGAAAACTGCTTCAGGTTTGTGTGCAGGTCTGTCAGTTCTGCTTTTCTGATGTCCCCCGGCTTGGCCATCCTGTTCAGAGGCCGTTCTGTTTCATGGCACCTGGGCCCCAAAAACTTGAGTTTTTGAGTGTTTCCCAGTTGACTGCAGGGGAACAAGCTGGCTGCCTGTGCTTGAGGATGACCTCTCAGATGTTTGAGAAGTTTTGATTTGTATTAGAAGACTCTGCAAAACAGATGTAGGTATGGCCTAGCATTTCTCTGTCTCTTCTGGCTAGAGCACGCTAGCTAGCAGGAGGACTTTTTTGTCTAAATTACTTTAGACTGATGTATTTCATACACTATGTCCTGTCAGTCATTCCTGTGAAAGTGCATTTGGCGATACTCCCAGTATCTTGTCAAATCATTGACAATCAACTCTTTTTAGGATTTAAAGATCTGAAAAACTGTTTCCAGTTGGAGAGATCCTTTCTCTGGGCTTTTACTCTGGTTGGGACAGACTCCCTCACCACCTATGTGTGGGTTAGTTTGGCCACCCCTCCAATCGTTGTCTGGGGACGTGGTATTTGGATCCCTGTACGTGTTAAGGAGCTGAACCTTGAGCAGAGCGCAGTACCTCCCTGGTTTTAAAGTAGGAGGGCATGTGTCCAGCTTTTCTTGATATGTGTTGCAAACACCATAGATGATGAGCTGTTTGTCTCAAATACTGACTTGGGTGGCTTGGGAAAAATACAGACAACTATATTTAACTCCGTTTCATGCTATCTGTCTTTAGATCCAAGTTACTCTAGAATAAAATCTTTTCTGAAGTTGCACATGTGCTTTTTATATTCTTGGTAAAAGATCTAAAGGGCTAACACCATCCTCTTCCTCCCCACTCCCAGTGATGAACAGAGTGGCTTTCCAGTTGTATTCCTATTCCTTGGCCTTTCAGTAGTTTTTCCTTTCCCCTTCAGCTAAGGGACATTTTATTACAATGAGATGACATCTTTAGGGTACCATAAAAGAATGAGTACTGGAAACTGGCAGAGCAGCAACATGTCCTTCTGCTTGTACGCTGACCAAACAGTATTTCCAAGTTGTGTGGGCATTTGGGGAGGCCTGACTTACAGACACGAGTTAGGTTGACGCTACCTTTTTGGCAGAGAAATGTTAGCCTGTCATCTTCGGTGCAACCTATCAGTAAAAGCTCTGAAGAAGCAGTTGTGTACTTTACAATGAGAGTATTTTTTGAGGTGGCTTTGTAAATATGGATCCCACCTCCTCCTGCCTTCCCCCACAGAAGAGGAGCTTCCTCTCAAGTAGTGCTGTGGATCTAGAAGGATCTGACCTCTGGAGCAAGCTACGTTTTCTGTCTTTATGGCGTGAGCAATGGTGCAAGGGCACACGGGGCACTTGTCTCAACTGACCTGATGACTGCAGGTTTCCAAACTTCTCTGGATGGGGGCACACAGTTACCTTTGGGCATAGAAGCCGCACTCTATCTCAAAGAGTACTGATTTCCAGATGATCATAACTGCATAATTATGGGTGGACCAAATGTACAGGGGACCAAAGGAATTTTTGAGTGGGGTAAATTTTCCATAGTGTTCCTTCTAACTTGGTTTGTTTTTTTTTTTCCCCTCCACTTTAGAATTTGGCTATATAAAATTTCAGTTTTCATACATGACAACTAGAAACTAATGTTAAATAGGTACAGTATTCTTGTGTAGACAAGACCTTGGAGTCTCCTGTGCTACTATTTTCACTTGGTATTCATCTCTTTTCATTTATTTTTTGTTTTCTTTGAAGAGCTTTTGCTCCATAGTGATGACATTTACCTGAACAGTTCATCAGCTAATAAGAGAGAGATTGAGCTGTGCAGAGGAGAAGGGACTAAGGAGTCTGCAGGCACCTCCACCCCCTTCATCCTAGCTGCTGTAGGCCATGTGGTGTAGTTGTAGTCACCTCACTTTTCCCGTTTTATGGGTAGATCTGGCCCTTTAGAGGCCAGTAGCATTCAAATTTGCCATTTTACCCTATGAACACAACCCTGCCTGTTCATGTTCCACTGTATCTGTGGGAGTTTACCCCCTTTTTCTCCTGCTTTCCTTTAGATGAACTTTGACTTCACCATGAGTCTTATTTTTCCAAACTCTGTATGCAGTGTTCTTGAGCTGTTCTTGGAGATCTGATTTCTTTATTGTTTTGCTTTTTAATTAGGTGCAAATGCAACACTTAATAGTAAAGATGATTTGCCACATTGCTAGTTTTAAACCTTGTATTCCTATTAATACAAGGGTTTAACGTAAGTAATATGGCTGTATCAGCACTGTATGTATTATGAATGCTCTGAATCCCAGGGCATTCCTAAAATGTAACCCCATCCCCCTGTGTGGCTCTTGTAGAGAGTCTGTATGAGAACAGAGTGCAGGCTGCTCCTGGAGGGACCCAAGACCTGGGGCAAGCGCGGATGGGCAAGCTGGAGCCTCAGAGCTCAGGGCCCTTGGGAGTTAATAGAATTTACAGGTTCCCTAAGCGCCAGAGGAACTCTGGGCTTCTCTGCTTACTCCCATCCTCCTGCCAAACTTTCAGGGTTGTTTCTGGACTTGAGAGCAGTGAACTTTCTGGGAGGGGTATAGAGGGGCTTTCAAACAGTAGAACTTTCTCCCTTGAAGCTGAAGGAATTTACAAGTCTTGTTCACATAAACTCACTTACTTTAATAGTTTTCTGATGTGGTTTTTGAGCATGAAAATTTCTTCATGCTAATGACCTAAGTCAGTGTATGTAGATGATATATGTATGCTCAGAAAAATATCTTCAATTTTGAAGGTGTTCTTAATAGATGTACATAATATTTCTACCATACGTTCTGAGCTACCTCTCCTTGCAACCTCACAGTTAATTACTGCTTGGTTCCTAAGGCTTTAATTTACAAACCAAAAGGGAGACTATTAAAAAAATCAACTAAAAAAATATTTGTAGAAAAAAGATGTCTATGGCTGTATGCCTTTTTATCTACTGAAACAACGGGTAATGCTTCATCAGCAATTTTATCTGTGAGGATTTCATTTCATGGGCATGGATTTAGTCCTTGCAAATGCCTATATGGGCTCACTGAACATAAAATCAAGATTTCAACTTTTGACTTATGAACTGCAAGTTTGCATCTGTTTCAGTTTCTTAGTGTCAAAGCACAGATGTGTCCTTGCCTAGGCGATAATAGCAAACCAGATTACTACATGTATGATGCACTTAATAAAAAAGAAAGTTGTGAGATGAGGAGTGATTTTAAACTTGTAACATCTGTCCTAATGAAAAAAGTTCTTGTATAGGGCCTAAAATGGATTGTAGCATTGCGTATTGTTAGAGCATTGTTGCTAAAAACTATATTATCTGTGTGAACTTGCAGTCATTTTTATAGTAAATACTTTAAATAATACATAATTTAATAATATAAATAATTTCAAAGCAGTTATGTTTTATTCAACACAAAACTAGGGACAAAATTAGCGATTTTGGTTTTACTAGGTAGCTTGACTCCAGAATTCTCCTCTTGCATGAGGCTAATGGCATAGGTGGGTCTTTAGGCTCTGAACGATTCCCTATTTGGCCAACCCGGCCTGAGAAGCCAGCAAGTCAATAAACAATACTCTGAAAAAGCCAAGCACTTTACTTTTCGCACATGTAGGTGCGTACCGTGTCAGTGGAATGGCAGAGTAATTATTCTAGTGAATAGTGATGAGTTATTTCACAGTGGCAGGTTAATGGTACCATTTTTCCAGCAAGCAGGGAGAAGCTGTGTTTTAGGAAATGTCTTGAAAGCTCTTCTAGGGCAAGTAGCATGGAGGGAAGGGTGGAAGGGGAGGAGACCGTGAATTCTGGAATTCTTGTTGTAATGCAGGGAATGGGGAGAAGAAGAACCGTGAGTAGCTATATTTCAAATTATACTTAACTTTTGAAGTTGCACGCAGTTCAGATGGCACGCGGTTCTCTCGGTGACTTCTGCACAAAGGCAGGCGTACGCCCATTTCCAAGTTCTGTTAAACTCATTGCTTGTGTACTAGTTCTTAGATCAGACACAGAGAGAATGGGTTTCTTGAGAGAAGAATCTTTTCCAGTTTTCTCCAGTACTTTTCACATGCTGGCTTCCTGTTTTCATCCCCTTCGTTCCACGAGGTGTCTCTGTCTCTTCTGGGAAGGACACCAACGCTTCAGCTTTCCCCCCAGGCAGATGCTGCTTAGCTGCCTGGGGTGAGCAGGGTTAAGTGATACTGTGCAGCATAACCCAGTTAAAGAGTTTTCTGCAAAGGGCTGTACTTTTCTGGTAGTACATACCGTGTCTTTTTGATAGGAGTTATGTCTATGTTCTTATGCACAAAATACACGAATTTTCAGTCAAGTAGTGTTATCTTAGAAAAACATTTTCTTGAGTTTCTTGCTGCTTTTGTTTATAGAAGGTTTCTGGCATTCAGAGGAATCTTTTTATGGTGTGGAAGTTAAAGCCAGGTGATGCTGATCCTAGAATGCTAGTTTACTTCATTTTCATAGAATCATAGAATCATTAAGGTTGGAAAAGACCTCTAAGATCATTGAGTCCAACCGTCAACCCAACACCACCATGCCCACTAAACCATGTCCCTAAGCGCCTCATCTACACATCTTTTAAATACTTCCAGAGATGGGGACTCAACCACTTCCCTGGGCAGCCTGTTCCAATGTTTAACCACTCTTTCAGTAAAGAAATTTTTCCTCACGTCCAATCTAAACCTCCCCTGGCACAACTTGAGGCCGTTTCCTCTTGTCCTATCGCTAGTTACTTGGGAGAAGGGACCGACACCCACCTCGCTACAACCTCCTTTCAGGGAGTTGTAGAGAGCAATGAGGTCTCCCCTCAGCCTCCTTTTCTGCAGGCTAAACAGTCCCAGTTCCCTCAGCCACCCCTCATAAGACTTGTTCTCCAGACCCCTCACCAGCTTTGTTGCCCTCCTCTGGACACGCTCCAGCACCTCAACGTCCTTCTTGTAGTGAGGGGCCCAAAACTAAACACAGTATTCGAGGTGTGGCCTCACCAGTGTCGAGTACAGGGGCACGATCACTTCCCTACTCCTGCTGGCCACACTATTTCTGATACAGGCCAGGATGCCGTTGGCCTTCTTGGCCACCTGGGCACATTGCTGGCTCACGTTCAGCCGGCTGTCAACCAGCACCCCCAGGTCCTTTTCCGACAGGCAGCTTTCCAGCCACTCTTCCCCAAGCCTGTAGCGCTGCATGGGGTTGTTGTGGCCGAAGTGCAGGACCCGGCACTTGGCCTTGTTGAATCTCATACAATTGGCCTCGGCCCATCGATCCAGCCTGTCCAGGTCCCTCTGCACAGACTTCCTACCCTCAAGCAGATCAACACTCCCGCCCAACTTGGTGTCGTCTGCAAACTGACTGAGGGTGCACTCGATCCCCTCATCCAGATCATTGATAAAGATATTGAACAAGACCGGCCCCAGTACTGAGCCCTGGGGAACACCGCTCGTGACCGGCCGCCAACTGGATTGAACTCCATTCACCACAACCCTCTGGGCCCGGCCGTCCAGCCAGTTTTTGACCCAGCGCAGAGTCCACCTGTCTAAGCCGTGAGCCGCCAGCTTCTCTAGGAGAATGCTGTGGGAGACGGTGTCAAAGGCCTTGCTGAAGTCCAGGTAGACCACATCCACAGCCTTTCCCTCGTCCACTAGGCGGGTCACCTGGTCATAGAAGGAGATCAGGTTGGTCAAGCAGGACCTGCCTCTCATGAACCCGTGCTGGCTGGGCCTGATCCCCTGGTTGTCCCGCTCATGCCTTGTGAGCGCCCTCAAGATGAACCGCTCCATAATCTTCCCCGGCACCGAAGTCAGGCTGACAGGCCTGTAGTTCCCCGGATCCTCCTTCCGGCCCTTCTTGTAGATGGGGGTCACATTGGCAAGCCTCCAGTCGTCCGGGACCTCCCCCGTTAACCAGGACTGCTGATAAATGATGGAGAGCGGCTTGGCGAGCTCCTCCGCCAGGTCCCTCAGCACTCTCGGGTGGATCCCATCCGGCCCCATAGACTTGTGAGCGTCCAGGTGGCGTAGCAGGTTGTTGACTGCTTCCCCTTGGATTATGGGGGGTTCATCCTGCTCGCCGTCCCTGTCTTCCAGCTCGGGGGGCCGAGTACCCTGAGGATAACTGGTCTGCCTGTTAAAGACTGAGGCAAAGAAAGCATTAAGTACCTCAGCCTTTTCCTCATCCTCGGTGACAATGTTCCCCCCTGCATCCAATACAGGATGGAGATTCTCCTTGGCTCTCTTCTTGTCATTAATATATTTGTAAAAACACTTTTTGTTGTCTTTAAGGACAGCGGCCAGATTGCGTTCTAGCTGGGCTTTTGCCTAATTTCCTCTCTGCACAACCTAACGAGATCCCTGTACTCTTCTTGAGTTGCCTGCCCCTTCTTCCACAAGCGGTAAACTCTCCTTTTTTTCCCGAGTCCCAGCAAGAGCTCCCCATTCAGCCAGGCCGGTCGTCTTCCCCGCCCATTCTTCTTACGGCGTACAGGGACAGCCTGCTCCTGCGCCTTTAAGACTTCCTTCTTGAAGATCGTCCAGCCTTCCTGGACCCCTTTGCCCTTCAGGACCGTCTCCCAAGGGACTCTCTCAACCAGTGTCCTGAACAGGCCAAAGTCCGCCCTCCGGAAGTCATGGTTGCTGTTTTGCTGGCCCCCCTCCTTACTTCACCGAGAATCAAGAATTCTATCATTTCATGGTCGCTAAGCCCAAGATGGCCTCTGACCACCACATCTCCCACCAGTCCTTTTCTGTTTATAAACAGCAGGTCGAGCGAGGCATCTCCCCTGGTAGGCTCACCTACCAGCTGTGTCAGGAAGTTGTCTTCCACACACTCCAGGAACCTCCTAGACTGTTTCCTCTCTGCCGTGTTGTATTTCCAGCAGACATCCAGGAAGTTGAAGTCCCCCACGAGAACAAGGGCTAGCGATTGTGAGACTTCTGCCAGCCGCTTGTAGAATACTTCGTCCGCCTCTTCATCCTGGTTGGGTGGTCTCCTTCCTCGCCTGTCCCTTCTGAAGAGTTTAGAGCCATCCATTGCAGCACTCCAATCGTGGGAGTCACCCCACCATGTTTCTGTGATGGTGACTAAGACATAGCTATCTCGCTGCACAATGGCTTCCAGCTCCTCCTGTTTGCCACCCATGCTGCGTGCATTGGTGTAGATGCACTTGAGCTGGGCTATTGATTTTGCCCCCAGCATTGGCATGCCACCCCTAGGCTCATCTCTAGTGAGCCTGGTTTTATCCCCTTCACCCTTCGGACCTAGTTTAAAGCCCTCTCGATGAGCCCTGCCAATTCACGAGCGAGAATCCTTTTCCCCCTGTGAGACAGATGAACTCCATCTGCCGCCAGCAGGCCTGGTGCCGTGTAAACATGATCAAAAAAGCCAAAATTCCGCCGATGGCACCAGCCCCTGAGCCACGTGTTGATCAGGTGTGTTTTCCTGTTCCTTTCAGTATTCTTCCCTGCCACTGTAGGGATTGAGGAAAACACTACCTGTGCTCCCGATCCTTCAACCAATCGCCCCAGTGCCCTGAAATCCCTTTTGATCACTGCAGGACTTCTCTCTGCAACCTCATCACTGCCAGCCTGTATAACCAACAGCGGGTAGCAGTCGGCAGGCCGTACCAGACCAGGGAGTTTCCTAGTGATGTCTCTGACCCGGGCCCCAGGGAGGCAGCAGACTTCCTTGTGGGATGGGTCTGGTTGGCATATCGGGCCCTCTGTTCCCCTCAGAAGGGAATCGCCTATGACAATTACCCTCCTTTTTTTCTTAGCAGATGCAGTCATAATGCGTGGGGCTGACTGCCTCACCCTAGGCAACCCAAGTGTTTTTGAGTCAGAATTGTGTGACTTTTGGACATGGGAAGGAATGACCAGTAGCTATCATTATTTCTAGGAGGGAAGAGAATAATTTCTATAGGATTTGCCATATCCGCTAAAGACTTTTTTTTCTGCAGGCTGATACAAAAAAGGTATATGGATTCAGGAAATCAAGAACTGTAATGACAACTTTCCTGTAAGAATGCAAGCCAAATCTGTGTTGTATAGAAAGGGAATAGTGTTGCTGGTGTTCCTGAATTCTCTCTGGAGACATGTTATTTCCAATCTGCCTCTCACTGGTTTAAGAGCTCCTAAGTAGAGGGAATATGTTTTCTCTTGTTAGGAGGTTTTCCTAGTTAGCTGTTAGACTAAGTCTGCATCATCGGTGGAGGTTGTTTTACCTCAGGAGACTATGCCGTTACTAAAAGCGTTCCCCATTGAAAAGGGTTAATTTAATTTTTTTTTCTCTGGTTGATGTCTAGAAAAATGGATGATGATGATGATGACATTCCCCAGCTTTCATCCCATACGTTGGCTGCCCTCCAGGAGTTCTATTTGGAACAGCAGCAGAGAGAGGGCATGAAGACCTCTCAAGGGTTTAATCAATATTCCATTGGTTCAATAGAAGAAGACTGGGTAAGAAACTATAAATTTCAATGAAAGAAGCAGGGTTAGAGGAGTAACCTTTACCGAGTTTCTTTTGTGGATGGATAATGAAATGAAATTAAAAAAGGGAACACTCAAGATGTTCCTAGAGTAGCAAAATCAAACTATTCATGGACAGTAACATTGTAGGGATATTTGCTTTAATATTAAATCTGAGTATAGTTGTCTGTTCTACATGTGGGGGGGGGGTACAAACTGAAATTACGTGGAGAGGGAATAAAGCTGCCAACAGAAGCATCTATCCGTTCTGGAAATTTTAACTCCAGCCTGGCATGTGAAGGTAGTAAAGATTCTTCCCTGAGTTTGAGACAAACACAGTGTAACAAGATCAAGTGATCTTTCCTTTCACATCATTTTTCTTCCTGTGTTTTATTTCTTTGGTTTTGTGGATGGCTGCTTTGCTGCTTTTTTTCCTTCTGACAGACTGATTTTTGATTTGTCTCTGGGTTGGTTTTTTTTTTTTACTCTTCCTTTTTCTGATCTCTTCTGATTTAGTATTTTATATCCTTTGTTTCCTTCTATACTGTCCCTTTTCAAGTTCCTTTTTCCTCTTCTCCTAAAGTAACTCAATTTAAGAGCACATAAATATTGTGCATCTGCACACTGGGTTTGAACTAACCTCGTCAGTGACTTTGCATTACTTGGTTTTCCTGATACTGCAGTAAATGCTTTGGAAACACACAGTGTAAGCTACCTGCTGCGTGTCGCTGGATTACAGAAGTAAAAAGACTGTCAGGAAAATAGTCACCTTTCCAGCTTTACAGTTTATGAACTGAGAAGTTGCTGTGGATTTTGGTTTTCTTCAAGTATGACTCACCACACCTAACTGTACATAGCACAGTCAGAAGATTTGATGTTGTTTGTAATTGTGCATTATCTTTCCCAGCAACTGAGCCAGTTTTGGTACAGTGATGAAACTGCATCATGCCTGGCTAATGAAGTGGTTGTGGCAGCTGGAAAAGGTGGCAGGTAGGTTTTAATAGTTACGTTGTAGAAGTAACATGTCTTTTCTGTAAATATATTTCGTTTCTACTATGTAGACAGAGCATGCAGTTTAATTCATTACTCATTCTACTTCATCTTTGTTCAATTGAGATATTGCAGAAATGCTTTGCTGTTATTAATTGTTCATACTGATCTTACCATTTAGCATTTCATTGAATGTTGTAGGCTCTGCCTTGTAAAAGTTTACTATGAATCTTTTTATTTTTTGAGAAATACAAAGAGCTCCAGAGTATATTAATGACTTGTAATTCTTTTCTCTGTTTTCATACAATGTTTCTGTAGAACAGATGGAAAAACTTGGTTTTCTTCCTATTTCTATAAGGAGTCATTTTTAATTTTAAGTTTTCAAGTATATTTCTTTGCTGTTCTGAAACAAGATTTTCTCTGTCGTTAAGCTTAAGGTCTTTGTGCAGCATGGAGGTTGAATAGGTAATGGCTTTAATACTTAAAACTCTGTTACTAAAGTAATTATTTGTTAGAATGGAGGAAGAATAGCTTACGTTTTTGGGACTAATGTTTAAAATGTTTTCCCAAAGCAGCCCTGAGGACTGCTGTAGGGTTTTTTTTTGTTGTTGTTTGCCTTTTAAATTAATATTCTAAGTTATTGTCTCTTTTTCAGGATAGCATGTGTTAGTGCACCAAGTGTGTACCAGAAACTGAAAGAACAGGATGGTAAAGATTTTTCAGTGTGTATACTGGAGTACGACAGAAGGTTTTCTGTATATGGAGAAGAATTTATCTTCTATGATTACAACCACCCTTTGAACTTACCTGAAAATCTCCTGCCACACAGTTTTGACATCGTAATAGCAGATCCTCCCTATCTGTCTGAGGAATGTCTTAAAAAAACTGCAGAGACCATCAAATACTTAACAAAAGGAAAGATTCTGCTTTGCACAGGTATAATTAATAAAAATATTAGGTAACCATTAAGCATCTTTTTCTCTCTCTCAAAAGACAAACTTACTTAAGTGAGAAAAATACTAACTCAATAATACTAATTTATCATTAATTCAAGGAGGAATATGTCTCCTAAGCTTTTTATTGGAATACTTTAGTTCAACCTTTATTTTAAACTGAAGGCATGTGTTTTTTAATAGTTGAAGTCAGTACTTCTTTCATATGGCATTACCAGTTTTACTAAATTTTTGAAGAATTATAAGATCATCCTGCAGAGTTCCAGAAATATTTTTTTTTCATATGAAAGGGCCACTCTCTATAATTGCAATGATTGAAATCTGGGTATGACAAACATAGGTGCAACTTATTGTTAATGTCTTATTCAATAACCTTACGAATTTGTGATTTTTTTAAACGCGACAATAGCTGCAGGATTTCAGCTGCCACATACTACTTAGCATCTAAGGTGAGCTAAGTAGAAAGAATGACAAATAGGTTGGAATGGCCTTTGCTGAGTAAAGTGGGATGATTTTAGCTAAGTCTTGAAAAGAAAACCGAAGTCAACTTTTTCTTATTTTCATATTACCTGTCCTTACTGGTAAACATAGAAATTGTAATGTGAATGAATGTATGAGGGGATTCTGCCACTGTGATTCAAGTAAGGAGATCTTAGGCACTGAAATACAGCAGGAGGAATTAAAAACCAGTGATGAGAGCAGTGAAACTGGATAACTTACCAGCTGTACTTGCAGGTCCTTCTTTATGAAGATGCACTTGCTGGTTTAAGAAGCTATGAGTATCTACCTTAGTCATGGTGTTTCTTAAACTGTATTCTTATTACAAGACATCTGAAGACATCCAGGAAACTTTTGCAAAAAAACAAAGGACAAAACTCCTCTATACATACAATTTGAGGGAAGTCAACAAAGCAGGCAAAATAAAGAAAAATTAAAATAATATATGGCCATAGAAAGCCCACTTCTTTGTTTAATTGCACATGGCAGTCATGCACAAGGAATGTTCTCAGAATTTTTTTCCCTAAAATGGATAGGTCGTCCTTCAGTTTACAAAGTTTGAGAAATACTGCTCAAGGAAGTGATTTCTCAGTGTGTAGCTGTAAATACTGCACTATGGTTTATTTAAGTGGAAGAGTATACGTAATCTGTTTGCATTTCCCATGGCTCCCTACCATGTAATTTCTTTGGCACGTAGCAAGAAGATTGAGTTCAAGTTTCTGTTTTCTATAAAAGGGGCACTGATCTTACCCTCTGTCATGGTTTAACCCCAGCTGGCAACTAAGCACCACGCAGCCACTTGCTCACTCCCCCTGCAGTGGGATGGGGGAAAAGAATCGCTAGGCACCCAACGTGGGGCTCGAAGGGTTCGAGATAACGACAGGTTTGATTGGAATGTGCTAGATTGAATTTATAGCTGTTATTGCTGTTTAGCTATTAATTGGCAGGCTCCTGTGCTTGCCATGGGGCTTGCTTGCCTTACTGTATATTAGAGTCTAGTGCTCATTAGTGGCTGCTTTTTGCTTTCGCTGCTTGCTGTACTGCTTATCATCTTACTCTGCTGTGCCTGGGAACATTTTGATAACAGCAATGGCGATGCGCCTGGGCTGGCAGATGGCCAGGGCATCGCTGCTGTTTCTGTGCTGCTGTACTGGACAGGCTGGAACTCCAGTGTGAACTCGAGTCGAAGGGACTGTGACCTGTGGATGAGTCCACGTGGGAGCAGGACACCCTGAAGCATCTGTGGCCGTGAATAAGCACATGCCAGAGCAGGTACATCTCGAAGTGTCTGTGGCCATGGTTATGTCTGTGCTGCAGCAGGTATGCCTCTGAAGGGATTGTGGCCCCAGGAAAGTCCACACTGGAGAAGGTACACCTCAAAGCATCTGTGGTTGTGGATAAGTCCATGGTGCAGCAGGTACACCTTGAAGCATCAGTGGCTATACATGAGGTTGTGCTGGAGCACCTCAAAGCGTGTGGCCATGGATAAGCCCACGACAGAGCAGGTACACCCCTGGAGGGACTGCAGCTGTGGGTAAGGCCATATTGGAGCAGGTTTACTTCTGAAGGGACTGTGGCTGTGGGTAAGGCCATGCTGGACCAGGTATATCTGTGAAGGCATTGTGGCCCATGGAGAAGGCCATGCTGGAACAGGTGCACCTCAAAGCAACTGTGGCTGTGGATAGGTCTGTGCCGCAGCAGGTGTACCCCTGGAGAGACTGTGGCTCACAGATAAGGCTCCACTTGGAGCAGGTACAACCCTAAGGGACTGCAGTCTGTGCGTTAGTCCAAGCCAAAGCAGGGGCAAGGGGAGGAGTTCATTGCAATGCTAAACCTGATGGTCTGGTCCAAAGGGACCCGGGGTGGAGATTGTAATGGAAATACCTTTAAATTGTTGTAACCCATGATTTGAGTTGCATGTTATGGGAATTACTATAGCAGGAACCACCTGAACCAATGGAGGACAAGCCTTACAAGAAGCAGTGCAAGTGCAGCAGTGACCTGACCTGAGCTGGCTTTGGTGCCCAGTAACTCCACGCAACACACCACCTCTCCTGTCCTGCGTGACCACCATAACAGATGGAGCCCAAAGTCATGGACTAAATGAATTCAGTGGACATTTTGTGGACATTTTATGGACATTTTACAGGGGTGGTCCATAGACTAAGGGAATGATACCTGTGTGCTATATCAAAGGATGGGAAGGGTGGTGGTGGTTAATGAGGATGTATTGCACAGTGTGGGACCTGAGCATGATGTAAATGGTATGGAATAAGGGGTGGAGAATGTGCTGGTTTTGGCTGGGATAGAGTTAATTTTCTTCACAGTAGCTACTATGGGGCTATGTTTTGGAATTGTGCTGGAAACAGTGTTGATAATACAGGGATGTTTTCGTTACTGCTGAGCAGTGCTTACTCAGAGTCAAGGCCTTTTCTGCTCCTCGCACCACCCCACCAGCGAGTAGGCTGGTGGTGCACAAGAAGTTGGGAGGGGACACGGCCAGGACAGCTGACCCCGGCTGACCAAAGGGATATTCCACACCATATGACGTCATGCTCAGCATAGAAAGCTGGGGGAAGAAAGAGGAAGGGGGGAACATTCAGAGTGATGGCATTTGTCTTCCCAAGTAACCGTTACATGTGACGGAGCCCTGCTTTCCTGGAGATGGCTGAACACCTGCCTGCCGATGGGAAGGAGTGAATGAATTCCTTGTTTTGCTTTGCTTGCGTGCGCGGCTTTTGCTTTACCTATTAAACTGTCTTTATCTCAACCCATGAGTTTTCTCACTTCTAGTCTTTTGATTCTCTCCCCCATCCCACCGGGGGGTGAGTGAGCCAAGCGGCTGTGTGGTGCTCAGTTGCCGGCTGGGGTTAAACCATGACACCCTCTACCTATTTTTATGAAACTTCTCAAACATTCATTTCTTTGGGGCGTCTTCCATTCTTTCAGATTTATTTTAAATTTCCCAATAGATTCAGTTGTTAAAGAGGGCTGACAGCGTAGCTGCTTTAAGCCTTGCTTCCTTAAAAAAAGCAGACTCTATATATATGTGTTTGGGAGGAGCTATTAAAAAAGCCCAAACGTTACTGTTTTTCTCATCGAATACTAATTATTTTTGCTGCAGGTGCAATCATGGAGGAACAGGCAGCAAAGCATCTTGGTGTGAAGATATGCAAGTTTATTCCAAAACACTCGCGAAATTTAGCCAATGAATTTCGATGTTATGTGAACTATGCCTCTGGACTGGACTGATTCTCATAAGAAGATCTACAACTTTTTCAGTCAAGCTCCTTTCTGTTTTTTATCAGTGACTCCACATTTCTCAATGCTGAAATACTCAGCTCCAAGTACTGTTTTCTGGGCTAGCTTTAATCAACATGGTGTGACAGCCTCTGTCTTTTAAATGTGTAAGCATTTACAGTTACTGTGTTTTGTATCTTACCTGTTAGGTAAATGGGGACCAAACAATGCAGGTGCTGGACAATGGGAACTTCTCTGTTAGAGTTTCATTCTAACTGGTAGTTTTTACCATTCAAGGACTCTTCAGTGACCTCTCTGAAGTGATTTTAGCTGGTTGGCTTATGACAACACATAGGTGCTTGCCTCACAGACATCAGAATCGTCATTGCATCAGAACTGATGACTTGGTAGCTAGTGGATGGTTGAAAGAGCATGAATAGTGGTCTCCTTTCAACCTTGAGAGATGCTCCCTTAATAAAAGGATTGAGAGATGTTCTGAATGTGTCATGTGTTTTCAGATTCATTATCCAGCTGGCTGATGTTTTTATAAAGGATAACTAGAAGAGAAAATAGCTCTCCTTCTGGGGAGGCCTCTCCAGTTGCTTTTAATAATAATCAGAACTACCTACCAGTTGCCAAGTAAGATAAGACCTACTATCCACTATTGTTGCCAGACTGGCTTTTTAAAAATTTGTGGTTATTTCACCTTTTCTCTAAAGCCTTGTCACAAACCCAGGCTTTCTTGTGGAAAAAGATAAGATCCATTTTGTCATCACTTACCACCATACAAACTTGTGTATGTACGTATGCTGTACTAGAGAAAAAGTAATGTAAGTTGTTAAACGTCTCTTTGCAGAAGTACGGCACATTTATTTTGCGATGTATGTGTTAGCGCAACAGAAAGTCATGAGCTTTTAGAAAACCACACAACTAGGCTGTTCTACTTACTAGTTAAGCTAATCTCCAGAGGTGGTACAAACGTGATGTCTCCTTGAAAAAAGGACAATAAAGATTTCCCCATTAGAGAGAGCTTTACTTTCATTAAGAATCCTGTACACTAGTCAGGCCAAATCACCTGAATACAAAGTAATTACTAAATAAAAATGCAACACATCAACCACTCCTTGCATTAGTGCTTCAGACCGTGTTCATGGGTTCTCACTCTGAGTTACTGTTGGTTATGAGATACGTCTGTAGTACTGTGACCCATACATGTTAGTCCCTTAAATCTTGAATCATAATGGATCTGATTAAATACAGTGCCTGCTTTTTAGTAAATTTCAATATCAAGCTAAAGATGATGTCAAGTTTGTAGTGACAAGAACAGTCCTTTTTTTCCAATTGCCCAGTTTTATCTGCCTCCTGTTCCACAGACAGCAGCAGAGCAGTAGAATAGAAGCATCTTAAAAATCGTTGAATTTTACAAAACCACTGAGGTATAACAATGTATTGATAAACTCCCACTGTTTCTAATAGACAAATGTTAAATTTTATATACAAGGTTTTGGCTATATTTCAATCAAAATAGATGATACATTAGAAAAACTTTGCTTTGGGATAGTAGAGCTTTTTGGTAACTGGGAATTTTTAAAGCCAGTTTTGACTAACCTTTTGACTACACTACTGATGTATTTTTGGGTGAAAGCTGGTTCATAAATTCCAAGGCACTCAAGGCACTTTATCAGCTATAAATATACTTTACAAAACATAAATACTTGTCTTTATATGCCATATTTATATATTGGGATTGTGTAAAAGGCTAACAGAAATGCTGCATCTACAAAATGAAGCACCTAAACTGAAGTATTAAGAAATGTATTTTGCGGTGGGGATAAATCTGATTAAGCTTGTGAGACAAGACTTTTAATAAGGTAGAGATAATACTCATGTTTCTGTGTGTTTCTGCTGTTTGGATGCAGATATTCCCATCTGGTGGAGTAAATAAATGAGCAGGAATAACGTAGATGGAATATAATCCTCTCTCCGCACTCAGAGAATTGTGCTTCCTGAGCTGGACACAACACTGGTTCATAAATACCTGTCCAAGCCACTGTTGCTCTCTTCTCCATTTTCCAAGAGATCCGTTCACTTCCTAAGGCTTTTCCCTCCTCACATTTTGTATCTGCTGCTTCCTCCCCCTTCTTCCCCCATATAGTGTTCCTGCGTTTAATGATACCAGTTTTCTTTCTCTTTCACACGCCTTGGTTTCTATCAGGCTGGTAATAGGTATTGTTAAAACGAGAAAAGTGCAGCAGAGGAAGAGCTCGCAGAGAGAGTGGAGACCGGGCTCTTCTGACAGTCTCCTTGAGCCCATGGCTGACACAGTTTTGCCTTTCAAACCAGAAGCCTTCCTTGCTGCTGAACCCAATAAAGCCAGAATCCCCCCCTGAAAATGACTGCCCGCAGGTGACATACAGCTGGGTTTAGCTGTTTTCCAGGAGGCCGTGCCATTACTTTTACATGGCCAGTTTCAAAATGAAGCAAACCAGAATGTTAAATGCATAGGTATTGGCACAAATCTATGCTTCACAATTGTAAACTGTTTTGTTTATTACCTCAATGTCTTGCACACCAAGCAGATGGAGACAATGAAGTAACTCCTGAAACTTTATTTCTAACTACGTAAAGGCTTCAAGTGGGACAGGTATGATTGCCAGAAGGGATGATATTCTTCCCCCACCACCCACCTAAATTAGAACATGCTGTTCAAATACAAGCTTCACCTATGTTGCTGCTTTGCTATTAATTTCTTCAGTTGTCTCCTTCATTTTGGTAAATGTGTGGTGTTGGGCTCTCTATATCAGAATTAAAAGACGTTTGCTAACTTCATCAGAGACCTCTCTTAAAAAAATAAAAGTACACCATTCAGTTGTATCAAGAAATTCAGTTCACCAAGAAAATAACTGCTACTTCTCACATGTAGGTCAGATGGCTTTGAAAAGAGGCACTGTGAAGATGCACGATTATGAAATGAGGGTACATGTGAATCTGTGTAGATGCACTCAACAGAGCAGCCCGTTGTCCACCGGCTTTCCTCTTAAAAGCCTGGTGAGCGCAGGCAGCTGCCCAAGTAGAGCTTGACTAGTGGCATTCACAGCCTTCATCAATAATAGGAGGTAAACTATTTTTGTCATACTTGTTTCCAAGGAAGTGGCTGTGTTTCTGAGAAGGCTGCAAGTCACAAAAATTCGTAGTGAATTTGTACTTTGTGCCATCGCAGTAACGTTAAGAAATACTATGTGACAGCAAAATCTCTCTTTTTTCTGTAATAGGATTACAAAAAAACCCTTCAGTGTCAAGTAGTGATTGGCTTGCTTTATTGTGGATGTCTCATGGATGGACTTCCTACTGGAACAGCCTGTGGTGGAGTGTTACCACCATGCTGCTTTTCCAGTGGCATTTATGACTGCAGAGTTGCATGTGCTACAGCTTCTTGGCCGCAGTAACAGGCACTGCAGCAGCAGGACATCTCAATGCCCTGCTGTCGGTATGAATGTGACACTTGGCAGAGGAAACCTGGGGTCTTGTGCACAGGCTGATGGCTATAGGTGAAAGAGAATACACTGCAGCTGCCTGCACCTCACCCCAGATGACAAACGAAACATTTCTAGAAATGCTGTTGCATGAAGTCCAAGGTACTGCTTCCATTAAGATCTAATCTGCACTTCCCATTAAAAATGCTGTTGCTCTCAGCTCGATGTTGCACAGTTAGCCTGTCTGTACCACACGGTTGTCTTCACCCCTCCGCCCATGCCCCTCTGTACCAGAACAAGTGAGAAATACCTCTGATGGTTGGTTTTGTCACTCTCCCTCAGTTACCTGCACAGCACAGCCCCAGTGCTGTGCAGTGAGGTGGGAAACAGGGCAGCTGGGTTCGGGTTGCAGAAGCCCCTCGTCAGCCGGTGTCTGGGTCCACTTGTGTTCTGCAGCCTCCTTAGATGGGAGTACAGCAAAAACAGTGGTAGCTCATGCCACTACTCAGCAAAACGTAGGATTGACTAGATCTCCCTCATGTGCCCTAGTCCAGGTAGTTATGGCTGTTCCCTAATCCCAGCGAGATTAATGGGTGTTTATACTCTCTGAGCACATCACAGCCTTTTTCCCTTGCTGCTTTCATGTTCACGTTCACATTCCCCCACGCAATTTCATGTTTACTTGCAGCTGTAGACCTCTGCCTATTCAGACACCTTCATGTAATGACTGGCTAGTAAACCAAAACTAGCATCTCAGGCTCTTCTCAATCTTCCTGAATGACATGAATTTTCCAACCCATCTTAAGTGATACTACAGAGAAGAAAATAATCTCTTTACCAAGGATATTGTTCTGTGTTTTGTGGCTCCTAATGTATTCCAGGGATAACCTCATTGAAGGAAAAGATTTTCCTGGCACAACAAAAATTTTCTCAAATCAGCTGCAGCTGCCAGATAGTTTCAGCTTTGAATTGTTTGCATTTATTGGGCCTGGAGTTGGTTCAATGAGGCATTTCATGTCTGCCTTGTGTCAACAGTTTGTGAGCCTTGAAGCAACTCCAACGAACCCCCCCTCCCCCATGCAAATTAAAGGCAAGGCTGCAGCAGCTGTAATCAGCGGGCTAGAAGCTGGAAAATGTCACACCACAGTTGAAGTGAAACTGATATAAATCCATGATGTGATGATCTCTTTTAAAAAAAAATTCCAAACAAACGCAAACTACATTTAATACTCAACCTTTTCCACGTGAGTAATGTGGAGAGGGTTTATATATGGAAGGATATTTTGAAGGTTAATAAATGTTTGTGTAGCTAATAGTTCTTGATGTTAAGTATTAACAAACAGTTGTTCACTAACGAATTATTGTCAAACAGTTGCTCATGCTAAAACATAAACATAGCTTTTAAGAGACACCTAACTGGAAAGCTGGATCGGGAAGCAAACTGGCTCAGCTAAAATGTCTGTCACAGAAGAGGGCGAGAATTAAAAAAGGGAAACTGGCTTGAGTAAGATAACACGAGGTTGCCTGTAACCATAGGAAGCTTTCTGCACTTGTTGCAGTATGAGAAGGAGGTCGCCAACATATATAATCTATTGATCCACTGAGGTTTTGCAGTTCTGTAACACTTTCCTTTCAGTCATCCAATTCCTGAAGCTATATGTAAGCTAAAGCATCTGTTTTTCTGGATTGGCAAAACCGATTGTGTTCCATTTACCTGATCTTAGCCTGTGACTCCCAGGAATTTTCAGAACATGCTCTAGTTACTTGAAAACCTCAAACTGACTCTATAATTTATGCCTGCAGGACAAGAGTGTTGCAACAAAAAGTGAGATTTTTTTTTTTCTCCACATCATGCAAATAAATCCATGTGTTCTAGTAACTAATTTGTTGCAGACAAACTTGTAAAACAAAAGTGTGTGGGCAGACAGATGAGTTTTGCTGGAGGGCAGCATTTAGCCAGAGCTTTAGCTGGTAGCTCTTCTGGGTATTTACTAAATGTTAAGGGCTGTGTTGTTTTGGGGGTTTTTTGCTGCCTTTTACTGTGAAGACCTTGCTTTCTATGTTGTGGAGTCTGAAGGTACAACTTCACCCTGTCTAAAGAGTGTGTGTGGAGAAAAAAAACCAAACCCACAATTTAATAGTGAAACTGTAAGATCTTAGACTTGAAGCATCATCTAATGCAGTTTCTCCAGTTTTGCGGGTCTGCTTCCCTTTTGAGCCCCTCTGTCTTTGATTACCATTTCCCTCTTCTCAGAGGGTGAGAAGTTCTTCCACATCAGGACGAAGGAAAAATGGCTGTAATTGCTTCAAGTATTTACATTCTCCAGGGAACAGGTAACTACCTTTAATTGTTGGCAGCAGCTAGGCAACTACCTGTTCCCTGAGTAGTATAAACACTTTATGATCTTCTTTGAACCCTCCTTTGAGAATCCCCTTGAGTAGAAGCATCACAATTTGAGGAAACATAGATCAGAAAACAGAATTGTGGAAAAGCATCTGCACAAGAAATGCGGTTATAAACTTCACTCTGACATTGTGATGGGAATCTTTTATTGGTTTCTGGAGTTCTTAAAGTTGTTTTAGGCTTTGTAAGAAGCTATACTGATTGCACTATAAAAATACTATTATACCAGACTGAGTCATAAAGAGCACAGTCAATAATTATGCACCAAGACAAGGAGTTGTCATAGGATTTTCATTCTCTGTTTAACTTGTTAATTCTGTTCAGCTCAGTCTTTCCATTCTTCATCCAACAACACTCCAAAGGAATGTGTGTTTGTGTAGCATAGAGACTTTCTCCTCTGTGAATTAAGCCCAATTTTGAGATTTTGATGTAGCAAATACATTGCTGCATATGGTGATTATTCTTTCTTGTAATGCTACCGCAGTCATGGCCCTTCAACTGTAAAAGATGTTCTCTGCTGTGCATTCAGAGATTTATCAACTTTGGTGACTGTGGCCCTCAGGAGTTACGGTCATGCAAGGTATGCCTGATTATTCCTGATTCTCATTCACCAGACTGAGCCAACCTTCAGTCTCTTGTTCTGGAAATGCAAGTTTTTGTGTATCTAGGGTTTCCAGTTAGGGCTTGCCATCAAGTTCCTGTAAGCTGCAAAGATGGAAGACTGCTCTTCTGCAGACTAGCATATTTTGCAGGTGATTGTCTGTTACTTGTAGCATAGGGAAAAATGAGTAACACTAATTGTATAAATCAGTTGGATTTAACAAGTTTCGATTGGCTGGGACTCACCTCAATGACCCCTGTAGGATCTAGAAGTTAAGACCTAGCCTGTTTACTCATCTGCAGTATTCCTGAAATGAAGCCTATCCTTTGTACTTATTATTTTTAATGGGGAATCTCCTCTCCTAACAAGAAAAAGGTTTTGACCTTTTAACTGTACAGAGTACAGTTTTGTCACAAGAAACAGTTAAGCGGTTAATGATGAATGCAATCTAATACAGAATTCTTGGGACCCAAACTGTGTTTTTTCTAATTGATATTTTCTGTGTAATTAGACTTAGTCCACATCAGAAAAGTCCACTGCAGTTTTACAATATTCCAGCATGCTTTTTCTCAACGCGTTTGTACCCTTAGCAATTTGGCAAGTTTAAAAATAGCAAACTCATAGAATATGGTTTCATGAATGACTCAAACTCAGCAAAGGTTTCTTTGCTGTCGTGTATAAATAGCCAAAGATGTAACAGCCAAGAACACTGCTTAGAGTTGAGATATGCAACATAAAAGAAGGCTCTCCCAGAGAAATTATCCTTGGCACATGTACGGCAGCTATGTGATTTTTATATGAGTGTTTAGAAGTAGAGTATAAGAGATTCCTTAAAAATATCTACAACCAGTAGTCTGCTATAGTAGTAGCTAGCATGTCTTACAGTTGCATCATCTTCTAAAATTTACTGTGAATAAACAAGGATAAAATGTTCTGCTCTAAGGAAAAAAAAAAGCTACTTTGGAATTTGCAACGAATACTTACATGAACTCAATAAGTTCTTAATATGAATTGTCATCTCTAATAATCTGACTGGACAAAACTTTCCATCTTGTAACTGAAATAACTGTAAGCAGAAAAAGAGGGTAAGTCAATGTGTTTGCTGCTGTGGTGCAGTTTCCTGAGGTGGTGAAATGATGATATGAAGCCAATACTGTAACACGACTCTTCATATATTATTCATTCTGATGATGGCTTGTTCTGGCTTACCAGCAACTTCATTTCTTGCTTATCTATGCTGGAATTTACACTTTCGGCCTCTTTTTCTTGCTCAGGTACACAAGTGCAGCCCACTGGGATAGTGACGTAATCTTCTGTGTAGACATAACGGCCCCCAGCACACGACGATGTGCGACGGAGGATGACTGTTGGCATGTACACAGGGGTGCTGCGGAAGTGAAAATTCTCCTCACCAAAGATCCCCATGAGGCAGCCTTTGCACAGACAGTATGCTTCAGGAATGTATTTAGGATATCTTGTGGGATCATATGAAATTCTATAGGGAAGCAAATAATAAATATTCATTAGCATCTCTAAAAATAGATATATTCATCTGGAAAATGTTATTATAATGTGATTTGACTGTAAACATTTATATAATGTTTTTGTTTTCTTTGCTAGGAAAAACAGCTGTAGCTGTTGCTGTCTGGCTTCTTATTTGTAAAGTGTAAAGAAAAAACATGAACAACTCCTGGAACTCATCAGGTCCCACAGTGCACACTAAAGTATGAAGTGACTGGCTTTCTAAAATGTGAGATTCAGGGGTTTAAGCAGATTAAGTTTTGCATTTTGGACTGAATGGGTAAGTAAAGCATTAAAAAGGACACTTGAGCATTTCCAAACTTTTGATCTGCCTTGAGTTCTTCAAAAATTGGTACAAATCCTTGTTAACATTGTTATTGTTGAAGCTATGACACGGTGTTTTAAAATTTTGTAATTTAAATAGAATTAAATTGTACTATTATTTCTGCAATAGTTTTTGCTCCCTAGTATACTTGGGGTTATAAAGGCGCCTTCCTCTTGAAAACAGAACTCTGTATTTCTTTCTCTAATTCACCTCCACTGCCTCTTCCTCTAACCAGAGAAGAGTAACATTTGCATGCCCACACTGAGATAAACTGCAAAGTTCATGTCTTTTTCTGCCCTCTCCTGCTACATTTTGATGTAAAGCATCACCCCAAAGCTTCAAGAGTATAGCCTCTATTTTTTGTTGTCTTACAGTTTGTTGTTTGACCCTTTCTTTTTGCTTATTAATGTCCTGTCTCTGGAAATTCCTGATTAGTAGGAGCTGGAAAGCTTGTAACCTGAGTACAGCTTGGACCAACAAAGTCCAAGTTCCAACATTCCTCTCTGGATGTTACTGGATGCCGAAACAAAGATGTGATACTATGGGCTCAGGTCATACAGATCCTGGCTGACCTATAGCCATTGTTTTTAGCGAAGAGAGTAAAAGCTGATAAAGTCTGCTTGTTTTTTGAAATAAAAAGACTAAGTACACAGCAGAGTACACGTACTGAAGTGTGTAGCCACACTGCTTATTGAGGTGGTGATGTATTTGTTGCTTTGTTCTTTACCTGCTTTTCCTGCTTATACTGGAGGTAATTGCTGGACATGGCTGTAACCTGTACATTATTACATGTGTGTCATTATTCTAGAAAGAATGTTTGCACCTTCAGAAAAAGAGGATTTTTTATTATGTTTAGCTCCTATACCAGCTGTCCTCTTTGTACTCATTAGCTTCCTCCAGACCACCTTCTGCTCTCACACTGTTACAAAACTAGGCCTGCTTCAGCAATGGTTGCACTGTCCAGCTGGAGAGGGATGACGGCCCGCTCTGGCTGGAGAAGCGTTCAGCCCAGAAGCACCACCTTCTACCTCTCGGTGCTCCTCCCGCAGAGCCTGTCCCCCCTTTGGGAGGATGCTGACCCCAAGTATGTTATCAGAAGGACTTACCCACCTGTTAGCTAACAGAAAACCCTTTTCTGGCCTTTCCCCCTGCTCCTACTTTTACACAGTAGATGGTTAGACCTACACATGGTGCACAATGGGAAGTATCCTACAGGCTGTTACTGGCACGCAGAGAGCGTGAGGACACGTTGGGAGCTCACGTAGTCCAAATGCCTCCATCAGGCAAACTGAGATGTATTTGCACATGTTTATCCAGCCTGTTCTTGAAAACCTTCAGAGGCGTTCCTCAGCCTGCCCAGAAGCTGTGTTTGCAGTATTTCACCACCTCTTTACTTGGTAACTTTTCCTAACAGTGAAGCGGAGCATTTTTTTCTTGCAAACTAAATCAATCATTTCCCATGTTTGGCCAGGAAATTACAGCAGCTGAGGCTAAAAAACTAAGTAACAGTCAAAGATTTGATATGAAAGAAAATGTGCAAGCCTGTAATGTTTACTGTGATGTGAAGTGCTGCAAAAACAGTAAAACTTCTTGCACTGGGTTTTAAGCCATCCTCTATTTGGGATCGGGATAGGATCACCACAGAGTTGATGAAGTGGGTCAATTACATAAGAAAAATGAATAAATTAAATACCTGTCATCAATATAATTATTTATGGGATGATACAAACTACTGAGTATACAATTCCCCCCTTCCCACAGCAGTTTCAAAATAACCAACTTTGAAAACTGAAACAGATTTAAAGTGATTCCTAAATTGTGTTTTCCAGGGTTTGTACCACTTCCTTGGGTATCAAAGCATTAGCCTTTTAGCCTTTTATCTTTTCAGGTGGTCTCTGAGATGAGAAGAGGCTTCAGCTGTGGAAGGGGCAGCATAAGTCTGCCTCGAGCTGTGATTGCACAGTCACTTCTAGTCAACAAAATCTGCACTTGCCAAAACAGGCAGCCTGGTTCTCCCTCTCGCCTCCACCCCTGGGCTGATGCTGATGTTCTGGTCACAGGATTGATCTGGGAATTCATCCAACTGAAAAGTAACTTCATCAAAAGCTGGATTTTGGTCCTTCAGCTGTCTTGCCACATGTACACAGAGCCCTACACAAACAAGCCAGCGTGAACAAGCAGCTGCAGATGGGCACAGAAGGGAGCTGCCCTTTTCAGAAGTATCACCAGTTTATCAGGTTAAAACAAATCTGGAATCACAGCTTTAGCCAAACGCAAACTTGATTATCCTGTCATCAAAGAGACAAGACTTTTTGCTTTCTTTTTTTTTTGCAATGGCCATATAATCTGGATTCTTTGTCTTTTTAAGGAATTTGTTTTCCTCACAGAAAAATCTGACCAGTTCTCTCATAGCCAGACATCTGTGATGTCGCAGATATTTTTTGCAAAGCTTCCCTGTCCCATTTATACTTGCTTACTTTCCCCAGGAAATACCCTCATGTTACAGGATCTCACACCAATGTGAAATAAAATGTCTGGTAGCCAGCAGAAGAGAAGAAAGTGGAATACAGGCTTTTCTCCTATGATACATTCCCATTTCAAACTCAAGTGTGAATAATTTCAGTGGTGGATTGTTAAACACACCCTATGTCAAGTCATTGGTATTTCCTCTACTGTATTATCTCTAGGACCCGGTTTATGATGTTACTGTAAAGCATGAACGTGTTTCTGGATGCAAACATAAGAGTTTTCACTAATAACAAGAGAACACCGTCACTGGAATCATGATCTAAAACAAGCTTCCCCTCCAAACTGCCATGTGGCAAAAGTCAGGTATGAATGAGGGTTTTTTTCAAAGGATGGTGTGGTTTTCTACTTTCTATAGAAAAATCTCTTGTATTGCTAAGTTTGCTGTAGATATGTCTACTCCATCATGTGAGGATTGGAAGGAATCAGAGAGGGTCCAAACCCAAAGATGGATCCAAAATATAGATGTGGTTTTGCATCCAGACCAGAACTTGAAGGCTGAAGACTCTAAGTAATGCTTCCTGAAATTAAACGCTGAACTCAAATGTCACTGAACTTTGGAGCCATATCCAAGGTTCTGCATCTTCAGCTCAAACCTGTTAAGAAAGGCCGTATACCTAAAGCCTCATTTTCATCTTTCTAGGCAACCCAGCCTGATTTGGGTCTGAACTGCTAACTGACACCAGTAACCTAGCTGTATAAATGCAGTTGTGTGACCTGCTTCCTCTGTTTTCATGTATTGAACATAATCACTCTGTGCATGTAATGACCACAGCCTCAGCTGCTGCAGTTTGATGGATCTCCATTACTCCAAGCACTACAAGTCATGTTTTTATGCCTTCTCCTAGAACAGGGCAAACATGTTTGATCAGGTTAATTAACTTGATAAAACACATACTCCAAGTTCCCACTGACTCCTTCCTGTAAGTACTGAAAGATGCACCTTACTGGGGTGGACAAAACAGAAGCAGCTGGGAAGAGTGGTGGAGAACCAGAGAAGTGCAACTTTCCACTGGCACCCAAGTGTCTGCTGCATCCTTGTGTCATTTGCTGTGGCCACTGCTGCAAACTAGACAGCCCAATCATTTCAAATGAGGGTTGCCCTTGTCCTGTGAACTCAGGTTACTGGTATGTAAGGCTAACTGTGCCTAGCCAGCGCGCCTGATTTACAAATGACAGGAGCAGTGAGCTATGCTGGGCTGCTATGTTTCGATCTGCTGGAACAAGAAGCAGGTTTGTACTGAACTGGAACTGCTAATGAAGTGTGACTAGTTCTAGGCTGCTTTTCCTTATGACCCTACGAGTGCTTTGAGAGCTCCCAGTGAAAAACAAACTTCCTGCCATTTATGTACTAAGCCTGGAAATCAAGAGAAAAGTTTCTGTCAGAAGTAAAACTCTTGCAAAGACTTCATCTGTCTTGTCCTGTACTGCTACTTTCATATGTGGTATTTTTAATAATATTATCACTTCACAGTTTCCAAGCTTCTAAATCCAGTCGGTCAGATATTGTGCTGGGGCAGGCAGATACAGCTGACTCTTCAGAAAATCAGTTAGCACTAGGCTAACAGCTGGATGTTACCAGAAGTCTAGTAAGCAAATCATCATCCCTTTACTTTGCACTCTGAAATACTTACAGGATTAAGAGCTAACAACTTTTTTGTCCCCTCTTGGCAAGACATTTATTTCTTTATAGCAGGTGTTCTTTTGTTCACATTATGCTTAGTTTGTTTTATATACAGGTAGTAAGTACAGTGCTTGCATAAAATAAGTCTAGTGCTAACAGTGATTTTCTGAACAGTTGTACGAACATGTACTCAAATAAAAAGGGTATCAGTTCTGTGTCCCCTTGTATTCTTTCCCTCGGCTGCATCTTTGGGATATACACACTGTGCCACATGATAATGCTAAATCCTGGAAAATGTCTTGGATAAGGTTCTTGAAAATCATTAGCGTATCATTTAAAGGAAAGCCCTCTTGTATGACTTTTTTCAAAAGCACTGCCAACAAGCTTGGCTTTTACCAGTAAAAAAAGACTTGCCTGTATTACTTTTATTAAGATTTTATGTAGATGAGCACTAAACCAAGGATGCTTATAAACTGAAACTGGATTTTGAAAAGCAGAAAAACCAAGCTGGGCAATGTTTGAGAGAGGGACTAGCTAATATGGGATTTCATGATCAGATCAACACTGACAATAAAAGTTAAATCTCTGTAAATGAACCCTTAGTAAATGTAGGATTAGGCCCCAGAGACAGACACAGAAGTCATGAGATTTGGAAATTCAGAAATGGGAATGACTTCTTGAATACACATAAAGAATTTTTGCTAAATTCATGCAGAAGTGTGTTTGCAGAAGACTCTGAATGTATTCCTACAAACTAGCTATGAATGCTATTATAACCTTAAGACAACAGAGAATAAAATTAGAGCTGAGGTATACAGCTGACTAATGAATGGCACCTGTGCTCTGCAGCACTATGAATGGAATCACAAATCAACACTACCTGTAAACGCGTTGTTGCCTTCAGTGGGATCAGATTTTTCAACCATTACTCTGAGATTTATGATCACACCCTGCAAACATTTAGGCACGCATTTAAAATTAATCCTTTTTATAAGGGCTCTCGTCCATGAGCAACTTGTGTGTGCATCTCTGCAGCTGAGCTTGCATTGGTAAAGATTCACCATGCTTGTGGCTTCTCTAAATTTTAACAAACAACATCCATCCTGTGCTGTCAGCGGGGATCCGTAGGTGGTAAGACAACCTGTATCACTAACTCTTGTAAAGCAACTGTGAACTGTAGCAATAGCCAAGGACTATGGCCCTTGCCAGTAACCTCCTTGTGCAAGCAGGCTTTCTGGATTTCATTGGCTGTCCATGTAATACTACTAAAAAGGACAAGCAACTTCTGGATAGATGGCACACAGCCTGATGATTTCATGTCATGATGATTTCATGGCAGAGCTTCTGCTGCTGGCTCTGTTTTTTAAAAAACCTTGGTAATTCTTAGACCAACTTCCTGAACTTTCCATAAGCTGAGCAAATCCAGTATGCTCAAGATTTCACTCCACTCAACTGACTTCAGGGAATTCTGCTGTCTCTTTGTAGCTCTGCGGGGTGAAGAGCGATTTGGGTGATTAAACTTTGTGCTCTGACTTACATACTGATCTCCTGTGGCCATCAGGATGGAATTTCAGTATCAGGCAGTTGAACTAATATTTTTCCTCTAACTTTTGCCTCAAATACCAACTGTTGGTTGCTGCCAGCAGCAAGATCGTGGACCAGATGGATCTGTGGTGCAATCCATGTGCAACTCCTGTGTCTCTGGGTTGCAGCAAGCCAAAAATGATCTAAAAGTCTTGATTTTTGTATAACCAAATTAAAGACCAAGTAATAGAAGATAAATAGTAAGCACAGAACAAAGACAAGGAAAGAAGCCGCACAAGGATTATCTGAACTTTGAGTCAATCAAACCTAATTCTTCCATGCTTAAATAGAAAGACAAACTTGGATATATGCAATGCAGTAGGGTGAATGTTATACACAGATCTCTAAGTAATATATTTGATTCTTTCTCACAAATGCTGATATGAAAAAATTTCAGTTGACTTGAACTGAACTGTCATGTGAGCAGAAGAATTACAAGAAGCAGTGTTAAACAGCTGGGAACAGGTGCCTAGGGAGATATGCAGGGGAAGGTAAGTAGAGCCAGACTTAATATCTTTATTATTAATGACCCGGAATAGGGAGTATAAACAGTATGTTAATGAAATCTGCAGATGGTAACAATGGGAACTGCTGCAACACCAATGAAGACAGAGAAACAGCATGAAGTATCTCAGACATTAAAATGCAGGTCAAAAAGAAAAAGGACCCTTTATGCATAGAGCAGACATCAATCGCACTGTAACTCTTCAGGGGCAGGAAAGAAGTTGGAGAGCAGGATGTCTGTGAGACATGCCAAAATGGGGCAGGCATCTTGATGCAAGTTTCAAATCGTCAAATTCATGCTTTGAGGGGTGTTCTATCACGGTGTACAAGAGGAGGCTGCCTACAGTGAATTCATTTCTGAGCTGGTGATTCAGGAGGCAGTTCAGGAGACAGCAATGAATGAGTGAAGGGGAGCAATTTATGAGGAAAGATTAACAGAATTAAATGTAAGTAGGCTTGTCAAGAAAGTTCTGTATTACAGAAGAGAGCTGTATGCAGTCTTTCAGATTAACACCCCAGCCATGGAGAAGAAATTGTTGGGATTGTGTAAGTGAAATTGGTTAACCATTGACAAGACGTAATGTGCCATTACTTGCAATCTTTAATGGAGAATTGCATGTCCTTTTTAAAGATATGAAGTAGCTCTAATGGGATTTGGGAGCTTGCTCCCAGGGTAACTGGGTGAACACCACAGATCAGACCAGATCTGCATAATGCTTTTATCTGGCTTCAAAATCTATGAAATAGCAGGTTGTAATAGCAAATGCACATTACTGTTCATAATGAGCAATTTCATATTTTACACTTTCATTACACATCTTGCAACGTCGCTGTCTCATTGCACACTAATGATACAGTAAAAATGCGATTGAGAAAAAAAAGCTGTAGATGAGACCTGTTAACTAGACAGTGTACTCAGGCCTCTGCACCCTAGAGGAACTATTTTTCCCCAAAATATAATTTTAGATTTTGCCTTTAACGGTGTAATACTTTTCTTTCACTATCTTTTAAAATTTCTAGCTTGGCGATGTCATCAAGTTACTTGTATATGAATGGTTAATGGTCTGTTTGAAAACATTTTGATGAAAAGCACAGTGGATTTACAGTTTCTTAATAAACTTTTTGTAAGCCAGGCCCCAAATAGCAGCTGATTGTCTGTTAAAAAGTAAGCCTATACAGAGCTCCAACTGAAAATAAATACCTGCCCAATAGAGATGTGAGCATGGAAGGCACTGTTTTCAGACCAGAAGAACAATTTTCTGATAGCACTAGGATTTGGCAAAAGCAATGTTAAAAAATACCTGAGCCTAATGGTAGGTGTTCCGTTCGTCATACTTGCTTTTTGCATGCTTAGGTAGCTTAAAAAATCCTTAGTCTGCTTACATAAAATGTATTACTAAAAATACTATTTCTAAAAATACTTTGTTTATGAATGGCTTATTGAGCAAATAAACCATTTTTCTGTCAGTAGGATTACTTCTTAAACTAAAAGCGGGCAAAAACCATGCCACAAAATAAATGTTTATTGGAGATCACTAACAAGGAGATATTTAAGTTTGCTGAATACACAGTAACTGCATCAAGGTATATACGAATGGTAAGGTACAGAAAGTAGGAAGAAAGTTCCTTTTAAGTTTGTGCATGTTTTAGCTTCCTGTTGTCTGCAGTGTCTTTACAGAAAGCTGAAAACAGAGAACCCAATTCTGTAGGTCTTATTCACACAAAACTACCAGAAGACTTGATAGCGAGAATGTGATCACACGCTGGGTTTAGTGTTCTAGATCAGTGGTTTCCAAGCTTTTCCAGAATTCCCTACAGAAGTGCAGACCCTTGTTTTGTGTATTAACCAGCCTAACAACAGATTTACTTTACTTAGTTATTTTTATGTCCCCTTAAAAATAGTCTGTCAGCCCCTGTTCCACCTCAGGGAAGGGGGGTTTGCATAGCGTAGGTTGAAAACACAGATGTAGAAAATTGCAGTACTCATTCCTTGCCTACACTCCTACAGCAAACTGGACAGCAAGCCCTTGGGAGTGTTTGTAGCAGGGTACGTGAAGATACGGCTCTGCTGGTATGTAACAAGAACACACACTGTACTCTGATATATTTCAGAAACCAGCACAGTGTCTGGAGTCACATCTCAGGGAAAGCATCTGAGCCCCTTTGGGGATGCTACAGAGTCAGGAGGGGCTTTCTTGGTGATGGTCCTTGCTGAGGGTCCTCTGAGTGAACTTCCCATATGACAATTTGCCGAAGTGACTTTCTGAGGGGTGGTCTGTGCTCCCAGGTGGGTGTGTGTGAGCTCCATCTCACAGCTCGCTCCACCTCACTTATTTTTCATTTCTCCTTCTGCTCATTAGACGTATTCCTCACACAAGTTGTTTTTACATATTTACCTTATATTTAACTATTTGGACGTCTACTTTAACACCTTTCCGTCAGGCTGCTGTTCGGTGCAGCAGTCATCCCTCAGGACTGGCGCCTCCCGAACCAGCCTCGGGGCACTGCGCGGGAAAAGGCGGTGAAGCCGCCGGGCCGGTGTGGCACAGGGGGGACCCACACCGCGGAACCGGCTCTCTTCAGCCCGCCGGGACCCTGGCACCGCTTCGCCCCTTGACGCGGCTGGAGCCCCCCCTTCCCCCCGGTGTCCCGGAGTCACCTGTAGGCCCACGGCGAGGCGCTGCGCAGGTTGACGGGGAGCCGGAACCTCTTGTCGGCGGCCGGCCGGCCCCCGGCGGGGCAGCTGGCGTTGTGCTGACGGCCCGGCGGCTCGGGCTGCAGGGTGTGGTGGAAGGCGCTGAGCATGCCCGCCGCCAGCCGCCCGTACAGCTGCTCCAGCAGCTCTTCGGGCCGCTCGCCGCAGGTCCGGGTCCGCGCCGGCCGCTTGGGCGCCTTGACGGCCTCCGAGCGGAGCGGGAGCAGCGCCGCGCACAGCAGCGCCGCCAGCGCCGCCCGCACCTGTAACGACGCCGCCGTCAGCGGGGCTGGGACCGGGCGCGCCCCCCTACACCCGCCGCGCCCCGGAGCCCCCGGCCCAGCGGTCGGGGCGCGCCCCCCGGGCCGCCCTGCCCGGTCCCCGGCCCGCAGACCCTTACCCTGCCTCGCTGCATGGCGGTCGGGCTGCTCGAGGAAGCCGAGGAGAGCGGCGGGCTGCGGAGCCGCGCCGTGCCACTGGCTCTCGGCGGAGGAGCTGTTGGAAAAGTGCCCCGCTCCTCACTGCATCTCCCCTGGCCTCGCATGCCAGGAACATTTTAGGCGCTCACGGAGGAGGCGAGCGCTCAGCGCCGGGAGCCGGCCGGTCCCGCACTCGGCACGGCCCGCTATCCTGTCCCGCTGCCCCCGGCCACCGGGGACAGTCCCGCAGGCACGGACGGGCTTCGGTCCGCCGCCAACCACTGTCTTGCCCCGGCCCGGTCGCAGCAACCCCGCGGGGTGACCCGCCCGGCTCTCCCTGCGGGCCTGGGGGGGGGGTGTCAGGGTCTCTCGCGGGCTGCAGGCGCCCCGTCCCCTCCTCTGCTCTGTCAGGAGGTGAGCACTCCCTTCCACGACATCCGTGGCATGGAGATGGGCTGGGCTCTTCTAGGGCCTGCTGAGCCCCTGAGCCTCGAGTGGGACCCACTGGGCCAGGGTATAAGATTGAGACAGAGGCAGGGTGGTTTTGGCCTGGTAGAAGCCAAGGTGTCAAGGCTGATGAGAAAAAATGTGGGGATTTCTGGCTGAAAATAGCACAACTCTGGCTATGTAACTGCAGCTGAGGAGGGGATTGCTGCAGTCCGGGCTCTTTCAGTCACTTTGGAGCAACTGGCACTGTCCCTTGTAGGGATTTGGGATCTCCAGCATGCCTAGCTGCAGGTAGCACCTCTGGTTTGTTTCTACAGAAACAGCCCTGCTGTTTCTGGGGTGGTTGAAGTCCCACGTGAGGACCGGGGCCAGTGAACATAAGGCTCCTTCAAGCTGTCTGTAGAAGGCCTCATCCACTCGTTCTTCCTGCTGAGGTGGCCTACAGCAGACACCCACTACAATGTCACTCTCTGCTGACTAAAAATGAAACCTGCCTCAGAAGGCGAGAAACTTGCATCGTACGTATCTAAATGAGATTGAGGTGAATCTTCTCTGTCCATTCTGTGCTAGTTTACTGGTACTTTTAACAGACACATAATGCAATCTATTCAGGGTCTCTGGCACAACCCACAAAAAATGAGCATCTGTAGTACTCTGGATCATAAAAGATGTGGTCCACTGAAATGTTTTGCATTAAAAACAGCCTTAAGAATTTAACACTTGAATCAAATACTTGGTGCACTATGATTAAGCCCTGCACATCTATTGAGGCATTTAGTATAAGGATAGATAAATATTGATCAGGAATAAGGGAAAATAGGTTCATAAGTCATACAAGGACTGTGAAACCCCAGCATGGTACCACAGAAATACAACACATAAGCTTCACAGACCATACTGGAATTGAAGCAGAATGACCCAGCATTCATAATGTGATGAAGTGACTTGATTTCATGGTTTCTGAAAAGTGATTGAGCTGAGTCAAAGTGTGATTTTTAGTGGTTTTGGTACCTTATGCATCACAGGTCAGTATCACTCATGAGCGGTATCTTAACCTTGAACTGTATGGGATTTGAATCAGGTTTCAACTCTGAGGAAGGACTTTTTTCAAATTGAATTCAAACCTCTCCTTTGCAGTTGTATCCTGAGGTGACAGGCTGGGGCAAGGCAGCTGTCCATTTAGCCCAGTCCAGTCTAACCCCCTGAGCCCCGTGCTGCACCTGGCCTAGTGTTACTTCAGCACCAAGTGGTATGTGTGGCAACATGACTATTATTTATCATGACAGATGTCTTTATATTAATCTTCCTGTGATAAACCAGTACCTTTTCTCAATAGCATGAGGATGTCACACTTGACTTTTATGCACTTCCTTTATATGCGCTGACATTTCTGGGAGAGGTCTGGCTCAACAAATCAGAGCAGAAGGAGAGGAAACAACAGCACAGACGTTAAATTGCCAGTGAGTTTAAGGCTTTGAGTCTCATCTAGACAATATTCTAATTCTGTACGTTAGTTTAATCATATTATCTGATTAGCAATCTCATTGATTCAAATAATAACAATAAGAATCACAGAAGGGCAGCAAATGAGATTCCATTACACGGGAATTGAAAGAGGGCTATGCCAGCTCTCATGGCGTAGTCTATCCCAGACACATCTGAATCATAAAAAATTGGCTTATATACTTCAGCAAAACATAGATTCTACCATGACTTTGAGAAGTTACTAAGATATTATTAAGGTAGCAGTATCATTGTCATTGACTTTGATTTATAATTTTCTGAGAATTTGAGGTTTTTAAAAAAATCTATATAATGAAATATTAGAAAAAATCTTTAGTAATAAAAAGCCTGCCCTAGATTTGATGCTAAGTATGATAATATTTCAATCAATAAATTCAGAATAGCAGCCATATGGACCTTTATGTGCATCTATAGGGAATTCCATGGCTCATGGCTGTTTCCTAAAAGAAAACAGACAAGGTAGTGAGATGTTTTCCTTTGATGGCCTCAGGTGAAAATTCCCAGTGACAGCGCAGAACATCCTGCCCGTGCCCTTGACAACAGCTGACCTGGTGGCAAGGTCCGTATGGAGCCCACAGACTGCCTCCTGCCTCATCCCGCTGGCCGAAGGACATGACTCTTGGCTCTTTGTAATGGCACTAAGCCGCCGTTTTGTAAAACATGACCCACTTGTTTTCATATCCTCTCTGATTGGCTCACGGCCATTTATTGACACCAGCCACCCCTTCCTGTCAGCCCTAGAAGAGCCTCAGAGCAGGAAGTCCTCTCCCACAACATGCATGGGGCCACCATGTTGTTTCAGATGCCATTTTATGGCAGGTAGTTGCCATTTCTGACAGTCTCATGGCCCACATGTTTTCATCTTGGCCTGTGGCTGTCTGGCAGGACCAGCCACCCCTTACAGCTTTCCCAGCAATATGTGACAACAGGAAGCCCTTGCCCACCAAATACATGGAGATTGCCATTGTTGATGATGTCATACCCCTGCATGTTTCATACTGTTTCTGTGATCGGGCAGTTGTCCTGTTTTGAAAACATCATACCTACATGATCTCAGAGCACCCTCTGATTGGCTCCCCACTTTCTTTATGTCAGGAATTGTTCCTGTATAATATACAGATTTATAAAGAGAGATTTCTGTACATATATATGGACAAGTTTCCCCAAAAAGACCACACAAACAAGAACCAGCTAATGGGTTCATGAATCAGAAAACTTTGAGAGAAGTTTCACACAGAGAGGGTGGGTGGTGCAGAGCTCCCCTCGTCCACGGCTGTGGGGAGCTTCCAGCTGCCTATGAGACTGTGCTGCAGTGCAGACTGTGGCTGTAAATGACAGGGTAGTATCAACAACCGGAGCAGCCACCCTCCATTGCCATGGGCAACCCATGCCTCCCTGCCCAGGGCTCTCCCAGCCTCAGGCCAAGGCTGCCAGTCCCACATCTCCAAGGCAGCCAGGAGACACCCATCCCGCACCGGCTGTGTCACCAGCCCCATGGTGACATGGACCACTGCCAGCCTGCTGCCCACTGTGACGTGGCATCATTGGGGTTGGTGCCAGGGGTTGGTGTCATTTTTTATTCCTTATCTTTATGTCAGTGTCCTTGTAGAAAGTAACAAATCTCTCTAGCTGAGTGTCTGAAGGGAGGAGCATGCCACGGTCTGGTCAAGTCCTTGTCTGAGCCTCCAGTTCTAAAAGACAAAGGGGAAGAGCCACCATCTGTCGTGTCACAGGCAAGCCCTGCCTCCCTGCCTAGTCCCAGCTCTTGGAAGGGCAGCAGCCTTCCCTTCCCTGCCCTCCTTCCTGCCATCTTGCCTCAGCCCTTGCTCATTTGCCTGCCTCCAGTCTGGGCCGGCTCACCACACAGCCCTTTTCATACCCATCCTGGATGGCCATGTCACCAATCCCCTGTGACATGGTCACCACCAATGTTCTGCTCGCTGTGACATGGCCACCACATCACCAGGGGGAGCCAGGGCTGATGGAAGGCCCAGCCCTCAACTGGCTGAGGAAAAAGGGCTGTCACTCTTCTCCCTTGCTCAAACACAGTGGGATGGACAAACCCCATAACTTGGGCCCATGGGGAGAATGGCTGACACAGAGACCGCCTTGTCACCCCTGTCTGTGTGGGGACAGCCTCTTGCCCAGGGCTGTGGTCACCTCAAGGCCCCTCACCACCCCGTCCCATCCCACCCCACCTCCCCTTGGCTACCTCCTTGCTGTCAGGACCAGATGGGAGGAGGTGGAGCTCAGCATGAGGGTGCAGACAAATAAATGTGGTGTCTAAACACTGGGGAGCAATTCAGGTGTTTAACGTACTTATCATCTAGTGCCTCTTTGGCTGTCTCAAAGCCTACTATCCTGTGAGCATGCAGGAAACTGCCAGATAGGACACGGGACCTGGGATCAGCCATGTGGGATACACTAGGGCATCTCAAATTGCACTAAATGCTTAACTGTAATGCGTACAAGTCCACTGGCTCCATCGATGGACACTTAGTTCACACCTGGCTGCACAGGGCAAGATTCAGTCATCTGGAAACAGGCTCCGCAGTGTCACTTTGAGTAGTGTGAGGAGCCTCACCTGGCCTGTAGCTGCTACACCAGGACAGGGCAAGGCTGGCATAAATGAGGCACTGTGCTAGTCTGCTCTGCCTGGGGCGGGTCTCAGACACTCCATGACCTCCCAAATGCCACTGGATATTTGTCTGTTAGGAACTGAACACTCTCTGCACAGAATAATTCAAGTGCTTAAAGTTGGGTCTCGAGTGCATTTCAGGTACCCTAGGGTATTTGGCCTGATACCCAGAGGCCACCTCAGAGACCTCCCATAGATCCTGTGTCATACATGGCAGCTTTATGTGGATGTCTTGGGGAGTCTGCAATATGGCTCTACATAAATACGTTTAGGCATTTTAAATGTATTCCTACATTTAGACTTCTAAATTTGGTTGTAAACAACGTGTTGCTGACAGATACCATGAGAGACTTGATTCTGTGCTCTGGTGGTTGCAATCATCTGAACTGTTTCAGAACTGTCAGAATGGGATGAACCCACTCCTAGAAATGCTCGTTTTCTTGTGTACTTTACCACTAAAGATGACCCTTTATTTTGCCAAATAGAGCATTTAATCTTACAGTTTATAATTATGTGAATGGATGTTGAGTCGCTTATTGCAGAATTCTTTTCTTTCAGTAAATCCTGAAAACATAATGACTGCAGAAATACGTGTCACAGCACTGTAGCAACAATATAGCTCGATGTGGTATCTCATAGGAAGGAAATACTAATTTATGTTAAAACACAACTGATTTGAGGCCCTAACACTCACACTTTCATACATACAAACACCAAGATGCATGTAGGTAGTCCACCGAGCAGTCAGGCACTGACACCTGTATCCAGGGAGTCTGTCCAGAATTGCTTGCAATGACATGGAGGACAAGGGGCACCGGTTTTCAAGTCTATTCCCTACACTTCATGGATTCTTCTTAGGAGGGTGCTGGTTTTGGATGCGTCTCATTGTACCCATCAGGAGCTGACAGTGATTAATCTCTTGATCCTCTCCCACCTCTGTGAGTCATCAGGAGTTAGTCAATGTCTTTGCTTCAGATCTGGTTGTCCTGAGAAACTGAAGGTAGACGTGTGCTAGGATCTTGATGACTTGCTACTGTAGATGTCAGCAACACATGCCGTTTTTATAGCCCTCCTCCTGCTGGTATTTTGCACCCATGTGTTCACATTTCCTTACCATTCATACCAACATAAACATTTCTATTACAATGTTCTATTCTACATCCTTAGAAGATTCACGGACTTCTGTTTTCTAATACATTGTAGGCACTTTTGTACCTTCTGGAAAAAAATGGTAGCTACTTTTTATGATTCATATGTATTCTTCTCGATAGTCTCCCAAGCTTCTGGTGTTGCCCTTTAGTATTTCAACAATAGATTATTGTAAACTTTCCACTTTCCTGGCCCAGAATAATAAATGAAGACAACAGTTCACGTCCTTCTGTGCAATCATTTCATCTATGCATTCTAATATGATCCAATCTTCACATTCTATTTTATTGGATTCTGATGAGCTTCATGGTGTGCCTTACCATTTCTTATCCTCCCTTATTCACCTTACATTATCCCTTTTTAACCAAAACAAGCGGGAAAAGTTTGAGAGGAAGGGGAAGGGAAACTTGGCACTGATAGGAGAGACAGAAGGAAATCTACTGAGTAATGGAAAAAGTATTTCTTTCACTTTTACATAATGTTCTAAATGCTCTTTCTGGGGGGTTGTCATGCAGCATTCAAAAGAAAACTGAGCTGTGCAAGAATAAGGCAGACATTTTTAGTAAGTTCATATTAATAAGAAACATTTTCTGCATGATTCCATCAGAGAGCATTTTTCATGCAATGTTAAACACTGAAATGTACAAAAACCACACAAGATTTGTACCTTGAGTCTTACATTGTAACTAACAGTTGGAGAAAATGTATGTCATAGCAGGAGAAAAAATCCTATTCAAATACTTTATCATCAGACCATTAAGATAACTTGGAAAGTTGTTTCAGAACCACTAGAAGGATCATGAAAACCTGCCAGTAGGTGTAAGAATGTAGCCCTTCCCAGTCACATGAAATCACCAATGAGCAACCTCGTCAGGAGTTTCTCTTGGTTGGGATTGTTGTCTTCCATAGCCATCCTGGTATGACAGCCAGTTCCAGATGCTATGGTTCACACATTATTAAAGCACATTATTGTGACAAGCATTAGTAATGATGCCACAGTAATGTGCTTGTCACAACAATGATACAATTGCCCTAAACTGGCATATTCCAAATGCACATACCCATCCTGCTACAGCAGCGTGTACATTAATGAGATCCCATCTCTATCTGAAATAACGACGTGAAAACATTTAAAAAAATTATCATATAGATCTTCAAGTTGGACAGCTCATATTGTATGGAACAAACATTCAGCTGGCATCACCAGCAGATATAAATCTTCAGACACAGAATTAAATTACTCCCTAAAGATGTCCTTCTCCCTCACATTCTGTTTGCAGATAACCTGTCACCCAGACTGCTGATGCTGTTCCCATTCCCTCTTCCCTGCATTTGTAAGCATTGTAATACCACTTTGCAACTTCCATGGCATAGCATCTTCTACAGCAGGATCTCAGCATATTTTACAGTTGTTAGGCAATTTAGCTTTGCAAAACTGAATTCTTGCAAAGTGGAGAATCCTTAACGGCCTTCATTTTGCAAAGGTGAAAACAGGTGCAAACAGGTTAACAGCCTTTCTGTTGAAAAGCTGAGCATCCATGCCTTTGAAATCAAGAACAATCAAAGCTTAGCAAATTAGATTAGTTTCTTACGGTCTCATACTACACTTGCAAAGGAACCAAGAAGAGAAACAGCTCTTTATCATAAGACTCGCAGAACTATTTATCCTTTTTTTTTTTTGTACAGTATTAATTTCCCATGTTTCTCTAGAATAACTTTGTTTTAAAAGTAATGAGTTACACAATCTGTAGTGAAGGATATTCAGGGTGAAACATGAAATATGTGAATAAGAATGCTTTGATATTGTGGAGTTAGGCTTATTTAGGAACAAATAAAGAAAATACTACCCAGGTTATCATTTGTATTTGGCTATTTATGCCTCCAAGATACTCGCCACCAAGGTAACCACCTAGAGTGTCCACAGCCTATGCTCTAAGAGGCTATTCTCAAAGGATTTTTTCCCTGTCCACTTCTGAAGCAGTAATTCACATAGAAGACTCTAGAGAGAATCAAGACAACAAATGTCTGTTTCAGGGGATAGAATTGCTGTGATTACCTTCCACTTTTATCCAAGGAAACTGGATTTCTGTATGTTTTGTAAAATGACAGTGACTCATAGGGTCATTATCAGAGAGCCTACTGTACAAAGAGACATTTTTCATACATGTAAAGAGAAAGGTAACTTTGTACCTAACTGAATCCAGCACATCCTGAAGAAGACTTACAGAATATTTTGGGTCTGAAAGGTCAACTGAGGGTTGCTTAATATTGTGACCAATACACTTTTCATGACAATACAAGCTAAAATAGCTCACGAGTCAGTTCCTCAAGGGGATTAGCATTTTCCTAGGTTTAATACTGCTGCCTTCCTAAGATTAAAAAAACCCCAAACAACCTAGTATAATAGCAGTCCTATTGCATTTACCAAAACCTTATTCAGGAATTTTAAATGATCTACTAATTCCAAAATTATAAACACAAAATCAGGGCTTAAATGGTGCTGGAAGCACATGCCTGCAGTGTGGCTTCTGGAGATGGAGTCTGTTTTGCACGACCAAACCTGACTAAATATTTCTGCTTGAATTTCTGGAATCAAGGCAGAATTATTTAGCTCATGCAGTGTTTCCATTCCTGAGGTTTCTAAGCCCTATCTCAGGACTGAGGGCATCCTACATGGCAGCAGGGAACACAGCTCACATTGCACCTGAGCTAAATGCCAACCAAGCTAGCTCCAGGACAGGGGCAGGGTCATCACATCAACATAGTGCAATAATCACGTATAACCCAGGTAATTATTTTAGACACAGCACCCAACTAGCATGGCCACGCTCCCTTCAAGACCTGAGCTGCCTGAATCATGCAGGTGTGTTCATCTACCAATAGCTTGAGGCCTTCCAACAACATGCTGACATAGCACTTTGGACACACACAGAGCTTCTTTCTCCTGAATGGATCCCAGTTATATTAGTCCCCATCAGGGATCACTCTCCAGCCTTGAGTCCAGGTGGGATGTCACATCTTGTGCTCCCTCACACAGAACGTCTCACACAGCAGAAGAAGGAGGCTGCACCTAAGATGCTTATGAAGAATGGTTCCTGGCCCAGGCTAACCTTTGGGTCATGCAAGGGAATTGTCTGGGAGATTGCTAATAGTCACAGGCCAAAACTGTACCGGGGGTGTGCTACTAGTCTTACAATACGGATGGTTACACATCAGCTCCTCTGCTCTGGGCCTGCCCTGGCAATATTGCAATTCTAGTAGAGATGTAGCCATAGTTAACATAGTTTTGAAGGAGTTGAACCTGGGCTAAATAATTTTGACTGTGAGCAAGACTTACTATTCCAGTGTTGGAGCTGGATCACATGGCTTTCTGTCAGTTCAGAACAAGCTCAACTGTGCTTGCAAAATAACATGCAAATACATCATAACCCAGAGCATTATATAATCAGATCCTCATGCTGTAGGAAACAACATGTTCCAGAAGTTCCTGGAAGTTTGTGCAGGAGTGGAACAAAAGTGCAATTCTTTGTTTGTAAAACACAGAATTTTACATAATGTACAGTTAGGCATTTGGGCAAACTGAACCAAGAAACTGCTGCTGATCAAAGTCCATAGGAGTGTTTCGATGGACTAAGTCTGCCTGTAAACCATATTCCAAATTATTAGTGATTCATACCATTTTATCATGGACATGTCTGTGTGATTGCAATGTTTGATTAGATGCTCTACTCAAATGGTTTCGCATTGGAAAACCATGGCAGTATCTTGCCTGTCTTCAGTTTTGCCCTGTTTCACAGGTTTATCTATACTCCCTGCCATGGTACAAAATACTTTCTCCCACTGTGATTAGTCTGATAACTCATTCCACTGCAGTCTGTAGCTGAAAATGCTCCTTCCTGCCTGGCATGTCACATCCTGGAGGTCCAGGTCTTCCAAGACTGAAAGCCTGACAGAAAAGAACTACCATGATATCCAGGAATATGTCATCCCATGACCAGAGCAGTAGATAACGGCAGCACTGAAGAACGGGCAAGAGAAAGCTGGGTCCCAAGTGTGACCGTAAAGTTAAGTCATCTGCCTGAGCCCTTCTCCGAGAATTGTTCAGCTGGGTTGCCTTTCCATCTCCCTTCCTTTGTCTTTCTGACTGACATTTCATTGAAAATACTAAAAATATACACTGTTGTATTGGGTGCCAGTGCCAAGGTTTTGGCAGTGGTGGGGCTGCAGGGGTAGCCTCGGTGAAGAGAGGTCAGGGCTGCCCAGTGCCAGAGACAGCAAGTTCCTGCTGGCTCTACAACAGACCCAGAATGTACCCAGCTGACAACAGTACACAGACTCTGCGTTCACAGGTGTGCACTGTCTTTGGACTACTGTCAAGGAGTGGAAAAAAGTAAAATGGTAAAGTCTGCAGTGAACTCAGGGATTCACCAGAGACAAAAGAGGCAACAAATTTCTGTGTTTCTCGTTCTAAAAGACACAGAAGGTCTCCTCAGCTGAGTTGAACAGCAAAAAAGCCAAAGGCTGCTCTGGCTTAGCATGTTAGCGTTGCAGTGTGGTTCAAGTTCTTTAGCCACATAAGCCATCCATTCTTTCCCTTTCTGTCCCTAGCTGCAGCAGAGGTCATCTTTTTTTCCTTTCTGTCCTGCTGCTAAGAGAGAACTGCAGCACAGGAGAGACTTGCAGAAATAAGACAGGCGGCATCCAGTTCCTTCTCATGCTCTTTTCCATCCTCCAGAAGGATCAGGCTCCAGAGCTTACACTGTCTTTTTTGTTTGGTGAGCTCCTCAGGCTATGCCATAGACCACACTGAATGTGCTCTGCTTACACCACCAAGCAGAAGCTGTTGCAGTCCTAGACTGAGTGCTGCACCAGTATCATGGGAAACACGTTACATGTAAAGCAGTTCATTAACTGTACCATAAAACCCACAAGATCACATTCCGACAACTGCGCCATTAACGAAGTATTTCTGACCACTTGCAGAGACGTCTTATGAGACCAGGCAGATGTTTTTAAAACCTGAAAAGAACATTTCATGAAGCTATGAAGAGAACTTTCCAGTGCCACTAGTCGGGAAACAGTCTAAGCACCAACACTGAGAATGAGCATTGGAAATTTTAAAAGACTGAATCCTTGCATTTCAAAGTGTAATAACCAAAGTCTAACTATTAAACCAAACTCACACCGATGTTTTAAAAACAAGTCCCTGCCACCCCAGTGTACTAGTTTTGCAAGTATTTATTAGGAAATTCTGAACACCTGACTAATATTTTTATCTCCAAAAAGTCATATAAATCAGGAACCCCATGTTCCTATTTAACATGTCTCAATGACTTCAGATCAAACTTGTTCAGTTCATAAGCAAAATTATGATTTCTGTAACTAACATCTTTGCACATACTCAACCTAGGCTGTAGAAAGCTACCTCTGCGTAGTCAGTGCCACAATCCCCAACATGAGATTCAAAAGCTGAAACCTAATTAGCAATTCTGAACAAACTAGATTGGTCAGAGTGGGCAGGATTTCATTCAAAATAAAAAACCCCCTCATCTTTGTAATTGCAAAAATACCTAGGAGATTGCCAAGAGACTGCAAAATGGCCCTAGCTCAGCTAAGCATAGACTAAAATTAAGATGCTTTCTTCAGTATCAGTATTAAGTGCTTTGCTGAATTGGGGCCTTCAAGATGACCAAGGTCATACCCAACAATTTTGGAAAGTCAATTCACAGGCCTTAAGTAAGTTCTGGCTTTGGATGAGGGATATGGGACTTTCAACCTTATAACATTGCTTCAAGGTATTTTGCACTGAAAGGTGAAATTTTAGAGACTGCTGTGTTTCCTATTATCATTGGATGTGTCTCTGAAAGCAAAAGCTTTATGCGCTTGATATGGTTTGCAATGAGTTTGAATACCTGTGTAGTTTTTATGCATGAGTAAAACCACCTCAGCATTATTTTTTTTTAAATCAATTATAAAAGACACTGCAACTTCAAATCCACATTTTTAATGTATGATACCATATATCCAAAGTATTTCACAAGTATTTTCATCAAAATCCACTACAAAAGTCATCATGGATGAATGTTTTTCTGCTAAAACTTTTAAAAGGAGAAAAAGTTATGAGTGGACCATATGTTATTCTGGAAGCAAATCCTCTCCTAGTTCTTCATCAGCAAAGTCATCTTCCTCAGTTCTTTTTCTTGCTGCAGTTTTTGGTCTTTCTGCTTGTGGGCCAAGTGGATCTATGTAGGAGGCATCTACGGTTTAAATAAATACATTTGAAATAGTTACCTGCAAGTAATTTTAGCTTTGTTTCAAACATACACAATCAAACACAAGAGTGGGTTTTAGCATTACACATCTGTCAGGTGTCTTTGAAATGCAGACCAGAAAAAGCGTACGAACACTGATGGAGAACAAGATACCATGTTTGCGAAGTGAGGCATGGCACATGAGCAAAGTACCCGAGTGCTAGGGATAGAAGCTTTTTTTTTTTCCTTCTTTTTTTTAAAATAAATTTCTCTTTATTTTATTACAGTCATTAAGTGAGAAAAAGACTTTGGAAAAGTACATGGAACAGGAAGACTGATGAGTTGGTTAAAGGAAGGGCATTTTAGGAAGTACCACATTCCACATGGATTTGGGATGTTAAACCCCTTTGAAAATTTAATCTTAGTGAAGAATTTGTGACTGCAGAACCACAAGAACTGACTAAAGGATGCAGCAGATGGATATCGAAAGTAATAAATATTTACATGGGCCGCATCTCTTAATATTTACAATTACTTTATAGTGAGCTCTGAACAATGAAGCTAAAGCCATTCTTCACATTTATTTCATGAGGAAAATGTTTTCCTAATTGTCTAATTATACATGCTCTTCCAAGAACTTATTTTTTCCATCTCCTCTCTCTTTGAGGGCTAGGAAAGTAAGAAGGTATAAGATGCACACTTGCCTATTTCTTTACTGCCGCTACTTTCATAGGGTTCACTTGTTCCAGGCAAAGCTTTTAGTTTGGCACTCAGTCTTTCCCCTTTGGTACCACCACCATCTGGGGGAAAAAAAAGTTGAAGACAAATAATATGCTACTATATTCTGTGAAATCATGATAAAAGAACAACATAAATTCAGCTACTATCTGTCAGACAAGATTTGGATGAAACCATCTTTTCATGATGGATACAGTACTCATTTGTAATTGTGGTCATTAAAACACAATGGACACTGTGTCCACACAGTGTGTGTTTTAATTTTTTTTTTAAAATATATACAGCCTTATTTACTTTGGAGTAAACACATTAAAATATTTCTGCTTCAAATGCCGACATTTCAGTTGCTTATGAATTACAGTCACATTTTGGAGTTAAAATAAGCATGATAAATATAAACACTGTCACAATGTATACAGACATTTCATATGTCTGTGTGCGTACTAATATATTAGTATGATCCACCTGTTGAATGCTCTCAAGGTTAAATACAACACTAACTTGGCTTTTAATTAGAAGAGTATATTTGGCATGTGCTGTCTGCATGGCAGGCAGGCACAGTCCATGTATACAGACCATCCTGGCCCTGCATCTTGCTGTAAACGCTGCGCTGGCGGCTCAGTTTGCAGCAGGGCCCCAAGGAATGTGTCAGCTCTGAGGGCTGCCTCGTGCCCAGACAACATCAGATTAACATTCTCTTGCCACAGCAGTATTCCAGACACTTTAAATATTCTGTTCACCTCTGAATCTCTTTTTCACATTCATGGCAAGTTTTCAATCTTGTCTGCTACGACAAGTTTTTATGCATTTTTTTTCTGCTAGGAGAAAACGTTTCATGTTTGGCTTGGTATATTTACAAGGCAGGACATGCCATGCTGCCAAATACAAACATGCTCATTTACAACACGAAACAATGTTGTTATTAAAAGTCCTCCATCTGTAAGGAGGAAAAATGGGTTTCATTCAGCAAACATTAATTACAAAGTCTGGACTTGGCAACACATTTTCATTGTCTTATTTACTATAAATGTTCTTTTTATAAATATTGTTACTATTTAAAAAAAATAATCTTCCACAAAGATGACAATCCTTTATTTCTCTATAAATAGTACAGCAGACTTCAGTTTACTTAGTCCTGAATTGGAAGACAATGTTTCTGCTCCAGGAAAGATCTAATACATACAGTCACATGTCAAACAATTAGTATGTTTACAAGACACAGATTACCACTGAAACATCAAAGCAAGGAAAATCTATTTTAATGTACATTGACCTCCCTTGGATCAATTCTCATGGACAGGTTCCATGGAAGAAGCAAATTCTTAACAAAGGATTTGAAGAAACTGAAAGAAATCAATGGGTTTGATTTCTTGATTTCAGTGGGCTTTGGACAGGCCTGCGCAACAAGGAGGTGAGTGCTGAGCTTCAAAGATGGCGTGGATGAAAACGTTTTGAGGACAGTTTAGAGGAGAATATAAAATGTTTAACAGGGAGAGAAAGAGCAGGATAGGAGTAGGCACAGAGTCTTGTGCAATGGAAAACAAATAAATTACAACATAATGAATAAAGTTGGAAGAAGCAGGAAGGAGATGCAAAGACAGTAATGATACAGCAAAACTACACTACTTTGATGGAGTGACTACATCAGTGGGCACAGGAAGGGCTACAGTTGTCATCTATCTGGACCTCTATAAGGCCTTTGACAAGGTCCCCCACAACATCCTTCTCTCTAATCTGGAGAGGTATGGATTTGATGGGTGGACTGTCTGGTGGGTGAGGAATTGGTTGGATGGTCGCATCCAGAGGGTAGTGGTCAACGGCTCCATGTCCAGATGGAGACTGGTGACGAGTGGTGTCCTGCAGGGGTCTGTACTGGGACCGGTACTGTTTAATATCTTCATCAATGACATAGACAGTGGGATCGAGTGCACCCTCAGCAAGTTTGCAGATGACACCAAGCTGAGTGGTACAGTCGACATGCCAGAGGGACAGGATGCCATCCAGAGGGACCTGGACAAGCTGGAGAAGTGGGCCCGTGTGAACCTCATGAGGTTTAACAAGGCCAAGGGCAAGGTCCTGCACCTGGGTCAGGGCAACCCCCAGTATCAATACAGGCTGGGGGATGAAGGGATTGAGAGCAGCCCTGCCGAGAAGGACTTGGGGGTACTGGTGGATGAAAAGCTGGACGTGAGCCAGCAATGGGCACCCGCAGCCCAGAAGGCCAGTCATATCGTGGGCTGCATCCAAAGAAGCGTGGCCAGCAGGTCGAGGGAGGTGATTCTGCCCCTCTCCTCTGCTCTGGTGAGACCCCACCTGGAGTGCTGTGTCCAGCTCTGGAGCCCTCAGCATAAGAAAGACACGGACCTGTTGGAGCAGGTTCAGAGGAGGGTCACAAAAATGATCAGGGGGATGGAAGACCTCTGCTATGAAGAAAGGCTGAGAGAGTTGAGGTTGTTCAGCCTAGAGAAGAGAAGGCTTCGGGGAGACCTTCTTGCAGCCTCTCAGTACTTAAAGGGGGCTTGTAAAAAAGATGGTGGCAAACTTTTTGGCAGGGCCTGTTGCGACCGGACAAGGGGGAATGGCTTTAAACTAAAGGGGGGTAGATTTAGACTAGATAGAAGGAAGAAATTTTTGATGCTGAGGGTGGTGAAACACTGGCACAGGTTGCCCAGAGAGGTGGTGGATGCCCCGTCCCTGGCAACATTCCAGGTCAGGTTTGACGGGGCTCTGAGCAACCTGATCTAGTTGAAGATGTCCCTGCCCACAGCAGGGGGTTTGGACTAGATGACCTTTAGAGGTCCCTTCCAACCCAAACTATTCTATGATTCTATACACTAGGGGAAGATTGAACTAATTAAAGAAACTCCATAGGTTTAATTGGTTGGTTCCAGAAAGGAAGAACTGGGTGTAATGAAGATAAAAGAGGAAGATGGCATACCAAAAGTTTTCAATTGTGAAGGAGGAAAACAGATGGGTTTTAGTGATACTACCAGAGGAAGGTGAAAGATTTTATATTAACTAAAAGAAGAAAAAAAAAAAAAAGGATGGTAGACAAACCAAAATGGCTGGGATAAACATAATACCCACAAGTTACCTGTACATCTTACTGCCCTAAAACAAAAAATTGAAAACAGAAGCGTTCTTGGACATCCTAGGACCCTTAAGTTTTATTAGGGCTACATCCAAGAAGGGAATGAAGCTGGAAGTCCAAAATTTGAAGCCAAATTTTCCACCCTTTTCTCTCCCCATCTAGTGGATGTCCAACCATTGAAGTATCTAAACCTCACCAACTGCCCCCCTGCATAGCTTTGAAGTTCCTTAAGCACTTACTGCTATGATTGAGTTGCCCAAAATGGCCATCCTGAGTAGCAAGATGCCTGCAGGATGTTCAGCATGCAATCCTGGTGCCTAAGCTCCCCTGTCTGTTTATGAGCCAATATAGTAAATGGAATTGTGAGTGCTGTTACAGTGAACAAATATAGCTGTTCACACAAATGTAGCTTTTTAGGCTTCAGACTTGATTCAGTTGCGCAAACACGTTATTTACTGCATTTAATGAACTGAACCAACTCACCAAAGGGTTAGATTAATGCTACAAGTAATGCAAGGGAAGCAGCAAGAACATTTAACCAGGAATGGGACAGAAAAGAAGTGCTGAGGGGGGCTGGACTGTTCTTTCCAGAAGCAGCAGTTATTTGATCAATACATCCCACCTTGACTAAACACACTCTGGAAAAAACTATGAAGAGTAAGTGTCTATGGGCAGTGTCCTCTTAACACTGAAGCAGTAAGAACATATAGATACCTTACTAGATTAGATTAAAGATCTATCTAAACTGGCTTATTGTCCGTACAAAAGAACAACAAGATGCTTAGGGAAGAGCATCATAAGTAGAGCAAGCATATACAGTAGCTCTCCAAGAATAATTTCCTAGCCTCCAACAATTTGTAAATGAAGTGTGTGTTTGCGGGAAGGGGGTGGCTCTTCATATTTAACAATGGATTGGTTGATATATTCTCCAAGAACTTGTTCAGTCTTCCCTTGAGCCCTGTGAAATTTTTGCATCCGTAACAACCTGAGCATCTTTCATTTTAAAGTACATCTGGAAGAGAATAAGAGGTGGTTGACACCATCTACCTTACATGGAGGTGTCAGACAGCAGCTCAGGAAGCGAAAGGTCTGGCTTCAATGCCTTTCTTCACCTGAGGGAGTTCAAACCCATGGCTCCATCTTTCAGGAGGAATGTCCTAGTTGTTGAGCCATTCCGGGTAAGGCTTTTCTTGACACTCTGCCATGGGACACAGGATTTGGCTGCCAATATGGCAGCTATTAAAAATTCTGCTGACCATATAACATGATCTGCCAGAAGTTTAAATCTCATCTTGAAATTACTTTTTGTAGTTCTATTTGCAGATAAATCATCTATATGGTTTTATTCAGTATACATACATAATTTGGCCAAAGTTTTTATACACATTCCAGCTTTTGGATTATGGGAATGAAACTAACTCTCTAAGGTAGTACACAGAAAAAACCCAAAGGTAACATTGGGACAAAGGATAATAATAAAAACTCTGGATGAAAGGCTTTTTTGTAGAGTTTTTCTCTACTAATGGTACAGCTTTGAGCGTTAACATCTGTCTGATTGCACTTGCAATCAAAGGACTACAGGTAGACATTTCTCAAACTGCAAATGAATTCTATCTGCATTACTCTAGTAACTGTACAAACACATGCTCCTTATTAAATAAAGTTTTTGAATAATGGAAGACCAATGCTGAACTAAATTGCTCTCTGTATCCAAGAAAACCTTCACTGCAATTAATACATGCTCATTATTTATTTACTTATTGTATTTTTATTTAAAAGGTATGTTATTACTGTAGCTCGCATGGAAGCCAGTCCCAGTGTACCCACTCTGGGTTGATAATGTGGACACATACACATAAACTGACTGCAGGAATATGGCTCCAGATTTCAGTTGAAAAAGCGACAGGAACTGATTTAGCAGAACTGGTCAATATATTTTCAAAATCTGATTTATAAATATATTTACTCTGTAAAATGATAATACTTGAGACTTGGATTATCATGCTGAGGTTACCTTCCCCTCAGTCTGTGTGCAATAGTGTTAACTGGGAGCTATACATATAAAGACATAGATAATATATTCTACATGCTGATATCTGTTACAGTGCATTCCTTTCTCTCATCTGTTTAAAAGTCATGCCCATAATGTTATATTTAGGATATTTAATTAAGTTATTGTATTATAAGTATAATATATTCTGTTCATTCAGATTTCTTCAACTTCCATACAAAAACTAATTTGAACTAATTCCCCCACATACAATTTAAAAAAAAATAAAGCATAAAACTTATTTTTTAAAAAAAGGTTAATTTTATATAACAGAATAATGAATAAAGCAACATTCTGTGAAATTAATCCTATTTTGGAATAATCCTATGTTAAGCAGTGATATCTAGCAAAAAAGATTCTAAACCTTTGTGTTTCCGTACTTCCTACTTAGCAAGATACCTGTGTGTATATCACTTCAACCCATAAAATCCATGATTTTATATTTATTTTTTAAAGGAGTCTCACTAGTTGCAATTACAGTGATGAGACTACTGCATCAGAAATTCCTTCAGTATCATGAAGGACATAAATTAGAATTTTTAGTACCATTTTACTCATCAGGAAAAGATATCAAAGGGTAGGGTTGTTTGGTAATCTCTCTCCTCTGTAAAATGTTTATGTAACAAAGTGCATAGTGGGCTACTCCTTTTAAAGACTACAGATGCTTCAGTAAATCCAGAATGTGTTTAAATGCAGCTCTGTGTATCTTTCATATTTGGGGTAAAGACACCATTATTGGAGAAGAGGGCTTTGGTTTTGTTTAACCAAAGAGAATAATAAGTTCAGCGTAGCAGGCAGAATATTATATTAAAACCGAGAAACGGCATGGGAAGCAGATGCAATTTTTAACTCTGCTGCAGTTCATTTTGATTTGAAATTCTGTAGAATGAAAATTGTTTATGGTGTGTCGGTTCAGCTAACTCCTTAAGTGAGTTCAGACGCAGAAAACACATTAAGATGCTCTCTTCACTCAGATATTTTCCCTGTCCGTTTATCAAAAAAACTTTTTTTTTTTTTTTGCACACACAGCCAATGGAACCATCCCACAACGATTTGTAATCAATGAGGCATCAACAGGCACACAAAGTCTAGAAAATATAAGTGATCGTGAAGTCCTGGCTGCAGGGTAACAACAGAATCTCTTGCCTCTATCACATTCAAGATTATTTGGGATGCTTATGGCCCTAACATCTATAATGTGCTTCCATATTATATGAGGAGATCCCTATGGGCTAGTAAAGGACGTTTGATTATGGGATGTTTGTTTGGGATGGACAAACCCATTTCTCCACTGACATCGTCACAGGTGAAATGAAAAAGGGAAAAGACACCTAAATTATTCTCTTGTGGTTTCCTTCCCAAATTCATCTGGACAGGCTTAGGTAACGAAGGAGAATGCAAAGTGCTCAGCCTTTCATCTTCTGAATTCAACACTCCTTCTTTGGGCTCCTGTCCGAGACTGCATGGCTCCTCTCATCCAGTACAAAACTCCCCTCTCATCCAGGACAAAACTCCCCATTCAGAGAGCAGGGCAAATACAGAGACCAAGTAAACACTGCTGTGGTAATGTATTCCTTAAAGTCATACTTTCCCTTATCTATGAAAGGCCTTATGCTATTGAACAGTAAAAATCTCTTAAGGTAGTAAAAAACACAGTGTCCTAACTTCCAAATTCTGCATGTTACTATCGCATCTCTGCAAAACACAAAAAAGTATGAAAACAAGGAAAGGTTATTGGAAAGGAAATCTTTGAGAACTGCCTAAACTCAGATGTACTGTTAGCTCCCTTCAGGATTTTTTTTTTTTTCTTTTTTCTTTCTCCTTTTTTAAATTAAAAAGAAGAATTTTAAGTGAGTGTACCAATGTCATCTGCTTCCAACCTGAATCAAAAAGATTGAAAATCATAAATCTGATATTTGTGGGGAGAAGAAAATTTCACATTGTATAATAAGAGTGAACAAACGTGTTCAATTTTGGGCAGGCATTTTAGATTTAATGCTTATTCTTCTCACAAGACAAGAACAGACTTTAACTGACACTGATATAGATGTCAGTTTTCTTGGTCTCCCTTTTTCCATTCTGTTTTTTCCATTCTTCCTGCATACACTAATCATATTCTTCAAATTATGCCTTGGTGCATTGCATGCACCTTCTGTTTTAATTTATATTGGCAAAGTAGTAGGTGTCCTGTTAAGCACAAACCCTGCTGACTTAGTTCTCTTTCCTCTTAGCTTCCTCTTTAAAAGCAATTTTAGATCGTATTTCCTAAAACAAGGAAACCTGAATTATTAATACTCCTAATATAACTAACTATATAGGGACAAAATACTTGGAAAAAAAAAATCTGTTAAGAATGCCAGCAAGTATGGGGACAGTGAGCTGGTAAGAGGAAAGAAATAAAAGATGCATCATACCTAAAATATTTGGAATGCATACACACTTCATTTAGCTAGTAAGTACTTTAATTTAGCTAGTAAGTACTAAACTAAGGAGGATTCCATGCTTCACTGGGTTCAGTAATGATGACAATCCCTCATACAGTGTAGGAAAATGATCCCTTTTGGTTTTGGCAACACCACTGGAAAAGACTAATCTTAAAATGTATACAAATTTTTTTTTATTATTTTGAAGCCATTAATTTATCAAAAGTGTAGTAAGATTCTGAAATAAAATAACCCATGTTTATGTTTCATATGTGTCTTCACACAGGCCACGTACAGAAATTTCTTACACTGCAAACTACAAACTCATAACCCAGGTGAATAATGCCAAACATTGGACAAAATAATGTTTGGGTCTTCAGGTTTCTCTCAGTCATCCTCAGTAAAAGGCAGACAAACTACAACATAGTCCTTAACATCTGTTGCTGTGACTGTGCAGCTCCTTCTTCACTGATAACGTTCCCCAGAGTCAGCATTACTAGTTAAAAAATGCGTAATGCCTTTGACTCCTTCTAAAAATATATAGAAGTAGCACATCTCACCACAACTTTTAATTAGGAATCCCAGCAGAAAGATAACTCCAGGCGCAAAACAGGACCTTCTTTGTACTTCTGCTTGTTTGCTGAGTCATTTCCAGAAAAGTTGAATCTTTGGCACTGAATTTGTGTAATGGAGACTTCTCAAACATGCTCTTATACAGACTTGTTCCCAAATTCTTTTTTTTCCATTCTTTCATGAATTTGACATATAATATCTTGAGCAACAATCTAAGAATTATTGATAGGACAAATTCTAGGTCAATTCTGACCCTGCTTACTGTCTCATCCTCTTTATGCTAGCATCCTAAATGTCTGCATTTGCTCTTCTCCCATTACTCTGGTTATGGGGAGAAAGAGTAATGCCTTGGAATTACTAGAGCTTGCAGTCAAAGTTCCTCATGTGTTCAACTTTGGAGGGGAAGAGACTTTTTTTATTTTTAAATTTTTTAAAAAAGACAACTTTCCATAGATATTTCTGTCTTTAAAAGAAGTATTGACAAACTGGTAGTTAGGGGGATTAATGTTGTCTTAGCATCTTTCCAGCTTGGTCGTTACTTATATCCTCTTTTGCTAAATTACTGACTCTCTCCCGATAACATGCCCCTTTTTCACTAACGGAGTAGGGATAATTACAAAATACAGCTGTAAGAAGAGAGACCCTTTGTGCCATTTGGCTGTATGCCTGAGGCAATGTTTTGCATGGCTGTAAATACCCTTGCCTGCTACCAATCCTGCTCTTCATTTCTGTTTATTATAACCCAAAGTGGATCTCTACTTTATGACAGAAAACAGGTCCCCGTGCTGTCTCACGCTGCTGTTTTGTTGGCACCTCTAGCTGGCTGCCTGATCATAGGGCTTATGTAACAAAGCAGAGTCCAGAAACGTTTCCATCCCTCTCTGTTAACAAAATAAGGAATTTCACCCCAAGAATTACTTTGGCCTGAGGCCCAGAACAGGTAAAATTCAATCCTAGGTGAACGGTGGTTTTTTTACATATCAAGAAATGATTTAAAAGCTTCTAGTGAAACTACTGAGCTGAAAAAGGAATGAGATCTCTCTGAAGCATCAAAACCTCATTCTTAACCCTTAGACAACACAGCAAAGCAGTCTTCATAAATGTAACAGCATTCTAAGGTCATCTTAAAATTACACTAGTAATTTACATGACTCTTCATGACCCTACAGAATTGGATAAATGTAGTAAAGCATCTGCTATGTAGGTGGAGAAATGAAATTACCAAATAAGAAAAAAAAAACCCATAAATTATTTCTCTGTAAAAGGAAGGGAAGAGAGGCAAGAATTTATAGGGGATATCTTTTTACGAGACCCACTGATTTTAAGATAAACCAAATGCAGAACACAAAGAAACCATTTCCTATTTGGGTCAAAATGGATTTTTTACCAGGTGGCTGAAGTAGCCTGAAGTCTGCTAGTTTCCTTAGAGCAGCAGCAGGGAACAGTTAGGTTTAACATTACTAACATTTCATGGATTTAATAATGGGAGGGAAAAATCATTAGCTCTGCAATATGCAGACTACCTAGTGCAGGAAAGACAAAGCAGGCCAGTTTCCAGACTTACATTGCTAGAGCTTTACATTTATGAAAGTCAGCATTGTAAATCTATAGGAGCAGAGAGACTTAGTAGTCAGGGAGCAAGCTTTCCTCTATGGAAGACTCTAGTACTTCAGCTCTGCTATACTGGGAAAAGGGGAAGAAGGAGCCCAAAGATAATACAGGTGTCTTCTCCTTATTACAGAGCTGGTTGCACAAAATAGCCTCTTGAATTTGTAACGGACACCTAATGTAATAGACTAGATGGTGGGCACAAAATTCCCTTTTCTCCATGTTAAATAAAGACACAATGAGTTCCTGTTTTTCATGGCTTGCATGTTCTGTTTTGTTATAATAAATGATTCCTTATAATAAATATTCTAAAGTAAATGGAATAAAAATGTTCAAGTTCCAAATCAATGGCATAAAAATGTTCAAGTCCACAGTATTGAAAACAAGTGGAAATTTAGCTTTAGGAATACACTGAGATCTGTATATAAAGCACAAATCTTAGACCAAATCCATGCTACTATACCGCTTGAGGTTTCATATAGCAATGAGATAACCAGAGAGTATGAAACAAAATTTGTGAAGTACTTGCATATTACTCAATGCATATTTGTGTGCATTTCAGAATGTAAGGAGGTTTTCAAACACTTTAAGAAAAACTATTTTCTTTAGGATCCTGACAAATCTGATATTTAAGCAGAGGCATTAAGTACTTACCACCACCAGCATTTCCTTCTCTGCGGCTACGTGCACTGCCATCTCTGCCAGATTTAATGCGCTGGAGAACAGTGAGAAAGGTTTGAAAAGAACAGAACAAAAACCGCATTTAGTAATATACATTAGAGATAATTATTGAAAACTCAACTTAGCTTATACAGTAGAACAACGTTAAACTAGGCTTACTATACTGTAACTAACAAACCTCATTTTTTCAATGCATAAAATTGTCCTTAAAATCAGTGTTAAATCCAATGTTTACATAAAACAAGAGTTCTATGAAAGTCAAACAGAATATCTCAATAAATTATTTTTCTTCAGATAAAATTTATACAAGGAATGTGCATAAAAATAGTTCATATGTACCTTTGTAAAGTACAGCTGAAAAAACAGGCAACACAGCCCTCCTTGCATGAGTTCAAAGTAGCCTCTGCCTATTAACGTCTTGTAAATCCCACAAGCGTTTTATTATTGTAAAGATTCAAGGGGCGGAAGTAGGGGAATCTATAAAAAGAACTATTCACCCCATAAATCTTAAATTTTGAATACTTGGCACAGCATTGTACTATACAGCAAAATTTAATATGCTGTTGAGTGTTAAATGCAAGATAAAGGTGAAGGTAAATACTTTAAAAGCTGTGTTTAAAAAGCCAGCTCTCTTGCACTGAGGAAGGTACCATAAACATCTTCCAGCTGTGTTTTTTTTAGTGTTATTTGAAAACTTTAACAGTTTATCAAAGCAATACCTCTGTATCACATGGCAGACTTGGCTTCCCCTGGCAAAACACCAAATTTCTCATGTATATATCTTGTCAATTACAAGAAGGTACATCTCAGTGAGGGACTTCTTGATGGGTAGGTACAAAAACTTGGTGTTTAAAGCACTCAGCTGTTAATAAAGTAATCTCTGCATCTTATTTCAAAATGAGTTCAGGATCTGATTAAAACACATATGCACACTACCTAACCATGTATTCAGGTCAATTACTGTAGCTTCTTCATTCATTTTTCACCAGAAGAGTATCATGGAGTCTGGCAAAGTTGGAATGACACAGAAGAAGTGAAAGAACCTTCAAGATTTGTGCCAACAGAAAAAGGAAGAACCCTTAAATCAAAACTCACAGGAGTCAGACAGGAAAGCAGTGAGCCTAGTGTGAAACCAGGAATGGTCCTGGAGCGATCCAGTCTGGGACCAGAATTTCTCATACTTTTTATTTATTTTGGGAAATCCTCAAGTCTAAAATATGTTCTCTGAATTCTGGATTAAATATGCTAGTCACAGTCCAGTGAAGTAGCATATATCAGTCCTCCAGGAAACATGTTCAGACCCTCCAAATGTTGAATGACTGACAAGTCTGCCAGTGGAAGCTCAGCTTCTGTCTGCCAGAGGGAAGTGGTCCCTAAATGATAGTGCCCTCATGGCATTTACATCCTAGGACTTTACTCCCAAAATATTATAGAAGTACTACAGCTTAAGCATATGACTAATTCCTGTAAAGTTCCAAGTGAGTAGTTTATAAGTCATCCCATACTAAAAGCAGAAATTTAAAATAGGTCCAATGATTTCCACCCTAAAAATGCCTATTTCTCTCCCATGACTGCAAAAGAAATTTAGGATGATTAGTCCAGATGTAGATGCCTGAAAGTAAAGGCAGTAAGTCCCCCCCAGTGTTTGCACCTATCATCGCTGCTTCACACCACACCCAATCAATCCCTCATTTTCAGTCATTAAGCTCACTCACTAAATAAATAGTAATGCATGTATACATCAGTGCCAAGAAGGTTGTGTGAACTTTTACCTGTCTTTTTTAAACTGAAACATGAAAAAGAAAGATTAATGCAGTAGGAAAAAAAAAAACCAAACCCAAAAAAACCCAAACACAAACTCAAAAAAACAACATATGAAGGTTACAGTAAAAATCCAATGTTGTGAGAAGCAGGGAGAAAAATTTCTACAGGGAATGAACCCCACAGATGTTCCCAGATTCTTGGCTGGAAGTATTTAACAACTTGTCCATATTTGAGAACTGAGTGAAATAAGTACTCCAGAATATTTATTTTGGTATAAACTCCATGTGGATATACTTATTCTGGAAAAACAATGCCAGAATAGCAAATTTTGATAAATTTCTACAGGAAGACAAAGTCTGCATGCAGACTTTGAAATGTAGGTGTATTACACCAGTATTTATCTATTTTCTCTTTACTGGGTGCAGTCGAGAAACCATGGGTTAGTCTGAAATTGGGAGCAGGAATTGAACTATACCTGGTATTGCTAACCGAGACCAGTGTTCCTATTGGAAACTTAGGTGGTGAAATATTAAAATTTGATAATTTTAAAACTTGAAAGTATAGTTTATGACTATATGCTCATGGATGACAGAAGGAATTTCTTAGGACAAAAATATGTAGTAATTTCCAAAGCCAGATGGTAGACATAAGACTAAAAATACACACACACACAAACCAACCAAGCAAACAAAAAAATCCCCAAAACTAGGGGATGGGAACCCAGATGCAATACAAATAGCAAAAAGGAACTGCAGGGCTATTGTTTTGCAAGACAGCACTGATGTTGAGATTCGGTCACAGAAAGATATTCAACCTCTAATACAGGATGGCAGCATACTAAATAGCAGTGCGTTCTGTAACATCTTTTTTTTCTTAGTGTCTTTGTTCCTTTACATCTACAGTGGTGTTGATTTTTAAGAAAATTGGGTCAGTGGGTTCCTTGGGGGGCAGAAAAAGTTGTTCCTTTCCTTGAGGAGACACTGAACTTGGGAGATCTCAGAGTGTGGCAGACAAGAGAGCCAGAAGGTGGAGATGCGAGCATGTCCCCCCACAACAAGGAGCTACAAGAAGGAGCAGAAAGAAACCGATCAGGCTTCAGAGGTTCTGAAGAGAATGTCTAGGAACTGCAGGGGCAGAATTTTGCTGCCATTCAGAAACTCACTAAGCTTACTCAAACAGGCTGGAAGCATGGGCCTGCCTGCAGGGATGAAGTTGACAGAGCTGACTAGAAACTTGTTTTATTTCCATTGTTTGTGGTGGTTTTGGGGGGCAGGGGAGGTTGTTTTGTTTTGGGTTTCCTTGGGTTTTTTAAGCCTAGTGCATTTCAGTTTTCTCTGTTTAAAAGAAAATTGGTCTAGTTTAAATTCTAATAGAATCAGGCTTATTTTTATTTAAAAGCCTGTTTTCTTTTCTGGGCAACACGCTATAGAAAAGCGTTTAGGCAGATCTACCTTAAAGCTTTGACTAATTAGAAGTGCCATCACAGATACCTTATTCTCCCCTCTACTCTGCTCTCATGAGACCCCACCTGGAATACTGCATCCAGATCTGGGGTCCCCAATACAAGACAGACATGGACCTGTTGGAGCAGGTCCAGAGGAGGGCCATGAAATTGATTCAAGGGCTAGAACACCTCTCCTATGAGGAAAGGCTGAGAGGGTTGGGGTTGTTCAGCCTGAAGAAGAGAAGGCTCCAGAGAGACCTTATTGCGGCCTTTCAATACTTAAAGGGGGCTTATAAGAAAGATGGAGAGAGACTTTTTACCAAGGCCTGTAGTGACAGGACAAGGGGCAACGGTTTTAAACTGAAAGAGGGTAGACTTAGATTGGACATAAGGAAAAAAATTTTATGATGAGGGTGGTGGGACACTGGAACAGGTTGCCCAGAGAAGCTGTGGATGCCCCATCATTAGAAGTGTTCAAGGTCAGGTTGGACGGAGCTTTGAGCAACCTGATCCAGTGAAAGATGTCCCTGCCCATAGCAGGGGGGTGGACTAGATGATCTTCAAAAGTCCCTTCCAACCCAAACCATTCCATGATTCTGCTTTGCAAGGTTAATTTTTAACAGGATAGAGTCACCAGACTCTTAAACAGGAATACTTAAATGTAATACACAGAGTGAGCTTTCCATGTCATGGCTGAATTATGAACACAATTAAAATCTGAACAGTCTAAAACAACTATGCAATAACTTGTGCTACCATGCATCTGTACTGGATTCCACTGATATCTCTGTCATTCAGGTACTACTCAATGAAGTCCCTTAACACAATGTAGTCAGAATGAAAAAAAACCATAATTTAAACATAATTTCTGTGTTGCTAAAATCTTAAATAACTTAGACAATTTAATCTTTTAAATATTTTACTGGTAGCTTTTTCCCCACCAGAACATACAGAGATTCAAACATTAACTTCCTTAAAGGAAAAAAGTGTTTTCCTTAGAATCCTCAACATCTGCAGATCTATGGTACATAATTAACACCTTCAGTGTAAAAAATGCTGGAATTATATGCAAGGAAATAGATAACCCCTCCACCTCCAGGGACCTCTCTCTTACCAAATATAAAATAATCCAGTTTTAATTGGTTTCATCTCTGACCTTTCCTGAGTAAAGCACTGAGGTATTGGAAGTTATTGTAAAGAACTATGTATATCACTGACATTGAACTGATATTCCCTAGAAACTAAGCAAAGCCTGTTTAACACACTTCAGAGAGATCTCTTAATCACGAGTTTTGCAGAATAGGAACATTATACCTGGTCATCTGTTTTGCTTACTGATACCATTATGGGGAAGACATGGAGGAATATTAGCCCCACTACATTTGTGGACTGCTTTCTTTTGTCCAATTTTCCAAATGCTTTAAATTTTACATTTACTGAAAATCCAAACCTATATACTTCAACTAGCCCCCCAAAGTAAGGTTGTAGCATAAATTTGGAATCCTTTGATCAGTGTTTCCCTTTGTGAGTTTCATTTTTAAAATGTCCCAGTGTACATGTGCATACTCAGACTCTCTGGAATTGAAGTAAAACTGAAGTAACTAAAGATGCATTTACACATTACCTGACATCAAAAGGGAGCCAGTAAGTGTTACTAGGAGCAGAATAAATTAGGTAAGACTTAATGTGTCCTAATGTGACTATGTAGCTTTGAGGCAATTCACTGGATAAGAGCAGCAAGCTTGAACACTTCGCAGCTCAACAGCATGGATAATGCTTTCCAAACAAGAAGCTGATTTTAATTTTAAAATCTTACTTTATCACAGGAGTAGCAAGAAAACGATGCACGCGCATACACACACACACACACGCTCACTCCTCTGAATAGAACACAAGTTGCGATCTCATACCTTTCACAGCCTGTAGCTTTTCCATGGAAATTTTTTTTCAGTTTAAAAATTGGCACTAACATGAATAATTTACTTCTACCTATGTAATCTGTCAATGTTGCAGCTTTGTATATAGCAAGAAGGAGTTCTAGTACATGGACAAATTCTTAGGCTCCCCTTCTCTCCCTGTAGTTGCATTATTACTTGGCTCATAAACACACTTTATACAGTCTGGCAAATAAGTAGGAAAGACAACATTCCAGAGACATTGAATTATGCGGGTGGCTCCAGCATTCCCATCACATCTACATAACCCATCTTTCACTACTATTTAAAATCACAGAAAATCCAGTGCCCAAAAACCATTCAGACAGATATAAGGCTGATCAGTAATTTAAAACTAAAAACCCCAAAACACAAGCATCTGTAAACCAGGAAGTTAATACACATTTTATCTTGAAGTATCATAAACACTATTTTAGCTTCATCTATGTACATAGTGATACTGTATAATCACAGAAAGAAACAAGCTTACCTGCTCTCTTATTTCTTTTAATTTTTCCACTTTCTTGAGCTTTGTCATATATTCCTGGACTTCTTTCAGCCCCATATCTGTGCAGAGACGAACTAAAAATCGGAGGCCTAATTGAAAAGCAAAACATTGTTAAAAAAAAGGCTTACAAGCAGGTCAAACTGCAAGTGCACCATAACAGAACTGGATGTACAGAATGGCAAACAATGCAAATAACTGGGAATACAAGGTGACTCTAGTCCAGTATCACTATGCAAGTTGTGATATTCTGCAAATAATTCAACAGTTTCTGTGATGCAGTGTCTATGTCCATGAACAGTACAAATACCATTTATATATGTGGAAGGCACAAGACACACTAACTCATCTGGCTCAGAACTCTTGACATTTGCAAAATATTTTGGAAACTGGAAAGCATAATAATGATACTAAGTTATTACCGAGGAGCCACTATCAATAGCATTTTGTTGAAAACAATTTTACAAATGCCAAGTGAATCAGAATGGTTTGTTTTTTCTGTTGCTGTGGTTGATTTTTTAAAGATTAGTATTTATAGAATTAAAAAACCCCAACAAACCAGACACGAAGATTGACTATAACTGTATGACGGAACCAAAAGAATCCCTAAAACCAGTCTCCTGAGACATTATACCAAACTCTGAAAACATTGTTGCTATTCCTATGTGTTTGTCAACATCCCTTTGAAAGAAACGCCTTTGAAGCAGAAACAAACATGACGTGACCCATTACCCTCCTGACTACTTTCACAAATATGTTATTTTCTTTTTGTGCTAAGTTAGTTTTCTGCTGGTTCAGGGAGCTGAACTTGTTCACTGAGGGATCAGATAAGCATCAGAACGACCATAACGAAGATGGTTGGGAGCACATAGCCAGGGAGGGATGAGTGAAGAACCATTGTTTCAGCAGCAGAAAACTTTTAAATCAGTTCAATTGTCTTGTCGAACTCCTGCCTCTGTTTCATGATTTGTAGAAACTACATTCAGAAAAATATTAGCATTCTAAAAGGTTTACTAAATACTCTACCCCTCTGAAATATGTGTGACCGATATGAACATGACATTTTGCTTATAACTTTGAGGAGTCATAGTACTGAATTTCTCTTGTACAACAGAGCTGTATGACTGCTCTTCAAAAAAGCAGTACGTTTGTTAAAGCAGAACGGTACAATTTGATTTTAAAATACAGTGAATGTTCTTCTCATATAGCATTTAAAAGTGTAGGCTTGTTGGCGACAATCTTGTATTTTGGAATTAGTGAGGCACAATGTGGGATGTAAGAGAATGTTTTCACAACCAGTGACAACCCCCGTTTTCTACAGGGCTTTTTAATTTAGAGTACAAGTGTGACTGATTCTGCAAAATGTCTTACTCTTCAAAGTTATGTTTCCTGTAGTTTAGTTTGCAATTCTCTACGGATTTTCTAGAGACTGGTTGACCAACAATACTTAAACACCCAACAACAAAATCTCACCCTCCACATTCTTTTGGAAGGCCTGGCTTTGGTAAAACTTAACAATAAGATTTTCTCATATCTAGAAACTTACAGCAGGAGTTTCAACTAGCAGGGGCTAGAAGTAAAAATACATATATTTTATCATAAGAAAGATTAAATAAGTAACATAGTTATAAAATTTAGAAAGTGTGTGAGAAAGAACTCAACCAATTCGCTACAGTTAAAGTTTATTTTCATCTCTCCTCTTCAGCATTACCCTAATATTTCTTAAATCACACTTTAATGCTGTCACAGAAAACATGCAGCATTAGCGTGAGTAAAAATGTTAGTTCATTAAAATATTTTCATATGAAAAATACATCATACGATTACTAACACACATATTCAATGTAATAAAGTTTCCTTTGATAGTTGTACCACTCAATGAAACAACTTACATTCAACATTCTCTGGGAATTTTCTGTGAATGACTTTGTATTTCTCTAGAGCTTTCTGGTAGTTACCTGTAAATAAAACAAACATCTCCTATCCACATATCCAAACATAAAAAAGAATATCTGATGAAAAATTGATACAGTTTAACATCACTTCATCTTTTAGTTTGAGTACATGATTTAATATTACAAGACCAAATTTGATAAAACCAAACTTAACATGCTTTAATTACTGATAGCAAAAATTAAGAGCATCTGAAAACAGTCCAAATTACTCTGTAAAAACAGAATTAATTAAGAGGAGTTTCCTGATTTTTGCCCTTTTTTGACCTGCCCCTAGGACCCCATTGTTCTATGACACATCTACTAGACAAGCTGTATCAAGCATACCAAGGCTTATCTGAGGCTGCAAATGTAAGGATTGGTCAAATAGAAATGTGTAACAGCTGAGCTCTGCCTACCCTTCCTTCCATCAGAATACTAATTGTGTGTCTCTCCTTTGCCCATATCTGGTAGCAAAGTAATTATTCTTTATGACTTTTGCCTTCAATTTTGACTCAGCTAGATGATTATGGAAAGGACTGATAGATTCACAGGACTGACCCTGTGAATCTAAAACCTCATATCCATAAAATATCTGACAAAAATGTTTGTTGAGATATCACTATTTTCATTTTCCTAGTGCGAGGTAGAGATCAAACTGACCTGCTATATGTTAACACGATAAGCTGGGAATTTTGCCAATGAATCATAAATGATCTAAAAAGCAGCCAAAACCATTGTGTTTCTTTGCTGGGAAAACAGTTAATCTGTCCAGTTTTGGGTGGTGCCAACTGTTCTTAATTCACTGACTTTCCTAGGTCCTGTTCCTTTTCTCACTGTTGCATTAAATAACTGAGCAGAGTGAGAAGATGCACTTATTTATTATGGAAGTCTGTTCTGCAAAGTTCTAAAGAAGCATAAAGGAGAGTGACAAAATGGGACAGCAAGAAAGAAGAGTATCATTTACATCATCAAGTGCCTTGAATGCATTTTAGGTGATGAAAAAACCCCAGAAACATTACTCTCTTTCCATTTTGCCTATTGGCATATTATATTCCCAGTAAGAAAATACAGCAAATTAAGACAGTCTTTTGTTTGTGTAATGCAAGTACTATTTTAGTATAGAAAAATTATACCTGCTGTTGAAAAGGAATGCAAATTAAGCAACTTTAAAATCTAATTACTTATGTTAGATCAGATGGTAGTACAATTACATTAAGAAAAACTTCTATCAGATCATTTATGCTGTAGTATCTTCCTTATTTTACTTATTTAACAGTACAAGGAGCGTTTCATGCATAAGTCAGTGCAGGCACACTTCCTGGACTTAAAAGAAAAGTCATGTTTTATTACATATACACAGAAGATTCATAACAAAATAATATGTAACTGAGTTTTCAAACAAACTTTAGGACCAGTATTCACATCAGGCAGAAAAGATAAAAAGAAAAAAAAACACATCAATCAAAACAAAACAAATCATGGAATGGTTTGGGTTGGAAGGGACTTTTGAAGATCATCTAGTCCACCCCCCTGCCATGGGCAAGGACATCTTTCACTGGATCAGGTTGCTCAAAGCTCCGTCCAACCTGACCTTGAACACTTCTAATGATGGGGCATCCACAGCTTCTCTGGGCAACCTGTTCCAGTGTCCCACCACCCTCATCGTAAAAAATTTCTTCCTTATGTCCAATCTAAGTCTACCCTCTTTCAGTTTAAAACTGTTGCCCCTTGTCCTGTCACTACAGGCCTTGGTAAAAAGTCTCTCTTCATCTTTCTTATAAGCCCCTTTATATATTCTCCAGGCTTCTCTTCTCCAAGCTGAACAACCTCAACTAATTACAAAAAATGTTACAAACCTCCAACCAATTACAAAAAAGTTACAGAACTTACCGCTTCTCCTGTAGCAACTGGCAACCATCAGCTGCCACTTCACTTGTGTCGGTCTGCATATAAATAAAATAAAATTATGCACACTGCCAAACAATGAATAAGCAAAACAATCTGCATAGCATTGGTAAAGACCTACTATTAAACTACTCTTAACATTTTTCACCTAGCACATTGGCTTCCTAGGAAGAATTTAGCTTGTTCAGCGCACACACAGTTTACCCCTACATCATGCTCCTGTGTTCAGCCCTCGATGTCACTCATTTGTAGTCCTGTATTATAGTCTTTCTCCTGCTCATGATTCTGTGCACCAGACACAATTAGTAGACCTGACACGTGAGCCACTAATTTTTGTCTGAGGTACAGAACCACGCAATGGGGAAGAACAAAATGCTAAACAGTATTCTGAGGAAGTCCCACCAGTAGGGTCCCAAGCATGCCCAAGGGATCCCTGCCAGGAAGCATGCTCCCCACTTACAGCTTCAAACTCCGGCTTCTCCTCTGCATCATCACCTCGATGCCCTAGCTGCTACCTGCCCTTCTCTTTTTAGCACATAATGGTGATAGATATGATCAGAGAAAATATTTGAGGTGTTTGAGCATGTACAACAAAACTGTTGGACTCTTTCCTCATTCTTATCAAGATAATGTGAAAATTAAGAAATTTTCATGTCAACAGTGTAAGGATGCTCTGTAAGCCAAAGCACTTTTCACATGTGGCTTACAATTCAACAGCAGCATATCCCAAAGGCACTGTACACTAACATTTTTCAGAATAGTTTTGTACTTATTCTCTTCAGTTTTTCCCTCCAGTCACAGCACAGGCCATTTTTAACTCTAAATAATCTGTTTGCCTGGTAGTTGCCAAACAAGTTTATGAAAGACAGCTGCTTCATCTTTTTTAGTTTCAGCTGAATACGTCTCCTGCAAACAATAAAGACAGCCAAGCAGACACCATAATAAAGTTTATTACGCAGTTCAGTATTAAAATTCTAGAGAATAAATTGTCAGCAGCCAGCATTAGCTGCACAACTCCTTTTATTAATGATAGATTTGGGCATGCTAGTAAAATGTAAAATAATGAAAAACCGTTTCTCAATTCATTGTCTAACATGTTATCTTAGAATACAATTTAAAATGTAATTATTGTGATTAAAACACTGAATACACTAAACAATGTTAAACTAAAAAATGCTGGTCATGGTTAAAATAAAGTTATAATTTTAAAATGTAACTTTATTTACAATTAGTAGCAATTTATAACCCAACGTTCATATTTATCAATTAGTATATCTAGACTCTATTTTTAATACCAAATAAACACCAAAACATATATGTTATCTACTATTAACGATCTCATCCCACAGAGAAATAACTTCTCTGTATTACAGGTAGATTACAATTACAAATAATAATTAAGAACTTCATATGCCAATTATTCCTAAGTACTTTTCAATCCACATACTTCATGTTTCATGCATCGACTGAGTGCAACATGAAGCATAAAATATTTAGATTTTTGCCAAAACAAGATTATGAAATAATTCTTTTCAGTTTCAGCTGTTTCTTTCCAAAGTTTCTAAGAAGGCTGTGAACGCCAGCATATGCGATCGCATAGCTTGACTAAAACACAATTTTTTAAGGTGGCCAGTATTTATACTGAAAAGAATACTGGCAAACCTATGAACTGTGATTTCTGTGAACTGTCTCCTGTGTATTTTCATCTAATCTACATCTCTATTTCTTTATAATTATATCACAATTTGGGTGAAGTCTATGTTTTTCTATTTATTTTTGTTTGAATTTTTAATACTTATTTAAACCTCGGATTTTCTCTTCTGTAGTTAGTCTACTCTAACTCAAGCCCTTTCAAAACCAGAATTAGTATTTTTTACTGAACTTCTAACAACCTATTTGCAGTATAAGCTTTCCTTGAATAATATTGTAGAAATTTTTGTTCACATGCCGTCTTGTTCATGCACGTCATTCAGATTCAGAGAACAAAAAGAATGTCAAATTTTAGATCATCACAAGACAAGCAATAACTGAGGTTTGCTTAGCCTGATTTTTGATAGGTTTCCCAAACCTATAGGTTTGGAGAAATAAAATGGAATTGGAAATAAAATAGAGAAACTCACACTTGTTGGAGTGAATTTTAGTTGCATGAATTTTAGTTGGTCTATTAACTCAAAATTCTTCATGAACATACAGACAAATTTGTTTCCACATAAAAAGACCATATGCACGTCTTTTTAGAATTCTGTTTGAACTCTGGATTACAGATTCAAATTTGACCAAATTTTTGTTTATTAACCATTTGTCTGGTAAGCTCCCTTTCTGATCTAAAATAAAATATATGGCCTACATACTTTCTTAAGTGCATTATATTCTGCTAAAGGACAATTTCAGCAATTAAGTTGCTGAACTAAACTCAAAATATTTCAAGTATCTCTATCAGGATCAATTTGATCTGTCAACTTATTTTCACTAACCATCGGTAATTCTGCACTGCACGTTTTTGCTTACTTCTATACCTTATTTGTAATAGCCTTTTTATGGGAGTGAAAAGTGGAAATGCAGCAAGAACTGCTAAAAGATGCATTTATCTAAACCATCGAATCCACACCGCATGATAAAATAACAGAAAGGAAATATTTCACATAAATCCATAGGGAAGGAGGTGTTGGTGGCTTAGGAGAGCTGTTCGCCACTTCATAGCTGTGTTTAATGGCAGAGGATAGAGAAAAGAGATTCTAACACCTAATACTATCTTGGGCCCAATGGAGGATCTTACCTAACATTGAAATTGCACAGTAAGAGCGAAAACACACTATAAACAAACAGAAAGTTGAGAAAAATATCCCAAATATTCTTAACTCTGGTATTTGCTTCCAGTATTAAAGACATCCAACTAATTTATCTCTAGGTATACTTATGGATGTCTAATCACAAAATATTTGAGTAGGCATAAAATAATAATTACTTACAGGATAAGTGCTGCTCTTTCAAAGTACTCAATGGCTTTTTCACAAAACTGAGTGTCAATGTAATAGGCTCCAAGCCATTCAATGACCTCAATGTTTGAAGGGAAATACCGGTATGACTGACAAAATAGGAAAGGTGAAAGAAACACAATTTTAGTGATAAACAACATCTTTATGTTACTTCTGGAATATCTTACTCAAGTGTTTAATTCTCCAGATGCCAAAAACATGTAATATATGAATGGAAGTAGTGTGCTATACTAAGTAATCCTGAAAAAAAAAAAAAAGCGTGCCAAGTTTTCTAATTACAGAATGCTTTTTAGAAGTTACCTGAGATGTCCGTCACATTTTCCATCTAGCCTTATTTGAAATATTATTTTAAATAGTTTACAACAGCAAAAATGTTTACTTAGATCATGTCTACACGTGGATAAGTTACCTAAAACATTAAACAATGCTAACTAATACATGTACAATTCCACACTCAAATCAGTCTGCTGGAAAACTCACCTAAAAATGTTCTTTTCTATGAAATACCTATGTACATAAATAACATTTTTGGCTTTTTAGAAATTCCCACTGAAATAGGCAGCAAAATTATCATCAAGCACAACTCCACTAGTATTCAGATTGCAACACGGCCTTTGGTCATCCTTGCTTTACACAGATAAAAAAGCCTCTCAGATTGCAGCAAAGCAACATCCTGTCTTATTCCTGTTTCTAAAACAGAAGAATGTCTACAAACTACAGACAGTACTATAGCTGGTTTGAAATAAGCGAGGATGCCTACCTTTAGGCAACTGTGTATACATAATGTGTAGCTGTACCATTAAAATATATATTTAAACTTACATACATAAACACAAACACATTATATATCTCTCTCTCTCCACATCCGTTATACAGATATAGCTTCCAATCAATGCAGTCATGTTACACACCTTTAAAATTACATTTATTATATCAATTTTTTATTTCATCTCAGACTATATTTTAAATTAAAATTGTTAGGGGTTAATGTAAACAATGACCATATGAAAAATGAAAGTCTGAGATCAAATACCATGTGGAAACACAGGCTATGTGTTTCCTTAGGATCTGACTACAAAAATTAGATTTTGTCAACTCACTCTCCCTCAAAATCTTTTTTTTTTAAATGACGTTTTTAAAAGTTTAAATGAATCAATTGTTAATTTGATATAGGAACCTATGACAAAATTGTCTTTAATTATGACAAAGTGCATTGGAAAAGCAATAAAGAGCAAGTACCTCATAGTAATAATGAAAAGCTTGGGATTTATCACCTTCATTATCATATAATTTCCCTAGCTTTGAAAGTACATGTGGATCAGTTGGTACTACACTGATCAACTGCAGGAGCCACTCTATGGCTTGATTGGGATCTTCCATGATCTCATATCTGAGTTTTCTTCAGTCAAGGACTGATGCCGATGATATTTTGACTTACTCAGAATTCCTACTACTTTACATAATGTAATCCATATGCTGGACAGATACGCCAGTCACTGTAGTGTGGGGATACATTGGGATTTTTTACACATTGTTTTCATAATTTCATTTGTATCAGGAAGTATTTTTGTTACACTGAAGAAAGAGAAATATTCAGAGGCTTTGGCTGCTCTTTCACCTTAAAAACACTTTGGGCTCAACAGAACTTTGGGCTCGGTTCTCCTCTCTGTCACTAATTTTACTTTGACTTCATCATTTATAAGAATGAAGTGTGAGAACCAGGCGATTTATTTGTAGCCTTTACAACTTGGTTAGTTTTTTTATAATACATCATTTTGTCCTAGAGTAAGCGATTAGGTAAAACTGCTATTCTCAAGAAGAGACTTTTGCCTGCAGTGAGATTTTCTGCTCTATGTCTAGGAAGCACAGCACAGACAGTGCATGAGTCTGGTCCAGAGAACAGAGGCAGCTTTAGCTGCAATTAGGCCTGCAGCGTGCTCTCCCCTCCTCAGTCACCCCTCAGCAGCACAATGGCTCAGACCTCTGCAGCAACGTGAGCTGGAGCTACTGCCCAACATGTTTTTTCGGTTTCTGCTGCACCCTACCCTTCACGGAAAAAGCTTGTGAGTGTTGGTGGAAAGCAGTTTTATATAGCAGTGGAGCAGAGAAATTCTCCCCCAGATGGGAAATGGGAGTTATAGGGCCGTTTATGCTGTTGTAAAGGGGCTAAGCAAGGAATGAAGATCACAGCCCTTTTGTATTTTTGGAGGTTACTTATTTCACTGACTAAAATATATTTTTATTACCTTCACTATTCTTAAAAATGTAGTACAGCAACTGGAATCTGTTCTGCTTTGGGGAGGATTTTGTTATGATTTGCACATCCTCAGAAGCACTGTTAAAGAAATTCATAGTGTAGAATATCACTGGTGATGTGCAAAGCCAACCCCTCCCCTCCTCGTCTTTTCAATCTGTTGAGCTTTTGCAGTGCTGGGAGACAACTATTTTCTTACACATACACTAACTAATCTGAAAACAGCTTTCAGAACAGAACTTCACTTTCATTAACTATATTATTTTTTTCTTAAAGGTTTTACTCAATTGTGCTTTCATCTGCCACATTATTTTCTTAATAAAATCAGCAGCATTTTAAATATTCCAGGACACACTTTAATAGTGAGTGTAAATGTATTCCCTGCAATGTGAACAGTCTTAATGTATTTCTTCACTTGCTTCACTGGAAATGTCCAAGAAGGTTGTAAGTTCTATTCTCGTTTTTGCAAACATCAGAGAACAAGTCTATGCAATCAATCATCCTAATTATAATGGACACTACGGTAAATTTCTAAGTTGTTGTGTCATGATTGAAACACATATTTCGGATTAAACGACTTTACTAAAACCACCATCCCTCATCATAATCCAGAAAAAGATACATGTTTGCTATCTGGTAAAGGACTTGGGCACTATTTCGAAGGATTGCATGGAGTTTCAGAAAACAATCCAAAGCTTCATCTATTCTGTTTAACTTCTTGTATGTTAAACCTAAAAAATAAAGGTTACAGTATTAACGCAATAAGAAAAAGATTACTTCAGCATATTAACTGACAGAATAACCAAGAAAAATGAAATAGGAACACGGTACTCAGAGGCAGTGTAACTGCCTTGACATTGACAGACTCTATTCTTGTAATATGAGCCAAGCTTGTAGTTCTTACCAGCTAGTATGACTTACTAAACTGATAAACACAAGGAACACGAACCTAATCAAAGACCAAGAATGTATGTAATCTCACTTTTTGAACAAGATGAATGAGGGAAAGGGAGGGCTTTTAGAGGAGAATGACTCTGATGGTTTAATAATGCTAAAACTGGTATATTTTTTGTAGATAGAAATTTTTATCTTCAAAGAGACTTAATCACCTGCAATTACTAGTTGATATTGTTAATACTGGTATTTTTTTGCAGAACAGATAGGAAGTACAAATTAATATCTTGCTGTAACACAAATTACTGAATAAAGTAATAATAATTAGTATATATTTCTAGACAAGAAAACTTTGAAACCCGGATTCTCAGAAACATGAGTGTTACCTTTAGACAAAAGCTAAATCACAAAAGCATCTTTGGCTTACCAAGATTATAAAGTGCTTCAGTGCATGAGGAATCATTCCTGAGAGCTTCCTTATAAAACTCAGCTGTTTTTTCATAGTCTCCGCTTGCAAAAACAGTATTTCCTTTGTTAGTTAGAGCTGCTGGATTGTACCTATCAGAATTTACAGCTAAATCTGCGTAGTTAGCTGCTTGTACCAATTCATTCTCCTACATGAACAAAACAAGCATTGTATTAGTCATTTGTCAGTCAATTTTCTTGCAGCTGTGGCTTCTTACAGTAAATACAGCAGAATTTTGAAAGATTGAGGATGAAAAAAACAATACATTCTTTAGTCCTAAAATATTCCTTATGTATTTGCATAAGGCAGATCATCTCTTTCAAGTTTCAGAGAACTTAACACGAGATGTGTTTTGCCACTGTCCATTCAGTCTGGAAGTTTTCTTTGTTGCAACAAAGTAGTATTTCTTAACAAAACAAAAATAAATCCCCATACCTTACAAACTTCATACACAAACACACCTGCCTAAGCTACATACTTCACATGTTCCTGAAGTTCAGCCAGGGTCTTCAGGACCTGAGTTTTAAATGCAGCTGCTGAGCTTCTGCACAAATCACACTGCAAGCACACTTCTGTGGCCTGGGGCTCAGTCTCACTCTTCCTCCCAGCAACAGGATACAAAGGACATGCTCCAAATTTCAAGTATAGCCAAGAATGGGTGTTCCAGAATAACCTCTCTAACATGCAGTTTCTTGTTGTTTACAGAGATTATTTAGACAGACACAAAAATTGCTAGATACAGAAGTTGCTATATAAACTGCAGTTCTTAACTGGTTTTGTTGAAGCACTTACCAAATAATAAAGGAATGAAAGGTTTGTTGCAGCTGCACTCTTCACTCTGCTATCCTTTTTCTCAAACATTTTTAGTGTCTCTAGTGCCTAGAAGTAATTTGGAAACAATTTACTTCCCACTGAAGAAAACCTATACCAAAATTCTTTCAGAAAGCATTGATAAACTTCACGGTAACAAACAGCTAAAATTACCAACTCATATACGCACATATATGAGAATTACTACAGCTTATAACACATGCTTGTAAGCACGTACACATATATTTATATTATACATAATATTAATCTTGGTCACAAAATTTCAGTAGAATTGACTATTTATTACTTCTTCAAAATTTAGATTAGATATTGCTACCTTGAAGTACACAGATATCTGACAATTCTATAAATACAAAGGCTGCAGTGACCATGAAATGGTGGAGTTCAAGATCCCGAGGGCACCGAGGAGGGCACACAGCAAGCTCACTACCCTGGACTTCAGGAGAGCAGACTTTGGCCTCTTCAGGGATCTGCATGGTAGAGTGACAGGGGACAAAGCCCTGGAGGGAAGAGGGGCCCAGGAAAGCTGGGTAATATTCAAGGATCACCTCCTCCAAGCTCAGGAGCCATGCATCCCAACAAAGAGGAAGTCAGGCAAAAACGCCAGGAGGCCTGCATGGATGAACAAGGAGCTCCTGGACAAATTCAAACACAGAAAGGAAGCCTACAGAGGGTGGAAGCAAGGACAGGTAGCCTGGGAGGAATACAGAGAAATTGTCCAAGCAGCCAGGGATCAGGTTAGGAAAGCTAAAGCGCTGATAGAATTAAATCTGGCCAGGGACATCAAGGGCAACAAGAAAAGATTCTGTAGGTATGTCGGGGATAAAAGGAAGATGAGGGAAAATGTGGGCCCTCTCCGGAACGAAACGGGAGACCTGGTTACCTGGGATATGGAGAAGTCAGAGGTACTCAATGTCTTTTTTGCCCCAGTCTTCACTGGCAAGTGCTTGAGCCTCACCGCCCAAGCCACAGAAGGCAAAGGCGGGGAGTGGGAGGATGAAGAGCCGCCCACTGTGGGAGAAGATCAGGTTTGAGACCATCTAAGGCACCTGAAGGTGCACAAGTCCATGGGACCCGATGAGATCCATCCGCAGGTCCTGAAGGAACTGGCAGATCAAGTTGCTAAGCCACTATCCATCATATCTGAGAAGTCGTGGCAGTCCGGTGAAGTTCCCACTGACTGGAAAAGGGAAAACATAACCCCCATTTTTAAAAAGGAGAAAAAAGGAAGACCTGGGGAACTACAGGCCAGTCAGTCTCACCTCTGTGCCTGGGAAGATCATGGAACAGATCCTCCTGGAAGCTATGCTAAGGCACATGGAGGACAGGGAGGTGATTCGAGACAGCCAGCATGGCTTCACCAAGGGCAAGTCCTGCCTGACCAACATAGTGGCCTTCTGTGGTGGAGTGACTACATCAGTGGACACGGGAAGGGCTACAGATGTCATCTATCTGGACCTCTGTAAGACCTTTGACACAGTCCCCCCCCAACATCCTTCTCTCTAATCTGGAGAGGTATGGATTTGATGGGTGGACTGTCCGGTGGGTGAGGAATTGGTTAGATGGTCGCATCCAGAGGGTAGTGGTCAATGGCTCTATGTCCAGATGGAGACTGGTGACGAGTGGCGTCCCGCAGGGGTCCGTATTGGGACCGGTACTGTTTAATATCTTCATCAATGACATAGACAGTGGGATCGAGTGCACCCTCAGCAAGTTTGCAGATGACACCAAGCTGAGTGGTGCGGTCAACACGCCAGAGGGATGGGATGCCATCCAGAGGGACCTGGACAAGCTGGAGAAGTGGGCCCGTGTGAACCTCATGAGGTTTAACAAGGCCAAGGGCAAGGTCCTGCACTTAGTCTGGTCGGGGCAACCCCCAGTATCAATACAGGCTGGGGGATGAAGGGATTGAGAGCAGCCCTGCCGAGAAGGACTTGGGGGTACTGGTGGATGAAAAGCTGGACGTGAGCCAGCAATGTGCGCTCGCAACCCAGAAGGCCAGTCGTATTGTGGGCTGCATCAAAAGAAGCGTGGCCAGCAGGTCGAGGGAGGGGATTCTGCCCCTCTCCTCTGCTCTGGTGAGACCCCACCTGGAGTACTGTGTCCAGCTCTGGAGCCCCCAGCATAAGAAAGACACGGACCTGTTGGAGCGGGTCCAGAGGAGGGCCACCAAAATGATCAGGGGGATGGAAGACCTCTCCTATGAAGAAAGGCTGAGAGAGTTGGGGTTGTTCAGCCTAGAGAAGAGAAGGCTTCGGGGAGACCTTCTTGCAGCCTCTCAGTACTTAAAGGGGGCTTGTAAAAAAGATGGTGGCAAACTTTTTGGCAGGGCCTGTTGCGACCGGACAAGGGGGAATGGCTTTAAACTACAGGGGGGTAGATTTAGACTAGATAGAAGGAAGAAATTTTTTACGCTGAGGGTGGTGAAACACTGGCACAGGTTGCCCAGAGAGGTGGTGGATGCCCCGTCCCTGGCAACATTCCAGGTCAGGTTTGACGGGGCTCTGAGCAACCTGATCTAGTTGAAGATGTCCCTGCCCATGGCAGGGGGGTTGGACTAGATGACCTTTAAATGTCCCTTCCAACTCAAATCTATGATTCTATGATTCTAAAACACAAGTTTATATTATTTGCTTTTAATCTAGTCAACTAATTAAAATTCTCATATCTATTTTTCCAGTTCTTTACGTGAACACGAAAGGATTATTAAAATGCTTATTAAAAAGCTAAAAAAGTACACGCTATATAAAAAAATATGCAAGACAGTGTAGGATTGGATTTCAACTTGCAATTGTTTTGTGTAATAAGACAACGACACCTGTTTAAGTCTAGGAAGTACTCAGACATGAAGACTGAAGCCAGAAGATTTTTTTTTTTTAAATTCTTTTACATAAAAACTAAATTTCATAAACCTAAAAATAAAGATGTTTATGGACAAAAAGTAAACAAATTTATAGCTAATAAACTATCAAAGAAACTTTGAAATAAAAGGCAGCTTTTTTTTTCATTGACTATGTGATAACGTTTGTAACTGCAGACTAAATTATTAAGAAAATGTGGCTTCTTTACACTAAATATTTATATTAACTACACAAACTGTTAGAATAGTGAGCCCAGTTCTGTCATCTATTACAACACAGATGCGGCAACCTCAATTTAGCCATCAACATTAGCAATTCAAAAGTTTCCTTCTTCCTTTATGAAACCTATAAGCTGCTGTTTACATATCAAAGTGAATGCATGATACTGTATGTGGAATGCTGAAACAAACAAAGGAAACAAGTTTTAATTGACTGTCATACATACTGTTTTTACAGTTACTTTACACAACAAACATGACTGTACTAATGATGTGTAAAATGACAAAGGATATACAGCTAGATGTAGTCCATTGATTTAGTCAACTACCTTCCACCCAAGAACTACGAACTATTAAAGATCATAATATTCTCCTAATAGAAAATTCTCTAAAGAAATACACTAATTTCAATCAAGAAAAGCATTTCAAAAGTTAGGGTCTAGATTTTGTGGTCTCTGAAATGTAAGACTTCAACTATTATAATTTTAAACTTTTATATATATTTGTGACTTTCTCTAAAAAGGGAATGGTCCCAAATATTTACAGATGTAACACTACTATATCCGAGGTACTCTCTTCAGCAAAGACTTGCTTCTTTGAGTAAAAGCTGTACATTTCTTAAAGAATTCATTTTTAGTGAACTTGGAGCTATGTAGTTCAAAGTCACTTTCTGAAAAGCCATTTCCCATTGTAGCTGATTTGTTTACCTTTGCTTTTACTGCTAAATGGCACCTTTGATGATAAAGATTAGAGTGGAAGTAATCTCTTTTTTATGTATAATGAAAAGTTCATATGACTCTGAACTCTGCTCACTTACTGGTAAATTATGTTGCAGGTCTCTTGAACCATTTCAGCAATTATGAGCCCTAGGATGAAAATCCACAGCAATACTCCTTTTGTCCTTGCAAAGTAGAAATGCTTTCACTGTATCGTCAGCTGAATTTATATATTTCTAAATAACTTCTAACTTTTTAATCCCAACAATAATGATTACTTAGATTCAACAATCAAGACACAGATTGTCCGAATTATTCTTTGTGACATGTTTCCAATGTACCTGAATTATTTGCATACAGAAGTTAAATGTCAAAGTTTAAACCCAGGGTCTGCCAGAGATGTTAAGGAGCTGCATGGCTAACCTGCAGAATTTTGTTTGTAAATTTATTTTCAAAGTTTTTCTTTGAAATTAAGAAAACATTCAAAATATCTAATACACAAAATCCCTTACTAATAAAATACAATCTAGAAATATTATGGTAATTTCCACCCTGATTTTTTTTTTTTGCTAGAATTGTTTTAAAATAACATATTCATTATGATGACCACATAGTTAAGCCCATTGTAGTTACAGAAGAAATCTAGTTCTTTTTTTTGAAACACAGTAAAACTTTCAGCCTTGAAACTGAATATTTCAAAAAGTTTCCATTCGTGTGCTTCAGCCAAAGGTGTGTTGAGCAGGTGGTGAGTTGGTAAGTATATGAACAACAGGCAGACAGGATGAATATAAGTGGCAGCTGCAGTTTTATTAGAACAAAAAAAGACTCTCTGGAATCACCGTTCTGCAGTCCCACTCTACTATTAAGTAGTTTCAGTGCAGGTTAAAGGTCTTCTATCACATAGTCAAAATAAAAAGAGCATCATCTCCACTTACTCCTAACTTCCAACACCCTTCCCTCTCCCTCCATTTGAGTACTCCACAGAAACATCACCAACAGTATCAGTATCTCATTTTACCTCTGCGGATTGATTTTTTGGAAATCGCAAAAAACTGCCATCAAAATAGTGAATTCTTGAGATCATATGACTGTTTACCTACCTGTAACACTCTCAACCTCCAAAAGCTATCATCAATAAAGCTACTAGATTTGCCGAAAATTTTCCAAACTCTAAAACTGCTTCCTGATCTCAGAAAAGCTATCAGTCAGACATGCAGTATAATAAAGGATAACTCTCTTGCTGTATCTACAGGGAAGGAGAAAAGGACAGGACAGACAGGAGGAGCAAGAGTGGCTCAGGAAACAAGAAGAGCTTAAATATGAGAAGGAAAAGTGACCTAAAGTTAAGCATGTGGCCCGGTGTGCATCCCTCCAAGCTATGCGAAGGTAAAGGACTTTAGAAGATGACAGAGGTATTCAGCTTCAGCTGTAATTTTGCTGCATATGATCTCTCATACTTCTTGCCACTCATGCAAACCCAGGGATTGCTATATTCCTTATTTATTCAGCATTCCTATCATTGAATGTACTGAACAGTGCATGTTAGAAGGAAATTGAGCAAAACCTGTCATATCTGAGTTTCTTTTTGCTCAGATGAAGCTGTTTTCCAACTGCTCACATTTCAAACCAAGCCTTTTTTCACAGGCAAAGAAAAGATCACATGACAATTTTGATGAAAGCCTGGTATCATAAATTGTCCCACAACCTATAAAAATTTGATTAAGAGCAAAAAAATGCATTTGTCTTAAAATAAAACATTATAAAGAAAGCTGCACATTCACTTAGATAATACCAAAAACTTAAATATGGTAAGTTGTGGTATTAATTTATACACCTACACTGGCAATTTATATGCATAGAAAAGGAAAGCTACAGTTAACAGTCTGCTGTACTTATTAGCAAGAGACTGGTGATGATTTTTACCATGAAGGCAGTTCAGCATAAAATTCATTGGCAGAAATCTGTCTAACTAGTGATTGCACAGCCAGTTGCAGAAAGAGATCTTACCATATAAATAATTTCAACATAGCCAAAAGTTACTTCACACGTATATTTAAAAAATATAACAAAACAATGAAAAGGGAACATGTAATAATAAGCATGATAAAAAACTGTTAAGTCACAAAGATTTTGGTAGATCTATCTTCTCAACTTCTGCCAGTTAAAGAATTTTGAGCAATGAGCTATACTTTTACTTGGAAGTACCAATACTGTATCTTTTCTATGACCTTCCTCATTTGCTAATATACACCGTGGCTTAAACTCCTATAATATGTTTTCAGTAATGGTGATTCATCCTAGCCCTCTGTGCCCTCCAGGGGAGCAATGTTTTATAAGAGATGCAGAACTGTCCAAGATCCCGAGCAGATGCTTAATTTAATTCCAGTTTGTATTTCAATGGAAGGATAGGAGGGCTGACTAAAGTTCAAGGTCAGATTATAATATTTTAGGGAATGCTTTAGTACATAGGGAACAGTGAGAATACCATAACATAAACAATAATGATACATATGAAGTGCATCTGCATATATTTTGGTACTATAGTCAACCTAACTGAGAGAAAGATTCAGCTCATACTAAGGAAAACACCTCCACATTGATTAGCAACATGCTTTCTAGGCTCTATTGACTGTACTGACTACAGTTCCATTAACTGTAATGACAGCTTGGACACCCAGTGAAGCTAAATGTGTCTTAATTTTGACATGAACTGCATTCACTGTAACTTCTGTGAAGGAATTTCATTTAGATAAAAACACTGATGAGAGATGAAATTTATAAAGTTATTTTACAAGCTGCATCAATATAATTATTATGTTTGCATAAATCATTCTTTCCCTTGCTGAAAAATATGCTGTGGCTAAGAAAGATATCTTTGCCAATACAGTATTAGAAAGTAGTAATGTGAAAAGTTACTATACCTGGTTAAAATCCTGCTGCCTCAAGTAAGTAGTGGCTTTATTTATTTCCAGGTCATTGGCTAACTCTACATAGTGGGAAGCTTTCACTACTTCAACACACCTGCAACACAAAGCAAGCCATAGAGATAAACAAAATGCATTTGTGCAAATGCCACTTTAAGTTATATACTTTTGCAGCCAATTTGATTTCCAAAATGAGTTGTTCTTAGCTATTCTTTCTTTACAGAGGCAATGAGCACTTTATTAAAAATATTTGAAAAAACATTTTATTCCCATAACCTACCTTAATAATACTATCTCTGCTCTCATTTTTTTTTAGTCAGCTGCCTAAATATCATGTTATTTTCCATCACTGAGTGATACTTGATGTCAGATATTAAGATCATTTTTCAAACCATTTTCTTCAGATACGTTCTATCAGCTGATTTTTCAAACCTGAATTCCTGTTGCATATACTACCAAACCCATAAACCAGCTTAGCGAACAAAGTCGAGACTGCAGATTGTGCCCCTGAGCTACATAATAATAATAATACAGTCAAAATAATAAACCTTTTTCTGATCGTCCCCCAGTTACTTTTGGCTTAGGGTCTTCTCCAAAATGAGGGCAGAACAAAACACAGCAGACAGTTCAGATGTTCATTCACAGACACCATCTTCCAGGGTTTGATGTGGTGTACTTTAAAATTGCCTAATCATTTGAAGCAAGACCTTTATTTATTGTATGCATACACTGTTCTCTCAAACTGTTTGGAATTAAGCACAGTAAATCAACAACTTTGTGGGATGCTTCTTTAATCCCTTCCACTTTTTTTTTTTTTTTTTTTTTTTAAGTGGTGGAAACCCTTTTTCTTTTCTCCTAATAGTTGGCTAATTTGCCTACAAAAGTTTAATTTAACAAACTGCCTGCTGCTATAATTGGGTTGGCATATGGACAGTCTCTATAGAAAGTATACAAATGCCTTTTGATGTTGGAGGAAAAATTATATTGAAAAAAATAGCAGTTTCTGCAAAGACACCTGTAATAAAAGAAAAGTCAAAAACCAGTTCTCAGCTGTTACTGTTAACATCTTTTAACCATAAAATGCAATGAGATCTAACTATCCAACTGCTCCTTATGGAATATGACAGAATATTCCCAAGATTATGTCACATTTCAAGTAAGAAGTTATGAAATCCGAAGATTATTTGTGCCCACTTTATTTCTGTAAATAGAATTAATCTGATTAAAAGCACATTTAATACTCAGAGGACTCATAACAAAATGTAGTATTTGGAAAACCAAGCTCAAACTGCTGGTTAAAAACTTCTTCACTGGGCTTGAATACCTCAGTCTAGAAGAATAGAGAGTAAATCTGTCCTGATATACACAAAACAATCCCACACATCTCACCAGAAATTGTTTAGTTAGATATGATTGATAGATAGACAGAACAGATATGAAAGTGTGTTTTACGTCATGAGAAGTATTTTGTGGATAGCACTAAGGAAACTGAGTGTCTGACAACCTTTTCCAGTTTTCTTGAGCAAAAAACAAGATACAGAGCAAACAAATCTGACTTACTCATGCTAACAAGTTACAAAGCAGCAAGCTAATTTTCACAAGACATACTGTTTAGGTTCTGATAAGTCAGAATGGCAAAAGTAGGGAAATTGTAAGATTATGATGATTATTAAACCATCAAACGCCACCTTGTGGACTCTAGCAGACTAAACATGTCTGTGTGAGAGATTATTTCATGTTAGTATAAAGAGCTTTATTAGTAAATTATAATTATAGGACCTGCAAAATTTGAAAATAATCCTAACTGGCAAAAAAAAAAAAAACAGGTAAAGGAAAGTTCTCTTTTTCCAAACTTCCTTCATTTCCCAAACACTGAACATATCTGTTAGTAATGTTATGGTTGCAGACACACAACATTCATTTGTGCACATGTTATTTTCCAATAACGTTATTAAAAATACTAAAAATATCAAAGTAAGTCCTTATAATAGAAAACTAAAAATTAGTTAAAAATACATCTTGAAAAGCTATACTAATAATTTTTGTACTGTCCTTATAAGAAGTGTGTCTATTTTATTTTGTTTTAAAGAGAAGAGTATACTGCTGTAGAAAATACCACAGAAAGCAAAAGCTAATCTGTAAATTGAAAAATAAAGTCAATACAAAAGCCAAAATGGTAAACTGTATCAGCAGCCTATCACAGTGTACACTTGTATAAATGTTTAAGAAACAGTAGATTAAGTTAAACATTAAGTTTATAAATGAACTGCAAACAAACCTTTCTAATAATATTTAGATTCCAGTGTTTTATATAATGACTCTATGGACTAATGAAAACTTCTTAGGCACCCCAAGTCTTCATTATGCTACCGTCAAACTTACCATCTTCAAACTTCTGTATAGCATTTGTCTATCGAGACTTTTAAAAGTTCTTCAATTTTCAAACTGAATTTTCAAATTCAATTGAACTTTAAGAAGCTCTTTTTGTGCTAATACAGAACAGTTCAAAATGTATAATTAACAGTTGAGTTTCAATGATACAATGAAATTAATTTTTAACACAGAATAGATTCTAATGCTTTGTTTTGTTTTTCTCCAGAGCATTATGGAGGCAAACTGAAAATAGCCTGGATGCTATGTTTGAGATGTGCAGCAAACTATGTTTCCCAGGCTGTTTATGTTTGTGAATCTGGTTTCATAACCAGCATGAGAGATGGGCATCTAGTTTAGACAAAAAGAAGCCCCGCTTGACTCTTACCAGTCATAGCCCACTGCAAAAGATGTCTCAATTACTGGTGCAATGAGTTTAGCAGCTGTCATGATGTATTCCTCTGCCATGGATTTCCTAAGGAAAAAAAAAAAAAAACAACACAAAACCCAACACACAAACATGTCACCATTTCACCATGTCAAAAAAATGTAAAGAAAGAATAACCAAATCTTGTTCTTGCGTCTTCCTGCATTCAGGACAATCTTAGAAGTCAATCTAACCAGGCCCCTGCTACTGCTACTGCCCTGTACCTTGATAAAGCTCTCAGTTTTTTCTGTCTTCCTTTCACTGAACACTGTAGTTGTATTTTTAAAAAAACCCAATGTTGCAAGTTTTAAGCAGTGTAACCTATAGCATTTGGGGTAGACATTCTACTTCAGTGCGGTATACTAAACTGAGTGATCAAACTAGTTCTTCCAAGCGTGTTCTTTCTTAAGAATTACGAGGACACTTTTATAACAAGAGCTATGGACACTTGAGAAGACTGATAATACTTTCAGGAGCTAAAATCCATGGCACCACAATCAAGAAAGAATAGACTCCACCATTACCTCTCACGTTCTATTTGTCTTAAGCTGTCATTTTTAATGGCTTCAATCAGTAGATTTGTATGTGGATCATCCTGGAGGGGGACAAAACAACTGCAATTATGCCAGTATACATGCTTTTTAATTATTTTATAGACAATATGACTGTAAACATAAATTGATGCAAATTACATAATCTATAATGTCAGTTATTTACTTTTCACATTTCAGAAAGCTAGCTTCAGTTTGAAGTAGTTTTCTAACCACAAAATCTGAAACTTGGCATTACAACTACTTTAATCCTGTTTTTTTGCTCACGTATGTGGTCATAGCTCACATTAGGGCTGTTAATAGGTGTAGTTAATGTCATGTGTATCAGACTGGGAAGGCTGCAAATCACAGTGAGAATACTCACATGCTTAAAAATAAGAGCATGCTTAAGCATTTGCTGAACTGCGGTGGTATTCAGCAGATGAGGACTTGTGCTACCTTCTCATTACAATAACTCGCACGATCATCTTGTGGTTTCTATCACACATCTCTGTTAGTACTAAAAGAACTAATGCAGGGATGCTGGGTAGCCATCCCTTCCCTCATTTATTGGGGATAGATCATAGATTTATACAAAATAAAGACCAGAAGGAAACTTTGTGATCTCTTCTCTGACCTTTTCATAATAAAATACAGAACTCGGAATGTCTGTTAAAACTATAGCTTGCCTATCCTTAGAAAGAACTTCTACAGTCTAAAGCTTTTCTTCCAATGAATGATCTTACATAGTCTTCAATTAATTCAAGTGTTTAATGACCGTTACTGTTACATAATTTCTAATATGAGAAATGATATATATCAATTATATATAAAAAGATACATATGAAATTACATACATATTTATCAATAAATATAAATAAATATATATGCTTCATATATTAAATTTTATTTGCTTATGCTAGGACAATAGGAAGCAACAACTACCCTTAAGCTGTAAATAATTTGCAGACTAATTATATCTTTGATCTTTAGGACTGAAAACAGAAGCTTTGCATCACTGAAAAAAAAGATTGCTAAGAGAATATAAAGGGCTTGCCTTCGTCTTTCTATAGAGGACCTTTTTAAGAGGGACCCTAAACCTATTAATTACTTTTTCCTGTCTTTAACATCATGAGGTGCTCGTTTCATGGTACAAAGGAAGTCCAGTTTCCAAAGTCTAATAAACTAAAATAAGCATATATAAACTTGAGTAAAATTTTCTTCTGAAAAATAACACTACAGTATTACAAGTTTTATTAGCACTCATTTGAGATAACTTGCATTAACTCACTCATTGCTTTGCTCTCTTTATTTTGGCTTATAAGTATTTCATTAAAATTTTATATAAAGGAGGCAAAGCAATAAGTAAGCTATTTTTTGCGTGGCAGTTCGCACAGGCAGGGTGTGCAGGGAAGGCAAGTAGGCAGGGCGCAGCCCCCCTCCTGGCTCTAGAGGCCAACTCAACTAGTAATTGTCGGCTTCCGAGAAGAGGACCAGCTATGGTTTCCACTCGGCCGAAAGCTGTCGCCAGAAGGCATGTGGCGACCCAGACAGAGCTCACACGCAAGCATACAGCTGTCCAGGTCTCTGGCTGCAGGGAGTGCCTGAGCCTGTCAGCTGTACCAGAGGGCAGCAGAGACACCACCTGTGCGCGGTGTGACCAGGTGGATGATCTGCTCAGCCTGGTGGCAGAGCTGAAGGAGGAGGTGGAAAGGTTGAGGAGTATCCGGGAGTGTGAGAGGGAGATAGGTTGGTGGAGCCGCACCCTACCGTCCCTGAGGCAAAGGCAGCAGATGGAGGCTCCGCAAGAAGCAGAGGATCCCCTGCCTTCTTGCCTCCAGGTAGAAAGAGGGGACCTAAGCGACGGGAGGGAATGGAAACGGGTCCCTGCTCGGGGTGCCAGGCGAACCCCCGCCCGGCCTCCCTCACCTTCCCGGTTGCCTTTACACAACAGATATGGGGCCCTGGAACTTGAGGGCCAGGCAAACGAGGATGTAGACGAAGGTCCATCCAGGGGGTCGCCTAGGATGAGGCAGTCAGCCCCACGCATTATGACTGCCTCTGCTAAGAAAAAAAGGAGGGTAATTGTCATAGGCGATTCCCTTCTGAGGGGAACAGAGGACCCTATATGCCGACCGGACCCGTCCCACAGGGAAGTCTGCTGCCTCCCTGAGGCCCGGGTCAGAGACATCACTAGGAAGCTCCCTGGTCTGGTACGGTCTTCCGATTACTACCTGCTGCTGGTTATACAGGCTGGCAGTGATGAGGTTGCAGAGAGAAGTCCTGAAGTGATCAAAAGGGACTTCAGGGCACTGGGGCGACTGGTTGAAGGATCGGGAGCACAGGTAGTGTTTTCCTCCCTTCCCTGAAGGAAGGAAAAGGATACTGAAGGATACTGAAAAGGATACTGAAAGGAGCAGGAAAACACACCTGATCAACACGTGGCTCAGGGGCTGGTGCCATCAGCAGAATTTTGGCTTTTTTGATCATGGGGAGGTTTACATGGCACCAGGCCTGCTGGCAACAGATGGAGTCCAGCTGACTCACAGGGGGAAAAGGATCATGGCTCACGAATTGGCAGAGCTCATTGAGAGGGCTTTAAACTAGGTTCGAAGGGGGAAGGGGATAAAACCAGGCTCACTAGAGATGAGCCTAGGGGTGGCGTGCCGATGCCAGGGGTGAAATCGATAGCCCAGCTCAAGTGCATCTACACCAATGCACGCAGCATGGGCGGCAAACAGGAGGAGCTGGAAGCCATTGTGCAGCGGGAGAGATATGACTTAGTCGCCATCACAGAAACATGGTGGGGCGACTCTCATGATTGGAGTGCTGCAATGGATGGCTATAGACTCTTCAGAAGGGACAGGCGAGGAAGGAGAGGCGGTAGGGTGGCCCTGTATGTTAGGGAGCGTTTCGATTGTATAGAGCTCAACGATTGTGATGATGATACGGTTGAGTGTTTATGCGTAAGGATGAAGGGGAAGGCCAACAGGGCAGATATCCTGCTGGGAGTCTGTTATAGACCACCCAACCAGGATGAAGGGGCGGATGAAGCGTTCTACAAGCGGCTGGCACAAGTCTCTCAATCGCTAGCCCTTGTTCTCGTGGGGGACTTCAACTTCCTGGATGTCTGCTGGAAATACAACACGGCAGAGAGGAAACAGTCTAGGAGGTTCCTGGAGTGTGTGGAAGACAAACTTCCTGACACAGCTGGTAGGTGAGCCTACCAGGGGAGATGCCTCGCTCGACCTGCTGTTTACAAACAGAAAAGGACTGGTGGGAGATGTGGTGGTCGGAGGCCGTCTTGGGCTTAGCGACCATGAAATGGTAGAATGCTCCATTCTTGGTGAAGTAAGGAGGGGGGGCAGCAAAACCACAACCATGGACTTCCGGAGGGCGGACTTTGGCCTGTTCAGGACACTGGTTGAGAGAGTCCCTTGGGAGACGGTCCTGAAGGGCAAAGGGGTCCAGGAAGGCTGGACGATCTTCAAGAAGGAAGTCTTAAAGGCGCAGGAGCAGGCTGTCCCTGTACGCCGTAAGAAGAATGGGCGGGGAAGACGACCGGCCTGGCTGAATGGGGAGCTCTTGCTGGGACTCAGGAAAAAAAGGAGAGTTTACCGCTTGTGGAAGAAGGGGCAGGCAGCTCAAGAAGAGTACAGGGATCTCGTTAGGTCATGCAGAGAGGAAATTAGGCAAAAGCCCAGCTAGAACGCAATCTGGCCGCTGTCGTTAAAGACAACAAAAAATGTTTTTACAAATATATTAATGACAAGAAGAGAGCCAAGGACAATCTCCATCCCTTATTGGATGCGGGGGGGAACACTGTCACTGAGGATGAGGAAAAGGCTGAGGTACTCAATGCCTTCTTTGCCTCAGTCTTTAACAGGCAGACCAGTTATCCTCAGGGTACTCGGCCCCCTGAGCTGAAAGACAGGGACAGCGAGCAGGATGAACCCCCTGTAATCCAAGAGGAAGCAGTCAACGACCTGCTACGCCACCTGGACACTCACAAGTCTATGGGGCCAGATGGGATCCACCCGAGAGTGCTGAGGGAGCTGGCGGAGGAGCTCGCCAAGCCACTCTCCATCATTTATCAGCAGTCCTGGTTAACGGGGGAGGTCCTGGGCAACTGGAGGCTTGCCAATGTGACCCCCATCTACAAGAAGGGCCGGAAGGAGGATCCGGGGAACTACAGGCCTGTCAGCCTGACCTCGGTGCCGGGGAAGATTATGGAGCGGTTCATCTTGAGGGCGCTCACAAGGCATGAGCGGGACAACCAGGGGATCAGGCCCAGCCAGCACGGGTTCATGAGAGGCAGGTCCTGCTTGACCAACCTGATCTCCTTCTATGACCAGGTGACCCGCCTAGTGGACGAGGGAAAGGCTGTGGATGTGGTCTACCTGGACTTCAGTAAGGCCTTTGACACCGTCTCCCACAGCATTCTCCTAGAGAAGCTGGCGGCTCACGGCTTAGACAGGTGTACTGTGCGCTGGGTCAAAAACTGGCTGGACGGCCGGGCCCAGAGGGTTGTGGTGAATGGAGTTACATCCAGTTGGCGGCCGGTCACGAGCGGTGTTCCCCAGAGCTCAGTTTTGGGGCCGGTCTTGTTCAGTATCTTCATCAATGATCTGGATGAGGGGATCGAGTGCACCCTCAGTCAGTTTGCAGACGACACCAAGCTGGGCAGGAGTGTTGATCTGCTTGAGGGTAGGAAGGCTCTGCAGAGGGACCTGGACAGGCTGGATCGATGGGCCCAGACCAATTGTATGAGATTCAACAAGGCCAAGTGCCGGGTCCTGCACTTGGGCCACAACAACCCCATGCAGCGCTACAGGCTTGGGGAAGAGTGGCTGGAAAGCTGCCTGTCGGAAAAGGACCTGGGGGTGCTGGTTGACAGCTGGCTGAACGTGAGCCAGCAGTGTGCCCAGGCGGCCAAGAAGGCCAATGGCATCCTGGCCTGTATCAGAAATAGTGTGGCCAGCAGGAGTAGGGAAGTGATCGTGCCCCTGTACTCGACACTGGTGAGGCCACACCTCGACTACTGTGTTCAGTTTTGGGCCCCTCACTACAAGAAGGACGTTGAGGTGCTGGAGCGTGTCTAGAGAAGGGCAATGAGGCTGGTGAGGGGTCTGGAGAACAAGTCTTATGAGGGGCGGCTGAGGGAACTGGGACTGTTTAGCCTGCAGAAAAGGAGGCTGAGGGGAGACCTCATCGCTCTCTACAACTACCTGAAAGGAGGTTGTAGTGAGGTGGGTGTCAGTCTCTTCTCCCAAGTAACTAGTGATAGGACAAGAGGAAATGGCCTCCAGTTGTGCCAGGGGAGGTTTAGATTGGATGCAAGGAAAAATTTCTTTACTGAAAGAGTGGTTAAACATTGGAACAGGCTGCCCAGGGAAGTGGTTGAGTCCCCATCTCTGGAAGTATTTAAAAGACGTGTAGATGAGGCACTTAGGGACATGGTTTAGTGGGCATGGTGGTGTTGGGTCGATGGTTGGACTCGATGATCTTAGAGGTCTTTTCCAACCTCAATGACTCTATGATTCTATTCTATGATTCTATCTAAGTCAGCCCAGATGAATTTCAAAATTGTTATGAAGACAATCATGTGGTGTGGATTTTATGTACATCATATCTTTTGAGGAAAAAAGGATTTGAATGTTCTCAACACTATTTTACACTTCTTAGCAGTACTGCCTCACTAAGTTCATGCTGGTAAAAAGAAAGTTACTTTAGATACATAAATACACATTGATTTACATATTCAGTATAGTCCAGGCATTCAATGTCTCTCCCCCTTTCTCCTGATTTACCATATGAAGACACAGCTTATTTTGTTCAAACTTACATTTGGTGAAATGTATTTGTCATCATAATCCACTTCCAAGGGAACTGCAATCAGTTTTTCGAAGGCTTTTTTCATTTGCTCACTGTTTCCAAGAGCAAAATAACATAGGATCAAGTTGAAGCCTGCCTTCAGGTTTGGGGACATGCTCATTATATGTTCAAATGAAGAAATGGCATCAACGTATTGGCCAGTTTTAATAAATGCAACTCCGATATTTTGCATTATTTTAATCCTAAGGAAAGAAATCAGGACTAGGTTATATTTTTAACTATCAAATCATATTGTATCCAAAACTTGTATTTCAGAACCATGCCTACTAGTAGAAACTCACCTCATCTCTTTGTGGACACTAGGAATCTGGTCTAGAGCCATACGATAGAATTTGATAGCTTTGGAATAGTTCCGTTGTTTTAAATATATATTTCCCATATTCACCTTCAGTCTACCTATCAAAAGAAGTCAATGAGTTACAGCCTTCTAAAGCATAGTTACAGCATTTTTTAAATTGTTTCAAAGTGACAGAGTAGAACAACTTCTTAATAAATTTGTCTTCATTATAGGGTACCAGTGGGCCTTTAAAGAAGCACTGCACAGAACAGCCTTCTGTGAATTTTCACTCAGAAGGAGATGAAGTAGTAATGAAACCCAGAAAAGAACTATCAGTGTAAGAACTATCAGTGTAAGATGTATTCTGATTTTGATTGTGAATTGAGGGATGAGGTACAGATTATTTATACTGCTCTCCAGGAAGACAGCTGCAAATAAGCATCTCTGAGAAAAGTGCACTGTAGGAGTCTCAAAGATGCGCAAAATACTAAAAGAAGCTTTCAGAAGGGGAAAGCTGAGTCAAAAGGGAAAAAAATAGTATTAGAGCAGACAACATAGTGTGTGCTGCGTGAGAAAATTATATACTTGGCTTTACGTTTAGCTTAGCCAGGAAAGACTTCATGAGTTGGAGAGCCAAACCACAATAAGTTATACTAAGTCAAAGATTATGAGTATCTGTCATCCACTCTGACTGGCAGACATGAGGGCTGAGATCTCTGTAAGTCAACACCACGCAGATGAAGTCCTTATTTTGAATGCCTGACTATCAATTTTAATCCACCTTGGAGTGTACCCTACCTCCATTGCTGAACATCTTGTTCTTCACTATAACTTGATAAGTATTCAGTGCTTCAGCATACATTTCATTAGCAGCATATTGACTGGCCAGATTGAAAAGAACCTATAGAAAAATGGAATTATAGGTACAAGAAAATAACATTCTCTCAACAGTAATAAACTTTAATTTGAAATTATCTATTATGAATTCATTTACCTTAATACCAAAAGTATTGCTTTTACCAGTTTTAAGCTTCCCATCTTTAATGTTCCTTTGTTCTTATACATTGACATAAAGAAAAGTTTCAAATCTACTTATTCTTGGTAATTCTTTTATTTTTGTACTTAAAACTTTTACTTTTGTACTTAAATAACTACCATTAAAAGTTATGCTAAGTGGGCCTTAGACCTAAGTAAATGCAATGTTATAATGCAAGGGTATTAAAAAAACATTCATACAAGGTAATTCTTGTATGTAATTTATGACTCCCAGTATGTGGAAAATGGTCCTACTACCTGTGTTCACTCAGTTTACGGAGAGAGAATTTTTCCAAACTGCTGTTTCAAAACAGAAATTCTGTTGGTGTCAGGTAAAATATCTCCACTTTTCCCCAGCTTTACTCTGACCTTCACCATAAAATAAATTACTAGGTCTGCCTAACTCAATGTATTCATTGTTAATAATTTTCTCTACAGCACTACCTGGTGTACAACTTTAAATTCCCCCTAAGTATTATGTTGTATCCTTTTTTTACAAAAAGTCTACTATTAATTTGAAAACCAGAATGTAAATCTAGATACCTGCTTTAAGATTCAGGATTTAGGAATATTAATATATCCTATTTCATGTAATATATTCTCTGTCACTTTATGGTTCAACTTAAAGGCAGTGTCTGATCTCTCCTGTTTTCTTCTCTTGGCATGTTACATTTTCTAGACTATTTTTGAAGTACTGGGTTTACATCTTTTATATTTTGATATGCATGTTCTATATGTGAGTAGGTAGCTGGAATAGATGCTCATGGGCATCCTTCTTCACTTAATGTGGACTACGTGGTTTCTCTAGTACTGGAGCTTGCAAGGGAATAGACTCCATGATATAAATGGATCTTTGCAATCCAGTGTTAAGTTTTTAACTTCAAGAAGTCATTCACTTTATCTTCATAAACTTCCCCTGCCCCCAAGCGTAGACTGTATCTGATCTGGTACACTGCTAGGAGCATTACAACACACACGCACTCCGCAAGCACTGAAATTTCTCTTTAGAAGGTTTGCTATCAACATCTTTCACTCATTGAAGATTTCCAAGCACTTACTGAGTAAGTGAGGTCTAAGTTGATGTTTTCTGCAGTAGCAATTTGTTCACGTTGTCTCACCAATACTCTTTCCTTTCTTCCAGCCTCTTTTGCTTTTTCCAGAGCCTTAAATAAAATACTAGAATTTAGCAATGCCTCGAATCTTACTAACCCAAGACAGCAAAAATACATTCAAAACAAGTATGAAAAGAATATACTCATGTCCATTTTCTTTAGATGCACAGATTGTACCCGATGCCTGAAAAGTAGCAATATAACCCACAGAAAGGTGTTAATTAGCAATAAGCAGACATACAGTCATTTAAGTCTTCTTAGCTGCATAATTTTAGAGAAGTATAGTCACACACATATATACACCATAATCACTTACGACCCTAGAAGATTCTATGATTAATATAAGTAGAATAGAATAAAGTACACATAAGTGTTTAAAAAAAAAAAAAGGAAAAAAAAAGAAAAAAGAGGGAGCGTTTAGGCTTTGGCATGTTTCCTTAGTTGCAGAACCCCAGTGCAAGAAGGTGCTGAAAGGAAGAAAGTGAAGGCAGGAAGTAAATGCGCATGTTACACAAATGTATGCTGTACATACACCTTGACTAATTCTGGATGCTGGTAAATTGCTTCCCTTTTTTAGCTATCCACAAGTGGTATTTCACATATACGTTCACAATTTGAGTAACTCCAAAATTACTATTTTATCCAATGATAATCTTCCGCAGATTGGTGTCAAGACCCTTCATGCAAGTAATGCTACAGGTCTACAAGTGCCATCAGCAGTTCTGTATGCCTCTGCAAGGGCGCAATGGTTAAAAAAGTAACGGCTAGCATTCAAGGTAGCTATTTGGCAGTTAGCGGTGAAGGAAGTACTTCTCAAGATATAGCTTGATTCTTAGTCCTTATGATAGAAGGCAAATCCAACTTGGCTGTTTTATAGATAATGAGCTGGCAACTTTGATGACTTCTGCAGGAAAACAGATAGTCTGCTGGACTTGTCAGAAACTAATACAAACATCCTAGAGGACCCTCAGAATGGTCTGGTATAATCTACATAAGAAACAACCCTTTGACATCAAGAAACAAAGAACACTCTTGGCCACACATGCAAGAGGCTCAAGAAAAATTAACAAAACAGGTTGGCTCATCTCCTAGTGAAGGTGAAATTCAGACATTATATCAGAAATAAATTAGAATAGGTCTGTAAGGATACTTGTCGTAAATGAACATAAAAAAATGGATAGACTTCTTTCATACTCTCTGATCAGAAGCTATCAGCAGCAGAAAAAAAAAATGTTTTATTACAAAAGTGCAACATAAGAGGGTCCACCCTTCAAGTTGACAAAGATCCATCCAGTCTAAACACCAGACTTAAGTCCCACTTTAGGACTCAAGAGTTTCACTGTTACAAACCTTCTTGTTAATTCCCCAAGGAAGTAAACTCCCTACAGTGTGGACTGCTAGGTGAAGATTTGCTAAGTGAAATCCCTCTCTCCAAAGGAGCTATCAGGCTATTAGCTCAACAGATAATCCAAAAATCATTGGAAAGGAGTGTGACTGAGGTAGACCAGGATTCCAAACGGTTGTCCTAGTAGGCACAAGCATAAAGGCAGTCCTCACACAGTACAGTACCATCCTGATATCAGAACTGTCTAGGCTGACCTACCACAATCAAGACGATCAATGTTTGATCTTGTCTTAATTTGATCAGGATCACTGGAATTGCTGCACAAACTGAAGAAAGGCATATACCAGGCTTTTTAACCAGAGAAACAAGAATGCATTCAGAAAGCTGGGACAGCTTTTTTCTCAAAACCAATTGATACAATGCTTCTTTGTAGTAGACAAAAAGATATGTGATGTTACCCATCCTGAAAGGCAGTCCTCAAGACTACTGAAATCTTCCAGTCATAGTCTAATAGGGCAAATGTCCTATTCTGTATTTGAAAATATTCACACTACATGAGACATAAAATCACTGACAAGAAAAGTACACTCTTGCTGTACTAGTTCCAGAGGGGTCCCTCAGGGGGTCCGTACTGGGACCGGTACTGTTTAATATCTTCATCAATGACATAGACAGTGGGATCGAGTGCACCCTCAGCAAGTTTGCAGATGACACCAAGCTGAGTGGTGCAGTCGACAGAGGGATGGGATGCCATCCAGAGGGACCTGGACAAGCTCGAGAAGTGGGCCTGTGTGAAAATTGTGAGGTTTAACAAGGCCAAGGGCAAGGTCAGCACCTGGGTCGGGGCAACCCCCGGTATCAATACAGGCTGGGGGATGAAGGGATTGAGAGCAGCCCTGCCGAGAAGGACTTGGGGGTACTGGTGGATGAAAAGCTGCACATGAGCCAGCAATGTGCGCTCGCAACCCAGAAGGCCAATCGTATCCTGGGCTGCATCCAAAGAAGCGTGGCCAGCAGGTCGAGGGAGGTGATTCTGCCCCTCTCCTCTGCTCTGGTGAGACCCCACCTGCAGCACTGTGTCCAGCTCTGGAGCCCTCAGCATAAGAAAGACACGGACCTGTTGGAGTGGGTCCAGAGGAGGGCCACCAAAATGATCAGGGGGATGGAAGACCTCTCCTATGAAGAAAGGCTGAGAGAGTTGGGGTTGTTCAGCCTAGAGAAGAGAAGGCTTCGGGGAGACCTTCTTGCAGCCTCTCAGTACTTAAAGGGGGCTTGTAAAAAAGATGGTGGCAAACTTTTTGGCAGGGCCTGTTGCGACCGGACAAGGGGGAATGGCTTTAAACTACAGGGGGGTAGATTTAGACTAGATAGAAGGAAGAAATTTTTGACGCTGAGGGTGGTGAAACACTGGCACAGGTTGCCCAGAGAGGTGGTAGATGCCCCGTCCCTGGCAACATTCCAGGTCAGGTTTGACGGGGCTCTGAGCAACCTGATCTAGTTGAAGATGTCCCTGCCCACGGCAGGGGGGTTGGACTAGATGACCTTTAGAGGTCCCTTCCAACTCAAACTATTCTATGATTCCAAAGGTAAACTGCTGTTTTAAAGAAAGGAGAAAACCTCGTGCCAAGTATGCTTCTTAATGAAATGCTGGATATTTCTCTACAAACAAAAGGCAGCTCCTGCCACTGTAACATGGAATATATCACTACAGGAGGCCTGAAACATGTAAATAAAGGATTACTACTTAAGAAACCCGCCAAATGTAGGTAAGATTGTAAGTATAACATATGCAGCCTGATAAGAAGCATCATACAGGCACACAGTATCACCTTGCATAAAAGAGCTAAGGAGGCCTTCACTGTGTGTGGAAAGCACCGGACAATATAAAGTCCCTTCAAGATAAGAAAGCCCTCACTACCACTGGGTCCAGCATAGCTCCGGAGAGCTGAATGAATTCCAGATCTCAATGCAAAGACAAAGACTTCTGAACAAAGATGATCTATCAAAAGATGGACTGCATGCTTCTTAACAGATCCAAACTGCAGCTAAGACTACCCATACATTAAGACAGCTGAGTAAGATTAAATGATGCTGTACCCACCATGTTTTACAAGACCTAAAGAGATATTTGAAATTGTCTGAATCAGAGCGTGGATAAATACTCCTTTGTGTCAGAAAAAAAGACAACATTTATTAAAAGTGCTAACTTGTCCAAACAGCTTGAACTCACTAATTACATCTATACTAGATGTAAATCAAATGGGCTAGAGCCTGTTATTCAGCCACTACTAACTGGCACAACATTGCTCTAGTACCCTCTACAACAGATCAAATACATTCAAACTGCCTACTGGAAATAGTTCCTTATCCATAGTAACCTTCAGCCATATCTAGGAACTGTTTAGAAAAATGCTAGTTAGCCTGGGCCAAAACTGTGCCAGTAACCAATCCACAAACCTATTGATTGATTCACAAATATAGACATTGTGTACAATGGACAAATGATGCCATTTTCCTGATTTGTAGCAAGGCTCAGACCATTACAGACCATTTGCAATCTTTGTAACAAATTTTGGAGCTCTTAGTCTCCAAAACATGGGAATTTGATCAAACCAAAGGCCATCTAGCCTAGGATCTGTATTGGACAGTATTAAGCAGATCAGGAAAGATGCTTTACCCATTCTTGCACTCTAACAATACCTCCTCAGAATACACTCCTAGACTAAAAAAATTTTGCAGCTCAGATGACTGAGCAAGAAACATCATCTCTCATAGCTCTAGCTAATTTTTTCCCCTTATGGATCAGATGCCATCAACTTGAGAGGGCAACAGATGAGCACAAAGGAAGTCTACATCCCTAAGAACCCAATGTATCTCATTAATTTTAACAGTTGAGCCTGCTCTGCCTCCAGTAGTTTAGGAGCTGGAACTGGCCAGTCCAAAGCATATGGAATAAAACATAAGCCTGGTCCTAAGAGGAAGAGTTAGATGCTATTTTGACACACTGGAACCCAAGGTTAATGTGCTTTATTGCCACTGTCCTATGAAGGATACTGGTGTTTGCACTTTAGGGTTTGCTTAGCTTGGCAGGTCCCCTTGTCTGAAGGACTGAAAGAAGATGAAATAGTTCATCTTGATGCTGACCTCTTATGGTGCAACAAAAGCAATATAGTGTCTACCATATGCTATAGCACCAAACAGCCCCTGACATGAAAGGGTACTGCGGAGGTGGCTTAAGTGAGATTGACCCTGGTGCTGAGCACCAGTCCTGGATGAAAATTACATTATCCAAAAAGCCCAAGCAACATCAAGGAAATAGAATGTCACTTAGACAAGATCCTTACACGTCTGAGGATGAAATGCTGCAAAGATGCCAATTACAAGCCTGGTATTGAAGAAAGGTCACCCACTCCCACAGAGTCCATAGGTTAGACTGGGCAAATCTGTGCCAGCATGACTAATTGATCAGACCCATTTGAAGAGGCCAATGGAGATATGGGAAAGAGCATTTTTGTAACACTGAAATCTTAATAAATATATACACAAGAAATACAGCTCCTACCTTTTTTTTGGCAATACAAAGCATCACTGGATTAGAAGAGTCGTAGCAAAATTAGAATTAAGATTTTAATAACTTGAAATGTTTGAACCCAAGTCAGTTTGAAACATCTATGTATACAAACTGTTCTTCACATAATAGCAAAAGTGAAGTGAAATCCAGAAAAATTACCAATTTCAAGTCTCCACAGCTGTTGGCAATGCAGCTTTCTTCAACCAGTTCATTCACTTTTTTTTCCAACTGCCTAATCTTCTCTTCTGAACTAAAATAAAAATAACAATAAAAGAATTAACACTAGTAACGTAACTGCAAACACTGAGCTTTTACACAGGATAGTCTCAATAAAACAACATAATGATGTATCACATCACAAATAGCTGGTTTTCCCATCAAAGAAAATATAATGTGAAACTATGCCCAGAGAAGATCCTCCAAATATATCACATTCACACTTTTAATTTGAGAACAGAGACCTAAGAAAACATAAATCCTCTTATAGATAGAAGACAGACATGCAAATTTCACGGACCCAATTTGTTCAGGAGAAGTAATGACAGAACAAACAGATGGGCTGGTAAAACTTTCAAATCAAACACCTAGTGAAATGAAATATTGTATTAAGAGCAATTAATTGAACCTTTAATTGCACAGATAACTTTAAAATCTGCATTTGCAAGCTATACTTTAATAAAAAGTTGTTATTAATCTAGATTTTTTTCTCAGTTAAATAACCAAACATTTCAGCAGGATTCCCTATTCCTACGTAGCTGTATTTGAGGAATACAACTTTTGTATTGAAAAGCTCAATTACTTGTTCTCAGTGAACTCCCCAACATTCACACCAGCCTGCAAAACTTTCACAACCTCAGTTTTACCTCAAGTGCTAAGGTCAGAGTGAACAGAGAGAAACAGCAGGCAAAATTCCCCCAAGTTCTTCCCAGAGAGCTGCATGAATCATGGTGTTTCTTGCCTGTCACACACTCTTCCATAATCCTCCACAATTCCATATAAGCATCACAGCATTTGTGTGGCAACAACTACGTCCAGGCTGCTAAGCTACAGTCAGAACCAGAAACACTGAAAACAGACATTCCTGAAAGTCAGTGCAACTGCTCTGGCAAATCAGCTAACCACATGCATAAATGTTTGTGGCATTATTCCACAAAGTTGAGAGTTTGACCCCTCAAGGTTTCATAACTGCCTGGATGTTTTTAAACTCTACTCATGGTTGTTTCTTTGTTGCTGTTAATGCTTTGAAATAAATTAATGCAAAACTGAACAAACCTGTCTGAATTTTTCATTTCCAGAGGTGGAGCAGGACCTCTTGCTTGGCCAAGAGGATCAAATGAAGAACCTGCAAAATTAACAGAGTACTGAAAATTGTAAAATAACATCTCCCTCTGGCAGCTGGTGATTTCTACAAACCATACCTCTCATGACTGCCTTAGTGTAACCTGCAGCATGCACTGCTGTCATTGGTCGAGCAACCCCATCCTTAAATAAAAAGGAAGACATATTAAAATAATCTTCCTAAAAAATAGATTGTGGACGGTACGGACATCAGTTACATATTACAAAACCGTTAAATACAAAAATCAGTTGTTACCACCTCAGCAAACTGAGTATTTTTTAAAATGTTTTTATTTCTCAAATATTATACATCATATAATATGGGTTTGTTCAGCCTTGAGAAAAGAAGGCTTAGGGGAGACCTTATCACCATGTTCCAGTATTTAAAGGGTGGCTACAAAGAAGATGGAGATTCCCTTTTTACAAGGAGTCACATGGAAAAGACATGGGTACAAGCTACTCCTGGGAAGATTCCGACTGGACACAGGAGGAAAATTTTTCACAATGAGAACAATCAGCCATTGGAATAATCACCCCAGGGAAGTGGTGGATTCCCCAACATTGGACATTTTTAAGATTCAGCTGGACAGGGTGCTGGGCCATCTTGTCTAGACCATGCTTTTGCCAAGAAAGGTTGGACCAGATGGTCCTTGAGGTCCCTTCCAACCTGGTATTCTATGATTCTATAATAACTGTCTACAAAGTAGAGGAGCAAACACTATCGGGAAACCGTAACTGACACAAAGGAACATTTATTTCTTTGTGTAAATTTTGTATGTATTCAGAATACTTAATTTCAAACATCTCTCATTTTTAGAAAATTCTTAAGAATTGTTGGTCTTGAGATCTGTAATGTACTCTAGCTTACTGTCACGCTGTTTTAGAACTCAGTTGCTTTTTTAATTTTTATTGACAATAAAGAGAATCCTATGATATTATGGAACAGAATGTTTTGCTTTATCTAAACCAAGAGAGGCACAAACGAACTACAATTTCTTTGTATTTGTAACTTACTACCAGACAATGCATCCCAGCACAAGAATGTTTGACCCCACACCATACCAGCTTATTAAACTTTCCTGTCAGGACACTGACAGGAAACCTTATATACAGGAAAACTAATAAACCTTAATGGCCCTGACCAGACCCACCTGGGCCTCCAGCCACACACCCTACCCATGGGTCCAGCAGCTTTATTTAAGCTTAACCCTGGTCCCTCAGCCCCTGCCTGAGCTTTGTTGCAGGACTACTGGTTTCCACATCAGGCGCAACTATGCCTGGCCACAGAGTCCCTTGATCTAGATTTCAACCTGTGGACTGACCTCCTAGGTTGATCTTAGCCTTGCCTTCTCACTATGGACCTGGCCAGTGATCATTGGTCCTAACCTTGGCCTATGCATTGACTTATTGGCTTGACCTTGGACCTGCCTCACCACCATGATATTGCCTTATGTTCTGGACTTTTGGTTGGACATGGCCACCATTTCTGGGTTGATCCTACTTGCCTTGCTCAGGTATTGTGGGACTGGGTCCTGGCTGGTGAGGCCCCTGCACTGCTGGCCGTGCAATTTCCCTCTGGGGTCCTAGCTTGCCTTCCCTTAGGGAGTAGCCCTACTCTTGATGCTCCCTGATAATTCTTGTTCCCAATCTGGGCTGACACAAAAGAATATAGTAGCTATAGATATATTTAAAATTAAGTCAATATACTTAAGGATGGTGGTGAGAAAGTCATTGGTAAATTGCAGCAGATTCTATTAGAGTATAAGTATATAAGAAAAACATGAAAACCAGAATCTACCTCTTTCCTATTTCAAAGAAAAATTATTCATTGCATGTCAGTAAGTGTTAAAAAGCACTACACTGGTATTGCTTGCAATCCTGTGCTCAAATTCATCACAACCCTCATGCTTTCTGACAGAAGCATTTTCAAAAAAGGACAAATTAAAACAGTGTAATAATTTGTATTATTTCAATGAACTGTTAAATACTTGTATCAAACTCAAACACTTATCAGAAAACTTCATTGTTCCAAATCAATATAAAAATGTAAATATTGAAACTTTTACCTGTATAGCCCCTGTCATTGGTCTTCCCATAGATGAAGTTAAAGTTGCCTTTGACTACAAAAATAAGTAAATTGTTTGAAACTAGAATTCACAAAGTATTAGAAGCCTGTAACGGCTTATGTACACTGAGTTTTAAGAGTTGATCTAACTCTCACATAAGTTCATACCAAAATTCCCATTTATGTTATTCATACACAATATACTGCCAGCGCCTGGCAGACTTAAAGATGTTGAACACTTCAGTTAGCACAAATTCACAATATTGTTTTTTATGTATTTGGATATTTCCACCAGACCTTTTAAAAAAAATTACACTGAAATTTATCTGAGGCTGCAGTATGTTCCATTATTAAATTATTTAAATTACTACCTTCAAATTGAACAAGTAATTTACACAAAATACTTCAGTAAGATTCTGAGTACAGCTGATGAGATTAACATAGGGGCAGATTTTAAGTCATACTTTCATGAAGATTTATTTTACAACAAATACAGATATACTTTGAAATTGCCAATGGATATCTTTCCATTAGCTGACATGCTGCATACTGTCCTTCTGTAGCAGTGTTAAAAAATGTAAAGAAATAAATGTGAAATATTTAGTAGTAAGTGCTAAAGGTTGCTACATACAATACAAACAGACAAAAATAAAGGGTTTCAGGCCATGAAAAAGTATTCCCCTAATTCCCACTTGGAGGCCTATGTTTTACTATTTTACCCACTATCCATCACACATTATGACTGTTTTTCATTTTTTCTGCTGAGGCTGAATCTACATTAACAGGGACTCTAGTGTAGGAGAAGCAAATCTGCAGAGTGAAACAGGTAGTACTGTGGACTGGACAATGCTTTGGAGGTTTCTAGCTCTACTAATGCAGATAAACATTTCAGTCTATTATCCTTAGGAAGTGCCTTTTGGTGCACTCCTTTAACAAGATAGCTTTTCCAGTCACAGCATGGTACTACACTAAACATCTGCAAACACAACTGCTAAGAAAAAGCAGTCTCAAAAGGAAGGAGCAGGTAACAGAAGGTTCAGAGTAAAGGTTGAATTTCAATGACTTATAATAGAATTTAGGTGTTCTTGAAATTGTTATCCAGCTAATTTGCGTAAGAGATCAAAGCAATGTAATCTCCCTTCTTTATTTGTCATAAAACTTACAGGAACTTTATATCTAAGAGCATCGTCTTTTCAAATTTGACTGAGACAAGCTAACAGGTTGAAAATTTATTGGGATAAGGGGACAGTGGATATATCACTAGTGCCTAACTTCTGTTTCCATAGCAAACCAGGTTAAAGCATTAATTATTTAAGAGTTACAATGGGTTAAGTATACCAAAGAATATAACCAACTTTTTCTGATTAAACTAGAGGTGATTTGAAAGCCGATATTTTTTAAGACTTAATTTCACCTTAACTTTCAGAAAACTTTCCCAAGCCCAAATAACAATCCATCCAGTTCCCCCTGCAAGAAAATCAGGTTAATACCTCGGAATCTACTGCCTTATGCAGTACAGAAGTTGATTTGCTGTATGGTTTGGGGGGGGAAAAAAAAAGAAAAAAGAAAAAAAAAAATCAGTATCCATGCCTTGACCAAGTGTGGAGTTGTTAAATTCATTAATTAAAATTAATGAATACATGTAGTTCACTGGAAGGAAATACTTAAGATAAAAAGAGCTCACTTTGTGCAACGGATTAAATGGTGAGTTTATTTTTTCGTAAATACCTCATTTTCATTAAGAATACAACAGAACAAAAACATACCCCAAATCCAGTAGCTAAAGGTCTTGAAGCTGATGTACCAGGAATTTTGGCTGTCACCTGGGTTGGAAAAAAAACAAAACCAACCAACCAAACCAACCCCCACCAATTAACAACCATATGTGTTAATTATCAGTCTTTCTATATAGTTTCTATAGTGAATTCATAGAAATAATGCTTCAATTGTTATAGAAAGGATTCTCATTGTAGAACCAGATTATTCTGGCAAAGAAGTAACATTAGACAGTTCCAGCTCTTCTTTAGACATATAGTATGTACTTCTAAAGTGCAGGTGCCAACTTTAATTTTCTTACTTTTATTTAGCTGTGACTTAATCATATCAGTTTTCAAAACTAAATATAATGTAAATTATATGGAGAAAAAAAAGATCAGAACAATAACACACGGTTTTCTAAATCCCACTGTCTAGTATGTATCTCAACCTTATAATTATATGTCAGAGCAAGTAATTCTATGTGTAGAGTATTAAACGAAGTCCTTTCAGAATGTATCATTTTGCTCTTTAACACGGTTTTATCTCATTTGATCAAACAAGAATACACATTTCCAACTGAAGTTCCTTGCTTGCTCTAGCTTAACTCCAGAACTTAATGGAAGTTGTGCTCTGCTAATTTTTTACTTACTTTTCATATAAATAACTAAAGTCTGTATCTTCATGTTAGTAGTAGGCAAAAAAAAGATAAAGAGATTCCCAAGATAAGTTTGTACCAGTGCCAAAATTAGAGCTAGGGCTCTAGAGAAAGTCTACACTATTGCAATATATTTTAAAAGGTACTTACAGGGGGTCTTCTACCATGACTTGTTCTTGCTGCCTGTTGAAAAGCTACATCATTTTCTAAATCCTAGAAAAGATAAAATAATCAACCCTTTTAAAACCACAGCACCCAAAGCTACAATTCCAGAACCTTATGACTACTGAAAGCAGATAGGTAAAAAAACAGTTCTTCCAAAAATACTTGACTTGAAGATAACTGAATGACAGGTTTTACTGACAATAAATAATGATTATATTATTTGGTCAATCTTTTTTGGTATTTTAGATTAGGAAATGTAAAAAGTCATTATTCTCTGAAAAATACACACTGAGGAAGCAGAGCTGTAGTGATAAAATATAACATGAAATTTTATTTCTGTCCAAAAGCTTACTACTAGCACTACTTCTAAATTTTAACATTAATGCCTGTCATGCCAATACATTAAGGTATCTCATGTCTCTGAGGTCATGCTGTAACTCCCATAAATTTGGCATTGGGATTTCACACAAGATGCCAGGTCTTGCAACACTGGCCCTGCTTTGAGCAGGGTAGTGGGTTTGGACCAAATGACCCCCCTGTTGTTCCAATTCCACTACACCAGCAGTTACCAGAAAGTGGTCTGCAGGGTTACTGTAAGTCATCCCAGATGCTCTACCAATTGCACAGCAACCTGCAGGACTCCACTCTACTGTAATCTCCTTCAGCTGCAGCAGTAAGAGATCAATGACCTGTTGACTAGTAAGTAGCCTCTTTTATCAGAAAACTTGCTGCTGCACACTGTCTGGGAAACACCACATTGAATGTGCCTGAATGTGAATATGGCCTTCAAATAACTAGGATTTTATACTTCATAAATTCTAACCATTAAAGCATATTAATCTGCTATGAGATGCATACAAGTATTTTGTTGGAATAGAAAACTGTAAAAAAAAAAACCCCTATTCAAAAAGATCCTGGTGAAACTCTATACATTTCTTGCTAAAGAAAATTTCACTTCAAAGCAGTAGTACACTTGCACATTACTGTACCCATGTTTTTATCTTGTACTTAGAAGTTAAAATACTATGTATGGGAAAGGTGGGAAACAGCAAATATTTTTACCTCTGTGTCAAATGTGGGATTATAATCATTGTAGCCAGAATAAAGATCATCTTCATCATCCTCAGGAGCCAGATGCACATTTTGCATCATTTTTCTGTGAAACATTTAACATGCCAAATATTATCTCAGTGATTTTATACAAATCTTTAAAAATGTTAAATATAAATAGCAATAAGGTTTACAAGTTCAAAAGAGCTCCAATTTCATTTTTTAATTGCTGCCTTTGAAATTAAAAATAAGCTATGATTAGTCATAAAAGCTAGGGTTCACCTATAAACAATATTAAATTGCACCATTTCATAGAATTAGATTTTGTTAGGTATTTATACCACTGTCATGAAAATTGTTTTAAAGATATTTATTGTTAAAAGTAAATGATCATAACAAGTAACTGTACTACTTTTAGAATGGTAGCTTTACATTCTCAGATAATTCACATTTAAGATAATTCTCTCATATTCTAAAGTTTGCCTTTTTTTATTAGGCCAAACCATAGTAGTCAGTCTAATGAAGGATATCTCTTCTAGCTTCAAGTCTTCCTTCTTTTACCCGTGTCCTTACATCAATACAGCCACAGCTATTCTCTATATGCAATACTCTTCATATAATCTTGCCATTTCAACTCAAGCAGTTTTTAAAAATTAGAATTAAAGATGCCTGGGTTCCAATGTCTTTCTTCACAAATACTTCAGTGTCTAATACAGCTGCATTCACCTTATGGTCCTTCCCTCACTGAGGACACTAAGGAGGTCTCTCTTTGCCTGGCTACCTATTTTCATAAAAATCTGAAGATAACATTTGATTTCAGCTATAATACGAAATACATGCAGTTTGCCAGGTAAGCCTTAGCCAGGACGAAGCGCTGCACACCCCACTGAGGGACGGTTCCTCTCCAGCAGGAGGATGTCCCCCACTGCTTCCCACTTGGCTGGGGCCTCCTCTAAGCCGTAGGCGGTGCCACCACGGCCCGAAGCCGAATCGCTCCTTCTTGCGGGTTTCCTCAGCCAGCGCCCGAAGCGGGGGGCGGCGGCGATACGCCCCGGGTAGAGCGCGGCAGGTCGGCGAGAGGCTCAGGGAACCAACGCGACGGTGTCACCGCCCCCCCACGTCGGCACGGCGCACACAGCCTGCTCTCCGGTCACCCGCGGCCCGCTCCCCCTGCCCCGAGTGCGGCGGAGACCGCCGGGCCCGGCCCGGGCCCCGTTGCTAAGGGGGACGCCGGCGGACGCGGTCCCCTAATGCACCGCGCCTGGTTGGTAAGAGGCGAGCGCGGAGCAGGGCGCAATCCGGGGCTGGTGCCGAGGATGCGCGCGGGCCCGGCGCATGCGCAGAGCGACCGCCGAAGCCTTTGCCCCCCTGTGGGCGTCGCCTGCTGTGACGGGACGGTCCCGCGGGAAATGGCGGCGCAAGAGCAGGCCGCGCAGGCGGAAGGGGCCTGCGCTGCTCGCAAAATTCATCCCATCGGCTGTCGGAGCTGTCGGCTCGCCCACCGCCCCTCCGCCTCCTGCCAGGATCGGCTTGGGCGTGCTTAGTCTTGGGGTTAAAAAAAGAAAGCCAACCCTCATCTCGTTTTTGCAAATTAAATGGCAAGAAAATTCTGTCCTCCAAAATGCATAACTGCAGGGAGGAACCCGCACAAATCCAAAAATCTTCATGACCATCTTTTAGATGGGAAACTACTGCTCTGAACTCTTCTGGACAGATTTTTCAAGTGGATTACTGTTGATCACTGAGCTAAATGCGAACTAAATTCGACTTTTCGCTTGTTCTAGGACTTACTCTGAATTGATCCTGCAAACATTTAAACATAGACTTAATTTCCTGAGTTAGGTTATGCATATTTCTAAGATGGGAGCCTTGTGTGCTAAGGAATAAAAGTTGTGTCATATGATGGACATAAAAACAAATTTTGTTTCCCCCTATGCTTTCCTCATCTTCTGGAAGAGGAACATGAAACTACTGTGAAGGATGGCAGACTCGTCAGACTGCCTACCTTTAGTCTATGGGATAAGGAAAACATAAATGGAAACAAGATCTGTTGTCTGCTAGACATTGCTTTGCTGTGTGCAAATAAAAGTCTGTGACATGGATAATATTTACCGACTTCAAAGGGAAAATTATTAGGATAAATGAGTTAGTGTTTCCGAAACATTAAATAGAGAGTAATTAAAATTCAGAATGGGGGGAATATTCTAGACTTCTCCATAAGGGGGAATTTAGGATTACAGGATCATAGAATAATTCAAGCTGGTAGGGACCTCAGGACATCTCTCCCATCCTTATCCTTAGTTTAAATTTCTTTGTGTCTCTTCCCAAGAGTAAAGCCAACCTGCTGTCATTTTATGGTGAAAATTGGTTTTTTATGCTATAGATTTGCTATCGTGAGAGAAAAGCAAATCTACTATGGTAAGGTAAATGGCTTCTTGCATAGCTGTCAAACCTTGCGCTTCAGCACATGTCCCATACCTGAGAGCACCTCATCACGGTGTGTGCCCTTAGCATGTTTCTCAAGCTCCAGACTATTGCTGGCCTGTGCCCTCTGCAGCATGGTAGGGCTCCACCGGCAGGCACGGCTCTCGGTCAGCATCCGGCACCTCCAAGCAGAGACCTCATCACAGTCACTGCTCACTCTCAGGGTGCTCAGCCACACCATTTCTCAGCTGAGAAATCTGCTCTCAAAACTGAAAAGCTCAATAAAAAAAGTTGGTAAAGCTTCCCATCTGCCATAGTCTCTGAAACAAAATAAAAAATTAAAGACCCTAATATCTTAGAAAAAGATGATTCCTACTACCATTTTTACTACTTTCTCTTAGCTGGTATTTTGGAAACGCTGACAAGTGTCAGCTGGTTTGCCCACAGCAAATCATTACACTCCGGGGAAAGTTTCCCATGCCTAAACGGGAAACAGAATAGAGCAGGGATCTCTGAACATGCCTACAGTATTTTTGAGAGAGAAAATATTTTACGAGACCAATTGTAACCTACCCCTACTGCCTTATGCTAATGGCATAAGAAAGCTGCAAAGACAATACACAGTGCACAGTCAGTCAGAACACCCTTTTTATGGTTAGGGTTTGTGAGCACTATGCAATGTCACAGCTTTCTGCTGCTCACCTTCTTTCAGCCTCAAAGTCCTTTCTGAAGAGATAAGGCACAGAGGATATGAGTGAAAGGTCTTTCTACTCTGGCTCCCAACAAGAGAAACAAAGATAACATAAAGAAGTATTAAGACATTATCACTTCTTGCATTAACCTGTTCACGTTCCATGCGTGAACCACTTTCACAAAGAATCTTCAGACTTGAGACCTTTGGACATGAGAATCCTTATACCTGAAGTTTCTGGAATACAAGTATTTTGCAGAATAACAGACTTGAGGTGGGAAAAATTTTCAGGTGAGTTACTTGCCACAAATTATGAACTTCAGCATAAAAAAAAATATACACATTTCTAGCCCCTCTTTTCTGCCTGTGACTCCTCATATATAATTGAGCCTATGCTTTTTAGATTTTTCTAATTGTCCCCAGACACATTCATATGTACCTGAGCAGCAGGTACATTCTGTGGCAAGAGCCCTAGCTCTGCTACCCAGCTTGTCCGTATCGGGGACCTGGGCATACTGGTGCCCAGCATATTCTGATGTTTCAGCCCAATTATCTAGGGCAGTGGAAAGAAGGCACCGTGATAAGGAGGCAGTGCATCTATCTTGTAAATGAAACGGTGCCGAGGCACCACTGGAATCTGACCATGTTCGTATTATCAAACTTTCGTATCCTCCAAAATTGGATGTATACGTTCAAACCAGCTATTGGAAGCAGTCTCTGGCCTGTATGGTCCGTGACCATACTGGGAATTGTTTGGGAGAATGATAACTAGCTAACACTATAACAGGCTATTTTAACCCCAGAGACAGTCAACTCCAGCGCCTGGTCCAGCCCCTGGAAATGCTGTATGTTGCCCACACTGCCAGAGCATGCACAAGGGGTCAGGAGCTTGGGAACACTCCCTGGCCCAGCTCCTTAGGCCTCTCAGTCCAGCTACTACTTCTGACATCCTCACAACATGAGAGTCTCAACAGACTTTATTTATGTTTCTAAAAGCTGTGTCAATCTACAATTATTTTTTTTCTGGTGCTATGAAGTATAAATAGACTTTAACGCATGAAGATTTAACACAAACCCCAAAAATCTCAGGATCCTTTGTGGCAACACGGGACCTTACTCGTGGGTTGTGATTATAAGACATCTTCTTACAAGATCATGCTACAGGGAGAAACCCATATGATGTAATTGTCTTTACTGGTTTTGGCTAAATCCAGAGGGCAACCTGGAATGTGAAGCTGCCAAAAAAAATGTAGTAAATTTAGTATACAGCCCAAGCAACGTTGTATGCTGTGAATTCCTGATCATTTTAAATTGGATTAAGCCAGCACTGTCACTAAATGAAGTTGTCCCATTCTTTTCCCACTTTCTGATTTTCATTCCTGCCCCAGATCAGTCTTCTGACTGGCATCGAGTTAGATGCTTGTGCAGCTGAAGCAAACTGCAGATCTGATCAGGTTTTTGTTCAGTTACCTTTCAAGACATCAAGTACCTGATCCAGTAAATTCAGTGAAAACTTACGGCAGATTAAGGAGACCATGAAGCTATACTCTTAAACAGGATGAATTTCTCTGCCTTTCAATACATGGTGTATATGTCTTTTTGCAGCGGTAACATTGCAAATAAGGACTCAAACTGTCCCAGGATCTGCTAACTCAGGTTCACGGGTTACTGGCCACCGTCTGCCTGTTATAATCACCCGTTACACGTTAGCGTGTACCTTACCCTTGCTCTGGCAGTTTAACTGTTCGTCTGATCAGCCACTAACGAGTGTTTTTAGAAAATGGTCTGCATTGAAAAAGCAATTCTCCCATTATAATCTTTAAAAAGTAATTTTCTAGCATTGAATTCTGGACTGACTAGGTGTTCAGAATTTTCTGCTGTCATGCGGAGACCCTTCAGCTAGCTCGACTGCCACAAACAGTGAAGCTGCATTTAACTACTCCTCTGGGAACTAATGGATCTTGTCAGCATACCTCTAAAAATTACTGAAGGGAAGGAAAATACGGAATGCGTTTAAAATTAAAGCCTTTCTAATACATAACCTTTCAAAATATTTTTTTTAGTTGAAAATTTAAGATTTGAATGGTAATTGAAGTTAATGGTAACTACATTTATTTTAAAGACAATTAAAAATTAAAGTCTCAGATCAAGCTCTTCCTATACTTGAAAATCCAAACTCAGCTGTTTAGTATTTTGCTGACTGGTCTATGTTACAGCCTTGATACTCTGGGCTCACTTATCTCACAAACAGATACATATTGCATGTTACTTTCCTCCGTTATCAAGTGTATGAACAGTCAGGGTGTTAAAATCTTTATATATTAGCTCATTATTTCTGTGCTGTTAAAAACACACCTCTATAGCACTTTTTAACATAAAGTTCTTCCAGTTAATGTTTCCTAACATAGAAACAATAAGTTAAAGAAGCCTTTTGTCTCTTGCAGGATATTTAAAAATCAGTTGTATATTTGTGATCTCTGAGTTGGTGTGCATAAACATATATAAATTATGTTAAGAGAATTCAAGTTAGAAAATAAAGTTTGTAGAGCTACTCTTGACACAATGATAAGTACAAGGATCAGAATGTTTTCAGGGTTAGGTTCTTCATGAGGAATTAATTAGGTAAAAATATTTTATAGGTTAATATTGAAAGTTCTTAAAAGCTATTTCAGAACAATTCTAAAAGCGGAAAATATACAGTATAGTTCTGCTCTAAACATCAGTTTACTATATAGTCTGTATTTAGTAAAGCAAGTAAATAAATCAATATACGCACAATTTGAAAACAAAGTGGAAGAACCTCATTATGAATAATACATATGTTTTGAATAATGTATATATTGTAGTTTTGGTTTAAAAGACATTTGCAACAGGAAAATTATCTTGTTAACAGGTATTTTTACTATTAAAGGATATAATTCCATCTAGTTTTGCTGAATCATGTTTTTGTAATATCTATTTTACTACTATTTACTTTCTGATTCCTGCAGATAGCTTCTTTAAGAATCAGCATTTTAGCAATATTGGTAGTATTTGCATCAGACCATTTGCACTGTGAAAGACCACCCAAATTAACTGCACGAACTACTAGCAATAATTAAAATTATAGTTTTAATTGTAGCATAATTTTAAAATAATCACTAGTTATAATTACAGTATGCAAACCATTAGTTAGAACTCTACACAATAGGAATAAAGTTATTAAGTTAAAGCTATCATTTTAAGGCATTATGTTTTCTGAACCATTAGGATCAGTACTACATAGTAGCAATGTACCATAGTCCATTACAAAAGAAATGTACTTTCTGGTTGCTCTGGTGAGCAAGTAATGTATTAAACCGATCTAATACTTAACAGATGTGAACTATGTTTCTGTTTTCATCCCATGCCAAAAGCTCAGGCTAGGACACTGTATTTTAGAAGCGTGCAATTCCTTTATTTTCTGCAAGGGGGAACTCACACCTCCTTCATATTCCACCTCCCTAAGGCTCACAGTTAATTCTAGTAATTTCCCCCTGTTTATTACACAACTCTTTTATACCGTCCTGCTCCTCCCTTGCAGTAAACCCACCTCCTCTCCGCAACCAGTAGCAGGTTTCAGCTCCTCACGTGGGGCAGCAGTGGAGCATGCTCAATAGAGAGAGACTAAAAACATGGAGGGATCAACTCTGCAGCTCCCAACACAAGTCAAGTCTGCTCCTACTGCTGTTGGACTTAGAAGAAAGCATATATATGCCGGTGAGTGCATATTTGCTCCACTTGGGCCTCTCCTGCTGCCAGTACAAGCCCTACTTTCCATTCCCTAATGGAGCCCAGGACCTTTCACCATATTATTGGTTATAGGTTTTTGATGTTTCTGGGCTTAGGGTACCTTCTGTCCTTCCCAGGTGAATTGCAGAAGAGGGAGGAGAATCACTGTCGCTTATTCATGGAGGCTGCAAGTACTGGGCCTAAAAATTCTTACGCTATTACACAAAAACGAAACTTTGCTTTTTTTTTTAAATCATATTTTCCTCCCTTGACTTACAATTCTTTATATTTTCCTTTCTTCTTGCAAACTTCTTTCTTTCTCCACTGTTGATCTATTCAGTTTGGACTCATCAATGTGTCTGGTCACCACAAACAGTGGGAAATATGGCTGCTGTCATACCTTAATCAAATAACTAATGCAGAGCTATGTGGCTTTGTCACTAATATATGGATGATAATAATGTAGTTCAGATTTCATTGCCACAGACCTCTTGTTTTGTTCACCAACAGAAGTTACAAGTCTCTGTAATCGCTATTCTCACAACGGTGATTAGCTCTCAACCCCCTGTAGTAACACCTCCTGAACAGTTTAACTGAGCTTTTAATTCTGCTGAATCCATTTGTCTATCTGTAATGGCTTTTGTCTCTAATAGTCTATTACTTAAGACAACTTAAGGTATAAATACACATCTCAGGAGGTCAAAGAATATTAAAATAACTGCTGAGTACTTCCAAATGGGAGTGATGGTGAACTTGTTCTGAAAACCATGTTTCCAAAGCCCAGGAGACATTAGTTTTATGTTCTGCAAACATAATTTTTTTTTTCTTTCAAGTAAAAACTTGAGTTCACAAAGTAAGTATACATTGATTGCTTCAGTTACGCTTTGGCTAGACTAAGGTCTTTGTGTTTGTAACGTACCATGTCATGCCATTTTGAATTAGTCTTCGAAGGAGCAAAATTGGTACTTGCTAAAATCATAAAAAAATGCTTTCTGTGCCAGCCTACACAAGCTATGAGCAGCAGAACTGGCATGGCATCCTGCACCCTTCTGTCCCACTTCCTTAAATCTTCCTGTGGCCCAGTTATGGCCACTTTGCTCCACCTACATTTCCCAGCTACTGGCAGGTCTGCGGTTATATGGGTGGTGTTAAGGTCTGGAAGCCAAGGAGATACTAGTTTGGTTTTACACCTGTTGTCCATTGAGTGGTCTTTGTGAAACCTTTAGGAATTTATACTTTCGAGATCTCTGTCTCCTTGTTGAATGTGGTTGGAATTAGCAAAGTGCTAGTGCTGGGGATGGATGTACAAAGTGATTATGTAGGTATTTTTATTTTTTTCTTGGAAACTAGAAGTAATGATAGCCAAACAAAGGTTCACTGAACTTCATCAGTAATTAGGAAACATTTATTCTGGGAACAAATGTATTAGTTTTCAACTTTATTTTTTTCAGAAAGCCAGAAACACAAGAAAACTTGCGAGTATTTCTCAGCTATATTAAGAGTACAGTAATACAATATTTGGTAACAATTTAAAATGTTAATTTTTTTCTCTTTTCAGGAATATCCAGCATGATTACAGAGCAATATGCAGATGAGTAGGAACTACACAGAATTAGAAAAAATGAATAATGCAACATGCCAACAGGAACAGTAGATATTGTAGAGCAGCTTAAAGAATTATGTTGACATTGTAACGTCATATTTTTTGCACAATTTTAAAGTCTTTGTATAAAAACCAAGGACAGCAAAAATATATTTTTAATTCAGAATTCAAGAAGAAAGTATTTTTAAGAATAATAAGGCCTTGCTTAATGTGAAAGAAGTATGGAATTAGTTTCAAATTTGAACTTTACTTTGGAATTAATTTGTGCCCTTGTCAAAAAATAGAGAGCAGTGGCGTTTGATGTGTTCTAGTACTGTCTCTGGCCAAAGTGTGATGGGGTCTTTGTGTCCTCAAAGGTGGCTGTAAATCCCAAGGCCCAGACTCTCACTGGTGTTTCAGTTTCACTGGGAGCTCCCCTGGGGGTACCTGAACACCTTTGATTATGTGGCCATAGGGGTCTGCCCTTTTTAACGGCAGGGTAAAACCTTGGCCTTTAACCAAACCTTGGCCTCATCCCACCCCAAAGGGGGTATGACAGGCAGGCCTCCGTCCTGGCAAAGGCTGACCGCCTGCCCCTCGTCCTGTGGGTGACCACCTTCGCCTGCTACCTCTTGGTGCAGCTTGAGGGTGAACATGAGGGCCCTGCCTGCCCACGGGGGCCAAAGCAGTGCTGTCAGCACATCGAGTTCGTGGGGAAGACGGTGCCGATCCTGTGAGAGAAGGTATCATGGCTGTGCCCCCCGCGGCCTGTGGAGGATCGGGAGGGGAAGGAGGCGAGCTGGGACTCGGCCCAGGTGAGAACCGCCGGTAAGTGAGCGGGGACGGGGAGACCTCTCCGTGCCCGTGGAGGTATGGGGGAGGGCACCGGGAGCCTACGGGCCACGGGAGCCGCTCTCACCCGGCCAGGGGCGGCCGCTCCCCGCGCCGCCTCTGGGCGGGCTCTTTCCTCGTCGGGGAAGCGAAGGCCGCCGGGCGGCTCGAGGAGCGGCCGCTGAGGGGCGCGGCGCGGAGCCAATCGGAGCCCTCATAGCAGGAGCCAATGGGGGCGGCCGTGACATGGCGGGAGCCGTGGGTGGGGGGCGGGTGCGCATTAAGGTAGAGGTGGCACCAGCGGCGCGGTGCCGGCCCCTCATCCCGCATCTCCCGATCCCGGCCCCCGCAGGCATGGAGCCCTCGCAGGTTGCGATCATCGGCAGGTAAAGGCTCTCTCGCGGGTAGGTGCAGCGTCCCGGGGAGGAGGTGCCGGCCCGGCTCGGCCCCCGGGGGCTCTGGGAGCAGATGCCCGGGGACGCGTGAAGGGGCTCGGGCGCCGTCTCGGCGAGGTCCGGCCTGCGGGGAGGTGGGTTTGCTGCCTCAGCGTGGCAGGTGAGGCGCTGCCTCAGCTGTCCCTGCCGTTGCAGGCGTCAGATGCCGCAGCGAGGTGCTAATTCGGGGCAGTCGGTGGGTTTCGGTGTGTGGAGTCTGCGCTGGGGAGAGCAGAGCTGGGGCAGGGGAACAAGGCGAGGTAGGTCTGGCCAGCTGTGGGTTAGTGCTGCTGCTGGAATTCAGGAACCTGGGGGGGAATGCACCTGTTTGGCTCATTAGAAAGAGTGTTTTTGCTTAAGTCCCTGACAGCTCTGTGCTACTTTAAAAAAAACAACCCAAAACAAACAACAAACAAACATCCACAGCATCTCTACTCGAAGTAAGTTGTCCTTTAGGTCTGAAAGACTGCTGCCCTTTTTCATTGCAATGTTTTGTGTGTGTGCAAGAGGAGTGGAGAAATCTGAGCACAGCTTTAAGATCCTGTTTGTCAACTATGTCAAGAAACTCCTAAGTTTCTCTCGGGCACTCCTACAGTAATACTTATTTGCCGCAAGATACAGCGGTATTGCTGACTTGTGTGGGAATGCACTGTTTCATCCTCTTCTTGAGCTAAAACTGAAGTTCTCTATTTGAACAATAATCTGGTGGGGAGAGGAGAAAACCTGCCAGACAGTAACAGCCCCCTACTCACTGCTGCAATTCTGTGCTAAAAGCGTGGGCTGCAACAAACTTAGCAGTGAGGCCGCTTGAGGTCTCGGGACATGTGTTTCGGTGCTGTCATGTGATGGTGACAAAGCTGGCTCATACCGGTGGCGCTCGGGGAGCTTTTATTCGCCGTAGGTGTTAAAGGGTCGGGAGAGCTGGACTTATTTTGTACGCTCTGTAGTTCAAAAGAAAAATAAACCCCACAATCCTAAAAACCTGTATCGAAATAAAAGAAAAAAAATTTTTGGTCAAACAATTTAAGGAAACAATTTAAAAGTGCAATTTGAAGAGGTGATGGTAACTTATAAAGATACTGGTAGCTCAGATATGCTTGTTTAAGTGATCTGAATGCTTTTATTTTAGAAATACTTGTCACCCAGGAGCCTACAGTAGCTAACAAACCTTGACCCATACCTTACCTTTGTCATAACTGTGCTTGTTCTGTAGTTTGCCTGAGAACTTCTGAGGTCTGGGCTTAGTACAGTGAAGTTGTGTGTGTGTTTTTTGTTTTAAATGGTAAGTTTTGAGTGAGAACTTACTGTCCGCTTAACAACACTAGATGCAAAGTTTCACTCTTTTTTTTTTTTTTTTTTTTGTCCCAGTGGTTTCCACTGACTCCTGCTGTTTCCTGAAGCTTCCTGTTTTGTTCCTTTTTTTTTTTTATATTTAAACCAAAGGCTGTTTTTTCTTCCTCCTTTTCTCATCTGCCCTGTTGCTTTATCTCTGACTCTTACTCTCCTTTTAAGCCTTTATTAATGCCCTAGTGGCCTTGCATTTTCCAGTGGCCAGAGGTTGCTTAAGTTTAATGCTAAAAATAATGATCTTGGAAATGACAGGAAATGCATTTAATTATCAAAACCCCCACTCTAACAGTCATGGGTATGGAGTTCTGCTCTTGTTTTTGTGAAGGAGTTGGGTTTTTTTTGTGATCTTGGGTTATTTAAGCTTACTACACTGTTCCTCAGTGCTTCTGGTTGAAAAGACTGATGCTTGCTATAAATCTAATTAAATTAAAACCTGCATTGCTTTAAGAGACATAATAAAATTGTCAGTTACTGCAAATTTCCTCTATGTATTTCTCAGTAATGTGACTTCACCAAAAGATGTAGGCAGACTGTTCCTGCACGCCTCTAACATGGTAGGGTGCTTCATCTAAAAATAAGGGTAGCGCTAGAGGTTCATAGGTGGAAAAGCAGTACCAAACCCGTAGTTTGTTCTTTTTGTGGTTTGTGTCTTTTTGGGTTTTTTTCTTCCCCCTTTCCACATGCTTATGGTACTTCCTGAATTGTAGAGGACCCATGACTTTCGTAGCTGGGCCTGAGGTTTTCTGATCATCTCTGAAGTAGGATCCTGAACTCTTGGACCAATGGGCTGGTGTCTGTCTTTAAAACTCATCTGTTCAGTTCATAGTCCAAAATTTAAAAAAAACCCCAAAACCCTCTTTAATTTAATTCCATGCACGAACTCCAGGTTAAGATTGCAGCTGACAAAACTGCTGATACTTGAGACCAGTGTCCCAAAGTAGTAGTTCCTACTGTTTTGAATTCTGCTGTTCTTTTTCTGTTTTGTCTTTTTCTTCCTCATTATCTTTCTTCCAGGTCTCAGAGAAGCTGCTACACAGCTAGCAAAGGATATTTCTCTGTTAGAGAGAGATTTGTTTCTTACCAATATGTAACCAATCTTTTAATCAAATTTTGAAGAGTCCAAGCTCTGTTTTCCTTCTTGCAGTGCTTGTCAGACCCCCTTCCCCAAAATAAATGCTGCTTTATTAATTGGCTGATACTTATTTTCTTTTCAGTGGACTCATTGGTCGCAGCTGGGCCATGGTGTTTGCTGCTGGAGGCTTCAAAGTGAAACTTTATGATATTGCACAACAACAGCTAACAAGTGCACTGGAAAACATTCGGTAGGTCACCTGACTTGAAATGACTGGGATTGTAATGAAACTGGGATTTCTGTAATTATGAATGAACAGCCACATCTTACTATTTAAGGGAACATAGGTTTTAAGCTTGGAAGAAGGCTTTAACTTAGAAGTACAGGTCTTGTTAAGATCAGAACTATGCTCCCAAATATCTCAATGACACTTCTGAAGAGCACTTTAATTCTTAAGTAGTGATTTCAGAGCTTAAGTTTAGATACAAATTCTTGAAATGATGTTTACCATGATTAGGTTATCTATAGGCTAAGCTGAAAACGAACGTAAGAGTTTTTGCATAGAAAGACAACAAAGACTTTCAAAATGGAAGTAGGTTAATATGGATCACTGAGGAGCCCTGCTACAATTATTAGTATTTTATAACTAGAATTTTTTTAAATTCTTAAACTAGTATTTTTCTGAGTCCTAGAAGAACAGATTCTTAGTTCCACTAACGATGCAACTACTGATCAGTTATAGTAGAGGCTGGGAAGCATCTTTAGAAGAAGCAAATTTGAGAGCATGAACACAAGAACGATCGCACTGGTTCAGACTAGCAATCCTCCAGCCCTTTACTCTGTTGCCCCATGGCACTACGACTAAAGCCACATGCTTTTGGTACACGACAGAGCTACAAGTTCAAGTCCTGCCTGTCTGCTCCCCTCCCCCAACCTTCAGTGCCTAGAAGTTGCTTATGTATTCAGTAACTCTAACTAGATTTCTTCCAATTATTTCTCTAACCTTCCCTTGAACCTGTGTAAATCCTTTTGTGGCCTCCTTGCCAAAGGACTTTGTGTTCTGCAGGTTTACTGCTTACTGTGTGAAGAGCTATTCCCTTTTGTTTGTTTTCAACCTGGTTCCTCAGTTGCATTGTTTGGCCCCTAGTTCTTATGTTAGAAGGGACAGTGGCTGGTTGGTTCTATTCACCCTCTTCTTGCTGGACCTGAAATACAGCTTTTTAAATGCACGCTCTCTCTAAGGCATATATAGAGTGATTCTGTGCACAATCTTATGTTGCTGTATCACCATTTCATTCTAAAGTTCAGGTTTCTTCATGGTCAGCATCAACCTAAATGCGTCAGCCCTCCCTTCAATGATGCCTTGGAGTGAAATGTGTCAGCTGGTATGGGGACTAAGCTGCACCTAAAAAAGGGTTGTGGTGTGTTGCATCCTGATTGCTTTCTGTAACAAGGCTTACAGCAAGGAGGAGTGACTTCAGGAGCCCCTTGTAGGTCAGTTTAGCTGTTGGAGTTTAGAAGTTAAACAGTATGTGATATCTAGTGAGACTTGCTAAACAAGGCTTGATAATGAAAGAGGGGGAAAATCTATCTCCTACAATTTCTTTTTTTTTTTTTCTTTCCCCAAACCTCTCTTTCCAGATAGGCGCTAGTCAGACCAAGCATCTCTGTTGCTACACCGAGATGACAAACACCTTTGTTTTTTTGCAGAATTGCTGTCATAGCGGTAGCCATGATGAGATTCTAGATTATTGCAGAGGGGGCAGTTTTGCAGTCTACGTTACTAAAGACAGCACTTGCCCCTAATTTTTTCTTTTTCTAATAGCGAAATGAGGACTTTAGCCTTCCGAGGTTTTCGGCTTGGAAAAGTGAAGCGTAAAATGTCATGTGTAATAGGGTAGAGTGCTATTTGGGTGTGTCTGTACTGTCTTATGCCTGCATGTGCTGTCCCATAGGAGTTCAAGGCAGGTTTTGCCTTTTACATAAGGTGTTCTTAACTCAACTTATAATTAACTTGTGTATCTTGGCTGTTGTAGCATCCTAGTTAAAAAGCCTAGTTTCAGGACAACGTAGTTTTTGTGACAAGAATACAAGCTGTGCAGTTTCTTCAACCAGTATTTTAATGATTGTATCTGTCAAAATATGGTCAAACTTGAACTCCTCTGCACTGATTTCACAGCACACAACCTGCACTAAATCTCTTTGAGTTACTGATATGATACTTGTGTGAGAGCTAGAGCTTGAGTAGGTAATGAGGGCTCACAGGAGAGAGCAACTGACAAAGCCAGTTGGTGGCTACTTCTCTGGACTTGCTGGGATTTGCCTTCCTTTTTCTCTCCAAATAGGTAGGGCTTCTAGGGAAGTTTTTAGGCTTAGGGTTTTTGTGGGGTTTTTTGTTTTAATACTGAAAAATATTTGTTCCACTGTAGTCTGCAGTCCATGAACTTTTAGTGTATGGAGGTACTCTACATATTAAGGAGAAACTGGAGTGGACTGTTTGTAGTTTCCCTCTTCTAAACAAAAAAAAAAGTGGGATTTGAGTAGTAAACAACATTCACTTCTAAAAGGAGATGATACTCCTTTGACAGAAATGATACTTAAGTATTTATTAACTGTTTTATGTGACGGACTTTTAGTACATTGACTTGTAACTCATTGTTCTGAATTTATATAAAGGGCATCTCAGGGTTCATTAACCTAATGAATTCAATTCTCACACAACAGTAGGTGGGCAGCAGGGGTGTGTAGTCCTGCAAGAGGACTGGAATGAGTCTGGGGTGGACCTACAATGACCATGAGAGCCTGCATGTATCTGTATGGAAAATCTGAAATGTACTCTAAATTTATTCAAAACACTTGGTTATGGGTAAAAAATAAGATTAAAATGTGGAATTTGAATCTACTGAAACAAGTGGAAATACATATCATGTTGCCACAATATCAGTAGACCAGATACAGAAAGAAAAGGAGAGTGTGTTTACTAAGGCCTAACATGGTGTGATGGATTTACTACCTACCTACCTGTTGCCAGACATGTGGCAGTCAGTGCCCTGACACACAAAACGATCTCACATTGGATTGAACTGGGTGTACCAGTGGCATTATTAACCAGCGTCTGCTCTAATGGAACAACCTTTTGTTCTGCTGAAGAAACAAACTAATTAACATCTTTATGCCACACTTGACCTACTGAATACATGCTGTAGTAACCTGCCTTGGAAGATGTAACTTTTCATATCTAGTATGCTTTCTTCTGAGTCAGTGTGATTCTGATTTGAATACAAGATTGATAAACTTTAAAGTAATGAGAATTGGAAAAACAAGTAGTACCCTATTCCTGAAAGTAATCCTAAAACACATGATGCAGAAATGCTCTAGTGCATGCCCCCCTGTCGTGGTTTAACCTCAGTCGGCAACTGAGCACCACACAGCTGCTCGCTCACTCTCCTCCCCTGCCCCAGTGGGAGAGAATCAGAAGAGTAAAAGTGAGAAAACTCGTGGGTTGAGATAAAAACAGTTTAATAATTGAAATAAAATAACATACTACTACTACTAATAGTAGTAGTAATAATAATAAGAATAATAATATAAGAAGAAGAATACACAAAGCAAGTGATGCACAATGCAATTGCTCACCACCTGCTGACTGATGCCCAGCCAGTCCCTGAGCAGCGGCCCCCCCCAGCCAGCTTTCCCCCAGTTTATATTCTGAGCATGACATCACATGGTATGGAATATCCCTTTGGCCAGTTTGGGTCAGCTGTCCTGGCTGTGCCCCTCCCAGCTTCTTGTGCACCTCCAGCCTTCTCAGTAGAGCATGGGAAGCTGAAAAGTCCTTGACTTAGTATAAACACTACCTAGCAACAACTAAAACATCACTGTGTTATCAACATTATTCTCATACTAAATCCAAAACACAGTGTTATACCAGCTACTAGGAAGAAAATTAACTCTATCCCAGCTGAAACCAGGACACCCCCGAAAAACCTTTACGATTCTTGTAATACGTAAACTTTTTTCAAATAGTTACTGTGCTACTGTTCTAAACATAATTATGCTACTGATAAAGACTGATTAATTACAGTGGAAATGCTGTATTTTTTTCCCCCCATGTAACTGGTTCATGTTTTGTGTAGAACAGTTTTTGCATGTATAATGAAAGACTATTGCAAGGAGAAAAAGTTTAGATGACTTTGAAGAGGACACTAAAGCTTGGATATTTGCGCGTGCATTCTGTGATTTCTTTCTAGAAGTAGATGCTGGTTAAATATGGTATTTACTTAGATACAAAACTCTATCTCCTGCAGGACACAGGAGCAGGTAACTGTTTTTAATACATAAAAACCAAAGTTATATGCATAAAGGCTATAGCAACTTCAGAAAAAAAATCGTAGAAGATCTCAGGAAGTAGTCTGTGATAAAATGTAAAGACAAGATTATTTTTAAAACTGCATTATTATATTCAACTGCACTAAACAATAAATTTATACTAGAATCTCTTTTCTATCTTCTGATCCTTCCTTTCTTCTCTTAGCCCAAGTAGAAAATTTTTCTGGGACAAATTGAAGTTGACTTTGTGAAGTGGTAGTTGTATCTAGGGATATGGGCATATAAAATTACTATTGCTTCTTTTATTGCATAGATACAAGTGAAATGCAATAGTAGTATCAAAGCATGAAAATATTTGGTTGGAAGGGAAGCAACTTTGACCCTCTCTTTATTAAATTGGGACCCTCTCCCTTAGATTTAAATTAATTTAAATTAATTAATTAAAATGAAATTATTAGTGGGTTCCGTTCTTCCAGAACGGACTTCTACAGAACTCTGCCTTCTGAAAGCTGATATACGGTGCTAAGGTTGCGTGGTACTGAATCTAAACTCAAAAGTGAGGCTGTTCAGTAAGAATTACTTGTATGTCAGCTTTATCTGACTATATATTGCTCTTCTGCATGGTTCAGAGATGTTAGGCCTTTGAAGAGTTGGAGCCAAGCAGTCTTGAGATCAGAATATCACACTTCCTCTCTTCATTAAGTATTAATTTAACCATAAACTTTATTGGACTTGAGCAAAGTGCAATATTGCACTAAGCAACCTTAACTTTTTCTGTGCTGTAGGACCACAATTGCTATGAAAAAGAAACAAGATGCAGGGGCTAGGAAAAAAGTAGTAGCATTGCTCTGACCACCCCTGGCCAAGTGGAGAGAAGTACCTTAAGAGTTCTGTACTGTTGTGAATGGGGATCTGGAACTTGTAATGAAGTGCCCCATGTGTGGCAGGCTGCAAGGCCAAGGAAGTAAACCATATCTATGCCAATGACTTCGTTATAGCCAGAGTTTTAAAAGACTTTCCCCCGCTGTAACTCAAGCTCATCATCTTTCTCATTCCAGGAGGAGACTAGTCTCTAGAAAAGACATTTAAATGTACATTACTTCTTGCTGTCTGGTGCCCTCTTATGCTTTGTTTTTATAAAAAGGGAAATGGATTACTGGATTGGTTTTGTAGCATGAGGAGTACACTAATACAGGCTTCGCTCTCTTTTCCTAGCTCATGGCATGTTCTATGGCTGCGTGGTTAGATGCTTTTCCCAGGCTGGCTTCCTCTTCCAGTCTCTGGTCTGTATTGCTGTATTGTATTTGTATCAAGGGCAAAATGCACCTTGGCTTAGGTCTTCCTTGATAGTTTTATATATCTCCTTTGGGGGGACACCTTCTAAGTAGACAATTCTTATCAAAGTATATTTTGATCTTGAGTGCCTGACACGGGCACATGAAGCTTGTGCTAAATCATAGGCTTGATTCTACCTTTCAATTTTATCCACACACACCCCCCACCCCCGCCCCGAAAAGTGTAATTAACTAGCTAGCGAAAATTGCTTCATTTGCAGAACTGACTAGAGAATGTGTTAATAGGCTTTGGAAGGGGATAGATTCTGTCTTTGCAAAGGTTCTGCCTGGCCATTCTGTAGTCGAAAACACCTCCAAAGGGAAATATCTTCTCACCTCGTTCCTGTGTGGCAGCCAGTCCCTTGGGCAGCTAGAACATATGATTTAAATAAGACCAATTTTTTGCAGTTACAAAGGCTGTGTTTTGAGAATGGTTACAGTGTTGACATTTGCCTGGTATGCAGAAGTAACAGGTTGTCCAAAAAGCTGGTGAAATCTCCATCCCTGAAAGCTTTCAAGGCTTGGCTACACCAAACCAAGGCTAACCTCATCTTGTATTAGCAATAGTTCTGCTGCAGGTGCAAGCTGGACTGGAGACTTCCCAGGGCCCCTTTCAGCCAGTGTATCTGCGACTGTGTGGGAGGCCCAGGTTTCAGGCTGGGTCTGCATGGTCAGAAGCAGGGATGTGAACTGTGGGTCTGTATTGTAGGTAGGCCAACTTTGGTTTTGGTGAGAATTTCCATCTTGAACCTAAACTTAAAACAAACAAAATATTAAGAACCACAGAAAATGCTTCCTAGCAGGAATGTTTCCCATCATAAACTTGTCAGTTCTGGTGCCAAAAGAATCTTGACAAACCTAACGAGTGAACTTATTTAGCTCACTAGATCTGGAGACAGCATTGGAATTGATCTTCTAAGGGTCAGAAGTGACTTGTAATGAGTTGCAGACCCTGCTCAGACTCAGCAATATTGGCGACTCTGCATTTACCATGGAAAAACATAATGACTGTAACTGCATTTTCCTGTTACAAAAATCTTTGCTCTCATTGCAGCATCTAGTTTGTGTAATGCCAGTATAGGCATCCTGAGAGTGCTATGGCTGGAAAACAGTTGGTGTGTGTGATAACTTTGATTGGCTTTTGTGCATCGCCATGCTCTTAAGCTATGTCCCAGCTCTTCTGTAGTCCTTTGCTTTGTGCCTCTTCAAAACTGTGTCAAAGGCAGATGTGTAACTGTCCCTTCTTAATATACTGCCATTGCTACGGATGAAGTGCATTTGACAGCGCTGGATCTCTCTTGTCTGGACAGAAACATACATACTTTTGTGGTCCAGCTTGTACTGCTGTTTCAAGAAGATGTAATGTGTAATAACTTTTCCATGGTGGTGTGTTGTGTGCTTACCTTTAGTCTGGGGAAAGCAGGAAGACCGAAGGTGATTGTTAATGCATTCATATGGCCAATTACAACTCAGTATTAGTCACTTACTGTTCGGCTGTTGCATGTGTGGACAGCGAGCTGGTCCCAGTGTCAGGGGCTTTCAGTTGCCTACTTGGTCTGTGTGTCTCAGGGTAGGTATATGGGGCTGGTGATGGTTTGGTTTTGGGGTTTTTTTTTGCCATGCCAACTACCCTCTCATTTATCAGGCAGCACTAGATAGCAGTCTGGTGCCATGACTGGTTAATGGTGGTTGGATGAACTTGTGAAGAATAATATTGGTGGTGTCTTTTCTTCTCGCCCTTCTCTTTGCTGGTTTGGACAGTAAGTTTGTGATTAAGTGGTCTTTAATCTTGCAAGTATTTGCTTGTTGCAACAATGTGTGCTGAATAGTGTGACTGCCCAATAGTAGCTGTGGGTAAAGGTGAGGCAATGGGGTGTGAACAAGGTGTGTTAAGTATTAGCATCACTTGCAAGGTCCTTCTGTAAAAACTTTTAGAATAGGATTTGTAACCATGAGCATCCCAGGCAGTTTATGTGATCGGGAGTGTTGTTATAGATTGGGTGCCTTATCTTGAAGCAAATACTGGCTCAGTTCCCAGAGTAGTGTTGACATGGGCAGTCAGGTACAACAGTAAAACTCTGGAGGTAGAAGTGTGGGCTGTAAAAGGAAGTAGTATTTTCTTATGGATGTGAAGTCTTCATTCTTCAAAGACCTTACAGGTATTAGTCTAACTCTTCAAACTGTGCATGTGATACAATTGCAAAGCGAAGTCCTGTGGTGTGTTCCATGGACATGGCTGCAATGACGTCAGTCTGTGGTCATCCTCAGGGATGATCGCCCTGAAGTCTAGGCTGCTTTGAATAAAAAGTCCTCCAGTAGAGGTCAGTGGTGCACTGCTGTATGTACAAACCGGTCTGATTTGTGCCTTAATGTATGATAAATATCAGGGGAAGCTCTCTTCCTTTGCCACAAAATTGTGGACAATCTGATACTCCAGGAGCATATAAAGAGGGTTTAGCATTTGGAAGATTTAAAATTAATTTGTGGAACAAAACAGCCAGAATGTCACTAAATACGTTGGGGGGGGAAGGGGGGGCAAAAAAAATTTTCCTGGGAGGGAAGGCCAAAATTAAAGAATTCAAGTAATGCACAAATTGTATCTTATATTCCATGCTTTAAATAACTATACTAATTTAAATAAATGGCTAGCATGAAGATTGGTGATGTTAACAGGAAGATTTTTGTTTAGGAGGAAAAATGAGTCCAGCCTTAAGTTCCAAAGTATGAAGATGGTGGTTTTGCAGGTTAATTAAGAAATGGTGTTCTTGGTGCACAGTGTAGTGTGTAATGGCTTATGACAGAGAAGCAGAAATGATAGGATGGTCATCACTGGCAGACAAGGAAAGGTATGGAACAGGAGACAGGTGCTGCATACTTATGTAAAAATTTGTGGAAGAAAAATAAAAGTCAGATTTCTTAGTCTGTCACTCTAGCCTTTTTGAATCCCTCAGTTACCAATCATGGCGTGGAGTTTCAGAGGACCAGGGAGGATGAGACTAGTGTCATATTGCACAGAAAGTGAACAAGAATTTCACCCTCTTCGTCAAAGAAAGAAATAATTCTGTTGTGGTCTCTTCAAACTTAAATTTTAGTTTTGTTTTTTAAAAGCAATATACAGCCTATGAGCAAGAGGAAGATGCTGGATTTAGGCAAGTGTACCTGGGAAATGAACTTCTGATGAATGGATAGTTAAGACATTTTGAATTAGAGGAAACGGCTTCAAGTTGTGCCAGGGGAGGTTTAGATTGGATATTACGAAAAATTTCTTCACCAAAAGGGTTGTCAAGCATTGGAACAGGCTGCCCAGGGAAGTGGTTGAGTCGCCATCCTTGGAGGTATTTAAAAGATGTGTGGATGTGGTGCTTAGGGACATGGTTTAATGGTGGACTTGGCAGTGTTAGGTTTATGGTTGGTCTCGATCTTAACGGTCTTTTCCCACCTAAACGATTCTATGATTGGTTCCTTACCATCTCGCCTCACAAGGTGTGAAGGAGTCAGATTGGGTACTCGAGGTGCACCTGTTTCTTTACAGACGAAACACTGGCACTTTTAGTGTGCTGGAAGCCTTAAGTCTTGGATGGAACGCCTGCCTAGCAAGCTGTGGTGTACCCTGGCAACTTGGAAAATGGAGCTGAAGCTTCCTGTTTCCTGTTCTTTACCACGCAGATTGCTCAAAGGCAGAAGTCTGTGCTTTCCAGCCATCCATTTGCTGTGTTGTTAAGAAACCAAATGGGGAACTCATCCAGAAACTTGATGGATTTCCTGCTTACTTCTGTGATGCTGCCTGGAGGGGTGTGTGTTTGGGCACTTTTTTCCTCTTTTTTCCTTGTTGTTTTTTTTTTTTTTTTTCTTTCTTGAAGTGCTTTTAAACAAACCTTACCAGAAAAGAATTTCTGACTAGTTTAGCTTTGGGTAGGAAAGGTCTGGGGTTTTGAGCCTAGATCTATATTTGAGAAAAGAGGCAGAAAGCTATTATTGGAACTCTTTTCATCAGTTTTGGACTGCATAAACTGGTAGGAATACTAATTCTGGCACCAAGTCTAAGGGACTCCACGGAAGCAAACAGGACAGACCTGAGCAGTGTCTAAAAAGCGTATGACTCTTGGCTTTGTTTTCCAGCTAAGAATGAATTGAACCTTTTCAAAGCTCTTGTCCAATGTAAACAGAATGCAATGCCTAGCTGTTTACCCAGGCGTGCTCTGCCTAAGAGTCAAAAATCATTGTCTGTGTATGATCAGCTCTGACAAAAATAAAGAGGAAGTGTTAGAACTTGCAGTACAGAAATTATCTGGAGTTAATTGCTGAAGCAGTTCATTGAAGAGGAGAAAGTTAACGCTTGCAGGAGTTAGCACTGTGTGTGCACATGCATGTGGATTTTTCTTGGTTTTGTTCTTCCCAATTCGAAATATGGGTGCATATTCTGGTTTAGACAGCGCACTGTCACCTTTACCAGCTTCAGAGCCTCTGTTGACATCTTACCTACTCCCAAGTTATTGGAAGTCCTTTGATTTAATGTACAAAGTCCACAGTGATCTGAAGGTATTTGTTTCTTCTGACTGTTATGCTAAACCAGGAGCAGAACTGCTCTATGCATTTTTTGGCTACTGCTAAGTGGCTACCGAGTGCTCCTTAACTTGATTTTTGGTGGGGTTACTCCCAGGATAAGGTATTACTGGTCTGGGTTGGTGCCAGAAAGATATCTTAGGAAGCTGTTTTGTTTGCTGGGAAATGAATGTTCTCTTTTCCACTACTTTGAGTGGAAGAAAGTAAGTAATGATAAGAGTGGTAAAGCCTATATTTGCTGTATTTTCTTGGACGCAACACAACTACATGGATGCTGAAGTAAAATTCTGATTCTTTGGAAGTTAATGGTGGATTTAGTGAGCCAGCTCAAGCTAAAGATCTGAGGGCCCAGTGAACCTCTGCTGAGGTTTGACTTGCTTCTGTGTAGTTAAGTAGGAACTGGATTGTCTTTAAATAAATCCCTGCAAACTTTCATCTTTGACTTCAGAATACTGTGATCTAAATGTCTCATTCTGAGCTATTTTCTTTGGGGAGAAATAGATACTTCCATCATAAGACAAGATGGATTGCATACTTCGATGCCTAAAAAAGATCAGACAAATGCACTTGAAACATTTAGTTCTCCCTTCTCTAAAAGAAAGCTGAAGGTGATTCTCAGATATGCATGTTGACAGGGTAGGTGAGATGAATCCCACTCATTTTGTTTAGGAAATCTGGAGGAGGAAGGTTAATATTTTTGTTTGATCTATGGACTCAATACTTGTTGACAGGAATGAGCTCTAAATAAAAGGATGGTTTGACAAAGTGAGAGTGCATTATCACATGTTGCTCAGCAGATGGCTTGGAAAGAGGAGAGAGAAAAAAGATAGAGGCAATGATCTACATCCCTCTCCCTTTTCAATTAATTTAAAATGCTGCTTGAAAAATATATACAACACCTCCTGCCACTTCATAAAGCAGCTGAGAGCTGAGGTCCAGTTGTTCCTGGTCTGGTTTATTTAGGGTTGCAGATGTAAAGGTGGCTGCAGCGGTGTCACTGGCAGGGGGTGAGGAAACACTGCCACAGGGTGTAAGTGCTGGAGCTGGACTGGAGGAGCGGTCTGGGGCTGACATCCCAGTCTAGTGGCTGGCTGCCTGCCCTGCTTTGTAAGGACTAAGGATGGTATCTGTCTCTGGCTGCTGTGGATTGTGACAAACATATGGGGTCCCATCTCCTCTGAGGTCTAAATAAAAAAATAAATCCAGTGTTACTGCCTGGATACATGGAGGGGCCTGGGCAGGTGTCTTAAGGACTGAGGTGTGGCTGGGAGTGGAGATTATTTGGGCCTGTATAAATAAGTTCTGCCCATTTAACATGTACTGACCCGTAAAGCCCCTAATGAAGACTGTCATGTGCCACAGTAACTTAGGAAACACATGATGATCACTGGTTATTTTTATATGCAGTTCTGTGATTTGTGAACTACAAAAATACACTAATTTTTTCCAGGCTGTACAGCTTCTCTGTTTGCTACAGCTTTTCCACCCTCCAACTGGGTGGCAAGTGCAATTTATTTATCACGTCAAAAGGCATCCAAAAAGAAGGCAAAGCTTCAGAACTAGATTGGTAGGGAGAAAAAAGGATTATTATTTTTTTGTTTCCTGATGCTAATCATTAGCTCAATTTCCTCCTGTCTTCAGGATGAGCAATTTTTGCTCGACAATAACCAAAGGCTCAGAGGAGTTCTGGCTTGAGGTAACTGACGGATTTAACTGTGATAATGGCTATATCAAATAGCTTTAGGTTGGTTGTGATCAGATAGTTTAATCCCACTTAATTTATGTGGAAATTGTTCCTCTAAGTGACTTTTAACAGTTTTGAAAATGGCTTGCTTGCTCTGGACTTTCAAGGGTTTCAAGGGTTTCAAACTGTAGAGACTTTTTCTGAGAAGGTGGATGTCTAGTCCCAGCAATGGTGTGTACTTGAACATTCATTTCAAGCTCTGGCCACTCAATTTAGTAACTACTTGAATTTTCTGACACTTGCTCTGTAGTCATTACCTATGTAGGGGTATGGGTTTTTTAGGAAGGACTCCTGGCTGTATGGAATTTATTTATTTATTTCTATACAGTTAAGCAGTGTTCCTGTAGCAAAGCTTCATAACAAAAGAACTGTTGTTTGTAAAACTAGATGAAGTATATTAAAGGGACCTCTCTTCCCATTAAATATGAATATAAAACCTCTTGCTGATCCTGCACCAGTGAAAACAGGTTTGAGGTGGTGACAAGCTTGCGTCTAGGAGTAGATCTTAGAGCTGTCCATGCTTGAAGAGAAAAAAAAAAAGATGTAAGATGGAGGGAGCAAAGAGAAATGACTGAAACTAACCTTTATATCTTTTGAGTATAAATATATGCAGTGGCATAGCAAATAGCGTAATACTACTGGGTTAAGAAGCTTTTTAAAAAATTTAATGGTGGCTTAACAATGATAAAGTACTTAAATGTGTATGTTGTTTCTGTCAGCAAACAAATGAAAGAGCTGGAAGAGTCGGGATTCCTGAAAGGAACTTTGAGTGCGGAGCAGCAGTTGGCTCTCATTAGCATCTGTACAGACCTGAAGGCAGCAGTAGAGGGTGCTACTTTCATTCAGGTAAGCAAAGATTTGACAACTCCTAGCAAACAGTTTAGAAAGATGATCAAGAGCTGTGCTGTGCTGTCAATGGGCAATGGAGAGTTCAACATCCTGACTGCATAAGCATGGTTGTGCTTGTTAAAATCAAAGTTCTTTCTAGCCTAGTATCTTGACATGGGAGATGATGCCTCTTTGCAGGATTTCCCTACTTGAGAGTGCTTGCAAGTTTCTTTTGGGTTATGTTGGAAGAGGCTGGTGGCTGGCTAAGCCAAGAGACAATTGCTGACCTCCATGTGTAACAAAGACTGTACATATTTAGAAAGATGAATGTGGGGGGGTGGGGGGCAGGAGATTCTTGGGGGAGAGATTATCTCTTAGGGAACACCACACATTCTAGTGCTGGGACTAAAACGTGTTTCTTCCTCTCCAGGTACCTTGGGAAGGCAGGGGAGTATGGCTATGCCCAGGGGTGACTTCTGTTCTGGCTGTGGGGGAGCACTGTAGCCAAAAGCAGCTATATGACAGAGTGTTAGAGTATTAAAAACACAGTTGATATATAGGGCTGGAATCTGTGCTGCAAAGTGAAGTTGGGATGGGGAACAAGCTGTATTACTGAACCTCTCCTGAGTTTAATCTGCAAATTTATTTTCTAGTCATTCAGTCCTGTAAAGTCCTTCCACAAATGTTTGTGGTTGTAATGATGACGACCGACTTAATTTTATGAGCTAACTTTCAGGTCATTTATGAATGGATATAACAAAGGGCACAGATATCTGTGAAACAGCACTCGTCAGCATCTTCCACTGAGTAAGAACTGACTGTTCTTCCTACTGTCTGCTTACTGTCTCTTTGCCAGTTCATGAAAGGACCTTTTGTATCACATGACCAGTTAACTTCCTTGAAAGCTTTTATTATTTTTTTTGTTGCAAGGCTTCTGGGCATTCACGCCAGCTGCATCAGCTACATGGCTCCTGTGCCTGTGCTTTCTGCTTCCTTTAGAGAATTGTACTAGGTCTGTGAATCAGGACTTCCCTCTGAGAAAGTTGCTTTGATTCTTCCCCATTTATCTAATACTTGTTCAGTGCTACCCTTTTCTCTTAACTCGCTTGATAGAGACATAAGGCTTACAGGCTTACTGTTGAGATCTTTCCTGAAGTTCCCTTAAAAGTTGCATCATGCTTGTCACTCGTCTGCTCTTTGGTACCAAAATAGTGTACATTCAGTTTTGTTTCAAGTGAGCAGTTGTATATCACTGTTACTGTGTTGGGTATTCAAACCATATCAAAACATGTCCTAGTACCTTGGTTCTGGTTCCCCTCGCCTCTGTTCTATGACTTGAGACAGACCCTGGGAGTCCTCAAGACTAAGGCTTCAGTTTCCTTCAAGGATTAGAAGGTGAAACAGAACAGTTGCAAAGAAATCACTGTTCTGTATGCCTTTTCCAGATGATCATCCTTCTGTACTCTGATCATCTCTTAGTCCTATGCATTCTTCTTCTCCGTGCATTTTGAAGAAAGAAGGGAAATTTTTTTTAATTATTCCTCTTGTAAATTGCAGGGGGGGGTGGTGGTGGTGTCTGCTTTGCTTTGTCTTATTTTGACAGATTAACAATCCTACATGGCCATGTTCATTTGGGTGCTGTCTCAACTTTGTGAAGGCTGCCTTCTTGTTTCTAGTAGACTCTTCTAGTTCTGCCTGTTTTCACTTGCTCTTTCAAGTGTTTCTTACTACCTGGTGTGTCCATATGGTGTCTTTACTTTCTCCGTATGCTACCTATAAGGATCTGATCCTTCTTACTGCCAACTTTGCATCTCCTTAGTATCCTCACTTTTATTTTAGTATCCTCTTTTGAAGCTAAGCATGGCTGTGATGGAGTTCTGGGCTCTTGTTGCTCCTACAGAGTTGTTGAATCTTAGTATGCTATTGTTCCTGTTAGAGAGGCTCTTCAGCAGTGAGATTTTTTTTTTTTTTTTTGAACAAGGTCCTGCATGCTACTTCAAATTAAATCAGGGGCTGCATCATCCATCCCTTGCACCATCAGCTGATCTATGAAACAAGCATCGGGCAAATGTTGCAGAATCAAAGTAATTTTGAGTTGGAAGGGACCCATGGAAATCATCTGGCCCAACCTGCTGTGGGACCAACTTATATCAGCTTGCTCAGGATTTGTGCATTTGAGTTTTGAATATCTCGTAAGGATAACTGCTTCTGGTCTCTTTGCGTAACCTGTTAGAACATTTGATCACTCTCATTGTTAAACTTCTTTCCTAATATCTAATTGGAATTTCCCTTCTTGCAACTCTAGTCTTACCCCTCGTCCTGCCACCATGGACCTCTGAGAAGAATCTGGCTTCTCTGTGTGTTCCCTTCAGGTAGTTGAAGACAGCAGTGCTGTGTTGATAGTCTCTGAATAGCAACAATCTACCTGGGGTAACTCAAGCTTTCCGGTACTATTTTATGTTCCCTTAGCCCTTTTGATGTCTCTTAACATGTAGTCATTAAGCATATAAATAAATAAATAAATAAATAATGAAGTAGCTGCAGTATGCCTGTGGGTAACAAATCATATGTGTGAAACACTGTTGGCGGTATTCATATCAGCTCATCCGTTTCAAACCATAGCATCAGATTTTGGTTTGATACAAAGTGTTAACAAATACACAGTGTAATTGGGAAAACTATTTGAACTAATCTTTAATTTGCTCTTGGAAGGGGGGTGGAATAGATAATAAAAGAATCTTAATTCTAGGCTCACAGCCTTATCACAGCCTTATTCCAGCAATGAACAGACTACTTTCTGGCTGAACTGTATTAAACTTCAGAAACATTGCCTAGTGCAGCTTTGAACCTGGAAGGACAAAATGGACTAATTGTAAATTATGAGTGCAAGTGTTCTGACATTTAGTTCCTTAAAAAATAAAACATCAGTTGCATTAATGTTATTTGAATATAGAGGATTCTATTTTCTTGCTTAAAGATATAACCTACTGATTAACTTGTTAAGACTTCCATGAGAACTACATTTCTTTATCCTAGATTTCAGTTAGTTAAATCTTAACTTCTTTTCAAATTTGGTGTTTGTAGAGTAAGTCCACTTCAAGCTTTAAAAATTTCCTTGATGTTTGCACTCCTTGAATGAATTCTGCAGACAGTTGCCTTCTATGTCATTTTAATGGGACATAACTTAAAACAAATGGGATGAAGTAGTAAAAAGTGGAACTTCTTAAATGACATTAGTGAAGATATAAAAGTGAAAAAGATGCAAGAAATAATCAGGACTGAGTAAGAAGAAAATTCATAACAATAATGTCATTAACCTTTAAAAACAAGGTATGCCTTGATGCATATTTTATATATTCCCTCTCCTGAGCATTTTTATGAAGTAACTTGTCTTGATTAGTGTGCTTTGTATCAACTTCAGGAGGAAATCGGTCTGTTTTTTTGCTCTAAAACTGAATATTCACCCAGTTTCACTTCTCAGAGCTTTTCTATGCTGCTTAGAGTAAGTGCATAATCTATAGCATTTAGGTGAATGTGCACTGCAAACTTCTTGCATCACTAAAAGCTTTAATTCTGAAATAATTTTTCCATTAGCTGAAAACTCCATGGAGACAAATTAATGGATACATTTGTACTATAATGTCCCTGGCATGGGACTATCATGGGTGAGGTAAATGTTTCTTAATATTGTGCTCTTAACTTTCCTGCATAAATATATGATGACTTTTGTCTTTTGTCCTTATGTGACTATTGGATACTGAACTTATTAGTATTCCTTTCACTATTAAAAACAGATTTGAGTGGATGTGTGTCTAGTTCCTAAATAATATAAGCTGAATAGAAATCAGTGCAGCACTTGTATAATCTCTTACCACAATGCTAGTAAAATGAAAATATATCTTTTTAAATGCTTCGCTTTGGCATAATTTACTAACAGAATAATAAAATTTACTAGCTCTTGGAGGAGGATAAGATAACTATTGGTAAGATCTTACTCTTGACACTTGAGCTACTGTGTACACTGGTGAGTTGTGAGGCCTGGCTGGGCTGGCTGAAGCCAGGCATGGAGGGTGGCTGCGAGGTGATCTCTAAACCCATCAGTCTTGCTGTGACATGGGACAAAGCAGAGTGGCAAGGGGATCAAATTATGCTTGTAACTTATACCTCGTGGTCTGAGGTATTTATCCTTTTTCATTTTAAAGGAACTCTGTCTAAAAGCCTTAGAACAGTATCTTTATTTTTTTCCCCCCTCTAAAAAGAGAGGGTGTGCCCCCCCCATTACACCTGCAAACTCTTTTGAACCAGTGATAACAACACTAATGGATCTTCAGCCTGGTCTCTTAGATCTTGCTGGCTCTTTTATCTCTCCCAGTTAGACATATTTAGAAAAAACAGTGTTACCAGCTTAAAAACAGCTTTCAAAAAGCCTGGTGGTGCCTCAGAATGGGAAACCAGCATTGACCTGGGAGCCTTGACAGTAGGTGTCTCATGTCACAAAAATTTGTCTTTAATTGTCTGGTACCAGTTTCTGCCACTAGCTTTTGTTTTACTTTCCTGATGGCTTTCAAGAACCCTTTTACTTCTGCAGATGAGGGAACATCTGCAGACAGCAATGGGTGAAGATGTCTTCAGCTGCCCTGAGCTCGTAGGATAGACGACCATCCTGGTTTGGAAGCTGTGTTGATGATGTACCTCTGTAAATACAAAGCTGCTGGAAGGCACAGTGTGCAAGCATTGCAGTAACATGGCTTCTTCTGGACTGGTCACTGGTCAGTTCTGAGCACTGGACAGACAAACATGGGTCCGTTTGCTCTCAGCTGGGTAAATATAACCTTAGGTCTGGTTTTACCCTACTTATCTTAACTTCTAGTGCCTCAGGTCAGTGTTTATGTTTTGGCTTCTGAGGGAGCTGATTTTAAGCATGTGACCTGACCAGTCATCTTTGTAGAGGTTTTGAGAAAACTCTTTTCCTGATTTTAGGGTTTGAAACAGTCTGATCTCAAAGACTTGCTGTAAAATACTTTATCAAGTGTTTTGAGTTGAACTGAAAGACAATGTTTGGGTAAACAGCTTGCCAGTGTCACTGCTGTGGTGCTGCTGCTGAATGGACTTTTGTCCTTTCAAACTTTCTAACATTCACTCCCCATCTATCCTGTGCATTTAACAACTGGTGTTGTCTACCATTACAGACTTGAATATAGTTTTGGTCCCCGTTACAGGAGGTAGTCATTGCCTTAACTGTCATCCTGCCAAGCAGTTAATCTTGCTCTTCAGGTTCTCTTTCAGTGCTCCCTGGTCTCCTTTCTAGGGCTGTATTGTATTTCCATGGCCTTTCCCAGATCGCTTCCCCTGTTTTTCAGGGTGGATGGGATCACAGTAAAGAAAACAGAGATCTGATCTTTTGAGAAAGGACGTGGGGAGGAGAATGTCAATCAACCTGTTTGAGATCTTACTGCCCTTCCCAAAGGGAACAAAAAGGATCTTCATCTCTTCTGTAGTAGCCTGATCAGCTTGTCTGTCTGTCTTTTGAAAGTTTTGTAGGACACGTGAACATCATGGGAAAAGATGGATCTCTTCGTGGCATGATACTGACACTAGATGAAGCAAAACTTGCCTTAGTTTATTGTATGTGTTTTAAATAAAAACAAAAGAAAAAACCCCACACAATCCCCCCAAACCCTTCCCAAATCTGCAAGTTTGACTCTGATTTTAGAAACTGTAGTTCTGAAAACCTGTTTTGTATTTTGTCCTAAAGGTTGAACAGACATTTGGAGCTCAGTCATTTATTCTGAGCAGTATAAAACGGCAGTAACTTGATATTTTTATTGCTCCAGTTCCTTAACAGGGTATGTTTCTGAACTGTAGGAAAGTACAAAATGTTTCCATCTAAATGCTGGATTTCACCTCATCAAAGTGTTATTTACTTGTAACAGTATCATGTGGTAGACAGTCTTTCATGTCACTCGAAGTAGTGATTTAAGAAGCATCAGATTTCACACCGGTATGAGCTCATAAATTCAAGACAACTAAGAAGTTATCACTTCTTTAGGGCTATAACTCACTTCAAATCTAAATTAATTTTTTTTTTTAAATTAGATTAGCCTGAAAGTACTGGTGTTTTAACTGATGCTTTTACAACTGCTCCGTAATAAACTTATTAATCTACTGTCCTTTAGTTGATGGTTTTGAATTCTATTAAAGGTTTTCTGATTATGAACTTAACACTGTTCTAAAAGCCAGGCACTTGTAGATCTGCTGTAAGACACTTTTTATAACTTCATTTTGAATGGAAATTGAAACAAGTTCAAGCCCTATGAATCAGAGTTAAACTTGTGCAGGGGTTTCCCCCCACTCTAGTCCTCTGCTCCTCAGCAGAACAGTGTATGAGAGGACCCCACCTTTATCAGAAGATTCACCTTTACCTTTGCTGCCCTACCAACTACAGAGTTATCTGAAATCAGGCTGGATGGGACTTCAGAGGTTACTTAGTCCAACCCCTGCCCTAAGGCAGGATCAGTCATACCTAGACAACTGTCTGTCAAAAATGGGTTAACCTGTTCTTAAAATCCCCATGTGATGTGATTCCTTCTCCTCCCGTGTTAAGCATTTTACTTCAGTGCATACCTACCCCGTAGGAAGTCTGTAACTGATGCCCCAGAATATGAGCATACGTGACCATGCCTTTCTATTTAATTTCTATTTTTTTATAGTTGTGTTAAATGGTGATAATGTGGCCCCGTCATTAACAAATTGCCAGTATGCTTTTCAGTTAAAGGACCTGCTGTCCTTATTCTGCTTTCTTACCCTTGGCTTACAGGATACCAGTTCTTGTTCAGGTTCAAAATAAAGTCTTGGTTGCCACGGTTGTGTGGCTTGTTTTGGGCTACCTAGAGTTGTTTTACATCTAAGGAGTCTTTTTGTTGCTAAACATATTTTTGTTAATGATCTGGTATTTGGACATGTGCTTGAAACCATCTTGGAGAAAGTTGTGTACCCAGGTATGTGGAATGAATATCTGCAGGGGGAAAAGGGGCAAACATCCTGATGAGCTTCTGTTCCCTTGTACGTATCCCATATGGCTTGGGTTCCTGCAACACCTCCAAGGGTTTCAGGATCAGTCCCACTTAACCTCACTTCCTGGCTGTGGTGCACAGCCAGGTTGCTCCCCCTGCTTTCCCTGTGACCCTAGCTGCTGGGGACTCAAGTTCTAGTCATGCTCTAACATAATCATGTCAATTAGCGGTTTCTATGCTGTTGGTTGTTTTTGTGGTTTTTTTGTGGTTTGTTTTTTTTTGGTTTGTTTTGTTTTTTTTAATCTTCCTCATTTTTAACTGATCAAAATGCTGATACCACACTGAAAGGTATGCAGTAGCCTGGGGACTCCTTCAGTAACAGCTGTGTGTACGTCTCATGCTTCTGTGCTGTATCCCAAACCTGTACAGTGGTGGGCAAGAGTGTGTGTCTCCTGCCCAGCTGCTGTCCCTGCCTTTACCCTCAGATGAGGGTAATAACACTTTCTAAAAGGAGACTGAAGTAAATATGTTTTCCCCCCACCATCTTTGCAGTTTGAAATGATGCATTTTTATTTGGCACCTTGTCTTAATTAATATCCTGGTATACTGGTATAGCCACGTCTTTAAAGTGTCTCAGAACAAGCATCTAAAACTACTTTGCCATTTTGGGGGGGAGCATGATGGAAAAGTCCAAAATACTTTCAGTCAAGTATTTGCATTTGAAATATGTAATAATTTTGAATTTTGTGAAATTACCAAACCTGTTTGACACATGAAAGATTTTAGATAATTGAGCTAAATCGTAATGGTTAACAATAATATTGGAAGCAAAATTGATATTCTGATGTAATAATTTGTTCTGATATTTAAAAAAACCATTTTATTTCTCTGCTTGTTTCACTAGCTGAACTCCCAAACTCTTCAGTCAAAATGTCACTTTTTTTTAATTGCAAGTGGTATAGTTCCCCAGGTTCACATGCGTGACTCTTGTTTACTGAGTAGAATGCACATCAGTGTCTGACATGGAATACAAAAGAAATAAGCTCCAGTTTCCTTAATAGAAGGTGCATCTTCAGTCTTAAACCCTGCAGGAGAAGACCAAACTAGCACGTCAATACAAAAGGCTAAATAGAAATAATAATAATTAGCACTGAAATACTAATGATAGTAGTGAGCGTTTTAAACACTATTTTGCTTAAAATACAATTTGACTTTGATATGGATTCTATAAAATGGTGATAATGACAGAAACACAGCAGTCCATATGCATCTGCAAGTGGAGCAAATAGATACAGTCTTGCTTTGATAACTTCAGTAACCTCAGCTTTGCCAGTAGTATTGGGGGGAACAGAATTGGTTGTAAAATTGCAGGGTTTAATTTGCAGAGAGATTCTTTTAGCATATGTATTTTTTTCTTTCTGAAGTCAACTAGGTTTTTACAAGAAACTTTTTCATTATTATTTAGATGTGGTAAAATTATATGGAATAGTTGTATTTGACTGTACAGTCGCTAGCTATAGTAATAGTGCTTTGAAGTCTGTTTCATTTAACTAAATTTCCAAGCCTCCTTTTCAGGTATTTTTAATGTCTGTCTTTATTCAGATAGCCTGAATGCTGTTTAAAATCCGCAGGTCCCTGCTTTATGTAGGTTTATGTTAATCAGGCTTTGTTTTAGAAATATGACATTCTAAAGTGACTTGGTAGATTGAAAGGAAAACAATTATGCCTGAAGTCTTTTCTGGGAAGTTCTTTTTCTAGTGAATTATAACTATAGAAGATAATGAAAGTATTTGTATAAATGGATTAGGCACCAAAACTTTCAGAAAAGCTGCTTTTCCGATATTCGGAACTCTGTCTCTTAGTCCTGTGAAGATCTTCATATTCCCACAAAAAGCTGGACATAATCTGTTTCCTGTCGCAGAAGTGCTGACAGTCTGGGTCCAGCTTGTGAGATAGTTAGCTGCTCTGAAAGCTGCTGCTACGTCTTCATTCTATGAGAGGAGAGGATTGCTCTCACTTGACTGTGGGAACTGTTCTACAGAAGTACCTCAAAATTGTCAGCTAAACTGCAGCATTGAAAAGCTGAGACCACTTAAAATGCTGTAAATTACATGTGTATGAATAGAGGAACAGAGCCAGGGTTTGGCACGTTTGGAGGTCCTCACAACTGCAGAAGATGAAGAGCATCCTTGTAGCAGTCAAAGTGGTTAAGGCTTCTAAACAGTTTACCTGCTACTTGAAGCCCTCTTGAATTTACTTGGGAAGAGGGGAGTCACAGAACTCTTGAAAAGGGATGCCAGAGGGATGGGATGCCATCCAGAGGGACCTGGACAAGCTTGAGAAGTGGGCCCGTGTGAACCTCGTGAGGTTTAACAAGGCCAAGGGCAAGGTCCTGCACCTCGGTCAGGGCAACCCCCAGTATCAATACAGGCTGGGGGATGAAGGGATTGAGAGCAGCCCTGCCGAGAAGGACTTGGGGGTACTGGTGGATGAAAAGCTGCACATGAGCCAACAATGTGCACTCGCAGCCCAGAAGGCCAATCGTATCCTGGGCTGCATCCAAAGAAGCGTGGCCAGCAGGTCGAGGGAGGGGATTCTGCCCCTCTCCTCTGCTCTGGTGAGACCCCACCTGGAGCACTGCGTCCAGCTCTGGAGCCCTCAGCATAAGAAAGACACGGACCTGTTGGAGCGGGTCCAGAGGAGGGCCACCAAAATGATCAGGGGGATGGAAGACCTCTCCTATGAAGAAAGGCTGAGAGAGTTGGGGTTGTTCAGCCTAGAGAAGAGAAGGCTTTGGAGAGACCTTCTTGCAGCCTCTCAGTACTTAAAGGGGGCTTGTAAAAAAGATGGTGGCAAACTTTTTGGCAGGGCCTGTTGCGACCGGACAAGGGGGAATGGCTTTAAACTAAAGGGGGGTAGATTTAGACTAGATAGAAGGAAGAAATTTTTGACGCTGAGGGTGGTGAAACACTGGCACAGGTTGCCCAGAGAGGTGGTAGATGCCCCGTCCCTGGCAACATTCCAGGTCAGGTTGGACGGGGCTCTGAGCAACCTGCTCTAGTTGAAGATGTCCCTGCCCACAGCAGGGGGTTTGGACTAGATGACCTTTAGAGATCCCTTCCAACCCAAACTATTCTATGATTCTGTGAAAGTAACTTTATACCTCAGTTGTGGTTAGGGCAAGGCTACAGGGCACTCTTGCTGTAGCAGCTGCAGCGTGGCAGTGAAGTACAGCTTCTGGGAGGGTTAGGTGGTGCAAGATGAAGGTAGGAGAGGAATAGCTGCCTAGGGTATTTATTACATGCTGTGAGCTAGCACACACAGAGCTCCGCCTTGGTTTGAATGAGGAGCCAGTTGAGAGTTTATGGGTCAGGATTAACAGGACCACCAATGTGGAAGACATTGTGGTAGATGTCTGCTACAGACCACCTGATCAGGAAGAAAAGGCTTTCTTCAGACAACTGGAAGAAGCCTCATGTTTGCAGGCCCTTGTCTTCATGGCTAGGGCTTCAACCACATCAATATCTGCTGGAGGGACAGCACAGGAGAGCACAAACAATTCAGGAGGATTCTGGAATGTATTCACGGTAACTTCCTGACACAGGTGGTTGAGGAGCAGAAGAGGGGACATGCTGTGCTGGACCTCATACTTAGAAACAAGGAAGAACTGGTTGGAGATGTGAAGGTCAGGGGGAAGCTTTGGCTACAGTGACCATGAGATGGTGGAGTTGAGGATCCTGGGAGGAGAAGCAAGACAAAAGGTGGGATCACAGCCCTGGACTTCAGGGCAGACAACTTTGGCCTGTTCAGGCCAAAATCTGCTTGGAAGAGTCCCATGGCATGGGATACAGTCCTGGAATGAAGAGTGCTGTAGGAGAGTTCAAGATTGATCCATCTTCACTTGCAGGAATTTACATTATCATAAATCTTCATATTAATGCCAGGGAAGAAATGTTTTCTTGGTTATGTTTTGAATATGCAGCAGCCAGAATCTAGTCAGGAGGTGAGAACTCATCATTGTGCAGCTGTGGCTTTCAAACTTCTTTATTCAGCAGTTCCTTATGCTTGGTGACTATGATCAGACTCCATACTTGCTATTGAGAGGGCTTGATGCTGCTCCCTGTGACAGCATCTGGAGATGCTGTCACAGAAAGTGGCTTGCTTGTTGCTGAATAGTTGCTAATCTTTGACCTTTTCTATGCCAGTTTAAATCTTTGACTTTCATCTTATGCTGCTTGCTTGGTATAGGACAATACCACTTATTTTAGGACCATACCACTGTGTTGCAGTGCTTTACTTCAGGCCATGCTTTGTTTCTTTCATCTCCCAATGCTAATAAATCCACCGCCTTGGCAGCTATTCCCGTTGCTAGTGTAAGGAGAAGATATTCTGCAAGATACAGTGTTTTGGGGACTGTTTTCCTAGAAGGTAGTACAGGTGAGTTGCTATCTTGGCATATCTGAGAATGGATAGAAAGAACCTGGGTAGATGCCAGCATTTAAATATAGGTAAATGAAGTTGCGCGCTTAGATGAGCATGGACGTGTATGGGAGCACAGATGGTGGAGAGCATGGTAGGAAGGGCGTGTACAAAAACACAAAGACGCTGGATTTAACCAGATAAAACTCCCTAGCTTTCCATGTACTGGCATTCAGGGGGTTGTGTCATAGAATCATAGAATGGTTTGGGTTGGAAGGGACCTTTAAAGGTCATCTAGTCCAACACCCCCTGCAATAAGCAGGGACACCTTCAACTAGATCAGGTTGCTCAGAGCCCCGTCCAACCTGACCTGGAATGTTTCAAGGGATGGGGTTGCATATGAGTGCAACTTTTAATTAGGGGCAACTAGACCTCAATCACCTTGTCTGGATATCAGCGTTGTCTGCTGGGGAGAGAGTCTAGTATGTGTTTATCTTTGTGTAGTTCTCTAAGAGTTCACAGGCTGGTCAAGTAGCTGCTGTGTGTTCTCTGAACACGTATTTGAGTAGTGTAATGCCTATTACCTTTAAGCCTTTAATTCAATACAACTCTTCCAGGAGGTGGGTTTTAAAAGTTAACTGTCAAGTTCTGATCAGGCTGTTAAAAAAGATGTCTAATAAAGTTTAAATTGGAAGTCAGATTAGTACCAACCTTGTTCAGGTGCTCAGGCCTTGGAATAAAGGCGTACTGTTCACTGCAAACAAGAAGTGTTACCTTCTCTACAAAAAGGGCACAGAAATATACAATGTCACTTAAAACGCGTAGAGGTGTATGCAGACCTTTTTGCACTGATTCTTTGAGAGAGACTGTGGTAGCTTTAAAACCGTATGTTATCTGCTCACTGTTTGATCTTCTCTTTCTCAGGGTAAACAGAATAGCATCAGACCTCTCCAGGCTCCATAACTGACAGCAAGTGAGATTCCTGTTTAATGGATTGTTTACAGCTTAATTTTCCCCCTGTTCTTCAGGGAATTGGTGTCTCTGAGAAAATAATTGCATGCTTGATGAGGACAGAAACTTTATTGCAGTGGTCCAATAATCTGAATACAATTGTGATACTATACAAGAAACTTCAAGCAAATGGCCCATTCAGAAACCTTACGTAACCATGGCAGGTTTGAGTTTCCAGCAGGTTTGAGTTTGCCTTTTTGATTATCATCTGATGTGAGAGGAGGCTTAGAGTTCCAAGTTCACAATAAACCTATTCAGAGCAACTCTTTTATTAGCTTGAACAGTATCTGCAGAGTTCTCTTCATCTCTGGCTTTACTAAAAGAAACTATTTAAACTTAACCAACAAGCAGGGATCGTGGAATCATAAGCAGAGTATCATTTTGCTTTGATAAGGCCGTCTATTATTTTGGGCTCTATCTGGAGTTCTTAAATGACCCCGTTTATCTCTTCTGCTTTGTGGAACTTTTAGTACTGTTCCATGCAACTTGCTTATTTTTTAAGACTTCAAATTACTTTTAACCCATTTACTGGGTTTAAAAACTCTGGCCCTCGGCATTCCTGCCACAGAGTCTGTCTGAAGCTGCAGGTATTAAATGTAAATTTTGGATTATATTAAATATATAGCCTTTTTCCCTACCCTCATGTGCAGTTCAGCATAACAGGAAGGACAGAATGAAGTACTGACAGGTGGGAGAAGGTTAGAGTTGGAAAAGAGCAGTATTTTCTGAGTGTTTTAAGGGGAAAGCTGAGGTTTTGCAAGTTTGGGATCCTGTTTGGATTTTTTTAAACCCTTCCAAAGAAACCCAGAAAATAAGCTGGCTTTGTTCCTGTTTTCTTCTTGTAGACTGAAGTCTTCCCTGTTGATTGTGGGATCCACTGTAGTTATTCTCCCATGTCCTTGTTGCTCCCAGACTGGTGGACTTCTGCATGCTCCCCTTCAGACAGCTCCTGGGGTTAACTTTGAAATTCTAGTGACTGTAGATTGTGGCTCTTGGCTCATACATGTGAAATTTCACACGATACTGCAGAGCTGAACATGCTCAATAGCTTTGGTAGAAGTTCTGATAGCATGCATTCTACTTCAGAGATCTTTCTCAGAGTTGAAATGAATGGAGATATTTAAGCTTTTTAAGTGTGAGGGTCACTGAGAGGTGTTTCAGTGCAGGTTCCAGAACTGTAGCTTGGTATCTCCTGCCATAGTTCTGGAGGTTGTAAGTTTGTCTTCTTTTGACATACACCTATTCATTTCCATCTTGTCTGAGAGAGAACACTGACTTCTATCGTATGAGATTCTCTTAAAAAAAAAAAAAAAAAAAAAAAAAAAAAAAAAAAAGAGAGACCAGGTCTTATTTCTCTATACTGTGTTATCTCTGTGCGTGAGTAAAAGTCTATATTTTAGATAAAGCAGAATAATTTGTTTTGTGTTAAATCTCCTGTGGTGTGTGGTGTTCCATCTTCTGCTGTAGAGAAACTCTTGGGCTTTCCATTTCTTTATATGTGGGAAGGTATTTTGTGTTATGGCTCACTGGTATATTTAGGCTGATTAAAATAGATGGTTTGTACTGAGTTCCTAGGTGTCAAGGTGGGATCAGTGAAGTCTGAAATATATGGATAAATACTATTGAACTAGAAGACTTCTGATACTGATTTTTGTTTTTATTCCAGGAATGTACTCCGGAGAACCTGGAACTGAAAGAGAGGATTTTCAGTCAGTTAGATCTTATTGTTGGTGACAAAGTTATCTTGAGCAGCTCGACCTCTTGTCTCTTACCCAGCAAATTGTTCACTGGCCTTAAACATGTTAAGCAGTGTATTGTGTCACATCCTGTAAGTATGATGTTATGTTATGTTTTTGTAGTAGTAGTAGTAGTACTACAGGTGTTTAACTAAACTGCATCCCAAACTCTTCCTTGCAGGCTGAGATACAGAAGGATATTTTGAGTGCTTGTGTGCCATCATTAGTGTGCAGGGGCCTGACTCACCAGAAAAGCTTTAGTTTGGTCATTCTGTGAGCAGCAGCCATCTACTAAATTGGGAGGCTGTATGCATGTTTGATACTGTCGGCTCGATATGTTCTGTGTAAGCTGTTGTGCTCATATTGTTGTGTGTTACTCAAACTACTGGCTCTCAAAATGTGGGAATTCTGTGTTTTGAAGACAAACCTATAAAACTCCCTACTTTCTTCTTGTGGCATCGTTAGTTTTTTCTAGTATCCTTTTTCAGCTGCTGTTAGGTAACAGTAAGGATCCAAATAATGAGCTGCATGTGCTTGTCAGGTAATGTCAATGAAAGATGGAAGCTTTTGGCTCTGGTTTCTTCAGACTTTTGATGCAGAAGCAGTGTACCTGAAGAGGAAAAGCAGGTGGATGAAATGGAACAAATTGTACTTGGAGCTGAATTTGCATACTTTGTGACCAACTGGGACAGGGCAGTGATGCAGAAATGGCATGACTAGAGGTGGCAGCAGAACCTCAAAATGCTGAAGGGCACCTGTGAGCCTCTGTAGAGGTCTATGTGGGTCTGCCAGACAGCAGTTTATCACATCTCTCCTCAGCATGGAAGAGCATTTTGTCTTGATCACTGGGATTCTTACTGCTTCTGTTTTCCACTACACAATAGCTAATGATTTTGTTAGCCTAACGTTAGTCTGGTGTTTGACAGATCAGTTAAAGAGGACTGCTGTTACGAAGGTTTGCAGTATCTGGAGAAAGGTACTGCTCTGCTGTCTGCAATTTGGTAACAACATGTTGTCTCTCCAGGGCATCCCTCAGGGTGTAAAGTAAATGTCAGTTCCCTGCTCAAGAGTGGCAGCGTGAACACAAAAATACAGCACTACTTTACTGTAATGTCTCTACAGCTACCTGTAGCCTAATGCTACAGTGTCAAAGCATTTGGTCAGTCCCTTTCTGACACCCCTCCACCACCACTGTTGTGCCTTGGGGTGACTGGGAAGCAAAAGGAACAAAAGGATTGGTTTCTTTCTGTATAACTAGTTTTCATCCCCTTTTAAGTAAAAAAAAAAAAAAAAAAAAAAAAAAAAAAAAAAAAGTCCAACTCCAAAGTATGTATCTGTGCCTAGGTTTAGCCTTTCGCCAGTCTAAAATTCAGTAGTTCCTTATCTCCTATTTCCAGGGTTGTAACTTTCTGTAGTGCAAGAGAAGAGATAATGTCTCTTCTAGACTTCTGTATTAAGTAACAATAGCTATGGGGTTTTTTTGTTTTGTTTTTTAACCAATTCCTGGGCTTCTACCTATTCTCTGACTGTTTGTCAGTCTTTGATTTTACATTATTCTCTTTTACTGTTTTCCCAAGTTGGTCTGTACCAGTTGACTTGTTTAGTCTCAGCTGCAGTCCTTATAGGAGCCACTTCTGAAACCAGGTTTTATCAGACCTGGAAAGGTAGCTAGTCCCTGCGTAAACATTTTCTAGGTTGCTGTTGTAAGGATATATGTATTTTCCAAAGCAAATTCTCTGGAGTACCTTAAAATATCTAATAGTTCTGAAATGGCTTTGCAATCCAGCTGAGACTATTTTCTTAGTGATCTCAACTTCACTCAAAGGGGAGTGTACTGGAGAAACTGTGAGCCCAGTGTACTCTTCCAGGGGCCTTTCTGCGTCTGTTATATCAGGAAACATGCTTGCTTTGTAGTAGTTGTTGGCTTTTGGTGGTTTTTGTTTTAACCATGGCCTTATTGACATCTTGAACGCAACAGTAGGACATGGGGAATGGTGGTTGCAGGAGGCAAGCAGCTCTGGAAGATTGTGAAAACAGGAAGTGTGGAATTTGATATACCAGAAAAATTAAAAGCTAAAGTTGTAAAGCCTCTGGCACAGGTGAACGTGTTGAGGAGAAATGAAATGAAATGCCCAAAGGGCAGAAGGAGCTCATTCCTTTGCTTAACATAGCAATAGGTTTGGTAATTAGAAAAAATAAATGAAACCCCGTAGCGCAGCTGTATGATAGAAATGCACGCAATACTTCTAGGTACAGCTGTTCTCTGCAAGCAGTTTCAGGCAGTGTATCGGTAGAGGTCTTCTGCAGAGAAGTTAATTTCTCATGTACTGTATACACCTGCTAGGTCACACAGCTAGAAATACAGAGCTAGAGGAGACCGTGTGCCATTGAGTGAAGTCCCTTGCTGTACAGGAAACCATGTAATCAAATCACTTTAAAAATGTATTAAGCTCTGCGTTAGATTTTTTTTTAACTCCACTACGCCTGTTGGAAGTTGTCTTCTAATTTTTGTTCCAATCTTATTACAGTCCATTAAAATTAATTTGATGTTTGTTGGCAGCTTTTGTGTAGCTTAATTCTTTCTCTGTGTTTACTTTGTCATATCCTTTCTTAGCTTTCATTTTGTTAGGTTGAGTAATGTAAGCTCTTCTGCTCCCTGAAGAAAGGCTTTGCATTCCCCTTCTCATTTTTAGAAATCTTCCCCCACCCCTAATTTCATCCACATTTTAGCACTTTCAGTTTTTACCAACATCTATTATCTCACTCCTAAAAAATTGTCTTCCTAAGTCTCCTCAGTGTGCTCATGAACACACCCGTATACTCTCCGTGCCAAGTTCATGAAATAGAATATTTCAATAAGATGACTATCAACACTAATCGTGGAAGAAATTTATAATAGCCTCAGTCTCTCTCAGCAATTAACTTGTCCTGATTGGAACCTGTGATATACTTAAGGGTTAGAAAAGCCTTCAGAGAACTTCTTGGTGCTTGCAGTGGTTTGGGTCTTGCTAAATTGCCTGGCACCGCACCTGCGATCGTGTCCATCACGCCGTTCTCAGCATTGGTGGTGGCACTACCAAAGAGACTGATGTGAGAAAGGTTATGTTGGAACACAAGGCCCTTTAAAGGGGATGAAGTAAGTGTGTTACGTCAGTAGTTAGAACAGACGCATCCTACAACAGGTTATGTGTTGGTCAGACTCTATAGTAAAAGGAACCATGTAAGTACTGAAAAGAAAGAACACGCAGAGAGGAAAGACTGCTTGCATGTTGCTGTGACTAAATCCTGTACTTCCATTTACATGAGCACAGTTAAGAGCAGTTGACTATAAGGGAGGACAGTGATGGAATCGCTACTTAATTACCATCCTTTAAATGTCAGTGTTATTTCTGGTAGTAATTTATGGTATGTTAGCTCCTTCTGTTGCCTGGAAACTAGACAGAGAGCTGAGTTTAACACCTTAAGAATATGGCTGAAGGACTGCTGCTTTTGGAAAGAACATGCAGGCAGTGTTACTGCATGTAACACTATGACCTGAAGAACTTTTATCTGGATGTTCTTTAGAATTTTTTATTTTTATAAATATTATTTATTTTTTATACTTTAGAAGTATTTTACTTGAAAAATACGTTACACAAAGGTCTTGACTTGATGAGAAATTACATTTGGGAAGAGTCAGCGGGAGGTATTTTTTTTTAAGTAGGTACAGTGTTTGAAGGTAACCTGTTCTGCAACTTTTTCAAAGTATGTTTTATGTGATATCTATTACTGTGTTTAGCATGTATTTACAGGCTTGGGCCAGTAGCAGCTTATCTATTAAGTGTTGCATCTTACAGGTGGTGTTTAGCAATAATTTTGTTATAAAGTTCCTGAATATCTAAAAGGAAGTGCCTTGCTTCATTTGGAAAGACAGGTGGTGGCCATATGTCTTACAACAACAAACAGCCTGAATATTGAGAAAACATCGGTTGCTCAAGTCAGTATAAAGTCTTCTAGTACTGTTTGAGTGCTGTCATCTTTAGTGTAGCTTCATGAACTTTGCTGGGGTTAAACAGAGTTAGATTTAATGTAAGATTAATTATTTTTTTAATTTGAGTGAATACACCAGCTTTTATTGAATTGGTCAAGTCTTTCAGGGTCTGAAGATCAGGCTTACTGTGTTCACTGGAAAATATCCACGCTAGTAGCAAGCTATAAGGATGCTTTATATTACCTTGTTCTGTTAATTTGTTGATAATTGACATTCTTCTTTTGTGTTTCTTCTTGAGGTAAATCCGCCTTACTTTGTGCCATTGGTTGAAATTGTTCCTCATCCAGAAACAGATCCTTCTACTACAGAGAGAACATATGCCCTGATGAAGAAGATTGGTCAATCTCCTGTCAAACTAAACAGAGAAATTGAGGGGTTTGTTCTGAATCGGCTCCAGTATGCAGTGATAAGTGAAGCCTGGAGACTTGTGGGTGTATGTATATTTTTTTTTTTCCGATTTCTACACACACTCTGCTGGTTTTGTTGATGTGACAAGTGAGATTGTGTATTTAAATTTCCTATAAATTTGTGTCATCTTTGTTAAACTGTCCCTTATGAACATGAAATATATATTAACATGTAAATTAAAAACAGTAAGAAGTGATGTCAGTTATAAATAGCAAAGACTGAGAAAACCAAAGTGATATGATCATAACTATCCTTTATCCTGCTTTCTTTTCAGAATACTGTCATTTTCAGAACAATCAAAAGAACAATCTTAAAAGCACAGAAATCAAAATACTGATTTTTCTTTTTTCTAGGTTGTCTTATCATTTCCTGTTTTCTGAATGTTGCTGGCCTACTGTACAGTGGTTATGAAAATAATACTTTAAATGGTTTTCTCTTAGGCCTTTCAGGAATTGCACTCATAGCTTCAGTTATTTGATACTTGTAGTTAAAGACGGATTTCTCCTCCTCCTGCCCATTCAGACTTCTATCTGAGAATCATTTGTTTGTGCCCCTTCAGCTTTTCCCACAGTTACCTGTTCTGTGCTGCAAAGTCTGATCTTTCATCAGGAAGAACTGAATTATGAGTCTATTGCTATTCTGTTAAGAAGAGATTCAACTGGGCTTGAGTAGGGCTTACTTTTTTGTCATGGAGAGTGTTTTGATTTTTCAAGCTGTTTAAAACAACCATGCACACAGTATAGGTAAAGATCTTTGAAACTAAGGTAATATTAACATATTGTAAACAAAGCAACTCTTTTTCCAAAGCAGTATCTAAACATAGTTGCTGAACTGATTTTGCTTACCTCTAGTTAGCTTCCATAGTAACACAATACAACAATATAAAGGAGGTGGTGAATAATAATAAGTAAACCAATATTGTTAGGAAGGAACTGATCTTCTACTGGAGATGTTTCTTTAAACTAAAAAAAAGGTTTCTGTTATTAAAAAAGTTAATACAAAGTCTTAAGTATTTGATAAGAAAAACCCCTTCAGAAAGCTGTAATCGTGTTGAAAGACACAGGATAGAAAGGATAGTAACCTCTAAATTGTTTTTTAAACCCTAATAACCCCAGATGAAAAAAAGATTTTGAGAATAAAAATGGCTACTAAAAAATATGAACAAGGAAGGTAAGTTCATGGTGAAAAAGCTAACTGAACTGCAAGGTTCATTGTTAAGAAGGTTCCCACACTGTAACCTTTCCTTGAAAGGAAGGGATCTGACGTAGAAGTAGAACAAGTCATGCTAAGAACAAGATTTTTGGAGCAGGAAAGAGTAAATGAGTAATGACAGACTGTGAAGGAGAAATGGAACTTATCAGAGAATCCCAAAACTCAAATACGAAGTTGATGAAATACTGATTTAAGCACCTTTTTACACACCAACTAGCGTAATACTGCAGAAATGGAAGTTAGCGCTTACATCTGAGTTCTTTTAAGAGTTCAAAGCGTCGTTGGAAAACTGTGGACCAGTAAGTCTGATAATGTGTAGGCGTATTGATACAATACCCTTGGTCAGCACAGGTATCTGCGGCAGTAATGCCTCAAAAATCTAGTAGGATTCTTTCATGTCTCTGAGAGGCATAAACTGAATTGTGGAAGTCGCTGCCGTAGAAGCCTAGGATGCTAAAAATACAAATGGGTTCAGGGAACATTTAGACACATTCATGTTAGAGGAAGACCATACAGAAGCAACCTCCAGCTGTCAAAGTCTCAAAGACTGGACTGCTGGGAGCTGAGGCAGTACATATAATTGAAAGTATCACTCTCTATTTGGCCTTCGGTTAGGGAAAGAGTGTAAGAACACTTCATGGGCTACTATCTGAAAAAAGGTGTTGATTTGAGGTGAACCTTTAGCATGAACCTGTATGGGTGCTTTTTGTGTGGGTGGTGGTATATGAATAGTAACAAAATAGCGCTTGAACCACTGACAGATAATGAAAGTTGCTTTCCTTCTGCATCATCAAAGTTTCCAAGTTGTTCTGTTTTTTATTTGTGTTTCAAAACACAATTTATTTTTATTGTGTTTCAGGCAAATACACATTTAAACTGTAACAACTTTGGCTGTATTTCCATTCCAAAAGCCTGGACAAATACCAGCTATCAAAGGTGTATAGTTTCAGCTGTGTGACTTCAGGCTACACGCTGCTTTTGATGGGAGGAGAATCACTGCAGATAGGTGCAGATAGGCTGCAGGCCTGGGGCAGTTTCGGTATTTCTACTGTTGTGCTGCCAATGTAGTCATTTTTATCGCAAGTCATGTTCTTTTGGTGTTTCCACTTTCAAAGTGGGGAAAAATACTTCTTGCTTCTGATTGTTAAGTCACTTTTCAGTCCTTATTGTTGAAAACGTCAGCCTCCCTAACTCTCAGTCTTTGAGAGGCTCCTAAAAATCAAGTTTTACTCGCATTGATTCCTTCTGGTAGCAAAACTTTTCCTTACCCTAAGAAGCACTGGGGGCAGAAGATAACTACGTGTATTAGCAGGAGGGACATATTAATAAAGCATTCTTGTCCAAAATGACCACACTATTAATCCTTTTGTGGTTAGATACGTAAATTGCGTGTATTGGATGAGGCAATCCAAGTCAGCTTGGATGCAGAACATGACATTCTTACGAAATTACTTATGAACGCTGTGGTATTTTGATGCTAATAATTGTATATTGCTTTTGAGTATTGTACAAAAACAATGAGACAGAACCATAAAACATAATTTCAAGCTTACTTGTTTTATTAGTGGTTGTAAAGGTCTGAACAATTATCTTTGTATGCCTACAGTTACATGTCATAAACTGATCAGTGCTTCAGAAATACTGTTATAAATTTTCTTTAATTTTAACATGGTGAGTGCTTGAGACAAATCTGTGGTATTGCTAGAGGACTGTTGTATTTGCACTGCGGTGTATCTGTTCTTTGCTACATAACAAGGACACAAATATTCCAGATATAAATGCTACGTGTGAACCAGGAGAGAAATATAGCAGCAGTCTCCCAGTGTTTTGAAGCCACTTGAAATGATCTTAAATCATCCCCTTTAGGTAAACAACTATCTAGTTTTTTTTGAGGACTTTGCTGAGATGCAAGCTTTAAAGTTCTCATCTGCGTCCTCACCTCAAAAATATTTATAGTAATGGCAGGGGAGTGATCTTATACATGCACATATGTGCACATATACTTTTATCAAAGTCCAAGTTCAGACACCTTTGCATGGACAGTCTTTTTTCTTTTTTTTTTCTTTTTTTTGTGTCAGTTGAGCTTATTTCATTCAAGAAACTAGTGGAAGCTTCTCCGGTAGAAGTATTAATGTACTGTTAAAAAACGCACTGGTGGTAGGACAGACATGCAGGTACAGCTGTACTAACAACATTTATCTGGAAAACTTCATCGCAAATGGACTGAGCAGCTTGCAGGATACACATTAGTTCCCAAATGTTGCTTGGCAACTGGTGACCTGCCAGTCTCTCTCTTCTTTAGCAGTGCTGTGCTGGGAGGTGTGATGGGTGAGGCATAGGACAGGGATCATATGATGGGAGAAGGGCTCTGATACAGAGCATGAACATGAACATGGGGCTGTATAGAAAGCAATGTGGTAAATATAGCTGCTTGCTGGATGATGCGTTGGGGCTCACCAACTTCTGCCATGTGGGTCCAAGGGTAGGAGAGGCTATAACACAGCCAGAAATCTGAGGTAAGGCCCTGCCAGCAGGTTGGGTTCAGGCTCAGACTCCACATGGTGCTCAAATTGCATGTGGGCACGGATGCTGGAGCAGAGAGAGAAGCATAATTCAGGGCAAAGTGATGAAAGTGATGAAGTGATGAAGGCTGGACGATCTTCAAGAAGGAAGTCTTAAAGGCGCAGGAGCAGGCTGTCCCTGTACACCGTAAGAAGAATGGGCGGGGAAGACGACCGGCCTGGCTGAATGGGGAGCTCTTGCTGGGACTCAGGAAAAAAAGGAGAGTTTACCGCTTGTGGAAGAAGGGGCAGGCGACTCAAGAAGAGTACAGGGATCTCGTTAGGTCATGCAGAGAAGAAATGAGAAAGGCAAAAGCCCAGCTAGAATGCAATCTGGCCACTGTCGTTAAAGACAACAAAAAAAGTTTTTACAAATATATTAATGACAAGAAGAGAGCCAAGGAAAATCTCCATCCTTTATTGGATGCAGGGGGGAACATTGTCACTGAGGATGAGGAAAAGGCTGAGGTACTCAATGCCTTCTTTGCCTCAGTCTTTAACAGGCAGACCAGTTATCCTCAGGGTACTCGGCCCCCCGAGCTGGAAGACAGGGACGGCGAGCAGGATGAACCCCCGGTAATCCAAGAGGAAGCAGTCAATGACCTGCTACGCCACCTGGACGCTCACAAGTCTATGGGGCCGGATGGGATCCACCCGAGAGTGCTGAGGGACCTGGCGGAGGAGCTCGCCAAGCCGCTCTCCATCATTTATCAGCAGTCCTGGTTAACGGGGGAGGTCCCGGACGACTGGAGGCTTGCCAATGTGACCCCCATCTACAAGAAGGGCCGGAAGGAGGATCCGGGGAACTACAGGCCTGTCAGCCTGACCTCGGTGCCGGGGAAGATTATGGAGCAGTTCATCTTGAGGGCGCTCACAAGGCATGAGCGGGACAACCAGGGGATCAGGCCCAGCCAGCACGGGTTCATGAGAGGCAGGTCCTGCTTGACCAACCTGATCTCCTTCTATGACCAGGTGACCCGCCTAGTGGACGAGGGAAAGGCTGTGGATGTGGTCTACCTGGACTTCAGTAAGGCCCTTGACACCACCTCCCACAGCATTCTCCTAGAGAAGCTGGCGGCTCACGGCTTAGACAGGTGTACTCTGCGCTGGGTCAAAAACTGTCTGGACGGCCGGGCCCAGAGGGTTGTGGTGAATGGAGTTACATCCAGTTGGCGGCCGGTCATGAGCGGTGTTCCCCAGGGCTCAGTTTTGGGGCCGGCCTTGTTCAATATCTTTATCAATGATCTGGATGAGGGGATTGAGTGCACCCTCAGTCAGTTTGCAGACGACACCAAGTTGGGCGGGAGTGTTGATCTGCTCGAGGGTAGGAAGGCTCTGCAGAGGGACCTGGACAGGCTGGATCAATGGGCTGAGGCCAACTGTATGAGGTTCAACAAGGCCAAGTGCCGGGTCCTGCACTTCGGCCACAACAACCCCATGCAGCGCTACAGGCTTGGGGAAGAGTGGCTGGAAAGCTGCCCAGCAGAGAAGGACCTGGGGGTGTTGGTCGACAGCCGGCTGAACATGAGCCAGCAGTGTGCCCAGGTGGCCAAGAAGGCCAATGGCATCCTGGCCTGTATCAGAACTAGTGTGGCCAGCAGGAGTAGGGAAGTGATCGTGCCCCTGTACTCGGCACTGGTGAGGCTGCACCTCAAATACTGTGTTCAGTTTTGGGCCCCTCACTACAAGAAGGACATTGAGGTGCTGGAGCGTGTCCAGAGAAGGGCAACGAGGCTGGTGAGGGGTCTGGAGAGCAAGTCTTATGAGGAGCGGCTGAGGGAACTGGGACTGTTTAGCCTGCAGAAAAGGAGGCTGAGGGGAGACCTCATCGCTCTCTACAGCTCCCTGAAAGGAGGTTGTAGCGAGGTGGGTGTTGGTATCTTCTCCCAAGTAACAAGCGATAGGACAAGAGGAAATGGCCTCAAGTTGCGGCAGGGGAGGTTTAGATTGGATGTAAGGAAAAATTTCTTTACTGAAAGAGTGGTTAAACATTGGAACAGGCTGCCCAGGGAAGTGGTTGAGTCCCCATCCCTGGAGGTATTTAAAAGACGAGTAGATGAGGCACTTAGGGACATGGTTTAGTGGGCATGGTGGTGTTGGGTCGATGGTTGGACTCGATGATCTTAGAGGTCTTTTCCAACCTCAATGATTCTATGATTCTATGATTCTATGAAAGTAGCAATGAGAAACCTGGGTATTGGGGATACAGTTTGTCTTTGCCAAAAGTGCTGGGGTCCCCAGGAGCATACCCAGGGAGGCTGGGATTTTAAAGCTGGGCACAAAATGAGTGCTGTGAATGCAGGACTGGGCCAAATGTGGGAGTGGGAAGTACAGAGTTAAGGTGGTGAAAAATTAGGAGGCCTGAAGGTTGAGATCCCGTTTTGTAGGAAAGTAGGAGAATGAAAACTCATTTGGAGACATACAGTTGGGTGCTGAGAACTTTGGCCATGTGGATAATTAGGAACGTGGATTTAAGGATGCAGAAGTTTGATTTTACAAGAACTTAGAAGTGAAGACCACAGATTAATTTATGGGCCTAAAAGAAGGAATTCAAGCAAGTGCTCCCCTTTGAGGCAGGAGTGCTAAATGAGATGTTTTGGTTTGGATTCAAGTTAGTCTTTTGTGTGACAAGATGTCTTTCTGAACATTGTTTTGACTTTCAAGTCATGAACGCTTGGGCAATGCAGGTGTTTGTGGCAGGAACTTTTTACATTGGTTATCTCTGTCTCCCCATGCTCCACATTTATTCCATGAAAATGCAGATACTGGGAACGCTCTATTCTGTCTCTTTAAGGTCGTGTATCTGAGAACTTTCTGTAGGACCACATAGCATGTGTGAGATTGAAATTCTTGTAGGTTTCTTATTTATGTTTTTAATTCTTAGGTTTCTGGTAGAAGTGTTGCAAAGCTGATTATGATGGGAGTAAAAGATGGTGAGGTTGAAGAACCTTATTCCTCTCTTTTCAGCCTGAAATTTTGATGATATAAATTTGGAACCATTAGAACAATCCGTAGCCAGTAATAGGAAAAATATCTCAAACAGCTTTCTCTGTTACTCCCTATTGCAATTTATTTACTTTCTCATGCCTCCATTGACAATGGTCCCTGGTATATCTGATTTTGTTCATAACTCCTTTGAGCAGAGACTTATTGCCTTTATTTGCCTCGGAAGCACCCTGTACACTGCTGACACTATTACTTTTGTACTTTTACCAGTACCAATACATTCTATAGTAGCTTGGGATTATGTTGCAAAAGAGTTAGTTAAATAGCTTGATTTTGTCTTGTTCTGAAGGTAAAGTTTTGGTTGACTTCATCCAGAAATTAACAACCAAAAGTTTCACCAACGCTTCAGATCAGAAGTCTCAAACCTTACTCTGAACATCTAGGACTGTCCTTTAACTGTGGATTACTGAGTGGAAGCTTATGTTGGTGAAATATTTTTCTAAGCATCACCTGGAATTTGCAAGGGGTCATGAAATACAGCAGCAGAGATAGTGAGGAGAACGTGGCAGTTTTTCAGCGCTGATCTAATTTAGGAGTTTCAGCTGCTTTTAAGAACCTGCTAAATCTATTTGCGTGATGGATCGTATGATAAGTGTCTTTAAAGTCTGTATTTTCCTTTGTATAAGCTTTTGATGCTGTCTTAATGTATTTTTTCTTTAAAAGTGGGTTTTCTTTTAGATTATAGTAATTGTAAAAGACAAGAAGAATGGGCAGTCCTGCCATTTTTGTTAATTTGTTGGAAAATAAACAGACATGGTTTGGCTCTGTGTCCATTTTAGTTCATTTTCACAGCAATCAGGTGCATTGGCTTCCGTCCCTAGTTTATGTACCCCTGTCCCTTCCCAGGTGACTAGCTTGGCAGTCCTTAAATGCTGGCAAGACTTTTTTAATTCCAAATATCTTATTATTAATAATTGTATTATAGTGTTATCCAAAGGACCTTTCCAAAAGATCAAAGATAAGGTGGAGGGTTAAACATCTAGTTACAGTGTCCATAAAAGGGGGATATCATAAAAGGAAGTTTAAAGGGCCAGGGAGAAAAATAGTGTTGATACTAAGTGTTTCTTACAGGGTGAGGTGAGTAAGAGTGCCATGGAAGAAGGAAGATAAAGGACAGCAAAGTAAGGAGGTGTGAAGTGTGTAGGACAACAAGTTTCTCAAACATGATGAAATGGAAAGAGATGGAGCTCACAGAGGGATTTAGGAGAGAAGTTGTATGCTCAAAATGACAGGACTGGAAAAAGATCTCATCAGGGTGTGGATCGAAGTGACTTGATTAAAGTGAGAGTGAAGAGAAGGGTGTAACAAGTGCTGCTGAGAGAGAATGCATATATTAGTGGCAATCAGAAAAAAAATATACTGGATTTCAGAGATACAGAGGATGAAGTGGCAAATTTGGAGACAGATAGTATGTGGCCACGGAGGGAGTGGAGTCCAAAATAACTCTATAGACAGACTGGAGTGAGTAGGAGAGCATGGTGAATTGGTAGTATCAGAAAAAGTAAGATTGTTTTTTTGGCCATGTCACATTTAATATGATTACAAACCAAGTCAGGGACGGAAGTTGCAATGTGGCTGTGACTCACAGATGTGAAGGCTGTTGATTAAAACTAAGCAGGCTGGGTCAGGGCCTAAAGGTGGAGACTGCAGAACCGCCACAGGTTTTTGGAAAGGAGAAAAGGGTCCCTGCATAGTGAGAAGCACTAATAAAATACCAAAGGAGCATTAGGACAATACTGTGGCATCACAGGAGATTAAAATCTCCAGGAAGATGAAATTGTGGTATATAAATTGTGTCATAAGAAGTGTAGAGGATCCTGAGCTAGTCTAGATCTTGAAGTTTGACTGGCCATTGGGGTCACTGAGGATTTTGGTGGAATTTACATTAAATTAAGTTCTTAATTCTATAGCTGTGAAAGATTCTGGTGAACTCTAACACACTTCCTCTTCTCTCTGACAAGTGCTCGAGGGGAAGGCTTACAAGAAGAGTTACCCAGGATGAAGAGGATGGAAAAATCCCCCTGGGAAGATTGTTACACACCTAGACTTAATGAAACTGGGTTGGAACTCTTTATTGTTTACTTCTTAGCATAAACACTGATCCTTGTGGAAGACACCTTTCTGACCTTGCACCCACCCTGCTGAATCATTCCACCAGCTTATGATCTCCTTAACATAAGTGGGAGTAGGGTTATTCCCTAGGGGAAGACGGTCTAACTTGTTTCTCATTTATGTGTTTTTCATTTCTGAAGAGAAAAAGTAGAAGGCTTTTCTTTAAGAGGGTCTATGTGACAAGGAGAAACTGAGCTCACATGTATAGAATAATATATCCCTCAACTGGAGGGATCTGTCATGTTTTCCTTCTAGTAGCAGCAATTTCTGCCTTTCAGCAGCTGTAACCATAAAATTACAGCTGTAGTCAAAAGGCCAAGAGCAAAGCACTCATCTCATGATTCTGAGGGCACCTGGTCTTCAAATGTCAGTACCAAAACTGAGGACTATTGTATCAAAAGAAATAAATCAGTTTTTAATTGGAAAATTAATTTGCAATGATTCTGAAGTGTTTCAAGAGCCTGTTAACTCTTTAATGTTAGGTTTACAGTTTTTAACTGCTGCTGTGGTTCAAATGCTTGTCTGGAACTTGTGGTTAATCTTTTGTCCACAAATCCATGTCAACCAGGGAAAAAAAAAAAATCACTTATCAAGCACAGCTTTACCAGCATAAACTCTTTGTTTGGATGAAGCACTCCCAACAGAAGAGTGCTTTTGTTGACTTTGCTGATGTTGTTCAGAGAACTTGTGTTGCCATGTCAGGGGAAAAAACTTTCACAGAACGTATGGTGCCTGTGTTAGTTACACTGATGCTGGTTCTGTAATCTGAACACTGTCTGAGGTTTGTGTGTAGTCCTGTCTTTATGCAGACCTTCCTGTCTGCCTCTCGATGAGTTACTTTACCATGCCTATGCCTTACCTTTAAGTTGAAGAAAATAATGCTTCCTTTATCCCTGCCGTTTTGTCTAATTAAATAGTTACTAGAGCTGTGTGTTCTATATGTGGTGGGTAGATCTTAATAATTACGTTATCATTTCCTTTTCAAGATAGAGCTCAAAAGCCACCTGCAACAGGGATTCAGCCGGGCTTGTTTTAGATAGGAGCAATGCCTGCTAACAGATTGAGACTTGAGGTTGAGTCTTATAAAAGGCTCTATTTAAGCCTGAGATAATGAAACTTCATGTCTGTGGCCAGCTGTAGAAGTTATGTTGGTCCTTGGGTTATTATTTTCTTTTAAAGTAATGGTAGATGATGTAGTTGATGAGCACAGGGAAGACACTGTGGGTGGGATTCAACTCACTTAAGATGGGATTTCTACATTGTAGACATTGGCATCCAAGCTCCTTAGTCATCTTTCAGTCGGTGAGGAGAATTAGGCCCTTTTAGGACACAACTCATCTTCCCTATTCTAGATGCCTGCTTTAGGATGCTGATTTCTTTTTTGTCCCTAGTGATTATAAAGAGACTCTACATGTCTAGCTCAGGTGTCAATGTCTACAACAGGTCAGGAGAGCTGTCCTGTGCGCCTGTAACTCTAGCTGATCACTGTGATACGAAGGAGCATTCCGACGGGGCCCTGCGAGAGGGAAAGTTAACAGAAAAAGACCTGTCTTTGGCCAAGCGGATGAGTATACATACTTGTATTCTGCAGCTCAAAGGGACTTGTGGAGAAAGAGGCACTGAGTAGGGAGAGCACCTCAAGGTAGGGTGAGAAGACAAATTAGAAGCAGTTCAGCATCTCTTTCACCTTCTTAACCAGAAGAAAATGTTTTATGTCTCTCTGAATAAAGAAGAAAAGTTCCTGAAACCAAGCTTTATCTGATGGAAGTGGTTAGAACAGGTCTTAGTTCATTTATATCTTTCTGGTAGGTGGAAAACAACCTCATATAATAAATATTGTTGTTCTTAAGTAAATCTATAAGGTAATGAACTGTAACTCATTTTTTTACAAGCCTTTGGGTGCTTGCCCTAACCTGATGGGGGTGTTGGCTTTCTTGTAAGTGCTACCATGTGGGTGGAACAGCAGTGCTCAGCCTTTAATGGGAGAAATACTTCATTTTGCATGCTCTGTATCCTGCCAGCTCTGATGTGAGGCTGGCAATGAACTCAAGAACCTGGCCAGGTTGAGGCTGGGTAGGTTGAATGTTCAGTGAGTTTTGTGGGAGGGAGTGGCAGCTGCATTGCCTGCGCATTTGGTCCCAGCCTTGTTTGCAGGCGGTCTCAGGGGTAGTACCCACTGCTGCACCCCCATTCTTCCAAGTCTTTGCCCCAAAATCCAGAACTAAGAGAATATGAAGGGAGGTATAAGATTTAGCCAAAACTCCTGTATTTAAAAGGGCTGGTATAGTACTTGGATTTGATATAAACTCTTTTGGTCATGTGCTATTAAGAGTGTCACATTTGCTCTGTGTTGTCCAATTCTCAGTTTCTGAGAAAAAAGTATATTGGTTAACATAAACAGCTCAATTTAGTTTTAGTACATGAATTATTGTAAGTGATAAGTATCAGGCAAACTAGTGTGTACAAATAGTACATATTGTATGAAAGTGTATTAATTTATACATTTAAAAATAAGATACTGTGAAAATGTATCAAAGTGTATTTGGATTATGAAGTACAGCAATCTCAGAGATGTGAATGAGTGTTTATACTGAACTGTAGGAAGGCTTGCATAATAGATGGACATTTCTGGCAAACAGTTGTGTTTCTGTTTGCAAGCTAACTGCTATTTCTAGCCTTAGTTTTTATTACTTCTTTTAGTTTTTTAATTATATACAAGAAGTGGGTGCAATTTTGCATTAAAACCGAACATTCACAAATCTTCCTTCCTGTTCTACTTTTGGTACTTAGGACGGAGTAGTATCCCCTACTGATCTAGACCTTGTGATGTCTGATGGATTGGGAATGCGATACGCATTTATTGGACCTCTGGAAACCATGCATCTTAATGCAGAAGGTAGGTAATTTAAAATTATATGAATATGAAGGGAAGGCTTACATTGCACAAGACTCTGGAAATGTTACATAACAAACCAGGTTAGAATTGCTGCAACTATGACTTCTCTCTCTTTACTGTAATGATAAGAAAAGGAAAATTTATCTAAAACTTGAGGTCAGATGGAAGGAAATGGATATTGACTGTCCTATTGTAAGCAATCAGATGAAAGATGATAAGTCATTGAAATACTAGCTGTGCCCTTCATTTTTTCCAAGATTTGTCCCAATGCTTTGCAAACATTGTCGTATCCATAGTTCAGGACTGTCTTGAGTGTCAGGAGAAGAAAATACTGAAAAAGTTCATCTGATAATCCAATGTAAACAGAAACTCACTTTCCATAGATGAGTGCCTGTCGCGTCCTGTCCCCCGAATTCATAGTAAAGGCTCAGTGTAAATATCGCTGGAGCTGGCTTGCTTTAAGCTGGCTTAGATCCTGGGTGAAGTAAAATTGCCTCTATCTGCAAAATATTGTGCATACAAAGTTGACTTGACAAAGCAGTCAAGTAGAAGTTCGACACGTGTCTTGCATAATCAAGACAGATTTTTAGATGTTTTTGGAATAGTATACATGAATCCTAGCTAAATAAAAAGTTAATTGCATAAAATGAAATAAAAATTACAGATCAGGGTTACAAAGGTTTGAGCAATGAATTTAACAAAACATGAAAACTTCAAGAAGTGAAAATCAACTAAATACATTTTTAGCTCTTTATGTTATGGGCTGTGTCTTTATTCCAGTGTTCTACGAGTTTTTCAGTTTCTGGTCCCTGACATGGTAGGCCTCTGCTCCATTGCTGGATCTTTTAGGCACTGCTGCAATGCCTAATAATACAACAATAAAATAAAAATAAGAAACCAAGATCATAAAATATCAGTGCACAATTAGAAGTGTTATTTTATGTCTACTTATTGGTTAGTTACTTGGCAGAAACTTATGTCTCTTAAGGCTGACTAAACCTTGACATGAATGTGGAATTGTGGATCCTCCACCAGAGTCTTTCAGCTTGTCAGTTTGGTTGTATATAAGTAAATTAAATGTCACAAAGTGTTTGCTTTTGTGCATTGTTAGGTAAACAACATCCATCCTCTAAATAGAGGCACCTTCGTAAAAGTTTCCCTCTTCTGATCTATTAATATCTGACAGTTTCCAGTCCTCTCCAGTGATTTTAGGCTTACTCAATATCAACCATATACATTCTTTACATAGAACAGAACAGATGCACGTAGTACTAGCCTTAAGCACAGCAATCTACCTGGAGTTTTGCAGGCCAGGGTTGTCCAGTCCTGCCCCCACCACTCCACTAAGCTGCCATGCCATCCTCTGCAGGAAGATAATTAGTGCACTTGTGGACTGGGCCACTTACACAAAAGCACCTTGTCGGCTTGTTCAGTAACTTGGATCATGAGGAACATTGCTTCACTCCCAGTCTTGCAAATGCATTGTCTCTGAATCTAGAGCTGCTCCTGTTTATGTGCTGGCAGGCTGACTCAGGCTGTTGCTCTCATCAGAGACAGTTTAAATCAAAATTGCTGATGTCAGGACACATATTGGCTTATGGTTATAGTTCCGTACCAGTGCCAACTTCTCTTTGGTTGCCCAGTATTGCTTCACATAATATGGAATAGTATGGGCCTCCTCTTGATTGCCCAGGACAGCCTGCTCTGATGCATTGTACTAATAGTGTCTGTTTTTCATCACTGGAGGAAGATGGAGGTAGAGATAAGAAACCCTCTCTATCCTGTTTGTTAGCCTGTCTAGCAGCTTCACCAACTTCACAGCAGCTGCCTTTCTTTACAACCATAAGATACTAATTACCCACAATCTTAAACTCTGCTAATCAGTGCGGAAGGATGTTGAGGATGCAGGAAGCACGTGAGAGAAAAATAGTGTTATTTGTGGGAGATCCTGGAAGAAGAAGTAGTCGGGTTTTTTTGGTTTTGTTTTTTTTTTCCTTGTAAGGGTGATGTGACATTTTTGTTTGGTTTTGAATAAAGAATATTATTCCAACGATTTTTTTCTGAGATCGGTGTTATTTCTTTCCCTGTGGGATGCATACATCCAGATCCTCCCATGAACTTCCTATGTGCTAATGCCAGGTTTCCCCTGTGTTAGTTCTTACGTCTTTTCCTCCATATTCATAAATGGTCCTATCAAAAGCTATTATCCAGGCCACTTCAGATTACCTGTTAATCCATGCATGGATATTAGGAATTTTGAATATATGGCAGTGAGCCAACAGCCTTGAACATGAAATAAAATGACTGTATCAAGTCACCAAAAGGAGCAGAAGCAGTAACAGCAATTTGAGAACTGCATTGCAACAGAGAGGAAGGAAACTCCTTTGGGGGGAAAAAACGCACATCCAAATCGCATAATGTTATAATATTGATTGTTGGTTTCAGTAAATAAAACTAATGTTGATTTCAGTTTCAGTAACCTCTGTCTTTTGAGTCTGTCATTTTATGATTTCATATGGCAGCATCGCAACAAATGCTGTTAAGTCTTTTACCAAGAAATCAATAGACTTCACTAAAGTCATTTTACCCGTTTACTTATTGTGGGATTATGTTAGCAGACACAGTGTCCCTCCTGTATATGTACCTGGCTATCTGTGAATATACGGAAGATGATCCAACCTCAGTACAATTGTATCTCCTGAATCTCTTGTTTCTTGAACTGACAGCTCCTTTTAAGCTCTTGCAAAAAAAAAAAAAAAAAATCTATAAAACCAGAGGCTAGACTATCGTATACTGTGTTTTACATGTTTGCAGCAAAAGTTCTTCATATATATTTCACAAGTGGCTGTCTTAGATCAGTTACTTTATTAGTGGCTTATTTAGTGAGCTATAATTGGAATTTAATCTTGATATAAACTGCTAATATTAGCAGAAGAGCTGGATAGGGGGAGGTTGAAGGATCTTTGTTGCTACTTTCTCTCCTGCATTTATAAAACCACCATTCCAGGATCATATTCTACCTATCACTCACTCTGGTATTTGTACAGGTGTCTACAGGAGTTGTGTGGAAGTTGGGGCTGATGTATGGTTCATGTAATATAAGTGCAAATATCTGGTAAGCTAGGAATGAGTCCTCATGGTCAAAATTGTGTTTCTCTTACTGGAAGTGGGAATGCTTGCTTGTCTTAGAAGCACCTGCCAGATGAATTGGTTTTGGATCATATACAGCACAATCATTCTGCTCCTGAAAAGCACAAAACATGAAAAGGAAAGGGGGGGGAATCATAAGCCATAGTTCAAAGGAAGGAAATTTTTTTTTGTCTGGCTAGGCAAAACATAGCCAAGCATGTTTTTTAACAATTACTGTAGACAGGCATGCTGGCTGGTTCAAAAGCAGAGGTTATTTTCATTGCTGTGGCTGCTGCTTTAATGCTGCCATATAGGGAGCAAACCAAGCTTTAACATAGTTCAGGAGCTTTTGTACCACAAGCTAGTAAGTAGAAGGTGTGAGAATCTCTTAAGGTAGTAAAATCTAAGAAAACGAAGATTGGCTCCGTTTCTGTCCAACCCATTTGTTATGTTTTAGGATAATAAAATATCTCAACTTAATTCAGGAATACTTGTAAGAGGGTACTACTGAGGTGAAATATCACAGTGGTACATAATCATACAAAAACCTCTTCTTTCATGAACCCACCAGTTATTTCATACATGTTTACACACATTCAATTCACTTCCCAGTAGGCTGAAGAAAGCAGTTTATACTCCTTCTAGAACTGCTGTTTGCCTCTATGCAGCTGCGGGGTTTTTCTGTATGCAAAAGTTTGTGTGCAGTAAGTAAAGGTGTGAATTTTTCAGCATACCGGCTGCTGTGCACCAGCTTCCTTCTATGGACTCTTAGGTGTAAAGGGGTTCCCTCCACCTTCTGAAGGGAGCACATGACTTTGTACAGGAATGCTTTATTGCTCAAGTCATTATAGATGTGTCCTAAAGAACACATCTTGGTGCATCCTTCTCCCTTGTGCTAACGAAAGAATGTGTATGGTCACCAAGTGGCTCAGACTGAGGAATTCATCCCAGATTTGAAACTGATCTAACAAAAGTGGTTCATATTAATTTAGTTTAATTCCTTGATCCAGCTCACAGCAGTCCTGCACAAATATTTGTGCGTTGCCTTTGAGATGGTAACACAGGGACAGTGAGAATAAAACTTTTTTTGGTGCTACCACTGTCTTAGGGTAGTTGAAAGTATTCGTGCAACTACAGTCTAAGTGAATTTGTATGGGAATTAATGTAGAGTAGCAAGCGTCCTGTGAATTCACACCCTAACCAAGAGCATGCATCTGTGTTCAGATGCACCCTTGATGAAGACAGGATTGCATTTAGAAAGTTTTCCTTGGAGCTGTAGTGTCTAGAAATGTAATCCCTCTATCAGCAAAACAAAGTTGGGACTTTTTTTCTCTGAACATAATCTAACCATGACAGATTCCTCTATGATGTTCCTGAAATACGCCTTTTCTTTTCTGTTCTCATCCATACTCATCTTCAGTCTTACCGAGTGCAGCCTCTTCTTAGATTTTACCTGCTAAAATCAACTCCACCCCAATCTTTTCAAATTGTTGATGCTATTACATCAGTGGCTTGACCATTTCACCTACTCTTTTTGAGTCATTACAGTATCTTACTATGCTGCTCATCAGGTTCAAAGTCATCAAGTTAATACTTAGTATCATGAGGCACCCTCTGTTTTTGGCGTGTTCCCTGTCCTTGCCGGTAACACTTGCTCCTGTCTCTTGTTTTCTCTCACAAATATCTCAGTGCCTTCCTTGTTTTGCCCCATGTGTAGTGTCCTTGCCAGACTGGTTTACCAAGTTTGCTTGCTTGCATCCTTCAGCTCTCATGCCTGTTGTCTTTCTTATGAAGAGGAAGGGGTAAGACAGCATACAAGAAGCTAAGACACTTGAAGATGCTTACATACTATAATGCATGAACATACTACATTTTATATTGTCATGTTTTCCCTTATTTTTTCCTACTACTCCCATCACCTTTATGTTCATGAACCTCACTTATTAAGAGGTCTTCTCAGGGCAGTGAAGCATTTTATGCTTGCTTCTAAGGTAAATATCTGTCCTGAGTTCCTTTTCCTTCATCGACACCCTGTTCATCTTGATGATGCAACTAGAATCATTTCACTGATACCCATGTTTGCACCACACCAGTGCAAGTCTTTTAAGTAAGGACCTGCAAACCTGAAGTGTAGTTATGTGAACAAATTCTTGTGGGACATAGCTAGTTCATTAGCTATTTTGGAAACTGCCTGGACTCTCATTGAAGCTAAATAAGCAGCAGCTTATTATTCCTTTGTTGGTGGTATAAAGAGCCTTGCATTTCCTAGATACATACGGGCAGCTGAAGAGCCTTGAATCAATGCCCTCATCTAGCTTGTGATAACATGTTCCTGTAACTATACAAGTCAGAAATGCTGGGTGGGTTTGGAACTTTCAAGGAAGATAGAGTATTCCCCTTTTCATCTTTATAATCCTGTATCCACTACTCCCTTAGAACATTTGTTACTCATTCCTCTTCTTCCGCTCTCCTCCATAGTTGTAAACATGTGGTAGAAAGAAGATTCAGGGAACTCCTACCTTCCCTGTAGGTATTTCTGTTCTGTGTTCATGGTTCTCAGGTACCTGCTGCAACATCTGCCTTCTCCCACAGCCCCTTCCCTCCGACATTGATGAGGTGAGTGTGCAAGGAAAATGGAGGTTTAGACAGGGAGTCAACAAACCACGTAGACAAGTGGAAACCATCGTCATTCCTGTGCTGTGAGTTGATTCCCCTGTTTCTCTGTCCCAGATGCATCTTGCGCCATTCTTTTTCTCCAGTCGGAGATAGTGGGGCACAGTGTGGGCACAGCAGCTGGATGCAAGGAGAGATGCTGATTGTTTTTAACAGCCCCATTTGCCATCTTCTTCCTGTTTCTCCAGCTCCCAGGTGCTGCCCTGTCTGTTTCACACTGTTTACAGATGTTAATTCTTCCAGCTTAAGCTGCTCCCTGGGCAGTATCAACAAGGATTAAAGTTAAAGGGATTCTGTCATATTTGTTTTCCATCTTCTTGTCCCTATGCTCCAGTGAAGTGCTCTTCTCATCCACCTTTGCAATAGCCCTGACCTTTGAACCAAAGGACTCCTAAGTCTAAAGGCCTGGAGTCAAATATTTGCCAGTTTTGAGTTTGCAGTTGAAAAGCAAAGTGATTTTTCCAGCAATATTGCCCATTGCTCAAGTGCCTTCTTGAAGCTGGCAGCATAGATCTTGATTACTTAAACCAAGTTAAAGATTGCACTAGTCTCCACTGACATTTCACACTGGGAGTGCTATCTTGAGTTAGCTGTTTTGAAATTACTATTTTTTTAATCTTTGAGTGAGACCATGTATATATTCTAACTTTTGGTGTATTTCCTTCACTTGAGACTCAAAAGATTTTGCAGTGTCCACCCCCTACTTGGCATGCAGTATACATGCCTGCATGTTGCCATTTCAGCCACAACGTTTACATCAACTGTACTAGTGCTGCTGCTCTTCTCTAGACCCGTAACTTTTTTTTTACCTTTTCCTATTTTGCTGACTTTGCATAAGGCTTCTTTTCATTCATACATTGCATGCAGTGAGTGAATTGTATTACTCAACCTGCATTTGGCACGTCTCTGTTGCATTGGTGAGCTACACCCACCCAGAAATTGTTCTGATTCATTCAAGCTGTAGGTGAGCTGCCAGTCAGAGCTCAATTTCCAGGACCAGCTGGCTGAGTGAGCTTTGAAGGCCATCTCCAGCTTAGGAGTTCACATTCACCAGGTAAATGGATCAGCCTCGTCCAAGCATTCAGCTTTCCCAAGATACTAATGTTATCTCTTTAGATTGAGGCTCGTGAAAAAGATTTCTGGCACAGTCTCTTCTCTTCTATCTTCTCCTGACTGTACCAGAATCAAATCTACTCAGATCTATGGTATTATTACACAAGCTTACCAGGTGGTTGAGAGGTTCCCCTTGACGTTTGGAAAAGTACCAAACCCAAACTATTCAGCACTGGTCTAGGTATAATAGACCTGCGTCAGCTGGATAAGCACCAGAATAACTGGTAACTGACACTGCTCTGTTTGCCATTCCCTCTATTGCCAGTTGCTCATGTGGATTTGCTTGAATTGCCATATTTGACTGAATTTCCATATTTGACTGAATTGCCATTTTTGATGTTGTGATTGTCCAGCTGGCAACAGCTGCTGCCATCAGCTGTGAGTTAGCAAGGTGCACCCAAGTCCCCATAGTTCTGCACTCTTCAGCCTCAATCATTTCTACTTCTACATCTGGGAACTTCTGTGATGTTGCATGATGTGGGGGCAAACTTTTTTTTTTCTTCCTCACTGTTAGAAGAAAAAGCTCATGTGAGCCAGGTGAAATGTAAATATTGTTGTCTTGTGGTTGGTGCATGAGTCTCATCCAGAATTGTCTTGGGTTGCCAAGGTTCCTCATGTGGATAGCGTATCCCCTGTAGGTTGATCTGGGTTGGCTTCAGCTGCCAAAGTCTGTGAGCCCAGCTGTTAAGATTTAACAGGCAAGCACTTATGCCAATGGCAGGGTATGGTCAGTAAACCCTGATAACCAGTGGTCCTTTCCAGAGTGTTTATGGAGGAGGATGGTCTCTGCTTATTCCCTCGGTGAAGAGAGAGAATCGTATCACAGCCTGTTCCACATCCCACAGTAATGCTTCTCTTCCTGAATCTCACTTCCTGCCAGTGATGTTTTGGAGCCCGCTAGGCAATTTGAAGGTTTCTGGCTGTGTGTCAATCAAGACAACTGAGCAAAATACTAAATTTCCATATAATTAGAGCACCAATATACCTGTATGACCAGCTGACCTTGCTTTTTGTGTTGGAGAAGGCCAGAACACGCCAGAGTGTGTTCTAGGAACACATATGCTCCATGGGTAGATAACACAAGGAAACAGGCTGACTAAATGCTAATTGGCACACTCTTGGCACCAAATACACGTTCAAGCAACTTAACAAGACTGCTGTTTTTCTCAGAGCCTCCTTCCTACTGATACTGGAGAATGTTTCTAGTCCATTTTTTAAGAGAGTTGAATACTCTCAAATCTCTCCACTTTGCTCTCGTGCAATGGACATGTTCTCCCATTCTGTCCTTTCAGTTGTTTATCTGATGGTCGTCATGACTTCAGAGTGCTAATTTCTTAAAGGAAATTTAATACTTCCTTGAGCATCTGTCCTTTGACAGTTCTTCTGTCTTTGGTCCAGAAACAAGAGTGTTCTCCATACTCTTACTGACCTCGGAGGCCTTTTGGAAAACCTGTACTTCAGCGATTTCAGGCACCTTGAGCAGTATAAGTGGTGTAGTTTATGATTCATTGTTGCCAGTAGTCAGAGGTTTCCATTCCTTCATCCAGCTTTCAACCTCAACCACTTAGGGTTAGACAGGTGTGACTTCTATGGTATTGATATCACACAGTATTGCATTCCAGGGAACTGTCTACAAGCTGTTCAGGAAAGAGACTGCTTAATGACTCTTGACCTGAGTTGCATTCTTTTGTGTGGTAGTCAGGCCACCCCACTTACATTTCCTGCATTTTGTGGTTGGATAAGACCATGAGCAGTTCAGGTTCATGCTTCTCAGTCTGTACGATCTCCTGAGTCTTCGTGAAAGAGTTGGTGACCGTAGCTGCTTGCCTTTGTCTTCTGCAGCTTTCTCCTCTTTGCTTTGATAATTAGCTAATAAAAAGAGAGTTAAGGATGCAAATACTTAAGTCTCTGTGGTTCTCAGAAAAGGGGGATTGTCACAAGCTTTTAGTGGATATCCAGAACTTCCCTTCTCAGATCTAGGGTGTTCATCAGGATAATCACATTCTTTCTTATGTCGGCTTGCTTACTGCCAGAAAGCATTGCTCATTTACTGCTGTGATGCAGCTCACGACTTCTTGATTGATGTACAGTGGAAAAGGCTGCCTTATCCTTTCTTGATTATGTAGTGGTTAATAGCACTTAAAAGTCTACTAGATGTATATGTCTGGCTAAATGACCGATTTCTCTTTCTGGTGCATTTATCATTCTAGTTCCTCTCTAGTGCCTCAACAGTAATTTTTCTGAGATTCCTACTGGAGCTGATGGAAGCTGGACCTTTCCCTAATTCAGCCAAGGTCTACTTGACTGCCATTTTACCCATTGTTACCAGTTAGCTGGTTCTCAGGTTCTCTGACCACATGTTTTTTGAGATTTTTCACAGCAGGGTCAGCTCTGAGGTCAGACCAAGCTGCTCAGGGTTTCATCCAGTCTTGAAAACCCCCAGAGATGGAGATTGCACAACCTCTGTGGGCAACCTGTGCCAGTGCTTGAGTATCCAGTCTGAACCTCTCGTTTCAAATTGTGCCTATTGTCTCTTGTCCTCCTGCCATGCAACAACTGTAAAGAGCCCAGCTCCGTCTGCTCAGTGACCTCCCCGTAGGCACTGGGGAGCTGCCAGTGCAGCTGCCAAAGCCATCTCTACTGCAGGCTGAGCAAGCCCAGCTCCCCCACCCTCTCCTCACAGGGCAAGTGCTCCAGCCCCCACCATTTTGGTGGTCTCTGCTGAAGTTGCTCCAGTTTGTCAATGTTTTTCTTGTATTGGGGGATCCCAAACTGAATGCAGCATTGTGGATGCAGTCTAATGAGTGTCGAGTAAAGGGGGGTAATCACTTCCTTCAGTCTACTGACTGTGCTGTTAACACAGCCCAGGATGTTGTTGGCCCTCTTTGCTGCCAGGGCACACTGTTGGCTCACGTTCAGCTTGCTGCCTACCAGAACCAGGAGTTCTTGGGGTTCGCAAGCCTGTGTTGTTGCAAGGAGCTCTTCCTTCCGAGGTGCAGGACCTTGCATTTATCCTTGTTAATTTTTTTAAGGTTTTGTATTGGCTCATTCCTCCAGCCTGTCTAAGGGCAGTCCTGCCCTCCAATGTATCAGCTGGTCCATCCCCCCCCCCCCCATCCCCGCCCAATTTGGTATCATTCACAAACTTTACGAGCAAGTGCTGTTAAGCAGTACAGGTCTCAGGATAGATTCCTGCAATACTCCACTTTTACTGGCCTCCAGGTAGAGTACAACTCATTAACCACTACCTCTGAGCCTGAGTATCCAACCCATTTTTTTGTCCCATCTAGTTGTCCAAGCATGCAGACCTTAATGTCCTAACTTTAATAGAAGAATATCACGGGAGACAGTGTCAAATGCCCTTCTAAAGTTGAGGTAAATGATATCCACTACTTTCCTATTTTCCACAAATCCAGTGATGTTATCACAGAAGGCAACAAGGTCAATCAGACATGATTTACACCATGGTGTACCCATTGGTGACTACATGCTGACGGTCACAATCACTTTCTTCTTGTTCCTGTGCCCAGGAATTTGTTTCAAGAGGATTTATTCCTTGATTTTCTCAGGGACAGAAGTGAGATTGATTGGCCTGTAGTAGTACCCCAGATTGTTCTTTTGACCTTTTCTGAAAATGGGTGCAATATTTGCCTTCAGTTATCTGGGGATCTCAAATGATGACACTGATGCATTGACTGGCATGATTTTTAAAATATGATAGAAAGCAGCCTTGCAGGGACATGGGCTATTTCTCTCATATCCTTGGATACAGTCCGTCTCGTCCTATCGTCTCAGGTGGGGCTGAGTTCTTGCAGATAGTCACTGACTGGATCGTCATCTACTGCTGATAACTCTTCTCCTCCTTAAACCCTGCCTCTAAGCACAGAGGCATAGGAGACCTTGTCAATAAAGACTGAAGCAAAGAAAGCAATGAGTAACTCCGCTTTACCTGTTTGTCCTGTCAGTAAATCACCCACCCATTCAGCAACAGGCCTACACTTTCCTTGTTCAGCCTTCTGTTGTAGTAATGTAACAGCAGAAGTCCTTCTTGTTGCCCTTGACATCCTTGCAAGTCTCAACTGGAGCTGAGCTTTGGCTTTCCTGACACCATCCCTACATGCCTAGGCAGTGTTTTTAAATTTCTCCTTTACACCTTGTCCCTGTTTCCACCTCCTGTATGCTGCATTTTGCACTGAAGCTCATCCAAGCCAATCTCTTGATACATTTACTTGTCTTCCTGAATATCAGGATGGACTGTTCTTGCTCTTGGAGGATGCTGTCCTTTACTGGCATCTCCACTGATGCTGACCACAGGCTCTCACCCACCCAGTCACCCATCCCATAGAATAGCTCCATACATCTGAGCTGCTCCTTTACAGAGATAGTACACCCCCTCCTTGTCTTTCCTCCTTGTCTTTCCTGAAGTGTGTATCTGTCCGCTGCAGCACTCCAGTTGTGTGAGCCGTCCCACCACACCTCAGTTGCTCCAACGATGTTGCAGTTGTGTGACCACACATGGAGCTCTTATTTCCCCTGCTTGTTTCCCAGGCTGCACGCATTTGTGCATTTACAAAGTGCACAAGAGGTGGACTCCTTCAGCCTTTTTTTATACTTTCTTGAGGTTTTGCTTGTACCTGTTACCCTACACTCTTTTCTTTCCACCCCCGTACACCCCTTCCTCACTTGACTACATATAGGTTGTAATCTCACTTTTTCAGTGTTCCTAATATAAAGCTTTTATCACCAGATTGGCCAGGTTTTTGGCAAAGATGCTTCTTCTCCACTTTATCAGGTGGATCCCGTCTCCCCCTAGCAGTGCTCAACCATCAAAGAGGGTCCTGTGGTCATAAAAGCCAAATCCTTGTTGTTAACCCCAGTTGCAATACAAGGTATTGATCTGCAAGATCCATCTGTTCCTCGTTCACTGGAGGCCACCTGGGTCTCCATGCCTTTGACCCTTTCCCCCTGAGCCATGTTGCTCTTGATACACTCTGGGTCAATAAATAAAAGTAGCAATAGGAGTGCTTCAACTGATATGAAACATACCAAACAGGAGGAGAGGAGAGGTGAGAGCCCTCTCCTCATGGACACGGGTCGGGGAAACTTTCTAGTCTCGAGTAACAAAGCACGAGTATATCCATGGTTGCGTACTACACCCTTCACATACCATTGCCTGTTGGTATGTAACATTAATTGGTTTTGCAATGAAGGCATGTCCTAAATGATTTTTCCATGAACCTTAATGGAAATGTGGTGGATAGAATCCATTTTCCTTGATGACAATTAGGTGTCTTAAGCATAAGAGCACACCTGTTTTTTTGGACTCTGATTTAAGACAGTGCTTAAGCACAGGCAGCCTTACGGAACTTAAGTAGGAATTTCTGTTGAAATGCAATTTTTTACTCTTATTTTTAGGTATTTCAAATTATTGCGAAAGATACCGTGAAGGTATGAGACGTGTTCTGAACACCTTTGGACCAGTTCCAGAATTTTCAGGTGAAATTGAGCAGAAAATCAGTCAGGTAAATACGGAGTTGATAAATGCAGTGACATTCAGAACAAAGAACGTTAGCTTTTATTTTAACATTTGTACCATTTGAGTTTACTGTTAGAGGTATCTGTAGTTTGTATTTCTTGTGTGAATGTGTACTTTGAACGAAAAGATCAGTACAGAATGCATTTAAGTCCCTTTTCAAAGCACTTTGACATACATCAAGGGAAAGTGATCTAGCAGCTGAGTAACATTATTACTAGACAGAGGAGTCAACTGCTAGCAACTATGGGTTATTGACACTAAATCCTCCACACTATTTCTTACCACTTCTGTCCTGTGTCCTCTACCATAATATGCACAGCTTCAAGCTTCCTTTCCTAAATGACTTTTCTCCCCGTGTCTTCCTCCTACTCCATCTTCCTGCATAAACCCTGTAGCTTTTTTCTTCTGGGTGTTCTTTTTCTTTTTTTTGTATACTTTACAAACTAGAGCTCCAGTCTGTAACGCGTGCAAATACACGTTTAAGTTAAGCATATGAGCAGTCCGGTAAGGTTACTTGCACGTTTAAAGATAAGATGTGTTTAGGTGCTATGCTGGATTGGGACCCAGTTTGTCTATTAACATTCCTAAGCCCACAATTTGTTTATACTCACTGTATAGGCTATTTTGTATGATCATAGGAATTAACTGAAGTATCATTATTTCCTAACTCTGCCTTTTCATAGTTGCCTTTTTAACACTTTGCTAAAGAACACGTGTATGTGTTGAATCATTCTTGATTAGCTGTCAGGTTAATTCCATATATGGAAGCTCTCTGTCTGGAAGACAGCATTTTTGTTCCTATTTTTTTTGTTCCTATTTATACAATTTCAACATAAGCTATGTTAAAAAGGAAAAAGATTCTTTTATGGTTAAACAACATAGACTGCTTATAATAACAATCAATAATAATTGTGGAGTTATTCACAATTAGAAGCTTTTGATTAGTATGAAGCAGTGTGGGTTTCTTTATGGAAAGCTGGATTCTACTTCAGTGTCTGTTTCTGCATCTCTTTATCGTCTTTGGTCTTCAATGCCAAAGATGGGTTTGCAAGAATCCTCTTAAGAGTAAAACATTAAACATTTCTTATCTTACTCCTCTGTCCCTCCCCCTGACTTTTTTCTGGAGTGACTGCAACTTGCCAATCATTGGTAGCAGGTCCAGGTTTTAGCCAGTTTCTCAACACTTGCCTTTTAAACCTAAGACCTGAGGTGCTATTTTGGCAAAGATGTCCTGTGAACTCTACCTGCACTCTCAAACCAGCTTTTTTTCTTTGAAAGAAAATCTGCTGCAATGTAGTAGCTGGCCAGAACTTACCTCTTGTTCTCCTTTCAGTGATATATTTAACTGGCACTTCTAAGACAACCTTGATTATGCACTCAGAAATACTTTTTTTTTTCCATTTTGTTTTAAATATCATTTTTGCGTGCTAACTTTTTCAGACTTCTACCTTTGTGTCCTCATACAGTGCTGTACTTTCTCTCCCCCATATTCCAATAAGCAACAAAAATCATAATTCTGGGTTTGTTATGTCTCTTCCCCTGTCATTTCGATTATAACTAGCACTCCTAAGACAAAATGTTTTTAATAAACATGGTATTCCTCATTACATTTATTAGGAGCCAGAAGAGAGATCACAGCTTTAGACACACACAGGAATTTGGTTTTACATTTTTAGCCACATAAATGGCCAGGTTGCCTCCTTCCTATTTAATAAAAGGTTATTATCAAAGAGACTAGACAGTGGCTGTGTGGGGCAAACCGAGAGAAGAGGCTGATGCTTTGATGTTTCTGTAGGCACCTTCATTGCTACATTCAGGCCAACCTTCTCCAAGTGGGAGCACTTTTCTTCTTGTACAGGTTAGCTCATTTCCATCACTCACGTAAAGAATTAGTGACCTATTGCTTGTGATTGATAGACTAAATTACAGTTTGTGTGGATGGTTACTTGGTCTGACGCAGGGAAAGCAGGAAAACAATGCTGGTGAGAAACTTTTTACTCAGAACGTGAGATTTAATCATCTTAAATTTTCTGTTCCAGGCAATGTCTGAAAAAATTCCAGTTGTTCCAAAAGTCCTGGATGCCAGGAGAAAATGGAGAGATGAATGTCTCACTGGTCTTGCCAAACTGAAAAAAAAAATGAAATCTGACTGACGTGCACCTTGTCTAACAGGAGAGAAGATTTTATGAAGAGCAGATCTTCATAAAAAGTGGAAATTTTTGGTCATGCAGAAGAGGAGACTGAATGTGCAACCAATGATATGCACAAATGTAGAGACCAATGAAACATTTGGTCCAAATTTGTCGTGACGTAATTCATTAATAACTGGAAACAGTTATTTAAAAGTTCAGTTAAAATTTATCAAATTATATATATGCATTAGATGTGTAAGCATTAAGTAGCTTTAGCAATATTAATATTGTGCAATGCTGGAACGCAATCACGTTTTAAATAATGCATTTTTCAGCTTGCTTAGGAATTCAGCGCTTGAACAATATTTGCTTATGCAGGGATCTGAAATAGGCAAACATCAGCTGTTTGTCACTGGAGAAAATAAGCCTTCACCCACCAATCACTGTGACAGCGAGGTTAATTTGTGAAGCACTGACTGTAGATAGGAGAAGATTGTGTTGAACAAAGAGTAGATTCACTGGCTGGTGAGCTGAGACCTCAACAGCCGTAAGGGTCACTTCAACTTAGCTCTGTAACTGTTCCACAATGTAGGGGAAAGAATTATTCCTCTTTTCCCTCCCTTTGGCACTTCTGTACCTGTATGATGATCTAAGTGTGAGTAAATAGAGCAGAATTCCCTCCTCATCCCCTACCCCTGGTTCTGTAAGACTTACCAGAGACCTACTTGGTCTTTAAGACCATGCACTTGATACCCCATGGCTTTGCCCCCAGCTTAAGTCAGATGTTTGATGCTGGCCATTGGCATTGCTGCATAAACATGTACCCCATTTTAAGACTTGTCTGTGAGAAATAAGAGATTTTGATTTAATAGCTAGTTTGGGAGACAGTATGGTGCAGTGGATCAGTCTGGACTTTCTCCCAGGCTACTCCATGACCGTCTGAGTGATCCTGGGAAGCCAGTTCACCTCTCTGTTGCCATGTCTATTTTGTACATTATTTGAAGCAAGGAGTGCTTCTTTAGGACTCAGCTGTACTGAATTTAACAGCTGTAGCTGAAGGGACCCCAGGTATCTGCTATTTTGCTCCCCCACAGAGGGAAAGATGCAGTGGCTTAGGTGTAGCATTTACGCTTTACTGCTGCCCTTCCTACAGGAGACACAACATCTCCTCCACATACAAAGGTGCAGTGTACACCTGGAAGCAGTAATATCCTCAAGTTGCTGCAGTGGCGTGTTTTGGTCCACAGCAGACGAAGTGTTATTATGAATGTATGTACCCTGTAATATAGTTGGACTTTGATCTTAGCTGGAACCTTGGGACAGTATTGTTATGCAGATAGTAAGAATAACTTGAAAAAGTGCATTGCACCAACACTGCTTGAGTTAAGCATTTCTGAATTTGTGCTAACTGGTCATGTAACTTCAGTCACTGCACAGATGCAGTAGTGTTAAGCTGCCATTTTGCTAATGCTCAGCTCACGGACATTTCAAATCTTGTTTTTTTACAGAGCGTGCAGCACACAAACAAGTTACTGAAACTTAATTAGTTGCCATTTTGAGCTGAACAGCAGAAATGTTTGTGTGAACATACCAATACCACTTAGTTCTGCTTAGGTCACAGTAAAAGAGACCTGAGATAAATTGTATTGCTTGACATAAGCGGTGGGCCAGGAACACATCTCTAGATGTGAAACATGGGGTGGGAGGCATAATGCTGAGGTTGTCCTGTGCTCCTTTATAATCAGCAGAGAGAAAGGAAAATTTGTAAGCTCAATTTATTTTATCCCAATATAGACTTAAAACTGTCAGGTTTCTACTATTGCTTTTTATTGCCACAGCAACTGGCTCAACCTGCATTTAGACATCTGGAATTGGGGAGGTCAGTCCTCACTCCTGATGCCTTATTAAGCAACAGTAAAGTAATAATGGGGCTGATTTCCTCATTTTGTGTATGTTTTTGTATTTCAGACAAGGCCACAGAAGGTTCCAATTATTTTCAAGGTTAGACCTGTTTTCTATGAGCATATGACATTGTCATAACTAATTAGCTCGCATTGCTTCTGTTTATTCTGAAATATTTTAAAACTCGATCATGTCATCAAATATTTACCTCCATCTTTATTATTTGCTTATTAATAAAATATTTTAATGAAGAAGATATTAACTTCTGTGCTCCGGTGTGATACTGTAGTGGTAGCACTATTTAGTATGTCTTTAGAAACCAATGCCCTGGTAAAATAGTTTGTGGAAGTCAGTGGGAGTAAATGGACAAGAAATAATGTGCATTCTCCTACAGTCCATGTGTTGGTGACCACCTGCTGCAGATGCGGGGCCCTGCCATGAGGGAATGGTTTTCTGTGGGGGGAAAAGCACTCTGTAGAGTGCCAGAGCACTTCCGTGCGGTGAGCAGCTCCTCCGCAGTGTCGCATACAGCAAAGCTCGCCTTGGAGCACCAGTTCACACCCAGGTTCACAGCTACAAGTTGGGGAGGAGATGCTTGACAAAAAATATATTTTAGCTGACATTTGCTTAGGATTTGAAGCACACAAAATTATTAGTTGGTAAATGCAACAACTGGAAAGCATTACGAAAAGCTGGCTAAAGGAATGAGATGGGCTGTCCTCATCCCAGAGACCTGTACCCTGTTCACAATTAATCCCCTTTACTCATCAGTCGTTTGTGTCTGAATCCTGCACCCAGCTTGGGGCTCCCTGGTACAAGACAGACATTGGACAAATGGTAGGGGAGGCCCCCGAGATGGTGAGGCTGGAGCATTGATCCTGCGAAGAGAGGCTGGGGGAGCTGGGCTTGTCCAGCCTGGAGCGGAGACGGCTTCAGGGGCACCTACCAGCAGCCCCCAGTGCCTATGGGGAGGTCATTGAGGAGACAGAGCCAGGCTCTCTAAAGTGGGATTTCGTGAGAAGATAAGAGACAATGGACGTAAGTTGAAACACAAGAGTTTCGGCCTGGATGTAAGGAGACACTTTTTCCCCTATGAAGATAGTCAGGCAGAGGCACAGGTTGTCCACCGAGGTGGTGCAGTCTCCATCCTCGGAGGTTTTCAACTCCCGACTGGATGAAGCCCTGAGCAGCCTGGTCTGACCTCAGAGCTGAGCCTGCCATAAGCAGGAGGTTGGAGCAGAGACCTCCTGAGCTCCTTCCCAGCCTGCATTAGCCTCATTCCAAGTTTGGTTTGATTTTGGCCTATTTTGTATCAAAAATGTTGCTCCAGTTTAAGTAAACTAACTCCAAAGAATGTGTATAGATTACTTCAAATTGTCACGTATGTTGAGGACTTCTTAACCTAAATCGTAAATGAAATTTAGGATGGTGTGAATGGATGTAAATAAATCTGCATTCAGGTTTTTCCATGCATTTTCCTGGGAACGTTAACAGAATATCATTAAATTGGCACAACTTTTCACATATAAAGAATCCCTTACAGAAAGTCTCAGCCACCAAAAATCCCATGTTGTTGGTCCCCAGGGGCCACCCACCCCTCCTGGTGATGGATAAACGCAGTGTTCACCTTGTCCGGTATCTCCACTGCTCAGGGCTGCTGGAAGGAGCAGGGTTTGCTGAGAGGGGAGGGTTCCCTATCTCTCTCTCTCCCATCCTTTCTCCCTTTTCACTTTTTTCCTTTACTTCTCCCTCTTGGTTCTCAGCTTCTCATAATAGTCCATCACTAATTTCTTCCAGGGTATTTTGCTGACAAGCACAGTTGATTTTTGCCTAAAAGATGGTATAGATAGGATAACGCAATTTCTTGTGAGAACCAAAACCAGGACAGGGAAGCAGGATAGTGCTTGTGGTTCTTGTTATAAAACCAGGAAAAATCATTTTGAGACAAAATGATGTCATTGTCAGACTCAGTTTTTCAAAAGAAAGATGAGATATGCTGCCAGTGCTTGTATGGTTACATGACAGGATTGCATTGCCATAGCATGGAGCTACAAAAAGGTCTTTGAGAACATGTAACTGTGGTACCCTTGCAGAGATGGAGGTACGGAGGACAGGAGCCCTCCATGAGAAGAGGAGCCCGGCAGATGTGAGCCTAGCAATTAGTGCAAGTGTCAGTAGGAAAAACAAATGGTCTTTTGCCTTCAACAGCCTACCAGGCCCAAAGGGAATGTTTCACAAATTAATTTGGATCTAGTTAGAGTAAACAAGTGTAAATGAATACATTTGCTCTAGCTGCCTGCTGATCTGCTCCCGTTCCCCCAAGCTCCAGTCGTGCTGGCAGGGCAGCCTTCTCTGCTCGTCCTGCACCTTCCATTTTTCATGTGTGTGTGTGCATGCATGTGTGCGTGCTACTGCAAATCAGTCAAAGTGAGTGGAAAGACAAAAACTGACCCCGGGGAAAACTCACATTTGATTTGGTAAGGCTTTGCATCAAGCCAATGGCCAAGGATTTCTTTCCATTCTTTTCTGTGATTTCAAAAAGAGAAAGGAATTCCTCCCTTCAGCGTGTTACTCAGAGTTAAGTAGAGATGCAGCTTGAGAGCATGCTGCTTAGAGAGTTACCCATTGACTGGTATTTCTTAGAGTTCATTTTTCAGGTAGAATTTTCTCTCCCCTCTGAGTTTTTCCTTTTATTGTACAACTTGAATTTGGAAGAGTCACTTTACCATCGAATACAAGCTAATATTCATATGTGAATACTGATAAATACTGATTTTTATAATAAAGAATAGCAGAGAGACAGGAGCTTAAATCTGGTGTATTCATTTAAATGTGTGCACTTAATCATGGAAGAGCAATACTCAAATGGCAAGATTTAGCTGCATATCTTAATATTCATAAAGGTTTAAATATTACTTACAGCACATGTTGGGAGCAGACCAGTAGCAAAGCTTGATTCCTCACTGTGATGTCTGTACAAAGCTGTCCATTGGGAAGAGTCAGTATCCACATCCTCCACTGCGGCGTGTGATGCTGTAAGGTGCAGAGCTGTGGCTACACAGACCTCTCGCTTCTTTTCTAAATGGGAGGTCAGCAAAGAAACTAGCAATTGAAATAGCAAATGCTGTCATATCAATAGTTTCATAAGAATTGGGGAAAAAAGATGCTAGAGTGCCCTAACTTGGAGCAAAACAGGGCAACCTTGAATGTTTGACCCCCAGAATTTGCTTTGAAGCTCCAGTTTGCACATGCTGATACGTTGTGAAATGCTCTGAGGATGGTTGCAGCTGGCTTCAACTGCAAGCCAGCCACAAGTGAAGCCATGAACAAATGCAGCTGGACTGGCAGTTTTTTTGTATACAGCTCATCAAAAATTGGTCCAATGTCCTCCTGGCTGTGAGGAAAAGCCTGCACTACCCTATGGGAGCAAAGTGAATTTCAAGGAGAGCTGTTGGTAAGGGCACTGTTTCCACCAAATTCAGTAGACTTTTTGAAATACATCAAACCGCTTTGTTTTCTAGTTTGCTGGAAAACAGCATGACTTATTTTCTTAATGTATATTCAAAGAAATGCACTGTTGGGTTGCACATCACTCAGCATTTTCCCTTCTCTGCCTGACATTTTTTGTTCCTTCAGCGAGGATGCCCTTCATCAAACACTGAAATGAAGGGACACTTGGAATAAAATGGCACTTAGTGTGTGTGAGATTTCTTCCTGAACCCCAGTGTGAAATGGAGATTTTAATGCGTGGAGATGTAGAAGATGCAGAACCATCCAGAAACTTGTTTTCCTTTTTCTATGAGTAAAATGTAGCCTAACATGGAAAGGACAAGAGCCCAAATTTGCATGTGAATATAGGAAAGCTTTGTGAAGAAGTTGATCTTACTGGTTTTTTTAAAGATTCTATAAAACAGAGCTGTAAATTTGGCCCAAATTGGGTATTTGTTCTGTTTGGCTTAAGCCTAGATGATGACTACTGTTATAGTATTAATGTACCGCCCAAGGCCTCCATAAGGGTCCAACACCTCTGTGTCGGCACAACAAAAGGAGATGTTTTCCAACAGAAAACATTAAAAAGCATCTGTGATTTAAAACATTGTGAAAACCTTCCTTTGCATTCGTGATGTGTTTAAACTTTAACATCCGGTCTTGCACTAATTTTTCCAATATTGTAACAGTACATACTTTCCATATGAAGCCACGGTTGCTTGTTCTTGGTCTGCTTTAAAGAGAGAATACACCTAAAGAATACAATAGAGGCATTTTTTTGCAGCCCAGGGAGAAAGTGATGAGGCTGGAAAATCCTTGCTGTCACTCTGATATTACTGAAGAAATGAGGTTGTCATTTAGCCAGGAGTTAGAATCATAGAATCATAGAATCATAGAATCATAGAATAGTTTGGGTTGGAAGGGACCTCTAAAGGTCATCTAGTCCAAACCCCCTGCCATGGGCAGGGACATCTTCAACCAGATCAGGTTGCTCAGAGCCCCGTCCAACCTGGGAACTGCCTTGATGCAACTGGTTCTTCTGAGAGAGAAATCATTTTTGGGTGGTTTTTTTTTTCCTTGTCTTGCCCAATAACCATTTATACATAAATTAAAACTGGCATTACCAGTGGAAATTATTTACCATTGCCCTTGTGCTTCACTACAGCCTCTGCCTCATTGAAAACCTTGGCAATTTCCACATAGCACAGACGAGTTCTTAATACGTGCATTGCTCCTGCACGCAGCAGCAGCAGTGCTTGTATAGCAAAATTACCGGTCAGCTTTTCGCCCAGCTGTGTTGCCGTGGAGCTTGTATTTTCTTTTTAAGCTCTCCTTAAAAACTTAATGGGGTGCAATCTGTCTACTGAGTTCTTAGTAGTAGTATAGAAAGTATTTCTGTGCAGTTAAAAACAAATTATTGGAATTACCGCTATAATACAAAGGCGGCAGACCAAGAAGCACGGAGCTTTCCACATTCCAGCGCACCTTATGACCACGAAACCAGATTTTCTGATATTACTCAGCAGTGTCATTTCAAACCCATGCAATAATGGAAAGATGTAATTGTGCCATTTCAAACATATGGGGTAGTGGAAACAGGGAATTGCATAACCAGGCAATTTAACTGAATGGGCAGTGCCTGTGCCCGATCCATATCATATGGAAGTTTATGGAGTAGCATGAAGTTGCATTGTGTAATTCTGTAAATCAGAAATGTTTCTTGCATTTGCTTTTGGTTTTCCTTTTTTAGGAACAAAAGTTAATTACAAATATCATCTCCCCCCTATCAAAACCTGTATCAGTGCATATTAAGGGTGATTACAGAAGTCTGATCGATTTTTAAAGTCTGAATATAGCTTCAATTGCTGAAAGAGACAACATACTTCTCTATGACAACATCATACTTCTCTAGCCTGTCATTTACAAAACAAAAGCTATTAAAAACAAGGATATGAAAGCAAAGAAAAATATAAAATATAAATTTTCTAACAAGATGCAGGTATTATTTATATTACTACAAATAAAAACATATTTCATTAAGTAAGAACCTGAGCTTATGTTTTAATCTGATCTTAGTATCTGAATAGTTTATTATAAGGAAAACCATTAGCTGGGGATTCATGCAATCTTATTTAATCATCAGTAAAAATGAGGTACGTGTTTGTTAGTATTGCCCCAGTACACTGTATGAACAGTGCTGACTGTGTCTGCATATAACTTTCATTTTCAAGTCTTTTCTTATAAAAATTACAGTCCAGACTAGAGTGCTACCTCGGGAGAGTGCTGCCCTACTGACTCATCACACTTACTGCCATAAAACTTGCTGTGACAACCGTCCAGACAGTGGTCACTGATTGTATCCTCAGGTAACTATTGCCACGTCCACCCTGTTAGCAATTCTGTCCACATGTGTATGCAGAGCAAAAGAAAGTGTAATTTCCAGCTGCCACCTCTCCTGTAACCTGTGGATGAGTTTCTTGAATGGACCTTCCTCTGATGCCCAGCTCCCGGCTGTGCTGGTGCAGGTCAGTAAACAGGCAACGCGGGTAGCCTTTCCCACAGTCCTGGGTTTTCCCCATTTCTTAGGCCCGATGGGTCTGTGTTGGCATCCTGCCTGGCTTGCTGCCCTGTTTCTGTAGCAAAGGAGTTTTGGCTGTTATGTTTAAATAGGCCAGTCTGCCCAGTCCAGCTCATAGGAAGCCCAGCCACAGCCTGTTGCAGAGCTAGAAACGGATGTTCATCCTCATTCACCTGTCTTCCAGGCTAACAAGCTTGGACTATTCACCTGTAAAATCAATTTTTTCCTTCCAAGATAATTTACCTGCAAAAGCTAAGTGAGGTCCCTCTGCCCTAGCACTGTGCTGGTCCAGGCTCTCTGTTCCACGATCCCTGATGCAGCTTTTCTGATTTTCCCTAGTGCAGGTTACCGCCAGCTGCCACCCACCTGATGGCATTACTTCAGTGTGAGGAAAGCTTGAGAACTTGCCATGAGACAAATATTCATCTTATCAGCAGCATGTGGCTCTTTTGCCAAGATGTTTGTAGTTGTAGGACCTTCTTCAGGTGGTCATATCAAAGGCTTAGAAACCTATATTATCATAATTAAAAGGCAGAAGTGATCATCACTGGATGTTAGAGCCTACAAGAAGGGCTTGAACATGACCATGGTCATGATTTAATAATTTGGAATTATTATCAGAGATAATTTGGAAGCTGCCTAATTAAGGCAGTGTTGAGAGACTTCCAGAACAATACATGATCACCTTGTTTATAGTAGGAAAGCACAAAGACCAGAACTGAATAAAGCTCAGCTACCATGGGAAGACTGTTTTGTTTAGCACTAAGTCCATAGCTGTCTCTTATTTTTGGTAACTCAGTGAGCTTATTTTCAATGGTGGCACTGGAACTGCGTTACTCTGGCTGCTTCTCGTAACTCCTCCTTCTTGGGTACATTTCCTCAATAAGTTTCTCTGAGGGAAGCAAGACCTTGTATTTTCCAGCCCTTTTTTAATATATGATCCTCTGCATGATTTCCAAGCTCATGTAGCCATATGGTTATACATTACACTTTGTTATATTTCTTCTTTTTCCTTTTTTTTTAAACCTTCCTTTGAATTGTCCATTCGCCATTTACCATCCACCTGTGTTTCCACATTAGTCTCTTCTGATGACCCTTTTCTTTATTATTGATGTTTCTCCGCTGCTCAGAGGATTATCTTTAATTTCAAAGCTACACATGTGGATTAATTGCTACCCAGATGTTGTACCAACCTCCCACTCCAGCCTCTGCAGGCAAACTGAGTTTGTGGCGACTACTGATTTTTTTTCACTCAATAGATGGGATCCAAATGCCAACCTCTGGCCATCTGGACCCTGCTTGATCATGGTTGATGTCTCAAGAGCCTGTTTTGGTTATTCCCCAGCAGCACACTGCAGTTCCCCAGGCACAGCCCAGCTGCCCATTGGCAGCAACTCCTCTGACTCACGCTCCTCCTGCGAGAGCACCGTGTGCTGCTGGCGGTGGAGAGACAAATGCAGCCTTTTCCTAATCCTCTCTGTTGACAGTCATGTTTGGCTTCTCGGATTTAATCTCATGATATGTTCCAAGATGAAGCTGCTCCCTGTTTTATGGCTGACTCAGTATTTATCTGTCGACTCGGTGCCTGCTGAGATCATTGGTGATCATCTGCTCTGTGAGCCTTAAAACAAAGTTATTGGCAGAAGGCCCTTTTATACCACAGGGTTTTTTATATTTGGAGCTACAAGGCACAGGGTGGTAGAAGCAGGACCCTGGTGGTGCCTGTAATGGGGGACATTATGTTCCCTTTTTAGGCTCCCAGGGCAGCTCTTCCACCCCCCCCGGCTCCTGTTAGTCACCTTTTCTAACTCCTACATCCTCCCTGAGCGGCAGAGACCTCACCGCAGGTGGCATGCATGATGGATGTACTGGGCTGCTGTGCACTGCCCTCGCTTTATCACACTTACTGCTGCAGCTTCTCTGAGCCCCAGTTCCCTCCAGCTCTCACTTTATATTCTTTCTTTATATTCTCCAGCCTTGAGATATATTTTTGCTGGTTTCCAGGCCTGTTCTGCAAATATGGGCCTTCCAAACATGGTTTTCTCAGTGAATTCTTCTCTCTTTGTTACTTGAACTATTATTTTCACGTTTTTTGTGGTATATCCTACAGTTTCCCCTGGAGAAAACTATTTTTAGCAAATCCGTGACACCTGTTCCTCTTTTTTATTCCTTTTGTGGGGAAATTATGAAATGCTTAATACATGCTTCTACTTTTGTGAGTCTTTCTCGGTCTGGATATGGAACCAGCTACAGTTGCACAAACTCCATCCTTGGTCAAAATCCCCAGCTCGCATACCTGGGGAAAACCACAGTAGCTGGGTGGAGAAAGTACAGTCTCCACAACTAAATTGCAAGCTGACTTAATTAAGGCAGATTTATTAGGGAGAATTTTATGACAGTATGTTTTCACCTTTGGCAATAATCTAATAGGCAGCACAGCAGATAGCACAGGGCTGAATAACACCCTGAGCACAGCCTGGGATGGAGGGAGGCTGCACTGGGTCATCCTCAGGTCCATGTCAACATCTCCCTTCACTGCCAGGAAGATAGGCAACGGTCCTGGCCCACTCTCATTGTTTCTTTCCGCCATTTGTTCATACAGTGTGCTTTCTCCTAGCAGCCCTTTTTTTGCATTTGTGGCCTTATACAGTTCCTGCCCTACTACCTCATCTTTTTTTTTTTTTTTAATTCATGCCTGTTTGGGGTTCCTTACAGTCTCCCTAATTTTTCAGCTGCCCACTCACTGCTCAACTGCATCTTTGCATTTCTGTTTTTCCCCCCAGTGCAGCAGCTCTCGGTGGAGGCTGTCGGCCGTCTGGGTCATCCACCCTCCCCAGGGAAGGGGGTTGGAGATGGCAGAGAGAACTGCTGTGAGGGCTGCACAGGAGTCTGATCTGAGGGTGACACCTTGGCAGAGATTGTTTACTCAAGCCACGGTCTCAGCCCTGAGCGTGGCGAGTTAGAAAAGCCTGACTGGGGACTGAACCCCTGTCACCCTAAGACAGTGATAAGCCAAGCAGATATATCACCTACTGCTCGTACTTCCACATCTCCTCCTTCTAAGGCCCATGATTTTGGCTGACAGTTATTTTAGTTGTCCACTCGGTCATGAGCTTTGTTCCTTTTTGTGGGCACGGAGACCATCTTCACATACTTATCTACACTCTTAGGCTCACTGCTTATGAAATAGATTAAAAAATATTTTTCAAGCTTTTACAAGATTGTACGAAGTTCATCCTAGGTGAAAATACAAGCATCGAGAGAGTTTGATCCACAGCTTAGATTTTTTAAAAAAGTCTTCCTAAGTGTAAGTTTAGCAACTGAACAAGCTATTTAGAGCAGTTGCAAAGGTCTTTGAGTTCTCTTAGGGAAGGTTAGATACACACCTCTTGGAGATGATGCAGAGATAGTTAGTACAAATCAGAAATCCTTCATCCCTATAAGCATGCAAATTAAAAACAATTAAAATATACGACATTGCCTCATGCTTAATATTAGCATACACGCAATGCTCATGCAGCCATTCCAGGTTAGTTTATCTAACAAAGAGACCAAGAGGAAGATCAGGAAAAAGGTGGGGTGACACTTGATCACTAGTAAAGACTAGCTCTGAGAAGGTGGTTTCCAAAGAGATATTTTGGGAGCATTTCAGGTGATTATAAGAAGAAAAAAAAACTCACTGTAAACCACAGGATAAATATTCAAGGAAATGATCCAAGATAGCATGGTGGTGGGCATCGTAGAAAGGTATAAGCGAACATGGTAAAGCTATGCAAGCAATACAACAAAATCATTCCCGGAAAGGTATGACTAAGCCAGGGCTGCTGAGACATCACCATTTCACAAATTAATGAAGAAATCACCAAGAGTGGATACTCACACCTTTTAGAAAGGGGAAGTCATGAAAGAAATGGGAAATAAAGTCAAGATACAAGAATGTAGGCCAACAACACTAGTCATAAGGGAACAAACGCTGTGAAGGTGCAGGGAGTGTGAAAGGAGCACTTGGATGAAGGACCAAACCATACAGTCCATCCCAGCATAAGCACTGGTGTGTTGAAATAACCAGGGAGCCTGTCGGGAGGGATCGGTGTCAACACTGAGGCTGTGACAGATGAGGGAGCAGAAGAGGGAAACAGCTCCAGAGGAGGACATGGCTGTAAAACTAGTGGGAAAAGGCCACTGAAACATCAGAAAAGATCTCCAAAAACAGGCAGAGTGCAAAGAGGTACCAACTGGCAGGTTTTACTACACTTTCCTGATTTTGTGGAGGGTCACCTCAATGCTTTCTTAGGGATATGATGGGAGTCAGTATTGAAAGAAGCCTTGGTGAAAGTAGTTGTCAGGGGATTCACATCAGTTTAAAGGCAGCAGTGAGCAAGGAAGAGCCGGTCACCCGCAACAGCCGGCCAGGGAGCTGGGGATGCCATAGGCTGGTCGTGCTCATTCCTTGCAGGAGGCATCTGCTTCAGGATGCAGCACCTTACAGGGAAAGCAATAAATCATGCAGACACTCAAATGAAACACTGTCATAAAAAAAATGATGTGACTGCAGTTTTCCAAGAATTGGCAAACCTTTAGGCCACTGTTTGAGCTCATGGCAGCCAAGGAGTTGTGGAGTTCCTGTGCTTGTCACCATTTTCATGAGCAAAGATTTGGCATTTTGGGGCTGGGAGAGGTATTCCCATGGAAGATATGAATGCTGTTCCTTGGTCACTGCAGGTAACAAAGTATAAATAGCAGTCATATTTAAATTAGTGACAACACTCTCCATCTCCCTGCAAACATCATTTTTGCCAGCTTGGATTTACAGCCTCTCATCACCACGGTCTTCATCTAAGGCAAAGGACAAAATGTTGCCATACAGCAGCAGGAGTTAATAAAGAACAGGTAGATGCCACGTTTGCAGGAGCTGGACTCTGCACCACTAATTCCCCAATGGGTGATGGCAAATGGAGATGTGGCTCAGCCACCCGTGTTGAACAGTGGTACATGGAACCATTCTTTGAAACCTTTCTTTGGTGCCAAATGTATCCAATCCTGTGTGCGACAGGTCTGTGGGTTTTATTCCACAGAGTGAGGATGGCTGCAGCAGGCAGAAGGCTGGGTATATTAGAGATGTAAGTTTGAAAAAGCCCCGCAGATTAAAAGAATTGGTTGTAAGACAAGTACGGAGAGTATGCTGCGAGATAAAAGTACATAATGGGCTACAGCTGAAAAGATTATAGAGGTGATATGTAAAGAATGTCCTGAATTAATCACTTTGTAAGTATTTATGTTTTGTGAATCATTATCACTTAGCAACCTGCACCGTCCTTTTTATTTTTTACAAACTTACACTGTTTCCTGGGGGTATTATCTCTGTCTGGCTCAGCAAAATTAAAACAATATCTCATTTAATATTGTCTATAAGTAGATGGAAATAGTTGGCTCCAGATGTGTTATGAATTGCGCTTAGAGAATTAACATGGTTTAGATCACAGAAAGTGGGGCATACTTGGTGTTCAACACTTTCTTATAGAGCAGTAATCCGTGTTTAGCTTTATGGATCTTATCAAATGCTTGTTCAAGCCAAGCTATGACTCTTGCCAAGAATACTTAATGCCACATTTCAGGCGACGAAATGTAAATCAGGAAGGGACCCAGCGGGATCACTGGGTCCCCCCTCTGCACTGAGGCACCCCCCGCCTGCCAGGGACCCCTGCCGGACCCCCGCCCACAGGCATCCTCGGTGCAGGGAAACATCACAGGGAGTTTTGTCTAAGGACTCCTGAAAAATCTCTCTGGACAGCCCCTCCCCATGCTCCACACCTTGTACATCTTGGAAATGTTCCCTAGTAGCCAGTCAAAACACTCTTTGTTGCAGAAGGAAAACTGATTTCTTCATGTCTTTGTCTCCACAGATAATACAAAATTATCATCTCCTTAAGAAGGTTTTATGTGTTAGAGGATTGTTTCCATCTTTGTTCCTAATATTCTTTTTTTGGAGTAAATGAGCCAAGTTCCGCAGTTTTTCCTTTTGAATCCCTTGGTCTATATTTCTCCTGACTCTTGTGCTCCTTGAATGCTCCTCACTTTGCCCAGGTCCGCAAGCACCATGTCCAGACCAGGACCCAGCACTCCAGTTAATTCATTCAAAGACCTTAGTGTATATTAAATCACACCAAATTGATGCTCACTTCTGTGTTAGAGGAATGAAGACAACACTTGTCTTCTCCCAGTCCTTCTCAGACCGATTTGCTGCCATGCCAGGGTGACCCACACCGAGCTCAGTGGTCCCAGCCAAACTCTGGCGCATGTGGACCTCCCGCCCGGGCTGCCTGCACCTATTGCCCTTGCTCTTGCATGCTGTTATTTTCAGGCCCGTCTAGATGAGCAGAGAGCGAATGGGTGGAGGGCAGGGAGTGGATGATAAGTGGCTTTGTCCTCCTCCTCCTCCCTGAAATCTGCTGCCCAGCACTTGTGGCCGGCATGGAGGGAAGCCAGGGCTGGGCTGTGAGTCACCCTCCGCTCCTGCTCCCTCCCTGAGCCAGGAGCTGTGCATTCCCTGCAGGCTGCAAGCTACAGCCAAGGCCTCGGCCCCACACTTTGCAGGAAAAAAGTCTTCCCTTCCTGCACATATCCACCGCCATTGCGCAAACACGGCCCCATTCGGAGCAACGCTCTCTTCCCATTTTTCTGGCGAATCAGCCCCGCAATCCTCCGTGTCACCACTGTGAGCGGACACGTGCTGCAACCCTGCTGCATGGCCCAAGCAACAGCCTCGCCGTGAAGAATTTCAGCATTACAAATGGATCAAAAAGTCTGAAGAAAAACAGCAATCGTCTCATGACATTGTAATACCTGATGGAGAGCTGAGATAGTACAGGTCTGCAGTGTAGGCACTTACAAATCTGCAGAAGGCTACCGTTCCTTTCCTGATTAATAGCAAGGAAAGCTCAAACACGTTATGTCATTTTACTGACAGCTGCATTAATGCCAGAGGTACAGAGCTGAAGGTAGAGGTGGACTGAGGAATTAAGCATTAGATAGCTGTTAAGTGTTAAAAACAACATGTCTATGGCCATAGCATTCCACCAGGAGTTCCCTGTAATGCCTGAGCCTCTCAAACTCACAAGCTATCCACTGAAGGATGATCTCCACCAGTGCCTCTCCGTGCTCCAGCTGTGTGTGGAGCAGGACAGACCCTGCCTGGGCTGCGCTGGAGGAGCTGTGCGACCGAAAAGCGGGTGCATGTACCCTGGCACTGCTCCGGTACTGCCAGCTCAGGGTCATCAAACAATCAGGAGCCTGGTGTAGAAATCATGCAAGTTTTTATTGTCAAGAGCACTTTTTATTAGTTGTTATTAGGTTGGGTTTTTTTAAATAGTTCTTTTTATTAGAGCACTTGGCTACTTTAAGATGACTTTTTGTTTCTTTTATCCACAATCCGCAGGATTATAAATGTACTGTGGGAGCTGGTTTTGATTTGATATCTTCTGATTGCCTGTGTTGTTTGCAGAGATTTTCACATACTCCAGGTGACCCAAGCAGCCCTGACTTTTCAGAGAGGGAATCTACCATTAGCCAACACTTGTAAAATCCTGCATCCCATGAACAGCATTGCATGGCCGTGCCTTGGGCTTTGCTTGGCATTTGTAAATAATTTTGAGATGGTTCTGTATGAAGGTGCTATGCAAGAAGTGGCAGTTCTCATGCTGCAGCAATATTTTCTGGTTATTGCTTTCCTATGCAAAACCTAAACCCTCCCCATGTGTGAAGGGGAGGGAAGACCCCCGCTCAGCCTCTTTGAAGGAGGGGAGGCTTTTCTCACCCTGCCCTCCGCGCCAGCAAGAAGTGGCCCTTCTCTCCTGTGCACGGGCACTGCGGGGACCCACTGGAGTGGCACATAGCGAAGCCGCCCTGGCATTAACTAGGCCAGTCTGGGGCCATTAGTCATCCGCTCTTCTGTGCCTCACTGCCTGCGCCCTGCACAGACATGTTTGACTGCCTTTATGTAAACCCCCCCGAAAGGGCTGGCTGGTGCTGAGGGGCGGCCACCACCCCCACTGCCCACCATCACACGCCACCCCAGCACCCATTGGGGACCATGCGCTTTGAGTGACTTTGAAGTCTGCCAAGAAAAGGCAGAGGTGCCCATGAGTTAGGTGCAGGAGGACCTGCTGCAACAATGCCGGCCCTGAGCCGAAAAGCCCACCTGGAGCAAAAGCCCCAGTCCTGGCTGGTAAGGCTGACCCTCTCCTCCCGCCCTCTTGGCTGAGGCCACACTGTCAGAATAGAGGGTTGCTGTCAATTTTTGTGTTGGAGGAGGTGGCGGGGGGCTCAGCCCCCTCCTGGCCCCCCAACCTGCAGGCTCTGTCCCATCTCAAGCCGACAGTCTTGGTGGTTTTTTAACAACCATGAGGGATTTGGTTTGGTCTAATCCCCTGTGCAGTAAGCAAGCAAGTTCTTATCTTGACTTAACCTACAGGTAGAACAACTCTGGTCATACTGCCAGCATATTTCAGGGGTTTATGTCCACACCCCTGTGGTGTTCGCGCTCCAGTATCCCTCAGGTAGTGTTTCATCATCAGTTACGCTTCAAGCCTCTGCAATCAGATACGGTTATCTGAGCAACAGGGAGAAGTATTTACCAAAATGAAATTTGGACGGGAAAATGGGAAAGAAAGAAAGAAGGGAGGAGAAAAGAACTGAAAATGGAAGGAAACTCAACATTATTTGAAATATGCACTGATGTTTGTTAGAAAATTAATTGGTCTCTCTTTTGCACATTGGCAGTTCTATACATTGAGATTTATCTCATGCAATATATTCTTTGCCTTCTGGTTTGCATGGTAATTTGATTTTTAAGATACTGGTTTCTTTCCTCTCCTACATGTTTAGTTCCTGCTAATGCTGAGCAAGGTTGTTGGTGAGGACCTCAAGAGAACTTGGATTGTGACGAGCCAGGGATGTTGGAAGTCTAGTCCTGGATAACATTTCTACATTTTTACTGTTCTTCAGTAAACATCCACTAATTCTTTCCCAGAGTTTCCTCTTATGGGATGTTGTCTTGGCTGTGATTCACAGGGGATGGCTGAGATCTGGGTACAGATTGCTGAGCAGAGGTGGTACCACACACTGAGATACCACTATGTGCAGGTGACCAACCCCAAACAAATACCATTCACCTGCAGAAGCAGCCTGTTAGGCCAAGGAACACCCCTTCTTCAGGTGTCCTGGTGGGAGCTAGGGGAGACAATGGAGAAGCTGCTATAAACAACAGCTTAATAGACCATCACCATCTATCGCCATCTCTGAGTGTGAGCATGCTGCCGCGAGGAAAGCTGCTCCTGGGGGCTGGCAGATGCTTTGTGCTTGCCTCTCCCCCTGGCTGGTCCCCTCTGCACCCTGCTATATCGCTTGCCCACACCTGGTTTTCGGGAGGAGGTGTGTTGTACCTGGCAGTCAGGTGGGATAAACCCTGCTGCGGTCTCCTGCAACCACACAGCTCAGGGTAGGACAGACAGTGACAGAATTCATAATCACATTTTTCTTGTAGCTAGGGAACAAAGAAAAAGAAAGAGTGACAAAGCCTGAATGGTCTTGTGGAGAAGATGACCTTAGGATACAGGTTTGTGGGTCACAGGCCTGTCTCCTGGTCCTGTGCTGACAGCTGCTTGACATTAGGGCAATCAGGTTGCCTACTCCATGCTCTGGCGTTCCTCACCTCTAAAATGGAAATTTCTGCTTCCCCGATGGCAGATTCAGCTGGTTAATCATCGTGGGCTTCTCTGAGCTCCAGAAATGGAAAGTTGCACCAAAACTTGGTGGTGTTGCTGCTGGTGCTGTCCACAGCCCTGTGGGATTCAAATGGGATTTCTGCTCTCTGCAAAAGTTGCTCATCTGGCTATTCTGGATGCACCCTGACTTGTGACTGCCATCTCAGCACTTAATGAAGGGGTTAATGGACATCTTCTCCTCCTCCCTGCTCAACACAGTGGTAATGGCAGCCTGGACCCTTCAGGGAGGGAGAGCATGAATGGATCTCATCAGGGAACTCCTTTACAACCCTAAAACACATTCCTGAAATCATGCTGTTGTGCTGTGAATATCTGATGTGGCACAGGTTATAGAGACATCTTTGTGGACATGGAAAGTGTTAAAAAGTACCTACTTATTGTGTTGCAAAGGCCATGCATTGCAAACTTGGGAAAATATGTTAGGCAGCATGAATTTTGTCCTTAAGCAAGATGTGAATTACTTCTTAAAATTAGTATCCCATGCTTGTTAGGATTTGTTTTTTCATTAAGTTTCTTTGCTACCTCCTCAGCCTGTGTACGTCTGACATGTATTATTATTCTTTCAATTACTGCAGTTTCTACCAGGCCCGCAGGGATCAGGGTCCTCTGTACTATGTTTTTGTACCCTGGGAGATTGCGATCTGCAGGACAAGAGCTGTCGAAGAGACCTGTGAGTGCTCTGGAGCAGTCTGAAAGCATGTAGGTACATGCTAAGCTGCACCACCAGCCCCCAGCCAGCCAATGCCAAGGTGAAAGCATTGCCCTGACTTTGCAAAGGGGGAAGAGGTTGAATCAAGGTGAGACTTAAGTAGCTCATGTAAAGTTTTCCTTCTTAAGACTCCTGCCTCATGCCAGTGGGTCCCCCAAGGAAAAGCCCTGGGGAACACTTGTCCTCTGGGGTTAGGCTAGGAAACTGAGCGGGGAAGCCAAGCGGATGTGTGATTTCCCAAAAGGTTTTGGAAGACCTTCCACACATTCATAACTGTCAATGGGTGCGAGGCAATATGTGTCACAACAAAGCCATGGAGGCATGCAAAATGCAAGCTGGTTTGATTCCCTCTCCTCCATGAGCTTTACTATATGCTGATGAGATGGATTCGGAGGCACAGTGCTTAGCACAGAGAGGGCCTGAGAGCCCTCAGAGATGGGGGAAATTCTGATGGTTCATTTATTTAGATTGCATCCACTTCAGAAAGGCTGTTTTCAGGACAAACATTTATAAGAATTAGAAGAAAAGGAAAACAGAATAGGCTCCTTGAGGGAACAGCAGAAGTGGAAGGGTAGGTCTTGGACACCGTTTGACAGAGCAACACTCCAGGTAGCAAACCAGCAAGATGAGAAAATACTTTCTACCCCTGCTCAGCTTGTGGCTTGGTCCAGAGGTCACACAGGCTTCAGAGACACCAATTTCAGTCCTGTCACTAACCCAGCAATTGCCTCTCTCCTGGAGGTGAGACCCTCAAGCGGTCGCAGCAGCCCAGGTCTCGGGCAGCTGGATAAGGCTGGTCCTGGGAGGGTATGGGCCATGCTGGTAAACATCACAGAAGCACCTGGACAAACCAAAACCCTCTGGACATCTGTGCCTCGCAGCTCTCCTTCCTGCTTGCATTTGGGATGCGAATTTTATGCATGGGACTCATCTCTCATAAAGGCAGGGAAAGAGCAGTTATTTACCTCTTCCTTGTTCTCTGCTTTTGTTAATTTACTATATAATTTTGTTTTACAGGTAGGCAGTAACTTTTATTTTCTCATTGGTGCAGTTATTTTATGGTTGAAGAAAGGGCAGAGTTGTGTATGGAGTACCAGGTAAAGAAGGGGTCCCTGGTGCTCAAGGCCCTGGTGATGGAAAACGTACTGGAAGAGAGAACTCCTCTGCTCCCATAAAATACAGGAAGCTTTAACAAAAACGTCTCAGGTTGTTCTTTTAAAAATTCAGAATTTACTAGAGTCTCTTGAACCAAGAAAAATGCATCCATGGGAAGGGAGTGCCAGTAACAACAGGCCTGCACTCACATCCAGTGGTAAAAGAGAAATAAGCAGCAGTTTCCCCTGAGGGAAGGGGGATTCTGGAAGTTAAACAGAAATGTTTATGGTTGTGAAGAGTTAAAAGGCTTCCTAGGCATCCGGGCTTCCCTTTCATATCCTGAGCACCTCGGGGTAATGCATTAGCCCTGTGGCACAGGGAAACAGCCCATCAAAGAGCTTGCTTTCTGCAGCTCCATCTTCTGCAGGGAGACTGAGGAAACACCAGAACAGGGAGGTGGGTAAGAGAGGACTCCAAAATTCCCAGTGGGGATTATTTACATGTTCTTTTTGTGCAGAAGACCGCTGGTTTCTCAAGACCTAAAGCCTTCGCCTGCTCTAGTTGAAAACAACTACTGTTACGGGATTTTCTTTGTTAAATTTAAGGCAACTCACACAAAAATGAAGCAGACTGAGTTTGATGTGAGTCACCCTTTACACACTGATCAACCCTCCCATTCTCATTTCTGCATTTGAATTATTCTGTTAAATTTGCATTTAAGACTTTTCTGTAATGTGAATTTTGGCTTGACACCAAATATGAATAATTATCCTGCTCTAATAACTTCTATATTCTATGAGTACTCCTCTTGCAAATGTGCCATGTAATCTACACAGGCATCGATCCTAAATTAAAAGACAGCATCAAAATCTGAGTCACTTCTTCTACACATTATTAAGTGTCCATTTTGGTTAAGCTGGCAATGGTTGCCAATCCCATTTCATACCCGCCCTTCCCTTTTTTCTAGTCTTTATCTCCTCCTGGCAGAGGACTGCACAGATGACCAGAGCAGTCTAACATGTCTTTGTGTCTGCCTTTCGCTTGGTTTTCATATGGATTTTGTCTCATGTCTTATGTCAGGGATGCTCCTGTGGCCCCATTCAGTTGATGGTCTCCCCTCTTGCCCGTCTCTCCAGTCCTGGCCGAGATGAGTGGCCAAAAACCTTGTATAAAGAAGCTGAACTCAATAGTCCAAAAAAATTTCCTGGCTCTGTTTTCACTGGGTGGAGAAAAATCTACAACCAAAGCAAATCTGGTTTCATGGCTAAGAGGCAAATCTTTCCTCCCCTGCAGCCATGGGAGATCCTGAACGTGGTGGAAGGAAAACAGTTTTGCTGCATGGGGTGAGGGAAGGAAGAGCAGGAGGCAGTTTCCAAAGGGCCACCTCACTTCTTTGCTCTACACAGCAAGGCAGGAAGACCCCGTGCTGGGAGGACACCCGGGAGGCTGGAGGTTTGCAACCATAGGAGATCGTGGCCAGGCCCTGTTGTCTCCAACCATACAAAATGCTGAGTGCCAGAATTGCAGAGATGTTAGCCAGTGCATACTACAGAGGGGATGACTGGCAGGACAAGGTAAGCAGGAGCCCATTCATCGCTGGGCTGAAGGTTGGGATAAATGGGAAGAGTCCTTCCTTGGGAGGCAAACCGGTGTGCTGGATGACAAAGAAAGAGGTTCTCCTGTAACCTAAACATGGCTAGCACAGACTCAATGGGGACCTTTAAGTGTCATGAAACAATAAAGCTTCCCACAACCTGAGTCAGCTCTGTAATCCCCACACTGCAGATTACCACACACACATGCACCCAAAGCAGCAGAAAAAATTGGAGACTGCGTCCCCCAGGAGCCACAGGTGCTCCACAGGCCTTCCTGCTGCTCCAGAAAATAACATCATCATGCCAAACCAGGAAAAGCAGAGGGTGTGACCATCCTGCATTGCCCAACCTCTTCCCACTCAGCTGGTGTCTGCTTGGCCATGCTGGTGGAGAATAAAGGAGAGGAGAGGGCTGGCTGGGCACTGGGACAGAGGGAGCATGTTGGCATGTTAGCCCGTGGTTAGGAGCAGCTGTGGCCTGGGGTGGTTTTTGATGGGGCGGGCTGACCCCAGGTGTAATCCTGACTGCAGTGTCTGATGGGAGACACTGGCTAAGCAGAGACCACCCCTTTCTACTGAGAAGGTGTTAGATGAGAGGCACTCACTGGCCACTGAAAATCAATAGTGTTGGCTGAATGAAAACTCTTAGATAACACTAATGGGCTCAGTGGACAGGCCAGAAAGATGCTAATAGTCACTGGCTGATCTCAGCACCCTCTTTCTGACAGTGGCCCACATGATTCAGGGGATGGAGGACACCCCATGGGATTTCTGTAATGACCTCCTATGGGTTGAGGGCTATAGTTCTTACCTCTTCAGGTAGGATCTCACACAGGCCATGAAGTACGAGTTGTACCTGACCAAGTTAAAGAGAGGCTATGATTTTAACTGAGACTATTCTGACAAGACTGGCTCGACTACCCTGGCCCATCCACCTGGGGATCCTGGCACTAGAGGAGAAATTATCTCAGTGGCTTTGATTGATGGGGACTGAGGATCATCACAGAGGGATGAGAGCTGGGAAGATCCCTTCCTCCTTTCTCTTCCTGCAGGGCCTGGCAGCCCAACTTAGTCATTCTCTCCTGAGAGGAAGAGCGGAGGTGTGTCAAAACCTTCATTAGTCACTCCATCTGCATACCTTAAGTCTTTCTAAAGTTAGGCAAGTGTTGGGGCTGGGAACAACAGTGCTTGAGCTGGAAAATGCTGCTAGTTTTCTGTTCAGCCCATACCTATATTGCAGAGTCCAGTTTACCCAGCTTGCATAAGGAGTGTTTTCTTAAAGCATTTTGCTTTTGAGATGCATCTGTGAGCACACGCTGGGAATGGCTCCTGTTCAAATCCAGTAGCTGACATAGCAAAATCTTGCACTCGATTGTTGCATATCATTAATTCAAAGTCACAATCCATTTGGAGTAACTCATGGAAACCCATTATTATTTTGCCACTGCTTGTTGAGCTGCTTAGATAATCAAAATGCTTATGAGAACAGGCAAAAACTCTTGCTCTTGGCCTAAAAGGTGTAAAGAGCAGTGACGCGTCCTAAATGAGAAGCAGCAAGATGTGTGGGAGGAGAGAAAGAGGACAGGGGAGGATAAGAGCCATGAGACCCCCCTGGAGCCTTGTCACAGTTAAACCCAACACTTCCTTGAAAGGCTCTTACCTGCTCTCTCATTTCATTAGTAAGGTGCAAGGGAGATAAGGGAGGAATTATTTTCCTTATTAACGTGAAATTATTTTTTTTTAATAGCTAGTAAGGCAAAAGCTCTTGCCATGTTTTGGAAGCCCAGCACTCCTTAAGACAGAGACAACACAGGAGGCCTGGCCCAGCTGTCTGGGGAGAGCTGGGAAGCTCCAGGAGAGCCTGGTCCTTTTTCATCCTGGAAGTCTAGGGATGGGCAACAAATTAATGGGGAACGTTTCCTTTAAGTCATGAGGAAAAGTGTGAATTACTGCTAAGGTTTCCGTTCTGTACCAGTAGGGAGCCATTTCTTTACTCTGGCCAAAGACGTTAAGGAATATTTGGCATGTAAGGACAGCGGTGACTTTGTGCATTTCTATCACATGGGCTTGAGACTGATGCCATTTACTGATTTACTATTTTACTAGATGACCTTTAGAGGTCCCTTCCCACCCAAACTATTCTATGATTCTATGATTTGGGGCTTGATTCTGCAAACATGTAAGTAGGTGAATACCTGCTTATCCAAATGATTCTTTTGAATGATTCTGTGGACATATGAAAACATCCATGTCAGACCCTCATAGCCCCAGGGGCATCAGGGAAAATGCCCACCTGGAGCTCTGGTGTCAACCTAAGATTGACATTAGTTGTGACACTTCCAATAGGAAGCTAAATAACGGTGCTTCTTAGATACGATCATTTACAAAGTGAAAATGTCAAAGTAATAGATTATATTTGAAGCTATTTTCTTATGACTAATTATACATCTGGAAGTGAATATGCAGCTGCAGTTACCAACTGATAGGGCAAAGTCAAAGGCCCATAAATATACTCTAACCATAATCATCCTTTTGCCAACAGAAAGCATGGTCTTTCACGGCTGAAACACATATAAGTATAAATTATATATGAAAGCAGTGACACTGTGTAATTATGCAGTTTCTACACAAAGCCATGGAAGAAGACAGCAAAGCATTAGAAGGAGCTAAGTCATTCAGGAACTTTGCTGCTAGTTCACTGCGGCTCTTTCTTTGCATTCCATAAGCTCCTGCACACATTGTGTCTCTAAGGCTAAATTCTGCAGGCCCTTATCAGCTCACATTTAAGTTTTATTTTATAGAGCCTCTGTCCTGCAGAATATGGTTCTTTGCACAGCTGCATAAAACATTGTAAACATTTAATAGCAAATAATGTTGGAGTAGAAAAGAAAAGGCAGATCTTTAGAGGAAGTCCATTTTTTTGTGGTATGCCTGGATGCTGTGAAACTGAAGTAGCTGAATTAGATATTTACTCTGCCTGACTAAGCCAGTAAGGGAAATGGGCAGTTTGTGTATTTATACAGCTCTGTATTTATATATTCTTTCCCAAATTCATGTCTCTTACTGGCTGTCAAATAGGCGCAGATACAAGTGGTTAAACTCCTTTGCCCAAACTGCTGTTATCTATACCCAGCAGCATTCACCCAGCTCTTGCAGATGTGGACTGCATATGGCTTCTTGGCTTTTGCTACTGGGGGGTGGGGGTGTGTGCATGTGTGTGTAAGGAACGTGAGATCAAGCTAATTTAATTTTCTATGACCTACATAGAACCCCTGACCTAACCCCTGAAATGTTGCCTCTACGAGATGCCCCCAGCAAGGCCCCTCTTGCTCCTTGGAAGTTGGCCTTCTTTCAGAAGAGTCTAACAATACTTTCCAAGTTAGAGGTATTCAGCCACCCCTGCCCAGAGTCAGAAAAGATTATTATCAGCATGATTTAACTGGAAGATTTTCAACTCTTGAACATACTGTGGTGACATTTGCAGATGGTATTGTTAGTATGCATGGGAGGAACAGGGCTTTTTGTTAATATGTATATCTAAGGCAATGTGTGCAGGATTTTGCCCTCTCAGATCGCTGTACTAATGTTAACTAAAGGTTGGCACGTTAGTAGGTGTCCTGTGCTTATAAAAATCATCTGGCATAGACATTACTAAGGAAAGTCAGGAGGATGCTGTGGTGGAAAGGGAAGTTGTTGGCAAAAACTGCTGTTGCTGCCACTGCTTAGCATGAGGGGAGATCCCACAGCTCTGGAGACATGGGGTGTAGCCACACACCCACCCAGTGATCCTGACTCCCATCAGGGCAATCCAGAGAAACGTCTTGTACTTCACCACAGTCTTGTAATCTGAAATGGAGAGGAAAGAAAACTACAGGATGAAGAGAGAGGAAGAGAGAAAAGTCTTCAGGTTTCCTTATGTGAGGAAAAAAGACCTCAGCTACCTCCCAGTGTGTAACCAGTAGTGCCTTTCATGACTGCATCACGAGGAGTATCTCACAAAGCACTGTGCAAAGAAGCAGCCCCCCATGCCCCCATCCATGCTCCAGGTACTGTGCCTGGACACTGTGGAAGGTGGCACAACCATTCCAGGTGACAGGGTGACCTCTCTGAGCTGCTCACCACCCATGTGAAAGGGAGGAACCATGTCCCCATTCAGCAGGCAACAACTTTTCCCTGCATGCAAGTGCATCAAAATGATTACAACTGATTTTTTGTTTATTTCTGAGTTTGAGATAAAACCATTTGCATAAATAATCTTGTAAAATTTTAGGTTTTTTTTCTCTCTGTCCTTCTTTTTATTAGAGCATATTGACACCACGATAATTACATCAATGCAATGATACCAATGAAAACCTCTGATAAGCCTGCAGTGAAGTGACTTGCACAGATTTAGCTTCATTTGCAATTTCTGAAGGAAGTGTAGAGTGCTTGATATCAGTGTTTCCCCAAACTGCAGAAGTCTCTGAAGTGTAGGGTGGGGCTGAAAAAAAACTTTAGGCTGTCATAAACATTTTAGAAAATGACAAAATACTTCACACCAAATAAAGGTAAAAGGCCATAAATACTTTCTTTATGTTAACCATCTATGCAGCTATCGTTCTTGCCACAGGGGTGCTTTGCAAATACAAATGGAAAGGCCGGTTGTATATTGAAGAGCAGTTGTCCCCATTTCTCTCTCTCTTAACGTGTGCTCCACACTATGAAAAGCCTCAAGCATACATATTTTGCATATATCAGCTCAGTGAATGGAACCACTATCAGAAAGATGCCTTACCAAATGCAGAAGATGGAAGATGTCAAGAAGAGTCTGACACCCGCTAACTCTAGAGCTAATTTTAATGTTATTTTAATTACCATCATGAAGAATGGAATGAAGAGTCTGTGGCCCAGTCCTGTTCTCATAACATTTTATGAGAGGTTTGGCACCAGCTTTCATGAGAACAGGGCTGAGTGTCATACCTTCATATACTAGTAATGCGAGAGGGATTGCCAGTATCTGTATCATCTGTAAAGTCAGATGGCCTTTGTAAATCAAGCAAATGAGCTGAAGCCAACAACAGGAGGACCTGCAAAGATTAATTCAAAGAGGGTTGCTTATATAGGAGAGAGAATGGATGTTAGAGCAGTGGGAATATGACTGTGTTGCATTAACTAGGGTATACAGAAGCTGCGTATCCTGCTCTGCCTACCATGCTGGGTCTCCCTTAGAGAATTGCACTCGGGCTCAGGAGCCTGTAAGAAAAAGAAACAAATTGAAATGAATTTGTAGCCGAAGGAAACAAACAGTTGAAAGCTTTTGGTGAAAACTTGTGTAGCTCATTTTCAAGAACCCAAAGACCCAGCTCTCCCAAAGCATCTTCCGAGGTTCTTAAGTATTTGAAATCAATGGCGTCTGGCATCTAAAAACCAGAGGGGGCTGACCAAAAATGCCCTAGGAATACAATGGCTTTTACATGCATGCAGAGCAATGCAGAGACAGGTTAATTCACTGCAAGTGAAATTGAAGAGCATCAGCCATGCAGTGTAGGATAAGTAGAGGTCCCTTAGAGGCTGGAGGGGAAGAGAGGGCTGGAGAGGTGTCTTTGTAGACAATGAGATCCTCTCTTTAAGAAAACATTGATATATCAGCGAAAAGAGAGAACCAGAGGAAGGAGAGGCAACACACCCTGAATCTGCTCCTACGAATACAGAAGCCAGCTGCCAGTTTGGCCACTGAGTGATGGGGATTACACTGGACAGACAAGCAATCCTTCCTCGGCTTTCTTCCAAGGCACTTGACAACACAAGAAAAAGAGAAAATGGGTAAATAAAAAGAGTAAGGATGGGCCAGAAAAAATCACGTGGCCAACAGGGCCTCATCAATGCAAAGCCAGGAGGGATATATGCTCACACAAGATGTTGTGCATACTGGACTGACAGCACAGGTAGAGCTGACTTCACCTCTCTGCACTGAACTGAAGTGGCCAAGGGAAGCCTGGGCTCACGCTGATCATTAACATAAATGCAGACTTACAACTTGACATATCTACTTTGAAAAACAGTAATTCTCTGCTTGCAGAAGTGCATGTTTACTCCTAGCATTGACATCAAATAGACAGCAGAGCAGAACAGCAAAGAAAAGAGGACAAGATATACCTATATCTCATTTTTCTGCTGAATGGAGACAGAGGGACATGCAGAGGGGTAAGACAAGGAGATCTGGGGAGACTGGGGAATGAAGTGAGAGCCAGGGAGTGGAGGGTCAGAGAGAAACATGAACAATCATCAGAAAATTTTAGGTGAAAACAAAAGGCTAGAGTATGAGCAAAGGAGCAATCAGAGAAGATATCCTTACAGTGGACACAGAAATCTCAAACAAAGTGAATGGATCCAGGGCAGGGAAGGGAAGGAAGAAGAGCCAAGAGCCTAGATGATGCTGGGTAACATGCAACAAGGGGAGAGGCTTCTGGATGATACCTTAAAGGAAGAGAAAGATGGGTACAGGCAAGTAGTGGAAGTGAAGAAAAAAGGAGAGCACCAGACAGGCACTGCTGCCCATGTAGGACTGCTAGGCAGAATAGGATAAAAAAAATCCCACTATAGGAAGGGTGATCTGGGACACATGAAGCAAGCGAAACACGAAACCTTTGGGGGAGCTCAGGAGCAGCTCTAGAGAAATCGCAGCAGGAAGGGTTACTGTGGGACACAGTGGCGAGAGCTCTGGGAGGAAAGCTGGAGGCAGGCCCAGGGCTAAAGCCAGGGAAAAGCAGAGGAGAAGGAAGAAGAGAATTAGAGGATAAGTGAGAGAATCTCCTCGGGTTGGGGAAGAGCTACAGGAACAGAATGGAGAAGCAGGAAGGGAACAGAGGATGTGGCTAGAAGAGATCAGAGAGCAAGTCCCAGGAGAAGAGCAGGTTGGTATAGGGGAAGGGGCAGAGGTAGACAGCATGGGTTAGGAACCAGGAGCCATGCTGGCAGTTGGCAGCAGGAGCTTGCTTATTCAGCAAGTCAGGTGGTAATTAATTAAATCAAGTCAGGCAGCAATCAGTCAGTTAAATCGAGTAACAATGACTCAATTAAGTTGAACTGGGGAACAATGAACTTATTACATCAAAGCAGGGAACAACGAACTAATTAAATCAGCTGAAAGCCTCCATAGGTCCATCCGGAGCCTGGGCTAAGTGCCACTGGAGCGGGGGAACTCTGCAGCTGCCTGCTCCAGGAGAAACATCACAACAGCAACTGTGCATTGCTGCTGACAGCCCTTCTTGTCCCCCTTTGCCCAAAGTGAAGGAGGACACAGCAGGCTACAGCTGGTCTGATGAAATATTTGTAATAAACCAAAGGGGTGGGGAGATGGAAACTGTCAGCTTCCAAATTAGCAACAGCGTTGCAGAAATTACTGGGCTGCCTAAGGATGGAGAAAGCTCTACCTTTCAAATCAAGCTGATGCTGGATATCCGGAGCTGTCAGCTTAAGAAATCAATTTGATGGGTGTCTGACAATGATTTAGTCTACCCTATCTAGCAGGAGACGTACACTTTCCAATGTCGTCCTGGAAGAGCATAGATGTACTAAAACAGCTGCGTATGTCCATTTTGAGGCAAAAAGTGTAAATTATATGGATTGGCATGAGTATGGCTGGCCATGCAGTGGCAGTGCTAGGAACTATTTTCATCCCCTTTTGTTGGCCCCCCATATCATTTGGGGTTGGGGTGGTTTTTTTGGTTCTCTCCTGTTCCTTCTTCTATCTCCACAAGCAGGGAACATCACTGAGATTGCCAAGTTACCGTAGCAGCAAAGAACCCGGTGTGTTTCTCTTGGGATATTTCATGAATATCAGTTAACTGAAAGTAAAAAAGGGAAGGTCTCATTGATGAGGACAACCTGAGGTCAAAAAGATAAGGGAGACAGCCAGATGCTCCATTATTCAAGGAAAATGCAATCCTAATGGTTCTGCAAGAGCACCTGTAAGGCCCTTGCAGGTGGGAAAAAGTACTGCTTGTCATAGCAGTACAAATGCTTGAGGAGCTGTAATGGTTAATAAACAGCGATATTACATGGGCAACCTTTTTGATACTACACATTGTCATTAAAGTAATTATACTGAAAAGGAAGTGACTCTTTGGGTGTAGTTTCTGGCTAGATGAGGTCCTGGGATTTGCCGAGAGTGTGTAAATCAGGGCCAATACAATCCCTGTAGGAACATTGGCCAGTAAATTAAACTGAAGAAGAGCAGCTTCCTGGGCAGCATACAACAAGGATGGGGCTTGATCCAAGACTTAGTATATAGCATCAGTACCACATGCATGCCTGTTGTCCCCTAATAAATGTGCCACAGGAGAGCATGCACTTCGAGACACACCTGCACAACAGTTTCACACTGAGGGACTGGATTTAATTTTCTTTTTCCACCTCTGAACTGCTAAAATAGTCAGAAGGCAACAAGAGTCTAATTAGAGATGTGAAAGTTTAGAAAGGAACCAGAAATTTTCAGGAAGTAAAACCTCCCACTTGCAGTCTTCACCACAATGTCTGTGCAGCAGTCTGCCACAGGAAAATGGAAAAGAAACTTCCTGGTGTTTTTTTTCCTCCTTTTTTCTCCCTTCTGAATAATAAGAAGACTGAGAAGTTGGATTTGTTTTGTACAAATCTTTAATCTAACAAAATATGTGAAAATGAGGTTAAAATTTCAGTCAAAAGTTGTAGTCATCTCAGACTCTGGTTTGATTAGAGTGGTCAAGAGGAAAACTTGACCTACACCAGTATTTTAAAAAGGGTGCTCGTGAGTTAAATGCTCTTACAGGATAGTCAGCCTTGCCTCTGATTATGACCTTATAGACGATGATAGGCACTACGAAAGAGACTGGCCTTATCCTAAAGTTAGGCTTTATACCTAAAGCTACTCTTGGTCCTCAGTATTATGTTGTGGCAACTATCTCTATTTATTTTCCAAAAAATGTATTTATGAAGATGTTTCTTTTGTACCTGCATTATTATGTGAGGCATCTAGTGACACAGAATTTCTGAACCCTGTAACTTTAATTTTCCTCTTTGTTTATATATCAAGAATAGATGGTTTCTATGTTTATCTGTCCCTTTCTTCTCTCTTTTTACTTAAAAATTATGTCAACAAACAAAATATACTCATGCACATTATAGTGCACAGCTGCATCTATTACAGAAGGAAGGGTTGTCATCATGCAAAAGTAATCAATTTACATGTATTTATTTCACAGGTTTATCGAACAGTACTTCTTATATGTTGGCTAAATAATACACAAAACATTCCTCATCTGTAACGGAGTAAGTACAATTAGCTCTGGTTACTAAGTAGTCAATTACTTAATATATTTCACTTTTCCCCATAATTAAAGACAAAACCCTGGGATTAAAACTAGGAAAGTCTTTTTCTATTCCTTAAATTTCCAGCACTGACACATCTCTCATTCTTTCTATCTAGCATCCCTTGCATCATCACTTATAATCAAAGAGCATGCTGATGTTACCAGGTCAGAGAAGCAGCATTCAACAGATGAGAGATGAAAAAATCACCCAGCAGAGGAGAACCTGGCCCATTGTTCCCACCATGGTTCCAGCTAAAGAACGGCTAGTTAGATATTGTCTCATTTTTGAAACACAGAACATCACTAAAGATTTCTCTGCTGCCAGAACTGGGTGTTTCTGCCTTGGGATAAACACCAGGTGTTGGCCTCCAACCATAACACCCTCCCAAAGGCAGTGCAGTGAAGACCTGATGCAAGGCAGCTTGGAGAGGTCCACGCTATATCCCTGCCTGCAGCTCATCTCCTTTAGGCAATTTCACAGTGAGACCCAAAGGGTCTTGTCTCCACGAGCTTTTCATAATACTTTTCTTACTGCAAAAAAACTCTTTTTGGCAGTAAATGCAGCCTTGAAAAACAGCACAAAACTCAAAATCCTCCGCTGCAGCTAAATATACACAATGTTTAAAGTATTCTAATCTTGGAAAAACAGACATGGGACACATTTTACTTTTTCAAGGTCACTGAATCAAGCTGGAAGGTGACTGAAGAGGGAACAACACACGAGTTCTAGATGTCTCTTCTAAAGCTTTTCTTACACTAGGAGATGTGCTTCCCCTTTTGCAAAGTGCAGACGCGTGGCCAGGTCTGGAGCCACCTCCCTTCCTCGTACATGCCATACACATGAACCTTGAACATCACCTGAACACACAACTCCCACAGAAGTCAGCGAATGCAGGAAGACTCAGGCCTCAAGTATTTATTGCTTGTCTAGCTCAGTGTAGCATCATATACCTTGGGCCTGGTCCTACAGTTGCTGTTGTGAACTGACTCCAGCTGCAGCAAGTGCTGGGTCCCCCACAGATGGGGGTATAACTACTGATTGAATGGTCCAAGATAAGAGCTGACCCTGCTTTGACCAGGAGGTTGGACAAGAGGCCTCCTGAGATCCCTTCTGAGATGAATTTTCCTGTGGTCCTAATGTGCAGGTTGCATGGATCTAAGTGCAAGGGTAAGGGCTGGTGGAGGAAAGATGAGCGCCACAGAGACAGAGGCTAATGTTCAAACCAGAGCTGATGGCAATTTCTTATCCTTCAAGTATAAGATTAAGTTGCTTGTGCTAGAGATTTCTACCTCTTCTTCCTGAGCATGAGACCAATTAAGCCATTGACTTTTGCAAAAGATTTTCCCTGGGATTATTTTTATTCGAGGAAGTGGAGATAAAGAGCAGAAGAATTTAGCTGGAAATCATTTATCATTTGAGCCCTTATACTGGTACTCTAAACAGGCGCAAACACATGCATTTTTCACCCAAAGCCTGAGCAAACGTACTGTTGTTGTTGCAGTTGTGCTGTGCGTTTTCTTTGGAAATTTAGTTAAGAGGATTAGAAACCATTTATTTAGTTTGATGTGCATGTGTGCAAGATGGAGAATTCCATTTCGGGCAGAGATTTTTGAACCCAAAGTGAATTGTTTCCTCAGCAACTGTATTCCTTGGAAACACAAAACTTTCCAAAATAGGTCTTTGCACTGACAAATATGTGCAGCTTGGGGAAAGCCTGTGAGTTTGCAGGGCACTGCTGTAGCATGTCAATCACACTTGAAAATAAACCTCAAAAAGCCAGAAACTACTGGCTCTTCCTTCTGTGTTTGGCCAGTAATTCCTTAATGATTTCCAGGAGAAAAGGCCTGTTTTTTTTTTGTCCCAAGGGCTTTTTGAATACCTTTGACAAGATGGAAATACGACCCTCTATCTTAAATAGATACGCATTTCCTCTGAAAAAAACACACGTCTGCTATTATCTGATTTCCCTTCCCCTCATGCTCTACCCCTGCAACCTCGAACCAGCCCCTGGGCGGTGGGAAGCGGCCGGGGGGGCGGACGCCCCCCCCCGCCCCCGGCAGGGACACAAGCCCTCCTACCGACTCTTCCAGGCTTAGTTCAGCCGTCCCGCCCTTTGTTTTGGCTGTTTTCCCCTCACGTTCAAAGCCCTGATGATCGCCACACAACCCCCTCCCCGAGGCACAGCAGCAGGGAGGGCGCCTGGCTCCACCCCGGGCTCCCCGCCGTCTCCACAGGCGGCCTGAGGAGCCGGGCGCGGGCGGAGGCGGGCGAGGGGCGGGTTAAAAGCGGCAGCAGGTGAACGGGGAGGGACCTTAAAGCTCAGGCACCGCTGGACCTGCATTGAGCCCCGCCGTCCGCCCGCGGTGCCTGGTCCCGGGAGCTCCTGGCGGGGCTGATCTGCAATCTGTGGGTACTGCTGAGGCAGGTGAGGGGCATGGCGGGAGGGCGCGAACCAGCAGCTCAGCCGGTGGTGGTGGTGGTGGTGGTGGTGACGGTGGGGGAAGCCGTTCCCGCGCGTCCTCCATGAGGAGAGGGCCTGGTAGCGGCGGAGGGGGTGGGGGCGCGGCAGGACAGGCCCAGCCCGCTGTCCCCCTGTCCAGCCGCCACCACTGCCACACTTGTTGCACTCCAGTGCGGGGCCGGGGCCCACCGCAGCGGAGCAGGCAGCTCTGGTGGCGCTGCCTGCCGCGGGGAGGGAGCGGGGGCCGCCCGCGGAGGTGGGTCGGGACCGGGGCCGGTGGTGGGGCACCGTGTACGCCCCGTGCCTGACAATTTACCCCTGCTCGACCTGGGAGCCTTCGGTTTTGCTTTCCGAGCTTAAGCATGAGGGGGAGTGCTTGAACCCCGCGACCAATTTTAATTAGGAATACTCTTGTGTCTGTTAATTATGCATTTAACTTCTAACAATCTCTATTTTTTTAATTTGCCTTCTCCCAGCAGCTCTTTGTAAGCACGTTATGTGAAGTACCCGACCAGCTAAAACACCAAGCAAAATAAAGGCTTCTGCAATTACAGGTAATTTGCGACATGCCTACACACGTTAAGAGAGCTGCATGAAGGTAAACAGCTTGCATCAGTAAAACTGACAGGTCCTGTGAGCGTTTGAACACACAGTGGAAACATTTATCAGAATTACAGGGGGAATAGGAAATGAGAGGTGTGAGTCAGAAATAAATGCATTTCTGAGTATCAGGGCTGGATAAGATTGCACGAGGAATGAGTACTCAAGACCTTAAATAAAATGTGAGGGACATGTTGGAGTAAGGGCAGGAGTGCTCGCTTAGCTCGTGGCAGTAGCTGGTAACTGACAGTGTTCCTGTGGCATGCTGTGCATGGCTGTTTTTCCAGTCATTGGGCTTCCTAGATTGGGTGTTACTTTTCCAGTCTTGTGTGTTGAAGAATCTCTATTTATTTTTTTTTTTTTTCCCCCAATAGAAGAATTAATTTCTTCTCGTGCTCCGTTAGTTTTCACTATGTAGCCTGGAAATACTTTTAAGAGAACAGGCAAAGGGTTGAAAGAAGGAAGTGGCCTTTTGTCTTAAGAATGCTCTTTTAAACCCAGTTTTTGTGACTTTGATCACTAATGAGATTTTTATTGGCTGTGGCCTGTGTGAAATGATATGAGAGTTTGTGCCCAGATTCTGTTTGGGATTACCACGACTCAGTGTGTGCACTGAGTCAAGAGCAGAATAAAATATATTTTCATCCTTGATTTTGTTAAAGAAGTTATATGTGGTTTCTAGTATCTCTTGCTCTCCACTGTTCAGCCTGGAAGCCCTGCTTGCCAGATACTTACCTTGAAAAGCCCCAGAGGAAAGGCAGCAGGCAGAAGGATGTGCATGAGATTGTGTTAGGTTTAGCTTAGAGGACAAGGCAATGGTGGGCCAAGCCTCAGCCTGGAAGAAGGAGGCACCTCTGTGTGTCAACTAGGCATTGCAATGTAATTTTCCAGGTGGGATTTCCAACACATTGCAGAGCCATGAGGTTACAGCTCTACTGCATGCGTCAGGGTTTCTGGGAGACTTCAGTCCCCAGAGCTGTCAGTCTTAGAAGAATTAGTAGAATGACTACATATCACAGACCTTAAAAATGGAACAATAAAAAGCCACAAATTAAAATATTTCTCTGGAGGAATTAATTCTGTCCTGACAGGGCTAGTTCTCTCAACTTTCTGAAGCTTGGGCGTCTGATTGTGTTGCAGTTTTGCATCCCTTGAAGCATAACCCTGGTAGATTACTTGGGCAACCTCATTTATTTTGTGCAAAAAGTAATTGTGTAGTGAAAAAGGTATGGCAGACTATCTCAGTAGCTGGAAAAAAAGCAGCACTTTGGGATATATGTATAAGTTCTTAGTAACAGTCATTGCATAAGCTCAGTTGGGACCCCTGAGTAAAGGGGATGCTTTACAAATTGATTCTTTGTGTTATTCAAGTTACCGGTTCCAGTGAAATCAGTGATCCAGAAACTCTATGAAACAGGAGCATGGGTCGAATCTTTTTTTCTTTTGACGTTTTTCCTTGTTCTGTTCCTCACTGCTTTTAATTGTTATTTAATGATGACTGATGAGTTATCTGAAAGGAGAACTGTGACTCTTTCCTGGCTAAACACCAGTTTGTGTAAGAAGAAGCTTGAGGTGATGATATATGAGGAGAGATAATGTGCTGTCAAAACAGAAGGAATGTGGAAAAAGAGAAACACGTCTCCTATTAGTTGATAAAAGAAAGTTGAAAAGTAATTCTATTCCTTATCTCATACAAATGTTTCTTCCTGTAATAGATTTTTCTAAGAAGGAAAAAATTGCTTTTGTCTTTACTTTTGATGAAAGAAATGATAACAAAATACATGCTCAAGGAAAAGCTGTACTGCAGTATAAAAATCTTAGTGTTTATAAATTTAATTAGCATTTCCAAAAGGATGCAAGTTCTGTCTGTGTGTGAAAGAGACAGTGACTTGCCAATTTTGTAGGAAATGTTACGCTGAAGTGGGAGTGGGCAGATTTGTAGAGGGGATGTAGACATTTGCCTAGGTCTAGGGGAAAGGAAATAGGAATTAAATAACAGGTTAAAAATACGTTAAAATGTCATAACTAAAAAGTTGCTATTTTCATGACTGGGAGCAAGGCACAGTGTGTATAAAACTTTCTTTAAAAATATGGGAAATAGGACACTTGCCTCAGTGAAGACATAGTCCTCAGGAATTTGGCTTTCTTCAAAGCGAGAAATTTAAAGCACATTTTGAAGGAAAGGTTTACAGGGGAAAATGGCTGAGAGGGGCCAAATTCTAATAGGACTTGTGCTTTCTTGTTATGCCTTCAAGTGTGACTGGCACTTCTGATTTCCGGTTTTCCACAAGTGGAGTGAATTTTGTGCAGAGATGTTATGGAGGATGGTAATCCTCCATTTACAGTTGTAGGCTAGTAAAATAGCTATAGGTATTTCCAAACATGCTTGGAAAATGACTTAAAACTCATGTAGGGGCATGAATGTGGGACAGTCATAAGGGGGTCATCGTGGGTAGAACGATGCTTAATGCTGTTGATATTTAACTAGCATACTTTTTTAACATTTAACTACATACATATTGGGTCCTAATCTGTTGTGTTAAAGGCTATCTCTGGGTTTCACACTGGGTGTAATTAGAGCAAAGAATGCCTCCTGTTTTCATAAACTTGAGTAGAAGAAAAGTACAATGCTTGCAGTGTTCAGACCTGCAACTGTCAGAGGTTTCCTGTTCCTGACGAGTCTTTGCCTGTTCTTGTGTCAAATCAGGTATACTGTAATCCTTCTGTCATAGCTCTTCTGTTCTCCAGTTTCCACTCTGATCTGGAGATAGGTGTTCAGAACAAAGTTTAAGAGCTACTAGGGAGAATTGCACAGGCTTTTGTGATTGTTAGACTGCTCTTTTGAACTTTATTCAACTTTTTAGGAAAGAAGTAGAGTTGTTGATATTTCAGAGTGTTCCAGCTGCATGCTCGTTGAAGTTTTTAATGTACCGCTGTAAAATTAAAATAGCTGGAAGCTGCCTATAATACTGAAATTAAAGGATTTTGATTGCCAACGTCTGAGTTCAAAGCTGCATATTGTTACAGTTTGAACTCTGCATTAAAGCTATAGCAATGTAGGGAGCTGTATTTTTCAGGTAGCAGGAATATTCCGGATGATTGAATTCAAGCTCTGTACTTCCAACTTTGAACTGGTACTTACCTGTCTTGGTCCACTGATAACAAGGTACAAGTCTGAAGCCTGTAATTGTAGTGGAGCATTTCAGAACAGCCCTGTGAGATGGTGAGATTTTTGTTATCCCCAGTTTAATGTCTGGGAAACTGAGGCATGGGGCAGGCTGACAAATTAGGTAGGAAGCTGAGAGAGTTAGCAAGTAATTGCTGTAGCCTGTATGCCAGCCTTTCTTGGTGAAATAAAAGGATGCTGTCTCTGGAAGACATTAATCTGTATTTATTAGGAGCTTCCTTGGTTCAGTCCTGGCAGTGCTGCTGTTCTTGTGGTACAGCAGCAAAACTAACTGAGCAATAGGAATACCAAAATTTACCCAAAATCAACCCAGGTTGGCAGGGTGAAGTTATGCTGATACAAAACTGCTGAAATCCAGATTTGTGTGTTCAAATCTGGGTATGAAACAGCATATACAACTCTAAGACACCTTGATGCTGGTTATCAGTCCCTGTATGAGCTAGTGCTCCCAGCGTTTAGATCAAGACCTGAACGGAAGGTTGCATCAGCAGTGCCTTTGAATGCACACTGGACCTCCACATACAGCAATACTTCTTGTGTGAAGTTGGGTCATAAAATAATTTTGGTAATGTGTCTTGGGTCTGATGCAGTTTAGATGTTTCTAAAGCTTTTCTGTGGAAAAATTTTGCATTAGAACTGCCACTCTCAGGCATCTGAGTTATCTTTGTCCCCAGCTTGGGGGGTGGGGAGGGACACTCAGGACCAGTGCTTTTTTGCTTAAAGATTATCTTGGCTAACGCATTCCCACATGGGATAAAGTGACTTTTGTCTTGGCAGACTGCTGATATTGTATCGGTATCTGGAGGCACTACTGAAAGTGGTGGAGCGTCACACTGGACTGGTAACTCTTGGTACACCCTACACTAAAATTCTGATAGGAGTGGAGGCACTGTGAACACCCTCTACATTTCTGTGTAATTCCAGTAGAATAAGTAAATTAGTATCCAATTTGTAGCTGTGGGGAGAAGGGTATAATCTTACTCTGAATTTATGTGTAAGTTAGCATACTGTGGACCCCTTCTTAACTGGGACTCCTAGTTGTTCCTATACCATCAGCAAATAATTGTAATACTTGCTAATGACTACTTTTTTTGCTTGATAATATCCTATAGCAGCAAGTGCCATGCTGTGTATGTGAGGGGAATGCATCTTCTGTTGTTTTTACCTTCACTGTGTTCTAGTTGTGGTTTGCTGAAGCTGTGGATTTAACCATTGACTAATGATTTCCCAGTATAACAGTCTTTAACAGAGTCAAAAAAGCATCTGCTAATGAGCTGTACTGATAAACACAAGAGCTCAATGATAATTGTCCTCAGCGTTGTGAATTGCAGGGATTTTCGCTGGGTGTATGTACTGTGCTGTGATTGCTGTGATTGCAGTTTAATGTAGGCTTACGGGAGCTAGCTTTAAAGTAGAAGGCAGTCTGGCCATGGCAGCACCGAGATCAAAACAACACTGCCCAGAAGCTGGAGAACTACAGAAATAGTTAAGCTGTAGTTATTCTCTTGCTGCTGTCTAGCCTACTAGTGGAAAAAACAAAACAACAACAAACACCACCCCCCCACCCAAAGAAACCAAACTCAAAATAAAACACCTGCATATGTGCCTCTCTGTTGTGTGATCATCTAGAACCATTTCCCTTGTAACTACTCGGTGGAGCATGGTGATCTCTTATGATTGTTTTTAACTCCTGCTGTAACAGTCATATACTATCATGATCCTCTGACTGTTGAAATGGAACAGAAGGTTCAGCTGGTAGCAGAACAGATACTTATGCTGAGGCTTGGAAAGGCTTATTTTCATGACCAGTTGCAATTTTTTTTAAGGGAAATTTAATACTTAAAGGTAATATGCTCCCATGTTAGAATAGGTTCTAAATGCTCAGTTACTCAACCTCGCTGACTTCAGCATCTGCTGTTCTTCCCAGCTTCTTCCTTTATAACCAGTCCCTACCCTCATTACTACTTTACTTTTTTTCCCTCCAAATTCACCTAAGCTTTCATGTCTAACTTATTCTTGTACTGTGCTGTACTTCTGAGACTGGCAAAGCAGGTAAGTCCTTGACTGTCTACATACTATTATTTCTGTAGGCATTTAGCTGGATTTGCTCACATAGAAATAGTATCTGGACTGGCTCTATGAAAATAAGAGTTGCCACCCATTAAAGAGAAGTAGCTTTCCTGCTTTCTTCTCCTTTGGTCAGCAAGACAGTTAATATTTTACTTGCTAGTAAAAAGGTCTTAAAAGCAAGTATCTGGAAGAAAGATAACCTATGATCATGAGTCAACATCCTAGCTTTTGAGTAAGTTAGGAGTAAATGAGCTATCACATCAGTGCAGATAGCCCAAACTTGATGTTTAGTTGGAGTGATCTGCACTGATGGCTTAATAGTGTGAAGGGCCATACTTAAATTCTGCTTGGGTCACTGTGTCTGTTTATTGGAGAGAGGTGGGCACTTCAGTGGTCTCTGAATTGCCTTCATTAGATCCCCTAAATTGCAGTGAGAGCTGTTTAAAGCCTGCTAGTAGAAAACACTGGGGCCAGAGTATTTGGATGGAATTCAGGCTGTCTGAATATGGCTCTACAATCTTAACTGTGCCACCCTTCAGGGAGAAGATAGCGAGACTTTACTGGTATCTGATCAGTGCCTGTATCAATCTCTGGAGTGTCCCAAAGTCGTATGACTTTCCACCAGCATAAAAACAAGCCTGAGAGGCCATGAGAGTACAGCAAGAAGGGGCAAAGGTTGGTGACTAGCTTGGCAAGCAGCAGGGAGAATAGGGGATGGTGGCAGGAGGAGCTGAAGAGATAGTTGGAGGATTTGGAAAAGTGGGTGGGAATGGTGAAGGGGGGAGGGTTTGGGCAGATATGAAAGACAGGCTTTTTTGGGAAGGAGAGGAAATCTCACTAGGAGACTTGGGGCAAAAGGCTGCCTCTCCAAAGTATGGTGGCTTTTTCTGCATCGATCCAGGTACAGACATGCTTTTGCTAAAATTGAAGCACCATGTTTTGGCTTAGCAAGCACAATATACTCTCAGATGAGATGGAGCAAGTCAGATGAGTATAGTTTCATGATGTATTGTCCTCAGCAATAAAGCTTTGCCAACCCCTCTTCCCCACTGACTGCTCATTCTTACCCACGCGTTGCAATTTGCAGCCTGTTTTTTAAATGAAGTTGTGCTTTTCAGATGCTTTGTGTGTTTGTGCTGTAAAACAGATTGGTGAAATGGATCGGGTTTAAAAAACCAAAACATACTAGTACTGGGAATAACTTTTGAACAAGCCACCTGGTTTATAATGCACCCCCACAAAGTTGCAGGAGGTGGAGAACTGCAGTGTGACCTCAGGAGCAAAGAGTGGTGGGGAAGCATCTTGAGCTAACTTTGCCACTGAAGACAAGGTACCCTTTAACTACACCCTGAGGCACTCATATTTTTGAATCCCTTTCTGCACAGGGAGACAGGAAGGAGTGACTGCATGTCAAAACAAATCCTTGTGAAGTTGCGGCAACAGAAAGGTAGCAGTATTGGTGTACAGCGAGAGGTGAGGCATAAGAAACAGGGCTTATGAGGAGGGGATACACAGGTTCCACTTCTCAGCCTTTCACACTGTAAGGAGGTGGCTGACAGGCAGGGAGAAGAAGGAACAATGAGGAACAATGACTGAGAGAAGAAATGCAAGGAGTCCAGTGGAATTAAAGGATGGGTGAATGATGTGTGTAATACCACAGTTTACATGGTGCCAGTCTTCTACAGGATTTATATTCAGGTGTGCATAAGTATTTCTAGTCATAATACTTAGTTGTAGTGTCATGTCATAAGTACTTTAATTGCAATGTATGTGTAATAGTAACAGAGAACACTAATAAAAACACTAATAAAGTTGTAACTTTATTAGTTGTAACTGTTCATCTGTTTAACATACAATGATCTCCAAAGCAAATCCTGAAAGAAAGGCTGGTCTGACTGATAAAAAATCAGATGGCAAAAAAAGGGGTGGATACAAATATTTTACAAAACATATTAGCCAGATTTTATCTCTGGTATTAAGGGTCTTTCCTGTACCCTCATAGGGTTGTTAACCTACAGAGACTTTCCCTATATCTGTATGCTAATGAAAAATAAACTTTCTTCTTGGAAAAATAACCTAGCAGGCTAGGAAGGTAACTCTGCTTCCAGGACTGTTTTCAGACAGATGCGGAGGTAATAGCCCACACAGATTCTTCATCCCAAAAGAGGCTCAGGAAAGGTTCTCTCCAATCTGAAGAAAATCCTGGGTCCCCCCCCCTTGGTTTTCATCTCCTGAAGTATAACCCCACACAGTCAACCAGCATGATCTGAGGGAAATGTAGTTTATGGAACCAGTGAAGGGAGATTGTGCTTACATTCCAATAACTCAAGAAAAAAAAATAACATTGCAGTCATATAACAATTAAATATCTTAATTTTCCCTGAGTTGTTGTGTACTTTGACTAATGCTCTGTATTATTGTATGTGACTTACTAATTATATATAGTTCTGCTGTAAAGCAGAAAGGTTTTCAACATTACTCAGAATGGGAGTGTGACACAGAAGACAACTGCAATGAAATGTCTTCATTTTCTTCCTCATGCAATGGGACCCAGCTCAGAGTTAGGAAAATTGTAAAAATTCTGTCACATGATGGATATGATGGCCTTTGCGTCAGTGGCTGCTCTTATCTAGAAACCTTGAAAATGTCATTTTGCTTATTGGTGCCCTGTGCTGTAAATGCCAAAGGAAGATGGTCTCTGAGATGCAAACAAATTAACAAAGTTGAGAAATAAAAACGTTCATGAGGAATGTTGCAGCAAAGAGATCTGTGAGCACTTTTAGAGGGTCCTGGCTGATAGGCACAAGAAAGGCTGGTTTCTTGAATTCAGAGTAGCTTGCAAACTAACTTTCTGTAAATCCCTCTGAAGTGGAGGGGTGGGGGGAAGTGGGCTGAAATGTCTCTGAATGCTCTCTGTGAAAGGCTGTTGTTTGTGGAAGCTGAGCAAACCGGACAGTTGTGGTGTTCCTGGGGAGGTATGTGGGAGACAAAGGTGAAATCCTTTAATTACAGTCATAGTACTTTGAAACTCACCTACTGGAAACTATATGCTTCTGTTGAAAAGTCTCTGAGCTGCTGCTGGCCTGTCTGAACTCTTCAAATGTTGACTTTAGCACTCTCCCAGCCTCTGAAATGTCTCCCCTACTCTAGGAGTAATGCAGTCTGTGTTACAAGGGGAAAAAAATCACCTGACAGGTGTTGACAATGAAGGAGTCTTTGTCTAGTTACCCTAGGCTCTCTGTAGTTAGTGGAGAGAAATGCAATTTTGGGATGAATCTTCAAGCACTGATTTTAAACATCCAACTCAAGATGAGATGGATAATGACCAAGAGTTCGCCTTCATTGCTTCCAGCTATTGTGGAATTTGTGTCAGCTAACAATACAGAGCCCTACAGTCACACTTTTTAAATTTGTGAATGCAGGTTATCCAGACCTGCTCATGGAAGGTGCAGAGCATCAGCAGCAGTTCCTCAAGGTCTGTCTTTATTGCTGGAATGTACTCATGAAAACATCGTTTACATTCTAAAGCTAAGGATGGGCCAACTTGGCTTAATTTATATAGGAGTTCTAGCTGTCTAACAATGTATTTTTTAACATAACACCTACCTTACTTTTGGCTGATGTTATCTTCTATTCTTTTGTTACTGTTATCAAACTACTAGAAGTTGTAGCTTTTAATTTAAGGCTGTTTTCATCAATTTCTCCTGTCTACTTTTCCTACTTAATGTGACTAATAGCTGTTTTTGCTTGGCAAATACATCTAGAAATCAAATGAATGTGACACCATGTGTGTAATCAAGTAATGAAATATTACCTGCTGATATGTGATTGGATTATTATTTATGACTGCTTATAGGTAAGCCCACTGCTTACCCAACAAAATGTTACCACAGCCAAGGGATATGCTGCAACTATATGATATTGCCTTTATTTTATACCACATGCTTGATGGTATTTGTTTTTCCCATCTTGATTAATCTTAGTTTTGTTTATTTGTCTTGTCTTAGGTCAGACGATTAAAACAAGACAATGGATTGGGGAGCTCTACATACCATTTTAGGAGGCGTAAATAAACACTCCACCAGCATCGGGAAGATATGGCTCACAGTCCTGTTCATCTTCCGTATCATGATCCTGGTTGTGGCTGCAGAGAGAGTCTGGGGAGATGAACAAGATGACTTTGTCTGCAACACTCTGCAACCTGGTTGCAAGAATGTTTGCTATGATCACTTTTTCCCCATCTCTCACATCAGACTCTGGGCCCTGCAGCTGATCTTTGTTTCCACACCTGCATTGCTGGTGGCCATGCATGTAGCTTACTGGAGGCACGAGAAGAAAAGGCAGTTCAGAAAGGGAGACCAGAAATGCGAGTACAAGGACATTGAAGAAATCAGAAAACAGAGGTTTCATATTGAGGGCTCCTTGTGGTGGACGTACACTAGCAGCATCTTCTTCAGACTGGTCTTTGAAGCAGTCTTCATGTATGCATTTTATTTCATGTACGATGGGTTCCGAATGCCTCGCTTAATGAAGTGTAATGCTTGGCCCTGCCCCAACACAGTAGACTGCTTTGTTTCTCGACCCACTGAAAAGACGGTGTTTACTATTTTCATGATTGCTGTGTCCAGCATTTGCATTCTTTTAAATGTGGCCGAATTATGTTACTTACTGACAAAATTTTTCCTCAGAAGGTCTAAAAAAACTGGAAATCCAAAACATCACCCCAACCATGAGACTAAGGAAGAAACCAAACAAAATGAAATGAATGAGTTAATATCTGATAGCTGTCAGAACACAGTTATAGGATTTTCAAGTAGCTAAGGTGGTGTCAATGCTGGTGTTCACTCTTTTTGGAGTGAATGTTCTTTGTTTAAAGGCTGCAAATGAAATTTGTTACATGAAACAATTTAAGTTGAGTGAGACTTTGATACATAGTATTGGGTGTCAATTATGCACATCTGAAAAAAGTCAGGGCAGCCTAAACATGTGAAAATTGCGTGAGGATTAAATAGGAAAGTGTATCTTACCCTTACAAGCTGACTATGACAAGTGGGAAATCCACCAATACCTCCATGCTGACACAGCTCCTGAAAACTACATGCAACAGCAATAAGAACAAAATTCTTTCCAAGCTAGATATTCTAGTATTACAAGATGTTTTGTAATAGTGATAGTTTTTACTTGTGAACTGACAATTAAAATATTTTTCTAAAATCTAAGATTCCATGTTACTTAAGGTGCTTATGATACACAACTGACTGTGTTTTGTTTCTTAACCGGGCATATGCAGGTGAACCCTGTAATACCATATTTGTAGGGAGGAGACAGTGACCTTTACAGCTTTGCAAGCACTGCTTGAGTCTGGACAGGTAGCTTGAGACACTTGCATACACACTGCTGGCTGTAGGGGAAGTTGTGTGAAAGCCCACTACATGTAGTGTGGATAATTGAGGTAGCTAGGTCCTGAGTGCAAAGTCATGCCTAAACATAGCATGGCAATATAGATACAGCCTAAGTAGACTTGCTTTAAACATCTAGCAGACTTGGTAATCTTATCGATCTTTAATTGCATACTACCAGTTTTATAGCAACATACGTAACTTTATGTAAATGTTTATTTCTCTAATGTATTCGCTGTATTTTTTTCTTTATGCTATATCACATCGTGGAACTTTCTTGGTTTTGGTTTGTTTGCTTTTTTTATGGTAGACTGACAGTGCTGTTATGAAACTAGGGTCTCTTAGGTTTGAAGGACATGGAAGAGTATTTCTGGAAACGGAACAAGTCTTCTGAATAAAAGGCAAACACTTTAACCTTTCTCAGTGAAGTGAGAGTCTATATGTGAATGCTAGTGAGATCTTAAGCAGGACAAGTGCTTATGAAAAACTGTTTTTGAGCAGGGACTTTACATCCAAAGTGCACGTAGCCCATACACACCCCTTATTCCCAGCCAGAGCACTGATGCCCTAATTCTGTTGTCCATACTCTAATGGAGGTATGCATGTAACTCTTGAGTGTATGGGAGTATGTGCTTGTGGGAGGGGTACGCTGTTGAAAGCGGGGGTCCTGAAGGTCAAAGAGGTGGGTGTAGTACAAGACCCTAGCTATAGTGTCTTGTGTGTGTTTCCTATTTTGGATCACTTCTTGCCATGATAAAAATGTCAAGGGCACACTGACCTCACCAGAATTGCTCTTTTTTTTACACCAGTGCAAATGGATTAGCCTCATTGCTTCTGTATCATGGAGCTACTCTTTCAAGGGGTGTAACAAAGAGCAGGTATCCCTAGGAGCAGAAATTACACTCAGTGCGGTTTTCCTCCTGTTGTATCATGCTTTTTCTTACAGGTGCCAGCACAGCTTTGTGTGTCCATGCTGTAAGTGGGTCTGGGTTGGTTGGTTTTATGTGTCACCAGTAGAACCCTAACAGGGTGCAGGCACGAGCAACAGGAGAGGGAAAATACCTAGAGTCAGCTCTGTCCCTGCATGAGGGCCTGAGCTGAGCCCTGTCATTTATCTATTCTCTTCTGCTGCCACACTCCTGATCTTTCCTGCCTTCACAGCACATTTTCTTTTTTAATTGCTGTTGTGAAAAGAAATTGCTGCTAGTCTTCTGAACGTGTCTACCAGCAAGCTCGAGGAAAAAATATACGCAAAACTGTGTATTAGTGTGCTTGTATCATTCTCTCTGCTCAAAATACAAGCAGAAGTGAAAAGTGCTACAAAAGTTTGCCTTTGTAGGCATTGTTCCTGGTGGCCTCATGGCTCCCTCTCCAGGCTCCACATCCCCCTGTGGCAATGGTTTAAACCTTTACTTAATGGAGCTGCTCCCTTAGGGTTAGGAAGGTGGGTGCTCAGGCTGTACCTCACCAGATCGCCCCCAAGTCTGCCCCGGGACAAACAGCGAGGGCTCAGGCCCCGCGTTGTGCTGGTCCCAGGTGTGGAGACACAGCTACTTCTGTTCCAGAACTGCGTTTCACAGAGCAACGCGAGCTATGGACTTTCATCCAGGGTATGCTGCAAATCACATACCATATAGGGAATATGAATGGAGATCAGTTAATGATTATGCCTGATCTTGTCTCACCACTTTTAGTGATCAAATTGAAATAGCCCTGTGCTGAATGCCAATAAACCTAGAAAACACCTTAAGGCAGATATGTTTCCTCAAATGGAGGAGGGGTAGTTTTTCTTGGTCTATGATAAAGTGCAGGCCTGCTAAACCCCAAACAGGGATATGGCAATAGCTTTCTATAAGGTATTTTCATTTCCTGCTTACAAGTTTTCAAACAGTGGTTTTTATTCCAGCAGTTGGTTTTTTCTAGAAAATCAGTTCCATGTCTGTTGTTGTTTTAAGCCTGGATAACTGGGCAAAGCTTAAATGAAGAAATTGGGCATACGTGGTCCTTTGTGCGCTGGCACAGCTATGTGCGTGGCCATGCTGGGGGTTTGGGTTGGCTGGATGTTTCCTGTGTGGTAGCAGGACCTGGTAAGGTGCAGTCAAGCAACACTGCCCCGCTGCTGTTGTGTCCTAGCAGCCAGACGGGTGAGGAACAAACGTGACAGTCCCTGTCCAACCTACGCCAAGGGCGGCTGTAAATCAAAGAGCTGGAGCTTATCCAAGAGTTCACTAGTGCTAAGTCATTGACTCAGCAGGGAAGATCAGTTGTGACTGAGATGTGTTTGGCTGGGATGTTTCTCATCACACAATGTGCAACCCTAGTTACGGACACTTTCCTTTACCTGAAAGATCCCCTGACTTTTGTTACTACAAAGGAAAAGTCCCTGACGGTTTCAGTGCCCTCTTTAAAGAATTCCTCACCTCCCATTGTGTTAGGCTGAAGTAGATGGCATCATGAGGAAATGGCAGCTTTCAGTGTCTTGCTTCTCCAAGTCACCTTCCTACTGCCTGCCTGCCACATCCTGTGGCCTGAGCAGGGGAGGCAGCTGTGTTTGGCTGGGGTGGTAGTTAACCCTTTCTGCAGGGAAAAGCTGAGCTGCTTTTCTTGGTTTCAGACCTCCTGCATCTTCGCAAGCTAGCTGAGGCTGGCTGGGGCTGCTCTGAACCGCAGAGCACACCCGCTCCCAGCCCTTCTCTGTGCCTGCCCTTGCTCCTGCCTTGTAGCCATCCCCCAGGGAGTGGGTCTCCCCCCAAATCTCTGACCCACTGGTGACCAGCAGTTTGTACTATACTGGCACCACCATCACCCCGTGGTAGTTCAGCCAGTTTCTCTGATGGCAGCTGGCTTAATTGTCTCTGCCCATCCCTGCTGCATCTCCCCACCCTGTGATTTCACCTTTGTTATGCCTGGGGCAGAGATTGCTTAAATTGGCTGTAGTGCCAAATGATTAATCAGAGCCTCTGGAAAAGCTCTCTCGCAAATTCCCTGTACCCCCTCCCACCGCCCTGTCTTGCTTTCCCATCAAACAGGCAGGAGTCCTGACCACGTACAGGCGCAACAGCAGTGTCTGCCAGACTCTGCTCCCATTACCCACAACGGCCCTTGACTCCAGCCCCACTGCATGCCCTCCTCCATCCCTCTCTCTTCTTCTCAGCCCAGCCCCCCTGCAACTTTGGCTTTGTTTTTCCATTGACCTAAGCCCTTCCCAGCAACCCTGCATGCCAAAGCGCTAAAAGCAAATGAGACCAGTTACAGGACAGTCTGAACCCGCTCTCCTCCTTTTGCATAGTTAGGCTGCCTACCCTACCCCACGTACTGCAGCCACGAGCTCTTTGCTGCCAGGTTGGAGCAAGTTTGGCTCCCCCAGCCCCTCTGCTGAGCAGAGACTCTGCTGGTGTGTGCCATGCCAGCCCAGTGCCTCATCCACCCTCACCCCACAATGTCATGCTGGAAAGCACTGCCACAGCCAACGCAAGGCAGACCTCTGCTCCCAATTGCTTGGTATGTTGTTCTATTACCACTGTTACCTCTATTTCCCTTACTGAACCAAGGCTTTATTACAGTGGTCCTGAAATAAATCTATTTCATAGAATTATAGAATAGTTTGGGTTGGAAGGGACCTCTAAAGGTCATCTAGTCCAATCCCCCCGCAATGAACAGGGACATCTTCAACCAGAGCAGGTTGCTCAGAGCCCCGTCCAACCTGACCTGGAATGTTGCCAGGGACGGGGCATCCACCACCTCTCTGGGCAACCTGTGCCAGTGTTTCACCACCCTCAGCATAAAAAATTTCTTCCTTATATCTAGTCTGAATCTACCCTCTTTTAGTTTAAAACCATTACCACTTGTCCTATTGCTACAGGCCCTACCAAGAAGTCTGTCCCCATCTTTCTTATAAGCCCCCTTTAAGTATTGAAAGGCTGCAATAAGGTCTCCCCGGAGCCTTCTCTTCTCCAGGCTGAACAACCCCAACTTTCTCAGCCTTTCTTCATAGGAGAGGTCTTCCATCCCCCTGATTATTTTCGTGGCCCTCCTCTGGACCCGCTCCAACAGGTCCATGTCTTTCTTATGCTGAGGGCTCCAGAGCTGGACGCAGTACTCCAGGTGGGGTCTCACCAGAGCAGAGGAGAGGGGCAGAATCCCCTCCCTCGACCTGCTGGCCACGCTTCTTTGGATGCAGCCCACGATACGACTGGCCTTCTGGGCTGCGAGCACATGTTGCTGGCTCATGTGCAGCTTTTCATCCACCAGTACCCCCAAGTCCTTCTCGGCAGGGCTGCTCTCAATCCCTTCATCCCCCAGCCTGTATTGATACCGGGGATTGCCCTGACCCAGGTGCAGGACCTTGCCCTTGGCCTTGTTGAACCTCATGAGGTTCACACGGGCCCACTTCTCCAGCTTGTCCAGGTCCCTCTGGATGGCATCACGTCCCTCTGGCGTGTTGACCTCACCACTCAGCTTGGTGTCATCTGCAAACTTGCTGAGGGTGCACTCGATCCCACTGTCTATGTCATTGACGAAGATATTAAACAGTACCGGTCCCAATACGGACCCCTGCGGGATGCCACTCATCACGAGTCTCCATCTGGACATGGAGCTGTTGACCACTACCCTCTGGATGCGACCATCTAACCAATTCCTCACCCACCGGACAGTCCACCCATCAAATCCATACCTCTCCAGATTAGAGAGAAGGATGCTGTGGGGGCCTTACAGGCCATGTCAAAGGTCTTACAGAGGTCCAGATAGATGACATCTGTAGCCCTTCCCTTGCCCGCTGATGTAGTCACTCCATCATAGAAGGCCATAGGTTGGTCAGGCAGGACTTGCCCTTGGTGAAGCCATGCTGGCTGTCTTGAATCACCTCCCCGTCCTCCATGTGCCTTAGCATAGCTTCCAGGAGGATCTGCTCCATGACCTTCCCAGGCACAGACGTGAGGCTGACAGGTCAGTAGTTCCCAGGGTCTTCCTTTTTTCCCTTTTTAAAAATGGGTGCAATTTCTGTTATTCATAAAGTAGCATGTGCTGCCTTGCTGGCGCTTCCCATTGCCACTGTTGTGACCGTGGCACGGCAAGATGAGGAGGTGCTGAGCAGCCAGCCTGGGAGAAGAGTCCCTGTTGTGTATATCTGAGTAATGATGACTCACAGCTCAACTTCTAGCTCATAGACTGTGTTTATTGATTTGCAGCAAAAGGAATAGCTGGGTACCTGGGTTAAGAGCAATCATGCTGCTTCTTGTCTTCACTACCCCATGCTCGTTGAGCTGCTCTTGCCATGGTGGGAAGGCAGAGGGGCAGGCATTTAAGAGTTCCCCATGCACATTTTGAGTTGTTTGGTGTGCAATCATCACGGACAAATTTCTGCTGTGCTCTCAGAGAGCATGGCCTCTGAAGCCAGAGCGACTGTTGGATCTGATATCCTACACCATACTGGCCACTGGTCTCTGCTCAGGTGGGCCCGTGGGCAGAGACCATCTCCACCTCAGCAAACATCCTTGTAGGGACTTTGCACCACTGACTGCAGCGAGAGCACTACCGTTGTAGCAGCCTTTCCCCTGCCAGAGGCAGTGCATATACCCATCTCCCTGCACAGCCCTGTATTGTCAGGCTTGTATTCCTCAGGTTAGGCATGTAAAGGTGAGTGGCCTCCTTTTCAACTTCCACAGAAGCCAAAAATTGGCTAGCTTCACCAAAAAAGATGGGGGTGGGGTGCAAACAACACTTCTGCAATTTCCCACCTACTTGGCCCTGCATCCTTAATGCTAGTTGTGGAGTATGACTGCTTCTTCAGCGTGCACGCACAGCTGGGTGGCTCGGGTGGGTTTCTCTGCACAGAAGCACCCAAAGCTTCGTGTGACACACAGAGCAATGGGCAGGTGGGTCCATGGGAGGAGGAGACAGGGAGAGGTTCTTGCAGAGCCCTGACTCAGCTGTCAAGTCCTAGCAAGGGCCCCAGTCAGCACCCTGCTTCGTCCCTGCCAAAAAGCATATGGACAGGAGTGCCGCTCCCTGCATCTTGTCACCACCCAGCTACCACCTGCCTGTGCTGCTGGGTCACCCGTCTATGCCAGAATTTCTACTTCAGCCTCCCCCCACCCATTGATGCTATGAAAATCACGTTGGCACTTTCTGCAAGCTTGCAGATGTTTCAGGGCCAGATCCAAAGCTCCTCACTGTCACTCAGCAAATCCCTGTTGATTCCAGCAGGCTTGGGCCAGGCCTGTAGGAAGGGTGTAACTCTTTAAAAACACTGCAATACCACTCAGCCACTTTCTGCACAGCCCTTTTGCAACATCAGGTCCCATTTCACACAGCAGCTATTACCTCCTCGCAGCAGATCTGCAAACCAGGTAAATAATTCCCCGTTCGGGCCGTGCCCACCCACCTCAGGCAGCAATGCTGCCCCAGTGCTGTGCGGACAAAAGTGCCCACGCTGACATGCGGTCATGCTCTCACAACCATTTTAGCTGTTTCCAGTGATTTGCTGGTGGCTGCAGAAAAGAGTTTATTACTTCAAGAAGGAGGGGGAGAGCTCCTTAAAATGGTTTCGCTCTTAACAAATCTGAGGGTCTTTTTTTTCCACTGGCTTGGATGTTGGGTAGCCGTTTACTTGTGTACGAGCCCACGAATCAGAGGAGCTTGGGGCAGCAAGTTCAGCAAAGCAGGAAGGTTTTATACCCTGCCGGCTCCCAACCCGCCAGGACTCCTGATCTGTGGGAATTAGGCTATTTTACTTCCTTTAGACCCAGGGGCAGAGCTGGTTATGCTCTCAACTCTCCAGAGTGGCGTGGTGCAGCCTTTCTGTATTATCAAAACCATAGTGGAATCCTGGCTAATCTAATTTCTCCTGGTATCTTACACCATCACCCCCTTGTTATCTTTTACGTGATGCACTTCTCAGGCCAGGGACCCATCTCAGTGATGACTTGGGGACATCTGGGAAATTTAGGCAATTATTAAATAACAATGACAACAATGACGACAACATCATATAAAGCATGACGATGGCCTCAAGAAAGAATCGGACTGTGTCCTTTAATGCTGCTTATGATATATGAAAAGCCTGGAAAGAAAAGCAACTGGTGAACCCTGTGGCTCAGGTAAAATATGTCCCTGGGGCTGAAGTTCACAGCAGTGAAAGCCAGACCGACTCTTGCAGCTTTTAGCCAGACCTGGGTGACACAGGAGTGAGAATTTAATCCTGTTGTTTAGGGCTGATGGCTTGGGTTTAATCAAAACATCTCCCTGGTAGGCACACAGTATATGTTCAGTTGGGGATAATAAAAACCAGTTTAAAAGCACCCGACAGAGCTTTAATAGGCTATCTGAAAAAAATGCCACACTCACGGTTACTCAGTTTCCAGTTTCTTAACTAGTCAAAATTTAACTAATTGGCCAGTCCCTGCAAAGTTTCCCTGTTGCAGATAAGGCTTGAGCAGCGAGCAGGAGTGCTCATGTCTCGCACACCGCAGCCACCTGGATGGGGCTGGACCTGGCTCTGACCCCACTGTTCCTTGGCCAAAGGGAGGCATAATAATAATAGTAGTAGTAGTAGTAGTAGTAGTAGTAGTAGTAGTAGTAGTAGTAGTAGTAGTAGTTTGTATTAACACATAATAAATGCAGCAAAAATTAGAATTCCCAGCAAATGCTTTAAACTCTGGGTTGAAGATTCAGTTTCATTTTGGCATCCCTGATAATTATTTATGTTTAAAGGGGTATTTTCACCAGAAAAGGCTGATAGAAGACAAAATCATCAGATGATGAGGGAGAATTATTTCAGATCAGAGAAGAATTAAGGCACTTTGAGGAAAGATCATTTTAGCAGTCACACAACGGTAGGTGGAAAATAAAATGCACTTCAAGGAAAAATTTGAACTCCTCATCCAATTCCCTGTTTTCCAGTGGCCTGAACTGGTTCAGGAGCAAGAGCTGGCCGGGCTGGCACTTCAGTCAGCTCTGCCTTGTGCCCAGAGGTGATAGAGACCCCCCCCCCCAAATATTTAGATGTATAAAGAAAGAAATTAATAATGAAATCGATAATTATTTTACCCAATCATGCTGGCAGGTAGAGGGCATGTTCACTTATCCACGGGGGGTCGGTGACCCATGGGGTTTGCTCTCGAAGACATGGGTGCCTTCTGGCATAGAGCTGGAAGGTGTGTCCATGCCCAGCAGAGGTGAGGGGTGACAGCCAGAGCCACCTTCCTATTTCTTGGTCACTGTAAGGAAAAAAAGGGACATCGATAAGGGTAACTTTTCCACTTGTCGCAGACATATGAAACCGATAACCTGGAACCACGCTGACTGTGTGGTATTTCACAGGAATTAGGGATGAAAGGGGAACACTGCATAACTCAGGTTTCCCTCCCCACAGCCAAGGGGGATAACCTTGATCCCAAGATTATTTTTGTGTTATCCACTGCTTATTGCAAAACGTAAAGTCATGCTGGGGCTTTCTCTGGAGGGAGAGCCTGACCTGCCAAACTGCCACCCACACTTTCTCCCTCTGGCATTTCCCCTCTTCTTCCCCACGCTGAGGTGGGGTTGATGTGGGGAGAGGCCCCTTTGCCACCTCCCTGGACCCTCCAGCAACACTGAAAAGAGGCGCTGTGGGTGAACTTGCAGGTCATAGTGGAAGGCACCTGGTGAATTTAAGTGCCTGGAGGGCTGGGTGGCAGCTGGGTGGGGATTTTCTTTCTTGCAGCTCTGAAGTAGGTGTCTGACATTTATTTAAATCCTATCAAGTACCTAAATAGTCTCTTGGAACTTGTCCCAAAACCTATCTAACCCCTTTATCACTGTGTAGGAAAACATTGATTAGCAGTCAAAGGTTTTGGCAGTCAAAGACATCGTACCAGCTACTCAGGAACCCAAGGGAGCTCTTCAGACCCGCCACTGCCTCTGGAGACTGACCCAAAGGATGATACAAGGGCACATCCCCGGGCCCAAATGGTCTTGCGACATCGCCTGGTTCACACATGATTCACCAGCTTAATTTACTCCTCAGCAAGCTCTCACTCTTGTTTTTTTTTAACAGTTCTGCTGTTACACAGCCTCCTTCACCAAAGAGCTGGGAGGCATTATTCAATTGACCACTGAAAAATTAATCACTGAAGAATAACCACCTATCAAACACGATTAAAAAACAGCAGCAAATGCATTTTTTCCTAATGGATCTGTTAGGAAGAAATGTTATTTTTTTTCCACACACAAACCAAGCAAAAAAAGTAAATATCAGAAATAAGAGGTCACACAGCCCAATCTGCAAATCTGAAGCAGAATCAAATTCACCTGGGTCATACCTGACATGTATTTGTCTGACATGGCATGCTTGAAAGATAAGGGCTATCTGGTTTTGCTTGGGCTTCTTCTATAGCAGAAAGGCTGTTTGGATTAACTAAATTAATTTTATATTTATCTTGATAAATTCCTGGAAAATTCCTGTGGTAGATATGCTTCAATTAGTCTAAAGCTTGTATACATTATTTTAGCTTAATTTGCTAAGCCATCAGTGCTGCTAAACCAATTTGAACATTGGATAAACTCTCAGCACTAGCCAAGCCCAGCAACACTGTCAGCAAAAGCCTGGATACGTGTTATTTTCGGATTAACTATCACTTTTGGAGGGAAGATCTTAAATTCTCAACTCCTGAAAACAAACCATGCTTAGAAGGTCACTTTTCCACTTGTGTGGACACACGTAACATGGTTCCTCAGGACACACTTCAGTGAGGCACCTCTGATAGCTTTCTGCCTCAGCCCCCGGCATGGCTGCAGGGTACCCTCAGGACACCCCGTCCCTTCTGCAACACAAACCCATGGACATGAAGAAGGAGCCACCAATGTCCCCGAAGGATTTTGTCAGCATGCTGCAGGCATGCCCACGTATGTTTGGGCACGATCTGGCACCTCACAAAACGCCTCCTTTCCTAATGGAGCTGGCTGGATAGTTGTCTATCCCTCTGGGTACGTCTGTCTCCCAGCAAGGAGGAGACTCAGACCTGTATTTCCTTTAAACTGCAGGGTTCAATCCCACACTTCTCCTTCAATCCCACATCTCCATCAATCCCACATCTCTCCTTCCCAAGGTTGGCAGCCAGGTGTGGAGGCAGGGAAGGAAGAAGGGACACTCTTCACTCCTGTGGGACACTGCACAGAAGGACAGAGAGCATGCAAGACAGGTCCTGACTCATCTGGTGGTTAAGATTGGCAGCTAGGAAAGGGTAAAGCTACTTCTGAGTCACATTTGCAGCCTTTTATTCAGTGTTTAATGTAAAATGCATAAACAATCCTGGGAGCAGAGACTCCAGAGCCTCCTCCCCTTTCCCAGCTGAGTCCTCTAGTCCTTAGGGAAAATTCTCCCACAAATTCTCTCATTCACTCCCTGTGTCCTTTTGTCCTGCTGACTTTTGTTCCCCTCTGCCCAGTTGAATAAATTCTGTGGGAGAGGTGGAGACCAGCATGAGCCTAGGCTAACCTACAGCCTGGTGGTTATGGCATTGTGTGGGGAGTAGGAGATAGAGGTTTGAGTCCTCTCAGGTCAAGCAAAGCAAAAATCTCCAAATCTTGGGTGAGTTTGGGAAAACCTAAGGATGTTTCTACATTAGCATTTTAACCGGGGACAGGAACATGTTGCTGAAGTGAATCCCCTGATTACCTCTACTCTGGTGTTTTGGTTCACGCTGCGGAATCAGCCTGGGTCTCTTTTGGATTGAGCAAAACTGGAAAACCCTCTCCTGGTGCACAGCCCCTATGCTCCAGCTGCCCTGGCAGTTGGTCCACAGGGACTGGCTTAAAGCAAGCCCTCTAGACATGTATGCAGTGTGACTGCTGGATCCTCAGCACCAGCTGTTTCTACAGACTGCTCTTGCTGGGCTGCAGTGGTTGCTAACGTCTGTAGCCATAGCCTACGTCTGTAAATGTCATATTACAATGTTGCGTGCTGTAATATGGTGTAATGTACTATAACGTAAGGCAAGGTAGGCATAGCCAAAAGTTATTCTATAAATGAGGCAGATGTGAAAAAAGAGAGGATCCTTAATGCGGGATTCTACCTTTTACACCAAATCATGAGCACCAGCAGCTGCTGTTAGAAGAAAGCAAGCTGCTCAGCTTTTGGTGGGAAAAGCTGTGAGAGTGTCTTCCATGCCAAAGGAGCGGCTTCTGGGCTCCACATCCAAAGGGATGGTCTAACCTCAGGAGAGAGAGGTGAGAGCACACACCCCCATTGGCACAGCTCACAAGCCCTCCCTAGCTGTCCTGGGGTGTGGTATAGAAATGTAATGCTTACCAGAAAGTGCTGGAGTTCAGAAATCTGGCCAGTAGCTTCTAGGGCTTATTGGAGAGTATTTAGGCAACTTTCCCCATATCTTCCTTCGCTCTCTGGAATTTCAAAGGGAGCACAAGTTGTTTTAGCCCTGAAGCCAGACTGTGGCCGCAACTCTGTCATAGCACATATCAAATGAGCAAAAGGAAAAAGAAAAATTAATTTAGCTGGTTTTAGTGATCTTGCTGTGATTTTCACATAAGCAGGCGGTGCCATTACACTAGCGGGTAGTGCTGTAAGTATACTGAGTGCCATAGAAAAGAAAGAAAGAGATGCAAATCCAATTAACAGGCCAACTGGAGCTGTGCATAGCTAAAAGGGCATGAACAATCTTGGGTTTTATGCCAACATTTCATGTCTCCAAAGTTATAGATATGCATGTGTATTTTGCTGATATACAGGCAAAATTCCTGTTCCCAGGATGTACAATAGGCTACGTGACAACACAACATGTCTTGACACAAGGAAGAATGACCTCACCTGAGATTGTGGGTTGCAGTTTGGAAATAAAGTGTTTCAACAGCAATTGAAATCCCTGATGGGAACTGGAAACTCTGCACATTCTGATCTTGCCTGGAATTTCCTTGTAGCTTCACATAAATGCTGTCGATCAGAATAATTTCCAGTAGATTCTATCTCTTTTGAAATAATAGAAACTACTGCAATTGATTTATGAGCACCCTTGCCTGACACTCTACCCATACCAATAAAATACCTAGCAGTAAAACATCTTGTGTGGTTTAGGCATGATTTATTTTACATTTTTTCCACAAGCTAGACATGTACAGAGTTGCTGTAAGGTTGTTTTAATCCCATTTTTCTGTTGTCCAAACAAAGTTCCTTGTACAACTCAGGCCATCAGCCAGCCTGTATGGTGCAAACGCCAGCAGGGCCACTGTGTTCCCCATGCCAGTCCTAAGAGGTGAGTGCCACTGTGAATGCCTCCTGGCAGTGCCTGGTCTCATTTTGGTTTTGAACCCCACAGCCTGTGGGTCACCGAGACCTGAAATTTGCCTCTCTTCCTCTCCTCTCCATTTTCTCTGAAAGCGCAGCATATTTGGGAAATGGCCTTCTCCTGCTTTTTACTTTTTCAAAAAAGCAGGCATCACTATGTGCCAAGACAGCCCAACACCCAGTTCCCCTGTGCTGCCTTAACCAGGAAAGACATCCCAGTCCTTCACAGTGCCATAGTGGGAAGGGGCTGCACACACAGATGGGGACAAGAGAGAAATCGAGGTGTAGGCAGCAGAGGGACTGCAAGCCCGGGGCTGCCACTGGGACCAGACAGAGCAGCATGGGACAAAAATGAGTCTGCCAAAAGGGTTGGGAGTTACTCTGGGGCTCTCTTTGAGGGCATCCCAGCACAGCTATGATCTCTCTCTCGGCAGTTGTGGACGGCCTGCGTGACACACCGGAGCGTATGGGGCTGTGCTGGGGAGCAGGTGTTGTCCCACAAGCGGGATCCGGTACCCGGTGTGCAATAAGCCAATCTTACACACAGAGCCAAGATATTTATTTATCTCATGTTTGTGCAAAGATGGGTGCTAGGTGGTAATTCCGCAAAGCTAGCACACCACACAAAAGAACTACAGCGTATTTATCTTGTTACATGATTAGTAAAAGCCCGCCTAAATTCATGCTCATTGGTTAGTTATGTTCAAATTAGCCTCGCTTGCTATGTAAATTAGCACGCATGCTCCTTGCAGGTTGGGGGGGCAAGTCTTTCCAGTCTTGAATTGAGTCGGTGGTCACGATCTCCCTCTACCGCCTTTACCTTTCCCCTAGTTACTGCAGTTTCTTGCTAACTTCTTGGTTTTTTGGCAATCATCTAGCCTCCGATGCCTTCTAGGGCAGGATGTTCCCCTTCTATAAGTCTTCTAGTTCTTCTTCAAGGGCATAGTCATTGTAAGGCATGCATTGTTGATACAAGGTAATCAGGCTAGAAAAATGAAGACTACAGTCTAGGATAGGTGTTAATGCAAACATATGGCTACACAGGGACATGGGAGGGTGCAGGCCAGAGCTGCAGGCAACTGCGGCTGTGGGTTGAGCCAAGAGGGGGGTCTGGTAAGGAAGTCCCAGCTAACACAGCACTGCATGCACTCAATGTGTGGGGTTTGGGCATTTCCCCTTGAGGGTGCCCCAAATCCCTCCAACCACTCTTTCAAAATGTTACCCTTTCATGTAGTCAGATAACAAAGGAATAGATTTTTTTTTCCATAGTCAATTTATTCTGCCACCCAACATTTACTCATAAAAAAGTCAGTTCATAGAGGAACCACTTAGCAGCAGGCATATTTTGGTGCTGAGAAAGAATCTCAAATAAGAGGGAGCAGCAACATGTCAGAAATTAATTTCTTAACAAAAGAAATTATCTACTGGCCCATTAAAATATGCCAGCAAATCACCAAGTACCGGCTTAGCTAAAGCCCTTGACTTTTAGCAGTAAGTACTGAGAGTACACGGGTAATGCAAACATTGCAAAAGACAGTGGTTTTCTTGGACGTCCACCTTTCCCTGCCTGAAGCAAATCCCTTTATGGTGTACTTGAATAAAGTGGAGAGCAGAGGCAGAAACATTCCTGACCCAAGGGGGTTCATTTTTCCTTCTCTTGGGGTGCTGGTTGAAAGGAATATTTCTTGTCTCTGCAGAGTTTTTATAAATCTAAATGCATACATTGCTTAGGAACAATCTGTGGCATTTCTGAGGAGATGCTGTGTGGCTCTTTGTCATTTCTTGGCATGATGGCTCTGTTTCTTCTGTGTTTACAAGATCCCTTCCCACAGATCTCTGCAATGGGCTCTGCTGGGACTTCTGCGATTAGCAGCATGATGACAAGCGAGGTGAAGAGATGTTGGTACCTCAAACATTACCTTCCCTTTGGAGCCAGAAATCAAGGACTCCTTCCTTATACTAATTACTGCTCCACTCCTGAATGATCTGGTCCCTTTGGCTTGGTCCAAGTCCAGCTGATTCAGTCTAAGTGTAGACTCGATAACCTCCTGAGCTCCTTTCCCTGGTTCTATGCAGCTCAAACACACCTGCACAGAAATCCTGGAGAGATCTTTCAGGGAACATCCTGGCAGTTTGCAGCTTATGTTTTCCTTTCAAATCAGCCAATACAATTGTGTCCCCAAAGAGCTTGGAAGTCACCTTCCACTGTCCAAGTCAGGCCCAGGGAACAGCCTTTCTTCTCTCTGGGAGTATTCTACACACCAGGGACTTCTTGGTCCTCGACAAAAAGAAATGCAGAAGTGAAACAAGTTCTCAGTTTTTCCAGCCTGTGGCAGCTGCTGACAAAAAGACTGGGGAGAGTGACAGGACTGAAAAGACACTGTCCTTCAGGCAAGGAAAAAGGGCTATTAGGAAAGTCAGGATGGGAAGCACAAATGTAAAGTTCGTAAGGATGTCAGGGAGAGCCTAAAATAGCAAACAATTCAGACTACCAGGGGAAGAGTTCCAGGGATTTCTTCACCAGCAGCCTTTGTACCCCAAGGATAGTGCCACATTCAAAGTGTTCTCCACCTCTTATTGCACAAAGTCGGAGAAGAGCCAACATCCTTATCCCTTTCCAACCTGTTGCAGACAAGGGCTATGAAACTTTGAAGAATAAAAAACAACAAGCTCTTCACCCTTCCAGTGGCTGTTCACAATGATTTATACTGTCATAAATTACTGACTCTTTTCATGAACTGCTGGTTCAGTCCTTAGCTGTTATGTCCAATTGTAGGCCAAATTTATCAGTGAGGGTCATAAATCATAAGCATTGATCATTATCTAGCCCTTAAATATTAAAAGTCCATGTACTTACACTGAACATTTGTTTATCACCTGTAGAAATGCACTAAAGGAATGTAGCAAAACCAGAAAGATTTGGGCATGAAAAGGGTCACACTGGCCCATGAACGTTTTAGTCAACTGCAGAATTACTATTTTAGGAAGAAGTTTTTTTGTTTTTTTTTAACTTATGTTAGCAAGGCATGTAATATTTCCCCTGTTTTTACTCATGTGTTTATTTATCAGGTTTTACATATCAAATACACTATCTGAGACTTGTGCTACTAGCCTGGGGTTTGTATATGCCACAGAACTCAGAAGAGTCCTTCCAAACAGCAATACTGTTCTGTAGTCCAGCCCCACCTCCCCCAACCCCCAGCGAAGCAGGATCTGCCTTCCTCTGACAAAGGAAGCTGCCCTCAGCTCAACAGCATTTCTGTGTACATTGCCATTTGGTTTTGTGTCTGGTTGTTTCAGGTCAGCAGAATCATTCCAGCAAGCTGACTTCACTCCCCACTCTGCTGGTAATATTTCCCTCTTAGGTATGAGGTAGTGTATAGGTCATCACTGGTATCTTTTCAAGTTTGTGGAACACCAATGAGTAGACAGTATCTGAATCCTTCCTTAATGCTGTTTGGTGTCCAGCATAGACATTGATGAACCATAGCTGTCACCCAAAAAGCACTACTCCCAAAAAGGAGGAGTGGATCTGGGCAGATACTACTACCTCACCTATTTTGTGTTCTTTGAAGTGTGCGTGGTTTGTAGTTTCCCAGTGCAACCTTTGTTACTTTATGTGGCAGGCTTCCGTCGACCTTTCCAGTACGTGTATAATCTGGGAATATAGCCTTTTTCATTATATACTCAGTGGCCCTTGGCCAAGCAGGTCTTCCTGAAGCCTACTTCAGCTTCCTTTATTATTTCCTGTACAATGCAGAGCCTCAGAGTCTTGCATAATTTGTTGACTTTCCAGCTCCAAATTGTTGCCCATTGACTAACAGCAGTCAAGCTTAAGCATGCAGCTGCCTGCTTGGTTTTCTGTCATGACAGAAACTCTCCTGATGTTATCTCTGCACAGGGGCACTAGTGCCAGCTTTGCACGTAGCTTTGTGTGCTTCAGTGCCCAAGAGCTCTGCAGGCACTGTAGATTTTCCCCAATCAGCATCACTATCTCACCCTGTCACACTGTGCTTTTTTTCAATCTGCTCCACTGAGTATAGATAGCCACCAAAAGTCAGCAGATTTTGAGCATTCTCCAAATTATGTGCATAACCCCCTTGCAGAGTGCTAAATTATCTTCACCCCTCAATGGCAATGGAGCCCTTGTTCTTGAATACCCACAAATAAAGAACGAACTGCTTGGCTTCGACATGTGAAGGAGCCATCTGACGGGATGAGTGACAGGTGCTGTTTGACAAGTAGTTGAATTGCCAGGGAAAAAAGTCTAAAAATGTGGAATGCAGAAAAACTAGGGAATAAAAAAACAAACAGTGGGCATTTCAGAATTTGACTTGTCCTTATTTCCTGGGACACTGCCCAGATGCATCCCATACAGCTTCACAAGCATGTTCCCAGGGGCATTGCTCCAGTGAGTAGCACTGGACATGGGGATGCCACCCAAAAGGCCCTGGGGTAGCAGCTGACTGAGAGCACCACACAGACACATGATCTCCAGGTCACAGCTGTAATCCAGCACAGATGTGTTGGTGGAACATGTTGGTGTGGGCTTGACTGTAGCTTCTGCCTGGAAAGCTCTTTGTAATAGCCACTGCTTTTTTTTTTTTTTTAACAGCATGAGATTTTAATTGCATCTCCTTACTTCCTCATGACTCTTCCTTCCCAAACCCAGTTCAATTCCTTGTCTCTGATTAGCTTAGCAAGAAGAAATGTTTCTCATTATGTATTTGCATTCAAGAAATGACTTGGTTAATATGACGCATACATAGGTGCAAACAGGTCGTTACTGAATCATCCTAATCTTGTTTTTAATCTGATTCAGGAGTTGTGCTTGAGACCTCAGCAAACTCTGCCGGATTAATCATGTAGTCAGTGATTTGAATATTGAGAAAAGAAACAAGACAGTGTACTTTATTCGGATTGAATTAAAACAATGCAGAACATGTGAATCCAGCCCACTTTTCATGGAGGAATTATACCTCATTCTCAGATGCTGCCTGCTCTCCCCTCCATTTCCCCTTGAGCTCCTGTCACTGTGTCCAACAACTCACAGCAGAAATTTTAATTCCAACACTCCCCTCCCACATCTTCCCCTTCCCTCTGTGGGGTGTACAGGATCAGTCCTTCTCCCACTTGTTGGCATCCAGCCTCTCCTCAGGCTTCTCTGGCACCACCCTTTGTACTTTGCAGCCTTTATGGCTGCTCCATCAGTACTGCCTTCAGCAATTTCTTTCCCCATGCTCCAGCATTTGCCACTGATTTCTCTCATTGGCTTCTTCCCATTCTTATCTGTGAATATGTAAACTAATGTGGGTTTCTTTTCTGCTCTGTGTGCTCCAAGAGATACAGAAGAACAAAACCTCCTCAGATAAGCATCAAAGATTAAAGTGTTCTTGGCAAACCTGACAAAACTTTGCCTGAACTCTAATAGTGCATTTACAGACATGCAATATGCATGTCAAAGGGTGGGAATTAGTCAAAAGTAAGGTCTGCCCCTAGCTCTGGCCTGTACCCTACACCCCTCTCCTTTGGGGAGAGATTATTTCTGAGGGACAGTGGAAAGCACCTTCCCAGAAGCAAAGAAAATCGTGATCCTCCTTTATAAACCCTCCTCTGTCTGTCGGTGCCTGGCCCTATGGTGCATCTTCATGATACAGCTGTTGGTGAAATGAGACCCTCTCTGTGAAAAGGTATCATGCCACCTCTCTCACATGAGACTCTGCTACCCTCTCCCAAAACGCTTTTTTGAGCAACAAATAGAAAATATGGGTCCTACCCACCAACTCTGTTTCACCTGTGAAGGGGGTTGTGCCTTTGTGTACAAGCAGGGCCAGGGGCTGCAGATCTCGGGGCAGTGGAGACCCCGTGAGCTGCAAGGCCAACCCGGGCAAGCGAGCTGGGCCAGCCAGGTGCTCCCCTGTGAGGGAACAGGCAGCAGCCCTGGGAAGGTGTCTCCGGAGCTGCAGGACTTGGACAAAGGACCTGGGAAGTTGAGGGAACCATATTAATCTGTTCGAATTAGGGAGAAAAGGCAAAAGGCCACTAACAAAGTAAATTCTGGTTGCCACAGGGGGGTGAAACAAGGGAGTGGGCAGCTACTGACACTTTAAAGTGTCACTTTAAGTGTCGCTTTAAAGTGTCACACTGTTGGTTTTGTTGATTTTTTTTTTTTTTTTACAGCTGGATGAAATGATGAAACCTGTTTAACCTCCTTGCTATCCTGCACAGCCAAGATTTCCCCAACAGAAAAGACAGGGCCCACGCTGTTTTATGGAGTAACTTTGGAGAATAATTTTGAGGAACAGTCTGGTAGAAGACAGCTCTAACTCGTGGAAGTAAACTAGGTGCTGTGTCCCTCTCCAGAAGCCTCCTGAATTGCTTGAACTGGGCAGTGAACATAAAAAAAGGTTGATGTCTTCTGCACCGGCTTCTTTTTTCAGTGGTCTTAAGCTTTGTCTGACAGAGAGCTTTTGGAGACTGTAAAGACTATGGGATCGATGCCTGTGGCCAGAGAAGTGAGAGTGACCTGCAGCAACATTGATATAAACCAGGATCTTTAAAAAGCACATTGAGTGCTGTTTTCACACTCAGACCAGCATCACATTCTCTGATCTTCCTCCTACAGCACTTATCCACCGTGGTATTTTTATCAAATTAACATTTTACTGTTAAAAAAGCTGAAAGATCATGAAGTAGCAAACAAAGTATTTATGTCAAACAATAAAAGTTTGTTCTTTGTAAATAAAATGTTCCTTGAAAATGACACATGAGCCCATTTCTTCTGTGTGGGGAGGGAGGAGGCAGAGTGTATCGAACATGGTGGCTGTGTAAGCTCTAAGAATTCAGCGTTGTACAGTAGACATGCAAGCTACGGCTTTATGGATTTGAGCTCCTAAGACCATGTATTTGTATTAGCCAGACCTTGCCAACAACACTTCAGGCATTGTTCTATAAAATGCAAAGGCTTATTTTTTAAAGGCTGGGAGGGCAATTAAAGTGAACATGAAAATAATGGCTCGGTACCCATTTCAGACATTAATATGCATGTAAAGATATCGAAGGAGACAAAATGGTTTGCTCAAAGGCTAAACAAGTATGGTATTTTTGGTCTTAGTATGACTAAAACGAGTGTTTGAAAAGTAAATGCAGAGACAAACTGCATTTACAAAGACAAAGGTGCTTTTATTGCTGATGTTAGTGCAAAAATGTCAGGTGTAACACGTTTAGCTCAGCCTCAAAGAAATGAAAACTATTTCCAAAGTACGATCTGAGTCTATAGCTGCATTTCCAGTTGATTAGCAACAAATGTGCATGACAAGTAGCAAGTAGGCTGCTAGGTGTTGAAAGAGCCTCATTTTAAACAAAAATGATGAATAAGGAGGTTGCTACACATATGAATTAGCAAAAATCAAAATGCTTGTGAATAGCACATTATAAAAGTGATGCTTCATCATAGTCAAAACTAAACCCGACCATGAGGAATAGCAAAAGATCTTATGCCGTGTAACTGCATAATAAAATGGCAAATGAACCTCAGTGTCTGCTGGTGCAAACTAAAACACAGTGAGAAAATTAATCCAAAGTACACCTATTCAAGTATATGGGCATATATGTACCCCAGGAGGTACTGTTCAAGTTTCTAGAAACGCTTGGGAAAGAATCTTGGAGTGACTATGAGAAAGTCAACTCATTGCTTTGAGGTGTCTGAAAAATGAAAACAAGTAAATAGGAATTACTAGAAAATGATGGAGAATGCAACAGAAAGCATTGCTCTGTGCATATATAAATTGTGCAGGTACTTGGACTGCTCTTATAAAAAAGGCACAAAAAGTTGTGATAAAATAAAGATATGTAACAGCTCCTGCATGGCACAGATTCAACAAATTAGGCCTTTCAGCACAGAATAAAAAGGATGGAGAGAGGATATGACAGAAGTTTATGCATTCATGGAGGAGGTGAACAGGGAAAGACAATTAGCTATTACTCCCAATGGTGAGGACTTGGAATGTTCCATGAAATTATATGAGCAGGTTTTCAGTAAATGAATTTTTTTTTTTTCACCACACATAATTAAGCTATTGAGTTAATTACTCCAGGATCTTGTGGATTTTGAGATATATATGGGATAAATATTAAATATTTATATAATCCAGATACAGGTGACATCAAAACATGGTTAGACAAAGCGGAGAGTGAAGCAAGGGCTATTAAAAGTATAGATCCAGACAGAGCCTCTGGAGGTGCCTGGGGGCTGTTGAATGAAGAGATGCAGACAGAGTCTTTGGAAAGCTGTAAGACATTACTGGAAGACGATGCCAAGATTACTGCTATCTTGAAATAAGCTAAAACCTGTTTCTGTGTTGAAAAAGTTACAACAGCATTTATTTTCCTATTTTTATGAAGCTTTTATTTTCACATTACTTTACAATCCACAAGAATCAATGTTTTGTACATATATACACACTTTGTAACATTCATCACCTTCAATGCTACCAGACTAACCCTTCCTTACAGCTGAACCTTTACAGATACCAGAGTTGTCAGGACTTGGCTCTCACACCTCCTGCCAACTAGCCAGGTATTAAGCAAAGCGTAGGCAATAAGCTTGCACCCCTGGATTTGTGCTCTGTCAGAATTCCTTGCCAAGATTCCCCTCTCCTTCCCAAATAAAGCATTACATACTTCCTCACACATACAAGCAAGCAAACAAAAATGAAGGAAAGTAAAGGTAGCACTCAGCTTTACCGTAGATTTTGTTTGGTTAGAAATGAAAACCGCTGTGGCAGTACTGAGCAACACAAGCTGTGGATTTCTTTCAAGCATTTACGTTTACCACTGTCAAACTTGGGTATTATTTTATAAAACATAGTTGATTCTTGCAGACATTTATTCTTAGATTATTTAAAGATCTTACATATCTGACTTCATTTTCTAAACCTCTGAGAGCAAAACCAAATTTACTTTGCCATTTTGCAGATACACACACAAGTTCTAGTTTCATGTAATTGTTATCTATACAAATTACTAGATCAAGCTTAAATTTTATTTGAATCCCTACTGATGAAAGCATTTCTTCTTCCAGACACGCCTCATAAAACCAAGCTCAGTACTAACTGCAATGTACAGGACAGATCTTTACTCCAATATACAGAAACAAACACACCATTTTCAGCAGTACTTTATATACTTAGACAAGTTTTTATTATCTCACAAGTCATATGCATAGCATTTCACCACCTTCTAGCTTTCCTACACACGAACTTTAAAACAGCATTCTTTTCTGGTAGGATTTTTGGTCACGGTGTTTTAAAAAGCAAAGACTCTTTACTGTGTTGTAATCAAGTGTCATTTAATAGAAGTCATTCTTGGTTGGATGCTTTGGGTGAAGTGCAGACTGTGTGACGCAGACCTGAGCCTGACAGCAATACTGGGTATACTTTACAATCAAAGCCCAAGGTAAGGGCTGCAGTGCTGAGCCAATTAATTCATGCCTGGCTGGCCATGGCCTCCATCCTCAGAAGCTTTCCTTAAAGATGGGGTTTAAAGGACACTATAACTAGAAGAGGCCTTTTTATTTTTTTATTGTTGACAACAGAGCTCAAGCTCCAGAAAAATAACACCTAGTGACTTTTCACATGGCAAGTAATTCTTCTTTGATTCACTGATTATACTTTCTGCTAGGTTATTTTCTCTCACAAAAACAACTTTAGCCCCCTTCTTTGCGCAGTAGCAGTGAAATCAAGGTTGTGCACACTAGTCAGGGTACCAGAAAGGTTTCTTACAGCTGTAAGGAAGCCAGAAGGATTTCAAAGGGAAACAACCATAAGTCTTACTTCTATCCTGCCCTTAGTTGCCTGCTGCCCTTGTTATCCCTACATCTGGCTACCAAGATCATTCAATTTGTTAGTATCAAATTAGTAGTTAGTTTATCTGTTCCTTGTCTTCCGAACTCAAGCCATCTAAGAAGGTCTCTGAGGTTTCTTTCCTCAGTCCTGCCTCACCCTATAGAAAGCCTCTGGGAGCTGCATTTTATCTGACCGTTGTCCGAATTGGCCCACGGTGACGATTTCCTTGGGCTGCCACGGCACTGGGGCAGTTTCAGAGGGACCCACAGGACTGGATTTCCCTCCCGGACATGTTTTCTGCTAACGCTTGGGAATCAATCCCGGCGCAGGGCCGCACTTGCAGGGTACCGAGCCCACTCTGCCCGATGCTCGTCCCTTGGCAGGGCTCTTGGGCAACGACCCCGAGGGCGCTCCCCGCGGGGGCACCGGGGGCTGTTGGAGCCGCGGCAGCCCCGCTCCGTCCCCAGCAGCTGCCGCCCCGCGCGGGGCTGGGCCGGCGGCCCCGCTGGCGCGGCAGAGCCCAGTGCCGGCGGCCCCAGCTCAACCCCTCGTCCCTGCCCTGCGGCGGGGGTGGGTGGCGGGGATGGGCGACCCACACCCGGCCCCGGCCCCGGCCCCGGCCCCGGCCCCGGCCCCGGCCCCGGCCCCGCCCCGGGCTCCCCACCGCCTCCGCGGGCGGCCGGAGGAACCGGGCGCGGGCAGAGGCGGGCGGGGGCGGGTTAAAAGCGGTGGCAGGTGAACGGGGAGGGACCATAAAGCTCTGGGGCGTCGAGGCTGGGACTGGCCGCTCCGCAGGCACCGACGGACCCGGGAGCGGAGCAGCGCAGCGCGGCGCGCCTGTCGCGTCCCGGGTGCCCTGCCGAGCCGTGCCAGGTGAGGGCCTGGAGCGGCTCCCGTGTGCTGGAGCGGTGGGATCGGGATTAGGCTGTGCGTCCCCCGAGCGGGTCGGGGTCCGTGTAGCGTGCCGGCGTGGGGCCGGGGGCGTCCCTGGCGGGGCTGGGATCGGGGCGGCCGCCGGCAGTGGAGAGGGGCGCTGCGAGGCTGGGGTAGTCACGCCGCGCCCCCGTCCCCCGGTTGCCTGCGCGGACCTGTCAGCGAGGCAGCCGTGCTTGGGTTGTGGCTGCCCCCAGCCCCGGGACTGGCCCAGGCGGCGGGGCTGCGGGTCGGGGCGGCCCGGCGCTGGCGGGCCCGGGACGGGCGGCAGCCTGCTGGGGCGCTCCCGCAGCGCAGCCGGATCCGGGAGGAGCCGTCGGGCCTCAAAGCCAAAACTGGCGTTTGCAAACGGGTGTCTGCTGACAGGAGCCGATTGCAATCGGCCGTGGCGTTTCCCGCTGCAAAAGGCTCGCAGCGAGCTCCGTGTCCGCCCCAGCGCTCCTGCCGTTCTGGAGTTCAGCGGGAGCAAAGCTCGGCGCAGAGGGAGGGATAGGCTGGGAGCTGCCTCAAGGTGTCCGGCTTGTAACCACAAAGTGGGGATTTCGAGTGGTTTCCAATAAATGATGTCTTCGTTGGCAGCGTGAGTGTCCCGGTAGCTTCACTCAGTCCCCACAGCCAATTTCAGTGTTTCTGTAGTGGCAGATGAGCAGGGAGAAACGTTGTTTTTTCCCCCAAAACTTGCAGCGCTGGTTCAGAACTGCCGTGTGAGCCTGCACTTGGAGCCCAGGCTGTTCATCCCACTGAGATATACACTTCAAATACTTTCCGTCAGTCCTGATTAGCCCCTTGCGAAGGTTTCATAGACTTTATTTTAATGACTATGCAACAGGCATGAGGAAATTCTTAACAGAAAGATGCAGGTATCTAATCATAGTCTAGAGCTTAGGTCAGTGTAAAAAGTTACATAAAATGCTGCCAGTTTCAGCAGAGACAAAACATGAGAAGTCTAAGGAATTCCAGCCACCTTCTCAAAGCGCTTTTTTTTTTCTTGTCTTACCCAATTTCACCTTTCCTCATCGCAGTAAATCTGACCTCTCCCTCTTGCCTCATGGCTTGTCTGTACAAGCTAGGCCCTTGTACCAAGGGTATGTGTTGGGGCACGTTAGTCCTTTAGTTGTGTTATAACTACACCAGGGTAGAGAAGGGGTTTTTTTCTCTGTTATGTGAGAATGAGAGATTTTTGAAAACTTTGACCAGTGTGGTGTTGCAAGGTACCATGCTCTCCCCACAGCCTGTGTCAAGAGGAGACGGAGCTCTTATCCACGGCCAGTGTGGCTCTCCCACACGGCAAAGTTGAGCCCTAGCCTTGCAAGATGATGGACCAGCTATGCAGGTTCCCAGCTCTGGTTTCAAAGTGTTTTGTCTGATTTGGTCATAGTTTCCAAGTGACTACGATCAGTGAAAGCTGAGCCCTGAGACTGAATTCTGACTTCAGCAAAACTTATGTTTGACTTCCAAAGGGGCAAAGAGTGTGGATTTTCGTTTTCAAGAGTAGGAGGAAAGGAGGAAAGCTGAAACGGAGCTTCCCTGAAGTTTGACCTCCTGTTTATTCTACTGGGGTGTGATAGCATCTAGAAAATCAACATAAACTCTTTAGCTGAGGGCTTTTTCCTCCCAACTGTGGCTCTGCTTGTCTCCTTTTTGGATAAGATAGCAATGAATGTGGAAGGGCAGGCTCTGCGGTATCTTCTTTGCCTGTTGGTTTGTGCTATATATGCATGCAGCCCTGACAGAGCCGGCTTAAGGCTCCTCAGCAATTTTGGCAAAATCAAATGCTGTACTTCTGAGATGAAGGGCCTGCCAAGAAAGGGACATATCTGAGCCACAGCAGAAAGCCTTGGAGGCCTGCTGGAGGTGTCTGGGAGGAATGAGGGCTTCTGCTGAAGAAGGCCAAGTAGTACTTACCTTGGAGGCAAAGAAAGCACCAACCCAGCCTTCTAGGGCTGTGGCATTGGCGAAGAAATCCTGTGAAAACTACTAGAGAAGTCTCTGCTTTGTCTAGATGTGGCCTTAATTTGTGCAGTGATAGTAATTTCTATTGCTTTGGGAAATACACTGAGAGGCAAAACACTGACGAGAGTCAACCACAGAAAGGGAACTATCTCAAGAAAGGGAAGGAGGGCATAGAGGATGCACGGAGGAAATGTATTTGAAGATGTAACTTATTTCCTGCCCAAAGCCTTTTTGATAAATATACCAAGGTATGCTTGTCCCATCATAAATACATGGAAGGAGAGAGTTTAATAAGCTGTTTGAATCCATAAACATATGGGTGACATTAATGAAAGTGACTTGCATTTGCCTGTGACTCTTGAGTGAGTGCTAGGAAGTCCTCTTGTTCGTAGAAGGTCTAGAGCTAATTCTTCACCCTTTGAAAACTGACCATTTGGTGTATTATGTCATCCTGCAGGTAGAAGGACACAGAAAAGAAGATGGACTGGGGAACTCTGCAGGCCGTTTTAGGAGGTGTAAATAAGCACTCAACCAGTATTGGGAAAATATGGCTCACAGTCCTATTCATCTTCCGTATCATGATCCTGGTTGTGGCTGCAGAGAGAGTCTGGGGAGATGAACAACAAGATTTTGTCTGCAACACACTTCAGCCTGGGTGCCGAAATGTTTGCTATGATCACTTTTTCCCCATCTCTCACATCAGACTCTGGGCCCTGCAGCTGATCTTTGTTTCTACACCTGCGCTGCTGGTGGCCATGCATGTAGCTTACACCAGGCACGAGAAGAAAAGGCGGTTCAGAAATGGTGAGAAAATTGATATAGAAGAGCTGAAAAATGAAAAGATTCACATTCGGGGCCCTCTGTGGTGGACGTACACCAGCAGCATCTTCTTCAGGATCGTCTTTGAAGCAGTCTTCATGTACGTGTTCTATTACATGTACGATGGGTACCAGATGCCTCGCCTGGTGAAGTGCAATGCATGGCCCTGCCCCAACACAGTGGATTGTTTTGTGTCTCGGCCCACTGAGAAAACCACATTTACTATTTTCATGCTTGCTGTGTCTGGGATCTGCATGATGTTGAATCTGGCTGAGTTGTGTTACCTAGTGATAAAAATTTGCATGAAAGAATCCAGGAAAACAACGGTTTTAAAATAATTCCCCAGTTTCAGGATTTCCTAGCTCCCCATTTCCTTCAAACTTTCTTAGGTGTCAGAAAACAATCAGCAATATTTTCACACTCAAGGAAAAAGATAAAAATGAAAGTTCATTCATGTTTTAGAAATGATAGCCTCCCTGAGAAGCTGCCACTGAGGCAGGTTTTAAAGATCATGAGCTAATTCAGTATTCCTGCATCCACAAATAGAGAGAGCAGCCTTCTGGCAGCAGCTTTTCCAAGTATGCCTACTGCTGGGGTCCTGTTGTTGGGACAGAGTCACTTTTCAAAAAGTGGGAGCGGAAGGGCCCAGAGAAGGCTCTAGTGCCCAAAGGAGAGCCAGGAATCACAAATGCACTGTGTCATCTTCAGAGGTGAGCCAATAACAAAGGGTTTCGGTCAAAAGCGGGGTGAAGGGCTTTTGGGGGGAACTTACAGCTAAGACACGGAAGTGATTGTGTTTAATAGCAGGTGTCCTATTCTTTCTCTTAAGTATTCTGGAGAGTGAGGAAAGGGCCTAGGGACACAGGTACTCCATGGCAATGCATGCTATCAGCTCTGCTGGGCACCAGCAATGGTTTTTATCATTTTATCTCCTCGCCTGCACTGGGGAGCGTTTCCTACAGGGTTGGGGGTGGCCAGTCTCAACTGCTTGTGAATGTCATTAGGTCAGTGCTGCCTCCCTCCACTCACAGGGGCTGCAGCAGTGGGAGGAATGAAGTTTGTTTTTTCATTCTCTTGGCCAGGTGAAAAAAAGGATTGTCACCTTTGGGAAGGTGGGGGCAGTGCAACTGTCTTCCTGTTCTCTTGTTCTCCCCTGACACTTTGTGAAGAATCTCAGTACAGTAGATTTTATTCAGTGAAGAGACTTTTTACCACCTGACTGTGCCTCCTTCGGCTGTGTACCTTTAAAAGGGTCTTTTTTTTTTCAGTAAAAGCCAAGAAAGATTGCCTTGTTTCATTCTGTTATCCAAAAGAAGTGCTTCAACACTTACAGCATGATATGCAGTAGATTGCACCTACCAGCACTCCTTCAATCAGTCCCTTTTTCCTATGCAACCTGCACAGCTTTTCTTCATAAAACCTTCTCCCTATCTGAGGTACCTTTCAAGTGAGTCCATCAAACCACTCCCAATCTCTCTGACATTCCACACTGTGAGAATGAATCACCCTTCCTCTTCTTACAGTAGGTCTAGCAGGAATTATAGACAGCTTGCAGAGCTAAAATAGCAAAGGGACCCAGTCAGAAATGAGGAGGAGCTTGATATTTTTCTTAAAGTTCACATTGCTGAGCTGTAAATTGTATATTACTAACTTGAAGAACTATGTGAGTCAGTCTGGTCTTGTCTCTGCAAAGTAGTCTCAAGATGTGTTTTATGCCTGTCATAGGCAGCTACACCAGCCCATACAGCAACACAGTTTATCTCCCAAGTGCCTGCCCATTGAACCCACTTCTAGAAAACTGGCTGTTTTTCCTCCTTAGCTTTATTAACTGGCTTTTTCCCAAAATGAATGAGCACTATCTCAGCTTCTCTATTTGCATCCATCTCTTACTGTACATTTAAGTTTATCACTGTTGGAGTAAACAAAGCTGCATTAATTAAGACCCATGACCCCTCACTGTGCACTGGAAGTGGAGCATAAGCAGGCTCCCATTGCTTGTGAGCTACATCCAGTGTTGCAACTTGACTGCAGATGGAAATCTGTCATCTTAAGAGGGGAGCAAGAAAAACATAAAAACCCCATCCTCAGAAGCATGAACAAAAAGATGGAAAGTCATTAATAATGAGCTGAACTGGAAACCTGGACTGTGAAAACATCCTTAATTCAACTCTAAAGAACAAAGCTTGGCACATACCAGGTTTGTACTTGGTGAAGTTCCTGTATTGTTCCGTGTACAAGTATGAAGAGAACAAACTATCTATGCTCCCAGTGCTCTAGTATTACATTTCTTTTGTAACAACAGGATTTTTTTTTTGGTGAAATTATAATTAAAGCACTCTTGTGGTGTCTGTTTTCTGTATTACTTGTACGTGCCATGTATTACCTAATGTGTCTAATGAAAATCTGTTTACCATAATGGAAAATATATGCACCAGTGCTACATTTAATAGCCAAGGGCTACTGCAAGGTTTATAGCCGCCTGCTGCAGGTTGGTTTTTCAATTGGTTACATTGCCTGTTATCCTGCAGACTTCATGAGCTGATAGTGGAAGATCACATATGTGACCCCTACTAGAAATCAAATGTGCCTAAGTCAGCCTTGTACTAGCAGAACTGCAGCTGGAAAAGGCTGGTGATAAATAACTTAACCAGCTCCTTAGGGGAGAGAGTTTGTTTTCACAGCCTGCCTTTGAGTTTAACTGGAACTTGGAACGAGACACACCAAAACTGGTAACACTTACACTATGAGGTTATCTTCAGCTAGCAGTTTGGCAACCAGATTATCACACAGGGAAAAAAAATAGAAATAGGGAAAGAGTCTGGAAGTGGCCAAGAGAGGGCTTTGATCCGGAACTGCAGCATCAGGTGATAATAGCTCTACCAGGACGTATTTACTGTCTGAGATTTCTCAGTGTATATTAAATTTGACTAAATAGCTGCTTTGTAGGGGAAAAAAGTTAATCTATTTCATAGGAACATAGGAATTGCACCTATTTCTACATGTGCTACATTGCATGGTTTACCTCCTACAAATGGATTTCATACAGATTAAAATACAGTGCTGTGTTGGAATTGTGTGTGTTCTTTCCTGAAATACACTAGAAGTGTCTACATTTTTGGCACGGGGTTCCTAGACTCTTGTCAGAATGAAGGCTGCAAGAGTGTTGAAGACTGAACCAGCAAATCTGAAGTTATGACTGTAAAAGAGGCTGATTCTTCACTGTCTAGTGTCCAGTGTAGCTAGGATATAAAGCGTCAAATAATGTGGTATCAGAACTGGGAAGTGTAGGAGTGGGACTGGCTAGAATTATACCGTGATTGAAATCACCAGGAGAAATCACCATTGACTTCATCAAACTAAACTTTCATCCAAAACCTTGAAACCAAAACTACAAACGTGTTTGTCAGAAAGGGGGAGGGAGGTGAAGCAAACTTCACTATTAACTCATAGACCCAGCTAGAGAAAAAAACCCGAACTCCCATGAGAGAAAGACTGATTTAAAAGGAAATTGGAAGTATAAATCTGTATTTATGACTTCTGGATATAGAAGTACCTTTATTAAAGGTTTTCTTAGACAAAAATAAAAAAAATCCTTCAGATGTTTTACGGTTATCATGAGCCAATGTACTGTGTTATTTCCTATCTGACAGCAAGAATATAAAAGACAAATGATATGGTCCATACAGAGAAGAGCACTCCTGTACCATGGAGGTTCAATTCAAAATAGCAACACTGTTAAAAGTTGCTTTATTTTGTAAAAAGTGTATTGCAGCAAATAAGCAACAGCTAAGAGCACTTTACTACAAACTGAACTTGGTGAAAATGAATCTCTTTTCTTCCCAATCATAATTCCCTCCCCTGCAACTTAGGCTAATGAGTTTTACCAGGCAACAAAATCACACTCAAAGAATTGCACTGTATTTTGTGGTCACCTGTTCTGATATTCAGGACAGCCACTACCCTGGGTGTTAATTACAGGTTTCTTTGGATTTTCGCTATCTTATTATCTATACAGTCATTTGAACCTGTTTGTAGACAGTGGCAAAAGTAATGGTAACTATCTGAGGCTTAATGAGCTAAGACTGATGGTAATGATCTTCAAGATAGTTCAGGAGGTACATACACTTTTTTCCCCATCTGACCAACCTAGCTTGTCATCGTCATTTTCTGTCACAGAATATATTTCTCTTCTGTAAAGTTGGCCCAGCTCTGATCTGGGTATTTTCTCTCTAAGCCTTCCTAGCCACCAAAAAAAAGTCTTTGTAACCTAGGTTTGGAAATGTATTAAGCTTTAATTGGCAGGTCCAGCTGAGGAAACAAGTCACATCTCCGACTTTCCACCTTTGAGAACATAGCTTGCCTCTGCTATGGTCGGTCCCCTAGTACTACCATAGAATTCAAAATTGGCCACATAATTGCACATACCTCTCCCTTTTTCTGCCCGTTAAATCACTGCCACTAACTCAATGATTATTTTACATCTGCCTGCTCTATGCTCAATCCATTGTATTTGAATAGGCCATCAACTAAAAAAATATCCTCTCCAAGAATACCACCAGGTAGCCAGATGCTTGCACAAGCCTTTCTGGTAAAGGAGTGATATGGTGTTGATATGACATACAGTTTAGGGAAGTATGTTTTGAGTGAACTGATAGAGAACATATACAGTTGAGCTATGAATCACTGCAGGTTGTGGATGAATGTTTTGAACAGCAGTGTATATTCTGTGTGCTGCTAAGAACAGTATTTCACTCATAGCCCGGCACAGTACCCAGGATAATAAATACTGTAGGGTGTGAATGCAGTCACACTGGACTGAAGCAGGTGGCATTTTTCAGCAGACAAGCTGTGCTGGGCAGGCTTGCTTGCTTAGGCAAGGTGTATCTTTTCTGTTGTCTTGGCAATTATGGTAATACAGGCTTGTCAGCTGGGAAGGACAATAGCAGTCTTAAAACTGTTTAAGTCGGGATCATGAAATTTGCTTTAAAAGTGTTTTGCAGATCATTTTCTACTGAGGTTCAGTCTTTAAGACAACACATAAAAATCCCTCCCACATCTCTAAGTAATGCACACATTAGCAGGAATGCTGCACCTTCCTTTGATGGGGCAACTGGAAAACTTGCTATCTGTTTGGTATCCAACTATCAACATTTCTTTTGTCACAAGACTTTTTTCACTTGATTTGAAAGTATTATAGCAATCCTAGTACACAGAGTTAACCCTGAATCTCACTGTTTCTGAGTTTCCCCAACTGAAAGATAAAGGCGACAATTGTGTCATGTTCTCAGGGAGCAGAACAATTTAATCAAGTGTTGTTTGTTAAGATCATTGCAACAGGTGCCAGAAAAAATATTTTATAATTATTGTGTGGTAAAGATTTCAAACCTACTGTATGTTGCATCATTAGTCTAATGTCTGCTTACGGTTAGTCATGTCCCTGCCCTAGGTGTTGCATCTTTTCCAAGGGCTGAGTGTTTAATACACAGTTTAAATAGCTTCCACAATCTTTCCAGCTCAAATAAACAAAAACAATCTAGACACTTACCCCCACACATGTGCACACAGACACAGAGGAACAAACTGACTAAACCATTATCTCACTGTTATCTGATAGAAGACTGAGACATTGCAACATGGATTTGTCAGGAATAATTTCTGCCTATACCATGATAAAAGCTTTTGTGTATAGCAGTAAAATAGTTATTAATGACTCATTGTCAGAGTGTAAGTATCCACCAAATGGGATAAACTGTATGCAGCTGGGAGGAGCTGCAGGTACATGGGAAGACAGACTTAGAATTCAATAAGATCTTTATCACCAGGAGAAATGGTTTAACAAAAGCAGTTTGAGAAGTTAGGAAGGACTAAATGATACTATTGTGAAACGCTAAGCACTTGCAGAACTGTAGGATGGAGACCTGTTCTGAACCAAAAAACAGTTTTGAAGAGAAGAGCTGGAGTTTGTAGTAGATCATCAGTGGAACATGAGTCAATAACATTGTTAACGTGGAAAAATATCATATTGGTATGCATTAAAGGTTTGCGAAAAATAGGATGTTTGAAATAATGTTTCCACTCTTCTTAGCACCTGAAAGTCCTTATCTGGACCCTACTTTGGGGCACCATCTGCCCAAAAAGCCCATTTATCAGCTGGAGAAATCCAGGAGTCAAGAATAATATATGACCGAATGTCTAAAACACAGAACCTGTGAGGAAAGCCTGAAAGAAATGAGTTGGCCTGGAAAAGTCTGAGGAAAGACCCAACAGCACTCTTCAAATATGTAAAAGATTGTGGCAAAGATGATGAAGATGTTGCTTTTTACATCCACTGGCAACAGGACAGGAAATAATAGGCTTACGTTGCAATGAGATGTAACTAGTCACCGCAAAACCCCTCTGTGAAGAGGGCTAAGCATTGTGTTGGATGACAAACTTTCCATCACTGAAGACTGTTAAATGGCAACTCAGCCCAACATCTGTTGAGGATGGTCTAGGTAGAGGACTCTGCTCTAGGACAGAGGGAGCTTCTAAAATCTGTGAGGAAGGGGACCCCAACTGAAAGAGTCAGTTGTACAGGTTCCTTTTGCTGAGCCAAAGCTCAGCTGCTGAATCAAAATTTTTTCGTATAAATTCAAGTCTACTTGTCAGGGCAGAGTCTATCCAGCAAGACCTCTGTCAGCATGGTTCCTTTGTGCTTTTAGCAATTGTAATAATACATTCTTGCGCTATAATAAATTCCACCTGACAAAGCATATGATGTGGCATTGTGAGTAAATAAAACTGTAATTAATATAAATGAAGTTGGTCATGGAATTTTTTGGTTTTTTTCTCCTCAGCACAGTGGGTAAAAAGCTCCTTCTGCCTTGGTTTTGTGTCTCACAAAATAGGCATTCCTCCCAACAGGAGGAAGACCGAAATCCAGATCAATTTTCAGTTTTGCTGCCCAGTTGACTATATATGCAAACATTGGTGGAGTTCACTGAAGCCTAGTCTGCGTCCAGGAGAAGTTTCACAGCAATAGCATGCCATTTTGTGTTACTGGTTTCTTTTGTTTCAAAGGCAGACTATCACTTTGTGCAGCAGTTTGAATTTTGTAGAGAAATTTTCCTATACAGGAGCTTGTTTTTCTATTTCAAAGCAAGATATCTATTGCTGTTCCTTTCTGTGGAAGGTAGCCAGTATTTGAGGCCTTTACAAATTCATCATGCATGTCAGCAAGGTATATTCCTAGTAAAACATACCATATTTGCTCTTATCCTGAATAAAATGAAAAAGAACATCTGTGTTTAGAAGCTTTGGTTGTGGTTTGGCACTATGAATTGTTCACTGGTAGTACTAGTTTAAGGCATTAACACTGACGTCATCCCTTCCTGCTCATTCTTACCCTGTCTGTGTCTCTCTCCCACCCCATTCAACACAGTGCCTCCACTCCAGGACCTCTCCTGTGCCAGCACAGTTTGCACAGCTGTGCTCAGCACTAGACTGGCTGACTCTTTTAGCTGATGAAGAAACCAATGTTTTGCTTTGCTGGATTGTTTTTTAGCCGGATCAGTTCCTTGATCTGGCTTACAGGGAGGCCACATGAACTTTTATGCTGACGTGACTGTGGGGCAGTAGGCCATGGTGTTGGGCAAGAAGAGCTGCAGGGAGTGAGCGGAAGGGGCGGAGGGAATGGCAACATGTTAAGTTGTATTTGCTGCTACACACACTGTAATTTCAAACCACAGCCTCTGGCTGTATTTTCGTAGGTGACTGCTACTAGAAAGGCAAAAGTGTTACTGCCTTTTCCCTCTTTCGCTGCTGTACCCTTCCCTGCTCTCTGCTCCTCCGTACTGGCCCTGCTTCTCACCTACTGGCTATCTTCTCCCTTGCTCTGACACAATCTCTCAACCTTTGTACGAGTTGATTTAACTCACTAACTCAGCAGACAACTATTTGAACTCTGCATTTTGATTTGTTTTCAGCCCAGTTAGCTTTCTGCCAGGCTTGTGGCAGGCATGAATGTATTGCAAATATAAATATTTTTATTTCTTCGTATTTCTGCCAGTTGTGTGGAAAAAAAAGCATCACACCATGACAGAATGATGAAAAGCATCATTCCTCTTAGGATTCTGTGTGTCCTGTGTCTCTCTTTTTTGATTCTTCCTCCTAACAGATGCCCGGCTTATACAGTTATAGTTCTTCCTCTGCTACATCTCACATGGAGCTTTTGCTTCCATGAAGATGACCTGAAAGCATCTCACTGCTATGTAACCCAGAGCATTCTGATTTTTTTGTTGTATTAGGAGACTTCCCACAGTTTCCAAAGGACTTTCGAGAGGAATCCTGTTCTGGTGGGTAAAACACCAGCCTAGGATCTCAGTGCCATTCTCAGAACCGTATAACCTAAGATGAGTCATTAAGTCTTCTGTGCCTCCATTCCTACAAACTAGAAGTCACAATAACTCTTCCTACAAACTAGAAATAAGAATAATTCTTCCTGTCACCAGTTTTTATTTGTTAATATGCTGTGTTCTCTGACGTGCTTGTCAGTAGTGTCTAACAGAACAGAACGCTAATCACTAATTGGTACAATAATAATAATTACTATATGAGATTAAACTACTACTTCAGTCTTTTTATTACTATTCTATTTATTAGTTAGTTAGTTCTAAAGTCTTTTGATTCATCCATGTAGAAAACAACTAGAGAAAAAAGATTTTAATCCTCGTTGCTTCAAACTGTGCCTCCTGAGGTAGCAGTACCCTTTCCCAGCATTTAAATATCTTTAGTGCCATCTTCTGTAGTGCAGCGGCATGTCAAGCGCAATGCTTTTTATTGACATACCATGCAGTGCCACAACAAGCTGAACTGAAGGCATTTGTAGCTCTTTTTTTAGGCTGACTGTGTGGACAGAACTGCTATCAGCACTGCCGAGCCATGTATCACTTTGGCGTGGCTTGTTTACGACTAACGACGTACTGCAGTTTAGGGGTCCTTCCACTAAACTGTGTTTGGATGCACAGTTATGGTAAGAGTGATCCTTTTCTATACTTCAAAATAGATGCCTAAATTAGAAATAGCACGGGGTAAAACACTGTTTTGGATCAATACTGATCTGAAAAAGTCCATTTTTCTTGTTGAGTAGCAGCTCAGGTTCAGACTAAGATCGAGATGTATCTCCTTAACTTACGAGATCTTTTTATAATTTAATAAAGCTTGGTGTCTATTTTTGATCTTCTTTCTTTGCACCTTGCCATGCAAACCTGATTCTTCTGATCTTAAAAATACCTGCCTGACTGTTCTGTCTACACACTTCTTGAATTCACTTTGTTTCTGCGCCAGCCAAATCATATACTGCTAAAGGTCTTTCTACGCATGGAACAGGGGTTGTCACCCGCGTGGAGGCTTGGATGGAAGATGAAAAGTGGTACTAAAGAAGGTAATTAAAGGAACGCTGAAAATTATGTAAATATGCATTTTAATGTAAAAATTTAAATGTTGCCTTAAGTTCTATGTTGCAGTCTAGTGTTAATGACAATGGAGGGGACCCTTTAAACATAATAAGGACCTAGGGATTTAGAGCACACTGAAGTGGCATCTGGCCACTGGCAGTGCTGTGCACCTTTAAAGATAAGTGACAGTGAGGAAGTTAGCAGGATGGCTTTTTCATGGGAATCCCTCTGTCAGAAAGTCCACATGAAGAGACACTTTTTAACACCATTGTTTAAATCTGAGCTTATTTTCCTTCTGAATAAATTCCTTAGGGAGACAAGTCCTACTTTTTCTATTTCCCCCTTACTTGGCTTCAGATCCTCCTGTTCTAGTATGCAACTAACAGCCCTCCATACCTTCTCAACATGCTTTCATGCTTGGGCTTTCACCAATACATAATCAGTCCTTTATTTTTAAAGCTGCTCCCTTCAAGTTTCCCCCCAGGGATTTTGCATCCTTGCCTGTTTCTTTTTCTACAAATTTCCCAGACGGCTTTGTTGACAGCCCAAACCGCTTCTTGTAGAACCCAGAAGGGAATTCTTGGAAAGGAAATTGTCAGCTGATGGGTGTAGTACCATGGTAGGCAGGCACTACATCAGATTATCCCCATTCAAAATGTATTGAATTCTATCTTAAAAACCTTCTGTGGCTGTAGTGAAAGGCTGCTCTAGAACCTCACTGCTCTCTTGAGTAAGAATATTTTTCTTACAAAAAGGTGTCAAGGCCAGTTTGTACAGCTGGTGGGAAATACCACTTGAAACCTTCCAGAGACTGAAAAAGCCATCATAGAAACACCGAGTTCTTCATGCTATTAAGCCTTTTGGACAGATGGTTGAAAGTGAGAGATCTCCCTCCACCTCTCCCTAAAATCAAACCTCCTGCCCTTTAGCTGACCTGATGAGCCGAGGGACTTCACTGCATGAAGGAAGTTATAAAGTCAGGAGTTACTGGGGCTACTGCGATTCCCTTCCGTACCCTAACATGGCCCCTCATGCCCCACTGCTTCAGGATCCACACTGCGATACTACTACACTTACAATCATGGCAGCACTGTGTTTCAGATATATCACCCATCTCTGAATAAAGTCATTTGTCCTTGTGCCACCACTAGTGCTTAGGTCAACAGAGATCTTCCTCCCTAGTGTTTTCAGCTGAAAGATTTATAGGGAGCAACCAAGCGTTGCAAGGATACAAGAACATGGGGATGGTCTGTTTCAGTTTGTCCTCTGCTACACACAGCTCCTCAAAGCATCTCAAAATTTTTCTTGGATGGTATTTTTACTAAAGAGAGCAACAGAGAGCCTTGGGAATGACCTGGTGTGGTTAAGTTTTCAGCTTTCTGACTGTAGAGTAGCTATCAACAGAAACTCATACGTTATTGCTGAAGAGTCATTGAGTTGTCATGCTAGTTTAAGTCATTCTGGCTAATGTTTTCCTTTCTCAGGACAACACTAAAGAACACACAGAAGCCTAGCCAAAATATAGGTGATAGTAATATTTTTGAGTATTGATGCTGAAAATATCAAGAGCCACCTTTAAATCATCATTTTGAAAATAGTTGCAACTGATCTGGTTTTTCAAATGCTCTGTGCACAAGAGCTTGACAGCTAATCTTGACTGAGGAAAGTCTGTGGGAAAAAAAAAGTTTTTAAAAAAATTATCCATAATGCCTTCTTTTCCTAACATAGGCTCAGTCCCAGGTATAGGCTCTCAAACTTTGAAGACCCAGGCTTGTCATTTATAAAATTTGACAATTGTCTTGAAATACTGCAAGGAGTTGATGCAATGCTGCCTTCACTCTGAAAACCAAAGGATCTGTCTTGACCGAAGGGCAGTAGCTGCCACCTGTGAAGCACCTGGTTCGCAGGGCTGGCAGCCCTTTGGGGTTCTTCATACAGGACACGCAGGCGGTAGCAACAAAGTTTACCTCCTCTCAGGAAAAAATCTTTCGGTAAAGAACTTTTTGTAGTTTGGGCTTTTTTTTAAATTTTTGCTTTAAGGTATATCTAACACCTCATGGATTAAAGTGAGATTCTCTCCTTTAAGATTTACAGACAGTAAGGAAACCGTAGAGAAGCTCTCCACCGAAGCCAGCCGGCTCCGGCGAGCCGTTACGAGCCCGCCAACGGCCGGCGCGCGAGAGGCGCGCGGCCGCCGCTGGGCGGCGCTGCTCCGCCCCGCGAGAGAATGTGTGTGATTGTGCGAGAGAGCCGGGAGGTCCTCGGTTGGGCGCGGGTTTTCCTTGCGGCAACCCCGCGCTGGGCTGGAGGCCACCTGGGCGATGACCCCTCTTCCACAGCCGTCAAGGTGCGGCAGACAGTGCCGGCAGCCGTGCCCCGGCTACTCAGCGCCCCCCGGTCGGCCGGGACGGCCGTTTCTGAGGGGGAGCAGGAGGCGGGGGCGGGCGTGCAGGTGGCGGCTCCCGCCGCGCTGCCTTCGAGCGGAGCCCTGTGGGGCGGGCGGAAACCCCAGCGGGGAGGGGTTTCTTAAGCTTTTATCCTCTCGGAGGAAGAAGCTGTTTATTTCTCAGGAAATCCCACCCTGACCCGCGAAGGAGGATGGATTATCTGCGCAGTGACAACGTTTAAAAGCCAGGGAGAGAAGAGCAAATGCCCCGGCCGCTCCGCTCGGAGCTTCCCGGGTGAGGAGACGGGGCTACCGGCCCGGCCCGCAGCCGCTCGGAAGGGGCTGCGTGTGAAGCCGGCGGCTCTGCCCGCTGTGGGAGGCGGGCAAGGGGAGGGGAGAGAGGGAGGGACGGGTGCCCGGTGCCTACAGGGGAGGCCGTCAGAGGTCCCCTGCCACAGGCGGGCTGTGGGCAGCCGGCCGCCCGAGGGGCGCGTTGCCGGCCGAGGCAGCAGGTAGGGCGCTGGGCACTGGGCTCCCGGCGCGTCCCGCCCCGCCCCTGCACCCCGCTCCGCCGCTTTTTTCCATAGCCCGAGCAAAGTTTGGGGGCTTCTTTTCCCCCCAATTAAATGAGCTATGCGCCAACACTGTCTGGACTCTTCTGAACGAGTTAAGCTTTTGCTACTTAAAATAGCCTTTCTCCCGCAAAGCGTAAGTAGAGCGACCCTGGGCTGTGCCGCTCGGCAGGCGGCTTCAGGGCACGGGCCCGCAGCCCGGGGAGGGGGGCTCCGCCGGAGGGGACGTGGCCGCGGGCAGACTTGGAGCCTGCGCTGGGGGCGGGAGGCGGGGGCCTGCTTGGGGCCTCTGCCCGTTTGCCGTACCCCTCGGCCCTGGGCTGGGCGCCAGGGAAGGGCAGGGCGAGGCAGAGTTCTGCGCATCGTGCTGAGGAGGAATAGTAGAAAGGGCCTTACTGCTTTAAATAGCTTCCTGAGGGACCCTGGTGTGAACGTCCGCTGTACCTGCCCCACGGAGGGAACCGTCTGCAGGCAGCAGTGCTCGCGGATGGGACTGATAACTGAGCCTGGCGTGGCAGGGAAAAGTGTCCAAACCTCACAAAATACCTCAGGAAATGCAGTGGAGGGGGAAGCACCACATACTGTTTGTGTCCGGGATTGTTGTGGCCATCGCCCACCCAAGTGTGCATGTGTAGGGGCATGTAATTTCTTCCTTAAGGGTTACTGCTAACATTTGAACATTGATGTGCATTTCAAGCCAGTTTTACACTGGGAGTAAAATTAAATCCTAAATATAAAGCAGAGCCAGAATTGCTTTCATCCTCGTAAGTAGTGCCACATGGAATGACGGAGTTCACAAATGTAACCCAAGACGGTTGTGGGGTTTCTTGAGGTGAGCTCTGAGTTACCTGGCCCTTACAAACACTTTTTCCTGATAGTGGGGAAAACGGTGAGGTGGCCTCACTGCATTGACCAGGCTTTTACCTCACTCTCATCACATCTTTGGTCTGAGAGTTACTAAAAACATGCCAGTTACTCATTTGTTCACTCAGGACTCACAAGGGATGCAAAGTGTTTGAGATGAATAAATATTCTTTGGAATTCTTTGGAAGATATTTATAGCTTGATTAGGCAAAAGTTTGCCAATGTTATAAGCAAGAAAAGTTGTTTCATTTGTTGTTTTTTGTTTTGTTTTGTTTTTTCCTGTAGGCAAAAAGAGTATCAGAAAAGTATTTGGGTTCATCCCTGACTCACTGAAGAAATCACATAAGCCTAGGATGTTATTAGGAATCCTGAGTGTGTGTTAGGTCTTTAAGACACTGGCATAGATATGAAGAAGGAATTGAACTGAGTAGCCAGAGCTACTAGAGTTTAGCTTTAAGGGAAATTTAAAGGGAAAAGGGAAAATCCTACTGCAACATTTTAGAATTAAACTAGAAAAAGATTTAAATGGTTTCCATAAGACAAAAATGTACTTTAAGAAGTTTGAACAGGGTGTATAGCACCATCTCCCTTGCAGTTACTGTAACTTGCTGGAAGTCCCCTCAGACTGATACCTGTCTGTTGGGGTAACTGTTTCTCTGCAGTGAAAATGGGTCTTGAGTCTTTGAACGCCAGCAAGGCTTGTCTTTCCTTTGTATATCTGGGGCGGGGGGCGGGACAGTCCTTACTGTGCAGTTTTTAGATCTGTGTGGCTGATCGTATGTGGGCACCTGACAGATCTGTCTCATTCATGCTTCACTCACTTGGGATGTAGGGACTGTTGCCCTCGTGTTTGACGGCTATTCCATAGTCCCCTGGTAGCTCCACACCCTTCACACCTTTAGAGTTTTCTTGGTAAGTCACTGTCTTTTAATTCCAACGTAGAGCTCTAAGATGGCATTTGAGTATTCTGGGGGAGAAAAGGGGTTACTTTTTGTTCCTGTTTTTTCTCCTGCGAGTAGCGAATCGGAGCGAGGGTTTGTAACGCCAGGGAACAGAGTTGTTCAACAGGTGGGGTGTAGCTCTCCTCCTGGGCTCAGCCCTGCGCTCCTTGCGCTTTTCCTTTACTCAGGCCAAACTTTCACTCAGAGGTCAAGTGAAGTCAAGAGAAGTTTTACCTGGGATTTAAGGAAGAGGCTCCATAGCAGTGAAGTAAGTTTAAGGTAGTAAGAAGATCATCTAAGGGATTAATTTTTAACAAGTGTTTAAAATACAATGAAAGTGATAATAGGTGTGTCTGAAAGTGAGCAGGAAGAAAGGTATTTTTCGAGTCCTCATTTAAACAAGTTTATTAACTGAATTATGAAACCTCAACCACTGTGTTTCATATATATATGTACATGATCAAATACCATTAGGTTTCACTGGAAATTATAGTAGCTCATTCTGTCCCTCCACATCTGCCAGTTTGTCTGGAATGACGTGGTCACACTGCAGACTTTGTGCAGGGTGACTATTTTTATTGGATTTAAATTAGCAGAGTTAAAAACCTGGTAGTAATGGAGATGCCTGATTGTTTAGTGTAAAAACAAAGGAAATATTGCAAGTTGTTTTTTCTTTTAACAGCATTTTTTTCTCATACTGGTTTGTAAAATCTAGATAATTTTGAAGATAAAAACCTAAATCCCAAGATTTAAGACTGTCACAAGAAATGAAAGAAAATGTGGACTGAGTTTAAGAAATCGTATTCAGACAAGGACATGTTAGGTTTCTAAATAATTGCTAAGGGACATTTTTTTAGATATACCAGTATAATAAAATCATAAATACACCAGGTGTCATAATCTGGTACTGTATGTAACATAGCTGTGTAGTTATTTATGTGTGTGTATGTGTGCACATGTGTATATAAATACATAAACATATACATGTATGAGTAAAATTATAAATAAAACTATTCTATGAAAATTATGAATAAGTAAAATATTGTATTTCACACACTTGATACATAGTGATGAACCTCTTCGGTGACGTCATCAGAAATAGAAATAATAACTGGAAAGTTTATAGATGCCAGATGATAATTATTTCTCTCCTGTAGAGGGATATATTTGACATCACAGCTTTTAAAATTTATTCTCTCTTGCTCGTTCTCTTTGTCACACATACACAAACACACACACACCATCCACAAAGTGTATTTGTGCGTGTACTAAACTTAGTAATTAATAGCACAACATTGATTCTTAAACAGAATGCCATGCCAGTTTTTATGAACTGCCCATTTTTCAGTATTTGTTTCAGAGGAATGATTTTCTAAGTGACACAAACAATATATGATTCCCAGTTCTTATTAAATGATCCCAAGGTTCGTGAAGTCCTTGCTTTTTATGCTACTGAATTGGATTGCTTTCTGAAACAGATTCTCTGTCACTCCCTAGCGGGTGTTTCTGCATGAATGTCGTGAAATACAGATAAAGATGTTTCATTTCTTAATCTGCATTTTTTCCAAGCACAGAATGAAAAAATATCTCCCTTCACAATGAATGTGTAAGATTAGGGTTTAACAGTTGCCTAGCTCTGTATTTCAGGAGCACTGAAAGTAATACTGTACAGCTGAAGTTTATTTAATACTACAAAAGCAAGCTTGGAATTGTTATCAGCTGAAATATTGAGTTGTGGCTGTTCCAATTTAGATTTAGGTATTTTATTGTTGAACTTAATGGTGACAACTCAAATATTCTGTGAGCCCTCCGGTTTTGTCTGATGTCATTTAATCATTATTTGTATCAAGGCACTCCTTTAAAATTGTTGATGTCATTTTTGGATGAGTTACGTTGGCTTTAAGAATTACACACTGGAGAATGTATTGACATTGAAGAAAGATACAGGACCTGGATTTCTGACAACCCTCCAGCCAGTGGAGATATGTATCTTTGCATTGCCCTTGGAAATTATGTCCTTCCCGTATTTATGTATTATGGGTAACACATATTTGTAGTGAAGGCAATGATTGCTGCAATTTATACTAAGATGAACTCTGAGGTTTTCACCTCTGTACGGTTAAGATGCTGTGAAGTATCTGCTCACTGCTTAAACACTTTTTCTTTGTGTACAGGATGAATTTTCAGACCCTGATATACAGAAATAAATCTTCTAATTAATGTAAGCATTGGAATAGCTTTTTTAAGTGTATCCTTTGAGAAATGCATCGTGTCACATCTTTGGTGTCCTGAATTATCTCAGCCTGGGCATTGTTGGCCTGTAGTAAAAAGAAAAAACCATCTTCAGTAGTGTTAGTGAATGGAGAATGATTGAGAATAAATTAGATGGTATTATTTGTCATCTCTCCTTTACTTTTTACAAATTGTTAGTTTTCTTCTTCCGCTGATCACTAGATAATTCTTAGAAAAGCACAAAAAATCCTACTTTCATTGTAGTGAACGTCGCCTGTTGATCTTAGTAAGAGAGACACCACCATGTGCCTATAGGAAAAAAAACCAAAGATTGCTACCTCTGTTCACCTTACAGTGCAGGGTTTATAATCTTTCATGAAGGCAGATCAACTTCATTTTTTGAAACAATAGAAGGTAATGTCTGTCTTTATGAAGAATGGTGTGCGGCCTCTGTGCCGTTGGAAGCAAGGGTAATGGCAGCCATGCTGAAAATGGACCATAATTAATGAATTAAAGAAGATTTAATGTGCTAACCTTTGCTGATTAATACACTTTCTATTACAAATATTAGTAACAAAAGAAAAAACCGTAACTTTGGCTACTTATTATCTGAGCTGCCTATTTTGCTTGGTCTGGTTAGAAAACAGAGTGAGGCAGAGAGAACTGAACTGAGAGGCACAGAATAATACAAAGGATAGCAGAGAAATGAAATACTGGATTTAGGGTTGTGCTAAACTTCTTTAATCCATCAAATATCACATTATTAATTTTGCTGTTCCTACATAGCAATATTTACTACTCAAAATGAGAATATTCCCAAACAACAGTTTAGTTCTGTCCAAAGATGGAACTAAACTGAGTATATCTTCAAATGGTTTTGAGATAAAGATACAAAATTAATTCATTAATCCCTGAAAAATTAATACTTCTCAAGGTTAAAATTACTTCACCATCCAAAATATTGTAAGCCTCATAAAATTGAGATTGAGGATTAAATTTTAAAATCATATAAACAAATTAGGATGATAAAATTAAAGTATTAAACAAAATTTATTCAGTTTTGCGTTACTATTTTAAGAGGGGAAAAAATACACTCCTTAAAAAAAATCTGAATATATTTCAAAAAAATGATTAAAAATTGTTTCAGGACCAGGGACATTACTACACAAGATCGGTATTTCATTGTTAATATCATCATTTGCAGTTTATTGTGCTATGCTGGAAAAAGAATTCAATTATATTAAAGGGAATATGTTTTTGTAGAATATCAAAGATCTGTTTTTTTTTTTAGGGGGAGTTTTTGTTGAATTAACTTTGTGGGGATAAAAAGTGAATTAGTATTCCAGGATTTAAAAGAATGCAGAATACCAATGGGTGTGTTGTTGGACACGCAACCAGGACAGTTGTTGCTTTTTGTGTGAAAGTATACTATTCTGCAGTTACAGGTATTTCATTGCCTCATAGTAAAATCAAGTTATAAAAAAAAGTAACTGAAATAACTTTAATTTCTTTAATTACCTTAACTAAAAGCCTAAAAGAAGTTCAGGCATTTTGGAAATGCTTTCTCTGGAAAAACAGTGACATCATTGTTGGAAATCACAGTAAATACAATACTGGGAACAGTACATTTTCTCAGTGGTAAATTCCTACCTGTAATGATGAACACCTTTTCTTCTTGGGAATTGTAAGACACATGGGTATTTGGACAAGAAGTATAAGTATAAAAATAAAAAGAGTAAAGTGTAATTCAGTTATATTTATAAAATATTCAGAGATTTTTAAACAAGGGGATAATCAGTCTTTTCTGATAGTGGGTTTTTTGCATGCGAACTGTTACATCTGAATTGTAATTATGATGTAAGTATTTCTGAAAGTATTGAAGTTAGCTGGAAGTAAAGTTTTGTATTTTATTTTCAGTTGAAGGTTGACATATAAAATATAGAAGTGTGTTCATTACGAGAATGAAATTTACTTCTTACATATATTCCAATATTCTTACATATATTCCAGTTAGGAACAGGCCAAGGATAACAGAAGTGATACCAGCAGATAATAGCTTGTTTCTGAATTGAAGGCAGCTTGTGAGGAATCTGATCTTAAAAAAAATCTTGTACTTTCCCTTTCCAAAAAAGCCTTTCCAAATGAGAAGTTGTGTCACTGCCTAGAGATTGGACATGGGAAGCCCATCATACATGAATTGGTGGAAACTACTGAGAATATATACCAGTTGTTTATCACAGAAGTGAGGTCATAGGATATAACTTTATTTTTCCGAGAAAATCTCTGTGCACAGTTGCTGAAGTGCCCTCGAGGTTTTTGGTTTTTTTAAATAATGTTGCAGTACATGTGGTTCAGTAACACCAACTGGCAGGACAGTAGAGGAAATGGCATAGAAACCTTTCCACCATTCCTCTCAGAACTTCTAATTCTTCCCAATATTTCAAGTTATTCAAATAATTCTCTCTTTTTAGAAATAAACAAACTCAAACATGAGTGGGCTTTGAGAACATGCTTGTTGTTGGTGTACACATTCCAAAATTAAACTGTAAATTCTATAGGTTTTGAGTAATTATTTTTCTGTGTTTGTACAGTATGAAAATAGCAGAGACCTGGGACATTACTAACCTCCTGAATGCTGGGGTGAATAAGTCCTGATAACAATAAAATGATTAGAGTTAGGCAAACTTTGTATCACACTCTGATATAAGTGCAGTCACATTAATAGTAGGAATATTCTGTTTAATTGAACTGATTTCCATCTGTTCTTTCTAAAAATAGGCAAGAACCGTTAGAGGCATCTCAGGTGGAGGAAACAGAAATCATGGTTCTTAAATATTTAAATCTTGTAGAAATGCTGGTTATGAATCTTTCTTTGCCTGTCATTGTGTATAGACACTTAAACCTGTGTCGGCTAGGTGAAAGCACTGAACATCCCACTTCTGTGCTCACCAAAACCCATGGCTGCATGGTCACAGGGTTATGTAGTTCTTAACATAGGTGTGCAATATTTTGCAAAAGGAAGCGCACTTAAGAAATGTCATTTGTTGAGGATCAATCTGTTCTGCCCCGGCACTGTGTAATTGTAAGATTTTTTTTAACATTGCTCTAATTGCTCTAATGTTCTTATTGTAGGTTAGAAATCTGAAACAATGGGTGACTGGAGCTTTCTGGGGAGACTGTTAGAGAATGCGCAGGAGCACTCCACGGTTATTGGCAAGGTTTGGCTGACGGTACTGTTTATCTTCAGGATACTGGTGCTGGGGGCCGCTGCTGAGGAGGTCTGGGGAGACGAGCAGTCGGACTTTACATGCAACACTCAGCAACCTGGTTGCGAAAATGTTTGCTATGACAAAGCCTTCCCCATTTCTCACATCCGCTTCTGGGTGCTGCAGATCATTTTTGTCTCCACTCCAACCCTCATCTACTTGGGCCATGTGCTGCACATTGTACGCATGGAGGAGAAGAGGAAAGAGAAAGAAGAGCTGAAAAAGAAGGGAAGCATCAAAGACAGCAACTACCCAGGAGCAGCAGTGTCTGGCAGTGGTGGTGGAGGAGGCAGCAATAACATCAAGGATCCTCTTGGCAAAAAGGGGAAGGAGAAGCTCCCGATCCGTGATGAACGTGGTAGAATTCGTATGGGGGGTGCCCTGCTCCGTACCTACGTCTTCAACATCATTTTCAAGACACTGTTTGAGGTGGGCTTCATTGTGGGCCAGTACTTCCTATATGGCTTCGAGCTAAAGCCAGTCTACCAGTGCAGCCGCTCACCTTGCCCACACACTGTGGACTGCTTCATCTCAAGGCCCACTGAGAAGACCATCTTCATCATCTTCATGTTGGTGGTGGCTTCTGTCTCCCTGCTGCTGAACATGCTTGAGATATATCACTTGGGGTGGAAGAAGCTTAAGCAGGGTATGACAAGCCGGTACAGCCTTGAGATGCCTGTCGCAACAATGACACCAGTCATGGTAACAGGGGAGTCCAAACCTGTTGCCCTGCCACCACCAGCACCACCCGTGGTGGTAATGACTGCCACGCCCCCGCCTGTTCTGCCTGACACCCGTGCTGTCACACCGCTGCTCGCCCCAGTGACCATGGCACCGTACTATGCTGCGGCTGCTCCAAGACCGCGGCCCCCCTCCAACATGGTCTCCATGGCCAGCTACCCTGTTGCTCCATCAGTTCCTGAGGAGAGGCACCGTGCTGTGACTCCCACGCCCATCTCCACTCCTGTCACCATCCCGACCCCCATCCCCACGCCCACGCCAGCCGTCATCAACTACTTCAACAGCAACAGCCATGCCCTGGCGGCTGAGCAGAACTGGGTCAACATGGCAGCTGAGCAGCAGGGGAAGGTGCCCTCCAGCTCGGCAGGCTCCTCTACCCCCAGCAGTGTCCAGCAACCCCTTCCTGAGCAGGAAGAGCCACTGGAGCAGCTACTCCCACCCCCAGCTGCGCCACCCGTTGCTGCGGCCAACAGCTGCAGCAGCACCAGCCTGAGCGGGGCAAGCGGCAGCAAGTGGGATGTGGAGGGTGAGGAGGAGCTGTCAGAGGAAAGGCCCATCTCAGCTGCCTGCACCACTGTGGAGATGCATGAGCCACCGCTGCTCGTAGACACACGGCGCTTGAGCAGGGCCAGTAAGTCGAGCAGCTGCAGAGCCAGGTCAGATGACCTGGCCGTGTAGTGCGGTCGCCTCTGCTCAGAGGAGCAGGTGATGGAAGGCAGAGTGGGCAGGGGAGCTGCCCGGGGAGGCAAGGCCTGGCGTGGGTGGGAAGGCCTGGGTTTCAAACTTTGACGCTTGCTGTTTTTGCACTCTGTGAGTTGTAGTGGGGAAAAATATCAACATTTTCTAATAGGTACGGGGTGGCCGAAGCGCAGCCCATGGGCCAGGGGACCAATCCCGCTTTCCTTCATGTCCATGGCAGATCTCCCAAGGGCAGCCACAGGGGAGGCCTGCACAGGTAACAGGTGGTGATGGTAGCTGGTCATGTGCCCTGAGGCTGACTTTCATCTGAGAAAAATATTAATATCCCTAGTGCCCATGTGTCTGGCTGTCATCTCCCTCTTGCCCTTGCCTTCACTTCCACCCTTTTTCACATAAACTCTACATGAGCGGATGCGATGACTTATTTTCTTCCTCTTAAATCTTACGTAGCCCTATGGCAAACATCAGGGTGGCATATTGCCTATTGGCACCTGTCATCTCTACGGACCAACTTGCCATATTAGAGGTGACTCAGTCTCTTCCATATAACATGACTTAATGAAGCCTTTGTGCTCATGGCAAATCGCCAATGTGGTCCTCAGCCGGGCAAAGTTTAGGTAACCCCTGTAATAGATTTTTGAGGTTCATCTTTCTATAATTTTTTTTTACTCTTGACCTGTTAAGAAGTGTTCGGTTTGACCTTCTATCCAGTGTTTGCTGACCATGATCACACCATGTTTTTAAGCCCACAAATATGTTTGAGCATGTTTGATTATAATTTTAGATGACTTCTGAAATTGCTTAGAGGAGGACAAGAATTTAAACCACATCTCAGAAATTATTACACAGAACAATTTCTCTTCAGAAAGCAAGGATTATGATTTCAATACATTGTGGCCCCATACGTTGCCCGTGGACAAACAATAGGATAAAGTACAGCTCTGCATTTTAGACTATTAGATATCAGCTTAAGTTTGTTGGAAAAGTGCTTTTTAGAAGTAAACTTGAGTGCATATTTTTAAGTATTTGAACATTTTGAGAATAATTTTGATCTGTAGGTTTAAAGTTACTTGACTGTGTACTTAATCATTTTAGTTTGATCTTTGATCTTACAAGAAAATGTGAGGGGAAAGAAACTTACTAATGGTAAAATTCCCAAAGCAACATTATTTCCTGTTGTGTTCTACCCTTTCCTTTAACAACAATCTGTAGTGTCTTACAGGTCAGTGAAAACAGATTTAGACAATATTGTATTGCAGAAAAGGTGGCTAAAATATCTGGGCAACATGCAGTGGCTGAAGGGTCTATTCTGATCCCACTGAAGTCACTTGCATTTCCATTCAATGTAACAAGGAGCAAGATTTGGGGATGGATCTTGCAGGCCTTATTCAAGCAAATCTAACACTCACATGGAGTTTTGGGAGCCAGAAGGAATGTATATTTGGGGCCTTAGATAAAGACATTAAAATCCTGCTTTTGAAAATTGTGTGTTTCCCTTAAAAATGGATGGAGGAAAGTACTGGGTATTTTTTTCTAAGGTGCAGCTTTCCTTACAACTGGCTCTGTCCTTCATTCCTTTGTAACAAGTACTCTCACAGACATTAGTCAGAATTTTGAATGCCTGATAAGGCTCGGTAGAGTTTGGGTACAAAATGAATGCAGGATTAGGCCCAACTTCTGTTCTAAGCAAAAGCCAAAAGAACTGAAGCTTGGAGTCATTCCTACTGCTGCTATAAATCGAAAGTACTGTAATTGGAGAAGAGCAGTCAAACACACTGGGATAGCCCTTTGCATCTTCAAAGTATTTGGCCTGGCAGTGCAGTCCTTACTCAGGCAAAGCAGGGTCACCCTGTAGCAAATAGTTACAATTGCCAGTTATCTCTGCTGTTGAATGTTTTCCTGAATGTGTTTATTTTATGCAACAGTTAAAATATATTCCCACCACTCAAGATTAAACATTTATTTTTACTGCTTTCTGAGTAGACATAAAGAGTTTCTCATGATCAGAGGCACTGTTCTGCAACCCTTGGGCCTGTTGTCTCATGACTTCCTTGACCTGCTTGTGGTGAACCAGGTGAGAAGTCTTTCTCGGCTGCCACTAATCTTAGGAGCAGACACTGCATTAAAAGTCAATGTACAGTAGTATAATAAAGATATTTACTGTTAGGTGTTCAGCTTCAGGCATGCTCTCGTGAATTTTCTATGTTATAAGCCATAAAAACTCTTTCTGCAAGAAAGCTAAAAGCTAAATTCTGCTTTCTATTGTATCCGCGCAACTATGCTGAACTTAGACTAAAGTTGATAAAGTTGCCTAGATGTAAAAAAAGGCAGTCTAACACTCAAAATTTTTAGATTTACTAGCATCGATAATAGCAGTTTTGTAAGTTTTGCTAAATGCCAAGTAATTATATTGCTGAAATAATGCTATATGCATCTCTGTACTTTAGTACATCAAAATTCATGGGCTATATTTTCCTTCCTTTTATGCTTCTGAAGAATGAAGTCAGTCTCTCTGGAGTGTATTTATATAAACCAGACCACCTGGAATATGTGCTTTTTTATATCAATGCCTGAGAGCAAAACTGACGTTGTTTGATGGAGCTCTGAATCTTGCAGTTCTTCCTTTAGTACAACCCTCACAGAGTGTGCCCTGCAGGATTACATCCATATTGTATTTAAAAAATAATAACAGAGATAGGTTTAACTTAAGATCAGCTGATACCTAGTCTGCCCTTTTCAAGTTAATGTGTGTGGTTAGACCTGCAGAGAGTTCAGGTGCTTTTGTGGAATATATGGTATTTTCAGGCAGAGTAACTACTGGAAAGCTGTAAAAGATCATTTTTCCTGTTAGGTGAAGCTCAGGGGGGAGAAATGTAACTCTGTTGCAACCCCTAGGAGAAATCTGACAGAGCAGCCTCCGCATCCAAGCAGTGCTGGTCTGAGAAAGCAAAGCTACAACTCACAGGTTGTGTTTTTAAGATCAGCTTAAGTTTCGTCACATAACTATACAGCATCAAGCTTCTTGGTTACTGTTGTGGTTTAACCCCAGCCAGCAACTAAGCACCACACAGCCGCTCGCTCACTCCCCTCCAGTGGGATGGGGGAGAGAATCGGAAGAGTAAAAGTGAGAAAACTCGTGGGTTGAGATAAAGACAGTTTAATAGGTAAAGCAAAAGCCACGCACGCAAGCAAAGCAAAACAAGGAATTCATTCACCACTTCCCATCGGCAGGCAGGTGTTCAGCCATCTCCAGGAAAGCAGGGCTCCATCACGCGTAACAGTTACTTGGGAAGACAAACGCCATCACTCCAAACGTCCCCCCCTTCCTTCTTCTTCCCCCAGCTTTCTATACTGAGCATGACATCACATGGTATGGAATATCCCTTTGGCCAGTTTGGGTCAGCTGTCCTGGCTGTGCCCCCTTCCCGCTTCTTGTGCACCTCCAGCCTTCTCAGTTGGTAGAGCATGGGAAGCTGAAAAGTCCTTGACTAGTGTAAGCACTACCTAGCAACAACTAAAACATCACTGTGTTATCAACATTGTTCTCACCCTAAATCCAAAACACAGCACTGTACCAGCTACTAGGAAGGAAATTAACTCTATCCCTGCCGAAACCAGGACAGTTACCTACAATTTCATTTGGAGTCCAGTAATTGTTTCTTCATTTAAGCCCAGGTAGCTGTTTTGGCAGAACTCCCCCTTAGTGCTTACAACTGCTTTTAGTTGCCGCATCACATCTGGAATCAGATTTATTGAAAAAAAAAAAAATCTTACTGGTGTGGCTGATTTTGAGTACTTTAATTAACCTTTACTCATGCACGATCACTGAATTCAACATGCTATGAGTAAAGCATAACTATGCAGACTTCCATAGTTCTAGAAAATATGTACAAACACCAACTAACTTGCAGAGCAGAGTCTGTTGGCAAAAATAATCTGCTGATTTCCAAGTTGTTTACTCTTTCACATCAATTGATTCCAAAGAGGGAACTGGTACCAAATGATACTTTGATTTAGCCTGGTCATAGGGCTGTTCAAGCCACAATCCTGAAAGATCTTATATACACACCTAACGTGAAACCAGTAGGTAAGTTATTGCAAAAGCAGAAGTCAGAACAGAATCATGCCTGATATTAAGCAAACTGACACCCCCCCCCCCCTCATTTTTGCTCTTTGAGTAGAATGATTGTGGGAAAATTGTTCTCTCTCTTACTTGAAGTTAAAAAAAAAAAGGTAAGCTATGGAAAAGAAAAGGAGAAAACTGAAAAAAAGATACTCCTCAAACAAGTTACCAGGTGTATGATGTGCTACTCTCTTTGCAATAAGTCAGCTCGCTCACTGGTACTCGTTGACCCTGCTTGGAGCATAGGGGGTTGGGCTAGATGACTTTCCAACCGCAATGATTATATGAAACATATTTTCCAAATCACTCATTTCATTAGTACATTTTTCATAATAGTTTTACAAAGATAGAATAAAAATATATCTGCATTGCACATAAATACATAGTTTCTTGGCCATGGGCACAGTTGATCTGTTTTCTATCACTGGGCTTTTTTAATTAGTGCAGCTGTCAGTTAATACAAAAGAAAGTGAAGTATAGACAATTTAAAAGCCCACATTTCTTCCCTTTGTATTTTGATTAAATGAAGACAGCCTGCTGGAACCTTCCCTTTATTAAAGTGGAATATTTTATCTATGAAAATCAATCTCTTGTTTTTTCATAGATAAAAAAGTGCTCCTTGAATTTGTTGGTCCATGCTGGCATTGAAAAATCATAGCTTCTTGAAAATAGGTAGCATGCACTGAAAAAGCAGATGAACTATGTTCTTTTCTGGTGTAATTTGGAAGCCAGTTGTGTGCAAAGTGGTACCAGGAATTGATTTGGCTCGGTATATTTGTCGTTCATAAAGGCACATAGAGCTAATTAAATGTCGGACATTTTGCAGCTCTTGAGATTATTTTCTGGTATGAATACATAAGTGTAGGATCAGTAAAATAATTAAGGCAAGCTTTAAAAATCAGATCAGTACTTAGGTCCTTTTTCGGTTAGTCATGGGACCACCTCCTCAGCTGATACAAACTGTTGTATTCCACTGAGTTTACGTGGGTGACAACAGTCTGCAGAAGCAGAGCGTTGAGCCCCCGGGTCTTTTTGTTTAATACAGACACTAACACTGTGGATTTGAACAGGCTGGGTTTTTTTTTTTAATTCCAAATGTTTTTGTTTCATTTACTTTGATTTTTCTTGTGAAAAGTGTGCTCTTGTAATTTTGATTTTCTGAGGTTTACATTCAGTTTTTGATTTCAGATTGCACATTTGGATGAAATAAACTGTTTTCTAAGTTTACATTTGTATAAGAAGTAAAAGAATGACTCTGCCACTATGTTAAACCTAAGAGAGAAATGTCTTACTATAACACAGGAACTCTTCAGACATAAGGCAGTACCATTAAAGACAATTTAACTTAATCACTGATCTATAAATATCAATTTTCTCTGTATATTTAAAATATGGGAGCTGGATATATACGGAGCACACTGTGGAAGAAGATACTTTTCATCATGAACTCAATTATTATCAAATAAATTAAGGTTCATTATTATTGATATTCTTGTGTGTTTAGAGGTTCAATGACAAAAACTAACTGTGACATATGTCCTTTAAGAGTTAAATTTACAGCCTGGTTTAAAATTCCAAACAAAATACTTGTGGAGAAACACTGCACTGTTACACTGTAGAAGATTTTACGAAAGATAAATGTTTTGCTTTCTAGCCAAAAATACGGTTCTGAGCCTGCAAATACAATTTCATGCAAGTTATTTTTACTCTTGCAAGTAAGACCGTTAAAGGTAATGGGATTATTTGCTGAAGCAAAAAACACTGATGTGAAAAAGAAATTGTAGATGTGCATTTTAAGTTTGTTGTAAGATGCCAATCAAGTTCCGGAAGTTTCAGTCCTTGAAGAGTTATGCGAGATATGTGAACATATTTTAAGGTGGAGAATATATTCCTATTCCCATTGACACTGTTTCTCACAGTTAAAGGGTTGTAAAGCATAAGAAAGCTTACTCGGAGCTTTCTTGTTGCTTACCGGATGTTTGTCTTTTATATGACAGAATCTGACAACAAAGACAATGAGTTTTCTGGGCCGTCACGAACTTGTAATAACAATAAAAACAGCTAAAAACCAGTTAAAAGTGCTGTCTTCAAAGAAGTGCCTTGTGTATTAAATTCTGTAAGAAACAAGTTGATGTAAACGTTAATTTACCTCATATGTTTACAAAATCGTGACTAAATAAACTTTTTGTACCACAGCATTGTCTCTTTTAGATTAAATTTTCATGGTTGTGTAGATGGTCTTTTAAAATACTAACACGACGGAACAGTTAACCAAAGTCAGTTAGCTCTCTCCCTTTATTCACTTACGCTGCTGCTTCCCTTCTTCATATGAAGTGCTCACTCAATTGCATCTGTTGGAAAACTGGATGTTGAAACCCGTCTCCATGCAGAACTCCTAGTGGCTTCAAAGGAAGTTCACAATCCAGAAGGTGTGTGTGATCAAGACCCACTCTAGCAGGTGCAAGGGGTGGAATGCTGACCCCCTTGAAACCAGGGGGATGTCTATCTCTGCCTTCCGCCAAATACAGGTTCATCCTTGGCTCTTATTTTGACACACGAGTCACTGTTCACCTCATGCTGTGTCGTGTGGTGTTAACAGTGACTCCCATCTTTTCCCCCAGTGCTAACTCACTAACTTTGATTTATTCATCTAGCTGATGTGTCTAAGAGACTGTTACCTGGAAATGCACAAAGAATTTTAGTGCAGGGAAGATGTATCCTTACTGGCGGCAATGCAGAGTACCCACCGCATTTGAAATTTGCTGATTTGCCCCTTACAGGCAAAGTTCACAGTTTAGCACACGGAAGTGTAACCCAATTTTGTACTGCAAATGTACAATGTACTAACGGTGAGTTAGCGTAAGTATCGTATAGTCCCGTGAAGAGGCCAGGTCCAGGTTTCCAAGAAGTTTGACTTTTGAAAAGCAGCAATGTGGGCAAGACTAAGTGACTTTTGCAGAAATCTTATTTAAGTATGAAGGTTTTGTAAAACTTTATTCCATATGCAGCACTTATATGGACCTGGCAGGGCAGAATAGTTTCCATCCTGTAGTACTGAATGTTTGTCTTGCTTGTGTTAGTACAGTCGAGTGTATTTTTTTGGTGCCTCCTGTGCTCAGGCAATGCTGTTTCTACCTTACATGATGTATCCCTATAGTAAACCAGATTATTCACTGTCTTTGAAGACTGGGCAGGGGTAAAGCAAGCTGACAGCGGTATAATATGGATAGTACTAAGATGATGCTTAGCAGTAATAAGCTAAGGAAAAAGTGAATAAAGTGATACGGTAATACCAGCTGTATTGCTAAAGATAACTCACTTGCCTCTGACCGAGAGCACTTTTTACTACAAATATATGTGGCCCAAATATGCTGCATACTTTCTATTTAGATGCGTGTTTCATCACAAAGTTGCACAATTTTGTCACTTGAAGAACAGACAGTCAGAGTACTCCCAAGAGAGCCGAGAGCAACAGCTGGTGCAGATGCAGCTGTGCGTTGGGCTCTCCCCCCCATGGGACACGGCCATGCTGCCATCACCTCACATCCACTGTCTCCTGAAGAATTTCTGGCTGGAGTATGAAATATGAATGTTGCTACTCTTGATCTCTGAAGGCCTGTGTGATGGAGTGGGTACTTTTTGCTGCCACACTGAGAAAGAGAGCTTGATGTGAGCATGTGGAGGAAAGGTGAAAGGTGTGCCCCACTCATCCACAGCTGCACAGTGAAGATCCTGATGGTAATGGGAAGAGGTGTACTGGGGGGAGCTCTCTAACCTCCTCCAGTAAATCTCCTCTGTATAGTTGTGCTGAAAGCCAAATGAGGAGCATCCCACACACTCCTGTACTGCTGCTGTTGTCCCCAGGGAATTGCACAGGAACAATCAGCTGGGCTTTAGCAAGCATTTTCACTGTGACTGCACAAAGAATGGGGTTTAACTAAATTCATCAGTGCTTTCCCACTCTGTAGCAGGAATAGAAATGAAGGCAATACACATTGTCTCCCAAGGAAACAGATGTCAGATAGTCAGGCCTTAGTAGGGTTGACATTTTGATCATTTTTGGCAACTGGATGTGCATCAGGTCTAACCATCTTTGTGTCTGTTTTCAGCTGACAATAGAATAAGCAGATGCTTATCCAAAATCCCAAAACTGAAGAGAGAGCCTTCTCATAAAGATGGCCTAGGAAGAATGTGTTATTCTTGGAGTGTCGTAGTCCAGGAAAACAGGGTGTTTAAGGAAATACACGTTTTAGCACTTACAGGTACGTGAAAGAATTTATTATGCCAGAATTACAGGTAACTTTATGTACTGTTACTGCATTAGTAGAACAGTTGGATTGCACCAGCTGCACTTCATTGTATAAGTTTTTTCATTTTTAGAAAGAAATTAGTGGTACATAGCAACAAAATGTTATCCTTCATGGGTAGTTACCTCCTTTTCTTTTTCTCGTGGTAGGTGATCTGTGTATCTTTGTGTCACTAGCAGTAGTACAGGGTCTATCAGAACTATTTTTAGTATCTCGAGGAGGATCTTCAATGTGTGAGCTTTCTCCATACCTTGTTTTTAAGGGTGACCCTCAGCACATGACAGTGGCTACAGATGTAGTTAAGGTGCGTGGTGGTGCAGAGAGCGGGGATGAGTAGGCTAACACCAAGATCACAAAGAGCTGCCTGGGCTCACTGTGTTTGTCTGCATCACTAATGTAGCCAGCTCTAACCTATGTGTGGTGGGTGCCTTTTGTCAGCCAGATCTCTGTCATTTTAGAGGTTGTCTCCTGGAAAAAAAACCCAATCAAATAAATACCTGTAATTCTTCATCCTCATTATTTATTTGTCCCATGAAAGCATGATAAAATATATTAAAATGTCCAGACCTTCACATTTCTAAGTGAGACATGGCTTTTTAAAGAGTTCCTGTCCTATCTAGAGAATATTTTTGAAAATAACAAGGGGCTTAACAAGTTCAACCTCTCAAAAAGACAATACATTTTTCTGTGGGATACATTTTTCCTGTGTTTGCACAAGATCCACCAAAGTCAGTGAATAGATGGAGTAAAGTGAAATAAAACCTTACTTTCCACGTGAGAATATGGGTTGTATTTCTATACTCCTCAATGAAATGAAAACTAAAAAGGAGGAGCAATCAGTTATCAGCTATCGTACATCTCAATTCCCAGTTTGAGAAGATTAAACTTTCTAAAGGTTTTGGATTTAAGGAATGTTGTGGTCTTCTGAGCAGAGACTAAGGGATAATTATGGTTGAACTATCCAGTCCCAAAGAGGAACCTACTGTTTGCTTTGCATGGCTTATGTAGTGGGGCTTGCTATGTAAATTCTGCACAAAATGCAGAAGTAAGCAGCTGAAGATGGTTTGCCTAAGCAAACTCATTCATGTTTGGATTATGGATAGTCTGAGGGAAAAGTACCTTCTTCATTATGAGCAGTGGAAGACGAGGAAAGGCAGAGTCATCGAGTTAAGAGTAGTTACATTTCTTTCCAGTTCTCTGTTGAGGTATTTAATGCTGAATTAAACTCTAAAACAGAAGTAGCTTTCATACCCCCATGCACCATTCCTCCTTTCTGTCTCTGCTCTGTAAGAGGGATTTAAACTTTTCTTTTTCTTTAAGTCATAAAGTTGCTTCTGTCTCTCAGACTGCCAGTACATCCTTTAGGGCCTTGTACATGTCTCTAAATAGTCCTGTGACTGAAATTTGAATGCAGTAAAACCAATAAAGTCAGACAACAGAATCAGCTGTCAGGACTGACAGCATCAGTTAAACTTACTTATATTAACCACATTTAAACATGGCTGAAGTTTTGTCATAAATAGCTGTTGCAATGCTGAATCTAATTTGTCCTAACTTTTATGACCGTGAAACTCTACTCATCACTGTCACATGTAACAAAAGTGCTCACACATGGTTTATTCAAACAAAACATTGATTTTTTGTAAACCACACCAACTATTTTCTTAAGAAGACAGTCACCGTTGGCATGACCTGGACAGAACTGAGAAAAAACTACAGCAAAGCCAGCCTGGCTGGGGTGCCAGAAACACATGACTGACTCTGGCTTTTCAGCATCCTGGAGTCTTTTAAACTATCTACTCAATTAAAGTAGTAAAGCCCAATGCTTTGAGAACAGAATTCTTGGCCAAGAGTCTGCAAAATAATGCCTGCATTTACATTTGCCTGTGAATGCGGCTGTACTAGTGACTGCAGTGGTTTGGGATTTTGCAGCATAGAGAAGGATGCAGTCTGCACCAGCCTCTTTCCGTGGCCTGCATGAAAATTGAGTCTAACTTTTGGGATGTATTTTTAAAAGTTCTGGTCTTCATTGTTTATGCATGAGTGGACCCTTTTTTCAGCGTATCTGTGGCTGTAGGTAGAGTTGCAAGTGCCTGCCTCTTGGCCGCCTCCATGCCATTCTCCTCACAGCAAGCAAAGACAGTCCTTCAGAGCAGCTTGGCAGCACAGGTTGCTCCCAATTCATCCAAGCTATATGTGGCTTAATTACAATTCAGAACTTACTTAAGACTAGGAAGAAATTCTTGCCTTCCTGTGTAACACAAAACCATAAAATGTGCCTCAGTGATTTTTGTATCGACATCTTTTTGTGTTTCTTCCCTGCTATGGAAACCCAAATGTCTGGAGGTCCCAGTTAGCACAGTTCTCTGCAGTGTGCTGCAATCATAGCTTCTGGCCACAGCGTACTCAACATTTCTTCGAAGGAAAAATATCTGATCGGTCCCAACAACACTAGAAATTTCATAGTTTTGATGCTTTAGGGTTGAAAAATAATAAGCAAGATTGCTGCCCACTCATCATGCTGTTTTTATCAAGTAGGATCAAAAAGAGTCCCTGTTTGCCATTCATGTGTTTATAGAACAACTAAAATAGCAAGTCAATCTTTCCAAGCCTGTAAAAAATCATGTACCAATATGACTATTCCTGTAGAAATAGTAGTTTGCTTGAACAAGTGTATTTTGAACTGGGAAAAGCCTTTGCACACTGCACACAACTCAGTGAGTTTTCTTTCATTTGGAGCTGAAGTTTCTGGATGAAGTGAAAGGAGGCAAGCTTGAGACAAAATCGGTTGTGAAAAGGCAACTGGAGGCAAACTCCATTCATATTTTAGGGTTACAGAACTAGAGACTAGAGCTGAACCCAGTAAATGGCCATTTTTTATTTTTCTTTATTCTTTTTTGCCTTTAAAAGAGAAGCCTTGGATGTAAAAAGATCACTAATAGTTGAATTTTCACCACCATCCTCAACAGGGAGTGAATGATTAGTGAGGGACAGAACCTGTAGGCTCGTTGCTGACAATCATTTTCCCTCGCCTGGCTTTGTTCTGCCACCCGTTACTTTTTAAAAGCTTCTTTCTCTTACAGAAAGATTATAGGCCTTAGAAAAATGCTTTCAGGAAGAAGTCTTTCCCTGCTTCTGCTGGCCTGGTCTGTGAAATAAGAGCTCATCATTACAAAATGGTAGTTGCGGCTAAGGTCAGCTGACATTCAGAATTTCTATTTCCCAAGGGATCCTGAGATTTCAAATCAGAATGCAATATATTTTCACATATTCTTCATTAAACCAAGCCTGAGAAATTTTCTCAAAAACATTTTGCATTAGAAAAACATCCAGATGATGATTTTGGAAGCAACATGACATTCTGGAATTTAGTTCTTTTTTATATTATTTTAAAATTATCTTGCAACACATGAAGGGTAGCTGCACCTCATGCAGCATCAGGCCAACTGAAGTGGAGGTGGTGATGATGAGGTGATTTCTGAGCTCTTCCCTTTAGGCACCTAAATTCCATGTATAGCTGTGTTTTAGACACCTAGTTGTTATTTTGAATCTTATTCCTTCATCCTTGAGTTCAAAGCTTTCATACCCAGAATGCTGAAGTGCCATCTCTGTAGACAATCCAGATGGGAAAATAATCCCATTGCTGCCCCGTAAAATGGAGAGGGTATGGACTGCTTGCCATCCGTGCGTAATGGAAAAGCTTAAATGTATTTGCTTAGATGTTGAAATCTATTACAGCTAAAGCTGTGACCTAACTTTCTAACAAAGTTTTGTGTATTGCTCTGAATTCCTTTTCCCTACAGCTGCTATAGCAAGTCATGCATGACACTGAAATGTGCATTACAAGTTTTTTGGTGTATAGGAGAAGTGCAATGATCTGCATGTAATTTGGGCAGCTGTCTTTATTTTCAGCTGAAAGAATTCTCTCAGTTGCAACAACGTAAATCCAGTATAACTCCACCACACTGGTGTAACACAGATAAGACTTTCTTTGTGTTTAAATGACTGCAGTGAACAAGATCAATTGCAGAAAGAATAGTTCTTTTTTAAAGAAAGATCTGCAAGTTTAGTACATAATGGGCCAAATTAATCTCCGCTGTAAGTACACTCATTTCAGTGGTGTTCCAGCAGGAATGAATTTAGCCCAAAGCAACTTTACAATAACTCATATATAAGCATGTGCAACTAAATGTATTACACTTTAAACAAACTCATCATTGTCTGGAGCACAGTTGGTCTGCTGAACCTCTGAAGCTAGGAACTAGCCATTGTGTGTTGAGTTTGTTTAGACAGTACCATTTTTGTTCAATTGGCTACATCCGTGGTATTTTAGTGATAGCAGAAATGTTCTCCCTAGCTACAAAGTGACACTATAGCTGTCAGACACAATTTTTATTCTAGGACATGTATGCCTTCACTCTTTTGTGCACTTTGAAATAAAATTATAAGCAAATACACAAAAATTGTTTACTTGTTTCACCAATTCTGAAATGTTTCAGTTTAACTCTTTAACTGAGTTACCTCTTTAATTCAAAAAGGGTGGAAATGCTCTTACAGAAGAACCCTCAAAAGTAATAGACGGAGTCGAAGAGTGTGAAGACTAAACCAAATCAGATCCAGAAAAAAATAACTCAGCTTTAGATAAGTTAATGTAACATTAATTTTTCTCTGGTTTCAGACTTGATTTCTGTATAGTTTTCAGTTATAAATGTTATGAGTGATACCAGCCATTGCTACACCTGCCGAGTCCCTCAGCCTACAGTGAGTGCAATTCTTTTGGAGATCATTGTCTGTTCAGACTCCACCAGAAGAACACATGGGTGCATGTTTTAGGCAATCGCTATCTGTCAGAGTTGCACAAATGCCTTTTGCTTCTTCATGCTTTTTGTGTAAGGAGAGGAGATAGAAAGTATCATGGAATCATAGAAATGCTTGTTGAAGGGGACCTCCAAAGATCTCTAATCCAATCTCCCACTCAAAGTGACAGACATACTCTGTCTACCCAAGTCTCGAATACCTCCAAAGATGGCAATCCCACAAGCACTATCCTCTGTGGTTTTCTTAATGTCCACTCTGAAAGTCCCAAACCACATCCTCTGGCTGTTGCCACTTTTTACACCATCTGTCATGACCAAGAAGAGTTTGGCTTTATTGTGTTTGTAACTCCTTTACAAGTTTTAGGCTCCTATTACATTTTTGAGGCTCAAGGCCCCTGACCATCTTGACTGACCACTGCTGGACTCTCTCCAGTTTCTCCACATCCCTCTTGAACTGAGGACCATGAACCTGGACACAGTACTCCAGGTGTGGCCTCACTGGTGCTGAGTAAAATTAAGCAAGTTGTCCTCACTTTCCTCCTTGAGAAGATGATTCCCAGGACAGCCACAGCATGACAGTGAGCATTCAGAGAGGTACGCAGTTAGCTCTCTGCTGGGGCAGGAGTGAGATTTCTGATTCACAGGTAGATTTGAAGTAGCCCTTTAAAAAGCTTCAGCAGCAAGAAGGGATAAAACACAAGTGAACCCAGAAGAGAGTAAACTGAAAGCATTGCAAAGTATATTCTGGAAGAACTAATCAAGAAATATTTCTGTGTGAGACAGAGTTAGTTTTTATAGATGTCTGGTATCATGGCTAGGGCCAGATTTGAACCTATTTGAGCTGTTCCAAGCAAGAATCTTTGCACTTAGAAGAATATTGTCTTCTACATTGTACATTGTCTTTTTTCTTGCATTGTCTATCGAATGTCCTGTATCCCCTCTTGGGTTTATTAGCTGTGTGTGGTGGTCAAATACCCAGTTGTCACCTCGTCAGATACAGAGATTCAGGTCTGGCTGAAGAGCTATGACGATGTGAGGTCAAGTTCAGACCTGGCAATTCTGCTTTTGGCTTGATGGGGTGGGGTGGGGACAGAGGAGGTAGCTGAAGAGGTTTCAGCAGGCCAAAGGTGATTTCCTTTTTTTCTTAGTTGGCCACTCTAGGAAGAGTAAGGCCACACTTATCACTTTGGATATTTATAGGGTTTCCTACAGCAACATAGTTTATAAATAACTAGGGATCTCAGGGCAGCTTTCAATAGCAGAGAGAAAGGAAGTTTAGCCTTTCTCAGAGTTTAAAAAGCTGCAGCTTGTGGTGCTTTTCCTATGATTAGAGCTCCAGCCACAGTGTCTGTGGTTCAGCAGAGCTGTCCAGGCAACTTGCTCACCCCCCCCCCCCCCCCCCTTTTTTTTTTTAATACAATTAACTTCCAGGTCCTTTTCAGCACCCTGAGACAATCTTGCTGAAGGGGTAGTCTCATCTTTGCAATTTCAGGCAGTATTGTCTTGCAACTTTCAACCCCTGCTTGCAGCAAGGTTAATGGCCCCCTGAACTTATGTACCTTTGGCACGTCTGCGTCTTGGCAGACTTTCTCCTGTACTGCTGCCGTTACAGCCTGGAGTTTAGGCAGGAATGAAAGTGCTGATGATTCTTGGGGGCTCTCAACAATATTCTCCCACACATTTGGAGCTTGGATGGGCAGTGGCTGGGCTTTGCTAAAGAGCAATACTCTTTAGAGAGTATTTGGGAATACTCTTTTCAGTGGAAAGGACTCTGCTGGCAGGCACAGAAACAATATGCCATAGAGCTTGGGGGACTTCTTTTAGTGACTGCAATTTCTAGTAAGATAGAAATCCATTAAGGAATCCAGCCAGGAGATCTGGCCACAGGGGTCAGGGTTAGTTGGTCATTCACCTAAGGAAACCTCAGAGCCTTCTGGAGGCTGGGTTTATGGACTCTTTAGCCTTGGTTGCTGGCTCTGGGTGCTGTCATTGGCAGTCTAGGCAATGTGGCTGTTGGGAAAGTACAGTGTCCTCAATCTGTAAGGAGAGCAAGAGAACCTGGGGTGACAGGCACCGTGACTGGCGTGGCAGAGCATTGCCTTTGCATTGCTGGTCCTTTTTCCTTCAGTGTCTTTACTCCTTGGTAACCTGGAGTGAGATGTAAAACCCCGTCCCCATCTCAGCCAGCTACTGTCAGCATTCTGGCTGAGGGACCTTTTACCTCTCATGCAGGGGGTAGGTCAGTGCCCTACAGGGACTATCTCCATGATGGGTCTAAGGTAAATGCCAACAGAAGTAGGGAGGCGCTATTGAGGAGAGTGTACAATCTGGTGGCAGCGATCAGGACACATGTTTTGAACAACATGGCCAAAGAGTGATGGCCTCCTCCTGATCCTGTGCTTGGTGCGCTGCTGGTTTCTGTGGATACTGTGCTGCTGGAGGGCCCTGGAAACCAGATGCTGAGGGTCGGCATTTTGTTGGCACTGGTGTCTGCAGCGACTTTCTGCTCAATATCAGTCCTTTGTGAAAAGCCTGAGGTGAAGTGCAAATAGGTGATGCTTGAACCACCATGCAGAGTATTAGGGAGGAAAATCCTCCTAAGGAAGAGATGGAGGATATTGAAGGTTGGCTGGAACCAACTTCCAGAAGGACTGGAGTCTAACATGTTGGTACAAAGTACCTCATCCCCAGTTAGGGAATTTGTAGGCAGTCCCTGGAGCACTGACAGAGGGAGCTATGTTGATATAGATATGGGATCTACATAAGTGCTTAAGAATTCATTATTAAATGTAATGATCAGAAAAAGGGAGCTTATTTCTCAGTCTTGGCCTCTAAACACGTCAATTCTAAATGTAAACAGACCACATGCTGTACAGCTGATCCTTATTTTTGTATTTGCACAAGAACTTTTTTAATGGCAGTATTGCTTGCTGAGGGGCTTTTATTATTTATTTACTTACTTTATTTATTTAATTATTATTGTTTATATTTATATTTATTATTTATAATATATTTATAATATATTAGTATAATATTTATAATATACTTTCTAGTTATATTTATTACATATTATTTATATATTATAAATAGATATTTATATATTTTATTTATTTATTATTATATTATTATTATTTATTTAGTATTTATTGCAGAGGGGCTCTTACTGGTTTGTTTTTCCTAAAACTTGACATTGTGTCATGTGTTAAGAGGTTAAGAAAAAGGCTCATTTAAGAGAAGCAACCAGTAGTGGGGCTGGACTGAGTTTCTGGGTGAGGCTGCTGGGGAGCCCTTAGAGGATCATATCTGAGGATGTTCCCAGCCCACTCAGTCCCTCTAGAGGCAGAGGTCACTGTCTCCTGGCCACCTGAGAACAGCTGAAAATGTCACGCTGACAGATTTCTTTAGAAACTGTATCTAGGCTATTTTCTTTGACTCTTGCTGTAACCCTGTGCTTCTTTCTCCTCCCTTTCCTGTCCACACATGCTCTGCAGTCCCATCCCTTTACAATTCCTCCCTCGCTTCCTGCTTTTCTACCTTCACCTTAACAGCACAGAGCTAGTCCCACATCCCCATCCTTCTCAATTTATGGTGGCAACCACCATAGCCATTCCCCTGTTTCTGTCCTTTCTGCCTGACACTCATCCTCACTATTTCATGACGTGTCCATCTCTTCCCTCCCTTCTCCTGCTGTCTCTGGGACACCCATTTCATCTCTAAAAACGTCACTGCCAGCTGCAACATTCCCCTGTGCTGCTCTTTGTAACTCCTCATTCTTCCAGATAAACATCTCACCTTTCCATGAGTCTTTTGGCTCATTTCTCAAACTATTCTTTCATCAGACTTCTTTTTTTTTCACAAAAGATCTTACCAGTCCATGCAGAATATAGCCTAACTTCCCTCATTCCCCAGCTCACATTTCTTCTTCCCCTGCTCAACGACTGTCAAAGGTGTGGTTTATCTTCTGCTCTCTCCTTCTAGTAACTCCATTTGCTTGAATGGTCCCCTATCCTCTCTTGCCCAATTTCTTATTCTTCTTCACACCCACTCCATCTCAGCCCGTTCTTCTTTCTTACTCCGTTTGCCTATCCTCAAGCTCTTTCCCCGCACACAACAGGCTTTAGCACATTCCAGCCTATAAAGAAAGGAAAACCTTTGGGTCTCCACTTGGATGTCTGTCACCCACCTTCCTGTATCTTGAAGTTCAATCACCGTAGCTCAGGATTTGTGCCCATAACTCCTTTTTTTTTCTATTCCACTCTTGCCTCCCTCTACTCTTGTCTTCCTTCCCTACTGCTAACTCACCACACACACCAGACTGCCTTTAATGCCTTCTGCCTGGCCAAAGCTCAGAGTTGGTGCTTCACACCTACACTCCTCAGCCCCTCAGGAGCCATGCTCTTCTTGAAATGTTGTTCTCCTTTTTTTCTGAAGTTCTTTTGTCTTCTCCTTATCCTCTGCTTATCTTGCTAATCAGTCTTCCATGTGTCCTTTCAAGGAGTCATTTCATTTCTCTTGCAACTCTTTGTAGGAGTTTAATGGGTCCCTTTTCTTAGTGTCTCACTCTTCTCTTTACAGACCGTGGGTTTTGGGGGAACTTCTTACAAACTATCCTCTCCTTGAGGCTATCACACATTCCCAGAGGAATTTCCAAGCTAAAACCTCAGCCTGTCAGATACACCATTTTGAAGATGATCATCAGTTCCAGCTCAGCATAGCCAAAAGACAGTCTATGACCTTCACTTCCAAACATTTTAAATTACTAAACGTTACCATCCACTTGGTCACTTATGGGCATTATCTGGGTGTCATTTTCTATGGAAATTTCTCTATACATTCTTACAGCTGGGCCCTGCCTACACTATGGGCCCTGCCTACACTGTGGGTAATACAAGGACTGCTAAGAGTCTTTTTGGATAATATTTCTAATACAGGACCTGTGTGGAGTGGTATTGTGTTAGTGCTGACCCTCTAAGCTTTCTGTGCCATCTTGTAGGATATTGTTACTGGTGCTATCCCTACGCTCAGAGTCTGCTTGAGCTTGGCTTCCTGCAGCTGACATCATTGTTGAGCCATGTCATGTCCTGGCATCAGCCAGTCCATGTCCTCTGCAGTCCTGGGCACCTCCCCAGGCACTGTCAGACAGCATCTGGAGCAGATTAACCACCTGGGAAAGAGTGAACCAAATCACAGGAGTATCTCACTAGAGATGGTCTTCTCAAGACCTTGGGGGCTATCAGTGGGACATACCTATGCTTCAGAAAGGACTCTGGAGGTATCACTATCTATGCCAGATGCTGGTGCTTATACATTGCAATCATTATAGCTACCTGACACGCAGGACTACTGTGCCAGGTTCCTGGGTCTCGCTTACCAGGGTGGGTTGGCAGCATCAGCCCTGTAACAAAGGTTAAGCAACTTCTTCTGCTGACTGAATTGCCAAAAGTTAGACCCTGTAAAGGCCCAGCAAGGAGTTTTCAGGATAATGAGGGTTTCCAGGTTCTGGTGAAAGTCAGTGTTGATTTCTGCTTCTGAATCATCTCCAGCTTCCTGAAATCCTGCTTTTAAATCTGCTCATCAACACCTAAATATGAGTTACTTACAAAATTGAGAGACCAGTTTCACTTAGGACCAGGACCACTTAGGACTCAGCTTTTTTCTAAAACTAGTCCTCATGTAAACATGCCTACATATTAATTTAGCTTAACACTACTGTGAACCTTCCCTTAGCCTAATTTAAGCAGAGTTTCATAGGCGATTTCTTGAGACACACTTAAAATATAGCTTACAAGGTAACAGTCTTAAAAGATGCAAACTTGAAAGGTGCTTGGGTTGCACTCTATAAGATCAGTCATGAAAAATGAAGCAGGCCCATGCATATTAAATATCTCACAGATAAACACACATCATTAAGAGATCCAGATGTAGAAACCTGCTAGGTTCTGGAACAGCTTCCAAGGAAAAACCGAGAGCTCTGCCTGTAAAAATAAAATATTTTTATTTTTTACTGGCTAGTATCACCCAGGCATGGCAGGCTGAAAGTGTATTTTGCCTTCTTTGTGGCTCAGAAATATTTTTTTTCCTTGAATGAAATGTTCCATCAAGCACTGAGTCCTTGAGTTGACTCTTGATCTGGTTCTGGTCCCCAAGTTATTTCATTTAATGCTCTCAGGCATCTCTGCACTCTGCTGCAGTCAACAGTGTTGACACATCCTCACACACTGGCATCTGCTCACTTCAGGATGCTTATCTGCCTGCGGCAGGAGCCCAGTTGCACTGGGACCCTGTGCAACAGAGTGTCTGGCCAGATTTTCTGCTAACTGTATGATGGGTCTTTCTGCATTTTCTCCCCCCAGAGCACCTGATCATGCAGCAGGTCAGTTGGTATCTTACTGCCTCCCTGGACCAAAAAGGGCATGCTTGCAGAATACATCTGTGCTTGACTTATAAATATTTCGTACTGGAAAAATAACAAATGAATATCTGTGATATGCAAAGAGAACTTGCTTATGTTTAACTGTTCCCAGCTACTGGCCAAGAATGATAACTTTTGGCTGCAGGGAGTCCCAGCCGGGCTCCTCACCAGGAATGTTCCTCTTCGACGTTGCAGACAGAGCCCTTTGTTGTGCATCGTCACCAGCACTTGGCTAGCTGGCTGGTCTTTTGGCCAGCAGTACTCAACTGAATTTTTTGAGCACTGTTTTTCAGGCTAAGATGCCTAATTTTTACATGTAAGAAACTAAGATAAAATTCGGTCTATCAGTGTCAAAGCTGCAATTTGTTGGCTGTCCTTACATATGCACCAAACATGGATAACCCTGAAGAGGATAGCTAAAGGGTTAAATCTAAAATGTAGAGTAGTCACCAAGCAACTATTTTCCCTTCTGGATACAACGCTGTGTTATCATTCTGCTGCTCAGAGATAGGCGTGAATGACACATTGAAGTGGGCCCAGGAAGCGTAATTGGCTTCATGTCCCTTACTCCTGCAAGCTCGGCTGGCCTGTTTAGAAGAATAACTGCAAAGTACAGGATACCAAGCCAGAAAAGCACATTCTGAGTATCAAAAATCCAACTGATCTGTTGACTTGACTGAACATTTTTTTATATCTCTGAGTTCACGTCAGAAAGGTGACAAATTGCAAACTGTCTGCGTTATGTCAGCCTGGCATTTCTGAGGAGGGCTAGCTGGCCGGAGTAACCGTCTCTAAAAATGACCTCCTGCCAAGACTGGATTCACACAGCAGGCAAGCTTTGTCACTTACTGCCCTTCTTATGAACTAAGTGTAGTAGCTTACTTTTATACTTCTCCAGAATGATCCCCCAGTATTTTAGGGCATTCTCTTTACGCTCAGTGTTAATCCAATAGCTATGAAACCTCACTTCTCTTAGCAATGCCTTTGCATAAGCTTGAGAAAGTCCTGTCACTGCCCAATGCCTCCCTTTCTCCATCTGCAAAATGGGGCCATGACTTTCATCTGCTTTAAGAAGTGCTTTCACATCTGCAGATGAGAAGCTTTATGTTGTACAGAGATACTTTCCAGCCACTGGAAAGGAGGCAAATTTTTAAGAACCGACTATGGTAATTTGTATAAGTTTTTGCTTATACACACATACACAATAATAGTTAAAATTCAGCAAGCGTGATTTAGCAAATTGTATATGATAGGTAAAACACAAGTCTTGCAGAATACAACCTATAACAAAATTATTTATTTCTAATCATAACATCGCTGATTCTCTATATCACTTCATTCCTTGCTACAGCTCTAAAAATCCCTGCCATGTTTCTATAGTTTCACTAACTAGCTAAGGACATTTCAAACCATCCCATATAGTTCCATGACAATTACCATAGTCTTCCTTCATCTGAATTATATTCCACCAAGTCCCTAAAATATAAGCCAAAGTAATTTTAGAGAGAAGCCCCAAACTGAGGATGAATTTGAAGACCTGCCATGAGCAATGGGGGTTCAGTGTAACATGGAAAACACCAAAGCATGACTGATGGGGCTGTAAACAGTGTCATAGGGGAAAATGAGCTGAGAGAGGCAAACTCTGTACATCTCCAGGCTCATTTTATCCATCATGAGAAGGCAACTGCAGTGTGTTAGTGATTATCTGTGTTAACTGTTTTTTAATGCACTGGAAAACAATAAGAAACTTCCCACATTTTGAAATATTACATTTTCTGGGACCCTCCAAGCAGTGAGATTTTATTTTTGAGGAAGCTCCACATCTGTGGTTAAAACCAAATGCAATGTCTTCATGAAACTGGGACCACTAACAGAGGCAGAAGGAGCTTATGGTCGTGTCTCAGGAAGCTACTGCTGAAAGTATATTGCGGGATCAAGACAACAATTTTTATAATGCCATTTTATTGATTCTGCATTCCTAGGTTGTCTTTTAGATCCTACTAACTCTGCCCCAGAATCCTTCAGTGGAAAATATCTACCTATGGTTGGTTTCAGAAGGCAATTATAGATGACAGTCTGTTTTTTGGAAGATCTTAGGAAGTGGAGAGCAAGTGCGTTGGAGTAGGCTTGGACATGAACTAGATGGACAGGATGGCACAAGGACTGGCAGGACTGGATGGAGTCTCTGGGCTGTGGACGTGACTCCATCCAGCCTGCAGCGATGGAAATGGTGCCCAGCTGTTCGTCTCCCCACTCCTGTGCAGATGTTGACACACTGAAAGCCACCGTCACAAAAGACAACTTGCTGACAGTGCTTGTGTTGAGGTCAAGCACCGAAAGTGCACCAGCACTCAGTCCTTCACTCTTTCTCCACCGTTATGCCAGCACTTGAGATCCCAGCTGGAAGTACTCTGGACTAGTGTGGAGGGAAGAGGGTGCTTCTGATCTGTCGAAGAGGACTTAGCGTCATCAAACTGCTGTTCCCCATAGACAGTAACTTTCAGCTTTTACAGAAAACTTGAGGGAAAATGGTTAACACAAAGAGAGAGCTGAAATGCTTTCAGTATCTTGTTAGGAAATTAATTTGGTGTTGGATTCAGTTGGCAAAATAACACATTTCCCTTGACGCTGTGCCACACAGAGGGGATTAGAGATGATTTCTTCAAGAATAAACTTGCTGTAGATGCTGCACAGATATGGCTTTGATGTGCTGCAGCTACAGGTCAATGTTAAAGGTAAGATACTTGAATATAAAGAGATACTGACAGATGCAAGGACTGATGATGCAAAGACTAGGATATGCAAAGATACTGAGAGATGCAACAATGAGAGATGCAAAGACAGAACCAATGACAAGTTGTGTGTCAGCACATGAGGTTTGGAGGTTATATTGTGGCTACTGCCCAGAAACGAAGCTGTTGCTTTCAGTTTTATTTCGAGAAAAAGGGAAAAAATGATCCCAGTGAGATAAAAAGTAGGATGCTGCAGCATTTTTTCATTTACATACCTAGATCTCATTTAACATTAATGGGAGGAGGTGACTAGGTTGAGGAGTATCAGGGAGTGCGAGAGAGAGCCATGGGTAAGGCCACACTGGAGCAGAGATATCTCTGAAGGCATTGTGGCCTATGGAGAAGGCCATGCTGGAACAGGTGCACCTCAAAGCAGCTGTGGGTGTCTATGCCACAGCAGGTATACCCCTGGAGAGACTGTGGCTCACAGATAAGGCCCCACTTGGAGCAGGTACATCCCTAGGGGACTGCAGTCTGTGCGTAAGTCCAAGCCAAAGCAGGGGCAAGGGGAGGAGTTCATTGCAATGCTAAACCCGATGGTCTGGTCCAAAGGGACCAGGGGTGGAGATTGTAATGGAAATACCTTTAAATTGTTGTAACCCATGATTTGAGTTGCATGTTATGGGAATTACTATAGCAGGAACCCCTTGTTGCTAGCCAGGCTAGGAGCAAAGGGAGGAGTTTGTTGCAATGTTAAACCCTATAACCTGGTCCAAAGGGACCAAGGGTGGAGATTGCAATGAATGTACCTTTAAATTGTTGTAAACCATGATTTGAGTTGCATGTTATGGGAATTACTATAGCAGGAACCACCTGAACCAATGGAGGACAAGCCTTACAAGAAGCAGTGCAAGTGCAGCAGTGACCTGACCTGAGCTGGTTTTGGTGCCCAGTAACTCCATACAGCACACCACCTCTCCTGTCCTGCATGACCACCATAACAGATGGAGCCCAAAGTCATGGACTAAATGAACTCAGTGGACATTTTGTAGACATTTGTGTACATTTTACGGACATTTTACAGGGGTGGTCCATAGACTAAGGGAATGATACCTGTGTTTTATATCAAAGGATGGGAAGGGTGGTGGTGGGTAATAAGAATATATTGCACAGTGTGGGACCTGAGCATGATGTAAATGGTATGGAATAAGGGGTAGAGAATGTGCTGGTTTTGGTTGTGATAGAGTTAATTTTCTTCACAGTAGCTAGTATGGGGCTATGTTTTGGATTTGTGCTGGGAACAGTGTTGATAATACAGGGATGTTTTTTGTTACTGTTGAGCAGTGCTTACTCAAAGTCAAGGCCTTTTGTGCTCCTCACACCACCCCACCAGCGAGTAGGCTGGTGGTGCACAAGAAGTTGGGAGGGGACACGGCTGGGACAGCTGAACCCAGCGACCAAAGGGACATTGCACACCATATGACGTCATGCTCAGCATAGAAAGCTGGGGGAAGAAGAAGGAAGGGGGGACGTTTGGAGTGATGGCGTTTGTCTTCCCAAGTAACCGTTACATGTGACGGAGCCCTGCTTTCCTGGAGATGGCTGAACACCTGCCTGCCGATGGGAAGTAGTGAATGAATTCCTTGTTTTGCTTTGCTTGCGTGCGTGGCTTTTGCTTTACCTATTAAACTGTCTTTACCTCAACCCATGAGTTTTCTCACTTTTACTCTTTTGATTCTCTCCCCCATCCCACCGGGGGGTGAGTGAGCCAAGTGGCTGTGTGGTGCTCAGTTGCCAGCTGTGGTTAAACCACAACAGGTCCTCAGATTATTATCCATTATTGATTTTTCAGGTAGGCAGCAATGAAGTTGCAACAAGAAGTCTGAGGGCAATCAAGAGAGACTTCAGGGCCTTGGGACGACTGGTTAAGGGATCAGGAGCACAAGTAGTGTTCTCCTCTATCCTTCCAGTTGCAGAGAATGATGAGGGAAGAAACGGGAAGAGCCAGCAGATCATTACCTGGCTCCGAGACCAGTGTCACTGGCAGAATTTTGGGTTTTTTGATCATGGGTCATTTTACGTGACACCAGGCCTGCTGGCAACGGATGGGGGTACACCTGTCTCAAAGGGGGAAAAGGATCTCTGCACAGTAGTTAGCAGGGCTCATTGAAAGAGCTCTATTTGAAGGGGGAAAGGGAGAAAACCAGGCTCACTAGAAATAAGCCTAGGGTCAGCACGCCAACATTTGAGGGATGGTGTGCTAGCGAGGTCCTTTGGTCTGCCGTCTCAGTGGAGGTAGGGGATGGAGATCCATGCGGCAGCAAAGACGCAAGGGTTATTGATGTGTTAGAAACCATGGAAGCGCCTGAGAATGGTCACGCAGGAATTAGGGCTTCTCCCCTCAAAAAGGGGGCAGGATCAATAGCCCAACTGAATTGCATCTACACCAATGCACCGCAGCATGGGCAACAAACAGGAGGACCTGGAAGCCATTGTGCAGCAGGAAAACTATGATACAGTTGCCATCATGGAAACATGGTGGGATGACTCACACAACTGGAGTGCTGCAATGGATGGCTATAAACTCTTCAGAAGGGATAGGCAAGGAAGGAGAGGTGGTGGGGTAGCCCCGATGTTAGGGAGTGTTTTGACTGTCTAGAGCTTAATGATGGTGACGACAGGGTTGAGTGTTTATGGGAAAGAAAGAATCGGGGGGAAGGACAACAAGGCAGCTATCATGGTGGGAGTCTGTTATAGACCACCCAACCAGGATGAAGAGGCAGACAAACTATTCTATAAGCAGCTGGGAGAAGTCTCACGATTGCTAGCCCTTGTTCTCATGGGGGACTTCAACTTACCAGATGTCTGCTGGAAATACAATACAGCGGAGAGAAAACAGTCTAGGAGGTTCCTGGAGTGTGTGGAAGACAACTTCCTGACACAGCTGGTGAGTGAGACAACTAGGGAAGGTGCCCTGCTAGACCTGTTGTTTACAAACAGAGAAGGACTTGTGGGTGATGTGATGGTTGGAGGCCATCTTGGGCATAGCGATCATGAAATGATAAGAGTTTTGATTCTTGGAGAAGTAAGGAAGGGGGTCAGCAGAAGTGCCACCTTGGACGTCCAGAGGGCAGACTTTGGCCTGTTTAGGAGCCTGGTTGACAGAGTCCCTTGGGAGGCAGTCCTGAAGGGCAAAGGAGTCCAGGAAGACTGGACATTCTTCAAGAAGGAAATCTTAAAGGTGCAGGAGCAGGCTGTCCCCATGTGCTGAAAGACGAGCTGACGGGGAAGACCAGCAGCCTGGCCGAACAGAGAGCTTTGGCTGGAACTCAGGAAAAAAAAGGAGAGTTTATGACCTTTGGAAGAAGAGGCAGGCCACTCGGGAGGGCTACAAGGATGTTGTGACGTTATGCAGGGAGAAAATTAGAAGGGCCAAAGCCCAGCTAGAACTTAATCTGGCTACTGCCATAAAAGACAATAAAAATGTTTCTATAAATACATTAGCAACAAAAGGAGGGCTGAGGAGAATCTCCATCCTTTATTGGATGCGAGGAGAAACAGTGACAAAGGATGAGGAAAAGGCTGAGGTACTTAATGCCTTCTTTACTTCAGTCTTTAATAGCAAGACCAGTTGTTCTCAGGGTACCCAGCCCCCTGAGCTGGAAGACAGGGACGGGGAGCAGAATGAAGCCCCCATAATCCAAGGGGAAATGGTTAGCGACCTGCTACACCTCTTAGACACACGCAAGTCTATGGGGCCAGATGGGATCCACCCAAGGGTACTGAGGGATCTGGTGGAAGTGCTCACCAAGCCACTTTCCACCATTTATCAGCAGTCCTGGCTAACCGGGGAGGTCCCAGTTGACTGGAGGTTAGCAAATGTAATGCCCTTCTACAAGAAGGGCTGGAAGGAGGATCCAGGGAACTACAGGCCTGTCAGTCTGACCTCAGTGCCGGCGAAGGTTATAGAGCAGATCATCTAGAGTGCCAATATGTGGCACATACAGGACAACCAGGTGATCAGGCCCAGTCAGCATGGATCTATGAAAGGCAGGTCCTGCCTGACTAACCTGATCTCCTCCTATGACCAGGTGACCCACCTGGTGGATGAGGAAAGGCTGTGGATGTTGTTTACCTGGACTTTAGTAAAGCCTTTGACACCATTTCCCACAGCATTCTCCTGAAGAAACTGGCTGCTCACAGCTTAGACAGGTGTACTCTTTGCTGGGTAAAAAACTGACTGGACGGCCGGGCCCAGAGTAGTGGTGAATGGAGTTAAATCCAGTTGGTGGCTGGTCACAAGTGGTGTTCCCCAGGCCTCAGTACTGGGGCCAGTTCTGCTTAATATCTTTATCAATGATCTGGACAAGGGGATCAAGTGCACCCTCAGGAAGTTTGCAGATGACACCAAGTTGGGCGGGAGTGTTGATCTGCTCGAGGGTAGGAAGGCTCTGCAGAGGGACCTGGACAGGCTGGATCGATGGGCCCAGGCCAATTGTATGAGGTTCAACAAGGCCAAGTGCTGGGTCCTGCACTTCGGCCACAACAACCCCATGCAGCGCTACAGGCTTGGGGAAGAGTGGCTGGAAAGCTGCCTGTCGGAAAAGGACCTGGGGGTGCTGGTTGACAGCCGGCTGAACGTGAGCCAGCAGTGTGCCCAGGTGGCCAAGAACGCCAACAGCATCCTGGCCTGTATCAGAAATAGTGTGGCCAGCAGGAGTAGGGAAGTGATCGTCCCCCTGTACTCAGCACTGGTGAGGCCGCACCTCAAATACTGTGTTCAGTTTTGGGCCCCTCACTACAAGAAGGACATTGAGGTGCTGGAGCATGTCCAGAGAAGGGCAATGAAGCTGGTGAAGGGTCTAGAGCACAAGTCTTATGAGGAGCGGCTGAGGGAACTGGGGTTGTTTAACCTGCAGAAAAGGAGGCTGAGGGGAGACCTTATCGCTCTCTACAACTACCCGAAAGGAGGTTGTAGCGAGGTAGGCGTCAGTCTCTTCTCCCAAGCAACAAGCAATAGGACGAGAGGAAATGGCCTCAAGTTGCGCCAGGGGAGGTTTAGATTGGATAGTAGGAAAAATTTCTTCACCAAAAGGGTTGTCAAGCATTGGAACAGGCTGCCCATGGAAGTGGTTGAGTCACCATCCCTCGAGATGTTTAAAAGACATGTGGATGTGGTGCTTAGGGACATGGTTTAGTGGTGGAGTTGGCAGTGTTACGTTAATGGTTGGACTCAATGATCTTAAGGGTCTTTTCCAACCTAAACATTTCTATGATTCTATGATTCTATGATTATTGCATTCACCGACATTGCCCTCGTGCAGTTGTAAAATAAATGCCTACATCTAGTAGCGGCAAAGCAGACAGTGTCATTAGAGCGATTAGCTCAGGCTGCCCTGGCACTTTGAACTGATTTACTTAAACATCAATGCCACCATTTTTTTTGTGAATAGACCTTAAACAGGATATTTGCTTCCAGGAAGATACAGTAAGATGGAACAAGTTATTGCTGTCTACACAATAAGTGGCAAACGAAAGAAAACCACAATCCCTTATGGGTTTTGAGAAAATAAACCTGGTCCCCTTTTTCTAAACTGTTGGTATTTTTCAATTTCCCAGTTGCTTTTTTTTTTTAAATACACTCTATAATGACAACCCCCAAACAAACCCCTAAATTTCTTTTTGCTTGAAGAAGCATATGAGGCCAAACACAGCTATTGTAGGGTTTCTGTGTCTCCATCCCACACCAGCCTGCGTGGAAGCATGTTAGAGTCACTTCAACAACCCCCATTCAGAAAATGATAACTCCTGTGGTCAGAAGGGAGAGTCAGGATACTATAAGGAGGCAACTACACCTCCAGCCCTGCCATGCTCAACATTTTTTCAATTTAATCATCTCTGTAGCTTTCGCAGTCTTACCGATCCATCCTCTCAGAGATTATATTGTTGATACCACTTAATCTGCTTTGCCAGGAATAGAAAAACTAGAGAAACAGTTCATTTGCTAGCATTTGGGCTTGTATTAAATTTGCTAGAATTTTAATTTGTATAAACCCCCCAGTATTTTACAGAACCAACAGAGCCGGATAATTTCAGGAAGCATTCATTCAGTGTGAAACAATTCAACGTGCCAAAATCTGTGTGATGCAAAGTTCCTGCTCTTGATTCTCCTTTCATAAATTGTCTGCATAAGAACCAAGTGTTCGAAAATCCAGGGCTTAACACTTCCCCTTAAGTGTCTGCAAGGTGTTTCTAAAATGATACGCCAACAAAGGATGCTCCCTTATGGGAAGTTTCAAAATGGGATATAACCATGAGGAGGGCATATATGGTGAACGCTGTCCCAGTAGTGCATATTGAACTGCTGGGTTGGCAGACATTGGTGAATTATCTTTAAAATAGAAAATAACTTTCCAGTTTACAGGTTTGATCCAGAAGTCTTGAAGGCTTCCTCACATTTCTACAAGCTTAGGATCAAACTGAAAAATTATATCCTAAAAGAATGAAACTGCTTTAAAAATACAGCCAAAAGATGTATTTCCACACTCTGATTTCTACTTCTATTATTTCTATTCTGATGCTTTATATTTATTCATATTGCCAATAAAATAAAGAATTATTCTGAATTTCAGAAAGGCCTACTTGCTGGAGACGTGAACAAGCTTTCCTCTGGTGGGAAAAATAGTCAATTCTGTCTAGTTTTGATCCTACATGGCTTTTCTATGTTCACAAACCAGAAGTCTGTGTTGTTCATATTTTCACACCTCAGAAATATAGTCATCAATCTACCTGATATTTAAGTTTCTGTACGCCTATATTCCCACAGGGGTTGCCTAGGCTCCTGCTTTTCTCAGAAAATGGCAAGGAACAATAGCCACTTTCCTGGAAGTTGCGTGTGCTCTACTCTTCCCTCCCTACAGAGCTGATAACCCCTACTATGACATCTGAAGGGCTCACTCAGAAGTCCAAGGACAGCTGATGATAAAGCCCAGAGCAGCTCATCAAACGCAGGGCATGCCTGGACCGGGGAATGGCAATATGCTTTCTACAGGCCCAGCTACAATAGACAAACCTATCTTAGAGCACAACTGTATAAAAGGTTAGTCTTCAGGTCACATCTCTTACTCCCATGCCCCATTTCCCTGTTGGAAGGGCAGAATACATCTCATCCAAGTTGCCCAAGTGCTGCACAGCTGGTCCATCCCATCCAAGCAGGCTCATCCAGTAGGCAATGGGGAGACAATGGTATTTCCCAACAGCAGTTTACCTCTCAGCCCTCTGATTCCTCAGTGCACTACAAACTCTTTATTTCTCCCATGTTTTTCTTTGGCAAGTGTTTTCCTAAGCCAGGGCAGAAGTGTCAGGGAGGCCCTGGGGCTGGTGAGCCACGGGCAGGAAACCCACCCATCACCCAGCACAAGGGTATGGGACCTCAGTGTCCATTAGGAGAAATAAAACACTTTTCTGAGCAATCCTTTTCTAAGGGCACATTTGCCTAATAAATAATTCACTTTTCTGACATGCTTGTTTGCTTATTGTCATACAGCAACCATGGCTTTAGTGCTTCGTTTTAGTCATGGGCTTTACAGGCGTTCTTGCCATTTCAGCTGTTCATACTGTTTTTGTTAATTGCTGTTTTATGAAGATCAGAGGTTGAAAAGACACTGATATCACATAATGTCCACACCCAACGTCAGCAGAATAGGGCTGCCAAGAGAGAACCAGCTGGATGTGGAGGCCATGGTCACTGTATGGACATATTTATGAAGTTACATACAGAAAAATGAAAGGTTTTTCTCTGAGAAGAGTGTGTTCTAATCCAAGAAGATGCCATCACTGAAAAGTCAAGCCAGGCCTTTCTGGTTTCCCAGGGAGTATCTGGGTTTGTAAAATTCTACTCACATGAAAAACATAATCCTTGCTCTTGAAGAAGTAACAAGGATAAATAGCCAGGTGTCCTCTGACATTTCTCTTCCTCCAGCTTCAGAGGGCAATACCTTGCCTTGAACATCGATTCTTCTGGGAGCTTTGAAGGAAGACAATGTCCTACGCTGATTACCCAATGAAGAACAAACTGTTGTTGTACTCTGAATGATCTTTGAGTGGCTTAGGGATTTTTTTCTGTTGCTGACTATTGGTCCTCCTAATGCTGTGCTGCAGGTCCAGCCTAAAGTCTTTCCAGCATGCTTTTCCTTGACTCATCTTCCCTTTAGCTCCTTTAACCATGGACATGATTTCTGATAACACACAGTGGTATTCCTTTCTTGTTGACCTTAATTTCCCTTTCCTTCTAGCACAGCTGTGTGAAAATGTTTCTGACCCAAAGACCACATTTTGAACTCCTGTTGCTGTCGTCACTATAAGGTAGACAGAAACCAAGCAAGAGAAAGTACTGTGGACACAATCAGCAGCTGCCTTCTTTGTTTCACCTATGCTTTTTGCAGTGCTTTGTATTGTCCTTCAAGTGCAGAACATTGCATTGTGCTTTTGCCAGGTATTCAGAGGCTGAAATAATGGTAGAAAGGGATTCACATCAAGAAAAAGGCTGTATGAAAAAGGCGAGTGATACATAGCTGACAAGTGAATCATATTTCCTGGCTGCAGTCACCTGACTCTCAGGGCTACAGAAAATGATTTTCTGACATACAGCCAGGTCTGTGTCCACCTTCTCCAGTAACTCCTGTTTCACAATGGACACCAGCACTTCATCGACTCCGGGGAAGACAGTATTTGCCTTGGGTTTCAGAGATTTTATATGCTAACCTGATGTAATGATTTCCTCTGTGAATTTTGGCACACATGTGAATGTTAATGAGATGCAAACTTTGCAAATATACACTTAAAAGATAATTTGATTGTAATCACCATAAGAGACATCTTGCATCAAGAACTTAGGGGAGATTTTCCTTATATAAAGAACATAAGAATGATTTTATGGTTGAGGAACTAGAGAAAGACTAAGACACAGATTTAGACTCCAGCTTTGCTGCAGACCTCCCATCCGACCTGGGCTGAGTCATTCACCCTCTTTCACTGCTTGTTGTTTAGAAATGTGCAGAATTAACACTTTTTTCTTTCTTTCTCACTCTCCTGTTTTGTCCTGATTTCTCAGATTAGAAAAACCTCGACTTTATAATTCTCTTATTGTGCATCTGTAAAGCTTGAACGTGACTGGACACTGAGGTGCAGCTGTATTACTCATAATTACTTTGTCACTCTTATGCTTCACTTGACAAGGAAGTCAGTGCTGCAGAATGCCCAGTTATACACTGGTTTAATTTAGTTTATTTATAGCTGTTCAACAGGCCTGGAATAGTGGGAGTCAGCAGCAGCATGTAAGAAAAAAGAGATCTTTTTCTGAGGGTGTCAGCCCATCCTGTCTGCTGCAAGAAAACGGTCTTAGCTTCAAGGAGAAGTCATGCTTGACCAACTTGACAAACTTCTATGATGAAATGTGTGGCTTGCTAGAAGGGGGCACGGAGCAGTGGATATTGCCTACCTAGACTTTAGTAAGGTTTTTGACACTGTCTCCCATAAGTATGGGCTGGATGAGCAGACAGTGAGGTGGATTGAAAACTGGTTGAATGGCTGGACCCAGAGGGTGGTGATCAGTGGGACAAAATCTAGTTGGAGGCCAGTAACTAGTGGTGTAACCCAGAGGTCAATAGCGGGGCCTATCCTGCTTAACATCTTCATTAATGGTCTGGATGATGGGGCAGAGTGTACCCTCAGCAAGTTTGCAGATGACACGAAACTGGGAGGAGTGGCTGATACACCAGATGATTGTGCTGCCATCCAGAAGGACCTCAACAGGCTGGAGAAACGGGCCAACAGGAACCTCATGAAGTTCAACAAGTGCAAAGTCCTGCACCTGGGAAGGAATAATGCCAAGAACCAATATATGCTGAGGGCCAGCCAGCTGGAAAGCAGCTTGACAGAAAAGAACCTGGGGAGTCCTGGTGGACACCAACTTGAACATGAGCCAGCAATGTGTCCTTGCAGCAAAGAAGGCTAATGGTATCCTAGGCTGCATTAGGCAGAGCACTGCCAGCAGGTCAGGGGAAGTGATCCTTCCCCTCTACTCACCACTGGTGAGGCCACACCTGGAGTGCTGTGTCCAGTGCTGGGCTCCTAGGTACAAGAGAGACATGGAGCTACTAGAGAGAGCCCAACAAAGGGCCATGACGATGATGAAGGGACTGGAGCATCTCTTCTATGAGGAAAGGCTGAGAGAGCTGGGACTGTTCATTCTGCAGAAGAGAAGGCTCAGGGGGATTTTATCAACATATATAAATACCTGAAGGGAAGGTGCAAAGGGGATGGAGCCAGAGTCTTTCCAGTGGTGCCCAGGGACAGGATAAGAGGCAATGGGCACAAACTGAAATGCAGGAGGTTCCCTCAGAAAACACTTTTTTACTATGAGGGTGACCAAGAACTGGCACAGGTTGCCCAGAGAGGTTATGAGCTCTCCATCACTGGAGATATTCAAAAGTCATCTGGGCAAGATTTTGGGCAACCAGCTCTAGGTGGTCCTGCTTGAGGAGGGGGGTTACACCATGTGACCTCTGGAGGTCCCTTCCAACCTCAGCTCTTCTGTCACTCTGTGAAAGACTACAAGACAGAGCAAACTCTTGCAATGTTTATATCATCTGTCAGCAAAGATCCTGTAACAACAAAGCCAGACAATGTAGGCAGAGCTTTCCTTCAAAAACTAAAAATATGGTCACATGATAAGAAAGGGCCTGTGCAGGAATGGTGACATGCTCTTATTCATGAGCCTGCAGTTCTGGAAATGGAAGAAACTCTTACACTCTGTCACTGCAGTGTTCCCCATAAGACATTCTGGCATAGTATACCTCTTCCAAATTTACATTTCCCAGTTCATATACTTTCTAAAACATTTCTTACAAAACTATTTTACAACCCAAGTCATGAAGATTTTTGCCACTTTTTGTCTAAATCAATGCATTTCAAACCTGTGAAACAAATAATGTCCTGTTGCTGAGGTTCCAATGATACACAGGGCCATGGGGAGACAGCCAGTCTCCAAGACATCAGTGACATATAGCTTTATAGTAATGTTCAGTTAAAATGTGATGATTAGGGAGCAGGGTGACGAGATGAGTAGTGCAGCTTCCTGCTCCAGAAAGCTGAGGAATCAGGGCTGTTGTGCAGTGTGGAGGGGAGGCATGACAGTCTGGTTTGGGGTGGCAGAAGGCAGTGTAAATCATGGCAATTCCTTTGTGCTTCCAACCAGGACTTCCAAGTGGTTTAAAAGGCCACTCAGAGAGGTTGTCCCCCCAGTTTTATCAATCAAGTTTACCTGGCTGCTGGCAACTTAAGTCAGTGCTTCCCACTGATATTCTCACTAACCCCTGCCAGGAGTTACTGCCCTTTCCTAGTCCTGTGAATTAAACTAGATAAGAAATGAATTAAATGAGTCATATAAGGCAGAACAGATTCAACAAGTCAGCTGTAGGATCTGGAGCAACAGGGGTGGCTGGGCAGATTGGCCCCCACATTGGTGGCAGTGTTGTAACAATTTCTGAGTGATGATATGGCACTGGAATGTCTCAACACATACTTTCCCTTCAGGTACAATACTTCTTGACAGTCTTGAACACTAGAAATATTTTGTGATATATGTAACTAGAAGATTGGATGGAGAGTTGAAGACGTGTCAAAATTGACAGTAGTATTTCCAGACTTTTCCTCCTACATTTTGGCATAAACCAAAGTCTATAGCTTAAGAAAATTATAATTAAATAACCACTAGGAATAATTTTAGAACAGAATTAGAGTTGAACTTTTTATATTTACATTTTTAATAACACAACTTGAATTCACTATTTAAAATTTTGCAAGTCTTTTTAGCATAATAACCAAGTTTAGTTTTCACTTGAGCTCAGAGATGGAGGTGGATACTGATTGCACATCTCCTTTTCAGGGGATGAATCCTCATGCCCTGAAAAGACACTTGTTCTAACCGAAACCAGCTGGAAATACTTGCACTTATTTTAACTTCAGTTTTTCCTAGTTGTCTAAAAAGATCACACTGTACTTGCTTAAACAAAGCATTTAAAAATGCAGTTGTCATCCATTCTATTCCTCCTGTAGCTGAACACTTTGTTGTTTTATAATAAATGGTGACATTAGTTCATATCATGTGATTAAAAAGGATTCATCACACATTAGAGCCCATAATCGCAGCCTATAGTCTCATTTTAACATTTCTCACTGGCATATCCTACTTGACCCTGCTTACTGCAGCACTTCTATTATGCTGTCTAAAAGGACAAGAGGACTGAACAGAAACAAAAATGCAGGGGTGAACATTGCTTTCACACTCACAGCTATGTGTTCAGTGCTGTTATAGCTCTAGATGAATAGAAGAAATCTGGAGTCTGGCCAACACCGCTCGATAGAAATCTCCATCTTCCAAAAAAAATGTCCTGATGTGTTTAAAATAAACTGAACAACTAAACCAGTGAGCAAGAACCTTCTTTCACAGAAATATAGGACACCACTCAAGACAACCTGATTTAATATGGTATCAGCTTCATACTTTATGCACTATCACTGTTTAGTGGTGTTTATTTTCTTTCTTGGCACGCTGGTAATATATGATGAGGATGAATGTCAAAAGGTTGAAGGCTACTGATTAGATCTTTCTGTCTAGGTTTGTACTAGGTAATGCAGCATTGACATATTCCTTAGGGAAGAAAACAAGCTATAATAGAGCAAAAGCGCACCTTCATGGTTCAACTTTGTTACACGCCGTTTGCTGATAACATAATGAAAATAGTTTTCATGTCTCTATGGAGTGACACAAACAGCCAAAACAGCTCTTTCTTCTTTTAGCTCTTCCTTTTTTCCTCTCTTTCTTTCAAGAGAGCTGCATATCAAAACAATGTGAAAATAAAAGGTAGCGAGGTGCTGTCTGACGCTGAGCAAAACAAGTTTTGCTAGAGCTGAGCTGCTGGCAGGTTTGTGCCACGGGCTCTTGGGGCTGGTGGAGGGGCAGGGAGGCTGCCGCTGGTGTCGGACTTTTGGGGGACGGTAGGAGGGCAGACAGCCCTGCTGTGGGCCAGGGAAGGAGGGCTTCGCATCAAGCCCGCAGGGCTCTGGCACTCCACATGCTGGTGCCACAGGCTGTTTCTCTTGTGTTTTGCCCCAAGACCTTTCAGGTGGAAATACAGTGAGGAAGTCCAAGCTCAAAAGAAAGTCCAGCTTGAGGTTTACCCTGGACATTTGTGTTTCTCTGCTATTTACACTTACTTATCATTATTCATCATTACTCATTTAACTCCTAACCAGTCTTAATGTTTGCACCCATCAATTTTCTTCACTGTTGCCCTCTTTTACTCACTAAAAAAAGCCTATCTAGAAACCTGCATTGCCCTTTTTACATTGCCATAGTTTTTGGTTGTTTTTCCCCTTGTGGCCTGTCTCATGGGGTCACCTGCTGACAAAATTGAAGGAGCAGATAGTGAGTATGAGCACCGGGCGCCTGATGTCCACACTGTCTCGTTACAGGCTCTGCCACCCACCTCTCCCCCCTCGAGACAGGGCTGGCTCCAAGCACTGTGGGCACATCTTCCTGGTGCCTCAGGACTGGCGATTTGGTCTGGACTTTCTTTTATTTAGCAGTTTTAGGATAGACTTAGAGAGTAACAGGTCCGAATGAAAGCTGTTGGGCGGGTGCATAGTGTGGTTGGGGTCAGGCAGAAAATGTCCCTCTGTCCTTGTAACCCTGCTCCTGGGCCCCAAGCATGGCCACCTGCACGTTTCCAAGCTACAGCTCTGGCCGAGCCAATTTAACTCATCTTCTGAACCAAATCTTCTCCAGCTTTGCTGAAATCCAGGTGCACAATGATGGCTGGAGTCTGCCTAATGGCAGATCCCCTTCCTGAGGAAAAAGATCCCAATCGATCTGAATCACACCACCTCAGTTTCTCCATTTTAAAATCCTACTCCATAGTGCTTATTGCTCCTCTCTCAATTGCTCACATTTTCTTCTGAGACAAAGAGACAGTCTGTTCCAGTGGCCTCTTTTTTGCTTGGCAAAATCAAGCTAGACTCAGGCTTTCCCCAAATCTCTCACAGCCCTCAGGAAATTATGTGTACAAACTCCTGTGCACAGAAAAAACACAAGATATCCCACAGTCCAAAGCATTTCACATCTCCACTGGGGGACTTTGCTCAGATTTTCAAAATTAAACAAAAACTTCCCTGCTCATTTTGCAGAGGCTGGTTATCCTGGCTGGGCCTTTTTTCAGAGTTTAACATATTTTTCATTGATTCTTCTAAAGTCCAGGCTTCAGGGTTGCCTTACAGTGGATCTCTTTTATTCTTCCAGTGTGGCTGATGATATCCTGCCCTTTCCATAGCTTTCGTGGTCCTGTTGCACCTCTGCTCTCCTCCTACCTGGGTCCAACCCCATGGGCATCAGTTGGCTGCCATCCTCTTTTGCTTGCACTTACGCTGCAGAGCTCTGACATGTGAATAGGGTCCGGTGTCAGAATCGGTGTGACCATTCCCACGGCTGTCGGAGGCTCCCCCCCCACGGGAAAGGAGCCCTTTCTCATCTCCTGCCCACCAAAACCAGACCCTTTTGCTGGCTACCACAGAGATCTTCCATTTCTTCCAAAATCTATTGCCCACTGGTGTTATTTGGCCATTGAATCAGCATTTACTCGGCAAAAGTAAGAGTTAAATAGTTAAATAATTATTTCAAGCAGTATCTAAGTACTTATGGGGCAGTAGTTACTGTAGCATCCAACCTCATCCAACCTCCTCATACCCTGTAGCCCCCAGGCAAGGAAGGGAAATTTCATTAATTTGTTTTCCAGCTATGGATTTGCCCACAGCCATACAGAAATGCTGTGGTGCAGCCACCTCAGGACACCCAAGTTCATGTGGGCTATGAAATTACCCAGGTGTGATATGGCTATTAACACAGAAATATTCCTCTAACACCCCTCCATGATAGCTTCTTAATTTTGACAGGTCAGGATGTTGCATGTTTACATCTATTACATCTAGAAAAATAAGTAGATGAGATAAAAGAAATGGAGACCCTGAGAGTTATTTGGGTCATTTAAGCACATTTGGGATGGGATTTAAATCATCTAAATTTAGATGGGACTAAATCTGGGTTCCCTTAGAGTCCACGGTGAGAGACAGGCACTTCTGCAGTGTGATTCATCTGATTTGCTTCAGACATCCGCACTGGGATTCATACAACAGAGAGCTGTGCCCCAAAACTGCCTGTTCTCTTACTGAATTTGGAGGGAGCCGAGGGGGTGAGCTGTGATAGAGATCCTGGCATCATGGAGGGGACTTCTCACTCACAGCTCTTAACTGCTGCTCTGTTAACAGAGGTGGCTATTGATGTGCTGGTGATTTAAAACACTGAGTGATGCTCAACCTCTCCCACTCCAAAAGTCACCACAGTGTTGTGTTCTGGTATAAAAAGCTGCAATGATTTTTCTGTATATCTTCAAGTCATAAAAGGTATCCGTTATCCAAGTATCTGCCATCTGAGCCCACAGGAAGCCTGGAGCAGGTGAGGCTGGACCCACAGCGTGGCTGCCAGCAGGCAGAAGAGCACCAGCTTTTAGAGTAATTTCTTCCTTTCATTCCTTTGGAATGATTTTCTCTAGTTTTGTTCCTTCAGTTTTTGATGCTATGATTGCCAGTGCCATGAGTGCTAGGTAGACGCCCCCAGTCCTGCCTCCAACCAGAGACCCCGCTCCCTCCCCAGCTTCCCCCACATCCTTTTTCCCCAGTCAGTGGTTTGGGTGGCCCCCAACCACATCGTTCCTTGCTGCCGCTGCTGTGGTTTGCCAGGGCTCTCATCTTCAGTTTGGAGTTAGAGACTCCTTCATAACCTCTTCCCCTACCCTTTTGCTTGAAAGACCCCATTCCTCAGTTGTTTTGGGTGTCTGTGGGGCTCGAGCAGAGACTATTGAAGGCCACAAACACCGCACAGCTCCAAGAGTGATCCCAACAGCATGCACCTCCTTTTTATTGTGATAAAGCTCCTCTTTCCTGATGAAAAACATTCCCAGCCAAGACATGCTCTCCATAAAACATAGAAGGAAACATGGCTAAGGCTTCCTCTGGCCTGCAGATGTTACCTGTTCTGGGACCCAGGATTGTGGGCACGACCAGTTTAGGCCAGCGATTTCTCTTTGCAAAAGTACAATCGCTTTGTGTGCAAGGGAGGATGTGGTGATGCTGTGTATGGGTCATCCCAACTCACCTCTGAACCCCAAACTGCTACAAACAAAAACTGCAATCACCATCCAAACCTGTCCACAGCGTGGTGCTCCCGTATATGCTCCTGTGTGCATGTTGCTCCCATATACGTGGTGCGTGGTCCTCAGCATGGTGCTCCTGTGTACATGGTGCATGGTCCTTAGCATGGTGCTCGTGTATACATGATGCATGGTGCATGGTCCTCAGCGTGGTGGTGCTCCTATGTCTCTGCATGTGAAGAGAGCTCGGCTCCTGTGTGGCTGCTCATGAAGGAGGTGTCAGGAAACTTGCAGTAACTTTCACACGAGGTGGCAGAGCACTCCCATTAGGCTGGCAACCTTTCCTGTCTCAGACCCAGCTGCCTCTCCCAGGCCACCAGGACTTGGTGCTGTCTCCCAATGCCTCTCCCACCATGCTGAGAGAGTCAGCTGTCAAATCATCGCTGCCCGGGTCAGTCCTCCTCCAGGACAGGTATCCACACGCCCCATGGCTGGGGGTGACTGTGGGTCTCCTGCAGTGCTCTGCTGCTTTGCTTCATTTCTCTCTGGTCTGTCAAATAGGAAAGAAAAACATGCAGTGTAAAATTCCCCCTCCCCCTCCCGACTGCTTTTTAATCGTATATTTTTGTTTGAATTTGCCTGGTTAACATTGGCTCTGTCTTGTCCTGCTTTATTGTAGAACATCTGTATACCTGGAAAACAGCAGCACTGACACAGAAGTTCGGGAAAAGAAGACAGTTGAAATTAGATTACTGTTTTCCCCCTCATTCTTAAATAAAATTGATTTTTTTGAAATCTTTTGCTTGTTAACAGTACTGTGTAATTAATGTATCTCATTTCACTTTAATATGAAACTCTCTGAGACCTGCATTGTTCATGTTCCTGGGTTTTCACAGAGTTAACAAAAATGTGGTTACATCGAGCTTTCATTGTATGTGGCGTCAGTTATGCGCTGCGGGCTTTGTTAGGGACTAGCTTCGTGCACACCCACGTGACCGTCTCAGACACCTCACACAATGGCATAAAAAGGCTCTCGTCTTGTCAGCAACACCAAATTTGGCGAAAAAAGAAAGAAAAAGATTTCAAACAATTGTCTTCTGTTGCAAGAGCATTTATTTTAGTAGATAGCTCTGATGTCAATGTGAGTAACTCTGGCTCAATGTCCAGATGGAGATTGGTGACGAGTGGTGTCCCGCAGGGGTCCGTATTGGGACCGGTACTGTTTAATATCTTCATCAATGACATAGACAGTGGGTTTGAGTGCACCCTCAGCAAGTTTGCAGATGACACCAAGCTGAGTGGTACGGTTGACATGCCAGAGGGACGGGATACCATCCAGAGGGACCTGGACAAGCTGGAGAAGTGGGCCTGTGTGAACCTCATGAGGTTTAACAAGGCCAAGGGCAAGGTCCTGCACTTAGTCTGGTCGGGGCAACCCCCGGTATCAATACAGGCTGGGGGATGAAGGGATTGAGAGCAGCCCTGCCGAGAAGGACTTGGGGGTACTGGTGGATGAAAAGCTGCACATGAGCCAGCAATGTGCGCTCGCAACCCAGAAGGCCAGTCATATCCTGGGCTGCATCAAAAGGAGCGTGGCCAGCAGGTCGAGGGAGGGGATTCTGCCCCTCTACTCTGCTCTGGTGAGACCCCACCTGGAGTACTGTGTCCAGCTCTGGAGCCCTCAGCATAAGAAAGACACGGACCTGTTGGAGCGGGTCCAGAGGCGGGTCACAAAAATGATCAGGGGGATGGAAGACCTCTGCTATGAAGAAAGGCTGAGAGAATTGGGGCTGTTCAGCCTAGAGAAGAGAAGGCTTTGGGGAGACCTTCTTGGAGCCTCTCAGTACTTAAAGGGGGCTTATAAAAAAGATGGTGGCAAACTTTTTAGCAGGGCCTGTTGTGACAGGACAAGGGGGAATGGCTTTAAACTAAAGGGGGTTAGATTCAGACTAGATAGAAGGAAGAAATTTTTTACGCTGAGGGTGGTGAAACACTGGCACAGGTTGCCCAGAGAGGTGGTGGATGCCCCATCCCCTGAGAACATTCCAGGTCAGGTTTGACGGGGCTCTGAGCAACCTGCTCTGGTTGAAGATGTCCCTGCCCATGGCAGGGGGGGTTGGACTAGATGACCTTTAAAGGTCCCTTCCAACCCAAACTATTCTGTGACTCTATGATTCTATGTATCATTTGTCTTTTAATGCAATTAATACAATATTAATTTAGGTACTGACAGCATCACATATTACTTAAGGAACTGATTTTGATCAGACCTAAATTCCTACTTCAGAATAAATTTATCACCGATTGCCATGGATTGAATTCTGAAATTTTCCCAATCCGCTCTTGATCATGCTTTTTTGCCTCACTGAGAAACGCGTAATGGCTGCACTGCAATCTGCCTTCCCTCATATATCACAAGCTATTTTGCCTGGCACTGCCAGTGAGATTCCTGTTTAGCCAGAATATCTTTTACAACACTTAGAAGACTGAACAGCTGAAAATTATGTTGAAAATGAGTACAAATTATGAAGTAGCATTATATATAAGGTACTTGCCTACTGACACATATTGTTTCTTCTGTGCAGATGACTGTTGAACTTCTTCTGACCCAAGACATATGGAAGTCAAATCTGGCAGAGACTACAGCAATGTACAGTAAACGGAGTTAATGTTCCCATTTACAGAAAAAATCTAACTTATTTAAGTCTTACTGTAACTGGGAAACATAATCACTGTAATATGTCCATTGAGCTACATGCAAAGCTCACAGAAGCTAATGTCACTGCTTTCCTTTCCTGCAGCTACCACTGGATCAGGACCTCCCGGTGGCAGGTGGTATAGATGCTATGAGATGTGCTTCTTACAGAGGTTAAAATACATGTGCATTTTTGTATTAAAGAAATACTCTTTGATACTGGGGAAAAATATAGTTATTATGCAAAATGCTTAGTACTAAAACATTTTCTGTTAAAAGAAAAAAGTTATTTGTCTCAGGTGTGTTATATGTGCTTAGACATCACTAGTGAACATGATCCCAGTGGGAGAAACTGCTAGTATGGCAATTTCCCATTGTGCCTTTCGCTGGGTTCGTGTGTACAGTCACCTCAAGGTTCTCTTCTAACCAGGAAATGAGAAGTATCATGGCAGGAACAGACTTCTATTTCCTCTGGCTTGGAAATAATTCCTAGCTTGCCAAAGAAGCAAAGGCAATCTGAGGAATTTGCACTGCAGTTCGAGTAAAAGCTCCCTGCTTCTCCCTTGTGAAACGTTTTCTTTTGCCAGGTTTCCAGTGCTTGTATCATGCATTTGGTGACCAGCAGAAGGGAGGGACCTGTTTTATATTCCCAGCGTTCATGGGTCTTAATATCAGGGCCAAAGGAGGGTTGTCTCTTGCAATATTCCCACTAGCAGAGGTGAGGATTAGCCCTTACAGACCCACAGTGATAAAGCTGGGAGGTGGGTGGGTGTACAGGAGATAGAGAGTTTGGCGCCCAGGAGAAGCTGTTTGGTGGGGCCTGTGCTCATAGCAACATGCTGCAAGTAACATGGCAACTCCCAAAACCACTGACTTGGTGCAGAAAGGCTTGTGGTTTGATGGGTGGGTTTGGTGGGTTGGTCTGGGCAGGTTTAGAAGAATTTCATATGCCTGGAAGAACATGTGCAAAGAAACCAGAGCAGCCCTGCAAACTGCCAGGCAGTCGTGAAAGGGAGACTATTTGGCAAAACAGTCTTGGCTAGCAACCGCTTCATAGACCCCTTTCCTCCATGAGCTCAGGGCGAAGTCTTGGAGTTGAGAAAACATGCTCAGATCCCTGCTCTGTGGCAGCGACCTTGGCCTGGAAAAGGTGCTGAGGTTTTCTGTTCTACCTCCTTTCCACTTTGGCCACCCAGGGTTATGCCATGCAGTAAAGTTGGTGGCAAAAATCCCTGATGCACCAGTCAGCAACTGGTCTAGTCCTAAAGGGCACATCCACGTGTACCCAGCCAGTCAATCTGCTTTCAGGTGACATGGGTCTGCTGCAAGGATGGACCTTCTCCAGCAGATTGGGCTTCGCCCAAAATCTGCCAAAGCTGTAATGTTTTGGCATAGAACAGGCAAAGAGTCTCTAGGCCAGATAGAGAAAGCGTAAAATGAGCATAACTGGGGGTCAAAGCACTAACGTAAAGGAGGGGAAACCTGTACTTTCTTCCCTATCGTGACCACCACTTATGTGTTGTATTCAGTAATGGTTTCACATACAAATTCCATAAGCCTTGTTATGGAATTCCATCAGTTACAACATCAGTTGTGTAACAATTTTAAAAAATTTAGGTATTTCTTTGGTTTGGTGGCTATTGGGTTTACACCACTGAAAAGTCATGTAGATGCCTTCTCACGGAGGCTATTTCTGGCCAGCACAGTTCCAGGCAGTGATGTGCATGCAGAGGCTTAAATTAGCATGGAAATAACTCTAATATGAGATTCCTCACTTGATGAAGGATGCACTTGTACTTCCCTCTGAGCTTCATGCATCAAACATCAAGTAGCTGATGTAGAATTTCTTTTTTTTTTTTTTCTGTGAGGTTGCAAATTATCTGCAGGGAAAAGAGTTTCTCTTTCAAAATCAGCATTCCTTAGCCAGGCTTTCTCCCATTCACATATGAGACAGCTCAATTTGGGATGAGCCTAAAGGGGTGCCTTCTAAAAACATCATAAACATGATTATTTTTTAACCAATGCCACATATCAGCTAAAGAAATCTGCTACCTTTTATTCCTGCTAGAGGTATAGTTTAAGTCAAATTGCTGCAAGACAGCAGCACCTCAGGTGTTTCTATTGAAGAGGAGGAGGTGGGAAGTTTGGGTGGCCTGGAAGGCAGCAGAACATCTCCAGAAGCGTGCGGGGGCAAAATAGCAATCACAACTATGTTCAACAAGCTTTGACCCTTGAGGCAGACAAAACAGCCCAAGTTCTCCAACTGAAAGACCTGCTGTGTGCTGGCCAGAAAAATGCTAAAAGCTGTAGCTGTTTCAGATGTGGCCTCCTGTCACATATTCCTTGCTCTGACCACAGAAGTTTCCTTCTGAGGAAATCAATCTTAGCGAGACTCTGATAGCAAATGCACATGCATGTGCATCTGCCATTGGGTGAGACATGCCCTCACAATGATATTTATCACCTGGTACATCCGTAGGAAATCAGCTTTCACTCAGGGTCTCTGTATGACCAAACCCAGTTGCTTATGGGCTGAAAACGATTCATGAAAAGATTAGTTTCCTGTGCTTGATCTCCCTTCTTGTACCAAAGAAAGGTTTTTCTCAGAAGTTGAAATAATTGTGCTGATGACAACATTGCCTTTTCTTGAATTTGACCCAATTAGTCTGGTACCTTGCTGGCATCCTGAGATAGGCCCTCCCTTTTGACCCTGGCAATGTTTGTATTGCTTTTCTTAACCACAGACAGAGAAACAGAACTTTTATAGAGTCCAAACCGTGACTTGTTATAGTCATGATCTCAATTTGCAGAGCCAGTAAAGCTGTTTCGAAGGCCTTTGCTACTGTGTTAGTTACCTTCCTGAAACAAGCTTGGATCTATTGATTCCTCCAGCAACAGTTCAGCAAAGTGATTATCATGAACTAGAAACAATGGGCTATAAATGCTCATCTTCAAAATCTTTTCAAAGAAAAAACAGCCCAAGCCCTTAAAGGATTCCTAGCACTCTCCTTTGTACCTGCATTTTCTGTAGGAAAATGCATAGTTTGGGAAGTTGAATGCTAATTTCCGCCATAAGTTGAGAATCATATAAAAATAAGTTGTAGCAGAGCTTCCAGCGCTGCATTCAAACAAGACAGCTTATGTTAAATTCCCTATCCCTCACATGCACTCCTAGGGTCTGCGAGGAACACCATGGCTGGTGGAGCTGGCAGGCTTCTGTTGGAGATGCAAAGACCAGAACAGGTGTTCTCAGGCATGGCTGGTGCGTGTGGCTACCCACTGCAGGAGACATTCATAAAAACATTTTGCTTTTATTATTTTGCTCTTTTAACATCAGGATGCAACTCTAATGTGCATCATGATGCGAGTGACAAATCACAGCAGGCTCTGGACTGATATACCTCCAGGATCTGCTGTCACAGAACATCAAAACCCTGCCAGGACCAATATGCCCCAGGACTGCAAAGTTAAGGCAGATCACCTTCTGCAATCGATACATATAGGAAAACAACACACCTACGCGATAGCTTGCTGTCTTCAGCTCGCAACCTGAATGATCCATTAACATCTAGGGCATCTTGACATGAATCTGGACTAGTGCCCAAATGCACCCCTGGGGATTTTGGAAGGTCTCACACTACTCACTCTTCCAGCCCTGCGGGCTCATGCAACTCCCACCACAAGCCCTGCAAGATCTGTGATGAGGCGAGTCTCCTGGTGGTTGCTTCCACCACAGGAACTCTGCAGGCAGGGCACAGTGGTCACCCTGTGGCACCGGGGTGGAGCTGCCACTGCTTCACTCCTTGTGAGTGGGGACCTTTTCCAGCAGGACATGGGAATTACTCCATTAGTAAGAAGGAACTAACAAACAGGAGCAGCCAAACACAAGAGCGGCCTGGAGAGGCGTTTCCCAGGACAGGCACCTCCAGCTGCCAGCAGCACAGTGCCTCACCTCCCAGCCTCCTCCACCAGACCAAATGCAGCCCCCGTCAATGCACCTCTAGCCCATGGTGGCAGTGAGGATGTCACTGGTACTGAGAAATCTTTTTCCTCCTGGTAACGATCATCTCAGAAGAAGACAGCAGCACAAGACAGCTCCCCCTTGACTCAGGAACCTCCTCCCCTGTGTTGGGAATGGCTGTGCTTTTGGGAAGGCAGAACACAAAACAACTTGTAGATGGTCTTCATGCTCTGAAGCCTTTCTGCTTGCCTGTTTGCCCTTGCACTGCAGAAATCTGTCCCAGGGTGCTGCTGGAGGAGCAGAAGGAGCTGGCATACTTGCTTAAAAATACAGCGGACAGGTTTCACTTTCTTGCATTTAAAGAAAAAAAAAAAATCCATACATTGTTTCTGTGATTGCTCTCCTGACACAGAAACACATCCACCCTCACCTAGAAGACAGCACTGCTCCCCCCTGAAATCACATCTCAGTGGGTTTCTGCAGAGTAACAAAACACACCATGAAGGGGGCATTTCTCTTTTCTTGTTAATTTTGAATTCTTTTGCTTGACAGTTCATAGGAACATCCCTTGTTATTCACTTCCTTTCTACTGAGCTTAAATAGTCCAAATGGTTCAGTCTTTCTCCCAGAAAATCCTTTTCACATCTTTGCTAGGCTCTGATCCTTAGAAAGTTGAATAATTGCAGCACAAAGACTGCTCCCTTGTTAAACTGACTGCAGAGCTACCAAGGAATTTTATAGGATTCTCTCTTATTCTGGCAATGTACTGAAACTTAACTCATCTAAGCTATTGCCCATGGTTCTGGGGATGTAGTTGATGTAAGGAGTTACTTGCTGCTCTGAACCTCCTCCTCTCTTCCTTTGTGGGGTTCTCCAGTTGAAGCTGGAGGAGAAATCACATTATTTCATGATGAGACACCAATGACAGACAAGAATGTCCTCCCTCGGGGGTGAGCACACTTTTTTTTTTAAACATGTGAAAATACACGTTTGACATCGCCTCTGGGGATGAGGTGGGATTTTGTTATAAGAAATACTTTTTGCCTGAGGGTGAGCAGACATAACTGCTTCAGTGTTAGTGGTTATCTCTCTGGATGAATAGGCATACATATATAAATACATAGTGCAATCTATAGATACTTCTTTGAAGTATATCACTTCAAGTACAGCTGTTCAAGATACAAGAACATGTATATGAATAAGCCTGTACATTGCGAAAGACGGCTGGGCTCCTATCCTCCAACCAACCTGAACTGAATGGACACACTGGTAGAGAATTGAAGTTATTTCCTTTCCAGTTCCCTCAGCTGACATTAAGCCCATCAAAGACTGCTCTCTCCTTCCGTTGTCTTTCAAAAACTTGTCTTTTTTTATTTATTATTTTTTAAAGCTTTCACCTTTAATCCCGATAAGGTCACTGATACAGCCAGAACTCATCAGAGGAAAAAAAAAATAAAAGCTTTATTTCTGAAGTTAATGGAAATCAGACTGTAAATCTTTTGGTATTTATTCTTTTGATTACCACCATACAGTTGTTACATACTAATGTGGATGTCATGTCTGGGGCTAGAGAAAAGACAAATAGAAAATGTTTTTAGATGTAATGGGGAGGGGAGACTTTGGGGATTTTTTTTTTTCCCCAGAGGTACTGAGGCTGACGATTTTGCAATGATGGTGGGCCCCTTCCTTTGCCTTAGTGACACAGCTTTATCCTGAGCTGAAAAGTTTCCTCTTCACTTCCAAGTAGGGTATTTATGCAAATACTACACTTATATTGCCTTGCATAATGCATGCTGAAAGCAGAAATCATCTTCATGACTGGAGGAAGCATACTGCTTACTCAGCAAACTTACTAAGAAATAAAATAATATATACACCGGTAAAGCACTTTTAGTGGTTTGGCACAAATGAAATGTCAGCAGTTTAAATTACACAGATGACAAGGATGTTCTTGTTCATTTCCCAGAAAGGACAAAAGGTTTCATGTTTTATGAACCAGAGTTTTAGTGTAAAAACAAAATAGAGGACTTACAAGTATCTAGGCTCATTGTACAGGACACAACCCACTAATGCTTTGAACACTTCCCTCCCCTGTGACTGTGAACCAGGAACAATTATTTAAATAAATAAATCAATAAATACATAAATAAAGGAAGAAGATGCTAATAAACCTAACTCTCCTTGTACTGGGGAGAAGACCCATCCTTGAAGAGTTCTTCTGAGAGAAACCAAAACAACCTGTTTGTGTTTGGGGAAAAAACAGCCACCAAAGCTTTTTTTTTTTTTTTTTTTTTAAAGTGTACAAACTCAAATCAGGAAACAGCCATAGCTCAAAGAAGGAGCTGGTTTAATGCTAGGCTTTGTTCTTTCCAGACCTCTCAAGTCCAAACTGCTGGCTCCCCTGCTCGGCACCAGTGGGCCTTGCTTTCCAAAGCTTTCACCCCCTGCACAGCTGGAAGCACCAGGCAACAGAGGGACATGTGTTTTCAGTATCTGCCCTTCTGTCAAACACTCACCATTTTGGGTAAAGGCAGGTAAAACCAGTACAATAAAGATTTAAACTTGGGGAACAATTCTAGGAAGCTTTCAGCACTCACATCAGGAAGGAAGATAGCTGCTTTGCTGCTGCCTTGACATTGCCCCCTGCCCCAAGGTGGGGGGGCAGCCAAGAAATGGCTCTCACCAAGTGCCACATGCCACTTCTCCTAGAAACACCACATCACGGAGAAAGCAAAACTTAGATCATGTTCAAGCCCTGTTCATACTCACATCCTTGGAGTTTGAAAAATTACTTGAACAAGAAATCAAAGTTGAGCTTGATCTTCTCATTTTCTCTATTTGCTTTTTGTGAACATCTAGAGAAATTGTTCTGCTCAGAAGTGTTTCCAGGACTGCCACCAGCACTGGTTTGCCTGGGTATAACCATGCTTCATGAGGGGAGCAACAACCTGGGCTGCTTTTTGCAGCTATGACAAACAAGAGGGTCACCCTGTTGCTCTTGCTCCTGCCCACAGCCAGCTCTCACATCCTTCTGCCAGCAACAGAGGAAACGACCAACAGTGTTCTTGAAGGATTTTTCCAAGGACTCAGCTATCTTCAGAGATTTTTCTCCTTGCATTTCACAAAAAAGAAAACAAAAAAAAAAGGATACTGGAGGTAGAAAAACATTTGATTAAACAATTAGTTGAAGCGCTGTGATGCCTTGCTGGTACCTGGGACACAATACAGTGATTTAACTGCATCCTTCCCTACTCAAATTATGCACATGCAAATGTGCCGTGACTGCTGTATCAGTGGCTTTACTCCATGAAGACAACTGCTTCTTGGGTGAGGAAATACAAATATTTCCCAGATATATGTATTTGGAAACACCAACATACTGACATCCTGAAAATACAACTAGCCAGACTAAGCACTTTTAAATATATACCTCATTTCCACGTCCACTGACAGCATACAGCAGTCACTGGGTGAAATTCTCCGAGCCAGGCTATGCGGGAAGTTGGAACAGGTGGCAGAAGCTCAGAAGGCATCATCAGAGTATGAATTAAACCCGCACTCCTAAACGCCGTTAACTGTTCAAAATGGATACAATCAATCTTTTCTGTCCCTTCTCCTTGTGTGTTTGCTCACTCTCCTTGCCCACCAATACCAGCTTGTCTAGTCACCATCACATATACACACACATATATACACACAGACATATGCCTGAAGCTTTTTACCATGCTAGTGTCTCACTCAAATCCTTTCTGGTACTTTGCCTGTGAGAACTGGGCTGGGGAGAGGGGAGGCTTTTGTAAAGATAACATTAAGGTGCAGTTATGCCTTATTAAGGGATAAGGAAGAGGTGGAACTACCATTTCAGCTCCCTTCCTGCCCAAGGCTTATTTCGCACCCAGTCATGAACATGGCTCATGTTGCAGTCATTTTCCATCAGAGATCAACAGCAAGAAACTCTGAAGCAACCCAACAGCAAAGGAAAGAGCACAAGAGATGCCCCTGAGTGTGGCACAGGTCCTGCCCTGCCTGCAGGCAGGAGAGGGGAAGCGCTGCCCGCCAGCAGCGAGCTGAGGCCCTGCCAAGGCAGAGCTGCTCGCCAGAGCCTGCCAGCTCCCACCGGAGTAGCACAATGAGCAGGCACTAATCCCCACATCATCTCTGTATGTCTGTGAGATGCCTTCTGTGCTCGTGGGTGTCCAAAGAGATAGCTAATTAGTGTTACAGACATTAACACCAGCCTAAGTTTTGAAGCACGTGTGCCATTACATGCTGGTTTCGAGCATCCATGCCGTGGCTCCTGTGCAGAGGCTTTCAGGTTTCAACATTTCAAATTAAAAAGCTGCTAGAGGAAATTCTGACTTGAGAAATCGGAAATTGCCACGCTTAACCAAGCCCTTGGGGACAGCGTGTCCAGCACTGTGGCCACATTCAGACTCCTCTCACAAACCCTACAGCTTCACTCTAACCCTAAACAAAGGGTAACTCAACCTTCAGTGCTTCCAAAGCATTGTTAGCATTTGCCATTACAACCCAGAGAGTCACATGAGGGTCTAACATCCTTTAAATCTTGATAACTTCTTGGCCTTAAAACACTTTGAATTTCAGTTTCATTGAGAGTCCCCACGCTCAGTGCAAGAGGAATCAAAAAGCTCCCACTCCACTTACTCTGCATCATACTCCATCTTACATGTAATGCATATCACATAATGCACGACATGAGTGTAACAAACTGAAAAGTGAATGTTTACAAAAATGGAAATTAAAATATTTAACTGCCCTTCCTAACAGTAACAGACAAAAATAGGTAAGTATAACAGAAAAAAACACTTCTATATAATAAAAAAGGTCAGTGAAAATGGAAATGGGGTGAGTGCCACTCATGCCTTTTCTCTTCCATTCCACACACCTCCTCCTTTTGGGCCTGCAAGGTTTACGGGCCACCTCTCCTGTTTTCCCACCTATTCACACAGCCTCTCACAGGCCAAAGTCCTAGATACTAAGAAAACAAATTTTGCTGCATTACAGAGTCACACTGTGAGCATTTTAAAGATAATTAATACTGTACACATTGAAATTACTCCACAACCACAATCTTTTGTTCAATAAAAATTAACTGTCATAATTTATGCTTAGTTCAGTAATTACAAAAAGCTGCATTTTCCTCAATGACTGCATACAATTATTCATAGAAAAAAAGATGACTAACAAAGCGAATTTCTTTTCTGAAAATTGCATGCATTTTTCACTATTTCTCACACTGAACTATATTTTGTATGTAATTTGCCTACTAGTGCCATCTAATTTCCTTAGGATCTTGAGGTTGCTACTTCACCTGTGAATTGTTCAAAACTAGATCTCAAACTGAGGAGGTGCAGAACACATGCTGGCGTGATTTGAGCAGTTAGGAAAATCCTGTCTAGACTGGACTGCATTGGCAGCACCATCTGCAGGGCTCCGTGCGGACAGAGCAGTGTAGTCCCCATGCTGCATTTCTCAGGTGAGCTGTGCCAGAGCTCACAGGGATGGCGTGAACAGCCAGGCTGCCACTTCACACCCTCTTAAGGTGGAAAGCGAGGGCAGGTTCCTGATACGTATCATTACTTGGAAGCTCTGTGCAGAACAGGGCATCATAGGTTTTCCTGCACAGCAACCTGCAGGTAGCTCAACGACACCAACCTGATTCTAGTCCAACCACTGACAGTTCTTACTAAGAAAATGTATTTGCCCTGAACTCCTCATTATTATAAAATTGCATGTCTTTATTTTTCAGAACTAAGGCCTTTTATTGCATTTTGCATCACCATTCAAATTTAGGAATAAAACGCATACATTGAGCCATGATGCATTCTTGACTGCAGTATCTCAGCAGTTTACAACATTCGAGCTAAACACACTAAACACTTGAAAAACACTATTGCTGATGATGGAATAGCTCCATCTTCTGGAATAAAAGTTATTTTCTTGACAACCATCTTTGTATTTCCAACATGGATCTATGTGTAAAAATGTCTATTTCAAAACCTAACTTGAGTATTTTTACTGATATGGAAAGTGAATCTTGGGTAGAAAATGGGAGGAATTTAGGATAATAACGTGATTTCTGATAAACTTCAGGGAGCATTCATTATTTTCTAATGACACTGAAAACACACGTCCATTGTACAGCATGCCATATTAAAAACTGACCTTATTATTTAAGAAATAGCTGTAATCTGATTTTGAGAACAAGAATTTAAACTCCGTTTAAGACAAAACACTCAACACACACACACACTTAACTTTAGTCCTGGATTTAGGGTACTTCAAGCTTCACGTTAAAAGTTTGTAGTTTTACAAAAGTGTGTGTTTGTAGTTGAACACTGTCCTAAACAGGGAGTGATTAAAGTCCCTGCTGAAATAACTTGAAGTCTGATCTATAGAGAAGGGGCTACAAGTGATCCTTACTGCTATTTATCAAAAAACTGAAATGTATGTTTAAATGAAGTATTTCAAGTTAAGCACATAATGCATTTTAGGCAGGTAAATGATTATTCCCATACGTAACATTTAACTTATGGTCAAGTCAGGTGTTCAACTGGAGAGGCCAAAACAAAACCATGATTACAATTTCTGATTTATCACTTTCATGTATCATGGGCACATTTTACGGCTGTTGCTTGAAGAAAACAAGCGTTAATGAATGAAGTTCTTACGCACTCACTCACAAAGGGAATAGAGCATTGAAGCTGTTAGCGATCTATTGACTGTTGCTGTGTAGCATTTCTTGATTTCACAGGAAGGATAGAACCACCAGAAAAAAAATGAAAAATGAAACATGTACATCTCCATCTACTTTTGAAATAGTGGTATATCTAAAGTTAATACATACTCACGGACACACAAGAATAGTAGAAATTTAAATAAACTTGCTTAACAAAACAAAGCAACCGAAGCTTTATTTCTCTATATAGAAAGAGGCGTCCCTATGTGCATTCTTTTAAGCTAAGGAAAATGAAAAAGCCATGCAGCCCTTGCAAGAAATAAATCCTAACGTGGTAATATATATATACATAGAAAGTTTCCCCTTTAGTAGATGATTCCTCTCAGCAGATGCTTGATGTCATTTAGGAGAGCCAAACTTATGACTACTTCATAGTAGAATATTCTACTACATTTTTTTTCAGTACAATAGGAAAACCATACTGCTCGCATCAGTTAAACAAGAGCAAGTAACAAAACTTAAGCAGCTAAACGTGTATCTGGAAATCAGACTCCTTATGCAAAGTAAACACAATGAAAGGATATAGAACAAATGAAAGGACTTTTCTTAAAAAAAATTATCTTTCAACTTTCTGCAACTTCACGTCTCATATGGCTTCTGAATGGAGGCATTAGTTAAAAGAATTTTCCCACCCATAGTCAAGTATTGACTGTATTTAAATACAGCAATGCAAGGAGAAACAAAAGTTAAAAATTTAGCATACCATATTACTTTATGTAATACAGCATTAAAATCCCTTTTGCTAAGGCTACAAAGGACAGATTTACAGTAGTATGAGGTACCAGCATTTATGGTTAGAAAAGTAAAGATGGAAAAGAATTATATAGCATTGTCATCAGACATTTCTTTTCTCTTTTTTTCTTTTGTTTTTTTTTTTTTTTTTTGAGGGGTTTTTGGTTTTGTTTTTTACAAAATACATGTCTTGATGACCACATGCTTTAAGCTTATAATCATTTATTTTTTTATATATATATATATTTTATTTGTACGGGCAATTGAGAGAGAGTCACAAATAAGGAAAGGACACTAAGGTTTTAATAAGGGCAACAAAAAATGTTTTCACCAGAATAGATTCACATTACAGTACACCAATATTGACAGCATTCTCTTTTGTCTATTTTTGGTACATAAGATGGAATCTCTCTACATAACCTTATAAGGCTTCAGTAACTAAAAAGTAAAAAACCTATTAGTTTACAATTTATTTAAAAATTCTGAAAGACACAGCAAGTTCTAAACTTTAGTAGTGCTACCCATACACAACCATCCGGTTTAAGAACCCATTTAAAAGAGCCTCCTTTCAAGGGAGCTTCCAACAGCAGAGTTGTGCAATATGGATGTCTCTTACTACAAGGGGAAAAAAAAAATTACACATTGCAAAATATGAATGAGAATGTGTCATGTAAAATGTTACAAACATACCTAATGAAATAAATAATAAAAAAAGAATCTGAAATGTGTTTGTTATGTATCCTAAAACCACTACGCAGAATAATGGAAACTTTCACTCACAGACTATTTACATGGTAATACCCAGGTGAGGGTACACACTGCTACAAAACTCATAAAACAAAGGGTAAACTTGAAATGTTTTCCATAGTAAAGGTCTAGCAGCATGACTATATCTAATGCTGTTTGTTTTCTTGACGGTTTTTGGAAGTTTGTTTTAATCTATGTCTTCATCCAGTTCATAATTGTCTTTATCATAAATATCTTTTACTAAAAGAACCCGTACGAGCATATTTTCCAAAGTGTTGCGGTCCAGTGAAGTGGCAGTGTACCAGATGGGACTCTCCGTGGAGACAGAGCACTCTGGTTGCAGGTAGAACATGTCTGTCCTATGATTCAGATTCTGTGGGCTACAAGGGGGGAAAAACAAGAGGGGTTAGCAAAACAGCCTCATAGGACAAAACAGTACGTTAGCACTTCAGACATCCTCTGTAAACTTTACTAACTTTACTTAGGCAAGTTACAAAAAGAAGATCAATGGGGAGAAATGCGGTCTTATTCATAGAAGGAGCCGTGCTGGGTCTGGCCCAAGCCCAGCCAGTCCCGAAACCTCAGAGCAGCCAAAAGCCTGGGACTGAGCAAGCATACGGGAGACCATAGACTCTTCCAGCTTTCAAAAATTTGCAGCTCCAGGACTTGCTAAACCAGAAAGTACTTTCTATCTATTTAGGAACCCCTGATCGACAGATTTGCAAAGAGGCCCAACATTGACATTGCCCAATTGCTTACACTGCTGCCTGATGCAGCTATCTCTGAATATAGAGCCTGGGGTTCCCTTGAAAGTCAAGGACGGTAGTTCTGAGAGATGCTTAGAAATACAAGCAGCTGGAATTCCTCCTCCTATCTTACTTAAAGGGTTCGTCACTATAAGTCTTAAAATCCTTTAATTCCTGACCTGCTATACTTTGGAGTTCGCATACATGCTTGATCCAGCTCAGACATATCGTCTAAGCCACTAGAAGATTCCTCAAGGAAATTCTAGCATTTTGTCCATTTAGGCAAGTCTCAGAAAAGAATTTTCAGTTCTGCATGTACAAGTGCTCATTCATGCTCCCTCCTTCATAAATACTGCAGACTTCAGAGGTCAACTGTATTTCATGTTTGTTTGGTAAAAATAAGAATTTTTACCAGCTCATCTTCCCAAACTAGCTGATAGTTTCAGGTGTTGCTCTTCACCTGCTGGGGTGAATGTTGGCTTGTTCTACTCTCACCTAAATCAGATTAAGGGTCAGATAAGAAACCAAAATACGATAGTTTAAAATATTCTAATAATTTAAATATTTTAACCCTCTTCCTACTCTTTTGACAAGCCTGCATTTTTATAGGAACAAGCAATGATACAGTGCTTACAGCTGTGAATGAGACAATCCTGAAATTTCAGCTGCAACTGTCCACTGATTGCCAAGTGTATTTCAAACAGCTGGCATTACCTTAAATTTTACAATAGCTTTTAAAGTGTTAAATATTTTATTAAAATTGTTTCAGACACAAGGTATATGTCATTAGAAGTGGAACCAGGAGAAGCAGTCTGCTGCTCTGGTCAGCAATGGTGACCAGTATCTTTAAGACAGCAGGACTTGAAACCACACCATAAATGATGCTCCAAATGGGTTTAAGTGCATTCTTTTCCCCAGAGTTGAGATGTTTCTAAAGAAAAAGAAATTATTTGTTCTCTCCCCACTACTGGCTGTGTAACTCGGTTCAAAATCCAGCTTCAACGATATACTCTCTCCAAACCATGACAGTGGATAGTGTAAAGGCAACCCCCCTCCCAACAATAAGAATTAACTGAGTTTATGAAAAACAGGTGCTTGCATTAACAGACCACAAGTTACTCTTTCCATGTTTCTCTCTGTAACACCACATACTTGCTTCTTCTGCCTACATTGTGCGTAAGCTCTTTCTTCACTTTTAAGAAGATGCCGCTTCCTAACACATATTGGGTCTCATACTTCATTGGATTTATTGTGTTGTATATACAATGTGATTTTATTTCTTTGGTATCGCTTGCCTTTCACTTAGAGTTCATAGAATCATTAAGGTTGGAAAAGACCTCTAGATCATTCGAGTCCAACCATCAACCCAACACCACCATGCCCACTAAACCATGTCCCTAAGCGCCTCATCTACACATCTTTTAAATACTTCCAGGGATGGTGACTCAACCACTTCCCTGGGCAGCCTGTTCCAATGTTTAACCACTCTTTCATTAAAGAAATTTTTCCTAATATCCAATCTAAACCTCCCCTGGCACAACTTGAGGCTATTTCCTCTCGTCCTATCGCGAGTTACTTGGGAGAGTTACTTGGGAGAGTTACTTGGGAGAGTTACTTGGGAGAGTTACTTGGGAGAGTTACTTGGGAGAGTTACTTGGGAGAGTTACTTGGGAGAGTTACTTGGGAGAGTTACTTGGGAGAGTTACTTGGGAGAGTTACTTGGGAGAGTTACTTGGGAGAGTTACTTGGGAGAGTTACTTGGGAGAGTTACTTGGGAGAGTTACTTGGGAGAGTTACATAAGATCTCCATTAAAATCAGTCACTTGAATGGTTGTTCCAATTAAAGAAAAGTATTTCCCATGAAATCCTGTTTTCAAACACTTAGCTGCTAAATTGTTTGGATTTTTTTTCTTTTTTTCTTTTTTTTTTTTTTTTTTTTTTTTAAGAGTTGCCTAAGCTTTTCTTTTTAATGTATTAATTTCTGTGCACATTGAAAGGAAACAAGCTAATTCTAAATGCTGGGTTGCTGTCCATAGTATTTTTTTCTACTACAAAATATTTTAAACATGCTTTCAAACCAGGTATCTCAAAAGCATCTACATTCCAAATTCCTGATAATTTAACATTAAGTAAACCCATTGTCTCAATCCCATTCTTACTGAAGAGACAGGTACCTCACAAATGAGACCCTCAGTAGCACAACCTACCAGATCCCTTGCTGGTAATTCTCCACAGAGATACTTGGTGTTTCCCGTTAAGAAAACTGAATCATGCTGTCATTCCCAGATGGAGTCCTTGACAATTAACACTGAAGTACTCTTTCTGCACATCTTGTCCAGATACAGAACTGGAGATTTCAATGCTTTCATTTAGCTATTTTTCAGAAGACCTCAATCCATTCCCTTTGCTTGAGCATATTTCATGTTGCAGCAAAACATTTCCCTTTTGTACCTGGTCTACTTTAGACCACTTGTGTATTACCCTGTATCATACTTACCTTTTAGACAGATAGCATTCAAACATTTTCACAGGGCATCTAGCTGGATCAGACGTGTTTTCAATTTGTTCAAATACTGGTTCATCATCTTCATGTTTCCTTTTTCCAGTAGTAATTTTATCTTTAAGAAGAAAATCAACAACATCTAAGCCATAACTTGAAGTTATTTTACATTTTTCAGTAAACACCCCAGAGTGGGCAGCCCACCAAGCACTGCAATGCAGTCACCACAACTATGCGTATCTGCAAACTGGAAATGCAACCTATGGCCACAAAAAGTCGCAGCATTTAGCATGGAGACCAGCGGGCTCAAAGGGATCATTTAACGCAGAGACCCTGTAGTCTGAACAGACCACACACTCCGATTAAAGATCCGGGAGCCGAGAGCTGCTAAACTTTACACAAAGGCAGACCTCTGGCTCCTGGCAAGGTGCCCAGATGTCCCTCAGAGGAGCGCAATGTGGATGCTCCTGCAATACTTATTTTGGAACTGCCATAGTACCTTCACTATCAGCTCTGCACAGGGAAGACACTTGATATCGAAGACAAGCTTTGCTTTCCATTGTTAGAGGATTTTTTTTCCACTGTCTAAAAACAGTGCCAAAAGAGAGTCTTAAGTGCTGCTCCACTGTTTTCAGGCCAAAATATTTAGTGTTAAAGTAGAACAGAGTATTCAGAAGAGCAACTGGTGAATGCGATCCTAGCTGTTTAATCCTCCAAAGGTAATCTTCTTCAACTCGAGAGAATATTGATCCTTCAAAAAAAGAATATTAGAGAAAATACAATGGATTAGCCCATAAACTGTCCAGGTGCAAAAGAATCAAGTTTCTGTTTACCGTAAAATTTGACAAAATGCTCATGACAGAAGCCTCTAATAAACATATTTAATTATATGTCCACACCCCCAAAACCACCTCTTAGAGACACAGACACTGTTTCAGGAGGAGACAGTCAATGGGAAATATCAGTGTAGGCAATTTCACACAGAACACATTTCTGTTTAATTACAACAGCATTGCTTACATGCAGCTCCCTCATGTTATTACACAAAAACAAATGTTCAAGGGGCTAATCTTAATCCCTTTATAAAAAGCGTATTTTTGAGTTAATTTTATTCTGCTCAGGCAAGGCCTCCAAATAGCTATACCTTCTTCTTTCTCATCGCTAATGGATACCTCACTTGGAAAGCACTCCTGGACCATATCAGGGTATAGGGAGGGCCCTATATAGAGGCCCTCCAGAGCTATACAGAGAAAAGCCAGTATCAAGAAGAGAGGAAAGGGGCTGGTAAGGACAAGCCCTCACTCAAGAAAGGATTCTGAGAAAGGTGGAAGAACAGTGGATTCTGCAGTTCAGCACCAACATCGATCTGCTGGGGAAAATTCCTGTTTTCTCCATGAACTGATGATCCTCCTGAGCAGAAGGCCCATAGCAGAGTTCTCCCAGTCCAGCTGAGAAAGACTAAAAAACATAGCTCATTAGCCCTACCTACACATAGCCCAGCACCTGCCCGCCTGCTTCCCATCTGGGAAAAAAATGGGCAAAAAAATAAATTCAGCTCAGGTAAAAAGTACAGGTCAAAGAGCAGCTGCTTATTCGACCTTTCTCTCCTAAAAATGGATAATCAATTTAAGATTAACAGGCGGTGGCAAAATCAACTCTTGCAGCATGGATTACCAAGAAACAAGACAGTAAGAACAGGTACAGTCTTAACTGAACTCTCAGATGAGATATTTATGATTTTTAATCAATTACCATCACAATGCATAAAATATTTGTATATCTCTACATGCTTAAGAATACAGAACTATTAAGAGATGAAAAACATACATGAACAAAAAGAAAATTACCATCTGGAAGTATGCTTGGTTGCCAACTTCTAAGGATTTTATTTAATTCCTGTTCAAACGTCTGGTAGATTGGATCAATAAATATGTTGTCTTTTCGATTACTTCCATATAAATACTACAGGAGAGAGAGAGACACAGACAATATTTACAATTCCAGATTAGAACAAATCCTGTGCTATAGGGTTCTTTTTCAGTACAATGCTTGCACTTTTATAAAAAAAAATCTAAAAATAAAGCAATGACACTTTTCCAATATTTAGCAGTTAAAAGTTACCTCCAATATAGGTGCGTCGTAAATTTCTAACTGGGTATGAAACATAGACTAATTACAAGTCTAACATTTTTGTCTAAAATTTCTTGTGTGCAACATTGTGTCAGTGAATGGGGAGTCATTAAAAAAAACAATTAATTTATCTTTTCCTCCACCTAGGTCTTCAAAGAAAAAAACAAACACATTTAGCAAGAACCTGCCATTTTAAATGTGAACTCTGGACACTGACAAAAGCATCTTCAACACAGAAGTGGGAGCAAAAAGCCCCCATATATTTATGGTAATGATATGCAACAGTACAAGAAAAATCATAGGATGGTGCAAGGCGCCTGCCTATTCTGCAATCTAATTATCTTAACCCTCTTGACCTTACAGACAAACTCTTTTGAACCTTTACCAAGAATTAATGGCTGAGGGCTATGCTAGTATTTGACATTATCCTCTCTCGAGACATTTCTAAGAAACGGAGGATTGGCTTCTTAAATTTTCCACTTCAGTGTTATCTTTGCGTGAACAAGCCTGTTGTCAGTGAATACAATAAAAGTGACAGACAAAAAAAATGTACTCACTTCTGGAAATGGCATCTATTTCTGTACACATACTTGAAATAACATTAAACACAGCACTCATTCATACTAGGCATTTCAGTGTATCTTGACTTCCTTATCTTTGCACTTAGTTTTATAATAAGGGAAAATGAATGAATACACTTCCTAGAAGTCTTCAACACAACATCTTCATTTAGATAACTGTTTTAAACGACACGTTTAACTAATTCTTCAAAGCACAATATTCCCCAAAATGTGCTTATTTCTACATATATCAGTTTTGATTTTATAAAGCAATTCTAAACCAGACAATACAGCTTACTATAAGCTTCATGGGGTTTGCCCCTCTGTTCCCTTACACATTTCTCCTCCATGAATTTTCTTTTTCTCTGGTTTGCATTAAACACTCACACTGATCACTGGCAGTGAAACTGAAATCGAACTGAAAACTGGTTCAAAACCAATTCCCACACAAGCCTGTGAGAACTCAACTAAAAGTATTTCTGTTTCCTGGTTCAGAATAAGTGTTTGGCTAAACCCTGACATCCCCAGTAGAAACCTGTGAAGCACCCCAGACCATTAGCACCGCAGGGTCTACAGAAAAATGATGCCGTGTTGCAGTCTCCCCTGCTACACAATAACCAACATGCATCCGCAAACCTCCATTTCCACACCATAACGCTGTGCTCTGTTACTCTACAAACTCTGGAGGGGGCAGGATTAGCATAAGCAGTTTCCACCGGAGATGAGCTCTACTGAAACCACAGAGAGCAGGAAGGAACCCGACATCCTTCCGAGTCCCACAGTGGACAACAAGCTGAATCACTGCCTGCAGCACCTTCAGACAAGCATCTGCTAAGCTCCATCAGCCTGAATTTTGCCCAAGCAACCCATTATTACATGTGCAAAAAAACAAACAAACAAAAAAATCCCCAATCTATACTGGGACAAACAATGAAGGCCATGATGCAGCAGGGGAGCGAGACAGGCTAACACCCTCTTCTGGTTGAACCCTTTCCACTAGATGCACGCCTGACCATGCAATAACCTTTACTTTTAAGTATGATATTTTTCAGGACCAGTACTTCAGAGTTATCAAAACCATTATTGAACCATTTATGGCTGGAAGCAGAACAATTTCAGCTGCAAATGAACCTGAACTGAGAAAATGTACCAGTTTGACTCTAGGACTAGTTTGCTGGAACAGATTTTCCAAGTGCTTCCTTTAAGAAAAACTGTTATTTTACAAAGTCAAAAAAACAACTTAGAATCATAGAATAGTTTGAGTTGGAAGGGACCTTTAAAGGTCATCTAGTCCAACCCCCCGCAATGAACAGGGTCATCTTCAACTAGATCAGGTCGCTCAGAGCCCCGTCCAACCTGACCTGGAATGCTGCCAGGGATGGGGCATCCACCACCTCTCTGGGCAACCTGTGCCAGTGTTTCACCACCCTCAGCGTAAAAAAATTTCTTCCTTCTATCTAGTCTGAATCTAACCCCCTTTAGTTTAAAGCCATTCCCCCTTGTCCTGTCACAACAGGCCCTGCTAAAAAGTTTGCCACCATCTTTTTTTATAAGCCCCCTTTAAGTACTGAGAGGCTCCAAGAAGGTCTCCCCAAAGCCTTCTCTTCTCTTCTCTAGTCTGAACAGCCCCAACTCTCTCAGCCTTTCTTCATAGCAGAGGTCTTCCATCCCCCTGATCATTTTTGTGACCCGCCTCTGGACCCGCTCCAACAGGTCCGTGTCTTTCTTATGCTGAGGGCTCCAGAGCTGGATGCAGTGCTCCAGGTGGGGTCTCACCAGAGCAGAGTAGAGGGGCAGAATCCCCTCCCTCGACCTGCTGGCCACGCTTCTTTTGATGCAGTCCACAATACGACTGGCCTTCTGGGCTGCGAGTGCACATTGCTGGCTCATGTGCAGCTTTTCATCCACCAGTACCCCCAAGTCCTTCTCGGCAGGGCTGCTCTCAATCCCTTCATCCCCCAGCCTGTATTGATACCGGGGGTTGCCCCGACCAGACTAAGTGCAGGACCTTGCCCTTGGCCTTGTTAAACCTCATGAGGTTCACATGGGCCCACTTCTCGAGCTTGTCCAGGTCCCTCTGGATGGTATCCCGTCCCTCTGGCGTGTCAGCCGCACCACTCAGCTTGGTGTCATCTGCAAACTTGCTGGGGGTGCACTCGATCCCACTATGTCATTGATGAAGATATTAAACAGTACCGGTCCCAATACGGACCCCTGCAGGATGCCACTCGTCACCAATCTCCATCTGGACATGGAGCCGTTGACCACTACCCTCTGGATGCGACCATCTAACCAATTCCTCACCCACCAGACAGTCCACCCATCAAATCCATACCTCTCCAGATTAGAGAGAAGGATGTTGGGGGGAACCATGTCAAAGGCCTTACAGACGTCCAGATAGACGACATCTGTAGCCCTTCCCGTGTCCACTGATGTAGTCACTCCACCACAGAAGGCCACTAGGTTGGTCAGGCAGGACTTGCCCTTGGTGAAGCCATGCTGGCTGTCTCGAATCACCTCCCTGTCCTCCATGTGCCTTAGCATAGCTTCCAGGAGGATCTGTTCCATGATCTTCCCAGGCACAGACGTGAGACTGACTGGCCTGTAGTTCCCCGGGTCTTCCTTTTTGCCCTTTTGGAAACGGGGGTTATGTTTCCCCTTTTCCAGGCAGTGGGAACCTTCACCGGACTGCCACGACTTCTCAAATATGATGGATAGTGGCTTAGCAACTTCATCCACCAGTTCCTTCAGGACCTGCGGATGGATCTCATCAGGTCCCATGGACTTGTGCACCTTCAGGTGCCTTAGATGGTCTCAAACCTGATGTTCTCCCACAGTGGGCGGCTCTTCATTCTCCCACTCCCCACCTTTGCCTTCTGCGGCTTGGGCGGTGAGGCTCAAGCACTGGCTGGTGAAGACTGAGGCAAAAAGGTCATTGAGTACCTCCGCCTTCTCTGTGTCCCAGGTAACCAGGTCTCCCGTTTCGTTCTGGAGAGGGCCCACATTTTCCCTCATCTTCCTTTTATCCCCGACATACCTACAGAATCTTTTCTTGTTGCCCTTGATGTCCCTGGCCAGATTTAATTCTGTCAGGGCTTTAGCTTTCCTAACCTGATCCCTGGCTGCTCAGACAATTTCTCTGTATTCCTCCCAGGCTACCTGTCCTTGCTTCCACCCTCTGTAGGCTTCCTTTCTGTGTTTGAGTTTGTCCAGGAGCTCCTTGTTCAGCCATGCAGGCCTCTTGGAGTTTTTGCCTGACTTCCTCTTTGTTGGGATGCATCGCTCCTGAGCTTGGAGGAGGTGATCCTTGAATATTACCCAGCTTTCTTGGGGCCCTCTTCCCTCCAGGGCTTTGTCCCCTGTCACTCTACCATGCAGATCCCTGAAGAGGCCAAAGTCTGCTCTCCTGAAGTCCAGGGTAGCAAGCTTGCTGTGTGCCCTCCTCGGTGCCCTCAGCATCTTGAACTCCACCTTTTCATGGTCACTGCAGCCCAGGCTGCTCTTGAGCTTCACATTCCCCACCAGCCCCTCCTTGTTGGTGAGAATAAGGTCCAGCATAGCACCTCTCCTCGTTGGCTCCTCTACCACTTGGAGAAGGAAGTTATCATTGACGCATTCCAGGAACCTCCCGGATTGCTTATGCCAAGTTAAGACTTGGAAGACTCCTGAGCACTTCCCCTGTGCTCAAACCATATTACACCCAGGAGGAAAAGCTCCAATCTGAGCCCATAAATAGCCACAGTGGGTGCAGTAATTCTGGTGCAGGGGGAAAGTGCTTTTTTCCTAACCTATGGCTTCCACTTTCTCTTCCTTTGAAGAGAAACTTACTCTAAGTTAGCAAAATATTGCTGATCTTTGGCACAACTTTATCCTTAAATGGCATCAAACTCCTCTGAGCCCCTTCTGAGTTAAACAGAGCCAGTATCTTTTATGCAGTAGCAATTTATTATCTTTCAGGAGTACACGCATCAGAGTTGTCAGATGGAAAGAAGGACTAAGAAAATACTAGAAGCCAATGGAGTTCTGTTGCACATTGCAACAACTATGTTGCATTTAACGTACCACTAACTTGTTCAAATCTGTTTCTTCAGATGGGTAACACATACCCATATACAAACAATTTGCCATTAGCACACAGATGTTGGCTGCAGCCCTCGACAGCTCACACACTTACATGTTTCTGTCCCTCACTTGCTGTCTGCCTTTGTGAAATGCAAACTCTTCAGAATAAGGCACATCTTCCTATCAGTCTGAATAGCAGTGGCACAACTGGGCCAATGAAATGGCGCTGTTAACATCACCTGAATTAAATACTGGACACTAAGTATAAGCAATAATTACAGTAACATGACCACAAGTCGTTCCTCTAATGTTCCAGAGTTGTGTATGTGTATTAGGGCTCATGATAATTGTGTTGTGCCACACAAACTGGTGGTTTGGTTCTGATGAGCTAAAAAACAAAACCAAAAACGTTTTACATGTAACTAGCTTTCACAGTATACAAGATAGACAATGTCAAAGGCACAAAGAGAAAGGCGAAAAGAAGATATTAGTTGAGTTCCATTTTATAAACACATAGCTCTCTCTATGTATCTCTCTATGTATCAGCTTAATATGAGTATTTCCAATTCAACAGAAAGATACAGGAAGACAGTACATCATGCAAGTGCAGCGGCAGAAAGCTAGCTGAATTTGAAACACGCTTTGTAGCAATATCGACTAGAATGCCGAACAATGAATGCTCGCTTCTCCAACTTCAACCATGAGGGAAAGATATCAACTAACTCCTTAATTCTGCATACTCTCAATACAGAAAAATCAGTGGAGTATTATTTATTTTAAGATTTTGATTACAAGATTTGTTATTTGATTCACGTCCACCTTAAGTATAAAAAAAAGTTTAAGCAGGATTGCAAAGCCTGTGAACAGCTTGCTTTCCACACCATACGCATTTTTTATTGCTTTTTAACTTGAATGAAATTTTCTGTGTTCACAGCTCTGAACATGGCTTATTTTAACTATGATTTTTCTTATGTACCAAAAATTAAGACATCCTCTGCGTAAAAGATAAGCTGTGGAACAGCTTTTCTAATTATCTAGTGATGTATTATTGCCTTCGCATACGATACATCTAAACTCACTCCCTTTTGCTTTGAAATACAATGTAATTGCAATTTGGGGGCAGGGGTGTGTGTGTGCAAGACAGTAAATATAGCAGAATTTCCTCACTGCCCACAGTCTGCAATATTCAGTAAATTAGACTCTCCCAAAAAGACACTTCAAATAGCTTGTTTCCACTCTACACTAAGTAACTGAATTAGTAAAACCTTTACAGATTATTCCTTGTTTCATTCTGCTTTTACATTAAGACATCTTTGGCAAATAAAATGAAGCACAGCATTTGGAAAAATTATGTCATTTTAGACTGCAAATTCCTTGCTTTAACCCAGCAACAAGCTTAAAATTATTACAATATACCAGTTTACATTTGAGTTTTCAGGATGGGTCTGCAAACTCATTTTCTGTATAGACAGCTTTCTACAATGCGATTTACAGAGCAGCCTCTCTGTGTTCCAGATCATAGCCATTATATTAAGAATAGCTCCTAGCCAATAAATCCACATTATCTCCATTCTTCCACTGAAGTGGGTTAGAGTCAAATCAGCAGCTCTGCTTTCCATCTCTACAGCCTCTACTAACCTCCTGAATCCCAAGACACAGATAATAGATGCTGTCAGGTGCATAGTTCTCTCCATTTGGCCTTCGAATTTCATTGACAAAATGTGTCAACCCATAGTTTAACTCAGCTGAAGTATGTGATAATAGATCTTCCTTTAATTTCACAGACTTTGCTGTAAAATAAAGAAAAAAATGCTACATTATACAACAGTATTATTACACGCTGGGAGTGGGATGGGGTATTTTTGGACTGAAGAGCAGGAAACTGACTTGATGTCCTCTCCACTAACCAATGAATGAGTCTAAATGTACTAAGTAGTTCAAATGTTAGGTCTATATTAAAATAAACAAGGCTACTAGAGTAAAGTCTAGTTAACCAAATGCAGTATCACCCACTGATGAATGTACTGTCATGCACAGCTGAGGATGACACAGAAGTGGCCCAAGATGCTGAAGTGAACACAGTGCTGTAGAGGGAGACCTTCAGGGGAAATGGCAGTTTCCAAAGATCCAACAGCATAACGCAAGGGTGCTAAGATGCACGTGGGAGCTGAAGAACAGCAGGAGTAGCAGCAATCCCCCTTTTCCCTCACAGTACAAATGTACACACAGAGGAGCGTTACAGAAAGAGCAGCAAGGCTCCACAGGAGCGAAGGCCACCTCGTCTCAGAGCTCCACAGCCAGGTAATGCCAGCCTCAGATGAAGATCTCTTTCCAGGAAAAAGAGTAGGATGCCCCTCCCTTGCAATTTAGAAGTCCAGAAAAGGAGTGAATTCCAAGGCGAGTTAGAATATGAGGAAAAACAGGATGCAAACAAAAAAATCAAAATGGTCACGGAAAGTCAGAAGAGCCAGGAAGGCGCTGTCCTGGCTTGCACGAGAAGTGTGAGACCCAGCATTTTGAACCAAGTAGGGAAAACTAGGAAAAAAAAGAGTTTGGCAACTCTGTGGTAAAATAATCCCAGTCATTGTAGGATCATTAGGGACACGTGAAAACTTCTATTAAAAATTCCAGCTGAAAATCAGACGAGTACAGCAATTCTCCCTACCAAATAAGAATCTGGATGCCAAATTTTTGGAAATACTTACTTGATTTCAGTTCCTCTAATTCTGGAAGCTCTTCATCTAAATGCCGAGACTTTACCCAGTGCTTCCATGCATTTACACCATACGCGTATTTGAATGGAAAACTACACTCTGAGTTTTCAGAGCTGTCATCGTGAGACTGGTATTCTGACACTGCTTTCCTCTTCACCCCCTGCCATTGAAACACAGTGGTTAACACCGCCGACAGCCGCTGACACCAATAACACAGCAGCTGGGCAGAATAAGCAAGCTGCAGGCCAAATTACAAACTGAATGTTCAGTGTAAAGAAACACATGCTTCATTCAGTAGGTAGTTTCTGTGTTGAACATACTTCTAAGGACAGTATTTACTTAAGCTGACAGATGTTTCTAATTTGCCTTTCAAACTGGTTCCTAAAGCAGACAGAATAATTTTTGATAATGGAGTTACTGTATTGGTTATATCGTATTAAGCAACAAACACATGATGCACCAAATAGTTCAGTGGATTTATAGGATTTCATTGTGTTAATGTGCAGGAAGTTAAAGATGCTACAAATCTACGTCAGAAAGCTCAAAGTCATCAATGGAAAAGCCAGCATAATACCAACAGTTTAGACTCCAAGTTTAAAACTAGAAAGACACATTTATTCTTCGAAAGTTTTATTAGAAGTTGGCTGGTTTTTTTAAAGCTGCAATATCTACTGCAGCTATTGCAACAAAACCATTTCAGCTTTGTGTCAGGCACCAGAAACTATTTCCTGTTAAGTTTCCTTCCAAATAAAAGAATATGGCTAATTTATTTGCAATGTCTAAACTAAGATTTTTGACTGAAAATAAAATCTGGGAAAATTACAAGCAGGTAAGAACTTCTTTTTAAACTATTTTATATAGGAGATGTTATAGCTCCCATTATAAGCCATGGTAATGCCAACATTCTTCCATTTCACTATCAAATTAAACCATGACAACTTTGAACAAAGTAGAAGGTAGAAAAGCATTACTAAGAGTACAGTTAAGTACATACACAATAGTATACTACATCACAGTTCTACCAATGTGAAGCAAAAATGGGATCAGAATTTAGAAATCACACTCCTATTAAATCCAATAGTTAACTGCAACAGACATAGGAGTGAAATAGTTTTATTCTTTGAAATATATCAATTTACTTCATAAAGATAGGATATTAGGCATGAATAGGCAGTAACGCATTTTAGAGCAGTATGAGAACTGAAAAAAAACCAAACTGGCATATTTTTCCCCCACTTAAATTTTGTGCTTTTTTGATATTTTTTAATAGCATGACAAAATTACCTTCTTTTTGGACCGAGGCCTTGGCTGTTCCTCGTATTCTTCCCCAAAAACAGGAGGTAACAAAAACTCATTTTCTGTATCAAGCTCCTCAGTTGCTGAAAATACATTAACAGAAACTTATTTCTAAACATCTTTTGAATAATATTGGTTTGAAAAAAACAGTGAACCATATCAGCGTGCATTAACATAAGGGGTCCACAAAAGCCCACACATAAACATTACCAAAAGCACACGTATAAACATTTTGGTAAGAGGAAATAAACCTATTCTTACTTTGAAAGTAAGGAAAAGCTATCAAAATGTTTATTTCTAAATAAATTGTAAAGGACACAATGCTTAACGTTTTCAAGCACTATCTCAAGTCACTAAGGCAGCATTTCTTACTATGGACCCTTACACAATTTTTCCTGCCTAGGCAGTCTTTGGTATTAAGAAGTTTAAGTTATGGTGAGAATGAGCACCTGTGAGTGGAAAAAATACAAGTTAACTTGCTACATGCACTTTGGTTCGTGTATTTCCATAATTTCTGTTGAAGTTTTATATTTTACATAGCACGTTATACTTGGTTAAAAACATTAAGAATCAGAATGTAAACTCTTTCAGAGAAACTGGTTTTAGTCTGTATTTATACAAGTGGTGGAGGACTAGCTCATGATGGATATTACCGTAATTTCAGTAAACAGATATATGGTAATATGTCAAAATACTATTTACTTAACATTTCAGGCAATATTTCACTCCATTTCAGGCAACACAGCGGAATGAGACAACCTATGAATGGATTTAATGTTGCAAGTTCCACCTTTATTTACTTTACTGAGGATGGTTCAACCCTCAAACAATGTCTTCATTCAAAACTGAATGCTCTTCTGATAGTTAGTCTGATTTCACCACCTTACTACTCAAGACACCATTCAAACTGGTCCAGATGAAACAGCACTCACATGCAAAGATTTAAGAACTCTGTCCCAGGCTAAACACCAGTCCTTCTCCTGCTACCTCAAAGAATCTTCTCTCAGAAGCACTTCAGTGTAATCAATATCTATTACAAACTGCTATTATTTACTATTCCACTTTGATTATTTTTTTCTTTCATGGTTTTTCTTTCTCATGTACCAAACCTTACTTACAAAGAGGGTTAAAAAATCTAGTATGCATCTGGCTAATAAAATTCCTAAGACTAAGGTCAGACTAACCCCTAGACTTGATCTTTGGATTAGACATGCATCAAACTGAGAAACCCAGTCTCAGCATCTAGTGCAGATATCTATGGCATGAGGCAAAAGGAGACTTTCAAGATCAGACACAGAAGCTATCCAGGGGAGGTATAAGAGTTTTATGTCCAAGAGAAGCTATGTCAAAGGAGACACTAGCTACAGCCAGGAGCTTTCTTGGATCTTGGATTGAGTAGGACACGGTATAAGGAAACAGACACTGTTGCCTGCATTCTGTAGAGTGGTAGAAATTTTAATACATAAAACCAAGACCTTCTTTCAAGAAAGGTCTCAAAGTAGTGATTTCCCTGCTAATCCAAATAACGCTACCTTTTTCAAATACAGGTATGGACATTAACAAGATACTAAAAGGTAACACAAGTGATGTGCAGCATACCAGCTTGCAATTTTCTAACAAACTTGAGTGGGAAATTTGCCCTTCTGTCATTTCTGCTCTAAACCACCATTTCCCACGGAAATACCCGGTGACTGAAGAATGCATTCATTATTGTTTTCCATGACACATACCATCTGAGTCTTTGAGCCTTCAAAATAGCTTTCCTACGTCCATGTCTAAAACCAAGTGATGCAGCCAAGTTCATTTGTGAAAGGTTAATTCCCCCTTTTCTTTGCATTGTTTCAAATACTGTATTTAGAAAGATGGAGGAACTAATTCACAAGTCCCCAGGCTTGCAAAGACATGGCAAAGTTTTACCTAACAGTCAGTCATGTGGATCTTGCAATCAAATAAAGCTCCTCTGAGAGGACGATGAAACAAAGTACAATGGTTGCCCACAATGCCCACTTCACAATATTTATTAAAATGACAGAAAAAATACCTCTTGGAAAGTCTATTTCAATATCAAGGTCTGGTTCATATGGAACATCAGGCAAGCTTGTCCGTGCCTCTGTTTCCGAGTTTAGTAGATTTGACTCAACTATCACACCTGTCAAAAAAAAAAAAAAAGAAAGGAAAAACTCTCCTTATTTTAACCAACACATTAGTCAAAACAGGACAGATTTAGAATATTAGAAGCTGTTGGTTCTAAAGCTGCTTGTCTGCTCATCACCATCCTAGGTTTTGTTGTTCTTGGGATCTCAGATTTACTTCTCCAATCTGATTTCCTTCAAACAGAAAAGATACTTACTAGCCCATCTGTCCTCCTTCATTAAGACAAGTCAGCAAGGCACGTGTATAGAAAATCAAATACTGGCAAATCTGGATCATATCAACCAATCACCGAACTCAAACAAGCTCGACAAACCTAACTATCTATTTTTCTACATGATTCTGCCCGCAACAGAACAGACTTTCAAGTCTGTGAAAGAGATCCTACAAAAGCAAACAAGGCAGGCAGGCAGAGAGAAACAAAAGCTTGACCTCTTTCCAACTTCTGACAAAGACAGATTTCTCCGAATTCAGTTCTCTGCAAACAAGCAAGCTCTGATCTCATACATCTACCCATTCAGCTAGCTGCACTTCACAAAAGAGAGCAAGGAACTACAAATGACAACCTTGCGGCACTACCAGAAATGTCCAGCTTTAGTGGAGGAATGGCAACAGTCTGGAAAACAATAAGCCTTCTGGGACTGCAGTACCACTGGCCTCCTACATACCAGGCCCAAAGCATAAGTTCATATCATTTATCAACATCCTTTGAGACATCTGTTGAAACAGCTTGGGGGAAAAAAAAAAAAAACCACCAAAATTTCACTTGAGTAATGGAAAAACCTTAAAAATCTAGTTTTTGGAAGAGAAGGCAAATTCTCCTGGGAAGATACAGAAGAGACAAGGATTTTGGCAGGCAAAGCTGGGAAAGAGGGGCAAAGAGGTATGTGCACTACAAAAATATCATTACAGGATATGCGGGGTTTTTTGATCTTCAGCTGTAAAGTTGTCCCAGACAGTTCTCTCCTTTTAGATGAGCTGGTGGGATGACAAGCCATTTCAGCATCGCAACCCCAATGATCTATCAGCTGATGCATTACTATCCCCAAAGAGATGATACTTGCAGGTCAGGATCAATCTAGAGCGAAAGCATCATTAGGTCACCCGGTTTTGTTGATCACAGTTCCACTTGTGAAACGTGTTTCTCTTAGTTTTAACACTTCCCCACACCCAACATAAAATATGCCTAGTAACGTGTTACTACAAAGAGATCAGACCCCTGTCATATCCCACCTTGTTCAGAGAAAGTTGTGTTCACACCTGTAAGACAAAGCTACGGAGATCACTTTCCCTAAACTTTTGACTTGAGTTTTTCTGGGAGAAAGAATGGATTGGTTTTGGCTTGTTTTGAGTTATGCTGAGAAGAAAACGTGTGTGCAAGCCTGGATGACTGCTTGCCATCAGCCAGGGAGCTGGTGCAAGCAAAGGGAATGCCTACGTTTTTAAAGACAAATATCTGGTTCAGCACACCGAAGTCACACAACAGACTTCAGAAAGTTTTCTGTATTTCAAATGTGCTAAAATGATCTTTAAAAATATTTAAATAATTAAGATTTTAACTTAATATAAGGACTCAATAATAGCACTGTTGTACTCAAAGAATCTTCCCCTAAAATAAAAAAAACCCAAACCTTCTCTTGATTCACACACACCCACACATACACCCCAGCACTCCAAAGAGTCAAAAACTCAGCAGGAAACTCACTGGCCACATCAGAAGCTTCAGCTTTTCCATCCTGTTCAGGTACCATCCCTGATAAGTTCAGCAGCTCAGTTTCCAGAGGATTTGAGGGCACTTTTCCCCTCAGCTCTTCTACTGCTGCAAGGATTTTCTCACTGCTATCCAGAGTAGTGGGCAAGAAAACTGGAACTGGCACCTGTGCAGACAGGGAGGAAGAGATAATTAGAAAAGAAAAGAAAAAATGCTGCAACAAAGCATCAACAGCAGTCAACACAGAAACAAACTCTACACCCCTATTCTAAAACACGGAGTTAATACCAATTAGAAACATATCACTTCAGCGTGGGCTAACAAAAAAATGTTGACAGGTTAAAAAAATTCAATGTAATTGACTGAGAACAGAAGGGAAAGCAGGAAAGGGTACAGAAAAAAATTAAATATGACAAAATATAGTGGGTCAAAGTAAGAACAGAAGGGACTTTGGAGCTTCAAAGCTGTCTGACTGTAACTTCACACTAACAGTTTGGACAAATCAGCATCCTGTTTTAGTGGCTTGCTTATGAAACACAGAATTTTAGGAATTCAGGGGTTGTTTTTTTTCCCACCATTTGGATGAGATTCGATACGTAAGTGATAACAAATTTAACTTCGAGTTATTTTCTTTTGCTGGCACAAGGTTTGGGTTTGTTTTTTTTTTTTTCTTTCTTCTGTTTATCCCACTCTGCCATCCCTCTCCAACACAATCTTTCAGTTTACCCATTACCAGAACAAATCTTGCTGTTTAATGTTTATTCAGCAAAGACAAAAGTATCACTCAGAATTGTTCCTAGAAAGTTCAGCAGCACAAAACTTTAACACTTAAAGCAGGCAGATAAGTCCTAAAGAACAATCAGGAAATTATGTGCCACTGTCAGATTTCTAATGCTTTTTCAATAAATAGTGCCGCAGCATCCTGCAATCCTTTAGATGGACCAGAATGCGAACTGTCAACAATACAAAGTGGTCCCACACATGCAGGTGAATGGATGCCAATTTAAAAATGAAGCTGAAGTCTCACTTACAGGAACAGGAACCGCTGTAGGAACAGGAACATTTTGACTATACATATTCATAGGCACCGGAACATAGACAGGTACAGGAATAGGCACTGGGACATACTCTTTTTTCCAATCATCTTCTATTAAAAGAAAAAAGAAAAAGGCAAACACTGCCAGGTACTTAAATATATTTTACACCTGCAGTTTAGGGAAAAAAATCAGAATATTTGCAATATGTTCCAAGGCAGTAACAGTTAAAAATATCTGCAATGAAGAAATGAGTAGTTCCAGTACAGTTCAAGTTACCTGTCTGACAAGATTTTGTCTGCATATGAGGTTTACAGTATGTGGCTTTTGTCATTGTCAAAGGCTTGCAAAGAACTGCTTTGTTCTTCATTTCTCTGTTAGGTGTCGGAGAAGGTGGTGGTGCTGAGCCCTACAGACAAGCAAATAAAAGAGAACATGCCGTTACACCACACTGATTTCAACACAAAGTTCTTGATTTAATGTATCAGTTGATACTTTTCATATATGAGATACTGAAAAGAAAGCTCACAACAGCATAACACAACAGCACCAACTATTATTCTTTAATTGCAAACTATTCTACATTTCTAGTAATGAGCTGCCACTGCCAGGAATGTATAGTTGTATTTTGCTCAGTCAGGGCTAGCACTTTGATTAACAACTTCTGGCTCATTTTCCTTTCCTTTTTTTTAATTTAAGATACTCTTAAGATATTCATTTTTATATTCTTGTTTAAATGAAAGTGCAATTTAAGCTATTCTATAACTTAAAAAATAATTTTAGCTGTAAAAAGAATTCACTATAAGTAGCATAAAAAACTTCTGGCTCAAGGTCTAACCTTCTTGAACTACGCTATAATCCAAAGACCACATTTTTTAAAAAAATGTATTTCTAAATAAAGTATCTCTAAACAATTTTTTACTACCTAAAGTATGAACTTCGAGCTCCCCCTGCTGGCTCTACAATAATGACAACAAATACTTGGGAACATCACATAATGCTCAAACTGCACCAAACTGCAGTCAACAGGTAAAAAACCTCTTGTTCCAGACATGTTTTTTGTCCCCTAGCACCTGTTTTAGAACCTGATTTAAGAAACAGACTGTCACTTTTATTTGGTCATATGTAGTAAGACTAGTCCCACATATCCTTTTAAATATGGAAAGTCAAGTCATAAGAACAGCAGTAGACTTTATTTAACAGGCGTACACTTTCTAAAATATTAAAAAAAATACTGTATCACACATAGGTTTTATATGATCTTTAAAAATTTATGGACTGAACTAACATCATTAAATACGAAGCATTAGATGTTTTTAACATGACAGTTTCGCTTGTCTGATGTCTCTAGTTACCCAAGCAATCTTATTTTCTGTGTTTTTCATTATTGCATTTTATAATGCCATCAAAATACTTTCACTTAAATCTAAGATTTACCTTACAGAAGCCTATTTGCATTAAAAAGGTGAGTCAATTTTTTCATGGAAAAATAGGCAGTTCTGAGATCTTCCACATGACAAACAAATCAAAACAAAACTACGTTTCAAAATACACTAAGCTAACTGAAAAAAATATTATTAATAATACTTTTGACAAGCTGACAAAAAAATATAACTCAAAACGAAGGCTGCTGCTCCACCAATGATCCCCACCCTCCCAGACAGTGATCCTGCAAAAGGTTACACTTCCCTACTCTGTCACCTGCAGCAAAGTCAATCAGACCTTGAGCACCAATTATTCTACTCTTGGGAATTATAATTTAAGATCTGAAGCTTTATTTTCAGCTTTTCAAAGCTGAGATACAACCTTAATATTCTAATCGACCAGTGAAATTCTCTTCCCTTTTTACACTCAATAAATACACTGAATCAGTCTAAACACATGAATAAGATACACAGTTTGTGGATTAACTTTTAGACAACGCTTTCATGCACTATAGATGTAAAATACAAGGCTGATGATTTGGTTTTCCCAAAGACATTGAAAAGACAAAATATGAACACTTAAAAATTTATTTTCAACTACTGATGTGAAAAAGACTAAAAAAACTCCACAAATTTAGCTTAGTTTCATTCAAAGATACTAATTTTTTGGTTTTTAATAGCATCCCTTTAAGTCACCGGGATCTCACATTTTAAATACATCTAATTATATTACATATGTGTGTTAAATATATATACTTACTGTTATTTTTGTTCGGGGGGTTTGACAGCCCTGATCTAAAAATGTAAGAAAACATTTTTAGATTTTTTTTCCCCTTTTTTAGAATCAAAGCAAATTTCAGTAAGCAACTCAGACAACATCTATCATCAGGATAACATTAAATTAACAGCACTGATTAGTACTGTATCACAGGTGAGAACTGCACGCAACACTTCTCATTCATAGGCACCTCACTACTCTGGCATTGAACCTTACACAAAGGCAAACGCTAAATCAATGCTCCATCCAGATGTGAATATAGTCTCTTTCAGAAAAGTAAATACCAAAGTGTTCAAATATGAAAATGGCCATACAATGAACTTGTGTTGCTATAATTACATTAATTAAAAAGCTGATTTATTTGAACTTTGCCTGACTTGCCATTTAAACCACGTCAACATGCATTGAGCCCCCATCAGCAAATTTACACAGTACCTATTGCCAAAAGGAAGAAAAAAGGCAACGCATTCCTCTTATCTAGATACTTTCATTCCATTCTCATTTAGTTTCCATGTATTTCCTTTTAATTCCATTTAATTTATTTCTTTTCTCATTCCTAGTGCATTTATCTGCTCTCTGTGACCAAAACACATTTTGAAAAGAAGTGTTTCCACAGAGCAAGTAATGACAAACTGGAGCACAATGAAAGAGGAAAACATTTTCTGTCCCCATGATGATACAACACTAAAATTATGCTTAACCTAAAAAGTTTTTTTTTTTTTAATGTGATTACAAAACTGTTTGATTACCTGACAATGTTTCAGCTCTCAAAAAAGCAATAAAATAAAGAGCTAAGATAAAAAATAGCAAGCAGCTCAATGATGCCTCTGATGATAAAATAAAAAAAGGGTAATCTCTAACACAGTTTATTACAACAAAGAAATAATTCATGCAGCTTTAAATTTTTCATTTAAAGGAAGCATCTTGTTTGCCATTTAGCAGCCATAAAGCAGCACATACCATACTGTAAGTTCTCAGGTCCTTTTTGGGTTGCCAGATTCGGTTCATTTTGTTGACAGTAGAAACGGAGCAAACAGTGCTGATCACAAAAGTGTTTCATTTCGCCACGCCACTGCACTTTCTCTTTGAGAGTTCCTTGAGACTTACAACAGTCACATCGTGCAGCCTTAATGCAAAGGAAGATTTTGACATTTTTAAACAAGCCTTGGAAAAAAATTATTTCTACATTTTTAAAGATCACGTTTTTAAGAGTACTGAAGAATCATTACTGCTACACAGTTAAGTCTCGCTCACTTAGGCTCTATGACAGTTGCACTACCTTCTAACCTGTGTATAACAGGCACATCTGTCACTTTATTTTCAATTGTTTGCTGGGGGTTAACACCCAGAATCTGCTTTGTTTCACTAAGACCTTAAAAATTGTTCACTTCCAGACAGTCAGCAAAAAATGAATTTTATGCATCAATTTTAATTAATTCCACTGAAGCATTCTGCAAAACAAGAGCAGAAAGTGACTGAGAATCCTTAATGACTCTCTTGAACCGAGGACAAGTAGAGTTGTTCTTTTCCCCCCAAAGTTTGGTGGTTTTTTTGTATTAAGTCACAAACAGAATCACTTCTCTAGGTATCAAATCAGAGCCCTTTAGTGTAAATAACTTTTATATTTTCTTTGTTTTTGTCAACAATTTTAGATTCCAATTATTTAGTTCAAAATTTCTCTATGATTTATAAACAATAGCTCTCAAACTAAAGATGCTTCCACAAAATCTAGTTAGCACGTAACTTGAAACTCAAAACTTTGTTCTTCTGTATCCCTAGCTAAACTTTTAAGTAATATATCTTTCACCAGCCTACATGATAATTTTGTAAGGCATCACTAAGACAGACATTGTTTTTCTCCAAAATAGATTCCATTGAATTTAATCAGCCATACTATAAATTATTATCTGAACAGCGGTAGCCCCAGTTTCAGATCTTCAAGTAAGCAAAGAGTTGTTTGCGCTACTGCTCCCCTTGATATTGCTTGCAACCTCCACCCTAAAGCAGTTCTTAAAAAAATAAAAGCTCTATGGATGCTCCGGAATCCAAAATAAGTCAACCTAATAATATAGCCAGGAGAGGAAGAGGGAAGTTATGATAATATGCAACATAAAACATTAATACGTAAAACCATACACAACATTGCAGTTATGCACAAGGCTCTGATGCTTAAAAAAAAAAAAAGTCCAACTGTAGTTCTTGCAACTCCAAGAAAGTATGAACAGGTCAGTTAGTTCAAATTTAAAAAGTAATTAAATGTTGAGTTCCTTCTCTGTACTTGAACAGTCCAACACCATCCTCTGGTAATGCAGGAAATTCAGCTTTCAGTTGTAATTTTCAACTATTTAAGATGATACATCAAGAGACTCAATTCTAACAGTATAACCAGCTTTAAATTGGGAGCAATTGAAGCTGTGGCTTCAGGATCACCTCACACTAAGTGCCAGGTGCTCCTGGACAGGCAGGTACTTCTTTTCCCCCTCCTCTGTGCAGGTGTCAGCAGTAGTGCTTCTGCACCTGCAGGGTACGCAAGGTCAGGGACCTTACAGCACTGCATTACCCTCATCCTCCCTCAATTTTTGTTACATTTGCCACTTCGACTTTCTGCTGACACTGATCCACAGTTCATTTTGCAGCAGAGATGTTCTCAGTGGGACAAAAGAGCAAGTAAGTTGTATTCTTGGAAGGGAGTCGGGGAAGAAGATGAAGTGTGGAGTGTTGCCAAAATAGCCTATATTTATCAGTTCAGGGAAACTGTGAATTCACACCTTCAATCCAAAGCCACCAAAAGGCTGAAATACCAGTAGAAAAAAAACTATGTATAATTCACTCTAATTTTAAATCTCAAGCCCATCTAACACTGATTAAGAATGACAGCTGACCCATGTAGAGAAAAAGCCCACCTATTCTATCCTGCTGCATACTGCTTGACTATCAAAGCACCACTTTCTGCTCAATTTTCTCTCTCCTTCAAAGAAAGAAAAAGGTGACAAATCTTGTCAAATGCAGCAACTACAGCCTTCCTGCAACTGTTTTCTCCCTCCCCTGGTTCTGCTCTTTCGTTTAGGCCTTTGAGTAAGTGTATTATTGTCTCTCCTGGGCTGCTACTAAGGTATTTAGGTGCAAAAAATTTTGGTTTGTTTCCACATGGAAATTAATATTCCTTAGCAAGCCCAAGATTCCTTTATAAGGATGCTTCACTTCTCACTTCTCACCCCTACCTTTGCTACACCATAATTCTACCATTTCCATAATCATGCTTGCTGTCAATACTATAGTGCATGGAAGGGTGTAAAGTTTCCAACTACCTGCTTGCTCTTCCCACTTCCCTGACCATGGAATTAATTGATAGCGAAAGTGTGAATTCATGATTTTCTGCTTTTTCCTTCCTTCCCCTTTCCATTTGTTTTCATTTGGGATACTGGCACTATATGTTAACTGAATCTCCAGAATACCTGCCTTCAAGTCTGCTCTATCTCTGTGTTTCCAAAAAGTCCATCTATACTCTCTGTGCTCCAATTGCACATAACTCCTTTGCTACTCATGACTGCTTTTTGGTCCAATTCTTTTCCCAGGTCCAACCTTCAATATGTTCAAATGGGCATGGTGATTATTACAAATCACTAATGTTTGCCCCAAACTTGGTTTAAAACCAAAGTTTTCACACGTGGGGCTTTTATTTACATTTTTAATCCTCCAATAACCTGTTTCTAAGTGTTCTCCCATGGTTTGGACTGGTATTAATTTGACTTAATCTCAGCTGTCTATTCCGAGTTCAATCCACAATAAATAGGAAGCAAGAGTTGTTTCCAGAGAGTGAGTGATTATAAGAGAAAGGAGATCAACTGTTCTGAAACAGTACCTACTTGAAATTGAGATGCCTAACTATACAACAGCTAAATTCGGACAAGAGAAATTCCACCAGGTTGTCTTGCTGCCTTTACCATTTAGATTAATGCTGGCTCCGTTGTTTCAAATTTTACTACTGTTGACAACCATTGCTATCTGAGCTCACCAGTCACAATAATTTTTCTATGCCTTAGACTGTAGTTCCCCACCTCCTACTTAGTCTTTGCTGAAGACACCTGACCTCCACTGAATACACAGTCATCACCATACATGCTCAGTCCAATCAATACTCCACTGTAGCCTTGAATGACCTGTAAGCACACTTCAGCTGTAGTATTTTTGGCAATGTTTCAAAATGTATATTTAAAGAAACAGATTTCTGTGCTGTTCTCAGAACTGCATACTCTTTTTTGAGGTACTTTCAATGCTCTAGTATAAGTAACATCAAATGATTGAAACTGTCATCAAACATCAGGCTACTAAAATATTTACATTGAAATTTCCCAGGCATTTTTCAGATTGACATCCAAACCATGGCATGCAATTGAAGTTTACAGGAGGAGCTCTAATAACTTAAGGAGCTAACCTCAAGACACCAAAAATTTTACCTCTCGTCTTAGAGGTGCATGGACACCATACAGTAGAAGTTTCCTCAGAACTTGGCACCAACTGGTAACTGTAGCTGTCACCCAACAGATGATTAGGACTGAACTATTCTTTCACATTTCAATCCCTCATATTAGGTTTGAAGAACACTTCTATAGAAGTCTGATGTGCTTATAATACTTCTAGATAACAGTCTGTTGTGCTTCTACCACTACTACCTTCTGGCTTTTTGAGAAGAGAATTTTGGCATTCAGGGAAGCTCTCCCATAATATAATTATTTTTAAAAGTTAAGATGTTTTCCAGATAACACTACATGAGAAAGATATGTCCATAAAAAAAAGTAGACAAAGAAGATGGAGACAAACACTTGTTTAATGAACACAATGCTGGTGTTAAAACATTACTAGGTTATTACTACTTATTTCTCTTCATGTATACATTCATTGAAACTCCAAAATAACACTGGACATTGCATAAATGAGACAAAGCTCATACATATGTAACTGTTCTTTTAAGAAGCTAACAGACAAAACAGCAAATGAAGTACAAATTCGGGGAGGGGTCCATATCTATTCTGTCTTCCTATATTTTGATCATTATCTATTTATGGCTAGGTAAGAACATCAGCTAACAATGCACTACCAAATCTAAGATATCTGGAGTGAATTTTATAAAAGAGGGAGAAGTTACCAGCAAGGATTTAAACAAAAAAAAAAAAAAAAGACAATTTTAGCAAAACACACTATTTCCCAAAACCTATTACATGTCTTCCCCATGTAATAAATCCCAAACCTTTATAACCAGAACTGAATTAGGCAAAGGCTTTACGAAGTATTTGGAAAAAATGACAATCAACAATTCAACATCATGTAACACTAGTTCCACTAGCAAGCGTAAGATTCAAAAAGTAAAAATATCTAACACTTCAGTATCATCAAAAGTATCAAAAGTCACTAGTTACCAGCAAGTCTGTTTAGATTAAATTGCCTTTTCATGGCATCATGTCTAACTCTCCTGTACCACAGTACCAAAAGCATTTCTTAACCAGACTTAATGGGCCAATTAAGTTATTATTGCCTTATCCCACAGATCAGAAGGATAACCTGAAGTCAGAGTTTTCAAGTGGTTCTCAAACCAGAATCAGAGTACAAGCTTCCATAGAAGTTTATGTACATGAAACTAGTTTGGTATGCACACCCCCAGACTATATTCTTCGCTGAATCACCAAGAGATTTCTAAAGCACACCAAAGCTTTATTAAGTTCTCTGTCAGAAGGCACTTTTTACGCAGGGATAAATTTCACCCCATACCCGAAGTTTTAAGGCATAGAGATTAAATATTGTTGTATGAAGTTAACATTTTAGTAAGTTTAAGAACTTTGCAGCCAAGCTTCGTCACCCTATTTTCACATGAGACAGAAGAAACACATTCTGGTCTTCAGTAGTTTTCCTTTCAGGAATGTCTAACAGGACCCTACATACATTATTCAAAATAAAGACTTTACAATGTTTGGCTGTAACATTTCTGGAACCAGCCATTCCAAAATATCAGGTATGTCTTCAGATTCAGTTCTTTTATGGTAGGTAGATCATCTTGAATTACAGGACTTGTATTTAGCCCTCTAACATTTCAAGCTTTTTATTGCCTTCCAGGCTGTGTACAGAGTTTTGGTAAGGTGATGAATTTTGTACCGTCTTTTTTGCAATTGCATCCACAAGTGTAGTTCTTGTTTTGATATTATCAGTGTAGCTTTCCAGGATGTTCACACCAGAGATCAAATATTTTATCCATGGTACTAATCGCAGGTTAAACCCAGTCCAATTTCACCTTTATTTCTTTCAAAAAAAATGAAAACAAAAAACCTCTTAACGTGAACTCTTTGCTGGTTGTGCTTCACAATGTAGTTAAGCTTCCAGAGATTTAGAAATAGATGCCATCTGTTTGATTTAAACTTTTATTAGAAATCCATTTGGTCTTGCTTTTCCCTTTGGCATCCTTTCCACTGGGAAATACTGAACAATCAAAGCCTCTGCAGTTCAAACTGTGGGAGAAGGGAAAAGGCAAAAAAGGAGGCAAAAACAGGAACAAGAAAAACTCTGCTAACCTAGTTTATCGTCAGTCAATTCAAGGTATCATCCAGCTGCTATCAACAGTGTTTTCAACATTCTGAATACACATTTAAGAAGTTCTGACAAGAAAAATATGGTATCAATTGAGGAGAAAAAAATCGGAATTGTAAAGTAACAAATATACATAGTAGTTTCTTGTTTTTCTGTAACTCAAGACTTCCTTGCCAAATGAATTAATAAAATCAGATGGTAGAAATGCTGCTCTAAGATCTAAGAAAACTCAAATGATGAAATCAATACATTTGCTTATTGTGTAGCAAATGCTTTGCTGAAGTAAGCCATATTTGCTGCACAGTCCTTGAGATATCCTCACATGTGCATTTTTGGTTTTTTTAACTGTGGAGCTCTCGTCAAAAATTCTGAGTTACTTGCCTTGTAGTACCAGTCCTGAAATTTTTTACAGCACTCTTCACTGCAGAAATCTCTCACTACACCATCAAGTTCCTTAGTTGCTCCCTTTTTGCACAGCTGTGAGCAGTAATTACAAGTAACACATCTCAGTCCTAACCGTCTTGCAAAGTCTTGTTTATATAGCAGCTTGCAGCCTGGAAACAGATTTTAAACATTAGGAACAGAGTAATTTTTACAGAGAGATATCACAGTTAAGAGTTAAATATTGAAAATTAAATGAATACAACAACAGCTAACAATTGGGGCTTCAGACAAATTCAGGTTGCATAATAGACTATATTTCAAGACATTTTTACGTGAATACCTTTCCTGCACAACTCTACGGTTTCATCTGATGTCTGCATCAGTTTCAAAACACTACGCTTGAATCTGTGCTTATCAAATCCCTGAATAAACAGTCAGAAAAAATACATAATTTTCTTTTCATATAGACCCATGCAAAAGCATTGACTTGGAATTACGTTGCTCAGTTACACATCCTCAGAATGCTAGATATCCAGGCAACGACAAGCAGAATTTTTAAGCTAGACAACACTATCCACTAAAACAATACCTATCTTCAAGGATCAACTTATTTCTATTACTGCTTTCACTCATATTAATACAACAAACCACTTAAGACAACTCATTAATTTTTAAGACCACTAACAGGTACAAGATGACCTAAGAACTGAGGAGGTTTTTTAACAAATGTAACTATAAAGTAAGCAATGATCAGTACTGAGAATAATTATGCGATGATAGGAGTTTACATACGAAATTTGTGTAGGATTTGTATGTAATGAATCTTTTATTTTTTCTTTTCACATCAGGTGGTTTGGTTTTTTTTTTGCATTTGCTATGCAGTCATAATTTCAAGGTTGCCGTAATGAGAGCTTTATTCTTCAATAATCTGATCCTCCCTCAAGCAAATTAGAAAAGACATCCTAACATATTAAATGCATTAAAAGATGAATACTGTACCTATTACATAGGCTATTTTGAGAATGTAATGTATTTAAACTACCTCAAATCTAGTGTCTATTCAGCTGATGCCTAAATCATATACCATATATCTCTGTAATTGTGCTAATTTTACAGAAAAGAACAGTATGAGAAGATGAAGTAACTGTTTATACTAAACACTGGAGGGACAAGGTAACATCTACACAGACCTTTAATCTAAGGTACTGTACCTGTTTTTATGATCTCCCAAATATCACAGTACCACTAAGACCAGAACTCAAGTCTTCCAAAATGCCCACTCTGTTAGGGCATATAGTCTAACACATGCAGATTTCTGTACTTCTGGTAAGTTATGAAACTCAATATGTAACATACATGGCTGCACTTTCTCTGGCATACAGAATATAAAATTACTATAATGTATTCAGTAATTTCAATTAGTGACTTGTGCTGTTGTCTATTGGGTAGAATTTCTTATGTGTGAAACTGAGATACTATTTTAAAATCACTAAAAGCACAAGAATACAAGTGGAAGCTGCAGCAGACAGCATCTTCCAAAAACAAAAGGTTATTGAGGAATTTTAACTTGCAATGCTACAAGCTTTGCTAACAAGTTAAATTTGCTAGCAATGTCAAAACAAGACAATTATAGAATATCATACAAACAAGACACTGTAGGTAATAACTGTGTTTTAAACTGTTTTGTTTTTTGGGTTTTTTTAGTTATATGTCTGATTCTTTAACAACAGAATAAAGACAATTACTAACACACAAAACAGGCAGTACAGATGGAAAGTGCCAAATCAAGCAATCATCCTTACAGTGCAACTAATTCGGATGTTAAATACACTGCTCTGAAGGAAATAATAATCCTGAAGATACCAGTGTATGCAAGCTATTTGCTAAAAGTACCCATTAAAGCACTGAAAATTTCTTGCCAGTATTTTTTCCTGCTGGCTGTATCTCTCATTATTGTATGGGGCAGACTCTTTCCACTTCTTTACAATTCCAGAGATAGCTCAGCACCACAATGCATCCTCCTCTTCAGCTGTGCCTTGGAAGAGCCATTCAATGCTGCATCAACCTTTCAAGGCTATAGATTAGTAGAAGTACTCTACTACCAATCAGGTAAGCTATGTGCACCTGGCTAAATAGTCTACAAAAAGGAATGGACAAAGTTGACATTTTTCTTGGCTGCTAAACTATAGGGAGTAAAATTGAAGAAGATACTGCTGTTGTATTAAAAAAAGTTATCAGGTAAGAAATTTTCCATTCTACAGTCAAACATCTCCCACATTTCTGTGACTCATGGAAAATAACGAGCAGTGAACATTAAGTAAGGGGAAACAAAAAGTCCAAAATTCTAGCCCTTAAGATTAAATGCCTGAAAAACATGGGGTTTTTTTAATAGATCACTGACTGCAGGGCTTCTTGCTGAAGGAGGGCTCTACAAAAGATAGAAAATCCATCTTTATAAAATTTCAGATGTTGACAGAAGATTGTTAGAAGACTTCTAAAGTGGAAGTACAGACTTTTCTTTCTGCAACATCGTGAGCAAAATTATTCAGACTTGTCTGGTACTTTTTTTATGGCTTTGTAATATGTAACTTAATCCACCTAACCAGGGAACATTTGGTTGCTTCAAGATCTTGTCACTTCAGACAAAGGGAAAACAAAATGCCTTTTTATAGGATGTGTTTTAATTAGGTCCTTAGTACTCTGCATACCTAGGATATAACTTATTATAATGCTACGGTTTTGATTGGAATAGTATGACTTTCTTTGAAGTATGGAAAAAGGTATTTGCCTTGGGCAAAACAGATTCTGAGCTCCAACAACTTGGTCTTCATGGTGCACAGTGTAAATCCCAAATCAACAGAGCAGTACCATCCATGCTGGCTTTGTAGATGTGACCAAGAAGTGGGATTTGACTGACAGTACATTGTGGATGAGTAATACAAAAAGCACTGGTTGTCTGATCTTTCCAATATCAACACTAAAATCCTGAGGGTTTGGCCAGCCTAACTCCCCTGGGGACTTGGGGTTCATGAGTATAAGTGCTGCCCAAGACAAACAGCTGACAGCCCCAACATTTTGAACAAAAAGATATGAGTAAAATCCCAAGTTCCTCAGGATTTCTGCTATAACACCAGACACAAGTTACAGTGTGACCAGATGGAAACCTCTAGTGCTTTCAAGTGACTCTAAGAGAAAATAGCTCTTAATTTCAAGAAAAATGTAAGTACAGGTCAAGCTACACAGGTCATCAATTGTGTTCTTTAGCAAAGATCTAACAGAAGACCACCCTGCAAGTCAACTGCCACAGAGAGACCATTACGGAGCATTTTCATAAGAAGTATCTCCAACTCAAAATCTGAACTAGGCAAAAAAGTAGCAGCTGAGTATCTGCTAAATCAACGTAATGTATTCTTAATGATGCTATTAGGCTTCTGGCTTTCAAGCAAAACCCAACACACAAACCTATCCCTTCCAACAGCCCTGAACTTTGGTTCCCCACATAAACTGTAGAGAGAGGATAAGGATCTGAACACACGCAATAGAGGCTTACTGACAGGACAACACACAAGCAGTTCCTCCAAACTTCAGGCATGTTCCAGGTCAAGAGAGCTTCCTTTCTCTTGGTAGACCCAAGAATTGCCAGGTCCAGCCCTGCAGAGCTACCCACAGTGGGAAACACACTTCACTTGACTGTCTGCAAACTCAGTGCAAGCAAGGTACTAAGACCCTGATCCTATTCTACCAGCAGCACCTACCTGAATTACGGGAAGTTCAGTACATTCACACATCAAGCAGCTGTGAAAAAGGATTGCTGAACTAGAAACACTTCCCAAGCCCTCAACACCAGTCCCTTTTTACCACAGAGAATAACATCTTTTATAGAAAGTAATTGTTCCATCCTGTCATATCACAAGCCTGTAGTATCAAGAAGTCTGTAGCATCACAAGCTAGGTCTTGAAGATTTCTGAAGCTATGTTCCATCCACATCTTTCTGCTGCCTCCCTCTGTATTGATTTGAATGCAACAGCCACCTCTTCCATACCCACATTCCTAATATCAGCTGTCTCTGGCTTCACAATAAACATCACTATCCTTAGGAAAACAGATGCAATGCATCCAATTTTGGGTCCTCCTTGGATTACCATTAAAATAAACCCCATCCTCTCTGTGTAACAGAGGCTGTGTATCCCACTTCCTTCCTCATCTTCTGCTTAAGAACCTTTATTTTATTATTCAACTTAACTTTTATACATCCTCAGTTTATCCTAATATTTTCTGGTATTAGATACTAGTTCCTTCCTTTCTCCTCCTTTCTACTCCCATCCAGTTACCCAGTTTTTGCTTGTTCTTAAATCTTTTCAAGTTGATTATTCTTTCAGGTTAATAAGAAGCATCTTTATAAGCCTTCTTCTTCTTGTGCTTATAATCTCAGCACCTTAAATTGTCATCACCCATCACTTGCAATAGCCAATGCTGTCTTCGCTTAAAGAACTGTCTCAAACCTCTTCAAAGACACAACAGTGGAATTAACACCGAAGAACGCCAATCTAGCAAGGACCACTGTAGTCGAACAATGCACAGGATTTCACTGATATTCTTTACAAGTTAGAAATTAGCTCTCCATGAACAAAAAAAATCTCAAGATTCAGCACAAACTGTACTCAAATTAAAATTTAAATGACATGACTTTAACGGTATCAATGTTCTCCCTCTACAGAGGGAAGATAAACATAGAACTATGCTGAGGAAGAGATTGTATCTTTCAACTTTTTCAACTACAAGAACGCTGCCAGAAGTATCAAAATCCAGGTTAACAAGTTAAAATTTTCAAGTCATTCCAGAAGATATGCATCCAACAAGCACTAACTGGAAACTACCTCTACACAATCAGACTCTCCCACGAGTGGATTATCACAAGAACCAACTCTCCAGCTCTTTCATGTGCGTTTGTCTGGAAGGGGCAGACCTGTGCTTTCCTTCAGCATAGCCAAGAGCCTTCACTTGGTGCTTTTGCAGCAAGGGAGCCTGTTAAGTATTCCATAAGGGACTTTTCCAATTTGAATATGCTTTTTTACCTTAACTCATTTTTATCCACAGAAGAGTATCTTTGAGCTTTTACAGTAACAAAATTTGTTTGGAATAGCCATCTGCAGCTCAAATATTTAATACCAGACTACTAAATAAGATGACATGGCCTGAACAACTGCACTGTGCTAATCAAAGTTCTCTAACGAAAACTGCCATGGCTCAAATGGATGTCAGGGATGTCCCATTGTAACTTTTGTCCATAGCAGTCAAAGGAGATTGTATTCTCTCAGAATAACTCAGGCACCTCAAAATCTCTCCGAAGTTGACTTCCACTTTTCTACTAACCTGATTTGTGGGAAAGGAATACCTTCCCTCAGTAACAACATAACTCTTGCAACTGTGAAAGGGCATTTTTATGGATCACACATTTTACAGTATTTAAGACATGTTTTGCTTTTCACTTGTCCCCTTTTGCCAGGATATTCCAACTGAGCACCAAATAAACCTTCAAAAGAAAGCCACAAGGAAGCTGATACTTCAGGTTAGAATTTATTTTAGAGGGACACTGCCAAAGGAAGTTGTCAGAAGCAAAAATCAAACTAACACAGTAGGCTAAAGCTGAAAAGGCACCATAGGAAGCACAAGTTATTTTAACATGGTAGGCCACTGTCAGAGCTGCAGAGAGGGAGATAACAGCTCTGCGAAGCACAAACCCAAGAGTTTGTAACAGAAGATTTTTATTATGCAAAACACTTAACTGTGATATGAAATTTTACATATACTAAATATCATATTTTTTAGCTCTAACTACATTCTATACTACTTACCAATCCTTGATAGCTTTATGAAGTCCTATTGCAACATAGCATGCAGTTAGGAAGTTGTAATTATGCCATAAAATTTTTCATAAAAATGGGTGCTTTACTACTGTCTTCAAAAATTTCTGTACACTACCCCAAATTCTATACCTTTTATTTTTAAAAGGTGTATCAGTGTCTCTAAAAAATAGATAGTTGATAATGTAAACTATAAAAAAAAGCAGTGTTTAAACAGTTTCTGTAGCTCTCACGTTTAACAAAAATGAAACCAAACATCAGGAAGGAAGAGGTTCAAGCAGGCTTGATGGCAACCCCCTTCACCTAGCTAGGGGAACACAGCAGCTCAGCGTGGCAGGGCCAGCGTACCAACTTTTCCTCAGTGCAGTTCTCCACCTACCGGAGAAGCCCAGTAACTATAACTAAGTCTTAGCAACACTTCATATCACACATCAGTTTTGAAACCAGTTTGTTAATGTTTCTTGTAACAGGAATTGCTATAAATGTCAGGTAATATCTTAAATGGTTGTGAAACATTCATATGTAAGCACCTGTACAAAATTTAACAATCTCATGTTTAGGCTATTCCCAATATCTGTAAAGTTTTCATATAAATCTAAAAATTAATCAACTAAACATTCAATAGTATACTTTACTGAACAATCCACTGTGCAGCAGTGGTAGGAAAAATGCCACGGTAAAAATCTACAATGCTTTAACTAAATATATATCTTTCCTAGACATACTCAGTTCTGAAATCACTTAATTTCCTAAATTTCTTTTTCCAGTTGTCAGCTCTACAGTGTTTCAAAAGGGGTTATCTCTACTTAGATGAAACATCATAATTGTCTACATTGAGTTTAATTTGCAGAATCCATAATTCCCAGAAACTTATTAGAATACTATCAAGATGATAGTACAGTTGCTAGTTTCATAGCTGTCTTTTATCTGTATTATCCATTTGAAAGGAACTCCCAAGCATCAGATAACTGAGTTACTCCACAGCTTACTGACCTTCTCCTTCCAAGAAGCAGATTACTGGATATGAATCAGTGTTATTAAAATTCACATTATAAAATTATTACAAAGCCTGTGTTATTTAAATCATAACACTTAGTTCTATTGAAAAGATGAATTAAATGCAAAATAAGTCTACAAGTAAAAAAGTTATGGTGATACTCATCATAAAATAGTTCCATTGCCAGATTGCCAAAGACTGATTTGTTCTCCTAGACCCTCAGAAGGGATGTATGTTAAAAAAACCCCAAAACTCAGTAACTTGAAGATTTCCTCAGGATTAAAAAATTTGCACAGCCTATCCTCAATTATCAGTCATGCACTATACATACATAAAAATCCACAAGCAACTTCAATCTTCTTGCTTCAGCATATACATCTTATTTAATTTAGATGCTGGTATTTTGGAATGAGGCATTCTAGTGGCAAAACACCAGGACAGTTTAATTTCCAAAGCCTCAAGCACCAGGGGAAGAGATTAAACTCTTTCAACTAGTCCGTTCAGGTTGTTCGTCCTCCACGTAGCATCCGAGTTTTGGACAGGAACAGAAAAAGCATACTGTACTCCACGAAAGAATTGATAACCATCTTTAGCACATATGATAGGTCAGTTCTAATTACACCTTATTGCAATGGAAGTTTCAGCTGGTCACTGCACATGTTTTTAAATATCTCAAGAGAAACATATAAAGAAACACTTCATAAAACTGCACAGAAATACTGATCCCAGAGACTTTAATGTGGGTGCCAGGGTTTGTGTGCAAATACATACGAATGTGTAAAAAAAAAAACCAAAAAACCCTGAGGTATGAAGAACGTGAGCAGAGGAACGACGACATCTTCAGTACTCCCGCTAGGCAGGCATAAGCAGTCAAGGGGTATTTGTGGTTGATCTTATATATGCTTTCCCATCAGTTTGCTTGAAGACGAACAAATAAGCACTCTTGCAGAAATTTCAACACCTGTTTAACTTCTGTTGGTTTTATCTAGGAGCCTTCTTTTATAAACACACACCTGAAATTTTCCAGTATTTTCCCTTAAGAGTTCAATTTCTTCCAAAAATGCCAATAACTTTTGTGACTGAGCACCTTAGGTTATTTCTTCTCAAACAGTAATACATTGTCATCTGGTGAAGAATAATTGCATCCTCAATAAAATAATCTATGTTGGTGAAGTTTCTTGAACACTTTGCAATATCAAACCCAGCATGGCCTCCATATCCAACAAGTTTATTTGGTACATCTACTAGTTTTTCTACTTTACAAACAGTTGGACATATTTCTGGAGAAAGGCTATGACATCAAGGAAAAACTCGTGGTGTTTGGGGTACCTGGAAAAGGGGGAAGAGAAATCTATCACCTCTGATGATGGAACTTCTATTTGTTGAACTCCACTCAGTCCATCTAAAGACCTGGCCCTCTCCTCCCCATGTCAGATCTAAACACTAAACTCTTGGATTCCACTATTTCTGCAGCAATCAATGACAACTGTTGGTTTTCCTTTAAATACAGGGCCCTAGGTTGTTTCTGCAGAGCTTCAGTCCAGGTCAGCAGTTTATTTTCATTGGGTAACACAGCTTTTTCATATGCATCACAAAGTGGACCTAAGCTACAGACAGCAGATGTGTGCCATATTTATTCAAGTTACATTCTACTTAATGGTACTTTTGACTACCTTCTCTCTATTACTCAGTGGTTCAGATCATCACAGTAAGCTGATAAACTTTGTTTTAATGGTAACATTTGGTGTATTCATCCTCATAAAGATCATCTTTGCTCTCAAGCTGGCAGTCCAACACATGCACACTCAGGACCCACACTAAAATGTCCGGCAATGGATTCCCCCCATTTAGCAACTGTATTCATGCAGGAGAGAGTGTTTTTATTTCTTTCCTTCCTCAATTTTTCCAATAGGAAATACAAGTCCTCACTTATTTCAAGCCTCCTCATACAGAAATATATCTACGGAAGCAGTAATATGGCATAGCTCGCATTATGAATCTTACTGATTTCATTGTGACAGCCTCCAGGCTTTAAAATGAGGGAGTCCTAAGTATTCACAGTAATACCAGAATATACTGTAATCTCCAAGCCAAAGAAGTTTGCTCTTGTCTTTGAATATATTCTGTGGAATTGTTTTATTCACAGAAACAATTTCTAGCTAGATGTTACTGAGCATTGCAATAATACACTGTAAAACTGGGCCTTGCTTTGTCCTTTTTTCCTCTCCAGCTATCCCTTTGCAGTCCAGAACACAAGAAGAAATTAATGATGGTAAAGAAAGCTAAGCCACCACACTCCATTCATCAGAAACAAAAGATTGCAGAGTCCAGAGCTATAAGGTAACAACATGGAGGGAAGGCTGCCTCCAGCCCCACACTCCACCCCTCTCCAGCTTAACAGGATCCTGCTACAAGCAAATGGGCACAACTGCTGTTTAATCTGCTTGAAAGCGTAAATCTTCAGCAAGGTTTATCAAATGATAGTGAAAGCGTTATTATTATAACTAAAGAAAAAAATATTCACTATATCCTCCAGAGATAGGTCATCCAAACTTGTGGTTAAACTTTGAGATCAGGATTAAATACCAGTATCGAAGGACAGCTTCACCAGAAGTGGAACGGATAGGTTCTTGTTAAGACTGTATTTTGCGGTTTCTAGTAAAACAATATTTTAATGCAACTTAAAAGAATCCTATGCCCATATACCTCCTTTTTAGTTTGTTTTCTTTTTGAAAATCCAAATCATTAGTCAGGAAAATTATAATGACAGTAATCAACATACATCAACAGGCTTCATTCACGTTATTGCTTGAATAACCATTCTAAGCCAACATAGAATTTCCACTGTCGTATTAAATTTTGAAAATACTAATCAAAGAGGAAGCTTGGTATTCCTCAGTGCAGTTAGTATTGGTATAGGCTCTGCTACATAAATTTAAAAAAAAGAATTTATGCATAATTTTTTGTGCGTATGTATATATGCCTGTGCATACATACATGTATGTGGATGTATTGATACACACATACTTAAGAGTGTTGCCCACTATTCCTTAACCTGGACTAAGTGGTGAAAAACTCAAAAGACCATGTATGGTCTTTATGGCATCTCAGATAAATTAACAGGTACATGCACTAATAACAACAGCTACATGCATTTCATTAATAATAACGACGAAACTTCTGGTTTAGCCTCAAGTACAACAGAATGAGTTGTTACCTTAAATTTTAACATTAAATATTAACATAGTAAGTCAACTGCAGTAAAACTACTATGACCAATACCTTAGAAAAAAAACAAATACATACATACCTTCACTACAAAAGGGTCTTTTGATGCCAGAGAAATTCACGGTCTCATGCAGCGTTTTCTCTTCTTGACAGTATTCACAGTATGTAACTATGCAGTGCAGTTTCTTATAATCATCAGAACATGCTCTGCTGCAGAACTGATATACTTTGTTCTAAATGCAAAGTTGCAAAGCATCACAAATAGCATTAATGGATAAAATCTTAAGGTCTGTAGAGTGCAACTTTAAGTAATAGTTTGCCATTAAGACACAACTTTAATATGCAAAGTAAACAGAAGTGCAAACACACAATTAGGGTATGACTTCTAATGCTAAAAATTAACAACTCTCACTCAAGCTGATAGTGAGTGCTACAAATACTTATCATTTCATATGAAAATGCTGAACAGAAAATATGCCAATCAGTCTTAGCATATCCTCTTCAGATACTTCTCTCAGTTCACAGAGAAGTGTAACAATGGTCTATCATCTCTACAGTCATACAATAGCAGAAGACGAAAGTAGATTTCAAGCTTACAACTGATCTGAGAAATTACATTTTTCCTTAAATTCCACAGATGCTTTTTTATTTGTTATTTATGAACAAAGATTTCTGCTTTTATCCATACCAAAGTTAAATGATATTCTACAGAACCAGGTAGATTTTATTAACTTAATTTTTTAAGCTTCAATACCTTATAAAATAGCTATCTAGAAAAATTGTACTGGAGTTACAGATTTAAACTTTTAAACACTTCATCATCCTAAAAATAACACCAAAAACCCCCTTACCTCCCATTCCAGTACTTCTGGCTTTGAACAAAAAGAACTTTTGCAATAATTACATTTCAACTGAATATCACTGGGAGAGACAAACTGACCATTTGTTGAAGACTGCACACTGAGAGTCTGAAAAACATAAATATATACACACATCACTAAAAAAAGAAAGTTACTTTTAAAATGTGTCTTTTCAATTAAGCCTATAGCGTTTGAGAATTTGGGAGTTTATAAATAAACTCAGGAGCATTTCTGGCAAAAGCACAGTAGGCTAATTCCTTTTCCCTTGTCATCTTAAGTTTTCCAATCTCAAATCTTTACCCTTGCTTCCACCATAATTACTTTAGGTCGTATTTCTTTTACCTTACCTTTCTAATGCCTGTAATTTAGGGTAATTATAAATGCCAAAAAAATAGTCTCCCAAAACTGAACACCTGTTAACCATAAAACATGTATTTTCAGATATATACATTTCACGGCTTGCCTTATTTTGGTCACAGCAGTTCAGACAAAGACCTACAAACAAGTATTTTCAAATCCAAACCTCACCAAGGCAGATTATCAACACCTTACACCTAAGCATACCACTTGAAAATACAAATACTAAAGTAAAAGGCCTTCAGTGAGAAACTCTGCATCTACTCAGATTAAGAGAAAACTAGCTAATAGCCCTAACTGGCCTCAATCACCATGGCAGGAATATGCAATCATTCAAACAGCCAGCCCGTAAACAATTAAGGGTTTTCAGATTGAGAAAAATACTATAGATTGCATGCGTAGGTATGAGAATTTAATTCTGTAACTGAATAATTCACTTAATGCATTTCTGAGGCAATCAGTAGATAGAGAACTCAATTTTACAGTATCTGTAGTCTTCCAGTAGGTCTTATCTGCCTACAGAACAGAGTCTTTCACACGTTCCCTAGATCAAGCAACAACTATTGGTCTATTACACATGCGATGTTCAAGACAAAAATTGAATCAGTAGTGATCACAGTCACTTGAAGAATCCAGAGGACAAATTTAAGTCCGTCTTCTCAACAAACTTTCCCACACCATTTGCAACATGACAAATATTTAAAGATGACAAGTTCTCTTCAGACAGATTTGTTACTACCTCTCCACCTTTTAACAGTGAAAATGTAAAATATTCTGTTACAGGATACTTTTCTTCAGACTCTCATGTTACTAAGGGTTCACTTACACTAAAAAAAAAAAAAAAAAAATTGTGATGAGACTGATATAAACCCTCACATAAGTGGTCCGGTACTGCTGAGTGCTAGCTAGCAGTGCAAACGGTATCATTTTATGCAGATGCACTAATTCTGTATCAGAAGTTTGCAGACATTAAGTAGTCATGCACATTTCCTAATCACAGACAGGACCTGAGAACAAATGCCATATACAGCAGAAAAGATGCCACCTTTATCCCAATGGTCCATTGTCCCATAACAACTTTAACACAGTCTGATGCCCACATACAATATTGTCATATTTTTCCCACTATATCCAGTAAATGTCCCTGTGGTTGAGAGAGGTTTGCTAGACTTTGGCTGCTCTAAATAAGTAGCTGAAGACTTGTACTAACATGGGAGCCACAAAAGCATTTGAAGTTCAAGGTCCAATCTGTGCATTTCTGCATTTGCAGGTTTCTTCACAGAGCAAACACCATGCTCAACACATGCTGCCATATGGGTTATGTAAGCACAATGAAAGTACTAGAAGTTCTGGTTGAAAACAAAAAGAAATCAAGAAGCAAGTATACCCACCACCTCCAGTTCAGGAATGAAGGAAATGTTAAAGAACTAGCAGATGTGACAACTTGTACAGAAACACTGAAGACAGAGGGAGGAATGAAGATGAAATATATTAAGTGCTCATCAAATGAAAAGCAACATATTTTTGGATGTCTGTAATTACCTTTAAATATGGGACCAAAACACCCTATTGTGAGGGCTACAAGTTAAAAGTAAAACATGTTTTTTTGTTGTTTTCTGATGTATGGCACTGTTGGCTTCTTTTATTTCTTTTCCCAGCTGTTTGCTGTGGTAGAAATTCAGGCCCTACATAGTCTAGGGGGTTGGTAATTGCACAGTAACAAAAGCTAGAGATGTGAGAACAACGAAGTTTGAGGCTGTTTAAAATTAAAACTTGTTTTAAAGAATATTTACATCTAACTGTAGATAAAAAAAAAATCTTAACAATTAAGCAGTACTGCTTCTAAAACAAAATGAATGGTTTTTATCATAAACTCCTACAGGCAACTAAATATTTTCACACAGAAATCAGTTAAAGAACTGAATTCATATTACTGAAAGCTCTAAACCAAGCAGAAGATGGTTGTAAAACCAAAACCAGTTAATAACAAGATGATTTTGCATGTCTCCTTAAAGTTTCTATTATCCTACTTACAATTAAGAATTGCTTCTGTATAGCATTTTAATTAGTCAAGATGACCTGCACATAGTATTTTTATCACCGTGCTTTGCCTCTAACTTACAAGATGCTTAGAATAGAGAATATCTTTAGGAATTATTTGGGAGCATTATTACACACAAAGAATAATGCAGCAAAAAGATCATAAGTTCATTAAAATCTTTCACAGGTCACCCCAAACAGCAAAGTTTTATCGATGATGTACTTTATCAAAGATACCATTGAAATACCATATATATTTTTTTTATATACATATGCACTCTTTTGAATATCTTAAATTCAATCAAAACATAGTTATGTTTAATCTGACTTTTCTTGAGCCTGCCCTGAACAACAAGAGCATGGGAAGTGCCAAGCAAAGCAAAAAATCATTGTAAAGCCCTTTTCAGCCTTCAATGCAACCACGTCAAACTGCTCTAAGCTGCCAAATTACTAATGAACAGTAGGCAGACACAGCCTAGGACTCTTCTGAGAAGACCAGCATAGTAGCACAGCTTCTGGCCTTCCCCTGCCACCACAGCATAAGCGACAGAGGGGTTATCCTTGCTCACAGCAACACAAAATCAAATTGTGGAAACATTTCTGTACATAAACATACATGTGGAAGGGCTAGTAGGCAGCCAGACTGTGGTCAGGTTTTTTTCTAGTTGAAAAAAAAAATAACTTGATTCTTCCAAAGTTCTTAACGTGAAAAAGAGAAGCAAATATATACAAGGAATCTTTTACATACAGACATCCACTAGGACTGTTCCACAAGCAAAATCAGGGGTACTAAATTAAACGGGGAAGGAACCAAACACTCCCCTTATGCTCATGCACACACAGGCCTTCCAGCCTCAGTGTGGAAGCCTCAGTTATTTTTATTATGATCAAATCTGGAAAAGTATTTCTGTGACAAGCATGCCAAGCTTCCTCCACACTTCCCGCTGCAACATACTCCTTTTTTTAAATATACGTATGTGTGTGTGTGCGAGAGAGAGAGAGAGAGAGATGTAAGGTCTATAACAAAGAATTACAGACACCATAATGATGCTGAAAGAGAACACAACATTAGTGAATAGAGTGAGTAACCTGCTAAAAAACATTATACTTATTCTTACACATACTGGTCCTACAACTCTCCACGTACACCCATAAATTGAAAAAGAAAAAAAAAAATCAAAGCTTTAGCCCAAATTTTGCATAGACACATTTTGCAAGATAGCTGGTACTTTAAGACACGCATTTGCTAACTTTGGGAAGACACTTGTACTACAGCCTCCACATTCACAATAAATAAATTAGCAGTTTATTTTTCCTTAAGAGAAGTTCAGAGCAAGATCTTCAACTGACCCAGTAAAGGTACCAATAGCAAAACTGGCTTAAAACAATACAACTTTGGAACAGTTCTGTCCTTAACTCTGCAGTAACATCCTCCAAGACAGAGCATGAAAGACGACAAGATACAGTCACACTATTCTACCACCAACTACCAAACAAAAATCACATCAAGCAGGCTATTCTCCCTCTTTTACCCTCTTTCTTACAAGGACGAATGCTCTTGCAAGCTGTGCGCACAAAGGAGAATATAGATACGGACATAAGTTACACAACAAGCAGCTCAACTGAATCTTTTGAATATTTTAATACATTAAAACAACAGTTAGCTAGAAACAAAACGTTATTCATAAGATAGTGACAATCAACCCTAAAGTACCATAAACAAATTGGGAATTTAAATGTTTCAAGCCATTTGTAAACCAAAAGGACTAAAATTTTTGGAGAAGGGAGACACAGACCTGAAACAGCAGTTGTTCTGTTCTGAGAAGGGTAACCCCTAACAAAGAAAAACATATAGGAAGAACAGGCACAGTAACAAAAAGGGGTGAATAGAATGCCAGAAAATTAAAACAAGAGTTACCTGCATTAGTAAACAGTGAAAAATATGGAGCACCACAGTAAATCAGCCATTTTTTTCAAGAGATCATTGCAGAAAGCATTGCAATTGACCGAATGGATTAAACCATTTTCTCAATTTAGGTTCAATCCCTTATGTGTCATTTAAGTATAAAAAAGCCTCAAGGGAACACTTACAGTCCAATGCTCACATTGTGGTATACTGTCCTTTCCATCTAAATACTAAATGAACAGAACAAAGAAGCTGTTCTCTTACAATCAACTCTTATCTACTGGTGAATACATTTTATTCTTCTAGACAGTGAATATATGAAAACTATCAAAAGTCTGAATCTGATAGAGATGTTTGAGCAAACTAACTGTAAGCAAGTGTCCACCTACCCGTTCTTGGTCTTTACTGAGAGCTCACACACTGTATTGCTGCTCTAATTAAACTCCACTAATACATTAAATAGATCTACACGTAGCACTGAAACTGCAACAGAAGCATCAGCAAGGTCTCAGTAAGATCAGAAACTCACAACCAGCATCAACTGATCCAGCAGCTATATTCAATAATGTTGCTTAATGTTGACTTATCTGCAAATCCAAGAAGGCCCAAGCTGTATTTGTCATTCACTAGCTTTATTTTTCTCACTCAAATAGCAGAAAGGTTTTGTTCTGAGAACTCTTGGGGCTGCAATCAATTGTAAGACCATGCAGAATAAAATAGATGCCGAATGAGTTTGCAAGAAGAAGTATTACAGATTTGTCATTACATACTAACAACCTGCATCTATTTTGGTAATCAGTTCCACTGACAGACATCTACTACATTGGTTAGGATGGAAGCACAGAACAGGGCTACGTGATGGAGGTCCTATCCAGGGTATATTAAGGAAGCAATTAAGAGATTGATTTGCTTTCCAGTTGACAGGAAACAGTGAAGTTTAATGACAAATGGGAAAACCCTGTATGGGTGTAACTGTTCAACAACACATGAGAAGGCAATAATCAATTATACAGTGCACATCCGGGAAAACTGTTTTTACACACAAAAATTGAAATATTTTCTTTAAAAATGTTCTTTGATGTAGAGATTAATCACTACAACAGATTTTACATATGCTTTAACCTAAAGTCGTATTAAAAATATGACATTTTCAAAAAGCGTGTGCCTATCATTCGGCTTGCAACACTCTGGCTTCTGGACATAATTTAAATAGCTAGTTTTGTCCATAAACATTCTAATGGCTTAGGCTCTAACCTTTCATTTCAGAGTCAGTCACTATTCCCCATGACACACCTTTGTTAGTATAATATTCAACATGAGAATTTTGTTGATCTTCAATGCAAAACAGCAAGACTCATCTCCATAAAGAGGCTGGGGTGGTAAAAGTAAGATGAGCAGTGATTCTGCTTTGTGTTTTCTTACGGTACTAAGGAGAAATGGGTTGTTATTATCTGATTTTCTAAGTTTAAGATAGCAGCTAGTATTATGATTATGAAACAGTACTCTGATCAAAGAAATTGTTATGAGCCAGAAGCATCTGCTATGTTAATTATAACTCATAAATGTGTATATACAAGCAAGTTAGTTTAATATGCAAATAGTTAACACAAACACAGGTACACAAATATTTAGGGAGGAAAAGATTTAACACAACAGCTAACCTGAAATTTAGCTACACAACTGGAACTGCAAAAGTTGTACAGTTTTCCATCAGGCATTGTGGCTTGATACTGAGGTAAAGAGTTTCGTTTACAAAAGTGGCAAATAATTCCCATACCTAAAAGAAAAACGTAGTTTACAAACAAAATAAACACAAAATAGTAGCGCAAAAAAACCCAAACCAACCTGGATTACAGGCCAGCTCTTCCCACCATTTCAATGTAAAAAGCTAAGATTTGTCTGTTTTCCAGTCAGCTTCTACAAGTCACATAAAACAAAAGAAATTGTGGAGGTTTTGCTGAATTCTTCCATTAAAGATCAGCATTAAATATGAAATAGCACCTTCTTCTATAAAATTCACTAGAGCATTTTCAACTTTGAGTTCGCTGAATTGAGATCTATGCCTGCTTTGCATATTGAAGAACACGTTTTGAGTTATTTACCAGTTCCTTTCACCCAGACTAAAAATTTTACCTACAGAATATCCATATACATTATAACTACCTCTATGCTTCTGAAATTGTTGTTTGAGGAGATAAAATGGGGTGGGGTTGGATCACAGACAAGAGAATATTGATTTATATGCATGAAAATTGCACTATCATTCTGTGACACATCAGAGCACATTATGTCTCAACGTTTTTTTCCCCAGAAGCCTTAAGACAATTGAAAACTGTTTCCAACATGAAGCACAAAGGCCAGTGGGGAAAATGACCCCTCATGGGTCCATTTACTAGCACTGAATATAAGATGATCTTTCTCTTTTTCTTTTTTTTTAGATAAGTTTAAAAACCTATAAAGTCACATCTGCATAGATTAATTCTAAAACAAAACAACCCACCCCCAGTGTTCAAACTTAAAAAAAAAATCTACTCTTATCAGTGATGAAAATCCATCATCCTTTTCACTTACTTTGCGATTTTGCATATTTTGATTTGTGTGTGTTCATGCATGCAGTTGAGCAGTATGGCTCCATATATCCATTAGGTCCTATGCACTGAGTCATGTCAAAAAACCTGCACTGAGCTCTGCAGCCAGTACAAGATGTTAATTTGCCATATTTCTAAAACATAAAACAAAGCAAAACAATACATTAGTTAAAACTATGTTTGGCTTTTGGTTTTAAATTATGGTATAACAAACACAGAGGAAAACTTATTTATTTACTTCTGCAATTTGCCCCATCAGAACCTTCCTATATTAACTAACTCTCATGATCATCCTTCTCAAGAGCACTCAGCACTATGGTTGGGTCTCTTACTCCTGGGGGGGGGGAAGCAGGCTAAAACCAAACTTCTGTGTAAAGACAAAAAACAAACACACACCCCTCAAAAAACCCCAAACAAACAAACAAAGCCACCCCAAACACCACCATCTGCAAACTGTGAACTGTGGTAAGACTATACAGCAAGTTGTGCTGAGTCAGAGAGTTTGAAACAACACTGTTCCTCTCTCCTTGTTGATGGGACAATGGTTGTCCCACAAGAAAAGAAACAGGACTCTGGCACAGCAAAGATGAAGGATAAATAATGGTGCTAAACTTTGAAACAATGTGTACTCTCCAAATGATAACATCCTTAATATTATCAAGTGTGAGTCAGGTGTAGCAGTTTCTTGGTAACAGCACTGTTGGGGGAACCTCTAGTTCCTCTGGAACTCTCCTAGTTCCAGTCCTCCAGGCAGGAGAAAAACACTGCAGAGTTACTGTGCTCCTCATTGGATCCAATGAGGAACTGTGACTCCATGAACCTGGTAACAGACCCAATTTTGACATCTCTCAACACAGCAGTCAGTCAATCAACAGTTTTCCACAGAAGGGAACAAATGTTCTATAAAAAGCACAGAAAAGTCGCACCAAGCAGAAATACCAGTGACACAGTCAACACACAAAATCAATTGTTCTGATCCACTACATGTATTACATACTTCAGTGTTAGGCAAATATCTCAAGCACCATAAAGCAAGTTTTAGAAAAAGAAGTTGACACCTTCCCTGCCCATAGAAATAGCATCAGGGTTTTGACAGTGATCACAGAGAATTCCTCATTTGGACAGCGATGAGTCTCCTATCAGACAGACTCTCTCCTTATTGAGTATTAGAAAATACCCTATTGACACTTAGGCACTTAAGATTTCTTCCCTTCTGTTAAGGAATAATTTTGGCACTACCTCTCCCTCTTTCCCTCTTCTCAAGAACTGAAGGGGGAAGGAAAGGCAAAGCATGTTTCCTAGGTGCTTCACTTTGTTCAGAGTAACAGAAGCCTCAGTGGGTATCTTTGCTCTTCCTATCTTTAACTACTTACATTTGAGAACTAGCTAAATCCAGTCTTACAGCCAGCCAGAGAAGAAACTTAATGGTTTTATAACATGTATCATCTTCCCTATATTAAAAACAGTACATAAAAACGTACAAATACACATGCCTCTGCCACAAATTGGGTGTAGCATCTTGCAGAAACCAGCAAAATTTCAAAATACCACACAATTTCACAATTTCCACATGTTGCTTTGATGAAACCTTTGCTGTGGATATCCTCCAAAAAGGAGTATGTGTCAAGATAATAAGCTCCTACCTAGAGGAGGGTATTTTATACAGCTCCAGGATCCTTCCTTCCCGTCTTACTTCATTTTTTTCTGTTTGCCTTTAAAAATGTTACCTAGCACCTAATAATCCTCCTAATCAGCCACAATATTGACAAAATTCACACTAAGACCAAAAATGCAGCAATTATACTGTTCTATGAGTTGGAGCTATTCTTCCAATATACATTCATCTCTTCTGACAGGCTAATAGACAAAAGCAGGACGTCAAGAATACTTCAAGTCATATTACCAGTGAGAACACAGGAGGTCACAATTTACAAAGGACTTGACTTCTTGGAACAAGCTTAATGGACAACAACCATCAAAAACCCTGCATGCACAAATACCCTTAGTACCTCTAGAATAAACCAAAATGTAAATCTAGAAGCACTGATGCAAATATGCTGACAAACAGCTTAACAAAGAGCGTTCAGGAATATCATCAGAAAACAATGCACAGGTAAGTGAAGCTTTCACAAGTTCTAGGTCCGAAAAGGGGGGGGGGGGAGCGCGGAAATCAAACTGAGGCCATGACGACTTCAAGAGACGGCAAGATGAAAATACAGGTTATAATAAATGAATTTATAGTAAACTGATCAGAGCATAATCAGAAAAGACTCATTGTGTCAACAGACTACATGTTTCGACAAAAATCCCTTGGAAGTAGAAATAGCTTTTGCTAACCATGATCTCAAGTATCTCATTATTTAACTGATGTCAGGAAAGGATCATGCACACAAAGTACAGTGCAGCAGCACGTCCATCACTTCTGAATTTCAAACATACTTATAATACTGGAGTTGTTTACTCATTTCACCCTAAATCTTTCAGACTTAAAAGCAACAAGAAGAAACTTTACCAGTATCTAGTAATAACCTAGCAAACCTAGATCTAAATTATACACACTACAAAGAACATGAATTTCCAAAAAACATATCAAGGATGCAGAAGATTCTGTGGGTAGAAACAAAAGCATAACAACAAAGTTCTCACTTTATTCTTGTCACAGCAACCAAGAAGTGTTTGAGCATTTCTGCATTATTTGAAGTTTAAACATGTTGTTACACAAATGAAGGTAATAGGACACTGGTGAAGAAAAAAAAAAAATTAAAAGGCCTGAAACCTCTTCAAATTTATTGCTCCCAAAACCTCGTACTCATCATCTCCTTCAAATTGAATTTTTTCCTGCATTTTTGTTATTCTTGTCAGCGCTCCCCAAACTTATACATTTGAATATTAAACCCATTCAAAAACCAAGGAGTACACCACTATTATAAAAAAGATTAATACTTTCAGGTATGCTTTAAGGTATACTTTCAGGTATCCTCCACTGACAACATCAGAGAACCTCACGCTATAATACCCCCTATGTTTTTACACAGCCATAATGCACACCAAGAATTTTCTCTTGCTCTTAGAATCATAGAATAGTTTGGGTTAGAAGGCACCTTTAAAGGTCATCTAGTCCAACCCCCCTGCAGTGAGCAGGGACATCTTAAGTATCAAATTTCCAGATTAGACTCTCTTCTCAAGGTTCTCAGGTAATTTACATTTCTACTCACATTCATCACAACATGTTGTCTTTCATCTCTAAGAATCTGCAGTATTAATTTCATTTGTAGAAAAAGTAAGATTTGAGAATCCTTTCCCTAGAAGTACGCTTCTAGCTGGAATAAATAAACGGAAGATTCACTAAAACTAAGGAGAACTACAGTAATGCATAGGGTTGAAGAGCATTCTTATGAGGTAAGGATTTTTGGCCTGGAAACAAGGTAAGTTAAGAGGATAATGACAGAACCAATAATGGTATGATGTGGGGCACTGTGGATCAACTGTTCATTGTCTTTTCTAATATTAACAACTATGGGAAATCATATGAATATCAACAGAAGACGTTTCAAAACAAAAACAGGAGGCAGCTCTTCACATAACAAACAACAGGTAAGCAGAAATTCTTAGCGAAGAACATCATGGATGGAAAAACTGCTTATTTTGTCTATAATCAGTTTTATCTACCATTGAAGTATCATGGGGAGTGCAAGGAGACTGGACAAGCACTTAAAGAGAGTCACTAAAAATAGCATACAGGAACTTTGCATAAAGTTCAAGAGATCCCCTGACTAGACTCTAGAGAGTCAGAAGCTAAGAGAATGCTCAGGGGAAAATATCTGAAGTACCTGCCCTGTTCTTACTCTTCCTTGCATGCCCACTTACATACACTGCCATAGCCTCTATCCCTGATCTGAACCAGAACAGCTGTTCTCATCTTCTTACTACAGAAGATTTTCCTTTTTAATTGAATATTTTAACCATCCTCAAGGAAAAGTGGGTGTTCAGAAGAGAAATTAAGAAAAACGTAAAGCTGTGTCAATTTTGTTGGTATTTCATGGTCAGGAGACGAAAGAAAGAACTTCACTGGTAGAGAGAAAAACAGAACAAAGAATACCAAAATCTCCATTACTGACTAAGTAAAGAGGGAACAAAAAAAAAAAAAAAAAACTACAAAACTTCCTGACTCTCTATTTTAATTATCACTGCTTCATTCTTTGTTTCAGAAGTACAGAATCACAGAATCATGTAGACTGAAGGAGACTTCCAGGGGTCAAGTACAATCTCCTGCTCAAAGCAGGTCCAGAGCTGGTTGCTCAGGATCTTGTCCAGTCAAATCTGAGCATCTCCAAGGATGAGCATTCTAAAACCTCTCTGGAGGATTTTACCACCCTCACAGAAAAAAAGCTTTTCCTTCTATCTAAATCAAGTTTCCCCTTGTTTTCAAGTTGCATCTGTTGCCTCTTGTCCTTCCACTGTGCACTTTTTTCTTAGAAAAGTCCAACTTTGTCCTCTCTATACCCTCCCACTAGATAACTGATCCCTCTTTAGCCCTCTCAAAGTTGAATAAACTAAGGTCTCCCAAGCCTGTCCTATGTCATGTGCTCCAGCCCTCTAAACATCTTGGTAGCTCTCCACTGAACTTGCATCAGTATGTCAATGCCTTTCATCCTGTGGAATCCAAAACTGGACACAGTGCTCCTCCAGATGAAGTCTCAGAAGTGCAGATGGGGGGGGGGGGGGGGGGGGGGGGGGGGGGCGCGGCGGGGCATGGGGCACAGAAATCACTTCCCTTGACCTGCTGGCTACACTCTTGCTAATGTAGCAATAGGTTGCCCAGAGAGGCTGTGGAGTCCCCATCCGCGGAGATATTCAAAACTCAAATGGACACGGTCCTGGATGACCAGCTCCAGGTGACCCTGCTTGAGCAGGGGCATGGACAAGATGACCTTCAAAGGTCCCTTCCAACCTCAAGCATTCTGTGATACAACCCAGGATACAGTTGGCCATCTTTGCTGCAAGGGCACACTGCTAACTCCTGTTCAACTTGTTGTCCAACAGCACACCCAAGTCTTTCTCTCCAAAGCTGCTTTCTTGGCAGTTATCTTCCATTCCAGATGAAGTACTGGCTTAATCTTGCACTCCCCATGATACTTCAATGGTAGATAAAAGTGATTATAGACAAAAAACCTGCAGATTCAAACTAGTTTCAGTTTCAAGTTTCCTTCAAAGATGGAATTAACTCAGAACCAAACCGCAACAGGAAGTATCAAGCATTTTCCTTCCATGCACCACTTCTGGCAAATTCAAATCTACAGTGTTCTATAAAATATATGCAAGTTTAAGGACTACTATTTTAAGGAGAATTTTAAGCAAAAACACTTATCAAATTAGTAAAGAAAATTGTATCAATTAGATTACTAGGTACAAAAAAAATTGAGTTAATCCAGAGGCAAAATTTCTAGAGAATAACAGCCCAGTGCCCTCTGAGGGGAAGCTTGATGCAAAGTAGTCTGACTACACCTCTCCCTCACTACTCCACCTAGATTCTTCATTGAGATCTCATTTTAGCTAGATCCCATTGCATATTTGACCTCTTCCAAAGTATAAAGTCTAAGGTAAATGCAGAAGCATGAATATTCTTCTGTTCTTACTGTATTTGATTCTAAACGTACTCATTCTTTCATGACTTGTTTGTATACCCTATTAGAGACTTAATCCTAGAAATCAGGTCTACTTCATGATAGGTATCTCATGATAGATAACTGAGAAAAGATGTATTATAAAACACTTCATGCGATTTGAAAATTCTTACGAGTTACTAGGTCTATATACATCTCAAATCTTCATTCCGTCCACTAGGACAGCGTTGAACTCAAATTGGCAACTACAAAAGTGGCTATCAAGACGCAAGACAAAACAGATGAATGGGATATATTCCAGAAATACAAGTCTTGTTGCAACAGAAATCCAAATTCCTGGAAGTAAAAGAGGAATTTTTATTCTTGCCATTATCAGCAATCATTTTAGAAGGAATCGATCTTCCTTTACATCTTACTGAAAGGATCATGAAAGCTGAAGTCTAGAGCTCTTCTTGCATACATCCTACTAAGAAGAAAGATCAAGCCCCAGAATAAGTATCAGACAAATACTGTAATTTCATGGTATTTCAGAAATAAGCATCACTTCTGTTTGCAACTGAAACTAATGAAAATCTCTGTTCTTGTAACTTTCTGGCTACAAGAGTATTTCAATAAAGCTATTAGTGCCTTGCATCTAGGCATCTGTGCTACAGACTTTTATGCTTGACTGAAAAAAGCAGCATGATCTGCTTCACGTGCCTTCAGAAGGACAGAGAGCAGGATGAAGAACATGCCTGCAGTATAAGAGAGCATTCTTGCTAAACTTCTCACATGCAAGTACCAGTTGATCCAGAACACCAGAATACCAGCCAATTGCTACAATGCTATGTAGCAGCCCAAAGATTTGCCTCCAGTTGAAGGAAATGCTTTGCAGTTAAACTCATATGGTCTGTGGTAAAATAGATGGGTACATACTTCTCAATCTAGGCAAACTTCTCTCTGGTAGCTTTACAGAGTAACAGTTTCGGATTAGAAACAAGATAAATACCGGGAAAGCTTCCAGAAAAGAATATTCTGGGACAGAAACACAGTCAACCTGTGTTCAAATAGAAAGGTAAAGGGGTAAGAAGATAGAAATTTTCTGTAAGTAGAAAAGCAGAGATATTCACTACATGGAATTCTATGATAACAGAGATCCATTAGTAAGGCAATCAAGAAAATAGCAGCTAAACTACTTCAGATTTATTTGAAAGAAGCATGGTCTGGATGGATCCAGAAGCAACATGCACGTCTAAGAAAAGAACCAGATGTCAGCAGAATCTGTAACAGCAAAGAAAGAAGAAACCATATTATTTATACAGTCTTTTGAAACACTGCACCCAAATAATCTCTCCCCCAAGAATAACAACTATAAACTCTTCCCCGCTCCAACAAAAGAGATTAAGATTAGTAACACCTCAAAAGCATTTGCCCAAGTCTTAAGAGCAAAAGCTGAAGTAATTGCTTTTGTGGCCCTTGAACACCAAGTGATTTGTGTTTACGTTCCATCAGCTGAACTTTGCAAACAGCCAAATCAATAACTTGTCCCGTAACTTTCCTTTGGCATCTCCAACTGCCAGTGCTCCCTCTTTTTGCCAGTTTTGTTCCTGCTCTCAAGACACTTGCCTTCATGCCTTCAAGAAAAGCAGAGCTGAAAATCCCATCTTCCCCTGCCTCAAAAAGCAAGTTACTTTTACACTAACTCAATGTTTCGTATTTCAGCTGTTTGGTTTGCCTTTTCTCCCTCTTCCCCTCAATCCTGTCCAATTATTCCAGGTACAACAATGCACGGATGTGGTTATATCCATCCTAACTCTGATACTTAGTCATATCACCTCCTTGCTTCCTCTTCCTAAGAATTTCCTGTGCTCCCACACAGATTACACCTCACAATTTTGACTGCCATCAGTACTTTTCTTCAAAACTACAAAGCTGCTTTAACATCTCTGATGTACCTATCTCACTTTATCTTCTAAAATATCAACAAAACAACATCCTGAACACTTACTATGAATGATATTCAGGTGCCTAAGGAAGCCGATTATATAGTTTTTATTGAAGAGCAGCAAATTCTACAGCCGAAGACAGACATTTAAAGCAGAAATGGCAAAATAAATGGTTCCAGAAACAGGAGTAAATAAAAGGTAGAAGAAAAGGTAGAAGAACAGGTAGTTTCTAGAAGGACTTGGTTTGCATCAGAGGCGCAAGGAACTGGAGGTATAAATACCAAGAGGCCTCAAAAAAAACCCCACACCACTAAGCAGGAAGGAAGGGGAATTGAATATTGCTTGGTTGATGAAGATTTCTGTCATTACCCCATCAACTATGGTAGATGGGGTAAAAAGTATCTAGCTTTTTGAAGAAGTGTACATAGTATCAGACTTCACTATTATCAGAGATTACTTCTTTCTCACTTCAGGTAATACTTAGTTTGGTATTAAGTAGTTTACCATATGAGGAAGAGATTCCACTATTAAACCACAGTTTGAACTGGCTGAAACCACAGAACTTCTCTTTAAAAGTGACCAGAAATTTAAATAAAAAATTGAAAAGTCAGTATTTCTAATACTTCAACGTAAAGGAGCTGTTCAACTCTCACAATTACTGGTTTTGTCAACAGTATTTACTCTTGAAGCAGACACTTGGAAACATGAGTTTACAAAGCAGTAACAACAGCAGGAAGCAGCAGATTTTATAGTTAATTGTACTATTGAAATAAAAAGGAAAGATCTGTCTTAACAGCAAAGAAGCACAGAAAAAGAACAGACACTGCATGGGACAAGACAAAGTTGAAAACCCTAGATGCTTCCACTGAAGTACTATGTGACAAGACATTCTAGCATAGCATTCAGTGAGATTTACACCAGTAGATAACAATACATTTTGTGAGACTAAATACAAACTCTACATAAGCAATGAATCATAAGTTGCAGAACTGATATGCATATTATTGTATACAGTGAAGGCTCCTAAACCCCTGCACACAGATAAAGCACATGAAATGAGTTTTAAGAGTTTCACAAAAGCAGTTTGGCAAGGACCAGAATTCGAAACAAGGAAGCACAACTGCCTAGGTTGGGTATTTGCTATTGTTTGTAAGTGAATGGCTTAAAGGGATGGCATAGCCTGGTTAGTCTTGAAACACGTTCAGTAATAAGTCTTCATCTAATTAAGGAAGTCAATCAAATGCACTTTTATTCAGTATAAATACCAAGGAAAATTTTCACTAGATTAAAAGATACTGCAAGCATCCTCTCCAACTAGGAAAATACTCTTTGGCTTGCATTCACCCAGTACTCACTTCATTCCAGAGCTATTAAGAAGCCTATGAAGAAATAGCCAGAGCTCCTTCCCCCCTTTTCTGACAGCACATGAAGACCGTAACTTTTAAGAAGCACCCAAAGCAAGTGAATTCCAGGTCATATTCTAACAAGAAGGATTTTAGCTAAGGAAACAAAGCAAAAAAAAAAGTAAAGGAACATTTTGAACTAGAGTAAAGCATTAAATGCTTTCACGGCAGAATCAAGAGCACTGTGGACTGATCAGGCCACTAAGCAAAGCAGTTAAAGACTGTATTTTTAAAAGTAGACACAGACTCCACTTTATCTTAGTTGAACAGCTAAAAATTAAAAGGTATGGTTGGTTGCACAAGCCAAGTCACAGAATTCACTTGTTCCTTAGAACAAGGTTGTCAAGCTGTACCCAAATCCAGCAAACCAGGACACAAACAACACTGCAACTGCCTTGAAAAGGAAGTTGACTAAGTAGAGACAGAAAATATGTAATAGTATCAGAAACATTGAAACAACACATGTATGTGCTTTTGGTTAATATGTCTTCATGGCAGGTATATTTGGGGTCTGTTTCAATTTGTTGCATAGATACTAATTTTTAAATGAATCACTAAAAGTATTTTTTTAAATGGTTAAGTTCTCATTTTAATTATATGAAATGCCTACTCAAATAAAATATTTCAGCATTTGCACAATTACAATTTAGCCACCTCCTTGTCAGATGTCTCATTCTCTGCTACCATTGTTTTTTTGTTTTATTCATTTCGTTTAGCATCATTAAGTCCCTCTTGCCCCTCTACATGTGAAGAGTATGAACCTCAGTGCAACAGATAAAGAATTTACAATCTAGAAGTAGTTGTCGTCTTCAGGTTTAAAAAAAAAATAACCACTTCCAATAAGGGTTTTGTTTTGACATTTTATCTGAATTGTCACAGTGATTTTTTTGGAGGAAGGATTTTATTGTTGTTTTCTCTTTTTTAAAAAAGCTTGACGTGCACTTAGCTGTCTTCATGAACGGCTGTTGTGCCATCAGGAAATTAACATGCTCCTGCACATAACCACAGTGAGCATTAGTTAGGCTATGTCCATTTATATTTTTTTTTTTTTTAATTCTTACACAATTTATTAATCTATTTATTTTTCATAGCTTTTTTAATATGAAAGAAACCTAAGCTCTGTAATTACTTCAGATTTAGGTAAGAAAAAACAGCCATCACCTCTCAGAAAAACAGAACACAGGATGCAATATTCATGAGTATTTGTGTCTCCATTTTAAAGCGGGTTCCAAAACTGGTACATAGAAAGCTAAGTGCATCCATCACCTTGAAAGGTGACTTAGGCACTTCAGAAAAAAACTACTCCCCATCCCAGGAATAACACTGTTTCTTGCTCCCACCAATGGTCTAAAGCAGAGGAAAGAAACCCTTTGTAGCCGATGGATTATTTGCACTCAGGTGGCCATTCCAAAAGCCACAGTAATTTTTGTTACCCACAATTTTAATTTTTTTCATTCCAGGAAGAAAAAATGTCCATGATAAGTTACTGAAAATTAATTGTTCAAATCAGTGTAATATTTATTCAAAAAAATAGGGATGAAGTATATAGATAGGTACAAGTAATAAGAATCAGTTTTCATTTATTACTACTACAAATGTATAGCATATTGATAGGTGTATGACATTTACAATATAAACTGCTTAATACAAAACTCATACTAATAAGACCTATGTATTTTACAACTGTTTGTAAGAAAACATTTGCTAAAACCATTATGTGACACATGATAATCAGTTGTACAACACAATGCTGCAATCAAATGATACATCAACTTTTCCTATATTATTGATACCATTTTTATTTCAGTATGTAATAGCAACTCTCCCATATTCTCTCCTTCACCACTTCTCCTTTAAAAGCAAGATCTAATAAAAAATTTCCAAGAAAACATTGTTACGACTGAATAAAGCAACCTAAAATTTACCAATTGTGGTCCAATGAGTTGTCAGTGACATTTTCCAAAGTCTAAATTCCTTTTATAAAAACAGAATTCCTTGAATACATTCAGTTCAAAAAACCTTAATGTAAATGGAAGTTCAAACCTAAATAAATCCTGCTAGACAACTAAATATTCTCAAATAATTGTGTCCTAAGCAACTTTGGCACCTATAACAACATACACTACCACACTCCTAATTTTATAGCTTGAATTTCTCTTAATATCAAAAATACCCCAAAACCCCCAAACTCCAGGAACATTTGAAACCTACCAGTTAAGAATTACACTTCATCACCACTCCAAACCAGATGCACATGAGCACTAGAATTAAGCTTCTCACAGCCTATTACAGTTCCCCAGTACCAAGTATTTCCACAAAAATTTAAGAACGTGCTTAAATAAAGTCTGCTGTCAGAACTGAATACACCAAAACAATGTGTCTCAATTTTAAAGGTTCTCTTAAGGATCCTCACAATAATGCACAATACTCAATGCTACTTGTGAAGATTCCAGGTACTGCAAACTGCTCCTCTGCCCCAAATCAAACCAGAACATACAACTTGCTACCCATATCCTTCTCATTCTCAAATACATATCTAAACACAAAATACAAAAATATCTGAACAAATAAGAGTACAGACTGTAATGAGAGTTAAGTACAGATTTATCATGCGACCTCTCAAAATTCCACGTTCATTTCATAATTCCATGTGCAGTGCATGTTATACTGGTTGTGTGGGAATGTCTCAAGTTCAAAGTTAATCTCATGCCTTTTTGTTTCTTCGAGAGAGAGTATTCAACGTTTCTTCAAGTCTTTCCATGGCTTCTGGGCATGACTATGTTTTTAGTATCTTGGAAACCTATCCTGTCCCTTTTGGTATAGCTGTGACAAAAGAATAACGCTTATGTTATGTTTTCAGTTACGCTGTTTACATATGCACTTTCCAGATTTGCTGTTTGCACATTGCATATACACAAGAACAGCCATCCCCAAAAGTATCAAAACTGAATGTCCAAAGAGAAAATACAAACATACATGATGCAACATTAAAGAACTTGAAAACATTCAGCACTGCACTCCCTTTTCTCTTGGATCATTGGTTTCTTAAAAATGGAAAGAGATGAAGAAAGAACCCAAAGCAATGTGTAGCACTGGGGCCACTCACATATTCAAGTGTGAACTTCAAAAGCAGATAAAGAAATTTCTTGCTAGTAAAATAGTACTTTCATATTTCATAACACTATCCCTACAAACTCAGAGCAGAATGTACCAAGCAAAAAACCCAAAGAAAAAAATTCCCAAAATTGCACATCCTCCCCCAAAATATTTAATATTTCAGAGCTATCCTATTATACCGTAAATACTGTGATTAACATTTAAACCTTCCAGCCAGTATTAGCAATGTTTCAGGGCTAAGCTGGCTCTGCAGTATGTAAAAGACATCAACATCAGATTTCTTGATTTGGATTATTTTTAACCACAACAATTATTACTGTCTTAACAGTCTTAAGAATAAATAAAAAACAAACCAAGTAAAGAAAATAAAAGCACAACATTTAACATGTTGAAGGATGAAAGTAACAATAAATTTCGAGATCCTGTGCTGTACAGTGAAGGAGATTAGACATAGTACAGGTACACAGCCAATGTGTAATCAGTTAGAGCACTCTCACAGCAATGTCCCATCTGTATGCTCTGCACATTTTTTAATGTTTCGATTGCATACAAGCGAGCTTTTCAATCTAAAAAAGATCACTTAAGGACCAGTAAGCTTGTGGGTCAGGCTTGCTATTAATATACTCGTAAGTGATACAGCCATTAGAGAGAAAACAAATTATGGACAGAAAGTTTAATTTTAAAGTTGTTTTCATTAATAACAAATAGGTATTGCTATTACAGCAACATGAAAAAAAGCCAGTAGTAAAAGGTCCATTCTGGCTAGTCTGCCCTCACTGGAATTAATTTCATTTTTAGAAGTCTTTGTTACTTAAGACTTCTAATGAGAATTAAAACCATGTTATGAACAACAGGATAAATTTAAGGAGTATTAATGTTTATTTAATTTTAATTTATAGGTAAAGAAGTAATTACCTGCTTGTATTCACCAACGCAGTTCTGACAACAGAATCTTTTCTGCTGACCATCAATAGTAAGAATATTGTTTCCAGCTCCTTTACTGGGCAAATACTCCCCGCAATGCTCACAGCAATTCATTATTAAACCATTTGCCATCCTGTATCTATTGAAGCAATGGTCACTGCACAGCTTATGAGTCATATTTTTAAAGCTAACTTCATGGCGAATCTAAAAAATAAAAATAAAAAACATATTCTATCACCACACAAGCATAAAGTTGCCTGAAACTACTAGACAAGCCAAAAGTCTTACATTCAAGTACAATAACTAAAACCAGATTATACTAGCTCACTATTTAAGAACAGAGATGCTTGAATTGACCATGGAATATAGAAACAGAAATTGGTGTTTCTGTTGTCTCCAAAGTTCTAGAAAAAGTCTTGGATCCATTTGTTCTTGTAGCCTAGAAGCAAAGATCACAGGGAAGGATGTAATAATTGCATATTAGAGCAGAAGGTCAATTTATGAAATTTTATATAATACTCAGTTTGCAGGCTAACAACATGGCATATAAAGACTGGCCAGACACATATGCTGTGTGAAGTTGTAGCCTGAACTATGGTGGGCCCAGTAATGGCATCAAGAGTAAATTAATACATTAATAAGAATTTAAAGTTATGTTTATTCTACATATCTCTAAAAAAATTTGCATAATCTTTCAAAATATACAGTAAAAATAAAGTAAAAAATACAGTAAAAATAAAGTAAATAATACAGTAAGTCTTGACTTTTTTCAACAGCAATTCTTCTACGTGGGAGATCTGGGTTATAATTACAAGATGCTATGCCTAATAAAATTGTTGACAGTAGCTACAACATATCAGCAAAAGGCACTTCAAGTTTCTGAAACAAAAATCAAATATTAACCTCTTTGAATTCTTTCTTCAGTTGCTCTTCATGAATATTAAGCCTGTGTATCTTAATATATCACTGCATATGAAAATACTGAATCATATTTTAAATTTCCTTATTTTAAGTTCTCGTATTTCAGAATATAAGTTATTAATACTTCCATTACTGAGAAAGGTAAGAGAAAAAAAAGTCAACCAGACCTCAGTTAGTTTACCACAGATAGTGCATCTTGATTTATTCAAAACTCCTTTCGAGGGATTCTGTTTATCTTCATAGAAGGATAAACATGATGTACTGCAAAACTCCTGGAAAGACTCACTTGAATCAACTTGAGCAACAATGGTACCTTTCATTGTTGTTATATCTCTGAAAGACAAAAAAGCCCTCTAGTGTGCTTGTGTATAAATACATATATGTATTTAAACAGGAACACCTTACATCTTATAAGATTCATCCTTCCTTTTAATGCTTACATTTCAAACCAGTTTTGTGGGTGTACAGTTGTTAGTCACATGTCAAACACTAAGTTTAATAATATTTTTACAACTACTGCAAGCACAATATTTCCTGTGTAAAAACTTTTTTTTTTTAATGGATTGATTTTTTTCCCCCATTACATTATTCTAGAACCAAGTGATGTTAATGCACCATTAGGTACCAGCTATGGCAAACTCAATTTTATACAAAAAATTAACACAGCAAATAAACTAGCCCTTTTGCAACTTTTACAAAAAAGCTGTATTTAAGTTTCATATGAAAAATTCAGATTCATAGTAAAAGGAAAGAAATGGTCTTTATTTGTATATAACTCAATTTCCAGTATTAATCTCAGGATAGGATGAGGGGAAGAGAGAAGGTTTTCTCATAAATATAACCAAAAAGCTTAAAACTCTACCACATGCTTGCCTAGAAGTTTTGTAATTTAAAATTTTTAAAAAAGTTAATTCCATCATTGAAGTTCCAAAGCACCTGAACAGTTCATGCAGTTGCCCATGAAACAGCACCAATTTAATGCGTTAAACCAGACAAGCAACCATCAACAAAATTCATTTGAAATAGAAAAAAACTTCTTCTAACCAAACTGACTTACAATATTTTTCACTGAAGTTAATTCTAGACTTCCTTGATCTTCAATTGTGTGCTACACATGCTGCAAATTTAGCAAAGTTGCTAACACCATGCTTGTCAGTGCACCTTTGTAATCAGGTCTCCCAAACTTCTAAGGTCATTTCTGAAGTAGTTTCAACTCTTAATCCCAAACTATCACATACCATAAATTAGAAGCAGTAAAGAGAAGAAATAAAAACCTCCCCTTTTGCCCTCTAAGTAAAAAAAAAAACCTATTATTGACATACAGGAAATGCTATTGGGCAGAAAATAAAAAATTGACTGGGCACATCTGGATCTCTATTGACATCACAATGGATCACCAGTTGGAAAAGACATGCCCCAGACACTCATACCTAGGAGCCCTTAAACCAGGATGAGAGGAAAACATTGTCTAGGAAAGTATACAGCATTTTTCCAGACGCCCTTGAAAATAAAACTTTTACCGCCCCTGGATAGTAACACTTGCAAGCCTGCCTTCTTCCATCAAAGGAAAATCAGCAGATTTTGGCTTGCCCTTTGGCAAGATAGTAAGGATTTGTGCTGGGGAGTGTTATCACTTCTGCTCTGCAAACAAAGCCAGAGCTCCTGCCCAGAGGAGCTTACAGTTTCTGGCTGGTTTCCACCAGGACTTATAAACACTATTAACTTGTATCAAAGCACATATTAACTTGTATCAAAGGACAAAAGTGTGAAGTCAAAAAGAGTAACACAAGTCAATAAAAATTATAAACACTAAGGAGAATGCGAGACATTTCCTACACTTTCCTTCTTATAATTCCTATGCTGTTTATGTAGTTACAAAGGTTCAGAAGAGTGCTAGAAAAGTGGTTTACAATACTTAAAAATTCTGACTTTTCAGATGGGGTTATACAATTTTTTTAAAAAGTTATTGTAGGCTTCACTTTTTCCACTTAAAGTAATCTAGATATTTAAAGATAAATCTGAGCATTACCTCTGAAAGTCTGACCTATGACATATCAACTATTATCATCATCTATCCAACCTACATTCAAGACCTCCTGGATTTTCCTCGAGTTCCCTTATCCTTTCACTGAACTGCAATCTGACAATGTTATGCCTGCTTTAGTAGGAAAAGAACACAGAAGGAAGTACAGAGCAAAGAGTACCTGGTTTGCTACCACCAGATAGCAAAAAATTGGCAATAAAGCAAAAAACAGCTGGATAAGATTGGGCTTCACAATGAAGCCATGCTGCAAAGGAACAATTTCATGCATATACTGCCTTCTGTTTAACTGTGATTGAGTAAGCAACTGCATACTAGCGGAAGAGAGAAGATCAACATCACCTCAAAAATTGTCAAAGGTGACTTTACAGAGGTTCTCTAGAAATCAAATACACTAAACAAACTATTTTATGTAACCCCAAAAGCTAGAAATGAGGTATTTTCCTCATCATTCAAAAATAAAGCCTTTTCATTTAGGGCAGTTTTACACGTAACCTCTTACAATACACAGATAAGTATCTCTAAAGTTGCAAGAGAGCACAGATTTAGCCATGAATTTTCAAGATTTCAGTCAGACAAGAAGATTAGACTAGTCATCTTTATGTATAATACAGCTAGCTGAATATAGTAGTCACCAGATTACTTCTAAAAAAAATAGTGTATAAACATGTACAAGCCAACAGAAAGAGTACAGAGTGCTCTTTTAACTACCTCTGTAGAGGCAAGGATTGAGAGAATTTGAGTTTTTACATGTATTTAAAAAAAGCTAAAATATCTTAGATCTGCTAGGTTTTCAGTGTACCAAGATATGAATACACAGGATAGCAATACTTCCTATAGTTTATTTTTACTGAGTCTCAAGGAAAAAGAAAAAAAAAAAAAGACATACTCAGATCAGTAGCTTACGTCTGAATACAAGCCATTAATCCACCACACTGCATACTGAAGTAAAACTTTTTCACTAGTTTAAATCTGCAATGGAGCAAAGACCACCCTCTCCAAAGCATTCATTAACGAAGGCAGTCTTTACTGCAAGCCTTCTTTAGTTCAGCAAGAATTCATCATTTAACCAGTGTCACTGCAGGGTGTACTGTATTGAGATTTTACTGAAAAAATATGAAAAAAGTGCAAGTATCTCAGTAATCAGTACACTGAAAGAAAATGATAGTACAGCTGTTTTGTACACCTAACACTACAATAGTACAATTATGGAAGACTTCTCTGGCAATTTTAAGTTTGGGAAATAATGAAAAATTATAAGTCAAACCTAATCGATAATTTAGAATAAGCCACTTCTAGGTATGCTTGTCACTCCCTCTGTACTGCCCACTTAAGGCATCTTCAGCTTCAAAAGTTGCCATAGTTGCCCCTAACTATGGGGAAAGCCTAAGGCTTCTCCTCTCCCCACACTGCCAACAGTGGAAGAGCTCCCCAATTTTTTCCAGCTTCTTGCAAGTATCAGTTTCTCCTCCTTTTAAAGCCTCTTGATTTTATATCTTCATCTATCAAAATGCATGCTTTCTATACAACACAAGGTCCACTTTTTTTTTTTCATAAAGGACTTCAGATATAAAGAATGTATCTTGTCACAGGATATATTATAACTTGGACACCTTGTCCTTAAAAAGAAACCAACAGTAATTTTTAGTGTATTGGCTTTCATAGAAACAATCTGCCATACTCCGAATTCAAAAGCTAGTAGACTTTTTATAGCGGACACAGTGAATTCAACATTTCCAAACAACATTAAAGTGACACTATATAAAGTACTTGTATAGTCAGATTTTATATCATTAATGAGGCAATTCTCATACATGCATGAGAATCTCAACTATTAATGGATTTAGCTGCTAATATGAAACAAAATAAAAAAATCCCTTACTTTCTGCACATAACACAAAGTTTCTTTGGAGTGGGTTTGTGTGAGAATGATGAGAGGCAGGTAGTAGAACAAAAAAGGTGGGCTGATCCTTTTCGCTGATATGCAGTCTGTCCCTTTTGTAAAGGCTTTTTGCAGTTTGCACATGTGACTTTAACCTGTTTAGAAGGCTGCTGCTGGGCAGAAGGCTGAAAAATCTGTTTAGGAAGAGATGCTACAGGTGACAAGGAATCCACACCTGGTTGCTTCTGATTCCTAGGGAAGGAAGCTGACTGGGATATCCAAGAATCTTCAAGACAAAAAAAACACATAGAAATAAGTGAACAGACATGTACATATATATATAATAATATTCACAGATGTATGATCATAAAATAATTTTTCTGTTGAACTGACAATTAACAGAAGAAAGATGATATTTTAGAAATTCAGGTTTAAAGTAAAATGCTGGTTGATGGTACTATTCTCCATTGTTACAAAGCTTCAGAACACGAACAAGTTTCAGGATGGTCCCATCCTACATCTAGAGACAAGTTTTGCAGACCTCAATTTACTTGCACTGGGTTTGCAAACTGGCAATTTTATCTTCAGACAAGCAAAGCTGCAATTACCAACTGCAATTAAAAAAAACCCAAAAAAACAGAACATGGAATTTCTAAACTCAGGTTTGAGATAAAACTCTGCAAAATTATAAGATCGTGAAAGATTTTCATTAGTTTTGTTACAAAGCTTTAACAAGCATCTGTAAAAATTTGTGTGTCCAGCCCCAGCGATAAACCCTAGAGCTGGGGTTCCCCATACTAGTTTCCTAGGAAAGTTCTCTGCAGCCAGAGAACTATACTGCAGTTAGACTGAAACACAGTGGCTCCACATCTGGGATCTGCATCTATGTCATTGATTCCCGTAAGAGTTCCTGTTTTTCTCAATAACCTTTTCAACGCAATGAATACCACTTAAAGTGCAAACTGGCAAAGTCATGAGAGTTCCAAGTCTTCCTCAGTAGAAATCAATGAGCCTAGAAAATAATATTTCATTAAGTTCTGGCAGTACACAAATCCATGTCCCTGTGTTCCAGACTCCACTAGTCTTCCATCTGTATTTTTGGACACCAGACTACTATGGAACAAAGTCATCTTTGCCCAAGCTTTTGTAGCATAACATGCTACAGAGTAACTTGCATACAAGAACTTAAGTAAAACTTTTTCTCCAACAGGAATACATCTAGAAAGATCACGTGCTTCTGTTAAATTACATGCTTGGTATCTTGGTTTGGAGCAGAATATACAATTCTGGGAGAAAAAAAATCCCCCAATAAAATGTAATTTCTAGGCTTTTCTCTGGAATTTAAACTTTCATTTTAAATAATTATCACCAGAACTTAGGAATGTTGAGCTTCTGAAGAATGCCAAGAATGATACATTAGTTAAGCATGAATTAAAACCTGAATAGGAACTTCTTTCCATTGTAAAAATCATTTACACACATTTTCAATAGTATGTGTCAGCTATCCCAAATACTGTCACAGCACTTGGGAGTTACCGTTCAAGCTTTTTATTCCCAGCATCTAGAACAGTACTTTACTGTTACTTACTGAATAGTAAACACCTGCATAAATATTACTGTATTTGGTAATACTTGTGCTACTACTTTTAAGTAAAGAGTAAACACAGCATTTACTGTAGCTAAATAAAAATACTTTGAATGTCTTATTGCAGTAACTCGGTGTATTCCTGGAGTGTTACTACAGCTAGTATTAACAACCAAATGTAAGAAAGATGATTTTGAATTCTATAACCTCAGATAACAAAAACCTTAACCTATAGACTTCAGCAACTGCCCCTACCTTATTCTTAAGGGACATTATCTTGGTCCACAATCATTCATTAAATAGAAGGCACCCTTTCTTCATACTATTTTCTAAAGTACTCTCTTTCCCCAAGAGGGTTTTATTAACAACACATTCTGCTGCAGCGTTTTAAAATTAATTTTAGGGACAAAGTTCTAAGAACCCTTGTTACAGCAACAAACAACATACATTCCTTAGAAAGTAGAAGATAATTTTCTGGTGTGACTTTGTAGCTGTCAAGGATGTCTTATTTCTCAGACATGTAAGACAAGTTGGACATTTACCCATTGTAATGCTTGAGGGTAAACAGAAGAGCTGGAACAAAGAGGTGAGGGGAAGAGGGAAAGGAAGCAGAACAAAACACATTCCTCTTTAAACCATTGAAGAAGTTTACCTTTGAAGGCATGAGTATCCATACTGACAAACTAAGATATGTTACCACAGTGCTTAAAGTTAAAATTCACCTGAGTGCCCTCTTCAAACTTTTCTATACTATTATGGTCTACTACCTCAGATATATTTATATCCTGGTAGCACCTTATCACCTCAAAATATTTTGAGATTCTCCTCTTTTCTCATAGGTTTCAAGTGGGAGCACACTGTATCTCCTATCAGGAATACATAGCATGCGCAGTAGTTACATGTGCTTGTAATTCCAGTAGCACTCAACTGCCACTCACAAAAACTTGAGTTTGCTAGGCTCATTTGGGTTTGAAACTTTTACCATGATTTCCTAGTACCTCATTAAGATTATTTCAATATTTCCTTAGTATCTTAAAGCTTCAGACAGCCTCCCTTAATTGACATTGTTTCATTTCTCCTTCCACAAACATACCACAAGAACATTTTAAGATCTTTTTGCTGTTCCTTTTTTTGCTTTCACTTCTTCCACATCACACCTTCATAGACATTAAATTTTTATATTGTGACTTTTCTTCACATCTCATTTTTTAACCATGTTACCTCCTCCACTTTATATTCTCTACAAAGGATCTGTAAAATCTGTTTTTCATGTCCTTGAACTGAGAAGGTGTATCACACTTCCTTAGTTGATTCCTGATGAGTTTCCATGCCCCACTGCCCTTATATCTTCATCCTTCAGGTTCCTATATGCAATTCTTTAATGGCCAAGTTTATGAGACTGTACAGTTTCATGTTCAATTTCTTCTTACTATAATGGCTGTTCAGGATGTTCCCATTCTTTCGCACTCGTTCCTGCTTTAAACTGCTATAAAATTATTCCTTACTCTCATTACACCAATACATTTATTTGTGGAGCCATCTTGCAAAAATGGCTCAACAAAACTATGTCTTTTAAAAAAAGCTGAAAAAACCGTATCAGCACAACTTGGGGCAGAGGTGGGGAGGACAACAGTAATAAAGTTTTAGAGAGATATGCAGCTCTTGAAACATATTCAGCTACATCTGCATTAATGACCTGGTTCAGATCAGGTCAATTCTAAACTGCATCCTCAATTTACTAGGTGTTGGTTCTGTTTTTGGAGCAGTTTTGATGCACAAAAACTAGATTCCGTTCAGAGAAACAAAACCTAAGTTCCAGTCCAAAAGCCCTTGAAACTCATGTACATGGACTTCTGTTCATCTACCTGGACTTCTCCAAGACCTTTCATATGGTCCCCCACAACATTCTTGCTGCTAAATTGGAGACATATGGATTTGATGGATAAGGAATTGGCTGGATGGCTGCATCCAAAGAGTAACAGTTAACGGCTCAACATCCAAGTGGAAACCAGTAACGAGCTGTGTCCCTCAAGGGTCCGTACTGAGACTGATACTATTTAATATCTTTATCAACGACAGACAGTGGGATTAAGTGCACCCTCAGCAAGTTTGCAGATATCAACCGCACCACTCAGCTTGGTGTTAAGCTAGAGGGAAGGGATGCCATCCAGAGGGACCCTAAAAGGCTTGAGGAATGGGCCCACATGAACCTCGAAGCTCAAACAAGGGCAAGTGCAAGGTCTTTCACCTGGGTCAGGGCAATCCTCAATACCAGTACGAACTGGGGGATGAATGGATAGAGAGCAGCCTTGCAGAGGACTTGGGGGTACTGGTAGATGGAAAAATTGGACATAAGCCAGCAGTATCTGCACTCGCAGCCCAGAAAGCCAATCGTATCCTGGGCTGCATTAAAAGAAGCATGGCTAGCAGGTCGAGGGAGGTGATTCTGCCCCTCTACTCTGCTCTGGTGAGACCCCATCTGGAGTACTGCATCCAGCTCTGGGGTCCCCAATACAATACAGACATGGGCCTGTTAGAGCAGGTCCAGAGGAGGGCCATGAAAAATGACAGAAGGCTAGAACACCTCTCCTGTGAAGAAAGGCAAAGAGTTGGGGTTGTTCAGCCTGGAGAAAGGTTGTTCAGCTGGAGAACAGAAGGCTCTAGGGAGACCTTATTGCAGCCTTTCCATATAAAAAGGGGGCTTATAAAGGAAGACGGAGAGATACTTTTTACCAAGACCTGTAGCAGCAGGGCAAGGGGCAACAGTTTTAAATTGAAAGAGGGTAGATATAGATTGGACATGAGGAATAATTTTTTTTTATGATGAAGGTGGCAAGACAGTGGATCAGGTTGCCCAGAGAAGTTGTGGATGCCCCATCACTGGAAGTGTTCAAGGTCAGGTTGGACAGGGCTCTGAGCAATCTGATCTAGTAGAAGATGTCCCTGCCCATGGCAGGGTGGTTGGACTAGATGACCTTTAAAGGTCCCTTCCAAACCAAACCATTCTATCAAATGTATTCCAATGCTTATTGGGGACATTAGGTTCTGAATTAATGTGTTCATTAATTCTGTTATGCACCTACTGCTTCCCATACAGTGGGGGCATCTAGATGAGGGGAATAGACTAACACTGATCCAGAAGAAATCTTCCAAACCACATACAGAATCACAGAAACATTTAGGTTAGAAAAGACCTTTAAGATCATCAAGTCCAACTGTAAACCTAACGCTGCCAAGTCTACCACTAAACCATGTCCCCAAGCACCACATCCACACGTCTTTTAAATACCTCCAGGGATGGGGACTCAACCACTTCCCTGGGCAGCCTGTTCCAATGCTTGACAACCCTTTCGGTGAAGAAATTTTTCCTAATATCCAATCTAAACCTCCCCTGGCGCAACTTGAGGCCATTTCCTCTTGTCCTATCGCTAGTTACTTGGAAGAAGAGACCGACACCCACCTTGCTACAACCTCCTTTCAGGTAGTTGCAGAGAGCAGTAAGGTCTCCCCTGACCCTCCTCTTCTCCACACTAAACAACCCCAGTTCCCTCAGCCGCTCCTCATAAGACTTGTGCTCTAGACCCTTCACCAGCTTTGTTGCCCTTCTTTGGACGTGCTCTGGCACCTCAACGTCCTTCTTGTAGTGAGGGGCCCAAAACTGAACACAGTATTTGAGGTGCGGCCTCACCAGTGCTGAGTACAGGGGAACAATCACTTCCCTAGTCCTGCTGGCCACACTATTTCTGGCACAAATACATGTAATGTATTTGCCAGAGCCTCACCATCAACAATTTTGATCTACTATTTTTCTAACAACATGTAGATGTCACATGTCCTAATTTCTTTGTCACTAGGGGAAAAAAAAAAAAAAGAAGTATCAGGAAACAATACATGTTTGCATCTTCAAGGCTTCAAATACTCTACAGAGGAAGCAGACACAAATAATAGATCTTGTCCAAGATGCAAACTAGAATGTCTTTACGTAACAGACTAGTTCTGAGATTTGCAAAACTGCTCTGTAAATTGATGTATTAAGTCCTTACGCAAAGTTTTGACATTCAACAAATGCCAACTAGCAAATCCCTAAAGAAAGTTGTGGTATCTGAAAACAAAGTTTGCTATCCAACTTCTTACATCCTATTTCTGAACTATAAGCAGTGTTTCTCAATCCACGATCTTGAAATTATATAAATCAAATCATTTTCATCATCAGTAGGCTTAAATTAACTAAGCAGGAATCTCCACGTCCATTGGAAATATTTTAGAAATCTGGAAATCAGAACAGATGGAACACCACTGATCCAGAAAAGATTAATCTATCCTTAGCAATCATAGACTGGAATTGTGTAGAATACATTAAACATATTTAACATCAAATGCTTCCTGTCATATTATCAAAGTTTCTAACAGGCAGGGTTAACTTCTACTGACAAGACCTTCTAGAAGACAAGGAGGCAACTTCCAGGGAAAAAGAACAAAATTGAAACTTGTATCTTGCAAACCTTTCCTTTACATCTTTGCAAGTACAAAAACCTGTAAATGATCCGCACCTACCGTGTTTCAGGCTTTTTCTTGTGTAAAAGCCATTTCCACTATAGCTGTCTCTCCTCTTTCCTCCTCTTGTTTCTTCTTCTCATGTTCTTTGTCATTTTTCTAATTCCTCTCGTTTGGTATTTTTCTCCTTCCCTTTTACCTGTGGCAGCCCTTCCTGCTTCCTTTTGAACCTACTGCTCTATTTTTCACATACAAAGACCACAGCCATAAAAAAATCCTGTATATGTACACCCCGAAATACATCTTTCACATCCACTTGTAAACCTATTTTTTTCCTCCCTTCTGAGTGAGTCTTTTTCATCAAGGCCCTAAAAGGACTCCCAGCCACTACTCCTGTCTCTCTGGATTCAATCTATTTCAATATTGCTACGGTCCCTGCCTATCAGACTTCATACCAGCAAATTTCTGGTGTGTCTCTGTTAATCACACCAAAAATAAAAGTTCAGTAGTTTAAAGGAAAGCACATGCTTATTTTCTTAAGATGTGCTTTTCCCAAGAAAAACAAAGGCACTACTTTAAGGTAACAGTCATCCACGACTACTTGACCATCTGTGATAACACAATAATCATACCCCATGTCTAAAAGGGATCAACCAGCAATAGTGGGAATATTGGTTTTAAGAGATTAGGAACTGAATTTCTAAATTATTCAGTGAGACATCCAGACTATAAAAGCTTCCAGGCTTTCAACTTCAGAAGTCAAATTTTGAAATCAGTTTCAAGATTAACACAAAAAACCCACAACCTAACATCCTACTTAAAGCTTAGCTTCATACTGCCATTTCCATAATACAATATGAAAGGTATTAATACTTTTACAAAAGTATTTGGTAATATATGACCAAATTGAAGAACTGTGCTATTTAAATATTTGTTGAAAAACAGGTTAAAAAAAAAATCTGTGTTTTAATCAGCATACAAGCAAGTTAAAAAATAGTGCATTAACAAGGGTCTACTGCACCTAGATTATAATTGGTTTAAATTTTCCTTTTAAAATGACCCTAACTAGTCTGAAGTTAAACCTGTAGCAAAAGTGGTAATTTGGCCCACTTCTAGCCTAACAGGGCAGCAGTGTACCAGTATATGTTGGAACTTGGAAGATTTTAAATTGCTTATGTGAAAGCTTAAATTCTGTAGACTAGCAATTCCAGAAGACCATTCATGGCTGCTTCATTTGGCTTTTAGCAATACCTGTTTACTTGCTAAATCAGGAGACAATATACTGCTATTTACACAGATATAGAACAAAACCAGCCAAATCAAACTAACTAATATTGTATGATATAAATACATATTATCACAGGCGACTAAATAGCAATTATAAAGTGTATATAACTTACTGCAGGAATATGTGAGTCCACAAGTAACTAGGACCCTATTTTGTTAAGCATTGTAAATACCAAGAATTGCTTAGTATGCAATGAGTTACGACAGCTAGCTACTTACAACTTCAGATCTGACTTTCAAATTCAGGTTTTCTGCATGTCAAATTACATTCAGACGGCAAGACAACAGATCAGTAAAATAATACTTAAATAACTTTGATGCATTATACTAGTCACGGAACTGCACAAAAAGGTACAAAAGTTACATAGATACATTAACCTTTATTTGTGTCAATTAAAGGGGTATACTTAAGTCATAAAGAAAGCTTTGCTTTAGATACAAATACTTGCATCTCAAAACATATGAAGGTATCACTAGCTGCTAAACTGGGATAGTTTACCTACCTAACACATTATGTCATGGAGCATATTTTATTCCAGAGTCACCCATAAGGTTGTGATGGGGATGAAGGGAACCAACATCTTCCATATGAATTAAGCTAAAAAACTAAGCAGTGCTACTGCCAAAAATATTTTATTAACATTCTATTATTTATTTTCAGCTTTTAAGGAAATGTTCAGAATTGCAACTTACCAGGATTATGATGAGTCACAGATTCTCCATTTTGAAATACATCTCCAGCCACGTTCATTCTACCAGGATTGAAAGGTCCTACACCAGTCTTGGTCTGTGAAGTCAAAGATGGGGTGTATGTTTGCATATTAACACCAAAATTACTTGACTGCAGTCCGTTAGATACATCTCCCAAGCTGGCATTCTGCAGTGATGTAACATGTGTAATCATTAAGTTCATGTCACGCCCTTCAGCATTTTCTAAATGACCATCACTCACAGAGCTCATAGCACCTGTTTCTAATGTAGTAACATTAGCAATCTGAATTTCAGAGTCTGGTTCTGTGGTTATACCACTATTACGTATTCCTGAATTTACCTTACTTCTTGAAAAACTGGAAGCTGAGAATTCCATATCGTTGGTTCTATTTTTACACTCTGGAAGTCTTCGTTCATTAAAACTGGAAGCATTCTTCTCTTGTCCTTGATTTGTTTCAATGTCTTCTTCATCATCAATAATAATAGTTTCACTTATACTCCCCTTTTGCGAATTTAAGTCTTTTGGAGGAGGAAGCATTTTGCAATCATTCCCTTGAAGTTCTTCATTTTTTGATGATGTAAATGCAGTGTTTCTTTGATCTGCTATCAGTGATGTAGAATTTTGCGGAGGTTGTATAGGTTCAATAAAAACTACATCATCGTCATCTTCTATAGGCGAGTTTTGGAATTTATTAGGTCTAGAAACTAAAGAACTTGGTGGACCTCCGAATGTATTTCCTACATTTGCAAGACCTGCTGCCATGGTGGTATTCCCTAGTAGACCAGGAGTATGTTCAGAGAGTTCTAATCCTCCCAGAGGACTTGTGTCCATTCCAGGTCTGCTGTTTAAAGAAAAACATAAAGCAAGAAAAAACACACCCAACTTCAGAGTAAGACATAACTTTCCAATAACAGTTCTTAAAAATAACTACAGAATTAATAGTTCCAGCTTTTACTTTGTTTTCTTCCTGACATCATGTAAATAAAAAACAAAGTTTCTCTATGCTCTTCTTTGAATGTCTTTCATTGATTTACTTTCTAATCTTATACAAGCAAAAAAATACTGCCATTACCAACATTTCCCACCCAACAGCTACTCATCATTATGTTTAGCAATACATACATAGGAAATAGTTTTTGATGGTATTTATTACATGATCCTGATTTCTCAGTCCCTTTCCCACCCACATATGCACACAATGATCCTGTAACACTGCTTTTGCTAGACTGCAAAGCAAGATCAAAAGTTAGACATGCAGAAAGAAAATGTGAATTCCTATTAAATTTCATTCCTATTAGAAATGTTACAGTTTCAATAAATTTATACAATAAAAGACTGAAGCGCATATCCAAGTGCCTAGCAAAAAAAAAAAAGCAACTTCATTTTGCATATTAACAACTTCGACATTCAACTGGTTTTCCCCCAACCCGACACTGCCAAAGCTCCTTAGGTGGCCCCAATGTAACTGGAAAACAGAAGTAATCAAGAGAGATATACAACTGCTGCACATCACGAGAACAGCTACATTATTGAGCAGCGGAAGGTGCACAGCAATCTCTCATTTCCAGCCACTACCAGAGGCAGCTCATTTGAGGTCCTGGCTTACTACCTCATGCTCCACTGCAGCTTTCAACAACTTTCTCTCTTTTCTTTTTAACAGCAAGCAATGCTTCTTCAGGCTCCTTCCAAGCAGCTACTTTGCCTGGGGGGTTCTGTTTGCTTTTACTAATTGTTCAGTTTGGGGAATCTGTTGTTTATAATTGTCAATTCTACCATGAATTTAAAAAATTATAAAAGGCAACCTGGATATACGATTTCTGTACCTGTAATTCCAAACCAGTATATAATCGGTGCTAAAGGACCTAAGATCTCTCTAAAAGACACCTGTACTAAAAATCAGTAAATTAAATTTATCTTGATATACACAACAAGAAAAATACAGACATAATTACATGATAAATTGGGTATGTCTTGGAGTATACAATAATGTGTGACATGACTGAGTTTCTGTGAAAGGCTAGAAGTAGCTTTCTGTGCTTTTTAATAAGTCCTTTATAAAGGAAGGTAAATAGAGGAAGTAGAAATATCCTGCTTATCAATACTTACCCATCCAGAAATCCACTGCAATCTCTTTACCTTAATAAGTTGCTCCAAGAGCTTTTATTTTCTTTCCTGTGGGGAACCTGCTCTTCTTGAATCAAATTGCTGCCCTCCACAAAAGCAGTGTGTTCTGAAACAGGGTTAAAACAAACATTAGATAGCAAAAACAGCTTCTTCATCTCAAACCTCTTCTACCAACTATGTTCATAAACTGAATTCCTTCTAAATTTACAGTTTAAGTTCAAACCTGACTTTTAGCACTATCATCCTACAACATTAGAGAGAGAATGTCAGTCTATACAATCACTGCCGTGAGTAAAGCAGCAACAGTACTGTTTATTCTAGATTTTCCACTCTGTCACATCACATTTCCAGAATCCTTTGTTTGATGCTTTATAGATAGATGGAAAAAAATACAATGTTCAGTAAGAGACAGTCAGACATAACTGCAATTAAGTAATCAAACACTAGAAATAAATGGTTCAAGTAAACTGAGCTAGAGAAAAGAAACCTTAGCAGTTACATCTCTTTGCTTTTTATCACGTCAGCCTCCCTGATGCTTGTAGCAGAATACACTACACTAAAATTAAGATATAGCAAAAGGAAAATTACAGAACATACATTATAAATCAGGCTTACAATGCAATAAAAACCTTTACATTGCTAATAATTTTCAAATTGTATATATGCACTGCAGTGATACTTAGCACAGGTTCAGGCATCCATAGCTTACATTAACACGTGATCATTCACAAGAGACTGAAAATGTTCAAAGTTCAAGCCTATATTTATTCTTCAGGTTTTAGAACAGTCATTCAGTTTCCCAGACTTGACAGCATTTTTAAAATAGAGAGTATCAACTTGTGTGGTTATCTACTGTTTGAAGACAGCCCTTAAAATCCCCAGACAGCAAGAGGCCCAGAGGAATAAAGCTCAATATTCTGCTACGCATTTACAACATTATTCAAGCCCTCTTATCCATTAACTGAGTGGGAGCGAGGTGGGGGTGGGGGGTACCAAACAGCAAAGCTGTGAACAAGATTAATCCTAGAAGAGAGGCGACCACCTTTTAATTCCTTCATATGTTAGCCTTACAGCCTAATGCTGTTATGTAATAGCATTTGAACTACAATAAAGGTAACGTTCTATTGGAATAAAGGACGGTTTCTTACCCCCCCCAAAAAAAAAGAAAAATTGTATTATCAATGCAGTTGGCTTGTACCTCCCTGGAAATCAGTCAGTTACACTGAAGATTAATTTAATCCAATATTCTCTTTTACCTATCTTACTTTTCCCTCTAGGGCTGAATAATTCAAAGTTAGATTTCTCCACGTCAGTTTTGGCTGAAAAGAATTCATTCAGTTACCTGATTCTTAAAGTTTCCCAGGTTTATTCCATATATTTTCTTTCTCTACAAGGACAAAAGCATTGCAAGCACATAAAGTTTTTAATAAGGTTTTAAATATACCTGAACAGATTGGAGCAAAGAAGAAATGAGACTATGCCAAGACTATACCTCAGGCCTGACTCAAACCTTTGCCATTCCTATTTTTACTGATCCTTAGTAGAAAGACAGGCTTGGGCTGTATTACAGTACATGCACATAATATGTAGCAAAGGTAAGACCCAAAACATTTTTTTTTTGCCTAAATATATTTTTTTTTCCACAAAGGCTCTTAAAAAGGTTTTAGTGACCTGTATTATTAGGTATGACATAAAAAATAAGAAAAGTTTATGTGCTTAACTGTTAGTGCAGAGTCATAAGTAAAATCTGCATATATTTCCTCACAAATATCAGCTCCTACCTCTGCGAGACTCAGCAGCAAAACTACCAAAAAAAAACAGATTTTTTTTTTCCCCTCCACAAAAATCTGCAAAATGAGGCTGCTTGTTTTCTAGAAGTGCTAGTACCAAGGAGAAACACAAAACCTACACAGGCAATGTATTTCTAAACGAACAACTACCAAGAAAAGAATGATCTACGGAGTGAAAAGAATAGGTTTAGAATGCGAAACTAGGAAAAACCTCACAACTGGTAACAGAGAAAGATGCTTAACAATAGAAACATAATTGCTAAAATCCTGTAAGATTGATTAGACTGATCACTGGATGAATTGTTGAGACTTTGAAAAAACCCAATAAAACTCAAACTGGTGAGACCTAGTCTGCAGAAAATACATGTTCACTACTGCTGCAGAAGGAGCTCAAGGCTTTGTGGTAGTGCACAGGCACCAAAATTACAGCTGGATGGTAACAGAGGCACTACCAATATACAACAGTCCTTCCTGAACCAGGCTTTGTGTGTCCTCCTTTTAAATTAGGCTACATCACTCATCTAAAAAAGTCTTCACGATGAAATAAATTACAATCCCATAGCTACATTAAAGGTTTAATTGCTAGAAGAAATAAAAGGCAAAATGCAGGCACTTCTCTGGAAGGATGACAAATACTACAGCTTTTAAGGCAGCCAGCTAGGTAATGCTTCATAGGCCAAGTCTTAACTCCATAGTTGAATGATAAAATAGTTTTAAATTTATCATGAATTGCAGAAATTGGGGTGGGGTGTGTGTCTACCAAAAAAAAAAAATCAATTCCATTTTAACAAAAGCAGAAACTGGAATTTAAAAGCCTTTACTAAGTGCCATTAATAACACCTGGGATGAAGGTGACAGAAGAACACAGTCATGGCTATGTACACTTGGAGCAAAGTCACAAAAATCAAAAAGAGTCACTGAAATCCAGCCAAAACTACAGTTCCACCAACACAGGGCACTTGAAACAGACATCCCAAGTAGGACCAGCATGCGCAAGTGCTTCTGTATAAAGGCTAGAAGCCTAAAAATAAAAAAGGGAAACTTGAAAGACTGCTTTTGAGACAATGCATAACTGAGACCTTCAAAAGTGAATGGATGAACAAAATTCAGGAGGCAATATTATACTAAGGTACAAACACAGGAACAAGAAGAGAGTGATTGATTTACCCCAGTGAAGGAAAACTACTTTCTGCTAGGAAGGCACAGTATCCTAACTAAATAATTTACCTCAACAGGTACTGTGCTACATTTAAATTCCATATGCAAACTAGAAGAAATAGCGTATTAATGGTATACTATCAATCACTTCCACTCAACGGTGACAGCACACGTGAGATAAGGGAAACGAGAGACTGCAAATAACTAAAGACTTCAACTACTGTTGTGCAGACTAGGGGAAGAGGACAGACAAAAAAAACCCACACCCCACCAAAAAACACCAAAAAACCACCCACCACTGAATGATGGTGGCAAATTCTTACGACACAGCCAACTGCAACCAGCTAGAAGACTAACAGGAGGAAAAACAACTCCTGATCTAATTCTGAGCCATGCAACATAGTTCAAGATGTAATTATCCAGACAGCACTCCAGAAGAGCTTATTTAAGCTCCCAGGGGAATAAAAAAAAAATAAAATTAAAAAATCATTACTTCAACATTTGACTTCAAAAAGGAGAACAACATAAGTGTGAGAAACCCAGTTAAAAGGAAATGAAATGGAGCAGCTAGAAGAACAAAAAGCTTCTTGAGAGCATGAAGACCATTTAAAAATTCCCCATATTAAGTATACAACCAATGTACATAGACCCCAAAAAAACATAAAGACTACTATCAGGATGTCTCTGAGCTAAAAAGATGCTGGAATTGTACTACGAGGAAGTTTCATATACATTTGCCCTATTCTTTACCTTTTGCTAGGCATGGTTCAAGACAGGCTACTGTGCTATGTCAGAGCAAAGGTTTGTCTAAAATGCTAATTCTTGACAATTTTACAAACTGTAAAATTTTCCTAAAGAAAAAGAGTATCCAAGAAGCCTGAACCACAGCAGAAAACATGGAATAAACTCTTTGCATCGATGCTCAGTAAGGAAAAGATCAGGGAAGACCACATCTAAGCTCTCTTTCTAGGGGTCAAGTCAGAGGAAAAATGTCGTATTGAAGTGCTAATAGAGGAGTATTTTAGAACAAATCACTAGAGCCACATGGCATTCACTTAAGATTTCTAAAGACAGTCAACAATTTTATATTTCAGTACCTGTAACCAATTGCTTAAGCAGGTGATAACAACTACCCAAATAATTACAGACTACAGTCCTATCTCCATCACTAAATGGACCGATAAAAACTACAGCTGAATAAATATACAAAAGAAAAAATAATATATGGGGAAAGAATTAACACAGATTTTGCAAAGAAAAAATAATGCCTCACAGGACTACTGGAGAGATCTTTTGAACGGTTCACATACTTGTTGACCAACCCTGATTAAACTGATATACAGCACTTAAAAGACTTCCAAAAGGCATTCAAACACATTCCTCACTAAAGACTGCAGTGGAAATTATCTAAAATAAGGATTTGGGAAAGGGTTCTCTGGGGGATTTGTAATTATTTAAAGAGAAAAATATCATGTGTTGTTTGCCGTTATCACAATAAAGAGAAGTTGCCAGAGGGGTTCCAAAATAAAACGATATAGGTCAACATACATAAATCCACCATAAGAGACAGTGACTACCAAAGCGACAGTTTCCTAATCATACAAAATTATTCACAGCAGCTGAAAACAGAAACTGGTTGTAAAGAACTACAGAAGGATTATCACAGTGCTGAATATTCAAACAATATGACAGGCAAAATCACTAGTGATAAATGCAAGGTAATGAAGAGGGAGAAAAGGGTAACTACATACATAGCAATTCCTCTAAAGTAGAAGTCTAAGATTCAAGTCGCAACTCTTTCACTCTTTCAAATCAAACCTACTAAATCATCAATGACCAAAGAGGAAAAACGATCTAAAAGAAGAATCAAAAACAATACAGAACACATTTGGTACTACATATGCCAAATGAACTGTGAACTATGCTGGTGAACTATGTTTTTTTAATCAAGAGATGTTCAGGTCACCCCCTTTTCAGAGAAAGGGAAAAACAGATGAGTTACATGAACAATTTATATTAAAGGAAAAGTCTTCTCGTTGGAAAAGAAACACAACTCAAGGAAGATGATAAATCTGCAAGGAAAAAAAAAACATAGAAGATAGAGGGCTATGCCCACTGTCTTAACAACACACACACAAAAAGGCACCCAGTGAAATAATTAAGTAGCTTTAATAATCTATTGTGCAGGAAAACATTTTCTTTTCTTCTTAATTGTCAGAGTCACTGCCATAGAAAGCTACAGAGACCAGGAATGCAACCAGTTCAAATAGGGATTGGGCAAACATGAAAATAAATGCACTGATGACTGTTAAACACAGTGGTCCAAAGGCAACTCTACAGAAGTCCTTAGCCAGCCAGCTGCTGAAAACAAGAATACACCTGCAGAAAAATTATGCTATAACTGCCAAGTTTCTATTCCTAGACATCACTGTTGCAGACAGGTTACTGAATCATCTACTAAACTAGTACAGCAATTAATCTAACCTACTAGAGGAATATTCTTACATGCAGAAGAAATGTCACTAGCCTCATGGAAGTTTTATCCACTTACCCAAAATGTGAATTTTGGCCTATGGCTGTCAGGCTGACTTCAGTTGGGGGATGGGTGTCAACATTTAGGCAAAATAATCAGGTAAGAGACTAATCTGAACACATCTCAATGTTCTGTGAGGCCATACGGTTCTAATGATCAATTCCTGACCCTGATGTTTCTTTGACCATAACATCATTGAATTCCTTAATTGCTACTTCCAAGACTTCTTATGCTTCCGTATTTCAGAAAGTCACTTTTTATCATTTGACTTTTCATAAGTCTGATGATCAAAAACTCAATCTATTGTAAAGACTGTATGCAGCTTTCAAGCTCTTTCTCAAGCTTCGCTTAACAGTATGCTGTCAACGTCTTGCTACAACTCGGGAATGTTCATTCCTTACACAACCAGATGCAACCTACATACCATGGCTTTCTTGGGGTATGAACCATCAACTGAACCCCAGTGGCTGACCAAATATATGCCACAGTTCACCCCAAAAGCAAAGTAAACCACTCCAATTAAAATAACTTTTAAGTAGCTGTTTTACACTGCAACTGAGGCAGCCTAATAGCCCAACTATACCCACTCTTAAGGACTGAAAAATGCTAGAAAAGCAGAAGTCATACAACATTTTTAAAGGGCTGCAATTGAAGCCAGCTTTAAGCTAAATCTGAATGCTGCCACTGCAGTCCAGTCTCAATTTGGGTAGTGAATAACATATACTGTGTATGGACAGACACCTACCTATGTGAGTAGAACTTCATACTGGGGGGGGGAGGAGTTGCAGGACCCTTCTGGGTGTTGTGGTTTAATCTCAGTCGGCAACTAAGCACCACGCAGCCGCTCGCTCACTCCCCCCACACCTCGGTGGGATGGGGGAGAGAATTGGAAGAGCACAAGTGAGAAAAACTCGTGGGTTGAGATAAAAACAGTTTAATAATTGAAATAAAATGATGATAATAATAATATGATAATAATAATACACAAAACAAGTGATGCACAGTACAATTGCTCACCACCCGCCGACAGATGCCCAGCCAGTCCCCGAGCAGTGGCCCCCCCGGCCAGCTTTCCCCAGTTTATGTACTGAGCATGATGTCACATGGTACGGAATGTCCCTTTGGCCAGTTTGGCTGTGCCCCCTCCCAGCTTCTTGTGCACCTCCAGCCTTCTCAGTCGGTAGAGCATGGAAAACTAAGAAGTCCTTGGCTAGTGTAAGCATTACCTAGCAACAACTAAAACATCGGTGTGTTATCAACTTTGTTCTCATCCTAAATCCAAAACACAGCACTGTACCAGCTACTAGAAAGGAAATTAAATCTATCCCTGCCAAAACCAGGACACTGGGTCATCAGATATAAAACTCTTACCACAGGCAACCACACAATAAAATCATTTTTGTTAAACATTCTTACTATAAACATTCAGCATTTTTGGTTTGGTGGGGGCTTTTTTTTGTTTGGTTTTTTTTTCCTCTTTACATCCTTCCTGAGGGATATCTAGTCATCAACCCTAGCATTTTATGCTCAGATATGCCTCAGGTATGTGGTGGCTGTGATTTACTGTCAACTTTTACATCTCTGACTTTAACAAAAATTTTAACACTTCTGAAGGTCTACCTAGTTATCAGGTCCGCAGACTCATTTTGTTATGCTATCATGTGGCACAGCTGTTTCTGCAGCCACACACATAACCAGACAAAAGTTGATCCAGCTGACAGAGACTTTCCTGCTGGAGTCCTTTCCAGACGGATCAGTTCCCCAAAACAAAAATCTCTGTGCAACACTAACAGCTGTGCCTGAACATAACAGGGTTGGTGCCACAGCTCTGAACTTCAGTGTAGAGATCAGTTTAGCAGACAGGATAGTAGTGACAAGCCGATAGCCACAGACTGAACTGCACTACCCTGACAGCAAAGACTGCGTAAAACACTCCAAAACACACGTGCTAACTAACAGCGAAGCAAGCAGCAACAGATTAAACATTAAAACACATGTATATCCACTGGTCACAATCAATAGGGTATCTGAAACTTGTAAGACTTTAAGCAAACCTGACATACTACGTTAAGGCCACAATGACAACTATTTAATCAGTCAACCAGCTTCACACACACAAATCATTCAACATAAATACTTGCATACTTTGGGCTAAACTCAAGTGCAAGTATTCACAACACCGAAGTAAAACAAGGGTCTTTCTTAAAATATTATACAAGTTAATGATGAATATTAACCAAGAATCTGAATAACATTTAACACTAACCCAATCAATGTATTTATACTGCTGTTTTTCAACACAGGTAAGAGCTTTCAGGAACAGGATACTAAGTTTAGGTCCACAAACCTAATCTATCCATTGCCTGAGTACCATCACTACGAAAACCTCTCTCATTACTTCAGCCTAGAGACACTACTCCAGCCTAGAGACACTACTCCAGAATTTATTTTCCAGGAGGTTTGGAGCTGCTTCAAATGTCATTCTTTCCCCAGATTTTCAAAGCAGTTGTACGGATTGGAGAAATTAGCTTACTAAAAGTCATTATGTAACACCCACAATGTGTTTGTCACACAGATTTCAGGAAATTTAAGAGAAAAGCATACACACAAAGACCTGTAATCCAGCAAAGATGGTAACTAAGAACAGTAAAAAGGCAAGATCTACGTAGCGGAAGAAGTATTTTGAAGCAGTTGAGTCAGTAAATTTTGGTTTTATTCAAAAGAGAAACTATTTACAGACAAGCTAAAGCTTACTGAAAACATGCAAACTTTGGTATCTCCTGAGCATCCACCAGTGTTACATGCGAATGCTGACATCTGGTTTCCAACGGATGTTTCCAGGAACATCTGAATACCTTTATTTAACACAGCCTCTTCCTTGGGTCTTGCTACTCAACCAGTGCTGAGAATTGCTCCCCTGTATGCATGAACAGAATCAAAATTCATGGTCAATCTCAAACTTGATTCTATTCAGGGTCAATCTTGAACGCAAACATATCCACACCAAGCACCTATCATTTTCAAGATTACTCATAGGGGAATAAGCAGCACTTGGCATAGCAATTCATGGCAAATCAAAATCATAATGTTGACTAACTATGTATAAGTTTTAGGGCAGACACGTATCCCACCCTTATACACACACTTTCAATGTATTTCATGGCTGTTTAATCATGAAAAGGTGCTGGTCAGCAAGAACCCAGCACCACTTCTAGCCTTAAAAGCCCATTACGTGTAATGCGGTAGACAGTAAATTTTCTCTCTCTACTACTCAAGCAACAACATGCTGCTTAAGGATATCCTTTACTATAAATGGAATAGAAAGGTGAAACAAGACAAAGAACCAAAGGACCCACAGAAGAAGTCGTATCTAAATGCTTATCTATTACTTATATCTAAACGCATATCTATTTCCAGGAAAGTAGGTAACACTAGACCACAGCAACAGACTTGAAAGATGACCTAAGTGGAAAAGGAGCAGTACAGTAACAGCAGAGATACACTAGGCTAAAGACAAGAAAATAGGAAAAGGGCAAGTAAAACACTGAAAAATAAATAGTAGAAAGTGGCCTTAATACAACATGCAAAGAGGCCAAATTGTGATTTGACGTATCTTTATTTTTAAAAATGCAGCACTTTGTAGGGAAAAAATACATACTGAATAGCTAGATCAGAAACAGACCTGAGAATAGTAAAATTATTTAGATGTCTGGACTGGGCAATGGAATACAGGCCACTGATAAATGTCAGTGGGTCACAGCACACATTTTAAAGACATGCCTTACTCTTGCTCCACAGGGACCAATGAAGATTAATTGAGAATTCAAATCCATGAAGTCCCTAGCTTTTGCTAGCATTCAAGAAATTAAATTGAGATAGTAATACACAAAATGTATAATCCCTTTAAAACAGCATTTAATTATTACAGGTTCTAGGAAGCAGGGTTGGAAGCACTCCATTAGCAGGTGTATTACAGCAAATGCTACAATTTAGCATAGATACTAATGAGAAAAGGCTCTGTAACTAAGCAAATGAAATTCTATTTCTCTATCTTTCGTAAGAGGTATAGTTGCATTGGCTATACTTTTGATACAATTGTATCATGTTTATAGTGACTATACTAATCTGTAAGCACCTAATGTACACACATAGCATGCAATCTTTCAAATTTCTAAAGTTACAAGAAATTGGCCAATCACGTATAAACCAATTAAATCTGAAAAAACAACCAGAGACAGGGAGAAGGAAGAGAAATCTTAAGTGCGAGAGGATGAGATCTACTAGATCTAATGCATCCTGTAGAACTACATGTTCAGAAACAGACCAATTTATTAACTACAGTAATGCTGATTCTGTAATGTTAACCTTCCCTGTAAAATACAAATTTTTTTTTTTTAAAGTCAGTATATTTAAGGTAATTTTAAGAAGCAGTTTTTAAGCAATATTTCATGTATTTACATTTTATTAATAATTTTACCCAAACAGCACAAATTTTTATTTTTGTGTTATAGGGGGGAAAAATGTTCAAATTAACTTCCAGTAAAGCATTGCATACCAATGGAAAGCATCTTCCCGATCACTAAATGACATCAAACTTAGCTTAAGCACTGCAAGTTTAATAAAATAGCTCATGTTAGAACGGACCTCTGGATATCATCTTATCAAACCCACCCCAGCTCAGAGCAGTGACAAGTTGGAAATGAGATCCATTTTGAAGTTAAGTCAGGTTGTCAGGGTCATATCCAACAGAGTTTTGAGCATCTATAAGGATACAGATTTCCCAGCCTCTCTGGACACCCTTTTCCAGTGTTTGATTACCTTAGTTATCCAGAATTTCCCTTGTTGCAACTTATGCCCATTACCTGCCATCCTATCAATGTGCATCCCTGAGAAGGGCCTGGCTTCATCTTCTCTATACTTTCCCATTATTTAGTTGAAGACAGCAGTAACATGTCCCTCCAGCCTTCTCTTCAGACTGAACACACTCATCCCTCTCAGCTTTTCCTTCTTTGTTATATGCTCCAGCGCTCTAAGCTGGTGGCCCTCCATTGCGCTCACTCCAGTATATCAGTAGCTTTATTATAACAGGGTCTAGCCAAAACTGGACTAAACACTGTAGATGCGGTCTCCCAAATATCAAACAGTGGCGAACAATTACTTTCCTCAAACTGCTGGCTACAGTCTTGCTTAATTCAGCCCAGTATGCTGTTTGCATTCATCCCTGCAAGAGTGCATTATTCATGTTCAACTTGTCGTCCACCAGGACTACCCAAAGCTGCCTTCCATCCTATCAGTGCCCAGCCTGTACTATTCCCGTACATTTTGGAAATGAAGACACTTTACTAATTGTCAACAAGGACTTTTAATGCTATTCATTAGTGCTTCCTCTTGTTTGGTTGGGGTTTTTTGAATTTTTTATTTTAAACTAGCATGCAGTCTACATTCATATACATACAGCCCATGAAACAAGTAACTCCACGTGGGTAACTGGTAACCACCATGCCTAATGGCACACCCAGTTTCTCAGTGCTTGATTGCACAAATCTTTTTTACTAATGCTTTTAAAATCCTTTTTACTTTTGCATGTGCTTAGAAAGAGGAAAAACTTTCACACCGTAGTTTGTAAATGAACAAGTTTGTAGATAGACCATTGTCTTTAACAATAGCATCAGCTAGTAGCCTCAACCAGATTTTTCATCCCTGAGAAACACCCAAGTATCAGCTAACAACCTAGTATTTTTGGCCCAGTATGGACAAGCTTCTTCAACACAATTTACCTGCAGTGATTAGCATTCAATGCATCTAGTAATTCAGAACAAGGAAAACCAAATTTAAGAGAGTACATGAATACTATGCTACATATAAGAGAGAAACCCACATAGACTATGACCAAGTAAACAGACAATGAAGCTACAGTATAACAAAGGAAAGAAAATCTTAACATCATAAACAAAATGAGATAAAAAAGGAAGGAAGGGGAAGAAAAGAAAAAAATAACCACAAAATAGTTCAAGTTCTATGCTGAGGTAAGGTTGACGGAAAACGGGATCCAAGGCAAGAATGGATACGGTCAGTAAGGCAAGTATGATAGGTTTTCACAGCTGCACTCGCTGGTTGGCTGTAAGTTACATTATGCAATCAAGACTCCAGTTTATCGAACTAGTTTTAAAAAAGTAAAAGGTAGCTTTATTTTTAAACAACTAGATGCACATTGTATTTGCTAAGGCTGCAGGTCCACAACAATAAACCATGTCCAGTCTAGAACAGGACTACTGTGGTTTTGAATTCCTACTCCTCTCCCCCACTTTCTCCAGCACAACTTTCTCCCTTTTTCACCAGCTGTTCACGGGTCCCAACAGCCAGTCTGCCATGGGAGCTAACATGGTAGAAAGCTGAAATACAAAAAACAGAGCAAACAACCAACAGCTACGCAGCTCCCCTGAAAAAAAAAAAAAAATCATTGTGATGATTCATGGAGCTAAACTGACTCCCAAAAAAAGAAACAGAGAAGGCCAGTGTTGGTACAAAGAAGAGAAGACAATGACAACCCTAAGTTAGGCTGGTTTAAACTGTCACGCAACCAAGCATATATGCTTATTTGAATGTAACACCATGAAAAATACACTATATAGCATTTGTTCTAAGCCAGTATTTTGTCTTTCAAGTCCAAATCTGCAACTGGAATAAAGACCTGCAGAACATACTGTATTCCAAGCCTAAAAAAAACCCAAAAAACCCAAACCAAAACACATTTAACTTTGCTAGTGGGGAGCTTTTCAAATCCTCTTTAAACTTTTGCCTAAAAAGAAGAAAGTAATGCCTCAGTAAGTTATTCCAACTCTTAGTTAACCCAACTCTTAGTTATCCTACCTGCTGAAAGGCTACACACTGTTCCCTATCTGAATTTATATTGCTTAGGCAATAATCAGCACTCAGAAATTAAGCCTTTAACATTGGGGGGGGGGGGGAAGGGGTGGGAAAAGCACCCTATTATCTAATGTTATTGGGTGCATAGTCTCTCCTAGACCAGGATTAAGTCACACCCTAATCTATTTTCTTTTATTGAGGAATAGACTGAGTTTCTAAAGTCTGTTAACAGAAAGCATGTTTTCCACTCCGTCTTAAGTCATTCTTGTAGGTCTTCTCCAAACTCTCCAATTCTTTTTAATTATTAAAAAATGCTGGACTTAGTTCAGATCACAATTGCTGTACTATATACAACATTAGTCAGACCATCTCAGTATTTCTATTTGTTAATTCTTTGGACAGAAGTATACGTAATGATGGCCAAACACAGTGACAATGGCAACAATTCCAAGATATATCCAACATTTGCGTCTGGTGAAAAAAAAATAACCAACCTTTGTTGCACTCTCCATTTTCTGTCACTTCTAAATCGCAATTATTTTTTTCTTGTAAGTATTAGAGAACTTCTTACCTGACCTTTCTAGATACTAACTGGCTTCTTTAATGAGGCACCATCTACCAGAACAAAACCTCACCTTCTGAATGAACATTTTTCAAAAATAACACAACCACCACAAACAAAACAAAATTAACAACCCCCCCCAAAACCCATGCACACAGAAATACTAGCTATTGATTTAAAAGATGTCTGGTAAATTCTTCCAGCTTAGTAAGAGCTCTTAAACATATATAGGTTGGTATATTAATCATCAATTCTTGCTCAAACAAAATGATGAAATGATTTCAGGTATAACAGAACACTAGGTCTTCTTCCCCTTTCCACACATACATACACACAAAAAAAAAAGATAAAGAGAAAAGAAAAAAGACACTGATACCAGACCCATATATTGCAACTTTTATCACAGGCTCCTAGGAGCCAAAGTTACGGACCACACTATGCTAGCCACCGTACAAACACAGAATAAGACTGTTGAAAGAGCAAACAAGCTAAACATAAGGGACAACAGATGGAGAGAGACAAAAAGAAGAATACAAGGAAACAGCACCACCATAAACAATGGTTAGAATTAGTTCTTGTTCTAAGGATGGTGTGTTTGAGTCCCAGAATGACAGGAAAGGTGGTGGTTTGGTTTTGTTTTTAGTAGGCTTTGTTTCCTAAAGTTAGCTTCTTTTGCATTACCAGGTTGCAACTGCTTTAAAGGGTGCACACAGCGAACTTCTCCAAGCATGAGCAGCATCACAGGAGAATGAACAAGTATTTAACTGCCCATGATGTCATTTTCTAAACAGCACTTAAAATCTCATTAACAACAAAAAACAGGTAATACCCTTCACAGCTAAACCCCAACTATAAATTAAAGGCAAGTAACCTGTTACTTTTACAATTATAAAATAAGAGATGCAAAAAGACCAGACAGTCAAAGCAGAAGACGAGGAAAGCACTCTTGTTCAGGATTCTGAATCCGTATCAACAGAGAAGGATCATTTTTACCACAACCATAAGAAAAACTGTTACAAGATACAGAAAACAAAGGCAAGGTATGAGATTTAGTCATGTGATTTATTAATACAACTACATAGCAAACACTTAATTGTTTATTAACAATCAAGAGAGAGCTTACTACGTGGAAGAAATCTGCAGTCTGTTAGAAGAGTAGCATGTGCTGTGCCTAAAACAAGGGCTAGATTACAGGCTTAAACCAAAGATCTCATGACAACACTGTCCACAAGTGACAGACAGCACAGAGAGTTTTCCTTTTGGGGAGGAAGGATTGCCTTTGCGATAGTAGCCTGAGCTAAAGGTCAGACATCCACAAAGAGAAGTCAGAAGCACACACTGAGATTTAGCTGGCATAGAAGACAGCAAGTTTGGAAGAGAGAGAGACTTGAAGGTCATCCATACAGAGATGATAGCTGAGTTTATGAATGAGATTAACAAAATAGTTTTTAAAGAAATTTGATGTAGTACTAGGGGCAAATGCCAAACTGGAGAAGTCTTACAGGGATCTAAAGAAAAGGAACTCCAGAAAGAAGTACAGTTTTCACCAAGGTTAAACTTTCAAGGAGAGGAGGGGGAGGGGAGGGGGAAAAAAAAAAAAAAAAAGAGATCGTTGCATCATGAGTGGGCTTTTGTTTCAAGTTCAGTACAGTTATATTGCACAGAAGAGCCTAAAGGAACACAAAATGCCAATATGCTTCCAACAAAAGTCTGCAGGAGGAAAACAAACAGGTCCATGTTTCTAAGAGTGGCTATGAGCCATAACAGGCCTAAATTAGAAAATCATGCGCATAGTTATTCTATGGGTTATGACCAATGTTACCATTTTCTTGCAATGCCATCTTTCACAACAAAGGAACTGAGAAAACTGCACGTAGAAACCAATATGAACTCTTCCATTATGCCACTGTCCTCTCCTAATGACGCGCTTTCTTTTCCGGCCTCCCAAGAGTTAGATTGGTGAGCTATGGTGCAAGTATCTAAGCAGTTGTCCTATCAGTTAACAGACTGTGTGACCAAGCGTACATCACTACTTTGCACAATCTATTAAACAGGGGAAAAGGTAGAATTAAGATGACATCCTGCTTGGCATGTGTCAGTAAGTATTAAAACTAATTAGTAGTGACTATGCCTTGATAGGCTAGGTACACAAATTTAGGTATTATGGCTTTTAGAAGTTACAGTGATATAAACTGAAGGTTCTGATCATCTTGTAAGAGTTAAGGAAAAAAGTTTATGAACCTTAATGCACAGTAAAGTACAGAGTGCCTAATTCATTTATTTTAGGTAACATATTAAGTGTTAAGTATTTTAGAGATATAAAACTATCATTTCTGAACAATAACAATGCATGATTAAGTAGTCTCATCTCAGAAAAACTTAAAAAAAGCAAACAAAAAACCCACCAGAATCCTCTTGCGCTACTGACACTCAGTATGGTTGGGCAGAGCACTAGTAATGCCTGAGTGCATTTCAAACCATTACTGCAGCTACTCTGGAGCACTGAACACTTGCTTCTGCGCCCCTGCCTCAGTGATGAATCCCTGCCACCCCCATCAGATTATTCTCCAGTGGCTGATGGTAGAAGGGGCAGAGAAGGAAGCTATGGTCAAGGTAGCTCCAAAAAGCTTGGGAAACACAGCAAAAGATAGAATGCTTAAGCATTAAAACAAAGTTACAAAGCATTAATACCCTCCAAACACAGAGCAGTTTGAAAAATACATTGGTGGCAATGATGTCACTAGAGACTCTGAGTTGACCACAAAACTGAATAATCTGTTAATTTTAATTATGTTGGACTAGCAAAATCTGAATTTGTCATCTGTATTATAACCACTGATTAATTTTTTTCTGAGAGCAAAGTGGAGTAAGAAAACGACTTTCATCATTGACGTGTCCAATCCACAAGATACTTCAGATGAAGGCATGAGAATCCCTCAGTGGACACTTAGGATCTAACCTGTCTATAAAGGACAGTCGTTGATCTTATCTAATGCAACTGTTGATGTTCTCATCCATACAGACATATAATCAAATTGCGTGTGTGAATCCTACTAAACTCTAGTGGCACAGAGTTTCACAGAATAAATACAGGTTTTGTCTTAAAATTGATAATTCCTGGAAGGTCACAGAAGACAAAAGCCTTAAATTGCCATAACAATTTAAGTATAAATAAGTGGAGTTGAAATCATAGAATCATTTAGGTTGGAAAAGACCCGTAAGATCATTGAGTCCAACCATTAACCTAACACTGCCAAAGTCCACCACTAAACCACATCCCTAAGCACCACATCCACACGTCTTTTAAATACCTCCAGGGATGGGGACTCAACCACTTCCCTGGGCAGCCTGTTCCAATGTTTGACAACCCTTTCGGTGAAGAAATTTTTCCTCATGTCCAATCTAAACCTCCCCTGGCGCAACTTGAGGCCATTTCCTCTCATCCTATCGCTAGTTACTTGGGAGAAGAGACCAACACCCACCTCGCTACAACCTCCTTTCAGGTAGTTGCAGAGGGCAATAAGCTCTCCCCTGACCCTCCTCTTCTCCAGGTTAAACAACCCCAGTTCCCTCAGCCACTCCTCATAAGACTTGTGCTCTAGGCCCTTCACCAGCTTTGTTGCCTTTCTTTGGACGCGCTCCAGCACCTCAATGTCCTTCTTGTAGTGAGGAGCCCAAAACTGAACACAGTATTCGAGGTGCGGCCTCACCAGTGCTGAGTACAGGGGGACGATCACTTCCCTACTCTGCTGGCCACACTATTTCTGATACAAGCCAGAATGCTATTGGCTTTCTTGACCACCTGGGCACACTGCCAGCTCATATTCAGCCAAGCCACCCAGAGCAGCAATGAATGCTCATTGGCCATCTCAGTGGGGGTAAGGGATGGAAATCCACATGGCAGCACAGACGCAAGGCTTGTTGATGCATTAGAAACCACAGAAGCACCTGGAAACAGTCACATAGGAATTAGGGCTTCCCCCCCCAAAAATGCAGCAGGATCAACAGCCCAATTCAAGTGCATCTACACCAATGCAAGAAGCATGGGCAACAAAGAGGAGTTAGAAGCCATTGTGCAGCTGGAAAACTATGATATAAAATCAATATAGTCAAGTGTTAACCAAAGAGGACATACCACGCAACTGCACTCCAGAAGTCTCACACTGCTCCCTTCTACCTAAAATTCCTCTTAGAAATACAAAACGGTACCTGACAAACTCCCAAATCTTGGTCCAAAATGAAGAATTTTAATACTAGCATCTAAATTGAGCAGATCATATACCAAGTTAGCATCTACTGCCAGCCATATTTGCCAGCAGCATGTAGGGTAGGCTACAAGTATGGAAGAAAAGCTAAGTTTCCTCTGAACTCTAATCTCTCAGAAACCCAGTTATCCTCCTGAAGCATTCACCTAGTAAGATTAAATCACTGAAACTAAGCTGAAGTTAAGAAGAAGTTGCAAAAAACCTTTCAACTGTTGAGTTAAACGCAACAATTTCAGCAGACAACAAAACTCCTGTAGCATACAGGGCTTTAAGAGCCTCAGGAGGCAAGTATTACCTCAAACTTCCCAGAAGGGACAGCTTACTCGTCTTTTGAACTCTTCTGAGCTTCAAATTTCAATCCCTTTCCACAGCTAGGTTGAGTTCATTGTTATTTGTGATGTACATGTCTTCTGGAAAAAAGAAACAGTTCTCAACAAACAATGGCTTTTCCATTAGTAACAATACTTGATATAAATTCTTCACAGAACACATTCTGCTTTTGTTGCTGAGTCTATCAATTGACTGCAAACTCTGACACAAGATGACAGAATTTCAGTAATTCTGTATTTAGTCCTCAAAACCAAAATGAAAGCTACTGTAACAATGCAAGACTATTCGTGATGCTGCTGGACAAAAAAAAAGAAAGCAAGCCAGCAAAAATCTGAAAGAGGTTGTACCAGTTTTGGTCCTACATTCCTCCGTATACTTGAACAATCTCTGTAGAAGACAAAGAAACTTACTTTCACTTTTTCACTGGCACTTGTACATTCTTGCTGAAGCAAATCCCTCTTAGCATATTATTCCAGGGTAAGCAACAGTAGAATGCAATCATGTATTTGGGGTCAAAGGGGATTAATAACAATAATATAAAGGAAATTTATTAGATACTCTAATTAAGACAGTTTTTTATTAAAACAAGTTATTTAGTTTAACTACCTAATAATGTCATAGAATAGAATAGTAGAATCACTTAGGTTGGAAAAGACCTTTAAGATCATCAAGTCCAACCATAAATGATGTCCCATTATCACCTTCATTTCACAAACTGTGGCTGAGGAGTTTGGTTCCTAGAGCTGACCTTGCAGCAGTAAGCACCAAATACATTCCCTCACACTACAGCATGGCCTATCACATGCCATAGGATACACTTTTTACCTCCAGTCATGTGCTAGAGAAAAGGCTGTACCACCACCGCCACAGTTGGAGGAGGACAATATACCATCTACTAGGATGATTTTGTGCAAGATGTTAGTGTAATTCACAAACCAGCTGGCAACTGCTTATTGAGGTTTACTGAATCTTAGCTATACAGCTGTTCTTGGCAGTATTCTCATCTTTTCATAGGCAGCCACACAAAGCTGCAATATTTTTTTCAAACCAGCTCCAGTACACAACATCCTTTTTCAGTCCCTTCCAACACAACAGCCTCCCTCCTTCCAAAGCATTATTTGCCTTGATCACTCTTAGAAGTAACTTTTTTAACATGAAGCAGCATCAGAAAAAGCAGAACAGCTGTTAGACTGGAACGTATAATGTATCAGAAGTAGAATTAGATGGTAGCCTTACATCCAAGACATGGTAAGAGTTAAAAAAATTACAATTAAAATTTTAAAATTACAGTAGTAAGTCAACGTTTAGAACAGACCACTTTATTAATGATAACAGGCCATACAAACTCACAGCATCTTTTGTGAGGTTGGTAATTTTAGAAGCTCAGAATAAATCCAAATCTGATGCCTTCCTCCTAAGCAGTGAGGTTTTGCAGAGAACCATTTATTCTTTGTATATGTAAGCCACCAAAAAGTGACAAAGAAAGTTGCAAGCTATGCAAATCTGGGAAATCTACAATGCAGAATGGCAAGGGAGGAAAAAAAAGGAAAAAAAAAATTTGAAGATACAAGTGGTGGGGAAGACTACAACACTTGAATCCCCCCTGTACCCAAGTGAAGAACCCAGAGCACAAGACAGGCGCTGCCTTTTTGTTTTGTTCTCTGGCTGCACGTTACCCACCAGACCTGCCGGGGCCGGCTGCGCTTTTCGCGGCGGCCTCTAGCGGCGACAGCCCGCAGACGGCGGCCGCATCCAAACTCGGCTCCTAAAACCTCTCCCCATGCGCACACCGCCTTACTTTCTCCTTCGCTGCACTACTTTGCGATTTCAGAATCCCCCGTGCAGAAAAAAAAAAACATTATTAAAGAGGGCGCAAACCAGAGTCAAATTACAGCCCAATCCTACGGACAAGGATTGGTAATCAGCCTCTTCTTAGCCGACCCAACACTCAGAGATCACAATCTGCTTTGAAAATCCCACACAGATGAAACACCGAAAATGCTCACTATGTAGAAGCTGTGCGTTTTCCACGTGACCTCCAGCTTTTTGGGGAAGGGGCAAAACAGATGGCTCAGAAGCCCCGCCAAGGCACACAAACTGCCAACGGCACCCAACAAAATCACCCAAGCAAATCTGCGGGCATGAAGAACCAGTCTGAACGCACAAAGGAGAGATGCTGGAGTACGCTCTGCAAATTGCTACGTTATTTTAAACCTCTCATTCCTCTTCTTAGCTTCAAGATATGCAGGACACAGGATTGTAGAAAGAGGGGAAAAAAATTTGAAGATGGCTAAAGGTGTCTCGTCATGGATTTTAATGCACACTGTAAAACTCTAGAGGGCACCCGAAATATGCCCTCCCCCTCCCTCCTGAGCCGGGTAACGTGAGCAGCGGCAGCAGCCCGTCGTCTGCTTGCCGGAGTTGGTATTGCAGGAGCGATGTCTGCAGCAGCAGCGCCCACCCCGAGGAGGAGCCGCCTCACAGCCATTACTGGGGCTTCGCCCCAGGGCAGCAGCTGCTGGACCCAGGAATTTCCCCACCCAACCCTGGAGGCCCCTCCTTCTACCCCAGCCCCCGCAGAATATGGGGGCGTGGGTCAAGCCCTCCCTAAGCAGGTCTAGCAGAGGCAGAAAGAGATACATAAATAACACTCACAATGGAACTCCCTCTCCTTGTTGGTCTCTGCCAAGGCTGCACCAAACTGGGCTGGAGCCTAAGGGAAAGACATAGGGTTAACATGGGGCAGCAAGGAGCGGGCAGCGCCCCCAAGCAGCGTTTCCTTTGCCTGGCCAGGGCAGGTACCGCCTGCATCACCCACCACTTCCCTTTAATGCCAACCCTTTAAATAAATAAATAAATAAATAAATAAATATTGCCCTCCCCCGGGGCGGTGGGGGGGTACTCCTCAAGCACACCCACACCGCCTGCCCCCGCTGAAGGCGGGGGGACAAGGAGCCGCCCCGGGCGCAGCTGCACCGAGGGCTTCTCCGCGCGAGTGCGGGGGGAAAGGCAGCGGCGGCACCCACGGCGGGGAGCAAATATTACCTGCTAACTTGCCTAAGCAGCCCTGAACCGGCGCCCCGGGGGGTCGCAGGGCCCTCAGCGGCGGCGCCTCAGCGCCGGGCGAGCGCCTCGGCCCCCCGCACGCTCCCGCGGCAGTTGCCCCCGGTCTCGGGTTTGCCCCCCTGCAGTCGGCCAGCAGCACTGCCGCCTCCTGTCCGCCATTAGAGAGACCCAGCCAAACAATACGGGAGGGGAGCAGCGACGGCGGCAGAATCCGCGGAGCGCCGCGCCGGGCAGGGGAGGGGAGGGAGGCACCCGCGGGGGGAGGCGGCGAGGGCGGTGGGTGGGGGAGGCACCGGGGCAGAACAACAGCCGAGGACCCGGCGGGGAAGGAAGGGAGGGAGTTAAAATAGGAGGCGCTAAAACAGACCCGGCCCTTCCTCCAAATGCCCCTGCCCCCCCCTCCGGGCTACCTCAGGCGCCCCCCATTTACCCCCGTCGCCCACCTCCGGGCCACGATGGTTATCCACGGGGCTGCCCCCGGAGCTGCCCGCGCTCTCTCCACCGCCGCGAGAGGTGGCGGCGCGGCGGCGACGACACCGTGGGGTACTTAGCCTGGGTAGCTCGGAGGCACGGCGGCTGCTCTCCCATCCCCGCCCTGGGGGCAGTTCCGCGCCGCCAACCGCCCGCCAGCCCGCCCCTGAGGGGCAGCACCCCCACCTTACCCGGCTTCCCACCGCTCGCAGGCACGGACCCCCCCACCCCCCCGCAGGGGACGCACGCACTCTGTGCTACTCCTCCGGCGTCTCAACTCTAACTCGGTCCAGTCCCAGGCGAAGCGCAGCTGCTAGCGAAGGGGAGGAGGAACCGGGCCAAGCGAGCTCGGGGAGAACCGCCTCCCTGCCCCGCCATTGGCTCTCCGAGAGGGCGGGCTCTCGCGCTGGGCTAGCGGAGTGGGTGGGTCGCCCATCCATCACAGCCGCCCGCAGCCGGTTGACCCTATAAACTGCCAATCTTCCTCCTGGCCATGCCTGGGGTTCTTCCCACTTTGATCCATCAGGTTTGAGGAACCCGGATCGTTGCCCACCGGCTCGTTACCCACGTCCGAAGGCTGCGCTCGCGCTCCCCGCGCAGCTCTTTGACAGCAGCAACTTGCAGAAGTTTGCGCTGCCGCCGGGCCGGCTGCGCTCCGGCGGCGGGGAGGTTACGCTGCCCATCCCAGCCTTGCGCTCGGTCCCTGTGGACGCCACAGCCCCGGCCGGGGGGCGCAGGCTCACCTCTCCTTCTCCGCCCCCCGCCGCCGAGCGATAGGGCTGGCAGGACTCCCCCGTGGCCCGCCGAGAGGTCTCACTCAGCTCCTTCCCCCAGCAGGGCTTTGAACCTGGGGCCATTTCCATGAGGGACAGAGCGTGGATAATGGAAGCGCTCCCACAGGGGAAAGGGAGAGAGCGCACGTATCCCAGGGAGGGCGCCTCCCCCGTGCCCCCGCAGCCTGCCCCGCCGAGCAGTGCCTCCTTGCCGCCCTCGCCCTAGGACGCCCTCCTGCCCCCACCCGCTGCGGAGGAGGGCGCCATGTCAGTCGCCGACATGGCTCCTGGAAGAGCTGCTGGTGGTGGTGGTGGTACAGTGGTGGCGTCCTCCATTTTGTCGGAAGCTGCTGCGGGGAGCTTGGGACCAATTCGAACCACCGTGAGGCTCAGCGGGGCGTCCATTTGAGGCGCCTCTGCCCGGCTCCCCGCGGGAAGAAGAGCCGGGTGCCCCCAGCAGTGCCGCGGGGTGGGGAGGAGTGCTCCGCGCGGCGACGGCGGCCAGGCGCCGGGAGCCAAGCTCTTCGCCCGCCCTCCGCCAAAATGGAGGATGCGCACTTCCTTTGCGCGGCTCCTTCCCCCCGCGCTGGCCATGGCACTCACGCCCGCTCTTTCGAGGACTTGGGGAGCTCAGCCTACTGTCTTGCGCCTTGGTCCTACTCTGCCCCATTTACTCATTCTCCTCTGCCCAGAAGGGGGAGAGAGAGAGAGAGAGCAAATACCCGCCCTGCCTCTTCTAACCGGTATCAATTCGTGTCAACCACGCGGAGCATTCTCCCCTGGAGAGAGCCTCTTGCATGCGCAAGGAGCCGGGTTCAAACCGCTGGCGCCATTTCCAGCCCGGAGCTGGGAGCCTCCCGCGGGATCAGCCTGGGGAGCCCGCGGAGCAGCCTTGCTGTCCGGTGGCTCAGAAGTCACTTAAGGGCTGGCTCCTTCCTCCACCAACCTTGATGTGTTTGGTTAATAATTCTCATGTGTGGGAGAGACCAGAAATTTTCTATCTTCCATTGTCACAACAATACATCTAATTTCTTCCTAATGGTCCCACCCGGAGACACAGGCTTCAGTCAACAACTCAAGCCAAAAGCTCCTCCAACACTGTTGCTATATGTTGTTGATGGGAATTATTTTTTTTTTTTTCTCCACACCGTCCTAGCTATCAGATGACACTTGGAAGGGCTACTTGGTGTGGGAGGAGAGAGTTACCTCAGGGCTGGTGGCAGCTTGCACCGCCATTGCTCATGCCTGAAAGAAAGGTGAGCTGATGGCGAAACAGCTCTAACAGAACCACTGCCAAGGAAGAAAGTGCCATGGAGAGTAATCACCATTTTGAAGGTCTTCTCAAACTTGTTCTGTAAATTCATAAACTTTGTTCTACAGCATCACACTATCCAGCTAATTGTGTTCATAGTAACCAGACAGCTGTTGAAATTTCAACACTGAATCTCATACGCTCCAGCAGGTCAGCTGGCTCCTGATCATTTCCATTATTAGCCTTGAATGTCTTCTAGGTTGGTAAAAGTCAAAACCATGTTAAATCATCCTCCACATTACATCCCAGGAAGATGTTTTTTGTTCTACAACAGTGCTTATCCATAAACATTTAAGTTCTGATGAAGTTCAGAAAGAAATTCAAGAGGACTTAAGCACCTGTTTTTGAGAGCTTTGATGCATCCAGAGATGGATGGTAGAAAACGAGTGGTTTTCTAATTTAGAACATGTTAAGTGAAACCTATCAATCTTAATAGTCATTAAAAAGTAACCAAAGAGCACCTTCCTCTTACCACTGCCCTAGCAATAGACATTACCTAACAGTGTTATCTAAGACTTTTATGTAGCAATGTAGCAATAGACCATTTTCATTAATGTTTTAGATTATACAGTTCAAACAGAAATTTTAATGGGTTTGCTTGCAATTTTGGAACTGTACTGAAATGTATTTATATATAAAAGTCTATAACTCCAGAGAACTCTTGTCCCCCTATGGACATGTAACCCTATTTTTTATTTGTATGTTCAAATGTAGACAAAAATAATGAATACACCATGATTTTTCCATTATTTTTTCAACTGACATCAGGAGAAAGGAGGAAAATGTACAGACACTTACGTAAATTCCTCTTCATCTGTAAAACCATGTCTAATTCAGATTATTTTTAAGAATAATCCAAATTGAGTAATTCTTTTTTATGGTTTGAGAGAGTTAGCATTAGCTCAAACACTAAGCAGTAAAATCTCTTCATGAACACCAGAGATCTGAAACGGATGTATTTATAGGCTCCACACCACTGCTTTCATGGACAGGCCTGATGTCAGCAACTAAAAAATGTCAAATGTATTGACTGGCAGTAGATAAATTCAACAAAGCTGAACCAACAGTATGCTCAATGACTTAGAAGAAGAGTGACATCCTTCTATCTGTCATGGAGTAAAATTGTCTCAAAAAGCAGTCAACTGTATTTGAACTGAGAAGGAGTAATCTGATATATTTTAAAGAGTTTATGTTTGAGCAGGAATCTTAAGAACACTACCAAACCAACCTTCAAGTGATGCATAGTATATTGTAGGAACAGAATGAACATAGTTTAAAGCTGCCTCCTGCTATCAGCAATATTCATCTATGATGAAGAATAGTGGCATTTGTTCCAGAATTAGAAGGCAACATATTCCTTTGACTGAAGGACTTCTTCAGCCTGAACACTGTTTAGGTTTACATCAATCTAATTGTCCAGGTGTCTAGAACAGAGTTATGAGGAATGAAGAGGAAATACTTGAACAAGATGTCTTTCACTACTTCATATATGTAACACTTGGAAAGTAGAGGTTCATGAAAGCCTTTAGAACTGATTTGCATATTGGCTTGGAAAAAAAATGTGTTTGGAATGCAGACAAAACTTACGTTTATAGAAATGTTGTGTGTGTTTCCACCACCTATGGAAGTGAAAATGGAGTGTAATCCTTTGTAAAGTATGTGACACCAAAATTTCTTTCATGTCATTGTTGGCTTCTGTACTGCCCTGCCCCACAAACCTTGTAATCTCTGCCTTACACAGTTTATTTATCCTCTTTATTTTATTATTTTCTTTACTTTCTTCCCCTACCATTTCTGCCAATATTTCTCTTTTCTGTCCTTAATCTTACTTTGTCTATTTAGCGTCAACCCCCCTTGGCCATCACAAAGAAGAAATATGTGGACAAACTGTATTGGTTGATGGAACATGTCATGTTTTCATGGTCATGGCATAATGGAATTCTGGTCTACTAGTTGGTTGCCCAACACAACTTCAAGAAATAATAGTGGAAGGAAAAAGATTAAAAAACCAAAACCGAACAAAAAAGTAGACTCTTAAAACACCTATGATCAGTAACACCTTGATCATTTTGTTTTTATTATATAAGATTCCCTCTATTGGTGTTCTGATTTTTGAGTTTCATTAGGCATTGCAGCTATTCTTTATAGACTAAAGCTCTTAATGAAAAGATATCGTGTGTGTATATGTTTGTACTGCACATAACAGAACCCATACTATAAAAAAATTGAAAAAAAATTGCTTTCTACAAAACGTTACCTGTGGTTTTCATTATGGTTGTTGAACTACATATACTTTTCATAAAATTTATAAACAAATCAATATGTGTCTATAAATAAATTACATTCAGCTGTTTAATTTGCAGCTTATTTAACCAAAAGTGATCTTTCAAAAGGTCAAATAATGAGACAATATACACTATCCTATAAGATTACTATTCATTGCATGATATAATATGTCTTCAAATGACCTTTATGCCACATCCCATCTTTCAGTTTTGAAAAAGTAAAGAATTAATTTATGTTCTAAACTGGGCAACCTTCCTGCAGAAGACACTGCAATACAGTAAAGACTAAGAATGTAATACCCAATAAAGTGTTATTCTGAAATCACTTGCAGTGAGTTTACAATAATCAACATAATTTTTATTTACAAAATAATTTTTATTAGTTTTTAAACATTTGAGGGCTTTAGTTGGATAAATCTCTTGCCTTTATGGAGAATAAATGACAGTGCAAAACAGAATATAGGACCTTAAGACTGGAAGAGACTCCCTAGGTCAGTGAGTCCAGTTTCTTGCTATTACAGGAAACTGTGTCATATAATCCCCTCCAGAAACTTTCCAAGCTCCATCTTAATGGTAGTTTGATATGTTTACCGCCTACTCCTGTTGAAAATCTGTTCCAGAACTTCATTGTTTTGGTGGTTAGAAACCTTCTTCTAATTTCCAGACTAAATTTATTCAAGAATCCATTTGCTTTTGTGCCAGTATTTGTCTGTTGGCTTAAATAGTTCTTCTCCCTCCCTGGTGTTTACCCCTGATATATTTATAGACAGTAATCATATTCCCTCTCAGCCTTCCTTTTGCTAGACTAAACAAAGATCTTTTAGTGTCTTCTTGCTCAGCAGATCTTCATTCCACTGGTCATTCTACTAGCCTTTATTGCCACCTGTCCCAGTCTGAACTCATCTGTCTTGAATGTGGGTTCAAATTCCCATAATATTCCATTTTAAATTGAATTACTACGTTGTACAGTACATTAATATTTTGATATCTCCATGAAATATCACAGTCTTGGGTGTGCAGTTGCTTTTTAGCACAACTACATTAGATAACTACCATCTATTCTCGTAGTACCTATGTTCTTTTTGACACCACTCATTTACTGGGAAAGTTCTCCATTAACAGCAAAATTTTTATTAGCCTCCAAGTGCGTGACCTCGCATTTTGTATTATAGCAGTTTGTTTTGTTTCCATTAGTTAAATCATCAAGGTCATTCATTGTTTTTCCATATGACATCCCACTGCAGCCTAATTTTGTGAAACCAGCCAATTCAATAAGCTTATTTTCTCTTCTTTGCCAAGCAGTAATATCAATCCCAAGAATAACTCCCAAAGAAATCTACTAGCAGACACTTTCCAATTTGACACTGTAGTACCTGTTTGGTACTACCTGCTGCCATTTCCCTCATTCTGCTCTGGAAAATATCATCTTACCTCTGTGCTTCTCAATGTGTAGCAAAGCTTTTTTGCTAGTCAGTCCTTTCCCTGAAAGCTCTCTACTTATTCTCAATTATCCTTTTTATGCACTGTGTTAGCACCTGCCCCTTGAAGAAACGGCAAATAATTTCCATTTCAAACTCCTGACCTCCTCAGTTCAGTTGACTTGATTAACTAGGTCCCTTAGTTTACCAAAATTTGCCTTATGAAATCAAGAGGCTTTCATAATACAGACCTGCTTTTGCTTTCTTTCCATGCAATTTACACCAAATCAACTTTAGAATAATTTTCTACAGCTAGCTTTTCTATACTGTCCTCAAACTGTAAGTCCAAGTCTAAAATAGCATCATTTCATGTTGGTTTAGTGACATTTTGCTGAGAAAAGCTGTCAGCTATGACATTCAGCTATATTTGGGGCCCTGCCACCATTAATAACATTTGTTCTCCAACCTACTAAATCAGTTAAGGAAAAAAAAAAGCGAATAGCTTTTTGCCACCTTAGTGAGTTGAAGTGACTTATGTGTCAGACAGGTACTGAAGCCCCCACAAAGACAGCACAGAAGAGCATGCAGCCTGAAGGAGGATGGAATGACTCCACTTCAGCAGGAGGGAGTTGTTGCATGAATCTAGCTTCTCATCTTACCATAACCTACCTTTGGAGCGGCATCTGTGTATGCATTCATATATATAAAGAAAATTCCTTATTCTTTCTAAATCCAATTTCTTTCTAGGTTTTCATTAGTGGATCTCAAAAACTATTTGATCACAAATATTAATCAAGTACTGGATTTGGTAAATCAAACCTTTTCTAGTCTCCTCCTAAACTAGATCTTTCTACTTACATGTTGAAGATCTCCTCCTGTGGGGTCTGTAAGAACAGTGTTGAAAGAAAGCTTCAGTATACAGGTACCTTCAACTCTGTTTCTTTCCATTAAATCTGGCATATGGTATTCCTTTATTTTCCCGGTATTTCTCATACTGAGGAGCTTGAATAAGATCAGGCTCCATGAGGTTTAGTGTGTGGTTTCACCACAGGCAAGTTGCTGCATGATAAAGCTGCTGCCAAAAGTAGCGGTCCTGTCCGCTCCTCAATGACTGGCTATAAATTTCTATCACCTTTCTATGATGACATGAGCATTCATGTGGCTAAAAATTGGCCAATTTTCAGTTGGACCAACATGTTGATCTCGCTGCATGTGCAATCAGACGAGTAATAGTGCCAGATAAGGGGGTGCAGTGGGAAGCACAGGGGAACAATTTATATCCCATTTGTGAAACTGCACTGCTAGCGTGCATAAATCAAAGTGATGCTACATGTATGGAAAGGAATGAGTAGTTTTTGACTGGTGATCTGGCTTCTGCTTTATCTCAGTAAGATCCACAATGTAGTTTTTAATTGGTTATTAGCATTGTTTAGAGCTGGCTGAGAGAAAAAACCCTGCAAAATATGAAATTGTGAAGTGAATTCTATTTCATAAGGCTTAAAATTGGTCAGTTTTTAAAACATTCTTTAAGAAATTTCCTGTAGGAAATGTAATTAAAAAATCAAATTATTAAAAATCGTAATAAGATTCTCTTACTGCAAATCAGTGTGATGATAGTTTTGACAATATTTTGACACATGCTTCATAGACAAAAACTGGGAAAAACCGGTAACTTTTTGCAAACCTTTTCATTTTCAAAGCGAAACCATTTTTCTTCAGTTTCATTCAAATTGTCTGAGACTGTTCTAGCAATGAACAAAGTTGCTTTTTTAGGCAACTTGTCCTTTCCTGTTCGATGAGGACTGTGTCATTGTCATCAGTACCTTCAGATTGGATTAATGCATTGCTGTTTTATATGCTAAAAGGCCATTTGGAAAAATGAGTTAGGGCAGGACACAGTCAGGAAATTTACTACAGGATCTTTCCACCAGGGCTTCATTGAACTATAAGGTAGATGGGAGACTATGCTAAACAGCACAGTCCCTCCCTTGCCATGAGACTCAAAATATGTGCTGCACAGAGCCTTGCAAATGGGAAGGCTCGAACCCTACTTTCCACGAAGACAAGACTGTGTGATGACACTCTTATAAGACTCCTTACTGACCTTACCATTTCTTCCTTTAGAATGATGGCAAGATGAGACTTTCACTTGTGTCTAGAAAACAAAAATTCTTGTTCTTTAAACATCTGTCATCATATTGCAGCCTCTTTTCCACATACCCCAAATTTTTCTTCCTTCTTCATTGCATTAACCAGTGCTTGATCCTCAAGTTCAGTCCCCTCACTGAACTGGTGCACCCCCACCCTCAATTCTGAATCTGTTGTGGTCTCCTCTTTACTTCTGTGGTCCTCCAAAGGTCCCTCACTCCCTTTTAACTTTCTAGTGTCTCTTAAGGTACCTTCCCTTCAATCTCTTGCTCTTACTCTAAAACTATAATCTTCTTTCACAAACATTTCTTCATTTTGTTCGAAACCATTCTTGTGCTCTCCATTACAAATAAATATGTTATACATGAAAAAGTAATTGAAGCAATAGTAAGTTTGCAAAGTCAAATGCTTACAGGTTAGGAAATGCAACATTCCTTACATGCCCATGCAACTTCAGTTCAGTTCTAAAAAGCCAACTGAAAATCACAGCCAATTCATGACATGGCTTTTGAGAAATGCCTCCCATACTTTCCACTCCCTGAAGCCACTATCTCCTATCCTTGAGTCTCACTGCCTATGCTCAGCTCAACAGGCAGCTCTTCCTCCCACTTTGTCAACTTATGCTGAGTCAGACTCAAAAATCCCCACCCTGTGATCCCACCCTCAGACCTGTTCCTATGCTTTCCACCCCTTGAACCTAGTTATTAATTGGCAATGCATATTTGAGCCTATGCATTAAGTCATATTCCCAAATTGCACTAATACTCCTTTTTCATATCACCTCTGTCTCATTTAGCATATAAGGTGAATGGCATTCATGAATACCCTTCGACATTTTGTTTTATCCCCATGTTAGGGTATTCAGTTCATGCTTTTTTTAAGAAACACCATTCCATGCTCTAAATAATTTTCCTTCGGATGGTATAATCCTGGATGTATGTATATACTAGGGGACAAGAGCCTGGAGTGCAAGCACAGCCCTGCAGAAAGGGATCTGGGGGTTTTGGTTGATGGTAAGCTCAATATGAGTCAATAATGTGCCCTGGCAGCCAAAAGGGCCAGCCATATCCTGGGGTGCATTAGGCACAGTATAGCTAACTGGTTAAAAGAAGTGATTGTCCCACTATACTCAGCAGTGGTGTGTCCTCACCCTGAGTACTGCGTGCAGTTTTGGGCTCCACAACATAAGGATATAAAAATATTAGAATGTGTCCAAAGGAGGGCAACAAAGATGGTGAAGGGACTAGAGGGCATGACTTAGGAGGAGCGGCTGAGGATACTAGGTTTGTTCAGCTTAGAGAAGAAGAGACTGAGGGGTGACCTCATTGCTGTCTACAACTTCCTCCTGAGGGGGAGTGGAGAGGGAGGTGCTGATCTCTTTGGTGTCTGGTGATAGGATGTAAGGGAATGGCTTAAAGCTGCGTCAGGGTAAGTGCAGATTGGGTATTAGGAAAAAGTTCTTCAGTGAGAGGGTGGTCAAGCACTGGAACAAGCTCCCCAGGGAAGTGCTCATGGCCCCAAGCCTGCCGGTGTTCAAGAAGCGTTTGGACAATGCTCTTAGATACATGGTTTAACTTTTAGGTTGCCCTGTGTGGAGTCAGGACTTGGACTCGATAATCCTCGTGTGTCCCTTCCAACTCAGGATATTCTACGATTCTATGATTTTTTTGACACCTATCACTGGCAGATGACAGCTTCACAAACATTAGTCCATTTATCCCCATTTTATACACACAGAACTAAGGTACAATTATATTAGTGTCAAAAATACGTGTTATTCTGTCTGCCTGTTTTGCATGGCTACGTTTGTTGAGGATATATCATTTATTTTTACGCTTCATTTGGCAATCACATCTGACACCAACTTCGCTTGCAGTTGAGAAGTCTCCAGAGCATGAGGCTGGGTACCTAGGAAGTGAAAAATACGTATCTCTCATCGCCTATCCCAAATCTGAATTAAATGAGTTTCAGCCTCACGCAGGATTCATTGAAATGAAACAAGGAGAGAATCCAGTTGTTCAGGAGATACTCTTCTGTCCAAAACACACAACCAACTTTTTCTTCTTGGAATCTTCTGCCTCAGTCACTGCACTGTGTAGCTTTTGTACTAGATGAGGAAAGGGTCATACAAACAACAGGCTACTTCATGACTTCACACTCTGAACACTATGATATGATACACTGATACACAGGTATCCTGTGTACTGAAGGAACGAGTGGCCTGTGGTAAAAATAGTATGTGATCTCATAAATAAAAGACTGTATCATAGTACATATATTCCAGGAGTTTGAATTAAGTTTTCACAAGCAGCTTGAGTTCGAGTGCTCTCTAGTTTTTGAATGTTTTAGTCTCTGTAATCTTAACACTCTCCAAATTACTTTTAGGACATAACTTCCTAAAAGGCAATCTAGAAAAACAACCATCAGAAATTCTATCTTGTTGAAGCAAATTTACATCCCCGGGGCTCATCCAAAAAGTTCAAAACTCAGGATTTTATAGAACAAATTCTGGTGACATGAGCTAATAGCAAATAAAAGCAGGAGAAAACTATAACCTGTGAATTCTGTGCAGCTCAATCATTAGGGAGAGATAAACTAATACTTTATGTTGTCTCTTTACCAGCTAACTCAGGAATCCTGGATCCTAACCTGCATTCAAAAGGACCATGCATTACCTTTTCTTGTCCGTCACTGCCTGCCCTGCAGCCTATGTCTCAGTCTTCCATTTTCTCACATATGTCCTAACTTCCAGTCTGAAGATGCACATCCTGGCACACCTAGTCCCCTATCTCTTTGAAACCTTGTTCCAGCTCCCATCCTTTCCTTATCTCAGTAATCATTCAATCCCCTCAAGCATATCTTCTCACATTTCTGTATTCCAGCACCACTTCCCTGCTCTCAGTTCTTGGCATTATAGCAAGCTGTTCAGGAACAATTACAGAGTTTGCACCTCGGACTGGAGCGTATCAGTATGGACGGAATCTAAGAGTTTATCAATCACAAGCTAACTTGTGCAAACAGAGAATTTTTAGGCTTACAGGAACATAGAAACATAAAAGCAGTCAAACCAAAAGTCTGTTTAGCCCAGGATCCCATCTCCGCAGTGGCCAATGGTGGACGTCTAGAGAAACAGCAGAAGACAGCAATAGAGTGATACCTCCCCAAATATTCTCTCAGCCTCCAGCTTACAGCGTTTGCAAATGTAGGTTAGTGGACAGAAATCTGGAAGGAGAGAGGTGGGAAACAACAGGTTGCATATATTACCATGGATCATAGTTGTTAAATACATAGGTTTCAAGGTTTCTTTTGGAACAAACAGGAGGTATTTATGGATTTCTATGGGCTCTGCCCCATGGCTTTTGGATAATGTACTTACTCATGTGTCATGTTTTAAAGATTCAGGATTTCAAGATACCTAACATTGACCATATTATCAAAACAACCCAAACCAGCCCAAAGTCATTGTTCTGCTAGAGAGCAGATGACCCATTGAGGTAGTTGGCTTGTTTCTCTACTCAGAGGTGAGATACCAGTTAACTTCTAGACAAGGAAGAGGTAGAACTTTGATGTAACATGTGAGAGAGGAAGCTTACAACCAAATGTCCTACAGGAGAAAGCTTCATCTGAACTTAAAATACACTTTATTATAAATCCCTTTACAACAAAGCCAAATGTCATAAATTTTAACTCTCTGCAGTTTATAGATCTTTAATTTAATGGGAAAGTGTCAACAGATACATTTTACTGATTGAAAAAATAGAGTATTTGACACAATTTCTAGTTATGTTGGTAAAACAGAAGTAAAAGTATGGAACAGAAGTAAAACTATGAAGACACCTGTGAGGAAAGATCCTAGGCTGGAAACTTTGCTCTACAAAGTCACTTTTCAACACACGCAATTTAAAATGGCTAGAGATAATTAGTGGAAAATCCCATTTGAAGAGCTCTCCATCAGCAGACAACTAGGGAATCAGAGAGCGGGAATTCATGTAATCATGTAATTCATTCAATCTGGGAATGAGAAAGAAACAAGTATCAGAGGTTTTTTTACACTGTAGCTGATGGGTCACTGATAATAGAAGCAAAACTTATGATGGCATAATTTAGAGAAACTCTTGCTTTAACTTCTGTGGGGACCCAAAAGTAAGAGATGAGAAGTCACTTTCCACTGTATACACCAGCAGCACATTACACAATGTGATCCAGTAAGACATTTATAAAACGTAGTTGGGCATCTTCCTTGTTTTCTGACTATAAGCCAGTTAATTAATACAGTTAATTGTAAGGGCATGTCACTCACATAGAATGATATAATCATTTGGTAAGAGAATGCAAGGAAGAAGTAGGCATTTTAGTATGTCTACATGCAAGCTCCTCAGCTGGGAAGAAATTTTACCGTCTTTAAGAGTCCGGGTGCTCTATCCTGGCCAATGCTAACTGGGTCACAGTGAAATATAATCCTTCAGCACTGTCTTGTAGGCAAGAGGACCATTATAATCCTTAAATGTATAAAGACAAAATATTAAGAGGTTGTAGGGAAGTTATATTACAATTGTACTTGGCAAAGTTGTGGACCAGTACTGAGTACATGGTCCAAAACATGAAAAAATAGACAAAACAAATGAGAAAATTATGGAGAATAACTAAGAGAGTGAAAAAATGGACTTACGATGTGGTTTTTGTCTCACAAAACTGCACTACTCTGTAGATGGTACAGTATTTCTGCACATACTTTTCTCTCACCATTGACTATTTAGGGTAGTCTTGATGCTTACTTATTCTAAATGCCCAACTTTTGGATGTCTGAAGAGAGCAAAGCCAATCTGTAGTGACAGACACCATTGTACTGAGAAGCTTAGGTGACTTTGGTCATTGATGAGCTTTGTACAGATCCTAACTTTATTTAAGATTTCTCCCACGGGAAACTTATATTTGCTAGTACTAGAGCTCCTTGTTTATTGCCTAGATGTTGAAGTCAGACATAATAGAACAAAAAAAAGGCACAGGCTGCACTGGAACTACTTATCAAGCTTTGGTATGGATTCTTCATCACTACAAATGTTTTAATCACAGTTTGTTTTTTTTTTTCCTAAAAGTTATAATATAACTCACATGGGAATTAATTCTGAGAAAGTATTTTGTTCTGTGTTGATTAGGCAGCCAAGGGTCTATTCTAGAATCAATCAGGAGAGGGGACACAACAGCCCTTCCTGGCTTTCTGATCAGTGAAGCCATCCTGGATATCCTTTTGTCATTAATAGGGCCCAGGTAGTTTAACTACAATCAAGAATTAGGAAGAAAAATGGAAAAATATCCTGTGACACTTAAACTACATGTGGTCTAATCAGTTTGTCAGAGGAAGACTGATGATTTTCATGTTACTGTTTATTTAGATGTGATTATACATAAGTAGATGGGACATCAAGGAACTGGAGAGAAAGGAATTCAGAATGTAGAACTGCTAAAGAGTTACCATCACTTTCTTGTTCTTCTGCTATAAAAGAAAGATAAAATTGTTTGTATATTCCTCAGAACATATATCTTTTTATTTTATTTTAAATAAGTAGGATTGCATCAAGAAACAACTGACTTCATTATCAGTTTTTCTTCTGGAGGAAATGAATCAACACCCAAAGTTATTGGGAAAGCCACTGAAACTAAACAGAGGTATTGTGTTTTCTGCTAGACAGCTTTTTGTTGTTTGTTGTTGGTTTTGTTGTTTGTAGCAATTACTCATTTTGGTAAGAGATCTTTTCATCAAGGGTGATTAAATGTGAAGATAAGCATAGCAGGAAAAACTTGTGTTTTATTTACAAAGAACAGTTAATAATAGTTGACCAATTATTTTTCCTAATCAGGTTGCATTTCTTAATTCTGATTTTCCTCCAGCAACAAACGGCAAGGGGCTTAATTTTCTTCACATTTACCTAGATGCAAACTTGGATAGATATTTTAAATTAATAATTACATTGTTGTCAACGTCTATATTTGCTAGAGAAAATAATCTGATTCAGACATTTTTGTGTGGATTAATGGGTGCATTCAGAATTTGTTGCAGTTCTATATCAAGTCTGTCACTGCTGGGAATATCATCACAATAAATGTATAAATCCAATACGATGCTTTCAGAATTAAAATGAAACTATTTTACTAGAAGTACAAGCAGGTAAACAGGAATTTGGACAGTACAAATAAAATTAAAAGCAAAACCTTCATTTGTATACTGTAAGATGTGCAATTTTGTAGTAAACTTTTCTCAGTATATGGAGTAAAATTCAGAAGTGTTTTAATTTATTTTCTTTCACTGACTCAGAGGAGGGTTCAGAAGTTTCACAGAATTCCTACCTCTCCCAATTTCCTTAGTTCCAGAAATTCTAAAGCAGGTGTTTCTTGGGCATTGATCACTTTTAAATTTCAGACTAAATGTGAATCATTTAAATTAAAAAAATATAGAGATGCTGCAGCATTTTCCTGTTTTAGCGTTCTCACTTTCTAGTTGTCACGTAGAAGTTGATGTATTGAATATTCCCAGGTATATACCAGCTGAGGTAGTGGTTGTCTTGTACATTTGGCATTGGCCCAGGGAACCATGATTACGCTTCTTTGCTATGAAATGAAGGGATCATGTACTATTTGAGAGTAAGTGATTGAGGAATATTCAACTATGTTCATCATTAAAAAAAAGACTCCAGAGAAAAACAGAATTAGCTAACCCTTTAGAAAATATCACTATGAATTTTTCTGCATAGCACAGGACTTTTACACACAGGAATGCAATATTGCTTGGATATGGAGCAAAGCTAATCCAGTATATTTTGCATTATAGAGAAAGAAACATAAAAATTAAGCGCTTGGAGAGTTCTCATTTTATATGCAAAGTTAATAATACTGTCTTGAGATTAACCCTCTTTGCCTAAAATACTGCATGTATTTTCCTTGTTAGCTGTTGACAAGCATTATTCCAAGATGACTCTAGCCCAACCCAATGGACACTGAAAGTGGTTTTAAGTAGCATTTTTAAATTAAAACACTTAAAACCATATATGTATTAATAGCTGAGAATATTTGCACCTACTATTTCTCAACAAGCAACAGACCACGCAAAATAGGCCACAGCAAAACCCACAGGTTTTCACTGCAAATGAAGAAGATGCTGAACTCAGGAAGCCAGAACTGTCAAAGGATTTACCAAATTAAGTAGTCAGTCAAGAGTGTGCCCACTGACAAAGCTAAAAAGAACCAAAGAAAGTTCTAGTGTATGCAGAGGGCTGGGGTGATCTGGTCAAAAACAAGTGCCACTACTGGAGTGGGAGGGGAAACAATACAGGACCAGAAAGCAGATCTCAAGAATATCAGTAAGGACTCAAGCAAAAGTCAAGAGCATGATTACAACTGAAATGCAGAGAACAGCAAAGAATTCCAGTGCACATGGAATGTATGGGGTAGATCTCCTTTAAATACAGGGAGCAAAGCTCTGGGGTCAGCTTCTAGCTTGTCCGTTTGTCAAGACTTGCTGTGATCAGCTACAGAGCTATTAGCCCAGAAAGTGACTCCCAGAGCAATCTGACTGCAGGACACAACAGGATGTAATCCTTAATGCATTGATGCTACTTGGATTTCTCAGTGGCACAAGTGAGAAACAGCACCTCTCGGCTCCAAAATATATTTTGCAGCCGGGTATGGTCTTAGAGCGAACAGAGCAAAGCGTTTCAAAAAAAAAAAACAAAACAAAGTAGAAGTTCTACTGTGGACTGTGGGTACTGCAGATTAATTCCATCAATGAAAAGCTGTCTTCAGACATATTGACTGTATAGTATGATTTGCTTAGGTTTGTTTCTGGGAATTTTTGTCACTGCAGCAGCTCTATTACCTAACACTGGGACAGAACAGCTAAATTCAAATGAAACGTTATACAGTAGAGAAAAATTGAGTTGGTCTCAACAGACCAAAGTTTCCAGTTGTCATTAAATTTTTGTAATCTGAAATGATCCTTTCATATCATAGTACATATTTGCATATAACGTCATCCTCCTCTGGAGACAAGATAAGTAATATTTTTAAATATCTTAAGATGATACTGAAGGCTTTTATACTTTTAACTCTAAACCTCTTACCTCTGTAGAACACAACCATGTTTGCATTGATAAGAAGTTCTGAGAATTGGAAAAATACCACCAGTATTGATATGGAAAGCAACTTACTTCACCTATAGGTAAGTTGCAATCTACAAATTTTAGTACTCAGGGTTGGAGACAGCTCCTACATTGAGTGGTAGCTGGATCCAGGTGCCCTCTTTTATCCACCACATGACAGAAAGAGTGCACCTCAGCAGGGGTGCTAATGTGAGACTGGGAGGGAAGCTAGGAGGGGTGTGACTTGGGCCATCTACCCTGATTTGTAATCGAAAAAAGGAGTACCTGGAATGGCAGATGTCCAATTAGAGAAACAAATGTTTTTGGACACTTGCTGATAAAGATTCAGAGATAAAAAGTAACAACCAGCAGAGTAACGGACTTCTCACATTGGCCATCAGTGATGGCAGGTGAGACTATCAAGATACACAACTCCAAGCAGCTCATCTGTTGTGTATGGCAAAAACTGAACCCTGTGGAAACAAAGAGGTGCAGCATGAAACCGAAAGTGTGCTAGTGCTGGCTAACATATATGGTATTATAATGAGAAAAAGGACTTGCTTAAGTGAACAACTTATTCCATCTTTATTTGCTTAAAATTACAGTTTAGAATATACCAAAGATAGTGTGAAGCACCGGCACAGATATTCCTGGGAAACTTACTTTATTCCAGGGAAACTTACCACTGGGAGTGGTAAAAATGACCGTCATCGTTATAGACATAGTGTAGTATCTTCCGCAAATAAAAAGAAATGACAAAGTCAAGGAGAATGACAACCACAACACATGCAAAATACACTGTCTTGCACCTTTGGGAACGGCTTATTACTCTGTAGCAGTCTGTGCACACTGAGTGACAGTATGCCATATACCAGCTCTTTTCAGAACATCAAACAAATACTCTGGCACTTTTCAGGTACGGATTGGAGAATGAATAATTAATTCCATTTCAACTACTGTGCTGTATCTTTAGGTGCAAAAGGTGTCTGAAATAGTCTTAAGTATTCTATGCAAAGAACTGGAAATAGTGAAAGTAATAAGGCCCATGAACAAGAATTCCCTGAACAGACCATAAGTGACAATGGCTCAGTTCACATATGAAGAGTTCCAGCTGCTTTTTGAGGAAATAGTATCAAAGTGACACATCAGCCTTTTACCCTCCTGCCATGAATGGATTAGTGAAATGATTCATTCAGCCATTTGAGAAAGCAATCTGTGGTCCATTCCTGCATGGTATTAAGCTAGCTAGCTCAAGCTAGTTAACAACACAATAATCTTCTATCTGTAGAAACACACTCTAGCACGATTGTTTATAGGACTTAATTTAAGAGCTCACCAGGATGTCCTAATCCTTAATCTACAGAAGGATACTGAAAATAAATACTATGACTGAATAGTCACAGCTAAAAACATCTGAACAAGCAGTTTTCATGTTAAAAAAATGATATTTCTGAGGCAATTTGGAAAGGTGGAGTAATTAGCACAGAGACTGGTCCACTGCTTCACTAGGCTGAAATCTCATAGAACTAATTACATTGTGGAGAAGACATGGAATGCTAAGGCTGAAACAGATCTCTCAGGGTCATGTAGCCCATTGCTTTAGCCAAATGCAAAATGAATTATATCTTTATCATTCCTGACCTGCTCTTTAAAACTTTAGTTAGCTTGTTTTTAAACAACCTCTAAAACCTCATGAATTTTATTCCAACACTTCAACATTCAGAAGCTTTCCCTAACATCCAATTTGAATCTTTCTTGCTTTTTTCAGAACAAATATACCCAGACTATATTCCTAATTTCTTTCAGACTGTATTTTCTACAGCCCTAGTCATTCCTTTGGTTTTCTCTGGACACTTGCTAATTGATGCATGACTTTGTTCAGTGCCCAGAATTGAAAACAGTATTACAGTTGAAGAGTCTCCAGTGCCATATAATGTGGGATTATTTCCTGTGTCTTGTAGACTGTATTCCTGTTTATCCACCCCACTATTGGTGGTTTTTTTTGTAACATCATTGTATGTTGGTAGTACACCAGGAGTCCCACATCCTTTGTAGAACAGTCACCTGAGCACTTCATTGTTCTCCATGCTACATTTGATTATTTTTGCCCAAAGGTAGCATCTTGCACTTTTCCCTGTTGAGTTATATCCTTTTTTTTTCTCCAGGTGATTTCTCTGATTTACTCTTGAATTCTAATCCTGACTAAACATAGTTAAAATCTCTCCCATTTTTGTGTCATCTGCAAAGTTGGATTTTCTATTTAACTACTCAGAAACCTTTTGAAATAGTGAACAATACTGGACCCTGCCCCTGCAGGACACCAGTCAATACACTCTCTGCTCTCCCACTGGGATGGAGAACAATCAATAACGATGCTATTAGTACAGTTTTGCATTACAGTAGTTTCATCTAGGTCATGTTTCTCCAGGTTATTTATTAGACTTCCACATACAGGAATACCAAAACCATTACTAAAGTCAGTACACAAAACATCGACTGGTTCTTCCTCTGTAAGACCCATTAACCTGACACAGAAAACAATTAAACTAGCTTGCTATGATTTGCTTTATGCTGGCTGTAACTTTTGTTCTTTCTGATTCTTATAAGTAGCTTGTTCCAACATTTTTAGAGGAAAAGGCATTAGGCTGATTGGTTTAGAATTCCCTGATTTCTCTTTTCCCCCTTTTAAAATATAATTACGATGCTTTCCCTTTTTTAATCTCATTACTTTTCACAATTTGTCAAAGATAGCTGCTACCTACTTCACCCTGTGCTTTAAGTGTCCTAGACTGAGGTTCCTCAGGTTCAGACAGTTTAAGAGTACACAATTCAAAGTATTTTCTAATCTGTTCTTTCTTATTCTTGGCTGAGTACTTACTCCTTTAACTATGGCATTGTGCTACCATCTGATCACAACTGACCTTGGTGGTGGAAGCTGATGCAAAAAAGGCATTAAACTGTTAGATCTTCTGATAACATTCTTATGTATTGATCAGTGGGCTAATTCTTTTCTTGATATTCGTGTTATTGCTAATGTAGTTAAATATATATGTACTATTTCTTGATGGTCTTAGCTCACTGCCTCCTTTTTTGTTTTTATTTTTTGTGTGTCTTGGCCTCTCCTATTTTTGTACCTTTTTACTTACGCTATATTTATTTTTTCCTTGGTAATTTGACCTATTTTGCACTTTCTCTGTGTTTCGTTGTTGTTTAAGAAGAATGAGGAACTCATGGTTTAACCAGGTTGGTCTCTTTGTACCTTTACTGTCTTTCCTACACAATGAAACAGTTCACATTTATGTACGTAAATTATTTCTTTCAGGAACTGGCAGCTTGTCTCCAGTTTCTGCTTGCTCTTTTTTTCCTAAAGATCTTGAATTCCTGTTTCCTAGTCTGTCCTTCCTAGGTGTTCTCCCAACTTCCCATTTTCAACCAGTTCCTCAGCTGGTTAAAAATGTATCTTCTAGAAGCTTCCTTCAAGGTGCTTTCCCCTGCTACATCAAAAAGTTTTCATCAGAGCATTGTAGGACCTTACTGGACAGTCTGTGTCCCACTGTGTTCTTTTCTCAATAAATAATAAGCCTAATTAATAATCTACATTACTATAATAGTTGCTCTGGATCACTTGTCTACTTGCCCACAAGTAGTTACAGCGTTTGGTTTGCTGATCTGTAATAGGTTCCTACAGTGGTAACACCCATACATATTTCCTTTATTCTTTGTCCAAAGATCTTCAGTAGAAGATGTCCCTCTACCATCTGCAGCTCATGGCAAAGATAAGTCTTTTCTTATTTCCTTATCTGTCCTTCTACATCAGGTTTTACGCCATTAGTAGTCTAGTTCCCTGAAAAATAATACAATCTGTTACACCAGTTTGATCATAACTTGAATCATGTATTAAGACTTAAAGGCCTTTAAACACAGTCATTTAGAACAGTTGTATTTAAGCAGAGGGGTGAGGGAAGGGGGTGTTCATCTTCTAAGCATCAGGTGAAGACTGAAGATTCATGACTGCTTATACTAACCATGCACGCTCAGGGCTTCTGGTTATTTTAAGATATCCCCCTCACCCTGTAAGTTTCTATACTGCAAAGACCCAGAGGCTTCCCTACTCCTTTTTATTCTACAGTGAGCATCAGCAAGTTCAGAGCCTAAAAGACGTGTCTGACAAATCCCAGTGTACTATCCACACATTTTTGGGGCATCTTCTCCTAGCCCTTGAAGTAGTCTATGGACTCAGGTATATCATGACATGGGGTTCCCATTAGCTTTGCTGTGGCTACTCTACTGGAGTAGTGATGGCAGGAGTTGCCTTCCCCACCATCCTGGCAAGAACAGTGGCACAGACTCTGTTATCTACTCCCAGACAGGCCTCAGGGGATGACTCCTCTCAGGAACAATGAAGTGACACAGGAATCCCCATCTCCCTTCAGAGAAGAAGCAGGAGCAGGAAGAGGTATGCATAGATAGTACTTCTCTGTAGCCAAGCTATGCATCTGTCTGTGTGTGAAAGAAGCCATCTGTGACTTCTTTTGTCTGTTCACAGACTTCTTTCACTAAGTGGTAGTTGCAGCTCACACTTCCTATTTAAGCTAGGAGATTAAACACCCTGAATCAGTCATACCTAATTTATGATTGCAGTATTTCCTTCACAACCACAAGACCAGAAATTTGCTTTTTAAGTTTTAAATACAAGTCAGAGATTTTTATTTAAGTACATTGTTCCAGGAGGTAGACAGCAGGCACTGGGATATAATATCTACGCTTTAATCCTACCCTAGCTAAAGTTAGCTCTCAATGTCCTAGAAAAACACTAGAATGCATTATTCAGATCAGGTAGATTTTCTATCATGTTATTTGGTAGGCTAAGAATAAGATAGTAAGACAGACATTGAATAAGCAACTGTATTTTCAAAAGTGACACCCGATAGTTCCTAAGGAACTTTCTGGTAGCTGTTGATTACTATTGCCCAAAATCAAACTATGTCTTTAGAAAATGAAATATGGACAGAAGATACTAATTTTAGATTTCCATTAGAAAACTGACAAATTTTTAAGGATCTATAATGTAACTGTACAATCAGTTTGCAGCACACCAAAAAACTTCTCCTGCACCCTGAGATTAAACAATGGACTTTCCATGTGACACATTCTATTGTGAGAATGAATATTTACTTGAAAATATCCCTATTTAAGTAATTTTCACAGTGCGCTAGCTCAGAATCATTCTTGTTAATAATCTTTATACAGTGCAGCTGAAATTGTTACTCAGGTACTTTATTTAAAAAAAAAAAATTAAATCCTGTAGTTGGTTTCTGAAGACATGCTTCCTCTGCTTGATTGATAGGAACAGACCATAAGGCCATAGTTTCACAAGGCTGTCAATCTCTTTTAGGAAATCTAGTATCAAAAACATTGCAGCCATGTGATGCAAAGTCCTGAGCTCATACAAACTCACCATGCAACTTCAAATGTATGTGAAAAATGTGAAGGTTAACTCTGTCCTAGAGGATTTGATATTGGATCAGGTATTATTTCACCAAGCTACTTTTGACTTCTTGCTGAATCAAGCATCTTTTGTCCTCCTATAGACAGTATGAAAAAGGATAGCCACCATAAAAGAGGCATAAACACTATATCAAGTGCTCTGGTAGTGTGATGGAAATGCAGTGCTGTATTCATGCTTGATCTAGATTAAATCTGTACTAAAAGGTGATCCAGCATGTACAAATTTGGAACCAGGTCCTAAGGCTTCTCCTGATCAGGAGAAGTATTCCAGTAAATGACCAGGATGCTTATTGCACTCATCATGATTACGTATAGTTTTACTTAATTACAACCTCTGTTCAAGTAAAACATCCCATTCATTATTTTTCCAGGAGTTTTAAGAGTGGAAGGCAAGGTAAGATAGAAATAGATCCTTTTGAACTAGTGGATTGCAAGATCCAGATCCTACAAAGTATTTGGCTATCAGACTAAAGTGGCTATAGTTCTATAAAACTTGAATATTTTGGGTTGAAGCAATTTTAAAACACGTGTCAATGTTGCACAGCACCAGGATTTTTTTCTCCATCATCTGGAATTCAGAACTAGTCCATCCAACATTTCAAGTCAAACAAATTTACTAAAATGAAACAATACAGGAGTAAAGACAGAACTTAGATGGAAGCTTAATTGTGCTGACAACAGTTCTACAACTGTAGCGGTACAGTCTTTATAGGTAAGATTGAACTAATTAAGTTGCATATTTAACTACAGTAAAACCCAATATATTCTAGTGAAATAATCAGGAAATTGGGAGACATGTCCCAGCTTCAGCTGAGTAAATGGAGGTTTAATATTCTGCCACTTAACAGTCAATTAGGTAACCACAGTTACTTTTTACTTTACCGTTAATCCTAGTCAGTCTCTGGGAGGTGAGTAGAAATTGATTTGTAATTATAACTAAGAAGAAATGTGTAACTTTAAAAACCACATTGTCTGGAACACCTGGTATTTGGGATACTAGGTACGTATACCAGAGTTTATTTGTGGGTAGATAGTTTAGGGACCAGTTCCCAAACAGATCCACATAGATCTTTAAACCTGCTGAATGAAGACAAATGCAAAGGCAGAACACATACTCCTATAAAAATGTCAACTGGCAGCAGCTCTAGTCTCCAAGTGCGGCAGCTAAGTGGGCTGATGGATGTTCTTCCTTCATCATTATTTCACTGTGTAGCACAACTGGCTGACTGTGTAGTGATGATCTCTGAACCACTTTTCACTGTAATTCCTGTCATTCTACATGAAATAACTTTGCATATCAAGAAGACCTATGTAATCTGTAAAGGTATTTCTTCACTGAGACTTCATTCAAGCTTGATCTCTCTGTGCCATTCATCCATTCATTTAAGCTACCTGGAGAGCAAGTTTTGCAGTTCTGTCTCTTTCCACAAGTTTAGAAAAAGAATATTAGTTGCCTTTGATGGCATTACTGCACTCCCCTGTATGATGTAAGCCTTTTCCACACTTCTACAATGTGCTTGGTTTTCCTTTTTGTACTGTTTGCTCCTCTGATCCTCAAACACTTCTATTGGGAGAAGTAAGAGATTCATACCAGAATACGGAATATATAGTTTTAATTCTTGATTAACCAAAACTTTTATCACACTCTCAAAATGATTTGCATCTGAGGATGCTGCGATAGGCTTCCCTGAAGTGATTTTGAAATACACAAAGAATGTTTTATAACAGCAAATACAGTGCTTCTCACAGGCAGCTCTTCTCTAGGTTAAACATTCACACTGTCTGGATGGACTGCAGTCTGTGTTCACAGATCTATGTGTATTTTTCAAATACAGTATCACCCGTTTTGCACAGTATGGTCTTCTAAAAGTTCACTTGGCAGGAAACAGTTCTTGCTAAGTATGAAGTGTGAAATCTGGCAATAAAATTTTAAATTAAACCCAGCATTTTTCAGCCTACATCCTGGCAACTGCTGTCTTACTAAAAAGTAGCAATTTTTAGCCAGTATTATGTGTAGCGGTGTAAGAGGGTGTAACTGAATGCTCATCCTTCAGCATTCATTAATATAAAATTTTGTTTAATAATGCAATCTTTAGTACTTGTATTTGTAACAGATAATCCCAATGGTATAATGATTTACTTAATGTAATGTTTTACATTGCAGTATCACTTAAGAGTATCACTTAGTCCCTCTGTGTTAATGACTTTATAAACATCTTAATACCTGTTCCAAAGTATTTACATTTTAAGTATGTTCCCTTTAACTTTATACAGTCTTAATGTACTAATTAATATTGGGCTTAAAATGAGTTCCATAAGATCAATCAATATCTGCTGTAAAATATATTGCAATTATAGTTTTAAATGAAATTAAATTGTAGAAATTGTATAAAAGAAAGTGTGTATATTCACATAATATCTGAGTCAGACTTCAGAAAGAAGCAATTAATTGAGGATATATATATCTCTACCCAAAATGTTCCACTTAGCTTCTCCAACATACACATTGCTTTTCTCCTCCACTCTCAGAATTAGCTTGAGGCAATCTTAAAAAAAAGAATATCATAAAGTTCCCATTAGCTATTTGGATAAATATTTCTAAGGAACATTTAATATATTTATTTTTCAGACTTTTTAAAAATCAGTTTGTGCTATAATAATTTTTTGAAGATAGCTAGTATTTTTTTTATCTATCCCTTACTTCAAAACATCACCCCAAATAGTCTCATTAGCTAAAAACTAATTAATCAGTAAGCATCTAGCACCTTAGAATTTATATTGTCTTTGAAACTTTAGAAATTTGAATAGCTTGTATTATCTTCTACTTTTAAAATCACTGTACAATTTATGCAAGTATTTTGACAAGTAAGACTACAAATACAACCCTTCTGTTGGGTCAGATCAGTCAGTTGAACCTAAGAACTATAGCAGTTGAAAGTCCAGATTGCAAATGCCTTTATTTATTAAAGCTTGATAATACACTTCCCTTAAAAAGTTGTTCTAATGGGTTGCACTTTAAAAAAACAGTGTACTTCCAAAAGGTATTATTAAATAAATAAAAACAAATTACTTGTTTCATCCTTCTTCATCTGACTTGCAAGATGCATTGAATATACCTACAACTGCATCGTGAAAGCTAGTCCAAAACTGCTGTCAAAATCCCATTCCCTTGTGGGGATGTTGCTACGTTTGAGCTGTGCCTGAAGCATTTTCGCCATCTGCCCCAGACCCACCAGGCATACCTGAGCAGGCTGCCCCTGGCAATGCTGCCAGCACGACGCCGGCTCACCGGGCACCTGGCCTTACAGCCACTTCCACCACCTCTTTTTCAGAGCAACATACCCACAGCCACTCAGATACCAGGTGTGACAAGGCAACGATGGATGGGCAAGGATGACTGCAACACCTCTGTTGAGAATATGGTGAACGTTCCCCGTAAGAAAGGTTAAATGGAAAAAGAAACAGTAAAATGACATTATTATCTTTCAAATGTATTGCCCATTGGAGAAGTATCTTGCAAGAGTAAACACACATTGGGGAATCCCAGCCAAGCCACCATCAAGGTGGCTTGTCCCACGGGCAGGGAGGATCCCGTCTTGGGAGACAGCACTCAGCCCAGACGTATCCAGGCATGAACAGACTATCAGTGTAGAGTCAACTTCTTTACAATATATAAAAAATAGAGAATATACTTCTGAAGATTCCAGTGCCCTCTTCTTGAGTACAAAGGCAGATATAGGATTGTGTAAATCAATTACATAGCCTAGAAGTTAAAACTGATTGTATCTAAAGTTTTCTATACTGTGTATAAGCTTACTCTCCCAAATTTTGTCCTAATATGGAAACAAGGTAGATCTCTCAGATTCCTACACTGTTGAAAACCACTGGGACCTCAAGCACCTCATCCTTTCAGTGTTACACTTGGGGCTGCTCTTAGTTGGTGACTATTTCCCCATATTCCCAAACGCAAAGGTTCACTCTCCGCAGAGGCTGAAGCCGCAGGGCACGCCGCAACGAGCGCCCTCTTTAAAAATGGCGGCCAATTCACATAGTTCTCAACGGGAGTGAAGCCGCCATCGCTCTCAGGCCTCCATTTCGAGAGGAGCAGCGGCGGCTTTGTGGCCGGCGGGTGGGCCGGGCCTCCCCGGGCGGCCGCAGCCAGGGCCGTCGGGCGGTGAGCTCAGCCCATTGAGAACAATGGCACGGGGCTGAAAAATGGCAGAAAAAAGCCCATCAGCCTGTGATCTTGGCCCCATTGGGAATAATGGGAGGCACTGGCATTGTGGAAAGGATCAATTATTCATGAGGGTCCCCACAGGCGACTTTATGCGCCAGCCTCTTCTGACAGATAAGCCTCCAGTTATAGGGAAAAAAAGTAATAATTACAAAAGGAATTAGACCACCAGTGCTAAATAAGTATTTTAAAAGACAACCTATGGTAGCACATTTACTGAGAAGATGGTAAGAGATTAGAATAACAAATGTGCGATGCTATGCAAGGCTATATGGATGTAGAATAAAGGAGACAATTACCATATACATAACAAAAAATGTGTATTTTGTAGCATACACAGAGTAACTGCATGGAAGTAATTCACACCTCAAAAACCAAACTGGCCACTTCTTGCAAGTGCAGCTAGATCTATTGCTGCTTGCGTAGCCCAGCTCATTCTCCAAGGTCTTTCTGCTGCCTGCTCTAACACCTCCATTTTTTGTGCTGATTGCAGCATATTTTCGTTTTAACACTGTTAATCCTTCTGCTTTTTATGGGAACACTGACTGCTTTCTGGCGTGGAGGGTACTAGTGTACAGTCCATGCCAGAGATAATAGCTTCAGCCCTCAATGTATTTTGGTATTTTCACTGTCTCCTCATTCTCCAAGCACTCTGTCTTGGGCGTCTCTCACTAACAGCAGAAACACAAAGAAGCGAGGGTGATGTTGCTATGCTGTTAGATGAAGGCTTTCATCCTTTCAGTGCACTTGCTCTGCAGGTTGGCGCATGCTGGTTCTTTGCATTGGTCGCGCACCTTCTTTCTTCTTTCCTTCCATGTCAGGGCAGATTATATTGCATTTGGTTTTCTATCATCCATGTTCTAGACTTGGCCTTATCTGTCTTGATGGGTGGGCTGGATGCCACCGTTCTCCAGTTATTTTCCATTTTGTCCCTGTTATTGACCTGTATCTATAGCTTCCTCCTATGATTCATATGGCAATGCAGCTTGGAAAGATGCCTTTTGCCACTCTTTAATGTAATAAAGTGATGGCTGGACTCACCAAATGCTTAACTGTGTGTAACAACATCAGGTCTTTGTCTCTGATTATAGCAGAGAGTCTCCTTTGCCTTATCTTAATTCAAACATAGCTCTTCATGGTTCTTTTGCTGTTTTACTGAAAGTAAGAGAATCAGTCCTCTAGTCAGTCCACTACCAAATCAAAGCTAGTGTTTAGTCCCCAAAAGGATGCATCTTGATGGTTCAAAATTGCCTAACAGCACTCCAGTTCTCTACTTAGCTTTTGATATTCAGTCTTTATGGCCAATTTTGCCTGTGCTCAAATTCTATTCAGTGCAAAACCATTTAAATTTTACTGCAATGCATGGTAGTACCTTGCCTAAGTGTGGTGACCAGCCAGGTTTAGGTCACCTAGTCCAGGACCAGATCACATAAAGATTCCACCTGGTCACATGAGAAAGCAAAAGTGAAAATAAACGTAAGGAGATTATTATTTCTTAATTTCTTTTGAGCCATGACAAATACTGAGAAAGAAAACATTTTTGCCACAGAGAGCTCAGGCAGAAGTCATCAAGTTATTGGTAGACAAATAAAGCAACCTTCTCTCACCAGACCTATTTTCCATACACAGGCTCAGAGATAGCAGTATCCCTTCACACCTGGACCCCAACCAGTCTATTCTCCCTCCCCACCAACTGAGTTGACCTCTCCATTTTAGGGCTTCACTGAAGTTTGACACGTCTTAGAAAGTGTGTGCACATGTCTGAGGAGGCTCTCCTCACCGCATTATGCATCCCATCACACTCAGCAGAGTGTGTCAGGATTTGGCTAGCTTGAGAAAAAGTATCTCCAGTATTCTGGTCACAGTTCTCCCTTGAGTATCCACCAAATAAGTTTGTCTGCAAAAAGCTGAATTAGTGACTTTCTGTGACCGTATAGTTCCAGTTTGGTTTGACTATGTCCAAAGGAGTTGGACACAGTATATTGGACACTGCAGGACCCTGGAATGTCACTGGGCTCCAGAGGTGCTTCTGGATCATGACATTTTTTTCAAACTTCACGCTATTTCCCATACAAACTAAAAGAGGCATTCATCCCTAGCTAGGCTCAGGCACGTGTGCATCCCACTGTTGGTTTTGCATGTGGGCTGCTTTGTACATTGTACATGGCAATGTAGGTTGCATCGAGGATGCCTCTTTGTGAGGCATCAGGTGATCACATGAGCTGATTTCCAGAGTTGTAGTAGGCGTACCTGGCTTTAATTTTTTTTATTCTTTCCAGTCCTGTTCCTACAAGAAGTACATTCAGGCCTTTGCCTGGTAAAAAACATGACCACAGTGTCCCAATTTTTCTCAGAATTGGAACACCTAACAAACATCACTTGCTTTGGGGATTTGTCCTGCTCGCATTTCTGCCATAGGATAACTGGGATTCTGTGTGTGATAATATGCTATTAATCTTGGGAATTTATACTTGAAGAGTTCCTTTCATTTGAGGATTCAGAGTGCTTAAAAGTTAATTCCTATTACATTATGTTACCCTTGTGAAGCAAGTAAACATTTCCCCCAGTGCAGGAACCAAGATATTAAGATCAAGACTTTGTAGACTGTATGTCCCATAGACACCTATATAAAAAAGGCCTTATTTTTGAAGGTAGTAAGTACTTATGGCTTCCACTGATTTTAGTCTCTAGCTTTTGTCACCTACTTTTGAAGATACTGACTTAAATAAATTGCCCTGGGTCACAGGGTAATGTGTTAAATGTGTTCACAGGAAGTATCTGCTTTTGCTTGGTCTGACATTCAAAGAGAAACCCTACTTTAGCTCCCTTTACAGTCTTTAATGCTAGGAAAAAACATACCAGAAAAAAAACCAAAAAGGAGCTCATATATGTAGGCTTATCTAGAAGCTGGCAAAATGTGATGTTATTTCTTAAATTTCTATATGAGACAGTACGATTCCTAACAGATTTTTTCATTGCTGGGCAACAAAGCAATCTTGCTATGCTACAGATTTAACCAGTGACTTGCAGTAACTGTCATACAGTGTAAGTAGCACCATGAGGACCTGTGGGAGCAGCTTATTCTGCCCTGTAACTAATCAGTACACTAGTGCGGGGAAGTGCTCAGGGCAAAAATTCTCTGCTAGTAGGCTTACAAGGGATCCCAACAGAAGTAGGAGCCAGCTGGCTACAGGAAGGTTGTCTTTAAGTGCAAGAGGTTTTCTTTGAGACCAGGCTATCACCGCAAGGCTGCCTCACCTGCAGGCATGTAGAGCAGTTTATTGTATTTGTTTGTTGAATGAGCTAAACTGCCCTTCCATTTACTTTGGGATTAAAGCTTACTTGAGAGATTAACTGGGGAGCCTGTGGCCTTCTTTATTCTGGTCTGGAAAGAGATAAAATGGACTATACTGGACTATTACATGGACTATAACTTTGGGAAAAAAAGTGGATCTACATTTAATGTTTTCACTAGGCTGAAAGTTTATGGTTAATTTTACTATCACGATTCAGTGTGTTACATTTCTCAGCTGCCTGCCTGGTAGCTGAGCTACCTCCTTGCCAAGATAACTTTACCTTAATCCCAAGAAGAGCTGGGAGCAAGAAATATGTGCTCATGTCTCATTTGCTCCAGTTCAGCCTACTATTCCAGCTCAAGTCCACTTTGATGAGCAGTGTACCGGAAAGCTGGCAAGACTTGCAAGAGAGATGGCTAACACAGGGATAGAAAAGTTTTAAACTGCAGCAGGATCTGCTAGGCTTCCTCCTCAAATTCCTGAAGTGCTGTTGTTACAGGGACAGACTCTTTGTCATGCTTACACAGATGGATACCTCCAAATTCCGGATATCTAAGGAGATAGTACTTTAGGGAGTGTTTCTTCCCTCCCCTCAGGGAAGATGAAGCCTCTAACAGATGCTGTTTGAGACTAGGATGAAATGTGGTTCTACATTTATTTGCTATCAACACTGGCTTAAACAATCCTTCACTTGCTCCTCTTCTCCCTCTCCCTTTATTCTTTTAGCTGGATTAGTTCCCCCATCCTGTTCACATATGGCTGTATAAGCAGCTGAGTAATGTGTTAAAAAAAACCCTGCAGTAAGAAATAAGACAGGGACGGTAAGAAATGTCAGGGGAAAGAATGGAGCAGAGTCTCTGCAGACCAGTGTTAGTGGTGCTGCCAGGCATAGCCACACTCACAAGACTTAGATTCTCAGAGTTTTGCAAAAATAATAACAATATATAAAATGTTTAAAATCTGATCTATGTGAGGTATAATTTTAGACATACACCTGAATTAACAAATACTGAATAGCAACTCTAGCAAGTTGAAAACAGCTTAATACCACATTACACAACATGAAATGAAACTTAATTTTCTGATATCAATTTTAATTCAGCAACTTTGAGATTACACATCTTGCATTATTTTTGTTGATTTTTTTTTTTACAGTAAAACTGTACACCTGCTACCTACATCTACTTCCTAGACAGGTCAGCACTTTTCTCTTAAACATTTGGTATCAACTACCTGTCAAAGATAGTACGATGAACTAGACGGGCTTTGGGGTATCTCTATTATGGCAGTTCCTGAATTCCTGTGTGCTACACTACAGACAAACACATCCTACCTTAAAAATAATAAAATAAAATTGAAATGAAATATTAAAAGTTGTGTCAAAATAATGTTTCATTTAATTTGTTCATTATTTCATAATTTTGATTAAGTAAAATTTTTAAGTTACTGAATTTTCAAGATGGTAAAATATTTTGACCTGTAGAAAATGCTCAAAGATTATAAATACTATTTCTTGTCTAGCTGTAAGAGTGATTGACAGATATGAGTGAAACCAAAAAGGTTTAGGTAAAAGTATTAGATAAACCACTGAAAATTGAGTTCACACATTCCTAATGCAGTTTAAACTCTTTCCCTTGCCAAACACAAAACCCAATCCTAGACCTGGAAAGCAAAAATAAAGACCACCGAGAAATGTCTCATACTTTTCCAGATCATAGTCACTGTCTATTGCAAGAGTTCTTAAATTGTTCAGATTACAGAACATTTTCAGCCCCAGTGGCATTGTGGAAGAGTAAGTCAATTCACAGAGAAATATTCTTATGCCCCAATTTGAAAGGAAAATCAAAAGAAGAAATTACTGTACAAAGATGAATCATGTAAGAAAATTTACAGAAGACATTAGCTAAATCAGAGAAGATACAAATAATCAAATGCAAGAAATATATTTTCCTACAGATTGTAAGAGAGATGATTTGGAGTAAAAGCCAACCAACCATTGGCCATCTACCACATCCTACTGGACATCAAGTGAATCGTCCCTTGAATGAAAGGAAGCCTTTAAAAGCCACATAGTTCTCTCTTTAGTGTTATTGGCTCTTTCGACTTTAAATTATCCTGTTAAAAGCCTTTAATGGAATAGGTAAATTCTTTACTCTCTTCCACAATGGCTGAATATTGAGAAGTTATTTTATAAGTATCTGTACATTTCCCTACAGGTTTTATGAGTTAAAACCAGTATTTCACCGCACCTGTTTTAGTAAGATGCTTAGCAGAGAATATCTGATTTGTAACAACTCTTCCATTTGTGTATTTCACAGTGAAAATACCTGCTTTAGAGACAGGGTTAAATATGTACTCTTCTGAATTTTGTCATACTAATAGGTTTGCATGAAAAACATAAGGCTACCAAAACTTTATAGGTCACTTTACTTCTAATGGTTGCATGTTTAGGCAACCAAACTCTTAACAAGTGCTTAGTTATGCAACCATGTAGGAGACAATGATATGTAATAAATATTCAAAGCCATGTGCAATTACTTATACAGAACTATTTTTCAAGGTTTCTCTGTCTAGATTCTCTTACGAGATTCAAGATGTCAGTATCATAATCTAGAACATTCTAGATATTGGAGCTTTTGGGGGATTGCGTGAACAGTATCTCCTATCAATGGACTTTCAGAGGTCAAGGCTCTATCAGGGAGAGGTAAACTGAAGAAGTTTAGTCTGGGGCTACATCTGAACTAGAATTCTCTACTTTGTACACAGGATTGGAACTCAGCAACTGTTTTAGATAACACTAATAACGATTATAAAATACAGTATTCTTGCCAAGTAATTTTCATACAAAAAAAATTATTTTCTTCATTATCTTCAAATTCAAAAAGCATCACTATGAAGAAGTCATAAACAAAGAAACTCCTAGCTATGCTTGAAAGGGAACTTTTCCAGGGTTGTTTCTTCACCTGATGACACTGCCCTGGTTTCCAGGTGATAGCAAGGCATGCTTGTCCCCTGCTCTGGCTGGATGCGGTCCTTCCTCAGTACCCAAGCCATCCAGGCTTCAGCCTCCACTGCTCATTCTAAATCGAAAATGACAAAAGATAAAGTTCTGTAATGGCTGAAACTGAAACACATCAACTCTCTTGTCATTTTGCCTTCTCCCTGCTGTTGGCCACTTACACGTTGCTCATCTTTGTGTTGGGTCAGGTGCTTGTCAGACCCCTCTTTGAGCTGATTCAATTCACTAACACAGCAGAAAAATAATTCGGTATAAAAGTGTCAAGTTTTCTGTTGGTTAGTGAGCTAACTGGATCATGGAAAGGTCTGCTGAGCACACAAGCCAGCACAAGGAGGGGGACACTCTATGGCCAAAGGTGAGAGGAAAGTAAGGAAGAGAGAAGCAGTAGCGGAAAGAAGGGAGTGTTTACTCCCCCATTTTGGTGACAATGAACTACTAGATCAGCTCAGTTGCTTGTGGAAATGTATCTTAAGCATACTGTGAGAACTGCTACTAGATCACCATATGTGCAGACTATGACTCCATCACTTTAATAAGGGAAACGGTTCATAGGGAGCTCATTCAAACCCCAGCTTCTTTTTTGCCTGCTAACGCAGTGAAATCTCTTGCTCAGAATCATTAGGGCCATAGAGAAGCACTGAAAAGAATTGCCCACTATCCCCAAAAAAGTCTTCATGAAAAGAAGCTGAGATAGGCAGTGCTTGGAACCCCCTTACCTCCATATCAATGATCTAATTGCCAGGCATGTCTCCTGCTTATCTAACATTTGAGAATTAGATGTTAACAGCATCTTCAGCCTGTCCCATGTTTCCAGCTATGCTAAGTTTCACACATTTACTGTGATACTCTCATAATTGTCTTTTGGACCAACAGCTGCTTATCACATCTTCTCAGTGCAATGCCACAGGCCTCCACTCCTCTGTGAACCCATGCTCCAGATGTGGCGGGTCAACACTCCCTACTACCTGTACATAAATTCACCATGGATCAGAGGAGAGGTGTTAGGTCTGCATCAGGATCTGTGCTACTTAACAGGGTTCATCCTCAACAGTTGGTAGCCTACTCATCTTCAACCCAGTGCTCTTCCCTTACTCACGTGTTCCCAACAACAAATTCTTTCTGCATCATAAATGGTGTCACAAGTACTGAGGAAGAAAATACCTGATGGGTGTGGGGTTTAGTATTTTTAAGTACCTAGTACTGTATCAATGGCATGGCTCAGTTTTCGGTGATTGCACTGCAAAGATTGTTTCCATGACCTTAGTGTGTGGTTATTTGGATGGTAGCTGCTGTGTAGAGGCCATAACCACAGATAGACTAGTGGTGGATCCTTTTCATGGTGCACAAATTATGGGATAAAGAATAGCAGGTGGTTTTGTGATTTGGTAGTGCAGTTTTCATCAGCTCATATCAGGGTTAAAGCATCAGAGAGCGGTTAAAGTTTGTCTGCACACCATGTGTCTGTGTCGTGGTAGGACTTCAGAGGAAGAGGGAGGCTTCCTGAGGCCAGAGAAAGACAAATACACCCAGTGGGAAGTGCAAAGGGGAAGGCCTCTGGGGCCTGCGGGCTATTTTGGTTGGGCTAATTGCCCAGCTTGGTGGTAAATTGCAACTGCCCGAGTTTGTGTTAAACTGCTCGGAAGAAAATGGCCTGAATAAAACATGTTTGTGGTACTGCTTTCTTTCAGGGCTAGGAGCTCAGCTCTTTTGGGTCTCTCCCAGTCACTTTAACCATTCCACACAAACTGCTTCTTCTTCCTACCCTAATCCCAGGGACTGTCTGTCAGGAAGGTCTACTGCCTGATGTGCTGACAGCACACCGAATGATTGTTTAGACATAAATTAAGGGCTGAATATATTTGGGGAATACTTCCTTAAGGCTTTAACTTCCTGCTTGCCTTAGTAGTTCACTGTCACTCTTCTACAGAATAGGCAAAGACAGTATGCTGAAAAATATTCAAAATGAAGTGCATTGTATGCATTGGTTATATTAATGGAGAAAGTAGCTTTGGAAAAGTTAGGTAACTTTTGTCGAGCCTAAATGTCCATCCGACAAGTACATTTTCACAGACAAATATATTTTCTTATATTTTCAGTCCTTGTTTCCTTGAGACCAGTGTTGTTTTGAAGAATAACACTGACTTGTCATACTCAGAAAATTCTGAAATACTGATTTTCATTCACGTAAAAAATCTATTAATATGGCATGCATATAGGTGACTACTAACCATATTAGGTTAGGTTTTACAGATTATTTTATAAATGTGATCATACACATTTCTCTCCATGTAAAAACAATGAACATATCTTGTTGAATTATGCTATTATTGAGGAGAACAGAGAAAGGAGGCCTGCCCACCAGGTTTAAAAATAGAAAATCCAAGTCATCCTGTTCATCTGGGACCAGAGAGATAATTTTATTGTTGGTTTTCCATCTTTATTTTCACTTGATTTATTCTATTAAAGTTCTAGTGATAATTCCAGTATTTGTCACCAGATGGCACTGCAATGACATTATCTTGTAACCGCTCTTAATGCCCGAGTAGTAGCATAATGAGGTCATCCTCAGATAATTAAAAAGCATGCATCACTTCTTCAGGTTGCATTAAGCACTTTTTTCTCCACACCGTTATAACATCAGGCTTGCTGGCACAGCTATGACAGCTAATGTTTTTAATATTCTTAGCCCATTTATCTTTGTAAGAAAAGCTCAGTAGTGGAGACCAAAACCTACCCTAAGCTTAATTTGTCCAGATATTGCCATGAGTAATACTGCAGGCAAACGCTGTCTTTAATGGCAAGAGATGAAAAGCAGCAGCAGCTCCCACCTGTGTCAGGTCATGCACAGAAGTATGCCTCAGTTCCCTGCCCCTGCACTTCTGAATAGGATCCCAACCTCAGGCCATCAACCACTGCCTACTGCATTCCCTACTTTTTCAGTGCAGAATTTCATGCTTTCCCTTGTTTCTCCCCTCCTCCCAAATGGAGCACTCCCCTCCGTGCCCTAATTTACCTCTCAGTTCTAGTGCTCCCTGATACATTCTGTCATGATCTTCCGCTGTAGCTTGAGTTACAAGTACTGATCCTAACCATGACTCATTGCAGATTCTAGGAAATAAAAAGAAATAAACCTGGGAGTCCAGAGATGTGTTGAGCAGTAAGCCACAACTGCCTCTGTTGAGAAGCCGACTTCAGCACTAATACAGCTATCACCACTGGAGTGCTGTTATCTGAGCAATCACTTTGAAGTTGTTCAAGGGTAAATACAAATAGTTTGGGATTTTTATTTGCAGATCAAGATATGTAACATTTACAAGTTTGCAGCATATAAAAGCTCTCATGACTTTCTTTTAGAGGTCTGATGCCTCCATGATTTTCAGCAGGATCCTGCTATTTGGTAGGGAAGTAATGCTGCGATACAGAAAATTAAAAGCTGGAACAGTTGCTTCTGACTGTGTCTCATACAGCACATGGCTGGATGGTGTGTGTTTTGGAAATACACCCAAAACTCTTGATAGCGTTAACACTTTAGCATACACCAAACAGAACCTTTCTCTGTAGCAAACAACATGAAAAATACTGGGGATTTTCACAATTCTGCTCGTTTTTTGCCACTGAAATGTTCTTGTCCTTAGAGGATCAGTGATTGTACTACAGACAGTCGTCCATATGCAGAATATTGTATTTATCCTAATAAATTTAAATACACAACCATTTGCAGGATCATAATCCAAGGCTATACATGAGTCAGAAAAGGGAGTCTGGTAGTACATGTAAAGGCAGTATATTACCAATACAAGAAGTTGTGATCTTTTTAAGGTCTTAAAACAAATTCCAGGACAAAACAGACTTTGTTAGCACAAAATTAGGGTTGTCTGTTGTGGCCTTTTGAATGCCAAATTGAATAAATTCAGGCTTCCAAAAAAAAACCCCTCAAAAATTACAGAGTGAAAGCAAATTACTATGTGATCGTAACTATTATTCTCCCACTCTTGTGAAATTACTCTCATGTAGTTCAGCTGCATTCAAAGTATTAAATACTAAACTTAGGGAAAGTGGCTGGAACAGTCTAGCAGAACTCCTCCCGTGATATGAGTTGCTATTAGTAAATCATAGAAATTTAAGTGGATGTTTATAACAGAAGGAAAGCATTGGAACAAGAACTTCAAGGGATCCATTTTGCCTCCTTTCAAAATGTTTTTTTGTTAACTCGTGTCAGTGGCAAGGTGTAGCAATCATTGAGCCACAAAGAGACCGGGCAGTTAGGTAGGAGATGAACTATCTGGGGTTGTCCTGATGAATGAGTAAAATGTGAAATAATATATTGTAAATGAAGGTGAGGAAGTGATTGACCATAGTAGATATCAGGTTCTTTTTGTACATCGCCCTAAAATGTTTGACTGTAGGGCATGTGCAAATTGCTCCTGCTCAACAAAGTTTAAAAACAGTGCAAATATGTGCACTACGGTTATACTGTTAGTCTGTAATGAAGGTAAGCTATGCATGAGCATATTAAATATATATTTCTCTTTTTCTGCAGATATTTTCATAATTTTCTTGTTTCTGGAAGTTGGAATTTTATTGATCTATTTTACTGGACTATCATTTATTATTCAGACGTTGCTACAGCTAAGGAAAGGTAAGAACAGTATGGAATTCGTAAATACTCCTTGCTCCTCCTATTGACTTTTTTATAGTACACAGGAAATCATGGTTGTATATTTAAATGGTTGTAGCTTTTACTACTAACCTGATTTGGAAAGCTGTGTCTGAAAACCATGGCAATTTTATTACACAGCACTGGCAATAACTTAACAAGCAGACTACTACGCATCTCCCTTTTCCCATCTACTGAGCTTTCACTCTCTACAATGTATAGTCATGTCATTTCTAATATGTATTTCACTCCCTTTACATCCTTACCAGTTTTAAAAAGCTATCCGTTTGCTGTTAGTTGTTCCTTTTTTGTCTTAACACTTGTTATTGAATCCTAAATATACTACAGACCATAGCTCTTCCGACAGTCAAGGTGAGTAAGGTTTAGGGATCCTGTACTGCTACTCTAACACCTCCCTCATGTTCCTACACTGCCTGACTTGCTGCCTTTGCTGTGAGTAGATATCCTTCCTCTACCGTCTGTATTTTCTGATTTTCAGAGGTTTAAATCAGGGTTCAGTTCAATGCCCTACACCCATGAGTCTGCTTCAGAAACAGGTGGGCTGATAAAGTAATAATACATGCTGCCTGGGAGCTCATGTTTTCTCTAGATCCTGGTACAAGCTCAGAGATAGGAGGAAAGAGACTGAGATCTTTCGTGTACCTCAAATGGAAAAACAAGACAGAGGAACCTAAAGTATTCCCCAATGGACAGGGAAATCCCTGAGCAATGGATTCATGCTGTTGTAGAATTAACTTTTTCTTGAATATCATGCTTGACATTGCTTTTTCAAAAGAACAGTATGTGCCATGCACTAGCTGAAGTAACTATTAACCACATGAGATTGTCTGGACTTTTTCAGTGCTATAGTTGTATTAATAAAACAAATCATACAGTTATTTTCTCCTGAAGTCTTGCTCTGTTGTCTAGGAGTTCCCCTGCATGATGCAAAGCTACATGGGCACCTGAAGCACTCAGGCTATTCTGGTAATGAGCCAAGAACTGATTATCAGGCCTTCTATGAGGCCCCAGGCAGACTAATGAGCTCTTTGTCTGAGAAACCATGCATCAGTTGAATTACTGGTTGAAGCACACAGATCAAACCAAGCAACTGGGCATCCGGCAGGCATAGAGAAAACCGTAGTCTTGTGCTGCAGATGAGACACACATAGTCCTAGCTACAAGAAGGAGTGCCCAAGGAAGGAAACGTTTGACTTCACACCTCTGTGAAGAAAGTCATCACCTTTATAATGAAACCTGTTGCCCTGTAGGAAATTGTTCAGTGAGCAGCAGATGTAACAAGGCCTCTCTCCACTCAGATTTGTCTCCCACATCTAACTCGGTGAACACTTTTCCTGTGCTGTCTGCAGGTCCTCCCTCTCGCCTCCTGTGCCATTCCGCAGTGCTCGGGCGTTCCTTCCCCCGTGCTGTTCCCCTGCAGCCGCCTCAGCGTCCCTCATATTATGCCTGCCTCCCTCTCCCGCAGCGACCAGACACCCCACTAGGGCACCCCGCCTGCCTGCCTTTCCCTCAGGGGAGACCGCAACAAGGGGTTCTTCTGCCTGGGGACGGACTGTCGCGGAGCTCGCAGGATCTGAACGCTCCCGAGACCACTACTCTAATCCAATATGGTTGCGTTTGCGGCTGCTCTCTGTACGCGCGAGTCATGCACCGAGGGAGCCGAGCTAGCAAGGAGCAACAGGGAAGCTTCTGGGCGGGTTATCCTCTCAGACAGTGCAGCCCGCTGGAACGCATCTGTCTCTGCAGACACAAAGGCCGATCTCTCGCGGTTTGAGGCAGGTTCGCCTGCACGCCGGAGCTGAAAGGGACCAACGGTGCCCGGGCGCAAGCAGGACGCCATAGGCACACAGTCCACCCCCACAGCCTTCCCACCGCCGCGCAGGACGGCGCATGCACGCACCCCTCCCCGCGCCCAGCAACGAGCAGGAGCAGTGGCGGGGAAGGCAGCGCGGGCGATGGTGGGCGGGGCTTTCCTCAGGGACGTTACAACTCGTCGAGGTTGGCGGCGGCGCCATTTTGAATTGGCTGAGGGTCGGAGGTGGTGGTTGCTGAACCGGGGTCCGCGTCGCCCGAGAAAACCAGCGAGAAAGGAGCGAGGTCTGAATATGGCAGCGAATAGGAACTTGAAGCAAGTACGGATCGAGAATAGCTCCCCAGCGGCGCCGCTGGGCATGGTGGGGGGTGGCGGCGGCGGCAACCTGAAGGGATTGCGGGGCCTAGAAACGGAGAGTGAGGCATCGGCGGCCATGGCGCTGGTGCCGAGCAAAGAAGGTGGAGATGAAGAGCAGGAGGTTGGGTTCACCATCGATATCAAAAGCTTTCTCAAACCTGGCGAGAAGAGCTACACGCAGCGCTGCCGGCTGTTCGTGGGGAATCTGCCTACTGATATCACCGAGGAAGATTTCAAGCGCCTCTTCGAGCGCTATGGGGAGCCTAGCGAGGTCTTCATCAATCGGGACCGTGGCTTTGGCTTCATTCGCCTGGTGAGGATTCGCGCGAGCCTCTCTGGCTGCCCCGTAACGCAGGGGCTGCCTTTGCAAGCGGGAGACTCCTTTCCTTCTCTCCCCCTCCCCACCCGCCTTTCCTTGTAGGGCGGGTGTAAAAAAAGATAGTAGCTGCCCCTCTTTCTCTCTCTTTCTCCTTGCTGCTAGCGCTGTTTCCTTAGCTTCCTCTTCCTTCCCCCCCCTCCCCTATTTGCCTCCATACATCCAAGCCAGAGGCCTGCATTGTGAGCAGCCTTCCCAGCCCCTCGCGTTAGGTTCCCACCTCACTACGCGGTACTCCGCTGGTTTTAGGGCCCCTCCACCAGTGCCGTTTACGTGCTGCTACCACGGATACTCCTGCAGCCTGTTACTCTTCAGTGAATGAAAGATGTGATTGCGCGATCTGCTTTGTTCGTGTAATACCTGTGTAAAGGCTTTCCTTATTTAACCAGGAGAATTTATCGTACTTTAGGACTAGAAAAAAATCCTTCTTTGTGCAGAAGCAAATTTCAGCCTGTACAGTTCATTATGAGTATAGGTTTGGTCTATGAAAACACAGTTAATTTTAAAGACTGGACAGGATTGTTTCGAAATACCACTGCTCACACATCGTGACAACGGAACATGTAATCTTAGAATTGCAAAGAAATGGGACCTTGGGTTGTTTACATTACTTGTGTCCAGATAAGACTAGATTTTTAGACATAATGCAGTATTCGATCGAATATGCTCAAGCGAGCATGCAAAAAAGGAATCATCTGTAAAGCTTATGATACTGTATTTAAATGTAAATTTAATGTGCAGGATTAGTTTTCATGACTGCCATGTCTAGAATGCACTGATTTGTATCATTCTGGGAATAGCTTTAGAGTACTTTGGGTGTTTCTAGTTATGCTTTTTCCATACATTTTACTGGTTAGGATTTTTTTCTTTTTGATTGTCATCTTAAAGATAAGTGGTTGTGGCATTCTGCTGTACATCTTTTACCCTGAGAATCCTCCAGCCTGAAATAGCACTTTTCTGGAGGAAGCGTGATATATTTGCATGTCATTACTCAATTTTGTATGTGATATAGATTAGATATAGCTTTTATCTGAACTTCCCTTCTCCATTATGTTTAGGGAATACGTTATTTTTTAACAACTTACCTAGTCAGTTGAACTGTGGAGAAAATGGCCATGATCTGAAGAATAATTTCTTTAAATGTAAGGGATTGCAGGTATCAAACTCGGTGAAAATCTCTGAAATGAGAAAAAAGGCAGTTATTGATGCAAACTGTCTCATGGATGTGGGTGCAGAAAGCCCATAAATGTGAGAAGAATGAATACATGAGCAAAGAAGGTAATTTCATCATTTGTTGATGAAATTCGAATTGGACATCCATTGAGAGTTCATCTAGCAGTGGTAATGAGCAAGTGTGATATTTTCACTTATTTAAAAACAAAACAAAACCCCAAACCAAAACCCAAAACACCTTAGATCCTGTAGTGTAATCTTTGAAAATACTATTTCCTATTATATGGAGCTAGGGATGCAGAATATAAACATTTGAGTTGGTAAATGTGAAAAAGCATCACGTTTTCAACTCTGCTGAAAGCCTTTACAGAGCAGCGCAAACGTATCCATCATAATGAGAATTTGTTAAGTCCTCTGATATGCAACAAAATTTTTTGTCTATGTCGTTTTTTAGAATAAATCATAGGGGATGACAAATGCATGTTTTTTTTCAATCAGTGGACAGGAACTTTTGGGGTTTGGAAGGGAGGGCGAAGAGTTGAATGACCCTGATGCTAATGTGCTCAAGTTAAGGAAAAAAAATTTGCTACTTTTCGGGGGGGGGGGGCGGAACGGGACGACGGGGCAGGGGTGGGGAACGACACGACCACAAAAGTGATATCTGTTGTCTTTGAAAATAAAATATATAAAATATTTTATATCTTGAAAAAGGAATCTAGGACACTGGCTGAAATAGCAAAGGCAGAACTTGATGGTACTATTTTGAAGAGCAGACCACTTCGAATTCGATTTGCTACACATGGAGCTGCCCTAACGGTCAAGAATCTTTCACCTGTGGTTTCTAATGAGCTGCTGGAACAAGCATTCTCTCAATTTGGGCCAGTGGAAAGAGCTGTTGTTGTAGTAGATGATCGTGGCAGAGCTACAGGAAAAGGTTTCGTAGAGTTTGCAGCAAAACCTCCAGCACGGAAAGCTCTAGAAAGATGCAGTGATGGGGCATTCTTGTTAACAACGTAAGTTCACAGGCTTTTGTTTGAATTTGTGTGAGTATATATTTCTGGTGTGAAAGAAAACTGCATTCATGAGTATTCCGTAGTTCTTACTTTATTTTAAAATTATGAAAGCCACGAGGTGAGAAATTAAGGTGTTTTACATGAATACCTCAAATACTCCTAATTTTTTTTTGTGAGGAAAACCATCTTTTTCTGCTTACTGTTTATAAGACTTGTAATTACCATATTAGAGTCTGATAGCAACATTTTGCTTTTCCTTGTCTATATAGTAAGGCTTTTTCTAGTGACACTTTATTTTCATTGATTGCACTCTTCTTGATCCCGGTAACAATGTGACAAAATAATATTCCTGTTTCTTAGCAGAAAAGTGCACTATGTTGCTCATATTTCTGTAAACTCAGGAAAGTCTTCCTGCATTTATTTCTATCTCACAAGTTGTATTTGTGGCTTGAAAGGCCAGAAGTACCTTTTTTTTTTTTTTTTTGAAAATGATGACTTAGATTCTGCAGAAGTTTATGGCAATGATCTCGGGAAAACTTTCTATTTCAAGGGCAAGCGAGCTTGCAAATTACAGCACTTCTCTCTTGCACCTCTTATTTCTGTACTTGCTGAAAAGAGTTGTTAACTGCTGTGCTTTAACACATTCACTAGTGACATTTTCAAATGTTTTCTTAAAGACTGTGTGAAATGATAGATATTCAGGATTTTTTTTTATTTTTCTGATTCTCATTTGGGAAAATAAGGCTGTGGTTCCACAGCATGGAAGCTTGCTGCCATCAAATTGGGGAACTTGTAGTTCTTTTTCTCTTCCTACCCTGGCTGTGCTGTTGATCATTTATCCGATTGAGAACTTTCAGATACTTCCATAAGCCACTTGTGCTTGCTAAAACAACGGAAAAGTATTCAGCTGTTTTTGTTGGGTTCATTTTTGGCTGTTTAAGCACATGAAGGTGCTTGCTAACATGAGTGCTATGAACATCAGGTCCAGCAAAAGATAAGGCAGGAGAAAAGGTTGCCAGGAGGAGATTGCAGGTGGGGACAGGGTCTGGAACTCCTCTTTCTCATGATAATCTCATAAATCTTGTGTGCCACTGAACTGACCTGGTAGCTACGTAGTAAATTCAATCTGAATACATCTTTACTGTTATCAGTAGGTGCCAGCAATTTGTTCCTATCCCCTGGGTTTTCTTGGCATTAGTATTTGAATGGAAGCATGGTGAGCCAAACCAGGGAACTAATCTAGTTCAGTGTGACATGAATGCTATTCTTGGCATGAGAGGTGTGGCAGTGAAAAGGAAGCTAAGGGGAGGGTATTCTTGTTTTACCAGCTGGATAGGTTCGTTGGATTGAAACGACCCATCTAACCATGGCCTGAGTGAATAAAAAGCACTTAATCTTTATCTTGCTTAGGTGGCTGACATGTTCCCTAACGCGCAGTTGCAAAGATAATTAGCATGAATCTGCTGCCATGATACTTTGATGTTTTGCTTCACAATCTAAAATTTTATATTTTTAGCTGAAAACTCTTTGCCTGATCAGAAGAAAATCTTTCAATTCATGGGCTAAATATATCAAAACTAGACATCTGAAACGTTAATTTAGAGATTTAAAATTGTTGTTTTAAATTATAACTTGTTAACACCACAGTTCAGTTGCGTTTAAATAACAGAACTGCCAGCAATTGCCACGCAGATAACATCAGGAGAAACAGTTGCTGAGTTGTGCTCTGTGATTCCAGACTTCATCTCTTTAATCTGCACTCGATGCCCAAAGTTTTCTTTTTCAGCTGTTGATGTTGTTAAAATATATTGATTTTTTTTCTGTGAAAAGATCTGCAAAGTGAAATAAAGGTGTGGAACACAATAAATAAGCACTGGCATTTTAAAAATAGCGTCTCTAGCTCTTTTCTTGTCGCTTTAAGGTGTGTGTTATAGGCTATGCTTCCAAGGCTGATGCGGAGAGCTTTTTAATCAATTCAGGATCCTTATACTTCTATCCTTGGCAGTACTGGCTAATGCTTGCCTCTTGATTACTATAGATAATGAGAATTCAAGGAAGGTATTTTCAAAGATAAATTAGGATTCTGATTTGTGAGAGTATGGTTGTTCAAAGAATGGGTTTTAAATAAGCAGAAATGTTTTTCTAATTATCACTGGAATATTAATGCCAAATTATCAAGCTGTTTTCAATTGTAGAGTAATTTTCAAAAGTAACTTTTAATATTCTGTGGAAATATGAATAGGTTGTGTTGCTCTGTTTTGGGTTTGTTTGGTGCTTTCCCAATATAATCATGGCCCCTGTGTTGCCTCAGTGATGAAAACCAAAAGGTAGTTCCTTCCTAAATATTTTGTAATTGTTTGTAGATGGTTTTGAGGTTTTTTTTTTTTTTTAAATCTTTAAATACTTCATAGCAAACAGAACTACATCAAGTAAATTGTCGTTTCTAGGCAGAATAACTGCTTTTGGGTGTAGAAATACTTATTTTCAAAGATAATTCTTAAGATCAGGATTCATTAGAATTCTGCGAATTAAGAAGAATTTGCAAGATACAGGAATTACAGATAACATATGTTAGCTTTCTGGAGTGTTCCTCAAAATACTAAAATAACTGCTTCATTTATAATTCAGTTATTCAATTGAAACTGTCTTCCAGAACACCTCGACCTGTTGTTGTAGAACCAATGGAGCAATTTGATGATGAAGATGGGCTCCCAGAGAAGCTAATGCAAAAAACACAACAGTATCACAAGTAAGTTGCGTTCAGCTTTATTTTATAAAACATGATTTATGTTACTTAGCTTGGTAAATACACGCTAATTTTTATTTTTGAGTTTGTGTAACAGGAAGTAGTGTTTCGTATGTTGTGCTGTTCTGTGTCAAAGGATTAAATAGGACCTTGCCAAGATTTCCTAATCATAGTAAAACTCAGACTTGACTTGTTGGTTTAACATTCTGTGCATTTACTAAAGTAGATAGATTCCTGGCCTACACTGAAATCAGCTGGAGCTTGTTGCCAGCCAGGCTAGAGTCTTTTATGGATTAGGGGTGTGGTCTAATCCTGCAGAGATTTGTACACCCACAGATTTTTTGTTCTCTAAATAGCCCCTTAGCTGTTTGTAAAGTCAGTGGGTGTAAATCTTTGCAGCTTCCATATTTCAGATAAAATTTTGAGCATAACACGAGAAAGTGAGTCTTGATCATGAGGTGGAAGAGAAGTCACCTAATCTGATAATATTAATTTTTAATATTGAAATTTGATTGCCATTTAGAGATCATGTTGCTTGAAGCTAAAATGCTTATTCTGGTAAGGCTGTAGAATATAACTTTTTAAAAATGTGTCACTGTTAGTTATAATATTAGTGTTAGAATGTGAAATAAAATGTTGGCACCTTTTAATGTTTAGAGATTCTGGCTAATATTCTGAGCTGTCTAGTAAGCTTTGATATTTATTAAAATAACTGGCTTTATAAATTGCTTGCTTTAGAAGGCTGAACACAGTTAATCTAGTGTTGCAGCTTAGTATTTCGTACTGATGTAAATATGAATTTTTATCTTAAAATTATATAAATTGAACAGATCTTTATTTGGACAATTTCGCTGATCATATTACTTGTCTTGACAGCTGAATTAAGCTTTGACTGATTTAGAATGTAGTCATCTGACAGGTTGATCTGAAGTCAGATCTACATTTGAAGTGATTGTTTATAAATTCCTTGGCTGTTGCAGCTGTTGATCTAAATGTGTCCTTCTGTACATTTTAACTGCAAAATTTTTATTAGGGAAAGAGAACAGCCTCCACGTTTTGCTCAGCCTGGAACATTTGAGTTTGAGTATGCTTCACGGTGGAAGGCTCTTGATGAGATGGAAAAGCAACAGCGTGAACAGGTTGACAGGAACATTAGAGAAGCCAAAGAGAAACTAGAGGCAGAAATGGAAGCAGCTAGACATGAGCATCAGCTAATGCTGATGAGGCAAGGTAAAATCAGATAATCTACTAGTATTAAATTTGTTTTGTCACAGATTTTCTTTGTGTAGCATATTAAGCTGTATGTTAAACTTAGAGATTTTGCCAGACGCTATTTAATTAAGTGCATTGAACTGAGAAAAAGGAAGTAATGTTTCTTCTTACACATGTTCCTTGATGATTTGCAGAGATGGATTAAGAAACTGAGAAAGGGGTGATTGTGTAGGTCTGTTTTCTTCACTTTTTAAATTTGTCTAGTTTAAGTTTATGTAAAAAAATTGAATGGTAGCTTCACACTCATCAGTAAAATTATTTTCCATTTTTGGTGTTGCTTATGGTACTAGATAGGACTAAGTACTGTTTGTGGGCCATGTGCAGGGAAAAAAAATGATAGCTTGTACTTCTTTTGGCTGTTCTGTGCACCTCCTGGTATGATTTTAAATGTTACAGTAGAGATGTTACTTTTTTTTTTCCTTTGAAACCCAGCTGAGAAGTCTGATGTGCGCATAGTATTATATGTATGTTACAACTCAAAAAACTCACAGTTGACGTGAATTTCAGTTGTTCTTTTTAAGATCATGTATCCCTCTTGTAATTGTTTGGACATCTTGTCTTCTGCTAGTGTTGGGGACATCTTGTCTTGTTTGGACATCTTGTCTTTTGCTAGTGCAAAACTAGCAATTGCTTTCAAGCCCTATCTTTAAGAATGGAGTGGGGTGGAGCTTGTGTGTCTTGGGCAGAGAGGACAGTAGCAGGGCAAGTACCTGGTACTTTCTGCTTGTTAGCCTTCTCCCCAAAACACGTTTTCCCCAAAATGCTGTGGACATGCAATTGCTGCTTTCCAGTTCAGAACTATTGAACTATACTTGATTTTAGTTCCCTCAGTATGACTGCTAAATTGCAAGACTTGAGTGGATAAAGTATAATTACATTGCAGATCTGTCAGAAAGGATTGCAAGGTTTGTTTCATGAATGAAACACTGAGGTATTGTGTTTTTAAAAACTCAATTTAAGGGAGATCATGGCTACCTAAAAAAATTCTTATCACTAAGAGTGTTGGATCATAAGACAGTACAATAACTAGCTTGATAGGCTGAATAAGAGTACCTTGTCATTTTAAAGGGATTTGAACTTCTTGAGAGTTTAAGTAGTGGATACATTTCAAAACTTAAACCCAGATAACTCATACAAGCTGTCTGCTGCAATTATTTGGCTTTACTTAATGCTTACTCTTTAAGAAAGGACATTTTTGTTGATAATATGACTTCCCTGTGTGAGACTGGTTTATCTTAATTTTTTCTGCTGACTCGAATGATGTTGAAAAAAATCTATATGAGCTGGATTAGGGTATTCACTAAGTTGGTGGAATTAAAGCACCTAAATGCTTGTATATATTAAATGTAAACACACAGTCTTTTAAAATCTGTTTTAAAACATTTTCGTAACTGGAAAAGAGATTAAAAGGAGCATATTTCTTTTTTTATGTAGTATTCTTAAATCTACTGCAGCTGAAAGTTGTCATTAGGAAAAAAGTTTACTTAGCCTGTTTTTTCTAAATAGGCATGCTTGCTTTCAGTGTGAAACCATACTGTTTATATAAGATCTTGTACTGAGATACAGAGCATAATACAGTAAAAAAACTGTTTTGAAATGCCAAATAGTTATTGCAGCACCTGAAATGACAACTGTCAAGTTGTGTCTTGGTTTATTTTCCAAGCAAAAAACATTAAAGCATTTGGTTTGTGTGTAAGCATAGGTATATCTTACAGGTGAAGAATGTGAATGTTAGTCATTTAGGTTGGAAAAGACCCGTAAGATCATTGAGTCCAACCATTAACCTAACACTGCCAAAGTCCACCACTAAACCACGTCCCTAAGCACCACATCCACACGTCTTTTAAATACCTCCAGGGATGGGGACTCAACCACTTCCCTGGGCAGCCTGTTCCAATGTTTGACAACCCTTTTGGTAAAAAAAAATTTCCTAATATCCAATCTAAACCTCCCCTGGCACAACTTGAGGCCATTTCTTCCTGTCCTATTGCTTGTTACTTGGGAGAAGAGACTGACACCCACCTTGCTACAACCTCCTTTCAGGTAGTTGTAGAGCACAATAAGGTCTCCCCTGAGCCTCCTTTTCTCCAGGCTAAACAACCCCAGTTCTCTCAGCTGCTCCTCATGAGACTTGTGCTCTAGACCCTTCACCAGCTTCATTGCTCTTCTTTGGACATGTTCCAGAACCTAGACTGTTTCCTCTTTGCTGTATTGTATTTCCAGCAGTCATCTGGTTGTGAGGCTTCTCTCAGCTGCTTATAGAATAGTTTGTCTGCCTCTTCATCCTGGTTGGGTGGTCTATAACAGACTCCCACCATGATAGCTGCCTTGTTGTTCTTCCCCCCGATTCTTTCTTACCCATAAACACTCAACCCTGTCGTCACCATCATTAAGCTCTAGACAGTCAAAACACTCCCTAACATCGGGGCTACCCCACCACCTCTCCTTCCTTGCCTATCCCTTCTGAAGAGTTTATAGCCATCCATTGCAGCACTCCAGTTGTGTGAGTCATCCCACCATGTTTCCATGATGGCAACTGTATCATAGTTTTCCTGCTGCACAATGGCTTCCAGGTCCTCCTGTTTGTTGCCCATGCTGCGGTGCATTGGTGTAGATGCACTTCAGTTGGGCTATTGATCCCGCCCCCTTTTTGAGGGGAGAAGCCCTAATTCCTGCGTGACCATTCTCAGGCGCTTCCATGGTTTCTAACACATCAATAACCCTTGCGTCTTTGCTGCCGCATGGATCTCCATCCCCTACCTCCACTGAGAAGGCAGACCAAAGGACCTCGCTAGCACACCATCCCTCAAATGTTGGCGTGCTGACCCTAGGCTTATTTCTAGTGAGCCTGGTTTTCTCCCTTTCCCCCTTCAAATCTAGCTCTTTCAATGAGCCCTGCTAACTCCTGTGCAGAGATCCTTTTCCCCCTTTGAGACAGGTGTACCCCCATCCGTTGCCAGCAGGCCTGGTGTCACGTAAAATGACCCATGATCAAAAAACCCAAAATTCTGCCAGTGACACTGGTCTCGGAGCCAGGTAATGATCTGCTGGCTCTTCCCATTTCTTCCCTCATCATTCTCTGCAACTGGAAGGATAGAGGAGAACACTACTTGTGCTCCTGATCCCTTAACCAGTCGTCCCAAGGCCCTGAAGTCTCTCTTGATTGCCCTCAGACTTCTTGTTGCAACTTCATTGCTGCCTACCTGAAAAATCAATAATGGATAATAATCTGAGGGCCATACCAGGGTAGGAAGCTTTCTCTTCACATCTTTAACCTGGGCCTCAGGGAGGCAGCAGGCTTCCCGAAGAAGTGGGTCTGGTCTGCATATTGGGCCTTTTGTTCCTTTCAGAAGGGAGTCTCCTATGACAATGACCTGTCTTTTTTTCTTTATGGAAGCAGTTTTGATGCAGGGTGTAGGCTGACTTAACTTTGGTGACACCCAACAATGCCTATAATACACAGTACAGCCCCCCCTTTTCAATTAGACACATATTTTTAATTTTGTGTATATGTTTGACTTTGATATTGATAAAGATGGTTCCATGCTGAAAATACAGGGTGGATAAGTTTACCATTAGCTAGTTGTTAATATTTGACAGTGCTAATGGTCTGGTTTTGAACTCTCATAATTTTTTTTAGAATTTATCCACCTGTTGCCTATACTTGACGGGAAGGTTAGGGATTACTTTTTCCTAAATTGTCATGCCTTAATTATGTTTTAAACTGAGATAAGACGACAGTGGCCATGGGAGAACAGCTTAGGTATGTTTTGTGGATATTAGGGTTTCTTTTAAGGACACTGTCCTTACTCTTACACTTAACTCTTTCTGTTAAAGAGCCACTAGAATATGAATGCTTGTGGTGCTAATATTCCAGTGAGGAAACCTGCTTTTTGTTAGTGTAGGAAGAGGGTTTCTTCCTTCCCTGTTTGGTTAACAGAGTACTTCTCTTTGGTGAGTACTTCTCTATGCACCTACGGATGTTTAATTTGCCAAACTCTAGGGGTTAGTAAACATTCCTTCTGTTTTAATCTCATCAACTCTCCAGCTTCAGTGTGTATGAAAATAAGGTGGGTTTTTTTTCTCTTGTATTTATTTTCAGACATTAGCTGCTTCTAAATCTTGCTGGTCTGAACACTGTCTCTGGGTATAAATTCAGACCATGCCAAGAATATTAATTATATTAATGAGATTGCATCACAGGGTTTTTAAGAAAGATGCAATGAAACTTTCGAGGCATCCAAACCTAGAATTAGTATTTTTGTATTTTTAGTTAACAGATTTAAAGGTGTATTGAAATAGTTATTCTGAAATACGAAATACAGTATATTAATTGTCAGGAGCTAAAAAGAAGATGGGAAGGGTGAGGTTACTAGAGTCCATATACTTCTGCAGGTGAAGGTTTTGTAGAAATTGCTGCTTTATGAGAGCTAGTAGGACTTAATTATGTTGGCTTAAGTACTCAGGTTTTCGTGGTGTGGTATTAATACTGAAGGTAGACATCATTCTTTTGATATGTGTAATTTTTCAGTTTTAACTGTCATGTTTTGACAGATTGAGTCAGGAGTAATTTGTAGAGCAGAATATGTGTTTCCATGTGTAAGTAAATCGGCATGATGTTTCTGATCTACATATTGGTGGTATGCTTCAGACTTTTGTAAATATTCCTTCATAATGGTGGTTAAATAGTTTATGAAAATACTGGAAAACGTGACTGAATTTAACCAGAAGCTTCATTCTTTATCAGTTATAGGGAAGCTGGGCATTTGTTCTCCATTTTTAGAACCTGAAAAATCAGTAGCTTAAAACAACTTAAAAATCTTTTTGGACTTGATATTCCTGCTTGTAGGAGTAACTTCTGAGGTGAGAGTACACTTTCGGCTTCTGCTCTCTGCTCTGCAGGTTGAGGATAAAATTAAGACCTTGCCCTTTTTTAAGCACAAGAAAGTGCAGAAGCTAATAATAATGCTTTCTGTCTTTTTTTTCTTTCACAGCTGTTTTAGTGCAGTTTTTTTCTATTCAGAGAAAGGGCCTGTGTCCAACACACATCAGTCCAGAATTACCATCATTGTAGATCTTTTAATATGAATGGCTCTGTGCACAGCCTGAACTTCTAGATCTATGTTTTCATCTGGCTAGTAAGGCTTTGTGCCAATATTCTGCCATTGTGAAATGGTACTGGATCATAAATTGGTATGTTGAACTTCAAAATACTAACAATTTTGGGAAAGGCAGTAATCAGAACTATGTTGTGAAAAAAAATTTAAGAGGACACTGGGAAAAGTAGGACTCTACGCTTTAAGAATGAAGGGCAGTAAATGATAAATTTGTAGCAATTAGTGGTAGAGAGAAAGTAGGAAATCCTGTGCTAGTGTATTAACACAAGAAAAAGGGAATGCTACACAAATTTGAAAGAACAAAGAACTGACAAGGAAACAACTTTTCCAACAGTGGACAACATTGAGCATAGAATGGGTCAGTTCTTGATCTCAGTAATACCCTGAAAAAACCTAAAGGTTAATTTTAAAAGAAAAAAGTGCACTTGTACTCTGAAATAATCTAAAGGTTATCTAAAAAAAGAAAAAGTGTGCTTGTGGTGCTCCCTGAGTATCAGGATAACAGTGGCCAAGCCTGCTACGGAAAGCACTGTTGGAAATAAGCAGCCCTCAGACTTTGTGATTTGAGGGAATCTTCAATGTAATCATATTCTGCTGAAGTGTGAAATATGTTAATTTTGCAGAAGAGATTGGAAAAGCAAGCCTGCAAAGTGTGCTTGAGAACGGACCTCTAATGTCAATAAGGATGCTGTGAGAGTAAAAATCTGATAATCTTCTCTGTTAGAAAAGAAAACATACATGATATTTTGGTGAAATGTACTGGTTATTGTAGTTGGTTTTGAATATCTAAAAGGTTAAGTTGTAATAATATATGCTGACACAAGTTTGAGGAAAGTAGTTTGCATAGCTAAAAAGATGCTTTCATTAGAATAGTGAAGAAATGCATAGAGAAATGTGTGGAATATTAAAAGGCATGTAATAGTGGAATGTTCCTCATAGTGTCTGTAAATAATGCCATGTGGCCAATATCCTATGAAGATAGAAAAGGCAAACAATGTTTTTCTAACGAAAGGTAGAATTAATATTCATTGAAGAACGCATAAATTTCCAGGCAAAAATCAGTAATATGACTGGTCAGAAAATAGTACTGCAAAAGTAATTACTGTTAGTTGGGCCCTGCTTTTTAAGAGCATTTTATGTGCTTTTTAAGAGGATACAGCTGTTCCTTTCTGGTAGTGTTAAAGATTAGTCATTTGTAAGTTGCTATAAGCAGTCTCTGTGGAGGCTCAGATTACATGCACCTGAAGTTCATACCACTTTTTTCTGATGTGTGCCATGCAGTGGTCTGCAATAGGTAGTGGAGAGCATAGGCCCATATATATGGCACTAGTTTTCTTGCTAGTCTGAAGTTAGCAGTACACAGCATTGTGAGAAAATTGATGCCTTGCCCTAGATGTAAAACCAGGATGTGATTTAAGTGATTGAGAGTTTTTTTCTCCTTTTCATTGTTTGAGGACTTCAGATTTCTGTTTCCATAACTCGCTTTGGAGGCTTTGCCAGTCCCGTACCTTTTTGTGTTTCTGTGAGCCATGGATCCAGTGTGTTTTTTAATATAGTGGACTTAGCTTTATGGGAAGAAACTAGTTAAATGCATTGAGAAAATTCTTTAAAACTTGAATATTAGAACTGTAATCTGACAGTAATAGCAATTTTTTGTGTTGTCACATTGCTGATTGGCAGCTTTTATCTTTATTGCATTTTTAATCCTGTTAGATCTCATGCGACGTCAAGAAGAATTGAGGCGTTTGGAAGAACTTCGAAATCAAGAACTTCAAAAACGCAAGCAGATACAATTGAGGTATTTTGTCTTCTACTGCGCAAAGGTGTGGCATGCAGCTGCTGTAGGCCTGCATGAATTTAGATACTCTAGCTTGTAGAGCTTGCTTTTGATATCAAATAAAAATGTTTCTGCTGCTAAAAAAGTTGCTTTTCAAAAGCATGTGTGAAGTTTCTGTTAATGTTCTTGAACAGAAAAGTGATCACTTATGCTAATACAGAAGAGTGGTTTCAAGTGTTTCTTGAATTTTTTCATTTATTTCAGCTCTACTAGTTCTGTTCTAAATTTCTGAGCTTTCTAAATAGTGTAGAAATGTCTTAACATAATTTTTTTAGTTCCATATGATTTATTTAACCTTGTGACTGAAGCATAGCTGTAATAGATATGAACATGCTTCTAAGATTTATGGGCAGGTGATCTGCATGTGGAATAGTAGCATTGCAAATGTACAGTCTGACATGAGATTTTTGGGGGTGTTTTCACTTGATATTCTGGTATGTTGCAAACAATTTTTCCTTTAAGATCTGATTCATACAAATACTTGCTTTCATGCCTCTGCTAAAATTTAAGAAAACAGACATAGTATCATCATGTTGATTGAGTTTATATTTTTTTATGTTAAATATCACAAGAAATGTAGATGAGAAAAAAGAACAAAACACAAACACCTCGCAGAGTTAAAAATGTCTTTTGGCAGTATTGAAATGTTTTAATCCATAGTGACTTGTTAAAAACTGGAGTATTTTAACCTGCTTACCAATATGTAGCCGGAAGAACAGGTATAGAATGTACTGGTATTGTAATTACCTGTATTCCAGTTTAAAAAAAAAACGAACACAAAACTTCAATAATATTCAGACCCATCAGGTGGGAGTAGGTTAGTGCCTTACACTATATAAAAAATTAAATAATGCTTGATCTTATCTCCTGAGACTGAGTACAAGCCTGAACAGGTCAAGAGTCTAAGTTGACATAGTTTTTGACAAATATTCTAGACATGAAGAAGAACATCGACGTCGTGAAGAAGAGATGCTACGTCAGAGGGAACAGGAGGAATTACGACGACAGCAGGAGGGAGGATTTAAGCCAAACTTCATGGACAATGTAAGTAAAATTCCATGATGAAAGTCCAAATTGTAAAAGACTTTTTTTTATTTTAATATTTTTTACATACTAGCTATTGGGCTGCCGCCTTCTTGTTTACTGTTTTTCCTTCAGTATTCCATTGTTCTCATGAGCGGAGTGGTACGAATTTAGTAGTGTAGTTATTCTCTTGTACGATGGCATCACTGTTATTTTTCCTACAAGCTGGTGATGTTACATTTCAGTTAAGTGAAGGTGTTCAGATAATAATTTGCCTTTTTTATTCAGGAAATGAATTTTTCCAATAAAATAATAGAATTTTTCTAAGTGGGAGGTCATAGGAATAAATGATGTTTCCAAAAGATGATGCACTAGTTTGACTGAAGGTTTAAATTTTAAACCAGTTCAGGCAGTTAAGCTTGTCTGAATTGCTTGTTTTGGTTTGTGCTTAACTTATTAAGAATAATATACTTCAGAAACAAAATGGGCAGTGTTAACTTCATATGGAGCCTAATATCACTTTCCCCTTTGATCCTACGGTAAAACTAGACGAGGAAAACCTTAAAATCTTTACTAAAGGAGACCGAAAGATTATAAAGGTGGAAAAAAAATGGTCCTCTGCTATAATTTCTACATTATTTATATTAGTAATGTAGGTGTGTTCTCCCTCTGAAGATTCATCCTGCAGGACTAGCAAAATGGTGGTATCAGGGGAGTCAGTTTCTAAATTTTCATGATGATCTATTTTGGTCAAGGGTATGATTTTTTTTCAACCAACCAAAGCAGTTAAATGAATGCAACCTGTATTGTGAATGCTTTATTTCATGTGAGAAGGATACATTTTGCTGTTGCAGCTATTCTTAGTGAGGAAGCAATGAATAAGCGATCTGCACAATGCTCTTCCACGTTATAACAACTGTAGTCTGCAGGAGGGAATTTTGCTCCCCTTTACACAGGTACAACTTGATACATAAATAAGAAACCAAACTGCTGGTTTCTCAGCTACTTTCTGATTTTGTGTTTTGTGGAAGAAATACCTATTTTACATTCTATACCATAACATTTTCTGTAGGATTGAGAAGAATATATTAAGTATGTTCTGAGACATCCTAAAAGAAGTTATAAAATAAAAGGTTTCCTGCTCTCAGCAGGACATCTTTTTTCCCATCCTCTGCCCCTTAGTGTTTTTAGTAAAGATGGGGAGGAAGCAAAATTGTTCCTTTGATGTTGCTATCAGTTAATTTTTCTGATTGGGTTTTGAGAATTTGCAGCAGAAAACAATCGATCATTTATTTCCATATGTGCTCACACTGTAAAAGAAAACTGCTTTCAGCATTTGTTTGGGGTGATGAAGATCAAGAATTCAAAACTCATAATGTCCTTTAGTGTGTTCCCACATATTAAACATACTTTGTGAAATAGCACATAACAATTGTCTGATGTAATTTAGAAAGAGCACTTATTGATTGTGACTTCTGTAGTGCCAAATACAAAATTTCATTTCACCTTAATATCTTCATGTAGCATCTTTTGGGGTGGCGCAACTTTCTGACCCTATAAGCTACCTGTCAAAATCCTCCTGTGGCTGATCTGAGAGACCCATGCTACTCGCTGCAGGAGGGGGAAGTTGGGGAGCCAACCCACAGGCTTGAGATGGCAGTAGCTCCCTCAGATTCCATTGCTGTTAGGACATTGTGGTGGCCTGTAATCCTGCAGCTTGGGGTGCTGGGAAAACTAGGTAATGTTGGCCACAGCAACCTCTGCTGATGTTCTTGCAACAATGTTACTTAGCCTCTGTGCTTGAATTGCTTGCCACAGTTTGGCCATCCTCGTGCTTATCTGCATCTTTAAATTCTGAAGTCTGTGTGAATAGAAATTGTTCAAGTTGGTGTGCTGGACATGGCAAAAATGTAGCGTAAGAAGGGAAGAGGAGTGGTTCAAATGGAAAGCACTTCAATCACTATGCATAATTTTTGCGACTTTTATACGATGAAATTTTTTTGGGGGAAAGGTAAAGGTGGAAGAATGCTTTGGAAGAGTGTAGCTTTCCCACTGAGTTGCGTTACTGGAATTGTGTGTTCATCTGGAACTAATTAATACACTGCAAGAATACATAGATGTAGCAGTGCAGTGACAACCCTACCAAAAGTGTTATCAGTTATATTAAGGAATATATAGTACAGGTGGTGTTTTTTTAATATCATGAGAAGTTGAAGTGGCATATACAATAATTTAAAAAAATGTTTTCTCTAGCCTTCAGACTATTCTTTAGTCTTCTGGTCATGTGTTGACTTATGTTTTACTTCTAATGTCCTTTTAAAAGAGGAAGAATTGAAACAAAATTGGAAGTGTTGTATGTACTTTCTTTAGCAACTGTTTTTAATAAGGGCAGCTATGTAACTCTAAGCATGGCCTATCATTTTGTAGGCGTTCATTATAACATGTCTTTAGATAACTGTACTTAAGTTGTATAGTCTGAATGGGAGTTTGAAAAAGCCTTTGCATTTTGCAGCAGAGAAGAATTGTAGACGGTTTCTGGAGATTGCAAAATGATACATTGCATCTTTTTTCAATTTATTAGAATTTCTTATACAACTAAATTTTTTTAATTTATTCTTACTAATACTTGTTTACTGTGAACAGACTCCATCTGGTAATTACTTCTAGTGTCAGATTACCATTGTACATACACTGAAAAAAGTTATTCTCTGTTTTAAGAGTTTAAAAGTTGCCTCTTGGTGAAAATTGCATTTTATGATACTGGTCGATAGTTTTTTTTACCATATCAGGTCTTGATAAACTCTTTTGGCATAATCCTTATAACTTATTAAAGTCTTCTGCCAACCATGTATTTAGAAGGAAAATAATAATTGTTTCTAATCCTTGTTTTTGTTTCTTAAAAGCTTTGAAAAGTAAGCTTCCTTCACTTATATCCTATCACTTTTTACTGTTCAGTATAAAAGAAGGACATAAATGGTAAGTGCCATGACAACCAGAATTGGAACCTCTCATATAAGGCTGCAGTATTAGGCTTTCCTGTTTAAAGTTTCTTTCTGTATCTTTTCCCTAACTTGTTAAACTTTGATTTTTCAGTATGACTGCTTTTGAAAAACATCTTGTAATCAAGTTTAATGCAGTTACCAGTTACTCGGTTTAGTTACAGATGATAAAAATATTTTCGGTGTGGGGATTTCTCTTCCTGAAGCATTCTTGTTCATGGTGATGTTATATGTTAAAAATTTAAGTGCATTGATTGTTAATCTAATGGGCAGCCTAGTGATACCTAAACAATTTATTAGTCTAGTTCTGTGATCTCTAGTAGATAAGTTATTGATAAACACTTTCATATTGGTTAGGGTTTTTCCCTTGCTTTCTAAAAGTCGGTTAGTTGAAATCTGCTGTTACAGCTCAATATATATGCATACTAATTTCATGATAACTTAATCGGGAAACTTGTTTTCCTGTAATATTTTGCTAATTTTTATTTTGCATACATATTGGTTGCTAAAAGAGGAGCTTGCTGATGGTGAATTGGAAGCAATATTTTATTTTTCAGCAGCACAAATATTTTTTAAAAAAAATAGTACTTCTAAGGGCTAGTAATACATTAATTATTCGAACCGCAATGGTTACTATCCTATTGTGAATGGCTTACATAGATTTACATTGTTAAATGTCCATCAGAGCCTTTTTACCAAATAATTCCAGTTCCAGGAACTACTTTTATTCATGTCACCAACTTAGAACAGTGAAAAGAGAGTGATTTGGATTTAATGTTTTAAAATAGTTTTCATGTGTCTACAAAAGAGGCCAAAATATGTAGGAGTTGTAGTCTTAGTTTTATGGTGCACAGATTTAATTCTGTAGTAACACTGCAAAACAGTGTCAGGTGGGTATTGTACTTAATGAAACAATAGCTGTGATACTGGCTTACAGCTGCTCTTACTGATGGTTTAAAGAGCGAGTTGAGACTTTTGGGTGTCCTTGTCCTCTTCCCTCCAAGGAAAATCCCCCTTTTTCAAGTGTTACTTGCATATGTAAGGACCTGTTTCTTGTGAGTTCATCAGTTTCAACTTCTGAATGCTTACTGTTCTTTCGTGTAAGACTGTATATTAAGTACTTAACTTTTTTTATCTCCTAGTCTTTTCAAGAATTATTTCTAGATGTTTTGCTTTCCTTTTAATTTTTCTTACACAGAAGCTCTGCTGCTCAAGTATGTTGTGTAAGTATTGGCATAAAGTGGCAGCCACTAAAGCAGTGGAGATTGCCTCACCAGCAGAGATTGTAGTGGACGTGGATCAAAAGCTGTAAGACAGATGAGAGCAAGGGAGTAAAAAAGCACATCCCAAAACAACAACAAAGTTCATAGCTTCAGGAATGCCAGAAAGTTGATTGAAAAAAAAAAAACCTATTTAGTCTTGTACTAAGAATTTTATCCTTCTTTGGAGCGGTTTATAAATGTAGCTTCTCATTTCTTTTGTTATTTTGAGCCTACTGAGGTATACCTTATCCCTCACTTCTACATTCACTTGCAAGTTTAGTAGTAGACGTTTTTGAAAGAAGACTATCAGTTAGTTTTCCTTGGAGTTCTGTAAGTCATGAATAGTTTTTTGCACTTCTTGGCTCTTAAATGACTAGAACTGAATTTTTTTTTTTTCTGTCTTCTGATTCCATTATCCTCAAAAGCCCCAGTTATGTAAGAAGTTTGAATTTTCACTGAATGCAGAATTGTTTCTCACGTTACTCAAAACTAAGCTAAGGCAGAATTTCAATAATAAATAAATAAAAATTTCCAAGGATCTTTTCAAATTTGATCTGTTTTCTACTAATAATAAATTTGGTTATTTTATCTTGACAGCCTAGTGTACTTAATGAAGCTGATGATGGCGAAGTTTTGTGAGGTGGTATGAATATAGTCTCTGTTTCTTAACAAACTGCTATAAAGCTAAGCTGCTTTATAAAAGCTCTTTTGCAGAGTTTGGTTGGGAGAGATGAATTACCTCCTTATTGCAATCCAGCACACATACTTATGGAAGAAGTAGTTCATGTTTGACACCTTAAAAGCCTTTTAAGGTAAAACTAGCTTGGAGAAGGGCAGATCATTAAATGTAGAACTGGAGGGGGAAAAAAAAACCCAAACAACCCCAACCTGACAAAACATTCCTGCTTTCTTGGCAGTGGTTTTACTTCAGTGATCAAGTTTCTTCCTATGCATAAAGCAACATAAGCTAGGCCTTTGAGCAAGCAGTTTATAAATACACAGTTTGTGTTTTTGTGGGTGGTCTTAGTTTTGGTAGTAGCACTAATTTTTTTATTTTTGCAGGATTGCAGTGATATGTATCAGTAGACAGATGCATAAATCTTGCATTTCTTCTGTTCCTCAAATGGTGTTTTAGATACTAAATTTGATGCTTTAGGCAAGAATAATAATTCCTTAGTAGGTCTTAAAATACTCGCATTGTATTATTTTCAGAAACTAAATCAGTTATTTTCAGCCTTTAATTACACCGCCAGATATCAAAACTGTTTTAACTGTCATATCTGCTTTTAGTGTGAAAAGACATTGCATAAAAATCAATGCAGGACTTCAGCCATCTTCTTGTAGCATATTGTGTGTTTGTATACATAAACCAAAGCTATTTATTTGTGGAATACATACTTTTTGGTTGTAAGTATTTATTTCATGACCATTTTAGGATGGTTCATAATTGACTTTCTAGATTATGTTTTTATGTATATCAAGTATGCTACTAAGGTAATTTTTCAGTAATGAAGCAAATAATCATTAAAATGTTACATTTAATTTATGACTTCATATTTCAGTGTGTGTGAACTATGAATATTTAGGGTAATGTGATAAGTTTTCCTTGTGTTAATTGGTGTTATAGACATTTAGGAGACTAAAATCTTTTACTCTGTTGCCATCATCTTCTAATGTTTGCACAAAATGCTTTAGAACATTATACTTACTTCATGTGAACTTAAAAACAGAACAAGTGACCATTCATAAGTAATTTTTGTCCCTTAATGTGCTGTCAAAAGTGCATAAATCTGCAGTACAAATTTAGGTGTTGCAGCAGTACTTTGTAAGCATTCCCAAGTTTCTTCTCTTCTACAGTAATTGATAAAGAACTTTTTGTCCGTGTTTTTTAGATTGTCTGTTATTGTTTATGACTTAATTTTCTTTCAGTAAGACTAATGGATCAAGAAACTAAAAGAACACTTTTCTAAAGATACTTCATATGCAATGGCAAAATTACTTCAGTCTTTGCCAGTCTTAGCGTTTCATGAGGCCTCAGATTTAGCAGATGCCATTTTTGTTCAATTATTAATGGAAAGACTTCAAATGCATCTGGTGTGCTTGTTTATAGAATACTCCATTTGCGTACTTAGCTTCTCCTATTTCATGGATTCTACAGATAAAAATGAAAAAAAAATCTATTAAAGAGCAGATGTAATAAGTCTACATTCCATATTTTTAATATAACTTCTGAAAATTGTTACTGCTCACAAGTTTAGGAAAAAAAATCTACTTACCTAACTTAAGTTCCACAAATACTAAGTTCTTCAATTTTCCATTTTCTGACAAGTAAGAATGAGGCTTTTATAAATAATTATTTATTTTAGAAAAATCCTTTGTTACTGTAATTGATTGATAAATGCCCTACATATTTTGAAGAAGCTAAAATTAATGTTTGCCTTAATAATGTTCATTTTTTCTTCCTCAGCTACTGGAGTTAAGTTTGACTTGGAGTTTGTACACGTATTTACCCAGACTAAGAAGAAATTAACTTTCAGTTTCAGTTGTCTACTTGGTATCTATTTTGGACTCATCCACCTGTCTAAATCCTGAGATCTTACTTGGTGGCTTTGAGACTTGCAGCCAAAATAAGTTCCTCTGCTTAGAAAAGTTTGTCTTTATTAAAAGGGTCTGTATTTAAAGAAAGAATAAAACACCCAAGAAGCAAGAAGTGAGTCTGTAGAAATAGTATTTTTGATGTGAGGAAACCTGTTAATGGATCTGTTGCTTAGTGTGAGGAAAACTTATTTATAGATTTGGTTTCTCTCTCAAGAGGCAGTGCCTTCTGAGTAGTTTTTTTCTTAGTGTGAGCAGTAAGCCTCTGACCTTCTGCTTAGCCTCTAACGTTTTGCTTCAGTAGCTCTCACGGAGTGTAAAATTTTAATAGTGGTAATGCAGTAAACTGGGACATAGAAATTAACTTGTCTTAGTGAGGTTGCCTGTCTTTTGATGCCAGGCTAAATGGTATTTTTTAATTAAAATGTTTAGGGTTTTTCTCGTGAATATTTCACAAGCTGCCTTTCTGTAGTGTAGGCATCAAGTAGGTTTATCTCAGTACCAGAGCTAATGCTTGTTTTGGCTTATTAAATCTTCCATGAGGAATATGGAATTTAAGTCTGATATTTCTGTCTTCCATCAAGTCTTTCTTTAGGTTCCGTTTTAATTTTCCAGAGATTAGGTGTTACTATTAGATGAATTAGCATTTTTAATAAGTAGTGTTTTTTGGAAAAAAAGATGAGTTTCTGTAGAGCTGTTTTGTAACTGTTCAGATGGGGAATCTTGGTTAATAGAAACTAACATTTAAAGAATCAATAAAATATATTTAAGGTTTACCATTTAAAGATGTTTTTCCCGAACATTATCATAGAATCATAGAATGGTTTGGGTTGGAAGGGACCTTTAAAGGTCACCTAGTCCAGCCCCTCCCCTGCCGTGGGCAGGGACATCTTCAACTAGATCAGGTTGCTCAGAGCCCCGTCCAACCTGACCTTGAATGTTGCCAGGGACGGGGCATCTACCGCCTCTCTGGGCAACCTGTTCCAGTGTTTTACCACCCTCATAGTAAATTTTTTTTCCTTATCTAGTCTGAATCTACCCTCTTTTAGTTTAAAGCCATTCCCCCTTGTCCTGTCGCAACGGGCCCTACTAAAAAGTCTGTCCCCATTATGATTTCCTACAGTGGCTAATGGCTCATTAATGTAAGCTTAGCATTGTGTAGGATGAAAGAGTAGTTGTGTTTAGTTTTGTTGTGTACATGACATGAAGCATACTGCTTTTACTAGTGTTGCTGAATGCAGTTTTGTTGATATACTTGTGGCAGGTTAGCTGGTGTCTCTTCTAAATGTATGAATACAAAAGATCTGAAAAAGACAATGTCAAAATTAGGTTCTTCAAGCTTTGTTTCTCTTCTGTATATAGTGCAGGTTTTTATAATCCTTTTAAAATTTGATTTACTTATGGAGTCTTTGTGTTCGTTCCCCCTGCCCTTACTGAATTACTAAACATTTGTTTATCTATAGGAGAACTTGTATGTTCTTTAGGTAAGAACCAACTGTTCTTGTTTGTCCCTATTCATTGTGATGTCTGTTGTGTTCCTAACATGATTCTGACCTTTGGGTCTATAGTACATAAATAAAATAGTAGTTTTTCTTGGATATCTTTTGATGAAAGGAGACACTGTAGCTTCAGAGTTACTGTGTGTGGACTTGAGTCAGGGGATTTAACTAGAAAGCAATTTTTCTTAATCCATTTGGATTTGTTCAGATGACCAGTTTCTTAAACTTTTGATTAAAATACTAGAATTGCCTGGTACAATGTATATTGTTTTCCTCAGTCAGTACTCTGTTTATTCAAATCATAAGTGTCTTCATTCAAGTCTACCTCATCTTGCTCCTGTTTCATAGTAAATGGCCTCCAGGTTGTATAAAAGTACTAGCTGGAAAACTATGGAGAGCTGGAAAACAGTGGAGCCTGTTTTCATGCCAGGAAGTTTCATTGATGCTTCTTTATTCATGTTTTATATGTTTAAGTGGTGTATGTGTGGACAAGCCAGAACTTTGTTGGGGAAATCTTAAACATTGGACTATTCTGATTGTAAGCAACTTTCATAACATGTATAAAAGACTGCATGTGTTTGTTAGAAGTTTCTCCTACAGGACCTCTTTGTAGTGATGAAAAACTTTGGCTTTCAGCTTCCTTTTGGCAAATACTTGCATATTCTAATAACTTGGTAACTCAGATCAATTATGGGATAGCAACTACAATTGGACTTTTTTTTTTGTTGTTACAATTTAGTCAGCATATATAATATCTACTTGGTGAGGAAAAATTGTTAATACAGAAGTCTGGCAGAGTCATATTTAGTGTACCGTGGCTGTAACTAGTGCTGCTTTTAAAGTGTTTTAAGTTGATTTTGCAATGTTATATTCAACATTCCAATTAAGAAGTAGTTAGATTTTTGCATAAACACTTCATGATAAAGGATATTCTTGGATGGTTAATTTTTCTTCTAAGTAAACTTTGATGACTTTGCCTTCATCTCATCCTTGATCTTGCAGTTGGGGAAAATTGTTTTGAATCAGTCCAGTGTTCACTCTCTCTTAATATTTGCATAGATTTGTTTCCTGTGCAAGGAAAACTTAACATTTGGGAAACCTAAAATGCAACATTGTTTTATAGTATCCAATTTTCAGTTAAATATTTTAGTCTATTTCTGCATGATGGTACAGTTAGCTCAGACTTCGTTACCAGTTAAACAGCCCTTCAACTTTGCACCTACCAGGGTGAATTGTGGAGTGCATCTTAAATCATTTGCAACTTGTTCTGTGAAAGTAAGGTATCCTTCATGCTCCCATGGATGTCTGTTTTGATACTTACCTACTCTCATGCCATTTCTTTAGCTAAAATAAAACCAGAATAATTCTAAGCTGTGGCATAAAATTCTCTAGTATGTCTCTGAAGATGTGAATATATTGTGAATGTAATGTAATTATATTAGATGTATCAATTATGAACTTGGTGATATGGTGGATATTGCTTTCAGAAAGTAGTTCTTCAGGTGAGTAAACAGTTAAGTGCCTTAAATTGATTACAAATGAAAAAAATATTTGCATTATGCTCAGCTGTTGAACTGTATTTAATTTATGTTTTTAATTTCATTACTGTCATTCAAAAAATGAAGCTAATAGAAATTAGAAGTGTTTTTATATATTGGTTCCATGGATCTAAAGTGACTCTTAACTTTGGCAGAACCAAATTAATTGACAGAATGTTGTAATGAGGAAGCTGCTATCAAGAGAGTTAATATCTATCTATCTATCTATCTATCCCTTTTTTTTTTAAAGGATTTTCAGGTCTGTTAAAGTGGTTACCTTCTCTAAGCACCTTTGTCTTGTGAAAAATTACTTCTGAATTTTATCTTAAAATATTTGAGAAGCAGAATTTTACCTTCCTTGTGAGTGTTAGTTGTTAGATCAAGGGGAAATTTTGACAGAATATCTCTGTTCCTGTTTTCTCTCAAGTGGTCAACAACGATGGCATTTGGAAAAAAAATCTGTCTTTGCAGTTATACCCTCAGAGAGTGCTTCATCTGTATAGCCATAGACAGTGAAGGGACATGGTAGGATTTTCCTTTACCTGAATGGATGATGTAAAGATGATTGAATAGAGGCATGAGATTAAAATCTTTGCGTTTTATTCCTAGCTACTGTTTATATGCAGTTTGTTTGGGCCAGATTTTGCCTTCTGTATACATTAATCTTTTGGCTGGGGAATAACATTTTCCACAGGTTGTGAGAAAATGAGGAACCTTTTTAGTCAGTTTTATTCTGTAGATGTTGTATATACAATATTTTATGGTATTATAACAAATGGAAGTGGAAGAGGTGGGAAAAAACCTCAGGAAATAATGATATATTAATGCAATGTTTTAAATGCAGTATTAAAATTCAGAGAAGCAGCAAGTAACTACAAGACAAAATAATTAAGCAGGAAAGAAATCTCAATATGGAGAAAAGTTCTATAATAAACAGAGTAGGTTCTGTGGTAAATCTTGGCTTATTTTAGACTATTTTCTTTTTGTTAACAAATTAAATTGTCATTTGAATTTTTGGCCTGTAATAGAGCATTCTGATAGAGTTCTGTATAAAATGAAGCTGCAGTAGCTTATGTGATAAAAGGTCTTTAAAAAGCACATAAGCTTTTTAATGAAATTATATTTATTCATCCTTTTATTCAAGTTATTGAGACCTTCGGATATTTTCTGTAAAAGATTGCAATTCTCAAGTTTAGTGTCTAAGGTCACTAGATAAAGACATTCAGAAAAGTCTCTATAGGCATGTAGACAACTTCTGTGGTAGTGATGACCAGTTTTTAATATTGAAGATGAATGAATATCTTTGCATCCAAATCAGTGACTGAATTGTCAGTCGTCTCCATGATAAAGTGCCTATTCATGAATGTCTTTCCGAAAACAAACAAACAAAAAGGTTTATACTACTACCTTTTCTGGCTCAGACAGTAAGTATTCTTTTGTTCCCTTGTTCTGAGATGAAAACCAGTAACGCTTATTCACATTTTTTCACATAATTTTGAATTTCATTTGTCTTTTCTAGTTTGTTTGCCTTATTCCTATAGTTCAGAGCAGTGGTTATTTTCTGCTTCTCATGATATAGGAGTGAGGAAATGTCTCCATTGTATAGCAGTTGCAAGTATTTTGGACTGTTTTCCTCATCTAGTTTACTTTCTACCCCAAACTTAAATTTTGAAAAAAAAATACATTTTTGACAGTATTTTAACAGTTTACTGATAGGGACTCTTTACTGCAGACAGGTTTCACTCTAAGGTATTAGCCATTTTCAATTGACCTTTTCTTGAAAGAACTTCAACCAGCTCTTAACTTGCCTTCTTGCATCAGTATTTTTCTACAAGATTTTTTAGTTTTCCCTTTGCTAATTTTGAAGTAGTAGCTGAAACATTTCCAGGCTGGAACAAGCCCAGTGTGCCATATGGAGGTTAATGAATAGCAGGAGTGTTTGGGAGTCTTTTGTGTTGTGAAAATTAAATTTACTTTTCTCTTTCAATGGTGGTGTTTTGGTCCACATTTTATAAAAAGAAAACACATTTTTTGATCCAGTTTTACTTTTTGATTGTGTAAGTATATACTCATGTTCTACAGGATGTCACAGGTTTGCTTTCTTAGAGGTGGAATTAACTAGAACATTTTGGATTTAAAAAAAAATCCAATAAGAGAAAAGGACACCTGAAATGTAAGTAAAATCTTGTAGATAAGGTAATGGTTCTTCTGCATTACAAAGGAAAGAAGAACATGTGAACTGCTGCCTCTTATAAACAGCAGTTGTCTTTGGAAAGTATGAAATACAATTTTTCTTGGCCAAGATGCAAGAACAGCAAGTATATTAATGTACTCAGCTGTCCTTTGACTTTGATTTTGAGGAAAACTTAAAATCTTACAAGTCATGTTGAAACTAGTCTTAAAAAAAAAGATTACTTGCAGCAATATCTTTTGAGAATAATAGTAATGTAATGATTTTTCATTCTTGAATGTTTTCAATACTTGTAATCAGATTGCATTACTAAGACTTTGCAGCTGCTATAGATAGCAGTCTTTTTGAGTGCTAACGCATAGAATGAGATTTACATTATAGTGTTTCATAAAAATGTGTTGCAATTTCTGGGATCTTTCAGTCTCCTTGATGCTCACAAATTTGAGGGGCCTCCAGGTGGTCTGTGGGCTTACCTCTTTTAGATTAGCCTAGTGGCTGTCTCTTCTGTATTAAATAGTGTTTTCTTTCAGGGAATTATTAAATGTTGCTGGTTAGTGAAGTGTCCCTTAAATGTCTTTGTAATGTGAGTAATATTAGTGCAATTAAACTGCTTTCATTTCCAAAACTGTCAGTGTACATCTGACATCACATCCTCACATCATGTGATTGACGTGTTGAAAGCAAGTCAACTTTTCTTCAGATTGAGTTTTGCATCCAGCTGTAGCAGGATGACTTAAAAAACCAAAGCATACTGGGAGGATCACAGTTACTTAACACTATACTCTCCCAAAAAACTCTGAACAACTTGCATGTTTTGGAAAGTAGAAGCTAGTTTTACATAAACAAAGGAAGATCATAAACTGTCTTCCATTTTGTAAAGATCAGAAATCACTGGAATGAAAAAAAAAACGTTAATTTGAGAGAATGTAACTTTCTTTTTGAAAACAGTTTCTTCTAAATCTGTAAGATAGAAGTGTTGAGTTTGTGTGTTCTCTCACACAAAAACTGCAATCCGTTTCTGTCTTTTCCAGTGTTAATGTGTGTTAGGTGATACACACTGAGAGCCTTTTCAGTACTTAGTTAATGAAGTTGTGTAATGGAGCACTATCCTACCCAATTCTTTATTAATTCTGTGTAAAATATACTAGTATATGTTACAAGGTATATTGACTGACTTTTTAATATGCTGTGGTAGCTGTCTTGCACATTAATATAAATTTAGTGTTATTTTTTATTACAAAACATCTGTGATTTTAAAACATTGTTTGAGGTAAAATACTTTTGTATTTTTAAAGAATAACTTCAGCTTAGAGTAGTAAATATTTTTGGCTTGTTTTAACTGAATTTTTTTTTTTTCTGTGGGGTTTAGATGCTGAGGACTACCCTCAGCAACTGAGTGCTCTCCAAAAGATGTAGAAGGGAAATGAGGGAAGGCCCCACAGAAGTTGAAGACCTTTCTTGTTTGTTCCCAAAACAAAAAGCAGAGAACTAAGATGTAGTGCATGGAGGTTTTTCCCAAATACATTCCTATACTTTTGCTATTAATTAGTTTTAAAAGAAATTCCCCTATTTTAATAACATTGGTACTTCCTTTACAATATTATTGAAATGATGGAAATATTTAAGAAATGCACTGGACTAATAATAAATCTTTTTTCCATAAGGGAAATTTTTTTTGTCAACAGCTATCATTATCATTGTTACTACCATTAGGAATGTTTTTCCAACTTGTAGCATTTACTGGAATACATGTATCTGCATATATTTCATGCAGTGTGTATTCCTGTTTTTACTGATGTGATAAGTTTTTTAATGTATAGATTTTTTAATGGTATAACTTAGTCATCTCCATTGACTCTATTCATGACTTGAGTCATCAAGGAGGAAATTGGCTTTAACTATCTGCTCTAGCCCTGTTAGAATGTTTTTCTCAAAGACAAAGTCCTGTTGACAGCTATTAAACCTAATGAAAATTCTTTTCATTAGACTTCTTATTTAAAAATAGGGCTGTGTAGTTTCCTGTATGCTACATGTTTTATAGCTACATTTACTTTAGTTGTTACCTAGTTTAATGTATTTGCTTGTGTAATTTTGTGTGAGGTAAGAGAGCTTACTTTTTTCCAAACTCCTGGGTGGGAGCTATCATTCAGTTCGTAGAATTCTTGAGTATTTTAGGCTGGAAGAGATCTCTGGAATCATCTAGTATGACGCCCAACTCAGAGGAGGGATTAGCTCTGGATTTAGGTTGCAGTGCTCAGGAACACGCAGAAATCTTGGATTTTGAAAGAACATCAGTATTTTTCATTTAAAATTCTTTACTATTACTGCATGTGATGGAATAAAATGAACTATTCAGATCTTGCACATAGATCTTAATTGATGGATAGACCAAAGAGGGAAAGTGACAAGAGGGGTGGGTAGAAGAGAAGGCTTTTATTACTTTAACTCCTTGCTGGCAGGAGGAGTTAACTTCCAGGGAGCTAGTCATTGGATTGAAATAATAGAATATTCTGAGGAAAAGACAGTGCACAACCCAAAGTATCCCCCAAATTCTAGTTTTGACTGCCAAACTAGTAATGTTAACTACTTGTATGATTTATGTCTTTAAAATATAAGCGTCTTTCAGTAAATTACGATTTTGTGTAAGGTTTAAAGGACTTATGCCTCCTGGAGAGGCCTTCGGAAATAATTTTTCTTTTCTAGACAAAACTTAATGAAATAAACCACTCTAGAAGGGACTAATGAATTCTAGTAAAAGGTACAGAAACATCCTACCTATTTTGACAAATATAAAGTCTGCTAGAGAATAGAATACAGTTTCCGTGTTAATGAAAACAGGTGAGAATCAACAGCACTGTGAATTACATTTTGCTCTACACACACAACCTAGATAAAGTGCTAATTAAGTTACTGATTTTAATGTGCAAGTTTAAGTTTATGGGGTAAGTGTTGTTTGTTTGTTTGTTTTTTTGTTAAGGCATTTTTTTGATGCTGTGTCTTAGTGTGATTTTGGTCACCATTCCTTAGCTGAAAGGTGAGTGAAGAGTCCTGCATTAACTGGGAGTGCATCTCCTGGCTGCAAACACTTGAAGAAAACTGTATGATCTGTCGTCTTAATATTTCTGTTGATATCTTGCTTTTTGCTTTTCTGAAATATTCCATGCCATATTTAATTCAATTTTTTGACAGTTTTGCTACCATGAATACTGCATCATTCGGAGACAAGATCTTTAATTTTCTTTGGGCTGCTGCAATTGCAAGGTCTGTTTCCAGGGAAGAAAAGTAGTATTGGTTTGTCAGTTAAAAAAACCCAGTTTTATAACTACTTGTGTTTTTATTTTCAGTGTGAAAAGGGAATTGCATCCGATACATTCTCCTGTATCAATTCTTAGGTGTCTTTTCAAAACAGTTAGTTTCATGGTTTTATAGAGTAAATTTAAAAATATATATTTTAAAAAAACAGAAGAATCATCTTGGCAGTTCTCTGTATACTTAGACTACTGGTATCAATAGCGATTGAGGTGTAAGAACGTTGCGCATGATAAACCTCAAATGCTCAAGAAATCTTGTTTCTAATACTTGTAAAAAGGGGAGAATCCATAGTATATTAAATGTACAATATATATGTAATTTGAAAACTAGGGGTATTCAATATTTTGTGTAGATCTAGTTTTTACAGTTGATATTAAAAGGAGTTGGAATTGTGTGGAAATCTCATTTTTAATGCTTGTGTCTAAAGTAGTAAGCAAGTATAATGCTATAGTTGCCATCATAGCAGTTTTTCTAAAAGCAAATTACTCAGATGATCAGACCTTCTTGAGGTTTTTTTGCATTAGTGAGTTCTGAAGTATTTTACAAGAATCCTGCAACGGAAGTCATTTGGAAAGCATTCTTTTGAGTTGTGTAAAGAATTATCCTTTTGCAATAGGATATTATTCTTTGTTTGCTTCCCTTTGGTGTTTTTTTTTTTTTTTTTTTTTTTAAATCGTCCCAAAGCTTAAATTACACTTTACTACATGTTCTTTCTCTTATGGTTTCTTTTCCCCCTATAATTGCATATCATCCATTTTTATCATTCTCTTCCAGTTTAAGTTGTTTTCCCAGGTACCGGGTGACTTCAGAGGTTCTTAATCGCCTCCCTACATATTTTTCTAGTAAAAGTTTAGCCCTTCTTGCTTGCTGCTCAATTTTAACTCCCTGTTGTGGGTAGTTACGGGTGGCTTCAGGGAAGGGGCTGAAGCAGGCTGCTACTCAACAGAAGAATGGGCAGTCACATAGTGAGGAAAAGAAGCTCTGAGAAGATAACGCTATCATTGTTGTGTTCTGCAAAGGGCTTGAGTATTGAAGAACGAAGCTCTCGGGTGGGCTGGCATATCAACCAGCACTGGTTCAGCTACTCTGTCATAACTGCCTGTTGGTATTCCTTTGTCTCTTATTTTGGGCAAAACCCATGGAATAGTTGACCTAGCTTACCTGCAATAACTTGTTTATGCTCACATAGTAAATAGCTGTCTAGGACATGATTTGTGTGGGATAGGACTGAATTTTTATCATCTGGACTTCTGCAAATACAGGTTTTGGCAAATTATCTAAGTACATGTTTTCATAGTTAATATGTCAAACATTTAATTACATTAATGATATATGCTGTCAGTTAAAATTTGAAATTGAGTATTTTCTCTGACAGGGGATTTATCTTAAATTTGCTAATTCTGTGTTAACCATATAGAAGAATTTCCCTGTGCTGAAAATTCAAAAGAACATGATAAGTTGTGAACACGCAACAGTAGGAATAATAATAATTCTTGTAGGCATGTTGATAGATTAACAGGCAGCAGAGATCATAAGGCACATTTATGGATCTTGAGTCTATAGCTGAAATGTTTTTTATATGGTAATAATTCAACACCAAAGTTAAAGCTACAAAATGGCAAATAATAACTTCATGTTTTTGTTACAAAGGTTAGACTAGACTAAGAAAACATAAAAATCATAGGTTCTACCCCTCTCTTTTGTTGTACTTATTGTTAACTGAAGACTGGTAGCATTTCAAGCTGAGAAAAAAGTGGCTTATTGCTAGGAGAAAGTGTAGTATGCTTTTTAAAAAAAGTGTATGTTATAGCTTGCCAATGCTTCTATCCATTGCAAAGAAAATGAGTTAAGTTCTAGTAACTAGTACAGCTTTATAACTCTGTAATTAACATCCTTATCTAGCTGCTATTGTACTCAGCCCTGCCTTATATGGCACACTTCACATTAAAAAAACCCAAACAAACACCAGCTTGCAGTTGAACCTGAGATGCATCAAGTAAGTATGTGCAGTAATTAAAAATCTGGTACTTTCCCTTGTAGCTAAAGAGCATCTCACAGCTGTTTGGCTTGTCCTGCTTTCACACATACACATACTCAGTCATGTGTGCATGCATAGTCTGATTGATGTAAACTGATAGCCATGGTGTTTTTCTACCGTGTTGGGCTAGGGATTGACATTAGGGATGATACAACACTTTTCCTTCCGCTTCTTCATGTCAGGGCTGAGGTGTAAAAAGCAGACTAATATCAACAAGGTTGTATGCTGATTTTGTGACTAACTCATTGGTATCATTTTGTGGGTATGATTGATCCTAATAGGGTTGCTGATTTTACTTAAAATGTCAGTTGACAGTACTGTGAAAGGTCTGACAAAGTAGTTGCATGTTCTGTTACAAAGGTTTAACGTGGGTTCTAGGGTCAGAAGAAGAGGTCATGCTTAGTGTTTATCAAGGGCCTTTCATAGCTGGACCTTAAAACTGCCTTGTCTTTTAGTTACAACGCCTTACTTTTCCTCTCCACACTAAGCCATATTCTTTTGAAAATAGTGTATAATGGTCTTACGTTAAGTTCATTTTCTAGGTTAATATGAGTTACTAGAAACAAAGATATGGACCTGACAGCCTTTTGTCACGTACCGCATGATATTTCCCATACTGGGATATTTTTACAAAACTGTTGACTCTGTTCTGTCAAATATTGGTTGGTGTCTGCTGCTTTAAGTGTGTGAAGATAGAAGACTCATGTTTGGCATCCCAAACATGATTGAACGAAAAGGAGTTTTGTGAAACCATAAAAATACTATGAATGTATTTTGATTTGATTAATATTTCAGTTTAAAGGTTGCTTTTAGCAAGACTGATTCAGTTGCCTAGTATATGGAATTGTGCATCTGAACTTACGCTCTTAAATCATAAGTGGAATGATTTTCAGAATCAGGTAAATGTTTTTGCATATGCTTGTTCTCAGTGTGTTCACTCAAGAGTGGAATATACGTTAACATTCTTGCAGAAAATTCATGAGAAATTTTTGTAGTAAGTTTCATTAGTTTTCATTTTGAACTGTGAATTTGTTTCTATTTCATCCTTTTGATGTAAACAGTAATACTAAAATCCCTTGGAATTATCTGTGATAGCTGTACTGTGTTTTCCCCTAAGTGATGATTTTTGCCACTCTGGGTACTGTTGCTTGAGTATTGTTTCACAGCAGGCTGTGGTTCATGATCAGTAATGTCAGGACTCTTTTGCTGTTGGACGACTGAGCATCAATTGAATCTGGATCAATTTGGCATGTTATTTGTCTATTTAGTATAAATGCATGTTATATAGTTCATGTTGATACTACATTTTTATGCTCATTTCAAAAGGATGGTCAGTATCTGAACTGACATGGTAATAGCATGATATAATTTATCAAAAAATGTACCACCCCCAAGTTAAGTCAAAACTATTTGAACAAAAATGAACTGGCAGATTGAGTTCATATACCATAATATAACACATCAGAGCTTGGTTTCCAGTCAACACAAGCATTTTTGAGTTGTGAATCCAGATTGACTGTATTATTGAACCACAGCCTTTAGGCAATACTGTAATAAGACCTCTTTATTTACAGTTAAAATGTAAATATACTGCTGCTTATTAATGAAAAACACTGAAGATGGATTCATTTGCAGTTGATCACATAACTGTTTGGGAACTTTAGACTGCTGCATCTGATAAATTAAACTTAAGATATTTAACCTTTAGCATTATGCAAAAATATACAGCATTGTTATATTGAACTTATTCCATTTGATTTTATAAAAACGGGAGTATAGTTAACCTTATTCCTTGTACATTTTTGTAATCAATGGAAACTTTTGAAACTTGAAAATTTTTATTTTCATTGAGTAAATGGGAATGTTTTAAGTTCTAAGAATGATAGGTTGACCATGAAAACTATGTTTACTTTCAGAGAGAACAGGAAATGAGAATGGGTGATATGGGTCCTCGTGGAGCAATAAACATGGGAGGTAGGGATCTGAAGGAAAAAGGCTTCTGTAATGTAAAATTTCTTTTTCTTTGGGACTGTACATGTTACTCAAGCACTATTAATTAGTGACAACTACTGGTAAAAAGGAGTAAACAGTATTAGGAAATAAAAAAATCTTACGTATTTTGCTTCCAAACAGCTGGGTTTTTTTCCCCAATGTGTGTCTTTATTTTATTGTTTTGACTACCTGTGGGAGAAAAGTATGATGTGCAAGTTAAGAGAAATGAAAAGGCAGGGAAAGGTGATGCTCTAGAAATTATCTGATACAAAAGAGGAATTTTCTGTTCAGAAGGTATTTGGCATTCTTTTTGAGGGACTATCTATTCAGAGAAGTTGGGACTGTAATTGCATGCAGTGAAATGATATAGAGCTTAAAATTGGTAAGTTCTTGTTGACGTACCTGACAAAAGATTAATGAATAATGTGGTTGGTGTTCTACTAATTTATTGCAAGTCTGTATTTGTAAATATTCTCGGTTCACTTTTGTGACTTAAAATATTGTCACTGCTAAAAACTGTTCCTGTGAAGTCTAGAAAAGTACATTCTTAATAATTAGTGCTTGCACCATATATGCAGACTGAAACAGTTTGAAATCTTACTTAACCAGAATATCTGCTTTTAAACAAGACTGAAACTTAGAATATTTCTTTAAAAAAAAAAAAATCTTACTAAACTGTATTAACTGTCAATATATATCTCTTGGAAGCTTCCGGATGTTCATTTAAAATAAATTAAGATGATAGTTTTACAAAAAGTTAATACTATTTTTGCATATTTTAAATTGAAAGTACATACAAAACCTACTAAACATTGTCGCTTGACCTTTTGAGTAATGAGAATTTATAGAGTAATGAATCTGCTGGTCCAAATTTTAAAATACATTATTCACCATTTCTTTGCATTTATTAATTGAGACGCATTTATAGCTGCAAAATAGAAATAGGCTTTTTCTTTCCGTGAAGATGAAGAGCTTTAAAAATAATTCTAAAGGAAGACATTGTGAAGTCATTTACAAATAATAAGCTGAAGCATAAATTGTGATTAAATTTTTTTTTATTTTATAGTTGTACTTTTGCATATTATTGCAGTCTACTTGAAAACTTCATTTAATTAGAAGACTTTGTACATATTGATACTGTGGAAACTACTAATGCCAGTTGTCCAGATCCACAAGATACACTTTTTACGTACAAATTTTAAATGTGTGTTTATAGCAGTCAGTTCACAGCTCTTTTCTTGTCAGGTTTTAATGCTTAACAATGATGTTCATCGTAGTCTTGCTTTGTAAGCTTTGTGCTATAACTTTTGATTTTAAACTTGATACAAATGCTTTTAGAAATAAATGTGTAGTTCCAAAATAAGTTACAGTAACAGTGAACTAGTATTTTTAAAAGGGAAAAATATCCGTAGTGAATAGGTAAAGATAGTGTTTGTTTCCACAGTATCTGGATTTTAGGTTAGCTCACTGTAGAGATTTTTTTTTTTCTCGAGCCCATTAACAACCCCACCACTACAACCAAATAAACCCGATCTCCCAAAACCTGTAGTAGACCTTTAAATAGCAGACCTTTAATCGTTGATTTTAGCATCCTTTCTCAACACTTCTGTTGGAATTGTAACATTATTTTTAACTGGCCTTTACCTGTGCCATTTGAGACTTTTCATCATGTGGGACAGTGAGGAGCTGGAGTATCTTCAGTAATGGAAATACCTGCATGATAGCGTTATTAGAAAGCAAGGTACCTCTGTGACACATTTAATTAGTGTTGGGCTAACTTGTGCAGGACCACTCATTTTTACATTGTTTTCTGCGGCAAAGTTCTGAGAGAATCTATATGCCTCACCATAGCACTTAACTGGATCTGTAATGCTAGGTGCAGCTGATAAACTTTTCAATATGGGGGGACAAAAAAGGCTTTTTTGGGAACTGTCTCTGCATTGATGAGGATTATTGATTGTGGCTTGTTGCCAGCTCTGCCAGAACTTGGCGTGTGCAGTTTGGACACTTAGAGTGTGCTTTTTCAGCCCCTTCATTTTTTTTTTTAGTGTCTGTGCATTGTGGCATGAACACTGATGGCTGCTCTCCATCTGTTGCTGAACCTGGTCCGGTGAATTAACTGTTGACATCAGTGTCCCACCAAAAAGAACGGGCAATCAAGTGGTTAGCTCTTAGGGTCTGCTTTGGAGCTAGGAGGACCTCTGAGGTATAGCTAAAATGCCATAGTGGCCTCTTGCTGAAACTGTGCAGGGCCCCACTCTCTCCTTGCATTACACTCCCCAGTTGTCCTCCTATCAGAGCTGACTCTGCCTGAAACTGGCTTAGTAATACAGAGGTTTGATAGTATAGGTCACTATATGTCACCCTTGAAGCAGTATGGGTGCATTGGCATGATACAGAGGATAAGAACTTCGTTGCAGTTGAAGGATAAGCAAATGCTACCTGAGTGTGGCCAGCTGGCTAAGTTTGTTTAGGCTGGTAAGCAAGCCAGTAAAATTGAGCATTGACTGCTTTTAGTTAATGGCACTACTACCAGCACTAAGCACTGCCATCATGATAGTCCTGCAGAGTACTTCCAGCCTCTGAAAATAAAGGTTTCTTCTTATATTGGCAGTTTAGACTTCTCCATTTCCTTCCATATTTAGTCACTGAATAGATGACACTAAAAAACAGTTTTAGGGCATATTCAACTAATTCTCGTGAATTGTAGCACAGTCTTCTACCTGCTACATGAACTGATTGTGCTTGTGGGTAGGTAAGAGGCATCTGACTTGCACATACCTTTGTTTTGGCCCAGTGTCATAGGGAGAGGTCTTGGGAGTTTCTCATTACTAAGCTCAAATGAGTTCTGCTTTTCAAAATAACAAGATTTTTCTCTATTGCTTCTAATAAACTTGTGTAGCACTTTACACGTGCTACTGTGTTGCATGGGTTGCTTTTGCTAAGCAGCTTGCAGGTGGCATAATGTATATGATCAAGCCCAGGTCTGCAATTTTAGCAGCAGTATCTTGGATGCGGTGGTTTCACTGACTGCTGTGATATGTGTACTCAGGGCAGGTAATAAAGATGCAAGTTTGCATACCTGCAGATAGTCATAGTACTGTATCTGTGCTAAATGGCCTGCTTACAATGATGTACATTTATATATTCATTACTAAAGATGTTACAGTTGTGATGAGAGGTGAGAGGTTGATTTTTGAAATAACAAGTTTATTAGTCTAGCAACGTGTCAGATTTCTTGATATTCTTGTATGTTGTCATGACTTTAAACATAGGCTAGATTCCAAAGGCATGTCTTCTTCTGTTATCAAACTTTGGATGCACACTTGGCTGAAAAGGGTGGATTATCATTGTGGGGGAAAAAAACGCATCACCACCAGTCTTAAAGTTAATGATATTTCATAATAGCAGATGTAAATATAATCACTTTTTTCTTTTTTATAACAACATGAGAAAATGTTATGAAGGCAGTTTTACCTACCTGTTAAGTATGTTAATGGGTACTGGCAGAATGGTGTTTCCTAGCTCAATATTGTAGCTAAATGATCTCCTCCAAAGGTGTCTTTAAACTTTTCTTCTATCTCTTACTGTGAATCAGAATTTTGGAGGAGACTGTTCTGTCACTTTCAATTCTAACAAAACCTCCCTTAGTTTTCTGGTACTTTTACTATAATAAATTTTAAATGCAAGATTGATTTATGCCATATTACAAATAATTTATTGTAAAGTTGAGTACCATCTTTGGTGTTGCTTTTAGACGTTAGACTAATACACTGTAACACTATATACAGTTAACATAATACGAACAGTTCTTGCAAATGTATATTTAATAAGTTATGATCCCTAAAGAGCCAAGTTGCCTTATAGCTGCTAATTACTGCAAAATCACTTGAGATTTTTGCTAATTTGTGGTGTGTATACTGCATATATATGCTATACGAACACTTCAATTCCTGCCCAGAAACTGTACAGCTATATTTAGCTGTAACGTTCAGGATTTTCAAATACATGAGGCAGATTATGTAATGCAAAATAATAGGGATTAATGAAAATCTGTTTAAAAGCAGATGATTGAGATAAATGTACAGTCTCAAAGAATAATTTTTTTTTATTTCAAGTATTGGAAGTCTTGTACATTTGGCTTTTTAAATACTGTAAATTGTTTGTTTATTCTTGTAAAATTCAGATAGGACAGCTCTAAGTATAGATTGTTTTGCATAGATGCGTTTAGCCCAGCACCTGCTGGTAACCAAGGCCCTCCTCCAATGATGGGTATGAATATGAACAACAGAGGAACTTTACCTGGCCCTGCAATGGGTCCTGGTCCTTCCATGGGACCAGAAGGAGCTGCAAATATGGGAACACCAATGATGCCAGATAATGGAACAGTGGTAACGTATCACAAATTTAATTACTTTGAATAGCTGTCATGTCTCATGGCCCATTCTTGTTACCAAAGATGTTTTCACACTGAGCAAGAACTTGTTACATGTTTTGACTCTGTTAAAAGTAATTGATAAAACTTGTTCATGCAAATAATTTACAACACAGAAGGGAAATCTTTATTTGATATTACTATGAAAATCCTACTTCCCTTAAGAATGGGGTGAGTTCTTTGATCAGTAACCAGACTTTAAATTGAGGTTAGAAAATACAGCACTCGTGGTAAAACTTCGCATGTATGACCTGTCATGAAAAACTCACTGATAGAAGGAAATCACTTCTGTGAAATGAAGAAGGAACAACATACCAGAGTAATCTGTAAATTTAGGCATTTGCTGTTTTTTCTTTTGTGAAACTAAATTCTGTGTATTAGCTTGTTGGGTTTTTTGGTGAACAGTTAAATGTTGGAAGCTATGTAGTGTGAAGATATCTTTGTGTAAACTTTAATTTTTTAAAAGCGACTTCAGTGTTTTTTGTATTTCCTTTCTAACAGTGTTGAAAGCATGAGATTGACAGTAATTATGCCACTTAAAAAATAAGTATGCCAACAACTGTCATATCAACACAGGGAAAATAGCATTGCCCAGTTGCCAAGGGTGGTAGGGAATGTCTTGTATACATCTGGAATTTTTTATCGAGAGCGGATATGCCATTGTGATGCAGTTAAAGCACTAGCCATTTTTGCTCTGTTCTCATAGCCAGTCACTTTTCCTAGCTGTAATGTCTTATGTAGAGAAACAACTATATAATTTTTAATCTGATTTACACATATTTTTCAGTATTATTCTATAAATAGATATTTGGGATGTTCTAGTGATGGTGCGATATAAAGGTGTATATAGTATAAACAGTGATTCCATTATAGTTCTGTATATAGTTCTATATGTATTTTTTTATATATGCCTTCTCAACAGTATCCATCTGCGATTGAGCAATCTGTATAATGAAGTTTGGACAAAATCGTTTGTTCCGTAGAGGAAAATGAGATTTTGATTGAGCACAAAATACATAATGAGTCTGGCCTTTGCCAGTTAAAGGAGAGGATCTCGCTTCACATCATAGGAGCCAGCTCATTTTATCAGTTGTATCATTTCTCACAAAGCATAGGGATGCTTTTCACAAAACACTGTTTTCAGAGATGCTTTTTCTGGAGACCAGTGTGTTACTGGTCACCTCTGGAACATTCTCTTGTGATTATATGGACACTGAAAAAGAGGTGTAAGGAAAAGAACATGGTATCGTAAATCACGGTATTTATCTCTGACTGTTGTTTTTCTACAAAAAGTCATTCCAGGTATGGAAATGTAGGGAACATACTGACACTTCAAAATGCATGTTTTAAAAAAATTTTTTTTTTTTACTTCCACTTTCTTCTGCATGCTACTGAAAGACAAATTAGATGCTCTCCCCCCGCCCTCCATTTTGGACTTTTGTGGGGGACAGGCCCCTACAGAAAGGCATAGCCTTATTGTATTTTTGCTGCTGTTGGAAAGACACTTTAAAGATCCTTTGAGAGGGCTGTCTACTGAAACACTGTAAGAGTTAATTTCAGTTTCCACTGAGTGAAATGGAGAATATGCTTTATAGACCAGAAATGCAGTTTTCATTTTTTAAATTGGATGTTTTTCTGAAGTCTTTTAGGGGAAAGTTGGAGCAATCTTCTTTTTGTTCCACTGCAGTCTTTTGAAACATAGATTATCTTTGAACATAACATTTTAAAAACAGCTTTTTTCCCCCTGTACTTTATTATAGATAGGTAATTACTGCACTTTTCTCATTAGCTGGAGAGAGGGGTCCTTGTTGGAAAGAGGACTTGACTTTTTGTCCAAAAGTCAAATGGTAAAAATTATCATGAGTATGTGATAAGCTATTTATTGAAATTCATATCCATTGCTAACAAGCTGGCATGAGTTAAAGATAATTTTTTAAAAATTCTTTACCAGTGCTGCAGATTTTTAGGTACTTTGGGGCAGTAGTAGATCTTTATGGAGCTGTTGAAGTAACTTTTTTCTTATTCAATGTTAAATGTTAAATTTTAAACAATGCACATATATACAACCATGATCGAAGTTGCATAAAATTTTATCTATATAGATATAATGCTGTTTTTAAATAATATATATATGAATTAGCAGACTCTAGAACTGTTGAGCTCTACTACTATTACTGGAGTTAGACTTTCAGAAGAATTCTTCTCTGATTCAGGCATATAAATAAAGTGCTAGTCTTGAATGTTCTTGTTGAACTTTGAATACCTGGGTAGTTAATGTAGATCTCTGTACAGAAGGAATTTCTTCTGAAAGCATAACTGTCCTCAACAGGTGAATGATGAGTTACTTCAAGATCTGATTGTACCATATATCTATGCTTTTCATGGTTTATGTTATGTTGAGTTAATGTTTTAAATTTCATCATGTGGTGTTCTGTTTTTAAACACTTGCATAAATACTGAACTATAAGTGCTCAGATGTGTGTTTTCTGTTTTAGGTCTTAATTGCTATAGCCAAATAAATCTGTGTAAGCACATATACCTTTATTAATATTAGGCACAGAACTAAGGAAAATAAATGTGGAACATTAACTGGATTTTCATCTTATATTGATATTTCAGGTTAAGCTTTAGATCTATATATCAAGGGTTTTTTTTAAACTAAGCATAGTCCAGTTATGCATTTTATCACTAGTTGTGTCAGTTTATTTGGACTGGATTTTAAATCTAACTAAAGCTTCCTGAAGTGCCATACAAAAGGCTGACTCCAGGTAGTATAGACAGAAATACACTTTATCCACAGATATGTGGGTATATAAGTCTTCAGGTTATATTGCTATTAAAAGAATAAACCTGCAGTCTCTAGAAATATTTTTTTTTCCCTAGTTTGAAAATGTTTCTGTGTCTAATTTATTTAAGGGAGAGGCATTGTAGTTGGTATGTAAGGCAGAATAGGGCTCAGGTATAAAATTATTGTTTGCTGTCTCTTCTGTTACATAGAGATATGTATTGCTTCAGATGTGCTTGAAAGGATGAAGTTACATTCAGCACCGGAGTTGGTCTTAATACTTAAGTTTTTAATTTTTAATTTACTTTACAAAGTTGGAGCATAACATTAGCACTCTTTAATTTCCAGCTCTTTTTCCATAATAACTAATTGAATTGCTCCTTTCTTCCCTCTATGTGTGATCCTGATTCTGCTGGACTATCTGCTGAACTTCATGACAACATCACTTGTGGTTTTTGTTGTAACTCACATTTGGCATGTTCCAAATGGACTTGTATTAGCATAATGAGAGATTCCCTCAAGGAGGTCCATCACAGATGGGTTCACCTCTGGTTAGTAGAACGGGCTCTGAAACTCCTCAGCCGCCAATGAGTGGTGTAGGTGCCGTGAGTGGTGGACCTGGTGGCTTTGGTAGAGGAAACCCAGGGGGCAACTTTGAAGGACCTAACAAGCGTCGCAGATACTAAAACTTATTTCATTCCTTACTGTTTAGAAATTCCAGTAAAACTATACAGTGATATGCCTTTATAATTTTAGCTGTTATCTGGAAACGGTTTTATTGTTATTGTAGTCTTTAAAACAGTTTCTTTTGTAAAACTTTTTTTGTATTCAGTCATAGGCTTTGTAGTATAGAGCAGAAATGATGCGGATCATTATGTAAGGCAATGTGTTTGTGACTAGCAAAATACAATGTGTGACTATGCTGTAAAACGTGCAGTTATCTGATTACAATAAAATATAAAAATCACTTGAAAGGATTTTGGGAATGTTATTACTAATACTGGGTGAGAATAATTTTATGCTTCATCAAGTGGCATCATTTTTATTCTTATGTAGTTTCTACTATGTGTCAAGAAAGTTCCATTCTTAATAGTGAATCTGTTCAGCTAAACTGCATGTTGCAGTACATACGATGAACAATTTATAACACAACTGCCTTTGTTTCGACTTTTGAAGAGCATCAAATTTTATACAAAGTGTTCTCAAGGATACTGTATCCTTGCATCTCAGTCTCCCATTGCAAACTTAGTCACGATAGGCTTATCAACAGAGTATATCCATTACTCAGATTATTTTGGGGAAAATTTAACTTGGGGGGAAAAAACAAACTTTGGAAAAGGAATCTGTATGTATGCTTTATTCATAACAGTATGAATGAATTTACCTAAACCATACTTCTACAGAAAAAAATTGTTGTGACATCTGTGTTCTACTGATCGTTAAAAGTATCTTGCCACTGCAAGGAAGGAAACATTTGAGCAAGCTGGTTTAAGGCCTTCCACTGTGTAATGCATCATTATAAGTATACTTTTCCCCCAGTGGTGGTTTTGAATAGAAACAAGTCTGTTATCAATGATTAACTGTTTAATTAGGAGGCAAATACATGTTTTCCAGTTAAAATAATTGTTCACTTATATGCATTTAGGAGGATTGCACATGAGTATTCTTGATAAATGTTTTACAGAATGATGAATTTGAAAAATACCCATTTCCAACACAACTCAGGCTAGATTTGCTGATTGAGTCAAGATAAAAGTGATGATAAAGCTATTAGGAAGTTTATTATGATTCAGATTTTGTCAGTCATGGAAGATGATGGAAAAGACCTATTGGTTCTATTCCTGTAATGGCAAGAAAGTAGGGATATTTTTGGTTACTGTTGCTTTTCTCCTGTGCAAAATAGTTGTAAAATATTAGTGTTCTGTTTTTATCAGTTCACTCACATTTTCAGAAATAGAAATTACTAAAATTTATCTGCATGAATAGTGATACTAAATTGATTAAAAACTGATTTGAGATAACATGGTGCCCTAATTATATCAATGGTACGTATGTAGCTCAAAGCATGGGATGCAAGCAGCAGAGAAAGTGTGTGTGTGTGTTACTTAATATAGCAGTGATGGTCTTGGTGAATTGAATTGTGAGCAAATGGGTAACAGGAAAATTGCGGCATTGCTGGCATTTTGGAAGTACAGTGTTTAAATTGCCAGTGTTATATGGCTTAAGATAGAGATTATTTTCATACAATTCAGGAGTTACCACGTGTAGGTCCTCACTTGTGACATCTGTGACTACTAAGCATTTTCCTCTAGACTGTCTTTAATGTTGCCCTTTTTTGCTCAACTTGAGATACATGCCACACTATAGTTTGTAATGCAATAGTGAGGTAGGTTTAAGGTCTGAAATACTCTTTCCCCTACTTGATGTATGTATCACATTACAGCACTCATTCTTCAAAAAAAACCCCTGCAACTGGTTTTACTTAGCACACTATTCCTAAACATCAACATTTGGGAAAATTGCTGGTTTTTTGCTAGGTGTAAACTAGTATTTGCGTATAGCAACTACTTAAGCTCTCTGCTTTGGTATACTGCATTAAGTTGAAAATGCGGTTTACATAGGTGTCTAGTAAGGTGTCTAAATATTAGATTACTTTTGTCTCACCTTTTCTGTCCTTGTACATGGCATTTTTTATGGGGATTGAGAAAGTACTGGTGTGAGTTGGTAATTCTAAACTGTAAAGCTGTAAGGTGAACATGTTATAAATATAACTTGAGCTAGATCCAAGAGGTCTGTTCAGTTTTTCAAAGGAAAAGGCTGTGTCATTCAGGCCTTTTGGCTATCTCCTGTATATTTGTTTAGATATATACACCCTCATCCTTGTAGTATCTGAGTATGTTTCAGAAGTACATTAAACATACCAAATCTGCAAAATGTGGTTCATTCTTTCCTTGCCAGCCTCGTGCTGTTTTAAATGCGTGTTTGTTGCACTGCATTTTTGCTAGCAAGCAGAGGTATGTATGTATTTGAAAGTTATTGTAGATTTTAATTAATATTAGTGATTTTCATTCCACAGTTGTGAGCTACCCTTCCTGTAGAACTTTGACTTGGATGTCTCTGCTGTCTGGTAGCAGTGGATTTGTCTGCTGTCCTTATTGCAGAAAATAATCTAATCTCTTTTTAAATATCCATGAACCAAGCCTTTAAGTCCTAAAAAAAAATACTGAAATGTTGAATTTAGGCACACTTTAAAGATTTCACGAAGAATTCCCTTTGTAGTTGATGACAGGCTGCCAAACTCTGCTCTTAATAAAAGCTTTCTTAGGGCTGCCTGGCTGTGTTGATTGTATACAGCTCAACTGTAAAGGCAATGATTTTCATTTTGCCATATGTGGTAGTAACTGACTAGCTATATGATAAACTTTTGTTAGAAAAGGAATGGTCCCAATTTATTTCCTCAAAATGGTATGTAGGTGCGGCCAAGCAGTGTTTTTGCCCGCGTGCTGGAAGTGATTAATTTTTCTTGTTCCTCATCTGGCCGATCAGTTTATCATTTTTTCTGTGTACACATGTACTTAAGTTTTTAACTGTCTTTGGTCTGTTTGACTAGAAAACAGTGAAGTCCTAACTCCTTCTGCTATAAGCTGTGGTAAAATGAATAAGCTTGGAAAGGGTATGAAATTGACAGCTACAATGCACTTACTTTTGGTTGTACTTACTGAGTTTTTACATTATTCCTGAAATTTCAGTCTGCTTAATTTTCACATTTTAATACTTAAAGATAGCAAAGCTTTACTATTCCATTTAAGTACAAGAGAACATCACCAGAATCCAGCTTGTCTAATTGCATTTGCATTTATCACCTGAGTAATTTGAAGGGGAGCTATTGGGCACTCAAAAAAAAAAAAAAAAAAAAAATTCATTTTGGTTGCGAGTTAATTTCTTTGTAGTTCTGTCCAGTGTGCTTGTTAGATAAAGCACATTGGTATTTTGGGAAACTTGGTGGTGATTCAAATATACTTAGCTGTATTTATTTCTGAAGAAAAATACAAATGACTATGGATTACCTAGAAAGAAAATTCCTGACCTTAAGTTGTTTTATTGTCCACATCTATTTTATTCAATTGGACATAAAGATACGATAAACTGGAGACTCTTACTAGAACAAAAGGTTAAAATAGGTGGCAAGAAGACAATCTGAACTAAATGTTACATTAATTTAACCATAATCCAATAGGATTTTATAGTACGCATTCCTTGAGGAGCTTTCTGATCTAAGGTATACTGTCATATTTTACAATGTTATACCAAACTCATTTTTCCCCTCTTCTGCTTTTGATTTCAGATTTTTTTAACTTGAAAACTTGAAAAATGGAATAATATGTAATTGCAAATCCTTTTGAAATGTACTAAATACAAATGCATTGACTTTTATGAAGTACTGATTGTTAAACGGTCACAATCTCACTTGAGATAACTTGGCTCAAAAATGCTGAAATAACCAATCTAAAGGAAGATTCTCAAGTGAAAAACAAGACCCCTTAGGCTTTTTGAAGGGAGAATATGCTTTGAGGTGAGATGTTCAGCAAATGAGTGGTGTGCTCTGATGGCATGAAGCTCATTTTATCTAAGCATGTTGTGGAAACTCATTTTTTGGCATCTTAATATATAATTTTTTGTATAACAAGCTGGATCATAATTCTTCCCTTTTCCGTGAAGACAAGTCAAACTGTAATTCAACTATTAAAATGTCAGGGAAGGCTGAGTAGCAACTGATGTGGTCACTTTACATTGGACCGCAAATGTGAATGGATTCTCAATCCCATTCCCGAGACTTGAAGTGGCGCATATCCATAGGTGGTTTTACAGAGTCTGCATCCAGCATCTCTTGTTAGCTTGTGCTTGGGGCCAAGACTGGGGGACTTGAGAGAGCACATATTTCAAATGCAATTTAATTGTCTTCTCAGGAGCCCTGAATTTATTAATTTGGGCACTGTGCTGTCATTAAGATGCAGAACCATCTTGGGATTTGGTGCTTTCCTTGGGCTGTTAGCTCACTTCTAGCATGAAGGAATATCAGTACAAATTTCCCCGATTCTTGAATAGTGAGGAGGAAGGGAGTGTGGCCTATGGAAAATACAGAGATTGGACATTACTCCTTTAGATAATTGGCTATTCAGTGCTAGTTTAGTGGCAACGCTGGATTGTATTATCCCAAAAGCATTTGCTTTCTTAAAAATCCATTTAATGAAATGTGAGAACTTAATAACAATAGCAGGATTGACTGAAAAGTTGCAATTCTTAATGTCAGATATAATTTTTCCCATTGGATTGGCTTTTTGTTGCCTTTTGGGATATACTGTAAAATATACTTAGTCTTAGTAGGTGGTCTCACCAATTTGGTGTTTTGCTGTTATGAAGAAATCTGCTTTGTTAATGGTTTTGGGTTTTTCCCCATAAAATATTTTAAAACTCATATCTTTAGGCATTTCAGGTTAGTCTTCACAGTAATCCACGAAATACTGAAGTTTATGAAAATTAATTTATCTATGCCTAAAATGTAAGTTGTAGAATAGATAAACTGAACATTAAATTTTCATGAAAACAATACTTTTTATGATTTTAAATGCATGGAAACAAGCCCTCAATGTGTTCGTTTTCAGTGGGATAGATTTAATAGGTCTTTTCCATCTTGAACTTCCTTAAGCTACTATGAAAATTAATATAATTGAAATTTGGACATATTCATATTAATGACCTCAGCCTGACTTCTAAAAGCAGTGAGATGGGTTTCTTCAGAAAAGCAGTTTAGAACAGCAACCCTTTTTTTCCTAATTGAGGGAACTATTCAGAAAAGTTTAAGTTCAGAGATAAGCATAGCATGCTTACAGGTAAAACCATTTTAAAAAACTGCTTTCATATAATGATTATTTTATACCCAAATCACAGTAAAAGAAAAAAAAAATCTTTGTAAATGTGGGTAAAAACTTACTGATTTGTATGTAGTCCCTCGAGTAGAGGACAAAATGCTCATAATAAGAGATATGAGAGTCAAAAGGAACTTAACTGTGTTACTGCATATGTGTGTTGATAAGGTTTTTCCATTTGTATTGGTGAATGGTTTGTCTAGAGCTTCTATTGTTCTTAGTTTTACTAGTGTGCTTTTATATCTTAATTTCTGTAGCGTAATGCATAGCTGTATAATTTGATTGAATTTACATGCTAACTGTATGCAGGACGTTAAGTGCTTGACTTGAAAGAAGCGCAGTGAGAATAAAGATACTGTCCTTGCCTTTAATTTCTCAGTAAACGAAATTATGTAGAACCTTGAACAGGAGTAAGTGTGAAGGGTCCTGTATGTAAATTGAAAGAGATGGGGAGGGGGAATAAAGTAACATAATAAAAATGGGAGAAATGTGGTTTAATTTTACATCTACAGCAGATTCACAAAAATAACTTTAAAGCTTGTTATATGTGAAAACCACAAACTAACTGATTTTTAATGGAAAAGATGGAAATACTGGTTACATTAATGTGTTGGATTTTTTAAACTTTGAGCTTAGTGTTGTGCAGATGGCCAAGGAATATCAGAAAAACTGAAATGAATTCATGTTCTAAAAAATTTTAATATTCATGGTCATAGGGTGGGGTCACTGCAGTTGGATATGTTTCTTCTATGTTGTTGTTATGAAATTGTTCTGTAGGACTTGATTTTTGTGGCTGAATACAGCAACTGTATACAGCGTATACTCCTCATGTTGTCGTAAGTATGAATCAGCTGATTTTAAGATTGTTAGCCTCTCATCAAACCAGTGAAAATCCAGTCTTACACCTATGTGTCGTAGCCAGAGAAGCACCAAACAGAAGATGGTATAAAGGAAAATAAAATAGCGAATATTTATTAGTAATTATGGGATAGGATTAAGGTATTTTCATTAGTTTTTTGCCTTAATTTCACTGTAATCAGTTTTTTATTTATGTGAAAAGGAAAGTAATTGTATTCTCTGAATATTTGAAAGAAAAAAAACCCCCACCAAAACAAAACACCCCTCCCCCAAAAAACCAAAACAATCCCAGTGTCTAAACTCATCCTCCCAAGCAAAACAGGTTTTCCCTCTTTAAATAACCACATATTCTTAAGCAAGTTGGAAGAGGAAATGTAATAAATCTAAAAAGATGTAAAAACCACAAGGATTTATTGTAATTCTTTTTGCAGCTGTTTGCTCTTGGTGTTTTGGGCATTTTAATGTGTTTCTTTTTTAAAAAGCTCCATTACTGTTCATTATTTGCTGTAAAAGGATTTATTCTGCAGTGCTGTTACTAAGCTTTTGATATTTTTACCTAGTGAAAATTGCAGGAAAAACCCCTGCATAAACCAGCTATCGCAGTACTGTAGAATGCAGTCTTTGAACTGCCAGCTGAAGTGGTCTTTCAAGCTGCTTACAAATGTTTTAAATATTTGTATGCTAATGGGAAATTTGAAATCTTTGTGTGCATATTTAAAATAATAACTCAATACATGCATTGCAGTAGATATGAATAGCCCTTTGCCCTCCTTGCTGCTTGGTCCTGCTTCCTGTTTGCTTTGTGCCACCCTTGCATCTCTATGCCCATGCAGTGAGCAGGGTAAAAGAAACCCGGTGAAAATGATTGATTCTGCTCATTTCAGTGTGGAAGGAAAGAACAGCACGGAGTGGGCAGTAGAGTAAGACTCTCCATAACTGTGTGGACATAAGTTAGTTTGTGCTGTATCTACATGCCACATAGAGAATGTAGTTTTATATATGTTCTCATTAGGTGAGTTTGGATGACTTTTCAGTACTTCTAAGAAATACATAGCTTAGAACAAATAGGTAAGATGTATGTTGAGGGCTTTAGATGTCTGAATAGCACGGTTATGTTTTACATTCTTGGTGATAGTTGGCCCAAGTATTTGAAGTAATGAAGAAAAAAAGGTACACTAAAATGTTGAGCCAAATTATATGTGAGCTTGATCTGTCTGTTCACTTTCTGCAGTTGCCAAGAAGGTTACATGCAAGCCATTAAAATATGGAAAATAGCGTTCTTCATGGTTTCTCCAGGAAAGATGATATACACAGTTGCTTTAGAGAAGCAAGACTATTCACATGTACTTTTTCTTGGAAGAAAATATGTAAACTGCAATTACAAAGATGGGAAATACTGTCTTTTAAAAAGCTGACGTTCTTCATTCTTTGATGCAATAGCACTCCATTGTTCCATATATTACGGTCCACTTTTAAGGGACAGAGCATGTGAAAGGTAAGCTGCAGCTCCAGTTTTAATCAACTTCAAATCAAAAGCCTTTTCCAGAAGGCACAGAAGGAAAACTTTAATAATGAAACAGTAGTTCATCTTCAGTTTTGTTCCAATGTGGAACATCGTGCTTCTAGAACTTCCAGCATTGTATCAGTAGCAGTTCCACATCTGACATTTTCAGAACCAGAGCTGTGCCAAATAATACAAATAAAGTTTCTGCCTTAGTGTGTGAAGAATGCAATTACTACATTTCAAAAACTGAGTGTTCAGAGTTTTGAAAGAAAATGTATGAAATAATTGTCATATATTGAATTACTGGTTTAAAAGTGAAAATTATGTCAACTTGGCAATTGGGGTGGCTATGCTTTAAGAACCATTTTGATATATGTGCCAGTTTATCATTGCCATGTTATGCTTGTGTAGTTTTTGTAATACCACTTAATGCATGTTCAGCATCATTCTTGCATCACAGTTGTGTACAGCTTCATATTTTATTCACACTGCTGAATGCAAATGTCTGTAGAAGGGGGGTACTAGAGCATTTCTTTAGTTTTATGGAACTTGTTTAGGAGGGTTTTTCATTGCTAAGCTTGCTTTCTGTTTTGTGTTCACTGTGCATGTTTTGTGCAAAATATGCTTTTTCTATTGTATATGGGGAAAAAGTAGCAAGTCATGATGACGTGTTTATTAGGAAAGTAAATGGAAGTCCTGGATGCCTCTTACTGCTTCTAAAAATGACAGCTGGCTCAGGAGAAAAAAATCACTTGGTATACTTTCATGCATGATTGCATCTAGATTTTTTCCTGCTTATGGCTCGCTTCAGTATTAATGTTAAAGATAAAAAAATTTCTGAGTTTAGTTTCCATAGATAATCTGGTTTTAATCACAAGCATGTGTACAAGGCAGTAAATTAATCACAAATGACTTGATGTTTGCTCTGAATAGTACTGTGACTCCCCAAGTTGTATTAAACATAAAAAAAAAATAATTTGAGTTTCATCATTTTTAAAGTGAAACTTTAAAAATTGTATTGAGTGAGAGTAAGCCAGTCCGGTGGGGGATGGGGGAAAGTAAAAATCTGTGGAGAAATTGTGCTCTTGTTTTGAGTTGCATTATGTTACTGGGCATGCATTTTTTATTCTTTAAATTGGGACCATCGTGTGAAACTGTTTTAAAGTCTTAACAAGAAATATATTTTGTCTGATTTTACCCAGTTATGTGTATTAATTAATTGTTAGCATCTTAAAAATAGAATTGGTTAGATTAGGCACATGTACTTTACTGGAGATGATGGCACGTAGTATGAATATCAGAAATAGGATAATTCAAGTGATGGTAGTTACCAAAGACTGATAATATGTTGTGCCTTTAAGCCTAGTTGGATAAAAGCTGATCTTGAGCATTATTCTTACTACCTTTGAAATGAATTCTTTCATATATCTTTTTCTTCTTCTAGTTAACCGTAAACCTGAATTTCCCAGGTGTCTGACATTCTTGGGAAATAAATACTGATTTTAAAACACTGTGCCCAGAACCTTGATACTACGTTTGCGTTTCTGCTTTCTTGCTGTAGTAGTCACAGAAGTACTCCCAGGTTTGAAAGTGTTCATCTAGATTTTTGGGGGAGGGTAAGGGTTTGATTATTGTATGTTACTTAATTCTTGAGGCCTCAGGTGGCAAAACTGGTAATGTAGAATCTTCTTCATATTACTGTAAAAAAAAAAAAAAATCAAAATTGTTTAAAAATGTGGTATCTTCAAAACTGCTCAGTGTCAAGGAAGCTGAATGGTGTATCTTTAAGGAAGGTGGAAAAATTTTATTTTACTAGAGGTCTTACATATTTATGAAGTATTTGAGCTCTAAATCTTTCACTGGTCTGACATTGAGGACATTGTGACTCAACCCTAACCTTCCGTTAGTATTACGGTGAAAATTCTGCAAACTTCTGCAAAGCTTTAGAAGTGATGGGAGGACGTAATGTGACATACTGATTATAGGGTTGGGCCAATTCATTCATCTTTGAAGATTGTCACTGGCCTGCTCTGGGTATCCTTATCCATTCCATTTAGGACTTTGTTTCCTATTCTATATTCCAGGTTTTCTTTTATTGTAAAAGGCTTTAACTTCCTGATGATGTGGAAGATATGAGCTGTATAAAACTTTATTTGGGGGTTGTAATACTAAACGACGGAAATGGGTTAAAGGAAAGAATCAGATGTCAGATGCGCGGTAAAAACAGTTCTTTATATGATTTGGCACGTCATTATGTACCTCTCCATATGTTTTGTTAGTATATGAATATCATGTATGTATTCTTAACCTGTTGTGTCGTTAAAAAGGATTTGTGGCTCTTCCTGAGGGGAAAAAAAAAGACTTCATTGTGGATTAATTTAATTTTAAAGTTTCTCTTTTGTGTAGATCAATACACAATAATTAAGTGACAGAATACATGAGAACTTAAAAAAATAGATAGGTACCCTTTCTTGACTCATAGGTGTGTGGAAATACTAATATGGAAAAGTAAAAGTAGATAAGTGCTCTTCATGGATTTATAGATGGGGAGATAGAAATGTGGAAAAGCATGAAGATGTGGTTTGACCTCATCTTTCAGTTTGTTTCTTCTAAATATTTGGAAGCTACCATAGAATTAAAAACCCCAAATATGACTCTTGATAAACTTCGTCTAAAATTCTTAAATATTGTTTCAGAGTTCTGCTATAAATGAAACTAGTTCAATGTAAACATGCAAATAAAATACATGCTTTAATGGACAAAATAAGTCTGAAAGCCTGTGTTTCATTAAGATACGGAGAAGAGTAATGTTATTGGGGAGTTGGCTGTATTTTCTCATATTTGTAGGTTTTGTCTACATAACCTTAAAGGAACAGAGGTGGAACTTTATTAAGGCTAAATATATAAGACAAAATTGTGCTGGGAAAGGACTGAAGTTCAAATATGTATAACTTAATGTACCGATGCTTCCAATAGAGGACTTTTGTCATGAGTTTAGAGAGCTCCTGCTTAAAAACAAATGCTGTCCAAATCTGGTCCTGCTCTTATTGCAGGAAAATGTCCTCTTTGCCTTGATCGTGACAAAACAAGAATAGGACTATCAGGATTTAAGTTTGTGAAGAACATAATTATCTTGCCACAGTGATAAATCTGAGTAGTTGAACAGTCAGCACCTGAGGTAGCTTGTCTGCTGATTGGGTACCTGTACAGCTACATGACTGTCATAACCTTCCCAGGACTTTGAATATGGTAGTGCCAGTTGTTTCAGCAGTTGCTTCACCTGCCTCAATTAATGAAGTTCCTTTATGGCTACAAGGATGCTTTTCAAAGTCTTCATCTCTTCTGCTTAGCAAACATCAGTCGCACAGTGGCAGCTACTGCAGCTGGGGGTTGAGGGTGGTATAGTCATGGAGCACTTAAATCAGCATTTGCTCTTGCCAGCTACAGTTGTCTTAGTTTACACCTTTTCAGTCATTGCAGTGTGCTTCCAAATGTTACCTTTCATGAATTACAAATCTGGTACTCTCAATGAGGTATCAATCTGAGCAAGTTTGCGTAGAGACTTAATAAATATATACAAATTAAAAAAAAACAAAACAAAAATGGTTACACTTGTACTGTCAATAACACAAATTCCTTTGATACGAATCTGTTGGATGATTATTTCAGTCCGATTCCCTAATTTTGTAATAAAGATGGGGAGACCTGGTTCTATCTCCAGGTGCTGAGGTTCATCTTTAAACTATTTGGATATCTGCATTTATTTTAGTTTTCACAGTGTGGTGTAAACTAGAATCACTCAAAATTTATGCATAAATATACCCTGTCAGAGCATACTCAGCAATCAGATGCTGACCAGATGCGAGATTTTGCAGAGCTCAGAATGAAAGTAAGTTGACCGAAATAGGTTGTTAAATAAGATCGAAACAAAGTTACAAGAAGGCAAGAACAAGGTTGAGCAGAATAGGAGAGCAAACTGTGAGCTCTTTGAGGATGGTCCGTAAAAAGTAGTGGAAGAATCTGATCACAGGTAAACGTTCTGTTAACCTTTCAAAGAAATTGATGCATCGGTATGCAGAACTTCGGTTTGAAACGCGGACTTCATTGGAGAAGCTGCTGCTTGCTTATGTGGAGTTTCTTTTTCAAGACATAGCAAATAGTTTTTAGTGTCTTAGAATGGACGTTTTTCCCTTATGTACATCAAAAGTCACAAACAGGTAACTGAAGTAATAACTTTTATGTTCTAGTCTGTGTTCATAACCATTTTCTCATTAATGTGTTATTTACAAATTTGTCACCTGACATAATTTTGATAACTTACTTTTAAATGTATATTTTTAATGTGAGAATTATAGTATGAGCTTGCATCTTGAAATCTGAAAGAACAATGATGAAAAATAGTGCCAACAGTCAACCTCTGATTCGAAATATTTTAGTCTTGAATATGATGCCAACTGACTGCCTTTGTATAGAAGATGATAACAAAAGGAAGTTCCTTATTTCTTACCATGTGGTGTTGGCTTAGTCCTGTGCAAATGTGGTTTCATCATTAAGGCCTTTGTTGTTCTCAAGAGAAGAAAGTTGTAGCCAACTGGAATGTCTTTTAAGGGGGGTAGATAGTGGAAGGGCTCATTTTAATGGTATTCCTAACATACACTGAGATGCCTGATAGTTAAATCTGTTATTCAAAGTTGAAATTATTCCTAATGTTGTGCTTTTTGGTCCTCTTCATCACATGTTAGCAGGTGCTTCCTTAGCTCTACGTATATGAGAGCTGAGGCTTAATGCTTTTTTTAATGTTTGATATTCACTTAGAAAGCTATTTCACTTTGGGTGGGAACAATAACTTTATCTTACAGGTAGTAGCCACTTTTACTGAAATAAGGAAAGTAAAATGGTAATAGAAAGTTGAGATAAATCTTAGTGCAGCATCAGCAATATGTCCAGTTGTGCAAGTAAAGGACAAAAAGCCAAGTCCGAGTCCCAGCTTGCCAGACGATGAAGCTTGTACAACAGTAGCAAGTAGAGAATCTCTCCTTTTCAGTTTTATGCGGTTGAGTTCACTGCATATTTTGCCTTAAAAATTTTTACAGGTTCCTTGGTGGTGTTATGCACAACTTTTAGCCCAGGTCTGAACAGTAATCTGTTTAGACTGGCCAAGCGTAGGCTTGGTTTGTTGCAAGGACTAGTTACGTCATATTGAAAAAGATCTGTAAATACCTTCATCTCTACAAAACACGAGTTTTCATGAGAAATGGTACCTTTATTCAACATTGCTTTGTGTTTTTTTCATAAACAGGTAAGTCTTTATGTCAGTGGACCAATATATGATAAAACATTTGCAGGATACCTTGCAGTTTGTAATGCTGTTCTGTTGTCTTGAAATACAGATTCCATTTCCTGTGTATTTCAAATCTAATGTAAGATTTTATTTTTTCTACCAAATATGGCTTTATTATGGTGGAAGCCAGAAGTTGGTGTTCTGTATTTGTCATGAAGTAGTCAGAGATAAAAATTGCCACCCAGCAGAGTTAGCATAGGAAGGAAATTACTTAATTGCACAATGAATTACCAAATCTTTTGACAGGACCAGAGGCAATGGGCACAAACTGAAACACAGGAGGTTCCCTCTGAAATCAGGAAACACATTTTTACTGTGAGAGTGACCGAGCACTGGTACAGGTTGCCCAGAGAGGTTGTGGAGTCTCCATCCTTGGAGATACCAGAAGCTGTCTGGACATGGTCCTGGGCAGCCAGCTCTAGGTGGCCCTGCTTGAGCAAGGGGGGGGGTTGGACCAGATGATCTCTAGAGGTCCCTTCCGATATTAATCCTTCTGTGATTCTGTCATCTAAATAAAGCTTTGACTTTATTGAACTTTATATGAATTAACATTAAAAGCCTATTACATGCTTAGGTATTTGAATGGTTCCTTAGTAGGTGTCATTTCGATATAGATGTATGTAATGCTTAGTATTGTTAAATTTTACGTTTTCAAATGAAGCACTTCAAAGATGAAAGCTCTTTGAGTGACTCTTGAGTTGTTGCTCTTTATAAGGATGGTGCGACCACAGCTTGCCCTGCCCTTTCCCCCAGCACAGTCTTATGGCTTCAGAGATTTTAGCCCCACAAAGATAATAAATTCTGCTGTCATTATTTTGGAAGACGAGGTTAGGACACTGGCCTAACTTGGCACCTGCTGCAAAAATGACAGGTAAGGAATCCTACAGGAGGGAATGGGGAGTGTTGTATGAAGTTGTGTAAAGCAGCATTGCTAACACTTCAGAAGTAAATGCACTGTGTTATCAGAGAGTTTCACAATTCCTTAGGAATGCTGGCTTTTTAAATTGGAGAAAGTTGGGTTATGCACAATCTAGGATGTTTCCCTTGAAACTAGATTCCCCCCTAGTTTTTGGAAGATCCAAAATATCCTCAAACTAGTGAGGTCGTCACATCTCAACTATATATAAGTATTTTGCTATAATACAAAGTTTATGCTGATTTTCTGTAGTCTTAGAACTATAAAATCTGAGAAAACTGTCTCTTAGGCTATACGCATTTTTGCTACTTTAAAACAATTTATTTTGAAATCAAACTAAATTGATACAAATGTCTCTCAAATTTTCTTAGTGGTTCTGTCATCTCAGATTGCATAATTGTAAACTTGTTTGCACAGCACGTAGCGCAATGATATCCTGACTTCTGTTAAAGTAGTAGAGCAGTACTGATACTACTTAACTGTAGGCTAGCTGTGCTGGTTTAACTATATCTAGTTTACAGCAGACTTTTCTAAATTTGTTTCAAACTCTGTATGTAAACAAGCCATAAGTTTCTTTGATAGGTGAAATCACACAGAATTTCTAGAACCTGGCATAAAACAAGCTCATGAAGTTTTAACTGTAACTTCCAATGCTGAGTGATGCAATGGTTTCAGATACTTTTGATATGTCAGGTTTCTTAAGTTCTCTTGTTAATTGGTGAAGTCACATCTATACGTCATTACTTCCAGGTGAAAGAGATGATGAGGGTTAAAGGTTATTCCCTTGCTCCTTCAACATTTTTGTACTTCTTAGCTGTTCATGGTAAGGTAAAGTATCACAAAATGCTCAGGAACTTTGCATCCATGTAAAAGGGCATGTGAGTCTGAATGGAGAAATGATACTGTTACCTGGATGTTTTTCCAGGCTGCTCAGCATGAACACTTATCATTGAAAGTAGAAATCAGAATATCTGAAGACATTTCTGCTGCATTAATGACAACATACATAGAATGGATAATTATGAAAATCACTGTGTGATTAGCCAGCTATTCTGGTGCTGCAGATTCCTCAACTGGACATGGGAATGTTAGTGAGCAATATAGGGGAGGGGGCTGTATTCAAAAATACGGGATTGAGTTGCTATTTCGTATAGGATTATTTTAATTACTTTGTATAACCACAGCCTCACAGTTCACAAAATTTTGCAAAAATATAATGTGTATATATATAAAATATATATAAAAACATAACACTTTAATTATACTGTGCAATAGAAGCCTGAGTGACGTTAAGAAACTAAAGACTTCATTCCCTTCTACTGATCAAATCCAAACTTCTTTGAAATTGTAGAGAATCTTTTTTACCAAAAAAAATGGATCCTCCTTTTGTATTAAATGCACGGTCTTACATCTAGGAACATAATGACTCGCAAATAAACAATTTTTATTAAATTTACAAAGTACTTATAAATTTCAGTGTCTTCAAATTCAAACCTTGCTTAAGCTGCACAGATGAAATCTTTGTTCTTTCTGTTTAAATATTTTCAGACATGCTCATCAGTCCCCAAATACTGAAGAAATAGTTTAACTTCTGTATGAGTGAAGTTTTGCAATCCAGGCAAAACAGAAAAATAAATGTTCTTTGATCATAGTATTGTCACTGGTACGGGTTTATTACCTAGTCACTAGTAACTGCCACCATTTTTTCTTTTTGAAATCTGATTCCAGAAGAGGAATATTACTACATTCACATTCCTTATTCCGTGTGAGGTGCTAACTTCAGATACCCTATACCTTATAAACTGAAAACTGAAACAGATGTAAAATGTTTTTAATAGTCTTGTCAAGGAAATTGAATACCTTGCTGGCTCAGTTCAAGTAGTATTTGCTCTTTTGTTTCTAGGAACTTAATTTTCCTTTTGAGCCTTAATTTGGTAATGTTCACTTTTTCCTTTAAATACTTACTTGCTTCTAGCTGTCTGCAAGTATATGCTCTTAAGGAAAGAATTTGGGGAACATAAGATTGGGACAGGTTATGATGCAGTTTGTCTCCTGTAATCACTGGCAGCCATGCAGTGATGCCAGGGTGACAACTGATTTACTCTCTGATGGTTTTATTGTTGCAAATGTGTGCTTTTGTCCTCAGCAGAGGCTACTCATGATAAGGAGAGCGGGTTTGGCCAGACGTGAGTAAAAACTAAGAGAAGAATGGGGAGGAAAAGATTGCTTGACCATTTAAAAATGTCTAGCACTGTATCTTCTGTTAGTATGTCAGCAGCCAACATTTTTATCTGTTACCTTTTGATAGGTAAACCTGAACAAATGCAAACATGAACACAGCTCTGCGGATCATCTCGGGTTCCCTTTGGAAACCCCAAATAAATGGCCACAAGGGATTGTTTGTTTTCCTGAGAACAGCTCGGCATTGGAGTTCTTCCTTTCTGTATGATGGATAGTGGCTTTGCTACTCTCAAAATGATACCTATGCCTGCTGGTGCAAAATGTCGTATGGTCCACTTCAGTGGAAGTCAAAATTTACCCATGCTGCTGTTCTGTGTTGCTAGGTAATTTTTAAAGTAGACATAAAATAAAGGGGGAAATGGTGGGAAATATAGGGGGGGAAGCTCTTTGTTACAGTAGCCACCAAAAATCCTGTTAAATTAAAACATAACAACCAAGAAACCAACCTGTTCTGTCGGTCAAGCCAGTGAAGCTGCATAGCATCAGTGTGCAAGGTAAATGTAAAATGTCCTTCAGTGTTGTAGATTGTCGTGGCTGTTTCTGCTTGGTATGCTGCTGTGGCAGCTTGGAGCTTGTCTTGCATCGCGATTCAGTATTGGAAGACAGTAGTGGAGAGTACTCTTAAGCTGAATATGTTACTTGAGGTAGGTTGAGCTGGTTTTCAATTTTCCTTGATAATGAATGGCACAATATATGCACAGTATCACTCAGTTTGTGTGTGATGTATCTGTTCTCTTCAGAATAGGCATGTTTATCATGCTGTTAGCCTTCTAGAATAGTTCAGATTCATTTTGCTTGGCACCATACCCACTTTGAGCTTTAATTTAAAGAAAAGCTTTATCATATGAATTAAGATGATTCAGAGTGTTACTTTAAAAATAACTATTTGCTGTGCTCCTGCTCACTCTTACAAATCCCTTTTCTCAGCACTAGCTGCCAGGACACGTTCAGGTCTAACAAAGTAATTGCTGTTAATCATAAAGTCTCTTATATGGGGTAGAGGTTGAAATGATCGTAATTTCCTGTAAAGAGAGAATCCTGAAGAAATAGTGCAGAGGCAGAGACATACTGTTTAAGGAGAAAAAAAAAAATTTAAACCCACACACTGTATAATCACTTTGTAAGTATTTGGGTTATGGTAAATGATTAATTTGTAACACTACCATATGGTCTTACTGGCTGGTTTTAGGGGTTGTCTTCAAAAACATACCAGATTTATTTGGCTACAGTTTTGTCACTAGTATCTACTAGTTGCCAAGAATCTGGCTCACTGCTTTCTCCTCAGTAAATCTGGGTGGCCAAGAAAGAGAAGATAATATACTCTGTCTGTTATGGAAACTGGAGAGACTGTGTTAGGACTTTGGAGGTCTTAGCCTTCCTGTTTGTAGACAGGGGAAGAAAGGAAGAAAAGTGTAATTAATTATGGTTTTTTCATAATATTAAAATACACACTGAAAGATGTGCAGTTTGTAATTGTAGCTTCCCTTTAAGATGGGTACATACTTACCAATAGCTGGATTAGTTTGACCATGTGGAGGTAATGTCCTAGGACACTAATATTTGTCCAGATGACAATTCCAGCCTGGTCCCTGAGGCTGACAGTCATCGATTGTGTTTGACCTGCTAAATGATTTTAATACTAGCACTTGCAAAATTATAGCTCTAGTTATAAAGGGTTAGTGGGCTGTGCTTTGTCATACCTGCTTTAGGAAGAAAGTATCCATCTTCCTGAATGTCTGTGTTATGGAATAGATAACAGAACTTTTGAAACTTGATATATAGTAAGCTGCACCATGGGGGGGGGGAGATGAAAAGGAAGCAAATAGGAGAATTGAGGAATTAACAGCACTTTTAATAGGACTCAGACATTAAATTGTGCCAACTTTGAAATCGTATTTATTCTGAGCTGCTAGCCTCAGCTGTTTTTCAGCTGTACCTGATAAGGTAAATGTTACCTTTATTGTATATGTTTGTGGTTGTGTTGTAATTTGCACATGTCACTTCTGAGTTGCTTTTTGGGGCTGTTCCTGAAGTGAAGCTAGCCTGAAAGGTGCAACTTGTGTGTGGCTTTCCAGAGTAATTCTTTCTGTAACAAATATTTGCAGGGTGTGCGAAGTTTTCTGATCATCAAACAGAACCTCAGGATGTTGGTAAATTGTTTTAAGAAGTCTTTATCTGTGAGCATACAGAGTTCTTCATCCCCTTCTGTTGCTGTAATCGGGGGCTTTCCAGGCAGACTTCCTCTGTTCAGAGATTTCTTTAGGGCTCCTTGGCTCTGCAACATGTTTCTATGTCTGCTTTCCCAGCCTGAGTAATGGATTATGTTAAACCTATCAAACATTGCAGTACTCGCATGTTATTTTAAATCAGGCATTTGTGGAGAAGAGGTGATTTTAATTGGGGGGGAGGGAGGGGAATGTGTGCGTATGGGTGAGAGCTGTTTTGAAGCCTGAATGACTGGGGCAGGGAGCTGTTGCATTTTAAACACTTTGGGTAATTTGCGTGTGGACTCTGGAAGAAGACAGACGGAGTTCAGGATGGATACTCTTAGTAACGCTTTCAATTATTATTTAGGCCTTTTTAAATATAATTACAGTAATTTTAATTATGAATAAATGTAACAGGAATAAAATTATACTCTGACTTGCTGTTTGTTCTTCCAACTGCACTTACTGCAAATGCAAGCAGATCTATTGCAGAAGTTTTGAAATTACAAAAGTCTTAAACTGTTGCATCAATTTCTAATGCTTTTAGTATTAAAATGTATTTTAATGAGACTTGTATGCAGTTCTGTTCTGAGATGTTGTTATAAAGTAGGACAATATTTTACTCCAGTTCAGTTGTATTATTTTCATATATAGCTTTGCCCCTTTAAAGCATCTGTTAAATGTCTGTATCGCAGCAGGCTGTGGAACAGGGAGGAGACTGTATTTCTGCTTCCGTACCCTCAGTACAACTACAGTGAGAGCAGTTAGTTCTCAAGTTTCATTAATAACTGTGTTGTGTGCAGGGATCCTAATTATTGTAGTGGCAGTAATATGAGAAGGATGAAATGTCACTTTGGCCACATGCATTGGCAGGCCTAGAAGAAGACAGTGTTGTGTTTGATACGTGTGTTTTAAAAACCCTCCAAAGAGAAATGACTTAGGGCTCTTTGGAGCAGAACTGCACTTAATCCAAGCAGAAGTATGAAAATCTAGGAACTCATTAATGTTGTTTAATGAGGTAGTAAAATTAAATTTAAAATCTTTAGAGAAGTCTGTGTAGTAACAACTAACTGGTAAGAATGGGTAGAGAATAAATGGATTTTTTTTTCTGATAATGTGACGTTTTATTACGGTTTATTTCTCCATATTACACTTATGGGTATTTGAAAAGAAATGCTACTGTATTTTCTAGTTTGTTTGAAGTGTTGCAGTTATTTACTGTCTCTTTATTTTTTAGGTTACTATTAAAATCTTAAAATGCAGATGAAGACTGGCTTGTGCAGAATCCTTCTGCTATCTTATGCATACAAAAGGGAAGCCAAAACCAAGTGTTAGTACGAGGTACGTATTAGGATATTTGGCTTTATTCAGCAATTACTGAAATTAGGAGCCCTCTTTTTGTTGACATTTACGATTTGATGTAGAGTAGTTCTGCCCCTACACTTCAACTAATACTTGCTTTCAGGTAATGTAATTCCTTGCATAATTCCTGTCATATGTTAACATGTTTTTAAAGGACTTGAAGTATATTTACACAGCCTCTTGCAGACAGCTCAAAATCTGGCTAGTCATAATGCGTCTTACATCAAAACCCATAGTGCCACATTAATATGCTGCCATGTCTGAGCTACTGGATGTTATTGATACATTGCACTCAGAATCCAGTTTGTACGATCAACATTGTAGTTTCCGATTCTGAACTCTCCTCGGGATTAGCCAGTAGGCTTTGGTCTGGAAGGCTGTGGCCACGTACTCTGTAAAACCTGGGGTAGAGTTCATTTGCGTACACATAGGTATGTAGTATCATCTACCCTGGATGTTGGAAGCATCTCTGTAGGACTGACAGATACGAAGGTTTTAAAGGGAGATTTATGCAGCTTGGTTCAGTAGTTCTGATAGTTCTGAAATTCCAAAATACCAGTTGCTTTTATAAAGGAAAAATCCACTGATGGGATTTAACTGAGATGTGCCAAGTTCTACTGATAAAGCAAGAAGAATTTGGGTTAGTTCTCTCCTGTGTTCATTTGGCCTAGTAAATGTACTCAGAGTTGTCTCTATAGTTGTGTTAACAGTAAATAGAGAACTAGGTATCTATAGAACAAGATATATCGAGCTATTTATTAATGACGCGTGAGAGATGTCCCTGCCCATGGCAGGAGGGTTGGGCTAGATGATCTTCAAAGGTCCCTTCCAACCCAAACCATTCTGTGATCCTATAGTAGTAGTTGATATGATTTATTGCTAATTAGAGGGGTCCTTTTACTGATTTCCAAGTCAGCTGGTAAATTAAGTGTAGAAAGTAAGCAGTAAAACTTCAGAGACTTGCATGGGAAATATAAGCATAATGGGGTCCTTTGTCATTCTGTAAAAAGTATGGAAAGGGCAACATGAGAGAAGAAATCTTTCTGCAGTAATACAGCTCAAACTGTACTGTGAGTTATAACTAATACTGAAAAATTGCCCATGTGGTCTTTGATTTCCAAGACTGAAATAGTTCAAAATTTCTACCCAAGACAGGCAGAATCCTAGCATACTCTCCATGGAAGCTTTGTCTCCTTTTTTTTTTTTCCCCCCCTACCTTTTACTCTCTACCTGCTGTGCCTTGTTGCATCCTTCACTTAGGTAGCATTGCTTTGTAAAAGATTGTTCCAAAGAAAAAATTTTCTCTGTGCATGCTTCAGATGAAGAGTTGGAGCCCTGTCCCCATCCCTAGTGTTCAGGTCACCCCAGTAATGTGCTGTATGTCAGACAGTCTGGTAGTTACCGTTGCTACTGGAAATTACTTCTTTCCTGAGCCCTGCAGTGTGAACTCCCATCTCACCTCTGCAGCTGAAATTGGGGCAGGCTTTTCACAGAATCCCAGAATATCTGAGGTTGGAAGGGTGCTGTGGAGATCATATATTCCAACCCCCTGCTCAAAGCAGGGTGTCAGGTAGAGCAGGTTGCCCAGGACTATGTCTGTTTGGGTTTGGTCTCCAAGGAATGGAGACTCCACAACCTCCCCAGGCAACCTGTAGCAGCGCTCGGTCACCCTCAAAGTAAAAGTTTCCTGATGTTCAGAGGGAACCTCCCATGTTTCAGTTTGTGACCACTGCTTCTGGTCCTGTCCCTGGGCACCACTGGGAAGGCTGTGTCTGTCATCTTTATACCCTTATACCCTCTTGTTAGATGTTTATAAATATTTGTAAGATTTCGTCCTGCCTTCTCCAGGCTGAACAGTCCCAGCTCTTTCAGCCTTTTGCAACATGAAAGATGGTCCAGTCCCTCAGTTGTTTTCCATTCACTCTTGTACTGGGGAGCCCAACACAGGACACAACACTCCAGGTATCTCACCAGTGCCAAGTAGAGGGGAAGGATCATCTCTCTCCCATCTGCTGGCAACTTTCTTTGTAATGCAGTGCAGGATGCCATTGGCCGCCTTTGGGGCCAGGTCACATTCTTCGCTCATGGTGGTTCTTGAGTTCACCAAGACCCCCAGGTCCTTATCTGCAAAGTTGCTTTCCAGCCATTTGGCCTCCAGCCTGTCCTGGTGCCTGGGATTATTCCTCCCCAGGTGCAGGATTTGGCATTTCCCTCTTGAACTTTATGAGATCCTGTGGGCCCATTTTTCCAGCCTGTTGAGGTCCCTCTGGATGGCAGCATGACCCTCTGGTGTATCAGCCACTCCTCTCAGCTTTGTATCACCTGCAAACTTGCTGAGGGTGCGCTGTGTCATCCAGGTCGTAAATGAAGATGTTGGAAAAGGACTGGCTCCAGTACTGATTCCTGGGGTACTCTGCTACTTACTAGCCTCCAACTGGACTTTGTGCCATTGATCACAACCTTCTGGGCCCACCTGTTCAGCCAGTTTTCAGTCCACCTCATTGTCCACTTATCTAGCCTGTCCTTCATGTGCTTGTCAATGAAGATGATGTGGCAGACAGTGTCAGAAGCCTTCCTGAAATCAAGGAAGACAATATCCACTGCTCTCCCCATATCCACTGAACTGGTCACCTCATCATAGAGGCTATCAGATTAGGATCCCTAAAGATTTGCAAATGACCCCTTTGTAAATCCATGCTGACTACTCCCAGTTACCTTCTTGCCCTGCTTGGTCTGGTAATGGTTTCCAGGAATAGCTGATCTGTCACCTTCCCAGGGTCTATAGTTCCCTGGGTCCTCCTTCCTGCCCTTCTTGAAGATCGGAGTGACATTTGCTTTCCTCTAGTCCTCACACACCTCTCCCAATTGCCGTGCCCTTTCAGTGATGAGAGCAGCCTCGCAGTGCCATCAGGCAGCTCCCTCAGTGCTTGTGGCTGCCTCCCATCAGGGCCAACGCACTTAACTTGTGTCCAGTTTAAGTGTTCCCTATCCTGGACGCCGTTACCTATTAGATATTAAAGAAGGGGCACTGAGGAGGTGGGAAAACTGATACATGCCTTGTTTCGTGGTTTTGCCTTGCCCTTTACTAAGGAGTTCCCTCTTATTTTCTAGTTGTGGTAAAATCACAATAGAATCATAATATAATCACACAATAATGTGTAATATACACCAGGCTATGGAAATACGCAAGCTACAAGCATTTACTCAAAAAATCTAAAAAAGACAATAGTTAAAACTTTTATCAGAAAAATAATAGTAGTAACAGAAAAAACACTTCATTAATTTTTTCAAAGCTTGACTTGAGATTTTTCTATCCAGCTGACATTTTGTCTTGACCATGTAGCTGTTGGGAATTCAGCCTTCTTGCTTGTCCTTATGTATCACACTGCCCCTGTGCAAAAGAGCCATTTGGGAGCCTCGGCGTTTGGCATGTTTCCCAGGCGTCTCGGAATTCTTCTGTCCTCAACTTAGTTTCCTTCCTGTGAAGGGAAGTGCGGATGGCCGAGGTTCCTCGGAGATACAAGTGTTTCTTTGACTGGCTAAATAATGACTCCTTATCTCAGTGGAGCGATAAAATCCTTTCTCTTTTCCCATTATTCATTTGTGTGTGTGCACTTCAGATTGCAGCGTGAACCTGGCTGACGAAGCCTAATGGCCTAATTAAATTGCGTTAAAAATTGAGGGACGATTAGATAAAAAAGAGTGGATTGCATTGTATTTGGGGTAGAGTGTGCAACAGCAAACTGAAAAAGTTGCAAAAGACTGTGAGAGCAAGCCAAATCAGTCACATAAAAAAAAGTTACACCTGCTCAGTTTGCTCTTCCTTAACTTGTTGCTGAGCAGTATTTTGTAGATATGAGAACTGGCCTTGGTGTGCCATTGCATTCCCTTCTTCAACTCTGAAGTACATTTGCATACAGTTCTACCAGAAAATGCACTGGGCTCCGATTTAATTTGTAGTGAGGTCAAAATGTTCTGTCAGGCTGCCTGCTGCTGGGGTTCCTGAATAGTGGTAGAGAATTCCAGGTAACCTCCTGGAAGGGCTAGGTGGGAAAGCGTTAGCATTCCCCAGCTCTTTATCCAGCTGTATTTGCTAATGCATTGCTCTGTAGTCTGCTATTTGAGTCTTGTTGTTTGCTGTACTTTGATTACAAAAGTACGTTTTCAAGGAAGTTATCACTTAAGTATCTCTTGTAACTCCTCAGCCTGAATCGTACTTATTTCCTGAAAATGTTCTCCATTGCATTAGGTTTCAATGAAAACCGCTGGTGGCTATGCACCCTTGGAACTGAAGATGGCTTTCTGCTATACCATGACTATGTACAAAATGCTGCTCTTCAAGTTGGAATTACAAGGACCACCGCGGGTGAGAATATAATTGTGTTGTCACTCATTAGAGCACTTAACAGTGGTTGTTTATTCTTGTGATGTAATCTGTTTCCTTTGCACTCGTTTATCAGTCTCTTTGTATTACTTTTATGCTTAACAGGTGTTCTTTGTTTCTTCATTGCTCTCTATGCTCCTGGGCACAAGAATAATGCTGTTAATCTAGTAAAACAGTAATTAAATCTGTAGCACCTAGCTGAACAGGGGAGAGGGATGAATTGATCACTCTCACTTAGCTGTATTCTTTCTGCTTGTAGACAGGTCTGCCCTGTGAGGCCTGAGGGAATAGGGCCGTTTGAAATGGTGGGAAGGGGACCAGCATGGAGATGGTGTGTCCCCCACCAGCACCCCGGATTGGAAAAGACCCATCAGAAGAGTCTGAATACGATGTCTGCTTGTGATGTTCAAGATGCCTTTTCCTGTACGAGGAGACGAGTTACAGCTTTTGTGATGTTACTGTCTTCAGCCTCCGGCAGAGAAGGTGGTACCTACCCAGTGTTAAGCGAAGTCGAGCATTTCATAGTGAAGCTGATGTTGGCCAACTTCGATGTGTAACTGAGGTCTTGACTCCCTTTTTATCTGGGCTGTTCTGGAAGCAGATTTTCTTTCCGGACCTCCGATACTAGTACTGGGAAATGGTGTTGCTAAAAGAATTGAAGTTTGTACACGCCAGAACAGGAATCAGAGTAAATGATATATTAGAAGGCTGCTCCTTGGTTAAATGATTGGTTTTGGACATAAAAAAAGCCTTTGGAGTTAAATGAAATTAGTAAGAAGGTATTTTCAAGCACTAAAATATGTGACAAAAGATAGGAAAGCGGTGGGGTTTATGTTTAAAGAAAAAACAATAGTGTGGATTGTGTTTAAGTTGCAGTAGAGTTTAGAAGAGCTCAGAAGCATTAGTTACCTAGAGGAATTGTATGAGCCAGCAACAGCTTAAAAGGACTGGAACGAAATGTTAACCAATGGGGAGATTAAAGCTGCAGTAAGATTTCACTGTCTGTGCAGTTAAGTTTGAGTTGGAAGTTATGATAAAAATGCCTGCTGTCTTAATGTAGCCCAATAAAAAGATGAAAAACCATGAATGAAATGAATAATGGAAGATGAATTTTGATGCGATGAGATTTTAACATTGCACTGTAAATATATCACCATGTTTTTGTCAGGGTTTCTGTATCTATTATAAAACTGTTTCAAATTGATCTATGAGTAACAGGATGTTTATTTTCTATTTCCTGAAATCAACAAGGCAGTGAACATGAATCGAGGGCCTGACAGGAACCTCACCAAGTTCAAACAAGGCAAATGTGCAGTCCTGCAGTGGGTACCGAATTCACTTGATGCAGTTGTGCAGCCTGGGCACAGACTGGTTGCGAAGCAGCTTTGCAGAATCAGCTTCGCTGATGGGGTCATCCTGGGCTCCATTAGAAGAGCACAGCTGAGCAGGGGCATGCAAAGCAATCTCTCCTCTCTGTTCAGCGCTTCCGAGACTGCAGCTGGAGTGCTGTGACCAGACAAGATATGTATGGGAAGAAGTCCAGTGGAGGCCCCAAGATGATCAGGAGGTTAGAGCATAGGAGCCATGGGGGATAGATGGCGGGGTTTATTCAGTCTGGAAAACAGGCGGTCGGGGGGTAGGAAGTCTTCTCTTGAGCTGTGTAATGGAAGGGGATAGAGAAGATGGTCTATCTTAGCGGTGCAGAGTAATGAGGAAGTCTTGTATACTCTTCAGTGTATGCAAGCGTTGCATCATACTGCTAATAAAAATAGTGCAAGTCAGTACTGTCCTGCTGTACGTAATTGGTCTCCCTGCACTGTGGCACCACTGGAGTTCCTGGTGACCCTTCTGTTTCAGGAAGGGTGAATGCAGGGGACCCAGACTGGGGGCTCATGTGGGGTGATGATCACTTGTGGTTTAGGGACCTTCATCCTACTGTTTACAGAAATACAAACTGTTGAATATTAAGACAGTGGAGGCGACAGATCTAGGAAAGCAAGGGAAATTTGAAATGCTTGCACATCTCCTGTGCAGACTTTCCCAGGCAGGACAGCACAACCAGCTTAGTAAAGCCTTTTTTTTAGAGCACAGCCTTTGCAGGCTGGGGCTCTGGCTGTTATGGTTTGTGGCAGGGATAGCAGCTTTTCTCCCATAGTAGGGATGATGGTGTTCAGTGTAAGATGTACAACTGCTGTAACAGGCCTAACTGGGCTTTTCTTCCCCAAATTCATATTCTCTCCACTTGGCTATTGAAAGTCTGTACAAGTAACAGCTGGAGGGAACAACGCTTCTTGTCAGAAAGTGAGGGGCTGTGATAAGGATCAAGATATCACTGCATGGGCAATACTGTCCTCCAGCTTCGGAGCAGGCAGCGGTCTCCCTGGGTACGGTGACAATGTCTTCAGTTCCCACAGACATGGTTTTGGTTGTCTTAAAAGCCAGAGCTAAGCCCACCCTCGTTTTAAGGGTGGCATGCGCGTGAGAGGAGCCAGGCAACGTTAAGGTCTGACCCATCTACTATAAATGAGTAACTAACCACAGAGGAGTTCCTTACAATTCAAATCACGTACGAACTATTACAGAAATTCTTGAAAAGAATTCGGTTGTAGCTATCCCACACAACAGTTGAGACTTTGCTGTGGAGAAACAGTTGACTTAAAATCAAAAAGAACCATCTTCTGCCTGGTCCCTTCCTCCTAGCTGCTGTACTTTTTTTTGAGACACCCTTTTTTAACCTTATTTTTTTAACCTTAATCCTGCTCAAATCTGTATTCCATGCTGTCTTTTGTCTGCTTTTAGTATTTTTTTTCTTAACCCTTGTCTTTGCCTTTCACTCAAACATTTTAAGACAGGTTCAGCATCTGAAAAATATTTTCCCCATTTAATGTGGGACACAGAAAAGCTGAGGAATTTTAACCATGCTGCACCACTAGCTTAGAAAAATGTGGCCTTTATCCTTCTCTTAAAAGGTAAGACTCTGTAAACCTCCATGTTACAGAGGGCGACTCCAGCAAAACTAAAAGACCCTGCGTGATACATTCCTATAGCAATGCTGTCTCAGCTCCCATGCTATCAGCCTGCCACTGCTCTGAAAGACTGACCTGAAGGAAAAAGATTTTACACTGGCTGTTTTCCAGTACTGTATGGGAAGGCAAATGGTGATAACAGAATTATAGCAGGTACAGACAGGCAGAACATTTTAGGATGGCCCTCAGGCACTCTGAGCAGTCCTAGCTGACTAAGATGGCAGCTAGTCTTCCATTCCAGACTGATCAAAAGACATCTCATTTTTGAAAAATGGGTGCAGAAAGCACAAAGGACCCGTGATAAAGTCAGCTGTGTTACCCACCAACCCTCAGTATCTGTGGAAGAAGCAAGTACTGATGATGTAGCAGTGAAAGATAATGAATCCAAGCCTTCAGAACAATTGATTGCCATTGCAGTTTATAGTAACTGCACCTGCTTTGCTTAGCCTTGCTGACAGCAGCAAGAAGAAACTGAGCGAGTACTTCAAAGGTGTTTCTCTGCAGTGCCTAAAGAATTGTTTTTTATTGTAGCTACTTTGTCTTTATCTTTTGTCCACCAAAACCTTTTTCTTAGCAACTGAATAAAAACCATAATAAAATCAGACAAAAAACAGCTTCAAACATCTTTTCATATGACTTTTATGCATCTTCAGTAGGGATTCTGAATTTATATCGCCATCTAAAAGAAAGATGGCTGCAAAATCCATCCCTCAGTAAAAGCATCATGAACCCAAATTTTATTCCTATGTCCTGTAAAACTCCTCCCTCTCTCCCACATCTCAAGGAAAAAAAAACCAAAACAAAAAACCAAACACAAAACCCCAAACAAAACAAACCCCCAAAATCAACAGCCTTTGACAAACTACTTGCTATGTCAACTCTTGGAGCATTACTAGACATTTTTGGGTTAGACTGTACAACAGTTCCTAAATAGTATCTATATTATTGGACATTTGTTCAAAACCCTTTTGTCCCCACCTTGAACAGCTCAAACATTTACCACCGACGTGCTGTACAGAGCTTGTCACACACACACTCTACCACTACGTGTACAATGCAGGAGTAACTGGGGAAGGGGTAGCTGTGTACATGAAAACTGTCACTCCAACATAATGGAAGAAACGTCCCCCTTCCTTACTCATCATCCAGGGTTACGCACAGTGACTAAGAAGAACTATAGCTACACAAAGTCCCCAGTGCTGGTGGTGACATACCTGATCCTCAGCCAGTGCTTTTCATGCATTTCAGGCGTTCACACTTTGCAAAATGAGGTATCTAACATATTTCAGAGAGGTGGAGGTACCAAGTCTGCTCAAAACCCAGACTTGTTAAAAGCTCATCAATACTGTTTGCAAAAAGATAAGCAACTAGTCTAAATCAAAACAGAAATGAGTGTTTGCATGTCATGTTGCTGTTCTAGTTTTATATAGCTTAATGTGACATTCCACAAAATTGAAATAGTGTGCTTTGTTACTTACTCATTTGGCATCTCTTAAATATGAAAGTTTTAAACTTTCAAGAACCAAACATTAAAAACTGGTTAATCGAACTTTATATTAAAAAGTCACAGTTCTTAAAAGGATACTTACTTAATACATCTGCACCATTTTGATGGTGAGCACTCAAATACATTAAGAGTTTATCCACGCTAGTTTTGCTAACAATATAGGCACATAGTGGCATGTAAACTACACGTGGCAACCAGAACAGCAAAGGCACAATCAGGTTTGGGTTTTTTTTGTCCCCCCCTTTTTTCCTTTTTTTTTTTTTTAAATGTTTCAAGATGGTTCATTTACAAAGAAAAATATTCTATACTTCATGCAGAAGTATTACATTTGGATTTGGACTGTTACAGAACTGCTGTCATCTGATAAAATGACCCATTTTAAGTAAAAAAAAAAAAAGCAGCTCTTTCTTTGCACTGAGGAACTGAATTTCTGAATTGAAGGACAATACATGTTCTCATCTGTCAGGCTGAGAACATCTGAAATCCTCTATGAATCTTCTTGTCTACAAAAAGCCTTGCCTGCACATTTAAGGTGGTTACAAGTTTTCTGGTTTCAGCTTGTATTTGTTTTCCCATATGCAACTTGACTGAGAACTCTAAAGTTCAGATGTCTGTAAAACTATCATCAGTTGCTTCTCTAATACAAAAGCAGTTTTAAACACTGATTAACAACTGGGAATCTGATTGCGATCCTCTGTGAATTGAGCCTATTCAGATGTCTTTGTTCATACCTGCAGACCTAACTGTGCTTGTTTTAAGGGAAGCACTCTAAGCTTTCTCATCAGGAGACGGTAGTGGGGAAAGTTTTAAACCAGAACACAGGCCTCAGCAATTCAAAGTTAAATCTAATGCAGTGACCTCAACATGTGATTTCTGCCCACAGCTCCAAGAATATGACAGTTCTGCATTTTACATAGAAACGTTAGAGTAAGTAAAAAATTTTAGTTTACAAATGGAAAAGATTATTAAAAAAGACGTTTCACGTGGTTACCTTAAATAGTTCTTATATGCACCATTCCACATTGTGGAAAAGCTGAAATACGCAGTCTGGACTCCACAAGTTAAAGAAAAACAGAATTATATGTATTGGCACAAATACTTACATCTACATCTGTACAAAGTAAAAAAAGCTGACAACCCTGTCCCACCAGTGCAGCGTATTCAGCTGCTCTCCAACACACACTTTCCTATGTGACTGCCAACGAGCGACAGTGAGATGGGAACTTAGTCTTAAGAGTGTGGTGCCAAAACGTTCCAAACTGCTTTGTCAGTCTCTAAACAGAGGACATCAGAAGTACATCCAAAAAAGTGTCAGTCCGCTCAACATGCTCGCAGCTGTGAGGTCACTGCAACTGCACTCGGTATGCGCCTATCAGCAGCTTCACCTGTAAAAGCAAACAAAGGTTTCGTATAAAGATTGGTCATGTGTAACTACTGTGTTAAACTCTTCTCATATAAGAAAGGCATGAGAAAAAGCATAAATTGCGTTACGGAGAAAGAAAAAAAAAAAAAAAGGAATTTACGATCTGTGTTTAGTAAAACCAGTTTACAGCAGCCCTGCTGAAGTATGAATGGCTGAGAAAGGACTCAAGGAGAACACTACTGCATTGCGTGATGTTTAAACAAGTTAGCCCCAAACCTGAACTAGACATACACATACACTTCCATTGGAATACGAGTTCAATTTTTTCCCCTTAAAACAAAAAGAAAAAAGAGTACAATAAAACACTTAAGAGTGTAAGTTTTTCATCTGAAGATCTAGAAAACGTACTGGTGCATCTTCCAAGGATAAAATAAATGCTACCAGAACAGGATCTGTTACTCATCTTGCAACATGTAGTGGGACTACTCCCCAAACCACCTGGAAAATACAACAGACTACACAGACTATTTAAAAGCAGACTCCTAGTAAATACTTCCAAGTTCTCCTAAACACACAAGCAGAAATACCTGTATGCAAAAAATAACTGACACTCCATGCATCTGTTAGTCATTAAATTCACGATATAGACGGGGAAAATGTTTAGCTGTAACATTACTTTATCCTGGTGCATGAATTATTCTGACTGCAGCATAAAAACATTTAATTACAACAGAACTAACACCCTTGGCAATGTTCCTAAGTTCCAGCAGTGTCACAGGATGGAGCTGTAACTGGTGGGAACTGGGATGAGGAGACAGTGGGAAGTCCTTCGTTTTACATTTGCAACATACAGCTAGAAGCATTTAGACTATGGAAGAGTTATTGTACAACAAATTAACATACATGTTTCATTTTGAGAGCATTTTGTACCTTGGCAGTAGGAGCTTCTGCCAACCGTATAAAAAGCTTGTTAAGGCCTGCAGTAGGGCTGAAGGAATAAATAAAGTGACTATCCTAAAAGGAAAAAGAAAATGGACAAAGTTAATGGCAGGATATGGCTGAAAGCGCCACGTGAGTGGACTAATAGAACACAACGTTTTAACTACGCATTTTTTGAAAGAAAGTTGTATATACTGCAAAGAACCTTTGGTGCAACCACAGAGAAAATGAGGACTTGAAAAAGCATGCATAGTGATGCATTTAATAGATTAAAAAAAAAATCAAAAATTAGAAATTAATCATTAGAAATATGAGGTAGGTTAAATACAACTACTTTGCCCTGGTTTAAGAATTTAGTTGGGTCAAAAATTTGAGAGGCTAGGTGAATTTGGGAAGTGAAACAGCTTTAAATTCAGAGTTCTCATCTGCCTGCTCAAACCCTCAGTTCTGGTCACAGAATCACAGAAAGGTTGAGGTTGGAAGGGACCTCTGGAGGTCATCTGGTCCAACCAGGCACCATCTGGTGCTCAAGCAGGGCCACTCAGAAGCAGGCTGTCCAGCACTATGTCCCTGCCTTTCAAGGCATAAATTTTTATGGAGTCTAGTACATGCAAGGTTTGTAGTTCTCTCCATATACAAAGAAGAGTTAAGTTTCATTTTAAAAAAACCCTATCGTGATAAAAAAGTGCTTCATCACAATACTCAAAATCCAAATTAAGGCACTAAGATTTCCCAGACTGCTCCATAAAGACTTTATAACGCAGTTTTACAGTCAATCAGTTCTATGAAAAGATTTACCAAAAATACAGGGAGCTGGAATTTGTCGTTTAAAACCACAGCTTGTACACTGCATGGTCCACAGAGCCGAGCAATGACTTCTTTACCAAAGAAATTTGCATGGAAAACAAAGAGAAGAATTCCAGATCCTGAAAGGGAAGGCAATTCAGTCACATGAATTTGAAGTGAGATCCATTATTTAGAACAGTTGCAGACACTGAACATTTGAAGACAGGTACAAATATAAGTATTATATAGTAGATATTAAACACCAATGGAGTATCGAAGGAACATGCAGAAATCCAATCTCCCAAGCCAGTGGATCCCAGCACAGAACAACTGACTTGGTCACTAAGTTAAGGTCTTTTGGCAGCAGAAATAATTTTACGTGGCTATTAGAAAGGAAAGCAAAATGGCTACAGCAATCCTTGGTACGGTTCACCTCTGTGGTTTTAAGTTAACCTAAAGAGAGTTATGAATTTAATGTGGTCTGGGTTGTCTGTTCTCTTGGCAAGGACAACCGAGCCCAGTCAATTATAGATCTTTATGAACTGCACTGAAATCCAGTAAGCAACGATCTTCAATATCCACAAATGCCTCATTTTAATACATAAAAACTTATATAAGGTTTCTTAATTCTGTAAAGGATACCTATAATCAAGAAGTCAAAGACTCTTAACAACCAGAAAACCAGGCAGACACGACCACTTTCAAACTTAAGTAGTACTTCAGTCACATTAATGTATTATTTCGAGAAAAATCAGTATCAGTAGGTATTTCCCTGATACGCTCAACAGGTGAATAAGAATGACTTAGCTAAGCCAAGCATCAGAGATTAGTATCTGGATTCCTGAAAGAATGAAGAAACGTTCCCAACTATCTTGGGAATTTGATTCCCAGCTTTTTCAAAGGGTCTGTGGGCAAAACAGAGTTGATTGATGCTAGCTTAATTTTTACAGTATTTCTAGATTGCATTTGTATCATGATAGTGCTGTGACTGTACTCCAAGACTCCAGTGCGTTAGGTACCGTCTACAGAACAAGATGATCCACTGTGAGATTTTCTAAGTATGCTCTTAGATTAAGATTTTTCAAAATTATTAATTCTAAGGTAAACCACTCCTTTCCCATAATACCTGTCACTTAGCTTATGGAACCCTCACAAAGCTAAGGTAACCCATGAACAGAAGAAAGCAGGTGTGTATGTGTCAATAAAAAAAACCTCTTTAAAAAAACAGATACAAACCCCACCCACAATGCATCAAAACACTGCTCCTCTCCCTATACTCCATTACCAGAGCATCTGTAATGTAATGTACTGCAATACAATGTCATGCAAAAATAATTTCGCATAGCACAGATACTTTAAGACATACTTACGAGGCAGTTTCTTAATGCACTGTTTGTTTTTTTTTTTTAAACCAAACAAAAACCCACCACCACAACAAACCCCCTACCTTCTGGCACATTTTGTGGGGGTTTATAGTTAAAATCCGTAGAAAAGTCTGGCCCTTCACAGAGACGATGACATGCAATTGGAAAGACTGGCTCCAGCAAAGCAAGACGAGCTTCAAAATAATCCCTGATGGTATCTTCTGCTACTCTCGAGAGCCTAAAAGACCAAACAAGCAAGACCTGTACTTCACACAGGAAAATTACTTTACCAGACAGACTTAATGAGAGCTGATGCAAAAAAGGTTTCCAGATTACCCTTTTAGATTCCTGATTTTCAGGAGTGAATGCCTTCATCACTAGCATTTATGCATAGGTGAACCCCAAGTCCCAGTACTTTGTTAATAAAACATTTTATCAGCGATCTGTTTGTGAAATTCATCTATCGGGTCCACAAAAATAAAAAGCCGAGACAAATGCACTGCAGCATATTAAAAAAATTCCAACTAGCCATGCATTTTTGAAGGCTCTTTATGAAGAAAGATGTCCCCAAAACATCAGTATGTACCTAGTGGCTAAACAGAAACAGACAACCACTTCCCCAGCGTGGCTAATTTATCAACCCGACTGCAAGTACGATGTAAAAATAAATAAGTCACTGTATAATTTTACTGGCAATACTATTGGAAAAATGCAGTTCCCAACCAACTCTACTAAAGTGCAGTGAAAAAGCAGCAACACTACCATTAAATAGCCAAACTGGGTTTTTTTGTTTGGTTTTTGGGTTGGGGCGTGTTAATTTAAGCGAGCAGCCTAGCCTTCAAAAGAGAGACCAGATTAACCAGCAGTATTTGGCACTTTTACAAGCAGGTTACTAAATAATCCTCTTCAGAAAGCTGTTTTGACACAAATGGGTTTTAAACACTTTTGCAAGGCAAAGGTCCTGACTCTCTCAACTTTCTAGCTTTTTAAGCTATTATTCAGAGCACACTTCCCCTCCAGGCTAGCTGAGGTTACCATCTGCAGAATCTAACTTTTAAGTGTTTGATCGGAAAGAAACCACAAGAGTTGCCATACCAAAGCAAGCCCAGAAGCGCATCTAGCCTTGTTTCCAGATGCTAGACAAAGCCGTATTAAATATGGGAAATTAAAAAGTTGTCTTTTTTTGGTATGCTGTCCTAGCTTCCAGCAATCTGATTTAGAGGCATCCAAAACTAGAGACTGCAGCCTAATCGCACCTCTCCTTAGATCTACTTAATCCCTTCTAAAATCCCATGCATTTGTGACCACAACATTCTGCAACGAGATCCATAATTCAGTTTTTCTGTGCAAAAATATTCCTCCATTTCAAACCTATCACTAAATCATTTAACAGGATGGCCTGTAGAACCTGCCTCGTGGCTTTGGTTTATTTGTTATTGTTGTTTTCTGATTTTATTTTAAATTTTGACCTTTTAACCTATCCCAAGGTGACGTGTATCACCTCCCTCGGTCTATCCTCACAGAAGCTACTCCGTATCTCTGATCATCTTTACTTTTCCTTTTTGCTTCATCTGTTTTTGAAGCAATGTAACTGGAATGGCATGTGCTATTTAAAGCATTCGGACACCATGGATTTACATTTTCTTTTCAGCTCCACTACTACTATATTATCTTCCTTTTTGACTGACAGGAAGCACTGAACTGGTATTTTCAGGTAATGAATCTAGAAGCTTCCTCAATTGGCAAGAGCTGTGTTACTCCCTGTATAATTCACATTACTACAGCAATACCCCTGGACATCTCTTTGCGTTTATCAATATTTAATTTCAACTGCCATTTCACTGGCAAAATTACATGTTCAAGATCTTCCAAAACTCATTATTCAGATTAGCCAAAACTGAAGGTGGCAGGTTTTAAATAGGAAACAAACTGGAAAAGGCATCAAGTAGTGAATGAGTGACCAAGTTTCAATATACTGAACAGCAGATATTTCACCTGCATGCTTTGCTGTTGCCTTCAAAACCTTAACTCATCAGTCATGATTTCCTTCCCTGGGGAAGGATCAGCATACTCCATTTATCCACTTCAACTGCCCCTACTCACTTTAACAAGTTTTCTATGTTTGAAAAATTATATTAGTTTTTATGCTTTTAGCACTTCTTTTTTCATTTAGCCTACTATAAGAAAACATTCCTTATAGCTTCTATCTGCTCAGGACAGAAGCTAGATGCAGTGATCTACAATACCTCAGACAAGCTTTACAGTGCATTAAAAATACTGGCATCACAATACCTTCCCTCCCAGTATGAAACTAGATCAGAACACATTAGTTCCGCAAAAATCAGTAGCACAAAGTCTAATTGGAAGCCAGTCACTACTGGTGCACCCCCAGGGTCAATACTGGGTCTGGTCCTGTTTAACATCTTCATTCATAGTCTGGATGATGGGACAGAGCGTACCCTCTGCAAGTTTGCAGATGATACGAAACTGGGAGGAGTGACTGATACACCAGAGGGTCATGCTGCCATCCAGAGGGACCTGGACAGGCTGGAGAAATGGGCCCACAGGAACCTCATGAAGTTCAAAAAAGAGAAGTGCAAAGTCCTGCACCTGGGGAGGAACAACCCCAGGCACCAGGACATGCTGGCAGTCACCCAGCTGGAAAGCAGCTTGGCAGAAAAAGACCTGGCAGACACCAGGCTGAACACAGGCCAACAATGTGCCCTTGCTGCAAAGGTGGCCAATGGTATCCTGAGCCGCATTAGGCAAAGTACTGCCAGTAGGTCAAGGGAGGGGACCTGGAGTACTATGTCCAGTTCCAGGCTCCTCACTACAAGACAGACATGGACATACTGCAGAGAGTCCACCAAAGGGCCAGGAAGACAATGAAGGGACTGGAGCATCTCTCCTATGAGCAAAGGCTGAGAGAGCTGGGACTGTTCAGCCTGGAGAAGAGAAGGCTCAGGGGGATCTTATCAATGTGTGTGTATATATATATATATATATATGTACATATAAATACCTGAAGTGAGGGTGCAAAGAGGATGGAGCCAAGCTCTTCTCAGTGGTGCCCAGTGACCAGACAAGGGACTATGGGCACAAACTGAAACACGGGAGGTTCCCTCCGAACATCAGGAAACACTTTCTTAACTGTGAGGATGACAGAGCACTGGCACAGGTTGTCCAGGGAGGTTATGAGGTCTCCATCTGAGGAGATATTTAAAAACTGTCTGGACAGGGTCCTTGGCAACCAGCTGTGGTGGCCCTGCTTGAGCAGGGGGGTTGGACAAGATGACCTCCAGAGGTCCCTTCGAACCTCAACCATTCTGTGTTGCTGTGATTCTGTAACTTCCTAACTGAGTTACTTTAGAATTCATAGGCAAATACAACCTTGCCCTGGAAATGTATTTATTTGTATTTTACTAGTTTGCACTAAAACATTTTTTACCTGACATTTCACTTTGCAAATGCTCCACAAATTTCTCTGCCTTACAGAAAGGCTCCCTAACCTCCATTGTGACCACCGCTGCAACGATCATATTGGAGTGTTTGCTTATAGATCTTATACTTACTTTGTAGACTTAGTATACTTAAATTTAGTATTTAATAATGTTCTAAACGAAAGAGCACTAATAACTATTTAAAATAGAATAAGAATATTGGTAGTACTACAGCATTTATCAGTGACCATTACAAGGCAGTTTCTGTCAAGATAGATTTAGGATGTTAGCTGATGCGAAACACAAGAGATCACAGACAGAAAACAGCCAGGGCTTTCTAAACACTAAAATAGAAGAGAATGAGCTTTGACTACAAAATACTTGATAAATTGTCTTATATTATATACATAAATCATAGGATAAAATCATCATAAACCAATAAAAGGATCTTGCACTGAGTCAGTGTTCTTCCAGCACTAACTATGGACTCCTGGCAAAATCTCACCTGCTGCAGAACCTTGGAGACTCTCCTTGAGTCTTCTCCAAGTTTAGAGATTGCTGGTTATGATTTTCTGCCCTGATATGTTAGCTATCAGTATTCCTCCAAACTGATATTTAAAGAGCTTGTTCCTTCTCTTTATGTTTACCCTGTCTCCATTTAGCATCCATATTCATCAGCTCAGTATATTTCACATGACCATATGACATGAGCACTTCACATACCACATACGCTGCGCTGCTCTTCAGTCATTCTGTTGTGCGATGAAGATTTTTATTTCCATCACTTACTGGCATGAAAGCTTTACCCCTGGCACTCTCAGCTCACAGCTGACCTTTAAGGGCCCAACACCCTATCTGCACTGACTTTTCATGGTGTTTTTGTTTGGTGTTGTTTCTTATTTTTTTAATGCTTTTTAGCAAGGTATTTTATTTGGCATACCATAACAACTGTTTACATTCAACTGTCCAGTGCTTATACACTTTTTAGTTTTCCCGATGGCTGTATTTCTAGTTTAAGGAATCTTTCACTTCTAGTAATTCCCTTTTCCTCCTTTCCATCTTTTTACTCACTGTTTAAGCAAGTGTCTACTAATTCTGTTAGCTCACATAATTTTCATTTCACATGATTTATTAGTTACCCTTCTGCCCAAACCAGATCCATTTTCTTTCCCGAAATCTCCCCCTCTTCCCCTTGACTTAAACCAAAATTATGACGTGCCCAGTATTGCAAACTTTACCAGAACAAACTTCAAAGTACAGTTTACTCACGTTTCCAAATGACTCTTGAGCTGCTCATACACCAGTACGTTATTACATTGTTTAGCAAAATGCAGCGCACTGTTCTGATGCTTTGACAAAATGTTACAGTCTGCTCCGCTTTCAATCATAAGCCGCACTATATCGGAATTCCCTCTTTTACAAGCCTGTGCAGAAAGTCAGAAGATAGAAGGATGGACAACAATGACAAATCCCCCATTAGAACACAGCATAACATTGGAGTAAGCAGAACTGCAGAAATGAATTAAAATCCAAAATTAGTTACAATTCAGAAAACAAGTTTAGCATTCGCAGAGCAAATACCTAACACAACTCGAAACTCAGGATCACACTCCATAAATATTTTATCTTTACCCAGGCACACTACACACCTGATCCCACAGAAGCAGCAAGTCAGGGTTACCAAATGGACTTAATTAGAAAAAAATAAATAAATACATAAAACAAACCCCAAAAGTTCTGTGAAAACATCTGATCTGCTGGAGTTCAGTAACTGTAAACTTTCTCGCAATTGTTTACCTGAATAAATGGGTTTCTGCAGAAGTGTTCAGAATGACTAAACTAACACTTCCAAGTATCTGTTTCTAGGAATCTCAGTTCAAATGGTACTTCAGATGTGCAGTAAATTAACAGAATTTGCCCAAAATTGTTATTTAGCTATGTTAGACAGTCACTGTTATCAACTACCTAAGTGTCCAAGCCTGTTCAATGTCACTTACAGCAAGAATTTCAGGGCATGTCAACTGAAGACTTGACAAAAGTAAAGTCTAAAGAAAGCTTTACTTTGAAGAATGCAAACACATGCTCTTGGCCGCTTGTTTTCAAACACTTCACTCAGACGAATTAGGGAAAGGCGCAAGAGATAAAATGTCTATCTTCATGAGGCCTTTCGGAAGTTAACTTCTGAAATTTGTCTCAGCTCTGAACTTTCACCTGTGCTTTCAATCCATATTCTTTCATAAATAAACCCACCTGCCCCCCCCAACAAAAAAACCACAAAAATCACACACAACCTCAGAGAAAGGAATTAAGTACCAAGACTTCCCCCCCCCCTTTTAAAAAGTATGATCGAACTCCTAAGGTTAAATAACTGTGACTTGATAAACACATTTATATGTTTATCCACACATGGCTAAACTTTTTCCAGTAAGTTACTGGAAATGAAGACCCTATTCTTTGGGTCACAGCAAAACAAATATCTGGAGTAAGTCACTGCAGGCTGCCAATTAGAAAGTATGTACAGCTGTGCATCAAAAACTAAAAACCTTTAAAAACAATGAAGGTCAAAACTGAGGTTCATGAAGGTAGCCAAATTATGAAGAGATTTTGGACTCAAGTGCTGAGGAAACCACAAGTGTGTTATCATTTTCTTTACAGAAAATGTGAATTCCGCACACTTGTTAAGCCTTGCAGAGCATAGAAGAGAAACAACACTACATTGTCTTGGACTGAAAAGATTTTATAATCTCTTCTGCAAACAAATCACCTTAAACAGCCTACATATAAATACAGCAAGGGGAACTTTGGTGAAATTATCTGATATAAACAAAACAAAAAAAATATTAAGAGGAGGACAAACTGTTTTAAGGGTCTTAGAATTTTCCTACTAAAACAAAATAAAAAAAAAAAAAATATATCCTTTGCAATGGGAGGGAGTAAAGGTGCAGAACAGGCATTGGGAAGGAGACTGCAAACTGGTTATTTTATTTCTGGCCTGCAATGAAACGAAAAAAGTCTATCACAGCAACACTCAAGTGAAAGATTCTCCTTTCTGGAATTTTTCTCTTCCTGCTGACAACCAGATTATCTCAGTTTTAACATTTTTAACACATCTGCATTTCTTTGAGCCAAACAATGGAAGAGGATGCCGAGCCACATTTAGCACTGTATGCTGATGGCATCTGCATTTATTGTTTAGATATAACAGTACATTAAAAAAAAAAAAAAGATTAAAACACTGCCTAGAATTACTAAGAGCAGTATTTTTATTTCAAATACAGTACACGTTCCCTAAATCAACTCTACAAACAGGCTTTCAAGTTTTATTAGTTTGCCAAAAATATTTATTATTAAACCGTGTCAGGACAAACATTGAATTTACCTTCATTAAAGCAGTTTCACCACTGCTCTGCTGCATGTTCACATATGCCCCAGCTTCCAGAAGAATAGCTACTGTTGTTAAAAAATTCTGAAAAAAACCAAAACCACAAGACAAGTAAGTAGAAAATATTCTGGTTTTGTTTCAGAACATAAAGTGACATTTATTTAAAATCCGTCAGTAAAATCCAAAGCCTGAGGCATGACACAATTAACATTGTTCTCTCCCATGGCTAATAAAGAGCAATTCAGACTCAGGCAAGTAGATAGCCATGAGTATTTACAATTCTTACTTTTTCCTAATCTTGCAATAGTGAACACCACAGGAAGAAAACAGTATGTTTGCATTAATCACCAAACTGGAATCAAGCTCCCTTTTGGCCTTGTATCTACTGTACATGGGAAAACACATGAACCAACTTGAACAAAAGAGCGCACCTATGAAACATCCTCTAACTTACTAGTCTAGTCAGTCTTAGTTTGAGAAGAGCTTGCCACCGTTTCCATCTCCCAACTCTCAAATAGTAAACCCTGCTTAATCAGAGATTTGCTCTCGAAGTCTCCCAAGTTTGGATCCTGAGATCATAACAAGCAATTCTAACCCAAGAACTTCAGCCCTCATGACAGACAAATTCAGAAATATCCTTTGCCTCCACTTTCCCTCTAGGTAGCTCTTTGATATTCTCTACTCAGGGTAGAGTTTGTGATCAGAATTTATTTACACTACAGTAACCACAGCTGCTGAAATTATGCAGTTACCGTCACCCTGCTATATCCTGCTAACTACTTTTTAGGCATTGTCCAAGGGGAAGAAGTTGTGTACCACTTTCAAACCTAAGTAAAAGAGCCAAGAACCACAAATATGACAATAACCAAGCCAACCTTTTCAGCTGCCTGTATCAATGCAGTTGTTCCATTTTTCTGTCTACCGTTAACTTTAGCTCCCTTCCTGATTAGGACCCGGAGAAGGTCATCGTGCCCACCAGCAGCAGCAAGCATTACTAGGGTCATTCCACTCGAGTCCTGCAACAAGAATCATTGCCATTTAAAAAAAAAAAAATCAAATCAAATACTTTACAATAAATCAAAGCCGCAAGACAAAAATTGCAAGTGCATCAGCAGGTTTCACAGATTCCCCTCCCTGGCAGAAGAATTCACACATAACATGGCTGCCAGATACCAACAAACTATCACCTCCCACTTGTCTTGTCCACAGGCCTCACACTTTGAGCTCCGTAATCCGCGAAACTCGTAATATTCCAAGGACCAGAACAAGGAGGAGGAAAAACAGAATGAGCCAGGAAGAAAGGCAGCAAGGTATTTGAGGGTGGAGAAAAGACAGCAAGACAGTGGAAAAAGAAATCAGCAGCCACTGGAGGAAAACCACAATGGCTCAAGTCAGCTGCTACCACAATGCTGCTTTTGGATTTTATCAGAGTGTAAGTATGAAGACTTCTGCGAGTGGCCAGTCTCCTCACTCACTCTTGCATTTTCTACCAGACACTACAATTCAAAGAACACATGCTTGCCTCATTAGTTCATTTGGCACCTTTTCTACCATGCTACAGAAGTCTTGACATGATGTATAGTTCTCAAAATGCTATATAGTACAACTACACAAGATCACCAGTGAAAATACTGGTATCAGAGGTTTTAATGCTCAAAAATGGAACTACAGTACTATTTAAGAGGAAAACAGATCCTTGAAAGAAAAACTAGTAAGAACACAGCTGATGAAGAACTGGAAGAAAACTAATTATTCATGGAGTGAAGTGGTCCCAGTCTGTCAAACAGAATATTCAATTTTTTTTTTAACGTATAGAAGTTTTACATAGTTTATCCACTTGATCTGATGGGTATCATCATTCCTTATACCATGTAAAGTTCTAAATTTCATATTCAGTTAAATCCACTGGGCAAATCTGCTGCAAATCCAGCTACTGGGATGCTTCTATCAAACTTTACTTCTAACAAACTTCATTTTTTCTTTGGAAGAAATGGTAACAAATATTGAAGCCTCAAATTCTGCGCTCCCTTTTCTCACCTTGTGCTTTTTTCCCAGGGTGAGACAGAAATCTGCTACTAGCAAGAGGGGAAAACTTTTCAAACAATCCAAATTTGTACTCTTCCCTTCCACCCCCCTCCAATACTTCTATTGCAGAAAAATTACCTCTTGATCCAGATTATATTCCTCGTTGGAAGAAAGTGCCATCTTTACTGTCATATAATCTCCACTTTTAACAGCATCCCTCAGGAGAGCTAGAAAATAAATTCAATGCAGTTATAGGATATTTCACTTTGAAACGTCAGCTAAGAAACATCCCTTCCTCCCAGCAACTACTCACTACTTGATATCGGTTCTGTTGACACATGATTCTCATCTTCTCCATCAAGATGCTTCTGAAAGTCTTCTAGCGTCAGCCATTCTAACTGCATGTCCATACCCAAACTCAAGACTTGTTGCTTGCCATCTATCATGTATTTGATTTTATGGAAGAAAAAAAGTAAAATAAGTAATAAGTAACTTATAAATTTCCAAACCATTCATTGCTTGCCATTGCTTCAATGATCAGCAGCTTAACATACTACTACTTTTCATTCAAACAGACTCTGGAAGTCAGCGTGGAATGGTTCCAAACAATGAAGGCTACGTTACAAACGGACATAAGATGCTTTTACTTGAAACAAACTGTTTATTTGTTGTAATAAATTAGGCTGAAATGATAAGAGATGGTGAACACTCCATCACTGTAATAGCAGAAACACACTGGAAACACACTGAAAAGTTATCAGTGAGTCTCAAAAGAAAACATCATTTCAGCCTCCTGGGGAGACAAGAATTGGAGCACTAAAAGATGCAAGCAGGAATGGAGAAAATATTAACTGCCAGTGCTCAATTTTCCCCTGCATTTGTTTCTACTGCTCACCAGAGTTCTCCATTTGACACACATCCACTACTTCTCGATCACCTTCTGCAGCAATGTAAGTCCATGTGTCTGTTTCATCTCTTATGCTCCTCCTTTCCTTGTACACCTTGCTGTCTTTTGGTTTTAATTCTTCTATGAATTTATATTCTAGCGAAGATTCTTCTCTTTTGCAGTTATTCTCAGAATATTCACTTTTTTCTTCTGAAGCTACATTAAACAAGTCAAATGCACTTTTGATGTCCTTAAAGCCTAGAATATTAAGACAGTTACCAAGAGTGACTACTTGAGCCACTAAAGACTATTACATAACAAAGTTTAAGTGAGTGACCAGAGTCCATTTAGAAAAGGTCTGTTCTCTTTCAGGAAGTTAATCATTGCTGAAGCATAGGAGCATGCTTAACAACATAAGCCAAAAATCGGGGAGAGCTAGTTCACCTCCAGCTACCCTGGCAAGTCTGAGATCTGACTGCTTTCAACACGGTACCATCTTCTTTTTAAGAAATGTAGTTTAGAATTATGCGTAAATTACTACTTTGAAAATACGGTTCAGTATCTGTGATGAACAAGACGAAGGACACATGCTGTATAAGGAAAAATAATTAATCATTGTTTGTTACTTCTTTCTTAAGCATTGCAAGCATCTATGCTACTTTCAGTGAAAGATGTTTCTCTAGAAACAGCTATTTGAAGCATCATAGCTCCTCCTATATCCATCCATAATTATCAACGGTGGAGTTACCTAGTTTTCTTCAGTTCATCCTCATCATAGTAGTGAGGGAATTTATCCTGAATAAAATCATGCAGAATTTTACTGAGATCAAGAGTGGTAACATTAATACTCCATTATACTATTAAGAATAGAAATACAACCTAGACATTTTTCTTCATGTATCAAATCATCCAGTTCTGGTGATATTTTAAGGGTTGTATAATATAACTCGTCATTGTGGCTAAAGCAAGAGGCAAGAAGTTTGTCTGATGGGAACCTCTACTAGTTTTTCTAAACATAGAAAGTGTGTATTCACAGTATCATCAGAACAATTCTGGAAATAGCCAATAGTTGGATGAATTCCTTTAAAAAAAGATTACTGTTACATGCCACAGAAGCACAGTTGACAATATTAAATGAAAAAGGGCAAAATCTTGACTTGTCTACAAAAATGTTAGAGATTTCTATACACTTCCATGCTTCATACATGAAAGTACATACAGCATTCTCATGAGGCATATATTAACAAAGTCATTAAACAGCAGACTTTTGCTTCCTAAAATACAATCAGAAATTCTTGTTTCTGGTATGTCTTACAAAACTATGCAGTATCTGCTCTTGTAGAAATAAGAGAAGAATGTCCTGAAGGGTCTTTCCCTTCTCTCTTTTAAGCAGTTAGCACTTACTTTTTAGGCCCTTTTGTTCTTTTCTGCTCTTTTCTTCTTTTTCAGACTCTCTTTTTTGAGATTTTTCTTTTGTTTCAGTTTTCTTTACTTCTTTCTCCTGATATTGAGAACAAAGATCAAATTAAAGTGGTAGAGAAAAAATGGAAAATAAACTCCTTTCACCACTCCAACAATAAAATATATTTAAAATTAGTACTACTGAAACCTGTACATTAAACAGACTTGTGGACATTCCTAAGAAAAGAATTGAACAGGTGAGTCAGGAGTTAAGTCTGTGAAGGCTTCTTCCATAAGAGAAAAGGTGTTACTTCCAAAATAAAACAACTTCAATTCAGATTTTTACTGCATCCCAGCCATACAAGGTGCTTTATGGCATGAGGTGCAGATATGCCAAAACCAGCACTTTGAAGGAAATTAAAAGTTATGAACTTTTCATTTGTTCCAAATACTGAACCTGAATAGAATGTAATTATTTCAAAGTATTTAACACCTTTGTAGCACTATATTCAAAGCAGTTATGATAGCACTGACTTGAACCTTAATTGAGAAAACTTGACATTTGTACAGAACGTATACAGAAGGTTCCAAGTTTTCCAGTTTACATATACAGAACGTTATGGCAACAATCATTTGTGAAAAACAGACACTTGGAAAAATCCACCCAAGCCCACCATATCCACACAGAAGATTGAGCTTAGCAATATCCAGTATCACAGAAGAAATTTATGGTAGATGCAGATATATAATCAAATTTGCCAAAATAGCATTCAACTGCCTCCACCAAAGGTTGCCTTTCTCCTCCTGTAATCCTCTCTCTCCATTCAGCCAGCAAATTCCAAACTGCAGAGTAGGTGGGACAAGGCTCCTTGGCATGGCTTTGTATCAGCCCCTGACACTAACCTGGTACGTGGAATAGCACTGGCTTTCTGAACTGCCCCAAAGAAGTCCCCACAAGAACTACAGACTGAATTTACATTAAATGCTACCATTTCTTTGACATAGGAAAAACTTCAATTAAAATAGATGAATTTGGTGTATCATAATGTGTTAACAGAGCTGAGACATTTAATCGTTCTTTCTCACACCCTCCCTCCCCCCCACAAAACCTCAGCTTTTGATCACTGACATGATTAACTAGTAGCACAGTGAGCTGTTAATCCTGGCAGATGCCCAGTATTTAGAAGGAGACCTGTAACTTACTAAAGGGATTACCAGGTATTTGCTACACAGAGGGGCTGTCAAAATCAGTAGTCCTGAATTCTATTCCAGATTTCCAGTACTGATCAGATGCACAACATAGGCTGCACATTTATTTTTGGAGGTAAATCGAATGGAAAGAGAGAATGGTTTGGCATGCAAACTGACTCCAAAGAGAGAATACTGTATTTTAAGTTGACATGACAGTGTTCTGTAATCAGAGCTACATAAGGAAAGACAGGTAGCTGAAACATACACAATGATTTTATTTGAAAATAATAATCTGCTTGGGCCAACAATTTAGTGAAGCCAAAAAACCTCCAGAACTCTCCACCAAACCCACCCATATAATGAGTCCACAGCTGCTCTGGAGAATAACTAACCAGTTACAGAAAACATTGTTTAAGCCTCCTAGACTAAAAAAAGCAAAGAGCAGAATGCCTTCCTTGCTTCCTTGGTACCTTGGAGCATGACCTTCCACGGAGCACGACTATGAGAAAGTCATACAACTTACTGAGAGCACTGGCTGAAGAGCCATAAGCAAACCAACTTTCATCTGCTGTTGATTTCTTCATGTTTGGGGTGACAGGATTTTTATACTACTGGTAAATAAAACAGAATTCCAAAGATTTATCTGATTATCATCACTGATGTCTCTCTCTTATGAATGCTATAGCCTCAAACTATGAGAAAATACTTGAGTAATAAAGGGCCATACTGTTTCAGTTAATTAAATAACTTTTTGACACTGGGCTATGCCTCATAGTAATTGCTTAACCTTGTTTACAAGAGCTCTCACCACTAAGCTCCTGCAAAAACACTATTTTGTGTAGCTCTACTCTGAGATTATGCCACGTAATTCTCTACCCCAAAATCAACTTATGTTTAAGGTGGCCTACTCCATACATACAACAATCTTAAGCAGAGGACCACAGCTGAACCTACAGAAGAAACTTGTTGCCACACATTATGGCCTCAGAAGAAGTGGGATATAATCCAGTTAAGTATCAAGGTGTTTTGGCTGCAATCCTGTTACAAATCAGAAAGGGGTTTCTCTGAGCAGCTGAAGTTTTATGAACTGCAAACTGTATTAGAACAGTCTGAAGCAGCTGAAAGAAATTATATTCTCAGAAACATTCCAGAAATACTGGGGTTTTTTCCCATTATTTTCTTTCACCTTTACTATCCTGCTTTTCTTAAAACACTACTGTATTAAATAAGGAAAAATAAATATTCCAGTATTTGCTTAGCTCATTTCTTAGAACAGGTACAGCATTTGTAATTAATATGAAACCATGTCATGAAACTAAGCATTTTCTATAAGCACCCCCGGAATTCTAACAAGACAAGCCAGCTGCACAATTACCTGGGAGACTTGGGTTTAGAAGCGATTTCAGCATTCCAATTCTCAAGTAGGTGCTAACACATGTAAGGTATAAAGGAGTGGCTGGCTTTTGAGAGAGATCAAGTGTGTGTTTTAGCTCAAAAGAGCACTTCATTGTGCAGTGTTGGATGGATAGTTGCTCAAGACTGAATGTCTTACTACACAAGTAGAAAAAAGTCAAACTGAGGCAACTGTTGAAGGTGGGGGGAACAAAGCTAAAAATGATAGCATGCTTTGGAGGAACAGTAAACTTCATTCCAAGTAATTACACATAAACAGGAGAAATTCATACTTTCACAGCTAAAGACACCCTTCTCTCCTAAAGTGTTCCCTCCTTTATAGTGTTCAGAATCCAGAAACGTTTCAGTCTCTCCTATACATTGTGCAGTGGGCCTTTCTTTAGCTTCATCCAGCTCATCAACTTTCCAATTTATTTTTCTCTTTGCCATCATGAACAGTATCCTTTTGAGATATGTGTACCTCAAAGACGTTTGATTTAATCCCCAGCCCCCACCCCAATGCCTTAACATTGCTTACCTCCCCAGTTGAATCAGTAGACTTGTGCCCTCTTTCATCAGCGCTCAATTTCAAACCCTTCTGCACTGGTGAAGGAGCAGGTGACACCTTCTCCAACTCTCCCGGTACCATTTTTACTTTTTCTTGACCTTTTTGCTTTTTGTGCATGCTCTTCTTCTCTAAATAGATATCTTGAATTTCCATTTTTCTACCTTCCTCTTTATGATCTTCAGCTTTCTGAATTTTTTTCTTCTTTCTTTTAACCTTAACATCAATACTATCATCTTCATTACTTGCTGATCCATCAAGATGCCTATCAGCAATGGAATCTTTTTCAGCAATTTCTTGTTCCAATCTCTCTTCTCCACTAATTACCTTTTGCTTCTCGTCTTTATTTTCAGAATTTAAGTCTGAATTTTCATGATCAGTTCCTTGAGAAAATACATCGTCTAGAGTACTTGATTCTGAGTCAAACTGAACATCTCCATGCTTCTCCTTCCGTGACTTTTTATTTTCTTTAGAATCTTCTTTAGATTTTATTTTTAAATCTTTAACTTCTCCCTTCTTTTTCTTGATTTCTTTAGTATCGTCTTTCCTTTGCTTCTTTGGGTCCTTTGAATCCTCCTTGGTTTCTGAAGTCCTTTTTTTTGGTTTTGAATCTGAAACCAAAGTATCGGAGGAATTTTCACATTCTGTTCTGGGTTTTTCTTTGAGTTTTGCAGACTTAGACTTTTTCTTCTTCAGATCATCTGGACTTCTATCCTCTCCATCTTTTGACTTCTTTTTCTTCTTCTTTGGTGAAACATCATCTTTTGTTTCACTTTGCCAGTCACTGTCAGATTCTGCTTCAAATACATCATCATTTAGAGATAGTTTCTAAAAGGTAGGGAAAAAAAAGAAAATATTTCTTTCCCCCTTAAACTGTATCATTTGGTGTAAACTATACAAAAATGGTAGTGGTGGTGCTTGGGAAAAGTATGTTTTTAAACACTTTAATCTTTTATCACTGCAAACATCATTCCTCGTTGCCAAATTGTAAAATTTGTAAATACAATTCTACCTCGCTTACCTAACTTACATTACTAACTGCTTGGATGAGAATCAATACATAAACAAGTAAACCAACCAGACATCCAACAACCAGATTCCAGAACAGAACTAAATCGGAACTGTTTTACATCAAAAACAATTAACCTGATTTTGTCAAATTTACCTATAGGTTTCCTAGAAGTAGAGTACCAGTTTTCAAAAAAAGATTCTTACGCTTCATTTTCAAACTGACTGAGCAGTTAAAAAAAGAAAAGAAAAAGCTATACGCTGCTGTCTTGCAATTAATTCTTCTGTATTCCTATCTTACCAAATTTAATGGTTAACATGCCAAAATTAATCAATCTGCTACACAAAGCAGGCAAGTGAATTGAGCAGCGCCCAGCTTCACGGGCAACACAATATGCATGTGAGTAGGGGGAAGGGGTTGTTTATGTTGTCAAAAACAAACTAAAATGACCATACATCATTTATACAGTCCCATTAAAAACTGAAATACAGTTTAGATGGATTTAGAGTCTATAAGCAAACTTGTTAATTAACAAAAAAATCCCTAACCAGAGAGCAGCAACAATACTCAGTTTCACATGAAACAAAACACTTTTAGACCTAAGAGATTCTTTAATTCTTCTTAATTCCATATCCCAAATGTCTTCCCTTCTCCCTCCCCCCCTTAGCAGACCCTAGATAGGGAATACGTCTTCAGTGTAAGGTACTGGAAGGTGAAACACACCTGTATGTCTTTTTTAACAGGTTTAGGCTTATTGTCCACAATTTTTTTTCTGAATTCAAGCAGCACTTCTTTGCAGTCTTCCAAATGAACCTCTGGTTCCCAGGTATCATCATCAGAGGTATATCCTTTCCACCGTACTTTGTAGAGAATTTTACCCTGTAAGAAAAAAACCCCAACATTTAATACAATACAGCATAGTATTGCATCACCTACTCAATTCTTGGGAATCTCGGTGGATATATCATTTTGTGTATATAGAAATGCATATAATGGGAGTTCAACCCAATGTTGACGTAAGAATTCTCAGAATTATTTCCATCTGCATCACATACTGAACTAAGTAGGTTGTAAAATGTTTCAGTAGTTGGGAGTGGTTTCATCCAAAATATTTGTAATATCTAAAATTTGTTCAGAACCACAGCCACAATGTACAAATCAAATTCCCAGTCATTTTACTGAAATGGATTTTCTGACAGTTACGAAACTATTTTTTTAAAGTTTTAATATTTCTTCTATAAAAATTTCAAGCTTGAGTTGCTTTTCTTTGCTGAAGAAGTTGATATAAACCCTTGAGATTTATAATGCATTAACACCATTCACCTAGTTTTATATTGGAATTTATAACTTATGTTAGATTTGTAATCAATGCCACTTTTGATAAACTGAAATACCAACAATTAGGAAAAAAACCAACCACCAATGACATCAGGTTAAACCTAGACAAAATCTGAGCGTGTGCATCTCAGTGGAGTTAGTTACAAAGATTTTGGTAAAAGATTACATATGAAAGCCCTAGACCAATTGTTTCAACAGCATTTAACTTCACCATAGGATGAAATTGCACCTTTTGGTTTCTATCTTGTTTTTTCACTAAATTAGAAAGTTTTTTACCACTAAAAAAAAGAAAGCTTTCCACCAAATTATCTCTTGACTTTCTCCTAAATAAATTGTCTGAATCCTTATGTTTCTCAAGATGGACTCCTTTTCTTGCTGAGAGGCAAGGCTTATTAGCTTGGACCCAGCATGTTGCTGATAAGAGCCAGACAAGTGGCAACTCAGGGCCTCCTGCACCAAGCTTAACTGAAGAGCAGAGACATGTCCTATGAAATCAATGCGTTCACCTTTATTGATTAAACCTGCAGTCTCTTTAAACACAAGTGTGACAAAAGTTAGCACCAAACTTAAGAAAATCCATTGTCCATATAAAAAAGCTAATAATGAATACGAGGTAACACAGCGATTCCTGAACTTATTTTCTAAAAAAAAAAAACAAACAAAAAAAACCCACAAACCAAACCCCCAAAAAACAAACCCACAATAAAAAAAAAAGTATTAGCAAATGTACTAAGGAAAGCACCTTTAGAGAGGCAAAATAATAGTACCTGTTTGTTTCAAAAATAGATTGATAATGCTCCGAAAGATCCCACACTGCTAACCAAGCCTGGAGAAGGAAAGCTTCAAAAGAACTGCCATTTGACACTTACTATTAAATGTATTTATGTCCATAAATTTACTTTTTTGCCTGAGCACCATTAACCTTTGACCAAGTGTATATATATGCCATTAAACTTTAGCAATCAACTCTACTTACAATCTTCTGTATTTCGCTTCACAGACACATAAATAAATAGCCTATATTCAGATACATTAGTGTAATACTTCTCCTCCTATGATTTAGCTTAACCATACACTCTTGATTTAGGAATTAGTTTTCAAAATCATGTTCACCTGTCTCTCCTTCTTTCTTCTAATGGGGTTACTCGTGAAATAAATGACTAGTAACTTTCTTATTACAGTAACAGAATAACTTAGGTTATAAGGGATCTCCAGAACTAACAAGTAAAATGCCCTGCTCAAAGCAGGACCAACTAGATCAGGCTGCTCAGAAATCTGCCCAGTCAAGTGTATCTATTCAGATTTCCCTGTGTTCCAGTTTGTGTCCGCTGCCTCTCTCATCCCTTCACTGTGTACCTCTAAGAAGGATCTGACTGTGTCCTCTCTACCTCCTCCCATTAAGTAGATATAGGTACCACTATTATCACCCCTGATTCTTCTCTTCTTACGGCAGAGCAAACCCAGCTCTCTCAGCCTCCTGTGCTCCAGCTCCCTAAACTGTTTTCATAACCCTCCACTCCAGTATGTCCATGTCTCTTCCGTCCTGGGGAGCTCAGAACTTGACACAGTACTCCAGATGCATCTCAACAGTGCTGAAAAGAGAGGAAGAAGCATCTCCCTTGATCTGCTGGCTACAGTCTTGGATGATGTTGGCCTTCTCTGCTGCCAAGAACTGCCGACTCACGTTCAACTTACTTCTCTGCGGGGACTCCCAGCTCCTTTCCTGTAAATCTGCTTCCTAGCCAGCTGGCCTCTCACCTGTCTGGTGGTACAGGGTTATGCCATTTCAGATGCAGGACTTCAGTTACTGTTACACCCTTGCAACTCAGGTACAAAATGAGTTAGAAGTCCTTTTTTAATTAATTGAGAAAGCTGGATAAAAGAAGAGTCTAATGCAAATATAAGACTATTTGGCTGTTGAATGACCCTTCATCCAGTACATAGAGAGCGATACAAAAACACAGCTTAAGTGAAGACAGGAGATTGATCATCGTACTAAAGATACATACACAGCCTTACACTCACCTGTCAACATTATTTTACTCAGCATTGTTATTGCTTTCCTCTGCATCACTCACAAATAATAGAACACTTCCAAGCATTTTTATACTGCTGTAGCTTCTGTGAGAACTGGTGATGGGCTAGAACCAACTCCTATGAAAAGGGGTATCACCATGTCATTAAAGAGCAGAGTTAACATTACCCATTTCCACTGGGGAACATCACGATTTGCACTGGAGCCTGTTGTTTTAGTATAATTGTAGTGCAGTATGAAAGGCGTTCTAGATATACTGAGAGGAAACATTTCCAAACTTTTATTGCTTGTTCTCTTAAGTAGGACATGTTAATGCTTCATTTATCAGCAGGTCTAACTCCTCAGCCCCATCCCAGGAGTGCTGCCTCTCACACTACCTACCACTACTACCAGCTCCAGCAACATCAGGACTGTGAATGAAAAGAGCTTCTCTGTGTGGTGCTCTCCAGCTCTCCCGCTTCTGCAACTGTGACACAGGAACACAGCAACTGCCCTTATGCTGTGCTGGACAGTGGCCGACTTGTTGTATCTGCTTGGGCTTTATATCAGACTTGGGAATCTGCAAGCTGGGAACCACTAGTCTAAAGCAGACTACATAAAATATACTCCACCGAATTTAACACACAGCTTTTTCCAGCCATTTCGGAAGTTAGGACTGGGTGCGATTATCTGTCTTGCCCTGTATTTCTGAAGCACAGGAGCATGGCCCCCATTGAAGAGCAACGGAAAGGTGACCTGATGCAACTGCAGCCCATGCTGCAAAGCTACAACCAACACACACTGGATAAGGCACACACATCCAGCAAAGCTAATTGCACTGGCCCAGCCCAAAAACCTCAAGTGCATACAGCTCAGAACCTGCTGCAGAATGGGCTACTTGGAGGAGGAGAATGATGATAGAAAGAGGGGGTGTAACACACCTTTTTACCAACACATGCCAACGACATTTTTAAGAGATGGTACTTGATGTATTCTGGTACTCTTTAGAAGTGTGCGGAATGGTATGACACACACCCCCCCAGTATACAGGGGAAACAAACAAACAAACAAAACAAAACAAAAAAAAAAAAGAGAAAAAAGAAAAAAAGGACTCCTGTTTTCAAGCCTGACTTATTATTTTGACTAATGCTTCACACACGCAAAGCTATACTGTATTACCTCAAAAGCATAACATTCTTAAGCCATCAGGATATTTCAGCCAAGATACAGTCTAATCACAACAGCATCACAAATATCTAAGAAATTCTTGATCTGAAGGTTCTCCAACGTAATGGTTTCAAAACCCTGATGTTTTACATTAAACAGACAAAATTCTATACCATCATGTACCTGACCAAAGCCTAAAATAAAACCCATAAATTAGTTAAAATAAACAATTTTCAGACACAAATTAAAAAAAAAAAAAAGGCTATGTTAATTATTTTTTGTATTTGAGGTTTAGGAAACTTTAGAATAACTTCAACCAGTCTAGGCTGCTTTCAAAGAAAGAAGAGAAGGTATGATATTTCTGTCCAAACAAAGCAAAGATCACTACAGCTAGTTATTTTAATTGGAAGAAGTCTCTCTTATTTTAAGAGGTCTTCATGCATTTTATAAGCCAGTAAACATGTCTCACTAAACATACCTTGAAACCACCCCCAAGTTCTCCATTATATTAAATCCTGCCCATTTCTGCACTCACATCAAAACACTACTGTTCAGCCATAAGAGCAGTTTAACAATGCAGACAAAAAAAAACTTAGTAAAGATACTCCAGATTTAGCCTCTTTAGTCAAAGCTGTAAGACACAAAAACCTTCCTTGCAAAATTATGCACAACGTGTTTTAAAATACAATTATAACGGAACTACTATTTTTTCATGGTTCTCGCCCAAGTATGAAAGAATCGTGCAGGAAAATCTGCCTGAACAGCAGTCCCTGCCTGTGCAGCCTGCGTGCACAGAAAGCGAGGGAAGAGCACGAGACGACCAAGCGCGCTCAGGCCCACCCTGCTGCCAGCGCATGGTTAACAGTCGTTCTCGACTCCCGTGCTGCCGTGCACCTCCTCGGGGAGCAGGGCGAAACCCGACCCCAGGGCAGCCACCAGCCCCAGTCAGGGGGCGGCCAGGCTGCCCGCCAGCCCCGCCACCGCCCGGGTCCCTCCCTGAGGGACCCGCCGCCGCCGCACCGCCCGGGGGGCCCCGCCGCAGCCCCAGGAGAGCGACCGGGGGCGCCGCGCTAACAGGCGGCGACGCCGCGCACTCACCCCCTCGGTCTTCACGTCAAGGATCTTCTCCACCTCGAACACGTCCTCCTCCTCCTCCTCCTCCTCCTCCTCCTCGCTCTCTCCACCGCCGCCGGCCTCCCCGCCGGCTGCCGCCGCCGCGCCCGCCGCCTTGCCAGCCCCGCTGCCGTCTTCCTCCCCATCCTCCGCCGCGGCCGCCGTCTCCTCCTCTTCCTCCGCCCCCTCCAGCCTGGCCGCTGCCGCCTCAGCCCCGCTGCCGGCCGCCGCCGCCATTTTGGGCCGAATTTCAAACGACAACGGTGAAAAGCGGCTGCGACATCCACCGCCGGCCGAGGAGGGAGCGAGGCGGCGGCCGCAGCCAATCGGCGTCCCGCCAGCCCATGACGGGCAGGGGCGGGGCCCCGAGCCCGGAGGCCTTCGTGCCCTCAGCGCGGCGGCCCGCGGCAGCCAATGGGTGGGAGCGGCAGCAGGAGGCCCCGGCAGGGTCCGGAGGGAGCTGGGGGCGGCCCAGCCTCTCGCCGGTGGCCGCGGGCTCCCGCCGGGCCCGCCCTGTGAAGGCGGAGGCTCCGGTCGCCCCGAGGCGAGCTGCCCTCCAGCCCGCCGCCCGTCGCAGAGCTGGGCGGCGGGAGCGGGGAGCCTGGTGCTGTCCCGCTCCGGCCGTTCCTGCCAGGCTCTGGTGTCGCCCGCCGGTGCTGGCCGTTGCGAGTCTCGGCCCTGCGGCTGCCGGGAGCCCCGGTCCTGTCGGCGAGGGGCGAGCGCCGGGTGATTGCTGGAGCTGCCTGTCTGCGCGCTGGCCCGGGGGCCCCTTCCTCGAAAGCGTGACCGAACCCCCGCTCGACTCCCGTGTAAGGTTTCGCTGACTGGTGCAGTAGCTCTCCTCCGGAGAAGGGAGGTGGTTACCGGTGACTGGGGGTACTCAAAGGCGCGTTCAGGCTGTTGACTTTTCTGTCAGAAGATACGGTGCTCGGGTGGGCCTGGCTTGTCCAAATAAAAAGCCAAGAGTGTGCTGAATATCCCGGTACAAAGGTGTTCTTTGCCCTCAGCTGGATGAGGCTTTGGGGAAACACAAAAGACGGATGTACACAAACACCTCAGGACGAGGTCCTGCTGGGGAATGGGGTTTCTCACAAGGAAAAAGAATCCTTTTGAATTTCACAGTATTTTGCATGTTAAAATAATTGCCTATAGGCAAGCACACCTTTTTTGATGTAACATGCAGGAGAAAAAAAGACAATCTTGTAAGAAAAAGCAACTAAACCACATCCTATTTGCTTATTCAACTGCCTTTGCTAGAGCCAGAGTGTTAATATATTGGATCTCAAACAGTTCCTTAAAGAACATGCATCACTCAAATGAAACTCAGGCTTTAGCATGAATGTATACTTTTTGTACAGACCCATATGTGATGTATCGTTGCAACAGTGAAAACACCAAGCTATATGAATAATCAACTGCAGTGAAGGAAAAAAAAAATTGTTTTATTCATATTTTTGCCAGCACTTACTTTCCAAGATGACTCTAGTAATGCAACAATTGACCATCCAAAGACCTAACAGCAGATTTAGAAGCTAGTTTATCATTGTCTACATTAAAGAGTCTTTCTAGTTCTCAAGAAACCCATATCCTAGCTCTTTTCAAATAGAAAGTACAGTACAAATCTTCCCGTTGTATTATTTACTAAAAAGAGCCAGTATCTTACACACATGAAAACAAGGATTCAGAGCACCTTAGAAAACAAGGACCGCAGGATATCCCTCTTAGCAACCTCCTCTACAAGATCAAGTGTATCTACTCCATCCTTGGCAGATGTTTGCTTAAATTCTCATGAAAACATCTAGGAAAGAGATACCACGGTCTTCCTTAGTAACCCCTTACAACACTTCTCTATTACTGCTAGGGAGCATTCTCCGTTTGCTAGGGCAGCGTAACACATTACCTATGGTGGCTGTGGGATCTCCTGCTTCTGAGTATGTCCAACGGTTGGACAAACAAGCGTAGAGTATGTTCTGTGGATCCCGCCTCAGTGCAAGCAATGGTACTAAGTCTCTAACTACATTTCATCAGATCACAAAGTACCAAAGAGTGATTCTGTGCAGCTCCTTAATTTAGAAGAGGTAATGTGTTCATTCAAACACCTGTGAAAAGCCTATTAAATTAAAATAAATGACTTTTAGTCTGGTTTTGTTATTAGGCTTCAGTGTTTAGTCCGGTATAAAATACAACTAATCAGTTAGTTTTTCGTCAGAATAAAATCAGAATAAAGAGTAACAGCAGAAAAAAAGAGAACTCATTCCTCCTAACAAAACTGACCTACGTATTCACAAATTGACCTATGACTGTTAAGCAAAGCAATGCAGGAGAAAAATAACTGTTCTGCTGTTTGCATTTCAAGGCACACTGTAGGAATTACAAAACCATCCAATTGAAAACACTGTTATGTTATGAAGATATTTATTAGTTCTTTGTTTATCACATTCTTGTATCTGTCAAAACATCCCCTGCCATATTTAACTGAATTACTACATTACGCTTTCTTTACCACGCCATTAAAGAAATACGTACGATTTTAGAAGAAATCAAAACAAAGATATTATAAAAGTACTTTTATAATGTACAATGAATCAGAGATTAATGTAAAAAAATGAAATAAAGGTATTTTTAACAGTTACAGGTAAATAAAATACTACATATATGTAAAATCAAGACTTTATAAGACCCTGTATTTCCATACCTTTAAGTCTGTGACTATGAGAATTATTATTCAGTAATAATATAAGATCAAATGTCCTCAATTTAAACATTTTATGTAAAACTGCAAGGAAAGCTAACTCTGCTATTATCTTAAAGAATTATGTGATCAAATCTTTTAAGTAGAAAGAGAACTGACGTTAGATAAACTTGATACCCAATATCTTCTTGGTGGCAGAATCCCAGTCTTTCCCAAGTTCAAGTCGATAGCAAATAGATGGAAATCGCCTCTCAACTCTTCTTACCCACTCTATTGCTTTCTTGATCAACTCAAAAGCCCAATGAACACCACTGTGTGTAGAAATGAAGTTTTATTATAATAAAATCTTGTAAATCCACCAAAGGAGCAAGAAGAAAATAATTTCTTCTAATGATAATTATTTGAAAATTTTCTATAGTATGATGATCCAGCCTATATAAAATATCATCTAGTGCAGAAAACATCGTCATCTGAGCCGTCCTGTCTTTTTAGAATCTTCCACATGGGAAGTATGTAGACTCATTAACATTACTTGCATTTATTTGCACTATTCCGATCACCACAGTGAAGTACTATGCATTTCATAAAGGCAAACTTGACTCCTCCCTTGTACATTCACATATGTTAGAATTGCTTTCATCCAACAGTCAATGCATTTTTATTTGTATTCCTGACAAGAGTAGCCAAAATTATACAACCAATTTTTCCCTCTGTCAAGGAGTTTCAAAAGAGGGAGGAAGATTTCCAGGGCTCTCCTGACTGTTTCTTTATCCTGTTTCTATATGCCCTGTAAAGTATGAACTGTGTAAAGCTTCCCATTTTGGCAGAAGGAATCTGTTGGTGGCTGGGGCAATCCAGATTCACGGGAGGCCTATTCCTTCATGCTTCTTTTAAGACCTTTGTCTTTCCTCTATACCAAAAAAATTGCCAGCTGATAAGTGTTCACTTCACCCCCAAAGAAAGGGAATTTCCAGATGCAGGGACCCTATATTCAAAAGATAATAGAACACTGGGACATACAGAAGTGAGGGGGGTGTGGTTCAGAATGAGCCAGCACCAGCATTCCCCACAGCTAAAGGGAAGGGTGGAAGTTGTGCTGTGAAGAGTCATCTGCTCTAACAATTTCAAAAGTCTTGCCCAGAATATTTTATGCTGTATGCTCGTGAAGAACACCAAGCTATAAATATAATCCTAAAAAAAAGTGCAGGCCAACAGACACAAGTTACATGAAGGAAAAGTCCGATAGAATTTTTTTCCTAATTTCTAAACTAAGTGATACTAAACACTGGAAAAGGTTGCCCTTGAAGTTGACAAATCTCCATCCTTAAAGATATTTAAAACTCAGCTGGGCAAGATCCTGAACAACTTATCCTACATCTGAGTTGGCCCTGCTTTAAGGAAGAGATGACCTCCAGAGGTCATCATTATTCAATGTTTCTAATAAGAAGTATAAAATATCTTTTACTACTTTCTATACTTCTCAATTTTTGTATCATATTTTGTAAAGTATTCCTTCCTCCATCCGTTCTCTTAAAAGAAAACACATGCCACCAATACGATTAATACCTTCCATTCCCTTTTCTACAGCCATATCCTGTAGTATAGTCATTGATTCTCCATATTGAAGTTAACCTTCTGTATGTTGAGGTGGTTTATATTACGACATTAAATTATAAAGATTTTATTTAAAAGCACACCTTGAATTAGATGAATCATCCAGTTTCATCAGTGTTTTGAAAACTATCCCTTTCAATTCCTTTGTGCAGCGGATGAACTGTAGCACAAGAAGAGTAGCAATCAACTGCAGTAGCTTTTCTTTTCCATTTGGGCCTAAGGAAGAAGAAAAGGTAAGCGGTATTACCATTTAAATGATTTCTTGACAACAGAAAAGGTACTTTCTGCAAAGTACTCCATATAACTTTAAAACATCAATTGTCCTAATGCTATTTAATTGTTTCACCATACAATCACTACTATCAAGGGTATTCACATTAGTGATTTGACAAACATACTCCTGGCATTCAAACTTAAACTTGGTAATGCTTTTTTGGGATTTCTGCAGTTTGTGTTTGCTTGGGTTCTAATCTACTTTGATTTTAATACATGCAATAATGGGAAACTTGTAAGATTTTTGTCCTTTGATGAAGCATTGTGCCCTCTAATAATTTAGAAAGAAGGCATTGCCTTTTTTCCCCCCCCCCCAAATTTTCTGGTCTGCTGCCAGCAAAGAGCACCAATTGACAGAATCAAACAGCAAAGTATGTACAGGTGGAGTGTATACTGAATGCTGCAGACAGGGTGTGTGTGGGGAAGAATTATATAAATATTATTCATATTATTTGAAATGTGAAAAGCAGAAGTGATCTCTGCCTCTCTCCTAGGAGAGATTTTTCTTCCCTTTTTTTCTTTAGTAGATATTAATATAGCAGATACAATAATTGAGATAAAAGAACCTCTGTTGCTACTCCAACTATCTCACATCCTCCACACATTTCTCCAGGAGATGTGCTTAGCAATCAGGACACTATATTGTGAGAGAAGTTGAGAAGAAACTGTATTATTAAAATCAGGCACTTTTGAAAACTTTAAATTAAGAGATCCATTTAAATTCTGAGCATATCATATTGAGAGTTCCACTAGACATATAGAGTAATAACACATACAGATAGGAAATATAATACAAAATACTGCTTTTTAATGACAGAAAAGTATTTACCAAGTGACTGAATGCCTTTTCTAATAAGGAAATTGTTAATTAAATGATCAACATCAAATTTCAAGATTTTTCCCAACCGTGGACTGAGATTCCAAGAGCCATCCTGTGGAATAAACAAAGATACAGATAAGCCAAAGATTCAGGACATTGAAAATGTATTTGGCAAGAACAAAATAGACATAGGAGAATTACTTTAAATATTTTTTAAAAAGCTTACACAAACACAAAAACTGAAATCCACATAATCAATTTAGGTGATTCAAATATTAAACTTCAAAAACATTTGATACACCATCAAATGTCTGTAATTGACCTGGAATGTTGTAGTTAGCCTACCTTCTAAAAAAACCCTTAAACAGTAAGAACAAAGTCATTTCGAAATCACTCCCATATAAAGTATGCACAATGACAACACTAGCCTTTTCAAATTTATTTCAAACAAATTCCTTCTGAAAATTATTTTTAAAGGTGCTAAAAAATAAGCATTCCTCCTACTCAAAAGAAAAAATAAAGGATCCCTCTCCTCTGCTGCGAATGCAAAGTCTCTATAAAATTATTAAGTTTACTATATATGTTGCTAAATGCAGTATTAACAAAATCAATCCTATTTTATCTGACTTTCCCTGCCAAAAATTAGACAACTCTCATGATTAAAATTATCTGCCAAATGGTTTGCTACCCTCAGGTCAGACGGAAGACAGGCTTTCAGCAGGATGTTCAAGTACTTATTCTTCAATATTAAATACTTTCGAAACTCTACCTGTCCTTGCAGCTGAATGTCTTAGAAAACTGTAACTGTAGACACAAATTTATAACCATTCATTTAAGGTAATTTAGAAGATAATACACGATTTTAAATAGATGTTTAGATGATAATTATCCAAATTACGTAAAAAGTGAAAATCTATAGAATATTAAGTTTAATTAGTGTAAAAAACTGTAAGAAACTTTTCTTTTTAAAATTCAACAATTGGCAATTCTGCTGAAAAAGAAGAAATCTTCAACTGCACTTTGGGAGTTAATTCCCACAAGAGTCAATCACAAGTCTACTACTCTAATCCCCACTGTATCCATGTGGCATATGGTAATGGTTCAATGTTTAGAAATAATTTGATAAAAATGTCCTGTCAAAAATACAGGAAAAATATGTATCTCCTTAATGCTGAGGTTGGCTATACTTTAGTACTTTCACATACAAACTTCACACATAAAGTTAATTACACACAGAACGAAGCAATGCTTTAAAAAAATAGCAAGAAAGAGTCATGAAGATGCAAATACTAGGTGGACTCTGCTGCACAAAGGAACATGAAGCTGGGGCACCTGGAAGACTTACTGAATCTAGTGTACAGGGTGTACTCCCAGCAAAAGGGAATTCAATATACCACTATGCTGAATGGCCAATCTCTGCCGATAAACGACAGGAGTCTCCACTGAGGGCATCCCACAGCGGCTTCTTCACCTGGATCAGGTAATACTCTTGAAAACCTCCTTCTGTTTATTACTTACAGATATTGACTGTGTGACCCACAATCTGATTGTTGATCACCACCTCACTCCTTAAGTTGGTAAGCTTACCAAACTGGAGATGGGTTATGCAGAACAGGGACTTCTCCCACCACAAGGGATATACCAAAACCAACAAAGCTAAACATTACCTGCTCTGACTCCTACCTGCAGGATTCTTGGACAGTAGAATTTCATTCCGTTTCCCTAGCAATCGGTCTGACTGTCCAGGGGAAGTTCCTGCTGCAACATCTCTCAGTCCAATCCTCTAAAACCCAACTACTTTTTATTTTCTTGCATAATGTGCATTATTTGCATCTATTTCTTCCACTTAGCTTCCCCTATATCTTGTTATACTTGTTCCAGGAAGTCCTCAAGCTGCAAGCTGATGGTGGCTGTGAAAAGGTTCTGATTTTATACTGTTTGTTACATATCCATTGCTGAGCTGCCCGAGAAAGTAATAAAACATAGCATGACTGACATCATCATATACTTGTGAAATCTGTTTATAAACATTTTATAAATGTATTTTACTTTATCTCAGGACAGGACTCAAGTAAAAATATTTTTTCCTTCTACCTATATTTTATTTTTAAGTAATGCACAAATAGACTATGCGTACTGTACCTGATTTTGGAGCGCAAAAATTTCTTTCCAGTTTACAGAAGTCAACTCAATTCTCTGTTGAATCCTTTCTTTCTCTGTTGTTATAAAGCACCTTGATTGTTCCTAGAGAGGATAATGTTCAGTAAGAATCTTACCACCATTACCCATGCAGCTACTACATCATGATACAAAGTAATTGCATTTAAAAGTTTAAAAACCACTCCTCTTTTTAAAAAGAAACGTCTTTTTTTCTGGTTGAAAAAGGTTCAGTCTCTCCCACTTAGGAAAGCATTTGCATAAACATCAGCTACAGCTAGAGAAAGTTCCTGTTTAGAAAAATTACAAGGAATGAAATAATTCCAGAGTTAGTGAGACCTTTTTTTCTCTTTTTAATCAAAACTGTATGTCATCTTGTATTATACAAATTATCATTATACTGTCATTTGTATATTCAAATTGAAAATAAAAATGTATTGTTTAAAATAAAAATTTCTTACCCTGTTCTACCTTACACTGGGCAAATCCAGAGTAAAATTTGACTCTGGAGGTTATCACCACTTGTTGGCTCCAATTTTATACTGTTTCTTAAGCGTGATGGATTGCCCATGAAACAAACAAAAAAATACTATGACTTTGATGTCATCATGCTCTTTATAAAATCAGTTTATAAAGCAAAAAAACCAAAATAATTTACAAACTGTTCATCTCAGGGCAGGGCTGAAGATAACTTTTCCTTCTACTCATATCTTATTTTTAGGTAATGCATGAGTAAAGGATGGGTACTGCACCTGATTTTGAAGCTCAGGAATTTCATTCCTATTTACCGAACAGAATGGAAGTCTTTGCTGAATCCTTTGTGTTGACATAAACCAGCAAGATTGGTCCTGAACAAAGAGAGTCATGTTCATTAAGAATCTTATTCTACCACCATTACCCATATAGCTACTACTTCATGATACAAAGTAATTCCATTTAAAAGTCGCCTATTAGAGTTGTAAGGAACAAGTGGCAGAATTCAGACTATAAGATTTATCACTTTGAAAAAGAATAACTAAAAACTAACCCAACAAAAAGAGTGCTTTCTGCATTTCAGGTTCAGATTTCTTGAATTGGAAAGCAGCCTCATTACTAGTCTTACCATGTTCTTTTTTGGCTGTACATCCATGAACCTTGTAACGTAAATGTTCAAGGCAGCTTTCATTAGCTGAATGCAGCTTGGATTTCAGCATGACGTGTGTAGCATCCTGTATATAAAAGACTACTGATGGAAGACTTACCACAACCTTAAACTCCTCAGTAAATCCCTTTTCAGGAGCTGTAACATCATGCTGATGTAATGCCTTTTTCTTACACCTTGACCCTGTCAATGCTTCTTTTCTATTAGCTTGAAAAACAGGAAATTTCGGAACAACTTGTTTTTCAACATTAGTCTTTCCAGAATTTGTGCAGGTAGGGATAGGCGAACCAAATACTAAACGCTGCATTGGAGCAACACCAGAATAAAAACCATGTTTCAAGCCTCCCACTGGTATTTGGAAAGAATAAGGAGGGCGAGGAGGAGGGGTAGGTTCAGGAACATCCACACAAATGTCTGATTTTGTAAGTGCAGGTGTCTGAAGTGATTTTTGTTGAGTCAGATCAATTTCTTCTCCTGACTGAACTTTAAAACCAAACAATGAGAAAGGTTGAGCAATACACGGCAGAGGAAGGTCACATGGTAAAGGTGACCTTGTTTCAGAAGATCTCTCCTTTGTGATGTCTCTATCAAAACTGAAATTTGATTTGAGACTGCAAGTACTTTCAAGGTTTCTTTTCAAAGAAACATTTACAAAGCCTTGCGCCGTATTTTTTGGTGAGACGTTCTTTTGAATAACAGCAACTTCTTCACGTTGAAATTGGAAGCTTTCAGGTTCACCTTCCTCACTTTGGAAATCAGCTGAATAAACATTGGCTACTGCTGGGGAACATGCCTGTTTAGTAAAATTACAAGGAAACAAAATAATAAATAATAACAAAGTAATAAAATACTTTTTTTAATCAAAACAGTATTTCTTCTTATATTGTGTGCAGTATCATTATACTGTCATTCATATGTTCAAAATGAAAGTAATATGTCAGTTAAATAAAAAATTTCTTACCCTATTCTACCTTACACTGGGCAAATTCAGAGGAAAATTTGGCTGTAGCAAAATATGAGCAGAGAGGTATTTTACATTATTAAGATAAAAATTATTAACATAATGATGATTATGAGCCAAGGAAGTTCCACTGTACAATATTGTTGTACATACACAGAAGATAGATCTACACAAAGTGAAGCATGGATCCTGCTTGTGTTGCGAATCTGGCACATATACCAGCTGAGGTCCAGTAGCTGCTGCATACAAGCTAGTGAGCCCGGGCTATACTGCCACCATACACCAACGTAGATGTTTGGTACTCTTTTGCCTAGAAATTCTTGGGCCAAAGGATCAGGAAAATGGCTTTATATGAGCTGACCTAAGTTACAGAACACGGACCCAGATACTGTTCTAAACAGTTCACAGTCTTAATACATTACAGACTACAGGCTGAGATGATGCTCCTGAGCTGTATTAAATGCACATCATGGTCATGCACAACATAATTTAATAGACAAATAATTATTTTCTTGAGTCCCCTACACAATTTGGAGATGTAAAGCTTTAATCTGTTAAGACTTGATGGACTGACAGAATTATACCTGCTGGCTAACTGATGCAGGCACCTCTTGTGGTTTCCAAAGTCAAGAGAGAGCTACCATAACTAGCAAACATCCAATTTCACTAGTTCAAGTTTCTCTCATTGCTCCCCCCTTCACCCCAGAGATTGTCCCATTGCATGCTAGCTATGTCCCCATCTTCCAGTCATGCTTATCCCCATTCCCAGTAGTCTCTTTGTTTTGGCTGTACCTCTCTGCTAGTGGAGACTTAGTTATGGATCAATACCTTGATTTTCCTTGAAACTTCCCACCCCTGTCCCCCTGTTTCTTAGAGCTGAATTTAAGGTTTCATCTACACTAGCATATTCTTATGAGAGAATGCCCTAACAGGTGTTAGTTTCTTCTGGAAGGGAGAAGCAGTCTGTATTATTATATTGTCTCTCAAAACTTCTGCTACACTCGTGATATTTTTAAGTGTACTTTACTTTTGGGACAGGTTCCTCCAATTTTTTGTGTTTATAGTAAAATTCCACATAGTACTTGTGTGGCATTAATTATATTCAAAATAATTAAAAATTAAACAGATTTCATGAACAATTACTATACGGTTACACATACAATATAGCACCACAACTGGATAATATACCAAAAATGTTAGCAATAAGAACATATATTAAATGTAGTTACCGCAGCTTGAAAGGCAATGTCTTCTGAAAATAAGAAGCCAGATTCCATTGACTTTTGGTCCCAGTCCATGTAAGGTAAAAAATCTACATCTTCTTGAGCTATAATTTCCAGGATGTTTGGAGCATCAGCAGAACAAGTTTTATTAGCATCCTAAATTAAAATGCATCACAGTTACGAACCTGAAAACTCTCTGGCATTATAGAGACAGTACATTTTTCTTTCTAAGTTTGAAATGTGTTGAAAACAGGGAATAAGCAGATAACACAGTACATTAAAAATACTCAGTATATACAAAAAAACCAGTAAATGTAACTTCACATTTTTTACTATATTGAGGGACAATGTATTGTCAGTAATTAGATTCACATGAAATATAAAGGTGGACAGTATGTATTTGTATGTATAACTTGTTCAAATCCACATAATTGAAATAAAATCCGTATCTTGAGCAGTTTTTTGTCAGAATCCTATTGCCACCTTTTAAAGGAAAGCAAACATAAGCATTATTATAGATGTGCTTAAAATACATTGCATTCTGCAAAATCATGTTAAGAAGACAAATTACATAGCATAACACAGTGCAGAGCTGAATGGGCTAGTTTGGGTATTTCTGCATGGCACTGTATTGTGTTGTGCAGGTGCTTTTGCCTTAAGATGTCTGCAATGTTTTGTTCCACTGGGTCAAAAAAGTCATCCTAGACTAGAAATGAGATTAAAGCTATTATATTTACAGACATAATTCAAACATAACATTCTAGAAGTCTGTTTCTTGAGAGCCATCATATCGACAAGGGGAAACTGAATCTTTTGAAGAATTGCAAAAACATATATAAAAATCAGAATGACAGATAATAATCTGTTGACACCCTTCGTAAACAACTAGTTCATGAAATCACACAGGTGTTCCCTTGCTAATCTGCAACATATTTTTTCTTCTGAATATTGCTCAAGTACCAGATGGAATATTCAGCTGCATTACAGAAAGATATTTAAACTGACTCAGTTTAGTTATCTTATTTTGAAAAGCAGTCCTTGTCCTGGGAATTTCTAATAACTTCACAGCATTGCATTTTATAGTTGCTTTTTAAATCAGATGTTTTTTGGAATGCATGTCTGTCTTTTGATCTTTAATTGCAAATGTTGGAGTTATTACTCAGGAAAGCAGTATTTCCAGAAAAATCTAACTCTTATAATGTACATATGCTGCTGGTATTGGGTTTTTCATAATAATGTAGACATCAAGACAAACAGTAAAATCAGGAGAAGGTATCCTTGTTTTATCCATTGAATTCTTCATTCAGGCCTACTTTTTTTAATATACCATATGAAATAGTAAATTGTGATGATAAAGAACTGTTTTGGACACTGCAAAAAGCTGTAAAAGTTCTCTTTTTTGAACTTCACGAGGTTCCTGTGAGCCCATTTCTCAAGCCTATCGAGGTACTTCTGGATGGCAGCATGACCCTCTGGCGTATCAGCCACTCTTCCCAGTTTTGTATCATTAGCAAACTTGCTGAAGGTACAACTCTGTCCCATCATCCAGAACATTAATGAAGATTTTGAAAAGGACACGCCCCACTATTTGCCCCTGGGGTACACAGTCACTGGCCTCCAGCTAGACTTCCTGCCCCTGATTTACCACCCTCTGGGCCTGGTCATTCAGCCAGTTTTCAATCCACCTCACTGTCTGCTGATCCAGCCCATACTTCATCAGCTTCTGTATGAGGATCATATGGGAGACAGTGTCAAAAGCCTTACTGAAGTCCAGGCAGACAATATCCACTGCTCTCCCCTCATCTACCACATCACTTCATTTTCAAAGTTTATCAAGTTGGTCAAGCATGACTTCCCCATGGTTAATCCGTGTTGGCTACTTCTGATGACTTTCTTATCCTTTGTGTGCCTGGAAATGGTTTCCAGGATTAGCTGCTCCACCACCTTCCCAGGGATCAAGGTGAGGCTGACCAGCCTGTAGTTCCCTGGGTCCTCCTTCTTGCCGTTCCTGAACACAGCAGTGACACTTGCTTTCCTCCAGTCCTCGGGCACTTCTCCCAATTGCCATGATCATTCAAAGATTTTTGAGAGTGGCCTTGCAATGATGTCAGCCAGCTCCCTCAGCACTTGTGGGTGCATCCCACTGAACTTACGTATGTCCAGTTTGCTTAAGTATTCTCTGGCCTGATCCTCTTCCACCAAGGGTGCATCTTCCTTGCTCTAAACTTCCCCCCTGGTCTCTGCAGCCTTGAATTTCCAAAGGTAAAAGTAAAGACACTTTTGCTAGTAAAGACTGAGGCAACAAAGGCATTCAGTACCTCAGCCTTTTCCATGTCCTGTGTCACCAGTTCCCCTGCCCCATTCAGCAGCAGGCCTACATTTTCCCTAGTCTTCCTTTTGCCACTTACATGCTTACAGAAGCCCTTTGTGTTGTCTTCGACATCCCTTCCAGATCCCACTCCATGTAGACTTTGGCTCTCCTAATGATGTCCCTGCATGCTCAGATAGTGTCTTTATATTCCTTCCAGGTTACCTGTCCCTGCTTCCACTGTCAGTATACTTCCTTTTTATGTTTGAGTTTTTCCAGGAGTTCCTTGTTCATCCATGTTCCCGCCAGGTCTTCTGGCATTTTTGCCTGACTTCCTGTTCATTGGGATAGACTGCTCTAGAGCTTGGAGGAAGTGATCCTTGAATCTGAAATAGTGACTATAGGTACCCCTATAATCAGTGCTGAGAAAAAGACCTCTTAAGAAAATTAATCTGAACTGTTTTAGGTATTTAACTTTAGGATGAGATGAATCAAGCTCTAAAAATATCTATTTATTTCCATTGACCATGAAAGGAAGGCAAACATGACTGATTTATTGCTAAATGTACACACACGTACTTGGACAGATAAATTCCCATTCTCGGTGCCCCATCTAATACTTAGTCCAACTGATATCATCTTGCTTATCATGATACAGCTTTCCATTTGAAAACTCTTCTTACTGACCCTTGAATTTCAAGGTTGTCATTTATATGTATTTCTTTCCATTTGCTGCAAAGCTTTTGTTTCTCCTACCACTGTTCTAATACTGAAAACAAATGAAAAAGTTCCATAGTTTACTGCAATATTAAAGAGCGATTTTTCAAGTTTTGCTTTCCTTGTGACTTCCACTTGACACAGACTCCCCTAGAATGACTTTTGCCAATACCAAATCCATTACTTAGCAATCCATAGCTAAAGTGACCAGTTTGCTATAGTTTGGCATCCTTACTTTTTATGAGAAAGGGTTCTGTGGCTTATGCACCAAGGATTGAAGAGTACTCTTCTCTGGCCTTGTCCTTTGACCCACAGCACTATCAGGAATTACAAACCCTTGTAGCAAATCATAACAGGAACCCACAGATTGACAAACTTTGATTGTAAAGGAAGGACAAGCAATATAAGAGATAGAAAAGGAAAATAACTTGCTATATTGCAGAAGATACCAAAATAACATCAAAAATAATAGTTTTAGCTCTATTGTGAAAGAATAATCATTGTTCAGCAAAGGGAAGACTAGTTTTGATATGTACAAGGTTACAGAATTTAGAGTCTTTTGACAGAGAAGCTAGTGGGAACAGGATATTATATAGAAAACATACCCTTTTCTCAACTGCAACGAAGCTTGTAAACTGGCTTATAACTGAGTTCTCCAAGCTGAGGTGAATAATCATGTTTTTCAAGATTTGTTTCTTCATCTAGATTGTTAAGTATTAACAAATGGAACAGGTAGAAAAAATAGGATCAGCTAAAAGAAACGTTGATGTCAAAACTGAACACATACCTATAAACACACTTATGCACTCTAAACAGGGACATGTGAAAGGAAGAGCTCATGTGAATATACTGGCCTGCCTAACTGTCTACTCCCTTCTAACTTTCTCTACTCCCTCACTCAACTTTGGGCAGGGATATGCATTTCCTCTAGTTAGACTTCTTTTGGTTCTATCCTTCTTCTAGTGTAAGAAGCTTATTTTATAAGAATTAGTCTGAAGTCTCAAATAAGCCAAGATGGCAATATGTAAGTTTTTAACTAGCTAAAAACCATTTTTTTAACAGATCATCACATCATTAAGTCTGTCTATCTGTAAAACACAGGTCATTATCTTCCACCGTATCCTATACAAAAGCTATGGACTTACGCTGGACTAATATGTATTGATCTTCATGAAACTAAAATGTTGTATGTCACAAGAAAAGAAGAATCACCAATGGCCTACAATGACAGGGTATAGATTAGGAAAAATACGCACACATTATGCCAATAGAGGACACTCTTGTAGTGGTGAAGAATAAAAGACTGTCCCAAAATTCTTCAAAATCTTATCTGGGAGGATATTACTATATGGTGACTTTAACCTTAAAATGATATTAGAATTGCAACCTTCTAGTTATGTTTAACAAAGCAAGAAAATCTTCTCTATTCCACTGAAATGTTTGCTATTTAGCATTTTAAATGTATACTTTTTGTTTCAGATTATCAAACCTCATGTTCTGTTTCATTCTCATGAAGAATCCCATCTTCATAGTCATTAATGAAAGCTCTTGCTGCGAGTTTGTGCAGCACCTAGAAAGAAAACTAAACTGATGATAAAAGTAGTAACTTTTTTTTTTTTTTTAATTCTTCCTTTCATTTATGAGGTACAGCTTCAGGCAATTAGTTTCCATATTTACACAGAATCCCATTCTCTAAGGAAGGGTCAAGCTAATTTTCCATTTGAAAAGCAATCACAACCTGCACCTAAGGTGTATTTTTATTTCACTTAATTTCAGCAAACTAAAAAATACCCAGGTCTTTACTTGTTGTGTACGTTCTCTCTAGAGTCAAGGGTGAGGAAATAAAAGCAGGCATGCAAACAAGCAGAAGAACTCCACCAGGCAATTAATCCCAACTTGAAACGGCTAACTAAAACAGGTAGGAAGAATGCGCCTTCTGGACGTACACATTTTTCTCCAGTGACTGTAAATGGAGCATGGACCACTACCTCAGATTTAGCCAACAATATTTATATAGGTGAAGTTAGGTAAATTAATCCTGTCCATAAAAATACAGAATTTGGGGAAAAAGTAAAGTGAGTCTAGAGTGTTCAACTTCAAAAAATCATTAGGTCTACCATAATCAAGTAATTTTTTGACCTGAGGGGCTGTACGCAGAAAAGGGAAATACTGAACTGTACTAACCAGAAATTACTTTTCTGAACTAAACCAGTCTTTCATAGAAAAGAAAAACAATTTTGGTCTCTTCAATATGTTAAAGCTAACAAAGAGAGGGAGCTTTGTGGGGGCAATGTGGTAAAGTCCAGCTGTATTCCAGTTCCAATTGCCAAAACATTCCTGCTGGCTCATTTTTGGAAGAATATGATAGATGCCAAAGAGCCAGTTCTGAAGAAAACCTCTTAAGCAAATAGTTACCTTTTGAGCTAAGGTAAATTGGCAAAAGAAACAGATAGGAATTCTCAGAGTTCATCTAAAGCATCAAGAATTAATATTTTTTTCTAATTTTGACCCTGTTTTTTCTCATTTTGCCATTTCAGTTTACACCTTTCAAAACTTTTTTTTTTAACTGCACCTGGAATTTGTAGTACAGGCATTTTTCTAAAAGGAAAAATTCATTATGGCAAGCAAATATATTGCTTCTGCTTGCTGATTTTATTTGCCTGTAGAAGGTCACATCCCTGAAAACCAACTGTGCTTATGGAAACCATCCTGTGATAGTAGCTTTCAAAGTAGATTACACTAAATAGGGAACAAAATAATTTCTATTTGAAAACAAATCAGCTTCCCTTAGTGGGGAAGGGGTGACAGTCATATCAGAATTATTACTGAAAGTTGACTATTCTTTTGATTTTTTGAGTGTAGACATCTATTAGATTTAGTAAATGGTTCTTTTTAGCTTGTTTTCCTTTTCAAAATGGGTTCTGTGCTTTCCTCTGCATAAAGACTCCTTACTTCATTGTTACTGAAGCAGAGGAAAGGCTAGTAACACTTTACTGTCTCTTTTTTTCCATACATTTCTAGAGATGACAGACTAGCAATGAGATGTTCCACATAGCAACAATTTACAACATGAAAGAGAATGCTGCAGCAGCTTCCTCACAGAGGTCGCCTGAAGAACAGCCAACCCAAAAATAAAGCTAGAGCCCAAACAGGCTGCCAAAATAAGAAGCAGCACTTCCTATTCTGAGAAGCTTAAGTTTTGTGTTAGAAAGCACAGAGAAAGGTGGCACTTCTATGTAAAACAGTTTCTCTTTAAAAGTCTGAAAACTGAAGGTCTGTGTTAAAACATCAGAAGCAAAAATAAAAGTGCAAGAGCTGCTGAAAACAGGGATTTCAATTCCTTCAAAAGAGCATGAAGCAGCATGTAGTTGTTTAAAGCAGCTTGTCTCACTATGGCGTGTACGAATAATGTTGGCCAAACTCACTGTTCCTGTCGTCTTCTGTAGTTCAGTAGTTGACACCACAGTCTGTAGTTCTTGGTCATTTATTACAGCTCTTAAGGTGGCCTAGAAGGAAAAAAAAAATACTGTTTCCTTCTCTCTCATGCTATGTTACCAGCACACATGCATGCTGTTCTGTCTCCCAAATATAACTCGAATCTGTAAGTCTTTGCATGTCTAGGTTTATATATATTTCCCCATACAACAAGGGGACAGTCACAAGTAAAGAAATCCTGTATTTATCAAAGCACGATGATAGGAACATTAAATTAGGTAATTTTATCCTCTCTACTTCTTAGAGGGAAGACTAATAATGACAATTAAATAGTAACTTAATTATATTTAGCAATGAAAAAGAAGCTAAGTGCATGCTGCATAGAGCATATATAATACAATCTAGTATTTCCTTTGTGATTGTTTCACATATGAATTTCTACCCAGTAGTGCATGTCCATTCCAGTCTTTACCTGAGTACAGTGAAGGATGAATCCATAGACAAGAAGTCTCTCATTGTTAAATAAAGACTGTATTTGAGCGGGAGCCTGCATTGGCTCTGGTGCACCTGTATTAAACTGTTGCCATTTAATAGAAACTGAACTGCATCCTGGAGAAAATATTCTAGATACCTGGCTCTGTATCTGTGTAAAGAAGCAAAACAAATTATCTCTGTTTGTTAGTAGGCTTTCAAAAGAAAACATAATCTCTCAATAGAAAATAACGCATTTCCCTTGTGAATGGATCTATTTTTTCTTTTTTTTTAAACAACTAAAACAAGTCACGTACTATTACTGGTAAAAATTAGTCTAATGTTTGGAGGTAATAAGGAGAATCACTCAGCCATTATTGTACTGGCTTCTGGAATAATGAGACTTCTTTTAAGTAAAAGTTGAAATTTGAGAGTAAAGTTTCTAACCATCAGGGTTGCCAAACAGGCTAGGGAATATGGACTGCTACACTTCGCACCATCTCCTACCTGTGAACTCTGAGATATGCGAACAGTTCTGCACATCTCCATGGCGTGCTCTGGATAGTTCTGCATATACCACTCAAATGACAGCCAGAATAGCAAGAGGAGAAATCTATGCTTTCACTCATTCCCCCAGGCAAAAATGTGCTAGATACTAGCCTTGCTGCAGCACCTTCTCTACTGTCACTGTTCCAGGAGGAACCAGATTCAAGGCATAGGATAGTGCTGTAGACACATAACTATAGAGGGAAACTGAAAAGCACTGCAAATGGGGTCCTAGATTGCCTGAAACTTCTAGATGTACCAACAGTCTAAAGTTACACAATACAATTGCTACAGGCCTCATCACTATAGCAAGGACAATGTAGATGGACTGTGACCTATGACAGAAGTAAAGTCATGTTTTTCCATTCAGGGACAATTATTTATATAGCTTGACATTTTTTAAACTTTTTCCAAGTTGGTGTTACTGCACTTACCAAGAAAAGTACAGGAGCTCTCTCAAAAAGAATAGAAAAAATAAAATAAGTCATGGCTTTCTTGTTTTCTTTTACACATTCAGTGACCAGTCTGAATGAGAAGGTAGGGCAATTACAGTGACAAATTCCCTCCCTTATCAAAGAACTGAGGGTTCTCTACAGCTCTCATATCCCTTCCTATACAGTACATGTGTTCCTGCTGAAAATAAGGCACCTTTGCAATACTCAAACTAAATACTTCTCTTTCTCACTTAGTATCAATTTATATTTAAAATAAAGAAGGCTTAATAGACAAGCATCTCTCCTTCCACCTTCTATCAAATGTTTCTTGAACTATCTTATTGTAATAGCAAAGCCATGTGATCCCATGAAAAGTAGTAATTCCCATTTTGAGATACTGAAGATATGCAGTATCAGATATTGATATATCAGACAATGATCACATACTGAATATAGTCAAGATTTATAAATGTACCTTTGCCTTCCAGTTATACTTTGATTTCGGGTCAAAGTATTCAAATGCTCCAGCACCATATTGGGACAAAGATCTCAGCATGTGTCGATTTGCTGTGGAACTAACAAAAAAAATTCTTTATGTAATTATTGAATTAAGTTGTTCATCTGATACTCTTTTTAAATATTTTGTTTTTAATTAGAATTGCAAGCTTTTTTAATCTGAATTTTTAAAATTCTATCCCTTTTTCAGGGGACAGACCAACTGAAAGCAACTGAGCCAATGAATGTGCTGCTGTATTAAGATTTTGTAACAACACTCGAGGAAATTACATGGTACATGAGTTTTTACATGTCACAGTGCAGAGCTGTGCAGAGAAATTAACTTAGGTTCAAACACCAGTAAGACTGCATCAAAATGATCCTGATCTTGAACTAATTAACCTCAACCTCAGCAGAGCTATTTAGCATGGACACAGCTATCTTACAGCTAAGTCCAGTGCCTAGGGACACTAGGGAGTGTTACTATCTGAACAACATGGATATAACCAATATGGTAACACTTACTAGCCTGATAGAACAGCAGGCTCTGCTCACCAACAGTCTGACTACTGTGAAGCTATTTCATAGGTATGCATACAAACGAGAGCTTTCTAGAGGATTAAAGGAGAACACTTAAGCAGATGAGAATTCTTCTGGGCAAGAAACAGCACGGTGTATCTCAAATCTCTGTCGGACAGAAAGTAGACTTACTCCTCAACAGGACCATACCACTGTCTTAGTGACCTTGTGAATCCTCACCAAAACCCCTCAAAGCAAAATTAAATAGTACAATTGTATCTATGCTAAGAACACATAACATCTTGGGTTTAAAGTTTACTGCTCTTTTAAAAGTCTTTTTATAGATTTTGCTGCCTTGTACAACTCTGTAAAGTACATATCTTGCACTATTTAATTTTTTTTTTCCATTTACCCACAGAGAATTATCACAGATAAAACAGATGTAGTATTCTCTATTAATTCAGCCTTCTAGAAAACACTCTGTCTACACAACAGTATGAACCAGAGTGAACTACTCTTTTACACCTCTTCACCATTATTACTTTACCAATGTAACACGTTAAATACAGATCCCACCTACTGAAAGCAGATTGTTGCACATTAGCACATTAATGTTAGTGATCTAGAGGAACCATTAAAAGCCATGCCCTCTCAGACTACCAGCACTGAGGTAATCCATTGCCAGGCCTAGTTCCATCATATCAATAACCAATAATCAATTAATGCAAGTATGCTGAACATGAACATAACAGGAATGTAAATATCATAGAATCATAGAATAGTTTGGGTTGGAAGGGACCTCTAAAGGTCATCTAGTCCAATCCCCCTGCCATGGGCAGGGACATCTTCAACTACATCAGGTTGCTCAGAGCCCCATCCAACCTGACCTTGAATGTTTCCAGGGATGGGGCATCCACCACCTCTCTGGGCAACCTGTGCCAGTGTTTCACCACCCTCAGCGTAAAAAATTTCTGCCTTGTATCTAGTCTGAATCTACCCCCCTTTAGTTTAAAGCCATTCCCCCTTGTCCTGTCTGAAAATGGTGTCAGTGTACTGCTAATGGACACATACCATCTGTTCTGTATTGTGTGTTGATGCAAATTCTATTACAGTCATAACAAATGATTACTTTGGAAGAGCACTGGGATGTCTGGTACGTGGCCTGAAGGGTGTGCTTACACAGTGCTGGGAGAGGGCCCACAGCCATGAGATCTGGGGAATGTTGCAGCAGCTATGGGGAAGGTGTCATTAAAAAAAACAGTCCTACCTAGAAGAACATGACCCTCACCACTGGTCTTTATTTTGATGTATCCTTGCCAACCCTCCCAGGATATGGTAAGAACCTAACACCTCCCTGACCCTTTCCCATTTATGCCTTGCAACCTGAAATATATAACTGTAACCCAGTTTTTTTTTTTGTAAAAAGTTGTTTCAGTCATGTACATATCTTTCTAGTTTGTTGTTACTGAAAACAAACTACATTGCAATGAATTTCAGTATTCCTCTGATCGTTGAGAAGTCTAGTGCTTATTTTGTCTTTAAGTAATTACCTTACAAAACAAATGAAAATTAAATAATAAAATTATACAACTACTAACATTGCATTCAGATTGCACTATTAAAATGAGACTATACCAAAACATGAAATGCAAAATTTCAAAACGTTAACTCTTGTATTTTTCAATTATATTCTTAAATAGTGTAGTTGTTATAATGAAGAAAGATATGAATAGGTAAGACTACCTGGACATGGAATTAATGTCATTGTAGGCATCTTACCTTTGAAATTTCTCACAGATTTTCCATTCCGTTATTAAAGGTAGGCAAACATTTCTGCATTTAACCTAAACATACATATATATTTAAGGCAGTACACTCAGGCATCTGACAGTTCTCAGCTTACTAACCTCTCACTTCAAATAAATTATCAGTGATTCTAAACAAATGCAATTGCTAGCTAACTTTGTACTTACCCAACACCACATGTAAATAACCTCGTATGTTGGACATTATCTTTCACAATCTGGAAGGTCACACTCTCATTCTGAATGTGTCCATCCGATATAAGAAGAATGTTACGGTGTCCTTGAGAAGGAAATAGCAGACTTAAGTAACGTAAGATCTTCCATAAATCAGTGTTTCCCAATGTTGCGGTAGCAGACTGAAAAGTAAAGTATTACAATTTTAGTTTAATTTATTTTTTCCTAAAATAACATATAATGTATAATTTAATCTTTATTTCATTATATATGACTCCTGGTTTCCAAATATAAATAATTAATTCTTAAGTTTTATTTGTTCCTTCTCTTCCATAATTACTATGAAAGATAGAGCTTAAGGTCCATCTAGTCCTGTATCTTTTCTGGCTTAGGCAAAAGGCACAGGCAAAATAGGTAAGAAAAATGGTAAATTCTACTCCTACATTGTTTTCAGAGCTTTCAGTAATCAGTGGTTTGAGGACTTCTAGAACTGGAGTTTTCATCCAGACTATTGCATCTAAAAGCTATTTACAGCTCTTACTTTTAATTTGCCTAACCTACTTTCTGCACTGAATTACAATTTAGCCTCAACATCAAGCACAACAAGAAGTTCTGCTATTTATTATGCCTGAAAAGGACTGTTTGGTTTTTATTTTAAATCTGCCAATTGATCACTTTGCTGGATGTCCTGTGATCCTTAAGTGGTGAGAAACAGCAAGTAACCATCCCTATTCCCCTTTTCCTCTGTTTATCCTGAAAAAGAGATTACTGTGTAAGGATTCAACAGAGGCTAAAAAAAAAAAATCAGGACGAGTCCTCTCCTTGTACATGGTCTTCCATGTATCTGGCCATCTTTGTTTTCTGTGTCCCTAGCTCTTCAATTTGAGATGGAGCGACCAGAAGTGCATATAGTATTCAAGATGCCACAGCAATACAGATTTATACAGCTACCTAAGTGTTTACCTTTCTGACTGCTGCTGAACATTGGGCTACCATTTAAAAAGGACTATTCACAATGGCTCCAGTATCTCTTTTCTGGGTTAAACCCCAACATTGTACAGATATAGTTAGTGTTGTTTTTCCCTTTGTGTTACTCTGCATTGATCACATTTGCATCTTACTATCCCATTTTCAAGATATCCATTATATTAGTATCTTACGCATTATGCTACCATCAAGGAGCTTTAGTTACAGATGAGGAGCCTGCTTCCGGCACTGACAAGATATGGTACTAACCAAAACCTGTTGTCCTAAGTAGTCTACATCCGATCTTTTGGTGCCAAAAGCATTTTCCTTTTCACTGAAAGTCCTTTGGCCGAAGTGCTGCCTTCACTTACAAATTATAGATTTCCAGAAGGAAGTCAATCATTTCCTCTCTTTCTGCTGTGAGCAGGCAATGAGAGGTATGAAACTCCAAAAGATAAATTTAGGGGGAAACACTGAAAAATGTTCTAACATTGATAGCTACTCAGCTTCAAAATAACAACTTAAGTAATTGCTTAAAACCAAACTGGAATGAATATTCAGATGTGGCTGTGATTGGTACTAGGGAAAACAGACTTCAGATAGACTAAATTACTTAGAAGCTGGCCTAAAGAAAAAGAAAAAAAGACAAAAAGTTGCATAACAGGGTTTTGCAATGATAAGCATCCCATACAAAGAAGCTTTCTTTAGAATACAACCAAACTGATTTACTTACTGTAATAAACTCCTTCAGTGATGCCAAATCATTTATGATGTTCATTGAAGAAGAAAATTCTGTGAAATCTGTTAATAAAGATTGATATGAAGAGCATTAAAATATTAAGTGTGTAGCAACAATATGGAAACAGAAGTTTAAGTTTTATGACTGGAATACCAGAGTAGAAGTATTCCATACTGCTACATGTTCCTGGTTGCAGTTCAGTGTATTATGCTGGTTTGATAATAATGATGTACATAAAATTAAGCCTTGACAAGAAGGTAAAAGGTGGCTCTTAGGTAAAAAGGAAATAGAGAAACTCACTTGTGCCAAATTTGACTACATTCACTCTTTGTCTGAAACAAAATAGTTCCAAAACATGTAAAGCAATCTGCTTTGCTTGGTGTAGAGCTGAACCTGCCATAGAATTCGAGCAATCTAATAAAATAAGAATTTCACTGGACAGCTGCTCTTCTTCAAATGCTGTTTCAAACTCTGGTTGGAATACAAGCATGCAAGCCTATAGAGGGAGAAACAAAATCATCAGCACAGTGGACAAATACTATTTCATTAGGAGTGTACCCAAGCATCTTCATTTTTCTTATTATGGATGAGAGCAAAATATAGCCACATTTCAAAGCTTTAACAAATATATGTCATTTACTCTTAATGCCTGAAAAGTGCAACTTCCCTGTCCTTTACCTATATCCCAGGTCTCACATGAAAAACTGGAAAAGGAATTTTGTGGTTTCATGTTCCTATCTGATTCACTCTTCTACAAACAGCACTGGATTCTTTTCTATAAGTTAAAAAAAAAAAGAAAAAATCACAGATACCATCTTTTACAATCATCACTGCCACCATCAGTTTGTGAGAAGTACTAGAATTAAAAAAAAAAAAGTAAACCAGAAGTGCATACTGTCCTTGCTATGAACAGAGATGCTATAAAAAACAAAGGCTTTCAAAAGTGGAACAATGAAATGCTTGAAGGAGTGAAAGTGTTTCCAATAGGGAAGGAAAGGTTTGCAGTTTGGAAACACAAATAGGAATCTCTTTCTTTCTCTTTTCCTTGGGGGAGTATCAGTATTATTGCAGTAATGACTGCAAAGAAATTCCTAAACTAATACATTTAAACTAAGCAACTCTGATTAAAAGGAAGAAAAATAAAAGACATCATTGCTAGAAAGAAAACAATCTTATCTGTCATTTTACTTATTTTAATCAATTTCAACATTGGATTGACAGATTTGTAACACCAAGACTTTACATTTCACTTCTGCAGCATTTTACCTTATTTAAGAAAAAAAAAATAAAAAGAGCTGAAAATAACTAAAAGTGCCAGGGAATTCACAAAAAATGTGGGAGAATGAATCAGCTTCTAATAACCTGGAATCACATATTTTAAGTTTTAAATGTATTTCTCAGGTAAGGAGTTACTCTGGGTTAAGATAAAAGGGGTTGAACTGATCCTTCCTTTCCTACCTAATCTTTTATTAATGTTTTCCAGTGGTGATAATGAGCTCTTCTGTGACATAGCCACAGCTGGATTCTGTTTCTGGGTGATCCAGAGTGCTAGAAGTGCTAGTTATGTCTTTTTCACTTATTAGTGAAAAAGAAAAGATTCAAATGCCTTTGAGAATAATCACTGCAGCAATAATAACTACAACAGAATGCAAAATCATCTAGGAAGGCCAGATGCTTTAAAATAAAACACTGACAGATTCTATAAATATTTGTGTGTAAGCTGTAAATAGAGCCCTACAAATTTAATGGTTTAAAATTTTACTTATCTTTAATTAGTATAGCAATTGCATGACTCTGAAGCTACTTAGTTCCAGCCTCAGCCATGACTTACTTGTTCACTTCCACTGCTGCAAATGCAACACCTGTATCAAACACTGTAGTCACATTTCTATGAAATACAAACAGCAGCACAACAGTTAAAAAAAAGTGTTTTAACAGAAACGATTGGACACTGTGTTGAAACATTTACCCTCTTACAAGGCAAAGGATAAAACAAAAGCAACAAGATTCTATGCAACTGAAAAGAAAACTAATTTCTGGAGAACACTCAGCTTAATAAAACAGATCAAATTGACCACTGTCCATGATGTGAAATTTTTCTTCATCTTTTACCCATCAAAACTAAACTGTTCCTGTTTATTATGTTTTAGCACATTCAGTATTACCTCATGAACAGTACAAGTTATACAGTACCTCACTCATTTTGTTGGGATGCTTCTCTACCCACATTCGAGGTAGGTAGACCTGAGAAATCCAGATATCTAGAACAAAGCCACTAACGTCCAAGGAGCTGTTCTCCACAGTCTTAATTACAGCCTTGCAGTCCGTTTTCTAGAAGAGGAGAAAAATAGGCATTTAAATATTTATTTAATAACAATACAGTGAATATTATTTACATTCTGAGAACAGGGAATGACAACAGCAGATTTAATGGGGCAGTCCCAAAGCTTTTTGCCAAAAAGGTTATAGAAACTTTACAAGGCACAGTTTCTATTTATGTATTACATTTTTAAAAATATCATTCACTTTCCTGAATGTATTTTTAAATAAGAAGACAACCAAAACAGAAAGGCTTCAAGCACAACAGAAAGTTTCATCCGAGAGAAACAGAGGACCAAGCTGTTTGCAGAATGAACAGTGCACAAAGCCAGACAGATACGGCACAAGTGCCTTCTAGGATAAAAGTTCCATTTGAAATACACAGCAGAACCGCCAAGGCAGAGACATAGTTACAGTGAAATTAATTTACCTTTATTTTAAGTTTATGTGTCCAACTATGTATGCGTTCAATACTAGATGGCATCTCAATAGACATATCCACGGAAAATCCACTAAATAAGAGAAAAGAAAAAAAAACCTGAATGGCACTCCAGGGAAGATGATATTTAATCTGCATACCATGACATCTCCATGAGAAGGAGCTATGTTTCCTGTCCTTTTTAACTCTTTGGATAAAAGTGGAGAATACTGAATTAGTTTCTGTCCCTAGGATACCCAAAGAATAACCATGCTGATTCACTATGGGTATTCATAGTTTAAAAGGTTAGAAGGAATCAAGAGGCCATTTGACACGATCTCCTCTACAACACATTACATAACAATTTAGCCAATTATCTCTTCATTTAACCTAATTTTTTATTTTCTAAAGCAAAGCTTCATAACAGACAGCCAAATTGGATTTCAGAGAAGGCAAGTTCATCATTTTCCCTGGCTAACTGTTCCAAACCTCACTGCTAAAACTGCATGTCTTTTTTTTCTTATTCAGCTTCAATTTCCAGTCTTTGCTTCTTAGTTTATTTCTGTAATGACATTAAAAAGCAATCTGATAGGTGCAATCATACAATACAAGATACATAAAAGACACAAGATACCATACAACGTCATGGAATCACCTCCCAGTTTGCAAACAGAGGTCAATGTGTGTGGCCTTGAGGCTGGGTTTTTTGTTGTTGTTGTTGGGGTTTTTATGTTTTGGTTTGTTATTTTTTTTAAGGTCTTCAGATTGGCATTTTGCCAATTTCAGTCAGTCTTGCCTAACAAAGTAAAATAATTTTCTCTCTTCACTACTTCTTGGTTTGTATATTTTTGGACTGTACTAGCCATTTTTGCCACAGTATCATAAAGGCTGTTCATTCCAGGTTGTTGACTCACTGGGTGAGTAATAAACCCCGGGTTATTGGTAGTTGTTGTATTCCAGGATATAATCTCCCAAGATGTAGATATGTAGGGCTATCATTTCATCTACGCCTTGCATTTGTCAGTCTGAAAGCATTTTTGTTACATGGGCCCATTTTAATAAATATTTTTGACTATTCTGAGTCCTAACCTCAATTATTATTAATGTACCATGAATCTGTGTATCCTTTGCATACCATATGACCAATTATTTTTTATTTACAGCCACCTCTCCATTATCCTTAAGACGCTTGTGGATAAAACATGCAATACATATGCACAGCCCCAAAGTATCTGCAGAAAGAACCAGCCTGCAGCCAGAAAAACATATTATGTTATTAATATAATACTAATCATTTTGCAGCTAACTTGGATGTCTTTGTGCTGCTCCCTCTAGAACCTGAAGCTGGAAAGAGTGAGATAGAGATACCTGATCTCCATCCTTACACAGTAACTATTCTTAAGTGTTTCCCAATTTTTATTGATATTTTCTAGTTGAATTTTCCCTTAACATTAATAATTAAATTGTATTATCATTTTAAATACCTTTTCTACAACTGGATGTGTAGTGTATGAACTTGTTAATTTATTCCTGATACATGGCAGAAATAGCATCAAATCTTTAGCCGATCAGTACAATATTTCTACTAGTCAGTAGTAATTGTACTGAATAAAAGCAAGTTAATAACAGGAAAAACTATTTCAAGATTAAATATAACTTTAGAAAATTATAACAGATGTGGTTTTGTGCCTGCTTTGCAGACAGAACAGAGAATAAACTAGGACATGCTCACAAAAAGCACTTTTCATGGTTTTTAATATGGAAATATGAATAGCATTAAGTTTTGACATATTTACTGCTACTACTACCTGTATTGGTTGTTATTCTGGTTGAGAACAGTTGTATGCAGAAATGTTACTGGGAATAAAATTATAGTATGCAGTTTCCAAGAAGTCTTACTTTACCAGCAACATCACAGTTTCAGGTAATTGTAAATTTTTATTTAAAATGCAAATGCAAAGAAAGGCTAAAATATTAACTGCAGTGATATTGAAAAAAATGAAGATCATGGTCTCATTAAGTTTTGTGGCTTGGGAATTTATATATAATCCTTAATAACAGAAATGTTTCTGAAACAAAAGGAAGTATTTAGTGAAGAAAAAGAGTGTAATAATTAAAAGCTATTCCCCTATGATATTACCTATCTAAGGACAACAACAGATCAGAGTGAAAGGTGAAATTAAACTAGTTTCTTGATAATGCAACTTACCATCAAACATTCCATGTAAATAGAAAAACGTTATATTCAAATGTTTAAACTTAATCAAGTTATTAATAAAATAAAGCAGATAACAATATTAATGAAAGCAACTTACTTTTTCTGTGGGTTTACTTGTTTAACACAAACCTTTTTTATTGTATCCTACAAAGAAAAAAAAATTTTTTACCTGCACCAGTTATGAAATATTTGTATCATAGAATCATAGAAATGTTTAGGTTGGAAAGACCCTTAAGATCATCAAGTCCAACTGTTAACGTAACGCTGCCAAGTCCACCACTAAACCATGTCCCTAAACGCCTCATCTACTCGTCTTTTAAATACCTCCAGGGATGGGGACTCAACCACTTCCCTGGGCAGCCTGTTCCAATGCTTGACAACCCTATCGGTGAAGAAATTTTTCCTAATATCCAATCTAAACCTCCCCTGGCGCAACTTGAGGCCATTTCCTCTCGTCCTATCGCTAGTTACTTGGGAGAAGAGACGGACACCCACTTCGCTACAACCTCCTTTCAGGTAGTTGTAGAGAGCGATGAGGTCTCCCCTGAGCCTCCTCTTCTCCAGGCTAAACAACCCCAGTTCCGTCAGCCGCTCCTCATAAGACTTGTTCTCCAGACCCTTCACCAGCTTTGTTGCCCTTCTCTGGACATGCTCTAGTACCTCAATGTCTTTCGTGCAGTGAGGGGCCCAAAACTGAACACAGTATTTGAGGTGCAGCCTCACCAGTGCCGAGTACAGGGGCACAATCACTTCCCTACTCCTGCTGGCCACACTATTTCTGATACAAGCCAGGATGCCATTGGCCTTCTTGGCTGCCTGGGCACACTGCCGGCTCATATTCAGCCGGCCGTGCACCAACACCTCCAGGTCCTTTTCCGCCAGGCAGCTTTCCAGCCACTCTTCCCCAAGCCTGTAGCGCTGCATGGGGTTGTTGTGACCCAAGTGCAGGACCTGGCACTTGGCCTTGTTGAACCTCATACAGTTGGCCTCGGCCCATTGATCCAGCCTGTCCAGGTCCCTCTGCAGAGCCTTCCTACCCTCGAGCAGATCAACACTCCCGCCCAACTTGGTGCCATCTGCAAACTTCCTGAGGGTGCACTCGATCCCCTCATCCAGATCATTGATAAAGATATTAAACAGAACTGGCCCCAGTACTGAGGCCTGGGGAACACCACTTGTGACCAGCCACCAACTGGATTTAACTCCATTCACCACAACACTCTGGGCCTGGCCGTCCAGCCAGATTTTTACTCAGCAAAGAGTACGCCTGTCCAAGCCATGAGCAGCCAGTTTCTCCAGGAGAATGCTGTGGGAAACGGTGTCAAAGGCTTTTCTAAAGTCCAGGTAAACAACATCCACAGCCTTTCCTCATCCACCAGGTGGGTCACCTGGTCATAGGAGGAGATCAGGTTGATCAAGCAGGACCTGCCTTTCGTAGATCCATGCTGACTGGGCCTGATCACCTGGTTGTTCTGTATGTGCTGCGTGATGGCACCCAAGATGATCTGCTCCATAACCTGCCCCAGCACCAAGGTCAGACTGAAAGGCCTGTAGTTCCCCAGACCCTCCTTCCGGCCCTTGTAGGTGGGCGTCACATTTGTTAACCTCCAGTCAACTGGGACCTCCCCGGTTAGCCAGGACTGCTGATAAATGGTGGAAAGTGGCTTGGTGAGCACTTCCACCAGATCCCTCAGTACCCTTGGGTAGACCCCATCCAGCCCAATAGATTTGTGTGTGTCTGAGAGGTGTAGCAGGTCGCTAACCATTTCCCCTTGGATTATGGGGGCTTCATTCTGCTCCCCGTCCCTGTCTTCCAGCTCAGGGGGCTGGGTACCCCGAGAACAACTGGTCTTGCTATTAAAGACTGAAGTAAAGAAGGCATTAAGTACCTCAGCCTTTTCCTCATCCTTTGTCACTATGTTTCCCTCCACATCCAATAATGGATGGAGATTCTCCTCAGCCCTCCTTTTGTTAATGTATTTATTATTACTTTTATTGTCTTTTACGGCAGTAGCCAGATTAAGTTCTAGCTGGGCTTTGGCCCTTCTAATTTTCTCCCTGCATAACCTCATGACATCCTTGGAGTCCTCCTGAGTTGCCTGCCCCTTCTTCCAAAGGTCATAAACTCTCCTTTTTTCCTGAGTTCCAGCCAAAGCTCTCTGTTCGGCCAGGCCACTCTTCTTCCCTGCCGGCTCATCTTTCAGCACATGGGGACAGCCTGCTCCTGTGCCTTTAAGATTTCCTTCTTGAAGAATGTCAAGCCTTCCTGGACTCCTTTGCCCTTCAGGACTGCCTCCCAAGGGACTCTGTCAACCAGGCTCCTAAACAGGCCAAAGTCTGCCCTCTGGAAGTCCAAGGTGGCACTTCTGCTGACCCCCCCTCCTTACTTCTCCACGAATCAAAAACTATCATTTTGTGATTGCTATGCCCAAGACGGCCTCCAACCATCACATCACCCACAAGTCCTTCTCTGTTCGTAAACAACAGGTCTAGCAGGGCACCTTCCCTAGTTGGCTCACTCACCAACTGTGTCAGGAAGTTGTCTTCCACACACTCCAGGAACCTCCTAGACTGTTTTCTCTCCGCTGTATTGTATTTCCAGCAGACATCTGGTAAGTTGAAGTCCCCCATGAGAACAAGGGCTAGCGATCGTGAGACTTCTCCCAGCTGCTTATAGAATAGTTTGTTTACCTCTTCAGTATTTCATCTGCCTCTTCAGTGTATGTAATTCCTGCCACTTTTATCACCCTGGAGCATCTTTCTCTTATTATATCACTAAGTTGGGATTGCATGGAAGCCTCTTTACTTCATTTAATCATATAGCTTTGTAATCTGAGCATCATAGTAGCTAAAATTCAGATGAACGTGTGCATGTTTCTCTCCCAATGACACAGTGATCTTCAGAACTCAGTATAATACAGCTATGGAGTAGAAGACATGATTGTTGAACGGTCAGACATACAATAGCGCTATATGGTATAGAGTATCTCACAGGGACTAGGACCACAAGGACCATCTCTGGTTCTTTGCCAGCATTTAAACACAGAGCTGACCTCCCCTCCCACTTGGAGAATTCAGGAGCCATCAAGGGCATCCAAAGAAACAAATGGGCAACCTTGTCCCTGAAGCATAGAAGGGTAATAGCAGTGTTCAGCAGATGCTCAGCTGCTGTTTCATGATGGAGATAATACAATGTGTTTGCAAGCCAAAGGAGGAACAGCAGCACAGAAACAGCAGATAACTAAAAATATGAGATCTAATATACCAATTCAAGTCAACTTTCTACGTCCTGCAGGAGCAAATACATCCTCAGAGATAGTTAGAGGCTTTCTACCAATCACAGCATTCCTAAGTTTGTGTTCACATTGCTTTATGACAAGAATGGTTACAAACAATTATCTTCTAACAAAAGAGAAGAAATGAAAACAATCATAAACTTAATGAAGCCTCTTGTATAACTACAATCCCCTAGGCACAGAACTTTTGCTTCAAAACAAGAGATGCTGTTTTAAGATTGTATTTTAACAAACCTGCGTATTTTCATTTAAGGCTTTATCCTGTTGCCATGGTGACACAGAAGCAGGCATATGAAAGGTGATGCAACCATGCTGAAAACTCAGTTCAGTGATATAGGTGATTTTGATCGCAACTGTAGAATTTGGAGGTAAGTTTCCAACACTTATTACAAAAATATCCTAAAAAACCCCAAAAACACAAAAACCACAAACTAGCTTTAGTGACATCATTAAAGCCTATGTTTTCCAAAACAATAATTTAACTGGTGTTTAGGCACACTGAAACCAAATGCTAACACAGAAACTACTATTTGGTTTTGATAAAGTGTAAGGAAAAATGGGACTATGATATGAAATGTCAAACTTTCAGTAATTCCTTAATTTCTGGCAAAAACTGATCAATAGTAACTGAATAAATCAATCTTTTACAAAAAAAAAAAAAAGAAAACCACCTGAAAGACAAATAGCTGTTTTATTGAAGCCATAGCACATATTTAAAGAAACAATAGTTGTTTTTAAAAATTATCAAATGTCTGGTCAAAATAAAAAGGAGTAAAAAGGAGTTTCCTAACAAAGACACGATTCAGCAAAGAATCTGTAATTGGACAACTGCAAAATTTTCAAGTAGGTACTAAACCACGATATTCAACATACCGGTGCATCCTGGTCCATTAGATAAGCTCCATCACCCTGACTGACAGCTTTCCGATATTCCCTATGTGCTTGTTTCTTTTCTTTAACCTATGAAAGACTGTTCCAAAATAAGTCATTTCATCTCTATAGACAGAAAACTTAACCAATATTCTCTTAAATAACATGACTACCTTGAAATCCAGTCAAGTGGTAACAACAAAGGACATGAAAGAAACCAAAATTAGTGTTGCACATCTTCATTACTAATTAAGTGCTTTCAGATCTTGAGATTGAAGGAGCTACATCAAAGGCAAAGTACAATAACATTTTACCTCTCCAATGACATGTTTTCCATTGATAAAAGCTTCAAATCCACAAACAGCAGCTTTATCATCCAAAGGAAAGACATATTTTGCTTCAATTGGTTTACTGTTTTGATTGGTGTAGGTCTGAAACATTACTACCTGAAATGAATATTTTTTGCATAACTGTAATGTTAAAATGTGATTAAAACATCAATACTTTAAGTGTAACTGCATAACTGCTTTGCACCACAAAACGTCAATAGGCATGCCACAACTGGAACTTCTATTTCTACCTTAGAAATGAAGGTATAACATTCCTTACAATGGAATGTTACAATAACAGATAGGTATCTCCAGAAACATGCAAGGAGCTGTAGAACATTTAATCTCTAAATCATTAATCACATCTCTTCCAGAACATGACTAAACCATGACCTTCTAAAGGTTATCTGATATACTGTCAGAGCTGGAGCTGTCAAGCTACTGCCTACAAAAGAAGTCACCACTGCCACATGTCTATAATAGTTTAAAGTCCAGTAAGGACTAAAGAAGAAGGAAGAATAAACCTCCACAAAAAATCGGTCTATTTTTACGATATACTAAAAGGGACATTTGGAAAAGCCTGTTACTTCTCTATGTGTAGTATCCATCTTCTAATGACAGAATTTCTGTCTCTGAGGTGGCAGACTGCATCTGACTTTCTTGTCACATTTGCTCTTCTGTTTACTTCCTGTGTGTCAAAACTCTAGCAATTCCTTATTCCCCTTTGCTGCCATTCTTACTGTCCCTTGCCATCTGATCATTTCTGGTTTATGCTCTGTACCTCAGCCTTATAGGCTGTTTTCTGCTTTGATGGACTGGGTCATAGAACAGATGCCACTGGATGCAATTCATTCCATAGGAAACCAGACAAAAACGAAACCAAAACAAAATGAAAAACAAACAAAAAACCTCCCCATCAATCCCTCATGAGAAGAACAGTTGTTCAAAGGAATCAGACTGATCAGACAACAGTTGTGAGTGTCACAACAGTTTAAGCACAGGCTCATTTGCAGACAATTCTTTCAAATCCTTTTCTCTCCTGTTTTCCCCTGCTTTCTTTTTTAAGGCTTTAGCAACAACATATAAAAACCATTATTTACTTTTATGAAGCTACACTGGAAACCCCTGAATATAGATTCTTGTGGAGAGACACACGTGACAGAACTCAGTAAAACCATAGCTTTAGCATGATCAACTGCTTCAGGCAGGATGCAGTTGAAGGGGGAGGAGATTGTGGACTTATGCCCCAGGATTGGAAAAGACCTGTGACTTGACAGAATGTGTTCTTAGGGCATATGTACTAAAAAACAAGGTGGGCCCTTATTTGCCTGCTTAGCTAACTTTTATTAGCTAATTTTCAGGTTAGAATAGCAAGATCTTTTTTGCATTGATTGATATTTTACTTGTGACAGCTAATTTAGGTTGTCTAACCAAAGTCAAGTTATTTATATAACCAAGTCATTTCCATAAACCTTTAATCATCCTAGGTATTTCTCACTGGTTTGTAATTCAGCTGGCAAACAGATGGCCAAAAAAGTCTTTTAAAGGGAACAGCATGCGTACACTACTGCAGAAAGTTTCTCTACAATGGTGACTTAATTACACATAGGCAGAAAACAGACTTAAAAATAAAGCCAAGCCTTTCACTGTCCAAAGAGCTTTTGGCATTTGTTTGACTATACATCTCTAAGAACAAAAACTGTTTCCGCTCAGTTTCAGGACTTTCCTTCATTTAGAGATTGAATTGCCCTTTTTTTTTTTTTTCAATTAACTAAACACTAAACAGCATTTTGACTAAAACACTATTTAACAAATAGATTAATTTTTCAGGGCTGAGTTACAGAAAAGGACAATAAATAGCATACTCTACCTGTGCTACAAAGTCTATTATCCTTGCCTTGATATAAACACCTTCCAGAGGGACAAGATTTCCCAATCTGTCCTGAAGACCAGTTTTTACAGGATTCGAAAGATTTGCATTTGGTAATGCATAGCCTAAACAAAGAGTTTACGAAAGATTAAAAAGATATTTTTTGAAATATACATTTGGGAAAGATGATTGCATCTAATCCTATATCAACGGCCCATGTTTGTTTATGCAATTCACAACACAAAAGTAACACTCAGTTTCTGTTATGAATACTTGTGTTGCTGAGCTGTATTGCCGTCTGTCTAAGGGATCATGAGTTCATGATAGTTCTTTAAGGTCTTACAAGGTCTTTGTTTAGAACCTTGCATTTGAATTATTTAAAGACCATCTGATGATTTATGCAAAAGTGCTTCCTGTGCTTCTCTTGAAACACACTGTGACAGGAAGAGTTGCAACTGCTGTTGGTAATTATGCCTATAGGAAATCCGTTAAACAGATGCTACACAGATGCCACATGGTAATCACTAGTTCGGTAACATCTGCAAATAAACTACAAATTATTTTTTATTATGTTATCTTCATACAAATACTCTAAAATGGGTTCTGAGAAGTATTTAGGAAACTCTGGAAGCAAGTCAATATATAAACAGAAAACACTTCTTACTCTCATGCTGTAAATGACATTGCGACTTTGGCTCACTGTTATCTTGCTCCAGTTCCATGCCAATCACAGGCTGAAATGTTTTTATTTGATCTTCAGCAAGGCAAAACTTAACAACATATCTAATTTTAACCTGACAGGTTTTATACACAACAAATTCATCATCCTGGTAGAAACAAAGAAAGGTATTTTACAATAAAAACAAAGTTGTAGATAATATCTAAAACAATGCAAATTGATTAAGAGGTGAACCTAAATGACACATCATTTTTGAAAAATAGTAAGAATCTGACAGCTTTTATTTTCACTCCCCTAATCTCTCTGTATCACTACCACTTGCATCTCTTATCTTCTTACTTTGTATTCTCCACACTCCTTATACTTCCTCTTCCCCATAAAGCACAATCATTCCTCAAAATAACTAAGAACAAAAAAAGTAAAAAACTGGTGGATATCTAGAGAGCAACTGTAGCTATCATCCCTGCCTTAGAGTACCAACCTATAAGGACGGATTTTTATTAGCTGGATTAATTTACAAAACAATGAACCTTCCATAGTAATGATTTCTTATTCCATACAAAGTAGAATATTCTTTCCAAATAACAATTTAAGTATCACAGACCAGATATTTATATGATGATTTAGTTATGATATAATATAATATTTACATCTTTCTTTTAAGTATTGTTGTCTTGCAAGAATTCTTTACAAATAGCAATTTAGAGGCTTAGAAGTTTTATACGCACTTTACAGGCTACAAGACAGACAAAAGTGATTTTACGCATTACTGTCTAGTGATTTAGTGTCTGAACTGAAACGCACGTTACATTCATTCTGTTATCTATCAGTGGTATAGAAACCCCAAAATTTGGTGCCTTTTCAAGTGCCCCATACTGTAGGATCAGTACCTCAAAATCTGAAGAGATGTCTGCTGTTTTACGGACTCCATGCACACTGTCATAACCTGATGGTGCATTACTTAACGAATAATCTCGTTCATACAAATCTAAGCAGGATCCCAGCGCCACGTCACAAACTGCCAGGAGTCGGGTTCCATCCATTTCACTGGGTGAAGAATACTTAATACTTGCACTATATGTAAAGAAAGATCATACACATTTTATTAAAATTTTTGTTAATGTAAACATCACAGGAGTTTAAGGATACACAAGTACTTCTGAACAGATGGATAGGAATAAACTTTATAATTAAATTACCTTAAAAGTGTTAAACTTACCTACTTAATTTGAAAAGTAAAAAGAATACACAAAGAACAAAGATATTGTTATTCAGACCTAACAGAATCACTGAAGTAAATGCCACTGCCCAGATTCCCAACATCAGTTCTTTCCAGGCCGTGATCTTCAACAACCACTTTTGGCATTAGGAGTCCTCTAGAGAAAAAGAAGGTCACACAATGAATAAAGCACAAAATACTTTTGCATATAGCATGTGGGCTCATACACATGGTGCAATTACGAGCCATGGAGGATTAAAACAAAATACACTTTACAGAAACCATCCATAGACACGCAAGGAAAATAAAGTCTATTCATAAAAAAAAAAATCCCAAAGTCATATTAATCACCAAGACACTGATTACATAAGCAATAAAGACTTAGCTTTTCTTCACTTAGCAGAAAAACAATGCATTTTCCAGATTAATTGCCAAACATTCAAAATAATTTTTTGGTTATTAGATGAGTAGTTCTACATTTCTAGCAACAGTGCTGTATTCAATTTCAAAAATCTGTATGAAATTTTTGTAGCTAAGAAAAAGAAAGTATGAGTTTTAAAGGTAGAATGCTGGTGAATGGATGCTTGGAAACTTTTCCAATGTTTGATTTGCAAACCTATTAAGTGTGGAGATACCATCCTTACACTGTTTATGAGACATTTGATTTACTAACGATTGATGCCCACAGAAAACATTTTGTATATAAAGAATGTACGATATTTAAATAAGTTCAACAGTTTTGTAACTTACAATTAAAATCTGCAGTATGAGGAAAACAGAATGCTAATATGACTTTTGAGGTACTTTCATTCTGATGGTGTTATGTATCAGATATGTTTTTTTAAAATATCCTTAAATTTTCAGTGGTTGGTATTCACTGCATACATGCTATGATGAGGATTTAAATATGTCAGGATACTAGAGGTTATATTATTTTAGCATTATTACCATGCCTGAGTGAATCCATGGTATTCAGTCATAGAACTAGATATTCTGTTATTCCAGGAAATTATGATAATCTAAAAATATGTCAAATAAAGTAGTTGTGGGGAAATAATGTATAGAAGTGGAAGGAGGACATTGTCAATGCAATTCTTTCCTAAAACAGAACAAATTTTCCACACAGCCATTACTCTCCTACTCTCTCCATTTTGTCATCTTTCATCTGGATTTAAACCACACTCCTCACCATCATATCCAAGTAACTGTATCTTAAGTCTAATCTACCTGGAAAATAATTAAATTTATCATTACAAAAGATTGATTTTCCTTCCAGAGATCTGTAGAAGTATATGTATGTTCATATAAATGTTAACAGTAAAAATCAGGTTAAATATAATGCAAAAGAGCTTCATAAAAAAAAAAAGTCAAAATATATTTAAGAATGTAGTTAAGCCCAATTCAGTGCCACAAAAAAGGGAATGTAAATTTTTACCTGGAAAGAATTCCCATGAAGTTGCGCACAGACGATGCATGGAATAAGGATCGAATGTTTCCAAGACTGCTCAGAAATTCTGCTGTTTCAGTTATTCTGCCAACCCTATACACTTGTAAAATTCTCACTGGACAGTCACTGCAAGAAATTTGAAATGATCTTTGAGATCTCATGACTTAGAAAGTGCATTTAAGATCAATACGCTGCTAAAAGATAACATCTTATTCTAAATCTCAAAGTAACGTTCAACTTTTTTTTTTTTTGTTAGCAATTTGGGTGGCAATTATTAAAGAAAAAAATAGCATAAGAGAACAATCGCCAGAGACATAAAAAACTTAATGACTAAGTTCAAGACCTATTTAGACTTTTAGGGAGAAATTGAAAATGTGTTTTCATGCTTAAAGTCATATGAAATTATCTTATTTGACGTTTTGGGATCTAAATTCAAAGATGTGACATACAAAACCCCATCTAACTCTGTGCAGCTCAGAGTCTGTAAGTATATAAATTATTGCCAGCAAATTTATCTTGTGCTAAAAATTATTTTACTGAGAATACTCAGAGACCTCACTGTCTTGGCTGAACTACAAATATCTTAGCATCACAGTTCAGGCTATCTGGAGGTAGTAATTCCCAATTAAGAAGGACTTCCCAATTAAGAAATACACTTGAGAGGAGGAAAACTTGGGTTGCAATCCCACCTCCAGCAAGATTTATGCATTTTACCTACAGTAGCTACAGGACAGAGCTGTCACCAAGATTCTTGTCCTGTCCTTGTAATTACACAAAAGATTCAGATTCTCTCAATATTTATTGACAATATTATAATTTTCAGTTTTTTTTTAATTTACTTCCATTTTGTTCTAGTATAGGTTATGGTAAATATGCCAGCTCTGCAATCCCATTAGCATAATCAACGCTGCACAGTAACAGAACCTGGTAATTCAGTCCTCTTTAGAGGATTTTGTGCACTATGCCTTGAATTTTACTGGAATCATTGCGTAACTATTAAACACTCACTTGTAATTGTTTTTTAACATTTGTTGTTCAACACTGAGAAATTCATAACTCGTTGAGTCAACAGCTTCAATCTTACACCTCAGAGCCCGGTATTTGGCCAAAGATGATGGGTTTGGGTATGACATATTTGTTTCACGTATATTAAGCATGTCTCTGATTAGCTAGAAAATACAGACAGAAATTTATGAATACTTGTTACATTTTAATTAAGGAAACATGCAAACCAGACATATAAAGTTACAGTGTAGTAACAATGAAATGGAATACTCAAAAGAACATTTCCACTTGTTAGATACAGTTTGGAACAAGAGCAAACAGCTGTAGAATCCTGTGAAAACAATTCAGAAGAACAAGGTATATGAAAAACAGTGTTAAAGTGCTTCTGTACAACTCCAAACCAAGCTTTGGATGGAGCCTGCTCGTAACAGCTCCACAAACCAGTATTTGTGCTTGGTTACCATTTTGATTTTGCTTATGAAGCAATTCTTACTTGTTAGAATCTGTCATTTTGTCCCCGAGGCCACTATCCAGCTAGGGTAGTAGCACAAGGTACCTATGTAATTTTCTCAGATCAGGAGAAAGAAGGACATCTAACTTTGAAAAGATTGTAATGCTACACTTCACTAAGCCATGGGAAACCTTTGAGACATAGTAATTTTTTTGATATCAGAAATGTGAAAAGGTTTTAATTATCAAAAGATTTCCAAGGTTAAAGGCACTATTAACATTTGTTCTTTTAGAACAGTAAGGAGCCTCGTTCCCTTTACCTCTCCCCCTTTATATTTTGTAAGTTACAGAAGACTGACTTCTGGTTATCCTTTGCCAAAACAAAGAGGCATCTCTGGCAGAATCTATGGAATTTACATTATAATCGCAATAAAAGGAGGAAATCTGAGTTTGCTCTATAGTTAGAAGAGTGAAGTAGCTGTCAGAGCTCTGACTGCCTCTTGCCTCTCCAGAGGGCCCGGCTGCTTGGGCTCAGGGCCAGCTTTGACAGTGCAGCTGTGGAGCCTTGAAAGAGACCTGTGAGAAGACTCAGCAGATTCCTGCCCCTGGTCAAGACATGCCTTTGAGCTTAGGCTCTTGCCTTTGGTCTCTCGACTGAGCTATGCTGCCGATATGCCTGCATCCAGCCTCCCACCTCCCTGATTCTGACACAGATCCTGTGGACTCGAGTTCCCGGTTTGACCTTGGACCTGCCAGACAAGCCATAATGGGGAGGCAATCTGGACTGACCCTGGCTACTATCACCAGCAGTCACTGTCACCTGCTCTGCTCTTCCTATTTGGGTACCATGGGACTAGAGCCGCTGCCAGTGGTGTAAGTGCCCTGGCCTTGCTCACTTTCACCCCCACCCCATCCGCCTGCCCTTACGAAGCAGCCAGCCCTTGCTGCTGCGTGCAAGCGCTGCATCTGTGTGGGCACTCAGCACACCTTGTTGGCAATCCCCCTGGCAGGCTGAGAATTTCCCAGCTAGTTTCTGCAAAGATGAGACAATGGACTGGCTTGCAGCAGAGTAACTGAACTCCCAATTGACTGAACTCCTAGCCAGCTTAAAAATTAAGGAACTGACTAAGTAACACAGGAGCTGAGGGGGAGCTATGGGAAAGATCCTTGGAGATTCCCCTAGGCAGGCCAGCTGTGCTTAAACCAACTGAAAGATGTTATCTGTTTAGATGTGCTGACTAACTTCTTGCACTAACAATCCAGGCAGTCCAGGGAACTCCCCCAAGCAGTTTGTGCTGTAGAAGTAGGAACAGACGAAGCTGTACATAGATTGGTAATTTTAAATAGTCTCTAGAAACTGTTCCTGCATATGCAGGAAAGGAAAGGGTACACAGAACAGTCTTTGCATATAGTTAAAATGGCTTAGATATATTTTGTATATCATTTAAGATAATCAATAGAAACTGATTATGTATATGCTGGAGTAGTTGCTAGGGTCAGCTGGATGATAGCAACAGTTCCATGATTCTCATTTCATCCAGCTGAAGATGTCATCACAACAATGATTGCAATGGAAACTCCTGTCACCATCTGGACAGCAACTGGTCCTCCTGTTCAAAACACTGAATTCCCCCCATAAGCGTTACTCTATTCATAAGATTCCAATAAATTATTTTTCTAAACTGATAGCCTGTGACTAGCTGTGCAAAGTATCCTGTCAATTTATCTAGTGAGTACGTTCAAAACTGGTGTAGCACAGTGCAGATCAGGGCTTATTAGCAATCTGGAAAAGTTACCTGACACAGGTCCTGTTTTCTAGATAACAGCTTTTTGGAAACTTTATAGTCTATTTCAGTTTTGTGATGTATAACTTGATAGAATTCCATCATCATCTCTTGTAGTGCCACCTCCACAGCTCCCTCATCCAGTGCATTCTTTACTTGGAGTAAAATACCTTCTGCTTTGCTCACCTTTAAAAGAAGAGATTATTAAACTGAAAGCTATCGCAAAATTGCAGAAAGAGCGTGTTGTGGTTTAACCCCAGTTGGCACCACACAGCCAGTTGCTCACCCTCCTCCCCAGCCTCCAGTGGGATGGGGAGAGAATCGGAAGAGCAAAAGTAAGAAAACTGGTGGGTTGGGATAAGAACAGTTTAATACTTGAAAAAATAATAATAATAATAATAATAATAATAGTAGTAGTAGTAGTAGTAGTAGTAGTAGTAGTAGTAGTAGTAGTAGTAAAGGAAAGTAAAACAAAAGAGAGAGAGAAACAAAAACCCAGGGGGGGAAAAACCAAACAAGTGATGCAATTGCTCACCACCCGCTGACTGATGCCCAGCCAGTCCCCAAGCAGTGATCGCTGCCCCCCGGCCAACTCCCCCCAGTTTATATACTGAGCACGACGTCATATGGTATGGAATACCCCTTTGGCCAGTTTGGGTCAGCTGTCCTGGCTATACTCCCTCCCAGCTTCTTGTGCACCTCCTCTCTGGCAGAGCATGGGAAGCTGACAAGTCCTTGACTTAGTATAAACACTGCTTAGCAACAACTAAAACATTAGTGTGTTATCACATTGTTCTCATGCTAAATCCAAAACACAGCGCTATACCAACTACTAGGAAGAAAATTAACTCTGTCCTAGCCGAAACCAGGACAGAGCGCAAAGCAATAAATACTGAAAATAGATCATTTAATTCCACACTGAAATAAAACTAACTCTTGTTAGTGTAATAGCCACAAAATATTTTCTTGCAGCTAGAATATGAAAACAGTATTTAAAAGTTTGATATTAGTTAGCCCTTATACTGGGCTACTTGCAAAGTACCTCAAGCAGAGTTAAGAGACAGTAAAATAACCTCCCTGAAATAAAATGGAATATGAATCAGATTGAAAGATAATGTTCCTTAACATCTTGTTGATTCATATTGTCAGCTTTAATGCATTAATGAAATAACAGAAAGTAGACGATAATAAATTTCTTACTAAATGTCTAAGTGCACTAGTTCATCCTAAAATACATAGAGAAGTCCTATTTATAAAGTGCAACCTACAAATGAAATGAAAGTAATGATTAATTTTAGACAGTTTGTCCAGACAGACAGGATATAGATTTGCTTGTATCTGTATATTCCTTCTCAATTGGAAATTTTTCACAGAATACTCTATATTATTTTGTCTTCTCAAGGCAGGAGGAAAAAGGCAAAATGCTTTTTAATTTACATGAACCACAGGCAACAGCTAGTAAAATGTTGACATTAGAGGCTGCATAGCAATGTCTTACTGCAGTTCATTATTGATCCAAGACTGGTCTCTGTCTCACAAATGCCTTTGGGAAAAAAATAGAGGGTTAATCTAACTGAACAGCAACCCACTTCTTAATTACTGTGTTTCAAAAATCCAGAGAGGTTTTTTTTCTTTCAATACAAACGCTATTTCTCTTGCAAATGAATTATAAGTGGGAAGAGTTAGTGAAAACAGTTTTATCATATTCTTACAGATCGATGCATTGAGATACAGTCTTTTAGGTCTATGGTTCAGCTCTTGCAAAAGCTACCAATGATTGAACATTATTTATCAAATTTTATCAAATTTCACCTACCTGAAATATGTTAGGAATCTTAATATCCAAACAATTGCACGTCATAAAAAGCATTTACCACAAAGAGCATTTCCTTATGTCTTTGCTGATTTATGCGATGCACTCACTACTGCCTCCAAGTACACATATACAATATTACTAATGTACTACTTACTCACCAGAACCTACATAACTGTGTATTATTTCCACATCAAAAAGTGAAAGTAATACTCTTCTACCATAGATCAGTTGAAAAGCATCAACAGTGAGTTTCATGTAATAAGATTTAGGGCAAAGTAATTCCAAAATTGGGGACCTTCTACTGGCAAAGCTCTTCAGTTTAAAACCAACATAATCTTCAGGTAATTTTGCCTTCAGTGATAACAGAGATGAACAAAACTCTCATCTTAAACAGTTGGCTGTTTGTTAAGTTATATGAACTTAAATTACATGAATAAACATTATCCTCTTAAATGTTGTCCTGGTTTGCTCCTACGGAGCAAAGCAAAAGAATTGAGGTATGTGGGAAAGCGGGATTAAATAAACCATAGACTTAACAAAGGGGTGGATAGGCAGTTATTAAGAGTAACAGCTGTAATATCCAAAGGCCTTCAACAGTAGCTGTGTGTTAATTACAAGTGTCATCTGATAATGCAGACAGGGACTATAATTAAAACTATTTTTCCATTAAAAGAGAATGGCTGACTAAAGTATGGCTGAAACACACTGGCAGGAGACAGTAACCTGCTATTATGCACTGCCTTCTATGCCTATCTTCTTATGTGACTTGACTTATCTCATGGAAGGGATCCTCCCATAAGAATTATGTAAATTGCTATGAAATGGAAAAGACAGACATCTGCCCTAGGGAGTACAGCATGATTTTAGTGTCATGATTCTAAAGCAAAATTTGAGATAAAAATTTCTGAAGCATGGATTTCTTAAAGTACAGGAGTATCAAAAGTGTAATTACCAATCCCAATCTGAAACACAATATACATGTTTGCTGGGAAAAAATTACTTCTAACAGCATTTACGTATTCATCCTCACAGATTAAAAAGAATTAACTTACATCATTTAGGCTTATGTTGTTTACTGATTCAAGTAGTAAACTATGCAGGTGGCCAATAGCTTCTGCCCAGATCAGTTCCACAAAATCACTAACTTCCTGACATATAGCACTTGAATGGATGGCTTCTTCTAGAAGTAACTGTAGTAAAATAAACACAATTCAGTGAAAAGACAAAGATGCAAGTCATGGCAGTGAAGTTCTTACACAGATAATTAACCTTTCCTATTCCCAAAAACAATACAGTGTGCAATGCTCATTCATGCTTAGTGTAATTTCTTCAGTTCCATTGAACTGAAGGGAAGGTTTGCTTTTATAAATTCTTTCAAGTGGAGAGCACGGCAGGCTGCATGGCCATGACCTCTCTTGAAAACAGAGACATAAAGTCTTGGAGAAGACAGAAGTTGATTTGCTTGATACCTTTATCAGTACATTGTACTATCAGATACATGGACATAATAGTCTGCACACCCCAGCCATTTCCTTTTTTGCACAGCTGGTAGAAGAACAGATGGTTCAAAATGGCCAGTTTTATAACATCTCTAACAAATTACACTAGATCTCTAGTTCAGAAAGCTCTGGTGGGAAAGACATTATTCCTGTGAAAATAAAAAATTGGAGCAGCAAAGCTACAGGAGAATAGAGAGGCCATGAAAATCAATACAGCAGAGAGAGTTGTGAAAACAGATTTTTTCATGTTCTTCTGAGGAACATTGTTAAAACATTTACTGGAGCTTTTTCTCACTGTTCTACAACTGCAGAAGCTGCCATTAAACTTGATGCCATTAAACAATTCTCACACAAGTTTGGACATTCTACATTACTTGTTTATAGGGCATCAACCACACAGCTTCTGAGATCACTAGAGGACATATGTGGACCTTTCAACATTGCTGGATATAATCTATGTGCCAGTTGTGCCCTATAATAGAAGCTAACCATGGTGAAAAAGAGAAGTAGATAAAGTACAGTGAGAACGTAAATGGGAAAAAATTTCTGTCACACTACAACCATTTTAAATAGCAGTAAAACATTGTCTGAAGAGTACTTAAGGGAGCAGAATCCAACTGCTATTGCCATTGGGGGAAGTCCTGTTACTGATTCCAATATGATCTACATCAAGCCTGTGACATCTATATAGTGTGCAGAATAATTTGACAATTAAAGTCATACATCACACAACAATTCTGTTTGCTATGTTAGCACGTAACTTTTTAGGTATCACATTAGTTGATAATGCATCTACTGAGAAAAAAAACTATAATGAATATGACTAGGTTTTCTTTTAATGTGTTTAAGTACTGGGAACATTCACTCAATATTCTGAAAAAAAAAATAAATTTCAAAACATTTACATATAAACAGTTTCCCTTAACCTATGGCTGTATCACTATAATCAAGACAATGTTTACCACATTCAGAAAATTGAAAACTAAAACAAATCATTAAGGACAGAAAAGCGTAAACATGCAAGTTGTACAAGCCTTTTGCAATTTTGTAGAAGCCAAAGATTCTGCTTCTGGTGGAAAAGTTTCTCTGAGCAGGAAATCCTGGCTCTTCAAGTCTGCAATAAAAGTCTCGTACTTTTCTCTTATTTCTTCAGCAGTATTAGTTACAAATTGTTTATTATTCTGTAAATTGAAAGAGTGAAGTTAGTCAAAGAAACTATATAGAGACTTAAAGAATCAATTTTACCAGACACTGATCTAACAGCTGACGCTCCACACTTAACTTCTGGGTTATGATTTAACAGGCTTTCAGCAAGGCAGTGCTTTCATGACGGTTCATGGGACAGGAAGAACAAGCACAGGGCTCCATGTACAAACCCCACAGTGACAAGATAGGTTCATCTAAATGTGTGCTAGAATAACTTGTTCTATCAATCGAACTATTCAAAATTCATCCCGGATACAGCTCCGTTGACTTGAATCTAATGTTACAATGACACAGACTGCAAGTACTATACCAGACTGCATACATAACTTGTATGCTGAGAAATACATTTAGGCTGCCCTCAGGACAAGCTTTTCTGTCTCTCAATAGTATGTCCAGAATATCACACGCTATAGCATTTTAGCATGTAAACATGTCACTATACAGTTTAGTTATTGCCAGGAAAATATATGTGAGTATGAGGCAGATGCATCCAGGATCATGCTGTGTCCCAACACAGTTCTTTTGAACAAGCTGTAAGCAAACACACAGAGTAGAGGAGCCAACTATAAATCAAACTTTTTACGATAAAGCTTAACAGAATGACCTCCTATTATCTATATCTAAGGATTAGCCTGCAAATAAGAATGAAATGCATCTGAAGGTCTCTGGAACAGGTATGTTCAACGTGTATAAAGAAACAAAAAATCAATGAGTGGTTCATACCTTTGTGCCATTTGATGCACTGAAGTGTGCATATAGTCGAAATGGAAACTTGTAATGCTTTTGGGAACACTGTAATTCAATAACTACAAAATCTTTGCTTCCCTTGGAGTTAACCTAAAATGGAGAGATAAATAAAGTCCCCCAACCCCCAATTTATTGCTTAAGTATGTTTCATTCACATGATATTGCACCAAGTACTTCCCCTTGTCCTACTTATTTTTTCACCCCATTTAGAATCACACACTATGACTGGCTAAGAAAAGAAGCAGAATTATTTATTATTTGTATCATAGTAACAAGCAGAAGCTCCTCTCAGGGCTTCACTGTACTGATTGCTGTACATTTCCATCATTTTTGTGTTTTGAAAGATTTTTAATAAAAAAGTTTAAAATTTAAATTAGATTTAACATGTAACAGCCATGATAATATATATCTTGTCAGAAGCAAACATATTATTCTACTGCAGTACTTTGGTGAGAACACTACAGCGGTAATCGAAAAGTTTTATTTGGGTAGAATTAGGCTGCACTGAAAGACAGAAAGCATTAAAGTACTTTTCAGTACTCCTCTTTGCATTGCAGTACATGATAACGTAGAAGAGTTACTGTTGATGTGTATAAAACTGTAAACCTTTTATTCATCTACTGATCCTCCTACATTTTCTCACAATAACAGAAAGGCTTACTTTTTCAAGGACACTGTATTTTGCAACTTCAAAATCTTGGGGGAAGAAAGGAGTATCTTGACCATTTTCACTGTAAAATCTGGAATAGAATCAGAGTAATTAAAATCACATATGCCCAGTAAATACTGTACTGTAATAGGCTGCAACTTCATACTAAAGTAAGAACTAAGATAAGAAGATAAATCTATTTTTCAGCGGCAAAATAACAACAAAAGTTTTGAGAAATGAAATCCCACCCAGACAAGCTGCTGCACTAACAGGCCAGAATGTCTAGTGTGAACCTGAAGACTAGATTTCAATCTTCATTCTTTACAAAAACTATGGAAGCAACACGATAAATGTATTTTCATTGCCTGGTTACATGTTAATTTTTAACAGCTTGGTCAGCTACCTGTACTGTCTGAGGCCAATTCCTTCCTTATTCCTGACTTTCACATTAGAATATATAGGTGTAGTCATATCCTAGACCAAGTGTAACTTCTAGTACATTCCCACAGAGTAACTAAATACCTACCCTATGACTGAACGGCAGTCTCTAAAAGTGAAAGCTGCATTTTGTCAATAGATTTAAGAATGTTGGAGCTGGTTTTGTTCCTTTAACTCAATAATTAGAAACAGTTATAATAATACTGCTTCCCTATCAACTAAGAGCAGTCTCAGTCATCTTGATTTTCAGCTCTCCCAGGAATTTTCATGGGATGAAGAGATGCTCAGCACTTCTAGAAACAATGAATCGGACTGTATTGCAAAGACCCATGTGAACCAAGAAAAGAAAAAAATTGTGATGATAAACAGAGCTCCAATCAGAAAATCGCAAAGCTTGAGCCATACTAACACCTGCTGAGTTGGTAGAAGCTTTGCATGTGTTAGGGTGCTGGACTGTACGTGTACACTGAGATGGAAAAATGTAAAATCAATTTCCACAGGCAGGTCCGAAGGTTAAAAAAAAAAAAAAAAAAAGAAGCCATTATAAATTCATACACACAGAATACAGAAAATTAAGAAAGAAGAATTTTATCTTCCACTATATTATGAAGATAATGAGAGCCATCTCCAGAAGTCACTATAACACATTGGGAAGTGGGTTTTTTTGGGGGGTTTGGGTTCCCCCCCCCCCCGCAATTTACAGAAATATCAACATAGATGTAGCAAAACATATCTTTTATTTTATTTTATTTTACCTAAGAGTCCCCACTTTGGACTCAATTCGTCTCCCACTGTCTTCAATAACAGTAAGGTTGGAATTGTTGTTTTGATTTTTCTTTGTGGCATGTTTATTTTCAGCAGATGACAGGTCTTCCATATCTGCAGTCAAAACATATAATATCTTGGTATAACATCTACTTTCTCTAATTTAACTTATGAATAGTTAATAAAAACAATACTACCATTTAATATTCATAAATATTTTACACGTTGAAACAAGGTAACAGCTTCTAAGGTCACATTTTATTCAGCCATATAACTGGCAGGATACAGAGTCAAGTATTGAAGGGAAACTGCCCCAACTGCCTCACTGCTAGAATTAGTACCTCCCCGAGCTGTGCCAGTGCTTATTCCCTCCAGGCACTTTGCCACCCTGACTTCTGTGACAGGAAGGGGAAAAAGAATTAGGGCACGTAGCTGAGAGCTACACTGTGCCACTTGACCACAGAGCCTGAGAACTATTCCTCCATGGCTCATGTTGGTTTTGGGGGTTTTTGTTTCTTTGGTTGGTTTGCCTTTTTTTTTTTTTCAAAGTTATATAGATAAAGTGTATGAATGCAGTTTTACTTTTAGCTTAAAACTATTTAGGAGTGCTACTGAATGGATCTACCCAGCTTCAGCCATGCATGCCCATGGCCTCTGCTGTGTAAAATCAGATTTGTCTAACAGACTCAATGACACAGCAAATGTACAAATGCAGGGGTCCTGACTCTCATTCTTATATATAGTTCTGAAAATTGTACTGATTCATGACATGAGAATGTTCATAAAATAAAATGTATTATGTCAAAAGTAATTACTTTTAAAAATACTTAAAGGGAGGACTAGCACCCAGCAAAATGCAAGAGGTGCGAAAGTAAAAGGAAATAAAAAGCATAGTTACTGCGAAGAAAAAAAGAGAATTAAAACACTAATAACTTTCAGGATGATAACTTTTTTGCTGACTGTACACATTAAATAGAATTATCTTTCTCATCTCTTTCACGTTCTTTGGCTTGTCTCAGCATTAAAATGAACATTTGACTTTTTTCCTTCTACACAGGGTTATAGTTATTTGCATTTGAACCATGTTACGTATTGGAATGCTTGAAGTTCTTCTGTGTTAATTATGTTGCATTAAATATTTCTAACCCATGTTAACCTGTTCTCTAGCTGTCTTATTTTCTCATAATTTTGACTTCAAAACATAACACTTCCACATACAAAGGCACTGAAAACCCACTGCATTCTGTTGAAATTAACTAAAACTTCCAGGTTACTGTAATTTTTTTCAAGTGGAGTCAAATAAAGACAGTCATTGGAGTAGCTTTTTTTGCTATTTTTGATATTTTATCCACATTTCCAACTTGAAGTCTTATTTGAAGTTTCATTAAAAGGAAAAAAAAAAATCATTGGAAAGACTCCATAGAATTGAACTAATATTTCTTTTCTGAAAAAAATCTGGGTTTTTTTAATCAACTTTATTGCCAGTTTCCATGGTTGCTGATTTCTTAAAAGCTGATTCTAAATATTCATCTTCTAAAACATTCTTTCCTGAAGTAACTGATAGATGAATCAGATATGTCAAATATACCTACCCTGTCTGTCTGGCCTTTGGTCAGAAGTGTCATCTTGCGATTTATTAACCTTATATGCATCAATCTGTAAAAGCTTCCCCTTTTCAACTGATTTCCAAATGAAATCTGCATATAAAACAGGGAGCTGATACTTCTGAATATTTTTTAGATCATGACAGCTGAGGACATCAGCAGTATCCACAAGAACATGTGTACTCTGAAAGACAGGTTACAATTACAGTTGCTATGCACACATAACTACAATATTAATCCAAATATGGTTTATTTGCAATTCATACTGGTACAATCCTAGAGTCCAAAGGAAACATTTAAAAACAGACTACCTTTTTGGACCATATTTTAATTGAAACATCTAATTTAGAAACATGGTACTCAGCACTTCATCCATAGACAGCAGAGAGAGCAGGACTTTTTCAGGTGACAGTTCAGTTCAACTAAAATATGGATATCTTCAGACTGTGTCCACTTTTCTACAGTAACTACAAAGATATGAAGGTGACCAAGTGCCTAATGTTCTGTAGAGCTTTTAGCAGCACATAGGAGGTCCAATAATGGGCCAAGTTCTGTTGTGGCCAACATGGTACAAACCCAAAGCTATTTGGGGTAAGAGTGTTAAAAAAAAAGCTGGGCAGAATGCTGAATAATCATAATATGCTTTAGTAGCCTTATAAAGAATCATATATTGTTTTACTGGAATGATAGATATATGCTGAAAGTTAAAACCTTCTGCATAGTTAGGACAAAATAAAAACGTTTAGAGAAGTCAAATCAAATAAAATGGTCCTAAGTAAGAGGCAGCGGATTTTGTACTTCAAACAGTTAACGTTAAGCATGCAAGAACTGATGGACACAGATAAATGAAAGGTTATTGCATCAGAATGAAATTAGATCAACTTTACTCGGAAACAGGATGACAAATGCATGTACTTTTATTTGTCACATATGACAAAAATACAGCTTTAAAAAATAAGAGCTCTTCCCTGATACAGAAGCACTGAGCCCAGATCTGTCCTGAGGTTCTTTTTAATCTTTAATCGTAACGTAACTTCTGAAGTTTGGGTAAGATGTACCCTGAACAGGTTGGCCACTTGTTAGCTGTTCTCAGCATCCTAGAGCTCACAAATTTTAGGTATTGGAATATCTCTCTTCCCACTGTATTTATAAAGACGATTCAAAATACAGATTTCAATTAGTACATATTTGTACTGCATTAACTCTTAGTTCATTTGCTATTTTCAATAATTAATTTTTTTTAGCAAAGCTTTTTTTAAAGCTTATTGTTTTTATGGGACAATTTCCTTGACTTTTTTCCCCAAATCATATCTAGAGATGAGCAGTTTGATGGGATAAATGTGAGCCTTAATTATTGTCCACCCATTGCTTCTTTACAAGATCACAGCCACCACAAAGAGATGTGTCAACACATCTTGGAAGATCCTGAATTTACAGCACAAAGAAATCTATCATATCTTTGGAATACTCTTGCTAGACCTTGATATGTTATTCTTCAATTCTTCACTTTCTCTCCTAAACAGATCTGCATTGTCAGAGTCACCAGGAAACTACTGGGCTCTGAACAAGATGATAATGTACCTGTAATATTCCTTTTCTTCACACATTCCTTTCTTTTTCTTTCAATGTCAACACCTTATATTATGCACAATTTAAACTGCAGACTCTTGAGGACAGCGTATACAATTTTTGCTGTTTGTAAAATGACAATCACCTATGGGAGCTATACATAACAGTAGGATTTAAAGTAATTCACCCAATGTTACATTAGGAAATGCTACACAAGAGAGAGAGGGAGAAATTAACTCACTTAATCATACTCTTCTCAAAATTAAAAAACTGTATACAGAGAAAACAAAAAATTGAAATCATAATACCACGCATTACCTTCTCCCCAAGGTGGATTAGAAGTAAGCACTCTAATATGACAATATTTATGAGCTTGCTGTAATTACTAGCTATGGGAAGGACGAAATAAATGTCACTTTCAACTGGCAGAAGTAACAAGGTATTATGCCTTCACTATTAAGTTAGATAATGTTAGATAATTCCCTGTCACTGGCATGTGAATACTTATTAAGGCATTAGCATGTTCCTTGGCACACTTCTAGCTTCTGCCAACTCATATCCTCCCAGTTTCCAAGCATGGTTTGGGAGACACATCATCACCATGACCATTCCCATTAGGCAGTCTGGATATGAACAGTCAGTCCTGAGGACAAAGAGAGTTCAGTAGTATAGGTGTGGGCCAAGCCATGCCAGCTGGCCACAGCTCCTGCAAGCACTCCTAGGCCTGTAACGTACCACTATAGATGCAGCCCACTGATTTCATTGCTGTGCATGTCATGCAAACAGGCTTCTTGATTTATCCATACTGTGTGTTCAGTATATGTTCAAAATAAAAAGCTGTATTTAAATAAAAACCTGCAATATCACAGACTTCTAAGTCTACAACCATCTTTTCCTCACTCTGTAATCAAATGCTTGCATTAACAATAACATAACCAAAACCCAATTCAGTGATGCATCTCCTTATTCAGTCTCCCCTCTCTGACAATAAGAGAAGAAAAGCAGCATGGCAATTTTATCCGGGGAAAAAACCTCCCTGGTTCTTCTGTGGAGGAAGAATATTACTCTTGATTTTTTATGTGACATTTCAGTACTACAGAGCCAGATGCATTAAAAACATAAACTGAGTATTTCCATTTAAATATTGAACAGACATAATTTCTACAGTTCTTATTTCTCTACATGTGGCAAGATTAACACTCTACAACACTTGCACCACTTGATATTTTCCTACTGAGATCTCAGAAATAAATCTGGAACTTACCTTGTGATTAAGCACAAAATTAACTACTCCACCATTTTCTTTTATGCATGCTTTCAGCCTGCTCTTTTCCTGAATGGCTAAGTATTTAACTTTAATAAAGAACACACAGTTTGCAAAGATTGCCATTGCCCTCCTGTTAAAAGAGAAAAGAATTTTACTGGGTTTTTTGGCTGAGAAAACTTTCATTCCCACTACCCACCTAAGCAGTCTCTCACCAAATATATTCTTTGCAACTCTTAACAACTTCCAAAACAAATCCCACTTTATTAGCATGGTAATCAAATCCACTCAGAACATCTCTTAATCACTTTTATTCATTTTTTTTAATTATGTGGAAAATTTAGTGTGACCTATCTTTTCAGTGAAGTCATGGCTTGAACTAACTGCCAAACTCGTCTTGATCTCTTGCTGCTAACACCCACTGTTAGTAATGTGGAATTATCTTAATTTAAACTGTAACAACCTCTCTTTCAGTTCCCCTTTCACACAGTACCATTATAAAATAACTCTCTTTTTCAAGAATGTAAACTGCTCTTCATGTTTCCACTCACTGATTTATAATCTGTAAATATAAAAAACCCCATCCCACAACATTTAAAAAGAACTTTGGAAAACTGATCCAGATTAAACCCAACACAGCCCCCCCCCCGCCGCAAAAACCCCAAAATTCCCAAACCCAAGAGGCTAGTTTTAATCCAGATCTGTTTTCTGATTTAATTCACCCTCTGGCCTGCGACAAAGATTTACAAAAAGGAGTAGTGTAGCAGTGGAAGTGATGGAGAGGTCGGGAAGAGATGGAAGTAGGGGGACTGCTTCTCTTCTCAGCAGTGTCAACCTAAATTGTCTGGAAAACAACCTGAATGAAAATCGTCTGCGTGTCATTTGTGACAAACTATGCTAAGACAAGAGAGACTGGAAAAGTTTTATTTAAACAGGAGTAGAATTTATGACAACAAAATATAACAGCAGCATCTGGCTTAAGCGATTAAAATGTGTCATCAATGTATATTTATTTTCCTGGATGCCTAGGAGTGTAAAGTTATTTTAAAAACTGATGAGAATGATAATAATCAGTGTAAATGAGAACACTATACAGAGCACTGAGCTCTTTATATAGCACATGAGCTCCTCAGCATGTCACGGGCTTTCTAGGGTTTCAGAGCCCTTCAGTGGTAACTGAGTGTAAGTGCAAGCTAGAGGGCCTTATGACTGGGTGGGTTCAGACAGAAGCCAAAACCAATGCCCCTACTAAGCTTATTTGAAGCACAGCGCCCAGTTTAGTTTTGTCTGAAAGGCATTCAGAGGGTACACCTCAAAACCACTTCGGGAACTTAATCAACAGAAGGCAGCTCTCGACAACCAAAAGATTTGGCTTAAAATTGCATCACTGCTCCAAGCCAAACTGCTAATGGCAGTTGGCCAGGGACATCAAAGACAACAAGAAAAGATTCTACAGGTACTCTGGGCATAAAAGGAAGATGAGGGAAAATGTGGTCCCTCCCCGGAATGAAACAGGAGACCTGGCTACCCAGGACACGGAGAAGGCGGAGGTACTCAATGACTTTTTTGCCTTGGTCTTCACTGGCAAGTGCTTGAGCCTCACCGCCCAAGCCGCAGAAGGCAAAGGCGGGGACTGGGAGAATGAAGAGCCGCCCACTGTGGGAGAACATCAGGTTTGAGACCATCTAAGGCACCTGAAGGTGCACAAGTCCATGGGACCCGATGAGATCCATCTGCGGGTCCTGAAGGAACTGGCGGATGAAGTTGCTAAGCCACTATTCATCGTATTTGAGAAGTCATGGCAGTCCGGTGAAGTTCCCACTGCCTGGAAAAGGGGAAACATAACCCCCATTTTTAAAAAGGGGAAAAAAGGAAGACCCGGGGAACTACAGGCCAGTCAGTCTCACCTCTGTGCCTGGGAAGATCATGGAACAGATCCTCCTGGAAGCTATGCTAAGGCACATGGAGGACAGGGAGCTGATTCAAGACAGCCAGCATGGCTTCACCAAGGGCAAGTCCTGCCTGACCAACCTAGTGGCCTTCTGTGGTGGAGTGACTACAGCAGTGGACACGGGAAGGGCTACAGATGTCATCTATCTGGACCTCTGTAAGGCCTTTGACACGGTCCCCCACAACATCCTTCTCTCTAATCTGGAGAGGTATGGATTTGATGGGTGGACTGTCCGGTGGGTGAGGAATTGGTTAGATGGTCGCATCCAGAGGGTAGTGGTCAACAGCTCCATGTCCAGATGGAGACTCGTGATGAGTGGCATCCCGCAGGGGTCCGTATTGGGACCGGTACTGTTTAATATCTTCAATAAGGACATAGACAGTGGGATCGAGTGCGCCCTCAGCAAGTTTGCAGATGACACCAAGCTGAGTGGTGTGGTCGACATGCCAGAGAGACAGGATGCCATCCAGAGGGACCTGGACAAGCTGGAGAAGTGGGCCCGTGTGAACCTCATGAGGTTTAACAAGGCCAAGGGCAAGGTCCTGCACCTGGGTCGGGGCAGCCCCCAGTATCAATACAGGCTGGGGGATGAAGGGATTGAGAGCAGCCCTGCCGAGAAGGACTTGGGGGTACTGGTGGATGAAAAACTGCACATGAGCCAGCAATGTGCGCTCGCAGCCCAGAAGGCCAATCGTATCGTGGGCTGCATCCAAAGAAGCATGGCCAGCAGGTCGAGGGAGGGGATTCTGCCCCTCTCCTCTGCTCTGGTGAGACCCCACCTGGAGTACTGTGTCCAGCTCTGGAGCCCTCAGCATAAGAAAGATACAGACCTGTTGGAGCGGGTCCAGAAGAGGGTCACAAAAATGATCAGGGGATGGAAGACCTCTGCTATGAAGAAAGGCTGAGAGAGTTGGGGTTGTTCAGCCTAGAGAAGAGAAGGCTTTGGGGAGACCTTCTTGCAGCCTCTCAGTACTTAAAGGGGGCTTATCAAAAAGATGGTGGCAAACTTTTTAGCAGGGCCTGTTGTGACAGGACAAGGGGGAATGGCTTTAAACTACAGGGGGGTAGATTTAGACTAGATATAAGGAAGAAATTTTTTACGCTGAGGGTGGTGAAACACTGGCACAGGTTGCCCAGAGAGGTGGTGGATGCCTCGTCCCTGGAAACATTCCACGTCAGGTTGGACGGGGCTCTGAGCAACCTGATGTAGTTGAAGATGTCCCTGCCCACGGCAGGGGGGTTGGACTAGATGACCTTTAGAGGTCCCTTCCAACCCAAACTATGCTATGATTCTATAATGCAGACACACTGCTAACACTACAGTAACTAGCATGAAGAGAACATAAATTCTTTTTACTAATGACTCTTTGGATCCCAGTACACCATGTCCATATCACATCCACATGGTTAGTATTGGTGTCACTGGTAAAGACTTTGTTTTTACTCTATTTGTATTTCTGGAAAAGCTACTTGATTATGTAAATTTTCCACAGTGACTTAAGGCCAAATAATTTTATTTGTGAGATAACTGGACAAAACTGACACTCTAGAATACTTGGCCTCTCCAAATTCATCCTGGACTCACAGGAGGAGGCAGAACAAATAAGAAATTGCTTGTTCGAAAGTAAAGATAATCTGAAAGGAAAGCAGTTCTTCTGTTAGCCAAAAATGTCTGATATTAAGTGCCCTCTCTCTTGGAGAAGCCATTCGGAGCAAAAATGACCTTTCTCCAACTTAATGAGAGCTCCCACATAGACTGCAAATTCTGATTAAGCTTCTATCCTCCTACTTCTGTAAGTAAACAACACCTACATTGAAGACTGCAAAAAGGAAAGCAGATGCTGTTTGAACTACTTGCGTTCATTTACCAATTCACATTTTTCTGCACTATGTATGTGCAAATGAGGAAACATTTATTAGAACAGTTTCTTTACTAGTTTCTTAGGACTAGTAACAAACAATTTAATTACCCAATTGGTTCTTCTGCCTTAACAATTAGTATACAGCACTTCACAATCTAAGATAAGATTATTATGTGATTAATTTAACAAGGACCCAAGTTTAGAGCAGATGATTAGGATAAGGCTTCAGATAAAAAAACCCAAACACGTTAGCCTGAGGTAATTTTAGGGTGAGATTTAGAGTATGTTACCCATACTACATTTAAGGAATGTGGCCTATTTGATTTTCAAGGTATGCAAGTAAAGTTGTTCTTCAGTGCAGTAAAAAAGGAATCAGATGGCCAGCTACGGTGGAAGAACTTAAATTATTAGCTAAAAAATAAGTAGTCAAGGAGAGAGAGCAACATAATTAATTTAAATTTGGGTTTTCATGATAACCTGGAAAATCAATGCTATCAGACACAATTTTATACACATCTGTGTAATTTTATCTCAGAAAGGTAATCTATAGGAAGGGCCCAAATCATCTACTGCACTATAGGACAGGCTGGATCGATGGGCCGAGGCCAATTGTATGAGATTCAACAAGGCCAAGTGCTGGGTCCTGCACTTCGGCCACAACAACCCCATGCAACACTACAGGCTTGGGGAAGAGTGGCTGGAAAGCTGCCTGGCGGAAAAGGACCTGGGGGTGCTGGTTGACAGCCGGCTGAACATGAGCCAGCAGTGTGCCCAGGCAGCCAATGGCATCGTGGCCTGTATCAGAAATAGTGTGGCCAGCAGGAGCAGGGAAGTGATCGTGCCCCTGTACTCGGCACTGGTGAGGCCGCACCTCGACTACTGTGTTCAGTTTTGGGCCCCTCACTACAAGAAGGACATTGAGGTGTTAGAGCGTGTCCAGAGAAGGGCAACGAGGCTGGTGAGGGGTCTGGAGCACAAGTCTTATGAGGAGCGGCTGAGGGAACCGGGGTTGTTTAGCCTGCAGAAAAGGAGGCTGAGGGGAGACCTCATCGCTCTCTACAACTCCCTGAAAGGAGGTTGTAGCGAGGTGGGTGTCGGTCTCTTCTCCCAAGTAACTAGCAATAGGACGAGAGGAAATGGCCTCAAGTTGCGGCAGGGGAGGTTTAGATTGGATGTAAGGAAAAATTTCTTTACTGAAAGAGTGGTTAAACATTGGAACAGGCTGCCCAGGGAAGTGGTGGAGTCCCCATCCCTGGAGGTATTTAAAACATGTGTAGATGTGGCACTTAGGGACATGGTTTAGTGGGCATGGTGGTATTGGGTTGACGGTTGGACTCTCTGATCTTAGAGGTCTTTTCCAACCTTAATGATTCTATATACCGGATAGAACTGGCAACTCTGTAATGGTAATACGTGCATATCAGGCAGACAGAGGATCAAAGGGCATATGATGTCACTATATACCTATATTTTGGGACTCCTGTTTTTGTTTTTTATGTCATTAGCAGTGCTTTTGGCATAGAAGTACTCTCTGCTCACACAAAAAACAACTCTCCATATTTTAACTAAGAGGTTTTCACAAGATACTGTTATCTGAGGTGATAAGAATCTTTTATGATGCAACCTTGTTATAACTTGGCTATGTGGGAAACTGTACCTTTAAGAAGCTGTACTTTGTGGTATAAAGTCTTATTTTAAGCTGCTTTTATCAACTTTATTTTGACTCGTCACAAACAAGACAGATAAATTTGAGGCATATATAATGGCAAACGTGTCACTGCTAAAGGCTTCCTTTAATAACCATAGTATAGATCTGGGCACTGCCTTCCTCTTCACTAGAGCTCTGTGTGCACTCGTTTTCTCAATATATTCTCTAAAGCAGATTCTGGATACTGCTAAAGTATCACCAGAAGTTGTCTGCTCAGGAAATAATGAACTCTATTTGCACAGCCAAAACAAAAAGTTTATTAGAAGACAATGAAATACATACAACCAATTGCAAGCATCAGCCCTGCCTATACATCCATATGTCATCCAGAACACACCAGAAGCAACTGAGATTGGTAGCTACATGTGGTGCAAAACTCCACAAAAGTATTTCATATTACATTTGCTTATGAAAAATCAAGCTGCTAAGAACTGAGAAAAAAATTATTCCGAGAACTGATCTGTAAATAAACCGTAGATCAGCCAGTAAGCAGAAAGGTATGCATAAACTTGAGGGATTCATTGTCTCCAAGTCTGTCTGCAAAGACACTCCCCCTTCTCTGTTCTCAGCACAAGAGGTATTAAGTGACCCCTGATCCCACTCTTCTCTTTAGATTTTGAGGGAGCCAAATCGTTTACACTCACCTGTTCAGGCAGCTGCCCTCCCTGAAGGATCTCCCTCCTTCCCCAACAGTGCGGGGTACAGCTGGAGAACCTGGGTGTTGTAGGTAGGAAGGGCTAGGACACACTCGTATGTCTCTGCAAAATGCCCTAAGGGACAGGAACCCAGTCAAATAAATAAACCGAGCAAAGTGCAGTCTACTGCACAATAAGGGGCAGTAACCCTCGCTGCACTTGGGAGGAGGAGGAAATTGTCACTGTTAAAGCATAAGTGAACTGTGGAATAACCGACAGAGAGCAGGAAATTGAGTTAAACCTGTTCAAAGTCTGTCCCCAGCAACTTTTCTCTCCCTTCAGTGAAGATTTTATTCTCTTTCACTGTTGATGAATGCTACTACTGAATAGTAGCCTCTCTTCTCCTATTTCCCTAGAGAAGCAAACTTCTCAAGGAATTTTAGCAGTGTTTGGTTTTACTCTTTTTGAATAGCAAAAATTTTCAAAATCAGAATATAAAACTATTGTATTTAATCTGTGTGTTGAGAATTAATTAACTGCTGCTAAACACTTTTATAACTGGAATACTGTGTTGTTGCAGCACCAGATAAGGAAGTTATGCAAAGTGGAACTGCTGACAATTATCACTGGTTTAATTCTCACAATTTTAATTTATGTTGGTGGAGATCCATAAGGCCCCAATAGCCTCAAAAGGATTTCACACAAGCTTGTACTTCATGATCAAACCACAAATTCAACACCATCGTTAGCAATGGATTATATTTTTAGCACAGAGAGGGACCCAAAAAATCAATTTTTATCATCCAACAATAGACCATGAATAATCTGTAGTCTTGTAAGGCCTTCAGTGTGCAGGTAAACTGAAAACAAACCTCTACTGTATTTTCCTACTAGAGATGTCAAAGGGACTGAATGTGATGCTGTGCTTTAAAAAAGCACAAGTACAAATCATTTTACTTTCTAGCACAGTAGCTTATCACTGTTAATGCAGAATCCAGTCCGAGGACAATCATGTAGACAATATATTCATAACTGGCAAAACCAAAGCGCAGGAAAGATGATAGAAAGTTTAGCAGAAACAGCCCTGTGGAACTACAGAAAGTAACAGCGGAAATTAAAACTAGTAGTAGGCAACTGAAAAGGCTGTCCTGGGTTTACACAACCTAGAGCTCGGTTTTGTACTTGCCCACAACAGCTGCAAAAACAGGTCACAGGCTGCGACGTACCAGAAGTTTTTGGAGCGTGATGCTCTGCCACTGACTGGAGTTTAGAGGAAAACACTAACTTCGCTCAGTAAGATAGAGCATGCCTAAAGCACAAAACGTCAGAAAGCCAGGTGATGCTTTTTGCCCATTTATCTTTCTGCTCCTCCCTTACTGCAGCTATTTAAAGATTAAAAGAGTGCAAGTAGCCGCAATAAAAGCGCACGAAAAGTCCAAAGCCTCACCCCTGCAGAAAACGCCACACCTCGAAAGGCTTGCGGACAGCTCACTAGACAGGAATCTCCTCACACACCATGCCGGGACAGCTGCTGAAGAACACTGCGCACATACGGCCTTCTGCCTCTCCAGCAGCGGCGCCGCCCGAAGAGAAACCCCGTCTCCCAGAAGGACCACCAGCGGCGACGCTGGGAGGACCCGGAAGCCGCCTCCACCTGCGGGCCGTCCTCAGGAGCGAGGGGAAGGCCCAGGAGCCTGAAAGGATCCCCGCCACCTCTTCCCGCTCCTGACAGCGCCGGGCAGGAACCAGGGCAGCAGCTACTGTGGGCGTACTATTTCACTGTTGAGGCCCACCAACGGCCTTTTCGCCGCTGAGTCTCTTGGGAGTTGTAGTTCGAGCGCCGAAGAACCGCCTCGCAGCTGGGCGGGGAAGGCGGCGGCTTGGGACTACCACTCCCAGCATGCTCGGCGCTGGGGCGGTGCCCAGCCTGCGGCGCCGGGAGGCTGTGCGATGGCGGCAGGTTTGTAATAGAGGGGTGGCGGAGTGTTGCTGCGGAAGCGGCCTGAGGAGCGGTTCCGGTGCTGCCGCCCCGGTACCTGTGAGGGGCTGCGGGTCGGAGCTGTCGTGGTGCGGGTGCCTGGGGCCCGGGGAGCGGCGGGACCCGGCGGCGCACTTAGGGCGTCCTCTGTGAGGGTGTCGCGGTGCCGCGGGCTGGGGCCGTGTCCGTGTCCGTAGGGGAAGGGAGGCGCTGGGCCTGGCCGCTCGGCTCGGCTGAGGAGCGTGGCTGTGCTCGTCTCCCCACCGGCGACCTTTGGGGGAATCCCTTCGTCCCTCCTCGCCTCGCCGGGACGGGTCAGCTTCAGCCCTGCCAGCTCTTTTGGTTGGCACGCAGGTACTGCTTCACTTAGACTTTAGGGGAAGCTTTAAACTGGCAGGCTGCCACGAAACGGTCTCCAAAAGGTGACAGGAAAAATAGCGTGAGCCCTGTAGCCTTGAATTTGCCTATGCAGGAATCTGTACCTCGCTGGGAACTTCCAGTGGCGTCTCAAAACAGAAGGCAGTTGAAAAACATTTTCCTAAGGGAATTCTGCTGTTTCTCCTAGTCACGGTTTCAAACTTTGGTTGAAAGCGTAAGCCCTTTTACAGCGTGAAAATTAAGTGAGAGCTGGCATGAACTGATCCCTTGGGAACAAGGAAGCTTTAGGAAGTTGTTTCCTGATCAGCAGGACTGTTGAGCCTGGGCTGCTGTGGTTGTCTGTCCTTTGTCCCCTGGCCCCTTCTTTCCTCTGTATTCCCTGTGACACACCATATGCACAGGCAGAGAGTTAATTGCCCTGGGACTAGTTTGAGGTAGCAGGGCTGAGTGGTCAGGCGCTTGCTGCCACATCGTCATCAGCAGCAGTTCTGTCTCTTTTCCTTCCTAAGTGAGGAAATCACTTTGGGTCTCCTATCTACCTGAATTCATTCATGACTTATGACACTTGTAGGTATTTGGTTATCGCTGAAACTTTTGCAGTCTTCAAACTTTTTTTTTTGGATGGATATAAAAAAAGAAGCTGGTTGGGAGGAAGAAGCTAACAGGCATCATGGTTTTAGAGTTTCCATGAGAAACTAAGGAAGACACGAAAATGTAAGTGCGGCATTGAAATATGTGCAGTAAAATGTTTGTATTTAGATGGATATATTTGAAACTTTGCGTTGATATGAAGGTCCTGTGAGGGAAGCCTCTCTTTCAACTCCTCAAATCACTTCTTTTGTTGCAGGCACTTTAAAAAAATTCTGAATCCCTTTCTGTACTGAAGAGAATATTATACACAGCTTTATAATATTAGCTGTACTCAAATAAAAGGATTATGTTGACCTCCTGCACAGAAAGTGTTTGTTACTAATTGTCCAAATTGTTTCTATTGCCTAGGGAAAAGTAGATTGTGACTTATTTTTATAAACACACTGGGTTGGTTATAAGAGAGTTAACTTTCTTTTACTGAAAGTCTGTTATTGTAGATGTCTTATTTTATTTATCTGCTTAATTTCTAGGTGCTAAAAGTAGGTAACCATCCATACCAAATACCTGGAACTTTGAAAGTTTTACTGTCCTAACGCTACATAATGTCATATTGTTATGCTAATGCTGTATCAGCAAATAAATGGGAATACAGTTTACAAGATGTCAACTGTTGAAGAACTGAGTAGCGAACAAAACTTCATTGCACATTGGATGTCTGATACTTCCCGTGCTGGAGTCTTATTAGATCCTAGTTTTACCGGTTTGAAAATCAACAAAGAAAATTTATTATCTGGACCTGAAAACATCACAGCTTTCCCTGCTGAAGTGTTGCATCTTTCAGACAGCTGTTCTGTAAGTGATGACTCCTTGTGTGAAGAAGAGCCTGGCAGCTCTTGTACACTTCAGCAATATACCACTGAAACATCTTTTCCAGCAGCAGCATATAACGTAGAAGCCTCTAAAACAGACTTTGTCCATGGTGAAGTGGATGGTCAGAATAAATACGATCACAGCGATCCACTCTTACAAAAGCTTGAACAGGTAAAAGTTCTAGAATTCCTTGACATGCATCAATTAAGATTTATTTTGTTTCTGCATGTGATTTGTCATACCTGGAATTAAGCAAACTCTTTGCAACGTATAGAACACAGCAAGCTTAAAGAGCAAGTCTGAAGTCACAGTTACGCGTGCATAAAAATTGGTGTCCTCCTCATCATGTGCATTTATTGAGTCTAACTTCTGTTGTTTCCAGCTGGCACAGGTTCCAGTTTAAAATGAAATTGCATTCAGTGGCAGTGTACTTGTTCTCAAAATCTTTTTACCTGGAAAGGTCCACGCAGTTTTACAGTGTTCCGTTGTTTCTCCACTTGAAGCTGTGGAAATGGGCTGCTGGTCATTACAGTGGTAGTACTTCACCACAGATATTCACAACATGGTGAAGTTGTATGTTTTTGTATCTATAGCAACATCTTCTGTTAGTTCTCAAAGCAGCTATGTACATCCAATACCTGGTTCTGTTTAGATGAAGAATGATGTTAATGTTGAATGTGATGAAGTATCCATGACGTTGGGACGAAAAGGCCTGGAATTACAGTGCTGTGATGTTATTAATTGTTTTTTTTTTCCAATGCAAGTGTGTCAGTTAATCCACTGTAACTGGCTATATGTTTGCTCGTAGCTCTTCCTAATTACTAGATATAAATTGCATTAGCTGAAAGTGTTCATAGGCACTTCAATAGATCTTGCTGTTAAGGATTAAAAACTCACTCACCTCCTTGTCCACTCTGCTAGCAGCTACCTCAGCACAAATCCCTATGTCTGTTCACTCAAGTGGGGTGTGTGGGGATGTGTGTGTGTGAGTCTCTAGAGTAGAATTCCACAACTTATGTGGTGCTACAAAAATTTTCTCCTCTATTTTACATGATAGGAAAACATTTATTCACTTTTTCAGTATTGTCAGCAGTATCAAACAGTGGCTAAATAACAGATATTAGCTGGTTTAATGGTATCTTAAGAGGAATTGTTAAGTCTCCTGTCTTAGAAAGTTATTGACAATCTAATATATTATAAAAAAATAAATCTGATGCTTGCAGTGACGAATGTAGTTTTGGATGCATAAGATTTTTTTCAGTTTGGCTTTCTGAGGATGTTATCTGAACAGGTAGAAGTATGATTTCTTTAGTAAATTAAGTGAAGGGGTTGGAGATGAGACTTTAGGTGATCTTTGGATCTCTATCATTAGCTCACAGCTTCTACTTGCATAGTGCCTTACTTCTGTTTTCACTGGAATTTTAAGGGACTACAAGGAGAATTCAAGGGAAATTTTTCTTACCTGCTGGATGACAGGTGCGGTCCTATTGTTGATCTATGGAAGGATTTCATCAGGCCTCCTGTCTTTCCTTTGGAGGAGCTGAAACTAGCACATATGTATGTGTTGGAGATGTAGAGATGAGCATGGTATTGCTGTGGTTTGGTAGGGTACAGAATGCCCTGCCTTCATATGGCCCTCGAGGCTGGTCTTGAGGCAGGGCCAGGGACTCCTGCTACAGAAGAAAATGAAGACTGGATTACTGAATTTAATCAGTATTTTAATTCTTTTTTTCAGGCAGCTTCACGAGTCTTAATGTTCTCCAATGCTCTTCTTCCCCTCTCTTGGTCCTTTGTATCAGTACTGTTCACTGTAACTGAGATCTTGGAAAGAAAAAAAAAAAAAAAACAACCCCACGCTTTTTCTAAAGCATTGATTATTATGAAGTATTTCACGTTTTAATAAAAACACGGCGTAGTAGAAGTTAATGTTAAGAGAGCGGAATTTGAATGTTTTTCCTGTGCAGTAGATATGAGTGTTCTGATTCCTATTGTTTGCAGATTGGTCAATTAAAGACTAGTGGAACTGTTAATTGGGCAAACTGGAAATAGCATGTGCATTCATAGATAGAAAAAAACAAAAATTTCGTTTAGCATAGCATTTCATATTCATAATTTCCTTCATGTTACATTTACCTAATGGAACATCTTTAAAACAAGAAATACCCGTTGTCTTGATGACACTAATCCTGTGGTACATTCTAAGTAAACCTAGCCTCTAATACATTTTTTTTTTTTTTTTGTTTGAAAAGCTGAAGGAATTGCAACAACAGAAACAGGAACAGCTAAAGAAACAACAGATGGAGCAACTTCAAAGGCTAATGGAAGAGCAGCAGAAACTACTTAGCATGGTATCTGGCCAGACAGCAGTTCTTGGTACGTTGAGAAAGCAAGCGTATGACATACTTTGAGTAAACTGAAGAATTTAATCTCATTTTCCAGTTAAAATCTGAAAGTGTATTCAGTGTTCTTCATCTTAAGACTACTCAATTAGTCAAAGATAAATGCTGCATCGCTTCAGTGCTTGAAAGTTGAGTGCTACTGTAGAAGGAACACTATCCTGTTTTTATAAAACGCCAACTGTCATTGTAACTTGATCAATATGTGCTATGATGGGAGCCCTTGTTTCGTAGAACGTTTTAAATACAAAAGACTGTAAAAAACCAGTTGCTTTCCTTTCTGATTAGCTGTTTCTCACAATACTTTCGATTGCTTTAAGCTATCACTGTATTCAAATGAAGTAGTCCCTCCTTGTTTGTGCTCACGCAGCACAGATTTGTTCGGGTGATGAACTGAACTAGATGAGGGAGCTGATCTGTATTGAAAAACAAATGCTTGTAACCTGTATCAGTTTTCCAGTCTCGTTTGCTGTGTGCAAAGGGAGGGGATGGTGCTGGCCTGGAAAAAGCTTTTAGAGTTGAGCAGGGGTATTTTCTCCTGTTGGCAGTATCAGTCCAACCTGACTTAAATGATTATCTTTCTTTCACTCTGCCTACCTGAGAAAATGAATTTAGGGCTTAGCCTTAGGAGAACAAAATCCAGATTGCCTAATCAGTTATTCTTGATCAGTAACATAAGGATGGAGGCTGGGTGATCAGCCTTGCCCTTCAGTACCATTTCTTTTCTCCTGTGGAACAGTGGTGGTGTAATACAAATACAATGACACAGCCATTTTTTTCTTTTAATTTCAAGGCTATACTCTAATGGCTGAAAGTCAAAAGCTAAGACCTGGGCATTCAGCAGGCTTAACAACTTTACACCAATTGCCATCATCTGGGTATCAGAATATCTTTGAAGACAGAGCTTATGCTCCAATTGTTTCTCCACATACAGAAGACAGTGATTTTTTACAAAAGTTAAACAACAAAGAATGCACCTCATCTTTGAAGAACAGTCTTTCAGGAGTGTCTGCCTGTGAGAAACAAGGTCTGGGTGTGCCTCTGAAAACGCAGAATTGTTTGAAAAATGAGGAAGACAAATGTATTGCTGGTTAGTCATTTATAGAAAGATAACTTGGTGTGTGGTGGGGGTTTTTTCCCTTTGTAGTTATTGAACGTAATTTTTCTACTACTTATTGTGAAGATTTTATACAAGTGTTGGTTTATGTGATTTGTTGGTTGGTTTACTGACAGCTTACAGACCTCAGAGAGTTCCTGTTGATGTCCATGTGAGTTTTGTTAAAAGCAGCATGAGGAAAAAATCAAGTTCTTCTATCTGGATGAAATGCTTGTCTCTTAGGAAAAAAAAATATAATCTTTACTGCTAAAGCTTATATATGATAAAGACTGGGAAAATAGCAAATAATGACAGCTGAATTGTTTAAATAATGATAGCTGATTTGTTTGGGCTGAACTGTACCCACATTTTCATGTGGCAAATGGAAAATAACAATCTATCCAGGGATACAGAATGTCTTCAGACCAGCTCTATTGTGAGGATTAGTAACTGATCTGGAATTAGGAGTCAAGATGGGTTGACAAAGAGATCCCATCATATAACTAAAAATTATTTGTACATCAGAAGGAATGCACTGGAGTTCGTTATCCTTCCTCCTCTTCTCATTTTTACCGTTGGCACTAGCATGACTACTGCACTGCTATGACTGGAATAGTGGTTTTGGTTTTAATCTAGCAACTAAAGGTTGCTGAAAACCTGTAGAGGTTTTGGGGAAAAGGTATGAGATTGCATTTCATCATACTTCATATCAGCTTTAAAGCTTTTAATCAGAGGGCTTGGTCTAAGAGGATGTGAAAGGATAAATTGATCTTAATTTATACATATATACATGGGAAACAGAATCTTGGTAAGAGAGCTCTTCAGTAAAGCAGAAATCTAAATTTGTTCAGTTATTTTTAAGCTATAAATTAACAATAGCAAAGAAGATGAACAATCAGAATGGGTTATTTAAGGTCTGTGGAAAATTTTTAATACATAGTTGGATGTTCCTTTAAAAAAAAAGCTCAAATTCAAATAATAATCAACTTGGGGAAATCTTGGGACTATTTTATGTAGGAATTCAGGCTACATTACTGTGAAGCTCCCTTCTGGTTTTAATCTGACCTGAATGCTGCTTAAAGTATGAACTGAAAACTGATTTGTTGTTGGGGAGGAAAAAAAAAAAGTCTATTCATTTCATAGGAAAAAACATGTGGTGTCCAGAACAAAAGATGGAAGTATTAACGGAGAGTGAAGATCATCACATTGATCCTTTATGTGTGGAAAGCTCAGATCTCTCTGAAAATTCCAGTGGAGGAAAACATTTGTGGACTAATACAGAGGAAAGGTAATTCAGACCATTATTAGGCAGTTTTTATCAAATAGACAACATAGAATCATAGAATAGTTTGGGTTGGAAGGGACCTCTAAAGGTCTTCTAGTCCAACGCCCCTGCAATGAGCAGGGACATCTTCAACTACATCAGGTTGCTCAGAGCCCCGTCCAACCTGACGTGGAATGTTTCCAGGGACGGGGCATCTACCACCTCTCTGGGCAACCTGTGTCAGTGTTTCACCACCCTCAGCGTAAAAAATTTCTTCCTTATATCTAGTCTAAATCTACCCCCCTGTAGTTTAAAGCCATTCCCCCTTGTCCGGTCGCAACAGGCCCTGCTAAAAAGTTTGCCACCACCTTTTTGATAAGCCCCCTTTAAGTACTGAGAGGCTGCAAGAAGGTCTCCCCGAAGCCTTCTCTTCTCTAGGCTGAACAACCCCAACTCTCTCAGCCTTTCTTCATAGCAGAGGTCTTCCATCCCCTGATCATTTTTGTGACCCTCTTCTGGACCCGCTCCAACAGGTCCGTGTCTTTCTTATGCTGAGGGCTCCAGAGCTGGACACAGTACTCCAGGTGGGGTCTCACCAGAGCAGAGGAGAGGGGCAGAATCACCTCCCTTGACCTGCTGGCCACGCTTCTTTTGATGCAGCCCATGATACGACTGGCCTTCTGGGCTGCGAGCGCACATTGCTGGCTCATGTCCAGCTTTTCATCCACCAGTACCCCCAAGTTCTTCTCGGCAGGGCTGCTCTCAATCCCTTCATCCCCCAGCCTGTATTGATACTGGGGGCTGCCCCGACCCAGGTGCAGGACCTTGCCCTTGGCCTTGTTAAACCTCATGAGGTTCACATGGGCCCACTTCTCCAGCTTGTCCAGGTCCCTCTGGATGGCATCCTGTCCCTCTGGCATGTCGACCACACCACTCAGCTTGGTGTCATCTGCAAACTTGCTGAGGGTGCACTCGATCCCACTGTCAGATCCCACATGAGTTTGGTTGAATTCTGAGTCCTGATTGAAAGAGTCTGATATTCTCAATTTGTATAGCTTTCTCAACGAAGGTTTCCATTTTGCTAGGTACTCTGGAGACCTGTAGTAAGAGAGGCTCTGGCTTTAAATTGTTTATGCTGTGAAAGATGTGATGATGTTTATTGGCTGAAGAGGTGTGTGCAGCCTGGGGTAATGATAGTTTAGAAGTACATTTTAGTATAGGCTTAGTCTATAAGCAGTTATAATTACTGTTCTCAGTTTGATTTATTACAACCTCCTATCCACCATTATGTGGTGAAAGTCGTAATGTGAAGGAGGAGTGTAAGTGTGTGACTTTTTAGTTTATTACCAGGAGTTATGTCTGTTTAAACATCTGTATATGGCTAAGCAGTAATAACAGTGCTTGTGGCAGAAGCCTTCTCATGTATGGTAAAAGCTTTGTTTATGGAGTTGATAGAATAAAAGTAGTGGTTGGCATTGTTATAAAGCTCTGCCCTGTCTGCCAAGTCATCACAAAGACAAGAAATACTTGTTCCAGGCTGTGGTGTGTTGAGCCAGCCAGCGACTAAGCACCCACCCAGTCGTTTGCTCACTCTGTCCCCCAGAGCAGAATGGGAGAGGGTATCAGAGGAGAAAACTCGAGAAAACTTATGGGTTGAGATAAAAGCAGTTTAATAAGTAAAGGAAAGAGGGGGGGGAAAAAAACCCAAGTGATGCAAAGGCTGTCACTCTCCACCTCCCACAAGCAGACTGATGCCTACTTGGTCTTTGAGCAACAGCTACTTTTGGAAGACCAAGCCCCCAGTTTTTACTGCTGAACATGATGTTATACGGCATGGAATATCCCTTTGGTCAGTTCGGGTCAGCTGTACTGGCTGTGTCCCCTCTCAGCCTCTTGCCCACCCCAGCCCACTTGCTGGGGCTGGGGGAACAGCATGAAAAACCAAAGAAAGCTTTGATGCTGTGCAGGCACTGTTCAGTAATAGCTAAAACATTGGTGTGTTAATCAACACTGTTGTGGTCACAAATCCAAAACACAGCACCATACGGACTGTGATGAAGAAAGTTCACCCCATCCCAGCCAGACCCAGTACAGGGCTGTGAAGGAGGAGGAGTATCAAAGGGGGAGATAAGGAACACAATCTCAGCAGCATTACTGAGTGGGAAGGTGATGCTGTAGAAATTGGCAGTATGACTAAAATACGAATGAAAGTTTGGTGGTCTGGGCAGAAGAAAGGGTCATTGAGAAAAGCAATGAAAGAAGAAACAGCAAAACCTGCATATAGTATCTTTTAGATATGTGTATTAACTATAGCAGGGATTTGATAAACCATTTCTCAAAAGATAAACAGCTAGTGTTATAACGTATTTCTCAGATTAACTTTTACATTTAATGACCAAAGTACCTCATAATTTGTCATCTTTTATGTAATTACACCTTAGGTCTTTGAATAGCAGTGATCTTAAACATAGTTATAGGAATGTAAGACTTGATTTTTTTTTTTTTTTTTTTTTTTTTTAAATTACACTAGACCTATTAAAGCTGCGATTCAGGAAAAGAAACAGACATTTGAACAATTCCTGGAAGAACAGATACAACTAGAAGAGCAGCGTCTGGAGCAAAACCAGAAGTTACAGGTTATTTACTTTTTTAAACTTTATTGTTCTTTATATATAGTGCCAAGATGCAATAGGTGCTTTAAAAACGTACAAGGAAGATTCTAGCAGCAAAAGATAACACTGAATGCAATATTCATGTTTTTAAAAATAAAACAATAAGCCCCAAATATTTCACTTGTTTAAGATGTCTTTAGAAATCCAGTAGAAATGTACTGTATAAATTCCTACTCGTATGTGGGGTTCATTTGAAGAAATCTTCAAACGGTATAAGGGACTTTTTAACATTGTGTGTTTGTGTTTTTGTTTGCCCCTTTTCAGGAGACAAATGGACCAGCCATTCAAAAACCAGTGATCAAACGACCCTTCCTGAAAAGAGGAGAAGGCTTAACAAGATTTAGTAGTGCCAAATCTAAAATTACAAAACTTGGAGAAAACACCCCAAAACTTCAACAAAGGGCTTCAGATGACAGAAATGCTATTAAAGTGGACAGATCACAAATACAAAAGAAAACTATGCCTCCTGGCAAAGAACGGGTTTCTGAGAACCCTTTTGCACCATGTAAAAAATATAACCACCCTGATAAAGCAAAACATTGCCCTGTTCAGAAGAACCTGGTACTCAGGAATCACAATGGAAAAAATATCTCGCTATTAGAAACAAGAATGCAACCAGGAAAAAATCATGAAGGACAGATGAGAGATTCTTTCCCATCAGAAACTAACAACAAAATAGAAAATAAAGAGAACGTAGTAGAATTTGCTAAGTCTAACACTGGCAAAATTGGAAACAAATTACCTGGCACAGAAAAGCCTCGGTTGTCTCATGAGCTGGCCAGTGCCTTTCCTAATTCTAAATGTCCTATAGGTCACCCTGTAAAAGATCCAGAACTGTCTTTTGAAGTTTCATTTCAGAATAAGCTGGAAAACTGGGAAAAAGAAAAAGAAAAAGAGAATCTAGAATTAGATGAATTTTTGTTTCTAGAACAAGCTGCAGATGAAATATCTTTCTCAAGTAATTCCTCATTTGTGCAAAGGATCTTAGATCAAGATCAGCAAACTTTAAAAGGCCGTAGAATGTCTTCTACCCCTATCAAGGCAAAACAGCAGCAAGTAAAGGCGCTGGCTGTTGAACTTATAAATAAGAAAAATAAAAAGGCAGACTGTATGACACAGGGAAATATAAATGATAGAGCAGTTATGCATACAGTCTCAAATTCAGGAGCAGCTTTTATAATGAAGGATCCACTGAATAAAACGGACAGTGTAATATTTTCAGCTTCTTCAATGACAGCAGCTCCTGCTTTAAAAAGTAACCAATGGATTATAAATGAAGATGAGAGTGAGGGCAATGGTTATACTACTACAGATTCTGAGAGTGAATTTGAGACCACATTAAAGCATGAAAATGAAGATGCTAAGACATCCTTTATGAGCCATAGAGAAAATGATCCAGAATTTTTTGATTATAGAGGTTCTGTTACAGACACCAGCAAAGAAAGCAAAAATGGAGATGCTGACCTTGGCTCGTCAGACAAAGATGGCAGCGCACTGTCAAAGCAAAAGATTAGAAAAGCTTCAGACCGTCAGAGAAGCATGTCTTGTATAAGTAGGAGTAAGTTTGAGTTTGATGATGAAAGAACATGGAGTGATCTTGATGAAAATCATGTTAACAGTGATTTACCTGAAAAATATACTAAAATACCTTTACAGATGGACTTTTCCAATAAGAATGATACAACTGTCCCAGATAAAGCAATAAAGAGAAAGGTTGCCTCAAAGAGGGGAGATGGAATGTCCAAAGAGTCTGCAGTGGACAGTGATTCAAATGGACCTCCTGTATCAAACCTGATGATGAAACTATTTCCTTCACTGAAACCGAAACAGAAGGCGGGCTGTCATTCAGAGCGTGAAATCAAATCAAATGTGGAACAGGAGCCAGGAGGTGAGAGAACAGCAACTGGTAGGAAATGTTGAAGAAGACATATATTACAAGTCTTTCCTCCTAACACTTAAGCCGCAACCTGACATTACACCAAAGGGTGTAAGTACAGACTTCTGCTGCAGGGAATGGCCCTATTCTCACCTTTCATCTCCTCTCCTGGTTGCATGTCTGATGTCAGATCTAACAGTTATGCAGCTTGCAGTATGAGTACGATCAGTGAAAACTTCATTTATTTTTTTTTAATTTTTTTTTTTTTCCTGGAGGCTAGTTTTCTGTCAGACCAGTTCATTGAACTAAACATGATCTGGAGCTGCCTGATCACTGTTTCCAAATCAAGGAGAGTGTCAAAGGCATGCCAAAAATGAAGTGGTACCTCCCTTCCCAGTGACAGTGTGCATTTACACCACGGTAGGGTAATGCTATGCACTGTTAGGTTAGCTTGTTCCTCTTATAAGGAGGCAGCAGCCCTGCCTGTATTTTCTGACAGTAGTATAGTATCTAGAGAATTCACGTGGAATATGGGAAACATGGATTCATTTTTCTGCTTTGCCCAAGTTGATTTTGACCATATGGTTATAGTCTGGGGAAGGACTGCCCCTAAAAGCTCCTGTTGAAGCTGTTGCATTTATGTGAGATCATTAAAAATGCACTTGTTCAGTGAAAGCATGATGGCATAGCCTGGCATTTAAATCTCTTCTCTGTAAGGCAGTGAGATCTTGATTTCAAACTCTGCTCCAGTGAGTGTTTAGAAATTTGTTCAGGTTTTTATGAGAAGTTCATGTGAAAGCTGCTACTTCTGCTTATTGTTTTGTGGAGAATTGATTTTGTAGGGTTGTCTAAAGATGCCTGCTAGATGTTGTTATCAGGAAGAGGGGTAGGGTTTTTTACTGAATCTCAGAGCATTTAAGGGTGAATGAGGCAACTACCTACACTGCAACATCAGTATTTAGGCTCTTCTCTTGCATACTCAGAAGTGGACTATTAAAACCCTGGGAGTGTTAAGTAGTGACTGAACAGGCAACTGGGATGGCAAAAAAGCCCACAAATCCTGTTATTGGCCTCTGCAATAGATTTCACATCAGTGATGGGTGTGAGCAGACTTTGTTGTGAATGAAACTTGGAAAAACTTACAACTATAAACTTTCCTGTTTGATGCTTGGCCCTTATACCTTCATTTAATTTCTCTAGCTTGATGTGAAGTCCTTCACATTCCAATTCCTAATATATATTTAGTTCTACAAAGATGATAGATGTATACCTCAATATTTGCGGTACTTGAGTAAATAGTGCAGAGTGCTTTAAAATGTCACTTCTGTGTTATTTGAATAGTAGAAATTTTTTGCGATACTACTACTATCTCTCAAATAGTATCACTTGATATTTTTTAATTTTTTTTTTTTTAACTGGTGTGTGATAATTGTTTACTTCAGTCTTATGGATGCTGCTCAGATAACTTGCATCTGGTTGTTCTTTGACAGGAAACACTGTTCCTTCCCAGGTACTGAGAGAGAGACTCACTGAATTGGAAACTGAAATAGAGAGATTCAGAGCTGAAAACACAACTCTAACTAAACTCCGGGAAGAAAGAGAGCATGCCTTGGCAAATATCAGGTAATTTTTAATTGAAACATTTTGGTGCATTCACTTACATAGTATGTTCCAGGCGATCATAATGTCCAGTTACCAACAGCACAGATAAGTAATTGGTGTGTTTCAGCTACGGTGGAGACATAGGTCAAGAAACTGGTTGTTGCTCTATGTATATAGTAAACTGTAATTATTACTCACACACAAATTACAACATTAAGAACCCCTGCTAGTTTAATATGATATCCTTAAAGGCTGTACTTGGGAGAATTTATATACTTTTGTTCTGAGTGATAACACAGTCCTTAAATTGGTCTTGCAAAATTGATCTTCATGCTAAGATGATTGATGCTCTTCCTTTGGATCGAATGTTTGTGAGTACAAGCTGAGAATATTTTCATTTGAACTGGGGGACTTATAAGCAACATATAGAGCAGAATAATTATCTCTGGTGACTTAAATGTGGCACACCTATTCCTACCAAAGTCACTTTTGTTTTGTTTGGAAACAGCATCATGTTGTTGGCTTATGTTTGATTTGTGACCTCCTGCTGTTAGCAGATTCTTTTTCCCTGTGCTTTTGGGGGAATGGTGTTCTACTGCTTTGAAGAATGTTGGAAGATTTTAGCCAGAGCTTTGTTAAATTCAGGGTAACTTCCGTGACTGGAAGATATAAAAATAGAAATTGTTGGACTTCAGACACTAGCTGTGTGACAATTCTTACTCCTTAAATAAGTAATACCATTTATAGGTAAGTCTTCCCGGGGGTAACAGATGCTGGATTGGAATCAATGACCACAAAATTCAGTGTCTTCATTTTCTTCCTTAAAATCCAGATTTGAAGTAGTTTTGGGTTAAAACAACAACTTTGTTTCATAATTATAGGAAAGAAATTGCAGACTTTCAACAGCAGAAAGCCCAAGAACTGGCTGAAATAGAAGAATATAAAAAAAAGGAAATGAAAAAACTGCAAAAGGAGCGTAAAGTTTTTGAAAAATATACCACAGAAGCTAGAGCAATTCCAGATAAAAAAGAACGTGATGAAATTCAGGTATAAAAATATATTATTCTTCTGGTCCACACAGGAAGCTTAAATTAATTTAAAGGCAGTCGAGAACTAAATTCTAACTTAGTTGAAAGGTTGCAAGTGATTTCAAGATGGGAACTTTTAGTAGACATGGCCTAATTGAGGAAGGAACTACAGTCTTCACAATGTTGTTTGATGGTTTTAAGGCAAAAACCCTTGATGAGCAAATCTTTTTGTCACGTTTCCGTACTAAACTGCTCATAACTATGGTAGAATGATCTTCAACTTTGATACAAAATTACTGTAGTTAATATTAAGTTGTAAGTTTTTATTCATGGCGGTAGATCAAAATGCAAACTAGAACTGTACTTGAGTTTTATTCTATAACTGTTGTACAGTAAACATAGTAGTCTTTTACAGTTTTCAAAGTTACCTAAAGACCTACAAGTAAGTAAGAACAAAATGTATCAGAGATGTAAGAAACAAGATCTGTTTGTTCCTTCATTGTCAGGATGTACGGTACATGAGATGTACAGACAAGTTGTATTAAACATCACACATGGATTTCCCTCCTCCTTCCCTACTAATTTTCCTTACATAACTTCAACAGATTGAAGTAACACTTGCTAAACTGGCTAGGCAGACTCACACGTGTGTTATGTGATTGTGTCCTCCCTGTTTTCCTGTGCAAGATTTTTGAAGGGTCCTCTCAAGGGCAGCCTTAAAGATTTCATGTTTCTGTCTCAAGTGTATTTGTACTGGCCAATCTATGAACTGTAAAGGATGCCAAGAGGGCAATAAAGACACTTCCTGTGATTGAAGTTGAGCTTTAAGTTGGTAGTCTAAAGTAAATAGTATCTCTTTCAGGAAGAAAACTTCTACTTTTCACCCTCTGCCCCATTAAGCTAATCTTGGTTTTTTTGCCGCTCTTGTGCTTTTTTGTGTGTTTGTATTTCTATTAGAACATTAAAATCTTTTAATATATTAAAAAATGAAAGTGCTTCAATTTATAAACATGCATTTTTCTAAGGCTTTAAAACAGCAGATCGCAGAGTTACAGGAAGATTTAAAACGAAAAGAGGCAAAATGGTCAACCACCCATCGACGCCTGAAAGATCAAATAGAAGCTTTAGTAAATGAGAATATGGAGCTAAAAGAGGAAGTCAAAATTATGGAGAGGTTTCGTCTGGAAGCCTGGAAGAAAGTAGAAGCTGCTGGAAGCAAGAGGAAAATAGAAAATTCTGGGATGACTCTGAAAAGAGCAGAATCTGTAAGTTCTTAATCTTGGTGTTTTAAATTCATCTGTGTGAATACTCTTGCATTTTGGATCATAAACTTGGAATCCAATAGCTACAACTTAGATGTTTACTTTTAATTTACTAATCTTGGGACTCCACTAGTGGTGACAGACACAGAATTTTGTTAATGTCACATTCTCTACAAATGTGAATGTTTGCAACGTGCAGCATCCATCCTGTTGAGGAACTCACCTTAGAAATTCAAAATGAAACAATTATAAGAGAAAAATCATAGATGGGATCTAACCTGGGAATCTCTGCACCTTAAGGATCAGCCAGGCATACCAGGCAGTTCACCATTGTCTAGTTATATTTAGTTTTGAAACTGTAACTATTTTTCTAGATTGCTTGCACCACATTAACATTCTGTAGTTGTTGGTAGTGAGGCAGCAGACAGAGGAAGAGTTCCAAAGTATAGCTTGGGCTACATCACACAAGCCCGTCACTGACTAAATCTCAAAAATGTAGTTTGGTGCAGAAAGCTTCCATTAAATTTCATGTCACGTGGTGTGTAAATTTTGTTGCTGCTCTATGAACAATTGTGAATAAATGTCACGTAAACCACAAATAACTTTCTTTCTTTCTTTCTTTTAGTGTCTACCAAATAGAGGCCCAGAAAGTCAAACCGCATCTCTGCTTCTTCCAGTACAGAAGTGCAGCAAGATAAATGGCAAAAGTTATTCACAGCCAAAAGGTATAAATGTTGGTCTAATCAGAGAATTCTGTTAACTCTTTAAAAGAAAATTGACATGGATTTTTGCTTTTATTGAAAAGAGTGCATCAGCACCTAAAAAGTAGATAGAGAATAGTTGTAATGGACTTGAGCGTATGGAAAAATACCTCCCAGGGTAAGATTCTGGAGAAAGCTGCGATGAGACCGTTCTCAGAGCGAAGATGCTTCTGGTCATGTTTGGTGATCTGGAGCATACCAGAAGCTGCGTTCTGTAATCCAAAATGGCATTCATCACTGATGTTCTCCAAGCTGCAGATGTTGATTAGATGACTACGTTGATAGCATCAGAACTGCTGTGTCTCTTCAGAACCTTCTGTTACCAGGAGCTGTAACCGTATGGGCAATGCCATACCAGGTGTTCCTTGTTCACAGTTATGAGCAAATGCTGTTGGCAGCTATACCCCTTCCTAATAATCATCACAGATGGAAAGTAACTGGAGGGTACTTTTTTGACACCTCTGACAGCTCAAGCAACCATCATGTTACCTGTTAGGGGAGTGCGTTCCAGAATTGAAGCCCTTGCCAGTTTTATTTTGGCTGGTGTGCTAGGAGAGACATGGGCAAAGTCTGCCAATCAGGTCCTGTTAAAAGGTTACATCAGCCTTCCTTTATTCATTGTAAGGCATAACTAAAAATGTTGCCTAGATTCCTGGGGGGGGTGGGGTGGAATCCTTTGTAAATCTACAGAAATGAAATAGGAGAGAAAGGGCAAGTATTGTGCCTGTTGCAATGATTCTTCAGTTGTAGCTTCTTGCTGACACATGAAGCAATGACATACCTGAAAGATCTGGTTTATGCTGATTCTTTTCATAAATATACTGCTTTCAGTTTCTATTGCACTTAAATGTGGGTGTCTTGTGCACCTTAACCTCGTGTATAATTATGATTGTAACACTTCAAATTAACTTTAAGTACAGTTTAACAGTAAAATTAATTACACGTATCTGAGTAGGAAAGCTTTCTAGAACGCCCGCATCAGCAGCTGCTAATGACAGAAGCAACTCTGAGACAATGATGGCACTGGAAGATTCTTCTAGGACTTTTATGGTAGTAAGTCCTGTATCTTGATTTGATTTTTAAGGGAGAGGAAAAAGCCTAAAATAAAACAACAGTTACTTGTACTTAAATGAGTATCTAGAGGGTGACTGGTGAAGCTGTTGACTCACCTTCTTATGTTCAACTGCAATTTTATTGTCATATCAGAAAATGGCTATGTAGTAGTCAATGCAGGGTGTTTTACCTGTGTCTAGTAGTTGCAACATTCTTTGACTGAGGAAAGAAAATAAAATAATAATATCCCACTCCCTTGGATTTTGCAAAATGTTTTCCCTTTTGAGAGAGGGGAAAAAGATGGATGTTTATATGCTCCATGTAGGGAAACCGTGCAAGAATCTTGTAAACAGTTGAATTAATTCTTACATTAATTGCTGTAGGTAGCATTCAGGTTTTATGAAACTTCATCAGCTGTTTCATACCTTGATATGGATGACTTAAGGCAGTTGAGCACCATGCTAGAACACACCGCTGAATTCCACTCTAGTCCAGGCTACAGCGGACCACAGACAACCAATTAGTACTGAGTCTCAGTCTGTCTTACCACTTGAATTATACTAGGAGTTGCATAAAACCCAGGTTGTGTTTATGCCTTCCTATACTACTCTTCCTCCCCTGATGCTCCTTGTTTTCTAAAATACCTGTCAGCCTCGGAAAAAAACATGCATAAAGACAAAGCTTGATTTCAGTTTATGCTTAGATTATTGTTGTCACTTCAGGACAGCTCTCCTAATGAAGCTCATGTGTCACTACCATCTGGACCTGCGTATACAGACAGTGAAGAGATACAGAGAGAAACCGCTTATCCTGATGGAAAGGTAAAATGAGAGCTCGGCACTCTGAAATTCCGCAAGACAGCTGTTGTGAAAGAGGACCGAGTATGTGAGTGTGGTGGCTCAATACTGACTTCTCTGTAATGTATTCATTAGGTTGAAAAGGTTTTGAAAAATGGCTGTCACCTCATATTTTTCCCCAATGGGACATGGAAAAAAGTGGGTTCTGATGGGAAGACTGTAACTATAACCTTCTTCAATGGCGATGTGAAGCAGGTTATGCCTGATCAAACAGTGGTATGTACCCTACATCTTCTGCGCTTTTCTAGAAATACTTATTTATGCGCATGTGTACACACACACATAAAATTTCTCACTAGTTAAATCTCAACTGTTTTCTGCAGATTTATTATTATGCTGATGCTAAGACTACACATACTACATACTCTGATGGCTTAGAGGTCTTGCATTTTTCAAATGGACAAATAGGTAAAGAAATCATCCAACCCAACCAACCCTCAAAATTGCTGCCCCTATGTATACCTTATTTATGTAATAAGCATATTGCCTCAAAATACATTTCAGAGAAGCATTATCCTGATGGCAAGAAAGAAATTACTTTCCCTGATCAAACTATCAAAAATTTATTTACGGATGGGCAAGAAGAAAGTATCTTTCCAGATGGTACTATTGTTCGTATTCAGCGGTAAGCTTTACCTTTTCAGGTACCTTAGACTGTTGATGGGAAAGTAGCAGTTAGGGCTCACTGACAGAGGCAGTATAGGGTGACACATCTATTTCTAGAAGTTTACATTTGAACATACTGTACTGTCAACATATATTTACTGCTTGAAATTTTGGGTTTTTTTTCCTGTAGCTTGGAGGAGACATAAAGACTGTGTATTTTCTCATACCCTAACCTGAGAGATTTTGCAGATTTGTGCATAATTCTAGAGAACATGCAAGAACCTAGTTGGTGTGGCAAGCAGGTCTGACATCCAAACTGACAGCGCTCAAAACATTGTTTGAAACTTTTCTTGGACTGTTGCAGCAGTAGATTTAGTGCAAAGAAAGTGCGGTAGAGGCTCTCAAGTCTAAAGAAGTTATGTCAGTTTTGCAGAAACAGATTTTCTTGAGTACCAACCAGCTGGGATGATATTTAACAAAACAGGCTTTTCACAAACACTGTCTTTTTTAAGTTCTTCCTTCATTTAGGCTTGCATATTTAAAGTTTGTTCTGAGATTAAGCTTAAGCCTATGTATAGTCCTTACAATGTTTTTGTTTGTTTTTTTTTTAAACACTTATATACACTTATTTAATGCAGAGATGGAAGCAAAACTATAGAGTTTAATAATGGCCAGAGAGAACTACACACATCACAGTTCAAGAGACGGGAGTATCCAGATGGTACTGTCAAGACTGTGTACATGAATGGACAGCAGGAAACAAAGTACGTCTCTGGGAGAGTAAGAGTAAAGGACAAGGATGGTAATATTATCATGGACACCAAGTTGTAGGTAATGTCAAAACCGTTGGAAGTGTTTGTACATTACTTTTGCTGATGTGCTTTCCTGTAAACAAGAAGAGAAATCCCTTTAAGCTTGTGTATATATTGTTTATAGTTTTCCTGAAATAAATTTATTTTTCAGTGGGTGTTACTACATGAGAGCTTTTTCTAATTTTTTCCCATTTCTACTTTTAAGAAGCAGTTTATTGATTCAGTATTCTGTGATGTGTGGTTTAAAGGGTGTTTTTTAAATCAGCTGTCAGTGAAAATTCATCAAACAGCTGTAGATTACCTTATTTTAGACATCTAAGAGAAGATTCCTCAATCCAAGGTAAAAGGTTGTGCTGTTGGAACCCCTGCTGTGGTGAAATACAGCAGGCGGCCAGATTTAAGAGTCTGGGTATCAGTTTACTTATTGCTTGACTTCAAAGAGTAAATGAATGGCAGCATTCCTTTTTGGTTAGCCTTAGGCTATTCTTTTTCCTTCATAATCTTATTTTTTTTTCTTAATCTCACAGCTAGGAGGCAATAGCATTAGCAGACCCCAAACTCTGTTCTGTAAACTGCTCTTCTATATTTGTAAGACTAGGACAGATGAGACTGTGGGACAGGTTAATTATCCAGTCTACTCAGGAATGTGGGAGGAAACACCAGTAATCAACAAAGGTTCTTCCACCTAACAGGCATTTTTAAGCAGACTTGTCTTTTAAAATTCTGCAGTATCTACAAGCAAAGTGGTACTGCTGGCGTGTCTGCTCTAACTCTCCATTGTGGTGGATGCTGAAAAATTTGTTTCATTCTCTTGCACAGCAGAAGATACTCATTTTACTCACTTTCTTCCCCTTGTCCCCCCTGCCCCCCTTTCTCTTCAGTGAAAGCAAGCTCTGTAGTTACTATGCCTGTGCCCTTTTTTACTCAAGGGGTAAATCAACTTGCAGTAGTGGGAACTGTGTTCACTCACAACTAAGTTGCTTGGGTGGGTGCATAGGCACATCCTGGCCTTTCTGGCAATCTTAAACAGCAGCTCTTACGTAATTCAGAGCTAGTCCCTTTCAAGATGGTTGATAAACAACTTTCCTTATTTTCATTAAAAAAAAAAAAAAAACAGGAACACATTTTGAAGATGAGCACACGACAGCTCTATAGGGTATTTGCAACAGCATATAGTACGTCTGCTTAATACCAGAATATGTACTAAAACTGTGAAAGAATCCTTCCACTGCTAGTATAAATGGGCAAGCTACCCTTGTAGCATGCCTGAGCAACACTACTGAGAGCAGTTTGTACACTTGCTTTCCTGTCATCTTGAGCGAAGAGACATGCAGAAGGTTATGTGTGTATGTGCACAAACATGGGAACAAACAGAACCACAGGAGGTTCCCTCTGAACATTAAGAAACACTTTTTTACTGTGAGGGTGACTAGGCACTGGCACAGGTAGCCTAGAGAGGCTGTGGAGTCTTAATCGTGTATGTCTTTTCCTTGATAATCTAGACAAAATTCTCCATGGGGAGACTGAAAGGGGTTGAACTTTAAATGTAAAGAATATACTACACTAGTACAATGAAGAGACATCCAAAGAAACCTTACATACTATAGCAGTAAAGGAAAACAAGCTTTTCGATGCATGCTGAGCAAGCTCCTATTTATTCCAATGCTTTCAAATGAACACTGCAGCTCCAGGAGTAGGAAGGAGGTGCAAGGACACCCAAAACACATCCATCTCATCATGACTGAAAACAGAAAACACGGCAGCAATACAAACATGTTCCAGAACAAAGACAGTAACACTCCCCCACCCCCAACTGTTCATTCCTGATCCCAGACTCTGGTACTGGAGAAGTCTGTCACCAAATATGCCTGAAACATAAACAAGAGTTACATCACAGTAATAAAACTATCATCTTCCCTCCAAGTATTCTAACAAGATACTAGAACAAGTGTGCCCAGCATCAGCTTTTTATCTATTTCTTTACTACTATACATTAATTCCATCTACTCTTATGAAAAGGATTATCACAGAATAATACTTAAGGTCCTAAGGTCAAGAGATTGAGGTGTGAATATACAGTTTCACTAGTTCAAGATCCAAAAGTGTTGGGAACATTATCTATAAACATAGATTAGAAGAGTGCTTATTAAATGGGAGGGAAAAGGACTACTTAACACAGTTGGCCAAGAAATTTGAAAATCCAAGTCTCCAATATTCTCTGTAGACAACACATACTATAAAGCTTTTCATTTAAAATATTCCATGTTTGACTAGATGTATGGACATCCACATGTTATCATGGATCTGTCTGAGAACCTCCGGCACAGGACATTGAGATCAAATGCTGAAAATTAAGAAAAACAATTAATTTTGATTGTTTGGGCAGAGTACACTGCCACACATCTACAAGTTATCTTCTTCAGTTACAAGCAGCAAAAGCTCTTTCTGTTACATCGCCTTAGGGCTCTTTGTTTCAGTACCTGTTCGTTCTTAAAGCTATACTGTGGGCTTCAGTAATGTGTATGTAAAGAAATTCATTTTTTTTAACAGCATTTTATTTTATTAAAAGAGTGGAGAGAAGGGATTTTTTTTTTTAAACAAACTCTAGTTGTCAACATTACTGACAGTTAAGACTGCTTAAAACTTCTGAAGTCATACCTTTGTAATGGTATGATTTTGTATTTCATATTCACTGTACTTACACGTCACTCATCCAACTCTGCAAGTCCCATTTCTATCAGTTTCATATGAACTAGGTTTTGGTCATCTTCATACAAAGAAATGGTGACCTCTGGTGAAAGAGCCTGAAAACCAGAAGTTGACAGAGTTCTGACAATAACAGATTTAAATCTCAAGCTGACCCATAGTAAAAGTTATTTTACTGGCTATACTCACTGCCTAAATGGAACTGTGAGTATACAAAGACTATTTCTGTTTTTAAGTAAAGGAAACTTGTTTTAAAATGACAGGAATGCTCAGAAACCTTTTGTTTGCAGGATTAGTAAGAGCGCCACATGATTTTCTCTCTTCATCAGCATTCCTTCATGGTAAATGGTTCACAATTTTAAATTATGAGGATTCACAGTAAAACAAATACTCAGAAATTATACTCAGAGTGCTAATAAGCATTTTAGGCTGAGCAAGAACTAGGAGGGGAAAAAAAAATGTTTCTCACAAGTATGGAAGCAGAGAGCTGTTTTCCTTCAACGCACTCCATCATAGCCCACAACGCTTCCACACTCCATTCTGGGCAATACGGAATTCTTTTCACGTTTTTGTCATATAAAGCAGGTTTAAATCCAGCCAACAGAGCTCGTACTGCCTGAACAGGGTACTTCAGCAGATGATAAGGTATGTGACGCAATCTAAAACAAAAATGAAAAATGTTTGCCTGCAACAATCCACCTGTCAAGCTAAACTGTCAGTATGGACATAAGGATAGCTTAAAGGTTCATGCAGTAGATGTGCAGTGTGGAAACTGGGATCAGAGTCCCTGCTCTACAGTAACATGCCGGTGTCACACCGAACAATTCATCGGGTAGGGCGAGGCCCTCTAAGGTACTTCAGCACAGTAACTATCAAAAAGCAGGCCAGTATCGTACAGACCCCTCAGCCCGCCAGGCACACTGGCTCCCCATTACACTGCTTGGGGAGGAGTCTCAAGTGCCTAATACAGATTTGAGCACAGGAATGCAAGCGTAAGGTCATCACAATGCAGGGTCCAAATCTGGTGTGCCTGGAGAATGACACAGACCTTTGTGGTCCAAGTGCTTCACACCTGGATGTGATCTAGACACACTACTGGAAATAGGTACCTTAGTTTTATATTATCATCTCCCCATTCTTCTATCTTTCTATCCCAGAAGCAAGGGAATGGGGAAGCAGAGCAAGAAGTGCAACCCTGAAATAAAACATGCAATCTCTCCCTAACAGTCCGTGAAGCAGGAAATCTCTTCAAATCCCCATTTTGCCCCATCTTCAGCAAGGACCTGTAGATCCCCCAATGAGCTCAAGAGCAAGTCAATGTGATTAAGCAGTATATATATAAAATGAAAGTGCTCCAAGAGAGAAAATTCAGGCAAGCTTAGGGGACCCTAAAAGCCTGGGGTGTTTGAGACACTTAGCTGACATCTGTTTGTCAGCACAGGAGCAGTTCCTAGAGCAGCTCAGCACCAGGCAGAACAGGGATTTGAACTTCCAATTTGCACACAAGCAGTGTAAAAACCACTCAGATACTCCCTTATCTTACTCCCCAGCTGTCTTCTATGCAGATTGCAGTAGAACAGGATCAGAGGGTTTGTTTGTACACCTGGAGGGCTCAGTCCTTATTTTGTGTAAGCTTCTTGGGTGCAAAAGCAGATTATAAGCCTGAGCCTACTTCACAGGTTGAGCAACCTGAAGATGATGGAGAAATCTGATATTATAATAATGGGCTTCTCAGAACAACCCGAGAAAGAGAAGCAGGTGCACAACGCCATACCCTGCAGACAGAAATTATTTAACCAGCCAACCAACTTTCTCTCCAACTGAAATCTAATGCTAAAATATTATAAATAATGTATCTGTAGTTATATAAAAATAAATAATAATAAATGTAAAAATACATACACTTATTTGTAAGTATATGTTTTATAATGTAAGTGTATACATAGATAGTAATTTTACACGCATTTTTTTCTTATGTGTTTACCTGCTTGTTGGGACAACTGAAAAACTACCATAGTCAACAAACTGAACCAGGATCTTAACAGGGTCAAATTCTTCAACGGAGAGGAGCTTTGCTCTATACCATAAACCATCCTGGTATTCTACAAGGCAAGGCATTTCTGTGAAAAGAAAAACAAACATCACAAAACACCCCAAAATATACTCACAGTGCAGTAAAAACTAACTGAACTTGAAAATCCGTTTTACTTTGTGACCGAGATTAAGATTTTTTTCTTCCTTCTCTAATTCATGCTCCTATTTTGTTCTATGTATCCTCCAGTTCTCTCCGAACTCCAGTTCACAATCGTCAGTATGCAATTAAAGTCAAGTTTCTCTACCTCACATGCTAATCATGAGAATTAACAGAAAATTGCTTGGTAAAGATAGTGATTAAACTTTTCAACTTTGACTCATTTGCACATTTCTGTTAGTAAACAGATCGATCTGTAAGAGAACAGACAATAGTCTGGAGGACACAAGGCAGATGCTGCCTGAAATCTCAACCAGAATTTTACTAGTTGGCAAAACCAAGTACTAGCAATAACTGGTTTCTTCACAAAGTTCTAGACCCGCATATGTTATTTTAGGCCCAACAGCTGTGGACAAGATAATTAAAGCCCATCTTTTGCCTAAACAGAGAAATCCAGCATTAAAGTGAAGTGATGCTCTTTAGGGTTCACATAATTTCTAACTCTTGGTAACATGATTTTCTGTACATAACTTGTGTCTTTTGAATACTTAATAGCAACATTTTCCATTACAGCTTCAGTGACAGTCACCTTAAGGGAGAAGTTTTATTTTTGCCATATGCAATCTAAACTCAGTTCGTCAACTTTAACAGGCATAGCATCATAGAATCATTAAGGTTGGAAAAGACCTCTAAGATCATTGAGTCCAACCATCGACCCAACACCACCATGCCCACTAAACCATGTCCCTAAGTGCCTCATCTACATGTCTTAAATACTTCCAGGGATGGGGACTCAACCACTTCCCTGGGCAGCCTGTTCCAATGTTTAACCACTCCTTCAGTAAAGAAATTTTTCCTCATATCCAACCTAAACTTCCCCTGGTGCAACTTGAGGCCATTTCCTCTCGTCCTATCGCTAGTTACTTGGGAGAAGAGACCGACACCCACCTCGCTACAACCTCCTTTCAGGTAGTTGTAGAGAGCGATAAGGTCTCTCCTGAGCTCCCTTTTTTTACACTCCTGATTATAGTGTATCGTATGGTTATAGTGTAGTGTTATTCCTTACTCTCCAAAAGTTTTATTTAAGTATACATAGAAATATAATTATTCCTATTCTTCAGAAATAAATAATTTCAGGCTTTTTGTACATCCACATGAAACAACAGGGAAAATAAACACACTAATATACCTGTTCGGAAGTGTGTTAGAAAAGGAAGAGACTCCACTCTTTTATTGCACCATTTCAGGGCTTCATCAAGGCTCTCCAACTCTGAGTCACAGCTGGCATCTCCCTCTGTGGCGAACTGCTTCACAAGGTTCGTAGAAGGATCAAGGCAAATATATACCTACTCAGAGAAAAGGCTCTCATATTACAATTCTTGCAGATGACTTGGAACCTTGCAATTCCATCAGTGATCAAGGATTATTGAAAGATTACTTGTTCCCACGTTTGAAAGGTTCAGCACATCCTTGCTCCCCTTTCTTCTTTCCTCAATTTATGAGTAATTTCACATTTACACTTTTTTTTTCCAAAAGCAGAAGACAGTCATGATTTATTAACACCACATTTCAATGTTAAAAAGTAAGAATGAAAGGAACGCACATACTAGAGAATATACCCATATAAGATTTCACAGCTGTGTCTTACTAGGATTCCTCCCTCCTGCTATTTGGTAAATAATCTCATTTCATAATATCAAACCAAAGACTAATTTTAAAGTTAACGAAAGAAGAACTTTTGAAATGGTGTTTTGTTTGCTATGCAAAGACATTCCATTCACCTAATTTCTAACTGGATCATCAGAATAATGCTGTAGGTCAAGGAAATGAAAGTTTAAACAACATGCACAGACAAACTAAAATCTACGTAACAGCACTTAACTGAAATGCCTTTTTTTTTTTAAACAGAGCCATTTCAGAACATTACGGTATTTTACTGATAGTCCGAACAAATTAATGAGTAGGTTATTATTTTTTCTAAACTCAGCATTATAATATACTAGCCAGGAAGAAAATTAATTTTAATTTTCTAATTTGTACACAATATAATCAAGCCGCAACTCCATCATGCAACTGCTACTTAAATCTATTGGAGTCCAGAGCAGGATCTAATGCTTACAATTATATATCATGTTCAAAAGCAAGAGTTCAATCATTTGTACAAAATGAACCAAAAAATGTTATAATGTTTCTCCTGTAAGAGAGGAAGCAGAATATAGAATTTAAGAAAAGCCCTTTTCTAAGACACCCAAACAGTTCCATCTTGTATTTAACCAAAACAGTTGTGTATGTACTCTATACATGTTTTTTTCTGAAGATGTGTATACTCAAGTGAATTACAGAATCATAGAATCATAGAATAGTTTGGGTTGGAAGGGACCTTTAAAGATCATCTAGTCCAACTCCTCCTGCAATGAGCAGGGACATCTTCAACTAGATCAGGTTGCTCAGAGCCCCGTCCAACCTGACGTGGAATGTTTCCAGGGACGAGGCATCCACCACCTCTCTGGGCAACCTGTGCCAGTGTTTCACCACCCTCAGCGCAAAAAATTTCTTCCTTATATCTAGTCTAAATCTACCCCCCTGTAGTTTAAAGCCATTCCCCCTTGTCCGGTCGCAACAGGCCCTGCTAAAAAGTTTGCTGCCATCTTTTTGATAAGCCCCCTTTAAGTACTGAGAGGCTGCAAGAAGGTCTCCCCAAAGCCTTCTCTTCTCTAGGCTGAACAACCCCAACTCTCTCAGCCTTTCTTCATAGCAGAGGTCTTCCATCCCCCTGATCATTTTCATGGCCCTCTTCTGAACCCACTCCAACAGGTCCGTGTCTTTCTTATGCTGAGGGCTCCAGAGCTGGATGCAGTACTCCAGGTGGGGTCTCACCAGAGCAGAGGAGAGGGGCAGAATCACCTCCCTCGACCTGCTGGCCACGCTTCTTTGGATGCAGCCCACGATACGATTGGCCTTCTGGGCTGCGAGTGCACATTGCTGGCTCATGTGCAGCTTTTCATCCACCAGTACCCCCAAGTCCTTCTCGGCAGGGCTGCTCTCAATCCCTTCATCCCCCAGCCTGTATTGATACTGGGGGCTGCCCCGACCAGACTAAGTGCAGGACCTTGCCCTTGGCCTTGTTAAACCTCATGAGGTTCACACGGGCCCACTTCTCCAGCTTGTCCAGGTCCCTCTGGATGGCATCACGTCCCTCTGGCGTGTCAACCTCACCACTCAGCTTGGTGTCATCTGCAAACTTGCTGAGGGCGCACTCGATCCCACTGTCTATGTCCTTGATGAAGATATTAAACAGTACCGGTCCCAGTACGGACCCCTGCGGGGCGCCACTCATCACCAGTCTCCATCTGGACATGGAGCCGTTGACCACTACCCTCTGGATGCGACCATCTAACCAATTCCTCACCCACCGGACAGTCCACCCATCAAATCCATACCTCTCCAGATTAGAGAGAAGGATGTTGTGAGGGACCATGTCAAAGGCCTTACAGACGTCCAGATAGATGACATCTGTAGCCTTTCCTGTGTTCACTGATGCAGTCACTCTACCACAGAAGGCCACTAGGTTGGTCAGGCAGGACTTGCCCTTGGTGAAGCCATGCTGGCTGTCTCAAATCACCTCCCTGTCCTCCATGTGCCTTAGCATAGCTTCCAGGAGGATCTGTTCCATGATCTTCCCAGGCACAGAGGTGAGACTGACTGGCCTGTAGTTCCCCAGGTCTTCCTTTTTTCCCTTTTAAAAATGGGGGTTATGTTTCCCCTTTTCCAGGCAGTGGGAACTTCACCGGACTGCCATGACTTCTCAAATATGATGGATAGTGGCTTAGCAACTTCATCCACCAGTTCCCTCAGGACCCGCAGATGGATCTCATCGGGTCCCATGGACTTGTGCACCTTCAGGTGCCTTAGATGGTCTCAAACCTGATCTTCTCCCACAGTGGGCGGCTCTTCATTCTCCCAGTCCCCACCTTTGCCTTCTGCGGCTTGGGCGGTGAGGCTCGAGCACTTGCTGGTGAAGACCAAGGCAAAAAAGTCATTGAGTACCTCCACCTTCTCCATATCCCGGGTAACCAGGTCTCCCATTTCATTCCGGAGAGGGCCTGCATTTTCCCTCATCTTCCTTTTATCCCCGACATACCTACAGAATCTTTTCTTGTTGCCCTTGATGTCCCTGGCCAGATTTAATTCTATCAGCTTTCTATAGCTTTCCTAACCTGATCCCTGGCTGCTCGGACAATTTCTCTGTATTCCTCCCAGGCTACCTGTCCTTGCTTCCACCCTCTGTAGGCTTCCTTTTCGTGTTTGAGTTTGTCCAGGAGCTCCTTGTTCAGCCATGCAGGCCTCCTGGTGTTTTTGCCAGACTTCCTCTTTGTTGGGATGCATGGCTCCTGAGCTTGGAGGAGGTGATCCTTGAATATTACCCAGCTTTCTTGGGCCCCTCTTCCCTCCAGGGCTTTGTCCCATGGCACTCTACCAAGCAGATCCCTGAGGAGTCTGCTCTCCTGAAGTCCAGGGTAGTGAGCTTGCTGTGTGCCCTCCTCGGTGCCCTCAGCATCTTGAACTCCACCATTTCGTGGTCACTGCAGCCCAGGCTGCCCTTGAGCTTCACATTCCCCACCAGCCCCTCCTTGATGGTGAGAATAAGGTCCAGCATAGCACCTCTCCTCGTTGGCTCCTCTACCACTTGGAGAAGGAAGTTATGATCGACGCAGTGGGGTGAATTCATATTAGATCATGATGCTGAATTTAAAGCAATCACTTCAGTACTATAAAACCTGTTTTTTGGTTTACAGATTTACCAAAACAACAAACACAAGCACTTCAGTATAAATCAATCCACTCAGAAGATGTTAGATTTTGTTACACAATCAGCTTCTCACTGTTTCCTGTTCTCCTATTTCATCATTCAACATTCAAAGTCCACATAAGAATCTTTTATTTGATCAATGAACATTACATTCCACCTTTTGCCTGGGAGACTACTAGAGGGAAGTTGTGTGGGTTTACACAAAAATCAATGATCAATCATCAACCAAAGGCAGTAAAATACAACTGTAACAGCCAGAAAATGTTCACATTACTGTACGATGTTCCAGTAATTTAATTTTTGGACAATAAAGAAGAGATAAATCATTATAGTTCTGCCAAGTTAAAATCCAGTGACCTATTTTCTTATTATACAAGGTGAGTAAGTACCAGACTGCAGTATTGTAATTCTTAAAATTCTGTTTTTAGGGAAATGGTCAGTATTTATTTCTCTGCCCCACCCAAGAGGGTATTTCAAGTAAGAGTTCATTCAGATAGTTGCACTGCACAACCATCTGTATCAATAACTCAGTAGCATTTTGCAACCTTACTAATACTTTTTTATATTATCTAAAATCATTAGCCGTGATTTCCTTTTCACCAGTATGATGGGATCGCAACATTTCCTGTCTGCAACATATATGAGAAGTTTACAAAATGTACCTCCTTAGGGGACACCAAATGGGTAACTCTGACAGGAAAGGTATCTCCTGGAATAGGTAGCGGTGGCAACATGTATGAAGGCGGAACAGGAACATCTCCTTCAAGTAGCTCCTAGACCAAGACAGACCTCAGAGTCAAGCATCACATTTAGTAACAAAATGCAAACTAGCTTTGGTATGATTTCTGGTTCAAAGGAGTTATCTAATAATGTAAACAGTGTGTCCTTGATGAAAAAAATATTAATCAACATTTCCTTTCAATACTTACTAGGTTTTTAAAAAAGCTTTAGCTAAAAGATAACAGAACTAGTTAATTAACACTTTTAAAATATAAAGAATATATCTTTGAAATGGTCCTAACATACTGACTTGCTAACTTGATTGCCATTAATTCAGAAATGTATTAAATATGGAATTCCCTTTAAAGAGAGAAAATATTTAGAAAGAAAAACTAAAATAATAGCAATTAATTGGCAAAGATTAACCTGAATGCCACGCCCAATGTTACTGCAGTTTGCCAGAGCAAGTTATCCCTTAAGAGAAAGGCAAAGGATAATTTAACTCAGCCACCAGAATTATCACTCCTTCAAAAAGATAACAGATTTTGCAAAGTACAGATACATAGTCTCAGTAGCATAGCATGCTCCAGTGTGTCTTCTTCTAGAACCACGTATTTTACAGTTTGAGTTCTACAGGCCGTTAACTCATTTGGTTCATGACAAAATAAACCTTGGTGCCTTAAATTATGCCTTTATAATAAGGATGTATAGCACATAGCTTAGCTGGATCATAGGTCATGAATACAGCTCCTATTATCTCTTGTACTTTAATATAATACATAACAGAAAGTACAATTTCTCTAAAATACATTTTATTTTTATACATCTACTTGATGAAGTTTTCATTATGCCCAGAACAGAAAGTGGAAGCAACCAGATATATATAACTGCAAAATAAAACAATAAATTCTGACCCTTTCTTCCCCCTGCATGATCTGACATAGGATACAGTACAAAAAACCATTATGTTCCTTAGACTTAACTAGGAAAAAACAGCTTTTCCATTGAAAGTATGTACTGCTAAGATTAAAAAAAAATAAAAATCTATCTTGATAAACACTAGTAAAGAAAGGATGTCTAACTATATCATAGATACATACAAACTAAATGCCAGATTCTGCAAAACCATCACGAACATTGTGACAGGCCATCTGGCTACACCTGGCTCTAAAGGTTCAACTTAAATTCCAGCTCATTCCCAACTGAGCACTGCACGTAGCTCAGCTGGGTATCTTAGTCAGCTCTTGTGCATGTCTTTGAAAGAAAAACTGCATTCGCATTTTTGTTGTTCATGTTAACAGTCTTTTCTTATTGTCCATAGATTGGTTACTACTAGATCTCCCACAGTTAGGCATAGACAGTCCAGTTGTGAATACTGATACTACGATGTTCTACCAAGACATCTTTAGGAGTTACCTATTTCAAAGAGTTGTCCCCCATCCTTTCTACCTTTGTGCCTATTCTTTAAAAATCTAAAAATGGCTTACATTCCTTATTACATCTCTAAAGCCATAGCAGAAATTACGTGTTTTTAATATATAATTTACACATCACATAACACTGCACACTTAATGAGGCAACCGAAGAGTGCTTGTCAGCATGAAGAATTTAATCCCAACTAAGTAAATAGTAGGCTGCAGTGCAGGGTGTTATGTTGTACTTCCTTCTCTACCACATGCAAAGCTTTGTTTGTGAACAGCCTACATGAGCCCACCAAGTAGTGTGAGGCATTAAAGACATCTTTAGGATGATGAAGACCAAAGTGATAGTCTGGCAAGTCTCAGTTTCTGTATTTCCCTGAAACGGACAGGATATCTTAGACTTTACTCTCATATTGACAAAAGGAAAGCAGAACGGGCTTTCTATTTAGGTGTTTGCAGAATGCTTTTCCACTAGTCTTGTTGCAAACACCAGTGACAGAACATGTCTTCCTGCTGTCAGAGATGGTGGGACTTCTGACCCACACAGCTGGCCTTCAACCCACATGGCTGGCCTTCAACATATGTCCACAGCCATTTGACACCCCCGTCCTTCATCCAGGCTTGTCCTGATAAATTCCTAACAAGGAAACAACAGCTTAGGGTATCTGGCAGGTCTTTTAGTCATACAGATCATTGGTTTTAGAGGAAATTAACTTTCTATTTAAAAATGGGTAATAGGGACAGGACAGATAGCAATCTTAGTGTTAGAATTTGTAATGATGCATGCAGTACTGTAACACCAACTGCAGTATCTGCCCTCATCTATCATGGAAGTCCATGCAGAATCACAGAATCATAGAATCATAAAGGCTGGAAAAGACCTCTAAGATCATCGAGCCCAACCGTCGACCCAACACCACCATGCCCACTAAACCATGTCCCTAAGCACCTCATCTACACGTCTTTTAAATACCTCCAGGGATGGGGACTCAACCACTTCCCTGGGCAGCCTGTTCCAATGTTTAACCACTCTTTCAGTAAAGAAATTTTTCCTTACATCCAATCTAAACCTCCCCTGCCGCAACTTGAGGCCATTTCCTCTCGTCCTATCGCTAGTTCCTTGGGAGAAGAGACCAACACCCACCTCACTACAACCTCCTTTCAGGGAGTTGCAGAGAGCGATGAGGTCTCCCCTCAGCCTCCTTTTCTCCAGGCTAAACAACCCCAGCTCCCTCAGCCGATTCTCATAAGACTTGTTCTCCAGACCCTTCATCAGCCTCGTTGCCCTTCTCTGGACACGCTCCAGCACCTCAACATCCTTCTTGTAGTGAGGGGCCCAAAACTGAACACAGTATTCGAGGTGCGGCCTCACCAGTGCTGAGTACAGAAGCACAATCACTTCCCTACTCCTGCTGGCCACACTATTTCTGATACAGGCCAGGATGCCATTGGCCTTCTTGGCCGCCTGGGCACACTGCCGGCTCATGTTCAGCCGGCTGTCAACCAGCACCCCCAGGTCCTTTTCCGACAGGCAGCTTTCCAGCCACTCTTCCCCAAGCCTGTAGCGCTGCATGGGGTTGTTGTGGCCGAAGTGCAGGACCCAGCACTTGGCCTTGTTGAACCTCATACAATTGGCCTGGGCCCATCAATCCAGCCTGTCCAGGTCCCTCTGCAGAGCCTTCCTACCCTCGAGCAGATCAACACTCCCGCCCAACTTGGTGCCATCTGCAAACTTCCTGAGGGTGCACTCGATCCCCTCATCCAGATCATTGATAAAGATATTGAACAAGGCCGGCCCCAAAACTGAGCCCTGGGGAACACCGCTCGTGACCGGCCGCCAACTGGATTGAACTCCATTCACCACAACCCTCTGGGCCCGGCCGTCCAGACAGTTTTTTACTCAGCGAAGAGTACACCTGTCTAAGCCATGAGCTGCCAGCTTCTCTAGGAGAATGCTGTGGGAGACGGTGTCAAAGGCCTTACTGAAGTCCAGGTAGACCACATCCACAGCCTTTCCCTCATCCACTAGGTGGGTCACCTGGTCATAGAAGGAGATCAGGTTGGTCAAGCAGGACCTGCCTCTCATGAACCCGTGCTGGCTGGGCCTGATCCCCTGGTTGTCCCGCTCATGCCTTGTCAGCACCCTCAAGATGAACCGCTCCATAATCTTCCCCGGCACCGAGGTCAGGCTGACAGGCCTGTAGTTCCCCGGATCCTCCTTCCGGCCCTTCTTGTAGATGGGGGTCACATTGGCAAGCCTCCAGTTGCCCAGGACCTCCCCCGTTAACCAGGACTGCTGATAAATGATGGAGAGCGGCTTGGTAAGCTCCTCTGCCAGCTCCCTCAGCACTCTTGGGTGGATCCCATCTGGCCCCATAGACTTGTGAGCATCCAGGTGGCGTAGCAGGTCGTTGACTGCTTCCTCTTGGATTATGGGGGGTTCATCCTGCTCGCCGTCCCTGTCTTCCAGCTCAGGGGGCTGAGTACCCTGAGGATAACTGGTCTGACTGTTAAAGACTGAGGCAAAGAAGGCATTAAGTACCTGAGCTTTTTCCTCATCCTTGGTGACAATGTTCCCCCCCCGCATCCAATAAAGGATGGAGATTCTCCTTGGCTCTCTTTTTGTCATTAATATATGTGTAAAAACATTTTTTGTTGTCTCTAACGACAGTGGCCAGATTGCGTTCTAGCTGGGCTTTTGCCTTTCTCATTTCCTCTCTGCATGACCTAATGAGATCCCTGTACTCTTCTTGAGTCGCCTGCCCCTTCTTCCACAAGCGGTAAACTCTCCTTTTTTTCCTGAGTCCCAGCAAGAGCTCCCCATTCAGCCAGGCCGGTCGTCTTCCCCGCCCGTTCTTCTTACGGCGTATGGGGACAGCCTGCTCTTGCACCTTTAAGACTTCCTTCTTGAAGATCGTCCAGCCTTCCTGGACCCCTTTGCCCTTCAGGACCGTCTCCCAAGGGACTCTCTCAACCAGCGTCCTGAACAGGCCAAAGTCCGCCCTCCGGAAGTCCATGGTTGCGGTTTTGCTGGCCCCCCTCCTTACTTCACCGAGAATCAAGAATTCTATCATTTCATGGTCGCTAAACCCAAGACGGCCTCCAACCACCACATCTCCCACAAGTCCTTCTCTGTTCACAAACAACAGGTCCAGCAGGGCGCCTTCCCTAGATGGCTCACTCACCAGCTGTGTCAGGAAGTTGTCTTCCACATGCTCCAGGAACCTCCTAGACTGTTTCCTCTCTGCCGCGTTGTATTTCCAGCAGACGTCCAGGAAGTTGAAATCAGAGGAGGACGAATTAGCCCTTTGTACACTGCTGCTTCTGCCTAAAGTTTTCTCTGCCTGAAAAGACAGTGATCTCTCTCTAGAATTGCTGGCAGGCTGAACAGCTCCTGGTGATGCTGAAAGTGTTCAGATGACTACAAAATGGCTTTGCATGAAGTCTTTTCAGCATTGTCTTTGCTGTCATTCAGAAGGCAGGTGCTAATTGAATGAATATGGCTGGTATGTCAACAGCAGTTTGAAGCGCATCTCTCCTCTGACCTAAACTAATATATTCCAAAAAAACAGCACTGGCATTTCCAGGAGTGGATTAAGGTGGAACAGTCTGGCCAAGTGTTCGCTTAGATTATGAGCTTAAAATCTGAAGACTTCAAGTACCTCACTGTAAAGGGGCTGATATGCAATGCAGTTAAATATAAAAAATAGTCTGTATAAGGAATTTTGAACTGATTTTGGTTCAGATGTTTGGAAATGCTTTGTAGTCAACTGCTGTAGAAAAAGTAATTCTAAAAATTATTGTTAGTTAAGCCTGAGCTCAGAATGAAGAGATTAAAAACTTGTCTGTCAAACGAAGCAAGGCCATAGTCCCCCATGCCTGAATGTATGAGCACAAGGCAGCACCTGGCTACTCGGTTCTGACTCACAGTGGCAGAGAAACAAACGAAAACAAACCCCATCTCCCAAAAAGCCGAATCAAAAAATACCACAGTATAATGGTGTTGTATATATAGGTAAGTATGCAAGTGCGTATGTGTATACACATGAACACACATATATGTACACATACACCTAGAATGAGATTCACTGCTGTAAGCTCACGACGCTTGGGGTTCTGGTGTACTCTCCAATATCCTGCTGCCTACTAGGGAATTTTCTAGCTAATGACTAAGCTAGGATTGTCATATGGTAACAAAGACCAGCTCCTAAACTCACCTGTGCAGCTCAGCAGAACTGCATCTCAAAGACAATAATACACTCTGCAGCAAGACACAGGTGTAGTGGGCTCTGCATAAGCAGCTTATTACCACTATTAATAGAATTACAACACTCACAGAAACAGAATACAGTCCTTATCAGATTACTTACCTGAAAACACAGATCTGAAGTAAAGAAATAAAGTTACAAAACTATAAAATAATAAAATATATAATGGCTATACTTTATATAATAATAGTATCCTTTAGTCAATGCAGTGTATCAGTTGGCTAGTGAGGATGGCTGCTTAGCCCCTACAGCTAAACCCAGAGCCGATTATGTTTCAGTGTTCTCAGAGCTGCATGCTTCCTACTTCTGCTATTCCAGAGGTTCTGCTCCTGAAACCTGCTTGAGCTCTGGACGCCTTGCTCCTTTTCTGGTCCACAACTGAACACCTCCAATATTCATTGTCTTATGAATTGTTCTGAACCACTTGTTCCTGGAATAGATTTGCTTAATGCTATATTCCTTGCTGAAAGCATTCCAGGTTTTCTCAATGCTTCTTGCTTACAACCTTCTTACACGGCTTTATTTTTGTTTTCCAAATTTCATTTTTGTTTTAAGGGTACAATCTCATTTCAAGATCCATATTTAGTTCACTGGAAGTTGTGTGTCATGTGCTGACTTTATGAAAATGCAAGAAGACACTGATTTACAACTAGGTTTTCCATGGTTACTCAGTTCTAATACACACTGAGAGATTTTTGTAACTGCGTCACAAGTCCGCTGGTATACATGCCAAGACTTACATCAGCAGTGACAGCAGCGTACTCTATATTGTAAAATTATTTTCTGAAGCAGAGGCTCATGTTGGAAGGAAAAATACATTGGCAGGCTTAAACAGAATTAAAGAGAAAAACACCACAACAAAGCCTTAGTAATTTACAGAAACCTGATCCTCAGATTTCAAGGGAAAAAAAAAACCCAGAGAAATTACTTATCTAATTTTTTTTGTGGTAAGACAATGAAGTTTGGTGAAAATTTCAATCCTCCTCTAAACACCAGCACCAGATGAATATCCCAGACACTTGGAATGAAGAACATCGGTAACTCCCTTAGAAATCACTAGGTTTATGTTGAAATACTTGATTAACTTTACTTTTGAATATCTCCATCCTTGGATATATTTCTATGATTAAGTAATCCCTTCAAGTGATAAAAATATTACCCTATTCCTATCCTTTTACATTTTAGAGGAACACAAAAACTAACTGGACTTTAAATAGAAATGCAAAAATCTCTTTTCAGTAAGGAGTCCAAGAACAAACTCTTGGCAATTTGCTATTCCACACAATCTTATAAACACATCGTATCTACACTTGTTACGCTACAGAGCTGTATACTTAGTATTACTGCTGTTTATATCACAAAACTGTACAGAAATACAAAAAGAAATAACAAATCCTCAAAGGTCACAACAAGCAACTGAGTAATCTTTTTAATGTCAGAATAACAACAGCAAAAGACACACACACACACACAAAAAAATCTCACCAGCTCCGATATGTCCTGACAATCTTCAGCAACACAGTACTTCTGGTATGTCATGAAGGAAGAAAGCGACATTCCACCAAAATACAGGCTGATGGACAACTTGCCCCATGGGTTATCTGGCAATTCCTACTTACACAAGACAAAATAAGATTCTAACAGTAATAGCGTGACTGAGATTTTAGAAATAGTGACCAGGAAATTCAAACCCGTCATTCCTATATGCACCTTATTCATCAAAGATACAAAACTAGTAAGGGTGGCTATTAACATCAGTTATGACACAAATGGGAATATATCTCTGAAATGGCAGCACATTATCCCATGTTTACTCACTCAACAATAAACCCTTCTCTTTCACAATTTATCATTAGAAATCAAACTATCTGAAATTGCAGGTTTTCAGACAATACAGATTATGTGTTTCCCTATAATGTTAATATATTAATTTAAGCATGTCCATACTTAATTATGCCAAATTTTAATCACTTAAAATTGAATTTAGAAGAATTTATGCTGTTAGTAGATAGGTTGCTTCTCAGAATGACAACACAGAATACAAACAGGACCAAAAAATATTAATACCTCTAAAGGACACACTTAAGGCCTGAAAACTATAATAAAGGTAAAGTCACAGGAGAAATAACTATAGCTTTGGATTTTTTTTTTTGTCTAAGAAATACATTTACTGCTATACTCCTTCACCTATGATTCTTAATGCAAGGAAAAAAAAAAGAGAACAAAAAGTAAGCCTCATTCCACATCTATGAATAAATTAAGCTACCTGAACATGTATTTCAACCTCTTCATTTGTAAGTAGTTCTTGAAGGCAATCTACTGCATCCTGCTGCCAAAAATTTCCAATCTATGTGGTGAAAAGCAAGAAACCCCCACACATTAAGATGCTGACAAGTAACACTGTTACTATTCATAACATAGTAAGATGAAAACACGTGCCTATCATTGAAAAACTTATTTGAAAACACACAGCATTAGTTTGATTTGTCTACAACAGTTTAAACATTATCTGCTATTTGGTACACTAAAACTTACTGTGTGACAAAGCCAACCAACAATTTTCAGATCTTGAAGTGGCTTAGAAAGAGATGCTGCTTGCCAAGTCTAACCTTTACTATATACATAATAATGTATGTGTGCACAATTACCCAAAGCATAACCCAAAGATACAGAATTACACTTGAAGATAACTTAACAGACATCAGAAAACACAGGATACTTTAAATACTTCTTTTATTCCCTGCAGTATCTGTTTGCTTCCCAACCCGCAGGCTTATAAGCCTGTCTTTCTTATTCTGTCAGTTGAACTGCTTCCAGCAATAAAAAGATTTTCTTTAAAAATAAGTTTAAAAGTAAGCTAGTCATTCCAGTAATTCACATTTACTAAACGCAGCATTCAAATTTGAGTAAGATGTGATGATATGTGAAGATGTTATTCAGGTATCAATTACTTACTAACAAAAACCCCTAAAACAATTCACTTGTATTAGTTTAGCATAACAGATTGTTTCCCACACAGCTAAGTTCAGAATGATAGAAACACTTTTGCAGGACTTGAAGATTTACAATTTTCTGGCCATTTTGCATTAAGAAATCCAGGCCTTACTTCTTGTTGCTGCTATTGCACAACAAACTACCACTTCAGGGTATCATCCTGCCAACTACTGCAGTGTCCTGTCTCACAAAGATTTAATTCCAATGACAGCTGCTTTAGAAGCATGGTCACTTCATAAAGCAATCTGGCATTTCCTGATAAAAGGCTGCCTTGGTGAAATGATCCTCATCAGCTACTCTCTAAATCCTCGTAGGCAAGAAAAAATACCAGCAACTAGTCTCAACCTTTGTATGACCAGTGTATTGATTTGAGTAACTACCTACTAAAACGTCTTCAAATTTCCCATTACTCACTGGTACTGTCTTGTAGAGCTGACATGGTATGCAAAACGGAGGAATAGCAGTATACAATGTAGTTGGATACAGATGACACTGAGGAATCCTCTCTATGCAACCATGATCTATGTACTGTACCTATATGAAAAGAAAAGCTTTCCTGAAATAATTCCTGTTTTTTAAGTCAAGTTTAATAAGAGAAAGCGTTCATTTACAGTATTCACTTTTCTGGAGGAAAAAATAATGGTTTGCTGATAAGTAGGTGATGTGACAAAGTGGAAATGAAGGAAAGGATTCAAGAACTGGTATGGCAGATTAGAAGTTCAGTTTCTAAACTTGTCTTGCAAGAGAACCTACCTTTTGTGTAATAACCTACAGCAGTTTAAAATTGAAAGAAATAAAACATTTGTGAACTAGGACTTGCAGACTTGCAAGTGTCAGACTTGCAAATCTACATTCAAAAAGCACGAGCAGACTCAAGAGTTTACATAAGATTAACTGCTAATGAGAAAAAGTAGCTCTATACCTGTGCAGCAGAAAGAATTTAAACCAAACAGACAGCCATTACTTTCTGGGTGGGGCTAGGGTGGGGGGAAGCTAAACTTAAGTATTTTCAAAGCATTCCACATACAATAACAACAACAAAAGAAGAAAAAACCTAAAAGGGATTACTTACAGGTGATCAAGGGTAGCTTTTTACTTAAGAACATTTATCATCACGAGGAAAACTATGGGAAAAATTGTGACAACTGAAATAGGCAGACAGAATTAATCTTTAAAATAAACGTAAAAATCAGGACAGTTATCACACTTTTAAGCAGAATGAGCATCTGCATAGTCAGGTCAGCTGAACAAAAACAGGTGTGATCATAAGTTTATTTTAGAGGATTAGATTATTCCCCCCCCCCCCTTTTTTTTACATACATGTGCACATGTTAATGTTCATGCACACACACACAACATATAATCAAACTTACCTGGAGAGTACTACCACCGGGTTCTACAACTTTACCTCGATACCACATGGTATCTGATCCTCTTACAACACAAGCTTCTCCCTTTTTCCAGCAGTAGGGTTCCAGAAGACCAAGGCATTTGAAGTTATTTTGTATTTCAGTCATCAATTTGTTTAGTTCGATTTCTGGGGGGGCGGAATACAAAAAATTCAAAATAGCCTGTAACATATTAGCACAAACTATTTCAATCACTAAAACCCAGAAGATTCAGATGAAGACATGTATAAACATAAAATACATGTGCTGCTCCAAAACAATGTTTTCCAACACTGATAGAATATGTATGTTCAACTTCTAGTATATGCAAACAAGTTACTTCTTAAACAAAAAGTGAACTGCACTTCCCGTTGTGAAGCCATTAGTAATTCTGGATTCTAATCTCAGTGAAGAAGGGTCTACAAATTTTGCAATTGACACCTTGGCAGCACTAACACAAAAGCGTCTCCCTGAACAAGACAACAGATTCCCTGAGACAGTGGTAGGACACCATAAAATAACACAAAACAGGTGTCCGGAAGACCCTCTTCTGCTATGGGTACAGTCTACAGCAACAACTGGAAGAAGAATACAGTCTTGGGCAAGTGGAGTTACTGTACTTTGAATTTCAAAGTTTTATGATATGATCTAAGTTGAATGTACTTGTAGAGTAAAAAAAAAAAAAAAGTTCTCATATGGAAACATTTCTCTAAAGCACAATATATGATCATGGTACTGAAGACTGATACTGCATCTGTGCAGTGTACCTCTGATGCAAATGTACCTCTTTCGAACAGTACAAACAGAAAATATTAAGAGAATATTTCTTAATCTATCATAGTACAAATAAAAAGCCCAAGGAAACTGGGTACTGAGCTCACACTGAAGGAAAAAAATCCAGTAATATTTGAGAACCAGGCTAACTTCCAAGAATCTTTAGGACTGTATCTTTGTTATTATTAGTAAAATGTATCACAATCTCAACATTGTAAAATAAAGCACTTGCTGCTTTACCCAGTACTGCCTAGAGAAGAGAGGCAGGTAACCTGCCTGTCCAAGTGCTTGGGGTTTTTTGGTTTCTTGGCCGGGTGGAAGGACAGGAGAGCTGGTTTTCATGGGCTTAAGGACAGGGCACTACTTCCTGGAGATTTGGGTTTCCTCTGCCGGGAAGCTGCGGGACCTCTCCCCACTGCTGCAGAGAAAGGGGTGCACGGGCACGCACCCCTCGCCCCCCCAGGCCAAAGGCCTCATCACCTCCCAACAGCAATCCTCCCAACAGGAATATTCCAGAATTGTGTTCTGATACAGAACAGGTATACTGGAACACGTATCTGGTATATTTTGATATACCAAACCTATCACATTCATAGACATAAACGTATTTTCTTCTATGTAATCTTACCAAATGATTTTGGTATTATATAAATAGTTCCATCACGTCCAACGCAACTTACTACAGCTTGAAAAATTTTCGCTTCAGGTATAATGGGGGATTTATATATTTCATCCATTCCTGAATGAAGCAGTGCCTTATATGTTTTCAATGATTTTTGTTCACTCTCTGAAACAGTGAAGTCTTCTTCCGGAGCAGCGCTGGTTTTTGCATGTGTTTCTGAATTACAACCATCCAGTCGTGTGTTCTCTTGCTCTAAATGTACTTTAAGATGTTCCTTGGAGACTGAGCAAGCCACACCAGCTTTATCAGTTCTAGCAGATTCAATCAAATCATATCAACATATTAACTGACAAAGAACTTGGAAAGTGCAAAAGAATAAAATAATAGAAGTAAAAAACCAAACACACAAAGATGGCAAATGCTTGTTAAAATACTGTCAATCATCTCATCTACCAACTTAAGAGAACTGAAACGTGCAGTGGATACAATTAATAATGTTATACTCAAATAAGTTCACTGAAGATGCAGTTCTGATGCTACATGTTCTAAAGGACAATCCAAATTTTTGTTTTACTTACTAGCTTATCAAGATGTGAATATGAGAGTCTGAAAGAATATAAAAATGAAAGTATCCAAACCTTCTGTTTCTAAAAGCCAAGCCCTTTTTAATAAGGTGTTCTGAAATATCAATCAATTGTCCTGTTTCATCTTTGCAAAGGATTTTCACAGGCAATGCACAAGCCACATCACTTTCCTGGAAAAAAAAATAAGAGAGCTGGACAACACATTACAATATACATTTCCTCTAAACTAAAGGCATATTTTTCATTTTATTGGTACCGACTGCAAATCAGATGTTGTTGAACAACTGATGCCCACATCAGAAGACACAAAATTTATTTAATCCATGTCACAGTTCCCATCATTTTACCAACTGTTCTAAACGTGACATTAAAAAAAAGTAACAGAATAAAACCTTGCTTCTTCCCTTAGCTGTTTTATTAGAATGAACTGCCAAATACTTGTTTTCTTCTAGCAGGAGCTTTAAACCCACTCATAAATAACTTTGCTGATCAGTGCTTTTATTTCCAGACACACTGTAAAACCTCACTGGCAGCTGCCAGCAGACACTAAACAAATCAAACCCTCATAATAATTCCATTTTTTTTACTAGTGGAAGAAATCAATCACTAATGAAGTTCATACAACATCGAACTCGTTCTTTCAGTTTCTGAGGCTTGAAAACTAATATAATAGTGGCTGAAGTTATTCTCATCGAGAACATGAGCATCTTGCTCATCTGTCCATAAAAGCTGTCAGCATCCAGTGATCCCAAAGATGTAAATATTATTCTTCAGTAACTAAATATATCTAAGACTGTGTTCTTTCCACACTAGGTAGCCAAACTGCTCTAACGCTCCAGTGAATAACGAAAATAAAGCAGAAAAAAGAAAAAGCATCTTTTTCCTTACAGCAAACAGCAATCTAAGCAAGTTCCACTTAGGACTTTTTTGAAGAGTCAAAATATTCAGAAAAAAATTAAATTAACAGACAACCTGACAGAAATTTTACAAATACCGCTGGTTTTGATTACAAACCTGTATCATTATTTTTACGTGTGCCCCGGTTAAGTAATAGGATAAACATTCACACACTGTTGCTGTCCACTGCGTGCTTCCACCTGTTGGTCTAACATGGAACAAATTATAATCTCCTTTAGTACAAGAGAAGTTGGCATCTCCTGAGCTTAACCACAAACCCCTCCCTTTACTGAGCTTTGATTTTTTTGAAACTGCCTGTACTGTCAGGGAAAAAAGACAATCTCCATTACAGTCAACAGTAAAAAGAAATGGTTATTCATCTCTGGATCCATACAACAGGAAGAATTCAGAAATATAACCCCAAAACTTCAAAACTGAGAAGGATCATGAGTTCTGGAAGTATGACACCTGTCTTAACAGAACAAAGGAAAATCCATACTTCATCTGCAAATTGGGCTTTTTATATTCATTCAGGGAATAGGTATTACAAACATGATTATTTTTTTCTTCACAGTATAGACAGCACACAAACAAATGCACAGGAGAATACCCTGGTTCTCTCTCTTTTCTACAGTCTAGAAAAGAGAGACCTCCTGTGCATTTTCATGAGATTTAATTAATCTCAAATTCTGAGCCAAGGAAAAAAGCATTCAGTGAAATAAGAAAAACCTCTATCATCTGTCCAGTATTTTATGATTCATCCTATAAATATTCTTTCTTTCTATAGCACGGTTTCTGCTTTACTGGTATGTAGCATAATCCTTAGAAAAAAAAGTCTTTATAAAACAAATCACAGCCACCATCCCATTTCTTCTTTATTGAAAAAGCAAACCACATCCAAATCTTAGATAATCAGTGCTAAGACAGGAAAATATTGTTATGTCATTATTAGGTTTCTAATACTGCTACTCAGTATAAGGGAAAGGCTACCTTATATCTGCCAAGGAACATTCTATTGCTAATGTCCTAATTATCTTCATATTTTCCTCAAGTTTTCTTAGACAGCTGATATCCACTGTTTTTTCAGCTCCAGAATCATAAAGTATTACCTGTTACAGACAAGAAACACAATGAAACAGACCCCCACACACACTCTTAGTGTTATCTGTAACCAATTGTAGTTCAAAGCATGCCTGAATAGGTAAACAAAATTCAAACAAACATCACCAGGATTCAACGAATGGCCTTTGCACTGAAGTACTCCGTCACACAGTGCAAATGACTACCACAGCGTACCAAGAGGACAAAACACACAAATGTGCTCAAAGGGGGTTAAACAACTTTACAGAGGCTGTTGCTTGAGTAAGAAAATTTCTTTTCCCCTGCATCAGTTATGTTGGTGCATTTAAATCTGTAAACCTAGAAACGCTGAAATAGCTCCTCTCCACCCCTTGCTTTTTATTCTGACATGGTTAAACAGCTGTTTGAGGGCTCTTAGCTTTAGAAAGCAGACGATGCAAACCAGAAGTAGAGAAAGTCCCACTTCTGCTTCCTACTAACAAGACCCACAGGCATAATCTGATGATGGTGGAGAGAACCAGTGGTAATCCAGTCCTGGATTATCTGTATGATTAAAAAGCCACTCTTACTTTTGCGGTAAGTAGTTATCTATTCACAAAATGCCACTTCTAATGTTCCTTCCCCTTTTCAAGTGAGTGCAACAAAACGCATGTTTAAAGCAGCACTGTGTGAGAAGTTACGGTGGAAAATGTTACACCTACATAGCACAGTGCATCACCATCAGTTTAGGGTTTAAGCAACAGCATGACTACCTGTGTGGCTGTGGTGCTGCACTCAGTTCAACTGGCTCCATCTCTTAGCAAGGATCATTAAGTTTGAATTAATGTGACCCTCAGGTTCACACAGCTTCTGGAATTTAAGCTAAACTGTTAGGCTATAGCTTGGGAATCTGTGCTATGTTGCAAAGCGTAGTATAAACATACACAAAGTCTCATGAGCCTTCCTCAACTACCAAGTTCCCTGCTAAAGGCATCTGAGCTTTGATGAGACAGTAATCTTATTTGCAGCAATGTACAACGTAACTTAAACTCTCAACAAAAGCAAAAGGCTGTATGAGAAAATAGTAACACAGAAGTAAGAAGCAAAGATTTAACATTATATTAATCAATGAATGCTTACAAATTTTAGAAATAAAAGTATGAACCCTCTTATGATAACAGGTTTACCTCTGCGCTTGTTTCAGAGACAATCCTGCTTATTTGACCTCTTTGCCACTGTTTCAAATCACGTACGTAAACAGCACAGTGCATACTATCTTCCCACTTCATGGACTGTGGCTGGGATTCTTTGTAGATGGTAGCCATCTTCTCCTGTAAACTAACATTCAAAAAAACACTTTTCTAGTGGTAAAATTTTATCCAGTGAATACACGGTTTATTTAGTCCATTGCTGCTTAACTAGCATACAGTGGAGTTTTAGTAACTGTTTAACCGACACATAGTATTGTAGTTTTTCTTCATGTCGTGTTAGAAATGCATGAAATGGAGCTTCAAAACACATGCAATCTGATTAAAATTCTGTAAAACTATCATGTTTTCTTAAACAACAGAATTAATCTGAGCGATCCTGACGCTTCTGTATAGCACTATTTGAAAGATGCACTATTTTCTCTCGACAAATTGAGAGTGTGGTACTCATTTAGTGTCATGACTAATTCAATAGGACTCTAGGTAGCTACATGCAAGAAGGTAAAAAGATGAAAGAAAGGAGAAGTAAGAAGCAGAAAACACCCAACTTGCACTAAGAGATATTTCCATTTAAGTGTCTTCAAACAGTATGCACTATTACCTAAATGTTACCTAAGTATCTACCAAAGGAAGGTTGATTACTCTATGTCCAGAAACTGCCTGCAAACTTCCCTAACAGCATATTAGAATCATGTTGAAAGAAATAACTTGCTTGAAGTTCTATGACTTAGGATACTGGTATTATTTAACATGATTTCTAATGAAGGAATGGGGAGGAGAAAAGAAAGAGCAGAAAGATTTAATCTTTCTGGGCAGCGCTGCATTTATCAGGCCCCAATACTTACTACATTAAAACTGATTTGAAATAGAAGTTAGATCATTTACTTAATTTGGAATCACAAATATTTAATAAACCACAACATAGTCCCAACCTGTCTTCTGTTCCTATACTTTCCTCAGCAAAGCAAGGTAAGTCAACAGCATTCAAATGAGTACCCAGTGCCAAATGCAACCCTAATCAGAGTTTGTTCTAACTGTACTTCACCAGTTTGTAGTAAGAATGCCTTAACTTGAGAAAAGTTCTTTGAATTTTAGTACCTTTTCAGTATACTTTCTGATGACAGCCACTGTATAAAAATTTTACTAGGAGACACAACATGACTAATTCTCACTTGTAGCTCTTTCTTAGAAAGTGATTTGAAATCTCCTTCATCCGCATATTCCATGTCTATAGGATTTAAAGCTTCCGAGGTTTCAGGAATTTCTTCTAGAGGAACATCCCATATTTCATTGGGCCTTACAACAGTACTTTCAGTGTACCTGTAAAGAGCATAAAGTAATTAGAATGGAAAGTTTAAACACATTTTAAACGAAGTGAAAAAGAGCTCAATAATCACAGTTCAACATGACAGGAATCATTCAACATGAAGACGAGTGAAGAATAACGAATAACTTAGAAAAGCAGAAAAAAATCCCAACAAAAGACAAAAATACTTCTAAATGCTACTTCTGAAACACTCAAGATCATAACTTATTTTTATTCTCCTTCAGAAGGTATCCTTGCACGTTCTACTGATAGATGAAAGCACTATGCAATATAGGCTGCCAGCAGAAAAGCAAGCCTGACACAAATGGGCTGCTGAACATTAATCTTTGTGTCTGGCTTAAAAGACAGCAAATTACTAATATCATGCTTCTGGAAATCAGTGTTGCCTCTGGGTGAAAGCTGCAACATTCAACTTCTAAGATGTGTAAATATTCCTTTCAGAAGTAAACAATATTAACATTAGTGAAACATTTACCTTTCTAGCATTCCCTGCGGATACAAACACAACTGGTGCTAGCACTTTCCTAAGTAGAGTACTGAATGAAGTATGGTCATGATAATACCTTGATGAAAACTTGTTTAAATTGTGTGACCTGGATAGAATAAAGCCCACCAGCAATCAAGAGTTGGCTGGTATGTATTTTGAGCCACAGCCCAGCTTAGTATAAGTCTGCGTGAATTGTGCCAACTAGAGACATAAGAGATTGCAGCTTGAAAAACCACCTGTTAATACAAAAGAACTGGCTTCTTGTAAACATCACTGACTAAAGGAGACAGCAAGCATGAGTTTAACTGCTGGCCATTTCTGGGCCTCCAGGAAGAAACTCTTCTGTTTTCAGAGATCTACCACCTGTCTTTTCCTTCACGGGAAGGAAACAAACTGCTCTGTCAGAGAGAAAATTCCGTAAAGTATTGAATCATCTACTACATACTGCTACAAAATTATTTATGCAAACCTTTCTGATATAGGTATTTGGAAACTGCTGGGTAAAACAGCTAACTTGTAGAACCATAGCTCATGAATATGCTTACCTTGCATACAACTAGTCTGAACTATGAAATGGACAGAGGCAATCTGCCATGGAGCGTTCTCCCAAGTGAAATACACGTTACATGTCTTACAACCCCCTCTCTAGTAACTCCAGTATAGCATTATCATTGCAGATTCATCAGAAAAAATAATCAATTTGGAATGAACTTCAGATTCTGAGGTTTTTCCTGGAATTCTGTATGGACTACCTCCTATACCAATGCAAGAGTAAGGTTACTGAAGTTTGTGTGTCAGCAAGTCAGCTTCAATGGAGCACTGTGCTCTCCTGCTTATATTGTCTTACACTAGTTTAGAGCTGGCCTGGGTATCCCTCAACAGCACTAAACGTGGAAGAGTAATCATAACCCAAATGTGATTCTAAATGACCTAAAACAGGTTTAAATTATTCACCCGTCTCTTGCCTTTTTGCAGACATCCATCTTCACAAATGGGAAATTCAGTGAGAAAGTGTGACAAATGAGCTCTGGAGGGCTACAGACCTACGCACGCTGGAGAACAAAGCAAGCCAAAACCCCCCAAAGCCCCCACAAAACAAGCCCTTCTCCACCCCCCCCCGCCAAATGGAAACATCACTCCAACTAAAAGACACAGTGCACTGGGTGTAAATGGCAAGATGTTGGTAGCTGGGGAGAGGGGCTGCAGGGGTGACCTCTGAGAGAAGCAGCCAGGTGCTGCCCCATGGTGGACACAGCCTGTTTCAGCCGTCTCTGCAACAGACCCTCTACAGGACATGGCTGAGCCCTTCAGTGAAGCTGGTGGCACCTCTAATGTAATGAAGGGCAGAAAACGCCCGGGAGAAAGAGGAGGGAACAGAAGAGAAATAACATAGGGAACACCAAGGTCAGAACAGTAGACGGTATTTTGTGGAGGAAGAGGCACACTCCTGAGGGGACTGAGGCCCGTGGAGGGCCCACGCTGGAGCACAGGAAGAAAAGAGCAAGAAGGAAGGAGGAGCAGGGAGGAATTGCTGTGTCCTGACCCCAACCCCCTGCACTGCTTGCTGCCTCACTGAAGGGACTGAGTGTTAACCGGAGAGTAGGAGGGGGAGGAGGGGTCCTTGGAGTGAAGTTGAACCCGGGAAAGGGGGAGGGTAGGTGCTATAAATGTTTGTCTTGTGAGTCCCAATGCCTGAATCGGTAATTAAATATTTATGCTAATTAGTAATTAAGTTTAATTAAGTTAAATTAAGTCTGTTTTGCCCGCAATAGTACTTGGTAAGCGATTTCCCTGTCTTTATTTTGACCCATGAGTTTTCTTGCTCCTGTTTCTTCTATTTTCTTCGCAGAGCAACAAAAGAAGGGGGAGTGAGCGAGTGACCAAAAAATCCACATTAGTAAAGTTATCAGTGTTACACAGCAACTTATATTCAAGTAACATACCCACTTGTTTGCAGGCCGCAAGCAGGCATCTAAGTATAGCTGCAACACAACAAAATACCCTACTGACAGTGACAAAACAATTCAGCTGTTCAGGTTTAAAGCTGCTTAACTTTACGAAAATCTTACTAAAAATTGTGACTAGTACAAGAAAAGTGTTACTAGGGTTTAGTTATATTTCTGAGCTAAGAGATGAAAATCCACTTATTTGCTTTCTCCTGAAAAAAGCAAATTCAGGCATTTCGTTTTGGAATCAAAACTTTCTATTTAACAATCTTTTTATCAGTATTCAAAAATTATTAATGAAACAATAATTACTGATTTTCATAAATACAGCCCATGGATTATCTTTTTAAAAAGCCAGCAAATTAAATGCAGCAGTGTTATCTCCTTCCCAGCCTCATCTCCCCCAGCAGGCTTCCCAACTCTTCTGTCTGTCACTGTCATAGCTGGTTATCTGAGTATCTGTTTTCTAATAACAGACCTTCCAAAGACATGGCTTACCTTAGGTGCAGGTTAAATACACAAGTGATATTTCTTTTCTTATTACAAAGAATGGGAACCTTAACTATTACCAGTTTGGGAAGATTTGGCACTTAAATACATTACAAGTATGATGCAAAACATTTCATCAACTTTTGAATCAATTTCAATAAATTATGTTAGTCAAGATTTCGGTTGAGAACTCAACTATGCCAAACTGCAGAGTTATACTCTGTAACTTATGTCAGTTGATGGATGTGATTTGTAATGAATTTATCACAAATGTGGTAAATTCCAGTCACTGGAGGTGACATACTGAAGCCAGTAATTTTGTTACACAAATTCAGTATTTTTAAATACTTAAGTTATGCACAGCGTATTTACCCAGGTATGTAGGATGCTAAGTCTTCTTTAACTAGCTGGCAGTTAATACTAAAGCTTCTTCCATGAACAGCAGAGGAGTCAGAGAGTTCAACAGATAAGATGTTATCTAAAATTTCTGTGAATAAATAATATAAACATAATTAGTGCCAATCAATGACAGTATAAAGACTATTTATGGTTTTGGAGACACAGCAAATGGTACTAAGAGACAGAATTTTGTAAAACTACATTTGATTTATAAAATAATTGATTTTGAACATCAACAATATGTAGAGGCTTAGCTTTGCACATACCTATAAAATTAACTTAAAATACACCAACAATTACAAAATATTTTTGTACAAAGAAACCAACTGCTACATGTATTTCATTTATTAGATGAAATTTATTACATGGTCATTTATTAGACCATTCCACAGGTGTTGAAAAATAACTAGCTGCATATTAACAATAAATGGTATTGAGAAAAATCCTCCTAAGGCATATATGTGTTAGTTGACTTCCCCCCGCAGCCCGCCCGCCCGCCCGCCCCCCCCCCCGGAATGTTTTAGAGCAGCAGCGATCACACTCTCAGATACCAATAAAGTCAGAAAGAGTCACGCTAGTACTTTTGGAAACAAGCCCATCTTAATAAACTAGGATATTTGTTATCATGTAACACTGGTGTGGTCTGTAAGAGAAGACATAAACAGAGCTTTTGTCAGAAGTTGTATCTGTTACGTCTCCTCCAATTAGTTCATGTTTAGATAGTCTCACTCCAGGCTACCTGTTATAAGCATGAACATAAGCATTTCAAATAAATACTATTTAAAATATGAAAGTGCATGTTTCTACATTTGAATTAATTTAATAATATTTAAATATAAATTAATACACTCTCGATAACTTACGAACAACTGAACACAGCATAAGCTTATCTTCAGTCATTTCTTCAAATCTTTCCTTGGCTTCTCTGTTCCACTCATTTGCCCCTTTATAAGGCTCAATGAAAGCCAGCCTGCACCTGATTGCCTAAAGAATAACTCAAATTATGTATCTACCATCACATATCAAGACCATCTCATTACAGCCAAATCACAGCCTTTGCTTTGCACTCATGCAGGACAGCAAGACAGCATGACCTCGGCTTCTGGTTCCACATTACCATTATTTGATTTGATTTGAGATGATCCCCCCTCCCTGCTGGCAGCTGAGCATGAACCTCAAATTCAGATACATTCTTGCTGAAATAGAAAGAGCTTACTTCTCCTTGCCTCCCTTTATGGGTAGGCATAGAATTGGCTGCAGAGATCAGGAAAGATTACTGCAGAGAGGTGATAAAGAAAGCCTTCATCCTGTTTTGCTTATCATGATGTAATAACCCAGACTCAAAGCATCTAAGATTAACATGACTATACCATTGTAGAAGTCTGAAGGACTAAACGCAGAGACACCAGAGTACCACAGTACCTATGCCAGAAAATTCCTGCCAGATTTTTGAAAGGTATTAATTAGCAGACACAAAAAAAGAGACACACAGGAAATCAGATGAGATTAAGTGCTTTGATTAAAAGAATTTTCGTTTAGCATCTTCATGGCAAACTTTGGTGGTTACACCATGGCTCAATTTTAAAGTAACTGTGAATGTTATTGTTTCCTCCTTCTTGTTTATTGCATCAAAAGAAAGAGTAACACAGGTGGGGGTAAAGGGAGAGAAAGGAAATAAAGACAATAGAAATAAGAATGTTTTGTGCAGACATTCTTAAGATACAGGCAGTCGGGAATATGAAAATAAGACTGACTGACAGGTTAAATAACCATTAAAAGAAAGGGCTGTGGAATGCAAAACCACACCATCTTAAGCACTGCTCATTCCAGTCTTAGCCAAGATTTCTGCACCATCCAAGTCCATTACAATGCCTGCAAACTGTATTAACGGGCTGAAAAAAGTCCGACCTCTCTTGTAACAGCCTAATTCAAACCTCTTGAACAGCCAACTTACATTTGAGGCAATGCAGTATGTGACCATGTGTGAAGACTTACCAATGCTTACATGCAACAGAATAGGTTGCACAAACAACCTACCTTCTGAATGCTTGATTTTGCAACCTTGTGTTCATTCATGCTTCAAAGAATTTTAAATCCTTAAAATTTTTTTTTTAAATAGAAAAGATTTGAAACCATAGCAACACATAAGCAGACTGAAGCCTGCTGATCTTTCTATTACTTGCATTAAAACTAATAGCAACAGGAAGTTATTTCTTACGCAAACTTCAAGTGCAAACACCTTGCCAGAGTGTTTCACCATAACCAATATATGGCATAAGAATGCTGAAATTTGAGAATAACTGAAGGGTTCAAGATTTTTCAGACCATTCTCTAGCAGTCATATACCCATCTGTACCTGTAACTCTTCAGCCCCTTCTCCTTTATGTTCAAAGTGAGGAGGCCTAGTAGTATGTGCTCAAGACTCCTGGTTAATGGGGGAGCTCCCGGACAACTGGAGGCTTGCCAATGTGACGCCCATCTACAACAAGGGCCGGAAGGAGGACCCGGGGAACTACAGGCCTGTCAGCCTGACCTCGGTGCCGGGGAAGATTATGGAGCGGTTCATCTTGAGGGTGCTGACAAGGCATGTGCGGGACAACCAGGGGATCAGGCCCAGCCAGCACGGGTTCATGAGAGGCAGGTCCTGCTTGACCAACCTGATCTCCTTCTATGACCAGGTGACCCACCTAGTGGATGAGGGAAAGGCTGTGGATGTGGTCTACCTGGACTTCAGTAAGGCCTTTGACACCGTCTCCCACAGCATTCTCCTAGAGAAGCTGGCAGCTCATGGCTTAGACAGGTGTACTCTTCGCTGAGTAAAAAACTGTCTGGACGGCCGGGCCCAGAGGGTTGTGGTGAATGGAGTTCAATCCAGTTGGCGGCCGGTCACGAGCGGTGTTCCCCAGGGCTCAGTTTTGGGGCCGGCCTTGTTCAATATCTTTATCAATGATCTGGATGAGGGGATCGAGTGCACCCTCAGGAAGTTTGCAGATGGCACCAAGTTGGGTGGGAGTGTTGATCTGCTCGAGGGTAGGAAGGCTCTGCAGAGGGACCTGGACAGGCTGGATTGATGGGCCCAGGCCAATTGTATGAGGTTCAACAAGGCCAAGTGCTGGGTCCTGCACTTCGGCCACAACAACCCCATGCAGCGCTACAGGCTTGGGGAAGAGTGGCTGGAAAGCTGCCTGTCGGAAAAGGACCTGGGGGTGCTGGTTGACAGCCGGCTGAACATGAGCCGGCAGTGTGCCCAGGCGGCCAAGAAGGCCAATGGCATCCTGGCCTGTATCAGAAATAGTGTGGCCAGCAGGAGTAGGGAAGTGATTGTGCTTCTGTACTCAGCACTGGTGAGGCCGCACCTCGAATACTGTGTTCAGTTTTGGGCCCCTCACTACAAGAAGGATGTTGAGGTGCTGGAGCGTGTCCAGAGAAGGGCAACGAGGCTGGTGAAGGGTCTGGAGAACAAGTCTTATGAGGAGCGGCTGAGGGAACTGAGGGGGGTTGTTTAGCCTGGAGAAAAGGAGGCTGAGGGGAGACCTCATCGCTCTCTACAACTACCTGAAAGGAGGTTGTAGCGAGGTGGGTGTCGGTCTCTTCTCCCAAGTAACAAGGGATAGGATGAGAGGAAATGGCCTCAAGTTGCGGCAGGGGAGGTTTAGATTGGACATGAGGAAAAATTTATTTACTGAAAGAGTGGTTAAACATTGGAACAGGCTGCCCAGGGAAGTGGTTGAGTCACCATCCCTGGAGGTATTTAAAAGACGTGTAGATGAGGCACTTAGGGACATGGTTTAGTGGGCATGGTGGTGTTGGGTCGACGGTTGGACTCAATGATCTTAGAAGTCTTTTCCAAACTATATGATTCTATGATTCTACAATTCTAAGAGCTGACAAACTCTTAACTGATTTTTCTGAGGATTTATATTTGGTCACAAGCTATCAATTGGAACGATGGGATAACACACAGAAAAAATCCCAACACCCTTATTCATTAGCCACTCTGATCTGAAGCATTAAGACATTGCAACTGCAAATACATTCCGCCATTTTCAGAATGTCTCCTCTCCCTTGCTGTCAAAAAAGGCTCAATTATTTTGGCTGAAACTTCCCCCAGAAACATCTGCTCAAAACATCAACAATTAAATCCTATTTTTAGTAAAAGATGCTGGCCAACCTTAGTTACAACAATCACTACTTCTGGTGCCTAGAATTGGTTAAAAAAACCCCTATCAACATATAAAGTTCTAAAGTTTAGCATAATTATGGTTGGCAACCAGAACTATTGAATGAACAGCTTAAGAAAAAGAATTATTTTCTACTTATGTGTGTTTTTTATTTGACAGAAATACTTTGCCATTTCCTTTCCCACTCAGTTTTTCTCCTTGTCAGAAGAAGGAAACTCCTACAATACCTAAAGTTAGGAAAACACCAAACTTTAAATGCCATAAACCAAACAAAAATATAATTTAAAAAAAAGACCATTATTAGATCATCATTTGAAAATGAAGGAGTGTAAAAATTAATTTGGCTTACTGTGGAGTAAAAGAAGGTATGTGAATTAAACACACACACACACACACACTGTATATATACCTCCTCACTCCAAGGTAACATTAGATTTCATTTAAAACTGAATGATATAAAAAAACTAAGAGTTTTCAATGTGCACCCATAACATATTAAATAAGTCATATCATAAACCCATGTGAAAAGGAACTTGCTTAACATTTTATTTACTTCAGAATGTTAACAACCCTCTCTTTCCCCTTTCATCCATTGAGAGTCTATTAATTTTGAGTATTTAATCCAGGCAAGCACTAATTTACCTTTTCTGGAAAGCTCAGAAACTCCTTTTTTACTCTGCGTATGTCTTTAAGAGTTAAGTTAGCAACGTTGCCAAAGTCAACATATTTTACCGTAACTTCTTGACAACTTGGCAGCCCTACAAGAAAAACAACCCAAGTTATTAAAACAAAAAATGAATATCTGATACAGGTTAAAGCACCAGAATTTCAGAGCAAAATCCACATTTACACCATATAATCATAAAATATCAAATTTTCAAATGTTCTATAACCCAATTAAAAAACTATATTGTTTAAAAGCCAGCTCCTTTGGGTTCCTGAAATGACAGAGTCCCCTTCCATCTAATCACTTTATGAGACACTGGCACATTAAATACATGCCAAGTAGACCTGTCAGCATACAGGCATGCTACACTGCCCATACAGGCAACATAGAGGTCAGCACAGGTACACCCCCCACCCCCTTCAGAATTACTATGGGGAATCATTAACCCACACTAGTTACACCCAGAGGTTGGCTATAATAGACAAATCTGTAGTTCAAACTGTAATAGTAAGTGAAACATTTAAGATAATTATATTATAGAATTACAATAATATATAGAAAATGAAGTATACTTCTATTTAAAAAAATGTATAAAACACTCCATTAATAGCAAAAGAATAGAACATGAATTAGTGCTACTGACTTTATGAACCTACTTGTTAGTATAAGAATGCCTAGTAAAAATAATGGCTGTTTGTTATTATTCATATCCAGTGTGTGACTGATCTAGTACCACATCCGATTTTGCAACCTAGCATTAGAGTGAAAGAATCAATACTTCACCTGTAATCTGTGCTCTGTACCAATTCCCATCTTTCTGTTTTGCAATACAAGCTTGGCCTTCAACTGGGCAGACAATTTCCAAGTTTTTCCCATACTCATGTTTATATACCTCCTGAATTTTCTTTGGAAGATCTAAAGAATCCAGGCTACCTCTCTAAAATAAGAAAAACAAAACATACATACACACCAGATGTTCTTTTTTTTTTAATGGTATTTTTGCTCTTTTAAGGGACATTTTTTCTAGTAGCATACTTCCTAGTCTTCCCCCACAAATTAAACAGTGGTTCTGAATACGTAAAGTGAATTAAAGAGCCTAACAATTGTTGAATATTGCCCTGTTCAATCACCACTCTAAACAGTAAAACACTACATACCCACATAGGAATTAACCATGTAACAAAACTGACAAAAAATGTTAATTTTCTGGAATTCTAAGAATTCCTGGAATTAATCTAGGGCTAATCTAGGATTGTAGGAATTAATCTCATCTATTAATTCTAGGAATCCTAAAACTGGTATCAAGTGACAGAAGTTAATGGAAATTGTAGCTTATTTAACGTGAACTACAAGTAGCTCAACATTAAAATGTTTGTTCAGAGTTTTATTTAAATAGACCTTATTTCTAAACTTACCAACTGAAGATAGAAATCACTTGGACTATTAACATGGCAAACTACAACAGAGACTTCTTCTCTTTCTTGTGGAATCTTAGGTGGACAATACTGTAAGATGGTATTATTTTCTAACTGACTGGGAAGCTGTGATCTAAACCTAAGGTAAACAAAATGAAATTTTGAATAAATTCTGTCAAAATTAACTGAGAAGGAGCCCTTTTATATTCAAATGTCAAGTTTCCCATAAAAAACGCAAAATGGTCTTATAAAAATAACTTGATTCATGTTTGTATGAGTAGCTTGAACTTTCCTTCTTGCAGTTGGTGCAGCCAATTCTCTCTTACACTTTTCCCGTCACAAATGTAACATATGAAGAATGATACATGGCAGCTGGCTCCTAAAAAGATTTTGTTATTTGGGATGCAGTAGTGTACATTTAAACTGTTAAAAAAATAAAGTAAAAGGCTAGAATCCACTACATTGACAAAAACATTTTCTTTTAGATTTCCTTTTCCTCATGAGAAAAAGCAATTACCTGAGGAACACAGATGCAGTAAACAATTATCTCCCACTGTTCTCACCACCATAACTAGTTATGTTCAAATATAAACGAAGACTTTTCTCTGTGTGCAGCAAAATGAACTACAATTTCCTGCAGATTTGCATGCCATACCCCTGTACCCAAACACCAAAATGCTGATGTTGTTCTCTATCTCCTGCCTCTTCCACTGGTCCCTCCAAAGCAGCCCTCCTCTGTCCTAATGTCAGCATCAAGCTCCCCCTTATGCCCTATCGTTGTTTCTCCTATTCTTTGTGCTATATGCATCACATCATGTGGCTGGTTCAGATGTGCTGACTAGCCTGTCACTGCCTACCATCAAATCAAACAGATACAAGGCTGATTTCTGTATGTTTTTCTGTCTGTGGTGGACACTAAGGGCGTCTCCTTTCACCCCCTTGTTATTCAAACTTGTACAGAAATTTAAATTTTGTCATTTTCTAAAACAAAGTTCATTATGGAAATAAAGCCCTGACTAGTGCAAATGAGTATGCCACAGCGCTTATTAGTGAAAGCGAAAAAAGGAAATCAACAGATATTGCTGACGATGACATGAATATACCAAACACTGCAAAAACAACTTGCTTGGTAATCTTCACTTTATAAGCATTATGCCGTTATCATTTATGGCATAAAAGCGTAAAGTAAAGGAAAACACATACCTTGCCAAGTCTAAAAAAACTAATGCATCCTTGAGAGACACTGGCATATTATTGCTTATTTTATTAAATGGAGGTTTTTTCAAATCCACAATGAGAACACCATCCTCTTCTCTAAATATGGTCATTAAAACAACTTTATTATTTACCATTCCTAAAAATTTTGTCTTTGCTTCCTCTCCCCAACCTTCACTCTGTGTTAGAAAGAAAGAAGTTACTGAAGATGTCAGAGCATGTTAAAACAAAAACTACAAATAGTAATTAAAAATAAAATAGAAGCAAGGGAGGGAGCACAGACGCATCTGAACAGATGAAATACTGAACACACCGTTAGACTGTCTAGTCCATAGCCAGGACAGCACTAAACAGTATTCTTCTGTGATGGATTTGTAAGTGTTTTTAACTGTATAAAACTGAGTCAGATCAAAGGGCTGCAGTTTCCATCACGTTTCTTGTAAAGATTCAAGATTTCATCCCCTCTGATTGTTCTGATAAACCAGAATTGTCATATGCTGTTTCATCTCATGACTTACATTTCTGCTCTCCCAATTCATTTGAAAGTTTATTCTCATCTTTTTGTGTCTTTATACAAATGTGCAACATAGTTTGGTCAATTTACACATTCCTCCTCTCCACAACATCCTTCTTGATGTTTTATCTACCTTGAGAAAGTCTGTCTGAATTTATTTCTCTTGGATCAAGTTAATGCATTTCTCATTTGATACTGCAAATCTGTGCTTTTTAGATGTGAAAAAAATGAAAGCACATAGAAGGAAGGCATTTTACCCACACCTATGAAAACTGTTCCAGCTCTTTCCAATTTAAAGCTATTTCAGACAACATCAGACTGGTAAAAAAACCCCAAACCAACCAGCAGTTATACTGTCAGAAATGGACATCTGCATTGGACATAGTTCATTCCCATGTGAATGTGTCAAAAATAAAGGAAGACTAATAAGTAAGTGAATATTGAAGAAAATAACACTGCAGTATATGTCCTTTTTCTAAAGGAATAAAGGGTGACAGTACTTTATTTGTTGTTATACTGAAAGAGAACAAATAACACTTTTCAATACACGGAAAAAAAATTTAAGTAACAAAGGACAATCCCTGAAAAGATTCTATTAAAAATTCTGAAGCCATTTCTTCTCTGTTTGGATGATTGTTGAAAGTTACTACTTGCATAAAGTTATCAGACAGCCATGAAATAAGAATATCAGTTCTGTAATTTGTTTTTAAATTTGACAAAAGAATATGTCTAGAGTAAGAGTAGTGAGATTTAAGCCTGAAATATATATTTGTAAACACAGAGGCTTTTTAAGACAGACTGCTATAAGCTCTTGTTTCCTTTCCAATGAAAGCAATGCAACCCATCTTTTTACAAGAGATGATTTAACTTCTTGAGTTTCCTTCTGTTTATACTGGAATAAGGTCATTGTAAATTATGTATTTATGTTCTTTAATATAAATCTTAGGAAGAAAAAAATCTCCTGAAATAGTACAAACAGCTTCTACTTACTGCATTTTTGGGAACAACATCCTTCAATGAACACTGTACTGCTAAAGGAGGAACAGCTGCAAGTTCTGCCTCAATATGCTGATCAGGCTTCCTTACAAACAAACAAATGTCATCTGTTTCAATAGTTTGCAGAGTAGCAGGTTCAGGCCTTTCAGTGGGAACGTATCTATTGTCAATGGGAATAAAAGCAGTACTAGCTTAAAAGAAAAACACCCCCCCCCCCCCAACAACAAAAAACCCCCAAACCCAAACCAGACTTAAAATAAAGGTCATTATTGCAATAATTGGCATAATGTCATGTCATTGAAACAAAACTAGAAAGTCTCAATGAAATGTATTTCTTTTTTTTTTTTTAAACATTAAGGACTCACATGTTCTCTTTTGCAATGCAAGTCTAAGTTAAACATTTTAACGTGTGAAGGCTTGTACACTTGTGTACTTACATACACTGCCCCTTTTCCTGTGGGAAATACCTACGTACAGAATATTAGTGTAATTTGGATATCTGGTTATCTGCTTGTGTGAAGCTGATAGAGGACTTGTTTCTTAGTAGAGATCCTCTTGAGTAACAACAGTCAAGGACAATAATTGCAGACAAAAACCTCTCTGTAAACATACCCTGAGAAAATTAGAACTACAGAGCTCCCAAAATCAATCAGGAATACTTCCAGCAGTGCAATATCACAAACTTTGTATCTTATTGGACCACAAAGCTTCCTCTCATTTTTACTTTTTAGGGGAATTAGTTCAGTGATAGTTCCACGGCACCACATTCCAGTCTCCTTACTCTTAATAAAAGTTCTACCACCTATACAGAAGCAAATAAAAAAAAAGAAAGACTAAATTCAGTATTTGTAGATATTTCACACTGGAAGTATTATTACAGTTCTGCATAATGTTCCATTGTTGCCTATCTTCCACACAGCTAATAAGAGCGCTACTGCTAAAACAAAGACACAAAGACTTCAAAAACCTTGTCTCAGCCACCAGAAGTTTTCTCCCCACATTCATTTACACAATGTCTGTAAGGCTAGAGGTGTTTGGCTTGTATTAAGAAGTAATTTCTGGCAAACTTTCTATCTCTCTTAGTAAAGTGGTAAAAAAACATTGAAGTTGAGGGCTATTACATACTTTTCATCAGTTTTCTAAACACCTTTTAGAAGTGAGTAACATTGTCAACATGCGGGCTAGAAAATAATTTTAATGATTTAGCAATGTATTACTGTCTTTCATTTTTACTTCCAGAATGGTTTCTGTCTAGTTAGTGAACTTTAAAAAAAATCATCTATCCACTCAAAGGGAATGTTGCTTGCACGAGAGAAAGCTGATTTACCGAAGTAATGAAAGAACTAGGCTAGTCATTGAAATCAGTATACTTTAAAAACTACCAGTTAACAATTACCACCAAATGCTGGAAAACATTAAGTTTACAGCCAGGTGTTTCAACTGCTGGTTACTCTAAGCACTCAGTTTGTTGAGGCTGAGAAGAACTGCAGAGTCTTTTTTACTTCTACCATTTTCATTTATATGATTTAATAGAAGTGTACTTTACCGAACAATGCATACAATGTTTCCCAAAAAGCATTAATTGTAGATTCCAGAACATATAAGGACTGCTTTACTATGGGGGTAGGGGACAGCAAAAAAAAAAAAATTATACTAAGGAAGACATACTGTTAACATAGTATTTTAAGCTAATGTAGGCCTTTAGAAATTAATAATTTACCTAGTTCCAAAACATCTGAAGGCAAGAGATACGAACTCTTATTACAACAAAAGTTTTTCAACTTCTTCTCCAAAACCCCTGCTTCTTTCTTCTGTGAGTATCTCCGAATATAGAAGTGGCATGGATTTATAACATGGCTTACAAACACTAGTTCTGTCGAACCTGAGTAAGACATAAAACAGATTATCAAACACTTTCGAAGTGACTCCAACAGATATTATTAGACATGTGATTAGGTTTATGTTACATTAATCATGATAACATTACCTCAAATAGCTTTTAATCTGACAAGACCCTATGTAAGACAGTACTTCTGACTAAGCATCCAAATCCTTTGTACTGCAGGTACCTCCCTTGAGTTGGGATCCAAAATGCAGGTTTCTCTTTCTGAAGCTACTCACCAAAGGTGGTGGATGGGTCAGAAGTTTTTAGAAAACTGTTTTGTACATTCATCTGTTCACTCATAATTCAGAAAACCAAACATAGATGGAGGGAGAACAAGACAACAGTTCAAAATTCAGTATATAAACTACTGACCTAAGAAATGGGTCCCCCTGTTCACAGCAAGCACTGCTATCATTATGTCAAATATCTGCCAAGTGTTGAGAAACACTGCCAATGTTGAGTTTCTGAAAGTTGCTTGGGACTTCCTGTATTGCATCTTCCAACTAAGTGGTTTTATGGTAAATCTTAAAAGATGGTATAGTCTTTACATAGCAAGAAGAGCAGACCAGGGAGTGTTTCTGCAGAGCAAAACTGCTGGTGCTAAGAATGACATCTGCACCGTAAGCACCTCCCAGACTAGTTTTAACTGCAAGGAAATCAATTCATGTGCCCCAAGTCTGCTCTTACATGTGAGCAAATACATGCTAACTAGGGACGGTCAGGAGATCTACTTCTTAGTACATTCCCGATCCCAACTAGAATGCTAATGTATGTGTCCAACTCTCCAACAAATTCTAGTGTCTGCTCTCACTGCTTAGAGGATGGGTCACTTCTAGCAAACCGAACCATTTACCAGATAGGAAAACCACTAACCAGCTTTGTGTTGAAAAGGTGTTTCCCTCTTGAAGAGTTTCTTCCTCTGTTCATCAGCATGATATTCTGTGGGAAACTCTTTGTCTATTGTTTTAGGAGAAAAGTTTAATGAATTAAGTTAGTTATTTAAACATATGTAGTAAAGCAGCAAACACAGTGAAATTACATGTATTGTAAGGGTACTGCAAAGGCAAAAATTCTCATATCTGATGTGACTGAAACAGATACACACACAGTGACTATGTGCACATGGCCAGCCCACACGCTAATTCCAAGATTACAAAACTATCATTAAAATTCTTAGATTCAAGATATGCAAAACTCATATAACACTGCAGTTTGAAGGAATTTTGTTCTGAGAAGAGTTTGTGAAGTCCACTGGGATTCTGAATACGCTATTTTAGAGAGTCATGCCCAAGCTCTGAAATTTACTTCACCTTGATCACAGCTATATGCTACCACAATTACTCTCACATACTACCCCTACCCTGTCCCTCATTCTCCCCAAGCATTACTAATCATAGGGATTTTCTAGGTATGTTGTAGACATAGAACACTCTGAAGTTAAGCATCTTAATTATACTGTGGGACACATCTATCTATTCCCCCCCTATTATCTAATTGGAATTTCCATGTTCCAACTTGTTCCTAACACCTTCAGCCCTATCCCTGAGCACCTCCTGGACACCAGCTTGGTAGGCTCTGCTGGACTCACTCCAGTACGACAGTGACTTTCAGTACTGCAGGGTCCAAAACTGGACACAGTACTCCAGATTCAGTCTCCTAAGAGCCTAACAGAGGGGAAGGATCACTTCCTGGACCCGTTAGCTACACCCTTACTAATACAGTCCAGGGAAAACCTGACAAGCTGAAGAACTTAATTGTTATTGCCAGTTAACGTAGGACAATGCCCTGGGAGAAGATTCAGGAAGCCAAGGGAACTGCCAGAAAAGCATCCTCCAGGAGCCAAAATCAGAAACTCTGAGGGGGACTGTAATCACTAAGAGTCAAGGAGAATCATCCAGGCAGACACAGGAACTTATGAGCCCTCTTTGAGAGAACTTGTGAGAAACTTTTCACTAAGCTAAGCTGAAGAACAAAAAAGAAACGATGCTAGCTCAAAGGAAGATAAAGTGAAAGACAGACATCATTAAAGAATTCATATGAGCCGAGTATAACTACAAACACACAACATAACGCAAAACACACAAATAACATCATGCTCAACAATGGAACATTGAAAGCATCAGGTATTAAGAAACTTACTTTCCAGGTCATCTTCAAGTATTTCTTCTATTATGACATCAGGGCTGGATGGAGACTTGAATAGAGCAGGAGTACTCTGATGACGTATCATAAGAAGTGTTTCTTGTACTTGAGTATTTTTCACTTCTTTGTGAACACTGAGTTTATTTGCAAGAGCCTTTATTTTACTTTCTCTGCTAAGTGCTGGAAACATATTCTCTACAGATGATTGAGAATCACAGCCTGGCATTTCTTCTTTGTTATCAAGGATGAGAGTGTGTTGTCCACTATCTTCACTGTATTTGGGAAAACATTTATTTGGAGACAAATTAATATAATCCAGTCTGTTTTCAGAAAAGCACATGAGTCAAAGCAGGGTTTTTTTTAAGAACCTATCACTATGTTAAGAAAACACCTCATAAGAGCTCGCTGAAATAAACTATGTTACATTTTTGAATACCAAGACAACAAAAACAGTAGCATGACTTCTGAAACCTAAAAGGGATTGGCACAGAAATGGCACATATTCTTGGGCACAGCTCAGTACAAGAGCTACCCCTGCTTAAATGATCAGAGACCACAGGTACAAATACAAACTATTTGAAAAAAAATTTAATAATGTGATAGATAGTTCATGTTAAAAATAAAAGGCACGTCAGATGCTTTTGTACTAACAGTTACTCTTCACTGTAATCTGCAGGATTTTCAAATATTACAGTATGCAGTAAGTCTTTTTTAACATAACCAGTGTAACTACAATGGCTCTAACAGCAACTCCATTCCATTTTCTCAAGTTTTTGTCAAAGACTGCGGGAAAAAATAAATAAAGGGGACTAATAAATTAAAAGCAATTGTAATTTTTAAAATGTCAGTTTTTTTCTGGTTCAAGTTCATCTTAAGTAATTTCTTTTGGCATTTGACGCAACCAGTATTTAGACTGTGAAGTGGAAATACTATAAATTTCAGTATTTACTTTTGATTTTAGAGATTTATTTACACTTACATGAAGTAATTTTCATATGCTGAAATGATAAACATCTCTATTACATGTACTATGAACATGTAGACGTGGTGCTTAGGGACATGGTTTAGCGGTGGACTTGGCAGTGTTAGGTTAATGGTTGGGCTTGATGATCTTACAGGTCTTTTCCCACCTAAATGATTCTATGATTCTATGATTGTATCATTAAATGCCAGCCAAAGCTGAAAAGCACACAGCATAAAAAGATCTTGATAACTTAAGTGATACAGTGAAATATAGTTGGGTGAAACACGAGTAAAACTGAAATGTCAAAACGGAAACACTAACTGGATTAACTGGAATGCTAATTGAAATACTAGCACCTGAAGTTTTGCTTTGTTTCATTATACTCTTACAAACCCATAAGCATATACAGATTTTTTTTTTTATTTTAAAATGTATTCTCCAATATTTAACCATTAGAAGAACAGGTAAGTTACTGTACCTATCCCCTTTATTAAAAAAATACTTACTGCCCTGTTGTTCCCCATTCAATCTTGCCCAAATTTTTTAACAAAGATGTAATCTCATCAGTGTTTAGGAAGAATCTCGAGAGAAGAAACATTACAGAAGGTGACATGAATACCTAAATCACTCTGACAGTTTAAGATGTACGATATTTTTCAGCACAATGTCATGGGGGGGCAAAATAAGAGATTAATTACCTGCTCCAGTTTCATTCTTCCACTCCTATTAACAACAGATTTGGTTGATCATTTATCTTCACATTCACACTTAAACACTCTCTTGCCTTTTGCTTTCTCTCTGTCTCTCACGCACAGAGTACTCCAACATCCACTTAACTGAATTTTCATACCTATACCCAGTTTAGTTCAATAAATTATTCTGCATGGAGAAAAAGAATTCTCCAACAGTCCTGAAGAACAAAACAATAACTGAAGTCCAAAATGTATGTTTTGTTGTTTATTGTTACACTAATAAACAGCTGTTTCCTTTACCAATGAAAGCTAGGAAAATCTTTTAAGTGCTTTTACAGTTAGGCTAACAGAACTGTAAATACAACTTCATTCAATCAAATCCTTAGCTTTGCTGTCCAGTTATAATGAACAATTTGTGAAAGCTGAAGCGTAAGCAGTATTGAACAGGCCATCTTTTCTTCTCCCCCCTGCCCCTTCAGGAACATATCTACCCTTCATTCTACAGTATTTTATGTCTACAGAATGTGCCTCAACTCCTATGCACCTCCTAGCTGCCATTTTTTCACCTTTTGTGTTATTTTGGGAGTGGCACCAGCACGTGAGGCCTTTATACTCATCCTTCATCAGATCTCCTTTTTCCCCTGTTTTGTTTAAGTTCTTAAAAGGTCTTCCAATGTAAACAAATTTGATTTTGTCATGTTTTAGCTTTCCTCTAGGTTGGTAGAGTTTGCCATTGTGTGTTTAAATAGGCTTCTCTGAAATTCTCATTCACCACTGACATCTTCAAAATAGGCCCTACCTACCAAGTCCCTAAGTTCACCAAAAGATTATTTTAAAGATTTCTTTATCCATATTCTAATGACTCAACTAACACATGACAAGAAGAGTCATAATTTTTGTCAAGCATTGGAACAGGCTGCCCAGGGAAGTGGTTGAGTCACCATCCCTGGAGGCTTTCAGCTGAGAGAGTTGGGGTTGTTCAGCCTGGAGAAGAGGTGGCTTTGGGGAGACCTTATTGCAGCCTTTCAATACTTAAAGGGGGCTTATAAGAAAGATGGAGACAGACTTTTTAGCAGGGCATGTTGCAATAGGACAAGGGGGAATGGTTTTAAACCAAAAGAGGGTAGATTCAAACTAGATATAAGGAAGGAATTTTTTACGCTGAGGGTGGTGAAACACTGGCACAGGTTGCCCAGAGAGATGGTGGATGCCCCATCCCTGGCAACATTCCAGGTCAGGTTGGACGGGGCTCTGAGCAACCTGATCTAGTTGAAGATGTCCCTGCCCATGGGAGGGGGGTTGTTGGACTAGATGACCTTTAGAGGTCCCTTCCAACCCAAACCATTCTATGATTTAAAAGATGTGCAGACATGGCACTTAGGGACATGGTTTAGTGGTGGACTTGGTAGTGTCAGTTTAACGGTTGGATTCTATGATCTTAAGTCTTTCCAACCTAAATGATTCTACGATAATTTTTCACACTTTGTATGCAAGTAATCAACTTTGAGCTTCATTCCTCTGTGCCAGTCAGAATCTGATGGCACACGACTCTATCCCCCAGAGTGGTTCCATGTCCTGAAATATAATGGGATCCCCAAGATGTTCCAACCTAACACCATCTTCATTCTGTCCCTCCTTCATTGTTCCTGAATGTGGCCTTTATACACTAGGATTACAGTACTCTGACCAGCCTTATGACCAAGCTGCGTAGGGTCAGCCGTACCACAACCATGAAACATTTTCTTGCTCATTTCTGGTATAGCAATCATATTTGTCACTTCCAATGAGGGCAACGTGGTATAACTGGGATTTTCCACATCAGTGGAAACAGACATCAGTGCCCCAAAATGCATTTAAGTCCTTCCTGAAGGTGAGAAAAGGATTAATTAAAAAAAAAAAAAAAAAAAGCCGTTATTTCCCTGATTTATTTCTACTTATAAGGGAAGAAGTTTAAAAGTGGCAGAAGTCTGTCAAGAATTTTTTAAATGCATATATATTTGTTTACATAGCAGCAAATTTTGTGTGCTTTCTCCCTGATGCCTTAGATGAAGGCTAACTGCGCATTGTTAGCAATGAGTTTAATATACATCTGAACTAGTAGTTTTTCAGTAAAATGCAAGTGAAGCAGCTTGATTTCTGCTGTTTAACTGTTATATGAACAGTTTTTGTAATTAAGATAACCAGTCCATCCATTTACCTCCCAATATACCTCCTGCTCCAGTCATTTACCTTGGAGATACTTTTTCCTTCAAACCATTCACTCTTGAGAGCTCAGCCTCAACTGGCAACTTTAAATTATAAATAACCTGAAATTAAGAAGTACACTCTTAGCTTCTACTACAAAAAGCAGATTACACAGGCACTTATTATCTACAATATGACAAAGACAGAGTATGACATCTTTAATTTTACAGAAAAAAAACCCCAAGAGTTTACTCATTAACTGCCAATAGCCAATTCCCAATTATGTCTTCTTACATTGCTAAGACCTAATGGTTGGGGATTTTGTATTGTTAGCATGTTAATAGAAGCAGGAGTCAGATTTTCCTTTTGTATGAACAGCTACTCAGCAGGTGACTTCTAAGTAAGAAGGTAGGCCTGTGAAAGGACAGCGGTGGGTGCCAGCTCCCAAGTCACACTGGGCAAGATGGAGGTAAGTGACAGAAAAAAAGGAGGGATCAGACTTCTTTTCTGGGTCAGATGAGAAAGACTTAAGTTTCTTCATATGGAAAGTGACAACTGGATGCAGAGAACATGACAGTCTTAAAAAAAAAAAAATCACACTACGTCAAAGAATGACAAGACCAGTTATTATTTTTCTCAACACAAGGACTACAAAGGCTCCAAATGAAATAACTGGGTAGCACATTTAGAAAGAACAGAGGGAGCTTTTTATAAACACCTCATTTTAAATATTAAAATGTGGAACTCACTGCCACTGCATATGAATATATACATATAATGTACACAGGTACACCCACATACACACTGCCACAAGCATTATGAAGACATTCAAGGATGTCTTACACAAGCTTATGACACAATGAGGTAATGTTTACTCAGTGTAATGACCCTGATGTATCCTACTGATTATAAAATCCTTAACCTTCAACCTCCTACACTCACTAAGTGCCCAGGTTCTTAGATTCTTCCAAGCATCTTTTCTTCCCTGTTGTCAGAGACAGGAGACTTCACAGGATGGACCTTTGGTCTGATATAGCATGGCAGGCAGCGTGGGTTTCTATGAGCAGCAGATATGATAGGGAGGAAGAATGGAAGTAAAGGCCTGGGACCAAGAGGATCAGGAGAGCATGGCTATTAATGCTGGAGTAGTTCAGTGAGAAGTTTGGAGAGCTCTGGAATGGGAAAGGCTTGAGAGGCTTCCGAAGTGCTGAAAACACTGCACTTTCACTGATCAGTACTGTGTCACAGTTTTCCTGTCCTCCCCCTCCATTTGCTGTTTCAGATGGCAAGCTCTTCAAAGCAAGGACCATCTTTTTTCTTTCATGTCAGTCACCAGACCCTAATTTGCGACCAAGACGAAATATAAACTGTGTGTGTGTAGAGGTGGGGTAAGAATGCATTACTGCAAATATCTCAATATTGAAGTCAGCAAACTGAAAGACAGATCACAGAAACTTTCAATCCAAATTTGCATGTATTCATTAAAAATAAATTATTTCACAGTGCAAGAATGTAACTACCTGAGCAAGATCACAATAGGTTCTTACAGAAGGTGTAATTTTTAATTCCTTTGCAATCCTAATGGCACCAATCAAGCACTTTTTCTTCTCTTCAATGACTTCCTTAGCTTTTGCAATACCAGCACTGTAGTTGTTGATGCTCTTCACTAATTCTGCACACAATTTCCTCTTCCTGTATTAAAAACATTACTTTTCAGAATTTAATAAGCACTCAGGCGTACAGATTCAAACTTCAACTCTAACACACAATTGCCAGTTATACCACAATACAAAGTGGATACATCTCACACAGAAGTATCATTTTCCTCCAACAGTGAAAAGTGGAAAGCATGGAAAACTCACTTAATAGTAGGAAGAACCACAAAAGTTAAGAGTTCACACTGAAAAGCCACTTTGTTTGGAGAAACTTTTTTTTTTATTAAATGTTTAAAGCACTCTTCCATTCAAGCCTCCCGATATTTCCATACACATCCAACTGAAAACTAAACAGTTGGATTTTGCAATTCAGTCTATTAAGGTATCAGGTCCCCCTCTCACAGGCTCTTCTAGAATCCTAAGCTTGGATACACCTCCCTCCCCCCCCCCCCCAAATCTGAAGATACAAATATTTTTGAAAATGAAGAAATAAAGTGCCTTTGGGCTTCTATCAGCTTGAAAATTTGCAGCAAGTCAATTTTTTTAAAAGTTATTCTTGCTGTTAAACTGATCATCCACTAATGGCAATATCAAAAAACCGTCATAATTGAGCTATTTCAGAAAACTAACATCATTAAAGAGTATTCTAAGTTTTTTCTTTTTTTAAAGAGCAGAAGCTGCATACGCTAGTGTTTTCCAACCAGGCAAATGAGCTCCAAGATGCCACTATGAAAGGGTAAAATATTGCACAAAATTAAAGACGGTTATTATGAAATACTGCTACGAGGAAGACTGAAATTTTATTCTTTATCTGAACTAGAATTCTTTTATCTGAATTAGAAACAGCTTCTTGATAAAAAACTCACCCCCACCATCCTACAAACCAGATTACTACCTTGACAGGAGAGAAGTAATAAGTTCATCAAACGTTCTGTCTGCAGTTTCTGCAACTTTGTCTCCTTCCTGCTTCATTTTCAAGTCCAAGTATTTCAGCATCTATTTCATTCAGTGTTGAATAAACATGAATTTAGTATTTCATTATTCATTATTATTATTTCATTATTCTCACTTTTTTTTTTTAAATTCAGAACAGAAGCAATGAACAGTAAGACAACAATCAATACTCCAGCAGAAAGAGTGACACTAAACCACGCTGTGGTTGGTTAAAAAAAAAATAAAAAAAAAAGGCAAATCAGAAGATGACTACATAACATAATAGAGGAAAAATTATAGCTCATTAATCCCTTTGTTTTCTCTAACTTCTAGTCAGCCCGCACTGTCTGGATCCTCATGTCAACTGAAGTCTTTAGCTCTATGAGGCAAGAAACACATAGATCTTGGGCTGACTGCCTCACTTTCCTTACTTGACATTCTAATATAGCACTGTACGCAGGTAACTAGCACACTAAGATTTCTACTATCCTTTTAAAACTCATTGTGAGCAAAAAGAGGGGGTGGGTGAAGATTCTTCTTCTGGCTAAGCAACAGTTTTGTCGGTATAGTTACATTTAATGAAGAGACTATGGAAAAAAAAAATCTCAGTAATGCAACACTGCTTTGGCAATTCTCAATCTTTGTCAAAAAGCTGTTGGAACACCACAGTTGTATGCATGAGTTGAGTTATTGTATTAGAGCTGCTGAAATGGTAGGTTTTTACAAGATGCTATTAGTACATGAATTAGGTATTTAACGTAACTTTGCTTAACTGACAGATCGGCCACTGCAACAAAACAAGTTAGAAAGGGAATGGAAACAGGTTTTAAGGACACTTCATGCCACACTTACTAGAATTAATTTGCCGTAAGCTTTTGGATCATTAAACACTTCTATGCCTGGTTATCTTAGAATACATGTAAAATGTAAATAAATGTCAAAGACAGAACTGCAAGCTTTTCCACAGCACATTTTATAAGAGTTAAAGTTTAAATAAAATAATTATCATTGACGAAGTTCATAGGTTACGCAGTAAAACCTATTAACAGCATTATCCAGTATTTTAGGATTCTTCCTGTATTTTATACTGTGCATAAAAATGTATTACTTGATGTACATGTTTTGCATATTGTTTCTGTTAAAATTATTACTGCTGTTGCCCATATAATTTCTTTTCCACCTTTAAATCCAGAAAGAGGCATCTGAAAACTAGGAAGTTAGCATAGTTGCTAGAGCAAAAACAAATGCTAATTTTACCCTGATCCAAGGAACCACAAGCTTAGTACTTAAAAGACTGGCTTATATATGGTTCTGCTAAATACATGGATTGACCTAGTAACTTTAAATTATGCATAGGCTCATGTACTCCTTTACAGACTACTCCTGTATTCTGTAAACTCCAGACTATAGCCTGGAGTTTAAAGCTGTAGATTCACAGAAATACCACAAACAGTTGAAGGACAGAAGAGATGTCAAAATGAAGGGAGTAAAAGCATGTTTAAATAGCATGTTAATGCGTGACTACTCGTAACAAAAAGCTTCAATCAAGGACAGGGTTTAATATTTCATGATTTATTTAACTTATTTTCACCCACCTCGTCTGCATCATGTAAGTGGCTGAGGTTACAAATAGCTATGCACAAAGCTTCATCAATATCTTCCATAGTTTTGCTGTCCTGGGGAAAGATTTGCCAATGAATATAAAGTTGCTTGTATGACTGGAAGACAAGATGGGCTATACTCATTTGCCATTTGACAGAGGCACTTGATGTGGGTGACTGATGATCTGTGTAAGGCTCCGAGCAGCTCTATAGCTGCAAACAGGTCCAAAATACTTAGCTCACCTGAATTACACTGAGAACATTCACATTGTATTATTTCTGAAACATGGATTCTAAATTTGTTTGTTAAATACATGCAATTTATTTGCACAGACACATACACACACACACAAAAGGAAAAGATAGTACAAGAAGGAAAATCGAAATAAAGTTACTAATACAGAGGAAAGAAAACATGCAAGATTGAAGAATGGGAATACTGCAGCCTAGAAAAAAGGAAAATATTTAGGAATATTATTTGGGAAAAACCAATAAAAAAGAAAAAATGTAATAAGCTCCCAGTGTTATGCTGATGCAAGAAAAGCCAATAAAATACTTGCATATGAATTGACACAGGCAAATGTACATACAGAAATGTCTTATTTTGTCACTGGCACTACTAAAGCTGGAGTTAGAAGTACTGGTTAGAGTGCTGGTATTTTGATAAAAACAAAATGAGAACATCATAAGCTGTGGACACCCCGAAAAGTCAGAGATGGTGCTGTCTAAGTCTGTCACTATGAGGCAATCAGTTCACCTTGCCAAAAGGCAACTTAACTAACATGCAAACATCTCCAATTTCTAAAGGTTTCCTCACTAGTGTTAAGGAGAACAAACGCAAACTAGAGAGAAATTAAAGCTTACAAAAACCTGAAATAGTTCTGCCTCTGACCAGACACTGGTGTAAGTGAAAGGAAGTGCTGCCAGAGACCTGTTAGTCACACACATCATTATGGAGTTTATTAAAGATGTTTGTTGTCACCTTCATCTCTAGAACTTTCCAATTCATGTATCTGAACATCTCAGACCAATTATGTCTCCTTCCTAGGAGCAGAAAAAGGAAAGAAAACCCTCCTCCTATTATGACTTGGATGTTAACTGTGTTAGGAATACTTCCCTATGACAACTATTCCCACTCTGTTTTGAGCAGATGCAAGGAGACAATACGTAAAAATGTCATGGAATTACATTGCTCCCTCTGTACTTTGTGGTTCTCATTATGATCAATGATGCAGTAATAAAAATTCTTCCAAAACTCGAAAGACATGGATATACTCATTCAGTGATGTAAGAAACGATACTGCCAAAGATCTAGTAATCACCAGCCACAAAATAAAAGACTGAAAAAAACTTAAGAAACAGAAGTAGCAGTTGGACTAGGATCTCAATAAATGTGGGTTTTCACAGGAGGTCATTCTCAACAACTTTCTCCAAAAAAAGAAAATATTCTCTCAACAGGTGACTGCCATCAAAATATTACTTATGACCTCAAACTCAAGATACTTCGAAGATAACCTCAGGCTGTTTCCTTTAATATTTTGTCAACAGTAATATACTGAAGTTTAAGATAACATGACATGGCTTTATTTCAAATAGGCTTTTCAAAAAAATGTTAAAAAAAAAGAACAAACATTTTCAAACTTTAATGGCCACTACAACAAAACTACCTAAGAAACCAAGACAGACGTTTGCAAGTTACGATTCTTTCAAAGTAACTTCAAGTACAGGACAATCTCCATAGAAGAAAACAGGACTGGCACAGGATGTATCATTCATTTCCGTTTTATTCTGTCATTTTAAAATATCCACATTAGTTCACCTGATCTAAAACTTCACAAACCTCATTCAGAAAGATCAGACTAGAAAACTTAATGGAATGTTTCAAGAGATCTCCATTTGTCTAACAACCTTGTTGCCCTGAATGACTACTTTAAAGATGTGTTGCATGAGCCTTGCAGCTGTCTCAAATTTAGAAAGAAATAGAAAAGCCCCAAACCCAAACATTGTGAAGCCTCAGGTGTTTTTTAAAAAGCTGAATTCAAAATACATAGTTTCACAGCCAGCTGAATACCATAGCCCTCCTCAGCTATGATTTGGTTGGGTTTGAGCTGCATTCATTTTGTGGTTACTTTATTAACACTGTAGCTGCACATCAATTCTATGATAAGATGGCATAACAGCACATAACTATTAAGGCTGCAAGTTTTTGTGTTTTAAGAAGCACAGTATTAACTATGCCTATACAAAAATAACGAGTGAGAATATATGGAAATTCCATATTAACACACCATGTCTGCTGATGGAGCTAGAGCTGGTTTATCCCTCAGCCCACCATTTGAAGAAACTGGGTGCTGAGCATTTTTCTCTTCAGTACTGTGACTAAAGGGCCTGCAAAACAAAACTTTTAAGGAAAAAACCTACACATCTTAAATAAATTATCAAACTTCCCACAAATACTTCAGACACGGTTTTTCAAAATGTCATTAAATACATACACACACCTATTTTTAAAACAGTAGACTTCACACTGTGATATACTACAGATATCTCATTTTTCAAAAAGTTTCCTTTCTACTAGCATCATCTTAAAATTCATCTTCTGTAACTATTTTTCATCTGACAATTTTGGCAAGGCTGAACAAAACCTTAGTAGGTGGTAGTGATTTTTATCCTCAATGAGAGTAAAATGCATGACTATTAACATTCCAGGATTCATTTTTCATTTGTTGCCCAAGTATTTTCCTTTAGATATCCCATCAGATATTGATTAGGCTGTTAAAATCTTTAGAATACATGACAGATTATACTAAAACCATCTACTGACAAACTGTTAGGAAGACTCTTAAATTCTGCCGTATGGTCACCCATGCCTGCTCTTCTGCAAAGTACACATGATCTAAATAGCTGTCAAGACTCTCACAAAAGCAGTCTGCATAAACTAGCCTAATTACAGGAAGGCAGCACTGTGTTGTTCTTCCTGTGCTGTTTGCTGTTTCTGATGGGACTGTGAGAGGACTTGGAGAACACTGCTGCAGAGACTGACAGCCATACATGAAATCTTCAGTTTCTATTTTACCTTGGGCAACGTTAGCGATGCACTTTACATGGACCAATCTCAGAAGATAAATTTCCTATACCTCCCTTACAGAACAGATTCCTTACGTAACACATCTGTAAGAACTATCTGGCCCGATTCTCATTTGTGATGAGCATATAACGCCATAGCAATAGCAGTGGGGGAAAAAACATCCACTTTAAGACTTCCTTCAAGTTCACATAGGCTAGACAAATAAGCAAGTTAATGTAATTTAGATATGACAGTACCACAGAACGTTGCTGGCATCTAGTCTTTATAGCTGTGACTGGTTATCTAAGCAGAAGGTGCAATGGGAGCAGCAGGGCGATGGGGGGAAGGAGGCGTTTCAATGATACAGTCCTTCCTACCACAGCCTGGCATTTCAGGAGTTCTCTACTCTCCCTCTGAACCCTTATCAGGGAGTTACCACAGTGTTTAAAACTTTCAGTTCCAAACATTTTCAAGCCAAACAATCTGTTTCTTGTTGCCTTTCAATAACATGTTATTTGTACTCAAGTGTCAAGCAAGTTGTGTTCCCACAGTACTAGACGCCCATACTGAGAACACATTAGTAAAGTTTAAAGAACACATTAAAAAAAAAAAAAGAAAAGCCCAACAAAAATGGCTGGAAACGCTTGCTCAGTCAAGTCCTCCCCCAGTCTGGCATTTAGATGTGTTTAGACACATAAAAAACAGTTGAGTTAATAAAGGCTTACCTTGCTAGCCTTTGTGAGTTGCCACTGCACAGCCCAAGTTTAAAATCAGTTTTGGTCTAAATTCAGAGGGAAGAAGTAAAGCAAGTTCAAATACAGGGCTAAATCCAAGTCCCAGTAAAAAAAATGTTCTATAAGCCTGTTTTCATCTTCAGTACCCTCCACCCTCATTTCAATGAGACCAAGCTTCAAAGCAAGTGCTGTTGAATTGAGCAACAAAGAAGTGTAAGAAAACAGCTTCCAAGCCAAAGCTCTGTAGCCATCAGTGTATCTTTGTGGTAAATGAAAGGTGTTTCTAGTAAAAGGAATACTGATTTTCTGTTTGCTCTTACTATTTTTCCCACTATTATGCAAAACTTCTAACATACTGCATTAGTGAACCTGATTACAAGTTATTTTTTCAATAAAGTTTAATGACAGGGCTTAATTCCAAAGTCTTATTTGTATTTTGCAATAAAGGCTAAATCTGAATTTCATAACAGAAAAAACAGAATGGCCACACCCTATCTTTTGCATAAATTACAAATTAAAAAAAGCACTTAATGTTTGTCCAAAATACAGATTTCTGTGAAACAAATTGCATTAGCATGTCGTAACACAGAAAAGATTCATGAGCAATTTTTTTTTTTTAAACGCAGAAACAGAAATATATTCTGAAGTTATGCACTACCGTGCAAAGTGAAGTTGTTTTTTTAAAAAAAAAATCTTTTAAGTCCTTTTATTTGGGAGCTGACAGGCAAAGAGTTTTGTTTTGTTTTTTTAAAAAAACGTGCATATACACCACTTGCTTTCTTTACATTATGCGCAGATGAGAGGGTGGAACAGAGTTGGCCACATGGGGCACTAATGAGAACCGTGAATTAAACTGTTCTAAAACCACACTTTGGACATCAGATGTGCACTACATTGCTAGCATTTCTTGTTACGCAATGTGGCTAAGACCTGCTGGGGAGCAGGTGGTTAAAAAGTGCAGGCCCTTACCTCAGAGAGGATCTGACCTTGCTTTAATTGCTTTCAACGAAAATGCAAAAGATCCTGTAATATCACTATTTCAGATCCCCACAGTGACTACTGAACAGAAAGCTTTAGATCAACTTACTTCTGTAGAAGAGAAACCAAAAAAATCAGTGTCTTCATCCTTCACATCATCATGCAATGCTGTAAAAACAAGCATAGAAAACTGCATAGGAAACTGCAAATGTTGTTAACTGGAGAGCATCTTAATGAAACAGAGGAATACATGATCACTGGAGTAGTCTTCTACATAGTATTCATCAAGTCAACAGGAATTTGGACATTGACTTCTGTAGTGACAGAATTTGAAAACTAGGAATAGAAGTCCAGATAAATAGATATGGAAGTTATCTGGGAATTAGGAAAACTTACTTGCATTTAATGATTAGGGTATTATCTGCATGATTAGCTATATTAGGTTGCTGCTACGTTCAGAACAGGATAAATACATGAAAGGGAAGGCAAAAAGACAAAAGAAAACACACATTCAAAATGTGTACCTATAGGACAGGAAAAAAAATGTTTCGTAAAGCATCCATAAATACTATGTACTCAACACAATTTTACAACTCTTGGAAAAAAGATAGTCAAGCAGAAAATCCCAGAAAAGTGAGGTTTCTTTTAAAACAAACTTTTCAGTAGTTTCATCAAGAAAAACAGCAGGAGGAAAAAAGAAAGATATTGGTCGTTCCTGCTGAGTACTGGAAATGTAGTAAACAAACAATGTGTTAATCAAATCCAGCAGCCCATCTGTTGTCTTTAACAGACCATATAAAATATAAATTAACAGTGAATACTGCACACCACAAAACTGCTGGAAATAGAAGTCAAGATCCAAAAGCCTTACCTTTCATACTCACAGCTTTTGACATATGACACAAATCACTGTTTCTCCAATTTGGTTCTATAAAATCCTCTTCTAGTATCTTAAGACATTGCCTTCAGAAGTAAAAGTAAAGGTTTAAGATCATTAGGGATATCAACCAAACACAAATTCTGACTTCCAGCTCTCTCAGAACTAAGCTTGCCCACTTTTTACCAAATGACATTATGCAGAAGGTGGTGGAGGTAATGAAACACACACCACCACACACACAAAAATTTCGTTACCCCCTTTTAACTGGAGAAGAAGCAATTTACCTCTATGATACTGAATTCATCATTCGTAAAGGTGGCACTAGAGCTTTTAGGTATGGAGAACCAGCATTTAAGGTAACTAGAACCAGCATTAATAGATGCTTATAAAATAAATTTTAATCACATTCATTCTATAGTTATTTAACTGAAAATATATTGAATACATCAACAGTCATTTATTTACTTGTAAAATATACATACAGATCAATACAAGATATTGGTAGCCTAATAACTCAGTATTTGACAACATCCTACGATGCATTTAAAATGTCTTTTCCCTGAACCTACTCCAAATGCTAAAACTTTCCACAAACTGCATGTTTTACACACACACGTAAGAATGGACTCACTTACAACACTGCAGAATACAAACATTATTTTCTACATTTCCTCAATACTATTGCCTGATAGTTATATTTTCAGAACTTAAAAATTATAAAGCCACTAGAGTAATCTCACAATTCACATACCTTATAGCTTTCATTTTCCTTCTATTAAGCTCTTCATTACTGTCATCCACCAAGGAGAACTCTTTCTTTCTACTCATGATGGTGTCTGACTTTAAAAAAAAAAAAAAGTGACAAATTCTCTACAACATACACATCTCATCACTTGAGCAAACACTGCAGGTTACTTACATCACTTGGCACAGAGTAAAATGAAGACATAAAATTCATAGGAAACATGCATTTATTTTTTCCTTAAAAAGCAAATCTTTTAAATGCAGCAAAACACTAGCCTGTTTTGCACTATCCAGCTACTCCACTAGATACACTACTCAACCCCTAACCTTACCAGTACCAGACTGCAAGAGACACCACTACTGGTCTTCAAACCTCCTTCCTTATCATGTATCAGTATGATTATTTCTCTTTTCTGCAGTATCTCAATACTGTAACTTCACGCCCCGTTTGTGATGCACCATGTATACTGACCCCAACTCCTTTCCTTAACGCCTGCTATCTGCCTTTTTATTTTTTTGCTACTCTATGGGAGAGGTGCTCTTTCGCCCCAGCCGGCGCCCAGAGCACCACTGCCGCTGCAAGTGCCACGAGGCCGCCGGTGAAGAGGCCGAAGCAGAGACGTACCGAGACCGCCGGGGACAGGACAGGACACGACTCCCCTCGTCACGAAGGAAGAACGACAGCCTCGCGGCGGGCAGCCCCGCGGCGCCCATCGCCCGCCAAAACAACTACCCCAACCCCCAATCACCGAGCGCTTCGTCGGCCCTTGTTCCCATCGCAGCCAATCGCGGCGAGGCGGGAGGGGGAGGGCGGTGGTTGCTGTGGCCCGCGCGGGCAGCTTTCGCCACCCTGAGGCGCGGCTGGGCTGCAGCGATGGGCGAGGCGCTGCCTAGCTTGACCCCTCCTCGCCCCTGCCGGGAGGCCAGAGGTCCTGTTGGGAAGACAGGGTGTTTCCAGGGCTAGAAGCCATTAAGTCCATGCTTTGGGGTTACTTTATTCTACATGCATTCTCATTATTTGCAGAACACGTAAGAGATGTTTTTGCAGTGTGTTACCACTTCTGTTTTGGCTGTCATAAATTTAGCATGATACTCTCCAGATTTGTGTTTAAATCACCTCTAGTAAAATGCAGTTAAATTTTAAAATTAAAGATACACTGATTTTCCCCTGCAACTTTTAGACACTTGCCAAATCATGAACTGAGCTAGCTTTCCAGGAGGCAAGTTTCCTAACAAAACCTAGTTTATTCATATTTTTGCACTGTTCACACAGTAAAACTAGGTTCTACCCCAAACCTTTCATTTTAAATGTACTAAGTACATTTAAGTTAGGCTGGGATTTTGACTCAGATAACAAGGCAGAGTTCGAAAGGTCACACAAACTCTATTCTAGGTTTTCTTAACAATAGGGAGTACTTCAGTGGTGTGGCCAAGGCAAACAGTAACTGTTGAGAAAAGAGCCAAAGGGGAAGACTACAGTCCTGTCTGCTGAAAGGGCAGAAGAATTTCAGGAGTAATGGGGAAGAAAGCATGAAAAAAGGAGCGGTAAAGATCAAAAATTAGCCAATTCTATGGAGCTAGGTCCTCACTTACTTTTTGGTAAAATACCCAACTCAGGCAAGCTTGCATTGGTTTCATTTATCAACACTTGAATGTGCATGATTTGGTTGTGAGGGGCAGAACTTTCCAGAAGTTATCTTCAAACTGATTCAGCTTGTAAATCATTTTCCTCAGAAGCCCTCATTGTTAAGCAGGACCTGATTAGACTTGACTTTGTATAGAATCCTTGTGGAGATCTGTTGTCAAATTTTACAGCTGTGCCTCATGCCCAGTCTGGTTCCTTTTGGTGTGGTTTGGCTTATGGAAAGTTTGTAGGAAACCCTGTTTGTGAGTCTAAAAATCAGTATGAACCAGGCTGAACTTGCACATATAATAGAACTTCCCGTTATCAGTAGTGTGTTTTTCAGAAACAACCTGCAATGGAGTCCTACAAAATACTGTCAAAAGACAGGGCTGGGAACTGAAATTCTTTTTTCTCCTTGACATGAAAACTTACAGACTCAAGTTAGACACTGGTTCTATGGCACATTATCATTGCCCCATCTTCAGCTACCCCATGCTCCACAGGCAACAAATTGTCTGAATGTAATTTTAAACCAGCAGTGTACCAGGTTGTCTAAAAAGTAGCCTAACTAGCTCTTTGATGAGAAGCCTAATTAGGCCTAATTAGCTCTTTGGTGAGAAGACACCTCATCCTTGCTTTTATTTCGACTTTAGCTCCATTTAATAAATAAGTGAACAATAGCAACAAATGCTCATGTTACCGTTTTCTGCTTATGAATTTGTCAAAATTCATAAAAATATAGCTACAGATTCTGTTCTCTATGCCTTTACAAAGAATTATAAAAGATATACATACATGTTATGTTATATATCATGCATATGTTATGTTTGTTTGTAGCTCTGTCAGCCTATACATGAAAGAATAAATAAACATACACTGCACCCCTTCAGTTTTGCGCTTGTACCACTCTCAAAATCTGAAGACAAAACCGGCAACTTGGTTTATTATTTCTGAAAAGACAACAGTAATTTTCCAGAAAAGAAGGAACACCTCCTGTCTGTTCCATTAGCTATTCAGAGAACATTACTGATGTTTCATAATTTTATACGATAGTATTTAAAATGCAGGCAATGTAAAAATCAGTGTTTCTAATGTGGGTAACCACGAGATGGCAGCATGGATTAACCCTGGGTGGACTCACTTGTCCTGCTGGCTTCTACTTACACAAGTGTGATCTCAGCCATTTCACTAGCTTTGTCTGTGGTAGAAAGTACACTGTACGAGAAAGATAATATTGAACAGACTGTTGTCTTTGGTGTGAACAATGTAGTTGTATTTAAAATCATAGTAAAATGTAGGTTGAAAACACATATATATTGTCCAGATCATCTTTCTAGCCAGGAACATGTAGCAGTTGTTATTTCTTCAAATGCATCCTCCTTTCTCATCATCTTGCCCTTTTTCAGCAAGAATTTCTGCTTTCAAAATTTAATGACCAAATGCCCTAAAACTGGCCAGTGTTTCGGTTTGTTTTGGTTTAGTTCTGTTTTTTTTTTTTTTTTTTTTTTTTGTCATTTAGAATGATAGATTCTGCAAATGTATCTTGGTTATTTGGTATGTAATCACCATCGGATTTTTTTTCTGTAGTATGGCCATGTGATTACATGCTAAGCAGAAAAATAGTTTTCCCCTAAATGTTATGTGAGGGGCTGCACGTGTGTTCAGAGAAGGAAGGAGACCCCGTTGTGTTACTGCAGACAGGGCCAAATGCAACTATTCAGAAAAGTTTATAGGTATGGGATGTGCAGGTGTATAGGAAGTATGATTTTATCAGTGATTGTGTAGCATTAACAGCTGAATTATCCTGTTTCTAAGGTTTACAGGAGTTAGACAAGTAATCTCAAAACATTCTGGTGGTCTAACAGAGAGGCACTGATACCTGAAGGAAATGTTGTACTTAATCTCAACTCCTCACCCACAGTTCCTGGCTCATAATATTTATGTCCTTGCATAGTAGTGGTTATTGGGAGCTTATATTCAGTAGGTATTATTAATCTAATTTTCTACTAATGAAATTAGTTGCAAACTATGCCAGATACCTTTTTCTTATCCACTGTTGGTTAAAACCAACAAACTATCTGTAAATGTAATGGTGGATAGTTTGGTCCTAGGTACTTCTGTGGCCTTGGTGCTGAACTCACACTACTTTCTTTCCTCTACAGAATCTTTTTTCTGTCTGAAGCACAGTGTAACAAATTTGCTGAGTGTGTCTTTAGGTATATTAATAGTAAAAATATGACATGAAAATTCATAGGTATAAAACCATTTAAAATGTTGCTGTGATTTTTATAAGACACCTTTAATGCTTGAATCAAGCTTTCATCCTTTAAAATTTCTCTTACAAGCTTTTTACTATGAGCACAGCACAGTACTTTTTGTTTAAATTCTGTCTTTTTTTAGCATGTAGGGAAATAGCAGCCAGAGGTTGGACTGTGAGTTAGCCTTGTCCGTTGTGCTCAGTTGCTGAATCTGGGAGCCTGACAGAGGTGAGGCTGTTGCAGCTCCATCTCTCCAGGTCCAGCCAGTAGCAAGGCTGAGCATGTATTCCCAATTTTAATTTACTATTGAAAAGGCTACGATGCACCTTGACCACATAGTATAAATAGGGGTACCTGGAAATAAAGACTTGTTAAACAAGCAGAAAATCTTCATCTGACTTCAGCTTTCAACCTCTGAAACTCAATATGTTTGTAGCAAGGCACAGATTTGGGCCCTAATGCAGAAATGAGTATCAAAGAGATAGACTGCGATATCCTGCGGGGTCTGACTGAAGGCTCTGTGTAGGCACTAAAGTTTGTTTGGGGGTCTTTCAATTATATTTGTGTGTACGGAGATGTATAAAAGATATTGACATCTTTCCGAAATGCATGTTGTAGATCAGCCACTGTTAGGCTCGTTGAAGATGAAATTCCATCTGAAATTCTTCTTCATGAAATATTCTTTCTAGTCCAAATCTTTGGAGCATAAATTATTGTTTAATTAGTACAACAGGGGGAAAAAAAGTCTAGGTTTTTAGGGTCTAAACACATAGCTGCGAGGAACATGCTGGTGAGCAGGCTTGTTATTTGTTTTTACCCTATCATATAATGTAACTTTAAGCTCATCCTTTATTGCTTAGGCAATTTTAAAACACAGCTTCAAAAATACTAAAGGTACATGGAGCCTTCAGGATACTTTATTAGAGCCTAAGGAATAGCAGTATGTGAATAACACGTGAACCCAATACTGACAAATACTAAGCAGTGCTTTTTGGAAGCAAATATTTCAACTGCATACATGCTTGTGTAGTCCAGAATTACTATAACCTCCCCAGGAAAAAAACAGAATGGCTCTCTGTGCCACTGCTTGCAGAAACCAAATGAGATTATAGACTATATTAATAGCGATTCTGTAGTCTGTGGAATATAATATTGCACAAAGTAGTATAATACACTGTTCTGCAAAGGCTGCGTGTAGTTTTGACTGCCATATTTCCGCTCATGCATGGAAAGAACAGCTCCAGCTATGTTTTATGGAGCTTGTTCGCAAGAGAGTGAAGACGTGGTAACCTGGGCAACCAGACTCCCCAGTAAGCTGTACGATGCACATTGAGGCTTGCAGTGCCGTCTTTTCATGTATTACTGTCCGAACTAACTGGATCCAAGGTAACTATACGCATATTGCAACTGCATCCCTTGCTGTAGTATGTTTATTATTCAGGCACAAAGATGAAAATTATTTGCCAGTCACAAATGGAGGTGGTGGATGTGAAGGCTTAGGAAAGGCATAACCTCTCTGGAAAACAGGCATGGTCTCTTCTTGTATCCATAGAGATTACATATGGAAAACATGCTGAAGGGAGATTTGGCTCATGACCTACATTGAACTTTGTATGCAAAGGCTATTGGTAGCCAGAACGCCGCACCTGAAACAGACAGAGAAGACATTTCTTCTCTCAGTTCTCCTTTGGGGTCTTTCTAAGTCAACAGCTATGCACTGTATGCTGTGATGGATGCTGAGATAAATGCAGTGATCTGGTTCTATAATAAAGAGTACTCCCAACAAATCATCTTCTTTTGTTAAGAACCAAATTTATTAGAAAATTTGTTGGAATCACCTGTGCAAGATGCAAGTGAGAAGATCAGCAGTATTCTTTCAGTGCCTGTACATGAAGTTTCAGCAGTTCAAGATGCAAATATGCAATGAGATTCCCCTCACAGCAGATTGTTGAAAATACAATTTACCATGTGTGTCTGTATAAGCCTCTCAGCATCCCACTGGGCTGCTCAGCTTTGGTGTCCCTTACTGGACCTCTCTGTAAGACAAAACCACTAGCTTCTTTGTCTTTTATAGCCAATATATAGAAAATAGCTGATTTCTTGAGAAGGCATTTAGATGATTTACTAGTTAGAATTCTTCATAATGCATTGAAAATGGGGATTGTTGAAGGGAGAGTGTGGATTATTCCTATGGTTAATAAGGCTTTGTCTGATGGTTATGAGCTTGGATATTGAAACTGATGAAATGACTGTTTAGTACCGTAATCCTCCACTAACTCATTGTATGATTTGAGCTAGTTAGTTACTTGGTCATCAATTCCCCTTGTCTATTTTGGTTGTTTTGTGATGTTTTGTCCAAAACTGTAGACAAAGGATTTGGACAGTTATTAGGGGTTGTAATACCCATGAGAAATATCACATACCGTTGGTTCTGAATTCTTTTGCTTTACTGATAAAAGTGATGTTTAAGATGAACAGGATTACCGCCCTGTGGCACACCCATTCCAATCCCTGGCGTTGTAATTACTATCAAATTAATTCTGCCTATTCTAGGAAAGATATTTAAGTATCTTACCAGAAGGTACTCTATGTCTTAAGGTTTTTGTGTTATTCATGCATAAAGAAAAAGGAATGGAATCAATGACAACTGGAGAATCTGAATTTAAAGAGACTGCTAAGCAAGTGGGGCACATTCCCAGGACTGTGAGTATTTTAATTTTAAATCTATCACTCTCTATGCAAGGTATAATATTAAAAATCCAAGAACCACAATGTTTGTGGTCCCAAAGAAAGGTATGATTGTATGCCTCTTGTACCTACTGTTTCCAGAAATTATCTTTGTATTGTTCATTTTTTTGGGTGCACATCTGCTATTTGCGAAAGTGTAAACTGTTGTTGCTATGTATACAGCATATGAGAATTAATACACGCAGAGCTTTTGTTGAATAAAAAAAAAAAATCTGTATTTTAAGTTTCACTTCCTTTCAAAATACTAGAAAATATCATGAACGGGAAGTCTTTTGGTTTACCTTGGCTGCTTCTTATGTACTTATCTGTCTTTCTGATTTTTTTCTGGAATAATAATTGAAATATGTAGTTAATAACTTTTTTTGGTGAAACAGCTATTTTTTAGTACATTCATATAATGCTGAGCATAAAATTGAGGTTGATAATCGTAAGGAAAAATGACTCCAAATCACTTACAGGAGCATTCACTTTTGTTCTTTGCATTTGAAGGTGGAGATAAAAATCACTGTGAATTATTATAAATATGCAGAGATTTCCATAGGAAAAGGCTTACATGGGCTATAACCCTTAGGATGGATGTTGCTGAAGAACGGCGTATATAGAGTTTTCTGTAAGAACATGGACAGGCATGGTTGTTCATTCCTTCTAAGTAACATAAGAACCAGAAGGTATTAATGTAGAACCAGAAATGTATTAATCAAGGGACAAAAAACTCAAGCATTTCCAAGTGTCTGTTTGTCTTCTGTGAAGGAAGGGCTTTGCTGGATTTTTTCTCCATGTTGCTTTCTCCATTTCTTCAGTCACACTTGTCAGGCTGAAATAATTTGTGGAAGCTCTTCCTTGTAAATCACATATATTCCAGGAATCACTGGAGTTCTCAATGGAAAATGTGAAACCTGTTCTTCTAAACTGAACGATGTACATAGCCAGATTGGAGCAGTAGAGCAGTGGCTGGAACAAGGAGAAAAACAAATCCCAACTTTTCAAGCAGACTTCAATTAAAAAATGGAAAATACTAGGATAGAATCAGAAATGCTAGAAATTCCTGAGTGTATTTTATGTATTTACAAAGGGGAGCTCAGTCACATTTCCAGGCAAAGTTGAGCAGTTCATCCCTGGCCAGTTGTTTTCGGTCTTTCCAAGCAGGTCATAGGTCCAAGAGTCCTGGACATATGTTTAGAAACCCAAATCAAGTTGTTCTTATCCTGGAGTTGCTAATGAGTCCAGGAAATAGCCTACAGGTTGGTTTGAAAGTGCATGTTTGTTTGTTTGTTTGTTTGTTTGTTTGTTTTTGCCAAGCACTTTTAAAAAAACATCCCTCTCAGATGGGGTTCTGTATAGAGGTTGTAGTTGAGGAATGTCATTAAGTAAGACAGGTTGGTTCAGCAGCTTCTGGATGTGGACTTAAAGGGAGATTACTTGAGAATGTAGAAGAAAAGAGCTATGGTGTTTGTGAAAGTGTAGGTGGGAAGAAAGGACTTAAGGAGAGAAAGCTTGATAAAAAGTGTATTCATCCCAGCCCAAAATACTCTGCTGAAGATTTTACCTGGTTTTATTTACCTTTTTTTTTGTTTTCTGCTGATGTAGCAGTAGAAGCTCTTCTTGGGACTGATGAGAGCCCATAAGTTCTACTAATTCTTGAGGCTAAGAAAAGCATTGTATTTTCCAGGTTTCCTGTAGTATTGTTAAAAGGTACAGATACAAAAGGAGTTCCAAAGCTTATACAGAATATTGTTAAGCTATGTTGCTCGCCATTATAACAGTTCTCTCAGGCTGGGAAGAAGTGAAGATGGCAAAACAGCAATATGGCTTCACTGGATTCTTCTTGGAAGTTTTCCAAAGACATCACGAGAAAAGGTTTGAAAACATGTTGTGTCTGGCTAACTTATTCTTCTCCCTCCTGCCACCCAGCTGACACCATCTAAAGAAAGCCAGGGCCAGAAGACCATGCAGAATAACATTTTCCAGGTGGGGCTGGTTCCGTGCAAACACTCCCTGAGTGCAGTTTCAGCCCTTGTTTAACCCTACTTGTGAATAAGCTGACTTTCCTAACCATTACTTGTGAATAAGCTGCCAAGAATGACATGGGACCCAGAGAAGTGGAGAATACCAGCTCTCTGCTTCTTGTGATGAAGAACTATCATGTCTGCAACCATAACAGGCATTTGCTATGTCACCTCAAGGGTCAGTTTATAAGCATATGGATTCCTGGATCTTTGCAACGGGGATCTGACCACCCTCTTGTAATTAGTGAAGAGGAACAGGCACTTTTAGAATACCAGCCTTTGCATTCTCATGGAGATGTTTAAAGCAAAACAGATGAACCACACTTACAAGTGCCTATATTTCTCTATTGAGCATAAAGGGAACTTAGACTAGCTGAGATCGAGACATCTACATTACAACCTTTCACTGAGATGAATCCCGCCCAAATGATTCTGCTATGTAATAATGTGTCTGGAAGAGTTTTCTCTTCTCTCCAACCTGTAAAGTTCTCTTGCATTCTGTCCACGCGTATTAGCCATGTCCTGGGTTTGGGATTTATTAATGCTTTCAAGCACAACTGAGAGAAGACCAAAGTGCAATTGTTTACTACAAGTGAAACTTTGAAGAAGTGTCCAGCGGTGCCAAGGGTGCCTGAAATCTCAGTCCCTAGGAAAAAAGCAAAGGTTTCATTTTATGCTCATGCAGCAACTGACTTTTCAAAGTCGAATTAATTCAACCCAAACGGTAAAATAATCTGACCACAGGGAACATACTTATGGGGTATCCTTCTTTTAGCAGAGTAGCTAAAAGTGCATTTTTCATGCTGCTGTATTAAAGAGACCGTCCCAATGCTCCTGAAGTCATGTGTTTTTATCCTGATGGCAGGCTTCAGAATTGTCCATCTGGTATGAGAATTTACTGAACATTATCTTTTGAAAGATTCACATAATATCTTACTTTTTAAAAAAAAATAAAAGGGATTGCAATGCTATTACTGGTTTCTCTCCATCCAGTTTAAAAACTAGGGCCTACACCATAAATTTATTTGCAGATTGCCATGAATTGAATTACTATAACTGCAGTTCTAGAGGCATTCAATTAAATTAATACCATTAACTGGAATTACATGTCGGCCTTTTGCCAGGTTTTGCAAAGATGGTGCAAATTAGTTCAGTCAGCTTGGCTTTTACTTATTTTCTTTGTTTCTTTGTTTTATTGTAATTTCTGTTTGTAATTATTACTGTAATTAATTGATAGTTTATGACAAACAATTAATAAAAAACCATTGACAAGAAAAGCTTGTTTGTGTTTTTCTAATAAGATATAGCATTTGCTTTCTGATGATTCAAGTGGCAGGTTATGTAAACATTTCTATTTCTGATCCTTCTAAGGCTTTTGTCTCTTGTCTATTTTTGTGGGGGAAAACATGATCATCAAGTCGGCAATCTGCCTAGGATTTCAGAATGGCATGAAAATAAATAATTACACACAATGAAAACATTTAGGATATTACATTGCGATCATTTCATATCACTGGCAGATGCATTTTAGGAAGAAAAACAACATTACATAAAGTCTAGTGGTACAGTAAACAAGGGGATTTAAAGACTGATGGATATTGCTGTCTGTTCTCTTCCTAGGATAAAGTATCAACTGTAATACTTTAAAATTAGCTTTGTTTTTTTTTTGTGTCCACAACAGAGAAATCTGCAGGTGGCTGATAATAAATAATAAGACTTTGGCAGTCTGTAATAGCTCTTATTGGAAAGAGTAAACTAGAGGGAGCGAAGGACCTAATTTCATAGCAGGATTTCCCTCCAAGATCCCCTGAATTTGTAAACATCTTACCTTGGTCACCTACCTAATCATTAGGAGGAATAGAGCTACTCAGTTCCAGGTTCCAGGCTTGAATAATACAGTGTCTTTGTAATATTCGTAATTCCCTTCAGAATCCAAATGTAGCTGATACTCCCCTTTATTTATTTCTTTTATCCTTGCTCTGACTATAATGCTAATACTCATCTGAGCTTCTGCCCAGAAGGAAAGTTTGAGATATATGCTGCATCAAAGGATGAAGTGAAAATGATCATTAAACGACAAGGTGACCTAGTTTAATGTAATTAATCTACCATGTTAAAAATAGCTTAGACATGTCTGGTTTTCAGAAGTGCTACACTTCCAGAAGGCTAGTAGAAGACCGTGGCAGTAGCACTTTCATAAAACAATTCCTATGCCCATATGCATGTGGGAACAGAAGCTTTTGACAGCTCCTATGGAGCTATATACATTTCTATACTTTTAAATATTTATCTTGCCCTCTGGTCTCATAAACTGGATCTACTTAATAAACAAAGCCACTTGAAGACCTTTTTAAACAACGTTCAAGAGATGTTGTTACATCCTTGGTTTTTGTCAGTTCTTGTGCTTGAAACCCTTGAAGTAAGGAGCGCCACTTCCATGCATTTTCTTCTAGTGTGAGCCTGCTTTTGTATCAAAGGAGTCCCCTTGGCTTCTCCCATTTGGGAAACTACATGATCACTGCATGCTACTGAGTGAGTGATACAAGGTCTGTGATTCACATTGCTCTTAGCCTGAATTAGTGGGAGTTTGGGCCAGAGAAATTAGAGCGACTGAACGCATTTTGTCTTTGAAAGTGTCATGGTTTAACGCAGCAGCCAGCTGAACACCACACAGCTGCTCACTCACTCCCCCCGGTGGGATGGGGGAGAGAATCAGAAGGGTAAAAGTGAGAAAACTCATGGGTTGAGATAAAGACAGTTTAATAGATAAAGCAAAAGCCACGCATGCAAGCAAAGCAAAACAAGGAATTCATTCACTACTTCCCATCGGCAGGCAGGTGTTCAGCCATCTCCATCACGCGTAACAGTTACTTGGGAAGACAAACGCCATCACTCCAAATGTCCCCCCTTCCTTCTTCTTCCCCCAGCTTTCTATGCTGAGCGTGACGTCATATGGTCATATTATGAATAACCTGCTTTTTGCATGACTCCTTACTGATGAGGCAGTTCCTCTGTTTCTTTCTGTGCTGGTTTTGGTTGGGGTAGAGTTAAATTTCTTCATAGTAGCTTGTATGGGGCTATGTTTTGGATTTGTGCTGAAAACAGTGTTGATAACACACTGATGTTTTAGTTACTGCTGAGCAGTGCTTGCTGAGCAGTGTCAGGGCCTTTTCTGCTCCTCACACTGCCCTGTCAGTGAGTAGGCTGGGGGTGCACAAGAAGTTGGCAGGGGACACATCTGGGACAGCTGACCCCAACTGACCAAAGGGATGTCCCATACCATATGACGTCATGCTCAGCAATAAAACTAGGGGGAGGTTGGCAGCAGGGCTGTTGCTCAGGGACTGGCTGGGCATCAGTTGGTTGGTGGTGAGCAATTGTTTTCATTTGCATCACTTGTCTTTCTTGGATTTTATTTTTTTCTTTATTATTTTTTTCCTTTTTTCCTTACTACTACTACTTCTACTGTTGTTGTTGTTATTATTATTATTTCTTTTTAATTATTAAACTGTTTTTATCTCAACCCATGAGTTTTCTCACTTTTACCCTTCTGATTCTCTCCCCCATCCCACCAGGGGGAGAGTGAGCGAGCAGCTGTGTCGTGCTTAGTTGCTGGTTGGGGTTAAACCATCACAGTAGCCTTACAGGATCAGACCAAAGATTGAACTAAACCACTAAATCAGCATGACCAAGTACCACTTTGGAGTGCCTGTATGCTAGTGCATGCCACATGGAGAGCAAACAGGAGGAGTTACAGGTCTGCATGTAGCTGCAGGGTTACAATCTCACTATGATCACAGCAACATGGTAGGATAGCTGCAGTGGATTGGAACCATAAGCTGGGAAGACAAGGAGGGGGAGTACAAGAATGTGATGGACGTACTGGAACAAGTCCACAAAGGGCCATGGAGATGATTAAGGGCTTGAAGCATCTTCCATATGAGGAGAGGCTTAGAGAGCTGGGACTGTTTATCCTGGAGAAGACTCAGGGGTCCGTATCAGTGTTTATAAATACCTGATGGGAGGGAGTAAAGAAGATGGAGCCAGAGGCTTCTCAGTGGTATCCAGTGACAGGACAAGAGGCAATGCGCACAAATGGAAAAATGGGGAATTCTGTTTGAATATAAGAAAAAGCTTTCTTACTGTAAAGGTGGTCAAAGACTGGAAGAGGTTGCCCACAGAGGCTGTGGAGTCTCCCTACTTGAAGATATTAAAGACCCAGCTGTGAACAACCTGTTCTAGGTGACCCTGCTTTGAGCAAAGATGTTGGAGTAGATGATCTCCAGAGGTCCCTTTGAATCTCAGTGAATCTGGGATTCTATCAAGCAGTGGTAGATAGTGGATGCGTCGAGAAACAGTAGAGGTACAGATTGCTCCTTCCTCTGGTTTGTCCTTCTAACTTCTGGAGTCAGTAGGTTAAATATTAATCCTGTTTAACAGTCATTGATAGATCTCTGCATAAATCTGTTAAATTACTTTAAACCTATTTATGCATATAATTTCTCTGGCGTGTTGTGATAATGAATGTCACAATTTGATTAGGCATAACATAGTTCATGCAGCCAGGACTATAAAATCAGGCCAGTGAATTCCCCAAAGCACAAAGCTCTTAGCCATTGATATCGGTAGGAAGGTTGCATGGGGATCAGAAGGAGAACATGACTTTCTGTGGTAACTAAACACTTAGGTCCTTATGATATATTCAGTGCCTTTTGTTTACATTTGCAGTGCACTAAGAAAATCTGGTCTGCTCTAGGCTGCTACTGTATTTTGTTCACTTTTATCACTCTGCTCCTTCTTTCCCTTTCCTGTCTTTGAAAGGCTTCTGTCTTTTTTTGGTAACATTTCCCTCCACGGTGCAACTCTCGACTCCTAACGGAGCTATTTTCACTCCAGTGCCTACCCTATCTGAACCACTAATATGACTGCTTCTTGATGAGATAGTTTTGATTCCAGATGTCTTCTATGTGCTTTAAAGCAGATAATCCAGCAAAGGGGGACTTATGACTCTGTACTTGGGCAGATAATGTTGGATGAACTTGTCTCATGCTTGTAAGGGTCTCTGCAACCATGAGAGAGGCTAACACGTAAAAAAAGGTGATAGGTGGATTTCTTTATGTATCTGTGGCTATGTAAATATATTGTGCCATCTCACACATTTGAAAGCCTTTCTGTAAAGCCATGTGAATTTAAAAGAATACAGTGCGAAGACTAATATTAGAATATGTTTTTACTTTGACAACACTATTTAAGTCATATATTGAGTTACAATCTTAGAAAACTACCCTTAAAGCTTTCCTCAAACAATACAAAATGAATGACTAATGAATTTGCAATAATGTAAAAAATAAACTGTGCTTTTAAAAATGCTTGAAATGCCATTTAAATTACTAAAGCTGTTTTTTTACTGCTGTGGTTACTACTATCACTACCAAAAATAACAAAGCTTTGTAACTGTTCCTGATCCAGTTGTAGTAAAGGTTGTTTTTGTGTGAAAGAACCTGGCTGAGGATTAACTTGAGTTATATTGGATGCTATCCATATTGTTCTTTAAAATGAGTTACCATTGTGAACTGAATTTCTTGCTTTTCTCTTCACTAGTTTGAAACATTATAATGTTAGACTACTTAAAATATACAAGTTTTACCTCATTTCTCAAAGAACATTTTGGGACAAATGTTTCCTAAGTTGTTTTTTTTTGTTTTTTTAATTTAATGAGTTAGAAAGTACTCCAGTTCTTTTCAGGTAATTTTGATATTACCTGAATTTTAGAAAAAAATTAGAAAAATAAGAAACAAAGGTGTGAAATAGAGCAAGACGGAGAAATAACGCTGGAAAGTCTGGATTCTGAGTAAGTTCAATTCATTATGTGGGAGGTGCATGGCTGGCTGAGGAAGTTAAATCTACTCATTTGGCCTTTAGCTCAGGCACGGTTCTTTAGCCACAGCTCTCATGGGCCTGTGTGGTTCAAGCCATTTTGCTTTGTATGAAATTGTAGGTTTCCCTAACTGTCCCCGTATGATTGTCTCAGCTGGCTGTTTACGGTGCCATGAGTTGGGCTGCAGGTATGACACCAGACCTGCCTCACCTCCCTCCTTGTTATATCCAGATCTGCTAGTTCTAGTTGCTTTGAGGCCAATGGAAAGAAAGGCAGAAGGGCTTGTCTATGTGAGAAAGTTACTCTAGAATAAGATTGAGCATGTGTTCAAACACTGCACTTCAACATTAATACAGTTCACTCATGACATTAAAATGTCCATAGAGGCAGCTTTGGAGAAAGAGGTTTAGCTAGCATAAACTACAGAATCAGAGGAACTGGGATTAGGAACATTTCCTGTGAAAAGCTTTGCCTGCATTGCATTGACAAAGGGGTGAGGTACATACACAATAGCCAAAACCAAACACAGAGGTGGTAACCCAATGTCCTGCTGAGCCACAGAGCACTAAGAGCACTACCTCCACTTCCCTTTCTGCTCCCCCTGCCTCTTCATGAGTCTGTTGAGCTGTAAATTAGAAAGATGAAGAGTGTGCAGGGAGCACAGCTTTCCCATGTGTCATGGAGTTCAAGCAGATGGGTATTTCCAGCGCAAGGGACACGGGAGGGTTGGAGTAACTATCCTGCTGTATCTATATGGAGAAGGTCAGAAAGCACCTCTCAGCATCTCCACTGCGACAGCCTTCCCCGTGGGAGCTGTGCTGCTTGGACTGAGCATGAAGGCTGGCCTGCTGTGATGGAGAGAAGGGGAGAGCACGCCCAGGTCCAACAACATGCTAGCACCCGCTGTCAGAGCTGATAGGGCTTGCATAGGAGGTACTCTGTATGCTCTTGTAGTTCAGGAAGGTGCACTGCATACCCTAAGAATTCTGGAGAAGACCCTTGTGAAGAGAAGACTTTTTAGGCTAACTGGGAGGTAGAATAGGTTAGGAGGGACCAGCACTGAGAATTAACCCACTTTTTTTTTCTTTAACAGCTTTATTTTAAAAAACTGAGAAGAACGCATTCCACTATGTCTCTGTGGAGAAAAAAAAGTCAGAATGATTTTGCCCTTTTGAACGATTGTCCCTTTGACAGCCTTTCCTCTGGGAGCTGGTTTAAACAGTTATGTTGCTGTACACTATGGCAGAGGGCTTTTACAGCACTCAGCTCATTGCAGGAGAGGGAACCAATGCACAAGGAGATGGATTTTTATAAATGCATTCTCTCACTTATAAATATACAGAAAAAGTGTAGCAGCTAGCAAAATCAAATCAAATCTAATCTAATCTTTAACATGGATTTTTAATTTAAAAAATGGGAGGAAGAAAATTACCTTTACTGTGACAATATCAAGCATGCAAGGATGGACTGGGTAAGGAGAAGACCACTGTTATTGCCAAAAAGTTTTGGATTAATTTTTCTTGTTCTACTAAGAGATTTCCTATATTCTATTCTCTATGATATCTTTTGTCATCTTACCTAGCTCACGTGAAACTGTTTTATTCATGCTAAAAAATGAACACAGGGCTGAGAGAGAGAAGGTTCAGGAAGAAAAGTGAATAAACAGAAGATTCAGTATAAATCCTTGTAATGCCAGGCAGGCGACATTAAGTAGTAACTGTAGAAGCATAAAGAAATTAATTCCAAATGGAGTAGCATACTTTTTACTGTATGAAGGTGAAAAAGTTCTGGAAACATTGGGTCTACCAGAGGCTACCAGCCACTCAGGAACTAACAACTGCCCTTTAGAAAAGTGTGCAATGCACAGAGATATACAAAATATTGTCAAATCAAGGCTGTACAGAAGACAATCCACTGGCCACAGATTCTTGTCCTGCTGATGTAAAGTTGCCTCTCTCTAAGCCAGCAGGGGATTTGCCTCCAGCAGTTTGACTGTAGCTGTCCCCAGCAGATTTGTGAAGAGCATTGGATTTGTGTGCATAGATAGATATCTTATAGTACCCTTCTCAGTGGGCTACTGTCTGTGGTCTCACTACTCTTGCAATCTTAATATGTAACATTTTGAAAGCGTTCCCCATACACTTGAGAATTTAGAACAAAATCTTTTATCAAAATGATAAATTTGGTGATGAGCTGGTTGAGTGTCAGGATCCACGATGAAGATAGTCTAACAAGTGAGTTTTACTGAGTGCATACACAACTGTGCAAAGCTAAGCAACAATATGTAATCATGTTAGCAAGAGCTCACTGTTAGCTGTGCAGTGGTCAAACACTAAACTGGATCTGCAGTTTTGCCATTTGGTATGAGAGATGGATCCTCCCAGGGTGCTGGAATGGATATCTTAAAAATTATGAGAGATGAACAGTGTGGGAAATAGAAAATGCATGAGGAAAAAAAAAATCTTTATGCAGAGCTATTCTCTTCATCATTTAAAATGTTTAAAAAATTGTGCTTGGAAGGCATTGTATGTTCCTGTCTCTTCTTTTTACTAACAAGTGATGAAGAAGGGGTTTCTGAAGAGGATGCTAGAACTGTATGAGGATACATACCTGCCAATGATCCAAACACTTCAAAATAATCCATTAAGATCTAAATGGCTAATATGTTAGGAAATTATTTATTAAAGCATTTTTATAAATATTGTATTTATCAGTTCTTTGTATTTTTATTTCTGTGTTCATCACTGTATATTGAATTGCAGATATCAGTAACAATCTGTTTAAAGAAAAGACTTTTAAAGTCAAAGATTATGATATTATGCAAGATAAAGAATAGGTAACGCTTACATCTCGATATCATGCTAATATAAGGCATCATCTATCAGAACTACCATTTGTTCCAAGCAGAACTAATTTGAACAGATCAGGTGCATTGTACAAGAGAAATGTACTTTATTTAAGGAAGCAAGGAGAAGTTACTGCCCATAGTTCCTGCTTTTCTGGTGGTGAGATCTCAGTGTGCCTGAACTCTGATACCTGTGCATCTGCTGAGCTGTGTCCAGTCATTGGATAGGTGAGGTTTTGTATCAGACCAGGATTAACTTGGTTGGAGTTTCTTCCTCTTCTTATTTGCTCCATTGCCTCATCTGAAAATGAGGCATTTTCTTCTTGTTCTTTGTACATAATGTGACTACTTATATTCTATTGCTAGTGGTTAACATCAACAGAGAAAACACATTTGAGCAGTTGCATGTGGGAAATAATACATTTGCAATGTGTGATTTTCTTTAAATGGTGAAAAACCACTGGCTTTGGGAGAAGAGTCAACTGGAAGTCAAACTGTCCCCAATATATTCCAGGTCAACACATTTAACCATAATACTATGGTTTTGAAATTTCTTGCAGTAATTTTTATGTCCTGTAACTTTTGTTACCAGTTATGGTGGCCATGATTTAAACATGCGCTGAATTAAAGAAGATAGTTATTTATGAAAAAATCACTATTCTTCACTGTCTTTTGTGCTAGCTGTTAATTGCCATGAGTGTTAATAGCCTTTAGAACTGCATCTCATTTTGCTTTAAAGACTGTAAATCAAAGAAAACTCATCACATTTATAAGAAAGTCGTTAAATTCCTTGTTAACTGTTTCCACCTATTTTTAGGCCAAAGTCTCCGGTTTCCATATCTACATATTGAATCTCATAATGTCTTTCCTCTGCTAGCTTAAAGATCCATCGACTTTCAGAAATTTCTCTGCTGCGTAGGTATCTAGAGACTGATCAAGCTCTGTGTTTGCATTCCATTACAGAAACTGCGTAGACCATGCTTTTAATTCTTAAATAACAAAGCTGTATCTGGATGTGCCACTGTTGTTTGAACAACTTTCTGAACCTTTGTCTGTGTGACATGAAGACCGGACAAAATGCTGTGTACCGAATGATTACCACTTCACCACTTCTACTGCATAGTGTCTGTTAATGCACTGTAAGTTTGCGTTTTTGCTCTCAGCTAAACTTAAATTGCTCTCAGCTAAAATTAAATCACTCTGAGCTCATATTCAGTTTGTTACCCTGTCACACCCTTGTCATTTTCTCTGCTTTCTAAAGTAATGTTTCTCATCTGCCAAATTACACAAATTTGTTTTTTCACTCAAGTTTGCAGACGCATGAGTTTCTCAAAGCTATGTATGTATGCATGTATTTATTTATGTATGTATTTATTTAATTATACCTTTGAAAAGGTACTTAAAGGAAAAGTATCATTATGAGAGTATGAACATCTTTATGAGAGTATGGGGGGAGTCAAGCAGAGATCTAAAATTTAAGTGCTCCCTCATTATTCCTTCTTCTTGTATTACAGTTCTGAATCTAATAATGTGATGTGCCGAAGACAAACAAATAGAGATAAGGAGCCAGAGATTGTGTTAGATTCACTAAGAGGTTTTGCATGTGTACCAAAAAGTGATATGACAGATCATCTTAGCAGTATAGCTCCTCTAACTGTCCATGTACCCATATCTGTCTGATATTTTCAACCAAGTATTCTGAGCAAAAAGGCTAAAGTTTCTGGAGTGGTTGTGCTGAAGTGTATGCATCAATATTTTGGGGGTTGATTCTTTCTTTTTGGTTTGCTCTTTTCATTTTCTGCTTGCCAGTTTGTAAATGTCCTTCTGCAAGTCTGGTTCAAATTTTCAGGGTCATTTACAGAAGTACCAAACACCAGGGAGAGTGTCAGTTTTGGTTTACATCTGAGAAAAGCCTCAGACATTGTACTGTCTGAAATATTGGAGAACAGCTGAGTTGATTTCTTCCTAAAATATAATAATCTTTATAACTGTTACAATGTCCAAGATATCTTACTTAGGGAAATGTTCCCCACAGAAATTCAGAAATCATTATTGGCTCCATCCCTCTGCTGTATTCCTCTTTTAAAAATTTATTTTATTTTTTCTTTTACGATTCTGTTAATGTAAGTGAAGTTAAACTGGTATAAAACTGATGGGAATGGAAGACCGGATCCCCTCTGAGTGCACTGATGTATTGTGACTGGAGTACTCTGTTCCGACATTTAGAGAAGATAATGTAACTGGGAAAATCTCATGTTCATTATCAAGATCTGAATGTCATCATCCTTTGACTTCAGAGTTCCGTAAAGATTGGTAACTATAAAAAAAGCTATTGTGTTTTCCTTCCCCATTTGTCTTCTGAGCAGAGTTTCTGCTGCTTTGGGAGAGAACTTAGTGGCAGGCACAAAATCACATCCTGAAAACAAACATACAGAAACTTGTTGAGACATGCTGGCAGCTAGATACTTTCAACTGTGCTGCTTTTCAGATCTCTGTAAGCAGGTGTTTTGTAGAAAACGGGTGTTATGGAAGAGATGTGAGCAGTATAGATAATACTGACTTCTTGATGCTCATTAAATTCTTCTGATAGATTCTGCTCTGAGCCTAGGCAGGAGTGAGTATGAGAAAGAAGATGGGTTCTCTATATGGTAGCTTGTCTGGCAAGTGACTGACTTGCACAACCTCTAGAAAAACTGCTGTATTGCAAAAGCTAGTGCAGTCTGTGACCTTTGCATAATAAGAACATCAATAATGGGTTTTCCAATGGTGCACTCATTAATAAAGCATAGGGAATGGGGCTGGTACGATAGATGTGAGGCAGATAGAATTAGTATATTTAATCATCTCTTCTTGATGACTGAACTGCTTCACACACATTTATCTTGGAGGCATGGGCTGGAATTATACAGGAGACCTCTACAACCTCATTAATATCCAAGTAAAGATTCATATGCTTTTCAAGGTGATGCTAGACCCTTTCTACCTGTCCTGATGTCTGAGACGCCACAGGTGCTGAAGTCTAACACAGATAGGATATACTTATTAGAGTATCCAGCTTCTTGTGAGGATGAAGGGTTATGCCTTACAGAGTGTTTTTTAGAGTTGTGTCCGGTTTTAGAAGTCACTGGCAACAAAGTCCACTTAGAGCAGGACATGAATTAATTAATTTTAATTGAAGTGTTCTGCCAATGACTTGCTAATTTGTACTGAATCTTCCCAACAAGAAGCAGAATATTGACTGTGTTCACCTGGCAAGGAAGCCACTTTGCTCCTGGGAACAGTGCTGGTATGCTTGCCAGGGAAAAGGTAAAACACGCTCCTAACAGGAATGTGGGAGACAGCAAGTACTTAGGCAGGACTTAGAAGCATTAGCAGTATATTAGTACTGTATATACTGTGTACAACAGAATCCTTCCCTGGCTGAGTTAACCTGGAGGGGAGCATTGGGCCATGCAAGGTTTGAGAAGGATCCAAAAAATAAGGCAGTAAATGAAGGAAACGCATGCTGCGATCATCATATGCAATTATCCTTCATTTAGATGAGAATGAGGCCATCGCTAGAGGCATTGTAAATCCCACTGGTATCATGGAAATAGCCCAAGAAAGTAAGTATTAATCTGTAAAGCACTGAAGAGGCCATTTATTCCAACTATATAAATGTGTGGGAAGGCTGAACTCAGCCACACTGCTTTCGTTAAAAGACATTTGATGCTGTTTTTGAAATGTGGATCTGAGATCCTTGGTAGAGAGTTCTCTGGTCTCATAGTCACTTCATTTCTTACTTCACTACAGATTTATTTTAGTGACTTTAGTGGTACAGGCTTTACAGTCACTCAGATGTTTCCTGGAAGAGGTTAGTTTTAGACCAAAATTAAGTTCAGGAGTGGACTGAGTAATTATCTGAGGCTGGGGATGTTGATAGTGATCTCTTTGTTGATAATGTGGAAAGGTGTAATTATTATTTTTGGAATTAGGTTAGATACTGTCAATTTGTTGCCAGTGTGGCATATACAGTATGTTCTAATGAAATAAATGTTGCCATGGACACATTAAAAATATGTATTACCTGTCAACTCTCTAAAGACTGAAATGCAATCTGTAGTGAGGAAAAAGGTCCAAAGTAAAGAACAAAGAACTGCACAAGGGATTTCAGATGGTGCGGAATCTGCTCTGAATTTCTCCGAGTAACACCTATTACTTCAGCTTCATGTTTCAATTACCTATAAGAGAGAGAGAAGTAAGATTGCTGAAAATCTGTATTTTTTTTAAATAAAACTGTCAAAAAGTAAAAACTAAAATGATGAACAGGAAGCCTGTTTTCTACTAACCATGTTGGTTATGTGCTCCCATGGTCCCATTCCCTGAGCATCTAAGTGCCTTGCTCTGGGAGTGTACTTGACAACATCATGAGCTGTTTACTTTGAACGCCAGATCCAAAACACCCAGGCTTGCCCTTCAGCCCATGTATACACCCTTCAGCCAGTGTGTACATATGGCACATCCCCTGGCTCTGATATCACCAGTGGGATATCTGAGCTGGAGTTGCCACATGGCCCAAATGTGCCTAGCGACTAGCCAAATCAGAGATCAGAGTGGTCCCAGCACGTTTGGATTGCCTTTGCCAGTACTGTGCATATTTAGATGAAGTAGTTTGGTCTTTCAGCTTCTACTGTATGTAGTTGCAACCAGTGTGTGCTTACGTCTTTTGCCCCTTTCTCATCAGACAGCAAAAGTTGTCCCAGCCAGCTACTGCATTGCAAAGAGGCACCAGCATCAGCCTCACCTCACGTACATGTACAAACATGCAGATAGCATGCCAGGAAGAGGAGCCAGAAGAGCTGTCTCCCTCTGGACCCAAAGCGTTCTCATGCTTCCCCATTGCTGCAGCCCTGCCCTGCCTCTTCTTCTGCTACTTGAGCTACATTTCCAGATGCTGCCGAAGGAAAGGATAGTGCATGGCCCCATGTCACCCACCCAGCCCAGTGTGAGGTCCCAGTCTTAGGCCTGGCACTACCTATTTGTGGTGTGTAAGTACTTGGCAGGAATTCGGTACAATGTGCCCTAGCCTGCCACGAGTCATCCTTGGGGATGGACAGCACAGGCGTCAGGACTGCCAGAGTCAGTCCACCTCCTCTCGTCACTGGTAATGATCCTAAACCCCAAATGCCCTGTCCTGGGTCCATTTACATTCACACTTGGGTTTCTGTGCTGAAGGGAGAGAAAAAGCCCCATCTGGGTGTTCTTCAGATCAACACCTTAAGGAGGTGGGAACTCATATTACTTCTGCCATGATGTTCTTGAGGGGAAGGGAGCTAATAAGATTTTTTGGGGCACCTAATCAGATGTATACTTGAGGAAAAAAAAACAACCGAGTCCATCCAAACCAAAGACTTTCTACCTCCAAAGCCAGCTACCCATAGGTGCAGTCCTGAGAGGGCTTTGGGACTCACATCTTGCAGGTCGTGCCTGGGCAATGGTGGCAGCTGGGAACAGGCCCAGGCTCCTCAGGGAAGATTTGGGAATACTGTTTCATGTTGAAATTTTGAGTTTATAGGGTGCTGGCCTTCCTTTTTCTGTCTCAGTTGGCTGAGTTGCTGGGGTAGACACTCCTCTGTCCGGATTTCGGCAAGCAGCTTTTTGGTCATATCTGTGCTTTATGAAGTCTATCAGAGGATCCTGAAGGGTCTGAGATGGAGGGTGGCAGCCTTCCCTCCATGAGGCAGCCTTTGCAAGTGGACTGACAGACGTATCTAAAAGCTGAACGAGAAGATCATGAAATCAAGAAAACCAGATGGCCATTTAAATTTTTTATATACTTACTGCTGGCACTCACACTTTCCTTCTGTCATTAAACCTATTTAAATTCTCCCTAGCATGACTGCCAGGACATAAACCTGTATCCTCCCCAGTGCAACTTTCAGGCAACAGCACTTCTCACCAATGTCCTCTAATAAGTGTGTAGCACCCACTGGTTCTTCAGCATGTCTCGCATGAAGACTTTACTGAAGTGTTTAGGGAAATACAAGCTGGAAGGCTCTCTTAACCCTACCAGCAGACTCTCTTCTCCCTGGAGAGAGTCAATTGCTGTTAACTTCACCTGAAAGCGCTGGCCTCTGCAGTGCCTCTGTGGTGCTCTTGTGGTCCGCTCTGTCCTTATGCTTCTCTGAAACATCGAGATACGATATTGGGAGCATCTTCTTGTCTAGTTAGGGTCCTGGCAGCCTGTACAATGAATCTATATGAATCAGATTTTTTGTGTGCTTATTTGGTGGTAAAGGGGAGATGTATTTAGTTACCCCCTATTCTTGCATGTTTTGCTGAAGTTTTACTTGTGGCATCCCAAAGTGTCAAATTAAGATACTGCTTTGCATTAGAGAGAAACAAGAGAAAATCATACAGTTCATTATGAAACATTCTAACTGTTTAGGAGAAATCACACTGTTCAGAATGAGAACACCTGATTATTTGTGAAATAATAGAATATACTGTGTTCCAGGGGACTGAGTGGATATAATTATCAGATTGCAGATCTGGTACATAGTGTGCTGAAAAACACTTGCTCTTACTTCATTATTTTCTAAAGCAATTCAAGTTCTCCCTCCACTTCTACAGGCCTCTGGCTTTTTTTCAAGAAGGGCCATTCCCATTTATTCAAAAGGGAATTTTGCCTAACTTAAGATTGCAGTTTCAGGGTGGGTGTTTATAATTCTCACAGATGTCTTTACCACTCACAGGGATTGGAAATTACAGTGACACAACCTCTGGGAAATGACATGAGCTATATTAACCATAGAAAAATGTCTCTTAGGAATTAGACAGTAGAGAAAAAAACAGTGAGAAACTGTACTGTCAGGAGCAAATGTGAACTGCCATAAAAACAAATAGTGTCATGCATCTTTCTTTCTAAATTCTACTATTTTGTTTGTTCAAGCTTGTAAATAGACAAAAAGCTCTGCTAGGTTAAAAGGATTTGTAAGAAGACTGAAATCGCTATCTCACCAGTCACTGGAACTGGAAGTGTTCCTGTTACACTGCTTACTGGATTTGAAGTATTATGTTACAATAGTAGGAGGAACAAATTTTCTTAGACATATAAACTGTAAGATATGAAAGAATAAAAATAATGTTCATTAGATCATAATAGGCCCATGAAGCCCTGCTAACCCTAAGAGGGATCAACAGCAGATGCTTAGGTAAGAATGTAAGAAATGAGCAGCATTTAGTGATGCTTTTTCCTACCATTTTGGTATGGAGGAGTACGAATTTCCCACAGTATTGAAGATATAGTTGCCTGTACTGTGATACTTTTTTGTCTTCCAGTACTTTCAAAATAATGTTTTTTATTTCTTACAATGTTATCAAGTTATTTCATGGAACTACCCCATGGCTTCATTCCTGAGTGGCAATTGCCAGCTCAGAGGCCAGCATCATAAACATGCAATTACAATTTTTGTCCTCTGTATCATTTTAGATTTACCTGTACCGAACTTGATCCGTCATTTTCTCTCTCAGTCACTTAGTGATAAGACCTTTCTGCATTTCTGCAGTCAGCTGGTATCTCTATTACCTTGCACAGCTTGGTATTGTTAACAAATGTTGACAACCCTTATGCATATTATCTATCTCTTTATAGATATGGTGAACAGTGTGGCCCCAAGCAGAGCTTCATAGTGACCTCCCACAACATGAACAATGAGTAAGTATTCTTAGCCTTTGTTTTCTAGCCATGTAGCCATGTGAGGACCTTTCCTCTTGTCCATTTTAGTTTACCTCTTTAAGAGTATCTCACAGTAAGCCCTGCCAGATGCATTGTGGAAATGAAAGAAGATTATATCAAATGCATCTTCTTTGTCCACACATTTATTAAAAGTATAATCAGAGAATTCCAGCAGATTTGTGATGCTTGACCTCTGTGAAGCCTGTGTTGATCTTCCCCACTTTGTACCTGCTAATTCTATTCCTTAGAAGAGTTTCTACCCATTTTCCCAGTGTAGATGTTGAGGTTATTTGCTTATAGAATCATAGAATCATAGAATCATTGAGGTTGGAAAAGACCTCCAAGATCATCGAGTCCAACCATTGACCCAACACCACCACCCACTAAACCATGTCCCTAAGTGCCTCATCTACTCGTCTTTTAAATACCTCCAGGGATGGGGACTCCACCACTTCCCTGGGCAGCCTGTTCCAATGTTTAACCACTCTTTCAGTAAAGAAATTTTTCGTTACATCCAATCTAAACCTCCCCTGGCGCAACTTGAGGCCATTTCCTCTCATCCTATCGCTAGTTACTTGGGAGAAGAGACCAACACCCACCTCGCTACAACCTCCTTTCAGGTAGTTGTAGAGAGCGATGAGGTCTCCCCTGAGCCTCCTTTTCTGCAGGCTAAACAGTCCCAGTTCCCTCAGCCGCTCCTCATAAGACTTGTTCTCCAGACCCCTCACCAGCCTCGTTGCCCTTCTCTGGACACGCTCCAGCACCTCGATGTCCTTCTTGTAGTGAGGGGCCCAAAACTGAACACAGTATTCGAGGTGCGGCCTCACCAGTGCTGAGTACAGGGGCACGATCACTTCCCTACTCCTGCTGGCCACACTATTTCTGATACAGGCCAGGATGCCATTGGCCTTCTTGGCCGCCTGGGCACACTGCTGGCTCATGTTCAGCCGGCTGTCAACCAGCACCCCCAGGTCCTTCTCTGCTGGGCAGCTTTCCAGCCACTCTTCCCCAAGCCTGTAGCGCTGCATGGGGTTGTTGTGGCCCAAGTGCAGGACCCGGCACTTGGCCTTGTTGAACCTCATACAATTGGTCTGGGCCCATCGATCCAGCCTGTCCAGGTCCCTCTGCAGAGCCTTCCTACCCTCGAGCAGATCAACACTCCCGCCCAACTTGGTGTCATCTGCAAACTTACTGAGGGTGCACTCAATCCCCTCATCCAGATCATCGATAAAGATATTGAACAAGACCGGCCCCAGTACTGAGCCCTGGGGAACACCGCTCGTGACCGGCCGCCAACTGGATTGAACTCCATTCACCACAACTTATATAGTTCCTCAAATCTCTTTTGAAAGCCTTTGTAAAAACTATTGCCACTTTTCTGGTCATGAGGCCGTTTTAAGGGATTTAGCGGTTTGGCTTTTTTATCCTTGAGAGTACCTTCAGAAATCATGAGTTCCTACCATCTTGTCCCATCCAGTTCTTACCACTCTTTCTTTTTTTCACTCTGTAACTACTTCTATTGACACAGATCTACAGAATCTTCTATTCTACAGATCTTCCATGTGCTTACTGTAAAAAAGTGTTCTGATGGGTACCAGCATATCCTCTTCCCCCCCCACAGGCAAATGCGGTTACAAAATACACTTAGCTTTTCCTCTATGGCTTCATTTTTTTCTGAGCCTTTCTGTTGTAGTTTCATCATCTATGGTCTCTGCAGGGTCTCTGATATATTTCTTGCTGTTACTGTGTTTGAAAATTTATGATGTTTTTATTCCTTACCATGTTTTAGTTCCAGTTATTTGGCTTCTTCTTTCTGCTTCCCTGAACTCTGAAAAAAATATTGCAGCTATCATCACAAGAACTGTTGTTTGTGGAAATGTCTGGATTTGATTCTTTTCTCATTTACAACAGGTCAAGCTAAGAACACCACTAAAATCAGTAGAGTTAATCAGTGATCTTTTTAAAGGAAGAGTTACAAACCTTGAATTTGCCAAAGCATTTCTGTGACCTCTAGATCCAAGAATCCCACATGTGTTGGTCTAGCAACCCCAGGATGTGGTCCTACCTCAGTCTCTAATAAAGAAATAATGATACATAAAATTTCAGCCTAATGCCCTTTTTGATCCCCATTCAGAGCGTAACAAATGTCTGACACATGTTCAAGGCTACAGTACAAGACTTGCATCTCTAAGACTTTGTACCCAAATGCTTACTTGCCCCCCCCCTCCCCCCCGAAGCCAAATGAGGGGACCATGCACCCTTTGGCAAAGAAACTATGCGCCGAATACTTGTACCAACCAAAGTCCAGTCAGTTCTGTTGTTCTAGACACCCAATTTTAGGAAAAAAACTGCTTTTTATCTTTTAAGTGTCTTGTTTTTCACTAAGGTCATCCAGATGACTTCCAAAATATGGGGTACAAAATTATCAGGAGCATTTGAAATTTTAGGCTTGTAATTCTTGCTTTGAGCTACAGAAATACTGGAAGGAATAATGTTCCTGAAAACAACATGAACATATCCTGGTACATCACGTAATGTATGTAGCGAAATATCTTCCTATTCTTCAGGCAATTCTGGCATTTCAGGCTTTCCCTTTGTTTGGCACATCCATGAACAAGATACTGAACTGACTAATCTAGTTTGACAGGCTGAGGCACCCATTCTTTGCTTATAAGCTTTTGCTGCAAGCCCAGCAGTTGAACAGAGTATGTTAAATTTAAAATATCAAAACGGAAAGATTTGAGGAACCTTTTTGTTCCCTATCTCACCTTTCAGACTTCTGGCACTATTCCATCTATTCTGGATCACAGATGAAATAATTTAAATGGGGAAAATGTGAGAATATATTATTATACACCATGTGGATATAAACAGAATTCAGAAATAAAATTTATGAAACTTCCCAGACTCTACTTTATCACTTGCAAAATTTACAATTAGTGAGGCAAAACAAGCAAAATTGTACCTCTTTTGCAAAGAGTGAAAGCAGATTGCTTTTGAGCAGATGATTTCCTGGATTGTCTCAGATGAGTGACAGTGAGCGCTGATGTTTGAACTACAGTGAAGGAAATAAAAAGAAATCCTCTCCCCCCTCCAATTTTTTAAACTAATTTAGGAAAATTTTCTACCTCCACACTATAGAAAGAAAGTGGGTGTAAGTGAGAGATAAGTAGAGGATACCTGTCATATGACTTTATTAAAATGTAATATCATAATATCAATTTGTAGGAACAATAATTGTCATACATAATTGTACTAATGCGGTATCTGCTTATAAGATATATTGCCTTTGATTAAATTCTTCAGAATTACATGCCTATGAAGGACGCAGAAGGTGATGTATTTAATCTCAGCCCCAAGGAGATGCATCTTTGCTGCTTTGCACAGGTGTTTTGGAGATACATTCTCTCAGCTGTATACCTAGGGGTCTGGCTTTGTTCCCACTTTCTTCTCTGACTCTTCTTCACCAAAACACAAAGGAGACCTTTCCTGTTTCCTGTATTTAGCTGGCAAGTACAGGAATATTTCCCTCCCTGAAGGAATCTGATTGTGACCTTGAGCTCTGTAGCTTGCTGGAGTCTTCTCTTTATGCAGCAGAAGTCCCATTACATTTTCTCACTAACCAGAAGGACCATTAAATCAGAAGTACTCAGAACAGTTGGGATGCTGTTCATGATGGGTGCGTGGGTTCCCACTATGAAAAAGAAAGGTCCCATTACTAGAGTAGCTCCCCACTGCAACCTTGTTTAGAAATGCTGGAGAAGTAACTGCAGAGCCACAGTGTCTTATTAGCTTTGGCAAAGAGGGAAGGGCTACAGCTTTCCTTTCTCTGAGAGTCAGCTACATAATACAGAATAGTCAAAACTTCTCTGAAGCAAGCAATAACTGACATACGTATAACAAGGGTCATCCTGAATGCTCAAATGATATGAAGAAATGCTTTGTGGGAATGCAAACTGTTAGGTTACAGAATCACTTCTGAAAGGAGGCAGGAGGAACACTGAGACCTGCAATATTGACAATGTACTGAAACTGTAAATAAGAAAATGGAAATACAATCATGTAGTTATATGGAGGCAGACTTCATTGCCCACTTAGTGTTCTTCCTCTCCGACTTCAGTGATTCTTGCCTGTTATTACTCTTCCTGTTATTCATGACCTCAGAATTTGTTCAGAAGCTGAAAATAGGTCATGTCAAGACAGAGGATGAGGAGAAGTTGATGGCAATATGAGGACAAGATTTTTTTAAAAAAATTGGGTAAAGCTTGCTCCAGTCTCATTCGACTGTTAGCAGATGGCAATGCGCTCCCATTCTTGGCAAATTATTTTAGCAGGCTCTCTGAGCAAATGCATATGGGGGCGGAAGTTATGATGCAGTTCTAAATTAGAAAAATAACTTATAACTCAAGCTTTATATATTTTAAGCTATTATGAGCAGCTGTGAAAACACATATTTATTTTGACTATTTGACTTAGCTTCAAAATTTGTAATTGGAATGAGAAATCACAGGGTGTTCCCTTTCTATTTCCTTTTTTAAGGATTTGTGTGCAGGACTTCTTTACACCTGTGGATTCCAGAGCTATAAGTAATGCAATAAAAGTCTGATCCCAATCTCACTGAAATTGGCAAGTGGCTTTCCATGGGCTTTATGGGGCTTTCTGAAGGACCTCCTCTAGCTTTGGATCAAGCCAGATGCTTTACTGTTTTCACATCTACATGAAAAACTTTGCCTATTTTGACGGTCTTGTTTAGAAGTTGGGGCAAGACTTATCTCACTTTCAGGCTCTTGACATGCCTGAGAAAGTTGCATGTCTGCAACTTTGCAGAGTTGCAACTCTGTCTACTGGGTTTTAAACTAAAGTAGAAATGATAGCATGAGGGGCCTAATGTCTGGCCTGAAATGGGTTTTAGGAAGATACTGAGCTCTTGGGCTGTGCTACTCTGAGCATGCACCAAAACACAGGGTGCCAAGAGAACTTGGGGTCCCACCCATCCAACTGGGGGGTTTTGGCAGTGATAGACTAGAGCCTTCTGACTTGGTTCTTGGATTTGGAAACATAAGCTTCCTCCATGATCCCAGCGTGAACACTTCTGTGTCTTGCTATTTTTGTAGTTCCCTCACATAGACTACCATCTGCTTCACCCCCTTTGTTTAGCAACTGAATGAAAGAGTTGTTTTAAAATCCAAAGTGGGACTGTAGAGTGATTCATGACCAGGTGTAACAGAAAAAGCTCATTCTTAACTTATTTGAGAGTTTGTTTAAATTTTGCAAGTACCTTTCCAGAAAGTACAGGAACCTGCAAATTCAGATCATGAGAAGAAATTCATACCATAAAAACCAAAGAACCATAGATTAAAATGTAATGCTGAGCAGTTCCATGTAACTAACTTCATCACCTACGAATGAGAAAAGGAAAGTTGTCTTCTGCCACTATTTCCTGGGACCTTACAGAGAGGTACATGGAGTGAAAGCCAATAGATGGGTCTGCTTGGAAACACTTGCTGTTGCTGGAGTGATTGACCGTTCCAGTGGTATGGGGTAGTGCTCAGCGACTATAGGCTTCACTTGGTTTTTCTGGTCCCTTTCATGGATAGGAAGATCTCTCTTTTTAAAAGAGAGAAACACGCTCTGTGGTATCCATGACCATGAGATGCTAACCTCTGTAATTATAAACCACTGTGAATCACTATGTACATTTTGCCACTCAATAGGAGAGAGTTTATATTGCTTAGCTATGGCTGCTGAGATTAAATCTTCTCTGTACAGTGACTCTAAGGGACTCTGAGGACGGTTGATTACATCCGCACTGCACTTACTTTAAGCTCATTAAGTTACAATTAAAATGGTATCTGTGAAGCTTATTGAAAAATTAAATTGCTTTTAAGATTGCTGTGGACTGTTTTGAAATAATTAAGTTTTGCTTTGTAGGATAGAGTATCTAGTTTGAAGAAATCATGTGTTTTAAAACCACTGAAAATTAGTGTGATAACACATACTGCTATTCTTTTCTTCAGTAGTAATGACATAGCTTCATATGCATCAGAAGGACTGTTTTTTGTGTTTATGTTAAATTGTGAAGGTCAGCTGATTGACTCTGTTACATCAATTCTATTTCAGAGGAAGTCTAGAATGAGAGAGTAACCTTTTCAAGAAGAAGTTCTTTCTTCAGCACTAGTTGTGGTGTGCTGAATCCCTGCCTGGTCTGATTGTGCCTATACTGAAGATTCAAGTTCAAGTTTTCCTTGAGGATTCATAGAGGTGTTTGATAGATCAGAATTAGTTTGTATCTTCTTAGAAATAAGATAGGTACAAAAAGTGGAGAAAGGTTTAAGTTGGAAAAGCAAGCATTTCTATTTAGTAAAAAAATAGGGTACTTGCCTATTATTTTCTTTAAAACTATTCATTAAATTTACAGACTAGATGCAAAATGAATTGAATTAAGGTTGACCATGCACTCTGAATTGTGAAATGTTCTGTCTTTCAGCCGCAATTTAGATCACGATTTTAGGCACCTTCATTTCAGAGAATAGGGTGGTAGGGGCCCAGATTACAGTTCTTGCCTACACCTTTCTCATGTAGAGTTCCCACTTGCTTTGAGAGAGGGGTGAGACAAGAACCAAAGGGGTCTTCTCCCACAGAGAGGTGCCTTCGTGTTGGTTAAGACTGACCCCACTACTCAGGATGGGTGGAGATTGTCTCCACCATGGATTTTTCTCTGGTTTGATCTTAAAGGCATTTGCCTGCAATGTGGGATCTGTGGATTCAAGGCTGGGGGGGCTTACATATTGCTATTCTTGTTCTTCAGTAGTGCTCTAATTTCTTTGTTTTTTCAAAAAAACCCACACAACATCTTGATTTCCTTCTTTTCCTTCACTCATTCCCTTCATTGCTCTCCTCTGCCCATCAATGTCTGTCCTCAAATTAGGGTATTGGAGTCTAAATTGTGAGTGGAAGCTGGCAGCCATGGAGAAGGCCTGAGCAAGGCACCTGTGCAGATGTCTGTCTGTATGCCTGGCCTTTTGCATGACTGACTCCTGCTCTCTTCTTGTTTGGTGTTTGGAAAGGTGAAGTTATGCAGAGTGGTGCCCAGGATTCTTACAAAATCGATGGTGAAACAAAATGCCTCACTTAACTGCCTATAATCCTTCTTAGAATATGTTTCAACCTCTCCATTTGCTGTATGGAAAGCCTTATCCAGTGGTGGCAACTTTTTGGGGGTCTTAAGACCAACTTAGTAAAAAAATCAACTTCCTTATGAGTAGAGGTGCTAGTGTGAGTAGCTGGTAATAGAGGGACTTAATGCGATGTCTGCTGTTGCAGATCTGTGGGAAGCATCATAATCCTGGACTTGAATATGGCTGCTTTGAAAGTTACACGTCACACTTATTTACTTTCCAAGACACTTATTTGTATTGCATTTTCTGTAATTCTTAAATAAGAACAACTTTTTGGAGAAATACATTGATTCAAAAAATTTCATATTGTCAGTGGTAAAAATTTCATGTGCAAGAATTTCTAGGCTCTTAGGATTTAATTTTTTATGTTGACACTTGGTGTTTCACATTGAAGAGTTTTAATTGTTCTCCTATATCAATCCTGTATAATTTTTACAAATTGAATACAGCTAATAATTGATCTTCTCTGTACATTGTTTATAGCCAAATGGACAAAATTCTGCATTTATAATACTTTAAATTTAGCTTTATCAGGAGTCATGATGAACTTTATCATTCTAATATTTTTTCTAGTGGTTTTTTTTTCAAATTAAAAAATATGATTAAACTTCTCATGAAATAATTAAATTGAAAAAATTACTTAATACCTCCACATTCCATAATTACTCTCAGCACTGTTGTGAAAATGCTCTCTTTTTATTAAAGTAGCTTCAGTAATAAGAAACATTTTAATTTTTCAAATGTAATCCTTGAAAATAGTTTCTCTTGAAGCTCGAGCATACTTTGCACATCTTTTTCATGATCTGGAAATAGTGTTTTGAGATCAAGATTAAAATTAGCAAAACACATGAAGACCGTGGGCTACTGTTGATAACACAGTTATGGATAATTCTGGCCAATGGAGGCTAGCCATAATGTTACCTCTTCTGAAGTCTGAATAAATTACTGAAACACATATGACTAAGTTGTCCCATACTTTTATTCATCAACATCACTGAATACTATGAACTCCCTGTTCCAGAAGTATCTTGAACTAGTGATATTCAGTGCTTGCAAAACAATTGCCTTTATATTTTAGTTACAATTTTCACTTATTTTTTTATCTTTTATAATTTTTGGTCTTAAGTGTTTTGTTTTGTCTGAACTGCTTCATGTGTGGCAGTGAAATGCCACATGAATGCCCAGTTACTTTTTCATAAGGGTAAGAGTCCACAAATATCTCAGATTTGGTTCACCATTTGTTAGAAAATATGTGTTTGTTGGTGTAACAAAATCAATTTCAGGTGTTAATTTCACAAACATCTTTGATTTTGTTGTTCGTGGAGCTTAACTACTCTTAATACAATATGATACAGGTATTTAACTGTAATTGTCAATATTGTCTGAGAACTCTTTCATCTAAACAAAGTGAAAAGTGTTTCTCTTTACCCAAATTATCATTCAGTAGATTTGTAATATCGTATCTGAGTGGGGTCATTCATTTTAGCTGTATCCCACTGCATATTTTGATGCATTCAATACTTTTTAACCTAAATCTTCAAGAATGACATAGCAGAAGACAATATAGTTTCTTTTATGCAGTCCTTGTCAGATAGGAGCTTTCCATATTGAACAATAGAACAGGCCACCTAATAATTTATTAAATAATAAAGTCGGGTTTAGTCCTTGTTGATGTGCATCCTATTAAAGTGGATTAGGAGCTTTGGAGAGAATTACAAGTTAATTAAAAAAATAAACTCATCCTTCTTCTCAAAATACTGTAATGTCACATTACTTCAGTCAAACACATTATTTCCTAAGCATGCTGCTCAAATAAGAATTCTTTTCTTCCACTTTAAAAACTAATTTTTGTGATGCCTTTCAAAATGGCATTTAACAATAAACATTCTACAAAATCTTTTCTTTTTAATAATGCTTTGCTCTTTCATTCAATCACTACGTGCTTGAGTATCTATCATTTTTGAAAACATCTACCATCTGTTTTTACTTTTTTACCTCAAGGCTTCACCATTATGAAGCCAAACAACTTAAGGGTCGTGGTGTATGTATATAACACTCCACAATTTTTAACCTTTTTTTTAGGTACTTTTAACTGCATGAATCAATTTACTTTTCCAGAATTTAAATAATATATCAATTGTATTGAGAGAGTCGATCAGCTTGCCTCTGAAGTGGGATGCAAGTGAGGCTCAGCACTAACTGGCACACAGAAGTAACCTTCTGGGTTATGCCATTCCACCAGAGTCTTCATTCCTTCCCTTCAAAAAGTTTGCATGCAAGGAAGCTTTGTATGGGTGTGTTATGAAATAAATCCTTTTATAATAAGAAGTGCTGTAGACATTACTGGTGCCCACCCAAATGTCTCTCAATGCCAGTGGTGCTGGTGTTTCATTACTACTGGCCTAGATGTCTGCTGCAGAGGGTGAGAGTCCCTGGGCTACCAAAAGCACTGAAGTTAGGTGTCTGAAGGAGATGTACAGAAGCTGCCCTGTTCTCTCCAGTTTCTTCCACTTCTAGCTGTCTCATATTCTTTATAGCCCGTTTGGTTCTTGTTTTCCATTTAATTTCTGGTGATGTTCATCCCATCTTTTGAACACTTCTTATCTCTATGCCACTTTACATGTCATTCTAGGTCTACAGTCCTCTTGCCCAACCATCTTCACCTCTCTCAAAATAAAGTCTCAAGGTCATTTAAGTAAAACATTGCTAACAACCATTGTATTTTTTATTTGTTGATCTTTACAAAACTAAAGTCTTCAAGTAAGTATAAAGAGATCAATCAGAATACAAATAAATAGAGATTGAGTAAATGCTAGTTCTCGGGATTAAATATATGGTACTGAGCTTGCAAATAATTATTCTACAAGTTTTTGAGGTGTTACATTTGTGTAATTCTAGCTAAATTCCCCTACTTTAAATAGTGAATGATGTAAATCTAACTAACCAGCATCAGGAATTCCTCAGAGCTGATGTCAGCAAGGGACTTTCAGTAATTTCAGAGAGGAGGTATTTGTAAGCTGAAAAAACATTTTTATTATGTTTATTATTAGGATTAAGATAAATAGACCTATTATCCCAAAACCTTTTTAAAAATGTAGTTGCACAGTATTAAGACAAAGCGGAAGGGAACTTTTGTGAAGTAACAAACTCCAAATGCATTCCTCTCCAAAGACAAATTTGACTCTGATACCTAAAGCACAACTCCCTTGGACTGTTTTCTATGACAGCAGAAGAACATCTTTTATTCTTACACCGTAAAGGACACAGGTGGCCTGTGTCAATACAATCACCTTTCTTGCTTAACAGAGAAGAGAACAGATGATAGAAGTTAAATTAGAAATGTGAAAGTGCTATGTAAGAAAGTGCTAGAGAGAGATCTCTTAATTTCTCTCTCACCTCCAAGTCTGCAGCAACCTCCATGTACAAAATGTGGAGGCCTGTGGTCTGCAGGATCACAAGGGGTGGCCGCCGGAGCAGCTGGAGGCTATGAAAAGGCAAGTTGACTTCAAAAAGACCTTTATATGTCAAACAGGAAGAAGAAGATAGTCTTCAAAAGTGCAGTAATAGAAATGAAAAAAAAAAGGAGCAACAATACAAAGTGCAGGACTGTGTAGTTAGGAAGTAATAGAAAAGCATCTTCTGCAGTGATGCAGGAATTCATCACTAGAAAGCCCTGACCAGGAAAAAAGAGCTGAGTTATTAAGAGCTGGATGTCATTAGCAGCAATCATGGGACCAGTATGAGCAACAACTGTGTTACAGCTGTTGAATACACAAATATGTTCCCACGATGAACAAGGCAAGATGTTTCCATTGGCTGTAATCTGATCAAGTGCTCCCCTGGAGTGTTGCTCTCTACTCTGGCTGTGAATGCTCAAGAGTTGATTGCAGAGGAGCAGATACAGAGAAGGGTTGTTTGCACGATGGAGGGAATAGAGAGGATCTTCTTTGAGAGAAATAAAAAAAGCTTGGTTTCTTCTAGTGAACTGAAGTTAGCAAGTGGACGTTATTGCTCTCTGTAATTTAACTGGAGGTGGCAGAAAGGAGAGGAGAGGAGGAAATAAAAGAGCAACATAAATGCTGGAGAAGAAACAGGATTATTTAAACAGTATTGACAATTTTGGCACAAGACCTAGTCTTGCCTTGAAAATTCCCAGTCAAAAATATTATTTTGCTGGAAATAGGGTCCTTCAGGCAGTAATTCAGTTTTGCAGTAACGGCAGAGTAGATGTCACAGAAGAGCAGGAAAGGATGGGCACCAGGAGACCTCAGGGGAGGTGCTGGGGTCCTGTGGTGGGTCAGGGGGAGGCCAGGAGGGTGAAGGAGGACTGGCCACTTCCTGGGGGGCTGTGGGAGGTAGGGCTAAAAAAAGTATTAGGGGAAGCTTTAGGTCAGATAATAGACCAATGTCTCTCTAGGGGGCACTGGTTAAGTTGGGCGACTGGGAGGGCTAGTCGTAGCTTGACAGGGAACTTTGGATGTGGGTAAGGTGAATGGAGACATCAATTTCTGTGTGCTGTGGAAGGCTTTGTATGTAGGTGGTGAGTTTTTTGCTGTTTTCCTCCTGTGCTCTTCAGGAGAAAGGAAAACCTTAGCCCACCTCTCTACCAAGGTTCAACAGACCCTCCCCTACTTCTTCAGCTGCCTACCTACTCCCTATCCTGCTGCAAGAATACATTTAAGTGGGAAATGAGAAGAAAAACTATGAAGTGCTGAGAATGCATTGTGATTTTGTCCATGAAGGTAAATACTAACAGCATGGAACTGAACAACAACTATCAGTCAAGTCTGTCATCTTTATCTGCATCATTAAAGAAAATGTTTTTTGTCAGAAAGAAGGCTTTGGCTGAGCGGTCATGATTAAAGCTTTTGACATCAATTCTGATGAATAGCTACCCTGAATTTTCAAGAGACAGCTCTTTTCTCCTGTCAGACATAATTCTTCCAAAAACAACAAATATGCTTTGAGTATATATTGCGGAGGGAGGTCAGCTGTGATGTGAAATAGCAAACTCTGCCAATGCTGGACTTGCCTTCCCTCTGTCATGCCAAAAATAGAGGTTTATCATCTGCAACCTTCAGAAAAGACTCTTATAAAGAAAGAGGCTTTCAGGTTGTTTTCATAAGGAGGCCTTCTCCCGTTCCCCAGTAAGATCTCCCACCCCATTTAAAGTACCTGCCCAAGTGTAGATTAAACATCTTTTAAGAAAGAAGAGGAAAAGCTGTGATGGGTGTTGAAGCATTCAGTGCTTCCTAAGCCAGAAAGCTTTCCACAAGGCAATTGGTGTTGGCAAGGAGTGCAGCCTCCACCCCAAAGCTATTCCTTGCACAGTTAAACAAGCTGTTGTACTCTTTTCCAGGCAGCATATAAGGTTTCACTTGGGAAGAGAAAATCAAGGTCAATCCATCAAGACCATGAGCAATCAATAGTGGATTTTGTGGCAGGGAGATGGGCTGGGTGGTTACAGTGCAGTACCCCAACCCACAAACGTTGCACAGCTGAAGTCAAGAGAATTGTTTTATTTTGCTTTTTTAAAATGAAGAGGGAGGATAAAGGTCATGCAGAAATCCCAGCTCTTCCTTCTTGTTTATGAATGCAATCAATAGATCTGCTTTAAATTAAGGAACCAGTCCTTCCTTTCTGCTGTCAAGGATTAATGTCAGGAAGCAGTAATGAGGCCAAGCTTCTCTTTGGAATAGATAGTCTCTCCCAGATCAACAACTGACATGTGAATCAAACCCGTGAGTACTTTGAACTGCAGTGACATTCTTTACCTTTCCTTCTTTGAACACTGGAAAAAACAATCTGATTATGTGCTACACATCAAGGAACACATATTCAGATGCAAATAGAGATGTTGCGTGGCCAGTATGGGACTGGTTTTCAAAAGGCTAGAGCATCCGTAGCACAGATTCAGGTCAATGTGAAACAGTAATGCTCAACACCTCTAAAGGAACCAAGGCCAAGGTATTTAAACTGAGCTTCTTTCTACACGAATGAAGTTCATGAAAACTAGTGGTTAGTTTGAAAATGTGTATGCCAGTGATTTTCCCGTGTACACATTGAACCTAATAAACACAAGCAGCATCCAGCATCAAGGAGTGCTACATGAAGATTAGCCTTTGAAAGAGAAAGCCAATCACCTGTTTTCTCACATTGCAAGGAGCACAGCAAGAAGATGGAGGCAGGTGCTCCCCTGTCCTGCAAAAAGTGTTTAGATTAAGTGGGAACAAGTAAACATGTCTGGGAAAGCAGCTTGTGCTGCTATATGACAGGGTCCACTGTTGTCTGCAGGTAGACAGTAAGAGCAAAAAGATACCTGTTTGTTTGAGTAGCTGCAGAAGTGCTAAAATACAGCCATGAAAACATCCTTTATCTTTCTGGACAGCAAAGACTATTGCAAAGAGCTTCCTATTATGTGACACCAGATCTTCTCATAAACCTTGCTCTCAATCTGTGCTCTTTGCTGTGATCATGAGAAATTAGTGTGGAGCACTACAGGAACCACAGCTGCAGGCCAGTACTGTGGACTGATTATTCATACTCTGGGAACTCATCTGCACATGAAATTCAGCCACTGGGACGGCTGTCCTCGTGCAAAGTCTTGGTGCAGACACAATTTGCAGTACCACTATGCAAGTCATCCAGTGCTGGCATGGACCATGCTTACCTGAGAGAATTGCATCGGCACAGTTACACCCATGGCAGATGTGCCTCCAGACAAGAGGTGGGTTACAGACATCAGTGACCTCTATTCGTGGAGCTGCCAGGTTTCAAAACCCGGGTTTTGTGCTGGCTGGGACATCTGCAGCGTGTGCTTCCTGCACATTGCACATTAATACCTCATCAGACAGCATTAGCCTCTTTCATCTCAACAAATGTAGGTGTCTGTGGTTATGATGAAGCCATCACATGGCAAAGCCTGTTGTGTGTCCCCCCTCCCGCTCCCCACTGATTCTGCGATCCCAGATGAACCATACCCCCATCTCAGCTGACAGCCTTCCAGGCACTGGGTGCCCTGCTTTCTGGGGCCGCGGCTGCTCTCACATAATTCTGCATAGGCATCTTTATCTGGCACAACGTGCTGTGAAGCTCATTTTACATTAACTTGCACCATGCTCCCTCAATCAGCAACGCATAAAACAAAGAAACATATGGGCCTTTATCATTGTCATTACTGTAATGATGATTACCCAGGGAAAAAGGGAAGATAGTTAAGAGCAAAATCTAAATGACAAGATTCTTATATTAACATGCCATTCTAATCAAGTAATCTGGTTTAAGTAATTACATTATGATTACTTAGAAGGTATTCATTTTAAGATCCAGAAATCTAAATTTATGTAAGGCCAAAGCCCTGTAGCATCTGTGTTATTACTGCAATGCATATGTCATTGTCTGGAATAGATATGGAAAGACTTTTTCTAGAACATTGGCTTTGCAGTGAAAGTAGGTTTCTTTACCATGTATAAATAACTTAAATCAATCCCTTCTTCTAAATTAAGAATTCTCCTTTCTTCTTTTGAGATTTTAAAGACAGGTGTATTTAAAGGTCTATGGTAAATGTCTCTAATTTCTTCTGTGTTAAAAGGAAGACAGGAACAACTTCTATATGAATGTGCAACAGTTAATGATAATCAATATTTTGCCTAATGTACCAATATCTGTGTAAATCATAAAGACTAGCTAAGGAATTTTCCTTTTATGCTTAAATGATATGTAACATTGCACAATAGCTGAATAAATCTAATTTAGTGTTGCTCTGCTGTTTTTGAAATACCTATTTACTATCAGTTTGTCATGCATTTCTAATGACAATCATAGTAAATTTAGACTGTTTTGTTCTGTTACTGTCTCATCTAATTAGTTTAAGCATACGGCAAAGAACAGAACCCACAGTTAGTAGTAGACTCAAAAAGCAGTTCTGGGTTCACAGCTGCATAATTAATTTAATTTATTGCTGCAAAAATGCATGTATGTTTCACCTGCCTTTATTAGTTTATGTTAGATGGATTATCTGAGAAGTTGTTTCCCTTTAATTTTGCTCTGCTTCATCTGAAACCTTGTTCTCAAGTATGTCCAGCCAGATTGATCTGCTGAGAGCTTCAGGGCAGCCCTCATTCCCAGTGAAATACCTTTCAGGAAGTGTTTGGTATGATATAAGGTCAGACCATAGGTTTAGGGTTCCTGCTAAGCTTACATGAACCTTTTCCCTCGCTTGTATGCAGAGGGTCTTCCCCAGCTGTTGTCCTGACTGTGATCCTCTGTAGTGGCTGCCTCCAGGAATAGCTGCATCTATTTGCCTCTTCAGTCTCCAGTGCTTTGCTGGTCTTTTTTACTTCTCTCAGACTCTGCTATTTTTCCCTATAGCTGTGTATTTACTTCTGTACAGCCTTTTGGACACAATTTACATATAAAATGTTAGATAAAATAAGATCACATTGCATGAAGTTTGGGCTTGCTCTGCACCTACAGCTGGTAGTAATAGAAAAACTGAAACATTATCAAGTTGATTGTGATACTGCTTGAATAAAGAGCTGTGATTTCATATAGAGTCTCCATTTTTTTTAATAGAAAGCTCTAACATGTCTTTCTGTGCAATTTCATTAAAAGAGCACATGCTTCAGGTTTTTTTGGCAGGAAACAATGGGCACTAACAGTCCAGTGACCAGCATTTGGCAAGTACCCTGTCCAGAACATGTATTTGCTGGGTAAACAAGTTATATGGAGTTAAGAAACTGCTGTTTTGATGGTGCAAAGACTGTGAATATCTTCTCATGTAGAAAGCATGTGGTGCCTTTCTCATAAACCCTACAGGTAGAGTATGTGTCATTCTTTAATGCTGCTATGGCGAAAATTGCAAAATGGAAAAAATAGTAATAAGCTTTTCCGGACGGCTGTATAAAAACATTATTGCTTCTGCTACCATGTCTGCTATTTATTATATCTCCTGTTACCCAAACATGGCTTAACTCTATCATAAGTTTCCCTCAGTTCAGTTCTGTTGGAAATGACTAGGACAGAAATATGGAGAAGGTCGTCTGCTGAAGGTAGCTTAAGAGTGGAATTAATTTTCATAATTTTGTATTAAAATGCTAGGTTTTTCTGAGGCAGTTTATCTGCTTCTGAGATTTGCAACTAATTTTTTAAGTTTGAGTCTAATTCCTGTATTTGCTATTCCTCCAGTTTTGACATCAACTATGTAGAAGGGAAGGGAAGGCCATAAAACATCAAGACTTGGAGACGCTTTTAAAGTCATGGCTTAGCTAAACTGTTAAGCTCAAGTCTTTTGTTGGTGTGACAACAGGTGATGTCATTATGTATGCTGTGAGCTGGCAGTGTGTAAATGCTCTGGAGGACAGTTTCTCAACGCTCAGTCAGGGGTAAGTCAGGGACTGTAAGGGAAAAGGCACTTCCTCTGGGTAGTCACATTGAAAACCATTGCAGAAGAAGGACTGATGCCCAAGAGGTGCCCAGTGAGGGGTTCAAGAGGAAGCAGAGGCCTCTAGGCAGTCCGTAGGTTGGATCCAGCCTGCAGGAGGAATCATCCCCATCACCAGAAGCCTGCAGCCTCCTGCCAGCTTTCCTGGTAGCACCTCAGCCACGTCTTCTCTAGTACCTGCAAGTATATTCACTACATGACATGCCCTGCTGCATCGTAGGTCCACATGCACATCCATGTTAAGGGCTGTGAACATATTACAAATATAAATAGTGGCCTAACCGTGCTAATGATTGCTCCCATAACAAGACACCGACCCAGACCAGTGCTATCCAGAGAAAAGGCATCAGTTTACTGGAAACTACATGAATCAAATTAATTGTTGGGGAAAGTCAGTGAAATCCTATAGAGACATTTTGGATTCACACCAAGGAATTAAGCTTGAATTGTTATGTTTTTTTCTAGAGCCTTTTTATCTCTGGGAGAAGGATTAGCTTGACAGGTATTGGAATGGGAACAGCTGAACAAGTGCTAAATATATGGTAACTGGGTACTGTTTCAGAAGTCAAGGTTAAAATCAGAGCTACTGTTTTGCCATGCAAGAGACTTATAAGGTGAATAGCCTAAGAGACTGGATACAATTTTCTGTTGTGGACTCTTCCACAAGTGGACTCTTCCTCCAGAAGAAAGTGTTGTGAAGGCACTGAGGAGTCAAAGACTAGTGCCATGTAGCTTCCCAGGAGGGATGAAGTTGTTGCTCACACTGCACAGAATGAACCAAAACATGCTGGCTGAAATGAATAAGATCACTAAGGAAGGAATTCTGGCCAGCAAAAAGGCATTTGCTGGTAGATGCTAAGGTCCTGTAATCTGCGAGATCAACGGTTGAAGGCTGGAAAGAGAATCCACCTATTTTGGAGTATCTCTGTTACACACCAGTAGAAATGATATCCTGAGCAAGGTTTGTATATTTTTCTCCCCTCTGGTATCAGTGAATACATGTAATTACAAAAACTGCCTGGAATTCTTTTCCCCAGATTTATGAGGATTTGCTTTTCCCAAGGATGTGCTGATGATATATGTATTTGGCATTAATGATTTTGAATTGAGTCATTACTGAGTCCGAGAGCTGGCTTATCTGCATGTTGCTGGCTTGCTTGCTCTTAAACTTAATGGATTGCTGGGTCGGATTTTGAGAGAGTTTCTGGGAGAACAGCTTCTGGGAAATCCAGTCGTTGATCTGTCCCAGGGTAGATGAATGTCTGCCAGTTCTAACAACCCTCTTCCCTTAGTGGCTTGAAATCTGTGTGCTCCTGGGCCAGTCAGTTGCCTCCCGTTGTGTCCTGCTTGCAGCAGTCCTATAATCCCCTGAGATAGCAATCAGATGGTGTAGTAATGGTATGTCTAATACAGAGGGGGTAGATATTGATATCTAACAATCTATTAATTAAAGAATTAAGGGTGAAAAGAAAGATAGCTTTTATTTGCTGAGGGAGAAGGAAATTAAACTGTGAATGATGTGTGGCATTTGTGTCCATACACATAAAGGAAGCTGGAAGCAAGTGATGACCCACTGCTGAGCAGTCTGAATTAGTCCTACTTCAGCTGAAATGGTAAAAAGCTTTAAAGAGACATTGTTAAGGTTGAAGATGAAAATGCCCCCCTTCATCCTACTTCTCAGCAGAAATACCTGGGTTAAAGATGGAGCAAAGTGAGGCTGTCTGTGTCTGTGTAGTCCAGACAATTTTCTTAGTCACCCCTCAGAGGTGCAGGTTACAAGCTGCTTTGGGCTGGGACCCTGGTAATGTTTGGTAGACTCCGCCATTTTCTTGGTTTGTTTGCTTAGAAAAATTAAGCCTGTTTAAATAGCTTTTCTCTCCCACACTATGCGCCCTGTCCGACTAAAATGCTGAAGGACTTTCTCTTAACCTGCATGTGGACTGTCATAAAAACCTAGCACTTTAGAGAAACAAAAAAAATGCAACCTTGAGAGTCTGTCTAGCTCATCTTTCCTCCCTCAGCCAGGATTAATTTGTGTCTATATAATCCCTAATTATCCAACGTTTTCTTAAAAGGTCTGACTGTAGAGACCCCACAGTCTTCTCAGCTGTCCTCTTCCAGTGCCTCACTATGCCCCTAAGTATGAAGTTTCTTCCAGCCTGCTCTTTTCTGGATTCCCAGTGATGACTGTTTCTTCACGTACAGTGCCCAAACCTGGACATGGTGCTCCAATCAAAGTTTCACCAAAATGCTTGATATATTGCACGTTACAGTTCTTGTGACTTGCAAGGTATGCCCTTACTTAGACTTGCTAGTAGGATTTTTATCTTTTCTATAGTAACATGATTTTTTTCATTCAAGTGCACCTTGACCTCAGATGGTGCTGCCATCCACCTCCCTGTTTCTCTCCCTGTGTCTAGGTAGAGTATAGCACCCTGAACTTGTTCATCTTGAGCTGCAGGCTCTTTTTTCCAGCTTTTTTTCCAGCTCTTCACTGTCATTTTGAATCCTAATCCTGTTCTCCAACACATGTGCAGTCCTTCCTAGTTCTGTGTGATCCTGCAGATTTAATAGGCACATTCTCTCCTGGATATCCAAATTGTTACTAAAATACTGAACAGAACTGAATAACTGAAACAACCATGCAGAAAATCACTTCAAATGTTCTCAGTGTCGAGAAGGGAACATACATAGCTATGCCCTGGGAATCTTTATGCAACAACATTCATGTAGACCATGTTCTCTTGGTTACTTATGGGAATGTCATGAGAGACTGGAAAAGGCTTTCTGGAAGTCAAGATAGAAGGACACCAGTTATTTCTTCCTTATCCACAATGCCTGTTACACTATGATAGAAGGAAGTTAAAAGAACATAATTATAATGATCATCAAATTATTTTTGACTTGTTCTGGTGTGTGAAGCTTAATATAATATTTGAACCAGCTCAGTAAGAAGGTGCAAATGCTTTTGCAGAAATTAGCAACAATAGCTTTCAAGAAAAAAAAAGATAGTAAAATGTGTAAATAATCAACCTTCCTTTAAATGGACAAGTTGTTGTTGATTATTCTTTCTTAAAATCCTACATGATATGCAGTGAAAGCTGTGGCATTACCAACTGGTTGAGTTAATTTTTCTGTGGCCTTGAATGGTTTGGGAGTTGACTACAACCTTCATTTTGACTAAAGACACCAGGCATGGCAAGCTGACTCACTGGCAGAAGTGGTATGATGATGCCTGCAGAACTGGTTGTTGCCCCTAATGGAGGAAGCCAGACTGCCTGCCTCCAAAATACAGCTTCAGAGGCCTTTCCTCTTCAGCTCAGGTGTGTACCTCCCCTCAGCCTGTCTTTACATGGATGGGTCCAGCAGTGGTTTTTTTCAGAAGACTTGGGATTTTTTTGAGGATGTGGTCCTGCTTTTATAAATCCTCCTGCCTTTCTGATGAATGTCTTCTGTGCTCTTGTACAGCATAGCACTGTCCATTCCTTGGATTCAGGCAGCCACCATGGCAGAAGAGTGGAGCAGAGGACAATGCATTGACTTTTTCTGGGCCAGGTCAAGATAGTTAAATAAGGTTGCATCTTCTGCTTCACCGTGTACATGTGAGAGGCTCCTTCAGGGAGCTGGAAGTCCCATTGCTTGGGATTCAGCTGCTCATGTGCTCTCCTTGCTGTGCTCCTTCAAGAGTTCAAGGGCTGTGAGTTGTGGCAGGCCTTCTGGGAGTGCTTTGCTCTCCCTGTTTTCCATGAACCTAGAGCTGCCCATCTTGTTCTCTCCACTGGTAAAAAGTTTCCTTTGGTAAGAAAGGGAGACACCCTTGTTCTTATTTTCCCTCCCCTTTCCATGCAGTGGTGGTCAAACCCTTACATCTATAAAGAGGCAATCGTAGCGCACACATCCATCTCTGAAGATGGCAAAGCCACCAGCAGGAAGAACTTCCCACAGCCGTGTTCCCAGACAGCCTGGAGTGCTGGCAAAAAAGACATCCAGGCTGGTACCACAGGGAGTCTGATGGACTTGCTGGAGGAGAAGGAAGCCACGCTTCCTTCATGGTGCAAAATTGCTGTTCCCTTGTGTTACTCAGCTAACTGTCTCTTGGAAAAGGCTGGCATACTTAGACAATGTGGGTGACAGTCCCACCCTCTGTGCAAGAATTTGTTACTTGGGAAAATGGAATTATGTATGTCATGGGGTTTTTTTAGCCATTTGAAAATGCCAGAAGTTCCTCAAACTATTTGAGCTCCTGTGTCTCACTTCCTTGGAAATGACTTTGTATTTCTTAATAAACAGGATGTTGAATTTTTAGATGTTGGTTATGAGGTCTTACATGGGATTAAGAGCGTCTTATGTTTTTACAGAAACCCTTAAATCAAAATTTATGGTTGAACAGCCTAAACCTGTGGCAACCTAATGTGTTTTGTTTCCCTTTTGTCTAGTCTCAGTCTAGACTCACTATGATCCCATATATTCACCATATTTCTAGGTTTCCATAAAATACATAGTTAATTTCCATGTTTGTTTGGAATATAATGTCCAGTGTTTGAAAAAACTACACTTTTATATGCTTTCTTTGCATTTCAGATTGCAAAGAACATTTCATTCCTCTGTGGCTTAGTGATTTGCTAATACTCAGTCAAACACTGGAGTTATATTTAGCTGATTCTGTGAAGTCTTCAGCACATGATGCCTCCAACTGGCTAACCCCAAGGGATATTTTCAAAGCTGGGAAGTCCTGATAGTGGCATCGTGGCAGGCAGGTTGAAAAATCTTTCTTGAGTTGAAGATTAAGAAATCCTTGTGAGGGGAAGGATTTCAATCCAAATAACTCTCTAAGTTTGGCCTGGGATCTAAAAGCCAGCTATTCCTCTGTGGAAGCAATCTGAGAACATAATAGAAATAAGATCCCCATTCATTTGATCACAAAGCTTATGAAAAACACTAAAGAGAATATGGAGGAAACACACTGAGCTGCCGGTCCAAACTGCTCTGTGTGTATTTTTATGTGATGTTTCTGTAAATGTCAGTGTAAGTGATGATCCTAAATTTATACTGCTATAAAAGTTTCCTTCCTTCTCTATGAGAATCAGAACTCATGTGGTCCCTAAGCAGATTAACGATGTTGCAATAATGTATATACCAAGAGCCTCATTTGAGTTCCTGATAGCCTTGCAGAGAACTGGGAGCTGGAACAGGATTTCCAAAGAAGACATGAAGGATGTGTGCTTTAGGACCTTTTCTGAGTTATAGATACGTGTTACATGGGCCTTTATGGGAAATTTACTGATCTGCACTCTTCAAAAAATGTTATGGGTAGGGAGAAACTTTCATATGGGGACAGATTATAGAGACAGAAGACCAGTTTCTGCATCATTTTGCTATACATAATTTCATTTGGCATCAAAGAAGAGGCATTACCTGCAAGATAGAAAGCATTTTGGCCCAATATTTGTAGTGTTAGGAAAATACTAAGAGGAGATACAAGAATAACAAACTTGTAAACTAAAGGGCAGCAATGGTTGAACGCCTATGCACTACAAAAACTGCTGGCTGATGGAAGAGACTTCGTCCACCCTGCCATGTGGTGTACAGAAGTACAAGGCTGTCCTGCCACACTTCCCCCAGTGCTGGGGTGGGAGGCTAAAAAGTCCATGCTTACCCCATTGCACCTTGTCTCACTCTGACAGTGTGGGGGGCTCTGTGTAGGATTTCATGGTCTCTGGCCTTGCCAGCTGTGCTTCATTACCTGGCAGGCAGGGGCTGGAGATGGTCTTCATGTGGCCTGGGCTGTTCTAGCTCCTGCACTTCTAAAACTGGAGATCATGTCTTGCCCAGCATGTTGGTTTTCTCAGACTCATCTGCTTTGCACCTTTGTAGCATAAGTGAAACACTCCGCAAAATACCCATCATGTTGTGTAATGTGGCCCAACTTATGGAAACAGAAAACATAGCACAAAGGAAAATGGCAGATGGGTATGCTTTGCATAAATGAATATTCATTTGTGCTTAAAATGGATTAAATACATTTTCTGTTATCACAGCTACCCTGGCTGCTGGAGTAATACAGGATATTGATTCTGTCTAGTTGGAATGACTTATCTGACTACTTTTTTGTATTATAAAGTGATCTCATCAGGTGTTAGGTGAAACCAAATGCTAGAGCCCATACCATGGTTAAGGGTCAGCATCAGCAAATGGAGAACTAGGGCAAGAGGCAGGCTGGGCATCCCTACAGAAACATGCAAGACCAGCACTTTCTGGGCAGCTTTCTGTGCCTGTGCCTCTGCCTCCTTCCCCTGATTTGGCACAGGGTGAATCTGCAATGTGGAGTTGCTGGTGGAAAAGGGCAGTGCTGTGACCCCTCATGACAGACCAGTGTGATATTAATAGCAGGAAAAGGGAGGTGGGGTCAAAGATGAGGAGGAAGAAATACAATCATCCTCTTCCGTACCAGTCTGTCTGGTCCCTTGCAATGGGTGTAAACTAACACACTGCTGTGAACCTGCCGTTAAATTGGCTGGGTTTGCCCTCTGTGCCTTCACAAGATATTGGGAAGTTGCTTATGCTGTTTCTGCCAGTGAGCTGATATATTTGTTCTGGTAAAAGCTTTTTTTAAAAAATTGTAATTAGAATACATAAAACACTGATACATGTTAATCCCAAAGGAATTAATTTAAAGACAATGCTATTGTGTTAGAGTCAAGTACTTTGATTGAACTGGTATACTCAGTTCTTCAAAGAGAGCCATTCTGAGTACGGCTTTGTTTGCAGGAAGGTTGGTGTTCTGCCATGGCCTTGGGTACAGGGAGGCTCAGTCACAAGCATAAAAAGATTTATCTGGTTCTATAATCCTTCTTCCTTGTTTAGCTGTTGAGGTCATTGCAGATGGATGACTGTGCTATGGCCCTCAACAGAAATAAATACTTCGGAGACAGGGTAACCAAAAATAGACAAAAGGTGAGACTAATAGAAAATATAAGTAATTATAGGGAATAACACATGATACAACTTTTTATCCAGGTTTAATTTCCCACCAACATTAATCAGCTATTTCTTTCGCTTTCTGCCATATCTATTTTTTGAAACTGGCAAAACTTTCAGAAGTAATTGAAATTAAGAAGTTTGGAAAGCTCGAAAACTGGAAAACAAGCTGCTTTTGACTTGCTTTCCTATGTCCACATGGCTGCCTAGAAAGCAGCAGCAGCTGGACAGACAGAAAGACAGTTTGTGAAATACAGAAACAAAGAAGTAAGACTTGCCTTTGGAGGAGTGGAAACAAGCTCCCTCCATGGACTTCAGAGCTGCAAACACCAAGCGTGTTTCTTTTTGATGTGATTAATGGCACATTCTTCCAATGTGCTCCATGAACTGGTCAAGAACTGGCAAGTGATAAAATGTTATTCGGTGGCTTATCAGAGGTGCTGCCAAAACATGTGACTGTTAATGCAAGGCAACCCTTGAGACAGATAAATAACTAAGTGGCTGTCCGTGCTGCTTGGGAAGGACTCGAGCATTTCTTCCTCATCAATTTTGACTTTTCAGAATAAGCTGTCAGTGTGGTCCTTGCTGAGGCCTCGCTTGAGCTACGATGGCAGCGCTCTGCAGGATGATCTCTGCCTCTTTCCAGATGCTTTATTAGAATTATCTGGGACAAGCAAACCGCCTGAGCACTGGCTGTCACTGCTACTGTCCTGCCGGCCTCACTAGATGCTGATCTGTACCATGGCAACAGTAATGTTGTCTCTATTGCTTTCAACCTTTTCATATTCTTGCTGTGCTTTCTTTTGATTTTCTGACACATGCTGTCAGTAATAATAAAGCTGTCAATGGTATCAACAACTGATCTTTTAATATGGGATCAAGAAGTCTGACAAGAGCAAAGGGGATGCCAGATTTCTAGTGGCAGGTTAATTTATTCAAAGTACTCTGAAAATTATTTCCATTCCTGTTATATGCAGATGATTCCCAGCAAGGCCAGTGCCTGCAAGATGGGATGCAGGCTGCAGAAGGATTCAGCGTGCAGGAATTCTGTTAAGTAAATGATTTAGCTACAAGCCAAGCTAATAGCTAAAAGCTGTTTGCTAAATATCCTGAGGCAGAGCCTGTAGGAATAAGTTGGAATTACTATTTATTTGAATAGGCTATGAATCAAATTTTGAATTCCCAATTCATATTCCTAGGTGGTCTCAGCAAATAGATAAGCTGTTTCAGAAGAGCCCGGCTCAGCGGCAGGCTTTCCTGGGAAGACTCATTTCCAGAGGATGCTGGGTGCCGCTTTGTGCTGAACCATACAACAATGCTTGTTTTAAGGAATATTTTTCAGATCTGCTACAAGCAGATCTGCTAGTAAGCAATCCTCAGGAAACAGTTCACTTTGCTTCAGTACATTAGAGTTGTAGCTGTAGTTTTTGTTGTAGGTTTTTTTTTTTTTTAAGTTATCAGCGATTTTAAGTCTATCTTTTGTGTTCAGCAAACATGTAACAGCACCTAGTTTACAGAGAGGAGAGTTCGTCACTCTCCGAAAGGGAGGCATCTTTAGATATCTCCAAAATAAGGTATTCAAATCCACTAGTCACTTAAAATATCTAGAAAAGCATGCTTATGAGATGCCACACAATTTGAAAACATTTTATGTATCACTTGAAGATTAACAGGGGATTTTTCCTGAGACTCGATTGCAATCATTAGAAAAATAGTTATCTGCAATTTGCGGAGGAAGACCTGAGTAGCCCTCACTGATATTTTAACATCCCTTTGACGAGTTTTCTTTGTCACCAAGGAGGGCAAACGCAGTGGACAGCAATGGTTTTCAACCGACGTGAAAGGCAAAACATAGATTACATTTTGAAATATAGTAAATTTTGTTTATTTCTGTAATTTTTTTTATAGCCAAGAGGGTACAAAAGATCAAGAATAATATGGAAAATGAAGCCATCCATAAGCAAATTAGATGAATTAAAAAAAAAAAGTTAGTGATCTTTATGCTTCAATGCATAGGCCAGTCGCAGGGCATAGGAAGACTGAGTATTTCATCATTCCGTTTCCTCTGAAGCATCAGGTAATTAGTTAAGTTGGACTGATTTGTTCCACTGTGTCAATCTCTATGTTCATGTGACAGATAAAGACTGTGCATAGCAAATCAAGCATTTAAAAACCAACTTGACAATTTAAATAAATTATTTTCACCTTTCAGTCTCTTCTACCCTCTTGTGACTCTCTGAATACCATCCTAAACAATGTCAAGCACTTCCCAGGATTTTCTCCATGACCTAGTCCTTCCAAGATATGTTTTGGTGTCTTGGCTAAGGTCGGCTGCAGGATGTGCCGTGTCTCAGGAGCATGGCTGGAGATCAGGCGCTGCGGCAGCAGTGGTGAATCTGGCTTCAGCTCTGCTCACCCTGACCTTTCTTTACGCTGTATCTTAACAAGGCAGAATGACTGCTTGTTTCTGATTCCTCGTAGTGCCTTTTGACATTCAGAGGACCGTAGGTAGGCTATGCAGCAGCAGAGCTCAGGCTGTGCTGTCTGACCCTGTACATTTCTCAGTACGCTTTTCCCATCTACGCACCGTCCTGTTACACATGTCCTAGCTCTTATCCTACCGAATCCCGGCTGACGTTATTTTGCATGCCTGCTGGCAGGGACATGGTTATTTTTGTTCCGTTTACAACAGCGAACAATTCTGCCTTTGACTACGTTGTTTTTTGAGGATATTCACAATTAATCTCTCTTTTCACTTTAGGTATTCCTTGGGCTGAAAGCTGAGTTAGCTCATTAGTACGAGGAGAAGATGCAGATCCATGCCCTTGTCTCCTCTTCTACCAGAGGAAATACTGCAGCTGATAATGCACCTTCTCCTGGAGGCCTGACATCACTTTACTTCTATGAGCATAATAGTTCAGTTTTAGAGGACCAGCATTCCTCCTGGTCTGATAAACCATTTATTTCATAAATCCTGTACCTTCTGACTGGTCACAACATGGTATTGCAGGCTGACAGCTTCTTCTCTGCACCCTTTCTGCTTCTGTTGTCAAAAACTCACCATGTGCAATCCACCGGACCACATCAATGCTTTTTCCACAAAAAAGAGAGTTACAGAGGAGTTAAAAAAATTCCAAAACCACCAAAAGCTCAGGTTTTTGAAGGTGATTTACAAACATATAATCAAAGTCTTCCTGAAAGCTCTATAAAGGTTTAGGACCTCTAAAGGTTAAGGACTTTGACATTTGACTGATACTTTTGAAAACTGTGTGCATCATGACTATAAGGGAACATGACCGGACAGGTCTTTTGCTATTAGCAATATTTTTTGCTTTGTGGTTAGCCATATTTTTGTTTTAAGAACTGATAGATGGCAGTACCTGAGGAAGAACAAGTCCTCTGAACAAATATGAAGATCACCGAAGTCCCATAGTCAAATAATCATGAAAGGCAATAATATTGGTCAGTTAAATAAGATGCTAGAGGGTTTTAATTGGTAGATATTGCAAACTTAACACCAGTACTGTGTTGTTCAAAGCACATATTAAAATCTACTAAATTCAGCAATAATTCCCAAGGCCATAATATGACAGACAGGAATTTATCAAGAAGTTGCGGTGACTGTTTGGGTTCTCCTGATGATATCCAGAGACTATGACAAGACAAGCCTTTCAGAAGAGATGGAGAGTAGCAGACAGAGGTGGGGCTTCTGGGAATTGGTATTTAATTTGTGTCTTCGAGATCAGACTTCCGTGCCATATATGAGCAAAGTCCTATTAAAAAAAAGTAATCTCTAATTACAGTAACTTATTAAACTTTAATGAAAAATTGTGCTTTATTTAACTGCTCCTATGAAGTTTATATTGCATTCATTCAAGGTCATTTTCCTATCGTATCCTTGGTCCGGGAAAAGATCTCTCCAAAATAGCAGGATAGTTAATCTGAAAGAGAAGTGATCAAAACATTCCTTTTAATTGCTTTAAATGGACATGAGAAAACAATGAAGTCTGTTCCTCCTCTTCCTTATTCTTTTAATCTGTCATTTTAAGGATTTTTGTACGCTGTTTTCCAGCTGATATGAGCATGCAAATCCAGTTCATAATTATATTAATTGCTGGCAATCATTATGAGGAGAATACACCTCTGTATTGCACACATACTGTTGGGTTCATCTCCGCTACCATCTAGCCATCTGAAAGGTATGATATGGTTTAAGCTAGTCATCAAGGCTTTCTCATTCCCTGTTCTGGAGAGAGGTGGGCACCTCCAAGGAGTGAATCATCCCATTGTAAGGCAGGTCTTTGATTTTACCTGGTCTCATTTTTTCTTTAGTTTTCCACAAGAGGTAATGGCACTTCAGCAGATGTGTCAGGTCAGTTGGGTCAGGAGGGCTCCTACTTCAAATTGCAGAAGGCTGCAGTAGGATCATGGACCCCAGTTTCCTGGAATCCTAAATCAGAGTCTGCCTTTGGAGCAAGATGGATAAACCGTTGGGAATGTAAAAAGATTTCTAGATGAAACTTGGATGGCTGGAACTGAAATCCAGCCATCTTTGGGGATGTTTTCATTTCAACAGACTGACAAAATCTGAAGAAAATTGTTCCACCAGGACTTTTTTAATGTATAGCTTTGAAGACATGAATGGATTGGAATTTGGGAGATTTGGATTCAGCTTCCAGCTTTGTGACTGTGAGACTGGACGAGTAACATCACCTCTGTGTTTTTTTGATCCTTCTGTTCTTTACCTGTGTTGTCTTCTCTTTGGTGACCTCCTCCACTGTGCTTGCATGTGGTACCATCACAGTAAAAACAGTAATAATATGCATTTATTAAGCCAGTCTGCTGCTACATTGTATCATTTGTTATGCAGGCTGATAAATACTTCTCCATTTCACATTTAATGAAGTTTTCATTTAAAATAAACTTCAGTGTAATTCAATACATTATTTCTTCATTAAAGAAAAGCTATGCTTTTTATCCTATCAGCATTAATGTCTGAATACTTACTCTAAACTTGCTTTTCCTACAGTAACGTGCATTTGCATGAGCAACTTTACAATACCTAGTAATCATTATACATCCTCTATAAATTGAAAATATAGCCAAACCCTAAAGCACAGTAGGTGCTGGTGAGATAAGTGGAACTGTATCTATCTATTAACAGCAGACAAAGAATTAAGCTGGTGGCCAGCTGGCTGGAAAGCAGCTTGGCAGAGAACCCGGCTGGACATGGATCTGAGCAACCTGCTATAGGTGACCCTGCTTTGAGCAGGGGCTTGGACTAGGTCATCTACAGACGTCCCTTCCAACCTCAGCTATTCTGTGATTATTAGGATCTCATCCATTATAAATACAGTAGAAAAATGGTATATAAGCATTATTATATGGTTATTATGTTCACCGCTGGATGTTTTACCTAAACCTAGGTGTAAGAATCCTAAAGTATCTGCCCACTGTGGTTTTAGTTCACTAACAGCCATAACAGAATACTTTTCAGAATAAGTTTTTATTTGGAGGTTTTTCTCCAGGCTAAGGCTCAATAACAACCTAAAATGGACAGGCAGAAGAAATGAAGCCTAATTATTTATTTGTAGTTAATATTGTCTGCTCCCATTAAGCCTGCAAAGCAAATAAAAGCCCAATTAGAGATGGAGTTGCCCTACTAGAGGAGAAGCCATTGAACATAACCTCTAACTGTAAGAACTGATGCCAGTGTTAGCACAGTGCCTTGGAGATAAAAATTATTATGAATTCTTTTTCTTGTATTTCTCTTGCCTTCTACATGATTACTTCACTAAAATAGGCTAATTCTGTCTTCTCACATGTGGGTCTCACTGCTTTCTCCCACTACTTCACACTGGAATAATTCCACTGCTAATATGGATTCACTCTTACTTTGCGCTACATATACAAAAGGAAAGATAGGCCCCCTTTCTGAACATCAAGCAATATTCATGAAAATGTTATTCCCTTCAGCTTTAAGAGAGATTTAATTTCTCTTCAGGAGTCAAAACCCCATGCTTTGTTCCATACGTGCAACTCTCACTGCGGTGACGGGCGCTTTCAGTCACATAAAATTTAGCCCAAGGTGTATTCTGCCACCAGGAGATGACGTGTCTTTTCATTTTCACAGTAACATGCAGCCTGTTGCAAGATGAAATACTTCGGAGAGTTTTTTGAATGAAGCAAGGGTTTATTTTGAATTCTATTCAGTACTGGACTTATGCATTTCTTATATCCCATTTACGCTCTCAAATAAACTTAAAGAATGAGTAGGTTTTGCGTAGCTTTGGGCACAAGGGTAAATTTCATGCAGTCTGACTGTCCTCCAACTCAGCTTTGTCCCTGGGTCATTCCTGTGCACAAGCAGAAGTGATTTCTCTTCATGTCTTTATGAGAATCCTCCCTGTTAATATCATTACCTGCCTCATAGGTGAGGATGTGCCCTTTTGACACTGACTTTGTTCACACCCCTTTAATCCTCTATTTGTGTGAAAATGCATGTATATATCTGCATATATATAACTTATAAATATAATTATACTTGCAAGACAGACCCACAGTTCTGTTGCAAAGTAAAGGAAGGTAAAACTAATATTGCTAGTAATTTCTGTGGTCTGATGCAGCTCATTTCTCTGTGAAAGTGTCTTTCTGCCCTCTGGGAGAGCCCTGTGGACAGCAGGGACTCCATGCAGGTGCATGAAGCTGTCTGATGTGTCCGCACTTTTGCTTGCTGAAACTAATGGCAATGCAGCAAACCTGGCGATCAGGATAGATAGACTATCAGTTGCTTAATCTTGCCTCCTCTTGCCTGAAGGCAGAACCAAAATTCATTTCGATATGAATGATTTTTCCCTTATCTCTGTGTTTCTGCCTGTGGACCCACATAGACTGTTTGGGTTTACCCAGGCAAACGCTCTGACATCAACAATATATAAATTAAAGTCAGAAGGGGCCATCCTCTAGTCTGACCTTTTCATACCACAAGTCATAGGATTTTGCTGACTTCATCTATGTCTGATCCAGAGCACCATTTTTGGAAAGCTATCAATCCCAATTTTCAAATGTAACTGTGTAACTGTTCAAATAAAACTCCACTGTAACCCCAGGGAGCCATTCCTATGGGTAATTGCTCGTGCATTTGACTTCAACTTCCACCTAGTGGTTCCTCATTACGTGTGTTTTTTCAGCATAATGAAAAAAGTAGAAGGAACTGTTAAAGAACCCCATTATGACATTTCTGGAGGTATTAAAAATGATGATCAAATCTATCTAAAATGTCCTTCTTGGTAAATTGAGAGATTATGCTTTTATCAGTTTGGCAGCTTTTAGTCCTCATAATACATGCCATGTTGATATTGTGTGGTTATGTTTTGTTTAAAATGTCATGCAGTCTTAAGTCAGCTTGCTTACATAAGACTGCAGTTATTATATCAACACTAGTCTTTTTATCATCCAAACATATACACCCATGAAAAAATGTCATTCAGCTGTTTCACCAAATCTGTTTTCTATAAATCCACATTGATATTCAAAGATTGCATTAACTTCTGTCTTTCTATATTAACTGAGTATATGTCATGGGCATTCTTATTTTTCTGGGGATCAGTGTCAAGCTAACAAGCTTGTAAGTGCACAGGTCATACTAGCACAACACTATTTCTCTGAATGTCAAGACCTTTTAAAAGACCCTGGACCTTTTAATGTCCACATTTCTTAAGGACTGAATCAAAAACCTCAACGTGAATGATCCAGAAAACTCCTGGGCTGGCTCTTTCAAACTCTTATGTGCAATTTAGGCAAATATGCTTAAATAAGTGCTTAACTTTAATAACTGCTGATTGACATTGGCACTTGTTCCTCTTGAAATAAAAGCATTTTGTCATCATTTGATATCACTGTGGGTTTTTTTTCCCAGTGAAGAATGGAAACATTTATTGAACACTTTTGCCTACTTTTTGTAATTGCCCAAGACTAACATTTATATATGGTACAAGAATTTAATTCTTTTTAAAGTTTGTGTTATACCTGAGATACTTAAAACCCAGCATATTATTCATAAGCTCACATAATTGTCTTTGTGGCTTTGCTTTTGTGGTGGGTTGACCATGGCTGGATAACAGGTAGCCACCAAAGCCACCCTATCAATCCTCCTCCTCAGCTGCACAGGAGAGAGAAAATACAATGAAAGGCTTGTGGGTTGAGATAGGGACAGGGAGAGATCACTCACCCATTACCGTCATGGGCAAAACAGAGTCAACTTGGGAAAAAAATTGATTTAATTTATTAGCAATCAAATCAGAGTAGGATAATGAGAAATAAAAACTAAATCTTAAAACACCTTCCCCCCACCCCTCCCTTCTTCCCGGGCTTAACTTCACTCCTGATTTTCTCTACCTCCTCCCCCCGAGCAGCGCAGGGGGATGGGGAATGGGGGTTGCGGTCAGTTCATCACACGTTGTCTCTGCCGCTCCTTCCTCCTCAGGGGGACGACTCCTCACACTCCTCCCCTGCTCCAGCATGGGGTCCCTCCCACGGGAGACAGTCCTCCACAAACTTCTCCAATGTGAGTCTTTCCCACGGGCTGCAGTTCTTCACGAACTGCTCCAGCGTGGGTCCCTTCCACGGGGTGCAGTCCTTCAGGAACAGACTGCTCCAGCGTGGGTCCCCCATGGGGTCACAGGTCCTGCCAGCAAACCTGCTCCAGCGTGAGCTTCTCTCTCCATGGGTCCACAGGTCCTGCCAGGAGCCTGTTCCGGTGCGGGCTTCCCATGGGGTCACAGCATCCTTCGGGCTCATCCACCTGCTCTGGCGTGGGGTCCTCCACAGGCTGCAGGTGGATATCTGCTCCACCGTTAACGTCCATGGGCTGCAGGGGGACAGCCTGCCTCACCATGGTCTTCACCAGGGGCTGCAGGGGAATGAATCTCTGCTCCGGCGCCTGGAGCATCTCCTCTCCCTCCTTCTTCACTGACCTTGGTGTCTGCAAGGCTTTTTCTCTCACATATTCTCACTCCTCTCTCCAGCTGCAATTGTGCAGTTTTTTTCCCCCCTTCTTAAATATGTTATCCCAGAGGTGCTACCACCGTTGCTGATGGGCTCAGCCTTGGCCAGTGGCGGGTCCGCCTTGGAGCCCGTTGGCATTGGCTCTGTCAGACATAGGGGAGGCTTCTAGCAGCTTCTAGCAAAAGCCACCCCTGTAGTCCCCCCACTGTTTGCCATGCAAACCCAATACAGCTTTCTTTTTTAATTTTCTTAAATTTCTGTTTTTTTAATATGTTGTTATTATTTAAAAACATATAATGTTATTTGCATTGCTACCATTATCCCTGCTTTACTTTCTCTTTAAGCCAGGCTGATTTGCTAATCAGGCAAGCCTTATTTTTCATTAGGGCATTCATATCTTTCTACTTAAATTCATTCTCATAACCAATTTAGTGTATAACAATCTTTGTGAAACCAGCCCTTTCAAGCTGCCAAGTTTAGTGGTCAAGACATTTGCTATAAGAACTGTAATCAATGCACAAGCACCTTTTCTGGAGCAGCCACTCCAATTGGAGCAACCTTTTCTATAATCAGCTTTATTTTCTGTGTCAAGATGAAGCCTAATATAGATTTTTTTTCCCACATTTTCCATGAGTTAGGAAAGTGAGATAGATACATATTTTTAGACATCTTAGGCATCACTTAGTACTGGCAGCATAAAAAATTGAGTGCATGTCACTCAAATCAAAGGGACTATCAGAACACTTTTATTCCCACTGTATGAATTATAATATTTTTTTAAGGAGCTGCTATGTAGCAGATATCAGCTATTGTCCACTTATATATGCTTTATATAGTAGAATATGAATTTCTCATTGCAAAGTATTTGCTTCTGCGCCATCACAGCTACAAGAATAGGTAGTGCCATTTTTTGACGCAAAGGGTATAATTTATGTGGCCAAAAATAATATTGACCTGGTAGATGTTTGCATCTGCTCTAGTTATTGTCATTTTGCCTCCTTTGTAGCTAGCAAACAGGCACATTCAGGCCACACCCTTTCATCCTAAATCTGAAGTGGGCGAGGGGTATTATGCCTTAAAAGCAGCTGTGTCTCTGCCCTAGGTCACTGAAAGAGCTGAATTCAGCAGAGAGGAATTTCACCTAGTGCATCATGCCCTGTTTGAAGAGCTCAGTCCATCCCACCAAATATGGCAGGTTTTTGTTTATAATGCAGGTGCCTACCATGGAAATTACACTGGTATAATTGAGCCATACCAGGAGGGATTTTTGCTGCTTTAACTTTACCAAGATAGCTGAAGCACTAATTTCTGCTCACGCACTGAAGATTCAGCAAGTTATACTGTGGCACATGATCTGGCTTCTCCCAACACTGTAACTACCTACATCAGCATGGTCTGGTCTTTACAGGAGTTTTAGTTACTAAACTGGACTTGTTCTCACCAACAAGGAGGGGCTGGTGGGGAATGTGAAGCTCAAGGGCAGCCTGGGCTGCAGTGACCACGAAATGGTGGAGTTCAAGATGCTGAGGGCACCGAGGAGGGCGCAGAGCAAGCTCACTACCCTGGACTTCAGGAGAGCAGACTTTGGCCTCTTCAGGGATCTGCATGGTAGAGTGACAGGGGACAAAGCCCTGGAGGGAAGAGGGGCCCAAGAAAGCTGGGTAATATTCAAGGATCACCTCCTCCAAGCTCAGGAGCCATGCATCCCAACAAAGAGGAAGTCAGGCAAAAACGCCAGGAGGCCTGCATGGCTGAACAAGGAGCTCCTGGACAAACTCAAACACAGAAAGGAAGCCTACAGAGGGTGGAAGCAAGGACAGGTAGCCTGGGAGGAATACAGAGAAATTGTCCGAGCAGCCAGGGATCAGGTTAGGAAAGCTAAAGCCCTGATAGAATTAAATCTGGCCGGGGACATCAAGGGCAACAAGAAAAGATTCTGTAGGTATGTCGGGGATAAAAGGAAGATGAGGGAAAATGCAGGCCCTCTCCGGAATGAAATGGGAGACCTGGTTACCCGGGATATGGAGAAGGCGGAGGTACTCAATGACTTTTTTGCCTCGGTCTTCACTGGCAAGTGCTCGAGCCTCACTGCCCAAGCCGCAGAAGGCAAAGGCGGGGACTGGGAGAATGAAGAGCCGCCCACTGTGGGAGAACATCAGGTTTGAGACCATCTAAGGCACCTGAAGGTGCACAAGTCCATGGGACCCGATGAGATCCATCCGCGGGTCCTGAAGGAACTGGCGGATGAAGTTGCTAAGCCACTATCCATCGTATCTGAGAAGTCGTGGCAGTCCGGTGAAGTTCCCACTGCCTGGAAAAGGGGAAATATAACCCCCATTTTTAAAAAGGGGAAAAAAGGAAGACCCGGGAAACTACAGGCCAGTCAGTCTCACCTCTGTGCCTGGGAAGATCATGGAACAGATCCTCCTGGAAGCTATGCTAAGGCACATGGAGGACAGGGAGGTGATTCGAGACAGCCAGCATGGCTTCACCAAGGGCAAGTCCTGCCTGACCAACCTAGTGGCCTTCTGTGGTGGAGTGACTACATCAGTGGACACGGGAAGGGCTACAGATGTCATCTATCTGGACGTCTGTAAGGCCTTTGACATGGTTCCCCCCAACATCCTTCTCTCTAATCTGGAGAGGTATGGATTTGATGGGTGGACTGTCCGGTGGGTGAGAAATTGGTTAGATGGTCGCATCCAGAGGGTAGTGGTCAACGGCTCCATGTCCAGATGGAGACTGGTGACGAGTGGCATCCTGCAGGGGTCCGTATTGGGACCGGTACTGTTTAATATCTTCATCAATGACATAGACAGTGGGATCGAGTGCACCCTCAGCAAGTTTGCAGATGACACCAAGCTGAGTGGTGAGGTTGACACGCCAGAGGGACGTGATGCCATCCAGAGGGACCTGGGCAAGCTGGAGAAGTGGGCCCGTGTGAACCTCATGAGGTTTAACAAGGCCAAGTGCAAGGTCCTGCACTTAGTCTGGTCGGGGCAACCCCTGGTATCAATACAGGCTGGGGGATGAAGGGATTGAGAGCAGCCCTGCTGAGAAGGACTTGGGGGTACTGGTGGATGAAAAGCTGCACATGAGCCAGCAATGTGCGCTCGCAGCCCAGAAGGCCAGTCGTATCCTGGGCTGCATCAAAAGAAGCGTGGCCAGCAGGTCGAGGGAGGTGATTCTGCCCCTCTCCTCTGCTCTGGTGAGACCCCACCTGGAGTACTGTGTCCAGCTCTGGAGCCCTCAGCATAAGAAAGACACGGACCTGTTGGAGCGGGTCCAGAAGAGGGTCACAAAAATGATCAGGGGGATGGAAGACCTCTGCTATGAAGAAAGGCTGAGAGAGTTGGGGTTGTTCAGCCTAGAGAAGAGAAGGCTTCGGGGAGACCTTCTTGCAGCCTCTCAGTACTTAAAGGGGGCTTATCAAAAAGGTGGTGGCAAACTTTTTGGCAGGGCCTGTTGTGACAGGACAAGGGGGAATGGCTTTAAACTACAGGGGGGTAGATTTAGACTAGATATAAGGAAGAAATTTTTTACACTGAGGGTGGTGAAACACTGGCACAGGTTGCCCAGAGAGGTGGTGATGCCCCATCCCTGGAAACGTTCAAGGTCAGGTTGGACGGGGCTCTGAGCAACCTGCTCTGGTTGAAGATGTCCCTGCCCATGGCAGGGGGGTTGGACTAGGTGACCTTTGAAGGTCCCTTCCAACCCAACCTATTCTTTGATTCTTTGATTCTAAAGTTTTAGGTTATGTCTTCACTGTTAAATAAGATGAGCTTTTGCTGTAGAAGATGTTAATGAACAAGGACAGTCTACCATCATACAGGTGAATCCTCAGCCGCTACCCTTCTTTCTGGGAAAAGGACTGTTTTTAAGTAGAATTAATTAACTAACTCTATCTGAAATTTCTGTGAAGAGAAGTCAGTTAGGAGTTTTTATTGGCTAATCAGGTTGAGACAGAGAGTTAGCCTCTTCTAATTATCTTCCATGGTAAAGATAATTGTTTCATTAGAAGAGGGTCCCTGTGGGCAGCTGGTTTGCAGAGCAGAGGGCTGGGTGGGATGTGTCTGCTTTCTCCGCTAGAAAAAGTGACAAGGAGATGTCACTGCTATCAGGAAAAACAATGCTGTGGATATAAGGTGTCAGTAATCTGTATTACTGATACAGAATCCTTTCAGATTAACAGATAGGAGATCACTCATTTCCATGGGCTTTATAGTCAACAGTTGATGACCATTGTAGGGTTTGAAAGGCCCCCAAAATCTGTATCTTGACTTCCTATTATTAAGAAGTTTTGAGTGAGTTTCTCTTCTCTGTTTCTGAGTAAGTCTACTAAATCTACCCAGAAACACACAGTACGTTTTACACAATGGTCCATTTGGTGTGGTTAAAAATTGTGCTTGTTTTCATACCCATTACTTTCCTTCTGCTGAATTGGCTATCCAAAGGTACAAGGCTGTGATTTTACTTCCTGAGTCTTTCCTTTGCTCAGAGGGCTTTTTCTTTTCTTAATCCTTTTGTGTGTGGTGCATTTCAATGCATTGCGTGGTTATCTGTGGTGTTCATGCTTCAAAGCACACAAGTCTGGTGAAAAAGCCCTACTGTTAATTATTAAAAACAAAGTTATGTTTAGTCTTAATATTTCAGCTTCCCATATTGGCTGTTACCAGACAATAAAATCCTTCTTGTTCCTTTCACCTACTCTGACAAAACGGGCTTTCGTGTAACACCCAGAGTGGTAAATGGGTTAGACTTGCCTTCCAAAATCCAGCCCTGTAGGTGGATTCTTTCTAAAGACTTTGATCTTTGTGGAGCAGCGCTATGAGATGGTACAGTCTGTTCCTTACATATTATTTGAGATAATAAATAATTCAAGGAGAGCTCAGGGCCTACAGCTATACCAACTTTCCGTATACCATTGAAATCAGCGGGGCTGCTGACTGGAGGAAAGTTTGCTTCCTTTGGCAGGACATGGTGGCTTTGAATTGATGAAAGGTTGCCTCCTCCGGACTAAATTTCCCCGTATCCCTTGCCATGCTCCTAGTCTCCATTTCTAGCTGGCTTCTCCTGATCTGTATCCTTGTACTATGTTCCTCATGCCCTGTGCTGTAATTGCTGCCTTCTCTCCATCTTCTTCTTGCCCTATAATTTGAATTTTCCTGCCAGAGCCCTTGCTGCAATGGTCAGTCAGATACCTGCCTCTCTTTGCCTTGTGCAAGGAGCCTGACCCATAATGGAGCTGAGAGCGCCACGTTGTGTGACTGTGATGCAGAGATAGGGTCGAGGGGGGACAAGAAGGGACTGAAGCAAATGACACATCTAAGCTGTGAGCATGTAACTTATAAAATTGGACCCAGCAGGTAAATGTTGCACTCAGCAGCTGTGTATGCCCTGAAGAAAAGAGTGACACTATGCAGTGCAGGAAGAGCCAGAGGGCAAAGCCTTCGTCTCTCTGCTTGCTTGTATCTACTAAGTAGTACTGGTGGGGAATGACAGAGCTTGATGTACAGAAATTAGTAATTGGGGTGTTCCTGAGAACAGACTTACGTGGCCGATCCAGACATTTTGTTGAGAAAAAAAAGTTATTTTTTACCTGTTTTCGTGGTCAGTTTGGCAGCAACTGCTAGTATTGTCTCAAGAAACCCGTGAAGATTGAATCACAAATTTGCTGTGGATGAGTAATAACTTACTAATATCTAGTTCTCATACGATTTTGTTTCTTCTTAGGTTGAAAGTGCTTTACAGAAATGGTCACTTAAACCCATTTACAGAGAAGAGGTCCAAGACACAGAGGAGTGAAATGACTTTTATTGAGCCCCCCCAAGCTGTCCCAGAGGAAACCCACTTCTCCAGGCTCTCAGCCCAGCCTCCTCCTCGCATCGCTCTCCCTTGCAGCCCATCTTTATTTATCTGGCAATCTTAGCAGACCTTTTTATATTTTCTTGTATATTACCATAAATACTGGGCTTTTTCTGTTTTCTGTGCTGCTTTGGAGTCCAACTAAAACAGAGTTGAAAGTGGCTTCTCGTGGCTTTCTAGATGGTTGTCATCACCTCCCTGCCTTCCCAAACAGGGAACTGAAGGAAATGGCTTTAGATGTCCTATTCTTAGCAGCTATTGAAAAATGTCAGGAATGCCACTGAGCTGTCTATGATAACAGGCTTCTTACACCAGCCCACACACGGAGAAATTTTCAGTACTGTGATTTCTGTAAGAGTATAACTGTTTAAGCAGATATCTTGGCTGATATGAAACTAACCTGGCCTGTGCAAAATGACATTTAACAAAGGCAATAGCTGCAGCTATAAGTGTGGTAATACTGCAGCTGAAAGCTTTCATTTTCCCAGAATTAAGGCTGATGCAGCTGGACAGATAAATTAATCTTTCCTCACATAAACAAGGAACCTATTCTTAATGCAGGTGTATTTGTATTTTACCAGTACTTGGATTTAAAAAATTTGACAGTATTTCATAAAAATAACATTAAAGCTCATGCCATTGCCACCGACATAGGCAAAGCATAGTAAGAAAAGCAATTATTTACTTCCTTAATGAATTCACTTTTGGGATAGAGCTCTCCTGTTGTAACTAGTGCATCACAGTTTAAGATAGGAAGTGAAAATAAGGAGATTGTAGGTATATGTAAGGAGGATCTGAGCTAGATAATTACACTGATTTGAGCTTGAAATCAGCCAAACATTGCCTTGCCTTCTTTGCTATGCTATGCTATGCTGTGCTGTGCTGTGCTGTGCTGTGCTAATTTCTCAACAGCACAGCACCTTCTAGGAGTGAATTCTTTGACGTGACTAATATGTAATATGCTTTTTCTGTTCCTTTCAGTTGAAGAAAATTTTCCAGGTGGTGGTTGAATTTTGAATGTCTAAAGAAGATACGTCAATATGCATGGGTGTGGCTCTTTTTGGAAGAGACAGGGTCAAAGAAATGTGCTCTGCTCTGGGAGTAGCAGGCAGAGAGGCTGGGGACTGTCTTTAGTTTCAATGCAAGTGCACCTCAACGTTTAGTGCTGCCTCCTGAGGAAGTTTGGGTTTTTTTTTCCCCTGTACAGAGAAGTTTTTGTTCTTACCTCAGTAAGTTTTATTGTGCTGCAGATATGAAGTGTCAGCCGGAGACGTCATCTAGAAGTAGGTGCAGGCTGCAGTGTGCCTTAGAGACCTGCCTGGGATCTTGATTTCAGATTTATTACTCAGGGGAAGCCTAAGAGAGGCAGTGTGGGAGAGTGAGGGTAGTTTGATTTGTTTCTTAGAGCTAGTGTGGCTGAGGATATCTCAGATGTGAAGATCGTGTGCTAACTGGAATCTTCCAAGTCCTGAGTGAGTCACATCCAATGTATTGTTTATTTAACACACTTCATTAACAATATTGCTAATATTGTTACTATTAAATCGCAGTCCAACAAGGAGGTAACAAAGCTGTGGAAGCCAATGGCCAGACCATAGCTTGCAGGGAATGGAATCTTCTAACCAACCACAGAAAATTAAGTGATCTGGGGCCTCTGACGCCTTCTTGTTTTCAGGAAGTCAAGTTTTCATTTCTTGCAACACAATATGATCATATTGCATTTCTGGAAAACTGAGAGTGGAATATATTTTAACTTTAGCAAGGAATTTGCTATTGATATCACATGGTTTTCACCATAGAAACTGGAAAAACATGAACTGGATGGAACAAAAAAAAGAACAATCATCCTTATATTTCATCATGAAATTACTTTATGTGTATCAAGTAACTTTGCTACTTGGGTGGAGGTAAACAATTGCTTAAAAGAAGTGTTAGTAGAAACCACATATCCAGAACAGCAGCCATGCCATTCTTCTTGGTACAAGTGCTACATTTGCAGTGTATGGTAGGACTGGAGAATTTGGCACAGACTTTGTGTATCTGGAAGAGCATATGTGGAAACACACTGCAGAGAGCAAAGTGTCAAGCAGCACACTTCAGCTCACTTTAAAGTCTTCGCATTTCCAATTACTGCAGTGAGTTCAAACTGCAGAGCTGAAAATACTGCTCATGCAGTGCTCAGAATCGTTTCCTCTGAAAGATGAAAGGCAACGTTCAGGTTTGGGAAATATCTTGAATTAGCTTAAGTAGTTTTGAAAGCTGAAATTATGAAACTCCAAAAGGCTCTGCAGCAGTTAGATCAAATTCAGTCTTCTTGATAAAACTCAGCATGTAATTTTCACTGAGAGGGACAGATAGTAGAAACGGAAATGTTTTGCTATGATGAATCAATCTATCAGATTGTCTTCTTGTCTGTAGCAGAGTTTTCTGAGTGCTTTTGTCCAACCGTATATTCAGTGCTTCAAGAGAAAGATCTTCCATAAGTTTCTCTGACATGCTATTCCAGTGTAATGAGCTTTCCAATTAGTTAATACTTGTTAATATTCAGGCTCCATTTTTCTTTCCAAATCCATATGGTGATAATCCTAGCTTTATGACCTACAGCCCAAACTTACTGAGAACTTGAGGACTATTAGTAGAGCTGGTCAAAATGCAGAATTCCCGTCCGTGGGGCTTTTTCTCACTGTGGTATTTGTCTTTGTTCTGAGCTTGGAACTGCAGAAATTCTGAACATACCTTATTATATGTAACATAAAATAAAATATTAAATTCATTTTATATTGGTTTGAAACATCTTATTTTTTGTCTGTAAATCACATGGTTTCCCCTTCATGTTTTAATGAAACAGTGCCGTGCTCTGAATGAGAAAAAAGGATAAGCACTGCTTAATATCAAGAGGTGCAACTGTTTTCAGTGTTGATGTCTTGGAGCATTTTCCTCTGTATTGAAGACATTTGATGCTAGCACAGGATATGGTGCTAAATGAATGAGATTTCATGAACAAATTTGGTTTCTTCAAAACATTTTTTTTCTGGGAGAAGCCTGTCCTGCAAGGTTTTGACCAGAACTTGTCACAACCAGAATTAGGATTCAGATCTCTTCACTAAGCAAAGCAAATTTAACCTGGCAGGCCAGAGAAACATTATCCAGGTTTCTTCACCAGAAACTGCAAATTTGAAGACATTTCAGAAGCACTGTTTTTGCACATATTTTTCTATCTGTAGGTAATCATAGCAGAAAATTGAAGCTAGCTCTGATTCTTCTCTGACTTACACTGCTGCTAATCAGTAATAGCATCACTGAAATCAATGCAGTTATAAACAGAAGTGATTGGTGAAGTGAGGTCTGGGTCCTTAAAGCCAGAAGCTAAGTTAACTTACAAGGGTGCAATAATATCTTGAGCAATGAATTAGCAAAGAAAGTAGACCACGGCTTGGGGTGACGAAGGACACACAGGTCTGATATCTACCTCTATGAAAGGCTGCTGGGGATGACAGAAGTGTAAGAGTCAATTTCAGCTGAAATGAATATTCTGTTACATTGAATTTCTATAATTTATATACTCTAGAGTGTATATATAAATATATAATCTCTTCTTCTCAGATGTCTTCTGTGATGTTGAAAGCACATAGTTCACCCCTTTTTACTAAATTCCAGTAGGTTAAACAATCTGTTAACATTGTCTCTAGAGTGTCTGATTACAATAAAAACCTGTTTGGTCCAGATGGGTGACCAAAGGGAGAATCATTTCCAGTTCACCAGCTAACGTAATAGTATTTTAAAATCCATGATGAAATATGGGATAGGCAAAATGAATACCACCTCTCTCACATCTTTGCTTTCTGCTGTCTGAGAGATACCCACTGACGATCAGTGTAGCAGCTCAGGAGCTGTATAATCTGTCTGAAGTGAGAGAAGCAGCATCAGCATTCAAGTACTGATAAATGATCTTTAAAGATTTTAAAAATCACAGGGAAAATTATCAGTATCTGGAGACTTCCTTGCTGGCCTAACAATACTTCTGTAGTTACATTCGTATTGAAGGGAGAATGGAATATTCACAGTCATCCCTGTGAGAAGAGAACCAGATCTGCCTCCCACTGCATTCAGTGACATTTTTGCCACGGATGGCAGCAAGACCAGGATTGACACCCATAGTCATTTGTATGCAAAACATCTACCTGTGAGGCCAGATTGATGTATTGTGTAATAAATTCCCTAAGTCCCCTTTTAATTAACGAGGAGTCCAACATTCATATGGAGATAGTTGTGTGTAACACATTATTTGTATTCCATCAAATTAGACTGAGCCATTTTCATCTGAGAACAGGTTCCAAACATCTGCTTCTAGAAAGCATTATTATTGCTTGTTTGTACAGGACTAACCATGTGCCAGCTGCTTTACCGGCAGATAGGAGCCAGGTCTTGTCTCCAAAAAGTTTGCAAACTAAATAGCCTGCTTGAGGACTAAGGGGGATTAAGGTGAATGAAAGACAGCAGTGCCGTTGAGATGAAGAGTTTCCCTCGATCCCATCAGATCTCTGATTTTTGCAGTGATAGTAAAAGTCGTCATTCATTGAATATATACTGCCCCTACACAGGGTGAAGAATGCCAGGAGTATCCTCATCCGAATTTAGCCTCTTAAAGGAGAATCTAAGCACGTTTGGTCTCCTCCAATCACTGGAGAGAGACAGGCACTTCCAGGGGATGATTCATCCTATCCTGAAATAGGAGAAGAAGGATAAGTTCAGGCTCCTTCTGTAGTCAGTCTGGTGCTCTGTCTCCAATAGCATAGCAGGATCCTAATGGGCAGCTTGGACTAGAGGCCTAACGTTCATATGGCTGAAGTTGGAGGAAAAGAGTCCTACCCTGAAACCTCACCCTGCGAGGACGTCCTCTTGCTCAGTCCGGTCCCTGCTGTGTGTGCTTGAAACGATTCTGCTACTCCAAATCAGAGGCTGGAAGAGGTCCCACTGGGGATGACTGGCGGATCCCATGTCCTAGCACACAACACTTGTACTGCTGAGACTCTGTTCACTGGCTCCACGCATGCTTCACATGGTGCTGACATGCTCAGCCCGGCAGGAGAGGGAGGTCCTGGAGAGGGGTTTGATTTGCATCGTGCTTCCAGCAGTATGGATCTCTGGAGCCTCCTATGTCTCTGTGGGCAGCTGCCTCTGACACATCTAGTGTGTGAGCTTCTCCTCAAACATGAACATGTAGTGGAAGTGTGCCTCTGGCACCCATTGGCACCTGCGTGGAGGAAGCACAGCTCTTGCTTCACCGCAACATATGGCAGAAAATATCATGCAGCAAGAACATTAGAATAAACGCATCAGGGACAAAACAGATACGAAAGAAACATGTGGGAGTACAGCCATACTCTAGTGTGAAAGACGATTTTGGATGTAACACAGAACAGGCACCCAAACCAAAACCATATGGGATGCATAGCCTGAGAACGCAGGTAGCCACCCCTGCAGGAGCTGAGCCTGGAGAAGGCTCTCACTGGAGCTGGGTTGACCTTATTGTTGTGTTGTGAACAGGCAATGCAATGTATGGCCTATCCATTTAGACTCAGGAGCTGATGGTGTGCGCTTTTGTCAAGTTGGTAGATGACAACAATTTGGGGGACCTGTTGATTCGCTGGTAGGGGAAGGGGTGTAATTCAGAGGGACCTAGTCAGGCTTGAGGAATGGGCTGACAGAAACTTCATGAAATTCAGCAAGAACTAGTGCCAAGTCCTGCCCCATGGATGGAAGAGCCCTGCGCAGCAACAGAGGCTGAGACTGACTGCCTGGGGAGCAGCTCTGTGGGAAAGGCCCTGAGGGTCCCGCTGGGCAATGAGAGGGACATGGGCCAACAGTGAGTCCTGGCAGGAATGATGGCCAATGGCAGCCTGGGCTGTATGAACAAGGGCAGAGTCAGAGGTCAAGGGGAATCGTTATCCCCCTCCACTCAGTACTGATTAGACCACATCTGCGCACCCAATACAGGACAGACACCAAAAAACCAGATGGAGTTCAGGGAAGGACCCTGAGATGGTGGGGCTGGACCACTGGCCCTGTGAAGAGAGGGTGGGGGAGCTGGGCTTGTTCAGTCTGGAGCAGAGATGGCTTGGGAGGGATGGACCTTACAGAAGTCCCCAGGGCCCATGGGGAGATCATCGAGGAGATGGCGCAGGGTGGAAGGATGTGAGACAACAGGCATAAGTTGAAAGACGAAGTGCTCAGCCAGTGTCCTGGTTTTGGCTGCGATAGAGTTAATTTTCTTCCTAGTAGCTGGTACAGTGCTGTGTTTTGGATTTAGTATGAGAATAAAGTTGATAACACACCGATGTTTTAGTTGTTGCTAAGTAGCGCTTACACTAGGCAAGGACTTTTCAGCTTCTCATGCCCTACCAGCAAGAAGCTGGGAGAGGGCACAGCCAGGACAGTTCACCCAAACTGGCCAAAGAGGTATTCCATACCATATGACGTCAAGCTCAGTATATAAACTGGGGGGAGTTAGCTAGGGGGGATGACTGCTGCTCGGGAACTGGCTGGGCATTGGTTGGCAGGTGGTGAGCAATTGCATTGTGCATCACTTATTTTGTATACTCTTTTATTATTATTATTATTTTCCCTCCCTTGTCTGTCTTATTAAACTGTCTTTATCTCAACCCATGAATTTTACTTTTTTTTTTTTTTCCCCCTCCATAATTGTCTCCCCCATCCCACTGGGATGCGGGGAGTGAGTGAACGGCTGTGTGGTGTTTAACTGCCTGCTGGGTTAAACCACAACAGCCTGGAACAATTTTTCCCCATGAGGACAGTCAGTCAGAGGCACAAGTTGCCTGGAGAGGCTCTCCAGTCTCTGTCCTTGAACGATTTGAAGACCCAACTGGATGAAGCCCTGAGCAACCCGGTCTGACCTCAGAGCCGACCTGCTATGAGCAGGGGTTTGGACCAGAGGACTCCTGAGGTCCCTCCCAACCTGAATTATCCTTTGACCCTGTGATCATACCCTGTCAGACTCACTGGCTTTGAGTGACTGCTGAACACAGAGCCATGGTCTGCCCCCATGAGGCACCAGCACACTGCATGCAGGCTGCCCAGGATGGACGTGTGTGTCTGACTGAGACTCGGGAGGTTTGTGTGGGGCATCAGGGGACTGACGTCCATGTGCACTGCAGGTATCTTCCTGTAAAGGACATGTTCCCGACTCGAAGGTGACTTTGGTTGGTCCAATTAAATGGTTGAATATTTGAAGCAAAACTGAGTAAGACCAAACACCATTAGGGGAAGTCTTTGTTCTGCTGACACATGGAGAGAAGAGCATTCCTTGAGTTCATCTCAAACTTTAGATAAGTGACTAAGGCCACTCTCTTCAGTAAGGATAATCATGTGTTTGAGGTATTGTATGAACTTAAGCATTTTGCTGTTTGTTGCCTGAAGTCCTGGTGCTTTTATAGCCATGCCAGCTTTCTCCCTGTGGAGCTGCAGTGACCTGTTGAGGTTCATTCCTGGTTAACACCACAGTTGGTGAGAAGAAAATTAAACCTTTCATATAAAAGTTTGCTAATCCTGTATTTCTAAATATGCTGCCCACCACATTAGGGAAGCTCAAAGACATGACACGACCCAGATTAAGGGCGATCATGAAAATCTGCTGTTATTAGCTCATCAACACATCCCCTGCACTGACCGTGGCCACCTGTAGCTCCTCTTGTTCTGCAGATTGTCACAGGACACGCTGGCCAAGGCAATGCTCTCGTGTGCTTGATTAACTGCATCATGCATTAACCTTTCCACCAGGGCACCTCTCTGCTGAGAGGACAATTTCCCTCCTATATCCTCAGCTTCTATATCCATGTCTGTAGAAAGCCTGAGGAAGGAGTTTTGACCTTCAAGGGTTATTGCTGTGCAAGGAACATATACACATTTTTTTGTAAAACATGAAAAGCCAGAAGAGCTTGAAGTTCCTTTTCAGGAACAGCTCACTAATATTTTGCTGCATTTGATTCAAGTACAAAAGACCATTTTTCTCACATCTTGGCTGACATATACCTTGGCAGTATTCTTGGGAGTCTGTTGCTAGAACACATGGCAAATATCAAACAGGTTACTGTGGGACAGGAGCAGTGGAGGACCAGCACATCGTTTTTCGAAGTCTGTTCTTCTACCAAGGACCAGTAATGCTCCTGTCTGAAGTCAGTGTGATCATGTGGCTAATGGCAGAAGTAGCTGTATGTTAGTGGCAGAAAGCATTTTTGAGTTGGAGCTCAAAACCAGGCTGCAGTTCAGCATAACGTCCAGAGAGAGCCTACAGATCTGGCTGAGAAAGACCTTTAATTCATGGGTCTATTTAGCCTTTACTTTCTAACATGAATTCTAGATATTGGTTTTTTCTGTAGGTAATGCCTGGCTCATGTGAAGAGGGGTCAGCAGTTGTACGTTGCCACTGTGTCATGCAGCAGGACACATAAGCCAGGCCAGGTGTTGCTAATGGAGGAGAGAAAAGTTGCATAGTTTACAGAGAAGAAATTTAGTTCTTTCTGAATTCTTTATCCTGAAAACTTAACATGTAATAGAAATCGATACTGTTATTTTGGTACAAAAAGATGCAAACCCAGTGCATTATGAAGAGTAGCTATGGCAACTGTTAGGGTGATGGTGAGTGAAGGCAATTCTCCCATCATGCTGGATGAGACTGCCTAATTATTTTTTGTATATCCCGTCTCCATCAATTGTATTTTTTTCTACTAATAGATTCTAATACCTTTGGCTTTTTGTTTTATTTCATTTTCTACAGAGCCCAGCCAAGCTGATAACTAGTGCTCCAAGGCCCTAGGATGAACTGGTGATTACTATTTTTGCTGCTGTAACTTGAAATATCATCTCATATCTGTACGCATGTTCTGTGCAGGTCTGCACAATGAGACCTCTGTTCCTGAGGTTTTCTCAAGGAACAGGGCTTCAGCATTCCTCCTGAAATGAAAATTTGGCAAAATTTCCATTTAGGGACTATTAAGAAATTTTATTCCAATAGTATAACTTTGATTCATTTTGGTTTGCCTTTAATATTGCCATTCAATATTAAAAACAGTGCAGCTTATTTAACATTAAACGCTATGTACTGTATAACCCATTTATTAGCTCACTGTTTTATTACAGTAAACAATCAAACTGAAATGCATCAAAACAACTCACTTGGAAGAAAAAAGTCACAATGGACACAGTGGAGCATTTGCCTTTGTCTAAACAAAACCTGCAGCTATTTTTCTGTTGAAAGACTTCATGGGAATGGACATATTTCATCAAAATCCTCCACTTCCAGCTGCAGCTTTCAGCAGAAAACAATCTAAAAACAATCAAAAATGTTTTCTGCAATTCCTTATGAAATATTAGAGGACCTGGCTGACGTACAGTAGCAACCTGGGTTAAAAAGACAGGTGCTACCCACCATTGAAAAGGTCCAGCCTTATGCAGAACTGAAATAAGAGACCACATAACTGTCCTAAAAGTGATGGCTTTGTCTAATCCCATGATGGGATATGGTCTTCCGAGTTAGGCAGTGAAATGCTGCAAAGCACTGTGCACAGTGACAAACAATGGGTTCATAGTCCTGATCAGTAGTTTCTGATTTAAAATCCGTCTTCTTTGTCCTGCTCTGTCCCAGAGGCAAACTCAAACTCACCCTGGACCAGCACAGAAATTAAATGAGAAGAGATATTTGAAAAGATTTCAGTCTACGCTTAAATAAAATGTAAGACATCAAGTGGAATAAAGAGTGCTGGAGAAATCGAATTGGACTCCTGCTTGAAGGCAAAATGTGTTTGCCAGCTCAGGGTGGGGCTGAGATTTTCTCCCTGTGATATAGCTTTGCACAGCAGTCCGGGTGCATTACATGGCATGTTTTTACTCCTCCTGTTGCCAGAAGCAGGCAGCTGAACCAGATGAACCCTTGGTATTTTTTGGTAGAGCAATTTCCATGTAAGCATGTAATTTGAAAAACAATGCATTATCTCTTTACGGCTCCCTAGGAAATAAAATAATTTGCTCTTCATTATGTACTTCTGTATTTCGTCAAAAGGGTATTTTTCTCCAAAAGTATAAATGTACAAATGCTAACAACTCTCTTTGTGACTATCCCTGCTATACTATATCTATGATTAAGAAGTTGCTAAATAATTTTGATGTTTATTTATGCTTTCTGTCAATCCCCTCCGGTCTGCATCTTCAGCCCATTCTTTTCTGTGTTCCAGCTAATCCTAGATGACCTAATTTGCACGCAAAACTTCAGTTATTATCTCTATTTTGGTGGCTCACAATAGCCTTTCTATGGCCACATAAATTGAATTCTGTACCTTTGTAAATAATTGTTCAGGGTGGAAGTTGTTTGGGGAAATTCTGAATCAGACTGGACTGTAAATTTTATTTCTGTCCTTAAAATCAATGAAGCACCTCATATGTAGCTGGCATTTCATCAGTTATTGCTGACCTTCTGTCCTCTGTTCAGGTTCTGTAGCTGTTACTCTGCTGAATTATTCTGGATTTCCCCTGCCACTCAAACGTAGACTTAAAATTGAATTACTGTAGTTCTCTCTCAATCCTCTTCACTTCTTATACCCTGTAATGGGGCACCAAGTCAGCCAAAGCTTTGAAGTGAATTGGCATAGACATTTTCCATAAGGTAAGCACTGCATAAAAACCAGCTAGAACTTACCAACTCAAATGACTGGCTGATCTCCCCATATGCAGGTTTCCTTTTATTTTCTTCCACCTATGCATTTCTCTCTTTTTTTCAGTGTTCCTCCCTTAACTCTGCAAGTTTACCAGATGCTAAAAGCCTAGCCCCCTCCTCCTCCTTCCACCCGCCGCCAGGCTACAGCCAGGCTATCCACAGCTGCTCTCTTACTTACCTGTGGAAAATGCATGGGACTCTGCTTACCTACTGACTGACAGGAAGATTTTCAGAGTAGGATCCACTGTGTGTCAAGCGCAATAAAATACTATAAAGTTGCAATAAAAAATTGCAATGATTTAATCATACTGAATTTAAATTCAGCAGCCTATCCCACCTATTAGTTTTGGTACATTTATATTCTTGGGACCAGTTCCAGAGATCTTTGAAGATAACTGAAGATTTTTGATGGAATATAGGTTATGGTTTAAGTGTTGGCTTTCCAAATGACATTAAGAAGGTGCTAATTGTCAAGCTTTTTCTTGTCGGAGTGGAACAGAAGAAACATGTCACTATCTTTGTCAGATCTGCTACTTAAAAGTGTGCTACCTGAAAATGTTTCTACACCACGACTATGAAGCCTAGCAGCATTTATTGAGAGCTTGCATGATGAAAGGTAGGAATAGATTTTGTATTTTTCTGCTTTCCTTGGTAATTTTGGAACAAAACTCTTCAGCTTTCCATCTACACAACTTCTAGATGCCATAAAATTTATTATAAAACCAACTGATGCTGACACCATTTTCATTCAGCTCTTACAAGTAGAAAGGTTACATTTGCATGAAAGTACATTTGCATTTTCTTATTTACAGAACAAATATAACTATATATGAAGCAGAAATAAAAATGCCTTGTAGGTTATTAACCTCTTCCATATGTGATATGTGAGGCTTTAATATATATGGAGTTGCTTTTAATGGGACTCTTGCAATTAAAGCTCTGTGGAACACTTGAAAAACATGAAAACATGATACATAAAAACATGGGCTGGAGCGTACCTAACAGCAGAGTAAGAGTAAGAAGACACCTGTTTTTCATGTTTTTAAAAACATTATTTACTTTTCTGTTTGCAAGATTCTGGATCTGACCCTTAAATCCCAGCAGTGGAGCTCTAGCATGGAATTCAGCTGATTGAACTTGGGTGCCTGTTGTGGATTTAGGTGCCCTGGGGTATCCAAGAGAGCTGCATGGGGCTGGCGGGTATTACAGAGGACCTGTGAAAGACCCTTGTCTTCTGGGATAGCCACTGGAGGTGGGATACCTAAGAGCAGCTCAGGATGCTTTTCTGTAGGCAAGAGTCAAGCCCCTGGTCAATACAGTCAGTGGAGTCCAGATAACCGTGCAGGTCCCTATCTATTTTATGGTGAGCTGAATCTCTCTCTGGGCTCCCTGACTGACTTGATTATATCTCCACTGACAACAAAGGGAGCAGAGATGCCTAGTGTGCATGTAGACTTCTAAATTTAGCCATATTAGTCTGTGAGCTGAATCCTACCTGAAGAGTTCAAAATATAGGTGTGCCAGTACTAGCTTACCAAAATTTCCATTGTCAGGTTTCATCAGCCAGCACTGGAATGTCTTTCTTTGATGTATGATTTTATCCAGAGCAACAGGTGAAAAATGTACCGTGGGTCTCTACTAACTGCTGTCAATTCCTCATTTGTTCTCAGCTGGGATATGGCTGCTGCTGTTTGCTCTTTATTCTGGGAATCCACAGATAATTGGTTTTCTTCCTTCTCTTTTCCCCCTGCCCCTCTCTCCAAACACAGAATCATAGAATCATAAAATCATTAAGGCTGGAAAAGACCCTTAAGATCATCAAGTCCACCCACAAACCTAACACTGCCAAGTCCACCCCTAAATGATGTCCCTAAGCGCCATGTCCACACGCCTTTTAAATACCTCCAGGGATGGTGACTCAACCACTTCCTTGGGCAGCCTGTTCCAATGCCTGACAACCCTTTCGGTGAAGAAATTTTTCCTACCATTCAATCTAAACCTCCCCTGGCACAACTTGAGGCCATTTCCTCTCGTCCTATTGCTTGTTACTTGGGAGAAGAGACCAACACCCACCTCGCTACAACCTCCTTTCAGGTAGTTGTAGAGGGCGATGCGGTCTCCCCTCAGCCTCCTCTTCTCCAGGCTAAACAACCCCAGTTCCCTCAGCCGCTCCTCATAAGACTTGTTCTCCAGACCCTTCACCAGCTTCGTTGCCCTTCTCTGGACACGCTCCAGCACCTCAATGTCCTTCTTGTAGTGAGGGGCGTAAAACGCAGTATTTGAGGTGCGGCCTCACCAGGGGCACGATCACTTCCCTACTCCTGCTGGCCACGCTATTTCTGATACAAGCCAGGATGCCATTGGTCTTCTTGGCCGCCTGGGCACACTGCCTGCTCATATTCAGCTGGCTGTCCAGCCCAGACCAACCCCCAGGTCCTTTTCCAACAGGCAGCTTTCCAGCCACTCTTCCCCAAGCCTGTAGCGCTGCATGGGGTTGTTGTGGCCGAAGTGCAGGACCCGGCACTTGGCCTTGTTGAACCTCATACAGTTGGCCTTGGCCCATCGATCCAGCCTGTCCAGGTCCCTCTGCAGAGCCTCCTTACCCTCAAGCACATCAACACTCCCACCCAACCTGGTGTCGTCTGCAAAATTTACTGAGGGTGCACTCGATCCCCTCATCGAGATCATTGATAAAGATATTAAACAGAACTGGCCCCAGTACTGAGCCCTGGGGAACACCACTTGCGATACATCCTTCTCTTTTTTGGCTCTATTATTCCCTCTCTCTATCATATACATAAATGGATGGTATCTTTCTTAACTTGACACTATATATTAATAATTTTCAGGTGCCCATATTGATTGGGGCTATTGTTTACCACCCGTAGCACAGTGGCATCCAATGTTTTAAAATACCATTGGGCTGTCAGGGGAAGATGCTGGCTGACAAAGAGCAGGTTTGCTAAAGAAAAGTGCATTGCAACATCTGACAGAGATCTGCAGAGACCATTAATCCACATCCATTTTACTATAAGCTTCTTATTTCAAAATACACACTGTTCAGAAGAACACTAGGACAGATGGAGAAGAAAGGCTAGAAAAGCCTGGGGTATTTACTGTAGTGATGTAGACACAGCCTCCTACCTGGTGATATTGCTGTCGCACTAAATGCATTTTTCAGCTTAGTGTTTGTTAAACAAAAACAGAAGCTCTTTTATTTAGCAGCTCATTCCATGGAGCTTTTTGTTTGCAAGGTCTAAGGATGCTGTTGATGTCCTGGGCAGCATTTTCTCTACCTTGCAGGAAATAGCTCTAATGTAAAAGGCTGGGTACAAGCTATTCCAGAGATCATAATAGCTGTTGTGCTGGCTCACACAGGCACAGCACTATCACTGTAATAGTCTTGAAAGCTTCTTAATAGGTAATGCTGACTAAACTCAAATGTGTTAGATCTCCCTGCATTATCATCACAGAACACTCTGACATCAAAAAGTTGGTTGCAACAAGTGAGAATGGGATCAAAATACTACGTTTTGCACATTTATGCTGTCAGATATTTTTTTGCCTTTATACAAAATAATTCCCCTTGAATGTCATCTAGGCACATGAATATTGTGGATTTCATGCAGATTTATGGAGGCTTGATTCATTTCTATATAACTCAATTTCTTCTCAGCCGCTAATGTGAGGAGGGAATTGTGTTTGTGTACATAGACTCTGCTCAGCTTATGGTCCACAGCCAGCAGCAGATAACACCTCCCAGCTGTTGTATCCTCCAGGACTGCTCCCACAGATTATTCAGTCTCTTCAGAGTCTATTTTCCATAAAGCTCACCTGTAAGGGGGTGAAAAAATGGCTGTTTGCAATGGACACAGCAGCAGGTAGCAAGATTAAAAAAACCCCTCTAACATAACACACAAGTAGTTGTGTGTCAGTACTCTCTGTTATGCTGTTGTGAATCTGGACAAACTCTGTTGACCTCAGTAGCATCTATTTTAACCCTACTCCTGATTAGGGATGGCAGCAAGAATTGTGTGTTTGGTGCTGGATTCATAACTTGAAAAACAGGGTCCTTAGTCCACTGTGAGCAGCAGGAGTAGATTACCTTATTCCTCCGCTCCTTGTCCAGTGTAATCCAATTTGGACCTCTGTGAAAGGTGAGAATATGGGTCAGTCTTCCAGTTTCTACCTCTTTTCCCAGTTCACAATAACAGCTACCAGTAATCAGGATGGTAGTTTCTCTGCTGCATGCTTGTAGCAGCTGAAGAACAAAGTGAAGCCACGACACTTTTTCTCATGTGTTACTGCCTGGTCATCCCATCGTAGCAAGTTGCAGTCGCTACAGATCAGATTCAAAGTGGTGACTCGAAATTGTGTTTTCTTCCCCAGTATCTTCCTTCCAAGATCTAGCACATGATGTTATGTGTCATTTATAGGTTCAGCAAAACAAGTTTGCCCTTTTTATTTATAATGCTTTTAATGGTCACCAGGGGTTGGGTACATCTGCTGGCATCCCGTGTTCTGCAGCTGCCTATTATGACTCAAGTTTGGTATGGCTCTCGCTGGCTTCCTTTGTGCAGTACTTTGTTTAAATTGGAGAGTTATATTACTTCTTATTGGCATAAGTTTACATCTTCAGAACACCATACATATTGGCTGAGACTAATACAATTTATTCCTTGCTGACAGGAATATGGGAGGGACTGTCACTTGCTAGTCTCAGTATGAAATGTGATTTCATGCTGACTCTCCCCCAAAATGCAAAGCCAAGGAAGAGTGTTACAGAATGGAGATTTTTTAAAGATCATGACAGTTGGGAAACTTTTGCATTTTGCTCAGCCTTTTTCAGACTTTGACAGTTTCGTTGCCTTTACAGTCTTAGCACAGCCTTGTTGATTTATCATTCTTATTGGATCTAACTCTCTAGGATCTAACATTTGCAAGCTTGCAGAGCCCATATGCTTCAGTAATTGTTTTAATTGAAGGAGATTCAGCACGTTGTGTCCCTGGTGAGGCCGCACCTCGAATACTGTGTTCAGTTTTGGGCCCCTCACTACAAGAAGGACATCGAGGTGCTGGAGCGTGTGCAGAGAAGGGCAACGAGGCTGGTGAGGGGTCTGGAGAACAAGTCTGATGAGGAGCGGCTGAGGGAGCTGGGGTTGTTTAGTCTGCAGAAAAGGAGGCTGAGGGGAGACCTCATCACTCTCTACAACTCCCTGAAAGGAGGTTGTAGCGAGGTGGGTGTCAGTCTCTTCTCCCAAGTAACAAGCGACAGGACGAGAGGAAATGGCCTCAAGTTGCGGCAGGGGAGGTTTAGATTGGATATGAGGAAAAATTTCTTTACTGAAAGAGTGGTTAAACATTGGAACAGGCTGCCCAGGGAAGTGGCTGAGTCCCCATCCCTGGAAGTATTTAAAAGACGAGTAGATGAGGCACTTAGGGACATGGTTTAGTGGACATGGTGGTGTTGGGTTGATGGTTGGACTCGATGATCTTAGAGGTCTTTTCCAACCTCAATGATTCTATGATTCTATGATTCTATGACACTGGAGTAGCCTTTTTGTGGATCAATAATTAGGTCAGGCTGTAAGTGAAAATTTTAGCTTGAAATCTTCACCCTTATCACCAGAGTACGTTTGTCTACCTCCTGGATACAGTTACACCCTTCCTAAGAAGGGGACTTTCTAGATGAGTATCTCTTGTGTGGTCCAGGGCATACCTGATTCTCTTAGATGCCAGTTATTGCACGACTTAAATGGGAAAAGAGGGTTTGAGGAGGTTCTTCAGACCAGAAATAAGATGTAGATACCAGATTACAGAACTGTTGCATTCTGGAAGCAAGCAATACCTTCTTGTCTGCTACTAGGAAAATCACTCTTAGTAAAAAGGTTAGTCACCTGACTCATCTAGTGGCCTTCTGTGATGGAGTGGCTTTATCAGTGGACAAGGGAAGAGCTATGTATGTCATCTACCTGGACTTCTGTAAGGCCTTTGATATGGTCCCCCACAACATTCTTGCTGCTAAATTGGAGAGATATGGGTTTGACAGAGAGACTGTCAGATGGATAAAGAATTGGCTGGATGGCTGCATCCAAACAGTTACAGTCAATGGCTCAATGTCTAAGTGGAAACTATCAATGAGTGGTGTCCTTCAAGGGTCCATACTGGGACCAGTACTATTTAATATCTTCACCAACTACATAGACAGTGGGATTGAGTGCACCTCAGCAAGTCTGCAGATGACACCAAGCTGAGTGGTGTAGTTGATAAGCTAAAGGGAAGGGATGCCATCCAGAGGGACCTTGACAGGCTTGAGGAGGGGGCCCATGTGAAGCTCATGAAGTTCAACAAGGACAAGTGCTCTCTTTCAGTACTTTCTTCTCTCTCATATACCCCAAAGATACTTTTCTGCCATCTGAAAATCACATTTATTTAACAGTTGAGAAGAGAATTTCTGTCTACTGAGCAATACAAGGAGGATGTTTAACACTTAGTAATTGTATAGCCAGTAGTCACCTGAAATGCGATGGGGAAAAAGGAAGAGTGCAGCTGATTTTTACTTAGATTTTTTCACAAAAGTTTAATGTTTTAAAATGTGTGACAAAATGCTACAGCCTGGAGTGGAGTGCTGTCATGCAGATTCTGTACAAGACTAAAATAAATATTGATTCAAATGAATTTTTCCCCTCATTTCCACTTGTATAACTAGTTTTAGACATTGATTAAAGGCACTGTTCTTACTAGAAAGAATGGGATTCAACAAGGGATGCTCTGTTGCTGTCAAAATATTGAATACAGTAACATAGGCAGACCAAGTTCAATTCTCTGCCCTGTGGTGATTTGCTGGGTGAGCAGGAGCAGGCTGAAGCAGTTAAGGTTTAGGGTCCTCTCTGCCTCCTGGAGTTCAAAGGTCATATGTGGTACAAACCTGCATGCAGAGCCTGAAAGCTGTGCCGGAACTGGAAGCTGCCTAAGGAGCTACTTATGTGAGGAGTGTGGTCTCAGATTATAGTCAGCAGTGGTGAGGTTCACCTATGTGGACACCTCCAGTGTGGGCACCTCTGTCAGAGCTGGTTATTCTCTGCTTTCTGTATACTCAGCGTAAACACACAGACATGTCTGAGCACTTCATAAGGAAGTGAACTGCTCTGGAGATCTCATAGGAATAAGGTGCCTCTGCCTTGCACCTGGTTTGCAGAGGAGCTTTCATGGGAGCTAGATGCTCTCCTTCTACGTGCACAGAAAACTACGCTTGAGCATTGAGGGAACTCTGCTATGCAAAATAGAAAATCAAATGCCTTTAGGAGCCCTATCTATTTATTTGTTCTTCATTTCTTTGCAGTCTAAGGTGCAGAGGTCACTGTGTTGGGCTTTGTTGGACTATGTCCCATCTATGTTATATATGGATTTAAATTATGAATAAAAGACAGCATCTACACGGTCAATCGGTTTGCTTTGTGTTTCCCTCCAGAGCTTTGCTCCTCTGTTTGTCCAAAGTGCCTACATGCTAACTTGTGCCTGAGAATACTGCCTAGAGTAATGGGGTTGTTCTCTCTGGGAGGAAATCAACACACAGGTGAATCACAGGATAGCTGAGTCTGGAAGGCACCTCTGGAGATCGCCTAGTCCAACCCCCTGCTCAAAGCAGGTTCCCCAGGACCATGTCCAGTTGGATTTTTAATATCTCCAGGGTGGAGACTCCACAACCTCTCTGGGCAACCTGTGCCAGTGTTTGACCATCTTCAAAGTAAAAAAGTGTTTTCTTATATTTAAACAGAATGTCCTGTGTTTCAGTTTGTGCCTATCCCCTCCTGTCCTCTCACTGAGCACTACTGAGGGGACTCTGGCTCCACCTTCTTTACACCCTCCTGTTGGACACTTATACACGCTGATAAGATCCCCCTTGAGGGGGGGGGGCATTCTTTTCTGCAGGCTGAAAAGTCCCTAGTTGTCCACAACATGGTGGACAACTTGTCCACCAGGTCCTTGTCCACCAGGACCCCGAGGTCCTTCTCAGCCAAGTCGCTTTCCTGTCAGTGGACCCCCAGTCAGTACTGGTGCCTGGAGTTATTCCTCTGCAGGTACAGGAGTTTGCATCTCCCTTTGTTGAACTTCATGAGATTCCTGCTTGCTCATTTCTCCAGCCTGTCAAGGTCCCTCTGAATGGCAGCACAAACACCTGGTGCATCAATCACTCCTCCCAATTTCATATCATCTGCAAACATGCTTAAGGTGCATTCTGTGCTGTCCTCCAGGTCATTAATGAAGCTGTTAAACAATGTTTGCCCCAGTGTCAATCCCTGGTGTACATAGTTACTGGTCTCCAGCTGGACTTCATGCTTCTGATCACAACCCTTAGAGTCCAGTAGGCCAGCCAGTTTTCGATCCACTTCACAGTCCACTTGTGTTGCCCATAATTCATCAGTTTGTCTACAAGGATGTTATGGGAGATAGCACTGAATGCCTTGCTGAAGTCAAGATAAACAACATCCACTGCTCTCCCCTCTTCCACTGAGCCAGTCATCTCCTCATAGAAGGTATAGACGTAGGCACTGTTCCCTACATTGTGTAGGTGCAGGTCCTCCTAGCTTTTTAAATGTACATTCTCTAGATATTACGTAAGAGAAAGAAGTAGGAACAGATCCAAGTTATCTTAAAAAACCCTGAGGGCAACTGAGTTCCCTTTGCAAAATGAGAGTGTGAGTTTTAATTTCTACATTTCTCTTCATTTCCTGGGTGGTGTTGGAATAGATACAAGAAAGCCCAAATGGTTTTTTTTTCTGTGACATATTACAAAGATAGAGCTGAAGCTCAGTTTTGTATAAGGAGTTTTAGTAGACAATTAGGAGAACATTTTTTTTTTCTCCTGTATTTTCAGTCCAAGAGCAGAAATAACAAGAAAGCTTATGAAAAAAACTGTTTGGTGGGGTTTCTGGGACAACATTGAGAATGAATAAAACCAGGGATGTTTAGGAGAAGATTTGCAACTTTAGAAGATTTTTTTCATATTTGAACTCAGCCTAAATTATCTTTCTACTTTTTCCTAATACCAAAGTGTAGGCAGGAGAGATTATTTTCCACTGGGAGTTCCATGTTATGATAGAAAAGGATGTAATGGTTCCTTTTATTTTCTAGCATCTTACAGGACTGTAAAATCACATCTAAATTGAGAAAATAGCTTAGTTTCTGAAAGAGGAAACTGGTGCAACTGCCAATTTTTAATCCACCAGTACGACAAGCCAACAAAAGCTTTGCGTAAAAATTCTTTTCATATTTACATTTATTGAATTGAGTATAACCAAGCACGACCATACCAGCTCCTTCCTAGAAGTCTGTATGAAAGGAAATCAATTTAATTGTATTAAAATGAAGCTGGATTTGCAATCTGAAGAGCTTGGGTAGCTGGAGACTAATTTTTCTCAAAACAGTTAATTTCACAATAATTTCTGAGATTCCATTTTGCATGCGGTTTGAGAGAGTGTGTTAGAGTGCTTTGGAGCTTAGAGAGCAATTACTTTTGACACACTACAGAATGAATGGTGTACCCATTGGAATATAAAATCATTCTCTGTTTGGAAGCATACTTGGCCCATGATTCATAAAAATACCAATATGTTACTATGTGTTATGTGAAGTTTTAAAATTACTGTTATATTGCCCTACCACTTAAGGAATGCTTCTTGGTTTTAAAGTACAAATAAGAATTACAGAGCTTTGAAACAACGATTGTACTAGTCTTGACAGTAGCCTAAGGAAGGCACAGAGACAAAAGTCAGAGTCTCTTTTGACCTTTATAAACATTTCTGATTGTGATAGAGCCAGTGTGGTTGTTTTTGATTCAGAAGACCATAGGATGCTCTCAGTTCACAAACTCCCCTCTGACTGCTGGATATATTATGTGTACAAGGAAACCGTGGCCTTCTAGTGTTTTCAGGCTAAAGCTAGATCTGCATAATGTTGTATAATGATCAAAACTCTGTACATTGAAAGTTTCAAAATCACATTTCTGTGAAACACAGAATCTACTGCAATTTATTGATAATTGTTTCCTGAAGTATTGCCAAAGATCACTTAAAAATGGAACAAATCCTGAAATTTTCCCTCCATCTGAAGTCATCCCATAGCAGGACCTACTTCAATTAATTTAGAGAATTTATTTTTTGTAACAGGGTTTGGAAATTAGGTGTGAATTTGGCTGAAATCATGAAGCACAGTGTATCCCTTCATGCAAAGGGCTCATGGATGAAATCAGACCAATATTTCAAAGAAATTATGAAGTTAGGATTTAAGTTGTTTGATCCACCAAAAAGGAAAGATTTTATAATAAAATACTTGGAAAAAACAATGGAAGAATACTAAGCTGAAGGTACTATTTTTATAAGCCCTGGGCTTTTCCTGCCATGTGCTTGGAACTGATAGAGTACAAGACTTAAGCAAACAAATCTAAGTAGCTCAGGATCTGACATGTGGATTAGGAAAAACATGAGGCTGGATATACACACATTATTAAGAAATTTACAGTGTTGGGTACAGATAGGGACAGTCTCAGATAAAGTAATGTAGTGTCCAAAACTTGGCACTTCTGAAGTTCTGGAGTCGAGTTTGCCTAGGAATTGTCCCAGTTTGTGCTGTCAGAGGACCTTGTCCCTGTGGTAGGCATTGTTGGAAGTCAGCAGGATTTTTTAACAATGTTTTTAGTAAGGAGACACCAAATATTATTCAGCAGAAACTTACAGATTGTATGTAGGACACTGTCAGGATTTAATCTGCTGCTGGTAACTGCTTGCATTGCTGTAATGCTGTAAACAGTCTCTGGTTATCTGACCTCACTCTTGGCATACCAATGCGCATCCCAGTCACCAGGAATGTCAAAACAGATCCTCCTGCTATGAGCCTCTGACCAAGGAGTTGCAGGGGACCTGCTATTGCTTGTCAGATAGAGAAAGCCTATGACACAAAGCTGAGCAGCTCTGGCCTCATCCTGTGGACAGTGATGGCACACACCACATCACTGCAAGACACACCAGATCATTGCAAAGCAGCTTACCTTTCCTGGGAGGATCTCAAAGACATTTGGTGAAGGTGGCTGTTACTGCTCTTGTGCCACTCAGGCTGCAGAGCTGCGCTGTGAAGGGGAATGAAATAGTGAGCAGGTGGTCTGAAAGGGTGTCCCTGAGCTATCCCACCTTCTCTGGAGACTTCAGGGATTGGATTTGAAAAAACATTGTTTAATTAGCTCATCAGACTCCCTGAACCTGGAAGTAATTGGGTTTTAATTCACTTTTCATAATATGCTTTGTTTTTATGAACCTTGTGTGGAGCATTCACTATGTAAATAAATTATATTTTCACTTTTTCCTCTTCTCCCCACACTGGGCTCATTTAATACTCACTTGGCTTGTATCTTAGAAGGAAACAATCACAAACCGGAAAGACCGGAGCTCTTTAGTTTAAACAAATCCCTTACTCTGGAACTGAAAATTTAGTTTAGTCTCAGCAAAATAACAAGCATATGCAGTCTTTGGAGGCATTTTTATTAATATATTAAAAAGCTTATTAAATCATTACTGCCTGGTTGCCTTAGTGTCTAAAGGCTGCCTAAAGATATAAGGTTAACTCAATAATATAGCAGTCAGGTATCTACAGTTGGACTCAAGTGGAATTTGAGGTACATCTCCAGGGAGCAGCAAAATACTGTGCAGAGCCACCTCAGCTAAGGATGATTGAGATGGTTTTGTTATTGAAAGCAAGGCAGCAACACAAGCATGGCCATATTATTACATGATGGAGCTCTCTAGTAGTAGGGGATTGCAGCAAGCAATCCCCTTGACAGGTTAGACTCAGTCCTGGTGAAGGACTGTGCCTGACAGGGAACCTTGTGATGCTAAAGTACATTGACCAAAACGTCTGTTACTGTCAGCGTAACTCTCTCATATCTCTAAGTCATTGCCCCCCTTGGATTTACCTTGCATCTAAAGTTAACTGCTTCATACTCTCTACCCTTTTGCTGGCGTTTCCAGTCCCTGTTGTGGAAATGGCACCTAATCCCTGTGTCCACCCTTCTGGCATGACAGCTCACATGCTAGCCTAGCCCCCTCCATGCCAGCATGCCAGCCGAGGATAACAGTGTCCCAGGTACAAACACAAGCTGTGTCCTCCCTCCTTACTGTGAGCAGTAACATCCCGTGACTACGGAGGGTGTCATACCTCCAGCCAGCTGGGACCCATGGTCAAAAAGCTTCACTGCAGTATATAGACTCTTTGGGGACCTGAGATTTGCCCTCAAGGGCCTGCCTCTTGGGACAGGTATCCCATACTCTGTTTTGAATTTGCAGGTAGCCTTTGTATCTGATTCACTCTGGGTTTATTTCAGTTTTACAGGATATATATTTAGGGCCATTGGACTGCATTACCCTGGTCTGTAGGAGATGCCTAGACAAGTACTGCTAAATTCTCTCCAGGAGTAGGTTCAACTAATGCAGGTCTTGAAAGGACATCCAGCCTCCATGTACAAACCACCCAGGAGAGGCTGCTTGTTAGCCTTTAGCTAGATGTGACCAAAATGTCCTTTTTCTGCCCCCTCTGGAGCTAGGATCTCAACCAGTGACTCCAACATCTCAAAAAAGGTATTTTAGTCCCTCAGCTACTGGACAAAGCTATGCTATTCTGAGAGTTTAGTCAGTATTGTATCAGACTATTAAATATCTACTGCATGACAGACAGCCTTGTGTTCAGAGTACTCACTTGGGAAGTCAGGGATCTAGCAAATCCAACAAATACTTGAGTATTTTATACACAAAGCGGAAGACTTTCAAGAGTAGAAAGAGAAAACCCCCTTGCAGAATTTCTTAAACTCCCTGGGGAAAGTGGCAGGCAGTAAGCCAAACCCTGCTCTGAGCACAGCGCTAGGGATGAGGTTTGAACTTGAGGCTAACAGTGCACCTAGCCCCCTCCATCTCCTCATTACCCTACGGGGTCTGCGTCTCTACATTCATTAAAAATGACCCAAACCAAAATGAAGCAACTTGTTTCAGGTCAAACAAAATGCTTTTTCCAAATCAAATGGATTTGTACTGGTTTTTTTTTTAAATGGAATCTTAGTTTTTACAGGACTTTTTTCCCGCCATTTAATTTACTAAATCAAACCATCAGTGGCTCACACAGCTGTACTTTTGCTTCAGGTTTGCGAGTGTACTGCTTTCACTGTTATTGCTGAGTAACATCACAGGGAAAGCTGGCAGTAGACTATGTGTTTATCCTTGTGATGCACAGGGGAAATGCTAAGGTTTCTGCTACCAGGATGCATGCAGGCTAGAGGGATGGAGAGACAAAACAAGATATTGCTCTCTTGCCTTCAGTTGGTTACGTGTCCAGTTTTCCCCTGGGCTCTCACATGTTGCCTCTCAAATAGTCTACACTGTGGATGGGCCTCAAATGTTTCTCTTTCTTCAGTGGCTGTGTGACAGATGGGGAGTGCCAGAAGAAGAGTCTTACTGTAGACGTGCTCTCCATTTTTACATGCTCCAATGAATGCAAAAAAAGAGAGCCCAGGATTAAAATGCTCCCATAACTATGGTCATTTATTTTGTTATCATGATCACATTCCTTAAAGAATTGTGTACCAGGAGTGATGTTAAAAAGGAATTAAGATTGCAAGGTTAAACACTGGGAATTTAGGAAACATCAGCATAAAAGTTATTTGAGCAATCTGCACCCATCTTCTCTGCCTGTACAGTATTACAGTATTGACTTACATTAAATAAAAAAAAGATAAATAAAATAGAATCTGTGATTCTATGATTCTAACTCCTGCTTAATTTTGTATATTTTTACAAAACCAGGAGGAGCAGAAATTCCCTCCTGTGGCGCAGTGTCTTGCACAGTTTACCAGCCAAGTGAAGCCATGTGTGTTAGAGGGAGGAGGTAGGAATCTGCTGCTGACCTCCCTGCGGGAGGAGCCCAGGCGCTGGAAGGAGAGGAGCCCCAGGTTTCACCCCAGGTTTTACACCAGGACCACAGTGTGGGGAGCCCGGCAGCGGGTTGTACTCCAGCTGTGTTAGAAATGGTCTCTTTCGCCGCCCCGTATTTGAGCGGCACCCATGGCAGTGGTTTGTGGTGGGCGCTGGGGTGATCACAGAGGATGTCCTGCTCAGCCTTGGCAGCCCCACTTATGCGTACAGCAAATCTGGAGCTTCGGGGGAATTTAGCTGCTAAATTCTGCCACAGTGAACAGTGGTTTTCAGATCCATCCAGACTTCATCAGCTGTGGGTGTTTTTTCAGTCTCAGCACAGGGCAACCCCCTTTCCAAACTTCAAGGGTCTGCTCCAGGGTAGGAGAGTGCTAAAGCTCCAAAGTGAAACATTTTAATATGGGGGGGGGAAGTTCCTTAGCCTCTTTTTAAACATCATGTTTTGGCTGGAAGTTTCCAAAGGAAATCAACCTGAGAGAGATACCAAGGATAGAATGATTCAAGCTGGGTGAAAAAAGTTGAACAAAGTCATCAGCAACTGAAAATAAGGCCTTGAAACAGCAAATCTGAGGATATTTTTAACTGCATTTGTTGCTATCTGTGCTGCCTGTCAAAACAAGAGCCTGTTTCATCTCCCCTGTGTTTCTGACAAGTTATGTGTTAGGTGTTCATGGACCAGTTTTGCAGTCAGAGGGAAAAGCAGCTGCTTGTGAGATGGTCACAGCACTGGGCACTGCAACATGTCAGATCAGGGAAGGACGACAGATACATTCATCAAGTCTATCTTTAGAGTAAATTTTAAGTAGGAAGAAGTTAAATATTTAGCCGGAATGTAGTCAGGATTCCAGCCCTCCATGTAAAACAAATACAATCAACTTAGAATGCCGAAAGAGATTTTTACTTCTCTTTTCACATTTTGTTCAAAACTATTAAAATGTATTAAAGAAAATAATTCAAACTTGTAAAAATCTTTATTGTAAGAAAGAAAAATCTCATAACAGCTGTAGCTGAGACAATACTTTTGACTTATCACATTTCTGAGATAATTAAGCTAAATATTCAGACCGTATATATGTCTCCAGGCAAATACTTAATCATCTGCTTTTTTGTTGTTGCTGTAAGGGTAGTTATTTATGGTAATTTGCCAGTGATGAGTGGAGAGCAATGCTTCTAATCTTCACTTTCCTTCACTGTTCTGCTGGGCATGCTGAACTGTGGATAGCACACTGTGGTGTATTAATCGTGTGAAGGGATTTATGGTCACTGTTCTCACTGATGCTAATGGAGATAATGTACATTCATAAATCCTGCAAGCTTCCAGATGACAGCATGCTTACTAACTAGCAGATCTGGCTAGAAAATATTGAGAAATATACAATTATTGTCCTAATTTGCTTCAGGCTCAAGGTTCCCTGGAGAACCCGTGTGAGCTGAAGATGCTTTGGTAAGTATAACCAAATTATGGAGTACGTACGGCAAGTGGTTTCTGTGCACGGTTCATATTCCACAATAGCAAGCCCTCTCCAAAGAAAGGCTAAAATCCCAACCTGACACCCCATCCCAGAGGTATTCTTTGTGAAACAGGCAATGGAAGAGCAATAGGGACAGTCAGATCTCCCTGGCAGCCAGGCCAGCAACTGCCAGGAGATTACAGCAGATCCTTGCCATGAGCTCACCCATACGTAAACTTATACACACCTTTCCTATGCTGCCAAAGATGCTCACAGGAGGTAAGGATTGAATGCTAATCTCAATAGTGATTTGAGTGATTGCCCTTGCAACCCAAAGAAGGTTAAAAAAGGAATGAAGACAGGCTAGACAGCCCCAGGTGCAAGCAGAGCACTGATGCCCTGCAGCCTTGACCCTGAGCCCCCAGGGCTGAAAGGAGATCTAATAGTATCAGATCTATTGCACACAGGTTGTGCAGTTAATTTCACAAGTTCATAGACATACTGGTGGGAAGGGAACCCAGGAGGTCTCCGCTCCAGCCTCCCACTCAAAGTGGTGCTATCAACACTAGATCAAGTCGACTGCAGCTTTTCTAGCAAAGTCTGGTAAACCTCCAAAGATGGGGATTCCCAGTCTCCCAGTATCTGGTTCCAGTTTTGCACTGCCCTCCAGGTGGACGAGTTTTTCCTAATGCTCAGCCTGAACTTGCCAAGCTACAATCTGTGGCCTTATCCCTTGTTAGACACCTATTACTACCAAGAAGAGTTTGTCCATCCTCTTTGCAACTGCCCCTTGAAGTAGTTGTAGGCTGCTACTAGATCCCCCTCTTAGCCTCCCCTCTACCAGGCAAAGCAAGCCCAAAGTCCTCAACATTTCTTTGTAGGCCATGAGCTCCAGCTCCCTTGACCATCTTGGTAGCACCCAAATGGACCTTCTGCAGTTTTGCAATATCCTTCTTTAACTGGGGGCCCAAAAGTTGTCAAAAAGTGCAACAAGTCTAATCCACTGGTTTTACTGCAGAGGATTTTGTGATGTAGAAGCACTCTGTGCATGTGCATATCGATTGTGCATGGAGGCGGATACTGCTTAGGGCCTTCTAGGTTAGGATGGTCCTGAAGCACAGTCTCAGCAAATGCCTGAGCCTCTAGAGCATCCTGGAGAATGGGAATGGAGCTTGATTAAACAAAAGGGCATTGAGTGCAGATTACAACAGACATACATGAGCTGCCTGCATTACTGTGAAACCCACTGATTAGCAAAAGTTTTAAGATTGCCTTTTCTTCAATAAGATAAGCAGACCAACAAATATCTTTCATTCAAGCACTAAAAAAATATCTTTATAGCAATCCTTTTTAAAGTCTGTAAGTTTCATAAAACTAAGCCTGATTAACTTCTTAAATATATAGGTATTTTTGTGCTATATGTTATAACAAAAAAATGTGACCCAGAATTGTCTGTGGAAAGAAAATAATTCTGCTGCAATTGCAAAGAGGACTGAAAAGAATTGTTTTAAACGGATGTATTAATTAGCATTTCTATATCACTTATCCTTGAACATCCAAACATTTGGAGCCCTGAAATGATTTGCTAGAACTTGGACAGATGTGGTAAGAAGAAGAAGGTATTTTCATCATTTGGTTCCAAGGCCAAGTTCTTCAGTGCTGCTGAAAATGCAGTTTTCTTGGCACAAATAAAGACATTTTCTTTGAACAAAATTAGGATTTTTTGGCATACTTCAGCTGGCAGCTTTCAGAAACTTTACAACATCTGAGCAAAAAAACTGAAATGGGAAAGGAAAACTGAGGCATCTGACACCATGTATGGTCTTTGCTTATGGGCTTTATTTGGAGGATGCTGGACTTCTCCCCCAGCTCCATTGCACAGTCCATGTGTTATTCATACTGAACCTATTTGTTAAAGCCAGATGTGACTAGGGGCGGGTCTGTACTTTTCCAGCGGCCCACCTGCATATATCCATCTCTCCACCTGTCAAGACACTACCGTGGGATACAAAAAAGCAGTCATGCACTACACTGGGTGATTCATGTTTTTTGGGTAGTTCTGCCTTTTCTGTGGCATACGATTCTTTCCTAATGATGCAAACTGTGGCCAGTGCATGTATGTGCGCTGCAGATGATAACTTTTGGGTGGAATTCATTTCAAGTAAAGCTTGAAGTCTGAGAGTTGGCCGGATCTAAAGTTCATTATATGAGCCCCCTTCGCAGTCATGGGACAGGAATAGGCACCTTTGGAGGGTGACTCACCCTCCCTGTTTTGTAGGCTCGTGCCTGTTCCTCCCGACTGACTCCCAAGGCAGCATCACTAGCTCTCTAAGGCTGACAGCTGAGCGACATGGCTCAAGTTAGGTCCACTGGACCTCGCTTCTGGGGATTAAAGTGAAATAGCATTCTCTTACAATTCAGTACTCTGTCAGGGGTAAAAAGTCATGGCTGTTTCTTTGTACATCTGTTCACAAAGTGGTCTGGCTTTTTCCCTTATTCCTCCCATATCCAGGCACAGGCTTAGTTTTGACAAGTTAGAGACTGGAGCCAAACAATTGTGGGTGATAATTAATAGGGATTATTGTTGAGGGTACAGTCATAAAAGTGTATCACTAGGAAGAAAAAATAGAGGCTGTAGACATTAAAATTAATGTTTATGAAATATTTGCCAAAAAATAATTTATTAGACAAGTAACATCGGTCCAGTTTTCCTGACAATTCTTTGTTTATATCATCCAGCATTCCTTCACTTATGGTTGTGATATATCACTTATTTCTTTACGACTATTCCAGCAAATAAGAAGACCATATTAAGTCCTAACAGGACCTCGGGGACACAAAACACTGTCTAAATACTTTGAATTCATTCACCTTTAAGAACATAAAATAATTCATGAACTAATCAGATTCCTCATTGAAACTCGCCTGTAAACCATATGTATTTTTGAATCCAGTTTCTCAAAATGTCTTCCTTATTACACCAACCTTTTCCAGTGATTCTTTTCTAATCTTAGAGACACAGCAACAAATCAAGCACAGTAATTGTATTTCTAAAATGCAGTAAAAAAATTCCTTAGAATGTTAAAACTATAAGCATACATTGTCACACGTGTTTTATTACCTGTGCATATTTACAATAGACAAAGTGATACAGCTAAACAATATTAATGAGAGAAGAAAAAACCCTCAATATCATTCACACATCTGGAGAACCAATTTTTCTTTTGACCGATGATATCATCTTCCTAGTACAAAGTGTTGAGGGGGGCCAAGGGATAATGCAATAACTCATCTCATAGTCTTTATAATTTTTCAGTGGTCTGGTATGTAAGATTTGTAATTGTTTTTACTGTACATGTGCCTGAAACAGATGCAAAAGCACATTTTAGGAAAGAAAACCAGCAAAACCTCTTGGAATTTCACAGGTTTCAGGTAGAAGCATTCAAGCAACTGTGCCTGTTTCAGTTTGCCTGGGCAGCAACAGTCCTAGTCACTTTGGCAGGGCTTCAGGTGCAAGTGTGCTGCTCTGCATGTATCCCGGTGAGTCAGGGCACAGGACTGAGTATGTGGAGGTGTAACACACTGTTCAGTGAAGATACAGCATGAGAATATAGAAGGTGTGGGGCCTCCAGAAGGTAACATGATTATTAAAAAAGAAATGTCCTGTCCATCCTGCCTGCCGTCTGCACCCCTAAACCCGCAGCATACATCATGCAAAAAGATAATAAAGCCTTCCAACAAAAAATGTGTGTGGCTCCAGAGAAATAGTAAGCAGGCTATGAAAGGGAAAAGACTAGAATTTACAGCATGGAAATATTACCCAAATGAGGGAACAGAGCACCCATAAAACATAGCAGGTCAAGTGTAAACAGAAAAGTAAGAGAGCTACAGAAGAATTGAAGTGTGCCTTGCAAAGGGGGATAAGAAAAAGCTCTTTAAATAGCTCAAAAGCAGGAATACAGTAAGGAAACTGGTAGGACCACTTGATGACCAACATGTAAAAGGGATACTCACAGATGATGAAGCCACAGTAGCAAAGATCAGTGAATTCTTTGAATCAGTCTTCATCATGGAAGACCTTGGGCAGATTCTTTGGCAAATAGGTCAGAAGAGCTACATCAGGTTGAGATGAAGATACAGGGTGTAGCAATCTAAACAAGTAAGTGACATGCTAACAAGTCATGAGAACTGCATGGCATTGATTTGGGAGCACTGAAGAGCTCCTCTACAAAATTAGGGGGCTGTGGGCCAAGGTGTGTGAGTTGTCATTACAAACAGCCGCTGTGCCAGAGATCTTGTGGATTTCCAATGAAACTCCTATCCACAAAAGGGCTCCAAAAAGGGGACTATCAGTCAGTGACTCTGACTTCCAGCCCTGGTAAGGTGGCAAACTCTAATGCAGAACAGGATCATTGAACAAACGATTTAGCATGATCTCGTGGGAGAAACTCAACAGAGCCTCTGTGAAGAGGTGAACACCTGATGGTGTTCTGGGAGGGTAGTAGGAAGCATGTGGGTAAAGGGATGCACTCATACTTGGGTATACCAAATGTGGATTTGCAAAAAGCTTCTGATAAAGTTCCACACCAAAAGTTGTGAAAGAAGTTATATTGCTATGGGACTGAAGAAAGGTCCTTTTCTGGACTGAAAGCTGGTTGAAGGATTGGAAGCAATCTTAATGGTCTTAATGGTCACTTTCCAGGATGGAGACGAGTCAGCAGTAGGGTCCTCCAGGGATCACTGCTGGGACAGGTTTTATTCTGCATCTTCATCTGTGACTTAGTGAAAGAAATGTGCAGTGAAATGTCCAAGTTTGCAGATGATATGAAAGTCTTTTGAGTGAAATGAAAAGTTGATGGTGAAAAATTCTAGAAAGACTTCACAAAATTGGGTTAACTAAAAGGCAGCATAAGAGCTTTGGTATACATAAATTTGAGGTAACATACCCAAGGAGAAATAATTCAAACATGCATGTACAATGCTGGACTTGGAAATGGTGGTTACAAGGTGGGCAAGAGAACTTGAAGTCCTCATGGGCAGTTCTTCAAAATCATTGGCTCAGTGTTCAGTGGCACCCAAAAAAGCCCAACAAATTGGAAGGGTACTACTACTCTCAAAGTACTACTACTTCTCAGGAAGAGTATTGAGAAAAAGACACCATTTTGCCACTATGTACATTTTGCCACTATAGAAAACCTTGGTGCATCCACATTGTGAAAAACATCTGTCGTTCTGGTCTCTGCATCTGAAGAAGGACATGATGGAGTTAGAAGTACAGGGAAGGGCAACTAAAACAGTCAAGAGAGCAAGAGAGACCAAAAGATTGGGACTGTTCAATTTGGAGAGAAGGTGGCTGTGAGGAGATACAGTCAGGGTACAGTATCATAAAGGCAGCAGATAAGAATAATTCATTAATAAAATTCCAGAAGTGCTCGGGGGGCTTATTGAAACTAGTAGGAAATTGGTGTAAAACAGATCTTGTTTTAGATTCTAAATATCAAGATTTTTTGAAACAGAAAGTACTTCTTTACAAGTCTGCTACATTGTCTGCTGGAAATACAACACGGCAGAGAGGAAGCAGTCTAGGAGGTTCCTGGAGTGTGTGGAAGACAACTTCCTGACACAGCTGGTAGGTGAGACTACCAGGGGAGGTGCCTCGCTTGACCTGCTGTTTACTAACAGAGAAGGACTGGGGGGAGATGTGGTGGTCGGAGGCCGTCTTCGGCTTAGCGACCATGAAATGATAGAATTCGCCATTCTTGGTGAAGTAAGGAGGGGGGGCAGCAAAACCACAACCATGGACTTCTGGAGGGCAGACTTTGGCCTGTTCAGGACGTTGGTTGAGAGAGTCCCTTGGGAGACGGTCCTGAAGGGCAAAGGGGTCCAGGAAGGCTGGATGATCTTCAAGAAGGAAGTCTTAAAGGCGCAGGAGCAGGCTGTCCCTGTACGCCGTAAGAAGAACGGGTGGGGAAGACGACCGGCCTGGCTGAATGGGGAGCTCTTGCTGGGACTCAGGAAAAAAAGGAGAGTTTAGCGCTTGTGGAAGAAGGGGCAGGCGACTCAAGAAGAGTACAGGGATCTCGTTAGGTCATGCAGAGAAGAAATGAGAAAGGCAAAAGCCCAGCTAGAACGCAATCTGGCTGCTGTCGTTAGAGACAACAAAAAATGTTTTTACACATATATTAATGACAAGAAGAGAGCCAAGGAGAATCTCCATCCTTTATTGGATGCGGGGGGGAACATTGTCACCGAGGATGAGGAAAAGGCTGAGGTACTTAATGCCTTCTTTGCCTCAGTCTTTAACAGTCAGACCAGTTATCCTCAGGGTACTCGGCCCCCCGAGCTGGAAGACAGGGACGGCGAGCAGGATGAACCCCCCGTAATCCAAGAGGAAGCAGTCAATGACCTGCTATGCCACCTGGACGCTCACAAGTCTATGGGGCCAGATGGGATCCACCCGAGAGTGCTGAGGGAGCAGGCAGAGGAGCTCGCCAAGCCACTCTCCATCATTTATCAGCAGTCCTGGTTAATGGGGGAGGTCCCGGACGACTGGAGGCTTGCCAATGTGACGCCCATCTACAAGAAGGGCCGGAAGGAGGATCTGGGGAACTACAGGCCTGTCAGCCTGACCTCGGTGCTGGGGAAGATTATGGAGCGGTTCATCTTGAGGGCGCTCACAAGGCATGTGCGGGACAACCAGGGGATCAGGCCCAGCCAGCACGGATTCATGAAAGGCAGGTCCTGCTTGACCAACCTGATCTCCTTCTATGACCAGGTGACCCGCCTAGTGGACGAGGGAAAGGCTGTGGATGTGGTCTGCCTGGACTTCAGCAAGGCCTTTGACACCGCCTCCCACAGCATTCTCCTAGAGAAGCTGGCGGCTCACGGCTTAGACAGATGTACTCTGCGCTGGGTCAAAAACTGGCTGGACGGCCGGGCCCAGAGAGTTGTGGTGAATGGAGTTACATCCAGTTGGCAGCTGGTCACGAGCGGTGTTCCCCAGGGCTCAGTTTTGGGGCCGGTCTTGTTTAATATCTTTATCGATGATCTGGATGAGGGGATTGAGTGCACCCTCAGTAAGTTTGCAGACGACACCAGGTTGGGCGGGAGTGTTGATCTGCTCGAGGGTAGGAAGGCTCTGCAGAGGGACCTGGACAGGCTGGATCGATGGGCCCAGGCCAACTGTATGAGATTCAACAAGGCCAAGTGCCGGGTCCTGCACTTCGGCCACAACAACCCCATGCAGCGCTACAGGCTTGGGGAAGAGTGGCTGGAAAGCTGCCTGTCGGAAAAGGACCTGGGGGTGCTGGTTGACAGCCGGCTGAACATGAGCCGGCAGTGTGCCCAGGCGGCCAAGAAGGCCAATGGCATCCTGGCCTGTATCAGAAATAGTGTGGCCAGCAGGAGTAGGGAAGTGATCGTGCCCCTGTACTCAGCACTGGTGAGGCCGCACCTCAAATACTGTGTTGTGTTTTGGGCCCCTCACTACAAGAAGGACATTGAGGTGCTGGAGCGTGTCCAGAGAAGGGCAACGAGGCTGGTGAGGGGTCTGGAGAACAAGTCTTATGAGGAGTGGCTGAGGGAACTGGGACTGTTTAGCCTGGAGAAAAGGAGGCTGAGGGGAGACCTCATCGCTCTCTACAACTACCTGAAAGGAGGTTGTAGTGAGGTGGGTGTTGGTCTCTTCTCCCAAGTAACTAGCGATAGGACGAGAGGAAATGGCCTCAAGTTGCGCCAGGGGAGGTTTAGATTGGATGTAAGGAAAAATTTCCTTACTGAAAGAGTGGTTAAACATTGGAACAGGCTGCCCAGGGAAGTGGTGGAGTCCCCATCCCTGGAGGTATTTAAAAGACGAGGAGATAGGCACTTAGGGACATGGTTTAGTGGACATGGTGGTGTTGGGTCGATGGTTGGACTCGATGATCTTGGAGGTCTTTTCCAACCTCAATGATTCTATGATTCTATGATTCTAAGTGGGTAGTGATTTTTTTGACTTTGTTGCCTCAGGAGGTTGCGGAGCTATTTAACCAGAGCAGATTCAAATAGGAATTAGGCAGATTCACAGGTAACAGGCCCAAAACAAGTACTAAAGGGAAAAGACAGGTATGTACCCTTTGACATCCCTCATCCAGATTAGGGATTGATAGCAGATGATGGGGAAGTATGATGGGAAAGCACCACAGAAAGTGGCCAGGTTTCTGTGCTCTTGAAATAGCTTCTCCTATTGCCATTGTTGTGGCCAGGTACTGCTCTTATCCATCTCCCTGTATAAAATACAGGTATTTTTATTTATTAAGATTTATTCTTACTATAAAACTCTTAGCAATGTTTATCATCCTTAGAAAAAGTCAGAGTTCTGAAGAAGAAATACTCTTTGTTAAAAATATCTGTGTTTCTAATCTCACCCAGGAGCTGAGGGTTATGTGGGGGAGAGTTTATTTTTTAATGAAAGGAGGCATGCCAACCACATATAAATTAGCACAAGCCAAAAAAGGGGGAAACCTGGGACAAATCTAACTATTCCTCAGGTACAAGTCTAAGACCTGAAACCCATGGTGAAAATGGCAATGCAGACTGCATGCCAGTGTCATAACATGTCAGCTGTGATTACAGCTGTCATGCAGCTGGTGGAGCAAAACATCCTTCAGTGTTTTCTACTGAACAAAACATTTCTCTACCAGGACTTTGTCCTGACGAGAAAACGAAACCCAACCAAAGAGGAGGTTTGGCTTTGTCCCTCCTGTGTCCCTTCCTTCCCCAGCCTGGCTTCATGATGGGTCCTGTGGAGCTTGAGCCATGCTCCATCCTGGTACTCCTCTGTCCCAGGCATCCATCAGGGTAGAGCACTTCCAGGCAGCTCGTGGGAGTACCTGTGAAGATCAGGCTTGTGACTGGAAAGCATCTTGTACAAGTGTAAGCCAGAGAAATTGTTCTTGCCACCTGGACCTCTGCTGTGGCCTGTGAGCTGGCAGTTCCTGCGTTAGCCACCTGTCTGCCCCCCTCTCCCTCTCCTCATCCTGTCCACCTCAATGAACACTCTTCAAGGCATGATTTGTCTTCATCTGCACAGGTCCCAAAGCTGACCTGGCACCTACGTCCCACAAAATTACCTGCTAGGTATTTTAAATTTCATGGTTGGTACTTGCTTCTGCCATTAGGTACGTTTGAAAATCTTACCTTAAAACAAATTTTGAAGTTAAAGATTTTTTCCATTTGTTGTTCCCACAGGATTTCTCCTATCCCAGGTGTTCTCTATTTTCTACTGGAAGAGGGATTAACGCTTGGACTAATCACTGGATGGTGTCACTTGATGTAACGGTGTTGAGAACCAGATGTTATTTGCACACACTTATGCACTTTCAATGCTACATGTATACCATTAATGTATGAAAGTTGTTCATATAGACATTTCCCAGTCTTCCCGACTCAGCATGGACTGTGTCATTCAGCTCTGCTGGAAACCTCTAACTATTGGTATTAAATGATTTTCATATAGAGAAAAATGCAGGCACTAGTGGCTTGATCTGAGTTCTTCTGCAGTGTCTGTGTGTATGTTTCTGTGTGTGAGGCTGTTCATTGCTACACATATACATTTGCTGGGCAAAATGGGGTCACATGGATTTGCAGAAGATAAACGTGCCTTTGAATATGCTGATTTTATTTATATGTTATAGTTTCCTTTTTTTTCTTTCATATCTTAATCTGAGGCTTATTAAATTGCTATTAGAAAACACTACATGGCAAACATTATCTTTATGGCTCTGTGTCCAAGATGCTTTAATGATGAAGAAGGAAAAAGAAAATAAAATGAAGGCATTCTGTTAAAATGAGCTGCTTATTTGCTATAAACCTCCATACACTGTTGGGAGACCTGGTAAAAATACCTAGAAAACCACTAGGAACTCAGAAAATGTTGGAATGTGTTTGTCCTCATAAGAGACACCCCTCTTGTCCAGAAGACTCCTAAATTCTTGACAGAACAGAAAACTGTGCTTGACAGATCCTATTTTGGAGGTTGAGAGAGCTGGAGATGGTTTGCTGGGTTAGAAGGTGCAGCAAGAGGAAGGTGCAGAAGGTGTTAATGCAGAGCCTGGCTTATCTTCACAGCAACAGAGGTCATTTGTAAAATTGCACTATCAGCACCAGCAGACAGGCAACTTAGAGGACTTTCAAATATTCTGGGGAAAAAAACCCACCTTTAATTCATGTTCAGAAGGAGTTGCTCCACTGCTGATGTAAAGGATGGAGTTTGCTGTCTTTGGGGCGGAAATTGTGGTGAAGGGCCTTGTGGGACCATGTGTTCATCTTCACAAGGATTTTATGAGAGCCTGCTGATTCTCGCAGATGCTCCAGAAATGCTGACTGAAGAAGATCTCTGCACCCTGCTTGGCTCTGTATCATTTCTGAGCAACTCATGGGAACTATGGTTCAGAGGACCATGCTGAGTCCCTGATTGTTCAGACTCTCTTAAATGTTCAGAGGCAGACTCTGTCTTTGGGTTGCTGAGATGCTTGTGACAAATGTGTAGAGTTGATCCTGCCAGGCACTGAACACTCTGGATGGAGTCAGCAATGAATGTAAGCACAGAATTGGTTCCTTTGACAAAATTATTCAAGTGTTTAAACCCATGATCAGACCCCTTTCTGGACTAAGCCACTGTACCCTGCTTTGGGCATCCCCCACCCAAAGATCTTACATGAAATATCAGTGCCCCTAACAAGCATGGTGTTTTTGCTGGTCCAGCATATATGGGGGGAGATTTTGTAAGAGATGGGGGGGGGGGGATCTGGGGGATCGGGGCGGGGGGATCAGAGGGATGTGAATTCTGGATCCTCCTAAGCTTGAGGGAGGAATTAATTGAGAGCTCTTCTCAAGAGAGATCAAGTTGCTGGGCTGTAATCAGCTTAGCAGGGCATCCTCCACAGCCAGGAGCCCATGAGAAATTAGCTTGTTATTAGGGCACTCAGCAGAGGGGCAGGTTCCAGGGGCACAGGCCAGGTTTTTCTGATCACTTGTTACAGCCTATGCACCTTGCTTGAGGAGAAAGTACCAAAGTGCTATCCTGGATCTCATCCTTCATCCTTCTGCATGTCCAGGATGAGCAACGCAAGTCATTTTAGGAATAGCTTTCATCTGTTCCTTTTCTGGGACCAGCAGTAGTAGCAATTCTCATGGTACACTGAAGTCCTCTGCCTATCAGTTGGGACATTTTCCCTTCATCGTGAAAGTGCTAATTAATGCCAGCTGGGAGAATCGCCTCTCTGAGAGCAGTGTGTCCTCAGTGACAGGTACGTGCCAAGCTGGGGCAGGATCAGCCTCTGTCAGCTTCCCTGACGTCTTCCAGTAGTAGGAGCTGGCTGCTGCCCAAGCGGGCCTTTCCCAGCCCTCCCTCCCCTCCTCTGCCAAGGAGGGGAATGCCACATCCCCTTCCAGGGTTGTGTCAACCCCCCCAAACAGCCATACATCTCACTTGAACTCCTTTCAATCTGCTGTCCTAAAAGTTTAATAAAGGTAATGACAGTTTTCTGCCCCAGGCCATCCCTGTAAGCCAGCAAAGAGTGCTCTGATCTTGTAAATCGCGTTGTAAATTACCTACATATCTCTCAGATTTTGTTAGTTTATTTGTTTCAGTTTTCCTCTGCAGCTCTCAGCTGGTGCCGGACGAGGCAGACCGGATCAGACCAGACTGACCACGGATTTAAGCCAGCATGGCATATCTGGAACAATTTATCTTTTTTTTTATTTTGCAATACAGCAGCAGCAAGTTAGCTTTTGAGTCAGCACCTCACAGTCCCTTGTGACTATCACAGATATAAAAATCATGTGATGTTGCTTGGTAACACTCAAATTTAAGTACTGTACATGTCACAAGGACTGCACTGTATTTAATCAAAAGTAACAAATACTATATAAACACACCAAATTCAGGGGCATCTGCTATTAATTCAACAGAGCAAGGGTAATAGTGCTACTCATAAATTTGAAATTCTCTACATATTAAATAGGAATTGCTGACGACATAGCACTTACCACACAATCTGTAAAAGTTGGGAAAAATATGATTCACTGGCCATTGATAAATCAAAGAAATTAAACCTATGGAGTAAAACCAAGACACAGCAAAGGCAGTCTGTCAGAGTCAAACAAAACAGCATCCAGATTAACCTGGGCAAGATCCAGACTCAGGCTATAGCCACAGATCAAAACATTCCTCTGCATATAAACATCCTGCCATGGGGGCTGATCAACATCTCACATTAGTAATACTATATTCCCTGAGAAAGGCTTTCAAGGCACACATCAGCATAAAAGATGAGAAGTTCAAAGCCAACAATAAGAAAACAATTAGAAACAGACATCTACTCAAGGACTCCACCAAGAATGGCAAGCTTTTTTATTACCACAATAATCCCTGCAGTGGCAAAGGAGAGCGTTCAGACAAGTCAGAGAAGAGACAAAATAGTCTGCAAAAATTAGAATAACAATATAATAGTGGACAATATTTTATACGTGCAGAGTGGGAAACAAAAACCAGAGAAAGGATAACACAGCAATAAATAAATAAAAAGATTCAGACTTTAAACCCCCCCCATAATGGGCTTCAGTTTATCTTACATATTTTTATATTGCTCCTACCCTAAAATTGGAACGCTTTGTGGTCTTTAAAGTAGTTATGAACATGAAACCTTGCTGATAAAGGGATTATCCCTATTTTATATGCAGGGAAATGAGATCTTACACAGGTATCCTGTGAGGAAGCAGTGAGTTGAATCTGTCCTTTTCAGTGTGAGGCCAGTCTGTAGTTTTTCTCTAATCTCATATCATCACGCAATATATATGTGTTTTTGTGGATAAAATGGATGTATAATGCTGCCCTATTCCATCAGGAAAACCTATTTTTTTCTGCTACTGTGTCTTTTAAAGTTTGTGTTATGTACCAGTCTGCATCTGCACTTACACATCAGGAGCTCCTTTTCTCTACCCAGGCTTGCTTCAGCTCCCAGCTTTTTGCTGCAGCTGCTAGAGAAAACATCCCATAGTTACTGTGGTGGCACTAATCACCAAGTGTTAAAATAAACATTACTTTTAACCTTAAAAACCCCCTATGCAATGGCTGTGCTGCTGGATCATGTCCTTTGGTCTTCCCTCTCTCTGTTTTCTGACAACTGCTCCATCAAGGGCTTTACCTGCACCATCCCAGAATTGCCCCTGTTACTGCTGTTGCTGCAGATACTTGAGGCCACTCTGGAATTAGCTTGTCTTTTCCAGTATTTTCTGTTCTTGTGATTTTTTTGTTTCCTTCACAAATGACACGGAGGAACCACCAAGGACAGATGTTTGCTTAGAGGTTTCCTTGTGCAGTAATACAATCCAGGAATAGACATGAGGCCACTGAAGATGGCTTAACCACAGGTGAGACCCTCCTGGCAGGGAGGCCTCCAGAGAGTGTTTGCAGTGGGACATGTTTGCCCCATCTAAGCAGTAGCCCTGGGATCGCCCCTACTAGTGCTTTTGCTGAAATGCAGCATCCACAGCACTTCTTTTAGATAGGGAAGGCAATTACATAGGAAGGTTTATTTGGGGATGATCAATCATACCCAAATGTTCCGTGTCTTTCCTATCAGCCCTTTGATGTGCTGTGTCATAAAAATGTTGGAGAACTTTGTCTAAGATCCAATAGCAGATTTTTACTGTTCAAAACTATTTCTTCAGAAATATTAAACAAGAGGAAACCAAGCTAGAGGAGGAGGTATTTATACCAGAGGAGTGAATCCCCGCAGCGTTTTTCCTGTGTGAACACTGTTTGTCACTAATGGCCAGGGTTACCTGCCACTCTCCTCTCCTGTGCTCAACAGACTGAGAGGAAAGAATGGGTGTGGGAGGACCACGCTGCCCTTCATTCACACCATAAGCTCTTCCTTAATTTCATTTGAGAAAACAAATCTTCATGGAGTGGGCTGTCAGCATAAGCTGGTTTGGGGAGGGGGGTTATAGAGAGATCGCCTTGGGGTAAAATCAACCTCCCCCTTCTGATTTGCTCAAATCTTCGGCAGCCCTTAGGAACATAAACCAAGTAATTTTGCAACTGTGCCTTATTAAAAACAAGTTACAGAGAAAAAAAAGAACAAGTTTTAAAAGTGGATAGGAGTGGTGATGAGTTCCAGACCTGGTCCTGAGCGGCAGGCGGTTAACGGGAACCTTCCAAGGAGCCGTGCTCGGGAAGGTGCCCCAGGGACGGGCTCTGCAGTCGTATCTGTTAGCAATAATTTCTCCAGCAATTCTCTGAGGTTGTGAAATAAATATAGGTTCCAATAAAATAGATGGTGCTTGTATTTAATGATGACTGTGCTCAGAAAGAGCTTGCACTGTGTCAAGAGGGCCATAAGGTGAACAAAGAAAGTGAAATGTAACCTGAAGAATATTATGCAGCTATGATGGATTTGGATCAATTAAATGGATGAGGCAAGGAAAAAAAATCAATGCAGGTCCTCTACTCTGGGATATGACTGTGAAAGTGTTACTCTTAAATCCTCCAAGGGCATGTGCCAAGCAAATTACCATACGGGCATTTCCATCTTTCATTGACTGCCCTCAAAACAAAGCCCATTCAATGAACTCAATCACTCTTAAGGCAAGATTTTTCCAGGGACCCTGTATCCAAGAAAATCAGCCTGTTATAACTTCCAAGTACAAAGCACAGACGTCAGCTCCAACTGCAGGTCCTGGGTTCATTCCCAGGGTTACTCAAGATGCTGGTTTCTGCACAGAAGTTGGGTGCTTCACCTGCTCTTCTGTGAAATAGTGGCCTATGAAAGGAACAGTGAATTTGGGATGTTGTGAATGAAGTGTGTTTAGATAATAGTGCTAACCGGCATGATCCCCTTATGACACAAATGTTTAGCCGAAGTCTGGTCTGCTAAAGGTTATTTCTGTTAAGAGGAAAAATTGATCCTACCATGAGGTTTTAATGTTGAACCATTCTGTTTACTTTATGGGACTAATGAAGCTCTGTTTCACCAAATCAAATAGCAATTAGCCATTTCTTTGCTCTGAGTTTCAAGCCTCTGCCAATCAACCCTCAGCCCTGGAGGTCTCCCTTTTAACTTGGTCTGGGCCCTATAACCTTCCACCTTTTTTTCACATCGACATAAACCTTCAGGAAAAATAGCCAGTGGAATTTCTTCATTAACATGTCATTTTGGTTTAGAGAGTTGTGCTACAGAAGCCACTGTTATTTCAGCTATTTGAATTCATAATGGAGCATAACTGTTCCTTGATGGTATCATGAGTGGATGTCAGCAGTTTATACCCCATCCATAACAATGATTCACTAGAAATGGCTGAAATAACTATAACGAATTAGTCATAAACTTTGTCATTAGACAGGGTGGATGTGCGGGGACACTAACGCCAGAAGAAGCACTGTAGCAATCACAGAAGTCAATCACTCCGTCACAAATGACAGCAATACCTGATTAAGCAAAACCAGTGAAATATTTTGGAAGTCTCCTCAAGACAAGCCCAATTCCAAGCCCCACTACCCACAGGCTTCTGAACAATAGATTTCAACTGGGATGAAGAGTCAAGTGTTACAGATAGTCCTCTTTTTTTTCATACTAGTGTATAAACCAAATTTTAAAAAATGGGGCAGTGCTAATTTTGTTGGTTTCTACCTTAGAACTTTGACCAAATGCAGTACATTTCATTTTTAAGTTATTTTCATTATTCTGTAATTATTTTGCCAGTGACGCTCACTTCTCTTCTAATTTATAGAGCTGCTCCTGAGTGTTGGGATCATAGTAGACAATGAAATGGAAGCGTTAGCCTTCTTTTTCACTGTGCCCTCTCTTTTTCATCAAAGAGAAATTAAACTGTGTAAGGAAACGCATAATTTTTTGCAGCCATTTTCAGATGTTGTGTCTTGTTCAATGTTTTCAGTTGGAATAATGATTCTTTAAGAGAAGGCCCAATTCGTTTGGGTGTTGTGGGCTTTTAAATGGACATCTTGAAGAAACTGCTATGAACCGCAGTGCCCCAGCCAGCATGGGGGAGCAGCAGGTCTTCCAGCCAGGAGAACGCCACTGTGAGACACGCTGCCCAGGACTGCCAACATGCTGTGTGGCTCCTGGGGAGCTGCTGCAGACTGCCTGGGGCTCTAACTGTATTTTGGCTGTAACAGATGAAATGTAAAATTTCATTGCAAGGAAATTCCTTTGCAAGGAAGCCCTTATAACTCCAGTCTGGTTTATCCATTTGATGCTAAAATGCTCTGAAGGATCAGTGCCTTATTGCTATGTAGAGCAGAGAAGGTCAGTGTGAAGGTCATGCCTGGTTCACAAGGCTGTGTGATGGGGTTTAGTGGGACCCACTAGTGACAGAGGCTCACACATGTGCCGCTTGAAGCATTGGCATGACACATGTCTACCAAGGGCATTGCCATCTCTGTGGGAGTGCTAACTGTTGGCCAACTATGTTCAAATATTGTTGGAAATTTCAAAGCAGATCATGCCCAAGGCAAGGTTCATCCCTGCAACAGAGCATCAGAAAGAGCCTTGAATTTGCAATAAACAAAGACAGAGCTGTTGACCGGAAAAGCTTGTAGTGTGCAGGCCTCTTCCAAACCTTTGGAGCAAGCCCTTTTCCAGGTTCCTACCAAGCTGCTCACAAATGCTGGCACCTGTGCCCATGTGTACACCTGCACAGCAGGTAGGAGCACATGCTAGAGGCTACCCTTAGAGCAGTGCCATAAATATTCTTGAAGAAATGGTAAATAGAATCATAGAATGATAGAATCATAGAATCATAGGATAGTTTGGGTTGGAAGGGACCTCTAAAGGTCATCTAGTCCAACCCCCCTGCCATGGGCAGGGACATCTTCAACTAGATCAGATTGCTCAGAGCCCCCTCCAACCTGACCTTGAATGTTTCCAGGGATGGGGCATCCACCACCTCTCTGGGCAACCTGTGCCAGTGTTTCACCACCCTCAGCGTAAAAAATTTCTTCCTTCTATCTAGTCTAAATCTACCCCCCTGTAGTTTAAAGCCATTCCCCCTTGTCCTGTCACAACAGGCCCTGCCAAAAAGTTTGCCACCACCTTTTTTATAAGCCCCCTTTAAGTACTGAGAGGCTGCAAGAAGGTCTCCCCGAAGCCTTCTCTTCTCTAGGCTGAACAGCCCCAACTCTCTCAGCCTTTCTTCATAGCAGAGGTCTTCCATCCCCCTGATCATTTTCATGGCCCTCTTCTGAACCCACTCCAACAGGTTCGTGTCTTTCTTATGCTGAGGGCTCCAGAGCTGGACACAGTACTCCAGGTGGGGTCTCACCAGAGCAGAGGAGAGGGGCAGAATCACCTCCCTCGTCCTGCTGGCCACGCTTCTTTGGATGCAGCCCACGATACGATTGGCCTTCTGGGCTGCGAGTGCACATTGCTGGCTCATGTGCAGCTTTTCATCCACCAGTACCCCCAAGTCCTTCTCGGCAGGGCTGCTCTCAACCCCTTCATCCCCCAGTCTGTATTGATACCAGGGGTTGCCCCGACCAGACTAAGTGCAGGACCTTGCCCTTGGCCTTGTTAAACCTCATGAGGTTCACACGGGCCCACTTCTCCAGCTTGTCCAGGTCCCTCTGGATGGCATCCCATCCCTCTGGCATGTCGACCGCACCACTCAGCTTGGTGTCATCTGCAAACTTGCTGAGGGTGCACTCGATCCCACTGTCTATGTCATTGATGAAGATATTAAACAGTACCGGTCCCAATACGGACCCCTGCAGGACACCACTCGTCACCAGTCTCCATCTGGACATGGAGCCGTTGACCACTACCCTCTGGATGCGACCATCTAACCAATTCCTCACCCACCGGACAGTCCACCCATCAAATCCATACCTCTCCAGATTAGAGAGAAGGATGTTGGGGGGGACCGTGTCAAAGGCCTTACAGACGTCCAGATAGACGACATCTGTAGCCCTTCCCGTGTCCACTGATGTAGTCACTCCACCACAGAAGGCCACTAGGTTGGTCAGGCAGGACTTGCCCTTGGTGAAGCCATGCTGGCTGTCTTGAATCAGCTCCCTGTCCTCCGTGTGCCTTAGCATAGCTTCCAGGAGGATCTGTTCCATGATCTTCCCAGGCACAGAGGTGAGACTGACTGGCCTGTAGTTCCCCGGGTCTTCCTTTTTTCCCCTTTTTAAAAATGGGGGTTATGTTTCCCCTTTTCCAGGCAGTGGGAACTTCACTGGACTGCCACGACTTCTCAAATATGATGGATAGTGGCTTAGCAACTTCCTCCGCCAGTTCCTTCAGGACCCGCGGATGGATCTCATCGGGTCCCATGGACTTGTGCACCTTCAGGTGCCTTAGATGGTCTCGAACCTGATCTCCCACAGTGGGTGGCTCTTCATTCCCGCATAATAATAAGGGGATAGTAGAGGCCTGGAAAATGGAGACAGGAGAATAGTACCTGGGAGAGGATGCAGAAAGGAAAACAGGGTTGTTGACATGAATAAAAAATGGTTTGGAGAGAAAAGCATGAAGATCAGAGGGAGTTGGAAGAAGAGAGAGTGCGAGTCTGCTATGGGAAGCAATGGGGAGCTGCGGAAGGGCACGGACAGGCTGAGTATCTTTGTAATGCACAGTAGCAAAGAAAGCCTGGCTACATCTCTCCTAGTAAATTAAACAGGCCAGGGAATAACCCTGAACACTGCAACTTGACTGTCTGTACTAGCCCTAGCTGTTTATCAGGGTAGTTTGCAAATGGCTACAGTTTTGGAGGCTGAGATCTACCTGGGTCACTCTGGGCCAGCTGCATTTGCGTTCAGAGGACAGTCCTAGGCACATTTCATTGACCAGTACAGATACAGCCCTTTTGTATATGATTTTTAGATCATGTGCCGTCTCAAGAGGTCCTGGGCATAACTGAAGTGCCTGCAGAAGAGTAAAGTGTTGTCCTGCTTCATTAGACAGGCAATGTAGAGTCGTCTCACAGCTTATATGATGTGGGTTGGGTTGATCTCTGTAACATGAAGCCAGGTCTCATGGAGCAGGCAACAAAGCCCTAGTCAGAGCATGCACAGCAGTTCTGGTCCTTGCTGCCTTTGCAGAGTGCTGCCTGGTGTGTATGCAGTAGATGCAGCATCAAAATTATGCCACGTTGGCTCAGGGATTTCTCCAAAGAAAAAGTCCTGCTCCAAAGGACTTAGATCTTACTGTTTAGAATAGGTTGAAGAAGTCAAGTTGGAAAACAGAGGGACAAAGGCTGCAAGATGATGGATGAGATAATTAAAGTGCAACATAAAGGTGTGTTTAGAGAGATGAGGGCAGCCTCGGAAGACCCCAGAGCCACTGAAGTGTATGCAGAGGAACCAGCAAATATGCTGAAGGCTCAGTGAGGTGAGAGCAAGAATGCAAAGCTCACCAAAGACCTTGGAGGTGAACAGCCTCAATCGCACAATGCTGACAAATGTAGTAATTTAGGGGATCCAGGAAAGAGCTGGTAAAAGCATTAGGTGGACAGGTCTGGAAGAGCTTACAGGTACAGGGAAGGGAGAAGACAGGGTGTCCACTGCATATGCTTTGTAGGGGAAAGAAAGGTCATCATAGGGATTTTGAGGAACAATGAGAAGATGCAAGAAAAAATTTGTCTGATGATGCTGAAGATGGAAGGCTTTCTCCGTAACAGCAGTTATCTGAAACAGCAGTGTGCTACTGCAGAAACTATTATGTCCCTACAGTAACACATAACCATTTGTTTATCCCTGCCTTCCTTTCTTCCTTCTTTCCCTCCCTCTCTCCTTCCTTCCTTCCTTCCTTCCCTCCCTGCAAACACATACAAACTGGAACACTGCAGGTCTAAGGCAAGCAGATGGTTTGCAGGCAGAAAGAGATGTTCAAGCTGCCTGGCCCAGAGGCATCACTACACATCTATTCAGACCAGGGTCTATTTTGGGCTTGGCCCCCTCCTTGGCACAGTCCCGAGCTCCTCCTGTGACTCTGCCAAACTGTGGGCTGAGTCTCCTTTTTTTGACAGAACTGGCACATGTTGTTCTTCATTCACAATCTGTTTTTTAGAGTCATTTTCACAGCAAATAACCAAAGGAAACAACATTTTATTGCATAACAAGACAGCCCAGAAATAGTGAAAAGAAGGTGAGAAATGCATTATCAGGAATGAAATTAATAATTAAAAAAAGAGGTTTGAGAGCAGGTTAGCTCATGCCTTTGTGCTATTTTTATGACTCCTACTATTGCATTGTCAGGTCCTGGCATAGCACCATGTCTGGAGCTCCAGCCTGTGCTGCTGACTGCAGAATAAGCACTCACTTTGGAATGCTTTTCTTATTTTGTAAAGCATCTTTCCCTAAAGAAAATCAATGAACAAGTGACCCAGACAGTCGGGTGTGCTCACTCCAGCAGTGCTGCAAAGCCTGGGATGCCAAGGCCTGGCCTGGCTGTTCCTGACGCTTGCTGCTTCCACCATGCATTTGAACACTGGTTAAATGGAGCGGGAACAAACCCTTCTCCCCCCAGCCTCCAAGCAAGGTGTTCAGGCGATGGCTCCTGTCTAAGAAAGGCACCTGCCATGCTGCCAGGTTTGAACGAGCCACAGCCACTCAACCTGTATTTCCAGCATTGAGCTCTCCAGCAGCCCTGCTCGAAACACAAACATCACTTCCATGTTCTTCTTGAACATGTGCGATCAATGGTACCTGAAGTGGTTTCATCTCTCCCATCAGACTGCACTGCTCCCACGCCTCTCTCCTCTAAGTGCCTTCTCGCAATGACAGCTTTTCCTAGAAGGGTAGCCATGGAGCAGACTGGTCATCCTGTGAGCCCCAGGGCTGTGTCTGTGCTGGCACATGGCACATGCCCAGTGCTGGCGCTGAGGCCAACACTGAAGCAACAGGATGGTTGCACTGAAATGGCTTATCGGGAATGCCTCCTGAACTGTGTCCAGCAACTGGTTGGGGTGGATTAGCTTTTTCTGCTCCAAAATGGTGCTGGGATTATGCTATCAACTTAGCAGGGTAGACATCCTGGGGATATTCCCAGGCACTCAGGTACAAACCAGGCTGTCTAGCCAAGTGAAAGAGATGGGTGCACAATGTCCTCCTTGAGTAACAGGGTAACTGGCCCCTCTGAAGTTGTGTAGAGCCAAGGCTCCAGGTCTGTCAGAGCAGACCGGCCACAGGTTTCCTAGTCTTGGCCATCCTGAAGTTTTGCCCATCAGGAAACCAAAGATGTCTACAATGAAAGTAAGAATGCGCAGAAGGAGAGAGAACACTTTGCCTTCCCAGCTCATTCCTACCTACAGACCTTGTTCTGCAAAAGAGAGCAGTACTGGCATGGTAAAAGGAATCCTTTTCTTGGGAGGTTGTGTGGATGGGTGGATCAATGAATGGATGGAGAGCAGGACGAAGACCAAGTGAGAAAGAAGTTACAAAATATTTAAAGGCTGTAAATACAAACATAAAAGAAAGATAAAATAAGGAAAAGGTTGTCTTTCCAGGACCATTTTTTTATTTAGCTGCCATAAGGCATACAGCAACACCTTCTGAGCGTAGGGACCTCCACCCCAGTCTCAGCAGCTCTGGCCCAGCTCCTCTGAGGTCCCACAGAGGAATGCCCGCTTCCAGCAGCTGCCCTGCATGTGGCATCCAGAGCAAGCACCACACATTTTAGTTTACTTGAGTTGGCTAACACAGACAGAAACTGCTTTGCAGGAGTCTCTCCAACCGTGTTTCATGCCTACCTCTGTTAGGAGCGTATTTGGTCTTGGTGCCAGTGTAAAGCACGGCCTGCAAGTGTCCAGCAGGTGACCTTTGGGGCCCGGCATGTAACGGTCCTGGGCTTTGTAGGCTGGCTAAAGCTTGTCATACACAGCCAGGAGTTTCATCTCACCGCTCTGTAGCAGCCACCAACATGCTCGGTTTGCCCAGTGGCTTATGGGAGGCATCTTCCTACCTGATAACCCTCTTCTAACCACAGAGCCCAGATAACTTCCAGCTATAAACATGTAAAGCAGTATGACGTAGGACCAACTGCCCTTAAAGTCATGGGAGCCATTATCACATGTAACAGCAATTATTTTTAGCCTAAAACTTATCTTGCCTACCCTTATATGCCCATGAATGTTCTTCATAAATGCAGACACAGACAAGTATGGGTTTTATAGAGGCCTCTTTAACACATACATCAAGAGAACTAAAATTAAGGGCATACTTTCACCTTCACGTGTTTCGTGGGAAAGACTAACATAAAATGAAGTGAGTACTTTGCAATGAGCACTGCACAGGTCAAACATAACATGTTTTGCTACAAACTGACCTTGGCTAGACTAAAGTTTTTAAGAAGGTTTCAAATCTCAATGAACTGAAGAATTACAGACTGCTGGAGAAATTTTAGCCTCTAATTTTCCCTAGAAGTCTCCCTGCTAGGAATTAAAAGTTCACATTTTTGCCCATGGACAGGGTGATGTATGTGGGAATTCATGTGGCATACGCTCTAGTTCATTGAAAGATTAACAAAACCTAAATCTTTCTGCAAACATAAAAACTACTTCTTACTTGAATCACCACTATAGAAGGTTGTGAATGTTTTCAGCTGAATTATACTCGAAATATAAAATGTTATTAAATTAAAATAATTTTCAACCATGTTTGACATGTGTACACCAATACATCAGCCTTACTGTGTATGTCATGAATGTCATCCATATATCTCCTTTACCTCTCTTTCTTCTCTTTTTATTTCTATTATTAATTATTAAAACCCACAAAACCTAAGAAAGTAGAAACAAACGTTTCGATTTCTTGGGACATTGCTTACGTACCTGCAGTTCTCCCACAGCAGAAGGAATACACACTCCTTGTCTTCTCTGTTTCGTGGCTTTCCTTTTTGAATGACCAGGCTGGGTTTCCTTGTGGCTGCAGGGAACCATGTCCCACCCTCCTCTCCTTTCTAGCAGTTATGCGAATAATTTAATTGGTGGCACCAGGACTATTCCAACAGATAAATGCAAGCCAGCACAATTTGTATATGACAATCTACTGAAAAATATCCTGTGCTCAGTAGCTGGATTAAACTGAACTCTCCTCATATAAGAAGTTATTCAATGATAAAATCAATTAATAACCTTCTTTCCTAACTTCAGATATTGCAATTATTGCTTCTGTGAAACTACTCCAAACTGATAAAATAAATTTTAAAACATTTTTACTTGCACAATTCAAATCTGAAGTGATTTTTCCTTAAATTCAAACTCTGCATACATTTCTTACTGGAAATCTTGCCAGACAAATGTCTTCTTTGAGTGTTTTTCTTTATTATTAACTTACAAATTTCAGAAAGTAAGACAGTATATCTAAATATTAACATAACCTTAACTCTAGGCTCCCACATGATATTAGAATAGTTATTTCTGTGGAGAAAAATAATATAGAAACATAGGAAAGAAGAAAGAACCAACATAATGGCTAACTCTATGCTTGTGCAATTAAAAAAAAAAACAAACTAAGAGAAGGTAGAGCATAAAATGCACCTCTGCAGCAGAAGCTGTCCCGTATCTCAATGAGCCTGCCCATGGTGGCACAGAGGCTTGCAGTCTTCCACTGAAGCAGTGCCATGCTGGTGGGCTACCATAATGGAACGAAGCATCCCCATGTTGCCACTGAGTAGCCCATGGTCAGAAGTAGGCCAAGCTTTCTGTAGTTGACATGAACTACCATTGATGTAAGTAACCCATGGCTGAGCTTTCCCCCAAACCCAAGAACCTGCCAGTGCTTCAGATGGATTGTCTGAAATGGGAGAACCTGAACCTGCCTGGTCCTTCGCAGCAGGCTGCCTCTGGGATCCCACAGCCTCCAGACTGGGGAGATCTTGTGAGCAGGGACAACACATCACAGCCCAGCTTTGGGGCCCAGCCAATTTTACCTAAAATTGGCATTTTACTGAGGGGCTGGGCAGAGATTGACCCACTGCTGAGCTCTTCCACTGTCTTCCTTGGTGGCACTTGAAGTGACTTGTACAATCTAGATCACAAGCAAGACAAGGTGAAGCTGAGCACCAGCTAGAAAAGTAGCCAGGAAGGGAAGCAAAAGCAGCGAGCAGGGCCTGGCTGTGGTTCAGGATCTGGAGAGAAGGTGAGAATGGTGGTAGCAGCAAAGGCAGACTAAGATAACAGTAAGGATGCCTGGCTTTGGTCAGTGTTGCTTTGAGGCAGGGCCTTTCCCTGGGAGAGCAAGAAGAGAGCTCTTCCCCTGCCAGAGCTTTTGGCCAGAAAACTCCCCCAACTGATAGAGAAGGCAGCAGCTTTCATGCTGGCACTGGGGCTGGATGTGGCAGCCAGACATACTTCTTTGCACAGCAGGAACGCATCAGAGCAGAAATATGCCTGGATGCCTACAAGTGAAACCCAGAGCATCTGCTTGTTTATCTCAAACCCTGGATGTTTTTGCTCCTTCCTCTAGCGTACATGACCTCATCCACATCTTCCAGTGCATGCAAGCATGCTGCACTCCCACTTTGTACATTGCTCTACAGAAATATCAGGACCGGCATTGCTGCGTGTTATGTCCCGGACAGAGCTGCTATGCCTTATTGTTGTGAACTAATTGTGCACCTTATTGTGTACTTGGAAAAGACTGGGATGTGAGAAAAAAAAGGCATTGGCTGAATTCTACAAACATCCCACTAATCATTCACAAGACTGCCTGGCAAAAACCCATTAACAGTCTATAGTCTAATAAAAAAGGCAATTACTCTACATCTGTCTATATGCACAAGAGTCAGTAAGAAGATCCAAGATGCATTTTGGTTTTCAAAAGATAAAGATCCTATATTTTGTCTTTTGCCCCAGGAGATATTTGGCCTCTGCCTTGGTCCCAAAATGGTAAGGGCTTAGCTGATGCTTTCAGGATCAGGCAGGTCCTCTTTCACCCCAGGACTGGATTGCTGTTCTCACGCCTCTGTGTTCTCTAATGAATATCTTTGTTTTTACGAACACGTTTTGCAAGTGCCATCGTGCTGGGTCTTAGCATGTGTCTGGGCATGCAGTGTAACAGCCACAGCGAAGCTGAACAAGCAGCTTGGCAGCGAAACAGGATCCCTAGGACTGTGTACAACAGGCACCCCTGAAAGAATGGGAATGGACTTCATACTGGGTGAGTGGGAAAGTATTCAATTGCTGGGAAACAAGATGAATTCAATGAATGAAAATTGCTCCTTCATTTGGATAGCACAGGCTGCCAGCTTTTCTCAGTATCTGCCTGACAATCAAGTCCTGCACCCAACATCTGACATGCCACATGTTTTCCAGTTTCTTGACCTTCACCCCAGCTTTTGACTGTGCTACTTGGAGCCATCACTGGTTTCTCTGGCTCCTGCCTGGTGTTCCCCTTTGATTTGAGAGGTGGATGCCATTTCCAAACCTACTGCCACAGGCAGTTGACAAAGTTGAGCCTCTCTCAGACAAGCATTACTAATAGCTTCCATTTGTTATAGCTGCTACAGCAGGAGGTAAGGGTCTTGCATCAACTGCAGAGTCTTCTCTCAAGTTGTCTGAAATGTCTCAGCCCTCCTGAACTGTGCTCAAGTTAAAACTTTGCACTTAAGAGGTTCATGCAGAATGATGCTCTTGGAAAAATATGTCAAAGGCATAAACCAATTATTTTTCCTACATCTTTTCCATGCGTTTTCCTTCAGTGTAGTGCTTCATCTATCTCCTCATACAATCTGCTGTAGATTAACATTTCAATGGAAGCTTGTGTAACATTTTCTGACACAGAAAAAAGCAACTTGCTTACATTGGTACTTGACATATCAATGTGCATATCATCCAGAGAAAATGTCAATAGTTGGGACCAGCAATTTCATCAGAGGGAATGAAATTAAAGTGAGCAAATGTAATTGTAGCTAATTTCCATTCTGTGGAAGAACATGCTATTGAAGGTTGTCGTAGGCGAAAAAGTAGCTTGAATTGTGAATGCTAACAGCCAGCAGCAGATCATTGGGTATGTGTGTGTGGGCACATGACTGTCCAAACTTGAACTTTTGAATGCTGAAGGAGAAACTTGCAACTTGCTAGCTGTGACTGGGATGGTCTGCTTGCAAATTTTGATAATACATGAGCTAAAGAAAAGCAGCACAGCCTGAATACTCCAGTTAATAAAGAGCCATGAGACAGAGCCACCAGGCAGGAGGCTGATCACATGCCAGGCTTCTGCACATGGACCATTTAGGTTGGGAAAACCAGGGGCTTGGGGTTCTGGAGAGAATAGATGGTCCCAAAAAAGAAGGGTCCCTGTCAAGAAGTGATCTCAGAAAGAAAACACCGGAGGGAAGACCCTGGAAGTGGGGGAAGATCCTGAAGATCAGGGAGATGTGTGGAGACGAGTGCTGGGGGTGCCCGGGAACCTTGGCCGCTGACGCCCAAGGCCAGTAGCAGGGAGCAGCGGCACAGCAGGACCTGACCCAGCTTTCTGGCCGAGCATCCCGGAGGAGCCACGACCTGCCTTTGGGGGGGACATGGAGGCCTGGGGGAAGTGGGGAGGCGAGTGCAGGAGATAATGACAGAGGGCAAGAGCTCAAATCGTGTCAGCTCTTAAATAAACCCCAGTACCCAGATCCACTATGTGGTGTTATTTACTATGTCTCACTCCTGACAAAGCTGTAACTAAACCTTCAGCAAAGCAGAGAGGACTCCATAGATGAGTAATGCAAGAAGGTTTTATTTAAACAGGCATCTGTGGAACAGAAAGGGGAGAATGCCTGACTGGACATTTTCTTTTAAAAATAAATTTTGGGTTTTTTTGAAATGGGAAACAGTTGGCCCAACAGCTGCCAGTTATTTGACTGCATAAGATTTGCAAAATGGGATGAGCATATCTGGAATACATTTTTGCTACACTATTAAAAATATGTTGGCAGGGGAAGAGACACTTAAAACTACTTTTTAAAAGTGTACAGATTTTATTTTCTATGTCTGAAAATGTTCTTATCCTGAAAGAGTCCTGTCTGAATCTGAAGCAAGTTGTACGGCAAGCAAATAAAGGCAAGGCAAAGAATGATAATTCTGTGTCAAAGAAAATGTAGGTGTGTGAAATGCAGTTTCCTTCTGACAGGTCAGAGAAAGCGAGCTGCTCCCACAAAATGAGGCACTCCTCTTTTTTTTCTGACCAGCTTTACAGTCAAAGCATGTCTAGAGTTTGGAAAAGGTTATTACTCATTATTTTTGCATTGAGAAGACTTGGGGAGACCATGTAAGAAGATACGTAATCCATGTAAGAAGATATTCCATGCCTCAGAAAACTCACAAACATGGAAAAGGAGGCAAGCGGGGTAGCTAGCCACAGCAAGCGGGAAGGATGCTGGCAATGACACAATCATGGCTGGCATGATGAACGGCACTTGCATCTCCCGGGTAAGTGCATTTCTTAACTAAGTGCTCCAGAAAATCATTCCCAAAGTGGAGTGATAGTGCCTAAAGTTGTACATACACTATGAAAAGGAAGAGGCTGGGGAAAAGGACCTCCAGACCATATTTAGCGCAGACCATATTTAGCGCACACCCAGGCATGGTACTAACCTGTGACACTAGAGCTGTCCCGACAATGTTTGGCGGCTCCTGGTAAGCACCTGGGACATGCTCACCCTGTGCTCCCTGAGGAGCAGCTCAGCTAGAAGCTGTGAGACTGAGGAGATGGAGGGTTGTGCAAATATAAACCTTTGGCAACACAAAGTACAAGCCCAGCAACCCACCCAGCGCACACCGGCTCTACAGCCTGGAGCTGGCAGGAGCCACTGGGAAAGGTTTCACTATGGTTCATAATAAATAAACATGAAGAGGTTCTCTGAGCTTGTGCCAATATTTGCCTTGTGTTTGATTACAGCATCTGTTTGCACAAACTCCTGATTTTGGAAGATGTCTGCAGAGGGATGCACTCGTGCACTGCTGTTCCATGCCACCTGATGCTTTTTGTCTCTGGGACGTACTGAGGGGTCTCAGAGGGACTTCTTGGGGCAAGGGTGAAGAGAGGTTTGTACAGCCTGGGTCAAAGTCTGAGTAATGCACAACAACGCCTGTTTACAGTGTCTGGTCCAGGCCCTCCTTTTGCTGTAGCTGAGAGGACAGACAGTGGAATAGTTGCTTTAAAGACTGGTTATTATCACCCTGTTTAACTATTTGCTTGATTGGTTTTTTTTAATTCTCCTCTTTAAGCGAGAGGGTTTGTGTCTGTAAGTGAGGAAAACTAGATCTGAGCACCAGAAAGCTCAGTTAAACTTTCACAGGTTTTGAGATGGCTCAAACTGGTGTTTTATTAATGACCCCAGAAATCTGCACTTTTCCCTTTTTGCTGTTGATCAGAGAGGTTGGAAAGAAGGGTTATCCAAAATGAAGATCTTGTTGCTGGCTTTACATGTAACTTAACGTTGTCATTCCTGATTTTCCAACAGTGAAGTTCATCCGCTCTCCACGTGCTGGAATCCCCAAGACACCCCCGGGAAGCTCCAGCTCAGCAGTGATGAGCTTAGGAATTTTTCCATTTTGGTCAATAATTTCTCCTCTCTCCTCCTCCATCATTTCCCACGGCAAGGCTTATGCCAGACACAAACAGCACTGTTTCTCAAATAACTCAACCTTATAGAAGGAGGCGAGCTGTCATTTATTTTTTATCTTGCTCAAATAACTCATAATCTGAATGACTAATTTACCCTGTGCTTGGAGGACAGGAAATATCAGGGGAATGCAAACAAGCAGACAGCTTTTGCAAAGCTAACCTTCAGGCAGGCTAGCTTTCTCCATTTAAATTAATGTCCTATCCCTCTTCTCCTCTCACTCCCTATGTCCAGTGGACTCAGAGTTTCTCTATAGCCTCAAAATGTTTCTCCACTGCTGTGTGCCAGAACAAGCCCTGTGCGTTGTGCTTCTCCTTAAAGCACTGTTTAAATGCTGCCAAACTGGTGCTCGGGCTCTGTACTGGCCCTCTGGTTTCCCCTGCCCCAATGCAGGGGAGCCCTAGTGAGTCTGCCAAGCATGTGCTCTTGGGGGCTTGGGAAATGCACATTGCTCACAGAGAGGGATCCTGCAAATCTGCTGCTACTCATAGACACTTAATAAGCTGGATGAATGGCTGATTAAAGCCTTGCCCAGCCCTGCTGGAGGCTGCGCTTGTTACTCTGCGCTGGTGGTGCCTTGGCTGAAGGAAAGTGCCTCCTGCAGCTCCACGGGGAGCCCCGGCGCGATCCACCCTGCGAAGGTGTCATGTCCTGAAATGTCAGCAGGGAAACGAGCAATGATTTTTCTGGCACTACAAAGCCAGTTCTGCATGTACTGCCTCATATCACAGCAGGACTGGGCAGATGATAGACAGGGCTGGTGGGAAAAGCTATTTTCTCCTGAAGCTCGTGAGGCCAGAGAAAGCTCATGTCACTGCAGCCAGCTAGTCATGACAGCTCCTCAGGTAAAAAACAGCTCCCTGATTGTGGGCTTTGAATAGCCCTCAAAAGGCACCACAAGATGCAAGATTAAGGTGCTTCATAGCTTTCACTTGCTCGGAAAGCTCTTGGAGCAGGGAATTTTCTCTTTCCCATAGGCTGTCCAGCATCCGTGGTGGTATAACATTTTCCCAGCAAGCAAACGCACGGACTATCTGGGAATTGTCCCTTCTAACAAACCCCACTGTATGTCTTCATAGCCAGATTCAACACCAGTATCTGCCCTGAAGGCAAGATCTTGTTCTCCTTCACACTTTGAGCTCAAAAATTAACTCCCTTCTCGCTGCTGGCTCTGCAGAGTGTATCAGCCTGGTAGCGATACTGGCTTTCTCTTTATGCAGTTTTACATTAAAGCAACTGGGTTGGATTCAGTGGTTCAAGCTGAATTTAATTCCACTTTAGTGAGAGAAAAGGTGCCCCTTCATTTTTGAAAATGCTGCATCTGTTTCTTGATTTGGCACTGCATATGGTAATCGACGTTATCAGCCATTTTACCTATCCATCAACTGTATCTAGGTGTGCACATACACACGCGTGTCTATATCCAAGTGAGATGCATTTAACCCTGTGTATGCATTTACTTGCATACTCGTGTGCAAGTAAAGCCCTGATGGCATCCTTTCCTCCTCGCTGCCCCTCCCTCAGCACATGGGGAGGGTCATTTCCCAGACCCCTTGGCCGTGCCACGTGGTAATGTGGTAATGAAGTGAGGATTTTGCTCTGAACAAAGACTCATTTTCTGGAGGCTGTCCCCATGCCCAGCGGCCAGTGACCAGGGACCAGCCCGGAGGGAGATGTGCTCTCTGATGCCTCTGAGGATGCCGTGGGTGAAAGGTGGTGGGGTGGAATACCCATCACAGGCACAGAGGTTCGTCCTCCACAGGGAGACTCTAGCTGTGGGAGATACTTGCACATATATGTTTTAATTACAGCTGGCACTTCTAACTCATGGTAACGTCTCCCACTGACAAGTCACAGCATTTGTGGCTGGTGCGATGGGGGCAATCCCGGTGTAACACTTCAAGGCAGTTTCTGCCAGGATCTAGTTCTGCTTTAACACCCAAAACGGTTAATTGTTTTTTTTAATATGGAAACAAAATATGGTTCATATTTACACATGCAGGTGCAGTACTCTCAAGGCTTACAACTATACCAAAACAGGGAAGGAAGTTGGTGCCTGAAGTGACAGCTATGTCAATGTGAAAACTGCGATTACAAAGATTACTGGAGGTGAACTCAGAGTCTGAGCATAGTCTACCTGCTCCTTAAGAGTAACAATGGACACTCCTTCCCAGAAAGATAGCAACTAAATTCACAATAGCTGATTTTTTCCCTATGACAGTTCTTCCCTTGGCAAAGCAAAATGAACTAGAACCAAAATCCCAGCACAATGGCCACCCTGCCCCTGTCCTCTGTGGTTGAATATTGTAGCAGATGTCTCTGATGCCCTCTAAGAGCATAAGGACATGATTATTTTCAGCAAAGCTGAATCCTTAATCAGAAAAAGAGAGCACAGCACAGTGGCTGTGGGCTTCACCAGAGGGACAGAACCAGAAACGGACTGGAAAAAGGCAAATGTCACTCCTGTCTTCACAAAGGGCAAGGAAGAGGCTGCAGGGGACTGCAGGCTGGTCAGCCTCGCTGCAGCTCCTGGAAAGATTATGGAGCAAATCCTCCTGCAAGCCACATCCAGCATGTGAAGGAGAAGAAGGTGATGAGGATCCAGTCCCACTGGGCTTACCAAGAGCAAATGGTGCCTAACCAAACTAATCGCTTTCTACAGTGAGATCTCTGTGGTCAAGAGGAAGTTGTCAGAGACTTCAGAGAGATCTCAACAGCCTGGAGACATGGACTGGCAGAGCCCTCATAAAGTTCAGTAAAGGCAAATGCAAAGTCCCATAGCTGGGAGGGAATAACCCTCTATACTGTGCAGGCTGAGGGTCCACTGGCTGGAAGGTAGCTTTGCAGAGAAGGACCTGGGGATCCTGTGGACAAACAGTTCAACATGAGCCAGCAGTGTGCCCTTGCAGCAAAGAAGTTCAATGGCATCCCAGGCTGCATTAGGCAGAGCATTGCCAGCAGGTTGAGGGAAGTGATCCTTCCCCGCTGTTCATCCCTGGTGAGACGCTGTGACCGTGTGCTCCCCCACCCAATCTGACCTTTATCTCCTGTAACCCTACCTAAGTGAGAACTACCAGGGGCAGGCGTTAATGGATGCTGATGGTGATACTTCGTCCATTAACGAAGTGGATTCGGGAGCCAGATAACAACACAATAGCCCTTGGTTATTGTGAGAAATACGCCCACCTAACCACAGTTATCAGTATGCAAATATGACTATGAGTCAATCATCTTACCCCTATAAATAGTGAGCAGCCCAAGAGCCCTTTGAGCTCTCCCACACGGCAGCGGGCTGCACGGTGGGATCTCCCCTTGAGTAGGGACGCCTCTCAAGGTTACTCCTCGAGGTTGAGAGATGCCTTGCCGCAACAGATCCTGGGCAAGTGACTAATAGCATGCTAAACTTTGAAATCTTAGCTAAGTGATATAAAGGATTGATTGCGCATATATAATCCTTTAGACATAAACCGTTGACCAAGACTGGGACTAGGATTGGATCCAGCCGCACCTAGACTCCTCTCTGAGAAGTTTAGAAAGCAAGGGGGTCCTTTCTGAACCTCATGACTCAACGGGAGGGTCTCCCTGACAGTAATGTCTGACCCTGTCCTCTATGCAGTAAATAATCAAGTGTACCTTGCCATCGAATCTTGTTCACTGTCGCATTTTCCATTGAACTTTGTTAATTCACGCTTTAACTCACTGTTTTCTATCAATAAAGTATTGTTGCTTCTCTCTTACGAGAGAAGTGCAGTCTCACTCCATCCGCGACAGACACATCTGGAGTGCTGGGTCCAGTTCTGGACTCCCCAGTACAAGAGGGCCATGGACATATGTGAGTGAGTCCAGAAGAGGCTACCAAACTGGTAGGGGACTGGAGCACATGGCTACGAGGAGATGCTGATGGAGCTGGGCTTGTTCAGCCATCAGAAAAGAAGCCTGAAGGGGACCTAACTGCATCGTTAGCTGCAGTTAGTTATAGAGAAGATGGAGCTGGACTTTTCTTGAAGGTGCACAGAGAAAGGCAAGAGGCAATAGAGACAAGTTGCAACACGGGTAATCCTGAATCTGCATAAGGAGAAATTCTTCTGAGCCAGGATGAAGAGGAGAACAGGGGCCCAGAAAGGCATCTCCATCCTCGAGGAGGTTCAAAACTCATCTGGGCAATCTGCTGTAACTTTGAAGTTGACCTTGCTTTGCGCAGGCAGTGGTGGATGAAGGTGAGATTTCTTCCAGCAAAAGGGAAAAAAGTTTAAAGATTTTACCAGGAAGATACTATAGCAAATGGTTCCTATCGTTCATCAACTGGAGTGCTAATGATTTCACTGGTAATATTGTCTATCTCCATCTTCTCAGCAATGCAGAAATTGTTAGGGGTTTGTTGTGATTCACTTCGCAAATGTTGCCAACAGAAAGCAGAGTATAATGCTGTGACTACGTTACATGGAATTTCCTGGTTAGCTGTCAATCCTGCTTTGTTTTTTATTCCATTTCTTGAAAAACGTGTTCTTTTATTTACTTTTCTTTCCCCACCTGAGTGGGGTGACACAGGCTCCTATGGAGTTTTACATGGTGTCTGTTGTCACTAATGGACAAAAATCAACTAACGTGAAAGGAAGGATCATTTCTGCTCTGTGTTTGGCTTGATCTCTGTTTTCCTCAGCAGTAAAAATTGATTAAGATAAGTAACGTATGCAGGAAGGGTACATGCACCCAGTCCAGTGACTTCACACACGTCTGACACAACCAGGTTGCCAGATTTGCCCTTGCATTCAGAGAGCAACTTGGTGATGCTGGCTTTGAAAACAGACTTCAGAAACACGGATCTAGCTCTGGTACAACTTGAAAAATTCTATCTAGCAGGGACATTTTGTACCGATGTCAAGTCTGCTCAACATCAGTGTGGGGGTGTGAATGCAACCGCGAAGCCTGTCGTCGTGAGCCGGGGATGCGTACCCAGAGCATGATGGAGAGCTGGGGAGCGAACCTCCTTCTCTGCTGCTGCAGCAACACTTCTGCACTACTGGGGCTTGCCGCCAGCATGCTCTCAGCTGTCACCTCCCTGCCTCCTGCCCTCACCTCAAAAATTAGATTGACAAATCACCAAAACTAAACGTGTGCTGCCTGACTTACCTGTATGGAAATAATTAAGCATCGGGATGAAGGAGTGCATTAACTCTCTGATGTCCAGGGGCATCTGTAGGTCCATCTCCTGAAGATGAGAATTTCCTGGGGACCTTTGGGAGAGTGCAGTGGTGCTGGGCTCCAACCCACAAGGCTCAAGCAGGGCTGGACTCTGGGCCATCAGTTAACCCAATACATCATTTTATTGGAGTAACAGCTGAACAGTCTTGGTTCCTTATTGCACCCTGGTCAAAGTAGGAGGGACAAACAACTTTCAAGAAGGACCAATTTCCCAAAGCTGAAAATATTTATCAGAAAAATTGACTGTAAGGAAAACTGCCCCAGACAAATCTGAGCAATGTTTGGAAGTTAAGACCATGTTACTATGTGTCCTAAAACCATGATCCCACAAACATATTAGACACCTATAGAGGTAGGTTAAAAAAGCAATATAGTGTAGAAAGGAAGAGAAAGAGAGAATAAACAAGGAAGGATGGAAGTCGATCTACCTAATTTAGACACCTGACTAGGCAAGTTACAGACAAAGCTTCCCTTAGGAAACCCTTGAATCAACCTATTTCTCACTGCTGACTGGGGGAGACACTTCGGCACCTTCTCCAGGAGGGTTTGTTCATTCACTGCAAATTAGGAGCCCCAGCTGGACAGCCAACTGGCTCTCACCACTGGAAGAGCAGTAAATGGTTAAGAGGGAGGTTATAGCAGTGAAGATAAAAGCAGCGAGGAGAACGACAAGAGAAGCAAAGGGAACCAGTGAAGAATTGGTGTCCAGTAAGGACAACAAGGAGGATGCCCTGCTGAGGTCCCTTCCTACCTGAGTGGTCCTGTCATCCTATGATCTTTACCTTAAAAATGCTTTGGGGAGGACCTCAGTGTGGTACTAGACAATGGAAACACATGATCAATAACAACACAGACAGGATGTACATGGTTAATAAACACTTCTGTGCTTAATTTAGATTATATTTAGCATTATGTACTGATAAGGAGTTATTTTCTATCCAGCAGTAATTGAAAGGGATGTTAAACAGTAACTGCTAACCAATTAAAAATCACTGATCAGTATAGCTTATATCCAAAAGATTGTCTGAGGTGCACTGGCACTCGAAGAGCAGATGTTACCCTTCAATAAATCTTGGACACTAAGGGAGGTTCCAGCATATGGCCAGAAGGATGAGGCTGTAGCGGTGTTTGAAAGGGGGAAATAAACACCCGAAGTGAGACGGGTTTGCTAACACCACATACCCCTTGCACAAAATGGTGGAATACCTGCCTCCTCCTTGCAGTCTCCAAGAGCACAGTAAGGAATACAGAAATCCCAGGGAAAATCACACAGACAAAATAATTTCTGTCCAATATTGTTAGTCCTATTAGTCACCTGGGAATGTCCCCTTACTTAGCAAAACAAGGGTGTAAGAAATTACTGCAGTTTTCTTTTAGGGTTATGTAATGGATCCAAGGAGATTTATAACTATTTCAATCCTTTTCTTCTATGATACCACTTTAAGCACAGGCCATCACACAATATGACCTTAAAAATAATCTTAATTTCACTTGGTTTTTTTAACATGTATTATTCTGTTCTGGTAGTGCCACATTAGCTAAAATGGCCGAAGCTCAGTATTTTGGGGAGCGTTCTTTCCTGGATGCCCCGGCACTAACTTCTTTCCAAACAGATGTTGCATCAGTTGTTTCTTAACTGCTTTTGTGTACGTGTGTGTTTTCTGTGTGTTTGTATATTTGGATCCTATTTTGTACTTTGCATCCATTTTTAGAAAGTAAATATACTGTTTAATCCAAACATTTCCATATTCTCAACAGAGACATTTTAATAGTGATTTGAACAATTTTCTCAAGAGAAAGAACAGTGTTGAGGCTGTTTTACATTAAAGCTTTCAAACACAGTTGTTTAACTTCTTTTAAGTGTCAGAAATTTATTCTTTAAATAAAGGAGAGTTACAAAACCCTAATGGGGACTAGACAAGTACTTAAGTGTACTGTTTAAATTTCACCTGTTTCCATTACGCGTATTGTAAGGAATCCGCACAGGCTCTCCAGTAGCAGTGGTTTATGTCTTGCGGTGCCATGTACCGATATAACACGGGTGTGAAGGCTCCAGATTGCAAAGGAGTTACCGTGATGTTTTCTAGAGAGAAGGACAACATGTCTTGTAAATGACAGCATGTACTTAAAGACCGCAACTGTGCATTTGAAATGCACATAGAAATCATTCTATGATTTCAGATATCCTCAGCAGGCGGCCTGATAGCAGGCTGCTAACAAAATAAAAAGCAGAAAGTGCCTTTAAAGAAAATGTATTTGGGTCTGGCTGACCCAAAAGCAGAAGCGACTGTCATTGCCTCCCATGTGGTCTCTCTCCCAGGGCTGCAGAGGGATGCTGCAGCCTTCTCACGGGTTAGGGTAACTCCTAGGAGTTGTTCAATGTCCTCCAGTCTGTAATGGGCCCTCAGATGTTGCTTCATGAGCTGGAGCAGGTAAGACTACAGCTTATGATGGGGACAGTTTTCTGGACCTTGCCAACACACTACTTAACACTACTTAGCTTCACGGCTGGGAGCAGTTCACAAAATCACTCTATGCACCATTCAGTCCTAAAAGCTGTGAGACGTGGGAGTGCTCTGGGGAGGCAGAGATACAAGATGGACCTTCCTGAAAACCTGAAAAAGCTGGTGTTCAGGCACCTGCTGGGACACCACCAGGAACGGTTCCCACCCTGGCTGCCCCACCAACAGCAAAGAGGGGTAGGGAGGACATCTACAGAGGAAGTCTAAAGTGATTAAACACCTAATTTCAGGGGTCCAAATTAAGTGCTTAAACATAGGTGAGATGACTCTAGGCAAGGGTTTCCTTATTGCAAAATGCAGGGAGTTATCTATATTTTGCTGGCAGATGTAAAGAACATTTTGACAATAAACCCCATAGGAAGCAACACTTTCCCGTACCACAGCTGAGGGCCAGAGCAGTGAGCTGGGCTGTCTGTAGGTCTTTGCTGGTCAGGGCTCCCATCTCCAGACTGAAAGGCTCTTTCACAGGCTTGATGACTTCCAGCTCATTTTGCACGGCACGTTAACTTAAGAGCAGGTTCTCGTGCTTTTATTCTTGTTGAGAAATGTCATCCTTCATATGCAGCCCCATGGAGTTACCTGAAATACTTTTTGTTGGCATTAGCCTCAGTAGGTATATTATTTCCCCATGTGGAAACTGCAATGAAATAAAAGGATGTTTATATCTCCTGACTCTGCAGATACCCTCTCTGAGATACGCATCAGCCTTGGAAGCTCCATGTACTATTTGATTTTGCATTGCCATGTTATTAGTGAGTTTTCTCTGGCTTTGGAAAAAAGGTACCAATTCTGATTCCTGCATCCACCCTGCCGCTGCTGGGGCCTGTGGGCAGGAGGCACGCAGGTCCTGGAGAAGAGGTTGTCGGCTGCATGTTCACCATCATCTGCCTGATACAGACCAAAACCTCTTGACTTCTGTAGCACATTACAAACTCATTCTCCCCCAGTCCTGCCCTTGGGAAGTCAAGGATGGAGGGCAGTGAGAGACCTTGATTTTTTTTTTCTTTCAATCTGTCCAGTCTTGTCTGTGATAGGTTATTTTAAAAACACAGTTTTGACAAACAGTAAATTTGCCAGAAAGTATGCCCCCACATCATCCTATAATTAAGCATAAAGTTAAACTGAATTCACTAAAGCATTTCACTTGGAAAAATATTTTTCTGGTTAGGACTTCTGTAATCAGGGGGCAAGATGCCATGCCTCCTTCATCCCAGGGCTCACCACATTCTTCCAAAATATGCAAAGTCTATATTTAGTGACCCCCTGCAGCCTGAGAGATTTGAGCCCTGCCCAAAAGCAGCTGTCTGCAGAATGTAAGGTATGGGACATTCAGGGGTGACCTGAGACGATGTGTTCATGCTTGGTGTGGACCATATTTGACCAGTGCCAGGAGTAGAAGACCGAAACCCCATCTCTCCTCTGAGCACCCGACTCCGGCATGGAGATGTTCAGGAGCTCTGAGGCGGGTCGGTGGGATGGGGTGCTCCCCCTGCTCAGATATCCTGTGGCCGTGGCTCCTCATGAGAGGTGGGGGCCCTTTGCTTCAAGCCATAGCCGCGACTTCCCTGAGAGAGGGGCTGCCATGCTCGGCAAGATGTTTGTCTCTCTGAACATCTTGTTTGCAGAGCCCTACCTTGCCTCTGCTGGCTGGCTGCGTGGTGGAGGGGTTTCAGAGTTACCTTGCTGCAACCAGAGCGTTACTCTTGAGCATTCACTTGTCAGCCCAAGCAGGAGAGGCAGAGGCAGGGGAATCACAGAATCATAGAATCATTAAGGTTGGAAAAGACCTCTAAGATCATCGAGTCCAACCGTCAACCCAACACCACCATGCCCACTAAACCATGTCCCTAAGCACCTCATCTACACGTCTTTTAAATACCTCCAGGGATGGGGACTCAATCACTTCCCTGGGCAGCCTGTTCCAATGTTTCACCACTCTTTCAGTAAGGAAATTTTTCCTCACGTCCAATCTAAACCTCCCCTGGCACAACTTGAGGCCATTTCCTCTCGTCCTATCACTAGTTACTTGGGAGAAGAGACCGACACCCACCTCGCTACAACCTCCTTTCAGGTAGTTGTAGAGAGCGATGAGGTCTCCCCTCAGCCTCCTTTTCTCCAGGCTAAACAGTCCCAGTTCCCTCAGCCGCTCCTCATAAGACTTGTTCTCCAGACCCCGCACCAGCCTCGTTGCCCTTCTCTGGACACGCTCCAGCACCTCAACGTCCTTCTTGTAGTGAGGGGCCCAAAACTGAACACAGTATTCGAGGTGCGGCCTCACCAGGGCCAAGTACAGGGGCACAATCACTTCCCTACTCCTGCTGGCCACACTATTTCTGATACAGGCCAGGATGCCATTGGCCTTCTTGGCTGCCTGGGCACACTGCCGGCTCATGTTCAGCCGGCTGTCAACCAACACCCCCAGGTCCTTTTCTGCCAGGCAGCTTTCCAGCCACTCTTCCCCAAGCCTGTAGCGCTGCATGGGGTTGTTGTGGCCGAAGTGCAGGACCCGGCACTTGGCCTTGTTGAATCTCATACAGTTGGCCTGGGCCCATCGATCCATCCTCCAGGTCCTTCTGCAGAGCCTTCCTACCCTCGAGCAGATCAACACTCCCACCCAACTTGGTGTCGTCTGCAAACTTACTGAGGGAAGATGCATCCCTAACCGGGGTGGGAAGGGCCATACAAACACAAGTGGTGAGGAATAGAGGAACAGCACTGGTGGCCCTCAACCCCTCAGCCCATGACAAATGATGGACAGGTGGGACCTCACTGCTGGTCTTGGTTTTAAAGAAATTTTCTCCTACTTATGCATGTGTCAGGGCTGCTTTATTTAATTCCTGATGGCAGCTCGGGGGCAGGCAGCAGCTCTGGCTCAGGGTGGGCTCCTGGCTCCTGACAGCCTGTTTGGTACCTCCTGTACCTTATTTGTCTGCCCCCTCACCACTGCCCCGCGTGGCTGAGCTGCCTGCAGAAAGCAGCACCGGGGGTGCAGGGCAGCCCCCGAGCAGCTGCTGCACAATGCCCTGCTCAACTGGCATGCACAGGGAAAGCTGGCAGAGCTGCGCTTCATTAGCACCCTTCTCAGAAAAAAACTGCTCTCCATTCACCCAGCAAGGTTTAATGGGCAAAGCGATAACACCCGTGTGAAAAATAACTGCTGGGATTACAGCGAGGTAAGCATGGCTAGCTGCAGCAAGTCACTTCTCACACCTGTGTGACGCTGCTGACTTTAATGGAGAGCCCTCTGATTTATAGCCATGTTGGTGGAACACGAATCAGAGCTAATATGTCTTTATTTCTTCCCTTTGGTCTGCTCTGGGTGTAATCAGTGCTAGCCGCTGAAGTCAATGCAGCTGAACCTTGGGCTGAGATGAACCACAGCTCGCTGCTGGTGATGACCAGCAGTTTCAGTTGATGTAACTCTTTCTATGGAAACTGATTTTACCCCCTCAACTCCCTACCCTGTTCCAAAAATAGGCAAGAAAATACAAAACCTAAGGTGCTGGAATGGCAGAAAAATCTACAAGCCAAAAAAAAAAAAAATATACTAGCTCTTCCAAGAACTTTGGCTCACCCACAGCTGCCACCACCAAAAGAGAGGGCTTTAAAGCATACACCTTCAGCAAAACCCTCACACAGAACTGACCTAACCAAGTGGCATAAACACCTAAGGAACTCGCCTAAAAGAAACAAAGCTCCAGCTGTAATAACCACATAAACTTTTCAGAAGCAATTTAAAAAATGTTCCCTTTCCTTGTTTTGTGAAGATGACAAGCTATAAAGCTTGCTGCTACAGTAATGACTGAAAGATGGCCTATTATATTTTTGTCTGATATAAAACGACACACAGAAACAGGGTGGAGGTGATGAAGTCACCCACAGTTGGCCACAAACACATTCCCTGTGTTGAATGAAGGAAGACTTGGGGATCCAGCAGCATCCTTTGCCTGGAGTCCATGGGGACAGGCTGTTGCCAAAATGCCAAACAGTAAAAAAGCTCATTTCTCCCATGCTATAACATAAACAGGAGCTCATGGGGCTCTAGGAGCTGAGAAATTGTCCCAGACCACACATTTTCCGTGCGCTGGATGATCCATAAGCAGCTTCGAGTGAAAACAAACATCAAGGTAGATGTGCTCTCACCAGAAAACAGCCAAGAAAGGAAGCACAGAATGCCAAGGAATGGCCCCATTTTGGTTATGATCTTTCAGTTTATTAAATCAAACATGGTCCTACTACAGGCTCGCTTCATTCCCGCAGCGCCCTCGTCATGTGCATGTTATTAAAACTTACCAAGCAAAGATAAAGCCTGATGCCGAGAAGCCTTTTTAGCATGTGTTTCATGTAACCATATCCTGGGAATGCCTTTCTCTTTAGATCAAAGTCCTGCCTTGACCTGCCGAGGTGAATAATGAGGGGCAGTGAAGTATTTTTAACTCTACGGCGGGAGCTGTAGGCGCATCCCAGAAGGGAGATGTGGGGTAGCAGTGGCACTGGTTTATAAAAGGGAAGGCCAAAACAGCCTGGCCTTGAGCCCGTGGGGCTGGGGGCAGTGACCTGGCTCTGCAGGACACCCCTCAGCCCACTCCCCAGACAGGGACACTGCTGCAAGGAATGGGAAGGGTATGTTAATTTTCAGATGGGGGGTTGATGCAAGGCCAAAGTTAGAGGGCACTGGGAGGTGACGTACCTTGCACACGGTGTGTACACGCTTCCCCTGGCAGAGGTGGTGGTGTGGGGTCCCGGCTCCACTGCTGGCTGGGAATCAACCACCCATGCAGCTGGTAGCTAGCGGTGACCCACTCCTGGCATGGCAAAAACAGGGACCTAAAAGCCAAAGTTCCAATTTCATATTTAAACATCTGAATATGTGACCCAGAAAAGCTCCTTTGGAGCTGCCTGTTACTCAGCATCCCAGAAAGCCAGATTTAAGTGCTGTTAGTAGGAATTATGAATTAGTGTGAATTTAAGGGTCTAATTCCTGGCACCCAAATTATGAAAAATCTAAGTTTTCTGATCTAATCCATCATGGAGAATTCTCCTTTTCAGCCTTTGCCAGCTTGCTTTCCCAGTGTGGCTACATCTGAGCAATGTCCTATATTTCATTTTAATTTGTGAGACACTTTGCGGGGCTAAATGTTACTTGCTATTAATATGGAACTGAAATGCTAGGAGGATTTTTTAACCAAATATTATGAATAGGAAAAGAGAAAATGGGGAGTGGGGGAGGGAGAGAGTGGAGTCACGGCATCTTTAACAAAGCAAAAATGGAAACAGTGGAGTATATATAGTTTGTACTGTACTTATTATTAATTGGACAAATCAAATGAAATGCAGACCCGCTTTCCAAGGAGCCCACTGTGCGAGTCTAAAAGCACTTACAAGTACATGCGTTTCTCATCCCCCGACATCCTGGAGATCTGGGGATTGGTTGATTTATGGCCACTGACTCAAGATAATTCTCTTTCATGGGCTTTATTTCAGTAATACGGGTAGCACTAAATTCAGTCTAGTCATAAATCCTGTGCTGGTAATTCAGTTATAAGTGACGATGCTTTGTCAGCGCTGTCTGCACACCCTCCCTGGCAGGGCCGGTGCGGTCCCCACACATGCCCGCACCTCCAGCCCTGGCTGCCCTCTCCATCCTCGCTCCTATGCAAAAGCAAGGGTTCTGGGGAGGGACCGCGGCCCACTGGAGCAGGGAGGACACTGCTGCGCTCATGACTGAGCTCTTTTCATGGAGAAATGTTTAATTACAATATCGTTCTCACTTAGCACAAGAAACTAAGTTCCTTAGGTGGGAGCGATGTCCTGAGCATGGCCCTCCAGCTGTCCCTGCCAGAGCGGGAGACAGCAGTTTTATTCCAAGGGATCTGGCTGTGGTACACATTGTCGAAGGAGATTAAGTGAATTAAAAACTGTTCTGCCTTTAGGAAAAGCTGCAACACCTTCCTCACCATACAAACACCACTTGTTTACCCCCAGGCGCAATTCTTCCAGTGCCCTGTCAGAACAATCGCTGTCTAAAATAATGACAAAGCAAATGACTATGACCAAAAGAGGGATACCAGGCAAAAAGCATATCCTGAAGATATGTCAAGGACTCCAGGAGGTCTGTCCACCTTTCATGCTTAATTTCACATGAAGGACACTCAGCTGTGACAGTGGTAGAGGGCAGTGGGAGGCAGGGAGGCAGTGATGTAGTCAAGCAGCTTTGCAGGAAACAGCGATGTAAAATGGGACTAAACAACAGGGGCTCCTTCAGATGCCCAGTCTGACGAAGATGTCTCATCTAATGTTAGCCATCCAAAATGCACATCTCATGCCCCCTGCTCTGCTGTAGTTGGTGTGGTGCTGCAGGGTCCCACACATCCCACCTGCCTGAGGCAGAGAGGAGTTGCTCTCGGGAGGTGCCTCGCTCCCTCTGGCACTAGATGGTTAGCTTGGAAATTTATCCTCAAATTTATTACTGTAACATTAATTAATTAAAGTTACCTTTACTAAAGAGGTGGCTAACTTTCTGACAGTTCACGTTAGATGAGACAAATCTCTCCCTTGCTGTGTTTAGCTCAGATAAGGATACTGCAAGCCCTAAAGAGTTAATATTTACAGTAAGCTGAGAATGAGGGGTTCCAAGACAACAATCACTGCAAAAGTTCTAAGCACGGTCACACAAAGGAACTGAGCCATAAATAGAGTGGCAGACTTTCCCATTTGTGGTTGGGGATAATCTTTCTTTTTGTCTTAAAAAAAAAGGAAAGACCAACACACAACAAATTTATTCTCTTTGATGAGATGTGAGATTACATTCCTTTTAACTTTAAATTTTATGATACGCTGTCACAGCAAAGGGGTGATGAATCTTCTGTGTACAAACTATTCCCAGCTGTTGATAAAACCGTGATCACCAGCGGCTTGCCCTGGCTGAATGCTGTACGCAGTCTCTGCAGCCAGATTTAGAGGAAAGGAGCTTCTGCTTTTGTCAGGAGGCCTGTTTTACTGATGGGCTTTGCTGAGGCACATGGAGAACTAACCAAATTTAACCTAATCTACTAGTTTTCTGGACCTGAGTTGGGGTTCACCTAATTTTTAAGTCTTAATAGTTCACATATTTCTTTGAACATTCTTCTTTCACGGTCTTCTTTGAAGTTGCATGAGTACAACCAAAGTTACGCTCTGCACCCCTCGCTCCTGGTGGCTGCTGTTTCCTGGGGTCACACAAGAGGTGGGTTTTGTAGCCCCTTGTTTGATGCAACTGGTGGAGAAGGAGGAGTGGGATAACCTTTTTCATTGCACTCCTCTGTTGCTGGGGCTTGGTGAAGGAGCTGTGATGGGCGAGATAGAGCAGTGACACCACTGGGGACAATGGGCAGTGTTGGCTGGCTGGTTTTCCCAGGGTCTGGTGTGGAAAGAAACAGCATATTGCTGGCACCCTGCACTTCTGTCTGCTCTCAGACAGGGCAGTGCTGAGAAACATCATGATTGCTTTGTGTGGAAGAAGCTTCTCAGGCTGAAAGGGCATCCATGTCCACAGGGGACAAGACAAGAAGTCCTGATGCCTTGAAAGGCATCAGGGGCAGTTTGGGCTAAATGTGCAGGGTCAGTTTCTAATGGCACAGGCAGTGAGCAGTGGAGAGGCTGCCTGGGGAGGCACTGGCTTGTCCATTGCTGGAAATTTTTAATTTAGAGGAATATGTTGGGAGCAGTGGTTGCTCTCCTAGGGCAGTGGGACAGAATAGCAGGGAGCAAAGACCACAGATGCCCAGAAAATATATCGCTATAAAATACATCATGGGGTCCAGAAAACAATGTTTTTAGGGTCACTAATGCATCTTTCTTCTGCACTGAGGCCATTGCAGCTGTGGGTAATAAGTAATAAGTGGGTAATAAGTCTACCTAAGTAAATGAGTATGTTTGATTTTATTAAGAATTGCAGAACTGGGAGAACAATGTGAGACGTAAGGGGCTGTAGTGTTTTCAGTTTAACTCTTCCCTTAAATTGCACCAGAACACATTTATGCTGTTAAGAGAAAAAAAAAGCCAATTATTTATTGCTCTTTGAGTCTCTCTGCCAACAGTGACACCACATTTCTTTTCCACCCTTTTGGAGTGATACTCTCTTCACTTTTAGCTCTGAAGTTCTACCGGTTGCAACTATTTTTCCAGACTGCCCAGGCTTTTCGCAGATGTCTATATGCAGGTCACATGCATTTCAATGACTCGAGGCTTGCTTCCTAAGGAATAACTGCTGGAGGCATTTATTTTAAAGTAATAGAAGGCTGAAATTCTGCAAAACATATTAGGAGCTCAAGAAAGACTAATGCATAATACTGCCATAAGCTGATTCCTCCCATTGGTGGGAAACCAAAGCAGGCTGTATGTTGAAATTTCTACTCTCATTTTTTAATATTTTTGAACAGCAATCATATTTGCAAAACACATTTTGCTTGCAGTTCATTAACAGGTGTTCATTAACAAGAAACAAAGGTGCGTGTGTTGTGAGTTAATTGTGTATCCTGACCACCCTGTAGTGGGCCTGACATCTCCATCGTTGGATGCTGGAGATTTTTCACTTCTCTGTTTTGATAAATGTTTTCTGACAGGGGAAAACAGAAGTTGGTGTGTCAGAAATGCATCCACTGGGTCTCTTCTGAGGATCAGTGGCAGAGTGGGGAGTCCAAAGTGCATCTAAGTGATTGCTGTCTGCTGAAATTTATTCAGAGCTTTCCAGTCTGGAAAAGAGGTTAGACATGTCATGAGAACAAGCTGTTCAGTTCTTACCGAGCTTTTGGCCAGGTCAGTAATAATATAAAAATTTTGTCATACTGTATATAACTTTATCTGGTCAACCTGCCAAGGCATGTGTGCTGTGCTTATCACCCTGGTATTGGAGTGCTTCGGCTCAGGAAATAGTTGTGGTGGTGTCACCAGGAGAGCCTCAGAGTGCAGGGCAGGATATATAGGAAGAGATAATATCTTTTAGTAGACCAACAGACAGAGCTGACAAAATGTGGACAGTCCACCCCTGGCTCAGAGCGGAAAGGGGTCTTCCCATCTCTTCTCTTGGTGACATCCTCTGCTCTCCTGGATACTTTTTTCTGACTGTCTGACAGATTAATACAGTCAGACTAAACCCAAAACAGTCATTCTGGACCTGCATCAGCTCCTTTTGCTGTGCCAGTCCTAAAGAAAGCTCTGGTTTCCTCAAGGCTTGTTTTCTCCAACTATGTCCATCTGTCTGAAGAAGATATTATCTCTCCCTTCATTTGCCTCAGTGGGGAGAGCCACTTCAGGCCAGAGAGCAAACTAGGGCGTAGAGAGGAATGAGAAATTAAAGTCATAATATTCTACTCAGTGGCTAGACCTGGTTCACTGTGATTTTGTCCCCTGCCTCTATTTGCAGAGGTCTTGACCTTGCAGATAGCAGTAGGCAGCTCTTTACAACCCAGCAGAGGCCAACCTCACCAGTGGGTAAATTCGGTAAATTACTGGAGCACTCAACGCAGCCCAAGCAGAGTCCCACTGGGTTCATCAGCCCATGCTGCAGAAGTGGCTCTAGAGCATGCATGGGTCTGCCATGCACCCGCACACTCCTGGGTGGTGAGCAGCCCCGTGTGGGCTCCGGGATGTGCCAGCTGCCTGGTCCCTTCCCAGAGGGACAGGAAGGGCACAGACGTCCTGTCCCACCTGTCCCCGGGGGAGCTGGCTCCTGTCTGCAGGCAGCAGTGACAGCTGAGTGTCTCCGTGAGTCATGCCACCAAGCATCCAGATTTGTGGGAGCTTGCACTGGGAGTAATAGATGGGTTTATTTCAGTAAACAGGTTGTGCAAGTAGTTCCTCTAAGAATTCTTCTTTTCTTCTTGTCAGTTTTCAGGGTGTTTATTTTTTCTCTCTCAGCTGTTCCTTAGACCTTATCTGCAGAGTTACTGATTCAGACATGAATGCTAGGACGAGCTATTAGGAGATCAGCAGGAGCTTTCATTTTGATACAGCTATATTCATGTAAACGTAATAACAAAACACAGCAGTGTAGTGTATTGCAGTTACACTGCTATGCAGAGTAGACACCTGCGCTAGTCTCTGCCAGCACAGCCATATAAGGGAGTCTTACTCCAGACTGATGGAGCTGAGATAGCAATGGCAATTCATATACAGCCTGCGCTGGCAGGGTGGTGCTTTCACAATGATAGATATTTTATCTGGGCAGAACAGGTAGCAAAGACAGGAGAGAGTATAGATCCACCTGCTGTAGGTCTGGCATATATACTGCTAGCAGTGCAGTAGCAGGGTGCTTTTTACACTGGCCTGGCCAGAAAGTGATCCCCTTTTGAATGAATTTGCCTGCAGCACTACGAAGTTACAGTTATTCCAGAAATACTGCCCTGAGCTCACATGCCCCAGGTGACACGATAGAGAAATGCCTGTGGGACCGTGCTAGCACCTATCACCTGGGGAGCAGCATCCAGCCCAAAGCATTTGAGAAGCTCCAGCATGGCACAGACACCTCTGCGAGTGGCAGAAGTTACTGGAAGGACTCTGTTTCCTATGTAAACGCACATGAAATTTCATACATGTGTGTATCTCATGGCAATACCTTTATTTACTGCAGTGGGGATTGCATGCCTTGCTGGTTCCTGTTATTATTCCCTTAGAAGTCTGAGTTCCGTTCGTCAGCATTTTAGGCCAGAAAAATGTTTGATTTTCTGTTTCTTTATCCAGTTTGTCTATTTCTTTGAGCATCTGTTTCCCCAGTGTACCCCTCTTGTTCTGCACTGGGAACTGGCTCGAAACTAGGTAGGAGGTTTAATAGATAGATTATATCCAGGACTCATTTCAGAAAAAAATTTAATACAGGCTTGAAGGTTTGGGCCACCTCTAATCAAAACAATATTTAGAGGAGATAGGGCCAAATTCTGATGGTGCCTGTATCTGGGAGAGGAAGGATGGTTCTTGTGAAGCTCTGGAGGCTGGGGAAAATGGGCTCACTTCCCTCTTTCACGTGGGTTTTGTAACCTTAGCAGGACGCATTGCCTCATTTTCCCCATCTTTACATCAAATGTTGCGGGGTGGGTCTTGATATCAAATGCTCATTGCCCAGATATTGCAAGACTTCAGTCATTATTGCTGGCAAAATACTTGGAGTAGAAGGTGCTCTGGGCATGCTTAGGCATATGTTGATGTTGGTCAATGTTTTAGACAGAGAACGTAAACTGCACCACTCTTGGTACAACGCCTAGTGTACACTAAGTCCTCCTGCTTCCCCTTCCAGGCATGCCAAGATTCAGTGCAATTCTTTATGGACTGCCAAAGAAACAAATTATTTTGCACTACAAAATGAAACTGGCATTTTAAATCTAAAACACATGACATCAGCATTACATGTGGAACCAGATACCATCAAATCACATGCCACCTCATAAATATTCAGGTTGGTGGGGCAAAAGAAATGAGAGGCGGATTGCTGGCCAACAATGCTCCCTGGGGTCTACTACTTTGTAAAAGGCTTTTAAGCAATACAAGGAGTGTGCATACAGTCCACTTTGAATAACCCACGAGGAGCTGGCTCTATAGTGCTTGCAGGTTTGCTTGGGAGGCTGTAAGAGGGGGCCTTTTTGCATCAGAGCACTGGGGTAGGAGTGTGTGTCCAGCACAAGGGCCACAGGAGGGGAGAAAGGCCAAGAAGCCAGTCGCAGGAACAGAAGCAATATAAAGAGCAAAGACGTTTGGCTTGAAATCCTGGAGGGGTGTGTTGCTGTTCAGCATTGCATCGCCAACCTGCCGGTATGTGTGGAAGTGTGTGAAAGCGCCTGTTTCCTATCCCTTCCCTAGAGCATCCTTCAGAGCACGGAGGGGCTGCTCATCTTGTCCCAAAAAGCAACACCTGGGGTACCTGCTGGAGGAGGATGGGGTTTCATGTTTGCCTCACCAAGGGCCTAGGAAACTCATGCACAAGTTGGAAGCTGTGATTTGGTTTCCTGGAATCAGCCCCCAGTGCAACCCCCCCCCCCCCAGCAACTTCTAGATATTTGAAAACTAACCTGAATAAACTTAGCATTTGATTAAAATAAAGTTCACCATTTTTTCTTTCTTTTTGGTGGCATTGGAAAAATTTTAATTTTCAGAGAAAGAACTCATCCAGACTCCAAAATAGCTTGGTACATTAGAAATGTGATTCTCCCATTATCTCTCTGCACAGCCTCTGTGAGAAACTCTATTTAAATCACATTTACATAATTCTAAGAATAGACTATTCTGCTCTTAGTATCCATCCATCCTTAATTTATTATGGGTTCACCAAATATTTGCCCTTTCTTTCTGAATGTAAAAAGGATATGAATTCAGACAAGTCTTATAGCATAACTTGATGCTAAGCTTATGGAAGATTTGGAAAGCATACTTATTATAAGGCACTTAAAAGGGTGGTGTAGGGGGCTCTTCCAGCATTTCTGTAATAACCTGTATGCTGGAAGCAATACGCTGTAGTAATAACTGTTTCCTGATTTTTATGCTTTACTTGTGAAGGACCGCTCCCCAAACTTAGAGAAGACAAATAGAAATAGCAGAGCACTCAGGAGAGAGAGAATGAATTAGGGTTTTCTTTACTCCTGCAAGATTTCCATTGATCTGCTGCCGCAAGCCGTAGAAGGGAACGACACCCCTCCGGTGCTCCTAGTCACTAAAAAGAGGTACGGACAACATGTGTGCGCCCACTGGAAGATGGTGAGAGGGGCAGGGTGCTGCAGCTAGGGGACCTCACTGCAGAGACCTGGCAGAGCTGTCACAGCCATGGCACTCCCACGCCAGTTTTGACTCCAAAGGGGAAGGCAGGAAAGCTTTGAGGGAGCTTTCCAATGAATGGAGCTGTGTAGCCTCTGTAGCCCGACATCCTCACACCGGGTAGACGGTGTGTTTCCAACAGCTTAGACATTGGATGGTGAGCGGAGCTGGACAAAAGTGTGGTTTGAGCTAAAATTTAATGCCAGAAAAAATGTGTGATTTCACCTTGAATGACCTTGCTGGGATTCTGCAGACACTTCTGCTGTCTCTGTGTGTGGCTAGAGGACAAGGAGTGGTGGTACCTGATTCAGTAGTGGTGGGCAGGAGACCCCTGTATGAAGCCAGGCTCTGCTTGAATAGGACCTTTATGTGGGTTTGAGGGACATGCTTATCTGTAGAGTTAAATAAGTAGCGTATGCAGCTGTATTGTGGGGCTGCAGGGGAGGCCAAGGTGGAGACAATCCTCCTGGCATTGCCCACAAGCCAAGTTCCCTAGGGGTGTATCACCAGAAAGGGGTGTAGCACACAGCAGAAGATGCCTAGTTTGGAAACACTGGAAGCACGAAGGGTGGCTGTGGTGGCCCAGAGGGGACTGCTGCTGGCCCTGGGCTGGGATGTACCATGCATTTGCCGCCTCCTGCACAGCTGCAGCCAGGAGAAGGGTGGATTTCATTTCACTTCTTATAAACAGTAAATTTCCAACTGTAACAATTATCTGGAAAACGTGACCCACAAAGGGTTAAACACCAGAAGGCGGGGAACAAGAACCCATTATTAATAACTTTTATGATATCTAGAGCCAGCCCGTGGCTGGGCAGCAGACCCGTGGTGTTTGGACAGCTGGGGTTGGGAGCGGGGCACAGGGCAGCTCGCGCCCCCAGAGCGCCCAGCCACCCCTGGCCCCAGGAGACTTCTGCCCCACCACAATAGCTGCCTCTCCCTCTCCCTTTCTGAAAGTGCACACTCATTCATAATTAATAAAAATAAGGTGATTAAGGTGCACAGCAACAAATGACAGAAAAGCAAGCAATGAACTCACTACTAGAAATCATAGCAAGGCAAAAAATTAAGCTCTTCTCATTTACATCTTACCTTTCAGTTTACATTTAGTTGGCTTACAAGTGTGGGAAGGGTCTCTGTCTTCAAAAAAACATTTCTGAAGAAAATGTTTTTCCCTCTGCTGCAACCGTACAACAAACCTCTGAAGAGGGAGAGTGATTGTAAATACAAAGAGGCAATAGATTGCTTCCAAGAGATAGAGGGCTGTGTGAATGCACAAACTAGGGGGAAAAAAAGCAAAGAATAACAGACACTTTTACTTCTGCTTTGTTTTCATTTATACTGAGCTGCGGTTTTATTTGTAGCAAGGGACAGTAAGTAATTTCCAGGCAGAGACGTGGTAATTTTTAAATTGACAGTGCCCTTGCGAGTACTCAGTTGTATTTCTAATAAATACATTTAGTACAAATGAAGAGAATGGAGGTGACTCTCGTATAAATATGGATTTTTGCTGTTCCCACAGACCTCTGGCTTTTATTCTTTTCCCCGCAGAGTGAAGGACAGAGTTAGTGTCATATTTTCCCCTCTCCACTGGTAGAACAGACAGAAACTGAAAATGAAATTTTATTTAAAGAAAAATACTAAATGGAATGGGATAATATATAGTAAATTCCCATCACCTTTAACAAGCACAGAGAGGATTACAGAGGTTAATAAGGACATATTTTAAAGTGCCTGCTTATCCTGAGCTCCACTCGCAGTCAGTTAGCCAGTGCAAATGTTGATTAATTCGGGTGGGAAAAGCATGGTCTATTATGATTACAATTAGAAGAAGCAACAGGAGAAATGCAAGAAACAAGACATATGCTGTGCCACAATGATTCTGTTTACCCTACTGTTTTATTGCTCCCTCCCAGCACTTTCCAGCATCTATTTCTTAGGCCACATCTATAAACTTGCTTAACTGTGGTTTAGACCAAGGCTTTCTTCTTTTCCCTGCCCGTGGGCACTCAGAGGCTGTTCAGTTCAGGTAGGCTGTGAGCGTATGATTTATGGGGGCTTCCCAAGTTATCGCCTACTTGCTTGGGTACCAAAGCTGACGAACCGCAGTGTCCTGGTTTCAGCAGGGATAGAGTTAATTTCCTTCCCAGTAGCTGGTACAGTGCTGTGTTTTGGATTTAGGGTGAGAACAATGTTGATAACACACCGATGTTTTAGTTGTTGCTAGGTTTACTTCTGAAGGGACTGTGGCTGCAAGTAAGGCCACGCTGGAGCAGGTATATCTCTGAAGACATTGTGGCCCATGGAGAAGGCCATGCTGGAACAGGTGCATCTCAAAGTAACTGTGGATAAGTCTATGCTTACTGTCGTGGTTTAACCTCAGCCGGCAACTAAGCACCACACAGCCGCTCGCTCACTCCCCGCCAGTGGGATGGGGGAGAGAATTGGAAGGGTAAAAGTGAGAAAACTCGTGGGTTGAGATAAAGACAGTTTAATAGGTAAAGCAAAAGCTGCGCACACAAGCAAAGCAAAACAAGGAATTAATTCACTCCTTCCCATCGGCAGGCAGGTGTGCAGCCATCTCCAGGAAAGCAGGGCTCCATCATGTGTAACGGTTACTTTGAAAGAATCATAGAAATTAATAGAATCATAGAATCATTGAGGTTGGAAAAGACCTCTAAGATCATAGAGTCCAACCGTCGACCCAACACCACCATGCCCACTAAACCATGTCCCTAAGCCCCTCATCTACACGTCTTTTAAATACCTCCAGGGATGGGGACTCAACCACTTCCCTGGGCAGCCTGTTCCAATGTTTAACCACTCTTTCAGTAAAGAAATTTTTCCTTACATCCAATCTAAACCTCCCCTGGCGCAACTTGAGGCCATTTCCTCTTGTCCTATCGCTAGTTACTTGGGAGAAGAGACCGACACCCACCTCACTACAGCCTCCTTTCAGGTAGTTGTAGAGAGCGATGAGGTCTCCCCTCAGCCTCCTTTTCTCCAGGCTAAACAGTCCCAGTTCCCTCAGCCGCTCCTCATAAGACTTCTTCTCCAGACCCCTCACCAGCCTCGTTGCCCTTCTCTGGACACACTCTAACACCTCAATGTCCTTCTTGTAGTGAAAACTGAACACAGTATTTGAGGTGCGGCCTCACCAGTGCTGAGTACAGGGGCACGATCACTTCCCTACTCCTGCTGGCCACACTATTTCTGATACAGGCCAGGATGCCATTGGCCTTCTTGGCCGCCTGGGCACACTGCCGGCTCATGTTCAGCCGGCTGTCAACCAGCACCCCCAGGTCCTTTTCCGACAGGCAGCTTTCCAGCCACTCTTCCCCAAGCCTGTAGCGCTGCATGGGGTTGTTGTGGCCGAAGTGCAGGACCCGGCACTTGGCCTTGTTGAACCTCATACAATTGGTCTGGGCCCATCGATCCAGCCTGTCCAGGTCCCTCTGCAGAGCCTTCCTACCCTCGAGCAGATCAACACTCCCGCCCAACCTGGTGTCGTCTGCAAACTTACTGAGGGTGCACTCGATCCCCTCATCCAGATCATCGATAAAGATATTGAACAAGACTGGCCCCAAAACTGAGCCCTGGGGAACACCGCTCGTGACCGGCCGCCAACTGGATTTAACTCCATTCACCACAACTCTCTGGGCCCGGCCGTCCAGCCAGTTTTTGACCCAGCGCAGAGTCCACCTGTCTAAGCCGTGAGCCGCCAGCTTCTCTAGGAGAATGCTGTGGGAGACAGTGTCAAAGGCCTTACTGAAGTCCAGGTAGACCACATCCACAGCCCTTCCCTCATCCACTAGGTGGGTCACCTGGTCATAGAAGGAGATCAGGTTGGTCAAGCAGGACCTGCCTCTCATGAACCCGTGCTGGCTAGGCCGGATCCCCTGGTTGTCCCACACATGCCTTGTCAGCGCCCTCAAGATGAACCGCTCCATAATCTTCCCCGGCACCGAGGTCAGGCTGACAGGCCTGTAGTTCCCTGGATCCTCCTTCCAGCCCTTCTTGTAGATGGGCGTCACATTGGCAAGCCTCCAGTCGTCCGGGACCTCTCCCGTTAACCAGGACTGCTGATAAATGATGGAGAGCGGCTTGGCGAGCTCCTCTGCCAGCTCCCTCAGCACTCTCGGGTGGATCCCATCTGGCCCCATAGACTTGTGATCATCCAGTTGGCGTAGCAGGTCGTTGACTGCTTCCTCTTGGATTATGGGGGGTTCATCCTGCTCGCCGTCCCCGTCTTCCAGCTCGGGGGGCCGAGTACCCTGAGGAGAACTGGTCTGACTGTTAAAGACTGAGGCAAAGAAGGCATTAAGTACCTCAGCCTTTTCCTCATCCTCGGTGACAATGTTCCCCCCCCCGCATCCAATAAAGGATGGAGATTCTCCTTGGCTCTCTTTTTGTCATTAATATATGTGTAAAAACTTTTTTTTTTGTCTCTAATGACAGCGGCCAGATTGCGTTCTAGCTGGGCTTTTGCCTTTCTCATTTCCTCTGTGCACGACCTAACGAGATCCCTGTACTCTTCTTGAGTCGCCTGCCCCTTCTTCCACAAGTGGTAAACTCTCCTTTTTTTCCTGAGTCCCAGCAAGAGCTCCCCATTCAGCCAGGCCGGTCGTCTTCCCTGCCCGTTTTTCTTACAGCGTATGGGGACAATGGTTTGGGTTGGAAGGGACCTTTAAAGGTCATCTAGTCCAACCCCCTGCCATCAGCAGGGACGTCTTCAACTAGATAAGGTTGCTCAGAGCCCCGTCCAACCTGACCTTGAATGTTTCCAGGGACGGGGCATCTACAACCTCTCTGGTCTGTTTTTCACACAAGGTTTTCTTGCAGAGGATGACACAAGCACAGAGTGAGCCCTCCTCTGGACATCTCTGCCTGAAGTACAGGGGACTTGCCTTTTCGTGGTCAGATAGAACAATTTAAATGCATGTTAGTTTGAGGTAAGGGGTCCTAATTAGATCTTGATCTTGGGGATGCGTCATGCCCGTTAGCCAGCTCCAGGAACTTGCCTCTCCTGTTCCTGGAGATTAATATACTAACAGGCACAATTCTTCTAAATTACCGAATGTTTATTAGCTGGTTTTGCCTGTTTTCTTTTAATAAAAAGGGGTTTTAAAAGTATAAGCTATTGGTCTAGTGGTACACTGCCGCTGACTCCAGTGGGGAAAATGGAGTATCTGGGGTTTGGCAGCTTCAGCAGGTGTTTTCCAGGTGTAAAGGCTTCTCAGAAGTGATGATGCCAACTACCCAACTTACAAGGTTTTCACTCTTTCTTCATCAGGTGATGTGGCTGCTTGTCACTTCCATGTCTCAGTGTACCAGACACCATCACATTTTTCATGGTAGAATTGGATGTTTCACATTGGGATGGGTACAAGACAAGCCTCAAAATGAACTCCAGCAATGTGTGATTCATCCCTAAACATCTCATCAGTGAAATGAATGATGAGGAACTTCTGGTATGAAAGAGCTCTCTTAGTGGTGGCACATTGCCTAGAAAGAGCACAATTTCCAAAACAGTTGTGGACCTTAAAACTCCAGAGTGTTGATGTTTCTCAGAGATGCTAAATTAATTACAAATACGATAGTCCTTGCTGCTTCTCTTGATTTAGCTTCAACATTGACCTTCACTTAAGAATAGGAGACCAGATGTACTAAGGGGTGAATGTTTTAATTCAAAATGGACTACTCAGGGAAGAGCCATGATTTTGACATCCTGTCATTTGGTTAATGCTGCAGTAAATTATGAGCTAATATCCTTTGTTAAAGACCAATTCATCACCAAGAAAAATTAATCAAAAGGGATTTAAACTTTTATGCTAATTTTCAAATCCCAATTGGGTTGTGCTGTTCCAAAATCAGTATGTTGCTTAGCTCCAGAGCTGGATGAAGACACTTGGGGAATGGCATGAGCCTTTTGGAGCTGGCTGCTTTGAGTGTTTCAAAACTTTCAGATTCAATTCTCTGTAATTTTGGTAGCCAAGAAGCAATCCACTTCAAACTGTGATCATTTGTCTGAATCTGAAAGCACAACAAGCATCCTAGATATAACACATCGATTCCCCCAAATCATCACATTTTTTGTCAGAAAAACCTTATCAATAAGCATACCTGTTATTGAGCCACAATTCTCAGCTCCAGAAATGAGTTCAAAGCATCATTATTTAGCCCTGTTTTGATAAGAATGATTCAAATTTTCATAGTGGAACATTGTACCTTGTCAGCCCAATCATTCAGAGACTGATGGTGGCTGAACGAGTGGCAGTCCATGACAGGTGGGTTTCCCTCCTTGCAGCTTCCAAACTTGTGTCTAACAGCTGTTTCTGCAAATTTTATCCCCTCATATTTCCATTCATCCCATGTCTCATCCTGGCCTACCAGAGGGTGTTTCATTTTCTGTGGCTTCTGTTTTCTTCAATAGCTTCTCAACGACAACATCAAGGTTCATGACGTAACTCTTCAAGGCTGCAGAAGAGACCTCTAAACATGCTCTGTGACTGCTGGAATATTCGTAATTACCTATGAAAGACAGGGCTTGGGCATGAGATCCTATGGGGACAAGTTAGACTGTTGGTTTCTAGGATTATTTTAAAAAATCAATTCACAATCTTTAAATTAGGACTACCAAAGTGTCAAAGTATGTACTTCATACATTTGCTGATATGCAAAGCCATCATCTCCTTAGCAAACCAGACCACCTCCAAAACCCTCAATGGGCATGAACCTGTTAAACAGACTTTGGATCTAAAATATTTTGAGGGAGACTGGTATACTTGGAGAAAAAAGTTCCTGATGACTAGCCAAAATCAGCTATCTACTCAGTAAATCCATAGCCATTTCCCTGCTGATTGCGTTCAGTGACTGCTTTTGGGTAAGTGGCACCCCTCCATGCCTGGCTGCCCAGCATGTTGGGTGGCATGGGAAAGAGGGGGGGCCGCAAGGCCAGGATGGGGCCATTGGAAGAGAGACCAGTGTCTCTTTCTTGCCCAATTTCGTCTCTCCAAAGTAGGTGTCCAGAGGCTGCCTTCACCTTGGGCCAGTACAGTACTGTAAGGGCTGCTTGGGGCTGCTTAGGGCTGCACAGCTACAGTCATACCAATGTAGATGTGGTTTTATTATCTTGTTCTTATTATACTGGTTTTGGCCGCTGGGTATTTGGGACTGCTGCGGAAGATAAGCGTTATGATCCATTTTTATCTGAAGTTGCTCGCAATCTCTTTGCTTAGCTTGTCAGCTGGCACACTGCAAATCAGTTGAATATTCAGAGCCGAGTGGTCTCTGCTCAGGCCAAGGGTTGCTTTACCCATCCATGGACAGAGGTCAACTAGGTAGGATCATTTTTCGTATGTCCTATACATTTATGACATCCATATGACATTCTTACGTCCTATGGCATTTTTGACATTTTCTTATGTCCTGTGACTTGTATTCCTTTTGCCTCTGCACAAGGCTGCTTAGCTCTCTTGGTCTGCATTTCCCTCTGAAGTACTGGAGTACATGCAAGTAGCCTGACTATCAGAAAAGACAGATCACTGCAAAGTTGATGGATACAAGATGTGAGTCAGACCAGCTGATTTGATTTAGCCTGCTTATTACAGTGACTTCTACTTTGGGGCTTACTTTAGATGTGACTCGTGTTGTACCTGTACTTGCAAAAACCCTGCCTTGAAAATATTTTGATAGGGTATCTCAAGTAATTGGCAGATTTCTGTTAATGCTGTATCCTGTGCGTGCCAGATGACCTTTGCAAACACAGTTCAGAGCAGCTAGAGAGGAAAAAGAGAATTCTGATTAATTTTGTCAGAGCTGAAATATGTGGCACCAGCTGACACAAAACTACCGCTCTGCCTGACCAGCTCCATGTTGAGCTTCTCCTTATGAGGACACCTTGCACTATAGAACCACAGTCTTTCATGAGGTGGGCATTTTGGCAGTTAACAAATGCTTGATTAACATGAGCTACTACATAATTAATTATAAGCCTCAAATTAAATGACTGGTGAATTGATTCAGGTCAGAAGCTGTGAAGCTAAATGAAGGTTATCAGGGTTACGGGCACTGATCTACAGTGGAAACTGTTCAGCACAGGAGGCTGGAAATCAGCTTGGTGTGTGAGATCCGAACATAGCACTTCTCAAATAAAATCGGTTTCCAGGCAAACATAACTGAAATTTCAAAATGTGATGATGAAGGTGATCTGCAAGTGGTTATCATTGGTGTCCAGTGAACTGAGCTGCTGCACTGATGTCCCTGGAGCAATGCTGATTGGTGTTGCATCAAGATCTGATGCCCTGACCTTCAGTAATCTTCATCATCCTATTTTACAACCTCAGTTGGCATTTCGCAGCTCCTTCAACCTACTGAAACAATTGTAAGCTGTGAATGGCTGATTGCAGGCAGCACACCCGAGGGGCACCATGCTGCTCGCTGCATGGCACGGTGCAGGGCATGGCCGCTGGCCATCCACCTGCACTCTTTCTGGGCAGGTTCTTCTTTTGCAAGTGTCTGAATTTAATAAAGGAAAGCGGGAGAACAGTATATCTGGTCTGATAGTTGGTAATCTGTTGACCATCCAGAAAATAATGAGGAGGGAGTTGAAAGCAGTTCAATAAGCAGATCTTACCACACAGTGTGTCTGTATGGCTGGAAGACTATATTTATTTTCCATAACCATTTCCCGCAAGTGTCCCCAGCCTTCCAACATCTCAGTTGTTTAGGAATCATAACATGCGAGTTGCTTGGGTGACCAAAATCTGCCCGACCCCCCTATATCCAGCTGCCTGGGAGACTCCATGTTCCAGGATGTGGATCAGTCTTGGAAAGAAACCTTAGCCAGATGTGGCGCGGCTTCCCTGTCACAGGCTCCAGCAAGGTGCTTGCAGCGAGCTGAGAGCCGTGCACACAGACCGCTTGTACTGCTACGTGAAGAGACTCACATTGTGGTTTCTGGCCAGGGTGAGTCTATGGGACAGCAGCATTTAAGATTTGCACTCCTGCACACCACAAAAAAGCATGCTGGCTGTTTCCAAGTGGTCATGAGCCCACAGCATGAAGGTCTCACTCTCCTGGGTGGCACTGTTACCTTGTCTTTTGTTTAGGTTGATGGCTGGGGAGCACCTCCCCTATAGAGAAGAATAAGCAGGACCTGCCCAACTTTCTGAAAAGCCTCCTGGGGAGCAGTTGATATGTGCATCCCATCAGCTCAATCCACTGTAATTTCTGCTGGGTGCTGGCTTTGGTCACAGTTTCTTTTTACTCATGTTTTTGAATCCATTCAAGTTTTTGAATCCATTCAAGTTTTTGAACCCATAAATGTGATTTTTGTTCTGGACTCTGGATGCTGTGCTAAGGACGCATGCTCAAGGTTGAACTGAACTATTGAAGCACTCATTGATTGGAAGGATTGATACTCTTGACGATATTTGGTATCATTTCACTGTTTAAAATTACATAAGTCTCCACTACAGGCATTAGGAGATGTGTCCTTGGAGACACTGAAGACTAAAGCAGGTACACCAACAAGCTGTGTACTACATAAGTAATCATACTCTGGAAGGGGACAGGAGACAACCTAGCAGATTTCCTCCCACGAGGTCACTGCGCCCTGCCTCTGGAAGTTTCATTATAGCTCAGACAAACGTGCAGGAAAGGACCCTCACTGCGCTGCTGCCCGGCCCCTCTCCTTGCGGTGGTTTCAATGGATGTGGAGTTTTGCCTGTCCTCTTCTGGACTCAGCCTGGACCTCCAGTTCTTTGCCCTGCCTCCATCGTGAGTTCTGACCTCCATGCCATCCTCCACATACTTTCCTGTTTCAGTGAGGAAGCGTTAGCCTCGTTTGAGAGATGGGAACACAGATCCTGTATCATTTGCACAAGACACTGAAAAATGTCTCACAGGGTAGGGAACTGAGTGCAGGGAAATCCTCAAGTACAAACTAAATCATTGACTCTTCTTCTTCTCTCAGCTTCAGGTCAGTGCTCAGAAATGAGAATTCTGCAAACTCAGTGGGAAAAGGCATTAACCATTGCCTTCACTGAAGTCTCTAGGAGCTTTATTTAAGATGTCATTGGAACCATGGACTTATCCAGCAAGATCAGTAATAACCAGTACTTCTGCATATAATGGATCCTAAAGTATAGTTAGATTATCACCTACAGTCATTGCATAATTTTCTTAATTTATGTTGGATTTCTAAAGCACAGCTGGATTTGTGAAAAGAAAATCCTACACAGTCCCTACATAGGATGGTACAATGCCAGATGGCACTGCTGACCCTGCAGCACATCCATGTAACCTAGTTAACCTTATAATTTATATCCCCAGATATATCACACACCATGTCAGATCCCTGTCTTATCATTCTGCCTCAAAACCATTGCTGTTTCATTACTGATAGGTTGAATGCTCAAATAAATTTGGCAGATAGCGGATAGCCTTTTTTCCTGACAGATGCAAAACTAGTTGCACACGTCCACTCCCCACAAAGCATGGGCTGTCTTACAAATACAAAAGCAAGTAGATTAATTTTATTCCAGGAACATTTTTTTTTTTTAAATCTCTGCAATCTTTCCTACCATGAACTGCTAAACTATAAGGTACAATGAATAGAAAGTTTAATTTTGGGAACAGAGGACATGAGCTGCTCCTCTGGTGCTGGACTAGACCCCGGTGGTTTTCAGGACCCCTTTCCTGGTTGTTCTTTCATGCATGTTTCAAGCTATAAATTCTGATTTGGTGATTGTATGCTGGAAAGCTTCAGCTTGCCCCCTGAAGATACTGCACCAAAAATCTTCTCCACTCTCTGATTTTCAGAATTGATGTCATCCTGGTCCCTCTTAATTAATCTGATCGCTTGTGCTGTGCTACTGCTTTCGCAGTTATGCCTATAACCGCTATTAGAAGTGTGATGAATCATTTGTCTTTTCCTGGAAATGTACTTGAATCTTCTGCAGAATTGTCTCGAGTCCATCTTCTCCCTTCCTGTCCAAAAAACTGCATATGTCTCCGCTGTGCTCCATGGCTGGAAAGTGCTACTGACTTTGGGACTGAGCTGCTCTGAGCATAAATTCTCAGAGTTGTTATAACAAGATGTTCTTTTGAAAAATAATCATTTCCCCCACTTCCTCCAAAAAGACATGCAGTGATAACAGGAAAAATGTGAGCTCCTTTCTCTGGGTGTTTGTCCTGCAGGAGCATTTCAGCAAGGCAGGCTGAGGGCCCATTGCAGCAGGTATTGTATAAACATGGCGCAGATGGTCCTAATCCAAAGCGCTTACAAACTAATTGCTGTGTCTCTGTACTCATTAGCGTGTGGGCACTTTTCCCAGTCCATGATGCAGGGCTGTATGTACGTCTGGCCAGTACATCTGGCCAGCTGATCCAGCTAACCACACCAGTACTTCTCTGCTCGGCTTTCTCATCGCAACCGCTAGCGATGCTTGCCTCAAGCCGCCAACCTCCAGAGCTGTGTTCACAGCTCCCCCATTGCCCCAGCGTCGCCTCCTGCGAAGGGACCTGCAAAGCCGCCGCACAGATCCTTGCCAACCCCAACTTCTGCCATGGTGCTCGTCAAACGAGTCCTCCTGGGACTGGGGAGGCAGGCGGCCATGGGGATGGACCCTGCTACACTTGTTTGACCCTGTTAACAACAGCAAGAGACAACTGTGGACTTACCTAACGGTGCACAGACTAGCCAGGGAAATGCTATCTCCTGTTACTGCCCCTAAAAACATGCACGTTACTGTAAGCGGTGGTAGCAGTAGATAATAAATGACCGTGTGTTTACCTAAAAGGCCAGTTCTTTGCCCATTTGAGAAGGAGAATGGTTTCCCAAGACTCACTTTCCCTGCTTTTGTGGCTTCTTCCTGCTTATCTCTTGATTTTCATACTTCTAATTTGCTTTCTCTGAAAAATATCTGCAAGTAGTTAAATGGTGCTAATATATATCCACCAAGGGATGCTGTAAAGTTTTTAACTGGTGATTGGGTGTTTGGCAGGCAGAAGGTGAATTGCTCTGTCTTTCCATGATCTCACACATCGCATAAGGGTGAACAAGGGATTTTCTAAACCGCAAAGTCCCAGTGCTGCTGTCATTCGGCAAATGCTGGTGCCATACATTGAACAGCTCCTATTTTTATTGGAAATATTTCACTACAGTAAAAGGGGGCTGAAAACCAGAATACCATCTAGTTTCTCAGCCCCAGAGGTGGTATTCTCTAGGTCAGGGTTGAGCAACTCTGGAGGATGCTACGGTTGGGGAAGTTTGCACTGCTGCGCTGGGTGGATGAAATTCACCCCTAAATACAGGATTTAGTTAGGATATGATTAGCACCAAGGTCTTATATTTTCCCTTTTTACTGAGCTGTGCTCCACCCTGCAGGGACAGAAGCAGTCATTCTTCAGTCCCTTTCTTCTGGTACTTTAAGAAAAAAATCACATTAATAATACATAGAAATAAATAACCTCTCTGTATTCTGTACACCAGAAAGATAACTGCCACACAGATTGTCACGTCCTTGCTGTCACCTGTGCTACTGAGTATCACACACACTCAAGCATCCCCAGGGCCAATAAACAGGAAAATGCGGTACATGGCGATCTTTCACATGCTTTCTGGTTTTAGCTGCTTCCATGCAGAGTGATTTCTCTTCCTTTTTAACCTGTACTGAAATACACTAGCAAGGAGTCGGGGCAGAGTGGCTGTAGTTCAGTGGTTGTGGCTAGAACAGCTTTTTGTTGATGCTAAGCGTATGTTTACATTAATAATAATGACACATAAGACTCATTCCTACAAAGAATCACATCCAAATTAGTCCCATGCATCCAAAGCCAAGGGAATTACTCATCGTGCATAGGGTTAAACACGTACATGTCTGTGTAGAAGCAGGACCTTGGCTGGCAGACTGCAGAGCACGTTGCAGTTGCAGGCTGCGCGGTGATGCTGAACCAGTGCATCCCGTCTCTCTGCAGGCCCCGGCGGAGCTGCTCAGATGTGGTTTTGCTGCACAGAGAGCAACCTGCTCCAAGAACTTTGGTGCGGGTTTTGCATCCAGCATCACGTGAGTGACAGCCCAGCCCAGCTGATCTCCCACCGGAGGTGGGAGTGCAGGGAGTGCATCCCAGGGAGTGCCGCTCCCTCACCGCAAAGGCCAAAGGAGAGCTTTCTACTGCTTCCAAAAAGCCCTGTCTCGGGAGAACACCCAGTAGCCAATCTGCTACAGCTTTATTACCCATGTGGAGTTACACCTGCTTCACCAATTTCTGATCTGGAGCTGTACAGAGTAGCAGCCTGGGCTGGGGAAGCTTGCTGAGAAACCTTTGCTTGTTGGACAGGGGAGAGGGTGAGAAGGGGGAATGTCAGATCAGATGTTAATTCCTGAGGCTTGCCTGAAAGTGGTTTCTCAGAAGGAGAGGAAGAAAAGAATGTGTTTTGTCTCTTTTTTTATTTTTTGAAATGTAATCTGGTACATAATGTTCCAAGTTACCAGCATCTCATATTGTGTGTTGCTTCATCCACTCCAAATATCATATCTTTCTGCAGTCTGGCTTGACATATTCCTCTTAGATGATCTCATTTTGCTGTGTACAAATGCATCTGTGGCCTTACCCAAAATTATGAAGGAAATATGAAAATGGGTTATTCAAGCCAGAGCAACCAGAAACTAAAGTTTCTCTTTAGTGTCTAAACACAAATTTCTCCATAAGTACCTTGGTACTAGAAAGTCAGTTTACTCAAGTTAAATATTAAATGTGGGTCACGATTCATCAAAAGAAATTCTCAACTTTCGGTGTGTGGCTGTTCCTATAGATGTCTAGTGAAGTACATCAGAACATGCTGAAAGCCTATTGGAAACATCCAGAATTTGGGGCTAAGTGCCTTTTGTTCCCTTGCTACTTGAGTCTATAATAAAGAAAACATAGATCTCAGCTTTTAGCTTTGAAAATCGGTCGCTGTGTAGGTACCGTTAGCAGGCAGGGTATAGAAAGCCTTGAAAGATTGGACGCATGGTTGCAGTGGACAGCAGCTATAGTAGTCCCACACTATACAATCTGTAGTATCACTGACACATACTGCCAAACCCCACGCTGCAGTGTTTCCAAGGAGATATTAAATCACATGAGTGTCTCGTAGGAGTTTGAAACCTGCTCCATCTGACATGTTATTTAATATTTCCATTAATAGAGCTTTGTGAAACTACCAGTTTCTGGTCAAACTTCTCTCAGGTCAGAGACCAATAAGTACCCTTACATGTGGATGGGAGTTTTGGTGTTTACATGTTAAAAGATGTCAAAAAAACTGGGAGAAAGTGGAGGAGAGAGCTTCAAAATGCTTTGAGGTTAGAGAGGCAACTTGCAGTGAGAGGCTTGAGCCTGCTCCTTGGTTTGCAAGGGACAGGAATGAGAGCAGAGATGGTCAGAAAAATCAGGAAAACAAATTTGTTCTCCAAGAACTTGTGTCCATCAAAAATGGAGATGTTTTATGAAAGTCAGCACTTTGCTCATCATCCATTTTGGAGGGAAAAGTATAAAACATTGACTTTTGCCATATTGAAACTCATAGTTTTTTCTTTCTCAACAGTGACACCACATTGAATAGTGACGAGCACAGAATACACAAGGGACACGCCCAGGGCAGGTTAGAGAAGCAAACTCCTCTCCTGATCCTATGGGAAAGAGGCGAGTGGAGCAGCAGTGCTCACCTTCATGCTCTGAGATGCTAATTCGTTTTCCCTCCTGTTCTCATCCTCCAAAAAATGTGACTGTATCAATAACAGTTTCACTAGTAAGGCAGTAATGAAATCCTTACTTTGGCCTGGATTTTGACCCTGAACGCCTATAAAATACCCGTGAGCACATGAGCACTCAGAGCTCCTCTTATCCATCATTACTTTACCACCCTGGGGACCAGTCTGGGACACAAGAGGTAATCAGCTAAATTTCCAGCCAGAGACATTTAATTTTAAAACTTTCTAATTATAAGGATAATTAAAGATTTTTTTAAGACAAGGTCAGAGAAACATCCGTCAGGGACAGTCTGGATGTCTTACAGCCTGCTTTCACACCTTCTGGTTCAGTCAGACAGCTGCAGCCGGCTCAGCTCTGGACACAGTGCCCTGCCCCACTAGCCATGCTGTGTGAGGCTTTTTCTGACAAGGAAGACAGGAGGCTTTCCAGGTGTGAGAACATTAAAAGCAAATATAATCTCGCATCGTAAATGACAGAGCCGAATCTCTTCCCATCCATGCCAGAACCACTCGCGTGTCACCCCATTGACTTTAATTTTACTCTCACTTCACGCTGGAGAGCAGGACTGGGTCATGGACGATGACTGCAGAATTTGGCTGCCTTTAGTAAAGCCTTTGGGATGCACGTTTGTGTCTTCCAGCCTCGCGAGAGGCTTTCATGTGAATTACCGTAGCTCTCCAACGAGCAATGTAGGTCATACCTGATAAATTTGCTTACTGGATTAGCGGACAAGGGGGAAACAGTAGGCATGGTTCATCCAGCTGTCAGGGGTGCATTTAATACCACACCGCATGACAGACTGATTTGCAAGGTCAGAAAGCATGGCATAGAATAGGCAGAAAAACGCCGAAAGGGATTAAAAAATGGCTTAAGGGCAGAGAAAAGGTAATATCATTAACAGGGAAAATTTTGAGCAAGTTATCTTTATTATTGGACCCCTTTTTTTCCTGCCAGTCCCCTTGAGGAAGGTACTGGGAAAATGGTGAAGGGGGAGAATGGTCTAGCCTGGGAGGATGCAAAGGATGCAAACGCAGAGCCGAGGTGCCTTCCAGGGTGCTCCTCTCTGTCCTAAGGAACTGAGCACCAGTTTACATCAGAGGCTGATTTGACCCAGAAAGCAGAAGTTGTTGATGAGCAGAGGAGTCAGTCTGCTTCTGTGGGATCCTGGGGTCCTGCTCGCACACAGGGAGCCACAGAAGAACTGAGGTTTTCCCCTTCGCTCTCACATCTTCTCCCTGGGCTTCCCTGCTGTTTGAAAAAGATATTTAAGCCCTTGGTTTCAATTCACCCAATAAATAATTCTTCCTTCCATCAATGCCCAAGGGCTTGTCTTTGCCACCTGTGTGGCCAGGCCGGGCAGCACTGAAGTGCAGAACAGTTTGGGAAGACCCTACAGAATGACCCTACACAGCTCCAACTCCTCTGCTTTGTAAGAATCTTTGAAAAATTGGTTATCATCTGTCACTTTGAACATACCCGGGCTGTAGCCCTCTTCGAGGAGTTCTGAGACCTTCTTGGCTTGAGAAAAAACACAGGCAAAAAGGTGAACTGTAGGTTCCCTGCAGTGCCACCTTGCCTCGTTATTACCTTTCCTGACACCACTTTCAGATCAACTTCTGCATGAAATGATTAGGAGGCCTAACGTGGCTGAGACAGCATTGCTTTTGGAAACTTAGGGCTTTTTTTTTTCTGCTTCTTCCTGGTTTTTAGATTTAACACATTTTCTTTTTTCAGCTATACAATAAGTAACATCAAACTGTAATGAGAGAGAATAATTTAAAAAATAACTTAAAACAGCCAAAAGTTATAAAAATAACAAATCCTGTGGGTAGCATCCAAAAGACTTTCTATCATGCTGACTGATTAGAAGGCTCATTTAATTGTCTGTATGCAAATTTTGTGTCACCAATTCCTGACATTCAGAAATCTTGAGATTTTAAAATTAACAGGTTCACATCACTTTTATTTGCCTTTTGGCTGATTTTGGGACCTCTACCTTGCAGGCTCCATTGTTTCAATCTAAGGATCTTTTTTCTGAAAAGTTGAGGAAAAGAAGCTTTTTTAATTCTTAAAAGCAAGCTGAGATTCACTCATGTTCACTGGGTTTCAAGAACTGTGGTCTTAAAATATTGCCAGTGTTGGGCATGCCACGAAGGCTATAAGGAACTGTAGGAGTCGTCTGTTTTCAAAATAAAGAAAACACACATATTTCAGTTTCAAAAACTCCCTTTTTCAGTATTAACACATTTCCACCAGGAATTGGACTGACTCGCTGCTGTCGGGTTCTCACTTGGCCGGCGGTGTGAAGTGGACAGAGCCTGGTAGGAAAAACAGACCACACAACATGGTTTTTTAAGGGCTGCATCTTGGAGGATTTAAAATCTTGATTTCACAGTCTCCTGAAATGACTGGAAAGGGTCTCATTGCCCTTCCCTGATTCAGGCACGCCCGTCACTGCTTGTCATACACACCAGGAAGGTGCCCCATTTCTTTACAATAGACTTTTAGGTACTCAAAGGGCATTGCCACCTCCATCCCTGCCCACATCTCCCATGAGCACTTCCTGCAAGCCTAGGCTGGATTCTCTCAGCTGCCGCCCAGACGGGGCCGGGAGATGGACCCCAGGGAGAGCTGGGCTCCCTGGGGAAGATGACCCGAGATACATGGTGCCGGCAGAGCTACAGCGTGGGAGCTGGACCCCCATTGCAGTGCTGGCTCCTGGGACAGAGGACTGAAGCTCTGTGTGGCCGTTGCCTTCGGGAAAAGGGATTTCAGGAGCGCTGGTGCTGCAGCATACATTTCTGAAGACCAGGTCTGCCCAGGGTCCTGCTAACTGCAACCAATATCTCAAGTATTAAGCAGAACTGGGAGCCGACCAGTTTACCTCCCAAATTCTTCCCTGTAGCTGAAAACACATGCATTAGCCCACGGCGAAGAGCGGTTTACAGAAGCAGTCCCAGTAGCAGTTAAATTGTCCATAGCCAAACTTTCTTTAAAAGTTTATCATCTCCATTTCAGAGGGTTTACTTAAAGCAGGGTCCCACTTGACCAGACAGGCAGTGTCTGAAAGCTCAAGAGCCATGTAAAAGTGATGCAAGAGGGACAGAGCTGCGTTATCAGCCCTGGTACCAAACACAGACGAGGCCATAACTAAGTTTTGCGTATACCGGCATTGTTTAAAAACTGTGCTCAGGCCAGGCTCTCCTTGATTAAGAGCAGCCAGATGGACACCATAAATCAGTTGGAAAACCCTGGGCCAAACTCCACAATCAGACTGATTCAAACAGCTCCATTTAATGTCACAAATGGGATTTGTGCAAACGGAGCCCAGAGCAGAATTTGGCCTTTCATGTTTGTTTAGATTAAGAAATTTAGACAGTAAAAGCCCGCTTATATTCTGGCTAGCAGGCTGCGTATTACAGCATTCGAATAGTGGGAAGCCCAGACAGATGGTTACATGAATCACAGCGAGGCAGGTCTGATTATCTTGATATTTTCCATGCGATAAAGCGGAGGGACGTGGTGCCATATGGTGGAATATGGCTGAGGGACCCTCAGCAGCTGGGCAGAATGCAAACGCTTTCCAAGGCAAGCGGCAGAGTGCAACAGCCGCTCCGGCAATGAGGCGGACGGACGAGGAAGGGCCGGCTTTCTGGGACAGCCAGCGATGCTGAGCCATTAGCAGCATCCTGATGGGAGGATGGGAGCGTAAAGCAGGACAGGTTGGTCAGGTCCCCCAGTGCAAAAGCACCGCAGGATGCAGGGAAACAGGGAAGGGGAAGGTAGATGTGTGATGGTGAAGAAAGAAGGAGGAAAGAGGTTTTACATGGAGGAGGAGGGAAGCCAGCAGCTTCTGTGGGGCTGAGCGTCTACAGAAAGGGCAAAGGGAACAGGAGAGCGGTGCTGCCAACAGGGAACAAGTCTGCTGTCTCTTTCCAAAGGTTGCTGTTGTTTTGCTGGACCTCACAGTTATTTCTTACAGGCTATCCTGGAAAAGAAACAGCCTATGGTTTGCTGCTCCGTCTTATCCTGAGGGCTGCAGAAAAAAGGAAATTGCATAAAAGGAGTGGATCTCCACAGACATCTAAGAGCTGTTTTTTAAAGTGAACTTGTGCACAGAGATCATTTAGAGCCACTTCACTTTCATAATCTGTTGGCCGGGGTTGCTGGTCCAAGGCTTTCTGTTTTGCATGTAGCAAATCTATTTGCAGAATGTCACATTTAAAAAAAAAAAGGTACTTAAAAGCAAGGATATTTACTCTTCTAAGGTAATCAAAGGATACAGTGGGTTTGTCCTTTTGAACCAAAACGACAAGAGCTCTCCAGCAGATGGTGCGCAGGGCCAGTGGTGCACCAGGGCAGTGGGTGCTGATCGTGTGGAGAGCATCAAAAAGATGCCACAGTGCTGCGGGACCCACCAGAAATAGCTCTGCCCTCACATCAGCAGTGAATCCAGAGCACAGCGCTAAAAAACACATTCAGCAGTTAAAAAAGTTTTTAGCAGCAACTCCTTGGTTAACCAAGGGAGCAAGGGGCTGGTCTCCAGGCTCTGGGTGCCCAAGAGGGGTGACGGAGGCACGCAGTGCAGAGAGATGTGCGGTGCTGCATCGCAGCTTGACCACCGTTTGCCAGAGAGGATGGTTTGGTTTTTTGTGCAGGGGCTGGTAGGAAAATCTCACATTTAAATTGGGGAAGTGTCGTAGATGTTGTTTGTGTCTGGACAGGGAAATGAGGAATGAGTTTTCTTTTGTTTGGGTTCTGTGGTTTGCTTGCTGAAGCCTATGGCTGGCTGTATATTTAGCAGACCTCAAAAATAAGGTTAGATACATCAGTGAGCAAGTGGAAAAGTACTGGGGAGAAAGCATGCAAGGGCTGTCTGGGAGATACCACGCGGGCCGTCTGGACCGCAGAGTGGGCACACCGAAGCTCATGCCCCATGGTGCTAGATCTGGCTGGGGACACGAACCCCACAGGACGAAGCGTGTGAGCCCTGGTGATGCTGCATCGATGGCCCTCCACCTCCAGGCCTTCCACCATCGGGAGCCAGCCCAGCCTGGCAGGACAAACTGGAAAGGCAGCATTGGAAACCGCTTTAAGGGGCAAAGTATCTATAACTTGAGATGTAAGGAAACAGCAGAGTAGATGACTCTAGCTGGAAGTAACTAGGTTGAACAGTTTCAAACCAGGTGCCTAACTTTACACACCCGTGTAATCTGGCATGCAGGTAGCTGCTCTGATTTATTATCATTAACTGATGTCTAGCAGCACAATTCCAGAGTGAAGCCATAATTCCCACCTTTTTTATAACTGTAGGCATCTCTAAAGGCTGCTGGGAGTACATGTGCAGACAGTGCAGGGACAATTTTTAATATTTTCAGAGTGGAGTTAAATGTTGCTGTTTCATTCTAAGAATAGGAGAGGACTGTACATTACTGCTGTAAAGTCATAACCCCATAAAAGAGCTGATTGCCTCCTGCGTGCTGAGGAAATAGCAAATGTCTCTTTTTTTTGCCATTAGAAAATCAGATGGACAGATTGCACAACAGAGGAACTGGGCCCTTTGCATGGAGAAGTAGCAGCATGCAGTAAGCGATGGCCTTTCGAGTCAGCAGACGGCTTCATCAAGAAATATGGGGTACATTTGCAGGGACATAAAAGTGCCAGCGCTTGGCTAACCTCTTACCAGAGGTAGTTAACAAGAGACACCCGAGGGAATGGAAGTGGTGAGGAGCAACCTTGTTATGCTCCCGAGGTGCGGCTCATGTCACAGGAGACGGTGTGAAAGGTAGAAATGATTAACCGTGATTGTCAAAAAAGTAAGATTTAGGGTGAGAAAAGGGAGTTGATACCAGGTTTAGTGTCTGAGGCATTTCACAGAATGACTGGCAATTTGTTAGCTGGATCAACACATGATTTCTTACTTAGAGAGGAAATGTTCATCTCTGCTCGACACGCCAATGCGGGGATGGATGTTAGCGGAGACAAGAAAAAGGACCAGTTTGCTTCACCTGGCCTCCTTTTGCAAATGTCTTCACGCTCGGTAGTTTATAACTTCCATCTTCTCCGCATAATTCAGAAATATCTCCAGAAAAACCCCAACTTCAGAGGCCAAGCCATGAAATCACGTGCCAGCAGCGACCCTGCACGTGGCAGAGCTGGGAACCGGCGGCCGGTCCTCTGCTGCTGCCATCACCAGCAAAGGCACAGTGAGAGGTGGAGGTCTCCTCCCAGATCTCTGAGCTCAGGGACAGGCATTCGAGGGATTTCAACACACTCCCAGCCGACGGGGTCTTCATGCAAACCAGCTGCCTGGACAGGCTGTGCAAAGCCGAGGTCTGGGCAGCAGGACTGAAATGATTTCTTGGAAAGTGACGCAGACTTGCTGCTTCGCTGGAGTTGCTACGACTGCAGTACAACACCACCACGCGTGCTGTGAGCAAACGGCAATTACCCAGTTTCAAAGCAGAGATCACTGTCATTATTGCCAGGGATCCTCTGGCCATGAATGATGCTGTAAATAATAATGTCCATCCAGCCCGCGAGTCCAGAGTGCAAAGCACAGCTTCGGAGGTTTAATTTTTAAGACGCTCACCCTTCCCCAGAGACTGTAGTAGCCGTTTCCCCATCGGGCTGCTCTCCTGCTCGTGCCGACTCCTGTGCTGGACTCTAACCTGCAGAGAGAAAGTTGTGTGAGTTTATGAAGATCACACCATTTGGATTTTATGACTGCAGACATCTCCCGTCTCTGTGGGCTGCAGGAGGGCTAGATGCACACTTTATTTCCAGCTGGAAGCGACGACCACCTGTTTGGCTCCTGTTGCAGCTGCCCATGGTGCGGTCAGGCAGGAGGAACATGTGAGGGCTTGCTGGGAGAGTGGGTCAGGAGCTCGTGCACCAGGGCTGTGCTGCCTCGCGGGCAGCCAGAGCCCTCGGCTGAAAACTGCAGGACGAAACCGGAGCAGGCGGTGGGCAGGAAAGTAATGAAACCGTCTAGGCAGGTGTCTGTGCACGCGAGCGGCTGAGGAAGGTGCAGAACCAGAAATGCATACAGGCAAACCCTCGAGGACACGCAGAAGAGATTTTGTGCCTTTGATTTATCCTAAAAGAGATTTTCCCGTTATGTCATGGGGAAAAGAAACATGTTGTAACTCTTTTATGACAATCAAGGTAAAAATTTGTTGATCTGCCACTATAATGATCCAGAAAGCCTGAGTTGGTATAGCGTGATACTGAGTTTCGAGAGATGAAGAGAGGCGAGATGAGAAATGCATGAACACACCATGCTAAGGAGCAGTCACACCTAGAAAGGACAAGGGAAGTGGTCCCGTCTTTTCTCATGGTGGGAAGTGGGAAGCTCACTACGGACGTGCATGCATGCAGAGACATCATTTGCAATCAGCTTGCCTGTGGATAACAACCACCATAAACAACTATGTATTTCTTCAGTCTTGCATACAAATATTGTCTGTTTTCTTTTCTGTATTTGCATATTCATCCCATGTCCTTTCATTCACAATTTCAACACATAGGAAAGACACCCCCCCAAGTATTAGGCCCCACTGCCAAAATTCTTGGGTTTTATATAAGAAACTAGACATAATCACGTTCTCCAAAGCAAATTTAAGCAGCAAATTAAGCAGCAGAAAGCTTGCGGAAGGGGGTTGAATTGACTTTTTTGTTTGAGACACAGTCTTGGCTAATAAAAGCAAGTTTATAGAGTACCATTTTTATAGAAATAGGTTTTTGTTTGTTACCTTGTGAGATCATTTCCCCCAACAGCCATCACTGAGATGGGAAGGGGCTGACCCACAGCATCGCTTATCCGGGCTGTTCCTGCAGGTCTCCGGGGCTAGTGACTGCAGCATTGCTGGGAAGGGTGCAGAACAACAATTGAGACTCCCATCCATTGCAATGCTTGTGCGATACTTTACCGGAACACTTGATGTTTTGGTTCTTTGTGAAGATTAGCCAAGACAAACCATCAGGAGGTACATGGATTTTTGCAGTTTCTACCTATGCAGATGAATTTTATGAATTAAACTGTATTTTGGCAAGTTTCTTAACTAAAGTGATCTCAGAATCCAAAACATTTTAAACCTTGACCTGCTTGGGCTGCTTTTTTGTTTTTAATAATGGGCTTAGCAAGTTAGATTTCCCTCAGACTTGAGCCTGATTCTCCCCAATTACTGCTCTCCTTGCAGTCAGTAATAAGCTATGCAGAAGTAGCTGAGTATTCCCAAAGTGATCAAAAACTCCGCAGAGGGAAAATTCTTGAGTGGAGATAATATATTTAAACCTCAGAAACCTCCATGTTTATGCACTCTGCATTTTCAGAAATGTATATATACCTAAAAAAGGACTAGAGGGGTATAAATGTTAAGGTTGAAAATATAATTGACAAATTTGGACTAGTCTTTTCCAATTTGTCAACATCCAAATGTTTCCTGATTGTCACTCTTTTTCTCCTTGCTGGGAATCTGTGATAATTTAAAAAATGGAAGTAAACAGAAAAGCTGAAAGAAACCAGTGCAGCAAATCTCTCCCAAATCTTCCTCCCCCCAGACACTGTGTTTTCAAATTGGCCAAGACTTAGTTTACTGATTAAAAGCTATGGCTCGCTGCTAAATTGTGGTAAGCCGTGGCGTGGTGGCAAACCACAGCTCTGTGTATAGAAAGCTCTTGAAACCATTACTGCATTGGCATTGCTCGTGCATTTTACAAGCATTAGATCTGCGATGCAAGTTATGAGAGAAATCTTTTTTCGTTTGCAAAAGTAATAAACATCTGGGGGAAAGGATGACCTTCTCACTGAGAATTAATGATAAAATAAACAAACAGCCTAAACCACACGGAAAAATAACATAGCTCCCTTGCATATGTGCTCTGCATTATAGGACGTGTAAATGCATAAAAAATTATTGGTCAGGTATGAAACAAATGGGTGTGCCCCCCCTTTCCCTCCACATTAATATAACATTAAGATTGAAAATATAATCATGAAACATCAAGAGGGCAGCGGAATTATGTGCAACAAGCCACGTGTTTCTAAATAAAAGATCTTGCCAGACAGTCTTGATTACTTTTATGATGGAGTTTTACCATTACTGGAGAAAGGCAATGACGTAAAGGAAATATTCTGGGATTTTTAGTAAAGCAAATGATAGGGTATCTCACACCAAAGAATAATAATCAAAATTGGCCTGGAAATGAACATTGTCACATGGATTGAAAACTGGCTGGAGAGCTACAAACAAAGTGCTATGAAGGATAACAAAACATCTAGTAGAGAAGCCTCATGAGGCACCAGAGAGATCAGCCTTTGATTCATTCTTACAGAAAAACTGGGTCTAACAGTCAAGACTGGGAGTAGCCAACCTGCAGATCGGGGCAATATATGCCCAGAACAAAGTATCTGGCCTACAGCCTGCTTTCTGCTGCCAGCTATCCTCAAAGTCCCCCAGGCACAGGCAGGATGTGATCACCACTGAGAACAAATGACTAATGCTAGCAGACATTCAGAAAGATGAACAAACAATAAGTTGGGATGAAACAAGGGAAAATACAATTTTTTATGCCTGGGAAAATACTCCTTGCTGTAGGTAACTGTAGAAAGCAAAGAGGAAGAAGTGATTATGCAGAAAGAAAACTTTAACTTTGAAATCAAGCAAAAACAAAGTTCTGAGAGGTTTTTGGATATCACCAACCCTGTCATCCCTCATACAGGGCAGCTAAGATACCAGTGACTTTATATCAGTCAGAATTATTCTGCTGAGCTGCACTTCATTTTTCATTTTATATTTATCACCATCCTGTGAAATTTTCTAGAGTATTGTGAGAATATGAGCTTTTATTCCAATAACTCTTTGGTACCACTCAGAAATGAACGTTGCAACTTTACTGGTCAATATGAAAATGTGCACTGTGGCTGATATAATGCTACAGTCTGGGACCTGTAAATTTATAATGCCTTATGCAGGGAGCTGAGTGGCATTTGAACCAAGAAAGCTTCTGGTTGGGATCATTCCCACTTGTCAACAGCAACAACTAGTAGATAAAATGATACCCGCTCCACATCGATTAATATACAGACCAGAAAGATAATCAGTTGTATAATAGAAATCCTTCCATGGTGTCATTTAGGTATTAATTTAGCAGCAGGATACTATTATTCCCTAACATGGCATTTATTTTACCTCCATACTTTATAGTATTCAACACCCTGAGTAAAAGAAGGAGCTTTCAGTAATCAGCCCGCTCTGATTGCTAGCTTTTCAGTGCAACTCTCTGGAAGAGTAAATCATTGTTATCCCTATTGCCATGCACATAATTCATTAGCTAACGCTCATATGCCAATTACACATCAACCCATATATGCCAATTTAGCAATAAAGCAACCAAAGCCACAGGCTGGCAAGTCAAGCTCACCTGAGATTCTGCAGTCTCTAAGACACAAAGCTTAAAGAAACACCTTTTTGGGTTGGATTAGGCAGCGGATGAAGGAATAGCTGAAAATACTTGTCCCCTTTGCCATTCGGTCTATAGAGAGCAACCACTGCTCCGAAACGCAGGGTGGCCACCCCAGATTAGATGGGATGGACACAAAGGGAGATGGGGATGGGGATGCTGGTATCGTGGAGTGGCCAGGGGTGGCTGTGGGGGTGAGACATCACCAGCAGCTCTCTGTTTTCAAAGGGTTTGAAAGTGGGGAGAGACAGGTGGGGGCTGCAATATTCCAGCATATCTTGGTTATTCAGCAGATTAATGAGTCTGCAAGCGACCTTGATCTGCTGGACGGCGTGAGGAGCTGGGGTTTAAGAGGTGGGCTTTTATGTTACAACTCAACTTAAAGAGCTGACATTAATCCTTCAGGTCAAGACTTACAAGGCACAGGAGCAGCTCCTGTGCCCTGCAAACCACCACATCACCTAGCAAAGCACCCATCAAATTTCCCCACAAAGGCCTGCAAGGCTGCAGCACAGCTTCGCATCTGCACTCAGGCCTCCTCCCACTCACCCAGCGCTGGGAAGGGGTCTTAAATGAAAGGCATCTTTCATGTGATGTAAGGAGCCTTTCATGTTGCTGGAGTGGTCTAAAGGGCCTGGCAGCAGATGGGAAGCAGCACGGCTGCTGTGTTTTGGGACCCATGCGGTGGAGCAGCCAGGGCTCTGGAATTTGCAGTGTAAACTATTCACGAGATGCGATGGGGGATTTTTATTATCCTGCCAATAGAAACTTTTGAACTAAAGAGAACGGGAAAGCTCTTGCACTGATGTAATTCAGAGGGTTTCCACTGTTAACACTGGAGGTATGCAACCATACATCAACCGCGCTTCTGGCGCCGGTTCCTTCTCAAACACGGTGTTACCCTAGAGTCTTCATTAACATCAGATTATAAACCCCTCTAAAAGAAATATGATTTACGAGCATCTTGCATGTGAATGCAGAGGTGGAGGTTTCCTGGAACATTTTTAATGGGTTTGCATTCAGGTGGAGGAGAAGGAAAGGTAAGCTAGGAAAGGCCTGGGCTGCCGATGACTTCGTGTGTGAAATAACCTTCTTCTGGCAGCTTTTTACTTTTCCTCATCGATTCAGTGAGGCAACTGTAAAATTATGGCATCCAAATAACATTGCAAAGCATTAAATAAAGCACAAGGCCAGAATATATTGTAGAATAAGTAGATAATGTGACATCAGTGTCAGTTCAACCTTTTGAAACTAGCAGAAATGTTCTGAGGACATAAAAATATGTGCCATTTTGTCATATTGCAAAGCATTAAAAATCCTGCAAAACCTAGACTGTACATCTATATGCATTTTAATTTCAGTTCATTAAAATGGATTTTTTGCTGCCTTGGTTACCGAAATTGGCCTGGTGAGCACATGACTTGGCCAAACCCCATAATTCACTCGTTTTTCTTGACAGGCCTCTCAGGATCAACAGTTTCCACTGACCTGTAAGTCTTCAAGCCAACAGCAAACCTCTTTAGTGCAGAATTAAGCTGTGAACCTTGAATGACAGCAGAATCAAATGATAGTCCTGTGATCGCTATTTCAGGTTTCTTTTTCATAAATGCACAACAATCTTTCCAACACTAATTTTAGCCTGTTTTTTTATTTTTGTGGCCAAGTACACATCCCCACAGCCAACTATGTTTTGACAACTGCAAATACATAAGATGTGAAGCTGGTAGGCTAGCGTGTTGTCCCAAGAAGATGGACCCAGGGCATCAAATAGTGATTATCTATGCTATGTGTTTTATTTCTCCTCATGCCTGCCATTAGCTTATATCCCAATTACATTAAAATAATTGTAAGATGTTCTTGTATTCAAGTTGTGTGCAAAGTATTATAATGTGTGGTAATGCTATATTGCTGATGCTATACTTTACGGTGACCAGCTATCTGGCCTCATGCCTGAGAGTCCTCCAGAGAGAAAGCCCTCCTGAGAACTAGATTGTCTAAATGCAATTTTTAAAAGCATCTGGGGAAAAAAAAAATCATGTTCCTTTAAGAAAAAAGCATGACTTTCGGTGAAGTAATTTGAACGTGCCTCACATTAATTAGCTTTTTTCCACATTCTACCCTTGTAACAGTTATAATTAATGCATACACAATATTTATGCCGCTATTTTTAGGTTGAGGGAAAATCCAGTTGTTCCTTTGCCAAGCTGATGCCGCTCCCTGCTCGCCAGGGGGGCCAGGCAAAATGGTCCGGAATTATCCTGTCCTCCCCATCCAGGTCACCGACTTGCTGTGCGCCCACAACGATCTCCATGACAGCAACCCAGCCAAGCGCATGCTGCTGATGAGCAGACACTCAGGGCTGTGCCCGCGATGCCCCTGCCGCCTCCTTGTCCCCTCTTGCTGCACATGGCATTTCTTGACTCCGCAGCACTGCGGCTGCCAGCTCTGTGTCTCCTCTGCCCCCGCATCTCCTTCACACCCCTTCAGGTCCCCTCCTGCTGCTCCTCTGCCCAAATTCCTGAGCATTCATGGCAATGAACTTTTTCACTCTTCCAGGATCCTGAAGGAATTTTTTTCCAAAATACGTTAACCATTTTTTTTTCAGATTATACTTTCCCTGCTTTGTGAGCTAAAAAAGTTTAAATTTTTAACAAAGTTTACAAAACAGTTTTTGTTTTGAAGGGTCTGGGAGTTATTACAGTAACAACCCCTTTTTTTCCTCAAGCTTGAATCCTAAAATTATGCAAGCCCACAATTATCCTATGGCTTAGGTTTCCATCCAAATATATGCACTTCAGTAGCGATCACCTTTCTGCTAATTTAAAAGCAATAACCATTTAGCTTTGCTTGATAACCAGGGCCCATATCCTGCTGATTCAGGAGAAATGCTGGGTCACAGCTTTCATATTGAGAAATAAGCGTGATAGGAATATCTGCTGGAATCTTATCTAAACTTACACTATCCAAATATTTTAATAGCTTTACGTATATTTTCTGGCTTCAACAGTTATAACGACACTTAGGAAATGTGAAACTAATACATTTTTCCTTGCTAAATGGCTTTCCACATCATGGGGAATAATAAATGTTTTTGTAAAATATTAAGGATGGACTGCCAACCTCCCTGTACCCCTTCCCATGGCTACACCTTTCTTCAGTTAATAAAAAAGCAGAGAAACATTTGTTTTGGAGGTGGGGTGTGAAAGGAAGAGAAACACGTGCGTGGCGTCCTTACAAATAAAACATATCCCCCTTTGGAAATGATGATTTTGAAAGGAAATGTACCAAATGGAATGAATTCAGAGAACAAGACTGATCGGAGGACCAGGAATCATCAACCGCGAGGAAAAGCTGAAGGATTTGGTATTGTTTAGTCTAGAAAAGAGGATTGTGGGGACATAGTGTCCAAATATGTAGAAGGTAGCTCTCAGGAGGAAAGAATAAACTCTTTTCATATCCCCTGGGCTTAGGACAAGTTGTCATAGGCTTAACTGAAGAGGAGGCAGTTTCAGTCAGGCATCAGGGAAAATAGTTCCCAATTGTGGGGACAATGCAGAGACAGGCTCACAAGGGAGGCTGCACATCCCCATCACCGCTCATTTCTAAGAACAAGTTATCCAGGAGGACTTTAGGAAAGACCTAGGTAAAGCTGCTTGATGATGAGGTTAGGTGATCTTCTGAGCTCCTTACTAAATCTGCTTCTTATGATTACCATATTGGAGTCAGGAACAGCTTGGATACACTCCGAAACCATCGTTTTTTCCCTTAAAATGTTGGGATGCTGGACGAAGCACCTGAGAGGCGGAGGGGCGGTGGTGGGAACCTGGCAGGGACTGTGGGCACCCCTCTGCCCCGGTCCCACTGGCCGCCCCTTTCCGGCGATTAAACCCTCTTGCGTTGCAGCAAAAGCCAAACTCCATTTGGAGGTCGACAGTCCTCATTGTCCACATCAGCTAGAAGATCCAGGAATTTCAGCCCTCTTATCATGGACCATTTAAGCTGTAAACCGCTAGCAGTGTGGTTAGAGGCTGAGACAGGGAGGAGAGCCAAATCCTCACTCGATGGAGTGCAGTAAAGCTTGGGCTCCCACCTTGGCTTACAGAAGCTGAAGATATGTACATCAGGTCATACTGAGTAATTCAACACTGTACAAGAAAAATAGAGCAGTTTCCTCTCAGAGCCCCAGTCAGCAGGAGGATGTCTAGCTCAATTTTTATTCATCTGAGTCAGTTTTGAAAGCATCCCACTCTTGCAGTGAAAAATTTTGCAGCGTGTTATGAAAGGACAACTAAAAATCTTGCCCATCATTTTTTTAATGTTTGTCATTCACAGCTTGACAGTCCCACAGGTTGTTAGGAAATGGGAGTTCTCGATGGTGAATGGAAAATAGTAAATCCAGGGCGGGATCAGAAGTGCAATACAATCCATCAGTGTGTTAAAAACACAAACTGACAAAAAATATGGCCCTCTGGGTTCTTAAACACACTTGCAGTAAAAACTGTCTAGGTTGTGAATCAGAGAGAGAGAAAGCGATGCCTGAAATTAATCCAGAGCGAGGATGATAATGTGATAACTTTTATGGATGAGTGCACGTTACACTCGAAAGGGTCCCCTGTTCATGGGAGCTTCCTTCATGTTTCCTAAAGAGCCAATGTCAACAGTCCACTTTCTGCTTGCAATAAATTTAAGTCCCATCAGCCATAAAACAAAGATGCTCTATTCTTAATGCAACCCCAATAACTTCCCATTCTAGTTACCATAAACGTTCCTGTTATGAATGTATAATTCTCACTGGGCACATATATGCCAGCCTGACTCATGTTACCTAATTTATCACTCTGTGCCTCAACCCACTGAAATGGGAATTCGGCTGTCTACGTGGCCAATGCTTTGTGGAGCTCCAGGGAGTCTGTCAGCAACACCTGGCTATAACACAAAAAATAATACAGGTTATTTATGATCTGTATGCTGATAACCATGCTTCTCAACCGTAATTTTGGGACAAGCACCTGAAAACATCCCCTCATCAAATTTTAGGTGATAGGATGTCTTTTCTCAAGAACATGTTGATGAATAGAAACCAACCCTGGTGCTGAGCATCACTGTGAGTGCTGTGGACTGTGGGTTTTCCAGGAGTCAAGTAGTGTGATGGGTACAGTGAGACCCATGAAAGTTCAAGCTTGTACTGAAGAGATGCGTGTCCTGCACATACCTGAACACTTAGGAGGTGTTTCCTAAAGTCAACCTCCCTTCTCTTAATGGCACCTGCATTTTGTACTCAGGATTATGCTGCAGATTCAGTTCTATGTATTTCCATCACTACCCACCTAGCTGAGAGCAAAGTTAAACAGCTCCAGGTGCAAGTGCTCAGATTTAGTTCAGAAATGTTGCTCACAAAGGGAAGAGATTAGGCCTTATCTTAAATGAAATGCTATCCTTTCATGTCTAATACTTAGCTCCTATGCAAGGACTCTCATGGATGAATATCCAGTTACTGACTTTTAACTTTGCCTCGCAATTTGCAGTTGAAAGGTTGAACTCTGGACAATGACCGTAAGAAAATCTTTGGCACAGAGAAACCAAAAATAAACAATCTTATGAGTGTACTAATGTGAACAAAGGAAATAATGCATAAAAATCAGAAGATGTAGAAAAAACAGGGAAAATGTGAATGTAGGAAAATCTGAATGCCACTTGCTTATGGGTGGTGTTGATATCAGGCCATATGCACATTGAGGTGCTTACGCCAGCCGTATTTGCTCACAAGCATCGTACTGGTTTAACTACACTGATTATAAAATCAAGCTTAATTAAATCAGAGCAACATTTGCATGCAGGAAGCATGCAGCCCTTCAAAGGCAAACTTCCCTTTGATGCGCTGGACTGAATTTCACATGGCATATATAATAAGGCTGAAAGGGATATTAAGAACTGGTAGGCTCATTGGTAGGTTCATCTATAGGGCTGGGTTGTGACAGTCTTTCCTCATATCTGGGCAGCAGGTGTGGCCATGGGAGGACAGCTCTAGCTGGCCATAGCGGTGATACCCTGTGGAGCACCCAACGCTCAGACTCTCCAGTACTTGTGCTGTCCCCGTTTCTACAGCAGAGTTGTCACCTGGGGTCCTCATTCAATGTGCACACTCGTCCCCGCTGCTGCAAACACGCCATGTGCTGCAAACTCAGACTCCACATTCACACGGGGCCACCCTGTATTTTTGGGGTAGAGAGAGCAGGTAGATCTTTGGTTATTTGACAAGCTTTGGCAGAACTACCCAAGTGAGGTGTTTCTCAGTGCTTATGGAGTCTCTGAGGCAGAGCATCTGGCACGAAAGGCCCTGCAAGCTTTAGAGCATGGGAAGGGACAGAATGGGGTATTTCCTGTTAATGTGAACCTATCTGCACACAGCATTAATAACTGCTGTGGCCTGAATCCCAGGACCTTTGTGAATTTCACTTAGCAATTACTCATACAGCATTTAACAATTTTATTAGTGAGCTGCCATCAAAACAGAAGGGCAGGGCTTGGTACCTGGGCTTTCTTCTGTCCAGACCCTCTGGGACCACAGAGCATGGAGGATGCTCTCAGCTTACCACAACCGTTTTTGCATGGAGCAGCAGCAAATGCTGTGAAGATGAGCAATGAAGGATTCACACTGTAGGGTAAATACCTGCCGCTAAAGCTCCTCAGCTGAATTTCTGAAAAAAAGAGGATGCCTTCTACTCAGCATTCCCAAGGGATGCTCTAATTTACGCTAGGAAGGAACCAGCCAGATAACTGCAAGTTGAGGGTGATGTGGAGCTGTTAAGTCATCCTGTTCTCCTCCAACCTTTCCTTTCAACTCAGCTTTTCTCCATCTGAGTAGCTCCAATCTGTCCGGGATATGGCCCTATTTTTAGCTGCTCGTAACGTATGAGCAGCATGACATTCTAGGTATTGGGATATTAAAACAGAAAGTCATTGCATCAGATCTCATTGAAATACAGCTGCCTCTGGAGCTTCCAATTCAGACCTACTGCATGGCTTTAATTGCATGAGACACTTGTGAGGTTAATAAAATTAGTGCTCAGGCAAATGTATCCTTTTGGGGCAGATTTGATGGAATCACATTTATTCAGTGCAAGTTAAGTACAGCTCACTCATTTCTAGCCTCACATAGTTCCTCAGATATCATGATTTTCTTGGAAGGGAATGTCTGCTAGTGCTAACGTGTTTGGAAAGCTCGTAAAAACTGGAGGTAGCTGCAGCCTGTGTATCTAGCATTTGCTAACAGTTCACTGTGGGTTTCCCTAATGTGGCAGATTTACAGGGGTCATATTTCCATCTGGATGGGTTTGCCCATGAATAATTCTCCTGTGTCTTGTGCACAAATGTGATTTTCCTACAACACCCATATATTTCTCTGTCCCAATCCCCTCTCCATCTCCCCAGTATTTTTCTTCACACAACACTGTGGCCAAGGCAACAGAAAGAAAATCTTTCTATGAACTTGCATGTCATTTTCTGAGCCTTGTACATCTTTTTTTAGGGCAGGGCTCAAGCGGGATTTTAGCTGGTGGTAATGATAGCTGGTGCAGTTTAAGGATGGTTTGGTGCAATTATATACCTCAGCTTTTCATTGTTCAGCTCGACACGGGTCAGAAATACCCAGGCTGACGTCAAAACCCAGATAGCGTTGGTGGTGTGAGAGGAAGCAAAGAGACCCCCAGCAGGCACCCCGTGGGCTGGCCGACATCAGAGCGTGTGCTGCGGGGTGGCAGGGACCGGGGCGGTCTAGGCAGCAGCAGTCCCAACCCCGAGGCTGGCTCTGCACCAGCCCACGCGGGAGTTTCTGCATCCAGTGGTTCTCCCATCGGGAATCTCCACACAGAGATGGGTAACGGTCAGACAGTGGCAGCACTGGGGATGCCACACAGGCTGCAATTGCATCCTGTCCTCAGCCTCCATCACGACACCAATTTTCAAGGGTCTCTCAAAATCCAAACTAAAATCAATAAACAAAGTCCTGATCTGCCAGAAAGAAACTGCTGGTTAAGCTCTGAACAGTCCTTGGGGAAAACCTATTTTTCCTGTTTCCTGGTTTTGGCAGTTCTTAGCAGGTTTGTTTACTTATTTTTACCTTTTGAGATTAATCACTGTAAGGCGCGGGACCCGCTCGCTGCCAGCTCCACCCCAGAGGTCTTTTTACAGGCTGGGTGCTCCCTGCTGCCTGTACATCGCTGCTGTACCCCATGTGCTCCCTCCCTGCCTCCGTCGTCTGGCTGCCACGCTGTTCGTGCTGGAGCGAGGGGAAGCGGGGCTTGTAGAGCCCTGTTCCCTCCAAGTCACTCCTGCCAGCTCATGTCTCCAGCACTAAACTTCCCATCCGCTTTTTCTACCCTAATGGAAGGTACGGGAAAGTTAGCACCAGGGAAGTACTGCAGCTAACAAAAACTTCATGGCTCTATGATCACATATGCACACAAACATATTTGCGCTGCGCAGACAAGAAAGCTTCTCCAGTCTTGCTTACCAAATGGCAATATTTTAATCTATTTATCTCAGTGAGTAGGTGAAAGAGTCAGTATTCAATGAAGAGCGTAGGAAATGTGCTCAGGGTAGTAGATAAAAGAACACCTCTAAGCATGTGTGAGCATTTCGGAAAGCTTATGTAACCTCTCCTTTGCAAAATAAACATATACATATAGTCCCATTTCCAAAATGTCACCAAGAATATCATCACTTGCAAATGTTTCTGGGGAGGAGGTTGCTTAATTGCTAAATATATTCCGGGCTTCGAATAGACATTTTGTACCATTTCCTTTCTACCCCGATAATCTTTTCTTAGTCCTCTCACAGAAGCTCGGAGACCTGCCTGGGGATGGCATCCCACTGGGTTGGGTGCTGTGCAGTAGTAATTGGAGACTTGCCTCCCAATTTTATAGACGTGGGTGCCGTGCCAGGGGAAGCCCACGACTCTGCTTTTTCTCCACTTGCCGCTAACCCCCCACAGGACCAGCACCATGGTGGAAGGAGAGGAAACAGGGACACGACCAAGGGGACGGGAGTGGAGGCATGGGAGAACCTGTGAGAGCACCGGGACAAAGTCTGCACGGTGCACAGGGACGGCCGCTTGCTGCCCGGCCTGACACATAGCTCGCGCCATGGCCCCCAGGCACAAAAATGAGCTGACATCATGGCTTTTGGAGACTCATACTTTAAAAATTCAGAAGTTTTTTTATACGCTGGTTTGCTTTAGCGATGTATGGCCATCTGTCTGTAAATTACTGCAGATACCAAGAATGCATCATTTCCAGGTTTTTACGCTTCAGCTGAAAGACCATACAAATTCAATGAAGAGGAAATGGTGCAACTCATGACATGTTAACCTACATAATGCATACAAACCTCTGCCCTAACCATCCATTTCTCTTTCTCAGGGATACCAGGGGCAGTCTGGTGGGCTTTCTGAGATCGGACACACAGGCACGGTGTTATCCAAGAGCTATCTCCTGGTGGCCTAACAGTCATAGATGAAAAGTTAAGAGGAAAAGAGGAAAAGTTATCAGCTGGATCCAGGAAAACCCAGTGCTTCTACACGCGGAGGCAGAAGCACTCATACTGCATCCCAGGCTTTAATATTTCATCTTTCCTTTACTTACACCTACCTGATTCCACTGACTTGCAGAAATGAGGGTGCAAAGAGAGGGCAGGTGCCCACATCAATCTCGACAAAGAGATCACTGAAGCACTATCACATGGACATGCTGGGCCTAGATAACCTATCAAGGTGGCCACATAGCATGGAACCAAGTATCATCATTTACTGCTATTTCAGTCGTACATGGCAAAAGCAGCTGCCACCAAGTTATGGAAACAGCACATACATTTCTGCATCCAGAAGGAGAACCAGCCTGGGTTCTCCAGATGAAAAGTAACCTTATAAAAGCTGGATCAATTCCCAATCCAGTTCATCACAGGGATGTAGAAACTCTTCTTCTGGCAGAAGAAAAGTGGCAGATATGAAAAGCTGCACATGAGATGGCAGGATCTCTCTTTTTCTGCTTTTTTTGTGATCAACACAGGAGAAAATGCATGTACAGCCTGTGACAGCTGGAAAGGCTGGAGATAAAAATATCCCTCGCAAAGTGTAGAAAGACAGGATTAGAAAGAACCTCCTGTGTGATCAGCAGTAGCCCCTTGCTGTTGAAGACACTGTATTTAATGAAGGTATACAATAACGTACAAACACGACAGCTGTATCAAACCGCTGCCGGAGCTATGCCTTTTGCTCCTGGCTGGCAGGGCTCCTCCACAACCTCTTCTTCTTACCGTCAGTACGATGAGTACGCTTTCTTCCCATCTCCAGCCGAGATTTCTTTATAGCCTATTTACACCCATTTGTTCTTGAGCCAGTTGCCGACTGAGGTTAAACCACGATGGCCATCCATTAGCTTAACTAGTGGTTCCTCCTCCTTATTGCTTACGGTTTTCTGGAGCACAATGGCATCTGGAGCACAATGGCATCCCCTCAGCCTCCCCTGGGCTGCCCCAGAAGTCTCGGAACCTGTGCTGCCACCGTCACCTCTCGCGCCAGGGACCCCCGCACCTATAACCTGTACCTGCACCTGCACCCACACCCACACCCGCACCCGCACCCAACCCGCTGATTGCTCCTCACACGGGGACCATCCCTTGGGAGGGCTCCGGAGAGGACCATGTCTTGCGCTGACCTGCCTTCTGCAGGGAGGTGGTGGTGGAGGGTAATTCTGGGGCACTGCAACAGCCACCGCAGTCCTGGGACCGCGCAACAGCTCCACAATGCTGAGACCCTGCAACACCCGCTCCAGACCTGGGACCACGAAACGCTGTGGCACCGCGTCGTCCCCCGCCGCCCCCCTGGGTCCCGCTGAGCGCTGCCCCTGCAGCGCGCGCAGGCGCAGGGCGAGGGCGCGCGCCCCCTCCCCGGCACGAGCGCACTCCCCCCCCCCCGCCCCGACGCCCGGAGGCGGCGCATGCGCGTCGCCTTCCTCCTCCGCCTGCTTCCATACCCCTTCTCCACAGAGCGGGGCGCGAACCTGTTGGGGGGCGTGGTCTGGTGGGGGGCGTGTCCAGAGGGGCGGGTCCCGCTGGCGGGGGCGTGGCCGCGGGGGGCGTGCGCGGCGCGGCGCGCCCTGTCCATGGTGCGGGCGGCGGCGGCGGCGGCGGCGCGGGTGTCCCTGCGGCGGGAGGGCGGCGGCGCGGGGCTGCATGGACGTGATGTCCCCGCAACAGGAGCACCTCGGGCCGGGCCGCTCGTCCTCGGTGAGCGGCGAGAGCAGGGTCTTCGCCGCCGCCGACAGCAAGAAGGTGAGGCCGCCCCCCGGAGACCCCGCGAGAAAGCGCCCCCCGACCCCCGTCCCCGTCCCGGAGCCCCCCGCGGGCCACCGCGGGTCAGCGCGTCCCCACGGGACACCCCGCGGCCGCATCGCCGCGGGCCCTGCGCCGCCTCCGCCAGGGCAGCGGGCTGGGCGGCACGTCGCCATCGGGACCGGAGCCGGGGGAGCCGTCGGGGGAGCTGGGGCTGGGGGTGTCCCCGGGAAGGGCTTGCTGCACGGGTGCCCCAGGGAGCTGGGGGTGCGGCAGTGCCCGGTGGAGCTCAGGGGGCTCTGCCGGGTGGATAACCCCGGGGACCTAATGGGCGTTGCTGCACGGGTGTCCCGGGAGCAAAGGGAGGCTGCTGCCTGGATGTGCGGGGTAGGTAAGGAGTGCCGCTGCATAGGTGTCCCGGGGAGCTAGGGAAGGGTTTGCTGGGTGGTGTTTGGTGGAGCCAAGGGGCTTTGCTGCATGGATTTCCCGGTGAGCTGGGGGCGGGGGTTGCTGCATGGATGTGCTGGGGAGACCTAAAGGGAGGCTTTGCTGGATGGATGTTTGGAGGTTTTGCTGGGTGGGTATCAGAGAGAGCTGGCGGGAGGTTAGCAGAATGATTATCCAGGGGAGCTAAAAGGGATATGCTGCATGTGTGTCTGGGGGGGAGCGAGGGAAGCGTTTGCTAAAGCTGAGGGGGTTTGCTGGCTGCTCTCGCACGTGCTTTGTACAAGAGAAATGTAAGAGCAGCTTCCTGAAGAAGCGCCTTGCGCTAAGCGTATCACAATTGATAGCAGGAGAGCATCATCCCATCTTCAAAACTGGTTGTAAAATCTGTTTGATGTCTCAAATTGCTTTTCAGCATCTGACACGATCAAGTGCAAAATGCTCACTTCTGCGTACAGCCAAGTACTTGTTTCTGCCTTATACTTTGCTGTAACAAGCAAGCTGTAATAACCACATTCTTCCCACTGTGTAAAACAGGAACTCATTTTTTCTCCTTGCTTTAGCAAGTGCTATAGTGTTTTTCTACCCAAAGTAGAGCTGGTACCTTCCTGCCTTACCAATTTTGCCTCACAATGGCATTTAAATCTATGCACTGCGTTGTCGTTAGAGGTGCACAATACTACTGACTGCTTAATATGCTGGCAGGATTAGAATGACTGGCCAGGGTACAGTGTCCTTTACTAAATCTGTCCACCTGGTGATATGAATTTAGGATGCCTGGTAGTAGAGGCTGAGCTTGTGTCCAGTCCTGCTGCTGAGCGGTGGTTGGGGCTTTGCTGGCCATGGCACAGCGGCGCAGAGAGGAGTTCTGGTCCCTCTCCTCCTGCTGAAGCATCTCTTCGGGCTGGGAAGCGATGCTGTGCATTTCCATGGGATGTGTCCATGTGTGCCATGTCCCACCAAGGCACTTAGCACTCCAGCCTGACTGCAGCCCTGGGGACCTCTTCTCATGGCAGCTGCTGTCAATGGTGAAATGGTTGCCTGGAGAGTGTTTGGCCAAGATTTCTACCACACTTTGCTGCAGTTAATACCTGATTGGTTTCTAAAGAAGGAGTGTGATACACCTACACAAAGTGGTGGAGTACCTTCTGCTGCCTAGCTGGACAAAGTGATGGAGTAGATACTCATCCTCTCCAAGTACTGCGACCTAATTTGAGATGGCTAAATGTGCAGCTTTGATTTTTCTTCTATCATTTCTTTCATTTTTGCTGAAGACAGAGTACCATTCTGTAGTTGTAGTCTTCAGTTCTGTTCTTCCAACCTGGCAGAGCCCTGATGCCAGGCACCTGCCTGAAATGAGAAGGGATGCTCAAGTACTGTGAAGATGAACATTTTTTTCTTGCAAGTTCTGCTTCATGATTCAGCATTCTGGGGACAAATATTAATTGTAGTACTTGTGTTTCCTATTCCTGCTCCAAAGAGCCCACAGTCGAAGGAACGCAGACCTTGTTTTTGCCAGCGCTGACAAAGGAACGGGGATATTACTTTTTACGGATCTTGGCAGCCCTTTTGGAATTCCTCAGTGTGGAGGCACATGCAGCAGGGGTACAGATGGAAATCCTCCTTGCAGAGAAGCAGCTTGAGACCCTGGCTGGGCCATGCAGCATATGGCAGCTTTGCACACCATGCACAGCCAACACAGGCAGCCACCAACATCCAGCCAACTGCTCAGCTGCTTGTCCACGGTCGTGATGGTCCCTTGAGACTACTAGCACACTATCTCTTTGTGTCTGTCCGGGGAAGAAGATTCCTACCTTTATGCTTGTGCAGCAGCGGGCTAGTCCCAATTTTGCCTGAAGCTGGATCTCAGTGACAGTTCGAATTTTTTTTTTTACTACTTGGGTCCTATGGGCTCTATATATACCTCTGTGTCTTCCACTCAGTGCCAAAGCATCATATTTTTTTACAATACAGAAAGTCTTTCTTACTACTGGGGACATTTCACTGCTTGTATTGGTTACATACAGTTAAATGGAAGAATGTGTTGGCAAGAAATCAGTTTTGCTACTGGTGACACAACATGTCAAGTTGACCAATTTTGTTGCAAATATGTATTTAACATCAACTATTTTACTTTCTGGCACAAATACCCCCAAATATGGGATGCTAAGTGACCACTGAACCTTTCTCCCTTTTTATTATTGTGACTATACCTTTCTCAAATTAAATTTATTTTGCTGAGATTTTCTACCTTGTTCTGTGGTTGTCTGAACTCCTGCTTCATCTTCCGCTTGGCTGAAGGATTGCATGCATGATCACAACATAGGACCAAGAGACAGAAATTGTTTAGGACTTTTTTTCATGTATTTTGTGTGACTGTTTAAACTATTTACCTGGAAACATTTCCTTTCCTTTTCTGCACATGCAAAGTGGTTTGAACTGCTAACCTACCTCACAGACAGTGGGAGGTTCTCTCTGTTAAATGCTTACAAGGCATTCAAGACACACTGCTAAAAGGTGACATTGGAGTGCAGTGTTTTAGTTAATGCTTTGGGAAAATTCTGGACCAGATTCCCTCCTTACTGGACTTACTGGAGTCACTGGACTATGTGTGGTTGACCTACAGAGAAGTTTTGTACTGACTGTTTACTTTAGTAACCAATACCAGTAAATTGATGCAACTCTGAAGTGGATTGAAGTAACATGAGTAAGAGTGATTATACTGATAGAGCTTATTTCTACAAATTTAGCAAAACAAACTATGCAGCAGAGACGTCTTTTATGCCAGTGTAACTGTGTCAGCAGTAGCAGCTGCGGTCATTTAACCATATTTATAAGTTCCTGGTGTTTCACTTCTCTCTTCTTAGAGGGGCTAGATTCCAACCAACCCTGAATATTTTACACAAGACAATATTTGGTAACATAAGAATTCACTCTTAGGATTTTTTGCTGCCTCCTTGAAGATTTCAAGTGACTACTTACAATTTTTTTGAGGCTCAGCAATTTTTTATATTTACTCATCCAATGTGTGCAAAAAAATTAACCATTTTGCACACTAAGCAAAATAGTGTTTATGGTTTGAGACTTGAAATATGGTATCCCATCACCATAAAAATGTGTTTCTTTGTGATTCTGATCACAAATACAGCAACAGTTTACTAGCAGGGAAAGGAGAGTTATAGTGTTCCCCAATAGTGTACTAAATGGATAAAACTCAAGCAAATTAGTGGCATTGGAAGAGTAAAGGTAGTCATACATAATCTTCATCCCTTTACTTGTCTTACTCTGCAAAGATGAATCAAGTATGTATTTGCCATTATACCTGATGATACCTTGATCTCATGCCCTTATATATATGTTTTTTACCATAAAGCTCCTTAAGCAGAGATTTCTTCTTCCTGACAGTCTCTGTCCTGTTTACTATGATCCTGGCTGAGGATCTGGGGGGTTGCTGTCAAAAATCACACCTGATAGTGCTGGGAATCTTGGCCGTCCAGGAACACTTCTGGCACTGTTTAGTGAAGTGATGGACAATTCCTGTCATCCCACAGACGTATCCTGTAGCAATTTTATTTCTGATGAGGACTGAAAAAGCCCCTACTTTAGTGAAGTCATCCACGTAGTTGGTCCTTAGGTTGAAGTCACCTTGGCAGGCTGTGCTGGTGTATGATGTTACTGTTGTGATGTGCCTCCTGATGCTGCTTTAATTATGAACTAGCATTAGCAATCCTTCCTCTGTCTGTCCATGAGAGAAATTGAAAATTATGCCTAAAACAATGTGTTCTAGTTCTTGAGTTTCCTAGTCATCTTTTTTTTTTTTTTGTCCCTCATAGTGGCAGTAGGAAAGAGATGGACTTGGCATGTCATGTAGGATCTAATACCCAAGAACTGCACGTATCAAATTATTGCCTGTTTACTTAATGCTGCTTGAAGTATCCGTGTGGAGTGGAGGGGAATCTCCTCCCTCTGTCATCTGTAAACTGCTCCTGAGAAAGCCTTGCTGTACAGATACTGGGGCAGAATCGTGTCCATGTGTTAACCTTCCTGCTTTGTGTTTTTCCTTTGAAAGGAAACTTTGGGCTTCACCAAAACCACCACAACAAGAGTCGCTGGTCTGAGCACTGTGGGTGCAGTGCAGCTGACAGTAGGACCCATAGGGTAAATATTCTATGCTCCCCTCTTCCACATTTTTAGTAGTCTTCCACATCTCCATCTTTTGATGTAGATGGGTGAGATCTTTTGAACACATCCGTATCAGTGCTTCCAAAGATTAGTATCCTCTGCGAGGTAGTTGGTAGAACATCTTTTGCTTATAGTTGCTTTCATCAGTTTTTCTTTCTACTGTAGATGGCCTTTAGTCTCCGTCTTTCCTGTGCTTTCTAGCAGCTCCTGTTCCATGATGATGTGCTTTTGCTTCCGCTGTGTTGATAGCTCTTTCCTCTTGTGCCCCTGCAATTGTTTTCTCCTCGGTTATCTATCCAAAAATGGCTTTCTTTTTAGGAAGGTCCTTGTAAGTAAAAGTATTCTGCCAGCATAAACAAAAGCACATAGTTTTGTCACCTGCTCTGCCTTTATGGTAAACGGGCCTTCTGTGGGACCTAGACATCTCTGCTGCCTGAGCCAGCAGCTCAAATGTAGTCATCTTCTCACCCTGTTTATAAGGGCTCGGGATTGTTATAGGTCAGTATAGGGCCATTTCTTGCTTTACCCAAGTATAAGAGATTCTTGTTATTTCTGGTATTTATAGACAACCATATGCTGTAAGTCTAACAAATGCTGGATTATGGCATGTAGGAAAAAACGATTTATTACCTCTCGTAAGTAGCCCAGTGATACAGGGGAAACAGTGATGCCTAATTGTCCTGGAAAATTAACTGCTAGGTGCTGAGGATTGTTTTGATTTTTTGATTGTTGGGCAGTTAGTTGAACTTTGCCTTACAGTTTTTGGTAAAGGTTTGTGTTCTGTGCTTTGGTTCATGTCTTTGGTTCAAACCAGAAATGTATGCCACAGATAGGTTTTGTTGCTCAGACAAGAAGAACAGAGTTTGCATGGGTGAAATCCCTCACGGTTATTAACTTAGATACTTTTAGAGAGTAGGCTTTGTTAAAATCAGACTTCCTTTTATCAGAAAAATAAAGCAGTGAGAGGGAGAGCTTAGCCACTTGAGTGCAATCCTCAGCTCAAGGTATTGGCACATCTGAGTGTTGTCCCTGTCACCCAGTTAAATGACCCAGGTACACGTCCCAGCCTTGACCCACTTCTGGAGCCAGCCGGTAAATCAGGCGCCTGAAATCTTTTCATGTTTGGGGAGGCTTTTACAAGGGTGTCTGCACATTGCTGAGGAGGGATTTCTGCTTCGTTCACCTGTCAGTCAGGAACTGAATAAATTTTTCAACTATTTTGTATATGAATCTCTTACATAACACATCAGGTAATATCATTTTCTCATCCTAAGCTCAAACCACTCTCTGAGACATCAATTGTTCCCTATGTTACTGAGCTCACAAATTTGTCTGTTCCCTGTCCTTTGCTCAGATAGCAAGGAGAGGATTGAGCTGATGAACTCAATTTTCTTGGTCACCTTAGTTTTCCTTTACAGTCAGCGGAGGAAAACAGCACTTCTAGGATAAGATGAACTGTGCGCTACATGTGTCCTTTTCTCTCTGTTGACTACAAGAGGAGCACAGAGCAAATAGCTCAGGTGTGCAAGTCTGAGGTTGGGTGAGAGGAATGCTCCTGCACGTGTCTGACCATCGTATTGGTCAGGCACCATAACCTGGCAGCGTGGGCAGTGTGTTCCCGGGGAATCACAGCACATAGCCCCTGCGCTAGCCCGCCTGCTCCAACCTCCTACACCTTTGCAGTAGCTGCAGCAGGGTATCCTGCTTATTGCACAGATTTTCACTTCTCTAGATACTTGCAAAATATTACAAACACTGTATATCTGTTACTTAAGTTATTTGTCATCACAAAAGAAACAGCAAGCACCATGAATTTTTTCACGCATTCTTTATTTAATTCATGCTCTGCCATTCTGTTTCTAAGTTTGATATAGCTAAGTGATATACACAAAGTACAAGAGAGCACTTTATCTTCAGTTCCAATTTTTTTGAGGACATCATGCAGATGCTGCTGTATGTTACCTTTTTCACAGAATGGGAATTAATATCATAACTCAGCAATATATTAATTTACATAAATTTCATATAATACCATTATCCACTTCAACTACGAGGCAAAATTAGCTGAATACTGGCAGTCAGGAATGGATTTTTCCTCCAGCTGATGACTTGTGAGATACTTGTGAAAGTTTTACTGTAATCCTGTAATCCATAGGGGTTCTGATTCCTGAGGAGAGACAGCATATTTTCAGTGATGGTTTGCAAGGTTACTGTCCTCTGCATGGTGGGCTGATCTGCTCATAAACCACCTACCATCACAGTTTCCAAAACAGTGTTTCAGAGTGTAGGTCTGATCATTATCTGGTGTAAATTAATTCTTTTGAAATCTATAGCCCTATGTCTGTTTATACCAGATGAGAAACCAGCCAAATACTAACGCGTACCACCAGTCCAGCAACTGAAAAAGCAAAACTTTTTGTTTCTGTTAAAAAAGCAGTCAAGACAACCACCACCAGAAATGCAGAAAGTATGAAGTTAAACCTGAATTGGAGGGGAGGGGGGCGGGAACTCAAGCTTTTGAATGTGAGGAAGGCAAAAATAACTCTAGTTTGTCCTGACTGATACAAGATTATCATCTTTGCATCTGGCACACTGTAAACATTCATTATGGACACTGATTTTATGATACATTTCACATGAGTGTGACTCAGCCAGCAAGTATGAGGATTTCTCTGTGTTGACCTTTCTAATATTTACATGAAAAAATGGGAGGTTATGATGTGGGACACATGTTGAGAAATGCTTCTCTGTGTCCCACGCTTAGATAATTGGTCATTGCATCTCCTTTTGCTCCCAAACATCTGCTCTCACTACAGCTGTCCAGGATGTATCTCCTCTTCTCTGCACTGCCAGGGTGACATCTTTGCACATGTGAATGCAGTGAAACTGAGAAGAGCAGGCATCTGGGTCCAACTTAGCCAAAAATGAATTTGTCCTCTTCCTTCTCAAAGTAAATCAATTCAAGTTATCATGATGGTCACTTACTTTATTTTCTCAAACTCTGTACATAGCAAAATAAAAACAACCCCCCCTTTCTGTCTGTAGTCAATGTCTTTGTGTAATGTTTTTATTTGCACACAGCTGACCTGACTCACTTCACTTTTGCTGTGAAAATTTTCCTTTTCAAAATCTCATCAGTGATCTTTTTATGTTTTAAGGAGCTTTTTTGTTAAGCTTTGCTTAATAGATGTATTAAAAGGTTGCCTGGAGAGGCTGTGGAATCTCTTCCTTGGAGATAACGCAGACCTGGACTGGAGGCGGCCCAGAGCAGCCTGCTTGAACGGGTCCTGCTCTCAGCAGGTCCAGAGAGGCTGGACCAGAGACCTCTGGGGATCCCCAACCTGAATTATTCGGTGACTCTCTGCCAGTCATTTGAGCTCTTATTAAACTTACTGTAGTCCTAACCTTTACCTTGGTCCTCAGATATTTAAGTCAAGAGTGGAATCTCACTGCTACAGGCACTATTCAGTGCTGCTAACCCAAGCATGAAAAAAATTGCCATAATTGAGAGAGTTTTTAAAATGCTGCGTTTTTTCAGTGGCTTCCTTTTCAGACCTGAGAAGCCAAAGGATTTAAGATAACCAAACCTCCACTGCATTCACAGGAGCTGACTTGCTCTAGTTTTAACCACCCCCTGAAAGCCACCTGCCCAGTAATCAGACTTGTAGTGAATTTCCAACTGGGATTTGCTGCTTTATATAAGCTCCTACAAAAATGGTGGCTGGGGGAAATCTGTGGCTTGTCTTCTGTAGGATGTTAGACTGCATTGTTATACAGGTCTCTTTTTGCCTTCATATTTGTAGATATGCTACTTTTTAAAATGCTAACAGCTTCTCAGATTTGCTAGCAGTAAGACAAACTGATTTCATTCACTAGAAAAATTTAGCAAAGTATTTCCTTTCTTTTTTTCTCAAAACTAGCAAAAATGGGCATTTATGTTGTTAGTAATCTATTAAGTTATTATCCAGTTATTTTCTGATCAGATAGAAGACATCTAGATGTCCCCAGGCCTAATTTATTAGTCTCAAGAAGGTTATTTTTTGATGAAAGAAAGAGGTAGGAGGGGATAATGTTTAAAGGTGAATTGAAATTACACAGTTGAATTTATAACAATTACTGCACAATAGCTGTAACTGAGTATCTGACAAAACAAACAAGTGTGCTCTACATACATAAAGGGGGAACCAAAAAAACGACACAATAACAAGTGCACTGAAATGAGTAAAAGAAATACACTTGTCAAAAGCAAGTAAAGCACGTAGTACTGTAGAGTTTCATTTCTCCGAGGGGAGCACGCTGTGCACCTGCCCAAACAAGATGTGTGCCACATCCAGCACATACATTGGCAGAAGAATCGGTTGTTCCCTAACATATCTGTTCCTGGTTGTCAGTGGTTATTTTTAGTATAAAGGAAGAAAGTCTTGCTTTGTGATTAGCTGAGAACAGAGACCTCATGACTGTCAAAGGTTCACCTGTTTGTGGGCTCTCTGGTTACCAGGCTGATGTAAGGGACCGCTCCAGCATTGGAAACTGTCCTGTTGGGGTCTCAGGAGGAGTTCAACACCAGTCCTTTTGTTCACCAGTTTATTCTGAAAAATATTTGAGCTAAATAAGGTAACAACCACCCTCCTGGTGGAGGGTCAGTGAGAGGAGAGGTCATGCACCTTGGCAGCAGGCTGCACAACCGGTTTTAGAGAGCAGCTCCAAAGTTAGGGCCAGGACTCCTTAGTCCTGCTTCTGGCTGCAAGGCGGGAGAGGATAAAGTGATGAATACATTTGTGTTCAGGGAAATGTGTGTTTTTGTCTCCTGTGGGTGCTTTTGAAAATTTCTGCCTCTGGGGAAAACAGTGTTGTTTATTTGCTCGGTATTTTTATTGTAGTATTCAACTTCACTCAATGGGAATCCATGCTCTCTTGATAGCTACTGACATTTTCATCTCTTCCCTATGCTTTGTCTTTTTTTTCCCTGCTGCATTCTCTGTCTTTGAGTGTCTCCTTTTTCCCATTCCCTTCCTAGTTCTGTGCTAAGAACTGCCCTGTCTCTCACTTTCCTATTTTGTCCCATACATAATCAGGAATGAAAAAAATGTCATTGTTGACTACTGAGAGACAAGACTTAATGCTCCAGCTAGATTAGTAGGGAAGGAAAATGCCCTCATCTCTAAAGATCTGGAAAAAAAAAGGTAGTCCAATGTAGCACATAAGGTTAGGTGGGTAGAATCCAAACCTTAATTTATGGTAAATGTCAGATCTGACACAGAAATGTATCAAGCATTTGAAATTTGAACCACCATCTGGATATTTGATAAATTTAAAGTACAATAGATTATTGAGGGGCAAAAAGTGGTTGAGGACAAGCTCTAGGTGTTTACTTCACGTGTGCAGTGTACCTCAGGTATCTGTGTATAGACACTAATTATCAGCTTTTCTTTATCACTGGCTTTCTGGTTGTGCTCCTGTTTTTCTCAATATGTGATATTTTATAACCATTTTCCCCCTCCAGGGTTGCTGATGGCAGTAACTCAACCTTTTTCCTATGGTCTGAAATTGGAGTCTGGCTGCAACAACTCTGTATGCATGCAGTTATTGTTCAGAATCTTACCTATGATTTAATTTTGTTTCTCTTTCCAATCAGAAAATGAAGAGTTTGGCTCAAAGACGCCAGTCTGCACCATCTTTGATCTTTGTCAAAGCACTTAACAGATCTCGATCGGTCTCAAGGTGAGTCACTGAGTTTTGCTGGCTGTACTGTTTTGCAGTTTCTCAGCCCAAAACTCGAAATGTTTTTGAACTATTGTCCACAACAGGTTGTCAACCACAATTCAGGCTGCTCAGTAGCTGCACAACTATAAAGCCTGCTGAAAGATGTGATAGACCCAGCCCAGACACCAGCTGACCTCCTAGAGGGGGCTTCCCCCGTGCTGCCACACTAAGCTGTTTATACCCAGTTGGGCAAGCAGAGCTGCTATGCAATTTGCAACCGGGCATAGAATCATAGAATCATAGAATCATTGAGCTTGGAAAAGACCTCCAAGATCATAGAGTCCAACCGTCGACCCAACACCACCATGCCCACTAAACCATGTCCCTAAGTGCCTCATCTACTCGTCTTTTAAATACCTCCAGGGATGGGGACTCAACCACTTCCCTGGGCAGCCTGTTCCAATGTTTAACCACTCTTTCAGTAAAGAAATTTTTCCTCATATCCAATCTAAACCTCCCCTGCCGCAACTTGAGGCCATTTCCTCTTGTCCTATCGCTTGTTACTTGGGAGAAGAGACCAACACCAACCTCGCTACAACCTCCTTTCAGGTAGTTGTAGAGAGCTATGAGGTCTCCCCTGAGCCTCCTTTTCTCCAGGCTAAACAGTCCCAGTTCCCTCAGCCGCTCCTCATAAGACTTGTTCTCCAGACCCCTCACCAGCCTCGTTGCCCTTCTCTGGACACGCTCCAGCACCTCGACGTCCTTCTTGTAGTGAGGGGCCCAAAACTGAACACAGTATTCGAGGTGCGGCCTCACCAGGGCCGAGTACAGGGGCACGATCACTTCCCTACTCCTGCTGGCCACACTATTTCTGATACAGGCATGCAACTTTTGGGCTGCTCAGCTCTAATTAATTTGTGGCTGGCTATGATTGTCTGCTGGGGAGATGGCATGGGCAGAAGAAGATGAATGTTTCCTACTTTCTGCCTTGTACGCTTATGCAGTACTAGGCATAACTCAGGTGTGGTTATGTGGCATTGTACAATTTAATTTGAGCTAAGTTCTATCATGGACTGCTGCATGGCACAGGCTCTCTGGGGCTCTGGAAGCACCTGCTGGTTTAGGACAATGCCATGGGCCAGGATCTGGTGGTCACAGCCTTCTCCCGTCCAGCATTAGCAGCTTGAGGGGCTGTGTATGTGGGTGTGTGTGGGTGTGAAGCATTCAGCATTTTTTGTCTTCATCTTCTGCCAGGATCAGCCGTTCCTCCTCCCTCCCTACCCCAACGTAAAGCTACCATAGAAATTGGAGTTTCTATGGAGCTAGTCCACTGTCCAGCCCCAGCCCTGACCTGCCATTTGAACCACTCTGCATACATAACTTTTGTCTTCCTGCACTACAGTTCATTAGACTTTAAACTTACAAAAACATAAGTGTTTATCGAGAAGGGAACCATCTGGTAGGCTGTTAATGCTTCCAGCTGTGTAGAGCTCTTTACGAAGAAACATTATTGAGGGAAATTAAAGTATGGCTTTGTAAGGAATATTTTTTCCTACTCTGTGGTGTGTTAAGTAATCAGTATGTGAGCTTTGGAAAGTTTTTTGTGTTTGATCTAACTAATACCTGGTTTCATATTTGTCATCATGGAGAATTCCACAGTATTTCAGAAACCTGTGAAAGTGTTCTATGAAAACATCAGAGTTGCAAAATAGGAAAGGAAAATGAGTTGAAACTACTTGCAGGTCTTTTTGCTGGCTATGGCAGAAAAGAGGAAACTTAGAAATGAATTCCTAAAGGCGTTTGCACCTTTTTGTGTAGTCTAGTGGCCTGAGCCTAGGACTGAGAGCCAGCAACATGTGTTCTGGTTCTCTCTGTAAAATTTCTTCTGCAGCCTCTCTCTGACTTTGTTTCCAGGTCTTTAAAATAAGATGAATGGGTATTTTATAACCCCTTCATGAGAATACTGAAATTGTTTAGATTGTCTGTGCTACCATATTTATTCTTCATTTACTATTATTTCTTCATTGTATTTGTAGCTATGTTCATAATTGCGATACCACCTTTTGGGCATAGATGACACATTTGTAACTGAGGTTGTGAAATTAGAGAGGGACTATTACTATGGGGAGTAGCAATAACTGGAGAGTACAGGGGACAAGAGATGGGATCTCTCAGCTCTTGGACTTTAGGGTTTCCTGCAGTTTATACACTTATGTCTCCATAATGTCTTTCCTTCGAGCTGTCTTAAGACTTGCTCCTTGATATTAAGAGAATGAACTATAGTCGATGCTTATATTTCAGTCTTCTCTCATTTGCCTGCTGGGGTTCAGACATGAACATTTTTCTTCGATTCCACTTTTATTTTTTGTTTGTTTTATTGCCTGCTCCATAAGTATCAGAAATTGGACATAGATGGAGAGACACTGAGTGGGATAATACTCAGCATGTACATTTTCATCTAAGAATTTTACACTTTCTTAAGTGTAAATATGTCTTGCTTGTATAGCCCAGATCAGAATTATTTCCAGATCTGGTGTGTGGAAGGATTTTTTTGTAAGGCCAGTTGGCAGGAACTTTGTGGTGGAGAGGACTGAAGAGGGGAAAATGTTGCCTTGTTCTGCAGCTTAGCCAACGGACCCTGCCGCTTTCGCAACTGATGGATGCTGCCTCAGTCATGTCTGTCCTCTGCCTGTGGCATGCAACAATTTAGCTGCTCCTGTTGTTTTGAACTGAAGTCTGTGGCCCTAGTGAGAGGCATTGGGTGAAGTCTGAGGACCCTAGAACTAGAGCAGGTGATTTGGTAGCTTCAAAGTCTATCAGTTAGAGGGTAACACTTTGGATGGTGTTTATTATTGTTCACAGGAGCAGTAATTCTCACCTGTGCCTGACTTCCTTGTTTGGCTGTGCAAAACACATTCCTCTTCATCATCAAATTGATGGATGAGTTTGAACTTTCCACTTGGTTTGTTGTGTAAATGCTTAACTTTTGTGAAGTGCTTTCTCTTAAGGCGAACTGAAGAGCAACAAAATGACTTCTCGTGTTTTCTAATCTCCTCCAAATGTTTTATCTCAGACCTGTCTCAGCTCTTAGCTTCCCTTCTTGTAGGCATAGCCAGCCTTCAAAATCCATTATTCTCCTCTGGCAGTGAACCTTAATACTGGGACTCCATAACACTTACTTGTTAATGGTTGATTAATGACTTGTAGATAATAAAGCTCCTATCTGAAGTTAGCAAACATCTGTGAGGGATTTATATGAATCCTCTCACCTCAGCAGCTGGCTCACCTCAATATTTATTGAAATTAATGAACAAGTGCAAAGTTTAAAAGGGCAGGAAATACTTAGAAGCACAAGTCAGTTTGTATTTTTATACCACTTTATATGTCAGGTGTCCTTGATTTATATACAGGGCACTTTCATAAAATGTGGTGGCACCCTCTTTGGCCAGACTTACTTTGGGGCATTTTAAAGTTTATTAATGGTATTTATTCAAAGAAACCATTGTGACATCTGGAGACGGCTATTTAGCATTCAGAGGATTAAGGTTTTTTAATGGTAGTGGTGTTGTAGCTGTGATGGCACAAGGATGTAAGTGAGGCAAGATGATCTAGCTGGAAAAAGCAGACACTTGTTTGTGCCCTTGTCCTCTTCTTCAGTCCTGAAAGAGAAGCAAATCTGAAAGTCTTGTGTGCTTAAAAGCTTGTCTTCTTTTTCTCCAGCCATATCATTTGGTTTAATGAAAGTTAAGCCTTCCTTACAAATCTTGCCTTGCCATGTCAGTCATATAAAAGGAGTTACAAGATATGTGGCCTACAGAAGAATTCTGGGATGGCGATATGGCACGGTGGTATGCAGATGTGCAACCACGCTGTAATCCCTGCCTCACTCGACTGTAACTGCAGGCAGCAGAGGAACATAGTAAATAGTACAGATATTATAGTGGAATTTGAGCCCTTACTTCCAAGAGATGAAAATATGCAGACTATTCATTGCCTCCTGGTTTTGCTTCTCTTCCTTTTTTCTATACAGTTCCTCTTTCCTCATAAAATAGTGATGAATAGGCATGTAAGGACTGTTTCACATCATCAGATGTCCTCTTTGGAAGCACTTTGAGCAAAGTTATTCTAGAAATACATTGGAAAAGTAAGCTTTTGATATTTTTCTTGGCTGATACTCAGATGCAGGAAAAATAAGTTTGATTATTAACTCCATTAATGTGTATGAAACCAGCAAAGGATTCAGGTTAGTTATATTTGGCCCTGGACCTGTTCCGCAGTTGTAATTTTCCTCTTACTTTTTCTTGGTGTCCTTGAATGAAAACTGCACAACTTAATGATATACTTCAGTGCAATACAAATCATGGGCTTGAAACAGAAATGTCTGAGGCCTGGATTTAAGCATCAGGTCTTGCAATCCTCACATCTCGGATACTTCACAGGGGCAGCCAAATTCCGTGTTGCAGTTGCTGGTAGCTTCCCGTTTCCTAATGCACGCCTCACCAGATCTTTAAAAGTGATATTTTTACATGCTGAAAATTATTAATATAATGTCACAATTTCTGAGTCTGCATGACCATATAGACACATATAGATATGTGTCTCTACACACTAAAAGTGTTAAAATACTGGTAATGAAACTACTCTTTATTACAGCGTGAAGCATGTTTATGATGTTATTCTGGTATAAGCTAGAAGCAGGAGTTGTTTTTAAAAAAATTAAGCATAATTTTGAAAAGGTTTTATGAACAAATATTTAAAGAACCTGAGAAGGAAGTACCTAAAAAGTCAGCCCACCTGGTTTTATTATTTGGATTTTATGGTCGAAGAAGTTAAAGGTAAAAACTGAGGATTTCACAAGTTTCCAAGGTGTTTTTTCCCCTTCTGTACGTGGAAACAGTATTGTGCCATTCACGGAGAGGCTGCTCTTCCTTCTCCCAATGCACAGTAAGTGATTCTGGCATGTTATCTTCCGGGGGTCCCGTGCCAAATGCTAAATATCCCAGATAACGAAGATCATATGTGTAATCTAGTAATACATTCCACTTGGCGCTAGTCAAATACAGAGTGTTCCCAAAGTCTTGGACATTGTGTTTTCAGGGTTTTAGTCAGAAGATATGTGGATGATCTAAGCTATGTGACTAGATGAAGAAAAAAATAGAGACTTTTAATAAATGTAAATTGCCAGAAGGCCTTAACTGTCTTTTTTTCACAGGGAAGATGAGTATTTGGTGTTTGAGGCAAATCCAATTGCGGGGAGGAAAGGAATAAAAGTTCATTGCGAATAATTAACTTGTTAAGTAGGTATTTTGGTTGTAATCATTTTGCTCGTTCTTCACTCGTTTCCATGGTAGCGATTAATTTCGCCTAGCAAAATAATCTCTGCGAGGTGCATTTGGTTGGTGAGGCTCAGCACCTCGGTACGGTACGGGGGCATCGAGCAGGAGCACCTGCCGCCCCGTTGCTCCCCACAGCCATTTTATTTACTGGTTGTCACAGGACAAGGCCTTTGCAGACAGGTACGCCCCGAGCAGCCGCTGTCCCCTTGGCCATCGTGGCAGAGGCGGGTGTTGCTCTGACGCAGCCCCCTGGGCACCATGACAGCACTTGTTGGGGTGCTGAGTGGGGACGGCACCCACCCAGCTGAGGCCGCCCTGTCGCCAAGGCGCCTCTCCCCATCAGTCACCACAGCAAAACCTGTCAGGTGGAGGAGCAGAACCTTTGGCTGTGGCCACTGTGGCCTGGCCGATCGATAGTGCCATTGCTGGCAGCACGCGGGGCATGGCCTTAGGGCCACCCTGCTGCAGGGCACAGCCCTGGGATGGTAAGACAAATGGCGCTTGGCAGATAAACCTGAGGGGCTTTGCGAGACAAAGGCTGACATATTGCATGTGTGCACATTTCCATGTGTGCCTGTACGTGTCATACGTATGGTCAATGTGGGGTTTTGCCTCCAAAGCTGTTACACACCACCAGCAGTGATGGGAGAGAGGGGCTCAAAACCAGGATGGGAGGTAGCATGGCCAGATACTGTCCCAGACTCCTTCCATTTCAAATGCAGGTGTCACAGTTTGGGGGGGAGGGTGTCCCTTGAAGGCTGCAAAATGGAGGAGAGGGTAGGGGATAATGGGGTAACAAGTCACTTACTTTGAAACTGGCACCATGGGCAGAGGGGAAGATTTACAGTGTTTGAGGCAGAAGTGGCTGTCAGGCAAGCCAAGGCCCTGCCTGGGGCTTGCTCCCTGGTGTGGCCCTCACTCACTGCCCCATGGCTTGTCAGAGGCTGACTCCAGGGGCGGGGCACCGAGTAGCTAACACTAGGCATGCGCGTGCACAGCTGAAACAACATCTCTAAAGCCTCCCCCTGTGTCCTCGGCCACCCAAATGGCGTGGTCACAAGAGATGAGGGCTCTTAAACACCTTCATTCACCCTTAGGAAGTGGTATGCCTCAAGGAAGACCTTGCAAGGCAGTCTTTCTGAAGCCACAGGGCTGGTGGTTTTTTGGGAAGCACAAGGGCTGTCACTATTGTCAGAGTGGTTCCCCCGGGTGAAAATCAAAGTGGCAGCACCCCAGCGGCAGCCCTGTGTCATGCACTCCTCATCTTACAGCCCTTTGTCTGAGAGACTCCAATATACTCAAGAATACAGAAGAGCCATTTTATGAAAGAAAGGAAGAAAAAGGGCAAAATCCCACGAAACAGAGTTTCCCAATGTGGGCAATTAAGTACAAGTGCCACTCATTTTATCTTGACTTGTGATATTTCATAGCTTTTTCCATAAAGCTACAGCTCCAGGAGTCATGTGGTTCTAAAAATCACAGTTTCATTAGAAATCAAGTTTCTAGTCATCAAGATGGAGGGAAAATCCTGTTCCTAAAGACTCAGTCAACAAAGCAAATGAAAAGTTCTTTGCTTCTGGGTTTAATTTTTAGATATAATTCAGCCTCAAAATTTCTGATCAGGATTTTTTCTAAGATTTTCCATTTCATGAAAAGTTTTGATGTTTTAACATTTTATGCTTAATCTGAATGGGCAGAAATCTCTGTATGAGAACTTCCCCAGATTTCTCCCCTCAGTATGTCATGTTTCCCTATGTAAGGCAAGGACACATGAATTTGTAGAAAAATAGTAATTTTTAAAAAAAACACTATTTTGTATCAAATTGCTCTTCCTTTTTAATGGAATTGCACATAATTAAAATAACTTGTGATGATCTTGTACAAGTCATCATTTTTATAGTATTTCTAATTCATGCTTGATTTAAGCTAATTATGACACTGGAGTATTGTTTCCTTAAACCATGTGTTTGAACGCAAAAGTTATTTTTATGTAGTAATAGCTGGGGATAAAATTTTATTAACTGTTAACAAGGAACAAAGTGAACTTTCTGAGGCCTCAAATGGCCTTTTAACTCAGAGATATTCTGCCTTTTTTATTAAAAGAAAAGGACTAGAGGTAAAAAGAAGGAAGACTTGGAAGCAGGGTTTTGGAGGGATTGGAGTTTAAACGAGGGATTAATTTTACAATAAATGACTGATAGTTTAACACTAGTGCTTTAAGCCGATTCACCTTTGGATAGAGTTGTGACAGTTTTAAGACAAGACAGTGAGGGGCACTGCTCATCGGGATGAGCGCAGGGCTCTGCTTGTCCAGATGTCTCACTGTCCACATGTGTTTTTGGCTGCGGCCCATTTTGGGGGCTTTTTTGATTAGGCCTTGAGGTCTGACAAAATGCAGCTGTTGTCCAGCCATTGTGTATCCCTGATTTTAGACAATAAAATCTCTGCCAAATGACAGTCTGGCCAAGCAGTTTGGGCAGCGGCATACCTGAGGAAATCACAGACCGACTTGCTCAGACTGCTTTGTGATCGTTTATCTTGTGTAAACAAGCAGAAAGCCTCTAATGATGTGCAGGCTGATGTGCAGCCTCTGGTGCTCTCACCTCTGACAAGGGCCAGCATTAAATACGCATTGAACTCTCCTCCTGGCTGATAACGGCATCGCTTCTCCTGTTCCAGTTCTTTCCTCATGGTGCACAAAACTGCTGGTGAGGAGTTTTTAATCACACCACGGGAGTAACGGTCTGTCGTTAGATTTCTTCTGTACCCATGTCTTATGTGTTTGAGTACCAGGGGCTAGATCCAATAAAGGATAATGAGCCTCAAGAGCAAGACATGGGAATAATTTAGGTACCTGAATCTAAGATCGTGACTTAAAAAACATCATCTCAGTGGCTGCCTGACCTCCCAAGTGCCGCTGTTCTTTAGGCACTCTCCTACTGACCAAAGAGCTCCCCAAACACCTGGAGCTGTGCTTTTGCACATTCCAGTACGGCATGACTGTTGGCAGCATGAACAGGTCTGTGTCAAAGAACTAAACATTGTTTCGTGTGAGGCTCCTGAGAAGCTCCATCCACTAGTCCACAGACCCTATTTAACCTGCCTGGGCAAGAGCAAGGCCCTCACAAAAGTGGTTGCAAATGTTGCTGTCTTTCAAACCTCTGGCTGAGTCCACTTTTCTGGAGTGTTTTTTAATAATTTTTTAGGGCAGTGGTTTCTGAACATGCAATATCAGGGCTGAAGTGGGAAGGAATCTGGCTCATCGGATATTTTGGCAGAGAGAGACCATGGTCTATGTTGCAACCAAGGTTTGTGCCATCTAGCAAGCTTGGTGTAAGCTATCCTAGGCATTTCTAGCCTGCTCCTTAGGCAGGTCCCCACAGACCACCACTACTCTTTGTGAAATGGTGTACTTTCAACGGATCACCCAGGTTCAGCCTCCTCTCTGCCTCCTTAGACAATTCATCTTCTGCTTCCCAGAAGAGTGATGTAACTACTAAAGCGGAGGGTAGTTGGAGTGAGTGGAGACTTCCCTTCTTCCTCCTGCAGTTGAAGCTGGGCCACTGTGCAGAAGGACGTGCAGTGCTCCTGGGACCAAAAATCTTATGTTCACAGGAGCAAGCTTGGCTCTGTAGATGAATGGTAAAAGCACGTACCTGGGAGGAGAAAGGCCTGCATCTGTTCCCAGGATCATTTTTGTATTATTTTTGTATATCACCCACTGACACATCTGTGTTCAGCCTGTCCTGTTCCCTACCTGAAAGTGGTTGTAAGTACTGAGATGAGTGTGCTGGTTTGGATCCTCGTGTGCTCTGTAGGGAGCCTGTGCACGGAACACAGACTGCATTCAGTGGGAGTAGGTATCTCAGTACATCTAGGTGCATCCTAGGTCTTCATGGCAGGATTATTCAGAAAATGCAGAAAAGAATGGTAAAGACCTTTACCTGAATGAATAAGCAGAGCTGAGGTGTTTTCATCCACCTTCCTTCCCTCTCTTCCCTCTGTGTTTTGTTCTGGTAGTAAAACCGTATCCAATATTTTTCAAGGCATCTCATTTTATCAGAGCTCCTCTGGAAACACATTCAGTTGCTGAGTCCCTCCAACTAAGCAACCTCACACTCATTCCCCTCAGTTTTGCTGTCCAAGAGCAGGACAGGTTTCCTGGTGGGTGGTGTGTCAAGTGTGACGTGCATTTCTACAAGGAGGTCACTAATCAGACACAGGCAAGCTCTGTCAAAGGCTCAAATAAACATGGAAAAAAAAGTCATCATGGGAAAGGCTCTTGCGTTTCCCCCTTCCCCAGGCTGCCGTTCTCTGCAGGTAACTGGCCTGTGCCCACTTCTCCCTTATGTAAAGTAATTACCATCAGATGCGGGGATGTGGGGAATCCTCTAACAGCTTTTTTCCTCCAGCTTAGATCACTGGTGGAACAGAAACCTGTGGCTAACCTGCCTGAGTAGCTATGCAAAAAACTCATTGAATATGTAGGCAGTTAGTTACAGGAGAGCAAACCGGTGCATGTGGCTGCAACTAATTTGTCTGCTGGCTGTTCAAAAGGAATCTGGGTCATTACACTTGCAATAGCTGTCAGCGGCAGGCATATCAAGTAATCTCGTCACTGTAATAGGATAATTCCTGTGCTGTAGTACTAGTATCAAAATATGGTTTAAAGCCCTTGAGGCAAACCAAACCCAGATTTGTTCCTGTTACAGCTGGGACAGGTGCAGTGAAGTGACAATCCCGTCTTCCATGCAGCACCCATATCAGTCGTCCCTCGTAGGGAAGTGGTCCTTAAAAATTTAAGCCAGTACAAGGGCTGGGCAGATCCTCCCTTCATGTCTGCAGTGGAGCTCTGTGGAGTTCACCCCCCCCCTCAGTGTCCCACAGTTGCGGGGATACAGGCAAGGCCAGGCAGCAGCGGCTTCAATGAGAGCTGCAGCTTGCGGGAGGATAAAGTGTGGTGAAGGGGCTTATCTTTTAAAGGCAGTACTTGCAGCTATTTATAGGTCACTTTGTATGTGATTACTTTGTTTATAACCAGCAAGTTTTCTCCTGAAAAAGGGCCATCAGGGAACAGCAGCTGGTGGATTCCAGGTTTGCTCCACCTGGCCACATATTTGAAGTCTTGCACTGTTTTGAATGCATTTGTTTTTCTTAAAACTCATTGCTGCCTAACTGAAGACTTTACCCAGGTGGCATGAGCCAAGGAGGGGAAGGAAGAGCCTAGCTGAATTACTTCTTGAAGAATGGGAAAATCAGAGGCTAAAGGGGAATGACTGTTGAGCAATGAGACTTTGAGAGACCATGAGCAGCCCCCCTGGTATTACCTGATAATTGAGTGAGGTGACCGACAGGCAATAAACCTAGGCAGTCACCTAGAAAATGCTGTTTCCCTGTTAAAAGGACATGGTCACACGAGTGCCTTATTCTTGCCCATCTACAGCCTGTATATCATGTAGCTGCAGACAATAGGGTAGGCAGATACATGCACGCTCACTAACAGCCATACATGATGGTCCAGAAGGGATTTCTAAAGACGCCCACACCAATGTTCTCACCTCATGTGCACCTCAGCTTGAAATGACCTGTTTCTGCAGAGGTCTGCAGCATGTCCTGGCTATTTTTGGTAGCCCAGAATTCCTGGCTATTACATGACCTGCGCTGAACTCTTATAATACAGTTTGCAAGAAGATATTTGAAACTCACTTTTGAAGGAAAGGTTAGTTTCGTCCATGAGGTAACTCAAAATCAACGGACTTGAGCTAGGCTTTTAAATGTCCCAATTGTGATTAAGTGGGATTAAATGTCCCAATTGCTGCTTCCCAAAAACATTAAGGTAGGACAGAAACCTTATCCCTTCAGGCTACTAAAATAATACTGGATCCTCCTAGGGGGACATGGGTGAAACTGAGAACCCAGTGCTCCCCTGTATGCCTCCTTGGAATGGGTAGGAAGGAGCCACGGTGGAAATGCCAAAGGTGCCCTGTGCCTCCAGACTTCTTCTAGGCCACGACAAGCTCCAAAAAGCCCAGACAACCATGGTGCAGAACTGCAGTGCTGGGGTGTTAAGTTCTGGCCTTTTCTTTGCCCTCTGTTCATCCTTTTTTTTTCCGTTTTTTTTTCTTTTTTTTTCCCCCCCAAAGGTCACTTTTTCTCATCTGAACAATGAAATCTTTGTCTGGGTAGACAATGCCTGGAATGCCATTTCCCTGGTGCAACTGGAATGGGAGAGTAACTCAAGGTGGTGGTGCTGTCACTCAGTAAAAATGAGTAGGAACTGCAGTGGGGAACAGAAGATCGATTCTTCCAAAGGCCAAAAAAGCTTTTATTGACTTCTACATGCGAATATGTCCTCCCCCAAACTTCTCCCCTGCTCAGAGAGACTTGGACCAAAACCCCTTGGACTTGTTGATTGCTAGCAGAGCTGTATAGCAGGACTGGAGGACACCCACACTGCAAGAGCTTTTCAATAGGATTTAAATAACTTGCACTAAATTCTTTTCTGGTGGAAATAGGCAAAATATGACCGAAATGTGTGGTGCTAATTTATACCAACAGAGAATTTTGCCCTTGTGCTAAATTTTCAGAGTAAACACCTTGCAGCTGTTTGTTAAAATAAAACAAAAAACCTTGGAAGTAAACCAAACCACAAGTGTGTTTCCTGTCTCCAGCCACCACACTGTAGTACATATTTGCGCTGCAGAGAATATTGTCCTTTTGGCTATGTAGAAATTACTTAAGTGCAGCTTGTTTTCAGTTAAGCTGCCAAGCTTCCATCCTGAAATGTGTGAGGATTTTTTTAATGATGCATTTTACCCTACAGCTATGTGATATTTTACTGCAAGTCTTAATCGTTTACTGATTTTTGGAAGACTACAGAAAAATAATAGAGTTACGTGCCTCAACACCTTGAACATTTAGTGTAAACCACGTTATTCACCATAATAATTTTTATTACTTTTAATAAGATTTTGACATCGTACAAAGGTGTTTTCAGATACTTACAAAACAACTTTTAGAATCTTGGAATAATTTGGAATATTTTCTCAATATATTTTCAATTAAAATGTGTACACTGAGTTTTAGAAGCAGAGGAGTGGTACCTGATTTCCTAAATATAAGTGGTAGCCCTGATTTCTGCCCTAAAATGTAAATTTATCTGAGCAAAACTTGCTCCCAGTCTCTATTAGTATTCATCTTCCTTCTGTTGTCCAGGCTTGTGCTTGTGTCCTGCCTGTGCTGGAGAGGGGGTTGCAGTGCATTTTGAGCCAAAGGCTCTGTGACCCTACTGGGACTCACTGCTTTGTCTTGGGTGCAGTGTTTTCTGCTGCAGCTTGCTGAGGTCCAGCCGCTTGCACGGGTAGAGTGAGGCTAGCCCGGTGCTAGAGGCTGTGAACTGGGGCTGACGCGTGCCTGTGGCAGAGGGCTTTCTGTGAGATCCACAGGCACAGTCCATGAGGGAAAACGCAGGGGCAAGAGGTGACTGCCTCGGGTTTGTTCAAATACATTATTCGTAAAAAAGAAGTTGCAACCAGTAAAGCACACTTATCAAGTAGGAGCAGGCATTTTAATACTTAGAAAATAACTAATGCTCTTTGAAAAACTGAGCACATCTCACTTGTTTCATTGTACAAAAGCTACTGTACGCAATGGTGATGGCCTAGGAAACTTTAAAGGAGTGCTGCAGAAAATAGACTTGCTATTTCTGGAATGCTGCGCTGTTTTCACAAAGTGCTGCTTCAACTGTATAAGATTTACCATAGATAACAGCAAGCAAACATGCCCAGCATCCTCAGAAAGAAGCTCCCTTAGCAGGGATCAAGTTGACAGCAGATTTTCAGAAATGGGTTGGCAGCCGATGTGATTAAGAGATTTTTATGCTTGTCTCTCCAAGTCCTTTTTATAAATAGTCAGTGTAAGATTACAACAGCATACTAACTTTGTGTTGGCCCGTATCTTACCTACCACCTTCCTGGAAAACACTCCTACCCTCCAGGCCGATACTTTTTGTCTTTACTTTCTCCCTCCAGGTATAATTATTATTTATTAGAATAAAGTGCTGCATAAATTTAGATGAAAAGCATATTCCGAATCACAAGGAGTCAAAGTGGGAAGAAGCACCAAAGATCCTGAGCATGTGGGTGACTCCCCGAGGGCACTGGTCATGGCTGGAAGGCAGTGACAGTAGTGAGTGGCTACCGCCTTTAAAAATGCAGAGGATTATTTTTATATGATCTGCCTGTCTAATAGGGCTCTGAGCTGCAGATTGCTCTGTGTGGGTGAGCCTTGTCTTCATGGAGCTTCGTTCATGGCGAGAGGAGCTGCGAGTGCTCAGCCCTGAAGCCAGCAGGTCTTTGTGTGGCTGTGCCAAACAGGTAGTGGGGACGGGGCAGCCTGGGCCGAGCAGCTCTTTTCAAACCATGCACTTTAATGAGGTGTCAGTATGATAGAGGCTAAACTCATCAGGAGCATAAGCAGGACCATCTCCATTGTCTTGTGTTCAGTCCCAAGCACAGGCATTTGGTTTCAGTGTACAAAAAAAGTTCTTCTTTCACTTCATTTTTCACTCTTTTCTCATACAGAACGTGATGATCCATTATCATGATATTGTCAGGTTGGCCAGGATACTGTACAAGTCATGTGTTGAAGTCCTGAAATGTTAATATTGCACTTGAGTGCACTATAAGCAACCCTGTGACGCAGATCAGCACTCACCTGTGTTACAGGTTTGGGGTTTTTTTTCCACCTTATCTCAGGGGAGACAGGGCCTGCACACCAAATTGGAGCGCTTTTCTTTTGGTTGGTTAAAGAATTGTTCTCAATACCTTATTAAGTTAATTATCTTGAATGCAAAATACCCTCTAGCCACACAATATGGGTAATATATCTTATGTGCTAAAGGTTTTCCAGCAGTAAACCGTCTTGGCTTCCAAGCTCCAGTTACCGGGGCCTGCCTCATTAACAAAAATAGGAGGCAAGCCTCTATTAAGCTGCTATTGAAGTTCTTTCTCACAGGAAGTTTTAGGAGCTTAAGGGTCTGAGTAGGAGGCACAGGAAAAAAGTGCAAATACTGTTACCTGATTTCCAGTATAAGCTCTATTAAGAAAATGAAGGAACTTGACTTCTAGATCAGGCTTGCTTTTTGGGGGCATCTCTGCTGGTCACAAATCACATGTTATCCCTGACTGATATATCCATTTTGGCAAAAATCTGTAATGTGGGCTGGGCTGTAGACGTTTCTTACTGTGCAGATAGCTGCTGTTTTCACTAGCCTTGAAAGGGTGTGAATAGCTCCTGCTTCTCTCAGTGGGTTGCTCTAGCCCGATGCTGTGACTCAGTGATGATAAAGTAAATGCTTTACTGAGAGACACTGAAGTTGAAAATTACTTGGTTTTATTTTTCCTAAAAGATAAATTGCTGGTTCCTTAAAGCCATCCAAAACTGGCCTTTGAGATATACAAAATAAGCCTGTCGTCTCTGAACACCATGAGGAGGGTTGGCAGGTGCTCTGCTTGGTGGCCTCTCTAGCCTGTAGCCAAAACAAGGTTAGGTTTATGACGTAAGCTGCAAGCTCTATGTGTGTAGGCGCAAAACTGCCAAGAGCTTCTGGTCCTTAGCTGGGCTTCAGCACTGGCACAAGCACGCAGTATTTTTCCTTATGGTACCTATATGTGAAATGAGTATAGACTAAGTTGTTCGCCGTGAGAGGAATTTGGAAAGGTATAATGTATGTGTAAGTATTGGACAGACCATGTGCAGCCTCTCACGTGGCTGGGCTGACTCAGATTTCAGCCTTTTGAATAGCTGCCGTTTTACTCCTCTGCTAATGAAAAGATGCATTTCTCACCTACCTCTTGTGAAGAACTTAAGAGGTTAAAGAGCAAAGTGATATTTTATTTCAATAGGTATCAGTCGCGCAGAGAACATCGGTGGTACATCATTAGAGGAAATCAACTTCTGCAGCTGCAGAGATATCATCAGTGGAGAGAAGTTCTGGCAGAGAACGATAACCAAAATAACAGAGTGAGATTTAGGATGGAGCATGAGCAGTCTGTGAGAGGGACGTCACATAGCTGAGATACCTGCAATAGCTCATTCCAGCTTAAGTACTTTGGAACAGATTGGTCCCCTAAGGCATCTTATAGCTTAATCTAAATCATAGATAGGCTGAAGTCATCATCGACTGAAATCAAGGGAAAACTTCCCATTGGCATAAATGACATTTGGATTATGGATTTAGTAACCACTTAACATGGGCTGTTAAACTCTCCTGTGGAAAGTATAATTTCTTTCATCGTTTTCACTACAAATAGAGAATAAAGCTGACATTCATTACACCGAGAATAAACATTTTGGGGGTCATGCCATTCAGGTATTGGTTTTACTGAGAAACCCCAAGGAAGCTCTGCAGGGGGAAGAAGAAGTATTTTTTGTGCTTTTGTGGTTTCTGGTAAATACAGGATTGACGAAGTGAGCAGTCATGTGTTTGCTTTCACACTGAATGCAACGGGGATGTATTTTTCAGTGTTTGGCTGACTACTTTGGATTTCAACTTCATATATTACACCTAAAAAATTGAAGAGTTCTTTTAAATCATTGTGTCTTTTAAATAGGCCCAAAATGCCTATTTTGATTAATTTGAAAAAATAATAGGTGTAAAAATTTAGGCTCTGGAAATGCCAGGAGAAAAATCTTCAGTTATCTTTCTAATAATTTCAGCCAGTACAGTGATTTTAGTCTTTTCCTGAATAACTCAAGAATATCTCTGTAGATATCCTCAAATTGCAGAATTTACTCCTTGCTTAAAACCACACACGGAAATTTCAGACCCCCAAAATAGTACATTTAGGAAGAAATGTCCACTTGAGACTAGAGAGTTACAGTGGCAATGCCATCCAAGCATCAGTATCAGCCTTTCTTCTACACAAAGTGGAACATGGCTGATGGCTGACTCTGCGGGATATCCCCATCTTTTGGAAATCACTTCACAGTTCCTTCTTAACAAACTCGGATGATGGCTTTTTTTTTCTGCCAAATTGGAAAGATGTTACTTTGTGGGATTTTTACATGTGTTAATCATAGAATGACTTTTAGGGGAACACAGAGAAGGCCCTATATATCACTTACTTTTACTTTTTAACTTATATCAGAAATCACATTGACTTAAGTACTGATTTTTGCATAATTCTATTAAAAGGAATTTTCAAAGAGTCAGTATTCGAGTGCTTAGCACTTTTTCAAAATTAGACCCACTTAATGGCTAGAAAAATCAGTGAGCCATTGAAAACTGAACTCCAAAAATACCTCTCTCATATAAATCCCTACACCTGAGGGTACAGCTGATCTGCATTTTCTTCAGTGTAACGAAACTTGGGTTTCATTCATGTCTTGTAACAATGGAACATTAATTGAGAGGATCAAAAGCGTGCTTTCCAAAAGACATTTTTTGTCACTACTGGTGAATTTCCTCCATGTTCCTTCGTCCTGGGGCTTTAGAAGGTTCTGGTTGAATTAATGGCTTTGATTTTTTCCACTTTGTTTCAAAGGAAGAAAAGATTTTCACTTTTTTTTGATAAGGCCTATCAGGTAAACTCTATTAAAGTACGCGAGAGTGCTTGTTAGAGTTCAGATGACAGAGAAGCTTGAAAGGCATTGGGTCAAAAGGCAGATTTCGTTAAAATAACTGATTTATGTTATTGCATTTTCCTGTTCTAAAACCAAGTTCAGTTTGCTTGACCCCTGCTGGCATTAGTAAACCTACTGCACCTTCCTTTGCTTACCTGCATGACAAAGATTTTGCTTAGTTTAACTTGAGAGGTTCCCAGGCTTACAAATCAGGATGTAGAAAATGTACAAATGGGAATATCAAATAGAGTTGTCTATATGGAGCCATATGAGCCTGAACCTACAGGAAAGTCAGTAGGGGCAGGCACTTCAATATGATTTTATGAATGTTTCTGCTGATTTGGTTACAGCAGTGTAACATGAAAGGGTTTTTTCTAACTATTGTTGTTACTGGGTTCAGTATTTTTTGCTACTGGGTGAGTATTTCCCTGACTTAACCTTTGAGGTAAAGGCCATGCATGGCTTTCACACAGGTGGACTGGTCATCATTACTGATTTCTGCTTAAGTTTCTGTGCCAAGTGCTGCTAGGAGGTTTATGAAATTTAGTCCCGGTAACCTGTCAGGCACTGATGAACTGGTGAATTCCCAGTCCCACGGAAGTGGCAGAGTAGGAGAGATGCTTGCTGTTCCCCTGACTCCTGTTACTGGCCACACAGCATGTGTCACTGTTGTATTGGACCAAAACTCCTCCCTCTGCTTTAACCTCCACAGTCCTGGACACCCCTTCTGCTGAGGAATGATCAAATAGCTTCAGGTTTGTATTATTCATTCTGAAAGTCATTCCTCTTCTTTCTTTCTTCCCTGAAGAGGCAGGTAATGAAAGACAAGATTAAGAGACAGTTTAAGACAAATTAAGTTGGGGAATTCTTTCAAAAACTCAGGCTCCCAGCCAGAAAGGGGAAACCAAGGCCAAACAGGCTCTCTCCAGCAGGTAGAGATCCTCACCAGCTCCTTACAGATCAGTGAAAGTGTGTCCTGCTAATGTAGGCCAATCTCAGAGCTTATCCTTTCTCTCCCAGCTGTCAGGATTTCCTAAATAATTTCCTGAGTAATCCAGACATAGGCATCAAGGAGAGGAGGGTCGGGAATCATCCAGGCTCTAAGAGAGGTACAAGAATGTTTATGACCTTTTTTGAAGGTTTTCTCTGCTCACTCTTGTTTTCTTTCGTATCTCTCCCATTTGTTTTGTGACTTCACTGGGTAAGGTCCATTTCTTCTCCCAGCAAAGTCGTTAGGTGTTTGTCATCCATTCCAGCAGGACCAGCAATAAACTATAATCACAAAGCTGCTCACTTCAGCCTTTCCTTGCCAAAGCTGATCCTGCCAAGTTTTAGCTTAATTTTTCTTTTTTTTAACAAGAAAAAAAAATGCATTTGAATAAAAATTGAACTGATTCATTCAACCAAAGGGAAAGGGTTCATTTGGAGGCACCTCTAGGGAAAGCAAATAATTGAAAAGTTGCATTTAAAAATCATGAGTAAAGATGCTGATGGGTCCTGGTTTTAATCCAGAAATTCATTATTTAAGGTACCCCAGGGTGTAGGCAACGCAGGTTCAGTTCTTTCACCTGCCTGGGAGAATTTGAAGCCATGTCTCTGGCTTTCCAAGGGAGAGCCTGACCTGACCTGCAACCAGCTTCTAGAGAGCCCTAGAGGAGGAGTGTCCTCCCCTCAGACCCTCACATTCATTCAGTTTGGCAACGTATAAATAGACATTTGTTAGGGCAAGGCTCAGAAACTAGGGATATCCTGTCTGGGTGAGTGAGCTGACCATCGTGCTAGAGAAACTCTCATTTCTGCTTCAGTAACTATTCAACTACTTTATGTCATGCAGAACAGTTAGATCAGGAGGGGTTGAGGGAATCACGTCTCCACCATCAGTAACCTTGGACTGCAACCTACTCGATACCTCCTTAGAAAAGATCAGTGTCTTCCTGGAGGGAGCATGATCTGCCCACCATAGACCTGGGTTTGGATTATCCAGCAGCCTCTACACACCACAGCCACAGACCAGCATAGCCGTGCTCCAGTCACATAGCTAAACCCTGCAACAGGAGCTTACTTCACTGTGGGTCGTGTGCTGGGAGAGAGGCTGAGCTGCCTCTTCTCATGTTGCATCTAGTACATGGTCTGTCTCTAGCAAGGCTCAGTTGCACCTTATGTTTGTCCTTGGTTCTGAATAATTTCCGTAAATTGCTCTTGACCCCAAGTATGAGTCTCCTCCTGACCAAGTTGGGTGTGCAGTTATCCCTTTGTCATGCATATGTCTCCACTCTCTTTATGGAGAGGCTACAGGAAGTGCGGTATTTTCTCTAATACTTCAAAACAAAGGGTGACAAACACAAATAGACAAAATGGAGAGGGCTGTATTCAAATTTTGCTAAATGCTATCCATGTGCTTAGGCTGTAAAAGATTCAGTGAGGACAGTCCCTAACAGATTTTGTCTCGGAATCAGACTGCTGGATTATCTTCATTGTCCCTCTCACCTTTCACTGAAATGTGGTCAAATAAACTGCTTTTTGGCAGCAGGTGTGGGAAGTTGCTGCCTGGTTCTCACTCACAGGCAATCAGCTGATTCGCTTTCCGTTATTTCCTTTGTTTCCTTTTGCAGGGAAGGCTGCTTCTCCCCCATCAGCCCAGAGGCATGTCCCCTTGTGCAGTCTTTCATGTGCCACAACCGAACGTTCATCCTGGATGGCCACGTGCAGCTGAAGACGGGTCTGCAAACCCAGGAGCGACACCTTTTCCTCTTCACAGACCTCCTGGTTGTTGCCAAGTCCAAGTGAGTATGGCACCACAGGCACTGCTCCTACAGAGCAGCCCTTTTTCTCAGCAGAACATAACGTGGATTTCCATAATGCTTTTGTAGTAGCAAATCTTCCCTAAATTGTAAGGAAGCTTTTTATTTGGTCAATGGAAGTTAGGTGCCTGACCTCTTCAGGCACCTTTGAAAACACCATAGCCATAGAGGAATTCCAGGATGCAACATTTTAAAGAAGTATCAGATGTTCTTGAATATATTGCTTGCGTTGTATCATCTTCCCTGCTTTGGGAGTGCAGTGTCATAGAAAAGACTCATCAGTGCTCGGCTGTGTCCATTGCACTGCCTTCAACTGACTGTTGTGTTTTAGACAGGTCATCAGTCCTATGGGCTGTGTGTAACACTGGTGGCTGTGTTGCAGAAGGGCTACAGGGCTTAACGCTTACCGGGAAGCTGCTTTGATACACACCGATGATGAGCAGCTGTATAAAAATAGAGATTGCAGGCGGCATCTCAGTGTCCGTCTGTAGGTTGTGCTGTGCCAGGAGGGGTGTGGGGAAGGGGAAGGAGAAAGGAAGCGATGCTGAGCAGTCTGGGTGGTGTTCATGTGTAATCAGGCTTGCTGCTGAGCTCTGATTATTCACTGTACCATTCACAATTAAATCAGATTCACACGCTGTGTCTAGCATGCCAGCTTCGTGCAGCATTTGTGGTTTAAGGCAATTTTAGAGGGTGCTTTCCCTTGTTGTTATGGGTTATGGGGAAATAATAATAAAAAATCGTGATGCAGCTTCATTCTCTGTTAGGCACTGTGTTTATGGTTTCACAGGGTGGGTAATCTCGATGTGAACCGTGGGCTTTTGCAAGGTGTCTTTTCGCTTAAGCAATTGTTTCAGAGGCTGCTGGGAAAAGCCAGAATAAATCTGTGTTTTCTGTAGAAATCTGAGCTGTGTCCATTTGAATCACACATAGTGAATGTAACCCCCCCCCGATGAACTCCATTACTTGATGTAGTGTGACAACACAGAGGATATTTTACCCAAAACATATTCCACTACGGGTGGGTGGTGAACATCAGGATATTTAGGGGAAATCTTGCTATTCTACCAGCAGTAACAGTAATAGTATTGTTACTGTATTTATGTATGTTTGTGTCACCTAATTTAAGCTTTCCAATGTTAAATATTTGCAAATTGCCTAGGCTTCTAGGCTCCTTTTGTAGTCACTGAGGGAAAACCAGCACCTTCCTGCAGCAAACTCGCCTGACCCTGAAAGAGTGCTGACAGTGGGTGAGGGGAGTCATGCTCTTGGGGGTCTCTCACTCCGCCCACAAGCTATTCAGTGGGCATAGCCTCACTGGCTTAGGTCTGAGCTCCTAAATTGTGGAATACTAAAGTCAGGTGAGATGAATCCCTCCCTCCCTGGTCAGCTTACTGAGCAGAAGCAATGTAACAACCCCAGGCTGAGCTGCACATTACTGTAGGTTTGGCTGGGTCCCAGTGGGACTATTTGCATAGTAAAGCACTACTCTGTGTAACCATGCCAAAATCTGGTCCCCAGGGAGTAGTAACAACTCGTACAGCATTTGATTTAGTGTGGTGAAGAGTCTGCAATGTTTGAAGAAGGTGGAACAGAACAAATTGTGCTTCTGCATGTGAAAAAGGGGGAGGGGGATCAAGTCTTTGCTAGAAATGGTAAAAATAGTATTTTGAGTGATATTACTTCATGTATTTTAAAGAACTAATTGGGATGTTCTCTCTACAGCGGCACTGTCAGCAATTAAAGCATCAGAGCTGTCACTAATGAATACTACTCAAAAATCAGCATTTTTAAAGATATCTCGCACTAAAATACCATTGCTGATTCCTAGAGGGAAAACCTGAGTGGTGTGTGTTGCTATGCAGCCATGACTCTTGATTGTTACTGACTTTTTAATAGCTGATGTAGAATCAAGACAGCAGGTGACCAGGACAGAATTAATGATACAGTTGAATCTGACTTAACTTCAGAATTATTCCTTGTGAAGGTGCTAAAAATTTGTAATACTCTTTTGTGTTAAGTAGTTTTTCAGCTTGGGGCATATTTACACCCAAGATATCTTAGGTACAGCTCAGTACTGTAGTGGTGTCAGCTCCGCTGCACGTAGCCGGTCACTGTACAAAGGGAGCTCATGTATAATTAGACTTTGTATGATCAGCAAATGGGTAAAAGTTTTTCCTAAAGAGAGCAACAAGTATCTTGTGTCATCTGAGCTTGCTGAGTAAACTCCTGTACAGCACTGAGCTCCTGCTTAAAGGCAGCGAATTGGCATTGCTCCCATGGAAACCTGTGGGGAGTAAGTCCTGTCTACAACCGGTCTGTGTATGACTTTGGACAAGGTGCCTGTAGGCTTGTTTTCTGCTACTTTCTAATAATTTTTTAAATGTAGACTGTTATCTTTTCAGATCATGCATTAGCCCAGCTTATAAAAAATAATACTTACACGCTGTGCTTCTCTCTCTACTGCCCTACCTTTTACTGCCTTCATGTGAGGGGTAACTCATAAATTGATTGAAAGAGTTTTTCTCACTAAACCAATGTTAAGTATGTAAAATGTTATACTGTTTTCTATATATTGATTAGATTTCTTACAGAGAGCATGTGTTTTAATTTGGCAGAGTAAATATTTCAAGGATCTGTCAGTTCAATGATCAAGGTTTCTTACATAAGTTTTTGTGTGGGAAGCACAGAGAAATGGCTTCCTCTTTCTCCTTTGTAATACATACATGCATATATACACATACATTTTAAGGTTATTTTCCCAATATGGCTGGACATAGAAATTGATGGTTGAGTAGATACATGGAATTACAGTAGCAGTCTCACAGTAGATCCATTAATGCTTTTGTCAGAGGGTCTTATTAAGGAGATTAGCAAATCTAGTGAGAAGTTAATCTTCCATCTGTTAACGGCTGCAAGGTATCCAATTGCCACTTACAGAAAGCGAAAGGAACTGAGTTTACTCTGCAGAGGTGGCACAATTTGGGGTGCGTCAATACCTACGCCATTGATGTTCATGATTTTTCTGTTGATTTCAGTGGACTTTGGGTCTGCCTGATATTTACAGTTTAACACTTGCAAGGGGACTTACTTCCTTAAAAAATACATAAAATCTTCATTAGATTGTTACTCTTTCAATTTTTCACATGTTCAGTCATGCTGCTTCCTTAGTCAGCAATGATATATTCATTTCTAGAGGTAATGCTTTGGCACTTAAATAGAAGACCCACATTTCACAAACACTGAGAACCCATGGATTGCATAAAGGACATGGCAGACAGAGATAAAATTATACTTCAGGCTCTTTAGATGTTAATGGAGGCTACTGTTTCAGCGCCTCTGGAAACCAGGCCACTTGAATACTGATAATAGCTGAGAGCTGTGACTAGGCATGGCAAATGGGGTAAGAATATACATCAAGCATGACTGGAGAACATCTTTGTCCTTCTGCCAACACCCTGCCGCTACTGGCACTGTAGGGGTCTGCCTTTATGAACTGTAAATGTTAAAAAAGTGAAACAGCATGTAGAGAGTTCACTGTACTGGGTAATGGGAAAAAGAAATTGAGGAGACGGGGAGGGTCAACAGATTGATTCGGTGGAGTCAGACCAGGCATCCATTTATTAACATCTACATTAGAATTCACAGCTGTATTTTTTTTGTAAATCTACATTTTCACAGTTCATTCTGTGGTCAGTCAGTTACAGTTATTTCAGATCTTCAGATCAGTTATATACAGATCTTACTTGCTGCATCACAAACTGATTTTTTGACAAGCGAGTTGAAATGTTCTCCTGTACTTTAAATTCCTCTTTGATGGGGTAACAAAACATAATAAAGAGAGGTGAAATGTACGGCTGACCAGGAAACACCATGGTATAATTTAAAAAATACATGAACTTGAGATGGCATTTTACAGTATTTTATGGTGGTCTACTTGAAGTGCACCTTTTTGCCAGCTGTGATATGCACGGATGGTCCTTTCTTGCCCACCACTGTAAATGCTGCTGGGTTATTAGTGTTGCTTTACCCCACTACACCTGTTAGCATAATGTCAGCTGGAAACCTCAGACCAGGCAGGGTACTGCAAGTTCATCTATGTCTTCTTTAAAGCCGCAAGGTTCAAGTACTTTCATGTTTCAGACTGTCTTAGTTCAGTCTGTCCTAAATCAAATACATTGTAAATGAGACTAATCTCAGAGAAGGTAGTCCATGTGTATCAAAGCTCTAAGAAACTGCTTACCTGGCATATTTATTTACAGAGCACTAATTTACAGAGCACTAATCACCGTGGAGCCTGGCACCATCCCCATCCACACTTGCAACACAGTGTTGAGCTGACATGCTTTTGCTTGCACTCCTTGGATTAGAAGGGCAAAACGTTTTCAGGGAGGGGACACTTGTCCTCCAGCCTTTCCCTGCTGGCCCAGGAGAACCATGGCTCAGGTAGTTCAGTCTGCAAGGCCTCTAGTGCAAACCTGCCTTGAAGTGAGTGGCTGTTGCATTGCTACAGAGCTGGACTGACTTTGTGAGATTTTACTTGTTTCTCACAGCACTGGTGCCCACCGATCCTACAAAGGAAAGAGACTTATCATGAGAAATTAAGTGGAAGAAAAGAGTTGAAATAAAAAAGTGAAAGTCTGTAAATTTGACCTTTACTGTACTCTAATAGGATAAAATACAGGAAGGGCCAAACTGAAAAAAATTGGGCAAATTATGTATCTTCCTTGTAGGTGACTAGGTATTTTGAGAATGCACGAAGTCCTGGCTCGTTCTCCAGGTGGTGTGGGCTTAAAGTTGCCATGCAGTTAGTTCGTGGAGGCTGTGTGTGACCTGTGCTGTAGTTAACACAAATGGCAGTTGTCTGCTTGTTTTTCCTTCAGGATTGCGTAGTTGTCACTACTTAAACTCACCATAGTTGTTGACCCTGGGGCTAAGCAATCCAACTATACTGTAAACTCCTCAATGGCATTAAAGTCACTGAAAGGAGAGTCCAACACAAGTGGCAATCTTTGCCTCATGGTGAGATTTGGAGGGGAGCTCCAAGACATGGGGAGAAGTTTTCCCCCAAGAAGGGGAATGTCCAGGGATGCCACAAGCAACCTATTTATCCCACATCTAAGATATCTGTTGATCCCACTTAGATGAGAAATTGATATATTTTATATGCAACCCAAATGAAATGTTTTCTTTAACTAAAGCAGAAGTGCTTCTTCCATCAGCTCCAAAGCAAGCTTCACATGTGCCTGAAGGAAGAAGAAACTGAGTTGTTTAACCTGCCTTGCTATGTTTTCACGTGTGTGATATACCTGTGAATTTCTGCCAGCAGGTCGCACTCTCATTTCAAACTAAAGTGCCAAGCACGTCTCTGTGAGATGTGGACAGCATTTTGTACAGAAGAAGTCTGTGAAGGCAGCACAGACCCAGAGAGGTCCTTTGTTTTGGGCTGGCCCACCACAAACTGTGTGGCAAATTTCAGGTAAGAACTGAGATATGTTTTATTTACCTAGTTACCGAAATATTTTTAGGCTGACAGGTAACGAGACTATCATGGATTCATTTCAGCACCAGTGAAGGTGGGAAGCAGGAACTTACTGATTCTTAAACCAATTCCTTCTACTGCTGTGAGCAAGTCACTTACCCTCCATGCCTCGTCTTCTGTCTCTCTGCAAATACAGCAGTGATACTCACCTTATCACTTAAAAATTTGAGAAAATATGTGATTTGGCAAAGCACTGTCTGTGCTGCAAACTTGCTCAGTGGAAATTCTTTTTTTGGGGTATAATTTGACAAACACCTTGGCTAATTAATAAGATGAACTACAAATAGTAAACAGCCAAGCTAATGAAAGGATCAACGAGACCCTCCTAGGACACTTTTAAACAGAAGAGCTTGTATTGGAAGTAGCAGGAAACATACAGTGAAATACTGACTTTGTCCTATTTCTCTTTTTAATTTAATTGTGCCAAGAAAATGTCAAAATTCCTCTTAAAGCAAAATCTCTGAATTTTAAGAGAGAGAAAGACTTTTGGTCTGTCTTTGCAGCATTGACTGTAGGACACATAGAGGCTGTAGAGGTAATTTCAGTGATTAGGCTAATTTTAGTCTCAGCGGGAGGGCTCTGTCATCAGTTTGGATAAGGGAGGGCGCCGTCCCCCTGAAATCCCAGCTGCTTAGCCACAGTAATTTGGCTGGGTCTTGGAAAATGCATTTTCCTCTTTACCAACAGAGAGCAAAAGCTGACGCATGCAGCTTAATTTGTATGTCACATTGTCCGTATCCAAAAACAATGCTGTGCACAAACTGCTCTCTATTGAGCTGGTTGTGCTGTTTATGTGTTTTTCACTTAATAGTCCTGAAACAAAGCTGAAATTTTCTATTGATTTTCAATTGATCTCTTGCCAATAAACATGAGCTTTGATCTAGAGACAGTACATCATCCTTTATTAGCTATCGGAAAGTAGTTGGGTAGGAAAGCAATAGCTTCAATCAAAATAAAGTCAGAAATTTTGTAGAAGTGAAATTATTTTATGATGTCTGGAGGTACACGGAAAAATCTAAAACGCCACGCAGGAGTCCACAGATGCATATCTGACAGAATTGAAGCAGCCAAAGCAGAATCACATTTTTAATGTTTATAAAGTGCATTCCCCTCACAGCATCATTCAGCAGGTTTGTAGTTCCCTAAATGCCTGCTCTGAAAATTTGAAGAACTTGATTTGCAGAAGCAGCAGTGGGAATAGCAGTTACTCCATCTGGGGCAGGATTTAAATCAAGAAAGTTGAAGCAAAATTAGGTTAGATTCCTTGCACTATCCTATTATTAGCTACATTTAACTGGACCGTTTGTATCCTTGAAAGTGTATAAATGAGATAAAGATAAATGAGATAAGCCTTAAAATGTCCAAAGTTAAACCCTACTAAGTACAATGGGACTTTTTTTCGTTGTGGCTTACGTGTACTTTGTAATGTGGTGATAAACCAAGTAATAAATAAGAAGAGAATTAGAATAGTGCAAGTGGAAAGAAGTCTATATACCTGAGGAAATACCTTTAAACTTTTGAATTAAGCTCTTATTTTAAAGTCTCCTCCTTTGGACATTAGTTTAAGAACTCAACCCATTTCCTACTGAATCCACTGGTAAAGCTTCAACTTCTATGATAAAAACTGGTAACTGGGGCTTTTGATCTCCGTGGCAGGCTTTTCAGTTGATTTTGCAGAGAAACAGATTTTTCATTCAAATCTGGAAAAACCTTTTAGTTTTCGTAGGTATTTATGGAAATTGCAACCAAGAAGCAGTCCATTCCACGGTGGTTTGTACAAGGGCTATTTTCGTATTAGAATGATGGCTGATTTGTCCCTGTTTTTCTACAATTCTTGCAGGTCTGCAGAACAAAAGGAAACATGGCTGTCTTTTTTGCAAAGGTACTTTATTATGCAGTCTTTGAAGACACTGAAAAAAGTCCTGGTCATCTAGACCAGTGATTCCGAAGCTGTGGTACCTATGCCATCATGGTAGATAAGCTCTTTCAAAGTGATATTAAGAAAAAAAAACATCTCATGTCTTCTCCCTGCCAAAGATGGTATGTGCCGTTCGTGCAATGATCACTACGCAAGGAGAGAAATGCTTCCCTGTGCCTGAACATGGCTCAGCACAAAACTGGAGCGATTCCTATCACACATGGTCCCCTCCCTATGCAGTTGTAGGAGCCTCTGCCACCATCGCTGTAGTTGAACCTGGGGCTCTTTTCATGGTGATGGCATCTAAGCAAGCCCAGCTCAGGAACTTCTGCTCTAACCTGTCTGCTGCTTATGGCTGGCTGTATTTTGGTCTTACAAAATGGACCCCAAGCTGGAGGGTGTGGTGGGAGGATTTGCATAAATAGAGCTGTCTTATTTCAGTCAGTGTTTGGATGGAAAACTACTAGTGGTGGGTTTGTTTTCTGGTCACCTAGTTCTGTTGGTTGAGGTTTGTATCTTTATCTGATTCTTCAGAGTTCCTGGGGTTGTTTAAATCATCCTTGCTGGGGATGATTTCTAATTTACCCTTCTCCTGTTCAGCCCTTTGAACTGGTCCATACAACGGGATGTAACTGATTCCAGTAGGAGCCTGTACTGCAGACTGAGGCATCACAATGATGGGTAGTTTTAGCTTGATTTTTTAAATCCAGTTTCTCTGCTGCTTACACTGTTTTCTACCATGAACTTTAATACAACAGGGCATTACTGGGGGCCACAGTCAGCATCCCTTCCAGATACTGCTGGATGCTTTCTTGTCCTCAGAGATCTTTCTACTGCAGTACATCTGCAAACAATCTGCTGCTTATCCAGTTATTGCTTGATTGCTATTTAAATCTCCATCTTGCTATTTATGTTTACAATATTAAAAATGTACTTGTTTTGTACTTGTTTTGTCAGTCGAATAAGAGAAGAGAAGGAAAAAGACTATCCTAAAAGCATTCCTCTGAAGATAATTGCAAAGGACATGGGAACTTGTGCATATGTAAGTGCTCTTGAGCTAAATGGGTGTCTAAATCCACATCACCTATGAGTGCTAGTCACCTGTAAATCCTTTGGATATTGGGAGGGTTCCTTTGGGTTGCAACCTCCTTTAAGGATCCAGCCCTTTTAAAAGACTCGGCATATGCAGCCCTGAAATGTTTTTTTCCTGTGTTTAATACATGAGTTCCTTTTTAAAGACAGTGTGCTTGATAAGAAATACTGGTTCTGGCACACAAACTAAAGACTGTACAGTGTGAAGTCTCAAGAAACACCTCTAGTGGAACTTACGCATAAGCATCTTCAGAAATGCCAGTACAGCATACCCTTTTTTTGCTTGTAAACCTGATCTAAACCCACAGCTGCCTTCATTCAATTCTGCAAAGTTGCAACGTTTTATTGTTTATAATGATCATAAGTCAGTAAAGCTGTGTATATGAACACCCTGAAATTGCCTTAAGCATGTTTTTCATCAATTAACTGATGTTGGTAAATTTATAGGCACAAGGTAAATTGGTAAAGAAAGGTCATCCACAGGGTGATTTGCACCTTTTTTACTAAGTCATTTTTAACCAATTTAAACTAAATTCTTGTATGTAGCCAGTTCCCTAGGGATACCCTAGCATTCAGTGATAATCCACCCGTTCTTCCTCTGCTTCTTATACATTTGTCCTTTCTTTCTAACTGTGCTTTTAAGATCTGTATTTCATGCTCAGAAGCCTAGCATTTGCAAAAAGAGCATTTGCAAAAAGAGCATTTGCAAAAAGAGCATTTGCAAAAAGAGCATTTGCAAGGACACGAGAAATTTTTACAGAGGTTACACTTCATTGGAGGTCTTTGCCCAACAGTGAATCTCCACTTAGAATTCTGTATTTGCATAGATGTAAGCATAAAGGAGTCTACCTTTTTTCAGAAAATCATCATTAAGGTAAACAATAATAGTTAGAATTGCCAGGTTGCTAAGACAAATGTTAATGAACGATAACAATAATTGTGATAGTTCAAATGCAGGACTGCAGATCAAGGTGTGCTCAGGTGTAAATGTCTGTAAATCATACATGCATTCACGTGTTGCACTCTTGTACCAGGGTTTGTTTGGGTTTTTTTTAAATGTCTTTTCTCCTTAGCTATAATTATCTTGTGCCAAATATGGTATCCTGATAGTCCTAGAAACGACACACTGTAGTCTAGCTATTATCAGTAATAAAATAGTGGAGGAGCAGATGGAAACTTTGTGATGCAAATAGTTCTTATGACACTGTGGTCCCTGTGCTACAGCAGCTGGAGATGCCCAAGAATTATTTCATTTTTGGAGGGTAGGGAAGGCTGAACACAAGACACAAACCATTTTATTATATTCTAGCCAAGAGCAAAACTTTTGCAAATGTGCTGACCTACTCCTGAGAGCCAGATGCCATTGCTTCAGGCAAATGTTAATTTTTTTATGGTATGAGCATTCAGATATGTCCTGAAGCAAGATATACAGTATTCTCACTATTTTCCTTTGATTGCCATGGCAGCTTGTTACCGTCAGAGATTTACACAAATGTACAGCTCAGACCTTTTCTAAATGCAAAATGTCAGGGGTTTGTTTCACCTGCACATCCTATAGCCAGTATAAAATTGATATGCTACACAGGGGAGCAGGGTATAGCAAACTGTCTTGGGACTGGCAGTGAACACTTGCATCCGGACTCTGCCACCTTCCCTTCTTTGGGCCACTGGATATGCCTGGGTGGTTTTTTGCAGCAGGCATGCGTTTGTTCTGCCAGGGCTTTAGGCTGGCCATGAACCAGCTGCAATCCAAAAGCTGTGTGGTCTTGTTAGCAGAGCCAAACTAACATGCCTCTGAAGAGGGCTTAGTAACTTGTGCTTGATGTGTGGGAGCTGCTTGTCGGCTTGGAAGTGAGGCCAGCGTGGGTGTGATGGTACAAGCAAAAACCACTCTGGACACGCTCTCCCCACTTGTTTTTGCCTCTGCAAGGTGGTGGCAGCAGTGCTGCCACATCCCGGTCGTGCTGAGGATGCAGTCATTAATCCTGGTGTGTTTGAAATGCGCTGCCCTCTATAAGAGCAACCCATGGTGCAGAGGTACAGAGCATGGCCCAGCTGTACGGGAGTAATACTGGTGCCAGGCAGCAGGTGCCGAAATTTCACTCTGGAAAGACTGCTTTGTGGAAAGCGGCACTTCCTTCAACACGAAGCTCAGCACTTCATGCTGGTCACCGTAGCTATTTAGAAAGCAGTATTTCTGCAGATCCATGCTTTTCCATACTGTCGATCAGCAGATTCTGGAGGATGCCGGAGAGGTAGCATTTTAACTGAATGAAAGATTACCCACAGGAAGTGTTTCTGGTATTAAGCCAAATCTAGCTTTGAGAAGTCTGTGTAGAAAGTGGCAAAGGATCTAGAGATGAACAGCTTGTGTACAGTATTTTCTTGCCAGGGAGATCCTTAATAGAAAAGGATGGAAATGATTAACAATTGATACGAGAACCTCTTATTTCACTGAAAACCTCATTTTTTTCAAAGGAAACTTGTATGCTTTTAAATTAATCAAACCATTAGGTTTCCCTCATGCAGTGTCTAAAGTGCAGTTAGTGGCTGTGTCTTTTTGCATATTCTAATGTGGAGGTCTTGTCCCCAGTAATCATGGCACTCTCCCATCTGATGGAGCTGTTGGGGAAGTGGGGGGCAAATACAGAAAGTATGTGACAAACCAGAGGAATCAAACCTCTGGGTCTTTATCTATGTAGTATAACTTATTTATCAAGTAAAATTTTAACAGGATACTCTCCATTTTTCAACAGTGAATTATGCAGAGCTATTGCACTTCAGATACTTTTTGCAAATGCAAATTTTTAATTCCACTTTCTCCTTCTCCTTTTTTCTGTTCACAGTCAAAAACCCTAAGTGTAACCAATGTTGATACAGCAAATGATGTAATTCTTATGGCCCTGCAGCAGCTGGGAATTAACGTAAGTCCTTGCACCAGTTTTAATGAGTCTTTTTGTAGTCATTTTAATAATCAAATCTGCTCTCGCACTTTTTCCAAGTTATGGATATGAACATTAATTAAATCCTTTAATCATAGCAATTTCAATGTTGTTGAAATGAAGCAAAAGTGCCTAGCTAATATATAGACCTCCAGAGATCATCAAGTGCCTTAAAAGTTTTGAGTAAGTCTCTCATCCCTGTAAGGGATCTGTCATGTTTGAAGTTTCTTTTAAATCTGTTTTGCTGATGCCTAAGAGGAGATACCTTGACACAAGAAGTGAGAGTTTGATACAGCTCCTTTTGCATACTTCACTGTGAAGAGGAAACCTACTGACCTGCTTGTTAGTTGGTTTGAAAATGTGCAAACATGCATGATCAGCTGTGTCCCCAGATGACAAGTACAAGCACTGCTCTCAAGTGTCCAAATCGGACACTCTAAATATCCATGGACCTTTAGTGTCATGTGAGATATGAATGTAACTGAGTGATTGCACAGAATCTGAATGCATGCAATTTAAGCAATGACCTGAAACTGTTTTGGAAAAAGGCTTTTACAGGACTTACGATAATGCAGGATAGTGCACCAAGTAGATGCAGCGATTTCTAGTAGGTCAAGTACTGCCTCAACTGGTTCCCTTTGCTCTAAACTGGACAAGGTAGTGCCTCAGGTGTAGTAATGAATCAGTGCCAGGGACAAGAATTCTGGCTCCGTTATTCTGTTTCTCTCATTGTTTCACAATGTGGCTCCAATCAACACTGATGGTCATAGAAGCTCCTGGATGATAGCTTTTTAACTGGCCTGTCAGTCTGCTGCGTGGGTAACAAGATTTTTTTAAAATGTCTTAGTCTTGATGTATATGTTGATCTCATTGTGTGGAATCTGACAAGTCTTTCCATACCACAGCCCTGAGTGTGAAGAGTCAAATATGACCAAATGCCACTCTTGTGCTTCCCCGGGGCTTCCGGAGACCCCCCAGCAAAAGTTAGAGTAACCTCAGAATTTGCCTTCCCTAGCATTTATTATCACTAATTTATACAGGCTTTTAATGTATCCAGGGGCCTATTCTGCTAGCTTGGTATTTCCTAGGTACAGCAATTTCTGTCTGTCTGTCTTGTTATGGCTCAGACATCCCATTTACACCAGGGCTGTGGCTCTGGCCCGAGCTCAGGATCCAGCAGTCTATCCAATTAAGGTAGCTCTGGAGTTGATAGAGGGACTGCAAGGTGAAGAGGATAGGATGTGTGTTAAAATCCATCCCATTGTCTACCCCAGTCTGCACCAAAAATCAAGAGACTGTGCTATATTACAACTGCAAGTCTTTACTATGGTGTGTTTCATTTTTACCCATTTTATAGGTGTCATTTGTACTTCTTCATTTTGTGTAGAGAAAAAATGGGAAAATGGTAGTATTGGAGGAGAATATTTTGTTTCAGATGAGCAGGAGGAGGAGCTGGTTAGGTTTCAGCTTTGTGTTCTTTTGTATGTATCACAATCAACCCTTTCCTTCTCTTTACATTTTTATTTCGAGTGGAAAAAGAATGAAAGCCATCTGAAAGATGTAAAATCTTGCCTGCAGAATTATTTTCCCAAGTAATATACCACATTTTTTTCACTGCATCTTCATAGCATAGAGCCTTTTTCATTAGAGGCATATCATAAGATTAGCAATAAAATCAAACAAGCTAAATAAATTAAGCTGTAGCCTGTATATCAATCAAACACCCAACCCCCTCGTAGGATTGTTCTGACTGCGAGGAAGCTTTTCCTTATGCGCTGTCTCAAGGTTTCTTATTTATGTCCAGAGAGAACCACTTGAAAGGAGCTCTACGGCTTTTCAATGGCAATTATAAAAACTACATTTCACATGTTGTGTGATTAATGGGGCTATTACTTTGGCTGAGTTCACTCTGGTTTAACACATCAGGGTTTTTCCCTCTGTGGTTTGTCTGGTAAAATGACAACTAGTTCGTGCAAAATGGCATTGATCATCTGTTCCAAATTACCAGGTGGGGCAGAAAGAAGGGCCTTGGGTTTCTAAGTACACTTGCTGATTTTTCTGGGACAGTCACCTTTATACTGACCAATAGCCTCATAAAGCCCATAAAGGACAACATTTGCAATCGAGAGATGAGCAGTATGCCTCCTGAAACTGCTCTTACTAGCTCTTCCCCTTCCCTTGCTTCCCCTTCACAGCAACGAACCCTTTCATATATATATTTAAAAGGAAAAGTAAATACCCTTTCTTGTGCTCCTCAGCTGTATTTATTTGCTCCTGGCTGCTTGCCCTGAGGCATCAGAGACGCCTCCAAAGCCTATTTATTTTCCTTCTGCCCCCTGCTAGCTAACTTAACAGCAGTGCTAATATGGGCCAGAAAGCTCTGTCAGTCAGAGAGCAAACTGTGAGGGCTTTATTGGGTGTATCAGCATTACACCAGGTGTGTGCAGCAAGTAGAAAGAGTCTCAAGAGCTTTGGGGACACTGGATGAAGGTCCAGACAATGCAGGATGGTAGGCAGATCTGTTTAGAAGGAGGTAGGATTTAATTTTAGAGCTAAATAAATACTGTCATGAGGTATTTATCACCTTTTGTAGCCAGAAAACTTTTAGACTTTAATTGTCCTGATTTAGCAGTGTCAATGAAAAGGGATTTAAGGTATGATAGATCACTTTTCATACAGTGTGTTTATCCACTTGCTATCACCTTTTGTCCTGAGAGTGGTTTATATATTAAATGTCATTCTTTTTATCTCTATTGTCTCACCGTTGTACCTGAAATATTGTACTGGTCTTCAGTTAAACTGCAACATTGACTTATTCTAAAGGCAATATTTAGAATTTGCTTTCAAGTCAGCGGTTTTACACAGCTTTTCCCAAAGAAGTTCACGTTCTCCAATCCTCTGGAAATTGTCTCCTTTGATGTAAATTTATCCTCTCCACTGTAAATTTTAAAAGAGAGCTCAGCAATCTTAAAGCACCATCCAGTGCTCCCAAGCCCTTCCACACAAAACGGATGCACAAAAGGGCTGACAGCAGCCCTATGAGGAGATTTTGGGGCAGCGTTGAGTGCCAAGAGCCCCTTGGGTACCATCCTCGCCTTGGCATCATCAGTGCGGGCTGATGCCTCAGGCAAAGGTGCTCCTTCCCTGCTCTCCAGCACAGGGCACGGGATGCTGTCGGCTGGTGAACCTGAGCTGCGTAGAGGAGCTGGAGAGATGGTGGAGCAGAGGTCTCAGGTGTGAGGCTGGGGGTGTCTGTGTGCCAGAGCATGTCCCGGAGGATGCGATTACCCTGGTACTCAGGACAGAGCTGAAGGGTCACCTTAGCTCACACAAACTGCCCGCTGTCTGCCACACGCTCTGCAGCAGGCCTCCGCTTCATGCTGCTTATCTGTAATCCCTCCAGGGGATCAGACCTGTCTCTCCTTGGGGCTGGGTGCTGCTCAGCGCCAGCAGGGAGAAGCGGGGCACAGAGGTGCTGGGGGCCAGGAGCAGCACCTGGGGCTGGAGGTCCCCTCCATGCTGGGGGCTGCCTCATTTCCAGCCTCCTGGGAGTGGGGGGGCACGCGGGCCGGGGACCAACTCAGCTGTGTGGTGGGGGGGAGGGTCTGGCATGGCTAACGTCTTGGTCTGGCCTCAAAAGCAGTCCTGAGTCCTGGCAGGCTGTGACCTCTATCCCTCTGCTTCCAGGAGCAGTGAAAGAACTGGGGCAAATCTCCCCCTTTTCCTTCAGAAATGACGGGCTCCAGCCCCTCTTGCTGCTCAGAGCTGGACCCTGGTCACATAGACCGCATTGCACATGACGGACACAATTCAGAAGCTTTTGCAGTGCCCAAATTTGCCACCAGCAAAGTAAAGGGGGTTCCTTTGACCCTGCTGGCAAGGTGCAGATTATCCTTATATTGTGAGAAACCTAACACGAACCTGTTCTTAATGGCTGACAAACTTATTCTTAATTTTGGTTTTAAAGGGCTGTGAAAAAGACTACAAGCTGTGGGTGATTTCAGGAAGAGAAGATGCTCCTTACCCTCTTATTGGTAAGTTCTTGACATGGTTTTGTTTTTCAGCATTCACTCCGTTTGTATTTCTTGCTTCCTTTAGCACTAATGAGAAGACTGAAATTCAGTTTCCTCTTTTGTTTTGTTTTTCCCGTTTTTTCTCTTACTTCTCTGTCACGCAAGTTTGCCTATTTGGGGAGCTAGTCAGATGCTGATCCTTTGTTTTGAAGAGCAATTGTCTGTTTGTGTCCCTAAGAGGTTGAAAAAGTTCATTTCTGCCCCAATTTTGCTGCGTGAGCCTCAGTCTTTCTACAGAGTCAGCCTCTCCACTCAGTCACCTCCTCTCCTGGAACCGGTCCAGCTTTACCATATTTCTTCCTACACTTCCATAGCATTGTTTACTTACCTCCTCAGCAAAACTCAGCAGAGTTTTGGTAAATGTTCTGTTCTTCCGCAACTCAAGTTAACTGATTCAAGAGGTCCTTTCCAATTCTCTATTTCTCTTACTGGCTGACAGCTCCCCTCTGATTAGGAGCAAATTATTGCTTATTCACTTTCTAAAATGCTTTTCGAAACATTTCCTCCTCAGGAATCAACCCAAAGCTCAGAAGTGATTGGATGGAGTGATTTGATTTTGGCCCATGATTCACTGAGAACAAATCCCTTCCTGTTATTAAGAACCTTCCCCTGTAAAAGCCTGGCATTACTTGTGCTATATGAGTTCACAGATGATTAGAACAGGAAAAAATTGTGGATTTTCTGTTTTCCTCCTGCAAATCTAACCCCAGTAAATCTTAGCATTCCTTCTTAAAGCAGCCTTAGCTACAAATGCTTTGCTGGAGTCAGACAACATTAATATTTATAAAATGTCTAACTTGTGCACCTTATAGACAGTGCAAACTGTTTTGTCTTTGAAACATACCAGACTTTGTCTTTCTGACTATTATGTGTAGCTTCTTCAGATAAAATCACAGCCGTGGTTTTAAACATAGAACCAGAGAATTCAGAAATGGGAAAGGCCTTTCTAATTGACTGACTCTCTCTCACTGCAAATTCAAGTTACAATCCTTGGAAAAGAAGAATCTGATATAAAACTGATGCTGTTCTTGATATTTATGCAAAGGTTTATTAGGTAAGGCCAGCTTTTATCATAGGTAGACATCAGCAGCAGAGTTTGACTGTGCTTCAGCTTCACACTACCTATAATTTCAAATAACGTCTATTCCACTATCAGTGTTCAAGTCTAAGTGCAAGTTAACTAAAACATCTTAACATTGCACCCATATTTAATATATTTCAAATGCCAGGTCTTTAGACAAGTCCGAAAAATATCTTTCTGGTGGCATTTTTGAAAGCTCCTCCAGAAATGAATTGCCTCTGTGTAGTCCCCAAAGATGCTGGTTAATGCCGAGCGTAGCTCATTTGCATTAGCCCTGTGATTAACGTTTCCTTCCTGTTCCAGCCTCAGACAGGAACTGTAATTGTGTCTCGTTTGACTGAGTTGATGGCTGTTGCGTGGAGAGGGGAGGAAGATCACTTTCACACTGGATTTTTTTGGTTTTGCATGCTCAGCAAAAATTTGATAGATGACTGCTCCCAAAATCTCATTTCTTGCCAGAACCATATGAGTAACCAGTACCTAAACTTTCAGTGTCAGAAGTAAAGCAATAGAAAGAATAAACACTGAATTCAGAAATAGTCACTTGTATTTTTTCTGATGGGCTTTTATGTGATACAGCTGTAATAGGTCTGATTTTACTTTTATGTCTGTTTAACTACACTGCACACAGTAACTCCGTATCTGCCAGTGTATGATTTATGCCAGTGTAAATATGCAGAAAAGCGTCAATTCTGAGATTACTGAGAGAGAAGGTGCTGCAGGCCAGCATGCAGAATCTGCTTTTCGTCCAAGGCAGATGGAGTTTTGCAAGTCTCCAGTCAATCCAACACAGATTATTATGATTTCTCTTTGAACAGGACATGAATATCCCTTTGGAATTAAAATGAGCCACATTCGCGACGCTATGCCCCATGGATCAAAGCACTGTGCCTGCCCCAGGCAGCTTCAGGGGTCCTTCTTGACAGAGCAGCTGCCCCAGGAGCTGCAGTGCCAGTTTGTGCTGAAGCCAAGCCGCCTGGCCGTGTGCCAGCAGCTGAACGGTACGTCGCCCCGCTTGCCCCAGTGTCGTTCACCCACAGCCTGGCTACCTCCCTGGTTCTGCTATAGAAAGCAAACGTGCCAGGATGGGGGGAGGGTGGAAAGCAAAGAGGAGCACGCAGATGTACCTTCCAGCTGCACGGGGGATTTTGCAATGTAGCTCTCCCTGATTTGAGTGTGCTGTTGTATGTGTGTCATCTTTGTAAGTTACATTTTGACAAGCTGCCTGTCAAATGGTTGTTCTAAAACCAGCAAAAGAAAGACAAGCTCTCTCCCCTGCAATTTTTTGTAAGTCTATTAGCTGAGCTTCTCTCTGCAGCCCTTGCCGTGCTCTGTAGCAAGGCAGGGTGGTTTTATGGTTCAGGAGTCAAGGCTTGACTTCAGCACAGAATTCCCATGCAGCATTTGTCAGCATCCTTTATCTCAACAAGGTACTTAGGACTACACACCTGCCTCACTGGGACCCTCACATGGCAACGCCTAGGCATGTACTTGAGTACCTAGATGAAGTGAGGGAATACAACGTCTTTATTTCAGTTCTCTGAGTAAAATGAAGACAGTAATATTTTATGTGGTGAAACATTGGAACAGGCTGCCCAGGGAAGTGGTTGAGTCACCATCCCTGGAAGTATTTAAAAGACATGTAGGTGCGGCACTTAGGGACATGGTTTAGTGGGCATGGTGGTGTTGGGTTGACGGTTGGACTCGATGATCTTAGAGGTCTTTTCCAACCTTAATGATTCTATGATTCTATCATTTTCTTCTGCCTTTGGCCTTGATGCTGCAAAAATATGAGCACCTGCTCTCTGTTTTGTACTCTGCTATCAATGATGCAATGACTGCTCACTGCTCATGAGTGAAACGAGTGAGGAGATCTTTACAAGATTGGGGCATTAGACTAAAAACTCTGTAGGGCAAGGATGCATCCCATGGTGTGTTTTTATTGTGCTTAACACACTGGCACACTCAGCTCAATTAGAAACTCTGCCCTACTTCACCATTAATGACTGTATAATAATAATAATAGCATATGCACACTGTTATCCTGTGCAGTCCCCAATAGCTAAAATCTCCCACAATATATGAATAGAATCCATTTGTAATGTTTTTAGAAATTAAATATAGTGAAGCTATACCAGTGTCTATTACAAATTATTCCGGAAATTGATTGCGTTTTATATAAATTAATTTCCTTTCCACACTCCTTCATCCCCCCTTCCCCAGTAATTTGTATCATATATTACTTCATGGCATATTTTAAGAATGAGGCAATCTAGCAAAGGGGTGTAATTAGGTTTACAGGCCCCGCTTGGCAGCTGACGTTGACTGGCAAGAGAAAATAGAAATGCAAATCAGGCCTGTAAAGTTCTAATGCAGATGTGTTGTCAGCGGTGCTGTGCAAGCCGCAGGAGGGGAGGCGAGGCTGGCTTTGGGGCAGCAGAAGCCTGGGGCAGCCTGCAAGTCATGCACAGGGACTGCGCTAAGTGGGAGAAAGAGGCTTTTAGTCCATTCACCTTTCCTACTTTCATCGAACAAAACCTTTTAAAGTGTTGTATAGGTCTGGCTGCTTGCAAACCAGATTATCTTATCTTGCATACAGTGCTGTTTGTTGTGCTCTTCCTAACTCCTCCTCATCTATTTTTGTTTTGGAAAATGGCGAAGGGTACCTGTGTGCAAGCCAAGGCTATGATCTGGGTTTGAGCTCATCTTCAGGTCAGCAAGCCAAAATCTGTGTTGTTGTTAGGTAACCACTAGGCACTCCACCACATACACGGCAAATTTACAGGGAGTGGAGTCTGTAACCCCACATTTCACTGCCACACATGCTGTGCTATCATCTTTCCCATCACTTCCCTGCACTGATACCGCTGTGCTGGACACACTGTCCCTTCTGGAGGCAGCAAGGGGTAGCTGCCCAGTTGTACCAGCATGCACCATGGTTAGGCAGCGTTGTAGGTTAGGCAGACATGACTGACAACTAGCCGTCATGTCAAATAAGTAGCTGTGTGGACACCAACTGTGGTGGTGTAGTTGCATCAGCTGTCCTGGCAGGATGTTTAAAAAAAGTACGGAAGAATTTACTGTGTGGAAGGACTGGAGTGTTTCTGTTGCCTCACCTGCAGCCTTTCAGCACATAACAAGAATGGCCACCTACCAGTTAAACATAGCCATTAAGTAATGCTCATGAGCACATGTCTAAAAAGTATTGTAAATACTGATTTGCTTAAAGTTTAACTTGAAAGAACCAACTGTTGTCAGTGCCTAGTCTGTAATCCAAATTATTATTTAATCATCTTCAAAGAGAAAGCAAAATGTCAACAAGTTGGTCTCAATACAGAAAGGAGGTCTTTGAAAACTGTTTGACAGTTAAGGGTTTGATCAGAAAGGATGCTACGTTGTTAAATAGATCTGAGGTTTTATTTAGAAGTTTCTGATTAGTTTGCAAGAAAAGGAAATGCCACTTGCATGGCTGGGACACTACCTATGAATAGAAATTCCCTGTATGTAAAATATGAGCAGAATAAATGGCTGCTGTGAGCTCTGAGCAAGATCTGCAATCAAAGAAGTATTGCTTTTTTTCTGATTCTGGCCTAGAATAATCCACCAGAGCAAGGCCCTGATGCTTTTGTATGGAACTACTTCTGCAGAGCAATAATTGGCATCTGTCTTGGCTGAGAGGAGGCTGGGCTTCTCCTAGTGTTGTAACTTTGCACAGGTTCAGGAAAAGAAAGTGTACCTCCTCCCCTTCTCATCTGCTCTTTACCTTTAGACTTCTCAACCCCCTTAGAAAAGGGGATGTGAAAAGGATGAGTTTTCCTGTTGTTCAGTGAATGTTAGTTGTGTAAGTGACATGGCATTTCGTTGCCATGCATCAGTTATTGGTTTCTGTCCTGGTATGTTGAAGAACACTGATTAAGATTTCCTTCTGTCCCAGGAGAGAGCTGCAGTTAATCACAATTACCCCTTGCTCACATTGTCAGTTTGGGCCATGGCTTTTAAGAGTGGAGCAAACAGTGAGAGACTAAGAAAAGTTCCTAATTTTAAGACCCATGTTTTCCACTTCTGCTATTCCTTGTTCTCCAAAATAACATTTCTTCTTAATTTTTACTTCCACTGATCTACAGGGTTGCCAGAAAAAAACACCAATATGTATTTGCCATTGTGTGAACAGAACTCCAAGTGAAGCAAATCATATTCACATGCTAATATCCAGCTCATCTGAAAGAAAAATTGCTGTTTTGAAAGTTATAGGTTAGTTATGCTCTCCCAAAACATGGTGTATCAAGTAAAGCCTTAGACACTGCCAAGCTTATATTTCATGAAGCTTTGGACTGCTTAAAATGTATATCCTCCTTACTATTTTTTATTAAAAGAATTTTTCATCAGGCTTTCACATTCATATGTTCACATTTTGAGTTAAACTGTAACTTTTCATCCTGTAAGCCTCTAATGAAAAGACTTCCACCTATTCCCAAAGGGAGCATGATCTAGAATGGAATGACGTGTAATGAAAAATCACTATTTGGGCTAAAAAACAAGTGTAGTAAAGTATAGGAGAGAAAAATCTGGTATTATACCAGAGTTCTTACTTCTGCAAGCCTTGCTTCTACCCTCCGCCCTCCACAACAGCAGAAAGCAAAATGTTTGACCAGGTGGAAGAACCAGCTAATAGAAAGGTGCACAGGGTAGGTAAGCTACTAAATCAAAGCTGACTGGCTTTGAAAACATCTAGAAAAGGAAAAATATATCAGAATCGGGCTTTTTTGGTTAGCACTTTCATCATAAACAGTCTCAACCCACCCTTAACAGTAGCCTCTGCTATTAAGAAGCATTTACACTAGGTGATGTTGAGAAAGGTCATATGAAAAAAACCCTTTTTGTATCCTAATACCAGTATTTCCTTCTCTATGCACTGCAAATAAGAGCTTCAATTAGTGATACTCTTTAGATATCTCATGAAATACATTAAAATAAATGAAGACAAACGGAGCCCATCAGTGTGTTACCAGCATGCTGAAATGCCATCTGGAAGGCGTTGATTAAAGGGCAGGCACCATTCCTGGGCCATGGTCAGCAAATGATTGGAGCGAGGGCGCTAATGATAATGCTTGCTTTGCGGAGAAGAGAGCAAAGGTGGCGACTTTTCCTGGTCTGAAAACATCTCACCCCATTAGTTCATTCTCTGGTGTTACTTGTGGGGAGAGCAGGTGCTCTCCTGCATTGCCAGGGGAACTAGGATGCCTCTGGACAGCAAGCCAAGGTGAGGGCAGTGGTGTTTATGTATTATTTTTTTCCGAAGAAGGTCTGTGGTTTTGCACCTGTGGATGGGAAATGAGTTATTTAGCACAATCCAGCTCCGTGTGAAGTCAGCGGGCTGAGGTTTGCCATTCTGCACTTAGTGGTAAGTGCTGACACTGGGGTCCAGCAGTGCAGTGCAGATCCTGGTGATCCTCTTAAGAGCATGGGTAAGGCAGCACATTCTCCACACACACACACGAGCACAGGTATGCGCATGGTGGATTAGGCTGAGCCGGATGCCAAGGAGTTGGTTGAGTTCATGACATTTTTTCCTTTGAAACCATAGCAACCACCGCAAAACAAATACTGGAATTAGAATTGAAATGCATTTCTTCTAATAAACACCTTTCTCTTTTCCCAGACGTAAGCCAAAAGTCATTTAAAAGGAAAAGATCTATCATAAATTGGGCTTTTTGGCGTGGCCCAGGCACTCACTTGGACAATGCACCCCTCTCCTCAACATCTGGTGCTCCTGGGAAGCTCTTTGGCCTCTTGCTAACAGCCATCTGTGAGGATGACAACCTGCCCAAACCCCTGTTGGTGAGTCCTAGGCTCAGGGCTGGCTCTTACAGTGGTAGAATTTCTTTGTGTAGTGAATGAGAACATGGGGATACTTTGTAAACGGCACACTGAAATTACCCAAGCAGAGAAACCAGAAGGAAACCTCATTTGTGGTTCTCAGCAAGAACTTTGGTTTTTAACATACTCTGTGGGCAGGCCTGGTTAATAACAAACAGCTTGAGAAATGTATGTGATCGGTCTGCTGCTCTGGGCTATTTCTTCTTTATAGCCCACGCTATAAGGCTGGTTCCCTAATCCTCACTTACGCAGTGTAAATAAATGCCACGTTCACACATACTTTTTAAACCACTCCCAAGATCTCTGTAAAATCCCCAACTCCATAAAAGTGCCATCTACTGTCCCGTATAGACAGCCCATGCGTGCATACAAATGCTACCTGCCCTTAAGTAAGACAGTTTCAGAGCCTTTGTTGAAGGCATCCCAGGGCAGGCAAGCACTCCGTGTCCTCATTTTTGATCTGACAGCACCACTGCAAAAATAGGTGGGAAGGCGGAGGCTGCAGGAGCATCTTTTCATCCTGTCTCAAGGGAGCGCTAGTGCTGTGGGTGCTCTCAAAACCAGTCCAGGAACATGAAAAAGGTGGTCCTAGAGCCCATTCCTAGGCATAATTAAGGCAGATGTGTGGCATTTTTGGTCAGGACTGAGGGCTGCCCTGTTGTCGATGCAGCAATTGAAACGTTTACAGAGTGGGAGTGAGCCCTGCAGGATTGGGCCCCTCATCCTAACAGCTTGACTTTTGGCTGGAACAACTTGCCAGAACCCCACTGAAATCAGTGGGGTTACACCAGTTTACAGGAAGAGATGGTTTGTCTCCTAAGCTTGTGCTTGATGTGCTGCTTTATCACTGCTCAAATAGTGAACCATACCAGGACTTTTCGGGTCTTTTAATAGTGTGGGTTTGTTATTTTCTTTTGAGGCAGAAGTGTGCGTTTTTATCATTTAAGTTATTTAAATAAGCCCTCCAGAGATGGACAGACAGAGGTCTGTCATTCTCTCTGTCTGAGAGATGAGCCAATGCTGCATTTCAGAAATTTCTCCAAAACATAAATATTAGTAAATTTTTATCTGAAAAAACCCAAAGTTACTAAGCATAGAATCACAGCTTGGTAGACTTTGTGCTTTGAATCTTAAACACTGTATTTATGCCACAAAACATAACTTACTTTTTATTTCATGCAGCATCTCTGGAGAATGGAATACTGCATCTGAGGGACTGTGTGGGATTTACCTGCAAGAGAAGGAAAATATCAGGGATGAATGCTGCAGACATGTTTGATATCTCTGCTTCAGAGCTTCAAACTTGCTTTCACAGCTGAAGGGCTCTCTTTTAGCCATTGCCACACTGAATTGTTAGCTTCACCATTAGCTTAATTCATGTAATTTTGTCTGGGTTTACTGCTTTAAGGGGGGCTTTCCAGTTTTATCTTGTGGGTATTTTATTCAAAATGTATTTTTAAAGCGTTTGTTCATGCGCTAAGGTCCTGTACTGTGGGACTCAGCCTGTTTTGACACCAGAGCTCTAAATCCCTGCAAAGAAAATGGAAATGCTGACACAAGTCCTGCTGCCATGAAAGGTGCTCCTCCAAAGTGTCTGCACTTACATGAATGCTTGGCTTTCAACTTCTGCAAGAGCGAGAAAGAAATGTTAGAGAAGAAAAGTAAAAATAATAGTTTCCATTAGACTTATTTGCATTGCTGTGTGTCAGGAAGACCCACGTTACAGCCGAGACTAGGAAAGTCACCAAAACCCACTGCTGTTACACCCATTACTGTTACAGTACCTTGGTTTAATGATGACAGACTCTCTCCCAGTGTCCATTTTCTTGCCATTTCTTACAATAACTCAGTCCTCAGACCACTGTGTGCATGCATGTAATCCCAGAGACTGTCTGCACGCGTTTCCCCCTCGGAAGAGGCAAACATGACAAATTCCACATCGCTTGGAGCAGGCCTGGGGAGAGGTGACCAGCATGTCTGAGAGATGACCCACAGGAGACTGCAGAAAATTAAGCAGCTGGAAAATATCACATACATATTACCTCAGGAGAGGTCTCTGATTTCAGCATTTCCTTTTCTGCTCTTTTTCCTCTCTTATTTAGCAGAAGAAATCAGGCTCTCCTGTTATTTTAAAAGCTAGGCAGGAATCTGCTTGTTGTCCCTTTCCTTTTAAATATCTCATGTAGTGAGCTGCCTACCTGTTTACTCCTTTGCAGCCTCATTGGCTTCAGAGGAGCCACGAGCCAAGCTTTAACTCCCTCTGGGTGACCTCCCAGGCAGGAGCAACTTGCCCCAGAGGTGGTCCTGCTAACAGCCCTGAGCCGCTTACGGAGTGCGATACCACTCACAAGTAGCAAAGGGGGTAAAAATTGATTCTGATCCGCTGTAGAAGTGCAGATATGTATTAACAAAGCACTTTCCAGCTTAGATAAAATCTCATTTTTTTCAGACATTAGGCATGAAACAGAAGTCTTCGTCTCTGGTCGGTGATAATATTGAACACACTGATGAGCAGTATGGGTCTCATATCTTCCTGCAAAGTGGTGTCTAGCTGAGGCCTCTGTCAGATGCAGAGCTTTGGATTAGGTAGACCACTCTCCTTTTCCCATACCACAGTATTTATATATTTAAATGACTTGGTTAAAACTTGCACAGATCCTGGAAGGTCATGCAGGACATTAGTGCTCAGCAGTGGCAGCACAGTATTTCTGAGGGATGTTTTCCAACATCAGTGCCCCAGACCACAGCTTTGCTGTGCAGTTTGGCATCGCTTGGAGGGTGAGCCTTGACTTGTGTTTGATTTGTGAGCATTTTTTAGGACTCAAATGTTTTCACCTGTGGCAAAAGTGGCAAAATTACATTTTAATGGCACTAGACAATAAAATATATTTCTGAGAAAGCCTTTCTGCCTTTTAATTTTGTTTAGGACATGCTTTCCCTCCTTTACCAAGAGGGCCCTTCCACCGAGGGTATTTTCAGACGCTCTGGAAGTGCAAAAACCTGCAAAGAGCTCAAGGAGAAGCTTGATTCAGGCGCTGAAGTGGACCTAGCCTGCGAATCCATATTTGTGACAGCATCTTTGTTTAAGGTATGTGAAGAACATTCCTTTCCCCCTCTTTGGGTGAAAGCAGCGCAGATCCGGGCACAAACAAGCAGGACTTTTCCCCAGGGACAGGCCCAAAGAGGACTTGGTGAGCTGAATTAAGAAGAATGGGCTGGCACATTATCATTGTGAGGATCTCCAGTAGGAGGCTACCACTGAATTAGGATGGGGAAGAGAACTAGCCAGCTTGTTTTGCTGCCAGCTTTCCTGAGGTCTCAGCTACAACCTGGTCCTGTTACTCTCTTTATCTTTGCTTAAAGTCAGTGAAATAGTAGAAAGGCAGGTTTGCAGACCTGTTCCCTTACTCATCAGTAATACCCTACGCTACAGACCCTAGTGTATAGTGTTGTCCAAAATATTTGGATTAATTTTCCCATGCATTATCTTTTCTTACAGACTTGTACGTTAAAAACAATGTTCCTTGTGCAAAAAGCATCCCAAGCCTCCAGTAAAATTTCAGCTACAAGGAGGATTAGCATATTTCTTTTCACATTTTAGTACAGTGCATCTGTTTATGTGTAATTTTTTCTTAAAAGAAATAGTAATCTCTATTCTCAAGCAGGCACTGCTTCAGTGGAATGTTTTTATTGTAGAAAACCATTCCTCTTGCTACCATGTGAGAGGTTTTCATGGGTGAGACTTACACAATTACTTTCCTACTGGTGGATTTAGGACGTGCGTTTAGGGCAGGACAGCTGCACCATGCAAAGTGCTGGTGTGCAATACTCATCCCATGGTAAAAGTTTCACTGAGGGGCAACTGCTTAGCACTTATCACAGTGAAGAGTTACCCTAGAAGAGCAGATGTGTTATTCATGTGCATCATAGTTTTCCTTACCCTGGCTTGTTTGGGAAGCTAGGATTTGGTCTTCTTCCCAAGTTGCAACAGTTTGCCCGCTAGTGGTTGAGGTATTAGGAAACAGGAGCGGCAAGACGATCCATGACTAGTGTAAGTACTCCATTACCAAAAGGGATTGATTAGGGGAAGGAAGGTAGGGGTGCCTTGGAGTGCTTATGATCTGGTGGTATTGGAGCTTGTCAGCTAAGGAGGAGAAACGGGGACTACAGATGAAGTTAAGTGATAAGTAAAGACAGACATTATGCAGCATCAAAATAACTGGTCCCGCTGCAGATTTTTTAGTTCAGCAATAGCAGATGAAGCATCCAAATACCTCTATTTTGACAGGAAAGGGCAAGGAAAGGGCAGGAAAATACTCACTTTAAGCATATTCCAAAGTACTTCTTTATCTCAGATGATTTTCTGCTGGTTTTGATTGCTGTGTGGAACAAGATGCTTGTCAGCTAGTGCTGTCCCACTGATGCATCCTCTTGTGTGTGCGTATCTTATTCCTACTCCCTCCTGCGCTCCAGAACAGCTGTTCACGTGTTTTGTTCTTTTCTCTTGATAAGGATTTTCTTCGCAATATCCCAGGCAGCATTTTGTCATCCCAGCTCTGTGATAAGTGGGTCTCTGTGATGGATCAAGGAAATAATGAAGAGAAGATAAAAAACATCCAAAGGTAGAGTTACTTATATTCTCTGTATTCTTTTCCTATAAATTTATATCCCAAAATGCAGAATCACAAATATTCAACTTACAACTTACAATTAATTTTTTTTTTTTAAATAGATGCTAAAAATTTCTTTGTGTATGACAGAGCATTCAAACTTACATAAATACTTAAGCAATTGCCTGTATTTTCTGACTTTCTTTTGTCCTGCTTTTCTGCCTTTTGTGGATACCAGTAAATAAGTGAAATATCCTTTTATGAAAAAAAATATTTATAGTATTTATAAACACGCTGTCCAAGACCTGGTTTTCTGCCTGATACCAAACCCAAAATCATCTGCAGGGAACTTCAGGGTCCTGGGTGAAAGGGTAGCTAAAATCAGTACCTCATATATTCCCCCTCATTCATCTCAAATTTTAGTGACCATTTTGAAGCCAAGATGGAATTGCGAATGAAATACTGGAGCATAGTGACAAGGGAAGCCTTCACCCTTGTAGGTGATATAAAACGGAAAGTGGGCAAAGTTCATGTCATGGGAAACAGAGCTTTGTACGCTAGCTGACCTCACGCATACTTACATACGTATATACTTATGGCAACTGGATGGCATGGAGAGACAACTGAACTGTTTGGTTAAGTGAATAGTGAATTATCAGGCAACTTAGGTGAAATACAGTTTCATGTCATACATTGTACATGGTTCATTAGTTTGACAGAATGTAATTTTAATTATGTGTTAGGGTGTTTTCTGTCCTCCCAGAAAACTGTTCAGAGATGTGTCACAGTGAGGGAAAGCAGCTCAGCAAGAACACCTCTTTGACGCACTACCTGGTTTAATTAGTGGACCGTGTTACCCTGTTTCTGTATTTTCATTATCTTGACTTGTGTGTCTATGGAAAATGGTTTTATTTTGTCCAGTCACTAATTTGAAGAATTACATTTGTATATGTTTTCAGGTTAATAGAGCAGCTCCCCAGAGCTAATGTTGTTCTCTTACGTTACATCTTTGGAGTACTGCATGGTATACAAATGCGATCTGAAGAGAACCAGATGAATGCATTTAATCTGGCTATCTGCATTGCACCTAGCCTGCTCTGGCCTCCTGTTTCCTCCACTCCTGATATAGAAAGTGAATTTACAAAAAAGGTAAGAGGCACTGCAGTGTGGTAAAAAACCAAACCAACCTTCATCCTGTTCAACCAGGCTGTTGGTTACAAACGTGAAAACAGTCAGTACCTCTTCAGATCAGGACTTGTCCTCTTATCAGGGCTCCAGAAACATTCATCAATCCATTCTCATAATCTGCCTGCAAGAAGGGGAGGGAGATCATAAAGCAATACCCAGTGTATTAGCAAAGTGCTTCTTTCATCAGAAAGATCTCTGGTTGTGGTGACCTTGAAACAGGACAGAGTAGAAATGGAAAAGATGTAATCAAAGATGTATACTGGGACATTTTAGCTGGGTCTGGCTGTTTTTCTCAGGCCCAGGAGATCGGGAGAGGAGTTTCTGGCTGTCGGGGGGCACATCACAGATAGGCAGTTTGTTGCTGTTCCTCATCTGTATGGTGAGCTTGCCCTGAGTGGAATAATGGAAGATCTGACAAGACCTCTCTCTCCCATTGCTTTGTTGCAGATTTCTAGTCTGGTACAGTTCCTCACTGAGAATTGCTGCAGGATTTTTGGAGAGGAAATTACCTCCCTCTTTGGAGAAATACTGATGACGTGCAAGAGAGAGAACGGCTCAGGTAATACAGATGATGTTTTGATCCTGCTAGACAGCAAAACTCAGCCAGGCAAAAGATCAGTATATTCCATGGAAGAATGCTGTTCCCTCTTCATGTGGTGTTCCCAGATACTGCTGTTCTCTTTCCTTTGCCCAAAGTATTGGTGATAATCACTGATTCAACTTATCATAGACCTGGACTGTATCACAAAATGCTCTCCCAAAGAATCCCTTGCTCCTATTCCAGTCATCTGAGCCACTATGTTAAAAAAGGGGGGAGGGGAAACAAAGAAAAAGAAAGAAAAAAATCTGGAGAAGGTTTCATCTCAAGTCTAGAATTTTTGCCCCAGCCTATGTTTTCCCAGAATATCGGGAAGTCAGTGATCAACAAAGGTTATAACACAGCTGTCACACCATTATATTAGGGTTGCAAGCATCTATTCTTCATTATCAAAAGAGAGAGATCTCCAGAGTTTCAATGGGACATGCAGATTCTGCTCCTAGCACATTCTGAACTGGTGACTGAAAATGTCTGACAGACTAGTTGGCAGAGCATTCCAGAATATCATAAATGCCCTTTTTCTCTCCAACTCTGTGATAGTATTGATTTTGACTGGAGTTTTGGGTCTCTCCTTAAAATATTTCTAAAGCAGCATTTCTGTAAAATAAATTTTGGCACAGCTGGCCTATACTAAAAGTGGTAATGGCACTTGCTCTGGCATGCCAGACTGACTCAGTGTGGCCGTCCCAACTCCTCATGTTCTGCCTCCAGTGAAATTTGGTGAAATCCAGTGAATTTTGGCCTGCCCCCTCCCCAAGAGTGGAAGCACATGGGATCTGCTGTGCTGGGACTGAGAGCTCAGACCCGTGATAGGTTACGGCAGCTGAATGAGTTTTCAGGCACGCACTGAGGCATGGTGACTGCCCATGCATGAACTCTGTCTGCTGCAAATGTGAGATAAGTCAGCTTAGCGTAGCCCAGAGCAAAAGAGATTTAATGTAATTCCAGTTATCGCATATACGGAATAGGGCCGAGGTGTGCACTGCTCAGTGGAAATGAGGTGACTGTTTAAACTGAGACTAGAACTTTCTTCATAGTGTTGCTCTTAGAAATATTGTATTTTCTGGAAGACCATGAAAGTACAAAGTATGCCCTGTTTTCTTCGTTTGTCTAAAAGAAGGAAAAAATGGTTAAATGTTGCTTTCGATAGTCAATAACAAAAAGAAAAATTCAATAAATTACTGATTCATTATACTATATGTAAATTATTGTTTACAGCTGGATTACCTACTATTAAAGTTCCCCACTTAAAAAAAAGAAAAAACAACACAAACAAACCCTAACCCTTATTTGTGCCATTATCCTGTATTTCTTGACTGAACTGCAACTTAGCACTCATTTCGGTTTTTCCATTTCAAATTAGTATTTTTTTCTGAAATTATTGGCATTTCTGCTTGAAGAATTTTTAAAGAGCGAATGCTCCTGAAAGTAAAGGATACTTGCCAAAAAAAAAATGCAGCTGCTTGTCAGCAGGGTGGTTCAGTCACTGATGTGTTAACACTTGGTTTGTCCTTGCAGATGCTGCTTCTCTCCATCTGAATGACTCTTCCTACGACAGCCTGGAAAACGAGGCGAATGATGAAGCTGACTCCTCTTCCAGCGACTGGATTAAGAACCGGGATCAGGATAACAGGAGCAGGGAGTCTGTCTTCACTCTGAGCGACGGTGATTCAGAGCAGACGGAGGTGGATGAAATCCAAAGTAAAACCAAATCGAAACAGTTGACAATTTCTGTTGACGTACACTGTAAGTTTTCATCACAAGAAAACTCAGAGAACAAGTCTCTCTGCTCCAATGCACTGGGCTTCTCTTCAGCAGCTACCTCAGGCACTCCCAAAACCTTGAGGAGACACAGGCGCTCCTCAGAGCCCACAATTGGCCTCCTCGCCCCCAGTTTCGCCTGCATTGGCGATGGTCATGAGACAGCAACACGCAAAGCCAGCTGTGACGTTGTCCTGTCTCACGAAGATGAAGACTATCTCCGTCAGCTTCGGTCATTGCAGATGGAGGGGCAAAAGCTTATCAATCAGAGCTTGATTATAGGGATTAATGTTGGTAAAAGTGACAACACAAACCAAAACATTGAAAAAAAAGACTTGTCCCATTGCCTCCTGCCTCCAATGCCAGAGGGATTAAATATTTGCTCAGGATTCAGCTCTTCTAGCCTGTCTTCTCCTGGGACGTCTCCATCTGTGTCATCGATGAGCTCTCTGGACAGTGCTTTCTCTCAGTTTTCAGACCAATCTGTGTTTACCCCAACTGAAACCTCCTCCCCTTTCGATAGCACTTTTCAGTCGCTAAAGAAACATGAAGACACTGCCGCTGAAGCAGCTGATGACTATTTGGTTACACCCACCAGGGTGCCACCATCTCCACAACCTACCGACGCTTTGGCTGAGGGGGGCTTGGTGGAGCCGAACAGCAGGCCAGCGCCCCTGAAACCTACTGATGGAGTCGACGGCTATTTGATTAACCCTGACATTCAGCCATTACCTCTGAAAGGCACAGGAAGAGACAGACTTCATGATCCAAGATCAAAGAGGAGGTCTAGAAGAGCATTACAGCAATCCAAAGTTTGAAGAGACTGACCAAAGCTTTTTGCGGAGGAATCTTAACGCTTAAAATAAACACCATAAAGAAAATGCCTTTGGTGTTAACGTGTGTTCATTTTAAGTTTAATATCCAGGTTGTTCAAATTTAATTGAGCAGTCCCCAGATTCACAGGTTTTCTTTTTTTAGGAAACTGTCTGAGTAAAGATCCCACATAAAGCTTTGCAAGAATATTGTAAGAATAATAAAAATTGCTAAAAAGCAAGCAAACAGAAATCTCCCGAAAATCTGGAAGGGTCCCAGGAGGTAGCTAAGAGAAGTGCCCTGCTCTCTGAGCGTGCCAGGGCAGCAGGGTGCCTGCTGGGCCTCTCCCCTTCACCACTCGTGTGTTGAGCCTTGTGGATGTGAGTCCCAGTCCTTTGTGGTTTTGATGTAGCGTGCAAAGTCAGCATAGATTCCGTAACTGTGGTATTATACTACTGTTCTGAAACTGATAGGTATTACCTTCATTGTCCTCCAAGGAATAAGTGTATTGTTTTCTGTATGTTTATAAAGTATGTTCGATAGGTGTAGTTATTTCTTTCACACTGCAAAAGAAAGAAAAAAATAAGCTCATAAATATGTAAAGAGAAATGCTGAAGCTTGTAACTAACACCTCGCAACTCTGTGTTTCATTTATTGTGCTTTGTTGGCTGTTCTGTTCATGTTTAAGTTGTGAATAGTTTCTTAACATTGCTGTAAATGGCGTTATGTATTATTGCAAGCAGAACACGTAATTTTATTATGCAGCAACTAAAACATCATATAATATATTAAAAGTAATGCATTATCTAAATGCTTTGAGTTTGTATAATATATCCTGATAAATTTTGCTATTATATATGTTCTGAAAAAAATGTGTATTTTTGTACTTGCAAAAAATTGCTGCTAATTTTACAAGTTCTGTTTTGTTGTTACAGCACTGGTATTGATGTGTATGCATTCAATGCTATATATTAAATATTATTTGTTATGTCATAAATTCAATTTATATTCTGTGTAATTTTTTTTTAGGTGTCAGTTCTACAAGCTATTGCTGAAGCAAAAGTCCCAGGGATGCCACAGCAAATCTTGCGTGAGGAAGGACTGCGGCATTTTTCCTCCTCTTTGGGTGGCATCATTCATACTGTATGTCATCATCCTGCTAACTTTTGTAAATTTTAGTAATATTCAAACAAGAATTCCTAGCCTTTTGCTCTTCAGCTAGAGAGATTAGGGTGTTCTTAGCTAATGGGATGCAGTTAACAATATGGAGGTGCAGAGAGAGCTTTTCAGGTAACATATATTAGGGTTGGGAGCAAGGAAAGGAGGGGAGCAAGACACTGGATGAGAGCAAGATTTATTCTTTAATATTAGCAGGGTTATAGAGAAAGCAAGAAGGAGCGGCAGGGCTAAACTAAACACATCGGGGCATGTGTGCATGCATACAGTGCTTCTGAAATTGCATTGATTCATTCATTCGCTTTCCATTTTCCAAAGCCCTCCCCCACTCCAGTTACTACTGGCCAGTAATGGAATTTCAGGTCCTATTCTGCTTAACTATGCTCTCGTAAAGGTACGTATGCTCCTAAGTCACTACGCATTTCTGAAAAATGTAAACACTGTCTGGTGCTCTAAGCTGTTTCCAAGTATTTTCAGCATAAAAGGTCTTTAGCTCTGCATCAGACAGAATGGATACTCTCCAGCAGACTGGAGGGGGGGAGAATGTGTGTTTTCTAACAAAGTTAGAAATACCCTTACTTGAAAATACAGACTTAGAGGGTTATTATTTTGGGCTCTACTCCTGCAAATGTTGTATCTGTGAGCAGAGCTGCATTTGTGGAGACCCACATAATGCAATAAACCGTCATGCACTTAGAACTATACCAGCATGTATAATTCTGTGCAGGCTCAAAGACTTCACTGCAATTTGTTCTTTTTCATCTTTTTCAAATTCAGCTATTTTAATAAAAATGGTAATATGCAGAATCTGATCTGTAATAGTCACCTTCCAAAGGTAAAATCCTTTGTATGTATTTTGAGACCTGTCATTTAATAGCCCTACATATGCACTTCCTTTAAAAAAAACAACAAAAAAAAGATGCTATTTTGAAATAAAACAGCTACTCTGCATTTCTTTTTGAAACGGTAAAAAGCATATTGCCATGCTGCCAAGATTGCATCAAGTAGCAAATGCTGATTCATTGCAACAATAATAAAGCTTTAGAAAAATCTCTAGTCTCTGCAATATAAATGTTCTGTCCTACAAATGATATCTTCCAGCAAGTCATTTATCTCTGGTAGTCTGAAGTAAAAGTATATCCAAGAGTGCTTCGATGTGAAACAAATTATGTGTCTGCTTTTGAGCTGTAGCTAATGTTAGAGTGCTTTCAGCTTTAAACATATGGTGAACAAGCTGGATGTAGACCCAGCACAATTTAAAATGCACTCCTGTCTTACAAGTCACACGCCCCGCTGCGGCATGAGGCACGTTCTGTGACAATCACAAAAAAGAGCACTAATGGAGAAGATCACTGTCTGCAACTCCTCACTGAAGGAATTAAATGCAGTTAAGGTCCAAAATGAATTACACTGAACCTTTTCAGAGTGTCAGATGTGACTCTGAAGACTGCAGTAAGCAGCAGCTTTAGGTATGCTGTTGTTGGGAGGCCAACATTTAATGTACTGGGGGTCCCTGCTGCTCTCTTCCCCTGGGCACCCCCACGGGCTGGGACGGGACCTCTGGTCCAGGGAATATTAAAAAGAAAGTTTTATAATTTTTTTTTATGGCTCTGCTGATGGCCTGTGAGAAGGTGTTGGGGTAAGGGTGGCCCCAAGGGCTGAGCCCCTGCTTCTGCCCCGGCTCCAGCTGGGTGCCCCAAACGCTGGGGTCCCTGGTGAGGTCCTGCCCAGGTCCTGGGCACCGCGGGACACCACGTCTTCCCCAGCTGCCTGCCTCCCTCAGCTGGCAGGGGAGGGTGGCTGCTTTGGAGAAGGTGCCCGAGTTTTAGGGACAAATGGTAGGTGAGATGTTTCCAAAATGTTTTCTTCTTTCCTGGAGTAGCAAAGCTTCACAAAAAAAAAAAAAAAAAAAAAAAAAAAAAAAAGAGACTGACTGAGGGAAGAAACAGTGGCAGTGACTCCTTGTTCACTGCTGTCAAGCACACAAAATGAAGCAAACTGATAAATTACCTCTCTCACTTGGACTTTCTGTCCCACAGAGGTTCATGATATCATCATTAATGAGCATCCGGCCTCTGTTTCACAAGTACTAACCATCATTCCTTTCAGGTGATTTCAGAGATTAATATAATGTAAATTTAGAGCAATTTGTTCTCAACCTGCATTGAAAGATTTTGCCTTTTTTTTTTAGCCCTGGTAAAGGGTTTGTGTGCCTGAAATGTCATGGTCTGGGTCTTTTGGGTTTTTTCTTTTTGGTGGGCTTTTCCAGTTCTCTCCATTGGTCTCATAAATGCTATTGCTTCATCCCTGCAAGCTTTCTCTCTCCAGCACAGCGCAATTCAGGAAGCGGGAAGACACATCCCATCTATTTTCTGCTTAAAGTAGTTTGTAGAGCTCAAGCAAAATAGATTATAGGTCCTGGGGCTGAAGCATGACCTTTATACTGAAGGTGTCCCTCTATCCATGCCTCCGAGTCACCAGATTTCTGTTAATACCTGCTGGTCCAGTTCCTTTCTTGTTCTGGGGACATACGTGGCTCCAGGACCTGGTGGTCAACATCTCAATTCCAGCTCTGCTCCTGATCTGCTGTATGACATTTGGCAAACTTACTTGCCTCCTTCAATTCCTGTTTGGTTGCTGGTGTTTGCACAGCGCCCAGCACAGAGTGGGGTGCTGCATGTGTGGGACCTGGACAATGGTGCTGTTGCACAAGGAGCAGGGTGAAACGCGCTGACAGCCCTGAGTTTATTACGACTGTGGTGACCTCTGTGTTAGATGGGGAACTTGCTAACCAAGTTGCTTGGTAGCACGGAGCTGTTACTTAGCTTTCTACCACATCCACAGCCATGCCCGCGCCCATTCAACTGACCTTATTCACGGATGCAAAGTCCAGGAGGGTGGTGGTGAGAAGTTCTCTCTTGAAAAGAAAGAGAACTGCAGATTCTGACTTTTTCACTTTCATCCATGCCTAACCAGATCTGACGGAGACTGGGAGATCAGGAGGTGGCCAGTGCTTTTGGGAACCACACACACATGTGCACTCACACGTATGTGCACATGATGAGGCTGCCATGACCCAGGCACACAGACCTGCTTCACATGCCTTGCAGGCTGACCTATGCATCTACAGCATTTCTAAGACAACCTCAGTGAGCTGAACCTACCAACCTCCTCTCATTTTCATCCATAAAAACACAAGGATGTGGGATAATTAATGCTGGAAGAGACCTCAGGAGGTCTCTGGTCCAGCCTCCTGACACAGGCTTGCACGTCCATGTAGCTCATGTCTGGAAGAAGGATAGCAATACTCCAGCAATTCACTGCTATTCATCATGGCTGGAGAAATTTAGCAAAAGGTAGCAGGCTCAGACAGCTAAATAAAATCTTTTGGAACAGATGATGATGATTTTTTAAAGAACCCAGAAAATGTCTAAGAAACCAGCAAAAGCTGTAGTCTTACACCCAATCTTCAGGTTATCCCAGTAACCTTTTATATTAGGAGCAGAGACTATGATACATATTTTCCCTCAGTATTTAACATCTCCCCAAATCCTGGATCCAAGGTACCTGAATATGCATAAGGAGATAGCCTCAGTGACACCATTGGACAACCTCATGCACTCACAGCGTTTTGAGGAATCATCTAGAGGAGGACCCAAGGCACTGGCCACACTGGGGGCTTATCCCTCACTGGGGGCTGATGCAGGGAGAGGCTGAGCGAGCAGCCGTGTTAAGCCTCACCTTTGGCATTTGTGCAAGGCCGCTTCTCCTTGGAAGAGTCCTTCGCCCCTGCCAAGTGTAAGAGGCGGTGGAGCATGATGTCTGCCGGCTAAGCGGAGCCCTCCATAAACATCAAGGGAAGCGAGCCAGCTGTCTCGTTCACAGAAACGCTTGTATGATTTCACTTACTCTCAAGATTAGTTACCAATGTCTCTGTAATGAGGCCACCGTCAAGCTAAACTAATTGACCAGCTAGTGTCCAAAGGGGAAGACTCTTTGGTTAAAGGTGTTGAATATTTCTGTTAGGACATGGTTGCCACACAGGGCCTAAAGGTTTTGGGCATCACTTGTGTTTTATAAATATGTACAATGCACTCTGTAATGATTTTTCCTTGGTACTAGGTTTGCTCCAGGCCTTATTTTGTCTGGGTTTCGTAGTGGCTTCACTGGAAATGTCAGCATTTCCTCAAGGACAAGTACTCCGGTAGCTGCTGCCAGTTCCATTAAGTTAAACATTTCAGAATTTAGCCATTCAGTGATGCTGCATAGGAGAGGTGTTTTCAATACAGAAATTATTTCTCTGCACTTGATTCTCTTGTCGCAAACTATTTCCGTCAACCTGCTACAAAACTGCTCTCAGACACAGCTGTAATTCTGATGTGACCATTGAAGGCAAGGCTGTCCTCCTTCTCCTCCTCCTCTTCCACCTCCTCCTCCTTCTCCTGGGTAGGGAGAGCTCCTGCAGGGTTTCCTGCTGCCCCGGGGGCCGGGATGGGCGGGGGGTGGTGGGTGGTCTGCCAGCTGGGGAGGGAAGGGACAGGACCACGCTGCTGACATGCACAGCTGGGGCTACACGATCCCGGCAGAGGCTTTAGACAATGAGCCCCCACGGTAAGGGCTGATGAAGCAAGAGCGACCTGTGGAGGGCACCCGCTGGTGGTAAAAGCCTGGCCGTGGGAACATGAGGACCCCCCAGGGGTCAGAGGGCAATGCCGGGTGTAGGATCCCAGGCACCCCACCTGCACCAGGGGAGCCCCAACCTGCTCCCTGGGACTGTCAGAGGAGAGGGGTCAGCCCATGGTCCCTGGGTGAACCCCACCAAGGAGCCAGTGGGGCCACCCCTTCCCTGGGCTGACGGCAGTGAGTGCCTGCAGGGATGTGGGGCTCACGGGAGGGCTGCAGTGGAAAAGCATTTGGAGACGCTGTACAACTTCTCATAAGGTATATTAAGGGGGTTGTGGGAATGTGCAAGACTTATTATGGGATGTTTAGGGGAAGGATCAAAGGTAGGGAAAGGGAGGGAACAAGGTGGACTGGAGAGGAACCAGTGTGAGAAAATAGAGGGAAAAGGGGTAAAAGGGGCTGGTCCTGGGTAACAGGTGGCTGGTCAGTACACTTGTCTGGCCGGGGCCTGCACCCCATCACCACAGCCGGCCCTGCAGTCTTACTAAATATTCTTATATAATGATGTAAATAATTATTTACTATTAATAATAATTACTCTTGCATTCTTTCCATCCACCTTCTGTGCAGGCACACTCTCTAATCTGACCCTGCATAAGCAACCACCAGCAACCTTCAAGCCAGACTAGTGGGCAGCAGCATGAGAGCCGAGTGCCGGCAACTGGAGCGGGACCACGAACCTCAGAGGCTGGAGGGTGCCAGTGCCAGCACCTGGGGAAACCGGGGCCTGAGGCCAGCCCTGGGGCAGACCGAGTAGCTGTCGTGATTTAACCCCAGTTGGCAACCAAGCACCACACAGCTGCTCGCTCACCCTCCCCCCCACGGTGGGATGGAGGAGAGAATTGGAAGAGCAAAAGTAAGAAAACTCATGGGTTGAGATAAGAACAGTTTAATACTTGAAATATAATAATAATAATAATAATAATAATAATAATAATAATAATAATATTGTAATGAAAAGTAAAACAATGCGGGGGGAACAAAACTCAGGAGGAAAAAAAAAGTGATGCAACCGCTCACAGTCCACCGACGCCCAGCCAGTCCCCAAGCAGCGATCACTGCCCCCCAGCCAACTCCCCCAGTTTATATACTGAGCACGACGTCATATGGTATGGAATACCCCTTTGGCCAGTTTGGGTCAGCTGTCCTGGCTATACTCCCTCCCAGCTTCTTGTGCACCTCCTCTCTGGCAGAGCATGGGAAGCTGACAAGTCCTTGACTTAGTATAAACACTGCTTAGCAACAACTAAAACATTAGTGTATTATCACATTGTTCTCATGCTAAATCCAAACCACAGCACTATACCAGCTACTAGGAAGAAAATTAACTCCATCCCAGCCGAAAACAGGACAGTAGCTAATGCCAGCCACCGGAGAGACCCATTTTCCATGTGTGGGTACGTATTTGACTAGCAGATGTTAATCGTGATCAGCCAGAAAGGAATAGTACCTGCCACCTGGGCTGTTCACGTGTGTGCAAGCACTGTGTGTGTGTGTGCAGCTACCTTACAACATAGTCAGCAAACAGCTTGCACAAAAGATGTGGTGTAAAATTGTCCTGGTTTCAGCTGGGATAGAGTTAATTTTCTTCCTAGCAGCTGGTACAGTGCTGTGTGTTGGATTTAGGGTGAGAACAATGTTGATAACACACCGATGTTTTAGTTGTTGCTAGGTAGTGCTTACTCTAGTCAAGGACTTTTCAGCTTCCCATGCTCTACTGACTGAGAAGGCTGGAGGTGCACAAGAAGCTGGGAGGGGGCACAGCCAAACTGGCCAAAGGGACATTCCATACCATGTGACGTCATGCTCAGTACATAAACTGGGGGAAAGCTGGCCGGGGGGGGGCCGCTGCTTGGGGACCGGCTAGGCATCGGTCGGCGGGTGGTGAGCAATTGCATTGTGCATCACTTGTTTTGTATATTATTATTTTATTTTATTTCAATTATTAAACTGTCTTTATCTCAACCCATGAGTTTTCCCACTTCTGCTCTTCCAGTTCTCTCCCCCATCCCACCGGGGTGGGGGGAGTGAGCGAGCGGCTGTGTAGTGCTCAGTTGCCGACTGAAGTTAAACCACAACAAAAATGTATTGAGAGGACTTAGGGCGGGAGAGAGATGATCCCCCCCACATCCAGCTGGGGCCACCAAGGGGTTAGTCGCCATTTGCTACGGGGAGCAGCTCGTGTGGACCCCCAATCTCACAGCAGGCAATAGCAGCTTTGTTAATGCAAGCAGCCTACTTAAAATGTTTTACCTGAACAAATGGGTTTTATCTGAAACACCACTGAAAGCACCAAGATGACCCATTCCCCTAGCAGAGCTGGGGGGCTGGATTGGTGGGGGTGGTAGGAAGGAGGCAGGGCTGCGGTCAGGTGCTTCATTGGCACATCTGCTTGGGAAAGGGATGTCTGACACCACCGTCCCATGTCCACAAGCACCTTTGACTTGAGGAACCTGAGGTGACCAGGTAGGCAAGGAAGTGCCTGCTCCAAAGTCCCCTTTTCACGCAGGACTTGATCTCCATGTATCAGAGCAGTGAGGACAGGTTGGCATTGAAAGATGCTCTTCGTTGCTCAGGCCCATCTGAATACTTGCATGGCGTTGCTATCCCTCTACTAAATATCCAAATACTTGCAAAAATGCAGCAATGATGTCGTACTTTTCATGCAGAGATAGCGTGAAGAGTCTGGAAGGTCAACTTCAGCAGAGTGCCTGGGCTTGGGCTTAGCTTAAATGCATAAATAGCCCCAGAGAAGTCCAATAAGATTGTTTATGTGCTTAAATTCCTTACTGGGCTGGAGCCCACATGCCTATTTTCTAAATAAATTAGAAACCATACCAGATGTTCCCACATTGCTGGAAAAATTGCTCCCTATCAAATTTCCATTTACAATTTTAATTTCTATTACAGAGATCTATCTATTATTTTATAAACTAGAGACTTTGAAAATATTTTTTCATTGTGTAAGAACTAAGAAAAAGTATTCAGTACTTATGCGTCCTGTCTAGATTTAAAAAAAAAAAAAAAGAAGAATTTGTCCAATAAAATGTTTGGCAAAGCCAAAGACTGAATTTTTTGCATTTTTTTACCTTGGGATATGAGTTTACAGTATACTTGTCCGAGGTGTGTAAATTGAACAGCATAGTAATTGGTTTATTATACAGAAACTGGAGGCTCCAACTTTGCCAAGAATTTTTACTGTGTAAATTCTTCACTTTTCTCACCTTCAAAAAGGCCATAAAAGCCACAACTCTGCAAATGGGTCTCTGTGAACAAAATCCCAGTCCTGCCTCGTGGTCAGGAGACCCACATGATGTGGGTGCAGAGCAGGTCCCATCGTAAAACGGGTTGTTAGTCCAGGCCCATCACTCCAAGGTATTTATAGCTTTAATACAGTCCCCATATGAATTCACTTAGCTTTCTGTTAGGAATGCATTGGCTCTCATCTCATAAAGGGATGGATGCTCTCAGATCTGATTTTCTTCTGCAGCTGGCACAGAATCAGGCCCTGAAGCCTATTTATTTTTAAATAAATTTATTTTATTGGGGTTTATTACAATGAACTGAGCAGGTAAGTATAGCAGTGCTGGGAGACGAGCAGGGTGCATGGAGGGCTGAAAGATGCCTGTGGTCAGGGCATGGATTAGGGTAGAAAAATGCTCTGTGTGTTCATGAGGTGAGAAGATGCTGAGGCCATGCAATGGGGCAGGGTGATGGCAGGCTCTGGGGAAGTTGCTGTGGTGCCCGCAGGAGTCCCGGAGCAGCACGGGCACCGCAGAGAAGGGGAGGAGGTGGGATCAGCTGCTGAGCTCCCAAGCGCAGGGAACAGCACCTCTCTGCTCTTCAGGTCTGGGTGCCCAGCTGGGATGTGAAATACCTCCCGAGGAGGAAGAGGGAAAAGACAGCCCTCCAGAGCAGGACAGGGGCACCTGAAGCCTGGATCCACATCCAGAATGAACACTGGTCTGATTCTCTATCCTTGAGGCATCCCAGGAGACCTTTTGCTGCTTGTTTGCAATAGAGAAACAGTTCAAAAGCACCTTCTTCTGAATTATTTTCTAAAAAAAAGGAAATAATCTCACTGCAAGCTGCAGTTCCTCCAGGCCAGAGCATCAGACCAGGAGCAGGCATACAGGTGGACTGTGTCCACAGCTCTGCCTGACCCTGCTGCAGGACCTTGGGTGCTCGATCCCCTTCCCCGGGGCTGTTTCCTGGCTGTACTTTAGATGTACAGTCCACACAGGATGTAAGGGGGAACTGGTCTACCCTACCCTGGTCTATACTCTCCACCTATATTTAGACGTCTAAATTCAGCAGACACAGGCTCCCTCTAAGGAGCTTTAAGGCCGCTTTCTTCTCTCCATGCCTATAGAGGGAACGCAGGCACTACCTATAGGAGGAATGATGCATTAGTCTCCCAAAATCATGAATAAAAAGTATGCCTAATCCATGGGAGGGACTAGATCCAACCCTTGGAGGGAGAACCTGTCTCATGGCATGTGGATCATCTACCTCGTAGAAAAGAGTGTCCATCACACCTGGAGTCATCAGTTACTAGTGGTGTAAACTGCCTGAATAGCAAGTCAGTAATCAATACCAAGCAATCAAAAGCCCCGATGCTTCTTGTATTTCCAGTGACAAAGTGGCTCCGATATCACACTTGTCACCTTCACTGGAAGAGCTCACAGGCCTTTTGTTGTGACAAGCACCCTGCTGGTTTTGTTTCTGCCAGTCTCTCATCCGTTGATCTCCTACCCAGGTGACACTGGAATAACTCAACTCCACAACGTGGCTGCATGTGCCAGACCCAGCAGGTCGGGGTTCAGCTCCAGCAGGCGAGTCCATGGGGAGAAGCACGGCCATTTTACGATTAATTTCCATCCATGTACAAGTCAAAACGAAAATGAAAATATCTCACATCCTACAGGGGTGTAAGGCAAAGGGACTTCAGGAATGAAGCATGTTTAGGAGGCTCATTCCCAGGATGGAGAAACACGGCTCTCACCATCTCCTGAGCACCACGCCCCCGCTGGACCCCAGCCAAGGTGTCTGCGTGTTTTCCTCACTCGGCACTTGGAGGGTGTTCGGGCGAACACCCAACGAACCCAAGATAACGCATCAGGTTTGAGGCAGTAGGCTGGATTACTTTGATTTATTTTCCTCTCAGCAAATGTGATTACAAAATAGGTCAGCCCAAATGTTATGGATTCAGCCTGTTCCCTTGCTGATGATTGATTCCAGCTTTTTTTATATGGGTGTTATTGATTACAAGGAACTGACAAAAACATACAACTAAGATTTCTTTTTCTGTCAGCATAGCTATTTCCAAAGGAAAAAAAATTACATAGAGGGATCTTTATAAACAGAAAAACAAGCCCTTCTTACAAAGGTGACCTTATTCTTTAAAAGAAATAAACAGACAAAACAACAGCAAAAACCAGCAAGTAACAACAGACTTTTTTTGTGTTAAAAGCTTTGAAAATTCATGATTTTCAATCATGCGTTCATCTACCATGAGACTTAAACTATAAATGTAGTGACATATTGCCATGTGCCCAGAGTTTTGGCCGTTGGCCGGGGAATTTCCATGTCCAGCCCCGCTCTAACATCCCCCGTGGGGAGCCGCCCTTGGAAGGCTCCCCCGTGGCCACCGCATCTGGGTGGTTCACTGCTTATGCACACAAAGAAATACATCAAATATTGACAAAATTGATGCTTTTGATAAAATTGCCCGGAGCAGTAACTCTTTCCGAAGGTGGGAACATAAGGACAGGGCTGTCCCGCAAACCCAGTCAGTGATAGGACCGTCCATGGAGGAAGCCTCAGGGCTGGAGCTGGTGCCAGCAATGCCTCCATTCTCCCTCCGCAGGGGCAGCTAGTGGGGACATGGGAAAGAGGGGCCAGCTGTGGTGGCCTTTGCCTCCTTGCACAGCTGACATCTGTACGTTTCTGTGAAGGTGAATTCGGCAAAAAGCTTTTCCGGCCCATGTCAGCTTTTGGCATCTCGGACCTGCTGGTGGCAGTGAGCTCACCGCTGAGCTCTGCCTGTGTGAAAAAGGCATCCTGGGGCTTTGTTTCAAACTTGCCACCCACGCCAAAATGCTGATGAAGGGCTGGCTGACATCGCAACCGAAGTGTCCCCAGGTCCAGGGCATCCGAAAAGCCCTGGGATCCAGCCATGGACATGTCTGAACCTACGTACTGCAGGACCTTGTCCTCCTCAAGAGGCCAGGTCACATACAGCCTGCTGCTTTTCCTGAAGCAATGGGGTTCATGCTCATTTTGAGTAATTAAATCTCTCTGCTTTTCAATATAGAGTTTCTTACTGGTTGAGGGTGTGGGGGAGAGGTTTTTATTTGCCTGAATATCAGGAAATGCATGTGTTTTGTAGGTTACATTGAGCCTTATATCAAAATCAGTCCAAAAGGCTGTCATTTGAATCCCTTATTTGTAGACTTACCATGTGCGATTGGTCTTAACTGGAGTCTGGGCACTCTGTGAACACCAGTGTGTGTATGAAAAGCTACATATACATATGCATATTTCTGTATTCATCTATGTGTACAGATGAGGAACATGCTTAGCATTGCTTATTGCTTTCTCTCCCGTTGAAATGTTCACTCATCCCATTAGCAAGACCTGGAGGCTGCCGCCCTCCTCCCGCCACCCCCGACACGTGCACACACACTCTCACAATTAGCAAAGAGCACAACGAGCTGTGTGCTGTGGGTCGGTTGCCCAAATCGTTGCAGAGACACTGCTGGCTGTGGAAAAGGACATGAAAGAAAGCAAGCTGGGCTCGCAAACAGCAAAAAAAAGGACAGTATTCTTCAGATAATTTATTTGCAATGAATAATTCAGCTAGCTTTTGTTGTGAAGCTGAATTAAATACAGAGCATTAAGCACACTGAGATCCCCAAATAAAGGGCACTATTCACTCCTAGCACAAAGGAATATTATTTACTATCATTAATTAACTTCCACACAGAGCCACAGCCATTTCTTTAGGTTCTGAGAAAGAGTAAGAAGAGAACGTGAGCACAGAGCTGCCATAATTTCCCATCACTTTTCTCTCTCCCTGCAGACACACACTGGCTGCAGGCTGAGCTTGGCTCACTACGGCATTTTTGGCAACACCGTCCCTGTGCTGGAGCAGAGGCAGGTCGCTCATTATAGTGGGGAGGGATGCACCACTGAACCCACCACCCCCTCACCCCTCATGGCCGGGCTGTGGCGGGGGGTCCTGCCCCACGCAGCTGCAGCGCCAGGCTTGGACGGTGATGGCCATGGGGCAGTGCCCAGGCCTCCCAGTACTGATGCAAAAACTGGTAGATGGTATAAACTGGCATTCCCTGAGCGTACGCAACTTCAAGGATTCGGATTACTCTGAATAAAGCCTAAGGAGGCAGAGATGTGTTTGCCTTTGGGAAATGGGTTAAGGGCCTGGATGTTCCATTTACCTAGGCAGCAAGAACATTCTTTAGCATTTAATGAGCCTATGTGCTAATTAGTTCTCTGAAGTCTCTCATTTGAAATACCAAGCTTTAGGATCATCAGAAATGCAAATTCTTGGCAATATGGGCAATTATTATTACTGCTGCAGTAGTGACTAGAGAGCAGCTCTTTGCAAGCGAAAAGGGAGATATGAGGCTTCTGTCAGGTGGTTACGAAGCTTTTCTTCAGCAGTTATATCGTACTCTTTGCAGGTGATGTTGTAGATCACAAAAAAAGCTGGGTGGAGATTTTTGGCCAAAATATTTTTCTGTTGGAAGACAAGGGTTTGAGTTATATTGAAACATTTCATAAATACGCATCAATTTTGCTTAATTGTTTCCGTTTAAAAAGTGCTGAAGCCCTGTTCCCTTTATCCATGAATGTCCACATTTTCTTCTAACATTTTAGATGAAAAAAGCAAAATGAAATTCTACATCAGATCTTGCTTCAATTTATGACATACTTTTAGAAAAGTCAAGAAAAAAGTCAGAAATCCAATATCTCAGGTTGAATTAAATGTTCCATTTGATTCCATGTGATGGAATCACATGGAATTCAATTCTCTGTTGTTGAGAATTTCTCTGTTTGTTGAAAAACCTCCAAGTCTTTGCAGCCCAAGCAATCTGCTGGTAGAAGGATGCGGGGTGGCTGAGTGTGGAACAGAGCCATCAGCAATCACACAGTATACGCCAGCCAGCCCATCCTGAATCTGGAGACGCACCCCTGAAAAAGGGCAGGACAGGGAAATGTAAAATGCCATTTTTAATTGAAGAAATATCTGGCTAGGATATAGTTGGAGAAAAGGGCCTAACTCTCTGCCCTGAGTCCAAGACGGTCAGCTAGTCCTCCTGCACTGTGATCCAGCCCTGGATGCCCTACAGCCTCTCGTGGCTGAACATCATCTTCCTGATGTCTTGTTATTACTCCAGTGTCATCAGGTCATTTTGAATTTAGATTTTCCTGTTGGGATTCACTTCAAGATTTAGACCCCTAATTTCAAGTGTCTACACATGCACCAGGTGTCCCAGCTCCCACTGCAGTTGATACGGTCAGTAGAGCGTAGACAGCAACTTGGTCAACAACTAATGGCATGGAGAGCTGTTTGGCGGGTGAGATACGTTGCCCACACATGGGCACTTGCTACTATTTGAAATGTCCTAGGACAGTGGATACAGCTGTCCAGGGCTGGCAGATGCCACACAGGAGGTGCAGGGTCCCTCACCCCCTGAGACAGCACCTGGAGACCGAGCAGTGTCCGCCGTCTCCAATGTGGCACTAGACACCTATGCTTTGGCAGTCAGATCCTTCCCTGGTGCTTGCTTTAGGGGACCTGAGTCACTCTCTGGACTTCACTGACCATGTTGACTGGATCCCCAGTAGATACCATGCGAGCTCAGGACTTAGCTCACATGTGGACATCTATGTATACACCCCTAAACCTTGGTGGGCAGCCAAAGAGCCCGCATTCAGCCTGAATCCCAGCCTGCCATCCCTTTTACTTTAGCATTGTCTGCAAAAGCATCTTCTCAGCTCCAACCTCCAAATGGTCTGGAGATGCAGAGGCAAGCAGGGAAGGACAGACCCCTGCGGAGCCCCTTCCAGTGCAGACAGCCACAGGGCCTCTCATCTGCTGGTGACGGCTCTCCAAATGCAGCTGTTTGTCTGTGCCATATTTCCCCTGTTTGCGGTAAGCATGCCATGCTGCTTGGCATCAGAAGTCAAGATGTAGAATATCTACTGCCTCCTCCACCTCCTTTTATCCAGGTGACTGTCAGAGTAAGAAATTAAGGAGAAAGCAGAAGAGCCAGACAAGAAACATTTTTTACAATAGATTTTTCTGAATCAAATAATACTGTTTTTCAAATTTCTATCTATGTTTGAATTGGGCAAAGTTTGAGGGGGAGAGGGAAAGGCTCCCGGCCAGCACGTGTGAGCATATGGGGCAGGAGAGCTCAGCTGGGCTCAGTCAAGGAGAGCTGCTCTGCTCCCGAAACCGTCATTACTCTCCCTCTCACGGATGTTACGGGGAAATTTTCATCACAACAGTGGCTCAGGCTTTATGAATGATTTCTGTCTAGTCAAAGGAACTCTTCCTCCTTAATTAGGCCATTGAGGAAATGCTTCAACAATGACCATTAGTCTGTGCGCTCAGCAACCAGTGACGCACCGAACAGCATCTAATGGGGCAAGAAGAGCAAGCATCTCTCTGCATCAGAGAAATTAGCTTAGACAAGGAAAGCAAAGCAAGCTGATCCTGCAGTGCTCTAAAACATGAAGGTCAGAGCTCACTATTCAGCAGCTTGCTTTAGGAATAATTACTGGAGGAGTTGTTCTCATTAACCGTGAGGGACAGATAACCACAGCCCAGCTCGGGATGGGGGATAGCTCTTCTCACACTGAGCACACCTGTATGCTGCACTCACGGTTATCTCCTGAGCAGTCTTCAAGCCCCTCCATTGTTCCTGCGACCCAGCAGGCTCCCAGCAGCAAGTGGCCCCACTGCTCCAGAGCAAGTGGCGTGCTGAGTGCCAGGTCCCACCTCGACCCAGCATGCTGGGCTGGGGGCACAGGGCACCCATCCCAGCCACCCCACATGTCCCACAGAGCTGTAGGACCTCTCAGGAGTGATGCCCATGGCCCTGATTCATGATCTGGCTCAAGGCAAAGTTGCCTTGCAGCTGAAGGAGCTGAGCAACTGGATCCAGCCTACATTTTTCTCTAAAGCTGTATTTACTTTAAAGCAGTTCGTTACACAGCTTTGGATTCCAGCATGGCATGACAGAAGAGAACACTTCACCATGCTGCGAGGGTTGTGCTCAGACATCGGTGAAGGGGGAACTGATGCTAACGTGTGGCAGAAATAAGGACGTTGCCTCTTAATAGTCTTTCTTGAGATGATGCACTATTCTTTTCTATTTCAGAGCTCCTTTGCTTAGATGTTGTTGAAGGGTGTCAGGAAAGACATTTCCATTGCAAGCTTTACTCAACAGCTCCCCACCCAGGATTATGAGCTGTTTGGGGAAGGGGATGGGAAGAAGAGCTGGTGCCAAAGCTGACATGGTACGGTTGTGCCAGAGGAAACAGCCAGCAGTGGAGGTACAGCCGCTTACTCCTCTGCCTGCCAGTCTTTGTAACTGCTGAAAGTCTTGTTTTCTAGAGGAAGATAATTCCGGAGAAAGCATCAAACACTGCTATAACATGCCCTTAACTAACCACACTGATCCAATTTATTTACATTTCTCAGATCCTTTCCTCAAAAAAAACCGCGCTAGCTTCTGGCTGGAGAGTTAGCCGGGCCGGTCTCTGGTTTTCTCTCTCTCTGATGTAGGCTAATGAAAAATTGAGCTGCCATACTTTCGGTCCATCCCCTCATTAGGCCAAGAGTACATTTCACTCTCTTGGGGTGGCCGTGGGACTCTCTGTAGCCAAATGGTTTCTGTGCTCATTAACACCCAGGGAAGCAGCTCAGGGGTTCTGGGGCAGCGAGCGAGGAGGGTAGGTGCCCCTGTCCCAGCTCCACCAATTTTGTGGGTGTCAGACTTTCTTAACTCTGTTCAATTTAAACCTGGGCTGACGCCGGTCAGCCGCCACGTGTAGGACAGAGGTGATGTTCACCCATCACGAGCAGAGAGATCTTTCCTAACGTGACTCATTATCTGTCTAGACTAGACTAGACAAAAGGGAAAAGACATCACTGAGGATGCTTGCATGTAGGACAAGAAAATTAGGCAGAACAGACCAGAGAGTAATGGTAGGAGAATCCAGGGCTCAGTATAGGATGTGTGTGGTAATTGAGAGGATACAAACTGCAACACAAACGAGCCGAAGTTGCTGAAGGTACCACTCGTTAGAGACTTAATGAGGACATGTGCATCTATAATTTCCACATTTTTCAGACCATCCGGTCATGGCCACCTCAGATTTTCTTCTGAGCCACCCTACACCATTTTTACTGAAAATCCTGCCTAAGGAAGCGCTGTACAGCAGGGGCCTGCCATCTATGACAGCCTCAGGGACCACAGTGCAGAGACAGGACATTCATGACTTACCCAGGAACGGGCCTTAATGATACAGGAGACTCCCAGTCCTCAGTGATTACTCACAACTCCATAATGATTACTCATTTTGTTCGGGGCAATCACACAGGCAGTCCCAAAGAAGAGCTAGTTATGGCCTTAATGTTTAACCAGTAAACATGCAAAAATGCATTTTCTTTAGCTGTGCCTGCATCAGAGAAAAAAACAGGCTCATAACAGGGAGTTTCCAAATGCAGCTGTAGCTTTCTTCTCGCTGCAGAACCAGGTCATTGGGCATCTACCTTACGTGCCTGAATTTTAGGCTACTAACTGAAGGAGAAGGGGATGGCCCACTGTCCTAAAGCCTAGGTGAGATTGCAGCCATCCGAGAATTACTGTGAGATCAGTGCTGGGTTTCCTCTACAGCTGAAGGATCGTTCAGAGGTTCCTCCTCCAATCCCCAAGCCGTTCTTCGCAGTGAAATGAGTGCCTCCTTCTCCACTCCCCAAAAAAGGAGCCTTGCCCACTGATTTAGTCCCACCACCTGACTACCAGGTAGATGGAGGTACATCAGAAGGTACCTCCAAGTACAACCAAGTGGTACCATAGAATCACAGAATCATAGAATAGTTTGGGTTGGAAGGAACCTCTAAAGGTCATCTAGTCCAATCCCCCCGCAATGAACAGGGACATCTTCAACTAGATCAGGTTGCTCAGAGCCCCGTCCAACATGACCTGGAATGTTGCCAGGGATGGGGCATCCACCACCTCTCTGGGCAACTTGTTCCAGTGCTTCACCACCCTCATTGTAAAAAGTTTCTTCCTTAAATCTAGTTTGAATCTACCCTTTTTTAGTTTAAAACCATTGCCCCTTGTCCTATCACAACAGACCCTACTAAAAAGTCTGTCCCCATCTTTCTTATATGCCCCCTTTAAGTATTTAAAGGCCGCAATAAGGTCTCCCTGGAGACACGTGACACCAAGGCTCCCATGCAATCAGTGAGGAGTTTCCAGAGTCTAATCCTGGACACATGAAGTTAAGCCTCTGCTTCTCTCTGTTCACCATACACCGAGCTCAGGTGCCTCCAGAGGGCAATTTAGACCAGCTATGTTAGGTGCTACCTCTTCTCGTTCACTGTGCAGGCCACAAATAGCAAAACACCTCCTTGGGATTCACTCCTTTTACCACTCAAGGGAAATAGCTGACTTCTGTTAAAAAGATGAGAGTTTTTTTCAGAGTTACAGGCAACCCTCTGGACTGCAGTAAGCTTAGGTGAGAGAGGCCACCTTGGAGCAGGGCATCCCAGCGTTCACCCACTCCTGACTTTAGGCACGGGGAAACTGAAGTTCAAGCAGGGAGACAGCTCCTGAACTAGGTGTCATGCTGCATAGGGCTAGACAGGCGGCTAAGTTGTTCTCTAGGATTTAGGGGGAATTTAGGTGTCTTTAGGTGGAATTTAGGTTAAATCCCATTTTAGGTGGGATTTGGAAGGACCAGCTCTATCCATGGTTACCTCTGTTTTACTGTCTGAAATGCACTGAAGAGCTGTCACAAACCCTCTAGACATGACCTAGGTGTAGTGGGGTGAAGTAGGAGGGGCTTTATGCATTGCACATCCCAGAGGTTGCCTAAAGCCAGAGGCCCCTTTGGCACTGCAGCCCACCCCTTGGCAGCGGCAGCCACCACTGACCACGTAAACCTTGCTTTGAACTACTGAGGTGGCTACTGTGTGCTTGGGTGCCCTTTGAACCCCTCAAGCTGCCTAGGGGAGACCTTCACTCGGTCTTGTAGAGGTAAGAGCAAGGTGTGGGTGGGGGGAATGTCTCAGGGAGAAACCTGACACAGACCAAGGGTCAGGTTTTCTCATGTTTGTCCATTCTGGCCTTATGCAAGAGCTCCATCATCCCACTGAGCTTCTGAGACAGGGAAGAAGCTGTGATTTTTAAGAGTAATTGCCTGCAGGAGCTATTAATTTTATTTTTAGCCTTCCCTGTAACAAAAGCTTTCCAATGATGTCCTCACCACTCATCAGCATTACCCACGAAATATGTTTAAATAACACAATTACTGTATTACCCTTTTTACTCCCTGCTTGCTGCTTGATGTTTGGCCCAACAAATAAATGCCACATTTCTGATTCCAATTCTATCGCATTTATACGCACTCATGACACCTTCCAAAGATCATTTCCCAGGACAGAAAGAGTCTCTGTTGTGAAGGGGACTGTCCTAACCTGGAAAACAAGAAAGCAGCACACACATACTCACAAATCAATTGAAAGTGCACGCTGTACAAACAAGAGATTATGGGTCAATTTGGGTGGAGCTTCAAATTCCATTTGAACAACAAAGATTAAGCAGAGAGGATGTATTAAGGCACCTGGTTGCGTAGTCCCTGATAAAGCTGGGATTAGTAAATATTAGCAGAGATCCATCAAATATAAGATGTAAAATCACCTTAAACCACTCCCAGGCACAGCGAACCCTCAGGGAGCAGAAAAATCTGTTGTGAAGTACTAGGCTGGACCTAAACTGACTATCACCCTTCGTCAATGCCCCCTGTAAAAAATAAAGAAAAAAATAGGCAGCCACCAGAGATTACAGGGAAAGAAAAGAAATGTAAAGGCTCCTCAGATCACCCCTCATCTTGCATTGCCATTATGGACTTTGCCAGACAGAAGGTGTTGGAGGGACATATGTACTGTATCTTATGTAGGAGCCTTAGTGGTCACAAGGCTGGCAGCACGCCCTCGCACCGTCCCTGAGCTGCAGCCTCCCACGACAGGCAGGGCAAAGCAGGGCAGTGCAGGCAGAGCGGGGTTATGCAGCCCTGGGAGCAGAGGTGCACCACGTCAAACTCTCTACATGCAGACAACAAAAACAGCCCAAGATCCCAAGATCCCCAAATGGAGAGGTTAAGAGTCAACCCTTCAGTGGCGGCAAACAGATGAAGTTGCAGTGATGCGGCCACAGACGTGGGGTTTGCACCCTCTGAGGCCCAGCAGAGAAGTTCCTTGCCCATGATGAAGATTAATCATGGAAAAAATCCTTGGATGCAGAGCCAGAGGTGATTAAAAATGTCTCTAATCCTCCCATTCCAATTTCCTTAATTTCCCAAGACAAATGATAGCATCTGAGTATTTACATGCTTCATGCAGACTGACAGGAAAACAAACAAGACCCATCTTCCCACCCAAGATCGTAAGTTTTCTCCTCCTTCTGGGAGTATATTGAAAAATGTTGGATAATTGCAACCTAGATGAAAGATCATCCCTTGAAATAACTTTTCTTAGTTATAAGATAAGATATAAAAAATAACTTTTTACCCACAACCTTTCTAGCCCTGCAGGCACCTCCCACCCATTCCAATCTCATCACCAGAAGCAAGATACCTCTTGTCCAACAAACACCAAATGGAGACAGATCTTGCCAAGGCACATACAAAACAAGCTGATACAGCTCTACAATGTGTCCTCATGATAGAAACACCAAAAGCCATGGGTGATAGTCATGCTCCACCAAAATGCTTTCATGGAAATTATTTGGGTGAAAACTAAATGACCATTAGTCACCAAAACTAACTGGGAGAGCTGATAAAGATCCAGAAGTACCCAGTACTCCATTTCTGACTCTTGGCTTCTGATAGCATGGACTCCATGAACATGGCTATTTTTTCAGCTGGGTGGTCCACTAACAAATATTATTTCTCCTTCTCAGCCTTGATCTCTGAAAAGCTTTTTCAGAATTTTTTTCTTTTGCTAGGACACAAGTTTTTCCTCCTAAAGCAACATGTTCCTGTGGTGGCCAGTCAGCTCACGTCAGGGTAGGACACACTGGGCTCACAGACATCACACCAGAAGCTCTACACTAAGAATAACCCTTGAACTAACTCTTCAACTGAATCCTTGCTCCTGGGAACTATGTTTAAAAAAAAACAGCAACAAAACCACTTTCATAGCCCAAAATACTTAAAGTTTACCAATCAGTTAGTGACAAAATTACTGACTATAGTTTAGGGTAAATTTTTGATTTCTCGGCACGCTGTCTCTTTATGAACAAACACCATTAAGAAGCCTCTTCCAATCTGTGGGTACCAAGAAGTCCCCACGGTGGCTCATGCCCTCAAGGGCACTGGAGACACCATCCAACGTGTTGCTAAATCTCTCTGTTACCCTACAGACAAGCCAAGGGTTGGCTAGTGGCCGCTGTGGCCACCTACCACAGACTCACAACCACTCTGCCCTGGCTCTGCAGCCCCAATGAACCCTTGGCCAGGAAGACTGGATCCACACCTCTATTTCTTTTTGTTTTACTTGTTTACTTGTTGTTTTTTTAATGGAAAAAAGTGTGGTTTTTTTCCCTATAGATCAAATTGAGACGATGTCACACACAAGCAATACTCCTGGTATCATACTCAAGTAAAAAAATATGTTAATGACAACTGTTTTATAATGTACCAGGAATTATTTAACAGATTAAAGCAATGAAGTCTGTGAAAACACACCAAATTTCAATACAGTCAGTTTCCTCAAAAAATCCAGACAAGGTCTGCAATAAACTTATTGGGTACACTAGAAATTTTACACAATAAACTTATCAGATGCACAAAGTTTATGCAGTTGCCTCATCAAGTATGCAGGGGGCTGGAGTAGGTGATCTCTGAAGGTCCCTTCCAACGCAAACCGTTCTGTGACTGTGTGACTCCCCAACCGAATATCCTGTGTTTTTATAGCCCTGTGTCTGCCATTTTGGAAAACAATGTAATGTTAGAAAAGATCTTTCAGAGCCTGTGCTATAGAGAGACTTAAAGACAATTTCAGTAGTTATCAGATTTGGAAAACATTATGAACAAGCTTACCAGAATTAAATGATATCATGTACAAACCAACAGAATTGATTTTTTGCACATGCCTTTTAAATGAACAGCTTTCACTATATGAGCAATACAAAAAGAAAAATATTCATATTTCACACTTTTTTCCAAGAAAAAAAGAATTGTTTCATTCATCAGTTTATTTCACATTTTCCATGGGAAAATGAAAGTGGTAATTGTGAAATTACTGTAGCCTGAAATTCAGTTTGGAAGCCAAAAAGTTCCCAGCCAGGACCTCGAGAAGTTATCAGCAATGGGGATTCTTTTCAAAAGCACTAATATCAAGGCTATGAAATTAGAAGAGGAGCACATTGACATTACAGATGGCATCAGAGCCGCAGATAACCTGGAAGAAAACAGAGAAAGCAGGCTCGAGATTGCTGCTGCTTCATCTCTTCGGAAGTAATTATGATTTTTTTTTTTTAAGGAGGCTATCAAAGTTAATAGCAATAGAAGAGAGAGCCGTGCTTGGCAGAGACAGCGTATGAAGGACACAGCGCCGGATGAAGCTGTTCAGACATGAGGTTTCTAAGTAGTCGCTAATTAAATTGTCCCCTGCTGTACACTCAGCCATCCAACGTATCTTCAGCACTTTGCAGGAGGAGCTTTGGCGAAAGCCACACAGCAGAAACGTGAGGTTTTCTGGCATTGCATGGCTCTGAGAATATGTGTGCTCTGCAAATTCATTTCGGCTGCTCCTCTATGGCCCTGTGCACCGAGCTGTAGCTCAGCGTTACGCCGGGGTCAAGCCCTGAGTTCCCCCTACAGCTCCCGGGGATTGAAGAGGGGCCACAGCCAGTACTGAAACACAAGGATGCGGCTCTGGAGCTGGGAGCTGTTCCTGCGCCCTTTCCCTGGGCTGGTGGAGGGGCTTTTATTTCTACCGGCAGTTTACCCTGTCAGGATGCCAGGCATCACAGTTACTCAAACTAACAGAAAGCTGAAGAATTTCATGATTACTGAAATGAGCAGGGTTTGCATTTAATACAAATATTGACTTGTGCAGTAAGAAGGAAATTTTTGCAGGATACTCAATGTCTCTCTGACAAAGAAACACAATAAACAGGACAGAAACCCAGCAGAAAACACCCAACCCAGATGTACCCACTGAGCGAGTGGAAGTCACGAGATCTGAGTGAGGAGCTGCAGGCAACAGAGCAGGAGGGAAACAGTCGATAAATCAGGGGCTCTCCGGTGGGAGCAGCGTAGAAAGTAAAAGAGGAGAGAGTTAGGAGCTCAATGCACGCACCAACGGGGCCTGGCTAGGTGGTTTATTTTTATATCTAAATATTCCGTATGCTACGGAAGGAATATTGCTGTTTTCCCTTCTGAAATAGTACTGTGACTTGTATCAAATGTAATTTGTTTCAACATTTTTGCTAAACCAAAACATACCGGTCTGTTTATTTTGGAGAGATGAGGAACAAGTGGCAAGGATCGGCTAAAGGCTCTTTTTCTTTCCTCACTGGATTTGGGTCAAGTGTTTACAGATTCAGACCTGCTGTCAGAGCAGCATCCACCTAAATTTGCTGCCAGGAATGAACTCCTTAAAAAAACGCAGGTCTTTTTCCAGGCTTAAAGGTGACCATGAATTTTCAGCAAGAGGACCTTCCTGTGTATTTCTGAATGCACTCCAGATTTGAAGGAGCAAAAAAAGCCCTATTGTTCTGGTAAATAGTATCTCATTGCAGAAACCATGAGCTGCTGACTGCATCTGCCTTGTGCAATATGGCAAGTGCCGGGCCAGTTGTACTTGCACTGACTATACTGCAGCTTAAGCTCACTTTGGGCTTGGAGCTGGGATTCATTTTTCACTTGCTAGCAAAAAGATTTGGGGAAATTATTTTGCCAGAGAGTAAGAATTTCTGGCACCTGACCCTCAGAGGAAGGTTAATGTTACAAAATTCCCGGGATCTAGAGCCATTACAGAGGCACTTCAGCTGGAAGGAAGCAGAAATGGATTAAGTGTGTTATTTATGGTGAAGGCAGGGCTTTATGGTAAACCAGGAGCAGCCCAGTGCTGGGCAGTTGGCAGCACTGATTAACCTGTTATATAAGCAATGAAATACCATAGCAAATATCCTGCGGTTGCTCTGTATTTTTATTCTAAGAATTAACTCCTGTTCCCCGATAATTGGTTTTCCCCCTTCATTTCTGTGTGCTGCTGTAAAGGTCTCTGATGTCTTTTGCCTCCTTTAGGCATTTTTAGCTCTGAAAAGAAGTACTATAACAGGCAAATCAGAAGGGAAACATTTCCCATCCTTCTTATCCATAGACAAATACTTAATAAAATGCAAAAATGGTAGAGAATAAAGACTGGCAATGAGGTCTTTAATTAAGGTCATTTTTAATGTGAAGCTCACATGCAATGCTCAAACACAGGCTGTTTGAGTTGGAAATACAACATTTGCTGCATACATCACTCAGTGGAGGGAGATCCCACTCTCCTGAACTTCCCTGCCAGGACAACATTCACCCTCAGGGCAGCTCTGCTCTGCTTCCCCAGACCTTTGCCTCGGAGGCTCCTGTGCTGCCCTCCTCCTTGAAGGATAGCCCCAGAAGGGCAGGAAACTTCAACGCAAGGGACATGGATTGTTTTTTCTTCTCCACGCCAGGACAGAACGTGTTTTTCCTAATTTCTGATGATAATCCAGTGGCTGTGATGATCATAACAACTCAACTAGGCCAGAAGAAAAAAAAAAAGTGCGGAAATCTGAAGCAGAAACTCTCCCGCTCCGGCCGTCCCCTGCTATGCTCACTCCTGACGGTCATCAGTCCCCTGGAACTGAAGCAGAGCCTGAATGAACCTCCCCGTCACTCTGAGCTACCATATGCCTTGTCTCTATGACACCATTTGTTTTCTTTTACAGCTATTTTCATCTGTTGTTAAACATTCCTCTGAGATGAGACCTTCTACCTTTATCCCCAGCCAAAACCCATCACTGGCTCCCTGGGTGGTATATGTCTGCTTCTCTCCTGGATCCAAGAGGCTGCAGCTGCATCACTGTGATCTTGCGTCGGCTCTCTCTCTCTCTTTCCCTTTCTCCCCTCCAGTCAGAGTTTTCTAGGAAGGCAATGCCCTTCTTCCAAACCATTACCAGTAAAGCCTGAGATCGTTCACCAGATCAAAAGCTAGGGCTGGCTTACCTATGCAAAGCAGGGCTGTTACTTGAGGAAGGGTTAATGAGCCACTAACCAGCCTCTGAACCTGCTCAGATGCACTTGGATGGAGTAAGAACCTCCAAATTGTCTGGATATTTGCTTGATCCAAAACTGGATTAAGGAGAGCAATTTTTGATCAAAGACAGCCTGAAGGAAAAACGCCATCTATAGCCTGGCATTTCCTTCAGTGAGACAGGACAGACCTCTCCAAACCCAGAGATTTCAGCCCATCAGCTGCCAGCTGCAGTTTGCTGCCAGCGGGAAGAAAACCCACCCAGCCATAGCTGCAACCCGGGTACAGCTGCCACAGGGGCCCACAGACTTCTCCAGAGTATCTGGAAGTGGTTACGTACTCAGCATCAGTGTCCCCTGTCATTATCACTTCGCATGTGTAAGGCGTCCTCTGTTGCCTGCTGCAGCGCTGGAGGAACCAGGAGCACAAATGTCTGGTCCCATCATTGAATAGCGTTAGGTTATGTGATTGACAGCTCATCCCCGCGGACGTGAAGGAGCAGAGGCACCATGACAGGCAGGGGAACCCCCGTAACCCCATCAGAGCTGGCTGAACCCCTGATGGGGCTGCTCCCAGGGCTGTCATGGGGAGCCACCAGCCCCACAGTCAATGGGAGAGGCTTGCCATCAGCTCGCAGGTGGAGGGGGTTGCTGCCTGCAGGGGCTTGGGGCTCACCAGGGGGATGGCTGGCACCATGTTTTCTGTCTGCATTGATCAGCATGGCTGATGTATATGTGTCTGCATGTCTGTCTGTCTATGGGACTACATGCTCAGCCTCGCCGCCGGCTGGACATGGGTACCCAGAGCCACGGCAGCCTGGCCTGATCCAGCAATAGCTCTTTTCCACTATTACACTGAACCTACGTTTCTTTCACAGCTATAGACACCCGATCCAGCTCCATAGTAACCAGCTCCATCCGAAAGCTGTAGCAGAGCTGGGCTCACATGCACGGCTGCTTTAACACACTGCGCAGTTCCCACTCCCAAATTTTAATCCCTACTAGCACTGTGCTGCAGGGATTTACCACCTGGGGTCAGCACCAGCTGAATTTCAGAGCTTATCCTGTTTTCTAGCAGACATGCTCTAGAAGAGCCAGAAATGGGAAGCTGAAAGCTCCGCTGTACCCAAGTGGACATAAAGAAAGTTGTACCAAGTCTGTCCCAACCCCTTTTTATCCTTTCTCATCTCCAGCAGATGCAAGAGATGCACCCTACTGCCTGTTTGGGGAAGGAGGCATTGTGATGTGGAATGGGTTAGGAACAAGGGGGAATTATGCTGGCCAGACTGAGATGACACCGCTCCTGGAAGCACATGGCCAGTTAGACAACACTCAAAATAACGTTTCTGCTGCTGGGCTGAGGTCAAGGGAGCTTCCAGAACTGTGGAGGGGGAGCCCACAGATACTTCTCTGTGTACTAGAGGGCCACGGCTTTAGATGAAGAGTTTGCCCCTGTTGCAAATGCTAAATCACTGCTGGCCAGAAATTACTTTTAACAAGACCCTTTTGAATTTAGACTGGTTTACATAAAAAAAAAAATTAACTTCATAAAAAAAAGGAAGAGGTGGCCAGATTAGAAAGTAAATTTCATTTGCTGCCCGTTGTTTTACATATGGGCTGCACTTCTTGTTGCTTTCCTGGCAGCACAGCAGGGAAGGAAAGAGCACTGAGACACTACAGCTTGCAGCAGCGCGTGGATTCATGCACCCACCCGGAGAGGCAACAGCCCCCCCTCCAAGACTTACTTCCCCTTTTTCCCCCTCAAGGAACGAGGATTTTTTTAGTCTACCCTCTCTTTGTATACCACATTGCCCTCTGCGAGGGCAAAACAAAGTCAGGTTGCATGGAACCTTCTTCACACCCAGACCAGCGAGTGGGGAAAGCACAGCCACTTTCACTGCAGCTTTTTTGGATGTGGCCTTTTCAACTTGCCTCCAACCAGGATGTGAACTAAGCTTGGACATATCTGCCTTAAATCTTTTGGAGCCCTGCAGCCAAAAGCTGTGAAGTTCAGATTTAGAAGTTTTTCTGACACAGAAGTAACAAACTGCCTGGAGAACGTACCTCTTCCTCTCCCCAGTGACAGCTTGCAGGTCCAGATGACGGAAACTTCCCCCGGCAGAAGGCAATGTAGTGACATTGGAGCGCGAGGCACCTCCTTCCTTCCCCCGCAGACATCACACCGAACACTAGTGAGTACAGCATTGACAAAGTCAGTGCTGATTTTCTCCTTGTTTTTGAGGGGGGAGAGAGGCAGAAAAGACCCACTGACTCCATGTTTTGACAGAGAAAGGAAATGCCTTTAGAAAATAAGTTACCTGCAATCTTTCTTTGGACAAGGAAGTAAACAAATATATATTTAACTAGTTTTGATGCTTTGTGTGTCATTGCACAATAATTCATACTTACATTTGAATGTGCACCATTAACTGTTAAGTTCCGTTTTACACCCAGAAATACATTCAATGACTTGGAGGAAGAGGGAAGAAAAATCAATACAAACAAGGTGTCAGAAAGTGGTATAAAATAAGATTTATTTGCAAATCATTTTGACAATAAGGAAAAAAGTATCTCCGAGCTGTGCATTTTGGGGATTACACGTCAGTTCCTTCACCTTCCGAGATTTCCATTTGCATGCAATATGGGATACCTCTAGAATTCGAAAAAGAACTTTTAGGTGTCCTTTTTTGCCTTGCTGTGCTAAATAATTCCTTCCACAGGCACACTATAGGAGAGTCAAAGTCTTGTAACGAGAAGCAGTCACAGGAAATGCACAATGAAACAACCTTGGCTTAGAAAGAAAACTGGCACATGAGAGCAGTTTCACATTTGTTTAACACAATGTTAAGCGCTTTAAGATTCCCACAAGGAGAAGTGCCTGGTGCTGTAAGTAAAAAAAAAAAAAAAAACAACCAAAAAAACCCACCAAAAAAACCAAACCCACAAAAAACCCAAAACAAAAAACCCCCGAACCCAACAAACACCAACACCTACCCCTAAACCCCACAGCTATACTGAAACCTCGGATTTCTTTCCTACGTAAGAATGCACAGTACATCTGGTTATGACCTGAGTTCCCTCTCTTTGAAGCTAAAGAGCTATGTCTCATGTAAAAAATAAAAGTTCAAGATTTAATAATAATTATTGTATATAAATGAACTCAGGACAAAGGCAATACAAAGTGATTTACCTTAGCGCCTGATTGTGGGAGGGTAACCTCTGAATTATGGTTAGAGTCACAGCAAAGAGGAAGACAGCAGTAGCTTCAGAACATTTCTTCAATTTATTTCCACCCTTCTCCCCAGCCTCACTCTTTCTGTCTTTCAAAAAGCCAGGAGATTTCAACTCTGAAGTCGTATTTTGAATTAGATGAGATGGGAAGTGTATTCTGAAAACGCTATATGATTAAGTTCTGAGCAGACCACATTAAGCATATCTTGTTTTAGAGAAAAGTCCAAAGGGAACACCAGGAAATAAAGTGATTTCTTCTCTGAGTAGCTATTAAAGAATCTGAACTAGATCTATTTTCAATACAGTTCTAGAAAATATTTCTTTTTAAAACAAAGAGGGACTTTTTTTTTTCCTTCTTTATGAAGCTCAAAGTAATCCCAATATTTGACACTGGAAAAATAATATTTTTTCCCCCTCTCCCATAAATATGATAATGGAAGAAAAAATGTCTAGATGTCATTGTCACCAGTTCAAATAAGACATTAATGAATGCATTAGATCATTCAAATGTAAACAAACTTTTTTATATATATATATAAAAAAAATACACCCCAGAATATTAAAACAACATTATAAGGGTAATTACTACTACATTAGTGACAACCAGTTCATTTAAGTATTTAGGCAACAAAAACTGGAGAGAATAATAGTCTTAGAGACATTATTTTATTTTGGTCTACTTTAGAAAGACTAAACCAAGATCCAACTGAAAGCTCTTCATCATCAGTCCACACGCTATCCCACCATGGCGGTCCCCCTACCCCTTCTGGGGAACCTAGTCCATCTTTATGGAATAAATATACTTGATCATTTCACATTAACCATTATTGAAGTGATCCTGAGAGCAAGGCCCAGAATCTAGGAATCTCTTCAAGCTGAATGCCCTAGCTAATATCAGACTGCCTCCTGAACAAGCTCAAAACTGAAAGAGTAAGGGATAAAGATTTCAGAACAAATCTTATGTTGGCGAACATTGCCCTCTTCAATCCCAACTCAGCCATCTTCAGAGAATGGCAAGAATTTACATTTACCTCCAGTGGTTATGCTCTCCCATTAGACAGCTCCAAGGCTTTACTCTTCTAAGCCATGTGTATCCCTGTATTTGTGGTGTAGTCAAACGTAAATACTGTTGAGGTTTATTGACTTCTGATTTGGGCACCAGAGATGCACTGCAGCAATTAAGCTGCAGGTGCCAACATTCTGTATCGGCCCCTGGATTTCATGGTTTTAACAGTATTTTTGCAAGACAAAATTTGCCACATCTCATTTAGATTCCACATTTGGAAAATCCCTACCCTGAAAATCCACTATTTGCTGAGGAAGTATCATATTTACTGAGAACATAAATTAGCTCTGAACATACCATCTTTAATGACAACACTTTAAAAAGACCCCATGCAGTCTTACAAGTTTTGTTCTCCCACATATCCAGGTCCAAAACCTAGAAATGCTCAGGGGTTTTTAGAAGTCTTGCAGAAGTGATCCAGTTTTCAAACATCATTAAAGGTTTTGGCAGAATAATGTTATATGAAATCTGTAATACACCTGCTAAAGTTTATAATCCAACGGTCAGTTATAAGAAGTATTATTGCATTTTAAGCATAAAAATATAGGAGGTTCTATAAAGAAAATTAAAATAGCATTAATCTAATATCGATAGTCATATAAAATAACTCACAATTATGTAAGTTTCCATATTTAATTACACATTTAAAAATAAGTTATAAAAATAATTAACCTTCTTTAAAACCCCTAAGGTATTTTCTCTTAGGAGTTTTTACTCATATCTACTGATTGTCTAGCATCAGCAACAGCTTCTGGTACTCGAACAGTCATATCATCCATCGATTTCTTCAAGCAGATTTGGCAGCCTAAACGTGATCTGTAGGAAAATACGACATTGTTGTTAGTTCTAGCCAATCATATATATGTCTAACAGCATTTACCCCTTTATGCCTCCAACATTCAACCACCCCAAACACATTATGATCCAGAAACAGCCACCCTTGTGCATGGTCTTAATCAAGACCAGTAGTGAACTGCATGCATCAATGCAAAGATATAAGTGGCAATAATCATGATTTACATTAAGGTCAGTACCTTGGAAAGTTGTACACCGAGTACCTCCTACTTGCTGAGGCAACATGTAATAAGGGTGGCTCTTCCATTTTCAACGATTCACTAATAGTTCAATCAAGTGCAGGGAATGACACTTGATCTCCCAAGGGACATTTGGCATCTCTGAAGAGATGAAGGCAATGAATCTGAATGAAAGCCTCAGAGAAAGCATAGCCTAGCCCATCCAGGGCCTGAAGATAGCCCAACGTTTTCAAACTGAACAACTCAAGATTGGGTCATTAAGCCAGAAAGGTAAGAGTGAAGAGACAAGAAACACAGGAAGAAGGGTAAAATACTCATGGCACCTGAGGAGATGCAATCCTCCTTTTTTTCTGAATATCTTTCAGCATGAAAAAAATCTTGTATGTGAGCAATTAAAATCAAAAGATTTAATATCACCACAAAATTCTGCAGACACCACAAGCCACTTTTATTGCTGGGATCTCTTTAATTCAATGTCCATGCCTTGGTACTTAAGTATAGAATACTTAAACATCAGCAAGAATGGGCAATGTTCTGTAGCACCAGTTGAATAATTTAATCAGAATAGGAATGTAGGCAGAGATATTATTAAAAATGGTACTACATTAATATCTATACAGAACTCTTTCAAGCATGTAGTGATCAACTGTTGTTGAAAGCTCCCAATTCAGTACTATACCTGAAAGTAATACTTCTATGTAAATGACTGTATACATCAACTTCAAATGCATTTATACATACATTACCAGAAAATTTTCTCTCATGAATATGCATCCGTAAGAATAGCTTTAGAAATGAAATCTATTAGAGAGATGTGATTTCCGATATTTATATGTAGCATTGCCTGTAAGGCTTAATTTGACTGAAGTGTCTGTTTTTCACTGAAGACCAATACTAATTGCGTATGTACTCTGCAGTACGGCAACGGATTCACTTCACGTGAAATAACACTACCCTTTGTTTTAAGTCTGCCATCAGCAGCACAAAAAAAACTAGGCAGCATTAAATAACACTGAGAAACAAACTACCTTCTCCTATTCAAATTCTTCCACAGCATTTACAATTTTATAGATATTTAACCAGATTCCCCCACCCCTTAAAGCTGAAGAAGCTTGGAACCCAAAAAAAAGATGATTTAGTCAATCTCTGCATGAAAGCCATTCCACCTTTAACCACTTCAATAGGCCTTCCCTTTATTTCCTCTCATTCTACTACTTTAAAAAAAAAAAAAGGAAAAGCCCAACAAAACAGGAAGTCAGAGTTGCACAAGTGTAAAGATATGGTGAATCCCCATTTTGTCACATAATGGTATTTTCTGGTTTTCTACCTGTTCCTACCTAATGTTGCCAATGTTCTATTTACCTTTGAGGGTTTTGGGGGGGTTTTTTGTTTGTTTGGTTTTTTAACACCAAACCTTAAGCTGACATTCCTGGAAAGACACTAGCTAGCTAACAGCTTATTTCAAGTATGCAATGTTACCGCTGTTACCCACCTCTCCATATGCATTTATCTGCACCTTTTAACACCAAATTTTGTTTCCTATCATTCAGTGGCACAAGATCCTTGCATGTGTCTTCATTGACAGTTTTCGATTTTACCACACTGAGCAACATAGCACTATACACAAACGTTACTCTTCGTTCTCTTTTCCCAAGTCTTTCACAAATACACTCCCTACATAAAACCTAGCACCGATCACTTTTAGATCACACTGTTGATCACATACTCTTAACAGACAGCCAAAGACTTCTACATTCTTAAAAAGACTTTTTTTTTTTTTACTCAATTACCCATCCTTTACAGGGCCTTTGCTCTTATCCTATTGCAACTCAAAACTCAAAGGATTTCTGGACCTAAGTAAAACTATATGAACTGTAAGCTCTTTCTTCATGCTCAGCGACTCATTCGAAGAACTCCCGTATCTGTTACTTCCCTCTACAAAAGCTCTGTTGAATTCTTTCCTTACCATTATTTAGTAGAAACTATCAAAAAGCAACAGCCCATACACACATGATTAATGTGTCCAGTATGGAATCAGACTCACTGTTCTCCAGTTCCAATGACCTCATTTTAAAAGTTGGGTTGCTACCTTCCATTCCTTTGATGTGGAAGCAGTTTTAAACCAACTAATTAAGCCTTACAGACAGTAGTTCAGAAATGTCATATTGAATGCCTGTAGAACTCCTGGTTGAATGCTATCTAGTCGTTAGCATTTGTTAATACTCATTTTACTTATTTGCTGTAATACTACTTCTATGGACACATCAGATACTCTGGGAAGCCCTCTGCAAAGAAACCTTCCAGTGCATGGACATCCTGTGACATCTCCAGTGACAACAATGCAAAAGAAACTTCGCTTTGATGTTATCTTTTTATATTTTAAGTGCACCTTCTACATCACCTATTGGCTTTTCATGCAGACAAGTTTCCTGCTTCTGATAGGTTAGAAACAAAAAAACTTTTCTACTTTTTAGCAAGTTATTTCTCAGCTTACTTTTTTCTTCATTATTCTTTTTAAATATTTAATTTGCCAGGGTTTGTGTCCCCTCCATCTTACTACTTTTAATAATCTCTACTATTCTGCAGTTATTCAAACCCATTTTGTTTTAACCTTTCTAATTAGTCCCTCATTTTAAAAAACATTAACCTTCATGGCAGCTCCTAGCTGAAGCTTTCCTAAATCCAGAGTCACTGACAAGACAAAGCTTTTATCCTTACACTTATGACAGAGCATAGTAGTGCATCTCCATCACACAAGTTTTGTATCAGTACAGAATACCAGGTAATTGGTTTGGCCCAGACCCCAAAAACTCGTAGGAGAATTATGGTAGATGGTAAGAGTGAAGTAAATTCACACTTAGTAGGCTTATGATTTTTTTTTCAAGATTGCAAATGCTTTTTGGGAGACAGGAAAAAGGATAAAACAAAAGAAGCTGAAACAAGTTTCTCATAACTTTTTTGGGAGGTTGTAAAGGCAAAGAAATCAAGCTAAGATTTCGCTGAAGTGAGAAAAAGTGTACCCTCATGTAGAAACAATTAGTACAGGATTCCATTTACTAGTATAAGGAGATAAACAAGTTAGTTCAGAGTATTCCTTTGCAGAGACATAAAAAACCCTACGCTATACAGGCCAGGTATAAAGCCCTCTGACATCATTGGAAATATTCTCAAAAACTTTGACAAGCAGTTCCATTGAAGCATGAAGGAAAGGGCTTATGAAACCTTGTAAGGCATGGCTGCCTACTGTTCACGTGGGTATGTTCTATGATACAGGCTACGTGTACACCAGCAAGTAGTGCAGCACACTAGGAACGGGTCTGTGATGAGGATGTGACACCCTAATTACAAGGCGTGTGATGGTGGGGGAGATATATAACAGAGGGTTACTTTAGACTACCACTAGTCTAATCCTATGCACTGAAATGCTCATTAGCAGTTAGAGCACACTTTGGGACTAGTTTCACCCAAAGGGACTCTGGCTTGTGTGCTCTAAGAGCACTCTGACATGAGTCAAAGCATGACAAGTGGGGACACTGCTTATCCTAGAGAAGGCTCAGGAGGGGGATCTTATCAATGTACATAAATACCAGAGAGGTTGTGGAGTCTCCATCCTTGGAGATATTCAAAAGCCATCTGGACATGGTCCTGGGCATCGGCTCTAGGTGGCCCTGCTTGAGCAGGGGGTTGGACCAGATGACCTCAAGAGGTCCTTTCCAACCTCAACCCTTCTGTGATTCTGTGAAAAGAAGATCTGACCAAAACTAAAATACTAATGTAAACACATTCATAAAAAAACATTAACTAGCTACAGACTAATGGAGACAGAAAACAGAAGGGAAGGGAAACAAGAACAAGAAAACTCACACACATGACAGCAGCAGCAAGGTTTTTGTTGAAGGAACTGGGGTTTTGGTCATACTTCAGTATCTGACACTTCTGCATCAGACACCTCTGAAGAGCAAGTACTGGTAAGGGCCACTCTTCAGTTTACAAAAACAGTACTGACATCTTTTTAATATGAATTCAGATAAACAATATTTAAACTTGGCAGTCCCATTTGTGTAACAGAATCCAGCTATTCATTAAAAGCTGATTAAGGCATTCTAAGAATACTGGACTGCCCCATCTGCAAACCCTTCTTTCCATTCTTTGATGTAGTGAAGTGTTATGTTGCCTTACGTTTCTGTGAGGCCATATGCCAGGTCCAGCATGTCCATCTCTTCATCAGTAATTGCATCTAGTTTCTCAAATATGTGGTCTTCAAAGATTAAATGACAAGTTGAACAGGCTAGTGTTCCTTCACATGCACCTAAAGGGAAAAAAAAAAAAAGAAAAATCAAGATAGCAGAAGACTCAAGTTTCAAATTACAGCAGAATTTCAGAAGAAATCCTTCATATATAACTTTGTCTCATACAAGAAGTATCTCTGTTGACTAGTAAAATTAATGTTTAATACATTCCCACATTCATATATCTACTCTGCATTCAACTGTCAATAGTATTTCTACAGTTTCTACCACACTGAGATTTACTTGAATGCTGTAGTTATTTAAAATACGTAACTAATTCCCTTTCTACCATTTAGAGAGAAAAGTTTTCTACTATAAGAATGCGAAAGCAGACAACACTGTCAATCAACAGTACCTAATTTATTCTCAAAGTTGATCCTTCTGTCCCTCTCTTTCCCATGGTTTTGAGGTTTCCTCAAGAAGTTCAACAGAAGACACCTACTATACAAAAAATTCCTCAGAAGTACAGGAAGGAGGGATTTTATACTTGCATTTCTTCTCACTCAACAGAACACTAATTCCCAGCAACAAAGGTAGTCAGGCTAGAGAAAGATGGTTTTCTCTGTGTTAAGGAGGCCTACATGTACTACTAGGGAATCCAGCCTGAGCCAAGGGTCTAATAATTTGCTAGGGTTGAACAGAACAAGCATTAACTACATCTACCTGCTAGAGCAGTTAGGTCATCACAGGACAGTAAAAGTTTGAACACTAACAAATTTGTCTCTGCCACTGTATAGGGCTGGCGCACCGAGTTCTCCACTTTGTTGAAAAAGAAACACGCAACTTCAAGAGAAGGAGAAAGCTGAACTCTTCATACTTGTGTGGAGATTGGAGTTGGGGCACACAAAGCCCCACCTCTAATTTAAATTAAGAGGAGCAGGAAAGACATTAGCCAAGTTTAATTTATTTCCTCCTTTCCAGGGAAAGCAGAACCAAGAATATTGTGACCACATCACCTTTGTACTCATATGGAAACAAAGGGAAGCAAGGCTGCACGTATAACCACTGCTATGAAAAGAAACAGTGGGATTCATCATCAGACCACAAGAATCATACAGAAAGCACTGTGCTGTTACATGTAGTAATGCTATCAACAGCATATATTCAAAGTGAGCATGACACTGTACTAGAAGACTTGATTTTTAAAATATATCACATCTTCAAGTACATACAAATGCATGTGAAAAAGCAGTTAGTGAAAAAGAGTTTAAATAAAGTGCCAAATAATGTAAATTTGTCGTACCAACAGTTTAAGCGTGTTAATGTCAGGGGACATGAGGGTAGAAGAGGGAGGGAAAGAACGAACACTGACCCGTCTATTTGAACAGCGGAAGGTCTTTCTGCAACTGTAAAGCTAGCAGTAGCAAACAAATTGAGTGCAGCTGAATCATTCAACAATTTTGTAAGTCTTTACACAAAGATATTTCTATTAGTATTACTGCACAGGGGATGCCCCCTAGTGATAGAAGTAAATAGGTAAGACTTACATTTTTTCCCCTCATTTCTTTCTGAACACAGAACATACATTTTTACATTATTTATACTGCATTATTCCTCTGCCCTAGTATGATGTTTCATTAGCAAATGATTATTGAAATGGGACTAGCATATGTTATAATTAAAGATTGTTACAGTATCTCCAATTTTTAGTTTGGCTTCTGTTTATTGACAGCATTATCTCCCCCCCCCCACTTTACCACAATGCTTTAACATGGCTGATATTTACACAAACTGCGAGAATATTTACTGTAGAATACAAGCAGACTAGCCATAAGCCTATATGACACATTCAATAAGTGATACAAAAAGCTAGTTATCCCAATGCATTACAGATTTTTAAGAGACAATTCTTCCCCAAATGTATGCAACTCTAGACATGAGTTGTCTCAGACATAAGTGAGATTTAAAATCTTATCAAAGACTTTATTACTAGCACTTAAATTAAACACACCTCAGATTTCAAACTGTGCTACACTAGCCTATTTATTTTTCTCTAATAGCTCCATGCTCTGCATTCACTCATGCAAATTGTACTTCTGCTTCCTGCTTTAGTTTGTACTATTAATTCTTAAGCTCATGTTCATGTAAATACCTGTCCTGAGGTATTTAATTGCCATTACCAAATACCACTGCTTTGCATGGGTAGAATCCTACCACTTCAATGGAACTAACTACGGAAAGTACAAAAGTTTGAAGGAATAGGAAGGTGTTGTAACTTCCTCCTATTTTGATTTTAAACAGAACTTGTACCGAGTTAGAATTTCACTAGGGCATTGGTCTCCTTTACCCCAGTCCTTTAATAAGAATTAAATTTTTTGCTCTTCCCTGTTAACTGACATGTACTTGGTTGTTTCTTTCACTTAGCACTCAAGTACTACAGCAATTTGTGCTAGAAGAAGCCTGATAAAGTAAGACAGTATGGCAATACTGAAGTAACCAGACACTGTTAGAAATACACCATTTTTTGTTGCCTCCAGAACCTTTCAGCTCAGAAGAGTCTGCAGGTGGCATCTTTCAGATTCCACCTTGACAGCACTCTGTCCACATTCCCCTCCTTTAACATTCAAGCAAGGCTCACCCCAAATATTTTTCTAGAACTTGACCCAAAATAGTCTATTCACCTGCAGGAAAAAAAAATGGGGAGAAAATCCAAATAAAGTACAGTAAAGGTTTTATAAGTAAATATTCATTTACAGTTGGACCCAATGATCTTAAGGGTCTTTTCCAACCTAAATATTTATAGAATCATAGAACCTTTTATGAATAAACCAGTAATAGAACATAATTTCTAGACACTGAATACGGTATTCAGTGTATCTACTTACCAAAACCATCTATGTCTAGGTTATTATCAACAACAACATCCAGCAGTGAATCCCCAGGTTTTCCTTTGGCCGTTAGTTTGTCACCATCACGATTTATGAAATGAACAGTTATTTTATCTTCTGAGCTGAAAAAGAAAAGCATATAATGGAATTAAAGAAAGAATACTAGAATTTTTTAGATCTTTAAAATTGATTGAATGCTACTAAACCAGTAATCACTATCAACTCTAAGAACACAGAAACCTAAGTTACTGGCTTTTAAAAGCTGTAACAGGTACAGGCATTTACTGCTGTACATTGAACAAAGGCCATGAAAAATAAGAAAAAACAAACAACTTGGTTTGTGTTTTGTCACTAGAAGCTATATAGGATCCTGATATTTTGCCTTTCACTGAAGAGAGTCAGAGCTATTTTATCTTAGGCACAATATTTGTATTTTTATGAAATAAACCAGCTTATTTTAAATGCTTCTCTTCACTCCTTTCTGTAGAGTCTTCCTTTGGATTTATAAAATTTTAATTGTTCTCATCATTTTAAATTTGTCCAAAATGACAAATTTTCCCATTTCTGCTTAGAGTTTAAGGCATTTTATTTTATTAGTTCCAAAATCTAATTATCCTCTCCTCCCAAGAATGAAAATACTCCAAAAGCATTTTGCTTTTTTGAGCACAGATTCTCTTAGGATTTCATTTTGTAAATATTAATTCCAGTGAAGTTCAAAGTTTTGACATTGCCTTCAAAGAAAGGTTTTGTATTTTCCTGCTTTGCTTTTCAGACAATTATGTTTATTTAAGAAAAATTTCTCTCGCAGTCTGCGTAAAAACTTGACTAATGCTTTTAATATGAAAAAATAGTTTTTTACTGTTCCATATTATGTCATTTCACATGCTAATTAAGGTAAAGCTGTTAAAATACAAACAACTGAAATACAGCTTGTTTGTTTCTATAGGAAAGAAAATAGTTTAAAAAGTGAGTAAAACAAGAAAAACTTATTGGATGGATAGCAAAGAAACATGCCAAGAGATGAGAGAGACAAATAAAACAACTGAAAGCTAATGCAAAGATCTGTTTCAATGTGAAATACATGTTTAAGAACAGCATGCTTAATATTACCTTTAGTCTTTTTAGTAATTTGGTCTTTGAGTGATCTATCATATGGAAAGCATACAAGCTTGGAAAAAAAAAAAATCAAGTCACTCCCTGGAAAACTCTAACCTGTAGAGCTGAATATTAAAGCAAAAGTTTTAAAGTGGCCATACTGAAACATCAGTAAACAGCTTATTTTTGGAACTGGCTGTAAAAGAAAATGTGTTTTTAGCAATCTGAGTCCTAGCTTGTTTTGAAAAACAAGTGTTTGTTGTTGTAGACTTAATATACTCGCCACAACTGTAAGCTCAGTTGGCAGCAGTACACGCCATGATTCATTATGATGTTGTTTTCAATTCTTGTCATATCATCCCTCAGTCCATTCTCCGCAAGGCAGCCACAAGCTACTATTAACTATAAATTAATTCCAAAATTATAATCGATAATGAAGGATTGATCTTGCTGATCTGCAGAATGCAACTGAAGCATGCACTATAGTAAAATTCAGAAGTCTTAAAGATCCAGCTTTACAAAATGCAATTAACATTGCACAGTCACCTGTGATATCAAAGGACCACCTCCTGCAAACCGTTCTGCGGGGGTTTAAGTTACCACTCTGCTCTTCTTTTTGCTCCTCTGCTGCGTTAACACCTCCCACAGCACAACCAAGGAAACAAGCACGCACTTCTTAGATATACCAGTAAAAAAATTCACCACCTTCACTGGAAGTTTAAGACTGATTGGTTTAGATTGCATCTGGAAAGGTATAGATTCATGTTCTGACAGCCAAAGTAAGCCACTGACAGTGTAATTTTAAACTTCAAAAAGCCCTTCCAGAGCTCACCAAAATACACTCTCATTTACTGAAATATTTCTGTCAACATGACAAACACAACCCCAACAGGAGACACAATGCAAGATGTACTTGTATTTATGGATATCCTCTGCCCAAGGTATAGACATGGCAAGTACTAAGTATTTGTTCAATATCCAAAACATACCCTTTCCTCTATTATAGGACGAGACAATCACAAGTAACATGGACCAAACAGCAAGATGTCTGGCCATCCATTAGATCACTGGAACCTTTGTAAAAGACAAGTCATCTCCCTCCCTGTTCTCAAAACGCACCTGAAACTGTCTTCACCTGTGATTACACTTTAATATGGCGCAAGAACAGTCCTGGCCACCCTCCTTTGTTCCTTCTATCTCCAGCACTCACGCTGTCATGCAGTAAACTGGGTCTGGAAACAAAACTGGCTGAAACCCAACCTTCGCAGGTCAATGGCCATATGAATGTCAGAACTGGTACACAGTCAGATCTGCCCCTTATATGAAATTTACATCAGTGTAAAACAATTGTTACTGCAACTTTATGATGCAATAGCACAATCTAACCTTCATGATCAGCTTAAACCAACCTCTTTCTAATATAAAAATGCGGGTTTGGGTGATCCCCACTCCAAATCGCCCTGCCATCATCCTTACACCGGTATTACCGCAAGTCAACTCATTTTGCTAATCTGGCTGAAAATCAACCATAAAAACAAAGTAGTCCCAGCTGAACCAGCAAGCAAAACTGACAGACACACCACTGCCCACAACGAAAATGAGGAAACAGGAGTTGGATCCCCCTTTTTGGTAGTAACAATCTTACATTAGCTTCAGCCAGCTGTGGAACTGCACAGCGGCTGCACATGCCTAACTGGTGCAGCATGCAGCAAGGGGACAAACCACAGTACCACCACTAAGTCACTGGCTTTTGTTAAAGATTGCTACAGTAATTAACAGGACATAATCCACCCTGCTTGATAACTGAAACTAAAATTTATTTATTTGTAATAAAGTTAAGAGAGAGCAGAAAAACATCCTACTGGAAGACTTAAGAAGCCTATTGCCATCTTTACCACTCTTCACATAGCCAAAAAGTTTAATTTAAAAAAAATCAAAAAATAAAGCCTTTAAAAAGGCTTTATTGTGCATGAGCCCAAGTGGTGAAAACACTTTCAGAAGTGCGTGTATGTAATGATAAAACTAGTCAGACATTCAAAACACACACCGTGCAGATCTTTTCAGTGACTGGGAGGCACCATTAAAAAAGTAATTATAATCACACCTGCATGAAACAATATTTAGGCTTTATAAATTTCAGGTAACATGGCTTTTGTCTACCCAGACACTGTTTGCATGAAGAAAAAAAAACCCAAACACCACCATACTGTGAACTGGTCACAGGCAATTAACATGAAACACGTGCCAGGTCTATACAAGTATAAATAGCCTCAGGATCATCAGGAAGAACAAAACATATTTTGTGTAATCTGCATAAAGCATAAATATCCCAATTCATGCTCAGATGAACCCTTTTCAACAGATGAAGAAATTAATTGTATTTTACATCTGGTTGCCACAGTACTTACTATCAGCTTTGTTACCAAGCTTCCCTAGGATACCCTAAATTAAGCATACTGCAAATGCACAGAAGAGCACCAGAGAACTGTAAATGCTGTTCATTGTCCCTCCCATGCAAAAAAGAGTAAGTACCGCCAAGAATCCTGACAGCTACCTCTTCCCCCTTAAAAGAAGTATCCTTTTGAATCTTCAGCTATTACTTCCAAGTTAAGAATCATCTCTTGCATTCCTCCAAACAAAACATAAAGATAACAGCTGTAGCCTGGTGTTGCACATGGTGAGACCAACTCTATTATTTCCAGATCTTTTATTAAATGGTAAATCTAACAACCCTACCTAATTGGCTGAAGAGTTTCATGAATGAAACTATTATACAGGCCTCAATTAAAATACGGAAGTTACAAATCTGAACTAATCTTTAAAACATGTAGTAATTATGTTGTGCACCAAAAATATTGTACAGCTATCTAAACTGGTATAAAAGAATTCTGAGATAACTACTGTTCACCATGAAATGAAAAGGGAGGATAACAGGAGCAAAAGAAAGAATGAAACGGAAATGAAAATGTAACACCCGATGCTTCACTAAAACCCTTAGGAGCTTCTACTCAAAGAATCACCTCAGCCGATGATTTATATAGCTAGGTCTTCATCCTCTAGACACAAAGACAGCTAATTTTACACATACAAACAATCATAGAATCACTGAAGTTGGAAAAGACCTCTAAGATCATCGAGTCCAACCGTCAACCCACCACCACCACCACCACCACCCACTAAGCCATGTCCCTAAGTGCCTCATCTACTCCTCTTTTAAATACCTCCAGAGATGGGGACTCCACCACTTCCCTGGGCAGCCTGTTACAATGTTTCACCACTCTTTCAGTAAAGAAATTTTTCCTCACGTCCAATCTAAACCTCCCCTGGCGCAACTTGAGGCCGTTTCCTCTCGTCCTATCGCTAGTTACTTGGGAGAAGAGACCGACACCCACCTCACTACAACCTCCTTTCAGGTAGTTGTAGAGAGCGATGAGGTCTCCCCTCAGCCTCCTTTTCTCCAGGCTAAACAGTCCCAGTTCCCTCAGCCGCTCCTCATAAGACTTCTTCTCCAGACCCCTCACCAGCCTCGTTGCCCTTCTCTGGACACGCTCCAGCACCTCAACGTCCTTCTTGTAGTGAGGGGCCCAAAACTGAACACAGTATTCGAGGTGCGGCCTCACCAGGGCCGAGTACAGGGGCACGATCACTTCCCTACTCCTGCTGGCCACACTATTTCTGATACAGGCCAGGATGCCATTGGCCTTCTTGGCCGCCTGGGCACACTGCCGGCTCATGTTCAGCCGGCTGTCAACCAGCACCCCAAGGTCCTTTTCCGACAGGCAGCTTTCCAGCCACTCTTCCCCAAGCCTGTAGCGCTGCATGGGGTTGTTGTGGCCGAAGTGCAGGACCCGGCACTTGGCCTTGTTGAACCTCATACAATTGGTCTGGGCCCATCGATCCAGCCTGTCCAGGTCCCTCTGCAGAGCCTTCCTACCCTCGAGCAGATCAACACTCCCACCCAACCTGGTGTCGTCTGCAAACTGACTGAGGGTGCACTCGATCCCCTCATCCAGATCATTGATAAAGATATTAAACAAGACCGGCCCCAGTACTGAGCCCTGGGGAACACCGCTCGTGACCGGCCGCCAACTGGATTGAACTCCATTCACCACAACTCTCTGGGCCCGGCCGTCCAGCCAGTTTTTGACCCAGCACAGAGTCCACCTGTCTAAGCCGTGAGCCGCCAGCTTCTCGAGGAGAATGCTGTGGGAGACGGTGTCAAAGGCCTTGCTGAAGTCCAGGTAGACCACATCCACAGCCCTTCCCTCATCCACTAGGTGGGTCACCTGGTCATAGAAGGAGATCAGGTTGGTCAAGCAGGACCTGCCTCTCATGAACCCGTGCTGGCTAGGCTGGATCCCCTGGTTGTCCCGCACATGCCTTGTGAGCGCCCTCAAGATGAACCGCTCCATAATCTTCCCCGGCACCGAGGTCAGGCTGACAGGCCTGTAGTTCCCCAGATCCTCCTTCCGGCCCTTCTTGTAGATGGGCGTCACATTGGCAAGCCTCCAGTCGTCCGGGACCTCCCCCGTTAACCAGGACTGCTGATAAATGATGGAGATGATGTATCTTTTACTGGAATAACACTGACTGACTATATAAAGTTCAGGAACTGGGTCTCACATAATGTGACGTCCAGAAACAGTAGGACTAGAGAAAATAACTTGCACGTAGGTGGAGAAAACACTAATATATGAAAGAAACAAGGATTTTCTTTTTCTCCCAACTCAGACAGGTTATGACATGGGGTATATAAACAATACATTTGCAATAGTTGCTTGCATGAGCTTTTTTGCTGGTACACTTGCGCAATGAATGTGAGTAAATTCCAATCTATGTTCAGAATGTTTGTGAAAGACCTGGGGGATTACATGTCTTACATTACTATTAGGTAAGGAAATGTTTTCCCTTTTTAGTATTCTTTTTCCTCCCATTTTTACCCTGTTAAATATTTTTTAATAACTTTTAAAAATTTGACAATACTTTACAAAAACCTTTTCATTTCTTGAATGAAAAACTGCTAATCAGGGCCCTCAAAATAACTGAGGGTCAGGGCACTCACTCAGTGGAGACTTATTTTTAAGACATTCAGCAGGGTCACTCGAAGAAGAGATCTAAACTAGCAACTTACCTATCTCATACAGGAGTCTTAGACTAAGAAGTTAGTTTGTCTCTCCACATTAAAAGTATCTGCTGGAACAAAGTAAAAGAGCACCTATGGGAGAGTTTAAAAGCAAACTACTGAAAAAGCTTGGATGGTAAGGGCACTACCCAACTGTCTGGAAACTGGCTAGGCTACACCACTGATGTTGGACAATTGATTGCAGGTCCTGTTCCAAGTCAAAGAAACTTCTCTGACAACCAAGTAAATTAGGCTTTTAAAACTTCTGTATTTTAAATACTGAAAGTTAACTGTAGGCTCTGACCTATCTTTGAATATACAAGCTACAAGCCGGAAGGCCATGCATAAACACAGCCTTTGACTACATGTACTAAGTTGCAAATCTGTAGTTGTGGGCTGTAGAATATTAAGCATCTACAGATGTAATGCATTTTGAAACACCTACTCATACATACTGGTGAGGAGAGGAGGGGTTCTGAGCACTTAGATGTACGAGTGCTCTTCAGTAAAGAAAAACTATTCTAAGGGAGAAGAGATCTTCAGTATTGGGCTCGCTCTGATGTGCTGTACTTACACCACAAGCCTAGCCAGACTTTCACAAAAAAAAAAAAAAAGCAAACAAAGCACTGCACTGCATGAAAATAGCAACATTGAGAAGGTCACAACCTTTTAGAAAACTAGTTTGAACATTAAGAACCCTAGTTTAGCTTTCCGTAACATTACAAGCTCTGTCAACGGGGTTCCAGATCACACAGGCCCTGCGGCTTAACCATGCCGCAGGGTCGGTGCGGTGCCTAACCCGGGCCGACCCACAGGCACCTCCAGCTAACAGCCCCCGGCACAGCCTTGCGGGACACAACTCGCCCCACCCGCCGAGGGCGCCCGGCCGGCACCCCGGGGGGAGGCGGGTGGAAGGTCCCGCGGCAGAGCGCTTCAGTGCCACCGCCACGGCAGCCACAGGCGGGACGGCGAGAGCCGGGGCGAAGCGCGGCCGTGAGGGGGCCGAGGAGGAGGCTGGGACCGGCCCCGAGCGGGCCAGGCAGCAGCAGGGCCGGGACAACGGGGCACCGCGGGCCGCGAGCGACCGGGGGAAGGTCACGCAGCGCCGGCCCAGCCCGGCCCGGCCGCCCCCGCCCAGGCAGCCCGTGCCACAGGCGGCCGTTGGCCCCGGGCACCCTCAGCGCCGAGGCCCAGGCAGCAGCCCGGAAAGGCACGGCGCTGCCGCGGCGAGAAGGCGACCGCCGCCGCGAGGAGCCCGCCCGGCGCCCACCGCTCCGACCCTCTTACCTGAGCACCGCCCGGGCAGAGAGGCTGAACAGCCGGGCTGCCCTCACGGCAGCGGCGCTGCCGCAGCCCGGCCTCGTCCCGGCTGCCGGCGAGGCGGAGAAGAGCCAGCGGCGGGAGGAAGCGGCGGCGGCCCGGAGGAGCCGGGCCGGCCCCGGGGCAGCCATGGCGGCAGTAGGAGGGGAGCGCGGGGCCTCTGCGCCGGCACCGGGGGAGAGGCGGGGGCAAAGTCCCACCGCTTACGCCTCTGGCGCAAGCTACAGCGATTCCCACAGCCGTCTACGTAGCGCACTTCCCGCCCCCTTTTGACGGCGAGGAGAGGCGACCGCGCGAAGGGAAGAGCGGGGTTACGCAAAGTGCGTAGTGATGCGCTGAGGGAAGGGGCCGAGCCTTACGGAAAAGGCGCAGGGCGCTGCTCGCTCGAGGGGCTGGCGGCGGGGCCTTCTCCGCCGCTTCCGTCTTCCCGTCAGCTTCCCTCTTGATCCCTCAGACCACACCGTAGGCCGGTGAAAGCTTTCTGGTTCCATATCCAAGCCCTAGCCCTAGTCTTCCCGGGAAGGCGGTCCCGTGGAGCCCAACGTGTCCTGCCCCCTCCGTGGTTGGGTCTGTGAGGGATTTCTTGTCACGGCCCGGGCCAAGGCGAGGGCTCGGCGTTGCCTGGGCCCCGGTGGGGTCCCTGACACACGCTGTGGAGGTGGTGCCCGAGAAGTCGTCATGACATCCCAAATGCCCCTTTGGGAGGCCTGGCCTGTGAGGGACTGGGCTCCTTGGCTCCAGGTGGGGCAAGAAGCACAGCCCCAGGGAAGTGGAGCTGGCAGCTCGGCGGTCCCAGCTGTCTGCTGGGCTGTCCAGGCAGGACCACCGAGAAATTCCCAGTTCCTCATTACTATTTCTTACAACAGAAGATCGACTTCTAAAACTCGGGCATCAGCAAAGGGACAGCAATGCAATCAGAGGTTTTAACAGGAGGTGAGCGTTCATGGTGAATGGCTCAAATATCAGTATGTGCAACAGGGAATTTTGAGATTTCCTGAGCAGTTACAGACTGCACATGTAGACTTAATTGGGCTCTGCAATGTACACATTGCTTTACAAGTTTTGATTAGATGGTTATGTGGATCCCCTTCACTCTACTACACCCAGACTGAAGAGTGCTGAGTGAATGAGGAAGAAATGGAGGATTTACTTTGAAATAATTCATTCAAACAGGAGTGGAAATAAATGGGGAAAAGGGAGAAATGTTGTTTACCTCTGATGCGCTTGAGGTAGCTAAGATTATTCCTGATGCCTTATGATTTTAGGAGTGTGTTTTTGTTGCATCAGAGTAAGATCAAAGATGGAGATAACTTAAACTGATACGTTTTCTTTAAAGAAAGGAGAAGGTTGTGGTGGAAATGTCAAGAGCCGCCAAACTGTCTGGCCATAAACCAAGTGACATGAATGTGCCGGTTTTCTCTGCTTCAGGTATATAACTCCTACCCTCCAAGTTAGACTCAATGTCATTAGAGGGATTCCCTTTACCCATTACAAATATGGCCAACATAAGATTTTACATAGTCTGAATCTTGTCTTTTAAGCTTTATTTCAATTACTGCTATGTCAAAGTAGCTTTTATAGCACCTACGCTGTATGAATCCTGCTATACCAAATTTATTTCAGGTCATTATCCTTTACAATCCAGTATTCTTTCCCTAAAAACAAATTTACTGTTAGATTTAGCATAGGATTTTAAAAGTTACAATTACCTAGATGCACAGTGTATCTCTAAATTTCAGCTGACACAAGGTTGTCCATTTTTTCTAGGCAATTTCCTTAAAAACTACCTGTCACAGGGGCTGCAGTAACTTTATACAGGTTGCCACTGTGTAATACAGGCAGAATAGCTTTCAGTTGTTCTTTGATTACTAGCAAAATAATTGCGTTTGTTCAAATATACCATTCGTAGAGTAATATTTTTTAAATATAACTGAAATTAATGCACTCAATATGTTTATTAAATCATATATTAATATAAATGCAGTTAACATATGTGAATATATCATAGAGCAGTCACTGAAATAAATACTCTGAAGGCCAGATCCTCAGCTAGTATACTGGTATCCCCTCACCCACGCTGAGCTCTTTTTCATTAGGTTTCACTCTTTTGCAACACAAGAGAATGTGGCCACAAATAATACAGTTTATTTCAATATTGTCACTACAGCATAGGGTCATATATGCATACTCGTAAGACAGTATATAGCGAAATACGTACAGCTTTATGTGGCCTTCTAATATTGTAAATCCAAAAAAGCACATCAGATAATCTAGTCTGACTTTAACCAGAAGGCTGCTTGTCATACATTAATGGTTAATGCAGGAAATAAATCTGAAAGGGACCCTCTGGACCTTCTAATGTAAACCTTTGCTGTCACATGCAACTCAAGTAACTAAATATAGAAGTATTTATCAGCTTCTTAAAGTTTTCTTGCTGATATTAACTGCACTGAAAAAACAGTCCCAAAATTTCAGTCCTTGGAAGGGTAGAAGGCCTAATTATTAATTTTCAAATAATTTATTTTATTAGTTTAATTCTTAGTATAGGATTATTTATACCGATTTGTCCTTGGCCAGTGCTGCCCATGAGTTTAAATAGTTTTTGTTCTTTGTGATGTTCACCCATTATTTGTTGTACCCCCTCTAGCCCTTTTATTTTAGCCTCTGTTGTTACTAGTCTCCTTTCATAAGACAGGAAACTCTTACTATTCTCCTGATTATCCCACTGAGTCATTTGTGCGTACGTTAGTTTGAATTCACCCTTGTTAAACATGGGCAACTAGTTAGTACATTCACTTCAGGTCTTGTGCAGTGGCTCTAATGGAAATGCGTGGCCCTGTTACATCCTAGGATTGTATTTGATTTTTTTTCATGTACACATCAAGTTAGTAGCCTCAAATCATTTTGTGATCAGTTAATAACCCAGATGGGCCTTGCTGCTTCTCATTAATGAAGCTGTCGTTAACAGCAAGAGTTCATGGTTCCCTCAAACTGAACGCAGCAAGCTCTTCGAACTTTGCATCGATCTACTTTCATGCGGGATTTTCATTCATACACCATTTTAATGAATAAGGCCATTTCCATTAACCAACTTTACCCCTGTGTTGGACATGTTGCATAGCTCTGTTCCAGCCCTCAGACTGCCATGGCCCTGAGCACGTTACCCCCTTGCAAAAGTTTAGTTGGCAGAGTCCAAGGTCAGCTCCTTCACTGATAAGAGCAGTTGTGAAAAAAGCTAGTAGCGAGGGCCTGCCTCTCCTTTCCCTTCAGAGCCACTTTTAAGCTGAGGCTTTGCGATGGCCCTTGCCTGTGCCCCAGTGCAGCTGTGCAGCAGCTCTGTTTGCACCATCTCACGTCTCCGTGAGTGTGGCCCTAACCTGGACTTGTTGACTTGGCATCCTGGCTTGGCCTCAGGCCTGCCTCATCACTGCGGCCCTGCTGGGTCACCACTGGACTGTGTCTGACCCTGACCACTGTCTCTCAACTGAGTCTTGACCCTGGCTTGCCGCTCCACATCCTGGCTCCTTGTTGGTGAGGTGACTGCTTTCACCTGCTTGGTATTGTGCTTAGCTCCCAGCACATCTTCCATTGCAGAGCAGCTAACTCTTGCTGCTCCCTGACAGCCGCCCACCCCCAAACACAAAACCCTCCTAATTCCCTCATAATTTCGATATAATGTACACTTTTGGGTGGGCAAGCTTGAAGAAAATGGTGGAGCAAATTTGGTCAGGACACCTCAATGAAGTAAGAGTAGCAGAGTGAAATAAAAGAGAGAAAAATTACAAACAGTGTGTACCTAACATGTCTCTGAATCTCACCTTGGTTGTGTGCAAGTTTTTGTTGCTTGTCTCCATGGAATGTTCATTCTAATGGTAAACACTTTGCAAGAGGCGCTTCATCTTTCCTATGTATTTGTATAGGTTCTTGCACGTTGGGGAACAGATGTGATACAAACTTTTTTTATAATTATGTCCTCCAGTGCTTTACTATTTTTTAAGTTTATATTTGTAGGAGGCCAACAAACCACTAGATGGCAAACAATTTCAGCAAGATAATACACAGGTATTCACACATTCTTCTGTCCTCAGCTTCATCATTGAGGCCATGGAGTGTAGTCCCACGGCAGTTTATAGAAATCTGGGATGAAGTTGGTGTGATCCTGCTCCTCCCTGCCTCTCCCTCCCTTTTGCTGTTCTAGTGTTCATGAGCCAGGTGTGGAGTGGATTCATAGAGGTGATCTATGCAAAAACTCACCTAGGGAAAAAAACAGAAAAGGAAAAAGAAGAAAGTAACTGGTTTCCAGCCATTTCAGTTCCATCAACCAGCCTACAGGCCCCCTGTGCAAAACAAGATGATGTATTCTGGGAGAACAGCAGTCCCAGCTTGGATTGTTTTATGCTGCTGAGCAAAGGTACCACATATTCTTCTATTTGGCATAAAATTCCATGGTTCAGGATGATAAAAACGTTGCATGTGTATACCAATGATCAGCAGATAATTTCTATAAGTTACTACAGATGATCTGTCTGAGGCCTGGTTTTCTATCTACAAGAGACATGACATAAATGCATATTTACAAAATGCAAATCCAGCCGTTTTAAAGAGATTTTTAAAATAACAAATCCACCAAGTAATCAGACTTCTGTATACAATTAGCTTTCCTGGTCATGATCAAAGTTCTGTGTGAACATGTGTTCTGACCTGAATTTTCTTGGAAGCCAAATTGTGTCAAATTATCCCTTTCAGTTGAAATACTCAAGGAGATTCAGAGAAAGGAAAGGATCCATGGTCCATGTGGAGCGCTCCTTTTGTGATTGTCTCCTGTTAACCGGCATGGGAGCAGAACCATCTCATCCAAAGTTTATTCTCTAAGGTAGCGTGATTTGTGATATCCTAGGATTCCCCACTCTGGTTTTTGGCATGACTCTTTCAGTTCAGGTCTCTGGCTACAGTTTCCCTTCAATTACAAGAGTGCAAGTAAGCCCTCACAAAAAAAGACAGGAGAGCAGCGGGTCACATTATTTAATCTTGGCAACCTTCATGTGGCTGGGGGCAGGAGTGGTCATGTGAGCTGCTGGCACAGAACATTTTCTACGTGTTTGTTCCTCCAAACTATGGCATCTCTTCAACCTGATTTTTCTAATTCTGAGACCGTGTAAATGACCAAGGTCATTCTCTCCACCTGCCCCTGACAGTTCAGTAACACAGCCCTTGATCTAATTTTAAGCAATCAAGCATAAATAAACTGTAGTCATTGATCATAGGAAGCTCCAACCAGTCAGGAGCCGGCATAGATTCAGTCTGTAGCTGAGCGAGTGGGACACACAGGCTGGGCACATTGTTGTTACCTTCAGCCCAGGAGCACAGGACTTGAGAGCGGTGAGGTCTTGTCATGGTTTAACCTCAGCCAGCAACTAAGCACCAGGCAGCCGCTCGCTCACTCCCCGCCAGTGGGATGGGGGAGAGAATCGGAAGGGTAAAAGTGAGAAAACTCATGGGTTGAGATAAAGACAGTTTAATGGGTAAAGCAAAAGCCACACACGCAAGCAAAGCAAAACAAGGAATTAATTCACTCCTTCCCATCAGCAGGCAGGTGTTCAGCCATCTCCAGGAAAGCAGGGCTCCATCACGCGTAACGGTTACTTGGGAAGACAAACGCCATCACTCCAAACGTCCCCCCCTTCCTTCTTCTTCCCCCAGCTTTATATACTGAGCATGACGTCCCATGGTATAGAATATCCCTTTGGCCAGTTTGGGTCAGCTGTCCTGGCTGTGCCCCCTCCCAGCTTCTTGTGCACCTCCAGCCTTCTCAGTTGGTAGAGCATGGGAAGCTGAAAAGTCCTTGACTAGTGTCAGCACTACCTAGCAACAACTAAAACATCGGTGTGTTATCAACATTGTTCTCACCCTAAATCCAAAACACAGCACTGTACCAGCTACTAGGAAGGAAATTAACTCTATCCCTGCCGAAACCAGGACAGGTCTGAAGTAACCCATGCTTGAAAGAAGGCAGGAATGTGAAGGAGAGGTCATCAACTGTGGTGGGTTGACCCTGGCTGGACACTAGGTACCGACCAAAGCCATTCTATCACTTCCCTCCTCAGCTGGACAGGGGAGAGAAAATACAATGAAAGGCTCATGGGTCGAGATAAGGACAGGGAGAGATCACTCGCCAATTACCGTCACAGGCAAAACAGAGTCAACTTGGGAAAAAAATTAAATTTTTTGCCAATCAAATCAGAGTAGGATAATGAGAAATAAAAACTAAATCTTAAAACACCTTCCCCCCACCCCTCCCTTCTTCCCAGGCTTAACTTCACTCCTGATTTTCTCTACCTTCTCCCCCCGAGCAGCGCAGGGGGATGGGGAATGGGGGTTGCGGTCAGTTCATCACACGTTATCTCTGCCGCTCCTTCCTCCTCAGGGGGACGACTCCTCACACTCCTCCCCTGCTCCAGCATGGGGTCCCTCCCACGGGAGACAGTCCTCCACAAACTTCTCCAATGTGAGTCTTTCCCACAGGCTGCAGTTCTTCACAAACTGCTCCAGCGTGGGTCCCTTCCATGGGGTGCAGTCCTTCAGGAACAGACTGCTCCAGCATGGGTCCCACATGGGGTCACAAGTCCTGCCAGCAAACCTGCTCCAGCGTGAGCTTCTCTCTCCATGGGTCCACAGGTCCTGCCAGGAGCCTGTTCCGGTGTGGGCTTCCCATGGGGTCACAGCATCCTTTGGGCACATCCACCTGCTCCAGCGTGGGGTCCTCCACAGGCTGCAGGTAGATATCTGCTCCACCGTTAACATCCATGGGCTGCAGGGGGACAGCCTGCCTCACCATGGTCTTCACCAGGGGCTGCAGGGGAATGAATCTCTGCTCCGGCGCCTGGAGCACCTCCTCCCCCTCCTTCTTCACTGACCTTGGTGTCTGCAGGGCTTTTTCTCTCGCATATTCTCACCTCTCTTCTCCGGCTGCAATTGCTGTTGCACAGATTTTTTTTTCCCCCCTTCTTAAATATATTATCACAGAGGCGCTACCACTGTCGCTGATGAGCTCGGCTTTGGCCAGCAGCGGGTCTATCTTGGAGCCAGCTGGCATTGGCTCTATCAGACATGGGGGAAGCTTCTAGCAGCTTCTCACAGAAGCCACCCCTGTAGCCCTGCTGCTACCAAAACCTTGCCATGCAAACCCAATACATCAACCAATGAAGGATTAATGGATAGGTAAAATGCTCATGGGGTAGTTGTTTTTATTTTGGGAATTAAAGTGGTTTGTAAGTCTTTCTGTAAAAGGCAGGTAATCTGAGTACCATCAAAGTGTGTGTAGCTGCCAAGCAATTCTGCAGCTCAAGGGGAATTTAGGAGCTTTGGCACTTTGTTGGTGTGTGCAGGATCCGGTAACTGCAGTGCAGCAGGGCAGGAGAGTGTTTTGTTTGTAATTGCTTTGTCTTTACTGGTTTCACTATAGCAGCTGAAATACAGTGGGAAATAGGTAGAAATGTTTGGAGTTTTGCCATTCAAAGAGGTGGGGCTCTGGGAATAAGCCAGAGCCTGGAGTAATCCACTCAGAGAGGAAAGCTGAGGAGGTGGGTCTGTCTTATGACAGGAAGGTGAATTACTGCCATGGAATTCTGCTAAACTGTAAATAATTCATGGTTTCAAAGCCATGGTTCTGTCATACATAAGAGACTGTGAAATCTGTGCGAGAATTTGCATTTCTGAGTAGGGGATTTTAAAGTTAGTTGTCTCAAAGTCTTGATACTCTTTAATGGAAAGATGTGTGATTTTTTCCACAGGAAAATTTTTCTGACTCTTCTGAATTTCTGAAATTCTTCTACTTCATGTTATGCATAGCATTTCATAGTAACAGCTCCTTCCAATGATAAGTTGAAAAAGTGCGTGAACAGTTTAATGTGGAATTTTCAAAACAAAGCAGAATTTGTCATCGCTTAATTAGAGCCAGATCTCCATTGTGAATATTTGTCTCCATGAATGAGGGATCTTAAAGAGTGTTCAAAATACAACTGTACAAGGTCATGAAAGGGAAATCCACTGCAGGCTATTAAATACAAAACCACTGTGTCCAGCTCATGTCTGAAGTCCTTGATCTGCAAGTTGTTGGAAGATGGGAAGGTATTCTGGGGAAGTAAATGCTTGCTCCATTCTCATATTCTTTCCCAGGTGTTGACTTTCACAGCTGCTAGAGACAAAATACTGGGCTTAAGGTACCTTTGGTCTAACATAAAATGGATTCTTCTTTGGTCTAACTCCTTCCTAATTTTCATGCGTATAATAACACCCTTAAGCTGAAGTTGTGGAGTTCTTACTGGAGGACAGGAGTTGAGGACCAAAATTCACCACACCTTCCCTAGTGACTTTGGGCTGGGGCAATCTTTTTCACTACTACCAGTGTCCCAACTCCTGATCAAGACAGTAATTAGAGTCTCCGTAAACAAAAAAACCACTTTCCGACTGCACAAGATTCATGTTGACAATGAATTACAGCCTGATATCCACTCCTGGTGCCTGCTGGTGCCCACTTCTCTTCTCTGGATAATGCTGTTATGAATTACCAGTAACACATTTTTACTCTCTTCCCAGGAGTCTTTACAGTTGTTTGGTAAGAACACATGCAACAAAGTGTAAGTAAAATCTCTCCATTAAGCAAGGATGTTGACTGCGGTAGATGCTGCAAGTTCTGCAGTCCTGTCAGTAGCAAGTGGAGTGAGTGATGTATGAGGTCCTGCATGCTGGACTTGACTACCTTTGAAAAATACATTTTCGTGTAGCCCACTAGGAAGGAATGCATTTACTTTTAGTGGTAGCCTATTGGTTTGTAATGAGAAGCACCTCAATTACACATGAGAAAGTCTTTAGTATAAGATTCTTACTGGAAGTGTGATGCACAAAGGTAGTGTACCAAGGCAGGAGGTTTGTGTGTCCACCAGGAGGCATAGCAAGCTAGGGCTCCATCTTGCTCACAGCACTGAACACGCTGCACGTACCAGCAGTGGAGGCAGGCAAAAGTTTTAATCAGATTCTTACATCCAGAAGTAGGAAATTGAGAGATTTCTCGAGTAAAAATGAGTATGTGGAGAACTGGCAAGAAGCTGAAGTAATAAAATGCATATATGTCAAGATGTTCTTTGGTCAAAGGCTGTAATTTCAAATAAATTTTGTTGCTGTTGTTCACAGTCATTGGAAGTCATAATTGATATGACTGAAAATGAAAATGCTAATCAGTATATAAAGCAATACTGGGACTCAGCCTCTTAAGGTATAAATCAGCAGTTGTTTAAGAGGCCAAATTAGATACCTCCATGAACATGGGGAGAAGTTTTGATGCTGCAAACATTTATGCATGTGAATGATCATCTCTGTTATATCTTAAAAATATAAAAGAAATTACAAAACCATCCAGAGGCTTGCCAATAAGTACGTGCACATTTGAGACTCCATGGGAATCTAGGTTGTAATAAGCTTATCCATTATGCTTCTCCTCTGACAGCATAACTGGAGTTAGAAACAATGATCCTTCTCTCTGACACCCTAGAAGCATGTATAGCACATCAGGAATGGGAACAGTGGTGTTTTCAAAGTTCCTAAATTTTGTAATTTTTAAAGTATTGTAATCAAAGCCTTCTTTTCTGTAATTTCAAAATCAGGTAATCAGCTAGGAATTGAAAATCTAAAACCAAGCAAACAAAAAGTTCTCTTCCCAGGCTTGAAGAGAAACCTGAATATAAGAGCACGGAAAGGAAATAAAGAGAACCCCAAACTATTAGTAAGGCCTCCCGAGGTTTTTTTTTAATGCCAGTCTCATGACTTTCTGGGAACTGATTTATTGAAAGCCTTGGTTTGGCAATTCTGTGCTTGGCTAGCTTGGGCTTGACCCAAGTCCCCTTTTTTCTTGGCAGCACTTAAAACAGTTGAGATGTAGCCTATGCTCCTTCGTAATCCAAGATTGCTGTGTGCAGTCAAGAACCCTTAAGCACAGAAAATGAACAAAGTGACCCAAAGCCGCGGGGCCTGGCTGGCAGTGCAGGCTGTGGGGCTGGGGTGAGGAGCCAAGCCAAGCTCTGCTCCCCAGGAGCAGCTTCTACGCGGGTTTAGCGCAGCTGACACATTCTGACTGGTGTAGAAATTCTGTTTTACTTTTAAACTGCACTAGTTTAGCTGGCAATAATCCAACCGCTGGAAACTCAGTTGCGTAGAGAGAACTTGTCTGATATTTCCAGTTCTTCAGCATTTACACGAGCTGCTACTGCACACCAAACAGACATAGTGTGCGGCCATCTCCTGCAGCAGGTCACGTCCTGCTGGAACAGTGCAGCAGCAGCGCCAGGCATTTTCGTGACCGTTCAGCAATCTCAGCAGTAAGGCAGCAATAAAACAATGCTTCCAATGTATTGCATTGGCTTTGCCTGTTGGCTCTTATTTCAAGGCAGAGCACTCTGCTGGCGTATATATATCATATAGTAGGTTTCTCTTGCACTGCTCCTAGGGCTCTTAGCCAAACTGCTGGCACAAGGTTGGAGTTAGTAACCCATAGCAGTACCACCGTCGTTCCAAACTGCTGAGGTAGCACTCTACCCTATTACTTTTTTATACACTTCTGTTTTCTATATACAGAATCATGCAGCTCTCAAGTCTTAAAACAGGCCAAATTCTTTGTTCTAAACTGGTACAGCTGTGAAGTTAGCAGAGTCCTGCTGCATTACGCCAGCACAGAGCTGGGCTAGCCGTCACGATGCAGAGGCCTGTGCAAAGACAAGTAGACGAATATCTAACTCCAGTGTTTATGTTCTATGTGATTAAGCATGGTACTTCTTTTAGTAACCCTCTTAAGAGCAGATGTCTTTTAAAGCTTCATTGTAACATCCTGGTCTTGCTGACTTGCCTGCAGTTGGGATTTCAGGACTGGTGTTTGTTGCACTTAACAGCTTTTATCTGTAGATTGGTGTCTTACTAAGGTGGAAGAAACTTGAACTAGTCAGTTATATAATGGAGAAGCAAATGCTTTTCCAGAAATTACTATTTGTTTATTGAGGGAGGGTGGTGATGTGTGGGCTGTTTCCTGAGCCAGCATTGTTGCAGTCATTGCAGACCTGCTTGTGTCTTTGCCGTTTGCTAGCTGGGACATCCAATTAATTAGACTGAACTTGTTTCCTTTTGTATCTACCCATCCTGGGTTAATAGTTTAGAGGGTGCGTATGAAAGACTGACTTCCCTGGCACTGCAAACATATGAATAGTTTTATTCAAAGGACTAGTCTCACTGCATGAAAGAGCAAGATGTCATCACAAAACAGCTAAAGCAAAAATACTCAGATTTTTACATCTTTATTATTACAAAACACTCAAATTTTACTGAAGCAAAAATACTTCGATTCAAACACAAGGTCACAGAGTTCCATGCTTTTATTTGAGTGTATTGTATTTTAATAGAAGTACAACAGAAGTTAGCAGTTATAACAGCACCCTCCTATACACCAGAGCACAACCTGTGTCAAGGTGTGCTTGTCCCTCATGCAGATGTCAGCCTCTCAAGCAGACTGTGTGACACCTGCAGAAATGCTCACAGGCAGCCCATGGGCAGCCTGTCTCTATACTGATGCAGCATGGTGCCCAAAACTGAGCCGTACTTACTGTGAATCAACCTCTGAGGTGTGCTTGCTTGCTGTCAGATCCCCATGCTCTAGCAGGTGGCTTGACATTGCACAGCTGGGTTTATGCCTGACAGAGTGCCTCTATTCTAGAGGAAGAGTGTGGAGCATCCCTCAAAGGGCAGCTGAGAGACACCCACTCAGACCAAATATGAAATCAGAATTACCCACATCCTTCTCTGCAGTATCAATGTCTCAAGTGCATCTTCCTCTGCTTCGCAAGAAAAAAAATCGGGGGCAAATCCTGTGTTCTCTTCCCAGATTTTTGCTAGAGCTCTGACATCTTGTGTAAAGAAGTATAATGGTCCCAGCTTAGTTTAGGGTAAACAGTATCTTGTAATCTGTCTTTGCTTGATTTGCTGAATTATCTTTCGTCCCACAGATTTGTTAGTGGCTTTGCCTACCGTATAGGAAAAATACCAATCCAGTGGTTTAGATTTCACTGAATCTGGAAAAATTTAGATCACCAGTTCTGCAAACCAAAATGCATATGAGCAGTTCCTTGACTAAAATGATCAGGACTACTAATGAGACTCATAGGTCTTGTGAGACTAACTTTACTCTGTATTTTAACTTACTGCAATAGAATGTAGTGAGCCTTTGAGTAATAGATTACGTTAGGTACTACACAAATATTTTTGTAACTGATTTCTGAATATATTAAGATACAGATTAGCAGGTTGAGTATCTTAAACTGATGAAGAAAAATGTTAGCAATTAAAAATCTCTTCCAGGGATTTTGAAAATGTGATGAGAAGCAAATGACATCTGGTTATACTAACATCTTGAAGAAGGCCTGAACCTTTTATATAGTGTTGCTCTGAAAACTCTTGTCTTGATGAAATTTCAGCAGCAGTTCTCATGTGGCAAGGTGAAGAAGTGAACACAGAATGTGCCTACATCTCAGTGCAGGTGACAGTGCAGCTGCTGGTTTTACTAAAAATATCTGGATTAAAAGCCACTATGCAGACTTCAGGCGTATCTTCATTTTGCTTGTAAAACCACCTTAACAACACAGCCTCCCTTGCTGTATTTTCCAGGATGTGGTGCTTCAGTGTTACAATAAAACTACTAATAAAAAAGACATGTAAGCAAAAATACTGTATTCTGCTCTGCTACCATTAGCAGTAGTAGTGTGACTACACTACTATTGAAAAATAAGCAGGTTACAGTAAGAGCTGGATTCTCTTCTTCCATACAGAGTTGTATAGTGGGACTACTGTCATCAGATTTTGTGTATGTGGGAGAAGGAATATCAAAATGAGCCTTTACAAATACAGTGAACTTTAAAGAATCTTGGGTGGAACCATGACAGACCCTTCCACAGGGAACAGTAGCACTTACGAGGATCTTAATAGTTGGTGACTGCATTTTAAGTTAGAAATTTTAATTGCTAAGCAGAGCTATAAACAGGAATCTAACTCACCATTTTCATGGTCTGTTGCATTTGCGAACAAGGTGTTCTGAGCCCCAATAGTTGTACAGTAGCACCTGAAATGGATCTCTGCATAAATGAATTTCCCAAAAGCCTAAGTTGCCTAGAAGAACTGACTTCCTACAGAAACGAAGGATTTTCTGAACAGTTGCGTAACATGTATTTCTTACATTCTCCTAAAATAACTAAAAATTGACCTTTCAGAAAAAGGGAGTTTGGAGCAATTACTTGCTCTTCAGTAGTCTCTTTGAAACTTTGCTTTACAGAATTAAACCTTAGAGATTCCTTCCCCTGTTTTTCCTCAAGGCATGTATAGTTTGATCACTGACGTGCTCTCTCTGTGGGCTAAACCTAGTTTTATTTCGAAGAAAATGTTGAGCTCACTGGAGCATATAACTTGCCATACTGCATTTTGTTCATTTAGCCCAGTTGTGTATCTCTAACTGCTGTCAATTCCCAATGCTTCTGAGAAGATGCAAAACCAAAACAAACCCAAACATATTTTTGACGGAATTGGGGTGATGGAGACTTCATCCTAATTACTAACTTGTTTAAACTTCGTGTTTCAAGCTGTTTTTTTCTTTTAATACCTCATATAAATAACAAGAATATACAGAAATACAGTAATTCAGGACAAGAGAATATTGCCCTCCCTCTTAGACTCCTGCTGTGTGTTTTGACTTCAGTAACATTCTGGAGCAGTGAGTTTCACAGTCTATTTTGTTCTTTGATGAAAAGACAACACTCGGTTTCAAATATATGAGCTGTCAGCTACACAGTCTGCCTCCTCTTGTACTACAAGACTAAGAAAATGAAAGCTCACAAACCACATTCCCTATTCTATTTTTATGTTTGCAAGCCTTTTGCTAGATCTTGACCCAGAATTTCTAGGGAATATTTACTAAAAAGTGACCTAAATAATACTGTACTTCACATTTACAAACAGCTTAACAAAACAGAACTTAGAAAGGAGGAAAGTAAAGGAAGGGTAATGGGACAGCAACTACACTTTCCCTAAAGGACAGTAGTTACAATTTAGAGTTGTCCTCTGACTTCTTAGTGCAGGTGACAGCTACTTACCTCCTTAGGTAGTACTTTATTCGCTGGTACTTAGTGTCAAGTCCAGTGGATTGACCACGTGCCTCAGTTTAGGGTGCTGCATGCTGAAATGTCACCGTGTAATTTGGGTTAGTTGCTCCCAGTCACCTGCTGTCCTTTCCTACTGACCATCCTGCTGGCTCTTCCTTTTTGTTAGTCACTTGCTAGTGATTTTGTGCTTTTTCATAGGAAATCACATATAAAGACACAAATAATCCTCGTTGCCCTGGGAAGATTGTTTTTTACAGAGCTTTCCATTCCCTTTCTAGGAGCTGCTGCATCCCCAGGCTGAAAGGGAGGTTTTAGATTAGGATGATTGCTAGCCCTGAGCACATTTACGCTGAGTTAGTTTGCCCAGGCTTTTCACACATTACTGTAATTACATCACTGTTTCAAATTTATACCATGCTTTTTCTCAGTGGCTGACTTGTTAACAGAAATACAGCAAAGCATACGCTTCCAACAGAAGGTTTCAAGCCTGCCCGTTTCTGTTCAGCTCCTTTTCTATCCACAAGATGCCAATGGAGCACTCACCCCCTCTTGGTTTTCCATTGCTCTACAGTGCTCAGGAACGGGCTGCTGTTTTTTTTTTTTCTCCTAAGCCTCAGGCTTGCATATTTGAATCTCTTCTTATCTATTTCATTTCTTAGGCAAAAAGTTCTAATTCAGTTACATGCCTTCTTTTCATGCCCCTTCAGTGTCTCCAAATGTCTCCTAATTCTGTAGTCTTTTAGGCTGCAACAATTAGAGCTGTACACAGATTTCAGCTGATGTTGTATGGTCTGTACATACATGAATCGTAAACATTTTGTTGATCATAGCCACATACTGTACTGTCTACATTGATAGCTCTGGCTTTTTCTGGAAACAATACTGTTTATATATATGTGCAAGACTAGTTTTTTACCTTCTCTACCTCGTGCAAACTTCATTTGCCATTGTGCTCCCTGTACACCAACACTGATTAAATTCCCCCAGTCTTTTCTAAATTGACAATAGAAATGAAGTTTGCAGGGTTCAGCTGAAGCAATGAGGAAAAAAATTCTGTAACTGTACTTACATGATAGGAAATGATGTAAAGAAGCAAGAAAGGGCAGATCTTCAAGCTACCAAACCTCCATTTTCCTGCAAAGCCTCAGTGGTTTTGACTGTCTCCATGCAGAAGAAACTCCATATAGAAGATGATGAGCAATCAGCAGGGCAACCAGAGTAACTTTCCTCTTGATCTGTTAAGTGGGAGCAAGGAACATATTTTGTTTAAAAGAAACAAAAAATGACCAAACCAGAGGTCTTAGCACGAGGAATGCTTCATCTCATCTAATTAAACTCAAAAGATGAACATCTGAGCTGTAGAGATGCATGCAGCAAACAGATGTTCAAACTACTCCCAGAATTCATCAACTCCAGGATGTAACAAAATTTTGAACTTTCAGATGGAAAAAGTAGTAACCAAACCTGCTGGTTTCAATGTAGGCTGTGAGTAACATTTAATGCCAAATGTTGAACTTAAAAATGCGTTATCTACAGTCTGAATATTAGGTCAGGATATAGGAGAAAATTGTTCATTGTTTAACAAGATAAATGACTTGGACTGGTACTTCTTCTGCCTTCATAGTGGATCTCAGTTTTATAACTATTTTCAGCCCAGCTTTTGTCATCAAACTCGGTTCCTCTGCAAGTTTACTTGATAACTTTAAAACCTATTAGTCAACTCAACCAAATGCAACAAAGGTAGGGGCCTTGGAAGAAATTAATTTCCTACAAATTTCATGTAAATGGCCATCAGGAAAGAAGAAAAAGACAATTGAGGTGTCCCCAGCTGGGAAGGATTGACTGAGCGATCTCATAACTTCTCGGTCAGCAGGGAATCCACACCAGGCAGAGCTCTCAAGTTTGCCTCAGCCACAGGGAAGAATTACAGCTACACCAAGTCAGTCAGTTATAGGGCTCTGTTTCCAAGCACACACAACCTCAGTCAATCTCGTTTCATGGAACAACTTATCTATTTTGTAATTTCAACTTCAGCAGCATCTGGAGTATCAAATCTGTCCTTATGTGCGATTCTTTCAATCTCTGTTCACCACTGAACTTCATGAATGACGTGTAATAGAAAATCATTAGCAGAATTCAGACCCTTAAGGGGACTAAGTCAAACTAATTTCCCATTTCAATTTAATCATATTTCATTGCTTTGGTACTCTTGTAATATTCTAGTCCACCTGGTTCTTCAACTGCCTTTGAGGTATCCTTAAGGATAGCCAAAGACTGTCTTTTAATATTTTTTCTAAAGGCAAATAAATACTCCTAAATCTTTCAGGCCTTGTTCATACACAGTGACGTGAAAAATGAGCAGCCTTTAAAAATACCCTTAGAGAAACAGCACACTGAGGTTCTTAGCATCCTGGGATTATCTTGCCTTTCTCCCTTTCCTGCCTGATGTTTCTCTTTGCCGAAGTTGAATGGAGCGTGATCTGTTCTGATAAGGTTAGATTGCAACATAATAACTGCTGCAAGAGCACGTGCCCTCTTAAGGCTAAATTACCTTCCAGACTCAAAATTGCATCTTTGTAGGTGTGCTGCTGATAAAGCCTTGACATTAATCTAGTTCTGCAAATGAAGTGCCGCGATACATTCCTCGTTTGCTATGCTTGTGAGGTGAAAAAAACTGAATCTGGGGGGTATCCACTTCAGCAAATAGAGCTGTAGCTGGTTTCAATGACACGTCTTTGCTAATATCAGCTCAGCCTTTTCCTTCCTAAATTCCTTCAGAAGCCCAGAATCTCTGCAGACTTACGACCTTGTACTCAGTACTAGCAGATTAACTCTGAAATAAGCCAGTGATTCCAGTGGAGGCGTAACATTTAAAATAAGAGAGGAATTGTATTCAGCCTCTACTTCTTTACATAATGTTCATGCTGGGAATTTTTTTTTTTTTTGCGCTATTGTTTTTTTCAGCAGAGTTTCACGATTAAGGGCTACACAGGATTTAGCTGAAAACAACTTTGGCAAGAATTGCCATCTGTTTTCTTCTAACTAAAACATTTTCTTAATAAAAGTGTGTTGGGGAGACTGTTGTGGAATATCCCCTTTAAAGGGGTGATGGGGTGTTTCCTTCGGTTCTTTGCATTTTTTCATCTTTTGTGATGCTACTGGCATGCTATCAAAAATGTCCCATAGCTGGAAAACACAAAACTGAACAGTCTACTTCAATTTTCACTCTTTTTTCCTAAATATATATAAATATTCCAGGAAATTCCCATCTTAAAATAGGAGTCTTAGCCACTCTATTTGGAAAGAGTTGAGGGGAAAAGTGGACTTCTGTTTTGAGGTTTTGACATGTCCATTTTGGTAGAACAGGGAGATGACGTGAAGTCTTGAGAATATATTTTGGCTGAGAAGTTGTAACTCTCCTTCCACAGTCTTGCTTATTTCTGCTTGCTAATGAGGAAGCAAGTAAATGCAGTAAAATTAGAAGGGGTCAGGACCTAAAAATACTGTAGTGACTGATTCCTAGTAAAAAGCTCTACTTTTTAATATGATTTTGTTTATTCACAAAGTTATATGGCTGTATGTCAGAACAGTGTACATGTGCCTTAGGGGGAAAAAAAAAAACCAAACCAAAAGCATTTGCTTTGGCTCTAACAGTTGTATATATTTTTCAAGCTTTCAAACACTTGCATCCAATTCCTTGGTAACCATACTCCTTTTTTTCGCCCACAGAAATAGTTTCATCAAAAAAGTTGTTGTCTGGATTGGTGCCTTTAACTCTGCCTAGTACCCAACCTCCTATTTTATTTCATTATAAATACTGAAGTGAATACCTCCATGACTATCAATGGCTTTGATTTCCAATGCTACGGACGTGACCCAGCTACAGCCACATTATAACTAAAATAAACAGTCACTATAAAAAAATTGCTGTCGCTGAGGAACAACTTGCGCTTGTCATAATAATTATAACTATGAATGAGATAAAAACATTAAGTGGCCAGAAGCAGGAACTGCAGCTAAGTGTCAGCTGTTAGATGACAACCTTATGTATCAGTGAAGGCATGTTTGGGTGACGTGACACAAGAGCAGTGACATGAGCAGATATGTCCCATCTGGGATACAGGAGAGCAGACAGCTTGCCCCAACCTTAATTGCAAAGCAGCTTAATTTGTTAGCTTGTCTTTTGTGCAATTACCAACCGCTACAAAATCAAATCATAAAATGATAATGGTGGTTGAAATAATAGATCGTACATAACGACTGCGTAACACAATTTTGTGTGCAAAAATTAAATTATCAAATTATTACCACAGAACCATAAGATCCGTATTTGACACTGTTAAATAAACACACTCCTCTACAAGTGATTTTACTACGTCCAGTCTTGAGCAGAAAAGGTATTAAAATTTGGCCCTGAGATAGGCTGACACCACTTTGTTGTAGTACCAGAGACTAAATACCTAAGAGAAAAACAAAGACATGTCATTGGAAGAGGTCATCATGTGTGAGAGATGGTCAGTGGTAAAACCTTTGGGCTTCTCACTCACCCAGGCCCTAGCCAGTCTAACGTGTCTGCTTCTGGTGGGAACAGTCGTCAAGAGAAGCAATGTTCTCCTTAAGTCTTTCACCAGCAGGAATTCACTGGGCAAACAACCTTAGAGATTTTCAACAGTAAAGGTGACTGCTGGCCAGGCAAGTAACAAAGTCAATGCTAGAGGCTAAGCCTCTTCAGCTAGGTTCGTAAATCAAAAGGTAGAACGGCCTGACACCAAGCCAGCTGCCAACACAGCAGTTCATTAGCAGATTATCCTGATTGCTGTTTCTCAGGTGTTTTGATCAGGCTTTGGGGTCCTGTTTTATCCTTTCTGCTTCCTCTGTGTCCCTGAAGAGGAGGGAGAATTCCTCTTCCATACAGCTTTTCGCAGGCTGGGGCTGTCCTCCCTCACCACAACACTCGTGCGGGGGAACATCCAGCTGAAGAATCCTGGACCTGGACTCCCTGACACCTTCTCTGGAGCCGAGGCTTGTGGAGGTGCTGCCAACTGCAGGATGATGGCATTGAAGGACCTAAGTGAGCTTTGCACAGCTGTGGTATTTCAGAAAGGAAAAGGACAAATCCGTCCAGAGTCATACCATATTTTGCCTTTTGAACTTGATCAAAGCTGAGACTATATATATGCACGCAATAAAGGCGACTGGGAATGCTCAGTGTTGCTACTGGAACCCTTATATTTTTATTGAAATCTGGTATTTTAATAATGCATGAAAAATACTTTTTAGAATTAGATACATTTAATTTTAAATGACAGACAAATTTAACAACAGACTTAAAAACTATTACTTCAGACATTTATTGTAATTTCACCAAATATTTAAAATATCTGTGAATTGGATTCATCTAACGACCACAAAATTCTTTCAATTCTGTTTGTTTCTAGCAAAGACTTTAAAAGGCAATCTAACATACTTGTTGGAAAAATAAATACGATTAATGTCCATTAAGGTAACATACCCTATTATTGTTATTCAAATACTAACAAAAGAATAAACAATTTGGGTTTAGACCATACAATTAGTAATAGTAAAATTACACTGCAATAATTTCAGACTATGTAAGGTCTGCTTCTGTAAACATATTAATAGATGAGTATGTGTGTGTTGAGTCATATGCATAAATATTCCCAGACAGAGTGGCTAGCTTCCAGGCTTGTAGACCAAGTCCATGTATAACTTCTCACGTTAGGGGCACGGTATGGGCAGAACTGCACTTCTATCCTAGCTGATGGCATAAATCTTAATTGAATTAGAGGATAAAGTAAAGGTGTGTTGCATACCATTTAAGATGCCAACAAGTTCAGAAATTCCTCAAGGTGATTTTTTTTTTCCTTAATTCTCCTTTCTAAAATGCCCTGTCCAGTAAATGCCCCTTGGATTGTACATTTAGCTTTAATAAAAGTAGATTCTAACACACAACTGGGTCTTCACTGACTAATGCTTTATGCCTTTGCAGGTGCACTGAAAAAGAAGAGAAGCATTGGCCCAGAAATCTTTACTTTCAAAAGCAATTCTAGGATTGATTCCTCAGATAGGGCAATGAAAGTTTAAAATCTGTTTTTTAATGAAGAGCTGTATTTTGGCATTGCTGCTGGAAGACAAACTTCTATATCTTGCAGTTATGGCATTCTTATCATTAACTTTATCTTTATAACCTACCTCTTAAAGAACTGTGTAATTTAAGTTGATACGGGTATCTGAAAGCTCTCTTTATTGCCTGTAGTTCTTTCTGTAGTTTCAGTTTCACGGCTAAAAAGAATACGATCTCTAACGACGCTTTTGTTTTTACTGCCCTGTTTTATCAGACAAACTGCAATTTTACACCTTGTTAAGGAAGCAAGGTGAGAAGAAAACCACATTATACTGTTGACAAGGAAGATAAGACTATTATTTACCTTGACATTTTTGAGCAATAATATTCTTCATGTAACAGGATGAGAGATAAAGCATATCCTACGGTGATAATGTGCAAATTGAAAGGAACTTTCTTCCACATGCTATCAACGCTAGTAAAGATGCCCTAGTGCAATAATCCTATATTTGAGCCAGTTCACAATGGACTATTTTGGAAGAAAAGCGAGCCTCTAATTCAGTCAACTAAAGTAAACACATTTTATCTGTGCACTGCACTGAATCATAGACAATTTATTTAGGTGACTGAATGAAACAGGGTTTCGTTTTCTGTGTTTTTCTTTCATTTCCCTTGGATCTTATTCTGACCTAGAGGAAAAGGCCATCTGAACAGGGAAGAGTACGTTGCATACTAATGGCGGCTGGTCAGTGGAACTGTGTATCTGCAGAGGCTGCAAGACACTTCAGAAGTTTAAGGTACTGCAAAATACTCTGTTTCAAGCCAGGATGATCTTCACGATGAAGAGCAACAGAGAGAAGGAGGAATTAGCCACTGTCACTTCTTCCTTGGAGCAAAATGGCATAAACAAAGCTGAAACTGGAATTTTAGCCCATGGGAGGAAATTGAACATACCTTTAATAGACTGGGATGCTCAGGATCTGTGGCGATGACTGTGAGAGAAATGCCCGTTTGAAATATGCAATAAAATGCATAAAATCATCACAGATTAAACTCATCAAATGCCTCTAGAAGAAGCAATTAAACTCAATTTGATTTCATCACAGTTTGTATTATATAGTCATCTAGTTTATCGGAATCTTCTTTAAATTTTGTCCAAACAAATTAAAAAAAAATTTAGTCAGAGAGGCTCCCAGAGATTCTCTGGGAGATTATTCCTTGTTGTTTGCCAGGCTGCTCTCCTCTTCTTCCCCCTCTCCCCACCTCTGATTCATCCTAAAATGTTCTTATTATTCTTTCTGAAGTAGCTTTAATTGAAAATTCCTCTTAGTTCTTCCCCCAACCTTCCTTTCTTTATCAGACAGCCAGAGGGCGAGGTGTATTAATAGCAGCTGCATGACTCAGAGTTGGTAGCTCAAGTGGATCCCTTTGCACTGAGCTTTGCTGTTTGGCCTCCCTGGCTGTGTTGCCACCGAGCTCAGGGAGCACCTTCACTTTCTTGCAAACAAAAATAAACTGCAAAAGCACAGAGGGGGCTGGGACTGCCTCAACCTCTCTGTCCTTCAGAAGGATTCTCCCTACTGCTGTTTTCTTCTCCATCCCCACTGGGATTGTATACGAAAAAATGAGAACATGTATATGAAAAAAAAAGTGTGATCCCATCCCCCAGTGTGACTCTTTCCCCCACCTGAGTGATGAAAAATGAGCGAGGGTCCCATCACCGCGATGAGATGGAAGAGGGGAACAGGGTCAGCGCTCTCCACTCAAAACTGCATTCCGCGCTCTTTCTCTGAAGGCTTCCCTCTTCTCAAGAGCCATCACAGCTTGAGCCTTCCCAGCCCCTAGCTCACCACAGCCCGAGCCCCGTTCCTGCCCGCTGCATCCCCCCGGCTGGTGACATCGCCAGCTCCGTGCCACCCTATCTGCCGAAACACCCGGACTCCCACCGCGCCCCAGCTGCGCCTATCGCACCCACACCCACAGGGCCTCCTGAAATACACGCCTGCCTTTTTCTCCCCAGCCAAAAAGGAGGGCACATTATTTCCTCGCAGGGCTTTGAATGGAAAACATCCACGCTGCCAACTCCCCCCTCCCTGGCTCAGGCTTTACTGACGTTTTCTTTTCCCGTCTGCCCAGTTGTGCTAACGGAAGAGCTCTTTCTCCTCATCTCCTCACCGATGTGAGCGAAGAGTTTTTCGAGGTCAGCTTTACCGCTGAGCAGCTATTGCAAGCAAAGACACGCAGGCAGAGCGGGGCTCGGGTGATTGCTCGCGTCTCCGAGCACCGGCTCAGCCCGAGCGTGCAGGACGCTGCGAAGCTCCGCGCAGAGGGGCCGCAGCGCGGTGCCGGCTCCAGCGGGCCTCGGAGCCGCCGTGCCCCGGACGCCGCCTCACAGGGTGGGTGCTCGCCGCCGTCCCCTCACGGGAGCGCCGTCTCTCACCCTCGCTGTCCCCCCATGGGAGCCCCGGTCCCACACCCTCCCTGTTCCCCAACGGGAGCCCCAACCTCCGCCCCCTCACGGCCGCAGCGCCGCCGCCTCACCGCGGCCGCGCACAGCCCCTTCCGCTCCCGCGGGCCGCTCGCGCGCTGCCAGCCCCCGCTCCCCTCCGCCAGCGCCGGCACTACGGGCAGCGGCTTCGTGCCGCCTGACGCGCATGCCCGGCCGCGCCGCGCATGCCCAGTGCGGGCATAGGAGCAACATCTGATAGGGGGGAAAATCTGAACGGCGGCGGCCGCCGCCATATTGCGGAGCTGTCAGCGGCAGCCGCGCTTGGCGCCTCATCCCCGGCGGCGCCGCGAGCAGCACGGGGCGGCCCCGCAGCGCCTCCTGCCCCGCTGCGAGGAGGGAGCTGCGAGGCGAGGCGAGGCGGGGCGGGGGGGGCACCGCCCTGCCCCACGAGGAGCGGAGAGCGCCGCACCCAGCACCCTACCCAGGGGTCTCGTCTCCCCCCTCCGCCCGACGCCGCGGAGCGCCCACCCCGCTCGCGGGGGAGCGGAGCCCCAGGTGAGGTGGGGGCGCAGGGAGCGGCCGCGCCGCCGTGCAGGCCGCGCTGGCCCCGCGGGGCGCTGAGGCGAGGGGAGCGGAGCGGGGGCGGGGTCTCCCCTGCCGCGGCGCCCCGGAGGGCAGCGCGGGGGCGGCAGGCCGCGGCCGTGGGGGCCCGCTCTCCCGCCGCGCTGGCGGCAGCCTGAGGCGGGAGCCCGCCCGCAGCCCTCGGGGGGCGGGGGAGGGCACCAGCGCGCAGCGGGGCGACTTGTTGCGGCGGCGACGCGGCGTTGCGACGCGCTGCTCGTGTCTGGGGCGCAACGCCCGCCGCTGCCGGGGAGGGGGGCCCGGCTGGCCGACCCCGCCGCCGCTGAGGGGGCGGTGGGTGCTTTGTTGGGGAAGCCCCGGGAGCGCGCTCTCGGCGTGCCCGTGCCGCGCAGCCCCCTCTGCATTATTCATGTCCCCGAGCGTCGTGGCTCTTGAGGTTACCGTAGACATGTGGCAGTCGGGTCGGCCAGCTGACTGTGGCGGTGTGGAAGAATAATAAGGAATTACTTCATAAACAAGTTCTGTGAAGCATCTGTTGCTGTCTATTGTTTTCAACAAATGCACATTTTTAGAGCCCTTAAATACTGACCGACGTAATGGGCACAGCGGCCCTGAATGAGCCTTTGTGCATTGTTTTTTTGAATGGATTAATGTTTTGTACAAGTCGTGGGCATTTGTAATTAACCTTGCTGCTTAAAGTCTAGCGCAGATAAGGGGTTTTAGTTTCAACTTTGTGGAATTCATTTCTCTTTTGTCAGTTTTCTTAATTCAAACGTGAAAAAAATAACTCTTTAGATTCTATGCCAACACAACTAATCACATCAGTTGTAAGGTGCTATTAAGCTGTCTTTTCCAGTCTATGTAACACCCTAGACAAGTATTTCATGTTCCTCTTTCTGGTACAGGCTTTTAAAAAGATTCTTTTTGTTTGTTTTTTTTTTTAAACTCAGTTATGGGAGTTGCAGTTCTGAGTTTTAATTAATTCTGTCTTTGTGACTGGTTTGTATTAGTCCTCAGACGTGTCCCGGCATCTTACTCTGTTTTGTTTTCATCAGAGATGCTTGTCATCGTGTTTGTCACAGAAACGTTTTGAGGATGCATTTGCCTGCACAGCACTTCACATACTCAGAAGATCATAGAAATACCGTTGCTGCTGTCAGCTCTGATGTAGTGCATTGGCACAATGCTGCTGGGCAGCGTGTGTTGCGAGGGAAGACGGTGGAGTTGGTATACAGTAACATTATGGCTACTGTGATGAGGTAGTTTTGTGATCGTTAAGAGACAAGTAGTAACTGTTTATTGAATTATAAGGCTTTCCTCTATTGGTCTATTGATTTAGCATAAGAGGGACTGTGAGAAAAATAAATTGCAAGCCAGTGCAATGTTCCCAGATAAGCAACCTCCCAGCAAATGGCAATTGCAGGGCAGTGGCGTATTTCCAAGCTTTGTGCTGAAGTGACGCAGCTCTTCCATCAGGTTGGGAGACTAGAGAGTAAAAGTACAAAAAACAGCTTTAGAAAACACACAGAAAATGACATGGTGTGATGTGTCAGGAGCTGTCCAGAGAGTTTTCCTTGCATGCTGACTGAAAGAAACGGTGTGAAAGTGTTTGTAGAGACAACAAAAAGAGTTCTGGTCCGACTATTTCTGCCAGTGCAGTAGAGAGCATTCCAGGGCTTGGTGACAATAGAGCTGCCAGAAAAAGAGTTGGTTCACAGAAAATTAGGTAAAGCCATAAAGAGAGTGAGAGTATGGATCCATCTACAAGATGCAAAATTAGGGGGATAAGAAGTGTAGAGGTTATGATATTAGAAGGCAGTTCCTGGTTAAAGGAGGTTACCTTAGCCACTGCCAGGATGGGTATACGGCCTTTCTTCTTCAACAGTCTTGCTCAGCTTTTTGAAAAGGGGGACTTCTGTTGGCCGAAGCGAAGAAGGAAGTTATTTAAGGTATTACTTCTTTCTATTGGATGTGTTAAATACATCAAAGCTGTCCTATCACTTTGTGTTGCATTAGGAGTCCGTGGGAGTAGAGGAAAGGGAGGATTTTCAAGTCTGTAAATGTAAATAAAGCTTTATACAAACTTCTGAAGAAAGTCCTGATTGTTGAAAGATACACTGAGTGCTGCTTTAATGGATCACTATCTTGCGTGCTCCGTGAGTTCACTCCACAGCTGAAGGCACCTAGGTAAACTCTTTCAACTTTGAAGGGCTGTATCTGCGGGCTAACTTTACCAGTAGGCTAATTCTTAGCTGTGCTTTGAAGTTAAAAACTTTTTTCCTTTCTGCTTTAGATGTTTATTAATCACTCTGTGAAATGAAACCTTCAAGTCATGTAGTACAAGGAAAAACAAATTGGCCCAAAAAGAGAGTTGTTAATCTTTACACTAGAACATTTTGATTTAAGAACTCTAGCTAGTGTATGTGGAGACTGATGCGAGTGGCCAGTTCATGTTCATAAGTTTCCTTTATTTTATGGAACTAGTTCTAAGAGACTTAACAGCATTATTCAGAAAATATATCCCATTTCAAAACCAGGTATTATACCCAGAATTTTGGTTATGTCATAATTCTTTGCTAACTGTATTTTTAGATAAAGGTTTATTTCACCTTGAAACAACAGAGTACCTGCATCAGTCACACTTCTTAATTTCCATTTTTGCTTGTGTATCAGATGTACATGGGAAGATTGGCCATCCTGTCATTGCAGGATTCAAAATCTTAGAGTTATTTCAAATAGTGCAGTTGTGGGTACTTTGAAGCTAAAATTTGAAGTAAGGTTACTAAACTTAATAAATATAAACTGTATGTAAATTGTATAGCACATCTATAGCATACCAGTTTATTAACTGGTAAAACTGCAAGTATTGCACGGATATTCTTTGGCTGGCCTGCATTGCTTTTTGTTTAACTACTGTGTTGGCAATCACCAAGTTTTCATTCGTACTTCTGAAGTTCTCGGGAACTCCAGTTTGGAAGAAACACTTCACTCTTCAAAATATATTTAACTATAAATACATTTAATGCATAACAATTGTACTGGTTATATTGCAATTATTTTTCAGAGAGACAGCAAGCCTATCTAAAGTATTTCGAAGGAAGGAAGGATTGGGAGAAATGGTGGTTTTAAGAAGGTAAAGATACAGTACTAAAAAAAGTTGGTACGTAATACTCTGCATGTGATATCTAGCACTGGTCAAATCTCAGCTATTACATGTTAGTTATAGAATTCAGCTCTTTTTTTCCTTTTTTGTGAGATAGATGGCTTTTTTTGGTTCCCCCCTTGGTTTGCTTACATCACAGACAATTGAGTAGACGACCTCTGTGTCTGAAAAAGATGTATGCAGAAGTAAAGTCTGTGGCGAATGAACTTCTTTATTGGACTGCAGCAAGTGCGTTATTAGGGAGATGTTAGCGTAAAAGATGATTGCCCTGCAGGCATTCACGGGCTGCTTTGGAGTAGAGAGGCATTTCTGTAGAAAGCTGAGACCAGTTAGTGAGGTACAGTGGCCTGTAAGTTGCCTATTGCTGCCTCCCCAAAGACCTAAAACTTTTAGGTATCACAAAAAATTGAATGGTATAAGATTTTGAAATGAAAAAGTATATTAATTTTAAATAAGTTCCTGTAAATAAATGAGTTAGTTGTATTTCTGTGGCTAAGGCTCTGTGGTCCCTGCCCTCTGTATAGGGCATAGATGATGAACCTTGCTAGAGCTTAGGAGGCACACTGCTGAAGAGACTGCTTCTGAGAGAAGGTCTTAAGCTGTGAGATAGGGATCCTGCTTTTGAGGGTCAGTTCTCTGCCAGCCAGGCATCCTGCTCAAGCCTTCTGCCTCCTATCCCATCCTCACCTGACCTCAGACCCATGGCTGTGTATATGAATGTTTCTTTTGAAAACAGCTGCTGCGTAAATTATTTGACAGAATTTTGGCATCAAGCATTTTATGCACCATCATTTTCCGAAGAAAGCTTTCTTTGTCATCTTTCAACAATTGCTTTATTTGTTGGCTTCTGTGGCATAACTGGAAACATGGATGATACTGATTTAAAAATCCTAACTGCCTTGTAGTGAAATGAATTGAAATCACAGTTCTTCATTTCAAGAGAATTCTTGAAGTTCTGAATGATTTTTTTGTTTGTTTGTGATGTGGAGCCTTCTGATATTTTGGTGGTTTGGTCCGGAGTCCAGATTACTGCATATGCTGTGAAGGTCTCGAGGGCTGGAGTGTTGTAGCAGTAGGAACTCGGCAAAGTCACAACCCTGCTAATCCTGACTTGGAAGAGGCACCTTTGGGAATCGAAATGCCAAAGTGATAAGCCTTTATGTCTAGTAGGTCACAAGGTGGTTTCAGAATGCAGGAAGAAAGAGGGATATCATTCCCAATCCCAGCTGGTTGTTTTTTTTTTCCCCCTACTTGCAAGGCCATCTCACATGACTGTTAAGATAAAAGTAAGTATAAGTAATCAATTGTTTCAAAGATAAAAATTTAGTAAAACTGATACGGTTGCATCCACTAAATATAAATTTATTGGAAATGGGTAAGTAGCAGAAGTGAACTCCCATGCCAGTAATAATAGTGGAGGTGCACAATATTTTGCCTGGCAGTGATTTTTTGTTTCTTCTGGCCAAATATTTTCCTTACATTTGTTTTGTTTTTAATGTTAGCTGGTGCCAATAATTGGGAAAGATAGGGTGTTATTTTTCTATTCAGTGCTTATTTGATTTCACTTTTTGCACAATTTTAAGATCTGTGAACTTCTTGATTTTTATATACCTATAATATTTAGTTGAAATGCTTTTGTGTGAATATACTGTTTTGAAATTGCATAACACTGAGTATGAAAGCATATAGACACTGGCTGTTTTTTGCATTATATATACAATGGAAACAATGGTCCATGAATTTAAGTTGCAGACCCTATTAGTTGAGTTTGATTTCTTTTTTTTCCTTATAATATGGCACAAGGTCTTTATGATCTGAAATAGAAACAAGTTCAGCATAGTTGGCTCTAAATTTATTAAATTTCTTTTTTTTAAAGAAATGATAGGTTGTTTTTTTTTTTACTATAGTAAAAGATATTACAGCAAACACTTCAACAAAAAAATACTTGGGCTATTACTTGCTTTGCACAGATTTTTTTCTGTTGCTTGTGTACTGTGATAATTTATCGGGCCCACGAGATCTATGGGGCTGACAGTGAGACTTCATTTTTATTGAGGTTTGCACAAGAGGATTCTTACTTTTAGCTGATGGCTTTGTTTTATTGCATGCGAACAATAAATGTTAATTCTGTAAACTCATTTAAATTACATGTCTACCAATTGTGATTTGATGACATAGAATTATCCTATAAAACTTTGTATTCACGTTTCTGATTTTAAAAAATACCTTAAGGTTTTAAAATAGTTTTCAAATAAGTAATTTAGGGCTGGTTGATAGTAGTTTAACAAAATGTTTGGGTAAAACCCGAAGTAAAAAGTTGGGACTTATTTATGGAAGAATTTGCAATGATAAAACGTATGAGGGTATGTCAGTCATTCTAGAAAGTGATAGACATGATCTCTCTTAGAAAGACCTCAGAAAGTAATCAGTTGATAACACAGATCTCAGCCTTGTGCCATGTGTTCTCATTTGTCTCCTGGAGACTGGACTTAGTTATCAGTCATCTTACCGCACCCCTTCTTTTTTCAATGCTTATGTAACTATAGGTACATAAAAACAGTTGTGCTACTTTCTATTCCTTTTAGTACTGTTGAGTTGGCACGCTTGTAAAATGGTGGATGAGAATCTAATTTAGCTTTGCATTGTTAATTAACTGAGTTTAACTCTAGGGCTTCAATCTGCCTTCAGTTTTGCAAGCAACGAGCCTCTACTGTCAAAAAGATCAACGCAGGGATTACTGCAGCTCGGAATCCTGCTTACTCTTAGCAGATATTAAAGCCAAGCTTGTTTTGCCTTTTACTACTCTTTTGAATTTTTCTGAGGAGTACATTAGGGAAAGGAGGGGAGAAGAGGGGGCAATCTCTTCTGTGAACGGGAAATGTGCTATTGAATTTTATCAAAAGCCAGTGTTGTAAGGACCCAAACAAACCTCCCCCCCCCCCCCCCCCCCCCATATCCTGAAAGCTTTTTTTGGATTAAAAGAAAAAAAGGGGGGTGAAATTGTGGAAAACTGTATTCATATTTTTCAAGAATATATTGAACGATATCTTAGAATAGTAAGGTAGTCTTACGGATACTGTCCAATACTTTATAATATCTTCTGTAATTAAAAAAATAATGTGCTGGAATGTAATTGTCTTTATGCTAGGCAAATGTAGTATTATAACTTTATAGTTGTGCTACATTAATTATGTCATAATGAATATAACTTAAAGATACTGTTTTAATTTTTTGCAGGCTGATTTTTCATTAAACAAAATTTGCCCCATATCTGCATTATACCATTAGATCTCTTTCTGTAATCTTTAGTCTTAACATTCATTTTTCTTTACCAGCCAACAACATTGATGCTTCTTAAATTCTGTTTTCATCCTTTATCTCTTTTTTTGTATTCCCTCTTTTCAAATGTATCTTTACAGATTAGAAAAAGAAATAAAAACTAAATGCTAGTGCACCTTAGGTTGCTGTGCAAATGTTTCTAATATTTACTGTATTTTTTATTGCCAAGAAGCAAGGAAAAATAACTTCTTTTGTAAATATATATATAACAATACTTTATATTTACATTTTTCTTTATCAATGAGAAATTATTTATACAAAAGTTTGCTTTCGATAAATGAATTACTCTATAAACATTTTGGTTTTCTCCTTATATACTTCTTTTAAGCACTTCTGAAAATTTTATTCAGCCGATGCAGTCATGGAGTTATAATACTGGAATCTTGGATTATTCAGAATAATATGTTACTTTAATTTTTCTTAGTATAACTGTAATTCCAGTTGATACTATTTTTGAAGGCAATGTCATCTTTGGTACTCTTTGCAGACCAGCAGCAGGACTGGTTCATGGAAGTCATTACTTTAGAAGTGTGCAAGAGGGTGACTAGCTGCTTATTCTGAGTTAGAATGAATTGAAAAGGAGGCAGGATGCTACCTACCAATAACATTGCAAGCATATTTTTTTCAAGGCATAAAAACTGTTTTGGAACAGAACACAATAGTGAATAATTACCATGTAGACATAACTTACAGCCTTTCTGCTTTAAAAAAAAAAGCTCTGTCATTTTAAGCAGAGCAGATTTTCTTCCTTTTTTTACTGTCATGGTGTACTTGCATTTCTCTTCATTTTGGAAAAATGACCGTACCTTTCCTTCACTGAGAGAAATGGGTGCTTTTATAGACAAGAAATACAATTTTGATGCTTTAAAATTATGTTAGGTTTTTTCTTTGTTTTCATGATGTTTCAAGTTTGACTAGAGTTGACAGATTAAATTGCAGCTTTGGAGTTCCTTGTACAAATTTTAGTTCCTTGCAAATAATGTTAAAGGTTTTTAATACTAGAAGATGTCTGATATCAAAAGTTTTTAAAAGAATTTGTAGCACTTGGGGAACTGTTGTCTCTTTATTCTAACATTAGTGGATTATTATTCTACAAAAACTAGAAAGGAGGTCACTACTTAGAGACCTGTAGATTCTGGTACTGGTTAGCTTAGATGCTTTTTATTTATGTTATCTAATGAAAAGTGTATTTTGTACATGTAGAGCACTTGTTTACCTGCTTTGGAATTTTTACTATTTGCTGTGATGTACATGAACTCTGTTATGATTAATTTAAATACGACCCTTTTAATTTTGTTTTTGACAGAAAGGGACAAAGAGTTTGTAGAAGACTTAAGTGGACAAGAGACTAAAGAAAACAAGAAAAATGCCGAAACCAGTAAGTAGCTGTTCTCATCTTACTTTAGATGAGTAAGCTCATCTAAAATCTAACAGGGTTTTCATGTTTTAGAGTGGTGATCTTATAACAGCTCTAGTTGTTTTGACTCTGCCCTTTCTAGATTTCATATGATCTTATAATGTACAATTGGAGTTGAGATAGTTTAATACCAATATGTGAAAAAAGATCAAGAAAGCTCAGTGCTGCAAGTTGCATGGAGCACACTTGGAGATGGGGGCAGTACTTATAAACCACAGTGAACTTAGAGCCCGTTTGGCTGGCAGGAGGAATGACTTTTCAGGAATTGTTGACTTAGAGATGAGATGACATACAGTGGTTAATGGAGACATAATTAGAGCCTGACTCAACGTCTGTGAGAATCAGTGGAAGGATTTGCTGCAGGATTTGGCAGGGGAAGACAGAACATGTGTAAAGTGTGTGTGACAGCAACAGCACTAAGTTAGGTGGTAGTTTTACCATGGTAGAGGGTATAATCTAGAAGGTAAGTGTTGAAGGGAAGAAGACATAAGCAATGTTTGTGGTCTCCTATTCATCTCACTTCAGCTGAGATAAGGGTTCATCCACTTTCTATCGGGGGGGGGGATCTCCAACTTTTGTTTTGATAGTTCTAGAATTCTTTGAGGAGATAATTTTTCAACAGCTTAATTCTTTTGCTGTTGATGTAATATTGGTTGTTTAGGATTTCATCTGCCATGTGTTAACTGAGTTTTGGTTGTCTCTTCCCCTTGTATCCAGTGAGTAAAGCATTCAGAAAAGGAACCGAATTGTCAGGGGAGATTTTTATTCAACTCAATTGGTTTATGTAAAAGCCTTCAGGCTTTCTTTGTTTACTGATGTTTCATTGAGGTGGTAGATTAGGAGCAGGGCAGATCTATTGCAAAGAATAAATATGTCTGTGTGCATGTGTGTACACATATACATACTTATACATAGACATATAGAAGTTTTTTGCTATTAATCAGAAATTACCTGTGTAAATAATCTGTATTGCACACCAGTATTTGGAACTGGTACAGCTTAATGAATAATGTGAGCATGGGACTGTCCAAGGGCTAGAAGTTCTGTTCTGAGCTTTGCTGTTGGCCTACTGACAAACTGGCCATACCATATTATTTCTGTAATTTATTCTTTTCCCCCCTGTGGATCGGGGGCAATAACTTCTGAAGCTGGAAGTAGTTATTTGTATCCTGTCCCCTTCTTACAAAAAGCTGCACTATTAAGGGCAGGAAAATGAATTAGCAGCATAACATTTTCTGACCTTTTTGAGTCCTAGCTATGATAATTGAGTAGTGATTTTGATAGAGCTTCTCAACTGGAAAACTGTGTTTTAAGAATAAGGCAAAAAGTCACTGTGAGTCCATGTGCTTCCTGAGGCCCGCAACTTCATGCAGCTACAGAGCAATGAAGTCACAGAAGTGATGGCTAGAAAAAAAGACAGCCTGAGTGAGCTTACTTCTTTTTAAATTCTGGGATTGGAACCATGAAATTTACGCAGGCAGGGTTCCCTCTATTTTAAGGGCCTGAGAAAATTGTAGGAAATACAGTTTCAGGGTTGTTCACAAGAAAAGCAATATCCTTAGAACTGAGATTGCAGAGGTGTTGTAAGAGCTCACAATCCACCCTAGGAATGGAAATTAGCTACCAGATCTTATGAAAGAAGCTGGACTCATGCCAAAGAGGAGGTTTTTTTTTTTCCTTTTATGAGGGGCTTTATATAAAGAGTTCTCATATGTTGGGATGTTCTCTTATGTCTCTTGACGATGTAGGCACATGTGAGACCTTAGAAGGAAGCCAAGTGAAAGGAGCCATTAAGAAATGAAATTAAATTTATTACAGTTCTTGAAAAATGTCATATGGATTTCTTTCTATAAACTACAGGTTGCTGTAATTATAATTGGTAATCAGTGAATGAAGAAATAGCACACATGCCAAAGATAAAGTAATTTTCCCTATAAAAAGCAAACCTCAGATTTTGCTCTCGTTGCTTCTTAAATGGTAGATTGCTTTGGAGCTTCCCCCCCTGCCCCTTTTTTTTTTGTTTTTCCCCCTCCCCTTCTTTGGAGACTGTAAGAGCCTAGTCATTGGTTACGTTTAATGAATCAGACATTGTTCTTTGAAGAGCCTTGCTGTTCTGCTAGGGTTTGATAGTACCGGACTGTAGAAGGTCTCTTGCTCTGGACATTCACTGTAGCTCTTACCAGTTGTCTCTAAAGACAATCCACAATAACCAAATGTACTTCTAGTCCGGAAACTATTTGTGCTTCAACTCCTTGTTCTTTATTTTTTGACAGCTGTTGCAATAAGACTGTCAGTGTTCTGTAGTTTATTATTGGAGGTCTTTTAACCTGAAAACTAATGAAATAATCATGGATAAGAACTAAGAAAACCCAGGTAACATAGCTGGTGAGAATTTTGAAAGTGTTGATTTATAGCTCCCTTCTCTGTATTACTGTGACCTATTTAGGTATATATCTATTTTTTTCTCCAGATTCTGCTGTAATGATCCAATTGATAGTTTTCAGAAAAACTGGTCGTCTTGTAAATGTGTGAACCTGTGCAGTACAACTATAAGTAAATTCTCTTCACGTTTTTGGAATGAAATTTTTTTTGTTATGCATAACAAATAATTAAGCTGTAGATTGGTTTAAACAAAATCAGTAAAAACTAAATCACAGAAAAAACAATGGAATAGATTTCAGTTTCACTTTTTTGCTTTCATATTGAAAAGTTATGTAGTATTGCAGACAAAATTAAGTAAATGAAGACCAGTAAAGGGTCTTGGCATAGTTGAATTTTAAAGCAAAGATCTTTCATTTTTCCCAGAAGTCTCAGTCTGAAATAAGGTTCATGCCACTGTGAATGATATTCTTATATATGGTAGTAAAAGGTCATTGTTCTCACGTGTTTGGGATTTTCTCTCTTAGAGGCTACTAGGTTAAATAGCTTGAGTGAAAAGGCTGTTTTGAAAGGGTAAAAGTGACTTTAATATTATTCTGAGATATTAAGGTAATACGTGTCTGAAAAACATACGTTATTGAAACAATTTCATTCGATTTCTTCAGTAGAAAAGTCTGTTCACTTTGGCTGTGTTTGTAACAAAGTGGCTTTCCATTCTTTCAAGCAGTTCACTCAGCATCTCCTCTACTTTTAAAACAAAATAGTTTTGAGACTTAATATTCTCAGTTCTGCCTAGCAGTGCAAAATTAAGTTTCATTTAGCTTCTGTTGTGATCCATCTAAAAAAAATAGGTGACTTCTTTGTTTAATTAGGTGTCTGCTATTGTAATCAAAATTGGAGCTGTTAATAGGGCTATTTTCAGTGTGCTTAGTTTTCTGCTTACTGAAGAATAGAATATTTGTTGAATCTTCCTAAAAGATTTCTTCCTAAAAGAACAGATAATGTTTCTCAGCTGTATGCCATTCTCCCAGATCTTCACCAAAAATAGAACCATAGAAACTAAAATTAGACATCATTAGTTACATAACTGTTAATCATTTCATAGGCTAAGAAGATTAGATTTAATTGACTGAAATATTAGTTGCATTTGTAGGGTGTAAGAGGAGTTAAAATTATCAGCTGTTTTTGCTGGTGGTTTGCAGCGTTTTTGTACAAGACTGCAAGGTGTGAAAGAGAAAGCATTACGCTGGGTAGTAACGGGTAGATGTCAAAGTTTAAAATTAAAAAGGAATTCTTTTATAGACTTCAACGTTTTACGATACTGTGTATTCAGAAGGAGTAGATATCAGGTTCTGGAATAATATGGATGTTTAAAATTTGAATTAATATTTATAAGATCAAGTTAATGTCTGTAAAGTGGTTGAACTGAAATAGTGTATAAATTAATTTTTGACTGGAGTGTTGTTTTACAGGAAAATCTTTGAGATGTGTAGTGCAGTATTTGAATTATGATTTGAATATATGATTTATTTCTGCAGCATAAATAGACAACTGATGTCAGTTTGGAGGACTGCTTTCTTTTGATTTGTCTATTAGTAAAATCTATTTGCCATTATTCTGTAGCCTTCTGTTCCTAATGCTGTTTAATCCTTACCTTTTTACCTTATCTTCATCATTAGTTTTTCTCTTGCATTTCTTCCTATGTCTGCTTTGAGGTTGATGTGGACAGTGTGCTGTGTATGTTTGTACAGTGTGTAAAGCAGTGGGACCATTATACTGCTACTCCTTGACACAAATAATTTAATATGCAAACTTGATACAGTAATTGGCTGAACTAGTGTGAAGAAACTCTTGGAAGAAACTTTTTTTGCTATATGCAATTTTCTTATAAATAAGAATTGGACTGGTTTCTGTGGCTTTTACATGTGACTAACTCATATTGCATTTAATAAAGCAAAACCACTGGAAACCTTTTTCATGTAATTTTAAATGGCTTTCTTATGAAATATTGGTACCTACTCAGTTTTGGGCTTCCTGATGAAAGTGCCACGACTAATATCTGTGAATGATGGCTGAAGTACAGTAATAGGAAGTATTAGACTATTAAGCTAACAGTCAGTTTTTGTGCATATTCTATGGAGTGTATCTACGTTTGAGGAGAGGTCCAAAGGTTAGTGTGGTGACTGTATAATATGCCATTAAATTGTGGAGGATTGAAGTAAGATACTACAAGGAAGTGTAGAAATATTTTTTTCAAGTCATTAGAGCAGTGAAAGAATACAACAAAAATATAATTCCCATATGAAATGCGTGCTTTTAATATGTGCACATGGATGTTTATTGTTCCAGGTATGTTCATTGACTACATTCTTTATTGGTTTGGATAAATTCTTTCATAGATAAATTGCTTTAGATTATGTTTTATAAATACTATTCTGTGAGTTGTGGCAAATGTCCTCATAACCCGTTAACAACACTTGTTATCAAAACATCAGTTGCTCCCTTCACAAAGAATAATCAACATGTATGTGTGTGTTCTCCCTTGACCATGTTTAATCATTCTGAAGCAAGTCAATCTCTTCACTATGAGGGTGGTGAGGCACTGGAACAGGTTGCCCAGAGAAGTTGTGGATGCCCCATCCCTGGAAGTGTTCAAGGCCAGGTTGGATGGGGCTTTGAGCAACCTGGTCTAGTGGAAGGTGTCCCTGCCCATGGCAGGGGGGGTGGAACTAGATGATCTTTAAGGTCGCTTCCAACCCAAACCATTCTGTGGAGTCTGGTAAAATACAGATAAACTCAGACTGCTAGTTCTGATGGCAAGGACCTGGACAAGCTCGAGGAGTGGGCCCATGTGGCCCTCGTGAGGTTCAACAAGGACAAGTTTTGTGTCCTGCACCTGGGTCGGGGCAACCCCCGGTATCAATACAGGCTGGGGGATGAAGGGATTGAGAGCAGCCCTGCCGAGAAGGACTTGGGGGTACTGGTGGATGAAAAGCTGCACATGAGCCAGCAATGTGCACTCGCAGCCCAGAAGGCCAATCGTATCGTAGGCTGCATCCAAAGAAGCGTGGCCAGCAGGTCGAGGGAGGTGATTCTGCCCCTCTACTCTGCTCTGGTGAGACCCCACCTGGAGTATTGCATCCAGCTCTGGAGCCCTCAGCATAAGAAAGACACGAACCTGTTGGAGCGGGTCCAGAGGCGGGCCATGAAAATGATCAGGGGGATGGAAGACCTCTGCTGTGAAGAAAGGCTGAGAGAGTTGGGGTTGTTCAGCCTAGAGAAGAGAAGGCTTTGGGGAGACCTTATTGCGGCCTTTCAGTACTGAAAGGGGGCTTATAAGAAAGATGGTGGCAAACTTTTTAGTAGGCCCTGTAGTGACAGGACAAGGGGTAATGGTTTTAAACTAAAAGAGGGTAGATTCAAACTAGATTTAAGGAAGATTTTTTTTTATGCTGAGGGTGGTGAAACACTGGCACAGGTTGCCCAGAGAGGTGGTGGATGCCCCATCCCTGGAAACATTCCAGGTCAGTTTGGATGGGGCTCTGAGCAACCTGATCTAGTTGAAGATGTCCCTGCCCACGGCAGGGGAATTGGACTAGATGACCTTTAAAGGTCCCTTCCAACCCCAACTATTCTATGATTCTATAAGGGAAGAAGATAACTGTCACAATGCAAGGGTTTAAAGCATTTTATTTGGGAAAAGTTTATTACAAATAGATTAAAAAATATGTATATGTACCCAGATATTGGGACAAAGCAGTTTTGTCAGAAATAAGGAAAAACTATACTTTTTGCAGCCGTTTTTTCCAAATGTTTAATGATCCTTTTATGGTGAAAGGTTTCTGTTCCTGGCCACTTGTTTATATTGTTCAGTATAGGCAAATGAGCCAAGCTAAACAGTCACTTTAAAAGCTCTGAGGTAGGTATTGGTATTCTAAACAGAGATTTGGTGCTCTAAAATAGAGCTTTGCAGTAGCGTTTTCCTAAATGTCCAGCAGACCTTTTTCTATGATATGCTAAACATCACTGTGTTCTTTATTCCCTTACAGCAGCTTTGTTTATAAAATGCACTCTTAAAGCTAGCCAGCTGAAGAAAACTTTGTGCTAAGCATTTTCTTCCTCTTAGAACTTTTTAAAAAGTTAAAATAACTCATTAACCTGCCCTTTTATCTTTTCCATTATGGCCTTTTAAATACAGCCTGTGCTTGTCTAGGTGCTTGGCTTATGTAATTTAACGTATAGTTGCATGAAGGCAATATATTCAGGATGAAATTCTGCCAGAAAGAGGCAAACCCTAAAGGTGTTCACATTTTGTCTATGGGTTGTGGGATGTTTTAAATGCCACCTTCTTCCCAGCACAAGAGCGCACGCCTTGTCCTAGCTTTACTGGATGAACATCAGTATAGTCATATATCTAAAGTGGGAACTGAGAAGCTGTCTAATATCCTCTGCATTAAAATTGTATATAGCTCCATGTGTTGTTGGGTTTTGGAAGCATTGGAGTTTTTTGTTTGTTGGGTTTTTTTTTGTTTACTGTGTACGTCGCAGTGGCTTAAGTCAGTGATTTCTGGTGCTGGATGTAAGAGGGCTGGTCTAGGAGTGCTGTATTGCCAGGTGTCAATTCTGTCTGTCATCGCAGAGCTGCCGTTCAGGTATGACGTTGCCTGATCTGTGGAGGAGGAGGGGAGGATCTCACAGCACATGGACCTTGCCAGAGGATTCACAAAGTCTAAGTTACTGAGTTACTAAGCCTACAATAGCATTTTTAAGTATTTCCCAGACATGATCAGCATGATATTTTAGTATTTAATATTTGCATAGCGATCTCTAGGTGAGTAATAAGTGATATAAATTGTTAAATTGTGGCACCAAAACCAATGTTTGCATATAGCCACTTTTTAACCTTAAAAAAAAAAAAGGATGTTTGCTCAGGCATGCTCCTATGACTTGCAGAACCACCTAGAGAGTTTCTTGATTAGTTTACCAGAGTAGGATCCTTAGAAGGCGTGTACTCAGAGTTCAGTCAAAATGACATACGGATATACCAAATGAGGCTTGTTGCAGCTCTTACCCTGAGCCTGTGCACAGCAGAACGGGATGTGTCTCACGACTGAGCAGCTGAAGTAATTGGATAAGTCTTGTCTGGTGCTTTGTCATAGTTTCTGAAGTTTGAAGGAAGATGTGTAATCCTGGTGAGAGCAGGACTGAAAAGCAGGCATTAATGGGTCTTGTGGTATGAGTAGTGGTAGCCTTCCAACACTTGCTACAGGAAACCTTCATACATTTCTCTTGTCACCATCACAAGAGCTCCTTCCTGTTTCCGTATTCATGTGGTAAAGTTGGTTCAGAGTAATTATGTTCAGATTAGTGTCTGTCTTCATAATTTGTGGTTCAGATAATTTCCCCCTGTCACCAATGTCACATTAGGAGTGTTGCTTCAAAGTAGCTGGATACCCAACAGCAGATTACATGAGTGACAGTCCATTGCTGAATTTACTGGGCCTTTGTCGTGGTTTACTGGGCTTTCTCTGCCTGCGTTTTCTCAATTCCCTGCATTATTTATAACGTGGAAACTTCCCCCATGACTCTTCTTAATGTAGTTGGTTAGCTTTATTTTACAGACAACACAACTGACACCAGAGGTCTGATTTTGTTGAGAGCGTGCTGTGATATCAAGGTTTGGATAGATGAGTAAACCTTCTGAGCTCAGTCTCGGGTTTTGCCAAAAGTAACCTCCTTATTTTCCATGCCCAGAAATAACTGAAGCTGTGAAACAATGTTATAAGGTTGTAAAAGCTCAGTATTTGTATGCCAGAAATCTAAGTCAGTCCAGATGTCTTCAGAAGGAAAACGATCAAGTGTAATGTTACTTTCGTAAGTCTCTTCTTAAATAACTCGTATCATAAAAGGTAACATTTTAACATTGCTATCATTTAATTTGTGACTTTCTTAGTAGAACTGAAAGTGTAAATATTAATTAGCAGTTGGGTGATCTGTTAATCAGAAGTTCAAAGAAAAAGAAAATTGGTGAAGACTTAAGCAGTTACTGTAATGCCTATAAGTGTCCAGGTACTCCTAATGTGTATTTGTATCTATCGCAGATGTAGCAGCTGTGTACTCCTACAGCACTCTGCTTTTATTTGAGGCAGTAACATCCAGAAGCTAACAGAATCTACAGGCTGTGTTGTTTGCCTCTATTATTTTATATATATATATATATTAAAAAAACCCCCATCTATTTTACTGTTTGAGTATTTTAGTTCTTGTGAGGGATATAGATTTTTCAGGCAGTAATTCTTGCATTTGTAGAAGATGACATTTGTTACAAGGATATTTATGAAGTTTCTGCTGCAACTCTAAAAAGTCTGCTGCAATTAGCTGAATTTGCTGCGCTTTGTAGATCTTCTGTGATGCTTCTCGTTTTGGCAATGCTGCTGTTATGTAACAGAGTGCCTTGGCATTTAATAAAGTTACATTTTAGCCTTATGCCATGTAACTTCCTTACTTGTAGCTGCCTTAAAGCAGGCTTCATTTTTAAAATTGAAAAACTGCTTTAAAAAAATTAACTTATAATTAAGGGGCAACCCCACACACTTAAACCAGTGGAACTGGCAGTGAGTTAGACCTACCGTTTAAAATGAGTTGTTCTGTTAGAGAATAAGCATTTTTTTTCTCTCAAAATGGGCAGAGTGAGAGAATCTACAGAAAAAGCCTCTTTTCCCTTCTCCTGACGCACACCCTCTAATTATTTTTTTTTTTGCAATAAGTTTACTATGTTTTACTCCAAAGCCTTCAACTCTTGTTCTTTATCAGTGTTTGCACACAAAAAAAGTTTGCTAACCCCCTGCTATCGTCCTTGTTTGCAGGTCTATAACCTAGAGGTCCTCAGATTCCCACTACTCTTGTCTTGTGTATCCAGCTCATGCCCGAAGTTGTTTACCTTGACACGAAAGAAAGGAGTGAACAAGCACAATTTGTTGCACGGGGACTAACTTCTATCCAGTTTTCTTTTTCGTACCTTAGATCTCTTCTGTGTTCTGTCTTGCAGAGATTCTTCCAGACTCACTTTTCAAAGTATTCCACCTGGTGGTAAAATTAGGGAAATAGTTAATGGAAATGGTTTACACAGGCATGGATCAAGTAGTGTAAGAACCTGTTATACAAGTCCTAATTTATTCCTGTTCCATATTTTATAGTAGAGAGAGAGAAATTAGAATATATCTGTGTGCCTTAAATAAGTTTCCTGTTTCTGGTTTTTGAATTTATAGCAAAGTAGAATTGACCTTTAACACTTTATATTCCTATTCACTAAAGATAAATACAATGTGATACCCTGGCAGTAGGAATGGAGGACCATTTTAACAGTGAGAAGACAGTACTGTGTGTTTAGTACTTTGCTCTGTTTCATGAAAATTCTCACTCCTGTGTGTACCAGTTGAAGAGAAATTGGAACAGACTGTTGTACTTCCAAGTAAGGTAGGCGTCCAGATATCTCCTGGAATATCTGACTGCTTGTTTTAGAACAAATAAAAACAGTGGCTGTCAGCAGTCGTCTGGAAAATGGTCCTCTATTTCAGGAGAAAGAAGTTCATTGAGTAGCGGTGGTTTTTCAGTCTTGTAGTAAGGGAATTAAATGGGATCAGTATTAAGGGAGCTAACTTCTATAGTTCCTCCTTCCATTGATGAAAAATCTGCTATTAGTCTGTCCTGAGATCTACAAGCTCTAGTCCTCTATACTACAAGACTGCTGAGCCTCTTAATTTTAGAAATGGCAGGGCAGGAGGCTGCTTGTCTTTTTATATTGCCAAGTATCAATACCTTAAAATGATAGTGTATATGACTAGGAACTTTCTCTTTTGCACACATTTGTGAAGCCCACTGAAAGATAATGCCCAGTTGCTGAATGTCCCAGTGTTCTTTGAGTGTTCAGTAGACAGGTCAGCTATCCCATTGAATTGATTTTGAACTTTGTTCCCTGGTTTGACCTTCAAACCTGGTGTTAAATATTATCCTGAATATGCTTTTATACTAAATAAAAGATGAGATTTTTTGCAGATTCAAATTTTCCATTTTTATATCTGCTGTGTTCTGTGTGTATACAAGACCATTAAAATTGTTGCGCTTACTTACCATATATTGTTTCTTACAGGCTAATCACGGTATATGGGAGCATTACACTGTTACAGTATGATTTAAATATTTCTTTCTTTTGTCTAGATCAATGTCAGAGTAACCACAATGGATGCAGAGTTGGAATTTGCCATCCAGCCCAATACAACAGGCAAGCAGCTCTTTGATCAGGTAACTTATATGTGTCTCTATGTATGTGTACAAACACATAAAACTATTGTGGGTATTAAGGCATAGTTTGAGAAAGCGGAAGTGTTCTCATGTATAGATTGTGTTTTTCCTTACATTATCTAAGCTATGCTTTCAGTTAGTTTGAACTTCCTCATTACTTCTCATGGAATGTATTAAATTCAAACACAGCTCTGTGTAAATAGGTTAACAGTGAGGCTTCAGTTGAATCATGCATATAGAACTGCTTTGAAATTAATGGTATTTTTATGTCTAATCACATTATAGTAGCAACTGTAATATAATTGTTAGAATTATGTGTATGAGAAATTTATATAGCCCTCACTCTTTAATAATGAATGTAACGATAGAAGTTCATTAAAGAAAGCAAACATCTTTTTTTTTTTTTTTTCCCAAGCATGGAAGCTGTAGATACTTTTTCACTTCCCGAATGTTAGAAAAGTAATGTTGTCCTAGGATCCAGTTTGACATTTAAGTTAAAAAACAAACAAACCCACCCCCCCCCCCCAAAAAAAAACCAAAAAAAACCCCCAAAAACCAAGTGGAAAAGTGAAAATGATGAGTTTAATGTGCTTATGGATTGCAGACCCATCAGAACTACACATTCTCACTTGATAGTGTCTGTCATACACCAGTCAAACGGGCTAAATGAATGTGAGAACAGTCCTTTTTAAGAAATCATTCATTTCATGTGATGTTAGCCATCAGAATCTTGAAACAATTTTTTTTATCTAGGTTGTGGAGTGTTCTAGAAAATGTTAAGAATAGAAGCTTGTCAATGTGTTGTTTCGTTTTTCCTTGAGAAACCAATAAATCTGTTATATTATCTAGATCCAAGATGCATGCATTTAGTTAAAAATGCAGAAATATTCAAAATGACTCTTCAAAAACAGTTTAACTATGTCAACAATTATGTCTAGTAGAACTGTCACTTCTGTTCACTCCACTGTAGATGCTTAAAGTATGTAATGATGGGTATTAAGAGAAAGTAACGCATTGAAAGAGTTCTTTAAGAACTCTTAAACTTGTAATTGACCTTTAAGAGTCGATTAAATGTCTTAGTATATAAGTTGAAAAGAGGAGAATGTTTATTGTTTTGTAACACTGAGCTTTTTCTTTTAGAGGAAAGAAATTTCATTTGCAATTTTTGTTTTAATTGACTGCCTGACTCTTAACACTTCTACCCCCACCCCTTTCTCTAACATCAGTAGCAGTATATCTTCAGCCTCTACATAGGAATAGACTTCGTGACTCTTACAAAGACTTCTTGAAGAAAGGGGCTGTCCTGCTTTTTGTCTAACCAACACCACCATCAAATAAAAAGTATGGTATTTTGTGGCACAGAAGCCTCAAGCTGTTACTTGTCTTTTGCCAACCTTTGCTATCTTCTGCCCTGCAGTATTGGGTGGGGTGACATTCTGCTGTGTAATGTCTTGTGCCCAGGTAATCAGGTTCATCCAAATTGGGGCATTCACAAACAGGGAACAAAGATACAGCTCCAAATTCTTTTTCATGCTCTCTTCAACTTTGTTCCTCAATTCACTGTGTGGCTTTTGACATCTCACCAGCTCTTACAATCAACTTCTGGAAGTTTAAATTGAAAAATTGTTAGGTCAAGCAAAATCAACCAGCATAGTTGTGTGTGAGGAGAGAAGCATTTTCAGCCTGATCTTAAATTCATATGTGAGTTCCACAGAGTAACATCGAGCTGAACTGTGTTGCAAAACCAGGCTGAAATTTTCAGACAAAAGTTATGCTGTTTCTTTATAGAAAGATAATTGAATAGCACTGTTATTGAGAGGATTTGCCTTCAAGGTTTATGCAGAAATAGTGGACATGACAGTAGACTTGTTGGTTATTGCTTGCAGAAAATAACCTCTCCATGAATTTAGCTGTTGTCTAGTGCTCCTCTGTTTTTGGTGAATAACTTGTCCTTTTTCTCAGTCAGTGGTTCTTTTAAGCTTTTAATTGGTGTTTTCTAGAGTTGTTGATTTGTTTCCCATTCCATGTCTGTGTTTTCATCATCTTCATCTGCTAGCAGACAAGAATTCAGCATTTGACGTCTGTGGCTTTGTCTTTTCTCTTCCATTGTGAAACTCAGTATAGTTCTAATTTATTGCACAAACCTTTTTTTTTTTTAAATTACTCATATTTCAGAAGGTGTCTTAACATATTTATTGTTAATCCTTCTGTCTATCCTGTCAGTTGTCAGAATGGACAAGAGGGTATCTGTCCTCCTTTAGTCAACCAATTTAGCATCTATAACTTCCCTAGAAGAGGAGGAACCCTGTGGTGGGTGTGTTTCCACACATTGGTGGTAATGGTGGGGGTTGTTCTGTTTTGTTGTTTGCAATAAGGTGTTAGCAGTGAGCATCAGTACCTCTAGTTTACTGTAGTTGCCATTCAGAAAGAATGGGAGGGTTGTCTCCTTTATTTCAAGTTATACCCCACTGTCCTTTCCAGATATCTTGGAAGCCTCCCTTACGATCTTTCGGAAACTGACTCAGTGAAATTCTTGCTAGGTTGTCTTTATGTGCATGTTTTGATTTGCCAAAACATGTCTATTGCTGCGGTTGCTTTTCTTCTCCAAGAAGTTTTTATTGCCTATTAATAGTCAAGTTGTAGGATGTGATGGTGGATAAATCTGTTTTACAGATGTGATGAAGACTTGCCTTGAAGCCACTTAATGAATCTTTTGAGCCAGAATCAAACTCCTAAGTTTCTCATTCTGTACTTACTTTTCATATCACGCTACTGCAGTGCATAAGCGCTTATATTATCTTGGTACAGAGCTTCAGAGTTTTTTTTCTCTTTCTTTTGAGCTGAGAGGCAGTGATAGACGATGCTCGTTCCTTATTTGTGGAGTCTGAAATAAAACAGGCTAATGTGTAAGCTGTTTTTAGTGCTGATTTGCAAGCATGTGTAACTCTGCATTGCAATAGACAAGTTGTCTGTATTTAATGTGCATCTTGGTTGTAGGGCATAGTTAGCTGGTGAGAGCAAAATGTTTTGACGTGAGCATAAGCACTTGTCTCCTTACGCCTTATGGGCAGAGCTGTTGAGCATCTGCAGTTCTTACTGACTTTTGCAGCTTAGAGATCTGATCAGGTACAAAGGCTCAGCTTGGACAGCTGCAAAGTAAAGAACATTCTTGGAGTCATCTGATAAAGACATAAGTAGTTTGATCAGCATCATGTAGGAGATCTGTGCCAAAAGAAGCAGCAGGTCTGAAATTTCTGTGTTGGGACACCAAATTTAATGTTACTCAGGACCATACTAGTAACATAAACTTGTTCTTAACATTTCTTACGTTCTAAAGTAAATGATGCAGGAATCCTAGAGAAAATAGCTTCTCACTAAAGGAATCGGGTTGGATCCATGAACATTGTCCATTCTGTGCTTTGGAGCTTGAAGGTGAAAGGGTAGAGGAGGAAAAAAGGTGCATTTGCATATTTGTATTATTACTTCACAATCATTCAAGGCATCAGAAGTAAGTTTGCACAGCTATCTTGTGACATTTCCTAATTTTCAAAATCTTAATTTTGCAACCCAATAATACTACTTTAAAATGGAGGAGGATCTATGTGTAAAATTCTATTTACTTGATATGCATCTGAATGCTTCCATAAAACAGCCTTCAGTAAAACAGCTTGCCAGCATGGTGCAACCCGAGAACATACGTAAGTACTGCCATACTGGATCTTTTGGAGCCGGAGTTTACAGTTATTTAATAATCTTTGCTGGACCTTTCTGATTAATTGCTTATTGAATCCACATATACTTTTACTGTGCAAAAGACTTGTAAGATAGTTCCACAGTTTCATTATACCCTGTGTAGTAAAAGTGCTTCTTTTGTTTGCTTTGAACCTGCTATCTAATGATTTCTGTTGATTCTTTTAATTCTTGCATTATGAGAAATAATGAATAATCATTCTCTATTTTCCTTCTACATGCCATGCAAGTTTTATAGACCTGTATCATATTTTTTGTTTCCTCATTTTTCTGTCAGTAGCCTTAGTTCTCGTCTTAGCTATGCAGAAAATGTTCCATGTCACGGATCATTCTTTTCAACGTTTCTGAAACATTTTCAGTGCTGCAGCATCCTTTAAGTTGATGTGACCAGTCCATATGTAGTATTAGAGATTTGGGAATACCATGGACGTATATAGTAATATAACGGCTTGGTTGCTTCTTTCCTTTAAGAGAACTTTGTTCACATAATTAAAATTGTATTATCTTACATACAGTATTTTGTTTTTATTAAATATCATCTTTTATTGAGGTTCATCTTCCTTTTTACTGTTAATTCACAGATCTTTATGGAAGGTTTTCTACAGCAGATTTTGTCACATCAGTTTAATCCTTTTTTGCAGATCACATATGAAGTTCTGGGGGACTTCCCTAGTGGTTACACTACAAGTCTGTTGTGAGAACAGTTTGTTTAGTTTTTTCTTTCTTTTTAACTAGTATATCCATAAAAAGACCTTCCCTCTACTCAAGGACAATTTTGTTTTTTTCAGTAGCCGTTGGTGATAGACCTGATCAGGAATCTTAAATGAAATCCATGCATGATTTATCAGCTAGATCATCCTTATCCCTTTTATCATTAACTCTTAGAAGATCTCAAAAATATTTGAAGGAGGTGATTCATCCTCATTACCTCATACTTGTCCGCAAGTAGTATTCTTTATTATAGTTTCACCAGTTGTCTTCTGTTCAAGTGGACTTAATTGTCTGTAGGTATACAGATCACTTCCCAGACGTGCTTTCAAATATCAGGGTCCTGTTTGCTACCTTGTATTCCTCAGGTGCTGAGTTTGATGCATGCAGTAAGCTTGCACACTCCAGTTGGTAGTTTGGCAACATGGTGTTTGAGTTTATTTAGAACTCTGAGGTGAATGCTTCCCTGAACCTGGTGTTTTGCTACTATTTTAATTTTTTTTTCTTTTAAAACTTGATTACATTTCAGTTTGAGATGGTTTCTGTAGCTTAATTACCATAAAAAAAAAAAATCCTGTTGTAGTGAGTACTGACGATTATGGATCATTTATCTTAGGTGGTGAAAACTGTTGGTCTTCGTGAAGTCTGGTTTTTTGGGCTACAGTATGTGGACAGCAAAGGCTACTCAACTTGGCTGAAGCTAAATAAAAAGGTAACAATTCCCTAATATTTAGGCAAGTGTACAGTTTGAAATATACTTTTATAAGTCTTGCTGCATTAATGTTGTAGGTGAGATATAGCTGGCTTCAAATTTAGTTGAAAAGTTGCTTTTCATTTGCTTTAAATGACAAAATACAGTGTTAAGTTTGGTTAGTTATAAAAGAATATGCAAAGCTGCATCAACACTTAATTTGAGAAGGAGATACCGTTTCCTGTATTTCCAGTGCCATGGTGATGCATGCATTAGGAAAACTTAAATTCATATGATTGTCCTGTTTTCAGGTAGCAAAATATAATAGAATAAATGTTTTACAGTTGGGGGTGTGTGTGTGTGAAGTATTTGAGCTTCAGGAATCTGTATGTATACAGCTATAGATCTTTAAACAAGGCACCAATAATAGGCTCCTAAACTTCTGTTTAGGTATCTAATAGGTAGATTGTAGGATTATTTTTGTTGTCTTTTTCCCCAACAGCACTGAGCACCTTGTGTCTCCCAGCTATTGGGAACCAGGTCATTTTAGTTTAAATTCTATTTATGAATTTGAATGGTCACTTTTTATTTTAATATTGGCTGTCAGGTTATTAATGGCACTGTTTAGAATAAACAGATTTTTTTGAGTTCAACTTAATCAAGAATACCTTTTTTATCTTCAGGAGGTAAATTGGGAGGTTTTTAGGAGCAAGTCCCACTGTCTGCACTTATATAATTTTTCCTTCTCCTCTGTGGTAAACCCAGTAAGTTAAACCTGCTAACCACCAAAGCTGTCTCCTGGAATTTCATATGTGTCTTGTTTCATATGCAATAAATGTTGTAGTGCTACAAATATTTTGTTAGCCCTAATGACTTGCCTCCAGTGGTTGGAGACTACAGGATTTAGTGCTTCATTTGCAAAAAATACCGAACACATTGCTCTATGAAAGTCTTTAGCCAGTTAAGTTGCTGGTGCAGTTCAGGAGCAGCAAGGGTGTGCTAATTTCTTTAACTTTGTCTTAAGGCAGTTATCTATCTATTTTTAAAAGCTTGTAACATTTGATTCTTAAATGTGTCATCATAAACTGGCTCTAACTTGTAAGTTACTATTTAAATATTTGTGGTAAATACAGATAAGATCTGATAAATCACAGAATAGATGTGCAGATAAGGTTTTATTATGGCAAGAGTGCAACTAATTGTTCACTGGTGAGATTAAAGTGAAATACTGTGTATGTAAATCAGAAGCAGATGGACAATAATGAAAAGCAAGCAAAACTTTTAAAATTGACATCTGAAATGTTGACTATAGCACTTATGCTGCCTTACATACGTGATTAAATGGTTGCATTATATTTACAGTTGTTGATACTAGCTACAAGTCAAGCAAACTGATGCATCATTTCATGCATAGTGAAGAAGTTCTAGAGGGACTACTAGTGCACATAAAATTAAACGTGTAATAAAGTGCTTGAGGAATTGGGATGTATGAGATTTATTTTATTATTAATGTACCTTTTAAAATCACTGTATTATTTGATGTTAAAATTAGTTTAATTTTGAATGTTTTTGCTTTAGTCATAATCGGTGCTGACAGCTGAGCCCAAATGAAATGGAAAATTCTACATAAAAATGAGTTTTTGTTGAAATTTGAAGTAGACACTTAAAACTTTTATGACCACAGCTGATCTCTTCACAGAAATCATGATTATAAGGCTTATCCATTCTAGAAAAATAATGTGATTAATGGAATTATGTTTTTTGCACAGGAACAAAGCACATGTATTTAGTTCAATAGTTCAAAGACTTTTAAAAGAATCCAACTTTACACTTACATTGAAGAAATGTGCTGTAGTTCTTGCTAAAGAAACCGTGTTAGACCCTGATTTGTTACTTCCTGCAATTCATCCTTGGATATAGTTTTGATTTTTTTTTAATATATATTACAACTTCTTTTTTTCCAGATCTTTATTGTGATAAATACAAATTCACACAAGCCTACAAAAAAACCCCTCTTAAACAGCCTTTGAGTAGTATTTCAGAATTGTCTGATTTATCCAAATTGGTGTACTTGGTTCAGTGCCATGTGAACCTTTAGTGAGTTCCACAGTGGGCTTGTCAGAAAGCACTGGATTTCAGTGTAGAGGAGCTAAAGAGTTCATTACTGCTGAGTTACTTGTATTTAATACACCATTTAGTGGTCTTTTTGTTTTTTTCTTTATTCCTCTGCCTCAGGTAACACAGCAAGATGTAAGGAAAGAAAATCCTTTGCAATTTAAGTTCAGGGCCAAGTTTTTTCCAGAGGATGTATCTGAAGAATTAATTCAGGAAATAACTCAGAGACTTTTTTTCCTGCAAGTCAAAGAAGCGATCTTAAATGATGAAATATATTGCCCACCAGAAACTGCAGTTCTTCTGGCTTCTTACGCTGTCCAGTCCAAGTATGGAGATTATAGTAAGGAGATACATAAACTAGGCTACCTAGCCAACGACAGACTTCTCCCTCAGCGGTGAGTCAGACTGTTTTTGCATCATCTGCTGCATATAAATGTGGTTACAGCACATTTTTTCTAACTAAAAAATTAAGTGATAATGTGCATTTAATGGTAGCTTTCTTAAGAGTGCATGTCTTGCTAGTAAAATTCAAAGATCCTAATTTAGACTCTAAATAACAAAGAAGCATCACAAACCATGGGTTTCTTGAGACCTATTTCCTGTCCTGTCCATAAGCATCTGCACACATTTAGTTGAACAAATTTGCAAAGTACTCCAAAATGATCTAATGTTTCTGGAGGCTTGCTTCCGCTAAATTAAAATACTCTAAATTAGAAGTCACTAAGATTCATTTGATACTCACTACTTTTCTTCAGTTCTTGATGGTTTTTGTACACTTAAATGATAATAATTTCCTGAAAATAATTATAAAGGGTATTGCAAATAAAATATATTGCAGAAAAATTCTAGCCTGGACAGAAAATTTAGGAACTAAATTGTTGCCATTGCTGTTGAGTGTAAACTCTTGTATCAGTCACTCATCTAAGTGGTTAGGAAAAGTAACCGCCAAGATTGTAGTTCTGTTTCTTTACGCAACTGAAACCATGCTCCTGGCATGTATTGGCAGCAAGAGAAGCATTGCAACACAAACGTACAAAGTTCGACAATTTTGTTAGTGTAGATGAATCCATAGTGATGTATAGTGGACAAATGTGTGCTTACTAAATATGTAACTTTAATGCATCCTCAATGAAATGAGAGCCATGGAATAACTTGAGGTTTCTTTAAAAGTCATATGGTTTATCTCTTTAGTTTGAAAACTAAGAGTGGAAACTCACTAGTACAACTAAGCTTGAGAATTTTCTAGTAAGCAGAAAAGCATTTAAAAGGATTATGGTGAAGTGTTGAAAGAAATATTTCTGGAAATGTTTCAGATTTTTAAAAATCCTGGCTAAGAGATTGGTTTTGGCTGTTTACTTCCTTCTTGCGACAGTGAAGTCTATACTTCTTTCTAAAAAATACCCTTTGTTAGGAAGGCAGGGAGATATAGCATCAGTAAAACTGTCATTACTGGATATGTTAGTTCACAAATCTTGGGTTTTGCTCAATATGATGACAGCCTGTGAACACTGGAGTGCTTGTGTATGACACAAACTCAAATACTTAAGATGCTCCTTTTCAGTAGACAAATGTTCAGATGATTTCCCAGCATATGCTTTCAACTATTTGTGTGCCAGTCTGCAGTGAGTGAGCACATAGCTTTTGTATTCATTCTAACAATTATTCCTGTTTTGCCTCCTGTCACCAGGAGATTTGCCAGAAAACTAACAAATACATCATAAAAATACTTCAGAACGATACAACAATAATGTCAAAAATACTTACTTGTTTCCCAAAGTAGACTAGCTTTGCAAAATTTTACTGAAAAAGTTGAGAAAAGATTTGCAATTCCCGTTAATTAGAGTGTCTTAACATTCACCTGTCAAAACTACTGCATATCTTTTGGCTCAAAACTATGAGCTGGGTAGCAACAAGGCATCAAGTCCTTGCTGAGTTAATTCTGTTGCAACAATCCTTACATATCTGCTAGTGATGTTTCATCAGTTGCATGTGACGAGAGAATGGAGGGGACCAAATGACGAGATGGCTATCGCCAAAGACATTGCCAGCTTTGTTGAGGATATCATAGAAACAGAATCATTTGAGGTTGGAAGGGAAGCTCTGAAGTCTAGTCCCGCTGCTCAAAGTAGAGTCACGTAGAGGGGTAGCTGATGCCCCTTGCTGGTCAGTGTTGGAGTCATTTGGACAATGCCCTTAATAACATGCTTTAACTCTTGGTCAGCCCTGAAGTGGTCAGGCAGTTGGACTAGATGATCACTGTAGGTCCCTTCCAACTGAAATATTCTATTCTAATTACAGCAGGTTGCTCAGGGCCTTTTTCAGTTTGGTTTTGAATATTTCCAAGGATGGACACTGTGCAACCTCTCTGGGCAACCTGTTCTAGTGTTTGACCACCTTCGCAGTAAAGAAATAAAACAAAAAAGATGTGTTCAGATGTATTTCACTTGTGCCCGTTGCCTCGTGTCTTTCAATTCAGAAAGAGGAAAGTGCAAAGAACTTCTGTAGAAGTAGAAACTTAACTTAATTTGGAAAGCCCAAGAAAGCCCAAGTCACCATGAGGGTGACTGAGCGCTGGCACAGGTTGCCTGGAGAGCCTGTGAAGTCTCCCTTCTTAGAGATATTCAAAAGCTGTCTAGACATGGTCCTGGGTGACTGGCTGTAGGTGACCCTGCTTGAGCAGGAGGGGTGGACAGGATGAACTTCAGAGGTCCCTTCCGACCTCAACCATTCTGTGATTCTGTGAGGAAGAACTTGGGAGCAGGGCGTTTATTTTCAGATGGGCACTTGTGTGACATAATCCTGGGATCGTGTATTTTGCAATATGCTGTTTTGTCTTTTTTTTTTGATTGTTAGCTTTATGTTATGCTGCTATGAAAGCTTTTGAATATTTTGTGAATATCTGCTGGAGGAGTAGAAGAAATAATGGTGGAAAGCAGCTTACAATGTAAATATCACAATGTAAAAATCAGGCCTGATTTAATTACAGAACTTCTTTAATAAATTAACATTGTCCTAGAAGACTTGGAATTAATTTTTTTATGTAATAGAAACTTGTAAATGATTACCAGGGTGCTTTTAGATTATTACAGCCAAAGCAGGCTGTTCTACTTTGTGTGTTCTGTAACAGGCTTCTGTAAGTATTATATTTAGGGCTTATGCTTACATTCAAGGCTAAAGATGAGAAAACAAACAAACAAAAAGGATGTCTTGTCATTGCATGTTCTTGTATCAGTTAGCTGTGAACACATCAGCTTTGTGCAGGTGCAAAAACTAAAACCTCTGCCTCAGTTTTGAGGAGGAAAGCCTGTTGATAGGGATGCACACTAAACAAATCAAAATGTGATATGGTTCCCGCTGAAAAGTGCGCTTCACTAGATATAGGGCAGAGTAGCAAATCAAGTGACAGAGAGATCCTATAACAGAAGAAACACTGCATTAGTATCTTCTGCATCACTCACTCTATTCCTTATTGTACTTTGCTAAAAACGTAGGGAAAAGTAGTAAATCCTTACTTTCCTGAGTAAAGAGAAAGGAAGAAAAACAACTGTTCTGACTTCTTTAGTAAGATTATTTTCCAGTCACTTTTTTTAAGTTGTCCTTTAAAATAATTTCTCTAGGAATGCTTGAAATGCTAGGTGCATGGAATTAAAGCCTAATAAAGTAATCATATGCATTTGATTTCTTACTGCAGTACTACATTGAAAGTTCTAGTAGGTCAAAACATAATTGCATCATTGCAGCCTGCTGTAGATAAACCTCAAATAGTTTTCTGAAACTGCTTCACTACTGATTTTATTTATAAAAAAACAAAACCCCAACAAACTAGTCTTAATGTGTTACTTTCTCTTTCAAACGACAGCAAAATGAAAGCTTGAGTGTATCTGTACATACCTAGAGATTAATTTGCAGCATTGTTGTATGAGGATTTTATATGTCTGCGTTTTCAGGTGTTCCAAACATTACATTTTATGACTTTACTGAAAGTTGAGATATGCCATGGTGTGACTTTTATGTTACAAAAAGTACAGAATGCCATGGAAAAAAGAAGTTACTTCACACTATTTTAAAAGTGTATTTGTTGAAATAAAAAGTTTCTGTGTCTGTTTGGGTTAAAAAGATGAGCACTGTATAGGAAGTTATGTTTAAGTTTATTCAATTAAAGCATATGTTAGGCTTTGTAACCAAACTTACTTTTATAACTTTAAGAGATTAAATTGGTTGTCAGTGTCATTTAATAGCGACAACTTCTATTCACAGTGTGTTAGAACAGCACAAACTGACAAAAGAACAGTGGGAAGAAAGAATACAGAACTGGCATGAAGAGCACAGGGGAATGTTAAGGTAATTACTTAGAAAATGTTTCAAGACCTTTAAGTTTGGGGTTGGTTGGGTTTTTTTTGTTATTATTATTAGGATGTATTTTGGGAGATGTTATATTTGTTTGGAAACTGCTTTCTTTTATTCCAGTCAGGGTAGGCAGTTATCAAAAACTTCCATGAAAGCTGTGGTGAGCATTGAGTTTCCAGTTAGGTTACCTACATGATTTCTGGTAAGGTTGCCAACTGCCTTTGTCCGCAGTTGCCTGCCTTTAAAATATACTTACTATTTCCTTAGCTCACGGGGTGAAAAGACGACGAGTGGTGATTGAACTGTACTTGGGTATTAAGGTGTAGAGCTCTACAAGTATCTGAATCAATGTACATGTGAATTTCAAAGAAGAGATATTTAATTCCTAACTAAATTTTACACTAATTAGTTACTCTGCAGTTCCCTTATTCTTACAATGTACTTCTGATTTGTCTACACTATGCCATTTTTTTCTTCTTTCATCAGGGAAGATTCTATGATGGAGTACCTTAAGATAGCACAAGACTTGGAGATGTATGGAGTCAACTATTTTGAAATAAAGAATAAAAAAGGAACTGAATTGTGGCTAGGAGTTGATGCTTTGGGTCTGAATATTTATGAGCATGATGATAAGTAAGTGGCTGATACTCATTTTGCAGTTCTGTCCTAGGAAATCCTATCTGAGATTATACAAAATCCACCTTACTGTGTGTTCAATAACATCTAGCAAAACAGGTTCTTACAGATCTTCTAATCTATGTAAAAGATAGAAAAAGAGAGATAGATGTTAGCTGCCAGAATATTTGAATTTTAAAGATTAAATAGAGATGCAAAAGAAGTGAAAGGAAGAGCAGTTCTGTGTGAACTTGTAAATTTACATTGCTTAACATGGATGTATGATAGCTAGACCATCTTTATATGGTTTCTTTCTGTACTTTTCACTCCCTCAAGACCTCCTCTTCAGTCAGGATGAAAAGGACACCAAGAAGCTGAGCAACATATTTAATGAGAAACATTTTGTAAGAGCAGTAACTAGGATTATAGCTGTTAGAGCATTGTCGTGGTTTAACCTCAGTCAGCAACTAAGCACCACGCAGCCACTCACTCACTCCCCTTCCCCCCCTCCCCCCCCCCGTGGGATGGGGGAGAGAATTGGAAGAGCACAAGTGAGAAAAACTCGTGGGTTGAGATAAAAACAGTTTAATAATTGAAATAAAATGATAATAATATGATAATAATAATAATACACAAAGCAAGTGATGCACAGTGCAATTGCTCACTACCTGCTGACCGATGCCCAGCCAGTCCCCGAGCAGCGGCCCCTCCCCCCCCCCCCCCCCCCCCCCGGCCACCTTTCCCCAGTTTATGTACTGAGCATGACGTCACATGGTATGGAATGTTTCTTTGGCCAGTTTGGCTGTGCCCCCTCCCAGCTTCTTGTGCACCTCCAGCCTTCTCGGTCGGTAGAGCATGGAAAACTAAAAAGTCCTTGGCTAGTGTAAGCATTACCTAGCAACAACTAAAACGTCGGTGTGTTATCAACTTTGTTCTCATCCTAAATCCAAAACACAGCACTGTACCAGCTACTAGGAAGGAAATTAACTCTATCCCTGCTGAAACCAGGACAAGCATGAAGAACTTTGGTATCTAAAAGTGGAACCTTTTAGACATCAACGAAAGTAGATGAATCTTGTGTCCTGATAAAGAGATCAAAGATTCTGTCCTACTTGAAGGAGGGATAAAGCTGAAATGTACAAAATTTGAAGAATCTGAAAACAGAACAGACTTACTCTTTTGTTTCTTTCCAAACACTTGTTAGTAGTATCTGATGTCAACAGTCCTTTCACAGTGATTTGAAGTTAAATGTGATGTGTCAAACACCAGATAACAGCTGTCAACTGAACTGAAACTTAATGCTTTTCAATGTATACGCTCTGTAACAAAATTCTGTAAGCCTTAATTGCCATTAGATGGCAATATAACTCCTGAAAGAAGGAAGTACTCAGAAAATGTTCAGGTCAGATTGAACGATCAACCAATTTTTGGTATTCTTTAACTCCCGATAGTTAGCAATCAAATACTTAAACATTTTCTAATGCTTGTAATTAAGATAATATAAAATGGAAAAAACTTTCTGTGCTCATGGAGAAAAATACTTACAGTTATGCAGTTGGTGCATAACATTGTAACGGTTTCTGAAGTGAATTTATTTTAATTAAGATGCAAGGGAAATAAATTTACCTTGAACTTTGGAAATGTAAGAACACATATCTTACATAAGAGTTAAACTGAAGTATGACATTGCTGAAGGCGAATTCAATTTCAGTCTTTAGAATGTCAGACTTTTCTCAAATTTCAATAGTTATTCTTTTCACTGGGAATAAAATGATCAATATCTTATAAAGACTCAGTACATGATTGTGATGTTTAGCATTTATTTAATGATAGTAGAATAAGTCACAAATTGAAATGTCTAAATTCCTTCTGTTACAGTGCCATGTAATTTATTCGTTATGTAATTTATTAATTTGATGAAATAAAGTGTAAAAAAAAAAAAATTGTCTACTAAAATATGCTTGAACTGTTGCTATGTTTTGTAAATGTAATTAAGTGTGATAGTGAAAATGGTACGGAGTTAAGACTTAGTCGATATAAATAAAATGCACATCTTTGCTGCTTCTAATAAGAACTTTTTCTCTTTGAAGGCTGACACCCAAGATTGGTTTTCCTTGGAGTGAAATAAGAAACATCTCTTTTAACGACAAAAAATTTGTCATAAAGCCAATTGACAAAAAGGCCCCTGTAAGTAGTGTGTAGAATAGTATGCCTTTGTATATGAAGAGATTTAAGCTGCAGGGACTTGCTCTGGTATTATGGCATGAGTAAATATTTTGTGACATTTATTATTCTTGGTAGAATAGTCAGTAATCAAAAGGAAATTTTGATTACTGTATGGTGTGTTTGTTTTCTCTCTTTTCATTCTGGTTGATACTCTTAAGTTTTGGGTTTTTGTTTTGTTTTTAATTTAAGTCAACTAATATTTTGTGATGTGTTGAAAAGCCACAGTGTAAGATGCTAAATTCTCTGGCCCCCACCTCTGTTGTTCTTTTTTTGTATTACAGGAGCACATTTCATGAGACTTTATAGGTCAAAACTCTTCGGTTAACTAACTTACTGAAATAGAGTAGAGAACTGTTTCACGTTTTTAGAAGCTTAAATAATTTTGTGTAAAATAGCTAACCTTCACATGGAGGAATCCAGGTGTAATTTTGAATTTATCTTGCAAGTTCCTTACAGTAACTAGATTTATAGATTATGGTGTCGGGTTGCTCAGAGGATGAATGTCAAAATATTTGTAAGTTTAAATCTAACAAATGCAAGCATGCAGTAATGCTTTGAGTCTTTAGATTAATGGGTATGCTGCAATTATTTTTGCTAGGATTTTGTTTTTTATGCACCCCGTCTGAGAATTAACAAGCGAATTTTGGCACTGTGTATGGGAAATCATGAATTGTACATGAGGAGGAGGAAACCTGATACAATTGAAGTGCAACAGATGAAGGCCCAAGCCAGAGAGGAGAAACATCAGAAACAATTGGAAAGGTAATTAACAAACTTCCATGAAACAAAAAAAATTCTTCTACCCTTTTAAGAAAACTAAGTCATAGAATATCAGACATCTTACCATTCTAGAAGAGAGAGATGCTTTTCTTTCTGTAATATGTAAGCAGGTGTGTGGGTTGGCGTGGCTCACCTGTCTTAATAGAAAGCCGTATCTTTTTTGAGCTTTCAGCATAGTAATAGTACCTGTACCGTTGTTTCTCATTATGTTTTTGTGAAACAGTCTTAACTCTCTGTTGCTTGATTCTTAGGGACTTTTATACTCCACAGGTGAACCTTTAAAGCAAGTTCAGTGAAGAATGTCATGACTTACCTTTTGTATATTTAAAAAATACCTGTTGCCATTTCTAGTTCAGGTGAAACATCAGCCATGTCTAAAATGCATGTATAATTGTGGATTTACCTGGTTGAATGACAACCAAGGCTGCTAATCAGTTCTGTTCATAAATTGTTTTTCTGTACAGTATTTTGAAACAGAAGCTTGGTGGTTCTTGCATTGTAAACTGAATTGGAAACATTTAAAATTATGTGCTTCTCTGTTAGCTGAGTAAACTGAAAAATAGGCTACCAGCATCTTTAGTGTAGAACTTAATCTGTTTGAGGTTAAAAAACCCTTTTACTATTTTTTTTCAGGGCACAATTAGAAAATGAGAAGAAAAAAAGGGAGATAGCAGAAAAGGAAAAGGAAAGAATAGAGCGTGAAAAGGAAGAATTAATGGAACGCTTAAGACAAATTGAGGAACAAACAATGAAAGCTCAGAAAGGTGAGCTCTTACTGGTCCTGCATTTCTTATATCTGATGACAATATTTAGTTCAGTTGAGTAGTTCAGTTCCACAGTTGTTCTGGTATGTGTGGGGTTTTTTGTTTTGTTTTTTAAAATTTATTTTATTAAGAATAACAAGAATTTAGTGATATTATTTAGCTTAAGAGGAGAGATTCTTTTTCAGTGTTAAGAGTTTGGGGGGGGGGTGTATGTGTGTATATTTGTAGTATAAAACCAATTCCTAATACAGCAAAAGTTTTGATTTTCTTTAATAAAAAGGAAATTAATGCGTACACATTTCAACTCAGAATTATGAAATGCTTAAAGTACTGAAAACCTGGAGTTGGAGCAAGCAGGGAAATTAGAGAGGAAGATTCAAAGTACCTTCCTCTAGGATTCTGTTGAATTTAGCTTTTAATTTGGAAATTCCTTGTTCCTTCATTTTCCTATTCCCTTGTAAGATTTGAGAATTTTAAAATTAAAATCTTCTCAGATTTTAGTGAATAAACATAGTTTCACCTATCAGTTCTTTGTGTTGAACCACCCTGTGGAGTCCCAGAGTCCCTGCTTCCACTACTTCCCAGTCCCTCCTCTCCATGTCCTTTTTTTGCTTCAGGTTTGGTTCACATTTATAAAAGTTCTGTTCCTCTCTTCTGTTCATAACTGTTGGCTTCAGGCACGATAAACAGAATCACTGACTAAACCTATGCAAATAAATTACATATGCCTGGCACTGCTCTCTAGCTCTCCCCCCATATTTTTCAGTCTTTCAATGCAGAACAGGTTGGACACATCCAGACAGGTAACACACAAACTGTGCCTTGGAATTGTTTAAGGGAGAGCTATTTAGCCCAGGACAAAACAGTGTCAGGGTGATTCTAAAGGTTTAACAATGTACATTTTCTCGTAACTTTTGTAAGCAATATAGCCCAACTTCTGATGCAATACACAATGTTCATGTGTCGCTGGTCTCTTTAGCCTTCTATTCACATATGGAAAAGTGTTTATATAAATGGTGTCTGCGTTCCATAGTTGCCTTGGTAGTTAAGTGTTCTCCATCTTCACGGGAAGATTTTGTTTGAGTAGTGTGTTTAAATATTTATGCATTTTATTTAATTTTCTAAGTACTGCATTTGTACAACTCCACATACTGGTAATGCTGTTCATTTCATTTTATAACTGAAGCAGTAGGCCTGGGAAACCAACTGAAGAGTATTGATTACATGAGACCTACTTAGAACTACAAGTGCAAAGATTAAGCATGTGTCAGCATACCTGGGGAGATGCTTTTTTAGTATTAAAGCATATGGTGAAGGGCAAATGGATAGTTCCAAAAACTGAGCAGCTGTTTTAGGTTTTCTGGTGAAGGAATCTATGGCAGCTATGCATAGACAAAAACATAGTGGAAAATTTATCATTAGAATCAGCAAGGAGCTTCAGAAAGACTTTTTTCATAGTTGCTTCATTTTGCACGAGGCATGTATTTTGCCTGTGCAAACCTTACCTTGCAGGAAGATCATTACTTCTTCCTATTTCACTCAGAGTTCTGCCCTTTAGATTGCAATATTTTGCTAACCAGGCAGCTAGACAACTATTATCCCTCCCTTGATTTAAAATTTTCCTGTTTGCACCTTTTTGGCTCTGCTCTGTGGAGAATTTTTCTGACCCTTCCAGTGGGTCTTAGGTCATTTTGCTGGAGGCACTTGTCTGTTGCAATTAAGAAATCTTTGTCAGGCATTTCAATAGAGTAGAAGAGTTTTTTTGGTTTTCTTTACTGTAAGAGAGTGTGATTTAACGTATATAAAATCTCCTCAGTAGTAAGAGTGAGGGTGCATATGCATGTATATGTACATATATTTGAGTGTTTAGTTTTATCAGTGAGGTGGTAATTTTCTGAAGCACTGGGCTGTCAGAACTGTCAGGTGAGATGAAGTATATCCAAAGTATGTCTGGGGGGTGTGTGAATCAGACATGAAGCATAGCTTCAGGTAACATGCTCAACAGCTCTTCTTAGCTTGAGGCAGCCTTGTAAATCTTTGTCAGCTTTCTAGGTTACTTTATTTTGAGCATGTTACAGCTGTTACCTGTGTTACATATGAGGAAGAGCTAGGTAGTGATATCTTGTCTGCAAACTTTCCTTTTGGCAGAGCTAGAGGAACAGACTAGAAGAGCTCTAGAACTGGATCAAGAACGAAAGCGTGCAAAAGAGGAAGCAGAGCGCCTGGAAAAAGAGCGTCGAGCAGCTGAAGAAGCTAAGGCTGCTCTAGCTAAGCAGGCAGCTGATCAAATGAAGAACCAGGAGCAGCTAGTAAGAAGCTTTAACCCTATTTTGAAACAAATTGAAAAAGGCAGTTGAAAATTTAGCCTTTATTCTTGGTTATATCTATTTTGTCAAATGGACAAGTACATTGAAACACAGACAAAAGTATGTGAAATACCGTTACAGATTGTTGTGGGAATGTTTTTAGAAAACTGCATTAAATTTGCCACTACTTGCAAGAAAAAAAAAACAAACTCTGGGTCTGTAGGAAATTAAATGATGAAGTAGGCATTTCAGACTGACAATACCCGCTACGTTCTCTTTCTAATAGTGTCAGGCTTATCCAGCTGAGAACAAGAGTAGCTTCCTTCTGCAGTCCACTGGGAAGCCTCTTCTCTGAAGCAGGCCTGTTCTGAAGCTTGATGGTGGTGGTGGGGAGTTAGTGACACTGGGGGGGGTGGGTGTTTGTTTGTTTGGAGTTTTTTGTTGGGTTTTTTTCCCCTCTATTTCCAGCAGTTACAGTATCTTCTCACATTCTGTGCTAGACTACTTCTAATTCAAGATTTGCGCATAATAACTGAGAAAGGCACGAAAATAGTAGAAGAAATGATTTCTCAACTAGAAAACAGCTTTTGATCTTCTGTAAACTTAGCACACAATTCTGAAGGCAAGATTTAGCTTAATATAGTACTGAGATTATGATTCTGGTTCATAATCTTATTAGTGGAATTGTTAAAGCTGTGTTAAACTGAAACAGCCCCAAATGCTAATTTGTAACTACAGCTCGCTCTTTCCCAGCAAGCTTTGGAAGTGCAGAAGATAATTTTTTTTTTTTCCCCCTGGACTTATTTCCATCAGGCAAGAGTACTGATTCATTCCCTCTGTTATATATGCTTAAAATTTCTATTTTTAGCAGAGAAGTGATGGATGGTAACTAACTCTTTTCAAGTGAGATCACAGCAAAGGCTCTGCTTTCTTCCACTGCAGAGCTAAAATGATACCAAATTAAAACTTCTACTTCATTTTTTGTTTGTTTCAGGCAGCAGAACTTGCTGAATTCACTGCCAAGATTGCACTTCTAGAGGAAGCCAAGAAAAAGAAAGAAGAGGAAGCCTCAGAATGGCAGCACAAAGTAATGAGCTCGTGCTGTGTGAAGTCAGAACTTCAAAGCAACTAAGGGAGATGGGTGCAGAAATTCTACTGGAAGTCCATGGGATTGAATCTCTCTTTCCCTTAGGCTTCAGAGAAGCCTTTCTTAAAGGTTTTTGTTCTCCAGTCTACTGAAGCCAGCCTATACTTCTATTTAACTCATTTCTTAATATTAAATAGCCATGAAGGGGGGGAAATTCTCATCACAAAGGTATGGTCAAAGATTTGAAATGGCTTCCTTACGAATGGTGATGAAATAGATTGGAGCTTCATGTTGGAAAAGAAAACACCTCAGGAGGGAGATGTATAAAATCATGAGTGGTGGTGAGAAGATGAACCAGAACAAAGGCACATCAAATGCAACTAGACAATAGTTTAAAGCAAAATAGTATTTTTTTCACAAAATCTGTAATTAGCTATGGGATGTGAATACTAATTGTGTGCACAGGTTCAAAAAGTGATTGAAGAAATTCTTGTAAGTTCTGGTTGAATATGATATCCAAAGACATCACCTTTGATTTAGGAAATCCCTGAGCCTCAAATTTCAGGAGGCTAGGAAAGTTGGAAAGCAGTATGACTGCCCTTTTCTCTCACTCTTTTCTTGTCTGTTGCTGGAATTAGCTGGACTCGGTACAGCTGGTTTTGAGTCATATCTTTTTTACTCTGTATTCCTATTTGACAATTTCCAGTGCGTAAGCTAGTCACGTCATTTATAAAGGACAGTTTCCATGTGTCTGAAAACATCTCAAATATTTATTTTTATTTTTCTGACTATTCATAAATGATTTTATAAAACGCTAAATACTGTTCACTATATTTAGGCTTTTGCAGCCCAAGAGGACTTGGAAAAGACCAAAGAAGAACTGAAATCTGTGATGTCTGCTCCTCCTCCACCTCCTCCCCCACCAGTTATTCCTCCAACAGAGAATGAACACGATGAACATGATGAGAACAATGCTGAAGCCAGTGCAGAACTGTCTTCTGATGGTGTCATGAATCACAGGAGTGAGGAAGAACGGGTAACAGAAACACAGAAAAATGAACGTGTTAAGAAACAGCTCCAGGTAATGAAAATTCATAGTTATATCAACATAATTCAGGCTTTTGGTTTTCATTCTGTTTTTGTCAAAAATCTCATTGAAATTACAGTGTGTCAAGGAAACAGCCTTTTTATCACTTGCTAGGTTTATTACTACTTCACCAACCAATATTATTCACAGTGTTCTAGAAGTAGAATATATAGAAAGACTGGATGTTAGATTGTGCTTTATAGCTTAAAATTATTAGTATGTTGTCACATTGGCCAGTAAACATTTCTAATAATTATATAATGTCCAGGACACCGAACGTTAAAACATAATGCTTTCCTTTCTCAACACTGAAATTCATTAAGTGGTATGAACAGATGCTTGCTTAATAATATTTGTGTTTCCTTGCAGTCATTCACAGACATTGTAAATGCAAAAACTGAATTACGCCCATTTTGGATTAATCTTATTTCCCTGAAATGGAGCATTTCCTCCTAGACTAGTTTTACCCCTCAAAGTATAATAATCTATGTTAGTGGTAACCCTTTGCCTTGTTATGAAATGTCTATTTGGGAAGGAAATAAAAGAAATGGAAAGCTGCTTCTTTCTCTGGCAGCAACATCTTAGTAGTGTGTATGTGTAATACCCTTTCTGCTTGGCCAATCACTGAACAAGATCAGGGAGATAAATAAGAGCTGTCTTTAGTCAAGCAGAAATTGAAAAATAAGGTCATTCTCCTGCTTTATCCTGCTGGTCCCTTTCTTTTTGGATGTTATGGTATGAGGCCTTCCCCCACCCCCCCCAGTTTGATGCCCACACTTATGTAAGGAAAGAATCCTATGCTCTCCTCTTTCCTCCTGCAGTCTTTCTGATAGACCTCACAACCTGAGTTACTGAACAGCACAACAAGTGTTTCATAGGTTGGCGTTCAAGAAATCCTTATCCAAGTTGCAGAATAGTTCTTATCAGAAATTCCAGAATCATTAAAAGATTAGTCAAAGCGCTTAAATGCAAATATTTTATTCAACAGGCTTTAAGTTCTGAGTTGGCTCAAGCCAGAGATGAAACCAAGAAAACACAAAATGATGTCCTTCATGCTGAGAATGTTAAAGCAGGCCGTGATAAGTACAAGACTCTTCGACAAATCCGACAAGGCAATACAAAGCAGCGTATTGATGAGTTTGAAGCAATGTGAGAGCTGTTATTTTGCATATATGTTCCTCGTAAAGCTGAACCACCAACAGAGAAAAAAAGCAGGCCTTTGCAGATTTGATGGATTGCACCCCATTTTGCCAAAGCACTTAATACCAGTTTGACTACAGTGGCTAGAAGACAAATTTAGGGGAAGCTATTCAACAGTAAGGCAGTCTGTCATCCCTAGCTTATTGGGGGGGAGGGTGTGGAGAATGATAGCAGTTTTTTCTCCCCATCATGTTTTCAGTTTCGTTGTTTCATATTTTTGCTTTGGAAACTGATGTGAAGTATATAATGACTGACAAGTGTATGTATTGCTTAAACATTAAGAAATAGAAAGAAGAATGGAGCTGAACCTAAACTGGATAGGTACTATTTCAGTATGAAGTTTGAAATTACATTTTTCAATGTAGCTACACCATTAAAAGTTTGATATTGCTGACTTTCAATTTTGTTTTTTTTCTACCAAGTGAAATTCTTTGGTGTTTCATGTCCTGTCATCATTGATGGTTTTCTTTGCCTACCTGTTCACAAAGGTCTGGATGGCAGGTGGTAGTTCCAGGAAATAATTTTAAATGGAACACTACCTGTGGGCAGCACGTGGCTGCTGATAGGCTTGAATAAGTATTGCTTTTCCTAGGTGATTTTTAGATGTGCAAAATGTTCTAATGCAGCGAAGGGGAAAAAAAAAGAAAAAAAAAAACAAACCCAAACGAAGCTTCATGTGCTATTTGCTTGTAATTATTTTATTTGCAGTAGGGAGACCTGGACCTTTCTGGCAAGGGAGCATATGAAAACATCAGTCCCAGGGAGGGGACAGTATCCTACCTCACTACTATATACATGATGACTGGTCCTTCAAACACCATGAAAAAAACTGTTTAAATTGGCTATTGCTACACAGTGATATCATAGAATGCTAGGAGCCCTTACTCCTAGGATGTTGTTTTACTTTAAGATGGATTTATAGTGCTAATTACTGTCTAACTGCCTTTTGTTGAGTTTAAATTGTAAAAGCATCTTGTGTGTTTTAAAGCTGTAACCTGTCACTGGTATCCTATCTCCTGGGAGGGGTGTAGAATGTGTGTGTGAGTTGGTTTTGGGTTTGGGTTTCCAAATACAAAATGAAAGTTCCCAGAATTGGAGTAAAAGTGTTTGTAGCTTCAGTTTTCAGTGAAGCTAGTATTGTAATTGTCATATCTGATGTCAGATCATTGTTGTTAAGTCCTTTCCCTCTTGAAAAGGAGACCTACTTTTTTTGAGAAATTTGCTTAGAAATTGAACTTTAGAAATACCTTTACAGATAATGTGGACTGCAGTTATCCTTTCTGTTATAGTACCCTAGTAAATATCTACAGTGGAAGAACCCTGCTTTCTCTGAGGATGGTTCAGCTCTTTTCTGTTTGATATTATGCACTCATAAATTTACACTTATCTATTAAAATTTGCCATTTTATTAAACATTTTTTCATGCACAATAGATTTAAATTTCTTATGAACAGTCCAACTATTTTTTTTTTATTTTGCGGAGTTAAAGGTTGGCTATGTGGGGTGACATCATGAAAATAAAATAAAGATACATTAATATATTTTTGGTTTGTGGGGCTAAACATATCTGGTTGACCTTGAAGACTGATGTGCAGATGGTGTGCACATGCTTCAAAATGCTGCTCGGTGGAAGTTGGTGTTTCTACTTGCAGTGCATTGTAAGAACAGTTTTTGTTTCACAGCCTTCATACACTGAAGCTTAAGCAAATTTCTGAAGTATTCGAACAGTTTGCCATAGCAGGTGAAATACTGTGCTTCCAGTGAGTTTTCATTTTTTCCCTGGAAAGTGTGCACTAACACTGATACATCAGTTTCAGTGTTGGGAAAAAATACCAGTAAAGTTTGCTGTTCATAAATCTGCAATATATAGAGTAGGGCTAAATGGATTAGATCCATTTATAAAGCTGTGTGATTTTTTTTTTTTTTCCTAAACAACCAGGAACAACCATTTGTAATACAGATTTTCACAGTGAACAAAGTGGTAATAGCTGCTGTCACCAGCAGTTGGGAACACTTACTGGTGCGGAAATACTAAGAATACATTTAATGATTACTTGGTGAAGTAATTTTCCACATGCTTTTTCCTTTAGCATCATGTTTTGTGTTGTACAATTAAGCTACAATTACATCTACTATTTTGGATAACATTCATTGGTTAACAATAAAGAGATACAGTTAATTTCTTTGAGGTCCATTGTTGTTATTTAATGCACTTTTTTCTGACAGCTTTGTTAAATGCACTGTAATAGCCTTTTTCCAGAGCAGTGTACAAATTTTGGTCATCTGTTGTTTCACACTCTGGTCAAAATGAAATTTAAAAAAAAAAAATTTCAAATTGTATCCCTAGAGAGTGGTACTCTGCTTAAGAAATTACCACATACAGTTGGGAGGAAGCACTGGTGATTGTCAATTCAAAACAGGATGTGAATCATCAGAGCAAATTGGCTTTCTTGGGAACAGAGGGTGATTTGGCCACCTAAGAGCTCTATGGGTAATGTAAGAACTTTCAATCACTGCCTACATATTTCTTAGCCCCAGGTTAAGTGAAATTTAGTTTAATAGGTCAGTGTCTTAAGCATTGCGAAACCTTGAAGTGGTTTTTTGATACCTCACATTATAGCAGACAGTGTTATCAAATATATGCATGGCCATATACTTTAGATAATGGCAAGTTTATGGGCTTTCACCTGTCGAATACACTTGGAGATGGCAGGAACAGTCCCATATAAATAGGTAGACAAATTAATTTGCTAAGCAGCTCTCACATAAATTAGACCTTCTCTCAGGTGACATTCCATTCTATCTTGTACCTGTTTGGCCTTGCACTCAATACAAGCACATGACCCTCTTTGTTACTCCGTATGGCAGAATTGCTGTGATGAATTAAAACGTGTGTACTTGGTACTTTTTTACTGTGTGTATTTCTAGTTTTATACTTCTCTCTTGGAGCCCCTCCTGCTGAAGCATTAGATTGAGGTCTCTCATTTGTTAGAGAGCTTCTGCATGGGTATGTAACTTCAGAATATTGTGCTTGAAAGGGTAAGTGCTTTGAAAGGTTTTTTGTTTGTGTGTTTTTTTTTTTTTTTTTACTATATGCTCTTGAGGTGGAGAGAAAAGGACACAAAATAGTGCCACTATTTACAGGCCAGACTAATACAATCACCCAGAATGCCTCGATACGAAAGAAGATCTTGTGTCTTCTGGAAGTAGTCCCCTCTGCACATCAAAACCTACATTTTCTGTTGGTTGTACTCTTCGAGTACATGTTTCTTGTATACTCTTCTTTATTTTGTCCAAAATGGAACAAAATTCACATCTGCCTTTTTAAACCTAGTTTGGAAAGCATTATTGTGCTTTTGCTTCTTTCTTAAAACATGTTCTCCAGGGCTGTTCAAGTGACCTGCTTAAGCATCTCTGAGGAAAAAGGAGGTTTGTTCTAAATGAAATATTTCAAACTTCTGAGGAGAAAGTACCTCAAGTATATTTTCTCAATTTTTTTAAAAGAATAGAGATTAAGAGATTAAAATGATTAGTTAAAAACTTTTGCTTTCAAAAAGGAATTTTTATGCAAGCATTTTCCATGTCTGTTCACATGTGGATCGTCTAAAAAGTCTTGTTCTCCCCAAGACATCAGATTAGTTTCAAGAATCGGTGATTTTAACAACGATGATGTATCCCAGTGGGATGAGGTTGCTGATGCTGGTGTTCATGAAGTTACTTTCTGGGTAAAAACATCAACATAAGAGAACTGAAAGCTTCCTTACAAAAGAGCAAAGTTCACTTATTAATAGAAGTTGTCTCATACACATAACGTAATGCATCTTGTCTGGGTGATAAGATTTTCCTGGAAAATGTAGTAAGTATCAATGGATCAGCATACAGACTATGGCAATTTCTTTGACCCCCTCAGAGCATATTCTGTTGTTTGTGCGTAGAGGTGGAAAGTGCCTGCCTCCCAGCCGAAACACCGTGCTGGCTGGTCAGCTGGGTGGGTGGCTAGGAGATGGTTCTGGCTGGCCACTGTGGGCACCTGCCAGGCAGCCTGTCCCCCTGCTCTGCTCCCAAGCAGGCCATGCAGCATCTCTCCTCCCCCACCAATTGGTCTGCAAGCATGTGAGTTTTACATGACTGGTCCTTTTCCCGGTTTGGGGACCCAGTCAGCAGCAAGGAGCAGCTCAGGGCTGGAAGGGATGGCGTAACGGTGGAGAGCAATGGTAGTGGACTACAAGGGAAAAAAAAAAAAAAGCCTAAAACCTTGTGGTGAGCTAGAATCCTTAACTGGCCCGTTTATTCACTTGTTGAGGACTCCTTTTCAGTGTACTATTGCAACATCCATAAATTCACTATGTGTGACCAATAATTTGTTTGGCAAATTCAACAGCCAATTTGTTGGGAGGGAGTTTCACTTTCCATTTCACAGAGCTGAGCCCGGATCTATAGGCACAGGCCAATTACCTGATTTTGTTTTGATTCGTGGAGTCTATCACTCGTATTTACTGTTTGCAGATTGTGAGTTGATAAATCGGTCCTTTGGAGTACAGTTAGACAAACTTTGACTTGTTTTGCTTCTCTCCCTTCACTGCACAGAGATTGCTGATGTATCAAATGTATGTGTTTCATTTAATGTGCATGAAGTGGACTCACCAAAGCCCAAAAAACCTCCCCCAAAAACTCCAATCCCAAACCATCATATTTCCTCACAAGAAGAGACCACAATATTTGCAGGAGTGCCTGCAACGTTCTAGATATTTGGGAAGAGATAGATTATGCCCACGTAGCTCACAGTTTAGGGAAAGACAAAGTTAGCAAAGGGAAATGGAGTATTTGGAATTGCTGGGATTCCATTAGGTGTTTATATGGGCTTTTGTAAATAATGCGTCCAGAGTGTTTTTGTTCACAGCAGTAGGCTTTAGGCAGCAGAAGAAACGAGGGGAGATGGAAATGCACATCAAAGGAGGCGGCCTTGTTGGTGCAAATATTCCTAATGCATGTGTGTGTAAGAGTTAATGTTCCCTGTTGTTTGGGGGCATTTTTGTTTGCTTTTAAACTACCTTATTTATGCGAGAGGAGTTGCTATTATCTGAACATTTAACTCAAAGGCTTTTAAAGAGCCTGCTGCCCAGCACTAAAAGGTCTCGGAGTTCTTAAGGCCATGTGTACCCAGACTGGCCTCTGTATTATAGCTTGCAGGATTTCAGCAGAAGACACCTTCTGCAGTCTGATAATTTTGCCTTAGAGCATTTCTGCCTTGACAAGGTAAGAGTTGTGTACGTGCACAGTTCTAGCTGCCCCATTGCTTGTTCCAGCAACATGAAACCCATGTGTACCCATGTGAAACAGTAATCGCATGACAGGCTCCGTGAGCACATATGCTGAACTCTGCGGGATCTCGTATCAAGCCTACGGCTCCCTGTGGCCTCAGCTTTCATGCTTCTTAATCACCCTAGATTTCTTCATTAAACTTGATACAGTATTTAACTTCTTAATCTGTAACTTCAATAATAGTCTACTAAACTGAGCTTCCAGTAAATGGTTGACTACTGTGTCAAATATTTTCTTAAAATACATTATACCGATGAGTTGAAATAGGCTAGCTTCACTTTTATTTAAGCAGCACTTCTGATTAATTAATAGTCTCTATGAATATGGTAATTGCAGTCGTATTGCCAGAGAGATTCATTTGCATCAGGGCTGAAGCTGAAAACTTTTCTGCCAAGTGCACTTCGATCTTCAACAAAGTAAGTTGAGAACGTGTCGGTAACATCCAGAATACACAGACCGGTCTATCCTGCTGCTGCCATTATTCCTGGGAACAAACTCATTTACGTTTGACTGAGCAGATGCAGTGTTCAGGGATTTGGGACAGGATAGCAAGCCTGTTTGCACGTCAGAAAAGCTTCTAAAAATGATAAGAAATCTTCATATCGCTAATCTGCACTCCTGCTGTATGTTTCCAGTCCTTGATTGTTTTTCTTCAGTTTAATTCACGTTTTGAATTCTTGGATCTCTTCTCTTGTGAACAGTGTTTCAGGCATCTGTCTCGCTGCTCAGTGCCAGTTGTTGTACTTCGCTGTACCATTTGAAAACACAGCTCTTCCTCTTTCTTCTTTCACATTCGGGATCTTATTGTGTTATTTTCAACAAAGCCGGCTAACTCATCATATTTAAATTTAGAACTATTACTGCTACTCTTGGAACAATCTCTGGATTAATTTTGGCTACACGTTCTCTTATCAGGCGTGCGTGGTCTATGCCACCTTATAGAAGAAATAACTGTATTGACTAGTTAATAATTGCTAGTAGCATTCTGGAGAACAGAAAATGTCAGAAAACAAGTATGTTAATGCATGCAGAAAACCAGGGAAGATCTGAATCGGTGTTTATACCCACGAGGTTCAACTGTGAGCCTAGCCCTAGTCGCACACACAAGGGAGCATGTGGGAGAGAAGTTCTGTGCTTTTGTCGTGTAGCTTATCTGGGCTGGCTGGACTATGCAAGAGAAAGCGCTGGAACGGGATGGTTATGCCTGCTCAAACAGCAGAGCAGTCGGGCATAATTGCACGGTGCTGTGGCTTTGCTTTTCTGCACAACAGCTGTCCTGGATGTAAAAATACTAAAAAGAAAAAAAACATGCAATAGCTGACTTTTTCCCTGTGGATCCTTATTTAAAAGAGTTATGGTTATTCCTGCCTGGCTTCAAACCTCATCTGCAGGTCACCCTGGTAAAAGCTGAAGTCCTCTATAGCGTAAGCGCAGATATCTTTGAGGAGTTATCCGTCCATCTGCACTGACTTTAAGAAGCAGTGGCAGGTGTGGGGGGAAAAGGTCTCTTACCTGTCCATTTTTATATGGGGCCATGAAAATAAATTCTGGAGAATCTTCTTTCTAGCAGTGGCTTCTATATGCTTTGGGTGGCCCTTTCTGTACGTGTTTCTCCCAGTCTTTGAACTGGTTCTTACTTCTCAACTTGCTTTACTGCTGGTTTTTTGTTTTGGTTTTTTTTTTTTGTCCTTGCTAGTGTGTCATGCCATTTATTTCATCTGAAGAATAGATTTCAGTTTAGATCATTGAGAGCTTTAATGCAATTAAATAACTTTGTTTCCGTGTGAGAATGCAAATTAAGACAGAGAAGGAAGATGTTGCATAATTATTAGTTTAAAAACATTGTGGGGAAAAAAAGTTTAAGCCCTAAGACTTACCGAAAGAAATACGTTGTACTAGCTGACTGCTTAGACTACAGGCTGGAAACAAGAGGCAGGCAGTTACGTATGGCAAGGTAGACTTTTTCTCAAACTAAAGTTATGCTAGCGAAGTACTTTGGTAAAATTCACCAGGCTTTTTGTTATTTATTTATTGACACTTGCTGGATTCTTTAGAGAGCGCTGGAGAAGAGAATACCATATATTTCTTTCTTCAGTCGTATTTAATTACTTCTGTTGTGGCTTACTCTATCAATTTAAGAGTAAAAATGCCTTTTTCATCCCCAGTGGTTTGTAAAATTGTGTTTTTCCTGTGACACTGCAACTAGCTTTGCAATCTGGAGCTTAATGGATGAAACTATTTTCTGAGGGAAAGGTGGTATAATTTGCTTTACGTTTAACTGAGCTTGATAACTTATACATATATATTAAAAATATGTATATATAGCATGGTTAAACTGGAGATTTCTAATACAGTAGGTGGCATCAGGCCTCGTAATGGCTGTATTAAAGTGAAATACGCAAGTTGCTACTTATTTTTATATAAAATTTGATCTTGAATAGTTTTAGAAATCAAACTTTTTAAAGCTAACTGTGTTTAAAAAATGATTTTAAAAATATTACAGCATGCAGAGTGAGTATGGTTCAGTTTTGTCCCTGATACCAAGATCGGATCTATTTACCTGCACGTCTGTTTTTATCCTCCTGCAAAAGCCAGTTGTTTCTGGGGATCTCTTAGTACCAGGAACCGCTTCCCTGGTTTCAGTGGTGCCTCCCCAGTCTGCAGTTTCACTCACTGCCGGAAGCCTGTTTCTCCTCCCCACCCCCGGCCAGGAATCGCTGTCAGACTTCTAAAACACCAGAGCGGTTTTAGGGCTTCTAAATCTTAACCACATGCCTTATTTGCTTATGCTCAAGCCCTGGAAGTTCCCACTGACTTATTGTGCCAGAAAATTATTGGTGTGGGAAACAGGCTGCGGTATAAAATTTGATGTGACGTTCCTATGTGTTACATGCTGTAGCTGCACTCGTAAACGTAAAAAAGTGCTATTGAGGGCTTCTTACTTTTGAATAGCAACTCATTCCTTATGCTTATTGAATAACAGAGAGAATCTGGTAATTAAGTCTTTTTCCTGATTCCTTTTTGAATAAAATTCTGATTTATTAATACTTACAGCTGAAGTGTTTCTCTAAAACAATCAGAATGAGAGGTTCGCACTATAGGAAGGCTGAATTTAAAATACTGATTATTCTTTGCCTATTTATAGTATAACATATTTAAGAAAGTCATTCTCTAAAAGGAAAACATTTTTCAAGCCTCTTCAACACTGAATTTTCATAAAAATCAACATGAAAAACATACATTTTTCAAATGTATCTTCACTCAAGTAAATTTTGACTCATTGTAAAGATTTCCACCAGAGAACTTTAAACTTTAGGAGAGAAATAAATTTGAGAGAGATTCTTTATGCTGTCCTCACCTTTTCTCCAAAGGGTCGTGCAAGGCAACGAACTGAATAAACTAAACCCCAGAGCTTATACAGCAAACGGCACGTGTGCTGTGCTAAAAAGAAGAGATGTCTGAAATCATATTGGCTGTGATTGAATGTTCTACAGATATGTCCTATATTTGGTGTACGTATGCACAAGGCATCTTATTTCAGCCACCTTTGGGAGCAGTTTTAACACAGTCTTACCTATATCGCACTCAGCTGTGATTTGTGTCATCTGAATTAGCAAATTAGTCCTTTAAAACGACTCTCAGGGTGGATTTTAGGTTAGGTTCTTTATAATGCTAAAATTTACCATCAAAACCGTACTGGTATGGGCAAGAATTTGACTCTGGCATAGAAGAGTAGTTAAAGAGAGTTGGACCTGCTCTTCAAGCTGAAAGTTAATGAAGTCGGGTTCTGCGTGTCCTTGGGAGCCTTGGCCACAAGAACCACGAGTTTCTTAAATCATTCTTTTCTGGTGCTCCCTCATTCTGCTGACATCTTGAACAAAATTCAGTTGGAAATTAAATTCAGGACTTTGATACTTTTCAGAATAGTTACAGGGAGTGAAGTATGGCTCTTACGATGTTGCTGCATAATTCTGTTTATTGTTTTTGTTTAGTATCCTTTTGCTAAATCTACTTGATCTCTCTGTGTCTTTTCGTGCAGGTTACAAAAGTACGATCTCTTGCAGTCCTTAGGATAGGAACGAGGTGTAAAGATCAGCAGAAGACCTGGGGTCTGCCAAGGCCTGCCATTGCGCTTCTGTAAATCTGGACAGTTTACAGTGCTTTAAATTAGGTGCTGCCTGGTCTGTGAAGAGTTTACTGGAAGGACCAGGAAGTGCTGTTACAACATTTCGTGAATGTTTGGTTCTCTCATGGTCTCTCTAAATCTTTCCTTTGTTGTCTTTTCCCATGAGAAAATTAGCTTTTTGAAGTATTTAAGCTGTTGTTCTTCCCAGAAAAACAGGAAATAATGCTAATATGTTAATCTTTAACATGTAATGGGACGTGTTAGAGTGAACGGTGATGTGACCCTTCAAACTGCTCGGGGATCTTGTAGGCTTTGCCCGCAAAATGATGTAGTGTGGGAAGCCTGACTCTATATCCAGCCTGGGTCAAGTGAAATAAGAGTAGATACTTTCCAAGTTTTATTGGTTTTCTACACGATTTCCAATAGCCTTGATGATACATGAATAGCGTCAGATAATTTTCTAATGTAAAACTCCCGATTTAATATGTCTGTACATACATTTCCAGTGTAAGCACCCATTGCTACTTGCCTTTTTGTACGCTATTAGGATGTGCATACTGTGTATACGTAACTGCATTGAATTGTGCACCCTGCACAAAAGCCTGAATAAATGGGTTTTAATGTTAATCCAAAGAATCACTACTCATTTGATGATCAGTGTTGCTTATTGCTAGACTGTACCATTCTTTTAATTTCTCTGAGAAGTTTAATTCATTTTGTGGCAACAATCCGAAGTGGGGTTTCCAGGTATGCATCTTGTGCTGTGATCAGATAAGCCGTGGGAGGCTGGATTTGCAAAGGATGGATCGCTCTTGAAGGAAAAGATGGGAACTGGTAATTAAGGCAGCTGGTAATTGAGTAGATGGACACCTGAATAATTCCCAAATTCAGCTAGCATCCTCTGAGAATATACCAAACCTTGGAAACATTTGTGCTCCTCGCGGTGCCTTCCTGCACAATGGCCTCCTGCACTGGGAACTGTGCAGGTAGATCCATTGGAGGACTTAGGTCTGAAAGAGTGGCTGTCAAAGCCTTACAGCATGTGTCCAAAATCGTCAGCTGATAACTGCCCAACGAGGGAACTGCCTCAGTGCTCTGCAAGCCTCCGTTGAACTGGGACGCTGCCTCGGTGCTCGCCACCGTGCCTCCTGTAGGCAGCCACCACCGCCGGCGGGGAGCAGCCCTCCAACTTAGGTGATGGAGGGGAGCTGTGTGCAGGGGGCTCTCCGTCCTGGCAGGGATTGGGGCCAAGTCCCCCACCCCTCAGGACTGTGGGTGGGCAGGGCGGGCTGTGGGTCATCACCAGCCTCCTGCTGGAACCCCTGCAGAGCTGGGGGGCTACGCAGAAGGAAGCCTCCCCCCACCTCTAACTGGCAGTGGGTTACACCAGGGCACCACCAGTTGAAGCAAGACCCTGGCTCAGCTCTTGGAGGGCAAGGTTTGGGTTCAGGACCCTGAGAGGAACATAAAATCCAGAGCTGTGGGATTTCAGGGGCTGCTTTGCACATCTAGGCCAGCACCGGTGCCTCAGGACAGGCTTGCTCAGCACTCAGGTGATTCTTTTAAAATTGTTTCTGCAGCCTTTCTCTCCCTGCGTGACCCATGTGGGGGGTTAGAGATGTTCCTGGTGCTCAGGGGAACCGAGACACAGTGGCCTCCATTAATTTTATCTCTAGCCAGATTTTAAAGTGTTTCTGCAGTAACTGCAACTTGAAGCAGCCTTCTCCAAGACGGTGTTTACTTCAGGTTTCTAACAGTAAAAGGTAATAAGGCCCTGTCATGCAGATACATCTTCAGTACAACTGCAAAATGTTCCCGAGGATTTTATTTGCTGTTGTGCTGCCTTTGCTGATGTCTGCCTACAATGCTTTTTGGCTTCTGTTGTCAGTGTTGAAGTTCTCTGGTGGATGTCCTGCAGAGGGGGAACTGCGCAAGATGAAGGGTGATGTACCTTAGCAGCCAGATTTAAAAATAGAAACCTGAACAAAAGTGGTTTTGATGTAATGAAAACTTTGGGCTCTTTCTCAGTGCTGATCATAGCTTTGTTCAAAGTGTAGCTGCTTTGATATAGCTGTAACGGATCAGGTTAGCTAGACCGTGAAGGTTCACACCCACTGATGGTGGCCGGCAGGAGCTGGTCTGGGAAGGGGTGGCAGGTCCCCGCTGGCGGCTGCTGGAAGACGCAGCCCGGGGACATTGCCTCCTCCGCTGCAGCAGCCGCTTTGTGTAAGCCTTGATGGCTGAAAATTGTCACGGTCTTCGGTGCTGCGGGGTGACAATCATGCCTATGGGAAGGCCACAGGAGGTTTCTCAGTCACCCTGAGGGCGGTCAGGATTTTGTCCTGGTGAGAATGTTGTTGCTGAAATAGCAGATTGGTATTTACCCGTAGGTAAAAGGTCTGTCTGAAGTATTGTAGCAGAGTTGTGTGATGAAAGATGCTGTCCTGCAGGGAAGGAAAACATGAATTCAGTCATGCCTGTGAATACCCAGCATGAAAGAGTGGTGCCTGGTCTGTAAGGCAGAAAGCAACTTGATCACCACTTGAAGTGGTGTTTTCCTTCCTTGTCCCCTTCACTTCTTGCCTCTGTGCTATTTCCACACTTGGTGGCTGGCCAGGGGATTTGCTGGTCCTTGTGGAAGTTCATCATGGGTCTTTCCTCTGATGTCACAAGAGGTCTTTGCATTTGTGGCCACAGCAGTGTCTGGATTTGAAAGCAGCCGGGCTGCAGCTGGCCAGGGCCAGATGGGCACACAGTGGCTGGGCGGCAGACACCCTGGGTCTCAGGGCTCCACTGCCTCAACTGTGGAGGGCAATATCGTAAACCTACATACATTTTGGGTTTTTTTCCCTAGTTTCCGTGATGGAGTGACTGAAGTTCTGCTGCCGCTTTGCTTTCCGTAGTTGTTGTGCACTGGCAAGTTAGTGAATGAAAGCCTGCATGCCTCCCCAACCCCGGCAGCCTCCTATGGCAGCACTTGCTGGCACTCAGCATGGGGGTCGTATCCCACTAAATGTTTTAAAACTAATTTTGAAAACTAAACTTTTCAAAAGAAAAGGGTGGGGTGAACAAGTTAAATTTCATTAAAAGTCTGATCCAGGTTTAGAATAGGGTAGCAGCACCATTTCCTGGCAGGATGTGGCACGCTAACACTTTCCATTTTTATTATGCTGACATTTTCCTTTCTCCGAAATAATTCTCTAGACGTAGCCCATGCCAACCATGAGCAGCTCTGCTGCGTCCTGTGTGCACGCAGTTTCAGCATTAATTAAATCACTTCATCGCAGAAGGAGCCAAGGGAAACTCATTTCTTCTTGTATAAAATAAATCAATAAACATAACATCATCCCTCTCTGCAGTTCCCTGAGCATCTGCCTCTCCTCGGCCATGGTGACTGTGACGAGACCAGGGCAGAGCCTCAGCCCCTCAAATGCTGGGGGCAGGTTAGGGCTGAGGGTCGCCGTGGTCTGCACCCCCCAAGCTCATTTAACTGGGGCCGAGCCCCAGCAGGGATGTTTACAGCCAGTCTGCAAATACGTGGCTCATCCCAGAGTCACCGGCAACTGCTGGAGCAGCAAGAGGTGCTGCTGTGAACTGTAAGATGGCTGCAGCGGGGGAGCAGGTAGGAAAACACCGCCTGAGAAGGGGAGTTTTGCTACTGAAGGCAGTTCATTTTTTTTTCCCCCCCAAGGAAGAAAAAAAAAAAAGCATTCCTATTTCTGAAAATGGCAAAATAGAAATTGAATCCAGGTTTGTGTGTGCCTGAAAACTTTGTATAGGTGGATGAAAACCAAATTCCTTCTCTGTGCCTCCCAAGCACCCCTGGCAAGACCCCAGTGCAGTTTTCCCCTTTTCAGGGTGTAGTGTTGGGTCACTGCAACCACCACCGCAGTTCCAGGGCACAATCAGGGATCTCTGTAAGGCAAGCCCGGCCAACATAAGGGAGCTGCCTGGTTGAAGGCCTATTGCCAGCTCCTTGTCCCCGACTCTCCTCTTCCTTACACTTCACCCGCCTCATGTAAATTAATAGCGGTGTTTAATTTCTGTCGTACCTACCTGCTGCTCTTGGTAAGTTCAGCTGGGGAGGCGGGGGAGAAGAAGAAAAAAGCCCAACCCTTTCTATGGAGGCCATTAAACAGAGAGACACCAGGAACATCTTCTGCACATCTACCACAGGGTGCTCACGTGTATGTCCTAGCACCTGGCTGTTGGCCATGGTGGGAGAGGGGCACCCCTGCTCCTCAACTCGCTCCCTGGTCCTGCCCTGCGGGACTCCCGTGAGGATTGGTCTCCTGGGTCTCATACAAGCTGGTTTTAGGCAGGTCCACCTCCGCCTGGAGCTTTTCCCAAGCTCTCCTTGGAGAGGCTCGTGGGGTTGGATATGTTCCCAGGGATAGGCAGAGAAACGCAGGGCAGCAGCACCTTCCTGGTGGTGGCTGTAGGACCCTGGGAGCCTGTTATGTGATTGGGAAGGCACAATGGAACAGGGTGTGCAACAAACTTGATCGGTGGAGGATATTTCAATAATTTATTTTCAACACGTTGCTGCTTCTGCCACGCTGGGGGTCTCAGGAGTGGGTCCTGGGGCTACTGAACACAGGTCCTCTGCCATTATGCTGAAGAGCAGGATGAAGGTGGCATTTAACGCGTGCGCTCCTAATGTGCCCAGTTCCTTGCCAGCTTTTCTCTACAGTCACAGCAAACTTTTGGAGCAAAGGAGACAGTTCGTGCACTGGAGCAGAATATCTCTCACGCATTTCTTCAGCGCAGAATGAGCTCAAAGATCCTGTGAGGCTGGAAGATGCTGCCCAGAGCAGCCAAAGCGATGCTTTCTTCTGCTTGGAAATGGCCTCGCAAGGAGCACCCCTGTGTGGTTGTACAACAGCTTCCCTTGTAGCTCCTCTGGACAAGGTCGTGCAGGTTGTCTAGTTCAGGTTTCAGCTCCAGGATGACTGACAGAGACCCTTCATCTCCAATGTAACAACACTTCAACCTGCATTAGGAGCCACTGTGATGCCTGTCAGGCTCACATGGGCTCTTGCTAAAGCCATCACAGGAGAAATTTGTAACCTGGTAACAGGCTCTCCAAGCCTATCTTGCGTGATGCAGGCAAGCAGAGCCTCATGGGACCTAAAGACTTGACTGAATTGGGGAAACTCACTTTCCTTGATCAGCTCAAGGGAGAAATCAGAGCTATGGAGGAGAGGCCTCAGGCAGTGGTGCAGCTGCCATCCAAAGAGACCAAACCAGATTACACAAGCACCAGCAGCTCACAGTGTCTTGAGCAAAAAAAGGCTGGATTTGGCATTCTGGAAGCAATCTCATAAAATGAAATCCAGCCTGTGCCAGCAAGCCACCTATGAAGAAACCAGTGTGTCCAGGGATATGCCAAATCACACAGCTTTGCAACTTCTCTGAATTATCCAATATACTGGTTTCCTCAAAAAATGAGGAATGAGCACGACTCTGGTAGTGGCTGTGAGGTCTCACTGAAGAGACCAGTTACAGCTGTAACAGTTTAAACTGATGTTTAAAGCAATCCCTCGGTCAAGATCAGCAGCAGCACTTCTACTGCACTTCCCTCAGTGTTTTAACACTGCCACTGATGAGCATACTGGATGGAACAGAGTGGGTGGATCTTTACTTCCGCATGCTGCAGTGGGCTGAACGCAGCATCACAACCATAGACATAAGCAATGATTCAGTAATTAAGCAATTTTTAGGGCACTTGCGGCTGAAAGCTGGCTGGAAGCTGCACTTCGGGGGTGCTTGGCCCCCTCACAGGAGAGAAGACTGTGATGCTCATCCAGCATCCCCCTGCAGGTACCATCCCACAGCTCAAGAGCAAGAGCTGGAGCATCCTGTGGTCGAGAGTCAAACAGGGAAGTAAGCAGCGCAACCGCAGAAGCGGCAACTATTTTTTAGAAAATAAGTAACTTCAGTGTGCTAAACAACTGTGTAACAGAAAAGTTATAACCTGCTTATTGGATCTTGTACTGGGCTTATGACCCAAGCCTGGTGAGAGCTCAGGACATGCTCTAGGCCCTGTTACCTCTTGCTCTTTGCAGGGCCAACAAGCCGATGGTCATGGTCAGGCTGCGGGTACCCACCCAACCCTACCTTCTGCTCCTCAGCTCTCTGGATTTACAGCTTTCAGCTTTGGAGCTGCTCAGCTTCAACGTATCTCCCATCTGCAGTTTGCTTCTGCAACTGAAATGGGTGAAATGGGTTTTTCCTCTTCCCTTGCCTTAAGCAGTGCCTTCGAGGGACCAGCAACTTGCAGGAAAAGCAACCCGTCTTCTCCTTAACTTGTCTGGGTGGAGGCTGCAGGTCAAGCAGAGCAGGATGGGGCCCACAGAGGCATGTGTGTGGGGTCTTCAGACACCTCTGCTCAGTCTGATAAATACAGCAGAAGTGATTTGCATCTCTGAGGCCATAAAGTGGGTCTGTCCTTTACTTGTGCTTTGGGGGATGGAGCCTCTGCCCTCCAAAATTGCATTTTCTTGCCAGGTAAATAACATGATACTATTTTAAAAAGCATAAGGGAAAGTGCGCAGAAGATGCTATTTAATTTCCTCATCTACTGCAAATAGAAGATTTCTGGATCTATCATGCGGAAACACAACGCAAATGCTTTAGAGAGAGATTTTAAGCAGCTGGCCAAAGAAACCGACAGCGCTGAGCAGATCAGCAGCCAAGGAAACCTCACCTCAGGTCATCGATCTATCTCTTCTTGCTGGAGACGAGATCATCCACCCCGAGCCCTCTCTCTGTTTACATACATGCTCTTTGCTCAAGCTCCAAGCATTGATTTACTGAAAAGTAGCTATGACAATTCAAAGAGCACTTCAGAAAAAATGACATATTTCCACGCGGTGAGTGCGAAGGCTCAGCTGAGCTGAAGGCGATGGGAGCAGCTGGGCCAGCAATGCCCCAGCATACCCCAGCCTGACTTCAGACAACAAGGCAACAGAGGTGCTTAGAGTCCAGCAGCAGATCAGAAAAATGCAATGCAAGCACAAAACGGTATGCTAGAGACCAAGCAGCCTCACGCCAGAGCTTGCCAAGGAACCAGAACCTGAAGCCCAGCAGCGTTATCAGCGGTGGCACGGGCAGCACAGGTAGTTCCTGGGGTGGGACCACCTCGCCCCGCAAGCTGGGGAAGCGCTTCCCGCCCCTCATATTACACACACGCAGCTTCCTATCAATCACTCCTCTGCTCCGCTGCCGATGTGATCAGTCATGGTCAATGCACACCATGATGAGTTTTGAGATCAGCATCCCCGGAGGTACATCGCTGTAATATTTCCACCCAGCTGCCGGGGAGGGACCTTTACGTTTCACTCCAGTGCCTCCGTTTGCCCTGAAAGGAGGCACAGTCACATCATATGCTCAGGCTGGATGCAGTAAAACAGCAGATGTTCACAGCTGTGCAAAACATTTGCATTAGCAAATTACCAGTGGTCAGAACTGATGAAGGGCAACACTACGGGTTTTTTTTTAGGCCAACTGCTCATCCCGTTTGCATTCGTACCACCCTGCTTCGCTCCTTGTTGCAGGGCTGGCAAGCTGCTCCTGCGCCCGCACGTAGGGCTGGAAAGGGAAGGAAAAGGGGTCCCAGCAAGTTTGGCATGTGGACCCTAGCCAGGCAGGCAATGCAATTTGGCAAAAAACCAGTTCAACAGCTCCATGTATTTTGAATAGTCATTTTTTCACAGCTTATAGCAGCTTCTGTTTTATCTTTGCATTCATCAAACAACTATTCTAAATTCTATTCTATTTAGCCCACAATAGTCTGAGCTAGGCCACTAATAATTACGCAATGAAAGATGAACAGATGTGTAGCAGTACTTGAAAGGAGACCAGGTCCACTGGCACAAAGTTTCCATCCAAATTCTACTACTAAATGACTGACATTGCTACTTAACCCCAGAGTTTTAGTCTTTTCAGTAAGCGAAATGAGGGGAAAGCACCTATTAGGTATAAATTACTGCATTAAAAATGAACTGATCATCTATAGTAATTTTTTATGTTTGAAACTCTCTGTTTATATTTACTCAGAGTGAGCAGTTTTGTTGTGCAGGTAGGAACACAAAGCTGTCTAAAACTCACTGCTGCCTTCTATGCTGCTCTCGAGATTTTTTTTTTTTTATGAAACAAAAACAGCCCATCAATGAGGAAAATGAATCTTTATTTTTTTCTCTAAAACCAGTATCCATGTACATGTTTTTTTGTATGGTTTATAAGGTGGTTTTAAGATGTGAATAGTCACATCACAGAAATAATACAGAACAACCAGTGAAGGAACGAAGAGCCAGTTTGACAATTGCTTTATCAAGTAGTCCAAACGTTATTTTTAACTAATGTTTTTGCCGGAACAGACTTCAGGACAGTATTAAAATCTCACCTACTCAACACAAGTACAGAGATAATGAGGGGAAGAAGAACGACAAAACACAATTATTGCTGCTGTATCTGCAATTCTATTTCCTTGCAGGATGTTCCGTAATATGCTGGTAAAACAGTTTTTAAATATCACTTTCATTAAGAATGTCATTCAGATAAATAAAAAGTAACCAACCAGCCAACCTAACTTAGTAAATTAGACTTCATCTGAAACCAAAAGAAAAAGTTGGCTTACAAGAAGCAGAGAGGTTTTGTTTTACAAGGTGAAGAGTAGATTGTTACATCTTTGAAACACTGAGGATGGACACGCTTAAACATCTAAGTAGATTTGGTTTGTAGATGTTCCCAACAACCGCAAAGTGCAGTCCTGGCTGAACGACCTGCCAGCACCAGTGAGATCTCACCTCTTTCTGGGAGCAGGCGGTTCCCCAGCTGTGCTCCAGCTGTGCTCCTCAAGGCCCCCAGCCCTCCCACACTTACACGCATGCCAGTTTTACTCAGGTCTTCTCTAACGCTACTAAAATCAGCCCAGGCGAGTACTTGTGCTCAAGTTGGGCACATGTGTAAGCTTTCAGGAGACTGGGCTCTCGAATGGCTATTAAGTCTAAGAGAGGGGACGAGAACTATTGCAATCATTCAGGTTAAAGGAACTATTGCAATCATTTAGGTTAAAGCGTAGGCAGTAATAAACACTTCAAGCACAAGTTATGACAACCCTTTAAGACCTGAAAATGGAAGCTGGAAAATTATTTAAAGCATACTCTTAACTATGAACAACACACTGTATCTGATAGCGCCTTTATAAACATCTACTGCATACTTCACGTGTACCAGTGTATCACCTCGTAATGCACTGCGAGGAAAACCCAGCATACAGTAGGATGATTCACATGCAAACAGACATTTCACGTGTGATTAGGTGACTAGAGCACCAGTTTCTGATGAAACCTTAAGATATACGAAATGTATTCTAGAACATCTAAAGATGAAGTCTGAGTATCTCTCGTGTTACCTAGCAAAAGGTTAGCTGGAACAATCATTTAACACAGACGATTTTAGGATTAGTTACATGGTTAGTCTAAACAATGTGCACATACATATTTAATTTGAACAAAATTCTTAAACTATGCTTCTCTAAAATTTACAAAGTATATAAAACGCATGATTTGACATTTATAAAACCTCAGCCCTTTTATAAAAAACAAAACAAGGCCATAGAGTTTTAAGTTTAAATCTATTGTTTTTTCTTCTCAGCAGTTTTAGTTCCTATGATAAATAAAAAATATAAATGGCACTCCACCACGGCCTTATAATGCAAGGAATAAATTAGCAAGAGTCACACTGTAAATCAAAATAAATAATTTCTAAATTATTTTTATTTTAAAAAATGGTCTCTTTAATTGCACAGTATTTTAAATTTTCAGTAGCAATGAAAAGTCAGTTGGGTATTTCTCTAAATGCTCCAGAGAGTGTGAAAGCATTGTGTCTCATTTTTCAAGCTTTACACATCGACAATACCTTGGTCAAACCATCAACTGATAAAACTGATAAATGTTTTGGTAGTCTCTTACTGCAGCAAGATGCTGCGGTATCTCTCACCCAAGGCATTTAGTCCTCCGGCGCTCACCGTGCTGGGGCAAATGCCCCCAGCTTTCCGTTCCAAGTGAGGTACTCTGGTTTACACCGATAGCTTTGATATTTTTGGAAAAGTGTTCACCATTAGCTAAGACTTTCACAGCAGAAGATCATCAACAGCTCAACAACAGTCCACATACTCCAAGGCTGCAAAAGTCCCCTTGAAGGGCTTCACCAGGCTGGCACGCCTTCTTTTTGGGGTGTCACAGAACACATCAGGCTTTTGGCTCTCCCCAGACCTATTTTGCAGTGGAGGACCAAGCTACAATTCAGACAAACCGAAGAACATAGGACATCTGAAAAGATATGATCTTACCTCAGACTATTAGCAGCAGTCTTAAACCCACTTGCCAAGTACATTTGAGTGTGTGTGTATACACATATATACATATACACACACACACATATTTAAAAAACCAAAAAGACAACAAAGCGATTAATACCATCATAGCCTGGGCATATTTAGCTCAAAGTTAGGTATCCATGGGACATATTTAAAAACTCTAAATATTGGCAACACATTGTTGTATACAAAACAGTTGTGGGCACGTCTAATGTAAATGCGCATTCAAAACACTGTGTATCTATATACTATTACTGATGTACCTATAATAGCTTGGGATTGTACCTAAAAATACGGAGCTTCTGCGAAGTATCAAAACAACTCTCAAGTACTGAAGACAGGGGAAAGTGTTGCCCTCTTCTTAGCGGTGGGACAGGCCTAACTCGAAGGTACTTAATCCTTCACTGCAATTCTAGCGCTCATCTGGGGCAAAGACAGTATCGCTGAACTACCTTTACTGTTTAAGTAACACGGGATGTTACAGTTCAGTTATTTGCATCAACGCAATTACATTGACAAATGTAGTATTTGACCAGTATCATTGCGTTCATGTTTATTACTGGTGTCCTCCCTAAAGACTGCTAAATATATAGACTGATCTCTTCATCGTGGAGGAGTTCACACGCAACTCCTCATTCTCTCTGTTATCACAGCAAAAACAAAGGAAATATGAAGGCCAATATTTTGTCCACAGTAAATTTGCTTTACCCAACATAAGAGAGTCTAAGGGGAACTAGCACATCATTGCACAACATTAAAAACCACCAAATTACTCCTGTTCTTATACTTTTAAAGCATTTTCAGTGCTTGAGTACAAAGCACAGAACCTATTACAAGAATTCTCTCGCAATCAACACACTTCCAAGGATTCAATACTGCATTAAACGTACGCGGAGGCAATCAATACTGATAACCCAGGTCTGGGTGCTGCAGCACACAGTCCCATGCATCTCCTCGTGCTGTTTTAACAACGTGGCTAAGCCTGCTGATCCAACACTCTAGGCCAGACTGCTACATGTAGGTAGTAGGAAGCATTCTGATGCTCATGTGATAGGGAAAAAGATGAAACGCCTCTATTACATACACATGTTTCTGTTCATGCTTAAAGGAATCCAACTTTTGGCAGAAGTACATTCCTACATAAAAAATAAATGTAGAAACCCATTAAAAACACAAATATAATAATCGCATTATTAAAACAGCTGCATCTACACTATGGTGTAGTACTTAAGTGTAATTCAATTTAAAAAAATCTTAGTGTACAACTAAGATGAGACCCATTTCCCAGTCCAAACCTCAGCGTCAGCGCTGCATCGATCTCTACATTAAAACATGCTCTACGGATGGCGACCAACCAAATCCAGGGAAAAACTGTTGCCACAGGTGAAGAGGTCCCCTCCCTAAACAGACAACGCAGGACAGATGGCGTAGAGCCCCTCCGGTATCACCGCAGGGACAGGCGACGGCAGATCCTGCAGCATATCAGCAGTGGAAGCTGCATGAGCACTACGTCCTGAATTGGTTTGCTGAACATGGTTCAGATTATTGGATACGTCTATAAGCACAATGCTCTTTAGAAGCATTTACTGTATACCCAAACCCTACTCGCTGCAACACACGGTGTCGCACAAGTAGTGAAAACGTCTTCGTATTCAAAGGTGCTTGGACATAATTTTTAGGCAGCATTTTACCTTTATTTTAGTGAGTTCCCACTACAAAGATTTTAGGAGGAAGAAGATGCCAATAGTTTCTTTTTTCTTTTTAATATGTGAAATTGAGACAGACGCCTAAATAAATATCTACTTTTACTTGCCTAAGTCTATTCTATGTCTGAAATCTCTAATTTTTAAATAAGGGATAAAATGTTGCCCAAAAGACTAGTTATAGTTATACATTTGTGTTTCTACTAAATCTACAAATCAAAATAGTTCTCAGTTAAAAAGATACAATTTGTATCAACAGTAAAAGGTACTTTCTGGTTCTTCAGGGCCTTACTTTAAATTCCAGCAAGTGTACCAAAATTATCAGCAGTAATAGTGTAAACTAGTGATTTTTTTTTTAACACTGAACATCATTACAATGGATGGAAACCTAAAACTGCCGGCAACTGACTACATCATGTAAGTACATCTGACATCAATTGCAAAATCTATTTCTATTTTTATATATATATATATATATATATATATATAAAAGCTTACGAGGTGCTAGTAAAACCCATGACTTAAAACCAGAAATATCCCTTACTAATACTAAAACAGACTTGGTTTGTCTGTTTCTAAAACAACACTATTTGTGACAAGAATCAGGCCTACACAATACAACAGGCCAAAAACTAACTTCAGGAACACATACGGTATCTTCTCTCCCTGCAACTCTCCCCTCCCCAGCTGAAACAGAAAGGAAAAAAAAAAAAGTTTGTTATTATTTTGAGCTACAATATCATTACCATAGTGCAGTTAATAAACGTTGCATATCCTCAACACACAAAACCTTTTCAGGCCAGCCTTGATAAATAGCAAGAAAAATCAAACAGTATCTTAAATACAAAACTTGCATTGAGATAATTAGATTCATTTAAAAACAGGTAAATATTTTATGAAAAGCGTATTTTATCCAGTACACTTGTGCAGCAATACAAAGAAAAAACACATAAAACAACTAAACGGGACCCTATCGTTCCAGGCCCCCTTCTACTGACCAGAAATACACAGAGCTGGGTAACAACACACGGGAACTGAAACAGGGTGGCCTGGTTTGGGGAGGTTCTGAGCGTTTGCAGCTTCTGTTAGGTTCAAAGGGGGCTGCAAATTCTCAGCACCTTTGAAAATCAGGCAATAAGGCTTTTACCTTATCCATAAATTAGTAAAAAAAAAAATATTTTTTTCCCTCCTCTGATTGCATCTGATCTTACTAATTGACTGCATCAACAAAACACTTAACTATTTAAACAAAACAAAGAAAGCAATGAAAAGTGCCATACTATAAATTACCAATATAATGTTACCCATTTCACTGTTAACTGGTAACTTAATTATTTGTTTAAAAAAAATGAAGTCAGTGCTGTAGTAAATCTTTGTTTCCTATAAATAGATGATTATAGCACAAAAAAGCTCACAAAAACAAACAGACAAACAAACATACATACTTATGGTGTTGTAAAAAGTTCAAAAACTTGGCTTGAAAATTGCCTGCCAGAAGTAGCAAAATCCTCTTTCTGCAGGTTGTTTTAATACCACACAGCCCAAGGACAAACATCCAGCAAGTTAAAAAATGAAAACAAAAATCCCAACAACAGGTAACAAGGATAGAAAGTGCTGCATATAAACCCCTGATGCACCAAAGATTATAACCAGAGACCACAGATTTTTTTTTTTTTATATATATATATTAATTTAAACTGGAACATTCTCCAGCTGTGAAAATAGCCATTTAAAAATTTTCAAACTAGAACACAAAATGTATCTGGTACTTCCGATGCATGGGGCTATACATACAGACTCCATGATACAGTATTTCACATAAACGGATTACTATATAACCTCCTTGCTGAGAAGGAGATCCCAAATGCTATTGTAGCAAACCTCCCTCAGCATTAGAGCTGAGCTGAAAACTACTAGACACCACAAAGATGCATCATCTCTCAATAACCTAGCTGAGATTTTTCCACTAAGATGGCTGCAGCGAGCTGCTGAGCGTCTGTCACGTGAGGGTTCTTCTTCATAACGATCCTCACAAGATCGGGGGGGAAGATGTTGCAGAGGTTAATGTAAACCTTCTCCCGGGTGTCTTGGTGCCTTGGAGGGTCTTGAGGGATTCCACAGTAAGGTACGCGCCAGGTCTGGTCCTGCTGTTCAGGTAAGCTTTGGAAGGCAAACTGCTCGTAACATGGCTGTGTGGGGTTACTCGGCAAGGAGTAGGTCTGGCGGTAGCCATATGCATCCATCCCGTAACTCTGCCTATCCCAACTTCCAAGCCCATCTTGGCCAGAATAAGGCTTTCTGTGTCTTAATGGAGAATTATCATATAAACGCGAGTCTGAAATGCTGTCTATTCTTGTGGACACGAGGGCTCTCCCCAGATGCATGGTCTTTGAATGTGACGAACTCTGAGATGTAGAGTAGTCGTTTGGACAACTAGAACGAGCACCGACTGTTGGATGCTGTAGATGCACAGCCATGTATGGAATTGGAGGTTTGTGGTGATGCTTTGGTTCTTCGTGACTATAGCTTTGCACTCGTGTGAGAGGCTCGTGGTAGCTCTGTAGGAAGGGCTGAGTGTTAAGGCGGCCGTGGGGGTGCATATGTTGGCACTTCAAGTTCTCCTCTAGCTGTGGGTCAGGTGAACTCATGTAAGAGCGATCACTGTAACCCACGTAGGAATCACTACTGCCACAGCTAACGCTCCCTTCGCTGCTGCAGTCGGAAGCTACAGAGCTAATCCTATAATCTGTGTCCAAGGAGAAGCGCCTTTCAGGACTACGTGGACCAGATATACTTAGATTTGAATATGCACTCAGCATAGAGTAGTACCCTACATCCACAGGAGACTCACATTTTGGATACTGGTCATAAGGCATTGGCGTTCCGTGATTTTTGGTTGCCATCATCACTGTAGGATACTGTCCCTGTGGTCTTTGATCCTGAGGTGGGAAGTGAACTCCGGATGGAAGGCCGTTAGTTAAAGGTGCAGTACTTTGGGGTTTTGCAGCAGAGGAACTTGGTATACTAACTAAAGAAGGTACAGACCTGGTTTCCAATTTGTTTTTGGTGGGAAGCTTTTCCTCCAAGTCTTGATAGACTTGAGTCCTTATACTAGGATCCGATTGCCTCTTTGGAGCAGCACGCTTCAGCTCAGAAGTGCCATCATTTTTAGTGCTACAGGGAACACTATTGCTTTTTACCAGTCCTCCTTCACTTGTAGTTTTGGCAGCTGTGCTTCTAGACATGGCACGAAGTTCATCAGCTACAGATCGCTGAGGCTGATTTCCTCTTTCTGGATGATAGTATTTGCATTTGTGTCCATAGGTACATTTCTTCCCTATTAATACAAACATAATAAGATAAAAAACTTCAACCAAAATCTGTTGATCAGTAAACAACGGAAATGCCCCTCATTTAAGTTTTACTGATGATTTGAAACGTCTTTCAAATGGTTTTGTGCCACACAGGGTGAGATCTAAGATCTCCTCTCTTGTACTGTGGGGAAAAAGAGGCAGTGGTAGTGTGCTGCAGCTAGTGCTCTAGGAATGCAGACCAACACTACCAACCACACTTTGAGCTGAACATGACACTGTCAGCGTGTCTGTACACACCTGCTGTATTGGGCCAAGGAGATATACAGGCAGAAAACTTAATAGGAAAGTCCCACAGAGTCGTAAGACCAGCAGGTTTCAGCTCAGTCAAGATGGTGGTGTGCCTGTAGGGATGCTCAGTAGCTAAACTTCAGACAGCTCCATCAATTTTCTAGAAGAAAATTTAGATGTCTTATGAACAAATCACATTAGAAAAGGGTTTTCTGGAGCCTATGGAATTTAGGTGCTGTTTTGGATCTATTCCTACAAATGATTAATAAAGTTGCTCCTTTAGTTCAACTAGTAGATAGAAATGTTCTCTAACTAGCACATGAAAAAAATCACTTCAGTTTCCACCATCAGCTCAGCATTTCAACCATTCTCAGGCTAAGACAACAATGTAAAAACCTCTGTTAAAAAGCTTTTATTTTTGGCAGTGTTAAAATAAAGCAGAAGCTTGGTCCCCAGTCCCAGCAGTACAGAAGACTGATGAGTTAAATCAAATTACCGTATGGACATGGTTGCTTCTTATGTTCTGGCACAATAGGCTTCTTCCTAAGAAAATTGTCCAGACTTGGACCATGGCGGCCAAGAGGATCATCAGGAGGCATAAATCTATAAAGCAAAAAAAAAAAAAAAAAAGTATTATGGAAGCAAACAAGCCTTTTCATATTCCTCATGCAATGACCAAGAACCTCATGACTGTGTCCTACACCATAACCTGCCATGCTGACATTTTTAAGCCTGGGTACTTTGAGAGCTGTTTTGAAGGGCCACCTTTCAGCTCCAGGTACTGCCTGAGAGGTAAGTCATAGAAACAGACTGTGTGGACACCCCTATTCTGCTTCAGACACCTTCAGTCTAGCTCAGTTGACTGCTCTGTGGCAAAGCAGGGCTGCACACAACCCATTCCTAAACCAAAGTAAGGGCAGCAATACAGGCAGCGATTTCTTAAAACGCCACAACTAACTTTTTGCAAAACTGTGCTCATTGTCTAGGACTCTTGCATCAGTATTTAGGCATTCAAATACAAGTGTCTGCTTGGCAGACTACTGAGTCCCTCCCATTACAGGAAGCCACCAGTAGTAACTGCAGTTGATCTGTATGCCGGGATATGAAGATACCATAGATTAAGCAGGCAATTGAACTAGAGACCTGCTGAGGTTCATTCCAGCATGGGTTTTTCTGTGGCTCTAGGATTTAGGAGTCTAACCACAGGCACTCAAAAATGCTGGCTCGGTATATCAAGAGAATTGGAGTATTATACCATAGCATACACCAAATATAGCATACACATTGACATACACCAAAAGGGGAAAAATAGCACAAAAAGATATAAAGATATTGCTATAAAAAAGCTCTAGCAAAAAACACAGTTCGAGTATTTTTAATCAGAAAACCAAATCTATGATTGACTATTCCTCCTGTTTTCCTTCACGTACCTAATGATTTGAGTTTAAGATAAGAAATTCATACAAGTCTTCAAAGTGTCCTTTCCTCAATTATTTTAGTGGAACGTATAAAGATAAAATTACTTACTTGTCATTAACAAATGAATACATCAGCAAGCGTTCATCTATGAACTTCTTCCATTCAGGCTTTTCATTAGCTAGATCCCTGTAGTTATCATTAGAAACAATGATGCCATCTGACTCAAAGGCCAACTTCACTATAAATCGGTCATCGTAGCATACCACCCTTCTCCCTTGCACTCGGCGGGATGGTGTGAACACAAGAATCTTCTCCTTCTCTAATTTACGCAAGATTTCTTGATCTACAAGGAATAAGAATCAAAAGTTAAAAAAGAAAAAGAAAGAAAATAAAAGGATGTTTGTTTAATCTCCAAAGACATTAGATTTGAGGAAGAAAATCCAAGCATTTAGGACTAAACATGTCTTAAATGGTTATAGTCCAGCAGAAGGTGTCCGATATATGATATTTGAAGTTACAGTCAGAAGCCAACTGGCAATATTTTCAAAAAAAACCCCCAAACAAATCAAAACCTCCTGCTCCACACAATTTCTCTAAGACCAACACAGGGGACCTTGTTCATGTCGCTGTGGTTCAGGCTGTCCCTGTACGCCGTAAGAAGAACGGGTGGGGAAGACGACCGGCCTGGCTGAACGGGGAGCTCTTGCTGGGACTCAGGAAAAAAAGGAGAGTTTACCACTTGTGGAAGAAGGGGCAGGCGACTCAAGAAGAGTACAGGGATCTCGTTAGGTCGTGCAGAGAAGAAATGAGAAAGGCAAAAGCCCAGCTAGAACGCAATCTGGCTGCTGTCGTTAGAGACAACAAAAAAAGTTTTTACAAATATATTAATGACAAGAAGAGAGCCAAGGAGAATCTCCATCCTCTATTGGATGCAGGGGGAACATTGTCACTGAGGATGAGGAAAAGGCTGAGGTACTCAATGCCTTCTTTGCCTCAGTCTTTAACAGGCAGACCAGTTATCCTCAGGGTACTCGGCCCCCCGAGCTGGAAGACAGGGACGGCGAGCAGGATGAACCCCCCATAATCCAAGAGGAAGCAGTCAACGACCTGATATGCCAACTGGACGCTCACAAGTCTATGGGGCCGGATGGGATCCACCCGAGAATGCTGAGGGAGCTGGCGGAGGAGCTCACCAAGCCACTCTCCATCATTTATCAGCAGTCCTGGTTAATGGGGGAGGTCCCGGACGACTGGAGGCTTGCCAATGTGACGCCCATCTACAAGAAGGGCCGGAAGGAGGATCCGGGGAACTACAGGCCTGTCAGCCTGACCTCGGTGCTGGGGAAGATTATGGAGCGGTTCATCTTGAGGGCGCTCACAAGGCATGTGCGGGACAACCAGGGGATCCGGCCTAGCCAGCACGGATTCATGAAAGGCAGGTCCTGCTTGACCAACCTGATCTCCTTCTATGACCAGGTGACCCGCCTAGTGGATGAGGGAAAGGCTGTGGATGTGGTCTACCTGGACTTCAGCAAGGCCTTTGACACCGTCTCCGACAGCATTCTCCTCGAGAAGCTGGCGGCTCACGGCTTAGACAGGTGTACTTTGCGCTGGGTCAAAAACTGGCTGGACGGCCGGGCCCAGAGAGTTGTGGTGAATGGAGTTACATCCAGCTGGTGGCCGGTCATGAGCGGTGTTCCCCAGGGCTCAGTACTGGGGCCGGTCTTGTTTAATATCTTTATTGATGATCTGGATGAGGGGATTGAGTGCACCCTCAGTAAGTTTGCAGACGACACCAAGTTGGGCGGGAGTGTTGATCTGCTTGAGGGTAGGAAGGCTCTGCAGAGGGACCTGGACAGGCTGGATCGATGGGCCCAGGCCAATTGTATGAGGTTCAACAAGGACAAGTGCCGGGTCCTGCACTTCGGCCACAACAACCCCATGCAGCGCTACAGGCTTGGGGAAGAGTGGCTGGAAAGCTGCCCAGCAGAGAAGGACCTGGGGGTGCCTTGTTGACAGCCGGCTGAACATGAGCCGGCAGTGTGCCCAGGCAGCCAAGAAGGCCAATGGCATCCTGGCCTGTATCAGAAATAGTGTGGCCAGCAGGAGTAGGGAAGTGATCGTGCCCCTGTACTTTGCACTGGTGAGGCCGCACCTCAAATACTGTGTTCAGTTTTGGGCCCCTCACTACAAGAAGGACGTTGAGGTGTTAGAGCGTGTCCAGAGAAGGGCAACGAGGCTGGTGAGGGGTCTGGAGAACAAGTCTTATGAGGAGTGGCTGAGGGAACTGGGGTTGTTTAGCCTGGAGAAAAGGAGGCTCAGGGGAGACCTCATTGCTCTCTACAACTACCTGAAAGGAGGTTGTAGCGAGGTGGGTGTCCGTCTCTTCTCCCAAGTAACAAGCGATAGGACAAGAGAAAATGGCCTCAAGTTGCGCCAGGGGAGGTTTAGATTGGATGTAAGGAAAAATTTCTTTACTGAAAGAGTGGTGAAACATTGGAACAGGCTGCCCAGGGAAGTGGTGGAGTCCCCATCCCTGGAGGTATTTAAAAGATGAGTAGATGAGGCACTTAGGGACATGGTTTAGTGGGCATGGTGGTGTTGGGTTGACGGTTGGACTTGATGATCTTAGAGGTCTTTTCCAACCTCAATGATTCTATGATTCTATGATAAAAGAAACATTACTTATCAAAATGCCTGTGAAAAACTCCTCTGGTTGAGGAGGGGGAAAAAGAAAAATATTAAATCTTACTGAGTGTTTCAGCAGATAGGTAGGCTACGGTCATGTACAGCCAAGGGTCTCCCATAACTGCGCTCCTTGGTAAAGACAGACCCTTTGTGGTACCCAGCAAGAAACAGTTTTTTAAATAATTCCAGTAGCTCACATTAATGGGATTGCCTCAGAAAAGTTTCTGCCCATCAAAAGAAGGGGTTACTACTAGTACCCACAAGGACTAGAAACCCCACATTCTGTACAAACACTCAGGCTCTTCACAAATGTTAACAGCATCCCCTAAAAAGATGTCGAACGTCATCTTGTAACCAAGAGCAAATGTGGGGGTTTTTTTTGTTTGTTTTATTTTACCTCCAGTAATAGTTCAGAACATCTCTTTCCTTGAAGGGTTTACAGTTTTATATACAAAGTCTTAGCAAATCCAAACAGATTTCTCTTTAATCCTGCTAAATAAGTGTGTTTAACATTTTATCTAATTCCTTCTTGTCCTACACAATCCGTGAATCACCTATCCAAAAGCATTTTCTCTTTCTCTGTGTGGGACCTGGAGATCCTGAGGAGCTTTGAAAGATGGCCAAAGGAGGTTGGTCTGAACTAAGATACTGGACATAGCACCAGTGCACCTAGCGCTGAAGCACGTACCCCTTGTGTTGATTCTCCTAGCTATTACTCTCCTCAGAGCAGACAAGCTATGAAAGAAAAAAAAACAAAAAGCTAGGCAACATCTAAAATGGCAGAAGATGCTTGCGCAGTGAATATGAGTCACGGCTCTTAATAATGGTTTAGATCTCAAATAACTCAACTGTTTTGTAGCACAAGAAACTTTACAGGGAACACATTCCATCTAGAAAAAAAAAGACTCCAACAGGAAGAAATACAGCATTAATATTACATATAAGCAATATATTTGATACAAGCATTTATCTGCTTAGTAGAAAAAGCACAAGATTTTAAATGAAATACAACCTTTTTGTATTCACACCCCCCCCAGTCAGGTGGTGAATGATGAATAAGAGTGTGATGGAAGGTTATTTTTTTTCCTCACTAAGAAAGAATAAAAAAATTTCCCATGTGATGATTGGCAGGTAATAATACAAAAGATGCAGCTGTTGTTTAATCCAAGAAGCTTCTCACAAATACTGACAATCTAGAACCATCCTCATGTTAGTCATCTAAGACTTTTTCAAAATTCCAGGCTGCATATCTCTGGAAATGGAGTGTCAGCACAATGTATTCCACAAGACTGATAGCAAACAGGCTCCCTGCGTCCTGATAAGAAAACTGAAGAACCTCTGTTTTACAGAAGATACAATAACCTTCTTTGATCTTCCTCTCATTTTCAGGGTCCATGATGACTCATGGCAAACTGATTTTTCATTGCTAGACAACTAGTCAATTCTAAGTCTTGCTACTTTCTTGAAACTCCTTTTGGGGCTTCTAGCCCTATCCACAGCTCTAGCAGATGTCACAATTTATTTCTAAATAGCCAAATCTTTATTACTTAGCCAATACTCTTCTCATACCTCCAACACTAGTATAGTGAAAGAGAAAGGCTTCAAGAGAAAGGCTCCACACTGCCTGTGATGAGGGGAAAACAGCAGCTTTCCAAACATTTTCTTGTAACATGATATATTCTATTAGCAATCAAGCAAATGAAATGAAGTGTTGTGAAGATCTTTCCACATATTTGAAAATGCACATGGTAATCAAAACATGCTTCCATATTCTTTTAGAAGCCATAGCTACTACTCTCAAAAGCTTCCCCCCCTTTAAAAGTAGCCATGTTTAAAAAAACCCAGAAAACCCCCCAAAAACCCCAATCTCCCCTCCCTCCTAAATTCTAGGGTTTTCTCCTCTGCTTCAACTTTAGGGCAGAGGGAGGACGACTCTCCAGCCTTCACACAGAATCAATTAATTTGATCAAGAAACAAATGCCTCCACCAATTTTTTTTCCTAGATAAACAGGTTCAAAATTAAGATTTTCAAAAGCTATCTCACTTGTTAATAGTAATGATGAAAAGGGGAACCGTTCCCTTCCTGTCAGGATAATTGCCGTAACCCCAAGCATGGGCAGTGATTCACTGCAGGTGACCGGCAGACAGGCCAGCCTGGCAGAATCTGCTCACCACAAGCAAGGTCACCCGGTGAATCACTAATTTCAAACCTCTTCACTGCCAATGCTACATCGGCGTAACAGATTTACAAAACGGTAATTACATTCTTCAAGAAGTAAGTAGCACCGTTAATGGAAAATTTATCAGGTGAGCAGAAAAGGCGGACTTGGAGAGGGCACTGCTTTGTTTTTTTCCTTGAAGATCGCAATGAAGTTACTACACCAAAGATACTTTCTATTATAGTCTTTCATTTCTAAAGATTTGTTCATTTGAGCAGTAGCACTCATACTGTGCAAAGTATCAAACAAACCAGCAAAGGTGGAACAGAGCTTACCTGTGATAAGAGCATCAGGTCTTGACTGTTCTTTTCTCCATGCTGGCACAAACACTGTAACATCCTTGTGGCCTCTTTCCAAAAACCAGTCTACTGCCAATTTGATTCCTCGACAAGAAAATACTTCTTTGTTCCCGTGGCTGAAACACACATTAAAATTCCTTATTATATGACTTTGCTTTTCTATGACTGTAAACGGAGCACAGCGAAACGCGTATCTCAAAGCCATGCTCTTCACTTGAGCCATGATTTCTAAAGGCAACTGGGAGTCAGTCTGAGCCTTGCCCAAACGTTGCCATCACTTGCAAAATGGTGTGGGAGAGGTATACTAAATTTGCCAAACAAACATTTTTAGCATCTGTACACAGATTCGACAAGTAAGGAAAAATATAAGTAGAGAGTGTTAAAAATCCTCATAGCCCAACCAAAAGTACGTAACAGGCACCATGGAGACTTGATGAGGGAAAGCAGGAGGCCTGAAATACCAACATCAAAGAGTGCAACATGTTCAGGAAATGCCAGCAGATGAGGACGGAGCACCGGTGTGCATGGCGGCGGGGAAGAGACAGCAGATCCCCACTGCAGGAGCTCTGTGATGTCCCATCTGAACAGGGAAAGAGAGAGGAGAAGGACTCCAAGCCCAAGGGGGTGGCAGACACTCTGCAGGACAGATTAGGCAAACCGGAGAGACTGTCCAAACTCAACATGACAAAACTAAGAATTTGCTTAGCACTGCACTTCGGTAGGAGAAATTAATTGTGTATTAAAAAAGCCGTGGAGAGACAGTTTGGCGGAAACCAATCAGACACAAGCAAAACAAAAGATGTGCATCTGTTGTGCAATAACTGTCTGAGGTAATGCAAGAGATGCAATTATGTCATTTTCTAAAGGCAGATGAGTCCTCAGTCAACTTCTACATCCAGTTTCGGGCACAACATATTACAAAAGACACAGAGGAACTGGAAAGAATCCAAAAGAAAGTGAAACGAGACCTATGGGGAAAGGCTGAAGGAAGTGCATTTAGTTAATCTGGAGAAAAAAGGCAGCTTGTGGAGGAACAAAACAATCTTCAATATATAGGAGGTAATTACAATAGAGGACAGCAATCAACCATTGGGTGTCTATGGAAAAGTTCTGGTAGCAGGGGGCTGCAGGATGGCCTCTGTGAGAAAAGGTCGGGGGCTGCCCTGTGCCAGGCAAGCCCAGCTACAGCCAGCTCCACAACAGAGGAGAAGGGAATGAGGAAACACCAAGGCCAGAGGAGGAGGAGGTGCTCCATGGGGAGCAGGTACTCCCCCAGAGGCACTGCAGCCTGTGGAGAACAGGAAGAAAAGCACGAGAGGAAGCAGCAGCAGAGAGAAACCGCCATGTCCTGACCGCAACCCCCAGCGCTGTTCACTGCCTCTCTGAAGGGACTGAGTGTCACCTGCAGCCATGACAAGGGGGAGGAGAGGTGTCTGGAGTGAAGTGATCCTGGGAAAAGGAGAGGATAGATGTTTTCCCCCCCTAAGTATTTTAAAGATTGTGCTTTTTGTTTCCCATTATCTGAATCAGTAATTAAATATTTATGTTAACCTTCCAACTGAAATATTGGAATATTCTATTCTAAATTCCCCAAGTTGAGTCTGTTAGGCATGCAAGAGTACTTGGTGAGTGATTTCCCTGTCATTATTTTGACCCATGAGTTTTCTTGCTCCTGCTCCTCCTGTTTTCTCCCCTGTTTTGCTGGTGGGGGGAACGAGCACCCAACTGGGTGGGTGCCCGGGTGCCAGCTGTGGCCAACCCACCATAGTCCCACTGGGTAAGGACAGAAAAGTCGTTAACTAGCGTAAGGAACAGTTAAGCAGTATGTTAGAGAAAGCTTTCTAACTGATCAATGAGACAGTCTGTCCATGGATTTTGGGATCTCCTCACCGGACACTTTGCAGAACAAGTCAGATGGCTCCTCTGGGGCCAGTCTGGGTTCTCCATGCACAGGAGGAGAAGAGCAACTTCTCTGAGGTCTCTCCCAACCCCACAGCTCTGTGTAGCAGAAGAAACACAGGGGCATGGCAGCAAGCCGTTACCTTTCGCTTGACTGGCTTGTCATGCACAGCACGTATGCCACAATCTGCTTTCCAGAAAGGTAAAAGACAATTCTTTCACTGTGGAGTGATTTGTGAAGGGGACAATATGATGATGGATAGACACAGGGATCCTAAAAGTTCCTCCTACTTGCATGTTTTGAGGTAAATAAAAACACCAGAAAGTTATTTAAAAACTTTTTTTTTTTTAGTAGGACCATTATTTCCAGCTTTCTAAAACATAGCACTGCCATACATTCCTTGATACTTTGAGGGAGCTTGAGTAATTGTGCAATGAATGAAGTGACACAGTAAAAGTGGAAAAAAATTCAAAACAATGTTCAGATTCCAGAAGCCTGCAAAGGAGGTGGCGTACAAGTTCACCTGTATCTAGGTGTTGAGAGAGAATGAATCATGGCTAACACCTCTCACAAAGCATCATCCTCAGCAGAGGCTGTGTTGAAGGTCGCAGGCCCCAAACAAAAGAAAAAAAAGAAAGGAAAAAAAAAGAGGGGAAAAAAAAAGAGCCCACTACCATTATCTGGATTTAAGTGAGGAACTGTACTACTTCCTCTTCTCATGATGCTGGAGACAGGACCTGGAAACATAATCATATAGAATCATAGAATCATTGAGGTTGGAAAAGACCTCCAAGATCATAGAGTCCAACTGTCAACCCAACACCACCATGCCCACTAAACCATGTCCCTAAGCGCCTCATCTACACGTCTTTTAAATACCTCCAGGGATGGGGACTCCACCACTTCCCTGGGCAGCCTGTTCCAATGTTTCACCACTCTTTCAGTAAAGAAATTTTTCCTTACATCCAATCTAAACCTCCCCTGGCGCAACTTGAGGCCATTTCCTCTTGTCCTATCACTAGTTACTTGGGAGAAGAGACGGACACCCACCTCGCTACAACCTCCTTTCAGGTAGTTGTAGAGAGCAATGAGGTCTCCCCTCAGCCTCCTTTTCTCCAGGCTAAACAACCCCAGTTCCCTCAGCTGATCCTCATAAGACTTGTTCTCCAGACCCCTCACCAGCCTCGTTGCCCTTCTCTGGACACGCTCCAGCACCTCAACGTCCTTCTTGTAGTGAGGGGCCCAAAACTGAACACAGTAGTCGAGGTGCGGCCTTACCAGGGCCGAGTACAGGGGCACGATCACTTCCCTACTCCTGCTGGCCACACTATTTCTGATACAGGCCAGGATGCCATTGGCCTTCTTGGCCGCCTGGGCACACTGCCGGCTCATGTTCAGCCGGCTGTCAACCAGCACCCCCAGGTCCTTCTCTGCTGGGCAGCTTCCCAGCCACTCTTCCCCAAGCCTGTAGCGCTGCATGGGGTTGTTGTGACCCAAGTGCAGGACCCGGCACTTGGCCTTGTTGAATCTCATACAGTTGGCCTCGGCCCATTGATCCAGCCTGTCCAGGTCCCTCTGCAGAGCCTTCCTACCCTCAAGCAGATCAACACTCCCGCCCAACTTGGTGTCGTCTGCAAACTTACTGAGGGTGCACTCAATCCCCTCATCCAGATCATCAATAAAGATATTAAACAAGACCGGCCCCAGTACTGAGCCCTGGGGAACACCGCTCATGACCGGCCACCAACTGGATTGAACTCCATTCACTACAACTCTCTGGGCCCGGCCGTCCAGCCAGTTTTTGACCCAGCGCAGAGTCCACCTGTCTAAGCCGTGAGCCGCCAGCTTCTCTAGGAGAATGCTGTGGGAGGCGGTGTCAAAGGCCTTGCTGAAGTCCAGGTAGACCACATCCACAGCCTTTCCCTCATCCACTAGGCGGGTCACCTGGTCATAGAAGGAGATCAGATTGGTCAAGCAGGACCTGCCTTTCATGAATCCGTGCTGGCTAGGCCGGATCCCCTGGTTGTCCCGCACATGCCTTGTGAGTGCCCTCAAGATGAACCGCTCCATAATCTTCCCCGGCACCGAGGTCAGGCTGACAGGCCTGTAGTTCCCCGGATCCTCCTTCCGGCCCTTCTTGTAGATGGGCGTCACATTGGCAAGCCTCCAGTCGTCCGGGACCTCCCCCATTAACCAGGACTGCTGATAAATGATGGAGAGCCAAGATATTGCAACTGTTGCCAGCTATAATAATCAGAGTTCGTAGATTTCAGCTGGCACAGGGTAGCCCAAGGATAGTTTAAGTCATCTTCTGTGCCTATGGGGCTATATTAGGAACACTGGCAGGAGCAAGACATCTATGTATCTTAATATCCTGTTTTAGCTATGGGTATAGCCCTCTGCAATAATACATTCCGTTTTGTATGGTACTATCATGTAATACACTATTACATTGTAATAACAAAACACACAGCAATATTTTTTCTAGGCATTGTTTTATACTATACAATTATTTGTGCGCTTGTTTGGCTGAAAGAGTAGTATCTTTGTGTATTTCATAACTTCCCAGGAACGGGAAACCAAACCACACACAGATATGTCACATTTAAAATGCACATGCACTCATGCATAGAAAAAATGGCCAACAGTATTTCCAGCCATGTATTTCCAGCCATGGCAAGACTAATTACATCTCCCCGTGACAAGACAAAATCAGGACACTTGGGTGGATGCAGTACCCAGTGGGCAGCCATAAAGCCTCCTTTGCAAAGACTGAGATACAAGAAGTTACTGTTCATGCTATCAGCAGGTCATGTGCAACCATAAACGTATTGCAATCCATTTTAAAACAGTCAGAAAGGGCTTGTTCCAGCTACTAAATTCCAGTGAAATCACTGTAGTGTTATTACTCTAAACAATCTCCATGGTTTCAAATGGATAAAACCACTTTTCACCCCTGACAGCGAGCAAGCGTTTTGTTAGATTGCGTTTTAGTTACAGTATGTTTCTTCCCGTAAGTCTGAGAAATCATTTCTGGAATGAAATCCTGGCCTCTCTGAAAGAAATGGATGTTCTCGCCTATTGCTTCCCATCGGGTTGGAATTCAAGCCACACTTTTAAAGGCAGAGGGAGGACCAGGCAGTTCAGCTCCTTAGTTTTCTCTTGCCTAATACAGACCATTAAAATTCTTTCATCCATAACATAAATTTTAAATATACTTAAACTCTAAGAAACAGAAATGGGAAATGCATTACAATGCATACTAGCTTTTCTGCGTTGCTGAGCAAGTGGATTTATAGCTCGTACAAATCTTCACATTTTTTTCTGCTCCTTTTCAGGCATGTGTCTAAGCTGGTAGCTAAGTGGATACAAATTCCAAGAAATTTAAATGATTAGTGAGAAAGTCTGTGAAAAAGATGTGCAATTAAAATTTGTTCTTTTCTTCTGTTTTGTTGTCATGCAGATTTGATGCCCTCCTTTTTGTGATCTTTGCGCTTCATCAGCTTTATGATACATCATATGGTGAAAAGACTGAAATCACGCTTCTTCCTCTGACTTTCTTCCTTCTGATTAGTTGCAAAGAAGAGGAGAAATGTTTGTACTTCTTTGTCAAGAAACTTTCTTTTAAAAATCTCTTCCCAACTACTATAAGTATGTGAAAGCTCAGAGCAGTCAGGATGACAGCTTTAGCCCTGGGCGAGACATTGGTGTATTCTGCTTTGGTTCTGCTTGCTGACTATACTTAATCTACCACTCTGAGTTGAAGGAAGATAAAGTATATTCCTTATGATGTTATCTATTTCTCTTTCATACCATGCACGAACAATTCTTTTTATCACCACTTTTATATTTGGCCTGTTGACAGCTGTGGTTTTATTTTTAAAAGAAAAAAAAAGGCAATATAACACTTCCTGAGCAAAAATCAATCAAGCATTTTCTAGGCTAGCAGAGTTAGTAGAAAGTGGTAAAATATGATGAGAACATTTTCATTTTCTCCGTTACCTTCCTAGCCCCCAGACGAGGTTTTCAAGTGACTAAGCCTTGGAAAGAGTTGTGGTATACTCCTAAAACACTGACTACTTACAATAGTTGCAAGATTTCTGGCATGCTCTAACCCAATATTCAAACCAACACAGAGCTCTCAGGTTTTGAAAGCTACAAAAAACATACACACTGATGACAAGAGACATTACAGCTGAGGTCTACAGTAACGTCTGTTGTAATATATATACAGGTTTTTATACAACTGAAATCTGGACACATCAAGATACTTCCCATGTAAAAGCATATTGATTAAAAGCAGGAACAACAAAACTAGAACAGAGATCAGCCTAGTAAATTTAGAGAGTTACCAAACTATTTTCTTCCATCATGTTGTAGGAGGAAAACAGCGTTCAGTCCATAGCATAGAGAGATAAGAATTTCCACCCTGTGTCAGATTAGTGACTCATTAGCCTGGCAGCCTGGTTTTGTCACTAGCCTCATCCTTTCTCTTTTTTTTTTTTTAAAAAAAAAAAAGCTCCACTGATTTCCTAATCACAGTAATGATTTGTCCCAAAGCATTTCTCAGTAACCTGGGCCTTCTATCAGTCCTACATTATTTCCTTATATATACATTTTGGTGCCGACACAAAATGGATGAAAGAGTTCCCAAATGTTTTTTTCCATTAGCCCAGAACAAATTACACCAATGCTTTGAGGTCTTTGAAGGTAAAAAAGCCTTGGAAGCTGTAACATCTTTCAAAACATCTTTTGTCTGTAGGGCTTCCAACACCGGGGCGCTCTACGGAGTATGGCAAGCATGGTCACCAGCCAGACACGCACGTGGGTGTCTGACCGAGCGAGAGTCACACACTCAGCAGTCAGAGGTCAAAACAGGCAGAGAGAAGTTATACTCAAAGCTGCCAGTGACAAGCTCCTATCCACATGATAGTTACTTGTTGGAAAAATATTTTTATCTATTCCTTAAAGTGACTTCTCAAAATAACCTAAGAAACAAGTCAGGCTACAAGCAAAATGCTGCATTAGACAGCCAGTGCCACTCAAAGACGAATGTCTGAATCAAGGTACCAAGGTACCATCACATCTACCAAGCTCAGCAACACACACTCTGAGAAGAGGCTAAGGCAGCTAAATTGTTAGTTAGATTGTTATAATACATATGCAATTAAATTGCCAGATGAAAACTACATCTGGCATAGATGAGACAAATCAAACCATCCTTTGGCTGACACTGCAGGGAGTAATTTGCAGTTGTGGTTTTTTGCAGTTTAATTTGCAGTTTACCCTTCTGTGTAGACAGGGTATTAGCAAACCTTTCACTACGGCCAAATGACCTGCCTCGTGGTTAACACAGCGGGACAAGACTCAGTTGCCTAAACAGAGATGCTAATGCTGGTTTAGGCACCTTTGGGTATCGCACACTTCCTCCAGCTGAACGCCACTCCTGAACGGCACTCGGATCTCTGTTGCGTCTGTCAGGCCTGGGTATATGTTTCTGATGCCACCAAGCACCTAGAGCACTCACAGCGGGCGGGATGGCTGGGCATGAAAGCTGTAAGAAAACTGTAAACTACCTGTCTTAAGTGAGAGTGCATTTAACTAAAAAGCAATCCCCCCAAATCAGCATCTTTCTCTCACAAATAAAAATTAAGTATGCAATGGTTATCTCACATTGCGTTTTCCCTTGTGCATTGAAGTACCATCAAGCACCATTTAAATATACAGGCCAAGGTTTTCCAAAGGGGAAACTGAAGTGCATCACCTCCATGGACTGGAAATCCTATGGGTAAAGTTTTCAGAAGAATCTAATTGCTCAACACAAGATTAATTGATTTCAACCTGCAAACTCAGATGGCACGTGATCAAAATACTTCAGTTCTTTTGCCTGTATCATCTGAAAGTGGTTGTCTAAAAATTATAATACAACAAATAAAATATCCAATTATTTGCTTATCAGTGTTGTCTTCATGTTGCTCTCTCTGTAAGCACAGCAGACTTCTTTTTTGCCTATATGTTTTCAACACAGTTTTATGTACATTTACGTAAAATTTGAAACTCATTCTTTTCGCTGTTAGCAAAGAAAGTCTGAAGGCACCCAGGGTAGCCAGGGAAAACTAACAAATATGCAACAGAAGCAAATGAATAAAATAGTTAAATTTTTCCCATTGCCTTTGTAACTAACAACTCTGTTCCTTATTCTTTATTTCTTGGTGCCAAAAGCCTGACTTTGATTCCAGCAAAGAGAAGAATCACAGCAATAACTAATTTTAGGCAATTTTCAGCATCCCAACCTTATCCTTGAAAAGGACAAGCAAAGGAAAAGGACTGTGCAAATATGCTGCAGTATATTTCTCTCTTCAGAAGAAACTCCCTCTCAACCTCAGCAGTAAAGGGAAGTCTTAAAATGAAGGGGCAAAAGAGAACGTCAAAACCTTGCCTCTGCTGCCTCATGGAGAAACAGGACCTTCTCCCCTTCATTCCAGACTGTGGAGGCTCAGATGAGGAAGCTGGGGATGCATGAAAAGCAGGTCCAAGAACACGGTGGAGAACAGACAGATGTAGGGGTGAAGAGCTGATGATCTGCTGTTGCTAGATGAGCACAGATCACCTTCTTTCACCTACTTCAGTTATGTAAAGGAAAAATTTAGGGTAGCTTAAATCTTATCACACAGGGATACAGAACTACAATTGACTCTGAAATGTGTTATCTGTCTAGTATCTATGCTGTGCAGTTTACACTAAATAAGGTCCTGAGTGTATTGTTATGTCAACGGACAAATGCCTTTCTTACTCATATGGACTAAGATTCTAAATTAAGATTTTGCATTACAACATCATCATCTACATGCAAAAAAAACCCCCACCTTATGAAGCAGGGTTAGAGCTACACAGTTCTCTGGAAAGCCAACATACGTCACTGCTCAGGTATGGCACGACTGAATCCCAGGTCCTATCCCTTAGTCCAGCCTCACTCTCATCTGTGGGAAGAGTCTATCAAGAGCCCCACAGCTGCGCTAAGGGATTGCCTAATTTGCTATTCGGTTCTGATTTTAAGTTTACACACACACACGCACAGAAAAATCAGTCTCATCTGTAAGAGCATTCTAACAAAAGACTTTGTGTATGTTAGGCTTAAACGCGTAGTCATCTTTCCTCTTCTGGAAAAGGATTAAGTCAACACCATGAAAGCTAGAATAATGAAAGAACAAGACCAGATTTGAAGCATCCCATAGAAACTAAATGGCAATTCTTCAAGCCATAGCCTGCAAAAGCCACCTTTCTGCTCTTCAGTTGAAAGACGGGGTTTGCTTGGTTTTTAAAACTTGAACCAATTCATATTCTTTAGCCAATATTGGAGCTTTAAACTTGAAATACACAAGATGCATCTGATAACTGTTTTCAGTTTAAGGCACAAACGACAAGCAATGCCATCTCAAAGTATAAGAAAAGCCTTCCAAGCATTACCAAAAGGCAGAAAAATTGAGAGGGTTATTTTTTTTTTTAACTACAGTTTGCTAAAGCAGCTTGTCTGGAACAGGAGTAGTCACCAGACTAGACCAGCATACATGCTGGCTCTGGCTGGCCAGAATAAGTTACTCTGGCCCAAGCCTTGTTCTGTGCTGCCCTCGAGGAACTCTCAAATCCACCCATCATCAGTTGAACCCATGCAACCAGTTACACAAATATGAACATCCAGTCACATAATCAGACACATCCTTCCTCCTTTGTGTCAGACTTAGCTGTTCTCCCAACCGCAAAAACATCGGGTTTCATTTACAGGTCTAATGGAAAAATAGTATTTTCTGATTTTTTTTTCCTCTGAATTAGGAAGCTGAATCAACTCATTTTGCAGCTGCGCAGTCACTAGATGAGATGCAGGTAGGAAAGCATCGCTGGCAGTAAGATAGAGGTGAGGCTGAAAGTAAGTCACTGTGCATCACTCATTAGATGTTTTGTGAAACCGCATCCTTAATTAGTTATGCAATGGAGAGACAGGGCTGCATACAGCATTTGATCCTTGCAGAAGAGGAGAGCTGTCTCATCCTACTTGTATTACTGGGCATCACTCACCTCAAACCTTCTCCATAAAACTTCCCTCCCCGCCATCAAATACATCCTTTAAAGGAAAATTAGCAGTTCTTATCTAGAATAATTCTAATAGTAAACGGTATCATCAAATATGTGTATTACAACAACATGGGAGTAAGAATATAGATCACAGTCTACCCATTTGTGTGAGAATGTATGAGAGAGCTCCCAAGAATATCTCTCGAAAGACTATCTACAGTCTTGCTTAGGGCACAGGCCCATTTCCCTTCAGCAACTCCAAAGTGAACTCATTGGCCACAGCTTGGAAAAGCAAAGAGGAAAGAAAAGAACGGACTGTGCCAATTTATAGGTTAGTTACTCGTAACAGGACCCTGGACATTTACATACAGAAATTTGAACAAGATTGTCTGAACTGCAGGTGAATTCCTGTATCTCCCCCGCTGCTTTGAACACTGTTCTTTTACAGAAGCTGAAATCTTTTCTTTTAAGTATTTAAAGTGCTTATTTACTATTACCTATTTTCTTGAAGGGGAAAGGACAGATTCTTTTGCACAGCTGGTTGCACAGCTGGTGTCAGCAACAGGGACTCATCTTTTACAAACACGGGACTGGCTTTCATAATCAAGGACTGATTTCTAGGAAAAGGTGGGATCCACTTGACCAAGCAGAACAAAAGCATCTTCGCCAACTGGCTGACCAAAAGCAGAACAAAAGTGTCTTTGCCAATAAGCTGGCCAACACAGCAAGGCATGAGCAATCCAGGAAGTTTCTGGAGTGCATTGATGATAACTTCTTAACATGGGTGACTGAGGACCCAATGAGGGAACCTGCTGGACCTCATACTTACAAACAAGGAAGAACCGGTCAGAGATGTGAAGGGCAGGGGCAGCCTTGGCTGCAGTGACCATGAGTGGAATTCAGGATCCTGTGAAGAAAGAGCAAGGCAAAAAGCAGGATCACAACCCCAGACTTCAGGTGAGCAGACTTTGGCCTGTTCAGGAGAATCCCATGCGATATGACCCTGGAGAGAAGAGGGGCACAGGAGAGCCAGTTGATTTTCAAGGATCACCTCCGCCAAGCTCGGGATTGGTCCACTCTGATGTGCAGGAAGTTGGGCACAGGTGACAGGACAAGACTTTCCCTCAGCAGAGGTTAGGGAACACTGAAATGGGACATTCCCAAGCTGCTGGGCCCTGATGGGATGCACTCAAGGGTGTTGAGGGAGCTGGCTGATGACATTGTGAGGCCACTCTTGGTAATCTTTGAAAGGTTGTGGTGACTGGGGATGTTCCTAAGGACTAGAAGAGAGCAAATATACCCCTTCTATCTTCAAGGAAGGCAAGAAGGATAATTCAGGGAACCACAGGCTGGTCAGCCTCACCCTGATCCCTGCAAAGGTGATGGAGCAAATCTTCCTGGAAGCCCTTTCCTAAAAAATTACGTAGATTGGGTGAAGATGATTGGGAACAGTCAGCGTGGATTTATGAAGGGGAAATACGCTTGACCAACCTCACAGCCTTCTATGGTGAGATGACTGGCTCAGTGGATTAGAAAAGCAGTGGATGCTGTTTATTGTGGCTTTAACAAAGCTTTTGACACTGTCTCTTATAACATCCTCACTGACAAACTAATGAAGTATGGACAAAATAAAGGGTCAGAGAGGTGGACTGAAATCTGAGTGAACTGCTGCACTCAAAGGGTTATGATTAGTGGCATGAAGTCCAGCTGGAGGCCAACTGGTGTACCCCAGGGATTGATACTGGGGCAAGCATTGCTTAACATCTTCATTAATGACCTAGATAATGGGACAGAGTGCACCCTTAGCAAGTTTGCAGAGGATGCATAACTGGGAGGAGTACACTAGATGGGTGTACTGCCATTCAGAGGGACCCTGGCAGGGTAGAGAAATGGGCCAACAGGTACCTCAGCAAGTTCAACAGAGGGAAATGCCAATCCTGCACCTAGGGAGGACTAACACCAGGCATCACTACAGGCTGGGGGCCAACCAACTGGAAAGCAACTCTGAAGAGGACCACCTTGGGGTTCTGGTGAACACCAAGCCGACCATAAGCCAGCAATGTGCATTTGCAGTACAGAAGGCCAACAGCCTCCTGGGCTGCATTAGGAAAAGTGTTGCCAGCAGGTCAAGTGAGGTGACCCTTCCCCTCTGGTCAGCCTTGGTGAGACACATCTGGAGTGCTGGGTTCAGTTCTGGGCTCTTCAGTATAAAACAGACATGGACAATACTGGAGAGAGTCCAGTGAAGGACAACAAAGTTAATCAAGGGACTGGAGCATCTGTCATACGAGGAGAGGCCGAGAGAGCTGGGACTGGACAAGAGAGGGCTCAGGGGGATCCTACCCATATGTATAAATACCTGATGGGAGGGAATAAAGAGGACAGAAACTACCTTCTCACTGGTGTCCAGGACAAGAGGCAATGGGCACAAACTGGAATACAATAAAAGTTGTTTAAACATCAAAAAGAAAACTTTCTTACAGTGGGGGCATTCAAACACTGGCCCAGAAAATATGTCAAGTCTCCACCCTTGGAGACATTCGAAACCAAACTTGACATGGCTTTGAATTGACACTGCTCTGTGCATGGGACTGGACTAGAAGATCTCCAGAGGTCCCTTCCAAACTGAATGATTCTGTGATTAAATTTGGTAGAAAACAAGTAAAGACCTGTTAATTCGATTATTGGATACAGAAAGACTGTTATATTAATAGATTTAAGCTGTTTTAAGGCCCTGTAGCATGCACAACATGCATTCGTATTTGGCTCATTTTGTGTAGGTGGTCAAGAAAGTAAATTGAGCATAGGAAGGCAGGTCTTAAATATTTATGCTAATAGCTGAATAAACATTAAGGAAAAGTGACTGATCTGGAGCTACTTCTGGAATGCGTTCAGTGCAGTTTGTGGGAGAAGTTGAACCTAAGTCCACCCACCAAGTCTGAGCTATGCTAACTAGCTAATGCTTACACAACTGTTTTGGATTTAAGTGAAATACAATCCAAACCCATTTTAGAAGTCTCTGGATAACTTCTTGGTTGAGTACCAGAATAGTGTTTGTTCAACTGGACATACTTCCTTTACAGCTCAAGTTGAACAAAAAGATTAGGAATGACACAAGGTAGAAAGAACTCACAGGAATACCCCATTTACAAATAAGTAATATCCTTGCTTTATGGGCTAACATATCTACTTAAATAAACAAAAACTATCATATTGGCATAAATAAGAGCTGTATTTAAATTTCACTTTAAAAAGCCTCATTTAAAGGTAATTGACTTGATTAGGAGCTAAAAAACCTGGGCCTTTAGCCCAGAAATGTCTTGCACGAACTTTTATTACTAAGCTAATGAAAACCACATCAAGTCATCAGAAGACTAAAACTGACCTTCGAAACCATGGTGCTAGTAATCAGATAATCCTTATGAGTTACACAATTAATTAATAATCAGTTTGTCATTTAATCATTTATATAGCCATAAAACCCCATTTCTCAGCATGTCTCTCTCTGCCATTTCATTCTCTCTCTAATCACCAATGAAGCATGAACCTCTGCCTCCCCACAGACAAGTTTCTTGCTGTGCACCTAGATGACGGGTCAGGATGGGTGAATGCTGTAGGTAAATGTGTTACCTGTGGGCATGTAAGTGAAAGTCTAAAGCATAGCAATCTCAGGAATAAATGGCAATAAAACCTAACTCCAAATCTGATAACCAAGACCAATTTTACAGACAGGTCAGTTATCATAGAATAGCCTACCAAGGAGAAGTATCCCTTAAGCCACTTAATTCTAAATCACTATTTTATAATCTTAAGGAATCTAACATTTGCTTTAACCTCCTGTATGTAACCGGATACAGCAATTGCCCACAGCAATGGTGCCTACAAAAAATTAATTAAGTATTAGACTGGCAGTGGGAATGAGAGATTTGATAGCTGCCTACAAAGGGAGACTGGCATTAACCTATGGTTGCTCTAACAGTGAGTACAAACCACTGAACTCTTACAGACCTATAGCCTGATTACAGGATTGGCATACTGTGTGGTCGACAAAGATGCTTGCGAGAGAACCTGCATACAGTTTTAGGCAATTATACGAACATCAGTGCTTGAATGGGACAAGGTCATTCTGTTTCCATTTAAATATAAAAGCAAAAGCTTCATGGTCACATACCTCATTGCAACATTGCTGCCATCAATAACTATTGGCCTCAGGTTGTCTCCGTGCTCTGTCACATCCTCCTGCAGTGGAGACTCTGACCTCTGAGACTCTATGGAAGACGCTTCACGCATTACACTAGTGTTAGCATTAGTTACAGTCTGATCAGTCTCAGTTTTATTCCCAAGTTTGACAAGTTCTCCCAAAATATCATTTATTAAAGCATCAGTACCAAGTTTATTTAGTACAAGTTGAACCTGCTCTTCAGAGTAACCCAACTTAAGTGCAAACTCCAGTTTGGTTTGATATTCTTTCACCACATCAGGGGGCTTTTTGACTTCTTTAGGTACTATCTGAGCCTCTTCTATCCTGAAGTCTTGCAAGATTTCATTTCTCTTTAGTATATGAGGCTCTAAGCAAGGAGATCGGCACAGCTGTCGGTGAGTCTTAGGCAATAAATGTGATTCTGATGCAGAATTATTCAGTCTCTCTGAATCATTATCGGAATTTGTGCTTTCTTCAGAGTCACAGCTGGAGCTTCCAAAAGTCTCTTCAGATGCCTCTTTGTCTACATCTTCTTTCCTAGAATTAACCTTATCCATCGTTGGCTTCTCCGCCATTGACCAAGGTACAATTGCATTTATTTGTGTGCCAGTGCTCCCCACATAAAGGTGGCCTAAGTCATGCCCCAGATGATCCTTCAAGCCCATGAAGCTGCTGCATGTACTTGACTCCACTTTGCTGTTTTTCCTGTATTCCTGAATATAAAGTGTTCCGTATTCCTAAAGAGAGAACAAAAACGTTGCAACTGGTTACACATATTACTTGTTTTGTATTTTCTTGCTGCTTCCTCAGAACTGCATTTATTCTCTCCCAGCAGAGAAATACAACTTTTTTTTTTTTAAACATGGAAAACTTTTTTTTGGGAAAAACTTTTCCTAAGGAACATCCATAGCTAAGTGGATAAACAACTGATCATCTGTTTTCTGAGTGTATCAAATGCTTTTACTGAAACACTTCTAGAAATGGGTTTATGAAAGAATAGGAAACCAAACACTGCAAGTTTACCCACTGTAATGCAGAGACGTAAGTCTTGTCACATTTTAAAGCAACTGAGATATTTCTTCTAGCTTAAGACAGTATTGTAACAATGAAAAAAAAATGCAGCTATAAAATACAAGTACTAGAAAAGCTTTTTAAACTAAATACCTTAAACTCTCTGTTGAATAGAAAGAAATTAGCATAGCACTAGATTATCTGGCTTATTAGGCAAATATAAGACATCATAACACATAAAATGAGTTAGTAACAGAAAACATGATTAAATAAAAACTTATTGGACCTAAAAGACACTATCAGTTCAACTGATTACACTCAAACTATTTCTGAATTCCCCTATAAAGTGATAATTAAGTCAAGAAAGACTAATTGCTCTCAACAGAGTGCTGCATTACTAACACATACAGCATTTAGAGACATGGATTGATCTAATGGCCAATAAAGCCAATGGAAGTCTTTACACTGATTGCAACAGACTATTCATCAAGCCAACAAGGCAACAAAATTAAAAGTTGATTTCAACTCTCAGACTAGACTTGTGCAAGCCTTTTGCTGAATCAAAACTAAATATAAAGATAGAAGTCACGTAGGAAGAACGGAAGACGACAAGTGGCAGTTTTCTGGACTTCATACACTTATCACATCAATTTTTCTGGAGGAATTTTGCATAACGGTAGTTATACAGAAGTTAGCTACCCATTTCATCCTAAGGATTACTTCCACAATCTACATTTAAAGGCAGATTGCTGCCTCTTTCCCTTATTTTGTTCTTTTAAACAGGAATCTTTGCTAACTGCTTCAATAAAGAAATTAAAAGATAAATTATTTTTCATAGAGAAAAATGGACCATATGGACCAATTGTACTGCAAGGTTACAATGAAAAAGAAGAACTTACATTAAGGGAAGACTATGAAACAAAGAGTTCTTTCACACTTTCATCTTGCAAGGCAGAATATAAAAGCAAGATATAGAGGCAAAGGACTTCGCTTGAACTTGACAGATACATTAGAGACACAAATTTCACCAAGGAGGATATACTGAGAAAAAACATTACGTCAAACAGAATCTCTTGATCTATACTAATACAAATTACAGGTGTGTCTCATGAACAGCCAAAATCTCTGTCAGCAAATACATTAACTCTCCCATCCCCTTACAGGTTAGCATTTAAGAATGACCCAGTATTTTTAAAATATGGTGTACTTTCCTCTTCTTGGGATAAAGATCTGAGACTGCACACAAGAGAAATTCATCCAGGCTTTAGACTAGAGAGAATCAAGCAAAAAATCCAATCCATGGTTCAGTAAAAGCAGTCTCTACAGGCACTGAGTGCCAAGACATCTTGGCACTCTACTGTGGTGGAGCTTTTTGGTTATGGGGCACAAAAACTTACTTTACCTAAGCATTTCTAGTTAAAATAAATAAATAAATCTATCATCAGTGTTTTCACCTCCAACACCTTCATCCAGGAAAGACTGATAGGAAAGAAAATACTCTAAAGTTCTATTTAGATCTGATCTTGTTAGAAGGCAGTAGGGCTGTAATACTCTCAAACAGCGTACCAAGGAATATTTCTCTTCACTCGAAGCTTTAGGATTTCAAGCAACACCACAGATTAAACACAATGAGAATTTAGGAAATGAACCTTTTCACACAGTGATTTATTAACTAACGTAATGCACTTGATGGCACAGTGCTAGTAACAAATCACAACAACATCCCAATAAAAGGATACAGTTAAAAAACCCAACACTGTGGCCTTCACAGAACTGACACTCAAAAAAAAAAAAATTAAAAAAAATCCCAAACAAGAAACCCCTATTGGAAGCGAGGCTGCTTAGCAACCAGCCTTTAGTTGCTAGGATGCACTCCTTTAACATACCATCATGAATACTAGCACAGCGAAAGAATAATTTGGTATGAACAAAAGCCCATGAAAGAGAGCGGGACTTAAGTGCGTCTGGTTTCCCCTCGGAGAACAATGCAGCTGCCAAACCGATCTGGAAGCCCCGACATCATTGTTCCACCAACCCCACAATCTGCTCTGACTCGAGGAAGTCTAGTTAATGGGCAACACTTTTAAGCTGGACTGAAAAGTTGAGCTGGCTCATGTACTGCCACCGCAGAATACGGGGAGATAATAGGTCACTGCCTAAATCCGTGTACTGTGAAATGTCATTTTAGTATTGAACTAAAAGTAGAGGGAGGGGTTTTTTTGGAAGGGGGGAGGAGGAGGTTGCATATTAACAGCATTGAATAAACAAAGCTTGAAGTGCACAGATCAGAAAGAGGATTTTTTTTTTTTTAGTATTAGTTAAAATAATACTTAAGTCATTCTCCAATCGCTTCTTCCTTGAAGTTTAAGTGCTTTACAGCAACTGCAATCATAACACCCTCCAGTGGGATTCAAAGAAGTCACTAGCATACAAATGTGTCTGAAAATCAGGCATTATATGAAACATACTTTAGATGACTTGCACATCAACTGCATATGAAAAATGACCATAAACTGAGCTTTGTCCATTGTTGGGAGCGTATACATAATCAGCCTTGCATCTATCTGCTTTAAGTCTCCTGTCAATCTCCATCTTACTCCAATATATAATTGCTTCTTTTGCACAGAACTCTACTGTTTTTCAGAAACTATTTAAAGAATAAGAGAGTAATAAGAGCAGCAACTTTAAAATCTGCCACAGATAGTATATAGTCACCATACTATTGCTTTAAAAGGGTAGTTAAAATGATGTTTACACTGTAGATCCAAAGCTAAAGATTTCTGAAATAGTTTTGCATAAGCAGTACCCTATTCCTGGCATTTGGCCTAAACCCTACATGCAAACTGAATTTAATTTTCAATTTTTTACGATGTCTGTGAACTTTGTAAACCGTATTTGTGGTCAGCAGCATCTCTTAGAAATGCTAGACTTTGGAGCTCCCAACATGATGTCCTTATGAGATTCATTCATTAGAACCATGAAAATCAGATGTCACTGTTGAACACTGTTGGAATTGATTATTTTACCTTGATTTGGTTAGTGAAGAGCAATATGCTAGCCAGTCTATTTGAATGAATTTGTATTCCAAATAAACACTAGTGTACACTATATATAGGACAACGAAGCTCATGAAAACCAGAAAAGGTCACGTTTATCCAAGGAATAATATCAGATAAGAAGAATTCCTTGCACTCTTTATTTACAAGGAACTCTCATTACGCACATATTGTTTTAAAGTATGCTTACTGATACAATGCAATACAGCTAAGAAAAATATCTGCTATGAATTCTGACTCAACTGAGAGCCAAACAAACAAACAAAATCAGCAAAAAAATTCTTGTCAAGCAAGTTTTCAACTTTTGGTTATGCTCACCACAGCTGAGTAACAGAATTTGTGTTTATGAAAAAGTTAATAAAACGGGTAACTCTCAACGCAGACATACTTATGACAACGTAAGTTTTAAACTATAGCCTGTTTAAAACTACAGTATCTCACACTAGGTTTGCTGTTAAAGGCCTAAACTACTGTATTACTGAGTCAGACATTTATCAAGTATAAATGTAATACTCTGGATGAGCACTGTGCTACTACATTGTAGCACTGTATTATTTTCCCATTTCTTAAAAGTCACCGCTATTTTCCACTAACCATTAACAATAACCAGCTCATTAATTCACCTTCACACAAAGTATTTCTATTTCTCAGAGAGATGCAGGCAAGTAGATCACCTAATCTTTTAATATGTATTCAGAACATTTTCCACTTACAACTGAACATAGAAAAGTAGTTTAATGCAAATTTAGTTCACAGAGGAAAATAACAAGGAGTAAAATAGTGTCACGTGGCACAGCATAACAGAAATTGTGCATTCTCAAAGGACCGTCAAAAGTTTCTGAAGATACATTCTGCAGTGAAATAGTTCAGCATGTTTGCACACACACTTTTTCTAAGTCTTCTAAACATAAAAAGGAAAATATGGAAATCACAGGTTTTTGAAACACTGTCATTACTTGTCACAAACAGAAGTGCAGAGCTGATCAGAAAAGTAAAAAACTGAATGTATCAGTTATCGAAATGATAAAGATACTGCAACAATGCAAATAAAATAATGAATATGTAATAAATACCTACTGCTGTAGTTTCTATGTATTTAATTACCATTGTATTTCAGAGAGTGCTGTTGTCTGCATCATTCTATCCAACAAAGGAAGGATGTCCCACTGAACAGATTGGTTAATGCTCTGGGGCAACAGATGTCTACTGGAACTGCAGGAGACCAGCAACTGGTGGCCTGCCCATCTTCTGAAAACTTTCAATAGACTCATGCATATGTTCACACAATAGGGCATGTGGTAGAAATGCAAACCTCTTTTTAACCCTTTTATATGCTCTCTTTCCCTCCCAACTGATATATGAAGGTCTTTTTTTTGTTTTTTTCTTTACAGGATCCTTGGAACACAGGCTCATGGAGTATACAGTGTTTGTTCTTCAGCCTAACATCTGAACTCAAAACAGAAAAACAAAACAGATTAGAAAATTTATAAAAATAGCCAGGCTAGATCTGACACACTTAGGAATAGATTAGAAAGCACAAAACCTTTGACTGGAACATGTTCCCACCTAAGAGCATCCCAATGCTCTATCTCGCACTACAGTATCTTCAGATAGCCCACAATGGAGCTCTTCCTATTTTCACAAACACAGGAAATTTCACCCGTTGCATGGTATAATGGAAAAGGTAGTTTGATTTTTTTCTTTCTTAAAAGCTTTTTCTACCAGTCACAAATTAAAGTAAATAATAGCTTATTTGCAAAAAAGGGTAAATACCTATAACTTAAAGTTGAAACCTCCCCTTCCCCCCGGGGACTAGAGGAGAATTTGTTCTGTTGATGGCTACTGCCTACCATTTTCAAATTCTTGGAAATACACCATCACTGATGCTTTTGAAAGTTCCTTAATAGAATGCACCGAGTGAGATCATTGGTCTTTAATATACTTAATCTTCAGACGTAACTGCTTTTCTTTCCCTCTTTTTCCAAGAGACACCCAAAGCGTGCAGATCTCAGCTGACACACATGCTAGGTACGCTGTCCAAATGCAAACTGAAATGCTGAAACACCAGAAAGGTGAAACGTCCCATTTCTGCAGAGAGAAGCCCATATACTTACGTTCGCTGGAAAACACACAGACATTGGTTTCTTGTAGCTGTTCCAGAAGCAACTCCTTAACACGATTTCAGCTGCAGACTTCAGGCAAGCAAGCAGAACAATGAATGGACGAACAGATGGACCCGCGATGTCTTTGCTTAACCTATTACTGAGCGGACGCGGAGCCAATCACGACCCGCAGAGCTCACAATTAGTTGGCCGGGCAGATGCAAGGCAACCTCCCCACCCTGCATCAGGTTCGGAGGTTTCTAAGATAAGCAAGTTGATGTCATTCTCAGGGTCTGCCCGGGGCAGCATGTGTATTAACGAGGGGTGTGCAGCAACAATAGGCCATACAAAAGAGACTAGCAGGCAGCTGCTGTATGAGAGCCAGAGTCATTAGGGAGCAGGCTGCCAACAAGAAACACCTGGCTTGGGCAGACTTCAGCTTCTCCTCATTGTTTCTAATTCATGAAACAAAGAAAGGAATTATTTTTAAGTAGTAAAAGTTGTGAGTTCCTATTAAAATACATCAGTCTTAAGGAATATAATCCCTTCTGTTATGGAAACAAAAAGTTCTTTGTAAGGAAAAATATTAAAGAGAAATAAATCTATCAGTGGCTATTGTAGTCCCTTTTTCTTGTTAGCAAAATTAATCATATTGGTATAAAGTGCAAGGAGGTATGAAAGGAGCCCACACTAAACACTGAAATGTATTCAGAAACTGCTTTCTGAATTTCTTGACACTTTTGTACATCAGCCAATAAATGTAATAAACTTGAATTTACACACAACTCTAACAAAAGTACTTGTGGGTAATTTCAATGCAAGGTGAAACCGATTAAACTAAACCCATGTAATATTAATATGTGGAATAATGGATATTTTTAAGCAGTGGCATTGAAACATTAGGGCATTCGATAGAAAGGAACTATGAACCACTCTTTTGTTCTGGAGTCACTCATATTTGTTTGCAACAGAACGTCTTTTCCTTTTATTTCACAGATCTGTTCTAGATGCCAAGATCTTCCTGTCTCTTTGCAATGATGAAATATTTGAACAAAAGTCAGGAGCTAGGCCATAGCCAGCTTTTTGTTGTTTTTATTTTTATTGAAGCAAGCCACATGGAAACACAAACTCCAGTCCACACCTCCCCTCCCCTCACTGCCCAACATTTCCAATACCACCAAGCCCTGCAACACACACATTTAGCGATATAACAGCAGCAAGGTTTGATGCTTGATAAAAAAAAGTGAAGCAACGTGGACTTTCAAATAAAAAGTTGCCACTGCTGGTAACTTCAGTGAAGATAGCTCAGCAGAGAGAAGGAGGGGATTCTACGTTTGCCAATGTTCATCTGAATGACTACTAGAAAAGCGTATTTACTGAACTTCAGCATCATTACATGACTAAAAGCAATACTGAGAACCACAGAGGCAGCTGTCCTCTGCTTGGGAGGACAGGTGATCTGCTGGGAAACATCTACTGTGATTTAAAAGAAAAGAATGAGAATAGGTTTGTTAGAACTGTTTTGAGTAATTTCCTAAGCTTTATGTGGATATTAAAGCGATTCAACATAGTAAATGAAATCACACACCATTATGCTATTACACTGATCCATTTATCATGTGCCCAGATATTAAACTGCAAAGCAGAAACCCCAACTGTAGTTTCTCTGCACTGTCCATTAAACACTCCTAACAACTACTAACACCACTATTTCAGAGCTTTTAAGTCAGAGGCAGGAGGAGAATCCTCACTAATTTCTGCCACTGTGAACACAAAGAGTGAGAGAAAGCTACCCACTAGCACAGTGGGACGCCTGATCTCCAGCACTGGATTAAGCCTCTTTGCAAACAGCGTATAAAAGCAGTGATCTGAAAAAGCTAATCAGTCCCTGCTGTGGTATTTAGACTACCTCAGTTGCTGGTATTGGATAATGTTAAGCATATTAAAACTTCTGTAGGCAAAATAGGAAGCCAGTCCAGTTCACCTATGTCCAAGAACTGCCCTTAAATGCAAGCAGGATCACTTGGCTAGTCATTAGTTGAGTATCTCCCTGATTAGAGCCAGGCACTTCTTTTGCAATACCAGAAATGCTTGTTTTGCTGAGGACACGTATGATACCCTTTATGTACATCTGTAACAAATTGAGAACTCCATAGCACAGAATTGGTGTACTTAGGGCTCTACAAGCACAACTAGGTCAAGTGTATAATCTGGCTTAAAAATCTGCCTTAAGAATAAGGTTGTAAGAAGTTTACTTGTGACAACCTGCCCCCTCAATGTCTTCTACAGTAACAACAAGAATACCCTGCCCCCCCCCCCCAAAAAAAAAAAACCAAACCAAACCCCAAACCCTCTCCATATTCCAAGTGCATGTCTTCAGGGAACCAGGTCTAAACTTGAGTTGCAGATTAATGTTCATGCTAATGCCATGCTGCAGCACTGACTATGACCAAAGTCAGAACAGACACAATCTGAAGACTTATGTTATATTGTTTAATTTACAGAAAATATTCTAGCAAGCTGTAGTTGCATGAATTAAGAAGACATTTTCTAATTCTACCTTGTGCACAATGTTAGTTACTCAAACCACCTGCCTGTTCTGGAAGCATCTTCTCAGCTCTTCCCTAAAAGAAGCTGGGCTGCTCAAGGTTCACAAGGTATCAGATTGTCCTGTTAAATCATGCTTCTGATGACAGAAAAGCATTCGTATTAAGGTTTAACCAGTACATGAGGCTTCCTTCTGGGAATGATGAGCTCAACAAAGAAACCTTAGTAAGAGACACTGTGGTTCTCCCATCACATCTGTGAGAGGCTATGTAACACCATCACAGCAAATGGACAAAGCAAGTTCTACTTCTTGTGCTAAACTCTCCAAATCCAACAACCTGACTAGTTCAGCAATCTCCTATTACCATATCTAAAATACAAAGAGTCAGTAAGTTAAATCCAGTCACCAAAATACAGCAAATGTAACAGCTCTTCAGATTTCTGGTCTTGCAAGATCAGTAAGCTATAAACACCTATTTTTGTGGCTCCTAGAGATCAGACATTGTGTACACTGCTCGTCAGGTCCCTAATGACACTTGATTAAACAGCAGGCCAGCACAAAATCCTGAATTGGCTGGAGGTGATGGGCTCAGGGACTCCATGGTGGAAGGAGATTTCCAAACAGCACACGGCAAGGTGATGGGATGCTGCAGAGAGACATGGACCAGGGTGAACCTCTCAGCTGGGCGAGGGGTGGGAAGGAGAGCACCCTCTCCCCTCCGCTGCCCAGTTTGGTATGAAAAGCATGCATGGCAAGATCAGAAAGACCAAAGGAGGGAGAGCTGGAGCAGGTGGGAAATTCAGATAGCGTAGGCTGAAGATATTAGGAAAGCACCACTATAAGGGGAAAAAACCCACCCTAAAAAAAAAGCTGCTAGTTCCAGCCAACTCTTGTTGTTTCAAACACATTGAAAACAAAGCCTTATTTAAAAAGAAATTATTTTACGCACGCATACAAAATGGTCATTCTGTAACTCAAGTGGTATTATTGCAGCGATTAGAAAGAGAACTTGTCCCATTAAAGTATTTCATTATCTTTTATTGTAGAACTTTATGCTAAGCCTCCAGTAATAAATGACGCGTTTGCAAGAATACACTGCACAAGTTAAATCAATCACATACCATTGCATGTATGAAATAGAAATGAAGGTTTTATGCTACAGACAAAACTCACTGCTGTGCCACTGCAAAATATCCTACATTTACTGTTGGACTTGGGAGCTGCAAGGGAGATGCTTATCTTTAAAATCATGAGGTGGCAATGCAACAGAAATTCTTTTCCAGTTAGTATGTTATGAGATGCAAACTATCTTAAGTAGAATACTTTGAAAGAAGTTTACTTAGTTTTGAGGAATAGTAAGTGGTGCTCTAGACTATATCTACACAGAGTCATGAAACCAAACAAAAAACCACCACCACTCTATAGCCATACAGAGGAGTGAATTAAATGACCAGTAAGAAGTGCCTAGAATTCAGAAAAACAACTGATATTATGATAAAGATGAGTAATGCCTTGCCTAGAGAATAACTAGCCTTTAAAAAAAAATATTTCAAACAGATGAACTGCATTTTCAAATGCAGTGTAATTCCTCTGTAGAAAAATATGCACTTTCAAATGCATTAGAACAAAGCGGCAAAGAGTTCTTTCACTCTTTGAAAGAAGACTCAGCTGTCTGTAGTTATCCTTAAAATTTAAAAAAAAAGAGATGCATTTTCCAGCAGGCCATCATCTTAAATAAGGTTAGTCTACAGTTTCTAGTATAATCCCGTTAGATCATCAGTATTGACTACATACAAGACTTGAGCAAACCATAGCAACATTTATTATGACATCCCCTAATACGTTTTGAAGAGGAGAGGAAAACCCTAAGTTTTATAATAAGTAGTGATTACTTTTTTGCTAACCACAGGTATAAACAGATCCAGTCTTTCCTTGTCTGTCGGTAGACAAAGGCTGTTCGTCATGAGATGACAAGGTGCCCATCTGCAGCTGCACCTAACTGCACAGTTTGCCTACATTAGGAGCCCAACAGGCTTGAGCCATATCAGCCGACCATGCAGAAAGCATAAAGCAGCATTCTGCAACAGTAAAACCACTGGCATCACCCGTCAGTACCACACTGAGAAGTAGCTCCTGAAATGAGGTATGTTTTCTAAAGCAAAGACTTTCATTTTGAAAGTGAATAGTTTTGATCATGTGACAAAATAAAAACCCACTATGTTTACCTAAGAGGATAATGAAAAAGTAGGTGCCTCAGCACTGTAACTTCGGATATCCATCGTAGGCATGGATCAGAGAATCATAGAATAGTTTGGGTTGGAAGGGACCTCTAAAGGTCATCTAGTCCAACCCCCCTGCCGTGGGCAGGGACATCTTCAACTAGATCAGGTTGCTCAGAGCCCCCTCCAACCTGACCTGGAATGTTGCCAGGGATGGGGCATCCACCGCCTCTCTGGGCAACCTGTGCCAGTGTTTCACCACCCTCAGCGTCAAAAATTTCTTCCTTATATCTAGTCTAAATCTACCCCCCTTTAGTTTAAAGACATTCCCCCTTGTCCTGTCACAACAGGCCCTGCTAAAAAGTTTGCCACCATCTTTTTTATAAGCCCCCTTTAAGTACTGATAGGCTGCAATAAGGTCTCCCTGAAGCCTTCTCTTCATGGTGTCGACTGCACCACTCAGCTTGGTGTCATCTGCAAACTTACTGAGGGTGCACTCAATCCCACTGTCTATGTCATTGATGAAGATATTAAACAGTACCGGTCCCAATACGGACCCCTGCGGGATGCCACTCGTCACCAATCTCCATCTGGACATTGAGCTGTTGATCACTACCCTCTGGATGCGACCATCTAACCAATTCCTCACCCACCGGACAGTCCACCCATCAAATCCATACCTCTCCAGTTTAGAGAGAAGGATGTTGTGGGGGACCGTGTCAAAGGCCTTACAGACGTCCAGATAGACGACATCTGTAGCCCTTCCCGTGTCCACTGATGTAGTCACTCCATCACGGAAGGCCACTAGGTTGGTCAGGCAGGACTTGCCCTTGGTGAAGCCATGCTGGCTGTCTCGAATCACCTCCCTGTCCTCCATGTGCCTTAGCATAGCTTCCAGGAGGATCTGTTCCATGATCTTCCCAGGCACAGAGGTGAGACTGACTGGCCTGTAGTTCCCCGGGTCTTCCTTTTTTCCCTTTTGAAAAATGGGAGTTATGTTTCCCCTTTTCCAGGCAGTGGGAACTTCACCGGACTGCCACGACGTCTCAAATATGATGGATAGTGGCTTAGCAACTTCATCTGCCAGTTCCTTCAGGACCCGCAGATGGATCTCATCGGGTCCCATGGACTTGTGCACCTTCAGGTGCCTTAGATGGTCTCGAACCTGATCTTCTCCCACAGTGGGCGGCTCTTCATTCTCCCAGTCCCCGCCTTTGCCTTCTGCGGCTTGGGCAGTGAGGCTCGAGCACTGGCCGGTGAAGACCGAGGCAAAAAAGTAATTGAGTACCTCTGCCTTCTCCGTGTCCCAGGTAACCAGGTCTCCCGTTTCGTTCCGGAGCAGGCCCACATTTTCCCTCGTCTTCCTTTCATCCCCGACGTACCTATAGAATCTTTTCTTGTTGCCCTTGATGTCCCTGGCCAGATTTAATTCTATCAGCTTTCTATAGCTTTCCTAACCTGATCCCTGGCTGCTTGAACAATTTCTCTGTATTCCTCCCAGGCTACCTGTCCTTGCTTCCACCCTCTGCAGGCTTCCTTTCTGTGTTTGAGTTTGTCCAGGAGCTCCTTGTTCAGCCATGCAGGCCTCCTGACTTCCTCTTTGTTGGGATGCATCGCTCCTGAGCTTGAAGGAGGTGATCCTTGAATATTACCCAGCTTTCTTGGGGCCCTCTTCCCTCCAGGGCTTTGTCCCATGGCACTCTACCAAGCAGATCCCTGAGGAGGCCAAAGTCTGCTCTCCTGAAGTCCAGGGTAGTGAGCTTGCTGTGTGCCCTCCTCGGTGCCCTCAGCATCTTGAACTCCACCATTTCATGGTCGCTGCAGGCCAGGCTGCCCTTGAGCTTCACATTCCCCACCAGCCCCTCCTTGCTAGTGAGAACAAGGTCCAGCATAGCACCTCTCCTCGTTGGCTCCTCTACCACTTGGAGAAGGAAGTTATCATTGATGCATTCCAGGAACCTCCCAGATTGTTTATGCCCTGCCGTGTTGTCCCTCCAACAGATATTGGGCTGGCTGAAGTCCCCCATGAGGACCAGGGCTTGTGAGTGTGAGGCTGCTCCTATCTGTCTACAGAGGGCCTCATCAACTCAGTCTTCCTGGTCAGGTGGCCTATAGCAGACCCCCACCGTAATGTCACCTGTCCCTGCCCTCCCTTTAATTCTGACCCATAAGCTCTCGGTCAGCTCCTCATCCATCCCCAGGCAGAGCTCCATGCACTCCAGCTGGTCATTGCAATAGAGGGCGACACCCCCTCCTCGTCTCCCCTGCCTGTCCTTCCTAAAGAGCCTGTATCCCTCCATCCCAACACTCCAGTCATAGGAGCCATCCCACCATGTCTCCGTGATGCCAGTAAGGTCGTAGCCCTGCAGGCGTGCGCACGTCTCTAACTCCTCTTGTTTATTCCCCATGCTACGTGTGTTTGCATAGAAGCATTTAAGCTGGGCCCCCGATGAAGCTGTCTTACTGGCTGGAGTTCCTTTGTGCTGCTCTTCAGGCGCTCTCCTGCTGACCTGTGATCCTTCTCCAGCCTCTGGGCATCTATTGCTGGCCCTGGCATCAAGCTGGTAGGAGTGGGATGGATTGAGGTTCCCCTCCCCCGGCATCTCTAGTTTAAAGCCCTCTTCACCAGCCTGGCAAGCCTATGACTGAAGATGCTTTTCCCCTTCTCTGACAGATGGACCCCGTCAGCCCCCAGTAGACCAGGTTTCTCAAAGCGAGTCCCATGCTCTAAGTAGCCAAACCCCTGGCTGTGGCACCAGTCCCGTAACCATTTGTTGACTCGCCAGATTCAACTGCCCCTTTCAAACCCCTTCCCTTTCACTGGCAGGATTGATGAACAAACTACCTGTGCTCCCGAGTCCCTTACCGCCGCTCCCAGGGCTCTGTAGTCCTTCTTGATAGTCCTCAGACTGCTCCTGGCTGGGTCACTGGTGCCCACGTGAAACAGCAGCAGCGGATAATAGTCAGTAGTCTGTATGAGGCTTGGTAGCCTCTCGGTGACATCCCTGATGCGAGCCCCCGGTAAGCAGCACACCTCTAGAGTGCGTCTGGTCGGCAAATGGGTGCCTCTGTACCTCTCAGAAGAGAGTCGCCTACTACTATCACACGACACCTTTTCTTAGTTGCGCTGGTTGTTATACGGGGGGCAGATGGGGCTGCATTACTCAGCTCCATCACTTCTCCTGGTGTGACAGGACTTTCCTCTTCAGCCTGCAGAGCGGTGAAGCGGTTCTGCAAGGGCACCTCAGGCTTTGGGGGAAGTCTCTTCCTCCTGCTGGTCCTTGCCTTTGCAACCATCCATTCTTCTGCATTATTGGCCCCCCCGCTCCCTTCTGTGTGTGCCGGTGGGGGAGTTTTTGGCTGTTTGGCCATGGGCTGTGTGTCCGCTGCAGACTGCAGACTGGATCCCTAAGCAATGCTCCTTCCACAGTATCATAGAGTCATTGAGGTTGGAAGAGACCTCTGGAGGTCATCTGGTCTATACCACTGCTCAAGCAGGGAGACCTTGAGACAGTTGCCCAGGACCATGTCCAGACAGCATCTGAGTATCTCTAAGGATGGAGACTCCACAACCTCCCTGGGCAACCTGTGTCAGCGCTTGGTCACCCTCACAGTAAAAAAGTGCTTCCTGATGTTCAGAGGGAACCTCCTGTGTTTCAGTCTGTGCCCATTGCCTCTGGTCCTGTTCCTGGGCACCACTGAAAAGTGCCTAGCTCTGCCCTCTTTGCACCCTCCCTTCAGGTATTTATATACATTGATAAGATCCCCCTGAGCCTTCTCTTCTCCAGACTGAACAGTCCCAGCTCTCTCAGCCTTTGCTCATAGGAGAGATGCTCCAGTCCCTTAATCACCTTTGTGGCTCTTTGTTAGACTCACTCCAGCACGTCCATATCTTTCTTGTACTGGGGAGCTGTCCTGGTTTTGGCAGGGATAGAGTTAATTTTCTTCCTAGTAGCTGGTACAGTGTTTTGGATTTAGGATGAGAACAAAGTTGATAACACACCGATGTTTTAGTTATTGCTAGGTAATGCTTACGCTAGCCAAGGACTTTTTAGTTTTCCATGCTCTACCAGCTGAGAAGGCTGGAGGTGCACAAGAAGCTGGGAGGGGGCACAGCCAAACTGGCCAAAGGGACATTCCATACCATGTGACGTCACGCTCAGTACATAAACTGGGGAAAGCTGGCCGGGGGGGCCGCTGCTCGGGGACTGGCTGGGCATCGGTCAGCGGGTGGTGAGCTGTGCATCACTTGCTTTGTGTATTATTATTATTATTATCATATTATTATTATTATTATCATTTTATTTCAATTATTAAACTGTTTTTATCTCAACCCACGACTTTTTCTCACTTGTGCTCTTCCAATTCTCTCCCCCATCCCACCAGGTGGGGGGAAGTGAGCGAGCGGCTGCGTGGTGCTTAGTTGCCGACTGAGATTAAACCACGACAGAAGCCCAGCACTGGACACAGCACTCCAGGTGTGTCTCACCAGCGCTGAGCAGAGGGGAAGGATCTCCTCCCTCAACCTGCTGCACCACCCCTCCTAACGCAGCCCAGGACACTGCTGGCCATCTCTGCCACAAGGACACATCACAGGCTCAAGGATTTTCCCATCTTTAAGTGGATGCTCCAACTCAAGTGTGGTTAAAACCTGGCACAAACATACAAGTCACTATAACCATACCTGTGCAAGTACACCAGGGCATGCGCACACAGACGGCATGATCACAGAAGTCTTGTTTCCAAGGGCAGTAAGTCACGCGGACAGAAATTCTTGGGGTTTTTTGGGAATGGACACCCAAGAGCACTCCACCACATGTGTCAGGGAAATGTTTTCCTTCACTAGGCACATAAGCAATGTGACCATTTCTACAGTTTGGTGGGTTAAGGTTCAATTTTGCAACTATGCCTGTGTTCGTAGGGGTAGATCCCTTCACACCCTGCTCTGACACAGCCATGTTTAAGACCCACCCCATTCTGTGAGTCTTCTTTTAAGACCGAGGCCTCAGTTACCATTTCCTGTCTGAAAAAAATATCTTTTTCGTTTATTTAAAAATGCAAATATAAGGGAAAAATACAATAGCTGCCACTAGCACCGAGAGGTAGGTCTAATAGTCTTTTTAGCTTTCTTTAAAACTGCACTTAATACAATATCTTGTATTTTTTTTCTGCCCTTCTTGCGGATGCAAGAGCCTAAAACATTTTAAGTTATTAAGAAAATTACCCAAATTAAAAATCCTTAAAAGGGGGGGGGGGGGGGAAGTCATCTGCCACTGGTTTTCAAATTCCAGTCTACAGACACCAAAGGGTCTATCCTATTTTTACACACTTTGCCAAACAAACCCAAGAAAATCCAACCTGCAGTTCAGCTACTTTGATGCTGGGCCTTCCAGCTCTACCGGAAAGTTTTCAGGGGTTTGCAAGCCAGAAAACGTTAAAAATCCCTGCCATGCACTAAGATGGCTGTCAAGCAACTGCCCTCATCAACACCAGGGCAGCGCAGAACACGCTGCCGATTTCTGCAACAAATGGAGGAACAGTGTTCATTTTAAGATTATTGCTGGAGGGCACTCTGTTTAATTTCTTTCTTAATTTTATTATTTATGAATTGAAGCAGAGACACTGAGATACAAAGCATTCTAGAAAAAAAATAAAAGTTTCCAGTGATACATGTTAGATTAGATCTCTTCCCACTTCCAGAATGAGTCAATGCTGTCTGGATGCTTTCTGAGCACGAAAATTTGAACTGTCTAATTAACTTTCCCTGTGACAACACTGGGCAGCCAGACAATGCCTACAACTGTACAAAGTGTACGCCGTCATGCTTAGCAAAGTACTTTTATTCAAATTTGTTCTGTCAGAAGAAAATCCTCTAACAAAACTAACATGGTTATGTGAAAAAACAGTATTCTCTTCATTTAAATACAAATTTAAGAGACTTAGCTAGTCAACCTAACATCTTTTATCTGTGCCACAGACTACTATTAAGAGTTTGAAAGGCTCGTCAGAGGAAAATAGGCCTCTCAAACTGTCTAGAGACATGGCCAGGTTGTGTTTCAGGTCATGCTGCTGGCAACAGAGCTCCATAATCTCCAGGGTTCCTGGACGAAGTTCAAGGTGTTGGTTGGACTTTGCGTCGCTCTAAATGGCTTCACAGGGTTATGCTTATTTGAGAGACAATTCCTGTGCCTGTACCACACGGCTGCAGTTGTCATTTTGGACTGGAGCCTTCTGCGAGAGAGCTGCCAGCAGCGGATTTTCTGCAAGACTTTCAGCCTTGCCATTTACTCTCTACTGGGATGAAAGAGCCAGAGAATACGTAAAGGTCCATTTTTTCACCCGGATTTAGTAAGTCAAGAATCAGGGAAGACAGAGATGGTCGTGCGGTTTGTCGAGACACACTTAGTATATAATTATTTCTTACTTTCTGGGGAAGCTTTTAATAGACCTGACAAGTAGCAACAATAGCCAGATCTTGCATAAAGTGGGTTACTGTAGCTGCAAATCCAAGTTCAAAAACAAACAGAAAGAAAATAGCTACACAGAAGTCTATCTTACTACCTGTCATTTAGGTATGGCTTTTCTTCAGATTTACAGTATCTCTGAACTCAGGAGAGACCACCAGTCCCCACACTGAACTACGTACACCAAGCTTTGAAATCCTAGTATTTTATATGTTAATAAAACAGCTTGGTCACTTTTGTTTAATAACCTAATATATCAAAAAGAGACAAGCCATCTGTTAGTGATTTCACATAATTTTTGTAGGTCTTCAGAGTCTCAGAGTCATTCTGAGCTCAGAATTTTGCAACTTTTAAAGTAGAAATTAATATTGCAGACCAAATTTCCTTATGTTCAGTCTCCACTTTATGAATCTTTTTTCTTCCTTTTTTTTTTTTTTTTTTAAAGTTGGAAAGCCAACTAGATTTTAGTCCTGTAAATACCTACACAGATTCCTTCATTAAGGTTAATATTTCGATCCCCTTTTTGGCCCCCAGAGCTCACATTTTGCTTTCCAGAGTCCCACCTCATCATGAAGTTAGATCTGACAATGACAGATGCCAAAGGGGAAGACTTCATTCAGAACTGGTGATGCTATTAACATTTAGAATTAAGTAATTTAGTTTGGAAGGGATCTTCGGACGTCAGCTAGTCCAACAAACCCCCCCTCAATACAGGGTCAACTACAGTAGGTTGCTCAGTGCTTCTTCCAAGTCAACTTCTGAGTATCTCTAAGGCTAGAGATTCCACAACCTCTCCAGGCACCTGTCCCAGTGTTTAAGTATCCTCATGGTGACATTTTTCTTTATCTCTAGCCAGAATTTCTTCACTGTAACCTGCTACTGCTGTCTCATCCTTTTGCTGCATGCCTCCAAATAGAGTACTTTGTCTTCTCTATACCCTCGCATTATGCAGCTGAAGACAGCAATAAGATCCCCCTTAGTCTTCTCTTAGTAAGGCTGAACAAATTCAGCTCTCCCAGTCTCTTCTGTATGTGATGTACTTCAGCCCCCTAATCACCCTGGTAGCCATCCACTGGACTTGCTCCAGTAAGTCTGTGTCTCCTCCTGTCCTTCGGAGACCAAAACTGGACACAGTGCTACAAATGCAATCTCACCAGTGGCAAAAAGAGGCAAATGATCATTCCGTTTGATCTGCCGGCTACGCTCGTGCCAATACAGCTTATTTGGCCTTATTACCTATTTTTGCACCATCATCTTGCACTTACCAAGGGATGAGGCTTTACTTTCCACAAAAGCATTCCATGTCAGCAGCTGAACTAAACTCTATTTACAATGCCCACTGGAGGCATCTGTTTTCAGTCTGCCCGCTACAAACGTTTTCTCTCCAGAGCTCCCACAGGCATACCGATGAGTGTATCCAAGCTGCAGATGAACAATTCAAACTGCTCACGGAAGTATGTAGATCACAGCAAGAAAGATCAGCCTTAAGATGATGATGCTTGTTTTCACACTAATGAGTTTGCTTATCTGAGGTCTCTCTTGTGACAGCTGTATACATCAAAAGGTAACCAATTTGTAACATACTAATGCCCAAAATTTAGCAAGTGTCCTGTGTGAACTATAGACTGCTACCACAGCCTCACCAACTTTGGAGCTGCCAGTTTTATGAAACAAATCAGATGGAAGACCATCACCAAATACTGAACAAAACCTTATGGAGAGACCATGCGTAGTACCAACACAGTTAAACTTATCAAAGCCAAAGAGCAATTATTTTGAGTCTTGAAAAAGACTGGCTGCGTAATTCCACAATGCAAACCCATGTTAAATCTTTGTGAAGATCTGTAGTTTAATTTCTCCTAATTTATCAGGCAAGGGTGGTTTACCAAGTTTCACTTATAATGTAAGCAATGGTCAATTCGGAGAAGGTGGCAGAGAGCTCACAAGAAAAACGTCGCAACTTTGAATGAGTCTTGGTAATAAGGTCAAACTCCAGCTAGTGGGCACCACCTAAACACATTTATGAGCCACGCAGTCTTTTGCTGGAACCAGATGAAAGTCGCATCAATGTATGCATGATACCAGATGTTATTTTCTTCCACACAATGGCTACAATAAAAAGCTATTAACAGACAAGTGAATAAGTGGCTGGGGAAACAACAGCTGAAGCAGAAAACTGATTTTAATCTTTCAGCAGTAAGCATGGGCTGTAGCTCAGCAACAACTTCAAGAAACCCAGACTGTAATCCCAACAGTGACAGTTCCAGAAACACTAATGAGTCCAACTCACAGCTTGGCAAGAGTGGCAAAAGCCCAGTTGGCAGCCCAGCAAAAATGGCAGCAGCAATCCCAGAAGCAGCTGCTACAGAGACTCGTGAACCCAGGTGCAGAGCCCTGCGCACTTGTACATCATAGCCCTTCCCTAGCCAGAACAAACCATTTCCAGAGGTGTATCTGGCATTACAAATAGTATGTATTGGAATTATTGCTGAAGGAGAAATCATCTGAGGTTTTCAAATCAGCTGAATGTTTTAAAGTGGAAAGGCTGTAAGGGGGTGTTGCTACAAACTATGAGGCGCTCAGACCCTCCACTTAAAGTGGAGATCTTCATGAAAGTGTTGATGGTACTTTTTACAAGAGAAATGTCTCTCATCACGGATGAGGCCATGCATTGATGCTGGGAAGATTAGATAACTCAGTGATTCAAACATTAGCTTTACAGATGACGAAGGATTCGAGAGACCTGTCCAGAGTCAGGGCACCAACTATAATGGTGACTAGTAAAGCACAGAGAGGAGGATTTATAGATACCAGCTACTTACATTAACAGTTTGCAGAACAAAAGGACACTAGGAAAGTAGCTTCTGTTAAAGGAAATGCAATCTCTGCCAAACCACCAAATTTCATTAGTCCTAAGATAAAAGGTCTAAGTCACAGCACAATAGAAATTTTCAGCTCATCGCAAAACTTCAAAGTTTGATGGGACTGATTCATTCATTTTGCAACTTAACACATTACTTTTTACAGCTCATAGGGCAGGATGGCTCACACAAATGGTCACTTAGGACTTATCATGACAGTTTTTGTCAATTAGTAAAGGACTCAAGGATTTAAGACTCTTCCCAGCCTCTGAGCTTTACCTACTCGCAGCAAGCAGGCTGCTTTTCAGGTATTTGCAATAACCTGTGTCACATTTACTGCTGAACAACTCCAGCTTCACTAACTTCCCCAATCTCTGGCACTCCTCTGCAACTTTAACCACCTCCCAAGACATTCCTTTCATACCAAAAGAAATTACTGTATTTCTTCCATTGGGAGGATTATTAACGTCCATCAAACTGTCCTGCACTCCCAACCACGGAATGTCTTGCTTTGTCTCTCTCTTTTCTCTCCCCACTCTTTTCTCAAAATACCAACTTCCTATTAAGTAAAATCCCTCTTCTTGAACATAGCTTTAGTTTCCTCACTATCCACCCTCAAGAAAACTATAATTTTAACACAGCATACATTTTAAATACTTAGTATAATCTTGCAGAAGTCTTACGCAAAGGATGTATTTATCCTGAAAGAACTCAGAACCAAATCACTTTGGTCTAAAACAGAGGTATTGGGAGCTATATTTGTGAGCACATAGGAGCTTTCTACATTTAAAGGATGGCAGACCCTGGGATGGTCTAGCATTCTATTCTGTATCTGTCTACCCATATATACACACACACACACATACATGTACATATATATACATAAACAGACATCTCCCCTCCCAGGGAGGAGGATGACGTATGTCAAATTTCAAAAAGTGTTACACTGGTATCATAAATCAAGCAAATACAACCTTAAAATGGCCAGGCAGTCAGGAGAAGTAGTCTGGAGCATGCTGTGAGGTGAGCCTGGAAGAACGATGAATCTCGCAGTTGTAGAGGGTGAGCTTCGTTACTCCCCAGGGCAAACTTTGAAAAGGTCTTGTCCAGACCTTTCCAGTTGGGACAGCAGAAGTACAAGTCTTAAAATTAAAGTACTCTTTCAAAACATTCTCATTCTGTAGCTATGATTCAAGAATGAATGGAGCTTGAGTTTACCAAAAAGCTAAAATAATTCCTTAGCTGGGGAATACAATATCCTTGCAGAATGGGAAAGTCAGTGTCAAGAGTCAAGCCCAGCACTTCATACCTGGATTTTTGGTAGTGCAAGCTCAGCCTTTTACACAAGAAATGTGATCTTAACCTGAAATAATCAATCCTGATAAGTAAAAGAGAAATCCCTAGTTCATCTAAGCAGAAAGCCCCAAGCTTATGAAAACATTCCTCAATTTCTGCTCATCACTAAACAACATGGTAAGGAACATGTTTTTTGACAGAGCCTCAAGCTGTTACACAAAAACATTTAAAGATGCAGAGCTTTACAGTGAAAAATATCCGCACAGTATTTTTGTTCTGTAACTCAGGAGAGCTGCCTATTCCACAAGACACGCAGAGGAAAAAAGAGAGAGAGAAAAAAAATAATAATTAAGGGAAAAAAAACACAGAAGGGGGGGGGGAGAGAGATAGGGGGAGAGAAATGCCTCATAACTCTACCAGGAAGGCAGTTATGAGCAGATTACAATTGATTTTCTATCTATGTGCTAACTGGAAATGACCACAGTTTGAGACCAGGAGGTAAGAAAGACGACTCTGCTTCTTGTTACACTGTCTCACCTCTGCTTTTGTTATATTCTACCTCTAACATACAATTTAGTAACTAAAATGAGGTAAGTGTCAGTTCTTTCAAGCATAAAAATACGGGCTTGTTCAATTAACGGGTTTCTTGCTTCAAACATATGGTAGAAGTAGCACATTTATTGCAAATATTTAGCAAGCTTGAAGGCAGGAGGCATTTTAAACATAACTACACATAATAAGAAATATAAAGCATCACTATACAATAACTTCAGTCCGAGGACAGAAACATTTCAGTCTCTTCGCAGAAACAACTCACTGCAGTCTTCGTACAACATCTGTTTCTTACAGTACCTCAGATATAGTTTCCAGTACCACAAGACAAAAAAACGAAGTGTAACCACCTTAATCACTAATAAGGCCGCTGGCTAGCTGCCATGGCAACAAACACTACGGAAATGAGTGAATGATGAAATCTCTCTTGAATAACTTAAAAAACCCCTTATCCATGACTTCCTAGCTACATGTGGGACACTGCTTCACTAAACAGCAAAAGCAGCAGAATAATATTTACAGAACAGGAAAAATAGGAGTTTTACACCATAACCTTACACATCACACATTTTCTAACCTTCTACTTAGTTACTATAACCCCCTCCCCCCCCATTCTTACTACTGTCACTCTCTTTCAAGCACTTCAGTTTTTAAGAATTATTTAAAATACAGACTATGAAGAGATCCATAATTGGAAGGTGAGGCTAGAAAAATTCAGATTAGGATCTGTTTCAATCAAAAAATAAAGTGCAACCAGTAAAAAAACTACACAGACTTTAAGTGTTCAAGGGCAGATTTTTTTTTTTTTTTAAATTACTGGTTCAAGCCAGAAGTTATGGATTTGATGCAGGAATTACCAAACAAGATTTTATGACTTCTGTAATGAAAGAAGTCAAACTAAACCACACATCTAATTTCTACCGAACACAAAGTTGCTTAACCATAGCGATTTCTGAGTACAACAAAAACTGACCTGAGCCAAGCAAGTTCCTCGTTTCGCTTCACGCTCACTTTGAATTGTCTTTTTCCAGCTCACTTAAAGAGTATTTTCAACTGCACTTAGGATGTATAAGATCTCACAGAAGAAAATCTCATAAGGTTTTTGACTTACCTATGTAAAATTGAACAGTAAATAGGTTTCATCAAATATTGAACTGAATCTCCAATCTTTTCAAGTCTCATTCGACTGCAAGGCTAGTTTTCTTAAAAAAAATAAACAGCTCTGGGACACCAATAATGTTTTTAAAGGTTGGTACAACCCAGAGAAGCAGGCAGTGAAATCACTCCAGCGGACTGTTGCTCAGCTCAGCAGTCAGCCTGAAATGCACAATCTACACAGATGAGTCAAGTCTGGATAATCCCTTCATGCTCTGTCAGGTTGAGAGTATGGGGTTTGTTTTTAGATTGCTTACCTTCAATAAACTCCACTTCTCTTTGCATTTACATTATAAGACGATGTTTTTTAAAGCATGTTTTGATTTGCAGATGCCTAAAAATATTGTTAGTGGAACTCTGTCTATCAGGACCTCATAAATAATAACTGCCTTTTTAAAAGGATCACAAACGGTAATGGTAATTATAGGACCACTGAGTGACTGCTGCCCTATGGAAGTCTAGTGTAGTAATAAAGGTATAATAACTATGCTGGACTAAAACCATAAACACGGCAAGGTTTGTGGAGAGATGACATACCTTGAATTGGTTCAACTACCTCCATTAGGAAAAAAAAAAAAAAGTTGTTGAATTCTCAAGACTAATTGGTCTAATTAATGAAAAAAGAAGGGGGAAGGGGGAGAGAGAAAACACAAAAACCTTTCCCTATTTCCCTAAAATAGCTGCAAATGTGTTTTATACTGACATAACAAATTCTCTTTAAAACGACAACATGCTCAAATTTTGATCCATTCACTACAGTACACTCTGTTGAAGTGTAATCTCACCCTGGAGCATGACCAGATAGAAAATTTAGTTCATTAAGATTTATCTAATACAGTACTGGAAGAAGTGTTATCGTGAACTCACTGGCTTGCTATATGGGCAAATGCTAAGTAGTAAGGAGATGGTGGAAGAGGAAATACCCTGCCACTTTGAAAACCCAGACATACTTGAATGGTTTATTTTCTTTCCAGATCAAAAGACTACGCTACTGCTATCTTAAGTATGTTGTTAATTGCATAACCCTAAGTGCCGCAATTATGAATTATGTCTCCACTTTGCAAACACAGACCAAGAGGACAAGACACAGTAAACAAGACATTTCAATACATCTGCTGTTAAAGAAGTATGGTCTACTGTTCAGCGGAATGGGTTTACTTAATCCAACTTTCAGCGACACCATCGCATAATGGCTATTTGGCTCTGTCAAAGCTACCAAACCAGAGTCAGGCACGGCAGTGCCAGGCAGGACCAGGACCGGCTGCAGAAGGTGCTGTACAAACACAGCACAGCAGAGTTTCCTCCCCTGGGGACATTATAAAATAACGTCACTGCTCCACAAATACAACTGTACATGCCCGGCATTACTCAGACATGCCTGCAGAATTAAGTCCAAAACACATAGGTGAGTGAAAATTAATTTTTAAGAGAAATTGCAACTTAAAAGCCACAGCTGGATCTGAGAATGGTTCAGCAAATGCTTTTAGAGGTTTCTGCCTATTACGGTTTGGTTAAATAGAGCAAGCCAACTTACGCAGCTGGTTCTCTCGCCCAAAGTGCAGAGAATAAATCTCCACTGTTCTCACAGAATTATTAAAAAAAGCCCCAAAACCCAGAAGTTAGAAGCAGGGGAACGGCAGGGTAGGTAGAATACCTGAAATAACTTTTAAATTCCTTCTCAGACTGCCGGTACTCGCGGGTACGGGTGTCCCCCGGGACAGCCGCAGCTCCGAACGCCGCCGCGGGACCAGCCCCCGGGAGCAGCCCAGCGGGCGGCCAGCCCGGCGCTGCGGGGAGGCACGGCCGCTCCCGCCGGGGTCGGCAGCGACGAGGTCGAGGAAAACTTTCCGCAGGGACGGGGCCCGCCGAGGGGCCGGCCGCGGGGCCTGCCGAGGCGCGGGGCGGCCGGCGCCGGCCCGCCGGCCCCCCGGGTGGCAGGGCAGAGGGACGGGGCTGTCTCCTACCTCCCCGGGAAGCACCGAGCGGCCGCGGCGGCTCCTCCCCGCCGCGCCGCGGCCTCCGCCGCCCGGGCGACCTCCGCCGGGCGACCTCGGGGAGGCGCCGGGGGCAGGGCCGGGCGCCGCGGCCCCGTGTTGACACACGCGCCGTCTCGGCCCCGGCAATGGGCGCTGCCGGGGCGGGAGCGCGGAGCGGGGCAGCCGCCGCCGGCCACGGTACGGCACTCCCCTCGCCGCCATCGCCGTGGGCAGCCGCGCACCCCACCCCGCCCCGCCCGGGGCCGGGCCCCCCGCGCTCCCCCCAGCCACCCACCTGCAGCCTGCCGGCAGCCGCATGCCGTGAGGAGGGCGGCCCGCCCCGGCCCTGCGGGCGGGAGGAGCGGCTGCAAGGTCGCCTTCACCTCGCCCGCCGCCGCGCCGCCTCCTGCCGCCCGCCTCATGCCCGCGGCGCTGCGAGAGGCGCTCCGCGGGGCCCCGCAACCAGCCCGCCGGGCCCCCCTCGCCGCCGGGCCGCCGCCGCCCCCTCCCCACCTCCCGCCATGCCGCCGGGAGGCCGGGGCGGGGCGGGCAGAGCCGGGCCGGCCGGGCGGCACCTGCTGCCGGGGCGCGACGAAATCTGACAGGGGAACCGCCCGCCCCGGCGCTCGGCGCCGCGTGGTGAGGGCCGGGCCCGGCCCGGCCTTCGCAGCGGCCTTCGGTGGTGGGCGGCTGAGGGACACGGGTCACCCGCCGTGTCGTGGATTCCCACCCCGGGGGCGAAGGCCGCCGTAGTGACACCCTCCCGAAATACCAAGACATTACCGTGTCCGGCTGGGGCTAGAGGGCAGGCACCGCGCTGAAGCGGTCTGGCCGGCGGTGGCTGCGCGGCCTGGGCGACGGGTCCTCCCGGCCTGGCAAAGGTCCTGCTGCCATTTGAGAAAGTCTCCGGGTGCTTATGGACGTTTACTGTTCAAGTAGCCCCTTGCCTTACTGTCCCCGTCTTTGTAGATGGAGGGAGGTCGTCGGAGAGCTTTTTGCCAAGGATCACAAACTCGGTCTGTGGCGGAGTTGGTAGAAACCTTAATTTCCGTCCCGTGTTCTAATTAGGAGATGTTTCCTCCCACCCTGCAGTTACTTTTATGCGGATGAAATAATCTACCTCTCACCATCCCACCCTGCCTTCTGCGCTCCTGCTGAGGCGGCTGAGCGCCAGGAGGCTGGTTAGAAGATATGAATGAAACTCTGGTGGTGTGATTACGGCTTGCAAGCTGACTGAGCGTATCATATACAAGATACAACATACAGCTATTGCTACTCACAGGCTGGAAGTGTGTATATATAATTGTTATTCGCTCCTATTCTACTGTTGGAGTTTATAAAGAAACTCTTCTGGTACCCAGCAGAAAACGAGCTAAATTTTTTAAATTTTGCATCTAACCTACGCAAATACTAAACAGAAATATGAGCCTGAAGAGCCACTCTGCAGGGTTTATTTTTCCAATAAAATGTGATAGATTTGCTTGGACAAAAGATTGTAGAGGAACAGGGCTATGTTGCTTTCCTATATACGTTTCAATAAACCCTCCCTCTTAGAGCTGCCGTAGTCTGTAAGTGCAATGGCATGATTTTGTCTGTTCAGCTCATTCAGTAGAAGGTCTGTTGAATTCCTCAGTGTATCTCATCCCTATCTTAGGCATGAGTTTGGAGGGCTCAGCTTACGGTGCAAGAGGCTGGCTCGCTCCTTAGCTGTGCAGAAGGAGTTTGAGACCTCCACTGAAAAAAATAAAATGCTTGTTCCCGCAGTCCCAGACATGCTGATGCCGTTTCAGAAATGTCAGAGTGGTGTCCAAATGCGCCTATAAATATTAATTTAATAGAGGAAATCGGTGAAAGCAAGACTAAAGAACTAGAGACTTGCAGTGCTACTTTGCTGCTCATTATGGAAGCCTTTGCCGGTGATTGAGGAGCGTATGAGTCACTTAAAAGCACTGTAGTGCTGGAGAAGATGATTCTCAATTACCAGAATAAGACAGAACAGAATAATACAGAGTGGAATTGATTTTGAAACTGCTTAAAGTCACAAGAGAGTTTCACATTAACTTTTTTTCCCTTAGTATACTATACTGGTGAGTTTGTCTAAAGGATCTTTTTGACCTCATCTCCTGCTTAGAAGAGATTGCGATCCTGTAAACCTACAGTACCTTTGTAATTGATTAAAACGTGCTAGTTATAAGCACAAGTTAAGTCTGTTCAAATGTGAGGTTTACTCAAAATGAAGTGAGCTGCTTGATGTCACTGCATTGCTCATTGGCAAAACCTCATTTCCTCTCTGTTGCCTTAGGAAGCCAGTTGCTTCCCAATTAAAACACGTGGGAGTCAGAATCCAGGATTTTTCTGTCACATGACCACAAACCCCAAATACGGCAGTAACACCTTGGAAGGGAGGGTTGTAAATGTTGAAAGACTGTCTTTGGGTAGGACAGTCAGGGGCTGGGGACTCATACGCCTCCAGCACTTCCCGCATCTCCCTCTTCCTCTGGGTTTCGTTCCCCATTCTATGACCACAGTCTTTCCCACACCACTGTTCTTCAGGTTTTGCTGAAACTCAAGATTTCCATAGCTTCTCTGGGACTTTCACATGTTGCACAACACCTTCCTGGTCAGCAAATGGAGGAAAAAGTTGTTGTTAATAAATGAGAACACACTCGTGGGATTAATCGGTACTTAAAAGCAAGAAGAGGGAAAACGGGACCGGCTGCCCCGTTCTGAAACCAGAACTTCCTTTGTTTCGAGACTCTGTATTTGCATAACTACAACACAATAATACAGAATAGCAAAAGTTTATAAACAATACTTTTTCTATAAAACTGGCCTCCTGTACATGTTAACTCTGATTTCCCTTCTGTCTTCTTTATGAATCTGTCAAATCAGACTTGCTTTAGCAGCTTTGTGTCACAGTTACCTCTTTTTTTTAATTAAAAAACCACACATTCATATTTTCAAAATTTCTTCACCTTCTCAATTATGTCATGCATTTAATCTGCCATTTCTGCTCTCCCCTTAAGAGCTACAGCTGTTTTCCATGACTTGAATATTTTCTGCCTGTGACATAGAGAATGCCTCTTTTATTCCTGCATTTGTCCAACAAGCTGGCCAGCCCGTGTAATTGAACCTACTCCTCACCCTCTTGGCCTGAGAAACCTGCATTTCGTGTCTCCATTCACAACAGCCCACTTCTCAGGTAACCCCTGCCCAAAACTCTCTTGATCCAGCTTGTTCTTGAGATTATCAGATGTGCCAGAGCAGATAACTGATTTCAGCAGGATGTCATCACTATTAGTGCCCGTTGCTTTTGTCTTCTTAAATAACTGCTGCTTTACTTGAAGATCCTAAACATTAAGTCTACTTCTTGCTGGCTTTCTGCTTCAGTCTTTTGAGTACCTTTTGCAGGTAGACCCTCATCCTTTCCTTTCTTCACTTAACCACAGTTATGATCCCTGATTCCAAACTGTCATCCTTGAAATATCTAGATGATTTGTCAGCTCTTTCTTTAGCCTCCACCTGGCATTATTTTCCCTTTTCAGCCACCACATTTTGTCCAGTAACTTTTTCATCTCAGAATTTTGTGCTGCTTCTGCCATTATTTGCGCAGAAAAGCCTACATACTTTATCTGACAAAGCTACTATGACAATGTACATTTTGTTAATTTATGTTACCACAGCAACTGAGTCATGCAAAAATGTAATGTTACATTGTTTGGTACTGTACCTTGGTATTCTGATAAAAAGCTAGGGAAACATCATCTGTGTAGAGCTGCTATGGAGCTGGGGCTTAACTAGGTAGATACCCGTGCCTACAGAGTAGGTATCAATGGCTGGTGTCAAAACGGGTCTACCAAGTAGGATCCTCCAGAATCCAAATCCAGTTCTGTTCAGTTCTGGGAGGAATTGCAGGCATGTTGGAGGAGGGGATTAGGATGTTGACAAATAAAAAACTGATCTAGAAAACAAGGCACAGCTTGGTGGGGACAAAAGCAAGCTGCTAAACCTAGGCAGGTATAAAGAATTGCACAAATTCAGGAAGAGGAACAACTGGTGAAAAAATAATCTTCCAGAAAAGAATCTGGAGTCTACTGTAAGTCACGAGCTGAATATGCATCAGCAGTGTGTTTTCATGGCAAAAACAGTAAACACTGCAGGAAGATGTGCGCGTGGGAAGCAGTCTGTGGGCTCTATGCAGTGTTGGTAGGACACCAGTGGAAGGGCTAGTTTTGTGAACCATAGCTCAGGAAGTGTGTGAACCAACAGGAGACGGGGCAGGTGACAACAAGAATGAGCAGAAGACAGGAAGACTAAAGGAGCTGGAGTTGTTCAGGCTAAAGAAAAGAAGGCAGAAGAAAGACATGCTAAGAGTCTTCATATACTTAAAAGGCCATTGCAAAGAGAAAGGAAATAATCTATTATTGGTAGGTAGGGTAAGATGTAATGGACTTAAATTGCATCAGGTAGGAAAAGCTTTTTTAATGGTAACATTAGTGAGGCACAGCTTTATATTACAGAGGGTGTAATAGAGTCTCCATTACTGGATGTCTTTAAGTACGTACTGGACAAATAGTAAGTACTATTGATCTGGCATTGGAATTGGAGGATGGACTAGGTGACTAATCAAGGTCCATTCCAGACCTATTTTTCTGTGATTACAAATAATCTGAGGCTTCTCATTAACCATCATTCCTTTATCCAGTCCCATTGTACATTCTGGTTTCTTTTCAAGTAGTATCTCCAGTCATTCCTGTGTTCTTTGGAGGACAAAAAAAAGTTTTGTCCCATTTTTCTCTGGGTGTAGTTGAAGACTACATTTATTGTACTGAAGACTACATTTATTTCTCATTTTCCTGGCAGCCCTCAACGGACACAGACTGGTGAGTTGTACTCAGTGTACTGAGTACACTCAGTGAGCTGCTGAGATAACTATGATAACTATGATAAATTCATGTGAGTCAAACATGCAATAAAAATTATTCAGATGACTGTTGTCGGTCTATTCAAACACGTTCCACATAAACCCTGCATAATGTTAACATAAATCTGAGATTCTTTAGACATATACTAGATAAAATTACCCAATTCATAAAATGTTATTGTATTGCAGACCTACCTCATGCACACAATCCTAAATTCTCCAGTCTTCACTGCTAGGAACCCATAGAAGTTTTTAATGTGAACTGTACTATGTTACTTATTTTCTAGTCATAATTTGCTTTTGCAAAGTCTTGTGTATTTAAAAAAATGTAGTTTAACATTCACTTATACATAAATAGCTTATACCAAGAACAACTTGGCAGGTCTAATCAACAGACAGCATGCCTGATGGATAGGTTTTCTATTTTTCCGACCATGTTATCTAGTCTAATTAGGTATTACTTCTTTCTAGAAACTTTTGCTGTTATAGCCTTAAATCAGCATGTCTGTGAGAGCAGACGCATGCACGTTTTGGGCACCTTAGAATAAAAAAGCTATTGCAATAATTGCCAGTGCTGAATATATTACTTGCAGAGCTTTTAAAGACAGTGTCCATTGGGAGTTTAAACCTACCTTTTTTCCCTTTAAGAACAACTTTGGCAAATTGTATAGTCACCCTTTCAGAGAACGGGGATTTTCTTCCTGTACTGATCTCTTGTTAAAGATTAATAATGTGCTTTTCTACACAAAACATGTATTGCCCATGCACCTGTGCTGATCAACATACTCATAGATGATGTGGAAGAAGAGGCAGGGAATTGGTGGCCAAATTTTGTGATAATATTGGGTTTCTTAGGGTCATAAAGACTAAAATCCAACAATGAAGAACTGTTGACCTCATGTGAGGCAAAGGACGTTGGAGTTGTAATGAAAATATCAGTGTTCAGCCATGGCTGAAAGAAATAGGTATTAAGGAAAGAACAGAAAACAGAAAGCATCATTATGCCACTGTACAAGTTTAGGGTGCTCCAGTTTTTTGAATGCTGCAAGCAGCTCTTGCCTTCATATCTCAAAAGACATGCAGTAGAACTAGAAAAGGGTGATACGGATGACCAGGGCTATGGGACAGCTTCTCCATGAGGTGTGGCTGAATAGACAGACTCTTCAGCCTGAAAAGCACACAGCCAAGAGAGGGTATGAGAGGGATCTGTAAACCATGGATGGCACAAACCCCACGAATAGACTGTCTCTCTTAATATAGGAGTTAGGGAGCATCAGATAAAATTGTCAGATGTCAGGTTTCAGAGAGACGAAAGGAGACATTCCCTGAAACTACCAATGTTTTCAGAAAGCAAGTGGGTATGTTCATGGAATAAAAATCCATCTAGAGCCATTAAAAACTAAGGTGCAGAGATCTCTTTTTCAGCAACTCCCTAAGACAGCCCCAAGCCCCAAGTTCCGGCCCTACTGGAGCCTTTATACTTTTGTTCAGTTCTTGTGTTTGGCAGAGGATGTCTTCAACTGGCTGCTGTCACAGAGAGGTCCTGGGCTGGACCGAGACGCGTGTCCCAGGGTGAGCATTCTTACTTTGTTGTTTATTAGCCTGCTCACTGAGAAAGCTCTGAAACCCTTTGACTTGTCCAGGGCTGTGCTTCTGCAACCTTGCAGCACTGCGGGAGACACTTAGCCTGGGAAGTGATCAAAAGAATAAGCAGGAGGCAGAAATCTGCCTTTGATAAGTCAGAGCTTTTTTTCTTTAGTTAAAAAAAAGATTGCCTCCTACATCTGTGGACACAGACAAGTGTGGACAGATGCCTGACTCCATTATCACCTTCTCCTTCATCCTGAAAAAGCCAAGCAAAATCCTAAGGCACTCTGAGGCCACAAAATGGGTCAATAATGCTGGGGGTGGGGGAAGCAGTGAAGAAATTCCCTTGCTGTGCTTGACAGAGAGTGAATCAAGTGGATGCAAACCTACTTTCTGCAGCTGGGAGACTTGGGGGATCCCTGAAGTGGGTCAGGGCGGGGGTCATGCCTGCTGTTCTCAAAATTTCCAGAGCATCAGCAAGAAGGAGAATTATCCACTGTCAACACATCCAGAGGTATGAATGAAAACTAGCATGGGAATCTTTTTCCCAGCAGAGCACAGGAAAGCAAGAGTTTGATGTTTGAAAAAGTCTGACTGACAGGAATATTAAACAGGCTTTCACTTAACAGGATGCGTACACGTTGGCTTCTGGAGACCAGGAAGGACAGAATTCACCTCAAGCAGCAGCTTATTGGAGAACTGTGAGACACTGTGTAGCCAGAGGAAGAAGATCAGTGCTGAGGGATTCTTCATACCTATGATCCCCTTTAGGCTGGGGAGAGTGCTGGGAGAAGGGAGTGGAGAAACCCAATGTTAGCATAAGAAAAAGAATTTTTAGGAAGGTCTTTATTACCCCATGTATTCATCTATTGCTACTGTCATGCTGCTGTTTAATGAATAAGGGAGAGAAACATATGGGAGTCTAAAATGCCTTCATCCCATTTATTTACTATTGTGTGTTTGTATTTTGAAGCAATGAAAATTCAAACAAAAGTAGTTGCTACAGCATTTCAGATTTTTGAGTGAAAAACCTTAAAACATTGAGCACTTTTGGATGCATAAATTTTACAGAATTTTCATTAAGTAAAATAATTTGTGTTTCCATCCTTAGTTGGGTTTTTTGATTCCTTGATTAGGAAGAAATTTTCACTCTGAAATTTCCTTTAGTTTATCTTAAAATGTTTTAAATGCCAAAAATTAAAATGAAAGAGCACTTGGGTGATAATTTTCAGATAATCAAATGTTGACCTTAGTTCTTTTATTTTCTTCACAGCTGGCAAAAATTGGCAGAGCACTACAGAGGAACAAGCTCTTTTCTGTCCTTCTGCAGCCAATATGACTCAGTTATATTCTGCTGTTTCACCTGACAGTATTTTTTATTATAAGTTTTATAGCTCAGTGCCATGGGTAGTTGGTGCTTTTGTAAGGTGAAGTGATACAATTTTGTTTCCTTCATTTTGGTAAAGTCTGATCTTACTGATGCAAAAAAAGAATCCATGCTTGTGCTTTCTTTCGGGGGGGGGGGGGGGGGGGAGTGTCTTTCGTATATAGTTCTGCTTCATGATGGCTCAGAAGTCAACACAACATTTACCACAAATGAACAAAATGGCTTTCAGTTGCAGTGAGAATCCATTTTTTCAGGAACTGTGCAATTTGGCCAAAAGCTGCTAACTACACGCTACCATTTTCTTAGTGGTTTTGCATATCATTAATGAGATAGCAGTAATATATTCTCTCCTAATGGTTGCTGTTCTTTATACCTCATCTCCTGGGAGATGAGAATCTCTACTTTCTTTATTCCTTCCATTTACATGATTTTTCTGTCCCCTTTTTTTGAACAAAGCCCTAAAAGCAAACAAGCATTAAATCGTCTCAGTATTTATTTATTCATTGTATTTGAGATAGCAGTACTATGATAGTTGGGACTGAGCATCCGTGTTCTCAGATTTTGGTTCACTGTGATTTCTTTTCCAATTTTTCAACCAACAGAACAGTTTCCAGTGTCTATATTTTAGTTGGGAGGCAATAATGACTTTATGCAATCACTTTTTTATCTGCTCAAGTCTTTGAGCCTCTTGGGGCCTATTTCCCCCGTTCCTGGCCACCCTTGTACGTCCTTATAAGCAGAATTGTAGAAATCGTAGAAAATAGTATGAGAAGAGACATCATTTGGCCCATCTTTATACTGCACAGCAGGATCATCTCCACCTAAATTAGTCCTGAAGGTGTTTGTCCTACTTCTTCTTGAGAATGCCTGGTGATGGAGACACCATATACTCTGTAGGCAAAATGCTCCAGCACTGACTGGTCTGTGTCGTTTGAATAATTTCCCTGGGAAATGTCTTTCAAATAGTCATCGTGGGATTAATTCTCTAGGTGTGGGTGTTTACAGGTATATTATCTACAAATACTGCAAGTTTCTAAGTTTCTGCTAGAAGAAGTGGAGATCTGGATCTTGATTCGGTTGTCTACAGATAGGTGATGAGAGCCGTCTGAGATGGAAGGAGCACCCCTAATGTCTAACCTATATCGAAAGCCATTTTGCTCTGCCTCATCCATAGGACAGGTATGGAGTTCAGTTTATTCCTTTCCTCTTTGTTGTACCCTTTACCCTCATTTATCATGCTGCCTTTCATCTTCTATAGGCTAAACAAGTCCACTATTTCTTTAAACACTGTTTATTCTCAAATCGTCCTTTTTGTTCCTCTTTGGAGTCCTTCCAGCTGGTTCATGTAGTTCTCATAATAAGGAACTTGAAACTAAACACGTAGTGGAAGAGAGACTGCATGGCATTAAATGTACACTGTGTGAACCCCAGCTTATCTTTTAGGACAGTGGGTGGGGAACTTAATCAGAAGAAAAAGCTCTCTTCCATTACATCACCACTGAAGCAAAAGCAGTACATGCAGCTATGTAGTGCTCGCTTCAGGCTATACTTACTGTAAAGCTGAGTGCTGGATACCAGTGAGCCACAAGACCTGGGAGGAGAGTATCGAAATCAGCAGGCATCATGTCAGCAAAAGTGTGCTGGCTGTTTCTCGATGATTTATGTCTACAATGCTTTAAAAAAGATGCTCACAAAAATAAGGTGCCAGAAGTGCTCTTAAGAAACTTTATTGTCTCGATCACTAGTTTAAGAAGGTATTGCCTTCATTCTTGAAGTTGTGGAGTAAATTTTCAAGTTCATGTGTGTGGGAGGAATACTGAGAGGATTTTTTGCATATATCTAAAAAGCAAGTTGATCTAAAAATATGCTCCATTGTAGCTCAGTGTTCAGAAATAGTACTCTCTTCAGTTCTATTTTTATAAACAGCTTAAATGATTTATAATAGTTCCTTAAAAAATTCCTCATTACTATAGTACATCTTATGATGGAGGATAATTGTTTCTGAATCTTCTAATTGTTCGTGTGTCAATCAATCTACAAGAAACTCAGAACAGTATTGTGAGAATAACAGAACAAAATTCAAGTGGAGAGAGTTGTCTGAGGTCAAAGGTAATACAAAGAAAATGCAAGCGACCAGACTGATTCGGACTGTGGGAGAATGCACAAGTATCTGCAAATAGCGTTTGTTGTAAATCCATACCACTTTGATCATACCTTGATTTTATTAGCGTTATGATACTAATAACAACCACATTGCATGTGTAACCTGGGACTCTGGATTTCACATGAATATCATTGGTTTAGAAAAATGATCACATTTTGAAAGATAGAAAACAAGATAGAAGATAGAGAATTTACTGCACGCGCTGTTGCCACTGTTGATCTAGAAACATCGTATTTAGATCCTGCTGCTTTGATGTTCTGGGTTCAAAATCATCTGAGAGGAAAGATAGGACATTCTCTTCTCTGTGGAGGCACAGCTGAATTAGATTTTCAAGTCTGACCTGTTCTTGCACCTCCAGATCCTCAGGGCAGGGCCCACTGGAGGCTTGGAGTGGGCTTTTTGATCGGTTGTTTTGATGCAGAACCAAGATCATGGGTGAGTCCCAGCTATGGCATGTGACCTGACACAGGGACTGAAGGCTTTTATGTTAGAAACCTTGTGAGAATTAATTGGGCTTGTGATTCTGAAATTGAAGACTGATCAACATCTTGATTGGATACCCTCTGCTTTATGATACTGTCTAACAATATGTAAGATTTTCCACTCGCACCATATATTGCAAAATGCTTTGAATTCATATTGTTAGTCATTAATAAATCTCTCCTGCAGTATTCTCTTACTGTTGTTACTGCTGACTGATAAAGTTTTAAATTTAAGGTATTGGCAAATCTGTATCAGTTTATTGTGATGTACTGACTGCTTCTAAGTTTCTCCGTGGCCTTTCGGGTGTGAGTTTCGCCTTTACAAAGCTTTACATTGTTCAAGACTTGCCGACATAAAGAACAACCTGCTTCTTCTAGTTATTAAATTATTATTTATTGTTTGTACTATTGTTACACTTAAAAGCTTATTAGTAGTAGATCGAGGACTTGTTCTAGGTGTTGTACAAACACAGAATGAAAAGAGGATCTCTGTCCCCTCCATAGCACCTAACTTAGAACAACAGAAGATAGATGGATGCCACAGCCAGAGGCATGTGATCTGATTTGGTTTTGGAGACATGAAATGAGATATTTCAAGATATGTAGGCAATTCCATTTTTCTCATTTGAAAGTGACTTTTCTACTGAAACTGTATGGTGAAAAAAACAAAATTATCAAAACTGAATTGAAATCTCTTTTTAAACACAAGTCATTCATTTTTTTTTCTTTTAAATGGACACAAACACTTCTTACCCTGATTTGGGGTGGAGAATTTTTTTCAGTTCTTGAAAATTTTCCCCAGGTGGAAAAATTATTTCCCATCTTCCTTTTACCCCAGAGGACAGTGAGATGAAGGAAGGCTCTTCAGGTCTTGTGGCACAGCCTGCACTGACACAGGGATGCATACAGTAAACTGTACAGCTCACTTTTCATTAACATGAAGCGATTTTATAGTCAATCTCCCTGATTTTAACTTCTTCCAAGTAATACTTAATAGCAATTACTAAGCATGCCACTAGTGCTTTTCAAAATTTAGAGTTAACCATGATGTTGTAGGTGACCTGTGTTAAAGGACAGCTTCTCTCTAGAAGCACCATGCGAAGCAATGTTATGAACAAACTGAAACCATGGCTCACTGCGTAGCATTTGAGAGGTAGGATGTGGAAAAGGCTCTGACACTGGTTCTCTTTTTCTCTTGTCAAATGTCAAGTTAATTTTAGTTACCGCTATTGCTTTTACTTGGTGTTTGTTCTATCTGTAGTTGGTCTGAATTTGCTTGAGCATTGTAGACTATTTAACCTAAGGCAGAGCTGACACTAAGTAGGGTTGATTCTGTGTTAGCACATTTGTTATTGTTTAGACACACTGTTGTGGGGTGAAATCTCACCTTCTATTTAAAAGTGACAGTGTGAAAAGATTAACACGTTAAAGAGGCATAATGATTTCCTATTTGGTGTTTTAATATGTCCTATTGCAAAATTTGCTGGCTTAATTGCTGTGTGTGCCATTTCCCAAAATTACTTATGCAAAACACGTTATGAAAGGGTGGCATCTTAGGCAGAGGTGAGAAGACAGCTCAGAAATGCTTTCCTAACCCAAATATATTTGCCCCATGCTAGACCTACCCTAAAAAGGGATGATTAATCTTTTAAATGTCTTGAAGTCCCCAGAAGTATTCCTGCATTTCACTGTATATACAACACATTAACTACAATATATTGTGATCGCCACCCTGGTTCAAGTAAAAATAATACTGCAATTTTTTATTACAATCCAAAATTATTTTAGTGCAGGTCTGGAGGAATGTACATAATGCTGGATGGAAAGCTGCTTCTGTCAGCAGCAGCATGTGGGTTTTCAGTAAACGAGGACATTTGGTGATGTTTCAGCTTTCATAGATGAAAGGTAAGAAAGATTTACATTTATACATAAACATGCACAGCATGGGGGAGGCTCGTCTGCCTCACTGCTTGCGGCAACTGTTCAAACGAAAATGAACACTTGTTAAGAGTACTATTCTGGGAAGTGCTAAGAGTCTACGCTGCTCATTGCGCCAACAGCCCCAAGAGCAATACACCTTAGATGTATGCCACAACACGGTCTGGCTAAGAAGCGTATCCTCAGCTTCAAAGGGTTATGGAGTTCAGTGAATTGCTTATTGATCAAACATGAAAGAGCTCAGCAGCTAGTGGTGGAGGTTCCACCATATACCAGAAACATCCATCCTGTGTCCTAGGGAGGGATGCAGGTTGATAATGAAACAACATTAGTACAATTACTAACACAGCAGGAGGTAGGGAGGTGGGAAGAATCTGGGCCATGTATCTGCCTTGGTAGCAGAGCACTTGTGTTTCTACTTCTAATGAAATCCCATCCAGTATGGGACAGGCATCTATTGCAAAATCCTCAATGGATTTGTCTTACTGGAGGCAAATCTGTCTTGGTGTTTGCTGAGGGGATGAGTGCAGAGCCACTTTCTTCCTCGGATAGATGGGAGAAAGAGCTGCTTGGTGTCCGAGATCCACGTGGTGCTATAGGATCCTTATTGTTGGGGATGGCAGGAATTGCTTGATGGCAACATTAAACAGCTTTGATTTTAGCTTGTGTCCATTTGTGGGTTTTGCCCCTGCTAACAGTCCTGCGTAGTGGGTGTGTTCAGGGTTCTGGTACCTGGGTGTTCTGCATGAGGTTTATGTTCGCTTTGTAGCCTTGGGTAGTTTCTCTCCACTGTGATTTTGGTCAGCAAAGAACCAAACTGTGCCGGTTTATTGAGCAGAGGAATTGTTCCCTACCAGGGAAAAAACAAATCCCCAGGCTGCTTCTTAGAGCTACAAACTGTTAAAGACAGTGCCGGGTGTTCCTGGGACAATCTAATGTCATGTTAGAGGGAACCAAGATAGTACTGAAAAGAAATCACAAAGCTACTGTCTTTGCCTTCCGTAGATCTTACTCAAAAGAGAATCACTTGTTCTTGTATTTGCTGCTTTTTAGTAGGTAGCAGTGAGACTTTAACATAAGAGACAGTTGTCTGACATCAATCAGGCCATGAATTTAGTCTTACCTCTTTCTGCAAGAGGCATTGCTAACCAAAGATTAGAACCTTGCAGCTTGGGCTTGCCTTAGCTGTCTTGATAACATTTTATAAGCACCTTGCCAAAATATTAGCATAATATGTTCCAGGACTGCCTCTGGGCATATCACTGCATGAACCAAGCCTCTTCCTATGCTTCTCCAAATGTGTTGCTGAAGGCTACAGTTGCAGGAGGATGATACTCCAATAATGGTTTGCATAAGGTTAAGTTTGTATCCTGTTACCTGAACAGAGCTTGCAGCAAGCCTGAATGAAACTTGCTGTTCTTGCCTCATTTTCTGTTAATACGTTTTCAGGATCATCTGCTAGTATTACTGAGTGTATATTTGCATCACACTTAATCAGTATGATTAATCTGCTATTTTTACACAGGCGACAATCTTCTATATTAGGAAAATGCCGGGTCCTTGCCTTAGATGTCACAACAACTCTCCCCATATCAGTCCTTGTTTTGAGGAATAAGTAAATTTGATTGAAATTATGTCATACCCCGGGATTAACCCTCTTTTTATTTGAGAGTAGACAAATGTTTCCTTCTTTAATGTGATTTATTGTTTGGCTGGGTGAGAGTTATGTGTCAGGAAGAAGGCTAAAGTTTAAAACAACAAGTAAAAATGTGGCCTTCTGGTCAATTGCTTCTCATCCATATAGGGCAGAAATTTGTAAGATACCCAGTTTAGCTCTGTCTAACCAGATTAAGACTATGACTTCATTCTAGCTAACAAACAGTGGTGTGTCTGAGCTGGTTTAAAGCTAGATTGCTTAAGCACCACTGTCAGTTTCAATGTGCCAGCGTGGTACCCCGCATGAGCTGTGAAACCTGACGGCATGACATTGGGGAAGCTCTAGTGATTCAGAGAGTTTCCCTGCTGCTCTGTTGCATGCCACCAACACTCGGTGTCAGTCTGACTGCTCACGCATGTTTCTCAACCCACTCCTGGATACCTAAACTATCTACTAGGGCTCCGAGGAGTCTGAGAGGGAATCAGTCTTCTTCAAGATCACCACTAGTTCTGGTGTATTTTTGTCTCTACCTTTCCAGCTACCCTAAAATCACTCGTAGCACTATGAGTATTAGTACTATGAGAACTGCATTTTTAAAAATAAAAATGAAAAAAACTATATTACACTAAAGCAGAAGATGTGAGAAAGTCATTGCTTTGTTTAAGGTCAAATACACAGAAATATATGAGGTTTGTTCTTTTTTGTTCAGCTACACAGCTCTCAGGTTGCTCACTGAATCCAGTTCTTCAATGAGTCTCACCCTCAAATTTGCTTGTCTTGAAATGGATTCTGATTTGGGTTCTTATTTTTATGTCACCATTTTTCTCCAGAAGCCTTCGAGGAAGATTTCAAGGAAGCCCTCGAGGAAACCTCCATAAAGCTCTCTGTGGTCTTTTGGAGTACAGTTTACAACTTGGTACATAACCTTTCATAAAGTAGCCACTGAAAATGAAATTTTATATCAACATATTAGTTGTGTATCACTTCCAAGACAGAATGTTTATGTTTATAAAAGGGGGGAAAATGTAAGTGATTACCGATGCTTTATAGATAATAGTTATGAAGATGATACCAAAATGAATCTGGGAGCAATAGCATATTGGTGTTAAATGACTCCTCTCTTTTCCCTGTGGTCCTACAGGTCTGGCTTTCTGACACTGGGATACCATGATGTGTGCCAGAAAGCTGATAAAACCTCAAACAATTAGTTCTCTGCTGTTGGCCACTCCACTGATCATAGCACGTGAAATAGCATTTTACACTGAGCGGATGCTGTCACAAAATCTTTACTTTGGAGGTGCCTGGTTCAGCTGAGAAAGCAGCTTCAGGGTGCAGCTTCTCACTGTTCATTCCTGGCTCGATGGCACTTGTACTTTACCGTTCTGTTGTGGAGGATGTGTAGGAAACTGAGCCTTTTGGGAGGCTTTTTTTAATCCCGTTATTGTAAACCACAGTAACTCCAGCTGGTGCTGGAGTAAAGATATCTTACGTGTGCTCATGTGTTTTTAAGAGCTCCAGCTAATGCTTGGGGGAGGTTTTATATATATATTTATATATTAATATAAAATTAAATACTTTCTGCATATTCATCTGTGAACTCCTTGTTTTATTCAGTGAGTAACAATCAAATGAGGTATGTTTTTAAATGTCATTTTTTTTTCACTGGACCCCGACATCCATGTAGTAGCAGGGAGGGTGGCATTAATTACCCATACCGTGTGATGTTCTGCACCTGTTGCTTGTGCTATTTATTGCTTTTGATTCTCAAGAAGTGCAGTACTTAACAGATATCTTGAAAAATTGTTTTATCTTGCCAGATTTTTCCCCCTGTTTGATGAATGTGGTTTCACCAGCAAAGATTTTGATAGAGGATTATTTTTCCCCTCTGCTCGGTGATTTTGTGCCAGGCTTTATGAAATGCTGATCTGTTTTTCTGTCCAGAGAAAGCATTCAACGATGGTATCAACATTTAAGGGAAAAATGATCACAGAGGTTACGCACTAGTGGTTGTGGGAAGAGCCCTGTTTGCTTCAAATGCAACTGCTAATGGGTTTTGCATTAAACTAAAACAAAGTTATTGCAGGCTTATTGCAGTAACTTGCAAACCAGCCAGAGTCATGTTTCTGTTAATTCTGCACCCGCACTCATTGCAGAAAACCGTTGCTATAACCTGTCGGTCGGTGTTGATCACAGGAGCTCCGATGTGTGTTGCTTTTGGATAAAGTACCCTCAGGTGCTGTCACTTTTGGTGGCATCGCTTTCTGCAGGTGACGACTCCGAGCAGCTCTGGTGCCGGGCTGCGGGCACCTGGCTCTGTGCACAGCCCCGGCCGGGAAGCGGGTGCTCCCAAACGGCAGCTCAGGGTGCTCAGAATGACTGTCCCACCATCACCTCTGTTTGTGCTGAGTTTGTAGCACACTTCCCACATGGTTTTGGTCCAGGCCAGCTGGTGCTCTGTTGGACAAAGCCTGGTTTAGCACAGGCCCGGGACTATTCCCTGCAGGCAGTTTGGATGAGGCCACTCTGTTTTAGTGGATGGAGGGTATCTACGTGGATGTGAGCTGTACTGTGCCAGTTGGTCAGATAAAAGTCCCTGGCATGTTTTATTTACTTGTACAGATGTAGTGTAATGGATAGTCCAATGAGCCTCACTATCTGTATTTTAGTTATTCCTCTGTCATATGGGTTTAGAAAGCATTACAGAGGTGCTATGAGAATAAATACATTGAGAAAAGGCTGTGAGATGCTCAGAAAATGTGGCTACTAGGACTACTTAAGCACTATTGATCAAACTGGAGCACTGTATTTAATGAATTTCTGCCATTTCTTTTCCTACGTTAATGTTCTTGCATGCTCAGCATAGATGACAGTCAAAAAGCATGGAGAAGTAAATGCATATAAGCCAGCTTCCCCAAAGTAAATGACAGGAGAAAAATAACCATGCCATCAAGGGCATGTATTACTATATTGCAAAGCATGTGAATGTTTTAATTGCTGTTGGGAGTGAGCGAGCCTCTTGTTATTCCTACCTGTTGTTCCTCTTTGTTTCCCTGTTTGACATAAGGAAAAGCATTTATAAGGCTCTCTTAAAAAAACAGGCAGTGTGTTACTATCCAAAAAGCAGCTCTTTCTGCATCCAAGGAGTCCTTTTGGTCTCTCCTGCAATACCTTTAACACAGCCTGACTGGGAGAATACAATGCGCTGCTCCATCCTTGCTGGCCCGAAGGCTGCCCCAATCATGTAGACACAGACCAAACTGTGATGTGCTATACGCCGGAGCTCTTATGGCTTCATTATTATAACTTGCTAGGTCTCAATCAGCTTAAAAACAACAACACTTGATTGTGTCAATGTGTTTGCTTCATGACTGTGCTCTGCTCTGTATTGTCCCCCCTCCCAGTACAGTTCACGGGAAATGTCCCCTCAAAGTCCTTTGCGACCCTGGCCTGAGCTTCCCCGGTCCCTGCTGGTCCTGGTGTGGTGTGTGATGGAAGATGTCCTCTGCTGGAGGACATCCTGGACTTGTGAGGCCCTGAAGGGCCATTGCCGTAGCGAGGCGTACTCCAGCTCCCTCAAGGTCAAAGGCAGTACCGTGGACTGAGAGAGGAATATTTAAAGCCCTGAATGTGCTGGAGCTTGTTTAGTGTCAGAGGAACTCTCACACACTAGCAGCTAAATAAATACCAAACTAACTGCAGACTCACAAACATGGAAAGCCCTTCCAAGCTGAGCTTTTAGTTAAGAATCACCGTTCCCAAAATATCCATGTAGCTTGTCCCATGGGTCACCCCAACTATCTACTGTTTTAAAGAGACCAGGAATTACTTTCTCTTCCAAGTGAAAATATGTGGCAGGTGTCAGCATCCTTTCCAAGGTAGAAGGCCAGGCTGAATGATTCCTTTCCAAATTAAAGGTCAAATGTGCCAGCAGATGATTGCAGAAGCCAGAGCAAGATGCCGCTAATCAGATATCTGAAGCATCTTGGCTCTGAAGCGCGGGCTGGAGGAACAGGGATCTGAAGCCCTTCTCTCTCCTGTCCTGCAAGATGTCATGGCCTTGAGCTCCAGCTCTCTGCGCACCATGCAGGCTCTGCCCATGGGCCTTCCTTGGTCTCTGCACAGCAGATTGCCCATCCCTGGTACTCAGCAGGGACTAGCTGCTTCTAGCCCTTTTTAAGTGATTATTTTGAAGGGCAGCAGCTCAAGGGAGGTAGGGTGGGGATATGGATGGGAAAGAAGTTCACAAAATTAGCAGATTCAGTTGTTAAAAAGTTGCGACTCAGATTCCCCCCCCCCCCCAAATCGGTGTTGTTTTCTTTAAAACACCAATTCACTTTCTTTTCTGGCCCTCCCTCCCCACTCCCTGGCCACATCTCCATGCTTTATTCCCCCACGGCAAGAGTTAGAAAGGGGATTAATTTGCACTAAAGCCCAAGCTCCTCACCTGGCTGCTGGCCCCAGGCTTTGAGCCAGGAACAGGCAGAAGCCAGGATGACAGCATGACAGCCGACACCGGGGACTTCAACCACAACCGAGGGTGGAGAGCTCACTCCCAGACCGTTAGGTGAGTTCAGAGGGCAGAGGGAAAAGGCAAAAACAGGCAGCAAAGTCTATTTTGGCAGGCTCAGAGGAGCAGGGCTGAGGATGAGGGACCCAACGATCAGTTTCGTAGCTCTGTGCAAATCTGAGGAGGCATTAAGGAATGTCAAGGTGTTTGTGATATCTCCTCCTTCCTGACTTACTAGTGGGATTGCCTGTGGCAAGTACTCACCTTACTTTTAAAATTGGTCCAGGATTGGGATTTTTTTTTCCTGAGAGTAATTACGATGCCCAGAAAAATATGTTTTTTCTTATGTCTTTCCTGATGACTGCTGTCAGCCTGTTGCAGACATTTTGCCTTGTCCGTGTCAGGATTAGACCTGCTGTTAGTTGGTGTCCTGCATGGGCTTGCTCCGAGTCCACTTTATACTGCATCCTGCTAGCTAGACCTGAAAGACCACTCAGATAAACTCCAAACAAATTTAGGAGAGTGCAATGCCTTGAAGGGAACACTGGTGACTGGGGCCAATGCTGTCAGGATGTTTCTTTTCCACTAACTCTATTAGTGAATAAAACCAGTGCTTATCACTCATCTTCTGCAAAACATGCCCCTTAGAGATGTCAAAAATTGGTATATAAAATCAAATTTTTAAAATTTGGACTATCATTTATTATGTCTTTAGGTTTTTTGGCTAAGAGGATTGTGATAAAGAAATAGAAAATGGGTGAGCCCTAAAAACTGAATAAAAATCTTTTTTTTTCCTATTATGAAATGTAGCTTTTCTATTAGCTGAACTCCTCTCCTGGTGGGTCAGTTCCAGCAGCAAGGCTGAATGCTACTTGCATTTAACACCTCTGAATGCTCCTGTGGTCGTTACTTGCAGTGATACCCAGATCTAATTTGTAGAAACAGTAGGAAAGAGAGGGGAAATTCAGTGTGAACATTTTGTCCTTGAAATTATGGGCACAAAGTTAATAACGTAGCTAAAACCTTAATTAATGTTATTTTCAATCCCCTTTCTGAAACCTATTGACATCTCTGGTGTAATCTCCTGAATGCGACCCCACAAAAGCCTTCGCCCACATACCCCGTTGTAGGAACACCTGAACACATCCTTGTTTGTTGCCCTGTTCAATCAACCTTAAGTACCAGTAGCTTTGCCTCAGCAGCAGTGCCTTGGGCACGATTTGTCATGCTCTGTGCACTGACTCAGTACCCCGCACTTCGCCATGAATCTAACCTTCCCTTTTCTTTCTTCAAAGCCCTCAAGGGCAAAAAACAATTTGCTGGTAGTAGTTCTGCTTTTTTATGGATGGAGAAAATATTCTATTTATTTCTAGAGATGTACATTTACCTTTCATGTCCTTTTCCTTTTCTTGTTAGCTAAGAAGCTATTGCAAGAGTTTCTTTTTCCCTCGGTGGGTTTTTCCACATAATTAGTGAGAAATAGCAATTGCAGCGTTCACCATGTACTTGTGCTGTGGACAAATCACATTCAAGCACTATGAAAAATGTAGTGTCATTTCCCACCGAACATAATGAACAATATTGTTTCACCTACTGAGTGGCAATCTGTAAAGCACTGACTGCTCAGGAGTTGATGCAGAATGGCAGTTTAGTGGTTGATGTTCTCTGTTTACTCACAAAGCCTAAGTAATATAAATTTGTAGTCCACAAGATGATGTATAGGGCTTAATTTTTATTTCACAGAGTCCTTCTGGAGGGGCTGTGATGGTTTTGGTCTGTCTGAAAACCTGTCTATCAAACAACCTCAGGAGTGATGGCCGTACAGGGCAAACATGTGGGCTAGCTTTAGCCAGCCGTCTCAGGTACTGGTAGCAGGCTAGCCATGATGCTTGTCTTGTGCTGCCCGTTTGCCCTTCGTCCCAGCCTGCTGATTGAAGCTGGCAGCTTTTGGGATGCAGATTGGTATGCATTAATAGTGGGACAAGGATTGGAAACCTAGTCATTTCTAAAATTACTGCATCTTGAGAGGACCGAGATAAATGGGCATCTTGGAGGATAAAAAGTCCTCAAGCCCTTCATTTAAGCCTTCCAGCAAACCCACTTATGTTTTTGTTGAGATAAAGCAGAGAAACGCTCACTGCCCTGTTTATTGTCTTCCCAGGCCAATCAGGTAAAGCTGAGGACTCAAAGTAAAGGAAGGTCATTAATTACCGTACAAAATCCTGGTCCCCCCACTGAGCAATGTCCCTTAAACAAAGCAACAATTCATTGCTGCTACACCATACAACATTCCCTCATTCAGTTGGTATGCAAGGGCACATGTTGCATGGCAGCAATGAAATAGGATGCAAAGGTGAAAAAAAAAATTATCAGTCATTTACTGTTATCTGTCTGACAGCCCTAATAACAGTAATTTAATAAATGATTCAATATTTTTTACAGGAGGCAGTAAAAGGTCAGTTCTTCACTGTTAAGAGAACGAGACTTGTATCCCAGATGTCTAGTGTGCAGTACATGTACTATGTGCGACATCCTGAGTTTAAAATCTGAGTTTAACTCCCCTGACCAGAATCTGACTCAGAAAGAGTAAGAAGGCCTGATCCCGTGGTCCTTCAAAAACAAGGAAATTACTTCAGTGGACTTCCATCTAACACAGATAAAGATCTAACATGGATTAGTTAGGTTAATTTCAACCTCTGTTGAAGTCAGTGAAATTGCTAAATATTTACCTGAGTGTAGCAGAATAGGAAATCCAGCAGGTTATTTCTGCAGTGTACCTTAGTTCTCAAGTCTGCAAACTCAGCCTGGTCATAGGAGATACTCCTTGCTATGTACTTAGAAATCAGTACGACAGAGCTTGCTTTCTACTCATGGCTTTCATTATAAATTGACTGTAATATGTAACAGTTTTCAGCCAAAGAAAACTTTGACACCTTTATTGAAGAAGCCACTTAAACAATTACTTGTTAGGTTACATGAAATAGCATAGGAAGTCAACTGCTATTTGTTTTAAATGGAAACAGAATCAGTATCCTTTTAAACAGATGTTTTTCCTAGCAGTGTCAAAGCTGTGGATGTCACGGGACATGCCGTACTCCTAATTCCTAGATGGGAATCCAGGTGTGATATTGGACACACTGGCCCCTTTTCCTGTGCTGTTTCCTACACAGCTGAGAATTATAGCTGGAAAAAACAGGGCTGGATGGCTCCTTACAGGTCACCTACAGTTGTCCTTTTACCCAAGGAAAAATGAACTGTATCTATGCCATCCCTGAGACACGTTTCTCCAATATGTTCTTAAGGATGATGAGGATGGGCAGGGGTCAGCTGAGGCCTCATGTGCTCTGAGCAGGTTGTGGGTATCTTCCACAGCTTTTCTGCCCACTCACCTCCGGTTTATTGACTCCTGGGATGATTTGTGTCTTTTTGCAAGAGTTTGGCTTCTCTTCATCCTGTTCTTCTCTCTAACTGTACCCTTTCCTGAGCAGTGCTTCATCTTTCTTTCTGTATATCTGTGTCTGTAAATGGGAATTATGGAAGTATGGAAGTATATCCATTATGCTAAGGAAAAACAGAAATGTTTTTTCTGATTTTGTTGGGGGGTTTTTCTGTTTCTGATTTTGTTGTCTTTGTTGAAATGTGTTTCAACACAGGAGTTTGGGAAAGAAGGGCTGCACTTTTCATCTTGGTTTGCCTAATTCATAGCAAAGTCCCCAGCTGTACTAACTCAAAGCCATTATCATGCCTCTTGGTTGCCTGGATAATACAAATTAGCTGGATGCATTGTGGCTGGATGCATCACTGGCATGTCCCCCATGGTGGGAGGGACATGGGAAGTGACTTAGCCTTTTACTCAGGTATAAGCCTGGCCCAGTCACTCTAAGTTTGAAATGAGAAAGTGGCACTTGGCACTGGTTCAATAGATGAATAAAGAATTTTAGCATTTGTAGCTAAAATTTGACACTGTCCACTTGCAGTAGATTTATGAAGACATGCAAAACCAGAGAAAATGGTATTATTTATAGGAGCGTGTCACAGGTGGAACAGATTAACTGAGATCATAGCCACATCTTTTTAAAATTCAGTAGCAGATCTACATTTCAAATGGTAGTTTCTTTATGTTTTCTCTTAGCTTAATTTCAGCAGAGCTAAATTCCTGTTTTCAGGCTGATTTGCACAGATGGATTATCTGGCAGAACATAATACAGACTCCTGAAAGAATCAGATCTCTGTAGCTGGTTGCCATAATTCACAGCATATTTAGGGCAGTAAAAATTTGCAGCAGAGGGAAAACAGAGAAGAAAAGATGGGAAGCAGAAGAAATGATGCCAAGGTCACTTCAAGATCATTGAAGTCACAGGAAGGAGATGCACTGATTTCCATTGCCTTCGGATCGGGCCCATAGGAGACAATTTATGAGAGCCCCTGGACATTGGGGTGAGTTTGTCTCTGCAGTTTATTACTTGTAGTGGGATTACAGCAAGAATGAATTTAGCAGAGTCATCAACCTCTCATATAGCTCCTTTCATTTATACTCGACATGCTGTCCCTTCCCTCCTTACATTTCACGGTTCCTCCTCTGCACCCTGATTTTGCAGCACGTGGAGTAAGAAGCAGACGCCTTTCAGGTGAGATTGGGACAGGGTAGTGAAGGCTGTTCTGATTAATGCACTGTGGGAAAGGAGGGCAGGTCAGGAGAGGAGAGGTGGCACCAGGGAAAGTTTACCTCGGAGTCCCCTGTGTTACAACTGCAGGCACTATCAACTTCTCCCGGTGTTCCCTGCACTTGTGAAAAGAGTGGAAAATAGAATTTCTCCAGGCCTTTTGGACCCATGAGTGTTCTTAAGCCCTTGAGAAATAAAAATCTGCAGAGGCCACTCCAGCTTCTTCAGCAAGATAGAAAAAGGCAAGACATAATTGTCCAGCATTCAGGGCAGGACTCTGAGATTACGAAACCTGAATGTAGGAGACTGAGAGCTCTAGTGTCAAGGATCCCATCCTGAGCAATGGCATCCCAGCTGAGACATCCCTGGGGTGGAGGGAGCTGCTCAGCAGCCAGGCACTAGAGACCTGCATTGGGTGCCTGCAACATAGTGTCATTTAAGCTGCTTGGCCTCCAGCAGGCCATGGTCCCCTGTAGGTCATGGGGCTGTCTGCCAGCCCCGTGTGGAAGTCTCGGGTGTCCCATGGCATCCCAAAGAGCACTAAATCCTCATGTATGGAAAACTGAATCAAGCAGTAGGTAAATACATCAGGGTGAACTGAATTATTCTCTGGGGTCTGCTGGCTGTGCTTCCTCAGGGTTCAATCCAGTTGTCTGCATATAGGTGCCTAGTGCTGATTGAGGTGTCCTTGAGTATCCAAGACATCCATGTGGGCTGGTGCATGTGGCACAGGACCTATAGGAGACTAACGCCCTCTGTAGCAGCAGCTGGGGACCAGACACGTCAGATGGCACTCAACACTTATCTGAACGGAGTCCTGTATCTCCACTGACCACAGTGGGCCCTGGGTGCCTAACTCATGTGTAGACATCTCTAAGTACACGCCTAAATGTACATGGATACTCTGCAACTGCTTGCTACCCTGGGTTAACTACCCTTATCTCCTTAGCTAACCATACCTTGAGACAGGGGCATCAGCTGGTAAACCCAGAAGGCACTTTCACTAAATGAACCCTGTCGTGACTGCAGAGTACATCCTTACATTTGAACAAAGGAGGCAAAAATAATAGAATTATGGACCAGAACTTTTAGTCTTTACTTAGGCAAAATGACGTTCAGGGTTGTTGGCAGTGCTGGTGAAGAGCATTACTTCATGTTGAATAATTATTTAATACTGTTTAATCATGCTAAGATCCTGCAGTCATTTCCCAGGAACTAATCTCTAACCACAGAGAATGATAAATTGACTGACATCCATTGATTTGTTTGTGACAGTGTTTAAAAAGTAGAAGTTATTAAAGCACTGTTTTGATCAACATGACTTCACTGATTATGTATCTCATGTATCTCGTTAGGTTGATTTCCCTCTATATCATTAACTCTGAAACTTGTCTTCTTCTAACAAAGAGTTATTTCTAAATCCAGTATTTCCATTACGCAGTTAATTCCATCTGGTTTTTGCACATGTGCTGGTTACAGCTGAAAAGTCAGTGTTCGAAACATGGTATTATGTGACGTGCCGAATATAGGAGATGAGGTACCCAAAACTGCTGACTGATTAGTGGCAGACTCCCCTCATATACTGCAAACATGCTGGAGAAATCAATGTCACCAGGGCACAACGTCACCCAGGACATTTTCTCCACGCCTCCGAGACCCCCTCTGTGGGATCTGTGCCTGTGGAGCATCGAAGTCATGGCAGGCAGACTTCACTTCACCTAACTTCAGTCATCTAGAGGTAAGGTCCAGGCTAAGTTTATGAAATAGCCTCTGTCAATGGCCAGAGAGGCAGGGGAAGGCATTTCAAAGGGTGATTCACTTCGCCCATTGACTAGAGAGGGAACTTAATGATTAACTGAGGCTGGATACCTAACTTTTAGACAGCCGAAGTTATGTGACATGAATACCTCCAAAATCCTAAATCTGTAGGAACATTTGCAACAGCTCTGGAGCCTTTTGCTCGGTACTTAGAAAATTGCTGCATCTGCTGTGGTTTTAAGTAAAGGCCTATTGGCAGTAAAATTGGGGCTTCAGTGGTAAGCCTGACATTTAAAATTGTGTTAATGAAAGGTAAGAGCTGGAGAGACCATTTAAAATTACATGCCTTTCTATCTGTGCACTGAGTAACTAATGCTGGTCTGGTTACTAATTTCTGCGTAGTTTAGCAGGGTACTCAGCCTATTATCTTATTCATTTCATCTGGAGCAGAAATCAAGACTGACAAGTAACTCTGTACATATCATTATCAATCACTGCCACTCTTTCTGCAGTTGCCTTAATTGTACTTCATTACTTGTATCAGTATCTTGTATTCCAGGTTTTACATAAAATTATCTTAGTTTTAAAGGTATTAGTGGAGAGGCTAGTTTGGACTTTGGCATTTCTGGACACTGTTTAATGGTGAAAACAGATTACCAAATGCAGAAAGCTTAGAATTTTTTCTTCTATCTGGTATTAACTTTTTCTAAGTGTGATTTTAACATTTATTTTCCAGTCCAATGAATCATACGTAACGGATTGTATTTTGATCATCACCTCTGATTTTAGAGATTTTAGAGTTGGGTTTGAATCTCCTAAAAAGACGTTGTTTTTCAGTCATATGAGCCTCCAGCTTCTTTTTGATGGCACCAAGAACCTTCATTTTCCACTTTGGGTTCCCTTTACAAATCCAGGGTCATTGGTTTAAATAAGGAATCATGACAGAAGTGCTAAGAAATGGACAATTGTTACCAACTGTGCCCTACTTTTCATTATGGTTACAAAGCATTTTAGGAGTCTTTGAAATGATCAAACACTAAAATGCAATCTTGGCCAGTACCTTTCAAAGCTGACAAATCATTTGGGACATCTTATTTCTTAAGTATGCACCGTGACACCTTGACTAAAATTGCTGGATTTGACAAATGTGCCAACTCCCAACCTCTAAAAATCAATTCCTTTCATTCAGTTAAATTAAAACTCCAGAAACATTGACCGCTAAATGTACTGATCTTATGTTTAGGAGGAAGAAGGCACGCTTCTTCCTTCCCATGCTATTTTTTCTATCAATCAGATTAATGAGCAATCTTGGTTTAGATAGAGATTTTCTGTACAAGTTTTTTTTTGACCTTGAATATTAAATTTGACTCTGGCAAGCAACACCAGTAAGAATTTAAATATACATATTTGGGATTTCAAGGTTTGTTTTTATATTTCTCCCTTTTATCTGGTGCCAAGAAGTGTTTTATTGCAGAATTATTTCTTAACTCATTTCCAATGAATATCTAAAATTCTACCTATGGCAGGGAATGATCTCCCTTTTGATAGGTATGTTTCCAATATCTTCTGCTCATTTCGCTTTCACATTCCAGTTGTAGTGACATCATTTTGCACTTATGATCAACAACAAAAGTAATTCCAATTTTCCAAATGCCATGTTAAGAATCTGATTATCTCAAAACAGAAGAAACAGGTGGCTCGTCTTCACAAACTGTGCATTATCAAGTTCAGAGAATAGAGTTGTGATATTAAGCTGATTAAGGCTGCTTATGATTTGATCTCATATCCAGGGCTTAAGTTTTTCTTCAATGAGAGGAAAAGGAAATCCACCACTCATGACTCCAAACAGTATCTCTTAGCAGAAAGACCTGTAATTGGAAAGACATATGGCCTATTATTTAGCTTTCTTCTTATTTTGATGTGTAAGTCTGAGAGCTCCATCAGACACCGCATCTTTCTCTTTCCCTGTTGCTGCTGGTAGCTGATGGGAACTTCATCTTCTGATGTCACGCTCAGTTTTTGGTGGGAGGACTTTCTTCTCCCTTGACTATGGGTGAACCTCAGACAGCTCAGGACTTGGACAGCTTACTGCCTGCTTCAAAGCCTGTAGCTGGCCACTATTCCCTCTAAGACTGAAAGCAGCAGCATTCCCGTTGTATGCCATTCCCTTGCATACCTGAGGTGATGGCTGATGGGCCTTCTTGGTGCAGAACATCTTGGTGGGGAAGGCAGACATGGCAATGTTCTTGCCCTCAGGCATGAAGGGACTCTGCTGTCTTCTGAGTGAACAGAGCTTGAAAGCGATGAGATTTGGGAGATTGTGAGAGACTTTAAGGGCTGGTAGGTAAAAGCAGGCCACTCTCTCTCTTCTCTTGAACTTTCCTGCTTTTTCCCACTGCCCTGTAACCCATACTGGAATAAAAGTGACAATGCAGGAACAGTCAGTCAGAAATAGCTACTCTTGGATTAGTCTCCCATCAGGAAAATCAAGAATAACTTTTTCTGATTTTTTGAGCCAGAGGCTTTGTGCCATCTGCAGATCAGGTCCTGCATCCAGTTTCAGGTCCAGTTTCTCAAGTTGGCCCTCAGATACTGAGGTCACCAGAATCAGTGACTGCTCTTTAAAATGTGGACATTAATCCCAAATGCTTCACACTGAGATCGGAGTATACACAACTGAGATTCAGTGGAAGAGACATGAATATTAAGAGATTAAGAGATGACTTGGATTTGTCTGCTGTTACTCAGAGTGCATCACTAAAGTGGACCTATAGTTTCAGCTTAGTTGTGGAATTTGCATCGTGATGTGAATGAAGAGGTCACAGAAATGGTTTGCCAGAAACTGCAACGAGCGCATGTGCAGGAATTGATTCATTCACTCACTGAATTAAATTGTGTTTTAAGCATTAAACTGACAGCTGCTAAGCAATTAAGAGAGAGATGCCTGTTCTCAAGTGTTGATAGAAAGAATATAGTCAACATCTTTAAAAAATGTACCATTACAGCATACTTTGTGACACATTTCAGTCCCTTACACTTCATGAATTATTAGCAAGTTTGACAGCGTAGGAAGCCTTTGATCAAACCAGTCATAGAATCATAGAATCATAGAATAGTTTGGGTTGGAAGGGACCTTTAAAGGTCATCTAGTCCAACCCCCCTGCCGTGGGCAGGGACATCTTCAACTAGATCAGGTTGCTCAGAGCCCCGTCCAACCTGACCTGGAATGTTTCCAGGGACGGGGCATCCACCACCTCTCTGGGCAACCTGTGCCAGTGTTTCACCACCCTCAGTCCAGTGCTGCAACATCACGCCAAAATGGCAGACAGGAATTCCTGGAGGAAATGAAACAACTTTCCTCTCTGCTTTGGACCACAGTGAGTGGGAGTGTAATTGCCATTCACACATAATTTTCAGCAATTTTCTATTTGTAATAATGGAACCTTTTTTTTCTTTTTTTTTTTTTTAATCACAAAGGAGCCAATACTGTAGAGAAGACAGTTGTTTATAGGCATACTTTTTGTACAGGCTGACGAGGAGCCAGGCTCTAGCTGCTGAAGTCGGTGCAAAGCCTCCCACTGAGCCTGATGTCCTGCACTGGCATGCGGGCACGAGCCCCAGTGTCACCCGGGGGTGATGAGTGCCCGCCAGCAGGCACCCACCAGAGACACTCCTGCAGTTTTTTTGTTATTGGAGGCCTTGATCATGGAGATGAACTTCCCAAACTCAACACATCCTGGCAGCATCTTGACAAGATAATGGGTCTGTCTGTCCGTTAGGGCCAAGAGATGTTTTTTGTACTCATTTTCACAATGCCTTACAATAATTGTGCCTCTTCCCTTCTCTCCCCTGTCATTTCTTTGGTGAAATAACAGGGTCTGTAGCTGTCTGTTTGAAGAAAGCCCCTTCCCTGCTTCTGAAGACAAGCGGACAGTATTTTGGGATAACTTTTCAGTGTTAAACCCTAGTCTGAAGAAGCTTATGATTCACAGGACACATATAAATGCTACCCACTGTTCACCACCTCTCGCTGTTATACAATCTCTCAAATCTGATAAACATTTCTAGGTCTTTGTCATATTCTCTTTGTTCAGGTACGTGAACAGTCTTCTGTAGGATAACACGTAATTGATATAGCTTGACTTTCACTGTGCTGCAGATTTAAATCCCCATGGAGGATCCTAGTTTATCAGAGGGGAGAATTCTTCCATTTAGGAAAAAAAGGGCTCAGTTCAGTACAAACTGCTCTCTAGTGAGGCTAAGGGAAAAAAAGAAAACTATTTTAATGAAAAACTAAAACTGGGAATAAAGAAAAAGGTCCATCATAGAGACTTTGAGGCAAATGATGATAGAAAAATCTCACTTCTAGGCCAGCAGACCAAGGCTGCTGCAGGAGAAAACAGTTTAATGGCAGAAAGGCAGCAAGCTGTCAGAAGGGGAAATTATCCTGTAGGTAGACCCCTTCTACCCAGTGCAGACTCTGTACCCGCTTGCACTGGAGATACTCCCTTTGGGAGTGCCATGGGGAATTTCTCCCCATGGATGGGAAGAGGCAAGCTAAAATGGAAGATACTTTGGCTGTCAAGCATGTAGATAACTGGGTTTGTGATGCCTGCTGGATGCAACACTGGGAGATCTCGTAGACCTCTACAGAGACTTGTAGGGAGTACCTGCACGATGGCCTGCCTTTTCCCAGTATGCCCCAAAAGTCTCCCTAGAGGTCTGTGGGATCTGCCACCACTGCACCCAGCAAGCGTCTTGAACCCAGTTATGAAGGAGGGGTAGAAGCATTGGAGGTGAAATGGAAGCTGTTAGGTGGGAGGATAAGCACCAGGACCCCATGGCCATCTTAGCTGAAATGCTCCCAGCGCCACGTGACGGTACAGAATGACCGAATATCAGTCTCAGGTTGTGATTTAGGAAATGGGAAAAAGAAATGATGTCGAGTTCACACTCATTGGAAACTTCTGAGAGAGGTATCCTGTTTAGGAAATGTGGTCCTACATTTAGAAATGTTAGAAATGGAAGGTGGCATTCAAAATTGAAAAAGTTGTATGGGAGATTAATAAAGATCTGTGAGAAAGCAAAGAGGTATAGCATCTGGAAAGGCATGTCCTCCTGAGTGAAGGCATGAAAAACTCTACATCTTCAGCTGAGTGATAGCGTAGAGACTGATAACACAGGAGAGAAACAGTGAAGATCAGTCTGAAGAAAAAAGTCCTATTTAAACAAGGTGCATGCACACATGCACACAAGTTATTCTATCAAGGGCTGTGTGCTTACATTGAAATGCTAGAAGTCGAAAAGCTGAAATCAGGGAACGGGTATATTTGCTTTTAAATTTGGAAGTTGATGTAGCAGACACATCAGAACTGGAAAGGAAAAAAAGCTAATCTTTGGGACATTGTAACACCTAGGAAAAAATTATTACAAAAAAAAAAAAAAAGAGTGGCTGCCCAGCTCTAACAGTGGTGCTATATGTTAAAGAAGACATGCAGTCAAATCAGATAAATAAGTGTGTGATTCAAAACATAGTGTCACCATGGCTCAAAACTCCAGATCTAAATAGCAAAACCGAAATGTTAAGACTTCAGACCAGGATGGATGGAAAGAATGACTGTAACATACTAATAGAAATTAGAGAGAAGACAAATGCAGAAAACCCAGTAAGAATGAGATACATGAGTTGCTTTATATAAATTAAGTACCTGCGGTGTGATTGCAACATGATGCTGGGAATACATTTGTAGACTGCACCATAGAGGAGCTAGTCAGGGAAAAGACAGGTAGAGCAGCAGCTCTCCACTGAATCTGGAGCTGTGTACAGGCCTGGTTTTAAAATATTACTATCATCAAAGCCACAATGTTCAATTAAAAAAAAACCAAACCACAACAATATAAATATGAATAAATCTGTAAAGAAACAGACAAAAGAATGAAGTGTTCACAGGTGACATAAGAATTGTCTGAAAATATCAGACACTTGAGCAAATGCATGATCCCTCTCAATAGCATCTGTAGGAAGACCAACAAAAAAAGCCACCATCAAACTATTGTGGTTCAAGAGCAGGGTAAGTAAGGCCATCCTTAAAAAATTGAACTTAGTGAAAAAGAAAAGTAGAAATAGACTTTGACTCTGGGAAGCAAAATATAAAATCACGGTAAGGCAGTCCAAAAAGAAACACAGAGCTTAAGGCATAAAAATGAAGATATCCTTTCTTAAACACACATGAAGCAAGAAACCTACCAGAGAGTCCATAAACACTCAAACTGCTGAAGAAGTTCTGAAAGAGTATGAGTCTATAACAGAAAAAAGCATGAATTATTATTGTTTGTGTTAGTGGAGAAGGCTGGTGTTTCTTTAAGGGCATGAATGTTGGAGGATCACTCTTAAACCAGACCACCACGGGATCATAGGATGGCTCAGACTGGGAAGGACCTCAGGAGGTCTCTGGTCCAACCTCCTGCTGATGGCAGGGTCAGGCCTGAGGTCAGACCAGGCTGCTCAGGGCTTCATCTACTCTAAGATTAGTAGAGAAAGTTTTACAACATGGTGCTTAAATCAGTGGAAGTAGCTTAGTGTTTGTGAAAGAATTTAAAGGGCATTTTGAAGTTGCTAAATAATAAGTTGTTATGAATGCCCTGTTGATTAAAGCTGCCATAGTGACAGAGAACCAGAAGGTGACAGATGTGGCTCTGATTTTTCACCTGGACTTTCCAGGTGGAGTCAGAGATCTGTGGGCCACCCTCAGCAAACTGAAGAGAACTACAGTAATGAGGAGGATCAGCAGATACATGGACAAACATGGACTCGGGGAGGACCAGCAGATCTTCTGTAGAGTTTGCAGCTAAGAGCCAGTGAGCATGGGAGCTAAGGCAATCTGGTTCAGGTACTTGGGTTTCCAGAAGGCTTTCAGGAAGATGCATCAGTAAAGACTCAAAGATAGTAAGTTGCCGAGCATCAAGGAACACATTTGCTCATGGATTAATAACTCACTAGAAGATGGGGAAAAATGAAGCCATGGATATAGAGGTATTTCAAAGACTTCTGAAGCCTCTGTGGGAATTATTAAATCTCTTGCTGGAGGTGGGGAAATATCACATAAGTATTTTGGGGAAGGTCATAGCTGTAGTTTCATTTAATAGCATCTCCTTCTTGAGTGACATATGACAAATGAAACAAATGTCTCTTAGTTGCATAAAAGCAGTAGCACGTCAGGACCTCACAGGATTTCATTGAGTTTCTTCTTTTCCAGTTTCGGTCCAGTCAAGTCTTTAGGTGAAAGTGATTCTGCACTGTGAAGACTGGTGTTTCTTCTCTGCCATCTAAAAACTTTACTTCATTCCTTTTTTTTTTCTTCAGTGTACTTGGCTAATTAACTGATTAAAGAGGCTTTTATTTTGAAAAAAGAAACTCTTTTCATAGAATCGTAGAGTCATTTAGGTTGGAAAAGACCTTTTAAGATCATCAAGTCCAACCGTAAACCTAACACTGCCAAGTCCACCCCTAAATCATGTCCCTAAGTGCCACATCTACACGTCTTTTAAATACCTCCAGGGATGGGGACTCAACCACTTCCCTGGGCAGCCTGTTCCAATGCTTGACAACCCTTTCGGTGAATAAATTGTTCATAATATCAATCTAAACCTCCCCTGGCGCAACTTGAGGCTGTTTCCTCTTGTCCTGTCACTTGCTACTTGGGAGAAGAGACTGACACCCACCTCACTACAACCTCCTTTCAGGTAGCTGTAGAGAGCGATGAGGTCTCCCCTCAGCCTCCTTTTCTCCAGGCTAAACAACCCCAGTTCCCTCAGCCGATCCTCGTAAGACTTCTTCTCCAGACCCCTCACCAGCTTCGTTGCCTTTCTCTGGACACGCTCCAGCACCTCAACGTCCTTCTTGTAGTGAGGGGCCCAAAACTGAACACAGTATTCGAGGTGCGGCCTTACCAGGGCCGAGTACAGGGGCACGATCACTTCCCTACTCCTGCTGGCCACACTATTTCTGATACAGGCCAGGATGACATTGGCCTTCTTGGCTGCCTGGGCACACTGCTGGCTCATGTTCAGCCGGCTGTCGACCAGCACCCCCAGGTCCTTTTCTGCCAGGCAGCTTTCCAGCCACTCTTCCCCAAGCCTGTAGCGCTGCATGGGGTTGTTGTGACCCAAGTGCAGGACCCGGCACTTGGCCTTGTTGAATCTCATACAGTTGGCCTGGGCCCATCGATCCAGCCTGTCCAGGTCCCTCTGCAGAGCCTTCCTACCCTCGAGAAGATCAACACTCCCGCCCAACTTGGTGTCGTCTGCAAACTTACTGAGGGTGCACTCAATCCCCTCATCCAGGTCATTGATAAAGTTATCAAACAGAACTGGCCCCAGTACTAAGCCCTGGGGAACACCACTTGTGACTGGCTGCCAACTGGATTTAACTCCATTCACCACAACTCTCTGGGCCTGGCCCGGCCGTCCAGCCAGTTTTTGACCCAGCGCAGAGTACACCTGTCTAAGCCATGAGCCGCCAGCTTCTCTAGAAGAATGCTGTGGGAAATGGTGTCAAAGGCTTTACTAAAGTCCAGGTAAACAACATCCACAGCCTTTCCCTCATCCACTAAGTGGGTCACCTTGTCATAGAAGGAGATCAGGTTAGCCAAGCAGGACCTGCCTTTCGTAGATCCATGCTGACTGGGCCTGATCACCTGGTTGTCCTGTACATGCTGTGTGATGGCACCCAAGATGATCTGCTCCATAACCTGCCCCGGCACCAAGGTCAGGCTGACAGGCCTGTAGTTCCCTGGATCCTCCTTCCGGCCCTTCTTGTAGATGGGTGTCACCTTTGCTAACCTCCAGTCAACTGGGACCTTCCTGGTTAGCCAGGATGGCTGATAAGTTATTTTGCGTCTATTTAGGCTCCTGAAGTTAAATACAATAATTCTAAAAGTTGACCTGGTTGGGGATTGCAATAACAAGCATGCATTGATATGTCCCATATGTCAGGACAGGAAAGCACCCTGCAGGACAGCCCTTGAAGCTGTAGAGCACCATCGCCTCTGCAGCTCCACTCGAGATGGAGGTCTCTGCTGCAACCTTCTCTGGTGGCCTCCACCCCTTGGCGTGAAGGGTTCTTGGGCCCTGATGTCTCCCAGGGCCCACGTTGATCTCCTGGAGACCGTGTCCAACATGTTGGTGTACATGGAGTTTAGAGGTTGCTGTGATGGGCATCCCACTGTGGGGGCTCCTCTCAGGTTGGTGCTGTGCTGGGCAGGGCCAATTGTGCCCCAGTCACTATGGGGACATGGTACAGAGGCCCCCGGCACTGAGGTCTGATTGGCCACATCCTGATGCCTCAGGGCCCACAGGACAAGTGCTCATGCATGGACCCAAGCTGTCCTCCGGCTGTGGGAGGAATGGCAGGAAGCCACTGATTTGGGTATTCGGGATGTGTTGGGCTGGCTGGTGGTGCAGTGCTCAGAAATACCATTTAGGCCTTTTCCACAGGCTGAAACAGGGGTTTCAAACTCTGCTTCGGGTCCAGAAAAGATGAGGGCAGGGGACCGAAGTTATCTCCTTGGCGCTGAGGAGGCTGCAGTGGGAGGCAGAAGAGCTCAAGCTCTACTGAATTCCTCACTGCAAGCTACAGACGAATGCAAACAAATCATCTCTCAATGAAAATTTTAAGAATTATTAAAAAAAACCCAGATACGTGTTTTGTTATTAAAATAACCCCATGAAAAATTAAAGTAGGTTGTGACAAAAACTTTCAGAATGTGTTCTCTTATTTTGTGCAGTCTACATCATGAAGCTAAAAATTACACTTATATTTCAGTGTTGCTATGGTTACTGATACTATTCTTCTGAGTCTTCAGAGGAAATGAATTGATTGTGTTGAGGAGACTGTATACAGGAGATAACCTCTGACCTTCATGATGGTTTCATCTATATTGGTCTAACTTCAAACTTTAATGGCCTAATCTGCACTTAGCCGAAGTAGCTGTAGTTTCATTTTTCTGTCTTTGTACAGAGAAGTTTAAACTCTAATCATAGAATCATAGGATCATTAAGGTTGGAAGAGACCTCTAAGATCATCGAGTCCAACCGTCAACCCAACACCACCATGCCCACTAAACGATGTCCCTTAGTGCCTCATCTACACATCTTTTAAATACTTCCAGGGATGGGGACTCAACCACTTCCCTGGGCAGCCTGTTCCAATGTTTAACCACTCTTTCAGTAAGGAAATTTTTCCTCACGTCCAATCTAAACCTCCCCTGGCACAACTTGAGGCCATTTCCTCTCGTCCTATCGCTAGTTACTTGGGAGAAGAGACCGACACCCACCTCGCTACAACCTCCTTTCAGGGAGTTGTAGAGCACGATGAGGTCTCCCCTGAGCCTCCTTTTCTCCAGGCTAAACAACCCCAGTTCCCTCAGCCGCTCCTCATAAGACTTGTTCTCCAGACCCCTCACCAGCCTCGTTGCCCTTCTCTGGACACGCTCCAGCACCTCAACGTCCTTCTTGTAGTGAGGGGCCCAAAACTGAACACAGTATTCGAGGTGCGGCCTCACCAGTGCCGAGTACAGGGGCACAATCACTTCCCTACTCCTGCTGGCCACACTATTTCTGATACAGGCCAGGATGCCATTGGCCTTCTTGGCCGCCTGGGCACACCGCCGGCTCATGTTCAGCCGGCTGTCAACCAGCACCCCCAGGTCCTTTTCTGCCAGGCAGCTTTCCAGCCACTCTTCCCCAAGCCTGTAGCGCTGCATGGGGTTGTTGTGACCCAAGTGCAGGACCCGGCACTTGGCCTTGTTGAATCTCATACAGTTGGCCTGGGCCCATCGATCCAGCCTGTCCAGGTCCCTCTGCAGAGCCTTCCTACCCTCGAGAAGATCAACACTCCCGCCCAACTTGGTGTCGTCTGCAAACTTACTGAGGGTGCACTCGATCCCCTCATCCAGATCATTGATAAAGATATTAAACAAGACCGGCCCCAATGCTGAGCCCTGGGGAACACCGCTCATGACCGGCCGCCAACTGGATTGAACTCCATTCACCACAACTCTCTGGGCCCGGCCGTCCAGCCAGTTTTTGACCCAGCGCAGAGTCCACCTGTCTAAGCCATGAGCCGCCAGCTTCTCGAGGAGAATGCTGTGGGAGGCGGTGTCAAAGGCCTTGCTGAAGTCCAGGTAGACCACATCCACAGCCTTTCCCTCATCCACTAGGCGGGTCACCTGGTCGTAGAAGGAGATCAGGTTGGTCAAGCAGGACCTGCCTCTCATGAATCCGTGCTGGCTGGGCCTGATCCCCTGGTTGTCCCGCTCATGCCTTGTGAGCGCCCTCAAGATGAACCGCTCCATCATCTTCCCCGGCACCGAGGTCAGGCTGACAGGCCTGTAGTTCCCCAGATCCTCCTTCCGGCCCTTCTTGTAGATGGGCGTCACATTGGCAAGCCTCCAGTCGTCCGGGACCTCCCCCATTAACCAGGACTGCTGATAAATGATGGAGAGTGGCTTGGCGAGCTCCTCCGCCAGCTCCCTCAGCACTCTCGGGTGGATCCCATCTGGCCCCATAAGCTTGTGAGCGTCCAGGTGGCGTAGCAGGTCGTTGACTGCTTCCTCTTGGATTACGGGGGGTTCATCCTGCTCGCCGTCCCTGTCTTCCAGCTCGGGGGGCCGAGTACCCTGAGGAGAACTGGTCTGCCTGTTAAAGACTGAGGCAAAGAAGGCATTGAGTACCTCAGCCTTTTCCTTATCCTCGGTGACAATGTTTCCCCCTGCATCCAATGAAGGATGGAGATTCTCCTTGGCTCTCTTCTTGTCATTAATATATGTGTAAAAACATTTTTTGTTGTCTTTAAGGACAGCGGCCAGATTGCGTTCTAGCTGGGCTTTTGCCTTTCTCATTTCCTCTCTGCATGACCTAATGAGATCCCTGTACTCTTCTTGAGTCGCCTGCCCCTTCTTCCGCAAATGGTAAACTCTCCTTTTTTTCCTGAGTCCCAGCAAGAGCTCCCCATTCAGCCAGGCCGGTCATCTTCCCCGCCCGTTCTTCTTATGGCGTATGGGGACAGCCTGCTCCTGCGCCTTTAAGACTTCCTTCTTGAAGAACGTCCAGCCTTCCTGGACCCCTTTGCCCTTCAGGACTGTCTCCCAAGGGACTCTCTCAACCAACGTCCTGAACAGGCCAAAGTCTACCCTCCAGAAGTCCATGGTTGTGGTTTTGCTGCCCCCCCTCCTTACTTCACCAAGAATGGAGAACTCTACCATTTCATGGTCACTAAGCCCAAGATGGCCTCCGACCACCACATCTCCCACCAGCCCTTTTCTGTTTGTAAACAGCAGGTCGAGCGAGGCACCTCCCCTGGTAGGCTCACCTACCAGCTGTGTCAGGAAGTTGTCTTCCACACACTCCAGGAACTTCCTAGGCTGCTTCCTCTCTGCCGTGTTGTATTTCCAGCAGACGTCCGGGAAGTTGAAGTCCCCCACGAGAACAAGGGCTAGCGATTGTGAGACTTCTGCCAGCTGCTTGTAGAATGCTTCATCCGCCCCTTCATCCTGGTTGGGTGGTCTATAACAGACTCCCAGCAGGATATCTGCCTCGTTGGCCTTCCCCCTCATCCTTACGCATAAACACTCAACCGTATCATCATCACAATCGTTGAGCTCTATACAATCGAAACACTCCCTAACATACAGGGCCACCCCACCACCTCTCCTTCCTCGCCTGTCCCTTCTGAAGAGTCTATAGCCATCCATTGCAGCACTCCAATCATGAGAGTCGCCCCACCATGTTTCTGTGATGGCAACTAAGTCATATCTCTCCCGCTGCACAATGGCTTCCAGCTCCTCCTGTTTGCTGCCCATGCTGCATCTAACAGACAAGATTGAAAGTTTTGGCCTGAACTCCCAGAAGACAGAATTTGTTGTTCATTTACTATTGCTCCCCAAAGCACTCCGTGAGATAAATACCTTGTTGAATTTCCTGGTAGACTTTCCCATTTAATTTGATGAATTCCATATATTTAAGAATGCAGAAGGTATTTTTTGTGGTAAGGATGATCTTACAACCAAAAATACTTGTTCTTTGAAGCCTTTCTCCATCCCCTTTCTCCCAACCCCACACTGACTCCATGTGCTATTTGCTGTGAATCACAGCACCACAGGATAGCTCAGGCTGGAAGGAACCTCAGGAGGCCTCTGGTCCAACCTCCTGCTCACAGCAGATCAGCTCTGAGGTCAGACCAGGCTGCTCAGGGCTTCATCCAACTGCGGCTTGAAAACCTCCGAGGATGAAGTGTTGGTTCCTGCCCCAAAACACTTGTGACTTCCACGTACAGGAGAGACAAAAAGGCAGAAGAGGAGCCAAGTCACAGGAGGGGATTAGGGCCATACAGAGAGCTGGTGGCAGAGCCAGGAGCAAAGGCCTGATCTGTGGTACTCAAGTCAAGAGAAGTCAACAAACTGTTCTATAGACACTGATTTTATGTAGTTTCCAGTTTCTCCAGAAGCAACACAGCTGTGCAGCCCTTCACTGTAGGCAGGCCTGTCTCTGGGGTGGTGTCTATCATCGGGGCAGGCAGTCATGCGACAGTTAAGAAGACCATCTCATAGCTTTGGTGCCAAGACCACTCAGGCACATTTAGCTTGTGTCTGTGCTGGGAGAAGCTGAATCCATTAAAGCAGACATGGTTCTGCATTAATCGTCCTACCTGCTTGTGCTGGATGGAGTGGCTTATGGCTGTTAGCACAGGGTGGTGGAGTGATGCCCCAGGGGAGGAAAGATAAGAGGTGCTGCTGCTTGATGATAATGCCTTTCAGCAATGAACTGCAAGTGGTTTGAGGCGAGTATGTGGATGATTTAAAATACGGAGACATGCAGAATTGGCCCTGTTCTCAGTACATTTGTGCTGTAATCGCGCTGTGCTGATGACACTCAGCTTAAGCTAACGTGTTAGCTGCCTTCAGAGCCTACTCATGGCAGCTTAGAGCTAACGCACTTCTCGTCCTACGGTCTCACTTACTAATGAGACCATTTGTTTCTCAGCTGGAGAACGCGAAAGCATATGCAGTGATTTAAGACTAGCACAATATTGTAGGGACAGCTTAACTTTGTCTAAACCTAGTTTAGCTTAAATCAAATGGGTAGTTATTTGAATTCACACACACAATGCTTGTGTTGTTTTCATTAACTCTGTTTGGAAATCACTCTAGCTAAATCAGGGCATCCCCTGGTGTGATATAATGAGGTCTCTCCTCAGATGAGTTACACTGATATAAAGAAGCTATACAGGAATGGTCAATGCAGCATAAAACTGTCTGTAAACAAGCCTTAAGGCACAGCAGATTAAGATGGCCTGCTCAGGGATTTGCACTGGTTTAATTAATTTGGTTTGTTAATTGAATTCCATTAAATTACAGAAAGTTTTTATTTTAGACAAAGCCTCAGGCCCTGATCTTCCGTTCGGACCTGTCAGTAGCGCTGGTTGAACTGCTTTTGGTGAATGCTTCATTTGCAACAGTACAGTGTTGGTCATCGCCAGACTATTAGTGAGTATGACCCAATTTGCCAAATGCTTTCCCTGAAAAGCAATTTCGGGGCCTGATGATGAGGCGGTTTCCTATTTACGATCTCTGAGCTCACTAGCTACGGCACAACTCAGGTTGTGTAAGACCCAAGTGCACTTTGAATCCTCTGTCTTAGGGGATGTGAACTGATAGGTCCTTGGCCGAGCAAAAAGGTTTTCTTCCTCCTCCACCTCAAGAGCTGTGTGCCCTGTGCTCACGGCAGCAATGCCTTTTCTTGTAGGGTTGGTTCATGCAGCAACTTGGAGTATCCTGCTTGTGGCTGCTCTGAGACCAAGGAATATTAGAGGGAAAGAGTGGGAAAGCAAGAGGAAAATATTGGCCGAAGTGAGGAAACACAGCTTTGTCAGTGCCCCTCCTGGAGACTGTGTTTGTTAAGTGTCTGTGCCTTGTCTGAGCAAAAGCTGCGGGCTATGCTGGCTCCTCCTTAGACATGGGGTGATGCTGTAATGTGGACTGGAAGAGCCATAAAAGGGTGATTTTTTTCTAGAAACTAATGTGAAGATCTGGTATGGAGAGAAAACCTCATGTTCTGACTCATTGGGTCAGTATGTTTCTGCCACTGTTTGCTTGTGCTGTGTTAAAAACAAACAAACAAACAAACAAACAAACAAAAACCTAGGAGTTCTGGACAACAGGGTAAGTTGCTGTAACTGCGATGGGTGTGTGGTACAGAGCACAGCAGTTATTTCTGTGAATTACATACTTATAAAAATGCAAGAAAGGACCTTTACACCACGTAAAAGCATATAAATTTAATGTAACTTGATTAAGCTTTGTGTGAATGGTACATATTTGTATGCCATATTTACAGTGCCAAATATGAGTGAAAATAAATAACCCGATGAGTGTGCTAGCTCCCTAATTCCTGCTCAGGTAGGTTTTGCTGGCAGTGATGATGGCGCATCTTCTGAGGGTCTAGAAATACAGCTGAACAACCATTTCTTTTGGGGTTTGTTTTTGTTTATTTCATCCCTCCCTCCCCACCCTGAACGTATTTGTTCCAAAACATTGCCTGAGGCACACTACCTGTGCCTCATGGGAGTAGCAATTTGGGTGACTAACCCTTCCATTTTCCTTCTCAGGTGGTGCTCTCTGGCTAAGTGTCGTCTTCCCAGGGCAGCACATCTCCTGGGAGGCCTTGCGGCAGTGGCACGGCCACTTGCCATCGAGAAAGAGACGTGATACATCCCGGGAAACACAGCCTCTCTGAACAGCCTGGGGCTCAGGAAGAAGGGAGCAGAGGGCCTTCATCTGGGGCAAGGTCACGTTAAATCTTGGTGTGTCTGTTTGGTGCAAAGTAGGAAATAGTTGGTGTGGAGCGGTTGATAACCATGTTTCATGTGCTTGCAGCTCTGAGGTGCTGCCAGGAGGAGGTGAGACCCTTTCCCTGCCCTGGAGCCAGACCCTGCGTGAGGAGGGAAAGCCCTTCATTTCCCCGGTTGAAGGGGAGATGGCATAAGATGCCAGGAGGTGTGTAGCAGACAGGCAGGTTGGGTATCTCCTCACACTGCTGGTGCTGGCTGGCTTCCCCTGCATCAAGGGCTGGGCTGCATGCGGGGCTGAGCTCCGCACCCTCCAAGGGGCTTGCGCTCTGCCGGCTTTGGCATGGGATGTGCTCACAGCTGTGGTATGCAGGTGCAGTCAGGTGAGAAAATACAGCAGCACTACGTTGGAAATTTTGCAGTTTACTCATCAGATTATTCCTTTTTGCTTGTATGTGGCACTCTGTAAGTGTGCTGGTTTTGGCTGGGATAGAGTTAATTTTCTTCACAGTAGCTAGTATGGGGCTATGTTTTGGATTTGTGCTGGAAACAGCGTTGATAATACAGGGATGTTTTAGTTACTGCTGAGCAGTGCTTACACAGAGTCAAGGCCTTTTCTGCATCTCACACCACCCCACCAGCGAGTAGGCTGGGGGTGCACAAGAAGTTGGGAGGGGACACAGCTGGGACAGCTGACCCCAACCGACCAAAGGGATATTCCACACCATATGACATCATGCTCAGCATATAAAGCTGGGGGAAGAAGAAGGAAGGGAGGACGCTTGGAGTGATGGTGTTTGTCTTCCCAAGTAACTGTTACGCGTGACGGAGCCCTGCTTTCCTGGAGATGGCTGAACACCTGCCTGCCCATGGGAAGGAGTGAATGAATTCCTTGTTTTGCTTTGCTTGCGTGTGTGGCTTTTGCTTTAGTTACTAAACTCTCTTTATCTCAACCCATGAGTTTTCTTACTTTTACTCTTCCGATTCTCTCCCCCATCCCACCGGGGGGGGGGGGGGCGGGGAGTGAGCGAGTGGCTGTGTGGTGCTTAGTTGCTGGCTGGGGTTAAACCACGACAGTAAGAAAGCATGAACCCAGCTGCACCCATATGCTGTTGCACGGGACCAGCATTGCTCCTGGGCGCACCGCGGGATCCCTGGGCCTGCTGGGGTGGGAGCAGGGGAATTTCTGCAGCTGGGAAGGTCTCATGGGTGGGTGCTCGGGTTGCATCTCTGGGGATCTCCGGCCAAGGGGGCGGCAAGGCGGGTCCTCCTGCGGCCCCGGGCGTTGTTCCCGCTGCTCAGCGGCGGGTCTGCTGTGCACGCACATGGCATCTCGCAGAAAAAGCAGATTTGGTGTCTAGCAGGGTTTTTTCTTCAGCTTTTAGGACGGCACCGTCTGGCGGGCTTTGTGAGTATTACTGGCTGCCGGAGGAGGTCCCCTCCCAGCGCATCCTTTCTCACAGGCGGTGGTGGAGGACGGGCAGCGCTGCAGCATCGCCCGCACCCGCCGCCGGCCCGGGGGTGCTGCGGTCCGGCCCCCGGGACGCTGCGGTCCGGACTGGGGGCGCTGCGGTCCGGCCCGGGAGTGCTGCGGTCCGGCCCGGGGGTGCTGCGGTCCGGCCCGGGAGTGCTGCGGTCCGTCCCGGGGGTGCTGCGGTCCGGCCCCCGGGACGCTGCGGTCCGGCCCGGGGGCTTTGTGGCCTCAAACCCAGCTAATGGCCGCAGTGCAAGCACTGTTCCCCAGCCTGCTGCAGGGCTCACTGCTCCCTGTATCCCATATCCTCAGGGAAAGGATGGGGATTTTAATCTATCATTCAAACTGGCATAGGGCAATATTAATAATTCTCCCCAGTCATGCTTTTGGGTTTTTTGTTTGTTTTTTTTTTGGTCCTGGTGGCTTTCTAGTGCTCCTCTCTACTCACCCCAGCCTCAGTGAAAAAAGCAAACTCTGAAAGCCCTGAGCCACCTAATATTATTTTGAAGTTGTCTCTGCTTTGAGTGAACACTGGACTACATGACCAGTATAGGTCCGTTGCAGTCTAAATTATTCTGTGATTCTAAAATTTTGCTCTATGTTTGCATTTTAAAACAACAAAGTTCTTTGATGATGTATGGTCTTTTGGGAATCATATTACTGGCATTAGCCTCATAAAACTGACCAGTTACTTGTCTAAAGTACTGACACATCTGTCTGCAACATGGGCACGTTTCAAATGTTACTGGGGTCATCTCCCTTCCTTGGAATTACAGGACGTTTTCTGACAGCTTTGGAAAAGAAAAGAAAGACTACACTGCAGGGTCCAGCTGTCAAATTAGGGCTTTGTACACTGACTGCATTCTTGAAACTGTATTTTAAGTAGAGAAACCTATTTGCTGATCACAAAACTGACCCTACGCAGGGCAGAAATGAAACGTTTTAGATTTGAGGGAGAAGGACCCAATGGATATTTCCCAGCTCTGCAGAGTTTGTAGCAGCAACGCTATTCCATACAAGCAGGAAGAAGACCTACAGATTTCCAGAAAGACAGCAAGTGCATGTTCCAGGAACACTTAAAGTGAGTAATAGTTGAATTTCCAAAGAAAAACTGGAGGTCAGTTAGTGCCCTCTATTAGCACAAGCAGTGTGTAGAGGAAAATCTTAGTTAACTTTTGAAATCAGCTGGACTTGAGAGCACAAATTTGGGGTGACATTGTTTGTCTCCCCTCCCTGCTGAAGAAGTGATCCTGCTGGTGATTTTGTCCCCTGGCAGGGGTTCAGGGTTACACATGGTTTTTTGAAGGTGCAGTGACCCAATAGCTATCAGTGCAAGCAGATGAGATCAAATGGCAATAGAGCTGGGCCATGTTGCACAGGTCAGGATGCCCTGCTCAGTCCCGCTGTCCTCCCCCGTGCCCGCAGCAGGTATGGGGTTTACTGCTTCCCCCCATTTCACAGGCATGATTTGGAATAGCTGCATATGCTTAGGTTTATAGACACATCAGAAAAAGGCACCATTGTGCTTATTCTGCATAACCAAGATATATGGGGCAGGGAGAGGGTAAAGAAATCCCTAGAGGAAGACCACGTCTGCAGCTGTCTGCAGCATTACACAGCTGTGGCACTCCCTGCTCACTAAAAGCACATTTGCCCTTCAGTAGTTTCTGCATTATAAATGCTTAGGAAGAAAAGGATGAGCTTTGCAGAGATTCATGAGATTTGGGGCACAGCAGGTGCCCAGACGTGAGACCACAGTAAGTATCAAGGCAGGACCACACCGGACCCCTCAGACCTGCTGGCTCTGTCCCATCTCCAGCAGCCAGCTTTTCCTTGAGGTGACATGCCCCCCACAGCATCCCCCTGTGTGCCCCCCAGGGCAGAGCAGCCCCCCAAGAAGGGCGTCAGGGAAGGGGCTGGCATGAGATGGCAGCCGGTACCTGGTTCCCAGCTCCAGCGGAGGCGCTGGACCTGCTGCTGCACAAGCCACAGTCCCTTATCCTCTGTGCGCTGCTGAACTGAAAGCTTGAGAAGAAACAAAATTACTGAAATAAAAGAAAGAAATCCCCTCGGAAGCAATATAAAGAAAAGGATTTCCACTCCCCCATGCCTTCTAACATAACCATGAAGCAGAGCAATTTTGAGTATTTATACTCTCATTCTCCAGGCACCTGCTGAATATTTATTACTGTAATATCTCTTGTGCCTTTCTGTCTGCTCATAAACAGCTCAATACCAGTGATTTGAGCATTCATTGCTTTAAACTGAAGCCAATAGTTACTGAAATAAAGTGCTTATTCCACACAAGTTCCCCATATCTTCCGCAGAAAAGGTGATTAAGGGACAACTGTAACTCAGGGGCTCTAGAACATGATAATGATGCCCTGCCTTTGGGAATGAGCTACAATTAATTACCTGCCTTGGAGTGATTTGATTGTTGCTGGCGGGTTCCAGACAAGCCAGCTCCCAGGTGCAGATCTCCTTTTCCTTGTAAGAGGAGAAGCATCTGCATAGTCAAACACAGCATTTCACAGCTGGGGGTCCTGGAGCTCTGCCAGTCTGTAAGGCGTCAGCAAGTGCTCTGCAAGTTAAGAACAAGGATTTTACATGTTTGCATGTAGTCAAGGAAAGAAACCAAATGAGTGGATAGAAAAAATAGTAAATAAACATTCAAAGCCGAAGCTTTTTTTTTTTTTCATTTTTCATTGGAAGTGAGAACTGAACAAAAAGGTTGATTTTCCCCCCCTCCCCCCAAAAATGGCAGTTGGCCTTGATGGAAAAATAACTTCATGCTCACTCCTTTGCTTGAGCTTCACAGTTTTGTGAACGTGCATCAAGTCCTTCTTGGTCAGATCTGTGGGATGGAGGATGCCGATGAAGATACCCAGACTGTGGAGTGTGTACTTAAACCTGAAACTGAGCTGGATACCTGCCCTGAGTTCCCGCTGATTCCTGGGGAGGCAGCACCTGAATCCTGAGCCGAGCTGGCCATGGGAGCACTGCCTGCTCTGGTTCCTGCTGGCACAGCTCCCACAGGATGCTCATCCTGATCACTCCTTCAGAGCTGTGACCTGCATTAAAGCAGGGTCTGTAATCAGACAAATTCTTCTCCATCCATCCTGGCAGAGTTTCTGTCTTCTCAGAATGCATTTGGTTTTTCTTTTGGGGTCATTTTACTGTGTTTGCTGTTGTTTTATTTTCACATGGGATGGTGGGAGGATTGGTGTAGGAGACAAGGCCAGTGGATCCACACTGAGACTATGAATCACTGTTTCTTGGCTTAATTTCCTCAGGAAGTGAGGTTTACGGGATCATGCCATTACTCTCTCCCTCTGTTCATCTCCCCATAGTAACTTCTGGATCCAGTTTGAACCAAGCTGGACAGGAGGGTAGATGTATCAAATAATACAAAATGTTAGCATGTGTTGAGTGAAAATAGCTGGAGAAGCTTGGTTTCTTATGGAGGGAAAAACAAGGAGGTCCCACCTTATCAGACACCAGAGAACACAGCCCAGTGGCTAGGATTGAGAGGGAAATGCTAGATACTGGGACGCGCTGGTTCTGCTGCTCACAGGCATTGAGTCAGTTCAGCAGTGGGGAGACACAGCCCAGACCACCTCCAGTCACTTGCCAGCGGGGCACTGGTCTGAGCACTGACTCCTGGTCTCTGCTGCGGTTTGTGGATGGGTGCTTTGGGCAGTAGGGATTTAGAGGAAGGTCTGGTCCCACTGCTTGAACAGGGATGGTCGATGCCTGGGCCAGCAATGCCTTCAGCACCAAGGTGGCTGGACGGTGCAGTCGTGGCCCAGCCACCCCACCACAGATGTGGTCTGTGGTGGTGACATGGTGCACGGGTTGGCTGTACCCAGTTTTCTTAGAAGGGGGATGGAGGCAAGTGGTGGGAGAGTGTCTTTCTGTGCTCCAGAGGGGGATTGTCCAGTGGGATGCAGTGTGTGCTATTACAGAAACAGAAATAGTGCACCAAGCTCTTAATACTATCACCATGTTCAGAAAAATGGGGTAGGGTTTAAATGTGATGTTCATCTTCTTTTTCATCAAGCCGGGTGCAGTGCTGAGCCAGATGGGTGCAGTCTGTATTGACAAGGGCACTTGCTTTCTAAGAAGGAGTTTTGTTCATCTATCCATCTGCTTCGTATCCATGCAACAGTGAAATGGAGCAGCTTTTGCATATTTATACCCTTGTTCAGCCTGCAGCACTATGAGAACCAAATGACACGATCACAGGGAAGTTTGCCCACTTAGAAACACTCCAGCAACTGTAGCAGAATAAATGTGAAATGAATGTTATCATTTAATTATTTTTAATCAATAGTAGAGCTTGGCAAATTCTGCAAAGAAGTATTCATCAACGTTAGCTCAAACAAAAATTGTGCTTTTGCTTTGGTATTCACTCTCCTTTTTAATGGTGTTCTGAGAATGTGCATATAAATGATTTGTGCTCAGCTGAATGCAAGTGTGGTGCAGAGAGGCCATTCTTCAGAAGGGAGGGTGGCCTTGTGATTAAGTGCCGTGTCTCAGGACCTCGGGGACAGGTACTTAGTGTTGTTGCAAACTTTCTTTGTGACCTTGAGCAAGTCATTTAGGGGAAGCGTTTTAGAGCACGTACTGGATCAGGCACTTGGCCATCAGAATTTGGGTGCTGGATCCTACCTTGTGCCTTTGAAAAATTTTGCCCTATATGTATCGAAATAGCTTCAATTCCCCTTGTGCAAAATTTGGATAATTATATTTCCTTCTTGTCATCTGTAATTTGTCTTGTTTACTTACACCATAGACTGTTGCAGGCAGGGGTTGTCTCTACCTGTGAGCTTCTGGGGCTCACAGAGCAACTCTGAGACCTCTGGAGCCACCACTGCAGAAATCATTTCGTGCAGAGTGAAAAACCTTTCCAAGGTTCCTGAAATGGCCATCTTCAAACTGCTTTGATTTCCTTCCAGCTGTGTGTCATCCTGGGCAGGGAGCAGAGAGCATGGGAGTGTGCCCTGCCAGGTCTGTGTTGGCTCCTCCTGGGCTGTGACATCTCAGGCACCATCTCCAGGGTATGAATCCACCATGGCTAGAAGGTCTGAAATCTTGGAGGTCAAGAAGATCAAAGCACCTGGCACAGCAGTTTTTTACCGCACTTAGATACAAGAAGCTCACATACTATATTGAAGAGGAAAGTACAAGACCAGGCTTAAGACAAGACAGCCTTTGGCAGGATGAGAGTGACTGTGAACAGTTCACCAACAGTGCAGAGATGGCCAGGGATAGTCTTGAGTGTTTTGAACCATTCCCATTAAGCAACAGATTAAAATTACTTCTGTGGATAGTTCCCAGACACGGGAAAGGGCTGTCGTAACCTGCTAAAATATTGGCTTCTGGCCACTATTGTGTAAATGAACACCACAGCTAACTGGATAGTGTCTCTTCTTCATGCTGCAGTGGGATACATATGGCACCTTTGTATATGCCCAAGATATATGCCCATATACATGTTCAAAAGAGGTTATGTTGGACAGAGGCAAAGCGAACATGGTGTGTAGAGGCAGAAATGGAAACTTCTGTATTCTCAAAAAAAAAATCCAGAATTATCTCCCAATTCAAACAAAATCTGTAACCTCTCCTTTTCTCTGCAGGTTCAAAGGCCAGTGCAAGTCAAGGCTGAATTGAAGTGTCAGTGTTTCCCCCAGCAACACACTCTCAAGACCGGATCTACTGTGCCATGAAGGACAGGGGACCTGGGCTTCAATGAGAGCGACCTCAGCCCAGCTGCTGCTTCTGCCTGCTTCTGTTACTATCCATCCGACTCACCCTGTTCGGGCAGCACTTGGCACACGCAAAGAGAAGCTGCAAGCAGGACATATGCAGCTCCGTACCTTTCCATGTTGGGGTTTTCCCCCTAACCTTTGAGCTGGTAGTGATGCCATCTCAACCACCTTACCTCTGCCTGTGGTGTCACCTTTGTGTCCTTGCCAGGCTCTGCTCTGCGGATGTCTCATGGCTTCTCCTGATGACTGTGCAACGGCCACGGCAGCCTGAGCTGTGGCTGTGCAACCACAAGGGCTGTATCAGAGCTGGGCTTTGTGGCCTCGGGTGCAGGCGGTTGGCCCTGGCCAGGTGTCAGGAGGTAACAGCCAGGGTTGTGGACAGAGCTCCCAGCTCCCATCATCGGTGGCCTGATAGCATTTGATTGTGGATGTCATCAGCACCTGGTGTCATTTTATCACGGATGCCATCCCCATGTGTGGTATTAGGGCTTGGTACCAGGCTGAGCCTCCGCTTGCACTTCTGCCTAATGGGCTGCAGCCACCAGCTGGGATAAGGGTCTCCACAGGAGCCAGCCTTGCCCCGCTCCCTCGTCCATGCGGGGTGTGATGCTGCTCTGCTCCCAGGCCTGGAGCTGCGCTGTTATGTTGTGCTCTCCGCAGCCAGCCAGCAGTACGAGCAGCTGCTGCGATGTTCAAGGAACTGTGACATGGTGGATGATGGTGCTGAAAGTCGCGTTAGCTCTTTGGGGGGTGTTTACAAAACCTGACAGTGTTTCTTTACCTGACAGTGCAACCTTAGTGCTAGCAATGTGAAGACATCAACTGTTAATCTTTCTCTCCAGCTTGAACATATACAAACCAAAGTATGCATATTGCAAAGCATTATACCGCATAACAACTTCAGACATATAAAAGTGGGTTTTACTGATGTTTAATACTTGTCCTTCAGTGACAGCAATGTTCACATTTGTGTATTTTCTAGTTGATATATAAAATATATTTGTCTCACCCTGTTATAATCTATGCAAACATCAGTAATCTATATAAACTCCAGTAGCTTGTAATGACAGGGGATGGCACCAGAACTGATCATCCATAGAGCGAGTTATTCTATTGTAAGTTGATTCATGCAGCAAAGCAAATATCTTAGTTTAATATATTAGCTAATATTCCAGCCATCAAGGCACTATTTCTCTGTGATCTTTTGATTGCTTTTCTTCTTTATTTGCTTGATATCCATCAGTTCCATCTTTTTCCACTAGTAAACAAATTTTGTTTACATTTGGCATAAATAAGCAAGCAGTAACACCAGGGTGACATTCTAGTGCAGCAGAATGACAGCTACTGAAATACTTGTGTTTTCTAGGCATAGTCAGTCTTACTGCAGAGATCTTTTAACATTGCTCCTTAATGCTTTATTGCAGCTTGGATGGAAAAAGAGATTTTTAATGGCCAGCGTGTTCAATACTATTGAAATTCAGTGTCTTTACCTTTCTTTCTTTCCCTCTAAAAGAGATGTTGATTTAAAATTAAGGATTAAGTTTATCATTTACCAATTAAGTTTTTCAGTTAACCATCTGCATTTGAACCATTACGTAAATTGCCTTGGTTAAGCCCCGGTTACTAGACAGGTATAAATTTCCTCTAATAGCTATCTGTACAATCTGAGAGTGTTACTTCTGTCCCAATTCAATCACAGTATTTTATTATTTATTACTCACCTGTCCTAGATTCTTTCCATACTTACACACCTGCTTGACAGGACTTACTGGAGTCAAGAGTAATGTCAGTAAGTTGAGCTGCTTCCCTTCAAGTTCTTGTCCTGTGGTGGACCACCCTGTAACACAACCCAGCAAAACCCATCAAAATGGTTACTATATTTTTGAGTGCATTTTCCCAAAGCTTGAACTAAGATTGATGAAATCTCATCTTCCAAGATGGGTTTGCTCTTTGTTTTGGTATGTTTGTGTGCTACACTGTAGGACTGACAATTTCCATGGTTACAACTGGATCTTGCCCTTTCCTAGAAAGCTCCTGTGGGGTTTCACTTGAAGCACTGGCACACAGCCTGCCCTCCTGCATTGCACTGTTTGTAGTTTTGGGGCTTTCCAAGTCCCCTGCCTTTTTTTCTTTTTCCTTTTTTTTTTTTTTTTAAGTTGCAGCCTAGCTGGATAGCTATCTTTTGGGTTTTGGTTTTTTTTTTTTACAATTTGTTTTAATTGAATAGGTGGCTATTGAATACTTAGTATTTTTAGCTGATATTCATTTGGTACTTCATTATCAATGCACTATGAATGAAGTGTCTTATTTCTTGGCCAGTCATTGCCATGTGAGAAGAGGATCCATGTATGACAGGAACAGAACATAAACCATTAGAGTGACTGAAAGTTTTTCATCCCAGTCTCTTCCTGTGTTCTTGACTGTCTTTCCCAAGGCTTCCTTTAATGTTCAGTTTGCTCTGCCCACTGAGTGGGAGCTTTGGGAATGTCCTTTTATGTGAAATCATTGCTTGACTCCTAAAACATCGTTCCATTTTGGAGCAGCTGCTCTATCTCTGTGTCTCTGTGTACTCCATGGCTCTTAGGGCTGTAGCCTTTGCTAGTACATCCACTTTGTTACCTCAGTCCCCTCTTTTTATCTGATTTTTGGTGGGCTTTCACATACATTACTTGTTTATCATAATTTCTTTTCCTTAGGAACACTTGTTCCCAGAGGGCAACATGTACTATTTGCTTGCCGTCTCCTGAACATGTCCATTCATTTTCCCATGTTGGCAGCCAGACAGCAATAGCTTGGCAAATTTATGAAAATAGCAAGTAGTTTCTCCCAGTCCCCATTTTATAGTATTTCTTTAGCAGCCCAAGTTTCAGCTGCTTGAGCTGAATGGAGGAGTACTTTCATTTTTGTGTATGTTTTTGTGCTTATCCAAATAGCTGCAAATCCTCTTTCAGTTTCCCCATATTTACAGTAACTGGATCCATCAGTAAACAGTATTAGCCATTTTTCTTCCCTCCTTTTTTTAAAGTCCAAGTCTGGATTTAACAGCGAAATTTGCTTCCTGATATTCTCATGTTCAGATCCTCATATTTGGTGGAAGTGCAAAAACCTTTCCTCTTCGCAGTGTTTTCCCCTGACTTGTTAAGGCTGGCATCTGCAGCACTAAGCTGTGGTTTACTCCCTGCCGTTTCGAGCTTTCCCAGTGCTGTGCGTTTGCTAGGTCTGTGCCGGGGGTGACTTCCCCGTGTTCCCTGGCCCATGCGTGCTCCTCCGTGCAGTGTGAGAGCTCGCTGCGGGGCTGTCAGAGCTCTTGCCCCGCACATAATTTTTCCTTTTGTGTCAAGACTACCCCCACCTTGTCGGTGATGGTTCACTGAATATGCAACGGATCTCCTACGCTGGGGCATGCCAGTGCAGGAGTCTGAGCAAAATCTTCCTTCAGCTGCCTTGGTGTCCCTGCCTGCTCCGGGCCCCACGGCCACCATCTCTTCTCTTTGAGGGACATGGTCAGCATCCAGCTTTTGCCTGCTAACGTTGGAATAAAACTTCTGGAAAGTTAAATATTCTTTGCAAGGCCCATAATCCTGATATGATTGGGCGTGTGTGTGTGTTTCAGTGAGCTCTACCTGTTGTTTATCAGCAACCTGTCCTCTTGAGCCAAAACTATGCCCAGCTCTTTAAGTTCCCACTGTACCAGTTGGGTCTTTGGTCACCTAAACTGAAACCCAGTTTCTTCTGTTACCTGCAGCACTATCTCTTTATTTGCTCTCATGGCCACACAAGAGGGTCCATGGATCAAAATACCATCTACAGAAGGCGTAACTGAAGCTTGGCTGTTTTCAAGAACTTCTGCACATTTCCATAACACACACAGGGCAGGTTGCCGGAGCATTAGGATCCCTAAAGCACTGTCTGCCCCATCTGAGTATGAAACAATCCTAAAATCTGCGTTTCTACTTCATGCCCAGTATAGGTCATGGTTGCTTTCCTTGGTGGCTCTCTGGGGTCCCCAAGGGTCTCTTGCATTGAGCCAACTGAGGCTCCCGCAGCTGTTATCATTTTGGGACCATGTGTATTCACTCATTGTGATCAGGGCTCTAGTTGCTGGTTGCCCCCGTAAAGTATGGACAGGTCTGGGCAGAAGCAGCTGGAGGTTTTGAGGAGGTGGGCATCCCTACTGTGCAGAATCAGGTCTGTCTGGGTCAGGCTTTACCGCTTGTTCCTTTTCCAGCTCTTGTGATTTAGTTAATTTGGGTTGTTGTTCTTAAAAGGTGCTAAAGGGTGCCCCTCTCCCAGCATTTATGTTTTCTCCTTCGGTCCTCAGCCCCGTGACCTGCTGAAGTTCCCTCTTCCATTTCTGTCTCTGGTACTCCAGCAAAATCACTGGCCTTTGCCTCGACTTTGAAATACTGGCTTTTCTCTGTTAACCTTGTTTTCTGTGGAGCAAACAAATAGTGGCAAATGTTACTGCTTGGACTGTTTCACAGACCCTCTTCTTCTTTCTCTTTACATTTTCTATCTATCTGTGCCCGGTAAAATTGTTCTGCCTGAATGACTTTCTTCTTAAGCTAGAGCTGAGTCAAATGCTGTTGATTTACAGGTTCAGTAATTGCCCTAGCAGCTGGTACCAATCCATCCATCACTGCAGGTTTAATTTTGAATCTCAGCGTTAGGTTGCTGTCTTGGTCCCTGCTGCATGAAATCTGATCTTGTATTCAGTACCTGCTTCCTTGATTAAACCCCTCCTCTCTGTTCCTTCCTCAGCTTTCTCTTCTTCCAAACCAAGCAACCGCACCATGGTTAGGGAGAGCAGCAGTGCCTCCGCAGACCTCTGCAGCAGGCCCTGGCATTCTCCCCCAGCTTCTTCCCCTGGTGCTGCTGACACTGGGATGATGTTGGACAGTGCTGCGGTGGGGTTATGATCAGTCATGGCCATTCCTGGGGCTCCTGTGAGTCCCACCACCCCTGTACAGCAGTATCCATGCAGGGTACTAGCAGCTGTCATACAGTTCCGGCTTGTTCCAGGCTCTGATTCTGGTCTGGCTCAAACCCGCTCTTGCATCCTTTCATCAGCAGTTGTGTGCCAGCAGTGAGGAGGGTCGGGGGTCCAGCGCTTTGCTGAGGAGCGGTCAGAGGGGAGGGGCAGGTGTTGATCAAGTAACCTGGTGAGTAACCGCATGAGCCAGCCCGGGATCAGACCAGCCAGCCCCCTCCCCAGCCCAGGGGTCAATATATCCCCCCAGGAACCCCTCTTGGATGGCTGCAGCCACAGCCTGCTGCTGCATGGCTCTTCCAAAGACTCAGTTGTAGCATCAGATCCATAATGTTGAGTCTCTTTTGCCATTGTCCTCACAGGTGCCCTTTGCCAATCTGGATCCTGATCTCAAGTTTCTGCTGTATTAGCTCTTGTAAGCCATCCATCGCATCACGCCTGGGCTCGCCCCACCACTGGTGTGGATGGCAGGCTCTCTGCTGCAGAGGCACACACGTTTCTGGTTCAGTTCCTTCAGCAATTCGGTCTCTTATTTTAAATCCATCTTTCCCTTTTCTAGACCTGCAATTTTCTCTCCAAGCCCTCCCTTTACCACTTTTAGTAGACTAGCCAACATAGCTGCAACTTTCCACAAAGCCCATAGCCAGCAACCTTAACAAGTCCTGACTTTAGTGCTCTCCTGGCAGACTGTAAATGCTTTCCCTGCCTTCACTGGAGCACTTTCGCCCATGCAGTTCACCAGCTGCCATGGCTGGGCTCACACTGCATGGCCCAGATCCTAAACTTTGCTGTGGATGGGGAAGTCTGTCTTTCCCCCTGCGAGCAGTCTTGTTTGTATCTGGGTTGTGGTGCTTAGTACAGGAGCCCCAGTGAGATCTGAGCCTCCCCGCAGGGTCACTCTTTTTGGGTACCCTTCAGCACATGTAAGAAGGTGCTGGAAGCAGGACACACACAGCTCCAAAGAAAAAAAAAAGGTTTGCAAGCCTTTTAGGACTTAATATATTAGCACAGTTATGGCAAATTTCAGGCAGAAGTCTACCAACTCCTGGGAAATTCCCGAGCATTGCTACCCCTGCCTGCCTGGCACCGAGGTGCACTCAGTGACGGGGCAGGTGCAGGTCTGCACTCGTCTCCGGAGGGCAGCAAGGTGTCAGGAGAGGTGGTTACTGCAAGCTAGCTTCTGGTGGAGAAAATCACAGATCACTGGCCAAATGCATTTGAGAGCGCACAAATTGCATTCTTCTGAATGCATATAGATGAAGAATTTGCATTCTTTGCAGATAATTTTTACTTGATATTTTGCAAAGTAGTTTGTTGGTACCCACTGAGTTACTGGGTCTGCTTGGATTTCTTGCTGGAATCAACCACATTATCTTTTGAATTTTAGGTACGACTGTAGATAAGGTTTGATGCTCTGTCACAGTGTGGGAGTCTTGTGGAGTCTACTACTATTGTTTTGGATAACACACACAGGATAGCTGGGGCTTAATGAGCTACCCAGCTGTAAGGGACGAGGCCCATGTGTCTGTGCTGTAAGCACAGACAATGCCCCAGGGAAAGCTCCAGAAACCAGCCATGGGGAGGGGCCCGGTGTCACTCTCCTTGACTGACTAATGTCTCAACCACTCCTGGAGCTGGGGTGAGAGAAGACTCTAGAAACCTTGGGCTGGAGCCAATAAATAAGGGCGCACGTGAGCCCCCGGGGGCACTCTCTCTCCGCACTGACCCCCCCCGTTGGCAGGTCCGATGCTGGATCCAGGACTGGTGATTTCTTTGTCTCTCTCTCTCTACCTCTTTCCTGCTGCTCAGCTCTCTCTCTTTTTCCTTCTCCTTCTTGCTCTCCGTTTTTGATGTTGTTAAGTAATACAAGGCCTACCTCAACTCACCACAAAGCCGCTTAGCTTGTGATATATATTAAGACATAGAGGGTTGATGCTTATAGAAGTGTTTGTGCCATTAAAGTTGGAGTTTGTTTTTGGACCTTGAGTGCTATTTCACCTTAATCCACACCGAGGGCATTTGCGGATCTTAGTCACTCTCCCCTTCCCGCAGGTGGGGCGTGACACCAGCTGAGTACAGGGAGCTCACCACCCCCATACGGCACCCCAGCACCTTTGCTGGCTGCACAGGCACCACCTCAGGGGGAGAAGAGTTGGTCACATCCTTGATGGTGCAGAGTTGCCCTATTTCACCTCCCTGTTTGCTTCTTGAGGGTTTTACACCTTCCCAAAATTTTTTTTTTCTGATGAATCCTTAAGCTGGTAGTGGTGCCATCTCAACCACCCTACCTCTGCCTGTGGTGTCACCTTGTGTCCTTGCCTGGCTCTGCTCTACAGACATCTCATGGCTCCTCCTGACGACTGTGCACCACCTGCAGCAGCCTAAGCCGCAGCCACGCAGCCATGAGGGTTGTATCAGAGCAGGGCTTTGGGGCCTCAGGCACAGGCCATTGGCCCCGTGGGGGATAAGGAGGTGACAACTGGGATTGCAGACAACGGTTTACATCCCCAGCTGCTGCTGGAGCCAGTGCAGCAGCCACAGGTCGGGGAACTCTGGTGATCCCCTGCTCAGCTCATGTGAACAAATGGACTGCTGGTACCAGGTCTCCAGGACTGCAACGTCTCCTTCCTGATTCCACCAACATCAGTTTTAGGATGGGTGCTGTGGTCCACCATGCAAGCTGTAATACACCGAGCAGAGACCTACACTGGTGAACACTAGGAATGTCGTTAAGAATTTTCACTCCTGCACAGAACAAGAAGGTTTCTTCAGAGCAAAAGAACTGGCAGTAATTGGGATGTATCAGCAGGATGTTTGAGCAGCAGTGATTATAGGAGTGTGGTAAATAACAGGGCTGAGTTGCAGTGGTGCGGAGAGAACTGGAAGTTGTATGTTTTGTCTGTGTACGCAGGCTGGCACGTCGCTTTTGTAGCCACAAATCAAGCCCATCTGTATGATTTACTTTCTCCTCCTACCATCTCCCTTTATTAAGTTAAATCAATCATCCCACTGCTCTGTGATTTATGGCTTTATGTTTTGCTGGGAACGTGTCACAAAGTGAAAAGCGGAAGTTTTGATGTATTAGTAAACCCAAACTTGTCTGCCTAGGGTGAGATTGGAAGAATTTAGTTTCCTCTTGGGTGAATTCTGACAGATGATATAAATTTCTATCCTTCCCTCTTCTTCCTCCTCCTCCTCAACCCACACCTCGCTGCAGAGAAAGGCCTTGAAGTAGGTGGTGGCCAAGGCTCAGCCATTTCCCAACCTGTCAGTCTGTCCTGTCACACCTTGACCTGCACCCTGCAATACCTGTGGCACTTTAGGGCTCTGTGGCAGCTCTGCATAAAGCCATGGATGGATGGATGGATGGATGGGGCTGAAGAACTCAACCCCATCCCTTGTTGCCCTGATGGCCTCCAACAGCTGGGTGTGGCTGGCATCGGCCGTGGCCAACTGAGGGTTCAATGACTCCAAGGATGGAGATGCCATCAGCTAGCTGTCTGGGCAACATACATGATATGGTCAGTTTTTGTCTTCACCAAGGTTCATCCAAGGAGAATCTGACCAATGTGGGAGACCTTCTGCTGGGAGGGAATGGAAAAAGAGTTTCTTATTCAAGTGGAGAGGGAAATGACTGGTCAAATACCAAGGCCACAGCCTGGGGAGCACTGCAGTCCAAACGTGCTGGCTTACCCACCACCCCATGTACTCTCCACTGCGAACCTAGACATAGAGTTTTACTTTTGTGTTGGAGGAAAAGGCAGAGGGGCAGGTATGGCCCTACCAGGGCACTGTTCCCTCTTTCAGAAATTGAGACATCGTCTCTTCCCATCACATGCCTTTAACTGTGCTGAGCAGCTCCTATCATCCCTGCTCTCTCCGCTATGCCATGGGGTATGTGTGGCCACAGGCTATCAGAAGTCCCATGTGAAGGGTTTACACTTCCCTAGACCTATTAAAAACTCTTTTCCGTGAGGGAAGGTCCACTGTGTGGCTAAATTGCCTCTCCTTGTCTCCTGTTCTTCCCAAGGGTGGAAAGCAGCTACTCCCCGAGTCCAGCTCTTCTCCTTTCGATTGGAGACTTGAGAGGTAGCGGACTGAGATGGTAATGTTGTTTATTAATTAAGCAAAACACACCTCTTAAAAGCTCATAACACCCTAACTGCTTTATAAACACATCACTTTTTAGTAGCATAATTCACAATTATGTCACTGCAAGTAATACGGAGTGACAATTCTATTGCTTATTACTAGTATTAGTACTGATACATAATTATATTACTACAAAGAAATCTTCTTATAAATCAAGCATTTATTAAGCTGCAATTCTATTGCCTTTCTTCCTGCACTTAGTATTAAGGTACGAAGTCAATCCTTCCTTATAAGTTTATGCATCTTTACTGCACCCTCCCACACCAAGTCTGGTGGAGAGACCAGCATGTTCTCCAAGGGGGGTTCCCTCCAGCATCATTGGTGGTGTTGGGTCCACAGCTCAGCTTCGGCATCTGCACTCCTTCCATCAGAAGCTTCCCACCCTTCTTTGTTCTCCACCTGATCTTATACCTCATTGCCCATTTTTTTCCTTTTCCTGAGTCCACATTTTTGCCTCCCTTGCATCTCTTCTTTGCCCTTCGGACTTCTCCCACGTAAACAATCCTTAATTACTCATTGATCTCAACTCTGTTACATTCATACCCAAATTCAGTGTTTCTGACGCTGTTACTTGGGTATTTTAGGCCTATTATGGTATTACTGATACAATTATTTAGATGAAGGATGTCTTACATTGCAAGACTCCCTCCTGACTGTATGGTCCACACTGGTACATTTGATTTACATTTTATACTTTTTCGGGCAGAATTACCTTACTTAAGCCTTACTCACCTACCTAAGTTAATTAAGCAAAAGCAGTTTCTCATCTCAGGCGCAGAGCTTGCATACCACAGCAACAATATTTGTGCATTTTGTTCTCACATCATATCTCTGTACTGGAACTGTTTTCAGTACGCTCCTGGTTCCCATCAGAGGTCTTGGCCAGTTTTGGAGCCTGGTGTCCCAGTAGGGCCCCTGGGTCTCAACCCCCAGCCCCATGGCAGACCCCACATACAAGTCTCCACAGAGCTGCTCCAAGAAGACATCACTGTGGGTGAGCCCAGCTTGTTTATTCCCACAGAGGCCTGGCTCACCTCCCTGTGTCGTCGTCCACTGGATTGGTGGAAGGAGATGAGCCATTGTTCTATTTCTTGCTGCTCAACTGCAAGACTGGGGGGAGAGGGGGAAGCCCAGGTTTCGCTTTGCACGAGGGCCAGGAAGACCCATCTCTTCCTTCCTTTCTCCATGAGCTTATAGCACCTAAACTTGTCTGGGCTTTAGTGCTGTACAACTCTGTGTTCTACCATTACAATAGTTTTTGTGTGTGCATGTGTGTGTATATATATCTCTATACATGTGCATGTATGTGTGTGTATATATAAATACATGCACACATATACACATGTACATATACACATATGTACATATACATCTATGTTTTTGTATATATACACATACACACATATATAGTGACTAACGCTAGTAATGAGTAGTTACTATATGCAGAATAAAGTATGTATGACCCTAGAATAAAAATGCAAAGAGGAGTACAGGCATGGGATGAGAGTGGAGGCCTTGAAAATATAGGCACAAGATGATATTCGAAACCCCAGAGCTATAAACTACTCACCAATCATCAATCACTTATCACCAGAGGAATTCAATCTTGGGAACTGGGATCAATTTTGGGGATACCAAAGAAAACAAAGTTAGGACCAATAAGGAAGCACAGCATGTACTTCTAGGACAGGATGACCAAAACTGAAGACCTGATCTGGGCCAACTGAAGGGGTGACTTATCATCTCTTTCAAGGTGCAGGGTCCCCAAATACGGGTATAAAATGGGTCTTCACTGCAGTTGTGAAGTGTATCTTTATTGTGGAAGTACCACTGGTGATCCATGCTGCAGTGCTGCAGCTCCTGTAAGTTTCTTGATTTTGCTTTTGCTTTTATTTCTTGGTGTATTTTTGCTTACATTGCTTTTGCTGCCTTGAATATGCTATCACAGCTATCAGAAAAAAGCACAAATACAGTACTAAGCATTAAAATGAGATTCCCTTTCCCTCTCCCTTTCCAGTTGATTGTTTTTTGGTAACCTGATCTGCCCCTGTACTCGGCACTGGTGAGGCCGCACCTCGAATACTGTGTTCAGTTTTGGGCCCCTCACTACAAGAAGGACGGTGCTGGAGCGTGTCCAGAGAAGGGCAACGAGGCTGGTGAGGGGTCTGGAGAACAAGTCTTATGAGGAGCGGCTGAGGGAGCTGGGACTGTTTAGCCTGCAGAAAAGGAGGCTGAGGGGAGACCTCATCGCTCTCTACAACTCCCTGAAAGGAGGTTGTAGCGAGGTGGGTGTCGGTCTCTTCTCCCAAGTAACAAGCGATAGGACGAGAGGAAATGGCCTCAAGTTGCGCCAGGGGAGGTTTAGATTGGATGTAAGGAAAAATTTCTTTACTGAAAGAGTGGTGAAACATTGGAACAGGCTGCCCAGGGAAGTGGTGGAGTCCCCATCCCTGGAGGTATTTAAAAGACGAGTAGATGAGGCACTTAGGGACATGGTTTAGTGGGCATGGTGGTGTTGGGTTGACGGTTGGACTTGATGATCTTAGAGGTCTTTTCCAACCTCAGTGATTCTATGATTCTATGATTCTATAACCTGCTCTGAAACTTAGATGCAATAAATCGGCAACAAACTGAATGGTTGGTGGGGAGATTTTTGTCAGGGAGCAGCAGGCGTGGGGCTGTTCCACACAGGAAAATGAGTTGGGAGCAGAGGGTGACCCCAGCAGAGGCAGGACAGTGTCCCCAACTGACCAGGCACAGTCCCACAGAACCTGGGCAGAGCCAGATTCTACTGACTGCCCAGTGATCATCAAACAAGGTGAGGTGATGAGAGAGGTCCAAGGTAATGCAGGAAGACTAGTGAGCAAATCAGGATTGTCAGAGCACAGGGCTGGACACCAATGCATCTACACCATAGCTCAGGCGGGGACAGAAGGCACAGGGCTGAGCTTAAGTGGAGCTCCTGGACCAGTGGACAGTGGGTGCGTGGGTGGAAATCCTGGGTGAGGTCAGTCAGGACAATTAAGGCACTCAGGGCACTGGCAACTGGGTTGGAGAAGCTGCAGGTGAGTTAATTCCTGGGGGACTTAGCAGGAGTTAGGTTGGTCTCTCCTGGATGTAGGTAGGGCTATGAAGTTTGCTGGTCCTCACAGCTATCTTCCAGATGGAAACAACATCCTTCAGTAGTAGGTCCGGACTCAAAGTGCCTGTCAGGTTTGCAATGGAGGCATCATCTTGCCTATCTTCCAGGAAGGATCTGAAAGTTTCCCTTAGCCTGTGGGTGAGACAGATCATAATTTTAAGTGTCTGGAGGACTGCTGGGTTTCCAAATGCCCTGACCTTTGGCAGGCAATGCTGGCAGCCAATGACACTCCGTGCTGGTACCCCTGAGATGGCCTTGCAGCTGGAAGCCAGGCAGTATTCTCTGGGGTATCTCTGGTGGTATCAGACAACAATGTGGGCAAGTGTTGGTCAATATTGTCAACAGCACCCAAATAGAGGTTGTGGGGTCCTCACAGCTGAACTCTCTCAGCTTCACTGACTGCCTGTCCCATCTCAGGTATAAGACAGCATGCCGAACCTTTCTGCACTCAACTCGGTATATCCCCAGCTCCCTCCTTCATGGGGTCTCTCATGCTGTCACTGTGGCATTAGGAGACCTTTCTCATGCAAGAAACAGGGAAAGGGAGGTGGTGTGGCCATATTCTCACATTGGGGTTTCTCATTGGTCCTATATAGGGGGCACCTTTTTTGTTCCTTTACATGATCCCTTTTTTTTTCCCCCAAGGCCAGACACATACTGAACTGTATTAATAAGCATGTAGCCAGCTGGTTAAGGAAAGTGATTTTTCTGTAGTTGTGAAATCACATCTGGGGGATTGTGTCTGATTTTGTGCTCCCAGTACAAGAAAAACATTGACCTTTTGGAGTGAGTTCAGTGGAGCACAACCAGTATGATTAGAGATCTGGAGCACAGGACATATGAAGACAAGGTAGAGAACTGGGTTATTCAGCCTTCAGCAGAGAAGGTCTTTAACTGCGTAGTGGGAGGTTGTCAAGAAGATGAAGCCAGACTCTTCTTGGAGTGCCCAGTGAAAAGACAAGAATTAACAAGCACAAGATGCAACAGTGGAAATCCTGACTAAACATAAAGAAAAAAATATTCTCCACATGGGTGGTGCAGCCCTGGGACAATGCAGAGTGGTGGTGGAACTATCCTTGGAGATAGTCAGAACACAACTGAACAAGACCTTGAACAGTCTGGTGTAGCTTTGAAGTCAGACCTGCTTGAACCAAAGGGGTGGACTAGAGACCTCCTCCAGAGGGCCCTCCCAACCTAAGTCTCCATGATGGTGCTGAGGGAGCTGGCTGATGTTGTTAAGATACTTCAGCAACAACTGACATGACATCTCAGCAAGTTTGTGGATGATACTAAATTGGGGAAAGGAGCTGATACACTGGAGGGCATGGCTGCCATTCAGAGGGGTCTCAACATGCTGGAGAAATGGGCCAACAGGAACCTCATGAAGTTCAACAAAGGCAAATGCAAAATCCTGCATCTGGGATGGAATAATCATATGCAACAGCATAGGCTGAGAGCAGACCAGCTCTGGAGCAGAAAAGACCTGTGTGTCCTGGTGGACAGCTTGAACAGGAGTCAGCAGTGTGCTCTTGTGGTGAAAAAGGCCATGTGCACACCAGGCTATATTAGCAGAAGTATAGCCAGCAGGACGAGGGAAGTGATTCTTTCCACCTATTCATCATTTATGAGATTACATTTGAGTACTGTGTCAAATTTGGGGTTCCTCAGTACAAGAGACATTGACAAACTGAAGTGAGTCCAGCAGAGCCAACAAGATGATTGAGGGGCTGCAGAACAGGATGCAGGGGATTGTTCACCCTGTAAAAGAGAACTCTATAGGGAGAATCTAATTGCTCTTACACTACTAAAAGCGGGATCACAGTGAAGGCAATAAGGACAAGGGGCAACCACAGATTTCCTACCTAAGCATGCAGAAAACATTTTCATGGTGAGGGTGCTAAAACATCAGAACAGAGGGACAGAAAGGTGGTGAATTTCTATCCTTGGAAATTTCCAGAATTCAACTGTACAACACCCTGAGCAATCTGCTCTTGCTTTGAAATTAGCCTTACTTGGAGAAAATGGTTGGACTAGAAACATCCAGAGGTCCCTCCAGCCAAACTCTTTCAGTTTCTCTGTGACTGTGTGTCAGTTTCTCTGCTTATCCTACTCTACTACTGGACAAGCATGTGGACCTGAATCACTACGTGACAGCCAAGTTATAATGCCCTTGAACCCCTTTTTCCCACTCCCTCGTGGCCGGATTTTCACATTTCACAAATCCAAACACCCAGTAGGCCCTTTCTCTGACTCAGGAAATAGCTGGGGCAACCAGTGGTCATAGGAGTGCCCCAGGAGAAGTCTACATAACCACCTGAGGGTTATGGGAAGTTTTAAAGGGGCTGAAGGGACTTAGGTACCTAAATTCATTGCTGTCCCGCAAGACAATTTTTGAGGTATGTATCTCCTTTTCAGATGGGAATAGCCATTTGCAAATCTGGTCCCCTGAGAGCTTCTGGAGGAAAACCAAAGGCTAATGTGAGTAAGTGAAGATGAATACCACAGCAGAAGACCAGCTTCTCCAACGTGGTTCAGAGACCCACATTAGACTCCAGGCCTGTACTATGCCCAGGAACTCAACTCTCTTGAGTCTTTTTAGATGGTGTCTGACTCCTTGGTTATAAGAAAATCCAGGCCAACCTCCCCTTCAGGCTTTGAACAGAAAGGCTCACATTGCCTTTCACAACACAGGTCAACAAACACAGGTTTGCTGAGCACAGTGTGGTTTTTGACCACACAACTGTTACCATCCAAGGAATGCAGACAGATGCAGAGTGTTGGGCTGACAAACGTACAAGCACCTTCATGTGTGTTTGCTCCAGCTCTGGAGAGGTGGGTACCAGGTGCTGGAAATAAAATCCTTCACCCTCTGCTGGCCTGAAGCACAACTTGGCTTGTGCTGAAAGTGTGTTGTGCTAAGCTCACCTAAGCTTTGATGATAGGTTTCCCACTAATAAAACATTGTATCACTTGCCGCTACAGTGTCTGGAAGTCAAAATGGGTTGTCTTGGTGCCGTCTTCCTCATACTGGGAGTTGGCCAGCGTCACAGTGATCAGATCATTCTCAGTTATCTTCAGCACCGAAGATGGTTTCACTTCTGCAGAGATGATCCTGGGAGAGAAGAAGTTACCCTTTGCTGTTAAGGATAGCAGCTTGCTTCTTACCTCATCGCACTTGCAATCAGTGACACATGCAGCTCTAGAGAAGTCCTGATTTGCTCCAGAGGGATGGTTTGAAACGTACCATTGCCTTTCCTTTGTGATCTGTGTAGCTGGGTCCACATAACTGTTCTGGAGCTGTATGAGGAGCCTCGTCACAAGGTATCCAATAGAAAGTGGAGCTGGGAGGAGTTTCAGGACAGCAGTGTTGACATTGATGTCCTTTGGCAACAGGTCTGTAGGGACTCTGACATCTGTAACAAAATTAAAGGTTTCTCTTCTGCCTCATGTGGTGTTAGGAAGAATTATCCCAAGGGGGAAACTCAGGCTAGCTTTTGTTAAAATCTTTTTGGAGGTTTTTTTATATTAGGTTTTGTATTTTTGGAAGGGTTTTTAATTTGTTTTCAGCTAGAGGGTCAAAACAAAGCAAGCTCAGCAACTGGCATGGGTTCCAGCCTTCATCAATGGCTTAGGAAAGGGAAGTAACAATACTTTGGAAGTCAAAATACCTGAGTACAGTGGTTTCATTCTGATATTGCTCCAGACTTTCTGGATGGTCCCTATAGCTTGGCAGAAAGCTGAACGCTGGTCCTCTTCAGGCACAGAGAGGGGAGAAAAACAGCAGTGTCAATGCATGCTCCTGAGAGAAAACAATTGAAAAAGATTTATTTTTGTCTCCTTGAAAGATATAACTTAAGTTGTGCAACTGCTCAGTAAATTGTGTTAGGCTGGGCCTTGGTTGCCTTTCACAGCTATGGCTCCAAGCTTAACCAGAGCTAATTTTTTTCTAGCCCATATTATACCATATCTGGCATTAAGGGGTGCTGATTCCCAGCTCACATGCACCATGCTAATACACCTGTTTACAGTCTTAAAAACCTGTTTCATTTATGTTGCCCATTCATGGGTAAAATAGCAGGAAAAGTCTCTACAAGTTTCTCAAGTCCTGCTGGCTATACCTACTCTGAGGGTGGGAGGCAATGTGCCCAAGACCATCTCCCTCTACCTTCTCCCCCAAACCCCAAAGATGGCCATGAAGATGGAGATGACCGAGAGTCACCACTGTGAGCTTGTGTCAGGGCCCTGAGGGCACTAATAGACCTTAATAGCCCTGAGCAGCCTGACCTGTGGACTCCACCTCACCTCTTCCCCATGGGCCCAGGAGCCACATGTAAGCTTAGGACAGTGCCTGAGTTGTAAGCAGCCCTGTCTCCTGCTCTCCTAACTTATTGACTGGACTTCCTAGACTCCTCCTGGACTTATTACCTTGCCTTGTGTTATAATCACTGAGCTGTTGACAGAACGTGGCTCTATCACTACCCTGGCCTTGCCCTGATGCTGTGGGACTGCACCCTGGTTGCTGCCTGGTCTGTGCTGTGGTCACCCTTGGCTCCTGGCTCATCTTCCCTTAGGGAACAGTCTTGTGTTTGCTGCTCCCTCACAGCTTGCAACAGAAATCACAGGTCCTGCTATAACATCAGAGCAGAGCATGTGGGTGTTGAGGAGTAGTAGAGGCCAGTTTACTGGGATCAGAATAGGTCCATGTCATACCTGAAAGTTCATGTTGGTCTAGGAACTGTTGTACTGAGTATATTTCCCCTCCATGGCTGTTCTGGAAGAAGTGGATCAGGGCTTTCTGCAGACTGAAAATGTCAGGCAGGTGTTGGGCATGCTGGATGTTTTGGGTCTGGAAGGGAAAATTCAGCATGACTTTGCTATCCATGCACTTATCTGAGGAACCAGGATTGTGTCTGGCATTGTGTGGTATTCAGGAGAAGGGCACTGTACTGGGAAACACAGGGAAATGAGTCATCTTAATGCCCCACTGACACCAACAATGGTGAATCCACATGGTGCCTGTCTCTGCTTTGAAGGAGAAGGAATGTTTCTACAGCAAACCTTAGACATGAGCTCCAGAAGAACAGGGTAGCGGTTTCTGTCAACTTCTCTGTGTTCTTGCTGAAGGAGATGCATCAGGGCCTGGATGGACATCTTCTGTTCAAATCTCCACGTGTAGGACAGGCCAATCAGTCCAAGGTTTGGCTGGTATTTGAAAGGAGTAATCTGGCCATAAGCTATTTGTAGGAGCAGGTTGGAGCCCTGAGGATCTCTCATCCTCTGCTGCTTGACAGAAGTAAGGCTCTGCTCCAAGGCCTGTGGAATTTGAAGGGTTGTTAGGAGCTGCGGTTTGTAACAAAAGGGTTTGGGAAGACTTACAAGTCTTCTCATGAGGGAAGACAATGGTGGCTCTGAAGAAAGGGAAGAGACAGCAAAAACTTCCTGTTGAAGAACGAAGCAGGGACTAGAACAAAATTGCCCAAGGGAGTTTTCTTGCCCTCTGAGGCATAGAGCCAATTTTTTTCTAAAGGGGATTTGAATCAGCATGTAAAAAACATCTTAAAAAAGAGGTTATAAACCTGTTTATTGCATGTGGGAATGTCCCAGCTCATTGGATGTGGCTGGGTATTCACCAGAGCCCATGTGGGCTCTGCACTTGATCCCTAGCAAAGTGGTAGTTTGTATATGGGATACCTGGAAACACAGCAACCAGTCCCTCGCATACCTGGAAGAATGGCTGAGTCCGGGTTTTAAAGTAGGTTTCCCACTGCCTTTGGTCTTCTTGCCTAAGCAAAATATTCAAGGCCATGTTTTGTCCTGTAGGAAATGTAAAGCAAAATAAGGACCCTCTCCCAGTAGACACTGGAGTCTGTGCAGAACAGCTGCAGTCATGGTGTGAGAGCCACCAGTTCCAGTGACTGTGCGAAAACCAACCTGATGTAAGCCTGCTGGTACCCTCCCAATGTGTGGAATGTACCTTTACCTGTTGTACTGTTGCTCAAGTGCTGGAGAAACAGATGGACAGTCACTGTGGCATCCTCCGTGTTTCTGCGAAGTCCCTCTGCCAGGCATTCAATATCTTTTTCAAGGTGGTCCCAGAAGAATTTTGCCACATCCTTTGGCTTCTTTGTCATCAGACTCAGAATCACCTGGAAGACAGGGTGGTTTCTTAATTTAGCTCTCAAGAAAGCTTCCTCCCAGAGTAGGGCAGAAGCTATTCATCATGTGGAAGCTGCAGGCTAAGTGGGGTGGACAGGCAGACAGGAGGTAAGGGAGAGAAAAGAAGCAGGGGCTGTCTCACCTGTTTATCTGTATAGATCCCCAGCAGCATGGATGAATGCAGCAGAGGTCTTGCAAGACAGACAGAGGCAGGTGACAGGTCCCTCTCTAATTCAATTCTCCATATTGAAGGGCTCCCAAGGATGTATCCTTTTCCTGTTTTATTCTCTGTGCTGTGACAAGGAAACGTAATTCAACTTACACTCTCAATGACTGGGCTCATCTCATGTAAGTTAACATTGAGAGAGGCTTGGACATCACTGGGTCAGAACAAGTGTGAACTTGGGGTGGGATGAGACTTTCGGAAGGGAAGAACTGCTGCTGAAGAAATGCCCTTTCCAGCTGTTTCATGCCATTCATGCTTTCTCTTCTCTCCATTCCCCTCAGTAGGTATATGCAAGATTTCCTCCTGTGATTGGACCGTGGGTCACAACGACCTTGCTTTGCCCAGCTACAGTGTTTCCCCTGTGCTCGGAGAATGGAAAGAGGGTCAAGTGGCCACAGATCTGTTCATCTCTCTTGGGCTGTAGGGCAGGGAGCAGCAACTTAGATTTCCTTCCTCACGAAACCTCTCTCAGGTTTGTGATTAATTCCTCCAACTTTGGCACCACATAGGCATTGTTTGACTTCCCCGGGATGCCCGCACTGTAGGTAAAGAAATGACAGCAGTGTAAGATGTAGGGCAGAAAACCTAACAGCAGAGAGAAGACCCTCAGCATCACAAAAAGCCAAAAGACACTTATGTTGGTGGCGATCCAGTATGATCCACACTGACAAGCTGTGTATGAAAGGGAATTAGATTAATCAGTCAATTATCTCCCAATTACAAAATCCTCCATGGTGTAAGCACGGTCAGAAATTCACTGGGAGGGCAACAGCCCAGGCCCTTCCCAAGTAAGACCTTCTTCCCATCTACTGGGATCTGGTCTCACAACATGGTTCTCACAGTTTGCCATAAATGGACCTGGAGTTGCTGCAGCCAAAAGGAGGTCAGTAAAGTACTCAACAGAAGCACAGAGGTATCTTTAAATAAAGTCACCCTTCCCTCCATCCACCTGTTCCTCCTTTCCCTCCATCCCCTGGCCAGGCTGCCTCAGGGCACATTTCTAGCAAGTTCCCTGTGTCTGCCATCCAAATAGGAGCAGCTGGTCTGGACTGAAGTAAAATTTCCCCAGCACTTACTCCAGGGTGTATCATATTGACCAATTTTCCAGTTCTTCTGATCAAAAAGCAGGTCTCCAGGCATGGTGGGAAGGTAGGACCCCTTAGAAAGGAAACACAGGTGTAAAGAAGGATTTGAGGAATCATGTAACCATTTTCCTAGTTTGCTTCTCATCTACTGAAGAAATAACAGTTCTGGAGATAAACACATCAGGTGCAAATGGGTACATGAAAAAGCTTGACTAAGACATAGACCAAAGCACATAGCATTATATCAACTGGGGATACATCGGGGATGGCTGGGCTTACAAGAACAGTGATGCCCAAGTTAGTATCTTCATCACTTCTTCAGTATCTGCCTACCAAACTGAGGATTCAGAGGGAAGGAGCAGGATCTGGACACTGCCATTGTCTTCACAGCCAAGAGATGGGCAATGCATGTCTCAATTTCTTTCTGCACTCCTCAAATAACAGGAACAATTTATGCATCATTAGATGCAAAGGGGGGCCTAGTCTAGTAAAAAGTTTGTCTTTACCTGACAGCTGGCATATTTGCGGTCAGAATGAAGAACTTGGACTGGGATTTGAGTCATATAGGCTCAGCCAACAACTAATATGTGGCAGGCTCCCAGGCTCCCTTAGACTCACTGGAGAGAGATGGGCATCTCCAGCAGGCTGTGTCCCCCGCTTTCAATACAGATAGTGATGGACAGTCTCAGTTTGCTCTCAGTGGACTGTCTGGAAAGGAGCGGAAAAACTAGAAGGCTCCATATGGTGTTTGCAACAACCCAGAAAGCTGCAAACTGACCCAAGCCAAATCTGGCTGTAAGCTGACAGAGCTGGTTGTGTAAAAGCAGATCCCACCCTTGACAGTGTTATCATGAAGGGAAGTATCTGTATCCCTACATCTTGACTTACCTTTACCACATGAGGCTTAAAGCAGGTATTTCTGAAAAGCTGAGTGAGGGGACTTTGGGATAGGGCCAGAGTAAATGCAGTGTGAAACATCACCTCCATCAAGACCTTGTTTTTGTGTCTGCACAGAGCATCCATGTTCTTCTTCATCTTGTTTTCCAGAGGCTCTTCTGGGAGCAATGGTGTTTGGAGGATGTTTTCCATTTGTTTTATGATGGGCTAAAAAAGAAATTGAACAAGCCAGATGGAATCTAAGGAGACCCATAAAGCACTTCTTGATGAGGTGCCCGCTGGTAGGCTTCAAAAGTGGTGTTTTATATAAATGTGATGATCCTTTTGTCTCCAATTCAGGAGGAAATTCCTATAGCTTTCTACAAACACCCCATAGAAATCTTCTGTAGGAAACACAATGGATACTCACCATCAGTCTCTGGACTTCCTGGGGATCTTTGTTTTTTATTTGATTTTCTGCTCTGTCCAGCACTGAAAACATCAGTGTTATATTTGACCAGGCACCCATATGAAATACAGATGTAAGTTACGTTATCATAATGAAGATGCCACCAGGATGTAGAAGGCTATCTTAAGCCCACTGAAGCATTCAAATGGGCCTCTCACAAATGAACATGTTATTTTTGAGTTGTGAATATTACAAACTGTTTTTGCATCTTTTAAAATTTGTATTTGTATCATGGGGGCAAGCTTGGGGTGCTGTAGAGATATGGGGTCTGAAATCTGTTCTACTTGAGTTTTACTGTGCAATTGTTTCATTTATGCAGTCTTCCAAATACACGAATAGGTACCTCCAGGGGAACAGTCACGTGCTAAGCAGGTATGAAGGAGGGATGAATCATTCTCTACAGGAGCTTATATCTCTCCCCAGACTGGAAGAAAGCCCCCAAGAAGAAATTTTTCATTACTTAAGTTGGGCGATTCCTATTCCATCTGCTCTGATAAGGCACACAGGCTACAATACAAGACGTATTTCACCAGGCAGGGCTCAAGTTAGCCAGCTGTACACCCTCAGAGCTGGCTGCAAAGAAAAGCCTGTGTGCATCTGTGTGCTTGGGTGGCACAACTTCAGTGACCTGTAGATGGTCTTTTGGAAGACACTCATCTGTGAAATTTCAACCCCTTTGTGTAAAATCCATTTTTCTGCTTGCAGGATCTTCTGCATTGGGATGAACCCATAGTTGTTATAGAGATTTCTAATGAGGAATATTTGAGGCCATGGTGTCTGTGCATTTGCCACCAGCTTCTTCATTGCGTTCACCAGATCTTGCTCCTCTTTCTTGTTCCCACCAGGAGATGGTACGTTTGGATCTGCAGCTATATCAGTGAGATTTTTCATTAGGCTCACTCCCATGCAGTCATGTATCATAGATCCTTTTTGCAAGCACACCACCTGCTTAGGTTGCAACAACACTTTTTCCCCAAGAGTAGAAATATGGCCTGCAACCATAGTATCCTGGGCTTCTTAATACATACAGCATCCAGGGAAGTAGAATACTAGGCAGTGAATATGGGGACTGAATGGCCTACTGTTTTCCCATTTTTGGCCCTTGTAGGATCTTGGTCAGGTAATCTTCTCTAGCATCTATTTTAGGTCAGAGAGGAAAGCTCTCAAAGGCTGTCCAGAAGGTAGAGAGCAATCTCATGGCTCCATTCTTGGTAGCTGAGAGAAGTGGGAATCCTCTGGCCTATTTTACGTCTCGGCCTTATAAAGGGTCTCCTGTATCTCTGTTGATTATATGGGTTGAGGTAAGATTGTCTTGGTCTCTTTACTCAGACTTTACTTGGACATGCTTCAAAGCTGACAAAGATGTAAGGAAGTGAGTAAACAGAGTTTAAGGTGCAATACATCCTCTTCTAAACCAAGAGACTCACATGCATTCAGTGTGAACTCCATTGACTCTACCTGTCATTCTCAACAGACTAATGGGAGAACAGAGTCCCAGCACATGCACCTACCTGTAGACACCTAAGTGATTATTGTGATACGCTGCTTACCCCTTAAGTCTGGTGAACTATTTATTCAGGGGTAATGCCAATATTCAGATAAGTTTCTTTTAACTCTGAACAAAAATTAGATGTTTCAATACTGAGAAAATAATCCAGAAAAATGAAAATTGTTTCAGAGCAAGTTCTAGGTAATATATACATTTTGGGTGCAACATACACATCTTTGGATGCAACCTATTTATGTACAAAATTTGGCAACTTTAACCCTATTCAGTTTCAATATTGCCAAAAAATGGTTTTATAGTATGAGAACAAGAGGGTTAAAAAATGATCTAGATTTAAAAGAAATAAATTAGCCCTTTTGATCCTGAATCGCCTCTTGAAAAGTCATCTGTTAAACCCCTTAAATTTAAACAAAACTTTGTCTTTTTTTCTCTTCTTTTTCCTCCCCCCCCCCCCCCGAAGATACCTCCTATACTAGCAAAGGTTTGGCTTGTTCTAAACCTGCTTATGAGAAAACAAAAATCTCATGCTCTCTGCTGCTAGCAGAAGGACTCACCGCAGAGCACTCATTTGCCAAGCACAGTGGCCACGTGGCTGATGGAGAACCAGAGACGGGCTATGAACTGGAAGGTGTCAATTTTTGAGGCCTTGCATGAGCTGAAAGCAGAAAGGTCTGCAGTAGAGAGGCAGCTTTCAGCAAGCTGGTTGACATCGTCTTGGGAAGAAGGATACGTAAAATCCTGTTCAACAGAAAAAGAGAGAGAGGGAAAGTTAAGAGTCCAAAGCTGCCCCAGGTTCTGGGTAGTCCCTTCTTTCCTAAGCCTTTTCACCGGGTGCAGAGCTCATTTCTGCTGTGATGCTGCACCCTGTGAATCTCAAGTCCCCAGCAATGACCTGCTCTGCAGGTGGATTATTTTTCATCATCTTTGAGAGTAGCCCCAACTCTGCTTCTCTGGCAGGAGAGGACTGCCTCCCTTCTTGATTCATTTGGTGAAGAATCACATGTTGAACAGACGTGCTTGTGCGTAACTGTAGTGCACCAGTTCAAAGTGGAGCATAGACCAGGGACAGTTCCGCTCAGAGTATCAGCTGTACTCAAGGGAAGCTCTTGTGGCTTACAAATCAGGCCATGGGCACCCCTGGACTCCAGGAGCTCCAGCTCCAAAATTCAGACTATATATTGGACCTTATTAACTCAGGCCTGGGTTCTTCCAGACTATGCTTAGGCACATAACCAAGGGAGGTCAGCAGCCTGTTCCAGACAGTGTCAGGAGCCAGTGGGGGGAAAGAGAGAGGAAGAGTGTTATCTGCAAAGGGCAGGAAAGGAAATGATGGTTAGTTTGAGTACAGATTCCAGGATATTTGCACTTACCTCCAGACAATGCATCACCATGAAGTAGAAATTGTTCCAGTTCCTTTTGTGGAAGGTTATCTTTTCCTCCATCTCAGAAAGGTATTTTTCCAGGTCAACCTTTATGTTGTTGAACCTATGATAAAACAAGACATGGGATGTGAGCATCCATGTAGCCCATGTGTTGCAGTGATCAGTCTGGGAGCTAGCTCATGCTAACCCATGTCGCAGGAGCAGTTTCAAGAGGGAGGACTTGATTGTTGGACTGGTGTTCATGCACTCTTCAAAGGGTGACGGCTCACTTTTTGACTTGCACACTAAAAATGAAGGATGGCATTCATTATTTTTCTTCAGTACAAGATCAGTTCAGGGTCCCAGTGAAGTCAGGCTCTTACCCCTTTTTACTGCCTGGTACTCAGGGCTGGATGGCTTGCAGGCCACAAACTGGATCACTTGAGTGATGACTTCTGGGGATGGTGTGCCTCTGTCTGCCAAGACAGAGGTGGTGACAAACTCACAAAGAGGGAGTTACATTTCCTCCTGAATTTGTTGTGACATGCAACAGCTTCTCTGTAGGGAGGAATAAAACCAAGATCTACCATCAAAATGCAACGAAGCAAAGAAACAGCTTCTCTTTTCTGCCTCTCTGAATGTGACCAGGAGACCAGGCACACCTAGACTGTGGAGAAGAAATACACTTTTTAAATAGAGAGGGGAATTAACTTCCAGAAAACCCACTACAGCATTTTTTCTTGAATACTGAGGACAAACTTTCTTCTTCCCCTGTACTCTCCCTCTCTCCTATCTCCACTCAAGAGAGCTAGAGAACAAAGAAAAATGGATTCTCATATAGTATGTATGCCTGGATAGACTGCCTGTTGAGACGGAGGTAAAAGGGCTGGAACTGACCCCAGATCACTTCACGTGAATCCTTTCACCACCAAGGGTTAGCTACACATGGTAAATATTGACATTTCCATGGAGCTCACGTGTTAATGACATTTGTGTAGCCTCTGCTATGGTAGCTATTCCAGTATTTTATACAAAGTGATAGAGACTGAAACAACAAAACTAGTTGTTTTACTAGTTACGGGATACCTTGTGGCCGCTGTGGCTGTGGGTGTGTAATCCTCTGTGGAAGAAGGGGCAGGCAACTCAAGAAGAGTATAGGGATCTCGTTAGGTCATGCAGAGAGGAAATGAGAAAGGCAAAAGCCCAGCTAGAACACAATCTGGCCACTGTCGTTAGAGACAACAAAAAAAGTTTTTACAAATATATTAATGACAAGAAGAGAGCCAAGAAGAATCTCCATCCTTTATTGGATGCGGGGGGAAACATTGTCACCGAGGATAAGGAAAAGGCTGAGGTACTCAATGCCTTCTTTGCCTCAGTCTTTAACAGGCAGACCAGTTATCCTCAGGGTACTCAGCCCCCTGAGCTGGAAGACAGGGACAGCGAGCAGGATGAACCCCCCATAATCCAAGAGGAAGCAGTCAACGACCTGCTACGCCAACTGGACGCTCACAAGTCTATGGGGCCGGATGGGATCCACCCGAGAGTGCTGAGGGAGCTGGCAGAGGAGCTTGCCAAGCCACTCTCCATCATTTATCAGCAGTCCTGGTTAATGGGGGAGGTCACAGATGACTGAAGGCTTGCCAGTGTGACGCCCATCTACAAGAAGGGCCGGAAGGAGGATCCGGGGAACTACAGGCCTGTCAGCCTGACCTCGGTGCCGGGGAAGATTATGGAGCGGTTCATCTTGAGGGCGCTCACAAGGCATGTGCGGGACAACCAGGGGATCAGGCCCAGCCAGCACAGATTCATGAGAGGCAGGTCCTGCTTGACCAACCTGATCTCCTTCTATGACCAGGTGACCCGCCTAGTGGATGAGGGAAAGGCTGTGGATGTGGTCTACCTGGACTTCAGCAAGGCCTTTGACACCGCCTCCCACAGCATTCTCTTAGAGAAGCTGGCGGCTCACGGCTTAGACAGGTGTACTCTGTGCTGGGTCAAAAACTGGCTGGACGGCCGGGCCCAGAGAGTTGTGGTGAATGGAGTTCAATCCAGTTGGCGGCCGGTCACGAGCGGTGTTCCCCAGGGCTCAGTTTTGGGGCCGGTCTTGTTCAATATCTTTATCAATGATCTGGATGAGGGGATCGAGTGCACCCTCAGTAAGTTTGCAGACGACACCAGGTTGGGTGGGAGTGTTGATCTGCTCGAGGGTAGGAAGGCTCTGCAGAGGGACCTGGACAGGCTGGATCGATGGGCCCAGGCCAACTGTATGAGGTTCAACAAGGCCAAGTGCCGGGTCCTGCACTTCGGCCACAACAACCCCATGCAGCGCTACAGGCTTGGGGAAGAGTGGCTGGAAAGCTACCTGTCGGAAAAGGACCTGGGGGTGTTGGTTGACAGCCGGCTGAACATGAGCCAGCAGTGTGCCCAGGCGGCCAAGAAGGCCAATGGCATCCTGGTCTGTATCAGAAATAGTGTGGCCAGCAGGAGTAGGGAAGTGATCGTGCCCCTGTACTCGGCACTGGTGAGGCCGCACCTCGAATACTGTGTTCAGTTTTGGGCCCCTCACTACAAGAAGGACATCGAGGTGCTGGAGCGTGTCCAGAGAAGGGCAACGAGGCTGGTGAGGGGTCTGGAGAACAAGTCTTATGAGGAGCGGCTGAGGGAACTGGGACTGTTTAGCCTGGAGACGAGGAGGCTGAGGGGAGACCTCATCGCTCTCTACAGCTACCTGAAAGGAGGTTGTAGCGAGGTGGGTGTTGGTCTTTTCTCCGAAGTAACAAGCGATAGGACGAGAGGAAATGGCCTCAAGTTGCGCCAGGGGAAGTTTAGATTGGACGTGAGGAAAAATTTCTTTACTGAAAGAGTGGTGAAACATTGGAACAGGCTGCCCAGGGAAGTGGTTGAGTCCCCATCCCTGGAAATATTTAAAAGACGTGTAGATGAGGCACTTAGGGACATGGTTTAGTGGGCATGGTGGTGTTGGGTCGACGGTTGGACTCGATGATCTTGGAGGTCTTTTCCAACCTCAATGATTCTATGATTCTATGATTCTATGAATTGCAGATAGGATGATATATGCAGCAGCTAGTTCTTTACCAAGAAAAGATTAAAGTGATTTTGTTTGTTAGAAAAATATCCCTCCTGAAGACATGGCATTTCTGTAAAGTTACAATGCTTGGGCTTACTTAGGAGGATTGGTTTTGGGTAGCAACCAAGTGCAAGCTTTAAGCTGTAAAGTAATACTACTGTAAGATCTAAAAGTGCCGAAGCTGGTATGATGTATGTGAGAGACATGGCTAACCTGTAAAATTCAGATACTTTAGTGCAGAAGGAAAAACTAGATCAGGAAAGGCTTGAAAAAAATGAATGTGTAAAGGTGAAAATGTATGTGTAGAAAGTATATATATGTTTTGATATGTTCCTAAATTTTCCCCTTAGCTTGCCACTGCAATTAACATCTTACTTTGCCATGCCATGTTAGAAAGCTAAAGAGTACTATCATGCCATGGCAGGTCATGAGCTAAAGTTGGCCTTGTGGCTATGTTTTATCCCTTGATGGAGAGCAACTGCTTTGACTTAGTAATGAAGGGGTATTAACTCATGTCATAGAATCATAGAATCATAGAATCATTGAGGTTGGAAAAGACCTCTAAGATCATCGAGTCCAACCGTCGACCCAACACCACCATGCCCACTAAACCATGTCCCTTAGTGCCTCATCTACTCGTCTTTTAAATACCTCCAGGGATGGGGACTCAACCACTTCCCTGGGCAGCCTGTTCCAATGTTTCACCACTCTTTCAGCAAAGAAATTTTTCCTCACGTCCAATCTAAACCTCCCCTGGCGCAACTTGAGGCCATTTCCTCTTGTCCTATCGCTTGTTACTTCGGAGAAGAGACCGACACCCACCTCACTACAACCTCCTTTCAGGTAGTTGTAGAGCACGACAAGGTCTCCCCTCAGCCTCCTTTTCTCCAGGCTAAACAACCCCAGTTCCCTCAGCTGCTCCTCATAAGACTTGTTCTCCAGACCCCTCACCAGCCTCGTTGCCCTTCTCTGGACACGCTCCAGCACCTCAACGTCCTTCTTGTAGTGAGGGGCCCAAAACTGAACACAGTAGTCGAGGTGCGGCCTCACCAGAGCTGAGTACAGGGGGACGATCACTTCCCTACTCCTGCTGGCCACACTATTTCTGATACAGGCCAGGATGCCATTGGCCTTCTTGGCCGCCTGGGCACACTGCCGGCTCATGTTCAGCCGGCTGTCGACCAGCACCCCCAGGTCCTTCTCTGCTGGGCAGCTTTCCAGCCACTCTTCCCCAAGCCTGTATGTCTGTGTTCACTTTCTGTTGTGTGAACATAGGACCTCCTGAAGGAAAAACTGAGAGTTTGACAGGACAGAAATAACACAAAATACCATGTTTAAACTTTCTGCAAAGTTTACCCTCTGCTCTCTTGAATAGCCCAGGTCTTGCCCCATGCGCCACAGACATCTTAAATATTCCCTGTCCTCACCAGGCAGGAGTTGGGTCTAGAAAACACAATTCTCAGGCCCCTCTTAGTCCCACCAGTCTTTGAAAGGGTTGAGGAGTCACTACAGCCAACTGCTCAGCTTCCTTCCCTTTCCCTTCACTGTTGGTGATTTCAGTCAAAGTTTCATACCTCAATATCATTGAGGATCTAGTCCCAAATCCACAGATGCCTCTTGAAAATGAACTTTTGAAACTGGTGTTCAAGACATTGAAACATGCAGCAGGATAACCCTTCATTTTCCTCATAAAAAATCAAATCCTTCTTGATTCGATATAAGTGTAGACTTCAAAATCATTGTACTTTAAATCATGAGTTTGCACTTCTGGAAAATCTGATGTTCCTTCTTTTCTCCCCGAGTTGGTTGATTTTGTTTCTTCCTCCTCATCATCCCCCTGCTTTTCTTGTCTTATTTTACTTTATCTCTTCTTATTTCAGAGAGCCTTAGTCCTGTTGCATTTTCTGGGGAGTGAATGTTCTGGTGTAGTGATGCTGCCTAATGTCTGTACCAAAGCTTAAGCAAACCCAAACATTTGCATCTGAGATGTATGAGGCTCCTGATCTATGGACTATTTTAATCACAGTGCTGCTTTCACAAGTTCTACTAAGCCATTAAGAGAGAGAATCATTAGGAATGACTTTCAGGAATCTGGAAAAAAACCCACCCTAAAACATTTTGCAAGGTACAACATTTGTTTTAAATAAAAGGAAATCCTGTCATGGCAATACTGCAATTAAAATGCCATGAAAAGGCTTTAATAAACATCAGAGACATCATAGGTATCTCTTGCTTTAATGACCGCTGATTAATTATCATATGGAGCTTATGCTGAATGTTATTTGGACAAATTAGAAATTCTGCCTCAGGCCATCAGACACTGTACTCCTGGTGCTGCACGAAACAGATGTATGCTAAACAATGACAGGATCTGATTCAAAATGCTGAAAGCAAGCCAAAGCAACTGCAGTTGCTTGCTCTGTAAATCGTCCCAGGGGCTTCATCTGCAGGAGGAAATTACAGATTTGCAATTGCCCCACAGCACAGCTGTACCAGTAGGTTGTGTGAGAGTTACGTGGTAGCCACAGAGGACACATTTTAATTGTAGAGCTTCTTGCCTCCTTTGGGTAAGGTTAGAGGATGGAGCTAAACATCCCTGTAGCTGGTTTGTGGCACCTCACTTTTGAGACTGACAGCACATGCAGGTAATGCAGTAGCGCATACATTCATGTGCACTAAGGCACCTCTCAAGCACTGCAAGAGCTCAAACAGAGAGACTTAGGCACTATTTCTGAAAAATCTTGTGCAGGCTGTGCTACGCAATTTTCATAGCTTGTTCTGAAGCTTATTTAATTGTCAGTATTTTCTCTCCTAATTCTTCACTGACATTGTGCTTTACAACACTACCTAAAGTTTTGCAAAATATTCAGAATGAAATCAGCAAAATTAATATGCCAAATTTAGGGATTAATATGATAAATTGTGGGTGCAACTTATTTGTTTGCACATACAGAGACCCAAGAGCTATGCTTGGTCTATAGCCAGGTAGATTTTTCCTCACTGCCATAAAACTTACAGAAGTCTCAAGTTCTAATTCTGCAAACCATTTTTTAGCCCTGTGAATATCAACATGAGTTCTTCTGTTTTCTTACCATGCAGTTATAATGAGCAATAACCTTTAATTGTATTTTCAATGGGCAGAGTTCAACCTGTAGTTCTGTTCTGCCAAGTATTTTAGCAAAGGTTATACTCTTTGTGTGGCATGCTCCCCCAGCTGCATCTCATCAGTAATCTTTTTTTCTTAAGAAAGAGAAATAAGCTTTTCACTCCTTCATGTAACTAAAGTCTCTGTTAAATCATTTTGGCATATTAAGAATAGATCAGGAGAACAGTGAAACTCTTTTTCCCCTCTATTATTACCTGAATTATTCTATCTCAGCACGTACTGTTGACCAATGTGCCTTTTCCTTCCCTTAGGGTGTTTTCGGTGTAGTCTCTGTGTGATGATCTTTTTCTGATGGCAAAAAGAAATACCTTTTCAAAGAGCAGGTCACTTGGAGGGCACATGGGCTATGTTTATGTTAATATACTTGGGCATGTTTTCCTTTTGTCATTGGGATTTACAGCACAGTTAATATTTCTCCATGTTTAATCTTAAGTGACTGCCCAAATCTACATTCCTGGCACCACTTTTCCCTGAAGAAAAGAGTGAATGGTTACTGCTGGTGCTGCCCAGCTCAGGTCCTTCCAGATGGTGTAAATCAGAGCTACGCAGCTGGTCCATAGGTAGCTGAGGACCTGCTCACCTTGTTTGTAGTCATGCTCACGTACAAATAACAAATCCGACTGTTGCCTGATGTTGCACTTTCTATATGTTAACAGAGATTCCCCCACACAGCAAATTGCTCACTCGCCAGATAGTACCATTTCTACCATGACTGGGCAGGTGACATGACTTACCCTGCTATGGCAACCTCCCAGCCCACGGTGCCCTTCTCCTGAGAGGCATAAGACGCTCCTGATCCTGACCCTGACCCATCCAGAGTCCACTAGGCCTCTAGTGTGATTGGGTAGATAACGGTACATCCCCTTAGTGATTTTCATCCAATGGTTTCAGACTGGGCAAGTGGAACATTTTGTTAGCCCAAAGGCTCAGTGAGTTTTTCTGCAGGGAGGCATTAGCCTGCACAGATATAGATAGCGCTGTCTCCTTCCTGCAGGTTATCAAGAACAAGTGAGCGTTTGCTGACAAAGGACAGCAAGCAGCTTATCTGTTACTCAATAAGGACCAAGGCTTTCCTCATATGAAGACTTCAGAAGTTTCATACAGGCACCTTATTTAAATATCATCAGCACTTCAGTGAGCATTGCTGAAAACACCTCTTCTGCCTGTGCCTCAGTCCAATGGACAGTCACAGGACAGCAGGGTAAGAACCTCTTTGTCAAAGCAACCACTACAGTCCAGCCCATCCCTTTTTTGTGCCTGGGATATCTGATCATCTCAATTAATTTAATTTGTCTCTGTGAAGGTTATTTCTCACTTAGTGCATGTTATCTTCAGGTGCCTTGCAGGTGTACTCCTGTAGTTTACTCTTAATTACTTGTTTATTTATATAATGTTGCTAATAAAGGGGGGGGGGGGGGGCAGGAAATCCCATTTAGGTACCTAAATAAAACCAAGGTGTTTGGCCATATTTACTCTCACTAACTCCTGTTTTCACAGCTAGAGAGGCTTTGGCTATTGCTACCATAAGCTTCTTACTAAAACCCAGATACTTAATGAGGTAACTAAAAGTACTGAGCCCTCCTGGTGTGCTTGTTTTGGCTGGGGTAGAGTTAAATCTCTTCATAGTAGCTTGTACGAGGCCATGTTTTGGACTTGTGGTGAAAACAGTGTTGATAACACAGGGGTGTTTTAGTTATTGCTGAGCAGTGCTTTACACAGAGTCAAGGCCGTTTCTGCTTCTCACGCTGCCCCGCCAGCGATTAGGCTGGGGGTGTAGAAGGAGTCGGGAGGGGACACAGATGGGACAGCTGACCCCAACTGACCAAAGGGGTATTCCATACCATACGACATCATGCTCAGCAATAAAAAGCTGGGGGAAGAAGAAGGAAGGGGGGACGTTTGAAGTGATGGCGTTTGTCTTCCCAAGTAACCATTACGCGTGATGGAGCCCTGCTTTCCTGGAGATGGCTGAACACCTGCCTGCCGATGGGAAGTAGCGAATGAATTCCTTGTTTTGCTTTGCTTGTGTGTGCAGCTTTTGCTTTACCTATTAAACTGCTTTTATCTCAACCCATGAGTTTGTTTCACACTTCTACCCTTCTGATTCTCTCCCCTATCCCACCAGGGGGTAGTGGGCAAGCAGCTGTGTGGTACTGAGCTGCCTACTGGGGTTAAACCACGACGGTCCTTTTTGGTGTCCAATGTGGGGCTTGAGGGGTTCAAGATAATGACAGATTTGATTGGAGTGTGCTAGATTAGATTAAATTTGTAACTGTTATAGCTGTTCAGCTATTAATGGGCAGACTCTTGTGCTTGCCATGGGGCTTGCTTACCTTACAGTATATTAGTCTAGTGCTTGTTAATGACTGCTTTTTGCTTTCACTGCTTGCTGTACTGCTTATCATCTTACTCTGCTGTGCCTGGGAACAGTTTGATAATAGCAGTGGCCATGCGCCTGGACTGGCAGATGGCCAGGGCATCGCTGCTGTTTCTGTGCTGCTGTACTGGACAGGCTGGAACTCCAGTGTGAACTCGAGTCAAAGGGACTGTGACCTGTGGATGCGTCCACGTGAGAGCAGGACACCCCGAAGCATCTGTGGCTGTGGATGAGTCCATGCCAGAGCAGGTATGCCTCAAAGCGTCTGTGCTGTGGATATGTCTGTGCCACAGCAGGTATATGTCTGAAGAGACTGTACTCATAGATAAGGCTGCACTGGAGTATGTACTCCCCTAAAGGACTGTGGTCTGTGGATAAGTCCAACCTGGAGCAGGGGCAAGAGGAGGAGTTCATTGCAATGTTAAACCCTATAATCTGGCCCAAAGGGACCAGGGGTGGAGATTGTAATGGATATACATTTAAATTGTTGTAACCCGGGATTTGAGTTGTGTGTTATAGGAATTACTGTAGCAGGAACCACCTGAACCAATGGAGGACAAGCCTTACAAGAAGCAGTGCAAGTGCAGCAGTGACCCGACCTGAGCTGGCTTTGGTGCCCAGTAACTCCACGCAACACACCACCTCTCCTGTCCTGCGTGACCACCATCACAGATGGAGCCCAAAGTCATGGACTAAATGAACTCAGTGGACATTTTGTGGACATTTTAAGGACATTTTACAGGGGTGGCCCATAGACTAAGGGAATGATATCTGTGTATTGTATCAAAGGATGGGAAGCAGGGTGGTGGTTAATAAGGATGTATCAGGTAGTGTGGGACCTGAGCATGATATAAATGGTATAGAATAAGGGCTGGAGAATGTGCTGGTTTTGGCTGGGATAGAGTTAAATAGTAGCTTGTATGGGGCTATGTTTTGGACTTGTGGTGAAAACAGTGTTGATAACACAGGGGTGTTTTAGTTATTGCTGAGCAGTGCTTTACACAGAGTCAAGGCCGTTTCTGCTTCTCACACTGCCCCACCAGCGATTAGGCTGGGGGTGTGGAAGGAGTCGGGAGGGGACACAGGTGGGACAGCTGACCCCAACTGACCAAAGGGATATTCCACACCATACGACGTCATGCTCAGCAATAAAAAGCTGGGGGAAGAAGAAGGAAAGGGGGGAACGTTTGGAGTTATGGCATTATGCGTGATGGACCCTTCCTATTCTCTCCCCCATCAGCCTGGAAGGGAGTGAGCAAGTGGCTGTGTGGTGCTTAGTTGCTGGCTGGGGTTAAAACACAACACCTGGACACCTAGCTTGGATAGTATGGTTCCCCTTTCCCCTCTAGATTTTCATCAGGGCTTCACCCTGTGAGAGTAATTGTTTGTTGCTGATGTCAACAGAGAGAGACAAAGCAGCTGTGATAATTGTTTTATTCCAAGCACTCAAAGATACCAATCTACTGTTGGCTTGGCACACTGAGTGGGCAGAACTGATGGATGACCTGGTGTCTGCACAATTATGGACATAAAGAAACTGGAATCCCTGTCTATAACTATCAACAAACCTCTGAGTGTAATGTACAACCACTTTAGCTTTTAGCAGCACAGATGGACATAGAGCTGGTGGCTACTGCCAAACACCCAAGTAGAATTGTGGACTCTGCTGGAAGATGCTTGGAAGATGTAAATGGTCATATAGCAGCATCTGCTGCCATGTTGCAGGCCTTTGTGTGGCCCATGCAGAGCCACAGTGACACAAAGTTTTCCATAAAGCTGTAGATTTACTGGACTGTGGTTGTACCATAACACATAGCAGGGAAATAAGTGTTCAGTGCTTTGGACTGGCATGGAACAGCAGACGATAACCGTGCCAGACAGTAGGTTAAGATCAGCAATGAATGGTTCACAGCTGAAGCTTGTACATTTTCAGCCAACACAGGCTGGAAAGTAGTAGCTTCCTTAGCATTATTATTAATGTTAGCCTTCCCAAGTGTGTCCACCAAGGTGTGTGACTGTGTGGCCAGCGTCAGCATCTCTGGGCAGGGGATAAGTACTAAGTACTGGGCAGGAGACTGACTTCAGTAGTACTTGATTCCTGAGGGATTTGCTTCAGTGAAGGTGACTTTGGTGACTTCAAAATCTGTCCTGAAATGGCTTAAAACCAGCACTTGACCTAAGTAAAAATATGTTACTCTGGGCAATATATTTAGGGCTCTAAATGTATTCAGATTTTTTTTTAACTAAAAAAATTCTCCAGAACATCAAAATATATGTAAAGCTATTACTTTACAAGTGGATCCATCAGGTTAGCTCAGCAAGTGTTTTCTTCCAAAACTCCTCTTCCATGTGTCAAGAGACCTCTGTAGCTAGAAGAAACCGAGAAAAAAGATCAATCAATCCTACTTTTCTACAACATTTCCATAGTCTGTAGTGTTTATGCTTTAGTATTTGTTCACTGCCACTTTGTAATCTTGGGTTTATTCCATTAAAGGCCATGCCCTTCTCTTCTCAGAGAGAGCTACTGCTGTTTAGCCGTTGTTTTTTGATGAGATTTATTCAGGTAGTCAGTGACCTTTCCTATACCCCCTATTGATTGTCTAGAATGGCTCAGCCTGAGAAGGTAAAAATAGCTACGGTGTTTCATTGTTTCTAGTACTTGTTTATTTACCCGGTTATGCAATGCACTTATAGACTGGCTGGCTGATTGATTCAGTTCTGCTTTGTACTGCTGCCGGCGTCCTTCTGGGCAACAGGACTGGAAAAGGACTTTCTGCAGCTGAGAGCTTATGCCAGTGTCCATGCATTAACAAACTGCATGTAAGGCATTTTAGTCAAAACCATCCCTTGTAAGCCATGGCTGTCCATTTGCCCAGGGTTTGTGATTACAAATCTAGGTTTATACATGCTGTAAGACTGCCAGCTGGCAGTGCAGCGAGTTACTGCTGAGACAGGCTTGTGTCAAAAGCAGTACAAATGAAACAGGGAAAATGTATTGTAAAACATAGTAAAAGAGCCACTCTAACTTCTGTCACTGCTATGTAACACTGTTACACAGCATGGTCTTCCATAGTCCCTGGCGTTCAGGAGCAGATGATGGCCACTGGAAGAGCAGAGACCCATATGGAACAAAGGAAAAGGAAGGTGAGGAATAGTTAGGTTTGGGACCTGGGGAGTGGGCAGTACTAATCTTAGAGATGCTCATGTTCCTCTCTCAGGTCAGATGTCTTTTCTCATACTTTTAGGCAATAAGTTATCAACTGACCACTCAAGAAAGAATAAACTTTCTTCTAGTGACTCAGTCACCATGATACTCTGAAACATATGTACGTGCACCGACCCACATCTCTTCTCTGTCTCTTATCAATAAACACTAACGATGCCAAGCTCTGGATGGTGTGCATGGAGGTACTGTGTTACTCCTCTTGGCTGGAACTATATATGAGGGTAATTAACCACAGTGGGGTAACATTGCATCCGGGATGACCGATCCCCAAAATCATTCTTAAAGAGACAGATGATACCATCCTCTTAATGATTGGGACCAGGAGCCTTGAAACACTCAAGGGAAAATTTTCGTCTGCCTCTTAGTGTTAATCAGGAGAAGAGAAGAATACCTCAGAGGAAGAATTATATCCTACTGGAGGTGCCTAGTTCCACCAGAGAAAGTTGAAGTCATGGCATCTGTGGAAGAAGCTGCTTTAGGATCACAGTTCAACCAGTGGAATCCAAGCAAGGACAATCCAAGTACAGGACTTCTGGAAAATGGAGAAGAAACCTACTGGGGTGATTTTGTGGGTCTCAAGGAAAGTTATGGCTTCTTGATCAAAAGGAAGAGGCCTAGGGTAGAGCTAAGGGTGCAAATTGTTTAGCAAAGTTAGTGACAAATGGACAATCTGTATCCAGAAGACCTGGAAGCGCAGCAGAATGTTCAGGTGGAGAAGAGGGATCTTCTGTCTGGACAGTGAACACAGTGGATGGCTCCATCTGTCAGAACTGAGGAAGTAATATGAAAGAACTAAGAAAAAGGGGATGAGGAGGTCTTCAGAAGGTGGGAATGATAGCCCTTAATATTGGAACCACCCTAATTGAGAGCTGCAGTTCCAGTTCTAGCTGGAGTTTCAGAAGAATCTCCACCTTCACTACTGCTCAGGTATTTTCTCATGCTCTCCTATATACACCACTTCTTAACAGGGATGTATAATGCATTTGCTCTGTGGCCTTATTTCATAGAATCATAGAATCATTAAGGTTGGAAAAGACCTCTAAGATCATTGAGTCCAACCGTCAACCCAACACCACCATGCCCACTAAACCATGTCCCTAAGCGCCTCATCTACATGTCTTTTAAATACTTCCAGGGATGGTGACTCAACCACTTCCCTGGGCAGCCTGTTCCAATGTTTCACCACTCAGCAGCTTTGGTTTCCAGTACTGGTGACAGTGGTCTTGGCTCCTTTCTGTGATGGACGAAATGCAGAGCAGTTGCACCAAAATCAGACAAAGTTCCATTGGGAAAGGACGCAGTCTTTCAATTTTGACAATCTTTGACACTTCTTCCCTAAGACATTTGTGTACTTATCCCTGTGAGAGTGGCTTTACAGCTGTCTTTCAAGGTCAAAACAACACTGAGGCAGGAAATGCCTCACTTTCTAGCTGGATATAAATCTGAAGCCCAACTAACTTCCCAGGTGCAACATGGTCTGAGGGGCATGTCTCATGGGGGCAGCTCAGTTCAATTCAGAGAGAAGTGAATTGGCATAGCAACCTGCACAATGCTGCCAACATCAGAAAGGAGACAGACCCTCAGGTATCTACCAAAAATAGATATGATCCATCAAAGATAGGAACACGTGTTGTGCTGGGGCAGGTTCGTGTTCATGGGGGAATGGTCTGTTTTGGACCATTGTCAATATCATCCACACCTGATTCAGTGGCAAGTTGCAGGTTATCACTAGGCCATCGTTCCCTCTCTTTTCTCATGGAGATGCCCTTTTTTTTTTTTCATAGCCTGACTTAGACTCTACCCAGAAACAGTTTTTGTATAAAGAGGTCATAACATTTTTAGCACCAGTTTTTTTGCAACCAGTATTTGTACTATTACACTTCATATTTGCAGCCCCACGCTCCCTGCTCAGTGAACTGAACGCCCCTAAAAAGTGAAATACGCTGCTTGAATGAAGGTAGCACTCTTGCTCTGCATTGCCGAGGTGATGTTCTCCATTTTCCTTTAATCTGAATCTGTGACAGTGCACGCACTGCAGGTGATGGAAGTGTTCACAGAGTTAGGCCAGGCTGGATTTAGGGATAAATCATTAAAATGGGCATGACTTACATACCAGAAGTCCTGAGCCTATTTCCGCGGGCTTCTGAACTTTTGGCCTTTCCTGTCAATATGGGTCTCAAAATCCATTCAACGCACATGGGAACACCAACTGGTGTCCCCCACAGTTACTCTCCTCACACCTAGGAAAGCATCAGGGAAAGGATGAGCCTTTTGATGAAGAGATGTGGGTGGAAGTAGGCTGGAAAAGACTCCTACTTAAAGCACATCTCTGGCTGATGCATGGGAAAGGTGGTCACTAACGAGGGTATAGAAAGACACCATGTCCTTCTAAAAGATTTTAGCCTATCTGAAAGGTACATCAGTTATTGGGACCTAACCATTAATTGTTTGGCCCTGTATAAGTCATAGAATCATAGAATAGTTTGGGTTGGAAGGGACCTCTAAAGGTCATCTAGTCCAACAACCCCCCCTGCCGTGGGCAGGGACATCTTCAACTAGATCAGGTTACTCAGAGCCCCGTCCAACCTGACCTGGAATGTTGCCAGGGATGGGGCATCCACCACCTCTCTGGGCAACCTGTGCCAGTGCTTCATAACCCTCAGCGTAAAAAATGTCTTCCTTCTATCTAGTCTACATCTACCCCCCTTTAGTTTAAAGCCATTCCCCCTTGTCCGGTCGCAACAGGCCCTGCTAAAAAGTCTGCCCCATCTTTTTTATAAGCCCCCTTTCAGTACTGAAAGGCCGCAAGAAGGTCTCCCCGAAGCCTTCTCTTCTCCAGGCTGAACAACCCCAACTCTCTCAGCCTTTCTTCACAGCAGAGGTCTTCCATCCCCCTGATCATTTTCATGGCCCGCCTCTGGACCTGCTCCAACAGGTCCGTGTCTTTCTTATGCTGAGGGCTCCAAAGCTGGATGCAGTGCTCCAGGTGGGGTCTCACCAGAGCAGAGGAGAGGGGCAGAATCACCTCCCTCGACCTACTGGCCACGCTTCTTTTGATGCAGCCCAGGATACGATTGGCCTTCTGGGCTGCGAGCGCACATTGCTGGCTCATGTGCAGCTTTTCATCCACCAGTACCCCCAAGTCCTTCTCGGCAGGGCTGCTCTCAATCCCTTCATCCCCCAGCCTGTATTGATACTGGGGGTTGCCCCGACTCAGGTGCAGGACCTTGCCCTTGGCCTTGTTAAACCTCATGAGGTTCACACGGGCCCTCTTCTCGAGCTTGTCCAGGTCCCTCTGGATGGCATCCCGTCCCTCTGGAGTGTCAACCACACCTCTCAGCTTACTGTCATCTGCAAACTTGCTGAGGGTGCACTCGATCCCACTGTCTATGTCATTGATGAAGATATTAAACAGTACCGGTCCCAATACGGACCCCTGCGGGACACCACTCATCACCAATCTCCATCTGGACATGGAGCCATTGACCACTACCCTCTGGATGCGACCATCTAACCAATTCCTCACCCACCGGACAGTCCACCCATCAAATCCATACCTCTCCAGTTTAGAGAGAAGGATGTTGTGGGGGACCGTGTCAAAGGCCTTACAGACGTCCAGATAGACGACGATAGTATGGACTGTTAATACCTCACAGGTTCTGCCTGAGATGCTCAGTTCCTTCCTTCCTTCCTCACCGTGTTGCCTGCATCTCTCACACTGGCAGCATGACAGGACAGCCTCTTCCTCATTGCTGGGCACAGTAGGCCACAGTGTGATGAGCTCATCAGCTACATGGAAATGGGAAGACCTACGGAGAGAGGCCACAGAGCTCAGTGAAGGACTGTACCTGGTGGCAGGGACCTACACGCAGGAGGCCCCTATTACAAGGCATCCTCAAAATGGAGACCTTCACCTAAGATGTGGGACCAGGCACACGTGTGAATTCATCACGTGTCACTATGTTTCTGTGTGTAGTGGATGTGCTCCAGCCAGGCATCCCAATGCATAAAGTTTCACACTGAGAGGAGAATAACTTGAGAGATCTCCAAATACTGTAGATACTAAATACCTAGATGCCCACCCATATGCATTTTCATGCCAATTGATCTCAATCAGCATCTGAAATAAAAAAAAACCCCTCATCTCCTGATTCTTCCTTGCACTTCAGTCTTCAGAAAATGTATGGTCACAGTAGGTCTGGCACTGTGGTCATGGCTGCAGAATGCGCACCAGAGGTATCAGTCACCTGTGATGTCTCAAGCTTGTGCCTTTGCAGTGCCACTTCCAGTCTTTCAACACTGGGTGGCACCAACAATATAAAGAATCAAGGCCATGTCTCTAGCCTTTTCCTGTTCAAAGGGCGTTTGTGATCCTGGGAGAGGTGAGGTGCTATCAGTTTATTTGTTTATAGTCTTGACGCAGTGAATGTAAGAAAAACATTATTCTAGCAAGAGACCTCAGGTAATGGTAGGATTAGCAGCAGGTATGGATATAAGATAGGAAGAATTGTCTGTACAGTTTGACTACTTCCACTGTGGAACTATTTCAGCTAAAAAAAACCCCACCTGTGATTAAAGTTTTTTTAATCTTGTTGTCATGAAAAAACCCTCTCCTCGGGCACAGAAGAAAAAAATAGACAGAAAAGCAGTAGAGAGGTAGGGCTGGTCCCAGGCTCTGTGCCAGTGTTGTCCGTGTCTCAGAGATTGCTGGAGCTAGTATTAGCCCTTGCAGCTCCCCTGCTCCCTCCATCTTCGGCCGCATTGCCCTGCGCACAAGCCACCAAAGCAGGACCCGAATGAGAGGCAGAGCCCCTCCATCAACAAGTTGCTCTTTCTCACGCCTCATCTAGCATGGGATGCTAATGGCATCCCTTTAGAAGATAAGGCCAACTTCTTTAGGAAAAATACTCTGCATGCAATTTGTGGGAGCTTAGAGACAGAAGTTTCTAGATGCCAAACTGGAGGAAAGCCATGTGCTCGTTATTGATTTCTTATTGCTGGCTAAGATAAATTCCAAGAGTGTAGCAAGACAGAGCAGAAAGTCATGGAGGAGCTGCTGTCTTACGGAGCACTTTGTATGCCTTCCTTAACATCTGTCATTTGTGACCAATGCCACTGAATGCAGTTATCCAATAAGATGCCAAACTGTCAGCATTTCATTAAAATATGCTGCAGGGAGTAGTTCAGTAAACTACTTAGCATGCCAAATGAGTAGTATGTGCCAACATATTTATCATATAATGTTCTTAAGAGCTGCAAGCCTCTGTTCATTGGGAGTAATCAATTCCATTTTCATATGCAGTGGACCTTGAACCCTGCTCTGCACTCACATTGCAATAATTTAATTTTTTCAAGGGACGATCAGAATAAGTAGATGTAGTACCTCTACCAGGAGCTTTGGCAGTAAGCTTTATTGATATTCTGGGCTAAAAAAGCCCCACAGATCTCTGCACACTGTGGGAAGAACCTAAAAATATATAATAAAAGCATGATTAATACAGCATGCAACAAGGTGAGGAGTACATGCTGCTGAACAGAAATAAAGTCTTGACAATGTAAAAGCAACAAAGCCAAGTAAAGTAATTCAGGAACAAGAGTATTAAGCTCAGCCTTATTACAATATGAAATAAAGGACAGTTATATTTTTAGTGGAGCTGAAAGAGTCTACCCCAATGACTGGTAATTAATAGTTCAAGGAGACCTTCAGTCCCCTGTTCAACCTTTGGGTTGCCTCATTAGACATTGTCAGTTTCTGGGACATGCAAATCTTGTGTGTCAAAAAGCACTGGTTTTCATACACTCAGTGACCTTTCTCATCTCTTCTATCCCTTCTTTCCTTTCTGTCTGACTACCCCCAAGTGCTTACAGAGACTCTGTTCCCAGGCAATTACTTGTTGGGCAGCTCTCCCTAGGGTGTCTCTTCTGATACTGAAAGCTAGGCAGCACTTCATTAAGCCAGGACTTGTGTACGTGTTCAGCAACCCTCCATGACCTCTCTCCATGGGAAGCCTGTCTCCTGAACCTTGGGGTTTTCATCTTTACTCGGTATGAGGTGCTGCCAGATAGCTGAAGTCAAACCCCGAGGCCAGCAAAGGAGCATCAGCATGTTCCTGAGCCTTGTACTCCTAACCCTTCTCATCCCTGGCAACGGGCTCCAGCGCCCCGCTGCCCACATCTCTTTCTAGGGCAGACAGAAAATGTCTGTGATATCACATATCTCTTTAAATCCTAAAATGCCACTCTGGCTCTATAGCAACACTAACAGGCATCATCTGTTTTTTTTATAGCTGGGAGGCTCACAGAGGCCCTACTGCAGTGTTTTGCAGCTACAGTTAAACAATTCAAACCTAGAAATGAGTCCGAGGTAAAATCTCATCTGTTACACCTCTGCTCCTAGACCATGCTCCTGGGGGCTTTATTTCAGATCTCAGTGAGATCTATAGAGAGCTTTACAACCTTGAAATTCAGACTGCATATTAGGATCCCAAAAGAGGATGTGGAAACCCAGATCTAAGCTTCAAAAATCAATAAAATAGGACATATAGAACACACCGACACACCGAGACTTGCAGAGACTGTGTATACGTACAAACATCCTCATAAAACCAGACAAGGGTTTTTCCCCCAAATGGGTGTCTCCTCAGGATAAGCTTGCTGAAGGGGAAGGTGTGGGGAGGAGTGGAAGGAAAGAAGGGAGGAAGCACAGGAATAAATTCAATTTAAGTGTGCACAGAAGGAGCAAGGAAACTCGTAAACATATCCAGAGTCATAAAAGGTAACTGAAGCAAAGGGCTTTTAAGGATGTGAAACCCACCTGCTCTGTCAAGCAGAGCTGAAGATGAATAAAGACTTATGATCTGGGTGAGACAGTTTGCTGTGTGCTTGTCCCTCCCAGCACTGCTGTCTGTTCCCCTGAGGCAAATGGGCTTGTTTGCTGCTGTAGGAAAGATAGTGGCCTGGAGTGCTACCTGGAAAGCAGCTCCTGTGCTGCCGCGTAGCCCTGATGTATATGGAATAAAAGGTGCCCTTTTACTATATACAGGGCTCAGAATGGCCAGACTGCGTGCACCAGGCCAGATGCTCACAGTGTTTACTGCTTTGCCCACGTTTACAACATCCGAGCCCAAATCGCAGGTATTTATTGTACCCTTTCTCCCTCTCTTGACCCTACGTTTTGGATGCATTGGCCTGGCCCTTCAGCCAGAGGATACGTGACAGTGGTACCTTGCAGGGCAGCAAGGCACCACAGCCCCTTCCCCGAGCTGAGAGTGCAGGCTCAGACCTCGATTGTTCAGGGGAGAGTATTTGAGCGGTCAGCTCATATTACAAAGAGTCAATGCCTGGAGAAGGAAAGACTGCATCAGACTAACAATACATTGGAAGGGCTGTGTTTACTTCACACATATTACAGGACCACAGTGAGACTTCGGTCATACACTTCCTGGACAGTTTTTAACAGGGGAATTGATGCTTGGCAGTTACATATAATTGGTAATTTTTTGCTGTTAATCATAGAGTCTGTTAGGGCAATAGGTTGCTTATAATCATGCTGCTTACTGATGTATCTATGATACTGTATAACACACAGTTCCCATGTCTTTAGTACAGTAATACATTCCTTCTTCCTTTCCTCTCCTCCCTCCCTCCCTCCCTCCCTTCCTTCCTTCCTTCCTTCCTTCCTTCCTTCCTTCCTTCCTTCCTTCCTTCCTTCCTTCCTCCCTCCCTCCCTCCCTCCCTCCCTCCCTTCCTTCTGTCTTGCAGAAACCTTGGTCCCAGAAGAGAAGACAGGGTCTAGCAAATTATTTGAGTTTCTCACCTACAACTTCTGATGGGCAGGACTTGAAAATGTATAAAAAATTTGGCAAAAAAAAGAAGAAAGGGGCCATACTTGTGCAGTGAGATTTTGTGGCACGCCCCTTCTCCCGCTGCTTTTTTAATTAGTTTTGCTTCTCCCCAGCAAGGGAGGTAATGAGAGCCTCTTTCTTTCTGTTTGGTTTTCTGGGTTTTTTTTCAGCTTGTGCCTCTCATCAGTGCAGGAAACAATTTGCTATGCTCTTTTTTCTTCTTCTTCATTTTTGTAGCTCTTACCAGTTCCACAGGCTCTGGCTTTTTTCCAGTTGGTCAGCTACACTTTTCATGGCCTGGGGAAGATAGATATGAGAGAAGAACACAACTGGCCCCAGTGGGGCTGATAGTGGCGTGTAGTGGGGGACAGTCTCTGAAACTCTGTGGCTCCTCTGGTCCAGCCAGCCAGCCCTGCATGACATTTCTTCACCATCTAGCAATGTTTCAATAGCTTGCACTGAATTTACTGGCGGGTGTCCCAGAGAGGCAGACATGGCATTTATCAGATGCCAGTTTGCAAACTCTGCTACCTTTGCCAGTAAATTGAAGATCCACTGCTGTATTAGGAAAAAGATATTATATACAGAGCACCTATTAATAGTCTTATCTCTGTCTACAGTGAATTGGTGTGAAATGCTCAGGCTTCTACCCAAACTGCAAATTCAAAATGCTGTTTGGGTTGAGCAGAGCACAGGGCAGAAAACCGGTTTCATGCAAGCTCCTAATGCAATGTAACTCTGCAGCTATCCATGCTGAAGCTCCAGGTGATAAAGATTGCTCCTGAACACATCCATCAGTTTCTGCACTGCCTGACATTGCTTGTCTGAGCAATGTTCCCTTTTCATTGGTTTTCTCCCCCGTATGATAGGTTGGAGGATATGGCCATTCCCCAGGAGTTGGGTTTTGCCCTCCTACTGACAGATGTTGCCTGTGCCCTTCTCTGACCCAAACCTCCTTCCTACCTGCTTTGTATTCCAGTTCAATCGCCAGTGTTGGTGGCACTAAATGCTGTCTAGCCATCCATCACAAGGCATTCAGGGCATCCATTATGATATAATTCATTTGAGCAATCTATGTTCATTATTAATCTTCCCTTACTGCAGGCTAAAGTAACCCTGGCTTGTAAGGACTGTGTTCTTTTCAAAGCTGGCTTTACTATCATTGCATTTTCTGCCATATCTGCTTGCTTGCTTGCTTGCTTGCTTCTTAGTGCTTTGTAGGGTGTTGCCCCTCTTCATATCTTCTGAACTGTGCCATTCATCCTGGAAAGTATTTATTGGGGATTAATATGCAGTCAATCGCTGTTGTGCTTTCAGCTTCTGAAAGTCTGCTTTGGAGTATAGCTCATCCCTTCACCAGGCTGAAGGGTTTAAATATATAAATCTTGTTCTTCTTTCCTAAATTCTTTCTCTCCTGCCACCAAAAAAAGGAATTTGGATCCTTAAAAGAACAGGGACAGGATGTGGTTTTTCAACCTTGTGCTTTTTAGTGTTAAGCTAAATAAATTCCACCTAGTTTCCCCACTGACCATCCAGACGCTGCCGGGTGAGTGCTGTGTGCAGCTCTTGAATGCATTTGTGCACCCTTGCAGGTTACCCATTCTTCAAGGTTGGTTCCTTTTTTCCCCTCAAATACAGCAGGAGATTTCATGAGATTAAGTCACATCTGTGCCCAGCCAGTGCAATGGGGAGGGACAAGGTGCAGGAATCCTCTATTTCCAGCCCACATATTGTTACTAAGGAGGGGACAACAAAAAAAGGTGATAGCACTCCAAGAATGTGACAGGGAGATGAGCTGACCCTAGGCAGCACATAGGACCCCTTTGAGTCAGGGACACCAAATCCTGGCCATTGACTGGGATCCCCAGTTGCACCCTGGGAGTGACAGAGAATGAATATGCCACCAAACTGTCCTGGATCTGCTACCAAGCCCTGCTTGCTTCCTCCACAGCAAGGCAGACATATTTTCCCAGCAACTCTCAGACCTGCCAAAGTGAAATGGCTCTGCGAGCCCCTGCTCAAACTGCATTCCCTCTTCCAGTACACAACAGCTCTAATTCATGCTCCTAAGCAGTTACAGCAAGGGATGGACAAGCCCACATCATCTCCGATTTGCTAGGAAAAACCTTTGGATTACTTCTTTTCTTAAAGCAGGGTGGAATAGCCAAAGGCCAGTACATTCTGTTGTATTCAGGGTTAAATCACTCCAACACTGGTTTGATTTAGCTACTGACAACTGACTTAAAATTATGTGGCCAAATGTCAACAAGCAGTAATTTTTTTATGGGACATTTATATTCTGTATGGGGAGAATTTGGCAAAAAAATCTTGATAACCAGTGATCCCAAATATTTCAATAACTGTGTGGCTTGTTTTGGTTATTGAGAGCTAGGTTGTCCCCTCCCTGCAATGCAGAATCAGTGCTGTGACATTTTTATCCACCCAGGAGTAGAAGGAACTTTAGCTCCCTTTGCCTCCATCGCACTGAAAGCAACTGCATTTTACATTTTAGAGAAGAGGTGCAAGCTGCAACAACAGAACTGAAGAAGAAAGTGAAGGAGCTGGGAATAAAAGGCAAGTACCTCTCAGGAGAAAAGGCAGAGGGAATACACAGAAAACTTCTGCTTGGCTGCTCTGATGCTCCTCTGCCCAGCAGTGCTCCTTCTAATCACAGCACACTGTGCGTGCTCATGCTGCTTTCCTCACCGACAATTTCATTTAGGCCATCAAATTGGCAGGAGAGGCAGCGTGGGTAAATGAATAGCAACCAGGCCGCTTGGTAAGTCTTGGCTCTGCCACAAACTCACTGCTCATTTCATAGAATCATAGAATAGTTTGGGTTGGAAGGGACCTCTAAAGGTCAATCTAGTCCAACCCCCCTGCTGTGGGCAGGGACATCTTCAACTAGATCAGGTTACTCAGAGCCCCGTCCAACCTGACCTGGAATGTTACCAGGGACGAGGCATCCACCACCTCTCTGGGCAACCTGTGCCAGTGTTTCATAACCCTCAGCGTAAAAAATGTCTTCCTTCTATCTAGTCTAAATCTACCCCCCTTTAGTTTAAAGCCATTCCCCCTTGTCCTGTCACAACAGGCCCTGCTAAAAGTTTGCCACCATCTTTTTTATAAGCCCCCTTTAAGTACTGAAAGGCCGCAATAAGGTCTCCCCAAAGCCTTCTCTCCTCTAGACTGAACAATCTCCTACCAGCTTTCTTTCCCATCTTGTCATCTTTGTTTCTGGGATACTGCCTAGGGTCCAGATGCTTGTTTAGGCATCTGTAATTCACATCCTTATGATTGCCACCGCAAGGTACAGTTTTTCACACAACATAGCCGTGCATCTGGACACACTGCTGTTCAGGTCAGCACTGTCCCCAGCCACCAACCTTGCACACCAAGTCTTCACAGGCAACTTGAGAGGTCATCTAGTCCATCCTCCCATCCCAGCCAAACTGTTCTTCAATATCTTGGACTACGTATGTGCAGAGTGTAACGTAGGGGAAAGCTGGTCTGGATTGGACCCAATGGCTGCTGCCCCCTGGAAGTAGTAAGCAATAATAACGAGCGTACAGTCCACATGCCAGGGTCAAATAAACAGAAGAGAATATTTGGTTTCTGTTACTGTTGTAGATCAAGTTGTGGATTTAGGTATATAAACTTGGGCACTCTTTGAATGTCACGGTTGTGAAAGCCAAGAATGAGCACAGCAGCTACCCCTTTTTAGCTACTGCAGCTTCAATCTCTTAAAAAGGAAAAAAAAAAAAAGAAAAAGAAAAATTGTAGCTTAACTATGACACAGCATTTAGTGGTTTTCTTTCCCTTTTCAGTTGATTAAGTGGCCTCCTCTATTAGAAACCTCTTGATAAGACAATGAGAGCTATTAGCAACTTGGGAGAATTTGTGGTTGGTAAATAGAATTACAACTCTGAGAAGAAATACTGCAGATATCATACAGCGAGTAAGTGGCATGGCAGTAGAAGTAGGTTAAAATACTATGTATTTTAGCAGGTGAATTCCTAGAAGGTGATCGGGGAAGCTGTCACAACCTGATTGAGGTCATCACTGAGTGATACCTGCAGAAAGACAGTAATATATCACCTGTACAGCTGTAAAATCTGTCAGCAACTTTCTTGCATTTAATATGCTCTGACCTGAGCTCCAGCAATGCCCTGTTTTGGGTAGGCAGAGTGTGCCCTTTGTGTGTTACCAGAGTCCCAGCTTGGAAAGGTTCCCCTTGTCTTCCATGGATGACAACCTTCATTCAAAAGGCACTAAGCTCACATTAATCTCCCCTTATTCTAGTGCCTGCTCTCTCGCATACTAAAATCCTCTTTTGGCTGGTTCAGTTGGTGATGAGAGCACATCTTCCAGATGACAGTATCTGTAGCACACACACAGCCCCCTCTGCCTCGAGAATGCTGAAATCAACCCAAGTGCCAGAGCTGCTCTTTAAAATATTAAATACACAAATATTTTACAAATAGTATTTTAGCTGTGAATAATAACCTGGTAGTGCCTGGGAGAGGCAGACGATTTACACCCTCCCTTGCCATATGAGCTGTTTTGCTGTGACTTCCAGATGCCAAATAAATTCCACGGGCCGAGTGGGGGACTCGGCGTACACATAACCCAGCAAGTGGGCACAGGTCAAGGGCACTCATCCTACCTGACCCTCAAGGCAGAGTGGTGGGCACTCATCTGAGGGTAAAGGCCGCGGCTCCAGCTGGGGGGTCTGCACCATCTACCCCAGCGGCAGCCGATGCCTCCACCCAGAGGGAACTGCTGAAGGGAGAGGCTGCGGTGCAGACCTCAGGCTGCAGGAAGTGCCTGGACCTCTCTCCTGAGGTAGGGACAGGCGGCAGACCTGCCTGCAGAAGGTGTGCCCGGGTGGAGGACCTCCTGCAGCAGGTGGCTGAGCTGCAGGAGGCAGTGAGAAGGCTGCACAACATCAGGGAGGCAGAGAAGGAGCTAGATAGCTGGTTCCAAGCACAGTCTGCAGCAGACCCGCAGCCCACAGCCAAACAGCCAAAAACTCCCCCACCGGCACACACAGAAGGGAGCGGGGGGACCAATAATGCAGAAGAATGGATGGTTGCAAAGGCAAGGAGCAGCAGGAGGAAGAGACTTCCCCCAAAGCCTGAGGTGCCCTTGCAGAACCGCTTCACTGCTCTGCAGGCTGAAGAGGAAAGTCCTGTCACACCAGGAGAAGTGATGGAGCTGAGAAATGCAGCCCGATCTGTCCCCCGTATAACAACCAGCGCAACTAAGAAAAGGCGTCGTGTGATAGTAGTAGGCGACTCTCTTCTGAGAGGTACGGAGGCACCCATTTGCCGACCAGACACACTCTCTAGAGGTGTGCTGCTTACTGGGGCCTTGCATCAGGGATGTCACCGAGAGGCTACCAAGCCTCATACAGACCACTGACTATTATCTGCTGCTGCTGTTTCACGTGGGCACCACGACATATGTATGTCGGGGATAAAAGGAAGACGAGGGGAAATGTGGGCCCTCTCTGGAATGAAACAGGACCTGGTTACCTGGGACATGGAGAAGGTGGAGGTACTCAATGACTTTTTTGCCTCGGTCTTCACCGGCCAGTGCTCGAGCCTCACCGCCCAAGCCGCAGAACGCAAAGGCGGGGACTGGGAGAATGAAGAGCCGCCCACTGTGGGAGAAGATCAGGTTTGAGACCATCTAAGGCACCTGAAGGTGCACAAGTCCATGGTTCCCAATGAGATCCATCTGCGGGTCCTGAGGGAACTGGCGGATGAAGTTGCTAAGCCAGTATCCATCGTGTTTGAGAAGTCGTGGCAGTCTGGTGAAGTTCCCACTGACTGGAAAAGGGGAAACATAACCCCCATTTTTAAAAAGGGAAAAAAGGAAGACCCGGGGAACTACAGGCCAGTCAGTCTCACGTCTGTGCCTGGGAAGATCATGGAACAGATCCTCCTGGAAGCTAAGGCACATGGAGGACAGGGAGGTGATTTGAGACAGCCAGCATGGCTTCACCAAGGGCAAGTCCTGCCTGACTAACCTAGTGGCCTTCTGTGGTGGAGTGACTATATCAGTGGACACGGGAAGGGCTACAGATGTCGTCTATCTGGACGTCTCTAAGGCCTTTGACACGGTCCCCCACAACATCCTTCTCTCTAAACTGGAGAGGTATGGATTTGATGGGTGGACTGTCCGGTGGGTGAGGAATTGGTTAGATGGTCGCATCCAGAGGGCAGTGGTCAACGGCTCCATGTCCAGATGGAGACTGGTGACGAGTGGTGTTCCGCAGGGGTCTGTATTGGGGCTGGTACTGTTTAATATCTTCATCAATGACATAGACAGTGGGATCGAGTGCACCCTCAGCAAGTTTGCAGATGACAGTAAGCTGAGAGGTGTGGTTGACACTCCAGAGGGACGGGATGCCATCCAGAGGGACCTGGACAAGCTCGAGAAGAGGGCCCGTGTGAACCTCATGAGGTTTAACAAGGCCAAGGGCAAGGTCCTGCACCTGAGTCGGGGCAACCCCCAGTATCAATACAGGCTGGGGGATGAAGGGATTGAGAGCAGCCCTGCCGAGAAGGACTTGGGGGTACTGGTGGATGAAAAGCTGCACATGAGCCAGCAGTGTGCGCTCGCAGCCCAGAAGGCCAATCGTATCCTGGGCTGCATCCAAAGAAGCGTGGCCAGCAGATCGAGGGAGGTGATTCTGCCCCTCTCCTCTGCTCTGGTGAGACCCCACCTGGAGTACTGCATCCAGCTCTGGAGCCCTCAGCATAAGAAAGACACGGACCTGTTGGAGCGGGTCCAGAAGAGGGTCACAAAAATGATCAGGGGGATGGAACACCTCAGCTGTGAAGAAAGGCTGAGAGAGTTGGGGTTGTTCAGCCTAGAGAAGAGAAGGCTTCGGGGAGACCTTATTGCGGCCTTTCAGTACTGAAAGGGGGCTTATAAGAAAGATGGTGGCAAACTTTTTAGCAGGGCCTGTTGCGACAGGACAAGGGGGAATTAAAGGGCTTTAAACTAGGGGGGGGTTAGATTTAGACTAGATATAAGGAAGAAGTTTTTTACGCTGAGGGTTATGAAACACTGGCACAGTTGCCCAGAGAGGTGGTGGATGCCCCATCCCTGGCAACATTCCAGGTCAGGTTGGACGGGGCTCTGAGCAACCTGATCTAGTTGAAGATGTCCCTGCCCACAGCAGGGGGGCTGTTGGACTAGATGACCTTTAGAGGTTCCTTCCAACCCAAACTATTCTATGATTCTATGATTAATGAAGCCTGAAAAATAAAGTGGAGCCTTCCTTCCTGAGAGAAAGGGTGATGCTAATCACCAGATGGATTTGGCATATAAGTCACGTTGCCACCAAATAAACTGATCAACATCTTTCACCACCATTTTATTGTGTTCAGAGTTTACCTGTCTAACTTGGAATGTGTTGCAGGTGTGCACTAATTCCTCCTTTTTCAGTGACACCACTGGTGATGCATTTACCCCCGGCGTGGACATAGCAATGCATGTGGATACAATCTACAGGGCAGATGGCAGAACTGCACAGCATGCTGGTGGGGGATTAGAAAGCACAGGAGAAAAATCCTGCAGATCTTTGTGTTTTGGGCTGTTTTTTTTTTTCCGTTTGAGTTGTGATTAATGGCTGTGTCAGACATCACAAACTGAAGGATGCAGGTTGTGAACACCCCTGCATTGAGTTCAGGACAAGGTGGTAGAGAAAAGAAGAAATTTCTGGTGTTTTCATGACTTTTTCCCAGCTTATTTTTGTAATGCATTTCTTTCTTAGCACAGGGCAGAGAACACAGAATAGGAGACAACACAGAACAGGCACATCAGTTGGACTGTTAATGTATGCCCTGAGTTAGCTGAGAGCTCTCGTTTTCAAAAGAAGTGGATCCCAAGAGCCTCGCTATATAAGCAAATCCACCAGGAAAGGATGAAGACAGTGGTCAACCACTGTCAACCGACAGTGTTACCACTGACAGTGGTCAACCACTGGTCAACCAAGTGATCTTGCAAAAGTCTCTCCTAACACAAAGACAATTCACATGCCTTGTTTTCCAGCTAGAGGCTAATACAGAAAAAAACATTATTGTGTCTCAAGCACTACTGGTTTTTGGGCCATATCTTGTGCCCTAACGTTTCCATTCAAAGCCTGATTGAGCCATAGCTGTGGAGTTGGGTGCTCACGTCTGCATCACGCTGGTGTCTACCCAGAAAGCCCAGGCCTTTAAAGCACGGCTGAGAGAACTGATGGTAAGTATTGCTAAACACAGACTGGCCTTTGACGGTCTCCAAAAACACGACCCTGGAGTTCCTCTGCTGCTAGTCTGGCATCAAAGGGAGCAAAGGCTAGGACAGTTGTGCACAGGTTACTCTTCTGTGGTACAGAGAGGGAGAAAGGAAGAAACCAAGTGCTTTCCCTGCTGATTCTGCTGCTGCTTTCTTTTAAAATACATTTAGATTAATCTTGTAAGTGTCCAACTCTACCCTGAGTATTTTATATCAATAGAAATACATTACTGCAACCAAAATGCACATCAGACAACCCGCAAATGCATTTACACACAACATATCTTGAGATGCATAATAGTAATTTCTTCACTCTTCTGTATGTCCCCAGCTCCCAGTATGTCGGAATCACTTCTTGGCACCCTGCTTAGTGATAATAAATCACCACAGCTGCTATGATCCAGAGCCAGTGAGCATCCTTGGTACATACCTTGGATGCCAACCCATCCTCTATTAATCCAAGGGTTCACATGTGTGTGTGTGTAGTCATAGTGCCTTATTTCCTAATGAAGTGAGTCATTAGGGAGCCAGATGAAATCCCAGCAAAACAGTACGAATTAATTTTCCTGCCTCTTTTTCCAGTTGGAGCATGGTGTAGTGCATCTTCCTTCAGTGTGACCATCACCTCGTTGTGTTAGGTACTGTATAAAAGCAAGTACGAAAAGCCTCTGTCTCAAACAAATAACAACCTATTTATAAATTAAGAGGCAACACATGGTGGAGCAAAATGGCAATATCAGGCTGTCAGGAAGGGGTCTTGGTGCACGGCTGCCTGCTCATTGTCAAGATTTCTCTGGCATGACAGCAAAAGAGACATTTATACAATTTATTGTTTACAGCATAAATATAAGCAGTTGGTGATGATGAAAGAACCCCAGAGACCTTGTAAACTGAATCACACTGAAAAAGACCCTCCAGGAAGACCATAAGCTGGCAAAAGCTTATGCCATATATTCCGATCCCTTTCTTTAAACAGAAAAATATGTTCCTAATTAATGACTAATGGTATTAATATAATGAAAGACTTCTATATCTTCAAACTCAGTTCTGCCCAGAAGGCTTTGATACATGGGAGTACATATCCAGACCAACACATACCTTTACAGTGAGTGAAGACACCAAATCTCTCTCTTCTACAAGAGTGTCTGCTGGTTTGATCATTACCCTCAGGAAGCAGCCAAGCAGTTAGAGACAGTTCCTAGCAATGGAAGAAATAATAGAAACAAAGCAACATAAATCACTAGAAGGCAAATGAAGATGGGAAGTTTGGGTTTTCCCTTTATCTTTCTCCTCTTTTTTTCTTACACACACTTTATTTCAGGGAAGTGAGAAAGAGAAGATTTCATCAGCCAAACAGAAGACATCTCTGGTGCTTGCAAAGACACCATGGGTCACAGCAGCTGGTGGGCTGTCCCTTTCAGGATGTGGAAGGGTAGCTGAACACAGGGGAGGGTCTTCATGCTGTATTCATGTCTGCTGTACACCATGTTTGCTATGGGCATATTATCATGTTCTGTATAATGCCCAATGATCTTTCAAGAGATACTGTCCTTTATCATAGAAGACATAAAGCACATCCTTTTTTCATGTGATCAGAAGCACAAAAACATCATTCAAAATGGATCATGAGGCACCTATTTGTGAAATTAATGCTAGCATGTCATTCAAATTTTTCTTTTGTTTAGGTGATTAATTTGCCTGTGTTACATGGTGTACAGGTATGATAAACAATGGGTTTTCTCTCTTGTGATATTATCTTCTGACCATGATATTTTTGAAGAAGTCACATATGACATATAAATGTGCTTCCAGAGATAGGCAGAGGGAGACACTTCCTGAACAGAAACTTCTTGACCATTCCTATTTCATGGAATATGATACTCCAAAAACCTGAACCTTTAACCTGATTAAGAATGCTAAAAAAAAAAAAAAAAAAAGAGGCAAATTCAAGTTTTTAGGCATCTCAAAGGCCATGGAGGTGAGTCTCAAGAACACGACTTGATGCAAGCTTGAAGAGGCTCTGGTTATGTGCTGACCTTCCTGACAAACAAGCAAGGTAAAAGTTGCAAGGTGTAAGATTGGCATTTTGTTATGATGACTTCTATTTGGTATGGTACAAAACAATTCTGGGAAATATTCTGATAAATAGCAGCATAATAGTGAGCAAATACTTCCTATAACTCCTCACACAAAGAAAGAATAGCAGTCTTGTAGAAGCTGCAAAGAAAAGATGTGGCAGCGTTTTTCAGAACAGCTGGTTTTGGAAGAATTTAATTACAAATGCAGTACACAGGGATAAATTTAGTAGGGTGACTTAGGGGTCTTAAACCTCACCTGCTACCTTCCTCTTCCCTCTCTCCAATAGCACTGCTTGCCTGTGTGAGCTTGCTCTGGACCAGGGCACATGGGCAGCCCCCCTCCCTTTCAGTGGCTCTCAGTGCACATGATAAATGGGCTTTGGCCCATTGAAAGAAATGGAAAAACTCTCATTTCAAGGTGATTTGGACTGAATCCCTTGACTACCTTTGCAACAGAGTTCTCCTTGAAGAGGCTCACAAGGAAATGGTATCTGTCATTGCCTCTCTGCTCTTATCTGTCTGTTGAACCAAATTCCAATAATGCGTAGACATGCACCCTTGGAAGCCTCCATATGCAAGTTTTACAAGGAAATGCAGTCCCGTGTGCTCCACAGACTTGCCTACTTGCCTACAGGTTTTGAGCAGAATTGATTCAGATCTAAACTGAGGGCTCTCCCTGTGCCTGTTAATCACCTTTCCTCATGCAGTGTTTTTGCAGCTGCCACCACATACACTCCTTGGGCACCGATCCACCGTTTCGCACCTCCCAAAGTCTCACCATAATCACTAGTGCTGATTTTTTATCCTAGGTAGTAGGACAAATTTTCTAGGGCAGCTATAAATGATAACTAACTTACATTATTATCCTGACAGTTCACTGCACTCTTAGTCAGTTGACTACTGATTTAGATTATAATGATACTTTAGTAATATTCAGATCAATCAACTTTCTGCCCAAGATATTATTTATATCTCTTCATAGACAATAAAACCAGAAGGAGCCACTGTGATCATCTATTCTGACCCCTGCAGAAGGCTCTGGGTCAAGACCTGAGCCCTGAAAGAACTACACCATATCTTGTACAAAGCCATCCTGTGTTTGCAGTGATGGATAACTTAACTGCAAGCCTTGGGAAGCTGCTCCAATGTTACTCAGGAGAGTGGCTAAGATCAGATGGTTTTGTGTGAAAAAAAATCCTTTTGAATTTGTAATTACTATGTAATTTGAAACATCTGTAAAAAGAAAGATAAAAGAGAAGCATTCACATGCATGGGGAGTAACGTATAAAGAAAGCAGGTTTCCTTTTATATCCCTATTACTGTGTTTGATCCTCTCCAGCTTCTATAATTGCCCTCTATGCGATTATCTTCAGCACAATACAATGTTTTTTAAGTCAGTGCAGACTAAAATTGTGTTGTAATACAGTGGCTGCTTTGTCTCCAGTAGATCTTTAGTAAATTTGCGGTCAGCAGCCGCGCTATTTAGTAAATAATATAAACCCATGACAGGTTTGCTCAAAGCAGGAAAAGCCTCAGGGTGACTGAGGTGTAAGAAACAGCTCTGAATGAGCAATTCAAATGGAGGAGGCATTTAAATAATTAACTTCCTTTTGATAGGATTTTCCTGCTGCAGTGGCAGAAAGGATAAACAATTAACAACTGAAACGCTCTTTCTTGCCCGAGCTGTCCCTGACTGTATGAAATAATGGGCTTTACTCCAGCAGGGGAATGTCACTCGGACTATCCTCATAGCTGAAGAAGACCTTCCTTTATAAAGGAGGAGGAAAGGGGAGGTAAATGGGCCGTAGGCTCCGTGCACAGGAGGTTGTGGGGTGAGCTGGGCTGTTTTCCTGCTGCTTACTATTTCTCCTTGGCGCTGAGGCAGAAGTGGCAGTGAAGTGTGAGGCTGTGCCCAGCAGGACGGCTACGGGCAGAGGGAGCCCATGCAGGCAGGTACCGCCACTGAGGATGGGTGACGCCATGGCACCTTCACCACCCACCGGTGGGTGACACCTGCCTGTGCCAGCCATCGTGCTCAGCCTCTGCTGCGCTGCTTCCAGACCGTCCCTGGGCAATTGATGTCTTCCAGGAGCGGGGCTGGGGCAAGGGCCAGAGGCCTTTCAGACAGAACAATAAAATAGATGGAAATGAAAAGGGAGGGAGAGGTAGGTGGATGGCTCAGCTGCAGTGTGAACATGCTTCACAAAACTTACCCAGTGCAACCGATAATAACAGGCAGCAGCAGCAGTCTCCAGTGCTGGCCTGCCTACCTAGTCTGTTGCGATGCACATGGGAGTTAGTCACACGTCTGCTGCAGAAGGCCACGTACGTTAGACAGTGTTCACTTATGCAAATAGGAGATATCCATCCCCTTTGAATACAAATTGTGTGAAACTGTAGGATATCATCCAAAAATAGGATAAGCCCAAAACCTGTCTTTTGAATTGTCTTCTGCTTGATTTGAAACTGAGGGAGGAGCAGTAGGCTGTGCTGCAAATGCCTTTTGCTGCAGAGACCTACAGAAAAACCATTCTGTGACCCATTTATACAAATCAAACCACATGGCAATACCCAGCATTTTCTCCTAACATTGTTAATTAAGCAGCTGTTTTGACCATTCACTTCAATGGGTACCACTTAAAAAAATAATCCTCATCTCTCACAAACGCCAAGCTGAGGACTATTAATATCTTCAGTTTACTGTTGCTACCTAACTCAATTTCATCCTTATCATTCGCTTTTGGGGATTTGCTTAAAAAATATCAGGAAAAGAACAGAGTATATTAAGGCACATGGCTGGGAATAAGGCTAAGAAAACATAATAAAAAGTATTGATGAGAAATGCAGACCACATATGTCTTTGCAGTCAAATGCCTAGCAGTATATAACTGAATGGTAGTCCTGGTTTCTTTAAGACTGCATTTACAGCAGTCATTACAGAAAAGCAAACACATGCACACATGCACAAACATACACAACACGCACACACACACACACGCATTACAAAAGCACCCTCTGAAAATGAGCCCAGTCTGAAGGAACTGGAGCTAAAGAGAGGGGGGGAGTCCAAGAGAAGAGAAACTGTAGGAACTGACTGAGCTTGCTAAATCTTGATGGTGCTTTTCTGGCCAGAAGTCTCTGGTCTCTATCTGACTATGACACTACTTTTTCAACAGTGTTTCCAATGTCTTCCACAACTTTAAAGAGGATGTTCTGGGCAAAAATGGACAGAACTCTACCTTGTTTTCTGTGAAATCTGGAAGGCTGTAAGTCTGGAAGGGGAAAGTATTTTTGGGGCATCTTCCAGGAGAGGGACATACTTAGCTCAGCCTTTCCCAAGAGACCTTTATATGGTTATGACTGAATCCTTCCCCAAAGAGGAAGAGAAGAAGCAGGATAGGGTGCCTGTATGTGAGTCTGGGGGACCTTTGTCACTGGTGTGTGCATGGGGAGCACCCACATCTCACAGGGGGTGTGTGAGAGTAGGGGAGCCCCCATTGCCAGGAGAGGGGTGAGTGCTGGTGGCCCATGTGGCCTCTGAGCAGTAACTGTGCACACTGTGGGATTAGAGCTTTGCGGGATTAGTTATGAAGGCTATTTTGAAATTTGTAGGTGTTTATTAACATTTCATAAGCATCCAGTGCTGTGGTTTGTCTGTCATATTACTGATATTGATCCTGCATGTGCAGTTCACTGATTACCAGTTAATTATATGTCATTAAAAAATCTAAAAATTGCTTTGATCCTGATTGATTTAAACCACATGAGCTGAGCAGTTTTTCCCTGTGAAAGAGGATAGAGGAGCTCTTACAGAAAACAGAAAGGGTACAAGCTGCCTCAGTGCTGCCCCAGCTCTCACGCAGGACTTGGCAGGGGCAGCAACGCTGAGCTCCTTGAGCCACAGGTGATCCACAAGCAGCATGAGGGCAGATCCTAGGCTGGGGCGATGTTAGATGAGTTGGGGTGAGGCTGCGAGACGGAGAGAGCCATCATGGCTCACTGGGGCTGGCTGGGACCAACCACACACCTGCAGCTCCCTCCCAGGAACCGCTCTGGGAGTCCTCTTGGAGGAGCATGGTGTGGACCTCGCAGCTCTTGCACGCATGCAGAAATCTGTTTCTCAGACCTGCAGTTTGCAACATGCTTTCGATCTGAACCGGGGCAGAGCAGACAGCCACACCGGGAGAAACATTTCTTTCACTGTGTGCACTGTGCCATGCTCTAGTGAAGACAAATATGGACCATTGCAGCTCCCCTGGTCCAGGTGGGCTCTGCTCCTCATCCTGTGATGGGATGACATGGGTGAGAATATACTTGCATTCACACCCATGATCCAGATGGTGGTCCATTTAGGTCAGCCAGGGGATTTTGTCTCCTCCTTGGGCCCATATGCAGCCCTCTAGTCCAGACTGCAACCCTAGTAAAGCTAATTTCCTTAATGAATTCTCTTAATGAATCCCTTCATGAAGGAAGAGGCACCTGTAATGTGCTCAAACTGGCTTCCTGGTAGGTTTTAGTCAGAGCATGAAGGAAGCTTGCAGGCACGCACTGAAGCATGCAGAGCTTCAATGAGATAAAAAGATGGGTGCTGTTCCAGGGGTTGTGCTTGCAGCCCCCTTTGCAGACACTCATCACCAAAGGTGTTGCCATACAAGTTGTCTCCTTTCTTTGGCTGAAATGAATAACGTGATGAGCAATTCTGCCCACGCTGTGCCTGAGAGAAGCATTTCAGTAAACTCTACCCTGTGCTGACAGGACATGACTGAAGAGCCCACTGTGTGAGCTGGCACTGCTCCTCCTGTGCACCTTCTGCAAGCAGCTGCAGGGATTGCTATGAAGTGAGCAGTCATTTAAAAAGGAGGTAAGAAACACATTTCCCCCTGATTTCTGCGGGTTCCCTGAGTCTTTGGGCTAGGAGCGCTGTGCAGCTGGCAAACAAGATACCACTGGCCGTAGGGTCCTCGTGCACTGCTCTGACAGCAAGAACACAGACAGCTAAACAGCAGAGCAGCCACCAACAGCTCTTTGAAAACTTGCAGTGCCTGGGAGGGAAAACTCAAAGGAGTTTGTGTCTATTGAGTGTTTTCTGCCCATTTCATTTTAGTCTATCACAGCTTGAAAGGCAAAGTCTGTGCTTTGGTTCGCATGTCATGAAGGACTGGCTTCACTTTTTCCTTGGGACGAATCTCCGTTCAGGGCAAAACAGCTGGGCTACACCACATTACAGAGGACCTGGGTTGCTGCACCATCTCCACAGCCTCATAACTCACACTTCACCTTGCTTTTGTCCTACAGCTTTACTTCTGCAAAGCGCTTACATGCAGATTACAAGCTGACATTTATAAGACTACAAGTAAAACACATGCCTATGCGTCTTTGAATGCAAACACTGCTTCCCCCAGCCCTCCACTGACCTGAACCAGTGCTTGGCATTATAAAGGACAGGAGTTTCCGAAGCATCCCATGCAAAGCAAGAGTTGAGGAAGGAAGAGAAACAGACAGACAAAAGCCTAAAAGCAGCCACATGCAGAAGGGCGTAATGGAAATATTTGTGACAGTTGGATAATGAATAACTAAGCCTTTGGAAAAAAAACATTTTTACAAGTTGGATGGTGAAAATGGCCTCAGCAATATTTTCCCCTCAGATAAATTGCTCAGTGCCTTGGGGTGAGCAGCAGTTATGTTCACTTCTCACCACGCCAAGGGAAATGGCGTAAGGAGGATGCCCTGCTCACTGGGCGAGGGGCAGGGGAGTGGATCAGGCTACAGAGAGCTGAGACGAGGTGAACATCACTTGTTATAGACAGACTTCGAAAAGTAAATTGTAAATGATCAGGGGGAGCAATAAAGGCAACATGTAACTCCTGCAGGTTGGTACTCCTGTCCACAAACGTGGCTTAGCTTCTGCAAGCCTGACGCCTGCAGTGTTGAACAGACACTGGAACCTAGTGATGATTACACAGAGATAGAGAAGGCTTTTGGGCAGCTGTCATCTCTGACACGCTTCAGACAGAGGGGAGGAAACACAGAAACTATCAGCTGAGCAATAAGGACTTTTTCTGCCAAGACAGTTCCATCTCAGTGGTAATGACTGTGGCAAATATGTAAAAAGATTCATTTGCAAACAGCAAAGCCTGCAGGGTAGATCAACAGTAGCCCTGACTAAATGGAGTTAGTCCCTCAAGAGAGATGCTATGGGCTCTCCTGTAGCTCCCCGCTCCCCTGCGGTGTGGGGATACTCCCATGAACACACAGGGCTCAGTGTGGTGTTGGGACCACTGAGGCCATACATCTGTGGGTTTTATGGGATCAACAGTTGATATCCACAAAGCATGTGTGGGTGTCTGTGTCTGATCTGGTTTCCATACAGAAAATAGAGAGAAACAGGGCCCACAGGCATGCAATTTGTCCTGTCCGTACCTTTCAGAAAGGGTAAGACGAGGCCCTGTGCTCTCCAGTTTCTCTCATCAGGTAAGAACCCCACTGAGCTCCAAAGGGAGCTTGGGTTGCAGTCGCCTGCCCTGTAGACATACAGGCTTAGGGAAAATGATCTTTTCCTCCTGTCTTGCCTTCCTTTTGAGCTGTGAGAGGGAGCAGGACTCAGTGCAACTGTCAGCATGTCACCTTGTACAAGATGCTATGAAGAAGCCTCTACCCAAAGCTCCTGACACCTAGACAGGCAAGACGAAGAGTGCCAGAACCTGCCCATAGAGCTGGCCTGTGGTAGACTGACACTAGGGGTTTCAGGTCAGTGCCTTCTTGATCATATCCTGTACTCTACCGCATAAGGTACATGTGGCTCTCAGGCCTTTTCCTGCACTTCAGCAAGTACAGAGAGGGCATGCAATGTTGCAAGTACCTTCCTGGTTGCAAACACGTGAAGCCCATAACTCCAAGATACTTCCACCTGGGACTGCAGGGTGCAGCCCTGTCCTAAAGCTTCCTTCATTGGAGGGGATGAAGAATTCAGCTTTAATACCAATAACTGCAAATAGTCTAAAATTAAGCCCTGAGCTTCTAAAATTATCTGAATAAATACCATTTATTAGAGAGCACAAGCTTCCAGTACTGCCACAACAAATTTGGAAGAGCACTGTACCTCTTCTGCCTGATGCCTTCCCAGAAGCAACAAAAGCACAGTTCAGCTGCAGACACCAAGCAGAAGCTGCTGCTGCCCCGTCCGTCCCTGGGGAGTGACAAGCAGGGCCACCTCAGACATGACATGCCTCTGAAGAAAGTGTATTTATTTAAATATTATTCAGGATGTGATTCTGGGCTTCTGTACAGAAATAACTTCTGGGATCCCATACAAAAAACGAAATGGAGGGGCCATGCACACTGTGCATTGCATGTTCATGCCATCTACCTGAGTCATACAAGACAGCTGCAGCAACTCCACCTTGGGCCAACACCTGCAGCTGTGCCTGTTCCTCCTTACAGGTAGTTGTCTGAAAATCCCTTGGGACAGGGAGGAGGTGTGAGGGGGAAGAGTGAGATAATAATAGTTGAATAATTTATTCAATGAGATTCATGGAATTTGGGGACTAATACATTCTATGAATAATATTTTCATTATTTTCCCAATGCCAGCGCTAACAGAAGATATGAATAATGATTGAAGCAAACACTTGAATTATATGACAATGCTATTGAACTTTGGAAGCATATATTACATGAAGTGACGGGACTCTAGTTCTGCCCATTGCCAGTTTGATGTAGACGTTCTCAAAAATGGTGAAATATGTATTTGACACTTTGGCCTTTCCTCACAGAAAGTTTGCACTCAGATTACCTGACAATAAGAATCAATCAATAACTCACATTCTGTTTCTCTCCCAGAAAATTGCTAACAATTGCTTTCTTTCAGCACTTCAAAAATTACGTTCCTAGAGATGGCAGACCTCTCATCTTTACAGTCCTCTCTTGCCACAGGGTGGCATGTCCTTGTGTCCGGGGGTGAAACTCGTTCATCAGGGGCACTGCAACCTGCTACTGCCCCACAGCAGCATGTGCTGACGGCCCCGAACGTTGCGGCAGCTCTCTTTGCAGCAGTTGCAGACAGATCGTAGAGGGATGCCAGCCAGGCTCTTCCCATATCTCATCCCTCCCAACACCTCCTCACCATTGGAGGTGCCTGATAAATGTGAACTCTAGACACAAGGGCAAAAGGAGGATTAACTGGTCCTTGTGAAGTTTGGCCATGAAATCCAAGCTGCAGTCAGATGTGCTTCTACAGGGTTTCTGCTGCTGTTCTCTGACCGTCGAAGGCCAGAGCCACTGACTTCAGCATGCAGTAGCTGAGGGTCTGTTTCCAAACTGCATGAAGAAGTACTTCCTAATAAAATCAAAACAATCTAAGACTTTATTATTTGGGTAGCTTTTAGCCCTAAATGAATTATAATGTCCTCTTTGGCTTGATAGAGGAGCTGGAGAGTCAATGGACATTTCCCATCCAGCCTAAGAAGTTGTGGCTGAACAATAACATGTCTGTTATATTACGAGCCAGAGCAGATTTAATGACTCCAAACAACATGGGACGTACTGCATCTCCTGCTATACTGTGAATAAGGTTCATTTCTGAAACTAAAAGATGACATGAATTCCTGGTATCAGTTCACTGACACCAAATGCACAACACCCTTTGACATCAGTGGTGAAAGATCACGCTAAAGAAAAAGAAAAACAACCAATAATTTCCACCCTCCAAAATTCATAATCTAACTGATAACTGAGCTTGCTGCAAGGGACTGACTGTCATTCGTCAGCTAAATGTCGAATTCATCAGTTCCTGGAGGGCCTCTACTCAATCAGAAATGAACATGGTTCATACACATATTTAATTCTAACTTTGAAAGTAGAGAGGAATTTAACAGAACATTAGAGTGATGAATAAATTATAACGGCATTAATGAGGCCGATGTTATATCTAAAGGGAAAACTCCCAGAGGGTTCAGGGAGCTGCAAAGTTACTAATAACTTACTAATTTTGGAGTTGATAGTAGATAACAAATTAAACATGCTAAATATGAGTATGCACTGTGATTTCTGCTGCTGAAGACAAAGTCTTTCGGCATATTGTACTATGGGGTATCATTTATAAGGCCAGAGAAGTAATTATTCTTCCTTATATGTCTTTAGGAAAGATTGCAGCTGGTTACGTGCATGCACTTCTAGGCACTTGACTGCAGGAGGGTACTGATAAACCAGAAGAAATTTGAGAGATTCCAACTATGAGCAAAGAAAATAATAAAAAGGGTCTGATAAAAAGAGTAGGGGATAAATCCTCTTCAGAAAGATGGAAAGAACTAGATATGAACAGAAAAGAAAGCTGGTGGGAAATTATATGACACTCAGAAGAAAAAAAAGTGCAGCAACGAAGTCAAGTAAAAGTCACTGGAAAAAAGATTTCTTTAGCAAATAAATGTGCAAAATTGCTGTCACTTCTTACATGAAATAAAAACCACGAGGTGATGAATCAGAACACAGCTCCCAAAGAGCCAGGACATTTTCAGAATCTGTGTCTTAAATTTATTAAGTTGTGCCCTGAGGCTTCCTGCCTTTACTTCTTGACTTAAGACCATAACTGGCAAATATTTACCTAAGCAAGTATCTTCCTGTCACTGAGGTTTTCAATTCAGTTCAGCAGATTTTGTGCACGTGAATGACCCGATTATCTGCTCAGGTGTGACACAGCCACTTTGCACTTCACTGCCAGCCTGCTCGCAAAGTCAGACCTGTTTCAACCTCACTCCAGCACAACCATCCCAATGGCAACATGATCACACAGAGTGGCAGAACTGGGATAAATTCACACATATCGCATATTTTCTGAGAGGTTGGTGCTGCAGAGAGACATATGTATAGAAAAGAGAGAATGGTGAAGGAAAAGGAGCATGGATGGTCACCAATCTCCTGCCTAATTGAAATAAGAAGTAGTAACTAAAGTTAGAGCAAGCAGAGGCCAGGGTAGGCAGCACACTGTGAACTGCCTTGCGCAGCACACCGTCACAATATGTGGGTTAAAAAAAAAATCTGTAATCTGCCTTTATCCTTCTAAGCCCCTGAGTGTGCTGTGGGTCTTTTGACTTTAGCAAGGATTTGATCCATCATAATAAGAAAAGGTCCTTGAAAATGGAGTGGGATATTTTACATTCACAAAAAGAATGAAAACATTAAATAACAGCTGAACAACAGGAATTGATCCTTACAGAGCTCTCCATGTGGTACTGGGGACTCCGTCCTCAATTGATGGAGGTGATGGAATCTTTTTCAGTTAATACCTAATGGATGTACAGGGAAAAGAGAAAAACCCCAAAGTAGCTATATGAGATGAATTTCTGGGGAGCTCTCTAATATTTGCCTTAAGTGAGGATTTTCTGTCACCTGAATGTGACAGTATAAATTGAAAGGAAGTATTAGGGAGGATTGTGAAAGATTCATAGTAACCTGAGTCTAAACCCCAGGAATGTTTCCCATGAAAACCCAGCTCCCGGGTGGGGACAGGGGGAACCTGGCTTTAGGGAATCTGCCCAACGCAGACAGCACATGCACAGGGGACATTTTCCTGGCCATGGGGGACAGGTATTCGTCTCGCCACCCTAGCCTATTCCCAGCAGCTCATCTGAGTGACTTTGGGGTCATTAATTTTCCCCAATGGCCCTTCTGCTCTTCGTCTGACAATGTTTCTCTTCGGGCTTTGGCCTTACACAGCATGAAAAAAGTGGACCCACAGAAAAGAAACAGCCAAAGGTTATCCACATCCCAAGATCACAGTCATGGCAATGGCAGGATGGTCTGCCTGAAAAGACTGACAGACCAGTTCAGGGGCTACATTGGCCAATGCTCTGTCTCAATAGAAGACCAGTATGAAGTAACAGGACCAGAGGATAGATCAGACTAGAAGGGACCTCAAGAGGTCTCTGCTCCAACCTCCTGCTCACAGCAGGCTCAGCTCTGAGGTCAGACCAGGCTGCCCAGGGCTTCATCCAGTAGGGGCCTGAAAACCTCTAAAGACTGCACAACCTGCACATCTGTCTGACTGTCCTCATAGGGAAAAAGTTTCTCCTTATATCCAGGCTGAAACTCTCCTGTTTCAGCCTCTCCTTTTTGTTTCTCACCCTCCTTCCCTGCATGACTGTGAAAAGCACATCTCCATCTCCTCAAGGACCCCTCCATAGGCACTGGGGGCTGCTGTTAGCAAGCAGACCCCAAAGCTGTCTCGGCTCCAGGTGGAACAAGTCCAGGTTCCCCATCATCTTGGGGGCCTCACCTGAACTCACTCATTTATCAATGTCTTTTTTCTATTGGAGGGGACAAAACTGGATGCAATATCTAGATGTGGTCTAGATGTGAATAGAGGGGAATAATGACTTCCCTTGATCTCTGTTTCTGTCCCTGTTCATACAGCCCAGGCTGCCGTTGGCCATCGTTGTTGCTGGGACTTGCTCCTGGCCCACGTCCTGCTCGCTGCCCACCAGGACCTCCAGGGCCTTTCCCACAGAGCAGCTCCTTGGGCAGACTCAAGCCTGTGTTGTTGCAAAGGGTCCTTCCATCCAGGTGAAGGACTTTGCATTCGTCATTGCTGAATTTCATGATGCCGCTGTCAGCCCATTCCTCCAGGTCCCTTGGGATGGCAGCCCTGCCCTTGAACATATCAAGTGGTGGCTCAATTTGATGTCATTGCAAACCTGATGACCAAGCACTCTGTTGCCTCCTCCTACCTATTGGTAAAGATTTTAAACAGATCCCTGGGACAGGTCCCAGGACAGACCGCTGTGGTGTTCCCGTTGTTGCCAGTCTCCAGGTAAAGATGAGTTATTACCCATTACCCTCTAAACCCAACCAGCCATCCAGATTAAAAACCATCTGACTTTTTCCCATCCCTACCATAGCATCCCATCTTGGATACAAGAATATGATGGGAAAGAACCTTGAATGCCTTGCTAAACTCAATGAAAATTACATCTACTGCTCTCCCCTCATCCTGAATCGCAGTCATTTTATCATAGGAGGCAATTAGGTTGGTCAGGCATGACTGACCCTTGGTAAATCCATGCTGACTGCTACCAGTCACTTTCTTCTCCTTCCTGCACCCAGAAATGTGCTCTGAGAGGACTTGCTACATGACATTTCCAGGGACCAAAGAGAATCTGACTGGCTTGTAGTTCCCTGGGTTGTCCTCTGGCCTTTTCTGAAGGTGTTGTTTTGAAGTTGTTTCAGAAGAAGATAATAAGGAAGAGTTTATTTAGGCCTCTAAAGCTAGACATGGAGTTAAAAATCGTTTCCCAAATTATTAGTCATCATTACACCCAGGTATGTCTGATACCCATTCAACAGTGCTTGAGAGTTTGCTCAGTTTTGACCACAACATCATGATACAACAATTAATTCCAGCTTACGTGAAAAAGCATTTTCTCTTCCATCTCCATCAGGTGTTTTGAGAGAAGATGAGGGTGTTTGGTATACCACCGTGTAGAGCTCCCTGTGTAAAATCTGATAATCTGGGAAATTAGAGCAAAGAAATGTTTGTCTGTTTGATGCAAGTCCATATTTTTAGAGAGAAGATTAGGCTGTTCTTAAGAAGCTGTTGCAGCTTCAGCTGCTTAACATCTTCTTTGTGGGTAGATTTATTATAGTCTTTTAATCACAGACAGAGAACATAAAAGGTTTACAGAAGTTCATGAGTCTGCATGCCCAAACTGCAAGGCATCTGAGACTAATTTACAACTTCACACTGAAAAAACAAAATGCAAATATTAAGCGCAGCTCCTCGTGCACTTCTAGGAAGAAAAAAAAAATCAAATAATATTATGCAATTTCTCCTGGAACAAATTATGTTGGAATTCCTGGAGAATATATTGAAATATACGTGGCTCCATGCACAAACCCTCACAAAACCAAATGACAAAAATTTGATTGACATTACAGGACTGATCAGGATGCTATAACCGCTGCAAGTGAAATACCATCCCTTTTACAGATCAATCAGCCATGTAATGAAACATCTATATGTCCTGCGGAAGCCAAAGAGAGATGAAGGCCTTTGTCATACCTCAGGGTGCAGACTTTGAACAGCCAGCAGCTACATGCTAATGAGTGCTTTATTAAATAGCTATTGTTAGATGCAAAATGCATGTGGCTCAATTGAGATCCACTGGTGGGTGTGGATAAAAGATTGGAATGAAGATGATTAAACTAAGAATAGGTGTTATATTTGTGTCACTATAAAAATTGCAATAGAAGTTAACTTATCTGAAGCTAATAATAACTTATTAGCCTCCTGAACAAATCTAAGCTAGACGTTAATACTACAGTATATTTATTTCTTGTAATAATTTTTGTATTACTTAGTTCCAGCCTGCAAATTGCGTGGAAAAAATGACTATCAATTTCATCTGTTTGCTCCCATCTAACTGAACGTGAGTTCAGATAGTTGATTTCATAGTCTATTTTAATTACTTTAGATGAGATCTGAGTAATAAAATAAGGCTATACCTACATCTTTGTCAAACAGCAAGAAGATTTTGTACCCAAAAACCTGTGTGATTAATTTAAGAAATAGCTTTTCGGAAATGATCAAATATTGCTTCTAGTCATGCTATAAGCTATTCTATGGCTCTACTATGCTGCTACTCATTCATATTTATCTCCATTCTATCCCATACTTTTATGTGTATTACTTTTCAGTGAAATGCATAACGATCAGTTTGAGATAATTTTTCTTCTTTTTCAGGTGAATAAGTAGTTCTGGTTAAAATTGAAAAAGCATTATGACCCTATCCCCATCCAGTCAGTTTTCTCCAGTGCTGAGGGAACCAAAAATAGGCTCACATAAAATGGAAGAAAAAATCTACTGAAGAGTTAGTTTGTCCTATAAAAATGAAACAAGCCCTCTACAGTGTTATTATTTTGTCTTGTGTAGCAAGCTGTTATTTTCTGAAATAATATTCATCCGTGAGACAAGAGGGAATTCCTTCCACTTGCTTTCATCCTCAAAATGCTAGCTGCCTAGACTAAGCCATACAGCATTTCCAGAAGGAGCTTTTGCTCCAAACCCCAGAACAGGTTGCCATTTAGACAGGCTTCTCTTCTCTGACTTCTGGAAACCCTAGTCAACTCACTTGAACTGGATGCTTTACTTCTGGACAGCTTGAATTGCATTTGAGGATGTAAGAAATTCTACTTACACCCAGGAAGCTTAGGTCATAAGAAGAGTAAAGTGTCATTAATAAAATGTGAGAATGACGCAGTAGCGATTTTCTATGGCTGAGATCTTACAAATACTTCTGAAGGTGCATAACTTAACTTCTGGGAACAGTCCTACTCATGTCAGGAGAACTGATCCTGTGAACAGAGGTACAAGTGTAAGTGTATGCAGGGTTATATGGGGTATATGTAGTAAACAGTAGGAAATTTTCTTTGCATTTGCCTTTTCCGTAGAAGAGACCTTGGTATAAGGAAATTGTTTAAAACTCTAAAACTTAATTTTATTGTATCAAGACCAGGCAATTCAAGTTGGAAAAAAAAGGTGAACGGAAGGTTGTGCTTTATACATGAGGTGTTCTCTTCCAGTTAACCAAATCAAAAAGAGTATGTCACCATACTATTAATAGCTAAATATAATATGGTGCTGAATAAGTAACCACTGTACATATAGCTATCTTCACAGCAGGGGAAGCCTTAGCACAAGTAACAGCAGGCTAGCTGACAGCCAGAGAGATTATAGTATTTTATTTTCAGACACAAGTCTCGGAGTGGCTGTGGTCAGCAAGAAACTGTTTCTAATATGTTTGGCTGGACCTTGGATTTAATCTGTTGACTGCTGCCAGATTTACCGGGCAGGCTTTAACGGTCCATCGATTTTAACGGACTCTTAATGAACACAGCAGATTATAATTCGGAAGGCTACCGGGAACAGAGAAGCAGGACAGTATAGGCAGCAATGGTTTGATGTGGACAGCAGTAATGGGAAAGAGGTATCTCAGTTACGTGTAAAATATTACTGTACTCTTTCCATATCATCTGAGCATGCAGCAAGTATAAAATCAAAATATCTCTTTATAGCTGCCTGCAGTGGCAATATTTAGCCCCCCTGCCTACAACAGAAATAAAACTTCCTCCATAGTTTTAGGTTGGCCAGGAAAATACATACTGCAAAAACGAGTTACATATCACTGTCTTAAAAATATAAAGGCAGACCACAGAAGAAAGCAAATTCAAGCTTGCCTGCTCAGACTGCTCTGTTTCCCATCCCCGCAGGTGGAACACATCTGGCCAGTGCCTCCGCAGTTAAGCACATCATTTACACCAGTCTCCAGGCTTTGCCCTGAGCCAATTCCTTCCTCAGGAGAAATCATACTGCCTATCTTCAACACCCCTCTTCAGATAGATAAATGTGCTTTTCACCAGGGGCCCAGTAGGTAAGACCCCCAGACACTTGAACCCCTTTGGCTTTTAGAAGCGGATTTAGAAAACCTGGACACGTGAACCTGGTGCACAGCCTCTCTACAGTAGGCTCTGACAGCAAAGAAATAAAGGTAAAACCAGGCATGTGGCAGTTTTAGATTCCTCACCATGTACACACTGTGTCGGAGTAACAGATGCTATTCCTGTACACGAAGATCACCTTTGTAGTCCTAAAACGTTGTCTAGAGGGGCAATATAGTAAAATTACGAATGGCAAATAGTTACAGCAGTGTAAAAGCCATATGCACTTTGTTTCCTATGTGCATATTGGTTTTCATGTTCAAGAAAGATAAATTCTGCCTGGCCCAAGTCCAGGTTATACACCTAGGAGAAGTGGGGAATGGAGAGATGATCATACAAGAGATGACACGAAGAATTTGGCTTGTTTAACCCAGGAAAGTAAAGACTGAGAAGAGAAACAGTATCCTTTTAATATGTAACATCAGGGGGTAGACATCTACCAAGAGAAAAGCTGCAGAGCAGTGCTAGCAGAAGAACAAATGAGTATAGCCATGAAGAGATTTCAGCAGAAAATTAAACTGTTTCTACCTGTAAGAATGATGTCCTGGCAAGAGCTTTTCAACAGGAACAATCTGAGCAAAAAATGAAGTTACTTTTAAGATGTACTTCAGTATTTTTAAGAAGGGGATTATATAATGTGGTGGCCTGTGATATCAAGGGATGGAGCCCTATGAGTCCGAAAGTCCCTTCCCATCCCACATTTCCCATAGCCAACATGTCATGATGCTGGTTTGACCATACAGAAAGGCTACAGGCTCTGCTTTTCATGCGTGTCTAGTCCGTCTTAGACAGAGCCTGGTTACATGATGCAGAGAACAGGGACAGTGAGTCCTCCAGAAGCAAGACGTCCTTGGGAAAGCTGGAGAAACTGCTAAGTTATTTTTTTAATTAAAAAAAAAGTTTCCCGAGTGTCCCTGTTTTTGAAAGCTGATACATGCTGAGATTAAATTCAGCAGTTTTACATTCATGTGAATAATGTTCAGCTGGAGATGGAAGCAAAGACAGAGTCATTTCGGGGAGCTGGTGAATCAGAAACACAATGTAGACTTAGACCAAGCAAGCCATTTTTGAGGACACCAATGGATAAAACTAAAAGGTTCAATGTGTGGGCTCATAAAACTCAATATCCTCAGTTCATTTTGCAGAACTCGGGGCTTTACAACATTAGAAAGCCTGTGAGAACAAGCTCTCCCCTGGATCCTACCTCCCTTGGATTGCCACTGTTGGATGGGGTAGAAACAGTAGACAAAAATGCTGCTGTTATAGCTTTTTGGCACTTCATTTTTCTAATGGTGACCAGAACTCAAAAACCTGGATAAAGCTGGAAAACATTTTGAAAATAGAGGAAATGTTCTCATGTGGAAAACAAAGAAAAACCCTATTTTCTCTGAAAGGCTTTACCCCTTCCTAATGCAATGCCCTCTTCCATAGAAATTTAAAGGAAGTCTGCAAGTGCAAATGAATGAACCAGTAATCAGGAGGAAATGTTGAGAACGGATAGTACTCCTCAGGCAGCCAGGGGGTTTACTCATGTCAGTGTTTCCTGTGGTGGGTGTGTGGCAGGCTCCCACGCTGCCTGGTGTGACCCTGGGAGCAGCGCTTGACACGACACCTCCAAGAGCAGCTCCGATAAACATCCAGCCCTTGGGGCTACTCTCACAGCTGAATCAAACCCTGATGCTTTTGAAGCACTCAGTTTACAAAACAAACTTGTGTAAATGTTTAATTTCTCCAGAACCACAGTGGGTTATGGCAGCTGCTTAACAAGCCTAAGAGACACTGGAGCAGCACTTGCTGCAGCTCTGCAGCCTGGCGCTTGCTAGCCAGCAGCCATTCTCCCGTGGCATGTAAGTAGAAATGACAGTCCGTCATGACCTAGAGGACAGCCATCTGCTCCTCCCAGTCACAGAGGAGATGAAGAGCATCCTTCTTGAATACAAGGGCTTCAGAAATGCGAAAGCCCTTGAGACTCGGGGTGTGGTTTATAAGACACCAGTGAATCAGAGGCCCAGAGGCTTCAGCTGGAGCCGGGAATTGGGGGTGAGATGGGAACGCTGCTCCTCTCCAGACGGCCGCTGCTAGTCTGAGAGTGGCCCGAGGGCTGGGCTCAGCACAGGGCTGCAGACCTTCCACGCTGTTTTTGACCGGGGTTAGGATGACCAGCTGGTACAGCCAGGGGAAATCTTTAAACTCTCTACAGGGCAGATGTAGTCCTGTTTGGTTGGATCCTGCACTCTGTGCTTTGCCTAAATCCTTCCAGGTGTCCCAGTCCCTTTGCAGCTGCACCACGGGGCCAGTTTGGGCTGATGAAGCAGCCTGGGGTCCTTCCAAGAGAGTCTCAGTGCTATGAAACTCAGCGACAAAGAGGATTTTCACAGAGCCACAGGTTTGGCGCATGCTGAAGTTCAGGACACTCCTATTCAGAAGGCAGAGTATAAACATGATATGTTTGCAAATACATAACCTCTGCTTACTTTCTCTTTCTACACGTACACTTTCATTTAAACTGTGTAATGATTTCTACCATATCTGATCTCAGAGATGTACCTCTTTAGTACATCTCTGTGATCCTTGGGATTGTTGTTGGTGCTTTTTATTATTATAGAACTTCATCATCAGTGAAAGAAGTGGTTTTTAAGAATATGTATATATTTTTACCCTCTCAGATGCTTTACAGATTGCAGGCATACTGTAATCTACCGCCTCCATGGTTTGCAGGACCTATTCCTCCTGCAGTGCTCACAGACCTTGTCATAGTCCCAAGGGCAGCACCTACCCAACCACTTGAAATACAATGCAGCTGTGGTAGAAGCCACGAAAGTTTCAGGACATTTGACCTTTTTAAGTCTCCCAGAAGAAAGACCAGGATGCTTCCCATGGGTCCTGTCAAGTGTTCTTGGTGCATCTGAACAGAGATGTTGTTTCTTCTCCTGTTAGTGCATTACATCCACATTTAGATTAACTCATGCCTGACCTTGTCTCTGGGGTGGACTAAACCAGCAGGTTGCTCCTGGACCCTTCAATGCTCTTTCCATTGCCTCAAAAGCAGCCCAGGACAGAGCAGCTGGTGAGAGCTGGTCTGACACAAAGCCTAGCTCTGGGACAGGTCTTCATGCAGGTCTGCAGGTTGGGGGAAGAGAAAGGAGGCACAACCGTGCTGTGGGACATCTGTCTGCAATTGTTAGAGCTTTCTTTTCCTGCAGGCTGAACCTAGAGCTGCTACAGGTCTGTAGAAGTCACTGAGGATGAGCCCAGACTGGGGGAGACTTACCAGTGTCTCTTGTTACATCCCGCTCACATCTCTCCTCCAGGGAACCAGCCCAGGCATCCATGTACAGGTTGCAAAGTTTGGCTCAGGACACAGCTGTACAGGAGGCTAGGTGTGAGCAGGACTCAAGAAATCACCAGTTTCTGGAGAGTAAGTCAGTTTATCACCAAGGGAGAGGGAGATCTTGATCATGGAGGGGTAGCAGAGAAGTTCTTGAAGGAAGGACACTCTGCTTGTGGCTAATCCTTCATGTGCATATGGTTGTGGTGCCCCTGGCCTTTTGACTATTAGAATATGGGTGGCTTCTAAGTCTTCTCACTCACCCCAACATCCAAAGTGTGGCATAGAGGGCTGTGTCCTCCCACAGCCCCTGACAGACATTGGCCATGGGAAGCGTGGCACCCCTAATGAAAGGGTTGCACTGCCCCTGAGGGTCCCTGGGCCACAGCCTGCACATGTTCATACCATATGATCCAGGCAAGCAGAGGGGAGATGGCCTGGTATGGAGCAAGCCAGCCATTCTAGCCAACCTCTTCCAGCTCCAGTTTTGGATGTGGGACTGCTGATCTCCTCCCAAAGGCTCCCAGCATCTTCACCTGCTGTCCCACCTTCCAAACTATCCTGCAGAGATTTTTTTTTTTCTTCTTTCCTCTGTTATGCCGTTCTTGTTTCTGCCCCTCATACCCCAACATCACTCCCCTGTGCTGTCATGGGAGGAGCAGACCCAGACATGAGGAGTTCCAGTAGCCCTGTTAATATATGACACCAAGGAAATACTTAATCCCAGGTCAAACACCATCAAAAAACCTTTCATTAAAGATGCAGAGAATGCCATGCAAGGCCAAGGTTACCTAGATAAATGAGTCAAAAATACCAAGTTTAGGTGTAGATGCGGCAGAACTGGCACCTAGTGGGGAAAGGGCTTCAGAAGCATGTTGTGTAACTGGGGGGAGGCTGGGGTCAGGGAAGGGAGGTATGAGCAGCCAAAAGGAGGGCCAAGAACCAGGAGATGGATGTCGAGGTGTGCAAATCCCATGACAGGCGCTGCCTGGGTGACGTGCTGGGCAGCCCCATGTTTGCTGATGGCGGCTGGAGCTGGACAGCCACCCAAAACCACTGTCCTGACCATGCCATGAGGGTTGGGCTGCAGTCAGGGTGGGAGCAGGCAGGTGCTTTCCCTTGCTGGTGAGGGGACAAACAGACATGGACAGACGGGTCAAGCATCCTGGTATCACCGTGTCAATGCTCATTTCAGGCCTGACGGCATCGGCAGCTACCCACAGCTTTGTAATAAAAAATACTATATTGTGGGGATGGGAATCTCCTGAGTTTGACTTTAATGAGTAAACATTGTACTACCTGGCATGAGAAGGCACGTAAACAGAAGATATGCTGCAGCTGAAAGGAGGAAAAGGAATGTGCTGCAGCTGGAAGGAGAAAACAAGATAAAGGCCATGAAGGCATCTCACAGGAAGAGGAAGAATGGGCCAGTTTGCCAGAGCATAGGTGTGTGTGAATATGAGGCTATAACCTCTCTGCAAGCTGCAGGTAGCGCGTGTACACTTCTGCTTGCTATGAAAGTTGCGATCAAAAAGCAATAAAGGTCTTTGGTTGTCATGTCTGCCAGAGTCCGTGCCGCTTTAAACCCTCACAAATGGCGCCCAATGTGGGGTGAAAATGCTGGAGCAGAGCCCCAGTGGGGAGCCAGCTGAATGAGTCGCAGCCAGCGGGAGACGGAGCAGTCTCAGGAAAGAGCTGGAACTGGAACTTTGAATCATTGCCTCGTCAGAGTAGAGGTGAGCAGCTGGAAAACTTAAAATGGGATGGTAACTAACTAAGCAGAAGGAATCTATACTATGTATTATTAAGAAACTGTTAGAAAAGTGTGGAATTAAGTATGATGACTATATCCTCTGCCTATTGCTTTCATGGCTAAAACTCTTTCGGCCCTGACGATATCAAGTGATTTTGGACAGTCTCCTAAACAACAGAGAATAGAGGTCTCAAGCCACGACAGTGAACCCTTAGACTATGATCTGGTTGTTCACGGGTAGGCCATTTGACAACAAGCCTTGGAATAATCAAGAGGTGATGGGAATTCCCTGCCTTCAATGTCCCAGATCAACACATCACGCATGGACTTTGTGCAAAATCAAATGTAAATAGTTGTGAAAGAAACTGGTAATGTTGCTCTCAATTGTGCACAAGGTGTAAAGGGTAAACTACCAGGAGCACCGAACCACAGGTTCTACAGCTAGTGTGTGGGAGATCACATTGTGTCCCCCAGCTGTGGACTGTGTGGGAAACAGACTGGGAAAGTATGCCAGTATGGGGGGCGTCTTGTGGCTAGTATCACTATGTGATGCGTGCAATCGTGTGGGTTCAATTACACATAAGAATGAGGTTTTTTGCAGCCTGTTTAGCTGCTGCTTTGTGTCCCGGTAACAAAGCGTGTTTCTGCTGTGGAAACTTGGGGCATTTTAAATGGTAACGTCCTGAGAATCCTGTACAAAAGGGAGGATCAACCCCTCTATAACCGATCAGACCGTGCACAGGGTACCCCTCAATGTGAGGGGCCCCCTTGGCCAGGGGCTGAGTGCCCTATTGGTGGGGAGGTCCAGTACTACTATGTAGGGTTTGTTTGTGTTACCTGGGGTTATCGACTCTGATTATACGGGACAGCTGCAAGCATTGCTAACATAGGATACAGCCTCAACCCATAACCTTGCAATCTAACATTAAGACACTAAATGACTTATAAAACTAGTGGGGATTATCAATTGGGTGTGCCCATTATTAGGGATAGATAATGATATGTTAATCCCACTGTTTAGGTTGTTAAAGGGTGACCCCAAGTTGACATCTCTATGAGAATTAATGACAGAGGCCAAACAAGTGCTAGGAAAAATATCACCGGTGCTTACCAAAAGGCAGGCACAATGAGTAATTGAAGGATTGGGAGTTAACTTGTATGTCCTAAATCAGTCCCGACAAGCAGTGGGTCTCTTAGGCCAATAGGACACAAGGGTATCCAGGACCCCTTAGCCATCATTAAGTGGGTATTCCTGCTGCATCAAGCACCAAAAATGATAGTGACAAGGGTAGAAATGTTTTCGATGCTTGTGCGGAAGGGACGTGCGCAATGTTTGGAATTAATGGGTACAGATCTTAATTTATCTCCCACTGATTAAAGACCACCTTAATTGGTGTGAGGCTGATAGCCTAGAACTACAGATGGTGTTGGAAAACTTTAGGGGACAAATTCTATTTCACTATCCACCCCACAAATTATTATCCCTTAATGAGGAAATTACTATAATTCCCGATCAGTTTCAGCAGTGTTTCTAGTAAAACAAAAAGGGGGAGATGTGGGGATGGGAATCTCCTGAGTTTGACTTTAATGAGTAAACATTGTACTACCTGGCATGAGAAGGCATGTAAACAGAAAATATGCTGCAGCTGAAAGGAGGAAAAGGAATGTTGCTGCAGCTGGAAGGAGAAAACAAGATAAAGGCCATGAAGGCATTTTGCAGGAGAAGGAAGGAGGAGGAAGAATGGGCCAGTCTGCCAGAGCATAGATGCACGTGAATACGAGGCTATAACCTCTCTGCAAGCTGCAGGTAGCGCGTGTACACTTCTGCTTGCTATGAAAGATGCGATCAAAGAGCAATAAATGTCTTTGGTTGCCGTGTCTGCCAGAGTCTGTGCTGCTTTAAACCCCCACACTATATGAATAAAAAAAAATCTTTTATTAGGTGGACCAATATAACTTTTCCAAGCCTAGTAGCTCATTTAACAAAAAGATACGACCTCTAGCCTCAAGTCTTGTAATACTTTTGATGGGATTTATAAACAGTATTTTGATGGGATTTATGCAGTATACAGGTTGAATTTTTTTGGTGCTTTTTTCAACCTTGGACAACTTGGAGTGTGGGCTTACCCACAACTATTCCTCCATTGCAGAATGGTCTTAGAAAATTGAACAAAGCTTTAAAAAAGTTTATTTTGTCTCCAGAAGGTAATAAAGTACATATATAAAAAGGATGTTATAACAGTATAAATAATGAAAACTGTGACCAGGTGTAAAGAATAACAAACACAAATAACAGACTGCATATTGTGGAGCATCAGTCAATTACGTATGTAATTGTACTGATGTTGTTAAATTGTATGTAATGGGCCCATCTCTAACATGAGGAATAACAATGGTTCAAAGATCTCTGGCAGCATCATTCCCTAGAATCATAACATAATCTTAAGGAAGGTTTAATTTTCACTTTCAATTCAACTCAAGGTGTCTGCCACAGCAATCCCTACGTTTATCCAGGGTCTATTCCCCACTGATAAGAGACTGAGATAAATTTCCTGTAAAGTGTAGCTCTCTTAAAAAAACATGAGAGAGATATAGCTGCAGCTTTGATTCTTGTCTGTAACTCTGCATGACATTTATCTGAAAGAACAGCTCTGATCAGGTACTGTATTCATTTGGGGTCTCTACATTTTGAGTCCTGGAAGAGACCAGAAAGAAATAGATTTTTCAGTTTGTTTACTTTGAATCTTTGGTGGCATATTTCTTAATGATTATCATTGTTCCACAGCAGTTTTTTTTCCTTTTGCAGCTTTTGTGCATGAGGAAGAAAAAACATTTTTAAAATAGCAGTACATAACTGCAAAGTCATAATTGGCAGAAGGTGATGAGCAACAGCTTTTAATTCATTTTTTTAAAAAGCTTGGATTTCAAGTTGACAGCATCTCTTTAAACTAATGAGACCAAATAAGAGGTGGAAAACATGCAAATGCACTAGGAGAAAGTTAGGGTGGCACTGATGACAATTAACTAGCAATTATTAATTCCCCTGATACACATCGTAATAATGATAATTATGATTAACTCATTTTGTTTCATTGCGGAGGCTGTTAACATTAGATTTCCTGGGCTTTTCCTTGCAATTTACATTAATTACTGTCCACCTCCTGTCTAGTTTTCCTACTGAAACTTTACAAAAATTAACAGTCTTTAATGCACTCAACAAGTCTTTTTCCAATTGACATTCAACCTAATTGGCATTGAGATATTTTCACTGCCTGTCTGCCCCATCATCGCACCTCTCAAAATAAGAGTTTTGTTGAAAGAAGCTTATTCCTCCCTTTTATTACCTTGACTTGCGGACATTCTTTTTTCATTTGCTAACTCCAGTAACTGATTTATTTTCCAGCTCAGATCCTTACCATTGCACATGGCTCCACTCACTCTCATATTTCATGGAGTCCAGCATCCAAGCTACTGATTCCTATTTGTTTCCTGGGCCTTTCTGCTGAGAGTCATTTGCTGCCACCTTGTCTACCCCTATCTGCTAGATCCCCCAGCCCCTTGCACAAGTAACCTTCCTCATCAAGTCTTCCTAATAAAGTCAATGAAGACTGCTCAGTTGGAGATCTAGACCATTTTCTCAAATTATGGATAATCTGCATAATTGAGATATAGGAAGAAGAGGTCTAAACTTGACATTTAATTTCATACAATAGGTAAACCAGTTTTCTTTCTAAAGTCTAGCAATGGCTACCTCTTATGAAGCTCATACCCATCCCAACCTACACGTGTTCTGGACAATTAATACCATGCATGAATTTCCAGATTTATCTAGAAGATAAACTTCTCTATACAGGAGAAATCCCCTTGGAGTCCTCGTATTGCTAATACTGACAAAGCCTGGGGAAGCTTCGGTGATCCCTGCTACAATGACTTGAGGCTTTTGAAGTGTGTTGAATCCATCTCAGGGAATTTTTAAACTGTAGTTTAAAAAAAAACCATCCACATCTTCCAGAAGCTGAAGGAAACCCACGATTCATACTGGCGTCCCACTGGATCTGTAATTTTTGCCAAAATCTAGCTCAGATTTTGGAAGGATATCAACAGCTTTCATTCTCAGTGAATGCTGTGTATATGCTGTACTCAACCCAGCTATTCTACACATTCTGAGAAGCATGTTCATACCCATAACTAATATAACTACCTCTTCTGTATACTGTATACCTGCATGGTTAAATGCTCCTGGGAAATTCTGTTCCTAATTCACATACTGCTGTAGTGTCCCTAACATGGCAGGCTGTGTGCATGCACTGCTGGGGGCACAGGAGTGGCTGTTTATAAAGCTGCCAGACACTTTCCATTATAAGAATTGTTTTTCAGTTGCTTATAAAATTTACACTTTGCTGTATGTTCATATAGGGCTATGAGGAGAAGGCCTCCAACTCTCAGGATAACGAACAGCACTGTTAGCGAAAGCTGCTTGCGTAGGGAGCCCAAATGCTTCTGATGAAGCCTTTATCCTCCTCCTCCTCCAGCAAGTGCTGGATTAAGCCACCTCAGCCTTTGGGCTGTTGCCTGGCTGATGCAAGGGCTCTGCTGCAGCTCAGCTCCGCATGAACCTTGGCGATTCCAATGCTGCACACCATGCCGCCCTGACCCCTGGGAGATGAAGGGAAATTACTCTGTGAAATTCCTCTTAGGAAGGCTGGCTTGACCTGATGGCCTTCCCATCACAGTGCAGCTGTGGCTTGAGAGCCTGTCCTGCATGGCGAAGTAGCAGAGCAGACAGAGGCTGAGCTGCAAACTGCATTGGGTCTGCCAACTTTGGGAGCTGTAGGACCTCAAGTTTGCAGAGCAGAAGAGACCAGAGCTGTGGGTCAAGTACCACGTACCCATTTGGCCCCACTGCTGGACAGTCAAACCGAGTCAACCTGGGAGCTGCCAGAGGGCTCTGCAGAGCCAATGTGCCAATAGAGCTCCTTTGCAGACACAATGCATTTATTTTACTCGCTTAATCAGATTTTCCTTGTTCTCTACTGGCAGATCAACTGTCCATGTCTTCAGTGTCCTTCTACAAACAGGCCCATCAGTCACTCCAGGACTAAACCTAGTAAGCCTGTGATAATACAAGCACAGCACATAAATAAATCCACATACCACATGGTGATTTTAGCAGAAAACAAGTTTTTCCAGGCCTCATGTAGATGAAAATGGCGATTATTGGTGTAATAATACTGCAGCAGTATTTGCAGAAGCTTTAACATCCCACTGCTACTTCAACATTGGACACAGATCCACAAACAATGGTTTGCACCTATTTGCAATCACAGAGTCCCTTTCATCTGCTTATACCTAAAAGAAAAAAAAAAAAGAAAAAAAAAAGACTTTTTTTTGCCAGATTCATATCTCTGAGGCTTCAGGTTTCCTCCCTCACAGTGCCCCGGAAGTGCTTTGGGATGTTGTAGTGTTCCTGAACTTTCAGAAGGGAAACAAAGGTCCAGGCAAGCCATTTCCAGGCTTTGATTCTTTCAGTTCATCCTCTTTGGCTTGACATCAGCCTATGCCTGTATTTAGGGATCCTCTCATTCAGGGTTCCCAAAGCATTCTGCAAATATTACAAAATTCTCAGGGGGCACTGCCTTCCCCTGCTGAACAGCAGATGGAGAGGGAGAGGCGTGGACACATGCATGCAGAATTATAGTTGCATTTGATGGTATAATTTAGTTCACTCCCGAAGAAGCAGTGGATCAAAAGCTCTCATTGAAGACAGGTTGTCAAGTCCATTTAAGACTAACACGGATCTTCATTTCCTGCTGCCAGAGCTGTGGCACCCAGGGGTGGCTGGGCAGAAGGTGGCCAGTCCCATCCCATGCTTCTTGTTTCCTCTGGTCCCTGGGTGAAAGGACGGATCTTGGGTTTGGAAGATTTTGCTGGAATGCTGTGCTTCTTGTAGGGCAGCTTGAGTTGCACAAAAAATAGGTTTTGGGGAAACTCAAATGTGTTCACTGGTGGTCACTTTTCCAGGGCTTGCTTTAATTTAGAGCCGTGCGCACGCCTGCAGAGTTACTATCTTATTGGCATCACGGAGACGTGGTGGATGGCTCCTATGATTGGAGTGTTGGGATGGAGGGATACAGGTTCTTTAGGAAGGACAGGCAGGGGAGACGAGGAGGGGGTGTCGCCCTCTATTGCAATGACCAGCTGGAGTGCATGGAGCTCTGCCTGGGGATGGATGAGGAGCTGACTGAGAGCTTATGGGTCAGAATTAAAGGGAGGGCAGGGACAGGTGACTTTATAGTGGGGGTCTGCTACAGGCCACCTGACCAGGAAGACTGAGTTGATGAGGCCCTCTACAGACAGATAGGAGCAGCCTCACGCTCACAAGCCCTGGTCCTCATGGGGGACTTCAACCACCCCGACATCTGTTGGAGGGACAGCACAGCAGGGCATAAGCAATCTGGGAGGTTCCTGGAATGATAACTTCCTTCTCCAAGTGGTAGAGGAGCCAACGAGGAGAGGTGCTATGCTGGACCTTGTTCTCACCAACAAGGAGGGGCTGGTGGGGAATGTGAAGCTCAAGGGCAGCCTGGGCTGCAGTGACCACGAAATGGTGGAGTTCAAGATGCTGAGGGCACACAGCAAGCTCACTACCCTGGACTTCAGGAGAGCAGACTTTGGCCTCTTCAGGGATCTGCTTGGTAGAGTGCCATGGGACAAAGCCCTGGAGGGAAGAGGGGCCCAAGAAAGCTGGGTAATATTCAAGGATCACCTCCTCCAAGCTCAGGAGCCATGCATCCCAACAAAGAGGAAGTCAGGCAAAAACACCAGGAGGCCTGCATGGCTGAACAAGGAGCTCCTGGACAAACTCAAACACAGAAAGGAAGCCTACAGAGGGTGGAAGCAAGGACAGGTAGCCTCAGAGGAATACAGAGAAATTGTTCAAGCAGCCAGGGATCAGGTTAGGAAAGCTAAAGCCCTGACAGAATTAAATCTGGCCAGGGACATCAAGGGCAACAAGAAAAGATTCTATAGGTATTCCAGGGATGAAAGGAAGACAAGGGAAAATGTGGGCCCTCTCTGGAATGAAACAGGACCTGGTTACCTGGGACATGGAGAAGGCAGAGGTACTCAATGACTTTTTTGCCTCGGTCTTCACTGGCAAGTGCTCGAGCCTCACTGCCCAAGCCGCAGAAGGCAAAGGCGGGGACTGGGAGAATGAAGAGCCGCCCACTGTGGGAGAAGATCAGGTTCGAGACCATCTAAGGCACCTGAAGGTGCACAAGTCCATGGGACCCGATGAGATCCATCTGCGGGTCCTGAGGGAACTGGCAGGTGAAGTTGCTAAGCCAGTATCCATCATATCTGAGAAGTCGTGGCAGTCCAGTGAAGGTTCCCACTGACTGGAAAAGGGGAAACATAACCCCCATTTTTAAAAAGGGGAAAAAAGGAAGACCCGGGGAACTACAGGCCAGTCAGTCTCACCTCTGTGCCTGGGAAGATCATGGAACAGATCCTCCTGGAAGCTAAGGCACATGGAGGACAGGGAGGTGATTCGAGACAGCCAGCATGGCTTCACCAAGGGCAAGTCCTGCCTGACTAACCTAGTGGCCTTCTATGATGGAGTGACTACAGCAGTGGACACGGGAAGGGCTACAGATGTCGTCTATCTGGACGTCTGTAAGGCCTTTGACATGGTCCCCCACAACATCCTTCTCTCTAATCTGGAGAGGTATGGATTTGATGGGTGGACTGTCCGGTGGGTGAGGAATTGGTTAGATGGTCGCATCCAGAGGGTAGTGGTCAACAGCTCCATGTCCAGATGGAGACTCGTGATGAGTGGCACCCCGCAGGGGTCCGTATTGGGGCTGGTACTGTTTAATATCTTCATCAATGACATAGACAGTGGGATCGAGTGCACCCTCAGCATGTTTGCAGATGACACCAAGCTGAGTGGTGTGGTCAACATGCCAGAGGGACGGGATGCCATCCAGAGGGACCTGGACAAGCTTGAGAAGAGGGCCAGTGTGAACCTCATGAGGTTTAACAAGGCCAAGGGCAAGGTCCTGCACCTGAGTCGGGGCAACCCCCAGTATCAATACAGGCTGGGGGATGAAGGGGTTGAGAGCAGCCCTGCCGAGAAGGACTTGGGGGTACTGGTGGATGAAAAGCTGCACGTGAGTCAGCAGTGTGCGCTCGCAGCCCAGAAGGCCAACCGTATCCTGGGCTGCATCCAAAGAAGCGTGGCCAGCAGATCGAGGGAGGTGATTCTGCCCCTCTACTCTGTTCTGGTGAGACCCCACCTGGAGTACTGCATCCAGCTTTGGAGCCCTCAGCATAAGAAAGACACGGACCTGTTGGAGCGGGTCCAGAAGAGGGCCATGAAAATGATCAGGGGGATGGAACACCTCAGCTGTGAAGAAAGGCTGAGAGAGTTGGGGTTGTTCAGCCTGGAGAAGAGAAGGCTTCGGGGAGACCTTCTTGCAGCCTCTCAGTACTTAAAGGGGGCTTATCAAAAAGATGGGGCAGACTTTTTAGCAGGGCCTGTTGTGACAGGACAAGGGGGGATGGCTTTAAACTAAGGGGGGGTTAGATTTAGACTAGATATAAGGAAGACATTTTTTACGCTGAGGGTTATGAAGCACTGGCACAGGTTGCCCAGAGAGGTGGTGGATGCCCCATCCCTGGCAACATTCCAGGTCAGGTTGGACGGGGCTCTGAGCAACCTGATCTAGTTGGAGATGTCCCTGCCCATGGCAGGGGGGTTGGACTAGATGACCTTTAGAGGTCCCTTCCAACCCAAACTATTCTGTTTGTATGATTCTATACTGTGGGTAACCTAGGATGCCCCCCTCACTAGGGCATCTGGAAGCAGAAACAGGTCCCCTGGTTCAGACATTTAGAATCATTTAGTGCTGAACAGCTGCTGTGGAGCTGTTATGGCTGTCCCTGTCCAAGTTGAAAAGTCCCAAGCACATGACGAGGCTGGAAGGAGGGAGATCAGTGCGAAATGTGAAGATTTCTCAGATTTTTGCAGTCATTTTTATAAACATAAGTATAATTGGTTAGCTGCCTAGACAACTGAGGTCTTGATATTTGTTGGAGTATTCATTCGTACTGCATTAAATTTAGTACTTGTGTATTTATTTTTTGTAAGTAGGTGTTTTATTTGCTCTTTGCCCTTTACCAGTGGGTACAGTATGTTCCTGCAGCTCTTTGTACTGGGAGGAGCTCCAGCAATGTCATTCATTTTACTCTCTCTGAAACAACACTCCACTTGCTCTCTTAGACCAAACACTTGCCCCGCTAATGTGAAATCACTTGTGTCTCAGCTGCTTCATTAATCACACGGATGTTCTGATATTTTGCATTTCTAATGAAACCGCTACCTGGCATATCAATACCCAATTGACTGATTATGTTTACAGACCCAATGAAGGCTTTGCAAGAATACTAATAAACTTCATGCTTAAAAAGTAAAATGACATCATCTATATCTAATAAAAAGATAAAATCTAGAGCCTCAGCACTAGAAATAGCCAGAACACTGACCACTTAATTTCACCCAGTTAACTCTGTGCTGAGTCTGATCATTTGCATTTGACCTAGGTAATCTTCAGAAAGGCATTTGGACACATCAGGAGATGCAGAACCAACCATTTTCTTCAGTAGTTTGCTTCAATAGTTTATAACCTCCCTAAAACATATTTGCGCCTTATTTCTGATTTAAATTTGTTTAGCCTTGCTTTGAACCATCATTTCTTGTTATGCCTTTGTCCATATTTATAAAGTGAATTAAAGAGATCTTCCATTCCCAGTTAATTTTCCTCTTGAGATCACCTTGATCTTTTCTTGGCTAAGCTAAAGTGATAGTGCTCTTTACATCTCCCAAGGAATTATATTTCCTCCAATCTTCACAATTTTTTTAGGGTATTTTTGCACTCTCAGCAACTTTTCATGATTCTTTTAATATAAGTATACCAGAACTGCACATTACCCTAGGCCTAGTCTAGCCAATTTTGTACATAAAGGTAAAAGCTGCCTTTTCACCCTTAATCATTACTTCCCTCTTTACACTGCCAAGAATTTCATTAACCCTTTCTTCCACAAAATGCTAAGCAGTTCATGCATTCTGAGTTCCCTGAATGCTTTCTAGAATTACTTTCTAGGACCTCCAACCCCCATCTGGGTGTTAAAACCAATACGCTTTCAAACAAAACAAATATTTCAGACTATGCACAGACACACATGCCACACCTGCCACCTGCACATATGTCAGGTCTTTGAATTCTTCCAGGTAAACATAAATTTAGACATGTCAGTCCATAGGAATGGACAGATATGAGCAATGCAATGACTATCTTGTTCATACAAAGGTAACATCTTCTTGGTTTCAAAAAAGCCTAAGGAACTTGTGTGGACTCCACCATCTGGAAACCTGAGTCCCTTGTAAGTTTTGCTGTATTTATGCAGAAAGCATACCTGGATACATTCAGGTTTTCACACAGGTGTCTGAGGAAGAAAGAACAGTCACTGATGCATAAAAAAGGGCTTATGTGGAAGACTCTGCAGCCTTCCTCATCCTTGGCATGGAGAGCGCCTGAGCTGCCACAGTATGGGCTAGCCAGGGGGGAGGCGACCCTCCAGTCCTTCAGCTAAACTTATTCTGTGCTTCAGAGAGGAACAAAGGATTTGCTAATCCAAAATCTAATGTTTTAGCTGGGGATTTGGCACTTGCTTGTACAGGGAGAGACCTGAGGTCCAGTCCCTACTCTGAGAGCAATACACACATTAGACTGGAAGGGATTCGTTAAAATGCTAAACTGCTTCTTGGAGCAGGACCAGGAATCCTAACATGAAGCAAAGAGCTCAGCCCAAACTGATCCCTGGACTGTGCTTAGATTAATTTATGACAACAAAGTTTCTGCTCTGTGCAGTAATTAATCACTTCAAGTTGAATGAGTAACAATAAAAAATTAATGAAATGTAGCTTTATCTAGGGTGGAATTATTTACCATAAACTTTGATTAAATTTTCATAAGGTCCTAATTGATTTTGGCACATACATTTTATTGTCTGTCTACAGGACTTTGTTTAGTAAGCTATTGTATGAGCTCTAGAACATTTTTTTCTAGTAATATTTCAGTTACACACCATATCACCTTTTCTCCACTGTAGTCCTACTTTTCCCAAACAAATGATTTATCTCCAATCTAGCAGAAGCCTCACAAACCTTTTTGTCTGTGTGCTGGGTGGTAGTTAATTACGACCTCTAACAAGACCCTTCTGAATTACACCAATCAAGAAATACATTTGCTGAGGCTATCCACTGATGCAGCTATATTGGTGTACTGAATATATAAACTCAAAAAAACCACAGGCCTCCTAACTACTCTGCTAGCGATTAGACAAGATTAACATTTCACTGGAGCTGTGTCAGCACAAATGTGAATGCGGAAAAATTGAGCTCAACGATGATACTTTGTGGCAAACAAGTTTTCAATCAATGATTCAAAATTATAGCACATTATCTTCCCTCAGCTAAAATTGCAGAGGGCTGCAGATAAAATGTTGACTTTATTTTCCATATTTGAATGGGTATTACATATTTTTTTTGTACTGAAAGCTCAGCATTATCAGTAAAGAATAGCCTTATTCACATCACTTTCATATCACACAGTGAAAATCATAAAAAAAGAAAATTCCAAGTAATTTTTTTTTATCTCGAGCAATAGGCAAGGGACATGGTTTTCCTCTTTGCCCATTGCTACTGTTCCTGGGTGGTGAGAGGGATGAGCAGTGCAGAGAAGAGTGGTTGTGGTTATCAGCAGGCAACATGCCTGCCTGTGCCTGGGTGTGGAAGGGATGGGATCAGAGTCAGGTCCCCAGCCTTTCCTCCCATAAACCAACCATGTCCACACCTCTTCCCTCAAAGCCTGGTCTCAATGGCATCAAGTCCCTAAACTGTCCTGGTTTCTTGTGATCCTCTCTCCAAACAATGAAGCCCTCAGCTGCTGTGGGGCAGAGAACACCAGACGGAAGAGGCTGCCCCATTCACAGGGAAGACGATATGGGGGCAGCAATGAGGCCCCTGCAATCCTGCCCTGTGTCCAAGGGGTCCCTGCCAGGTAGCAGGGTGAAGACATGGGCCATGGAAAACAGGGGTACTCAGAATAATTATTTTTTTTTTAAAAAAGAACAGACTTAGAATCATAGAATCATAGAATCATTAAGGTTGGAAAAGACCTCTAAGATCATCGAGTCCAACCGTCAACCCAACACCACCATGCCCACTAAACCATGTCCCTAAGTGCCTCATCTACTCGTCTTTTAAATACTTCCAGGGATGGGGACTCCACCACTTCCCTGGGCAGCCTGTTCCAATGTTTCACCACTCTTTCAGCAAAGAAATTTTTCCTCACGTCCAATCTAAACCTCCCCTGGCGCAACTTGAGGCCATTTCCTCTCATCCTATCACTTGTTACTTGGGAGAAGAGACCAACACCCACCTCACTACAACCTCCTTTCAGGTAGTTGTAGAGAGCGATGAGGTCTCCCCTCAGCCTCCTTTTCTCCAGGCTAAACAACCCCAGTTCCCTCAGCCGCTCCTCATAAGACTTGTTCTCCAGACCCCTCACCAGCTTTGTTGCCCTTCTCTGGACACACTCCAGCACCTCAATGTCCTTCTTGTAGTGAGGGGCCCAAAACTGAACACAGTATTCGAGGTGCGGCCTCACCAGTGCCGAGTACAGGGGCACGATCACTTCCCTACTCCTACTGGCCACACTAGTTCTGATACAGGCCAGGATGCCATTGGCCTTCTTGGCCGCCTGGGCACACTGCCGGCTCATGTTCAGCCGGCTGTCAACCAACACCCCCAGGTCCTTTTCCGCCAGGCAGCTTTCCAGCCACTCTTCCCCAAGCCTGTAGCGCTGCATGGGGTTGTTGTGGCCGAAGTGCAGGACCCGGCACTTGGCCTTGTTGAACCTCATACAGTTGGCCTGGGCCCATCGATCCAGCCTGTCCAGGTCCCTCTGCAGAGCCTTCCTACCCTCGAGCAGATCAACACTCCCACCCAACTTGGTGTCGTCTGCAAACTTCCTGAGGGTGCACTCAATCCCCTCGTCCAGATCATTGATAAAGATATTGAACAAGACCGGCCCCAAAACTGAGCCCTGGGGAACACCGCTCGTGACCGGCCGCCAACTGGATGTAACTCCATTCACCACAACTCTCTGGGCCCGGCTGTCCAGACAGTTTTTTACCCAGCGAAGAGTACACCTGTCTAAGCCGTAAGCCACCAACTTTCAACTTTGCTGAAACCTCACAGCTGTGTGGTTAAACATTGTCTGATGATATTCTAGTACTGACCAGTGGCTTGTTGCAAACCTCTGGAGAGTAGTGGGGATGCCCCCAACCTTTACAATGATCTGTTAAGTCCTCTCCTACATCACTTCTCCTACATCACAGCAAAGGCTGCCATTTTGCTGCAAATAGACACTCCATAAAATAAGGTAATGAGCTGCTATTAATGACAGATATATGCATAAACATTGAAATCAGATGCACAAAACAACTAACAGCATGGTCTCTGCACTCCCCAGAGCACAGCAAACAGGAGCAGCCAACAGTGGCAAGAATTTGCACAGCTGTTTCTGGGCTTTGCTTCAAGATCCTCCCAGTCTTATGGGCTCTTTGGAGACTCCTGGGAACTCTCTGAGTGAGTGTGGAGTGTCCCAGCTGCTGCAGTTGGGTAAGGATGGCCAGGCAGACTTTTGCATCTAGCAAACTCCAGCTATTCCTCATCTTAAGGTGCTCTTGTCTCCAACTGACTGCCGATGAGGGTGTACCAACCACCTGTTCAACAAGTGCTAGAGACCTAGATAGCTGCCAGGCCCAGTGCACACTGAAGTTTTTGCAGAAAGGTGCATGGGAACAGACTGAAAACTCTGCTGAGGGGAAAGTACACATGCCCAGCAGCGGTGGTGACACACCACAAGACATGGTCCCCAATACCAACTGGAGCAGCAGAGCAGGACCCTTGTCTCAGGCCAAGCTCAGCACAGGTCTGTCCTGGGACTGGTGCTGTCTAATACCTTTACCAATGCTCTGGAGGAGGTGACAGAAGGCTTGCTCATCAGTTTTCCAGATGACACCAAACTGGGGAGACCAGTTGTTATGCTCAAGGACAGGGCTGCCATTCAGGTAGCTGAGGAGGCTGGAGGAATGGGCCAACAAGGACCTCATGAAATTTGACGAGGACAAATGCAAAGTCCTGCATCTGGGATGGAAGGACCCTTTGCAAGAACACAGGTGGTCTTGGTGGGCAGCAAATGGGACATGGGCCAACAGTGAGCCCTGACAGTAACGACGGCCAACAGCTGAACAGGGACAGAGATAGAGATCAAGGGGAGTTGTTATCACCCTCTACTTGGCACTTGTTAGACCACAGCTAGATACTGCGAACAGTTTTGTTCCCCCCCCAGTAGAAAAAGGACATTGATAAACTGGAGTGAGTTCAGGGGAGATGGTGAGGCTGGAGCACCTGCCCCATGAGGAGAGGCTGGGGGAGCTGGGCTTGTTCAGCCTGGAGCAAAGATGGCTTTGGGGGGCCTAGCAGTACCATCCCCCTACCCCACCCACCACCACCCAGTGCCTGTGGGAAGGTCATTGGGGAGACCGAGATGGGGTCTCCAAAGTGGGGCTGGGCAGGAAGAAAGACACAAAGGACATACATAAGTTGAAACACAAGAGTTTCAGCCTGGGTATAAGGAGACACTTTTTCTCCATGAGGACAATCAGAGATGAAGGTGTCCCAGAGAGGTTGTGCAGTCTCTGACTTTGCAGGTTTTCAACACTGGACTGGATGAAGCCCTGAGCAGCCTGGTCTGACCTCAGAGCTGACCTGCTGTGAGCAGGAGGTTGGAGCAGAGACTCCTGAGGACCCTCCCAGTCTGAGTTACTCTGTGATTCTCTTAGCAGCCTATCTCATCCACATCTTTGGATAACACTGGCCTATTCTTACTAGCTATGGCCAGTAGTGTTGACAATTTAACTAACCCAGCTTAAAAGTAGTCCCCCATAGATACAAAGGAATAAGAAGAGTGCATCTCTTCTTAGAGCCTGGGGCTGAGCATGTTAACAACCTCTTCACTCACAAGTCCGGCATGTGAAAATGAGGTCTTAATATGAGAAAAGGAGGTCTTTGTACATATCACACAGAGTGGAAACATGGAGTTTCTTCCTTAAGAACCGTCCTTTCTGGAGACATTTGATACTATTCATTTTGTCTCCAGTGGCAAGGCATCAGCTGAAGACATGATTTCTATGACACATATCAGACAGGAGAGCGTCATCTAGCTCAGATGTGCCTCAACTTTTCCAGCTGATGTGGCTGAACACAACCCACAGGAGTTCAGCAGTACATCCGTCTTCCATCTGCCTGCAAAAAGGCCTGATAACCATGGGATCTCCCTGCTTGCTGTTGCTGGAAACACCTTGCTCAAATGATTTTAGAGCACTGCAAGAGAGTGCAGCTGAAAAATGTTTGCTGCACAATTTGTGTGGATACAGAGATGCCTGAAATATTATTAAGAGTAACAGAGGCTGCTGTTTCTGAAGAGAGAACTGATGATAGTCCAGGTCATCTAAGGGAAAGGATGGTGCTGGAGGATACGAGGATGGAGGTGTCACACGCCCCCAGTTCCCCCTTTGCAAGCAGTGATTGCTGTGACTTGCAGCTGCAGCTGCTCTGCCTGCATCAGCTGCTGGAAAGGCTGGAAGCAGCTACAAAATCTTAAGGCCCTTTCACGATAGGACTTTATGGGAAACACCCCCTGGCACTCATCTCAGCTCGCTCCAGCTGACACCAGGCAAAGGGAGGCATTGCTTTCCAGCTCTGTGCAGGGAAGGGAAACGGCCATCCTCAGCCTCTCCACCGCCATCAGGTACATTTTTAACCAAGCAGCTTCAGGAAGCAGGTCATGACCATGATCTGGAGTCTCGCTGTGCCTTCGCTAATGTCACAAAGACTTTTGATACAGCCATAAATTATAAATAAAACCTATAAATAAACAATCTGTGACAGAAATGAAACATTTTAACTGATGTGTGGGGATCTAATTTTTGTTTCTTAAGATTATCTACCTGCGAACATTTCCTACGGTTCCACTTTTCATCCCACTTGGGCGGGAATATTTACAAATATTGAAAAATACCTCACTTTCATTTTTGGACCCTAGCCATCATAAGTTCAGATCAAACATCCCTGCCTTGTGTCCTTGTGGAGGATTGCTGTGAAACAGCAAAGTGAAACATAACCTCTGATAATGCAATGCCTTGGGCCCAGGAGTTCACAGGATTGCCACTAGAGATAAATTAAGCTTTTGCCACGTGAGAAGGGATAAGTTCTTGTCTCTGAGGCTCAGGATGTTTCCTCCCTATAGGGACAGACCCCATTTCTCTGTGATGCTTGTACTGCAATATGTTGATGACAGTGACCTTCTTCAGGATTTATTACAGCTCTAGATGGCACAAGGAAGCTAAATAATTATGACAGATCCATGCCCCCAGGGAGCATCCCGAGTAAGAAAAGCACGCTAAAAGAGATGGCAAGACACAAAAGATGTAGGAAGAAGAATGACATATCCAGAGAAGAAGATGCTTCTGTACAGCTTTATACTTGCTGTCTCTGCCCCTTATTGCTGTCAGAATTGGAGACAGCATCTCTGGTGATGAGTGGGTAGGAGCCAAAGTGACGTAGCCCTAAGCCAGAGGTCTGAGCTCCTGCTACCAGGGCACATGGCAACATGCAGACATGTCAGTGTTCCTGATGGAAAAGCAGGCAGAGTGGTGTCACAGATGGCTGAATGTCTGTTGCTACAGTACTTTGGTATGACAGATGAGCAATGGATCTAATTATATCACTGGAAGAAGAGAGCCATCTTGCACTCTCCTGTGATCTACGCTGCTCATTGCAGAGCTGCTGTGTAGTACAAGGTGCAGCGGAGCATTAGCTGCTCTACAGCACTGCAATACATCATGCATGTACCCATTCTGTGGCCACCCTGATATACGACACTGCCTTTGCTTGCCAGTCCATCACTTGAAAAAGGGACAGGGGGTGTAAAAAGCCTCAGTCAGATAACTGCATTGAGAATATAAGTTTCACACAACTGATGCAGAAAGCAACAAACTGTATCAAGGGCTTATATTCACTTTCCCCTGACCGCTCAGCAGCTATTCATAAAGGAGCATGAAAGAACAATTCCAGCTGATTGCATGTCTTAATGCACTTATGTTCCTGTAATCGTTCTGTTTCATCTTGATTATAACCAGAACATGTGGTGCAACCAGAGAGGGAGAAAGGCAGCAGCAAAAAAGAGGTATAGCTGTACAATAGTTACCTATTGATGCACGTGCCTGATGTTACAACATGTAAGTGCCTGAGTTGAAAGGGTTACTGCAGACGACTCTCCTGGCCCCCTGGACTTGAGTGAACGAGGTGGTGTGTCAGGGCCCAAATGTGGTTGTGCATCTCTGAGAGGTACGCTCCACGTTCCCTCTCTGTGGTATACCTGACCCCTTTCCAGACCTGCTCTGCACAATTTTACAAATTGTCCATTTGTAGACTTTTTGATGTAAAGAAGTGAGAAAAGTGAGAAAAGGGGGCCCTTCTGAAGCTTTAAGTGCTTGCAAGAACTAAAGAGATAGCAACTACAATAGTAACAGTCAACAATACTCAACTCCTATGGAAATCCTCTACTGCCATTATCACATCATCCCTCAGATCAGTCCTCTTCCAAAGGCTGAATTAATACCATGGTCTAGCATATTAACATATAAGGGGCTGCAATAGAATCTAGCACTTTAATTTTTTTTTTTATAAATCTGACACTGGCAGTTCATAAAACACAATATACACTGAAGTGATGGGCATGCAGAAGTATGCACTCTTCTAGTTTTCAGTGTGGATGAAAAATCTGCTAATGAAATTGAATTATCCAATACAGTCTGTAAACTACGCTACCCTTGGTCTGTAGAGGCATTTAAGTTTTTGCAAATCTACAGTCTTTTCTTTTTAAAGAATGACTATATGGAATAGGCAGAAAAACAAGCTATATTGGCGATTCCCATTAAAAAGTGTTTTTAAGCAATATGTTTTAAGGAAACTATCTAAATAAATTAAAATAGAGATTTTTACTGATGCCTTCTCTAGCTTAGCCGACAGACCCGCTGCAACTTCAGTGGTGGATCTACACACTCTAGGGCTTATGGCACTGCATCATTAGTCAATGTATAATGACCTTCTGACCTGAATGACTTTTATTTTTCCATCTGAATTCCCCAAGAGTAACCCTGCCATTTGGTGCCAGGTGTAATCAGATCATACCAGAGGTGTGCAAAGGAGCAGCTGTTTATCTTTGTACATAGATATGTACATACATAGGCTGCAAAGATAAAAAACAGCATCCAGTATGGAGGGGTGCTTAGGGTGCTGGGAATGGGTCTAGCATCCCTAGCTGTGGTAGGGATTGCAGGGTTATACAGCGTTCAAAGCAAATCAACATAGCCATTATCATGTTGCTGGGTCCAAGAAAGTAAGCAACTCAGCACTGCAGACTTCTTGAGGCTACTTGCTGTTCTGTTGTTTGGGCTGTCTATACAGGTGTATTTTCATATGCCAGCTGTCTCACCAGGGCAGAACAGAGACATAAACACAGGCTACTTGCAGAGTGGACAAGATATCTCTCATGGGTCACATTTTCTTGTTTCCCTGATTTCACACCGATGCTACTCTGTTCCTCTTCAGCTGCTGATAATTGTTTTTAGAAGGCTGAAGCCCTTAGGCTGTTGGTGTAATCAGGAAGGAATGATGTCTCACTAGTGATTTTTATTGCCATGGTGGATAATTACTACCTGCAGCATCTCCTGAAGTCTGCTGGCTTTTTGTGCCTTGCAGAATTTCTGAAGAAATGGCTTGGAAAAAGTTCTGGAGACGGGACTCTAGGCAAAGTTGAATGTACAAATAGGCTTCAAAAGTCTTCATCTATATTTTATGTATTGTGGCAATTCCCAGATTCTTAATCTTAGGCTAATACAGGTCCTTATGTGCTAGGTACCTCACAAATGCAGAGCAAACCCAGATGATCTTCCTTGATATATTTACCACCCAGGCACACAGATTTTGCTTCTTCATTTTTGCATCACTTTAATTAAGAATTTTAAGGAACAAGTAAAGGATACACCTTTAAAATTGTTGCACAGACTGAAATCGTGGTCAAGTAACCAGTGCAAATGTGGTGGTACTTATATACCCCAGTGGACAACTGCCTTAGTTTAAAGCTATTCATTCCTAATAGACTTTCTCTGACTTACGCCTGGGAATATGTTGTCACAGAATCATAGAATCATAGAATCATTGAGGTTGGAAAAGACCTCTAAGATCATTGAGTCCAACCGTCAACCCAACACCACCATGTCCACTAAACCATGTCCCTAAGTGCCTCATCTACTCGTCTTTTAAATACTTCCAGGGATGGGGACTCAACCACTTCCCTGGGCAGCCTCTTCCAATGTTTCACCACTCTTTCAGCAAAGAAATTTTTCCTTACATCCAATCTAAACCTCCCCTGCCGCAACTTGAGGCCATTTCGTCTTGTCCTATCGCTAGTTACTTGGGAGAAGAGACCAACACCCACCTCGCTACAACCTCCTTTCAGGGAGTTGCAGAGAGCGATGAGGTCTCCCCTCAGCCTCCTTTTCTCCAGGCTAAACAACCCCAGTTCCCTCAGCCGCTCCTCATAAGACTTGTTCTCCAGACCCCTCACCAGCCTCGTTGCCTTTCTCTGGACACGCTCCAGCACCTCAACGTCCTTCTTGTAGTGAGGGGCCCAAAACTGAACACAGTATTCGAGGTGCGGCCTCACCAGTGCCGAGTACAGGGGCACGATCACTTCCCTACTCCTGCTGGCCACACTATTTCTGATACAGGCCAGGATGCCATTGGCCTTCTTGGCCACCTGGGCACACTGCCGGCTCATGTTCAGCCGGCTGTCGACCAACACCCCCAGGTCCTTCTCTGCTGGACAGCTTTCCAGCCACTCTAAGATCTGCCTGCTGCAGATCTTGCCCTGTCTCTTGAAATGCATCTAGTTTGTGCACGATGGTTGGGATTTAAAAGGAGCCTATGCATATGAGTTTCCAAAATCCTATTACATTTTAATAAGATTTCTACTGCTAACGGACTGAGGTCTCTCGAAAAACTCGGCTTGAATTCCCAGTTTCCGCACTGCTACCACTAAATTAACTCTGTGGCAATTCCTTCCAGAAAGCTTAGTGTTAATTTTTATTTTTTTAGCAGCTCCTCTCTTGCATTTCAGTGGTTTAGGACTTTCTTCTTGCTTGACTTGTTTTTGTGCTTCATGTATTTTTTATCATCCTTGCTAAGGATATCTCCGAATATAGAGTGACACTCATACCTGACACCATGAACAGGAAAATTGATGAGTCACAGCATCTCCAATTTCCCACCTGCATCAGTGATGGAGAAATATCCTGCTAGGAATAACCATGAACTTCATAGTCAGCTTCCCCCACTCCTATCATGCTAAGTTACAGATTTTTTCTAAACTGCACATTTACAAATGCACAAAAAAAAAGCTTCAAGTTTTAAATAATAAAGAGACAATCAAGGCATGCTGTCCATCTGCCAGAGCTGTCCCTCCCAATCAGCTGGTCTTCTCCAATCAGCCTGAATCCGATTTCCCTTTGACCACCAACATGTGTTTCCTAGGTGGGATGCAGCCATGAGATGGAGGAGGATGCTGCAAAGTCCTATAGGGCTATTGCATCTCACAAACGCTACATGGAGTGGTACTACTGGGGAAAGGAAATCCTATACCTCCTTTACATTCCCCTTATATCCCTGCCTAGCTGCCAGGGAAGCTGTTTCCAAATGTTTTGAGCCAACAGACTGTGGTCAGCCTGTAATGTATTTCTCACAGGCTCTCCAGCACTTCATAACTAGACTTGCAGTGAAAGCCTCTCGCCACTAGATTCACTGGTACTTTTCAGCCTGGGAGATAGAGGGGGGAATTTTCAATTGGAGTGACTCCCATTGCAGAAGGGGAGTGAGGTTGGACTTCACAGAGCGTAGGACGGCAGATCTGCCCATTTCTTCGGAAGTAAATCGTACCTGTGAGAATTTAACTGGTGTAAAAATCCTCCCTAAGTATATAGTCAACATCAGTCTCTTCCAGGGAATCTCTCTTCTCTCTAAAAGATAGTTGTCTTCAGCAGTTATTTGTGTCTAACTGTGAGAGAGCCTTTGCATGTATTCCTGCTTGTAAATAATACAATAAAATACATGGGCAGCTCAGGTGCTGTAGTGCTTGCAGCATCTTAGATGAAAGCACATACAGATATATGCTTCCTGTATTCATTCTGAAATATTTCAGAAACCTTATCACAGCAGGAGACACTGGTTTCTTCAGAAACACTCTGCTGAGCACTTCTTGCTGGTATCCTGTCAGTGCTTCAAGTTATGATCCTTGGCTCAGGGCTCTGCTCAGCATCATGTGGCCTCTCATTGACAACAGCTCTGTTGGTATTTCACCAACATTTCGTTTGCACTAAGTGCCTTGCAAGGTGGGGGGTAGGGGTTGCGGGGGGCAATTCAGAGTCCTTGCCCTTGCATGGACTGTAAGGGACAGCTTTGGAGGAATGTGCAACCTGGTCGCAGGGGGTGCCCCCCTTGGCCGTTAGCTTTTACACTCTGTGCTGGGGCCGGACACTGTTACAGCTGCACACACGAGGCCACCTGGGTGAGCCTCACTGCCAGAGGGACACGGTTTGTGTCATTTCAGACTTTCTTCATATATTGCCACAAGTTTATTGCCAAGATTTTGAATCCACAGTGGTAGGGAGTGCTCTCTGTGTCCAGAACACCTTCTAAGCTCAAGGACAGACACTGATCCCTGCTAAAGCCTAAGGGCTGGCATGGCAGTGGTGTCCTCCTTTTGCTGTTTGAGCCCATGTGGACAGGGCATGAAGGCACTGATGACTTCTTTAAAAAAATCACAAATCTAACATGCTTCATCTGTCCGGATAATAATCTCTGCATTCACTGGGCTAATCATACAAGCATTATTTTCAAATATCCTAACATACCTAAGACTGTGCATAAAAGTTGCTGGAAAATATGAATTTTTTTTTAATGTGAAATTCAAGGGGGGAAGAGAAACAAGAAGTGAAATACGAAAAAGAAAAATAATATGGTGTTGGCTTCTAATTTAAAAAAAGGATAATATTTAAGAGAAAATGTGTGTGGGGGGGTTCCCTGCAGATAACATCTCTGAGCCAGAAGCTGTTGATCAGCTCCTGGAAGGTTTTGTGGCTGGGGTCATGAGAGAATTGTGTAACAGCCAGGCTTTTTTGAGTGTGATCTGTAACACTGCCGTCATCTCTAGCTCTCTGTTTTCCTCTTTGTGGTTTTCCTGCCACCTTGCTTTAAAGCACAAGCTCTAGACTGGAGTTGTTTGGTTACTGTTAGAAATTGTGCCCAAAGAAAAATGTCTTACTTTTTTAGCTTTTATTTTGAGTAGCTGTATTCTTTTAAGTTCATCCTTTTTACCATCAGCCGTGGTTGCAGACACCCAGCTGATTGTCAACAGTTTCCTACTGCACTGATTCATCTCTGTGTCTTTTCATTTTTCCATCAAAAAGTGTTTGTAGGTAAGAAATGTTGACCAATTCTATCGTGCTCTCCAAAACATTAAAAGAACTATGGGTATGAAGACTTATAATCAGCTGCCACGTCTTCCCTTTTTCAGTGGGTTTCTTTGACCATAGCTGAACTCACTGATTAGAATGCAGGATTTTCACTATTAGATGAATATAGAAAAAATTGGAATGCCTGCTGCAACAAGCAATTACAGTGAGAAAAAGAGTGAGAAGAAATATTAAGGATATTAAATGTAGCTGTCTTTGGAAGAAACCCCTCAAAGTTATAACAATACTTTCTTTCAGCTATAACAGAACTGTGATGCTATTGCACTGGCACTGGCATTTCAGTTCAAATTAGGAGTGCTCTTTAAACCTGAGTCAATAGTCCCCCTTTGCTGTGTTTGGGTCACCTTATGGAAAGGCCTTGGAGTGCACGAACAAGATTCCTTCTGGATGAAACAGGACCAGGAGATATTTCCCATGAATTCATCCATGTCTCTGATGAGTGTTCATCCTTGGGGCCAGACTGGATCTAGTCTGAGGGAAACTGCCTTGAAATGTGAGCAACATGGGTGCCGCTGCTCAGCACCAATCCTTGTTCTGCACAGACCCACTCCAAGGCATTGCACTGCTTCCCAGTGCAGGCATAGCCTGTGACTAAAGAAAGGTCACAGAGTACTTGCTGAAATCAGCCAACACTGCAATGTTCGTAACTCAGATACATTCAGTGAGGCATTCTCCCTTCCCCTCCCCTCCCCTCCCCTCCCCTCCCCTCCCCTCCCCTCCCCTCCCCTCCCCTCCCCTCCCCTCCTCTCCTCTCCTCTCCTCTCCTCTCCTCTCCTCTCCTCTCCTCTCCTCTCCTCTCCTCTCCTCTCCTCTCCTCTCCTCTCCTCTCCTCTCCTCTCCTCTCCTCTCCTCTCCTCTCCTTTCCTCTCCTCTTATACAGTGGCCCATAATCATCACTGTAAAATCTCAGTGTCTTCCAGTAGTGCATTAAGCAATGAGTAACATTTGTCAACATTTACACAAAGGATAATCAAGACCCCATTGTTTCCAGGCTCTCCAAAACTGAACAAGAAGCTGTAATAATGAAATTCTCTTATTGATTCAACTGATCAAAATGTATTTGCATTATTAGCACAGGATAATTGGGGCACATTATAACAAAACAACTGGTAATGTAATGCTGTACTGAATATGAATACATTATCCTTTCATGCATTTAATATTTCCATTAATCACTAACTTGGTGCCATCTTCAATTTTGCTGAACAGCTTTCAGGATGGGAAGCTTTTTTTAAATCTACTCATATATTTACAGACCCTCTTAGACTGCCTGACAATATGAACCTTTCGTTTTAAATCAGACTGAAAAATCAGAGTGAGATATAGCTTACACTGGTATTCTTCTTTCCCTTCTTCTCTTAGGGCACTGCTTATTATTTGTTCCTTTAGCAGAGGAAACAGAAGGGACTTGGCAAATGTAGAACTGCAGCCTTTTCCCTCTGTAATGTACATGGCTGCTATTATCCTAAGTCATTAATATGTCATAATTTCCAGGCTTAGCTCAGTTGCCTCATGAAGATTTCTGATGCAGAGAGCCCCATACTTCTCCAGGCGGCAAACTCAGAAGACAAGGCGGAATCAGCTGCTTCTCTGTCCCCCCTTTCCCAGACCTCAGCTGCTACTAACTACTGAAAGGAGACAATGTATTTTCTTTCTGCAGTACCTGACCTCCAAGGAGACATAATTCTAATGAACAAGACAAAAATAATATGAGGCAATGTGATACTCCTAGTCCAACATTTTGAAATTAGGCACATTTGTACTGTTGGAAGAACAGATGTTGACATCATGTCAGCAGGACATATGCAGCATATAGAATGTGGTGTGCAATCAACAGGTATCAGTAAGGTTAATAGGGACACAAATGCAAATATGCAGCCCTCCAAGGGCCAGCATAGTTCTGCCGAGCGTTACAAGTGCTGAAATCCTACTGAAGGTAATTAGAGTTGAAGGCCCGCTGCATTTTTCAGAAGATCTAAAACATTTCGCTTTGGACCAGATCCTTTTTACTAAGGGAAACTATCCCTCTTTTCTTTTCTTAGGAACTTCTTTGGTTTTGTCACAGATTTCCTCCCTCCTCACCTTAATCCCTCGAAGATGGGTTTGCACATTTTGTTAAATCAATGAGCAAGATCAGCACACAGAATGACAGATCAGACCATGTGTCAAAAATCTTCCAATAGTCACTACTATAAAAATGCATCTATAGCTTTTTGGCTGATGCTTCATAACCATTTTTTTCAAGGCTGCAATTTAGTTTTTGAAAGTAGCAATCACATATCTTAAAATCCTACTTATGTATTCACAGATACAGTGAGATTCCAAATTATATCGGTTATTATATTATTATATTATTGAGTTAATAATTAACATAAGGGCCTGCTAACATTGTGGAAATGCATTGTAAATTCGTTCAGTATCAGAAAAATCAAGAGTAAACACAGCTCTAACCCTAGACAATTGCTGAAAATTCTGTGAAAACAAATGGATTTTGTCTCTGCTCTGGAAATGGGTCCCCAGTGCACCCATTAGAGCAGAAGCAAGCCCTGCCAAAGAAGCATTAAATGCCGCAAAGAGCCATCCGTGATGTCCAGTCTAGCTTCCTCTGGTACTTGTCGCCACAGGCAATTATGATTGAAGTAGCAAATTTCTCTCAGATTATACACAGCATGGGATAAGATCCTGTATTTGTACAGCTTTACTTGTTTGGAGAAGTGTCCCTGAGGAGCAACAGAAGGCTATGCATTAGATTATTTTCCTTTGTTTCTTTGTTTACTCACTAATTGTCATATGTAAGGAACTTAGATTAAGAATATTTTTATATTTTCTGGAAAATTACCAGTGCTATCAAATAAACATGACGTGTTTGGCTTTGGTAATGGTAAAGACCAGTTTTCTGCTTCTAGAAATGCCCCAGGTAGAAAACATGGGAAATAAATAGCTGTACTATTTTGTGAAATAAATTACTCCCTGTGGTTTTCCTGTTCAATGTCATGCTTTCTGTTGTTTGACCACAGAATTAACTTCTTTCCAGATCCACAAGGAACAGGGAAAGACAGGTCAGTAGTTTAGACTGATACAGGCATACTGAAGCCAGGATCCTACTGGGGCCTGGTGAGGAAGCACTGGGTTACTATGGCGGGTACTGGTCAGGAAGCTGCAAGCTGAATACCCATAAATAAATACCATAGTCATAAATGAAGTCATTGAAGGAAAGGTCATTCCCCAGAGAGAGGACAAGGACTGCGGAGCATCCCCAGAAAAACCACACAGCTCAGGGAAAGCTCACCCACTGGGTCCTGCAGATGTGAACGTGGAGACATCGTTCTCCCTAGAGAGACTGCTTTGTTACACGAAGGGTCACAAGGATTTTGGACAGGCACAGCCAGGAGCATGACTGACTCCTCTCGAATGCCTCTGAAAGTGTCTCATATTATGCATTGTTGAATATTGCTAAAAATTGCTAAAGTGTGTGGAAGACAACTTCCTGACACAGCTGGTAGGTGAGCCTACCAGGGGAGGTGCCTTGCTCGACCTGCTGTTTGCAAACAGAGAAGGACTGGTGGGAGATGTGGTGGTTGGAGGCCGTCTTGGGTTTAGCGACCATGAAATGGTAGAATTCTTGATTCTTGGTGAAGTAAGGAGGGGGGCCAGCAAACCACAACCATGGACTTCCGGAGGGCAGACTTTGGCCTGTTCAGGACGCTGGTTGAGAGAGTCCCTTGGGAGACGGTCCTGAAGGGCAAAGGGGTCCAGGAAGGCTGGACGATCTTCAAGAAGGAAGTCTTAAAGGCGCAGGAGCAGGCTGTCCCCATACGCCGTAAGAAGAACGGGCGGGGAATATGACCGGCCTGGCTGAATGGGGAGCTCTTGCTGGGACTCAGGAAAAAAAGGAGAGTTTACCGCTTGTGGAAGAAGGGGCAGGTGACTCAAGAAGAGTACAGGGATCTCGTTAGGTCATGCAGAGAGGAAATGAGAAAGGCAAAAGCCCAGCTAGAACGCAATCTGGCTGCTGTCATTAGAGACAACAAAAAAAGGCCTTACAAATATATTAATGACAAGAAGAGAGCCAAGGAGAATCTCAATCCTTTATTGGATGCGGGGGGGAACATTGTCACCGAGGATGAGGAAAAGGCTGAGGTACTCAATGCCTTCTTTGCCTCAGTCTTTAACAGGCAGACCAGTTATCCTCAGGGTACTCGGCCCCCCGAGCTGGAAGACAGGGACGGCGAGCAGGATGAACCCCCCATAATCCAAGAGGAAGCAGTCAACGACCTGCTACGCCACCTGGACACTCACAAGTCTATGGGGCCGGATGGGATCCACCCAAGAGTGCTGAGGGAGCTGGCAGAGGAGCTCGCCAAGCCACTCTCCATCATTTATCAGCAGTCCTGGTTAACAGGGGAGGTCCCTGTTACGGACGACTGGAGGCTTGCCAATGTGACGCCCATCTACAAGAAGGGCCGGAAGGAGGATCTGGGGAACTACAGGCCTGTCAGCCTGACCTCGGTGCCGGGGAAGATTATGGAGCGGTTCATCTTGAGGGCGCTCACAAGGCATGAGCGGGACAACCAGGGGATCAGGCCCAGCCAGCACGGATTCATGAGAGGCAGGTCCTGCTTGACCAACCTGATCTCCTTCTACGACCAGGTGACCCGCCTAGTGGATGAGGGAAAGGTTGTGGATGTGGTCTACCTGGACTTCAGCAAGGCCTTTGACACCGTCTCCACAGCATTCTCCTCGAGAAGCTGGCGGCTCACGGCTTAGACAGGTGTACTCTGTGCTGGGTCAAAAACTGGCTGGACGGCCGGGCCCAGAGAGTTGTGGTGAATGGAGTTACATCCAGTTGGCAGCTGGTCACGAGCGGTGTTCCCCAGGGCTCAGTTTTGGGGACAGTCTTGTTCAATATCTTTATCAATGATCTGGATGAGGGGATTGAGTGCACCCTCAGGAAGTTTGCAGACGACACCAGGTTGGGTGGGAGTGTTGATCTGCTCGAGGGTAGGAAGGCTCTGCAGAGGGACCTGGACAGGCTGGATGAGATTCAACAAGGCCAAGTGCCGGGTCCTGCACTTCGGCCACAACAACCCCATGCAGCGCTACAGGCTTGGGGAAGAGTGGCTGGAAAGCTGCCTGGCGGAAAAGGACCTTGGGGTGCTGGTTGACAGCCGGCTGAACAGGAGCCAGCAGTGTGCCCAGGCGGCCAAGAAGGCCAATGGCATCCTGGCCTGTATCAGAACTAGTGTGGCCAGCAGGAGTAGGGAAGTGATCGTGCCCCTGTACTCGGCCCTGGTGAGGCCGCACCTCGACTACTGTGTTCAGTTTTGGGCCCCTCGCTACAAGAAGGACGTTGAGGTGCTGGAGTGTGTCCAGAGAAGGGCAACGAAGCTGGTGAGGGGTCTGGAGAACAAGTCTTATGAGGAGCGGCTGAGGGAACTGGGACTGTTTAGCCTGCAGAAAAGGAGGCTGAGGGGAGACCTCATCGCTCTCTACAACTACCTGAAAGGAGGCTGTAGTGAGGTGGGTGTCGGTCTCTTCTCCCAAGTAACAAGCGATAGGATGAGAGGAAATGGCCTCAAGTTGCGCCAGGGGAGGTTTAGATTGGACGTGAGGAAAAATTTCTTTGCTGAAAGAGTGGTGAAACATTGTAACAGGCTGCCCAGGGAAGTGTTTGAGTCCCCATCCCTGGAAGTATTTAAAAGACGAGTAGATGAGGCACTTAGGGACATGGTTTAGTGGGCACGGTGGTGTTGGGTTGCTGGTTGGACTCGATGATCTTAGAGGTCTTTTCCAACCTTAATGATTCTATGATTCTATAACTTCCTTCTTATACGCCAATGAACCAGTGACCCTTCTCATGCACACCATCCGCAGCTCTCCCCACACCCATTAAATACACTGTTTACATTGTCTATTTGCATCCATGAACAGATCTAGTGTCCAGCTTCAGTGAGTTGAAGCAAATGTCAGAGAGACAAATCTCACCTAATCTCCATAGAAATCTGTGTTGTCACCAGCTTCTTATTAGTCATGGGGCTGTGGTCTACAAAGGTGAATTACACCACCCAAATGGTGTAGCTGCTTGAACAGGTCATGAATAGAGATATTTCCATATGGACAGTTGGAGAGCACTGTGTTAAGAAATTCTGTTTCTCTGATACAGAAAGCTCTATTTTTGCTTTCTTTATGACTCACTGAGCTCCTGCCAATCTTCTTGTGTCTGTGTTCAAAATTCTTACCTGGTCTTGCTACACTCAGGCAGAATTTGTCACTAATTGTCAAAGCACAAAGTGCATGTGGAGGTCAAGGGAGCCCCCCACATTATCTTGTCTTTTGGTGGGAAGCACCACAGCTCTTACCCATGAGAAAGTCAACATACATCTTTCTTCTCCTCAGTATGTGACAATAATGCAAATTAAGACTTACTGCTCAAAAACATAGAAGAAAACTTTTTTTGCTGTTGTAGAGAGTTCGTTTCTTTTAAGTCACCTACAAATGGGCAAAAAGGTGTCATTTGTGCTCCCTTATGTTGCTCAGACAAGACCTAGAAGAGTCTTTTTTTCTCCTGTTGCTTGTTTTTAACTTAGTAATATGAAAAATGTCAAGCTGAGGCTGCCCTTGCTTGTTTGAAGGCTTTTAAGTTCTCAGGGGTGAACCAGCACTGCAATCCTTGTACTTGCCTGCCTTGCATTTCCCATAGTTTTTCTTTTTCATGTTTAATCAGACTGTGGTCCCAATCCTGTAGTGAGCTGTCTGTGAGCAGACAACTGCTCCCGTATGCAATTCAGGTGGGGAAAGAGCCTGAGCATTGTTTGCTTCCTACCACATCCCAGCAGATTTGGTGGGTTCCTGTTTCCTTGACTAGAATAAAGCAATGACACAGTGATTGGCAATACGTTTGGTGTATCTTATCTTATCTACAAATATTCACCAGTTCTGTAACAGAAAGCATTCAAGGAAGCAGCTTTTCCAGGAATTAAGCCCAGAGCCTACACTCATCTCTGCAGTGTAACTGCTTCCAGGACTGGCTCTGGTCAGAGCAAGTAAAACCTCCATGGCTAAAACCATGGTAAAGAAAACACCTCCAAAAGTGTAATATTGGCATCTGATGATTTCAGTCTTGATAATTTACATATTTTGCATTTCCTGTCAGAGAAGGTATGGAAGGTGCAACAACTCTGAATGCATCCAAAAATGAAACAATCTAATCTATTGAATGATGCCAACATATCTCCACCTGGCATTTCAAACTTGAGTGAAACAGAGGAAATGCTGAGTTGTTAACAAAGAATTCTTCCCTTGATAGAGTTAATGATTCCAGTTAAATGTATATCAACAAAGGTAAAACAAAAGACCATCTCAAATAGAAATAATAGAAACTTATTTCTGCCTGAATCAGGTTTAATTTCATGGAGTATTGTTTGTGATAAATTCTGGTTTGTTTCCAGCCATCTATGGAGTCATTCATGAAGCGTAGGGCAAGCAAATTTCAAATTGTCACCTGAGCAGAAAACAAAAAAAAGTAAACAAAGAAAAAATCTTTTTAGCTTCCCACACATCACAGATAAACAAAACAGGGTGCAATATCCACTTTGCCTTCTAACACCTCTTCAGCTGTGTCAACACTGATGGGCACAGGCTTCCATGTCCTGGATTCCCTCAAGCTCCAGGTCAGCCAAATGCAGACCCACAGCTCCAGCTGGGTGAGTGGGCAGACGGACCAACAGGGTCCCAATCTCAGACAACTGAAATCTTTGTTCTTTTGCTAGGTCTAGGTAAGCAGTTACAAAGCTGTGCTACACAACTGGTAATAATGACTTTTCAGTCTGCATCAGGTGCTCACAATCTGGTCTCTTGCCTTTGTGAGGTCTGTAATTCAGAAGAAGAAAGTAAAACCAACAGCTTTGTGGCCAAAATTTAGTGAAACATTTCTGAACACACCTAAATTGAAGTGCACAACTTATCCCAGTATGCTTCAGGAAAGCATGAGCTTACTCCCTTGACTGAATTGCACTTTTGTGTTCAGCAGGCAAAATATAAGTGTGTTGTGCTCCAGAAGCTTACGGTGAAGAAGGATGACAATGTAGCTTAAAGAAAGATAATTTTGCTTACACTGAAGAGAAAAGGCAAGACAGTGTTCTTGCTCCAATGTGTGTACTTCAATCTGTTAAGGTTTAGGAAAAAAAGGCCACCTGTTTCCAGGGTGAGGTTTTAGTGAAATTCTCCAGTATTCTGACACATTGTTATTTGCATTTCTCTTGTCCTTTAAAAAACCCCACAACTCTGTACTGAAGCAAGCTAACAGCAAACTTCTTATGGCTTTTGGCAGCTTGTATTCCAGATGGCCTGGACAAAACCATAAGATATTATATAAAAGATCCAATTCCATAAGTCAATGCATGGAGAATATTTCAGGTGATGACATTAAGTTGTTTACCAGGACATGTGTAGTGTTTCCCCAGGCTGATATCATCAAATGCTAAACTCTTGGTGGTTTTAATCCGCATTCATCAACTTTTCTGTTATACTTAAAGCAGCTGTCTTGCTCTCTTAATACAAGCTGCTAACCAGATGGCCTCAGAAAACACAACCATATGAAGTCTGATCCCGCTTAATTATTAATCTCTTCATGCATTGCACTTTCTTGATGTTGCATCAAAAAAGAGGCATAATCTTGTAGCAGGAAAGTGGCGGTTGATTCCATCTACAGTTCTGCCCTTGATGTATGCGATGGAGACAAGGCAATGGCGTCTCTCTAATACATAGCTTTAAAAACTTGTTTGAAAGGGAGTTCAGCTGTGCCAAATAATAAAGTATTACAAGGTTTTCTGTGTCATAGTATGAGAATCCATGATGGAGGCTTCTGAGGATCAGAGGACAGAAAAGCATTGTTAAGCTTTTAATATAAAAGACTGCGATATGAGCCTTTTAAAAGGACTTCTACATGGTTAAAGCTACCTAGTCATTGTCATGTCCTTTGTAGAAGAAAACAATTTTCTTATCTTCTTTTTCTGAGGGATCTCCAATAGCTGGGTAAGGAGGAGTTATGAAAATGAACCTGTGTGGCTTTCCTCCCTTCGGTGCCAATGCACCTCTTTATACTAAGAACCGATTTAAAAAGACACAATTCTGTGTGATACATAGAGCACAAACCCAATGTCAGGCCAGGGTACTGCCTGGTCTCAGGACTGAGAGCATCCCTTCATTGGGATGAATCATGGGATTTGTTATTCTGCAGCTGATAGGACAGGCCACACACTTGCCTGTAATTTGTCAAAAAGCCTTGACAGATAAATGTATAGTTAGAGGTGATGGCAAGCAGTAATTAGAAATTTTGCCCTACCTCCCTCCATCATTGTGTAGCATCTAATTCCAGGAGGCAGCTTCTGGATGTTTGTGGGTGGATGTCACCTACAGACATTAAACTAATCAAGCTTAGAAAATACTTCTAGGGTTCAGGTTTTTTCCTGCCTTGGAGATCCTGAGTAGTATTTAAAAATGTAAATGTGACTTGACAACTTGCAGAGGGAAATAGAACCTGTTTTTTTTTTCTCTCCTGCTGATCTGTGGTGTGTGCAGCAATTCATGCACAGGCTTAGAAGTGTCAAGAGCTCTTCCACAGACGTCTTTGCTCTTGCAGCGAACAAACTTGCAATGCAATGGGCACCCAGCACACCATCTTCTTATCCTACTTTAAAAAACTGGAATCAGGGACAACATCGGTCATGTCCCTACAGGATTTGTTGTGGAGTAACCTCATTTGCACCAATGAAGTTACTCCTGATTTATGCCATCAAATGCGGTTATAGAATGAGGTGAGCATTTGACATTTCAGTTTAATCCAATCTACATTAGGACGCCTCATCCCCTGTCACAGGGCAGTGAATTCACTAGAGGTGCTCCTGTAGGAGTACAAGGCTGTGCCTTGTGCAGTGGGAACAGTGCATGGGCAGCCTCAGGGGAGAAACATCCAGCACAAGTCTCAAATGCAGAGCTGAGGGGTGGTCCTCTCTCAGACTTGTGTGGGTTGCACCAGGGTAGTTCTATAAGGGATTATGAAAGATAATTGCAAAGTGGGTCCACTGGACGTCCTTTTTACCTCATTGCCACCCACTAAAATCACTGAGCCATACATACAGAGGCCAGTGAAAGGACAGACACAGCCCTTAGCAACTTTTTACCCAGCCCTTTCCCTCTTTTACCAGCTTTAATGCTCTCCTTGACCTTATCAAATGTGCCTGACTTTAGGCAGCTCTCCCTCTACTAATAAACTAGATGAGTCAGGGACCAAGCTCTGGCCCAGAGGCCAGCTGGCGCAGCACGGCTGATGTCCATGCAGCTGACCTCTCCTACCACCACCTGTGGTGGCCACATCCAAACTGTTTACCCAGAGCCCTTCCTGGCCCATGCTAACCCTAGGCTGTGCCCAGGGTCAAACCACCCCAGGGAGCGTGAGACAGCTCAGCAGTATGGGTGGCTGTGAGCTGGGGCTGAGGTCCGTCTCCTGGCCCTGTTAGCCTGCAAGGAGCACAGGAGGAGGAAAGAAATGGAGCCCCAGAGATGGGGTGCTGTCCTGCTCCTGCTCCACTGAGTCCAGTTCCAGAGGCTTGGGACCAGTTTGGGGGGAGCACGTGGAAGCGGGGAGGACATGGAAGAATGGGGAATGGTGCGGAGCTCCTTGTTCCTTCCCCACCAGCCTGTGGGGTGGTAGCAGAGGGCTGGCTGAGGGTAGTCGGGTCTGTACACAGACAGACACAAGTCCTGCCTCTACCCCAAGCCAGGCTGGCTGGTGCCAGGGGTGCGGGAGCAGGGTGCGTACACCATGGGGGAAGAAAGGAAGGAAGTGGTGAGGGAGACCAGGGAACATCACGCTCTGCTGACACTCAGGCAGGGAGAGGGCAGGTGTGGAAGAGACTCTGAGGCATGTGCCTTCCTTACACCTCTGCTGCTAACCCTCCCAGTCCCAGCTTGTTCCTGTGATGTCCTCATTAATGGCCCGAGTGAAGTAGAAAGAGAACAGTCCCTACAGCTGCATAGCACAGGACCACAAACCAGCCAGGCCATTACACATGAAACATCCTCTCTCCCATAGCCCAGTCTCAACTCTTACCCGTCTAACAGCCAGCAAGGACCTGGACCAACACAGTCAAAATATACAGTGGAACCCATCCACATCATCATTTCTGGCATGCTTTTTGTGATGGAAGCGTTTGATCCACCACCACTCTGCTGTTTATTAATTGCCCATGGACCTGGAAGACTGAGCAATTGCAGTTGTCTTTGGAAATAGTGATTTCACTGTCTATCTGGTTGGTTTTTTTCAATGAAGTAAGGAAAAGTGTAGGTCACGAAGACACTGGTTACCTGAGATGTGTCAGTTGATCACCACAGCCAGCAGCAAACTGCAGGGTAACTCCCACTGCCTTGATGGATCACACGCAAAAACACAGTGTACAGAGAAATGCTTTGGATTCCAGGTGTGTTTCGTTCTCTGTGTTTTTGTACAGATAAATGATGTTCAATACTGAATCAAAGTAGATTTTCAGGGGTTTTAGCCAAAATGGAAATGCTCTGCTAACACTGCCAACCTACATTTATTCAGCTAATAAACACTGTTCCTGAAAAAACTGTCAGATATGACTGTCATCTGAATCAAAGTAAATAAAAAGGCTGCCAAAGTTGCCTTGAAAATCCCAATAATTGCCCACGTATCCTTTATTTGTGTCAGGCGATGGACAAAGTAGGGAAAAATGAGAAACAGGGTATTAAAAGACAGCAACGGATAGACACTAAGATAGATAAGAAAAACTGTCATTAATGTCAGTGCTGAATTATAGGAAATTTGAAGGAAAATACATATTTTAATTTACAGGATGATTTGATCTCAGTACCATTACAAAGAAGATCTCACCTGCTACTAATATTCTACATTTCAAAGATTATTAGTTACATGAAAGGGTAAAAGAAAACGTATGAATCAGATGGCTTACTTAAACTCAGCTTGCACAACAAATAGGAGGGAACATAAGGATTTTAATGAGCAAAGGAGCTTTGATCAGTGCGTGGTGATGACTTCCGAAACACTGCAGCATGTCTGCTGACAGCACACGCCAGCAGACGCAGGGCTGCCAAAAGCAAATGCCAGACCTCCTTGGTCTTCAGCTCCACTTTTAGGGAACTTATTTTTCCCAGCATATGTATTTCTTACACATCCTTGCCCAGGTACACATTCCCAAAGTCAAGCCCAGACTATTTCTCATAGGACAATATAAACAACAGAGATGGATCTCATGATAACAACAACATATGCATGGGACTTTTGAGTTCTCTGCACCTTTTAGTGATAACTGCAATGCTCTCGGGGCCTGGAAGAGTATGGCTTGTAAGAGGCAGCTTGGTGCTTCTGCAGTGACTCTGTCTTGTGGGTGTTGGCTACAGGGAGGTAGAGGTCCTGAAGAGTTAGTGGGGATGAGCACATGAGGCTGGTAACCTCCTCAGCTAACACTGTCAACTCCAGGAAAAGAATACATATAGAAAATGAATAAATGATGAATCAGCAAATCACTTCCAGTGGTGGACTGAAGAAAATGAGCATTTTCTGGCAGGTGTCACATAGTTATTCCTAGTACTTATGGTATCAGTTGTGGTGTATCAGGTACCACAGGGTAACACCAAGTGTTGGCTTTCTGGCACAACCCTTGTCTCTGCTTACTCCAAACTGAGTACAGCAGAGCCCAGATTGTTTCTACTTGCCTGCAGCTGTTTGATTTTTTATTGTTAATCAAATATCTGCCTGATAATCCTGCCCTGGTGTCTTGGCCTAGAAAATAAAACATTTGGTCTTCAGTAGATGTGGGAAATGGGAACCACTGGCAAACAAATCTGAGCAGGCTCTGGGAGCACTCCTCCAGCTCTGTGCTCCTGCAGCCCTCACTGCTGTGGAGCTCTACTCTCAGGGTCACTCAGGTGACTCAGGTCTAGGCTTCCTAAGGCTTGTCTAATAATGAGAGATACTATATTTGCCACTAATTAAAAAAAAAATAAAAAGCCTGTGGTTCTAGAAGGAGGGAAATTCTGGTTCTTCACGCACCAGCAAACAGGGGACAAGTCACTGCACAGTTTGTTTTGCTTTTCTTATAATGACTTTCTGTCAACTCCTCGAAGTGTTTATCTGAATGAATTTCTTAGCATCTTCCTTTCTTTCCAGAATATTCCAAGTTTCTCTTTGTGGAGAGCAATAATAGCACTGAAGTAGAAGAGCTTCTTGTGAAGCACTGAGATGCCTGAATCAACAGAAGATTGGAGGAAAGTACCTGAAGGACTACAAGAAAGAGCCACTGTAGCATACAATTGATTACCCAGAGGCTGAGGAAGCCACAGCTCTGAAGAACCAAGCAGTGTTTGGACCTGGTAAAACACTCCACAGAGTTCAGGAAGATTTTCTTCACTATAGTCCAAGCACATTGTGCTATTCAGAGATGTTCATGGCAGCTGCTTCTTGCCTGCTCTGATGTTTTGGAGAGCATACGAATGCCCTCACTGGCTGAGGAGCAAGGTATTTGTTGTTCTCTTCTCAACAGGTGTTGCTCCTGTTACTGTTTGAAGAAGTGTCTTCAGTGCAAGACCAGAAGCCCTCCTGAGTAAGTGTGTCTGGTCACCAGCTGCCCATCAGAGCTGTCAGTGGAGACTATCTCAGCTAACAATTCTGCAGATGCTTACTAAGAAGAAGAGCGATCGTCCAAGCTGCTCTGTTGATAGCATGAACCCTTCACAGCATCAACCCACAAAACAAAACAGACTGCTTTCATTACATGGTGTTTCCAATTTAGTCTGCACTAGTAAATTCCTTAATATGCAGTACTTACCCTCTAGGGGTGCCCACCTTTCTCCACTGACTGCAGAAGAGTTCAGCAAGACTACCTTTCCTAACATTTAGATAGCTGAAGTTCAGCAAAATTAATTTTCACCGTCAGTGACTGTTGGGTAATTCCACTCAAGAACTTCCCACTGTACTTCCCCAAAGTGTTTCCTTCAGAAGATATTTATCAGACAAAAATCTGGTTTTACCTGTTCACATTGTGCTGGTGGACAATAAAGGCTATTGCTTTTCTGCATTACGTCAGTCACTACTGATATGAAATACTGCATCCTTAAACATTTATAATGTATGTGCTCAGATATTCCACACCTTTGTTACTTACTTCTTTAGGTGTCTCATGATGTCTGTTTCATGTTCTAGATGCTTTCCATAAAAGACAATAATCCAGACATTCATTCAGGCTCTCATGGTTTTTGGTAGGCTATTCCCACACCATACCTAAAACAGAAATCTTGGTGCCTTTTAGTCATGCCGTAAAGTAGTACGTAGCATCCATCTCTGTAGCATGTATCTGACTCTGTCTCTCTGTAATAGACTGTCATGTGTATTTTTGACATATTTTTCTAGTGCAGATTTCCACTGTGCCAGAGAAGTGAGTTAATCTTATCTTAAATTCTGAAGTCATAGAAAGGGCCTTTTAAAGCTTACCGATCTATTTCATTCATATCTCCTGAATAACTCCTGGTTATTCCTTCACCTTTCCCTACACAGAGTCACCCCTGTCCCCTTCTTGAACGCTTGGTCAAAATGAAGTCATTTCAATAAGCTTGCAGGTTTAACAAATACAAGCAGTGACTGTCCCCAGCTTTGCCAGGAAGTGGGCGAGCACTTGGTGAATTGGAGCTGGGCTAGCAGAAATACTAGGCTTGTTTTAGTATGCAAGGAAATGTCAGAAGGTCAGAGATCAGCTAATGGACATTAGATAAAATAGAAGCTTATTTGGGGCCATATATTCTCCTCTGGGCATTTGACATTTGCTGATACTGCATCATTCACTAAATTGACCTGGAGTAGGTATTTGTAGCACCTTGTTGCTCAGATCTGTTTAATACTGTTCTTGAGGGAAAAGAAGAAAAGATTTGCTACGCCCGCTTCAGTCTTTAATAATTATCTTCTTGTGTCAAACCTTCTTCAAATCACCTTAGCCTACAAAACTGGCAAGAATGGGCTTGATGAGTAAATTCAACCTTTGCAGCAGGCTGGGGATCCTGGGAGGTTCCTGGGGATCCACCAAGAGGAACTTGCCACCCAGCTCTGCAGACAGTTTGGGCAGTTTCTTTCTCCCTGGAACAGTTCTGCTTCTTGTCCAGCTGAAATAAATTATTCAAATAGATCCAAAGAGCAATTCAATTGCTTTTGGAATAGACCAGACTGCACCGAGTAAATAACAGATATCGTTACAGAAATGTCCTGGGCTGGGAAAATGTTCTTTCCCTGCCTTGCAAAGCTTTCTTGCCAACAACCCTCTTCAAAATGTAAAGCCAAGCACTGAGCTGTTCTATCCACAGACTCAGCTGGCCAAATCCCCCATGTGTATAAATCATCTGAGTTCAGCTCTTCTGGAGTAATTGGAGCTCTACTGATTTACATCTGCCGAGGACGACTGGCAGTATACACCTGGGGAAGGAAACTGAACCCATTTGTAGTCGTTCAAATACATACATACAATCCTTCCTTCCCTGGTTCCCCATGGGTACAAGTCTGCATTTTTGTTTAAAAAATTCTCTCTCATGAGAACAGTAAATAGATTTTGTGTATGACAAAATAAACAACATATGAACCAACATGAGTCAACAGCTAGCTTAACTGATTTGAGACGTTAGGTGTGTCCTGGTTTCAGCAGGGATAGAGTTCATTTCCTTCCCAGTAGCTGGTACAGTGCTGTGTTCTGGATTTAGGATGAGGACAAAGTTGATAACGCACTGATGTTTTAGTTGTTGCTAGGTAATGCTTACACTAGCCAAGGACTTTTCAGCTTCCCATGTTCTACCGACTGAGAAGGCTGGAGGTGCACAAGAAGCTGGGAGGGGGCACAGCCAAACTGGCCAAAGGGACATTCCATACCATGTGACGTCATGCTCAGTACATAAACTGGGGAAAGCTGGCCGGGGGGGCCGCTGCTCGGGGACTGGCTGGGCATCGGTCGGCGGGTGGTGAGCAATTGCATTGTGCATCACTTGCTTTGTGTATTATTATTATTATTATTATATTATTTATTACATTATTATTATTATTTTACTTCAATTATCAAACTGTTTTTATCTCAACCCACAAGTTTTTCTCACTTGTGCTCTTCCAATTCTCTCCCCCATCCCACCAGGGTGTGGGGGGAGTGAGTGAGCGGCTGCGTGGTGCTCAGTTGCCGACTGAGGTTAAACCACAACAGGTGTTATTGGGAAGGGGTTTAATCAGAAGAGTCTTCTGTTTAAATTAATTTTAAATGAGTTTTTGCTTCCAGATTGTTTGGCTTTTGAATAACAGTAGTGTCAGGCTCTTCTAGAACGTATTTTAAAATAAAGATTGCAAAGTATGCATTAAACCTAACAAATAATTTATGGATCAACAGATGATTGCCAAATACTCATCACAGTCAACCCATGCTGCTATCAGAACTGGAACCCAAAACTTCAAGAACCTGCCCCTACCTCAGTGACGGGGACATCATGGGACCATGGGCTCATGGACCCAGCAGCAGTGGTTTAAGAAGTTACTAACCTCCAAATGCTATTACTCCCTCCCTCCTTGCCTTCTTTCTCCCCCACAGTTGGACACAACTGCCTTCACACATGAAGCGTGTGCCCTTCTAGTCTGTTCTAGCAAAGTTAGCTCTTAAAGCTTAAATTACTGAAGCATCATCTCAAGATGGGAGGGGGGAAGAGATGAGAGAAATTTTTATACAACTACACCTACAAAAGCCTGTCAGACTGCAGCTGTGTATGTTAGCATTGCAGAGTACAGTATCATTGAATTTTTAGACAGCAAGATGAATTGGTACCCCCAGTGACTGTCAAGCAAACTCATTTAAATATTTCTCACTATCCTTACCCAAAACATTTCCTTGCAATGGAAAACATTGACCAAAGACACTTCATTTTGCCTGTTCACATTGTCCTTGTGCACAGAAGAAACACAAACTTCCGCTGATTAAAAGGTGACACTTCAACTAATATAAAACCTTTTCCAGCTTCCCAGAAATTAAGTGCGTGCTTTGAAACTATGCTAATTTTCTCACTCTCCTGGAAAGTGCCCCCCTTGGAAATGTTGTATTATACAAATAATGTGGTGCACATCAGAGCAATTTCTTCTGCTTTCTGATGGTTTCAATATGTCTGGCTATTTAGTATAATCAGGGTAGACATAGCTAGCACTGTAACTTCTACCTAAAAAATGTTACTTCGGCTGGAGTCTGAGCTGGAAACTTGCACAGGTTTGCACGAACCCCAGATTCGTCTGAGTCTAAGCAGCCTCTTAATGACACCTGGCCCTCCATGTGGGTTTTCATGGCACTCTATACTTACGTCTCTGCTGCTAAACACGGAGCCAAGGCCCAACCCTGGACCTGGAGGCCAGGTAACATGGGGTATCCTGCACCCAGCCAGTGGCCTGTCTATAGCAGATTTGTCTTAGGGGAGAGCTGGTGAGAGCATGGAGGACAGAGCCAGGGAATGAATTACCAGCTAAGCAGTGTGGTGAGTGCCCAGGGCTCAAGGTGAACTCCTGGAGCCCCTTTGCTTCTCAATTCAGCATTGGCAGGACCGGTCTGAAGTCAGGATGGGCTGTGAAGGGTTGGGTCCCACCAATCCACCTGCACAAGTCTGGTGGCCCCATGTGGAAGCTGGTCCCCACACTCTCCCCTTCGAGCTCCAAATGCTCTTGTCCTCTACTGAGAGTGGCAGTAACCCATCCGTGGGAAGCAGGACCATGACAGCCAGCACAAGCAGCAGCCCCACATGGGGCTGGCGGAGAGCCATGAGAAGTAGCAGGCACCTCTCTGGAGAGAAAGAGAGAAAACTGCTGCTGTTGCGCTAATGCTCCAGGAATTAGTTACTGTTGACTTATTTATCAGTCTAATTAATTTCTCATCTTTAATAAAGCTGTTGTTTATTACCCATTTAATTCATGTTTGTGAGTGGGAAGAGTAGCTCCTTCAGTGCAATAAAGCTTAACATCACTTTCCCAGGTTCCTGGCTGTGGGTTTTGAGAGGGGTTTTTGTGATAATCCGCTTACATTTGAACCTGCCCTTTGTCTCTGCCTCTTGAAAGCAGAGAGGACCCAGGACTTCTCATTGAGTTGTTACCCTTTCGCCATTCATCCTAATCCTGTGAGCAAAATCTGCTTATGGCCAAGAGCCATGAGGCTAACATCACACACCCTAGAGCTGAGGAACTTTCCCACCTGGTCCCATCTTGCCTACCAGCATCTTCCTCAGGAAGCTAAGGAGCAGCTCAGAGCTGGCAGGTGGCAGCAGTCTTTGAGAGAGTCCCACTGCTCTGTGTCACGTTCAGGATGTGAGGGAGGATGATGGAGATATCAGTCCCAGAAAGTGAACTGGCATCTTCCCTCCCTCAACAGGGAATTGCTCTGCTCGGCAGCATCTTTCATGGCTCAGTCACCCAGGGCTCTTCTCACCTCCTCAGTCGCTTCACTTCTGATCCCCACAAACACAATTTCTTCAGATAATGCCCCAGTCCTGCATTTTCACTCAATCTCTCAAATTCTTCCCATGTGCCCTGCCATATTGGTCCCTGCCTTGGGTGGGAACTTATTGTTTTAGCTTTGGCTCATCAAGGGGATTTCAACTGGTCCTTCACTTTGAATCAGTGCAAGGAGGAAGTTTAGCCCATCAGCTCTTTAACAAGACCTTCAAATAGCTGTTGGCAATAACTGGCAATCCAGATCCATGAGAAATTTGGAAATGTGCCAGTGCTCCAAGTCTAATTAAAATATCTCAGGTATGTGACCAGCATGTCCTGCTCACATAATCAAAGACAGACTGATGTCTGGATGTAGGATTGACGAGGGGTATACTTGCAGGGACTTGGAAGTTTAGTAGTGAATTCAGCCTCTTCCTCTCTGTTGTAACACATTGGGGAGGGTCCTGTGGTCAAAGCGCAGAGATACTGGATGACAACACATGCACTGCAGTCCTATTTCCTGACCCAGCTCATCACCAAGTCCCTGCTGGGGCTTCCTGCCCTTCTCAGGTCTCCCAGCACACCTGCATGTGTGGTGACTCCATGCTTACATTTTTTCCCCAAAATAATTCAGGTTAAGGAAAAGCTTGACTGGTGTTTTCTATGTTTAATCACCTATGTGAGGTGATTTTGACAAAATCTCCCAGGTTCCCACTGACTTTCTTCCAGTATGGTTCAATTTGAATGTGGAAGAGAAAAATAAAACCTGGCATGCCCTCCTGGAAATGTTACCAGCTTCCCTCTGCTCTGCACTGCCTAGCTAAGGACTGCAAAGGGGTTCATGAACCAGTTGAGGATCTGCCCCTATTGCACTAGGTCTCTGCCCACAGTTCTGCCATTCACAACATACCTCCGTGCTGCTTCACTCCAGTGCTGTTCAGCAGTCCATACCTTGATTTTTTTTCTAACTCTACAGATGCTTTGCAGCACTGCATGCTGCCTTGCTAAGGATAAATTGTGTTTTCAGGTCGTTTTTATTTCAAGCACCAGAAGGCTTTTGTGCACATAACACATAAATTAAACATTATTAATGCTATTACTATGATTGCATGTTCCAGTTCCCAGGCTTATCTTAATGATGTACATTATGAAAAAGCCATGTTGGCATCACAATGAAAAATATGCTGCTCTCCATGGCATTTCATTTTATAGATCGACAAGAGAAGTCTATGATGATGACTAATTTCACGATAAGATCATGTCCCTTACTGCCTGTCATAAATGAAATGTCATATGCAGTCACCTATTCTACGTTCTTGAATTCATTCTAATTACTGTCCTTAAACAAATGACTGTGACTGAGATACCCTGCAGACAACAGGACTGTCTTTGCCTTTATCTTTTAATACATGCCAAATCTGTGCAGCACAGGCTAAGACTTGACCTTAAATGAATACAAATTTTGGCTTGGCTGTCAATTACACCCATTCTTCTAATATATGAAACCGTATGTAGCGGGGGGCTTGTGCACCCGGCCTATTCCCTCCTATTGGACTCATTTCATAATGCCTCATAGTTGCAGAGCTCTCAATTTAACCTAGACATTTTCTTTCCAGTTGATTTACTAAGGTTTCAATTCTACACACAGATGATTGAATAAAGTAACATAAATCTCCCAATGATTAGAAAATGTGATCATTTATTACGTGGACAACGAGTTTATTTAAAAACATAATTAGTTTGTACCTCAGGAAACCTTTCCTGAGTTGTGATAAACTATAAATAATTACTGGCTCTCCTTTGGTGAGATTAAAAGCCACACAATGCTGCTACTAGGAATGTGTGACTTGTTGGAGAAAAGGGTTCTGTTTTCCCTCTGTATTTTCACCAGATCGATTTTTCTTTCTTCTCATCCTTTAAGAGGGAGAGAGAAATAGAACAGATAGATAGATTTTAGGGGAGATTGACCAAGATAACATAATATAGCCAGAATTACCAGTGATTGTGGGAATCTACTTCACAGTCCTCCTGCTAATCAAATGAAAGACAAAATCTTCAGTGATGATAGGAGGTGTTAATGGCTGTGCCAGAAGCAGACTGGTCAGCTTTCCTGATCCTACAAGCTGCATCCTAAAAGCTTCCCTGGCTGAGAGCCACAAGACATATCACACACTTTGAAGAGCTGGGGCAGGAGGAACAGTTCACAGGTGGGAGCTGACAATGTCTCCCTTAGAAGGAGAAGATGTTTTTGGGTGTTGATGGCTGTGTGCTGCTGGGTTGCAGGGGGACTCAGTGACATTGGACTCAGGACTCTCTGATGGCTCACACCTCCCAGCATACTCCAAAAGCCAGGGATCTGCACAGAATCATAGAATGGTTTGGGTTGTAAGGCACCTTTAAAGGTCATCTAGTCCAACCCCCCCTGCAATAAGCAGGGACATCTTCAACTAGATGAGGTTGCTCAAAGGCCCGTCCAGCCTGACCTTGAATGTTTCCAGGGATGGGGCATCTACAACCTCTCTGGGCCAGCTGTTGTTGAAGATGCATGACAGCATCTTATTGACAAACACACCTCTGCTATCAGCCATGCGAGGCAGCCCTGGCATACAAGTTGCACTTGAATGGCATGATGCCCAAATACAGCTCAAGAACACAGGCTGGCAACTGTGTTGTACGGGCTACTGTTTGAACTGAATAACATTGCCCCTTTTCTCACAGGTCTGCATGACTAATAGAGATGGATGGATGAATTTGTGTAGTCTGATCTCAGCTGGGATAAATTAGATATCAGTTAGCTGGAACAACAGTTCCAGATGCTGGTTCTGTCACCTGCCTTGTCCGCATCCTTCCCTACGTGAGAACTTGCTGCTCTGGAAGGCTGTTCTCAGCCCTGTCACAAAGATGCCATCTCCTTGGCTTTCTACTGTGGTTCACTTGTTTGTAAAATGGGAGTAACGATTACTTACTTGACAAAGACTTCCGGGGCATTCACACATTCATGCCTCTAAAGCTTTCCAGGATCCTTACCAAACAGAAATGTCAGGCATCATTATTCACCCAAAATGTTTTGAGTCAGATCTCTAATTCGGGGGGAGTCCATGCTTTGTCTTGCTGCAGTGCCAATGACAATGAAATTCACTTTCCAGTCACATAATAAATATGCAGGTTCTGAATTTACCAACCAACTTATCTGTGTGCAAATAATAAGCTTCTTTTGATGGTCACCCACTTGTTGGAAGATACTGGCAGAGCTAGACTATATGTTGCAGATGAACAGCACAAGTAGTATATTTACACTGATGAAGATATTGTTTGTATTTGTCTCTGGCATTTCCATTCAGCTCTTAAATACCATGGATCCTGTTACCAGCAAAGCAATTTCCTTATCAAAAATAATCAGTCATTCACTGCAATCTGCTCTCACCCTTAGCATTTATTCTCTTCTTAACTACCATGTGGACAGCTTTGTCCTTGTAGGATAAATTGCATTGTCCCACAATATACTTCTAAAACACTGAAATTTTAAACTCCTTATAAACAAAGTCATGTACAAGAAGAAAAAAATGAAGAGTAGGAGAGGGGAGGGAAGAGCCCAGACTAGCAAGCTCTCAAGCCTTTCAGCCTTCTCTAGGAGCTAATGGTCAGTGCTTGCCCGGCAGGGAGTGAGGAGGAGGAAGGGAGAAGAGCAAGATTAGGCACAGCAAAGAAGACTTGTTCAGTCAATGTGAAGTATTTAAGACCTGAGCCCAGGTCCACTTGAATCAACTAAAAGGCTTCCCTGAAAAGCCATAAGTTTGGATTAAGCTCTTGGTTTCAGAGAAAATCAGCTTTTTATCAGCTCTTACAGCTGGTCTGATTCAGAAACAAGAAGGTCAAGTGACTTTCCAGAGATGACATGGTGATGGAGTGCCTCATTTCAGTTTAAACCTAGAACTATTCTGGTTGTCATATCTATCTACCTACCTAGGCATTTATAAAACATCCATCATTGTGGTATCTCAGCACTTACACAGTCACTTAAGCAGACAACCCTCTGAAAATCTATTCTCCACCACAGCCTCATACTTGCTGACTGGAGAGGGAGCTATTCTTTTTTCATCCTCCTCCTTCTGTCTCCAAGGAACTGAAAGCAAACTTTTTTCCCATTGCTATGGAGAAGAGAATCACACTATCCAGGCTTGTTAACTACTAGCTCCCTAGCTGCACAAGACAAACATTGCTAATAAAAATGTGTCTTACAATTTAAAAATAAATTGCTTTGCTAAGTGGAAATACTAAATAGCAGCAGAGCACCTCCCTCTTTTTGCTAATAGATTTGATATCTCTTATTTCTTATTTGCTATTTGTCCCTGGCTGGAGTCAGTAAAATAAATGAACACACAGTTATTCTGTCCTAATATGTTATTTATTTGCAGCCACATCAAATAACATTTTGTATGTCTCCTACTCCCAGCTGTTATGTCTCAAACCTGTATCATCAGCTTTGGCAAGGAAAGGATATCCTGTCTAGTCTTTGGCAATATCTAGCTTTATAACCTGACATAACCTTTGCTCATGCTTATTCTGTGGGAGGGCAATGCATATCTCAAAAAACTTGTTAGAAATCAGCATGCAAAAAGGGTTATGGAAAACACATAATAAATAAACTAAAGAAGACTTCATGTGAAACTCAAATAGCTCAGTGCAGAACCAGCTTGAGAAGAAAATTGTATGGTGGAGGTGGGATTCAGGAGGAATTTTTCTTCTAAAATATAACAACCCACCTACAATCATTCACCACCTTATTATTAAAAAAAATAATAGAGAGAATGCACTGAAGACACATTCCACAGTCTTTTGATTGCAGTAATATCAAGAACCAAAAATAGATTACTACCCTTTAGGTCTGTTGTATGTTTTAGTAAACTACATGCTCTGACTGTTACTAAGTGTGTTTTCTTTTAATTAATTCCAACTTTTTCTGTATTTTTTACATCTCTTCTTCGGCTTTAATATCTTGACTTTGTCCTGGATATACCTAAGGGATCTAATTTATGTAAACTACCCAATTATCCTTTAACTGCTGTCTGTCCCAGTTGCAATTTATAAATGAATCTGAATCCAGGAGAGGGTGTGTAATTATATGAATAAACAGAAAATAAAAATGAAGAGAACCCACAATATTTCTTTGATTATTATCATGTCCTAGAAAGTTAACTTTGCTACAAGCAAAGCCTTACAAAACTAGGAATCTATCCTTGCTTGTTCCACCTCAGTCGCACATTGATTTCAAAGGTACCCCCCATGGACTGAAGAGCACCAGTAGCCTTTTCAAGCTTATGCCCAATAATGTTCATAAATAGGGTCTTTCTGGCAACAAGTGGGGCACCACGCCATATAACTTTAAAAAAGAGAGAAGTGAAAGGTAGGCATCATAATTGGAATGACAGGATATCTATATTGCTAACGTCAGAAAAAGGGACATTGAAGATCAGGGAAGTTTGTAGATCGTTAAAGGCTTAAAACATTAGGTTGGGCTGTCTTAGGATGTTTAAACATGTCTTAGGACATGTTTAGATGACCCAGTCACAGCTGATGAGAAACAAAATAAGCTCTTTGTGTACACCGAGGAGAAGACACTATTCTGCTGACTCATGCTCCAGTGCTGCTAGACCTTCCTAATCCTCTCATGTCGTTAACATTCAATGCAAGTGACACTTGAATAATCAGTCTCTCAGAAAGTTGCGGCCAGGCAACTGCTGTGTAAAACAGAGCCTTGTAAGGTTGAACCTGGGGTTTGTGGGCTGTACTCTGCCTCCAACAGACAAGAAGTTTTAGAGTAATCCATTAAGATATTGCAGTAGTCAGGTATCAGATAATCTGTTTTTCCTCCCCTTCCTCTTCTCATTTGAGGTGTACAAGAGTTGAGAATCAGCTCCGAAGCATGTGGTCTAATGTTCCCTCCAGAATGTGCATAATTAATTATGGTAATTCTGACACTCACAAAAACATCCTGGTTAGTTCTTGGTCTCAACAACTTCCTTTGACAAGAAATTTGACTTACTGATTCTGTGAATAAGTATTTCCTTTAAGTGATCTTGAGGCTCCCACATTTTAATTTTATTGAAAGTCCCATTTTTCCAACCTATTCTCTCTATAATATTAATGATCCCATTACACATTTTTTTTTTCTTTTTGACCTCTTCTTCACCTCCTTTATAAGGACTTTAATAATGTCCCTATGAATTGTTCAGATGACTTATTTTCAGGCTATTGACTGTTCATGAAGTGTTCACCTCTACTCAGAGGTTCTCACCTTTCTAAGTTTTCAAGGTTTGTTGGTACCAAGGAAAATGTTTAGTTTGCACTTGTTCTCAGGTGTTATTAATGTTGCATCTATCTCAAGAGTTAGCATCCTGACTAATCCAGTGGCCTTCTATGATGGTGTGACTGCTTCAGTGAACAAGGGAAGAGCTACAGATGTCGTCTATCTGGACTTCTGTAAGTCCTTTGATACAGGCTGCCACAACATTCTTACCTCTAAATTGGCAAGATCTGGGTTTGATGGATGGACTGTTAGATGGATAAGGAATTGGCTGGGTGGACATGTCCAAAGAGTTATAGTTAATGGCTCCATGTCCAAGTGGAAACCAGTAGTGAGTGGTGTCCCTCAAGGGTCCATACTGGGACCAGTACTATTTAATATCTTCACCAGCTACATAGACAGTGGGATTGAGTGCACCCTCAGGAATTCTGCAGATGACACCAAGTTGAGTAGTGCAGTTGATATGCTAGAGGAAAGGGATGTCATCCAGAGGGAGGTTGACAAGCTTGAGGAGTGGGCCCACGCAGACCTCATGAAGTTCAACAAGGTGAAGTGCAAGGTCCTGCACATGGGTTGGGGCAATCCCCAATATCAATACAGATTGGAGGATGAATGGATTGAGAGCACTGGGGGTACTGGTGGACAAAAAATTCGACATGAACTAGCAACGTGCACTTGCAGCCCAGAAAGCAAATCATATCCTGGGCTCCGTCAAAAGAAGCGTGGCCAGCAGGTTGAGGGAGGTGATTCTCCTCCCCCTACTCCGCTCTCGTGAGACTCTACCTGGAGTACTGCATCTAGCTCTGGAGTCCTCAGTGCAAGAAACACATGGACCTGTTGGAGCAGGTCCAGAGGAGGGCCACAAAAATGATCAGAGGGATGGAATACCTCTCCTATGAAGAAAAGCTGAGAGAGTTGGGGTTGTTCAGCCTAGAGAAGAGAAGGCTCCAGGGAGACTTTATTGAAGCCTTTCAATTCATAAAGGGGGCTTATAAGAGAGATAGAGACTTTTTACCGAGACCTGTAGTGACAGGACTAGGGACAATGGTTTTAAGCTGAAAGAGGGTAGATTAAGATTGGACATAAGGAAGAAAATTTTTTATAATGAGCGTGGTGAGACACTGGAACAGGTTGCCCAGGGAAGTTGTGGATGCCCCATCCATTGGAAGTGCTCAAAGTCAGGTTGTATGGGGCTCTGATCAACCTGATCTAGTGAAAGATGTCCCTGCCCGCAGCCAGAGATTGAACTAGATGACCTTTGAAGGTTCCTTCCAATGCAAACCATTCTATGATTCTATGATTTTATGATTCTATGATCCTCCCAACTCTCCGTATAGGCCAACACTTTTCTGTACGTTTCATCTCTTAAATCCCCATACTGGACTGGCACTCTCCCTCCCCTGTGGTCCCACACAGATTTCTGGGATGGGCAGCTAAAAAAGGTGTAGATCCCTCCTAGGAAGCTGTGTTTTCAGTTCATCAGACCTTATTTCGGTGTGTGATGCCCAACCTGGGTGTGACACCTCAGAAGAGGTTGGCTGCAGCGTAAGCCAAATCCTGTCACCTGCAGGATTGGTGACCAAAAGGGCTCATAAGGGACCATGCTGTAAACCTATCGTAGGGGCATAGAAAAACTTCAGCTAAACAAACCAAAGATGCCCAGCAGCTTTGGTCTGGTACAACAGGGACCACCATCATTGCAGACTGGTAGCTGAGAAGAGATGACACAGACGGGTTGCTGAACATTGCATGGGTTGTTTTGATGACCCTCAGTCATGTGATAAGTGAGTGGATGGCTGCAGCTTCTGATAGCTAAAAGCCCATGGTTGGTGGCTTCCCAGAATTTTTTAATGTTTTCAAAAATGATGGGCCAAAAATCTGTGAAACTATGCAGACTCACAAACAGAATTACAAATATATGATGGAAATACAGGGTGGATTAAAAAAAAAAAAGAGGAATACATGCCAGACTAAACTGAGCTTTTCTTCATGATGATATCCAGGGATTGAGGAGAGCTGCATCTTATTCGAGGATTTATTTTTCCTCTTTTGAGGTTGGTGGTTTATTTACAATTCTTAATTGTAGGTTCATCAACACCAAAAATATTTTTACTTCTCTCTGATTTATAATTATTATGGCATGCATTGCACTAGCCTTCTGACAACACCAAGGAGCGTTTCAGGACTCTCTTGTTACAGCGTTCCCTGTGCACCATTAAAACTGCTGCCTTCCCCATGGGTACCTCCATGCTGAATGGGAAGGACACTTCTGAGTCCATGCTCCAGACTTGCCTGCCTTTTAGCCATCCAGTCTGAAAGTGTGGTCTTGGCAGTGCCCAGGAAGGTCCTCCAGAACTGGTGAGACATCTTGTGCCCCAGCACACCCAGTGGGTTAGTTCAGGGCCAGACTTGCCTGAGTAAGCTGCTGTCCTGCAGGCAGTGAGGCAGCTGGCTGTAGGGAAGAGGCAGAGAAATGGGCAGGAGAAGCAGCACGCTGTTCACAGAGGGACCACATTGTTGGGGCTGGGCACACCTAGCTGTGGAGCTCCTTCAGCTGAGCTTTGTGAGGAGTCAGCAGAGGCAGCAGTAACAGGGAGAAAATTACAATTCCCGCAGCAGCAGACAGCTCTGTTTGGATTTACAAAGACTGTCCTGGCTCTTAGTCTCATCCTGTATGTTGTAGTTTTATCTTTTTTTTTCCAGGTTGCTGTGTATTCCATGAATATATATATATATTAATGGATATACTCATGAGTATGCTCATGAATCGTGTATATAAATGTTCAATGCTAAACCACACTGTACAGATGCATAACTGGAAGATATGACACCCAACACAGCATTTATGTGTTCTGTTGCTTGCTTTCCTGTTCGCACAGGTTTATTTTCTCTGTCTCAATTTCAAAGTATGCTACTCGAATAGCCCAGAAAAGATCTGTCACTGAATATGTGCTTTGTTCAGCTTTGTGATTATCTGATTTCTCTCTGCCACAGTTCATGCTAGCTAAGCCAAAGACCTACTGTACCTCGATAGCGGGACCATCTGGAGTTCATTCTTGTAATTATTTTCAAACACACACAGTCCTCCTCTAGCAAATAGGTATTTTAAGGCATCACAGGGCATGTTCATTAGTTTATTGTGAAACAAATGTTGAGTTTCATATCATTCTGAAAATGATGCTTTCGTCATCATAAGTAATCAATCCTGATATAGAAAAAGTGTGAATGTGTGCATGTGTGTGTCTGTGGTATGGATATATAACTACATGGCTGCCCATCTGCAAGCTGGGAATTACAGATGACAGTCAGGGAAGACTGATTTTTCATCCTAATAGCTTAGAGAGTGTCTTTTTAATTGCAACAGTTTTGCCAATTCTTTGCAGGAATTGCATCTGGTAAAGGTAATTAAAGGCATTGAAACTGTGAAAGGAATTGCAGTGCAAATGCATTAGCATTGAGACTTATTTGCATCTAGATATATATTCTGATTTCATATTTTATAGGTGAGCAGAGAACACAGTGCTGTCGTTTTTATGGGGATGCACAATGAACTGATATTGCCCAGGCAGAATTTGGAAATTGATGTACCGGATGTAATCATATGCTTTTCTGGCTGACACTCAGGAAATGTAGGGTTGCTGGGTCTGATTTCCAAAAGTAACTAAGCAACTTAGACATCTATAATCGAAAGGGCATTAAAAAACAGATTTGCAAAGGAACTGAGTTAGCTAGTGAGATTTAGATTTGCAAAGGAACTGAGTTAGCTAGTGAGATTTACAAAGCCTGGAGATGAGCTAGGAAACCAGTTCACTGTTGCTTTTCAATACTTTGCCAAATTGTCCATTTAGTTGATCTCTAGTAGGTGACTGTCTGCATGTTTAGATCCTTGAATATCTTTGAAAATCTGGCACTACAAATAGAAAACTTCAAGACTTCAGTACATTGGAATGAGAAACCAGTTACTTTCTCCTTAGGAGCTTTTGATAATTGCCTGTCCTCTGCCATCCCTATTGACTAGTTGATGAAGGACTACTCATAGGGACTGGACAGGTGGGATTTATTTTACTTGGTGTTAGACATTTCCACTGTATGTTTCATCAGCAGGGTTAGTGCCCACTCCGATGGAAAGTAAAAAACACTAGCAGGACATAATTTATTTGACCTGTATTAGATATCTACTTAAATATGAGGTGAATCATGCTTAGAGGAGCTTCTTTCTCTCCAGTTCTCTACCAACAAAATCAAGAGAAGCAGCTCAGAGGTAGATGTCTAGATTAAAGATACAACATCGGGAGAAGCACAACCAGCAGATCCGGGGAAATTATTATTATTCCCCTCTACTTGACAATGGAATACCAAGTCCAGTTCAAGAGGGATGGGGAGAAACTGGAGAGGGTCCAGAAAGGTGCTACCAAAATGGTCAAGGACTTAGAGTGGATGAATCCCAAGGGGAGGCTGTGGGAGATGACCTTATTTAGCCTGGGGAAGAGAAGGCTAAGGAGAGTTACCATGGCACCTGACAACTACTCAAAATGCAGTTGTAAAGATGACAGCACTAAACTCTTGTCTCTAGTGGCTAATGAGATAACAAGGGACAACAGCCACAAACTGCATTGTGAGAGGTTCAGACTGGACTTTAGCAAAACACTTTTCAGTGGAGGGATTGTTTAGCAGAGGAACAACGTGTCCAGAGGGGTGATAAAAAATCTCCATTTTTGGAGGTGTTCAAGACTTGGTTAGACAGAGCCCTGGCCAACCTGGCCTGGTGATGAGTTAGTCCCACTTTGGTGGAAGGTTGGCTTAGAGAATTCCAGGTCTTGCCACCAACATTTCTATAGTAGATACCCTTCTTAGAAGACTAAGGGAACAAAATCCTACCCTACGTCAGTCTGAGAAACAGTCTGAATTTGGTGGTGTTTGCGACTTTTCTCAAATGCTTATACTAATTTTGTCCCCAGGTCTTTATTCACTCTTGACAATTCACACTTGATCATTTGCATTTTTTAATCCCCTTGCACCCAGAGGAATATTCTTCTTTCAACCCACCAATGATTTGAGACTGATGTGAAGAAACTAAACAGAGATTCCTACAAGAAATTGATATTCAGTTTTGTCTCTTGCAATGACCAGAAATGCAGGGGTGGCTCTTACCTTAGGGACAGTTTGGCCCTTCCCCATCAGAACTTTATAAACCTCGCTGGCATCTTTCTTTACCCTTCTATTTTAACTGTGGTATGCAGTGGTAGCATAATGCTACGGGAACCCTTTTTGTGGAGCTGCCGTATGGAAACTTGTTAAAACATGTAACAACTTTCCATAGATTTTTTTTAACTAACACTGAGAGGTGGGAAGTAGTTCTTATCTATTCACACACTTGTACGGTGGACCTCTGTAGGGATTTTGCCGGCTGTCCCCAAGCTTGTGGAGATGGGCATGTGTTAGCTTGGACTAAGCATGATAAGTAATGTGTAGGAGAAAGCTTAAAAGGTCATTTTCAAGGTAATGGTAATTTTTCTGCTTTCTGAAGTATAATAACTAAATATTTTAATCTTGTTAGTATTGACGTGATAATGAATAACCTGCACCATTCTTGTTTTGCATTATATTGTTTTCTTAAACCTCCCTTGTGTTACACATATGCATACACACATAAAAGCCTACTGTGAAATTTTATGTTGAGAATCCCACTAGTCAAAATGCATTAGAGCTGCCACCAGAGAAATGTGAAAACCAGATTCTTTTTTCAACTGATCAAGTTCCAGAAATAAAATGTCTTCAAACACTGGGGATATATTTGCAAAGATTGAGCTTGTAAGCTTTGTTACAAATGATTAAATAAATATAAAAATCTGAAACCTTTCTCTTCACTATCATGAGTAGCTATGCAAAGTCTGACTTCTTTTAAGTCAGTAATCAAAATGACGTGTGTGTATGGAAGCTGGATAGAAATATCACACTGAAAAGAAGATGAACAGCTAAAATGGAAGCTTCCTCAGGTCCTAAATATTTCATTTCTACTCATGAGGATAGCTTTAGTGCTCATCATTTAAAGTTATTCCATCTCTGAGGTCATGGTAATTTTGGAAGTGCAGGAGCTCTGGAGCTTTCTGTTCATGTTTTAAAAGAAGGTGTCTTTGTGAAAGAGAAGGATCAAGCTAAAACAAGCCCTGTAGCAAAGGCTGGGTAGAGAACAGTGGGTGGAGTGAAATCACATGAGACGGGAAAGACTAAGCACAAAAGGTAATACCACTGTCTTACAGTTCTTCTTCTCCTTGACTCTGTTTTCCACAATTTTACTAATTCACTTGAATTAAACAAATAGGATGCTCAGAAATGGATTCACTGGGAATCTCTAGGGTCTATAGCCCCATTCCAGTGAATGCTGCTTTGTGCAGCATTCTGGCAGTCACACACCGGAGCAGAAGGCAAGCAGCCTTCCCTTCCACAACTCCCACCAGTCCCCATACGCTTACTTGAGCCATGCTTTTGGGAAATATGAGTGAATACTTTTTTTTATATATATACTTTGTGGACACATGAAAGGCTACAATGCCTCACAGAGTGGCAAAAAATAAGGACCCTTGAATATGGTGCACAAACCACTGCAGAATGACATAGTTTGAGAGATGGATTCATAACCCAAATATCTTGAGACTCTAACTACAAGTGGAAACAGAAACAAGTTTCCAAAAGGCCATTTGCAGCTTGTTTCAACTAAAATATGGAGACTGGAGTAAATCTTTCTAACCCTGCCATTCTGTCCCTCTGGTGAAAAGATTTACTGAGTCTCAGGGCAGTTAATTTGTCATCCAAAGTCCCTGTCTACTTTAATTCTTATGGGCTGAATTGTGATCAGCAGAGCCACAATTTTGGAACACCATGTTTACAAGGAAAAATGCTGTTTACCATGCTCAAGATTGCGATGCCATCTACTATTTCAGTTCATGTAGAAAACCAGAGCCATACAACTTCATTATCAGAAATATTTTCTGGTTTTGTTTTGTTGCTGCGTTATGACAGCACAGTAGCATGAATAAGACAGAGATCCCAGTATGACTGGGAAAACACCTTCTAAGAGGCAGGACTCCCAACCTGGTATCTGGGTAAATATCCAAGTATACATGGCATGATAAAATACTGGGTGCTGTTTTTAGATATGGTACCAGAAGCAGTCTTGCTTTTCTAGTGTTGCAGCAAACTGGCCCTGATGAGAGCAGAGATCTATTCCCCGGAGAAGAAGGCCACAGTCCCCAGCTGTGCTGCTTCCCGACCCCACCATGGTCCTGCAGAGCCAGTGTGAATGACTCATTCTCATCATGCAGCTGGGCAGCAATGCAGGAGTAAATCCTGGCTCCACTGAACTCACTGGCAGGTTGAAGGGGGGATTTTTAATTGACATCAGTATATCCAGAATTTCACACCATCTAATTTTCAAACACTTCTGGTTACAAAGGTAGAACTCAGCCCTGCTATAAACAGAGACAAGTCACGCAGACAAAATGGAAATCAGCTAAGTTGTGTTCATCTGCACCAGTTCTGAATTTTGCTTTTGGGTTTTCCCAGTTCAAAAAAACGTAATGACTAGAGAGTTTGTGAATTTTATCTTCCATGAGGCAGATACTAATATATAGCCTGAATTAATCCATAAAGCAATTATACCTTTACTTCTGTAAAACACCGTACGCAAGTGCGTGTATGTGAGAGAATGTATAAGCATGTACCTCCACCAGCTAGATACTTATATTTAGCAGCCTCGCAGCTGGAAAAATCAATTTGTATGCAATGACCACCTCATATCTCCTAAATTCATGGAAGTTCTGGGACTCAGGATTCATATTGATTTTTTTATACTATTTTAGGTTTTATTCCTAGGAATTGATTTCAGCAGTCATTTAGTACTATATATCAGTAAAGTTGAGTAAAATCTACACAAGCAGTTCTTCTTTAACACAAATTAGCTCTAATATTTCTCCTTGATTAAGTATGACAGATATGCAGTTTTACTGTTTGCCATCATGCAAGGGAGAAATCTATTAGATGCTTTATGAATTACAAGAAATGAGAAAATGCCATTAATTCCTGGACTCCTGGATGATTAATACGTGAAGTTTTGCACAGAATAAAATGATATGATGAAAACTTGCATTTAGTATAACTCTGGTCGTGGTGTTATGGTTGAAAAATGCACACTGCAACATGCTGTGCTACCCTGCAGTACATATTGACAGCATGGGGGTCAGCAATGAACCTATCTGCCCTGTATCAAGGACATCTCTGGAATTTTTATTCCCAAACTACAGATATTTACAAGGGACACTAAAACTGAAGAAACAGCAGGTACTCCAAATGAACCAGAAGAGGAACTTGAGCAAATGTGAACAATATCCTTTCTGATAAGAACTACTGCAACCCAGTGGCAGTACTTATCCTAGCTCATCAAGATGATCCCTCTGAATTTCCGAAGGGATTCAGAATTCAGTGTTAGAATCTGAAGTCTAATGATTGCAGTTCTGATCTAAAACCAAAATTGAGATTTTTTTTTAATGCTTCTAAGGAGACCAAAGGAGACCTGTTAGTGGATGCTTGTGAGTTTCCGAAAATGAGGTAATTTTAGGGTGTTTCAAGCTACACTCACCAAAAGTAAGCAACATTGGTTTAAGTCCGTAGGAGAATATGAACACCTAGTGAGAGCCTAACTGCATTTCTCTACGTAAAATAAAAAAAATTTAAAGTCCACTTAGTTGGTGTGTCATTCTGGGGGCACAAAGGATGGAATTAATCTGGTCATACATAGATAGCTGTAGTGTAGAAATCTCCACCCCAGCTAGTCATACTGAACTCTTTCTGTAGTCTTTGAAGGAACAATTCTTCATGGAGAAATCTAAGCATGAGTTGCTCCAGAGAGTCCTATATCTCTTCATTGACTATAAAGTGGACATCAGGTACCTAGTTCAGATGGAGACACCTGAGGTCTGGTGAGACAGATCCTTCCTGTAAGATCTGTAAGTGCCTCATTTCTCTAAACCCCTGAAAGTCCGTTACTGCCATACCCAGAAATTCTTCCGTTCTGTTAGTGCTAGACATTGAGTACTCCTAATCCTGGACTGAATTCATGCTAGGTATGCAGTTCAATAGAGAGACACTCAAATTTAGATAACTACATATGCACCGTTATAGACAACAGACATCTAGTCAATAGCAGAGCCCAGAGAATGACTCAGTCACCCCCTAGAAAGAAGAGGTATAATGGTCACCTACACATAGGTATTGAGCATCTTCGTAAGCACTGGGGAGTACCCATCTGACCTCCAGCTTCCACTCCTGAAAGGCGAGGCCTCCCTGATCTCCTGTAGCTTATCTGCCAGCCTGTGCAGATGTCTTGGATACCCTAGGGCATCACAAGTGGCATTAGCCGCTACTGTTTAAGTAAATGAATCCCATGCTCAGATGTCTAGGGTCAACTGAACTACATGCTGTACAGGATGATAACTAATCTGTGAGAATGATGTCAGTTGTTTAACTTTCTCTTGATCTTTTGAGGTCTTAAGTTTAAATGCTGTCACAAAAGGGAGGCATCATCCACTGCTTAGGCTTCATTTATCCATTCTACCTCCTCTGGCCTCATGCTGCCTTTGTGCACACATAATTCTTCCCAGGCTGGAGTAAACCAGGAACAACATTTAATGGCTTCAGTAAGGATGGACCAAGTCATTGGTAACTGGCTGACCACTTCTGAGTAAGCACAGTAGGAAGCTGCTGCTCTCCCAGTTAGGACTGGTACCTGTGTTTAGCAGAGATGTCATTAAACATTTGAACAGCTTCCTAAAAGATGCAGTGATCCACTGTCATTTCTTTATGCACAGGCTGAAGTGACCTTTTTTCTTAAAAATGTGCCTAGCTCAACAAGACATGAAGGGCTTGATGCAGGAATTACTAGGTGGCATTCAGTGTGTCATGCAGGAGGTCAGACTAGATAATCATAATGGCTCCATCTCACCTTAACAGTCTCTGAAATCTATGAACAGCTCATAGGTAAGAATCAGGTTAAAATATACACATGGCTGTGAGCAGAAGTTACTCTCTGACCTTCAGCTCTGTGAGCCATGCATCAGAGTTATGGCAAAATTCATCATAGTACAAGACTAAAAGATTTGGGTGGGACAAGACACCATGTCTTCATTAAACCAGCAGAAAAGCCATAAATTGCCTGCTTCCCTCTAGAACAGAAACTGCTTTTTTTTTTCTTTTTTTTTTTTTTGGCCCAGGTCTGCTAGTAAATATACTGCAGCAGATGTAAAAACTACTTCCATCTTTCTTAGTTCCTGTTTCATTACGGGTGAGAAACTGGGAGCACTGGAATCCAATACTATCTACCCAGAGGCAACATTTTACTCAACTACTGAGTGAAATGTCACCTCACATCAGCTCACGTATCAGCCTCAGCTGAAAGAGAACTCCCTCACTGAGAAGCTGTTCATATGTTTCCCCAAGTATTCAAGTTTTATCTTTCCTGAGAAAGTTATTAGTGGCGTGAAATGCATTGTATTCTTAAGAGTCAGTCTATGAAATGACACTGATATGCCAAACTGGTTTCCACATAACCCAATCCTCCTCCTCATGATTATTCCCATTTTGTTACAGTCCCTAAGAGCCTAGTAATGAATCAGAAGCTCACAGTGCCAGGTGCTGTACAAACATAGGACATAAAGATATCTCCAAGGCACTCACAACTGGCAACAAGAGTCAATGGAGGATGGAAAAAAGTATTGGTAAATAGAAAGAATTCATCGTGGCTGTGGCCAGGTGGTTGGAGCACATCAGAAGCCAGTGAAGTTATTGTGGGCCTAACGGGAAAGAAGAGATTATGAAGGCATAAGAGAGGGATGCTGGAAGCACACTACTTCATTACACCATGACTGCCCCCAAAAGCAGAGGACAGCAGGGACAAATGTATGAAAACACATACTTGAAAGGTATCCATGCGAGGAAAGGATGCTTGCAGCAGGGGAGGGTCTGGTGGTAACTGAGATGGGATGCAGAACTGATCTTTCAATGCAAGGGTGAAAGTAGTCCATTAAAGAAGTCAGAAAAGAAGGTAGATAGGCTGGATTTGCTGTAGTCTGTCAAGGATTTAAAAAGGAGAATGCCATGGCCAATGATAGGAAAATGATCTCTTTTTTAACTCCATGGTGACTGGATGCTGGCAGGGCAAGACAGTATTTAGCAGACCACAGGATGATGGTAGAGAAAAAAGATGGAAATTGCCCAAAGAAGAGTTTCAGTTACCCAGAAACCTTCACACAACCAAACGAAATGTTGCTGCATCCAAACATTGATTGTTTTCCATTGATCTGTTCTGAAATCCTGGCACTTCTGTTTCTTCTATGTATAGTTATGCTGGGAGTGCAAAACAGGCACACACAAAAATATCTTAAGCAGCCCTGTGTCACAGGTACAGGCTGAACCCTCACCCGTTACTCTGCCCCATAAGTTTTACAAGGGGGAGAAGTTATGCCTGAAACAACCTTGTTCTTGATCCCTCTCCTGCTGTGAAGTATCCTGTCCCTTCCCAGTGAGGTGAATCACAGCAAAGAGTGTATTTGTGAGCAAAAATGTGCTAAGGGCTGGGCTAATTCTTTGCCATGAATGAGAGGATCTCTGAAGGCAGGGCTTGCCTCTGCCTCCCAAAGCTGTCCCAGAGCAACTGAAGGTCTGACCTGTTGCTCTCAACTTGTACAATTTCACACACTTCTCTTGGGATTAAATCTTTTGCATTCAGCATAGCTTCTTACTGTCTCCTCCATTGCTCCCTGGTTTGCTCCTCACTTTATTTTAGATTCACTTTACCAATGGATTTTGACTTTCTCAAGTTTATTTTGTCATAGCATAATGTCTTCTTTCTTCCGGGCTGCCTTCCAAACACCGCTTGTTGAAATTGGCTCCTAAATTTTAATTAAAGGAACCTTTTGTTTGGCCCATAAATTAAAATGTTCTGAGTTCTTTTTTCTGTCCATTTCAAGGCATTGAGCCAAACATGAAATACTGAAACCTGTCCAGACATATCCTTCTCTCTTTCCTCTGTGCTCGAGTTCTTCTCCCAAGAGACAGAGCTACTGCCAGCAATGTCCCCACCACAGTCCTGTGACCTTCTGTTGGAAATACTCTCTCCAGAATGACTGACCTCATGGTAGGGAAGTCACATCAATGGGAGCACACCAGCACATTAACTGAGTGACAACCTGGGCTTTGCTGTCTTGCTCTTGAACTCCTGGTCAGAAAGACAGGAGTGGGTGTGCACTGTCAGGCACTTTTATTGGTTTAGTTGAAGTTGTGTTAGACATTTGGCCCTGCTCACAAGGGATTAGACATTAGGATAAATCAGCTTCCTGACTTTTAAAAACTTTGTAAGTACCATGATTTGAAAGAAAAAAGGGACAAATAATAGCAACAAAAACACCTCTCCCCCTCTTTCCATCCCTCTCTGTTGGGCATCTTTAACTGTGTGAAAGAGACTTTGCAAGGAGGATACAAACAGCTAAAAGATCAAAGCACATCCACACACAGGATAGCTGTGGTTAATGAGCTACTCAGCTGAGCACAGGGAGCTCATCCCCCCCATACGGCACCCCAGCGCCTTTGCTGCTGCATAGGCACCATTTCGGGGGGGGGGGGGGGAAGAAGAGTTGGTCTCTGCAGCCCTGGGGCATATCCTCAATGGTGCTGAGTTGCCCTATTTCACCTCCCTGTTTGCTTCTTGAGGGTTTTATATCTTCCCACGATGGGGTTTTTCTCATGAACATGAGCTGGTAGTGATGCCATCTCAACCGCCCTACCTCTGCCTGTGGTGTCACCTTGTGTCCTTGCCTGGCTCTGCTCTACAGATGTCTCACGGCTCTTCCTGATGACTGTGCAATGCCCACAGCAGCCTGAGCTGTGGCTATGCAACCAAGAGGGCTGTACCAAGTGCTGGGATTTGGGGATCTTGGGCGCAGGTAGTTGGCCCCGGGGCAGAGGGTGAGGAGGACACAGCTGGGGTTGCAGACAGAGGTTTACATCCCCCGTTTTGCAAACTGTATTCACAGCAATAACCCCAAAGATAAAGAAGTGAACACAGTAGCGTGTGGCTGAATCAAAGCGTGGATCTTCCATATGAAAGAGCAATACTTAGTTTTTATTTTAGAAAATAACTGTTTACATCCTGACATAAGGAGGTTAATAGGATCTGCTAATGGACAAAGTTTTGAGCATCCTCAACCCATGTTTTCATCACACCCAAGCCATTATCCCTCCTCCTTGCTCTCTTTCTTCTCTGGTTTTAAAGTTCTGTTATTTAATACAGAATGTCAGATTCCCTACTAGCACTGTAAACTTCAGTGACACTGCAGTGGAAAAGAGTCTGGCCCAGTTTATAGAGTATGAACATGGTTTGGCAGTCAATGCCAAGTGAGCAAATTTTAATGCTTTGTGATATGAGCCACAACACAGACCAGGGAAGGACTTCAAGAGGAGGAGAGGGATGGTTACAGTGAACAGCTGGTAAGTGTCACAGTGTTTGACTGTGTGCATCCCACCAGGTTTATCTGTGTGCTTCATTGAAGAAGCACAACTGGCTCCCAAAGGTATGGCTGAGATAAGATTGTCTCTGGAGCTTCACCTCCAAGCCATGAAGGCTGGGGTGCCACCTGTCTCACTGCCAGAACTGCATCTTTTGCCAACCCCATGAAAGCAGGTCCACATTGGGTAGGGTTTAAAACCTTTGAAAAACTTGAGTGCCTTTGGTCCCACTAGACTTGTTGGAGTGACAATGATGAAGGTACCTATTGAGATCAAGACAGTGTGGCACAATGTGATTTTAATTTTCAAGGAGCTTCAGAAAACACAACATAATAAATTACATACATAATTTGTGTCTACTGAATGAGGCCAGGACCCTGCAGCAAAAAAGTATGTGATCAGATGAAGCATCACAATGCCCATATAGAACAGGAGCGAAATAAAGATGCACACTTTAAATTTGGGTATTTCCATGCTTTGCAACCTCCTGATTTTTCCATATCTTCATAATATTCCTGCTGGGGGTGTGCAGTGCTGGGGAGCCCACTACCTAGCTACCAGTGCTAGCTCCTGTTGGTACAAGGGCCTGTGAGACAGGGGCAGTCTTCAGGACTGCAAGGATTAGTGATCCCTCAGGACTCAGGTAGTGGAGTCCTCTTTTTGAGTGCTCTGGTGTAAGAATGGAAAGACCTGTGGGCACATTTCTCATACCGTATGTCTTGTCTCCACATCCAGCTGTAGCTGCTGAAGACCTGAGGAGGGGGGAGGCCTTTTTTCTCTCTTGGAGAAGCAAGTGTGCCAGGACATGCCGATGGGAGCACTATGGCTATTCTAAAGCTGTCCACCAAGTTTCAGTGAAGTCCATGAGCAGGGATGAGTCACACCTAACCACACATCAGACCTTGCAATTAATTCATTCCTTACCAATCTTAGTGTGACAGTATAACTCAGCATGCTGGAAATGCTACCTCACAAGAAAGTTTTGAGCCTATCAGTCACTGGTCTGTCTGAAGGTCAGCAGATGTTAATTGAATTTTGCCTGGTGTTCCCCTTCTCCACGCAGTGTTATCCTAGGCCAGGGTAAAGAAGCTACCGTTCCCACAAGCCTCAATGGCAGATATTTGCTATAGTGTTCACAAGAATTGTACAGCTATTTCTACATCCCTTTATGAGAAACACTTTTTTCCTCCAGGAGACACTTCCCTATGAGGTTCTGTCTAGGACTGGATGGAACCAAAGGAAACAAAGGGCAGCAAAGTACAGTGTTTATACAAGCACAGTAATGTCCATTAAAAGGAATAATTTGAATTGCTGTAAAATAAAATGGGTGTAATAAAATGCTGTGAGTGTGTACATACACACACACATACATAAATGGACACATATAAAATTGCAGAATCATTGAGGTTGGAAAGGACCTTTGGATTTTGCCTAGTCCACCCCCCCTGCTCACAGCATGGTCACCTAGAGCAGGTTGCTCAGGAGCTTGTCCATCCAGGTTTTGAATATCTCCAAGGATGGAGACTCTACCACCTCTCTAGGTAACCTGTTCATGTGTTCATGTGTTCAACCACCATCACAAGAAAAAAAATTATGTTTAAATGGAATTTCTTGCATTTCAGTTTGTGCCCAGTGCCTCTTGACCTGTCACTGGGCACCACTGAGAAATTTGGCTCCATCTTCTTTACTGCCTTCCATCAGGTATTTATGCATATTGATAAGATCCCCCTGAGCTTTTTCTTCTCTAGGTTGAACAGTCCCAGCTCTCTCAGACTCTATGCACACCAATCGCTCACTAATTTTCGTGGTGCTTCGCTGCACTCTCTCCAGTATGTCCATGTCTCTCTTGTACTGGGGAGCCCAGCACTGAACCCAGCACTCCAGATTTGCTTCACCAGAGCTGAGTAGAGAGGAAGGATCACCTTCCTTGACTTGGTGGTGATATTCTTCTTGGTGCAGTCCAACCATCTGGTCTATCAACCAGTCCTCCCAGTTTTGTGTCATCTGCAAATTTGCTGAGGTTGTGGTCTGTCTCATTGTGCAGGTCATTAATGAGGATGCTGAACAATGCTGGCCCCAGTATCGACCCCTGGGATACACAGCTAGTTACTGGCCTCCAGCTGGACTTAATGCTGCTGATTGCAACTCTGAGACCAGCAGTTCAGCCAGTTTTCAGTGCCCTTCACTGTTCGTTTATCTAGTCCATGCTTCATCGGTTTGTCAATGAGGATGTTATTGGAGAGAGTGTCAAAATTCTTGCTAAAGTAAAAATAAACAACATCCACTGCTCTCTCCTCATCCACCGAGCAAGTCATGTCACTGTAGAAGGCTATCAGGCCAGTCAAGCCCGAATTCCCCTTTGTAAATCCATGCTGACGACCCCCAATCACCTTCTTGTCATTGATATATATATACACACACACACACACACATATACATATATACCCATATACATACCTTGTTCTCACCAACAAGGAGGGGCTGGTGGAGAATGTGAAGCTCAAGGGCAGCCTGGGCTGCAGTGACCACGAAATGGTGGAGTTCAAGATGCTGAGGGCACCGAGGAGGGCACACAGCAAGCTCACTACCCTGGACTTCAGGAGAGCAGACTTTGGCCTCCTCAGGGATCTGCATGGTAGAGTGACAGGGGACAAAGCCCTGGAGGGAAGAGGGGCCCAAGAAAGCTGGGTAATATTCAAGGATCATCTCCTCCAAGCTCAGGAGCGATGCATCCCAAAAAAGAGGAAGTCAGGCAAAAACGCCAGGAGGCCTGCATGGATGAACAAGGAGCTCCTGGACAAACTCAAACACAGAAAGGAAGCCTACAGAGGGTGGAAGCAAGGACAGGTAGCCTCAGAGGAATACAGAGAAATTGTTCAAGCAGCCAGGGATCAGGTTAGGAAAGCTAAAGCCCTGACAGAATTAAATCTGGCCAGGGACATCAAGGGCAACAAGAAAAGATTCTATAGGTATTCCAGGGATGAAAGGAAGACAAGGGAAAATGTGGGCCCTCTCCAGAACGAAACGGGACCTGGTTACCCGGGACATGGAGAAGGTGGAGGTACTCAATGACTTTTTTGCCTCGGTCTTCACCAGCCAGTGCTCGAGCCTCACTGCCCAAGCCGCAGAAGGCAAAGGCGGGGACTGGGAGAATGAAGAGCCGCCCACTGTGGGAGAAGATCAGGTTTGAGACCATCTAAGGCACCTGAAGGTGCACAAGTCCATGGGACCCGATGAGATCCATCCGCGGGTCCTGAGGGAACTGGCAGGTGAAGTTGCTAAGCCAGTATCCATCATATCTGAGAAGTCGTGGCAGTCCGGTGAAGTTCCCACTGACTGGAAAAGGGGAAACATAACCCCCATTTTTAAAAAGGGGAAAAAAGGAAGACCCGGGAAACTACAGGCCAGTCAGTCTCACCTCTGTGCCTGGGAAGATCATGGAACAGATCCTCCTGGAAGCTATGCTAAGGCACATGGAGGACAGGGAGCTGATTCGAGACAGCCAGCATGGCTTCACCAAGGGCAAGTCCTGCCTGACTAACCTAGTGGCCTTCTATGATGGAGTGACTACAGCAGTGGACACGGGAAGGGCTACAGATGTCGTCTATCTGGACGTCTGTAAGGCCTTTGACACGGTCCCCCACAACATCCTTCTCTCTAATCTGGAGAGGTATGGATTTGATGGGTGGACTGTCCGGTGGGTGAGGAATTGGTTAGATGGTCGCATCCAGAGGGTAGTGGTCAATGGCTCCATGTCCAGATGGAGACTCGTGATGAGTGGCACCCCGCAGGGGTCCATATTGGGACCGGTACTGTTTAATATCTTCATCAATGACATAGACAGTGGGATCGAGTGCACCCTCAGCAAGTTTGCAGATGACACCAAGCTGAGTGGTGTGGTCAACATGCCAGAGGGATGGATGCCATCCAGAGGGACCTGGACAAGCTCAAGAAGAGGGCCCGTGTGAACCTCATGAGGTTTAACAAGGCCAAGTGCAAGGTCCTGCACCTGAGTCGGGGCAACCCCCAGTATCAATACAGGCTGGGGGATGAAGGGATTGAGAGCAGCCCTGCCGAGAAGGACTTGGGGGTACTGGTGGATGAAAAGCTGCACATGAGCCAGCAATGTGCGCTCGCAGCCCAGAAGGCCAGTCGTATCCTGGGCTGCATCAAAAGAAGCGTGGCCAGCAGGTCGAGGGAGGTGATTCTGCCCCTCTGCTCTGCTCTGGTGAGACCCCACCTGGAGTACTGCGTCCAGCTCTGGAGCCCTCAGCATAAGAAAGACATGGACCTGTTGGAGTGGGTCCAGAGGAGGGCCACGAAAATGATCAGGGGGATGGAACACCTCTGCTGTGAAGAAAGGCTGAGAGAGTTGGGGTTGTTCAGCCTGGAGAAGAGAAGGCTTCGGGGAGACCTTATTGCAGCCTATCAGTAGCCCCTTATAAGGGGGCTTATCAAAAAGATGGGGCAGACTTTTTAGCAGGGCCTGTTGCGACCGGACAAGGGGGAATGGCTTTAAACTACAGGGGGGTAGATTTAGACTAGATATAAGGAAGAAATTTTTTACGCTGAGGGTTATGAAGCACTGGCACAGGTTGCCCAGAGAGGTGGTGGATGCCCCATCCCTGGCAACATTCCAGGTCAGGTTGGACGGGGCTCTGAGCAACCTGATCTAGTTGAAGATGTCCCTGCCCATGGCAGGGGGGTTGGACTAGATGACCTTTAGAGGTTCCTTCCAACCCAAAATATTCTATGATTCTATGATTCTATATACATATACACATCTATACTAAACATAGCAATTCAAATTATTCCACACATATGCATGATCCAAATAATCCAAAAGTGCCTAGGCCTTAGGCGTCATTGCAGAAAATTCTTTAAGAAAATTTGCTTACCCTAAAATGTAAGTTAAAAAAAACCCCAATAAAACAAACTAGCCAACAAGGTATTAGCATGAGGAAAAAAACTGGGCAAGCCAATGAGTCTAGATAATTATAAAGTATGCCAGCATCTAAAATAGCATATTCTAGGTGTCCTATCTAAAGGAGACACCACATGTGAACCGTGGGCTGGACTCAAAGGCTAGTGCAGGTAGAAGGATCCAGACACGGGAGATGCTAGCTCTCCAGGACAGGTTTTACTCTGACATCACTGGCAACAGCTTTGCACAAGCAGCATCTTGGATCAAACAGGCTTCCAGTCTGAGCTGCTATTTGCAATATTATTGGTCTTTTCTTGGAGTGTATTAGCCTTAGTTTCAAGATAATGAATTCTCTAGATGGTACCAGCAGATGATACCAGCCTGCCTTTGCTCTGGTACAAATGTGTGCGCTGATTAATATTTGTGCATCTCTTTGAAGCACTGTACAACTGCAAAATAGACCCAGATTTTAATGCCCTGTAGTTCAATCAGAAGATACTGTAATTCTTATTGTTGCAGTTCCCCAAATGCTTGAAAGGTTCCTTCAGTCTTTAGATTTCACAGGCTTAGTGATTTCTCCAGGATTTTTCCTTTGGCATCAACCTCCAGATGGTCTCTGAGGTCTGAGCACAAATGAGAGCACTTGAACTGGTCACTATGCTCAGCTGCACGTCTGCTGTTCTGGCACCCAGTCTGCTTCTCTTGCTGAAACCTCACTGTTTCCTCACTTCCAAACTGCACGCAAAATGTCGTCCGTTTTAGTTACACTTATGCCTTTCTTTACAGACCATACAAGGATATGTAGGCTCAAAAGTTTCGCGCCTGTCATTTGTTGTTATCAGTATCAGAACAGGCACTGTAATCTAGGAGTCTCCTGCTCACTATTCCAGTCTGACCCTAAACCAAAAAACTACTTTAAGTCAGGTTGCCAGTCTGTGGTGATGCAGGAGGTCCACGATCAAACAGAGAAGTCAATCTGCAGGTCACCATCAGGTCCGGGGATTGCCAGGCACCTCCCTGGGGACAGGGACAGGCTAAGACCAGACTAGGACATGGGCGTGTGGATGGGCAAGACTCGGTGGACCCATGGCTGGGCAAGGCAGGACTGTGGGAACTGCAGACCAGCCCTGCTGCGGCATCTCTGGGGCAGGGACTGATGGCCCCGGGGAGCTGACATGGGGTCCTGGGCCCTGGGCAGGGTGGGGTGAGCCCTGGGGAGGGGATCAGGGCCACCGAGACCTACTAGCACACTCAGGGCTGTGACATACACTTCTCTAGACAATCCTGCTGTGCTCTGGTCTTGCTTTCCAAAATACTGTGATAATCATTTTATGGTAATAATTTTAATTAAGTCAATTAGGCAAAATTAGAGGAGTACCTTAAATGGCAGGAGAAAATCATTTACCTTATTCTACTGCCTGAGGACTCCTAAATGCACAAGTAAGTAAATGTGTTTAAATGCAGCTGACAGTGTTTGCAACAAGTGAAGACATGAAGAATGCTGATGAGTGCATAAATCATTTCATTTCCATTCAGTCATTCCAAGCAAAGGGAATGCTGCGAGTGAACAATCTTTATTTTACAGACTTAGATCTTACCCTCATCAAAGACCAGCAAAGAAATGTACTGCCTTTTACCATCTGCCCAGTCTGCCTGTGAGTTTGCAGGAGCGGAGCAGAGCTCTGCTCAGCACTGGCACTATGGGGCTGTAAAAACCTGTTTGCACCTGGGAAAAGCACTCACAAGACAGGTTTTGCATCAAGACAGTTAGCCTGGTTGATTTGCTTGGTTTTTGCTCTCAGTTAAAGCTGTGTCAAGGCTGTGTCAAGGTGAAGTTTTGGCAGTAATAACTCAACTGCCTATGCCCTTTGGAAAGCTTTATTAAAGGCAAAAATGTCGAAATGGGAACTAGTACTCCCATCTGGCTTCAAGGAACTCAGCACAAAAAAGGTACATTGCCAAACTAGCCCCTGTCTTGAAATATTACAAAAGCCAAAACTGTTCTTTATGTCAGTAAATGTTTTAGGGCTGGACCTGGGATGTCTGAAACACTATAATTAAGAAATTTGAAAATAATTCAAGTGATCAAGAGGCAAAGGCACTTTCTGCTTCCATCCTATCACTCTGTACATGAATTATCAGGGATGGTGATGGATCCTCCTTTCTGGGGCATCATGTGGCAGGACTGCATTTCAAATGGAAGGAATGAGGGGTTCCTTCCTCTCCTTTTCCCACCTACATCTGCATCTCGCCTGTTAAATTAAGCATCAGTGGGAAATACTTGGAAAGGTTCTGTTTTCTCCAAGTGGAACAGGACATTCTGGTAACAATCGGGTTTGAAAGGTGTACCGCTTCCAGAGCACAGAGACAACTGATGGTGGTATGAGGAGGAAAAATGTGTCTATAAACATAAAAATATAGACATTTGTGTGACATATAATGTTATCAAAACAAGTAAATAAAATTTGTTATTGCAGTATATAAAAAGTAAAGTTTTGAATTACTGTTATTAGAGTTGATGCACATTTCCTTAAGCCATTTTTGTTTCAAGAAGATACCAATCATGACTGTGTGCTCTGTTGTGGGGTTGGAGTGGCTGCAGTGCGTGTTGCCCGGGTCTGAGTGGCCGCAGGGCCTGTTGCCAGCGTCTGAGTAGCTGCAGTGCATGTTGCTGGGGTCTGAGTGGCTGCACGGCCTGTCGCTGGGGTCGGAGTGGCCGCAGGGCGCGTTGCTCGGGTCTGAGTGGCCACAGTGCGTGTCGTTTTACTGTCAGAGCCAGAGACCTTCTCTTCCCTTTGAGGGTACTGAATGGTGTTGAACAGGGCTCGGTAGGCATGGGCCAGGCCCCAGCACGTTGCAGTGATCTGCATCTCTCTGGAGTTGCCAGGGTGACAGCATACTTTTTCCAAATATTCTACTAACTTTTCAGGATTCTGCACTTGCTCAGGGGTGAAGTTCCAAAACACTGGGGGTGCCCATTGGCCTAGGTACTTGCCCATCTTGTCCCACACACCCTGCCACTCATAATTATTCAGCCTTGGGGCAGATCTCTGGATGATATTCTTAAATTGCTTACCAACTTTAGACAAAACCGAAACAGTATTCCCAAGAAGTATTAATAGAAGTATCTTAACTGCCCAAGGATGTTCAAAATACTGAAAAATTACTGTAATGAAGGAGGAAACATCATAGAAGAAGGTAGTGACACTGCCATTCTGCATTTCCTCCGTAAAAAACCTCCCAGAAAAGTTACTGCAATTGCTAGTTGTCTCCACGAAATGGTCTCCGTGGTACAGTAACGGCTTCATTGCAAAATTTACATACCACACTGTCAAGGTCAATGTTCTAAAAACAAACCTCACAAGCGAGACATCACTATTCACTGCAGACCACAGCAAACTGCAAAACCCAACACCAATCTTTAACATGTACAGCAGGAAAAAGAGCACGATGCAGATTATACAAATCAATATCGAGAACAGAGAAACCAACATTGTGACCCACAACTATTAACAGATATAAGTTCCTTAATACACTCCAGTTAATCTGTTATTATCTCAAACCCTTCGAGCCCCACGTTTGGCGCCAAAAAGGACTGTCGTGGTTTAATCTCAGTCGGCAACTAAGCACCACGCAGCCGCTCGCTCACTCCCCCCCACCCGGTGGGATGGGGGAGAGAATTGGAAGAGCACAAGTGAGAAAAACTTGTGGGTTGAGATAAAAACAGTTTGGTAATTGAAATAAAATTATAATAATAATAATATGATAATAATAATAATACACAAAGCAAGTGATGCACAATGCAATTGCTCACCACCCGCCGACCGATGCCCAGCCAGTCCCCGAGCAGCGGCCCCCCCCGGCCAGCTTTCCCCAGTTTATGTACTGAGCATGACGTCACATGGTATGGAATGTCCCTTTGGCCAGTTTGGCTGTGCCCCCTCCCAGCTTCTTGTGCACCTCCAGCCTTCTCAGTCGGTAGAGCATGGGAAGCTGAAAAGTCCTTGACTAGTGTAAACACTACCTAGCAACAACTAAAACGTCGGTGTGTTATCAACCTTGTTCTCACCCTAAATCCAAAACACAGCACTGTACCAGCTACTAGAAAGGAAATTAACTCTATCCCTGCCAAAACCAGGACATTACTGAAGGTAAGAGAGCAAAATAAAAAGTTCCCTGCAGTCTCTGAAACACACAGTAACAAATAAACAAAAGGTGTATTTAGGTAGGGCAACGCATCTGAAGGTGGGGATAGATGGATCTCATCTGATCCGTAACACAGCATTAAGGATCTGGATATTCCAGTCTAGCTTTACAGGACTCAAGAAACCCCCAAAAACCTTGCTGATGATTCAAACATTGTTTGGGATGTACGTATGGAAGACAAGAGTGGAAGGAACACTCTTTTGAACGGGACACGGGCAGGAGTCCATAGCCCACATCCTCAAAGGTCTTTTTATGTGCTGAAAGTCTCTTTTGCATATCACCAGAGTTTTCAAAATCACTACTCCTCTAAACCCATAGGCAGCAAAGATTTGAGAGAAGACTCACGCAGACAGGCCTGAGCCCTGACAATGCTCCAGAGCTCTCTGTCCTTGGGGGTTTTCAAGACCCAACTGGATGAAGCCCTGGGCAGCATAGTCTGACCTCAAGCTGACCCTGCTGTGAGCAAGAGGTTGGACCAGAGACCTCCTGAGCTCCCGTCCAACCTGAATTACTCTGTGATTCTGTGGTTCTATGATGACCATGGCTACATGGGGTATGGGAGGCCTGAGCATTTAACTGGGCATCTGACTATACTGCAGTATGTTCAGTAGTACAGACTAAATACCGCAACCTCTCCTTGGGGTTCATACACTCTAGGTCCGTTCCTATTTTGGTCTTCCCTTTTATGGACCTTCTCAAATTTCTCCCCAACCATCTTGAAGTGGGGTGCCTGGAACTAGACACAGGTGAGCCTCACCAGTGCTAAATAAATAGAAAGGAATGATAAACTGCCACAGTCTACTGACCATGATCATGTTAATGTAGCTTAGTCTGCCTGATTAACACTGTTGGCTCATACTCACTTTGGCATCCACCATAATCCCCAGTCCATTTTAGTAGGAGAGCAACTCAACCAGTGCTCAGCCTGTACTGATACATGGGGTTATTTTGCCCACCAGCAGAACTTCACAATTCTGCTGAATTTTGTAAAGTTTTGCTTGCCCTGATCACCAAGACTTTTGTGGACTGAACCTCTGCCATTGAGCCCATCAACCACATACCTAATTTAGTACCATCTGCAAATTTGCTAAGGGTGCAATTTTTTCATCATCCAGCTTATATTATTAGATGATGTTACATTATCATCCGGACCTCTGATGAAGTTATTGATCAATATGGGCTTTGGTAATAGTCTCCCAGCTACTCCACTTGTTACTGGCTCCCAAAAGGACACTGACCAACTGTTTACTATCCTTTACACAGAAGTCTGACCAAGGTTACACTTTGTGCTGGGACATGCCCACACCAAATCTGAGAGCTGGAATGGGGGGACAGAGAATCTATCCTTCACAATGGACCTCAGCAATGTATCAGGTTAAAGCAACCACCCTTCTGTGTCTAGGAAGGTGCTTACAAGCTCCAGCCTGGATTGCTCAAGTTTGGATTGCTCAAGTCCATACACTGAGGAGGAGGTTTCTCTTAGTCACAGTAAGTGAAAACCAACAAAAAGACCAAAACAAAATGCAAAAGTAAACTGTAAGGGATCCAGCCCAGGTGCCCAGAGTGCTCCAACAATAGTGGGTGTTCTGTTTAGTTTAATTTAACATCTTTGACTACCTGGCAGTGTAGGTAGGAAATACCTTAATCACATATGTAAAGGAGTCTGAACCGCGAGGTTATACAGCCATAATCATAAATATATAAGAGCAATGTAATAAGTATTCCAGCAGGATTTCAGGAGGTTAGGAATACAAATAGGAATTAAGGTGAGATTCAGTCTGGAAAAATGCAAGCTAAACACAGCAAACCTGAGCTAAATAAAAGCATCGCAGTTACTGGGGGCTCAGTATCTAATAAAAGATAACAGATGGCTTAAGAGTATTTGAGTGACCTCAGGACAGTTGGATGGATTAGCTGACCATCTAAAGTCTCTCCTACCTGTATATTGCTTTTTTCACCTCACTTTATTTCTTTTTCCTGCCTCCTTCTCTCTCCAGATGCTTTCTGTTGGAAAAAAAAGGAAGAATTATGCTTTAGCCAGATAACATTGCACCTTTTGCAAAACTGTTGTGAGCCTTGGACTGGAGAGGAAGCTAAAAGCAGTGGCTAAGCAGTTCAACACTTGATGCTGGCACGAGGTACAAGTAAAACAGGGTGCAGAACCTGTATTTCTCCAACAGCAAAATTATAAAGAAACAGCATGAGAGAAGAAAGCTGCCTTATGTCATGATTATCTTCTTCTCTGCCCTTTTGTGTATGTTTGCCTCCTTTTGTCTTGAAGGAAGCAGAATATTACAGCAAAATCAGCCCATTTCAGTTAGGCTTTGGACTTTTCTCCAAAAAGTCTATTAATTTCTAGCCTTAGTGCTGTCAAAAAGACTGTCAAATAAGGACATTTTTTCTTACAAAAACTTCCTTGAGCTGAAGGTAAAAAAGGAACACTGTTTGAAAAAGAGCTACATAAAGCATCGATGGAATTAATCTCTTTTTATTCTTTTCTGTATCTGTAATAAAAGATTTACAGTGCTTCAGTGGTGTTTGAGGACTGAGCTTCCTGTACTCAAACTCCAAGCTTTGTTTCACTGTTTAATGCAGTACAACGACAGGGCTGTGTTTGTACCTTCACCTCTTTATTCCATTAAATACAAAGCTAACCCAATCCCTGCAGGTAGTTTCTTATACATTCAAAAACATCTGCTACCAGGCAAGGGGGGCAAAGAAAAGGGAGAAGGAATTTTCAACCCTTTGATAAAGGTAGAAAAGCATCCATGAGGTTTAAGTGAGATACATTCGGCTGTGAAAGAAGAGCCAGTTTCATGGCTGTGAGGAGAAATTTTGAAGGGAAGGTGCTACTAAATGGCAGGCAGTTCCCGATGCTGTCAGGCCTGAAACAAGCACGAACATGGTGACACCAGGATGCTCGATCTGTCTGTCCATGTCTGTTTCCCTCTGTCCATGTCTGTCTGTCCCCTCACCAGCCAGGGAAAGCACCCACCTGCTCTCACCCCAGCTGCAGCCCAACCCTCACAGCATGGTCAGGACAGCAGGTTCGTGTGGCTGTACTGCTCCAGTCGCCACCAGCAAACACAGGGCTGCCCAGCACATCTCCCCAGATGGCACCCATCATGGGATCTGCACATCTCGTCATCCCTTTCATAGAATCACAGAATCATAGAATCATTTGGGTTGGAAGGCACCTTTAAAGGTCTTTTAGTCCAATCCTCCCTGCAATAAGCAGGGACATCTTCAACTAGATCAGGTTGCTCAGAGCCCCGTCCAACCTGACCCTTCCTGGTTCTTGGTCCTCCTTTTGCTGCTTATACCTCCCTTCCCAAACCCCAGCCTCCCCCCAGTTTCACAACCTGCTTCTGAAGCCCTTTCCCCACTTGGTGCCAGTTCTGCCGCATCCATACCCAAACTTGGTATTTTTGATTCATTTACCTGGGTAATCTTCGCCTTGCATGGCATTGCTGACATGGTCACTGCTGTTGGTCTACTAACTCTACTCCCCAAAGGCCCTCAATACCCCTCCAATGACCTGCAGAGTTTGGGTGTTTCTCACATACCCACCCACTGTGTGGCCTGGACATCCCTCTTGACACTGTCACTGCTATCACCTTCTCGCTCTGGTTTTGGCTGAGTCTAGCAGTGTGTCCTCTCATGTCCAGGAGCTGCAATTTATCCCTAAGCATGACTTCTGCGTACCACTGTTTGTGCTTGATGAATTCTCTTTCCCTGTATGAATGTCAAGGGCTAGTGACTGGAAAATAAATCTCCTGTAGAGTTGTGCTTAAGGGGCAACCATGGAAGTCTGGACAAAGAAAATGAAGGCACTCAGAGAAGAGAAGGGTTAAGGGTTAAATGCAAGGCCTTGTCTCTGAAAGTGTACTGAATGAAAGGCTTTCCCCTGGGTATGTACTGCCTGAAAAGGCTGGGTATTTTTAACCTGACCTTCACAAACAGGCAAATAGGCTCATGGGGGTTCAGTGAAAAATTCTTTTGCTTTCTTTTCCCACTCTTTAAGGCTTGGATTAAATATCTTGCAGATTTGTAGGCATCAAAACTAATAATTCTTCACAGCACTAAGAGGATAACTTATGCCTAAAGGTTTTAGGAGGTTTTAGTGAATTTAATAAATTGAAACTTTTGAACCTGGCTTTATATCCAGAACACATGAGATTTATGAAGTTAAATATGGTTGTGTCTGCATTTTACACTGGAAAGAACCCAAGCAGAGAGGCTGCAAATGGCGTATCAGAAGTCTCTGAAAAGAGCGGTGCTCATGCAGGGAGGGAGAGTACCGGGGCCCTGGCTCCAGTCCCCACCCTCTCTTGTAGGACCAGTCTTTCTCCCCAGTTATGCAATACATATATTTTCTCCCTACTGATCTGAAGCAACACTTTTGCTCGGTCACCTAGACATGGGCTTGGGATGCTCAGGCGCAGTCCCCCTCTTCCTCCCATAGACCATATATAGTCTGGCACCTGCAGATCTGGGCAAAGAACTGGCAGACAATTCCCTTGGCTCAGAGCACACTTGTACATGTGATGAGAAAAAGGACAGAGAGGCTGTTGGGAAAAATGAGAGTTGGGTATGTGGCACCCCAGAACATTTCATTACTTGATACGTAGCTATTTCCCTGACAGGTACCATGTTGTCCTTTGGAAAAGGAACCACTAGGAGCAGGCTTTATTAAATGGTGACCAGGACGCCCCTCCCTTTCTTTCACAAGGTGTATCCTTATTCAGGGACCATGCATGGGACTATGCATTGGCAGCAACTCATCTCCCAAGAATGGGAGGTTCCACAGTGTCTGTGCACACCCTGTGTCTGGTACACGTAGATCCAGCCATGTGACTGCCAGAAGATCACGCTGTGCAGCTCTTGAAAAACATTGTGTGGACCACCAACTTGGACAACCTGGATGTCACTGAAATCGGCAAGGCTTGGCTAGAGGGTTCCTCTTCAGCTCATTTCTGAAACCACTCTCATTTTATGTGCCTTTGTTTTTTGATATAACAGATACCAGTGGTACCCCTGGAAATCCTGACTCTTGAGTCATTAAAAGTTAGAGTAGACAATGCGCTTGAGACTAGATCTGGATAAATGCAATCTGAGCACAACTAAATCTATTAGTGGATGGCTGTGACTAAGAAAATCAAAACAAATGAATTTGCGAAATGCTTTTTCCTCAGGTATTCCAAATGTAAGTAAGTGTCTCATGATTAAGTCTGAAAATGCCCCAGGCAGAATAGTAAAATAAAGGAACAAAGGAAATCTAAAATGAAATTAAACATTTCACTGAGGGAAAGACAAGTAATTTGGTTAAACTAAAGTTATTATTTGCCTGCTTTAGTTTTTAATTTCAGCAGGGAAAGAAAGGAAGAAAAAAAATCACTCGGATTTGACCCAAGACACTGGTAAATAGATACAAGTTTGAATAACACACTGTATGGGAAAATACATTAGGGAGGACCAACTCTGCAGTATCAATCTGGACAGAAAGTGGTGTTCAGACCATGAACTGGGCCTAGGCTAGAGACCAGATATGCACCGTACTTTCACAGGTCAATCAACCTTTTAACCCAATTATACCCAGGAGTACCAAATCTTGATACAGACCATGGGAAGAACTAATTTTAATGATTAAATTACTCACCCATAGTAGGCACCCATAATATATCCCTTAGTGTCCCACAAGACTATTGTCTGCATTTGATTTCAGAAACCCTATTAGTGAGATTTTTCCATTTCTAAGAGTATTGCAAAGAATGGAAAATAAAAAGGGGGAATAACACAGTACTTTGCAATGCATCAGAAAGAGGTTTTTGTTAAGCTGAAAGTATATTCATTTCCTTAAATACTTTTGCAATTATCAGATTGCTATAATACATAACACTCAGCTGAAATCCCAGTTTAATTACTACTTTTATGTTTAAATTTAATTCTGTATCCATAAAATATTGTGAGGCTTCCTGATTGGTTTTAATATCCTCACACCAATACTCTGCATGTACACTGAGCAATGCTCACTTGAAGCAACGCTGGGTTACACTTTCCAACTGCCACCATGTTTCATGCAAGGGAAATGAGATTCCTTTTTTAATTTAATCTCAGTTCTATTTAATTAATGTCTTAAGAATTGTTTTGTTTTTGAAAAAATTGTTAAATAGAGGTTTTCAGGTAAATCATTCACTATGAGTTTGAATTCTGGACAAGATATTCTAGGCTATGAATAAATTTGTAAGTGCTGGCAGGACCAGAATATTAAAGAGCTGGGTGACAGGGATAGCGAAGAGCTTCCTTATTTCTCCCCTGGAAGAGCTGTAAAAGGAAGCAGTTTGTGGTTCTCCTCTGGGTATCTTTGCTATTCATCTTGTGTGCATGTGTTTTGGGAGGAAGACTAATGGGAGAACAGTTTATGCCTGTTATTCCTCTTTTTTACTTTTTCCTTTGCATTATTCCTGACTAATCATCCTTCCTTCTGACTAGTTAAATAAGAATATTTGATCTAGGAACCCAGTGGAGGACACTGTGATGTTGAGAAGCTTTACAGAAATGACTCCGGACTGCAGATATCTCTGACTTCGGAGCATTCAACTTGAGAGACTTAGAGAAGCAAGATTTGAAGAGCGCTCTGGCTCTGAGAATCTGATTCATTATCACACATTTTAAAAGCACCCCAATGGACTGGCTAGCCACTCTGGAGATGGTATCTGGGTGTCAAATACCTCAGCAGATGTTTTCACACTGCAGTAACTGATCACTCAAGAAGCCTGCTTTCAAGAACTCCTGATCTGCAGGTTGAAACATCTGGAGAAACAAATACAGAGTATCAGTGGGTAAACTCACAGGGAAGGAGGGAGTGAGAAGAGGGACAAGATATTTCTCATTAAAAATATTTCACAACATGAAAACCAAAGGCATTATGTGTTTCTCTTTAAACAGAGGAACAGTGACACACAGAGAGGTAGGAAGGTGCAAAGTGGATTACAAAACTGGACTCCGTAGTCTAAAAAAGAGATACAAACTTTTAAGTGACTGACAAGTACAGTTAAGCATGGAAGCACTAAATACAGATAGTTCCCTGCTTTGGAGACAGAATTTGGCTTCCAGAGCAATGCTTACATCCATCTTGAATGGAAAAAGCATCCTAATCGTCCTGTATCTGAGGAGGTGGAAAGAATTTCAAATCAGGACTTGAACTCCAGACTCTGCATACCAGATCTGCAGCTCATACATATTCCACTCGGTCTCTGGTGCTGCCAGCAGAGGTTTTGTTGCTAATGACCCTTCTCAAACCCTTCTTTGTGCTTTTGCTGTCTTTGCCTTCATTATTATTTGCTTTTCATCTCACTACCTTACTTGACAATACATTAATGCTCTTTAAGTCCGTTCAGGAGTCTTGTATACTCATACTCCTGGCACATCAACCTGGCTTCCCATTTTTTTAATATCTCCTCTAGCTCCTGCCTGCTTCAGGGGGCAGCCCATGTTCATGGATGTTAGGCATATGGGCAAGACATGCTGTTTTGGCTGCAGGTATCTGGAAAGAGTACTGTTCTCAGCCAATCTGGAACTGTTCATCAGCTTTCTCCATGGAGGTTACAATTACCTTACAGCAACATAACCGCATGTACAATTACTTCCTCTGCTCGTCCTGTCAGAAGGATGCGTTTCATAAACCTACACAGCAGTGTTTAAGGTAAATCAGGTTCTTTTGACAGAAACCATTTCAGGAGCAGTAAAACAAGAAGACGCCACCAGATCTGAAGGGATCGCAACCCTCTGTTTGGGAGGCTGGGGAAGGCAATCAGGGGCAGCAGAGAGTAGGCTAAGAAAGGTCATGTCTTCCACCTCGTTTAAGTTGCAACTGCTCCTTATATTTGGCCTTAAACACATGAAATAAATACTACACAGATCACTGCAAGTCCAGTATTTTTAAATATATTTATCTTGTTTCTTTGCTTGCCTCAGATTCCCATAAGTAAAAAAGAGAAAGTATTTATTTTCTCTCATATTTGTCCATGTTTTAGACCATAAGATTTTTGAGAGAACAAACTTTTTAGTTTGGCCTTGAAGAAGTCTTTGTGCAGTCCCACTCCAAACTGTGCCAGGATCTGTAGGCAATGCTGTAGTACAAATAATAAACATTATGACCATCTTGAAAATTTGTTAGTTGCACTGAAGCGTTCTTCAACACTCTAACAGTCTATTTCAATTTTAAGAGAGTTTCTATATAGCATGTTCCAACTAGCAGAATTAGAAATGGAAAATTCTGTGGAAAGGACCTGCTGAGCCCCAACTCTGTTTAAAATAGAGTAATCGCATAAGTGAGATTCACATTACAGAGCTCTTTAACTTTGACAAATTGTCTGTTGCCTGAAGAGTTTCCACTGCATGAAAAACTTGCATTGCAGCTTAGCAGTTAGGTTTACCCCCATGCAAACCATCGAAGTCTTGTTATGTTGGGTAGCAAGGGTCAAAATTGGAAAACAAACGGAATAAAAGAGGTTTATTAAATAATGAACCTCTTTGGAGGGAAAAACAGAAAGCTCATTCTAAACCTAATGTCATCCAGTTAGAAAACATTATGAATAAATAATGTGCCAGTGTTAGCTTCCTGGGAAGTTCACTCACTTACAAACATAATCCCTTCAAATTCCCATTTTGGATTTTTTTATGTTACCATTATCTAAGCTTGGAAATAGTACATTTTGTATTCTTCTAACATCATGTTTAGAGTTAATTCTTTCAGAATCTTCTAAAGTTATAGGAGCACACTCTGAAAAAGCATTGCCAACCGCAACAACGATAACTATAAAATCCCTTCACTTCTAGGATGCATTCTATTTTTCTTAAAACTAATTTTTATTTCAGACTATGTTCATGCAGCTGTTTTCTATTAGTATCATTCTTGCCATCATTTGCTTGTTTATGATATTCTGTTTCACCACATTGCTGTATATCTTAGCTCTAGTTTTGTGCTAGGCCTATGACTTTATTGGGCTAATGGTTTGTGCAGCACCATGCTACAATGACAACATTAAAATATTTGCAAACACTGACATAAAAACTTGTACAAACATACTTAATGGCTAGCTATGACTTTAAAAAATATGTTTTGTATTAATTCACCAATACTGAATACCTTTGAGATTTCTAACCCTTTCTCAGTGTAATTGAATTTGGCCAACACACTCAACATTTTTAGAAATAAACTTTAGAAATAAGCTTTCCACACATGCCCTCAATGCACACACGATGCACAGAGTGTGGCCAAATAAACCCCATTTCTTCAGAAAACCAAACCAAAAAGCAGTATTTTCATCAACATTCAAACATTGGGAAAATGGGTTCGGGTTTTTTCCATTTAGAAAGCTCATTGTTTTTCTCATTTTTTAATTCCAAATTTTTGCAGAAAACAAAAAATGAGCTCCCAGTAGTTGTTATGTGCTGTGGCAGTGTGAGCATACACAGGCTTGGTGCCTGAAATGGTTTCTCAGCCACATTTCCAGAGGATTTATTTAATGATCACTGACAGAATTGATTCCCTTCAGTTACAACATATAATAAATTATATGCAAGACAAATTAAATGCTCCTGTACTACGTCAATAGGAATGGTTTCTACTCTCTCAACATGCAAGTCCTTGTAACTACAGTGGGGAGTGCACAGTTATCATGACTGGGTAAATTGCATTTCCCACAGCTTGGGGGTCTACTGACAGGAGATGGCTCGCGCTGTTCTCCCCACAACAAGGACACAACATCCAAGCAGTCAGAGTGATCTTAACTGCCTTCTCACTGCTACCTTGGCCCATGAAACCCTCCTGGATCAGCAAGGGGCACATGCAAGCTTACCTAGTGGTGATCTCCTGCTGCACTGACATGGAAGGTGCTTTGACTTGCCTACCCACCCTTTGGTGAAGTTTGAGGGACAGACTGGATACCAATACATTCCCAGTACAGAGAAGAAAAATTACAGCCTGCTGTGCCTTACAGAGCCTCTGCACAGCCTCTGAAGATCTCTTTCACTTGCATTGGTAGTTGCAAGACTTTATTCTCCAGCATACATTATACCTCGTTGAAACTAATTTTGAATGAGGAGGTGATACAGGATCTCATTTATTCTGGGCATGTTTTTTTTCCCCACAAGTATGATTGTGACTGAGGCTTGTGCCTGTGCTTGAGCCCACATTGGCTCTGCCACTCAAAGAAAGGCCTGAAGAGCCTTGCCTGCATTCCCGTTCACCTGAAATTCCAACACACTGCTGTGCAGAGCCTGTTCCCTGTAAACTGCAAGCCTTCAGCAAGGAGCCTTGCTGATTGCACTCTTCTTCCACAAATTGAGCTATCTAAAATCACCAGCTAGAAGGTGAAATATGCTAAAATGACATTTTCTTGCCTTGATGTGGTCTTGCTAACCCAGAAAAATCTTCTACAACCTGGGAATGACAACCAGGAGGGCATACAAGTGGTACATAACGTGAAGAGGAAGCTGAAGATCAAGTTTGGTAATGAAGTATGATGAATGTGCAAGACATCATGTGATCTAGAAAGAAAAGGCATCCCTTCCCACTTAAATATTGTTGGAGGATGCAAGTAGCAAATCTGTGTCATCAGCAAATGGTGCCTCTGCTGTCGAGGAAGCTCTCATCAGGACCTTCATGAATCCTATAGTCTGGTATGGATGTTTAGAGTCTAGATATTTAGTAGATCTAGATTTCTGCAGAACAGTGTACTTTGCAGACTCTGTTTTCAACCAGGAGTCAAGATAAGGGAAGAGAGATATCGTTAGATGTTGGGGGTGAGCTACCTCCATTGCCAACACTTGGCGCTGCAAACAGACTGGGAGACAAGACTTAAACTTACAGTAGCTGTGTCCAACAATGTACATGAGTTCATGGCTTGGTTGTATCATTATATTAAAATACTTGTCTTGCTACCAGGAAGGATATTCGCCAAGAACATATGAAAAAAAGTTTTGCTGACCATATCCAGGATAGCTCCCAGAGATGTACAGGCCAGTCTCTGAGTCTCAGAAAGAGTAAATGGTTTAATCCCTCTGATGGTCATCTTCCTTCACATGACTTCATGTAAAGTCATGACATGACATGACAAAAGACATCATCTTTTACATGACTGGTTTTGGGTGAACACCCTCCGAGACAGTTTAGTGTGTACAACCCACGCTCACACTGCTCAGCAGCTGCTGTGGTCCAGACCATTTGCCAAGGATGGGCAATGGGAGCATACCCACACTGCAGGCCCAGGATTCTCATCAATCCTTCTGGACACAGGATGACTAGAAATTGGAGTCTGCCAAGTGACATGAGTGGACCCAGTATTAGTGTAACTGGTAATTAATGACAGTCAAAGTAATAAATGAAGCTATTAATTGCTTCTTTCCCCAAACCATAATCTTAAACCCAACACTAACCAAAGCCATGGACCAGACAAGTAGGTGATAAATGCATGGAATATAGATATATATACAGACTAGAAACCCACAGCAATATGGTTCACACTGAATTTTTCAATGATGTGTTTACGTTGTTGTTAGGCCTATTTCTGATCTTTGCTCCTATTCTGACCAGCCCAATTTGTTTCCCTTTCAGCTCATAAAGAGGATCTTCAGCCCTGAGACAAATTTGATTGCTAAAATGTGGTGAAATATATTGCAGAAAGAATCAGTCTACTGAATCTGGACAAATTAATTCCTTCCCAGCAATCTGGCACATACTGATTCAAAACGTACCCGCCTCCTTGAAAGCCATTCTCATTAGTGGAGGGCAACGGGACATGTTTTGAGAGGGTCAGATGACTTTCACATTTCTAGCCATATGTTATCACTCCTTATCAATATGCAAACCTGGGGAAAGGATTAAGGTTTTTGCTGAACTCAGTTATGCACTTGCAGGGTAGAAGGGAAGGTCAAGGGTCTTTGAATTATGATTTGTAGTCACAGTTCAACATAGCTTCATTTCTAGATGCCCAGGGGCTAAAAATATGCCAGATGGATGCCAAGTGAGAATGTTCTGATAGGCACAATGCAAGATTCAGCACCACAAAATAATCTGTTGAAGAGCTTTGCATCCTTTTCTGAGGCTCCCAGGGAAGTGGCTGGAAACATATTCTGTAGTGTTCTAAGCCATACTTGACATTCTGTTCGATCTTCCCATATATCCATCTCAAACCCTGTTGCTCTAATCTTTGAGTGGAACTGTAGGGACTGCTGTCAAATATTCCCATTTTAAATGCAAGATTTTGGTTATTTAATGTGCCTTTCTAAGAGAGTGTTGTCCTTTCAGGTTGCGAAATAGAAACATGGGTTTAGTGATCATTTCCCTGCTACCCTAGCTGCTCTGTCAACATGTCCCTTGTGGCATCTCTTACATTCTGGCTCTTCAGAGGGACTTTATGGCCTGTGTGGCATAGTTCTTTGCCATGTCTCCCACCACTTTTCCATCTTCTCTCCTGTTAAAGTTTCTTGGCTTTTTTCCTCGCTCACTGAGCACTACTTCTGATATTAAAAGTGCTTGCAGCTGCTCCTTTTATGTTTGTGTTCCTATTCTTCACTGGTCTGCTGCAATCTCTTCTGTGCTGCCAGTATGTAGGTCAGCACCACTTTTGCTCAAGCCGCTGTTAGCGAGCAACCTGGGCCTAAGCGTAAGTTGTGCTGATGAACTGGTTGCCTCTTTTGCCAAAAATTATTCTGCCTCTTATTAATTCTTCTTTTAACATTCTGTATATGCAATGTTCAGCAAAACTGTGATCTGCAGTAATAAAAGCTTTGTCTGTTTGCCCTTGTTCTTGGCACCTCCTAGCAAATTTGGCCTTTTCATGTATTATATTTTGCTTGTCTGTGACATCGACTTCAAAAGTCTCTTTTTGCTTTCTTTTTCATCCTTTTTTCTTTCTCCAGTGTGAGACATGGGAAAGCAACAGCAACAGGAATAGCCAGGGCAAATACCAAGGTATCTATGTGATATTCTTATACCTTTCTGAATGAACTCCTGAAATTTTCAGCTCCAGCAGTACCTAAGTTGCCAAAATCAATATTCTTTAACAAACAGGGCTATTTGCTGTTCAGGTTCCACTGTATATATTTACTCTGTTTTGTGATCCACATCAAAAAGAGAGTGTCTGTGCCCAAACTAGTCAAGTCTAGGATTTCCTGGAGCAGACTGGTCATCTTTATCCTGTATATTACCAAGATTAATAACCACCCCACAAACCTTTGTGCACATACAACATAGGATGCTCTACACTCAGTTTTTATCTACATCACACAGACCAAATCATGTTTTGCTATGATGTTCTATAAAAAACAACCATATGGAAAACACACCTTCAGACACTGCTTACTGCAGATTCTGAGACCTTCTTTTGCTGTTTATCCTCCTCAGATGTTGTGACCATGATGCTTTACAAGCAAGGCCCTTCTTGCCAAAAGGGCTCAGGTAACCCACCAACACAGAGACAAATGTAGACTTCGTGGAGGTAATACTGATACAAAATCTGAAGAACACAGAGGAAATGCTTTCTTGGGATATTTTCCTGAACCTCAAGTCTGACCACAGCCATGGCCAAGCTGCTGTCCCCCTTGTCAAAAGGAAGAAGAAGCTTAGTCCCAAAAGTGTAGTACCCTTTGGTAGCACCGCAGCACATAACATGCTTGAAATGAGCAGCAATAAATGTACAATTTCCACACTTGCAGAGCAAGACTTGGAACATTCTGTAGGGAGCTAGCTCTCATCCTATAGCACCAGCAGATTCCTTTCCAGGAACCCGTAACAGTGGAGCAGAAGTCATCATCACTTTGTAGACTCTCACCAGCCAGCTGGCAAAGAGTTTGGGGCTAGGCAGACTGGGCAAATGAGCTGACTGGGGAGATCCACAATCCCATCATGCAGAGCATCAAACTTTGCACAGAAGACCATGCATGAGGTTGTTTTTCCATTTTGGACTTCCCAGGAAATGTACCCATATTAATTTTTATTGTTTCTCCTCCTCTTTCAGGATAATGCCAATTTACATCAATTGAAAGGCTTTCCATTCACTCATAACGTAGGTCAGCATGGGACACTCTTGGATGGCATGACTAGCTACATCGGCACAATTCACAAAGCCAGTGTCTTCTGCACCTTGGGAGTTTTCTGACATGGAGATGCCAGTAGAAGCACAAATGTCAACCTGTGGCAGACTCATGTGACACTATGTGCCTCCAGATAGTAAATGGCACTGGTTGTCAATTCTCTAACAGCCAACAGCAGGGTGCTGCTGGGATGTCCCTCCCTGCAGCAAAGCCCTAGCTCACCTCCCTGCAAGTGCTCTGGTCTGCCTCAGCCTGAACTCCTCAATGCTTGTAAGACTTTTCTTTTTGCTTACTCTTTCCCCCTCTCCTCGAAGGAGCCAAAGGGAAATCAACACAATTGTGCAGCTCATCAGAAAGCTTCTTCATAACGGCAGGACCTAGAGTTTCATAGATGCAAGGCTATGGATGTCATGAATGTAACTGGGAGATTACAAAGGCGCAAGGCCTCCAGGAGGATCACCCTGAGCAGAAATTGAGGGGAAGCCCTTGGCACCCTCCCCAGTTGTACTACTTACAGATGACACAACATACAGTGAACCAGACTTTCATGCTGAGGCTTTCCTGCAAGAGAACCATGTATTTTCCCAGGATTGAAATGATATGTATGTATAATGAACAATTAAGAAAGCAGTTTTGAAGGCAACACACCAAATGTGTGATCTCACATAAAGAGATAACACATTCCTGGGATTGACTAACCTTCTCACTCTCTCCCCGCTTCCCACAGCATTTTTTCTTTTTTTTTCCCCCTGAATCTTTCCTTTCCTAGTTCCTTTGGTCCATTTTTTTGCAGTCTAAGACACTTTCCCATCTCCATTCTCTAGGAGAGATAAGCTCTCCTCTAACACCACATAAACATGAGCACCTTGGAGATGATCTGTAAACTGCAGGCATTATTTAAGTGGTCCACTCTTGCCCAGCAAGATCCCATATGTGTCCTGGCAACTATAGAGGGCTCGGCTCGGCTCTCTGTAGACCCTCCACACCCTCCACTTCTCCTGCACTCCATGCAGGAGAAAGGGGGAAGGAGGATTTAGCAACCCCCAAGTCTGAGTCACTGTTTCACCAAGGACGCAGGGCTTGTGTCCAACACAAGGTGTTGAGGCCTGTGTCCATCACAAGGTCTCTGAAAGTACTGGATCCTAAAGGCACTGGTGATCAGCCCACATAGGAACAGGATCTGCCTGCCTGACAGATGACTGTAAGAGAAAATGTTTGTATTTTTTCCTCACACTGTACTAGATCATCAGAAAAACATTTTTCTCTCTGTTTAAAAAAAAATTATCATTAAGTCTGAAGTAGAGTCTCAGTCACATCTGCCTTGCCTCAGCAAGCTGCTGCTCTATTTGCCGGAGAAGTGTCTGTGATTTGATATTACCAGTTTAGTTCCTCTGCGAAAGCAGAAGAGCAAATGCGTTTGCCAGGGACATTAACAAACCTCTCCAGGTTGGGCAGCAGGAGAGCACTGTGGCAGGGGGCACCTGCATCATCTCCAAAACAAACTTCGAAAAACCCACGTATGGTGACACTCCATGTGTCTGAATCTTAGGGAACAAAGCTATTCTCAGCTCCTGCCAACAGCTGCAGCACAATGTTCCCCTTCTCCATCACCCTGGTAGCCTGAATCAGGTGTAGATGAATACGTGTGTGATCAGCCCTTCAGCAGATTAATTCAGGACTTTGCAAGGGTTCATCTGTCTAACAGCCCTGAATACTAAAGCTTTGGTGTTACCACTTCATACACTTACAGCACATTTGAAACAGTGACAGATTAGCCATACCAACCCCCTGAATCAAGAACGAAACAAGAACGAAACAACAAAACCTTTCTAGGTCAGTAGTTTAATATTGGACTGAACATAGCAGCTCCCTTTCTTAGGAGGAAGGCAAGAAGTGCATGGAGCACTGCAGGGCTTTCAGAAGTGGTGCTCCAGTGCGGAGCAGCCCCCGAGACACAATTCCTGAAACTGAAGAGCTGCTGGTTCCAGTGTGTGCCCAGGAGCCTGAAGGAAAAACCTCCCAAGGAGCAACACTAAGGCTGAAAGATAAAGCAGCAAAGAGCCAAGAGGTGATGGTATGGTAATAGATGTTTGCTTCTAATGATCTATCTGTGTGGCATGGTTAGCATGCTCACCCACAAAAGCTGTGGTAGACGGCAAGGAGACTTTGACAGCTCTCTGAAATCAAGCCCTGCATCTTCCCCTGTTGATACACTTCCCTTTCACCAACACCTTTTGCCTTTTCTCCATCTTCTTCCTTTGCAGGAAAACTGTTGATGGCAGCTGCAAAAGACAGTCACCTAAATGTGCATTGCACCATATAAGTTTTCTATGGCTTCACACTACAGCAGTATTTTTTACTACTGTAAGCACTGCTAATTTTAGCTGTATTTTAACTACTAAGCAATGATGAAACTGAAGAAAGCTTTTCTATTTTTTTGTGGGAAGAAAATGCAGCCCATTTCTTTAGAACCACAGGAAAAGAAAACAGATTGTGACTGTCGTGTAAGAACTGCTCATAATATTCAGTTGTGTGGCATCTTTCAGTCAAGTGTCAGAGGCATTAAGGAATTAAGCCTTACAACATAGCTACCAGGAACAAGGGGACAGCCCAAACAGCATGAACACATAAAAAAACCTGAGTGATGGGTTTGTGTCTGTCCTCTCTCTTTTGTGTACAGTATAGCTCTCGGGGTGATCTCCATGTACATTTAGCATAAACAATAGGGTACGTTGTTTCTTCTGATATCATGAAATTCAAAGAGATAAGGCTGGAACACTGCACTTGAGTGCTTAACATTAAATAAACATGGCCTCTGGATAAATAGTTGATACTTCAGAAAATGAGGCCACCTACTTAAGTGCTAAGTGTGGATATGCACGTCTTTTTCTATAAACAGCCAGGCTTGAACATTTTAACCCCAGTACATAAATCCTCAGAAAATTAAACTGGATGGTGAATCTGTGCTTCACTGTTACACGAACAAAGACAACTGAAAACCCTGACAGAGATTTGCCATGGGGCAAATAAAAGATGTGCCTTCAGATGACCAGTTTGTCTTGGGACTACCGTGGGGGAAGTAAAAATTTTCTAAGATTGCCTAAGCCCATCTTAGGTTTCAATTGGAAGGATGTCTAGAGATCTAAAACTTCAAGCTAAATATTTTCTAAAAATGTAGCTTTGGATCAAGAAAAACAATTAACTTTGATCAAATTAAAAATGGATCATTTCAATTTTGACCCTAGTATGTGCATAAAATAGAATACAAGAACAATATTTTTAAGCTATTTGGAAATCAGGAAATTATGTTGAAAACAACCTGTTCCTGCAGATAATTTTCACTTTATTGAATCAGCAATTTCCAATGGAAAATATCCATCAAAAAATTGTTTCACCAGAACTACATGTCATCCAATACCAAGTAGGAAACCGAAGCCCTCATGCCCAAAAGCATGTGAAGTGAAGACTGTTGTATCTTCCACTGTGCTACTGAGTGGACACACTCAAAACTATAGTCACAATCCAGCAACACACTAACAAGGACTTTCACCCTGCTGTTGTGGTTGAATGCAATTAGGAGCAGTCCAGATACAGTAAGATGTTCTTACTTCTGCTACTTAAAACCAAGCACAAAGATAACTTTCGAAGTGAAGCTATAAATTAAAAGTGATAGTAGTTGTATAGTTCTGAAATTAATTATTGCAAAATTTCAGCAAAATATAACCCAAAATACATTTTAATTGGATTCTAATGTTTTCTTTTTTAAGGTGACAGCTGGAGTCCCATCTGGCCTCATTTCTCACAACAAATCCATTTTGTATTATAATACTTCCAATATGGTTATTACTATTGTTGGTTGTAAAAAACAGCAAAGTTTCAGCCTGGACAATTTCATCTGGCCTTCAAACAAAGCTGACTCAACTTTCAATATGTTGTTGCTCTGCATATTGAAAATTATGTGGCACTGAAAAGAACAATAAATAGCCAGAGAAAAATATATCATTGCCTGGTATTTGAGTATATCCCTTAAAAACAGCTGATTCAAATGCATAAAATATTAAAAATAGAAAGAAATTGCATTGAAATTCACTATTGATTTTCTTTAAGGTAACGATCCAGATTCACTGCTTATGACATTGTTTTACACAAGGAACCATTGCATTCAGATCATTAGGAAGACAAAGTATTGAACACAAAAATACTGAACACATTACCTGTTCTAGCAGTATGCTCCCAGCCCTGCATACTAGCACCAAAAGCAATTCCCCCCACCATAGCCAGGGTAGTAGGGTTATTTACAACCCCTGCTTCTTCTGAGAGTGGTGATTTGCAGCAACTGGCCAACCTCAGGAAATCATAGAATCATAGAATAGTTTGGGTTGGAAGGGACCTTTAAAGGTCATCTAGTCCAACCCCCCTGCAATGAGCAGGGACATTTTCAACTAGATCAGGTTGCTCAGAGCCCCGTCCAACCTGACCTGGAATGTTGCCAGGGGATGGGGCATCCACCACCTCTCTGGGCAACCTGTGCCAGTGTTTCACCACCCTCAGCGTAAAAAATGTCTTCCTTATATCTAGTCTACATCTACCCCCCTTTAGTTTAAAGCCATTCCCCCCTGTCCTGTCGCAACAGGCCCTGCTAAAAAGCTTGCCACCATCTTTTTGATAAGCCCCCTTTAAGTACTGATAGGCTGCAATAAGGTCTCCCCGAAGCCTTCTCTTCTCCAGGCTGAACAACCCCAACTCTCTCAGCCTTTCTTCACAGCAGAGGTCTTCCATCCCCTGGTCACTTTCATGGCCCTCTTCTGGACCCACTCCAACAGGTCCATGTCTTTCTTGTGCTGAGGCCTCCAAATCATCAGTCCAAAGGACAGAAGGAGGTTTAATGCCCTGGAAGTTATTGCCTCTCTCTGTTTCATCTACAAATACTGCATGGTCGTTTCTACAGCACCCTGAAGTACAGGGAGATAAAGCCACATCCATGAAAACTTAGGCCTAGCTGGACAGACATGTAACAGGAGTGTTGTTATTTATTTGAGAGCTCTTGGGCTGGGGTAGATAATGCTGATGACAGACTAAAGACACGCAGGGGCTGAAGTGATCTGGCCCAGTCAGGACATGCGGGTAATGATATATGTACAACCTATTTCAAGCATCACTTGCAAGCTGGAGTAGTTCCCAATACGAAACATGTACACGTGTCAAGTCTCCCCATTTTGACCAGAGTGAAACTCTGTTAAGCCCATGACATAGGGTCTTTTTGCTGTTCTCATTGTCGAAAACAGAAAATAATTTTTCAAAGTGCAGCTGTGCCATGTGTTCATGTTCTGTATCTAGAGGATGAAGGCTACAGGAAATTAAAAAGAATGTTTGACTGTTTTCTCCATGCACCTCTGAAACCAGCTCCAACACTAGGCAGATGGGGCAAATCAGAAAGTAAAGCTACAGGTAGCAGAACTCCCACCAAGGAACTTCCACTTCTGCTTCACTGGGGCTGCATCTTTCCAGTGATACTGCAGCTGGTGCTTAGGGAAAGGGGGCAGTGTCAGCCCCTCTCTGGTATAACTGGAAGTCAGGATGGATGCAGCTCCCCATGATCCACCTTGGCCAGTTATTTATTGCCCACATCAGTAGCAAATGAGTCCATGGATTAATGTTGTTCACATAACCTTTATTTCACATAATATTTGCAAGGGACTGGCTGCAGAGTTGAGCACTGGAGCACCTGTGGACTGTGCTTTAACAGGCCTGCAGATGGGTGGGAACTGAAGTGGGTTGTTTTCTTCATCCCTTTGATGGCTTCATTTGATAGAATAGAAATGGGACTGTCCATACCAAACTGACGTTCACATAATTACATACCTAGATATTTTTGTCTCCACACCACCTACCAGCAACCATGATGGCATTAAACAAAAAGTGCCAACTTGGTGTTTAGTTTTATTTATTTTCTTGCACAAGGTGACTCAGTTTGGGGTTAAGTTCATATATTTACAGGCTTTATGTGTTCAAGGTTTTGTGTTTTGTTTTTTTTTTTTATTTTTAGAAATGAATCTATTTCCACTTAGGAAAAAAAAAAGACATTCAGTGAATAGGCCAACCAGTCAAATCAGGCAGAAGAAAGAAAGGATTTTCTGACTCATGGGATTCTCCTCTCATTTATAGCAGTTTCATATCCGTGTTACTGTTTTGATTTCAGTGATTGAACATTGCTATGAAAGGAGCAGTGTTCAAAACCCAGGAGACCAGTGTTTCCAATCAGAGGAACTGGAACTGGAGCCCAGAGTGCAAACATTCATGATGATCTGTTTGCAGAGCAGCTACAGACCCAGACAGATTCTCAATGAACAAACAGAATCAGCATATTTAACAAATTTATGCCATTTATGGATGAAGTTCTTGCACTGAGTTAAGAGGTTATGGGACAGATTCAGGCTGGTGTAAAGTGTTGTAGTACAGTGCTTTCAGCAAATAGTTGAGTTTCTGAGCAAGTAATACACTATGAAGTACTGCCTGACTGCAGTCCTTACCACGGGGGCTAATACGCTCTAGCCTGTAATTACTGAGCACTGCCTATTCAGTTTGGAAGTATTCTGCTGGAGAGGAAAACATTTAATCCTGCTTAGTATCCTGTTGGTCAGGTTATCATGAGCGGGCACATGGTGCAATCTGGCAGGCAGTGTTTTGCCTTTCTGGGCAACCACTTATGCTTCATATAAAAGGTCCAGTTATGAAATACATGTGGGTTTAGCTTCAGCAGGGACTGCTCCCCTGTGTGAAGGGTGATGGTGTTCCCAGAATCCAGAACATACTGTCATTTTCTTTCCTGGGATCAATAGCTAGGTTGTTTGAAACAAACAGACATATTTTGTATGACAACAGATGAGGAGGAAATAGATCTCAAGAACATAACGTAGGAGCCCTTCTGTGTCAGACTTGAAAGTCCACACAGCCCAGTATCCTGTCTGTGACAGTGACCAGTGGCAAAGAACGGATATAAGAAATAAGGCTGGTACACAGTGACATGACTTTGGTCTGACCCTCCTGAGCCAAGACTTGCTAATAGCATAGAATGGAATTTCAGCCATTAAAAAAAAAAATTGCTTCTATTATTCAGAATAAAAATTGAATTCAGATCTTAAACCTGTACATTTGTAGATGAGTGATTTCTTTCCACTTGGTAAAATACCTGAAGGGGAAAGGGAAAATAGGCTAGCTATACTTTTTTGTTGTCATCTAATTAAGCTCTGTAAACATTGATTTTTTTTCCCCCTTTTCATTATTGTTCTGTGTCATTATTAACTACCAGCTTTGGACGTGGGACTTTTCAACAGCAGATTCCTCACAGCTCTCAGAGATTTAGCTGCTCACACAGCTGGTCTTGAATTCAAATTAGAGATGCATTTTTTTTTTTCTGGCTTTGGGATCTGATCAGAATTCAGATCAGCACCAGAAAATAATAAGGTCCCTGGACGCTTCCCTGTGGATGTCTCAGGGGAGCACACAACCTGGGTGATTAGCCAGACAGCCCACTGGAAACATCGGTGGGTGAACCTTAGGGTCAAATGGCAGAAAAGCAGCCTACCAGCAAGCCTGGGAAGAGCACTGGGAACCAGCATCACCTTCCTGAGAGAGGCTTCTTGAATCTAACCCTGTGAATCTTCTCCCATGGCAATTAAAACACCAGGAAGACACAGAGGGATTCCTCCTTTACCATGTTACTCAGCAGAGTTTATTTCTTCTGTTGCCAATTGAGCTGGCAGCTATCATTGTTAGTTGAACCGGGAGCATAATAAACTCAGAGACTCCCTGTGTAAAAAGCAGCATTCTGCCTTTTGCTTTTTGTTAGAACAGTTTGTTTCTCTCTGCTTCCTCTCTCTTTTCAGTGCTTTCTCCTACTTGCTTTAACAGTGATTATTTACAGACTGTGCAACAATGATGACTCGCTTGCAATCAGACATTCAGGCTACTTTATGCTAAGTTTTTGGTTATAAAAACCAAAAAATCTTCACCTCAGAAACCTACATCTTGGCTTTACAATCTTTGTTCTGCTGCCCCTTTGGATGTCCAGGGACTCTTTCTAGGGGGTCCAGGAAAGGAGCTAAGAAAAGGCAGCCTACCGTCAGCTCACACAGAGTCCTTGAACAGGGTCCTCACATTTCCCCGGAAATTGTTAAGTTGTCCACAGATCAAAAAGGTTGAAATTACTGGTTTTCTCTACAGTCGTGTGGTAGGGAATGCTAAGAAGAAAGAAAAATGCTGTAAGGGTCTCCTTCAGTCCTTGATGATAGAGAAACAGTTACACACACTGGAGCGTAAAGGAATCACCACTGTCACACGGGTGAGATCAATGCCCAGCTCACGGAGAGGAGCTTCCTCCCATTCACCAGCCAGCCAGACTCTGAAGAAGCCAGGGTCACTCATTTTTTAGACCTGCTCCCCTGGGAGAAGATAACTGCACCATGAGGTCCTGCCACCAGTGTTTTCACTCAGCCTCTGCCATGCCAGAGAGCAGAGGTCTGTTCTCAGCCCTAATGTACCACGGACCTAATCAAGTTTTGGAGTATCAGTGCAGTAAGTTGTTCTTTTCCCCCCCCTCAGTTCTCCCTCCCTTGGTTCCTCTATTTCTTTCTTCCTGCTAGTTCATCCATCATATTCCCCCTCACTCTTGCTGGAAGATACTTTATCTCCTGCATTTTCATAGACAGTTCAAATAGGTCTTAGTATTAAAGGCAATGATTTATAAGAGCAAGCCTTCAATTCTTTATCAAAAATGCAAATTAGCCAAGATTTTAAACCTGTTCAATAAACTAACGGTGCAACACAATTTGGCATGTTTCAGAGAAAACTTGAAATTGCTGAACTGAATTATTGCATTCACATATTAAGATGCAGAATATTTCTCTCAGGTATGAACAGTGTACAAACCTTCAGAAAAAAAAGAGAAGAATAGGGAAAAAGGAAAGGAGAGCTATTTTCTCTTTTTCATACAGCATGCTATAGCCCAACTTTTACTAACTTGCCACACTTCTGTGACTGAATATGTGGAGCTCTTGATTGCTTCACTAAGGTGTAATGATTTTCATAGCCATCACTGCTATCTGTTATATGCAAAATTTGCAATGTACTGAGATTATAAAACAGAGATAGGCCTTGGCTTTGAATCTATGAGCTCTCAAAAATCTTGGTAAATCATCCATCAGTGCTTAAGACATGTTTTCTTAGTGTGCTGTTTTTCTTTAAACTCTTTATTATCGTCTCCCTCAAAAGTTGAACAAAGAAACAAGGATTAGACAGAATTAAAACTTGGAGGCAAACAGGGTTCAAATTTATTACAATACCCAGGCTATACGGTTCAAGAATAATTTAAAAATCCCAGGCAATGATTATTAAAAGAAACCTTTTAAACAAAACATTTGCAAACTTGTTGACTGATTCTTCCTTCCAAATGCAGAGCAGAACACTCAAATACAATTGTTGCTATCAGTTTCCTTGCGCTTAAAAAAAAAAAACCAAACCAGGCTGTTTCTAATTGCCAGAGGGATGAATTAGTCATTTGTAGTAGAAAAAGGAATAAAGAAGTCTTTAAATTACTAAATAAATGGATGTCATCATATAACTTGTTAGATAGAATGAGAGAATTTAATAACATCCAATAGCTCAGAGATTTTTATTTCACATTTACCGTAGAGAAATAATAACACCTCTATGTTTAAGTTTGCAGCTACAATACCCACAGTAAATCTGATTTTGTTTTCCTTCGCAATACAAAGAGAAAGGAAGGAAAGTTCTTGTGACTTGACATTTCTGGAGTCATAGACATGCTACGTGCCTGCACAAGTGGTATGGCACTTGACCAGGAATCCTGCTTCTCACTTGGTGGCAAAACTTTTCTTGGAGACTGAAAGTAGTATATGATGATCTCAGAATTGCAAAGGACAACCTGTAAATCCCTTTGCATTATATTCAGGAGGCTTATTTTTGTGACATCAGTGGGATTTCCATAATGTTTTTATACAATCATATCTTCCTGTAGCTATATTTCCCTGTGCTGGCTCTCTACAAGTGGATGAAGCTCACCTGAGCTTTTCTATATAGGCTGGCTTCAGAGATAATTCTAAGCCACATCAGGAAATGAAGTTGTTTCCATTCCCAGCTACACACATCTCACGTAAACAAGTTCCAAATTCTAACATCAAAACAAACCATAAGTCTCTATAGGTTAAAAAATGAGCTTAGCCTTTTGCTGTAGAGCTAAGCCGCCTGTTACTTTGGGCTTTGTTGACTTTGCGGTTGATAAGGATGGGAGTAAAAACACCTTTAGGAATTGTGGAAATCTCTGTTTTGTTATTAAGCCAGGAAAGAGGAGAAAAGGTTCCACTGCTCTAGGAAGCACTGGCTATCAGAAACACTGATAGAAATATAAGGGAAAGGAGCATCTTTAAAACAGAATCCCTAATTCTGGCTCAAAGCACCTCATTTTCAACTGTGGCTCCAGCCCCCAAGAAGCTGATCCTAAGGCTGTGCTTTCCCCTTCTAGCTCTTTCAAAAAGCACTTCTTGCTTCAGTGAGAAAGCAGTCTGAGAAGCTATCCCAGCACAGATTTTTCTAAAGAATCTTCATGTTGTCTGAGAGTTTTTTTCAGTTTTTACTGCTGAAAAAGGAGACACTGTGAATAAAACCACTGTAACAGCTTGGGTCATATTTGGAAGCAGCTGTGAAATGCCTTTTTAGATAGGTGTTCATGAATTGTCATAGCACACCAATAAAGATATGTGGAAGTAATTGCCTAGATCAGATTTCATCTTGTGTTCCTTTCAATATTCCCATATTTATTTGTAATTGGCAGGGAGGTTCTTCATGCTTTCTGTATTCTGCCATAAAGATAGGAAACCTCATTCAACCCTGTTTGCAGACTCAGTTCCCTGACATGACATGAATGGTCATCCATGGAACGTAATTGAATTTATTCTGTTTCTTATATTTTTCTCTAGAAGCAGCTGTTGCTATAGAAAGAAGTACAGTGTCATTAGTTCTGTACAGATTACTTTGGAGGCGGGCAAGACAGCAGAGTGAAGAAGAGTTCTGAGGTTTGTAGGAGATTTATTTTGAAAGCAATGAATCTTCTACATCTACATATTTGGATTTAATCCCCCCAAGAAACTACTTGGAGCCAAATTTTTCAAGGTGTTTAACAGCTAAAACTCAGAGAGAAGTTCTTAGTGTAATTTGTTTGATTCCGATATACCGATTTCATGTGCTACAGGTTTACAGTGATACTTAAAAAGACCTACATGCTCTTGAAAATGGACGGGGTGCCTGTCTGCATCTCTGGGTCCCTACACACCTTGGAGAATTTGTCCCTCATGCATCAGTATTCAGTAACCATGGGAAGAGTTGATAGCCTTTATCAAATTTCCCTAAACAGACGTTTACATGAAAGATCCTGCAATGTGAAAAGGCACTAACTGGCAAGCCAGTAGGCAGTCCCAGCAATAGGACAAATGGCTGGATGGGATCAGAGACAATTAACACCCTAGGGATGAATTCTCCTTCTGGCCTTTCTGTACTGAGCTTCACAGATCACAGCATTTCTGCAATGAGAATTACTGAAGGTGAAAAAAATGCTCAAAAATTGTTTGTCTAATTTCATGTTTCTCTGGAAAAAATAAAACCTTTTCTGATCTCTTGAAAAACCTTAGACTAAAGAAACATTTTGGAGAAAAAAAAGGGGGTCAAAGACAGGCTTCAGCTTTACTCAATCATAGAAAGAATAGGAGCTTTAATAATGCCTGAATTTTTCTAGTCTCATTTCCACTGCTGCATGTTGGTGTGATGCCTGCACTCGATAAATAATAAATTATGCTACTGCTGCTTGTGAGTGACCTGGCTTCTCTGTCCTGCAGCAAGATCTTTATCATGGTCTGCTTGTAGGGAAAGGATACAGAGACTGAAGACCCCTTCAAGCTACTCTAGAGGACTGACTTGTCAGCAATGTGGGTCTGCCAGAATTTGGATTCTGACAGGCAGCTCTGTGTCACTCTTCTGCCATTGCAAGTAGGTGCCTCTTGGTTGTTGTAGGATTCGCTGAACAGCATCTACCCTGGCGAGTCTCCTGTGCCTGTTCCTGGCATCAGCAACATGCCTGCTCCCAAAGTGTGTAAACGCCAAGTACAGCTGGAGAAGAAAAGGCAGTGAGGAGGAGCTGCTGCATCGTGCTGTTCTCCACACAGCTCTCTAACATCCCAGAGTTTGTAACCCTGAGGAGCAGGAGCTGAAGGGATGGTACAGACCACACTAGTGTATCCCTTTAGCTGGAGTGAGCAGGTGAATACGGAAATAACAATGCAGAAGAAGGAGGTTTCATTAACGATCTCCCAAGCAGTTGCTCTAGCCAAGAAAGAAAACAAAAACTTGACAAGAAACTTAACTTGTGCCAGCTTCTGTGATCAAAGGTTGATATTCAGCACCTTGGGACTTAATTCCAGTAAATTTGAGATTGGTCTATATAGTGAAAAAAAAAAAGAAGAAAAAAAAAGAGCAGGACAGATTCCTGCCTCTAATGCAAGATAGTCTCAGTACCACAGCCACTACAAGAAAATCTGCTTTCAAACGGTAAATTATACAGTGCTCTCAGTTGATTGTACATAGTTGCAGCCAGCGTTGGTGTGATTTGAGGGAAGCACAAATAGTATAGTTCTTTGCAAGGATCTAGTTCAAATAATTAATTATGAGATAAGGAAACATGAAAAGAGGAAGGGGGAATGGAGAAGGGGGAAGGGATGAGATCTTTGACTTTGTATCTTTGATTTTGTATCTTTGACCTTAGGTCTCCAGTCTTAAGTGAATCAGTTGTACAAATCTACCTGGCCCAGCCTCAGTAACCTTGCTACCTTAAAGCTGTTCACTTTGGAGGTGGTGTGTCACTGCCCACTGCTTCATTCTGCACTCAGTTTAGCCCACACTTCTTTTTGATTCACCCACATGCAATCAGCTTGAACAATCCAAGCAGCTGAATTCAGAAACAAATAATATTAATAAAAAGTAGACATCTCCCTTTCTCTCCAAGTCTCTTAGTACTCTGCTTTCAACAGAGAACACTACCGTTGGGCTGTGTTTTATAGCCCTAATGGACTTTCCCCTTGAGTTTGCTCCACCCCTTTCAGAACTCATTGCAGCCACGAGTTCCACAGCTGAATTAGGTACCATGTAGAAAACACTCCATTTTTGTTTGGTTGGTCTTTTCTTTGCTTGTTTGCTGCCTGAGCAATATTATTGTCTGCTTGCTAGATCTTGCATTATGCGTTAAGACTTCTAGGGAGGTCCACTGAGATGAAAGTCACGCGAGGAGTGAAGGATAGAGCCCTCTTTCTGTTGCCAGTGGTTTCTTCCCATCTAATAATGACCTTTTCACCTAGACTGGGGAGTTTCGAGGTTGTAGAAAGTTGCAGTCATTGAAAAACACCAGGAATGTAAGTTTCAATTTGTGGATTAAAATTAAGAACAAAGTAAAACATTATCAAAAGTGCAAATGCTGATTTACAAACCCAGTCCTCGTAATGGTACTGGGAATCGCTGTCTAACCTTTTTTTACTCTTTTTACAATCTCCACATTAAGCAGAATTTCTACAGCCCTAATTCCTGTAATTATTTTCACTTAGTCCAGGAAAAGAAGACAGGTGAGAACTGAATCTATGAGAAAGGAGTAACCTTTAAACATCTGTTATCGGTAGCAGGTATACGCTGACTCATGAAATTATGAAAAGATATAGATGATACAGTTCTGAAAATAGTACTGTATTTATGAACACCTCCGGGAGTTTATGGCGTGATTAAATCTAGTGATTAAAGTTTCTAATGCAAAACCTGCTGTTATGAATGGCTGAGCAATGCATATATTCCAAAGCACAGCTACTGGTTTCTCCCATGACACTTGACACAAGAGATTTCCATTTTAAACATGCAATTTGTTATTTAAAGACAAAGCAGGGGGGGTATCTATCATTATTGAATTTGTCGGTTTGTCACAGTTTTAAGATAAATGAGGAAAAAAATACACAAACAAAACTAAATGTAAATGAAACAGTGAAGCAGTGCTTAAGGGCTGCAAGTTGTCAAATCTGCCCCCACCGTTATCAGTGTTTGCAAGTATCTAAAGGGTTTGAACAAAGAGAAGCATGAGAAATTGATTAGAGAAGGCATCTGAAGAAATGGGAGGATATTAAGCGAACAAGACTTTAGAAAGAAAATTGGGGAAAGATTCCTAATGATGAAATTTTTCCGACTGAAGAATAATTTCCCAGAGGAACATCTGTAATCTCTCTGTTCCAATGATTTGAAATTGAACTTGAATGAAGTACAGGCAGTTTTATATAAGGACATAATTGGTCTTTCACACTGTATTTCTATTATTCTGTATTATTGTTTCCATTATCCTATGCTCCACAATTACCACCTATAGCCAGACAGAAATCAACCTAGCAAAAGAGAAAGAATCCAGATGCAAGAATAAGCAAGCAGCTCTTTCCTTTGTTTCCTCTACAGTATATTTATTTTTAATAGTTTAGTGACAGAAGCCCAGTGGCTGGAGTTCTCCCTTCTTCACAAGTTAAGAATTGTGCATTCAGTTAGAAGCTGAGAAACTCCCAAGAGGATGACGGGAACATGCTTCACCTCAGTTTAAACAGGCTGTTCCCAGGCAGCATGTCCTTCTGTTCATGACGGGACACAGCAGACCGCAGCTCTGGTCCCTGCCCTCCTAATCCCTAACCCCTGACCGGGTTTGGATTAGTGTGCACCTGGGATCCGATTGGGAGCACAGCCGTGGGTACTGCTGTGAAAATGCTCAGGCTTGAAGTAGGGGAGGATTTGAGATGGCTTCTTGGTCATGGAAATCCTGCAGCCTTCGTGGTCCAGCAGATCCACTACCCCAAACCACCGGAGATATATACACCACCCCTGGCTACAGCATCTCCTGCTTCTCTGCCTCTGGGGTGAACAGGGAGAAGTGCGGTGTGGCTCTCAGCACCCAAAGCCTGCCGCAGGGTATATCCACAGGCCTGTGGGTAGCCACAGTGCACAGGAGGGGGCTGCCGGAGCCGCTTGACAAGACCCCAGAGGGGGCCCACACCTGGGAGAGCCCTGCTGCTGGGATTTCCCAGGGGTGTCTGGGCGGGGGGGCAGTGGGACGGGGCTCTGCTGGGAGTGCATAGGGGAGGTCCAGGGTCTGGCCCGGAGTGGGAAGAGGCAGGATGGAGAAACGGTCCTGGACTACCTGTGGGAGGGTTTGATAAGGTAGGGGCCCAAAGGGGCTGGGAGCAGACTGCCCAGAGGTCTCCCGTAGCAGGGGTTATGGCTGCCCTGGTGAATACACTGTCTCTGGTAGCACAGGGACTTGATCTACCCCTGCATCCAGCCAGGGACAGCAGAGCAAAAGGAGCTACACAGCTGACATTACATTTTGTCCCAAGTGCCCAGCATCCCATGGCAGTACTTGAAGGGGAAGATAACTTGTCCCACTCCCTCCTCAGACAGGCAAGTTGCTTGCAGGGAAGCACCATTTGCATGATTTGTCCTCACCTTAAAAAAAACCAAACCAGCTCCTTCCCTCCTTCCCCCTTTCGTCTGCATTTGGTAGCTCCCTTTACCCACTCCTGCATCAAAACCTGCAGGCACCTGAGGAACCACACTGGGCACCAGAGCCAACACCAGGACTTGCTATCTCTCTTGGATGCCTACCACTAGTTGGCCTTAACCGTAACCTAGAGCCACTGTTTCCAGGAGATCTAACAGCATAAGAAGGTAAGACTAGTTGTACTGAGTGAGACCAACACGTTTAGCCTAGTAGCCTGTCTTGGATGTAATTACCAATAAACATATATAAAGGTATTTTCCCAGAATAATTTCCCAGTGTGTCCAGTGGTCTTTCCAGAGGGTTATTTTCTCAGCCAGAGAGGACTTTATATATTTAATAAGCTTCAATAAGCTACTTAGAATTTGCCTAAGCCCTTTCTGATTGCATGTAAACTCATATCTATTTTCTCACCCCACACCCAATGCCAAGTAGTTCAAACAGCTCATTTTAAGAAAATCAGTACATCTCCTTTTATAGTCAGTTTGATCAACCTATGATAGTTACCTCAAATGTGTCATTTCTAGATATCATCTCTGACTGTCTGTATGCAAGTCATACTTAGGTTTTGGGGCAGTGATATTGTCGTGGTTTAACCTCAGTCGGCAACTGAGCACCACGCAGCCGCTGGCTCACTCCCCCCAAGTGGGATGGGGGAGAGAATTGGAAGGGTAAAAGTGAGGAAACTCATGGGTTGAGATAAAGACAGTTTAACAGGTAACGCAAAAGCCGCGCACGCAAGCAAAGCAAAACAAGGAATTCATTCACTACTTCCCATTGGCAGGCAGGTGTTCAGCCATCTCCAGGAAAGCAGGGCTCCATCACGCGTAACGGTTACTTGGGAAGACAAACGCCATCACTCCAAACGTCCCCCCCTTCCTCCTGCTTCCCCCAGCTTTATATACTGAGCATGATGTCCCATGGTATGGAATATCCCTTTGGCCAGTTTTGGTCAGCTGTCCTGGCTGTGTCCCCTCCCAGCTTCTTGTGCACCTCCAGCCTTCTCAGTTGGTAGAGCATGGGAAACTGAAAAGTCCTTGACTAGTGTAAACACTACCTAGCAACAACTAAAACATCGGTGTGTTATCAACCTTGTTCTCACCCTAAATCCAAAACACAGCACTGTACCAGCTACTAGGAAGGAAATTAACTCTATCCCTGCCGAAACCAGGACAGATATATACATCTTTTAGGAAATGGACTGAACCCATCCCATCAGTTCACTTTAACCAGATCACAAAGTTATTGATATATGTTAGTCATTTGTAATCCCTATTTACCTGGGTATTAAGAGTCATAGTTAGCCCTGTGACTTAGGTATAGAAGACCCCGTATCCTATCATTCATCCTGAAAGCTATCCATTCCCTCATGATGTCATGTACAACAAATAAAAGAAGACTCCAGATGGAAATAAAAATAATACATTTAACTCCTTTATGTGTTGAAAAAGCTCTCTTATTTTGGTATCCCTGTTTGGCTGCTTGTATGCTTATTGTGAAGTAGCACACAAAATTGTTCAGGTATTTGGTGACCTACCTGAGGTTTAGTGAAAATAAAAGGAAACCTTTATTACTGTTCAGTGGAGATGAGCCCATTACATACTGCTAAAAGCAGTGAAGTACTTAGGGAAGCTTTGCCGATGCTGTCTAGCAGGGCCACCTGGATTTGCAGGTGTACCTGCTCACCTCCACCCCATAGAGGCTTTGGGTTCCTCTTTGGAGCACAGAAGTCATTTCTATGCTGTGCCCCAGCAAAAGCACAGTGGGGCCACGCAAACCACACCCCATGCCTTTGCATCTATCCAGTACAGGCCCAGACAGTACACACCGCTTCTTGGCACTTCTCTGGCTCATGCCATGACTGCCACAGCCTACTCGCCATAAAGATGGCTGCAGGCCCCTTCCCCCTTGTTTTTTTCCCTGGACTCTGTCTCATCATAGTGCCTCCTGTGTCAAAACAAAGATCCAACACCATGGGACCACCTTACAGCCATCCTCATGCTCGGAAAGTGGTCTAAGCAGATCAGAGGTGGGGGACAGAGACCAGACATGCCTTCCTCTACTCTTGCTCCATATTCTGTACTGAAGGAAACAAGAGTTTCCTCCTTATCTGGCTGCTTCATCCAGCCTACTCTGAGAGTAGACCCAAGCGTAGCTTTGGCTCTGTGTAATCCCCCTCCCATTTGTTACAAGCTTTCAATGAGAAACAGCAATACCTGCTGCCAGCACCACAAACACATCCCTTCACACCCGGCACAATCAGCAGCACCTATGAGCTTTCAGGGTAGCAACACACACCCCATCATAACCTGCCCTACCTGTTCGGACCCATGAAGAGGGTACAAACACTTGCCCCTCTACACATGAGTGAGGGGGATTTGCCTTTCTGTGCTGTGGCTACATATTTACCCAACACTTTACATACACAAACAGTCAGCCCACAAGCACAGATGGTGCATGATTCACTCCGGGGCTCTGATCACTGACTGCCGCTAGCTTTGGATTGGGCCCACAGCTCTGGGAAATTACCGTAGACAGTTGTATAATTCAGTAATGATTTTGCAGCCAAAGGCTCCAGCTGCCCTTCCTTGAGTGGCAGCTTGGAACGAGGGGCCCGGCACAGGCTGGTAGGACTTCAAATGTCTCCTTACCTCTGGCAACACCAAGAGTGGAGAGAAAAAACTCACAGCGTGAAGGGCTACACACTGGATCAGCAACGCGGACTGCTGCAGCCCTCCCTCAGCCCTCCTGGTGCCTGTGGTCCTGCTGGCACCTGGTACATCCCACTGGATCCAGGGCCAGTCTGGATGCAGAAGCAGGTCAGCAGCCAGGTTGCTGGCCCTTCTGCATCTGGAAATGCTCAATGCAATGGGTTCCTGGACAGATGCAGCTTCATGATTTACCTGTACCACAGGTTGAGATTTGTGCCTTGGCATGTGGATGCTTTTCACCAGTATTATTAACAACCCTAAGAGAAGGTCACTTTCTTTAAGCACCTATAAAATACTGCAAATCGCAAGTCAGCCTTTCAAATGGGATGCCCGGACTATGCCAGATAAGATTTTATGAGTATGCTGTCACAGTCATCCAGTGACATGTATTTAAAGATGCCTGTGGGTGGGAGGTTGTCCTGCCACTGACTTTTGAGAACAAGCTCTAGGCAGCATATGCGGTGCACATAAATACTTCTCTTTTGGTGACACATAGCCCCATGGTCTTCCAGGGATTTTACACGCACAGCATTTGGCTTAGTTCTGCACCCTGTCACCCAAAGGCAATCAGATAGCACTTCAGATGGAGACCCTTTGCCACTTCAAGGGTAAACATATCCTTCAACTGTGTGCTGCCTAGACCTCTCCATGGACCAAGGAAGAGCATTGATTTAGGGATGACCAGGCATTTCCCTTCATACAGATTGGCACAGTCCTTCAGCCTTCTTTATTTGTTCATGAAACCAAAATAATTACACGCGCAAACAAAACAGCTGGGAACTGCAGTGGACGTCACTGACCTAAGAGCAACCAGCATATGGACAGGACTGGGGGACACATTCTGCTAGATTAGTGTGCCAGCTTGGTGCTATGAAAAAACTTCCCTGATTTTTTTTTTTGTTTGTAAATAATTACAAATATTTTGCACAGATGGTGTTTACATGGCTGCCTAAAACACTGAGTATTACCATAGTTCCAAATTTAAAAACGATTGTGACAAATACTAGCAATCTCAAGATAGCTATCTTTAGATAATAAATCAGAGCCAAACTCTATGAAGTATTAATTCAAATAAATTTGTATGGGACTTTTTTCAATAGGATTTTAAGGTAGTCAGCACTTTACAAGATCACCCCTTTTTAGTTGTACTTGCATAAGATTAAAATTATTTACTACCAAAGTCAGTGGTTCTTATTCCATGGACACCAGTGGGATCAGAGTTGTGCTTGCAGTGTTATATAAATAGTTAAACTACACAATCCACAGTACTATTTAGCCTTTAGTTAAAATTTCTACAACAACCTGGAAGGCAAAAATACTTGTTATTTCCAAACTGTGAGCAGAAGGAGGAATATTTACAGAACAAATTTTCTTAAATGTTGATTTACAGACTGTAGGAATACTGATTCCATTTTAACATAAACTTTTTATATGTCTATTGCCATTAAGAAAACCCAAACATTTTTTCATCTCATTTGACTGACTTAACACATCCCAAAAAAAATGAATACACAGTTATGTCTACACACACAAAATAAACAGCACATGCAGAATAGCTAAGTGATGTGAACCTTGCTGTTTATTAAAGGAAACATTTGCTTATCTTTGTAAAAACCTTAAGAAAACAAAAAGTTATTTCACTCTATAAAAGGTCCATGTAATAAAAATCATCAAGGTGCAAGACAACAGATTTATTCCAATGTAGTTTCAAGTTTTGAAGCAACCAGTAAAAATATAAATTTCAGATGTAGATTAATGAAGTTGAAAAAGATATGTTCACAGTGCTTATTAAACAATCAAAGCACAGCCTATTTGTGGCAAAGCAACTGCTGATTTTTGGCTGATTACAGGATAGGAGCAGAACTGGGCTTTGTATTTGCTACAGGCAAAACCCTTGGTGTTTTAAGCAGGTAGTCTTGGCAGTCTCATGGCATAGATCGCAGATGACTGGGTTGGAAATTACTTCAGGAGGTAATACAGGTCATCCTCCAGTTCCAAGCAAATGAATGCTAACTATGGATTACAACAGACATGGATTTTCAAGAATTTGACTTAAAAAAGAGGAGCAATAGTAGCTGATGAAGGAGAACCATCCACTCAAAGCCAAGTTTCTGCAGCGCCCTGGCATGAATCAAGCAATTCTAGATTGTCCAGAAGGAAACATACTTTCTTGTACATCCAGCTCAGTGACCTGACTCATGCTTTGCCCAGCCACAAGACGTTTAGAGACACACCACACGAGTTGCTCCCTCACAGATGTGTGTTGCTGTCCCTGATTAGCAGCTGGATGTTGTTCACAAAGCAGCTGCTGCTGAGGCCATATTGCTTGCAACCAAACCACGAACCGTTTCATCCCTAACAAATAGCTGTAAGGACATAGAAAGACATATCCACTAAAGGGAAATAACAGAAGCATTTTGCAGGCATTTGTGTAAAAGCACATGCAACCCCCACCGTTTAGGTTTCCATTTTGCGGACTTCATTTTTTTGTTTGTTTCCTGCCTCCATTGAAGTCTTCTGGAAACCAGAAAAATGCATAGGTAAGAATATCCTGTATGCAATGCGCTGTATGTAATGTGAGCATTGGGTCATTTCAAAATGACCCAACAGCCAGAGACTGAAATAAGCTGAGCTCCCTCTGGGCCGGGCACTACCACTCTGCATCCCAGGAGCTTTGCCAACTGAAACCAGAAGCCAATGAACAGCACTGTCCAGAAAGGGGAAAGAATTTTCTTCGAGCCACTGCACCACTCTCCTGACATACCTGGGCCTACTGCAGGCTAAGAACAACGCTCCAGGGATGACCTCCACTTGCACTCAGCTACTTTGCAAAATTAACGGGACTATTTAAATTCAACGAGCTGTGGTTATCCAGAGCTCAGTAAAGTGCAAGGAACCAATAAAACCTCAGAAAAATATGCAATTATATCTAGAATTAAACAGTGAACTCTAGACACAGAAATAAGAAAGGAGCATTTGAGACATTTATTCATTTTAAGGAGAGATTCTAAAGACAGCAGCTGTTCATCTAAAGACATTAAGCCAGAATCTCTTTTAATTCCTAAAGAGGTTAGATAAGGAACTTGAATGTCTGAATATCAATTGAGCAATTTGCATGTAGGCACCTGTGAAGTCACTGGTGCTGCTAGGTCAGTCTGGTGGGGAGCCCAGCATTGGAAAAGGTCATTAAATGCTGTTTGGGGAGGGATAAGGCTTTCTGACCCATGAGGTCCTGTGCATATCTCCTTCATGAGGCTTGGTTATGTTTTCTATCACATTTATTCTCCTCCTACTCTATACCTTTTCTTTAAGAGACACAGTGCACTTCAAGATGGAGACACTGAGTGCCAGAAAGCTTCTTTAGGAAGATACAGCATCCATTTGATGCCTATGCTAATTGCTACTCCCAGGCACCCTTTTCAGATCTGTAAAAGAAGTTAACTGATCCCAAGACAATACTGAGCATTTCACAGTCTCATTTGGTAATGAAAGAATAACAGAGAACAGCTGCTGTTTTAAAATAGAATTTCATAGCTTTGTAGGGTCAGTGGTATTTTATGGGACTTTTCATGCCTGGAACAGTTTAATGACAGCTACAGTATTGCCATATTTATTCCCTACCATTTCCAAGTTTATTATCAATTACTTCATCTTTTCATGCCAGCAGCATTTGCCACGTACATGAAAACAAGAGTGCAGGGGCAGCCAGGACCCTTGATACGTATTTAGAGGCTGAGGACAGGTCTATTGTAACTATGTGAGTGGAGTTATCCAGCTTAAGAGAGTAAAGGTATCTCTGATATGCAACCACGATCTACAGCCACACTTCTGGACGGCAGTGTAAACATACTGCAGCCATCATCCTGATCATTTATATTAATAAGAGAAAAAATAGAGTGTGAGAGCAAAGGAAGAATGAACACACAGAGCAATTACTTTTTTGATACATGGGCCTGATTCTCACTGAATTAACTTCACCACTCCACAAGCTTTGCTATACTACCAGATGTATAAAGTGACCTCAGTGATAGCAAAGAGATTTTAATTTCTGTTGAATTACTGTAATTTGTTTAGCTCCCTTTGCAGACAGTGTTTTGAGGCAGACAAAATGCACCTTTGCAAAAACTTGTCAAGCTGGGGGGTGAGAAGCACAATCTGGGGGGCTTCCTCCATTCCTGTCTCCTCCCTCTCAGGGGAGGCTCTGTGTCAATCCCTACCATGTCTCAGCATGGATACTCTGGCGCAATGTTTTTGAGAGATAAGGATTCCAAGGTCGATTTTAGGGAAGAGAGGAAAAAACCATCCACGATGCTGTGAATCCGGTGACATGCTTCAGCTGTGATTCAAGTATGTGGCTAATCCTAGTGAAGTCTCTGGAAGTCACTATATACAGGTAGCTGTGATACACTGATCATAGTGGTCCTGCATTTAACAGGCCCTCTAACAGCAACGCACAAGCTAAAATTTTTGGTGGGTCAAAGCCTTGGGATTTCAGGCCAATGTTCAGAGTAGTACCTGAGCAAATGTTTAGCATTAATCATGCACATTATTCATCTTTATCAATTAAATCAGTTAAAGCTGAACTTAATTTTAAGTTCAGACTTTGAAACAGACCTAAAATTAATGGAGAGGTGAGGTAAGGGGAAGAAAATGGATGTATTGATATTGTTCTCCTGGTTGTATAAAAAAATAAAATAAAAGACTTGGAATCTTTTTGCTGTTTCTCCATGTTCAGGCTGTCCCTAAAATGCAGTTGCCTCAGGGATGGATTACCCTGACATATTTTCCCAGCAGTATCACATGACAGTTGCTAGCAGGGAAAGCAAAAAAAAAACTAAAAGGAATTGCAGAATATTTAAGACCGGACTTAGAGGAGGGGTTGACTTGCCCAGATTGCTGGTACCAGCCATCCTAGAGCTGCTGACTGCAAACTCCCCAGTTATCCACAGTCCCTTGTGTTGTTACATACCCTCTTCCTGAGATTAGCAACTGTTATTTATCTTTGCTGAGTTAACTTGTACATTAAAAAAGGAACAGATCAGCTATAGTTAACTAATGAAGTCAGAATTTGCCCTAACTTAGCAGATAAAAATTAGATCAACATGATTTCACAAAAATGTATCTACTTTCCATGGAGAATTGGCATTTAAGATGGCTTATTTGTTACAGCTTAGTGTAGCGTCAGCTGCACATACAGCATAGCATTTTGGATTGCATCATCCCTGCACAGCAAGTGTAGCCTGAGGCTACCATAACTACCAGGCATGACCAGCTATTCACTGCCTTGGATCCATCACTTCAGTGGAGAATGTAGTGTATGTTCTACTGGCATGAAAATGACACCGTTACCTTCACTATAATTAAGGTTGAGTTGGCTGTCCTCTGAGAAATCCCTGCTTTAGTGTTCATGGTAATTTAGAATCACATCAGGCTACCGTGGTCATTGTCAGCCTAGCCAAGTGTTTCATAGGTCATTTTCACAGAGTGAAATGGCTTAAAATTGAAAAGAAAAAAGTCCAAGGTTGCCAAAATGAGTTATCTGTATTGGGATGTAGCCCTGACATCAACAGTTACTAATAGGAGTAAGTGCCACTGGCGGAAATTAGGCTTTTCCATGTCTCTGCTCTGGGATTGTACCAGACAACATTATCAGCAGGCCACCCGCTGCCGAAAATGGGATTAATTCTCACTGTAGAAAAGGCCCTAGAGAGTCTTTCTTTAATTTGAATTCCCCTCACTGAAATTAAAGCCCACTCTTCCTTATTCTGTCTATAGAGAGAACATAAAAGACAACACTTTGTCTTCTCCTCTACAGCTGCATTTTCCATACCTGAAGACTGCTGTAATATCATCTCCTTGCCTTTTCTTCTCTGGAATAAAGAATCACAATTCCTTCATCTGTGTCTCTTAGGCCACATCATTCAGAAGTCTTTTGCAATTTCTCCACATCTTTCTCAAAATACAGAGCCCCAAACTAAACACTGCATCCATTCTGAATAGAAGGATTATTTCCAGTCATCCCTTCTTATGTCCCGATCTGATGCTTGGGGTTTTTTTGTCATAGCCTAAAAACATTGACTCGTGGTTATTTTATAAACCATAGCAAACCCTAAGTCCCTTTCTGTGGAAATGGTACTTAACCTGTGTTTCCCCCATTCAGTTTTTATGCAGCAGATTAGTCCTTTCTGAATACAGAACCTCCATCTATTTTAAGAACTTTTCTCCAATTTATCCATATAATCCCGAATTCCATTCCCAATCTCGGTGCGCTTTCACTTTCTGACATATCTTTGTCATCTGAGAATTTAATAAGCACATTCTCCACTTCATCTTCCTATTACCATTTTACATAGATCTAGAACCCAGGGCCAGCACCCTCAGAGTCTCCAAAGATACTGCTTCCATCTTGACAGTAAACCATTGCTACAGTCTGAGTGCAACCTGCTGTAGCTCAGCCCTCACTGTAGCTGTTCTCTTTTATATAAGCTGAGGGCAAGGCCCCTGGGGAAAGGTTCATGAAATAAACGTCTCATTTTTGTGAATCTCCATGGCCACGCTATCTTCTTTTAAGAGGGTAACACTACACACAACCCAAAACAACAGGGCCTACTGAAGAGTTGTATTTTCACACAGTTTATGGCACTATTCTGGCCATTTCCTTGTTGGTCTTAGCCCTATTGACTCCCACATTAATAGGCTGGCTTGAGCACAAGGCCTTCTATTTCATAAATGAACATAAGGTCTAGAGGACAGAGCTGTGACAAAGAATAGCTCATTGCTGACAGGCTCATTTTTTCAAACAACAATTGACTCACTTGCATATATCAAAGCCACAATGAGCCTTGACATTCCCCCACATGAACGGCACTCACAGAACATTTAAATATATATAGTTGAAATTATAACATCAGCGATGTATTTGACTCAGTATTATACCCACAATAAAGACAATCTCTGTGACAGAAAGTGTATAACCTAAATGACAGATAGTAGACAGGATGCACTGAGAAATGTCAAATGAGAAAACGGAGATGTTTTTTCTCCTCACATTGTTATCAAAATCACCTCACACTCCCGTCTGCTTTCTCAGATACTGCCATGAACACAGGATGTTGCCCTAAATCCAGGTGTCCCCTAGGTGTCTAGATGTCTACTGTCCATAAATCTAGTTTTGAAAGTGGGATTAATTCTCACTGTAGAAAAGGCCCTAGAGAGGGGCTTTTCATTCAGAGGGGCATTCATTCAGAGATGACTGAAATACTAGAAATGGGTTTTGGGGAGGAAACATGCACCAATATGGGTCATTCCCTGGCAGGAGAACTGGAGGAAAAGTTCAAGGAAACTGAAATGATCTTTAGCCTGAGAGTGTGGCTTCCAGCCTACGCTGAGCAGAAATGTCCTTGATCATTTCCCAAGACGGGCTTCTACCAAACCAATGCGATCATTTTTATTGCTAACAGTTTAGTGTATTAAACAAAAATCATTATCTTTTTTTGGCCAAGTTCTGATCAATTTCCCTTAGTCTGCTGGGGTCATTTTCCATCCATTGCTTCTTTAAGAAATTAAAGTCATCTGCTTTGCCACGCTGACTGTGGCACTCCAGCTGGACTGCAAGCTTGTTTATGCTATGTACATTTAAAATAAACTTGGCAGGTGGAACAGCGGGTACTTCCAATGTACACCTGCCTCGTGTCTCCCGAGCTGTGGCATACTGCTTTTAGGTAAATGACTAAGAAAATGATCCCACGCAAACATGGTATCGCAACAACTTTGCCTTGAGTGAGCCCAAATTTTTTACTTGTATTTCAAAAAGCCTATGTGGGAAAATGGCATCTTTCCTGTTTCAAAAACCAAACAGACAAAAAAGACTTTTATCAGATGTTTTTAAACTTGTCATTAACAGTCTCAAACTCTGCTGCATTGGAGCAGAGGATTCTTTTCCATGCCAGGTGGCCACAAATGCTAGCTAGAAGCAAGAAAGGCAGTGCAGGAACTTTGTTAGGTCTTGATTTGTCACTTTGCTACTCATTTAATATCAGATAAATTTCAACAGCGTGCTAAAAGAATCTGCCAGGAGTTAGTGATGGGTAATATTAATACCGCAAAATGAAAACTGGGACTTGTAAAATCAGTAATTCATTCCAGTGTTGACAGAGCAGGAGGGAACCATCAAAATTTTAAAAATAAGCCTAAAGTTCAAAGACATCCCATTGCCATAATGCTAATGCAAGCTCTGACTTTGCAGGTCCCCTGGCTTATTACAGTTCCACCGGCTGATGACCAGGATAGAATTTGGCATGGCTGGTTATAGCTATGCTGGATATTCCTACCGATGCCTGTGCTGTGCCATGGGCATATTCCCAAGGACCTGAGCCAGGCCTGAAGGGCAGCCCAGCCTAGTCACAGCTCAAAATCAGAGACAGTGTCCTGGCATGGCACGACCAAGCAGCCACCATGCAGCTTTTGCAGCATGCTCAGCATGAGGTGCTCCAGGACAGCACTGTGTGGCCCCACAGACCTATGTTGTACCTCTGCTCTACTCAATTTATTACTAATCAACTATTTTCTAACAGCTTAGTCTAGGATTTGGTGTTCGACCTTGGGATACCCTCCTCTAGGGGGATTTCTTTCTAACAGAAACCAGTTCATCTGAATCGGTTTCCTAACAAGTCTCATTCTGATTTTCAGAAGATCTTGTGTTACAAAGGCCTTACTGTATGTACTATATAGACTGTGGCAACACACAGAAGTCCAAAAGGAGGTGTAAATTTAGGACTTTACTTAGTAAACAAGAACTTTGCCCATAGCACAGAACCAGTATGAAATGGCCTGGTCGTTTTGCTTCTGGAACTGTTTCAAATCAGTCTCCACAGCAGCCAACACAGTGATGGGGAATGACCCTTCTCCACTCACTGCTCAATTTACAGTCACCATTTCTGTTGCTTTGTTATTTTCCCCTTAGCTGTTTGTCTTTTCCAGCCCTTTAGTTCACTCATGTGAAAGTACTGGGGCAGTCATTCCAAAAGAGAAATGGAAAGCTGTAATCAAAATGCGTGGGATGCAGTTTATTTATCACACAGATTGTCATCGGTGGTTTTGTACAAAGAATATGTAAAAAAAGAGCTTGTACTGATACACACGGGATTCCAAACTTCAAGACAATAATGATTATTGGGTTTTGACCTCACAGCTAGCAATTTGAAAGATGCAAGAATGTGCACAATTTGGATTTCCATTCTTCTTCTGAGAAAAAAAAAAGTTCTCTTCATTTTGTTTCCAACATACTCCCTGCCCTGCACATGAAAAGCAAGACTGAAAATGTAAAAATGTTCAGTTTGCTTGCTTTTAAAGGTCTGATGTCAGAAAAAGCTTGCTGACAAAAGTTTTTCCTCTCCAAGCATTTTAGATGAGTGTCACTTGCAATGCTAGAAAATAGTGCTTGGAAAGCTTTATAAGCCATATAAAAGATTGGCTCCTAGTGGTGGAGAATGAGGGTTTTTTAGCTTTCTGAAGGACCACACATGCCAGTGTTTGACCTTCCTGGAGCAGATTACTATCTATGTCCTTTGATGGCACCTTTTTGGATAAAAGATAGCTCAGCTGTGTATAGAGGTTTTTGGCGTCAACAGAGATGGCTGATTGGCTTTCCCATATGCCCCTAATTTGCAGTTTTCTCCCCTCTTTCCATCTGAAAAATGCAACTGAGTGACAGGAATACTCACAAGCAAGACTGTGGCTCATACATACACACACAGGCACACATATATACACATATAAGTATATAGATATGTATACACATATACATATTTATTTTCAGGGGTTGCCGAATCAGTAGCTCAATGGAGGTGAGGCTGCTGCAGCTCCATTCCCCCAAGTCCAGCCAGTCGCAAGGCTGAGCATGTATTCCCATAGGCACACACAAACGCAGGTATACAGCACGTATGTGTATATATACTGCCAGCCACACAGAACAACACAGACACACTCAGCAACCATGGCCTTATGCTGTTGCCCTCTCTGGCCGGTCAGGATGAGGTTTGTTAGTAGGAAAAACATATAAATACATATGATGTGCATCCCTCCATCAGCTGGGCTCAGGCACTCAGTCTGCCTAGTACCTGCCCCTGGATCCCAGTCTCCCCAGTTGCTGGCACCTGGACATATGAGCCCCCCCGCTCCTGGACATATGAGTGAGGCTGCATCCCCACTCCAGCTACTGGTACAGACGTCCTTGCACACACACAGAGTATGGATCCTTCCTGTAACTGGGCTTAGACACAGACTATTCCGTAGCTGGCCCCAGATCCTCACACTCTCCATTGCCTCCTGCACAGAAACACACACACACACAAACAGGTGTCTCAATTTACCCATACCCCATGGCCTCTTGGGTGATTGGCCTAGACCCCCTGGTCCCTCCAGTGGCCAACTCCTCATGCTGTATCATTCCTGGACACACATACCGCTGGCTCCCAGATCATGTCACCTCTTCACCAGCTCGTCCAACTTGATATTCACTAGTGATCCCACACTGACAAACGTATCCTCACTCACTCCCATTGATGGCATTACAGACACATAGACATTCTGACCCATGGTCTGACTCTGATGGCTGGCACTGAGACCCCCATACACACACATGCACACAGAATACACAGTCCCTCAATCAACAAAATAGTTAGAAATGGAGTTTGATGAGAAGGCAGATCAGACTGTGCTGACCAGGTGCAGGGCATGGCCAGACAAGTGTGCTGACCAGACATTGTTCACACACAAGTGGCCCCTTTTATCCCCCTTCCCTTTATTTTTGCATGTTCATTCCTCCCCAGACCACCTTGATCCCTCCCATTCCCCACCTTGACTTCCTCCCCAGAATATCCCATTGAAAGTTTTGTACTATCCCAAAATGTTCTTCCCCAGCATCCCACATTGTCTCATACCTACCCTGTAGGCAGTGAGGCCCTCAGTCTGAAATGTGCTCTGGAGAGCCTCTCCCCTTGAGTGTCCCCCAGCCCCTGGGGCTGAGGGTCTCCTGTGACAGTCCAGGGATGCTGGGGAGATGCTCATGTTTCTCGGTGGGTTACTGGGACTCCCTCCCCTGCCACTGTGTCCAATGACACTCTAACATAGTGCACATAGGTTTATCTGGTCTTCATGTAGGCTGCTGCCTCCAGTCAGACAGTACAAGGAGAAGAGTCAGGATCTTTCTAGTATCAGGGGAGCTGAGTAAAATTTGTAGTGAAGGAAGTCAGCACTCTGATTCTGCTCCCCCTTCAGGAGCTTACATAAACCAAATCCCTAATTTTAAGAGTTTGCAAGTAGTTCTGTGATAGTCGATAAACCGAAGCAATGGTAAGCCTACCTTCGCTTTGCTTCACTTACTTACCTTTGTGATGTGCTTACCTTCTTTTTTAAAATAAACTTTTGATGTTAATTAAGAAAGTGACCTTGGCTAGGTCGCTTAATCTCTCTGTGATTCTCTTCTCCCTTTTGTACAATTAAGACAATAAAACAATGCATCCACATGGGTATTGTGAAGCTTAATTAACTGGTGTGTGCAGGACTCTCTGAGCTTCTGCAAAGGAGAACACTGTAAGCATAGAAAATTAATGTTAGGATGAATATTACACAATAACTCGACACAGCATCTCTAAGTCAACAATTTGAAAAAAACCTCACCTCAGACGAGATTTTCCAATGCTCTGAAATAAGTGCTTGCCAATGTGATGCCCATCTACAAGAAGGGCCGGAAGGAGGATCCAGGGAACTACAGGCCTGTCAGCCTGACCTCGGTGCCGGGGAAGATTATGGAGCAGTTCATCTTGAGGGCGCTCACAAGGCATGAGCGGGACAACCAGGGGATCAGGCCCAGCCAGCACGGATTCATGAGAGGCAGGTCCTGCTTGACCAACCTGATCTCCTTCTACGACCAGGTGACCCGCCTAGTGGATGAGGGAAAGGCTGTGGATGTGGTCTACCTGGACTTGAGTAAGGCCTTTGACACTGTCCCCCACAGCATTCTTCTAGAGAAGCTGGCAGCTCACGGCTTAGACAGGTGTACTCTGCGCTGGGTCAAAAACTGGCTGGACGGCCGGGCCCAGAGAGTTGTGGTGAATGGAGTTACATCCAGTTGGCGGCCGGTCACGAGCGGTGTTCCCCAGGGCTCAGTTTTGGGGACGGTCTTGTTCAATATCTTTATCAATGATCTGGATGAGGGGATTGAGTGCACCCTCAGGAAGTTTGCAGACGACACCAAGTTGGGTGGGAGTGTTGATCTGCTCGAGGGTAGGAAGGCTCTGCAGAGGGATCTGGACAGGCTGGATTGATGGGCCGAAGCCAACCGTATGAGATTCAACAAGGCCAAGTACCGGGTCCTGCACTTCGGCCACAACAACCCCATGCAGCGTTACAGGCTTGGGGAAGAGTGGCTGGAAAGCTGCCCAGCAGAGAAGGACCTGGGGGTGCTGGTCGACAGCCGGCTGAACATGAGCCAGCAGTGTGCCCAGGTGGCCAAGAAGGCCAATGGCATCCTGGCCTGTATCAGAAATAGTGTGGCCAGCAGGAGTAGGGAAGTGATCGTGCCCCTGTACTCGGCACTGGTGAGGCCACACCTCGAATACTGTGTTCAGTTTTGGGCCCCTCACTACAAGAAGGACATCGAGGTGCTGGAGCGTGTCCAGAGAAGGGCAACGAGGCTGGTGAGGGGTCTGGAGAACAAGTCTTATGAGGAGCGGCTGAGGGAACTAGGGCTGTTTAGCCTGCAGAAAAGGAGGCTGAGGGGAGACCTCATCGCTCTCTACAACTACCTGAAATGAGGCTGTAGTGAGGTGGGTGTTGGTCTCTTCTCCCAAGTAACTAGCGATAGGACGAGAGGAAATGGCCTCAAGTTGCACCAGGGGAGGTTTAGATTGGACGTGAGGAAAAATTTCTTTACTTGAAAGAGTGGTTAAACATTAGAACAGGCTGCCCAGGGAAGTGGTGGAGTCACCATCCCTGGAAGTATTTAAAAGACATGTAGATGAGGCACTTAGGGACATGGTTTAGTGGGCATGGTGGTGTTGGGTTGACGGTTGGACTCGATGATCTTAGAGGTCTTTTCCAACCTTAATGGTTCTATGATTCTATGATTCTAAGTTTTGCAGCAGTGCCTTCAGATTCAGTGTTCAGTGGTCAGTAGCATAAAAGAGGGGAGCAGCTTGCAGTCCCAGGTTAATTGCTCAATTCAGTAGAATTGTTTACAGTTGGACTCGCTGATCTTAAGGGTCTTTTCCAACCTAAATGATTCTGTGATTCTATGATTTGCAGAACACAGGTTTCAGCCAGTTAAACACCAATGCTATATATTCCCACCTATATCCATTTAAATTTTCACAGTCTTCTCAGCACTGCCATTAGAATAGCAGGGACAAACTGTCCCTAAAATCTGTTCAAAATGGAGCATCAGGCAGCCTGGGAAGTTGTTTGAACCCAGTTTCTTCTATGAATCTGGTCAAGGTTCATCTGGTGATCTAGGTATGCTTGCCAGGTTTCCATTTCAGGAGTATCCATACTACAGCTTCTGTCAATGCATTTTGTTTTCAGGTTCTAGTCTCATGCAAAGTTTGGGTGAAGCTCAGAAGGTGCAGATATTAGGAAGGAAATTAAAGACAATATCTACACGACCCAAAGAAAGAATGCCACATAGTAACAGCAGAAATTGATTATCTGAAATTTCCATGCTTTAAAACAAGTTTGTTTTGTAGTTTATACAATATTTTAAATGACTTTATCATAAGCATCCATAAGCATCTCAGCTGTGTAGCTGAATAACTTCCCTGGTTATTACAAAAAATAGTAATAACCAAGCCATGAAGTTCTGCTTTTCAATGTAAGACATAGCAGATGCCAGGTTTCCTCATGATGCCACAGTCCTTAGAAGCCAGGTGATGCACAGTTAATTTTTAGACAGTTACTAGGCAACAGTTGGGACTAACAGAAGGCCAAGAACAACTCCTTAATTTTCTTCCCTGAATCCGAGCTGCTGGATTTATATTTCAACTATTTTTCCACCGGAGGTCTTAGCCATGGAAAAAGGATCATACAGTATATTGGTTAGATCAGATAAGTGATTTTCTTTAGCAGGTCTAAGTATTCAATAAATCTATTCCTTTGTAAATACAATATAAAATTGCTCTTTCAATTTTTCATGTGCTTAGATCTAAGAAATTCTACCTGCAAGAAAGAAGTTGAATAAAAATCTCAGCCGTTCTGTGGTATTGCAAAAAATATAAGCCTGTGATTTTGCTTTTTGTTTAGATTTTCTTTTATCTGTCATTTCTGTTTTGACGTTTCCCAAACTTCTGTTACCAATCATTCTAATCATTACCATTAAATTATGAATGATGGTTTAACGAACAATGGAACATTCAGCTACGCTACAGTTTTTTCTGTTTCTCCCCCTTGCTTTCACCAACAAACCAACTGAGCTTGATATGTTCACAAAAGAGAGAAAATGGCATGTTTGCCTGCAATAGGAGGGATCTGTACTTGAAGACCAAGATGTACTTTATTATTGTTCTATGGTAGCATCAGTTTGTCATATTGGCTTTTACATGCCAATAATCACTCTACCTTCACACTCCGAGTCAGCCAAAGTCCAAGTTCAACACACAGGAAGAAACAATTAAACAGGAACAAACGGAGGTTTCCTTTCATTTTTAGCATTTCATATAAAAAGAAATGGTATTTCACATAATCTAATCACTCTCGTACTTTTAGTATATAATCATCATCACAATACCTCTCTCACAGCATAGTCAACAACTGCAGCTCCTCACCTGGTGAGATTTCTATATCCACCAGTGTGATCTCGTCTCTAAGAGGAATTTAATTAAACCGCTGCCACAAAAATATGAGCCCAGTGTTTCAGATGTAAGATGTGAAAATCCGTATCATTTTTTCCCCATGAGGAAAATGGAAGATAGGGACAAGGAAGGGCTCTAATTTCCCTACTTCACATATTACTGCACTGTAGTGTGTCATTGTCTTCAGGCCATTAGCAACCTGAGTTTATTTTTACTATTATTTATGACTGTTACTGCACTAGCTTCTACATAGAAGGTATGCTGTTCAATTACAGACCCATTGTGCTCAGCACTCCAGGAATAAAAAAAAAACAGATTGTAAACTTGGGTGGTCAAGTCACTGCAAAGGAGTTTGAAAGCCTGCATATTTCTGGCATTCGTATCATTGTAAAGTATAACCTGCCACACAATGAGTGGGATGCTTGAAAAGCTTAAGTGATACAATACACAGGAATTTGATGCTTTGCTAGGTGTCTCATTCAATGCTAAGCTGACATGATCCATCTTACTCCAGATTTCTGTAGCATCTGGCATTTCACAAACATTGGTCAACTATGCCTGACATTTCCCTTATATAGGGAAGCTTTAGTAACCTCGTGATGTGTGTGACAAAACTGAAATATGGAGTGGTTGAGGACATATTTTCACACTTGGAAGTCAACACCCATATTGTGTTGGAGCTGACCGTGAATCCCTGAAGATCCAGCTCTGGCTTCATAACTGATTTGAGCTGACCTAAGTCTGGGCTGTTATCTAAAGGGATATTTCTACCCCCTGCTCTCTGACCCCAGCCATGTTCCCTCCTTTGTGCCAGCACAAAGTGTTGTGTGGATGCACAGTGGGTCAGATCAGGGAACTGATCTAGCTGAAAACCCTGAAAAAAACAACCGAGCAGATGCCTCAGTCACATCAAATGGACCATGAAACTGCACCCTCAGGTTCAACACCTCTGCACTGCGCTTTGGAAGAGCTGCGCTTGAGGTAGCTGGGGGAGAAATGAATGAAAGGAGTCTTGGCTGTGCTGTGCCTGTTCGATGCAGGCTGGTTGAGCAAAGGCCTTACTGTGCAAGGAGGGCTTGGGCTCTCCCCTGCCAGAGCGGCCCAGAGCTCACCCACAGTCCGCACTGGAGTGTGCCCTTGTGCACAATCAGCAGGAGCACAGGCTCGAGCTTGAGTGACAGCACCAGTAGGGGGGACACGGCTAGCATGCTGAAGTGGGAGAGAGGTTTGGGGGCTAGTGGCCCTCTGTCTTGGATGGAATGGTAAAAACCTCCTTTTGCCTGCTCTGCTCTCCCTCTTACCCCCGTAGGTGGGATGGTGCCATTTTCTCACTCTCTCTGCTTTGGTCCAGCAGCACTACTATGCCACACTCTGTCCTCCCTTCTCAAATAATCCCAAACTTCCTATCACTTGCCACCTTTCTTTCTCTTGTACAAGATGTTCTCCTTTGACAGAAATGTCCCTAAGGTTTCCACGTCCTCACCCCTTCTTCCCTAGACCCCACAAGTTCCTGTGCCTGGGATTACTCAGCATTCTCCAGCTTCAGACCACACTGGCCAACAGTCAAACTCAGTCAGGACAAATCCAGAGCACACCCCAAATCCTTCTCTCTCTGTTGATTTGAACATACTCAAAACACTTGACAGTATTTTGACTCTAACTCTAACTGGTCAGCCAAGAATTGAGGGGCTCCTTCAGCCCACCCGCATAAGTCCCAAAGAAAGATGACAACTAGAAGAAAACCTTGCTTAAAAAGTCACTTTGTCCTATTAAAGCAGATTACAACTAACTGGAAACAATACACTTTTTTTTTTTAAATACTTTAACCAAAATGTTCCCCTTTGGCTATGTTTATCATTGAAACACAGCCATTTTATGAAACAAAAAGACAACACTGGGTCTGGTTTACAGCCAATATGTTGAAGGTTTCAGGAACAGTTTTATCATCATTTAAATCAATTGACAATGCTGAATATTTTAAGAAAACAAAGGGGAAACCATGTAGGATCCCTGCAGTAGATGCAATGAACTGCTCCGACCAGTTCACAAATTTTTTTATGGCCAAGTGGATCTGAACTGGATGGCTGTTTCCTTTTGTCTTACACCACCAGGGAAGGACAAAATCTTGAGAAAAAAAAAAAGGTGTCATCAGTCTTCAATTTTTTCTCTTTTACTTGTAAAGAATGACAATGAATATGTTTCATATCTATCAGTCATTTACACTGTGTTCTGATAAGCAACTACTACTTTTTGGAAGTGGTTACCTGTCACTTAACTGTGCAGAGATCCAAAGCACCCTTCTTACGGCAGGGCCCAAACTCATCTCACCTAAATTGTGGCATTTACCTAAGCTGTCTCCAATTTGAGGCTGAATTGCCCTTCCATTGACTACAGACAAAACTTAGGTCAAAAGCAATCCAAACAGACATCTCACTGCAGCACTTCCTTAGGGAGGAGGCACCAATGTCTGTCGGTACTCTTTTTAGGCATCGTGCTATTGTTTTTATGTTCTTGTGTTAGGTAGACTAGATCTTGCAACTTGGTGATAAAAAGGAAAAGTCTGGGTTGGGAGAAGTATAAGACCCTGAGGAGACTGGGAAACTATTTTCTGGGGGAAAAATCCATTTTAAAATGTACTGGATGTTTAGTCATCTGCAAAAACCTTGGCAGGTAGTTAGCATCACCTACACACTGGGACAGAGAGCCCAGGATGTTATTCTTTTATTCGCACTTCTAGCGCTGATCATTTGTGTGACCTTGGACAGATGACTTCCCAGTTCCATCTCCTCTCTCTCTCCCCACCTTTTAACTCTTCTGTCTGCTTAGATTATGAACTTTCTGCTACAAAGACTGTGTTTTTATACAATAACCAGATGTGACAAGGCTAGAATCCATGACCTGAGGCCCAGGGTTCTTCAGAAGAATAACCCTTTCCCAAGGCTCTTCCCCTAGAGGATGTAGGCAGAGAGGACTGGTTGGAAAAGTTCTTGGTAGTAACAGAGCAAGAGTTAGAGGGAACTCAGGATTGAAAGCTCTCCATGGCCTGAAGGTGACTTGGAGGGAAGGCAAGGCAAGCTTCAGGTAAAGGTACTGTAGAGGATTAGGGGCTTTCATTGTGCAGGATCTCATGTAGTCCCAATGGAACATATGCAGCATGATCAGGAAGTGATCAAAATCCACTGATTTGCAGAGAAAAAGTCAAGAAATGAGTGACTGCTGAAGAGTGGCTATACTAAGTCTTCAGACTCAGTTAATGCTTTTAGAGCCTGCCATGGGACATATTAAGAAACCACACATGCACTCTGTGTGTGTCGTGTACAGACTGAGGCATCATACCTGATCAGGGAAATTCCATTTACATTAAGAGTCTTTACACCTCTGGCATTACCCTTTAAAGGAATACAAATCTAATTTGCAGTCCCCTGAAATCTGCACAGTCTTAGTGTAAATGGCTGTGGAGACCTCAGGTCTTCCTCCCACATGTGAGTCCCCATCCCTTATTATCTACAAGTATGAGATGATGCCACCAGTTTTCCTTCCCCTCCAAAGCTATGCAAAATCTACACCTCTTTTCAGGTGGTCCAGACTTCAGATATTCAGGAACTGAAATGAGAAATAAGTTTTAACCCCCCCCCCAGGCTGGCAGGAAGCTGCACTGACCTCAGAACTACAATAGGAAAGTCTTACAGCTGTGTTGACCAGCTCTGACAAGAACCTGTAACACTTTACCTCTCAAATTGGTTTCAGTTCCCCAGGGACATTTCTGTCAAAGCTGAGTTGCAAATAGGGACTGTTGCATTGTCCTTGAAAAAGGCGCATAAAAATACACTTCAAACTTTTATAAAGCCCTGCAGTTTACTCATGTTAATTATTGAAGGATTTATACAAGATGTTAGAATGACCAAGTGTGTTGATGTGTGATGATATGTGATCAGTGATTAGTGAACTGCTCACCAATGATAGACAGGTCCCTCATTCTGGTATAGCAGGAGAGGGGGGCGCAGGTTTGATGACCTGATGTTATTTCTTCCAGGCCTACTTTCTGTTATTCTGTGGTTATACTCCTCTATCACATATGGAAAATCCATGCGTACAGAGCAGATCTAGGAACACTTGCCCTCATTACAGTTGTCTTTTTAAAACAGTTTTTTAAAAATGCCTAAAACAAGTTCCTTTGTTTACCATTCAGATTTTAAATTTGGCAGTTACAGTGCCATAATCTTACAGCTTGTCATCGTAAATATGCTCATTTTATGACCATCCAGGAGAGTATCTGCATTAACATTGTACTGAAATGCAGTGATTCAAGTTCTTGTCCTTTAGCATTAGTTTTCCTGTAAAAATGATCTAAAAATCACCTTGAATATGTGTTTCCTCCATTAGCAGCCCACAATTCAAAAAAGAAGATTATACAAAGTATTTGAATTTTAAGCTGTCGGTTTAATTTAATAGAAAAGCATGATATTTCTTATTAATATTCTATATGTCTAACTGCTCTAATAAGTGATCTGAAGCACCGCATGGGCAGTTAGGAAGAAAAAGCCTCGGTACATCGGATCCTTTGAAATGAGCAGATTATTCTGGCATGCTCAAATTTTACATGATGCACTCAAGAGCTCATTTGTAAGAAGCCTTCTGCTCAGTGTTCAGTGAAACAGAAAAATTGTCATCAAAATTAGAGTAAAATAGTAGTATTTAGCATTACATAAGAAACTATTACTATTGCATCAGCTTCTGTGAGTGAGAATGTGTTTGTGAGAACAAGCTTTTTGGCCATTTACTCATCCTGCCTCCATCTCTTCCCTCCCCTGTGTCCACTGTGACTGCCTTCACCTCTCTCCCTCTCCTTTCAGGGACATGATTTAATGGTGGGAGAGTGGCCACATGGCTGAAGTTTGTCCTAGGAGTCCAGCATGCAATGCAGATGCAACTCAAGGAATGAAGTTGAAGTTTCACCTGTGAAAAGAGCAGGGTCTCCTCTAAAACTGGAATTATACTCTTTTTCTTATCTTTGCGCCAATCAGAAGTTGCTGTGAATGACAAAGTGAAGTAGCAAGGAACAAAGGAAACAATAAGAGAGAGAGATGCACCAGCTTTCTCTCCAGAGGTACCCAAGGTTTTTACAGTATTGACATATACTAAAACAACCATACGGACTTTATGCCTCCCTCAAGGAGCTATTCTGCCCATCTAGGATCAACAGTGTCCTGCCTACTGCTCTGGAGGGACAAAGCCAATCTTAGGCCAGTGATGTGTCTTTCTTCAAGGGCTGAAGTATTACATGGGTATTAGATTGGCCATGGAAAAAGCTGAAGCTCCAACCCCAACAATCCATGAGCTTTGTTTGGGAGGGAAGCAGGAGAAGAGAGACATGATCCTCTTCTATCTCTTTTCAAAGCACTCCAGTAGTTCCACCATCTTTCTCAGTCTCCTGAGGTAGGTACTGTACCCTCCTCTCATTGAGACTGCCTGGTCTGTCTTTGTTAGACTGGGCAGATGGAAAAGATGGAAAGGGAGTACCAGGGTCACCAAATCATGCCTTTTTGACTGGATTCAACGAAACATTTCCCTCTTAGTGCAGTGGTGTGGGATTAGGTGGTATAGGTTTCCCTTAGCATCTCCCATAGGGCATGCACTGAACCATCGGAGTTGAGATGGATTTATCTGGCAAGACATTTATTTCACAAGCCCAGTAGGTTGAGGCATCCTTCTGTACCTGCTCACTTGCACTCCTTACACATATGTTTCACCTCACAGGCATTCAGCTGGCAAAGGAGACAATCAGGTCCATATCCTTTTGTAAATTAAAGAACCTGAATTCATATTTCTGGATCAAGGTAAAAAAGAAGAATATGGGTCTGGCTCATTGAGTCCCATCCTCTGCAATCCCAGATAACCATACAGCAATTATTCAGGTTAAAAGGGTGTGCCAAATTCCTCTCCATGCCACAGGCCACAGAGTACTCCCTATGACCTTAAATCAACCTTAAGCCACAGTTATACAGGAGAGCAAGTATATCACCAGTGATCTAGAATAATGGGAAAAAAAAGACTTAAAAGTGGTTAAATAAAACTGCCAGCCAGGCTTTAACAGCTATGTTGAATAGGGCAAGGACAAATCTGACAATCTGATGGTCTCACCTAGAGAAAAATTCCTCTCTAACCCCAATCCGGTAATCAGTTTATTCATGAGTGCAGGACACAGCATACCTAAAGTATTCCACAGGACATCAGTTCCCCTTGGTCTTAAATCCTGTTTATAGCTATGATCAATGTCAAATGCATTAGAGAGAGACAAGAAGACCAAAAAAAAGCCAATATTCATCAAAGGAGAAACTCGGTGGTCCTTATAGAGTGCAGACAAGCATTAGAAGCCCTAACATGGGTTAGTACAGCAGTAATGTATCACAAACACAGAGCCCATCAGGCCAGTTTCAGATCCCCTGGATGACTTGAGAACCACTGTATCAGAATACCTCCAGCAACCTCTCCCAAACCTGATAGCTTCCCTCATTTTTACTTCATATCTGCCTTACAGGAGCTGTACTAATACTTGTCATCTCCACCTAATGTTTCCAACGGACATTTCATAAGGGACACTCTACCCAATGCTTCACTTCCATACAGGTAGATAAAGTCCCCTTGCATTCTACCTATCTAACATAATCCATTATCTCTCAGAAGTAGCACTTAAAAAGAGAGCAGGACTCTTATGCAATCAATAAAATACTCTGTTTGAATTTCCATTCCAGGTCAGAAAATATTAAATCAATCCATGCAAAATAAGGAATAATCAGTCAAAAAAAGCTGAGCAAGACCCATCGCAGCATACTCTTAAGCATGATAGTTATTTTTCCGTCTGGAGGGTTAAAATTACAATAGACTGAGGAAGGATTTTAACTCAGCTCTCCAACATCTGAGGATTCTCTTCCAGCATCCAGGGTTGATGGATCTCTTCCAACATCTCTCCAACATCTGAGGAGAAGCCTGTGCCTGCAGGTCCCAGACACAGAGAGTCATCAGCCTCTTAACTGCCTGAGGATTCCTAATTGGATTAAATACTTGATTTTAGAATCATAGAATCATAGAATCATTTAGGTTGTAAAAGACCTTGAAGATCATCGAGTCCAACCATTAACATAGCACTGCCAAGTCCACCACTAAGCCATGTCCCTAAGCACCACATCTACGCGTCTTTTAAACATCTCGAGGGATGATGACTCAACCACTTCTCTGAGCACCCTGTTCCAATGCTTGACAACCCTTTCGGTGAAGAAATTTTTCCTAATATCCAATCTAAACCTCCCCTGGAGCAACTTGAGGCCATTTCCTCTCATCATAGAATCATAGAATCATTAAGGTTGGAAAAGACCTCCAAGATCATCGAGTCCAACCGTCAACCCAACACCACCATGCCCACTAAACCATGTCCCTAAGCGCCTCATCTACATGTCTTTTAAATACTTCCAGGGATGGTGGCTCAACCACTTCCCTGGGCAGCCTGTTCTAATGTTTAACCACTCTTTCAAGTAAAGAAATTTTTCCTCATGTCCAATCTAAACCTCCCCTGGCGCAACTTGAGGCCATTTCCTCTCGTCCTGTCGCTAGTTACTCAGGAGAAGAGACCGACACCCACCCACCAGCACGATCACTTCCCTACTCCTGCTGGCCACACTATTTCTGATACAGGCCAGGATGCCATTGGCCTTCTTGGCCACCTGGGCACACTGCCGGCTCATGTTCAGCTGGCTGTCGACCAACACCCCCAGGTCCTTTTCCGACAGGCAGCTTTCCAGCCACTCTTCCCCAAGCCTGTAGCGCTGCATGGGGTTGTTGTGGCCGAAGTGCAGGACCCGGTACTTGGCCTTGTTGAATCTCATACAATTGGCCTTGGCCCATCAATCCAGCCTGTCCACGTCCCTCTGCAGAGCCTTCCTACCCTCAAGCGGATCAACTCCCACCCAACTCAGTGTTGTCTGCAAACTTAAGGAGCGTGCACTTGATGGTATTGTCCAGGTCATTGATAAAGATATTAAACAGAACTGGCCCCAGTACTGAGCCCTGGGGAACACCACTTGTGACTGGCTGCCAACTGGATTTAACTCCATTCACCACAACTCTCTGGGCCCGGCCGTCCAGCCAGTTTTTGACCCAGCAAAGAGTATGCCCATCCAAGCCATGAGCAGCCAGTTTCTCCAGGAGAATGCGGTGGGAAACGGTGTCAAAGGCTTTACTAAAGTCCAGATGAACAACATCCACAGCCTTTCCCTCATCCACTAAGCAGGTCACCTTGTCATAGAAGGAGATCAGGTTAGTCAAGCAGGAGCTGCCTTTCATAGATCCATGCTGACTGGGCCTGATCACCTGGTTGTCCTGTACGTGCCATGTGATGGCACCCAAGATGATCTGCTCCATAACCTGCCCCGGCACTGAGGTCAGGCTGACAGGCCTGTAGTTCCCTGGATCCTCCTTCTGGCCCTTCTTGCAGATGGGCGTCACATTTACTAACCTCCAGTCAACTGGGACCTCCCCGGTTAGCCACGACTGCTGATAAATGATGGAAAGTGGCTTGGTGAGCACTTCCACCATCTCCCTCAGTACCCTTGGGTGGATCCCATCCAGGCACATAGACTTGTGTGTGTCTAAGTGGTGTAGCAGGTCGCTAACCATTTCCCCTTGGATGGTGGGGGCTTCATTCTGCTCCCCGTCCCTGTCTTCCAGCTTGGGGGGCTGGGTACCCCGAGAACAACTGGCCTTACTATTAAAGACCGAGGCAAAGAAGGCATTAATTACCTCAGCCTTTTCCTCATCCTTTGTCACTCTGTTTCCTCACGCAGCCAATAAAGGATGATGGAGATTCTCCTTAGCCCTCCTTTTGTTGATAATGTATTTATAGAAACATTTTTTATTGTCTCTTACGGCAGTAGCCAGGTTAAGGCTAGAACGCAATCTGGCCGCTGTCGTTAAAGACAACAAAAAAAGTTTTTACAAATATATTAATGACAAGAAGAGAGCCAAGGAGAATCTCCATCCTTTATTGGATGCAAGGGGGAACATTGTCACTGAGGATGAGGAAAAGGCTGAGGTACTCAATGCCTTCTTTGCCTCAGTCTTTAACAGGCAGAGCAGTTATCCTCAGGGTACTCGGCCCCCCAAGCTGGAAGACGGGGACGGCGAGCAGGATGAACCCCCGGTAATCCAGGAGGAAGCAGTCAATGACCTGCTATGCCACCTGGACACTCACAAGTCTATGGGGCCGGATGGGATCCACCCGAGAGTGCTGAGGGAGCTGGCAGAGGAGCTTGCCAAGCCGCTCTCCATCATTTATCAGCAGTCCTGGTTAACGGGGGAGGTCCCGGACGACTGGAGGCTTGCCAATGTGACGCCCATCTACAAGAAGGGCCGGAAGGAGGATCCGGGGAACTACAGGCCTGTCAGCCTGACCTCGGTGCCGGGGAAGATTATGGAGCGGTTCATCTTGAGGGTGCTCACAAGGCATGAGCGGGACAACCAGGGGATCCGGCCTAGCCAGCACGGATTCATGAAAGGCAGGTCCTGCTTGACCAACCTGATCTCCTTGTATGACCAGGTGACCCGCCTAGTGGATGAGGGAAAGGCTGTGGATGTGGTCTACCTGGACTTCAGCAAGGCCTTTGACACCGTCTCCCACAGCATTCTCCTCGAGAAGCTGGCGGCTCACGGCTTAGACAGGTGTACTCTGCGCTGGGTCAAAAACTGGCTGGACGGCCGGGCCCAGAGAGTTGTGGTGAATGGAGTTCAATCCAGTTGGCGGCCGGTCACGAGCGGTGTTCCCCAGGGCTCAGTACTGGGGACGGTCTTGTTCAATATCTTTATTGATGATCTGGATGAGGGGATTGAGTGCACCCTCAGGAAGTTTGCAGACGACCCCAAGTTGGGTGGGAGTGTTGATCTGCTCGAGGGTAGGAAGGCTCTGCAGAGGGACCTGGACAGGCTGGATCGATGGGCCGAAGCCAACTGTATGAGGTTCAACAAGGACAAGTGCCGGGTCCTGCACTTCGGCCACAACAACCCCATGCAGCGTTACAGGCTTGGGGAAGAGTGGCTGGAAAGCTGCCTGTCGGAAAAGGACCTGGGGGTGTTGGTCGACAGCCGGCTGAACATGAGCCGGCAGTGTGCCCAGGCGGCCAAGAAGGCCAATGGCATCCTGGCCTGTATCAGAAACAGTGTGGCCAGCAGGAGTAGGGAAGTGATCGTGCCCCTGTACTCGGCACTGGTGAGGCCGCACCTCGAATACTGTGTTCAGTTTTGGGCCCCTCACTACAAGAAGGACGTTGAGGTGCTGGAGCGTGTCCAGAGAAGGGCAACGAGGCTGGTGAGGGGTCTGGAGAACAAGTCTGCTGAGGAGCGGCTGAGGGAACTGGGGTTGTTTAGCCTGGAGAAAAGGAGGCTGAGGGGAGACCTCATCGCTCTCTACAACTACCTGAAAGGAGGTTGTAGCGAGGTGGGTGTTGGTCTTTTCTCCGAAGTAACAAGCGATAGGACGAGAGGAAATGGCCTCAAGTTGCGGCAGGGGAGGTTTAGATTGGATGTAAGGAAAAATTTCTTTACTGAAAGAGTGGTGAAACATTGGAACAGGCTGCCCAGGGGAGTGGCTGAGTCCCCATCCCTGGAGGTATTTAAAAGACGCGTAGATGAGGCGCTTAGGGACATGGTTTAGTGGACATGGTGGTGTTGGGTTGACGGTTGGACTCGATGATCTTAGAGGTCTTTTCCAACCTCAATGATTCTATGATTCTATGATTCTAAGGTCTAGTTGGGTTTTGGCCCTTCTAATTTTCTCCCTGCATAACCTCACGACATCCTTGGAATCCTCCTGAGTGGCCTGCCCCTTCTTCCAAAGGTCATAAACTCTCCTTTTTTTCCTGAGTTCCAGCCAAAGCCCTCTGTTCAGCCAGTCCAGTCTTCTTCCCCGCTGACTTGTCTTTTGGCACGTGCAAACGGCCTGCTCCTGCACCTTTATGATTTCCTTCTTGAAGAATGTCCAGTCTTCCTGGACTCCTTTGCCCTTCAGGACTGCCTCCCAAGGGACTCTGTCAACCAGGCCCCTAAACAGGCCAAAGTCTGCCCTCCAGAGTTTTACCTGACTTTAAACCCTTCTTAGTATTTACAGCTAGATAGCTTGGGAAATCTCATCCAGCCTGACAGCTTTTACAGCACCCACTGTCATGCATCTCACCATTCTGCCAGATGACCAATGCAAAAACATGAGGCTGAACACAACAGTGCCAGAGCTCAAGGGCTCAGTGGTGCTAGCCCTCTGCAGCTGATTCAAGATCCGGTCAATTGTGGGTGGGTGCAGATGACTTGTTGATAGGAGAGTCTCAGAGATAAATGAGAAAAGTGTAAGCCCAAACTGGCCTTAAGCAGAAGATCTGAACTTCTTCTTCACCCATACAAATATGCGTCCCTGTACGACACCAGATATGCTGGCAGCTGGTTTCCACAGAGCAGGTACAAGCTGCAGCAGCCAAGTGAACTGACTGGAGACTCCAGTCTCCTGAGCAGTGAATGTATCATCTGCCTCCAGATCACACTAAAATGTGCAGTGTTTTTTACATTAATTAAGTGATTTACAGACCAGTGTCACCATTACTCTGTGCCTTGGAGGGCAACACACCCGAGTACAGATAGTTTTGCCACTGCTGGCAACTCTGCGGCAGAACGGACAGCTTGTGAGCTGTGTCATTTATGAGCAGTGACAGAAATTGAGGTCACTCTCATTATAGAAAAGAACCTTTAAAAGAGCACATCACTGTCCCATGGACAATGACATTTACAAATGTTTTGCTGTTTTCAGTGAGCAAAAAATATCACCTCTAGTGGTAATACTGTAGTGGAAATACAATGCTGCTGGAAAAGCAAAATCCAGGACAATATAACCTCATCCATGAGTTTCATGCTCAATAAATCCACTGAAAATTAAACTCGGCTGACAACATTTCAACAAGTGTTCTAATTTCCTTATAGTCAAGCACATTAACAACCCACCATATTCATTTTCAATGGCTTCAGCTTCTCAGCCTAGCATACTGGAACAATTTAACACATCTGGGACTGAATTAATGTCACAAACAATTCCATACACTTAGAATGATCTTCTCACTTTGCATTACATAGAAGACAGTCCTCAGAGCAAACAGTTAGCATTAAAATACACCCCCACTAGTGTAAGTCACCTTTGGAACTGAACTGAGCTGTTATTAATTAGTGGCATATCCTCTGTGTTTACACAGCACCATTTGTGTGCCTGGTACATGTCAACAAAGTCACTACCCCAAGGAGCTTATAGTTTAAATTATACAGATAGCTAACCGCATCATTATAAACTTGTTATAGATTTGAATCTAGAAAGGAGGCAGAGCAAGACAAAACCGTGGGGAGTGAATGCATCTGTTTTGCAAGTGAATCTGAGCTAGGATATGAGGTTATGCAAGGATATAAGCCACTCTTTTAATAAGTATATCCACTATAATATAGAATTGGGTGGGGTTGGAGGGGGTTTTCAGTAGATCAAACACTGGGGAGATGTTTAAAGCTAGATCCAATAAAAGACCTGGGCACTGCAACTTTTGGGTCTTACCCCCTACTGTATTAATTGGGCTATATCCAACAAAGGATTTATGTGGCTAAAGCAGGCAATGGTCCCAAAGGCATATCTAAATTCCCACACCTCGTTGCTACTTAACCCTGCAAGTGCATTAAGAATCAAGCCGATGTGCTGTTTCCCAAGTACCCAGTTTGCTGCTCCTTCTGCCCACAGCCATGAGAGATTACCAGTGAGTGGCTCAGAGAGATCATCAGGAAAACCAAAGCCTGAAAGTTGTTTCCCACGCATTTTTTCTTTCGTTCTTTGTTCCATAGCTTCCTTTCCACTTACAGAATCATAGAATCAGAGAATAGTTTGGGTTGGAAGGGACCTTTAAAGGTCATCTAGTCCAACCCCCCTGCCATGGGCAGGGACATCTTCAACTAGATCAGGTTGCTCAGAGCCCCGTCCAACCTGACCTGGAATGTTGCCAGTGATGGGGCATCCACCACCTCTCTGGGCAACCTGTGCCAGTGTTTCACCACCCTCAGCGTAAAAAATTTCTTCCTTATATCTAGTCTAAATCTACCCCCCTGTAGTTTAAAGCCATTCCCCCCTGTCCTGTCGCAACAGGCCCTGCTAAAAAGTTTGCCGCCATCTTTTTTATAAGCCCCCTTTAAGGCCCCCAATAAGGTCTCCCCGAAGCTGCCTTCTCTTCAGGCTGAACAACCCCAACTCTCTCAGCCTTTCTTCACAGCAGAGGTGTTCCATCCCCCTGATCATTTTCGTGGCCCGCCTCTAGACCCGCTCCAACAGGTCCGTGTCTTTCTTATGCTGAGGGCTCCAGAGCTGGACACAGTACTCCAGATGGGGTCTCACCAGAGCAGAGCAGAGGGGCAGAATCACCTCCCTTGACCTGCTGGCCACGCTTCTTTGGATGCAGCCCAGGATACGACTGGCCTTCTGGGCTGCGAGCGCACATTGCTGGCTCATGTGCAGCTTTTCATCCACCAGTACCCCCAAGTCCTTCTCGGCAGGGCTGCTCTCAACCCCTTCATCCCCCAGCCTGTATTGATACCGGGGGCTGCCTCAACCCAGGTGCAGGACCTTGCACTTGGCCTTGTTAAACCTCATGAGGTTCATACGGGCCCACTTCTTGAGCTTGTCCAGGTCCCTCTGGATGGCATCCCGTCCCTCTGGCATGTCGACCACACCACTCAGCTTACTGTCATCTGCAAACTTGCTGAGGGTGCACTCGATCTCACTGTCTATGTCATTGATGAAGATATTAAACAGCACCGGTCCCAATATGGACCCCTGCAGGACACCACTCATCACCAATCTCCATCTGGACATGGAGCCGTTGACCGCTACCCTCTGGATGTGGGTATCACCACACCCTCACTGCAGAAAGACTTTTGAGTCTTTTAGTAACTTCTTCCTTTCCTCCAGCATGTACAGTACTTTAGCTCTTTGAACCTGACCTGCATCACTCAGGAGTTAGCAAGCAATTTCTGCATCCGTCCACGAGGTTAGCTGATGCAACAAAAATCTCGAGAGTACTTAATGCCTTTCTTCAGACTACTGAATTTAGTTCCCACGAATTTATATGTACTAACAAGTCCACTTTTACAGGACAGGTGGCCATTTTCTTCCAGTATGATGTTGGCTAATAACTTATCCCTCTGTACAACAAACCTCATGCAAAGGAAGAACACAGGTTCCTTGGGCCCAAGCAACCATGGTAACAACTTTGCATACAAACTTCAAGCCTAGCTGTACACATATACATCCCACTGCCCTGGGAGATTTCAGAGCACACAGAGAGTGCTGCTAGAGGAATCTAACTTTTTAGAGGGTTACTATCATGTTCCCACTGGTAAAATGTAAAGTTTGGTCTTTGATCTATAGAACAGGTGTTTGTGAATCCCACAATATTTTCAGCTTATGACCAACCTTAATTATAGTTGAAAACCCTGAGTCAATCCAGTGATATTATCTTTCCCCAAATTGCCTTCTTTACACATTTTTTAACTTTTCAGGTCATCTCTTGAAATGAAGTGTGTAGGAGAGGAGACTGGAGTATTGTTTGAGGCAGCCTGTACCATTATGCACCTAACAGCGCTTGTCAAGCATATTGAATGTCCTTTATCAGTTGAATGTGTCATGCAGTAGTGAAGATGTGCTATGAGAAAGCAAAGAGAAACCCTTGCCTCCGGGAAAGGCTAGCCTTGCAACAAAAATATACATGACATAAAAATGTAGAAATTCTTTTTTTTAATTGTCAGGTTTTGTGCAATTTTCTGCAAAAAAAAAATAGTCCTTTACACAAAAAGTCTATTTTATGATGAAAAATCTATTTTGTGGATCAATAGATTGAAGGCTGAAGGAAAGTGATATAAACATCTTGTCCGATCTCCTATAGAAATCCATCTGAGGAATATCATTAACCAAAAATCTTTGCATCAACCTTGTCACTTCTTTAGAAGTAATGACATTTCAGAATAACATGTGGATTTAAACAGTTCAAATGATAAGAATCTACCATAGCCCAATTCATTATCTCTACTATCAAAAATATTCTCCATATTATACAGCATCAGCTTCTGCACTTTGTGTCACATCAGGATATTTTATTCTATTCTAACCAATTAATCCCCATGAAAAATATCTTTCCCACATAGACTGTGCTCAAATCACCTTTCAGCTTTTTCCTGGGTAAGCAGAACAGATTGAGTTTTTTAGGTTCTCACTAGAATGCATGTTTCCTGCACTACCCTGTGACTGTTTTCTGAATTATTTATCAATTAAAAGAAAAATGCCAGCTTCCTTCAGTACATTGCCTTGTTTCTATCTGGATACCGTAGGAAATATTAATTGATGAATGCTATTCTCTTTCTCTTAGGAGAAACCAAAATAAAGATTACTTCTCAGCTTAAGCTGGAAGAGAATTGTTTTGATGCCACTTGCTTATACTCTTATAAATAACCAGAAGTTTCAATAACTGATGATTCTTTTTTTTGAGGACACAGATGAAAGCAGCTAGAAAAGAACAAATAACCCCAAACTTTTCTTGTAACCTCATTAACTTGAAAGTTGAATCTTGGGCTTGAAGAGGAGTCATCAGACCAAAATCTGTGTGTGAGAATTTTTATATATATATATATGTATGCAGATGATACACATACATACACATATATATATCATACACATATTTTTTATATATATATATTTGTATTTATATAAATGCAAAAGGCTGTGGACCATATGTGGCCTCTGTCTTTGTATGCAGCCCACTAAGGAACTTTCAGCTGTGGTCATCCTTGAAAGAACAAGACTGTTGAATTTTTTCCAGCTGCACCAGGACCAACATGAGTGTCTTGGCTCTCAGAAGGGCCAATTCAAGTCCAAAATTGCTAGTCCACATCCAGTCAATCTGGAGAACCCTGAGTTTCTGCATTGTGCTTTTTACCCAGGCCTTCAAACTGGCTGCTGTTGGGCCTCTCCCTGGTCACCAAGACCAAGGTGACTGTCTTCAGAGGTGAGGAGGGAGGGGACATTGATTTGCAACAAAGCCCTAGAGCCTAATGGTTTTATTTTGCAAAACCCCTTAAATCCATGGGTAAAAATTGCAATTGCTAACACTACAACCACTGCACCGTTCATAGGAGGAAGGATGAGAAGAAACCTGGATACTCTTAGACAAAATGAAATTGTCTGTAACTTTAGAAGGTTATATTACTACATTTTATTTGTTTCTCCTCTCAGTTACAGATGCCTGTAACTTTAGCCTAAAAAGTGTCATAAAATGGCAGGCTTAATTCTAATTTTAAAAAAATCTAATGAGACAATTCTATGTTCTTAAGTCTTCTTTGGAAAATAAATTTGTGTAATCTACAGGAAAAACAGTTTTCAGATATTTAACTGTAAAAAGCCAGTTGAACTTCCAAATATGGCATGCCTGTTGTACACTAGACCCTAAAAACTATGAGATATGCATCAGGAATATTTGTGATATAATCCAAATCCCATTGGAATGGATGTAAGCTTCCCATTAACTTCAGTAGGGTTTTGGTCCAGCCCTTGATCCATTCAATGCAGTGTCAGGTCAAAAAAACCTCAGCCTGCTTTGCTGTTAGTGAGGCATAGAGACATTTTTGGAGGTTCAGCACAAGATTTTTTTGCTAAAGAGACATTGGAATAAGGGGGAAACAATGAAGGGAGGGAAGGGTAAATCTATAAAAATAGTTTATTTTGTGAGGCTAAATTCCACAGCAACCACAAACATCTCATTTATTTCAGCTGACACCTTCCAGGTAGGAACATGGTTGCATATATAACACTTTCCCATATTTTTCCCCCAGGACACAGTTTTGTTTACACTCCCAGTGCTGTGAATTTATAACTGAGGCAATGTTTGAGTTATTACATGTAATAGGAACTGTATCTTCCTTGCCCAAAGTCTGTTTTTAACAGTGTCCTAATAACTAATGCACATGCTAATTTCATTCTGTATATTAAAAAGTATTGCCTTGAAAGGACAAACCCTTTATTTTTAGGCTACTTTTGTAATCACTGAAACAACTTCTGAAAGTATGAACTGGATTCACCAGCACTTACAAGCTGGAAATCAGCTACGACTCTCTTTCTAAAAAATGAATGCTTCTGTGCCACTGGACCTGCCAGGCAGGAGACATGAATTACTGGATTAAAATCCTGTTTGTGACAGACTATAGATCATTTTGTAGCTATATGCCTCCAAATCCCCTTTTAGTCTTACAAATCTATGATTCACCTTCTGAACAAGCTTCACACAACCATCACAATTATCAAACAAACGCCTAATTTCTTGCTTCAAAAGATTACAGTCTGGAAAACCAAAGGAAACAGACAATGCCTGGGGGTTGAAGAAAGAGCATATAAACAGCACAGATGGGCTTCAAAGATATTGTTGAGTAGCATTGCCAAATCCAAACATTTCAAAACTATGAGTCAAGCACTAGAAAAGTCTTGAAATTTACTTACAATTCATGAGATGTGAAAAATAACTTATTTCAGTAACGCCTGCATTATTGTGCAGGCACATTCGCTGCCCAACTGCCTGTCAGTTGTCCTCCCCCAAAAGTTTTTGCATCCATTGGCTAATTCCAACTACGTTTGACAGAAGATCAGAGAGCTGAATGGTGTTGACTCCTTACGAGATCTGTGGGTGGCTGGGTTGGGGTTGAAGACCATGCTGGTGGCTGCACAGGGAGGAAGGCAGGGATAACTGGGACCTTGTCTGCACTGATCAATTCATACCAAGCGCAAGCAAACCGGGTCAGGAGTGGGAGCTGCAGACATTGTATGCGGCTGGACACACAAGGGAGCAGGGGGATATCTGGGGAAACATGAAGGAACTCATTCAAAGGGTAGAGGGAGAAAAGCAGGCTAAGACAGCTGGACACCATGGGGTGGGAAGCAGGCTTTGGGCATTGTGGCAGTGGAGTGTGACAGTACCCAAGAGCCAGGTGAAGCTCCACAGCGACAGCAGGCTGTCTGTATTTTAATCCCAGACATCCATGACATGGATATTAAGCACCAGATAGACTAAATGGGACTCATAAGCCCTTCCTCCCAAAACCGTGCTGAAGGGTTTAGTGCCCCTGCATCCTTCCCCTTGCTGCTGGATGCTAATCCATTGCCCTCCCAGTGTTTATTGCTCCCTTGTGACTCACTAACTCATTCACTATCCATCTGTGCAAATGTACCATAACTTGCTTCAGAGCAAAATAAGTTAGTGAAGACCTAACACTGAATTCAGGTAAAGTGGTCTGGAAGGGTCCTGGCAGTGGACAGGAGACAGGAAGGCAAATAGAAACCTCCTCAAGCTGAGAAGTTACTCACGCCAAGGTGCTGTGAGGTAAATCCTGGAAATTTTCCTTACCAAATCACCAGTGCTAACCCAGCAAGATCTTTGTGTTTCCAAAAGTTGTTTTTTTCCATGCCTTACATGATGGGAGGCGAGTGTTTTCTCTCCATTTTCCTGTTGACAGCTATTGCCATTGCAAGTTCACCACCTCCGTCAGTCTGAAGGAGCTGAATGAGGACTGCACGCTCAGGGAATCTGAATTCCTCCTCCTGGCCCCTCACTGCAACAACTGGTGTACATCAGCGGAGAAGCAGCACAGCTCTCTGGTGGTGAAGTGCCCAGGCTATGAACAAATAGAGATTTGTCAACCTGATGTCTTTCAGAAGCACAACTTTCTCACATGGATTATGGGGTCACATTGCTTGCTTTATTTTGACATAATTTGAGATTCTGCTTTCCAGAACATTAGAAGAAATCTTCTGAAAGGACCAAAGAAGGCCTAATTGGAGCATAGTGATCTCGAGAGTTTCTCTGGAAGCTGTAATAGCTGAACTTTTCATTCATAAAAGACATTACACCCAGATCTGATAACAAAGGAGTTGTGTGGTACTGTCATGTTTTCCCACTTGCAAGCATACCGGCCTAAGGAATCTGTCCTTATCTCTGCAGTATGGCTGCAGCGCTATACCAACAGTAATACTAAAACCCATCTGTCACATTTCAGCTACCTTTTCCACTCCTCTGCTAGGTTCATCATCATCCCTTTACCCCAGGAGGAACTTAGAGAAGCTCTGTCAGATAAGTAATGGCCCATATAGTCAGCTCAGTTCTAGAGGTATATAAATCCAGAATAACTCAAGTGGTGAGTAGAGATATTCTGAACTTACTTCACTGTAGATAGGTAAAAAGCCATGACTGTCTCAGGGTTTACATGTTTCTTGTTTTCAGTGACCCCATATGATCATCTGGACAGTTGTCCTCCTTTACACATCACCATTGCCAGATTGAACAAGCCCTAACACATGTGCTGGAAGTGAAGGCTCCCCCCTGCTATTGCTGAGGTCTGCCAAAAGGATGGTTTAATAGAAACTGTACTTCTATAATGAAAACAAATAGACTTTAAACAGTTCAGCTGGAGTTCATAGAGAAGCAGAGCCTCACTTACTGATTTTTTCTGGCTGAGCACTGAAGTAAAAGCATATGTCTAATAGCATTCAGGACCACAAGTAAAAGAATGGATTGTGATAATCTGATTTAAAAGAAGAAAATGTGGACTGGGTAGTCAGCCATTACTAGACATTCAGTTGACTTTGTCTGTCTCACAGGTTTTACATATATATTAATACTCGTATTATCACCACATCCTCTCATTTATTTAGTCTCCCCTCTGTACTAACTGATATTTTTCCTTACAGTGGTGTTCTTGATAGGAAAGAATGATGATTTCTCAGCAGTTTAAGCCTGTAGTCTAGGGCTGGCAGCTTAATCAGGAAATGTGATGTTGTTCCAGAGCCAATGGACCATGTTGGGAAGCGTGCCGGGATTTCTCAGACTGTTTAAAGTCCAGCGCTTTCTCAAAAGCTTCTGCCTTGTCACAGAGATTTTGATACTATATCAATATGGTTGGACTATGGGTAAATGCGTGGCAATGCTGGATCAAGATGAGGGCAAAGTCCTACAGTATCTTTGCAGAAATCAAATCAACTGATCATTTAAAGAGAGAAATTTTCTAATGTCAGAGATAGGCTGAGCTTACCCATCGGAAGGAAGAAACAAGCCTGGTCAACATAGCCCATCCTATGGAAAGACTAACCAGACAGGCTCTCTAGTGGGGAGTCAGATCCAGGGAGAATAACAGGACACAAAGAAAGCTAAAGAAAAGCAAGCATGAGCATGTCACATGTAGGTAACCCCCAGGTGATCCTCCATTGTCCCCCAGAGGAGCTGAGTATGGACTGTGAGTCAAAAGACAAGAGAAATCCATGTGCCCTAGAAATACTAACTGCAGCAATCAAGAGTCTGATGACACTGGCAAGGAATGGACAGCCAGCAGGGAGTGAGATGTGGTATCATCTTGGGCATAGTCCAGGTCCCACTGAATTTGGGGAGGTTTTGCCATGAACTTCATCAGTGATGGGATTACACCCAAGAATTGCCTTTTCCTATATTCTTATTACCTTAGTCAGCACTCTGCTCAAAACCACACAAGGCTGTTTTCTGCACTGAAAAAAAGTGTTATGAGTGATGAAAGGTAAAATAAACATTAGTCGTCTTGGCTTTCCTTCATAACAAGTATTCCGCTTCAACTTAAAAATTAGATTGAGCCTCTCGGTGTGACTGTTCAAGCATCTTGCCCAGCCACCCGTCTCCCAGCTGTGCAGTGTACCACTTGGACCTCGCTGCCAAATGTAAGCACTTGGATAATCCAAGCCAGGTGATTAGCATAAAGACTCTCTTAATTCGTATTATGGTATCAGTATTTTCTTAATGTATATGAGGCTTGATTTATTTATTTCAGGGCTGTACATTTGCAGGTTCCATGTCTTTATTTAACAGATAAGTTATATATTGGTTACTACATAAATGGCTTGGAAGCTGAGGGCCTCACAACGTGTGAGTGACAGAGACAGGAATAAAATGTAAAGGCACTCGTTTACAATCATGAATTCATCTTCCAGAACACATTGCTTTTATTTTATTATAGAGATAATATTTTCTCCTTCTAACCTTCTATACTTACCTCTTATTTACAGTACTCATAATTCCCTAGGATACTTTATTATTTTTAGATTACTAGATGTTTGGAAAGTTTTAACCTGTACTTTGTCAATGACTATGTGTTAGTGCTTTTTGCAAGGCTAAACCTATAAAAGAAAGGCAATCTACTTAATCTACCTGTAATATGTGAGTTCTTTCAGATTTTAGGTTAAAAATGTGCTTGATTGGGGAGGGGGGTGTCTGAAAAACAGAGAACAAAGAATTACTGTGAAACCAGCAAAACCTACAGGATTTTGTTCTGCTGTACAATGTGAAACCTTTTCCTGTTTGTAATACAAAAATGTGTATTTTGCAGTGCTTGCTTCAAATTCTTTGTCCTCTTTAGAAAAGTAAAATAATGAACATATTATATTGCTCCATTTCAAGGAAGAAAACAACAAACAAAAGCCAGCTGGAACATGGCATTATATAAATAAAGACAATTTTTACTGACAGTGTTCTGATCCAAATATTTATTTATTTCCTAACTCATACAAAATTGATGCTTGTGGAGGTATTGGGTTAAAAGGGTTGGAAAATGAATTCTTCTAGTTATCCACAGAGAACATATAGTACCAATGAAGCAATGAAAACTTCTTTGATTTGAATAAGAAATATATTACATATAATTCACAGAAATGAGATCTAGTGTCATATAGAAAATGATGTTTTAGAGCAACGGTATCAGGCAGGAGATGGGTATTTGTCTCTGCTGTGGCTGGAATGGGTCACCCTTCACCCACGTCCATCCAGTGGATGGGGAGGCTTCACCGCCACAACTCCAAACGGGAAAGCTAACTATTACCATTGCCAGGCATTTCACTCGTTTGCTTGTCAGACAGTCACCTCTCTCCTCAAGGCTCATACACCATCCAGTTTTTGCAAGTTCGTAACACACTTTCTACACTATTGAGTTTGGCTGGATTCAGACCAGAGACCTACATGTAAAAGACTAAAAACAGAAGGAGGCTCTGTTCTACTAGAAATTTATTTAGCGATCAGATGGAAAACTTGGCTTCAGGGAAAGTCAGTCAGTCAGTCCTGGATAAAAGTAGTTCTAATTTTTAACATAAATGAAAGCATTATTAAAGGTTTGTATATGAGTCATGCCAACTTCTATGTAGATGAGAAATGTAATCAAATGGTATCTAAGTCATTATAAATTTTGCTGTTTACACAAAAGAGGAAAAAGAATGTTTCCCACTTCATTTTTCATGTTTCTTATCTTGCATACTTATTAAAATGTAGGGTTTCAAGTACCCATAGAAAAAACACAAACGTGCAGAGAGAATGACCACTAGAAATAAAAAAAGCAACTGAGTCCTATAACTAGATTTAAAATAATTCAATCCTGTCTAAAGAGTCAAATTCTTTTTCCTCCCTACATAAAAGTTGCACTCATATTCATAACAATAGAAGAGGAAAAGCACAGTTGCTTCGAACACTGGACATAGCTTTCCAGAAACAAGATAGCAACTACTCAGAAATGCTATGGAAAACATTAACCACATAGTAACTTGCTATTTACATTAAAGATAGTAGCCTTTAAAATTAATTGAAAATAAAAGCAAAAAAACCCCAGTTTTTAGTCATAGGACAGTTTTGCCTCTAATGTGGAGTCTCTGTTTGCTTTTTGTCCAGCATTTCTTTCGAGATATATATCTATATATACAGATATGTGTCTGGGAGAGATGTATCAAAAGCTAAAACATGTCTGGATAGAGAGCCTGCAAATTTTGTCTGAGACTACATTTGCAGTAGACAACCCCCCACAGAAAAAAACGCTGGAATGACACATTTTCATGAAATGACATTCCCTGTCCATGATCCACATAGGATCCATGTAGAAACTTAAACGCCTCAGTCCATAGAAGCGGAGCTGACACCAGCATTGTGAGTTCCCCAGTCCCGCTAGGCTGAAGCATCCCAGCCCTTGTGGTTTCCATCCCCACAGAGGCTGCCAGGATGGGTGCAGAGCAGGGCCAGTGGTGGTGATGTGGAAAGCTGTCACCCTCCATGTGGACTACAGACAGGATCCAAGTCCCTTGGCAACCAGTAGAAGCCACTCCTGTTGATGCCAGTGGGAACTGGATGAAGCCCCAGGGCAGCAGCAGGCTCTGAGGACGGGAGTGCAGGACGAGGCATCACCGACTCTCCGATCCAGCCCCAGCACTGCCACCGCATTGCCCAGTGGGCTCTCAGTTCTCACTAGGATCTACAAAACAAGTCACTGCTGTCATGCTTCTTCCACGGGACGATGGCTGGACCAGACGGGAACTGTTGAGCGCCACAGCCCTTCTTATTCTGACACTTGCAGGATGCTAGTGGGCAGCTGGCCCCAGTTTCTTATTCAGAACCAGGAAAATCCAGCTGGAGGATGTGCCCCTTAACAGAGGAAAGACTGTCTGTTCTTCCAGCAGTCAGCACTCAGCTGCCCGGTCTCCATCGTAACTCGCCGAAACCAGTGCAAATTCACAGGAAAAAGAATGTCTGCATCGAGAGGGTATAAATCCTTCCTTACGTACAACAATGGTACAAGCATTTACCCGGCATCTCTATCAAATATTGTAGAAAAGGTTACACAAAAATATTTAAATATATGGATACAGATACATAGATATTACACTTGCATAAAATAAGTATATTCAAAACCCTTTGGGCAGTTTCACAGTTAGCTGAAAATGTATGCTTTAGAAATATGAACAATTTCCTACACTTTCCTAGTTTAAGTAGGAGGGGGGAGGGGAAAGAAGCATCAGCCTTATTAATACTGAATGCTAAGTGCAGAAGTTTAGCTGTAGCTGTAGGGTTTTGAAGCAATTGATTTGACAGAACCTCCAAGCATAAACTCTGTTTTAAAAATCCACATCTATTCCCTAGATTGCTTATTGTTTCAGGAAAATTAAAACCTACGTGTCCTGCTTGCATCAGCTAGAGCTCCTGAGACTGTTCAATTAAACCTCATAAGCTTGCAGTACTTCAAGGTAGGATTGTGTATTGGGAGTACGCATGAACCTTATTGCAGTATTTCTGTGTGATAATAAGAATTTGTAACTTCTCGTACCTCATATAATTTAACTTTAGAAATGCAAAACCTTAAATGACACCACAAGAAGCTCACAGTTCTGAGAAAATTAAAGTCAGTATGAAATTTTACTTATAGACCACATAATTTACATAGATTTACATAAATACAGAGATATTAAAGTATTAAATCAAAGCTAATTAACAGAGGATAGAGTTTTACATGATAACATATTTTAATTCTAGTTACATTTTTGCAACTATTTTTAGTGTCATGAGATTATATAAATAATATATATACCTATATATCCATAATATATATAAAGATATATATATGTATCTCTCCATCCTTCTTTTTTTCTTCAAAAACAGGGCAATTTTATAACTGCAACGAGATGTGACAAGCAGTACATTTCTGGGGAATTATTGCATGCCTTGAGTGCATAAGGCAGAAGGAAGAGTATCTGACTTCAGACACTAAAGAAGTGGAACCGTCAACCAGAAATGCACTGGCATGATTTGGAACATCTTATTGCTTTTATAAAACTTGAAATTATACACTGGGTTGTTTTCTTTTTTAACGGCACAAAATAAAGGGGAAAGTAATATCTCTCTATTTAGTGGAGATCAAGGATCAGGAAGCTCCATTACTGTTCACTGAACACTCTTCATTGTCCTAAATCTATTCCCTGTGGTGCAATACAGTGCTGCAGTTGCAGAAGGAAGTTAAACACAAAAGTTCATGCATCCTTTATTAGGAGAAACAAAACAAAGCCAATTTCCTTGCCCAGCAACAACGAAGTAGCCATTAGCATCTGATCATACCGGCTGGCAGTGAGAGTCAGCCATCGCTCCCAGCAAACTGCAATGTGCAAAACACCATTCGGTCACAGGTACACTTGCCACACTAACCTCAGCTGGTGGAGCAGCTCCTTGAGCTGGATGACACAGTACTTGCCTAAAACGTTGGAGGCACGGATCCAAACTCAACAGCAATTTCCCGTCAGACCAGGCAGGATTGGAAAGGGGTAAAAATGGGTAACAGAAACACTGCCCTGAAACCTCTGCATTTTGGGGCTATTAGAGGATTATGGAGCACTTCTGCCACTCTCTTTCCCCGTTTTAAATTGGTTAACGGCATTCACTCCCGGCTCAGGGCCCCAGACCTCCACCGGTGCGTGTGCCCGGCATTCTTCTAGCCTAACAGCCACACTGGGAGGCAGAGTACAACAGAGAGGGAATAAGTGGATACGGAATATTAAAAACTGTGGACTATGACTATCTCCTCAGATCACTTTGAATGCCAGGATAGAAAGAAAAAAAAAAAGAAGAAATCCCTCAGGATCACTTTTTCTTTGCTGTATTTTTTAGATGTTAATATGCACAGTAGAGGGCTGCCTCTGCTACGATACCACACAAGATGTTTCAAAGTTTGGATATAGCATTCAGTTAAGGCACCTTCAAGTAATGGTCACTGATGTAATCGCTAAGCAAAGCCGCATTTTCTGTACCCGATGCTGCTTCCTTCAACACACACAGTACTAGCAGCCACTCACACCTGCCATCCACAGACAAACTCCTGGTGCTTGCTAAGGAGAAACTACACCAGCCACTTCTGAAATAAATATTTGCCAGGGTTTAGGAGCGGACATTTTGCACAACTGCGTGGTTTGTTCCCCAAAAGGGGAAAGGGGAGAAAATTAAGTGTTGTCTGTCCCTAACTGTCTACTAGATTAGGAGGGCTAAAAATATATATCAGCCTAAAAAAGTAGAAGCCAGCTCTGTACTGCTGCAGGATTCCTTGCTGGGAGGCAAAGCTGTGAACGCAGGCGTTCAGTGTGGGGTGCCTGGTGCAGAACTGGATTTGTTTCAGGACTAACAGGAGGTACAAGGATACCCTTTCCTGGGAGACGACAGGCAAGTTACTGCACATCACCTCACCCCGCCACACAAAACGGTACTGGGTGTGGGTTTCAGGTTTCATGGCACAGGGATGGGGATGGGGGGGCATGTGAAGACAAGGGGAGCTAGGGGAGAGGAAAGCTCGGGCATCACTCTGCGCAGACAGCTCGCTCCATCCCCCCGGATGGTCGGATGCTCAGCACTGCAGCTGGGGGGCACGGGGCCATGGGGCCGGAGGGCACTTGCAGTTAAGCCCAGCTAGGGGTGGCCATTTCTACACAAAACAATATCCAGTCCTGGAAAGGAGCGAGAGGGGTGGTACAGGGGCATATGTCCTAGCACAAAAGGAGAGACCAGGGTGGGCTGTCGCCCTGCTCTGAGGGGACAGGGGGTCCCAAGGCACCCACCAGACCTGCCTCTCCCCCCATGCCACTCACTCACGCCCCAGCCCACGCCATGCAATGGTGACACAGGGTGCAGCGGGAATCCCAAAAGAGTGGGATCGTCCCGGTCCTCGCAGTAATGATGTCCAAGGAAAAGGGATCTCCCACCCCTGACCCCCTCCTCCAGGTGGACGACTTGGTATTTGGTAGCTGTGTGCAGCTCCTTCTCCAGTAAAAAGACGCATCCCTTCCTCTCACAGTCAATGAGAAACACAATGTGATCTGTCATGCGCTTGGATTGTGGGCTTGTTCGTTCATTTGAATTAGCAATATTTTCTTCTTCTTCAGGGACTAGAATAATCACTCAGGTATTTACAAACACCAACCAGCGCCTTTGCGAGGTCTCCCCCAAAACATCATGATAAAATCACCGTCTGCAAGAGCCCCGCACCAGCTGTGTCCAAACAAGCCCGTGCTTGCTGAGAGCTCGGGGCTGCCGAGGGAGAGGGATGCTGGATCTCGGAGTCCTGGGGGTGTCTTCCCAGCTGGCTGTCTCTTCCTTGGGGTGCCTCTCCCTGTGCCCCCGTCCCAGGGTGCTGGCTGCCGCTACTGCTGCTGTGGGTGCAGTGGTCCCGTTCATACTCCTCCTGAGCCTTTTGCATTTTCCGCTTCTTCATCTTCCTCTTGTGGATGTGGAAGGTGGTGAGGGAGAGGAGGATCAGGCAGAAGATGAGGGTGACCAGGACAATTAAAACCAGAGTGGATGAGAAGGACTGGAAGAGTTGACCCACTTGCGTGATGCAGGTGCTGCTGGCGTTTAAGGTGGCAGATGTCCTGTTCAGAAGACAAGGTGGCAGGGACAGCCTCAACTCCTTGGAGAGCTTGGCACTCATTGAGGAGGCTTCGGAAGATGAGGATCTTCCTCCTCTCTCTGAAGACGCCTAAATTTCAATCGGTGCCGGGCTGCTGGCAGGCGCTCGCTGGAAATGCCCGGGATGCTGCCGGCTCAGCCTCACGCTCGCTCTAAAGTGGCAGAGCAGCCTGCAAAGGGAGCCGGACACATCAGCGCTCCGAGGCACCCACCCTGCGCAGCTCCCCTCTCCCCAAAACACCGCGCCGGCGGCTGCGGCAGCCTCCTCCTTGCGCCCCGCCACGGCAGCGCCCCGAGCCGCCCCGGCTCCCTACCGGGGGGCGGCAGGGGAGTGGCGGGACAGGGAGGGGGCATCGCGCCGCCACACCGACTTCGCAAATTACTCGGCGTCCCGGGCAGCACCGCCCGGCCGCTCACCCCAACTAGTTGCCGCGGGAAGGGAGGGAGGGAGCGGCGGCCCGGCTGCCAGAGCCCCGCACCCCGGCGGGGGCAGGCTGCCGAAGCCGGGCGGGGACCTGCCCCGCGGTGCCGGTGCCCGCCCCGGAGCCCCTTACCTGCGCCGGCGGAGGCAGCGAGGGAGCGCCCGGGCGCCGCGGGCGCTGGGGGCTGCGGCAGCGCGGAGTGAGCGCGCAGAGCGGAGCCGCCGCCGCTTCGGGGAGCGCCGCCCGCAGCCTATAGCCGCCCCGGCCGGTGACGTCAGGCAGCGCGAACGGGCCCGCTCGCCGCCGCCCCGCACGGCCCCGCCGCGGCGGAGGGGGCGGCGGGGGCGGCCCCCGCCCGGGCCTCGCGGGCGCCGGCGCCCCGCGGGGCCCCGCCGCCGCCCGCAGCCTCGGCGCCCCCCGCGCTGCCGCCGGCGCGGCCGGCCCCGCGCATCGCCCCTGTCCCCACAGCCGTCCAACACCCCCCATCCCTCCCCACATCACCCCCCCATGCTCTTCACATCCCCAGACGCCGAGACCGGCGCATACCCCCTTCCCCCGAAATATCCCAACATACCGGCCATCCCCACCCGCCACAGCCAGCCCCTTCCCCCGCACCCCCGTCCGCACAGACGCGCCATGGCCAGAGGACCCACATCTAGTCACCCACAGCTACCCCCAGCGCCTTCACCTCCTGGCTGCTGTGTACACCCGTCCCCAGTCCACATTCGCATCGGTACCACACCTTGAATGCCGGGTTCCCATACGGCGCCAAAATCCCCCACGGCCACCGGAGCGCCCGTCTCTCCTCACAGCCAGCACACCCGTCCGTTTCCCGTGAGGCCGATGTGAATCTGTGGGAGCTAAGAAATGCCAAGGACCCTTGCACCAAATTTTAACAGATACCACAGGCGCAGGGAATATTCGTAAAAACTTGCCTTACCGAGGCTAAGTGTATCATCGCGGGTGTTTTCGTCAAGAACAAATGGATATGAACTGCCCATTAATACATTTAAGCTAAAAATCAGATGATTTCTAAACATAAGAGAACTTACGATTTGAGAAATACTTCCAGTAGAGATAATGGGGCAAAAATAATAATTACCTTTAGGATGGAGCTCCTCACATTTCCAAAAGGAGCAGTGATGTGGTTGTGTATGGTAACATGGGACAAGACCTGACGGCCCAGGAGATTCCTTCAGTCCCAAGCTGTGTGCTCTAGACTAACCATGGGTGCTGGGAGCAGAGTTACCGTAAAGCCTAATGCAAGTAGCAGGACATTAAGGAAAAATAGGAAGTATCAGTCTTCTCTGGTGGCCTGAAGCCACCTGAAAAGCCTGGAGGAAAATCTGTACAAGATGAGCTCTGACATGAGTTGGGAAAATCTTCATTCAAGAACAAAGATCTGTTAGATCTGTTGACCCTGATAGCCAAGAACCTGTCTCAGAGGTGGGTAGGAGCTGGTAAGCTGTGCATTTAAACACTTTATTGTTTCAAGACAGATTTCTTCTGCACTGCTTTTGTCTCTGATAAATGGACTGCAGCTTGTGAAATTTGGCCAGTCACTATTAACTCTATGATTGTTCCGGAGAAAGACTTACAACCACTGGGGATGAACTACATTCAACCCAGTTGGGATAGTCCCAATCATTTGCAAAGGGACTGCAACTTAAGGCTTCCTCTAAAATCAGAGGTATGGAGGTTCCCATTACTCCTTCCCCTCCCCAGAATGATACGGTCTGATGCTTTAGAGGGATGCTGTAGAGGGTGCACGGAGAGGAAAGAAGTTCAGTCCAGAACTGAAAGACAAGCCCTTGCCTACTCATTTGCCCGCTGCTCCTTTCATTCAGCTCCCTCAGGTGCATAGCCAGTGTCATTGCCCGAAACACACCTCCCCCATGCATTCTCAGCCCGGCATTCCTTGCACACATGCACATCCCCTCTTGCACAACATCTCAGCCACATCTCCATATCCTTGCTGACATTGCGCCTGCACCCCTTTCTTCCTCCATACCTTTCTCCCACATGCACATCTGAGGTCTGCATTAATGTATGCTCTATCCTCTCGGCTCGCTGCCTTAGGACAGAAAACAACCACCACAGGCTAAAACAGCAAAGCAACCTTAGGCCATTCCCTCTTTCCTCCGACTATTCAGTGCAAAGCAGCAGCTGGGTGGAGGGCTGCAAAACAGGGTGTGGGGCATGGGAGCCACTCATCATGTCCTGTGCCACTGGTGAACACCTCTAATCCCACTCAGAAGCAACCAAGGGTGTGGTATAAACCAGTAGCACTGCACTCCCTGACCGAGCTCCTCTGAATCCTTTAGCCTAAACTGAAGATGGGACAAGGATAATCCCAAAAGCATGGGTGAGTTTGTGAAGTTGTAGAAGCTGATCTGAGACTACCATTCAGAAGTTACTAGATGATTAGAATTTTTTTTTTCCCCAGGGAAAAAAACAACATAAGAATGGCCTTTTTTACAGAAAACAGCATTGGCGGCTGTAATAAAGGTATAAAGCTATCTTAGGATGTTAGCCCTATTTGTGGCAGAAATAGCCAAATTGTGGCTTGAATAAAGTTCAAAGCCAAAGAATTTACTAATTCATGACGTGGTTATTACAAAAGTTAATAGATAAGACTGCTTAGTTATTGCACTAGAATATTTGACTATGTCTTCAGGTTTTACTTGTCAAAAGAGGCAACACAAAACTATTGAAAGTTAAATCGCTTTAAATAAATTTAAAACTGACCATTTGCCTTCCTCGTGTCCCAAGCTGCCTCTTCCTGTCTCTCCTGCCCCTGTCCCTACGCATCCACTTTCACCCAGACCAGCGGGCTGAAATGCCCAGAATGATTCATATATGTTTTACTTATTACTTTCAAAATGCTACTCACATTATGCCTCGCTTTTAGGATTAGCAAATAGTGAAAAAGTGTCTTGTGTATCACTATGGTAATTATTCCAAGCACAAGGTTTTTCCTAAACCGTAGGGAGTGAAAGATGGGTCCAGGGAGTGAAGGAGGGCAGATAGGATTGAGACCTTAACAAATGTTTAATTCTTTCCCTACTGTCTCAGCCCCTCTTCTGTCTGTGTTCATGTATAATTTTGGAACATTTCTGCTTCAGCTAAAAGAAATGAAAAGCATAGGTGGTTTTTGCTCTTGCTGGCAACAAATTTTACAATTTTTAATGAGAGAGACAGTCAGGAGAGAAGCATTGTGGAGAAGGGGGGAAGTAACTGTACTGTAATTATATATACCTTGGCATTCTGGTTCATACTGGCTGCCAGCCAATCAAAGTATATGGATTCAAATACCCGTGATCAGAATACAGGGAGTTTCAGAAATCGGGGGAAAAAATCTACATTGTTATGGACCAGTAGCTGTGCATTATTCCTTTGCTCTGATTAACTGATATAATTAGACTTGAATATAAAAATAAAAGAAAAAAATATATCTTCAAGAGATAATGTGGTCCTTCCTGTATTTAGCATGAAAATAAAGGATATGATATCTTCAAGAGTGCCCTCTTTCAAGAATAAATTGATCATTAGTTATAGTGAATTTCCCCATAGTATATATGCAGTATGATATTTATGGAGGTTAGGTTCCTTGTTCAACTAGGATTGGCTGCTGTGTGATAGAGGATATCATATTAAGGGGATGGTTTTAGTATTTTACAACAATGTTTGTACGCATTACAACCTTGATAACTCCCAATTTTCTCTGGATTCACATTGTTAAGAAGCTGACAGCATATATATTTGCAAATCCCCCAAATGGACTTTTGTACATGGGGTTTTTTTTAATCTGTTAATTAGAGAAGTTGTTCCTTCAGATGCTAATTCCTCAAACTCTGTATTACAAGGCCCTTGTTCACCAAGGCAGTTGCCTAATGAGATAACCTGTACGAGCAAAGGCTGTTCATGTAAGTAAAGGTTTGATGGTTCAGGCCCTTGGCTATTAATGACCCTTCCTGAAAAAAATTCATTGTCCCACCACTGTTTAAATTTAGCAGTTGATTGCATATAGAATAATGCATGATCCCTTTTGCACCAAGATTGATGTCATCATTTGCCAGACAGACCAAGTACTCGATGAATGCCAATGACCCTCATATTAATTTGCTGTCTCCCCATGGGATTAAGGCCATCTGTATAGAAGTCTTTTAGGACTTTATATACTCCCACTACTATAGGTGAAGCCCAGCGATTTAAACATGGTCTGAAACCCTAGCAGTGTAAATAGAATGAATTTTAAAAACAAAATAAAATAGATTTATGTTTCATGTGCGCTGGTAGGTCAACTAAGATCCTGCACGCGTAAACGTTTGTCTTGCAAAAATACTACAAGTGTCCTTGAGACATATTTGATTGGAAATAGCTTGACTATGGCTGACAATGCTGCTTCCCAGGCTAGACAGCTCAGAAGCAGATACTCTCTTTCTTTCTTCCTTCCTTCCTTCCTTCCTTCCTTCCTTCCTTCCTTCCTTCCTTCCTTCCTTCCTTCCTTCCTTCCTTCCTTCCTTCCTTCCTTCCTTCCTTCCTTCCTTCCTTCCTTCCTTCCTTCCTTCCTTCCTTCCTTCCTTCCTTCCTTCCTTCCTTCCTTCCTTCCTTCCTTTCTTTCTTTCTTTCTTTCTTTCTTTCTTTCTTTCTTTCTTTCTTTCTTTCTTTCTTTCTTTCTTTCTTTCTTTCTTTCTTTCTTTCCTTCTTTCCTTCTTTCCTTCCTTCCTTCCTTCCTTCCTTCCTTCCTTCCTTCCTTCCTTCCTTCCTTCCTTCCTTCCCCCACACCTTCTAGAATAGGGTAGTCTGGGTGATGTGGGCTCACAATTACTTCATTCTCAGATGATTCCTTATGAAGCTTAAGGACAATTTTACATATTCAATTTCTATTCTTATTTTAGAAAAATATTCTTTTCTTGTTCTGGTAAAGGAGAAACCTACCACATGGGATGGTGAGAAAAAAAAAAGGGTGCATGTGATGCCAACTGAGGAAGGTTACTAAGCTTTTGCTGAATTCAACAGGGTGTTAAATGGCACTAAGAGTAGAATATGGGTCCAGACTATGAAGAAATAAATAGACGACATTGGGCATGCCTGACCGAGTACACAGATCTTCAGTTTAATTATGACAACAGAATTCTAAAGCTGCAACATATGTACATCTACTAATGAGTAGCAGATCTGGGTAAAATTAATACAAAGGGAGGAAAGAAGGGCAGGATTTTATCTGTAACTGTACATTAAAAATGTTATTTATTTTTTCATTAGACAATACATTTTAGAAAGGCAGAATCAGGGTAATGACCTTTCAGATTTAATCTTTTTGCTCTTCTTAGTAGTTTACAGAGTTTTCAGAGAATTCAGAGGAGCAGACTTTAATTATATTTTTTAAATGGAGAACATGGCTAGTGGTTGGCAAAACATAAACTGACTGTACCAGTGGATATCACTGAGGGAGAAAAAAGAAACTTGTATTGCTCAGTTAGACTGAAGAGAGGTTTAAGCATAAAGTTCCACAATTTAAATCTGATTTCATGTTAACAGCCCCTCACCTGCTTCCCCTAACACAGTTTGAATGCATTTCAGAGGTAATTCAACATATCATTCACTCCAGCTTTTAATATGGGATAAAGAGCTCGTTCAGTCAAATACTGCTTGTGTCAGGGTCAGATCCAGCCCCGGAGGATGGCGGGTTTGTGCAGCCCCAAGGCTGCATCCGCATTGCATGTTCCAGGGCACTTCCCCATCCCACCAGTGGGTGATAAGGGGGAAGCTTCCAAGGGGGGAAAAGAAACAACCACACCTTCCATAGGTTATCCCATGGGCCAGGACGAGAGCGGTCCTGACAGATGCTTGTATGATCCATCTGGCTATTTAGACAAACTGGAACAGCAGCAATGTGAAAGGGACAGACAGGATAACAGTCCGGTGGCTGTTGTCTGCAGACAGGAGTCTGGTGGAGAAGGGACTTGAATTTGGGTCCTTCATCTCCAGGCAGCGTGTGGCTCAGCCTGAGACAGATTTTCTTGTTCATTCCACGCACATAACAACCCTCCTGCTCCCCATAACGTCCTGGCTTTGTTCCAGGGAGGAAATCTAAGAAAGCTGGGGAAGTGTAATGGATGACAAAGCCATCTACCTCTAGCTCTACCAGAAAAAAATCCATGCTCAGTCAACTCCAGGCTCACTGTGCTGTTCATCAGCAAAGTACATAGCTCAAATTTTGCCCAGGGCCTTTTATAATCCTTTTTTTTATCAACTACTGTGTGAAGAAGGAAGTTAGTAGCACTCGTTATTATTCTGTTCTGCTCTTATCTCCTGGGCCCTGGGCACCCAAGAGACACCTGGTACATGAACTATCGCAATAGTAAAGGAAATCCTGATACCAACTGCTGGAAATACTTTTTTCTCATGTTGTTGCATAGCTGAAAGCCTTTGTGGACAGCCCTGTTCTTTCAACTTGTCTGTCACCCTGCTTGTAGCCAGGATGTCAAGTGACCATCTTCTGTTCCACTCCTCTTACAGAAATTTGAATTCATTTTAGAAATTTTATTTAATTATAAAACTAATTTTTACTAGATTTATACCACTGCAGCTTTTTTCTTCTGAGGCTGTAATTTGAAGGAAGGGGGAAGGAATATTAATTTTTAATTACAGTATCACCCCCAAACTTCTTAAGTGCAAAATTTCTTTACGGTCATATTTTCTAAACTAGGATCAGAAATGTGAAGGTCTTATTCTGCAAGGTGCCATGCCCTGTAGTCAAATCCAACCCAGGATACAAGCACCTGCCCATAGGAAAGGTAAAACTAAATATGTCACTAATTGCTTGTTGGATTGCATCAAGCACCTTTCAGCAACAGCCCCTTGTAGGCATTTCTTCCCCTCTTTCCCAAAAATCCATGTGGCAAATGGAGCTACCCCAGCTGCAGAAGGAATGGTCCCTTCCATGGCAAGAGGTCTCCATCTTATGAGTGATGATATGATCAGATTTTAAAAGGGAAAAGGCTCTGACAGACAGATGAGCTCAAGGTTTTCACTTCGTTATTCCTGGCATTTACCTGGTATTATGTAGGATGTGCTTGTGAATAATCCGTTTGTACAAAAATAACATCATTCATCTTAGAAGTGCTTATTTTCCCAGTGATATCAGCAAGAAAGAAGTTGTTTACTGTGTTTTCATTTTAAGCTTGCTTCACCACAGAGTGTATTAGACTCTACTGGAGAACCATGTAATTTCTTATTACTGAACTCTTTGTTTTTCTCTGTCTGCTTCCTTCTGCTAAGTTTTGTTATGCTCTTCGCCATGTCATGTCTGAAATTAGACTGAAAACATTTTGGGAAAGCAACCGAATTATCTGATTTTTATCAGGAGATGCTCTGAGAGAACATAAAGCTCTCTCCAAAATAAAATAAAAACAACTGCAGCAGCAGCTGGAAATAAGGAGAAAATATCAATGCAATAAACATTCAGTAAGAGTGACCAGTTTTTTTAAAGCCCTACAAGAACATGTTTGCATGTGGCAATGTTCTTGCATGATAGCAGGAGGCTTTTTAGCTATTTTGCACATACTCAAAGAAAGTATTGATACCATAACTTTTCTCTGTGTACTTAGGTAAGACGTGCCTGTAGCATATAGAACTGGGAGGAATCCTACGTATAGCCATTCTTTCCTGCCAGCACTGCTTCCTACTTCTTCTGACCTTCATGGCTCAGAAGTAAAAATTAGGTCTCTAAATCATTGCTATGATAGAAATATTTTTGCGTGCCTTGAGAGGCCCAGGAGTAGAGTTTAGCTAACCCACCTCTCACCACCTTTGTGGGTCATGCTAGAGTAGCATCAATGCAAAAAAGACAAGCTTGGAAAGCAGAGGGAGGACTGAGTCTGTAGAACAGAAAACAAAAGAATAAGCAAAAAATGAACATGAGAATGCATTTTATAGAATAAAGAAGAGCAGGTGGAACATAGGAGATACAGTGTAGAGGTGACAATTGTAGATAGCTATTATTTGGGGAGCAACACATAACAGTAAGAAGAGAGATTACAAGAAATTGGAATTACATAACTGAAAATTATACAACATAAAAACATCATTTGTCATTTCACTCACAGGCCTATAAGGACCTAATACTAAATGCAGTTTCAGCTGCTCTAGTTAGAGAGAGATGTAATAATCCTTATGAGAACGCACATTTAAAAATTCTGTAAACTGTGATAGTATGAAATAATGAGAAATGCTATAGTATTTCTCATATATAGAGATATATATATCACCTGCCACTTTCAATCCTATGAAGTCCTTTCCAGCCTGTCATATTTACTCTGCAAGTTTGAGAAAGAGTTGGACATTTACCACGAAGTGTGTGTTAAAGTACGTCATAAACTCTCAGGGCCAGGTACTAGAATAGGATGTCTTCCTAATGAGGGGAAATGTAGAAACACAGCTGAGATAGATAGAATAAAAAGCTGTATTGCATTTAGTCTTTTCTATGAAGAGAAGAATAGAGAGGGAAAGGAAAGAAAAGAAACAAAAGACAGGAAAGAGAGAGGGAAGGGAAGGGAAGGGAAGGGAAGGGAAGGGAAGGGAAGGGAAGGGAAGGGAAGGGAAGGGAAGGGAAGGGAAGGGAAGGGAAGGGAAGGGAAGGGAAGGGAAGGGAAGGGAAGGGAAGGGAAGGGAAGGGAAGGGAAGGGAAGGGAAGGGAAGGGAAGGGAAGGGAAGGGAAGGGAAGGGAAGGGAAGGGAAGGGAAGGGAAGGGAAGGGAGGCCTGGTTTATGAGCAAATGGGTAGGTCATTAAAGAAGAATGAATTAAAGATCAGCCTGTAAAGTGCCAACATGGCACAGAACAAATGTTGTGAATTGTAACCTTGTTAGTACAGAAAACTAATGAGACAAATAGCACAACTAGGATTTTTTCTCCATAGTTGTCAGATGTATAAAGATTGTGTATGTGACTGCTGTATCCACAAAACATAGCACTGAGAAGTCACCTTAAAGTGATCTTGTTTGTTGAAACCATCGAGCATTTTTTATTTCATAATTGAGGCAAGTACAAGGTAGGAAAGGGGGCTTTGTGTGTTTATTCAGGGAATCTATTTCCTTGGAAACACAGACTTTTAAGGAAGTATGGATTTCTACAATGATTCACCAAGAACTGAGTTTTGCACCTGTAGGCAAGCAGACCACTGGCAGAGGATAGGATTTTTACAGTGTAGCTAAAGGAAAGACAAAGGTATCCAGAAACTTGTTATTTAAAAGAAGGAGGAAAAAGAGAAAGAGAAGCAGAAGAGAAGGAAAAGGGGAATCCACTATTTCTAAACATGATTGGAATAGCACTATTTGGCTTCACAGAAAGCAGTATTTCAGAGTGACTACTCTCAAGTCTTGTATGCATGTTTGTATAGTGTTGGTACATAAACATGAGATATTAATGATTGACAAGGAAATTATTAAAAATTATTAAACAAAATATTAACTTAAATGTTAATAGGGTTTCATTCTATCCACAAGTTCAGGGTCCAACAAATGGGAAGGTGTGTGGACCTTGAGAGCCTAGCTGGGGCCACAGTCTTTAGCTAGCAAGAGGCTGGGAATGGGCCACTGTGGAAGAGGAGTAGGCAACGGAATTACACAACAGGGATGAAGAATATGATTAAAAGCAGGATGTCTCACTGTGCAACAGCAATTTGGCAGGAGGATGAGGGCCACTGTTCATCAGAAATACTGGAAGGATGTTTATGGTAATACTTGGGATAGATACCAAATATTTCTGCAGCCCTAAGAACAGGCAACATGGCTGTCAAAGCAAAGAGCTTGGCTCTGTAAAGGATTGAGCTTCCTAACTTTCAGATACTTAACCCTGTGATCAGAACTGCAGAAGCCAACATTAACTGCTAGCACCTTTCATACAATGATTAGGGAAACACAAAAAGACTAAAGAAGCCAAGCACACGGTGTAGGAAATTTGGCAAGAAATATCATTCTTTAGCCTGGCTGTTTAGGGACCCACCCTGAATGTAAAACCTGGGTTCTGATCCACGTTCAAAAGGCCATTTATATATTACATGTTAAATAGTTCTTGGATGAAAAATACAGGAAAAGTCCAAGAGGACTGGACAAAAAAAATGGGACACTCTGCTCCTGCTTGAATGCCCTGTTTAGGAGATCAATGGTTGAGGGAAGAGAGATTGGAGATAAGAATTTAGTTTGCAAGTTCATCAGAATCCAGAAGTGGGAGAAGCACGGTGCTCTTTGAAAAGGTCAGATGGAATCCTCTCTGAATGTGAATCTACTCACCAGAGCAGTAGACAGGGACAAGGATATATGCTTGGGTGTCCATACAGCTTCACTGCTAGCGTGCCTTGTGGCACAGTTTTGGTTTGTGGCACAGTTTTGGCTTGTGTTTGTGAGCACCTTCACAAACAATGTGCTATCACAGTGTTGAGGCCAAGGACTGTTCCTAGCAGATGGTAGGAACAATGTGCATTAGAGAGGAGCAAAAGGAAAGAGATTGGTCATACAAGGCCATTAGTTGCTCCCTAGTATCAACCCAATTTGTGATGTTAGATGTCCTTTGCTAGTAGTGGCCTTGACTGGAGTCCTATACAATCATGATGTCTTACAGAGTGTCTTACTGTTCTTTATGGGAGGACCATGCTTTCAGTTCTCAGGGCATCTTCAGTTTCTCACAGGACTGTACTTAGTGGTCTTCTGAGTAACTGCTCATGATATTTTTTTTTCTATGATTTCTTATGACATTTGATGACTGAGAAACAAAGGAATGGGATGCTGGTAGTGGGATGTTTTGAAGCTAAGCTACCTATGTTTGAGCCAATGAAGTGATTAGATTGCCTTTTCAGATTAAAACAGTCCTGGAAAAGGAGAAAATGAGGTTAACCATCTAGTTCATGAAGGTGTCATTGTGTTTCAACTGAACACATCAGCCAAAATTTGTTCTCATTTTTAAAAAAAAATAATTTGACAAGTGGCTTTAACTTAATTTAGTCATCACATACGGTATTTTCACATTAAAAAAAGACTAATTAATTACAGCTGTTGTTTAAAAACCAGCTACTTTACAAAAGTACATTTCTCCATAGATTTCTGTAATGATTTTTACTATGACTAGAATAGGACACAACCTAAATACCTAAATACTTCATTACTTGATAGACTAGGCTTCATTTGAGCTGTTCCAGTCTATTATGCAGATTGTATCATATTAAACAGATTTTATTGATATATATTTAATTGGAAGATGACAGCATCTCTTATTAGCTATTTAAAGCCATACCAACAGCTGAAAAATATTAGTATGAAAGCTATACAAACAAAAATCTTGCAGATGAAAAGAATTCTGCTTATTTGCTGAGATTTTACACTGAACACAATCTGCATCACTTCAACCCACAAATAACAATCAAATTATTGAGTAATTAAAGCAAGGAACAAAGTCAGGACTACAATATTCTATTCCCAATTCAGCTACTGACTCACAGTGTGATTTTGCTCATTTATCACCTATAAAATGGAAAATGTGATAGTGATAATGACAGGGATAATAATACCTACATAAAAGAAGTGCTAGGAGTCTTAATGTTTGGAGAGAACTTTGAGATAGAGCTGCTATATAAAAACAAGGTATAATTAAGAAGGGACTACACGCTTGCACAATTTGTACATTCTTTGGGTTTTTAAAATTGAAGACAGATGAACTCTGCATATCTGAGAGACCGCAGCTCCTCTGTTTTAAGAGCTTATTTGGGAAATCATTATGTTTCACAGTTGCCATCACTTTGTATTGGACCCAGGTTTTTAAGAAGACCTAACTATTTGCCAGTCACATGAGAAACTTTAAAGGCAGTTCAAAATAATCTCGTCACGGTGACTACGGGCTACAGCTTGTCTTGTTTTATTCTCTTCTTTGTAGATATGAGTAACAATGCATTTATATGAAAGGCAGGAGAACATGAGCATGTGAACAAGGAGAAGAGGTTCAGTGCTTTAGTGAAAGCTGAATTCCTGAGGCATGGGTGAACTTAGAGATTTTCTTATACTATAAATCTACCCTGCCAAAGTCTCTGAATATGGTCAATGGTCAAATATAACACCAACGATCATTTTCCTGACCGGTTCAGATGTCTACTCTGAGCACAGTGATATTCTTCTAGTTGTTGAAAGCCTTTGAAAATAATGGATTGCATTAGAACAGAAACCTCATAAAAATATGGATAAGATACTTTGGAAAGGTGAAATCTCCCTTGCTGAAAGTCAAATGAAACAGTAGCTTTGGAAAGGTAATATAAGCAACCAAAGTTAGAATAAGAAAGAAAAGCAAATGTACGGATTACAGACCCTTGGAGACCACAGCACAATATCTCTCTGCAAAACAGGTCAAAGGCATCTGCAAAGGTACAACAGCATCTTTCTTTTATATAGTCAACTAGATTTTTTAAACAAATTAAATCAGCTAAAAAAAAGAACAGTCTGTAAGTAATCTTTGTGTGCAAACAAATGATTAGTGCAGAGGAGCAGCAAAAACATCTTCTATTAATAGCTTGCTTTGTAGGAAAAAATTAGACAGGACTAGATTTGTGTAGAACTGGCAGACTACAGGAGCATGAAGAGTGAAGTGTTATTAAAAGTGTTTGTGTAAGTATACATTATTCTGAAAGCTTTTCCAGTGCATGACATTACAAATCCATTTCTATTTTCCTCAAAAACATGGCAAACTCTCAGACCATCATGGAATGGAAAAAGTTTTAAGTCAGAGCCGTAAGAAAACTGCTTGATTCTTCTAAGCTAGTTACGTTTCATTATTATTAATTATGTTATGATGTTAAAAGTTCCCATCAAGTCAACGTCATGATACCGAAACATTAAAGAAGGATCATACTCTACAAGAACACAATTCAATTAAAGAACCAGAGGGGTAAAGCAATTTAGTTAACGCCACAGAAAAGGTCAGTGGTAGAAGAAGAGCAGCCCCTGGACTGCAGCATCTGTGATGTAAATACGGAGTATAAAGACAACATTTACAGCATAGATTAGATTGGTAGGCCAGCCCAAACTTAAAAGCTGTGAATATTTTGCAACCGGAGTAGCTACCCTGCCATATTAGCTCTCATTGCCCCGCTCGTCTCTGGATAGTCAGGTTGCTGGAGTGGCATCCTCCTCATTTCACAAGAGTGGGTTGGTTGGCAGAGCAGACCCCACAAAAGTACATCTCCATGCCATTATTTAATATTTCAGAGATGGAGAACAGTTAGCTGTGACAGGGAATAAACGCATAGAATCCCAAGGAGAGTTAGAGGGAAGGAAGAACAGGATGGGCAGCAAGCACAGCACTCGGTGTTGCAAGATTTCTTCCTGCTGAAAGATTTCATTTTGTGACAGAAAGAGTCCAAAAAAAGCTCACATTTGCGTAGAAGAGAACACACACAGATTGCTGCAGCTTTCCTCTTTTAAAAAAAAATTGAATAAATCCAAATGCTATTGGGCAGTGACCGTGTGTCACTGAATAACAAAGATCAGGAGGAAATGTATTTTATGGAGATATTATTCTGTATCTGCCTGTTGTAGTCTTTCCTGAACATCCGTGTGAACTGCTCACCACCAGTTGTAGCATCAGGCTAGATAATGCATGGATGAGGGTTGTTTTTCTATTCTTAATTGAGCAGAAAGTACTGCATGTCTCTGATTTGTTAGCGACATTACTGGGCAGCAGGATCTTGGGAGAGCTTTCTGAGGACAGCAAATGGGATAAATCCAGACAGAACTGAGGTAAAACATGAAATGTAAAACCACAAAACTTTTGTGGATAAAAGAGAAAGCCATTCGTGATGTTGTCCTAAACACAATGTTTGCCAGAATTTTTGCCTGAGGATCAGTGACGACTACAAGAACACATGAGGACTCCCAATCCACAGTGTTAAGAGCAGCAATTCCCTTATTTGTACCCAAGGTAAGAGTTCACGCTGATTGCTCCTTAGAACCCCTTTGCCATTTTTGCTTTTCTGCATTAAGATCACTTTGATGAGTATTTCTTGTAACAACAAGGAAGTCAGTCCTCTGCTGCCAGAGAGGATCCAGAAACACAGAGAAGGCTTGCAATGAAGGCTACAGACACTGCTGTTAGGCCATGTCTGATGATTGTTTCATGCTGTATTGATCTTGGCACTGCTCCTCTCAGCTCAGAAAATGGCAGATTTCCTTTTTTTTCAGCCTCACTTTGCCATGACTCTCCTTGTCTGAGAAAACCTGAGTAGGAGGCAGAGAAGTATCAGTGTCAATGGAGCACGTTCATTTGTGAGGATGGCTGAGCAGCATCCAAATGAGCATAGTCAATAGTTTATGAAAAAAGCCTTACACAAGATTCACTGTCCCTTCCTTCTATCCAGTCTGGTGCTCTCCTTTTACCTTATCACAGCTAAGACATTTTGTTCTTCTTGCTGCAAGCCTCATTCACCTTCTTCCTAATGTCTTCAGCAGGCAGCTGGCCTGACTGCTCCCATCCTCCTTTTCAGTGCCACTGCCGAGTCTCTCCGGGAGTTTCCAGGTCCTGTGTCTGAGCCCAAATCCTTGCAGTGTGAATGGGAGAGCTGTGTAGGCTGGATGTGTCATGTGCCCATCACTGGATCTCATACATGCTCCAGTGATAATCTCTCCACTCTGAAAATTTTGTGTCTGAAGCCTTGGATACACTTCAGATTTGTTCAGCTGTAGAGGAATAAGGTCTGTGATTTCAAGACAGTGGAGTCAGATTAAATTTCACTGGGTCACACAATTCATGCAAATGGCATATATGAACTCAAGGGAATATTAACTGGTTTTTCAGCTGAACAATGCAATGGTATTTTATATATGTTCTGGTGTAGGTGAAAAATGTCCTAAAATGCTGATATCCGGGAAAAAGCATTGAAAGCATTAGCTAGGTAATTTCAGATTCCCATCATGGCCAGCTGAAATGCATTCTTAGCTTCTTGTCAGGTATTGATGTCAGCTGCCTGGGGGGCTGCTGAGCCTCCAGTGCAGTGCTGCTCTTGTACTTTTAATTACCATCGCTACTATGGAAAAGCCATTTGGCATATTTCTGCATAAGTGACTGAGGACTCCGAGGATCTTCACTCACCTGTCCTTCAACTCTAACAACTTCCTTTATTGTCTAAAAATGAAGTTATTTATTTCTCCTCTTTTTAGCTCTTTGCAAATGTGTCCTGGTGATTTATTTGGGCTTGGGCTTTCTTCCCTCAGTGTACATACCGAGTGACCCCTTTGATTTCCGAGCCGCTTCCCTGCAACAAGAACAAGATTTCAAATGAGCAAATGAACACAGTTCGCACCACCATATTCTGGTTTCTCCATCTTTGCTTTGCACTGCCTGCTCATCCCTCATATCCTAAACATAAGGCAGATTTCTCAGCATCTTCAACTTACTTCCTTTACGGATGGTATTTCTCAGGTTGTCAGTTCCACATCATCTCCAAATCCGCACATCTTGTTCTACATTTCCTTCTGTAAGAAAGATAACTGCTATCTCCTATATATAGCAGAAACAGAACAGGCTCAACATATTCCCACCTGTCACTCTTATCCCACTGTCTCTCTCCAACCCCCTGTCCCATTTACCATCTCTGGTTTCTGTTAGCAAACCAACTGAGCATTTCATCATCAGTGTTCATTTGTTAACCTTACAGATTACTCTCTCAGTGGGCATTGAAAGCTACCCAGAAGTCCTTGTAAGGATGCCCACACATTCACCCTGTTCCATTCTCACTTTCTCCACCTGTGAGAGATTAATCAAGATGGCTAAGTTTGAATTTCTTTTATCTGCCTGTTCTGAGAGTCTCTAACTAATCTGTGTCTGTCCCAGTGTTCGCTATTTGTCCCTCACCAGCTTTCCCGAGTCTTAGAATGAAAACCAGAAAAAGGGGCTATAGTTATCACTTATTTTGAACTTTTTTTTTTTTTGAGAAGCCAAAGTAGGTATCTCTGTTCTCTAAGTGCAGTAGGCTCAATCTTCAGCTGGCATCAGATCAATAGAGCTGCACTGTTTTTAGCCCAGTGAAAGTTTTCTGCGTCTTCGGCTTCTAGTATACCTATCGCTGTATAATCTGAGATCTGTGAACAGCTCATAGCACTTTGACAAGGTACCACTTGTTACTGAGCGTGCACATGCTCCTTGCTGAGCTGAAAACCAACATGCACCAACTTCGGTTCTGTGAAGGTGGTTTAAGTTAGCACATTTTTTTATCTTACAGACAGGGAGGGTTAAGAGCATGCACACACACACTTATGAAGCCTCAGCAGACGAATGGTAATTTATTAAGTGGCAGGACCCAATCACATTAAATTAGTGCCTGTATTTTATAAGCAAAGTACTCTGTCTCTTCTGTTTCCATTGGGAAATTTAAGTCCTGTACTAAAGTGCCCTTTTGGAGTTTTGGTTGGCTCTGGCTGCATATCCTTCAGTCTTCATATATTTTAACCACTGCAGGCTTCTTGAAGCACACGTGTGTGACGGGTGCGCTCAATCCCTGACCAGACTGGCGGTGGTTTGGTGCAGGTTCTGGAAGGGGTAAAGGCCTGAGCCATAGCCAGGCATGAACTCCCCTAGTTTCAGTCTGTTCTCTGAAAACCCACAAAGGAGTGGAGTGACACGGTGAGCATCAATGCTTATGAGCTTGGAACACTGATCATGCAATTGACACAGGAATAGCGGGTGGCTTTTCCAAGACTCATTTATCAAGGACCGAAGAAAATTGTGGGTACAAGGAGTCTCATGCATACCTTTTCCATCGCATGTAATTTCAATACAAGCCAACCACTTTATCCCATAAATATGACCTAGGTGAGCCTTCTTTGAGCTCTCCCTGCTAAGTAGTGTGGCTGCATAGCAGTGATCTCCCCTTGAGCTGAGACACCACTCAAGGTTGCTTCTTGAGGCAGAGAGACCTTTTACCAACGACAGATCTTGGTAAGCAACCGATATTGCACATAACCTTGTAGTATGGTAACTTTGATTTTGTCTTGGTAACTTCGATTGCATGCTGAATTGATGCTAATGAAACATTGCATATATAATTCCTTAGACATAAACCGTTGACCAAGTCTGAGACTAGGTTTGGACCTAGCCGCACCTAGACTCCACTCTGAGGAGGAGCTTAGAAAGCAAGGGGGTCCATTCTGAACCTCAACAGGAGGGTCCTCCTTACCCTTTTGCATCCCCGGTCTCTCTGTGAATCATTCTAACTCGAGTGTAACTCAATTTTCCTTTGTATGTTTCTTCCATGCAGTAGTTAATAGAGTGAACCTTGCCATCGAACTTTGTTAAGTCACACTTTTACAACATCGTATTAAAACCACTGTAGTGGTTTAACCCCAGCCAGCAACTAAGCCTCAACATGGGCTTATTACAGACATTGCACAGGGGTGGTCTGCAGACTAAGGGAATGATATGTGTGTATTGCATCAAAGGATGGGAAGGGGGTGGTGGGTAATGAGGAGGTATTGGATGGTGTGAGACCTGAGCATGACGTAAATGGTATGGAATAAGGGGTGGAGAACGTGCTGGTTTTGCCTGGGATAGAGTTAATTTTCTTCATAGTAGTTAACACAGGGCTATGTTTTGGATTTGTGCTGAAAACAGTGGTGATAACAGGGATGTTTTAGTTACTGCTGAGCAGTGCTTACACAGAGTCAAGGCCTTTTCTGCATCTCACCCCACCCCACCAGCGAGTAGGCTGGGGGTGCACAAGAAGTTGGGAGGGGACACAGCTGGGACAGCTGACCCCAACTGACCACAGGGATATTCCACACCGTATGACGTCATGCTCAGCATATAAAGCTGGGGGAAGAAGAAGGAAGCAGGGGGACGTTCGAAGTTATGGCATTTGTCTTCCCAAGTAACCGTTAAGCGTGACGGAGCCCTGCTTTCCTGGAGATGGCTGAACACCTGCCTGCCAATGGGAAGTAGTGAATGAATTCCTTGTTTTGCTTTGCTTGTGTGTGCAGCTTTTGCATTACCTATTAAACTGTCTTTATCTCATCCCATGAATTTTCTCACTTTTACCCTTCTAATTCTCTCTCCCATCCCACCAGGGGGGAGAGAGTGAGCGGCTGTGTGGGGCTTAGTTGCCAGATGGGGTTAAACCACGACAGCCACTTTTGCTAATACCTTTGATGGTGATTGTTTAAACGACCTAGATTACTCATTCTGCGACAACATGGCAGACAGCATGAATCCTCTGTTTTGCTTTGGTTTTAATATACTGTTCTCATACAACTTTCTTAGTAAAAACCTTTTACCTTTGGGTACTGGAAGATACAAATGAACACTCTCTCTGAAGCACCAAAGTCTATGCTTGACTCTGATGCAGAGGCAACAGGAACAGGACAGGCGCTTTAGTTGCCTTTTCTGTCTGCAAATGTCAAAAATTCTACAGGTGATTATCTATAATGAAATTACAAAATGTGTTCACTGTGTGTCAATTAACACACGTACTTAGATTATGGGTTTTTTCCTGTTGTAGCTGGGGCCTTATTTTTCTCCCAGGAAATCTTAGGAATGCTCCAGATAATACAGGAACCCTTCTTCTCTGTACCTGCTCCTCCTAGGTGCAGTCTGAAGGAGACTGCTTGGGAAACATACACGATCATATTTTGGATGCCCACAGAATATACTGTAAACAGGATCTTCTTCATGATGGGAACACAAGTCAGACCATACCCCATGGGCACAGCGAGGGAGAAGGGACACTTTTTTGGTCTCTCCAAGTCTGACCTTGCTGGAGACAAACTTGTTTTCAGGCATCTCAGTGTGAGACCCGGCTGCTCAGAGCAGAGCCTGGGCACCGCCTCTAGCTACAGCGGAGGGACAAATGGTTGAACAACAGCCTGCTCGGCTCAGACTAGTGTTTCCAGGAATTTTAAGCTGTGGACCATTTACTATATACCAGGCTACAGGATTTTCACCTTCCTTGTTCTGGCAGCAACATTAACTCTCCTGGTAATGCTCCGGTCCACTTTCTGATAGTCATTTTACCTGAAACATTTTGTCCTTGTTCTAGTCACTGGCCTCTATTAGTTTTCAGAGGTTTGATGGGATTTACTGGGAAATATAATCCTGTCAGGAGACCATGCTGCCTGTTGATTTTCCCTAAAGAATTTTTGGGGTCTCCCCCTACACATGTACACATGTGATCTCAGTTATCTGCACTTAAAGCAGCTTCTGGAGGCTCTTCATTTACTCACAATCCTCTAGCTGTTTTCTTAATTGGTTGAGTCAGTGTTCATATTTGTGGAGCCTGAAATATTTTTACCACTTTTGTTTCCACTTCTGAAGATAATTTGGAAGTTACTTCCACATGTTCATTTTATAAGTTGCTGTTATACACTCATCTTAAGATATGTACTGTTTTGCATTGTTGTTTATAACCTCTTTGGAAGCTTAAACGTCAATATATTTGCAGACCGAAATACATTTCTTCCTGATTATAAAATACATATTGTTTTATGATGCTAGGATTACTCACATCTGTTGGGCTCTAAGCAACTTAGCAAGATTAAAGGAGGAATCAGGTTTTTATTTGCACAAGAAGTAGATCCAGGGCTATAACAGTTAATACTAACAACATTAGCAGGGGGGGATGTTAAATGTCACGTCTTAAAACAATCTAGCTTTCAGAGATTAGAATAATACCAAATGTGTGGGCCATATGATCTGCCTACTGCATAGTTCATAACGCTTACATCTGAATCACCTCATACCGCCGACTGCAGGAGACTGACAATAGATCTGATCCCTGTTCTTAGCTTTTGTTAGGATCCAACTACCTCTTTAGAGAAAGCAATACATGCAAAAACACAGAAGCAGCAGCAACTCCTGCTCTTGTTGCACTTTGCCCCCTATCCTGCAGTACAATCCACTTAGCTGGAAGTTCGCTGACACAAATGGGCCAGAAAAAACTCCCAAGCAGACCATCAGACTGAGGTAGGGTCTGTGTATGACTCTCTATTTCTGGCTGTGAGATTATTTTGCAAGGATGCCTTTGTTTAATATACCCTATGGTAGCAAAGAGAGTTTATTTCTGGATTTGGGAGGAGACCTCTGAACTGCCAATTGATAATGCAAAGGAAACGTTATAGCCAGTTAGTTAACTTCCTTTGAGCGTGGTTTCAACACAGAGGAAAATATCTGGGTCTGATCAGCCAAAAATTACACAGCCTGAACTCAGATTCTGCTTTGATCTTCCTTTGATCATACACTTACCAGGAAAAATGAACTCACTTGTATTTAGGGTTTGACTGCAGAACAAGGAAACAAACACAATGAACCAGAGGTGGACAACACATTGTATTGATTCTAATTAATAAGCAGTTCAATTCAGATAAATATGTATAGATATATTCATAGGTGTACATGGAAATAAGCATATGTAATTTGAAAGACCATGGACTCAAAAAAGGGTATTTTTTAATGTTTTTGAAAGCCAAGGTTCTAGTCTGCCTTGGTTCAGAGTCAGTGATATATTTAGATAACATTGTTGCAGTGGGTACTTTCCTTAGTTGTATACCCTGTCCTTCCCACCCCAGGGTACAACTAGGCAAGATGTAAATCCACTTCTGAATGAACAAACTTTATAACACGAAGTAAAGCCATGACTTCTCCATCCTAGATAAAGCCACTGTTAAATGTGGCTTCTCACCCTGAGATTATTAGGGAGCTCAGTAGTGGCTAACTGCATTTTTTGCTGTTACAGTTCTCATTTTGTGGGACACTAGAAAGGAAAAATAATTTAGTAACAGCAGCAGGTTTTCCTGGTTGGATGGTGTGGTAAATGAGAAGCCATGATTCAGAGAACATGTCTGTCATGTCTAGAACCCACAAACCCAAAACAAAACATGACATATTCACAGATACAGAACCTCAGTAAAACCTAAGCCCTTGTCCTTTCCCAGCTGCAGCTTGCACAGCTGTGGACACCAGGGCAAAGCTCTCCTCAGCACCACCAAGTAAGAATAACAACAAAACAGATGGCTAAGCTACTTACGCTGGAAGTTATTTTTGGAGATAAACCTAGTTTTCCAAAGTAAACCTTGTTTTTTCAGATGAGTACTCAATGAGTCCGTAACATCCCAGATTAGGATTCTAGGACATGTAGCTCTGGATGAACTTGCTTTCCAAGCCTTTTAATATTTCTCTTAGGAGAGGAGAAAAGTATTCTTCTAAATGCATTGAAGCACATACCAGTCCAAACCAGTCCAGGGAGTCAACTGTGCCTCTTAGACACCTTCACCTCCTTACCTCAAGGCAACCTTACTTTACTTCCTAAATGGCTGGGCTAAGATCTTACACTGAAAATGAGGTTGTATTTGCTGATGTCTGGTAGTGGCCAAATGTACAGTGTAGCAGAGGAACTGAAAAATCAGTTGTATTGCTCATGTGGTAATAAGATTCAAAGTAATATCAGAAGCATTGCTTAATTTACCTTTCAAACTTGGATACCACTGCAGAATATGTCAGGAAGAAATTATGGGGCAATTCTAGCAGTGTTTAAACTAAACATACCCTGATCATTTACCTCTGCATCTTCTGCTGTAGGCACATAGGCATAAGACATTCATGCTCTGGCACATCTTTTGGGGACCTTCACCTGACAAAAATCAATTGGTCGTGACAAACTGAAATCGAAGACACTAAGAAGTCAAACATATGATACAACTCATTCTTCCTGGATTCTCTGAAAGCTGCTATAACATTCATCATAAATTATTTTGCAAAGTCTTGAGATTTAGAAGCAGCAGTGATGGCCACGTTGCACCGCATCTCCTGCACCATCATGTTGTTGGAATCACACACCACACATGGAGGTGCTAAAGAGGGGAAGGAGACAACCACTCCCTTATCTGCCCTTCTTCTCCCAACACTGAACAGAAAAGCAAATGTGGCACTGTCTCAGCATTCATAAAAGGAAGAAGAAAGATCTTGCTAATTACAATGCTTTACATTGAGCTTCTAACCCTGGCAAAAATAATAGAAAAAGTCTTAAGAAATAGTCACTTCATTTGCAGAGAATAATGCAATGATGAACAATCAGAGGCAGGATAGATCTTGCCTGACAAAGCTAATGCTTTTTTATGGAATTACTGAATTAATGGATGAATGGAACAGAATAAATGTAATGTTCTTGGATTTAAGCCTTTTTTTTTTTTTTTTTTTTGAACAATTGGTCTGATCATCCTCTCCCTCAGAGCCAGGCAGCTACACTGACATAAAACTGGAGAGCATAAGAATAGAAGGTTGCTTCCTACGTTTCACAAAAACATCCTTAAAAAGCTCAACTGAACCTGCTTGTGCAAAAAAATATCTCATTTGGTGTGAAGTCTGGAATGAAGGACCAAAACAAGGCTAACAAACACATGGCAGAATACCAGTTTATAGGGAGGACAGGTAAATATTTGTCCAGTCTTGGGTCTTGCCTTATTTGATACTTGCAGTAATGAGTTAGAAAGAGGAGTAAACAACATATTAATGAAATTCACAGGTGATACTAAATTGACAAGAGACAAGAAAAACAGGGAGGCCAGAGATATAGGACAGAGGTATTAAAGTAACATATAGTATACATATAGTATATAGGACAGAGGTATTAAAGTAACACGGGCCAAAAATAACAAAACAAGAATCGCCTTGGAAAAACACAGTGAAGGACATCAGCACAAGAGAAAGAAAGGAAAATTAGCGTGGAAGATGGTTGCTATAAGAGTGAGGTTCCTGGATGACAGAAATTTGATAAGGACTAAGAGGATAAAACCCAGCAAGTTACTTTCAAGCTTCTAAGAAACATGGTGGTAGAAAAGGTCGGTGTAATTTGTATGTGTATGTGCAGACATGCAGCAACACAGAGCAGCAAGAATCGCTCTCTGCAAGACTGAGGTGTAATGCGTGGGGGATATTGCTTCATTTCTAGTGAGATTTTCACAGATCACAGGGGAGTTCAAAGAACCACAGCACAAATAAGAACATTAGAGGAGCTGGTGCCCAAGGAGTGATTAAATAAGAAATGCATAGGGTGAGCAGTGACCAAGAACGTGACGCAAACATTGAAAAGGTGCAGTCAGCAAGCAAGAAAAGAATGGAAATAGAGGTAGGAATAGGAACAAAAAGCCATCAAAAAAAGGTTTGCAAGAGGGACCCAGAGGACTTTTATCTCTGTAGCAGTATCACAATAGGTATAATAGGCATAATAGCTACACAGCGTGGACTTGGCTAGAGATCCATGCCGGTCTCTGGTTGCTGAGTCTTCCTATTTCCCTCACTCTTTTGGTTGTACCTTGGGCTCAGTTCTTAGTGTCCTTGCTCTTCCTCTGATTGCCCTGGCCTTGTTCCCAACCAGCTCTCTTGGCTTGGAGCCAGGTGTGCATATTCTTTGTTTGAGATACTATCCTATAACGCGGAGGTCAAATCTCACTCCCACCAGGACCTATTTCCACAGGACCTATTCCCATCCTAGCAACACAGTACTTACAGCAATTTCTGCATCGGAATTATTTCAAGCTCTCAAGAGATTTTTCTGGATATTTCTTACATAGACCTCATCAAGATTCTCTCCAAACCTATTTCCAGCATGAAAGAAGATGCAGAATTTGCAGGTAAAGTTCTTATGAAATAAGGAATGGGAGTCCTTATTTCCTAAAAAAGGAAAAGAAATGGATGAAACATCAGAATGATATTAAAACCTGTCAGAGAATGTGCTGGGGAAAAAGGGAAATTATACATAAAAAGGAAGCCTATGGAGTCTTTGGCAGAAGTCAGTAAACATAAGGGCTGGCACTCTAGAAAAGGTGACCAAAGCATCTAGATGGAGCCAAGGTCAAAGTAGACATGGAGAATTTTCTAAAAGGTTAGGACTAACATTGGTAGGGCATGTTAAGAAAGATGAAGAAAATGCTTTTTGTTCATCCTAAAATGCTCAAACATTATCCTATCTTACTCACTTTCTCTTGAGAGACAGCCTTTATGGTCACAGCTCACAGGAAGGGTCAGATATTTCATCTGCTGCAGAAAACCCAAAAAGCTTCCCTCAAACACTTTCTCACTGGAAATAGCTCCCTACATTCACAATCCTCCTTTTATAGAATGAATTTTAATAAGTATCTTTTTTTTCTTTTGTTCACCCTGATTGCTTCAGTTTTATTATGGCTTTGCCTTTGTTTTCATTTTCATGTTCTTTCCATTCTACGGCATTATGAATTCTCGTTTTACTTGCTGAAAGTTAGAGCTACTGTACATATATTTAGAATACATGGGGGTGTATGTGGATACAGATATTAATAGATACATGAGCATCACATAGCTCTCATTACTGTTCCAATATTATCAATTTTATTCACCATATGTCATGCTATACAGTTCTCACCTTCACTAACTTTAGATGGCTGTTTGCATGTGGTCCATTAAAAACTGTCCGGTATTTCAGTATTCAGGATACTTTTGATTATGTTTGTTGGCTCAAATGTGATACAAAGAACCTGGTAATAAAAGAATCTCAAACTAATGTGACTGAAGTTTGTCTTGAAGAGGAAATTTTTATGATAACTAAACCAGTATCAGCCTAAAGCTATTTTATCACATTTATACAATGGGCAAAGACATTAGCATGGACAATCTGAAAAAAAGTCACATCCTGCTAATCAGAGAGAATTCATGTCCATTTTCATTCGGTAGCATTTGTCGTTATTTGTACATCTTACGGCCAAGAAAAAAATGGTCTACTGTCATCCAGTACTTTGTAAATCATAACATTTGAATATGTTGTTCTGTATGAATGATTGATGTCCATAAAACTAGCACATCTTGTATTTTAGAACTTCATTTTACATGAAAACACTGTACAAAACACAACATACTGCCATAATAAGCAGGAACCAATGTTTCCAGAATTCAACTCCATAGGTAACAAGAAGTAAATTAAAAAGCAGGAATAAATTCCATTTTTTATATAATTCAAAATCTCAGAGGCAGATGCTGTGTTTCATTTTGATCTCTATGTACTGCACTTTCAGCTCCATTTTCTATGGTATTATAATCATTCATCCATTAATATTTCTCATCCCTTCCTAAACCTCACACCAGATAAAATCAGACCCTGGGGAACATCTCCAGAAAAGGGAGTATGGTGGATGCATAGAGCAAAGAGGGTTCCCCGCACCACCACGCACAGTTGTAAAAGGAGGGAGGGACCAGCAGGTTTTAACCCATATCCGCCGGCACCAGCATATACATACCGTTGCTCCGCAGGATGCAATCACAATCATGTATCGCCCCCATTAAGATCCAGGCTGCATATCTCTGATTGTCATGGAGACTGTTTCAAAGTCTTGCTGTGCTTCAGCAGCAGCAGCAGCAGCAAAAAGGGCAATAGTACTTGTTCTTAAATGGCTGAAAAGAAAGCAACAAAGCGCAGTGGAAAATGGAAGGAGCTGTGACTGAAAGGGATATAAGTACAGCAAGACACACTTCAAACTATTGTAGAGGGCTAGAGGTAGAAGTTAGAGCAACCTTCCAGCTACTCTGATACAATTATGCCCTTGTATTTTTGCATAGTTTCAAATAATTGTGCCTTCCGGATAAACAGAGGAAGAGCATTTTCAAGGATAACACATTTCTCCTTCCCCTTTCTCCCCTCAAGCTGAGATGCTGGGGTGTTTTAGATTAAACCTGTTAATTAGGAAACTATTTAGTTTATGATGTCTTGTCTGGTTTTCCGTTCCTGTGGGCATTGTAAACATACAGATATTGGAGCAAGTGATATACAATGACTTGGAACAAGAGGCAGGCAGAGACCAGATAAGTGGAGGACGTTAATAGAGTTGATTTGTTGCAAGACCTGAGGCAAATAAGTGATTTGCAGAAGAGTGAGGAGGCAGTTTTGTGTCAAATAGCAAATTTCCTAAGAATTGCAATTTACGGCCGTCCATAAGCTATTCTCAGGTCAGGTCAGTTCTCACAAGAAATGAGAGTAAAATGTAGAACTGAGCAACATAAAATACAGATTAGTGCAAAACAACTGGTTTTAATCACATCACAGAAAAAGGAGTCATCAGACCAAACTTTCACTGTAAGTGTAGTTAATAAGATAGTTAGAAGTATAAACCTCCGAAAAAATTGGTCAGTGACCTGCCTGTCAAGATTTATTCTCATATTACCACAAAAATCACAGCAGCTCTCCAAGGACTGAGCAAAAACATTATGATTGGTACCAAGGTTGTGATCTGGATCAATACTTTGAAAATGTGAAGGACACCATCACTCTCAAAATGGAAGTAAAAGGTTACAATGAAATCAAGAAAACAGTAGAGCAAAAGATGTTTCCACAAGCTTCTTCCACAGCATGTGGAGCAAACTTGCTGTAGGAAGGAGATCCTCTGTGGAACAGACCAATACACTGGAAAATCATACTCGGAGTAAAAATGAAATGTTTTCCTTTGAAAATGAAGAGGGAGAGTTTGATGAGCACATATGCAACCTCGTGGTAACAAGTAAAGCAGGTCTCAAACCTCTTGGGAATATCCTAGGCAAACTTCTGTGCCATGAAAACTTCACTGCTTGATCCTAAAGGTACAAAGGTACAACTCTTTGAGGGGAGAAAATTCCTGTAACAGATCCTTTCTCAAGGAAGACTTGGAGGAACAGAAGCATGTGATAAAACAACAATTGCTAATGTCTGGTAAAAGAAAAAACTAGCAGAAATTATGAGAGAGAGAGTGATAACATAGTGAAGTTCGTAAGAAAAATGTTATGGTCAAGGCAGCCTGCACAAAAACAACAACTTCCAGGTGCTACCTGTGACCTGGAAAAACAGTTGACTGTGGGCAAAGCAAAAGGAAAAATATTTCTGAGAAAATGAGTTTAGGTGCTGTTTAGGAGTCTAGGAGCCATATGAGTTTAGGACCCATATGGGACATCTGTGTGAGCCTCTCAGCTTGGGATGCTGAAACAGCCTGGAGAGAAATCACTGTTTGTGCTCCCAGTGACCACCAGAACCAGCAGGACACCACCCACGCCAGCACAAGCACCAGGTGACACCGTTCTGTGCCTGTGCTTATGTGCAATACTTAATTCAGTTGAGAGAGAAAATTCCACCTAATGAACAGATGGCTCGTGATAAGGTCTACTGCCTTGAGCAGAAACACTCTGGTTGGTATCTGCAGACTTCTGCTGTTTGCAGGACAAGTGTTTTATTTGCACACAGATAAAGAGAGAGAAAAAGTAGGTAAGAAGCGGTTCTAGAATGCTGGATTTTGCACTCTCTGTTTTCCCTCCTCTGTGCTAGGCCAAGCAGCTGAAAGTAGGTTGTCATCTTTGAAAATTCAAAGCTTGTTTATTTAACACTTTGCTGGGCAGGTTTCCATCCCTGGAAGCACTGCCTTTGAAGACACTGCAGATCACAGAGTACAGTGGGGCAGAAAGAAACACTTTCTGTGAGAGGGTCAGATTTTCCATGTGAGATATTTCATTTAATTCTGAGACAGATTTCACTTTGTGGGCCTCTTCCCAAGAGGCCATTTTCTACATATAACAGATCACAAATCCCTCTAGTTTCTCTCATACGTACAAGAAGCCCAGTAAAACAAATAGCAGTTTTATTTTTAAGAGTCAAATCATTGTGCTACAAATTACGCAGCAAATTGCCTTCACTATATTGTGCACAACTTTCTTTTCACCCAGCCAATTACCTGGCTTCGTGTAGAGAAAATTAGTAGCAGCATAATTTCCTCTGTCTCTTGTGGACAGAATTACACTGTTTTACATGTCAAAGACCTGTATGGTGGATGATGCCCAGGAATGCTGTGAAGCTTTTGATACCTGCATACTTACTTGTCTGTTCCCAAGGTTTCTGACCCAAGCACAGAGGCTGCAGCCATTTTGTTCTCAAACATCACCACAGCTTGTCAGGCAGACGACACATCTCCCACGTGGGAGGGGAGAGGGTTGGTTGCAGCTTTCATTAATATAAAACAAAAGCTGCTTTAAGACCAAAAATATAAATTTTATTCTCTCTATTCATAAAACATAACTGCTCAGGCAGAAGGTGATTGTGTTAATAAACATTTTTGGCATACCTAATGTCATGGTGATAAAGTTGTTAATCCTGGGAGAGGCTCACAAGGCTCGACAGCTCGACAAATGACCTCCTCACGCAAACCTGTAGCTAACATCTGCTCCTAGGACATATTCAATAGATACACGACATAGGAAAAATCAGTACTGACCTTCTGTCTACATCTCCATATGTCCCACAGTACCATTAGGACCTCAGAAGCATCGTTACCAGCATTTAATTCCAAGATCATTCTGTGAAATAAAATCTCTGAAGGACAACACAAGAAGGCTGCTAGAGCCCAAGCAAATCCACATGGAGCAGACATCGGCAGCAAGATAGTGAAAAGACAACATAAAGTTGATCAAAATGAGATTTGTACGTGAGTAATGTGAGAAACTTCTTGCCACTGATTAAATACACAAAATACTGAGGATTTTACGGGTTTTGCCTTGAATTTTTCTGAGAAAATCAGTCATCAAGAAAATCTGTTTTCTTATGCATTAAAAACCCTACTTTTTCAGGTGCAGCAAAGCTCAAGCCCCACTTGGCTCTGAGATTTCCTCAGACAAGGATAATATATGTCCCTCCCTCAGTCAAGGTCTCTAAGAAAAAAAATCTTAGCTTTATCCCAAAAGTGAGCAGTTTTGAGCAAGATCTTTTCAGGTGTTTACACAGCCTGGAGGTGCCCCCTACAGTCTGTGCCAGGTGAGGTCTGCCCAGTCTTTATGTACTTTTATGCATACGGCTAAATGCAAACACATTCCAGGAAAGAGAGATGACTGAATCAAGTGACAGGGACATAGAAGGAGATGCATTAATCATCAGCCTAGAGAGATACACAGACCATTGTTCCCAGAAATGGAAAAGCTTTTAGAAGCTTTTCTGTACTGAAGGCAACAGTAATTACATTCCTACCTCCAGCACAGTTTGGAAAGGGACTGATTCTCCGCTCTAGTGCCTTGGGGTAATACAACAAAAGCAAATGAACTTGAAGAATCCTGGTTTTCCTCTTCAGCATGCACCGTACACACTGGCTGCTCGGGACTCAGCACAACTCCTTTCAAAACCAATGGAAGGTCTACTGATTGACTTGGGAAGGACAAGGATCAGTGTTTTGTTTCCATAAAACATCCATAGCAGGTAAATATCACTGTCCATGCTCAGCAGAATGGGAGATGAGCAAGGCAAAGGCTGGCATAGTCCCACTGTAGTCAGCAAGGCTAGAGAAGGAAAGCAAAACCCTTTCGAGTCTGGCCAAGCCAGGGACCGGTGCCCAGTGCTGGGGACCAATGCTCCCTCTCACTACAGCCAGACTGTCTCTAGCACGTTCACTTTCCTGACCTCTGTCACTGGGTTTGCACGATTCCTCCTTGGCTCTGACATTGATAGATGGTTGCTTGGTTTGGATGAGCAGGTCGCAGCTCGCTGGCAGGAGCCAGACTTTCCTTTCCATAGTCTGCACAGCAAATTCTTGAAAGCAAAACTGAAATACTGCTTTGCAAAGTAACTTTTTTAAGCCACAATAGCTTTTTTCTTAATCCTCAGCACATTTCACCTCTCTAACCCTCACAATATTTTTAAAAAAAAGTGCTTATGTGATTTCACTGCACACACTGACTCTTATCTTGTTCCCCCAAATACATAGATTTATGATGAAACACAGCAGCTGTTAAAATGTTATGCACTATTAGCAGTACTGGAAGCTTGTTTTCTATCATATTTCAAATCAGCTGAGATACAGGACAGGAGAGATTCATGGGTTGTTAATAGCCCGGCTACAACACCAGGAAAAAAATGTTATAATTACTTCAGGCAGACTTTTTTTATTTGGTTTTGCAGTTTTGACCATCAGTGAAAATAACATGTATGCTCTACAGCCTCCATAACCTAATGGCATTAAAAAAACCCAACGGAGCATCTTTTCATTATATACTACTTTCAACTCTGGTCAGCTCTAGCTCAAAAATCACACAGAAAGTGAATTGAATGACACAAAGACAACAAAAGGATTAGAGACAAGGAAAGGCTTTAGGACTTTTTAATTTCTCTTGAGGAGAGATTAATAGTATCAGGACCTTCTGGGGAGTGCTTCTGCTACAGGCGGCACACGGAAAGAGGCACTGCTGGTAGGCACCCCCCAGGCCATTTAAGATTTATAGCATAGGTCAAACCAAACACTGTAAACACCAGGAAATTAATAGGTAGACAGCATAGGTCTGTGCAGCACTGGTGTCTTGGTTTTGATTAGATTAATTCCTCAGTAGGCGGGCTGCTGTTTTGAGCCCAGTTTTTCCTTCAGGTGGAAACCTGAAGAAAAAAGTTTGGGCACGGGGAAAAGTCACGTGTCCCAAAGCAAAAGAGGTGGTCATAAGGTGTGAGCAGAGCACAGATATAGAGACTGCAGCCTCCCAGGATGTTCCTTCTGTATGACCAGGCAAGGGACCATGTCATGTCCCAGAGCTGGAGCCCTGCTGACAGCCAACAGGGTCCTGCTCCCCACTATGCAGCTGGAGGGAGATCCCCCACCACACTTCCCAGCGGATGCTGCAAGCCGAGCCACAGCCTGGGCTAGGGAGGTTTAAAGCACACTTTCTGATGGGGGACAAAACAGTTTAAATCAACAAACCAAATTCCCTTGATATAGTAGACATCTACCCAAAGTAAGAAGCATTTATTTTAATAATTATTTTAATGTTGTTTCAATCTGTGCTGAAACCAGAAGGAACTGGCAACGTGTGACGGTGCTTTGACATGTACGATTACTAGCAGAGGTTTCTGATTACTAGCAGAGGTTTCTGGGGCCCAAGGGCATGCTAGCCAGCCAAAATGGCTGGAGTCTCCACTGTTACCAGAGCTTGAAGGTAGCCATTGGGGCACCACGCTGCCACAAGGCCATACTGTTTATGAGCATCTCTTGCATTTTCACATTTGCAGTTTAAACCCAGTGTGAAGAGAATTGATAGAGATGTGAAACACACAGTTCCCCAGCCCAAATGCACCACCACTTCACCAAGCAGCAGGGTTGGCTGGTGCCCAGGGAAGGGGCCATATCCAGTCAAATCCAGATACAAAGCTCTGAAGAAACACCCCAGCCTTGTACTTGAAAGCATTCAAATGAGAAGTTCAGCTTTCTTCATTTCTAAGATTTTTCCTCCCATTCCCTGTCTGGAAAAGCTCTCAGTCCATTGATATGAATGTTGGCTGTCATTTAATTTACTTCAGTAATTTCTTTGAAGTTCATTTTCAGCATTTGCCGCTATTTGTGGCTATTATTTGCTGCTGGCTTCACAGATGAATTTTTTTCTCTCCTGTTCATTTTTTTCCCCAGTTCTACTTTGTAGTCACAGTCTAATGACAGGATTTGTCTTCTCCAGACTCTGCCTTCACTCCCAGCTTGTTCGTTATTATTTCACACCATCACAAATCCTGCTTTTGCATCTTGCAGGCAATGAGATTGTTATGGATAACTGGGTTCTCTGCTCCACAGACAGAACTTCATTTAACTGCTCTTTTCTCTTTCCGTTCTGCCATGTGGATGACACGTCTTTTAAGACTTTCTAGTCTTCATGACTGTGAATAAGAAAACTCTTGTTTGAGCTTAGGATTACCATGGTGACAGGTTTATTATCTACCCATTTGGATGCAGGTTATCCTTCTGGCAATTTTTGGCATGTATTAGTCAGTCTGTGCTGATGTTAATTGCTGTTTTGTTGGGATACATTTGGAAGCACAGTGTTCACACAGTTGAGTTGCTGGTTGTGAAACAAACTGTATGGACAAGATTTTTCTCTGTCTATGCCTTAAATATTCCGCGTCAAATAGAGATGGTGCTGGCAGGATTGTGATCCGGGTTGTTACTATTATCACACAGAAAACACCAGCATTATCGCACTTCATATCACCTGATATTTTCTTTACTGGGCCTCCCTTATATTCCGACAGCAACAGACCAAATGCTTTTAACATCCTTCTATTCAATCAGTTGGGTTCATTTTACAAGAGGATCAGTTGATACACTGACTTACCCAAACCCAACTTCACACCAGGGATATGTAGAAGCTCTGAGCCACACAATAGCCAGTCTGAGGCTGCAAATAAGTTATCAGCTCTTCTTTGCAGCTCTTCTGCATGTGAAAATTCCCAGCTGATCCTCTGCTGTCTTATCCCTTGCCATATCTTCTGCACCACTCCCATTCCCTGGTTGGTCTTACTCACCTCCAGGAAGTTCTTAGGGTGACAAACTAAAGGGGGGTAGATTTAGACTAGATAGAAGGAAGAAATTTTTTACGCTGAGGGTGGTGAAACACTGGCACAGGTTGCCCAGAGAGGTGGTGGATGCCCCATCCCTGGAAACATTCCAGGTCAGGTTGGACGGGGCTCTGAGCAACCTGATCTAGTCGGAGATGTCCCTGCCCATGGCAGGGGGGTTAGACTAGATGACCTTTGGAGGTCCCTTCCAACCCAAACTATTCTATGATTCTATGACATGACAGCCCAGAAGCTCTGCTGTCATGTAAATATACATATGACAAGCCTTGATCACAAAGCAAATGCGAAGAATGCAAAGTCTTTGGTCTGAGCCCCTCTGCCACAGCAGCCCCAAGAGGTGTCAGTTTCCCTGTTCAGCTGGGTGGGATGTTACTGCACCACATAAAATGCTGAGCACCACCTCTTTAGGTTTTTATTGTCAATGTTTTTCTTGGTCAGGCCATTAAAGCCTGAGGTCTGTGCTCAAATCTGTCTGGACACAAAAGCAATTGTCCAAGGAATGAGAGTACCGCATTGTTCTCATATGATCCAACAGATTTTATGTCCCCATGGAGATGACTTATGTTTGCAAGTCCTCACATTGTCTGAAACTGGTCTCGGGCATTTCCCTCTGGCTTGTGCACCTCCTCCTCTATCCACTGCTGATAGAGTTAGCAAGTTTTCCCTCCTTATGCTATGCCAGCTACAGTCACAGTCTACAAGCCTGAATTTACTCCAGAACAAAAAGACATTGGGGAATGTTTTGAATCAGACAAGCGTTTGCCTTTCCCTGGATGTTATGAATCACCCTGAAGATATTTAACCCTGCCAATTGCCTTTGTGCATTTTGCCCTTTGACTTAGGATGGTGGAAAGCAAAAATCGTCTGGGGTAAAATGAAAATAAATTGAAATAGTTTAGAGATTTTTCTGTAAAAAAATTTTAACAAGATCTTGCTTTTCAAAATTTCTAAACAGTCTTTTCATTATTTGATAATTGCAATTATAGTATGGGAATTGATTAGTTGTAGAAAAAGAATTATACACCAAATTAAAGCAAATTGAAATAAACTTAAAATGTTGGCACCCATTCCTGCTGTCCCCAACAGGAAGAATTAATTTGGCCAGGATGGTTATATCGCCAAAATGTTTGACTTCAGATAAGGAACCATATTTCATTTTTTGGCACTACAACAATGAATTTTAATGAAAGACCTGATTGTGGGGCAGTGCTGACTGGACAAAAGGCAACATGTGGGATTTGCTTGCAAAAATCAATAGTTAAAAATAGAATACAAATTAATAAATGCTGGGAAAGATCATTTGGCCCTGATTCCAGTTGCATAGCTCAAACAGGAGTTACTGCTGCTTAAATCTAGCAGGGAAAGCTGGACCTCAGGATGAAGCAGACTTCTCTTCAGACCCCCAGAACAGGAAAGCTTTTTATTAAAGGTGTTGGCCCCTTCCCACAGCAGTGGTTTTATGCAGGTGTGGCTCAGGGCTGGCACAAGAGGTGTTCAACGCATTATAATTTGAACAGGAAAAGGGTAGTGTGATCAAAGTAAAGTGTGTGGGAATTAAACAGAAAGAGGCCAAAGAAATGTCAGTCAGACCACACACTAGCCAATTCCAGCTGCAAATATATCCAGACTGCAGGAATCCAGTGTCTTAAAAGTAGCCCCTCTGACCCTGTCAACAGCCTTCTGTCAGTTATTGCCAAATCAAAAGACATGAAAATCACAAAGGAAAAATCCTTAACTCTCTTCCTTCTGATACTTGCCTTCAGCCATTATAAAGTATGATTCAATCTCATCAATATTCCCTATTACAGAACACACCAGTGCTGGGAGACAGAACATCCTGGAGATAGCTTACCCCACCTGTTGACACACAATAGTTATGTGGTGATCAGTGTTTCTGAGCTACATGAGATAAGTGACAAATACCCATTTTAGAGCTGGTATCTTGCATAGAATCATAGCATCATTTAGGTTGTAAAAGACCTTTAAGATCATCAAGTCCAACTGTTAACCTAACACTGCCAAGTCCACCGCTAAACCATGTCCCTAAGCACCACATCCACATGTCTTTGAAACATCTCAAGGGATGGTGACTCAACTGCTTCCCTGGGCAGCCTGTTCCAATGTTTGACAACCCTTTCAGTGAAGAAATTTTTCCTCATGTCCAATCTAAACCTCCCCTGGCGCAACTTGAGGCCATTTCCTCTTGTCCTATCGCTTGTTATTTGGGAAAAGAGACCAACACCCACCTCACTACAACCTCCTTTCAGGGAGTTGTAGAGAGCGATGAGGTCTCCCCTCAGCCTCCTTTTCTCCAGGCTGAACAACCCCAGTTCCCTCAGCCGCTCCTCATCGGACTTGTTGTCTAGACCCTTCACCAGCTTCATTGCCCTTCTCTGGACACACTCCAGCACCTCAATGTCCTTCTTGTAGTGAGGGGCCCAAAACTGAACACAGTATTCGAGGTCCGGCCTCACCAGTGCTGAGTACAGGGGCACAATCACTTCCCTACTCCTGCTGGCCACACTATTTCTGACACAAGCCAGGATGCTGTTGGCCTTTTTGGCCACCTGGGCACACTGCCAGCTCATATTCAACTGGCTGTCCACCAACACCTCCAGGTCCTTTTCTGTTGGGCAGCTTTCCAGCCACTCTTCCCCAAGCCTGTAGCGCTGCATGGGGTTGTTGTGGCCGAAGTGCAGGACCCGGTACTTGGCCTTGTTGAATCTCATACAATTGGCCTCGGCCCATCAATCCAGCCTGTCCAGGTCCCTCTGCAGAGCCTTCCTACCCTCAAGCGGATCAACACTCCCACCCAACTTGGTGTTGTCCGCAAAATTTACTGAGGGTGCACTCGATCCCCTCATCCAGATCATTGATAAAGATATTGAACAAGACCGGCCCCAGTACTGAGCCCTGGGGAACACCACTTGTGACTGGCTGCCAACTGGATTGAACTCCATTCACCACAACTCTCTGGGCCCGGCCGTCCAGCCAGTTTTTGACCCAGCAAAGAGTATGCCCATCCAAGCCATGAGCAGCCAGTTTCTCCAGGAGAATGCGGTGGGAAACGGTGTCAAAGGCTTTACTAAAGTCCAGATGAACAACATCCACAGCCTTTCCCTCATCCACTAAGCAGGTCACCTTGTCATAGAAGGAGATCAGGTTAGTCAAGCAGGAGCTGCCTTTCATAGATCCATGCTGACTGGGCCTGATCACCTGGTTGTCCTGTACGTGCCATGTGATGGCACCCAAGATGATCTGCTCCATAACCTGCCCCGGCACTGAGGTCAGGCTGACAGGCCTGTAGTTCCCTGGATCCTCCTTCTGGCCCTTCTTGCAGATGGGCGTCACATTTACTAACCTCCAGTCAACTGGGACCTCCCCGGTTAGCCACGACTGCTGATAAATGATGGAAAGTGGCTTGGTGAGCACTTCCACCATCTCCCTCAGTACCCCTGGGTGGATCCCATCCAGGCACATAGACTTGTGTGTGTCTAAGTGGTGTAGCAGGTCGCTAACCATTTCCCCTTGGATGATGGGGGCTTCATTCTGCTCCCCGTCCCTGTCTTCCAGCTTGGGGGGCTGGGTACCCCGAGAACAACTGGCCTTACTATTAAAGACCGAGGCAAAGAAAGCATTAATTACTTCAGCCTTTTCCTCATCCTTTGTCACTCTGTTTCCTCACACAGCCAATAAAGGATGATGGAGATTCTCCTTAGCCCTCCTTTTGTTGCTAATGTATTTATAGAAACATTTTTTATTGTCTCTTACGGCAGTAGCCAGGTTAAGGTCTAGTTGGGTTTTGGCCCTTCTAATTTTCTCCCTGCATAACCTCACGACATCCTTGGAGTCCTCCTGAGTGGCCTGCCCCTTCTTCCAAAGGTCATAAACTCTCCTTTTTTTCCTGAGTTCCAGCCAAAGCTCTCTGTTCGGCCAGTCCAGTCTTCTTCCCCGCTGACTTGTCTTTTGGCACGTGCGAACGGCCTGCTCCTGCACCTTTATGATTTCCTTCTTGAAGAATGTCCAGTCTTCCTGGACTCCTTTGCCCTTCAGGACTGCCTCCCAAGGGACTCTGTCAACCAGGCCCCTAAACAGGCCAAAGTCTGCCCTCTGGAAGTCCAAGGTAGCAGTTCTCCCCTCCTTACGTCTCCAAGAATTGAAAACTATCACTTTGTGATCGCTATGCCCAAGGTATCCTCCAACCATCACATCACCCGCAAGTCCTTCTCTGTTTACAAACAACAGGTCCAGCAGGGCGCCTTCCTTAGTTGGCTCACTCACCAGCTGTGTCAGGAAGTTGTCTTCCACACACTCCAGGAACCTCCTGGGCTGTTTCCTCCCTGATGTATTGTATTTCCAGCAGACATCTGATAAGTTGAAGTCCCCCACAAGAACAAGGGCTAGCGATCATGAGATTTCTCCCAGCTGCTTATAGAATATTTCATCTGCCTCTTCATCCTGGTTGGGTGGTCTATAACAGACTCCCACCATGATAGCTGCCTTGTTGGCCTTCCCCCTGATTCTTACCCATAAACACTCAACCCTGTCATCACCATCATTAAGCTCTAGACAATCAAAACATTCCCTAACATCAGGGCTACCCCACCACCTCTCCTTCCTTGCCTACCCCTTCTGAAGAGTTTATAGCCATCCATTGCAGCAATCCTGTTGTACGAGTCATCCCACCATGTTTCCCTGATGGCAATTATATCACAGTTTTCCTGCTGCACAATGGCTTCCAGCTCCTCCTGTTTGTTGCCCATGCTGCGTGCATTGGTGTAGATGCACTTCAGTTGGGCTATTGATCCCCCCCACCTTTTTTGGGGGGGAGAAACCCTAATTCCTATGTGGCCATTCTCAGGTGCTTCTGTGGTTTCTAACAAACACATCCATAACCCTTGCATCTTTGCTGCTGCATAGATCTCCAACCCCTACATCCACTGAGACAGCAGACCAAAGGACCTTTCAAAAGAAATTAGCATAGACTCCATCACTGCAGTGCAATCCAGCAACCCACTATACTCAGAAAAGCAACTTGCAATCTGACTGCTAGGCAGAAACAGCTTAAAAGAAAGCAGTGAAGTAATATGCAGTGCTTGCCTGATGCAAACACTGTCACTGGGGCTCACATGGAGAGCCTAAAGCTGTCCTCTCCTGCACAGAACCGTGGGGCGGCAGCAGCATCAACAGCTTGCAGTCTGCCACACAAAAGGGGGATGATAGCTTTTTACCAAACGCCACTATTTGCCTACGTTCTTATCTGAATAAAGCAATAAAGAATAAGGTCCCAGCTGCAGCTTTCCTTTCACACTTCCAACCCTCCTCCCAAATAAATATATAAAATTTTGCACCAAGGCTCCCTTTCTGTTAAGCACCTTGGCAGATCTTGCCATATTATCATAGGAATATCCCTCTGTCTTACATTCTTCTTCTTCCACTATCAGCTACAGAATCACATAACAGTTCTGTACTCCCCAAACTGTTTCAGTCTACTAAATTTTAAAGGACTTTCAGAGTAATGGGTGAATTGGTCCCAGTGAATTAGCTAAGCTACAGATGCATAAAGAACAACAGCGACCACTGCTCAAAGCACCAACAAAACAGTTGTATAATCACTATTCTCTGCACTAAAACCAAATGTTGTTTCAGCTCTGGTTTATCAGCCATTAAAATAAGTGATTACAGAAATCAGAAGTATTCAAACCTCCAATGTGTTTGGAGCCTTTGATCAATTAATTTTATTAGTTCATCACAAACACAGCAAATAACATCTGCAAATTAGAGCTACTTCAGATTGCTAGATGCTGGCAGAAAAAATCTGCATAGGTGCATAAACTTATTAAAGTATGCTATTAAATGTCAAGGAGAATATCATAAAAAGCTTTAACTTATTGAATAACTATATTTGCTGAAGGGCATCAACATGTTAACATTAGTGTTTTATACAAAAGTCATCCTGCAATATAGTAGCTTTACCTCTAAAGCCCATTATAGCTCTATCCCCTCAGGCAGAGGCTGGAGAACTGCCATTTAATTGTCGGTGCTATAAATTAAAGGAGTGCTTGAGTCAGATGTCATCCAGAGCTTACAGACCCAGCAGAGTGGGTAGGAAATGCTGACGGGGAGTATCAGCCTAGTGAGAACCTTCCCAATGGCTCTCCCAGCACTCCGAACCTAATTAATTCTGCTGATCTTTTATGTGCATCTGCATTTGCATTGTATTTAAATTAAATACAACTATGTGCACTGAGCTTGGCAAAGCCTGGATAGCTAGGAAACGAAAAGCATGAAGGAAAAACAGTGATTCTGTTTTCTTGGCTATTGTTTAGCATGTTATAGGGGGAAATGTAAGCCTAGTATCTTAGAGTGATACAATTTCCCCAAGTGTTAAGAATTATGTTACAACCCAAAGCAGAGAATCATTTCTAGGAAATACTTGAAGACACAATTGCCCAGCACATGAAAGTCAAAATCCTAATTGGCAGAAGTAAAATAAATCAAATTCCTTACCAAAGGCAGAAATCATCCTGGAATGGCAGCACTGTGCCTCGTGTCTGTAAAGCACAGGTAATAGTGACAAGCTGAAGGTATTGAGTAGAGCCTATCAATTCGCCAACAGAAACCAGAACATTTGTATTCAGCTGCCTGCTCCTATGATTTGAGCTGTTTGCTTGCTTTTTTCACCAACATCTTCTATCAAAAAGTGAAAAAAAAGCAGTCTAGTCACTGCAGCCCCAATTTTGTATTTATAGATTACAATCAGAGTGGCAGAGTTAATAAACACAGCATTCCCCCTGCAGATGTCACCTCACCTTTCCCTTCTCACTTAAAATCTTGTCATAACATGAACTTCTTCCCCTCCATTTCCTAAAAAAAAATGCTTTTAATCTAACAGGGTACTGAAACTGCAAGCCTATGGATGGAAATCAAGGTTTGCCAGTGGTGAGTGTTGATCCTTGATTGGGACATCTGATTTCAAGGCCATTTGTTTCATAACTAAGTCAGATGATATGACAGCACCTAAATGTGCAACCACGGTCAGCTAACGTTCAGTTACTTTGATTTGTTAATTATGCGTTTTTGGTGCTGGTGGCTGAGTTCACCGGGGAAGCTGTGTTCCAGCAAGGCTGAAGGTTCCCTCAGAGCAGGTTATTTCATGCTGAGAGTGTGTCATCAGTAAGAGTAATTTAAGCAATTTGCCATTTCTTTCCTGATTTGATAATTACAATTTTATTTCCAAGAGTCAAATACAAGATTTAAGAGCTTCCTTCCATTCAAGTTCACCTAGGCCACTTGCAGAAACCAGCCATAAATCAACAATTTTAAAAAATCTGATTCATTCTGATGAGCAGTGACAAATTATATGGAAACACTTGAAATTCAGTGTGGCTGGGAGAAAGCTGCCTACACTTCCTACTGGGTTTGTGGGAAATGGATGCAAAATAGAAGCTGAACATGCACAGATTAACATGGACACAAATATAAAAGCTACAATACATTTTAATTAAGCTGCATAGGAAGAAAAAGAACTAAATAATTAACTAAACTCACGTAAGTGCTAAGGGCTATATCTACAGAAGGACTTTGGCACTGCCACATTCCTCTTCGCCACACCTAAATACGAGGCATCTGCAGTCAGGGGTGACAAACACAGCCCTGAGCTCCCAAGCACCAACGGAGGAGGTAGAGGAGACTCCAAGGGACTCCTATGAGCCAGCACCTGACATGTGGGATGGCTAAATCCACCAAAGGGGAATACTGTAGAGGACCAGGTCTGGTATTTCTCTTCCCTTCTCTCCAGAGATGAGACTCCATCCTTGCGTCCTGACTGAGGTATGTATGGGAGATCAGGTATCACAACCTACAGCCTCCAACTAGACCAAGGCAATCATGACATTCCCTATGGGAAAACAGCTCAGTGATTAGGGCACCGAAAACCAGAGACCATGTCCTCTTTGGTCTGAGAGATTCAAACCCTTAGTTCCCCTCATAGGGATAGCTCCAGCCACTGCTCTGGGATAGCCCAGATGGAGCACAACGGCATAAAAGTTACCTGGGGTGCCTGAGAGCTGTTGTTCCATGCCTGGTACATCTCTGGTCACGCTGGAAAATATGCAGGTTTGCAAAAATAAAAATCAAGAATTTTTTACACAGCCAAGATTAAAAATTAGGGCCAGCCTCACTGATGCTTGCACTTTTTGATGGGCAGGGGAAGCTAGCACATGGCCAACTCTTCATTTCACCAATCCTAGGACAAAAAAAGACCAAAACATCTCCCAATATTCTCATAATTTTGTAAAGCTTGCCAAGGGAGGATTTGATTTTCTGTGGCAGAACATCCTAAGTGACCTTCAGTTCACTGATAGCAGGTTATTTTTCGCTCTGATTGCTTGTTCAAACAGTGCAACGGTATAGTCAGTACAAAATGTTACTGAGAAATATGGGCTATTTCCGAATGTAGCATACTAAATAACTCAATAATTAAAAACAAGATGCAAACAAATATAATAATAGGCAAAAGGTAAGGGCTATAGTTTCATTCAATAATTCAGAAACAGAAATTATATTTCTTTCAGCAAGGAAGCTGACCCAGAGAAACTAGGAAAAGATGAGGGAATGCCGTCCTCCTTCATGAAAGTCTAGAAAAACTTGCAGTATCTCAAAATATGCAAAGGTACTGAAAGCCTCATTTTTTTCCATAACAACAAGAGGATATGAATTGTGGGAAATCAATAAGTAAGAAAATTGAAGTTTTTGCACTGTGATAAAGACAAAGATTCCTGCATCTCCTAGACAGAAAGGACGATGATTGCTTGTAATAGAAATATTACAAATACTAGTGCAGAAACGCAGACTGTGTCTGAAATCAGTATAAGATCCACAGTGTTTGGTAATATCAATCAAAGACAAAGTCTAAGCACTAGGAAACTAGAAGATGCTGAGAAAGCAGAAGTGCCAGGAGGATGTAATAGATGCTGAGTGGAGCAGCATCCAGTGTACAGGGTTAGCAATGGGATGAGAAGTTTTCGAAAACTTTAGCTGAGATATCACTGGTGCTTAGTCATGGGCAAATGGATTTTGACTAGCAAGTGCTGATCTAAGTTTTGCTGGCTGCTTTCTTGCAGGAGCTGTCAAGGATCACTCAAGCAAGCTCTAAGCTTGTGCATTGCCAAGATACACTGTAGGATGCATCCCTTACAGTCCCCCAGCCACCAAAAGCAGGCTTCAGTAGTCTGGTCACCAGCATTTCCCACCACTGTAGGTACTGAAGGGTGTCCCAGTGGTGACCAGCTGTTGCTCCTGAAGGCTGTGGCCCTACCCTAGGCCCCACGTCATATCTGCTGACCCATGCAGACGTTTTGAGCACACTGGGGAAAATTACTCTAAATGGCTGGGAACCACCCCTTAAACCATCATGAACATTTTTTGTAGGCTCTGAAGCAGTCCTGGTACTGCTGATACATTTGCCCATGGTAGGAGAAGGGCTAATGTGCTGTAAAGCCTGTGTCATGGTTTAACCCTAGCCGGCAACTAAGCACCTCACAGCTGCTTGCTCACTCCCCCGTGGTGGGATGGGGGAGAGAATCAGAAGGGTAAAAGTAAGAAAACTCATGGGTTGAGATAAAGACAGTTTAACAGGTAACGCAAAAGCCGCGCACGCAAGCAAAGCAAAACAAGGAATTCATTCACTACATCCCATGGGCAGGCAGGTGTTCAGCCATCTCCAGGAAAGCAGGGCTCCATCACGCGTAACGGTTACTTGGGAAGACAAACGCCATCACCCTGAACATCCCCCGCTTCCTTCTTCTTCCCCCAGCTTTATATGCTGGGCATGACGTCATATGGTGTGGAATATCCCATTGGTCAGTTGGGGTCAGCTGTCCCAGCTGTGTCCCCTCCCAACTTCTTGTGCACCCCCAGCCTACTCGCTGGTGGGGTGGGGTGAGATGCAGAAAAGGCCTTGACTCTGTGTAAGCACTGCTCAGCAGTAACTAAAACATCCCTGTTATCACCACTGTTTTCAGCACAAATCCAAAACATAGCCCTGTGTTAACTACTATGAAGAAAATTAACTCTATCCCAGCCAAAACCAGCACATTCTGCCATCTGCATCTCAGCTTCATCAGCCCCTCAGAGGCCAAGAGGGAATAGGAGGCAATCTGAAGGGGGGAGATCGGCCCTGCTCCACTGCCTCTGGCTCAAAACTAGAGCAGCCGGCACCTGAATGCAAAACAGCTTTTATAGGCATGCATGTACCCATATGCCTGCAAACATGCACACAAATGGGATTTTGCTTATAGGATGAAAGCTGTTTGTGTTTCACTTTATGGAGAACGGTTCTCCTGCACACAAGACTATTACTCTTCATTTGTTATTGACCATTTACCTGTTTGAAAACTTTCAATTCTCTAGTCAGGGAACAGAAACAGTAGCTTAACAGCTCAGTTACACCATCTGTATAATGAATTGTTGAGGTTTACTAGCCATCAGCAGGTTCCTCCAAGCTGTCTAGCAATCACTTATGAATACCAGCCACATTTGCAGAAACCCCTGCTGATTCAAAACTATTTTCAAATAGAAGCTGGCACATTCATCAGATTATATATTCCCAATAAATAATTTAGTCAGCTCCAGCACCTGGCAAACAACAGAAGACAGTACTAAGAAGTCATCAGAAGCAAAAAGAACTGTAAAAACCTCAATTTTTTCAAGTATCACTGGAAATAAGATGAAGCAACAAAAGAGATATTGGGTAGCCAAAAGATATTGTTACTTGCTGAAAGGTATTTCATTAGCCAGCAGCAATGATTTGCAATTCTATAGAACTTCTCACAAAATAACCACCCCAAAGAATTTTAATGAGCTGCTTCTCTGGGCTGACCAGCAAAGAAAAATGATGAACACCTCAGCACTGCTGTATCAATCAAAAGGAAGGGACCCAGCTGGCAGAAGCAAGTTTAATTTCTGATTGAGAGAAATGACAGAGTTGGAACCTGTATTGACATTTTTACTGTGTTTAGCTAGACAGGGTAACTAAGAGACTACACAACTAGATAAACTATAGTCCATCCTCTACCTTCGCTCCCTTTCTTCTTCACCCATAAAAGTACAAGTAAAAACCTGAAAGTACAAGTAAAAGTTGCTAGCTTTTGCAGTAGAAGCATCCCAAACAAATCACCACCGAGGAATGGGTTTTCACTGCTGTCCTCATTAGACAGCAGCAAACATTTTCAGAATTTTCCCAGAGACCAAAGAAAACCAGGCTGGAAGAGGTTTAGAGGTCATCTAGCTCATCACAATGCACAAGGCAGGATCAGCTCTATCTGTGCCGGCCTGGGTGCTTGTCTGTTCTTAAAAGCCTCCAGTGACGAAGAAACCCCAGGCTCCCCAGCAGTCTGCTCCAGAGCTCAGCTAGCCACACTGGTAGCAAATATAGCCTAATGTTTAAGTTGAATCTCCCTTGTTGGAATTTAAGCCAATTACTTCATCTTTGTAATGGATATGGAGAACATTTGACTGCCTTCTGTGCAGTTCTGTTTTACATATTTGAAGATTATTGTGTCTCACTTCAGTAACTTCTCTAGTTCCTTCCATCCAACCCAGTTCTTTCAGCCTTCCCTCCGAGTCCATGGTTTTAGGTTTCAGGCATTTTTGTACTTCTCCCTTGACTTCTTTCCAGCTGGTCTGCCTTGAACTTGTAGAATGGTACCTGAAAAAGGACACAATGCTGCAACAGACATCTGAGTGAGGCTGAACAAAGTTTTGCTTCATATGCCCTATGGCATTCTGTTCATATATCATAGTTTGGTGTGTGCTATTTTGTTGTAGTTTCAACAACAATATAATATTTTTGACTCATATTTAAATTAAGATGCAGTTAGGGCAGATTTATTTATTTATTTATTTATTTATTTATTTATTGCAAGAATGAAGCTTACCAACTTTCTTCACAGCTTGCTTTTGCACATGTGATCATTCTTCCCTGTTTGTGGATAGCAATTCAGATGTATATCTATACACCTAAGAATATAAATCCTAGCCTCCCTCTCTCAATGTACACAAGTGACATTGTAGGACTTTCTTATCAGATACATCTCAACAGACATCATTAGAAGAACTCTTAAAGTGCAGGCAATCAGAAGAACTGAAACGTTCAGGTTATCGAGTTTGCATGCATAAACCTTGCACACAAGAGTTACTGACAAACTGTCCACTGAAAGAACTGGAAGTCCGCTTAAAGAATGGAAGGTTCAGGCTGGCATGCAACTGACACCACAATACACTAGTGAGTAAAAAATGGAACAAAAAAAATACAGAAAATATGATGGTGCAATCATGTAAACCGATGGAAGAGCAAGAATGTTCAGCTCACCTCAGTCCAATTCAAAAATAGCAGAAATTGGAGGGTCCCCGAGAGTTACTTAAAAATAACCAGTAATTATTTTAAGTTAAAAAGTATACCTATTCAATGTCCATTCCCCAAAATGGCAATTTTCAGACAAGGTAAAACACAAAACGAACGCCCAGAGCATTTTCCAGGGTAGTAAAGTTTTAGCTCAGTCAGCTTATTATAGAGAAAAAAGCATCTGACAATGCTCTCACACTACCAGTTCTGTCCTGCAGTAAATGTCTTCCTAGAGAAGTGTATTAGCAAATTCTCTCACGTAGTCCCAGCAAACAATTCTGATCTGAATTTTTTGCAGAGGTGCCATTACAGTCCTGGGAGTGAGCTGCTGATGCCCTCAAGTGCTGTTTGCTGTGGTAGTGCCAGGGCACTGCAGGAACTATTTGCGTCTCATTGTTCAGAGTGTAGTGAGTGATGCAGAGTAATGAGATGTGACACTGAATAAATTGATGGAACAAGATACAACAGAAAGCGTGAGACTGAGTCCTACAGAGGAGACCTTTGTGTTGGTTAATCTGAACCTTTAATTTAATTAGATTTACGTGCAATGACAGCAGGGCATGAGGCTTTAATGCACAGTCAATCTCTGAGCTACTTTCTGGGAGACACAGTTCTCCCGAGATGAAATAAAATACTGTAAAAAAGTCTTTTATGTAGGGCATGCTGCAAGTTCTCATATTAGGCTTTTTATTACTATTATATATACTGTTCCTAATGAGTACAGGGCCTCACTCTGGGAAGCAGCAGAGGACAACCCCCAGCCTAGGGACAAGCGAGAATATGGCCTTGATTTGTCAGAGGCACAGAAATAAAGGTTTGCATTTGATCCAACCATTACAGAGCCTAAAATAGACACTGACATCTGCGTTCAAATGAGTGACGAGCAATTGCATCTGTGCATCAGCCAGCACGGCCAGGCCCCGGCTCTGCCTTGGGACAGCGGGGATGCTCGCTGCCCATGCTCAAACCACAGGCTGCCAGCAGCTATCAAAGGCAGCCCTGCCTACAAGGCAGGCTGAAGCACTTGTCTCTGGTTTTGAACTTCAAGCCCATAGCAGGCACCAAAATGGTTCACACAGGGTCACACAGTACCTGCCACACATGGGTAATGGGTCAGGAACTGAAAATCTGACACCTGTTCCTCCTCTCTCCTCCTTTTTTCTCCTTGACCACCCAGAGATGAGATAGGTAACTGCTACTGTGAATCATGTTGTAATTCTTTTTTTACTTCTATTTACTTCTACTACCTTACATTTCTGTGCACAGCTAACAGACATCCCCGCTGCACTAGTGGGAAGTTGGAACAGCTCTGAGGCTGTCCCCAGCTGCAGTCACCTGGTACCTTCTGGACCTGAACTGCAGCACGTGGAGACTGGGTAGCTGTGGTACCATGTCTTCAGTGATGGGTAAAGGGAGATGCAAACAAACAATACCAATGTACCACCATATCTTGACTGCCGTAATGAGAGAAATGTCCTACTTCACTGATTTTGGAACCAAAGTCAAAAAGCATGCAATGACACTCTGCTGATACAGGGTACAAAAAGAGCTTTCTCCTGTTTATGTCTGCTGATAATGCTCATTTGTGGTCCAGGTCAGGCGCAGATCTAATATACTACAATGCAACATCAGTAGTGTGCTCAACCAAATTCCTCTGGAGAGCAGGTTTGTCTTCCTGCTGAGCTGACCTTGGCCGACTGGAGGGGTGGAAAAGAACTGGACTTGTGAAGACAGTGCAGAAAAAAGGGTAAAACCCAACACTACTCAGTTAGAGAACCTGGGACTATAAGGTGGGGGGGGAAATCAAGAAGAGATCTTCACCACCACTTAGGAGGTGCTCACTTCCAACATGTAGTTTTTTTCAGTACAGTGAAAGTGGGCACAAAGTCTGGACATGAATCCAAACAGTTGTGGAGCATTTGGATTTGAGGTTTTAGTTTGGATCTCTTCTTCATTTGCTCCTTACATTGCTCTGGAGACAACTGAGCTGATTCTGACAGGCTGGAATTTGGTCTTCCTGGTGTTGCATTTGATCCTTTCAGCTCACACCTTTCAGACCTTCACAGACAAATAAATGCCTGCTCTCCCTCCCAAGACACCTTGTATGCAAGGCTTGTACTGAAGTGCAATTCCTCTGGAGCATTTGAGCAGAACCAGTTTGCAGAAATGTCTCAGCAGGCAAGATGCACAAGCTCTTGCATTATCCCGGTAAAGCTCCTTTCTGAACTCTGACACAGATTTTGCATGAACCACCACATAAGAATATAACAGCCTCGACCACGGCTCTTCCCATCACAAAGCAGGGCAGGTGAATTGCTCTTTTAATCTTTTCTTGGTGCCCGTCTCTACAGCAATCAAGCAATTTTTTTCCTTCTTTTCTGAATTCTCTTCAATTTATACACAGCTTCTGCTCTTGCAGATCACTGGCCCTTATATTTACTACTTAGCATCTCTTAAATTTTATTTTAATTTGTTATTCTCTGCTCAAGTTTCTAGCAGGTCTAGATCCCTTTGTAGCATTTATTTTCTGCATGTATTCTCTGGTCTCAGTAACACTGCTACTTTCACTATCATGCGGCTTCCTTCCTCTTCAAGATCATTAAGGAAAATATTCAATGAAATTGGATCAAATAAAACCCCATACAAGCTTCTCAATAACTTAATCCATTTTGAATCATTAGGGCACATGTGTTTATTTTCATATTATGCCATAATCTTTATAATAAAGATAACTCAAACTACTTTTTAACTGCAAAAATCCAGAACACATTGCATTAAATTATTTAAATCCAAATATATTGCATTTATTGCTCATTTATTCACTAATTTTACATCTGCTTAAAAATAAATGAGATTGTAAGACTGGTGCATTGTAAATCCAGATTACTAATTGTTCATAGGTCTATTATTGTCTAAATGTTTCATGAAAGTTAATTAAGTTCCCATTTTCTGCCAGGTCTGGTTTTAGCACCAGAGAGATCTAATTAGCATAGAGCAAGATGGATTCAATAATTTAGGAAGAATGTCTTAACAAATCTGGATCATCCAGGTTGCTATACAGCACCCCTCACCACTGTCTCTGAGCACATCAGTAAAAGGATCTGTTCATTTGTGTTTAAATCACAAAATGCAAATATGTCAGGATACTCATTGATGTTAATGTGAGCTTGCAGCTCTGTAAAGAAGAATCACAGAATAAGCAATTGCAGAAAAAGTCTCTGCACAAGCCAGAACACTCGAGCACATGTGCAATAGGGTCATAAAAAAACAAGTACATGCTGCAAATGACAAAACAAAAAGGGGAAAAAAAAAAACAATTGGAAACCTAATGGCAAACAAACTTAATCAAGAGCCAGCGTAGCATTATGGAACATATGGTAGAAGCCTTCATTTCAGGCAAAACTGGAAACATTCAGGCACCTTGACATACTCTGTAAGTGTCAGTCACTCAGAGATGTTCTCCATTGCACTCCACAAGGGTCAACTAAAGGTTTCCTTGGGCAGACTCATTTCAGCACCGAAGGCGCCCCATTTCCTTTGCTGTATGTGGCACCTCCCCACCGCCCCACTGAGGCAGCAGGCACGTTACCCGTTCCAGCAGCATCTCCCCAGCCCTGCTGGGGCAGGAGAAGTGCAGGTGGTGGCAGGGACAGCTCATGCTCAGGGACTGAACGCCTGGCCAGGGAGAAAGAGGGGAGGGAGCATGTCGGGTTTCGAGAGGGAGAGATTCCTGTGGCCCTGCTCTTTGGTGTCACAGAAATAACATTTTATCTTGTAATTAATATGTTCTGTTAATATATTAATATATTCTGTTAATATACTATATAAATATAGTTTAATATCTTTGTTTTAAAATAGCAAAGCTACTTTGAATGGCTGTGAGACTTGGCCAGACCAGACTTTTCTGTCCTTCCCCATAGATCTCCATCCTTCGTTCTGGCCCAGACAGGAACTGGACATCAAAAGAAGACAGAAGTTCAAAAGCTAGCAGCTGTCTTGGGGAGTCAGACAGACATCCAGGAGTGAGCAAAATGGACTTTCCACAATATAAGGAATAGGAGGCATTAAGGAGGGATTAGATATGCATTCAGCGTGCTTTATTGTCCTGAAGATACTCTTTTCTGGAAGTGCACTGATCCTAAACAACAAATACAAGGTTTTAAATATGTTATTTGGTCACATTACTACTATTGTTGCGCTTGATGGAAAAGAATTGCGTATTTGAATGTAAGTTTGACCTACTGAGGTAATCACGGATTAATACGCATGAGACTGCAACTCTGGGATGAGCTGAGGGAGAATTGCCTGGTTCTGCAGCACAAAAGGAGAGAGCTGGAATAGGTGTGTCAGGCACTGACCAGCACAGGCAGTACGATGTCAAGTATTTGCCTCTTGCTAGACAAATATTACTGTTACAGGCCAGAGGTTCACTCAGCTTCCCAATAAATTAAACCAAAGGGACCGTGTGATGGCCTAAAGCATCTGTAGTCTCTTACCTTAGTATTAACTTCAGCAGCCCAGTTGTACAAAAAAAATGGAGATGGCTCCATATTAGTAGAAGCTCTTACATAGCATTTTCACTACTGCCTGTGCTGTTCAGAGACCAAGACACCGTAAAGCACCATAACCCAGAAAAAAAACCACGGAATGTGTATGAATCACCTGGATCACTGCAGTTATAGCGTCCCATATTGCAGAGAACAAAATTAGCTAAACATCATCAGTCAATAAACAGCCAAAGTACCAGTGAAGGGGTCCCAGCTCACTACACCTATAAATTGCTGCTCCAGAGAAATATCACAGAGTAAGCGTAAAAATAACTGAGCATTTTTCTGCTGAGCTCACTCACTCATATTGCCCCAGCACAGCAAAAAAAGAAAAAAATCTGTTTGCAAAACCTTCAACACACTGCACAGAAGCATGTTTACAGTAAGTTATGTGCTTATGTCGTGGTTTAACCTCAGTCGGCAACTAAGCACCACACAGCCGCTCGCTCACTCCCCCTGCCCCTGGTGGGATGGGGGAGAGAAACGGAAGAGTAAAAGTGAGAAAACTCGTGGGTTGAGATAAAAACAGTTTACTAATTGAAATAAAATAAAATACTACTACTACTACTAATAATAATAGTAATAATAAGAATAAGAATATACAAAGCAAGTGATGCACAATGCAATTGCTCACCACCCGCCGACCGATGCCCAGCCAGTCCCCGAGCAGCGGCCCCCCCGGCCAGCTTTCCCCCAGTTTATGTACTGAGCATGACGTCACATGGTATGGAATATCCCCTTGGCTAGTTTGGGTCAGCTGTCCTGGCTGTGCCCCCTCCCAGCTCCTTGTGCACCTCCAGCCTTCTCAGTTGGTAGAGCATGGGAAGCTGCAAAGTCCTTGACTAGCGTAAGCGCTACCTAGCAACAACTAAAACATCGGTGTGTTATCAACATTGTTCTCACCCTAAATCCAAAACACGGCACTGTACCAGCTACTAGGAAGGAAATTAACTCTATCCCAGCTGAAACTAGGACAGCTTATAACTGGAACCTAGCACAGAAGTTCCAGCTTCTTAGCTGGATTTAGGTAGCAACACGTGCGTTCAAGCACAGCGAGTGTATTATGCAACAGCAGGAAAAAGTTAAACGTTCATTTTTTTATTTAGATAAATGTCAAGGTGCTTTTCTGCACTGTCTCAACAAGAGGATACAAAATGGAGAAAAGGTTTGCCAATTGGCTTTTCAGCATCGCTTGAGTCCAGCTGAGACAGAAATAACTTGACCGTATGTTTTCCCTCTCTATTTTAACACATCAAATTCTGTTTGTGCCTAGACGCAAAAATGAAAACCACTGAGGAAGATATACGTCTGTATTTTTCTCATTTGTTTCTAGGTCCAGCCTGATTTCAGAATTCTGGGGTGGTGGGATCTATTTTGTTTAAAACTACCTTAATCTCTATAACACCTCTGCTTATTTTTGCAGGAAGATTCAGAGATCTATTGCTTATTTCTGTTTTTCCTCTCTTATATGAAAACAAGAGACTTCTTAATGATCATAAAGTGCCCTTCCAGATCTAATGTAATAAAGACATCTCTCTTTCAGGAAAGGAGACACTTTTCCCTTTTCTCTTATCTAAATAGCCTCTCTAACATTCGTCTTTATTGAGTACTAGCTGCTCATGGTTGACTCTCTTTTAATTTCTCTCTCTAAATTCTGGGCTGGTGTGCTCTCCATAGCTTGGTTGCCATTTCAATTGCTGGGCCCAGTGGGCATGTTATGTCAATACAGTGATATTTGCAGTCTGCTCTATGTGCATGTGTTTTACTGAACAATCTGATACCAATTGCACAAGTTAGGCCTCTGTGCCTTATGAATGTTTTATTCTCCATCTCCCACCAAATGACATAACCTTTGGATTACAGAATGAACATGTACAGTGATATTTTTGTTATACTTTTTGCATTTCATTTCTAGTTGAATAAAGAGGAGGAATGGTGCACTGACTAAAGCAGTAAGAAAAGTGGCCTTTTGGAGAAGTGAGTTCAATTCCTGGCCCTGCTAAAACCATTCTGTGGCTTTATCTGCCCTGCCCGACAGCACGTGGTGCAGAGGTCCTTGATTTCCTGGTCCTTGATCAAGCTAATTCCTAAAACAAACCTCCAGAGCTGGCCCAGAACAATGATGGTGCTCTACTCGCAGACCATCGTTGCTGTGTCATGCTGTGCTGAGCAGCTGAAGGTGCCAGTTGAAGTGTCCTGTGTGACCTGTCACACTTTCTCTGAGTCAGCCCCAGATTCACGCAGGTCCTTATTCACAAGTAAGGAAACACATTTTTATTGTGAGGATGACCAAGTGCTGGCACAGGTTGCCTAGGGAGGTTGTGGAGTCTCCATCCTTGAAGATATTCAAAAGCCATCTGACATGGTCCTGGGCAACTGGCTCTACGTGGCCCTGCTTGAGCAGGGGGGTTGTACCAGATGATCTGCAGAGGTCTCTTCAACCTCAACCATTCTGTGATTCAATGAGGAGCCACTAGGTATCTACCTTAGGGTGAAGACAACCCCTCTCCAGGCTCTATGGACTAGATCTCCATCAACTATAACAGGAGCTTAGATACCTTGCAGACATGCCAACATCTGAATGTGCGTGTTTGAATCTGGAGCTGAAATTCACCTCATGTATCTCAGTTCCATGTCAGTAAGATGATGATAATACACTGTCCCTTTCTGACAGAAGTGTTGTTAGAGAAAAATGTTTAGTATTGGAAGAGTTGTATAGATACTACTGCTAAAGGAGTTCATGACATTTACCTTACAATGACTAATAGCTGATGAAGTCCCATCATTTCTAAATAATTCTAAACAACTTGGGGGGACAACTTGTCAAATATACATATGCAAAGCCAACATATATATGTATTTGTGTGATATGGAACAGGTTGTAATCCTACCTCCACAATGTCATTTAGAAGGGGTCAAGAGAAACTGAATCTTATATAAAACCAGACAGGGTGTGACTAATGTGGACAAGTCACACTTGAGCCCTTAGCCAACATAGAATGAAGTCAATGGGAGGCTTCAAAATGCAGCTCTTTGTTCCTGGACAAATTTTTAATTTAAAATTACAAGATCAATGTGCAGCCTGGGAAATACTTGTGTCAGCAGTTCCATCTCCTTTTATTTTTTACATCTGACAAAAGATAAGGCTTCTCCAAAGATTAATATTGCTCTGTTAATTAGCTAACATATGAGCAGATGTTAACCGCTTCAGAAGTGCCAAACATTCTGTTGTTATTCACTGCAGAGTCAGATGTTTCTAGACTTTTTTTTCAGAGCAATGAGCAGGGTTTGAAAGCTTAGGGACACAATTGTCACTGGCTTGAACTGCAACTGTGTGGTTAAATCTCCATACCAGGCTTCAAAAACTGCCCTCAAGGCAGGGCTGTATTCTGCCACTTCTGTGCATATGAAGAAAGGCAGCGTTCACAGAGTGCTGCAGAGTATGGCCTATAGCTAATTAACACTGCCTCATTTATCTCATCTAGCTGAGAAGAGGGACTGGTTCCTGTCACATTTTCAAGTGATGTCCAATAGCTACAAGTCATCAATAGGGGACTAAAGACGCACTGTTTGAAAGGCTGTGTCTGATGTAAGCTGAAGCCCCAGAATCAAATGCCAGTTACAGAAAAATGAAAATCTGGAGCTTACTGAACAGATGAAAGGAAGAAAACTTTGCAAGCATCACACTAACAAGGCTGCATTTTGTAAATTGCTGTCCATTCGGTCTGAAAGGATTAGGGCTGAGTCCTCACTTCAAAGGATGACAGTACCACAGAGCTCCATTTTGTTGGATGATTTCTGAAAAAAAGTCTTTCCCTCTAATCAAGCACTGCTGTAAACAGCAGTCTCTGACCTATTGCTTCTACAGTTTGAATACAAATCTCCACATGCAGATCTGAAGTGCCATGTGACATTTATCTAATTTCTTATTCCTTTATAAAATGTTCTGCACAAAAAAAAGCATATAAAAGACCAAGCAGGCAAAAACCTAGCACAAAGTGATCTATTACAGCCTCTTTGCCCCTTGACTTCTACTTGTGCTGCTGAGAGAAGAAATGTTAAACATGAATTTTGATAAGCGACTGCCCAAAGTGTCCTAGAAAGTTTTTAACTCTACTGCAGAGAAGCTTTGAAATCAATGCAAGTCCTGCTGCTCTACTTCCACAGGCTGTATTCTTGCTGCATGTGATAAACTAAGTAGCACTGGGTGTATTCAGGTTGAGACCTGCAATTAAAACCCGGTTTCTTTAAAAAGTACAGCAGTTTTAACATTGTGAGATGAGCTGTGCCTCTTTCCAAAAAGAGAGATAAAAATGAGGTTCTAACAAAACTTTTCTCTTTCTTAAAGATGCTGCATCACTCTGTGATAGTTGCACTGCTCAGACTCCAAAAGGAGTATGTGAATTCTGCCTAATAAAGTTTTCCCTTCGGAGCTTTGTTAACTGTGCTGTGTGTTTTTGTACAACCCCAGTTCCTAATTCAAGAATTGGCTATGTGTCACTGCTGTCTCCATATCTTTGAAAACACCTGGGCATCTTCTGGAGAAAAATATATTAAGTGTTACAAGCGTACGTCCAACACATGATTTGTAAATCTGTAACATGTGACATGTGCATGATCTGTACAGACTACAATAAATACATATGTGAATGAGGAACATTCTCAGGCCTAAAAAGACACTTGAACACACCTGAATATAAGGAATTTCTATTTACTCAGGCCTTAGATGAGCTTCTCTTGAATTTCTTACCAGGTGAGCCAACCCTCTCTAACGAAGGAGAGGAAAAAGAAAAAGAAGAAGAAATCATTTCCCAAATACTTTCAGGACGCTGCAATCAACAAGTCTATAATCCCTACTACAAAAAAACAAAAAACAAAAAACCAAAAAAAACCCACCAAAACAAACCAGCAACCAACCAACCAAACCAAAAAAAATCAGATCACACTCAACCAGATGTCACTTCCAGAGACCTAAAAGTCTAAGGCTGCATCTGACTCTCCTGGCTCACAAACCAGCTGCCAAATCAAATCCCAGAGGCTGGCCCAGATGCAGCACAACAAAGAACAGAAACTAATGGGGGACCATCAATTCTCAATCAAGATTTCCCTAATCTGCCATCAATCCCAGAATATCACTGTTATTATATCAATTGCCAATATGCTCTGGAACTTCTAAAGCTGTGCCCAGAGATTTTAAAGTGTTTTTTATCCTGCTACAATATTGAGCTGCTGCAATATACAGAAGATGAACAGCCCTTTTTAGCTCTTCCTAATAACGTTTTTCTTCTGACCTATAGCCAGCAAAAGTAAGATCATGCTCAGTATAACTTTGTTTTTCCCAATTTATGAATCTGTAGTGGTTTTTAGAAATGTAACCCAGCTGTGTGCTTGAAATGCACGGTGCAGTGGTGTTCAGGAAAGCTCAGTATGACAGTGTTCAAGGTCCCAAGATAGTCTCATAATTTTTTATGAAGCAAACCTCAAATTAATGAAATCTTGAGAGACATCCTGGCTTTCCTAAAACACAGAACATACCCCAGTCTGCCACAAGGCTAGGAAAGAGAAAGGTATTTGGTAATTAATATTTTTTGTAACATCTAGATTAATAAAAGTCAGGCTTTAACCTAAATTTCTGGGATTTACTTTATGTTACGGTAGAACCAAAATGTATTAGCTACTAATGAAACCCACAAGACAAGTCAGTTCTTGCCCTTAAGGCATTACGGAAGTTTCCTTTTTAAAGAAACTTTGGAATTATTACCATGTAACAACTTGCTGCATGTGAAGTGGGAACCTAGTGCTGGAGGCAGAGATCGGTGTCAGGAGCACGAGGCATTGAGTTGTGCTGGCTGCTTATTTATTTCCCAATAGAATTTAATCTTTAAAGCTCTCTTTTGCCAAACACCTGCACATCCAAATGACCACTTTTATATCGTCTTCCCCTATTCCCTCAACAGCCAGAGCTCCCTCAGCCTTGCCCTTCTAAATCTGAATGGAGCTAGAAATATTCCCTGACTGGGGCACAAAATCCCAGGTAAGCTTTATGAAAGAATAACAACAACAACAAAAACTCCTGAAGGATGCCTGAAATAAACTGAAACAGCGTCTGTCCTGACGTCTAATTTTTTATATATGCCATGTTGTTGGCATATATAAATTTTGCCAATTTATATTTGGCTGAATTTTGAATCTCTGAATTTTTATTCTAGAGAGTTAAATCCAGTCCTGATCAGACAGCCTAGGCATTAGATTAACTGACTTAAGCTCTCAGAAATAGCACTAGCCGTATGCCACAGAGACACAGTCTGGTTCCACCTCGCCGCCTTTTCAGAAATAGTTCCTCCGCGTCACCTGGACCTTTCTTCACAGAGCCAGCTGGCTCATTTTTGCTCCAGGGACTCCCAAGCCCTTCTGAACTAGCCATTGCTCACGGCTGCTGCAGCATTCCTCACCGGACTCCACGCAGTGAGGACGAGCGACCAGTGGGGTATAACAGACATATCAGCAACCTGAAATAATCCTCTCCTACCTCTTCTGTCATCACCCAGAGCAAATGCCCAAGAACCACTGTTCTCACTCTGGGGAACCATACTGCTCTTACCCAAAGCTCTCTATTTGTGCAAAAGATCTCCCCAAATGTCTCCAAGTCAATAATTAGAAATACCAACGTTTTCAGCAAAACCTTACCAAGAACTCAAAATCATTAGTTAGTTCTTCTGCAAACCTTACCCTAATCATTGGCAACCAGTCATGCCTATTACATTTCTATCAGTAAATTAAGCAGTGCCAGGAAATGTTCCCGATCACTGGAACTAAATCACTTGGACTGTTGAATTGTCACCGTGGTTCCTGCCACAGTTTTGCTCCAGGTCATCTAGGAGCCTCCCAAATATTCCCCAGCAAGGCACAGGAGATAGCAAGGCCAAGAAGTACAGTCAGCAACTGGCCAATCTGTGCTGGAGGGACGAGAATTTAATGCCATGGACATGGACCACCCTCTGTCGGGAACAGTCCCAGGCATGTTTCATTTCCTAACACAGACATAGCCCCAGGGTCTCCCTAAAAAGCCACAGAAAAATAGATGAGATTCAAAAGCAAACATAATAGGGGCCATTCAGGGTAAGACAAAAAAGAGTGAACATTTTCATCAAGAAGTCCTCACCAGAAATACCAGCCCTTTTCCATCTATTCCTAAAGGCAGTTACTGTAGCGCCCACAGCATCAGACAGCGAGAAAGAGGTTCACCACCAGGATGCAAAGTATTTTACATTTAAAATCAACACCTTGAACTGCATCCAGAACCAAACCAAAAGCCAGGAAGACACAGGAGCATAAATGTTCTCAAGTCCCCTGAGGAAAGCACGGCTGAGTTGGGAAGCAGCTGCATCCTTCCCCAGGCAGAACGCATTGCAGAGACTGACTCTCGTAGGGAACCGCCTGGATCACTGCAGCAATGCTTGCATCTAAAAAAAAGGTCACAATTTCCTAGCTAAGGATAGGTAGAAAAACGGGTGAGGCCTGTTCTGTTCTACATCAAGAGGTAGCTAAGGACTCATCTTGCCTCCCATCTAGTGAATTTGGCTTCAAAAGAGAAACTGACTCTCTGTTGCTCCCTCACTTATATAATGTCTTTTCTATTTTTTCCCACAAGCCATTTTAATTTCACCTCATTCAGGCTGAGTATCAGCCTGATCACTCTTTCCCCATTAACACCACAAGGAAGCCTGGCTTGCTGCTCCATCCCTTTCTCAAGGAAGAGAGAAGGGGTATGTCTGCACCCAGCTTGGTGGACAGAGGTGCTCATGCTGGGCGAGTTGCTACAACAAGAGAGTGTGGGCATTGGAGAGGCGTGAAAAGAGACTGCTTCAGGCTGGTTCCCCAAATGCAGCTGCGCACAATGCTAGTAAGCTCAGGGGGCTTAGCTAGCCAGCAGTTCTGCACCACGCCAGCAAACTCTGTAGCCATGACCTCCTCGTCATGCTGAAGTATAAGCTACAAATTATAACCCACCTCACCTCACTAGCTTAACAAGCAAAATCAAACCCTTTTTCTGCACTATTCATGATGGCACTGTGGAACTCACTGCCACAGAACATTGTGGAGGCTGAAGGGTTAAGCAGGTTTGAGGAGGGCTTAGACAGATTCCAGGAAGATCAGCCATTCATGGGCATTAAACACAGCAGTATGAATGAGACCTCTTATCCAGAAAGTCCCTAAACCATTGAGTGCTGGGATTATAGGTATTACTCTATGGCAGTGATCGCTCTTACCTTCTTCATCCAAGCATGCACTGTTGGCTCTTGGTGGAGACAGTGTCCTGGGCAAGATGGGCTTTGTCCTGAGGCAGCATGGCCATTGCTATGTTAACCTCTGAGAGGGGCCACTGCGTACACTGAAAGGGCCTGGTACAAAGGACTGAAATAACCCACAGGGAGCACTAAGGATAGCTGAGCGTCATCCAAACATTATTGCACGAGCTGTCCCACAAAGAGAGCAACCCCTTCGCTCCTTGCCCATTTGAGAGGCATCCAGATGCCAGATCCTTTGCTAAGCAATAGCAAAAACAGTCAATACATGCAGCCAAGAAGCAGTTTAGATCTGGTCTTCCTTTTATTGGAGCTATCTGAATGTTCCCACTCCCAAGATGAAATTTGCTCTTTGTTGAGAGACAAAACACTGCTAGTGCTACTACAAACTCAATCCACTTTCTTGCTCCGAAGACTAACTAAAAGCTGTGGAATTGTATAGGACTGGAGTTTACTCAGTGAGACCAAACAGCTAGAAGGTGCTACACGAATGAAATGCCCTTTGATTCTACCCTACTGACTCTTAATCCTCTACAACTACAGTTTGCTCAACAGCCCACTCTATTGATTCGCTTGTGTCCTCCCCACAGTACACTCCAGACTCCAGCAGCCTTGTGCATGCGAGAGGGTCCTTCTGCACCCAGCTTACCCCAGCAATAGGAAAAGGGGCAAGTGGGCACTGTGGCTGCCAGAGAACACAGAGGTCCTACGCTTTTGTTGAAGGACACCATTCATATGGTTGATCATGACAGGACAAAAATTTGAGAAATGAAGAAGTATGCCTTGTCACAGAAGTAAGCTTGATACAGACCAGTATCCACTGAAAAATTAAAGATGATTACCCATCTAATGATAGAACATCATAATTTATTACACCTAATTTTGACAATTACAGCAGGGTATGTAAAGAAAAAGCCTGAAAGAAAGGATCAGGAATATTGTAGCTACAATGAGGAATTATCATTTTTATGGAATGGGCCCAGTTACTGTATGTTAACACTTCAAGCCCTGGTTTGGTTTGCTGGAATTACATGCATTTAACCTCCTGTGATGCACAAACTATTTCATTGACTTCTTACTAACAAAGCATGCCAAATTCATTTTAGTAGGGATATTAAAAGAGGACAGGCCATGTCTACATTCAACTGGGACAATCAGCTGTCTTCACCTAATCTCCTACCTCCAGACCATTTTCTAGTGCCCTTTTAACCCAAAAGTTGTATAATAAAATATTACTCAGAATAAAATGCACTACTGAGAAAAATACTTTCTAGTTAACTAAGCTTGCTCAACCTGCCTGAGAACTGTGAGAGGCACCTAGGTCCAGTACCCACTGCAGCCAATTTATAACCTTTCATTGACTTCAGCCAGGCCTCAGGCATAAGAAAATGTTCTTGTCTTACTCAAAAAATATGGATCCGCTGGGGAGGAGAAGTGCTACAGAAAAAGCCTTGAAAAGAGAACTGAAAGACAACTGTGAAGGGCTCTATGAGCTTTGAGTTTTGGGGTGTTTTCTCTTACTTATAAATACTTTTTCAAGTGCATTTATCGGAACAAAAAAGTAGAATATCTGAAGGTTTTTGGCACCTTCAAGTGCAAGCTGCTCACAAACAAAAACAAAGAGGAAAATGAACAACATGAACAGTCTTCATTGTTCCAACATTAACTTGAAAGGAGCAGAAAGTTCCTTATCACCCATGGTATCATCAGCATAAATAGGGCACCACAGTTAAAACAACACTGAGGATGCCTTGCTAGGTTAATAACCAGAACAGGAATTCAGAAAATAGTCTCAGAAAGAAGCTAAATGTGGCAGACAGGCCTCCTTTGTAGTTTGAGAAAATAAGAAATAATGGGGCACAAAATCATGTTAGAGGTGGTGGGAACAGGAGAGGTCACCTTCCTGAGAGGTGACCATCATCCACAAGTCCAGCAAAATTTACTCTGTGGAGAATCCTTGAGGTCTGAGTGACAATCAAATTCTTTAAAAAAATGCAGCAAGATGTGGAAGAAAATTCTTTTTATTTAAGTAACAGCTACTAGATCCCTAATCGAAGGGAAACAGGGACAGCTGGAGGGTAATAGCAATCCCCTAAAAGGCAAGAGATAAGGAACATCTGCTAGCAGGGACCTAAGTGAAAGAAGACCTGTCTGTGAATGGACATAAAATATTAATATTCCCATATCTAAGTTCCTCTAGACAATGCAAGAAACAAAGAGCAAATCATGAACAAACAAGACTTTTGCAGCAGATCTCTATTCTGTGAAATTTAAAGCCATATTTCACAGTATGACATGATTCACAGGATGCCACTTTGCTATTGCACTTCCCAAGAGGAATCACAACACACAACCCTGGAGACTGTGGCAGCACCAGTCACTGAGCACAAAGGATGAGATTTTAATGCACTGATTTTCTGTTGGTTGCTTGCTAACTTGTTTTTGTTTCCCTGTGTAATTTGAATTTTGCCTGTAATATGTGTACATATTACAATTAAGTGGCCAACTCAGCAGAGACCTCAGCGAGCCACTGAACGTGGTTACAAAAAGGCTAATGGACCCCTTGCCACTTTGCTGACGTATGCTCTGAGCCATTTTTTCATTACGGTGGCTACCTTTCTTTGGAGAGGAAAATAACTGGCAATTAAAAGCAATTTTAACAAACATATACAAGAGGAACAGACTTCCTGGTGACAGAGTTCTGCCACTGGCACCACACTGTATAAAGCCATTTCACAGCCACACTGAGCTCCATTTTGGAAGCAATCACTTTCTTTTGTTTGGAAGGCTCTTCCAGGACTCCACCGCTGTAATGAGGGGGAGCCACCTTTTAATTTCTAGCCTGAATTTGCTCCTGTCCCATTTATATACCTTCAGTTCTTGTACCATTTTTGCTGTTTTCAGTACATCGCCATTCATCCCCCCAGCATTTTCACAGACAGCAGCTGTATCCCCTCCAGCCTCCATTTAGCTAAGCTAAACAAGAAAAGTTCCTTCTGTGTTTTCAGATATGACATGCTCTTCCTTCTCCTGTTCCCCACAATAATCCTTCTGCAGACTTTTTCCAGCCGAAGGCAGAGCTGCACACATTATCCCAGACACAGTCAGAACAAGCCCTTGTAATAAATCCTACCATCTCTCTACTGGAAATCTGGGGATATTATTCTCTTTTACATACCTGCACTGCTGCTAGCATCACCCTTGGATCAGTCAATACACTGAAGAGTTTCCTCTGGAAAAGAAGCCCAGCCCTCATCTCACAAAACAGCTGGCTCTGGTGGCTCCACTTTCCTGCAGTGCTGCCTGTTGAAAGGACTCGGGCAGGACACAGAGCAAAACCATTCCTGCAGGAGGAATTAATGCAGCCTGCATCTTAACACTACATAGTAAGCTCTTCTCCTCAGAAATCGGAAACTCTGATTTAAATCACTCTATTCTCAATCTCTTCTACTAGGTCTGCAATATTCCAATATTCCTCGGAAAAAAAAAAAGCAAAAGAGTGGTAGTTAAGATTCATTGTTGAGAGACTTAATAGGGTGATCAAGCACCTGGGTGGATCCAACCAGAGAGGCTGAGACCCTTCCACCCCTGCAGCATGGATGTGAGGCCAGATTAACTTGCAGACTGGTTCGGGAGACTGCAGGCATTCAGCATCCTTTTGGGTAGTTTACAAAAACTGCACATAATTTCAGTGTGATCACTGCTGCACATGACAAAATTAATGCTATTTTTCTTTTTAAATCAGAGCTCTCAGTCACAGAGCCCAGGTAAAGGCAATGAACCATGGTTTGAACACACCCAGCTTAATGATCATCTGTCTGCACTCATTCTGCATTCCCCTTGTCGTCAGAAGACAGAGGGTATTTTGCACATGAAAGTGATTTCATGCAAACTTTTGAGTGCTGAAAAGGTCTGGTAAGTCAAATCCAATTTTAATTCTTCTCCTTATTTTGCTTTATAACCATAATAATTTTCAGGCAAAGATAATTGTTTGATTTGGTTTCCCATCCATTTAAGCACAAGTCTCAGGCAATGTCTGCATTATCAGAAGAGAATCAGACAGAGCAAACCATGACCACACGCAGACCACGCAGGGCTGGAAACCATCCTTGTCTTGCACTGGGGAAGACAGGGACTCCCACATCACATCAGGGAACAAGCACCAGCTATGAGATCCATAGGCTGTTCTCCAAGCTGTGTTAATTCTGAAATGTTTGGTGACCAATTCCTCATGGTTCATCTCCGAAGGGTTCAGGGCCAGGGTGACGCCAGCAAGTGCCTTGTGTAGGAGGAGGACGGTGATGAGAAGCAGCTTGGCTGCAGGGAGCGCAGCCTGGGGGCGGTGAGATGGGGAGCTGTGCAGGCAGCAGGGGAGCGAGAAAGAGCACTGACAGCTTGTGCCTCATCCAGGGAGGATGAGGAGGTTGTTGCATTTTGATAAGGAAACGAGCTGGTGAGCTCTAGGGAGGCTACCACAGCTTTCCTGGACTGTTTGAACTAGCAGAAACTCTGATCCATTTCTCAGTGGTCCTATCTCTTGGGAGGGCATTTCATCAGATTGAATATCCAAACAGATGTTCCAGATGGTTTATAAGCTAAAATTGATGGCAAATGTATTCAGCTGCTGGATATCAGGCCTGTGTTACCTACCTGCAGCAAAATCTGCATTGCCAAATTTTTCTCAGTCTCTGTCTATTCACCACTAGGTTTGATTCACACTCACTGCTGACATTTCTTGCATCATCTCCCAGCATGAGCTACTGAGCAATTTTGGAGATACTGACTAAATTTGCAGCCACACAGGTGAAGATTTACAGGCATGCATGTTAGGTAAGCTGGAAGATTTGCAGTGTAATGCTTCTGACAGTAGAGAACAAAGCTATGATAAAGCACTGATGTCTGGACAGTATGCAGGCCTGCAAATATAACTAAGAGACATCAGCTTCCTGGCTGGTGTGAGTCACTGCACATCCACAGCTACTCCTCAGCACTTGCCTACAAGCTGGCAAAAGCTTTTTAACTCTGTACACGTGTCCCTCCTTTTTGCAGTGTGATGGAGAACTTAGTGCAACTCGCTGGCAGAAGTTTGAACCATCAAAGAAATGGGGAAGACTGAAGCTCAGCTGCAATGGGAATCAAGAGCTTTCTGGGCAGGGGCACCACCACACCCTGGTAGGTCCAACAGGGTGAATGAACTGGAAGGGAGATGGGGCTTGATGTCAGATGTCCCACCAAATTCATTGTGCTGCCTGCAAACAGCCTTTGCACAAATGCTTCAGAAAACAGCTGGAGATATTGCAGATGTGCAAGGCCCTTCCCAGACTATTTGAGAAGAGGCGAAAACCACTATTGCTATTCCTGGTTTTGGCCAAGGGGTCACTCTGAATGCATCAAAAGGGCAGGAAGGAAAACCAGGGCCTGGTGTGACCCAAGCATAGTGAACTGAGGGACCTGGCATCAAAATGCCTGGCTGCAAAATGCCTGGGACTGAGCCATGCCTGTGTGAGGGTGAGCGAGGAGAGCAGCTCTCGGCAGAAGCAGTGAGCCCGTCTCAGCAGTCCTCCAGCAGCTCTGCTTCCCAGGGGCTGCAACAATGCCAAGCCGGTCTCAGGTGACAGAGGATATTTCAGCAGCAGGTACCCAAAAGGCTGTACGGTAGACAGCACTGACACGTCAAGACATTTTCTTGACATAAAAAGAAAAGTGCACAAGCAACAATACAGGAGCCAAAACCAGAGCAATTATACTCATCAAACTTGTCACTGAGAACTGTGCAGCAAGAGCTACAATCAACACATCCGCTACCCACAAACCATGAAGGAGAAGTCCTCAATGCTGCAGACTCCCTGTGCACTGCTCAGTAATCAAGCACCTGGGACTGGAGCTATTTATCTACTTATTTATTTTACAGCTCTACAAAATTGCTCTACAGTGCTTCACTTTGCTTTCTATTTTCCCACAGATGTTTCAATACAAATTATAGTAATTATCCATTGTGAAGAAATTAATTGGCATTAACAATTGTGTGAAATGTAATTGTTATCAATTTCATGGGATTTTTGTCATGTTCAATCGCCCACATAGCTTGAACAATCTGCACATTGTGGAAGTACGGATGTATAGACTACCCTCAAAGGATGAGTTATCAGATGCAGTTTAGTCCATTTGACTTGGAGCTTTGGGACAGCAGTGAATTTTCTGGAGGAATCTGAAAGAAGTGGTGCTAGAAAATCCTTTCTAGAGCCAGGCAACAGTATAGAGGAAGAAAAACTGTGGCTTATCCTTATAACATCCTTCTTACATAGTAGACATTCAACAGAGCCCAAAAATGCCATAGCCAATTTCCGTCTTTAACAAAAGTGACAGGACAAGAAAAACTTTAGCTGGAATTTTCATCCTAAAGAGTGAAAGAGCACTTTCCAACACACCTTTCTGGAGCTGAAGTTAGAGACTTTCAACAAGGCATTTGAAGAAAGAAGCTAAACCATTAATCTCCTGTTCTGATGTGTTAAATGGGACTTAAAAGAAAGATAAGAAAGGGTCAGTTTAAAGCAAAATTAATCATGTTGTTTGATATTTTCAAAGCAATGTCTCCAGGCCTCTCACGTCGTTGAGTCCCATCTTGACAGTGATGTTACTATTTCCATGACTGATTTTGTTGAAGTCTCTATCGTGGCTCTAAATCACAGCCAGTTTAACTACAGATGATGTTCTTACAGATTTGGATTCCTCATTCTCTCTAAGTCCTGACAATCCATTTTTAGTAATATCGTACAAATGAGAGTTGCAGAGATCAACAATTTTACTTCTTGGCATTCACTTGTTCCATGAGGAGACAGAAACTGGAGTAACCCAAATGGGACCTATATAACTGAGTACTGCAGACTGAAGGACCCCACTTCATGAAGACATTGTATCATAACATTTCTTTTCTAATGATTTGCAGCAGCTGTTTAAAAGAAGTTAAATTTTGCTACCTTTATTTTTTTTTGTCCTTGCCATGTGGAAGGTTGTTAGCAAATGTGATTACTCTGATGGCTAAATAACCTCTTTTGACTTCAACTTTCCAGTTATTTACGGCAAGCGTAAACTCAGCTGTTATTGTGTGATCATGGCCTTTTGGAATAAATTGTTCCCTTCTCTCTGTGGTGCTTACATCCCCTCTCCCTACACTGCATATGTTTTTTAGATAGAAGTTTCAGCCCTCCAAGCAGGAGTGGCACTCTAGGTCCCTTCTCATCCCAGTGACCCCTCTCTGCAATCTTTACAGCCTGAATCCATCTCCTATGAATCACATAAGCACAGGCCAACTGAGGTGGGAAAGCCCTTCTGGAGATCATCTAGTCCAACGCCCTGCTCAAAGCCGGGTCACCTAGAGTAAGGTTGCTCAGAGCCGTGCCTGGGTGGGTTTTGAATATCTCCAAGGATGGAGACTCCACAACCTCTCTGGGCAACCTGTTTTGGTGCTCAGTCACCCTGACAGTAAAAAAGTTTTTTCTCATGTTTAAATGGAATTTCCTGTATTTCAGTTTGTGCTCATTGCCTCTTGTCCCATCACTGGACACCACTGAGGAAAGCCTGGGTCCATTTTCTTTAGTCCCCCCATCAGGTATTATATACGTTGATGAGATCCCCCTGAGCCTTCTCATCTTCAGGTTGAACAGTCCCAGCTCTCTCAGCCTCTCCTCATGTCAGACACTGCAAGCCCTTAATCATCTTCGTGGCCCTTCGTTGGACTCGCTCCAGTATGTCCAGGTCTCTCTTGTACTGGCGAGCCCAGAACTGGACGCAGCACTCCAGGTGTGTCTCACCAAGGCCGAGCAGGGTGGAAAGGATCACCTCCCTTGACCTGCTGGCAACACTTTGCCTAATGCAGCCTGGGATGCTAGTGCTGGGATCAGTATTTCTAGCATTCCTCATGTAATGGCATTGATATTCTCCTACCACCACTGCAGACAGCTAGCCTAGTTGAACAGTCTTTTCACTGACACATCATTTTCGATACTTACAGATGCTCTCTGATCTACCAGTGCCTCCAGAAGCTTTTCCTCCTCTGTCATTTATAGCTGATATGATCCCAATTTGTAATAAAGGTTTTGTTATTAGTTAGCAAGTACCTGAACTTTCATTTTGTACTGTTAAATTTCAGCCCCTTTCAATTACTGCAGTCCTCAAGGTCACCCAGTTCTTTCTGAAGATGGTATGAATATTTTACATTTGACCAATACATAACCTTTCTCTTTGGAAGTTCTCATTATCTTTTAAAAGTCTCCCTAGTTGGAAAGCCTCTGAAGTCTTACATTCCTTATTCGTTTTGCTGCCCTTTTCTCAACTTTTATTACTTCTGCTTTGTCCTTCATCTTATCTGCAGTCATGCACCATGGCAAAGCCCTCCATCTTCCTTTGATATCAAGAGGAATGCTTGGCACTACCCATTAATTTTCTATTAGCTAAACACAAGCTGTATGTACCCTGCAGCAGGAATAACCTAGGTAGGTAGCACAGGTACTTCCAAACTACCAACCCAGATCAAACCAGACTCCTTTCAATCTGGGCTGTTAAACCCACTTAAGAAGCAGTCTTGTGCTTATGGTGTACTTAGAGTTCAAAACTAGGGCAGGTAGCTGCTCCTTATATCTGAAATGCTAGCCTGGTTATGTCAATGTAAGATGTAGTATTTAAGCCACATGTTGCATTAGCCAGAGATCTTCACTGAGCTACAAATGATGACTGAGTTTCTTCCTAAGGTCTTACAAATAAATCAGATCCTAAAACTCCATATACAGAACTGAAAATGTTGTCTGCGGTTGATATATTCTTGCTCATGGAATTGCAGCTGCTATTCTTTTACTTCCTTTGGGAACCTCTTAAATTGATTTAGACATCAGTATGTAGGACATGTACAGGCCAAGAACAAAAAAAAAGAGAGCTTTCTTAACAAAGCTCTGCAGCTAGATTATTTACCAAACTTTCAAGCCAATTCAAAACCTTTAAAAATCTTAATTATTTGTAATTAAGATCCTAGCCTTGGGCAATAACATGACTAGACTTGGGATAATATGACAAACATCATATATGCTCTTTGGGAGTGGGGCCGAATGCAGGCAGAGTTGTTAATAGCTATAGAAATTGAGATGGATATGGCATAGCCTTGCTCTACATTGTTTGCATGTGAGGCTTAAGGTATTGCAGCACAGTTTTCTCTGCTTAAAGTTATTTGTAGCTCTGTGGTCAACAGCTGGGAAGTGGTCTTTCCTGAAGTAGTTGATAGATGCATTTTTTTCTCCAATTTTCCTTTGTTATCTTTAGGCTTTGTTTGAAAAATTGAAAAGCCTTTAACTCAAAAACACATCAGAGTATCAACAACTGAAAACATGTTTGGGTTGCAATCTGTTATCAAAAACCAAGAAGTAAATCGGGACTTCTAAATTAAAATAGAAAGGCATTAGTCTTGGCAGTTTATTTTAGGGGAAAAAAAAAAAGCATGAAGGGAAACTTTTGTTTAGTGCTATGAAACCTGAAGACAGACATACATACTTTCAGAGCAACTGGGACCCTCACAGTCTGTCCATGCTGAAAACAACAGCTCTGTTCCTCCTGCATGAAAACCCTTCATACTTCACGTTTTAGGGTACATTTCTGATTTTTTGAGAATGAAATGAATGAAATTAATAGCCTCAAGTTGCGCCAGGGTAGGTTTAGATTGGACATGAGGAAAAATTTCTTTACTGAAAGAGTGGTGAAACATTGGAACAGGCTGCCCAGGGAAGTGGTTGAGTCCCCATCCCTGGACGTATTTAAAAAACGTTTAGACAAGATGCTTAGGGACATGGTTTAGTGGGCATGGTGGTGTTGGGTCGACGGTTGGACTTGATGATCTTAGAGGTCTTTTCCAACCTTAATGATTCTATGATTCTATGAAACAAATGAAAGTAGAAAAAAAACGTGGCCCTGTTAATTATTGCAGAAGGAACCCCACACAGTCCTTTACCAGTCAAGCAGCCCATGAGCATTAAACACTATCAGCAATTACTGGGTCACCGAGGGGCGGAGGCAAAGGGCTGGCTGACAGTTGTCTCTGCTCACATATGCTTGGAGAGTACACAGGGACTGGCCACCAGAGACCCTCCATTAACTTCTACACTAGCAAAAGTGATTAAATATGCAAGACATGGTGAAACAAGGAGCAGTTAAAGTAGCTTTTGTGGCGGCATGCTCAGCATAGCCAGGCAGCAGTATGCAGCTTTCCCAGGGAGGTAGCGAAGAAAGCGCCCTGCCTGCCAGTGCAGCCCAGGGTGATGGAAGGAGGGTGCCACAAGAGATGAAACTAGAGGTGAAGAGACTGAAGCGAGCAGGGGAAACTAACTGAGGTGAAGGAAGGGAGGAAGGGCGCCCAGAGACTCTCCTAAACCGAGGGAAGACCTCCTTGGAAAGCCTTGGGAAAGGCCACCTTTGGGAAAAAAAAAAAAAAACAAACCAAACCAAACCAAACAAACAAACAAACCAAAAAACCCAAAATAAATGAACTTGCAATTATCTGGCCACCTCTGTCAAGACTCACACCTGCACTGCCCCAGCGCTGGAAACCTTGCAGCTTGTCCTTACCACTGCTAGCTTATATTGTGTTTATTTGTTGGGTGGGGAAGGGAACAGAAGCTCAGGAGCCTGATGAAGAGCTGGCTGGCAGCTATCTGCTGGTGTTGGGAGGTAAAAGTGGGAGCGCTTGCACAAGGTCACTTCAAGTTGATCTGTGAACAGACATAACATACCAGAGACCTCTCAGACTTTGCCCACATGACACATGGAAAGGTATAACTAAAATAACCAACTTACCAGACACCATCTGATCTGGAGAGGGTGCCTTTGTGTCCATTCTCACTCCTTAGTAAATGGGAGGTATCGGAGGTTGGTTGTTGCTACTAAAGGAGGAAAAAGGGGTCTGGCATTTACTTTGACATGTCATGAGATGAGACTGTGCTTATGGGCTGCTACCATCCAGCAGCTGACACACACAAATACAAGATCATATATAATTTGTGGTGATCCTGTTTTTCAGATTTTTCTCTTGGTGCACATGTTACTGCCTCAATGATAGGCTTGTAGAGAAAAGTCTTCCTGGCCATACAGCTTCCCTACAGTGGCTAAAAAAACTGCTTACAGGGAAAGGCAACAGCAGGAATAAAGTTTCAGATATCCTTTTTAAATTACAGCTACTTGCCTGAGCCAAAGAGGAGGCAGCTGTTACTAAAAAACCTGTCTGCTCTCTGCAGAGCAGCATCAAGGATTTCACAAAACAGTTTGGGAACCCTTGAATTAACATCTTAGGCAGCGGGTCAGGGATGTGGAGAGCTGCAAAAAGAAAGAACAAAAGAATCCTCAGCATTCATTTTCAGATCACAAGTTTTCACATATGTAAACTAATATTTCATGAGTGCATTCACTCTTTCCTCTAGCAAGGAGTGTTTTTATGATGAACATAAATTTTCTGCTCTAGAGAAAAAACATAACTTTTCTGAAGACCAAAATTCTTCAGAAATGTGGAAACTATTTCTTATATGGCAATACTTAATTCTTTTGCAAAAAGTGCTAGAAATTTTGAGCACAGCTCCAAACAGCAACAGATATAAAGGTCCAGTGCTACCCACCTAAGATGAAGAACAGGCAGGTGTCTTCGGGCTACAACTGATTACTATCACTTAATTTTCCTGAGTGGGCCTTGAAATTTCCCAACACATAAACTAGTACACATCTTCCTTATATTGATATTGAAGAAATACATCCTCCAGGAACTATTCTCATGTGGCTAGCCTACTAGTCTGACCTTTAGGTCTAGCAAAGCCCTAAAGACCCAGGTTTCATGTCTCAAAACATTATGGCTTAGAGCAATGATTACAAATGATCATGTGGCTTCAAAGAGAAATGATGGTCTAATGATAATTTATTTCAAATAAATGCACGTTACATTAATTATGCCTTCTTATCTGAGATTTTTTTGTCATATGTCCAGCTACTTATGCAGAGCATCACTTCAGATTATTAGAGGTAACACATACCTTTGACTATGCAGAAGCCAGGAAACTGCAGCCTGAGTTTTCTGTGCTGGAAACCCCTCCTGGAGAGGTTTTCCTCCATGGCAGAAGCTTGCCTGCAGCACCCTGACATCTTTGCTAGACTGCTTGATTGCTGTTTCCAGCCCTGGGAGGCAGGAAGGTCCTGGGAGATCTGGGTGGGGGACCCAAAATGAGCATCAGCTCTTGCACTAGCTACAGGAACGGTGTGCCCTGCCAGCTGCCCTCCCTCTGCCCTGGTACACCAAGGCTGCTAACCCAGTGAAGCACAAGCTGCCTACAGTGACCAAAGTGAGCAGGACACCTGCAATACACAGGACGATCCATAGGAGTTAGAGAAATTCCAGATGTAAGGAAAGTGCAGTGGATCTTTATAACACTGTACCCTTTATGTTTTGATAGGCAGCTTCCCGATGGGTGGCAATGCAGTATGCTTACGGATAAGGTAAAAGCTAACAATTTGGGGAACATTATTTTTCAGGAGAGTTGAATGCAGCCAATAAATCCTGAGTGTTGCACTGTCACTTTCTCCTTGTTTTGGAGCCTGAACACAGTATAAAAATTAGATAGATCCTACATATCCACAAAACCAGGGTAAATTACAGTTAAGTTAAAGGAAGAAACTTAACAGAATGACATAGTAGTTGAGGTTGGAAAGGAGCTCTGGAGACCTGAGCTAGTTTAGGTTGCTAGTCCAACCCCCCTGCAGTCAACGTTAAGTTTATTCCTACTGAATTTGTCTTCGCAAGACTTTAGGAAAATAACTGGTCTGAAAGACCAGATTACTTACTTACCTTTTAATGGGCAAGAAGGCAAGGATATTTACAGAGCAGGGTCTCTAGTGGCAAGCTCACTAAGAGAGGTAAGGAAAATGCAGACAAGCCATGGTTTTCCTCAAAACCTGCCTTGATATAAAGAAACCTTTTTTGGACCAGGACCAGGGCTACATAATGAGTAGGTAACTCAGCTATTGCTGTTAATAAAAGATGCCGGTTCACAGTAGGGAACCACTTACTGAAGGATAAGTATTAAAGACGGCAAAAATTTTAAGAAAATATAATATTAGAAAAAGCCTTGAAGGATAGGAAGAAGTTGTGACACATCCAAAGAGCAGGGGAGGGAGCTCATTTGCACATATCACAACACATATGTGATAAAACCAGTAAAAAGACAGCTGGGCAATAGCCACCTGCAGCACTCAGTGAGAAACAAGCAGTGCAGGAACGCAGGAAATTCACAGCAGGTACAGCATGTGCCATGAAAAGTGGCATTGTACCCAGCAGTAGAAGAGAAAGTCCTGAAGGATCTGAAAGTGCAGCACATCATACAGTACATGCAACTAAAGGCCATCTCTTAGGAGAGCGGGTCTCTCTGGCCACCCCAGAGAAAAGGGAAAATGATGGTCATGAGCTGTATGCAACTATGCAGAAATACCCCTGAAAGATCAGAACTGACAGGCTGGACAGAAAGCCCATCGTGTTAACCACTTCCAGCTATCTGTTAGGAAGGCAGAGCTAATGATGAATGCTCTTTGGTGTATCCTCCACTTATGAGTTATTCCATGAGGCCATACTACAAGAAGTCCTGAAACTCTGATAAGCTTGACAAGATGTGGGGTCACCTGGTGATGTTCTAGCAGCTGGCAGCACCAGAAAGCAGCACAATAAAACCTAGAAGCACTCCTCCCAAACCACAGACAGCGTGACTTAGAGGCAGACTGCGGCAGACCGCAAATCAATATGTAGCAAAGTAATCTTGGTCACCTTTTAGGAAATGAAGGAATCCAGTTCAAGTGAAAGTGACAATAGTTAAAAATACCAACTCCCCAAAAGAACTGAAAAAGGACAGTACTGGAATAGCAGTGTCAAATACAAAAGAGGCAGTCACCCTCACAGCAAATCTACTTTAGCACAAAAACAGCAATTCACTGACCTGCTTTACAAGGAGTGGTTGGAGCAGAATTGCTGCAGGAAAGTGTTCCAGTGGGGAAGAAATCCAAACAAAACAGGGCATATCATACTCAGACCAAAAAGGAATTATTTTCCTTTGACCCTGGAAGTCAGGACTTTGATTAACATATGCACAGCCCCACAGTAATGATTGCAACAGGTATCAAATCTCTTGGGACTATCCTTGGGAGAAATCTGGCTCCTCTACCAGCAAAACTTCAGTACATGATCTTATAGTTACAAAACACCAGTAAAAAGGCAAAAAAAAAAAAGTCTTGTAACAGATTCTTTCTCACGTAATGTTAAAGAGGAGGGAGACTTGAGAACAGGCACACGTGATATTATAACAGTTGCTAGTGTCTGCAAATAAGAAAGCCAGCAAAAGTCATGAGAGAAAGAGGGAATTATGATACAAGTGAAACTTCTTAGAAAATAGGTGTCATCAGGCCAGACTGCACAATAACAACAACCTCCCTGCAATGTCTATGAATTTTGGGATGGAAAAACGGTTTCCTGTGGATAATGAGCATGGCTAAAATTGATTAATTGACTGCAGTTGAGAAAATTTCCATTCCAGAGAAAGCAATAGACAGGAAAGATTCATAAGGGGATCTCTATTTAAAAAAAAAAAAAAAAAAAAAAAAAAAAAAAAAAAAACCAAACAAACCACAAACAAGAAGACACATACTTGTCTGGCCCTACATGAATTCAGAAAACAGAACACATGCTTAGAAATTGCTGCATTTGTTCAAAATGCCGGAGACAGAACTGCAAGGAGCTGCTGATAATTTGTGACACTTCTTGTGGAGTCCAGCAGAAATTGGCAACTGATTTATTTGAACACAGGAAAGCTCTGTGTGATGATAGTTGATTATTACTGTCATTTTCTCCAAGTAACTAAGCTTCACATTATCCAGCACCGTAGTGAATGACATAATACAATATTTGCCAAACCTCCAACGAGCTTGTTTCAAACAGAGCACAATACACAGGACACTTCCAAGACTGCAGAGGATCATAGTTCATACAGAGAAGTTGCAATCTATTACAAATGTATGTGTGACTAACCAAAACCAGATGTAAAAAGCCAAGAACAGGGGTTCCAAAAGTGCCAGCTGCAGGCCTAAAAGTCTTGGCATGTGCCCATTAAAGGGGCTTTTGAACTGTGGTCATCCTCAGTGGAGCCAGCTGAGCTTGAGGCCATAGTGGCTACAGCCCCTTTCAGTTGTCCAAGGACCAGGGCTGTCCATTCAGAGACACTTAAGTGTGGTGTTTAGCTGCCTGCCAGGTTAAACCACAACAGTCCTTTTTGGTGCCCAACGTGGGGCACAAAGGGTTGAGATAATGACAGATCTGACCAGAGCGTGTTAAGGCAAATTTGTTATAAGCATTCATTATATTGGTTTAACAGTCGCTGGTCACAATGTTGATTAATTTACTCTCAAAGTTGTCGTGCTTGCTCTCAAAGTTGCGTTACGTAACACCTTACTTGCTGTATATGTTCCCTGTGTGTCTATCACCTCTGGGAGCTGGATCAAGGACATCATTTTGTTGCACTGTGTAGCATTACTGGTTTATGATGTGATAAAATTATTGGTTGTGAGACTAATCTGGTATTTGTGCTCAGCATTGCCGTCACCTCCATACCTCGGGAGTCATTTTTCAGAAACTATTAATAATTACACTCTTTACCTTTTCTCCTCGGGGAATCAATCTAGGGGGGAGACAGGAGGGGACACTGTCCCCGGCTCCTTCACCTTCTCTTTCTCCTTCAGGCTAGTTACAACAGCTCTTGAGAATTTTTAATATCCTTGGGATGTTCAGACCAGCATGTTCCTATTACTACGACTCTGAATGCGGTTCAGGTCTTGTTTAAGGTTAAACAATTACTTAAGAATACCATCCAGAGATTAACCCTGGCAACAGGCACTGCGGCTACTCCAACCCCCGCAACAGGCACTGTGGCTATTCAAACCCCGGCGACAGGCACTGCAGCTACTCAAACCTCAGCATCAGGCATTGTGGCTACACCAAGCCCCACGACAGGCACTGCAGCTACTCAAACCCCAGCGACAGAAACTGCGGCTGAACCAGAGAACCAACCCGTGCTGGTATCCGTTGTCCCTATACACAAGAAGAAATAAACAAGAAAATCAGCTTATTTAGTCAGGTATGAAGATGAACCAGGGCCATCATGAGAACAGGAAGAGGAAGAGGCAGAACCCATAAATGAGATGGTAACCACCCAATCCCTATCCCTGAGTGAGTTGTGAGATATGCGAAAAGATTTCAGTCGTCATCGAGGCGACCATGTTGTCACCTGGCTGCTCCGATGCTGGGATAATGGGGCCATTAGTCTGGAATTAGAGGGTAAAGAAGCCAAGCAGCTGGGATCCCTTTCCAGGGAAGGGGGCATTGACAAAACAATTGGAAAAGGGGCACAAGCCCTCAGCCTCTGGAGGTGACTCCTGTCAGGTGTGAAGGAAAGATGTCCCTTCAAGGAAGATGTAATATATCACCCAGGCAAGTGGACCACCATAGAGAGGGGTATCCAGTACCTGAGGGAATTAGCCATGCTGGAGGTGATTTATGATGACCTGAATGATGAGCAGTTATCCAAAGATCCAGATGAAGTCAGGTGCACATGACCCATGTGCTGGAAGTTTGTACAGAGTACACCATCATCATATGCCAACTCATTGGCAGTAATGACCCAGAAAGACAGAGAGGAACAAATGGTAAATGAATTGGCTGGTCAACTCTGGCAATACGAAGGAATTCTCTCTTCCTTCCTATGGGCCTGCATCTCAGCTGTGGATAAACTGTCCCAGAAGGTCCAGCAACTCAAAGAGGATAGGTCCTACTCCCCACCTGTATGGACCAATATCTCAGCCATTAGGAGTCAGTGTTCCTCTGCTCAAGAGAGAGGATATAGTGGATACACACCACGGGCCACCCTGTGGTTTCACCTACGTGACCACGGAGAGGACATGAAGAAGTGGGATGCAAAATCCACCTCGACCCTAGAGGCACGGGTACGTGAGGTGCAAGGGAAAACAATCACAAAAGGGGGTTCTTCCAGGAAAATTACTGCTCCAGTTTCCAGTGAGCAGCTCCCCAGACATAGGAGAAGGGCTGATCTTACTCCTGATCTTAATAAAGGGACTTTTGATTTGCATTTACAAGAAGTGAGTAACAGATACTGTGACCAGGACTAGAGGGGCCCTGCCTCCAGCCAGGTAGAGGAAAGGGACAACCAGGTTTACTGAACTGTGTGGATTCGGTGGCCTGGCACATCAAGCCCACAGGATATAAGGCTCTAGTAGACACCGGTGCACAGTGTACCCTAATGCCATCAAGCTATAAGGGGGCAGAACCCATCTGTATTTCTGGGGTGACGGGGGGATCCCAATAGCTAACTGTATTGGAGGCCAAAGCAAGCCTAACTGGGAATGGGTGGCAAAAGCACCCCATTGTGACTGGCCCAGGGGCTCCGTGCATCCTTGGCATAGACTACCTCAGGAGAGGGTATTTCAAGGACCCAAAAGGGTATCAATGGGCTTTTGGTATAGCTGCCTTGGAGACGGAGGAAATTAAACAGCTGTCTACCTTGCCCAGTCTCTCAGAGGATCCTTCTGTTGTGGGGTTGCTGAAGGTCAAAGACCAACAGGTGCCGATCGCCACCACAACAGTGCAGTGGCAGCAATATCACACCAGCTGAGACTCTCTGATTCCCATCCATAAGCTGATTCGTCGACTGGAGAGCCAAGGAGTGATCAGCAAGACTCGCTCACACTTTAACAGTCCCATATGGCCAGTGCGGAAGTCTAATGGAGAGTGGAGACTAACAGTAGACTGTCGTGGTCTGAATGAAGTCACGCTGCCACTGAGTGCTGCCATGCTGGACATACTAGACTCCAATATGAATTGGAGTCAAAGGCAGTCAAGTGGTATGCCACAACTCATATCGTTAATGTGTTTTTCTCAATCCCTTTGGCAGCAGAGTGCAGGCCACAATTTGCTTTCACTTGGAGGGGTGTCCAGTACACCTGGAACCGACTGCCCCAGGGGTGGAAACACAGCCCTACCATTTTGCCATGGACTGATCCAGACTGCACTGGAACAGGGTGAGGCTCCAGAACATCTGCAATACATTGATGACATCATCGTATGGGGCAACACAGCAGAAGAAGTTTTTGAGAAAGGGAAGAAAATAGTCCAAATCCTGCTGAAGGCCGGTTTTGCCATAAACCAAAGTAAAGTCAAGGGACCTGCACAGGAGATCCAGTTTTTAGGAATAAAATGGCAAGATGGACGTCGTCAGATCCCAATGGATGTGATCAACAAAATAACAGCCATGTCTCCACCAACTAGCAAAAAGGAAACACAAGCTTTCTTAGGCGTCGTGGGTTTTTGGAGAATGCACATTCCAAATTACAGTCTGATTGTAAGCCCTCTCTATCAAGTGACCTGGAACAAGAACAATTTCAAATGGGGCCCTGAGCAACAACAAGCCTTTGAAGAAATTAAAGAGGCAATACCCTATGCAATAGCCCTGGGGCCAGTCCGGGCAGGACAAGATGTAAAAAATGTGCTCTACACCATAGCCGGGGAGAATGGCCCTACCTGGAGCCTCTGGCAGAAAGCACCAGGGGAGACTCGAGGTTGACCCCTAGGGTTTTGGAGTCGGGGACACAGAGGATCCGAGGCTCACTGTAGTCCAACTGAAAAAGAGATATTAGCAGCATATGAAGGGGTTCGAGCTGCTTCGGAAGTGATTGGCACTGAAGCACAGCTCCTCCTGGCACCCCGACTGCCGGTGCTGGGCTGGATGTTTAGAGGGAGGGTCCCCTGTACCCATCATGCAACTGATGCTACATGGAGTAAGTGGGTCGCACTGATCACACAACGGGCTCGAATAGGAAACCCCAGTCGCCCAGGAATCCTGGAAGTGATCATGGACTGGCCAGAAGGCAAAGATTTTGGAATATTGCCAGAGGAGGAGGTGACGTGTGCTGAGGAGGCTCCAATGTATAATAAACTACCAGAAAATGAGAAGCAATATGCCCTGTTCACTGATGGGTCCTGTCGTATTGTGGGAAAGCTGCTGTATGGAGTCCTATGCGACAAGTTGTAGAAACTGCTGAAGGAGAAGGTGAATCAAGTCAGTTTCAGAGGTTAAAGCCATCCAGCTGGCTTTAGATATTGCGAGAAAATGAGAAAAGTGGCCAGTGCTCTATCTCTATACTGACTCACGGATGGTGGCAAATGCCCTGTGGGGGTGGTTGCAGCAATGGAAGCAGAGCAACTGGCAGCGCAGAGGCAAACCCATCTGGGCTGCCACATTGTGGCAAGATATTGCTGCCCGGGTGGAGAACCTGGTTGTAAAAGTCCGTCACATAGATACTCACGTACCCAAGAGTCGGGCCACTGAAGAACATCAAACAACCAACAGGTGGATCAGGATGCTAAGATTGAAGTGGCTCAGGTGGATCTGGACTGGCAACATAAGGGTGAATTATTTATAGCTCGGTGGGCCCATGACACCTCAGGCCATCAAGGACGAGATGCAACATACATATAGGCTCGTGATCAAGGGGTGGACTTGACCATGGACACTACTGCACAGGTTATCTGTGAATGTGAAACATGCGCTGCAATCAGGCAAGCCAAGCGGTTAAAGCCTCTCCAGTATGGAGGAGGATGGCTGAAATATAAATATGGGGAGGCCTGGCAGATCGATTATATCACACTCCCACAAACCCGCCAAGGCAAGTGCCATGTGCTTACAATGGTGGAGGCAACCACCGGATGGCTGGAAACATATCCCGTGCCCCATGTCACTACCCAGAAAACTGTCCTGAGCCTTGAAAAGCAAGTCTTATGGCGACATGGCACCCCAGAAAGAATTGAGTCAATGGGACTCATTTCCAAAACACCCTCATAGACACCTGGGCCAAAGAGCACGGCATTGAGTGGGTATCTCACATCCCCTATCACGCACCAGCCTCCAGGAAAATTGGATGATACAATGGACTGTTAAAGACTACACTGAGAGCAATGGGTGGTGGGACATTCAAACATTGGGACGCACGTAGCAAAAGCCACTTGGTTAGTCAACACCAAGGGATCTGCCAATCGAGCTGGCCCTGCCCAGGCAAAACTTTTACGTACTGTAGAAGGGGATAAAGTCCCTGTAGTGCATGTAAAAAATATGCTGGGGAAGACAGTCTGGATTATTCCTGCCTCGGGCAAAGGCAAACCCATCTGTGGGATTGCTTTTGCTCAAGGACCTGGGTGCACTTGGTGGGTGATGTGGGAGGATGGGAAAGTCTGATGTGTACCTCAAGGGAATTTGGTTTTGCGTGAGAATAGCCAATGAATTAAATTGTATGATGTTAATTGCTATATAATACTGTATATCATCACTCCTATGGTGGCTGTATGCCATATCAACAGTATTACAGTAAGAATCACCTAGATTAATGAAGAATGAACTTTGATGAAACCGAGCAAAATGCAGCGATGATAGAACTGGACAAGCACAGCGATAATGGAACCAAAACTGGCTTCAGCATGCAACAGTCCAACACCACACACCATCTCTCCTGCCCTGAGGGACTGTTATGACAGATGGAGCCCAAAGTCATGGACTAAATTAACTCAATGAACATTTTATAGGGGTGGCCCATGGACCAAGGGAATGATATTTGTGCATATATACCAAAAGACAGGAAAAGTGGAGGTGATTAATTAGGATGTATTGCAAACTGTGGGACCTGGGCATGACATAGATGGTATAGAATAAGGAGTGGATACTGTCCTGGTTTTGGCTGGGATAGAGTTAATTTTCTTTCTAGTAGCTGGTACAGTGCTGTGTGTTGGATTTAGTATGAGAATAATGTTGATAACATACTGATGGTTTAGTTGTTGCTAAGTGGTGCTTACACTAGTCAAGGACTTTTCAGCTTCTCAAGCCCTGCCAGCGGGAAGCTGGGAGGGGGCACAGCCAGGACAGCTGACCCAAACTGGCCAAAGGGATATTCCATACCATAAGACGTCATGCTCAATATATAAACTGGGGGGAGTTGGCCCGGGGGGTGGTGACCGCTGCTCGGGAATTGGCTGGGTATTGGTCGGTGGGTGGTGAGCAATTGCATTGTGCGTCACTTATTTTGTATATTCTTTTATCATTATTATTATTATTATTTTCCCTTCCTTGTCTGTCCTATTAAACTGTCGTTATCTCAGCCCATGAATTTTACTTTTTTTCCCCTGATTCTCTCCCCCATCCCACTGGGGTGGGGGAAGTGAGTGAACAGCTCTGTGGTGTTTAGCTGCCTGCTGGGTTAAACAACAACAACCACCTCCCTGGGCAACCTGTTCCAGTGTTTCACCACCCCCAGCATAAAAAATTTCTTCCTTCTATCTAGTCTGAATCTACCCTCCTTCAGTTTAAAACCATTACCCCTTGTCCTATTGATACAGGCCCTACTAAAAAGTCTGTCCCCATCTTTCTTATAAGCCCCCTTTAAGTACTGAGAGGCTGCAAGAAGGTCTCCCCGGAGCCTTCTCCTCTCCAGGCTGAACAACCCCAACTCTCTCAGCCTTTCTTCATAGGTGTTCCATCCCCCTGATCATTTTCATGGCCCACCTCTGGACCTGCTCCAACAGGTCCGTGTCTTTCTTATGCTGAGGGCTCCAGAGCTGGACACAGTACTCCAGGTGGGGTCTCACCAGAGTGGAGTAGAGGGGCAGAATCACCTCCCTCGACCTGCTGGCCATGCTCGTTTTTATGCAGCCCAGGATACGGTTGGCTTTCTGGGCTGCGAGCACACATTGCCAGCTCATGTCCAGCTTTATCATGTCATCACTGATGTACAAACTATCAGAGCCAAACCAGCTATTACAAGGATTATTACACTATTTATTACTGAAAGAAAAAAAGAAGAAAAAAGAAAAAATGCCTACAAGTCATTTCCGCACCCCAGAGCAGAGGAAAGCTGTCATACAAGCCTTTAAAAGCAACCTCATGCAATGTTCAGTTTCAAAACGTACTCCTACTTTTTAGCCTATGGACACAACAGCATTAGTAGTAGGGGAAGAATTGTACCAAAAGGAAGAGACATACAAGGGCCCAAATATGCTGAAACTAAAAGACTTGCAGAACTGTCAGCAGGAAGACTGTCTCAGAAAGAACCTCTTTCCTGAAGATGAGTTGTGATAAGTACATGTATTTATCAGGTTAATCCTCATTCCAATAACTGAGTAGTGGGTGGGCATATATTTCATTAAAATGGCAAATGCATTCGCCTACCGTAAACCAAAAATATAAACATGAATATGAAAGGCCATGAATTATGCACTCTGCTATCTTTGATCATCAAGTTGGGAAAAGAGCTTGAAAAATTACTTACAGGAATCAGCTCAAGTTATCAGAACACCTCAACATCACAAGCATCAAGTAGGAGTTGATCTCATAACTGATCAAAAGCTGATTTGTTGCCTGCCTTCACAATAAAGATTTGCATTTGCACCGTATCAAACTGCCTGTAAGATGCACACAGCACATTTCCCAGTAATCAGGTACAAAGAACAGCTCTTCCATACCTGTAGAAAAGCTTTAAATCCCCAAGTAAGTTCAGGGTTAATTAAAAGAAAATATTTTGCATTTACTGATAGAGAAATAAAAAGACAGAAAGACCACTATGTGCTGGTAATGATCTCAGTGCAGGAATCCCTCTACCATAGCTGAACACGCGCACAAAGCCATGCAGACTCTTGCTTGGGTCCTCCTCTGCAAAGCAATGAGCTGGGCTGTCACCTCTTGGGCCAGGCATTGCTCTAGCACTGCTATATCACTTTTTTTGTGCATTCAGCTCAGTCAGCACTGGGAGGCTTCTTCACTTCCCAGTGGAAACATGCCCTTACACAGAGGTAGCTGGTTGTAAATGTGGAGGGAGGAAAAAAGCCCAAATGTCATATAGCCTCTCACTTTAGGCTTGTACCTGAACACACGTGATTCCCCTCATTACTCACCAGGGGTGCTCCCCACATGCAGACAAATGGTCCCCGGGGGGATGCACTGTGCTGATGCTGGTAACACAGCCCCTGCCCACCTCCCTTTTCGCTCGCCACCATAAACCATGATGAGGGAGGAAGCCTGCAAGCTTTCAAGCACTAAAGCGTGCTGCAAAATCTGCTGACTTCAAGGACAGCCACAGTCATTCACACAATAATTCACTGAATGCATGAGGTGGGCAGCAGGACCATACATCAGCACTGTCTGTCGGCTGCCTGCGCCGGGAGCCTTCAGTGTGCCGCTGGCCTCCTGTGCTCCTTGTTTACTCGTACCTGCAGGCTCTTGTGCAGGGTTGCTCTCAGCCATACGCATTAGGGAACCATTAGTCACTTGAAAAGCAGAGAGGCTCTGACATTCACATAGAGATAGGGAGTTTTAGTGAGCCAGTAACACAGATGCGACCGCATGCGCCCAGACTATTTAGAATTGAGAAGGACCTGCCAGTCTCGCTGCTGAGCGGCAGCCGCCACTGCCGTCTCCTCACCCACCTCCTAATGGGAGGGCAGAGACTGCTCCTCCACTACGCTAACATAAATACAAAGTGATTCAAACACATGGTGCTTTTTTTATGTATATAATGACCCGATGTTGCCTGCTCTTCACCTTTATAAGCAGGCTGATTGGTTTATCTTTAAAGATAGAAAATATCTTTTATTTTATATCTTTGAGCTTTTTTGTGTTTTTCTTCTCTATGACAGGAATCATTGAGGGCTGAGGACAACCAGAAGCTTGCAAGAGATGCAGCGTTGCACCCCGTGGGAGGGAAGGGTGTCAGACCTCGCTGCCCGGCTCAGCTATGGGACAGACACAGTGCAGGAAGAGGCACAGAGCGGGAAGCGCAGGGTGAACAGGCAGCTACTGCAGTGGGCCAAACCACATTGCTTCTGTCTGTGCTCTCTGCGGCATCCAGCCATCACATCCATGCAGCTTACCGACTCCTGCCAGTGGTGGACAAGAAACTGAGTTTCCAAGGGACTCCCCCAGGTCTTTTCCCAAGCAATGCTCTACCCTCCTCCCTCTCCAGACTCCAGAAAACTAGACGCAGGTGGCCCTGAGCACTGTGCTGGGTTTTAGGTAGGAGAGGAAAGGATGCTGAGCTGTGGGATGGCTCGTTTCAGGGATCTGACTGAAGACATTCATTAGAAGAGGAGGACTCACAAGTAATTCTTTTCATGGTGGGAGGGTTGAGTTGGAGGGAGGTGGGTGGCCTGAGGGCATTTACGAGCTTGGTGCCTGCAGAGCTGGGGAGACGGCAGCCCGCCAGAAATACAATGCTTGTACATGGAAGCTGTGTATGTGGAACACAGACCATGACAACTACATTTTAGGTTATTAGTTAGGACAACAGAGGAGAAGACAAAGGGCAAATAGTGTCTTCTTCCACACTTCCACATTCTGCACGTAAAATGCTCCCACTACTTACACCCCAACAGCAGAGCCCCCAGGTCCTCTGTGCAAAGGTCCCTCTGCAAAGCTCTGTTTTCCAGGCCCAGCCCTGACTTTGCCCTGCCCCATGAAAGCCCTGCAAACCAAGCGATGGCAAGAAGCCCGTGGCCATGCTGCTCAAAGAAAAAGTTTTCCAAACGGAGGTTCTGCCATACAAATGTGTGTGGCAGGGAGGGAGGGAGGCAGAGGAAGGTCTCCTTTCAGGTTGTGCTTGATGAAAGCACACAGGATAGATGGAGGGGAAAATGCCCTCTTTAACTGCTGCCTTTATTCTCTCTCCCACTATGCCTGAATGTGGCATCTGCAGCTAATTTGCTTCCACAGACTGAGGAATCAGAGAGTAAGAAAACTGGGGGGGAAAAAGCAAAAATCATGACAACAGAGCAGATTTCTAAGCCTACGAGCAGCATGCTAAAGAGGGTAGAGTGGGAATAAGAAGAGATTTTAACAACTGGAAATTATTTAGATCACAGAAAGAATACCACAAAATGTCTACAGGTTGGAGAAAAAGAAAATAGGATGAGAGAAGTCACCTTATTCTTTATAATGGAGAAAACTGTTCACGTGGTCCAACTCAAGCACTCCTTGCCACCAGCAAACTGTGGAAACTAGAAATGTAGAAGGGTTCAAAAGTGTCTGAATAAGCTCAGAAGAAAAATGAATCAAGGGGTTTTAATATAAAATGTGCCATCTTTGGCTAACACAGTCCTTCAGCTACAGATTGCTGCAGCTGGGTAGTTAAGGTAAGTATTACTGCATTTGCCCTCTTCTTATGCCCTTGCCGGTGCTGGCCCCTGTCAGAGATAAGTGTTGATCTGAACAGAGCTTTTGCCTGACCTGGCACATCACCAGCAGATCAGACAAGACCTTGGAAAATCCAAGATGTTCCTCTTTCTTCTCTCCCTCTTCTTTTTTTTCCCCTTTGCTCTAAGGAAGGTAACTTTCCACAGGAATACGTCTGGAAATGATAGATCAGCATGGTGTCAACTTGCACAATATGGCTGGTTTATGTGTTTATCAAATCCCAGGGGAATAACTCAATTGTGATAAATTCATGTTAGGCAAACAATGCAGATTCTCAGATGAGAAAGCCAGGCCATCGCTCTAGATACAGAATACAGTAAAGGAAGACTTGTTTACCTGCTCCTTAAGATCCATTTTCCTCATATTAACAAACCAGTTTTCCTATAGGTCTGCACTGAACAAAGTCCAGGGACACATCTCCCACATTTCCTCTCTTTGAAATGATCAATTACCTAACTAAAAAAAGGTTGGCTCCATCTGACAAGATCTTTCCCTTGCTGCACTGAATGAGAAGCAGCCTCACAAGGAAGCAGTCAGGAAAACTGCTATGTTCCCTCCAGGACACAGACAATTACTTCATTGGCATTATTACCATGATCCCATAGACCCAAGAGGGCTTCAGGGCTATAGGCAGGGTTTCACTGTGACAGAAAGCTGATCTGGCACTAATGATGTGCAACACAGCAATACTGTTTGGCCGAGGACAGACAGAAATTTCAGTACACACTCCACATCAGAAGGCAAGAACAAGAACACTATCAACTAAAAAGGTAAATATAACCCTCCTGCCCTTGACTGACAAAACAGAGCTGTATATACCCCTAGACAACCACTTAGATATTGTCTTTGGAGTTGATCATTTCCACAGGAAATTTTAACTCTGTTTATTCCTGAAAAATGTCGTTATGAGTGTTAATTCTTATATCTCCTTGGTTGTATTTTCACCTGCACATTGGACTGAAAGTCTCTACAATCATGACACAAGCCTAATGACAGAAGACTGTTAAATGAGGCAGTCCTCTGTTGAATATAAACTTTCTTGAACAATTATTTTGATCCCACCAAGCAAATTGGTCTCTTAGGGGAGAATGTGCATTTGCTGCAAAGAAGCCCTGCAAGATCAATGCCCCAAGACGCACAGCTGTTACGGGGGCACGTGGCACACCAGGAAGATGGCGTTGCTTTCTGTGCCTCTCCTATTAGGCATGACATGCAAACAACAGTGCTCTCACTGCAGCACTGCATTGGCAGAATTTCCTCTGAGCCCTTTAAAAAACAGTCATGTTATGTTGACACATCAGTGAAGGAATAAGCTGTAATATCACTGCAAATTCAACTTCATTTAATTCAGTTCCATGAAAAAATTCAGCAAGGCTTTCACTATTCATCACAGGCTGAGGCAGCACATCTGAAGGTTCCTAAATAATGTATTAAAAGCAGAAGAGTTAGGTTTTGCTTTAGTTTCTATGGCTCTTTTGTCAGCATTTAACGTTACTGATCACAGGCTCTCTCTTTTCATCCATGGGAGGTGTACTGTAGGATTCTCACCCAGCAAGGACTGTGTCAGAGTTCCTGTTCCAGGACAGACAGCCTTGATGGTCTGCAGGGTGCTCCGGTAAGACCCTACAGCAGAGACACTCAGCCTCTGGTGTGATGCCAACTTTCCCCTCTGGGACACGAGGGGCTTTTGGTATGACTGGACTGTGCTCTGTATGCTGCCTTTGTGCTCAGGGCACGTTCTTGACAAACACATGTCAAGCAGCAACCTCCTTAGGACTCGTCATCCAAAACAACTCAAGTGGCATTATGTGCTACCCACCCCTGTACCTAGGGGTGGGTTACAAGTAGGAGTATCTTTTTTTCCCCTGGCCCCAGTCATACCATATAACATCAAAGCAAAGGTCACTTAGCTTAGTTCCAGTGCCAGCCACCGCAGCCTTATCTTTTCTGGTTTTTCTTCTCATTGCTCTTCTTTTTATTTCAGCTGAACATAAGCAAGGGAACTCCATTTGCTTTTCATATAGGATGATGAATTTTCAGGCCACTATAGCAACCTGTAAGAAGTGTCCTTAACCAATCCTTACCCCTATGGGAAGCCATCATCTTATTGGGCTGCTATGACCATTCTTCCATTTCGTCATGGGAAGAAGAGCCAACCCAAACTTACTTGTACAAACTCCACTGTCCTTCATCAGTGTCATAACCAGAGCTTTTCCACCCTGATGATGTCCTTCAGTGTATTGGCACTTTTGTTTTGAGAATGTTAATAGGGGTCATCACCAGGCAATGGTAACAAAGAGGGCAATGGCCAGCCCAGGGTCTGGAGACAGGCGTACGGAGATTAGGTCAACCCTGTAACATCAGTATTTCCTCTTTCAGAGCAGCAACTTCTCCCTGACCAAAGTCACTTCTTATTTGTAGTGACTTGCTCAGCCCAGAGGAGCAGCCAGCCACCTGGATACTCTCGGCTGTTTCCAGAGCTTATTACTGGATGCACATCAGAAATAGTTTGATCTCCTTAAAAAACAAGATCTAGGATTAATGCGGTGTGGGTTTATTTTAGGCACCATTTTTCCTCCAGAAGCCCTGGCCTGTAGGGACAGAAATGATGTAGAAATTCTGTTTTCAGTGAGCATATACATGCGCATAGCCAAGTTTTCAAACAAAATCAGCTTAAAAATTCCTGGGGTTGCTTGTTCTCTTGGAAGGTATATTGTCCCTGCATAAACGCATCTTCTCAAAGAATGGCAGCAGGTTGATGCGTACAAGCCTCTGCTGCCTCCAGGCTCTCTGTGCTCCTGCACTGTTGCCTCTGCAGGTCTGTGTGTTTCAGGTTGCTCTGCAGAGGCCTGTAGAGCCAATTTACGGATCTGTAAGTAGCTCAGAAATTCAGATTACAACCTTGGCAGTGGAGAAAAAACACCAAGTTCTCTTCAACTTCTGTGCTAAATCAAAAATCATAAAATTTAATAAGAAAGAGGTGCCTTCTAAAGCTTATTCCTCTGTATCCATAAGCTTCTCTCCACAGAAACCTGCACAAACTACAGCAGGTTTCTTTTCTGTTACATAAACCTGGGTGGGGGGAAAACCCCATCAATCAAAGAGTGCATCTGCAGCATGGAGGATGGAGGATTCGTTTGTCAGAAGTTCATCTACGTCCACTGCAGATCTGTTAGTCGGACAACTCTGGAAACAGACTTTGGCTTAACACTACAAGTTAACACTACAAGATATTAAGTGTGGTACCTGAGCTGTCTTGGAAAGACCATGTCCCTGCTGCAAGCTCTGCCTTTCCCTGATGCTCCACTTTACACACAGATACTAACCAGATGCAGGCTCAGTACTTATGTCTTTCAGCGTCCTCTGCATTGCTTGGATATGACTTTCCACACCACATTTCATCATGACCAACATAGGACTGACTAACACAAACTACAGAGAGGTTTGAATAACATTTCCTTGTGTTCCTGGCAAACTCTGACGTGGGCATCGTTTCTTGTTTTACCAAGAAGGTAACGCCACAAATGACTGAGCAGAACAGGTGGGACCAGCCTCGTATTTGGGGGGAAAAAAAAACACAAAAACAACCAACAACAAAAACAACCCACCCCACCTCCCCCAAAAAAACAAACAAACAAAAAAAACCAAACAGGGAGTGCTTGTGATAAATTATCCTCTTTTCATTCCTTATTGGGTAAGTTGTGAGAACACTTTCCTGCCTCCTCAGGCCATGCCATGTTTCTGAGCTGCCCAGATGCCTTTCAAGACAGCACCATAGACAACCTAATAAATAAATAATACACAGGTGCCCAGCCAGCTGCCCTGAGTGCCTAAACATCTGCTTAGGGCTATGCTGGTCCCCAGAGGTCCTTCCAGGATAGAGAGTCCCTAGTGTGGCCCTCAGCCAAAATAGTGAATCTCTGGGCAGAAGACAGAGATCTGTCAGGCAGACCTGAGGCTGTGGATGAACTCCCATGGGAAACAGGGGCCATCAGACACCTTGGCACCTTCCAAACTGTGGCAAAACACACTCCCTTGTCTTTGCCTTTTCTAGCATACAGCAGGACATACAATAAGACAAACCAGTTTCTCCCCCATTCCCCAAATCCCTAATTGCTACACTGCAAACTGAGAGAGAGCAAACTTCATCCACCAGAGATTAATCAGGCCTCACCATGTGCTGCTGCCATATTTCCAGGTACTGTAGGAGGCCAGTGCAATTTGAGAATCTGCAGAGAATAGGATATAATAGCCAGCATGACCCTGACTTTCATCCCTTAGTGTCACTTCATTACAAACTTGGGCTGATCCTTTAGAGAGGAAATGTTTTAACATCAGTGTGAAATACTGAGTTGTATTTATCCTGAAGGCTTACAAAATAAACAAAATACAGGAAGATGGCTTGACACAAAAAGACTATGAAGTTATCCTATTTGGAACCAGAGTAAAAATAAGAAAATCTTTTCCCTTTTATGTTGAAGTAGTATTTGTTGTTGCAATCTGGTTACTACCAACCTTCTCCTTCCCCCTGCCAGAGCTCCCCTAGATAAAGAAGAGCTTGGACCATCACTCTGCTGTCCTCTGCAAGAAGAAAACTGGAGGTATCCCAGTGGGGATTTGCCTATCTTTCCTTCACAGGAACATGCCACTTGACAGATATTGAGTACGAGCCCGTGAATAAGGGCATAAATCTGGGAAAGGACTCGGGATTATTCTTGTCTGTGAGGTGGTAGCATGCACCTTGCTTGTGCAAGTGCATTTGCCTCCCCTCTTATCCTTTGCTCTGTGTCATTAACATGGAGACTCCCCAAAGCAGAACCTCCTTCTGCATCAAAGACAACAAAAATAGTGGCAATGAGCAGGACTTTCAGTTACCTGCCTATCCAGCCCTCATGCTGTGTTTCTGCAAGGAATTCGTGTTGCCTTCATTCCTTCCCAGGTCCCTCTAATCTTAGCCTCTACTGCTACCCGCATGTCTTGAGGCTCAGCTTCACTTTTACATCTGCATCCCTCTGTCCTTTCAAGTCTCTTCCAAAGCCTTTTCTTCTACATCATTCACTAATCTAAATTGTCCATTCCAAAACAGTGTTGACTTGAAACCCGGGGGGGGGGGGGGGGGGGGGGAGGGGGGGCGGGGCGGGAAGCAGAGAAAGACGGAGAAGAAAAGCAAAGAAAAGGAGGAAGGGGATATGTGCAAGATCTGAGGCTCACCACGGCGGTTTTCTGCTCATCTCTGTGTGTACATTGCCTCTGCACAGCATTTGTTCTTTGCAACTGATGGTTTCATTTTTGTGCATAAAGTGCTGCGCAGTATTATGGCATCATGGAAATACTAATGAATAATGCAACCTCTCACCTTCCCACTGGAATAAAATCATCATTTGATTTGTGAATAATTTTCTTAAACTCCCACTAAAAGACCTCTGTCAGAGATTAAACATATTTTTTTAATTATTAATGGTGCTTCCCATTAAAATAAATAAAACAGTAAGTTGAGTTTCTAAATGACCTGGTGGTATTCAGAGACAACTGCAGAGCAAATTATTTGATGAGGCTGGGAATCGCAAAAAAATTAATCAAATTTTCTTTTTATAAATTATAAACATTTCCTAGGGAACACACCAGAAACATCTTAATTAAGAGCTTTAAGATCACAGTACAGCTGAGATTCACGTCGTCCCCCCCCCCCCCGGGTGACTCTGCTGATGGGTATGTGATTTCTCTTCTCTTTTTCTTTTCTCAATAAGATAAATTTCCATTGTAAATCTTAGATGGTAAAATTTTCAATGCAGTAAGCAAAGGGCAGTTCAGTCAGATGACTTCCAGTTGAGTTTATTAAAGCTGGAAACCACAGAGAAGTGGTGATAGAAAGCTGAGAATAATCAGAGATGTTTAGCAGGATAGTGTGAGAGTATGTTATGATTTTGATAAATTGGAGAAACAGCCTGAAATTAATAACAGACATTTCATTAGGACAAATATAAACTTACTCACTTCAGAAAACATTTCCCCAGATGCAGAAAGACTAATACTATTAAGAGATCTTCAGAAATTTACTGGCAAGCCCTACTGGTAGTGCTCTCATGAGGATGATGTTGAGATAGAAAGGAACAGCTGCATAATCTGATCAGGGTTTTCATAAATTATCCTTAAAAAAAATACCTTAAAGTCTTCCCTGAACAGCAGAGGAAGGGCCATTTGCCTCACTGGTTTTCATTCTCCCTTACCTTGTCCCAGAGTGCTATAAAATCCACAGTAATTATATACTCATATAATCAAGAAACTTGAAGGAGGATATATGAGAAAGCATAAGCAGCAGTAACTCTGGTGCCATCACTGTGACAGTCACAGGCAGAGAGGAGCCAAGGAAGGGGGCAGAGAGCCACCAGTGGGAGGAGGAGAAATCCCCATCGCTCCTCCTCCACACCCCTGCAAAGTGACCCCCAACACCGTGGTGGGCTCCAGGTGACTGATGCCAAGAGGGCAGCTTGCTGGCATGAAACTTGACTTGGAAAGATGACTTCTCCTGAAAAAGGACAAAACAGCAATTAATCCAGAGTGTGGTTCTCCAAAAACCTAATACTATCTCCAAATCACTAGGACATCTGCCAAACAACAAACACATGCAGCAAAACATGCCTGCTCCACACCTAAGCCCCATCTCCAGTCATACAGACTTCACCACAAATAGAGCAAAGTTCCTTTTCCTCCCAAATACACAGCAGCTTCTATGGCTGCACCAGAGCAGTAACCCAAAATAAATCATTTATGGATATGATGTGCGATGAATATACCAACACTTGGGAATCTGCGTAAGCTCATCTCACAAAGCGTTTATGGGGAGAGGGTAAAGGTGGGGTATGTGGTCCTTCTGTTCACTGAAGTCTTCTGGTTGCCCTCTTGTTGAAGTCTTAACTTACGCAATTTTAATGTTCATGCGCTTTCTTTTAATCCTCAGAAACTGATAGTTAAAATTTGTATTTGTTGTTTTCCGTCTAAGAAAAAGGCATTTCATAGTCTTGACACAGCCAAAATACCCTCTCCATTCAAAGACTACATCCAGCCAGGCAAAGGCTTCTAAAGGCAGGTTTGTTTTATTCTTCATTGGTCCAGTTCAGTCAAGAGACTTCAGTAGATGTGAACCAGGCAGGAGTCAATGGTCCTTGCCAGAGGCTGATCTGACACCACCTACAACAGAGGCTTGTGGGTCCCCCTTATCACCTGTGTTAGACCAGTCCCAGTCCCAGTGTGCTTTGCTTTGGTCCACAAGGTCCTTTCCCCACGCACAGCAGCCACATCTCTCCTCCTGCACAGAGGCCATGTGCCACCCACCACCCCACGGGATCGTGACGGCTGCCCCTGGCCCACAGCTCACCTGGGGTGCCCTGGCTCAGGGCTCCTCCATCCCCACAGAGCTCCTCAGAGGCCCATGAGCTGCCTCTCCCACTCCTAAGTTTGTCTAAGAGCAACCAAAATTTATCATAGTTGTGGGAAGAGGCAAGCAGAGAGGTGGGTAGGATAGCTGCAGAAATTTTGTCCCCCTAGGAAATGGGGAAGGTTTGTTTGGGAGGGATTAAGCCTTTCCTAAAATACCCAAGAAACTGAAAATATGACTTTCAAATCTTTATTAATCATATACTTTCCAAAGATTTTCCAAAAATATGTAAAAGTACATTTCTCAGTGATGACTTTCTCTGCCAAGTCATAACTTAACATCATGAGCCATTCCAACAGTCTGAAAGATTTTTTTTTTTTAAGTAAAAGGTAAAGTCTTTCTCATGCTTATCATTACAAAAGCAACAGTATATACACTCACAGAGTCCCAGCTTAAACAAACAAATGAACAGCTAATAATGTGTACTCGGGACCATGTAAAACCAGAATAGAACAGAATTTCAAGTGGCAATCTTACTGCATCAATCAAATTTTAGTACTAGTGACCCTCTTTTCCCCAGAGGGCTTGACACTTCAAATTTGAAAAAGTTGCTGAAAAGATCACAGGGATAAATTTGGAAGTATATTTAAACTGTGGGAGAACATTAATTTAAATTATGATAATATGACCTATTAAAGAAAGAAATGAAAATCTCCCAATTGATTATATCAAAAGAAATTCAATTCCAAAAGGGGCTGAAACACCAGTTATGCCTCAGTTTTGAAAAGGCAGAGAGAATATGAACGTTTAATTCTCTGGCTATTTACAGAAGTGATCTAGTGGCTTTCAAACTTCTCCAATTTTCAGACCCCTAAAAATTTACAGCAGAGGATCCCATTAAAGAAAACAGAAGCCTACTCACAAGAGGCTTGCTTTACTTGGTTACTTTTACTGATCTGTCAGAAATAGTCTGTGGAAATTAAGAGCCTAAAGAGCAGCAGTCAAACCCCGCTGAGGACAGACGCTGCTTCCACAGTTAATTGATACAAAGGCAGCTTGCCATCAGCTTTCGGCATGCCCAAAGTGTGACTTCTATTTGGACTTGCAAGGCACATGCAGGCGCAGGTCCTGGCGAGCCCGTGGATGGAATGAGAAGCTTGGCTATGCTCACCAGCAGATGTAATTAGCAGAAGGCTTCGCCCATACGAATTGCTTAATGGCAGGGTAAGGAGGCATGGGCTGCAAAAAGACTTTTTCTACCTAGGAAAAGGACGAATGTGGTAAAAGACAACGGGGAGACCTGACTATGCTACAGCAGGACTGAAATGTAGGCCCATACCACCAAATTTCATCTAGACCCTCATCCATTTACGTTTACAATAGCAAGTCCCCATAAATCAATGTTTCTTTGGAGAGGGAAGTCCAGATCCCCTGTACTTTTTGCTCTGCTGCTGACAGCTTGGCCCATGATCTTTCCCTTCGCCCTCCGCCAATGGATGGGGCAAGGAGAGCAGAGCCAACAGCCCCAGACAGTCTCTTAATCTCACCTGAGCAATTAGTTCTACTTCATATATGCACTTAAATATTTCATTCTCTCCCTAGCACGAAGCAGCAGGGGCAAGGGAGAGGCAAGGGCCTGCCACTAGGGAATTTGGGGACTTGAGCCCTTCGACTCACCAACTCCACTCTAGGACACACGGTCAGTTTGGCCCTTCTCCTCCCAAACTGTTAGCTGTTTCAGACACTGCCTTTCTCCCTTTTTACACAAAATCTAAGTTTTGTTCAATTGTGAAATTTACACAACTTCCAAAACCTTCATAATTCTCACAAATCAGATTTTTTACTTTCTGGCCAGACAAGGTCATGCAGATCATCTGCTGCAGGGACCAGGACAAGCAAAGTGACTTCACCGCCTTTGTTCTCATCCCTGATATTCACCTTTCCTTTTTAGGATCACCTTATGCATTTATAGTAACACAGCACCACTGAGGACAGTGCATGTGGTATTCATGACTGGGGCAGAACATCATGCCAATTATTCTTCATCTCTCTTTTACAAAGAACAGGTAGAAAACAGAAAGAGTTATAATTCTCCTATCTTCAATCTCACAGCTTCCTGAAACTTATTATTTATTGCTGTATTTTTAAATGTTACATGATTATCTAAGAACTAGAAGGCCAGAACTAGAAGGTTACATAGACATTATATAAAATAACAAATACAATATCAAGTTAATAATTCAGACTAGTGAAAATTGCCCAAAACTTGAACTTTAACTGAATAAATAAGTGTACAAGGCATGGCCCTGTTGTATTGCTGGAAACACTGTTTATTTCCATAGTACTGATATCAGCTGTGTCTCCCAAAATTAAAGGAAAATATCCACCGGCATATGACTAGAAATTACAAGACTAGGCCTGTGCCACAGAAAGGAAAAGGGTTATGTAAAGAATTAGATCAGTATGACTCATCCTGAACATTGGGTTTGAAGAATGTTAATAGTACTATTGTGGTATCAAGCTGGCTGCTACCGTTAAGATTGCACTTGGAATTTCCATTATAAATCCTATTTTCAAGGGTTTATAACTTGGCTGTAGTATAAATTCAATCACAGCTGAAACTCAACATACAGAGTCTCATCATTGGAAGCAAAAGGTTTTTCAAAGAAAAGTCCATTTGGTTGTTTGAGGTCGAAGGAATGAAAAAAACAATAGAATCATTAAAGGAGAGTTGACATTTTTCTGCCCTGCTGTAAATTACAAATGACCTCTGTATTTAAACTCAGGATTTCATAGGTCATTAATCCAGAATGGAGAATGCTATCTCTAGGTGTATGGAAACAAAACTCATTAAAAACACTTGATCTGATACCCTGAAAGAGCTACTAGAAGGTATATTCAGCAACTTCTCCAAAGTTTCAGTATAAGTTTTGATATTCAGAGGACCAAATTTCAGCATTGGCATAAACTGCAGAGCTTCCATGAATTGCTGAGTGACTAATGACACCACATTTCAAACATGGAGTTGCCTCCAAGTACATTCGGCAAAGCCATCCTATTGGCACCAGGATGGATCTTGCAGGGGCAGGCGAGTAATCCAGGTTTCCAAAAGTCAGCTCAGGTACATTTGTGTGGTCAAATTCTGGCTGCACCAGAGGCTTTGTGTGATCCCTGTGCTTTCAATGTAGGTTGACTAGACCTTCACAGGTCGATAAGCAGCGTTCTAGACACAGTCAGTGCCTCCTAGATGTGAAACAGCAGAATACATCCCAATGAGGTATCTTGCTCTATCTACCACTTACCTGGACTCTTGCACGCTCCCCTCTTCCCGCATATTCACACAGCTTGTTAATAATAAGCATTTAAACCATCTGTTAATACCGTATTTTCCATTCCCTAAGCACACACTTTCTCTGCCTTAGTTGAGAAAAGACCACCATTTCCACCAGCTTCCAGAAGATACAGCTAGTCTTTGGCTGAGGCCTTTGTTTCTACACACCTTACATGCAAGGAAAAGAGCAGGAATCCATTAAATAACAATGATTTTGAGCACTCGGAATAGGCAATATGCCACATGAAGAAGAGTGCTTACGAGCTAAAGCACAGACCAACAACGAGGAAAACATCTGTTTATAGGGTTGGTATAAAATCAGAGGAGTCACTTTTGTATTTTTAAAAAAGGGATCGTAGGAAGTATCTGGGTCTTCAAGTATTTCTAAAGTGATGGGAGGCTTGGGAAGGATGGTGCTGGTGAAGCAGGAAGGGTGCAGCTATGCCGCAGGATGCAGCACTGTGCAGGGAAGCCCATGCCAGCCCTGGCAGAGGCTTCCCACCAACCGGTGGCTAGCATGGCCCCAAAAAGGCTCAGCAGCCCCAGCCGCTGCCCGCACGGGGGCTCACCCCAGGCTGGTCCTGCTAACAGGGCAAAGCACTGCACTGCAATGTGCCACCATATAAATGACCTACATTAGAAAGAAAAGAAAAGAAAAAAGAAAAGTGTTCACATTGGTGCCTGGCAAAAAGATTTGTCTTAGGTAAGCAGCTTTCATTTCAGATCAAGCTGTTTACTCATTCCTAGTCAGATCTTTAATGTCAGTAGCAGTGGTTTGGAGGGTTAATAGCACTTTAATGATACAGGTTGCAACCTAATTGGAAGCTTCTAATTGAGTGTTTCTAAATGGAAAGAATTAATTGCATCTATGAAAAATTGATGGGGCTCTTGTCAGGTGTCCATCTAGATTGGAAGTATTTCCCCAAAGCTGCTGACTTAATAAGCTGCTTACTTTCATTGAAGGAGATTTTGTTTCATTAACTTTCCTCACCCACGTCTGTCTAGACTTGTCAAAAGAATTTCACATGAACATCAGACCACCTCGATGCATCTCAAACACAACTGCTACGAGGACCTGGATCACGGGCTCTTGAGACAATATGTATGAAACCCTTAAATAATGGCTTTGATCTTCAAATTCACAATGTTCTTTCTTCCTTTTTTTTCCCCTCTTCTCATGAAATATATGTTGGCTAATAAGCAACGCCTGCTGGCGTCCACGGGAACCACAGGGTTCAGGTGGTGGGAGCAGCTGCGCAGCCCCTTGATGGGACGTTCCCAGGAGCTGGGACGCTTGGCACCTGGCAGGCCTCATCACAGCTCCGAATTAGTCTTTCTGCTTGAACTGAAATCAAACCACTCAAAATGTTTGGGTTTTTTTCCCTGCATTAAAACAGTGTTAAGGGGTGTTCAGTAGGTTCCACAACATATGACGGGATGGCAGAACCTCCGCTTCATCTCACCTCCTGTTTGGTAAGCGGTATTTCTTCCTATACGTTATGAAGCACCGCAATAAAGCAGAAAGCTCCCAACCTGCAACACCATGAGAGTCTGTCTGAGAGGAACTTAACGATCCCTTTAAAAAAACTGATGAGGAAAACATGTGAGTGGTAGTTTATGGGAAAATTGAGGAGCTTACTGCAGAAACTTGTATTGCTGGCAATATAGTGAGGGATTGCAGCACTCTCTCCTTGCATATGAGATAATAAATACAGACAAGCAGAAAATATTTCTCCTCAGTGTCTGTACCAGTAAAAGATACCCTTTAAAGCGTTTGCTGTAGCCTCAAAACCCAGGAGCTGGGACCTTTTCAGCTCTTCTAAACTTCAACAGAAGCACAGTGTGTCAAAGCCAACGTTACTGTGCAACACCATCAACTTCAGAGCAAGACAAAGAGGTGAGGGGAAAGCACTGCTGCTGCAGACAAGCAAGAGCTTAAGAACAGCGAGAGCCAGGTTCAGTAAATGTCTTAGAGACTCAGCTATGTCAGTTGAACAAAATTTTCATCTCAACAGTTGAGAGACAGCACTTATAACTGCCATGGGGCTGGGGAGGTGGAAGAATTGCCAGGATGAAAGGAGAACAGATTAAAAAAATGGCTTAAGCCCAACATCCAAGCACTCTGCATTGGGCAAAGTGCATATGCAGTCCAGGGGTTAGGAATGCAAATCCTATATCCCCACTCCCGGCCAAAGGGCATCACCAGCAGCACCACCAGCATTGCCAGCTGAAAAAAGAAAGGATTCCATTTGGACCCCCACTTCTCTAGAAACACCTTCCTGCAGCCAAAGGAGCAGAAGAAAGAGGAGAGAGCAGGTGTCTTTTTACTCTGAAAGGAAATAAGGGTAATACTACTATATGGTGAATAACATGTAAAAGTGAGACTTTGCAAAGTGACAGCAAAGTTAAGCCACCAGTCTTTAGTAAGTAAAGTAGAGTCAGGATCAAAACTGTGGGGTGGAATATTTCTGCTTATTTAGGTTCACAGTCTATCGTTTCCATAAGGTGAAATCAAGCCCTGACAAGTTCCTCATACACAACTGTTTTGGCTCATGTAATAGCCCTCAAATAATAGGTCCAGATGTTACAATCAGAGAAGATAACAATTTGCTGAACAAGCATGTCCCCATGTCACAGAGTTTCAAGTGGCGGTGCAGAGAAAGCCATCAAAGACAGTCAAATGCACAGAAGTGTGTTTATGGGTGTTTGGGAAAAAAACCTGTCTCGTTTGCTTCAAACTAAAACTGGCATAACCCTACTGGTGGGAGGGAAGATGAGAGCTCGTCTGGACTTCTTCCATCTTAAAATAGAAGGGGAAATCTCTAGGAAGCAAACCTACGCACTGAGCCACAGGGAGAGCTGAGCCTTGGGAATCTCCTGGGGATTTTCCAGACCAGGACGGGTGCAGCTTCAGCAAAAGATAAGCTTCAAAATTAGCCCCAGCATGGCACAGAGCCAAGACATACCACTCCCTGCAGAGATGCCCAGCAAACAAAGCTGGGGAGTGGTGGCCACGTGGAGGAGTGACAGTCAGTGCAGGACACTGTTTTGCAACCTGTTGAGTCAGGGACATCCACAAAGTTGCTGAACTGGTAAACAGAAAAGAGAAGAAGCTGCACTTAGACAGACGACTACTTCTACACAAAAACATTAAAAAGGGAGGGCTGGCATATCATCTTCAGAATGATAGACTGAGTTCTCAACTTATTTTTAAAGAAATCATGAAATTGCTTCTCTTTAAACTCAAATACTTTAATTGTGTTTGATGCGTTGTAAAATTCTTCTTATAAGCAGAAATACTTATTTTTAAAAAAATAACCAAAGAGATGTTTTCAAAGGACTTAAAAGACATTTTGTTATTTTCTCAGGGTAATTAAACAAAAATAAAAATTATGTAACTGTTATACCCAAAACTAGGCAGAAGGAATTCAGCTATCTATATGGGTGGTTGTAAAATAAAATGAATCAAAATTGTACCTTCCGTTACAGAGAACACAGAAGTGGTGAATCTATCTATATTAGAAATGTAATGAAAAAATGTGTTACACCTGAAAAACAAAACAGTAAAAATCCATGCCAGCTGCATGTTCAACGGCTGCTATAGCACATACACTGCTATGTTCCTGTGGGCTGTCCCCCGAATACCATCCCTGCTGCCCTGAGTGAATGCACGTGCTTTAATGATACACTATGTAACTGCCATAATACAGAAATATGAAACTTTGCCCATAACTTTTAATTGCATAAGGATTTTTTAAATAGAAAGCATCACTATCCTTTTTTGATCTGTGAAGTTATTCCAAACAAGGGAAAGTAAAATTTAATTAAACCTAATTCAAATCTATTCCCTATCTTCCAGTGGAAAAGCCTTATCTACAAGGGCCCAGCTGCCAGGCTTGCTGAGAGGGGCATATTCAGGGTGGTTTATGTCAAGCATTAATGATGTATCAACTGTTCACGTAGCCGAGACTGGAATCCAAATCTTTAAAGTGAGAACACGAGTGCCATGGGCATTCACTTGCGTGCTCTCTCATCCCATGATTTTTTTCACACACAAGGCAAAAATCCCTTATTTGATGATGAAGAGAAGTGCACTGAATTTCTTCAGGCAAGGAGAAGTTTGACTTTGGTCTTCTGCATGACAGAAAGAGCATCTCTCATCCTGACTACTGGATTGTAAAATAAAGGCTTGATCCCTGCTCCTTTTTTTGGCAGTACTAACCTTCAGGAAAAGCTTCCAACTGTAAATCCAGACTGATGAAGGTGCTTCCCTTAGCTCTGAGCAAAGATCTGAGTCCCAGAGAAGGAAATAATTTAAAAAACACATCCCCATCTGAAGTGACCTTTGTTAACTGGCACAACTACTGCCTGTTCAGCATGCTGCCTCCTGCTGCTGCACTCCATCCATGCTTAAATCTTCCCCTATGCCTCGCAGAGAGACAGGCCTCTTACCTGGGGCTCTGGAATCTACTGCCAAGACATAGCGACTAAAACCACAAAACACTCCACATCATGGTGCCCAAGTCCTTTTTTGGACAGCCATTGCTGTTTCACAGATCACACACACCACATGTCAGAGCATCAGTCCCATGAGCCTCATGTAGACCAGTCCAGCACCAGGGATCTGGGGCATAGGACATCACTCTGAGGAGTCAATGTGCAGGTCTGTGGATGACAGCTCGGCTCCTATGCTTTGTGGTTCCTCCCCTTGGGCTTCAGCTTCTACACAGTATTGCACACTGTGCATGCTGCCCCCCCCCCCCCCTCCTTTGTCTTAATAATTATTTTTTTCCCCATGTTAATTAGCATAGCCACCAATGGCTTCACTAGTCACATAGCCCAAGGGAAGCCAGTAGTTGCCACCATGGTTTTTGTCAGCTTCTGACTCCCATCAACATTTTGGAAAAATGAAATGTTACCTTTGTTATCCACCTCACACAGGAGTAATTGGGTCCATGCTGGCTGGACAGAGGCAGACAGGTCTCACCTGCCCGGGAGGTGCCCCAAGGCAGGCTGCAGCCATGGATGGATCTACTGCATTGATGCTTAGAGACTAAAAGGCCCACCAGACAAAAAAGAAATGCACAGTATAGGACTTTCTGGCTAACAAACACTGATAATCAGAAGGCTGATTCTTCAGCCAAAGTATCTTCTACAAACAGATCAGCATACCAGTCACAATACCAAGAAGTGACACTGGAAGAATCAAAAGAGGAAAAGTCTTAATAATCTCTCCTCGGTCAGATGCCTTCTCAAAATCCACTGCCTTCTGCATCACCCCAAGAACTTAAGCGTATAAAAATTTATATACGTAACAGAACCATGGAGCCATACCTACTTCTCATAAGACTTGCCGTCCTTCATCTTCTTTCCATGGTGTGTAATGCTCTCCCCCTTCTTCACACATCTCTATTAGAGTATATGCTTTTTAGGACAGGGAATAGATTGATATTGTGTATTTATTTATTTACTTATTTGCACTATGAGGGGACTGGCACATTTTTGTTTCTTTATAAATAAGTAACAGACAATGAACTTGACCTCACATATCCTAACTTTGATAAAATTCCAGGTAACTTTACAAAGACACTCTGTAGAGTAAGCATTACAGTATCTGGATCAAAATAGGTAGTGAAAATACTGGTTTGGCTAACGATCACACAGTAAGCTGGAATTTAAGCTGAGTTTGTGGAGGTATTCATTCAATTTTATTCATTCAATTTATTTCATGCAATCTAGTAAATATCTGGTAACAGATCCCTAATTATTTTTTTCTGTAGATTACTTTAGCACCTTCTTCCCTCTTATCTCTGGACACTGCAATAATTAAACACTTTGATTAAAAACATGCCAACTGGTTATTTCTAAGGCAGTACAAGGAGAATTGCTCTCACTGAAAAGCTAGGGTAGTTGCTATAACATATACTGAAACCATGAATGTTTGCATTTATAGAAACAAAGTAATGATCAATATTCAATACGAAAACTGTGAGTACATTTCTGTACCTCATGGCGATTCCTAAAGACCTGAAGGAAAAATTCCAAACCAGTAGATAACCTCCCACAGGACCCTTGTGGTTTAAAGAGAGGACTTCACTGGACACAAAACTCATTAGGCAGATTTTAAATTTAGTTCACATAACATCATTCCAACATCTGAGTGTTTATCTAGGATCTAACTAGAGCAAAAAGCACTCTTACATTGACTTTGAATCTCCCAACTTCTTTAAGTTTATTTTTCTGCCCATCCACTGAGGACATCTGTCTCAGAGATTTCATGCTCTATTAATTCACTTGCATTCAGAGGTCAGAGGTGATCTCTGGTCTCTCTTCATCCCCCCTGATCCAGTCTATTCAATTCAGCTGCAGCCAAAGGTCAACAGCTGAGTCTACTGCAGACTCACTCAAGAGCTGCAGATGTTCTCTAGATCTTCCTGGAATACGTTGTCTGCACTGCCAGAAAATCGAGTAAAGCAGGACTCAAACTGGACAAAAGAATTCACCCTGCCCAGGCACACCGGTCTCCACTGACCCTGTGCAAAGCTCTGTTGTGGAGCAGCACTGTCTTAACCCTGTCCAAGGAGCACAATACACTCGCGCAATAATATAACCCAGCACAGTAATATATCCCAGCCAAGCACAAACAACATAATGAAGCTGGTTAAAAATTCTATTTGGGATTTTATGGCATTTTTCACCCACTTTATTTGTTCAGCCTGCCAGAAACTATAGGAAGCCTAAAGCAGTTAGAACGACATGTTCAGGATGCAACGTAAGGCAGGAGAACAAGAGCAATTTGTTCCATATCCAAAACAGGACAAATAACTCAGTGTAACACAGAGGAATAAAAGAGACATTTTTAAGCAAGCCGGGCATCTCCTTTTCAAAGCACTTTCTGCGTTTACTTTGCCTGCTACCAGCATGTCATCCTTCCCGAGGGGTCAGCCAGATTTGCATTGCCAGTCTCAGTGGCACTGAGTGTGTGCTCGGTGCGTTTATCATAGTCACTAACAGAGAGCTGAGGATGATCTCCCTTTGTATATGCATTTGACGTACCAGGCAGCTTCCCCACAGCACCGGAGGTGCAGGGGACTTTCAAGCAGAGTGCATGGTCCCTGCAGCCATACTAGGAATCGAGACCACAGCCTGTGGGAAGGCAAAGGAACACACACTTGTATCCCCTCCTGTGCCGGCTAAGGTCTCTGATAAAGGCAATGACAACAGCGCATCTGATTTCACTAAAAGGGTGGAGTAGGAGAAGCTGAAGGTGAGTTTATCTTGCACCCCCTGCTCAGCACTGCTCGACAAGACCCTGCACTTCACTTTGCTCTTCTGGTTGAGCAGCACTTCTGACTTACTCAGAGGATTTGCCAACCCACAAAACACATCGCACCAGACAGGAGAAACCCAGTGGGACTTGGAAAGCAGAAAGAAGGGGTATAAAAACCAATAGCTCAGAGGACTAGTCTGTCACTCCTAATCCCTCAACCGTTTTAAAGTCTCGGTGCGACACTGGAACCCACCCAAGACTCCTCGGGTTACAACTACCTTCATCCTCTTTCACAGTGTTTCAATTAAATGGAGGTGTATTAAAGTAAAAGGGAGTTTGACACGGTCTTCAAAGGGCCCCTAATCTCACAGGAGTTATTGAAATGGAAAGGGTATTTTGAGTCATCTCTTGTTTAACTGCCTAATCAGACAGCTACTTTCATTGTCTGATTTGTGCCAACATTGAGATCGAACTTAAGATTCACATCTCATAGCTCCTAATTCTATCACATTAATGCTCAAATGAGATACAGCAGACCAGGCTCTTTCCAAATGGCAGCCTGCAGGACTCCTTTATGAAGTGGGTTAAAAAAGACCTTTGGTACTTTCCTAATAGATAGCCTTCATTATTTACAGATTTTAGAATGACAAAAAAGATTCACTGCAGAGCTAAAGCAAACTGACAGGCTACATTCAAGTTGCATCTAATAGATAAGGAGACATTGTAGTACAATAGACTTTAAATATTTCTGCAGCTCTACTTTTCAACCTGTTTTTAATACGTGGAGAACTTGCCTCCATCCTCTGCTGGACTTTCATCATAAGAAGGATATCTTCTGGGACAATTCCTTTCCTGGAGCCCATGTGCTCCATTTAGACTATGTGAGATGTGATTTGGCTTAGTGTTGAGGTGTTTTAAAATAAGGGGGGGAGAAAAGGGGGGAAAAAAGGCATTTTGTGAGACTTTCTCTTCCGATAGCTGACAAGGCAAGAACGAAGGGGGCTTTGCAAGACTATTTTCTATTGAAACCTAGAGTATGGCATGTCCAGTCACGATGCAATGCTCTTTTTATATGTTGCAATATGCTATCCAATGAGCTAACAGCAAATATTGGACAGCAGGTTAGAGGATAACATTTTTCTTACTTTTTCTTTTTTTGTCATGAACAAAAAAAGCGAGGAAGCCGGTGGCTGATTCTATGCTGCCAAGGGTTATCCATTTCTCTGGTCATTAGTTACAATTAACTGTGAAATCATACAGTTTGCTGTTTTATGCTTCCTGGCAGGCTAATGTCATTTTACCTGAAGCAGAGGGTGCAATGTGGGGGATTTAATTGCTGGGCCTTTTGTCAAACAACTGTCATCTTTTCCACATGCACAGTCCTTGGGATATTGTAAAGCCAGCTAAATGAACAGGTGACAGGTTTCCTCTCCATGTAAACCAGAGAATAAAAGTAGCCACTACCATCTCTTTCGGTGCTTATATAGAAAAATTAGAGTGTGTGTTGGTAACTGAAAGATGAAGAGGGATCCTTGCTACTGTAGCACCTGGAAACCTCAGACAATGTGCATGCCTCACTGAGTGAGGTCTTCATCAAGCAAATAAATAAAACCTAACCTCAGCCTTTAAGCATTCACAGCTTAGACACAGCCTGTACAGGGAACAGAGGGCAAACTGGGACCAGAAAGGGAACAGCATTGCCCAATGTGATGGTGAGGTTGAAGATGATCCTTTCAACACTGTATTCAGGTTATGCTTCCTTCCAACGGTACGATTGGTCCTGTTGTATTGATTTCTTGTTCATTAAACATGAAGGATAACACTTTCAAATATGTCCCTTTAGCTAAGGCTCCAGAGTCTCATTCAGAAAGGTGATTTTCAAAATACCTATGACAGACAGCTATTTGCCCAAGACACTGAGACACTTCAGACATTTTTACCCAGATGCTTAATTAACCCAACAAGAGGTGAAACACCAGCATTTCACCCTAGTGCTGGCCCTCAGGCTTTGCTCAGAGAAGACATCAGGCCAGGCTGAGGAGCCACATGGAGGTTTGACAGCCCTCCATGTGCAGTGTCCAGGGAAGACTGCCATTGAAACTCATCCAAAGCATTGAGGTAATGGTGATGTGAGACCACCCAGGCCCCAAGTGTGTGGCACGAGTCCATGATATTTGTGCAGTCTCAGAATCCATCTATGGCATGCGATAGGAAATACTCATATGTGTGTTGAGGCTTAAACAAAAGAGAGGACAGACAGTAAAGGCCAAATCCTGTTTGCATTATTTACAGACACACACATGCCCAGCTACCTACAAAGAAGAGATCACAGGTGAGTGGTGAATAATACCTAGCTTTCACAGGAGGGCATCTCTGAGAGATTCCCCTAGGCTCAGGGACACAACTCCACAAGTACCACCAGAGAAGTCCACGCCCAGACACTACTAACCACAGAGGAGGGCATTCAAACCCAGCCTGGGGCTACAAGGGTTGGTGGTAACCCGGGGTGTAGAGATCTGAAGCAAAACCAGAAGTGATGCTCAGGCAGTTCAGATACTTACTGATCTTCCCTTGGCTTACTGGAGTGGGGCTCTTCTCAACCTGGCTCCTACCACCTGGGGAGAATACTGCTCTGACAACATTTCTTCTGAAATAGTCTTTGACACTATTTTTCCTAAATGCCTGATTATTTCTGTTTAACCACCCCCACAGTAAAGAGCTATATTAAGTCCCAGCAGCACTCATCCCACCACCTAATGTGGTTTTTTAGTGCAATACGCTTATGACCTTGCACCCTTCTACTCTCTTAATGCCCAAAGGACATCAGGGCAGAGCACCAACACAAAACAAAAAGGCCCTAACAGGGCAAGCAGAAGCTGACAAGACACAAGATGAACATCCATGGAGTCTTTTTTCCTGCTTCTGTAAGAGAAACTATCAAGTAATCTCTGTCTCATCCATCCCCTTTGTGCCATTATCCAGGCAGCCTGGCTCACCAGAGCAGGTCACATTTCCACCATTGCAGTAATTCTCTAAAAACTTGGGCATCACTGTGTCCAAAAAGTGAGTAAAGAAATCAGTTAAGTCCTTGCGCATAAAGTCAGCTATAGGATGAAATGGTTAAGTGAACTAGAGCCATCCTGTTGAAGGACGACCAAGACAAAGTCCAGCAAGAGCACATATATGACTCAGCACCATCTCAGTATCAGTTAACACAGTGTCCTCAGTGCATAGATTTAAATTAACTAAAAATCAACCAAAGATACTAGTGCACAACGGAGATCTACTAAGAAGAGGGTTGAGGGGGCAATTGGCGGTGGTTCTGAGCACAGAAATAAGAGCATTTCCAATAGGAAATAGGATGAGTGTCTGGTCCTGGCAGCTCTGCTCTGAAGATGCAGAGTGGTGGCTACTGTTGCAAGATACAGTGGGAACATGCTGATGAAAGTATCTGTAGCCTTCAGTTCCCCTTGCTCCCCGTGTCTCAGCCATCCTCAGAGAGCAGCCCTCCACTGTGCTTTGCAGGAATCAAAAGAGCCATCTCGTTCCTAACCTATGTGCCACAGTTTGGCTCTTGCGTGCATCATGGTGTTATCTGCCTCCTTGTAAAAGGACAGAGATAACATCCTCCTCCAGCTCATCAGCATGCGTGTCCCCAAATAAATTAACTACAGCAGCCGCTTTTGGTTTTCTCAAACAAATTAAGATTTTGTTCTTAAATTAGGCTACAGAGAAAACATGTACAGCACAGGGACAAAGAGATTATGGGCTTCATTCTCAGGTTGCTTATTGCTGCTCTGCTCCAATGTCATTTCTGGGGATTTTCTCTCAATTTCCAACAACGTGACAGTGATCAGAATCTCGATGTGCCCCAGTTCTCCTCCTGGAGAAGGTCAACGAGTTTCTGTCCTAACCTCTGCTACGTAAGAAAGAAGACGATGCTTCACTCCTGTGATGATAAACTGCTCCTATAGACTCGTTCAGGGTTTGATCCTCAGAGTCAGAGCTAGCATTAATTTCATCAGATACAGAGCATGACCCTCACCCTTAGTCTTGCAAACATGAGACCTTTATTTAACAAGAGACTATGCAGTGGTTAAATATTTGAAGTTCACTTCTAAACAAGGCTGCCTAAAGCTTAGAAATTGCGATGCCTTCCTGTTAGTTCAATAGCATATAGAAATGCTCCTGGATTAAATAGAGTGTTTTCTGTCACTAGGAACAAGATATGCAAAATATTTTTGGTGACTATTATCCAGTAGCTCAGCTGGAGAGCTGAGGTCACTGCCCCCTGCACTGTCAGTCCTGTCCTGTTGTTAAGAGGTGTTTCCCACCTCTGCGTATGTATGCTTTTGCCTCCTGTCATTCCTGGAACAGGTTGCCCAGTGAGGCTGTGCAATCATCCTTGGAGATGTTTGAAACTCAACTGGACTGAGCAACCTAACCTAACTGGAACCACTTCAAGAAGGGGGTGGGACTGGATGGCCTCCAGAGGCCCCTTCTAACCTAAATTATTCTGTGATTTGTTCACAAGCATCTGGAACAAGAGTTACCAGTTCTTTGCTTTGTCATCCCCTAGATAATTGGTCATTTATTGACCACAAAGTCAGGTAGTTCCATTTCCCTAACTCAATGTCACGGGTGTAAGAAGAACAAAAAGGTAAATCAAAGAGCTTTTTCAGGAAAGAGTTACTGCATGGCATATGAAGCAAAAAAATACATTTCATTATTATTGGGTTGAAATGATAACGAATAAGGCTCTCGAAAGAAAATTATGAAGGACTATGAAAATGGAGTCCATCTGCCAAAACCAGTAATTTTGCTAGACACATTACCTACATCAGTAGACACTGTTCTCAGTTTTGCCAGCAGGCAAAACTTCACCTGAGCCAGAACATTGGGTCAGCACTGTAGAAAGTACCATGGGTCAAGCAGTAAATGGCAATCTTCCTCCAGGTGAATGTTGAGCTACAAATGATCTAATGCTAAAAGTCCTGGATTATTCTTTCTACCTTTGCACAGATGTCCTGCGTGTCCTTGGCATTCAGCTCAGCTAACTTCAGCTATCTAAATTTAGTCACCTGCTTGTCCAGGCTCTACCTGTAGCAAATTGAGGGCGAAACACCTCCAGATTCATCCCTTTTACTTTGGACAGGTATCTCAGATTGTCTTAAGTTTCCCATTGGGGGTGCCTATCTCTCACCCTTCATCCCTCCTTGTCTTTACACTGGGTAAGGGAAGGTGTCTGCTCACTTTGTCCATTGAGATAGCAGTCCTGTGTACTGGTTATTTCTTGTCCAGTTTCTGTCTGGCACACAAAGGAGCACTTGTCCTTGGCTAGGGCATCAAGGTACCGTCACTGGACAAGGCAGGCAGACAGCACTGGCATGGCCAGGAGCAATGAACAAACGCAAGGCGCTATCAACCAACAACACATACCCCCAAGAGAGGCACCAACGGACCCAGCGTGGGGAAGAGGCACACACCCAGCATCCCACAGCTGCTGGACCTGCACACTTCGGCAATAAAAGTGGAGAGCTAGCTAAAGTTTTGCTGGTAAAAGGACTGGCCTAATTCTATTTTATGTTCAATTACTTTGCTTAAAAAAAGGAAAAAAGCAGGAGTAGGAGACATTTTGGCGTTCAACGTGGAACGGTGCTTTATCATAAATTCCCTGCACAGCAGCAGAAATGTATGATCTGCACTTTGAATAAATATTTAACACCTAAAATGGAGACTCCAACTTTGATCAGGGTCCACACTTGGGAATAAAATTGTCATTGCTTTTTAAATTGCTGCAGTTAAGCTATAGCAGGTTATATACAGCAGTTATATAAAGCTATATACAAAGAACAGTTTCTATGCCACCACACCAGGAGCAGAATGTGAGTTATACAACACTTAGACTGAGACACACTGTCCAAGGGAAGCCATATTCCTCACTCTGAGATTTCATATCGGACATTTATACCCTGGGCAAGAAAATGGATTTTCATAGGAATACATATTAAATATGCTTTAAAAATGTGCAAAGTATTTTTGAATCCAAATTAGAATTGAATTGCCTTAACTGTTCAATGCCAGGTCTTCTCTTCCTCTGAATAAAACCATATCCAAGACATTAGGGGTTTTAAAATGTTCTAATTAATCCACTGCTGTTCATTGAGAATACGCCAAAGTAGCTGTGGTGTCTGTTGTTTAAAGAGTACTGACAAGTGGTAATCAAAACCAACACTGTGGTCACTGACTCTGGGTCCTTCCACGACAGTAAACACAAAAAAAAGTTACTTTCAAATTCCATTACATACATGTGAAAATAATCAGTGTGAGGAAGAAAACAAAACAGCTATGGTGATTTCAAGACTGTTTTATACAGCACACAGTGTTGCAGAACCGTGTAACTATTTCCAAACACCTGGCAAATCCCTGTCAGGAGCACCAGTTCTGTCATCTTTTAGACATCTTGCATACTTACAAAATAAAAATGTCTTTCCCTCTCCAGAGCCTTAAGTCATCCTTATTTACATCCAAATTGATGTAAAAGAAACACTGCAAAAAAGCTAACAACTTGTCTGTGGTAGAAAATATTTTTAATTTCCACTGGAGAACCAGCACAGCCAGCTACTGTGTCCCCAGGATGGCGGTGAGACTCTCAGTGGTCTGGAGGGGAAAAATGTCACAATGTCACCTACTAAATCAGTGGGCTAATGTTCTGCAGCAAGCAGATGCTCTCCAGCTGTCTCCAAGTTGAGCTGAGCTGAGTTTCCAGAGTCATCCGGCAGCCCCAGTGCATCTGCCTGCAACACACATGCCAGCCCTTGGGCACGCAGCAGGTCTGATGTGCTGCGGGTACAGTACCTCCCTGAGCATGCCCTGCACAGAGCACGGGCACATGCAGTCCAGAAATCCCAGCCACAACCTTGCAAACCCAGGAAAAGACAGCTCACCAGGGCAGGTGCCCTGCAGGAACCGGTCACATGGCCCCTCAGCAGATGTCGCAGGACCTCGGGACCTCAGCTTTACATCCTATCCAGGCAGTGCTGGTCTGGCATGACATTTGTTTTTGCTTTGTTTTCTTTCCCCAGGACCAAGACACTGCTACATGCGTTGGCAGTTCCACCTACTACCCTGCCCCAACACCATTTCTCCTGGAAAGCTGCTTTTCAAAGAGGAGAGAAAGTAATGAGTAAAACCGCTTCCCTCTCTCTACTGAACAGAAGACAGCTACGGGCTTACCGTGCCATTCCAAAGTTCATTTCCCAATGAAGTGCGTACCTGCAACTGATCCCCCAAAACCCTCTCATCCCCCCCGCAACTCACAGCACTCCAGAGACCAAATTGGAGAGCTTGTGATTCTGTCCGTAATTTCCATGCCTTGAGCACAGGTAATAACTGGAATTATGGAGGATTATCCTATCAGTTTAATCAAGACAGCATATCCCAGGCCTTTATCAGATATGAGAAACACTTTATTCATCCTGGCTAAGGAGGTAGGCCCAGATCCAGAAAGGTTTTTAGCTCCTACCTCTCACCAAAAGCAACAACCTGTAGGTACCTCCTACGGGTGCTCCTGTGGCCCCGGCAAAGTTCACACCCTCTAAGTTTTCCATGCCATAGCCTGTTTGCCATTAAACCCCAGGCCAGGTGAGATGGAGAGCAGCACACTGAAACTCCATCAGTATGCACAGAAATGCAGCTTGCACATTAAAGCTTTATCAAGCACAGTTACTATATAATGTATTTTACCTGTTGCAAGGTGAATAATTTAAGTCTGGCTCTTCTTTGAGGTTTCTAACAGCCATTTCAGTTCAAGGATATCTCATTACCTAGTGCATGAAGCCAGCCTGGAAAGCCCAAAGCTGCTCCCTGGCCAGCACCTTCTGCAGGCTTTCAATCACACCAGCAGACCTGCAAGCATCAACGGATTTATTCAGGCATCGCCTGCCTGCCCCATCGTTCCTTGCAAGCAGACTTTCACAAATGCATTTTCTTTACACCAGACTCTATTTGTGCACAGCTCATTTGTAGCCATAGGCATCTGATCCATTAAGCTTTACGCTTCAGTGAGCAGACCTTCAGCCCCCAAGGCACAGTGCCATTTGATGCCAAGCAGCTCTGGAGCACCAGAAATCCCTTAAGCCACTCCCAGCAAGGGAGACGGAGGTGTGATTTTGTCATGCCTGCCCCCCGAGGGACAGAGCCCCATGGCATCCGCAGCCACCTCGCTGGGGCTGGCCGGGGGACCCTGCTCACCTCCAGATTCTCCTCCAGCAGAGGCTTCCTGAGAGTCCCATTGGCCAGGCAGGGTGGAGCCCTTTGGGGAAGCCACTGGTAACATACTCCAGCTCAGGAACTACTGGTGTAAGAGGAGCCCCCGGTCTCAGAGGACTTTGAAAAAAGGTGCTGAGAGCCATCATCCTTGGGTTGAGGCTGAGAAGCACAATAGGCCCCGGGCTGAGAAGGAGGACAGCCTGCGGGTTACCCAAACCAAGAACTAGTCAACGTTGGAAGTCAATTGCTACAAGACTGTGCTCACGATAGAATGGGAAACCACTGGGAAAGGGATGATAATGTCAGTTTCATGAAGATTTACCAAAAGAGATCATTTCCAGGAGAAAACATGAATTTAGTTTCATAAACAAATTCCTTGCCCAGACTAACAGAAACAAAATATTTTCTTGATGATTTTTTGCAGTTGGGCAGAAACAGAAAACCTTTCTGTAAATGTTGAGGAGATTCTCTCTCCTCTTGCAGCTGCCTCAAGCATCAAGGGAGATGAGATTGCATCTGAGAGCGAGAAGTAGCCAAGCATTAGCAGAAAGTAAGAAGCATTGTCATGAGAGGATGCTGCAGCCACCGATGAGCAGGGGACCGATGCCGGTGGTCAGCAATGTCCCCTGCAGGACAATGCTGCTCTCTCAGACTCCCTCTCTGACATGAGCTCCTCGAGACACAGCTGGGATTTGACAAAATCAAGAGGGCTACAGCAGAAGCAACACAGAAATGAAGCTTAGTTCAGCTCATAGGAAGGTAACCAAGCTTGCAGGAGCTAGCAAGCACTTTCTTTGGTGCCTGCTCGGCTCCTTAACCCAGATGAGTGACGTTACTAGAGCCAGTAAGAGAAGGCCACCCTGGGGAACTGGAGTTACCTGCTGCAGGTGAGCAGGTTGGAAACTGAGAAACTCATCCTGTGTCAGAGACACTTGCAAACACTTCAGCCTGCCCTGGGCACACACCCACTGTTTGCCCACTCTCGAAGACAAAGCAGCACAGGAGCAGGACACGGTGCTATCAAAACGAATGAAGAAATCCCACCAAGCACCAGTGTGGTTCATGGCATGAGTGGGCCCCACGAGAGAGAGGAAAGAGGAGGCACGAGCGTCGGCTGGGATGCCGCGGACAGGCGCTGGCAGCCAGGCAGAGGCAGCTGCTGCAAAGGCAGAGCTCCACGGCTGCAGACTTTGACAGAGCTCTGCAGAGCGCAAAGCTCGTCTGAAGGCAGAAGGAGAGAAATGAGAACAGGAATCAATTACAGAAAAACAGATAGAGCTCATACCTGCCACAAATGAAAGAAAATTGAAAAACAGCCACAGCCTTCAATAGTAATAAAAAGAAAATGGTTCAGTCTGTGGATGAGAGGCTGAGAGCAGACCCTGCAGAAGCACACAAGGAGAAGGCAGGGCTGCTTGACTTTGGTCTTTGCAGGAGAATGGACGTGCTGTGGGTAAAGCTCACCTGCAATTTTCAATGAAACCCTTTAACCTTGTCATCATGAACACCTCCCCTCTAGAGAAATAAAACAAAAAATCAAATGTCGTAAACTGAAAACAGGGAATTCTTTGCCAGAGTCATCCAAAGCACTGGAGGAAATTTGGAACGATAATTCTTCATAGTAAATTGGGAGGCAGATATAGAAAAGATCAGACAGCACAAAATTAGCTGTGGGATCCATCCGATGAGATGCAGATGGCTACATCGGAGCTAACTGTCCCAGGCACCTGGTGTGCTCACCAGAGGGTTTTTGTGAGGACAGGGTCCCCGGGTCATTCCCTCTTTCTGTCCCCTGTGAGCAGTGGGAAGCATATGCACAGGAGACGGGATACATGAGTTATGGGAAAAAATAGCTGTTATATTTTATAAGGTGAGAAACGTGATCATATCAGAGAAGCTGCACAGTAAGATACCATGGGTGGACAGAGTTAAGGTTTCCTGATTCACCTGTACTTACCTGTGTGAACTTAACAACCTCTTCTCCAAAGAGTGTCTAGACAAGGCTGCACATAGCACGCGCAGGCACACGTCTGTGCTGGTTAGAGGGTGATTGACAGTGAGTAATTAAAATGCTGCAACCATTCTCCAGATATTTCACTGACTGACAGATAGACGGAGATGTGTGTATATGTGGCAGAGCACAAAGTAATTATACACATCTAGGTCTTCACTCTTTCTAGTCTTGGCTGCTTGGCAGTTTCCTCAAGTTGTCTGTGTCTGTAGCCAAGTTTTAATCACTGTTAAATCACACCATACGACTTGTGCTTTGGAGCACTTTGTCAACATCAAAAATAAATTTTATTCCCATAAGAAATCCAGCTGGCCTCTAATTAGCTTTCAGAATATATCAATTAAGGTGTTAATGTGCTGTCCAATGATGAAAGCCGCCACCCCACCAGCTTCTAGAAGATCAATACAACTGTATGACATGAAATATCCACCAATCTATCTTCCTGGTAAATGAATCAATACAGCAATTTTAATGGGACCAATGATTAAATAAATGTTATCAGTCCTGAAGAAGACCCCAAACCAAACAAAACCAATTGTATACATCCAAGCAACATTTTTCAACAGTTGCAAACTTCTTTCTGGTACTTTCTCATTGCAAAGAAATGACACCTATATAACAGCGGCAATACCGCTCATGCAGCTAATCACTGTCCTGAGCTTCAAGCTATGCATTACATGGCAAAGCTGTCTTTATTTTTCTGAGGAGCTATCTCCCAGCACTGCCTTGGTGCCAAGGAAATGTGTATGCGAAACCAAAAAAAACCCCAAAAATAACAAAAAATTGCATTTACCCCCAATCCCTCCGCTAGATCATATTTCTCATAAGAGAGTGGCTATTAATGTTCACTTCTTTAGAAGTTCCATGTATTTCATGGCCATCTGAGCAGCGTCTGAAACTCCTTGAGTTTTTTGCTGCATTTATGCTTCATTTTGAGATTCACTTGAGTCTGTTCCATAACCAGGAACAACCCGAGTTTTGCTATGCGATGCTGGGGGATACCTGTGCCCCTGGGAAGCAGGTATGAGCTCCAGCATAGAGGAGCCTTGCTCTCAGAGCGACACCACCAGGACACACGATTAGGGATCAAATGAGAGGTTGTTGCCACATGAAAACATCTCACAGAAATGCTTCTACACACTAAAGGAAAATCCTGGAAAAATCTCTCATCAGCCCTAAAAATGGATCACGAGTCAGCTCAGCTAAACTGATAGAGGTACAAAATGCTACAAGGAGTCTTGGCTGTGTCAGGGACTGTTATTGCCTGCTATAAAGCACTTGTCAAACCAGAAGAAAAGCTGAGACAACGGCAGATTTCTCATATCACTGGTGAGAACACATTTGCATTACTGCTCGCAATAAATGATCATTAGTATGAAGTGTTTGAATATACACTGAGAAGCAGCAGCAAGCTCACAGGCAGGGCAGTAACACTGCAGATCACCATGAACCAGAGGGCTTCAAAGTATTCAAAGCCCAGCATCCACTACAGGGTATCCCTTTCCCCATCTCCCCCTGCTCCCAGGCGATGCCTATCTGGTTTGATTTCCAGTCCCTTCATCACTGAAGGCTCCAGGTTTTGGCTCATGCTTCACATTAATATACTGAGCAAACCCACAGCTGGTCTAAACCAACACAGCTCCATTGGGGCAATGCTGGTAGCCACCAGCTACATTTCTGGACAGAGAAGGGACAACACAGAAGTCTCTGGGTCCAGGCAAGCTTGTAAATCTTTCCAAAACTTCCTCCCAGGCTACTCCTCAGAGGCTGGAAATACTTCTCTGGGGACATGGCCACTGGTGCCACCTGCCCTGCACATTTCTTCTAGGTGGAAGATGGGCCCAGAAACAGCCTGCCTGGATCCATGCCTTCTGTTTGGTAAAGCTTCTCTTATGTTTAATAAATAATAATTAACACCAGCGCCAGTGCAGGGATTAGGATGCGTTTTCTACATCTGAGCTCAGGTTTTGCAGATGCAAAATCAGTCCCTTGTCTCATTCCAAGAGTTTCTGCATCCTTATCTTGCCAGCCACCAACTTCAATGACAAACCTGTTGTTTGCTTCAGGAGAGAAAGCAAAATGAACTTGGAGTGAGCTCAGGGGCTACGTTTGATGTTAATGCATGCTGCTATTGCCTACAGTAGCTCCAGAGCAAGGTCCTGCCTTGAATATTTTCAGACCATGATGAAATCTACTTCATAGACAAAGGAACTTTCTGTTTTCTCTCCTGAATATAGGGCACCTTTGAATAGCTTCTCATTTTTAACATTACAATGAATCATAACCCCTTCCTGACTCTATATAATTACTTCTGCGGTTGAACTGCATATGTATCAAGTGCAAATTCCTGAAAGAATAACAGATACAGAAACTGCTCCTAAACAAAAGGTACAGGCTGATAAAATTAACCAGTCACCTTCGCAGTTTCATTTCCACGCATACGGTTATGGTCAAAGCGTGCCAGAAAACAGCCAAGTACTTTTCCCTCCTTTAAAAATACTTTTTCCACCAAATTCAGAAAATGCCTTTGCAAGGGCACCACTCAAGTGACGAGTGCAATCAATGGTGTCCCTGCTAATTTACAGATTTATTTTTGTCAGTGGCTGATTATTGCTGAATTCTTACAAAGCTGTAAGAAACTTCAAAGCATTTCAGCACACAGCCTGACCTGAGCACACTTAACCTCCTAATGCATCAATTTCCACAGCACATGGTTTTCTTTCCAAGGGCCCTCGTACAGCCCATCACCGCCTGGCTGTTGCTGCTGTTCAGATCAACATATTAAACAGAGAAATGTTATTCATGCAGAATTTGGTTTGTAAGACAGATTATTCTTTATAAGCCATATATTTTTTATAAGCCATATATTCTTTATAAGCCATAGAGAAAAAATTTCAAAGTGATCTAAGGGAGTGTAAGGAGGGGGGCCAGCAAAACCGCAACCATGGACTTCCGGAGGGCAGACTTTGGCCTGTTCAGGATGCTGGTTGAGAGAGTCCCTTGGGAGACAGTCCTGAAGGGCAAAGGGGTCCAGGAAGGCTGGACGATCTTCAAGAAGGAAGTCTTAAAGGCACAGGAGCAGGCTGTCCCCATACGCCGTAAGAAGAACGGGCGGGGAAGACGACCAGCCTGGCTGAATGGGGAGCTCTTGCTGGGACTCAGGAAAAAAAGGAGAGTTTACCACTTGTGGAAGAAGGGGCAGGCGACTCAAGAAGAGTACAGGGATCTCATTAGGTCATGCAGAGAAGAAATGAGAAAGGCAAAAGCCCAGCTAGAACGCAATCTGGCCGCTGTCGTTAAAGACAACAAAAAAAGCTTTTACAAATATATTAATGACAAGAAGAGAGCCAAGGAGAATCTCCATCCCTTATTGGATGCGGGGGGGAACATTGTCACCGAGGATGAGGAAAAGGCTGAGGTACTCAATGCCTTCTTTGCCTCAGTCTTTAACAGGCAGAGCAGTTATCCTCAGGGTACTCGGCCCCCCGAGCTGGAAGACAGGGACAGCGAGCAGGATGAACCCCCCATAATCCAAGAGGAAGCAGTCAATGACCTGCTACGCCACCTGGACGCTCACAAGTCTATGGGGCCGGATGGGATCCACCTGAGAGTGCTGAGGGAGCTGGCGGAGGTGCTCGCCAAGCCACTCTCCATCATTTATCAGCAGTCCTGGTTAACGGGGGAGGTCCCGGACGACTGGAGGCTTGCAAATGTGACGCCCATCTACAAGAAGGGCCGGAAGGAGGATCCGGGGAACTACAGGCCTGTCAGCCTGACCTCGGTGCCAGGGAAGATTATGGAGCGGTTCATCTTGAGGGCGCTCACAAGGCATGTGCGGGACAACCAGGGGATCAGGCCTAGCCAGCACGGATTCATGAAAGGCAGGTCCTGCTTGACCAACCTGATCTCCTTCTACGACCAGGTGACCCGCCTAGTGGATGAGGGAAAGGCTGTGGATGTGGTCTACCTGGACTTCAGCAAGGCCTTTGACACCGTCTCCCACAGCATTCTCCTCGAGAAGCTGGCGGCTCACGGCTTAGACAGGTGGACTCTGCGCTGGGTCAAAAACTGGCTGGACGGCCGGGCCCAGAGAGTTGTGGTGAATGGAGTTCAATCCAGTTGGCGGCCGGTCACGAGCGGTGTTCCCCAGGGCTCAGTATTGGGGCCAGTTCTGTTTAATATCTTTATCAATGATCTGGATGAGGGGATTGAGTGCACCCTCAGTAAGTTTGCAGACGACACCAAGTTGGGTGGGAGCGTTGATCTGCTCGAGGGTAGGAAGGCTCTGCAGAGGGACCTGGACAGGATGGATCGATGGGCCCAGGCCAACTGTATGAGATTTAACAAGGCCAAGTGCCGGGTCCTGCACTTCGGCCACAACAACCCCATGCAGCGCTACAGGCTTGGGGAAGAGTGGCTGGAAAGCTGCCTGGCAGAAAAGGACCTGGGGGTGCTGGTCGACAGCCGGCTGAACATGAGCCAGCAGTGTGCCCAGGCGGCCAAGGCGGCCAATGGCATCCTGGCCTGTATCAGAAATAGTGTGGCCAGCAGGAGTAGGGAAGTGATCGTGCCCCTGTACTCGGCACTGGTGAGGCCGGACCTCGAATACTGTGTTCAGTTTTGGGCCCCTCACTACAAGAAGGACATCAAGGTGCTGGAGCATGTCCAGAGAAGGGCAACGAAGCTGGTGAGTGGTCTGGAGAAGAAGTCTTATGAGGAGCGGCTGAGGGAACTGGGGTTGTTTAGCCTGGAGAAGAGGAGGTTGAGGGGAGACCTCATCGCTCTCTACAACTCCCTGAAAGGAGGTTGTAGCGAGGTGGGTGTTGGTCTCTTCTCCCAAGTACCAAGCAATAGGACGAGAGGAAATGGCCTCAAGTTGCGCCAGGGGAGGTTTAGATTGGACGTGAGGAAAAATTTCTTTACTGAAAGAGTGGTGAAACATTGGAACAGGCTGCCCAGGGGAGTGGCTGAGTCCCCATCCCTGGAGGTATTTAAAAGACGTGTAGATGAGGCACTTAGGGACATGGTTTAGTGGGCATGGTGGTGTTGGGTCGACGGTTGGACTCGATGATCTTGGAGGTCTTTTCCAACCTCAATGATTCTATGATTCTATGATTCTATGATTCTAAAGTGAACAAAAATGCTTTTTCCCATATATCAACCACCGCATTTTCTGGGACACCACAGATAGCCTCCCAGAGGGCAGAAAGAGGCTGCAGCCCAATCTTGCCCAGTGCCTGACTCATGCACAATTTGTCTCACTGAAATGGCCACAGGTCTCCTCCGGACTGGGCTCAGCTATGCTGAAAGCAGCCTGACAAAACCCATCCCTACACAGCTCGTGCTCTTGAAGGCCAAAAAGACAGAGGATTTGTCATACGAGAAAATTGTCCCAAAGTGTCCCAGCTGGCCACGTCATCATCAGCCCAGCTTTTACATCCCTTTTTTGAAGACATATATATATAGCCCCACCATCACTGGTGAGACAGGGCAGGTCTCCACGACGTAGCAGTGCCGTGCACCTCCCAGCAATGAGGGCAGAGCAGCCTTAACACACCCTTGCAGAGCTCCACCAGTGGTTTCTCATGGCTCTTCAGCTCTGAGGTTACTGCCCATAGATGAGCAACCTGTACTGGAAGGGGACAGATAGCCACCATAGCTGTAACAGCCTTAAATGCCCATGATTCTGATATGCCTAAGTGCCGGCGCTTTGCGGTCGTGTTCTCCAACAAGATCAGCTGCCTGGAGGAAGCGAGGGGGCAAGGAGACAACCCCAACAGCTCCTCGTCCAAATGCGAGGTAGACTTAGTGGTATAACTGTGCTTTGTGTTGCTGAAGAGCCCTGGCAGCTTCCTCCTTTCAAGATGGGAAAGGGCTCAGGGAAGGGGAGAAAAGAGCAAGAGTCCATTGGCAAACCAGTAAAGCTGGAAGAAACTGGGATTTTGAAGGACCAAGGCCAATGTGCATTATTGCACTAGACTGGAGCATACCTCTTCCATCATCCCAGCTCACCACAACAGCAGGACATGCTCAGGACTCCTCCTTCACCAGGTCACCAGTGAAACATGCATCTCTTCCCTCCTCCCTCCCTCCCAGACCAGGGAATCCAGCCCTCCCCATCCCCCTTTCCAGTCCCATACACAAGCTCTGCTGGGTCACAGTCAGCCCCTTTTTCTTGGCTGGGTTCAATCTCCTGACTGTGTCTTTGCAAGAAACCTGAGACGAGAAAAAGGCTCTCCCAAAGTCTTGCTACCAACCTATCTTCCCTTCTCCCCTCCCATGCTGGGATTAGCTACGCGGACTTTTTAAGAAACCTACACCAATACGTAAGGTCACGTTAGTAGCTGAAATCCTGCACTCCCCTCCATCCGGGCCTCCCTGCCATTGCTGATACAACGGAACCACTGCCCAGAAAACAAAAGGGGTTCCGCAAAGCTGCCCCCGAGACAGCCTCGCTGGCTGTTTTTTCACAACGCTTTGGTTAAATATAGGTCCTCAAATGCAGCTCCAACCAGTAAGTGCTGCTCAGCATGAGCACAGGTGACAGGTCAGAAGCTGGGGGATCATTTCTCTGGAGCTAGGGTCAGAAGTGAAGCTTTTTTCAGAAACATCAGCCCTGAGGCCACCTCTGCTCTTAACAAATCAGCAGGACTTTTATTGCTGACCTTGAGGCACAGAAAGTGCCAAACATTTCAAAGAGTTGACCCAGTGACTTTCAGATGCCTCAAGCAGTACTTAAAGCACTATCATAAATACATAGAGAGGTCCACGTTCACCCTGCCATTTTCAAAGGGTAGTAGGCTGGTGCCAGCAGTTCTTCAGGCACTGATGTGAACAAGAGGGAATTAACAGCAGACTCTCCCAAGGCACACAACAAACCTGGTGTCTCTTTTTGGAACAAAAGCCAGAGGCACCTGCAGGATTTGCACCTAAAAGACCATTGCACCAAGACCCAGGTTCTCTTCCCAGCTCTGCCGCTGGCTCAGCGTTCACCTGGGGTCAACAATCCTGCTCATAAAAAGAGTGTAATGCTGCAAAACAGGATCCATAAAACCCTCAGCAGAGACTGTGCATTTTCATTAGCCACAGCTGAATCCGACTGGCAAATGGCAGCTGAAACACCTATTTTTAATTGAAATGAGCCATGCTAGACAGATTTTCATTAGTGTTCATACATAATACTAAAATTGCTATTCATAGGGTAATCACCCATTAATCTGATCAAGATCATGGTTTTCTTAATGACATGGCAACTCAATGCAATATTTTCAGTAAAGTGAAAATGATCTCCTCTCTCTCCAAGTTGATCGTTGTTCATTTCCGTTCACTGTAATCTTTCTTACACTGTGCATAACATCAGCCTCTTAAGAACTCACATCATTTTCTCAATGCTTGTCCAGAAGGCTCAGCATCCGTATAGGGCACCACTTGTCCAGAGAGCACCTGTTGCACCAGGGATGTGCTCTGGACTCGCAAAATAAAATCAGGATGTTCTCTCCACAGTTCTCACAGTGAACCAGGTGGTCCTGCTGGATGGGACACTGAGTGTTAGGGAGCACATCTGCTCCTTCAGTCATTAGTCTCTGCTCCACTGAACCTTACGCACTTTTCAGATGACATATAATAGGCAACAGTGAGACTTGGCAGTGCAGAGGTGACACGTTCCTCACTTCAAGCATACATGAACCATGATGAATCTGTGAAGTTTTTAGGTAGTTATAAAATAAACGCACAGGTAACCAAAGACACTCCCCACAGATAGCCAATTAACACTTTGCAGATGGTCCACGAGAGCTGCCTGGACACAGACTCTGACCTTGAAGTACGCAAGGACTAGTGAGGGGGAAGCTTTGCCTCTGGTGAAAGGAGAGTACACGACTCTGACCTGGAAGTCAGCAACTCCGAATTTCAGAAAAGATCATCCTCACGTGGACAGGACACACATATATGGGAGCATTCTCTGCCCTGCACAGGCCCAGTGGTCCTCAGAGGGACCTCTCAGCCCGGCTTCGAGGTCTGCGCTTGGAGGGGGACAAGGCGATTGCTCAGGGAACAAAACCAGACAGCCAAGAGGAGTCAAGGTGGTGGTAAACAGATGCTGGAGAGGGTGGACAGTCTGCCCTTTGGACCTGACTGCCTGGCAAGTCCATGGAGGTTTTGCTGCTGGGAGTCTGTAGCAGGAGACGAGTCATCTCGCAGGAACGAAATGGGTGTTATGGAGACCACTGCAACGCGCTGGGCAGAGCTGCCGCAGCAAGAGGCAGACAGGCTGACACAAGCTCCCTGCCAGCCCTCGGACCGCCACCGGCCCCTCGCCGGGGAGGACCACAGGCATTTTGCCAGTCTGCTCCAGAGCAAGTATTGCCTGTCAAGTGGGCAGTAATGCACAGTAACACACAGCAGACTAGGAAAACGGGGAGGTAGGGGGCTGAGAGCCGGGGTGGGGGAGTATTTTAGATGATTTACCATAGAGGAGCAAACACTGAGCTTTGTATTTCCATAATAAAACACTCAGCACATGATTTTGTGGTGTTACTTGTTCCTGCAGAAGCTGTGGCTGTTGCAGCCACATATGTTAACTGAACACAGAATGGATGCTAACATCACTGCAGAGCTAAATAGACAAGCTCATATTTTCACTTAGTTGAGAAAAACCGCCCCTCTTAATGCTTTGTAACTTGACTGACAGAAAGAATATTTCAGTGTCTGTGCAGGCAGTCAGGAGTAGATTGGGAAAATGATGAATATTTACAATACAGAGGAGAATATTTAGGTGAGATATTGAATATTACCCACCAGAAATGTGAGTGTGAATTGTTGTTAAATGTCTAAGACCTTGTATTATCACAGAGTCATATTTTGAACATTCAAAATAATTCTGAGTAGCTAATAATCCTGAGTAGCTAATGCAATGAAAGAGCTTATCTTAAGCACACAATCTTGCAAAAAACGGCATAGTCGGCCAATCACACTTGTCAAATAACCGGAGAGGATTCAATCAAATTTCAGAAGAGACCAAATGACTGTGTTGGCACTGGCTGCCGTGGCGGCCCTGGGGGACAACTGCACATGCCTGTCCCCAAGCACGGGCAGTGCACAGCTGCACCCGCAGGACAGGAACAGCTGCTCCAGAGCAGGCAACTGCTGACAGCCAGGAGAGGACACCTCCTCGCGCACTGAAGCCCTGGGCAGGCAGGATGCCCCCAGCTCTGTGGCCCTAACCCAGGGCCAGGTTATGAGGCGTGGCAGCCGAATTTCCTCTGAGATAACCTGACCTGAAGATGGGCACTGTAAGCCCGTGTTGTGCTTTCTTACAAAGCCGAAATAGCCCACTCTGCCGGACCCGTCCGGTGTGGCTGTGCTTCTCTGCCGTTTTTTTCTGTACATCTCCCTAATAAGTCAGTCTCCATGAAGGAAATGGCATTATTTCCTGTGGATTGTGCAGCTGCAGGTATTCCTTTTTACGCTAAGGAAAGCTCTCAAAGAAGCTGCCGGATTTCAGCGCCGCCTCTATGTTCTGCAGTAAGTTAAACCCGAGCTCGTGCTGGACCAGGGGCTGCAGGCTCCATCCTCCCCACCAGCGCTGGGCAAGGCAAGCAGCCAAACCCACCCAAGCCATATCTGAGGGGCCCAGCCAGACTTCAGGAGGCAGGAGAAGGCACTGGCCACCTCGCACCCCAATGTCTCACCCCTTCTGGCTTCACTCTCCTTGGTGTTTTCTTACTCCTTGTCCTGCCAAGGGTCTCCCAGAGATTGGTTTTTTTCTATGCTGTTTGCCTCTATGCAGACCCCATACTGCTGCATTCATGCAGACACCACTGTTAGAGGCTTACGCATCTTCCTGGTGCCCTCATTTAGCAAAGCAACGCTACCACCCAGGTCCCAGCGGGGTGGGACTGTGGCAGCTGCTCAGCCCTGGGCAGAGGGGGTTTGCGGCAGGCTGAAGGTGGCCAAGTCCTGCACTCCCATCCTTCGCTTCCACCATATGAAATAGAGGATAGAAACGAGAACCTCAGATGCTTAGCAGGGTAAAATCCCAAGCAGTGGGGAAAAAAAGAGCTTAATGCAGAATTTTACCTTCCCTTGATTTTATTTAGCAAGTTTCTGGAGGAGAGCTGCTCTTTTAGCCAGGCAATTCTGCATCATAACAGCTTGATATTGTTTATGCTGAAATTAGGTGCTGAAGAAGCAAATCAGTTTGCAAAAAATGTATCAGCATCTACAAGAAGAGGCAGAAAGAGTAAATGGGCTTAATTAGTCACTAGACAAGGAACTAGATTAGCGCATTCTTACATATATTTTAAAAATGCAAGCTTTTCATCCTACTCAGAGCACTTGATTCCTTAAGCTGGGGAACTCGTCTTTATAAAGACGACTGTTTGAACAGCTGCGTGTGTCAAGGACCATCTAGCCCAGCAGCTACAGCCACAGAACAGATGCTGGACAAGGGCATAACCTAAGGGAAGGCAGTGGTGGAGCCTTTCGCCTGCACTCTGACCTTCCACTTTTGCTGACCCCTTGCAATCCTCTCCACCAGCTTCCTGCTAGGTGTAAGATTAGGAAAACAAATTTATGGAGTTTTAAAAAAAAAAAGAAAAAAATTGTCAGTGAGGATGTAGGCTTGAAAGAAAGCTCCTGGCCCAGCCCCTGACAGCTGACATCCTCGTGTCACCTCGTCACTGCCTTACACCATAGCACACAGGTTTGCCACGGGGCATCAGCCAGAGCCCTGAGCCCCTGCTGGGGACTCTTTCTCCCCTGTGATAGGGGAGGAAGAGTTTTGGCAAGAGGGTGCCAAAAGACAAGCTTGATAGCTCCCTACAGAGCTATCAGATGTTCTTATCTTCCTGATGTAAGATGGAGAGATTTACAGAGGAAAACCCTAAAAATAGTCAGATAAAGGCAAATATCAGTATTTATCTCTTGGAGGAAGAAAGGGGCTCATGTGCGCAACATGGTGTGTTTCAGACAGTGTTAGAGTGAAACAGGATGTTTGCTGCTCACCGTAACCTTGCTGGTTATTTTCTGTTGTGTTTCTTAAAGCATGTCCCAGGTCTCCATCACACAACCATCCCCACAGGTCAGGACCGCTGAAGGCAGGTTTAGCAGCATCCATGTAGGAATTGTGCCATTTACCATGAGCTGGAAATTGTGAGCAGGACATCTGGTTTCCCTTCAGGGAACAGGATCCATCTGCAAACTGACTTGCAGTCATTTGAGTGTGTGATATTGTGTGGGATGACACCAAATCATTTACTGAATTCCCAGCATTTCTCTGCACCCACTAATGACCATTTCAGCCAAAACCAATCAGGTTAGGGTTGCACAGACACTCTGAGAGTTTGTTAAAAGGAAAAAAACTAAATTATTGGGAAGTTGGCAGAGGGTAACATTCACATGGGGAATCCAATCTCCCAAGTGGATGATCAGCTGCTTTCTGGTGGCAACTCTCCATTGCACGGGTCCTTGTGGCAGCATCTTCAGCTGGACCAGGAGAGACTCCTCAAACCACTGTTTTGCTCAGTTCTTGGCATCCAGGTCTTGGTCCTGTGACCATCCTTCCACATGCATAATTCACTGCTATCGATGCACCTTAACTACATACGAAACATCCTTTAAAGATCTTAACTACATACAAAAGACTGTCCTGTGCAACCATTTTTGCAGGAACAGTTTCTATTGACTATTTACAAATGTCTTAACTGCACACAACGGCCTAGGCAGGTCTCTGGGACACTTCACCCAGGATGGTAATGCAGGCATACAAACTGGACCGGACACAGCAGGAGTTGTCTTGGGGAAAATTTCTAGCTCTGTCCAAAATTCCCACCTGGAGTCAAATACTGAATCGTGAAGGTTCAGTCAATTGTCTTGTGTGAAGTCAGCCCATGGGCTCCAGCCACTCCATCACCACATCACGGCAGAGCACAGCCTGGGGGTGCCTGGACCACACAAAGAATGAACCACTTAACGCGCTGTGTGTGCATACTGGCACAGCCCTGACACCCAACTTGATGGTCATGCTTGTCTTATAACTTAAGCCCCGTAACTCTTGTCACCTTAGTCATAAATGGCTCTACGGAGGGTTTAAGAGACTTTTTACCACCTCCCATGTTACTCATAAAAGAAGCTACCTATGAGAGAGCAGGGGTAACTGTGCAGCTTTAGCTGCTGCGTCAGTCTGCCCAGGGCTGGAAGCCGGGGCAGAGCTCACACTGGATCAGACCCGGAGAGAAGCACACTTGCCTACCCATGAGCAGCCCTTTTATTGACAAGTCAGGGCATCAATATGAAGCACATCAGCAAGTTTCTGAGTGCAACTGAGAGTGTACTGGAATAGACTCACGTCATTGCTAGGGGAAATGATTCACATTAGTACCTGCTTTAAGAAGGGAACACAAAATTCTCTTAAAACGAAAAACAAATCCCAGTGTTTTCCACAAAGGCCTAGTAACATCTCTAATTAAATAAAAACCGTACTCAGGGCAGCGGCATCAAAAACCTGTAACCCTGCTGAGATGCAATTTGTAAGACATTTGTGGTGACTAGCATGCTTAAATTAGTTCCTAAGCTATATTAATTAGTTTTCACTGAGCTCATGGAATAAAAACAAGTCGCATTTCAGTATAGTCAAATGCAATTGGTGAGAAGGATCACATGAGTACAGCCATTAAACAGATTGGAGGAACCATTTCACTTCCTTATGAAGTGCAGCATAATGCATGTAAGATGGACTCGCAAAAAAATGAGCCAAATTCCATTTCTCCTTAAGTGTGATAAGCTTAAGCACATCAACACCAGTAACAGCAAGTTCAATTTACAGCTTGTACTTACACATGGCATTTTCATACCAGCTTAGGTTTAGCATCAGAGGGACAAGCTGTGTATGAGAGAGGACTTTTGTAGCCCCAGGAAGGCCATAGCCAGGAACATTATCTTCCTCCAGGATCCCATACGTGGTTAAGAGAACAATACTCATTAGTTTCTTTTTAATGCGGCTGAAATCTCAGCACGGCTACGTCTCAACTCAAAGGATTTAAAAAACTGCTCAACAAAACTAATTTAGTTTAATTAAACTTATCTATATTTTATAGACAAAACACATCTCAGATGATGTGCAAAACTTATAGATAGCATCTACCCAAGAGATTCCACTCCTGGGTAAATCCACTAGCTGATAGCCCAGTGTAATTTAAGCAATCATTTTTACATGACTGAATCTGATGAATAGTTTTCTTTGCAAAAGATGGCTTCTGGCCAGACATGGACAAAAATAGGCAATGCACAATGCATTCTTGGAATAGATCGACTTCTCGCTACTGATTTAATCGTAGCAATACCTCCTAAAAGGCCTGAAAAGAATCTTTTTCTGCATTAGGCTTTCCAATCTGTTGATGTTCTTGACTGACTCATTTGCTTTTGAAGTTTGGGGAGTACTTCATTATAAAAGTGTTCACTTGGTATAGACTAAAGCCTTGATAGCAATTTTTATGACTTACAAAGACAACGATGCAATTTGCTGGCATCTAGTTCCACCTTTTAAAGATAAAACTCGCAGATCTTTCTGAGAATAAAAAATTAATCTGAATGGATGAGACTAAACTTAGAGGAGCTGCAAGCACCAGAGAAAAGAACAATAAAACAAAGAAATCTAATGAAATATGGTCAAAAAGTGAAGGTAGTAGTCTTTTCTTATTAGAACTATTGGTTGGAAATTGTATTTCTCTTGGCGTTGATGTGTTCTGGATCTTGTAGCTTGAAGCACGCTGGGTGCAAAGTTGGCTACGCTCTGCTCAAGGTCCCTATCAAATTAACAGCGAAAGCAGCTGCTGCAAGAGAAAGTGTTACTGTCCTTCAGCTGCCTGTTATCAGCCCTCTGCCCAGTTAGCAAAAAGGACGGCATAAGGATTCGTCTGTTTCAGGACAGAACCAACCAGCTTAATTTAAACCTCAGGTTATTAGTCAGAGGAAGGGTACGGCTGGATCAGTGACCTCCAGCATAAAAGCAACAACATCTTGAACCACAGTGGCCATTTCTGCAGCAACAGCCTACCATAACTTAGCATCCCTGCTACAAGGTATACTCAACCTCTCACAAGAAATAAGCATCAACCAGGTCAAATGAGAGAGTAGCACAATAAGGAAAAAGACCCATTTGCAACCTTTACTGACATACATTTTCTTCTTGTGTTTTATATCAATTTTATCATAAGTATCGAGGGTTATAGGAACCCACAGGGTCACTTTGGTATCTTCAGATCTTGTACTATTTTTTATAGTCTGAATTGAATGTTCTCTACCCCAGCTCTCTGGTTTTTAATGTTTTGCTTCAGGCACTTCTCTCTCTTTAAAAGAGTCTGGTCAGAGAGTAGGACAGACCAGTCAATGCTCTAGCTGGACTCAGACAGAGGCAGGAGGAATAAAAATTATTTTTTATTTCTATTCATATATAAAATACCCATTTAAAATGTTGAATATTAATTTGCAACCACTTATGTTAGAGCCTAAGTTTCTTATACTCTTCACACAATCTAACAGGCTACGTCAATAAGGTCTTTACAAAGTGAACACCTAAGAGAAACCTCTATAATGCTGAGGCAGAACAGTATCTTTGCAATGACAATTTTTATGTGCCTCATGAAAATACTGCAAGCTGGACAACTTCAGTAGCTGGCATATTTAGTGTCAGTCTATTTAACTAATCTGAAAAACCCAAACTCTTCAATGCTATCATGACTTTTATCTGACTTCCAGTTTCCATCCAAAAGAGGCTTCAAACAAATTGTAATAAATTATCCAGTAAACAAATGTCTCTATTATTTTGTATGCAACAAAGAGAGAATTTGACTCTGAATAAAAGCCCACTAAACTATACCATTATATAAACGCCTAATGTATATACTCAGAATTACCTAAATGTACTAGATTTAGTCTTAACGCTATACCCAACTATAAATCAACACACTGGAACCATTCTAGTAGCAGAAGGAAATCAACCACTATTAATATAAAGTTCAAATGCAAACTAATATGAAAATTCATTATTTAAAACAAGATTTCCTGCTTGGCAATTTAAGGATGTCTCCTGGCCAATGGCCTTGGAAAATACTCAACCACCATACTCAGACCTTGCTACCCCTCCTAAAGGAGTCCCCAAAGGGGACTTTCCCTCCCCTCCTCGTGCAGGGCTGCAGCCTATGGGGGTAAGAAACCTGAAACCCAGCCCAGGATGCTCACAGCACCAGACACCACGACATCTGAAGGTTAGGGTCCTGCACAGAAGGCAGTTCAGATGCCAAGTGGGAGGCTGCTCTTGCTAAATCACAAGTGATTTAGGAGTTGTGGATTCAACTACATAAAGTGATCAATGAAGTCTTTGATTACAGGCAAGCCAAATTATTTCCACACTTCCATTTCTCCTGTGTAAAGCTGGGATTATAATGCACGTGAAGTACAAACTTGCAAGAGCTTAGGATTTGTTCTGATGCTACAGCAGCACATGCCGTACCTGGGACCAGGAGAAAGGGAGACAATGGGTGGTGTCTCCGGCTGGCCCCACTCCACCTGCCCGTTAGCCCTGGACACACATGCCAGGTCTTTTGGCAGCAGGGTGAGAGGTCCACTAGTGTGAAATGCAAACAAGCTCCCTGGAAAACACCCTTCAGTCAAGTCACTCCTTGCGTTTATGAGATTAGTATTTGGTTTGTGTGCTTTGCACTTCTTTTCATACTCCAGAAGCACAGCTAATTAGCAGGGCTGGTGAGGAGCCTCTTAAACCAGATCTACAGCTGATGGGAATGATAACTCAGAACCACAGCCACTGCCTCAAAGTGCTCATTTTTGTCTTGTTCTTTCTAGCACACATAGCAGTTCCCCGTTCTTAGACACACTCATGGCATGGAGCATCGGCCTTAAGCCCCTTCCCTCTACTTTTTCACAAGGCTCCATTCTTGTGGGCGCTACACTCTAGATATATGCATCCCCTCAAGGACAGCCACATTTGAAGTAGATGGACAAACTTCGTAAGGATTCGAGAAACAATGGCTCTCTATCAGACAACACAAATACATTAGAAACTCCATTATCCCAAAATACAAAAGAGCACTTGAAAAATTATTTTACGCAGACAATGAAAACATCAGAAGAACAGAAGTGCAGCACAATTCTTCCAATATACATAATTTAAATTTTAGTCTTACTGCTCACTGGGTAAGAATACTTCTCTCACACCCCAGCATATAAATGAGAATATTGCAGTAAGAAACGGTAAATCTTTTGGTTTTTTACTTACTTGCCCCAACAAACTATGTTCAACCTTCTCAAAGCAAAGATTTGAATTGAGAGACAGCAGGTGATGTACAAGACAACTGATCACCACAAAGTACACTATGAATCTATGAATACCGCTGAATGAGATGTATACACCACCATATGTATTATCATCTACATCCAGCTCATCTTTGAACAGCTTTCTGCTGTTGGTGCTCCTTGCACTGAAGTTTACCGCCTTCCTCCACAACTGCAGAAGCAGGACCTCTGTTATCCCAGTGCAGAGGCATTTGTTGACACTGCTCATCACATTCACTGCAGCCATTCACATGATGGAGCCTAAGCACAGTCACAACAGCATCATATCGGATCCTTCTTCATTAACAGATTCATCAGCAATACTATTCCCAGATCACAGTATTTTCCAGGCCTGCTGTGGCACCGTAGACTAAACAACACTGTGCATCAGCTGCCAAGCATGTCCCATCTTTCATGTTTAGCTGTTCATGAAACTCAGTCATTTCTTCTCGTTCCACACTGTCAGGAAGGAGCAGATGGCAGATGTGCTCTGCCTATAATATTGTTTTGATGATACCCTGCCTGCTGGCAGAACAGTGGAAGCAACATTTAGAGACAAGAATTTGCAGTATATTTTCAGTTTTGGGTAACTGAGCTAAAAGATAGCATGGGGTACAGGGAGAGGAAGAAAGGCTTTTACTGAATTGGTGCTGATAGATTTCTGTATCAAAAAAATGGAAGAAGTGATGTTGAGAAAAAAGGAGTATTTACTTTAATGTCTTCTTCATATATGTGATGGGAAGACCAAACAGATACAGCTTTTTGAAACAACGTGTACTTTGTGATTTGCTGAAGGGAAGCAACAGGGGGAAAGCCCTCAGGCATTTGTACCTACTCACTGTTTTACTCTACTTCGCCGTATAAACTTCACTAAGACACAGGTCTGCAGAAAACAGACAATCATCACTTTACATGCCTGTTAGCTGTCAAAAAACTTGTGTCAGCAAACAAAACACTGGATTTTCCTGCTCTCCTTCGTTTTCTCACACAGCAACCTTCCCTTTGCCTCGGTCATTTGGAGATGTGTAAAACGCTCAGCAGTTTTCATCATTCTCCATATTGCCTGCAAAGGTTTACCATGCTTGTTTCTGAACAATGTGCCAACATTCTTGAGGGGTAGTCAAGAACGCAAGCAAGAGGACAGCGAATTTGGCTGATAGCTGGGATTTGGGTGCAAGCAAGAGAAGAAAATCTACTTAAATAACTAAGAATTTATGGATTGTATTAATATTTTGTTTTGCTTCAGAGAAAATGCCCGCTTCTTCCCTCCCCCAGGAAAGAACTCGCATAGCATATATCTTGTTGCTGTTCAGCAAATGCAGTGGTTATGGGTAAGCATGCACAAAATCTGCAATAAACAGCCATGGTTTGATGGGATGAAACTTGAAAATATACTAAAAAATAAATTATTTTTCTTCATTATGTTTGGTCATAACAAAAAAAAGTAGTTCACTTCCAGTTGTAAGTCTGCCACAAGATCTACCTTGTAACCAATTTTATCAGGCAGTGTTACGCTCTACCTCTTTGTGGCATCACTGTGTTCTCATTCATACAGGACTCAAATGCAAGATTCAAAGTTTTAGCTTCTAAAAGTGGTGTTCTGGATTGCCTAACACCAGTGACATAATCATAATAGAAATGATAAATAGTAATAGAAAGGATAAATAAATGCTTTTAACAAATCTGTAAGAGACACCAAAAGTTTACACCAAGGCTTCAGAAATTTTTATTAAAATATTTTTAAAATATGTGCATGATACACAGAAGACAAAATGCATTTTATTTTTAAGTAATATGATTTGAGCTGCCAACAGTATTTCTTCTTTAATAATTTTAGTACACATTTATTTTCTGAAATATCAAACCTGACAGTCAAGAAAGGAGCATCCTGTTTTTATTTAAAGAAAGATTAAAATAAAAAAAGGCAATTGCTTCAAAACTTGGAGATTTTAAATTATGAACGTGTTACTACAAAATGACATCTGGGGATTTAGGCTGGAAAGTTGGTTTAGAAAGCCTTATGAATCAAACTAAATATTGTCTATAATCTATAAGCCAATCTTAGGCAATCCCATTGCACATGGAACTCATTTATCTACGTCCACTGGTACCCAGCTGCCCAGATGCCAAATTAATCTTGTGTAGACTACTGACAAAATTGTGAAGATGTCCCAGAAAAGAAAACCTGCAGAAAAATAATTAGCTGTGACTGTTGAGCAGATGTAGCACAAGCTCTTCATCCTCCGCCAGAGAAAGCCCAGTATCTAATGGCAAATAGGGGTCCTCCTCTTGGCTGAATTTCGCCTTCTTTCTTTTCAGTGGCATTTCTTCTGCTGCATTACTGTTGCTATAGCTTCTTTTCTTTCTTCCACTCTTCTCCTCAAGTTCACTGCAGAAACAAATCAATTAGTCTTTTTAACAACTGTGGTAATCAATATCATCATGTAATCAAACAATTCATTTTAAACAAGGCAAATTTATGTCAAGATAAGAGCAAACAAAATTACAATTCAGAAGGGTGAAGCAATAGAAGCCAATGAACTCCGAATGTCTAAATTATAACTGCGTTCAGGCCGAGGTGGTGGTGGATGTTCTGCTGTCTTAATTGATTACAGTACATCAAGATATTGCTATTAGCCTTATCTAATATTTGCTGCCTTATAGAGTGACAGACAACTTGACCAAACTGATTTAGTGATGTGTCAGTGGACCTTGACATGCATTCAAGATCTTGTCTAAAATAAATATGCGACAAAAATAAGAAGATGAGAACTGTCATTTCATTGGCGAATCCTACACTTAATACAGTTTTGATTTGGGTCCATCTCATTCAAGCTACTCTTTCCCCTTCTTTCAGAAACTTTCTTTGGAAGCTATTAACCACCTCTTTGCCATCAGAGAAAGAGAAAAACCCAAACCCAGTCATTTTCCCTGGTGAATACCTATTGCTTCTGCTGCTTTTCTTAAGACTTGAATGAATCGCCTTTTGCAACCTTCAATCTGTATGGAACGGCTGCGTATCTGTTTTAATACTTTCACTTCTGTCACATGGCCACATGACAGCAACAGGAAGAAAGCCCAAGCTTTCATGTATCTTCATGTGGGTTTTGTCCATAACATAGAAAATATGCTATAAATCATCTTATCTAACATTAAAATAATCTCATCTAACAAAATCTATTCTACGATATAATATCCACTTACAGGTTATAGAGAGCTGGCTGTCCTATGCTGTAGGGTAGAATGAGAATTCGTATCAAAAAAGGCAGAATGCAACCCCTCGCACCCCAAACCACTCTCTCCAAACAAAGTTAACTGAAACAAAATGGCATTCTCAGTTTTTCAAGTTTGTATTTTAAAGAACATAACAAAAATAAAAATGGAACTTCAAAGACAACTTTCCCACAGCATTCTCCTGGAGAAACTGCAGCTCATGGCTTGGACGGGCATACTCTTCGCTGGGTAAAAAACTGGCTGGATGGCCTGGCCCAAAGAGTTGTGGTGAATGGAGTTCAATCCAGTTGGTGGCTGGTCACGGAGTGGTGTTCCCCAGGGCTCAGTATTGGGGCCAGTTCTGTTTAATATCTTTATCAATGACCTGGACGAGGGGATCGAGTGCACCCTCAGTAAGTTTGCAGACGACACCAAGTTGGGTGGGAGTGTTGATCTGCTCCAGGGTAGGAAGGCTCTGCAGAGGGACCTGGACAGGATGGATCGATGGGCCGAAGCCAACTGTATGAGGTTCAACAAGACCAGGTGCCGGGTCCTGCACTTCGGCCACAACAACCCCATGCAGCGCTACAGGCTTGGGGAAGAGTGGCTGGAAAGCTGCCTGTCGGAAAAGGACCTGGGGGTGCTGGTCGACAGCCGGCTGAACATGAGCCGGCAGTGTGCCCAGGCGGCCAAGGCGGCCAATGGCATCCTGGCCTGTATCAGAAATAGTGTGGCCAGCAGGAGTAGGGAAGTGATTGTGCCCCTGTACTCGGCCCTGGTGAGGCCGCACCTCGAATACTGTGTTCAGTTTTGGGCCCCTCACTACAAGAAGGACATCGAGGTGCTGGAGCGTGTCCAGAGAAGGGCAACGAAGCTGGTGAGGGGTCTGGAGAAGAAGTCTGATGAGGAGCGGCTGAGGGAACTGGGGTTGTTTAGCCTGGAGAAAAGGAGGCTGAGGGGAGACCTCATCGCGCTCTACAACTCCCTGAAAGGAGGTTGTAGCGAGGTGGGTGTCGGTCTCTTCTCCCAAGTAACAAGCGATAGGACGAGAGGAAATGGCCTCAAGTTGTGCCAGGGGAGGTTTAGATTGGACGTGAGGAAAAATTTCTTTACTGAAAGAGTGGTGAAACATTGGAACAGGCTGCCCAGGGAAGTGGCTGAGTCACCATCCCTGGAGGTATTTAAAAGATGTGTAGATGTGGCGCTTTAGGGACATGATTTAGGGGTGGACTCACCAGTGTTAGGTTTACAGTTGGACTTGATGATCTTAAAGGTCTTTTCCAATCTAAATTATTCTAAGACTGAGTTTAGGCTTTTCTAAAAGAGATGGTTAAATTCAGACTTTCAATTAAAATTTGGCAAATTTCTACCCAGAAAATTCAATTTACTTCAAAGCAAATTGTTAACAAGAATTTTAATTGCCTTAATTTTTATAATTGCGTAAGTGTAAATGTAATGTTTGTGAAATGTTTTGTTCAGAAATACTGTTTAGAGCCTTAACAATTAGAAACACCAGTTATAACAAATAGCTCAAATTGGGGAATACTGTCCTTTGAACCAACATGGCACAGGAATCCAATGCCCAATTCAAACCACCTTCAGCTGCCCACCTTGCCTTTTTCCATTAATAGGACTAGTTAGTGGCACCTGAAATGCTGGTTTCATCACTCACTGGAAACCAGCCTAACCCAAACATTAACCCCAAAACATGGCAGTTTTCAAGAAGTTCCCGAACAGTCTCTGAGAGGGATCGGCAGCACAACGCTTCCTCCTCTTCCTGGCTCGTACACAGTGCTTTCTGGCTGCCTCTCCATCAAGACGGAGTAACATGAGATCTGATGGCCTTGCACTGGACTGCAGTGACCTGCCTCCCTCTCTTGTCCATCCCACCTTTCATGGAAGAACGGTGCCAACTCCTGCCTACTCATTACAGCACAGAGAGAGGAAGGAAATCCTATGAGAAACACCTTGCATTTCCACAATTAAAACAAACGAAACACCCTACCTTTACATTGTCCTTCCCTGCCTATCCAAAAGAAATAGTGTAAAGCAACCTGATCTAGTGAGAGATGTCCCTGCCCATGGGAGGGGGGCTGGACTAGATGACCTTTGAAGGTCCCTTCCAACCCAAACCATTCTATGATTCTATGAATATCTGATGACTGTGCACCAAATACTTTTCCTAAAATTGGGACATTTCAAAGGATATAGCAATTTTGCCAGCTTTGAGCAGTCATTTGCATGGGGGTAGCTTTTCAGTGCTTGCTACCAGTGTTTATTTTATTCCTTTTCTGGGGAAAGGACTCTCTATTTCTCTCTGCAGTGCTTAAGATATTCCATAAATGCTGAAGCTATACTGACAGTATATGAAAATACTCTAAAGCTCCAAGACTTCTTAATTTTCCAAGTGGCCAGGGTGGGTTTGGGCTGGAGTTTCATGGTGTTTGCTTTGATCAGGACAGAGTATGGGGGTTCACTTTAAAAGCACAAGGCTGAAACCTCATTAAGTAAAAGCATTTTAGCTTGTTTGCATATGAGCCAATTAGTTCCAGCATTTGAATGGACTCTGAAGCCCAGTTTGCATTCATAATTGACTAATGCTTCATCTAGGACATTAGTTCAAAACACCTTAGCAATTAAAACAATGCAGAAATCTCACAAGTTATGAAATAGCAGACTTCAAATACCAAAAATTATATTCATTTTTGGAGTTTCAGAGGCCCATAAGCCTAGATGTCTGTAAGGTTGACAGTTGGACTCGATGATCTTAGAGGTCTTTTCCAACCTTAATGATTCTATGATTCAAATATAAAACACATTCAGAAGGAACTGTGAGATTTCTAATTTTTTCCACAAACAAAAGCATCAACACAATTATGATTAATTTTCATCATAAGCTTTGTGGGAAGATTATGCTGAGTCAAGCTGTTTTTTTATTATTACTGAGGGATCATGGTGCTTGATTAGTAGTGCATAGTAAAGATGTATCTACATGTTAGCAGGTGTATTTTTCACACTAATTTGACCCCTACTGGGCTGTAAGCTGGAGAGGTGAATAAGGAGGAATGTACAACACAGGAAGCAGCAGCAGCAGCAGCGCCACCGAGCAATGAAGAGAGCTAAAAGCTTATGTTTTCATGATGCACAAAAAGCAGAAGCAAAACAGTATTTGATGAAGAAAACTTAGGAAGGAAGGCAGAGTCATGTGGAACATGCAAATAAGTTGTTCATAATTTTGAGATGCAAAGAGAAGACAGACAGTGCCTGTCCATAGAATGGTTTGGGTTGGAAGGGACCTTTAAAGATCAGCTAGTCCAACCCCCAACCCTGTTCCTGCAGGATGGATTTTTACCAGAGGTGGTTTGGGTGGCATGGAGAGGGGCTGTATTACTCTGGAGGAGCAGCCAGAGATGTAGCTTTTACAAAGGGTGAAAGTGGCAATTTTAGAAGGAAGCTGGAAAATCATCAGGAGAGATGTCTAGTATCACGATGCCAAGGGGTATCCCTAACTCCATCTGGGTGCTTCTCCTTAACTGTTTGGACAGAAAGCTCTTTGGACGAGATGTAATAGGTGTAATTCTCGGGTGCACATGTAAAAGGGCAGCTATACAGGGATGACTTCTTACTGTCAAATGAATTCCTCCTTGGTCTCCATTGACCGAAGGCCTGTCAGCCCACACTGCAGAGCCAATCTTTTTATCATTGGTCACTTCCCATGGACATAAATGGTCCCTTATTCCTCACAAACACACAAACTGATGCACTACCAGCTGGCGTCCACAAATAGCCAAAACAAAATAAAGTTATTCTAAGGTGAACTATTTTCTAACAGAACAACGCAGTTAGAAAGTAACCCCACAATTCGGATCCAAACCACAGCCAGTATGTCTCTTCGTCTTCTATTTATAACACTTAGAAAGTGGCATGTGCAGCTGGAGTACAATTCCTTCCTTTTACCATCTGGTGCAATTTAGCTTTTCAGCCACCTGAACGACCTGTGCGGTCTGAAGCTGCCTGATGGAAGGATTTACTGGGACGGGCTATGTTTACACAGGCGAGGAGGTACTAACAGCCAACTTATCAACAGGCACAGTAATTTCTGTGGTCACCGTTTGCACAGCTGTAACAACAAAGGAAGGTACTATCTTTTGATAGGTAATGTTTATTAATCAAACACTAAAGCACGGTTTATGAATTGTGTCCCTTAAATAAATGCCAGTGTATATGAACGGCATCTGCGAAACAGGGGATCTAACTATGACCCTGATAGCTATACACCAAGAAACTCTCTTAATTTAACTACTAAAAAATAATCTCACAAGTGTGTTTTGAGGTGATACCAGGAAAAAATAGAAAGCTTTTAATTGTTAGCATTTAACTCACTTCTGGGCTTCAAGGTATGTCTTGACAACTGTAAGGTTTAGATTTTAAGTGCTTGAGAGTCAGCCATTTGAAATGTGCAGCCACACAGCCAAGTTGCTGTTGTTTAAGCAACGTGGCACTGTAAGATCTCTAGACAGGCTCTGCTTCAGTTTACATTTATCAGAGCTTGCTTTGGAGCCTAGGTTTACCAGCACTGCTCTGGAAACAAATCGCACTTGCCACTAAATTACAGGCCATGAGTCAAGTTTCCAGGCTGCCATATAGCACACACGAGCTCTTTCCCAAAGAAATGTACAGGAATAATGAATGAATCTGCTAATAAAATACAGCTCAGAAAAGTTAGGAATAATTTATCCCATAAATATTGGCATTTTGCTAATCAAACATGCTGTGCCACAAACCTTTTTCCATGTAATAAATTTTAATTCACAAGGCCATGGCAGCAATCCTAATGAAGATTAATTACTGCAGTCCCTTCCATAAAGCCCAGTGCAGCTTCTTTCTTACTTGCTGTCAGAATGCTACAGGTCATAGAAATGGTAATGAAAATATATCGTGTTGTGTTATTTCCCTTACTGGCCATTCCACTGATGTAAATCAAAACAGCTCTAAAAATAGATTTATAAAAAACAATTGCAGGAGAAGGGATGAATAATCTACTTGTAATGAAATACCAGTGTAATAGTACTAAAAACAAAAGACAAGTCTGTCTTGGAGCTGAAGTACCATCATCCGGAACAAGAAAAGAAAGTATTTAAATGGAAACCAGACCACCAAGACAGTATGCTTAATATTTCTTATTATTGCATGGGAAGTATACAGAAGATTTGACGACAAAAATCAACCATCAACGTCTTGCTTCTGCTCTGAGGTCACCTTTACTTTCTAAAGGCTCTAGTGGACGAGTGGCAGTGGACTCAAATGGGATGTCTGAAGCTGTAACAACACCTTCCTTCCCCACTCCCGTCACAGACATTGCTAACCGTAAAGCAGCAGTACCTGACACAGCCCTGGACCACTGGAGTTTCCATTCAGTGTATTTGGGCTAAGCAATTGTTAGCTTATCTTTATACACCAGTCTGAAAACTGAAATCATTCAGGGGTTGATTTTTATATGGATCAAATATCACTGCTCTGGGTTGAAACTACTCCAGCTGGAGGTGACCGTGGCTTCAATCAAACCATTTCCATTTGCTGTATGTTCCTCTGTCAGAGGCTTAACCTTCTCTGAAATATGCTGCTGCCTTTGGAGATGCTGCTAACAACCTACCTAACCCTCGCATCCATTCACTCCTCAGCTTCACCTGACACCGACATTCTTCAAATCTGTTCCTCTCCTTTTCTTTTGTGTGACCACTATCATCCTCCAATTGTTGATAATTAATTCCTGAACTACAGAATTTCAATAAATACTCATCCCATTTCTCTTTCATTCATGTAGACACTTACTGATGACATACTACTTTTTTTTTCTTTTTTTTTTTAAAGGTAATTTCTGTAGCTGAAAAGTTTACAGGAACCACAGGAAGGATCTAGTCTGACCTGCAGAGCATAGGTTACCAAATTTCACTAGGAAATTCTACCATCAGGTCCATTTCATATAGTGAGCTAGAGCGTAACTATTATAAAGACTTTCATGGCATAAGAATATCACATCTCTGTCAACAGCAATGCAATGTCTCAATGTCCAGTTTTGCAGCTAAACAGCACGATCAAGCCCTTAAGCAGAGACCTTTCACATTGTCTGTCTTACAGTGCTTTTCTGGCCATCACAACATTAAGTTCTGGCATTCACAAAGTCACTGATATGGCCTGAATAACACGTTAGAGGGAGCACCATGATTTGCAGATGAATCATCCCAAAAGACAATGTAATGTCAACTGCATCAAGAATCACATAAAACTTAGCAGGTCAACATCAGCATCCTGGTATAAGAAACTGCAATTTGCCCATAATTTTCACAAATAAAGCAAGGTACACAACCAAGCAGCACTGACTGCTGACTTGCACACCTGTCAGCTGGTGACTGGCCATAAAATCACAAACAAAACAGTACCAGAACAAAGACATTTCTCCTTTCTCCTCATGTCCAAGATCTTTTCCATGCTGATCTAAGAGTTAATGCAATCAGTAGCACCTATTAAAGATTTAGAGAAGGTAACGATAAGGTCAATCGTAATTTTGTTCTTCCTCAACATTTTTATTTAAAGAGGTTGAGGGATTAGAAATATCAGAAACTCAATTTGACTGCAAAATTAATATTTAAGAAATCCAGCTGCTTTTCTTCCACCCTATTCGATACACTTAAGTTTTTCACCTCATTAACAATTTACATTGATAGCCTTAAACCAAATATGATGAATGTTGCTAGATAGACAAAAATTAATCTCATATTACATGCTTGGAGTCATTAATTACTCTGCTTGTAGAGGTATGGCTGGAAGGGAATTTTATTCAAAGGCAAATTTAACTCATGATTTGTATAGCTCCCCAATTTAAAAAAAAAAATGCTGGGGGTAGGGAGAAAAGATTAACAGTGTTTTTGACTTCTTAAACCATGGACAGATGGTCTATTTTTAAAGGCTGTTGAAGGAACACACCCTAGGTCTTACTTACTTGCTTTGAATTATCCCTTTTAGAAGCATTTTTTCCCCTTAAGCAAGTAGCAGCTAGTGTAGCCCAACATATTTCTATTTAAAGCCAACACTTTGAGCAAAATCTCTGAATTTTGGAAATATAAACCAGAATAGAGTTGTATTTTCTAATCTCAAAGCCTAATTTCACTGTGTGCTACTCTTGGCTGATTTATTTTTGTTAAAATCATTAGGTCAATATTTCCCAGCCCCAAGAGTAACTCATCACACAATTCAGTGACAGCTCTAAGAGAGGTGCATGAGGTATGAGTGTCAATTTAACAGAAACCCCTCCTTCCCACTGGCAGCAAGATTTCTTGCCTGTTTTTGTATTTATTCTTCTTGACCCACCAGATACCCATCATCTTCCCTCCTCCTTTCATACATCCCCTCCACCTCTTTCCTCCTCCATGCAAAATCAATACCACTTCTCCATGGGCTTATGCTCACCACCAGCCTCTTCAGCTACCACTTTCCTTTACCCATACACTTACTGGTCATTCAAATTCTCTTGCTTTTCTTGATTTCCTCTTTTTCCAGCCCTAAATTAATTTGCTGCACTGCATCTTCCTCTTTCAATTGTGCCTCTGCTTTCACAAAAGCCTCCTAAGGGATGCTCAGAGCACCTCACAAGTCTTCAGACATACCTACACTGAGCCTCAAAGCTGACTTCAGAGCTAGAGAACAGACCACTACATTCTTCACCCACACCCACACCCTAAAAGAAATGTGGCTTCATCAACACTGTCTACTGGAAACAGTCCTTGGCCTGTCCTACCGCACCAAAATATGCTGGGACGTTGCCTGGAAAAGCTCCAGTTGGCACCATCCAAAGTCACAGCAGTTGTGGACAATACAAACAAGCATGTGCCAGTACTTAAGCCCGCGACCTGGCCAAATCCATTTAGCCTGTAAAGACATGAATGATGTTCCCTAGGCAGGCCCAAGCCATCATGGGATTAACCACCACGTGCTGCACTGCACACCAGAGCCATCAATGGCTCTTAATTTTGACACACTCCTTTTAGGCACTCCTAGAAATGTAATTTTGTCCTGGACCTGTCATCTTCCAAATCTGTCTATCGGCACGTTGTCGCCCACTGCTTTTGCCCTCGTGAGCATCCCACAGTCTTTCACTCTGCTCTTGACTTTGCATACCTGCCCTGGCTGTTCTCACCCCTCACTTCAATTTAATTACTATCCTTAGCAATGACTGACAAATCCACTCCCGGCCTGTCCCCAGCTATGATAGAATACCGGTGTCTCTGCTATCTGCTTCTGGAAATAGCTGTTGATAATTAACTGAGAATTGTGATCTTTGATGTTGCAGGTTTATCTGTAGTACTTTTCCCATTGGAGCAATGCCTAAACTGACATGGCCTCTTCTAGAAAGCTCTAAATGTCAGGTCTAGCTAGGCTGTTTGAAACTGCTCTTTGGGTCCTTGTTAACTCCCATTCAGCTTAAATGCTGGAGAAGAACTTGAAGCAATTTGACTCACTTTCCAAATTTCAGTCCTCTTGCCTTCTTAACAAAGGCTGAAAACATATTATCCATTGCCCTAGTCCTCCCGCAAACACAGTCAAGACTGAAAAGCGGGAAAGTATTAAGTCCGACTGCGTAAAGATGGAAAAATGAACAAAAACCTTTAAAAATCCCCCTGGAAGAAGTTAAGGACCTTTCCTATTATTAAAAAGTCAACCAGAACTCAGGGCAAACAACTGCGACCAGTACTGTGTCCTGAAGTTGACAGAGGCTGGTTATGAAGCTTCAAGTGATGGCAGTTCTTGAGACATGTTTGTTACCCCAAGAATGTCTTGCTCCTAGACAGGGAAAGCTTAAACCTCCAAACTGATACTAAAAAAGTGACCCAGCCAGATTATAACCCCCAGAGCACTAAATGGACATGACGGATTTACACAAACATTTTACTTAAGGAAGCAAAACCAAATTCCAACTTTGTAGTCATAAAATGAATGCCAAAAAAACCGTAACTGTAAGTCAGCAGGGTTTGCATGGCAAGAATGTGCCAATATTGCATGTGAAAATCATAACAAAATGTATGTTTTAACAGTTTTTTTGCAAGACCACCTTTTAAAGAACCAGATAATGTTGAGACTTTAAATGGCTATCAACTACATTTTCAAACATATACAAGATCTTAAATCCATATATCATCTTAAAGAAATTGTAATATCAAATGTGTTTTATTCGATAAGCCTTGGCGTCTCCTATTCAAAATCTGAAATATGACTTTTAGACAAATTAGCTTCCACACATGACTAAGTTCCAAAGACCAAATAAAATCCAACCTTCCAAACAAATGATCCTTTGCCAGGCTCAAGGCAAAATTCGTAATTTAAAAAAAGAAAGTTTAATAGATAAAACCCTCCCAGATTTTAAGTTGTATTTCAAATACACGGATACAATGTAGATAGCAGTGTACCATGGAAAATGTTCTAATGTTGCACTTTGTTCTAAAATCACCTCCAAACATAGTCCAAACAACATATTTAAAGTACACTTAGTAAATTAAAACCTGACAAGCCTTAATACATGGCAGAAAAAAATCCATATCTCAACTCCAGTCGAATCGTGTATATATATAAAAATATATATAGTGTATTTTTTGTGCTCCAAGTTACTCTCTTCAGCCCAAATTACATTCAAGACTAATCTCCTTGGGATAACTGAAATACTATAGACATCAAAGTTCCAAGAAAATATTCCCTGAAAAAGTAACTCAAGTAAGAACAAGTCCAATAAAGTGGAAAATCAAAAAGGTTTAAACTGTGTCTACGTGGTATTAAATTTACATGTGTAAACCTGGCATACTGAAAACAAGAAAAAATATTTTAAAAAATCAGTTACCACACGTGATTAGTTGTAGTTTCAAAGGGAATGTTGTCTAGTGGATGGAGCACTCAATGGGCCCTCTGGGTGCCTGAATTTTATTCCCGGACCTGTGTCACTGCCATGATCTTAGGACAAGTTACTATGTGACTCAACATTCCTGCCTACAAAAATCATACTGCCCTCCTTTGTAAAGTGTTTTCAGATTTGCTGAGGAAAATACTTTGTCAGAAATTATTAATAAATTCCTGTTTTCCTTTTTGTATGTTCTTTCTTTTCCAACCTGCTTCATAGGAAGGGGAAATGACCAAGGCCCTAGACCTTCTTTGAGTCCTAGCTCTCCTTGAGAGCAGACACTGACTCCAGGGGGCCAGATGAGCCACAGATTCCAAAAAAATCTGCACTGATTACCACTGCCAAAAATCTGTCCATCTCTGTCAATTTTTATTCTTAAAGCTTAGCTAATCTTGAGTCTAGCTGACATCTCTGGGGAAAGGATCAATACAAAAAGTGATGTATGAACATATAAAAAAAGACAGAAGTGATCTCCCCTAGATAAATGGTTACTTAATGATATTGAAAATAAACTAGACAAAATTCCCCATTTTAAACTGACTGACCCCATAACTTTTTCAAAATACTTCTTAAGTAGTTATGCTACAAAACATTGTATTGTCAAGATAACTAAGCCTAGCTAAGCCTACCTAAGGCTACAAGTTGAAATAATGCAAAATCTTGTTTAAGAAACGCAGCAATAAAATGCTACCTTTTTCCTACAGAAAGTATGCAACAATTTAGCAGTAATTAGGAAATGCCCGAGGTAATTAAATATTTAATAGGTAGTGTTGTGACACTAGGTTTCCTATACTCGGTTGCTGGTAACTCCTTCCCACCAGCTCAGTTGTCCATCAGCTTAATGGATTCCAGGAATCTGTCCTTCAGCAGCAACATATACACCAATAAACAAGACAAGTGTTGCTCAGTCTCTAACCACTTACCAAAGCTTTACTTCAGACTTTCTCAATAAACTCTTGGTTTTACTCCTTCCAAGAAACAAACTACCAATAACTATTCAAGATTCCCTCTCTACTTTGTTACCTGCAGCAAAGCATTACTACAGAAGTCAGCTCAGAATTTGCTCTCAAAGGCAAAACGACAGAACCAGCACTGCTATGGTCTGACATGGAGAAGCATTAGTATCCTGAAATACTTCTCTTGGCACCTCTGTTACTGTCCTACGTAAATGCAGAATTGCTAACTACGCTTTTCTTCTGGTCCTTGTCTTTTAATTAATATTAGACCAGAGATGGCCCCTTCCAACAAAATGGTGTTTTACAGGATCCTCTAGCTCAAATCGCTGCCTTATATCCAGGTTTTACTCATCAGAATCTCATATATTAAAAAGACAGTATTAACCATATTACTGATGTTATCTGGAGGAAGCTGAGAATAAAATTTCATCATATTAACCTGGTTCCACTACAAGCAATATACAAATAGCACTAGAGGATGCATTTATTAAATACGGACAGATATATTTCAACCCTAGAAACATGTGAAAAGCAACCTACCAATCCTCTTATATAGCCCTCCCCCAAAAATACCGAATCTTAAACTTCATTAAAGGAGAACTTCTTCAACAAATCATGCTGCTTCCCCCGCCAAAGGCTGATGGGCAGAGTAAAGCGGTCATAAATATGGAAGGAACTGGAAGAATCTTGTTTAAGAATGATGGGTCTCATTTTCTGCTTGTTGACATATTGACGTTTGACACAGCTTTTTCATTCATTTTACATGGATTGGAGATATTGAATCAGCTTAGGGAAGTGAAAAACCAGAAGGAACTGTAATTGACTTCTAGTAACCCTTTTTATCCCCCTTGCACAAAGAAGGAGCAATTTACTGCTGCTCAGAAAAAGCAGTGCATTTCCCCCATCCATCAGTTCAGTTGACCAACACACTGGTGAACAGGCTACAAGGGACATGGGCACCAGCCTGTTAACTTAGGGCTACGCAGTCTTTAAATCTATGTCCCAATACTCAGTCCTACATACTGTCCCTACAGTGTGCAGTGACACGGGGCTAGGGACTACCTAGCCACTAGGATTTAGCTGATTCAGACATGAAAAACAAAAGATTTATGAACCTAGACATCTAGAAGAGAGCAAAGTAATGATCTGTACACCCATTTAAGTGTCAGGATCATGTTTCTGAATCTGTTACACAATAGGCTGTTTGTCAGAAACACACAGACAGACTTCTTGTTGCGATGAAGCCAACGACAAAAACCACACAGGACTTCATGCAGTATCCCTCAGTCTTCCTTCAGTATGTGCTGAAGAAATGCAGTATGTTGCCATCAACTACAGATCCTCATCCCCACCCTGTGCTTTTCTGTTAAACTACAAGAAACAAAATCTTCTGGTTTATATAATTAAAAACATTGTTTTAAATTAAGAAGAAAAGTTTAACATTGTTAATTTTATTATATATTTAATTCTAACTCAGATTCCACTTCATTTGTAGTGTTGAAGAGTCTGAGCAACACTGAATCATAAAACTTATCAAGTTTCACCGTGCACAAATTTATTTCATATAGCATAGGTACAGAGGGCTCATCCAAATCCTCAAATGACTTCAACGTTTTTCCTTTCAAACAGAACCTGTAATGTGACAGTAGAGAAATGTATTTTTGAAACACATGAAACCTCCAGGGAATTAGTCAAGAGTTTTGCATGTGGAACAGTCTCACCAAGATCCCTTCAACACTGACTCAAAAATCTTTCTCATACAGCTTCACAAAAGAAAATAATAGCCTTTAGCACAAATTTCTGTTCAACACCTACCTCACAAACAAACTTAAATACTAAGTCCCAGGAGCAAGAGAATGACTATAAAATGAGTTCCTAACATCCAAACAAAACAGTTTCTAAAAAACATGAACATTTCAAAATGAACATGGAAGATGTGTACTTACCTACAGCTGTCTTCGCTTTCTGAATCCTGCTCTTCATCAGAATCTTTGTATTTATCAGGATCTGGAAGAGTACTTGGATCAAACTCTTCTTCACTTCCACTGTGAGCAAGAAAGGCCACTGTTTCCTCTTCAGCCTGCCAGGTGACAAATGGAGAGTTACAAGACAAGCAGACAAGTCCATGTTACTTGCCACAACCCCATTAATAGGGATGCCGTAACAAAAATCATTGCAAACAACCACAGCCAAAGGCCACCGCTATTATAGCCAGGAAAATGGAATCGTTTCTGTCATCATCAGTGCTCTCCTCCAAGGCTGTTTGTTAAGTTGAAGAAATATTATTCAAAAAGGAAGCACAAGGATTTATGTTCAAATTCTACCTTCCCAATACCATCATCTTAAATCTACCAAATCTAAGAGAGATTTGGACAGCAACTAATCAACAGTCATCTAAGAGCAAGTGTTTAAACAATATGAAGCTTTACTGTCTCTCAGAAACACATTGGCAAAGAGATTCAAGCTTGTGGACACATTAATCACCGCTATGAAGTATATTTCATGAAATACTCTGATTTAAAACTCATCTGGGTGTCCTTGCAGTTAAAAACCAGAATGCTGCTTAAGCTGAATTAACCGCTTTAAGGGAGTTAGAGACCCTCTCATCTCTCCTCTCTGGGGCTCAGCTTCCCTCCGTCCCCACAGCGCATCTCAGGACGGGCTGCTGGCGTTGGCAAGTTTCCCCAAGGTGCAGGAATGCCTCAGTAACTCCTTAACAAAGAGGGTACAGAAGATGGTGCTCCATAAGAGTCTTGGACAATACAATAAAGCTGACTGCTTTTGCAGATAGAGGTTCTGCTCCACGCAGTCCTGAACTGATGGCACCACTTTTGTAAATTTTTGCTAACAGGCACGAAGAAAGCAGACGGACCGGAGGGCATATGCAATTGTATATGCACACAAAAATGCAAACAAAAAGCTTACAGGCATTTCTAAGCAATGTGAACCCTAGATCCATGCATATTTATGCTGAAAAGCAAAACCAAATGCAAAGAAACTATAACTAAAGACATCACTACCTTTTCTTTATATATCTAACCAAGATACACACAGCTGAGTTTCCAAAACAGTGCTCATTTAAATGATCCTTCATTCGACGAATAACTTCACATCACTAAATATTTAAAGTTCACATTTGTTCTGATTTTTCACCATTTCCATCTATCTCCAGGTTTTAAAAGAACACTGTCCTTATGTGCACACACCTCACCACAACAAAAATAAATTAAAAAAAAAAAAAACAAACAAAAACCATACCAAATGTCCCTTTAATATCTGCATATAGAGTGAGTGAAAGGAAATGAGCTAGTGAAGGGTAAGATTAGTCACCACTGCAAGAGTCCCTTATTGCTTGTCCAGTGACACTTCTGCAGTGCACTGAAAGAAGGCAGAAGAAAGGGATAAAAGCCAGATTTGCCATCAGAAGGCAGAAGAAAAACGTACTAACCACACATTTTGTACTTGACTATTTTGAAATACTAGTACACGTAATTGCATAGCTAGGCATATAAAATCACTAGAAGCATCATCAGACTCAGCAGCCCTGTAAACTGCCTAAGGTAACATAACCACTGACTGAAAAGCATGTTGATTACCGGGAACTTCAGGTGCTACTTCACAACAAAGTTGTTATTGGTTTTGGGTTTTTTAAGTATTTTTTTGCTTACAAAAAATATCTCCTAGCTCACCTTTTAGTACAATGTTACAGAGCACTACTAACTCAACAGAAAACTATTTTGAAGGTCACCTTTTTGTTAATGAATGTCCATATTTGAAAAGCGTTCTGCATTAAATTATAGTTTATTTCAATTTGTTTTAAGCATTAAGTATTTGCTCTTTACTTGTCCCTCCCATTGCATCTATTCTTTCAATACAACTGGTGCATATCAATTATATATTTAAAAAAAAAAAAAAAAAGAGTACAAAGCTGTTGTGTGGAATAAAGTATGCGTGACACTATGCAACAGAGTTCTGTAATACTAGCATTTATCGGCAGTCATCTTTTAAGACTTGGGCTGTTCATTCATATTCTCAGTTATCTCAGTAAAATGTTGAGATTGCATTGTTTCCTAAGTTTTGTCATTTATATATGCACACATACGACTATTACACATACAGAGATCAAACCTTTGCTTTTGTTACACATTCATATTCATTTTTTCCAGCAGAAAATCTGCAGAGATGTGTTCAAGGTAATGCTTACTATAACAAAAGAAATAATTGGCAAATATGCTTCTTTAATTCATCAGGAATCATGAGGTCATATTTCTTATTAGTATCACTGTTACATATTCATTAAAATATCTGTAAGACCCTGAAATTGTTAAGAACTTGAACATTTATCATCCACAGCTGAACAACAGAAACTCATTATTTTTTCCCTCTTGCTTCAAATTCATATCAGCCAGTCAGGAAGAAGAAATCTTGTGACTTAATTTCACATTACTGACCACAAGAGCTGGAGGAAAAAAAGGTAAAATCATAGCTCAAGATAACACTTGTAAAAATTCTTTAGATACAAATAGGATGCAATTTACAGCCTCAGGATTAAATCCTTCCTAAGGAAATAGTTATCAAAGAAGAGATTAACTGAAGAACAGATTTTGACCACCTACCATTTATGTCTAAGGTTAGCAACAATGTCCTTTGGAGCGTATATTCATTTCAAAGTTCAGCTGTGGAAGGAAACCCATTCAGACATCAAATCAGGCTGGTCAGGAGAACAGGATTCAGTGGCACTGACCTTGCTATTATCATTCTGCTCAGGGGTTACAAGCTCACTCTTTTTTTATACCACACAGGTTGGCCCATGTATTTTGCAATCTAGTTCTGTAGAAACTTTGCACGAAGACTTTCAGTTCGAACATGGCATTGAGATGAAAACATTTCTGCATTCACATAGTCTCCTTCTGAGGCATAAGGAGATTCTTCTTATGCAAACTCAACATTTTAGAAAAATTCAGCAAAATTTCTGTGCTGGAGGTTTTGGAAACCTTGTTGCCTTCAACCCTCCACACTGTACCAAGTCAACAATAATCACCCTCTACCTTACTGTAGTCATTTTGGAAACACACACCAGATGAGGCAAACAGGGCAGGTTCCTCTAGAGCTTTTGTCCTGCTTCTCAACAGAATACCTCCAATTCAACTTCAGTTGCCTTTGTTACAAGATGCAATGACAACTTTCTCTCTTTGTAACGAAGGCTGAATGGCTGGTGGAGCTCAGGTAAATGTGTTAGGCAGGCTAAGAGAAGCTTAAAATAAAGAAATAGATGTACCTTTTTAAGAAAACAGACACTCAAGGGACTCAAACGTTCAAAAGAGCTGAACGATGTCTCATTTCTACCAGGCATTAGGCACTCAGGTGAAAATTACCTATTACCATGAGATAAAAAAGGAGACCTGAAAAAACGTGCCATGGAAACCTGTACATACATAAAAAACATTGTATTTTCCAAGATTTAATTTATAGAATACATATTTATTATGGCGTTTCATTTATATCTAATTTAATAGGTATTTATTTTTTTACCCAATTAAATTGTCTGGAGCTGCAATTTTTGTGTTCAACTCTTTAAGCAAGTTATCTGTTTCTAGCAACCAGGTTGAAGGGGGAGAAAGAATTGTTTTGGCACTAGCAATTCTGTCCATAGTACTTTATAAAGCACAGTGAGGGAATATTTCTGATCAGCTAGAAACAAAACCTTTAAGGACTGTTTAGAAGTTGATCAGACTTGATTTGAGTCCATCAACAGTCATACAATATTCAGTTCCTTTTGAGCTATGCCACCCTTTAGCTTTTGCTAATAATACGGCCTCTCCCAGCAAGTGGTGTTTGTGATTTTGATGCTAAGAAAAGGTAAGCTTTAAATACTGCTAGGAGGTTACCCTACAACTTTTAAAAATTTAGCATATTACAGCTCATATAAAAGGATATTTAAAAATATAATCCCTTTCATGATCTGACAGCATTCCAAATTTTATTAATTTTCTTCTTTTTGACAATTTTTCTTCAGATAAAAATGGGAGTTGTTTCTGCATCATGTTTATGATGGAACACATTCACAAACAGAGAGGTTTTGTAGCATTTCCTTTAAAACATCTTAGTCTGGATTCACCTGATCGCCTCGCAGGTTTGGTTTTTTTTCATAGCCTGTACCCCCAACCCACAACACTGTGTCCCCAGCTGATGCATGGTTGCTCTGATATTTCATCATCTACATTGCCCCAGAGGAATACAGCTATTCTGGCAGTTCACAAATAGAAATACAGCCTTTGATGTAGCTGGGGTGTTTGATCCAACAGTTGCTTTGAAGATCAAGACCAAAGCCTTAGACGATACTGAAAACTGACTGGGAGCCAGTGGAGCAAACCAAGTGCTGATGTGACATACAAAGAGCTGCCTAAACCATGCTGAAATTGGACAACTACACTCCCTACCATGTAACGCTCATCAATAGCCTTCAAGTCCAAACACAGAAAGTATCATTTCCACTGAGGGAAGTATCTTGCAAGCTAAGAGGGGAAAGGCCACCTTTCAACCACATTTCTAAAATGTGTGCAGCGGTGTTTAAGGTCAACCTTCATGAATTGTGACAAAGTCATGCGAGGTTTCTTCCTGTTGCCATCTACCCTTTGTCATCTGCATTAACATTGAATATCAATTCTAACAGGTGACATACACATCCATTCCACAATTGGTTTTGCCACTCCTCCTAGGTTTGTTTCTTCTTATTGTGACGGTGTGCTCCCCCACCCAATCTGACCTTTATCTCCTGTAACCCTACCTAAGTGAGAACTACCAGGGGCAGGCGTTAATGGATGCTGATGGTGATACTTCGTCCATTAACGAAGTGGATTCCGGAGCCAGATAACAACACAATAGCCTTTGGTTATTGTGAGAAATACGCCCACCTAACCACAGTTATCAGTATGCAAATATGACTATGAGTCAATCATCTTACCCCTATAAATAGTGAGCAGCCCAAGAGCCCTTTGAGCTCTCCTGCGCGGCAGTGGGCTACACGGTGGGATCTCCCCTTGAGTAGGGACGCCTCTCAAGGTTACTCCTCGAGGTTGAGAGATACCTTGCCGCAACAGATCCTGGGTAAGTGACTAATAGCATGCTAAACTTTGAAATCTTAGCTAAGTGATATAAAGGATTGATTGCGCATATATAATCCTTTAGACATAAACCGTTGACCAAGACTGGGACTAGGATTGGATCCAGCCGCACCTAGACTCCTCTCTGAGAAGTTTAGAAAGCAAGGGGGTCCTTTCTGAACCTCATGACTCAACGGGAGGGTCTCCCTGACAGTTTTGTCTGACCCTGTCCTCTATGCAGTAAATAATCAAGTGTACCTTGCCATCGAATCTTGTTCACTGTCGCATTTTCCATTGAACTTTGTTAATTCACGCTTTAACTCACTGTTTTCTATCAATAAAGTATTGTTGCTTCTCTCTTACGAGTGAAGTGCAGTCTCACTCCATCTGCGACAGTTTCTTCTTATGGATAAGTAGGAAGTGATATACAAAAGGGTGGGAACAGCAGAGAACAGGTTGTTGTTGCAAGACTTTCTGTTCTCTCGATCTGAAGCACACAGATGCATTCAAGGAACACCACAGAAAGATGATGTGGACACAAACAGGGTCAACTATTTCAGAAGGATTGGCCAAGTTCCATGGGTCTGGCCAGAAAGGCTGGTAACCAAAAATTGGAGAAACCAAGGTTGCAGGTTAGTCAGACAGACATAGTCTTTGGACTAAGATGATCTAACTGATCTTCAGGCTCTGGGAGGAGCTAGCTATAGGTCCTGGTTTTCACACCACTTTATAGAATAGCATTCATGGTTTTCAGTAGAAGGGACAGATAACTCTTAGCTTCATCTTCAAAGCATTCACCCTTCCCAATCACTACCAGTCACACCAAGGTTCAATTTCGTCCAGTCATTCTTTATTTCTTTTTAAGCGATTTGACATCTTAAATAATACAGTTAGCCTAGTTTAGCCAGCAGAATCTTGCTTTTGCCAGTGGTCTCATATAATGTACATGAAAATACTTAATTTTCTTTCTTGGCATTCCTAAATGTCCCACATTTTATGGACAGTGAATGGGTAAGCCTGTGTTCCAAACTAGCACACACTGATGCATATATACTGACATTCAAATCTTTGCTGTGTAACTATAGCAAAGCAATTTGTGCTGGAAATGGCTCCTGCCACAAGCACAGTTCAGAACCATTGAAAACACAAAAATTATAGAAATTTCCGCACATCCACTTCTGGCTTTTTTTTATTAGTAAAGCTTCTGTTGTTTTCATAGTAGTAAGTATATGTTTTATCTGTAGACTTGATCTCTACGAAGTACTTATAGTCCATACCAGAATTAATAGCAACATAATGAATGCATATAGAGAAAGATAATATAATTTGGTAAATTTACAATTACAAACTCATCTACCGCAAAATGAAATGCTGAGAACTTCTAAATCTACTCAAAGACTTTTTTTTTTAATCTATTTGCTCTTATCTGCATTTGGATTATAATGGGTACGTCTCACAACTAGACCTTATACTTTCATTTTTTATATTTGCTCTTGTAAGACGCATGTGGAATACTTTTTGTAAAGCCAAGGTTTTTCAAGTTGTTACTAGCCACAATTATCGATGCAATTTTAACAAAAGGGCAGACTAATATAATTCTGGTGGGAAAGGTCAGGATAAACCAACTATACTGTTAACTTAAATATAATTCATGTTACAGACATGAAAATACAACTTAAAAGATGGGTAGCACCGGAAGCAAAATATACACTGGAATATAATAAATGTTGACAAACAGAAGAATTTATCCTACTGCGTATATTCTTGATTTTAGAGATTGCTTGTACACAGATTTCACAGGAGTGCAAGCTAATAGTTCCAATATAATGAAATATGGGCATGAGCACACAGTTGTTTTATTTGCCATAAAAGATCAAACCTAGGATCTTTAGTATCATTAACAGAGTAGTAGCTTCATCTCTGGCAAAGTATAAAGGTTTCCATGCCTGCCATGCCAGCAGCTAGACAGAGATACTACCATGCACACTAAATCCCTGTCTGAAACAAAATTGATTTAAAGCATTTAATAATGCAAAGGCTTCAAACCAGAAAAATCTAAACAATTTTTAATTTGAAATCTTTCTAATTCTAGGTTGTCAGGTATCATTTTGCTTGCAAGCGAGCAAATAGTACAGGGAAAAAAAAAAAAAGACTTGCTGTGCCTTATAAAAAAAAAAATTAGTAAAAAGGTCTGGGAGAATTAAACATGCCAACAGACATGTCCAAAAGTCTAAGGCCCTCTCAAAAAAACAGAAAACCACAATGCAGAACACTGTTTTTAAACTTATATTCTCCACATGTAATCCTTGGACTGTCTCTTTACACTCCCTCTTTCTCTCCACTTTTAGGTTCACAGCAGCCATGGCTGTCAGCTCAAATACAGAAATTAATTCTCCAAAGTAGTCTCTGTGTTCAAACATTTCAACACATCCGTCTTCTCCAGGGAACCTCAGCATATGTCCACAGAGACGGTGCCTACGCAAGATTATTTTCTCTGTATTGCTTTCTGGCATTTTCAAACGAGCCTGAAGAAACTGCATCCTCTGCCATGATGCAGCAGAGGTGTCCCACCGCCACCACTACTCACAGCGGAGACTGGGAGCAAAGACCACTCTTTTGCTTAGTGACGTGTATTTTTCAAGAATGAACAGATCAACAGCAGCACTGACATGAAATAATCAGAACGGAAACCTCGTAAATCACATAATTCTGTAAACTGGTTAGTTCTGCTCTTTTTCTTGAAACAACTGATTCGTATTCAGTACACGAGAAACAGCAACACTGGCATTAAGCGCTTGTCCTACGACAAGACTTTCATATTTTCACTGTACTGCTTAAGTCACGTACTCTAAATGCTTGTACAAAATACGTATGTAAAATAGCACATTTACAGGGAGAAAAATATGAATCACATTAATTCCTCGCAGTGAAAGTTATTTTAACTGCTACTGGTGCTTCTACATACAGAAGCAAGGAAAAGAAACCCAGAAGTAGCATTGCTGCTCACGGCACCAACACAATTGCTTGCTGTGAGAATAAGACCTTGTCTGCCTTCATTCAGAACCTATTTATCAACAAATTCTCATTTGTTCAAATATGCAAACAAGTAACCAGTAAATCAGAAAGCGCCTGACTGACACTGCACACTTGCAGAGCCATTTATTATTAATTTTTTTGTTGTTGTTGAATCCAGCTTCCCAAGTCATGAGTCCCTTTTTACAAAATTTTGCAAAAGACAACTCCTGGCCCAAAGAGCGTAAGGGTTAAGTAGAAGACACGAGAGAACAGACAAATGCAGCCTGATGAAGGACAAGGAAGCAAGCTGCCTGGGGAAGATTATGAGCAAAGGGCATAACACAGCAGGAGACCTGCCCTCTTGTATTTCCACAGGCATTGCTGCAAAGGGGATCCTGGATGAAGAAATTGAAAAAGCTTCTGAGGTACACTGGCAGCCATCCCCCAGCACCTTTTGTTAAGTGTGAGGAAAAGCTGAGGCCAAAAAAATTATCAAGGTCATGTTTGAAAAATAAGCAAGCAGACAATAACCAGTGAGAACTAAGCTCTTGATAGCAACGGACAGATGAAAGGCCATGAAGGGTGCTGAAAGTTAACGGCCTGGAGACACATGAAGAGAGGGAACTTTGCAGCTGCATTTTGAATAGATACTAATGGAGCAAAATGGCATTCATAAAGGAAGGTGGAGAAGACATTGCAGAAGTCAAGGCAGAAAATCATAATATCCCTTGATAACAATTTTATCTACGTGAACGAATAGGAAAGGCATGTCTTAGAAATGCCAAGTAGGAAGAACAAGAAAGATTTATATGAGGCAAGATCTTTTAGACCAACTGACTGAAAGAAACACAATTTTTCAGGCCTAAAATAACGTAAAGCAACTTCAAAGCAAAAAAAAACAAATTAAGAATAATCGCTGAGAGTTACTGTTACTTAGGGAATTGAGATAAAATGTAACATCATGTGTGCAATAGGGTTGAGGAATGTTAGTACGGGGAGAAGCTACAGAAGGGTTCTCTTCAGGAAAGAGAGAGCGTGTAATTTGTCATCTGTGGAAAATGAAGGGACAAAAGGAGGATTAAGAAGGATTTAGATAAGCACCAGAACGTGACCATGGGAATACTAAGGCATAAGCTAAAGAGAGAGATAGTGGTGATACTCACAGTGACCATGAAAGAAGACAGCAAAGAAGGTTGAACTTTTTTCTTGAGAATTGCCTAATCCATGAAATGTCAGCTAAGATTTTAATTTGGACAGAACAGTAGAGCTGGAGTAGAGAGACTGAGATAAGACTCATTAGTACAGACATGAATTTGTATTCATGGACAAGATTTCTCTGCCGATAAGAGGAGGAAAAAAGCAGAAGGCAGAGCCATGCAAAACACTGTCATAGAAGGAGACTGAAGACTACGATATTCCTGAAATTATGAAGGAGGAACTACTAGAGAAGACAGACACCAGAAGAGAGGGTGGTCACGTCTGCAAACACCCTAAAAATTGGAGCAGATATGGAAAGGCCAAGTGAACAACCAACTAGTGAGAGGAAGACTGATTAATGTCAGGGCTCTCAGAGAAGTGGAGCTGTGTAAGAAGGAAATCAGAGAGCAGTTGCTAAAGAACAGGATGGATGATGTCTCTTGAGTAGAACTGAAACACGTCTACATGTGCAAATGAGTAGAAGGGCATGAAGAAATGTGGCAGCTTGAAAAGTACGAAAGGCCAGTGTGGAAGTGATGATTCAAAGACAAACAGGGAAGAACCGTAAGGCAAAGGTGAGAGGGCCAAGGAGGAAGACTATCGAGAGAAGATCTGATGGAAGTGACAGAGCGATGACAAACAGAACCATGGTGGAGAGAAGAGCTGACTGAAGCTATTTAAAAAATGGGAAAGAGTAGGAAAGGGGAAGAGTAAGAAGGCATGAGAATGGCCCTGGAGCTGATTGAGAAGGTGGTAGGAAAACAGTGAAGAGGGAGAAGAGCCAGCAGCAGGTATAGAGGAATTAAATCAACAACAGCAAACAGAACTAGGGAACGCATGGTTAAACATCTGAAGGCACTTCTTCACGTGGCAAGTGGCAAAGCCATGAACGTTTTGCCAAAGAATACAGAAGGTGTTAAGAGTATACATGGGCTCAAAAAGTAGGTAGGTAGGTAACAGTAATAAAAATCTATTAAGGGATAGTAAGTACAGCAAGTGCTGTGCCTTTGCCCCTGAAAGTCCCTGAGCTGCAGATCTCTTCAGCCAGGGAGCGTAACAAGACGACAGTTTGAAAACTACTCTGCAGGTACGACTGCAGATTTTCCTGTTAGCCAACTAGCAAGAACTGCCAGATCTGACACGGAGAAGGGAAGAAGGTCGCCCTCATTTCAGTATGTAGCCATTTATGGAAGCAATTTTTTTCCATTGCTATACTGTTTTCTATCAGTCTTTTAGGGCTTCTCATACAAATATTGCAGTTTATTAAATTAATCTGGTGAAGAAGACTATCATCTCATTCTTAGCACAAGAACAAAACGTTTGAAACAATGCAGTGAGGGGAAAATTGGAAGCTGAGACAACTTCCCATCAAAAGCCTAAGCCTGTGCCTAATTATATTCATTAACTATATCAGCGTGATCATATGCAATGGCTCATTGAGGAACCCACACTGTACCACCTCAAACAGTCTTTAGGTTTTGTACTGCTGCCAAAATGTTTTACCCTATTTCCAGTAACTGAGTAACAACTTTTGGTTTTAGTAATTGAAACACACATGGTATACAAATACTAAGAGCAGAAGATCTGGCACTCATTTGTAGGTTAATTAGCATATTATAGATTTCTAACTGACTTCTCACTACTCCCCAAAAGCCCATACTTGCAGCAAATCAGTCTCAAACATGCTGTAAGCACTGTAGGCATCTTTACAAATTTTAACCTAGGAAATTGCAATTTTCAGCTAAGGACATATTATACCTTACAGTTGTTCATTCGCTTGCCCGTTCGTTTCAACAACATCTGAAAAATCTTTATACTGCATAAATAATGTATTATATCCATAACAACAGGATACAGTACACTGTATGATTGATTACCTTGGCATTTAGCTCTTGTTGGAATACCTTTTGTGAAACATGGCTCTATTGGACTCCCAGAAAATTACGTTTTGGTAAAACTGTCTGAACGATCAAACTTCGGTATGGCTAGACATAATTTGTTCAATATCTTTATCAATGATCTGGATGAGGGGATCGAGTGCACCCTCAGGAAGTTTGCAGACGACACCAAGCTGGGCGGGAGTGTTGATCTGCTCGAGGGTAGGAAGGCTCTGCAGAGGGACCTGGACAGGCTGGATCGATGGGCCGAGGCCAACTGCATGAGGTTCAACAAGGACAAGTGCCGGGTCCTGCACTTCGGCCACAACAACCCCATGCAGCGCTACAGGCTTGGGGAAGAGTGGCTGGAAAGCTGCCTGGCGGAAAAGGACCTGGGGGTGCTGGTTGACAGCCGGCTGAACATGAGCCGGCAGCGTGCCCAGGCGGCCAAGGTGGCCAATGGCATCCTGGCCTGTATCAGAAATAGTGTGGCCAGCAGGAGTAGGGAAGTGATCATGCCCCTGTACTCGGCACTGGTGAGGCCGCACCTCGACTACTGTGTTCAGTTTTGGGCCCCTCACTACAAGAAGGACGTTGAGGTGCTGGAGTGTGTCCAGAGAAGGGCAATGAAGCTGGTGAGGGGTCTGGAGAACAAGTCTTATGAGGAGCGGCTGAGGGAACTGGGGTTGTTTAGCCTGGAGAAAAGGAGGCTGAGGGGAGACCTCATCGCTCTCTACAACTACCTGAAAGGAGGTTGTAGCGAGGTGGGTGTTGGTCTCTTCTCCCAAGTAACAAGCGATAGGACAAGAGGAAATGGCCTCAAGTTGCGCCAGGGGAGGTTTAGATTGGACGTGAGGAAAAATTTCTTTACTGAAAGAGTGGTGAAACATTGGAACAGGCTGCCCAGGGAAGTGGTTGAGTCCCCATCTCTGGAAGTATTTAAAAGACGTGTAGATGCGGCACTTCGGGACATGGTTTAGTGGGCATGGTGGTGTTGGGTTGACGGTTGGACTTGATGATCTTAGAGGTCTTTTCCAACCTTAATGATTCTATGATTCTATAATGTTATTAACATTGCACAGGCAGGTACAAACTTGAACTTTTCATACTGTACCAAAACAATGCTATTTTACATTTGTTTCTTGAGGAATCAGAGATAGCAAAGTCAGGGTGGAACAATTTAAATCAGTGCTTTAAATCTCTAATTATAATGCTAATTAAAATCAGCAAACTTTTAATTCACACAGTTGTTTACACAAGTAACCACTGCTACTTTTGTTTTTATTTCAGTATTCTGAAGCACAGTTGTTTTACACTGGACTTCACACAAAATTTGGTACTATTTTATGCTAACTATTTAAAGTCCCAATTTTTCCTTTTCCATTTTTCTTTTCCATAATGAAAGCAAATTATGCTTTCATAGTTAGCAAAAGTCAGCAAATAATTTCAAATAGTATACATATAAGATATACATTTTAGAAAATAATTAAAATTCTGAATGAAAACTGTTTCAATTTCAGATAGAATAAGAGTCAACTTGACACTAACCATGATTAAAAAATGAATAGTAATCACTTGGCAAATAAGTGACGGCTCATTATGAACTCCAGTGCAAACAGCTCATTTGCTCTACTGACTTTTTGGTGTTATACAATCTGCTTGCAATTATGATTTGCCGTACATTAGTAAATACTGGAAACAGAAATAACAAACTGAAAACAGGATCTACTGGCCTGAGTGTAGACGTATTGCCAGTTCTCATTAATTCATTGGCCACAAGCGATATAAAGGCTTTTATTACCCTAATAGACTTCCACCAGCAACAGAAGTTAGTACAGCTCCATGACACGCTTTCTCTATAGGTCACATTGATGAAAAACACTATCTGCACTACAAATAAAAATAAATACACCAAATAAAACATAAGCCTGACACTATGTAATATTCATGAGTTCATACAGTGTTATTCTGTAAAGTTTAGGCTCTAACTCTGCATTATATCATCATCCTCCAGAACCTTTGCTTGTTTAAAATTAATTAATTCCAGATTTCAGATTTGCCATAAGAAGCTCAAAGACACGAACTAGCTGAACTGCTGTAACAATAACTTCTTGAGACTGACAGCAACTGGATGACTGGTTAATCTCACTACAATGATAATTTCAATACCCACAGACAAATACTGTTAAGTGCTCTCTGACAGAGGAAAAAACCAGTGAATGGCCGTGTTCCAAAAATCCAAAAACTGTCTCTTGCCTTCCTAGCTGGGACATCTCCAATCCTGACGCAGCCGCCTCTCTGACACATGCTGCAGTGCAGCTGTGTCAACAGAAAACATAAAGCCCTCCAGAAAAACACGGCTGGTGGCCACCAACTCCATCCCCCTCCCCAGTGAATAAGGTACAATTCCATCATTCCCACCTTTGGTTTTGAAGCCTTTGGTAATGAGGATCCCACAGTCTCCTCACAAACTTATTCCAGTATTTAGATAATCTCACCATTGGAATGTCTTTCTAGCGTCTATAATGAATTTCCCTGTTAGAAACCTGCTACTTTTTGCACCAGTCTGAGAATGGATTACTCATTTACTTTTCAAGTATTTGACCTATTTCCTTAATTTCCCTCCTCTAGTTCACTTCAACTAACGTACAAGCTCACCAGCCTGGATGCAGGTTTGAAGAACACTTTTTTGGCCTGCTGAAAACAGATGCAGAGCTGTTGCTTGTCCAGCTCAAGAACAAAAAGACTCTGCAAGCCTACTTTCTGAATGGATCACCAGTTAAGAAAACAAAACACATCTCCCAGCTGGTTTGGCTTCCAACCAGCAGACAGACTGACTGATCAGTCCAACAAGCACTCATGTTCTCATGTATGAGGAAAAATGTAGCAACTGGAGAAGGAGAGAGAAGCAAAGTGTGCCAGCAGAGTGTGCAAGAGGAGAACTGCTGCCGAGCAGTGCCCCGTGCGGGGGGTCATCAGAGGTCCATGTCAGCCACCCGCTTCAGATGGGCTCCCCTGCTCGAGGCAGCACTGTCCACCCCCTCCAGTTTTCATGGAGCACTGAGAGCCTTGACACAGCGTAAAATATATTAAATGAATAATGGAGGAAGCTACACATTATTTGTTTTCATATCAAACAAATTCCAAACATACAGTTATATCTTTAACAAAACCTTCACAGCGAGTTTGGTTTCTGTGCCATTCACTCAAATTTGAAAGCTGCAAGCAGCCCTAGGATCCCGGCTACCATGAGCTTCTGGTGGTCTTGGCTATATCCCACCACTGGAACACCCAACTCACAGGCACAGGCCTCAGTGTGCTAAGCTACGCACCCCCAGCAAGCTACTGAAGAAGGACACACGCCCTTTACTGCATCTCTGAGGTCCCTATGGGATTTCCAACAATAATCCACCCCATGCACCAGATTGTAGGATGACACTTCAACCCGTAATTTCTGGTTTTTAACGCAAATCACCACTTCTTCAGAAAAACAAACAAACGAACTCAACCAAACTCAGATTGATATAAGTGTTTTACCACTGGCAGAAATAAATGTGTAAAAATCTTTCCTAAACTGCTGAAGGGACACACGGGGTTTCCTGTGGCCATATTAGTACCTCCTAGAAACCCCTCCTCAAGATTTATTTGCGTCTGAGAACCTACAAAGCCACATAAAGGATCAATTAGCAGTCATTGGTGTTTACCATTTCAATCTTGACAAAAATCCAAAACCAGCAACCATAACATACCCCATACATAAAAATTATATTCAATTGCTACTTTTTCCACTACCTGTCATGCAATGATTTAGATTTACATATTCTTCAATTCTTGACCTAATACTTAAAATGATAGATGAAAACCAATCCTTTTTTTTTTTTGCTTAGAAACCTTTTTCATTTGTTATGTTGAACAAAGACAAACAAACAAAAAATAACTGTTACTTTGAAACAATGTTAAACATTATTATAATTTTAGAGACATAGCAGTGTATTTCCGACTGAGAAATGGTGGACCATAAGCGCCTGGTCCTCTTTACATAAGTCACGTATCTTTTCACGGGGAATATTTTATCTTGAAAATAGTATTTTTGCTTTCTTCAGGACTACTATTCTTTGCAACAGACAAGTTTAGAATTTCAGCTTTAAGAAGTAACTAAAATGATTTCTGCTGCAGTAGAGCCACCTGATTATAAAATTTAGTTGTGATTTGATTGCATCCACAAACCTATCTCCTCATGCATGTAACTTAAATGTGTTACACTTTCTTTTTAAGTTCTTGCAGTTTCACAGAATTTTGAGGATAAAATTTAATGACCTATTGAAAATAAATCATTTGTTATATCACATTCTACTTGGCATACAATATTAGCACCAAGAACATTTGCTAGAGGTACTGTTAAGTGAAAATCCTTGTTTCATAATGCATGACTTCCCAAAGCACTGAGTACATAATATCCATCATGAAATTCAGATTAATAACTAAATTTGGAAAGAGGTACATTCAGACTTGTGATCAGCATTCTGAGATCTCCAGTTATGAGTTTTAATTAAACTTGCTTTTTGTATTAAGTCTATTTTTATTAAATAGGCACAGAATCATGTTTTATACATTATGCGTAACTAAAAAGAGATAAAGGAGTTATTTGTAAATGCCTTTTCTTAAAGGGACTTCATAATTCAAGTCACTGTTCCATAACTCCTCTTCACAGTTGTGATGACGAGGCACCACCGCTGAACATAATCTACCTCTTTGAGGGCTTCAGCCACCTCACTGGCAATCTGTTTCAGCACCCCAAATACTACTCCTGTGATGACAGGCTGATAAATGAGATCGCTGGATGATACGGGGCATGGATTTTTTTTTTTTTACTTCCTGACAAAAAAAGTAAGATTCTTGGACATCTCTGATGCATCAGACTAACCCTCAGATTCCACAATTCCTGTTCTTTGGTACTGAGGATCTCTCACCACTAAGCAGATGAGGTCTCACTCTCTCTGTATTTTTCCACGTGATACATCACATTTAAAGAATCTTCGTAACTCCCTACTATCACAAATATGAAACACAAAGATGCACCTAGATGAAGCTCAGAAGGCTGAAGTCCTAACTGCCCTAAATGTCTCCTTTCTCTCAGAAGCTGCGTCTCCCAGAGCAGAGACAGCAGAACTGCATGGCAGCAGCCCTGTAAGCTATCAGTTTACTGTCCTGCGTATGAAAGCCACACGACCTTGATTCTGGATTGTGCCATGAGTTGTGCTCATCTCAGCCAGTTCTACTGTGAAGGCAGGAACTGCACCAAGTGAAAGGTGGTTCCCCTCCAGTCACAGGCAGGAGAAACCCTTTCAGCGGCTAATCCCACTCGTGCTCCCAGGTCTTCCCCACTGCATTTTCTCTGACAACCAATTCATGTTGTAGCTATGGAGTCCTATCACTTAAACCATGAATACCACATGCACGAATACCATGCAGTTCTGACTGAGCATTACATACTATGTCAGCTTGCACACAGTCACACGTTAAAAATGCTTGTATCTTTGGTAGACAGGAGAAGCTGGCAATGTCTGTTAAATCCAGGATCTCAGACTTGTGAGCACAAAGGACCGCTCACCCAACAAAAAACAGCAGCAAATTGATCAAGTGTTGTCCCTCCAAATATTCCACTCGCGAAACGAACAGTTTCAAATGAGTCTCAAGCAAGAAATTAAACTAGAATAACTAGCACACCAAATTACCAAAACCAAATAGTACTTCTCAAACAACAAGGGAAGTCCAGCTTAAAGGAACCAGTATTTTGAGCTTCAGGAAACCTATGAGAATGGTATACTGACACTGTGACACAAAAGAGGGGTGGTTTTGTGGTTGGTTTTGGTTTTTTTTACTATTACAATGTTTTTCTTCAAAGGTTACTCTTTCTACATTTGCCAAGAAATAGTTTTTATTAATAGAGCCTAGTACTATAGCATTCACCTTTTGACCTGGATAAATACCTTTTCAGAACAGTCCAAACCAAAATTCCTTGGAATCAGCACGTTTGTATTTACAAATTCTGCATCACTTCTCTTTGATACCAATCAAATGCACAAACATAGATTTACTGGCTAACCAGTATTAAGTAGAAGCTGAAAGTAATTCTTTCTTGGAGAAATGGCTTTACTGAAAGACCAGAAAGCTATTTTCCTGCTGGAGAGACACCTACTTAGCATCCAAGAGAAGAAACTAACAACTTCTGATTTATCTGAGCACCTTCTGATTTAGCTGAGCAACTTCACTCCATTTCCTGAAAAGTCGGACAGCTGGAATGCAGCACCTGCTAATGTTTCCATACTAATTCAGCACAAATTGTGCTTTAAATTGCTGGGTTTTTAATCTCTGAAGTAATCTGTACTATCAGAAAATTCAGATTTTACATGTGTATATCCTCTTGCTTTTCAGACTGGTAAGTAGCCAGAGGTTGGGCATGGCCATGTACTGGTACAAAGAATTTCCAGCACTTTTTGTGTGTATTGAGTTGTGCAAACAAGCATCTTGCACAGATGACAGTCACAGACAAACAAAATATACAGCACTTATTACAAGTTTCTGAGAGTCAAGATTTTGTGCAGAAAATAACCTGAAAGATGAGTCTTTTCATAATATTTCTTGACTACATCATTCCTATAACAAACAGATTGTGTGCACATGCTGGTGAAATGCGGCATATATGTAAACAGCACAAATAAGACGAGGTAAAATGCTTTAAAGACGTGTGCGGATAAACTGAGAACTACTATCAAATAATTAGCATATGAAGAAATTCAAATATTGGAAAGCTATTTTGGTTCTAGCTTTGCTGTTTGTGCTTCATTGCTAAAACGTTGTTAAATTCATTTTATCGCAGGCATGCAGTGTACTGCATTTTCAAGATCAATTAATTTCATTTTGCAAATGTGAAATACCTAGAATTTCAATCTAGAATTTTCCTGGAGATAATTTTGGACAAGCAGTTTGTCAAATTTGTTCTTAACTTTATTTTCCTATTCCTCCTCACCTTTTCAATCTATTCAGTGCTTTTGATATGGCTTGCATAATGCATGCTGCAGTCACTTTCATTTTGTTAAAGAACACTTATTTGGAAATGAAGATGCACCAAATTATATTCCATAGCGTTTGGAAAGAATGAGAAGTGAACAACAGTAAGTCTCCTGCATGCTAAATAGAGCCACTGACTGCAAGACATACAAGAACTACTGTGCCAAAATGTTCTTGCTGCTGCTCCACTGACGTCTCTGAATTTGAACAAATGTGGCTCATTAAGCTGAGGCAGAATAAAGACAAAACTGAAATGGAGATTTTCCAACGTACTCCACTTGCAGGTACCTCATTTATGAATTTTATTTGCTTTTCAATATAGGCAGAATGGCAAGAACCAATGTATTGCATAAGCTGTAATAAGTCTGAAGAGGTTTCAGCTGATCAGTCTTAAATCTCTGGTTTCTTCAAAAGGTGTAAAAGAGTTAAATGAATGGCCCAAACAGAATAATTCTACAGATGGGCAAAACTGGCATTTTAGAAGAAAAAATAAGAGTCATCATGGCACATTTGTACAAAATGTAGTTGAGAGCAGTTAATTCTGGAACCTTGCCAACACTGAGAGGATGATGACTTTTTTTTTTTTTTAACTCAATGGTGATTTGAGTACAGCAATAGTGTTATCTTGTGTGAATGTTCAATTCCCTGTACCTTATTGATAATGAATTTAAAAAAACAAAACAAAACAACAACATTTACAATACAATTCTGTCACGGTTTAACCCAGCAGGCAGCTAAGCCCCACACAGCCACTTGCTCGCTCCCCCGTGGCGGGATGGGGGAGAGAATCAGAAGGGTAAAAGTGAGAAAACTCATGGGTTGAGATAAAGACAGTTTAATAGATAAAGCAAAAGCTGCGCACGCAAGCAAAGCAAAACAAGGAATTCATTCACTACTTCCCATCGGCAGGCAGGTGTTCAGCCATCTCCAGGAAAGCAGGGCTCCATCACGCGTAACGGTTACTTGGGAAGACAAACGCCATCACTCTGAACGTCCTCCCCCAGCTTTATATGCTGGGCATGACGTCATATGGTGTGGAATATCCCTGTGGTCAGTTGGGGTCAGCTGTCCCAGCTGTGTCCCCTCCCAACTTCTTGTGCACCCCCAGCCTACTCACTGGTGGGGTGGGGTGAGGAGCAGAAAAGGCCTTGACTCTGTGTAAGCACTGCTCAGCAGTAACGAAAACATCCCTGTGTTATCACCACTGTTTTCAGCACAAATCCAAACCACAGCCTCATACTTGCTACTATGAAGAAAATTAACTCTATCCCAGCTGAAACCAGGACAAATTCATAAAGAATATTATTACATATGCATTTTTCAGCAGGTCATACACATTTTTGAGAGAGATCTAACACTCATTATTTTTCTCACTTTTACAAACAAAGCATTAAACAGGAATTGGTCATTGCAGGTACACACACACAGACTGGGATTGCTAAGAATAATATCAAGCATTGGAGAGAGGGTCAAGTGAGGTTCACACTGTTTCAAAAATCACTGCCTATGAACAGCATACTAGTCCCTCACAGATGCCATATGGAAGCCTGACGTTCCCTCCTCCTCTGCACACTGACCAGATGAATTTTCCAGATATTAAGGAAAAATAACTGGCTAATAAAAAGTGAGCTGCACATATATGGAGCCCTTTCATGCTGTTGTAGTTTAATGAATGTTTCGCTAACCTCTCAAAAATTATAATTACTAATTTGCTTGTCCATTTAACAAAAATAATGCATGTTGGTATATGACATTTTCAAGATTTCTTTATTGCTTTTAATTACCTATTCTATTACTCTTTTCATTTCAACTCATTTCTGTTTAGTCTGTTAATAAGAGCAGTGATTTACTCTGTCATATATCAGGTATTTAGAGAACATTTGCATAGCTACACCAATTAGATGTTTTCCTATAGTCAGGAATTTATAATATTCAATGCAAGTTTACAAAAGAAAATCCAGTAGGCTACACTGGAAGGGCTGAAAGACTGATTATGTCAATGAATTCACACATAAGAAACGAAACTAAGTTTATTATCCACTCTAATTTAAATCAGGCATGCTTATTTCTCCAGGAGTACTTCCAACCAGAGGTAAACATCATTTTCAACAAACAAATGCTTTACCATATTTGAAGCTGCCCAGAACCACAGTAAGATGGGATCCCCTATGGTCCAATGCAGAAGAATATGCAACCACTTCAGTTACCTTCAGTCAATAGGTGAACTTTCTTCACACTAGTGCACAGTCTAGCACTCCTATGGAGATGGTCAGCAGCAATTTTAGATCAGAAAATTAGTTCAATATCTACCAACTCATTCTTAATTAAATGAACTGACATCTCTCCATCAGTAATCAACATCCAGAAGATAAGTTAAGAGCAGAAAGCTCAGGGGAAATAGAGCAGATTAAAGCAAATACGCCTAAGTGAAAGCATAAAACGCAGTCATGTGTTCCAAAATATGACGGTCATGTGCCCATGTTCTCCTAGATGAAGCTAATCCTGATTGCATACATCCAGATGCTGTTAGCTTGTTACAACAGTAGCTTCTTGCAGCATTTCAGGATCTCAAAGATATTTTTAAGTGCTAAAACGGGCATATCAACAATCAGATATTACACATAGCTGGTCAAATTTCCAATCTAAACAACTTCTAAAATCTAGACAAGACAAAGCACCTGTATTTTAGCGTGTGTCACACTGACTGGGTTACAGCTCACAGAGAAGCCTAGAATTTAACTCCGTTTGCTCTGTGTCTATTCAAGTAGTGTTGTTTTGCCTGTAAAATTTTAAAAAATTGTTATCTATAGTGCCCCACCTTTAATCCTAGCTTAGATGATGCTCAAAAGAAGACTAGGCTCAATTGTTCTTAGCTAGTTACCTGAATAAGTATAGGCTTTTAAAATAAATCCTAATTATAAATGTTAATTAGCAGAATATGCAGTTACTCACAGTTACTTAAAAAATACTAGCAGGCATCTTTAGGATCAAACAAATTTCTCAGGCTTTGTCACAAGCTGTTCAAGTTAAGCACTTGTTTTCCTAAACAAGTAGGCCAGGTCCATAAAATAAAGGTGCCACTTTAATGTAAACAGTATTTACACTGACTTGTTTAAAGAAAACAATTAGCTACATTCCTAGAAGTCAAGGTACAATCTGACAAATTATGGGCTACCTGCAAATGTGTTGGAATTTACGAAAAAATCACAAAGTCACTTTCTTCACTTTAATCTCCTTACTGGGAGATGAGAAGAAAACCATAAATTCAAATTACTAAACTCATCTGGAATATCTGAGATTGGCTATGCCTCCAGTCATGTTTTTTGAAAGCAGACTGGACATACAAGACTTGCCCCCTTTAGTTGTTCAAATGTTTGTGACTGCGCTAGAAGTCATCCCTATTAAATGACCTGTGATTTAAGACTCCAAAAAAGTATATTTCAAATAGAAAGATATTTTACTAATCTTAAAAAAAAAAAAATCTTAATTCTTAGTCAGCCACTGTAGCCTAGTCAATTCACTGCTCAGATGTTGCTAGGTCCAAGTTTTCCTCCTAGAAAGTCCACTGTGTCTCACCCAAGAGGTAGCTACATGAATCAGTTAATGTATTATTTCATTTATAATGTTGCAATACTTAAGAAAGACATGCATTATAGAGTAGGTTTTTTTATGAACTCCCCATTTAAGAAAATAAATTAAAAACTGTTGCCAGCATGCAACTTTTTAGTGCAGTTATGATTAATGTAGCTGCCATAAGGACATAAGCAAAAAAGATGTTTAATTTATTCAAAAAATATTCTGGACAACATTTGGATGGCTGGAGGCTACAGCAATACCTCCAACTAAATACATTTGCATCAAAACGCTTGCTTTACAATTATGCTTTCTCTTTATTTCAACAAAGTGCTACTCCCTAGACCTGATCATTTTGCATTCTTTTCAACTGGAGCTGAATTCAAACGGGGCAAGTCACAACAACTGAAGAAACAAATCTTTTCAGAGCGCTCAGGTTTTTAACATCAACAAGAAATCACTTACCAACATGCAAAAATAATCTAGGGATTAATCATTTCAGCCTTTTTCTTGTCTGATAGTATATGTAATAGGGAAAAAGAGAGATTAAAACACCTGCTCTGAGTATGGTTTCAAGTAATTGAGATTACAGAGTACAGAATTATAATTTTTATTTAAACTCTGATACCACCCAAACAGTGAATATCACATCCAGAGCAACAGTATTTACAAGCAGTACCATGTCAGAAGTGCCACTACATCAACGAATATTTGCAAGGTATTTCAACTTAGACAATACTACAACATTTTATATATTGACATGCTTAAATTTCCTTTCTGTTTGCCATCTTCAGTGTCATCTGGTTCATTGAACCTCTTCCCACAACAACTGCCATTAGGTAAGTTCAGACACTAAGAATTTCCCCTAAGACAGTAACAACTTCTGGAAATAAAACTAGAGAAAAATACTACAACACAGCCTTTTGACATCTTTACCATTTATTATTTAGAAATAACAATTCGATTGCTTGAAAACAAAATCTAAGATAGAACCAAAAAATCAAGTAACACAGGAATGGAAGGGGCTTGTCTTGGTCACTTGATCCAGCATCTCACAATTGCAGGCAACCACTCCATAATAACCTTGCTGCCATATACACTAAAACATTTCCCAAAACTTTACAAGAGAAACCTCAGATCCATTATGAGCACCAAAACCCACAACTACAAAATGCCTCAGGAAGATGATTTTTCCTAGTTCCTGTGAGAGCTAGGAATTTGTAGAGGGACATTTTCAGAGGATAATGTACCTCTAATTACAGAGCAAAACAAAAAGAAACCCTCGACCCTAATGATCCCAAGAGCAAAATGCACCCATGAGGTATCTAACAGATTTTAAACCATCCTCAGCAATATATTCTAACTTCAGCTTCCAGCGGAAGCAGAAAGAAGTCACAAACAAAATTAACGTTAAAATGTATCAATATTATATTAAAATATATTAATGTAAAAGATATACGAACAACTTGCTTTTAATTTTAGCCCTGACTTAATGACCTGATCATAGAAGCCAAACTAATGTATCTCATCATGATTCCTTTAAATGAAGTTTACTGATACAGCTTTTGACAGCCTCTCTAACCACTTGACCATGGAAACAGATGTCATTAGTATGAATTATTTTAATTACTTTTTAAGACCATTTTCACCTAATAATTCAACATTTTTGTTCTGTGACAGCCGTACTATTAGTATCAAGCCACTGTAAAATATTTTTTGTACAAGAAGAATGTATAATACCAGAAGACTTCTGATTTGGAAAAAACCCAGCCTGCTACTGTCCAAACTAGTACTTACTATTGATTTCTGTAAAATTAAAGTCTATCATCAGATATACAAAAAGATGGAAAACTATATTCAGGTTTTCTTTTAAAAAATGCATTTAAAGAGCTTCCATAAAGTCAGGACTTTAGCTGCAACAGCAGGTTAGGACAGAATTTTTAATTTTAATTAACTTTCAAAGCTACAAGAAGGGAGGTAACCAATAGATGAAAAAACTTACAAAATCAATATGCAATGGCCAAAAAGAAAAAAAATTCCAGTTGTTCCTCAAACTACTGGATATTGCCTGATCATTATGAAGAATATTCCTATGTAATCTGTCCCACTGCCTTTTAAAAAGCATTCCTAGAAAAGATGACTCATGAGGATGCTTCACAAACAACGAGAAAGTACCACAACTTCCAATGATATGACTTCCCTGAAGAACTTCAAAGACCCATCTTCCAAATGAAGATTCCAGAACGTTTCAGGCAAAACACTCAAGGAGAAGTTATAGCCCACCATCCTCTATCCCTTCCTTCATATGTACTATGGAAGCTGCCCCTCTGTACCCACTATTTGCTTCAAGCCTTGCAGCAGCATTTTCTACATCTTTGCAGTTTAACTCTCCAAATGAGATTCTATTATGGAGATCGAGTACCGTGTTTTTTTCTATTTTGCTGGACTGACACTGTGATGTGTGAACTTTATTGCTATAACTCAGGGAATAGTGCCATAAAAATGTTGGCAATCAATTCATGAAAAGTTAACGCTATACAATATTATACCTGGAAAGGACTTAATACATTTACAAAAACATTTGTTGCTTTCAAGAAGCCACCATAATCCATATCTGCATTTTTAATTGTAATCTCACACTTTTGAAAGTCAGTATGGTTTGTTGCCAAATAATTAACAAAGCTGTTGAAATTCTGATACCCACTACGTAACAACATGGCCTGGAAGACACCTTTGGGAATGCCTCTCAAAAGGAAGATGATGTTATCAGCAACTGACCCAGAGAGCAGTGGCAACTTGGCCTAGGCTACAGTTACTAATCAGCTAGAAGAAATGCTTGTACCATCATCACATCATGTATGCACTGTAATCTTTTTAATTCCATCTTTACATTTCCTCTCTTTTTAAAAGCTTTTCAGAAAGCAGAGAGGAAGGACCATCGAGCAAGCAAGCAACTAGCCTGACATTTGGGAAAACTGGCTCAATTCTCTGCTCCAGCCCAAAGTCAGAAACAAAGGCTAAGGAATTCACTCAGTATCTCCCTCTGCTCTTGGCTTGCACATGGGAACAGAAGTAAATCCTGATCACCTGATCACAGACTGCTGCGAGGAAAAACACATTAAAAGATCATGAGACACTTAGTAGTACTGTCACAAGGTCTGTAAAATTTAGATAGGCTAAAATACTGGATAACAATTTATTAACCTATCTAGGTAGCATGCATAGGAATAGCATTTCAGAATTCAGAGCTAAATGACAGTTTAAAAATTCAGTCAGCAAAGACCTACATGCTATTTTAAATGAGGCTTACATTCACCAGCAATGAGTGTTCTAGAAATACCTTCAATTAGACTAAAGGCAGACTCACTTCATTTAGCAGCTCCTTCAAGTGGGAAAGCTGTTCTAAGGCCAGTTTGTTAAATGCGACTAGAATTGCAGAGGACATCTCCTGCTCCTTCAGTAAGTTAGATGATTGTTGGTATTGCAATACAGACAGTAGTTTATCACCAGCCTTTGTCACAATTTTCCAATAGGCAACTCAGTGGCTTTGCTTACAAATATCATACTTAAGTATGATGTATGTATATAATGTATATATATGTGTGTGTATATATATAATGTATATATATGTATATAACATATAAATGCATGCTTTATAACAACAGAAAAATTGTAGCTGTAATGGTTGATGGGCAAGGAGACTTCCATGCTGACATCTTCAGCATTATACAGCTGTCTAAAAGCAGTGACATGCAAAAACTGACTGAAAATATTTCCATTGAATGGTGAGGGTTACAGATTAATAACTCAAGCAGCTATAGATTTATTTGATGTTTCAAGCTGCCAATAATTAAGAGCCAGGAAGACAGTAAAATGTTCTGAAAAGATGCTGTATGGTTTTGTTTGATAATGAAACACAAATCAGGGCAAGTAGCTCTTTTTTTAATACTGTTTATAGAATCATAGAATAGTTTGGGTTGGAAGGAACCTCTAAAGGTCATCTAGTCCAACCCCCCTGCCGTGGGCAGGGACATCTTCAACTAGATCAGGTTGCTCAGAGCCCCGTCCAACCTGACCTTGAATGTTGTCAGGGATGGGGCATCCACCACCTCTCTGGGCAACCTGTGCCAGTGTTTCACCACCCTCAGCGTAAAAAATGTCTTCCTTATATCTAGTCTAAATCTACCCCCCTTTAGTTTAAAACCATTATCCCTTGTCCTGTTGCAACAGGCCCTGCTAAAAAGTTTGTCCCCATCTTTTTGATAAGCCCCCTTTAAGTACTGAGAGGCTGCAATAAGGTCTCCCCAAAGCCTTCTCTTCTCTAGGCTGAACAACCCCAACTCTCTCAGCCTTTCTTCACAGCAGAGGTGTTCCATCCCCCTGATCATTTTCGTGGCCCTCTCCTGCACCTGCTCCAACAGGTCCGTGTCTTTCTTATGCTGAGAGCTCCAAAGCTGGATGCAGTACTCCAGGTGGGGTCTCACCAGAGCAGAGGAGAGGGGCAGAATCACCTCCCTCGACCTGCTGGCCACGCTTCTTTGGATGCAGCCCAGGATACGACTGGCCTTCTGGGCTGCGAGTGCACGTTGCTGGCTCATGTCCAGCTTTCCATCCACCAGTACTCCCAAGTCCTTCTCAGCAGGGCTGCTCTCAATCCCTTCATGCCTCAGCCTGTATTGATACCAGGGGTTGCCCCGACCCAAACACTATATATATATATAAAACTATATATTATAACACTATTTCACTCTGGTATAGAGCTTGTGATTCAAATATCTGAAAAGCGCTTCAGCTAAAGGTGCCTTTCTAAGGATGGTACTATATAAAGACAACTTCGAAGATGCCAGGCATCTTACTACCAAATGTAATTTTAGAGATCAGTATGCAGAGGGACAAGGTACAAGTCCTACTCAAAATCACCACAAAGACAGCAGATCAAACAAAAAAAAAACAAAGCCAAACTTGAAAATTTCAATTTCTTGCTGTGTGTTTGAAATTATTCTCTTGTGCATATTCTGGTTATAATATCAAACACCTTCCACACTGAAAAGATCTGCAGTTTGTTTTGAGGTCTAGCTGATAAACATTAAAAAAATTATAGAACTGCAGGACAATTCTATTTACAACACAAAAATTTCACCATGGCCAAATCATCTTTGTTCAACACCACACATAATTACAAAATACTCTCCTTCTTTGGAATACTTCCAGACTTCAACAACCAAGAAAAATCTTGCTGCCACTACCTGTTCAGGAAACAGCATGTTCTTCCTCCCCAGACCCTGCTGCTCCAGCTGTAGCCGGAAGCCACACAATAGGTGAAACCAAAAGACTACAGCACCGTTGCTCAGACACAGGATTAGAGAAGGAACTAAAACCCATTATACAACAACCCAAGCTGGCTAGAAAGCTTACAATGTACTTTGCCTTTCTCTGGAAGTTACTAAGCAGAAGCTAATAACAGAGAACAGCAACGAGGACTGAGCAAATCACTGTCCTAGTTTCTACCTGTTAATCAGAAGTGCTCCAACAGGCCCACAGACAACTCCATTCAGACCAGCGCTGCTTCTGTTCTGCCCCAGCCAAGAGCTCTCCCTGCCCCCTTGCAAAGTCACTTTGCTCTACCCTCATTGCTCCAGAGGGGCTTACAGACCTGCTCCAAAACTGGCATACCGTTCACAGTCTGGAAGACTTCACTCATCCATAAGTGAACAATGGGCTACTGAGTCAGCCATTACCTTTGCTCTAACTATCAGAAGCCAGATCTGAATGAAATTTTTCTGATTCCTCTTGCTAACATCAAAAGTTAAAAATAGGAAGCAGAAACCACATCCTTTAACACAGAAATCCATCCTTATATTCAAAGATTTTAACATAAGGAAAGCCTCTAGAACAATATAGGTCTTAGACGGTCACAAACTGATCCTTGCATTAAGTTGATATCTGCTTATTGAGACAGATCAGAGCCCTTGGATTACACAATAATTTATACACACTAATATTCTTTTAACCATCTTTTAACAGGTGCAGCGATATTTTGTTACATATCTTCTAGGCAGTCATAAAAAGGGATACCCTTCCAGAAGTCTGAAATATTTTGATGCTACTGTGAATGCTCTCAGTGACATAGGAAAAAAAAACAACAACAAAACCAAATCACTTTTACATATGCAGGCTGTATTAACCTTTTTAATACTCTTTTGTGTTCCTACCAAGAAGCCTTCTAGGAGTTTAATTCACTCAGTGTCTGACAGTCATATGCAATTAGCGATCTGTAAAAACATGAACAATTTCAACCAAAGACTGTTTTTGAAACGCAATGCCTAATGAGTTATACAGGGAATTGTCTTTCAAATGCCTTATCAGAGAAAACAATACAGCAGATTTTCTTTAGCACCTGGAAAACTGTTCTCATGGATTTGTAATAATCAACTATAAGTATGTCAACACATTTTTAAGCAGAGCTAATTGACAGAATTGGTCTTTTAGTCGGTGGATCAGAAGCCACTAATACTATCTGCACAAATCTCTCAGTCGTTGTCTACATTTAGGAGTTTTCTGAATGTTTTCAGTATCACTGGCATTACCAATTATGAGAATGGAGACATTAAAAAACACTATAGGGTAAAATAGAGCGTGAACCTGCAACGACTCCTCACTGACTACCCATAAAGTGCTTTCATCCCATGGCAAAGTAGACCATTCTCAGAAGAGCAATTGCTATTCTAGCCTTTTTATGAATAAACACATTTGCACAGCAAAGTATGACCCCAAGCTTATTCCTCACCTGTGTCCATATGGCAACTCCTTAAAAGAAAAATTAAATACAGGAACCTGTCTTTTCTGCCGTGATATGGATGAAGTCTGCATTCACCAGCAACAGAGGGAACTGCATGGAATTCCCCCCCAAATACACTTACTAGAAAATTCCTTTTTGTGATGCAACACTATGACGTCAAAAGTCCTTTCACCAACTATTCAGTGCATCATACATTTCTGATAAGCTTCTAAGTAAATTATCTTCAAAGTTCATAAATAATCAGTTTCCTCTCTTGAGGCTCAAACGGTGGACCTGGCCCTTCTGCCAAGGGCCAAATCCAAATGTCCTGGCCATATCAACCAATTTTAAAGATGTGTCGACTTTTGACAGACTTCAATAAAATTTTAAATGCATGTTTTTCAGCATGACACCTTTTTCTTTTCTATGAACTCTGTCTGAGCTACAGTCTGACCTAATAAATAGAGCAGATCTAACTGGCAGAATTCAGCATAAATTTGTTGCTTATAAGATCATTCAGACAGCTTCCCAACCTCTATTTTTACCTCTTCTAATTTTAGCTGTTTCTTTGCTTTACATCTGTCAATTGGGACCTTTATGTAAGTTTTGTATAATTTCACTGGGAAAAATGCAACTATTTAAAGAAAGAAAATATATGTAGCAGTGTAGTGCTAAGACATGAGTTCTGGAGGAACAAGCAGGTGGCACAGTCATTTTTTCAGTGCCAGATTTAGCTCCTGCCTGCTATTTTCTCATCTCCTACTGACTGAAAACTCCAAGGTCTAACTCTAGAAGTAGAAAGATTGGAGTAAAGAGCCAAAACTGAGTATGCTGTTTAGGGAAGAGATAGAAAGGTAGGTGGAAAGACATATTCGGAGATCCCTAGGCCAAGTTCCCACACAGAGTGGTACTATCACAAACACTGGATCAGGTCAGCTGAGGCTTTGTCCATCTAAGTCTCAAAAACCTCCCAAGAAGGGAAGTTCAACCTCTCTGGGTAATCTATTTCACATCAGCACTATCCTCCCTGTAAATAAGTTTTTCCCCAGCGTCCACTCTGAAACTTTCAAGTCACAATTTTTGGCAAATTTACATCATTTGTAAAATGGGGGGAGGTCCCGGACGACTGGAGGCTTGCCAATGTGACGCCCATCCACAAGAAGGGACGGAAGGAGGATCCGGGGAACTACAGGCCTGTCAGCCTGACCTCGGTGCCGGGGAAGATTATGGAGCGGTTCATCTTGAGGGCGCTCACAAGGCACGAGTGGGACAACCAGGGGATCCGGCCTAGCCAGCATGGATTCATGAAAGGCAGGTCCTGCTTGACCAACCTGATCTCCTTCTATGACCAGGTGACCCGCCTAGTGGATGAGGGAAAGGCTGTGGATGTGGTCTACCTGGACTTCAGCAAGGCCTTTGACACCGTCTCCCACAGCATTCTCCTAGAGAAGCTGGCAGCTCACGGCTTAGACAGGTGGACTCTGCGCTGGGTCAAAAACTGGCTGGATGGCCGGGCCCAGAGAGTTGTGGTGAATGGAGTGAAATCCAGTTGGCGGCCGGTCACGAGCGGTGTTCCCCAGGGCTCAGTACTGGGGCCGGTCTTGTTTAATATCTTTATTGATGATCTGGATGAGGGGATTGAGTGCACCCTCAGTCAGTTTGCAGATGACACCAAGTTGGGCGGGAGTGTTGATCTGCTCGAGGGTAGGAAGGCTCTGCAGAGGGACCTGGACAGGCTGGATCGATGGGCCCAGGCCAACTGTATGAGGTTCAACAAGGCCAAGTGCCGGGTCCTGCACTTCGGCCACAACAACCCCATGCAGCGCTACAGGCTTGGGGAAGAGTGGCTGGAAAGCTGCCCAGCAGAGAAGGACCTGGGGGTGCTGGTCGACAGCCGGCTGAACATGAGCCGGCAGTGTGCCCAGGCGGCCAAGAAGGCCAATGGCATCCTGGCCTGTATCAGAAATAGTGTGGCCAGCAGGAGTAGGGAAGTGATCGTGCCCCTGTACTCGGCACTGGTGAGGCCGCACCTCGAATACTGTGTTCAGTTTTGGGCCCCTCACTACAAGAAGGACGTTGAGGTGCTGGAGCGTGTCCAGAGAAGGGCAACGAGGCTGGTGAGGGGTCTGGAGAACGAGTCTTATGAGGAGCGGCTGAGGGAACTGGGACTGTTTAGCCTGGAGAAAAGGAGGCTGAGGGGAGACCTCATCGCTCTCTACAACTACCTGAAAGGAGGTTGTAGCGAGGTGGGAGTTGGTCTTTTCTCCGAAGTAACAAGCGATAGGACGAGAGGAAATGGCCTCAAGTTGCGGCAGGGGAGGTTTAGATTGGATGTAAGGAAAAATTTCTTTACTGAAAGAGTGGTGAAACATTGGAACAGGCTGCCCAGGGAAGTGGTGGAGTCCCCATCCCTGGAGGTATTTAAAAGACGTGTAGATGAGGCGCTTAGGGACATGGTTTAGTGGACATGGTGGTGTTGGGTTGACGGTTGGACTCGATGATCTTAGAGGTCTTTTCCAACCTCAATGATTCTATGATTCTATGATTCTATGATCATTTGCCACCAGCAAAAAAAGCTTGGCTCCACCATCTCTGTAACTGCCCTTCAAACATGCTATTAGATTGTCCCTTAGCCTCCTCTTCACCACACTGAACAACTCCAGCTCCTTTACCCTTTCCTTTTAGATCATGTGCTCTAGACTCCAGACCATCTTGGTAGACTTCACTGGACCCTAACCACTTTCTCCACATCCACCCTGGACTGGAGAACCCAGAACTGGACACAGTATTCTGGGTACAGCCCCAGAGGCAGAAAAGCAAGATACTAACCTTCCTCATTCTGCTAATCATGCATCTTCCAACGTAACCCATTTTGCCTTATTCACACTTGGCTCATATTCAACTTAGCATTCACCATAACCCCTGGCGCCTTTTCAGCAGGACTGCCTCAGCCGGCATGAGTACTTCTCCTGTTGGACTCATGAGCTTCAACAAATAGACTGCCCTTTCATTCCATACCTCCACGGCTTCCAAATGAGAAATCTGCAGGAGGCAGGGCCAAAAGCCTCACTAAAGTCAAGGTAAATTGCATGCACTACTCTCCACACGGACCACTTTTGCAGTCACTTCATTACAGAAGGCAAACAGGTTGTCAAGCATAGTTTGCCTGTTGTAAATTCATACTGACTGTTCTTGATTACCTTCTTGTGCTTTACTTGTTTGGAAATGGACAAGCCTCATGATCTTCCAAGGGACTGGATGAATATAGTCAGCCAACAGATCCCCAAGTCTTCCTCTTGCCTTTCATAGGGAGGAGTATAACATTAGCCTCTTTCCAGTCATCCGTGACCTCTCATGAATATGTTACACTTCTCCAAGTACTCTCCAGCTTGTTGTTCTCCCATCGTTGGCTCTCTCTTTCTTCCTCCCAAACCATACTTGTACATGCAGAGGTCTGGGAGAATACTTTGCTCCAAAACATGTAACCATTCAATCCACCTATTCAGTTTTCCTTGCTGTTGCACAGGAAACTAAAAACTAAGCTCTAGGAGTAAAAAGTATCTTCTGACCAAAGTCTGACAAGTTACACCCTAGGAAAGATGCATTCACCTACAGCCTCCGCTTTGAGAAAAACCCACTTCCCAGCACTCACTCTTACTGTGTGCTCATACCACAATCCCTGCCTAATACCTCACTGGCCTAACCGGCTCAGGGATAGTAAATATTCCATTTGCCCTTCTCATCGAGGTAAACTAGACTTCATTCCAGTTTATCATTCCAGTTTAACTTTCTAGAGGTAATAGCATCACAGAAACGGTGGCAAGTCTTAACCAGGTATCAGAAAAATAATACCAGTGAACTTGAGAGTTCTTCTAAACTAAATATGACAACAATAGCACACGAATGATTTTAAAAATTAAATCAGAGTAATATAATATTAACCAAAGAAGTGGGTTACCTTTTGTATTACTCATAGAATTTTGCTGCACAAGTGCCTGAGAAGGATGAATTTCGTAAACTCTATGCATCTCCTAAGTTAGTCAATACCTTGAACAGTGATAAGCACTACTTTTGTAGATACATGATCTGCTAGAATATTAGATGACGGGAAATAAAAAATGCTAATGACTTTTGACATTTTTAACAGCACATCAATTATCAAAGAAAATGGACTATTTGAGATTGCCATTTAAAATGAAGCCTAATGATCTTTATGAGCTTTCAACTCAAATAGCCACTCATTTTAATCATGTAAATGTAAGTTGACTGTCACTTTAATTAATCAATCAACTTCCCTTGTCCACCCACAATTTCTCTTGCTGAAAATTTCAAAGCTTTGGCAGATTGTCCAACAAGAATGAACAGAGGAGAGCGATATACTTATATAAACCAAGTCTAATCCTATTACATGCTGGTGAATGATTTTTTAAATCAATTCATCCTTATGAACATCCATTTGAAAAACTGATTTTTTATATAATAGACTGAAATACTGTACCACATAAACAGTAACCTAAAGATCATACATTAATGGAGTACTTCATAAAACTGCTATGTTGCTATCCATATAACTACACATAGAAAATTCAAGTAGCAAATAGGATTAGAAATGCTCTTTCAGCTTTTCATCAAGATTTTTCTCCTTACTGACAAATGTTTAACCTACCTTTCTATCAGTAGTAACTGTTTGCTTTGCATAACTGCTTACAAGGCAATTCTACTTATTTGTAAGTATTTTCAACAGAACAAGAGGAAGATCAGTGTCAATGTACTGTGAAAGTGCAGTAACCCATTTTTGAAGATATGAGACCCTTTTTTCCCCCATGTCACAAACAGAAGGGCACTTGCTGACCTGTCGTTAGTCTAAAGGGTCAGTTGACTACATCTGATATCTACCACCACACAGGCAATAGTTAGAAAGTTCTGCACAAGAGAAGCCTAGAACAAGTACAAAACCCTGTAACTACAAGGTCCCCTTCCCGGCTGTTGCTCTAAATATAAAACAATGTGAGAAAAAAAATCTCAGATTATTATGGATATGGTTCAATTCTGTAGTAGTAATTTAGAAAATCTCATGTGGGAATACACTAATTTCCCCCTTCCTCAATAAAACGGAAGTTCAAAGACAAGGGGAAAAATCAAGTACCAAACAAAAAAGGAAGAAACTGCACAAACACAGAAGAGGAAATGAGACTACAGGCAAATACTGCAAATGGCAAGGCAGGCTGTGATTATCTATGAAACAGAAATCACCACTAACATCTGAGCATCTAAGGAATTACCAGAAAGCAAGCCTATTTCCAGATCTCAGGGAATTTCAGGCACCACAAAGAAGAAAAAGGATGGGTAGGAATGCCACAACACACTTTTGCAAGACCTGTGTTTATAGTTCAGCATGTGTATAGTCACCCCAACTGCACATTAACTCATACACAAGTCGCAGTTCTCAGCTGTTACAACACAGCAAACTGCATTTCCCAATGATAACAAGCATAGAAATGAGACTAAGGAAATTAAAGAACGAAGTTAAGAAGCCCATTCTCAAATGTTTGGCAAACAAAGCATTTGCAAACCAACCCTTCGTGGCCTTCGATTAGCAGCTCTTACATTTAAGCATAAGCTTAGAGAACAGCACCCTACTGCTCCATGTTCTCCATGTCCAGCTTCATGCACACATTCTGCCAGTTTTTAATCACATCTGCACAGGGTGGACAGGGTGGGGAGGAGAAGAAACTGAGCTCAATCCTTTTATTGGGCCAAATCCACACCATGCCATGCAGTGCAGCATAAGCTTGATTTCAGAACGAATTGTACTTGGGAGACTTTTCCCTATGAAGAATAAACAGCTGTACTTTCTTACTTCAATCAGTTAGGAAATGTCTTGGTATCTCCCCTCACTTGTCTTCTTTCTCTATTAACATCAGGGGTTTCTGAGTTTTTCCTCATGTTTTCTGGACCTCTTTCTACTATATCCTTTCTGAGCTGAGAGGGAACAGAGCAGCACATAGTTTCACAACCACACTGAGGCTCCCTGGATTTACACCTCCCAGAGAAAACTTAAAAAAAAAAAAAAAATCAAAAACAAAACAACAAAGAAACCAGGCGTCATGCGAGTCCATGCCAGTTCTAGCACAGTTTAAAAGACAATTTACATGTCACAATTTCTAGTCCAGAAAAGAACTCGGGCTTCCTGGATCCAACTTCTCTTCACAAAATAAATGTTAGCAAAGAATGAAACCTGAGTATCCTGGGAAATACAGACAAAAGATACAAAAGTTTGGAAAAAAACCCCATAATAAAAAAATCAGTAAATGCTAGAGATAAGGATGTTAGCAACAGTCAAGCTCACAGTTTATGTGTACTTGCTGTTTGTCAAAGGATTTTTAATCTATTTATCTAACAGATGGCACTCACACCATAAGCAAATGAAAACACTGAATAGCTGAAAAACGTACAGTTTCCTCCACTCATTACTACGCACTAAGCAAACTCCGAGTTGAGGATCTGGCTCAGCTGGAAGTGCAGGCCAGACAGGGAGAAACAGAGTCACCTCTCTTGATCTGCATCACTGTTTATACAGCAAGGGACAAGCACTGACAACTTTAATTCTGGCTTTTCTTAGCTTACAAGTAATTAGCTTTGAACCCTTACTGGTGCTCTTTTACTAAAAGGTTTCTTGTGAGAAGATAAATTTGTGCAAGGAGTAATAGAGTCTGAACATCTTCCAGCTCTCCCTACAATGAAGGAATGGTGGGACTGGAAAAATCAACATTTATCCAGCAGTACTGGAACTGCCCGGCCCAGCAAAATATAACCAGTATGTATTTATTTGAAGGAATGTCAGGAAAACATAAGACAGTACAGAAAGAAGAAAATAAAACAAACCAAACAAAAAAACACACACAAATTTTTTCCCTAAAAAATACTAAGCACATTTCCTAAGGCTTTGCTCCCAGATGATGCTATTACCTTTCTTCCTGCTGTTCCCCACTGCTTCTGCTCTTGGTTTCCATAAGGCAGAAAGTAACCAAATAGAATCAGTAGCAGCTTGAATTTAGCTCCTTCAGGAGAAGAAGAAAAGGGGATTAGGAAACAGCAAAAGATAAGAAACCTGGAAATCCTCAAAAAATTGCATAGAAGACCAGAGGAAAAAAACAAGAGGGAAAGGAAACATTAAATGGAGGAAAAATAGAAAATAAAAATTGTGCATTGCTTTAAGGAAAAGAAACCTTGAGGGAGACCTGGAGTCAACACAAGAAGACACAGGTCCTAATGGACTCCTCCAAACAGAAGGTAGTGCTCCATTTGGGGGAAGTAGGGGGCTTACCAGACTCCCCATGCAATCTGTTAAATAACCATATGTGTTAGTTACTAGTTTGGCATTTCCTAATAACAAACTGTTTGGTTTATCAATGCAACTGATAGTGTTAAAGAACAGAAAACCTATCACAAACACTGCATGCTGTGGTAAAACATGGTATGCTGCACTACTCCTGATCTAGTATATCTGGCAAAGAAGGACTCTGATAAAACACTACATCTTTCAAAACTGTCTGGAAAAAAAATATATTGAGGGAGTCACTAAGAGCTTTTTCCTTTTCTTTTAATGCTCACATAAGATTCAGCATAAAGCAGCTGGAATCCTGGTGACTAGATAACCCTGGACTATTCTAAACACAGCCGTCAGAAGAATTTTTAAATGTTGGCAACTGCAGCATTATCAGTCAGAATGCAGATAATGGTTTTCTGATTGCACAAATCAATTTTCATCACCAGCAGCAATTATGACTGCTGAGAGTAGCTATAGCAGACTACATACAATACTGCAAGCAACACATTCCAAGAATATAAACAGGGGGGATGCTGAGAAAACAGAGCTGCTTAATTTAAAACTAACTACTACTCCTTACTGCACGAGGATGTCAGCATCATCAAAACACATCTGAAAGATTACCCTTGCTCATCAGCCAATTAACTCATTCTTAAGCAGCTCATACCTGAGATATGCAGCAAAGTCGAGTCCCTGCGTCTGAAGTCTATAATCTAAGAGTTTCAAACACATAAGGAAAGCTGGGAAGTGGCTCAGAGTAATACCAGAACAAATCAAGATGCAAAATGAACAAGCTTGAACAGTCTGATCCAGCTTACTTGTGAAATGCAACCATCTGCATAATATTTATACAGACAGAACTGAGGCATGTGAATACACATGCTTTTCACAACAGAACAGAAAAAGATCTACCAATCCAAAAAGAATTTCCACTCTCTAAATAAAAGCCTTGTGTGAAAGCTGCTGCAAGCCTCAGATCATTACTTCTGGATTGTTTGGGGTTTCCCACATCTTCAGGATTGAGGGTGGAGGCAGAAAAGAGGGTTAAGATCTCCAAAAGTTCAGTTCCAGGCTGTTTTACTGTACTGTGTTGGTTAAGGCATCAAAGGACTGTGGTGAGGCAAAGACAACAAGAATGCCACACTAATAAACAACAACTTGATTTGCTGCTCAAAACGTATGTGGAACACAGCAAATGAGCTTGGTATAACAGTTTTAAAATTTGTGCTTTAGAGGGAGAGAAATTTCAAATATTGGTTACTAGACACTATTAACTGGTAGCATAGAGCAGATTAACAAATGAAGTATCATTATAATTAACTTCATATAGTGGGTCTGTTTACTAAGATGGAAATGCCTAAAGAATGGTTTATAACAATTTAGAATAGATTTTTTTTCTTTTTCTTTTCTTTTTTTTTTTTACCCTCCTTTTTTTCATACTGGTGGATATGCTGCTCCAGCACTGCCCGTTGCCTCTTATTCCTTGGCCAGACTCAGGCAGGGGCAAAGTGACCATTTGTGTTCTGCTCAGAGTGGGACTGTTGAGGAGGGTGTCAAATCAGTGAAGAAACTGAACAAGGAATTTTGGAAGCCAAGAAGAAAAGATGCTGCCAATTTACATATACATTCCAAACCACACTGTAGTGGTTAGTTACGTTTAAATTGTACACTTGCCACCTTTACAAGACACCATATTCAAAAATGAAATACTTACATATTGATGGACAGTCATCACAAAGCAAAGTCCCAGTGCTCTCTTCTTCCCCTATTTAAGTTTACAGAACATGGGCTAAACAGTTAGCATGAAAACATTCAATCAATGCTGAAATGGAAATGTGAAGCTCAGGTGGGAAGGTCTTTGCCCTTGAATATACGTGTTTGCACTTTGCAATGCACAAAGAGTTCTTGTCTGGTTTCTTGCATTCCTACTGTTTTTCTAGATACATGTATTTAACTAAAATATGTTGCCTGAATTGAAGAAGTGTGTATTCAAACAGAAAAATGTATATAACCTTAGCTACTGGGGTTTAATCATTAGCCTCAGAAAGGCATCTGTGCAAGACTAAGAGAGCTCTCGTATTGCTTTCCCTGTGCTCCACCACACTGCCATATGCAGGGAGAAACCTGATGGTGGAATCCAGGCTCCTAATATCCACGGAGACAGGCAAAGAGGAAAAATGAAGCGGAATAATATATACCTCCCTGGTTCAAAGGAGAAACAGAGCTCAAGCAGCGACTCAAGTAGCCACTTAGTTACTTGCTGATCCCCATTCAAGAGCCTGGGTGGAACGGTGCCAAAGCACTCCTTAATTCTACAACAACCAACAGTTATTCATAACTATACGATCCAAACAAATGATAACAAATGCCCCATAATTCAAGAGGAAGAGAAAAATGCATAGATGTTGGTACATATTTCAATTCGCAATCTTGCAATTTTGATAGCCTAAGCTTTTATTAAAAAAAAATACTGAGGTGTCCCCCCACCACCACCATGCCAAAATATTGTTGATTCTGAAATAAACAAAATGTTTAGTCTTTAATATGTTGAAAGCTCTGAAGCTCAGCAGTGGAAGTCTAAGATGGCTCCAAAGCTCCTGTTCCAATACTATCACACTTACATGGACATTCTAGAAACAAAAAATTCCCTAAAGAATAATGAATTAAACAGTGTAATCTTCCTGGAGTTTAACCTAGCTACTAGAGAAATTTCTTCAGTATTGCCCTAGAAATTTAAGAAAATCATTTGCAATCAAGTAAGACAATAACTTTTGCACTCCCTAACATACCAGAAACCCTGTTCCTCTGCTTACAAATCCATATTACATCTTTCATCAAAAGCTCCCCTAGAACTGCAACCCCCAAAAATAAGAAAAACAACAAAAGTTTAAAGAAAAAAGAAGTTTCCTCTCTTTACCATAAATTTGAAAGCAAACACAATAACAAAGCATAGGGTGTAGGTACGTCAGACACTGTAATGAAGATACATTTGTGTTGATCCACTGTGCATCCACCTCATCCCAGCAGACCTCCAGGGGATAGGAGGGCATGTGCGAGGTCCACAGCCCCCCTAATCTATGCTTCTGCCAGGACTATGAAGAAACCACCTCAGCGACTGGTAAATCATCAGCTTACTGCGTGTAGAGCAGCAGACTGTCATCACATACCACGTATAATTAAAAATAATAGTTGTGAATATTACACTCACACAATTCAATTGCTATGGCTATGGCCAATTAGTTTAAATGGTCGATCTGATAAATATATTTAAAATCCTCAGTGTGCTGGTGGCTGCAATGAAAAGGTTCACGGAAGTGTGCATAATTGGCAAATCAATCCATCAGAATCTTTCCTTGTTACTTGTTCAGGGTTACACCCCAGAAATATTGGTTTAATCGCATACATTCTTAATTGCGGAAAAGGCAGGACTTATTACAGCTTTATTTACTTAAAGCAATTGAAGTGTTATATTAACTGGAATCATCAACATGTTATTTTCAAAAAGCAAAATACAGGTAACATTTCCATACAGGCACGTAATACCCATTTTCAAATATTAACTTAAATATTGTAGAATACGTGGATTTTAAAAATATTTCAGAATACAAGTAGTTCAGAATCAGCGATTTCTTTATTTTCCATTTAACAACTTGAAATTGTGATTCTGTCTTAAGAAACCTGTTTGAAATTACTAAATTAGTAGGTTAAAATGTTGATATTCCAAATTACTCTGCTTATCCACAGAGCTTCTCAAGGAAATTCAAAACAATACAAACACAAACTTGTAATGAATAAATAAATAAAGCTACTTACAGTTTTTGGGTATGCGTGCAGAACACAAGAGCTAGCAGACCGGAGCTACTTCTAAACTAAGGTTAATTAAATTGCTTTAAGTAAGAAGTCTGAATTAATAAAAGGGATCTAATTCACATGGTAATTTCAGTTGTAAGTTCCCCACACAAGAGATACTGGAAGATTTTCTAGCTGAACAGAAGTATCATTGCTTCATTTTTTTGCTGTTTTTTTGTGGTTTGCAGAATCGAGAATAATTATTGATTAATAACTTTTAAGTCCTTTGCAACTATCAAACAGCAGTGACAAGATGTAGCCTGTCCTGAGGCTGTATCAGGACAACATAACACTCTCCTGAGGTCTTCTATGAACAAAATAAACTCCACAATCTCTACATCCTCCAGACCACCAGAAGGATCTAGCCCTGAAACCCTGTTCCAGCTCCAGAAATCACAGAGAGCTAAAGCAATGGCTCCTCAACACCATTCATGAGAGGGTCATGAGAGGTGATCCAGAACCTTCACTATTAACCATCAGCATGCAGGGCATCCCATGAGACCTTCCCAAGAACACTTAGTGATAAACTGATCAAAGGGATTTGGGAACCTGTATTCATAGGAGGCACAGACCAAATTCCTCCTTCACTCCTATAAACCCCTTTCCACACCAAAATTACTATTCACATCCACACTGAATCTAGAGCCTCCAGCCTAAACACCAGGTCGTGGGCCAGATCTCAAGGAAAAGGAAATTCAAGGGAGAAGCAAAGCTGTCAGGTAATAGAAGTCAGTTCCCAGTAACCACAGAACGATACACAGGGGATGCAAAGTTTTCAACATATTTTAAAGATTATATTTCTCCCAGTGGATTATTAGCAATAGCTACCCAAGAGATCTGACTCTGTCCCTTTCTTGTTTGAATTTTGCCACACAGTGCAAAGATTTCTTGAGCTACATTCAGCAAGTGTATCTCAAATCCCATGGAGGGTACTAGAGATTAAAAGAAAATGGTGTTTTAAAGTATTTTTCTGGTTAAAATCTCAACAGATCATGGCACAAGGTGCAGAAAACAGAATGCTATGTTGAGGATTATACCTTGCAGTGACATGATACAGGCAGATATCGATGCCTGAATCTGTCATATCTTTAAGTATGTGCCTCCTGCTCACCCAGATGTATTTTGCAGACGTGTTCACATAAATCCCTTCATAACAGAGTAGAAGGATTCCTAACTTCATTGTGACTCCAGGAAAATCTTGTTATATATGTAAGTATATCAAGTATATATTGTGTAAAATATGTAAAATCTCATACACAAGTACTAATTCCTCTGGGAATAGCAAAATACGTTGGGCAGAGAGCAGGCGAGAAAGAGAGGACATGAGAAAAGTTAAAGCATACTTATTATCCTGCTGTTGCTGTTGATCTTTTAATGCTCTACAATTACTCAGCAAGAATTCATTCCTTTGAAAAAGTACCCGTGACAACCAAGTGCTTGGATCTCTCTCAGAAGAGGCCAGTTTTCCGGCCTGAAAACAATCCCCATCCTCAACTTTATTCCAATGATTTGTCCTCTTCATTCTTTTCTAAAAGAGAAAAACCCTCTCACTAAGGAGTATGTGTTCAAGCTGGATTTCCCTAGGTTTTCAGCAGGCTACATTTTTCTTATGGACCTTGGGTAAACAGCCTCTGGTCTGCTAGTCGCCCTTTTTCAGATTTTTCTGGTTTGCTTTGGACAGCAGCATGGTGTAACTGCTATAGTATTGCAAATGGCTGAATTGATGCACCAAACTGGCATGACTGAGCAAGTTTTACCTCCTGGCACCACTTACAGATGCTGTCCAAACTATTTCTAGAAGATACTGATGTCTTCTTTTAGTGGCTAGTTATCATTTCTTGCATGATGTTGGGAGTCGATAGCTGAGGATCACAAAGCACGTCAGTGCTGGGGCAAGAAACAGCGCCTTCTCCTGACTCCTGCTCTGCTCCCACACCTTTACCCTGTTCGACTGCTCCTGGAAAATGCCTTTCCTACAAAAACAATTTTCTTTAAAGAAACCAAAACTTTCCTCACTTCATAATTCTTAACACATCAATACTGCTCTAAGGAATCAGGATAGCAAAACACTAAACTCACTAACGGAGAAATACAGTCCTGTTTAGCTTCACTGCAGATCATGGACCTTTAAATGCTGGTTGAAACCTAAAATAAAAGTCCTTTATGTATGCTATGTCTCTCAAAAGACATCACGACTGCCTAATTTTCTCTAGACCATCTTCAAGCAAACAGTATCAAAATTTGTTTGAGAGCTTGAGGACTGCAATTTTATCAGTACCGAATGAGAACAAAGTGTTTGCTTTTTTCATCTTAAAACACTGCTTTTGTAAATATCTCATCAAATTCTCCTAAACTGTGAGACAATTAAATATCTGATGATAAAAAAATCCCCCAAACCCTCAGTTTCCTGCTTTTCTTCAATATGAATATGAGAAGGCTTCTTTTATCTGTTTTCACAGCCTCTTCCACTCAAATTTAATTAATGGTCATAAATTCCAAGAAACACTTTCTCCAAAGCATCCTTTAAGAGCCCTCACTTCTTACCCAGTTTATTTATTGCATGGGGATTTATACAAGGTGGAGTCAATAACACTGCAGCTACCTACTCATCTAATCCCCTGCTCAAGCACATTCAGCAGAGCATGCCAGAATTTGGTTGTTCAATTCCACTTTCAGGGAGCTTGCCCTGTCCCAGCGCAGCGAAGGCTGAGCAAAACCTTCTCTGCAATTGCTCCTGTGGCACCAGAAAAAAAAAGCAGGAGGCCCATCTCTCCTGCGATCTTTCCTTTTTGTTGGCATACAGACAAAAAAACTGCATTCATACAAGGCATTAAAACTTTGAAATGAAGGGGGGAGAGGGGAACCACTTAAACCTCCTCCCGAAAACAATATGGGGGTATAAAACTGAAGGAAAGCTGTTATTAAAAAGGGTAGGCCATGAGTTACAAAATTATAGGTAGGGTAAATGAAAAATGTCAAGTAGTCAAGATTCCTGGCACAGGAAAGGTGTGAACATGTACAGGACTGAGAAATCCTAAAACTAAAAATCCAAGAATCTAAGATTAAATTAAGACTAAAATCAAATCCCACAAGTGTATGGTTTAAAGGGTGAAAATAAATAAACTGTAAACCATAAAGTTTTAGTTCCAAATAAATTCCCTTTTCATTTTGAAAAAAAACAGCATACATTAAGAATAACATGCCAGGCCCTGCCCAGTCAGCAACAGGGCACAACCAACAATAGGACAACAAGAATTATAGTAAAGCAGAGATGCAAAAGTCATAATTGATGAATTATTATTTAATGTTTAGAATGGGAAAGTAAATTGCTGTTTTGGTCATGTCAGACCTGGTGTGCTGCATACTAGTGAAAGATAACAAGTCATACTCTGTAACCCAATGAGTTTATAATGTGAGAGAGACAGTTAATAAAACAAACAGGGGGAATAAAGCAGGTAGACGTGGAAAAACAAATTATGACCACAGCTGCTTTGAAGTGACTGGCTGCTCATAATTGTTGATCTAGCCCTCTTCTCCAGCTGCTAAACTGCATTAATATAGTTAAAAATACCTTTTCTGCTTTTTTGGTTCTCCTTATTGCTTTCTCTTTTAAGAAAACTCTTAATTGCCAAAGGAGTTGTGTATGGCAGAGTAAGTGGGTCACAAGCCACATTCTGAAAGCACTAGTGAAAATGCAAACGTTTTTGAACTCCTGATTTAGGCAGCATGTATTTTCTAAACTAGTTTCTGTTTCAATAGTTTCTGTGTTTTACTGTTTCTTTTTTTTTTTCCCCTGGGTGTCTCCTAGGAGCTGCTTGAGTCATTCCCCACACGGACTCTGGAGAGCTTCAGCTACTGTGGCTTCATCTCAAAGATTCTGTGAAGCAGGGCGTGTTCTTCATTAATTCCTCAGACACCCAGCAGACAGAAACTGCCACCTTTATCTACTGTTTACTGCTCCCTTCCACTTCCAGGCATGAACGGCCCACCCATCTCCAAGCTGGCAGCCTTTCCCAGCGGAAGCATTTTCCCTTCAAATGAGCCCCAGTGAAAATGACAGGACTCGGCTGCACACAGTTCTGGCAAAAATAGCCTTCAAACAAGAGAAAAAGCCCAACAGTTTTCATCGAGGAGCTATGTCAGCTCCTGAGGCTTGCACCTTCTTGCGGAGAGTGAGCTAAGCGCTTCAGGAATAAAACTAAGTCAAAGTAATAGCAGATTTGCACAGTTGGTACTCTCACAGAAAGCATATGCCAATCTCACACTAGACCAGGACTAGTAAATCAGCTCTCCAAGTGCAAGTGTTGCACAGAAGAGAGGCAGAGGTGCATCAGATTGTGACTATCTTACGCAGTTTTGGGGGTGAGGCTCCACATTTAACCCATACTGTACCCATGGACACCTCCCACACACACAGATCATTCCTCAATAGAGATCGACTTCATTCATTTTCTAACAGGACAGAGATTCATTTGCTTCGCAAATAGAACAGGAGAAGTACATCAGCAAGCAGATCCTTTTGAAAGGAATGGGTTTATTTCTCCAGCTGCTGAATAACAGGACATTGGGGGTTTTTTTTATTCCTTAAAAAGAGCCAAAATTAACAAGCAGCATTTATGAATGCGATACAGCCTGATTTGATCAATGTTTTCTCCCTATATTAAGATGTTTGTTAATCATTCATTCCATAATTTTCCTAAAATGCTTGCTCAATACATTAAAAAGTATGCATCTCTGTACATTCAATTACACGCAGAAAATTTCTATTGCTTGATTGGGGAGTCACGATGCCAACAGCTCTCATAGCTTGCCATCTCTGAAGACAGAATCATGCTTAATACTTAGTATAACTAGGCTTTTCATCTTAAACTGTAATTACTTTCCACTTCACAACTACAGAATGAAGCATCTTCCTATACTTAAGCCTCCCAGCGCACGGCCAGCTTGCAAAAATCGGACATAGAACGTTATCGATTTTCTCAAGGGAGAAAATATTTGCTAACTGCCAAGAACAAACCTTAACTATTCATGTATAGCATAAGGAGATGCAGTGTGAGAAATGACACACATTACTCTGTCCATATTCTGGAAAAAATCATTGCAGCTGAATGAAATCTCAGTTTATCACAAACCAAGCAATATGAAAAACTAGAACAGCCTCTAGGAAACTAGGAACTTACATATAAAGAAAAGGATAGCAAAGGTTTTATTTGTGGGTCTAACAAGGGGAAGGAATAAACTTCAATGTAAATACTTGCTGTTTAAAGAAAAGGTTCAGCAGAAACAGGTTTAAATGAGATTTGACCAAGAAAAAATATCTTACTGCCTGCAAGTTATAAACATGACCAAGTATTCAGAAAAAAAAAAAAACGGCATCGGCACTGCAGCTGAAATTGCAACTCACTTGATATACAGAATAAAGAAGCTGCAATTCCAAAAGGCTTCCATACATTTTATATATTTATACACACACACACATATACATACACACACATATATTCATGCTTTCTCAGTATCCTTCCACAGCAAGTCATAACTACATCAGAGCAAGGGAGTAAGAAAAGGCAAGCAAACAGAAAATGCTTGCAAAGAGTCATTAATCACAACATTGCTTATTAAAGAAAGGAATGAAATAATTAAAAAAAAAAAATTTCAAACCCACAATTAGTAGCTTAATCAAAACAACAAAAATCCTTACCTGTGCGTTCTTATTCCTGGCTTCTCTCCTTGCTGCTTTTTCTTTCAGCCTTTTCTCCTAAAACAAACAAGATGCACAGTTTTAAAGCAAACTCCTGTTTTGTTTTTTTCTTGTAATATTTTAAGATTAAAGTTGAGCCACCTACATATTTTTAATGCACACATGCTATACTGGTGGTATTCACCCTACATGTTACTGACGAAAAGTGATAAATAAAAAGATCTGATTGAGATATTATTCATTCTTCTTGCTCTTAAAGGAAATAAAACTACAAGAATGATTCAAACTCACATTTTATCTTCACTGAGACTTGTTACTCTTAAAGGAATGATGCAGCTAAGTATTTTGACAAAGTTAGTATTTGTCTCTAAAACAGGATAGTTAAAATGGCACCAAGAGCTTCAACTTTTCTTATTTCTCAGTGGCTTAATACAAAATCCAATCCATTTAACAAACTAAAATGATAATTTGCCTAACTTCAGAATTGCTAAAGCAACTGGGCAGTGAAAGCTAAAACATGTTCTCCCTGGCTTTCGTATCTCCATTATTAACAAACACTCTACAATAGCATTTGCTTAATAATTGCATCGATTCAGAAACCATAACATTAAGTTCCCTCCACCAAAGGGATTCGGCTATGGGAAAATGAGCAAAACGCAATGATAAAATTCATTCAAAGCTGCCTGACAGATTTCTAAGCATACAAAAGTGGCCAAGATATTTAATACAATTGACATTTATTGCTGGTTTTTTTCTGTTTGTTCTTATTGGGATTGGTTTATTTTTAAACCAACTGAAGGATTATGTTTAATTTAGACCCTGTCAGGTCCTTGCAATTGAACATCCTTTGATATCTATTTCATGAAGTAAGGACAGAAATTCAGGTGAGGGCACATGTCCCTTAGAAAAGCACACCGTTCCCTCTTTTTCTTTTGTCTTAGTGATGCTGATGACATTGGTGTTCAAATTTTTTATGCTAGCATAAAAATGTTTATGGAATACAACTCTCAAGATTCTTTGAGCAATATAAGGCCATTCCTAGCATCAGCACATTTAGAACCACATCCACATAAAAGGAGGCATGACTTTAACATCAGTCCAGGGGCAACACCACAGCACAGGAAGGCTGAAGACCAGTCACATTTCAGCTTACTCGTGGGAGTAATGAGAAAGCTACAGCTCCAGCAGTCCTGGAGCTGTATCATCATGATGATGCTACCAAAGCATATTAGTAGGTACCACACAAAGTTGCTTGGAAAAGCAGTGTGTTTGAGTGCAGACTTGGGAAAAGGAGAACACAGCTGCCAAGATTTAAAAAATTGGTGTCTAAATTCAGTTTCTTTTGAGCCATTTGTCTGATATGTGCCATCTTCTATTCTCCCAGTTGCCTGAACTACAGAAGTGTTAGCTTACTTTCAAACTCTCTTTCTGAGTAAGTCAACCTCTTCTCTCCAAATCAAAACTAAACAGATAGAGTTCATCCCCTGCCCAAAAGACAGGGACAAAACTGCATGAGGTTTGTGTGTCTCTGCTTTATACAGTTCTCCAATGCTGTGTGCAAAGCTGTCTGGTACAAACACCTCAATGCACTCAGAGCTACATGCCAGGGCATTCAACGCATGCTATGAAACAAAACAAAAACCCCACCACTGTATACAGATACAACACAGCTGTCTTATTATTTCAGGTTTGTTAAAGTAAGAAAAAGCAATAAAAAACAAGAATTACATTTAAGGCCACAAGGGCATCATACAGGGCAAAAGAAGCCACCAGGACCAAGTACTGTCTGGTACGGACACAGGCAGTCTGCTCTCCAAACTAGACCTAAGCATCATGACCTCATGGTCATAACATGTCCATCCATGTTATGATTCCTTCTCTTCCAAGTCAAATTTGTATTAATTTCTGATTATTTTTACTTATGCTTTTCTAATTATTTTACTTAAGTTTTTCCACTTTCACCCACTCTGTTTTTAAAAGGTTTAGTTGTGCATTCTTTGCTCTTTGGGGCCACCATTGGGGCTCTCATTTCTGTGCTAAAACTGTGATCCTTATCAAACTTTACCACTGAAAAAGTGAAAGAGACGAGAGCTAGAAAGTAACACAACAGATATTACAAAGCAGGATAAAGCAGCTTTTAAATCGGATAGGCCAGAAAATTTTAGATAGCAAAATTCTATAGTATATGAAAAGACAGTGTCTTAACTACAGCCACAGGCTTAAGTCAATATAGCAGCAAAGTTCCTGCTCAAGGGATTTACAACAGAGCACTGAAAAGGCAGCTATGAAAGCAGGAGATTGACATAATGCCATAGAAGATGAGTACGCCAGACAGCATAATATACTTAAGTCTCTAAAGAACGGTAAAGACACAAAAAGATTCTAAAGTTAATAGGTGCAGAGACTGAAATCAGGAGTACAAAAGAAAAATAAGACAAAGCAGCAATCAACAGGAGATGCCATCAAGACTTTTTTTTTCTTCTTTTTTGAGGGAGAGAGAGGGGATTTGGTTCCTTGTCAATGAAAAACAAAAGCAGATTTTGCATAGGGTGCATCTACGTTGGCACTGAGTTGGAGTTAGGAGTGCATTTCAGAAGCCAATGTCCTAATCAGTCTTGCTTCCGCTGTGTTTCACACTACAAGGCAGTCTTCAGGAGCACAGCTAATACACTCCAACCAACACTGGGCATTCACAGGGTCACAGGATCACTCCGACTGTGAGGAACATCAGGGGGTCTCTGGTCCAACCTCCTGCTCACAGCAGGATCAGCTCTGAGGTCAGGCCAGGCTGCGCAGGGCCTCATCCAGCTGGGTCAAAATCCCAAGGTTGGAGACTGCACAACATCTCTGGGCAACCTGTGCCGCCACCTGCCTGTCCTCACACAGAAGTAGTTTTCCTTACATCCATGCTGAACCTCCTTTTAACTTATGGCCATTGTCTCTTGCCCTCTTGCTCTGCACTGCTGTGAAGAGCCCGGCTCCATCTCTGTCTCCTCCATGACCTCTTTGTAAGCACTGGGGGCTGCTGTCAGGTCACCCCGAGGCTGTCTCTGCTCCAGGCTGAACAAGCCCAGCTCCCCCAGCCTCTCCTCACAGGACCACCATCTCAGGGACCTCAGCTGAACTCAGTCTAGTTTGTCAACACCCTCCTGTACTGGTAGTGTGTAGGATGTCATGAATACTGAGTAGAGGAATGACTTCCCTCAAAGTGATTCAGTTCAAAGCATCAGATAAGAGCGTAAGATAAGAGTGTAACCCACCACCACCACACAGCATGCAATCTGGTTCTTGGCACCATCTCACTCTGCAATCTTGCTCTTCCTGGGCTATTTCGCTTGCTATGCAGGAATAGCCATCAGGCTTTAACTTAGGCTTCAATTCCGGAAAACAATCCTATTAAGGCACTGCTTAAATTTATACGCAGCTTCAAGCACACGTGTAAGTACATACAGTGTGCTGAGCAAATGCTTAAGTACTTTTCCCCAGTCAGGACCTTATTTCCTATTACCTAGAGGACAACGGTGTATTCTACTGTGCCAAGGTAATAACCCCACATAATAAAGACACCCTTTTATATGACTGCATAAAACCCAGAAATTAACTATCTACTCAGATGAGTATTTTAACTACAATGTCATTCATTCTCACACTGCTACTGCTAGGAAGAAATATGGGCCCATGCAGAACGCACATGGACAACGTACTGTAAGACAGCTGTAAAAAGTAATCAAATAAGGCAAAGTTGAACCAGTCAAACAGTTGGATATTGATTTATTTCATGTGAATAGATTCTGTTCATCTATGGATAAGCCTGCAACTATCTGTAACTACTAAGCTGTCCAACATTATTTTTCATATATGGGAAAAAATAACAGAAAAGTCTGGATTTTCTTGGAATACCTAAAGTGTAACACAATAAGAATGCCAGATTTTATGACTTTTCTATCAAGCTATAAATCATTACTTGTAAAAACAGCACATAATTTAGAGATGAAAAATCCAATTTACTAGGGCAGGAAAACAAAAGATATTTCAAGGTATGAATACTTAATTATATATATATGTTACTGGCTGACACTCTGTTATAGCATAACTTCATAACAGCACCATGAGGCTGTCAGAAAAAGCTCTAAAACATCACAATCTGATTAAATACTCTTTTATCTACAATGATGAAGTCAAACATCCATATTTTCTTTTGCATTTATACCGAATAGCTCTCCTTTGCACCCATATAGCATCTTCTTCACAGCTGAAAGATCTAGTCATGTCCTTTCCAGGCTATCAACACTGAGGAAGTTTAACCAAAAATCAATGCAATAATTTGTTGTAGCTTAACTTCTAAGAAAGTGCTTCCAGCCCTTTTAGTCCAAAACCAAGCAATCTCACCTTAAAGGCAGTACCCAGAACATTCATTTATCATCTTAGGTCAGCAATATGGTGTATGCAGGTTTTGAACAGTGGCTAAATGCAGATTATCTAGATATCATTTAAGGAGTAGTTTGGATAGATCAAGAACCACAGGTTCATGAACCTATAAAACAGGAGAGGTGATGGGATCAATGTGCCTGACTAGCACAACACAGGCTGTAGGACTGAATCAATCTACTGCAGTGGTCATATCCTGGTTTAGAAGAACGTTCTATCTAGATTTTAAAACATTTCACTGAAGGACAGTACACCATAGTCTTTCAAAACTAGCTGCTGTTACTAGCTACTGCTGTTACTAGTCTGAGCCTACTTACCTTTGATTTTTAGACCCTGTCTAAACTGTCTAACTGGTCTTTCAACCAGTTTGAAGGAAACCCCGTTATCAAAGTTTAGGTCCTTATGTAGATACATGCTGATCATGTGTCCTCTTTAACTTTTCTGTTTGCAAGGCAAAGAAAATCAACTCCAGATGTCTCTCAGCAGTTAGGTCTACTTTCCTAAATATTTCAGGAACAGACATATCTGAGATCTCTCCATCTCCCCAACCCTACCTGTCACTTCTGTTTGTATATTCAATAATTCTATCAGCCCTTTTGATCCCGTCAGAAAAATCCCACTGCAATAGTTCATGTTGACCTGATCAACCACCACATCACGCAAATCTTTTTCAAGGTCTATATCACTAAGGGAAGAGCTCTCAGTCCTAAAATCCTGTTCTAAATGTCTTCTTCCTAGAAATTTCTATTTCTGCCTATCTTAAAACACAGCTTGCTTTGTTTGAGCCCAACTTAGCAAGAAAGCTTTCTTCCATATCACTAAAAAAGTCTTGAAATAATATACTTCCCATGGAACAAATCCCATGGGCCCACTAGAAACATCTACTTAATCAGAAGCCACTGGTTTGGGATGTTCCAGTTACTGAGGTTTTGGTCCATTTAATTTGTGCCATGTTTATTTCTTAATCAAAACACTTCAGTAAAAAGCCTTGCAAAAATTTCAGTGTCTTCCACAGATGTATTTACAAACCAGATTCTGCTCCGATAAAAATCACATATACACACACAGTTCACTACATGCCTACTTTCCACAAAACCACACTGGTTAGCATTATATTCCTTTCATTTAATTCTTCATTAAGACAGTCTTGTGCCAGTCATTCTATTACTCTTGTGTAGACTAACAGCAGGATGAGTTACCAGCTTATTTTCCTCAAAAGCATTTGCATGGTAGTTCTCAAACTCCTCCAGAACTCTCCTGCTGTTTCAAGACCCTTTTAAAACCAACATTAATAGTATTACACAGCTCAGAGACCTTCTTGATCAGCTTTTTAAAATTTCCTGCAAATTATCTTTTTTTCCTCCCCAACTACACATCTAGTTAACAAGGATGGTTAATAACCTCAGTAATCACAGGGATGAAAGTTTTTAGTCATCATCACGTAATAAATCATAAATAAAGCCTAAATCATTTGGCTTTCAAATAAACAAAGAAGAGTTATGGTTACTGAACCCTTCCACCTTTCCTGCACTAGAACCAACAACAGAACCAGCTCTGCCTAACAAGGAGCCAAAGCCATGGATAAACCTGCTTCTAACATATGGAAAGCTACTCGCTGTTCTTAACTCTGAAGTTAAGACGTCTGCCACTGCCTTCTTTTCACACTCTTATTTCCTCTTTCTTTCACTGTTGGGTTTTAAAACAAAAAATCATACCCCTTTTACTTCCCCTCAAGACTCCGACACACTTATTAAAAAGAAATATTCTAACATTTACATTCCATGTTCTCAAGTTGAGGCAAAAAAAAATGCATAGTAGCACGGCAGCTCTCTCTAGTTGGTGACGTTAGGAATATGGGAAAAATGCATATATAAACAGTTTAAAAGCCAAGTTTTTATTTATAAAAAAAGAAAATCCAGCAATTTTGAAAGCTGGAAGTTCTTCCCTGCCCGCCCCACCCCCGGCCACTTCGGGAAATCCCCTCTCTTCCTTTGACTCTCTTCTTTCTACAGCTGATTAAGAATTCATTTTACTTTGTCCAACTGCAATATTTTAGAAATACAGGTTTATTGCCATGTATTAACAGCTTTGTTTCATACAGTAATTTTTTTTTCAGCTTTTTAATTTGTAAAAAATTTGTACAATAAAAGCCTCCTTTCTTTCTCTTAAAGAATTTGTACATAGGTAATAACTGCTCAGGTTTACATTACATAAATTCCTTTCATTGGTGATATACTGCAGTTTTACCAGCCTAAAATTTCACTGACCTCTTCTATTTGCTTACCTAAAGGCAAGAAATAGCTTCACTCAATACAACTAATGCATCTTATAGCACATTTAGCCCTGAGAGCATTAGAAAAGCCTATGGCAAACCTATTTCCTGTAAAAATTTCATGTTCACCTGAGTCATCTGAAGTCTTTTTATTTAAACGTTCAAGAACTCCCGCAGGTTTTGATTAAAGATTTTAATGCTGAGTTTTTAATAATTGATCCTTTACATACTGATGCCGTAATTTGGAGCTACCAACCTATTCTGTTTAACAGCTGAGGTAATGGTCTACCACACAACAGTTCTTAGAGTTGGCCGAGGTTTGAAACAAATCACTCTGCTGCCTGGAAAAATCTGGCTGTCATTTGCAGATACATCTTAGTTGACACCAGTACCTGATATAATTTCTCAGTATTTTACTATCTCGTTATTTTAGTGGGACGTAGTTAGGGACAGTCAGCTGTGCTGCAGAAAATACACACACAGTTGTTCAAAAATTCATAGCATCTCTTATATACTGGCATCGTCATATTCAAGAGCTGGTTTCCACGCAAATTTTAAAGCACAAGTGTGCTCTGAAAAGTGACTTAATAAATGGCAGTGTGGTATCCCACATTTGTCTTCTCTCAGATTTCACACCAAGTTTGTGCTGCTTACATGCAAAATATGGGTTTTTTATTATTATTTTTAACTGCTCAGCTTGCAAGCAACTTGGTATCTGAAAATCCAGCTCTAATAAATACGGCACCAACTTCCATGCCCTCTTCCATGGTGGTTTTGCTCTGCACAGGCTGATGGAAATCAAACTAGAATTCGTGAGAAATATTTATTAATTACTTAAAAATAAACAGAACGGGGGAGGACTGAATACACGTTGAGTAAGAAAATTCTGTTTCAGCAGTCACTTTTTGGCCATTGCTACGTTTTATATTGCTATGTAGTTTAATATTTATCTTGTTATAGAGATTAGCAAATCATCTATATGCAAACAATGCTCCAACCACCAAAACAAACCAACATTCCCAACTGAAAGATAAAATTGAATCAACATATTAGTATTTCTTTGAATATTATTTTTAACAAAAAAAAAATCTGGAAATTAAGTACAAAATTGACGACTATTAAATAAATCTTAATACCATCAGGGAAAAAAGCAAAAGCTTTTTGATTTTTTTGTGTTTGCTTTGGGTTTTTTTAATCTCTTAACAATTGGTTTTAGAAAGCTATTATATAATCTCTTCAAGCAACAAACTACATAAACATAATGATGTAAACCTCATCTGTAGAGCTGATGTTAGAGCTGATGTTTACTTTATAGGCAGGGAAACTGAAACACATAGGTCTAGTACGACCTATTTAAGACAACATAGGAAAAGCGTAGCATCATAAGCACGTGAAAGACAGCGCAGTGACAATCTTAAACATTAAACAAGCACTGGAAAAGGTCTTAGAGGCAGTTGGGAAAAAAAGCATCCTCATTTAAAAGAAGAAAACACAAACTAGCAGAAACTGACCCTTAAAAGGACATTGGTAGAATGAAACCAACACAGGAAACCAGCTGACAAAAATGAAAATTATTCCTTTCTCATTTAACATCTGAACACGCTGAACATGTTTTAAGGATAGAATTTTTTTTTTGAAGTTGGTAAGTAGGCCATCTGGTTTAAACATATGTATGTTTAACGTATATATATTGTTGCAAAAGCTATTTGGGATGTTCATCAACCAAGGAGGAAAGGGACACAAGTTAGGACGCATGTATACTTACAGTTTGTTTCTGACAAATAGCCTTCCAATAAGAAAGAGATGTTAAATCATAGTAATTAGAATACAGAGGCAGTCCAGTAACCATCTTTTTTGTGTGCAAATGGCATCTGAGCCAGATTCTGAACCAACAGAAATCAAAGGGATTCTTTCAAATGAATTCACAGACCCTTCCATCCCACCCTGTATATACATACACAAACACACAGAGAGAGGTAAAGGTAACCCTAATTCAACTTAAACTACACTTTCAACAGAATTACATCAGGAATTAAGTTAGTTAACGGTGTTTAAAAGTAACATTTAAAGCTGTAAACTAAAATCTTAATGACAAGGTCAGTGGGAGTTGCACTGAAAAACACGCTAGTATTTTCTAGAGAAAAGTAGAGGAAAAAGGCTGATGAAGATGCACTTCACCTGATGCTGTGGCTGCTTTGGATTTTGAAGGGATGATACCATTTAAGAGTAGGAATTCATAATCTAGACAGGTCACAGATTCTTGAGCTGTCTTAATGCAGCCGCTCTTAAGGAAATGCCCAGCTCTCATACACCAGATCTGAGAGAAGGCAGAAAACCCCCGCAGCTATCTGCGCCTGCTCATGCAGATGCAGGCCCCCAGCAGTGCCCAAGTCCTCAGCAAGTGAAGGGTGCCGCTCCCATCAGAAGCTGGTAGGTTGCCTCAAAGACCCATGAAAGGTAGAGGTCAGCATTTTGGGCAGTTGTGCCATTACATCCTCCTGCAGGACAAGCAGCCTGGCACTGGAAGTTCTTCCCCTTACAGCACTAAGGCTGCAAGTTAACCTGAGGTGAAGTTAAATTAAGCCTGCACTACTTCAGCCTCCACCCACCTTCCAGCTGCGTTTTCCTGGCATTCACCCGATTAGGGTGTACACAAACAACCTATTCGCAGTTATTTCATTTTCTTATTTTTCACATCAACAAGATGAGGCCAAGAACTCTGATTTTGCTGGAAAACTCTTAGAAAACATTCAAGGGCACTTCAAGCTTTAAGTGTAGCCCATCCAGCTGTTCAAGTGAAAGAAAAGCGAAAAATGAGCAAGCTCTTGCCTCCACCAGCAGCACAGCGAGGCCAGATGGATGCTGCTGCTGCTGAGACTAAAAGGGATGTCTGTCAACTCACTTGTCAGTGTCCATTCCCCTTATCTTAATAGCTCTGCACTTGGAACATAGCAGCAGCATTGCCTGCACGCAATAGCTATGAAAGGGCTCAGATAGGCTTTCTATCAAAGTAATACTCTCTTGATTTATTTTACACCTGTCTATCTCAACTTTTCTTCTTTGCCGTTCAGCTAAATGGTCCTCCCAGCAGCAACCTTCTTCCCTTTATATTTCGTTCCTGTGCTGGCACACTCTTTATGTGAGAGAATTTTATCGTCATCACCCAGCACCACGTTAAACCAACTGTACAATCACACTGAAATCTGACAGATTTCACCTCCAAGTGAAGGACTATTCAAGTGCTTTACTTAATAAAGAGAATAATACTGCACTGAGATTTTTTTTCCCTTCAGATTATTTCCTTGGAAATATGATGCAATCTCTGTTCAGAATGAATGTATTGATTGATTTCAAACTACAAATACTATTTTTCATGGGTGCATTTATCTTGCAGCATACTGAATGGTTTGCGCTGTATAGCATCTATTTTTCTTTTTATTAATTGCATATAATTTTTTTTAATCATGAGTAAAGATTTGGTAAAATAAAGAAAATCCCGGGGGGGTCTTTTCTGTTTCTTGAACTGTTATACACAGTATTCAATGATCTATGACAATATGCTACAAGTACTTTTAGTATTATTTTATAAAACTATAAACCAAACACGTTTAAATCATAAATACTCTGTCATCAACAGAAATCATCTGCAAAAGCAGGACCGGGAGCGAGACAGAGCCTAGAGCTCCAGTTGGAGGGGGGCTGCAAAAGGGCTGCCAAAGGAAGGGGCAAGGTGCAGGGCATTCTCTCCCGAGAGCTTTCCCATCTGGGCCGTGGCTCAGCCAAGGCATGGGGTTGCTCAGCCAAGGCATGGGGCGAGTCTTGTGGCAGGGGCCGGAGGCAGGAGAGAGACAAAGGCTACAGCATTACAGTAGGAAGTAAACCCCAAGGAATGCAGTGTGGCACGAGATACACAAAGGAAAAATAATCCACTATAAATATCATCTGACATCTTAACTGATTTGGTCACACCGTTGTTCTCCTACTAGTTAAAATTACCAGCATTACTGCTTTTAAAAATAAACTCAGTTTGATCGTAACCTTTGGCCAACTGCAGGTTGTAAAGGAAATTAATTCTTCCTTCATAAGTGAACCTACATCTCTTTTTCAAGTTCCTACATCAGGTGCATCTTTCATTGGATCAATTCAATTCGTACAGATTTTAAGTCATCGTGAGGTGACCATAGTTCTCCAAGTACTCTCTCCAAGCGTGCTAGATATCCTATATAGCTGTGTAGTACCTTTTCTTCCTCTAAATGGCCCCAGAAATCTTCATGCTTTTTAGGCATCAGCTCTAAACTCAGTACTGAGGCTGTTATATCATCCCTAGTATTATAACTCAATTTTTCTTCCTCAGAGAAAGCATCCTTTCCAGATTCTAAAGAACTGTATGTGAATTAATATAAAATTAATAAAGTTACAGTCTCTCTCCTACTCTCCCCCCTATATACTGATGCAAAAATTATTAGGAAATACTCCTTTTGAACTCCATGTTTAAATCTACCTGGATGGTCTCTCTAGGGGTACCTTGAATGTAATAATGTGGTTTGTAAGGATATCCTGTTAACAGTGAGATGAAGAGAAGAAGGAGAAAAAGTAATAAACTGAATACCAAATACACTAACCCTAACAAGCGGTAAGGCAGACAGTAACAGAAACCTGAACTCCTAAGTCACTGATAGATGAACACTAAAGGAACCACACAGGCACAACCTTGAGAAGGTTCACACAGAACTTCGTAACTGATAAGAACAAGAGAAACAAGGTTATCTGTGTTTATCAGTCTCATGGGAAAGAGCAAACTTATTACAGAATATTTGAAAGGCACTGTGAGACTGTGTGGAAAAACCAGCACCTGGAAGGACCCAAGGTCAAGGCCAGTGACTGTGTAAGGGCCCTATGGCATGGGTATGGATATTGGACATACTTAGGGCCCACACTATTATTTAAGGGATCGGTGAATGTGAGTGTGCTTGTGAATCAAGGGAGCGAGGGTGTTGGTAGTTCTGGTAGTTCTGCTAGAAACGTCAACCTTGATCAGCCAGCAAGAAGGAATAAGCTTGTGCTGCCTGTGCTGTTCATATGTTTATGTGAGTGCTGCCTGCGTTTATCTTTTCTGCATCCCATCTCTGTGGCCACCCATGTGTGTATTGCGTGTGCGCATCTGGGCAATACATGTGCAGCCTTGCTAGGGCTGGGTCTGTAACCTGGAACAGCAGCAGCCTCCATCCAACAGACCTGCAGAAGAAACCTCCTGGATTGAAATCCAAGGGATTTGGCTTCCCTTACCAGTCTGCAATCTTCCATTTTCAAGAATGAATTTTGATCACAAAGTTATTGAATAAATTTACTGGGGTAAGTATACTCTTCCTGAAACTGCAAGTTTTTTATTTTATAAAAGTCTTTATAGAAAGTCTGGTATGAAGAATTTTCTCTTTTAGCCTTGGAAAGAGTTAATTAAGTAATAATATTTGGGAGAGCAAATATACAAAGGGTGAAATATCACAGTGAATCCTCCTCATTAAAACTATCCACTCTCCCATTAACAAATGTGTTTAGGGAACAGGAGACAAACCAGAGGTACTCTGTTTCAATGCAGTTTCTAAAATATTTTCTACTGAATTAAGAACAGTATGAGCAAAACTAAGAAACGACGTAACTTTGGAGTTCAGGTGGTACAAATCAGCACCATTTCATTAGCACAAGGGCCACAAAATATCTCCAGTTTCCTCCCAGCAACAGCAGTATCTTCTGAAAGATCCCCCTGTGACCTGAAGTCTAACTGCTCTCATACCTCTACAACCATAGTTGTTTAAATTCTTCCAGGCAGATACTCCCTGCACCTTGCAGTATCAGGCCCCTGAAGAGGGAGATAGATTGGTGGAGCTGCACCCTACCGTCCCTGAGGCAGAGGCAGCAGAAGGAGGCTCCACGAGAAGCAGAGGATCCCCTGCCTTCTTGCCACCAGGTAGAAATAGGGGACCTAAGCGACGGGGGGGGGATGGAAACGGGTCACTGCTCGGCGTGCCAGGCAAACCCCCGCCCGGCCTCCCACACCTTCCCGGTTGCCTTTACACAACAGATATGGGGCCCTGGAACTTGAGGGCGAGGCAAGCGAGGATGTAGACGAAGGTCCATCCGGGGGGTCGCCTAGGGTGAGGCAGTCAGCCCCATGCATTACGACTGCCGCTGCTAAGAAAAAAAGGAGGGTAATTGTCGTAGGCGATTCCCTTCTGAGGGGAACAGAGGGCCCGATATGCCGACCGGACCCATCCCACAGGGAAGTCTGCTGCCTCCCTGAGGCCCGGGTCAGAGACATCACTAGGAAGCTCCCTGGTTTGGTACGGCCTTCTGATTACTACCCGCTGCTGGTTATACAGGCTGGCAGTGATGAGGTTGCAGAGAGAAGTCCTGCAGTGATCAAAAGGGATTTCAGGGCACTGGGGCGACTGGTTCAAGGATCGGGAGCACAGGTAGTGTTTTCCTCTATCCCTACAGTGGCAGGGAAGGATACCGAAAGGAGCAGGAAAACACACCTGATCAACGCGTGGCTCAGGGGCTGGTGCCATCGGAGGAATTTTGGCTTTTTTGATCATGGGGAGGTTTACATGGCACCGGGCCTGCTGGTGACAGACGGAGTCCAGCTGTCTCACAGGGGAAAAAGGATCATGGCTCATGAATTGGCAGGGCTCATTGAGAGGGCTTTAAACTAGGTTCGAAGGGGGAAGGGGATAAAACCAGGCTCGCTAGAGATGAGCCGAGGGGTGGCGTGCCGATGCCGGGGGCGAAATCAATAGCCCAGCTCAAGTGCATCTACACCAATGCACGCAGCATGGGCGGCAAGCAGGAGGAGCTGGAAGCCATTGTGCAGCGGGAGAGATATGACTTAGTCGCCATCACAGAAACATGGTGGGGTGACTCTCATGACTGGAGTGCTGCAATGGATGGCTACAGACTCTTCAGAAGGGACAGGCGAGGAAGGAGAGGCGGTGGGGTGGCCCTGTATGTTAGGGAGTGTTTTGATTGTATAGAGCTCAACGATTGTGATGATGATACGGTTGAGTGTTTATGCGTAAGGATGAGGGGGAAGGCCAACGAGGCAGATATCCTGCTGGGAGTCTGTTATAGGCCACCCAACCAGGATGAAGAGGCAGATGAAGCGTTCTATAAGCGGCTGGCAGAAGTCTCTCAATCGCTAGCCCTTGTTCTCGTGGGGGACTTCAACTTCCCGGACATCTGCTGGAAATACAACACGGCAGAGAGGAAGCAGTCTAGGAGGTTCCTGGAGTGTGTGGAAGACAACTTCCTGACGCAGCTGGTAACTGAGCCTACCAGGGGAGGTGCCTCGCTCGACCTGCTGCTTACAAACAGAGAAGGACTGGTGGGAGATGTGGTGGTCGGAGGCCGTCTTGGGCTTAGCGACCATGAAATGATAGAATTCTCGCTTCTTGGTGAAGTAAGGAGGGGGGGCAGCAAAACCACAACCATGGACTTCCGGAGGGCGGACTTTGGCCTGTTCAGGACGTTGGTTGAGAGAGTCCCTTGGGAGACGGTCCTGAAGGGCAAAGGGGTCCAGGAAGGCTGGACGATCTTCAAGAAGGAAGTCTTAAAGGCACAGGAGCAGGCTGTCCCTGTACGCCGTAAGAAGAATGGGCGGGGAAGACAACCAGCCTGGCTGAACAGGGAGCTCTTGCTGGGACTCAGGAAAAAAAGGAGAGTTTACCGCTTGTGGAAGAAGGGGCAGGCGACTCAAGAAGAGTACAGGGATCTCGTTAGGTCGTGCAGAGAAGAAACGAGAAAGGCAAAAGCCCAGCTAGAACGCAATCTGGCCGCTGTCGTTAAAGACAACAAAAAAAGCTTTTACAAATATATTAATGACAAGAAGAGAGCCAAGGAGAATCTCCATCCCTTATTGGATGCGGGGGGGAACATTGTCACTGAGGATGAAAAGGCTGAGGTACTCAATGCCGCCTTTGCCTCAGTCTTTAACAGGCAGAGCAGTTATCCTCAGGGTACTCGGCCCCCCGAGCTGGAAGACAGGGACGGCGAGCAGGATGAACCCCCCGTAATCCAAGAGGAAGCAGTCAATGACCTGCTATGCCACCTGGACGCTCACAAGTCTATGGGGCCGGATGGGATCCACCCGAGAGTGCTGAGGGAGCTGGCGGAGGTGCTCGCCAAGCCGCTCTCCATCATTTATCAGCAGTCCTGGTTAACGGGGGAGGTCCCGGACGACTGGAGGCTTGCCAATGTGACGCCCATCCACAAGAAGGGCCGGAAGGAGGATCGGGGAACTACAGGCCTGTCAGCCTGACCTCGGTGCTGGGGAAGATTATGGAGCGGTTCATCTTGAGGGCGCTCACAAGGCATGAGCGGGACAACCAGGGGATCCGGCCTAGCCAGCACGGGTTCATGAGAGGCAGGTCCTGCTTGACCAACCTGATCTCCTTCTATGACCAGGTGACCCGCCCAGTGGATGAGGGAAAGGCTGTGGATGTGGTCTACCTCGACTTCAGCAAGGCCTTTGACACTGTCTCCCACAGCATTCTCCTAGAGAAGCTGGTGGCTCACGGCTTAGACAGGTGGACTCTTTGCTGGGTCAAAAACTGGCTGGACGGCCGGGCCCAGAGAGTTGTGGTGAATGGAGTTCAATCCAGTTGGCGGCCGGTCACGAGCGGTGTTCCCCAGGGCTCAGTACTGGGGCCGGTCTTGTTTAATATCTTTATCGATGATCTGGATGAGGGGATTGAGTGCACCCTCAGTAAGTTTGCAGACGACCCCAAGTTGGGCGGGAGTGTTGATCTGCTCGAGGGTAGGAAGGCTCTGCAGAGGGACCTGGACAGGCTGGATCGATGGGCCCAGGCCAACTGTATGAGGTTCAACAAGGCCAAGTGCCGGGTCCTACACTTTGGCCACAACAACCCCATGCAGCGCTACAGGCTTGGGGAAGAGTGGCTGGAAAGCTGCCCAGCAGAGAAGGACCTGGGGATGCTGGTTGACAGCCGGCTGAACATGAGCCGGCAGTGTGCCCAGGCGGCCAAGAAGGCCAATGGCATCCTGGCCTGTATCAGAAATAGTGTGGCCAGCAGGAGTAGGGAAGTGATCGTGCCCCTGTACTCGGCACTGGTGAGGCCGCACCTCGAATACTGTGTTCAGTTTTGGGCCCCTCACTACAAGAAGGACGTTGAGGTGCTGGAGCGTGTCCAGAGAAGGGCAACGAGGCTGGTGAGGGGTCTGGAGAACGAGTCTTATGAGGAGCGGCTGAGGGAACTGGGACTGTTCAGCCTGGAGAAAAGGAGGCTGAGGGGAGACCTCATCGCTCTCTACAACTACCTGAAAGGAGGTTGTAGCGAGGTGGGAGTTGGTCTTTTCTCCGAAGTAACAAGTGATAGGACGAGAGGAAATGGCCTCAAGTTGCGGCAGGGGAGGTTTAGATTGGATGTAAGGAAAAATTTCTTTACTGAAAGAGTGGTGAAACATTGGAACAGGCTGCCCAGGGAAGTGGTGGAGTCCCCATCCCTGGAGGTATTTAAAAGACATGTAGATGAGGCGCTTAGGGACATGGTTTAGTGGGCATGGTGGTGTTGGGTTGACGGTTGGACTCGATGATCTTAGAGGTCTTTTCCAACCTCAATGATTCTATGATTCTATGATTCTAAGACAGCCTCAGTTTGTTTGCTACTAATACCACCCAAACTAAATAAAATTTTAAAAAGTTACTTCTAGCCATCTTCTCACGTTGATCATCCCACGCTCACCGCATATCTTACTTGCTGGAAAGTGAGTTAAGAAATAAGGCTCCTATTCATTTTTCCTTCAGCACCAATGGGCATTTTTCTGAGCTTGGGTTAGTATACAGAAAGGGAGGTTATTAAGAAGCGAGATGAATCCCTCTCTGCTACAATTTTCCTCCTAACAGCAGCGCGTTTTCAGTTGAAAACTTGAAAAATGGAGTGCGAAAACAAGTTCTGAATACGCTATTCACTTTTCCCTTTATTGTTGTTTATAACATTTTACACATTTCAAAAGAGCTCAAATCTGTACCTCTCACTGAGCTGTCATTAAATACCCATTAATGCAGAATTCTTTTCACATCATCTTGATCAGTGTTACTGCCCTTTCCCTTGCACTCAACTGCTAAAATTTACTTTGCTTCCAAAACTTCAGTAAGCATTAATTACATCACAATTATACCTTTTTTTTATCTGATTTTCAATTTTTCCCCATTTGCAGAGGAAGGAGAGGATAACAAAATGTGAGACTCATGAAGGAAACCTAATTATAGTGTAGATACTTTGCAAGCTTCCACAAGCCTTAAGGCACTGCAACACACATCTCACCTAATCCAAGCATCTCATGAATGCACCAAAACATATTTCTGATCATCCTGAAAACTGTGCTCATTTAAATGACATTCACAAATGGATTTAAAAAATCAATGGCCTGTGGTTACTTTCTGAATAGTTCTGCTCTTCATCAGAAATGGTTTCGCAAGGACAGTTCATATTAAGCTGACAGGCCATATTAACCTAAAAAAAGCTATTTTGCACAAGTTTTGATTTTAAGAAGTCCTTTTTTTTTTTTTCCCCAAAGATCTTTTCTTTTCAAGATTATACTGAAGAAACCCTAAGAGGGGGATTCTCAATGGAAGATGACCTATAAAATTACAAGCTTTGAAAAAACAGTTTTTTCTACCCATGTGCAAGATATAAAAAAACTGGATGAAACAACATATGCTTTCATAGCTTTCCGTAAATTATTTTGTTTTTCTAAGTCACCATTTTAAAGCCAATGTTTATACAAAAGCAAAACACATTTGTCTCTAGTGGTCTTCTAATCTACCTATATAATAACTTTAATAGAGTTAGCATGTTTCAAAAAATTGATTTAAAGAAAAAATAAAACCTGCCAAAATTACAAACCACGAAACTACACCAAGCATTAGCTGCAGTAGGAAGAAAAGGAATTAAGAGGAGAAAATATGAATTAAGATACAGACATTTGAAACTTGCTGAAAGTGAAGGAACAGAAGAAAGTTAAATTGATGAAAAAGTTAAGCAAAGATCTTGAACAAATCTGAAGCAAAAGTAGAAAGGAAAAATTTAACCACAGCTTTTTCAAAAAGCTAGGAAGGAGAAAGAGACAGTTGTAGGAGAATTCAGTAACCAAAGTGGAAAAATCAAGAAACAGACAGTTGTCATATCTGGCTGTTCGAAAAGATGTCAAATGGACAAAGAAAAGATCTACAGCAGTCTGCTTGCGGGAAGGAAATTAAAAGAAAGATGGGAATGAAATAATTAGTGTTATTGCAGAAAGGAAAGGTCAGACGACAGAGTTCGTGCTATGCCATGATGTATTTTGGCTGACAGTGAGGTATTGAGGATTTTAAAAGAAGCAATGATAGTCAGAAGTGATGGATTTAAGACTTTGTATAAAAGGGACTACTGAATGCCAGTGAGATGTGTAAGATGGGATGAAAGTATGTGATTTTCAAAAGTTCCTTTTTCAATGACACAAGAAGGAGCACTAAGACATCTGTACTTAGGCAAAATCTGAAGTCATGAAAATAAGATAAGAAAGTCTCCTAGTCTTTTTGTTGCTTTCAAATCCTTTGCTGGTAACACACTTGAATCTCTCAAGTTTCATCCTCTCCCTCCAAATGAGGCTAAGAAATAACTTACACCACTAGCCCGTCAGGCTTACATACACAATCAAACTTTTAACAGCAAATTCAGACAACGATCAGGCACCTGATCAGGCTTCTGCAGTACAGCCATGATACGTGGACTTGGGTAGTTGTTCTTCCTTCACAACACTAAGATGCAACCCAAAGATTCAAGTATCTGCTGCGGAGTGATTATGTTATCTTTTGGGAAGGGAAACCTTATGAGGTGGGAGAATTTTTAAATACCATTGAGTAGTCACTGTGAAAGTGGCCACATAATTCCTTTTTAATGTGTGGCAGTTCAAATTTTTCCCTAGCATTCCTTCATTAATGAAGGACTGATGAAGATAATTTCTTAAGCCAGTTAATAGACAGCCCTACCAGAGCGGATGCAATACTGGACTTGATGGTCACCAAAGCAAGTGAGTTAATCGGTGATGTCAAGATTGGAGGCAGCCTGGGCTGCAATGATCACGCACTGGTGGAGTTTGTGCTCCTGAGGCATATGGTCAGGCGAAGAGTAAAGTCAGGACCCTGAATCTTAGGAAAGCAAACTTCCAGCTGTTCAAGGAGTTAGTCAATAGGACCCCCTGGGAAACTGCCCTCAGGGACAAGGGAGCAGAACAGAGCTGGCAGATCTTTAAGGACGCTTTCCATAGAGCACAAGAGCTCTCAATCCCCAGGTATAAGAAATCAGGAAAGGAAGGCAAGAGACTGACATGGATGAGTCAAGACCTGCTGGTCAAACTAAAGGCCAAGAAGGAAATGCACAGGCAGTGGAAGCAGGGACAGGTATCCTGGGAAGAGTACAGGGACGCTGCCCAGTTGTGTAGGGATGGGGTCAGGAAGGCCAAGGCGCGGATGGAGCTGAACTTGGCAAGGGACACAAAGAATAATAAGAAGGGCTTCTACAGGTATGTCAGCCAGAAAAGGAAGGTCAAAGAAAGCGTACCCTGCCTGTTGAGCAAGACTGGCAAACTGGTAACAATGGATGAGGAGAAGGCTGAAGTACTCAACAATTTTTTTGCCTCAGTCTTCACCGGCAACCTCTCGAGTGGATGGACCACAAGACATGGACTGGGGGAGCAAAGTCCCTCCCACTGAAAGAGAGTATCAGGTTCGTGACCACCTGAGGAACCTGAACATACATAAGTCTATGGGACCTGACGAGATTCATCCCAGAGTCCTGAGAGAAATGGCTGGTGTAGTTGCCAAGCCACTCTCCATGACATTTGAAAAGTCATGGCAGTCACGTGAAGTCCCCGGTGACTGGAAAAAGGGAAACATTGCACCCACTTCTAAAAGGGTAGAAAGGAGGACCCTGGGAACTACTGACCTGTCAGCCTCACCTCTGTGCCTGGGAAGATCATGGAACAGATCCTCCTGGAAGCTATGCTAAGGCACATGGAGGACAGGGAGGTGATTCGAGACAGCCAGCATGGCTTCACTGAGGGCAAGTCCTGCCTGACTAACCTCGTGGCCTTTTATGATGGAGTGATTACATCAGTGGACAAGGGAAGAGCTACAGATGTCGTCTATCCGGACCTCTGTTAAGGCCTTTGACACGGTCCCCCACAACATCCTTCTCTCTAATCTGGAGAGGTATGGATTTGATGGGTGGACTGTCTAGTGGGTGAGGAATTGGTTAGACGGTCGCATCCAGAGGGTAGTGGTCAACGGCTCCATGTCCAGATGGAGACTCGTGATGAGTGGCACCCCGCAGGGGTCCGTACTGGGACCGGTACTGTTTAATATCTTCATCAATGACATAGACAGTGGGATCGAGTGCACCCTCAGCAAGTTTGCAGATGACACCAAGCCGAGTGGTGTGGTCGACATGCCAGAGGGACGGGATGCCATCCAGAGGGACCTGGACAAGCTGGAGAAGAGGGCCCGTGTGAACCTCATGAGGTTTAACAAGGCCAAGTGCAAGGTCCTGCACCTGGGTCAGGGCAACCCCCAGTATCACTACAGGCTGGGGGATGAAGGGGTTGAGAGCAGCCCTGCCGAGAAGGACTTGGGGGTACTGGTGGATGAAAAGCTGCACATGAGCCAGCAATGTGCGCTCGCAGCCCAGAAGGCCAACCGTATCCTGGGCTGCATCCAAAGAAGCGTGGCCAGCAGGTCGAGGGAGGGGATTCTGCCCCTCTCCTCTGCTCTGGTGAGACCCCACCTGGAGTACTGTGTCCAGCTCTGGAGCCCTCAGCACAAGGAGGACACAGACCTGTTGGAGTGAGTCCAGAGGAGGGCCACAAAAATCATCAGAGGGATGGAACACCTCTCCTGTGAGAACAGGCTGAGAGAGTTGGGGTTGTTCAGCCTAGAGAAGAGAAGGCTTCGGGGAGACCTTCCTGCAGCCTTTCAATACATAAAGGGGGCTTATAAGAAAGATGGTGGCAAACTTTTTAGCAGGGCCTGTTGCAACAGGACAAGGGATAATGGTTTTAAACTAAAGGGGGGTAGATTTAGACTAGATATAAGGAAGGAAATCTTTACTATGAGGGTGGTGAAACACTGGAACAGGTGCCCAGAGAGGTGGTAGATGCCCCATCCCTGACAACATTCAAGGTCAGGTTGGACGGGGCTCTGAGCAACCTGATCTAGTTGGAGATGTCCCTGCCCACGGCAGGGGGGTTGGACTAAATGATCTTTGGAGATCTTCCAACCCAAACAATTCTATGATTCTATGACTTGCCCCACTGACAATGCAATAAATTCCCAAAAAGTGTTAGTGAGAAACCAATGGCTGAAATGGGATACACTAAAATAATGTTTATCTATGACACTTATCTATGACTTCTAAATTATGCCGTAGAACTTCTCCCTATAGTGTGAATTTAACTAAGTACACGTTTTCTGTTAAGAAAAAATAGAATAAATATCTGCCCCAAATAATAACAATATAGCTTCCTCATGGGTCACTGGAAGAGTGGATCTTCTGATCACTAGATGAGCTTAACATGACCCAAGAGAAAGGAGGTAGCGCTTGTCTCTGCTTGGATGAGACAAAAGAGGAGGACTTGACATATTTTCCCAATTATTAATATTACAACTATTTCCTAAGCAGCAAGAACTGACTGTCAAGAATCCCAGACATAAAGGACGACTTAGTAATAAGGTCAAGTAACAGAAATACATTCAACCTGTGTGGCAGCCTTACCTTATATAGCCTGTATTAATTGATACATAAAATGAATTGTTTTCTCAAACTTGAATGCCTTCTGAAGTGAGGGTGAAGGATCATCTTTAACCACAAGGTTAGTGAGACTACAGGGAGGTAAATGAGGTTCTAACAAAGTGAATGCTGAACTCCCACTTATCACCTTCCTGCCCCTTCTGTCCTTTTAAGTTTCAATTCCTTTAAATTTGGGTAAGTGAAAAATTAGGATACTAAACAGTTTGTAAGACCATTTCGAAAATTAAATGACAATCAGGAAACTGAATACTTCATCATGTACAGAGAATTTACCATATGAAGCATTTTTCACCTCAAATTGTTAAGCCCCAGGTAAAAACTCTGAACATGCATGCAATGACTGAATGCAGTAAGGCAGCCCTAAAAACTAGACACATATTTCACAGTACCTCAACCAGAAGCCTTAGTTTAAATATATTTCCTTCTTTTTGTCATACTACCATTCATTTTTTTTATTTCATTTCATAAAGGATAATAATTAGGTGTAACGTGAAAAACACTTATGCAGTAAGGTAGGTTACATGAATCTTGACACTTTCCATAATTACAAAAAAATTCCACGATGTTGATGATGTGGCCAGTCCTGTTCATTTTGTCTGGCTTGCTTTTGAAAAGAGGCATTATCTTTTCATAGTATCTCCACAGTTGAATTTTTTTTTTTTTTTTTTTTAACACAAGTAAATATCTGATCAATGTCATTTGTTCTCCTCTTGGCGTTAAAATGATGAAGCTGTGTTAACAGACCTACTGATGAAGTATTTAGTCACTGAAATCTGATGTCAAACATACAACAGCGTCACTCAAAGTATATGGATTTGCTAATGAATATCAGATTGATTGGAAAGTCATAAATCAGTCTCTCCGTCCTTCTTTATTAAGCTGCATCCTTGAAATTTGATAGCATCGTTTTCTGTTAAATTGACTATGATTTACCTATAGCACAGAAAACATTATTTCTTTGCAGCTACTTTCAAATGCAGCACCTCACTGAAGAAGAGGTGAGATTTTTTTGTAGACGTCAAATGACTGTAACAGGACTATAGGAGTAGACTTTCAAATTAAATGTCTGAAGTATGCTTTGACTTTAGCTGGAATACTTCTGTGCCCAAACATAACTTGAAGCTTTCACAAATCCCCTCCAAATTATTTTGTTCAAATACAAACCTTAACAGACACTAGAACATCTAGCGCTAATCACTAGCAATCAGTGGATAAAGTCAAACTAGATAAAGTCAGCATTTGCGGAGCAGGGCAATAAAACAACACTTTTTAATGCTTTGGCAATTAGAAGCTTTAAATATAAAGCAGGCCTTTAATAACATGTAGTCCTGGGATCTCGTATTTATCCGTGATCTGGAGAAATCCAAACCCTTCTCACAATGATTAACAGAACTCAAAGACATCCAGCTGTGTTCCATATGACTGGTACGTGACAAGATCAGAAAACTCTGCTTTGGTCCATGACAAATAATACAGAAACAGTTTGCAAACTTATGGTCTGCAATTTAAAGGTTTTTAAATGCCAGAGAGAAGCCAGACTGCAGATACTGAAGTTTTCAAATTACAGCCAGAATTATATGACATTATTTGAATAATTCATGAAATAAATTCTGATAGCCCTAATAACACTGATGCAAAAAGTCAGCACTTTTGCCTACCTGAAATGTAATATTGAATGTCGAGCAAGCGGTACTGTAAAGGCATTTCAGAGCCACTCTTTGGCTTCCCCTTCCCCCTAAACATCTTCAGCATTTGTTGGAGCACGTATGCCAGACAACACTTTCTTTTTGTGAAACAAACCCTTCCACTGAATGCTGCTTAAAAAAAAAAAAAAAAAAAAAAAAAAAAAAAAAAGATGCTCCCACTAAACTTTTACCAGATTTTAAAGTTGTAAATAAAGCTCCACTGTTACCAACAACTGGTATTGCATAAGGCTTTGTGTTATCCAGCTACTTATGTCAGAACAGTCTTCCTGTGTGCAATGTAGTCCCGAAAAAACTGATGAATTTAAATGAACTTGTACTACACTTATTTCACAATATATTTAAGTATTTTTCCTCACTGAGCAATCCATATCACAGTACCTATTTCTGTACTTCAGTAATTGAGGTAGAAATCAACTTACCCTATGTTTTTCTTTTACTTTCTTCCTGTATTCTTCTTTGTCAAATCTGTCTTCTTCCCGCAGTATCTCTTTCGCTTTATCCAAGTTGATACCACTGGCATCATCTTCCTCATCTGCTTTCGCCAAACTGGATTTTTGCACAGGTGGCCACTGCTGCACTAACTGAATTATACGTCAACAATAATGGTTAGAATCATTTTTTCCACACCAAAGTTTTGATGCCCTAAATATTCCAATACACTATTTTTCTAGACTAAATAAAAAGGCCATTTGCAAAGGAAACAAACAAACAAAACTTTTGCATAATATAAACTGAGATACCTTATTTAACATCACATTCAGTCAAAAATGAGTATTTGAAAATAATGTCTCCATTAAACAGTGATATGGTGTAATAGATTCACTTGAACTTCTTCCCCTATTTTTCTCTCTTTGCCTAATGGAACAAATAATTTATAATCCTGGTAGTCATTTTGGGAGAAAAATGATATTTACTTTCAAGAAATGACTCTCCAAAATATATGCAACAGAACAAAACACCAGTAAATCTAAACAGTATGTTTTCATGTAAACAATCAATATTCCAACATATTAACTGAGAGAAAAATGAGATAAGCCTTCATCACAGTACACAGAAAACCTTGACTGCAGGTTCATGTTTTGGGGGAAGCAAGGAGGACAGACGTTGACGGTTTTATTGGTTATTGTACGAAAACTGGATTGGAAATGTTTGATGATGCAAGTTTAGCTTGTGGATGACATGCTGAACACATCCAGCTTCCCTTAAATACCTGAAGCTCTAAACTGAAGACAAAGACTAACTACATATTCACCAAAAAATATCCCCACCTATCTTATGACCTTGTGGTATGAGCAGACATCATCTGGGGGCAGTCTTTGCAAAAATCATTCTTGCTTATGGATTGGTAGAGTAGTCACTCTTAAAAAGAAACTATATAGCAGAAAATATAGAATGTCTTTCAGATACACATGCAAAACCAAACATGTTTAGGACTCCCTAATGCACACAGGGTGTTATTCACCTGGATACTGATAAAACCACCCTACTGTTTCCACTTCCTTTCCTAAAATGGAGTTTGCGTACTTGTATATTCTAGGAAGATACAATTCTTAAAGGAGTTTTATTTTATCAAAGAGAAGCATGTGGAGTAGAACTTTAAAGCATAATTTTACACAGCTCAGAAAAAAAGCGGGAACAACATCCATAGATGCAAACTTTATGTTTCCTTAAATAAGTCACCCCTTCTCTATTGTGCTACTTTTCTAACTATGATCTTTGTGCTATTTTTTTTCTCCATCCTCACTCCCTTTTGCTTCATTGCATGAATACATAAAACATTTGTGTATGTATTTTAAGATGAGACAACAGCTTTTGAATATCTAAAAATATCTGAAGATATAATTTCCAGTCAATGGGTCAACCTCTAAAACCTTTTAAATTTTGTCTAATGTCAGTAATTATATGGCTATATTCTCTTTTCCTCCAATATAAAATGCTTTATTTTATTTGATCACAAAAGCAAATTATATACTTGTAAAGGTAACCTCTCTTTCGGTTTACGCCTTACTGAAATTAATCTAGAGTAAAAAAAAAAGAGCTACTTTTTTCTTAATGCTGGAAATGGAAAAACAACATACACAGCACCTGAAGCTGTGAAATCAAATGTTAGAAAAGTCTGTGGAGCGTGGAGACTTGCTAGTGAGGTTATCACCACAATGAAACCCTAGAGTGACTAGCATCCACAATAGTTCCTTTCCGTATAAAATCAATACATTTTTCCAGAGGCTATTAAAAGATCCAATTAAATTAGTGGCAAATTTCAATGCACTGCTATATCAGAACCAGTAGGTGAAAATTTGGTACTTACTTAGCTTTCCTAACAACACTTTCAATAGTGAATGCTGGAAAGAAAAACAGGGACTTCCTCTAATTCCAGTACATTAACTCAAGACTAGGGGGAGCTTTGGCAAATACCTACAGGAAAATCATTTTACATTTCTGTAAGGAGAAAATAGGCTCTTTATTCCACCTGAAATTGAAGATAATAGGCAGAAAAGAGGTACAGTTCTGTACATCCACTAACAGCTCTCATACAAGTATCTTATACATACAAAGGTGAAAAGAGGTTGGTGCTCAGCATTCCTCTTTTTCACAGTGGAACTGAATTCTAAATGGAAGCTGAACAGTTTTGCAAAACTTAAACCAATTACAAAAACCACACACTTCTGAAAAACATGTCTTTTTATACAGATATAAACTGTAAGTATTTTTGTCTTTCTAGAAACTATAAATTCAGTTCCCACCAAAATACAGTTATTTTGAATTGATCTTACCTCTCCATCTTCAGTAAAGACTATTTTTGTGTTGACTTTAAATTTCTTCTTCAAGATTTTTTTTGCTTCCTGGGTTTTAGTTGTTTTTTTCTTCATCTTTGATTTTGATGCATTCTGTATAAAAGAAAATGAGATTTCTTATGGGTTTTTTTCTAGTCACAGAGTAATGCTTCAAACTTCCTTAAAAGCAATTAGATGTATTAAATTGCAATTCCTAAAACACATGAGTAAGAGTAATTTCCAGTAAAAATTAGCTAACAGGCCTTTTCATAAAAGTGTTTTAAGCAGGCGATATCATGAGGAATTCATTTACTCTGTTAACAATTCAGCGTAACTTAAATCCTATCAGCAGCAGGATACCTGACTCATTCAAATCTCACCCACCTTTTTGGGACAAGGACACTAGATTCACCAGCTTACACTATTAGCAAGCCTCATCAGACAAGAAATCCAGTATAACTGACTGAAGCCATTAGCTACAACTGATCAGATACCATTTTCATCTCACTTGTCACCACATTGTCCCCAGGCACCGCAGCACACCAGTTTGGGTTATTTCTGTGTCAATGAAGGGCACAAGTAGCCGTGCAAGTACCTTCCTCTTTCGTAACTCTTGTCCCTTGCAGTCCCATCACAGTGCAGAACATCAGTGCTAGGACATGTTTACCAAACTTAGCATTAAATAACATTTAGAATCACAAAAGTTATCAGCATCATAGGAAAAAAGTTGTAGTGAAACAAAGTGGTGAAGACACCAGGGGAATTAATAAATGAGTCAGCAGAGATTGTGAAATCCAGATATTAACACTGTTTCCAACAGTTTGAGGTTGTTCTTTCCTGGCTACCACTGAGAAAGCAACACTCACCAGAAAAAGCAAATATTATCTGCAAAAAAGTATCCCTGTATGAAACACACTGATACTGAAGTTACGGTTATTTTTTGTGTGCACAATCTTCCTGTTAGAAAGAAGAGGCGGTCACTTCTATTTTTGACAGAGATCGAGGATTTATCCAGAGTATTTTCACATTTTGGAGGTAGTTTGCAACTCTGGGAGAGCCATTTTAATTAATTCTGTAAAATGCAGTGGAAAATAAATTGTCACATCCACAGATGGCTCGCATAGGTTTCACAGAGACACCCATCTGGTGGTAAAATCATGGAACCAAAGAACGCAGAGATTACCGACCTCCATCTCTTCTTCCGAGAGCTCTCCTTTCAAGAACAAAGGCTGTATGTGTTCAGGCATCTAACAGGACACAATACACACCAGAGGACATTTTAAGCAATAACTGCCATTGCAGGAAGTATTTCATAGCAAAAGATATTCCGCAGGACTACATGGAGACGCCACAGAAGACGACCCACAACTCATTCATCATCCTATAAAGACTGCAAAGCTCCATTACTCAGGAAAAAGTGCATGAAAACCGGTCACTAAACTGGCTAAACTTCTGATAAATAATAGAAAGTGGTCAAAGCAACCAGAGAGAAAAAGGAAAACCTGAACTTCTTTCTCTCACTTTTCTTTTTTATTTTGGTCATTTTAATCAGTTTCATGTTCTATACCAAATCTACTATAAAAGGAAGCAAAAAAATTAACTCAGAAAGTCACTGTCATTATGGTCAGCACACTGATGCACTGAAATATGAACTATAAAAGAGAAAAATTACAGTCTTCCTAACAGGAAAAATGGTTTATGACAGCTACTGTGCTGTGTTATCAAGTAATGACCATATGCTATTATAGAAAATAGTAACTGTAGCAGCACTTATGTCCTCAGTATTGTCATATGATTTTTGTTGCACTGTGCAGCTACTACTAACAAGTCTTAGGCACATCTTTAACAGCTCAGAGAGTTGTGTTATTCCCTCACTCCTGTTGCTTATCCCACAAACACAAATTGTTTGAGAGTTTGCATAAGCATAAAACCCTTACCACGAAACATGGTACTTAGTAGAACAACAGGAATTGTCCAGAGGAAGAATTTAAAGAGAGATGTACTTCAAGGCGGTAGGATGACACTTCTCATTACCACAACATTTTCTTTTACCAGTTGCTTTTAGTTTTGTTTCTCTCCCCCCCCCGCCCAATAATCTTTCATTTCTGCACTGCCAGTATTACTGCTACCAGCATAATATGCTAATATGCTAATGTAAAAAAAAAGGTGACTGAAAGTTTCAAATTGGTACATCAATATTTCGTAAAATTATGCTTAAATGTGAATCTCAGCTGTTTACATTTCTTGGCTTAAAAAAAGTTTTCTTGGCTAAAGAGAACATTTTAATGTTTAACGTTTTAAATTTTAATCACAGATGTAGGCACAATTTTACAAACTACATGACTTCACTGTTCAGCAGGAGAAGTGGTGCAGCCCAGGAGGGAAGTTGGGTGAGTTAGTGCAGTAGTTCCTCACAAGGAACAAGTAGTTCCTCACAGTTCCTCCCTGTCCCAAGGGGTGGCTACAGTCCAGGAGAAGAGTCGGACAGGTCAGCCATGGGGTGTATATAGTTCTGGGGCTACTGTGGGGTCCCATAAATGCTGCTTTGGTCCTCCCTCGGGGACCTCTCTCACATTGTTCCGGAGTCCCTATATAGTCCTGAAGTCTCTCTCTTCTGTCACTTAAGTCTCTCTCTCTGTATGTTTCCAGTAGCGTCTTTCAGAGCATCTACTCCCCACATCTCAAGAGCCTCTCCCCATATCTCCTGCCCCAGTGGCTACTGCTCTATTTTGAACGTATCTGAGCCAGGAGTTCCTCCAACTGGCTGCAGTCTTGACGCACGATGGGTTGTTTACATCCATCTCGGCTCATGGCCTCCTCCCACACACGCTCCCCCCCCCCGCGACCCTCTCACCCAAATACCTAATGCTCACACCCAATTTTCTAATGCCACCGCCTGCCTTTGCTTTGACCCTACATTTGAACGGCTACACTGAAACATCAATTTCTCCATCAAGCAGGGGTCTGATTCATCCATTGTAAGAAGCATAACACCAATGGATAGCAGGCCTCAGGCTTTCCTAATCTTCAGTGCCAACCCTCAGTTCCCTGTGTGTTCAAGCCATTCTGCTTACTCAGTTCCCATTTTCATCTTGTGTACTAGGAGATACCTGACAATTTAGAAGCAGCAGGTTGGCATTTAACCCTCATTCTCCATGGCTTCCTCTCTTTTCTTCACAATGAGTTCACCATACCAGCAGACAACACTGGCTGCTGGAGGCTGCCAAAAGATCTCCTTCATCTGTTAAGCTCAAGTGCTGCAAAGAATACAACCATGGCAGGAGCAATGACTCCTCTCTAACCGCTCAGCAAACAGCTGAAATCTGGGGTCACAGGCTTTGCAGGCAGAAGCACTGTCACATCAGCAGAGTGAATGGAGGGTTCACTTCATCCATGAGTGAATGGAGGGTTTCTGCTGACAGCTAGACCTTGCCCCTAACGCCAGAGCAAGGTATGGGCCTGGGCATTTTAAAGCGAGCTGAGAAGGCGTAGCAGCTCCTCACACTGACCGGTTCACTCAAAAAACATTGTGTATCAATACCTGCTCAACTAATATCTACCTCAGTAAATCCATTCCTAAAGCTGAATTATACCATCAAATAAGCTGTTGATCCAAACAAAGTGGGCATGCGTGATCTGGGCAAAGGTTTTCATGTTGCTGTTAGATTTCAAAGGGATTCTGCAGTTGAACTCAAGTTGGTAACACAAGTTAAAGCACCAGCCGGTGCAGGCACACTTCCTTGTCAAGGAGAAGAGGCTACTTACCACTCACCAGCACATACATTTTGCCCTATGCCCAATAAAATAGGCCCTCAAGTCTCACTTTTTCTTCTATGGAGATGTGGCAATAGTTAAACTGATCAAACAAGACCATAATCAACCTCTTTAAAATGGTATATAGCACTTAAGCATTAGAAGTTAAGAATCACACGTGTTTATAAAAATTTCATAAAATGTAGGCTCAGCTGCAGGGTTGGGGGATTTTCTATTGTTACTAATCAAAAGCCTAAATTTCTTCTTCCTTTTGCACATGCACATGCCAGATGGCTTGCTGGATTATTTAATGAGTTAGAATAAAAACTAGCTCTTAGAAGCACAGAAAATTCAAACATTTTGATATATAATCAGAAACAATACAGCTAATATGCAAGTTCTTTTCTATTTTTCTCAAGAAGGAGCAGGCTTTTGTTTTCTGGCTTAAAAGATCTGATATTCTTAGCTGAATCTATGACAAAGGTTTTCTAAATGAAGATACTGACAAGTTTAAGACATAAGATTTACTATTTTTCCATTATAATTTTTTTCTGAAAAGACAGGGCATCAGAAACACACGTCAGTAAATTTTGCTAGTCTAATACAGAATAATTTTTTTTATTAATACAATTTTTAAAGTCAATAGGTTAGACTGATCAGTAACTCAGGATCAAAGCACTTATAGTCTCTTACCGTAACCAAGACAAACACATTTGCTTTGACCTTTGGAGTGTTACAAATCATCAAATGTAAAGTTTCTTTGTTTCTATCTATAATTTCCTTTTTAATTGCAACTCAATAAGCCTGTGAAAGCAAGCACAGTATCTTCACTACAGAAGCTGTCTAAAGACGGGACTACATTATTGTGGTGGAGTAAAATATCAGTTATAAACAATTTTCCAGTCATGTTAGCTATAACAAGCATTACTACTTTTCTAGGGGTTCTGTGGGCTTTTTGTCTGCCCCTTGCTTATACCTTACAATTCCTAGGAAGAATGGTGCTGTACCTGCAAATATTTTTCAGTCTCTCCCAACATTATTACATTACTTTATCCAGAACTCAACAGTACCTGCCTCTGAGAAACAAAAATCAATGCGGTACTCAATTTCACACACTTGTTTTGTATTTCTTCAAGAAACTGCCCACAATAGGAACAAGTATTATCACCAAGCATGTCAATCCCCCTGTAAAGCTACCAAGTTTAGATTCAGAAGTCATTCCCCACAGAATAAGACACGGGCTTGCCAGATTGAAGCTACCAAACCTTAGACAAAGACAAGTGCCGTCTTCCTCTTCGTGCCGTGGAGAGCATACAGACATGGTTTTCATCTGGCAGGCACTACAAAACTTTCAGAAGATTGAATATCCTCCAACCACTAGTCCAAAGCAGCCTCACCATAAAGCATTACCTCTCAACCCCATAAACTTCTCGATCTCAGACTACAAGGCTTTGATTACCTACAACCGAGATAAGGTTAGAGGAGAGAAAAATTGTTACTCCTCCTGACAAATATCTAACCATAGAAGCAGCAGTGAGATGATACAAACCTCACACCTTACACATAATTATAAAACATAAGGAGGAAAACATCAAGAGAAGGAAAATAACCAGACTTTGAAGTCCAGTCCATATTACTTCAAGCACCTACAAAACTCTAAACACCAAAAAGTTTCCTCCTAGTAATACAATTTGAGTCAGCCAGCCATCTGTCTTCCCATTGAGTATAAAGGACCAGAAAAGCAGAAATCCTAGGATGTGGCATGACCACAAGGAGATGTACGGATGCTGCTTTCCTTCATGATCTGTGGTAGCTAGATCGTCTCTATTTTAGTTTCCAGCCCACTTCTCTGCAATGACAGCTATTTCAGTCCCTCCTGATTTCTGCTGACTGCTAATGAGCCACAGGCCACTTTGCGCTGCCGTGAACACCAGAACAAGCCAAAGCCACTGAGAAGCAGCAGTGCAAAGTTCTTCAAACCATCCCTCCACTTTCACAACACAAATACCCCAACCTTTCCTAGGAAAACAAGCTTCTTTTGTTAACATGTGTTGGGTTTTTTTAATGTAATACAAGTGAGGCTAATTTTGCTTTGGTGAAGTACTCTAAGCTTTTTCTTTTTTAATTAAATGTTAAAAATTACGAAGCTTAAATTCACAGACACTATCCAACCAATTTGCATAGCATCTGTATACATCATCGAACACAGGTTTTACCATGACAGTTGTGAAGATATGGAAATAGGCAGGTTGGTACTCAAAAGACAAAACCAGCACTCCATACATGTTGTTCTATTTGCTTCTCTATGAACTTTTAAAGCACATCAGTCAAGTATCAAGATCAACATGATCTTGAATTTTTCAAGTGATGGCTTAAATTAAAAGGGTAGATTGATGGGGTTCTTGTTGTTCTGGGGTGGGTTTTTTTCAGGGTGTGGGTGTTTGTTTTATTTTGTTTTGTTTAACTAGTAACATGCAAGATACTGAAAAAAGCACAAAGTCAAAATTATTGGCTGGTAATTCCTTACACAATATTACAGTTTGAACAGGGAAATTCTGGACAGCTAAATCATTTGCTACATCTATGCATTATTTACTTTCTAAACCTATTGAAAGAATGTTGATTTTGAAAAAGACCATTTTCTAGGGTAGAACCACCTACACAGAGAACTGAACATGGCTTTTACAGTAACAGTTGTGAAGATAAGGATAAATCCAGGTTGGTATTCAAAAGAAAAACAGCACTCAGCATACAGAATAGCATAGATATGAATCCTTTCAAAATCACAGCAATAGGAGAAAAAAAGAGGAAATAAGAAAAGCTTCTAATAACCACTATTCAATATTGCTAACCACATTATGGACAAAGGCCACAAGACCAGCAGTTCACCACACTATCATTCCCATTTAAATTGCCCTTCAGATCAAAGAAACAGCAACAGATAGAAGAAACCATAGCAAAGACAGACCTGTACTATGGCAACCACACGCTTAGATGATGCTTGCCTTTGTTTTTGATTACTGTTAGGATAGAAGATTACATCTGAATCCGTATTTCATTAGAGTTTTGTGTTTGGGTGCAAGGGTTTGGTTAGAGAGGATGCCTTAGTAAACAACGTACTATTGTTTTCTATAAAACAAATTAAGCCATGAAAGTTGAAAAGAACTAAACTTAAAATTAAAATATCAGTATTTAACATAAAATGCAAGAGTGAGGATTAAAAAACTTGCCAACTTACAACTTGCTAAAACAACTGGAATTTTCTGCAGTATACATGATGAGCTTGGTTCTATGTTTAGACAGGTATTTGCTATAATTCCTTGTATTTAAAAAAAGGGATTTATTTAGGAGATCATTTTTACTTGTATATAGACTATGATAGCAGAAAAAAAGGAGAAAGAGGCGCCAGTAAATGGCTCCATGCCCAGTATTTCTTTCCAACCACAGACAAGAACCAAGCTTAAGAACAGAAATCTTTATTAAATTGTTCTTAAATGATAAATCTTACTCCAATTTCTAACTGACACCACATCGCAGTATTTCTCTAGAATACTTCTAAAACACTGAAAACAACTGAAATAATTTTCTGCTGAATTATTATGCTTTTTGTATGAATGAATGAATGCATATTCCATGTGATACCTGACTTCATTTCAGCAGCTATCAAGACTTAAAATTGGGAGTTTTGGCAAAGGCTAAACAGAGATAGAGGTTGAAGTTTCTCTTCCTAGCAAGTCAGTAAAAAAAGCAAAGATAAAAAAAGATGTTGATATAGCAAAATTTACATTAAATTACTGAACTTATTCTTTGAATTACAACTTAAAAATCATAACCATCTAAACAGTGGCAGAGACACCAGCATTTTCAACACAAACTATCTTTGCAGGACATTGGGGGTTCCATCAGTAGCTCTGCACTTCCAACTATGAATTTAGATGAGAGAAAGGATTTTTTTATTCCAGATACACCCCTACCCCCCATTCATGTTAAGAGGTCTACTTCTGCTTTAATTATTTCCTCTTGTTTCGTTACAGGTACCCAGGTTAGAAATGCCTGGGTACCATTCCTACTCCTGAAATGTCTTCTGAAATACAATTTCTGTATCCTCACAGCAGCATTTATCATCTACAAATTTAAACCCAATCTTGGGGGGGAAAAAAAAAAAGTGCATCTGTATCCTTCCATCCCTGAGAAAACTTTCATTGCTTTCATTTTCTATATTGAAGAAAAGAATGTTAATGTTTTACCCTGATATAAAATCCCACGATACTGGAAGGAACTATGAATGAGCAGCATTGCACGATCAATTTTTCATGCTTTTTTCCTCCGTATCTTTCCCTCTCCCTCTGCTTACTTTCTTTTTTTTTCCCCCTTGTTTTGCGGGGGGGGGGGGGGGTGTGTGTATATATGAGACTCCTCCACAGAACAGGAAGATTTTAAAGAATACTTTAGTGAAAAGCCAAGCTCCCCCAGCCTGCAAAACAAACATTTGAGTACTATAAATTATGCAGTTGTACACACAACTCTAGTACCTGCATACGCCAACAAACAGTTTTTATCACTGATCTGCAAAATCACTGCACCTCATTTTCCAAATCTTTAAGAATATTATATAAGAAATAAGGCAAAAAAAAAAGTTTATCATTATAAGGTCTAATATGGACAAAACCACTATTTAAGAAATTTGTGAGTTATAGTAATTAGATTAATATCTCACTCTGAAAGATGTCTCTGTTTAATGCACTGGACCACAGAACTTTTCAGTACAGCTATTGCATTAGCCTGAAAATCTCCATTACCTGTGAGCATAAGCAGCAACGACATCCCTTTCTGTAGCATTAGGCCTTTAGCAACACAAGACCATGACTTCTCATGCAGTTTATTTAAAAGAAAGGTGTTAACAGAGAATAGTGAACTACTTTACATATTTCTAGGCAAAAATTAAATAACGTTATAATTGAGTATGCCTGACTAAATGAACATAAAGACATTCTAGAAGACTGTAATTCAAAACCAAACATATTAACAAAGCTTTCGTTTATTCTTGGGGTTAAGGTTGGTAGAAAAATATATTTCAAAGAAATACGTACAAGCTAAGATATCCTATTAACTCAAAGACCGCCTCAGACTGAAAATATACAAGAAGTATACAATAATGATTAATACCACTAGTAACAGCAGTGCCAGATCAAGACATAAAATGTTTTCATTCCATCCCTCCCTGTCATTACAAGGTGATGCATCATTACAACCCAGTCTTCCTCTGGTAAAATCCAACAGAAACACACAGTAACCATCAAATTCTCCAGCACTTCTACAGCCAAGAGAAGCAGATGAACTGCTTGCAGTTACCCTAAGCTGAGGATTACATCTTAGTAAATGAACAAGTGTTCATCATACAACATCAATTAACAAGCAAAAACCATGATTTTGTTGACTGCTATTCATTCTCCCTATTCCAGAGCTTCCATTTTTGTGAGCAAAAGGCCATCATGAAGACGCTATTTCCAGCAAAACATGGCAAATTAGAAATAAGAGCATGAACATGTCTTTGATATTGAACCAAATTACAAATTATTTCAAATGTAGCCATCTTTTGTCTGTCACTTCCAAAAAAACCCAAAACCAAACCAAACCAACCAAACAAAAAAACCCAATCAACCAACCAAACCAACCCCAACCCAAACCACATAACACATTAACGTGGAGTTGAGGAGCTAGGAAAACCTGCACCTGCTTTGCACCTTTTGTTATATTACAGATCTCCAACAATGACAACGTTGAGATCTTTTCTCACTTTCCAGCAGGTGGAAGGTCCTGCCTATTCATCCACCACTAATACTCGACATGAAACAAGGCCCACACTCAAAATGGGGGTGAGGGGAGGCAAGTAGGAAGGGGAGGGCTGCCTTGTTTTGGATGAAAAGAACCCTTAAGCCCTTCAGGTGTGCTGAGAACATGCTACATTCTGGAACTTGTAATTTTTCAGTCTCCAGAAGAACCAGAATTGCTCCTTCTCTCCCAGGCTGCACTTAATATCTTAGTGCAAGACAGTTAAATTTAAATATTCAGAGAGATGTAATCACTGAATGAAACAGCAAGAAGGCAACACTGAGCTGACATTTAATGAACTGAAAGTTTGGGGCTTTTTTAGTTAAAGAATAAAGATACTTTTTTTTTTTTTAATGCAACTGTATTTTCTAGTAGTTCAGACACAGTTATTCTAAAAAAAAAAAAAAAAAAAAAAAAAAAAAAGACATTTCTGCGTAATCATTAAGGCAGCCAAGGCTTAAATAAATGCCATACCATCATTAAAATTCTGGCTTAAAAATACTCTGCAAAGGAATCTTAGGTCAAAAGGTAAGATGAGAAGACCACACTTTCATTCTGTTTTTCTTTAAGGTTAAATATAGTTTACCATCCATGAGCAGTACGACATTCCCTTTCTCCGTCAAAAGCCATCATGCATGGCCCCAGGAATACAGCAGCAGCCAAGGCTGAAGCTTCCTAAAACATTTTGTTCACTACGTTCTCCTGATCTGCCATCAGAAAGTAACAAAAACATTACTTTGCAAAGATAAATATATTTATCTCAGCACTCTCTCTTCCTCCTTTTGCACATGCTAAAACCAAAAACTATGCCCATTTAATTACCACACCACAATGACATCCTTCACAGGCTATGACCGCAAATAGCAAAGACCACATATTTTTTTAAAAAATACCCAAAATTTATTTTTATTTATTTGGGCAGTGTAAGTTTTTCAGCAGTAGATTAGTGGGATAACTATCATTATTTATAAAAGAGTTTTATTTCAGGATGGCATATACTCCTTCCCCTTTAGAGGCCTGTAAACACATTTCTCTCAGTGCACAAGAGCTGACACAAGTAAGAGCATTCATCTGGCCTCCACCTGGGCATGGCACAACTGAGTCCACTTAAAAGACAAAGAAGAGGTAACGCTAGTTGGCAATCTGTGAGGGTTTATCTTCAAGACGAGGCTTATTTGAATTTAGCTCCCAAATAGGGAGTGCACAACCTATCTCAGGGCCTCCTCCACAATCCCATGCACCAAACAAACCAACAGCTCAGCATGGGAGACCCAGCTGGGGTAAAGGCTGCAGCACAGCAAACATGAGGAACACACACCACAGAAGAGGAGGAAAAAAAGAGGGGTCAGCTGAGTGAGTTGCTCATTGCTGGCAAGAGACCCGAGAAGAATGTAGCCAGTTTCCTCCAACCAAATGCCAATCAAGGATAATCGAGAAAGACATAATTTCTTCACAACTAAAGGGTGACAGAGAAGCCACAATCACAACAACCATAAAACAATATTTCATGTCTATTATTTTCCTTCTTTAAAAAAGGTTGAGTATTTTGACTCCTTTCTTCATGTATTCAATACAGACTAAAAGACGCTGCCAGAAGCGGTCTTGTAGTTCCTGTGCGCCACTCCTCCAAACACTCTCATCGCTGCCCTTCACTAACACAGGTCCTTTCCCAACCTTGAGAAAAGCTGCTTCACGGATTTAAAATTGGCAGAAAGCTAACACTAAGAAGACTACAAACTGTATTCTGCTATTTTTGCTCTCAGGGTCAGACAAGCACTCCTGCAGGCTCATGGAAGGGAGAAGGAGCCAGCAAAGCAGAGCACACAGCCCTTTCAGTAACGGCCAGCCAGCATCATAGCCATGCTGTAAGATGGAAATGCACCTTAAATAAGTTTGAGAATTCAGGTAAAAGTAGCAAAACTTACTCTGAGACCTTAGGTACACAATAAGAACCTCAAGCACTGATAAACACGAGAAAAAGTGCACACATGCTTGGTGCCACTGCCATCACAAGTACAAGAAGCACATAGAGCAACGCTGCTCTCCAAACCCAGTAAATCGTGGTGAGAAAAAGAATACTAGAGGGTCCAACATCCATTTGAAGCAGCACAGCCAACATGACTGAATCAGTCTGCTAGGGTTTTGCTTTTGTTCCACTATAGAAATGCCCTGGGAGAAATCCCTGCCGAAAAGGATGCCCACTCAAAGTTGTATGAAAGGGTTTGATAACTGTAAGCATAGCCATCTCTACAAACAGGTACTAAACCACAGAGCACTAGCAACTACTTGCCTTAGGGCTCCAGATTGTGCACAGTTTAAATCTGCCTTCCAATATCTTTTAAAACATTTTGCCTCTGAGCTGAAAGCCTCCACACCTCCTTCCTTTGCAGAATTCAACATTTAACAAGAGGTCAAATTTATATAGAAGTTTACATAATTAATATTTTCAACTTGTTTTTTAAAAGTTTAAAAATCATACACATCCCTGTCTCCAGCAGAAGCAATTAAAAGTTTTCACAGTCATTTCAGCAATATATATTCAGATAGTCTAAACTTTGCCTAACTCCCAGTGCTTAGTTACGAGACAGAGTTAAGAATCTGTTAAGAAAAAATGGGAGGGCTCAGAGCAAACTTACAAGTGATGGATGGACACACTATATGGCCACAGTCAGCTGGTCCCCAACACCTCTCCTCTGAGCTTATGCCTTCAATAGTTTTCATACAACTCAGTCTTGAACACCTTACACATAAAGGGATGTTGCTAGAAGAAAGCACTCATGAAAGTGATGTGATTTCATATAAAATAAATTAGTATTTTCTCAGTCCTTCTCACTCCTCTAGAATTCTGTGGTGGTTTGTCGGAAGTTTTCAGTTTTACAATTTTTAGACTGATGATAATGATAGACTGATGAAAAAAAGGAAACACTCATTTAAAAATACCTTCAGTTGCCAGGATACAGTGGCCAAAGTGTAGCAGGTTGATATGCTGAAGTACACTAAGATTTTTCCCTGTTGCTTCTGATGCAGCAGCAAAGGTGGAAATATCTTTATCATATCACACAATTGGAAAAATGCGCAGATTTCAAGAAGTCTGCTCAGTTTATTGTCATTTTCTTTCTTTCCCTTTAAAAACAAGGCAATTAGGTGTAAAAATTGCATTAATTCAGCACAGAGGTCCTCACAGTAAAACATTCAGGCAGGATTTAGACCTTTATCTAAAGAGAAGAGGACCAGAAATTCTGGTCCAGATTGAAATAGAATTATCACCTCAAAATGGAGAACAGGAGCAGTCAGAAGGGGGACCTCCTATCACCATCTAAGAACACATACTGGCTGTGAGAAGATGAAGGTATAAAGAGAGGGTCACAAGCCAAGACTTTGTGAAGGAAGCAATAAAGAATTCCTGAGCAACATAACTAAAATTAAAACAAACAAAAAAGTGAGACTGCTAAGCTGTATGAGTGAGGTAGATACTGAACATAAACTTGCCATGACCTCAGTGTTAACTCAGCCCTCAGTAAGACTACTAAGGTACTAGACAAGCAAAGGCAACTTAGCTTCCAGAACTAGGACATGAAAACTGTCCACTTACTTGGAAGCAAAAAAATAAAAAAATAATTTTTTAATTATTATTTTATTTTTCCCAATTCAGGCATTAAATGATCAGGTAATCCCCATCATGGAATTCTGAAAATATGAGCACATGAAATCATGAAACTGGTAGAAGATTTTTTTTTTTTTAAGTAAATCTTTCTTACTGGAAGTGACAGGTGATGTAGAATTGGAAATACCAATACTTACAAAAAATGGTGAAGGGAAAGGAAATATGACCCAAGCTACTCCAGACCATGACAGGCCCTCAGTCTGACCTCATCAGGACACAAAGCAGAAAAGCAAGTTTTAGAGGAATGATGGATTACAAAAATGGAATGGAAATTGGAATAAGGAATATATTATAGCACAGGAATGCCAAAGGCACATTTGTAATAAAAATGTTATATTGACTCTTTAGAAAAAGCCAATATAACAGGACTAATTCATTTAAATTTCAGTGGAACATTTACCATAGTACCACACTAAAAAATACTAGCTGAAGTAAAAAAACAAACAAACAAAAAAAACATCACCCAAAAAAAGGTCAAGGATTAGAATAGTTACAAATGGTGACTACAGTGATCTGTGCTGAAAGATAAATTAGCAGGATGCTAGTGATTCTCCCTGGTCAGTCCCGTGGTCCCCGCTCTGCCCAGCAGAGTTAGCGATGAAATGCCCCAACGGCACAAAGCTGGGAGCTGTTGCTAGCTCAAGAGAATGCGCAACAGGTTACTCAAAAGAACGAGATAGCCTTGAAAATGAGACACATTAAAATTAGGTTAAATTCAATAGCACAAAGTGCAAGGGCTATTCAGAATTTAAAATTTAAAGTGAGAGCTCAAACCAAAGAAAGAACAAGAGAAGGAATCAGGCACTTTCCATCACAGGATGACTGTAAGCCCCACTGTTCACACAGCCATGGAAGAGACAAATACAAACCCTAAGACCTCTTGGGCAAGCCATTACCAGTAAAAGCCAACAAGGATTAATGCAACTATAGAAGGCAGTGGCGTGAACTCGCATGGTACACTGTGAGCACCTCTAGCTTCTCAGACCGAGTCAAGATGACTTCAGATGGAGCATGTGCAGAGAAGAGTTACCAGGATGAAGAGCCCATCTTTTGAGAGGAAATGAAAAGAGCTAAATGAAGCATCAGAGGGAATACGACAGCTTTCTTGTAAACATATGTGGGATAAACACAGGAGAGGGAGAAAAAAAAAAACATTTAAGCTTAAGAACAATCTTTGAATAGGAATAAATTAGTATAAACTCACCATGAAAATATGTGTTGGAAAAGAAACCAGGATAGAGAATAACCTCAAAAACAGCTCTTGCAAATAGGAATAATAAAGGCAAATCATCCTGCCCTTTTGTAAAAATAGCTGAAAGAATTTTATAAAAAGAACCAGGTATGTTTGATATGTCTCTTTGTGATACCCCAGGGACTGGGTTCAACCTAATCAGAGCATTAGACCCTGAAAGGATCAGGACTCAATTTGTAGTTAAAAACAACAACAAATGCTGCAACAGAACATTAATTAAGAAATGAAAAAAACATGTTTAATCCATATTTGAACCTATGACAAATCTTCAGTAAATGCAAGTATGCTAAAATTTAGTTTAAAATCTTTTACTATCAGTCTTTTCAGCTGTCCTCAAAGTGAACAAAAAAAATGTTCCATAACGTTTTAATTCTGATATTTCTACTTCATACAGTAGCTCTGCTATCATTTTTTTTTAAATGGCTTCACAATAAAATCATATATTTAGTATTCCATAAAGGCATATACAACACTTCATAGTTCCCAAATAATTTTTAAAACAAAGTGGACTAGTGATAAATAGACAAAAGAGAAATACCAAAAAGCACATTAGAGAACAAAGTTTAATCTACAAGGATAAGAAATTATGCTTTTGTTTTCCACAACAATGTGTTTATGTTCCTTATGTTATAACAAACTCCTATATTTCACGCTTTTAGGAAATATTTCTATGGATTACTGAAAGAAATCACTGATTTTACAGCAAGACACTAATTAATTTTGCTTTTAGAATTCAGTATGGCTATTATTTTGTGCAGTATCTCATATTCCTCACATGCCACTGTTGCACAAAATAACAGTTAGATATTGGCAGCATTAAGAACGTAAGTGGAGAAACTGTTACAAATATCCGAGCTTTCACTTTGAACACAATAAAACTAAATAAAATATAGAAATGAAAAACTGGTAAAGCATGTTCCACAAATTTTAACTCTGAAGTACCCCACTTTGAAGTCTGAATTCTCAGCATTCCTTAAAAGTTGCCTTCTTAAAAGACATCTGTTACCACAAACGTATTCTGTACCTGGCCAAACTACTCAGAAAGAAGGTCAAAAGCAAACTTTGATGGATACTAAAATTAAAAAGATAGAAATCAGGAAAAGGACATTTCAGCTCTGCACTGTCAGGCATCAGACGTGGATCCAATGTGTCTACAGAATTTATAAACCTTAGGATGAAACACGACTGATTTAACTGTCAATAACTTCAGAAGTTGATTACTTAACCAAACCTCTACTTCCAGAAACATTAGGGCTTAATATTTCTAAAAAGCACTGAACTTTTAAAGCAATGATAGAAAAGAGCAACCCAAATTAGATGCAACACTGGGTTTCAGTACTGAACCAAAAAGGACCACTTTTTCTTCCCTCGCCTCTTCGAACCAGTTTGACTTTTATACTAAGAAGGACTCTCTACCACAGAGATGTCACATAGGCAAGATGATGACTTTCACTGACCTTTAAAAAAAAGACCATTTCTTTTTCTTAAGTCTGCATTAAGGTTTGTTCCACATATTTTTACAGAATTGTTCCATTGACCATGCCATGAAATTATGCACATCCATGAGCTTTTATATCAAGGTAGTTCTGAATCAACTATCTTTTGATTCAACTATCAACTTCCTGTACCTTAAGAAGCCATGAATTAGAGGTAAGGCTTTCCCACCTTATGGCTAAACAATTTGAGATGTGAGACAAATCCTTAGACTATAATCTGTCTCCATGTCTTCAGGCACTGTAGTTTTCAAAAGCATACAAAACCCCATCAAAATGTAAAAAAATCTGGTATAAATTCCACCTATTACAATGCCCTTCTATACAAAAAGGGAGTCTGATTAAATCTTCAGTAAGTACAGCATGCAATACACCTCATACTACTGAACTCACACTATTTTTACATATTCATTTAAAATATCAGCCACTACAAACAGTAAAACCTTTTAGCAGAGCCAATTTTTTTTTTTTTAATTAATCTATGCCTTATTATATTTAATACTAAGAGTACATCTGGGACAATAGCATTCTTCCAAGCTTATAAGAACTTCTATATTCATTTATGACAGTTGTTTTGAAAGTGGAACAAACATCTGTCATTCACAATACTAATTGCCTTAAAATTTATGGCAGGCAATTAATTGCATTCTAACACTCAAACGAATCTCTCCTCCTGAGCTGCATTTACAATTCTGCTATTCTCTCTGGGAAAACTTATGTTCTGGTTATCCTATCTGAGCCATAATACTCATATTTTAAAGATCCTTGGAAGAAAGTCAAGCTGAAATCAAATCACTAATTATTTATAGAGGAATGCACTGGACTTCACAGACATTAAGGAATGAACATAACCTACTTGTTATAGTTATATTTCAACATCATAAATTAACTTTTGTTTTTATATAACATCACACACTTTTCTCCTCCCTTTAAATTCAATTGTACTACTTTTGAATAAATGTGGATTTTGCATTCTGCATAGACAGAAAAATAAGTCTACAGGGATAACATACGAGCAAACGTGTTTCTGTATGTTCACCAAAATACACAGCTCAGACCTGGAAGTCTCTTGTGCTTACTGAAAATCCTTAAAATTTAATAATGAATTTTCACAAACCAGAGTTGATGGAAATGCATCACTGATTTAGCAAAGAATGCTCTGAATCCAGCAAAGGGAAGACGTGGCACTGATCAATCATCCCCACTCTCCCCCATCCTCACACCAAGACCAACACCGCAGCCAGGGCACATGAAGGCACAAGCAAGGAGACAGGAGTGGCATTACCATTTGAGCTCTAAGTGCCAGACCATTTGCAAGAAAAGGTTCAACATTTGGCGATGCAAGATACTTCTGCCATCCAAAGAGATGTCTCCAGTCTTCCCACTGGAAGTGCAGTGAATTGTTGGGAATTCTGTTGCAGGACACATCAGGTACATAGGTCAATAGCTGGACCATACCAATTTAAGCAATACAAACATACATTCCCATTCCTGAAGCATTTTTATGAGTACTGCAAAAAAAAAGCTGCAAGTTGTCCATTTTCAGGCTTAATTCCCATCCTTGTAGTTCAAAGAATGTGATCTCCTGAGAAATGTCCCTAAATTAAGAAGTCCTCTGTTGACAGACATCTCTGGGCTGGACTTTACTGCACTTCTCTACCACCAAAGCATTATCCCATTTGAGCCTCAGCTAAGCTCCTGGGCACACACACAAATTGCTACATTGCCTTAAGTGAAGAAGCAAGCTGGAGCCCTCAGGCACACCAAAGAAAACAGCCTGAAGCTGGTAATACAGTGGAGAAGCAGCAGCTTGTGTTAGCACAACTGGGCCACTACAACCCAATCATGACCCCCCCAGGCCTGCCCCGTGCTCATTCTCACTCCAGCGAGGTGGGAAAGCTCACCTAGCTCAGTGTAGTGAAAAATCAGGAGTTTGAAAAAGTAATTTGAAAAAGATGAGAGAAAAGGCAGAAAAAACAGGTCTATGCCTAGGAATCTGTTATCACTACTTGGGGGGGGGGGGGGGGGGGGGAAGGTTTTACTGACAGATCTATTCCTTACAGGTAGTCTCTATGGGCTAAAATGTTGGTCCTATTGCCATCTCACTAGAGGTCTCCATTTAAAAAAAAAATCTAGATAGGTAGCATAAAAGATAAAGGAAATACTCCTCTCTTACAAAAAACAATAGTTTCTGAAGCAGTTTCATGGGTCACATACGGCAGATAACTTTTCATAGAATCATAGAATCATTGAGGTTGGAAAAGACCTCTAAGATCATCGAGTCCAACCATTGACCCAACACCACCATGCCCACTAAACCATGTCCCTAAGCGCCTCATCTACATGTCTTTTAAATACCTCCAGGGATGGGGACTCAACCACTTCCCTGGGCAGCCTGTTCCAATGTTTCACCACTCTTTCAGTAAAGAAATTTTTCCTCATGTCCAACCTAAACCTCCCCTGGCGCAACTTGAGGCCATTTCCTCTTGTCCTATCGCTTGGTACTTGGGAGAAGAGACCAACACCCACCTCGCTACAACCTCCTTTCAGGGAGTTGTAGAGAGCGATGAGGTCTCCCCTCAGCCTCCTCTTCTCCAGGCTAAACAGTCCCAGTTCCCTCAGCCGCTCCTCATAAGACTTGTTCTCCAGACCCCTCACCAGCCTCGTTGCCCTTCTCTGGACACGCTCCAGCACCTCAATGTCCTTCTTGTAGTGAGGGGCCCAAAACTGAACACAGTATTCGAGGTGCGGCCTCACCAGTGCCGAGTACAGGGGCACGATCACTTCCCTACTCCTGCTGGCCACACTATTTCTGATACAGGCCAGGATGCCATTGGCCTTCTTGGCCGCCTGGGCACATGTTCAGCCGGCTGTCAACCAACACCCCCAGGTCTTTTTCTGCCAGGCAGCTTTCCAGCCACTCTTCCCCAAGCCTGTAGCGCTGCATGGGGCTGTTGTGGCCGAAGTGCAGGACCCGGCACTTGGCCTTGTTAAATCTCATACAGTTGGCCTGGGCCCATCGATCCAGCCTGGCCAGGTCCCTCTGCAGAGCCTTCCTACCCTCGAGCAGATCAACACTCCCGCCCAACTTGGTGTCGTCTGCAAACTGACTGAGGGTGCACTCGATCCCCTCATCCAGATCATCGATAAAGATATTAAACAAGACCGGCCCCAGTACTGAGCCCTGGGGAACACCGCTTGTGACCGGCCGCCAACTGGATGTAACTCCATTCACCACAACTCTCTGGGCCCGGCCGTCCAGCCAGTTTTTGACCCAGCGCAGAGTCCACCTGTCTAAGCCGTGAGCCGCCAGCTTCTCTAAGAGAATGCTGTGGGAGACGGTGTCAAAGGCCTTGCTGAAGTCCAGGTAGACCACATCCACAGCCTTTCCCTCATCCACCAGGCGGGTCACCTGGTCATAGAAGGAGATCAGGTTGGTCAAGCAGGACCTGCCTCTCATGAATCCCTGCTGGCTGGGCCTGATCCCCTGGTTATCCCGCTCATGCCTTGTGAGCACCCTCAAGATGAATCGCTCCATATCTTCCCCAGCACCGAGGTCAGGCTGACAGGCCTGTAGTTCCCCGGATCCTCCTTCCGACCCTTCTTGTAGATGGGCGTCACATTGGCAGGACCTCCCCCGTTAACCAGGACTGCTGATAAATGATGGAGAGTGGCTTGGCAAGCTCCTCCGCCAGCTCCCTCAGCACTCTCGGGTGGATCCCATCCGGCCCCATAGACTTGTAAGCACAGTAAGCATTTGTTCAGTTAAGAATAATCTGTCTGAAAGTCAAGATTTCTAGGATGGTGAGAAATGTTTCCATTTCAATTGCAAGTGTTTTCACATTGTGCCAGGAGCCTCCCATTGATCACAGCTGGAAGAACCCCAAATACCACTTACCCGGAAAGTGCACAACTCCAGAATGTAAATAAAGGCAGCTGGAGAGAGTCTTAACAGCAGAGAAAAAGTTAGGAAAAGCAAGAAAATCAGGAACCATGGCAGATCAACTGCTAAAGTGGAAAATGGATTTTAAACATATGCATTCACATTGACACATCTTATTCTAGATTAAACAAAAACATCCTCTTAAAACTTTTCAGCAGAAAAATTCTTTCCTAAAAAGGTCCTAAATAAGAAACACTGCTGAGCAGGAGTTGTGTTCTCCAGATTGCTAGTGATCTTTTTCTATTCAAAACAGTAATCCAAGATGGAACCACTTGAGATAGAGAGTAGTTTATATCCCTCTTCTCCAAAGTAACTATTTTCTCAAGTTCTGTAACGGTGATAATGCAGTCAGATACAGCTGTTGCAAACAGACCAGTGTGTAAAAACAGCCAATTTGACCTTCTGCACAAGCTGCTGAATTTAAAACCACAAAGTATATTACTTTGAGATAACACTTAGAGCATGTCATATGTATATTTTTTTCCAAGATCGTGAAAGATCATATATAACAGGAAGAAAACTCAAGGAAGTAATTTTTCCTTCTGCACCTGCAGAAAATGAGGTTATCCCACTGTATCGCTGTGTAGATACTGTTTTGATTTGTCTCAAAAGGGAGAAGATCCTATGACTTACTCCTATTCTGGTAGGGAAAAAAAATTCTGAAATGCTTTTACAAGCACTTTTTACAGTGATTCCATGCTTGAACACTACAGCTTTTTACGGTGCAGTAACTTTTTATCACGCATTCAACAGATTTTATTCCTGTAGCCATTTACAGAAAAGTGGGTAAGATTCTTTTTATGTATCATTTTTAAATGCTCTGAGGAAAAACATAAAAAAGCATATCCAAGTTTAGGCTATCGTAGACAAGCAGAGTTTGAGAGATCATTACGGATAAAAGGTAATCTTTCATCACAGTCTAGTGTGCAACTATCTCTTATGCTTTGTCTAACATGAAACTTTCCTTATAAAGTAAGGAAATTTGACTGATTTGTTTTTAAATGGAAAAAACAGCTCAGGGTACTCAGTGGTCAATAATCAGGACATGACAAGAAGCATAAAGTTCACGCTACGTTGCACAAGCAAGCTTCTTTCAAGGACATAACCGTAATGCATTTTCTATCTGTTTAGCAGTTCCCAGAAGATAACTGCCATAATTTATTATCTTATTTATCTACTTTGCTGTTTAGAACATCAGTAAGTTTCAGTATTTAATACAGCTACAGGAAAAATAATGAGATGGCTACAAGCCATCAGTGCAAAGAGATCGATATTTTAGCTAGGATAAAACTGGAACAATCAGTAATCAAAACTACGTTACACAGAGCCAGTCCACCAGTAAACATTTCCTCTTAATATATTTTATACCTACCTTTAATACAAGTTTATGCAAAACAGATTATTAACTTTAGAATCCATCTGCTCACTTATTTACACTGCTTTAATAAACTTTGTCTTTTGGTAAGTCCCACTCTCACTGCTTAAAATAAAACGTATGTGAAGAAAAAGCCATACTTTTAGTAAAAAAAAAATTCACCCAGTAAACCAATTTTTTTTTTTTTTTTTTAAAAGGGGGGAGGGAAATATTTCTCTTCCTTTGGGGGGAAAAATTGCTGAAAGTGGCAGCAAATTTTATTTGCCATTAAAAAAATCTTGACTGTGAATATTCAAATTGAAAATGCAAGCACGCTTCCCACAGCAGAAATAAATTCCTTTGCCACGAACATTTGCTCAATCAGGTTTTACTTGTTCATAGTTTCATGGATTGCTCATTTGCAAGGACTGTGGTTTAGACAGACACAATTTTTTCTTTCTTGAGATCTAGGGCTATTAAGTCCTTCACTTGCAAAATTATAATGCTTGGATTTTCACCAACCATTTTGGCTAAAGATTTTCTGTAGCAGAGTTTTAACAACTGTGCAGCAAACTGCTTCGTTAGTGGGTTTGCCCATTCACTCTAAATAACCCGGCAGACAGTCACTGTTTGATATGTTATTTTTCAGCTGTAGAGGAGCCATTTTTACTTAGAAGATATAGGCACAATTTGTACTGCAGTACAAATATCAACTGTGTACAGGATAAATATATTATATAGATTTCTTTTTTCCTACCAAATATTCTACGGAGCAAGTAGCAGGTATTCTGCAGAGAGCAGAACTGTATTTTACAGACTTAGTGCTTTTCTTACCTGAAGTACAGAATACAAGAGACTCTCAAACAAAGCGGAGACAAAGCAAACAGGAAGAGCACAGAAGCACACAAGGAAGCAAAGGAAAACTCTTCTCTCTTGGCTACCTCTGCAAACAAAGCGGGGTGATTTTGAGCAGGAGGTAAACATTAGGGGCTTTGAATCAACTCCTGGAGAAGCATTACCTCCCTTCTCCACTACAGGAATAACCTTGGATGACTGGCCTACCCAGGACACATTTGTGATTATCCTTATGGTTACCCCTACCCACCCTTCAAGATGTGCTCTAGCAGTTTTCATTTGGACACCACCCCCGCCCCAAATACGCCAGCTACTTGCTAAATATTCTTTTTCCTAGAAACCTTCATACTCTTTACATGCCCTCTGCTACTGTACCCCCACCACAAAAAGGTGGTATGGTACTGGACCGCAACACCAGTTGTATTTCAAATGGCACGACTTACCAGCATCAGTCTTTCCACACAAATATCTTGATTCCTTGCTATTTTTGCTCTTTCCAGAACCACCCTTCAGACTCTCCCCACATTATATTAAACTTGGCCTCATAAGTAGACATACCTCATTAATGTACTTGCATTCAATTCCTGTTGAGAAATTTTGTTTCAGGTTAAAGCTCCCCGCATAAAACATTCATACGACATTCTGACTTACAAAAGCTTAGAAGACAATAGTTAGACTAAGCTTCAAGAAACCAATATCAGTATTTATTATCTACCTTATCCAACTTTCTACATAAAGGCTGTAGACGACACAGATATGCTGGCAGGGATCAGATATATTTATACATCTAATGTTACGAATTCTGTAAGTGATGTGGGCCCTGCCCTGCAATCACCAGATTATTCAGGACAGGACACTGCCAGAAGTCCCAAAAATGTTCCAGACGTGATAAAACTTTCTTTTCACTAAGCCCTGTTAAAGCCTCTCAGATGTGCATCCTACTACTGGCCAGCAGGAGTAGGGAAGTGATCGTGCCCCTGTACTCGGCACTGGTGAGGCCGCACCTCGAATACTGTGTTCAGTTTTGGGCCCCTCACTACAAGAAGGACGTTGAGGTGCTGGAGCGTGTCCAGAGAAGGGCAACGAGGCTGGTGAGGGGTCTGGAGAACAAGTCTTATGAGGAGCGGCTGAGGGAACTGGGGTTGTTTAGCCTGCAGAAAAGGAGGCTGAGGGGAGACCTCATCGCGCTCTACAACTCCCTGAAAGGAGGTTGTAGCAAGGTGGGTGTCGGTCTCTTCTCCCAAGTAACTAGCGATAGCACAAGAGGAAATGGCCTCAAGTTGTGCCAGGGGAGGTTTAGATTGGATGTAAGGAAAAATTTCTTTACTGAAAGAGTGGTGAAACATTGGAACAGGCTGCCCAGGGAAGTGGTTGAGTCCCCATCCCTGGAGGTATTTAAAAGACATGTAGATGAGGCACGTAGGGACATGGTTTAGTGGGCATGGTGGTGTTGGGTTGACGGTTGGACTCGATGATCTTAGAGGTCTTTTCCAACCTCAATGATTCTATGATTCTATGATTCTACTACAATGGCCAAAAGAGCCAAGGAAATCATAGGTAAGATAACAGCTGTGTCAAACAATCTTTTCTATTGAAACACCTATAATTTTTCTTCACATTTTACCCATGCAAAATAAGCTTCACCAGTCTTCCCAAATCACATGTTAACAGTTAGTTAACTGTAGTTTCTCCACCCATCTTTCTCTTTAAAATGTATTTTCAGCATCCTGCTATATATCCAGTTGCATTAGTCAACACAATCAGCTTGACCCTAAACTGGTCAGCAGGTTTCCAAATCTGATGGAAAGAGGTTTTTGAGGAAACAGTGATAGAAGTCCCACTATTTAACTTTCCTGGACTCTCAGCAAGGGCGGGGGGGAATCAAACATATTGCTTAGGTGAATTGAGCTGAGTTAGCCTATCAGGGCTTAAAGGATGATTTGGGCAAGAGAAGCCAAACACTGGATAGGTTTAAAACAAATTCATGTGAATACTCCAATTCAGGCAAAACTTGGGAACACCACATATAAGACAGAAGTGGTCTCATTTATGTCCCTAGTACTTTTGCACTGTATGAAAGATGACTACTCTTAGCTGAGTAGTCAGGATAAAAATCTTAAAAACTTCAGTCAAATTGAGTCAAAACAGTAATGCAGCAATAGAAGAAAATACTTCATTGCAAGACTGGAACAAATATTATTGCATATCAACATTCACCAATATCCCCTCACCAGCTGTAATTCCAGTAAGCAGGTCACAGGCACCCACAAATCTGGGTGTTGAACGCAGCTGAGTGCTGCCATAATAAACTTTACCAACCAACACTGCTCAGGCATATAATTATATATGCACATACATTGCTACATCCTTCAGGCAGAATGAGAAAGTAGTGCACTACATAAAAAAAAAGGTATTACAAAATTTCTCTCCGTAGCTGGGCAGATGGTACACTTGAACCACAGCTTATTACAACACTCATAATTGTCTCCATTACCTCGTGTCTCCCCATCTGTCTTTTGTGTCCACCTGTTTTCTCGCCTTGAACTGGCAACTCTGCCGCAGCATATATGCAGTATGTTAAGTGCCTAGTGCAACGAAGTCCCAGCCTTTACTTGGAGATTTTATAATCTATGCTAAACAAAATAAAAATTGCATTTAGACAGGATTGTGCGTGGATTATTTAAAATGTACATTATTAACATCCACAAATCATGTGTTATATTTTTGTTGATTTAGTTAGTAAAGGAAATAGATTTTTAGTGTTCCTTTGCCTTCAAATGCAAGATTTTTACATTACATTGTAGAAGAGGAACTGCTAAGATACAGAATTCAAGATAGATGCTCTCTCCTTTTTATTATCTTGCCTTTCTGCTTCCTGTAACGCTACTTAGTGTTCAGCTTGCCTTATTCCATAAACCTCAAGGATTAGTGTTGGTCCACAGAGGAAAACTCAGGAACCAGCAACTTAGATGCATTTTGGAGCTGAAATGCTTCACTAGATGCTACTGGACTGAGCCCAAAGTATCCATGGATAGAAGATGCCCATTGCTCGTAAGACATATAAAAATCTCCATTGCTACAGTAAATGGAAGGCACAGTGAAATACGAAGTGCTTATTTTTATCCTGCTGCTTCCCCGTTGTCAGTGTTGTGATTACAGTAAGTGCTCCTCGCCCACAGTTTCTCCAGTGTTATTTGTCAGCAGTTGTAGTCTGCAAAAGAAATTCTTATTTACTGTGCCACCAGGTGAGCATCACTGTGAAGCAGCACATCTCCTTTGTGTCCCGACCTTCTCCTTTACAGTTTACAAGTCCTCATTACTTGTGTCCTGGACGCTGTACTATGTAAGAAAACACAACATCAAATGCAGAACCTTTATGCCCAGATCAGACGCCACCTTATTGCTGAGCCAATACCAAATCACTCTGCTAAAATCTCTCTCTACATTAGTGAAATACATGGCTAAGACAAGATGGAAGCAAGCAATAAATCTGATAGAAAGCATTTGATCAGTTGTCTTAATAAGCAGTTAGAAAGGAAACTGCATGTGTTAAGCCTTTATACTGGTCTCTTTTCAAATGCAAACCATTATCCTCTAACTGAGGCAAGCTTTATGCTTAAAAATCCATTACTGTCTTTGCCTGTGCATCATTTAATGTAGGTAGTGATAGCGGGGCTATTTAATACCTTAGATTTCTTTCAAATTATATCTGTAAAGCAATTTTTATTCTGATTGCAAATTTAATATCCTACTATTCTCCTTCTCTATAAATTCTTCTTAAAGCAATAAATACTTCAGAAATACCAAAGCTTAAACACTGTAGGACATTGTTTCTTCCTGAGCCTCCAGACATGTATTTCCTAAATTAAAGAGAAATTTCAATAAAGCTTTACATCAACCCAAAATGTTTCTGAAAAATAATGTATTCATGAAGGCAAAAATGCAAATTTCAAACCGAGGTTACATAATGCAGTAAATAAAAAGCACACAAGACAAATAGCAAGCTCTGAGAATAAAAGCCATCTGAAAAAAAAACAAACAAAAAGCATTAACCCAAACAGGCATCTTCTGAAATTCCTTTTCATTCTCTAAAGATCAGTTTACCCCAAAACATTTCATGCATTTGCTTGTTTACTACTTCTACATATACTACTTATAGTGCTATTGTTTCTTCTCACACATGACTTTTTTTTTTTTTTTAAACAAGTTTAACCCAGTGAAAGTGGGAAAAGATACAAAGTGAAAAGAGAGATGAAAAACAAAAAGGAAATTAAAAAGATTTAACAATAAGGTCCAATCAGAAAGGGAATAAAGTTAAGATGCAGCACCACAGAGCAGTAGAGCTGTGTTTTGAATCATAGCATTAGCTCATTAGAGACCAGCAAACATGGCAATAAGAAAAAAGAAAAACAAAACAAACCTGTTTTAAAAAGCAACACAGTAGTGCAAAGATAAAACGTAAAGCAATTTTTACTGAAAGACTTTCCAGTTTTATATACAGGAAGGTTATAAAAGAAATGCTAGGCTAAAGGTAAACAAATGAGCTCCTTAGAGGCACACAAAAGGTTAAAGGCACATCAGTTGGGACAGGAATACACTGAGTATAAGTTGACACACCAGTGGAGATAAATAGAGAGTTAAAAATTTCTACATCAATTGGTAACACGAAGATTCATGATCTGTTAAAAGCAGATTTGAATATTTGTCTCTGTGTGTACAGCCAATGACAAAAATGCTTGCTTGTGTATAGCAACTACAATGATCACTTTTATGTGGTTTTATTTGGATAGCCTGAGAAAAGCTTCCAACTTTGGACAATTTTGATATAACCATCATAGTCATTCAGAAGTTAATACCAAAAAAAAGAACAAATGAAGGAACACTAAGGTAAAAAAATAAAAAGGTATTATTTAGCATAATTTTTAACAAAATATAGTTTGCCATAAAATTTGATAAAACTAATAAAAAGAAGTATTTTCAGGAAAGCAAAGTAAAATTTAAGGACAGAAATCAGGGATATGACGTCGAATAAACTTTTCAATAAATATGTAATAAGCAAAAATAGCCCATGATTCCTACAGAGTTTGGAATGAAGTATATTAAGCTGTTTGGTGGCTATGTGAAATAAAGATTTATTTATTTATTATGAGAACTAACAGATTATAACTTTCCTACTGAGTGTACTTTTCTCAGGTTTTGGTTTTTTATTGCCATCCTTGGCCATTAATGGTCAATAATGTCTGATATGAAACGGACATTAAGAAATCTCATTTCCTTTCCCCCAAGTGCTACAGAAAGCTGATAGGAAAAAGCAGTGCATATTCCTGTTATAACACACTAAAGAAATAAGACCCAAGTAACAACAGAACTAAAAACTATCAGTTTGCGCTTTAGGAAAGCAGTTTTTTGGGAATTGCAAATACTACCCACAGAGCCAAATTTGGCCGGAGGTCCCTGAAGATGACACTTCATTCTCTCCAAGGAACCGATCCCTCTGGACCTATGTTTCCCAGATGCGGAGTATCAGTGTCACGAGCTCCGGCACCTACTGCTTTGGACACTTCGAGCATGAAAAATTAAAGCCCCAAAAGGGCAGGCTGAGAAACTAAGAAACTAGAGACCAGCTGGAGGACTGATCAGCTTCATTAGGAAAGAGCGTTTGCCAACAAGTGTGAAATTCTTAAGAATATATATCTAAGCAAAAACAAACCTGTAGGATTATAGAGTTTCTTGAATAAATAACCATTACAAGAAAACTTACTGGGAACCCTACAAGGAGCAGAAATAGGGATCCGTGTGAGAAAGAGAAATCATACAAGTCAGCTAATAGGACCGAAGACAAACTGATTCCTAGGACTGTACATAAAGACAGAGTAAGAACAATATTGGTGGAGTTGTTACGCAGGAAGAATGAAGGATTACAGATTATCTGAATATGCTTTCAGAATGATACAGGGTAGTAACAAATGGAGCCTAAGGAAAATAGAACAACTATCACCAGGTGACTCAATGGGATGAAAGGATCTGGAACAACATTTGGTGGAAACAGTAACAGAAGACATAAAACTGTAAAATAGGACAAGATTCAGCAGGGGTTGACCAAAGATGCCAGGCTAAACCAATAACTTTCAGTTATCAAAAGAAAAGGTTTTAAGAAAAGAAATGCAGAAAAACCGGCTCTTCAATAAAGCTTTCGATACAGTGCCACATGGAAAATTACTACTTAAGTCAAAGAAGAGACACTGGTGTAATTTAGCTACGAGTCATCTAGGAACACTGAAGATAAACTTGCAGTAACACCTTCATGCTAAGTGCAGGATTGCAGAGGAGGTTACACGGCCCTTAAGCACAGCCTAAATGGCCTGTAGGCGGCACAAGCAACTGATAGCATAAGTAGCCTATGAATGAACCTCCCAAAATAACACCAGCAGCTACCACTGTGTGATTTGAGACTCCCTAAGCATAACAGAAGAGAGGAAGGAAAAAGCCAAAGAAATCGTCCTTAGAACGGCAAGAAAATATGAACAGCTGGAGGGACGAAGGAACTGCTGAGATAAACTGAAGTCCTATCAGCTTGTTTGTAGTAGAAAAGAACAAAAAAGTGGAAAATTGTAAAAGGCAACGAGACCAAAGGAACTGCAAACGCACCTAAAGGAGCTGAATCTGCCTAGCTGGTCGACGGCCATCTCCAGGCCCGCAGCTGCTCTCGGAATTATCTGCCTCCAGCTCAGGATTACCTGCCTCCAATCCAGCTCAGCAAGCTCCTACCAACAGGCTCCACACAGCACGGCTTCTGCTGGCACAGCCCAGCACCTCTCCTGCAACTGCTTTGCTAAGAGGAGTCACCATCTGAATCCTGCTCGCTCGCTGCTCAGCTGCCCGCTACCCACATTTATCACTCTGGCAACAGAAATATCACTCTTGGCATTGCTGTTTTCAGAATTCTAATTAATTAATTCTGCACAAAGACTACGCTAATGATATTTTCTGAGGAAAAAGAACAGGGAGGCAGCCACAGCATGCAAAGACCAGGAAAGAACATAAAGGATGAAACACTGCAGGATGAGAGGACAGACCTCCTTAGACGTTGATAAAGACTTAATCTATAGAAAAGAGCGAAGGACATTTTTCACAATGTAGGAAGGCTGTTAACAGGATCTTCCAAGGATTTAAGCTAGGATTTATACTGCTTCATGCATTCCCAAGAAATTTTGAAGCAAGAGTGAATAACTAGGTTAGAAAAATCTGCAGACAACAAACTTATTGAGAAGGATCACAGTGATATTGAGCAACTTGATAATAAAATTACATACTGAAAACAAAATAAACGCAGAAAAATGGCTATACAGCACTATACACACACTTATGAGTTCTACATTAGCTGTATCACCCACTTAAAGATCCCAAAATCACTGTGCATAATTTTTCAAACATGAGCTAACCACTTAAGTGCAATCAAAAAAGCAAATAAATCAAGAACAAACCAGAAAACTAAACATTATACATTCATAATACACTCTGCATTCTGATAGCTACATCTGCTCTGATCATCTTGCCTCAGAGATATAGACCCTTTGCAAGAGATACAGAACAAAGCAACACAATCAGAAGTATGGAGCAGCTTCAGTACAGAGCTACCACAAGCAAATCCTACGTGTTAAATAGACCACAGGGATGAGGGTGTGTAATATAATAAACCCTCCAGAAAACTCTCCTTCTCACAACACAGAATCAAATGATGTGCCCCTAAAATATTGAGAGTAAATACAAAATTTAAGTTATTTAGATTTAAAAATAAAGCCTGCACAGGAAGAGGTAGCCATAAATTAAATTAAAAAAAAAAAAGCTGTAAACCAGAAGACATTTTTAATCATTGGAGAAGTAAAAGTATGGCTTCCCAAACAATAATTCAGGCATGAAGCCTAAGCCTGTCCTAAGATGGAACTGGGAGAAAAAAAAAAAAAAGAGACATGATGGCGCTTCTATACCCAATCGTAGGAACCTCAATCCTGAAACCCAGGAGTCCATTCCAAGACTTTGTGTTCCTAAAAAAAAAAATTTCCATGATGATAAAACTCTTTTAGATTTCAACAGTTCGTAAAGAAAATGCTGTGAATCCATGAACTTCAACCAAATACGAGATAGGAGTCAAAAGAAAAATTGAGAAGGAGGAGAAAATTTTGAAGGACCGTATAGTTACTAATATCTTGGTGGCGTATAAGGTTCAGTGTGACCTTGCAGAGTAGAAATAATAATTACATTCAGGAAGAGAGATAAGGATACGAAGACTTGACAAACCCAATATAGTTTCAACATAGATCTGATACTAGAATCTTCTTTCCTTCTAGCTGTATTCTAGAAATATACTTTTTTTGTTCAGTATATTTCATCTGTAGAACTATTAAATTCAAACTACGCTATTTCATAAACTGCATCAGATAGCTAATAACATTTAAAATTTTGTGTCTCTGTCCAGAACCAGAGATTTAATTTCTCCCCTCCAGTGACATACCTATACTTCAAGAAGGAATAGAGAAGTGACATTATCTGCCTTATCTTCCCTGTAAAAGCTGTGGCAGATTTTAGTGTTAGACAAGACCTTAAAGTGTTCTCCAAATTCTTAATACTGCAATTGCCGTGCAGTCTGGAGGCATTGGCTGCAGAAACTTTCCCTGTTTTGTCCCTATCACTAGCACTGACAAACAGTCCTGAGTAAAAGCCAAACAGTTGACCCAACTTGATAGCTTTACTTGAGCCCAGCAAACCCTCAAGCAAAATACTGAAAAACAACTGCTTAGCTCCCAGAATCCCATTACTGGCCAACCTTGCAGACCATCCCCATTTGGCTGATACCACCAGGCAGCGTCAGCTCCACACCTGGAAAGTCACACACGCATCTGGAGAAGTAGCAACATTTCATTCTGGTATGGAGGCTTAAATTCCATGAAATAATCTTGAACAATCCGCACCAGTGTAAGTGTACACTGCAGCCCCACTTTTCGATGCACTGATTGGGGCTGGACATGCTGTGAAATCAGTTTTTTCCCTCATGATCCCAGTCTTTTGTTTTACGAGCTTACCATTTTTTATGTCCCCAATGGAAGCACAGAATGTCAACTGAGTATCTAATAGGAGCTTTGGGTATTCAAATTTTACATTTGAAGCTTTCATAAGCAAATTAGAGCAAACAATTATAAATCCTAGTCTCCTTTAAATTAGAAGTCACATTACAGTAACATCTCAATATCAAAAATGAGAACTGCATTATGAACTGCATAAACATGCAGTGAAAAAACACTGACCTTGTAAGAGAGAATATGTTTAGAAGTCACGATGTCCCACTGTTTGAAGTAATCTCATAAGGCAATGACTAATGAGAGTAGTAAATCATGAAAAGGTCCCCCAAAGCCTGTTCAAGCACAGTGTGCTCCTCAATTTGCAGGGAGAGGAAGACAACCTGGTCCTGGGGAATAATGCAGTTACAACACCGAGCTGAAGAGGATAATGGTCACAGTTGGTTTCAGTGCAAGAAAGACATTATCAAGTGTATGCTGTTAATCATTAATATTGGGACATCTCTCCATCCCGAATGCCTTCCTTAATCACTACCAGGACTATATTGGGTCAGAGGAAACAGACTGTAACACTTACTGACATACAAACTATTCACCAGAAGTATATGCATGCACGTTTGTGGGTACACGTATACACAGTCACCTAATTTATACTCTGCTAAGAATGAAAGTAAATTGATATGGTAGATCACAGGCATTTTGCGCTGAATAAACATCAGTGATAATCAATAATATGTAGAAAGGAAAGTTACTCGACAAAAGAATATGTACTAAAAAAGGCATAATGTAAACTAAGGCACAAAACATACCATCAGCATTACAGGGTGTGTCTCCAGTGATGTTTCAGTTTGCATGAAAGAATGCTTTTGAAATTATTCTCCTGATTATTCCTTCCTACCATGTTTTGGTGGGCATACTAGAGCAGTCTCAGAGCATGTGAAATGGGTTGCTTTTGGATGAAACAAGGCATGCAGATGCACCCCAGGAGCGCACCTTACATGCTCTGACTGCTTATGGGCAATCGGTCCGCAGGAATAGACCAGATCAACTCCAAAGTAAAACCCTATGTGTGTAGTGCAGACATGGGGTCTGCTCTGCAGATTCACTCTTACTGCAGTACACTACTTGCCTCTACAGCCGCAGACTCAGATAATTCTGTACTTCCACTCCATCAAGAAGAACAGAAGCCAACAGATTTTAAGTGTCTTGCCAGTTTATACATCCCCACTTCTCCCCTCACAGTGCCAGCTTGGTATACAGTCTTTTACAGAACACAGCCTGTCTGTGTGCTGTCACATATGGGAGAAAGTGTTAACATATTGATCTATATTTTGGTGGAAACAATCATTTAAGGGCTAGAGACCACTGACAGTATCGCACAGTATTTGCTAGCTAAATTCATGTGCACACCAAAAAAAGCCTTGCAACCTGCTGACAAAGACTCTTCTTCCAACTGCAACATTACTTCCCATGAAACTAATCCGTAATCACTCGGCTCATCATAAAATTCACCTTATGTACAAGAATTAGGCCTGCTGAACTCACTAATAGTGGACACTAAATAAAATAGTATCAGAGAATTTTGGAGAAACAAAGGCAATACACTAGAGATGGAATTTATTCATACATGAATGAGACACATCTGTGTTACCGGGGTGCCCTGCCAGAAAGGTTGATAATGATATATCTAGAATTAAACAAACAGTGTTAGGACATGCCCTTATTAGATCTCAATTAAGCAGGTTCCTGACATGGTAAATAATTCCCAAGAAAATAAAGCACTCCTGGAATAGGTAAAGAACAAGCATGAATGCTCCAAAACGTTCTAGGGATTAGATGCTTAAAGGTGTCACTTTTCCTAATGCAAAGAGAAGAGCACTTCAGATTATTAAAACTCCCGGTGCGTTTTCTATGGGCGCAGTGTGCTTTTGTCAGACTCCTACTCTTCCATTTATATTTTCTCTATATAAAACATGTCATATAGTCAGTCAGAAAAAATAATTCAAATTAAATATTTTAAAGCTTAATCTGATTACACATGAGCATCCTCTAATGGGGAACAGCCAGATAAGTACTGGCCTCTAGAATCTACTTGTACAATCAATGACTCACTGTCTTATACATTAAACATACTTCCGTTAACGTTTATAAAATGCACAACAGAACTTTATAACCTTGCAGAGATTGGAAGATGTGTCCCTATCAGTGAACATGCTTGGCACTATTTAAAACAGAATGCACTAGTTCAGACCTCTCAGCAGACTCCTTTCCCAGTGAACGAAGCCAACAACATAGGCAACAACTGATGCTTCTTGCACAAGGGACACACAAGAGACCAGAGCACTTGGTGAGGGCTGAGCTGGCTTCCCACCAGCTCCCACAGAGCTGTGGGGTCACACCACACTCACTCTCTCCCTGTCCCCCACCATCCCAAGGGACTTGGCTTGCACACAGTGATGGGGTGACCTACAATGCGCAGAGTGTATCCCTGCAGAAGGCATGCAAACTTTAGCTACAGGGAAATGTGAGGTGGAAATCAGCCAGGTAAGTCTCATTCCACGTGCAAGACGTGGGCAACTTTGACACTTCAATACTGAAGCCAATGTTCACTCCCCTTTTTAAGCTGAGATTACGATCACTGAATGATCGGTGTAAGGATTCAAGGTAAGAGTGGCAGGTTTTCTGCTGCTGTTTTTAAGAAAGCAAAACACACAGTATGTAGTCAATCTGCAAACTGGGTAAAACACTTGAGCTACGCATCAGGTCTTGACCAACAAAAAGACCCCTTAGCTTTTATAACGTGTATGTCTATATTGGTACAAATCATTTCCTCTTGACAAAAATAAACAGCAAAAGATAAAGAACCTGTTTTTCTTTTAAACACATTAAAAGCTCCAGGCTGAAGAGGGAAAACTAAGAACATATACCAGAAGGTCCACAGTTTTTCTTTAAAATCTTCTTAAATATCAGTAACTCCTATTCAAAACAATTTTCATTAAGTCATCACATCTTCATCAAATTAAGACGTTTTCAGTTTAGTTTTGTATAGCTAAACTTCCAACCATTTCATTTAATATCAGTTAAATTATCAATATTTATGAGTGGAAAAGGCCCCAAATTAAATATGTATTATACAACTCAGGCAGCAACTTGCTTACAATGACACTGGCACAGGGGATGCAAAGTAGTATTTGATTTCATCTACACAAAAGGTTATTCTGCTACTTCTTAAATATATACAGCTAAAGGCAATCGACATAAACTGTCTCATCCATATCTCAAGGTTCATTACCTGGGAGGGGAGGTTTAAAAAACAGAATAGCATTTTAACACAGCAGTTCTTGGTTTGCAATGAACTTGAGGGTTGGGGGATTTTTCTAAGGACCCACTCTGGCTCTATCATTTAAATTCTAGAAAAATAAAGGCATCATTTAAAGGAATAGGGATTGCACCGGATGTTCGGAAAATATGATCAAACCTGTGTGGTCCGATGTAGTAGCTCTAAGTATCCCTGTAAAACACTAACGTACCACTCGAAAAATCCCTCAGAACAAGTACAGCGGCACTTATCAAAATTTGCCTTCGAAGTTAAGCACAGTATAAGGCTCTTGACCTGGTTCTTAGTTTGTTGACTCAACATGGGGACAGGTAGGTCAATGGCAAGTTGAAGTCTGAGTATTCTGCTGAATCAGTGCACCACTGACCTGGAATTCAACACTGATCTAGGCAAGTATTTTGTTCTATTTGTTATATGGAATACAGGAAAGTGAGGCAGAGTAAGTTATGCTGTTTAAGACCAACAAAGGGAAGATTCACCACGGGTAGAATGAAAAATGTCTTCAGTCCCATATTTTAATGATAAAACATTCCTTCAAGTCAATGAGTCAGCAAAATTAACTTCACAGATTTGATCATGAGTACTTCAGGTTTTCCCAACCACCGTTCTACAGAGCCATGTGTGACACTAGGAAGTGTATGTGCTGTACAGAACAAGCAAATCATTCTGGCTTGGCGCTGAAATCCATACAATCTCAGGAAATCCAAAGAAAATCCCCCCCTCCCTTTTTTTTTTTTTTTAAAAAACTCATTTGCACCCATATAATTCAAAGCAATATATTCAAGAAGAATAGAATAAAGTACATACACGAATGAAGACGCTCTTTTTAAAAGTGATAAGTTACATTAAAGATCCTTTTACTTAACCAGCTTCAAAACAATTTTGAAACTTAACTATTCCCATCATTCCTTAACATCTTTGAAAGAGCAGAAATAAGTTCCGTTGGTGTTTTCATAATGGAAAGCACTAAAAGAATACAACATTTTCATCTCTATTTTAGGGGCAGTCCAGTAATTCTGAAGTTTTCTGCAAGACTCTTTTTTTTTTTTTTTTTTAAATAAACTTCCCTTCCCCCCCAGTCTCCTAAAGGCAGCACAGTATTAAGCCATACGGGAAAAATGACAACCTGAAGAAGCAAAACTCCGGTCCCTAACTTTTAAATCTACAATCTCAATTCCAGCATTTGCACCTGCATCTAAACCAGTATGCAGTTGTACGCACCCGTTTCAATTTCCACTTGAAACTGGACACAAAGTCAAGAAAAAGAGAGCAACACAGTAACACTAGAACCCATCCCAGAACTCTTCTGAAATCAGCAGCAGTATTTGCTTTTTGCATGCCTCCCCGCAATAGAGGAAATGAAGGATTAAGCAACTCTAGAGCAAGCCTGGGTGTCAGGCTTATCAGACCACTAATGACTGGGGACAGTGGTGGCTCAGCTTAGGACAATTTAAGGTTGACTGTGCTGCCTGCCACATTCATGCCACGTTAATGTATAAAGCTGTTCAACCATCAGCTCTGGAATTTTTGCACATTATAACCATAAGGTTTTTGGCTTGCAAGTGTGTTACTTCACCCTGAAGGGCCATACCAGAAAAGGCATAGAATCATAGAATCATTGAGGTTGGAAAAGACCTCTAAGATCATCGAGTCCAACCGTCAACCCAACACCACCATATTCAGGCATGTTCAGGAGCTGATTGCTGAGTGTGTCAGACATCCAGCAGTGCTGGCTGTGCTGCAAATTAAGGTCACTGCGCTGAACAGCTGATGCTTGGGAGCCCTGACTATACTTTGGGATGCTCCTGATACTCCTCAGTTTACATACCTGTTCAGCAGGTATATTACCAATCTGTTACATAACCACATTAATATAAAATCATAGAAGGACCTTAAAAGATCATCTGGTCCAACCTTTCATGGGAAAGGGAGCCTAGATGAGATTATCTAGCACTCTGTTCAGCCACGTCTGGAGAACTTCCAGTAGTAGGTACTCCACCATGTCCCTGGGGAGGTTGTTCCAGTGACTTGTTCTCCAAATTGATTGTTCTCAAAATACTTATTTTTAAAAATACTTTACCTTGATATTGTGCAGCTCTGAGAATTCCAGCAGAGATCAGGCAAGTGCTTAAAAGAATGACAGCCTTTATCCTAAAGATCCTGCTATTTAAGACACAAAACAGCAGGCAAACCTTAGCTACGCAGGCAAACCAACAGAGCCTGAAGCTTCTCCTGCTGCAAGCATTTCCACCCTGAAACCAAGGCAGTCTCGCTTGACAAACTACAATCCTGTTGACTGCACTGCAACAGTTAATCAAAGCTGCCTATTTTACTGGCACAGAACTAAAAACTGCTGCAACAATAATCTGGCATGTTAATTCTGGGCATAAAGGCACCACATTTTCAAATCAGAAAACATTCAACAAATATTAATTATATTTGTTAAACATTTCTGTGACACCTATGCAAATATTTCACAATGTGTGAAGAGACCAGAGACAATTATAGTTTGAATCATTATCACAAAGTCAATATTTACTACTAACTATTCTGTAGTATCTTTGGAAAAGGCTTTCATTAATTTAAGTTTCAACAAATGGCCAAAAGTCTAAGTAGTTACGCACACTTGCAGGCTGGATAAGCACGCAAAATACATCATGGAATATATCAATAAAACTATTCCCAAATGCCGAGTCCTAATTTTCCACTTATTTTAATTACACGGCATTAATAAAATCATAATTTCAAACCCTAGGAACACAATCTAATGTTGACTTTTAATTTGTAGAATAGCCAAAATGTTATTCAAATCTGCTTTTTAACCTATGACAAGTATTTTTTTAGAATAATGAAAGGTTTTAAAACAGTCCAAAACTTTTCTCTTTTTGCCTCTAGAGTTCATTTTTCTATACCAGTCAACATTTTTAAAAACTACTTGTACCGAAAACCCTTTTGTACATTTGTGTTAAAAGACAACAAAATCCAAACGTTTGCTTCTGAGACGTCCTAGACAAATGTTAAAGCTCTATTTTGAGCACATCTTGGCATCCCGAAAATTCAGGCTAGACTAATTTTCCATCTCTGAATAAAGAGGGAGGATTTTGATACGCTTATTTCATAACTGTGCTTATCAACAAATGATTTTTATTTTTGGGAGACAGTCACACACAAACTTTGGCCAACCTTACCACTGTGTCACCCTCTCGAATGGTAAGGTAGCACCATGGGAGGCCTTCTACAGGGGACACCTAAATGAGAAACTGGAAACAATTATACAAATACTTAAAGGAAAGTTTACTTTTGCCTTTTCGTAGATTTTTACCAGGTCAAGTCACTCTACGAGTCCCATTTTAGAGAGACAGCATACAGAAGCTTACTCTTTAATGAGGATGATGTGTTGAACTTTTCCAATCTGCCACTCCAAGAAATACCATAAAGCACAACAGCTTTTTTCCCCCAAACAAATTTGAGTGGTTCAAATAAATGTTTGTTGTGAAACAGATTTAAACAAGCCAGTGCAAATAACATATGTCCAATTTCATTGTGATTCATTTTGGCTTCTTTTATGGAGAAAAACAAACGTCTGTATACTCTCAGGTTAAAATAGATATCCACGTGTAATTTATACTGCGCTCACTAATCTCTTTAAACCGGCACTTAAATCTTTGAAATCACCTTACTTTTCAAATGACAGTACTGGTATAACTTGTTTTTCCATTCGCTCCAGAAAAATTTATGAGACCAGGCACTCACTGCTCACAGGAGGACTTACACTTTCTGCATTCTCCTGACACTGCTGTGTAACAGCCACAAGCCAATCCACCTTATCCTTTCACTGGAACCCTTTTCAGTATCTAATTTGTAAAAGGATCAGCTATCAGCACTGAAAACAGCATTGGAAATTATTGCTAATTCCCCTTGAGAATATCACTTAATAGGCTTATGCAAATTATGTACCTTTTATTTACTGCCCTAACCAAATCTAAAGGGAACATATTGTCAGTCACAGCTCCATTCCCCAGTCAGCCCATTCATTAGGGTGGTCGAGCACAGCACTTAGACTGTCCTTCAAGAAATAATAAAAGCATCTCTTGGGACGTATCACCAAGACAGGTATACTCATGGAGTCTTAGTAAACTAGAAAATTACAAATTCAATTGTTTGATAACAACCTGCACAAGCAAAGTGCTTTTAAACTTTTGGGTTATTTGAAGTACATCTTCACACTCAAGTGAATGAAAGGAAATGCACCAATAGCTACTCCAAGCTGGCTGCTGCCACAGCCATTGAGAAGCATTTCTGAGATGAGAATCATCACACATTTGGTTACATAAATGTATTTTATATGTTACTTTACTTTTAAACTTTCCTGTTTCAGACAAAAGCACAGGGCACGGGCCAGATGAGCTGAACAATGTTAAGACTCATATTCATGCAACAAGAATAACACTTTCTGAGAAAGTCTAGAGACCTGAGCTGTGCTTTTGGGGGTTTTGACACTGTTTAAAGAGAGGAGCTTCAAATTTCAAACTACCTACACATGAACTTGCTTGAGTACTGGAAACGCTAGCAAAAGCGAATGCATGTGCAGCAGTCTGCCAGTCTCATCATTTAAATATATATAAAAAAAATCAGATTTGTTTCACGATTTATCAATATTCCAGTTGCCTAGGTCAAGGTATTATTTTCATTTGCCAAATAAGTTGCAGTACTGCAGCCTGTGTCACAGAACTGATTTATGCTTAACGATGGAATGCAACATTTTCATAAAACTTCCCATAAAAAAAGCTATTCCTATGAAGTTATCAAGTTTTGCTTATATGTAGGGAAGGGAAGGATTCCGAAGATTTGCATACATACAGCTACTGTCAATGTAAACCATCCATTTATATTTTAAACTCCAGTTCCTCACTCTGTGCATACCAAGTTACTTTTCTCACAGCTGTGAAGTTAATCTTTGACATGAAACCCTGACTATGTTCAGTAATGACTTTGCCAGGAAAAGTTACAGGCAGTAGTGTACCAAGTCACCATTACCATGCACTACAACGCTTAAGGACAAGTCTGAGTCTGCATCCGTTAACTACTGAGTTACAAAGGCTTTCTGGCACTAAACCTGTTCGCTTTCAGAAGGGGTGAGTGGAACACAAAACATTTGTTTTAAAGCAGCATTTCAAGAGGATACATTAACCGTCTTCAGCACAATTGCACAGAGCAGGAGAGAACTCTAGTAACTCCACTTTCAAATTCCCTGCTTGCTCCCTCACAACGCAAAGACACCGAAGCTCCAGCTGTGACTCCATTCTTTATCATTTCAATCTACAGCTGTGAAATTAGACTTTTCTGAGAGTGAAGTGATGATGGAGAACAGCATCCCTTCCACACTCCTTGTATCTCGAGGAAGCAGATGCATAAGAGACATGTGAACATGCTGTGTGTGACCTTAGCTTGGTTGCACGACTGCAGTTATTACAGCTTGGCTGTATCACTTTATTTTTGTACTGTTTTCTCATTTAAAAAGAAAATATTGCATCCACTCAGACAATATAAGAAGAAGTTTTTGTTGAGTGTTGTACCTCCCCTATCTTGTCTGCCAAGTAACTACTCAAAATTAACATCCCACAGGAATACAGATGATGTGTAAGCAGGTACCACATAATAATACAAAAAAAAATCTCCCACTAACAAAGGATGCTGATTCCAAATTCAAATGTCTGCCAGAAAAAAATCCTTCCTTTTAAAAAGGAGAAAGCTGCTCAAAATGAAGTAGGGAATAAATGCTGAGCATTCGGGGTTGGAGGAAAGATATAGCTCTAGCTAGCACATAACTATGGAGCTAAATAGGAAAGATGCTTCTGTTCTCCATCAAAAAGAAGAACAAACAAAATAACTTCTTTCTCCCTTGCTTGTGGCTGACTGGTATCAAAAAAATTCACAATTATTTCTAGGGCATTTACTGCAAATAAATTTTGTCATGTGAACAGTCACTGATGCAATGAAACTTCAATACTTGTACTTTTGTTCTAATAAAAACCCTGGTCTTGCTTCATGGTTTTTTGACTCAAATAAATCATTTTCAAATTCTACTACTTATTCCTCTAAATTAAGAAGCAAAGCTGAAATTTATATCTTCAGGTTGTTTTAGGAAAGCTAAACAATCAGTCAACAATGAATTGTTAACTGAAATAAACTTAGAGCAGTTTCTTAAAAGAAAGGCACATGTGTGCCTTTTTTTCCAAGGGCAAATTCAGACAGTAGTCCTTCCAGTATCAGACTGAAATACGTATAGGTTTCTTCACTGAAACAGTCCAGATTTTAAGCCTTGAGTCTTTTCTCCTGGGAACTTCTGTAGATAACATGTCCCAATTTATTTCCTATCTCCAACTGCTGGGAAAATTTTGTCTAGGGTTCTAGTAGTTCTCTCCAATACATTTTATTCTAGGCTTTGATTTACTAAAAGGTACAATATTACCTTTTGTGTTCTGAATACACATGGATACATGCAGAATTATAAACTGAGGGAGGTCCAGAATATTTTAATGGAAACTCAGTAGAATATACCTTGTAAGAATATCCACTGATTTGTGATGCTGGAGAACGTTCTTCCTGCACAGGAGAAGTAGTATTACTCAAGACTTCAATGTGTAGAATCACAGAATCATTTAGGTTGGAAAAGACCTTTTAAGATCAAGTCCAACTGTTGACCTAACACTGCCAAGTCCACCACTAAACCATGTCCCGAAGTGCCTCATCTACACGTCTTTTAAATACCTCCAGGGATGGGGACTCAACCACTTCCCTGGGCAGCCTGTTCCAATGTTTCACCACTCTTTCAGTAAAGAAATTTTTCCTCATGTCCAATCTAAACCTCCCCTGGAGCAACTTGAGGCCATTTCCTCTCGTCCTATCGCTAGTTACTTGGGAAGAGAGACCGACACCCACCTCGCTACAACCTCCTTTCAGGTAGTTGTAGAGAGCGATGAGGTCTCCCCTCAGCCTCCTCTTCTCCAGGCTAAACAACCCCAGTTCCCTCAGCCGCTCCTCATAGGACTTGCGCTCTAGACCCTTCACCAGCTTCGTTGCCCTTCTCTGGACACGCTCCAGCACCTCAATGTCTTTCTTGTAGTGAGGGGCCCAAAAGTGAACACAGTATTTCAGGTGTGGTCTCACCAGTGCCAAGTACAGGGGCACAATCACTTCCCTAGTCCTGCTGGCCACACTATTTCTGATACAAGCCAGGATGCTGTTGGCCTTCTGTACTACTATCCGTTTATGTATTTCCTTCCAGACTTCTCGTACTTCATTTCTAACCATAATCCTATTCTGCAAGTCAAGCATGAGGTTTTTTCCACTCGTTTGTTTGCTTGGATGCCTCTGACCATACAGTTTCAGCACGAGAATGCTGTTAAGCCCAATAGCTTTATGGCTTATGCAGTACAACCTTCAATGACTTCTTTATCAAAATGAAAGGAGCATAAATACTACTAGAACAAATGATTAAACTGTTGAAAGAAGTAACATAATTCTCTCATCAAGCTACAAACTTCCCAGAAATTCATGCTTTAAAGCTACTACATTGTAACAACTTTATTTGGATTTCTCGATGAATTTGTTTTGTCTCTATTGAGAAATAATTATAGGAAGTTCACAGAACACAGACTGGAAGGGTGAAAAACATTTAAAATAAATTTTATACACGGAGACAATAAAACCATTAAGAACCTTTGCCCTTAAAAAGAAAAAATATATTACAAATTTAAAAATGCATATAAGTGCAGAGATGCACTCTGTTTCATAATACAAGAACAAGACATTATATGAAATTAAAAAGTCACAACTGAAGTAGAAGGCAGGAAATTCTTTTTCATATAATATGTAATTAGATTGTGAAACTCATGCACAGATAGTAACGGATATCAAGAATTTGGTTTGATCAAAAATGCATTACACTACAGAACTACAGGGTATTTGGATATAATAATATCTCCTAACAGAAAACAAATCTGCAAAGGGCATTTGTTCAATCTCTTTCTCCCCATGTTTATTTCTAACCAATACAGATAAAAATGAACGCTCTGGAATTCTTGTGGAATCAAACAGGTATTTTTTCGCAAAACATTTTTCTAGAAATCAAATTTTGAGAGACTTCCTTCATATCAGAGAAGTGTAGAGGGAAGAAGCCTCCAATTTAAGAATATGATCACATGCTGTTTTTTGGTGGGGCTTTTTTTGTTAAACACAGTAATAAAATATCGGTATGCTGAAGTTTTCCCAACTAGAGGTATTAGTTTTAGCCATGTCCATTGAAGCCACCCAGCTCTGAAACATGTGGCAGTTGCAACCACAGAATGCGATACTGCCAGCACGGAGGTCCTAACTGGTAAAACGTGGGGGGTTTATGCCAGAACTTACGTGGTTTTGTCATGGTTTAACCTCAGTTGGCAACTAAGCCCCACACAGCCGCTCACTCCCCCCACACCCCCAGTGGGATGGGAGAGAGAATCGGAAGAGTAAAAGTGAGAAAACTCATGGGTTGAGATAAAAACAGTTTACTAATTGAAATAAAATAAAATAATAATAATAATAATAGTAATAGTAGTAGTAATAACAATAAGAAGAATATACTAAGCAAGTGATGCACAATGCAATTGCTCACCACCCACCCACCAATGCCCAGCCAGTCCCCGAGCAGCGGCCCCCCCGGCCAGCTTTCCCCAGTTTATGTACTGAGCATGACGTCACATGGTATGGAATGTCCCTTTGGCCAGTTTGGGTCAGCTGTCCTGGCTGTGCCCCCTCCCAGCTTCTTGTGCACCTCCAGCCTTCTCAGTCGGTAGAGCATGGGAAGCTGAAAAGTCCTTGACTAGTGTAAGCACTACCTAGCAACAGTTAAAACATGGGTGTGTTATCAACATTATTCTCATCCTAAATCCAAAACACAGCACTGTACCAGCTACTAGGAAAGAAATTAACTCTATCCCTGCCGAAACCAGAACAGATACAGCCCTTATTCTATACCATCTACATCATGCCCAGGTCCCCCACTTTCCAATACGTTCCCATTAATCACCACCCCTTTTCCTGTTTTTTGATATATATACACACAGATATCATTCCCTTAGTCTATGGGCCATCCCTCTAAAATGTTCATTGAGTTCATTTAGTCCTCAGACTCTGGAGGCGACTCCTATCAGGTGTGAAGGAAAGGTATCCCTTTCAAGGAAGATGTTGTATGTCACCCAGGCAAGTGGACCACCATAGAGAGGGGTATCCAGCACCTGAGGGAATTAGCTGTGCTGGAGGTGATTTACGGTGACCTGAACAATGAACAGCTATCCAAAGATCCAGATGAAGTCAAGTGCACACGACCCATGTGGCAGAAGTTTGTAAGGAGCGCACCATCTTCATATGCCAACTCATTGGCAGTGATGACCTGGAAAGATGGAGAGGGACAAATGGTGGATGAATTGGCTAGTCAACTCCGGCAATACGAAAGAAGTCTCTCTTCCTCCCTCATCTCAGCTGTGGAGAAACCGTCCCAGAAGGTCCAGCAACTTGACAAGGATAGGTCCTACTCCCCACCTGTACAGATCAGTATCTCGGCTATTAGGAGTCAGCGTTCTTTTGCTCAAGAGAGAGAATGTAAAGGGTACACACCACGGGGCACCCTATGGTTTTACCTGCGTGACCACGGAGAGGACATGAAGAAGCGGGATGGATAACCTACCTCAGCCCTAGGGGCAATGCAAGGGGTGAATTGCAAGGAAAAAAAATCACAAAAGGGGGTTCTTCCAGGAAAATTACTGCTCCAGTTTCCAGTGAGCAGTTCCCCAGACATAGGAGAAGGGCTGATCTTACTCCCGATCTTAATGAAGAGACTTCTGACTCATCTTTACAGGAAAGGAGAAATGAATACTATGACGAGGACTAGAAGGGCCCTGCCTCCAGCCAGGGGGAGGAAAGGGACAACCAGGTTTACTGAACTGTGTGGATTCGGTGGCCTGGCACATCAGGCCCACAGGATATAAGGCTCTAGTAGACACCGGTGCACAGTGTACCCTAATGCCATCAAGCTATAAGGGGGCAGAACCCATCTGTATTTCTCGGGTGACGGGGGGATCCCAACAGCTAACTGTATTGGAGGCCAAAGCAAGCCTAACTGGGAATGGGTGGCAAAAGCACCCCATTGTGACTGGCCCAGGGGCTCCGTGCATCCTTGGCATAGACTACCTCAGGAGAGGGTATTTCAAGGACCCAAAAGGGTATCAATGGGCTTTCGGTATAGCTGCCTTGGAGACGGAGGAAATTAAACAGCTGTCTACCTTGCCCAGTCTCTCAGAGGATCCTTCTGTTGTGGGGTTGCTGAAGGTCAAAGACCAACAGGTGCCGATCGCCACCACAACAGTGCACCGGCGGCAATATCACACCAGCTGAGACTCCCTGATTCCCATCCATAAGCTGATTCGTTGACTGGAGAGCCAAGGAATGATCAGCAAGACTCACTCACCCTTCAACAGTCCCATATGGCCAGTGCGAAAGTCTAATGGAGAGTGGAGACTAACAGTAGACTATCATGGTTGAAACCAGAACAGGCTTCCATCATTGGAGCACTTCATCTGAGCACTCCAAAAATAGCTATGATTTATTCTCTCAAAAATACACTGTCTCTTTTTCACAGGTGAGTAAAGACAAATAATTTAGACATATGCACCTATAAATCTGTGAATGCACTTACAGGAATAACCATTTAAGCATAAGCACACATGTTAAATGCTCTGCAAAAGGGCCAGAAAGATTGGGTGACCTGCCCCAGGCTAGGCAGAAAGGTCTGTAACACTTCCTAAAGTAAATTTTCTCTCTCTCCTTCTGAAGTAAGCAGTTACCTTTTCTCACCTTCTGAGTCTACCCAGAAAATTTCATCCACCTTAACCCATGTATGCCTTTAAAACACTGAAAAAGAAAAATATCCTATTTCATAGCTTCAAGAACTGAGCAGTTCATCTGCTGAAAAAACACATTTATTCAATGCAGCACTTCACTGCACTCAGATTGGCAATGCCTGCGTGGAGAATAAGGGATGCTGCTGCTACTGTTGCCTCAGTGTCTTCTCACTCTGTGCTGAGCAACCATTAAAAAAAAAATAATAATAATTTTATGTGCTTCCCCCCCCCGACAGTACGAAAAATGATCTCTCCTGTTGTTTATCACTCGTCACTCTGCCTACAGTAGTCAGCTGTCAAATCCAGGTCTGGGACAGCTGGCACGTTACTCTGACTACACAGCTGGGATTAGCAATACTCAATTTTGGTTGGGGATTTTTTTTTTTGTTTGTTTGTTTGAAGATTCTTTCAACTAAAGTTTTAAGTGCTTTCATCAACAACCCATATTTTAGAATAGCCTAATTAGTCTAGACCCAGTATTTAGAAATGTTGCCTGTTGTGTATGCAGCTAGCCACCAAAGCTTTCTGATACAAGCATGGCCCATTCAGATCTTAGAATTCATTTATTCATTAACAATTTGGGGGTTTGCCAACCCAATATTAAAAGTGACAGATGTTCACAAAATAATGTCTGACAACTGCAGCAGCTTTCTGATAAAACAGAAGAAGGTTTCACTGGCTTAACTGCCATTAGCATATTCAACGCAAAATAAGGAATACAATAAAAAGGTGAAGTATTAACAATTCATACATTAACTCGTTAAATTAACTCGTGTCCCAGAAGAACTAAAAAATTCTAATTGCCACTGGTAAATTCCCATTTCCGTTCACATATCAGTGTGTTTCTGCCTTCTCTTCTAAAATCTACTATTCCTCATATACTTTTACTTGTATTATTATTGTACATGCCTTTTGGTTGAGCAATACTTTCTATGAAATTTGCCTAGAACAAAACAAAACCAAAAAACCCAAATCCCTTCCTGCCCTGTAAATAATTAGAGCTAATGCTAAGCAAGTTAGTTAGGTGGTGACTTCTGCCACTCCTGGCGCACAGGATGCATCTGCCAAAGTTCAAGCTACTAATCATAACCACATACACTGAAGGAAATCATGTAGGTTGAATCACCCAAAAGGGACGACTTGGCTTTCCTCAAGTCTAGCTACTCATTACCATACACAGCCATAACATAAACCCTATCCTCCAGCACCTCAGTCTAAATCTGAAGGTAGACAGGATTGCTTACATTACAATTATTCCTGAAAAGTGGTTCAGGAACTCCTACCACTGTTCCCTGGGATGAACAGGAAATCTTCACATTCAGCCTCAATTACGTACAAAAATGAGCTCAAGATGGTATCGACTCATTCTCTTTCCTGAAAATCTAATGACCGACATTTCAGACTAAATACAAGGCTAGGAAAGTCAGAAGATTTATCTTTCTGCACAAAGAAAACTGATTTGTGAGAAATTCTTTCTCCCAAATTAGCTAACACCTGCATTTGGGATACAGTCAGCACTAACGAAAGAAAAACAACATATAGGAAGTAAGAGAGAAGGGAATATAAAGTGAGGCACAGCTCCTGTACAAAAATAAGTTTATCCTTTAACCATCATATGAAATATCTTCCAACACCAAAATTGCCTGAGAGAGGGGTATACCCTGCTTCTCTGCAGCCTTTGCTAATTGCCTTCTAAAATGGGGCATCCTCCAGACTGTGCTGGTTTTGGCTGGGGTAGAGTTAATTTTCTTCATAGTAGCTAACATGGGGCTATGTTTTGGATCTGTGCTGAAAACAGTAGTGATAACACAGGGATGTTTTTGTTACTGCTGAGCAGTGCTTATACAGAGTCAAGGCCTTTTCTGCTCCTCACACCACCCCACCAGCGAGTAGGCTGGGGGTGGCACAAGAAGTTGGGAGGGGACACAGCCGGGACAGCTGACCCCAATTGACCAAAGGGATATTCCACACCATATGACGTCATGCTCAGCATATAAAGCTGGGGGAAGAAGAAGGAAGGGGAACGTTCAAAGTGATGGCGTTTGTCTTCCCAAGTAACCGTTACACATGATGGAGCCCTGCTTTCCTGGAGATGGCTGAACACCTGCCTGCCAATGGGAAGAGTGAATGAATTCCTTGTTTTGCTTTGCTGCGTGCGTGGCTTTTGCTTTACCGGTTAAACTGTCTTTATCTCAACCCACAAGTTTTCTCACTTTTACCCTTCCGATTCTCTCCCCCATCCCACCACAGGGGAGCAAGCGAGCGGCTGTGTGGGGCTTAGTTGCTGGCTGGGATTAAACCATGACACAGACAATCACAAAACAAAACATGGAAAACCTCCTGTTAAGAGCTGGTACTCCTAGCTGAGACTGTAAGAAATGCCACAAAACTATTAATCATCAGACTCTTGCCACTTGCAGTAGCAAAATTAACCCCATATAAAATGTGCTGAGTTCAGGGACTCAACAATAAGGTTTCTTAGGAAAGACGTTGGAGTCAGAAGTATTTGGGCAGCATCTTTTTCATATATATACACATACATATATATGAATTTCATATATATGAAGTGAAATATAAATTAATATTTTATCTAAGACATTTTATCTTTATACATTATATACATATACACTTTGTATATATGAAAAATAAGGTTTAAATATTTTATGTATATAAGTTATATATCTTTTTTTAAAAAAGTTTAAGACAACCCCAACCTGTCACACAACTTAGTCATGCATTGAATCCTGAGCAGCTTGTAGCCTAGTAAGTCGGTAAATTAACTCAAGTGAAAAGAAAACAGGGTCAATTCCAATTCATCTCTGAACTACTTGCTGACCTTATTTTTATGACAACTATAAATTTAAACTATATTATCCTCGCAATCCTACTAAAGTAGGAGAAGAATGCAATTTCATCAGATAGAGTTTGACATTCAGATGCCCCAGATCTCACAGCACAAGCACTGAATTTCTATTTTGTACCAATTCCTTTTAGGCTGCGAACACGGCGAGTGCAGTAGCTACACACTCCAGCAGGATCTCAGGAAGGACAGTTTGAAAAGGCAGATGATAGATACCCCTGAACTGCTCTATTTGATAGATTTCAGCCCCTTTGCTAAAGGTAAGAGAATGGCAAAAGTCTGTCTCAAGACAGTGAAACTCAGTTATAATTCATCGATCTAGGCAGGATAGGAAGTCCCGCTTTCAGAGCGCTCCAAAGATAAAAGCTAGAGCTTTTACTTGTGAAGATATACAAAAAAGAATAAATAAAAAAAGGAAAGGGTAAGTTTAAAAAGCCCAAACAACCTGTAATGTGAGTATGAACAGTGCATCATGAGACATAAGCTCTGACCTTCAACAGTTTTCCATCGTTTTGCAAATACAAGCAACAGGGGCTACAGACGCCCAGTTCACAAACACCAGACATTAACATACACAGAACTGCCCAATGAATTTTAAGCAACCTATGTATAACAAGAAAGAATATTTTTACCTAGCATGGAAAATGAGCTCATAGCATGTACTCAGAGTAGACAAACCAAATACAGGAAAACAAACCAGTTACAGGTTCACAGTTAAAAATAATAACCTGGGTTTCTCCCACCACCTTAAAATTTCCTTAACCACTATATAATCTCTCATGACTGAAGAACTTGAGTCACCCTACGTTAATGTCATTATGCTCAAACACACAGCTACTTGTGAAAAACTTCATGTCACCCATATCTAAACAACTGGTTTGTTATTATGCTGAGCCACCTCATTAAACATTCCCAAGGTAAACCCTGGTCACTGACATCTGTAAAGATACTTTCGAGCTTTGAGAGCTTTGCACCTCTTTGCAAATATATTCACAGCTTCCAGCAACATATAGCACTTTTTCTGTGAATCACAAATGCCCACCACATTTCAAGGAGGTTGAAATTCTAAAGGAATTGATCAAAAGCACCTAAGAGAATTAAGAATATGAAAGTTTGGGTTTAGTCTTGAAACAAATTTAGTAGATGTGGCATTTGGAAATTAAGTACTTGTTGTATTTTACTGATTTTGGAGCAATATTACTAGCCTAGCTTACAATTTTCCTTCCCCCTTACCACCCCCAAACTGAAACTTTACTCTCCTCCCCTTTCTTTGGGCATGCATGCACTCCATTTCTTGAAAGCCAACCTGGGATACTTCTTCACGCACACTGTTTCCTATGCTCCTTCTGTCCAGATACTGAGCTCTAGGTTACATCCCAACACAACCCAAGTCCTCTGAAACCCTACACAAGCATCATTGAAGACTATCTGAAATATGCACAAAGAAAAGAACACTTTGATCAATAATCCAGATCTAAAAGTTTGAATATTTAATATTAACATTAACCTGCTAAGTATGTACCCCTATAGAACTTCCACCTGAGTTTAATCTGTTTTTGATAAAATACTTTAATGTAGACTTCAGCTTTCCTGCTGCAAAAATAAGAACTAATTTAGTTGGGAATATGTCTTTTAGAAGCACTGCTTTTCTCAGATTAATAACTTCAGGAAAGAGCTAATAATTCTTTAGCTGTTAAAGATTTATTTAGACACAGTTATACATGCATAAAAATTGCTTTTGCTAATTTTTGTGGATTTGACCTAGTTTCCTCCTTACATTCAGACTTGAGATCTAGAAGCAACAGTAAACTACCTATTCCTCCAGTTTAAACACTAAACTCCTTGCCATTAATTCCCCTTTATCTAACTGTGTGAGTATCTTCAGAGTTTCCATACAACCCACCAGGAACCACGCAACAAAGTCACTCCTTCAAGGAGAGGGGGAATGCTGCAGCATTCTGTTCCTGCAAAAACTAAAGCAGCAGACAGAGGTGAGACACAAGGAAGCACAGATGTCTACTATCAGGGTAGCTCAACCCCTTCACTGGCAGAGGCCAAGTGCCAGTTTCAGCACTTCCACCTTGGGCCCTGAGGAAGCAGCTGTGACTTCCTCGACGAAGCCCCAGCCCTGCCCACAGGAGCCTCTCAGCAGCGGCAGCCTGCAGCCCTAAGAGCCTGGCTCCCCGCAGCCTGTCCCACTCCCGTCCTCCCACAGGGACACAGCCACAACCCCATCCAGGCAAAGATGAGCAACTGGAAAAACTGATTTCCAGCCTGTCACCTGTCTCACCCCAGCAAAACGCAAGCACCCCAAAGAGACTCCTCCCTAAGTCCCTTCTCCTTCACCATAACGGAATAGTATCTTCTTAGATATTCTTCTTATCTAACTGATATATCAGTTGCTATATCAACTTGGTAGCCAACATCTTGCACCAGCAGAGAACACGCCTTTTTCTAGATTCCCTCCTAATGTTCAGACAGGCACAAAATCATAACGTAAGGTAAGATCTACTCCAATTTACATCTTTTTTCAAGAATCATAGAATCATAGAATCATTGAGGTTGGAAAAGACCTCTAAGATCATCGAGTCCAACCATCGACCCAACACCACCATGCCCACTAAACCATGTCCCTAAGTGCCTCATCTACTCGTCTTTTACATACCTCCAGGGATGGGGACTCCACCACTTCCCTGGGCAGCCTGTTCCAATGTTTCACCACTCTTTCAGTAAAGAAATTTTTCCTCACGTCCAATCTAAACCTCCCCTGGCGCAACTTGAGGCCATTTCCTCTCGTCCTATTGCTTGTTACTTGGGAGAAGAGACCGACACCCACCTCACTACAACCTCCTTTCAGGTAGTTGTAGAGAGCGATGAGGTCTCCCCTCAGCCTCCTTTTCTCCAGGCTAAACAACCCCAGTTCCCTCAGCCGCTCCTCATAAGACTTGTTCTCCAGACCCCTCACCAGCCTCGTTGCCCTTCTCTGGACACGCTCCAGCACCTCAACGTCCTTCTTGTAGTGAGGGGCCCAAAACTGAACACAGTAGTCGAGGTGCGGCCTCACCAGGGCTGAGTACAGGGGCACGATCACTTCCCTACTCCTACTGGCCACACTATTTCTGATACAGGCCAGGATGCCATTGGCCTTCTTGGCCGCCTGGGCACACTGCCGGCTCATGTTCAGCCAGCTGTCGACCAACACCCCCAGGTCCTTTTCCGACAGGCAGCTTTCCAGCCACTCTTCCCCAAGCCTGTAGCGCTGCATGGGGCTGTTGTGGCCGAAGTGCAGGACCCAGCACTTGGCCTTGTTGAACCTCATACAGTTGGCCTCGGCCCATCGATCCAGCCTGTCCAGGTCCCTCTGCAGAGCCTTCCTACCCTCGAGCAGATCAACACTCCTGCCCAACTTGGTGTTGTCTGCAAACTGACTGAGGGTGCACTCAATCTCCTCATCCACATCATCGATAAAGATATTAAACAAGACCGGCCCCAGTACTGAGCCCTGGGGAACACTGCTCGTGACCGGCCGCCAACTGGATGTAACTCCATTCACCACAACTCTCTGGGCCCGGCCGTCCAGCCAGTTTTTGACCCAGCGCAGAGTACACCTGTCTAAGCCATGAGCCACCAGCTTCTCTAGGAGAATGCTGTGGGAGACAGTGTCAAAGGCCTTACTGAAGTCCAGGTAGACCACATCCACAACCTTTCCCTCGTCCACTAGGCAGGTCACCTGGTCATAGAAGGAGATCAGGTTGGTCAAGCAGGAATATCTGAAGAAGCAAGAAAATATCTGAAGAATTGCCTGGCTCTGTAGATATTATGGCCAAGAAGTTCCAGTACAAGAGAATATGCTGGTAGGCTGGTACAGCCACACAGGCAAGAAAATCATCTAGCTGAAGACCCAGAGAAAAAGGACAAGAGAGATCAGTTTTCAACTACATCAGTTACCACCTACCTCAACGCTAGCACAGTGTGGATGTTAGGACAGCCCCACCCTTTTGAAAGGCCACAGCACTTTATGCTACATGAAGGTGAGTACATAACAACCGCCTCATTTGAAATTCCTTTTAACTATTATTTCAGCAACTAAAGCAAAAATTGAAAACAACATGCCGAGACTTGTGTTTCGTTGAGATGCTCACACTTGACAGACTCAGCCTAAAATTACATTTCAATTCTCCAGTGTTTTGTCACTAGAAGAATTCAACATTTCTCATATCACTATTTACTTGTTATTCTCTTCTCAATTTACCCGAGTAAAAATTCCATTATAGCTGTCTTAGTTTTAATCATTATCAGCTGTTCTACATTACATCATGAAATGTTTTAGAAGACTATTATTGCTCGTAAGTGCTTAAAAAGTGTCCAACGGTAAAATAAAATATGAAGATGTTATTTTTCCAACCATAAAAGAAGATTAGCAGTAACAGAGAAATATCAAGATTGATTAGCTTCAATAACCCACTGAAAAATTCAGCTACACTAAAAACAATAAAATACTTCTTGAAAACGGAGAGAAGTCAAAGTAATTTAAGCTTTAAATTTCCCCACATTAAAAAAGGATTGGGAGAGTACAGCCACAAGAACAAAACTGGCTAATGAAAAGGTAACATTTTCTTGGCTTTGAGTAAATGCTGATCTTGAAACCAAAGAGAGAAAAGTTACCTGCAGACATTGTACATAAAACTTTTATTTTAAGGCTTGCCTTGTTAAGCTAATTATAATACTTGAACCAGCAAGGAGCAGAAATTTGACTCAAGTTCAGTCAGTCAAAATATTCAACCTTCAACTCCCACACCATCTTTTCCATACCCAAGGAACTATGGGATGCCTTCCAAATTACTTGCAACATTTGATAACATTCAGTAACAAAGTGTCCCTCAGATAAATGCTGTCTTAATTTGCACACTGCATTTTCAATTTATATCATATCATTCACCTCCTCCATAACACTATCACATTTTCTTCTCACATTCTTCTCTGTGCTAAAATAAAGTCTCTCTTGCAGGCCAAAGGAATATTTGCTGAAATACCTTTATTTTCAGCTGCTGTTCTCTTATTATGTCCTCTGCTGTCTTTATTCTTCAATCCCATACTCACTTCTTCAATGCAACACAAAAAAATGAGTTAAAACCACTTACTAGTAGTGGTGGATTTTGAATCTCTTCATGTCTTCCAATCCAGACAGGATGCCTTTTGAAAGATGCACTTAAGCAAAATTCAATTTTTGCATTCAATACAGGAGTGACAGAGTAAAATATCAGGGTTATGCCATCCAGGGAAGTCAGATCAGATGACCGCTTCCCTTTACATCTACAAAATGTAACTACCGTAGCACTAAAGGGCTGTAAGGAAGAGGAGGGGAGGAATCACATACCAGATGAGTAGTGAATATTCTAAACTGTGGTAGTGAGCAACACACTAACAATTTTTAAAAAATCAGCGCAAAAGAGGCAGTATAAATTTTCATGAAACATGACATTAAGAGAGACAGGAATCTGCTGACAGCATCCTATGAGATTCCCAAGGATCAGGCTGGAAAGATGCTTCATGCATTTGTCATCCCTGTACAAAACTATGGCCTTTCAGCTCCAGTTTCTCACCTTACCCCTCCTTTCTCCCTTCAATCCCCCTCTTGACATCAGTCCCAATAGTGTCTGTCACAGCTATTTACTGAGCTTTCTTTTACACTGCACCTCCTCCTTCCAACACTGTTTCTAAACTGGTCTAAGAGCTGTATGTACTAGAAATGCCCATTCAAAATTTGTGTCCTAAAGCTGGAATTAAGATGAGTATTTCTTTTCAGTCCACTAATGAAAATACACTTCGCATCAACACTCACTGACCTACCACAGTCTCTTGATAGCACCTCTTGATTTCTGGTACTGCTTGTTATTTTTTTGTTACCACATCATTCTGACATGTAGCATACATATAAATATATTCCAGATGATATACTTATTTTTAAAAAGCTTCAGCTTTTTGTGACCACCATAAAAATTAATAGAGAAACAAGAACTTATTTATACTTTTCAGACAACATTGTTGGGGAAGCTATTGGAACAAAAGCTAGAGGAAGTAACAAATCACTATAACCCACAGCTGTTAAATAAATAAAAAAAACCCCTAGTCTTTTATCTGAGACCCTAAGATTGCTCCACAAAGGGCAGTGAAAACACCATGAAAACAAAGACTCCAAATTTTAACTTCATTCTTATGAATAATATGAAAATATACTTCCCATTTCCAATTCAAGGGAGTCTCAAATCTCAACCTGAAGTGAAAACCTCAAGAAACAGGACATCAGAAAACACAGTGAAAACCTGTCTTGCAAATACAGCCAGGACCTGTGACCTTTCACAGAACTTCTTAGAAGTTGCCCTCTTCCTATGCCCAATCTCACATTAACTAGACATCACAGGAAATAACAGCAACAGTTCAGAGATTTATTCTTCAGCAGAGATGATGTAATTCTAGGTCAGCATGCAATTCCCAAAATACATAATCAAACTGAGGAACTCCCCATTTCTGCAAGCCCAGATCAGTGAATTCCCATGGATGGTATATAACAGAATCCAGCAGAACACGTGCCTACTGCGTTACAAGTTTGTAAACAGCTGTGGCTGAAGTACATTTTTGGCTTTCAGTGTATGTTAATGTAAACAAGCCTCAGATGAAAAGGCTGTATATACGGGGGAAAGTGATGACTGTAAAAATAGTATTTCCCAAAAATCATGCGGTATATACATTATTTCTCCATCAAGACAGCAAGAGACCTATGGAGACAAAAATACATACTATCCTTTTATGTTCTGCAACACTCGGCCCTTCTGTTGTGAACCTGGTGGAAAGCTGCCACCGCAGAGCTGGCGTTTTGAGGACTCTAGCACTCTGAAAGTGTGAAAGAAAGTGCCACCGTAAACAAAACATCAACTAGTATTAATTTTGCTCAATGCAGAGATTATGGAAACAAGGAAGGCACTTTCAGCAACTCCAGTTTAAAATGAACAGTGGCAGCACTAGCTATCATTTCAAATAGATACTTGTTTGTTTTCCCTTCCTAGCATGCTCATAGCAAGGTTGGCATGGCACAAGTATCTCAAACACTCCTTCTCTTCCATGCTGCTAGTTGATAAACCCAGTTTTAATCACAATACTAGTGAGGTTGGCTTATCTTCTCCAGCTGCCTTCCTGGCAACTGCAGTCTCTCTACAAGAAGCACAGTCAACATTACCAAAGAAAACTACCATGAAACACAGCATTTTAAATAATACTTTGTGGTCTTGGTCATGTAGGGGACTCATTTGAGAGAAATGTTATTTAGCATTTAGCTAATGCTAAAGCTATTTAGCTTCTCAAAAAGTTACCTTTGTCATTTTGTTTTCCCATAGGTTCCCCCCCAACTCAAGGACACCACCACTTCTTCCCATCTGTATGGGAGTTTTTTGGTTTTGGGGTTTTTGGTTGGGGGGTTTTTTGGGGGTTTTTTGTTTGGGGTTGTGGTGGGGGTTTTTTTTTGGGGGGGGGGGTGTTGGTTTTTTGTTTGTTTGTTTGTTTTAAGGGATTTACTAATGCACCCCCATTTTCTTCAGGCATGTTTGCCAGACATCTCACTTCTCAAGCACAACCCTATTACTTCACAGGAGTCTATTCAGAACATACAGGGCCATAAGGAGCAGGCAAAGCAGTCTATCTTGAGCATCAGCTAGATCAAGATTTCCTGCTGGAGGAATAAATGAACATGCAGCTCAGGCAAAGGAGAGGAACAACCCTGCATTGAAATAAGCAGAGAGCTACCACAGGAACTACGTGGTATAGGTAGTGAAGGATGGGAAGACCTCTAGGACTTCCCCTCCAGGCTGGCCCAAAGCAATTTATACTTCATTTACTTTTTACCCAAATTAAGGCTAGCGGCTATGGCCTTAATTGTTTTATTTTCCTTTCACTCATTCAAAGCAAAGCTCCTTATAGAGATTTTTATCCCCAGAGGCAGTAGCTGTTTCTTTACCCAAGACGGAGAGCAGGGAGACCAGCCTGCAGAAGGTAAGAGACTCCCTCCCAGTTGTCCTTGCCAATGCTACAACTCTTCACAGCTGGGACAAATTAAAGTCTCGTGGAAACAAGGAGCATCAGCTCTATGTGACCAAGCAGATTTTCTGTGATCACTGGCCTAGCTCCTGGTCAGTCCCTATTTGGAAACAGTGTACTACACACGTTTTTCCTTTCTAAAATAGTCATTAAATTACAATTTGCATGTTAGTGATACCGTAATGAATTACCCAGGGACTCATTTTGGCTAACAGTTGATGAATCATCACCAAAACCACAATTTTTTTTCTGTAATTATCAAATGATTCTAGCTAAAAATTACACAGCTCAGATAAGAATTCAGAAATCTGCCCCAAAATATTGTTTAAGATGTGCATGGATAGTTTGTTAAGCTATGCTTACAGTAGCAGATGTCTCTATCAAAGACGACATCCACATATACAATAAAGAATAATTCTCATAATTTTAACTACACACTGTTGGTCTGCTTTATTACTATTTCAGGAAGCAGCATTTCCTTTAAAAATTGGTGCTGTATGATTTCTAGTAGCATTTCACAATTTTAGCACTCAACTTCTAGAAAATCACTTATCCAAAAACTATGTCATCGTTATAAATACTTCCGACACCATCACTCAGCAAGCATTCAGGCACTAATGATTTTAAAGGAAATTGTGGCATTTTAGAATTTACAAATCCTATGGATTCAGAGAATATTGATTACAGCTAGGCAGTTTTAACGCAGAGTATTTGGCTCACTCACCCTCATCTATGAAACTGCTGCAATATATTAAACAAGGCTATAAATCAGTGATTAAGCACAATTAAAACTGAAGGTATTACTGCAGGCTTGAGTAACCTACTAAAAGTATTTAACGAATGGTATTTTAGTGAGTAATATTAAATCATACAGTACCCTAATATTTCCTGATATACAAGACCACGCATCTCTCAGTCATTTAGGGTCTATTCAATCACCAGACAAAGCATGCCTCATTGCAACCTGAATTCACACCAGATGCTGAAACCTCAGCATGTAAGTAATGTTCTAGCCTGCTCACATCACTCTGCACTGCACGAACCATCAATCCACCAGAAAGATCTTCGCTAAAGAACAAGTTCACAACTTATATTGTTAAACAGGAATTTCAAAGTACTTCAGTACACGTTAGCCACAGAAACACTTTGCAAAACAGCTTCCTCTCCTTCGGACAGCAAATGATGTGATACTTCAGCCGGTTCAGAGTGAAAATGACTTGTGAGGCTGCTTCAGATGGCATATGGAATCAAGGATTTTTTTTAACCCACAGCTTCAGTAACTAAAATAAAAAGGTGGCACTGCTTAGTTCAGGAGTGTGCTACAGTGGCTGCGAACTTGTGAACACCCCTTGCTCTAGAAGACAAGAAGCACATTGCAGCCAGCTGGAAAAGCCACTGACTTGTGAACACCTCCCATCAGACCTGGGGACACCTTTCCTGACTCAAAGAAGGAGGTATTTTTCAAAAAGCTGTAACGAAAACATTCAAAGCAAGTCCCCTACACATCTGGCATCTCTCTATGCAAGATTCTTATTTACAAAAGCAACAAAGGCCCACAATCTGGACTGTGGACATCAAAAATACCACAGTTCACAATGGTTCAAAAGCACTTTCAAATGTAAAACTTTTCACAGAAGCTAAGCCCAGCACATCAGAATTATGTACTCCATAGCTTATGATACAGAAAGCTAAGATCTGTGATAAAGGCAGATATTAAAATAGAATTCCTAAATTATACTTTCTATCCAGATTTTAAACATGATTAAAAATATTTAGGATGACCATTTTATGCTGCACACATACCTTAAGAGATATATAGCAGCGATTTATTTGAAATATATAGCTTATCAGTAAACTCAGAGAATTTTAATCCTACAGATTTTCCAGTTTTCCTAAACATCATGGGGATTGATGCAAATATCTGGAATGCTGCCTTAAAGGCACAAGAAACTCAAATATTTACAGCGACTTTTTCATACACTACAGAAGTTTTTAGTAAGTTGCTAAAAAATAATTTAAATAGAAATCATTAGAGAGAAATCTGAAGATGGATGCAGAGCAGACAGAAGGGTGCTAAAGCAGCTAACCTGAAAGAGCAATGAAGAAAGATTAAAACAGTAAGTGATCTATGGATCTGGAGTTTAACATGGATTATGGGTTTTTACAAAGGACTGTCTGAAAAGCCTCTGTTATACAGTTTAACCTAGCAAGTCATGAATGTTCTACTTAAAAATAATAAAGCCAGGGGAATGAACATCCCTGCAAATCTCAAGAGCAAAAGTTGTCCAAGAACGCAAAGAAATGTTTTTGCTCTGTCCCTTGTGTAGCTTACAGAAGCACTCCTGAATGACAAGACTTTTTAAAATTACATAGAATAGAATATAACTGGACATCATAGACATTCTTAAAAAACAAGTTTTGGTTATACTTAAGGTACTGAAATTGCACGGAAAGAAAATGTGATTTCTTTAAAATTTTCCATAAGCTCTGTGGAATGCATTCTGTGTTGGCTGCTGTGCATAAAAGAGGCCTGAGGTACTGTTAGCAGGTTTCATTTCCATTCATGGCTAATAAAAAGTATTTTTTCATAACACTGTAGTCTTGAAGCACTTTGGCTAATATCCAAATGCAGGCCTACTTCACTTGTATGCAAATATTTTGTACTTCATATAAATCATTACTTGCTATAATTCAACTAAAAATACACAAGCACACTGTTAGTAGGCTGAGAACCTAAGGCACTTACGTTCCGTAGGAAGGAGAATTCACGGTATATAATGCATCATAGTATTGACTTTTATGTAACTTAAAAAAAAGTAACTTCTATATTTTCTCTGCCAGGATGCTAGCTTTGCAACATGCCTCCAAGGAACAATGCTCTTCTCATAGCTAGTGGGCTGCCCGGAGCAGCTTTCTTTTCTTGGACACAACACACTGCTACAGCAAAAGCAAAGAGGGCTATCTGTAAGGTAAACAACGCCGCTACCAGTGTCAGCCAGCTCACTCCATTGCTTCTTCCCTCCTTTGGGTATTTCCTATCTCGCCATCCTCCTGAAAGGCACCGCGGAGACCAAGTCACATGTTTAATATGAATTAATACGAAAGCATAAGAGTAAGAGCTAGTAAGAGCTGGTAAGAGGAATGAGAAGACACTTCACACAGAAAAAGTAGTATATAAACACAAGATTGGCGAAAATCTATCTCATAACATGGAACAGAAGGAGAGACATCCCATTCAGAAGGAAAAGTCAATGCAAGAGAAGCAATCAAGATGAATCACAGCTCTGAAAATTAGTTTTGATTCTCTGGGTGGTAACAACATCACAGAAGAAAATTCTACAGGACTATGTCCTCACTTTGGTATACCTTAAATTATGCTTCTTTGATGCATTTTCTGTGCGAAGTCCACATCACAACTAGCTATCGCTCTCTGCTTCTTGGCATAGACTCCCCTATCATCTCTAGTTAGGGAGATTTACCCTTGCCTGTTCTCTACTGCTTCTATAGACTTGTACATATCCAGGTCATAATATTTTGGCTTACAGTGTTCATGTGTCTGAGAAGTGTAAGAAAATGTCATTACATGTGATATTATTGGATTACAAGGCAAGCCAGCTAGCTGAGTCAGAATCATGATATATAAAATAATTGCACTCCATAGCCATGGTATTCAAACAGCAGGCTCTCTTTGAGAGTTCAGACTAACTCCAAGGGACCTGCAAGTAGTATTTAAGGCAGCCCTCTGTACACTTACGCTTACTACAGTGTTCCAAGCAGCCAGTAAGTACCCCACTTGAAAAGTTTTAGGGGTCCATAAATCAAGAGATGGGGGAGCAGGGAGGGAGTCACAGCAATCTTAAGAACTCAGTAGTTTAATATTCTCTATCCTAGAACAGAAAATTCAATAGCAGAAGACAAGTCTGACAGTATGCAGTATGTCTGACAAGATGACTAAAATTAAAAGTATAAACAAAAACAGGAAAAAACTACTATGGGCTTAATCTTAGTTCTCAAAATAAATAATGTTTGAAGTTTAAGAAGTCTAACCTTTGCATTTCCAAATGCAACAACTAATTTCATAAAATTAGCATTGAAAACAAAGTTTGTAACCAGGGAGTACTTATAGACTTTGCAACATCAATACTGCTAATATTGTTAAATGCACTTTAAACAAGTAATTTCCATAATGTTAACACAACAGCTAAATACTGCATATCTGCTAATGGCTCTCAGCATATAGCCGACCTTCTTTTTATGCATAAGAACACTGTACTTCTAAATAAGTCCCATGAGTTATATCACCAGCTAAAAATCCTGACATATTTAAATAAAATTCATAAATAGGGCAGTTAGTGAGTATCTCTTAAAAATGAGCTCAGAAGCTCATAACAAAATTTTAATATCTGCCAAGGTCTTTCACCTTATCCAAGTTTCTTATTCTATACAGCAGTGCGGAGAGAACAGATTTTTCTTTGTATCTGTTGTCACAAAACGACTGAGTTAGAGTACACACGTGGCCAAGGGCCACACTAAGAAAGGGAAAGAGGAAAGAGTGGAATTGAGCCACAAATCAGGCTATTAGTGGAACTATAGAATCATAGAATAGTTTGGGTTGGAAGGGACCTCTAAAGGTCATCTAGTCCAACCCCCCTGCTGTGGGCAGGGACATCTTCAACTAGATCAGGTTGCTCAGAGCCCCGTCCAACCTGACCTGGAATGTTGCCAGGGATGGGGCATCCACCACCTCTCTGGGCAACCTGTGCCAGTGTTTCACCACCCTCAGCGTAAAAAAATTTCTCCCTTACATCTAGTCTATATCTACTCCCCTTTAGTTTAAAGCCATTCCCCCTTGTCCTGTCGCAACAGGCCCTGACAAAAAGTTTGTCCCCATCTTTCTTATAAGCCCCCTTTAAGTACTGAGAGGCTGCAAGAAGGTCTCCCCGAAGCTGCCTTCTCTTCAGGCTGAACAACCCCAACTCTTTCAGCCTTTCTTTATAGGAAAGGTGTTCCATCCCCCTGATCGTTTTTGTGATCCTCTTCTGGACCCACTCCAACAGGTCTGTGTCTTTCTTATGCTGAGGGCTCCAGAGCTGGACGCAGTACTCCAGGTGGGGTCTCACCAGAGCAGAGGAGAGGGGCAGAATCACCTCCCTCGACCTGCTGGCCATGCTTCTTTTGATGCAGTCCAGGATACGGTTGGCCTAACATCAGCCATAACTAATGTCAGATGTGTCTCACTTCACACCATGACATACTTTTCACTGTTAGGTTGGGTACCATGGACATTCAACAAAACCGAAATGTTCTAAGAAAGTCACAGAAATTCTCTTCTACTCCATCATCAGTTTAAATAACCCTTGCTCCTTTTGCCTAGTTCCTTTCCCTTGTTATAAAGACAGATGAGCCCACGCCACCTACGATCGAAGGTCAGTGCACTACACCACCACACAGGATACGTGGAGCCAGCCTATCACCTCCTCTTGCTCCTTCTTCCACTGGAGGGGCTAGGGAAGACACAAGGATGAGGAAGTGATGGTGTCTCTAACAACAGCTATTCAAAAATTGAAACTGAATGTAATATTTCCTTTTACAAAAACCTCCTGAAGCTCAACAATCACAGCGAGACTGTTTTGCTGTCAACAAGAAGCATAATATAAGAATAGTGAAATTGCAAAATCAATCACATACATTAAAAGCACAAATGCAAACTGAATTCAACCTTTGTGGACATACTCATAACCTCCCAATTAGATGATCACATACTAATGTTTCCACAGGTCTCCTACCTTATTTAGCACCAAGAATAGATTCTAAAAAAAATCCTAAGTGATCTAGCCAAGTATACACTCTATGTTCATACTCCTAGACTCTCTGCAGCATTTGATACTATTAATTAATGCACTGCCTCATCCTAGAAATGCAGCAATGATCCAGTACACTGTAGTCACTGGTTCCCGAGTCCTCCCTAGAAGGACACTCCAACACACAGCAACAGGAAAACTGCACTCATGCTCCTCAGTGCTTCTGACACCCCAGAGGAATCAGTTCTTTCTAATTTTTTAGATATTAACTGATCTACCTTAATGCAGTAATAATCACTTCAAAACTTTTATCCAGAAAATAAACAAATGGGAAAAAAGATAAAGTGTTGCAAGTTGCCAATTTGTTTTTAACATCCAGAAAATGTGGTGCTGAGGTATACACATGAAATAAAAGATGCACAATGCCTGAATCTTTCTGTGTAATTTCTATTATGTGCATTTGTATACCAAAACATTAAAAGACAATATATGGGTAGTGATAGAAACCTTTATTCTCTTATCCCTACCAAAAACAGAATCCTTACATTTAAAGCATTCCACAATTTATCAACAATTTTCACAGTAACATAAAGTAATAAACACCACACTACCATATGCGTCGATCAAGACTAGTTCCCACAGTTAGGCATAGTATGCTCTGCACTTCTGCTTTCTAAAAATTACATATTGCACTACCGTACACATTTCTGTAGGAGATTATTTAAATTATATTTAAGCTCTTAATGATACAGATCTTGAAACTTTTGATTTTTTTGTTGACAGCTGCTTAGAAGAATAACTAAGTATTTCATTATTATGCCCCTACGTACAAGAGGTTTCAGGTGATACAAGGTCTTCAACACTTGCACACGAAGTACAAACCACTAACCCTTACTGCAGTTTATCAATGCTGAATCACAGAACATAATGTCTGACTTGCCTGAGCATAAACTAACCTATAAATGTTTAATGCTGGGAAACTGTTAAAAGGTGAGGTTCCAAATTACTTTCTAAATCACTGGTACTTTTCATTAAATTTCTTTTGTTCATTCTTTTATGTCAAAGTTTCTCCTTTTACCATTTCCTGAACAAAACTTCCCAATTCACTTTCCAACATACAAAAGCAACATGAAATTGTCTGTGTATTTCAGCATGGAAAATCGTGGGAGCACTATGAAAGCTCCGAGAATATCATTCTTTAACTGAGGCAGAAATCTTTTACTCCACTTTGTTTTTAAAATGGCAATTTCTTTTCTACATGAAACTGAAATTTATTAATAAATATAACCTACTGCCAGGCAGCGGCTGTGCCGGGGCAGGACAGCTCAGGCTTAGAATAACAGGAACAGAAAGGTAATTCCAGGAGCATCCTCCTCCTGTCGTTCTGGAACAAGATGGCAACCTGCGGCAGCCTCCTCACCGGAGAGGCAAGAGTGCAGGCTGTGGTTAGATTACTGTGCAACTGCTCATCTTTGACAAAGTTAGCTGATAAAACTAGTTTATAACACTTCACTAAACACTAAAGAAAGATGCTGCTTATAAATGCGGCTAGTAGGCTGATTAGCATAAGGCCATGACAAGTGCCCTGTGCTGTTAAATAACAGCACAGAAAAAGAAAGATTTAAAATACCAGTTGGAAAAATAAATACTTTGCTTAACAGGAGGCTCCCCTTGCATGCATGTAAGTTCAGAAAAACATCTTGCTGAAGCAGATGGCTATTTCACTTGGATCTCTCTACTACAGAGATATAGTTGCTAGATAGCAAAGGATACACAAAAAATTCACAATATGCACGTACTAAATCTGCTTTATAGAAATAATTTTTAAAAAAAACAAAACCACCCTTACTGTAACATTGTATTTAAAGATTAAATGAAAGCAACATTTCTCAGAACACCAAGCGCAGAGAAATCCTGAATTATAAAGCTACTTGCCAAGGAAATGAACGATCTACATGAATACTTTTAATAAGCCTTTATATAACCATGCTTTACAAGAAGTGCGCGCACTCTCTCTCTCTGATACTGGCTCAATACCTAATAGCAAAGGTCCCGTTGAAAGCAAAAATCATGGTTTGAAGGTTACATTATTGTAAAGATCATTTGTTATGATTTGTATCGGGAAGCGGCTCATCGTGTATTGCAATTTGCTTCCCAGTGCCATAAACGGCAGTACAGCATCAAAATTATGACTGAAAGTGGCAGTTATTTTAGAGAGGTACAAGCAAATTAGTAAGTGATAAGAATTAAAATTGTCAAAATTTCCCAGGTATTCAAATCACGTTATTCATAAATTAAAACAACTACAAGGATATTCATTATGCAAATAAAATTACTTTCTGCTAATAATATAAAACTATAAAAGCGTAAGGTCACACCACTTATCTTTTGGGAGCAATTCTGACCTCTGTTATATATATGGACAACACATCTGACTTCAGGTGAGTATTCTGCTAAGAGCAGAATTTTCTCCTTTCTCCTCCTCCTCACTTGGAGTATGTCCAATATAAAAATCATTAAGATTCATAAGCCTTACTATAAAGTGAACTTACCGGTGCTGTATTATCTTTAGATTCCACACCAAAAACATTCCGTCGTTTCACTGTCAGCAAATCAAGATCTTTAGTATCATCATCATCATCATCATCATCATCATCTTCAAAGAACTGCATGGAGTCTGGGTTTGGAACCCTGCTTGGTACAGGAACTTCTTTTTCCTCCTCCTCAGATACCTCTTCCAATTCATCCTCAGATTCACCACCCTCCTCAGCACCTTCACTGGAAGCAGAACATTCCTCAGTTTCTTTCCTTCTCTCCTTTTCCTTTATTTTGTTAACAGACACCTTTCCACTGAAATTAGCTCCGCATTTCTCCACTTCTTCCTTGCTTATCGAGGAGAGGGTATTTTTATTTCGCTCTGTCTCCTTCAAGTGATCCTTCCCATCAGCTGTCTCATTCGCACACAGCTGTTTCCGAACCTTTTGAAGAAATCTCACACGAGGTGCCACTGCAAGACCAAGTGATCTAAAGCATGAAATTAAATATAAATTAATCTGAAAGGTAGATACAGAAAATTTGACTAAATTAGAAGCCCTCATTGATGGCTCAAGTGATTAGATTTTAATTATGGTAATTCATATTGATACATTTTGACCAACATATTTACAAAACAATATTTAGCCTACAACAGGACAATCTAGCTTGAAAAATACAAGTGAACATTGGGAGAGGAAGGAAGATGAAATAACTGAGAACTCTCAAGAACAGTTACAAATCCTCCCAGGAAATAAAGCAAACAAAGAACCTGAAAAGCTGTAGACAAGAGCAAATTATCTATGATTCACAGTAAAATATTGTGGAAGAAACATCAGTGTAATTTGGTATTGAAGATACACAGATGTCATGTCAAGGACTGAGACAGCACTGATGTCTGTGTCCTTCACTGCTAGAAGTGCACCCAAAACGTTATACCCACCATCTCACAGTGATGGAAAGATTAGAAGAACAAACACAGTATGGAAAAATTACTAATTGCAGAAAAAGCTAAGGAAGAGATATTTCTCCCTTAAAGGAAATCTCACCTGCCTGCATCCCTCTACAGCAAGGCTTTACCTTCACGTCATATGTAACTAGCAGTGCCAACAATACTATTATTTTACCCAGTTATTCATGACAATTCAAACATGAAGAGACAAAAGATTAGCCAAAGAGCAAAAATACTGTAGAGCAACAATACTGGAGAGCATTGCATGGGAACAGATACTCTGTCTCCAACAGATCATTTGACTTCAGCAAACTTCGTAATTGCCCACTATTATTACACCTGACCCTGCCAAATCCAAATTCAAAAAAGCAGTATATGTGTCTCTTTCAGAGTTCACAAGCCTTCTCATTAGGTGAATAAAAAAATGTGGGGGGACACTGGTACTGTGCAAGGAACATACAGAGACCACATCTACATTTGAAACACACAATACGGAACTGATAGTTTGTAATACTCGGGGGCTTGTACATACACTTAGCAAAGGAGTAGTGTTTAACCAACTAAAATGGCTACACATATACACATGCACACACGCATATAAAAGACCAGTCTCTTTCGATTCAGATTATGCAGTTATACACCACCTCTCCTCTCAACACTGCTCGTTTCAAGTAGACAGCATTATGTCTTCTCTTCACCATACAGCTCTGAATAAAGAAACCTGAGTTATGTCACAGGAGAAAAATCAGATCTGCACTCCCTAGTGGAAATGTCATTATAAACAGCCCACGAAGCATCCAAACGGTACTGCAGAGCAGCAAGAGTGCACTGTAGGCCCTGGAGAGCCTTGAACTGTTAATGGTAGCCAAAGAGACAGAGTAGTCAACAGTAAAGACAAGCTGCGTAAATAACAAACAAACACCGACACAACCACACCTGTGGTTAAACGGGGCAGTTTTGGTACTGGCCACAGGTTAAAACACTGAAAAGTGGACACACACCCAAAAAGCAGCTCACACTGTTAGGATGAGGAACAAGTTTTTCAATAAATAAGCCTTAATTTTAATGTAAAGTTAATTTTGTTTAAGTATTTCTGGTAACCCAATACTGTTCTTCTACAAGCAACTAACAGCAATAGTAAAACAAATAAAGTTTTATGGAAAAAAAAAAATCAAAGTAAGTTTTTATCCAATGTATTTTGCACATTTACTGATAGTGCACTGCTGAGAGGATAACACAACACATTTGGGAACTGAAATTGGAGCAACCAGCAATCTTAAACTTGTTTCAGTGTTTGACAGCTAACACTAATTACCTTTGCAATGAAACTATGTGTTAAAGTTTGGCCTATGGAATAACTGAAACAAAAAAAAACCAAACAAAGCAGATGTAATGCTTCACTGCAACAGCTGGAGGAGATTCAGACCTGGAATTGGGCCTTAACACCAGGCACAGTAAAACACATATAAAGAGATTGCTGCAACATCAACAAATGTGCAATCTCTTCGGCAAGGGGATCAAAGTAGCAAAAAAAATCCTTTGCAAGAGAAAGACATTTTTGCTTTTCCAGGTATCACAACATTATTCTACATAAAGTATTGCTGTCAACTGTTGACAAAGTACTGCAAGTAGCAGTACTGTACAGCAACTACGCAATCTGTGTTCATTTCTCTTTCTCAGACAGACACAATGTACACAGGGTTGCAAACTCCGATTTTATCACAGATTCTCTTCTATGTCTCCAGAGCTAATATCAAAGATCAGGATCATGGCTGCAAAGAAAAGTTTGACAAGGTGAAGAAACTACTCTCTCCACAGGAAAAGTTAAAAAAGTCAAAAAGAGCAGCCCATAATGTGGAGGAGACTTCAACACAGCTTTTCTCATTCAAATATGAAATCCCACCTGCCAGACTGCTGTGCTGCATTGATGTCTTACTTTAATAATTGCATAAAATTTATTATCAGTTAGTGTTGGCCAATTTTTCTACATTACTTAGCAATCCTACCAAAAAAGACCAGTGCTATCAGAATTCAAATGACATCTGAACTAAAAGAATACAGCCCTTAGACTTGGGGGAGAGGGAAGGTGTTATGGTCGAATTTGGTAAGAAAGTAATAGTAGATAAGCTTAAACAAAGTTGTGTACAAACAATCCCCAAACACTTTTAATTACATAACTTCTCAAAGAAATGTCAGCATTTTGGCTCATTACTGCCTCTTTTCTATAGTATATTCCAAATGGAGAACAATTTGGGACAAACACATTCTACTACTCCTGAAAGTTTCCTCATATTGTAAGATTCAAGTTTCTTTAGAATTTATTTCTTAATCATTTGCCAACTCTAGAGTTCAGTCATACTAAAAAAACTGAATATATGAACCAGCTTTTCTTTCCATCAACTAGAAAGGTCAATGTTAGTTTTCATTAATTCATTAGATGCCACCCAGAACACAATCCTAGTCCGACTGAAGTTACAGCTCTTCTTTGATTTTAGTGCTAGCATTCATGCACTCTTCCTGAGTAAGAAATGTGCAATGTTCTCATAAAGACAGACAAAAAGCAGGTATTTAGTGAGATTTCATAAATTCTAACACAGAACACTAAAAACAGGCTAACACCACACTGTAGTCCTCAGATTATGGTAGCCTTAAAATGGCAACACAAATTCAGCTGACAAACCAAAAAACAATCCTGTTTCATATTTTGGTGTGAAATGCAATGACTTCCCTGGAGTAAGCTCTTATAGAAAGACATTTTAAATCAGCTTCTAAAAGCAATATTGAAACCAATGGATTGTTTTGCTACTATAAATGAAAGTACAGCTGACAGTTCTATTCGTCAACAGAAACTGAGGTGGCCAGACATCATCATTCCCTAACGCTGATCAGGGAATACACAGAAGTAACTGAACAAAACACCTACAATGCTCAGGTACCTCCTTCAATTCAAAGCAAGTTGACAATGATATAAGTTGAAATGAAGTAAGCCAAAAGAGTAAAACTCCAAAGAAAGAACACTGTATGGCTTTAAGAAGAATACCACTTTTGTTTGCTACTGAATAAGGAAAATCAAACATTAGTAAACATTTTAAAAAAATTAATTCAAATGAATGGTGTATCAAACTTAAAATACTGCCTTTTCTCAGGTTTGTTAATTACGCTTATATAAAGATCTTGAGTATGTTTACATTAACACATGTAATGTCTGTCTTTAAAAAGACAGACTCTTAGACACTCAGAGCAAAATCTGTCCTTGCACAAAACAAATTAAAACAGGAAATTTAAGACCAGTACAATCTTTCAATTTTTAAGTGTCACAAGAGTTCCTAATCTGCACCTAGAAGATTTCCAGTCCTTTTTGAAATATGAGCCAGTTGTAAAGAATCCGAGGTCACTTCTGCAGAACTGCTGCACAATTTTACAAAAGTTAGTGCTTCATTCTAATATTAAGTTACTACATTTACTAAATATAAGACATATTCCATTAGTGAACTTCTTCAGAATTATTTGAACACATAAAAACACCGCACAGTGATTTCTTTTACTGTAGAACAGGTTAGACAAAAATTTAAAATAGCCTGAAAAAGGTTAAATACTCCCAGAAGCTATTTCAAGAGAAGAAATGTGTATTACTTTCCTTGCAATATATGTTACATCTACATTTAACATTTAAAGTGTTTTCAGAAGACAGGATGAGCAACCATTTGAAAACAGGAGAAATTAAATCAACTGAAGTGACACAAATCTGAATTAACAGGCTTTCCAGATGGTCTGATTAATAACCAAAACGAACAGAGAAATTGCTTTTGCTGTGTTATTTATTTGACAAACCAGCTTTAGCCCTCTACATTAAGGAGCTCAAATGCATGGTACTCCACTAATAAGGAGGGCCAAGCTAATCAAGAGTTTATGGGTCAGGATCAAAGAGAAGGCCAACAAAGAGGATGTCATGGTTGGAATCCAAACACTTGGAACACCGAGATGTAGCCTTCTTTCCAAAAGTAAAAGAAGCCTCCACCTTGCAGTTGCAGGCCCTGGTGCTGTTCGTACCTGAGCCACACCTGACACCTGCTCAAAGGGCAACACAGCAGAGCACAAGTAACAGAGATTTCCAGAGCGCATTAAAGACCATTTCTCCAAGTTAACTGGATTAGCCAACTCTGAGAGACACTCCACTGGAACTACTACTCATGCATATGCAAGTACATTTATTTCTAAGGTGGGTGAAGGTCAATAGCAGGCTTGGCTGCACAATGAGAAAAGATAGTTCAAGATCCTAGAAGAAACGAGGATGATGACCGAGAATGACGACCCTGGACTTAGAGAGGAGACTGCAGCTTGTTCAGAGATCTGTATGGCAGGATCAGAAAGCTCAGAAGCTTGCAGAAGTAGTTACAGAAAGCTCAGAAAGGGATGGATGGATCTCCAGGTGGTTGAGGGGGAGTTGCGTGAGAAATGCCCAAACTCTACAGATTATTGGAAGGAATATTGAGGTCCACATGAGTAATACCGTATGAGGCCAAGATTAACTAGGTAACGGCATGAGAAATACGAAGTCTGGTTACAGGTGTATGAAGACTGGAAACAACTGGGGAAAAAGTAATTAGGGGCAGGCTTATTTGTTGGAAGGAGACTGGGGTCTAGAAAAGGAAATACAAGGGCAGCGAGAAGGAGGGCCAAGAACCAGCAAAGGGATGACGAGTTGGGCAAAGCCTGTGATGGGCGCTGTCTGGGGGATGTGCTGAGCAGCCCTGCACTTGCTCATGGCAGCCAGAGCAAGACAACGAACCAAACCCTCTGCCCTGACCATGCAGTAAGGGTCAGGCCTACATCTACAGCCAGGGGGACAGGACTGGGGTGACAGTGCAGTGGGTGCTTTCCCTGGTCAGTGAGAGGACAGACAGATGTGGGCAGATGGATCATGTATCCTGGTATTGCCCATTTCAGACCTGACAGCACCTGCAGCTACCTACTGCTTTGTAACACTGATCTGTAAGCAATATTTGCAAAACTAGCTGGGTACTAAGTTGTGTGTATCAGGCATTTTCCAAATAACTTGGCTTCAACCTGTTTTATTTATTCTCTATGTACCAATACAGGGATAAACAGAGAAAAATATGCTGCATTCCTCCTGGAAGACATGACAAAAATCACAGAGGAAATTACCTTTCCTGGCAGCCCTTTTGAGCTGTGACTAACCTGTCCATCCAGCACACTCGCCTGTTAAAGAGACTGCACAATGACTCCAATCAGTCTCCAGCCCTGGAGGCTGATATATATGTTAGCATTTAACAAAATAAAGTGCCTGAGAAGTAAAATATTTCGAATCCTTGCCTCCTATCCAGGAGGCCAGACTAATTATCCCTTTCCACCCTGTTGTTTGTTTACTTTTTCTTATGTTTTCAAAGCTGTCTTTTGCAATGAAAAGACAAATTTATCTTTTATGCAAGCATCGAGGTTCTCCTTCCCCAAACTTAAAGGCTGCCTATGTTAACACAAGGCCTGTTCAAGTCTTCCTCCAACAAATTATTCTTGATAGCAATTTGTAATGAGAGGACACTGGAGAGAATACTAATGTACCATAGCTTAAAGGTGATCAATCTCTAGAATACATATGTGTATATGTGTACAGAAATGCAAACACACAACATATTGTTTTCTGTATATGTCTATATATAATAATTTTATATAATATATAAAAACAAAAAAAAGACTACTGCATTTCTGCACACTTAATCAAGAGAGCTTAGGAGATTCTCAGTGCACCGACATGCCAGGCAAGCAAGCAAGGGAGATGGCGGGCAACAGCCTGACAGCCTGAAATGCAAACCTGACAGGGGCATTAAGCAGCCTGTTTTCTCTGCAGGATTTTTAGAAGAGTAACATCTATCAAGCTAGCAGTAAATCTCCACAGAAAGGCTGAAATACTTTTCAGAGAATACACACAGAAGGTAAAGGGAAGAAAGGATTCTCATTCCAGGTTTTGCCATGAGTTTGTGTGCAGAACGTAAACCAAGGTTGCTTCTGAACGCAGAATTCAAACGTACCAGACTTTGAGGGCCTTTCAGATAAATTAAGCTGACTGATCCACTGTATCAGTGGATATAAACCAAATTGAAAGCCAGAGGAGTGCAGGGTGTATTTAGGTAGACTAGCAGTCTGGAGAGCGGGGAAGAAGAGTGCTAACAAACTGTTCATTTAGAGCAGAATCTCCAAATTATCTCCCAGATTTATTATCTTCTGACTTTTTGATTACGCTTCCATATATTTCAGTCTTGACTAAACCTCTCCTACTCTCTCCAAACAACTGTCTGGTTTCTTCCATTTTAATACAGGAATGACTTACTAGTAACTTTGCGAAGTTGGGATTAGAATTGACTTTGATGAAGGACTAAATCCTGGCACAGAGGCCTGAGAAGAACAGAACTGCAGACTACTCTGTCGACATCAATATCAGATACTAGATGACACACCATTCTGAAATCCAGAAAGAGGCACTGGGATGCTGAAAATTCAGCATTACCACCATCTGTCAGTTGGTTTCTTAACACACTGGTTAAATTTGTGTGGTCATCCCCCTTACTCTTAATCTTCTGCCACTACCCCTTACATTCAGCATAGTTAAGACCTACCATAAGGTTTTAAAGATGCTGACAAATCACACAGGTGAAGGGGCAGGCAATGCATGTAGTGAAATTTTTCAAGTTTTTGCTAGTTCTCCTTTTTAAAAATTTCTCAGTCCATAAAGTAAGAAAGCATCTTTTATAATAGGCTTATGTACCTTAAAAAACATAATCATGTTAATTGCAGCACAGCACAGGAAGACCAGGTGTTCTACAGTCTAGTAATTTGTCACATTTTAGTTCATTATGCCATGTGCTGACAAGTTTGAAGACTTAAGTCTTCTCTGTATGAAATTCCAGAGCCATAAAATTAATTTACCATGCATCTTTGAGCACCTTCCTGCTCCCTTCTGACTACCCTATGTCCCGTGAGATTATTCAAAAACTTCACACCTTAAAACAATCTCAGATGATTGTCATCTGTAAAGTCAACCTGTCAAAATTAATTTCCCTCTCATACAAAATGTAGAATGGTTCACACATATGTACAAACATAGATGTAGTAAAATAGATGCTATTGAGTCCAGTGCAGATGGTTCATCTTTACCAAGCCCACTGAATCTTCTGAAAAGTAATTTATGTCCAAGGAGCAACATCCCAATCACACTCAAAATGAGACTGCAATAGATAATTTTTAGATACTCCAATTTCTTTTTAAATAATACACTTTATAGGTTGGCATTTAGCTATGAGGCTGAAGGGCGAATCTGAAAAAAACCCAAACACACCCACAACCCTATTATTCTCTATCCTTTTACTTCACAAGTCTTGTCTTCTATTGTATATAGCAAATGTACCTTCTGCTGTAAGAGTTATTTCCCTCTGTAGAGATATATTGTTTTTACACATAATTGCTATTTAGAATGTCTTTGAAAATATGCAAAAGCACAGCATAAATATGAATCTATAAACACATTATAAGACTGTCCAATTCCGTGTGTTAAGAGAGTCGAAACAGCTATTGAAAGCTATCATACACTGCAAAACTTCTCAATATACAGTTTTCACTTTCCAAGACAATCATACTTACAGGGCATATTCTGCTAGAGGCAATTTGAAAACATCAAATACTTCCTTATTCTTCATTAAGTAAACTGAACGCAAGTAGGATACAAAACACTGAAAGAGAAATAAAAGTATTTAACAAAAAAAGAAATCATTCAATTACCAACCCATGAAACTAACATTATACTGTTGCTCTAAACACAAAATAGAATTCCACTATTAAGTGGCCTAACATCGATTTCAGGCTGAAATTCTTTTACCCAATACCCATCAGCCAAAATTTATCAGTACTACAGAAGTGTTGCGACTTCAAGTATTCAAATATTTTATTAAATGCACATTAATTGGCTGAATTTCCCAATGGTATGTCATGTTATTTTCACTAGAAAGAAAATATGGCAAATTAGTCAGAACGAAACATCACTGATTCATTTTTTTTTTCTCCCAGCTTTTCTGAATGTTGTTATGCTATTCTGACATCTGAATTATGTGGAAGCAAGAACAGACTGTGTTGCTATCAATCTGAGGTGTCCTGACAATCTTAGCCACTAAAAGTGATTCAACTCAATGTAGCTGCCTTTCACTGTGGCCTAGGATAATTCATACTACCTTGCATTTGCCATCAGTTCATCACATACACACAGTCAATGAATGCAACTCAGCTGACCAACATAAATTCACTATAAAACATTTACTAAGACCAGTCCAAGGTTGAAGTTTCAATTAATCCCAGACTTTCACCAAGAAAACTGGAAGCAATGCATAACAGAATAACTTAATCTTGTGTTGTATTTTCCCTCCATCCTTCCCAAAAGGAAAGATTCTTCTCATGTTTCTTTTACATAGTCTACCTCTACCTATCATCATCAGCATAAATCCTGGAATATTTTAAGTATCAGAAAAGATCCTTGGATTTCCGTTGTTTGTAACCTAATCTCTAACACATGCCAAAACTCCTACCATGAGGCTTAAACCAGCAAACACTAGTAACAATAGCAAATTAAGTTCATAGGGTTATATTCAAGCATACTACAATCACACCCTTGTTCTGCTAGGTACAGGCACCTGTTGGAGAAAATTATTGTATTAATAATTCATGTGGAATTTAAAAAAAAAAAAATCTATTTCTTGTTAACCTGAGATAGAGGAGGAAAAGACCCAACAGTTAGGAGCATTGATCTCTTACGGGGATTCTTTAAATGCTTACAAGAGAAAAAACATTTCCAAAGGTGAAAAGAAAGATGAGACAGTAAATTAAACAATGTCATGAAGTCATACTTTTCCCCTTGGCAAACTGAAATAAAAACTATTAATTGTAAGATATGTAGAGCTAAGAGATATACTTTGCAAGCTGCCCAATGCCTCGTTACAGAAGTAAATTTTCATTTGCTTATTCTTCCAAATGCTAAGTTTTTGGGTAAAGTTTCCTGTCCAGATTATGTCTTTCAATTAATTTTAGCAGTGGAAGGTGCTAGCACAATCCTTTCAGCTGCTACCAAGAATGAGATGTGGAATAACACACTTGTTTGCTCACATTAAATTATTAATCATTTTACGAAGATAACTAGAACCTTTAGGAAAAGGCTTCAAATTTGACAGATCTCAATCTATTGCTGTCTAGCAAGCAATGACAAAAAATAGGTGATAGAGCCTCTTCTTTCTCTGTAGTGACAGATGGAAAAAAGCAGGTTAAACAAGAAGTATCTTTTCTGTGAATCTGAGAGTTGCAGATCTGAAGATCTACATGAGTCACTACATGCCACAGTAGAAATCTCATTCTGCCTTTTGGATAGCCATCCACTTACTTTACTAGTATTTCTTTGGTACACATGGTCTAGAAATTAATAAGTGATAGATAAGGGGCAGAAAGAACACACCTTTTGCACATGTATCAAGCCCTACAATAACTAAGAATGAACCACCAAACAAATGCCCCGTTGTCGTGGTTTAACCTCAGTTGGCAACTGAGCACCACACAGCCGCTCGCTCACTCCCCCCACACCTCGGTGGGATGGGGGAGAGAATTGGAAGAGCACAAGTGAGAAAAACTCGTGGGTTGAGATAAAAACAGTTTAATAATTGAAATAAAATAATAATAATAATAATAATATGATAATAATAATAATAATACACAAAGCAAGTGATGCACAGCACAATTGCTCACCACCCGCCGACCAATGCCCAGCCAGTCCCCGAGCAGCGGCTCCCCCGGCCAGCTTTCCCCAGTTTATGTACTGAGCATGACGTCACATGGTATGGAATGTCCCTTTGGCCAGTTTGGCTGTGCCCCCTCCCAGCTTCTTGTGCACCTCCAGCCTTCTCAGCTGGTAGAGCATGGGAAACTAAAAAGTCCTTGACTAGTGTAAGCATTACCTAGCAACAACTAAAACATCAGTGCTTTATCAACTTTGTTCTCATCCTAAATCCAAAACACAGCACTGTACCAGCTACTAGGAAGGAAATTAACTCTATCCCTGCCGAAACCAGGACACCCGTGTTCTAACTCACGTTTATCAGCTATCAACAGGGTTCAGCCCGCTGAGACTCGACACAATTTTTCTAGTTTGTCATGGACTGTATGCAGAATAGTATTGCTCTATGTTCACAGAAATGGGCATCTAATTAAGGTAAGAGGCTTCAAAGATCATTCAATAGTAATATAATAATGATTAAAGTCTTCACCTGACCTCATTCTCTATTATTTTAGGCATTGTGAACACTTCCAGCAAAAGATATTCCCTACTCCAAAAGGTTACACCCAAACTAGAAAAGTTAGATGCAGCATAAAAGAGTTGTTCTACTTTACAAGAAAAGAAATGAAGTACAGAAAGAGCAAATGACTTCCTTGATTTTGATTTGATTTTAGTACCTTCACTTCAACCTCCTTCTAAAATATTGTCATCTCTCTTGGATTTTATTCAATTCTCCTAAGACTTGGTCACTCTGCGCACACACACACTGGACAGCTGAGGGAGAACAAGTTTAGTCAGTGTGAACTTTTTTCCTCCTCTTCTATCAATTGCTGTTGTCCACTGCTATTTTTGCTGCTTTGATATCACTTTTAAGGGTTTTTTAAAATAACTGAACATTACAAAAATATTATTATATGAATTAATTTATACCATTATGGAAAATGTTAATGTTGGGCATCAGAAACATATTATAGCTCTATTGCAATAGTAGCTAAAGGCCCCCAAAACCACCTGAGACTACTGTACAAATACTAAAATACATAAGGCAACAAGTACTATGCTCTACTAATTAGCTACATTTAAATGTTGATTTATTGATGTATTTGTTGGATAATTGTTTTACATATTAAAACACACACAATTCAATGCATGTGCTGTTTTGACAGAATTCAAAGTAACAGAGCATGACTGGAATCTCAGGCTGTAACCCCCTGCACGTCCCTCTGGGTGCGATGAAGAATTTAATGGACAGACATCACTTCAGTGTCCCAGTACCCCCTACAAAGTAACATTAAAAAAGAATGTGTTTTTCTTGCTAGTTTGAAACTGTTTTTCAGAACTGAATGAATTGACATATTAAATATTAACATTACAAGAAATGCCAAAAGGCAGCATCAGTCCACAAGAGGAACTGCAAAGGTTTCAAAGGACCCCCAATCTGATTCACCCTCTCTCTTCCCAAGCAACAGCAGAGGAACAAATGAAGCTATCAAATGAACCATGAAGTTTGTTGAAGCAATTAGTAATCAAGAATTTTCTTGGTTCTTTTTTCCTTTTTTTTTTTCTTAAACAAAGTAAAAGCATCTTGAAGTAAACCAACAAGTTTAGAGGACGCAATCACTTAGACCTCACGCCTTCAACACAGTAAACTACATCCTACTTGAACTTCTGTGCATAGCTATGCTGTTTCACTGCTATCTGATGCATTCAGGTAGGGAATTAATTTCTTACAAATGTCAGGAATTTGGCAGCTTGCAACAGACAGGTTAGACAGCACAAGGCCATGCCTTTGAGAAATCCAGCATTCCAGATAAGGATCCAAGGTCAGGATTTCATTTGCATTTTTATTGTTTTATTCACATTGATAGGTAAGACTACTGGGGCACATTTGCATACTATGTCTGAACAGTCATACTTAAATCTTATTAAGGAGGGACACTTCTATGATAAACCGCTTGTCCATACTTCAAGATTTTCAAAAACTGAATGTATATACAGTTTGTCTGCAAGACGACACTGCACTGCTACACATAAATGAAAAATTGCAACAAAAATGGCTTGAAAGGGTAATTAAATTGCAATTAAAAAAATGCAAAATTAATTTTTTATCTGTAACATTGACAGACAGTCCATGTTTGATTTTATTCTTGCACTATTTTGAAACTTTATCATTATTTTCTTTCACCCAATTCAGGATGATCTCTCTCTGCCTTTTAAGAGATCTTAAAAAGCCAAAGCCAGAAACAGAGAGGTTTGTTAGTATTTTCATTCCAAGTAAGATGACACTGGCTTCCTCCTACTCTCATCCTCCCCCAACCAGCTGCTCTGTCACTTCTGATACAATTTGTTGTAACTGCAACTTCCTGAGCTGTTGCAGATGATCGTAGTATGTCACCAGTACATGTGGCCTGTGCAATGTCAGGATGAAGCTTATGCTGACATTGCACATGCTACAAGTAATACTTTGTGCACTACAAAAACCTGGGATACCTGAACACCAAAAATAGTTTTAAAAGTAGTCCCTTGAACATTGCCTTAGACATTTTATTCACAAAGCTCCCACTGACTTCCTCAGGCACTTTGATTTACGACTCCTTGTTTAGGAAAGTAAGAATGACATTCCTCTGATCCAGTGTCTTTACTGCAGGCATCCAAGCTAGGTCACGTCACGCAGGCTACCTTTGCAGTGCAAAGAAACCACCATTCATCCATCCCAAAGGGTTTTTAAAGTATCCATGTCAGGACGCATCCTAAAGCACCTATTCCTCTCTGTCAGCTATAAATGAAAGCTCAGGCAGATTAGCTCACATAGGACATCTAAAGTGAGGTGAGATGAACCTCACCTTAAGAGTTTTAAATATTGCAACTTGCCTCATTTTACATCCAAGTTCAGCAGAAAGGCTACAACTCTTAGCCTATCTTTAAGCATTCATGATCCCCTTTCCATTTTACCCTATCACTCAGGTTTACCAGAATACCTTCAGGTGTCATAAATGCCCATGCTAGCTCAGACAAATAAAAAGTTATTTACACTAATCCAGAATTTCTGCAATCTTTTCCTTGGGTAGAACTTGCGTTTCTCAGGCTTTGGCATTTATGGATTTCTGATCATTTGGCCTTTGGTAGTGCTCTTTAAATTTGACCTATACGTAGAACAAAAAAGAAAATCTTTCAGGTCACTTTTTCTTCTAATCATCTTGTTTCCCTGCATCTTACTCAACTTGAACTCCTGATTTTGCATAGTTTGGAAGACACTTGGTACAACTACAGAATTCATAGCTCATGGTATCCACACTGTTTAAAAACAAACCAACCAACCTCAGAAAACTAACACGTTGCAGTGCTTCAATAACACAAGTAGTAAGCTCTATCCCAAAAAGTTCACAACCTAAAGATAGTATAAAACCAGGGAAAGGTCAGCCAACGTGTCTAGTGATGGCAAGAAGAGCCAGCATGATGCCCAGAAATGTTTCACAGGCCATCTTCCATGGGAAGTATCTTTTACAACTAGCTCATTCTAGTCCAGGAACCTACCTAGTTATTTTAAGTTTTCCTACTTTCCCCCAAACCTGCTAAAATCTTGGTGAAATTCACATACTGTTCATGGAGTCTCCCAACATTAATCAGCATAGCAAAGAAATCCCATTCATAGTCCCAATTCACACACTTCTCCATCTTACCTGGAAGAGCTATTCTAGCTATTTTGCTTCTCATTTAAATCCAAATGTAAGTTAAAATGCTTTGTTCAATGCATTGGATTTTACCACTGAGAAAGGACAAACTGTCATATATATTCAGGAGATACAACAATAAAAATTGATTAAGAAAGTGAGCATGTGAGGCCTACATGGTTTCATATTTTTAACTTTTTAAGCACAAGGAATGAGATCTGCTACTTTTCAGTAACCTTGTTTGATTATTTCAAAATGTTCTATAACAGCTCCCCAGGAAAAGTCCTCTCAGGAGGAACTACCAATTTACCTATCCACTTCAATCAGAAGGGTACACAGTCCTATTCTCCATCATGCTACCAAGGATACATGATGAAAAAAAGATAGATTTATACCGATATAACAGCTTTATGCTTTACAGAATCGCAGAATAGCTGACGTTGAAAGGAACCTCCAGAGATCAGCTAGTCCAAATCCCTGCTGAAAGCAAGGTCAGCTAGAGCAGGCTGCTCAGGAATGCACCCACTTTTTAATATCCAACAACGGAGACCGCACAGCATCTCTGTGCAACCTGTTCTAGTGTTCAACCACCCTCACAATAAAAGGTTTTTTCTTGGGTTAAATTGGAGGGTTTTGTATATAAATTTGTGCCCATTGCCTCCTCTCCTGTCACTGAGCACCAGTCAGAAAACTCTGGCTCCGTCTAATTTATACTTCTCTCCTAATACAGGAGATACTCCAAGTGCTCAATCATTTTTGCGGTTCTTCATTGGTCTTGCCTCCAGTATGTCCATGTCTGTCTTGTACTGGAAGCCCAGAATCAAGCTTTGCGCTCCAGATGTGTCTCACCAGGGCTGAGTAGAGGGGAAGGGAAGGATCCTGCCAGCAACACTGTGCCTAATGCCGCCCAGACTGTGGTTGGCCTTGTTTGCTGCAAAGGCACATTGTTGGCTCATGTTCAGCCTGCTGTCCACTAGGACAACCTGTTGCCCCAGGTCCCTTTCTGCAAAGTTGCTTTCCAGACATTTGGTCCCAGCCTGTACTGGTGTATGGGGTTACTCCTCCCCAGGTACAGGATGCAAACAGCTGGGGAAGACCCAAACAAAACAGTAAAAACCCTCAAACAGCTGAGAAGCAGTGACTACTAAATAAAAAATTCCTTTCCTACTCAAGATTCTAAAATAAATATGTCCCCACCTATGCCTTAACTTTGGCACAACAGCAGTAGGTCAGATGGCTCTTCAGGCATTAGGGTCGTGAGCCTGTGTTGAGAATCAACTCACACAGGCTATACAGGCATACTTACCACCAACTGCTAATAACACGATTGTTTCTGCTGATGCCATGTTTTAAAGCTTAAAAATCAGAACAATTTAGCAGTTCCAGACACTGCTGCTAAGGCACATATGAGCAGGTCAGTTATTCCAACAGCAGTTCTATTCAACTAGCATGCCTCGAGAACTATAGTGCAGCAGATTACTTACCCTTTGAGCTTTGTCTTTTAACTCCTGATCTTGAGCTAAGAAAGCTTGCATCCTCTTTTGAATGTCTGTAAGTTTTTCAGGATTAATTCTAATTAAAAAAAAAAGTTAGCTTTAATTATTAGAACATGCAAAAATAAGCACCTATTAAGTTCTCAAGAGTATCTTCACTACTTCTGCATTGCTTTCATATGCATAAAGCTATTACCACTCTAAACGAGCTTAGAATGGAACCGTATTAAGGATGAAGCATACACTCCTCAAACGAATAAAACAGAAAAGACAAATGGGAGCTCAGACTTTTTATCCAGAGACAGTTTTTAATGAATGTGATGAAACTTCTTCCAAAGCAAAGCCAAAAATCAGCAGTAAAGAACTTCTTGAACTTAAAAAAATACTGAGAAAAAAATACAGAAGCAGCATAATGAATTATAGTACTACTTTATACTGAGATAGCAGTCTTCATAAGGAAATTCTCAGCGTTTCTGAAAGCTTAAATAAGATCCATTGTCCTGGGAATACTGAAATTTAAGTACTTCTTTCTTAGAGCCAGATGAGCAAAAATAAAGGACATTGAGATTAAACAGATTTAAGAGCTTCTCAAAATACTGATGAGGTGAATAAAGAACAGTGACTGTACTATAGAAAATGCCATTAAACCTAGTAGGAAGTTATGCAAGTCCTCTCCCAGACTCTGGATTTTTACACTTATTCCAGTGATACCTATACTATTCCAGGTTTATTTGCCCAGATCTTTTCTAATCTACTTCTGGTTTTGATCTGCTACTGCCACCCAAGTGTATCATACAACCTACCAAACACAGTAGGAGGGTACCCCTCAAGTAGAGGTCAAAAGAGATGCACAACTACCAGATTTCTTACTCTGGTTCATGCTGCAGTGTGCCATGTCATCCCATACAGTACAACAAAACATAGCCTTTGCTGCAGGAAGTCAAGGAAAAAAAAAAAAAGAATCAAAATCATGCTTCTTCACAAAGCATTAAGTCAGTCTAGAAAACATGACTGATTAAAAAACATTTTATAGCCATTTTTTTGTAATGTAAGCCATTATGATCATCTATTATTCTCACTAAATATGAATGCAGCAATTAAGCAAAGGGTTGGAGGGTATTACCAAAGAATACCTTAATTTATAAAGACATCAAGCTTTATTCCCTCACCATTTCAATTTCTTATCTCTGTCAGATACAGCCAGTGGAAGACTGTAGTGCACCCAAGAGCTGTTTAGCTACAGTTCTAGTGAAAGATCAAAAATCTGAGTTCCGGTTTCAAGCCACCATATAATTTGCTCTGAAAGTGTAAAGACATAAGAGAGAAAAGAAGAGGCATGAAAAATTCAGTGGGGGACAAGCTGACCAACAAGTCTTTGAAATGCAATGCAGGACGGAATGCACACAAGATACCAAAGATAGAAAAAGTAAATAGAGAGAAGGCTCTTCTCAATTTTATTCTATAAAACAAGATTGAGAAGGTGACAATGAAAATATCTATGATCCTAACAAAGGAAAAACGGTAGGATAGCAAAATAAAAGCAGTGGCTTGCTTAATACCAAATTGTATTAGAAGGTACAAACACAAAGTATACTACTACACTGCAGAGGAAATACAGGAGGAAGAGTAAAAAGGCTAGCTAGATGAAATCAACATGTTTACAGAGACCTGAAACTCAAGAAGAAAGCTTAAAGTAGAACTGAAGACAAGTATAAAACCAGCACAAATTCACTGGGATAAAATAATACAAGCACAAAATGAGATACAAAAAGTAAAGAAGGGATAGCATGAATAACAAAAAAAAAAAAAAAAAATTTAACATGAACACCAGTAGTAAGACAGCCCAGCAGTGTTGTATTGCTGTTAAGTTATGGGAAAGCTATTAAGAGACAACCTCAAGGCACTTAAATTAGCCAGTGTCTTTTTTCCCTTGTCTTCACTCAAGGTGGCAGCTGCAGTCAGACAGCTAACAACAGCTACAGCATAGTCCAAGCTCACACCAGAATCACAAATCACAGGGTAACAGGTACTTAGATAAATCAGCAAAAGAAATTTGCTCCATAGCAACTAGAGAGAAAGTCAGAGCACTTTGAGTCAGTTGTATCTATTCTTGAGAAGACATCTGAGAGATAAAAATCTATGAGACAGGGCAGGTAAACATAGTGCTCATCTTCAAAGGGGACAAAAAAAAGAGAAGTTAAACGATTTAACTTTTTTCTTGATACCGAAAAAACAATTTGTAAGCACCAACATAGCTTAGTCAGACTAATCAGTTTGATTATCCTTCATAGCAGCTTTAGCAGGCTTTAAGAATGGGAAAGAAACAGCAGATGCCATATCTTGATGTCAGCAAAGCATCTGGCAGTTGCACATTCTCATAAGCTAGGGAAATATGGTCTACATGAAATCTTTAAGTAACTGCAAAACTGGCCTTGGAGCTGAACTCAAAGAGTAGTTGGGATTGACTCACTGCGAAACTCAGAATGCATACCAAGTTCCAGTTCTCACCTGGGCCCACTATTACTCATTATTTTCTATAACAACTTGATTATTGTAGGAATGTGATTCACTATTTACAGGAGACAATACATCATTGGGGCTCCAAGCTTAATGGGCAATAATCTTAGACAAGATGTAACAACACTTTGTTGACTGCATATAAATTTTAGTTTAAGCAATTTGGTTGAAATTTGCAAGAAAAGGGTTTGAAAAAGACAGAAAACACAAGATGCTTTACAGTTAAAAGCAAGCCAAGATACTGTGGTGTAAATCTAAGCAATGTCAACCAAGAATATGGTGCCCCAAGCACATTTTGAGGTTATGTGTTTGTTAATGAATGAGTAAATTTGCAACACTGAATATTAAAAAAAAGAGTCATAATACTGGATTCTCTCCTCTCCAACGCTGTCTCATGACAACCGCCCACTGTTGTCTTCGTCTCATGCTGGGATTCCAAAAATAAGAAAGCTGGTCATTGTTAAATTGGATTTTGGTTTTAATGAGTTTGCATGTTTTTTCTTTCTGAACAAATAAAACTTTTTACAATAATTATATATATGTGACTATTTGGAGAGACAAATCTAAAATCTAAACACTTAAATGAATTATCTTAATTTATAAGCTTGCCTAATCAGCTAAGAACCAGTGAGCTAGAACCACCTATGCAAAAACTAGAAGGGGATTTTATGACATTGTCTGTCATTTTAACTAGGCTGTTTCTTTCTTTTCTTACTCTGCGAGTACAAATCTTGCATTTAAGGAGCAGTATAACTTTTTGAAACTGTTGTTTTGCCTAGCAGTTGCATAAATGGCCACACTTGACTGTGCCATGATATAAATACGAACTCAGCTTGCTTGGTCTTATAAACTGATCAGACAGCACTCTCCAAATTTCCTGGTTGATATGCCCTCGGCTTTCCACTCATTTCCCCTGTTTTTAAGACCAGGATACAAGCACTGCTTTAACTAGATACTCTCTCTTCCCCATCCTCTCCAAAGCGAAATTTAAACAAAAAAAGCTCAACAACCACCAAAAAGACCATGCTACCATGATGTAGCAAAAGTTTCCATATTCCACCCAGCTTCCAAGCAGCAGCAGGTTTTGCTCCGTGCCCTCAGCCTGGACTGTGGCTCCCTATGGTTACACTGGACAACCTGCAAGGTTGGAGAGAGGAGGAAGAGCTGGGACCTAAGGAAGGCTGCTCAGAGTTGCCAGCCTCACATCAGCAGATCACGTACAGGTGCATAACCACGCCGGTTAGTGAGACAAACGGACTGTCCTACAGTAATAATGGTAATTGGGAGGCAGCAAGTTTTAATAGATTCCCTAGTATTAATATTACTGTCGTAGAATACATATCCAAGTATTCTCCACTGTCAGAAAAAAAGGTGGTTTGTTGTTGTTATTGTTTCTTCAAGAACAACTTTTTTGTCATAATATTAAAGCAAGCAGTATTACATCGTGGGTATCTACATACTTGCACTTCCTTTGGTAAAATTTTCTAGACACAAAATTTGTTACAATAACCCCTTAGGAAGCAGGTCTTACCTTGTTACTCAACAAAATGGGATGCAATGAAGTAGTCTCAAGGTATTATCAAAAATAATTTCAGTTTACAGTTTGTATCTAAAACTTTGAAGTTATAGACTCCTTATAAATATGTACATAATATTTAATACTTTCAGAGTAGCTTTTTGCCATATTTGGATGCTCTAAAATACAGTATTTATTATTGCATATTTTGCATTTTCTCTTGCTCTGTTTGAACAATGAAAAAGAGATGTATTGTTAAAAGCACTACCTCTAAATTGGCAGCTTGTGCTGATTAGAAAGGTATGGTATACTAACAGACTTTACAGGGAGCTTAGATTTAAAATTGAAAATTAGGAAAACAGCCTAAACCCTAGCCTTTTGAACTGGTACTCAGGAAAAGAGAAAAGTTATTCCCCTTTCTCCTCTGAAATGATGGACTTGTTTTAAAAACTCTGTCTAAATGAAATAAAGAAGTGTTTAGAGCTGTTTGTAGGTCAGAAAATACAAACCAAGGAAAGTAACAGAAAACTGGTTCTTGCAGTCCCTATGCAAGGTAACAGGTTAACAAGAACAGCAAAACAAACACTTTAATTGACAGTGATGTTTTAGAAACAAAAAGCTTTCAGAATGAATTGCAGAAGTTTGAAGAGTTAAAGTCTGTTGGCAGTGAGCAATGCTCATTACCTTCTAACTCACAAGTTAAATCAATTCTTGAGAATCTATAATTAGGTGAATATACACAAACAGCACCAGAAGACTTCAACAGAAGACCTGGAACGTGATTCATGGGTTGATGGAACTTCTTCAACAATTTATCAATTGACAAAACACACCAGGGCTGTATTAATTGGGAAACTGGGTAGAAGTAAACGACCTAAGAAAAGTTGTAGTTAAAAACTTTTAGGATGAAACTGGTGTACAATCCACAAGTAATTACAAGAATTTTTTTTTAAGGATTTTTAATTAGCATCTTAGAGGTACGATGCTAAACCATTTAAGCCTTAACCACACCAGGTAGACAATTCGAAGTTAAAGCATTCCCCTTCATTACGATGTCACAAATACTAATAAAGTATGTTTTGCAGATTGAAAACCTGGATCTCAGGGCAGGCTGTTAAAATATATTACCAACCAAAAGCCCTGAATTTACTTATAATGATTCCAGTTAAGAATGTTACTTCAATGTATTTATTATACATATGCCCTAGTGGCTTGGTAAAAGAATGAATTTTTGGGGTGGTGTTTAAAAAAAAAAAAGCAGACTTTTCCATTGATGCAACATCAGATTAGCAAGAATGTGTTAAGAGATGCAGCCATGGATGCCTCCCCAGAGACACATCTAACTTGGATTATAAATAGAAGACACATTTATTAGGGGGGAAATGAAGTACTTGCCTTATTAAAATTGAACTGTTATTCTGGTACAAAAATACCGATTTGGATTTGCATGAATAAATACAGGCTAAAGAGGCTTTTTTACCATGTTCCATGATAAGCTGTTCAAAGAACTAACTGCATTACTCAAGAAGTTAAAAGCTTAGCTGTCAAAGAAAAGTGAGATATTAATAATATGCATGAGATCAGACATTTATTTAGTGAATATCAAAATAAAATAAATTATTTGAATAACTATAATTTTAAGAAGCAAAAAGATGAAATTTGGAAAAAGAGACAATTTGCTTAGGCTGTGGTGGTTATACAACAGATCCTTTTAAAGCACTATGACGCTTAAAGGAAAAGAAGATATCAGATTAATTCAGTTTCCTTACTGATATTGTCCACATTCAGTTGGGGGGTTTTTTGTTTGGTTTTTTGTTGTTGTGGGTTTTTTTTTTTAAACAGCAATGTCAAAAGAAAGCTTTAAGCACAATTAGACTTTTGGTAGTTGTTTGACTCCATTCTAGTCCTTATTTTCGCTGTTTTAGCAGAAGTTGTCTTATGTTTGAAGTTCATGCATGTTCTACACAGAATTGATACCCGTGTTTGACCAGAAAAGGTGTATTTACTTCACCGGCTGCTGTGTAATCAGTTTGTTATATAGATGCAGCATTCACAAGTGCAGTTCACAAGTAATTAAGAGATTACCACCGATGCTTTTTAGTGGTGTGGGGTTTTTCTATTAATTTTACAGTTAGGGTTTTTGTCTTTCCTACGTGTCTATTACTCTGCATTTAATAGAAATTGGAAATATAAATGCTTTTTTATTTTTACATGGTATCATTATATGCTTCTGCAACTCTTTCAAAGTCAGTTCTCTTTTGTACAGATAGCATAGATCTCTACAGGTCTCCATCGGAATACTCTCTTGTATGTAAAATGACCATTTAGCCACATCTTTTATTTCCTATTCTTCAACTAAATGATTCAGAAAGATCATGACAGATCGGAGAAACAATCTAGAACTAAGGTAAGAGAAACAAGAATGATAAAAGGTATAAAAACATAGAAGGACAGATTAAAGAAATTGTAATTGTTTAATCTGCAAAAGAAGAGAAAGAGATAGCATGATAATGTTCCATTACATAAAAAGTAGTTGCAAAGAGTAAGAGAATACATAATTTTCCATATATTCTTGGCACAGGACAAAAGAAATATTTCACTTAAATTACTTACAAGGCTTATCAGATACTTGAAGAAAAAACCTTAATGGCAGGAATTGTTGAGTATAGATGAGATCACTTTGGGAAACTGTGAAGATATTCATTGGCAAGTTAGACAAGCATCTGATAAGAATGATTTGTGCAGCTGATCCTGCCTTTGGGAAAGGGGATGGAACAGGTAACCTCTCAAGGTCTTTTCCTTCTACAACACTATCAAAATCAAATTATCTCCCTTGTTTGTCCAGCTCCAGGCAATTCAAGCACTTTACTCCATCAGGATCATCATAGACTCACCACACATTATTCCTATAGAAAGAAGGCTGAATAACAGACAAGCCATTAGTCACTTACTTGATTTCACTGACAGGTACTTTCCTCTGTGCCAGCTGTTCCACCATGCCTTTTTCTTCTGAGGGAAGCAATACTAACAAAGCTTCACCACCTTCTTTGTATCTGATTGAGGGGAAAAAAAAAAACAACCACCACAAAAGAGACCTCAAGCAGACATGCAAAAAATACAATTTTTTGTTGATGTTTTAATACCCAATGAGAATTTACATTTGCTTCCTTATAAGCAGCCCAAGGAGCAGACAAAAATCCTCACTTTAAAAAGGGAAAAGAAAAGGCAAACCAGTTAAGTGACTTGCCAATATCTCCACTTGAGCTGATTTCAAAACTACACCTAGAGCCCTAAACATCTGGGACCAAGACATAGATTCAGATCAGTAGATCTTTTCTTCCCTAGATTAGAAACATTTCTGTAGTAGTCAAATGGCACTTGATCAAAGCTTACAACACTAGAAGATCTAGCTACTTGCATTCGTCCTTTACCAATAGGTGTCTTAACACCTGGAACAACTGATTCTCCTTTGCACATCCTGCAAGTGTAAAGGTTAGGAAAGGATAAGTGCCTTGATCCCAAACAACTCCTACTTGCATGTTCAATAAAGGCTACTTTTCTAACAGGTCACAGAGGCATCACTGAAAGAAAAGCATAAAAACAGGAGTTCTTTCATTTATAGAAGCAGTTTTTAGGTGCAAAAGAAAAAATACTCTCAAACTGATCCCGTAAGATCATATCTAGTATTCACTCTTCAATGCATTTAACAGCTGTTAATGCATCAAATGTAGCTGAGTTACTACTAACTCAAGATACATGGTCAGCAGAGAAATAAAAATTCTTCTATTTTATTCTTAAAATATCTTCTTGTTCACTTTCTTTTTGTGAAAGAAAATGTCAGCTCCTACTTTTGGCAAATTTAGTAACTTGAGGACATTCACGGAGAACAAAAAAAAAAAATACCCAACAGCATTAGTAACCAAACAAAACAATGAGTTAACTGAAAAAGTAGTAATGATGAGTTAGCTTATCTGCATTATCTAAGTCCATATCTATTGTAACACATATATTATTTCTTCATTTACATTTACCGTACAGATTGATAGGAAAATATTGCATAGAGTCCTCCATTATATAAAAAACAACAATCCAAGTAAATTTCAGAAATATGCCAGAATTGGACAGAATCCAACTCACAACCAACTGAAGAGAGGAATGTGTGGGACACAAAGCAAAATAGGAGAGTGGTAAGTTACTATGCAGAGCAGCTCTAAACTGCCAAGAGCTACTCACAGGGAAGTCCCTAGGCAGCAGCAGGTTGTAAGCCTATACATAAACTGCTATGACTACAAGTATTCCATCTATTTGAAACAGAAAATTCTCATCGTATTATTTTTCAACTATCAATTTCTATCAAATTATTTACTACCTTAGCAGGCCTTTGGTTTGGTTCCTACTCCAGTCATATTTGTCTTTTCTTTTTTTTCCTATGCTGGTAAAATTTTTCATCCATCTTAAGCATATCTGGTTTGTCCTTTCTGTTTTCTATAAGGAAAGTTAACTGTTTCCTCTATCTTTATTCCACTCAGTCTGTTGCCATTTCATAAATCTTCAGCTTCTGTTACTCCATCATACAGTCTCCTGTTGGGTCTTTACTCCAATTGCATTCACTCTTCTCCATCAAGAGAACCATCAAGGAAAGGATATTATACAAAAGGTATAAACTGTCAGCAGAAGGGTAGGAGATGTTATTAGTTTGCCTTTGGGTCAGAGACCACAGAGAACAATTTACAAGACTGTAAATGAAGAAATAATATATGTGTTACAATAGATATGGACTTAATCACATATCTTTCCAATAAAAGCTCAGAGTGACAGAAGAAAACACCAGTTCAGTCTTTGTGGATAGAAGAAGGGACATAAGTGCTATTTAAGGAAGTATTAGAGTCAAGACTCCTTGGCTTAAGAGAGCTTTTAAGTTGGAGGCCAGAGAGCGCAGAAGGATGTTCTCAGGCACACCAAACAAGAATCATACCATTAACTGATAAAAATAATTTCAGATGGAATATAGGGAGCCCACATTTCTCCAAGTATAAACAGTTATCACTTGGCAAAAACAGTACTGCAGAACTGTTTGAAAACTATAAACACTATCTGTCACAGCATAATAAGCAATGCAAGTAGCAACAAAATCTGCAGTTAAAACAGTCTGACAGCTTTTATTACAGCTCTCTGCTTTCATTTGATGAATTTGAAAAATCGCAACAAAATGCTCTTGGATGCTGGGGGGGTTTTTTTGCCCAATGCTATACATGATGGGTTTTGGGACTGACTTTTAAAGATAATTTTAAAATGTTTAATAAACGTTTTCGTCATGAGATTTTAACCCTTACATTCTAGATTTCAAAATTTTACATGGAAATCAAATTGATACAAGAGGAGAGTCTCTGCCACATACCAGCACTATGTAAATTTACTGGTTTTATATGGTTTGGTAAGAGTACCAAAAGAAGTGGTAAGACATTTGGACTTTGTCCCAAAAAATACTGCTTTAAGGTTGTGGGTGAGGGAGAGATACTGTACAAAAACTATACTAACTTGATTTTAATCCATTTAATTAGTAGACCTAAAATGTTCTTAATGCAGAAATATCAGCTTGTAGAATCTTTCTAATAAAGAGTTCTAAAGCAACCCCTATGCTTGGTTTAAGGCAATTTATTATCTTTACCAACAGCATAGGGGGACGTAAGTCACTGCTGACCAAACATCCCATGAATGTTTGGGATTGGATCCCATTAATGATTGGGATTAATTATGTAATAATTAAGGTTGGGAATGACTTGCTTACATAGACCAAGTGTACCTTCTAAGAAAGCTCTATATATTTTAACCCAGCCAAATTCCACATGATATTTCCACAAAGTGGGTGCATGTCAGATACTGCCACTGCTTGAACAAGCAATGAAATCCCAGAAAGCCAATGAAACTTAGAGGACTTTGCATTTTATGGCAATAATTAATGATCACAGTTCCAAGGCAGCTAATTATTCATCAAAAGAACCTGAACTCTCAGAGCACTGTTGGAAAGAAGGATGAAAATGTTCTCTTTTATCTACCCAAGGCTTGTATCAGACAGGAAGACAGAGATAATATTGCTGCCAATACTAGTCTCACTGATTTAGACTGCAGAATAACACACAGCTCTGCTATTCTCTTCTGAACAGATGCTACGAAAGAAGATTCCAGAAAGAGCTATGAGAATGATCTGATATCTAGAAAGAATGTCTGTTTAGTCTCTTAATAAGAATCTTCCCCATTTGTCAAGATGACCAACAAAGTCTTGATCACAGCGTATAAGCACCTACAAAGGATGATTTTTGCAGATTCTTTAAATTTAGTCAAAGGTACGAAGTGATTTGTGTAGTTTTGTTGCTTCCGGCATTTGTAATCCTGAAGTGCCTGACTTTGCATTCTTAAATTGTTGCTTTATTATATTTATTTTATTCAGTGCGCAACACACAATGAAAGACCAGTGCCATACAAATCATGGAAGAAATGCCCATCACGGGTCAGAGAGTGCAGACATCCTCTCTGCAAGCCACAAACCCAAAGTCTGGAATGATATAGCACTGGAAATATCATTCTGTATTAGTTTTGCTTTTATAGCTTTTCCTCAGTACCCACGAGTCACTCTCAAAACAGGATGCAGGATCAGAGGAACCTTCAATCTGACCCTTGAAAGGTGTTCTTGTGTTATTAGTGCTAAACACATTATATGCTGAGTCAGTTACCTTTTCAGAAAGTACAAATTCAGGAGATGTAATTCTAAAGGCACATTTGATAATTCACAAAAAGAAAACAAGCATTAAATCTGGTATCTATGGACAACAACTAATTCAATGTTTACATTAAGTCTTGCAAAGCCTTTATACAGAGAAAATAGTACTATAGCTAGGTAAAGAAATAATGACATAAAAATAGACAAAGAAGAGACAGAGGTTTCCAAACACCTATACTTTCTCATCTTTTGGCAACTACTAAGGAAAAAAAAAGGCAACATTAAAAATATTTCTCAGAGCTGATGCCTTCAGAAATTCAAAGGGACTGAAAGACATCTGGTAACTATTGATGCAGTGTAATCTTTTTCCCTACCTATTTTAGAAACATTCACTCTTTTAAATGCCAATATTTTAAACGTACTTGAAGTTAAGGAGGAACAGTCTTTGCCCATTTTTACATTGTAAGTGTGATTTAATTAATTAAAACAGTTTAATATTAATGCTGTTCTTCAGAGCTAAACATCAAAATGAAATCATTACAGAATTGAGAAAGCTGAAAACCAATCTTAAGTACCATCTGGTAAGGTTTGTATCTGTTCAGTGTCCCCAATGGGTGTTTAGTTAAAGAAAGCAAAACACAAGCCTACAAAAAAGGAGTTTTACTTGGGCAGAGTATTATCTTATTTCTCAAAAAAGAACAGAACAACTCCGTAATATGCTAATAAAAAAATTATGGTCGTAAAGATAAGCTCAAAAAGAGAGGTTGCAGTGGAAAATTTAAGTTTTCAAGTGTGTTTTCTCTGTGTCTTTCATACTAAAAGCTTCTATATTGGCAAACTTATGAAAGCACAAGCTACTAAAAATTACATAAACAATAAAGAAAAGAACACTTAGATCTTCTGCTTAAAATTTGTTTCCATTACAATGCCTAAAACTTAGGAGAAAAGAACATCCCTCAGTATCCTAAGGGAATAAAATTCTCCACTAAAGCCAACAAAAGAACATTTCTGTAATTATTTTCAGATCACAGTTCCTTTAAACCTTTATATACGATAAAGCAGCAGAGTCAACCTCAGCTACTGAATTTCTTCAGCAGGAGGACTACTTCTTCTGCAGATGAGAAGAAATTAGGAGAAGTTCTCCCCATTCTTGCTGATTGCAGCCTTCAAGTTGTCCATCATCGCTAAAACCAAACATCTGTCCCAAAAGGCTAATTCACTCTGGTGATTTATTATTCACTAAGTATGCACCTCAGCTGTGCTGGAGAAAAGTAAATTAAAAACCTCAAAGTAATCAAACTTTCTTGCACTGTGTAGTAATTGATTACTTATCTTGTCATCTTCTCAAGGTGATCAAGAAAGCAGAGCAGGGACTCATCTTTGCATTGCGATTTTAACAGTCTCTTAGGATACCAGATAGAATTCATTCCAATTCTACGGAAAATTGCATCTTACTACCAGCAAGTCTTTGGAAAAAAAAAAAATTCACATACTTCTAGTTCAAATCTTTCTTATTTTCTAGTGTCTATTGGCTTCAATACTTATCAAAAAGGCAAGTAACTTCTCTGCAACTCAATCTTGACTTACAAGCAAGGAAGCTGTGACAAATCATCATTAGCACTCTAAAGCAAAGGGTAGGAATGATATATTTACACTGACTGCAGATGACAAAAAGGATGCCTACAATCAAGGGCAAGCACCAAAGGCTGGACAAGAAGAAAATGGGATAATTTAGGACAATGTGCTACTGGCTAATTAGAAGTAGAGAAAAATGGTTTAAAATGTCAAGAGCACCATTTCCCTAGCAAAGAAACACGAAGAGTTGCCAAATAGTTTCATTTCATACCAAAAAATAAATAAAATAAAACACTAAAATCAAGAGGATAGTTTATTCACCACGACAGAATCTATCTTAAACTTCTGCTAAAAATCACCCTGAGCCAACAGCTGGTATCAAGTGTGCAGGAACTAATAGCATGGCAACAATTCAGTGAGGACAGGATGAGAAAAAATGCTTTTTGTGCAGGCCAAACAGACATTCACTTTTTGCTAATCTTAACTTATCTTAACCTACCCTTGACCAGATCCAGCCAAAGGCTGCATATACCCCTAGCCAATACAATTAAAGCAAACAATGCTACCATTATCACGAAGGCAATAGATGAAATCATACCGTGGTTATTAACCAATTCCACCTTACCATGCAGCTGGAGTTGAGCTTGTTCTAACTACATTCAGAGTAATTTTACATCCTTGCCACAACCATTGTAACATATAGCTCAGTCAAATGCACCATATTTTAATTGTCAGTGACATACGAGTCACGGTGATACCAGAATAAAATAGGAATGGGAACCATCTGATTGATGGTCATCAGGCACCAGTGTTCTGCTGTAGGGCAGACATCCAGTAGGAAAAAAAAAAATGATGGGAAAGCAATGGAAAGAGAACTGTAAGAATATGCCTGCGTGGATATGCAGACCTTACAGGAAATGTTATATAGGTTGTCTTGAACAGATGTATTGCAACGTTTCCCTAACATTTGTATTTCAGAAGATACAACAAGTTGATGCCAAACTTCAAGAGACTTAAAGGCAGTATTTCTGCTTTGTTTGGCAAGAAAAAAATAATCTATTTTAAAAACTGGCAAAGGAGAAAATGGAGATGATAAGATAATTGTAAAATTTGGGGGAGGAGGGCTGTGGATATAAAGATACTTGCATTACAGTTTCCTGAATTGGAATACTTCCCATTACAGAAAACTCAATATAAAGGAGGTGATAATGTTTTTGAAGATATTTACCACACACGAACATGCAAGGAACCACAAGTATATAATTTTTATGCTTTGGAGGTCACACATCTACCACCATACTCAAAAAACCTATGTTTTGTGGGTATTTTTAATCTCTAACTTAAATGGGACTTTACCAAGTTGACTTGATTAAAGATCTAATTTTAGCCTAACTGGGCCAGGATGGATAGTATCAACATATGCTGCCATCTCATCTGTCAAAAGACACAGAAGTAAGGTATCACTGCAAAACTTGTGAGCTTAAATCAAAGCCATTCCTAAAAAGCTTTGCATTCTAAGCCAACAAGCCACCTTCGGAAACATTAGTATTGCAGAAACTCTCCACAGTAGATCCCTTCAGGGAAAGGAAATCAGGTGTTAAGGAAGCCAAATCAACTTCTCAACTCTTTCCCACCCAGGTCAAGTTTGCTAGACTTACGAGAAGTAAGCAAAAGACTGCTTTCCTTAAAACATTAAGGTCAGTACATTAAGCATTTGGAATAGCATCAAAACCAAGCCCACTAAATTTGCCTGGTTTTGCATGCGCATGATGATACACTCTAATTACATATTTTCCTTCTTCTTCCACTGGACCCTTTGTTCATCAAATATGGTTGCCAAACTATTAATACAAAACTATTTAATAGTTACTTCCACTGTGAAGCCAAATTATTCACCATCTAAGGTGATAATTTATTCACTGCACACCATTCACACCCTTCTCAGAACATAAGTATTCTGGAGCACTTGATTTTGCAACAATAATGTTCTTTAAACCTTTACATACAATTTTAGTTTCCATAAAGGAATCCAGAACAAGACAATCCCATCACATGGAATAACTGACAAGCAAAATTCAAAAAGCAGCACAGATCCCTGCTTCTACAGCAAAGATTTACCCCCGTAAAGACTGAAAGAATAAGCCAGTGAAATTATACAGGTATTTGTTAATGTACACACTATCGCAATTGAGATTTGAGGATGAGGAGAAAAAACCTGGCATAGTACAGTTCTTCATCTGTTGTAAGAAGTACTTGAAAAGAGAGAATCACCATCTGAGTATGCAAATGTACATCTAGTTTTTAGAAGCCAGGTTACAGTGACTTCCCAATCTATAGGTTAGCTAAAAACCTAACAATCATGCTTAATATAACACAGACTAGAAAAAAGTCAGTGAGTCAAGTTCTATTATTTCTAGCATGTAATTTATATATTATTTTAAAATTATTTTCAATTCCTTGATAAAATAACTATGGTAGTGAAGGAAAAAAGCACTGTATTGATGCAGACATTTATCTGTGTTACACTCGTATGTAAAGGAACAACATAAAACATCTATAAAAATATATTCAAAATATATCAAAATGGACAGTTTTATTCTGAGAAGACCTATTTCAATCCGATATGCATATGAATAAATCTGTTCACCCACACACTATCCTTCAACACAGAGAAACTAATATCCATATCTACCCCCAAGGCCTTCCACGGAAATACAATAATTCATAGTTTTGTTTTAAAATTCAACTATTAAATCTGATTATATAAGATACCATTTTTAAAGGTATTTCTTAAACAAAGTAACAGCTTTAGGTCTCTCATACTGGGCTCAATTCAGGCAAAACTTTGTTTCCAATTATACTACCTTCCAGGCCTTCTGACACAATGAGGACTGGTGAAATCTAAGCTTCAAAACAAGAAAACATTATTTCTCCGAGCCCAGGACCAAGAAGAGTTTTATCTACTGTTTATCATATCTGCTACACTGCTGGGTTTCTTCCCTTACACGGTAATTTGTTATTCTATTTTTTAAGTGACAAATGGGCACAGAAAAAAATGCATGAGTATCAGAATTTCTATCCCATCTACATGATCAATGGTCTGTTTTTGTGATAGGTATTTTTCTTTAAAACAACAAATCTTTAACAAGAGATCTGTGTGCGCTACTAACTGAAACTGGGCTGTATCATCAACTGTAAGTCCTACTAAAGCAGCCCAACAGAAATTACAACAGACCAGAAAGCGTGCTTGCTATTCACAGCTGAGCAAACGCTGCAGACAGCCCATGTTCACTGCTGTTCCTCGATTCAGCCAGGGAGAAGAGCTCTTTCCCATAGGTTGTGAACAGTCCAACATCCCATGGAGCATTTAAAACAAACAACAGAAAGTGAGCCAGCTTCATTTTTTGTTTTTGCTTTAGCTCACTTCTAATGCTTTGTTAACTCCTATTTCTCCATGGAGAAAGTGACCTTAGCAATATTTATGAATATTTTTTTTCGGATACTGAGCTATGAAGTTAGAGATTGCTTTGCGTTTTGTTTATTTTGTGGTTTGTTTTGTTTTCCTCTGATCACTTAATATCCTTTTCCTTCTCCTGTCTGGACGATAGCCCATTTACATCTATTGCCAAGTTCTGAGAACCATGCAACTGGGTTTTATTCATACCACAAAACCATAACCCACTTCATTCAGGCATACTGGCTAGGTGACCTTGTTTGCTAGACAGACTTAGTCACAAGAAATAATGGACAAGAACAGGCAGTGCCTCACCAACCTTATCATGCTAGTCTCAGAATAAATTGAATTCAAAAGGCCTTGGGAGGTTGTTGGGTCCTCCAGCCTAGACTGTAAGCAATCCATTTTCCACAGCAGCTGTGTTCACTCTACTGCATTAAGATACACGTGCTTATTTATTTTTTATTACAGCTTACAGGACAGCTTCATGTCAGCAGGTAATAACCTTAGCCATTAATATTTCAGTGTATTGGAACATTCATACCATGCCATTATGAAGAGAATTCTAATGGATAACACAGTGCCAGTCAGTCCGACTGCGGCATCGCAGGCCGCTGTCAGGAATGTAGCTAGGGTACAGTGTTTAATTTTAGAGAATTTAATAATGTGAATTGCAAGTTAAATATGTGGTGTCGTCAATTTCTTGTGACCTCCACCAGCAGCTATTTTTACTTAAGATAATGACTTGACTGCAATATAATATGAGATGGTCTAAATACTGCATTTATTTTTGAAGAAACATCAGTAAAAGTGCTTCAATAGGTCTTAAATATGAAAAAAATAATCAAACAAGAAGCTGCCATCTTGACTGTACTGTTTATTCAGGACCCAAGACATGTATCCCTGGGATACATTTCCCAATGAAAAAAAACCAAAAAACAAAAAACAAACAAAAAAAAAGCTTCCACCATTGAAAAATAATTCCATTAAGTCACTCACATTTTTAAATGCTTTAGTGCCACTTGCAAGGATTACTCTAAAGGCTTATTACTCTCACTTTCACACATATTATGTGGAATTACTTAAGGAGAGCCCCAATGAGCGTGCTTCAAAGCATTTTACTTCATGACAGAGTAAGATCATTATATGACCTGCCCCTTTTCACCTTTCCAAAATTTGATGTGCGTGTATTCTTCAGTATTCACAAGGCATCTAAAAGACTATAGATCTTTTAAGCCTTTATTCATACTTCTTGGCTCTAATCATCATACCAGCCAGTACAAAGATGGTAGGCAATAGACAATCCTGTTTTGGGAAAATGGACTTTTATTATTCTATTTGTTTTCAGAATGTAATTTACCAAAGGGAAAAAAGCATATGTAGAACTAGACAGAACATGCATGCCTGTATGCACACTATGTTTAATGACAACAACAAAATTACAGTAACTTTCCTAACTCAGTTTAAGCACCTAAGAAACCTAACCAACAAGCCTGGATTGAATACCATCAGAAGTCTGAGCCTGAGTCGGACCTAAAGCCTACATAAAGTTCCAGAAATACCACAGATAAAAACTGCAGAGCAAAAAGATGTATTCTGTTCAACATTCTACTGTCAGTATCTTTAAAAAAAGACTCCTGACAGAAAAATCACTAAACTCAAGTAACAGTTTTTAAGTCTCCTCTGAAGTAAAAAAAAAAAAAAAAAAAGAATGGAGAGAGGAGTAGAATGCTAGGAAAGAAAGGAATTAGTTACTGAGACATGCCAGGATACAGGTACATCCAAAATACAAGATATTTACGTATGAATAGAAAGACAAAATAGACTTTTCAGTGTCATTTCTACTCATCAATGCAATCACGACTGAAAGAAAAACAACCCTATATATGTTTCTTTCATGCCATATGTCCTGGTTTCGGCAGGGATAGAGTTGATTTCCTTCCTAGTAGCTGGTACAGTGCTGTGTTTGGGATTTAGGAGGAGAACAATGTTGATAACACACCGATGTTTTAGTTGTTGCTAGGTAATGCTTACACCAGCCAAGGACTTTTCAGCTTCCCATGCTCTACCGACTGAGAAGGCTGGAGGTGCACAAGAAGCTGGGAGGGGGCACAGCCAAACTGGCCAAAGGGACATTCCATACCATGTGACATCATGCTCAGTACATAAACTGGGGAAAGCTGGCGGGGGGGGGCTGCTGCTCGGGGACTGGCTGGGCATCGGTCGGCAGGTGGTGAGCAATTGTACTGTGCATCACTTGCTTTGTGTATTATTATTATTATCATTTTATTTCAATTATTAAACTGTTTTTATCTCAACCCACAAGTTTTTCTCACTTGTGCTCTTCCAGTTTTCTCCCCCATCCCACCGAGGTGTGGGGGGAGTGAGCGAGCGGCTGTGTGGTGCTCAGTTGCCGACTGAGGTTAAACCACGACACCATACAACTTACAAATTATGTTTGGAAAAACAGTTGGGGCAAAAAAGTGAGTATCAGTGTGCTTCAGAAATTATTATCTTCTGCTGTCCCCTAGTGGCACTGTAACGTTTCTCAAAATTGATCAAAGAATATTTTCAACTGTAGGCTTCATAGGCTACAGAACAGAAGGCATCAATTGAAATTAAAACCCAGGAGAAATAAGTTTTGCAGACAATTGCGACAAGTAGCTCTTATTTACTTAGAATTTTTGAAACTAAAACCCACAGGAAAACACTGTGATCTAGTATTTTAAATTACAGACTTTGCTAAGAGATTGTTTGACAAAAATATAGCTAAAAATATTTATGGGCATGGCCGTGATATTGTCAGTATTTTAGAAATTCTGTTACCGAACTAGCTAAGACTTTAAATAAATACTTTAAAAATGCAGTTGGAAAAAACAGTTTCCAATCACTCCAATCGTAGCATACCTTTCAAGTTGGGAAAAAAAAAAAAAGAAAATCAAGATGTGCCAATTCTACTACAAAGTAAAAGCATTACTGGACAACACCCAGATTTTCTTGATCTTACTTTACCATAAATCAAAAATGCAGGATTGCAATTTATGTTCTTCAGTAGGATGAAATGCAAGTGAAATGCTACTTAGGGAACACGGTGGTCTTATCCACTTAAAAATCAATCATTATCTTTCATCTTAGATAAGGTTTTGCAAAACTGTAAAACAATATGGGAACACATCCACGATTGCTAGTCAAAGGTTTTTCAGCCCCATCCCCAAAATAATTTCTCTCTTGACTTTCATACTTACTTTTGTATCACAAAATGATTTGTGTGTTCAAAAGTAAACAGTATTTGGCATCCCAGTTTTAATTACAGTTTAACACAGCCTCTTAATTAGCCGAGATATTTAATTTAGCTTTCATTCCATGCAATTATACACTCTCATAACCCATGAAAATTTGTAATTATCTCTAACCTCATTAATGAGGACTACTAAACTGCAGTTCAGTTCATTTTTATCAAGTTTCTAGAAGAAACACTAGCTTCTCATACTAACTGAAGCTGCTGAAAACAAGTGAAGTTTCCTACTCAACACTTAAGAGTTCACTGGGAAGTACATTCTCAATTACCCACATCTAAAATTGCATTAGCATATTTACTCAGTGCACAGTATTTACTTAAAACTATTAAACCTCTCCCTTGTTTCATTTTCAAAGATTTCTTTCATGCTGTTAAGTTCACTAAGCAAATCACTTTCCAGGACTGCTTTACTTTAAGGACAGAGAGCGCTTCTATGTTTCTCCAAAGTGAAAGCCCAGTGTAGGCAGAACCTTCCTTGATCTTTGTATCAGATTAAGAGACAGAAAATACCCATAAAGCTTTTCCTACAGAAGGAATTTGCTTTCAATATCAGCCACCACCCTGCCAGCTCAAACAACTTGTTCAGACATACTACCAATTTCAGTAAGGTCTGGCTACTGAAAAATTCACATAAAGGGGAACGCAAATGACAGCCCGGTGAAGCAAGGGGCAGGCATCCGGCACAGCCCACGGCCTACAGGACAGGCTCTCTGCCCCAATTTTCTCCCTAAATTTGTCCCTCAAGCAATCACAGAAGGTCATATTTAAGAGGCCGCTGAAGACAGACCCTTAAGGTTGCAAGACTAACATCCTCATCAGAGTGACATTTTACGAAAAGCATTGTGGGAAAGGGGAGTTACTTGTTTTTATGTAGCTGCTTCCCCTCTCTAAACCTACTTACAATTGCTCTTCTCAGCAGCTAATGAGAATTGGGACAAGGCTGAGGATTGTAACTCCAGGGAGGTGCTTTAACTCAGTGACACAGCTCGGGAAGAGCTCAACAAGCCTCCCAGAAACTGTCAATTAAACAGTGCCAAATACATTGTTTTCCCTTCCACGTTATTTAGAATACATCTTTTTGCTCTACAGTTTTTATCTGTGGTATTTCCAGAACTTTATATAGGCTTTAGGTCTGACTGAGGTTCAGTATGCCATAATGACAAAATTACAAGCCTTCTGTGGAAGCCACACAGGATTAAAAAAAAAAAAGGGGGGGGGCCCCACCAAAAAAAACAACCAAAAAACAACCAAACCACACCACAGAATTCTAACTAAGCCTATATCCTTTTCTCTCAATTAGGATGCATGATATTACATCTAGATTTGAATTTAGCCAAATAGCTACATGTTTTATCTAATTACATGTAACATTCACTTATTTTGTTTATAGACAGCTTTTTCCAAAAGCATTTAAAAATTTATTATTCCCTTCTTTATAAGAGGCAGATAGGAAAATGGAGAACACAGGACAGAATGGGGCAGAAGCATTACCAATTACAATGAAAACATGGCTAGAACTTCCACATTCTGAAAGAGAGCTGGAAGTACACACTCCTATTACAGTCACCAAAATTTAATGCCATCTGATCCAGAAAGACAGATTTCAAACTCCTGTAGTGCAGAGTGCTGAAGTCCTATTCTAAGAAACTGTTCTGTCATTAGGTTTGACTTCCAACTATATTGCAACAAAGATGATAAAACCCTACTGCAAAAAAATTAAATTAAGTACAAGATTTAATGCCAGGTCTTGCATTTCGTCCTTCAGATAACTGCATAAAGTTTTTGATCTACTTAATTATACGCAATAACAACTTCTGTTTCTCTTAAAAATCTACTTCAGAGATCAAGGACAAGGTTTGCAATAATGTATCTGGGTAACTCCCTTCTGTCATAAAGGCTTAGCCACAAATATTTTAACTAAAGCTATCCCTAAGAATATAATTCTACAAAAGACTTAGAAAATTAAAAATTTAACCTGTAATTAACATTATTTGATTCCTACCTCCCCAAATTAAAATAAGGAAGAAATATTTCCATTCTTTTGAAGAGTCTTCAATGACACAAAGAAATTGGATGCACAGTCTAAAGCCTTATGTATCTATAAATGGCAGTGGCAAAACAACCTTTTCCACCCACAAACATTCTCAACTCAGCCTTTGAGGTAATCCTGCCAAATGCAAAAGAAGATTTTTGTTTCCTCACTATTAATCTTCCCTGATCAGATTAAACAACTGGGCATATTTTTTCTGTCTCCTGTAAGGAGCCTGTAAAGCTTACTAAGAAATGATTAAGCCAAACCATTACTCTTAAGTAATCAAAAGGGTCTTTTGGTGATAACAGCCCTTCTTTCTTTCCAATTTATTTCTTGATTTTTTCAAGTGAGTCTTTAGCCAATTATCTGTCCCTATAGTGATCTAGTTTTAAACATTAAAATATTAATGAAAAGTGGAAACAAACCTGGCTGTTCTTCCCACTCTGTGGATGTATGTGTTTGCATCTTCTGGACAATCAAACTGAATGACCCAGTTCACCGCTGGAAAATCTGTGTAAAGAAAAAAAAGTCAAAATTTAAGCTCACTGTACTCAAAATCCTTCTATTCAAGAGTAACATATTATTTTGGACCATTAATTCCTGTGAGAACCATCATTTAGACCAATTTACAGACATTAGGTGCAACCTCTGAAATAAAAATAAAATTAATTGCTTGTATTAGCATAACATAAACAATCATCCTCTTCATCAAAGAAAGCTAAAATTAATGGTGTCTTCATTTCCTAAATTATGACAGTATACTGAATGGAACATAATTTCACACTTGACAAAAACAGGCATGCTTTGTGTCACACAGATAATAAAACACTACTACATTTAATAATTAAATAACAATATCTGACCCACTTTTCACCTACAGTATCAATATCCTACACCACCGGGGTTTGAAGTTAGCTGTGGCAAGACAGCACTACTTCAGCTGTCCACATACAGAAATACCATAGTCCCTCCAAAAGACGGGAGGGGGTGACCAAGCCTGACAAAGAAGTCCAACATTGAATGTGAATCGTATTATTAATTAGCATTTTCTAACTGCTGCACTTCATTCGGCAGCAGCATGCTTTGCATTTGAGTAAGTTTGTGTTACTTCCTCACCAAGTCTGTAGCTACACTGTATTCCACAATTATACCTACACTCTAAACCCAAACAACCATACCCACATTAGATCCTCAATAGTGAGATTTCAGCAGTGTAGAAGGTATGATAAACAGTTTTCATTTCTGCCTTCAGTTTTTACAGTACCTTCCTTCCTTTTGTAGCATATTGACAAAACCTTAAATTTTGGACAACGGAGTTTGCTATCTGAAAGAAGAACGAGTAGACTCCTGAAAACAGTCTTGTGTCATACCAAAATGCCCCCAAGTACTAAAAAACAAAAAAAAAAAGTCCAAAGTATCCACTGAAAATATAAAGAAGTAAATCATAATTCAGCAGGTAATGACCAGGGGAAAGAAAGTCAAGCCAAAACAGGTACCAATAGTCTTGCTTTTTCCCTCATCTATTTTTCTGCCTCCTTAAGAATACAGTCTTATAATGCCATTCATAGTTCAGACATTAAAATTTCTTCAGGTTTTCATTTCCACATCCTGACAGGTTAGTAGTTTTTCATATCCGTTGGAATAACCCACAGGATACAGGCACTGCTGAAATCTTGCCTTAAGGCATGTAGTAAGCAAATACATCACTACTTCCATTTTCTCTCGTTCCAGATATTTGTCATAGAACATGGCTGGAAAAACTAGATTGTCTACAGACTTAAATAAACAAACAAACAAACAGACAAACAAATAAAAGACAGCTTCCACTGACTACCTCACTAACAAATGCCATTACAAAACTGGTGACAACGTAGATCCTTCTGGGACAAAAAGAAAAACTAAGCACAAATGAAGTGGGCCTCTTCAGTAAAGAAACAGCAGAACTCTAAGAAGCATATCTCTTCTGAGATACCCTAATGAGCTCTTAAGCAAACTACAGCTTCATTTCTTACAAATCAGGTTGGTCTTCAGCACATACTATCACTGATAAAGTCTCAATAGGGTTAGACCATCACTTTGTGAATAACTATTGCTTCTGCGGGTACATACCCAGGCCGCGAGCTGCAATATCTGTAGCAAAAAGTACTGCTGCCTTTTTCCGAACAAAACAAGTGTAGACTTCCATTCTCTTCATCTGATGCTGCTTGCCATGGAGTGCCAGTACAGGAAGACCAGGCTGTAGCTTACAGAACACTCTGAATAGATACTGGACCTACCCAACAAATTAGGGAGAGAAAAAAAATTACCATGCAATGTTAAACTTGTTAAGATCATGTCCAGCATATAGAAACTGACTTAGCACATCAAATAAAACACACTTTTCTCCACATCAGAGACAAGAGATGCTATTTTGAGACTTTGTCACACGCCCGGGTACTGAAAGAGGAAATGAACTGTGGCACAAGATTGGCATGCTTTTTGATGGCATTTCCTAAAAGGAACGAGAGCAGGTAACAGCAAGAACGACTTGGAACATGACTAGCTAGGTTGTATGCAAGGGACTGAAGTATCAAAAGTCCACCAGAAGCACTGCTTCTAGACAATACTGGGGGGGTACAGTGTCTTATGCTTGCACTCAAAGCAGTCTACACAGTCTTGGTTTACTATTTCAAGCTTCAACAGCTTCTCTTATAAAAGCAGTCTGTTTACTCTTACATACAGTACCATGATGCAGCATTATTTTATAGCAGGCAGCTATCTAATTTTTTTTAAGAAAATAGTTACAGAAACTGCGTATATTGCAGTACAGCTGCAGCTCAGAATTTCTGTACAACTAAGCCTACCACCTCACTGTACGCACCAGCCAACTGCAGAACAACAAAAATATTGTACCCTCTTGCACAAGTGGAAGAACAGCAAAGAATATTTACTACACCATTGTATGTTGTAAAATATTCAATACATGCAGTAGTTACAGGAATAAATACCTGTACCATACAAACACATACAAAGAACTTCAACAGAACAGTCCCAGGACATTTATACAAGTAGGTATTTGAACGACTACTTCCTATATAACCATAAGAAAAAACCTTCCCTGCACTATTTCACAATTACAATTTCTTATATAGGCAGATTTAAAAGCTTGTAAAGAAAGTAGGGACAACTATTAAAATACACTGTAACCCAACTACGAAATGTAGTATGAGACAAAACTGAAACAGCTGGCCCTTAGTGACATAACTTTTAGCATTCATTTTTAACAGCAGAGCACAAAAATGGCTGAGTACACCGAGATCTCCAGGACCTTCCTGCATCGAGCCTGGGTCACTGAGCTTCCTGGCAGCCAGGCCCTGCATGACATGCCTGCAGGAGTAGGTGTCTCCCCCAATTTCCTGTTGCAAACTAGTCCAGAATCTCAGCTCTCTGGTGCCTTGACATCTACATTAATATCTTAATTTTAACAGCTTTAAAATGGTACGGGGGAGGGGGAGGGAATAGCCATACCTCTTTACAGCTTGCAAAAAACACAATGCTCTTCTTTTTCAAGTGACTTCTCAGGAAAGAGTATAACACATTTACTTTTTGCTGAAGCTCACAAACAGCATAGTTCTGATCCAAAGTTGCCGGGGTACTAAAAAAAAAACAAAAACCAAAAAGTACATTTAGATACCCTTAGTTCCCATAACATTAAAATGAGAAAGAAAAGAAGGGAAGAGAGAGAATATACAGGCATACAATACCTACAGACCTGCTTGTGCTTTCTTTTAAGTCAAGAGTGTCTGACAATTACCCAGAAAAAGGAGAAGGGGGCGAGGGGGGAGAAAAAAAAAAGTCAGGCTGGAATGTTCTCCCACTTTGAGGAACAAGTCTTAGCAGCTCCACTAGAAAGCTACTCTTGAAAGATGAATCTATTTCCTTACTAAAAGCCAGCGGGGAGGAGAGTACAACTTTTGACATTACTTCTAAATTCATTCACTACTAGCAAGCCAAACTCTTTCCATGTCTAAGCAGTGACATTCAAATTGCCTTGACTTAAAATGCAATTTTGTTTATTAGTCCTATTAAAGCATCATTTGTGCTTAAGGCAATGTCAAAGCATAGTCTAATCACACACAAAAAATGAGCATTGATGTACTTCTACTGATTACACCATGACATGCAAAGTGACTTTGTAAAGCTCTGAATTGTCATCTTAACTCACCTTTCCGTTCTTTACAAAATAAAATAACTAAAAAAAAAAAAATCTTTGGCATATTTCTCCTTGAAATACATCTAAATGCTCATCTCTCACAGTTCCTCTGCTTCACCCTAAACAGGCCAAAGGTATTCAAAACTATTTTATTGAAGGTGCCACTTGGGAGGATGAAATTACAGGACACTACTCCAGTTTTTATTCTGCTAGTCAATTTGAATTATGCCACAGCACCTTTTGTTTTGTAAGTCTTTCACAGGAAACTGTTTTCATAAGGCAATAACCTACTGTATACTAAGGCAGTAAACTCTAAAACAAATGAATACTTTCCTTTTTTTGATTCTGTTTATTATCTAATTGCACTCTCCCAAATATTTTAAAAAAATTAAATGTAATTTAAAATAGACTTCACAAAAAATGTGAGATCTGTGAAACAGATGTATAGTCAGTCCTCAAAATGAAGACTACATACTAGGTTTGTACATTCTCTTCTGCTAAGAGGATATTAACCACACAATTTTTTCTGGCAATCATGCTTATTTAAGATGCCTTTGATAGTATGACTAATTAAAAAAAGGTATTTGCAGTACAATACAGAGATAATCAAATCACATAGTTAAAACTGCCTCAGGATTCAATCTGGTTCTGCTGTTCATCTTGCTGATTTCTCGTTTGCTCTTGGGAAAGCCATTTTTATCACTGCTTCACCTTTCTCCTGCATCTTACATATGGAAATATATGCATACTTCATAGAAAAGCAGGAAAAAAAAAAAATCATACATGTTCATAAGCAATTTGACACTTAGATGATAGAACCCACAGAAATGCAAAATATTAAATAACGTTCTTCACTTAGAACTCAAAAGAAAAAAACAAAGTGCCAAAAAACAACATGCTTTTTTTTTTTTTTCATTTAGTGACACATTAAGTTTTTTGAGCTTGGCAGACCACATACTTCACTTCTCACAAGGCCTTCCCATTCTGATCCAGACTGTATGGCATGACAAATTTATTTCATGTGCACAGTAAACCCAGCACATCAGGTAGCCACAAGACTTACTGCACATGGACTAATTGGTGAAACACTGGCACAGGTTGCCCAGAGAGGTGGTGGATGCTCCATCCCTGGAAACATTCCAGGTCAGGTTGGACGGGGCTCTGAGCAACCTGATCTAGTTGAAAATGTCCCTGCCCATGGCAGGGGGATTGGACTAGGTGACCTTTAGAGGTCCCTTCCAACCCCAACTATTCTATGATTCTACTGCCACATGCTTTCCTTTGGGCACCTAATATTGAATACACAAACAGGACTGTCATTCTGCACTTTACCAGTAGAGTAGCATTTCCTTGGAAAGCCAGATTTATCAACAGCACACAGAAGAACTGTATTCGTGAAACACATCTGGTGGTTCTGCACAGTAAGTATGCACACACAGGAGGTAAGGAAGCCAAACAACAAAAAAGTAGCAATTCAGAAGCGAATGCTACAGCCAGGACACTACTCCATCCAGGCTATAACCCACTCTGGGGCTTGCTCCTGAGGAAGAAAATTTCCAGTCTGCGAATCTGCCTGGGGAGCCACAAGGAAAGTGCAGGTTCAGCCTCCCAGTAATGAATCAGTCAGAACTAGTACCCTAGTATCTGGAAATTCCTTGCTTTCAGGAAGGCACTCAACAGGATCAGACACTGCAGGAAGGAGGATGCACGACGTAACTTCTGATTCAGGGAACCGACAGTCAGAGAAGCAGTTAAGTAGGATCACCATCTGTTTAAACCCTCCAGGAAAAAAAAAATTATCCCGACATACCTGAATTTGGCTCTCTCATGAACCCAAACATATTCCGGATCTTTCAGACTCAGCCGTGCAAGATCCTTCACTGATTTTGTTTGTGTCGCAGAAAAAAGCAAGGTCTGGCGTTTCTTAGGTAGATTTTCTATGATTGCATTCATTGTATCAGCAAACCCCATGTCTAGAATTCTATCAGCTTCATCAAGAACTGAATTGAGAGATAGGTTTGAGAAAATTTGGTTTTAGCTTTATTTATATTTAAAAAAAAAAAAATCATACATCAAATCCATATGGTACAAAAATCCATGCCTATTTGAACTGCAGAGATTAGCTTAATTACTGTGTATGACAGCATTCTCTTTAGATATTCATGTAGTCCATAAAATGTTTTTTAAAAAACTGCAATAGAAGTCATAGCATTTCCCATAATCTATGCACTACAGCCCTCAGTTTCACATGCTGAAGCATAAAAGATCAGCATTTCAAGTAAACAGTTCAGCAATTTGCAGACAGACTGCAAATTGCAAACTCACTGTCCTATTACTGAAACAAAAGCATGGAATATAAAACAGTGCTGTACTATTCATGACAGAGCAAAACAGACTGTCCTGTACCTAAGCTGAATTTAGCATTGAAACATAGGGAATAAACAGAGCAGCACAGAGACAAAGCTTTAAGAAAAGGGCCTACATTTAGTGCAATTCTTGTCTAACTGCCATGAATTGTACTAAGTGTAGCAAGCATAATTTCACATTTTATCAGCTTCATTACCTTCTTAATTGCTTCTAAGTTCCTCAAGCTATGCTAAAGTTTATGCAGTTCTTAGTGGCAGGCAAACATTTTCATTACACTGAAATTTTTGTTCAGGTTGGAAGGATGAAAAGAAACAACGTTAACAATGCTAATAAAACAATGGAAGGAGCAGCAACCTGTCTTAAAATTCAAAGAAAAGTGTTTTCTAGAACTGGCCCAAAATACACACACCGCAATAGATATTCCATATAGTTAATTATCATGTCAGGAAAAACACGAGAGCCATAGCCAGAAAGGAAAGGCCAGCGTTAGCCAAGACAGATCTAACGGATTATATGGGACACTACATTTGGTTCTGGGTTCCTTACTAACTCACCTACTTGGTTCTTACTTTCCTAAGGAAGGCATGCTCAGCAACTGTTTGAGAAAAAGTACACACAAGAAAGAGCTTTGCTTGTTTTCTATTTTAATTTGAACACATGTGAACTTAAATGCCATTTCACCTACATACCATGACTAGGATAAACTTTTTACCCAGGGAAGTGCTCCACACAATTATGAACTGTTACAAGATATTTCTGAGTACTTTCAAGTACTTAAAAAAAAACTTACTCAACATTTGCAGATCAGATGCATAGAAATATGAAGTTTCATCCATGTGCTGTAGAAGCCGTCCTGGAGTGCAAATTAGCATATTTATGTGGTGGATTCTTTCAGACTCTTCTTTCAGATCCTGAAAAGGAGTTAAACCAGTATTGTGGTTTAACCCGGCAGGCAGCTAAACACCACATAGCCGTTCGCTCACATCCCCCCTCCAACAGTGGGATGGAGGAGAGAATCGGGGGGGGGGGGGGGGGGGAAGTAACATTCGTGGTAGGGATAAAGACAGTTTAATAGGACAGAAAAGGAAGGGAAGAAGAATAATAATAATAATAATAATAATAATAATAATAATAATAATAAATAATAATAATAGATAAAAGAATATACAAAATAAGTGATGCACAATGCAATTGCTCACCACCCGCCAACCGATGCCCAGCCAGTCCCCGAGCAGCGGTCACCCCTCCCCTGGCCAACTCCCCCCAGCTTTATATACTGAGCATGACGTCACATGGTATGGAATACGCCTTTGGCCAGTTTGGGTCAGCTGTCCTGGCTGTGCCCCCTCCCAGCTTCTTGTGCACCTCCAGCCTTCTCAGTCGGTAGAGCATGGGAAGCTGAAAAGTCCTTGACTAGTGTAAGCACTACTTAGCAAACAGTTAAAACATTAGAGTGTTATCAACTTTGTTCTCATTCTAAATCCAAAACACAGCACTGTACCAGCTACTAGAAAGAAAATTAACTCTATCCCAGCTGAAACCAGGACAACCAGCTTAGCTCTAGTTGTTCACACTAGAAGCCCAGTGCCAGAGATGACCAGGCCAGCTTAACCTATTGTAGTTTTTAGAAAGAATCGTCACGGATCAGCTTTTCTCTTTCTACAGAGATATCACAATTTCTTCAGCATGCTCACACTTGTGGCTTGAGCCAAAAGTATTTCAGGATAATCTAAATTAACAGGATAGTTCTGGAAGGCTTGGCAGGAAGGTCCATCCAGTCATGTAATCTGGAAAGACTGTAAATATGCAAAAGCGTCAAAAGACACAGAGTACACAGACAGGAAAACAAGTGGGTCATTGATAGGTTCCCACTAACTACTCTCTTCCCTCACTTTTCATTTACAGGGTTTCCTTCCTAAACCAGCACTTAATATAGCACTCATTTATGCTTCCATACAGCAAACTCCAAGAGAGGACACACCTTTCCTCCAATGATAAGGCCAGCTGAGAACTCATGATTCTTTCCCACTTTACGCAGAACCTTGAAGGTTTGATATGCCAGTTCCCGGGTAGGCGATATGATCAAAACTCCCAGTCCATCAGCTGAAGTCCACTGATGGCGATACAGGAGTTCCAAAGCCTGAAAAAAATTACCATATTGTCATTATAAAAATCTCAGAGGGAAAATATGTAACAAGAACAGATTTGTAACAAGAAGTGTCATAAAAAAAAGATAAAGCCACACTAATTAAAATAATGACTGGAAGAAACATCAATATATATTTCACGTAGTTTGATTATATATCAATTCTAACTGATGGAAATGATACTTGCTGTAGGAAAGTTCCCCAGTACCAATCTATGAGACAGTAATGGGTGGTAAATTGTAAACATTTTACTGCACAATTAATCCTACTCTGCTAAATTCTGGAAATTAAGCCTTAATCATTTATACGAGAATAGAAATCAGATGTAGAAAAACATGAGAAACTTCCCTGCTCATAAGATTTTGTGGGAACCAGAAACAGAATAAGCAACTAGAAGAAAGTCAATTATTGCAGCTTTAATTCTGGTTATAGACTTGAAGCTGTACTATCCACACATGCTATATACAGAGCATTCCAAGTAAAGTTGCCATAAACCTCAGACCAGGATGATTCCTCCTCTTATGAATTCACACTGCAGAAACACTGTCTTAGTCAGCTAATCCTAACACAAAGACTTCATAGGTATGAATACCTGAAGCATTCTGAAATACTGAAGGTTGTTAAGCATCCTTGTACAATTAAATATTTTTTTTTTTCACTCTTCATCCCTCCAGCTCCTCTCTCATCACTTTTCTCCCCTAAAACTGTTTTAAAATAAGGTTTATAAAACAAAGTACTTCTACTTCCAGATTAACTAATTGAGCAATCTCACTTTTGTTTCTCAAGTTCACAAGACTATCTTTTGAGGCCACCTTTTTTTTTCATTCTTTACTAATAAAAAATAAATTTTAAAAAAACAGCATAAAGCATAAATCTTCTCAGCTAAAGAGGGTATTCAAAACACCTACTACTGTTCCCACAGTTACTGACAGAATAGGCTCCAAAGAAATCTATGCTCACAAAAATGCAAGTAATGTTTAAACCAAAAAACGCTCCATAATCAAAACGTTTCTTTTTCCCTTTATCTAATCATAACATGATGGGGTTTGTATCCACTTATATATGCACTTTAAGCAAATGTCTCAATTATACTTTCAACTTGAAGAAATGAAATGCAGAGCATGACGTTTGGAGTAAAACAGTCAAACGTACTATCCATGACAGGGGTTTTCATCCTGTTTTCCTGCTTGTACCTGGAAGTGATTTCTAAGAAGTCCACAAAAGACAACAAGGAAATGGAAGTCCACAATCACTAAGCTTAAGTTTGCTACATAAAGTCCAAATCCTAAAATTTTAAAAGGGTGAAAACCACTCATCTAAAAAAGCCTAAGGAACTGAAGAAATGTCACCATTCTATTCCATACAGTTAGTTTTCAAATTTTAAAAGAATTGGACAACTAGAGTTGCACCAGGAAAACAGATTCCTGAGAGAAAAACAAAGCATTTCCTAAATCCCACAGGGTCTACTAATGTAAGGATCAAAATGGAATTTCTAATATTCCAGAATATTCCTAGGACCAAAAATATACTTCTTTCAGAACCTCAAACAGCTTTATTAAATTAGTATCTTGGCTTTCTTGGAACATTTAGGTCAGCTGAATTATAACTTTTCTCCCAGGATCTATTAACCTAAGGTGTTTGACATCCAATACTTCCCGGATAACTTGCTTTAATTACAAATGTAAGGATGTAAATTACTTACTGGGACAATAAAAGCCAAGGTTTTGCCTGATCCAGTCTTTGCAGCTCCCAGTACGTCTTTACCTTGTAAAGCCAAACCTATGGTTTGCCTCTGTATCTCCGTTACCACACGATACTGAGCTTCCTGCAATCCTAGTATTTGCAGTGTGGGAAGAGAAGAGAGAGTGTGGGAGGGGAAGGAAAAAAAAAAAAGGAAGAAAAAAAAAAAAATCTTTATTTTTGTCTTGCCCAGAGCTGTATTCCTCCATTTAGAAAACACCATACATGGTAATACTTATCTAAAACTTAAAGCAAAAAAATGTTCAGATGCAGATAAATAATACATTCATTTTCACTTAAATTATTTTCCAAAGAAAACTTCTGTACTCACCTTTTAGGGTTTTCTTTGACAATGGAAAATCTGAAAATCTTTGAATTTCACTTGCATTTATCTGAAACAAAATAAGTTTAATTAGTGCTTACAATCTCAGCATAACAGAGAAAATAAATAGCATTAAGTTGCTGTTAACATAAACATGTAGTAGTTCAGTATGACCTGATCCAAGTTAGCTAGTTTCACTTAAGCCAAACCACTCCTCTACCATAAACTGTTCAGTAAGTAATAAGATATACTTTAATCATGCAGGCTAATAGCGCAACTTAAAGCTCCGATCATCACAAAATCACAGAACAATTCAGGCTGAAAGGAACCTCAGGAGGCCTCTGCTCCAACCTCCTGCTCACAGCAGGTCAGCTCTGAGGTCAGATCAGGCTGCTCAGGGCTTCATCCAGTCCAGTCTTGAAATCGTTCAAGGACAGAGACTGGACAGCCTCTCTGGGCAACCTGTGCCTCTGCCTGACTGTCCCCATGGGGAAAAAGCATTCCAGGCTGAGCCTCTCTTCCGTCAACTTACATCTGTTGTCTCTCATTCTTCCACCCTGCACCAGCTCCTCAATGATCTCCCCAGGGGCACCGGGGGCTTCTGTAAGGTCCCTGTCCCAACCCCAAAGCCATCTCTGCTATATAGACTGACAAGCCCATCTCCCCCAGTCCCTCCTCACAGGGCAAGTGCTCCAGCCCCCACCATTTCAATGGCCCTCCACTGAACTGGATCTACTTTACTGATATCTTTTTCTCATTAGGGGGTCCAAAACTGGATGTAGTATTCATCAGAAAAAAAATTTAAAATTAAAAAAAAAAACCCACATTTTAAAAATATGTATGCAAGCATGGTTTAAATTTTCTACTCTGCAGCGTGCCACAAGCCCCAGACATAACGTGCAATTAAACCTCATGCTAAGCATTTCACATACATACAGTATGTCCAAAAATCAGAACTTCTGTAGCCTTTTTCTCCAAAACTGTCCCAGTCAGACTAACTGCCAATAGAGCTTATAATAAAATATCTATGGCAAAACACATAACTAGCCAATTATTTCATATTTCTATGTGGCTGCAACAAGCACTGTGTTTATGATTCACGCATGCTAAGCATAAATTCATTTTCCTGGGAATATCCACAGAGGAGCAGTTTGTTTTTGAAGGCTACTGCAAATGGAGTAATGATAGTCTTATCCCATGAAATGGAACTCTTGAGCTCTTACCTCCCTTCTTTTTTAATCATTCCGGCTTCAGAAAAAAACATTACTATGCTGCAAAGTACACAGCCCTTATCTTCCTGAAAAAGAGAAGCTCACCTGCACTTCTAACAATTTAACCCTTACGCTCCCATCCATAAAGGCGGACTCCTTCATCTGGAAGGACCACATGCAAACACTGCCGGCAGCTTCCCTACAACCTTACTAGAGCTAAGCTGTCCATCTGTATTTTCAGATCTCTTGAAGCAATGAGGATTAAGTGTATTCCAGCTGCTGTATGAGATCAGACATCACAAAAGCAGGTAAATGTTCTGCAGGGAAAAGGCCTGGTAAACAAACGCTTCAGGAAATAGCTCCAGATAACAAACACACTTCTCCCGCCCTCCACTTTTCCATTTTGACTCTACAGTTCTAGCATCGAGATCTTTTTGCATATACTTAGCATTAGGTTATGGGATTAAAGATTAATCACTGTGAACACAAAGACCCCACAAGAATCAGTAGAACAACACCAGGGAAGGAGCCCCACCAACGTCATCCCTGCACATCGAGTTAAAGCACCTTGACTCAGCTGCCTCCTGGGACTGTCAGAGGAGAGGGGTCAGCCCATGGTCCCTGGGTGAACCCCACCAAGGAGCCAGTGGGGCCACCCCCTCCCCGGGCTGACGGCAGTGAGTGCCTGCAGGGATGTGGGGCTCACAGGAGGGCTGCAGTGGAAAAGCATTTGGAGACACTGTACAACTTCTCATAAGGTATATTAAGGGGGTTGTGGGAATGTGCAAGACTTATTATGGGATGTTTAGGGGAAGGATCAAAGGTAGGGAAAGTGAGGGAACAAGGTGGACTAGAGAGGAACCAGTGTGAGAAAATAGAGGGAAAAGGGGTAAAAGGGGCTGGTCCTGGGTAACAGGTGGCTGGTCAGTACACTTGTCTGGCCGGGGCCTGCACCCCATCACCACAGCCGGCCCTGCAGTCTTACTAAATATTCTTATATAATGATGTAAATAATTATTTACTATTAATAATAATTACTCTTGCATTCTTTCTATCCATGTTCTTTGTGGGCACACCCTCTATTCTGAGCCCGCATAAGAGACCACCAGCAACCTTCAAGCCAGACTAGTGGGCAGCAGCATGAGAGCCAAGTGCCGGCAACTGGAGCGGGACCACGAACCTCAGAGGCTGGAGGGTGCCAGTGCCAGCACCTGGGGAAACCGGGGCCTGAGGCCAGCCCTGGGGCAGACCGAGTAGCTAACACCAGCTACCAGAGACACCCATTTTCCATGTGTGAGTACATATTTCACTAGTGGACATTAACCCTGATCAGACAGAGAAGAACAGTATGTGCCATCCATGCTGTTCACATGTGTGCAAGCACCGCGTGCGCAGGTGCTGATAAAGGTACTGCTCTCTCTGTGTTCATCTGTGGCTGATGTGTACCTACTGGGAATACATGCTCACCCTCGCTGCAGGCCGGACTTGGCGACCCAGAACTGCAACAGTCTTGCACCTACCTGACTGGGACAAGAAGAGTCCATCTATGTCCTGAAGCTCACCAGATTCACCAACCTCTAGCACTTGGTATACTTAATTTTTCAGAGCTGTCCTACAGGGTACAAAACATACTAAAAAAAGTAGTACATTGTTCTGACACCTACTAATTTACTTCTCTGTATGCATCCCACCTATACAGCATACTTGAGAGCTGTTAATTACACACACACAAAACCCTCAAGAGCATGTGGTTTGAGTCCATGAATTGGCTGAATGATTTACACAATGCTGAGATGTCAAGTAGAGATCTTAAGAAAAATGTAATACTCTCAAGTCTGTTCTAGCTGATAGGAGATCATCAAAAGATGTGGACAGCTTCCACTGGCAAAGTTCACAACAATCAATAGCTGCAGGACAGGAAAAAAAAAAAAAAAAAAAATAAAGAGACTACTGTATCTGTAAAACCTGAGCAGATGAAGAGGAAGGTAGACTACACAGCTTTGAATGCATACCGACTAGCATCCCACAAATGTCAAATTCAGAGCTTACACAACTCGTGCATTTCTAATAGGTATCGTTTATCTCTAACAGACTGCTGAACAGAAATCTCCCAACACAAGGAACAAGCAAAATGGCCCTCAGATGTTCCTGACAACTCGTGATAACAATTCCAGAGAAGGCCTCAAATGAAAAGCTACTGAGTTGTCAGATCAGCCTTATATCTACTTGAAGTACCAAGCCTTCTGCAGGCTCTGCCTATTACAGAAAACTAAACTGTTTTTTTCCTGAGGGTTTCAACCTGTTTAAAGCACCTAGATCACACCACTACTCTTTTCAGCCTAGTTCTCTCTAGTAAAAAAAAAGTAATTTAATGCATTAATTTGATCTCTAGATAAAAGGTAATAACACCCTTATTAAAACCTGGTTTTGACATATTTCAAGACAAAGCTCTTGCAAGGTAGATTTCAAACTTTCACTGTGTCCTAGCAGAGCAATTAAACTTTTGCCAAACGTTACTTAGAAACCTTAAAGGTGAATTATTTTTATAAAACCTACTTGTGCTGAGAAGCACGTACTTTAAGCTAGTACATTTCTGGGAGGGGGAAAAACTCCTATCAGAAATCACCATAAAAAGTCTTTTTTCGACTTTCACAAATTGGAATTTCTGACAAATATTTCCAAATTCAGTTGATAATTTTGAAGATATTATATATCACATGCAATATTACGTATTGGGCTAATGCCCAGTCTTATTATGGGCATTATTATGTCGTTAAAGACATAAATAATAAATAATAATATAATAAATAAATAATAAATAAATAAATAATAAAGACAACAAAAAAAGTTTTTACAAATATATTAATGACAAGAAGAGAGCCAAGGAGAATCTCCATCCTTTATTGGATGCAGGGGGAAACATTGTCACCGAGGATGAAGAAAAGGCTGAGGTACTCAATGCCTTCTTTGCCTCAGTCTTTAACAGGCAGACCAGTTATCCTCAGGGTACTCGGCCCCCCGAGCTGGAAGACAGGGACGGCGAGCAGGATGAACCCCCCATAATCCAAGAGGAAGCAGTCAACGACCTGCTACGCCAACTGGACGCTTACAAGTCTATGGGGCCAGATGGGATCCACCCGAGGGTGCTGAGGGAGCTGGCAGAGGAGCTCGCCAAGCCACTCTCCATCATTTATCAGCAGTCCTGGTTAACGGGGGAGCTCCCGGACGACTGGAGGCTTGCAAATGTGACGCCCATCTACAAGAAGGGCCGGAAGGAGGATCCGGGGAACTACAGGCCTGTCAGCCTGACCTCGGTGCTGGGGAAGATATGGAGCGATTCATCTTGAGGGCGCCCACAAGGCATGAGCGGGACAACCAGGGGATCCGGCCTAGCCAGCACGGGTTCATGAGAGGCAGGTCCTGCTTGACCAACCTGATCTCCTTCTATGACCAGGTGACCCGCCTAGTGGACGAGGGAAAGGCTGTGGATGTGGTCTACCTGGACTTCAGCAAGGCCTTCTCCTAGAGAAGCTGGCGGCTCACGGCTTAGACAGGTGGACTCTGCGCTGGGTCAAAAACTGGCTGGACGGCCGGGCCCAGAGAGTTGTGGTGAATGGAGTTCAATCCAGTTGGCGGCCGGTCACGAGCGGTGTTCCCCAGGGCTCAGTTTTGGGGCCGGTCTTGTTTAATATCTTTATTGATGATCTGGATGAGGGGATTGAGTGCACCCTCAGTAAGTTTGCAGACAACACCAAGTTGGGCGGGAGTGTTGATCTGCTCGAGGGTAGGAAGGCTCTGCAGAGGGACCTGGACAGGCTGGATCGATGGGCCGAGGCCAATTGTATGAGGTTCAACAAGGACAAGTGCCGGGTCCTGCACTTCGGCCACAACAGCCCCATGCAGCGCTACAGGCTTGGGGAAGAGTGGCTAGAAAGCTGCCTGTCGGAAAAGGACCTGGGGGTGCTGGTTGACAGCCGGCTGAACATGAGCCGGCAGTGTGCCCAGGCGGCCAAGAAGGCCAATGTCATCCTGGCCTGTATCAGAAATAGTGTGGCCAGCAGGAGTAGGGAAGTGATTGTGCCCCTGTACTCGGCCCTGGTGAGGCCGCACCTCGACTACTGTGTTCAGTTTTGGGCCCCTCACTACAAGAAGGACGTTGAGGTGCTGGAGCGTGTCCAGAGAAGGGCAACGAGGCTGGTGAGGGGTCTGGAGAACAAGTCTTATGAGGAGCGGCTGAGGGAACTGGGGTTGTTTAGCGTGCAGAAAAGGAGGCTCAGGGGAGACCTCATCACACTCTACAACTACCTGAAAGGAGGTTGTAGCAAGGTGGGTGTCGGTCTCTTCTCCCAAGGAACTAGCGATAGGACGAGAGGAAACGGCCTCAAGTTGCGCCAGGGGAGGTTTAGATTGGATGTAAGGAAAAATTTCTTTACTGAAAGAGTGGTGAAACATTGGAACAGGCTGCCCAGGGAAGTGGTGGAGTCCCCATCCCTGGAGGTATTTAAAAGACGAGTACATGAGGCACTTAGGGACATGGTTTAGTGGACATGGTGGTGTTGGGTTGACGGTTGGACTCGATGATCTTAGAGGTCTTTTCCAACCTCAATGATTCTATGATTCTATGATTATTTTGCATGCTAAAGGATCACAACTCAGTGATGTATACAGGTTCAGTTTAATTTCAACCAAGAGACTCTCCACACAGGAAAACAGTATACCTACAGGAGGGAAAACTATCTTACTAACATCAAAACAGAATTCAAGCAATCCATTATATGCAACTAAAGGGATATATATTAATAGGTTTGTGACACATGAAACGGGCTATTGCAGCAATGTGAAATTGTTCTAAATAATTAAGGCTGCTTTTTCAGTGGGTCAACTTCTTTTTAACTCTAGATGACCCAGTAAGAACCGATGTATTTATCACAAAGGAGACAAACACTGTTCTGCTCTTCTACCTTAAACTCCTCTAAATCAATTTAAAAATCATTACATGCATAAGCCTAGCTCTTTTAAAGATGTCCAAGAAGGAAAAAAAGTGACAACAGTATTAAAAGAGCAAGGCACAGGAATGTTAGGATAGGCCATGTCACAAAGCTTCCTGTATTATTTCTCTGCCCTACAAACTTCCAGGAGCACAAGAATGATCTGTTGTAGCACCCTTAAATTCTGAAGATACTGGTTTATTTTTAATTAAAGTCCGAATGGCAGGAGTAAGAAGGGTTGGTGTTAGAGGTAGATCTTCTGGTAGATCTGTTCCATATCTACATGTACCAGTAGAAAACACCACCAACTTCTACTTAGTTTATTTCCCTGTTGGAAGTTATTACCTCCTCCAATCTGCTGGGAACCTGTACCTGTGAGCTCTCTCTAATCTGCTCTAGGTGAGAGCAGCCAGCTCATTTCAAATACTTCAAATGGTATTCTGATCTAACTTGACTAATTTGACATAAAGCAGACTAGAAAGAATTTACACAAACAGCTCCCCAGATGGAAAAGACAACGTTCATCAACAGCCTTACAGTTAGGCAACAAAGTCACTGGATCAACAGGTAACACATCACCTGTGAACATGTAACACAGAAAATGGTCCCAATGGACACAGTGAAACTAAATTTCACATTTTCCATCTATGCTGCCACACATTCGCCAACACATGTCAAAAAATGACCAAAAAAAAAATCCAGTAACAAAGTATCTTGGTTATCTCTTCATTATTGTTTAATTTTGTCTTGTTTATCCATTGCAGTCATTCTCACACTGGAAATTATAGACAAGATACTCTAAGAGGGAGGGCAAGGTGGATACTCCTGCATCCAATAGCCATGCTACTCCTATTCCATGCCACATGCAAGATGACAAAAGCACATGAAGACCTAACCCACCCACAGCCTGCGTGCCAGAGGCCCCAGCCAGTGCTCCTCACAGAGAGGAGCTTACTGAAGAGCTTTCTAATTCCCTTGCCCCTAAGAAGGGATCTGCCTCATGCAGAACTCACTGGAGACCCCTGAAGATCCAAGCACATGGCACTTCCTCACAATCCTCACCATAACCAGGTCCAGGCTACTAGGGAAGAAATGCAGGAGACCAAGTGGAAAACCTTGTCAGGGACCAGAGAAGGAGATGTGAAGGACTGAAGACGGGAAGCTAGGTGGGCATCCACCTGTATGTTCACAGGTAGGAGACTCCTGGAGCAAGATGACAGCAAAACACCAGAAGAGTTGAGACCAGGAGTCCCCAAAACTATCCTAATACAAACATATGTTTACCCTGTCTTCATTCTGATGGATACATGCCTGACCACTATCAGCCTCCCTTCTTCAACCTTTACATATACACACAAACTCCCACTACCCACTCCTTACCTATGCTGCCCCAAGCTCCACAGAGACACAGAATTATCACCCACATCCCAGAACTAGATACATGTGCAGACATGCACACTGGTGACACAGAGGCATCCATACATATTCACATAGCCATATATACAGCAAATAAACGCAAGTATCTAGGGAAGTAATTGACAGAGGTGACTATAAGGCCAGTATAAACAGAAATCTATGTAGAATGAGTGGAAATTAAATCAAGTATCCAATGTATAGGATGTGTTTCAGGGAAAAGTGACTGCATTTAAATATTACGCACAATATTTAAGGCTAGAAATAGAGAAACAGACTACTGTAGAAAATCAGAATGGGGACTACTCAAACTAAAAAGTCTGAGAATTGCACATCTACCTGCCACAATCCAGATACACCACCCTAAAATTTATGACAATAAGGAAGGAATACTGACCTCACTATGGAAAAGCAGGGGTTACATCACTCCCTTAAAGAATATAGTTTCATTAAGTCACTGCTTGTGTGTGTTCCTTTTAAACCTCCCTCCTGCTTACATACATCTGTGAGCAACACAGTCACACCCCACTATCTGCCAAGGATGCACTCCTGTAAAGTAGAGTGGTATGAGAGACAGCAAAGCAATTTTTCCCCATAAGAACTAATGTAATAGATAGGGATGCATGTAGAGATTTAATACATGCATACAGCATAAATATGGCAAAACCATACATGGAGAACATATACACTATGTATGGGGAGAACAGACAGGCAAAGGCAGCATCAAGTGGGGGAGATGCTGGCTTCCCAGAGATCATTTTTCAAAATATTTCTGCCACTTCATCTCTGAGACCGAATGCCCAAGGTAAATCTTTTACTTCAAGAGTTCTTGCTGCCTCCTTCTAAACAATTAGATTTTTTTCATTGTCATCATCACCCTCAAATGAATCCAGATCAACTAAGGGCAAATGACACATGAATAGGGGTCATGTTTGGCCATTCAGTCTCGCAGATGAAGAGGCTGTAATCCACTCCAAAAAGCCAGCATGTCCTTCAGCTGACGATTCTGGTGATCCTGCTCTTGCCTCTCAATATGCCCATGCCATACACATATAGTTTCAGTACACGGGAGCAACACACGACTTAAGCTTCCGCGCACACGTGTCTACTACATTAGAAGAAAAGCTATCCCCTGAACTCAACCACTTTATCTATGAGACTGACAGTGGCTGGCTGCTCAGAGCATTAAATGACCAGTGATGGGACTCCAAAGCAAGAGATAGAGAAGAAAGAATAGCTAGATATTGCCATAGTACCCTAAAGGTAACACAGCAGCCTAATTTGCATACGGCATTATCAAGTAAATGCAAGCTATTATCAAATGTAGAAACTATTGGAGCCTGACAACATGCAAAATTAATTTCACTGCACATCTCCCTGTCTGTGTTCAAATAGACAGAAATAGAAAGCAATCTATTGTATATATATACTGCAATTTGGTATATAAACAATAAGCCCACCACCCTGGGATCTGTGCAGAGAGTTCACAAACTCTGTACACAGCCTTTGCCAAGTTGCTTTAACTTAGTTTCTCTCTCTTGCTCAGACATGCACCCTCCAGAGACCATGCAGAGGCAACTGTCTAATCTAGGTTACAACAAGTAGTCCAACAGTACTGTAGTAATGTAGGAGGTTTTTCATTCCACAATGAAAGACACATACCTACCAGTCATCCCACTGGTCATCCCACTCAGAAAAATACAAGCTTCTAACAGTTCGAGCAGTCTGCTTTTACAGTCAGCATCTAAGTCCTCTATTTCTACAGTGAGTAGAAAAATATTGCCAAAACAAGTTGACTCAAAATTTATCCATGACAAAATGTATTAATCATTTATGTAGTTACCATCTTTAATTTTTATCATAAAAACAATGAATGATAAGTCCCTTTTTTTTTTTCCCTGAGAAATAATCTGTGGTTTAAAACAGTAATTTGACCATTTTTGGAAGCGTACCATTTGCTTTCAAACCAGTAAAGCCAATGATTGTGTGAAGCTTCAGAATATTAACTTGCTGAATCTTAACCAAAGGAGCTATCACGTCTCTGTAGTAACAGACATCTTTCTTCTATACCTCTTGTCATTACTTTCTGCTCAAAGTACAACCACCAAAAAGTCTCTGCTATCAGCTACACCGAGTGGTACGTAACCAAGTACACCTGCCATGCTCCTCCCCAGCAATAGCTGCAAATTCAGCAAAAGTTGGTAGGACTTAGAGCAACACCACAGGCAGAACACATCTAAGCCCTTATTCACAATTACAGTACTTTCTGCTCATCAGTATGGCTCAAAAGCCGGCCATCTCCCAGAGGAATTCAAGGGAATCTACATGACAAAACCAACACCACTGACCCTGGCTCTAATATTCAAATACCTACTTCCTGACTTGATGTTAATCAACATACTCTTCTAATGTGATGTTTGCCTGTAGGGCATCTTCTGTGGAGATAAACTTGTCCCATCTCCAGCAGTGAGACATCCATGCTGCCTGGTCAGAAGGGCCAAGTGGTTGTAACCAGGACAGTTACAACCGTTCCCACCATCTGCTTCAACCTCCTCCTCCTCACTGCACTCTCAACCACTCACTCCCCTCCTGAGGGTCTCACTACCCCTGGCTCCACAGCCTGCCCAGTCACCTCCACCAGAACCACTGGGATTGCGGTTACTGCCCTCTCCTCCTCTGCCTAGAGGGAGAAAGGATAGGAATGGAGGACCATCCCTGCCTCATGGAGGTGAAAGCCCTTCTGCCTGCCACTGAGCAGTATCACCCAACAAACCTGTTACCTACAGGCACCACCAACAGCCAGAGGAACAGCCCTGCCAACTAGGGGTGCTCCCCACCCCTGCCCAGGACCCCCCCCACACAGATCGCCGCCCCCCCCCCCCCCTTTCCCAGCCCTAGCCCCACACACACCACACGAGGAGAGGAGCCGCTTTTCCGCCCCCCCGCCACAGGCCCGCCATGCCCACCCGGCGGGTGCCCTCCCGTCCCCGCCCTGCAAAGCCCCTCGCTCCCCGTCCTGGCCCAGCAGCACCAGCCGCCCACCCCTGCCGTACCTCGGGATAGCGCTGCACCAGGCGGCCGATGCCCTCCCGCTCCACCTGCCACTCGGGCCGCTTCCGCTCCTTGCGTTGAAGCCGCAGCCTCCTCGTCCGCCGGGTGTATTTCTTCTTCCAGCGCTCGAAGCTGCGCACCGGGTCCATCGCCGCCGGCCCGCCGCCACCATCGCTGCCGGCCCGGCCCATGCTGCCCCCGCCGCCCCGCATGGGACGCACACGACCGCCGGGGGCGGGGCTGGGCGCAGGCAGAGCGCGTCAGCCGGCCGCGCCGCCGGGGGGAGGGCCCGGCCGGGCCCTGTCTGGGCCGGTCCGGCCCGGCTCGGCCGGCAGGGGCGCCGCGCGGCGCCCTGGGCCTTCCGCGGTCTGTGGGAAGGTTGAGAGATTGCACAAGAGTTGGAGAAAAATCACACTGCGCGTGATACAACAAACAAAAATGAACTGTTGGCGCAGCATGCAGAAATGCAGCATGCAAAATGTGCTCTATGATAGAGATTATAAAACGACAGAAAAACCCAGATAAAAAAATAAAGCCTTAATAGAAAAGGAACGCGTACTTAGTACTGCCAGAAATTTTGTCCTGTGCGATACGGTGGTGTGGGGGATCAGGGGGAAGAGTTCTGTGACAAGTCTGTTAATGCCTTATTTGCTGATTCATTACAGGGAAAAAAATTGGAAAAATCAAAAAGCACTTGAAAGACGTATGGTGGGCCTTGTGTTTAAGATGCTGGATTTAATCTCTGTTTGATGTGTGTTTTGACGCTTCAAAATATGGTTGTAGTCAATCTCAATGGCCTTGGCTCAGAGCCATGAACTATGCAAAGGGTTGGCAGAATATCACAGAGAAAACTACAAACATGCAGAGTTGCTTTACGCTGGGTGGTTGTCCTGGTTTCCGCAGGGATAGAGTTAATTCCCTTCCTAGTAGCTGGTACAGTGCTGTGGTTTGGATTTAGGAGGAGAACAAACATAAACTGGGGAAAGCTGGCCGGGGGGGCCGCTGCTCGGGGACTGGCTGGGCATCGGTCAGCGGGTGGTGAGCAATTGTACTGTGCATTACTTGCTTTGTGTATTATTATTTGTATTATTATTATTATTATTATTATTACTACTACTACTACTACTACTACTAGTACTAGTACTACTACTACTATTACATTATTATTTTATTTCAATTATTAAACTGTTTTTATCTCAACCCATAAGTTTTTCTCACTTGTGCTCTTCCACTTCCAATTCTCTCCCCCATCCCACCGGGGTGTGGGGGGAGTGAGCGAGTGGCTGTGTGGTGCTCAGTTGCCAACTGAGGTTAAACCACGACAGTGGTATAAGGGTGGTCTCTATAAGAAACATGTATCTCTCAAAGTAACTGGATTTAATCAACCTGCAAATTTATATTATGCTAACTTTACGTGCACCGACTCTTAACCCCTCCCTACGGGGAAGGTCTGCATCATCAGAAACGATTTGATGAGTTGGTTTTAGCACTTTGTCAGCACACAGAATTAAAAACAAAATCAGGCTGCAGAGTTATTGTGCCGCATCAGGAAGAGAAAATTACGAACATATTTATGCAATGTCATAAGAAGGAAGTAAACACATTGATGAGGGGAACAGTGAAAGACTCCCAAAATAATTACTGTCTCTGATGAGGGTTTAGAATTCCAGAAAGCCAAGGGAAAAAGGGAGTGTCTCTTAATTAGCTCCACTTTTGCTATACGTATGTTGAGTGTATCACTGAAGATGTTTTCCCTCCTCCCTGACATCAGGGAAACTTGTGATCATCGAAATGTTTGTTTTCCCTTTAAAATACGTTAAGTTCCTAATTTCAGGGAGGGCTGGAAAAATCTCCATTAAATATACTCCAATGGGATCTCTCCTCCCAGGTACATCTTTGAACACAATGGTTTTCTCTAGGGGTTTATTTGCTGTTGAGTAAGGAAGGATATTGAAGATTTTATTTCTGAAACCTTTTTTTTTTTTCCAGAAGTACCTGGTGAAAAAATGTTTGCAGGAGGTGCTGTTCACCCCGAAGGATGTGCTTCTGGGGGGTGGCACATCTTTCCCACGATAACAGCACATTAACTTGACATACAAAACAGGGTCCCAGTCTAACACAATCAAACTTTTGCAGGGCTCAGCTGCCACTTTAAGCGTTTCTATCTGTCTGCCTGTAACAGGAAAACAAACAAACAAAAACCTTCCTGTGTTGAATCTCTGCTGTTGCAGCACTGGCATGAGTTTAACCTTTTTGTAAGTAAATGTACAGGTAAAACTGTTGTGTTTGAACATGCTGTCTTTGCTCACCTGGTCTATGTTTTGCCTACAGGCCCATCTCTCATAGCAGAACAGCAGCAGTGGTCTGTGAGTCACCACGGACATAAATCCTCAATGAAAAAAGTTACAAGGAAAATAATATCATGCCATCCTATTTCTAAAACAACTTTTTTGCTGCTATCATGATGAACACTGTTAATTATGCCTGCATGTTTCCAATGTTTTTTAATGATTTATTTGTTCATTAGCCAAGAGATCCATATACCAGGAAAGGAACACCAGAAAGCCAAAAGCGGCCTGTCCTGTGTCCCACAGGAGAAGGTAAAACGCTGGAGAGCCTCTCGGCCCCGTGATGGAGGTCTGGGAGCCTGCAGAGGCCTGGGAGCCACCCTTCCGTTTTCTGTGCTGTCCTCTCACCGTGAGGGGCTTGCCTGAGAAACAGTCAGTGGTTTGTAAAAGTTTCCCTTATATACATGAAAAAATGTTACTGTGTTAAATTTTATTTGTTTACAATGTGCAAGACTACTTCAGTTGTCTTATAATAGTACTATCCCTAAAACTCTTGCAAAACCAGAGATCCTTCTGAGTAATAAAGAGCTTGAGAGAGAGAGAGAAGAAAAATTTGCTTTTACAAGCTGACAAAAGATTCAAGGACGGTTGTTTACTTGCAATTTGGAGAAATGAAAGGAGTACGGCTGTAGCAATAAATGTAACAAGGCTCCATACAAGGCCATGTAGAAGAAGGCAGCAATTTTTTATTTTGAACAAGACTGATTTCAGTAGCAGTCATTCTCACATAGATTTCACTCTCATGCATACTCAGGCTTTCCTACTCATAAGCACAAACATTTATGTGTCTGGGCAGGGTTATGTATGGTGACAAGGAGGAAAAGGGGCACCAAGTATCAAGGTCAGGGCCCTCAGGGCACTCGTAGGCCATAATGGCCCTGACCAGCCTCACCTGAGGCCTCCCCCTACACCCCACCCTTGGGCCTGGGACCCCCATTTCAGCTCCTCCCTGGGGCTTCAGGCCCTGCCTGAGTTATGTCATCTGTCATGTTGGTCCCCAGCTCAGCCACAGCTGTGCCTGTCCTTGGCCATAGACCCCACTGATAGGGACTGACTTCCTGGCTTGACCTGGGACCTGCTTCGTCACTGTGGACCTGCCCAGTCATCAATGGCTGCGTCTGACCCTGGTTATGGCCACCAGACCTGATCCTGGTCCTGACCCTGACCCTGACCCTGACTATGACCAGAGAATTGATTTCCCAGCTCGACTTTGGACCTGCCTCATCACCACAGACCTACCTGTCTGATGAGCTGGACTCTTGGTTGACCCCGGCTGCCACCTACGAGCATGCCCTGCTCCCTTGCTCAGGGGCTGTGTTATCATACCTAGCTCCTGGCTCTCAGGGAGCAGTCAGCCCTCGCTGTGCCCTGCCAATCAAGCCCTCATCACTTTTTCTGGGTTCATCCTGAATGGTGACAATGGTGCACAATCTTTGGTATCTTTTATAGTCTCTCCTGACAAAACCTCAGGGCCAAGTTGAGTTGTATCATAGTGCTGTTGCTCCACGTCTGTGTTACGGGGCTTTCTTCACAGCATGGACTTAGTACAGTTGGCCCTACACCCAAATCCTGCCAATTCCCCGTTCTTACCTATATTCCTATATTCTTGCATTTCATGGTTGGTTTTAATCTCATGACTTGCTGCACGTGCATCACTCCCTGCACTCCTGCTGTGCCATTTCTTCTGGTGCTTCACGCTGCTGCATAGACTCTAGTTCACATGTCATATACCCCAGTTAAACATTTCCTTTGCAAATCTCTACAGGAATTTAAGATAACTAGGAGTTGATTTTATTTAATAAAAATAAAAAAGTAACATTGTGTGTGCTTAAGTTAAACTTCAGGGTTTCCATTAAATCTTTGATTGTTTTGTACGAACCTGTTTTCTTTCCATTTTTCCACATAATCTTGATCACCTATCTAAAGAAGTAATCAGCAAACCAGAGGAAGTGACCCCGGGAGTACAAGATGTCAATGAAATACCACTAGAGCCTTTCTCAATCAAACAGCCAAGTGCTAGGAGAATTTCCTCAACTGAGAGGCTCTCGACACTCTTCTCCTTATCTTCCAAGGCTTACTTGCTATGCTTCAGGAGATTTGAGAGAAAGCAGGTAAGAATTTGCCTCTGAAGATTGTGCCTGAGTGTCTGTGAATGAGACACGGAAGCTTGAAAACACCCACAGTGAAAGGATGGATCATCAATGTAATATTTGCAGTACTACGATGTAACTTCAGACTGTTTTGAAAAAAATATGGAAACGGCAGTCAGATTTGTGAATGCTATTTTTAATAGAAGTAATGTTCCTGTAAGAAATTATTACGAAATTTTATCTAAAGGGTGTACAGTATGTACACAGAAAAATGGTAATCCTACTTGGAAAAAGAAAAATCACTTTAAATGAGCAACATTAGGTGTGGTGGCCAGAACTGTTCAGAGAAGAGGTGGATGTCAGGGTGGGTGTCGGGGCCCTGAGGGCACTATTGGACCTTACTGTCCCTGCCCACCTCCCCTCTCCCAACCTTTGCCCACAGGCTCAGGAACCTATTTCACCTCAGCCTAAATGTATCACTTTGAGCACTGCAAGCTGAAAAAAAAAATGCTGTCAGTTTAAAAGAGAGATTTCAGCACTCTTATGCAGACCCAGGGTAAGCAACTCTAAAAAGGAGGCACATTAGATATCTGTAATGGAGAACAAAAAAAACCCGACAGAGTACAGAAAAAAAAATAAGAAAACCCATAGAATTGGGTTTTCCTATATTGGGTAGCCCTATAATAAAAGGGCTATCACTCAAGAAATTAAATTTAAAAAGTTAAAAGTTAAACTGGATTTTCAAAAACACAGTAGAAACACTCTGTTTCAGTAATTCCTGGTCTGAGCAAATGGGTAAGTTGAGATGAATAAATAGTGTCAGTTATGACCAAGAATATTGTGTGGTGTAATTGAGGGTTTGTACTTTCCTCTTAGTAATGAGCTGCTGTTTCCCAACAATAAAATAAATATAATTTTGCAGATGACATTATGGGCCCTGCCTGTGGAAGTAATAAAATGAAAACGCTTTTACCAAGTATATCAATTACAGGAATTTGGTTTTATGTAGACACTTCAAAATGTATTCTGCTCTGGAAAAAAAGTAGTCATACTATTATTACTCTAAACCTGAATGCATGGTGCAGCTTAAAAACTCTTGGAACAAACTGCTGATTGCAACTTTGGCAATACAGACATACATAGGCAACATAGAGTTAATTCTGAAAGATTTCTTACAGGTATCTGGATTTAAATGTTCCTACCACAGAAAACTTTAGAGTTAAGTCTTTTCTGTCCACATTGGTAAATAGTTTTATATTTTGAAAAAGCCAACTATCATATATAAAATAATGTTAGAAAGTAGCTGCTTCTTTTTCAAGCCTGAGCCTACCAGAGGACAAATGATATCTTCATGGAGAGAAATATGTCCCTCTTCAATCCAGTCCTTCACTCATTCTCTTTGGCCATGGACGATTTAGTAGCCACCACTATGGAAACAGCCCTCAGTTCTTAAAATTGCCCTTCAAAAAGTTTCCAAATTGGGATTCTTTTAGGAGACACAGGTTGTAAGCCTATTATCCTCTTAAAACCTGGGGTGAAACAGACTGGGAAAAGTGCGAGAAGGGAGAGGACTTACCCTTTGCTGTTCTCTTGATCACCAGGATTTTGACTAAATGTCAATAATATTGATCAGAATGACAGCAACCAACTTACTAAATGTTTAAATGAAAACCACCCTCCAAAGGACAGATTTAATTTTACACAATAAAATTAAACTTTGTGCCATGATGCTTCAAAACCACTCAATGTATGTGAAATACAGTGATGGGGAAAAATTAACCAAGTTTCTTCAAAATCAGAAGCAAAACCAGCTTGTCAAGTCTCTAGAAATGCCAAAGAATATTGATGCTGTTGGTCAGGCAGCGTTGGATGATATTGTATCATACAACACAATGTTTTAGGAAAAAAGCTAAAGAGCTCTGTAATAATATGGCATAAACATATTTCTTCTGGAATGACAAAGGACTTTTTGGGTTCTAGCGGACTGCTGTAGGTGATTCTATATTCATGATTTAGTCTGCAGGACCCTCAAAGTGAACTTTTTGCCAGTGAAAGCCCACCTGAATGTTGGGAAGGTTGTGATGAAAGCCTTGGCCAAAGAGAACACTTCTATAGTCGAGGAAGAAGTTTCCACTCAGATTGTTAGACAAGGTGACCACCTATAAAATGGAAAGTAATTTAAAAAATGAATTACTTACTGTGTAATACTTTCAGTCTTTAAATAAAACCATCTGTCTCTTCAAATGTTATGATATGTAGATTTGTTTTAATAAAGATGCGGGATGGAGGTTAAAACAAATACAAAATCTAAACATTTTTCCTTTAAGCCAACAAACGTGTTTTTATTGAAAATTATAAGCATGACAGATCTTGCAGGAAATATATGACGGGGTTTGCTGAAACTTGTTTTCCCTCACAGAACTGTCAAACACACCCAGGCTCTGCAGGCCCTGTCACTTCAGTGCTTCCTACAGTTTGCCCTGTAGCACTTTGCACTTAGAGCTTTTGGTGCCAGGACCATGGTGATGTTTAGGTATATCTAAGCCACTAGGGGCTGTAACAGACCTGTAGAAATAAAAATGAGTAATAAACTGTGATCATAGTAGATACACACTAAAAAGAACTATTAAATAGTCAAGCCTGCTTTTTTGTGATGGCTGGGATCTGTGTACAGTCCCAGGGCACAAGCTGTTATTCCAGTTCAGGGAACTCCATAAATACGTGTTTAATTTTGAACACGTTTGACAGTTCTTTCACAAACTGAGCTGATTTCCTGTCTCAGATGCAGAGTTGACAAAACAAATTATGAAAGATTAGTTAACCTTTCAGACGATCACACATTTTGGAAGAACGCCATTTCCGAAACAGAATGGCATACACCGTGGTGCTACTGAGGCTTAATATAAAAATGACACACTTAAATGCTGTCCTTTAATTAGAAGAGAACTTTATGGGAAAAAAGACTTGCATTTAGCACAGTTCTTGGGCTCTTTGTATTTTAGAGTCATTTCAGGAGATGGTTAATGTATCGTTTTTCCCAGCTCACTAGCATAGTACAGTATATTTAGTTTGTCAGATATGTAAAAAATGGCACTGCACCTTTATGCAGCAGGCACTTATGCCTTATCATCCTTGGTTTTATATGCTTGATTATTCTTGCATTTAGAGAGTCATACCTTATTATTTTGATTCTGTAGTTCATTCACTAGGTGTATTGCTCAACTCTGAGGTGCACATTTCTCTCTTATTTATAATGACTTAATAACACCTCTTTGTGTGGCTGTGAAGTGTAATCCACCCAGCCTGCTCTATCTATCTGCATATTTCTGGCTGTAGAAATTAAATTTGGTTTAAATGTTTATACTCATTAGACCCATATTTGATAGTAATGGGTCATGAGACCAATTTTAGAGAAGAGACATGGGCATGAGAGTCAGTCACAGAAAGGGAATGTGGGAAGGCAAAAGGAAATTGAAGATAAACTACCTTGGTAGTACCTGTTTACACAGACAGAGGTAAGGCCGGACCGATGCCCATGTCCATACCACTCAACCGTTCCTACTGACAATCCCTAAACTTGTGCTCTGGTAGGAGTCCAGTGTGGGCCCATATGGATAACAGCTGCATGAACTGTAAAGTTGTCAAACCAAATTCATCCCGTATATAACTGCAAAGTCACATCAAAAATAAATTTATCTTCATGCTTTATTATTTCAGTTGTACTAGATTTCTCAAGTAGAAGGTGTTGTCAAGACCAAGTTGAAAAGGATACTGTCACTATAGCATGAGTAGCCACATGTGACCTCCAAAAACCAGAGCGATCGCAGCATTCTAAGAAATGGAGACAGAAAACCTGCTGCGCTAAATCCCCTCATCTACACACTCGCTAATGCAAGGAAAGGGTACAAGATTTTCTTTCAGGGGAGCAGTATCGTGATGAAGCTATGCAGATTTGTCTACAATTCCCTACTGAAGGTCAGTTCACGATGGATGGAGTACAGCCATGTGCCTGAATAGTTGGATTTCTGAATCTAACAACATTTCTGTACTACTGCTGGTTGTAAGAACACAGGAAAAAGCAAAACCAGAAACATTGTTTAGAAAAACAACGGGGGTTATGGGAGATTCTGGATGCTTTTGTTAGACAAACCAACATAATGATTTAACATTTCTTAACAATCAAATCCCAGGGGTGGGATTCAGCTCCAGACTGTAGATACATACATATAAGGCATCTCAATTGAGGGGCTTGGTTCAGTTGCTCTGTTGCCATCTGAGATGCTGTAAGGCATCCTGCCTCAGCCTCAGCTGCTTCTCCAGAAGAGCACAGATCTCCCATATGCCCCATGTCATATCTGCCAGCCTTGTGCAGATGCTTCTATACCCTAGGGCACTAGATGCTTATGTTTGATCCCACTTGAAACTGTAGAGCTATTTGGCTCATTTTGAAAGAGACATCTCATTTAGTCATCTGAATCCCCCTCCAGAGTCCATTAGCTGTATTGACTAGATCTCCACTCACTATAATGGAAGCATGACATGTAGACATGACATTTAAGTGCCTACAAGCTGGAACTGACTGTCCCTCATCCCTCCCAAAAGAGTTTAGTGTTCACCAAATGTAAAGACTCAATAAGAGGCATGTGAAAACATGGACCTAAAAAGCTTCACTGAGCCTCTCAGCAGATTAGTGTTCCAGTTTCACTTCATTTAGCAAACCTTTAAATCATTTTAGCATCAATAATAACACTCAGGAAACAGGTTGTTTCAGCAGATGTGGTTGATTCACAGGCAAAGTTAAAGCCTAAACAAATCTTTCAGTGGCTATTTTTTGGATCCAGTTCACAAAATGTTCAGTATTCTTTAATGAAATTAGCATCTCTATTTCAGATTTAAATTACACAGGCTTAACAACTCATAAAAACAAACAAACAAAAAACCATAAGAGCTCTACACAGCTCTGTAGAAGATTCGTTCCTGCCAAATTCAGGAGCTTGGCAGCTGCAGCCACTCAGTCTAAGCTAACAGGCTCTGCTGCTCAGTAGAGTTTGGCAGCATAAACTTCCTATTGCAGAGCTCAGGTTCATGGCTTCCAGAGGGGATGTGGATAACCATGCAAATGTCAGCACTCATCTATGCAGATGTTACTTGGCAGTCTCCTATTTTGCTCACAAAGGAACAAATTAAATACACCTGAACAATATTTAAGCTATATTTACAAGTGCCTCTTGCATAAATAAATATTTTTAAGAGTAAAGGGAAAGCACTGCTGGCAATCTGTAGGGTCTTTTCTGGCCCATGATTTTCAACATATTCAGAAGTGATCTGAAAATGGAGTTAGGAGTGAGGAGGCAAAGCCTTAGTACTGGTCTTTGTTTGAGCTACGTTGTGAGTATGCCTGTGCCTGGCCGTGCACCTCACTGATCTGGACACGGACCCTGATGTGCTGAGTTGACTCCCTGGCTTGACCTTGGACCTTGGATCACCACAGACTTGTGTGTCTGGCAATCACTGGCATGTGGCTGAGCTAGGTGACCACCACGGGACCTGCTCTGCTCGCCCTGCTCAGGCACTGTGGGACCATGCCTTGTCAGTGAGGAGGACACTGTCCCTGCCCACCTCACTGTCACTCTGCACTCCCGGCTCACCTTTCCTTGCAGAGCAGCCTTGCTGCTCCCAACAGTATGTTATCTAGTGTGACAAAGGATTTCCTGTGAAGACCGTAGAATAACTGGCTAGGTAATAAAACAGCAATTAAAATTCAATGTAAACAAAGGTGAAATTATGTACATGGAGAACAACCATCCCAAATTTATATGTACCAAAGATGGGCCTGAGTTGACTTTTACAACCCATAAAATCTGAGTGATATGAAGAGACTGTTTCAATTATAAGATTCTTATTTAGGCATTCACTGTCTATCTAGCTATCTAGCTAGAAATTATCCCATGAGGGACAAATAGGAGCAACTAAAAGTAAAAGCAACAAAAGCCCCAGTGCCATTGCTGTATACCGTTATGTTGTATATGTGTATATTGTCCAGCTGGATGGCTACATGTAGAGCTTTAATAGCAACAGCACTCAGCTTTCTACCCCTCAGACTGTAAATGGTCTGTGAAGGATTTATACTGCATGTCAGTAAAGTCCAAAGCCAATACTCTATGCTCTGGCTTTACTTGCCTGGCACAGAAGAAAACTGCATGCATTCATTCACATCAACCTGTATCGGTCAGTTTGGGTTTTCCATACCATCTGGTCCCTCAACAGCCTTGTGACATCAGGAAATAGTAGCATCTTCACTGCACGGAAAGGGTAAATAAAGCAGAGAACATCTGAGTAGCTTAGCTTCTCTTAGAAGAAGACCCAGAACACTTGCATCCCTTCAAACACAGCAGCTCAAATACTGCTAAAACTTGAAATCCAGTCCTCGCTGGGGTTTTACTGTAGATGTCCACGAGGCTTAGGTTTCATTCTGCAATACTTCAGACCTGAAAAGAAGGTAGCTCCTTTTAGGGATGAATAAAACTGTAAGAAGCACATCTAATCACACTGAGCGTTCACAGAAGCACACCATGGCAAGAATGTGTCCTTTCATCGGGCATTGCCTCTGTGCTTGGGATAGTATAGATGGGTTCAGAGAAAAACAAATATGAATTCAAATTTGAAGTGACAAAAAGCTCCTGTTCTTCCTACCATTTATTATTGTTACTGTGTTTTATTGTAAATCTGTGCTTACTGTTTGTTCTGCCATAAAAATTGGCATAATATGTGTCAGCATAATGTGGCATATTATGCTATTGAATGAGATACAAAGATAACATAAAAGACAGGTCTTGCTTAAAAAACACGTGCTTGAAAAGGAACTAAAGAACAGAGGAGAAAACCCAGAATACACAGTGAGAGGTTTCAGTTTAAATTTAGGAAAAAGGAAGAGGCATTTGAGTTGCTATTTATGTTCTCATAGAGGAGAAGGAAAAGATTTATTTTCCCTAATGTGGAATTGTTTTAAACAGTGCAGCATGAGTGAATTTGGTGGACTGAGAATCCAGACCAATAGATTTAACTCACTCACAACAATTTTTCTGTGTGTGTGTTTTGCTTTGTTTTCCCTTCAGTCACCTTTCAAAAGCAGTAACAACCAAAACCACCCATTCATTACCTCCTCTTTGATCCTCACTCTTGATAGCAGCTGTTTTGCATCTTCATTCTAATCACTCCACCCCATTCCTTGCAGTAATATTAATGAGAAACTTCCCGTTTGTGGATGCCTTTCTGCAATGAATCCAATTACTGCGGCTCCAGGGAGGGGTTCAATGGGCAATAAATGCAACAGGGAAGACAGATTGGTGTCACAGATAGATTTTTAAAAGCTGTTCACAGTCCTCAAGGTTGTGAGGCAGGCAAGGCAACTGCTAAAAGTTGGAACAGGTAATTGCATTTTTTTAGGCCCCCAAAATTCCTTGTATAGGATGAACAGATTCTGTGTCAGTTCTTGGCCAGTATGGACTGGAAAAATGTGCTTTGCCAAATAAAGACCTTGGAGATATACTGTAATTCATGAAGGACATGAGCATCAATTCAAATTTCAAAAAATGTAGTGAAAAATAAGCTGTTGAAAAACACGCTCTTTCTAGAAAGGCAGAAAAACCTTTATAAATCCTGTGATAAACATAGTTAATTGTATCTTTTAAAGGCATTACAGACTAACCATATTATGAACTATCAAATCATCTCTCTACGTGCTGATTTGATGTGCAAGGCATTTATATGAAGAGTTTGGGCAAATGGTTCCTCGCAGTACCTGGCCTCAAACCCTGCTTGCCAACATAGTGATGGGATGCTTAAATTCAGTGCATATCCCTGACTCTTCAACAGCTCGGCACCACGCTGCAGGGGAGCGCAGAGGAGCAGGGATTCACAGCGAGCCTTCACAGCGAGCCTGCGGTTCTTACAGCTGCCAGGAGGAGGCTGTGCTCAGAGTATTAAAACTCTTGTGAACAGCTAAGTTTCTGATGAGCTGCAGATTTTTAAGGGTCCTTGCTGTAAATCTATCACTATTTCTGTTGTCTTTAGCAACTTAAATGTGCAAGAAGCATTCGCAGTGTAGTACTTTTGAAATATCTCAATGGTCTCAGTTGACACTCCTGTGTTGGATTAACTTTTTACTGGATAGATGGAAGCTGCCCTGGAGACCTTGAAGCTTAATTTTCTTTCATATTCTGTGGTCTAGGATCAACAATAACAGGGTGTAAATTTTGCTCCAATAATGATTTAGATTTACTTAAAAATAAATGTCTTGGATTTACTTCATTACTTTCTTCAGCAGTAGGAGACCATTATCTGAACATAAGCTCAGAGTTTATTACCCTGATCACTTAACCATGTAATTTTACCTCTGCAGCATGTAAATATAGAAACAATGAAAGGACAAAGAACAGATTATGACAAGAGAGGAACAAAACCCATAAGCTTTTGAGAGTTTCATTTTACTACCATAATGCAGCCTTTAAAAGTAAGTTGGGAAAGTACTTTGCAGGCTGGATAGTCTCCAAAAGGTGGAAGGCTCCTATCAACAGTTATCAAGATATCAGTATTAAAGTAGTTTGTCATAGATAATCCAACGTTAACAGTTTTTCAGTGAATAGTGCAGACATAGAAGCTGTGTTTGTTTATATCATATTCATTTGCATGCCTTTAGAGACCTTTCTTCTGACTTAAGGCCTGATTTTGCGACATATGAGGAGATGAGAACTGGTGACATATGAGTTGTTCTCTTCCCCTGAGTTTCAAAATAAACAAAACCAACTTTTGCTTTCTTAGAAAACGGATCCTTCAAAACCAGTGGCATATGCTAGTTTGTTTTTAAATAATTTTACAAGTATTTATGCACTTATTTAGTAATTTGTCATTTTGGTCTTCCAAGAGCTTCCAATTAGAGCAATAAAGTTGCACTGTAATTTCTAAGATACCATTGTAGTTTTTCGCGTTGTTGATGCTTATAATATCCATAGCATAGCTACATACTAGGATATGTAGATTGTTACATAGAAGCTCTACAGCTGTTGAAGTGACATCATTCACAAATGTTTAAATGGATACCTGCATTGATACCACATTTAGTGAGATGAATTGATGTCGTTAGTCTTCTGCAAAGGCTTCTACATGTAATGGTGACAGAGAAACAAACTCTTCCCACAGATACACATAAACAGTACCGAAAAAAAAAACCCACCAGCAATTTGACTCAAAGAACACTGAATAAAGAGATTCAAATCATCTAGAAATCCAGTATTACATTAAAATCATATGCAGTTGCACTGGAAATATGGGGTTTATCTTTTTATCAGGAAGACAACTTAGGAGAAGTGGGTGGAAAATAACAGTAATATTCAGGGGACTGAAGAATAGACAGAAGATAAGAAAAATCCTCAACGGCTCCATTGCCTTGTACTTTGAACAATAGTTTACGTTATCACCACATGAACATAATATGCTAGTATTGTTATTAACAATGACTCCAATTTATAGTCACTTTGCACTGGAGCAAGATCTTATTGCATAAAGTTACTAACAAATTATTGATATTAAGTGTATGGTTAAGTGGATCCCCATTTAACAAAGTTACTCAGCCAGTTTGCAAATATCTCAGTATATATAAACTGTGCTTATGCTTAACCCAAGCAGCTAGACAGTATTCAGGACTATTTTGTTGGATCGTTTTCAGTGGAAGAAAAATATCTGTTCTCTCTCTGAATATCCTGGTTGTGCAAATCATCTATCCAAAGTCCTGTTTCCTAACTATGGTAACAACACACGACAGCAGGAGGGTAACTCCCACATTCAGAAGCCTAGCTCTATTTCCAGCTAGGTCTGAGTTCAGAATTTCTGATCCATGTAGAATTACAAGTACTGGATTTTACTGCTTGTTTTATTCTTGTAGTGGAATACAGGCATGAACACGAATTTGATGTTTACTATTTTCTGTTAAATGAGAATTATATAATTCCATGATAGTGATAATAGAGAACTATATGTCATTAAGTAATGTGAATTAAAAATCCAAGAAAAGATTTGAAGAAGGCTGTAAGCCAGTGACTAAGACTTACTCCTTCTTTTGGGTTCCGCTTCATGCCACAGTACTAGTGCTCTCCAATGGTCTTTCTAACCTCCCGGTTGCTTTCATACACTCACGCAGTCTGATTCTCATGCAACAAAATCAACATTCTTCCCTTTCCCCATTCCAGGAGTCACTCTGGTTTGATCATCCACTAGAGTGCAGCTGAAGCCTCCTACAACTAGGTCAATAGTATTTTACCTTCATGACACAAACAAATGACCTAGTCAAAAGTATTCTCCCAGTTCAAAGTTATTTCAAATATGTTGCTGGGTCAACTATGCACTAGTAGGCTTTGTCAGATTAGGCATGGCCTCTCTGTGTAAGCGATCTGTGAGACTCTCCACACCATCCTTTTCACCAGCTTCTCCTACCCTCCCTCCTAGTTAACAATGCTGGATTGTTGGGTCTGGATGCTGCAGGTTCCAATTTAACACTTAGCTTTAACTTCAGACTTTTACCTCAGACTTTTCCTAATCTTTCACTCGATCTCTCCACTGGACATTTGCCTTCCTCAGAGCCTGTTCTGTTCCACCCTTGGCCCATGCTGTTGCTTCCATCATCTTGTGCACCAGCAAGGTATCAACACAGCTCACGCTGGAGCCAAAATTAGGTTTCCCAGGCAAGAAGGTCATTTGGTAGGTCCTTTCCTGGTTTCCTCTTTTATCATTTTCTGGGCACAGAGCCAGGATATGGGCATTTTGCCAGCACACATGCTGCTCTCCCACCCCACCCTAGACCTCATGTCTTCGTGCCTACCTCACCTCTGGAGCCATGCCTGGGGCCGCACCCCTCACTACACCCCTGCAGTGGAGCCACTCCTGGTCCTGGCCCGAACACCTCTGCGTCGGCCCCACCTGTGAAGCCGTGCCCCGGGCTGGGCTCCTCCCCATATCCTTGGCCTTGTGCTTCCCTGCTGGCTTATTCCACTCGTGTACCCAGCAGTGGAACCCAGCCTGGGTCCATCAAGCTGTAGTGCTTGATGGCTTGAATTTTGAATGCTGACAAAACATATACATAGGTACAACTATAATTTATTCTGCTTGAGAAAAGGAGAGAACACGGGCTGTAACAGTATGCTTCTCTCCCAGATAAGCATCAATGAGACATCTAACATGTTATGGATTTTTAATTGATTTGTAGGTTGACATAGTGATATGCCATCCCCAGACACATCAGGCTCATCTTCCAGCACAGGTGCTCCTCTTCTCTCGTGATGACTTTTGCTGCAGTAGCAGCAGAACATGACCAGCACTTTTACTGGGTCTGGCTGGGATGGAGTTAACTTTCTTCATAGCAGCCCATACCCTGCTGTCTTTTGCATTTGCGACTAAAACAGTGTTAATAACACACCAGTGTTTCAGATGTTGCTAAGCAGTGTTTGCACAGCATCAAGGGTTGTTTTTTTTTTTCTTTTCCCCACTCTGCCCCACCAGCAAGTAGGCTGGGGGTGCGCAAGAAGCTGGGAGGGGACACAACCAGGACAGCCGGCCCAGGCTGACCAAAGAAATACTCCATGCCATATGACATTGTGCTCAGCAATAAAATCTTGGGGACAGGAGGAGGAAAGGGGGATGTTTGTGGTTAAAGCATTTGTCTTCCCAAGTAACCGTTATGCGTTGTGAGGTCCTGCTTCGCAGGAAGTGGCAGGACATCTGCCTGCCGATTAGAAGTAGTGAATTAATTCCTTATTTTGCTTTGTTTGCACATGCAGCTTTGCTTCACCTATTAAACTGTCTTTATCTCAGCCCATGGGTTTTCAGCTTTTGCTATTCCAAGTCTCTCCCACATCCCTCTTCGGGGGGAATGAGCAAGAGACTGGGTAGGGGCTCAGCTGCTGGCCGGGGTCAGCCCACCACAGCACTCAAACTACCTTGGCCTTGGCTGACAAAGTCTTTTCATTGTCCTGAATTAATACACATCTGTTCTTTGTCACCAGGGCTGATGGAAAACAGGTACAAGTGTCACCACCAGGGCATGGAGGAAGAACTGGTTTTGCTCCTGATCTTGATTGAGGAGGTGTTTGAAAAAGTATTCTTGCTACTCTGACCTAATCATCCATGATAAGGGTTAATTACAAATGCACAGAATTATTTCTGCCTCCTTTTTGAGCATCTTCTGCCGAGCATCACGGTGCCAAGGAAATCAAGGAGAGAGGGAAAAACGCTGCTGTTCGGGGTAGCAGGATTCAGCTCCTCCTTAGAAACATAGCCTGGTTTTTTGTTACTATTCTTCCCATCCCCATCCCCAGGACAGCATGTGCAGCTGCTAACAACTTCATGATTTTTAAGATCATACAAAAAGTAGCTACCATCACCAGAAGCTGCCCATACAGGGGAAAGAAGTTAAGGGTGATAGGCAGCTCCTAACTCCCTCCAGATTAATTATTTGTCCAGCTGGGAGCCATACTACTGCTTCCACTGCTGCTGGCAGCTGCTACTATTGCTGAGTAATAGTGTGTCATTACCCAGGTAATGCAACATGTTGCTTTTCAACATGCTGAGACACTTAGGTAGTCAATCCTACCAGATTAAGGTAGTCAATCCTACCAGTGCCATTTTCTATTTCCTGGGGCAGCAACTGATCTCAAAAACAGACTGTCAGGTATACCAGCACCATTACGTAAGGATCCCTATAATGCAATAGGACTGATATCAAAGGACCTGCAGGGTAGGCAAGTCCTTGCAAATTAGCCTGTGATACTACATAGAGTATCCATGCTATGTGTGGCACAAAATCATTATTGTGCAATTTTACTAATTTGGTAATGACTGTTGCCATGCTGATCATGTGGCAACGTTTCCACCATCAAATCCAGCAGAGTAGATGAATGTGATTGTTTACTGAACATACAAATCTCAGATGAATCCCAGCCATTACTAAGGCTTTGCCATTCTTGGTTCTGTATTTTTCATTTCATTTCATCCCTTCAGGACCCAGAGTTTCAGTTAGTCTGCACCAAATTTCCTTAAACAGGTTGACACAATTAGAACAATTCAAGCACAGATTTACCCAGAAGGAGAGCACCAAAGGTGCTGAAGTTACCCTACTAGCATTACGTGCTATCATCTTCAGTACTCCCAATTAAAGAGGTCTGTGGAGCACACAGTTCTCCCTTACACGCACAGACAGTCTGTGCACAAGTGGCTGGATTTGGTGCTGCAATCAAAGGTAGCCAGGATGTTGAGCGGGTGAAAGCTAGGAATGGCACAGCAGAGCTAGTCTACAGGAGAACTGCTTGTTTAGCAAAAATCTCATCCCACAAGAATGGGGTAGGGAGAATAAAAGTAAAAGCATTTCATTTTGCATCATTGTTTGTTTCTAACCTCTCAAAGCTGCTTATATTTCCCCATCTATTTAAATCCTCTTTTCCTACCAGGTGCACTGGAGAGAGTCCTTTGCCTTCAGCCACTCCCATACTGATCCAGTTCTTTTAATTTAATCCTGTTATTAATATGCAGAGTTGCTACTTCAGTTTTTAATATGTTTAAAAGAATCCTTCCAAGCTGACCTCTTTTGCGTTTGCACCAGGGCTGTCAAACAGGGGTTGGTTGGGGAACCTGTAATGCACAGTTCTCAGCACAGAGCCAAGGAAAGAGCCTTCTCTCTGACACTGCTCACACAGCTCCTGGTAATGTTCTGGCTTCAGAATCTCAAACCTGTATTACTCTCAAGCAGATTTTCAGATAGCAATAGAAACTGAATTAAAGAATAGAAGTTTAGAATTTACTCTAACTCTAGAGTTTGTTAATCTCACTCAGATGCTAACTCCTTTGACAGAATTCCATCTCTCCCCTCCTTCAAGACCTCGGTACCAGTTGCACATGCAAATCAATGAACTGTGAAGCCAGTTAGATATTTAGCATGAGTTCAGCAAGGAGGAAAGAGAACACGAATCATTTGGCTTCATCTCTCCCATTAGTGCCAGCAGAGACTCCTGGTTACATGTCACAGTCACAGTCATGTAAGTGCATGCCCACTGTTTCCTCAATTCCCTACATTGAGATCACGACTGGATTACACCCAGGCTACAAAGTAGATCTTTAATGGTTTCATTTAGATAGCCATTCATTTTCATCGCCTATACTAGGTTCCTAAAGTTTTTACCAGACTTTCCAACTACAAGTCCATTGTACTTCGTGTTATAAATAGTACTATATGCCTATGCCTATCTGGGGTCCAGCACTGAGGAGCTCTGCAAAACTGACAGTGCAAAGCAAGTTTCACAGTCATCACTTAAACAGAGCAATAACATCCTGCTGGACTTTGTTTAATACATTACACATATTAATTAAAGGGCTAATCATCCTGTAGAAGGAAACATCATCTGTACTTTCTGGTCTTACTTGAATTAGAATTATGAAATGCATTTATCACTAAGGATTTATCTATACTGCTCACATATTTAATTTAAGAGATGGAAGGACAAAAAACTGATTTACAAAAAAATCCTGTTCAAAGTATAACCTGTATTTATAGAATATCCTTTCTCATTAAGCATTGGGTATCCATTTCTCATTGAATTTAGTTAAGTATCCTTGATGAGAGAGTAAACAAAAATAATTGACAAGCCTCATTAAATTCCTCTTAAAACATACAGCTGTTGACTTCAATGGGAGTTGAATCAAACCCTAAATTAAGAGCTGAACTGCTCAAGATTAAAACAACTCGTTTTAAAGCCTGCATTGGTATTCTACTTTTATTAAGTGTACAAACAGGTGGGATGGGATTCCTCTCACCTAACTTTAGACATATACAGTGTATACTTCTGAGCTAGTCATGCCAGACTCCCTTTATATTCAATGGAGAGAAAGAGCCTCTTTTAAGGCATCATTCATCTGACCTATTTTAGATGTCTACTTCAGAATGAGATAAAATGTGTACTATAAGCATTTGGGTTTCTTCATTGAAAATAAAGGTAATTAGGCAAACTCATTTAAAGGGAGCTGTCTACACTATACGTGTTTACATTTAGTAGAATGAATACTTCCTCTGGCAGCTGAAGGTATTTAGACTCGTTGTCAATATATGTAGAAGAAGATTATCTAGTGAGTTGAACTGAAGCACAAATGTGTCTTTTACCTGATCTTCCAGGTGGAACTTGCTTGCTATAATCAAAGTAAGGGTAAAATATTTTTTAGTCAATAATACTCCTTATGTTTGTTCTTCTGACATAGTATATTCATAGCTGACCAACATCAATAGCCACTGATATTTAAAAGAAGGATGTGAATGGGCTACTCCTCCAACTTCTACTGTTAGAGGTATTTATGCAAACCAAGCAGAGTAAGGATTTTGCCTTATCCTAGTGATCCTCCTGCAATAAAAGCATTTTTGGAGTTAAGCGCTAAAAAAGATCACAGAATTATCCGTGATATAATTAAGTTCTAGACAATCTGCTTCTTAGCTGGAATGGAAAGCATTTTCCATATTCCAATTTATATTAATTTCCCCTGGTATATTCACAGAGGAATTCTGATTTTGCTATATCATAGTTGCTCTACCTTGTCCTCCAAAACAGAGCATGTAAATAAAACCAGAGTTTTCTCTGGGGCGTTAATAACTGTACTTGCTTCAGGGTTTAAACAAAGGATGATATGCTTTTAGCTCAAACAATTTAACTATCATTAAGTTTTTCTGTTATGCAACCTTATTTTAGATTGTGAGATTTTTATTGTTTCATTTATTTTAACTTTCTTAATTAAATTAAAATTGAAGTAATAATTTTTGTAAGATGTGCTACCTTTCTTCTTCACCCAGCACTGGAAATTATGAGTTTCCAAGGACACCAATCACTGTTGCTGATAGTTACTATCTCTGATAACCTGGTTATTATTCTCTAGTAAACAATGACCTGATGTATACCATGAAACAAACTTTCTCACAATGGGTTACATTTACATCTTGCAATCAGTACACAGAAGCGTTATGTATCTCTGCAAATCTCTGTTTTGAAGATTTAAGTGTGACATGTATGCTATAAACCACTTGGAATCACAGGAGCATAAAATAATCTAGATTTACTTTGGGAGGTCATCAGGTTGAATCCCCTGCTCAGAGCAGGGCTAACTTCAATGTTAGATGCTCAGTGCCTTCCCCAGTCCAGTTTTGTGTATCTGCAACCTCCCTGGACAACCTGTTATAGTGTCAGGCTGGGCAGGGCTTTGAGCAACCTGATGTAGTTGAAACTGTCCCTGCCCATGGCAGGGTGGTTGGACCAGATGATCTTTAAAGGTCCCTTCCGACCCAAATGATTCTATGATTCTATTTTTTTTTTCATAATGGTGATTTTTTGATGCAATTTATGTCCATTTCCCCTTGTCCTTTTGTGGTGGACCTCCAAGAAGATCTCTCTGTAGCCACCCACTAGAAAATTGTACACAACAATTAGATCCCCTTAACCTTTTCTTCAGACTGAACAAACCCATTTCTCTCAGCCTCTACTCATGCATCACAGGCTGCAGCCTCCTAGTCAGCTTTGTGCTCCTCCACTGGACTTGCTCCAATATGCTAATGTTTCTTCTGTTTGGGAGTCCAAAACTGGACACAATATTCCAGATGCAGCCTCCTGAGTTCACAGGGAATAGCCACTTTCCCCGGCCTGCTGGCTACACTCTTACTAATGCAGCCCAATATGCAGTTAGTCTTTGTTGCTGCAAGGACGCATTGCTGGGTCATGTTCGGGTTGTTCACCACGACCCCCAGGGCCTCTCCTGAAAGACTGCCTTCTAGCCTGCCAGTCCCCAAATTGTATGATGGCGTAGTATTTTTCATGCCCAGACAGAGCTTTAGATGAACTTTACTTGCCTTTTTTTACTTGTCTTTTTCTTTTACTTGCCTTTTTGAACTTCAAGAAGTTTCTGTCAGGCTATTTCTCTAGCCTGTTGAAATCCCTCTGAATAGCTGCCCTGCCCTCCAGCACATCATCTTCTCCCCACAATTTAATGTCACCTGCTAATGTAGTGAGGATACATTCTATCTCGTCATTCAGGTCATTAGTGAAGAAGTTAAATAGTACCAGGTTCAGTATCTAACTCAGAGGAATACCACTCCTAACTGGCTGCCAGTTAGACTTTCAGCTACTAACCAGAACTCCTTGAGCCTGATGGTGCAGTCATTTTTTCATCAACCTTGTAGTCCACCCATCCTGTCCACTTTCTCAAGTGTGGTGTCCTGGTTTCGGCAGGGATAGAGTTAATTTCCTTCCTAGTAGCTGGTACAGTGCTGTGTTTTGGATTTAGGGTGAGAACAATGTTGATAACACACCGATGTTTTAGTTGTTGCTAGGTAGTGTTTACACTAGTCAAGGACTTTTCAGCTTCCCATGCTCTACTGACTGAGAAGGCTGGAGGTGCACAAGAAGCTGGGAGGGGGCACAGCCAGGACAGCTGACCCAAACTGGCCAAAGGGATATTCCATACCATGTGACGTCATGCTCAGTATATAAAGCTGGGGGGAAGAAGAAGGAAGGAGGGGACGTTTGGAGTGATGGCGTTTGTCTTCCCAAGTAACCGTTACGTGTGATGGAGCCCTGCTTTCCTGGAGATGGCTGAACACCTGCCTGCCGATGGGAAGGAGTGAATTAATTCCTTGTTTTGCTTTGCTTGTGTGCACAGCTTTTGCTTGACCTATTAAACTGTCTTTATCTCAACCCACGAGTTTTCTCACTTTTACCCTTCCGTTTCTCTCCCCCATCCCACTGTCGGGGAGTGAGCGAGCGGCTGTGTGGTGCTTAGTTGCCGGCTGAGGTTAAACCACTACATGTGGTTACAAGGATACAACTAAAGATGGTCTTGATAGTCTTGCTAAAGTCAAAATAACCAATATCCATTGCTCACCTCTCATACCCAAAGCAGTCATCTCATCACTGAAGGCAGCCAGGTATCTGTGGTAAAGCCATGCTGGCTGCTCTTAAATTGTCTTACTTTTTTGTGAAGAAAGAACAGATATATCACCCTACACAGCTATAGCAATTCCAGGAGCTATAGATGGCTTTATGATGCAGCAGTCAGATTTGGGCTAGCTTTTATATAACAACACATGCAGAGGGAAGCACAGAACTCTTGAGCTATGTCTATACTGTCATGTTAGCTTGGACCTGAACTTGCATGCCTTGCCTATATTCCTCATGTGCTGGTTCACATAAGCCTGAGTCTAGCATAAGCAAGAAAGCTGGCCTGATAAGGAATTAAGGTACAACTAGAGGAGTTTTTAGTTTGAACCTAATTCCTTTAAGCAGTTTGGATGTAAAAAATGCACAAGTCATTTGAATTGGCCTACTCCCAATCCTATAAAGTTGTTCCATCATACAGAGCAGCCTCATCTATCCCTCTGTATGCCCTCATATCTTGACACCGCTCTGCTTCAATTCTGACAGCCCTGTGTTAGCTGTAGGTGATGAGCTGCGAAATTTTTAAGATTTGGACAGTGAAGAATATCTGGTATCAACAGGGGATCTGTTTGGCTCCCAAGGATTTAGTAGTATTTGTAAATATCTGGAAATTGTCTGGGGACGGCCACTCCAACAAGATCTCATGGCAGCTGGTCATGATCACATTAGCAGAACAGCTGAACAGAAGGCATTAAAAAAGAGAAAACCTCAGGAATGTCTTATCTAAGACCCCTCTGCAGCCACATAAAACACATATTCGTGACTGCATTTATGGATCTAGCTGTGTGGCAGGTGAGATCCCAGAGACAGACCTCTAACATTGAGGCATTATTGTTCTCAAAGAACGCCCAGCTAAGGCTCCACAGCTAGTCCAATTCACAGCCCATCCAGAGGTGATGGTACTCTGCCGTGAGCCCACCTCCCCATGTTTCACATACATGCTCTCCAAGCATGTTCGTTAGAACATGCAAATGCTCATACTGGTTCAGACCACATGTCCCTCTAGCTCAGTATCCTGTTGCCACAAGTGGCCATAAGCAAATGCCTAAGGAAGAACAAGAACAGGGCAAGTGTACATGAAGCTCTCTCAAACTGTGTCTATTCTCAGCCCAGGGTTTTTCCCAAGTGTTTTCTTTACTAAATAATCTTGAATGAATCTCTCTTTTAACTACTTCTACAGTCTCCCCTTGAAGCCTTTGCATCCATAAAATCCTTTGGCAAGGAGTTGCACAAGTTTGTGTGCAACAAGTTTGTTGTCCTTTTGTTTGCATTGAAATCAGCTTCTGTTAGCTCCATTTGATGGTCCCTCATTCTTGTATTTGAAGAAATGCCGAAGTCAATTCCTTTCCACCCTTTCTATGCCACATAGAAATATAGAATACATAGAATTCCATATTCTAATTCCATCACCTATGTAGAGAATATATATGAATATATATATAATATATATTCTGAATATATGAATAGATGAATTATGTTCATATTGTATATGAATAAGTAATATAATCTATATTCCATACAGAATTCCATATTCATATACAAGCTGTAGGCAAACCATGGATTTATTTTTCTTTCCTAATAAATTCTAATACTTGGTTTGCTTTTCTGATGTTTTCACAAGTTACACATATCATAAAGACTTCGCTTCCAAATGGTAATAGTCAGCTCAGAGTCCATTGCTTACATGTGAAAGCTAGCTTATATGTGAAGCTAGGATTTTTTTTTCCACACATATTTCTTAGTCACTCTGTCTTACAAAGGTCTCTTGTGGTCCCTCACAGTCTGCCTTTGTCCTTACTATCCCGAATATCTTCATATCACAAACTTTCATACCACACCAGCAAACTTTCTCACCCCACTGGTCACTTCTTTTCCAGGTCACTTAAGAGTGTAATGAACAACACAGATCCCAGCACAGAGGTCTGGGAAACTCCAGTGGTGACCTTCCTCCACTGTAATAATTAACCAGTCCTCTTACCCTCTGTTTCCTAACTTGTAACCTGTTATTTACCCATAAAAGGACCTTTCATTTAATCTCATGACTACTAAGTTTCCTTGGAAACTGCTGATGATGGTACTGTCAAAAGTCTTCAAAAGTCCAAGCAGATTGGATCAACTTGGCTGTCTTTGTCCAAATATTTGCTGACACCGTTCAAAAAGAGGATTGTAAAGTAGGACTTCCCTTTTTAGAAGCCACACTGACTCTTCCAAGGTAACTTGTATGAACCCAGGTAACCACTCATCCTGCCCTTTATTACAGTTTCCACAAATTTGCCCAGAAGTCTGATGCATAATCCCATAGTTCCCTTGATTCTCTCTGAAAACTATTTTACAGCTGGTATCCATTTGCCACACTCCAGTCCTCAGGTGTCAAGGACTACAGTGAGCAGTTACAGGCTACAGTAAGTCTTCTTAGACCCATTGGATGAAATAACTTCTAGTATTAGTGATTTGTTAATGTTCATGTCGCCAATTTGTCACATAATCTCTTTTACAGTCATTTCAGTTTCAGTCAGATCCTCTTCTGGCAAAGTATTCTGGCATGTGGGTTTTCCTAGTTTCTTCCACAGTGAACACCAATTTATTCTCTGAAAAGGTCTTCTGGTCTCTGTAGTGCTTCTTTTATACCCTGATGATTGATCAGCCCTACAGACTCTCTGATGAGCTTCTTGATGTGTTTGAGGAAGGGCTTAGTGCTGGTTTAGAGTCCTTTATCAAGTTGCTCCTCCCAGCTCTTTCTCTTTTTTTTTTTTTTGGTCTGCTTAGTTTTATTTTTATATGTTATCAGCCAGGATTTATGAATTTTTCTATTTTCTTCATTTGGATATGACTTCAGCTTTTTGAAGGTTGCCTTCTTGCTTCTAATAACATCTCTTCCTTATTGTTTAGTCATGCCTGGTTCTTTTTACCTTTACTCAAGCCTGTCTTAATAGGTTGCATGCACTGGCATATAACCTTAATATATTAAATGCATAATTCTGCCGTGTCCCAGGTATTGGCCTCTGGTGATCATGTTTATGCGCATATTAGTTAAGGAGGAAGAGAAGGTTACATAGTTTCTGCCAAGAGAGCAGACGTTATATGCAGTACTAGCCAACCTATGGCTCTGACAGTCGAGACATCAGACCTACAATAAAGCAGAAATCCCGCATCATTTCAACAAAACATGTTCACCCTCCCATTCCAAGCAGTGCTCTTATACTCCAGAGATGTACTGGTAACCACCTTCTTCATAAGCCTCTCCAGGCCACAGCCCTCTGCAGCAACCCCCTAAAGCCCCAACCTGTCTTGCCTTGTGAGGGATCCTGCTCACAATCTTCTCTTCTCTCCAGTCCAGAGAAAGTGCAGTCCCAATGAGTATTCAAAATGAAATTAGTGATTAACTGAATCCTAAAAGTAAGGGAGGGAGAAGGACAGACAGCTGGTCATAAGCAAAAAGCAAAACGAAAGGGTGTCATGGAGTCATTGTCCAAAGCAGCACCAAATACACCGAGAGTAGCGTCACGAAGTGCAAGGGTCAGACTGCAGCCACTATTTCAGAGATCTCTCTCATGACCACTTTTCCTTGCTGCCATGCAGTGCTAATATGCTTTTGGGATACCACTCTTACCTTTCTTCTGGTAGGCAAAAAACAGATCATATTTTGCCATGATGCCCTTTTGCCATTCTAAGGGATCAACAAGTCTGTTTCAGCAGAAACAACCCTGTACTGGAAAAAATTGAGGAGTTCATATAGACAATGTATGGGGCAGGAAGGCGTTAGGATGAGAGGCAGCAGCAGCAGCAAGCAGTACTTGTAAGGTGAGGAAATATGCCTTGTTGGTAGGGCAGAGTCTAGAAGTGGGGGAAGAGAGCGGCCCACACTGAAGGGTTTGGGAGGAAAAGAAAAGCAGGTGAATGAGAGACTCGTCGAGAGGAAGTGCTTGAGGAAATTGTGAAAAGGAGCAGTCTGCAGCCACACAGGCTGCAAGATGTGACTTGTGAATGTGGTGTACCTTGAAGATTGGCTTTCCCTGTGGGAGCAGGCCACCGCCTGTGGGTTTCAGGGTGGACAACAATGGCCTATGCTCTGCAACCTGCTCAGCCCGGTCTTGGCTCTCTCCTTGCCTCACAAGAGGCTACGTAGCACCCAAGCAGCTATAATAACACAAGCAACATTTGGATGTTGACATCCAGGCAATCTTCAAAGTGTACCATTGCACAGTTAAAACGCCTAAATGAAAGTCCAAAGCTCTTTTGAAGTGGGAGCTGAGGGCCCAAGTGACAGATCCTGGAGGACACTCACTGCTCAGTGGAAATGTCTACCTGTGGCAGTGGGAACCCTGCACTGCAAGCCACCGCATCCCCTGAAACTCAGCTGGACCTCTAGTTGTTAACTTAATGCACATAAGTCAATAATGACTATTAGAGTAAACTGAGATATAAATGATGGGCTTGTTAAACAGAGGGAGAGGCACTGCTTTTGTTCTTAGGAGTAGTATGATCAAACTATTTTTGACCTAGGTTTGTGTCAGAAATATTTATTTCAAACACAATACCCAGATTTAATACATTTTAAATGAAAGACGCTTCATATTTATTCTTTGCCTTGCCATGAAGCCTTTTTCACTTAACGCAGGGAGTTAATTGAACTAGCCTTCACTAATCTGCGTGACAATTTATACAGTAATTAGTGCAACAGGAATAGACAAGACCTTACAGTTCTTCCAAGCCTCCAGGCTGATTGCTACAAGATTCAACCACCCCCCCTGCACATTCCCTTCAATTCCCTAGCTACAGATCGACTTTTAGAAACAGCCCCTCTGGCTTTCTGAAGTCCTACACTTTGAAATCCTCCACTGAGAGTAAGTGGAGTTAACACCACCCATTAGTACAACAGTATTTGTGAAATGCAGTTTTTGAAGAATTTGCCCTATAATTAAGGTATGTGTGTCAGCATCCTCTTTAGTGGCATTGGCAATTAACATTACTAATAGACGTCTCATGTCTGCAGCCTCTCATATGCTATTTTGGCCCTCTGTTTCAGGTTGCTAAACAGAAGAAATGCTACTTATTTACAAGAAAACACTTCTGTATCTTCCTGGAACAGCTGTTAGATAAAAACCATGGAAAAAAATTTAGAGCGTGTATCCTGTCTTAGGTTTATGCAACAGAAAGTAAAGCATATAAGGTGCTAGAGACTCTAAATACTGAAATACAGGCAGTGTTTCCTTGCCATCATGATCCATATATGAAAAAGACATAAACTTTAAAGTGAGATGGAGTAATGAAGAGACATACGGAAAAGTGATTATTTTTCACAAAATACATTGCTGGTAGAAGACTTCATAGATAGCAGCTGTTTCTAGTCATGATCCAACACACATTTTGTAATGCTGATATGACATACCAAAGATGCGTGTGAAATGAAGGTCTTCTTACCATACAAGATGGCTATGCCCAAATCTCTAAATATTCTGGATAAAAGCCATTGAAATAATAACCACCATGATGTCTGGCAGCATCTCTCTCAAGCCACTAGTGTACATACTTGTCACTCTTCTAAATAATTCCATCACTTTGTGCAGAATGAAAAACTTATTTGTTATTACCTGAAAGACTATACATTGCTCATATATTAAATGAACATCTTGTCCCTGCTCCCCTCTGCACTGAAAATATGCTAACATACATTTTGGTGATGGAAAAAAAGCCAATTAATCAGATTGCTAAAAACAAAGAAAAAGGATGACAGAAACTTAGAAACACAATTCCACTCTTGACTTACATGCAGGATAAATACAACTATAGATAAAGTCACCAAATTTATGGGGGAATGTCACCGTTTCTTTGTAAGGTCTGTAGTATATAACTTCCTTTGCAAACTCATAAGAACACGCACATCCTTCCTACGTATTCTGTATGTATGTATTTATTTTTTATCATAGAATCATAGAATAGTTTGGGCTGGAAGGGACCTCTAAAGATCATCTAGTCCAACCCCCCTGCCATGGGCAGGGACATCTTCAACTAGAGCAGGTCGCTCAGAGCCCCGTCTGACCTGACCTTAGATGTTTGCATAAGAAGTTAAAAACCCACAACTTCACGAATAAGATAAAACATTGTTTTTAAGGCAAGAGTGGGCATTGATGAGGTTCATTGCAATGGATGTACAGAAAAAAATGTTATCGCATTCCCCCTCAGCTCTGGGAGCAGATCCAGTGTGATGCAGAAGCACCGTGAGCAATTGCTTCCCATATCCTGCCGGTGCCAGGCAGAACGGGAGAGTGATGTCTAATCCACTGCCTGGGAGAGTCCCAGGGAGAATTCCATACGCTCAGCTTCTGCTGGTAAAACAGCCACTCCACTATGCTCAGTGCAACAGAATGGGGAGGACAGGACGTTTACCCTTAGAGAGAAGTTCTGTAAGCTCCTAATGCACCAGTGATGGCTGTGGCTCTTGCACCTTTAGAAACAACACGCTTGGACTTTACCCAGAAGCAACTCCTATACCGTTTTAAAAATTCACCGTGTCTTTTCTCTGTGGGAGACACCTCCTCTCGACATCTTCTAAACATCATAATTCTTCATCGCTTTCATTACATTTTCACCAGTTGTCTCACAGCCTTTTTTTTGTTGTTTGGTCATGAGGAATCAGGTAAGTTCCTCTTTGGGCCAGACTAGTGATGCCAGAAGCTACACCGAAACAAGGAGCCTCCTGCAACCTGTTATTCCCACTGTGCTCTAAGGTCCTTATTTCCACTTGCACCACACCACTTCCTAGTGGGGAAGCATTCTTCCGCAGCCCCACGTCAGCCTGCTGCGGGGTGGGAAGGTGGCTGCATGCAGCTCGGCCCCGCTCCCACTGCACACTGCCATGCCGATGTTTCCACTGACTCGCTTTTCCGTAACAAAAATTGTGTTTAATTTTCTTTCTCCGTGCACCTGTGCTCACATCTGCAGTTCGCTCCTGAATAAAGCCCTTATTTGACAGAAAAATTTCAAAGGACTTTTACTAATTATTCAACTAGTACAGCGTACTAGATAGACACGTACTTTGGAGAGACACACCTGTTTGTGCTGCTCCCACCAGCACAGAGCTGAGTTGCACTAGAGCCGTTAGAATGAAACCAGGATGAAATTACTTCTGAGATGTGGTTATAACACCCAGGTCAAGAACTTCTGTTCTCTACTATTTCTTCGGGAAAACCTTAAAGGAGAGTAAATACGAAACACTGCCCCGTTCTTCCCCCCGCCCGGTGGAAAAGTTATCGCTTTGCATCCACTCCGCCAGACTATAGACATGTCCCTCTGCGGCGGCGGGACGCTGCCAACGCCGCGGGAGGCGGCTTCGCGGAGGCGGGCGGCCCAAGGGCCGAGCGGAGCCCGGGCGGAGCGGCGGGGCCGCGCTCCGGTGCCGCGGGGAGCCCCTCGGCGGCGGCCGCGCGTCACGGCCGCAAACGAGCCGCCGCCGCGGAGCCCGGGGCGGGCGGTGCCCGAGGCGGGCGGTGCCCGCCGGGCAGAGGCGTGGCGGGGCTGCCCGGCGGGCACCGCGCTGTGACCGCGGCCGGCCGCGGGGGGATCCGCAGCGGTGCCTCTGGGCGGGCGTGTGCTCCGCCTGGCAGCGCCAAGGTAAACACTGCGCCAAACGCGCGGCGCAAACACCTGACTGAAGCGCTGGCGGGGCGCAGGCACAAGGCTAGCGGCTGCTCCGGCCCCGGCCCCGGCTCCGGCAGCGGGGCGGCCTCCCCGCCCCGCCCGCCCCTCCGGGACGCGCTTGCTCCGGAGGGTGTCGCCCAGCGCGCGCCGGGGCGATGCGGTGCGGTACGGGGCGCGTCCCGCGGGTGCCGGCGTGCGCGGGCCTCCCGGGGCTCGGTCATGCTGGTGTCGCTCCAGGCTCCGAGGGGGTCAGCGCTGCCCGCCCGCCTCCCCGCGCCCGCCCGAAAATAAGCAAAGCCATGACCGCAGGGCCTCAGGGGCCAGATCTCAGTTTTTTAAACGAGGAGGAAGCCAGGGCGATTTTTCAGGTGCTGCAGAGGGACTCGGAGCTCCGGCGGGCGGAGAAGGACAGAGTCAGGTACCAGGCTTAACCCCGCCGTCGCTGCCCACCGCACCCGCGCGGGGATGGAAGGCGCGGGGCCGGGCGGCGGGGCTTGCGGAGGGGGAGCGGAGGGCGCACGGACCCAGCCCGGGCGGCGCGGGGCGGCGGCGGAGCCCGCGGCTGCTTCGCCCGGCCGAGTCGAGCGGGAAAAGGGGCGGCGGGCGGGCGGCTGGCTGTCGGCCGCCCCGCGGGGAAGGGTCTGCGTCGGCCGAGGCGCCGCGGCGGCAGCGAGGCTGCGCGGGCAGGGAGAGCCGGGCTCGCTGCGCGGGAGGCTGCCGTCCTGCCGGTGCACCGGGGGAGCGCGAGTGCCTCCCGCCAGCGCCGGCTGCCGCGGGGCCGTCCGTCCCGGACATCTGCAGCATCGGGATGTTTGGGAAACGCGTGTTGTGACAGAGACGGCTGTGAGTCACGGCTGCTGATCCCCGTGGCTCCTCTCCTTCCCCGAGGAGGAGGAGGCCACTTCTGTCTTTCACCGTCTCGCTGGCAGGCGGTGCGGGCTAAACGCTGGTAGCCGGGGAGACGACGGTGGCGGGGAAGTTTTGCGGGACCTCGCAGGGAAACGTGGCGGCTCTGCGGCAGGTCCCGGAGCCGATCCTGGCAGCTTTTGGAAACCAAGCCAGGCACTCACCCGACTGAAAGGTTGCTCACAAGACCTTTTCAAGTGACTTAACTGAATTCCCTCCGCATTCAGGTACGCAAGTCACAACATCTTATATGAGCCATATGCAGAAATAGAACAGCCTCGACCTTGTTTCTAGGTCGTATCTCCCGTGTGTGCAGTCACCAAAGCTATTTGTGTTGATAGTGAAAGCAAAGGTCAAGGAATTAGTAGAAATTATGCTGGAAAATAAGCCGTTTATTATTAAAGGTTACCATTTCTTCCTCCAGATGAGACTTGAGGTACCTTGTGGGCAGTTTGCAAGTGGAAGGCAGTGTCCTCTCAGATTCACAAGTAATGCTTTCATGTAAGATGCAGAAGGAATGTTAATGAGTAACATTTCTGTCAAGTGGATTTTTGTACTGTGTATTTTTTATTTCAGTCAAGTGGATTTTATGATGGGCATAGTTAAACATTATGTGTCAACACTGACTTGCATCCAAAACTTGTCTTAGTTTTCTGCAGCACGTGAACCTGGACTGAGTTAAGTTTGGCAGTTTCTTTCTTCCATAATTTGGCATTACCTTTCTTTGATTAATTTCTGTTCCATGTGTCCTGTGGTGACCCAAAAAAAAAAAAAAGGAATGCTTTGCTGGATATGGAGAATTACATGGCTGGATAGTTGTAAGTTTAAAACCTGGGTAAGACTTTAAAACCAGAGCAAATGCAGTGAGGCTTCCAATGCTGTAGAGAGGCTTGTGAAGCAATATAGCCTGCTCTTGAACTCAAGGCTTTCACCTGCCCCCAAATTTGTATTTGTTACTCCGTCTGTGTACTTGTGACTTTGCTGAAAGTGATCTCTCTTTATGCAAAAGCTGTCAAAATAAACATGGTATAAGACGACGTTTCTGGTGATGCTTTACTGAGATGGAGTCTACTTTAAATCTCAGTTGAAGAGGCATTCAGAAATTGAGGAGAAGATAGGTGAAGTGTTTATGATCAAGGCACCATACTGAAATCTAGGTTAAACTCCTGGATCTGTCAAAGGCGTTGTATGTGTCCTTGGGCAAGTTTCTTAATCTCTCTTGGGCCTAATAAAAGTACTCTCTTTCTCACTCCACTTGTCTACCTGGTCTTATTTAGACTGTAAGCTCTTCAGGCCAGGGGACTCCAATCAGGAGCAGACGGGTTCCAGCCTGTGTGGTGTTGCCCTGTGCTACTATAATCTAAGTAATAACAGTGGTCACTCTGGAGGGCCAAATCCTGCAGTTCTTATATGACCACAGTGAGCCTCAGAGGCTCTAAACAAAATTGCATTTGCTCTTTTTGGTCCCATATGCCTGCCCCCTTGACTCTGTGTCATTCTTATTACAATTATTTTGATAATTAACTCTGTAGACATTTTTTTCAGTTCAAAGGTTTTAAAATAATGCCCGAGCACTGTGGCAGCCCACTCCTGGGATGCTTTCAAAGTGTGGTTTTGAAGCTATTTGATTTATGCCATCAATCAAATGAGGCATATAGGAGGTGCTGTGGAATGGAAGGGGCAGTTTCATCAATACTACTTTTTTGCATGATGTCACTGAAGTTAGTTGTCCCCCAAACTGCTCTTGAACGTGGTTTTGGAAAGAGCTAGTTGGAGCTTGGCAGGGCCAGGGAACAAGTCAATAATAACCAGTGGGCTCACTGGTCAAGTTTGTTCAGTGACCATCTTTATTTACAATATAGCATGTCCCTGTATAGATCAACCTGGACTGGATTGGCAGAGGAAAGGAAGTTTGCTGGCAGACGACGGGTCAGGTTCTAATGACTGCACTCATGTGCGTGCTGTTTAATGTCATACGAGCAAGCACAATAGCTGTCTGCAAATCTCTTAAAAGAGCAATGAAAAATTGAAATCCATTCCCAGATACAACTCTGGAATCAAAAAAGCAGGAATGGGCTTTTCTCTTTTTACAAGCTGCATTTGCTATATAAGCAAATGTTAACACCAGTTAATTTTGAAAGACAAAATCAGAAATAAGATCAAAAGATGAATCCTGACATCCTGCATGGCTTACGTTGTCCAACAAATGATAATCATGGTTCAGGGGAGTTGATTTTCACATAAACACAAATGTATGGCAGTGCAACATGAAATACTGACCCATTCCTCCTTGAGTGCATTGAGCTCTCAGCTAAGTAACCATGAGGTCTCCAGACCTTTTTCTTTTCTTACTGCTTTCCTGCATTGGAAGCTTGATAGAACCACTGGATCTCTCTTCACCCAGACAGCCCACACCTTTGTGAAATTAAACACGTATTGGGGCATTCTTTGGGGAAAGGCTAGTTGCTTTATACAACCCCTCTCCCTTTCTCTTTCTCTCTGTGGCCTTTGTGTGGAGTAGGAACGTGTGACCTTTGTGGACATTCGTGTACATTTGTGTAGCTGCGGGCCGCACTTTGTGCTGTCCCTCCCTGTTCCTCCTGATGCCCCAGCACATCCTCCGGGTACCATCGGCCCTTTCTCGGCTCCCTTGGCCGGCCTCAGACCTCTGTGCCTGGCTTGGAAGGCCTCTCAACTTTTGCTTTTCCTTTTATGCAGGAATGAACTGTGTGACCTGTTGGACCTTTATTTGTTCTTGCTACTGACAGGGAGCTAAGCTCCTGATGTGCCCTGGGCTGCTGGTTCCCAGGACTGCATGTTTTTGCCTGTTTTCTCCTTTCCAGTGCCCTCTCGTGGCTCCTCTCAGCAGTACCTTTGACTAGAAACAGCAAACCAACCATACTTGACTCCTTCTCCCATGAAAGAGGTTAACAGAAGCAGCAACAGTCAGCTTTGGTATAACTCACATGATCGTTCACTGCCATATACACTGAAAATAATATAGAAACGTAATAATTAGTAATCATGTATTTAATAATTTAAAAGAAAAAATTTACATTACTTTTGGACTTGGGTAACGCCCAGCTTCAGTATTCTTTGTTGTTCATCAAATCCAGTCTCATTCATAATACCAACTTGGAGAAAACCTCATTTATCATAAGCGTTAGCGTGGGAGAAAAAATGGAATATAGGGTCTGTATATCAGTATACATACATTGTTCTGTAATAATAATTGCGATGTTAAGACAGAAGTCCAACTCAGTCACAAAATGTTATTTTAGTAAGCCTGGTTAATGAAACTGATGATTTTGCAAATGCTTGTGGAAGAAAGTTCCTTCTCCCAAATATTTCAATATCACAGTTCGATGCCCAGGAGGAGACAGGGAGGAATCCAGCATGTTCAGAGGACAGTATCGTGTTCAGATGGCTCCCTAACAATTCAGTTTCCATAAGGACACAGTGAATTCTTGCTGTAGGCACAGGTCAACTTTCCATACGTAATGAAATAGGCCTGGAAATCATGACATAAAAATGTTCCAGGTCTTATTCGACTTCTGGTTTCAAGGCTTCAGGGTGCACCCAGCTCATCTTCTCAAGCTTTGTTCTGCAGCTGCTGGGGACAGAAATTAAAAAAGAATTGACAGCTGATATTTGCATGCAGAGCCCCAGGTCCCAAAGGCTTAACAAACCTGTAGGTGCTTCTCTTTTCTGTCCTTTCTCCAAGAAGCCGATGGGCAGGGTGACAAGTGAGGCTGGCTGCTTCCAGTCGTCTCAGGACAGCACTTCAGAGCCTGGCAGGTAGCAGAGGGACTGGCAGTCCCTGTAGGAAGGCTCAGCAGCAACAAGGCAAGAAGCTATGGGATACAGAGGTGGAGCTTCTGCCTTTTGTCTCCGAGGCAGCTCCTCCCTCTGCAGAGTGTGAAGAGGCAGACGGTGCCCAAGCAGGTGTCTTTCCAGTCAGCTTTGGGGCTCCGATGCCTCGGAATGCCTGAGCACTGGGTGCAGAGATGCACCTCCACCGCTGAAACAGCACCAGGATCCAGAGACAGCAGCTGAGACGAGAGGAGCCAGGAGACATGGAGCCAAGTACTTAAAAGAGGCAGCAGGTAGGGGGTTGTGGCATGGGAACAGGTAGCTGGTACCTTTGCAAGTTGTCCAAAAAATGAACAGTTGGGAGATACAGCAGAAGAGCCATGGGTAAATAGAGAATGTATTTAAAAGGGCAGAAGAGCTCTGAATTCTTTAATTATTAACTTTTATTTAGGATATTTGTCTGCTTTATATAATGCCCCTATTATGACTACATACAATAGCCTTGTGCCATTTTAGTTTATTAATCCTTGAGAAAAAGGGAAATACTGTTATCTTCACTTTCAAACAAGACAGTGAAAATAACTGAGAGACTGAGCCACTGAACCAGGAAATGAACCTACCTCCTTGAATAGCAGTTTACCTGCTAGATCATGTTTCGAGAAGTAGCTATGCTTGCATTGTGTGAGGAATATTTTCTTTTTCAGTGGGAGGAATGGAAAAGAATTAATTACCAGCTCCAGAACATATCTTGGGTTTCAGCCACTGTTTATGAATAGGAACTGAAAAAAAGAGGAAAATGGAGCTTTTGAGAGAGAAAAGCACTCATTCTCTTTGCTTTATTTTGTTTTGCTTATTTCCAGGTTGGCATATGCTTTTTTTTTATTTAGTAGATTTATTCTCACAGATCTATGACAATGAGAATAGATGGCAGCAAAGCAGAGGTTTGCTTGAAATTTATTGATGGATTTAATTTGAAGATGGAAAGCAAGAGAAATTAATTGGGAGGTACACTCAGCACCACTCACCGATCCTCTCTTGGTGATCTATTAACAACATACGATTCTTGTGGGAAAGATTAATCCCCTCCTTACTTTGTTCTAGACGGTCTCTACAACAAATCATTTGGATGTAGTGATTTGTTACAGGAACAAAACTGCTCTTACTGCCTTACGGCAGATCATTTACTGAGTTTATCATTTGTTGCAAATAATTCCTTACCGTATCCTCTTGACTGACATTTGCTCTCACAGGTCTGGCAATAGAAGATGGGAATAAAACACTGCGTAGGGAATGTATTTTTTCACCTTTTTCCATACTCATAACCTCGGAAGGCATTTGTTGCAGAGGTGCAGCCATACTCAGTGCCCTCTTGGTGCTTCAGTGATTTTGTCTTGCTGACCGTTTGAGGGGTCTGACATTGCAGCCTTTATTTTGGCTTATTTGCAGAAGTAGTCCTGTTGACCCTCTCGCAGCCTCTCAGAGACTAAGAATAACTTCTTGGGTGTTAGAGATCTAGATTAGGGGCCCAACTCCTTATTATTTGAAATAATCTTTAGAATAAACCCCAAAATACCCATAACTGCATGGGTGAGGAGAGCAGGATACCAGGACAGGCACCACTTGGGTATGTTGTTGTTCCAGTGGAGCTCCCTCCCTGAACAAAGCATTAATGAAGAAATTCTTTCATAGGAGATACTCCGCCCGGGATGTTTCAGGGCACAAGTGCTCTATTATGTCTTGCTTGTGGAGGAGATACTATTATGTACTACTGATACAGTGCCACTGGCATGTTTAATGGTTTGTAAACACTTAGGAAAACAGGTCCTTGAAGGCCTGAAGCACTAATACACTAAAGAAGTGTAAATAGAAGCAAAAATGGCAGGGCAGACTGTGATTTAAAAACCTTTACTCAGTTTGGTAAACAATTACTGTCATAAATAATCCCACTTCGGGACTCCACATGTTCAAGTAGGGGGTACTGTAACCAAAGGCAATTATTTAAGTTGCATATCAAGTTTTTTTCTCATCCCTGTTTTTTAATAATCCTATCTTGTGGTGGGGCCTGGAGTCAAGGACTGGGGCTTCACGTGAGCTGAGGAAGAGCAGGTGTTCACAGCCGGGGACAGGTGGGCGCAGTATGTGCCATTTTCTGTTTTGGCTTTAGCCCTGTACATCTGGACTAACTAAACCAAAGTCTATGGTCTAACTCCAGTTTTACATCTACAGACCAGGGTCTGGACCAGCATTGCTGCCAGGTCTTTGGTCTTGTCTTTTCATAGTAAACTTATTTCAGTGTTAACGAAAGGTCAATCCTTTCCTCCAAAGCTTTGCACTTCTTTGTGTTTGAGAGCAGGGTGTTTTCTACAGCATGGGGGTGGGCAGGAGACCCAGGAGCACCTTTGCGGTGTGTTATGTTTGAAAGGGCCTGTCTGCTAGTGCACTGAATGTATTTCTTCTTTCTTCACGTTATTGGGGCAACAGGGGCTCCCCACGGGGCTGGCAGGGCAGGGCTGTGCCACCAGGGCCTGTCCTGCCATCCCACTGCCCCAGCGAGGCAGCCGGGTGCAGCCCGAGCCCGATCACCGTGGTGGCACGGCAGGGCCAAAGCCAGGCTGTGGGGTTGAGTCAGGGTCAGGATCAGGCCCGGTGAGGGTAAGCAGGTCCACCACAGCCCGGTGATCACGGGGCAGGGCCGTGGCGATGATGCAGGGCCAAGGTCAAGCCGTGAAGTGACGTCAGGGTCAGGCCTGGTGACGGTGACCGGGTCAGCAATGGCCCCGTGATGGCTGGGCAGGCCAGGGGTGGGGTGGCTGGGCTGAGGCCAGATTGGGATGTCAGGCCGTGGGTCAAGGCCCGGATCAGCGTGGCAGTGGCCGTGCACAGACACAGCCGGGATGCGTCTGGGGCTGTAGCTGGGGCAAGGTCCAGTGGGACAGCCTCTGTTGAAAAGCAGCTCCCAGGGGAAGGAGGGATGGCCCTTGCTGAGGCCTCTGACTGTCTTCACAACAGCTTTCTCCATGGCCACCAGCTCTGCTCTTTCCAAGCTGGCCCTGGGCCCGGGAGGCCAAACCCACAGGGGTGGGAAGGACATGCTCAGGGCATTTTCACCCATGCTCATTCAAACACAGGCCTTGTGCCAGGGTTCAAACTAATGTTTGCAGTTTCAAGTGACAAAATACTGTAAAAATGAAAATCATAATGATGATGATTGTTATTATTATCTAGCTCACTTTCTGATGTTGCTAGGGCTGCCAAAAAGAAGACACGTGTTGAAACTGATGAGATTTAAGCCAAGGCTTACTGTTAAGCCCATGGGTAAACATTTTCTAAGTCCAAGCTTAATGGTGAAAGTAGAATTAATTGGGCTTTGTCTATATGTATAAATGGACCAGGCTTCAAGAATAAATAGGTCAGGCACAGCAGTGCAAGCTAGCATTAACTACTGAGTAGACAGTCAATATGGGGAGTTATTCTGGAATAGCTAATGCAGAACAGTCCGATTTTGTTAGTTTTTCTGTGGAGTTGTGACCCAGTTAAGGACTCGTGCACCTTGTAGGAAGTCTGTGCGATTCCCAGGTTTGACTTTTCCAATAGTAGCGTCTCTATGTTCTCAACACCCTCTGTCTCCTCCACAATTCAAGTGCAGAAGTTAAAATAATTATTGACATTAGTGGGAATTGGAAATGGCCATCAGGTGGAAGAAGACAGCTTCCCATACTAAGCAAGCAAAGAGTCATGGAGGTGCATGGAGAAGAGAACTGTCTGGAATGCTGAAAACATCAGCAAAGTATGGTTACTCTCACTTTAGCTCAGCTTTCTTATATATGTCTATTAAAAGTTGTTTGTAATGCCAGTGGCATGTGCAGTAGGGTCACTGGGCCTCTGGAAGGTAATGCCAGTGAAGTGTAACACGCACTGCCTGTCATTGCTGTAAGGAAAGGAATGCATATCAGTCTGCAGTGAGCAGCCTTGGAAGGACCCCAGAAGTATTTTCAGGCGCTGACAGCTTCTACACACTGTCTGTGTCCCAACACCTTCAGGTCCTCAGGCATATTTCAGAAGTATTAAGTTGTTTATGCCAGGAAGTCAAAAAAGTGTTGCACAGGAACATGTCTGATTCATGTTCGGAGTGGCTGGATATCTCCCCTCATACTGACACTGCTGTGCTCCAGTGGTGTTTTCAGGTTACATGTGTCTTGTAATCCTGTCAAAGACTGCAGCACATGCTTTCTGTGGTGAAGCCCGGGGTGCTGGAGTTTTGCTGGGTTTGGTCCCTGAGGTACTTCAGATTCTTGGGTCCATCTAGACATGCAGCACTTGCACCTCCTGTAGACGTAGCTCTTGGAGAGACTGGCTAACGGCTGAGAGCAAAGCTTGTTGGGCTGTATGTCAAGACTTCAGCTGATGTTCCTTGGTTTGTATCAGATACTAACCCTTCTTTGCAGCTAGATTAAATGTTAACACTGTTAAATGTAACAAGCTGTATTTAAATGCCTGCATTTTAAACTACCAGAAACTATATTTTTTTTATCAGTCTTACCTCAAAAATAAATAGGTATTATGTACCGGTACCATACTAACTGTGACCAAACACATCAAAACCACAAAACAAAAGCTAAGAGTGAATGATGAAAAGTGCATTCTGTTTGCACTTTATTGCATATAAATTACACACAGTTTAATTTGTGGTTGGAATAATCAAGGATCTGCAATACTTCTGCTTGCCGTATCTGTGGATTTCTAGATATAGGGGCCTGAGTTCAGAGAGCTGCAGTCAAGCAAAGCTGCAGCAGTGTGGCTGGGGGGCCCTGCAGTCGGTTTCTTCCTGCATTATAGACTTGCATGTTCTTAAATATATATTTATATGTATATAAGTATATATATATAATTGTATACATATAAATATTATATTTAAAAGTATTATTATACTATAATATTTCTATTTCCAGTGGAAGAGTTGTGATAAGTTACGAGATTCTAAGCTGCTATAGCAGAGGATCTGTGTAAGTATATATTATATACATGTATATAAGCATTGTATTTCCAGATGAAAAACATCCACTGTGTCAACTTTTACAGCTTACATTCATTCTTATGACTGCTTTCCTTAATTTAAAGCAACGTAAATGAGGCCTTTGTAGTGTTATAGTAACACATAAACTGTCTGCAGGTACACTCTGACCTTCTGTCTTACTTCTGTTGACCAGAATCTTTCTTCAGCTCTGTGTGAGACTCTGCACAATTCTCTGAGATTGCAAAGGTGTATTTTGAGAGCCCTAGGCTTCAAGCTTAGCTCTGTACAAACAAATGCCTAAGCCTGTGTGGAGTCTCTCAATTTGAGAGCTCTGTCCAGACCCATGGGCTATCATACACAAACCTGCTTGCAGAGATGGGACCTTGGTCTTCTTTTGAAACTAATCCCCCCTCATCCAGAGTTCTCACCTGTCCTGTGTCTGTTTTCTTGTTTTTCCCCTTATATTGTTACCTAGGAAAGGTTTTACATAAAGAAAATCATACAATGACATGAGGAGTAGCATCTGCATTGTATGTCTTTGTAAGGCAGTTAAATTTATAATACATGGCTGAGCTGTAAATTACTTGCATAGATGGCTGTCTCTTTGCATGCTATCAATATTTATAAAAGGTCTCACAATCAGCTAGCAGCTCTACCCTGGAAGAGTAAATGTGTCTGCTGTTAATCATTAGCTTCAGGTGTAGTGGGAGACCTAAGAAGACCTGATCCCCAGCCTTCCAACCCATCATGTGGCACACACGGTATACGTCTATATTTCCGTGTGAGATTTCTGGGACAGAAGTTCAGAAGCCCAAAACTTACTCCTGTCATGCAATGTTTTTGCATTGAGACTGCATCTATCCCTGCAAACAAATCAGAATCTTTGCATGGAGAATTATATCCATTGCACCTATTAACATGTATTAATGCTAAAGGGAATTCCTATTAATGAAGTCATCTCATAAGACATATTAATTACTACCATTCAGAAGCTGTGTGACACACTTTAAAAATGATAGGTAGCCTTCCTTTCCATTGCATCATGGATTTGTTTTATTATTACCATATAATATTGGTAGGTAGCTTGTAAGTATTGACAGCATAATAAAAGTAACACCATTTTTTTGACCTGTCATTTGCAGCCTGTACAGAGAGATTGTAAATCATCTGTAAAACACTCTCAGAGTGGAGCTTTCCCCTGTCCTGCACTCACCGCAGAGGAAGTGGCAGAGAGTCAGCCTGAGCTGGAGAGTCACTGACAGTTGTGACATTACTAGCGGTATTTCACCTCATTCACTCATGTTGACCAGCTGCCCAAAGGACTAAAAGCTTTCATATTCTGAGTATGTTTAAACTCAATTAAAAGATATATACTTATAGCCTTTTCTCTTTGTTCCAGCAGGGCTGAAATATTGTTTTCACTTTCTCCCCACTTCCATCTCCTGGTTTTGCACATTTCCAGAATCTAAATATTTAGGGATAGTTGTGCGCTGGCAGCTTGATGCACCCATCAAAGTGGGATTGAAAACATACCCCATACAGTTCAGTGCTGGGCTGTGAAATGTTTCCCCTGTCCTTCAGGTGAACCTTTCTTGGCACTTCCAGTTACTCCTTTCCATCCAGGGGTGTCACCACTAGGTGACTCTCCAGCAGCCTGACCTGATGCCTGTTCAGGACAATGAAAATTCTTCCATTACATTTATTGGTATTTGGGTCACGATCGAAAGAAACACTGAACCGACACACTCTTTGGTCTTCCTTGTTGTGGCACATCCTCTTTGCCCATACACATCTTTAGTTTTATTGGTCACATACTCAGACAAATATGTCTTCTGAAGGCAACTTAGTGCGTTAATGGGCATTATAAAATCAATACATAATAACAAAAATGACAGCAGCGGTAATAATAATGAAAAGGATGAAGACTTAGATAGAAAACTAGTATTTTGGGGGGAAGAGAAAATTAATCTGAGTAGCTGATTAGCAACAACCTAGCAGGTTAGATTCAAGCATTATTGCCAAAACAACATTTTGTTCATCAAAATAGAGGAGGCCTTGGTTTTTCAGAGAACAACTGCAGAAATGCTTAATTTTACAAATACAAAAGCCAAAGAAAAAAAACCTGCGTTTTCAGTTAGATCTTTTTACATTGTCTTGTAGTGTGTGCAATCAAAACATGGGAGTCAGTTTTCCTTTCTGATTCACCTACTTCTGCATAATGTTTTACATGTAATAATGAAGCTGACTTGGATTATTGACATTAGCCAAACAGAAAACAGTAAGAAAGAAAAATAAACAAAAGATTGCTTTAATGTGAATAAAAATATACCAGCTACTAAGAATAAAGACTACCTTAGAAAATAGCCCTATTGTGTGTCTGACGTGCTAGGAAAGAGTATCTTGGCTCTGTGTATCGTTACTTTTCTTCCTGGTAGGATTAACCTGCCACAGGAGCTTCTCTGGCACCTTGGAAACCAGAATGTTGTTGTTATTGCTATTATATGTTTATATGAAATGGCGGATAATAATTTTTTCAAATTACTTCAGCTGTGGTAGTCTTTGCCGTTGTCAGTAATACTTCTTTTCCCCTTTTTTTTTCAAATAAGATTACAACTTGAAAGTATGTCTTTAAATTATTTTTATAAAATTAAAAGGAACTGTAAGTAAGAAAATATTCTTGCATATGCATTTTAGAGCTACCTGTGGCTGTGATTACAGCCAGAGTTTTCTAGAAAATTAACTGGCCGTGGAAATGATAGAGATGCACAGTTCACCAGTGCGGCATAATGTATAAAGCAGTGGGAAGGTGACAAGTTGAAGCAAAAAAATTAGGAAAGAACTGGTTCTTCAGGCACTATTTTTTAACATCTCTAACCTTTTCTCACTGACAAAGTAAGGAATATAAACAAAGACATAAGCTTGTTTTAAGTAACTGCTTTTGCAGATTATCTGTCCTGCTGTAGTTTTTATCTAATGCTTTCGGCACTGTTTTTATCTGCAATCCTTTCAGCCTTGTCTTCTCAGACACTGAGAGCTTTGATCCAATGAGCAAATAGTGGTCTGCTTATCCTTCACCCGGTGCAATTCCTCGTGCTCAGTGGTTGCTGTGTATCTGTTCTCTTGTGAGGTGTGTGGTAAGAGTCCTTTAGGGCCAAATCCTGCTTCTGCTGAAATCAGTAGGAATCATAATTTATGCTGTGGCAAATGTGGGATTGAGTCCTCTGTCCCCTGCAAACAGCAGAGATGTCCCCAGACATCCTATTTGGCAACCCAGTTTCTACTACCTTACACATCTGTCTTCTGCTTTATATTCAGGACGAAGATGGTAGAGAAAACACCTTTCCTCTTACAGTAGCAATTAAAGCTCCTTACTATCCTAACTGGAAGTGGCAGGGGGAGGCTACAGCTCTTTTCACAATATTTATGATAACCCACATGAAAGTCTAGTACATACAATCATTTCGGTTAACTTTTCCCTGGAGATGTCTGTGTAAGAAATACTGGGACATCCTCGTGCCCATAAGGAAGAGATGTTTTTAAAAACAGTGCAAAGGGATTGCTCCCAAGTGATTCATTAGTTTAGATGCTGTGTGGGATAATGGATGGGAAAAGGTAACGAGGTGTAGCCTGTGAGGTCATTTAGGATTGCTGCCTGCTCCAGTTTGTGGAGCAGTCTCCTGTAAATTATCCTGGGAATGGAGTTGCCTTTAATCCTGCAACAGCTTACAGGTACTTTTCCCAGTCACAATGATGTTGTCTCCTCTCAAAAGGAAGTGGCTCCGAGTGTCCAAAGGGGCTGTAGAGAAACGAGGAGGAAGGATGGATGGAGCAGACAGGGAAGCAGGATTAGTACATTTGGTTTAGAGCGCATTAGGTGTTTTGACACTCCTACGGAGCACTGTCGCAATATATAATTTGCAATCCAAGTAACAACAGCGCTGCCTCAAAGGCAAGTTCACTGCAATACTGACTGCAGATACCGTCTTCTGCTGTAATTGTTTCTTGAGATGGGCTTTGCTTCTAGTTCACAACTGTCATTCATTAGTATCATGAGGGGGCATGTAGACTTGACAGAGCAGGCATATAGGGAAATGATGTGGTTTGGCTGGGAGTCATCGCAAATGAGAAATACTTAATAGTCATGCGATATTGCAATTACATATTATGTATCATATTAATATTATTTGGTACTAGCATAGCTATATATATAGGGTTCAATATATGGGCCCGCATGTGTGTGTAAATACAAATACGCACAAGCAATTCAAAGGGTTTCTTTCATGAGTTGGGGATGACAGCACAATTCGAAAGCAGCACATTCACAGATAGCGACTACAGATAATGCCAAGCATGTACCAGTAAAGACTTTACAGCGTTTAAATATTCTCGTCAGTGTTTGTGCAAGATTTTTAACACGTGTTTCGGTGAAAGGCGTGTTCACGCAATGCCCGAGATGGCCGGTGTTGGAGTAAGCGTGGGGTTTTGTATTTTTTCTTCTCTCTGGAAGGCACGAAGGTAAAGCAAACAGGTATTTGCATGTAAATGGCGTCCGCTTCCCCGCCGCGGGTGAGCGGGTTGAAGCTCCCGGGGACGCGCGCAGGGGCGGGGCTGCCTGGCAGGCGCTGGGGCGTGGTTCCGGCCGCCGCCGCTAGGTGGCGCGGGGGCCTCGCCCCGCCGGCTTCCCCCGGGAACGGGCGGCCGGCTCCGCCCGGAGATCCGAACGGGTCTCGTTCTGGGGGGAAGATCCCAGTCGTTCCGGCTGGGCTTTAAGAGGCCGCGGGGACGGGTTGTAAGAGATGGTCTCCGCTTTCGGGACTTCAGCAAAACTGCCGTGGGCTTGTTTTCCGGGCAACCGCTGTGGCTGCAGCCACTCCCAAAATACCTCATGCCTGGCTCCGTGTGCTTTTACTCCTCCTGGTATCTTGGATCCCCTTTGCTAAGGCCACAGGAGTGAGGTCATGAAGTTGGCGCTTGAGAGCACGTTGTTCATCGCCTCCTCCTGTTTCACATTACTGCTAAGCTGTTTTCCATGCCGCAGATGGCGTTTACGGTGTTTAGTCACTCCCATGGTGCAGTTAGTATCTGTGATGATTAACGTTTTTGCCTTTGTAATAAGTTTATTTCAAATGGCTAGTACTTGTGCATGTGTCTGTGTAATCTTCTTCAAGGGAAATATTCACTCATTTACCAAAAACATCTCTCTCCTGCCCTCCTATTCTACAGATGCTACCAGATGAACAGTAGGTGCTGGTATGGGCAATATACCCTGTATCAATTCCAGATGGAAATACATCCGTTTCAAAACTAGACATTTAATTTTAAGGTTGTGTTGTGAAGTAATGTTGTCTCAGAGAATATGAGTTTTTATTTAAATTGATAACTGAAATAATTTATGTTCTCTGAGAGCATCTGTATTCCTAGACATGGGTTTTACCACTGATTAAGGTGGAAGATTTACATGAAAGCCTTGCTAAAACATTGGTATTACATCTCTAGACTGTGCATGAAGTCTTGTTCTGTTGCCATCAGAATCAGTTGGGGTGTGGATTTGCTGCGCTTGCATCTGCACTTTAGGCACTTGTGTAATGTAATTTGAAAACAAGTAACTTTGCATATCCGTTGCACTATTCCGGCTCCTTTGCAGCTGTACCTTGTTCTTTTACGTCCAGATAAACAACTCATTCCTGTGACCTCTTGGTCTAAAACCTGAACTTGCTACTAAACAGCTTCTTCAGTTGCAGCCATGTGTGTGTAGCTCGTTCAGGCTTCGCCTCTGCGAGGCAGAACGTTCATATTCATTATTAGTTGCTTCCATACTTATTAAACACAGGCAGAATCGCTATGCAGCAAGGAAAGAGGAAAATGTAATCAACTCGTCGAACATGTTGCATGAATACCTATTAGCTGAATACACAATTTATTATTCTCCTTCATATAGAAAATGTGTGGTGGGCACCTCACTGTCAGGGCCTCAGTGAGCTCCCTTTTGAAAATCAGAATAATCTCGTTATTGCTTCTGCTTAAATGAGTGAATAAATATTTCAAGAATTGCTTTGCTAGAGTATTATTTATTCTGATTCAGTTATTAGCTGAACTTAATCTTACTTTCAATTAGTTTTATAATGCTTATGAATTATTACCTCATTTTTGCAAGGAAGAAGGATGCATTTCTTCGAGGCAGAGAATAATGCAAGCATATGAGTCGTCCAGTTAACCTGGTCACATAATCTCATTGTTAAACTGGAGAATTCTGCTGTCACTAAAACTTTTATGTGACTGCTGTGAATGTATCATGTCCCATTGTATCTTTTAAAAAGTCATTATATGTAGAAATATACTGTAAATACTTAAATGAACAACAGGGAGAGTTCGTGATGATGTGTCTGTAATATCTACAATGGCTTAAAATTTTTATCTTTTATTTTTTCCTTTCTAGCAAACTTCTGAAGAGAAAGAAGTCTGAAACAGGGCTGCAGGGAGTGACTGGAGAATGGTTTGAAGAAATACAAAGAAAAAAATTTCGGAATTACATTGATGTCAATAGAATGCTAAAACCACCATTAGAGCATCAGCTAAGGAAGAACAAAAACACCAGTGAGTTGCATTTTTCCATTTCCTTATGTATATGATAATGGTCACCAAACCAATGTCTTAGAGCATTTCAGGGTGTAATAGCTAAGGAGTTTCTGAAATTGCATTGAGTTTCTTCTCATGTCAAAGTTTTACCAAAGATACATTTTCAAAATGACTATGTTTCTTTAAGGAGATTCTGTTAAAAGCACAGCTGGGAGTCACAACAGAAAATCCCTGATATTCTTATTCCATAGTTAGAATCACAGAACAGCCCAGGTTGGAAGGACATCGGAAGATCATCTGGTCCAACGTTTCGTGGGAAAGGGAGCCTGGATGAGATTATCTAGCACCCTGTCCAGTTGCATCTTGTAAACCTCCAGTGATGGGGACTCCACCATGTCCCCGGGGAGGTTGTTCCAGTGATTGATTGTCCTCACTGTAATAAATTCCTTTCTTAATCAAGACGAACTTGCTGTAATTATAGTAAATACAGTGGTGGTTTCCCAATCAAAGCAGTAATGTTTACTTTGTACAAAAACTGTTTCAGTTTTACATAGTTTTCTTAAAGAAACTAGAAGCACCTAAATGACATTTGGAATAAGTAGGTAATCTGGGTTTGGGTGAGAGAGGTTTGACTGTACCAGTGGAAATCTTTTCCTGGTAACACTGGGCTAAAGGCATGCCAGTGCTGATTATCAGGGCAGGCGACAAAGCCTGGAAAGCTGGGCTGACCAGGAAGCAAATTCTGGAGATCTCATTTCACAGGTTCTGTTGCCCATCCAAAATGAACATGCACAAGAAACACGGTGTCTCTATACCAAGCATGGCATTCTGTACTGTCTTTTTCATCTTCCATCCAGATTGTTTTCATGCATACTCTATGCTTTTATTCCATTCACATTTCTGCATGTTTTTCATTGAGCTCTTCCTATTTGTGCTTCATAGCAACTGGAAGCAGTCATGTATTTGAAAAGAAAAGTGAAACCCTAAAAATGTTCCTGAAACTACAGACCTACACAGAACAGATCTCTGTCTTTCCTGACCATTTTTCCCCAACATCCCCTCTAGTCCAGAGCTATCTACTATTTTTCTCTTTCAGAGATGATCTAATTGATGCATTAGCTAACTAAACTCTGTGTAATTGTTCTCTGGTATTTAACTTTGAAAGCTGCTGTTTCTATTTCAGATCTGAAGAAGGGGTTGTGTGCCTCAGAGGCTTGTCTGATATTTCCAACTGTATAAGTTGGTTTAATAAAAGGTACTACTTCTACCCACAAGCCTTGCTCTGTCTACATCCCTAGACCATCCTGGCTACGGCAGAGTGCTATTAGGACTCTCCTGATGTCACCTTCATTGTCAAGTCAAACAATGCCACCAAGAGGTTAGGCTCTGAAAGGGGTAAAGGATGCAGCATTTTGTAATACACAGTGATTGTCACTGAAGTGAAAGCCATGTATTACACACAGGATTTACATCACATGACATGAATTATTCACTTCATTTTGGACTAGGTCCAAAGTGCTGCCCCTTGCTTTGTTATCAGTGACACTTTGCTCTCATTTCTGGTTTTGCTTTCTCCTATGGTCATTGGATAAGCTGTTTTCAGGCTGTTGTATTGTTTCAGGCATGTGATGTTTTAAATGGAAAAAAAAAAGATGCAGTGCCTTTTTCCTGAGTGAAGCCTTGCTTCCTTATGTCCTCCAGTTTCCTGTGGCATGTTTTAATAGCAGACCCTGTAGTTTCTTTCCCTAATCTGTGAGCAATACTCATCCTCTCCTTCACACCGATTGCTAGCTGCTTTTACAGGCAGACTGGCTTTATGTTCCGCTTGAAGAAATCAAATCATGACCTTCCCAGAGAAATAATTCGTGATATCTTGCATTTAAAATACAGTTCTGATATGCAGTTTGTAGCAGAAAAAATGTACTCCAGTGGCCATGGGAATCCCATCATAAAGAATTGTATGATACAGAAGACACCCTAGTCTGTATTACTGTTATGTAGTTACATTACAGTCTATTAAACCATTGTATATTCAGGGTTGTCATATTTCTTAGAAAGGCGAAAAGAAAGTGACTAATGATTGTGGATGCCTCAATTTTCAAATGTCTAATTTGCCTATATTTTAAAATGGTTCTGGTTTTCAAATGATTGAAAATCAGCCTCATTTATCTCACATGCGTCACCCAAAACCAATAATACTTTTTGAGACTTTAGACCTGTTTATCATTCTCTTAGTCTTCTAGTTAGTCATTATAAACCAGCATGTCATATAGTCTGTCCCAAAATGTCAATAAAACTGGATTTTCCTGGCATAAAAGGTAAGCAAAAGAAAATTGTTTATGAAGACATAACTTTTTATGTATACTTTAGTACTGTATGTAGTAAGAACTTGAAACAAATGAAATTTTTATAATATTTTTAGATCATAAAGAATTAAAAATGTCATCCCGCACAAATCCTCAAGCACAAAAGAACACTTCAGCTTCCTTTCTGGGGTTCAGATCACCTTTTGCTTGGCTTTTCTCCTTTAGAAAATCAAGGAAAAAACAGACTCAGAAGCAACCACGGTGAGCTATAATCAGAACATACATTATTTCCAGCTTTAAAAAAAGTCTATGAATTATTCTGTGTTTGCTTAGAAAACTTTGTTAAAATTATTTTTCCAGTCTCTTGCTTTTCACCTCCCTGGGAAGATTGGGATTTTACTTGGTCATGTAATGAGAGGTTATCTCTTCTGTGTTAAAAGAATGGGGACTAAGTGCAAGTAATAGGTAAAGTCTCTTGGCTAAATCTGTTTTGCTCAGGTTTTGCACAAAGGCTTTAAGTGTATGAAAGCCCCTAGACTTAGCAGTGGCTGCATCTTATTAAATTCTCTCTCAGAAGGACAAGATATAAGGCGCATGGGGATCTGGTGCCCTATGGCTGTAATATAACAGGGAAGTGTAGCTTTCCCAGGCCATGGCGGAGAGTACCAGCCCCAGGCAGCTCTGCTGCATCAGTTCCCACCATTTCTAGCCCAGAGGCAGCTTAGAGGCAGGCCTGCAGCTTTAGCTCTAGCCAGGCAAACAGGGCGGCTCTCCAGTGCTTTTCTCTTCTGTACTTCGTCAGGGCTTTGGTTTCAACTGGATCTGAACCAAAGATGGTCTCATATGCAGCGCTGGAGCTGCTGTTTGAAGAGCATTCAGATGGTCTCATATGCAGCGCTGGAGCTGCTGTTTGAAGAGCATCCTTCTCCCTTGCCATCCACAGGGTTAAAGCTGCTGTTCAGAGGGAACTGGGGGGGGGGGGGGGGCTACGCTCCGGCTACTTAGGCTGACTGTTCTCTGCTAACGTTTGTCCTGTATGGTCCTGTATGTCAGCGACACCTGAGTGGAATATTATTATTTTTATGTACATCTTACAGTAATGCTTGGGACTGGCAATCATAGGTAAAGGTGCATTGTGCTGTGAAATCTAAGTATGAAGCTGCAAGATCTTTGGCACAAAGAGCTGATTTTCACTCTGTGAGTCTCAGGCTGGTATTCTGGTCCATGCCTGCGGCTCCTAGGTGGCAAGACGCTAAGACAAGGAACAGCTATAATAAACAATGACAGGGAATGCAAGCCTCTAAAGAAAGGTTGATTAGTCTGATAGGTAGGTTTTGTAGCACAGCAGTTTGCCATTGTGGAGTGTTTGTATCAAAGCAGAAGTAGATTTAAGGAGTGGTTTGAATAGAGGCCGTGAGGTTAGCTTTGTGGATGTTTACTGGTAACAATTCTCCTACATAGCAACATAGAAAAAAAATTTGCAAAGTTTTAACACTGCTCCATACATGTCATCTGCTCCCTCCTCTTTCGTGTGACATGATAATGCCCCTTATGCTGGGACATACCAACATCGGACTGCAGAATACTTCTACTTCCTGTAGAATAAAGGGGCACTTGGGTAACAGAATCAGATTTCAAGGGTGCTTTATCCTAGCCCACGGTAAGGTAGCCAATGCAAAAGTGAAGGTCTAGGCTTTGCTATAGAATCTAAGCATTGAAATGATTTCTTAATTTAAGAAGGAAAAAAAATAAACCATGCCTACTCATTGCATCAGCTTTTCTAATATGTGTTTATCTGGCCTTTCCACAGAAAATCTGTCATATCTCAGGCTCAGATGCCTTTGATTTCTTACCGAGCGCAGCTTGAAAAATAAACAAGTCGATCCTGACGTGTAACTGAGCTGATTGCTACATTTTCTAGTCACGCCTCTCTGTCGAAAACTTCCCCCACCCTCTTCTAGGTGTTGCCGTGGCATGTGGTTTGCTTTATGCATAGACAAAGCACTGAAATAATCTGCCTCTCGCCAGGTAGAGTTATTTTGGAGAGCTAGGGAAATACAATAGGAGGCAGCACTGTAAATCCTGTAAGTAAGCCTAACTGGCAGAAGCTTTTAAATAGCTAAATACTAATGGCTGTTTAGAGGGTCCTTTCTGTACTGGAGGGACAGTTTCATCGGCTGTGGTGGTGTTTTGCTGTGAGAATAAATTATGGATGCTGCAAAAAAGAGTATGCTTATGTGGAGATACAGAAGATGCTAATAAAAGGTTTGTAACTGTAGTCTGAAGGTAGTGAAATGTTTGATCACTTTTGGTTCAAAGGTGTTTGGTGTTCTTGAGTTCATCCTTATTCTTTTCTAATATGTAAGTGAAATTCATACTGGAGAACAAATGCTGTTTAATTGTGTTTTCAGCATATTTGAGTTATGTGTTTGTTGCTTAGCTGGCTTCTTATGTAGTACTGATAAGAGCAGTATAGAAGAAAACGGATTACACTCTGACATTAGACAACTCGGAGGTGGCCTGGGGAAGACAGGTGCCTCAGTGAAAATACTAATTCGCAGCAGATTTTAATTCATGGATTTATATTCTTGTTACCAGTAGTGATAGTAGTAAGTAGAGTCATCTTTTACTCTTAATCTTACATTCGGTTGTCATAAAAAAGATACATATGTATATAAGTGAAAAAGTATAAAATATAACTTCTTGTTTTCCATAGTGAATAGTATTTTTCTGATAGCAAATATTTCTGAATTTAAGCAGTAATTTCACTTCTTTTCTGTTTATGAATGATAGATAATGTTTACAAGTATGTGTGTATGTGCGCGTGCATGTGTGTGCGAAATAATGTAAACATTGCTCAATATCCTTAACCAAAAAAAGAAACTGAATTACTTTTTCCTAAAATTAAGCAATATTTCCTTGGAAGTAAGCAAAACTTCAATTTTTAAATGCTGAAAAACTTAAGAGAGTTCAGAAAAAATAATGAGGCAGTTTGAGAAGTGGAAGGATTGGCATAAGGAAAAGATTAAAATAACCTTGTCTGTATAAGTTGGCAGGGAGGAAAATAAAGCAGGATGCAACAACCAATTATTTCTGAAAGAACAGTGACAACAAAGACATGGAGGAATTTAGAATAGTGCCAGAGGTGCAAATGAAAATTTAATTTTTGCCTAGACTATCAGAAGACATTTCTAACTAACATGTCTACTTCATATAGCTTCATTGCAAGGAGCAATTAATGCAACAGCAAGCACAGCACCGAATGAGGGGAACTGTAGAGCACCTTTGCACAGTAAAGCTGAAGAAGAGAGCTTCTAACAAAGTGCTTACATTTTTGTTATGCATATAATTAAAATTAAGGTAACTCGCTAAGCCACAGGATTTCATGGAACTTGGTTTGCAGGAAATCATTGTAAAAACCCTGAAACATAAGTTTCATTCTTAATTTGTTGTAGAAGCATTAAAACTTATTCAACATCATTTTAGTTTAAAGGAAGAGCTACATACAACTCTGAGTCCTGGTTCTGTAAACTTCGTTCACAGGGAGCAGTAACCCACTGCATTAATGGCCGTTCCTATTCAGTGCTACAAGGAAAAATTAGGAATTTTGGATTCAGATTGTCTGGCCGGATCCTAAGCCCACTGAGGTCAACAGGCTTGTTTCCTTTGGTTTCAGTTGGACCCCATGTCAGAGAGGAATCCTGGTTTTACAGTTCACAATTACAGAAGCAAAAACAAATTGCACCTTTCAACTGTTCTTCCCTGCCTGCAAGCACATTGCAAACAAATGACAAAGCACTTCAGGAGGAAAGGCTGGGCCACAAAGAACCTGCCAACAAGCCGGTTTATACTTGCTGTTGAAGCACAATAAAGTAGTCTACCTGAGCACAAGAAGGTTTTAAGAGCCTAAAAACAAGGTCATTCAAAAAGACTTTGAGACAAACAGGACTGAGCAGAACCGTCTTTCCCTACTTCACTTTCTCTCAAGAATTAAATTCCTGGGAAAAAACAGTTTCTGAGACAAGGAAGAACTGGCGATAAGCACAAGCTGAGCAACATTTCCTTCAGGGCTTTTGAAGGGACTGGGTTTGCTTAGTTGTAAAATAAGGATCTGCAATTTCGAATAGACTCAGTGAAGTCGAGTTCTGTTCTTGTTTCTTTAGTTTATTTTGTATTTGTATGTCTGCAAGTCACCCCGTGGAACAGAATACCTTTTATGTTCAGGGCTTCTTGGCCTGTTCTAACCACGGCATTACTCACAGACGCTCTAGCCAATTCTCTGCCAAGCCCTTGCAGTCCTATATAGCTTAGGAAAGCAGATGGCCTTCTACCATGTGTTAAAAATTGGTAAATAAAGGCTGTTTCGGGTGAGTAGCAGCAAGTTCCAAAGTTCACACCGAAAACGATCTGCCTCTCCTCCTTTGCAGGGGCAGAGCACAGCTCTGGGGCAGAGCACAGCTCTGCGTCTGAGCAGGGTGAAATGGAAAAGAAAAACAATAGAATTGCAGATGCAAACCACTTACAGATTTACAAGTAGTTAACTTCGGCTATTCGTAGTATCTACTAAATTATTGTTGTTTGGAAAAGGAAGTAATACCATCTTATCGTAATGCTGGATTGAAACAATTACTTTATGGCTGTTGCAGACATTTGAGATACCAGTAGGTTGAGTTCATTCTTGTCTGTGCAGCTGAGACATTTGCAAGCTGACAAGGCCAAACTGAATGGTACATTTCCCCAGCATTTTTTTGTTAGCAGGATTTTTGGGGGGGGAAGGATGGATTCTTCATAGAGCAGTCGTCTTTCAGATGCTTCTCAATAGTTGTTAAAGAGAAACTGCTGGATATTTACTACCTGGTAAAATTACATCACGTTCCTTTTCAAAGCCAACATTTAAATCGTTCTGCCTACAGATATGACAGTTCTGCTAGCCCATCTTCGAAAGTGGAAGAAATGGCAACGGTAAGTAGCTTATCAACTTTATTGTCAGCAATGTTTAAACCACAGATTTTTCACAAACTAGTCCCCTTTGTTTAGGCTGTTGATATAATGTCTGTTTAAATAGTATTCTTGCCATTCTTGTTTTAAACACTGAGTAAAATGTCTGTGTTGTGAACCTGTTGAATGCAGTAGGATGAGCTTGCCCTGTTAACTTTACGAGTCCTAAGCTTTCCTAGGTAAGCCCTAAGTTTAGCTCTGATCAGGTTTCAGTTCTCTTTTAATGATGGAATAATTGCATGGATAATTTCCTAGGCCAAAACCCTCACCTATTTTGGCAACTGTAACCAACCTGCAAATAGGTCAAAACTCACACTGAATAAATAATCATCTAGTGTATTTATTTTGTTTCTTTTCATTTGTACAAGGGTGAAAAAGAGTAGCTGACTTGGGCAGGCAGTAAGGTAGAACCTCTCCTGCAACATTTCCACGCGCAGAATTACTGTGTAGATGTAAATTTTGACAGTAGGAAATTATTTTTTTGCTGAATGTTCCATTTTATAAGCACAAGCTCAATTTAAGGATGAAACAATAGATTTATTTCTGATGTAATTCAAGTGCACGCTGTTGAAATAAACAGATTTCCTCCAAAGATGATATTTGCTGTTTTAATTACTTTATTGCCCTGTATTACTAACATTCTTTCCTCCTCGTCAATTGTGTGATATAACCACAGAGGGGACTAAGAAGGTATACAGTATATAATCAAAGGTATAGAGGGGGTAAATTGGCCACCTCCCTTCTCTCATATTTCAAAAACAAAGGGATAATCTATATTAATATATGACTGAACAAAGATCTTATCAGAGAATCCTGCCTGTTCTATAAATAGACTATTACAGCTAGACAAGTAAAATATTACGAATATTGAGAACTAAAAAGTAGTAAGGGTGTTTATTAAAAAGAAGGAAGAAGAGTCTCAGCTAAAATAAATCAGCAGTTCAGCAGCTGTCTGCACTTCTGCCATCTGAGACTGTGAGCTGAGAGAAATATGGATGGGATAGGAACCTCTCCAGTTTAAACTAAAGTCAGATGGGGAATAGGATGACATTTGCCCCACCGCTAAAGTAATTTATCACAGCCCCCTAAAGTGCTGTCTTGCAATATGAATATTGACTGTGGTGTTAAATTATTAAATCTCTGTTGGGAGGTCAGTGTGTGAATTTTTAAATGTGCTGGTCAGGGAAGAAGTGATTAGGAAAAACTAAATTAAGAGATACAATACTATGCCCCTTATATAAGGTCATTATAACTCATGTATCCAAAATATGCTACAGTATGAGGACAAGATGAACAAATCTCTTTATTACATATATAAAAGTCTCTAAAATGCATGCAACTTTACAATCCTCAGTTGTATGTTTTAATAATACAGTATTTACTGGACCCACAAAGAGTTTACTGACCTCTGACTTGTGACATGATTTGTAATGTGACATGTGAAACGTGATTTCAACCCAACCAATGTAGAACTAAAATCATGTTGCCCTACAATTTTTAACAGGCTGAAATGTGTAATTCCCCAATGTCAACTGAAACAAGTGGTCATTCTTTTGATGCAAACCAAAATGAAATTACGGAGAAAAGTACACAGGAATGGAATGAACAGCTAGAGAAGGAGTTTTTCAGTGGTAAGTGTGTGTCCTTACTTTGTTCTGATATTATTGTTACCAGAAGTGACTGTGGTGACCGGTTTCAGAGAATTTTCTGCAAAAGCATAGGCTGTAAAGGTATGGCTCATTACTTTCTAGCATAGTGGCTACTTTTTGCTGGCTTTGTCTGACAGCAGAATGTCTACTCTGACATTGACTTCAAGATGCGTCACTGGTTACTCTTAGAGTGCATTTCATCTCATACTGATCCAGTTCAGAAGAATCACACCTTAAAAACATACATTTCTCTCTGCTGTTTCTGACAGGAGCCCATACTGCATCCTTTAGATGCAGACATACAGTTATGTGAGAAGAATTTCATCCCAGTTTCCTGCATGCATAATTTTGACAATGATGAATTACTGGGCCTGGTTTTATGAATTGTAAAGCCTCAGACCACAGAAGCAAGAGGCATTATGGCATTCAGTTAGCTTTCTGGGAGCCCTTATAGCACCAGTCGAAAGTTGCTGGTTTCTTTTTTTTTTTCCCCTCACTGCTGGGAAGAGAGGCAAGATCAGACCCAGCCTATGGGAGTACAGAGGTGTTCTTCCATAAACTTTCTCAGATCTATGCAGAAAAAAAGTCCATGAATATTACTTTCTACCACCCAAAATTACAAGAGATCACAGATTGAAAGCATGATCGGGAAGCAGTGGGTGAGTCGGCAGTGCTGGAAGAGGAGAGCACTGCATGGTGGACAGTGGTTCTTCTGAAACTCACATGCCTGTCACCGCTTTTGGGTGTCAGTCATAACTGTGCACACTTGCCCACTGACAGAGAAAAACTGTACATAGCTTGGCTGATGTCCTCCAAATGGAAGACTCGGAAACAACTCGTCTTTTTTCTTGTTCTAAACTGACTCTCTCGGGAGTCTTCTGTGCTGAAGAGAAACTTAGAAAAATGGAAAATTTTAGTACCTTTGTATCACCTTTTATTCCAACTATACATACCTAGCAATGCTTTCTAAATGATTCTGTACTATTAGCACAGATCTGTAATGACTGATCAGTCAGTCTTTTTTATTTAAATGGATTAGGAAATGCTGTAACAAAACAGCCATATCCATTTGTGTTTATATCTTATGTGTGCTATTTTCAAAATACAAAAGGAATACAATTAGCGAAGGCATAATTGGTTTTGCCAATAAAAATACTTTAAATACATTGCTGTCACTTAGTCTTATGACTGAATATCTTGGTTACCTGAGCTGTATAGTGTTTAATTCCAGTTCATGAGGCTGTCTATATATATAAATACAGCTTTGTTGCTGTATTTTATATATGAATCACAGGTTCCTAACTATTTCATTACCCTTTTTTATCCAGAAAATGCCATTTTCAGTGCTCATTTTAAAGTAATAAGCTACTAGTGGAGAACTTTTCTGAATGAAACAAACAGTGGACAGGCCAGACTACTGAATATGCTTGTTTGATGGTTTGCAGGATTGTGTGTTTCCTTACAGTTACATCATAACTGTACTTTGTGAACACACAGAAAGCTCCATGTTTGCCTAGTGAATTCTTTTCAGGGATTTTTTGCTTACAAACTAGATTTGGAAAGTTTACACACAGACACATATATAGTGCGTGAGTAAGAATTCAGACTTCAAATTGTTTTGTTTTTCTTTTAAATAGCATAAAGACTAACATTTACATAAAGAGCATTTTTAAGATCAGTCATGGAGCAGCGCATTTTTTTCCTTGTAGTCATAATGGGTGACCACTGAAAGGTCCTGTGGAGGAAGAATGTGTGATTTGGGAAGGGTTTTGAATGCTGAGAAGCTGACTCCTTTCAAAACCAGTTCTGATTATTAATGTAATACGTGAAACTTTTTAACATAAGTAGTCAGAAGATTATTAAAGAAAACAAAACCAAGTATCTTTTTTTTCCTGTGCAGTTCTAAATGATCTGGATGACCAGCTGGCCCAGGAACAAGCCCAAGACCTGTTGGACAGGACAGTTTCTACTAGCAGTGCATCAAATATCCAATGCACTAGTGCATTCCCTACTTCAAAGAGGCAGAGTGCTAGTAGGGGGCAACACAGAAATGACTGGAGTGACATGCCTAGCACATTTTTCCCAGACGGACTGAGAACAATAAGAGCCAAAGATGAACACAAGATTTTCATCAGGCCAAGGAAATTACACAGCGCATATATAAACTGGCACCAGGCAGCCTTTCAAGATTACAAATACGGTGATCCAGTTGATGGAAATCCTCATCTGCTAAGCAGCAGGCTGTCTTCCGTTTCTTTCGGACGGTCTTCAGAAGGTAGCTTATATCCTCCCTCCATAACACAGAACAGTGGATTTAGGCACAAGAGTTGTATGAACAGGGATACAGCTGGCAGAAGTTACTCTGTATGTTCCCTTCGGAGATTTCCATCATCAGTATCTTCTGACCAGCTATCAGCATCTAGTTTACAACAGCCGTTGGCAAGGGAGAGCAACAATGGTTTTGTACCAAGGTTTGGTCGACAGAACCCAAAGAGAATTCCTCTATCTTCTATTGTATGGAACAACACGCCAGACTCTCCTGAACAAACATCAACTCAAGAAAAAATGTTTAGAACCCAATCACTGATGGAGTTTCATGATACAGACCATAGTAGATATCCTAGCTCTTTGCAAGAAACCAAGAAATACGCATGTTACCACTCAAAACACCACTACAGAAGATCTATTTCAAGCAGTAATTGCTTTAGTAGAATTAGTTGCCCTGACAAAGCTACTTCTCCATTGCCCTTTGATAACTGGGAAAATTATCCATTATACAAATCAGAAAATAATCTCTCTAGATCCTGCTGTAGAAATACTTCTTCTCATGGCAAGTTGTATGCAAACCAAAAAAATTCTCCTTATGGAAAAAAAGGCAGCTATCCTTCTTGGGCTGATATTCCTCAGTACTACAGTGACGAAGCGTTTATTTCCCCTGATGCCAGCTTTGAAGTGATTATGGCTAATTTAGATGACCAGCAATGGGCACATACAAAGAATGCCAAGTTTGGTTCACAGCGCCTGCAGAACGATTGTCACGTGTATTCTCCAGAAAATATGAATATCAAAAGGGTAACAAGAAGCGCAAACAGAACTTTTTCAGAATTCACCGAGGGCTGTCAGCCTTGGCTAAATTGTAACTCTTCAATTTCTTCATCTAGTATCAGAACTGATGAGTCCGTCTTTCCTAATTCGAAGGACCAAACAAAACCTATAGGACTGAACAGGAATTCAGTCGTCGTTACCCAAAGAAGTACTAAGGCAGACTTTACACAACTAGAAAAGGTTGAAGGTACGAAACTGCCAGATGAAGACATGCTGTTACAGTCAGTTTCTCAACAAGCAGACACAAACTACATCAACACCCAGAGTTTTCCCTCTAACAGCCCTGCTTCTGCCATGTTGCAAAGCGATGCATCTCTCTTTAACACAATGAGATCAAAGAGACAAACCCAAGTCACTGCCAGAGGAGATATTGCAAAAATGTATACATCAAATGGTGATAAAAGAAATTTACAAAGGAAGGAAAACGATTGCCCACCCAACAGTGTGTTCAGTCAGCCTCTCTGTATTTTGCCAGCTCATGAGAGCCGGAAGAAACCTCTTCTTCCAAGTCAGAAACAATGGGAACATAATCTGCATTATGCAGCAAAAAGAGAGAACATCAAACAGGATAATCAGAGTGCAGAAGCCATCAACCAAGCTACTCCAAAGAGACGCTCCTCACTGCTGAATGTTGCTTCTGCTCCATCTACTGAAAAATTAGCAGACTGTCAAGGCATGTTGTCCTGTCCTCCTGAATGTTCATCTAGCTCTTCACAAAGCTCTCCACAAGCACTTTCTCATAAAGACAATTCTAAATGTTTAGGAACACTGACTAGCTCTTCAGTAAATTGCACAGTTACTGAATCTCAAGCAGAAGGTGGAAAAACAGCTCCAGTGAGCAGAATAGGTGTTACCAAAAAGATTTCACAGAAAACACTGCAAAATGCAAGCACTTTAGTTACTAAGGACTGTAATGGACAACTCACTACTAGTTCTCCACAAAATGAAAATTCTGGAAATATTTATACGCATAGCTTTGATGGAGACCCCAAGACCTCTGAACATAGTTTAAGTTATTTTTGTCTTGAAAAAGAAAGCGGAAAAATAAGGAGTAATTCACCTTGTATTGAAAGGCTTCACAAGCAAGACAGCTTGCTGAGACATACCAGTAGCTGTAGCATCACTGGCTCCCCTAGCAGAAACAGCCTCAAATCTCCTGACCCACTTGTTATTTATTACACTTTGCCTAGAAAATCAGCTAGCATTGCTGGTAGTATTATGTCAGATACGCCCATCTCTTTACCTAGAGAAAGTAGAACAACATATGATTGTTTAAGGTCTGAAACTCCACATAGAGCTGATGCCTTTTGTTCTAATCAAAGAGATGTGTCTTGTTTAGACTCAAAACATTCCTTTTTAACATCAGCATCATTAAATACTGCTACAAGTAACAAAGAAAAAGATTACCCCAGTCCTTCAACCAAAAGTCCTAATGATTCAGTAAGTAGTAGTACATCAGTTGAACTGACAGACAGATGTAAACATCTAAGCAGAAGAGAATCCTCTGTGTTTTCAGATTGTAAGGAGAGGGGAAATTTTTTGCAGAAATATAAAACTACAAGCACATTTACAGTTTGTGTTGATGAAGATCATGTCAAGTATCATGAACTAGTTTCAATTTATTACACATTACCACGGAGGCATTCAAGAACATTCTGTAACCTCTTTAGAGATAATCCAGCGGATGCAGATGTACCTTGTCCCAAAGAAAATGCTCAGTCACCAAGAATACAAATCAAGAAAAACGAAGGTCATGTGAGTTTCGCAAATGTTTTTTTCCCCAGTACTTTGGAAAAAGAGGTGCCTTCATGTTCTTCTGACCAAGTATCTTCAGCTCTGGTCACACCTCAGAACTTAGGAACTGCTGCTGATAGTGAAGAAGAGAATTCCCACTTATCTCCTAGCTCTGAGAAGATACATACTTCAAAGTCAATGAGTATGGTACATAACAGGAAAGATAGTTCAGCAGATCTTTCATTAGCAGAAAATGTGCTTTCTGACATGGTGACAAAAGAAATTTCTTTTGGTGGTCCACAATCCACTGCAATAGTGGCTAAGTCAGGTAAAGCCATTTCTGATGCTTCAAGCAGCCAAAGTACGGAAATATGTCTAAAAGAAAAGAAGGAAATTTTACAAACAGCCACACCGCTAACTTCCACTTTATCAACCCCTCCCAAGCCAGGCAGACATTTAGAGAATCCTTTGTATTCTACTTCAACAAATAAAAATATTATACAGAAGGGAAGCTCTGAAAACTGCCGTCAGCCCCCTAAAGTGAACACCAATAAAAATCTGAATAGTGTACTCCTCCACCCAGGAGAGAAGAGTTCCCTTGGAAGGAACAGTAACACAGAGCATGCTGACATGCCGCTTCCTCCCGCGGAAGACACGTACAGGGATAGTACCGAAGCCAAACAGAGAGTAAATTTCCTACACCAAACCACCCCTCTGTATAATAATATTAAATGTAGTGGACTGCAATTAAGGGCTGACAGTTCAAGAAAAAATGCAAATGATTTCAACTCTTGTAGCAAAGTGCTTTCAGAGTCTCAGAACAAAGCATCTGAGGTAAGCACAGCTTCCAGTGCTGATCCATTACTTCAGCTGGACGAAGTGGTTAGCACAGATACAGATGAATTAAAGAATTCAAAAATTAAAAAAGAGCAAAACTCACAGAGTACTCGGATGGGTAAAGATTATAGTGGTTTGCAGGAATCAGTGAGGCACAGTGAAGGCAGCCTGAACATTAACTGTAAAGATGAAGTCCTCAGGGTTACACAAGATCAGAAGATAACACAGAGTGCAGAAGATGAGAACAAGCTTCTGTCTGACTGCACAAGAGACAAAGTCAAAGATATAGAAAAAAGGAAAAACAGACCTTCAATTAAAAATAAACTGGCAGCTGTTTACAAAACAAGTCGAAAATTTTCAAGTAAAAATTTACCCCCCAAACCACACATAAGTAACATTTTTTCACAGAACGGTGGAAGTGCCACTTCTTTAGAGGTTGACATGTCCCTTGACTCATTGATTTCAATGGATTCCCATCAGCCATTCCTGCAGTCGGACAATGAAAATCGGAATCACAGTCTGGGCCCTGATAAGAATACGCCAAGACCAAGAACAGCTAAGAATAAGAAGACTGAAAATCAGAATGATCCTTCTTTGCTTGATAATAACACCAACTGGAGGTCTTTTACAAGCTCATACACACAGAAAGAAGCCATCAGTCCCAAAAAAACTACAGTGAAAATGGAAAATAGGCGAAGTCTTACAACTTTATTTCCAGATAAAACAGTAACCACAAGAAATAAGAATTCCCAAGCACTTGACCTCAGGTTAGAAAGCAAAAGCCAGTCCGTCTCTCCCAGTGCTACTACATCAGACCCACTAGATGATGAGAAAAGAAGAGCTAGCAGTCGTGCCTGCAGTCCTCCCTTGCCACTTTTAACTGACAAAAACTCAAACACATATGTCAATAGCTGCTTGCAGGCAGACCTATGTCCAGAGCAAAATTTGACTTCCCAGACAGTGCTCGGTCAGTGTAAAAATCTCTCTCAGTCTGCTAGCTTAAAAAATGCTAACTTGCATAGCTATCAGTTGCGCAAGAGTCATGCCAAAAGTCAGCGTGAGCGTCACCTTTCTGAGAGTATTTGTGCTCGAGATTCCCATGAGACCTTTGCCTCGGGAAGCAATATTCTACCAAAAGATGGTATACCTGGGAAGAGATTTAAATCTTACTCGGAGCTGTTGTCTTGTGATGAAAATGAAAACTGGGCATCGGATGATGAAAAATGTTACAGCACTAGAAATTTGATGTATCCTTCTGTTGAATTTGGTATATTTGGCAAAGAACAACAGCTGGCTTTCCTGGAAAATATCAAGAGGTCACTCACAGAAGGGCGATTATGGAGGCCTTGTCTTCTTAATAACCCTGGTGCTCTCAGAGATGGAGAGACCCCTTCTATAAACAGGGCTGAGCTTTTGAGCTCAAGTTCTGCTGGGAGCAAAATGTCATCGGCTGCTTCATCCCCCCGAGAGCCAACTGATATCTATCAGGAAGACCCAGCAGCTTATTCGGACTCAGACAGCGATACCACCACCGATGATGAATACTACCTAGATGAAATAGATAAAGAATCGGAGCTATGAAGGGCCCGTGGTACTAAGATGGCACGATAGCTCGGTGGTTTCTGGGCAGGCAAAAACACGTAAAATACTTTGAGCCAGTTCTTGTGCTGCTATAAATTGGTACAACTTCATTAGTTTTAAAGAAGTTAGTATGTTATGTTAGCTGAGCATTTGACTTGTGTATTAAATATGTGGCTTCACTATTGTTGTTTCTCTTAGCAGGGAAAAAGAATGTTAAAAAATCCCTTTCCAAAATAATAGAAGGTAAACAACTGTGGAGCTTTGGGCAGTGTAACTCCAGAGATGGCTTTCCTCTGAGTCAGCAAGCAGTGGCTTAGGCTCCTGCCAGCTACACAGTGCTGGAAAGGATAAATTCTAGCTTGAGCTACTTTTTCTTACAAGACTTAACAGAAAACCAAGAGGTTACTTTGCTGATAAATTGCTGTTTCTCTAATTTTCCTCATATACCAGATCAAGCATGATAATGCCAATCCATGCCACCCAACAAACACCCCCACAAAACGAAACCTGTTCAATTTTTACCCCATATTCTCTATGAATGTTCTTTTTCTGCATTCCTGGGAAGTGTAGCAGCAATGTCCCTGGTGGCGTTTGTTCTGGCGGATTCCACACTGGGATTTTTCTCCTCAGCATTGCAAGAGCAGTGAGCAGTGTGCAGAAGTGCTGCTAGTGCATGGGAAACAGCTCAGCAAAGGGCACAGCACTGGAAAACTTGCCGAAATTCCTGAGGATGTTAAGAAACGCAGCCAAGCATGGAAATCTGCTTTTCAGACATGGGAGATAGATTGATAACCGGCGCAGCTTTGGTTACAGTTGAGATGAATGGCCAGATTTCTGCCTTTGACTTAGGAACAGGTTAATTTGGATTAATAATCCGACACTTTAAACCATGCAAAATGTAAAAATATTTACCCTATTTATTTCCTATATAAACCTCATAGGTTGAATCCTAAGTTGTCCTAATAGTGGGAAGACAACCATAACCAATGCAACTTGTTACATCCCTAAGTTCTCCCGCTGCCTCTGTGCTCGGCCGGTCCTGGGGTGAGGCACCTGCAGCCGCTGGGCTCCTGCAGGGCAGCACCGTCCAAAGTGGCCCGAGAGGGCCCTTGGCTGGGTTGCGGCTGCACCGTATAGACTGGCAGGTTTTTACATACAAAGTAAATAAAAGCAGTAAGAAATGCTCTTTGCCTTTTGCTAAATTACCGTCCCTTTTCGGTACTTTTCAACCATTCTTACTGTCACCATGGTACTTTTTACCCTTCGAACTGAACAGCTGTAAACATCTGCCAGTGGCTCTTCTTCGGCCACACTAATAATGTAGTATTACTACTCAGTAGCCAAAACTCGTCCCTGGCCATTAAATTTCTAACTAAGCTTTGATCTCTTTTTATGCAAAATCAGAAGTGGCTCACTGAGCCAGAAGATAGTATTTTTAAATAATTATACATTTACTTCTACTTTATTTCTAATTTCACATATGGTCTAAAATGATGATCCATATTTTTTATACACTTTTTAATTCAGTAAGATTTCTGTAGGACACAATTATATTTTTGTAACTGGAAGGACAGTATACTGGTATTTTAAAATAATATATTTTACACAAAACAAGCAATGCTTGTATCACTGACTACTCCACAAGAAACTAAAAGATGAAAATATATTAGGTAACTGGTATCCTTATTTTTTTATACTGTAAACTTCGTTAAAGAAGTGGGTCTGTAGTTCAAATCTGTACTGATGCATAAGTATTATTACTTCATACTGGGGTAATACATCTTTTGTTGTACATAGAAGGACTAACATAAACTATGTATTTATAGTCAGAATTGATCTCTACGACATGCCTGTTTTGGAAGGATATAAGCGTATGCTGACATACGCAATGCTAGAAGGAAATGACTACCGTATAATTGCAATCTTGTAAAATGTGGTATTCTAAGGAGAAATTATGTTTTTCTGTATACGTACAGGATTCTGTAGAGTAAGACAATAAAACCAGCTGAGTATCAGTGAGGAATTTCTGCTGCTGTACATTTCTGCAAAATACGTTAATCCAAAGATTGGGAATACCAGCCTACATAAGGTAAAGAATAATAAAATAAATGTTTACAAGGGAAGTAAGTGGTCATACTGTTTTTCTTCACTAGAAGTGGATGGTTTAGAACATTTTTATTTGTAAATATTTTCTACCCATTCAACAGAAGTTGGATTAAGTTCTCACCTTGTTGGCATAATTTTTTTCATTTGCTATGCTATGTATGTACAGGAAATTGGGTGGCTTGATTTAATGTAAGCAAGTAAAAACTGCTTTTGGTCATAAATCAGTTGTGGAAGACTGCAGCCTATTGAGGATCTGTGAACTAATATTTACACTGAATAACGGTATTCTGTAAAACAGTCAACTATGTGAAAACATAGGGAGAAATACCCTTTGAACAGCGATCAGCTCCATTCAGTTTAGCAGAGCCAGATTTTTGACACCTTCACTCTTCCAAGCTTTTTCTTTGACAAAATTATATTCTAGAAATGTTCATAATCTATAGGATTTTCATATTTAAAATTATTTGTTTTAAATAAATTCTGCGTTCAAATGAAAAAATATATTGGTACTGTGTTTATTTTTCGCTTACTGTGAATGCCATAGACAGTTTATGTAAAAAAAAATAAAATCCAGCATCTTAGCATTGTTGCCAGGGTGCTGAGGGCAAACGATGCCATAGATTTGAAATGGGGCACCTGGCCTTGGTCCATCACGCAGCTGTAGGCAGTGGTCATGCCGGCCGCGTGGCTCAGGCCTGCCTTGTGCGGAGGAAGGATGTGCCGCCTTAGCGATGCGCATACTGCTGCCTTCTCCTTTCCTGCCAGCTGATGAGTCTGTAGTACACAAATAGTTTTCCATCAGCGTAGTGTCTTTACAGTAGATGTGTTAACCCCTTAGCAAGCCATATGCCTACAACTTGCCTTGAGGAGCCGATATTCCATGTAGGGGCCAAGAGTAGTATTTGATGAGTAGTTTTACAAGGTGATGAGTTCCATGTGAAAATCACTTTGGCTGGAATTAGGCCTGAGTGGAGCCTGGCTGCCACGTGCAGTGTGACAGTGTGTGAGACTCACCACTGTCTTTCAACCTTAATTACTACAGCCAGTATATGTGGTACCTGAGTTCAGTGACACAGTCCCTCAAGCCTGCTTTCAGAAGGAAACATGGTTTATGAGCTAAGGTGGTGTTTTTGTCTAGATCTCTGTCCACCCATTACGTCACTTGTGTCCCCAGATGACCTTTGACCCTTCCAACATCTCAGTGACATTCGAAAGAAGGGACAGAAATCTCATGGTTTCATCACAGGGTAGCTCAGGCTGGGAGGGACCTCAGGAGGTCTCTGCTCCAACCTCCTGCTCACAGCAGGTTGGCTCTGAGGTTGGGCCAGGCTGCTCAAGGCCTCATCCAGTTGGGCTTGAAAAATCTCTGAGGATGGAGACTAGACAGGTTGCCTCTCTGGGCAACCTGTGCCTCTGCCTGATTGTCCTCATGGGGGAAACGTGTTACAGGCTGAGCCTCTCTTCTTTCAACTTATGCCAGTTGTCTCTCGTCCTTCTGCCCTGCACCATCTCCTCAATGATCTCCCCAGGGGCACTGAGGGGTTCTGTAAGGTCCATCCCCTCTCCAAAGCCATCTCTGCTCCAGGCTGAACAAGTCCAGCTCCCCCAGCCTCTCCCCACAGGGCCAGTGCTCCAGCCCCACCATCTCAGTGGCATCCCCTGAATTTGATCCAGTTTATTGATGTCTTGTATTGGGGAGCCCAAAGCCGGATGCAGTATCTAGACGTGGTGTAACAAGTACTGAGTGGAGGGGCATAATGACTCCCCTCGACCACTGGCTCTGCCCCTGTTCATACAGCCCAGGCTGCTGTTGGCTGTCATTGCTGCCGGGACTCGCTGATGGCCCATGTCCCACTCACTGCCCATCAGGACCCCCAGGGCTGTTCCCTCAGAGCTGCTCCCAGCAGCTGGTCCCAGCCCGTACCAGCGCAGGGGTGGCTCCTACCTAGGGATGGGGCCCCAGGAGCACCAACAGGCCCTGACATGCCCCCCCCTCCCCAGGGCTCCCCCCACCCTGCCCATGACCCAGGACACCGTTTCAGCCCAGCCTGGAGCCATCAGTCCCTGCCCCCGCGATGCTGTAGGACATTGGTCTCCATCTCCCCACAGCCCTGCCTGGTCAGCCATGGGCGCCGCCAAGCCCAGCCCCACCTGCAGGCTGACGTCCCCAGAACGCTGCAGCCATCCCAGAGCTGTGTCTGACCCCAGTTACCCTCACAGGGCCTGATCCTGATCTGCAGCTTACATCCCTGCCTGACCTCAGCCCTGCCCTGTCCCCACAAGCCTGCTGGGTGATGTGGCCTCTCGGGTGCCCCAGATGCTGTTTGCCAGGTGCGGGGTGGGCCCTGGTGAAGCCCTGCTGCCAGCCATGGTGCTGTGCTCCTCAACCCCGCTCCCCAGGGAGCAGCCTGCCCTCGCTGCTCTCTGGCACCCAAGTGCAGGACTTTTTGTTGAATTTCATGGCCCATTCTTCCAGCCTGTCCAGGTCCCTCAGGATGGCAGCCCTGCCCTCAAGCATACCGACTAGACCCCTGTTTGGCATCATCTGCAAATCCAATGATGGAGCTCTCCATCGCCTCATCTCAGGCCAGGTCCCTGCGGTGCTCCCCTTGTTACCAGCTGCCAGGTAGAGACGACCCATTAACCAGCCCCCTCTAAGCCCAACCAACCATCCTGATGGTTTTTACCCATCTGGTTGTTCCCCATCCAGACCGTAACATCCTAACTTGGATACAAGAGCGTTGTGGGAGACAGTGATGTCTTTGCTAAATTCAAGGTAAATGACATTCCCTGTTCTCCCCTCATCGGCACAGCCAGTTTATCGCCAAAGGCGACTGGGTCAGCCAGGCATGGTTGGCCCTTGGTCAAGCCACACTGACTGCTGCCAGTCACCCTCTTCTCCAAATGTGCTCCCAGCTGGTGCAGAGGGAGAGGAAAGCTGCCCTTGCTGATCCCTGCACTGGGAGCAGCAGCCAGGGATGTACTACCTGGCCAAGAAGCACATACGTAATCCAGATTAACACTATACATGTTTTCTCTTGCCTGTTGGGAGTATCACGGTATGTCGGTGGAGATCTGTGGTTATCTGAGGTGAGGGAGTTTAGAAGACTGAAGACAGAAGCAAGGAGGAAACCACACTTGATAATTCCACTTTCAAGGAACCTGTTTTTCATGGTCTGTATGCACAGAGACTTGAAGTTCATGTTATTCAAAACCACACAGCATTCATTTGTGCTCTCATTGTTTTGCATATGAAAATGCAGGCTTGCACGGAAGCTTGATTTAATTCTCCTACAGCCTTGTAAGCCCCCCCATCTACCGACACCCTGAAATACTTCCTAGTAGCAGCAAATGCTTCTGATAAAAATGATACAACCACCTTAGGAGACAAATCATTGAAGATTTTCCCTGTTTACTTGTATTCCATCATTTTAAATCCATGAAATTACTTTGTTGTTACATTTCCTAGAGAATAATACCATGATCCCTCTTTCCCCATCACCAAGCATTACCGTGCTGCTGAGGGGCACCTGCAGTATCTCACCCGCAGGCCCCAAGAGCACTCTTCAGCTCTTGAGCGAGCCATGCTGGGATGGGGTGCTGGGCTGAGAGGCGTGAGCTTGGCCTCCTCCCTGGCATGGGAAGGTGAGCCCAGCGGCAGGGAACAACGTGGCAGGACATTCCAACAGGGTCCCTGCTCTGTCCTTCACTTTAAATACAGTCACTGTGGGAAATCCTAGAAACAGCGAGGAGGAACTTTAAATATTTTTTTTTCTTTTACAGCAATCTCTGTCTGTACATAAGCTGATACAGGCAGTAACAATTAATAAGCTTTAGAGAAATACGATTTTTTCCTCTTTAAATTCCACACCAGCTGTTCAGGTGCCGGCTGAATTGTATCCTAAAACAGAGGTAACGTGTTGTTTGGGGCGGGGGACACACACACAGACCATCTGCTCTTCAGTTTGGCCTGCACAGCGCCCACAGGCAAGGGAAGAAAAACCTCTTAGGACATCAGAGGCAGCAGCCTGCCCGCAGACAAGTGGGTCTGAGGCTCACTGCTCGCTCTCACACCACCCTTACTGCGTTTCCCCCGACCCTCCGGAAGCGCACAGACTGGGAACCTGGCACTGCGCTCGGCGCCCGGAGATCGCGGCGCCCGGAGATCGCTGCACCCTCCCCCCTACCTCCTCCCCTCCACGGCCCCAGCCCGGCGGGGAGGCCGGGATCCGGGACACTCGTGATTTTGCAGCACAGCCGAAGCCCCGCTGGGGCCCGGCCCGCAGCCGCCCGCCCGCGCCCGTCCCCGCTGCCCGCTCGCCCCTCCTGCGGCGTGTGGGACCTCCGCGGCGTTTCGGTGCGCGGCAGCGGGGGCCCGCGGGCCGTTTACCGGTGCGGGCTGCCTGAGCCCCCGTCGGCAGGGCACGGCCCCCACCTCCAGCACGGTCAATCGCACACGGGCTTTGCAGGGGAAGGTTCTCGCTCCCCGACCTCCCTGGGCTCCCACGCGGGACGGCCCGTGCCCGTGTCCTGCGGCTCGTCCCGGTCCGAGAGAGGACGCGGAGGAGGCGGAGGGAAGGCAGCGCCGGATCCGGCCGCCCGGGGCCAGCCCGGCCCTTCCCGCGCCTCCCTCCGGCACTGTCCGGCCCCGGCCCCGGCGGGCCGCCCCGCGGGGCGGGGAGCAGGCGGCGGCCGCCTGCGGCGAGCGGGCGCGGGGCCGCGCAGGCCTGGAGGAGGCCCCGGCCCCCCGCTCCGAGCGGGCGCGGCCAGCGCGGCGCGGCGGGGCTCGGCGGCGGCGGCGGCGGGGCGATGGGGAGCCGCGGGCTGCTGCCGCTGCTGCCGCTGCTGCTGGGCGCCGCGTTGCCGCTGCTGCGGCCGGCGGAGTCGGCGGACCCCGTTAGCGCCGAGCGGAGCCTGGCGTGGGGCCCCGGGCTGGACGCGGGGCTCACCCTGCCCGTGCGGTACTTCTATATCCAGGCGGTCAGCGCGGCCGGACACAACTTTTCCCGCTCCCCGCCAGGTACCGTGCGTGTGCTCGTGGGCGGGCAGGGGCGCGGGATGGAGACCCTGCCCGGGGCTGCGATTTGCTCGGCGGAGCTGGTCAGAGCTGCCCGGCCCTTCCCCTTTCCCTCTTCTCCTTTCCCTCTTCCTTCCTCCCCCCCTCCCGAGCACTTGCTGAGCCGTCGCCGGTCCCTGGCTGCCCCCCGGCCCCCGCCCCTCTGAGCATCCCGCCCGGTCCCGCATCGCCCGGGACACGCAGGTCCGGTGGTGAGCGGAGCACCTGGTCAAATCCCTCCTTTCTTCTGCTACAGCTGAGTGCCTCCTTCCGTAGAGCTCCGCGTCCCACCCATGGCCTCCTCTAAACAGTATGTGATTTACAGCAACAAACCGGCAAGCGCAAAAGAAACCAGTACTCCTGGAGCTAGTGGATGTGAAGAAATCCCAATATGCTGCTCAGAAGTGCTAACTTAATTATCTTTAATGCTGCGCACACACCAGTTGCTTAAAATTTCTGTCTTGGTAAGCACGGCACTCTGGGCTCCGTTATCCTACTGCCGCTCCATTAAGAAGGAGTAATTTTCATCTCCTGTTTACTCAGCACAAGCACAAACCATCCCGTGACGCTTCTCCTGAGGGTGGGAATTGGGGTTTGTTCTCGCAGGCCAGCGCTATGCTGCCAGTCAGCTGTTTTGTGCTGCAAGTTAATTCCACACGCTCTATACTAATAGTTTTAATTTAGAATAAAAATAACTTTTGCATCACAGATTTCATAATGAAGATAACCCTGAGATAGCCACCCAGTGGAAATCCTGTGTTGCTAATTTATATAGGGAGGAGCTAGTTATTTTGCTCTGTATTACTTACTATTCATATAGATGGTACTGAGAGGGTATCTGCCAAGTATGCACGGCCTCTTCGTGTCTTGTAGTTAGAAGGCCGCTGCTTGTGAAATTAAAGAACAGACATATATTACACAGGTTATGTCTTCAGTCCGACAGACCCCCGGGTACTTCAGGTCTGGACTTTCTCCAGCTGCTGTTGCAACTTGGTGCTGGATTGCAGCGCAGTTTTGTAATTGCGCTGAAGAATGCAACTGCACGCTCGCTGCCAGTGAAGCAGAGGCTGATTTCAGCCGCACGGGGAGAGCCCTGGGTTCAAACAACAGGTTGATAAAGATAAAAAGGTGTGAAGCTCAATTGGATTCTCATGCTAGTTTAAATCCTCCAAGATAAACTGATAGGACATGGGTACTGAGAACCTGGTTTTGACCTCAGTGTATTTGTGTATGTTAGTATTTATATTAATAAATTCAATGTCTTTGGAATGTTTCCACGTCCTGATGCCATCTGGCATGGAGTGATCTCCATTCATACCATGACATTCCGTAGCCTCCAAACCGAGGCAGTGCATGCATGCTGCCGACAGGGAAGAGCTGTTGGCTCGGCCCGTGCCAACTGCTGAGCCACGCCAAGAATTATTTAGGAGAGTGCCAAGGATCCTTTAACAATTTAGCAGTACAGTTGATCATATTCCAGTGCATGAGCACTGTTTAATGTACTCATATAGACATGGGCTATAAATTTCAGTTCTCAAATGATTTTAAATGTTCAAATTCTATTTGTAAAATGTCAGTAAGAACTGCAATTAATAATATTTATTAAGGCACTGCTTTCCAATATAAACTAAATACATCTCAAAATATCCCTGCTGGTATAGCTAAATAAATTCACATTATCACCTCCATTGCGCAAACAAGAATACTGCGATCAGAGCAGGAGAGCTGCAGTTAAGGCTTCCCATTTGTAAAATTTGCCCAAATCTATTAAATTGTGCTTTGTGTGGATTAGAATTTCAGTCAAGTAGGTCAGTACTTACTGGTATCCAGTATGAAACTTAAACAGCATAATTAGTAGATTTTAAATCCAGATGAATTTTCTGAGTGTCAAGTCTAATCACCAGAATTAACGTGCACCATTGCACATCACACAGTAATTTTGACCTTCAGGCTGTAACTCTTTGACCTGTCTTTTTAGGAAGATGTCAAACGATGCCTAGAAAAATTATTCCAAAGATTAAAAAATCACTGCTGAAAATACAGAACTTACTTTTAATATAAACTGCGTAGATTTCTTCTTTGGATACATGGATCACCTTATCCTTTTCTGCTAGGTTTTCCCATAGGTTTAACAGCTGCTCACCATGTCTTTATGTACGATTGACCATGCCAAAGTCAGCTGTTAACTGTTCTTCAGATGATCTACGTACTCTGCTAACGAGTATTTTCAAGGCCTCCCAGGTATTCTTACAGGTTTTACCAAATACTTTCAAAGAGAAGTGGCACACTTCTTCCAGCACTCATTTCAGTGTAGCTAAACAGAGTGCATCTCGGTTACGCTCACCTTCGTACCTGCAGCACTGCAGGAGCTCCCTTCACGTCTTTTGTTGACCACGATGCCTGGGCTTTTGTGATGGTCACACACAACTTTCTACCATGACCTATATTTCTTTGTTCCTGGATATATGCTCTCACATCCGGCTCTGTTAAAGTATATGCTATTCAAAGGAGCCCATTTTGCTAAGTGAACCTGTTTTGTTCAGCTGCCTCTTTATTGACTCTATTGATTTCACAATTTCCATCTGCGAAAGTAACCAGCAATGATTTCAGTAAAACAGTTGAGGGAAAACCCCTTCTTTTCAGATCTTTTAATTTCTCTTCTGCGTACATGTCAGAAATAGAGTGACTGGGTTTTTTGTTCTTCTCTAACGATTTGCATAAATCAATACATTTTTACATTTTCTCTCTTTCCATCCCTGCGTTTCTTTACTCGTTCATCCATGCATGGAATACCTCTTTTGCAAGCTACACAAGAGAAAAAAAAATGCATAAAGCAAGTTTCATCATCTGGATTTCTTAAAGTATCCCATTTTGACTGTGTCTGTATTTTAGTCTCTCTTCAGGACTGGAAAATTATTTTGTACTTAAAATGCTGTCCCAGACAGGTTTTCAGGGTAACGCAGAAGTACTAGTGGTGACGATTCAACATTTTTCTTTTATCATTTCTTTGGATTGAGAGAAACAGAAAAACGTGAGTGAAAGTACCATGGTAACCTTCCTCCAATTTAATAAAAGAAATCAGCAAAAAACTGTTATAATTAAATACCACAGTAGTACTTAGAGGCCTTGGCCCCATTACGCAATGAATGTTGTAAACCATAAACAAAACCCCTGTTGCCTCCAGTGAATAATTTGTACTTACATTAAATACTCAGTCTCCCCTTCCCCCTCCCCTTTCAGTGGGGTTAGCTTTTTCCCAGAGAGCTTTGTTATCAGGTCACTCTTCCCTTATCAAATGCTTCCTACATCTAAACTGCCACCAACTAAAACTAACATATCCTTTGGGTAGGTCTGGAGGTCCACATGTCTCTAGAGCGGTAAGTAAATAACCAGCTGGGAACAAAGACCCGCTTAGTTCTTTCCTGTAGGTGAGGACAAGGAGATCAAATTCATAGTATTTGACTTGTGATTTCTCAATATTCACTCATTTTTATGGTAACTGAAAACTTTGTCTTCTCTGGTAGGAAATCTCTATACCCAGTTAAAATGCTGTTCTATAAAATGGGTAGAAAGAGACAAAGACGTAATACCAACAGAAAACTATTTTCTCTGCAATCCTACCTCATGACATGCTCTGGATTCGAAAGGTTCTTCATCCAAATACTACTAGGTGATAGTCATAGGGAGAGGATATTTGGCTTAAGTCGTCTGCTTTTAAGCAAGTTGAAGAAGGTGGTTGTAACCGGCAGTGGCATTTATCATAGAATCATAGAATGGTTTGGGTTGGAAGGGACCTTAAAGATCATCTAGTTCCACCCCCCCTGCCATGGGCAGGGACACCTTCCACTAGACCAGGTTGCTCAAAGCCCCATCCAACCTGGCCTTGAACACTTCCAGGGATGGGGCATCCACCGCCTCTCTGGGCAACCTGTGCCAATGCCTCACCACCCTCATAGTGAAGAATTTCTTCCTTATATCTAATCTAAATCTACCCTCTTTCAGTTTAAAGCCATTACCCCTTGTCCTATCACTACATGCCCTTGTAAAAAGTCCCTATCCAGCTTTCTTGTAGGCCCCCTTTAAGTATTGAAAGGCTGCAATAAGGTTTCTCTGGAGCCTTCTCTTTTCCAGGCTGAACAACCCCAACTCTCTCAGCCTTTCTTCACAGCAGAGGTGTTCCATCCCCCTGATCATCTTTGTGGCCCTCCTCTGGACTTGCTCCAACAGGTCCATGTCCTTCTTATGTTGGGGGCCCCAGAGCTGGACGCAATACTCCAGGTGGGGTCTCACCAGAGCAGAGTAGAGGGGCAGAATCACCTCCCTCGACCTGCTGGCCACGCTTCTTTTGATGCGGCCCAGGATACAGTTGGCTTTCTGGGCTGCAAGCGCACATTGCTGGCTCATGTCCAGCTTCAAATCAACAACACCCCCAAGTCCTCCTCAGGGCTGTTCTCAATCCATTCTCTGTCCAGCCTGTATTTGTGCTTGGGACTGCCCCGACCCAGGTGCAGGACCTTGCACTTGGCCTTGTTGAACTTCATGAGGTTCACACGGGCCCACCTCTCAATCCTGTCAAAGTCCCTCTGGATGGCATCCCTTCTCTCCAGCGTGTCAACTGTACCACACATCGTGGTGTCATCAGCAAACTTGCTGAGGGTGCACTCAATCCCACTGTCCATGTCACCAACAAAGATGTTAAACAGTGCCGGTCCCAATACCGACCTGAGGAACGCCACTCGTCACTGGTCTCCACTTGGACATTGAGATGCTGACTGCAACTCTTTGAGTGTGACTATCCAGCCAATTCCTTATCCACCGAGTGCTCCATCCATCAAATCCATGTCTCTCCAATTTAGAGACAAGGATGTCATGCGGGACAGCGTCAAATGCTTTGCACAAGTCCAGATAGATGACGTTAGTTGCTCTTCCCTTATCCACCAGCGCTGTAACCCCATTGTAGAAGGCCACCAAATTTGTCAGGCACAATTTGCCCTTAATGAAGCCATGCTGGCTGTCTCGAATCACCTCCTTATTTTCCATGTGCCTCAGCATAGCTTCCAGGAGGATCTGCTCCATGATCTTCCCAGGCACAGAGGTGAGACTGGCCTGTAGTTCCCCGGGTCTTCCTTTTTTCCCTTTCTAAAAATGGGGGTTATGTTTCCCCTTTTCCAGTCAGTGGGAACTTCACTGGACGGCCATGACTTCTCAGATACGATGGATAGTGGCTTAGCAACTTCATCCGCCAGTTCCCTCAGGACCAGCAGATGCATCTCATTGGGTCCCATGGACTTGTGCACCTTCAGGTTCCTTAGATGGTCTTGAACCTGATCTTCTCCCACAGTGGGCAGTTCTTCATTCTCCCAGTCCCTGCCTTTGCCTTCTGCGGCTTGGGCAGTGAGGCTCGAGCACTTGCCAGTAAAGACCGAGGCAAAAAAGTCATTGAGTACCTCCGCCTTCTCCATATCCTGGGTAACCGGATCTCCCATTTCATTCTGGAGAGGGCCCACATTTTCCCTCGTCTTCCTTTTATCCCCGACGTACCTATAGAATCTTTTCTGTTGCCCTTGATGTCCCTGGCCAGATTTAATTCTATCAGGGCTTTAGCTTTCCTAACCTGATCCCTGGCTGCTCGGACAATTTCTCTGTATTCCTCCCAGGCTACCTGTCCTTGCTTCCACCCTCTGTAGGCTTCCTTTCTGTGTTTGAGTTTGTCCAGGAGCTCCTTGTTCAGCCATGCAGGCCTCCTGGTGTTTTTGCCTGACTTCCTCTTTGTTGGGATGCATGGCTCCTGAGCTTGGAGGAGATGATCCTTGAATATTACCCAGCTTTCTTGGGCCCCTCTTCCCTCCAGAGCTTTGTCCCATGGCACTCTACCAAGCAGCTCCCCGAAGAGGCCAAAGTCTGCTCTCCTGAAGTCCAGGGTAGTGAGCTTGCTGTGTGCCCTCCTCGGTGCCCTAAGGATCTTGAACTCCACCATTTTGTGGTCACTGCAGCCCAGGCTGCCCTTGAGCTTCACATTCGCCACCAGCCCCTCCTTGTTGGTGAGAACAAGGTCCAGCATAGCACCTCTCCTCGTTGGCTCCTCTTATCACCTGGAGAAGGAAGTTATCATTGATGCATTCCAGGAACCTCTCGGATTGCTTATACCCTGCCGTGTTGTCCCTCCAACAGATATTGGGGTGGTTGAAGTCCCCCATGAGGACCAGGGCTTGTGAGCGTGAGGCTGCTCCTATCTGTCTGTAGAGGGCCTCATCCACTCAGTCTTCCTGGTCAGGTGGCCTGTAGCAGACCCCCACTGTAATGTCACCTGTCCCTGCCCTCCCTTTAATTCTGACCCATAAGCTCTCAGTCGGCTCCTCATCCATCCCCAGGCAGAGCTCCATGCACTCCAGCTGGTCATTGCAATAGAGGGCGACACCCCCTCCTCGTCTCCCCTGCCTGTCCTTCCTAAAGAGCCTGTATCCCTCCATCCCAACACTCCAGTCATAGGAGCCATCCCACCACGTCTGCCAATAAGATCATAGCACCGCAGGCGTGCGCACGTCTCTAACTCCTCTTGTTTATTCCCCATGCTACGTGCATTTGCATAGAAGCATTTAAGCTGGGCCCCCGATGAAACTGTCTTACTGGCTGGAGTTCCTTTGTGCTGCTCTTCAGGCGCTCTCCTGCTGACCTGTAATCCTTCTACAGCCTCTGGGCATCTATTGCTGGCCCTGGCATCAAACTGGTAGGAGTGGGATAGACTGAGGTTCCCCTCCCCAGGCAACTTTAGAGGCAGAGATGTCCATTCCTTTGGGAGAGTCATTCATGGAATCCGTTGTCAAATTCAAAAGGAGGAGACTGACTCCTGCATTAAGACCTCTGGCAGTATTTAGTTGAATGAGGAACAGAAATTGTTGCTCACCTTTGGAGAAATGTGTCTTTCCTCTTATTTGGACTACAGCTCCACACTGTCCTCATGCAGAAGACTATTCATGAGGAAACCAACTCCCTGATGTTTTCTTCTCAAGCCTTTCAAAAGACTTACCACAGTCTTACTGTTTGTGCTGGCACTAGATTCAGAGATTTCAGAGAATCTGAAGTCTCTGAAATCCCTTCACTGTGGTAGAGTGAAAAGCAGGTACTTTGGTCATAAAAATATGGATCACACAAGAGGAAATTAATAAAATGCCATCCCAACTGTCTTAGACCTGGGTATGTTGTCCTTCTCATTTAACAAAACTGTTACCAAGTCTTAACCACAGGGGCTCGAGCATTTGCAGGGTCATCCTAGTTGGCATTTACTCATTTTCTCTGTAATCCAAATCCAAGAGAAGTCTAATTCCATCAGAATCATTGTGAAGAATGAAAATTAAAATAGTCCTTTTCTTCTGAAGAGGAAGTCTTTCCCTGTTGCCTTCTCAGCTGCCTGATACTCAAGGGTTGCCTCTCCTAGCTCAAGAATGGTCCATCCCTACCAGCAGGAAATCAAAGACGGCAGGAGGCCTGTAGGGATGAACAAGGAGCTTCTGACTAAATACAGACAGAAGGAAGCGTACAAGAGGTGGAAGCAGGGGCAGGTGACCCAGGAGGAATATAGAGATGCTGTCTGATTGTGCAGGGATAGGGTTAGGAAAGCCAAAGCTGATCTGGAGTTGAATCTGGTGAGGGATGTGAAGGGCAACAGGAAAGGATTCTACAAGTACCTCAACAGCAATAGGAGTCTAGGGAAAATGTGAGCCTGCTGCTGAATGGGGCAGGGGACCTGGTGACAAATGACGTAGAAAAGGTCAAGGTACTGAAATGCCTTCTTTGCCTTAGTCTGTACTGCTAAGACTTCAGGAATCCCAGGGCCCTGAGACAAGAGGGAAGGTCTGGCACAAGGAAGACTTCCCCTTGGTGGAGGAGGATCGGGTTAGGGAACACTTAAAAATCTGGACATACCTAAATCTGTAGTGCCTGATGGCATGCACCCACAAGTGCTCGGGGAGCTGGCTGACATTATTGCGAGGCCACTTTTGACCATCTTTGAAATACCATGGCAAATGGAAGAGGTTCCTGAAGACTGGAAGAAGTTGCATGAAATTCAGTCTGAACACAAGAAAAGTTTTTTTTACTGTGAAGGTGGTCAAACACTGGAGCAGATTACCCAGAGATTCTGGAGTCTCCATTTGTGGAGGTATTCAAAACTCAATAGGACACAGTCCTGGACACCCTGCTCTGGCTGATCCGAGCAGGGGGGTAGGACTAGATGATCTTGAGGTCACTTCCAAAGGCAACAGTTCTGTGATTCTCATTACTCTGTGTTTCTCCATCATGTTTCTATTATCAAGTGTTGCATGGTACAACATAATCTTGCAGAGAGCAAAGAAGAACTGAAGGATATATTTAGAAAGAACCTGACTACCCTCTGAATAGTTCTGGATATCTGACTCATGGACAGTTTTGAAACTGGCTACGGGATGCAGGCTAACTCAAGGAGGAGAAGACAAATGGGGAACTAAAATTCATTGTCTCCCAGAACTTCCTTTGATGCCTATAATTCTTGTGTTATCAGACAGAAGTTTTAAAAGAAACATCTCTGTAATATGTAATCACATTTTGGAAAAAGAACTGCCTTAGGATGCTTTTGACGCAACAAATACCAGAATGTTTAAATGGGGATTAAGCAGTCATGGAAGATCTTCACTGAAGGCTATTGAAATTATGTGTATACAAGTTGTGATTTTTCAAGTCCTTTTGTTGCAGATTTCTAGAAGGGGAAGACAGTAATTTCAAAAGTATTCTGTAATTTCTTTGTTCTTACTATCTTGCACGTCTCTGCTAGTGACAGTAAGGTGCAAGATACTGAGTGGACCTTTGGTTTAAAGGTCAATTTCTGGCCTATGATCATACAGCCATTCTTACATTATCATTTTGTTTCTACTTTATGCCATGTTGAAAGGTAATTAGTAGCTAGATGTCAAAAATATATGAAGGGGGCAAAACTATACTTTTCTGCCTCTTCTCTGATGATGACTCTGCTTGCAGATACACCAAAACAAGTTGAGGATCTCCCAAATTGTAAGCCAATCTGAATCAGTTCTACTCACACAGATCCAAGTTTTAGAGATCCTCTGACAGTCTTAGATCTAAACCAATATACCATTCATAGAAATTGTTCTGGAGTTTAAGTCTATTAGCATTGCTTGAGCTATACTTACACCTGCCCAAGGAAATGTCACACTGCACAACTGTACTGCTAATGTGTCTTCAGCCTGCCACCTCCAGCAAGCAGGGAGGTGTCCACTCATCATTCCTCTGAAAAGGAAGTACCACGTATCTGGAGCAACCTTAACATTCCTCTACTTCTCAGAAGTCAGAAGTGCACTTCTGGAAATCATTCTGGACTGATACTTAATCAAATGAGGGCTTCTCACAATAGATCTGCTAGCTACTGGAGACAATATTCTGCGTTCCTTAGTTGGTGGGAGTGCTGCTTGCCACACTGGCATTCCAAGAAGGAATGAATGCTTGCTTCATTTTATTTCTTCAATATCTTGTCAAATGAAGGTATTCTGACTTGCTTCTTGGTATCTTTAGCTGGCATGGAGTTTGAATAGTAAGAAAACTGAGGGATGATTACAAATAATCCACATTTTATATTCTTACATTGGAACAGGTGTCAGGAAATACACGTCTAAGGATTCTGCCTAATTTAATCTGGAGACTCTTGCACGGTAGTTGATTTGAATCCCATTTCAAGATCCAGTGCTCTAAGGAAGACACGATTGATCGTTAAACGACTGTTGTACTTACCACATCAATGCATTTATTTGTGGATGCAAAGTATGTTAAAATATGGATTGTATAGAATTAACTGTAACATCTCAATCATTTAGTGCTGTTGGGACACATTTGAATTTTAGTAACATCTTGATTTTATCTGGATTTTTTCAGTTTCATTTCTTTCTGTATACTACTTTGTGTAGTTACATTTGTTTGGTTTTGCAATGCTTAGACGATAACATTTTGTGAATAATTGTCCTCCTCTTTTTTGAAGAATAAAGTTGACCATGACCGTTAGTGACAGAAATAAGGGAATATAACAGATTTATGTTTATGCATACTTGTGTTGTCCACAAAATATTCCATACCCGGTTAAAAAGCCACAGTGCATTAATGATGAAATGCTGGTGATCTTTAAGCACAGGTCAGACAGATGTCCAGGAAACATCTCCACTATCATTCTCTTATCCCTGCTTTTCAGTAGCTGGGACTTTAAATTTGCAAGACAGTCAGCTGCAGCCCAAAGGTGAACAATTTGTATCTGACTCCTGCATGCTGCAACTGCCTTTCCACAAGCTGGCAAGTATTCTTTTCTCCTGTTATTTTAACTTGGTTTCCTATCTTTCGTACTCTAGAGGAAATGATTGTTCCTCAGAGCACTAACTTGAACACTTAGTATTAAACCTAATCTTTGCTTCAAAATACTGTTAGCCTTTCCTTCTATCTTGTAATCATTATTTAACTTTTTATCTCCATCTACAGGTTTTCCATTTATTAGGTATGTGATGATCAAGAAAATTTGGTAGGATGATCTTCCATCATTGGAAATTAATTTTACCGACTTGGTATAATAAAAAAATTTCTAGTGCAAAGTTAAATTCGATGGACTTAATCCAGTAGAGTTTGCTCTCACCTTTATTTCATATATGTGATTCTAATAGCTTAAAGTGCTTTTATCTGTTTTTATTTTCCTCTTTTCAGGAAGAACACAGTTTAAAGTGGTAATTAAAGCACTTTCTCCAAAAGAAGTCACCAGAATTTATACCCCTCGCCCTTTGGATAGAAATGATGGCACATTTCTTATGCGGTATCGGATGTATGGGAGTGTCAGAAAAGGGTTAAAAATTGAGATACTTTATGGTGATCAGCATGTAGCTCAATCTCCTTATATTTTGAAAGGTAAGGGTATTTTTTTGATTTAATGTCACCTGTGATGGTAGCTACGGAAATGCTATGGACTAATTTACTGCTAGAGGAAGAGGTGGGAAATTAGGGGTTTGTTTGCCCTTGTTCATGTAGTCTCCTCATAAACATTCTCCTTATGCAGAGAAGAAAGCAGTGACAATCTCTATACGTTGCCAAGTTACAGGACCTAGATGCATAAGCATGTAGATTATGGCCTCTGATGTTAAGGTGGTGTATCTGGACATCTCCTCTTCCCTCCTGCATAAGGAAATGGATCTCTTCAGATTTGGCAGGGAGTAAGAGAGCAATGCTTCTATTTTTACTGTTTTCAAGCAGGTATTCACTTAAACATTGTGTTATTTTTATCTAAAGTAGAAAATACTACCTGCAAAAGCAAGGATTTTGTGTTGTTCCTAACACTTTATAATTCAAACGTCTCTGATTTCTAAAAAGTGTGATCCTTCATAACAGCAAAGACAATATTTCTTTAACCAGAAAATATTTAACTTTCTTTCCATTAGCCCAGTTTAATTCAGTGCAGGTCTATACCGTGGAAGAACTATTTAAAAGCAGGGAAAACAAGGCAAATTATTCTCTCATTCCTATCTGCTGCTTTAACTTCCTTCTCTTGCTTTCAAACAGACAGCTGTTTAGCAAAGAAAAAGATAATATAAAGTTACTTTTCTGGAGAGTCTTGTTTCAGTTCACCACTTCTTCTAACCAGAATTTGGTCATGGTTTCTTTTAATAAAATTTCCTAAATACAAACTTAGAAATGCTTTCAAACTGAAATGAAACTGTCCGGAGTCCTCAAGGTAGTAGTATGCCGCCTTCTTGCTGGTGCACATTTGCCATCAGCCATGAAACTATGACACAGGACAGAACCTGTGTTGATTAGAAGTCCATGAAATAATGGCCTTTTTTCACGTTCTACGAGGCTCTTGCTTATACCTAAACTCTCTGCTTCAAAAGGACAAAAATAGGTGATTATACATAAAAGAAAACACCTTATGCCAGAGATGAAGACTACTGTATCAAACTTCTGAATTAGGCTAAAATTGAAACTATAGTACCTGAGCTTTGGTAGTTATGGACAGTTAGAACAATTCTGAATGCCTTATGTGGTTGGCAGGTAGCACGATAATGGAGCTTCATTTTGCAGATGAATTTTACCCTGACAACAAAAAAAATCTAGTATTTTGATTTCTGAAAAGAGAAGAATGTTGTTGTTTTCTCAATTACACTGCTAAACCCCAGAAATGTTACAGGGAGGATGATTTCCCAGGAAAACTTTAGAAAACTTGGAATAAAAAATGTCAAGCCACTGTAATGGCTACATTTATATGCCCATGTGTTTGGGGAATTATGATTGATGTAGAATCACAAATATAGACTCTCAGTACTTTGTTTTCTGCAGGACCAGTTTATCATGAATATTGTGACTGTCCTGAAGAAGACCCTGAGATCTGGCAGAACGTTATGTCTTGTCCATCCCAAGAACCTCAGATTACAAAGGACTTCATTTCTTTTCCCACCATTGACCTTCAGCGAATGCTTAAGGAAATCCCAACGAAGTTCAGTCAGACAAGAGGTGCTATTGTTCATTACACTATTCTCAATAATCACATCTACCGTCGCTCCTTAGGGAAGTATACAGACTTCAAAATGTTCTCCGATGAAATGTTCCTGTCACTGGCAAGAAAGGTATCAGTTTCGATCATTTAAGACTATTAAGTCATGTTCTAATATGGCAATACTGCATTTGCTGTTGTATCTTCAGATTTATAATTCCTGAAGTAAGATTTGACTTTTGTTTTTTCATCAAGATGACAGTGTATCTTAAGGATAATATGTGGGGGTTGAGCTTGACAGTAATGAAATTGGTAGGAAAGCATCAGGGGCTAAGGCCTGACTCTGTGAGCCTTTTCCTGGCCTCTTTGAGTGTTCCTTTCATGCTTGCGGGGCAGAAACTTGAAATTCATACCTTAAGCTCAGCTAAATCTATCATCTAGTAGGTTTATTGATTCTGCACGACATAAGAGAACTGAGGAATACATGTAAGAGTGACAAACAGCTTCTATCTTTGTGTTATTATCCTTTCTTGGGTATACATTTAGGTTCGTCTTCCTGATGTGGAGTTTTATCTTAATGTTGGAGATTGGCCAGTTGAGTATCGGAAAGCTAATGATACACCTGGTCCTATACCTATCATTTCATGGTGTGGCTCTGTGGATTCAAGAGATATAGTCCTTCCAACGTATGATGTAACCCACTCGACCCTTGAAACCCTACGTGGAGTCACAAATGATCTCCTTTCTATTCAAGGAAATACAGGTAAATTAGAGATCGTGGATTTAAAAAAAGAATTTGTAAATTCCGTCAAAGAAGCAAGTTGCATTCAAATAATGTGTTAAAGTCTTCAGTTCACAAGTTAATACAAGCAGGTTAGTCTTTACAGATAGTAAACACTTTCAACACTGCTCCTAAGCAGGTGTTTAATATAGATTTAGAGCCAAAATTTACAAGTCCAGTTTACAATAATGGTGAATTGTAACTTAAAGGTATCCAGAAGATAGCTACTGTGACCTGTCAAAAGACAAGTAAATATAATTAAAAGGCCTTTCTCCTCAGTGAAGGACTTGAATATGTTCCTAGTAATCAAATAGTAATCCTTTTCCTGACAGTGATGTGGCCCAATGTTCTGTTTACATAAAAATGAATTTGAATCCTGAAAGAAGTAAACTAGTGCTATGCTGCAGCCTCTTTCAAATAAGAAAATATTGTCTGTATAAAAAAATACCTCAGAGTGGGATCTTCTGAATTTTTTTCTAGCTTTGAAGGAAGAGTCAGTTTTACTGACAGATGTCTTCCTCCCCCCCAAGGTAATTCATGAATACTTAGGGATCAGACAAATGCCATGAACAATACCTAAGGAGTAAAACTTGAGTGAGGAGGTATTGCTTTTTATTTTATTAGTTCACAGTTTCTCTTTTATTTGTCTTTAAATTAAATATTGTAATTATCAGTTTGAAGCACTCTCTGTTTACTGATTTAGTACAGCTGCTTTTCCAGTTAGGAGGTGATAAGAGCCTACTCTACTTTAGTAGGTCCTTTAAGGACGTTTCCAGCAGAAGGATGAGGAAGGACATATTTAATGTTTTTAAAAGCAGGCAGTAAGCAGAGATGAAGTCTTTCAGGCTCTTGCTAAGTATCTTGAGGACACAGTATAGCCATTTTTTTTCCTTTTCAAGTCATCATTACATGATTCCTCAAAGACCTAACTAAATTGCTGGGTAACAGAAGTGGATTTTACTAAAGAAATTTTAGTTATTGTGGCAGGCTTTATGGATGGAGAATTACTTTAATTATTAATATTTTACTTACATAATTTGATTATAATCCTTTATGTAGCTTTCAAGATATTTCAAGTTATTTAAATATGACATTGTTGAGTGGAAAAGCAATTCTCTGATTTTCCTTTTTTAAGTGGCTCAGTTTCTCATCCCAAAATTCAAGTCAGAACTGGGAGTTTAAACCCTATGATTAATAAGTGATTATGGATTCACTACGAGAAATCATGCCTGTTTTACCATGTCTCTGAGTGTAATGCCACCGTCATAGCAAGTTCCTTATTTGCACTAAACTTCTCATGAACGTTTCATTACTGTTTGCTTTTACCTTATCACTCAATGCTCGTAGGCCCATTCTGGGAAAACAAAACTGAGCGAGCTTTGTTTAGAGGTCGAGACAGCCGAGAAGAACGTCTCCATCTTGTCAAGTTATCCAAGGAAAATCCAGAACTACTAGATGCTGGAATAACAGGATATTTCTTCTTCAGAGAAAAAGAAAAAGAGCTGGGAAAGGTTCAGCTGATGGGCTTCTTTGACTTCTTTAAGGTAGCAAGCAAATTACAGTCTTGGATTAATTTTGCTGTCAAGTTCTTACCAACTGAAAAGACAAGGCTTACTTTTGCTAATTCCATTCAGTAAACAAAACAGTTATGCTACAAGGGGAACACTGGTCCATGCGGGGTAGATAGACCACCTGTAATCAAAGTCATAGTGTGACACACTTCTAAAGAAAGCCCCTATACTTTTTTTGTGGAGTCCCTTGGAGAGAGTTCTTGGAGATTTTTATTTTTTTTTAAATAGATTGAGAAATTTGATTTCTCACTATCGCGGTTTCTTTTATTTGGGGTAAATATGAAAACAATGGACACAACTTGTGTCCACTGCAAGTACATTATGGATGTCAGAAAGAGCCCTTGTGGTAACGAGTTAGAAAAATAGATGGGTGTTTTTGTTGCACTTTAACACACAAATTCCACTGCAACAGATGTATAAAAAGTAAAGGAGACAGAGTCCTGTAAAAAGCAATTATAATATATGGCAATTGAAGTTCTGTTCCAGAGATTAATGTATCAGAAATGCTGTAACAGCCAAGAGCATCTGCCAGAGCAGTACATTCATGGTTACTTTTAGTATAATGTTTCAGATTATTTTACATAATAATACGTTTCATGTATTATTCTACATAATAATATAATTTTAAGTCAGAATAAATTTACTCTTTCTGAATTTAAGTATAGATTAGTTCTATTTCCTTCCCAGCTCCACCCCTTGCTCCATCCTAGGACACGTTAATAGAATACCCATCAGGCAGTTCATGTGACACAAAGGTTCTTGACTGTCAGTCTTGGGTTGAAACCAAATCCTTTTTCCATTATGTTATCCAGAACACCATGAAACACCTGTTTAACACTAAAACAGGTTTGAAGGTGAGAATTAATAAACACAATTATGTCTTGCCTGTGAAAATAATCTTTTATACAGTCAGTGTTCCTATTCCGATTCAAAACGTTTCACCCTTTTTTCCTCTATCTTCACATTGTAGTACAAATACCAAGTGAATGTAGACGGGACCGTAGCAGCTTACAGGTTTCCATACCTCTTGCTGGGTGACAGCCTGGTATTGAAGCAAGATTCCCAGTACTATGAACACTTTTATATTGGATTAAAACCTTGGAAACATTATGTTCCAGTTAAGAGAAACTTAGAGGACTTGCTAGAGAAAATAAAATGGGCTAAGGTAAGTTACATTACTAATTGCTAAGTATGTCTGGGAGATATCAGACCTGATTTTGAAGAGGCTTGTGGCTTGGAAAAAATAGTAGAGCAGTAATCAACTGAGTTTTCAAAATTGTACAGTTATCCATGGAAGTTGTTATTGATAGCCCTAAGGTACCAGTTGTGACCATAAAAGCAATCCAGTATTTTAAAAAAATCTGCAATTTAAAGTGCGCCTTTGCCATCTACCAGTAATTGCACATAAAGTTGCAGATTTGAATAGCCCCTTTAATAAAACTTCTAATGCTAGTCAGGCTTTGAGTAACTCACCAATTGGTCTATTATTCATTCGTTTTGTCTCCATTTTCCAGGAAAATGATGAAGAAGCAAGAAAAATTGCTAAAGAAGGACAATTAATGGCAAGAGAATTACTTCAGCCTCACAGGCTTTACTGCTACTATTATAAAGTGCTCCAGGTTAGTACAATAGACCACTTTATTACTTCCCCCTAACTGCTACTGCTACCGATGCTACAAATTTCATATTCAGTCCTTACTTATATCAACAGCAGATACGGTTCGTATTATTCACAGGAGATCAGTGTGAAGAGCTTTGCTAAAACTTGCTTCGTCATTAAAGAGGCAACCTGATATAACAGTTGTTTTACAGAATCAGATGTTTTAATTTTTTTGCCCCCATCCTTCCACAAACCTGTTTTCAGTGTCACTTGGCATGTGGTTTCTAATAGACGTAGGAGATAATCTGTACACAACTTCCTTCCTTTTTCCCTTCATACTTATCCCCTCATGAGCTACTCCGCTGTATTACAAAACAATGAATACATGGAAAAAAAATTCCGGAAGTATGGCTAGTAGCATGGTAAGGGGTGAAGCAGGCCAAATAGTCATTGCTTCCCTAGGAGATGCAAATCTCTAGTGAAAGAAGTTTCTGTTCTCTAAAAGTACTAACTTCTTTTTCCTGTTTTGCTGTGCAGAGTAAGATCACAGCTTCAGCAGCCACAGGTTGACACGAAGTTCAGAACTGTTCAGTGTACAAAAATGACAGCATTATCTGGATAGAGGCACAAATAATGACAATATTCAAATTACCATTAATAATAAGGCAGTGGAAAACATTAAAGGAGGTTTTCAGAGGCAATGTAGCCTATTAGTAGGTGTGTTATAAAGATACCTTGTAAACACGTTGTAAACAATGACATGAAGAGCCTGGATAAAGGCAAGCTTGTGAGTGGAAGGGAGGAGGAAAATTCTGTTTCATGAATTACACGTTGGTGCTTATAGCATTCTTAAATGTTGTTTACATATTTCAGAAATATGCCAAACGCCAAGCCAGCAAACCTGAAATACGGGATGGAATGGAACTTGTACCTCAGCCTGATGACAGAGACTCAGTATGCAGTTGCCACAGGAAAAAGCCTTTAAGGGAAGATCTATAACTGTACCGGATGGAGAAAATCACCCACTTACAATGCAAGAATTTAAATAGGAATTAAGCTGTGAAATCTAAGACACTTATGCACTAGCAAACATTCTTAGTTATGTATTCTTCTTGTATTTACATATCCTTTTTCACACTGACTCTGATCTGCAACGTTGGTTCCCACAATTTTGTCTCCGTGACCGCCACCAAACAGATACTGAGCCTGTAATGGGGAGCATCTAGGGGATTTGTTTGATGTACTGCACCATCAGGAAGAAGAGCGCAGTGCTGCTCATGTTCCAGCTGGGACCTAGTTACCAAAGTTTTATGAGGAACCAGTCATCCACAAAAGATCTTCCATGAGTCAGTGCAAGTTATTCTAAAGGAGCATCTGCAACATACTAAAACAGTGTTATGATTTCTTCATAAAGTTTACCTCAGTGTTAGATTGTTTCTTGTATACAAAACAATTTTCTAACTAGACAAAGAAAATGAGTATCTGAGATTTACAGATATCAAATCTGGTGTTGCTTTGAGATTATTTTGTGGTCTATGACAGATAACAGAATAGAGAACGTGATACAATATTTATTCATTTCAGAGGAAAATGTAGAGGAGGGGGAGAGATGAGAATATTTTTATAAGCACCATGGCTGTGAATCACCAAAATTAAATGCTGCTTTAAAGCAGACTGTGTAGCTATCGCAATCACAGTGCTTTGAGTGCCAAGACACCACTTCTGAAGACCTGTTCCCTGCCAATGACCATGTCTGTGAATATAGGCACAGATCCACAAAAGGACTTAGGAGCTTCAGGTGAGGCCAGGTGAAATACTGGTGTCTTAGTTCAACAATACAGTCTACAGTATTCTAAGGCTACTTGAGTATTCACACATCTGAAATTTGTTAGTAGAGTTTTAGACCACCTAGGTTTAACTTCTGTGTAGAGCTAAGGATGCTACCATCTTTTTCACTTGGGTTCATGAACTACTTTTTCCTGTGCCTAAGGGATCTTACCCATTTTCTGAATTTAGATCATAGCTAACCTTATACTGAGATCAGACAGCAGATCAGACTTCATTGTTTTGGTTCAAACATATGACAGAAAAACCTATGCTGCGCTTTCTATGTAATAGTCTAGGGGTTAGAGACCATACTAAGCAATTGGGAAGCCAGTTGTCCTCCTTGGTTTGATTCAAAGCCATTTTTCCAGAGAGTGCCTTAGCTCCAGACTGGAGAATAGGTCTTCAGGTCTTCCACTGAAGTTGTGCAGCCATGAAGCAAACAATGCAAACTTCACAGGGCCAAAAGGATCTCGTCATACCATTGCAATAAAGTGTGCCTTTGGGTGGGGCGGAGGAAAAATCCTAGTCCTGGATGTGGCTCCCAATACCTCTGTTGATTTTTACCCAAGTTTGTCTACTTCAAAATGCATCAACAGTCCTGGGAGGAGACACCAATGCCAGTACCAAGACCAATGCCCACAAGCACCCATTTCTGTCCTCTGCATTTTTGGCTTGGCTCATGTAGCCTGCCTGAGCAGTTTTCTACTCAGCTACACCCAGATAATGTCTTTCATGGATACCAAATTCTCCCTATGCAAAAAGAAATGGAAACGTCTTAAGATTGTGGACTTGTCTAATTGCTTCGGTACCCAAAGTTTAGTGCTCTACACCTCATGCAGGCTTCATTCTTGGTTCTACACTGGAAGTTACTCTCATAAAATACATAAAACAAAATTTCTGCACTAGAACAGGAAGAAAGACTAGATTTTTCAGTATGCTAAATATGGAAAGAACTTCAGGTTTCTAAAGAGGTTAATGCAACTGTCCGTCAGTCATTTATTACATTATGCCCGTTAAGAAAAAAACTGGAACATGTTGCTCTACCCATCATACTCTTTGTTCTGGTTCTAACACTAATATATATAGTGGTTGTATTTTTATTTAGCATGACAATCAGTCCTAGAACTTCAGACTATAAATATATGTTCAGCTTATCTGACATAAAATTTTCTGCACGAAAATTCAGGAACAGGGTTCCACTGCTGAAGCTGACACTTAAAAACTGAGTATGTGCTCCTCTTTCCTTTTCTGTGTACAGTCATTTTTACTGTAGGATATGATCTTAGTTTGTGATATCCATTATACCATGTGCATTTTATACTCACCAGTATTTATGGAAGTGGTGTGCTCAGCAAAGGCAATTAAGCCTACCAGATGGTTGAAGCAACAAAATTTTCCACCTCTCGCACACGTATTTCAAATCTGTTTATATTTTTAAAAAATGGGAGGGAACAGGGGGAGTCATGACGCATACTTTAGGGTTCTTCAGAAATATCTGTGTAGGAAAACTTCCCTGGCTTGAAACAGAAGTCTTTCAAACTGGAAGAAGAATCAGATAAAATTTAAATGGTCATGAATATAAATAAATGTGAATATTTCTTCCCTCCTTTCTTCCCTCATAAAAAGGGAAAAAAACTATTCTAAATTCTTCTCTGCCAAAAAAAACCCACCTTGCTTTTGTAATAAGCATTCCTTCAAAGCAAAGGCTAGTTTGTCACAGAATGCCTTACAGATGCTTTTATAGCTTAGAGGCAAGAAATATCCTGAAAAATATGAATACATTAATCTTCCTGCCAAAATTAAAAAACAGTAGAGACGTGGTAGAACTTTCATTAAAAGTGCTTAGTCATTTTAGAAAATCTGGTTCAATTTATAACTACAGATCTTCCAAAGATAAAAGAAGGTAAGGCAAAGCCTCTCTTCTTTCCATTGGTGGTACTATATGCAATTTAAATTGTAATGAAAAGCAATTGTAACGATTGCCCCTCTAGGCCAGAAAAGATGTCAGATCTATTTCAGTTTGATGACAGGATGATACTCATTGGCCTGGCGTGTTACAGGAATTGCTAAATATTCAGTAAAACCTGTTTGTACAAGTAAAGTGTAATACATAAATTGCATGGTATTTTTAAGTGACATACATACACTAGAGTTTCTATTATTCTATAGTAGTTCTTGAACAGCAACTGAGTAAATCTCTTGCACACCTAACAGTTGGTGGTAATTTTAAAAAATAGTTACCACACTACTGAATTTTGCTACAGTAATTTCAGCTTTTAATGCACAACATAGGATTTAATATAAAGAGTAAAATCCGCCCTGTTTTCATCAATGGTAGTCATTTTTAACACACTGTAGAACTTATCACTGATGACAGAGACAGGTTTATTTGTTTGAAAGTATGTCCTAAAGTCCAGGGCCAATATTTTCAAACACAGGAATCTACATGGAAGTGGTGTGACTTCCAAAAATGTTGGTCATGCAGAGCCTTTATTTACGGTTCCCTTCAGATCCTTTTAGCCTTAACAGTAGTTTCATACAATGAACACTCCAGAAAATTAGTCTTTTATGTTATGTCATGTATATGTCCTAATATATTTAGGCACCCACATTTGGAAATACTCACGCAACCTCAATTTCATCTTGAAATGAGAACTAGTAAATCATGATCTATTGAACATAAAGGAGATATAAATTCAGTACATTTTTAGAGTGTATTTTTTGAGATTTACCTCAAGATAACTAATATACTAGTTTCATGACAGTATTGTGCCAGGTCCACCTTGTAGATTCATAATTAAAAAAACCCTATAATCAAAGCTTGCCTGATGGAATGTTACATTCAAGCATCCATCCTGGGAAGCATACGCCTGACATTTATTACATTAGAAAGTAAATTATTTAGTTAGGGAGGAGAGCTGACAGGGAAAACATACATCACCTGTTTGAGCACGTTTGAGAAGCTTGCAAAGAAGAAATAATAAGGAAAAGAAGCATTACATAAACCTAGGATATTATCAGCTCCTTTACCACTTCAGCTTTTCAAAAGCTTTTTCCGTAAGGGCAGTGATGAAGTGCAAGGTTTTATATAAATATATTATTGTTTAAGTTCACAGGATTTAACCACTAGAATCTTCTTGTCTGTGAATACTTTTATAGCATTTTAATGAGGCTATGTGAGTACTAGTGCTTGGCTTTTGTTCTGAGTTGTTAATAATGTAAGAAAATCTATAATGTAGAGAGTTATGGCACTAATTTTGTATTTTGCTGTAAGAATAAGGGAAAAAGGATTATTTGCATGTCTGTTTGAAGACATTTGAGACATCCGTAGCACATACCTTAATTGAGTCCCATCATGTGAGTGGAGATAAGCAAGAGGCATATTAGCAAGAGTGTGGCCAGCAGGTCAAGGGAGATGTTTCTTCCCTTCTGTTTGGCAGTTGTGAGGCTGCAACTGGAGTACTGTATTCAGTTCTGGACTCCCCTATACAAGAAATACATTGACATAGCAGAGCAGATCCAGCTGAGGACCACCAATGTGATAAAGGGGTTCAGGCACATGACGTACGAGGAGAAGCTGAGTGAGCAGGGTTAGGTCAGCCTTAAAAAGAGAAGGCAAGGGAAAGATTACCTTGCTGAACTCTAAAGGGGGGGTGTAGAAAAGATGAAGCCAGACTTCTCAAAGGCAGAGGCAGAAGGCCTACAAACAACAGACCCAAGCTGCAACATGGGAAATTCCAATTAGATAAGGCAAAAAAAATCTTCACACCGATACCCCCAAGGAGATGAAGCCTGACCTACATGACCTCCAGATGTTCATTATTCTATGAACTACATTTTGGTCATACAACAAGCATTTATCTAGTCACATAGCAGGAGGATAAAAACATCCAGCTCTTGAGTGTCTCCAAGAGGCAATGTAGCCCTTCTGTGCTGACACTTTTGACGCTATTCATGTTTATGACTCCCTTGATAATATTGACTAAGTTTTGCAGATATTTTAATGTTGGCTTACAAGGCTATAAAATTATATATTAGTATTATATATTATTACTCTATATTATCACAATATACCATAGTCATGCAGTACACAGAGGATTCGACAGAAATAGGACACATTGATTTGGCATTACATGCTTGGACTGATTGAAAGTGCAAGACCTGCTCTTTCAAGAAGCTGAATGTACACTTTATATGTATAAGACAATTACAAAAGATTTTGAGTACAGTTATGAACCCAAGTAATGAATTTTAAGCAGTCAATGGGAATATTAATCTACCTTATAAGTTATACATATACTTAAATCCTAGCATACTCTGTAGGCCACTGGTGAGTGAGCATGACATACTCCCATCCCACTCCCAACACTAAAAAAATCAGTCAGGATCTATCTGTACCACAGATTTGCAACGTAGCATAGAAATACTCAAGACAGGTCAGCAGAATACCAGAAGGGCCTACCTGAAATAGGACTTCAATAGAGCTTCACATGGTTACCTTCCTGCTGAAAAGACGTTGTTGTGGTTTAATCTCAGTCGGCAACTAAGCACCAGGCAGCCGCTCGCTCACTCCCCCCCAGTGGGATGGGGGAGAGAATCGGAAGGGTAAAAGTGAGAAAACTCGTGGGTTGAGATAAAGACAGTTTAATAGGTCAAGCAAAAGCCACGCACGCAAGCAAAGTAAAACAAGGAATTCATTCACTCCTTCCCATCGGCAGGCAGGTGTTCAGCCATCTCCAGGAAAGCAGGGCTCCATCACGCGTAACAGTTACTTGGGAAGACAAACACCATCACTCCAAACGTCCCCCCCTTCCTTCTTCTTCCCCCAGCTCTATATACTGAGCATGACGTCACATGGTATGGAATATCCCTTTGGCCAGTTTTGGTCAGCTGTCCTGGCTGTGCCCCCTCCCAGCTTCTTGTACACCTCCAGCCTTCTCAGTCAGTAGAGCATGGGAAGCTGAAAAGTCCTTGACTAGTGTAAACACTACCTAGCAACAACTAAAACATAGGTGTGTTATCAACATTGTTCTCACCCTAAATCCAAAACACAGCACTGTACCAGCTACTAGGAAGGAAATTAACTCTATCCCTGCCGAAACCAGGACACACGTGGAATACATTATTCTGGATGGAACCTGTTTAAAAGCTGATCAATTCAAGCTATACTTGTAAGACTGTAATTTCCACTATAGCTTATGCGACTCAGAGAGGTTGTTTAGCATTAGCAGATGTTGTTGCTTACCTTTGGATCAACAGTAACCACACTTCCAACTACTCTTTTTCTCCCAAAATGTCCAGCCAAGCTGTTGTACCACTCCAACTGTAGAGATTTGCCACCAGGATAAACCAAAATGGTTGCTACCAAGTTAGCATCCTGAAGATCCAACACCTGATTTCATCTTGCATGTTACTCTCACCAAATTTTTCACTGTTGCAACAGAGATTTGAGTATTTTATTAATTTTAACATGGAAATCTGCTGACAGAGTGAAAATGGTTTAGAGCAAACATTGGGTTTGCTTCCAAGTGATGATGTTCTTGCTCCTATGCTCAAAACCATCAGCTGTTACCTCAGGAAGAAGGTAACTTTGTCAGTACAGTTCATTTAATGAATTAAAAAAAAATACAAACAATAATATCCCAAACCAAAAAACACTCTGCTGGTAAAAGTTGTTACTTTTTTAAAGAAAGATGGCTGTTACAGATACTTTGGTATATCCTTTGTAGCGAAGGCAAAGCATGAAGTGAACTTTATAAGCAAAATAAGTTTAAAGTGATACTTCAGGAATAGTCTATACTGTATTCCTGTACACTAATAGTGAACTCCAAGATTAGATAATTCACAACAGTGAAATTAAGTGTCAGGGTTATACAATAAGATTTTATCTGCTAAAATATAAGATTCAGAAGAATCAAGAAAACATTGTATCTCTGACACAAGCACTCAAGCAAAATCCTATACAGAGATTCAACTCATTCTGGCAGGTGTCCTTAAGACAGTTTACTTACGCTGTTTGGTAAGGTGAGTTATTTAAAAAAATGTCAGGAATGTATGTTGCTGATAGAAGCTGCATCTCTGCCAATAAATTCTGCTTTCTTCTGCCCTATGAACAAAGCTACTTTAATGTGGACTAACTCCTGCTGACCAACTCCAGCATGCCTTTTCACACTACAACCATTCCATCTTATTTACAGGCTTTGGCATTTCCTCTATTCCCTGAAAGACTCATTTGTGTCCATAAGTCACACTGATCCAAAACTTCCTGTAACTGAACCTGAAAAGTAGGTGTAAATTTGAAATACCTGATTTGTACTTAATGATAATTATCTTTTCACTCTTTAAAAAAACCAGACATTTAAAGGTGGTACAGATCACGTAGATATGACTTCATAACACATCTGCAATATTTGGCAATACTTAAATGCAAGTAGTACCTATATAAGATGCAAAATATTTCTGAGCATTTCTTATGAAATAGTTTCTAAATTCTGGTTACCTGCAAGAAAAGAAATTTTCCTGTGATAAAATGTTGTATCAAATAAAAAATATTCCCAAGGATCCAGAAAAACTTAAACTTTTTCCTGACTATGAATAATACTATATATATAGTGAATCGTTCACTGGAATTAAGACCATGGCTATTGCTATTTACTCTTTCACAAGATAATATATTTTACTCATTACAGTTCCATTCCAGTCACAGAAACACACACTAGCAATTGGATCTTTTATTTCAAAATGAACAGAGACACAGGAAAATTGGCTTTTCCCTGTAAAACTTGAACTGATCAACTCAAAACAGGCAATCTGTGCACTGAAAGATGCCAATTTGAATGAGGTCTCCTCTAGGGACAGTTACTATCATATGCCTGTTCATGAACCAAATGAAATGAAATCATGGGGAAGTCCTTCATGAACACACAGCTCTAGCTACCATTAGCAAACAAATTCAAGCATTTACTTGAATCTGATGATCAAACTACCCTCATAAGCAGTATGTGTTTTCTCCATTCCAGTCACAAGACAGTATTACTCCAAAGCCAAACAATTCTTCTGCTCATAAGTTATCTTCTCAAGAAACTATGGTCCACTATCAAATGTGTTTGCTATATTAATTTAATATTAAGTTACACCCTGCTTTGATGATGTGCACTAATGTGTAATAGTTGTCAAACTGGATCTGTTAAGTAGGTTACTAGGTGCAGTTGTCATCAGTTCCTTGATGGATTATCTTGTTAAGGAAGCCATTATAAAATCACTTCTGATGGGGAATGATGAGTATCATTACAAATGATACTCACATAGAAAGGCCAAATTCTGGTCCCATTAGAGTAAATGGCATAGGACTTTTGCTGAGTGCATTCATACTTGTAATAAAAAATAAGGTCTAGAAGGTTACCTGATCCAATGAAAAAATTAAGTGAGGGAAAAGCACCTACTGTTTATAGGCAAATGAAAAATTAGCTTCAGTATCCTTGGGTTTGCGACACAGGACATCTTCTAAGACTAGCTAAGCAGTTTCCTATTTCTAAAGACTTAATACCTTGACAAGTTGTCCCCTAAATCAATGCCCTTGAATCACTCCATCATTTCTCAAGACTAGCTAAAAACGTAAAGCAAGTAAGAAATGATATGCAAAACTGGCAAAGTCATGGAGAAGAAACTTTTATTGCGTGCCAGTTAGGTTTATTTCTTATTGTTACACTGTCAAGTACAATGTTAACGATCTATGCCCAGATATGAAGAACATAAGAGTGGCTGATAAACTATGTAATTTTCAGGGCAACAGGAGCAACATCAACTCTCACTGAACTCATAAAATTGGCCCTTGAAAATTACATCTGTCCTGGTTTCGGCAGGGATAGAGTTAATTTCCTTCCTAGTAGCTGGTACAGTGCTGTGTTTGGGATTTAAGATGAGAACAAAGCTGATAAAGCACCGATGTTTTAGTTGTTGCTAGGTAATGCTTACACTAGCCAAGGACTTTTTAGTTTTCCATGCTTTACTGACTGAGAAGGCTGGAGGTGCACAAGAAGCTGGGAGGGGGCACAGCCAAACTGGCCAAAGGGACATTCCATACCATGTGACGTCATGCTCAGTACATAAACTGGGGAAAGCTGGCCGGGGGGGCTGCTGCTCGGGGACTGGCTGGGCATCAGTCGGCGGGTGGTGAGCAATTGCACTGTGCATCACTTGCTTTGTGTATTATTATTATTATCATATTATTATTATCATCATTTTATTTCAATTATTAAACTGTTTTTATCTCAACCCACGAGTTTTTCTCACTTGTGCTCTTCCAATTCTCTCCCCCATCCCACCAGGGGCAGGGGGAGTGAGCGAGCGGCTGTGTGGTGCTCAGTTGCCGACTGAGGTTAAACCACGACAACATCATATCAGATTGTAGTCTCCTACATGTTTCTGAGAACAAAATGGTCTGTTCCTAAGAATTCTGAGTTCTATTGAAAAAGAGAAAGTAAGTAATGATACTGGTCATGTAAGTAACCCAGTAAGTGAATAAATTCAGACATTTTCTGCGGCTTCTCGCTTAAAATGGTTTGGCTTTTACTGCAAAACTGTGTTAATTAACCATTTTATTAATTTTGGACTCTTTGAAGTGGATCACTATGCTATTGACCCAAGTTAATAAATGGTTAAAAGCTCTTTCCCATAACTCAGTGATTTCATGGGAAATAAATATTTTCTGATTAAATATATTGTGATAGTGCCCAAAGACTTAAAGTGGGTTGCCGGAAAAAGAAGACAAAGAACTAAGCTAAGGCTCTTTCACACAAGAAATATTGTATATTGGATTGAATAAAAACCTATAAAGTTTCTCTTCTTTCCCTTCTTGAAAAATGATCAATTCATGAAGAATCAATTATTCATTGACTGCTGAGACAGACTTTCCTTTGAGAAAGAAAACAAGGAAAGAAAACAAATCCTGAGTGGCAAAATTAGCGCTCCAACTTCACAGGAACACTTGCTCCTGGCGTGGAGCTGGCAGATACTCCCTCGTTTAGCATCTCACAATCTGAGAGCCATGACACTTCTCCTGGCATTTCCCTATTACCAAGCAGAATTCACTCACAGTAGAGAAACTAGCCCCTGTATTTTCAGTTAGGTTAGCACTTACTACAGGGTCCTCTCCGTTCTTCCAATGAACAATGTCATGTATTTATCTTTATAGCTACCTATTTGTATAATAACGTACATATATTTGTATTCTTCCTATATCATCAAACTAATACTTGTCTGGCTTTAGCTTTGCATTTTAATTTAATAAGAAATTACATGTAATTACTTTCTTTAATAAATTTTCATTTGGAGTACTGATGAAGATGAAGGCCTCTGGCAAGATCTGGCTCTTAAAACTGGCCTGAGCACCTTTCAAAAGCTATCTTGTGAGCTAGCATAGTTGGGCCTACTTTCAAACAGAATTCATGTTACTTACACAGCTTTTTGATCGCTGTTTCAAAGTCTTTGTCTTTGAAACCAAGTTGCAATGTCATCAGTAAATCTAGGGTGGGTTTCTCCTTGTGCTTTATGTCCTCTTCTTCGTTCAAGGATTTTGAATCTCGTCATTACATACAAGGCAAAAGTTTTGGTGAAACAGTATCTCCTGGCTTAATCAGTACAGACATTATTTCTTTCTCTTTTATCTATCTGATTTTATCTATCTAGCTGATCTAACAGCATTAACCAATTTAAAAGGTTTATTTTAAAATATTTAGTTTTTGCACTTGGTAAAATAAATAATACAGGATAATATGAATATGAAAGTCATCTATCAGGTCTTCACATTATTGACAAAGAAAGTCAAAGTAGTACACAATCTGCTATAATATCTAACTGATCACAGGACAAGTTAGGCTATCCAGAAATAAAGGGATTGATTAGGTTATCTAGTAATGTCCGATTTAAGAAACAGAGATTCTGCTTACTTAGCAAAGTGATGGACATTGCATAAAAATACAAAGGGATGTACATATCCATTTAAAAAGGGATTGATTGAGAGATTCAATTGCATGTCTCCAACTGTCACTGAAATCAGTGACAAAACTTATCCTGTTGACAGTGGGTATTATTTCCTTCCTCTTATATTATTCTTTAAGAAATTAGACATTCTGACAGGGAGGATACTCACCAATGTTTTCTTTCCTGAATGTTCATGCTTCAATGATAATTTAAACTCTTTAAACTATCAGTAATAGAAGTATCATACTAAACAAATATCAAATTAAAAAAACCCCAACAACCAACACCACCTTTTTGCTGCTTCTGTTGACAGAAGTCAACAGAGTAATCAAAAGCCCTAAATAACAGTCATCTCACTTCAGTACATGCTTAAAAACTAGCAAGTGAGGGGGAATTGTCTGTTTTGCCCCCTGTGGTAGCCAGTAGTGTTCAGCAGTACAATTTCTTTGTAGTCTGTCTTTTCAAGGGCTACAAACACACAGCAGTTGCATTTCACAGTGATTGTTTTCTGAAATAGTTGCCTTTACGCCCCCGTAGCTCTCTTTGGCAAAGAAATTTCTCGAGCCTCCCTTAATTTTCCTCCTCTCGAGGGGTCTACCGTGGCCTTGATCTCAGGTTGCTGCAGCTTGGAAAGGCCGAACTCTCTCCAGCAACTCTGGCAACCCCTGTCAGGGAGCGTGTTGCTACAGGACGCTGCCCATTCTGCAAGTACCCATTTCGCCCCACCGGCAGTCTCCCGCTCCGGCAGCCATTAAAGCCTTCCCTGCCTAGAGCAGGCTGGGTTTGCTGTGGAGTGCCAGCTCCCAGTGAGTCACCCTCTCCTCCTTTCTTGCACCTCAAGGAAAAAGGCAGATTGCTCCGTGGGACACCATTCTTGCTGGTGCTTCCTTACCACAAGCTCGACCTTAAATTTGGAGCAGACTAACAAAGCTTTTAGCTCCTCTGCTGGAAACAGCTGTTCCTACAGGCTGCCCGTCAGGGGCGGGAGAGCGCGAGTAGCGACACGAACGCGGCCTGTTTACCGTGGGTTTGAACCATCCCTTTTCCGGAGAGGCTGTCAGCGTTCCTCTCACCAGCGGAGGACAGCCACGGTTCCCGAGAGTCGGCTGGCCCGGGGGCGGCGGGCCCTCGGGGAGCGCTTCCCCGCCGGAGGAGAAGGCCCGATCCGTCGTGCTTGGCGGCGGCTGCAGGCCCCCACGCCTGCGGCGAGCTCTCAGCCCCTCTCCTGCTGCCCGCTGCCCAGCCTTGCCGGTCGTGTTCCCCGTGAGGGGAGGGCGGCAAGCCCGCCGCGCTGAGGCGCCTGAGGCGGGCAGAGGCCTCCGGAGCCCCCAGCCGACCTAGCTGGCGGGAAGTATGTTTGTCGTGCAGTGACATGAATTTCAGCTGGTGAAAATACCTGTCCGTCAGAGTGAGGGGGGGAAATAAGCGCCGTGGAAAGAGAAATGAATCCAGAAATGTAAAATGGAGGTTGTTTCATCGTTCAGGCATTGGGGTAGCTTTCTGTGGTCTTCATGAAAGCTGTTAAGATTTTTGAAGGGAGTACTGTGTTTGATAAACAAGGGCAAGTGAGTGGACAACCCTGGGATTTTTCAGTAAATTTTGAACTTTTAATACAGTACAAACATTTTAAAAAGCACCACCTTTTGTGTACTCAAAACTACAGATCAAAACGAGAGGTGGGAGCTGTGGATCTTTAATCAGTTTTCCCCTTAGGGCTTTCTTAAACCAATACATTTTGGAAAGTAAGCTGTTTTATAGATGAGCTGGTTTTATTTTTGTATATGGTAGAGTTCCAATCACATTTTAACAACGAAGAAAAATGAGTATGAAGGTAAAATAAATTTATTGGCTAGAAATATTCCCTGAAGCCAGATGCTCGGATGGATGGTGACAGGCAATGTCTTTAGCCAGAAGGTCTAAGCATAGGTAATTAGTAACAAGAAATACTGTCTCAGCATGCATGCCATCTCATCAGCATCTTGGGTAATTTTCTACATTTAATTTTGTGATGTTTTGTTGCAGAGATGTTTACACATAGTAGAAAATCTCGTGTCTTTCCTCACATAAACCTTGTTCTCTTTTTCTCCTTCTGATAATGAGGTTTGTGCAGGTATCATCACTGACAGGGCTGTTCTCTGCTCACTGAAAATGTGTAATCTCATTAGCAATAATGGAAATCGAGTTTATGCATCAAAAAGAGAAAAGATCATTAGTAATTTAATCGCTGCCTGTGATAAATCCTGCTCAGGATTTATCCTAAGCAGAAACATTGATAGCTTTTTCTTTTAACCAGAGGGTGTATCTTTTGTATTGCTCCAGAGATAATAGAAAGTATGTTCTATTTTATGAGGATCAGAATCATAGTACTTAGACATCTAAAAGTCCCTTTAGCTCATGCTTTTTGTGCCAGTGATAATGCAGATTTGTTCATTACTAGATACTTTCCCCAGTCTAGTGCTTAAGTCTTCCAGGAACTATTCTTGTTTTTCAGTTTAAGCGGTTTTTATTCTTGCTTCTTAGCTTTATTGCTGGTTTTAGCAATAATTTTTGTCTTAAGTAGTTCTTTTCTTCCCTGTACTAAGAAATTTGTATCTCATTTATTTTTTCAAGAAATCAAGATTTTATTCTGCAAATCTTTCTGTCAATTTGAATCCTTTCTGCTGCTTTTTGGAAAAGATGCGCTCCTGCTCTGATTAGTTTGTGGGATACAAGCCTCAGTCACCAAATGTGGCCACAGGCAGGAACAGCACTATGTCCAGCTCTGTTTGTCCCAAGTCAGATTTGGTGAAAATATGTGATAGAATTTTGTATTCCTTTAGCCATGTTATTTTCCTTGGTTTTTGCTTGCAGGACTCTTCAATGCCAGCTTGATCTCTGAGAAAGGGTTCATAGGAGTGGTTTGCAAAGACGCTTAAAACTGCAAGTCATGTGCACAGCCAAACTAGTTTAATTGTACATGTAGACATGGTGAGTGACCATGGGAATGATCTGCTTGCAGTTACAAATGACCTTTAAAAATGAGCTCTTTTATCTCACCTTGTATCACCTTCTAACAGTTACAACTATAGGAGGCGTTAGAACAACATAGATATGTGGTACATTTATAGATGACAAGGGGTTCGTGTGGAAATAAATAAAAAAAAAAAAGTCTGTAATATGTAATTAAAGACCATGTCATCACAGGATAAAATACGTTGAATTAACATTGGATAAGAAATCATGTGTATCTCAACCTTAAGGATGATCACAGAATTATTCCCAGCTCCCACTGGTATTCTATTCAGCCTCAGGTCCACCTCTTGTCTCCTTTCTACTGTCTAATGATACCTGAGTCTGTTTTTTGGATCAGGTCTAGTGAGAGGCCACTCACAGACCTGCTCCCTCCTGCTTTGCCTTCCATTATCCCTGCTTGTTTCCTTCCATGCACTTCTGTGTATATCCTTTTTTTTTCTTCAAGGTCATGTACTTACAGAGGTCATTCTTGCATAAGTAAGGACCTGTCCTACATGCTTGCTTGTCCAACAGATGACTGTAATGCATCAGTTATATATGTATCCTCTGTTATTACTTAGAAAGCTGCATTTTCTGTCTGCAGTGTCAATCTCACTTTGCTGTCTTTGGATTATTGGTCGTTACAAGACAGAACACACGGAGCAGATGTCCTATTGAAAACTGTCTGGAATCATCTACTCTACCATTTACTTAGCATCTTTGAGTTTAACTTCAGTTTTTAATCTACTTTCCCTCCCATGGCAGATCTCAAGGTCCTTACAGAATTACAAAATACCGTTAGGTTTTGGCATTATATCCATTGCTAAGAACTCACTGACAGGCCTTTACACAACAGATATGGGGCCCTGGAACTTGAGGGCGAGGCAAACGAGGATGTAGATGAAGGTCCATCCAGGGGGTCACCTAGGGTGAGGCAGTCAGCCCCACGCATTATGACTGCCGCTGCTAAGAAAAAAAGGAGGGTAATTGTCATAGGCGATTCCCTTCTGAGGGGAACAGAGGGCCCGATATGCCGACCGGACCCGTCCCACAGGGAAGTCTGCTGCCTCCCTGGGGCCCGGGTCAGAGACATCACTAGGAAGCTCCCTGGTTTGGTACGGCCTTCTGATTACTACCCGCTGCTGGTTATACAGGCTGGCAGTGATGAGGTTGCAGAGAGAAGTCCTGCAGTGATCAAAAGGGACTTCAGGGCACTGGGGCGACTGGTTCAAGGATCGGGAGCACAGGTAGTGTTTTCCTCTATCCCTACAGTGGCAGGGAAGGATACTGAAAGGAGCAGGAAAACACACCTGATCAACACGTGGCTCAGGGGCTGGTGCCATCGGAAGAATTTTGGGTTTTTTGATCATAGGGAGGTTTACACAGCACCGGGCCTGCTGGTGACAGACGGAGTTCAGCTGTCTCACAGGGGAAAAAGGATCATGGCTCATGAATTGGCAGGGCTCATTGAGAGGGCTTTAAACTAGGTTCGAAGGGGGAAGGGGATAAAACCAGGCTCGCTAGAAATGAGCCTAGGGGTGGCGTGCCGATGCCGGGGGCGAAATCGATAGCCCAGCTCAAGTGCATCTACACCAATGCACGCAGCATGGACGGCAAACAGGAGGAGCTGGAAGCCATTGTGCAGCGGGAGAGATGTGACTTAGTCGGCATCACAGAAACATGGTGGGGTGACTCTCATGACTGGAGTGCTGCAATGGATGGCTATAGACTCTTCAGAAGGGACAGGCGAGGAAGGAGAGGCGGTGGGGTGGCCCTGTATGTTAGGGAGTGTTTTGATTGTATAGAGCTCAACGATTGTGATGATGATACGGTTGAGTGTTTATGCGTAAGGATGAGGGGGAAGGCCAACGAGGCAGATATCCTGCTGGGAGTCTGTTATAGACCACCCAACCAGGATGAAGGGGCGGATGAAGCGTTCTATAAGCGGCTGGCAGAAGTCTCTCAATCGCTAGCCCTTGTTCTCGTGGGGGACTTCAACTTCCTGGATGTCTGCTGGAAATACAACACGGCAGAGAGGGAGCAGTCTAGGAGGTTCCTGGAGTGTGTGGAAGACAACTTCCTGACGCAGCTGGTAACTGAGCCTACCAGGGGAGGTGCCTCGCTTGACCTGCTGTTTACTAACAGAGAAGGACTGGTGGGAGATGTGGTGGTCGGAGGCCGTCTTGGGCTTAGCGACCATGAAATGATAGAATTCTCCATTCTTGGTGAAGTAAGGAGAGGGGCCAGCAAAACCGCAACCATGGACTTCCGGAGGGCAGGACATTGGCCTGTTCAGGACGCTGGTTGAGAGAGTCCCTTGGGAGACGGTCCTGAAGGGCAAAGGGGTCCAGGAAGGCTGGACGATCTTCAAGAAGGAAGCCTTAAAGGCACAGGAGCAGGCTGTCCCTGTACGCCATAAGAAGAACGGGCGGGGAAGACGACCGGCCTGGCTGAACAGGGAGCTCTTGCTGGGACTCAGGAAACAAAGGAGAGTTTACCGCTTGTGGAAGAAGGGGCAGGCGACTCAAGAAGAGTACAGGGATCTCGTTAGGTCGTGCAGAGAAGAAATGAGAAAGGCAAAAGCCCAGCTAGAACGCAATCTGGCCGCTGTCGTTAAAGACAACAAAAAAAGCTTTTACAAATATATTAATGACAAGAAGAGAGCCAAGGAAAATCTCCATCCTTTATTGGATGCGGGGGGGAACATTGTCACCGAGGATGAGGAAAAGGCTGAGGTACTCAATGCCTTCTTTGCCTCAGTCTTTAACAGGCAGACCAGTTATCCTCAGGGTACTCGGCCCCCCGAGCTGGAAGACAGGGACAGCGAGCAGGATGAACCCCCGGTAATCCAAGAGGAAGCAGTCAATGACCTGCTACGCCACCTGGACGCTCACAAGTCTATGGGGCCAGATGGGATCCACCCGAGGGTGCTGAGGGAGCTGGCGGAGGAGCTCGCCAAGCCACTCTCCATCATTTATCAGCAGTCCTGGTTAACGGGGGAGGTCCCGGATGACTGGAGGCTTGCCAATGTGACGCCCATCCACAAAAAGGGTCGGAAGGAGGATCCGGGGAACTACAGGCCTGTCAGCCTGACCTTGGTGCCAGGGAAGATTATGGAGCGGTTCATCTTGAGGGCGCCCACAAGGCATGAGCGGGACAACCAGGGGATCCGGCCTAGCCAGCACGGATTCACGAGAGGCAGGTCCTGCTTGACCAACCTGATCTCCTTCTATGACCAGGTGACCCGCCTAGTGGATGAGGGAAAGGCTGTGGATGTGGTCTACCTGGACTTCAGCAAGGCCTTTGACACCGTCTCCCACAGCATTCTCCTAGAGAAGCTGGCGGCTCACGGCTTAGACAGGTGTACTCTGCGCTGGGTCAAAAACTGTCTGGACGGCCGGGCCCAGAGAGTTGTGGTGAATGGAGTTACATCCAGTTGGCGGCCGGTCACGAGCGGTGTTCCCCAGGGCTCAGTTTTGGGGCCGGTCTTATTCAATATCTTTATCGATGATGTGGATGAGGGGATTGAGTGCACCCTCAGTAGGTTTGCAGACAACACCAGGTTGGGCGGGAGTGTTGATCTGCTCGAGGGTAGGAAGGCTCTGCAGAGGGACCTGGACAGGCTGGATCGATGGGCCGAGGCCAATTGTATGAGGTTCAACAAGGCCAAGTGCCGGGTCCTGCACTTCGGCCACAACAACCCCATGCAGCGCTACAGGCTTGGGGAAGAGGGGCTGGAAAGCTGCCTGTTGGAAAAGGACCTGGGGGTGCTGGTTGACAGCCGGCTGAACATGAGCCGGCAGTGTGCCCAGGCGGCCAAGAAGGCCAATGGCATCCTGGCCTGTATCAGAAATAGTGTGGCCAGCAGGAGTAGGGAAGTGATTGTGCCCCTGTACTCGGCACTGGTGAGGCCGCACCTCGAATACTGTGTTCAGTTTTGGGCCCCTCACTACAAGAAGGACGTTGAGGTGCTGGAGCGTGTCCAGAGAAGGGCAACGAGGCTGGTGAGGGGTCTGGAGAACAAGTCTTATGAGGAGCGGCTGAGGGAGCTGGGGTTGTTTAGCCTGGAGAAAAGGAGGCTGAGGGGAGACCTCATCGCTCTCTACAACTCCCTGAAAGGAGGTTGTAGCGAGGTGGGTGTTGGTCTCTTCTCCCAAGTAACAAGCGATAGGACGAGAGGAAATGGCCTCAAGTTGCGGCAGGGGAGGTTTAGATTGGATGTAAGGAAAAATTTCTTTACTGAAAGAGTGGTGAAACATTGGAACAGGCTGCCCAGGGAAGTGGTGGAGTCCCCATCCCTGGAGGTATTTAAAAGACGTGTAGATGAGGCGCTTAGGGACATGGTTTAGTGGACATGGTGGTGTTGGGTTGACGGTTGGACTCGATGATCTTAGAGGTCTTTTCCAACCTCAATGATTCTATGATTCTATGATTCTATGATCAAGGAGGAGAAGAAAATAATCTGGAAGCTCAGGTCAGTTACCCTAACATGCTGCATTGCAGTGTTTCAGAACATCCCTGCTCTTCTACCAGTAGTCACAGATCAACCCATGGATCAGTGGGTTTTATGGTGTTACATACCCTCCTTTTTGTCATAGTCCATAGCCTGTGGTGAAGGACCCATTACGGGGACTTCAGGTACAGAGGGACAGCCCTCATCAGGAGCACAGCGCTGTATTGCTGGAGGAAAGTGTTCTTCAAGAGTCACGAGTAGTTACTGATGGCTAGAAAATAAGGAAAGATCTGGATATGATGACCTGATTTTATGAAAAAAAAAGATGTTGGGTAGGATTAAAACATTATTTTTAGGATTAGCTCTGTAAATCTAAGCTGGAAAAGAAGAGCTGAGTTTTACTCAGTGATTTTTTTCAGGATAAATAAATTGAGGGGTCTACATGCTCTATTGCAACATCCTTTCTAAGTAATGAATGTGGGACTGTATAGCGATACGTATTTCTCTATTTCACTAGTGTATTTTACTATTAGCTTATTCTAATATCAGAATAAACTATTTCTTCTAACAATGTATTGAATTTCTCTTATATGAATACAATTTATTAGACCATTTCAAGGACTGTGATTCTTAAATTCTGTAATGTTGGACATGGGAAAATCTGATCGCAGCTTTTTTCCAAAACTGTAAAATACAAAGACTATGGCTTTTTTGGTGTATTTGCACTTCTCTACAGGATGTGCATATATTTCAATACAACAAAAAACTTACAAGTTTTAGAGGAACAGATCCTCCTCTTCTGGTGAAGAGCATTTACCCTCAGGAGATAAGGGCTGTACAAGTTACACAGTACAGTGCAAAGTCAGATACTTAACGTTCTACTAGTGGCTTGTTACGTTCTAGTAGTGGATGTCTCACTGTTTTCTGTTTGTGGCATAGTGTTGTAAAACAAGGCTCATTACAGTAATATAAATCAAACAGTATTTTTGATTGCCCCCAGTCTGCTCCTACTAAAAGCACAGCTTTTTTTATCTCAATCTTAGTTTTTCTGTTGGTTTCAGTTGAACCTGCTTCTTACGGCAGACTTATAGTGGCCAGATTTATTCCACCTGTCCTTGGACACTTAGCAGCTGTTCAAGGCCCCTGTGTAGTCAACTGGAAGAAATTGTTATCTCTGTATGGCAATTAATATCTTAGCTGTTGTAAAATTGCTCTGTGGAAGTACCTTTCTAGCTCTGGTAGCTACAGAGCGAGCCTATGGTGCATAGGCTTCTGACTTAGATACTACAGTGAGATTTGAAAAATGGTACGAAATGCTTAAATATTCTTTTACCTGAAATGTCTTGGTACATGCATCTGCTTTGACTTAAGCATAAAATACTTGCCTCTTGATTTTTGATATTTAAATAACTTGCAATATCATAGTCCTATGTAAATGTCTCATGCTTTTAAGGTATTTAATTAAGAACTAAGAATTATGGCTATAACACCTGAAATTGCTGGAAGGAAGCTAATTTATTGCCAAAATTATTGCCCAGCTGTCTGGCGTTTTTACTAAATTTCTGCTTTTCTTCCATAATTATTTGGTTTCTGTTCCAAACCTCCTCCTCCTTATTTATCTGTGCTTTATGAACAAAACATCATTAGTATACCTCACATCAATTATACATGAGGCTAATGAAGCATTAGACACTACTTAGACTTCTGTTCAAGTTCTAGTGTAGAGGCCAGGGTGAAAAGTTAATTTATCGTTTACAAGATGATCCCCTTCAGTAAGAGTTAGCATGAAGTAAGGAAAGAGTATGTAGGTAGGAATTACAGAACCATTTCATAACTTTCTAGAGAAAAAAAATACATGTACCATCTGTGCAGTGAGTTAGAACTCCAGATGAAAGTACTTATGAAAGGCAAATATTTTGTGCCGGACTTGTCATTGCCAATCATAATTCAGCATTTACTTCTAAAGTTCAGTGGTTGTGGCTCCAGACACAGGTGGTGTTCATCTTTGAGAAAATAAGCAAATACTAGTCACTCTTAATCATGTAGGTTGACACTGTCTGAGAAAACTGGCTTTCCACAGTGAAGTATCATATGCAATTATTGCCATGAACCCTCCTCTATAGCAATATGTAGCAAGGCAATCAGTCAGCTGAATCCCAAAGCCCTAACAGTCCATTAAAGCATGGTTTGAAATATGCAACTGTTGCAGTCGTCAAGACTTCTGTATACTTCATCTGTACTTTTGAATTACTCTAAGGATTAACTAGTTTTACTGTCTTTTATTGTTGGCATATGGTTTTGTTAATCAAGGTTGTAATACAGCTGCATGTGTACTTAATGTATTTTAGAATTAAGTTTATTTTGTTCTTGACTGTACTTTTTGAAGAGAAACAGACAATCTCATAAAGGCAAATGCGGTTCTTTGCAGCACTTTCTTTCTGTCTATGTTTAGCAGTTCCAGTATTAGGAAATGTGTGTCTTCTTGCACATAACAAAAATGTCACGAAGGCCAGACGTCAATACATGGGAGTGATCTCATGAATCTTTCAGGAAAAACAGCTGGTTCATACTATTCCACATGGATAAATCACTCTCGGACCATAAAAAAATTGAGCGCTCTACAAAAGGAAGCCCTAGTTTTCTTCTTAGTGGATGATAAAGCATTTTTCAGTAAATTCTAATTAGTTCATAGAGAGACTTGGAAGACCAATATAAAAAAAAAGAGTTATTCACAAATTGGATATGTTAAATGCATTGTGACAGCCAGCGTTTAAAGTAAATTACTTATTTCATATACGGAAGGTGTTGTAACAGCCTCCTCCTCCAGCTAAGAAATCCATTAAACTCCTCAGTGTATATAGTCAATTGGATCACTTGCTTACTGAGACATTCATGTTTCTAATAAAGAGTAATTGGACAATGCAACAGGATAGAAATGTAGAAAAATTCTTTCTTTTTATACCGTCAGATTAATTTATTAAAATGATTTTACAGACATGCAATTTCTTAAAGCATTGTTTAACTTTAAAAGCTTCAAGCATGCCCATAATTAAGTGATGAGTAGTTCTTTCATAGCAGCAAACTATAAAAAGACCCCTCAGCTACATCTGTAATGCAGATGCTGTAATGAAAACAGGGAACAATGAATGAAGTACTGGAGACACAGGCTGAAAGCCGCATCCATTAAGGGCTTTTGGAATCAAAAAAAAAAAGGATACTTCGAAACCATTAGAACCAAGACTCACAAAACAGTGTAGGAGTGAGAAGGAAAGCAGTTGAGAAGGGCAGCGGGAACAGTGCAAACAGGGAGCCCACAAGCTTACTTCTGTGTTTTACATAAAGTAAAGCTGATAATTTGGAACTGAATGATGACAGAACACTTTTGCTTTAAGTAATCATCGTCTATCCTGAGGAGAACCACAATTCCAAAGGTCTGCGTTTATCTTTCCATATATAATGTCTACCTTAACACAATACCTCATGTACTGTCATGGCTTTGTGAGACCTTGTGTGTAAATGACAGAATTAAGATAAACAGATAAGAGAATTATAAACAGATGTGTGTCACATGCAGGCTTGCACCCACAGTGGTTTTCACAGACCTAAATAAATTGATTTAAAACTGGTTTTAATTACACCGGTAGGACTGCTGTGTGCTGATAGGGCATCAGTTAGGCCTTGGTTTCTGTGTTTTGACACAGCCAAGGGGCTTTTAGTGTGTATGATCTACTTACGTGTTATGCAATGTATAAGTGTGTTAACATACATTATTGACTGATTAAGGTAGTGAGGCAAGTCAAAAAACCAAAACAAAATCATATAAAGAGCCAGATTCTCTTACATTTACACTTACATAATTGAAATTGATTGATGTAATTTAGACCTTACACTGCTGTCTGGAAAAAAATTGGCCAACAAACTGATTTTGTGAGAAATAATATTTTTTTAACAATAGAGCAATATTAAGTAGAAATTATTAAGTAAAAAAACAGAGCATTGATAGCAGATTATGTCTCATAATTATAGAAACTACCTTGTTAGATGTGCAATCTTAGGGAAAGTTAGTTCTCTTCTATCTCCATTTCTGTAATACAAATAGAACTGTCTCTAGCTTTGATTTTTTTTTTTTTTTAAGTTTTAAGTTAGTGTTATAAGGATTTGTAGCAGGTGTAGGTAAAGATAGTGTAATTTTAAAGATCTAAATTATATCTTAATAATCATCCCATTTCTGCGCTCTGCTTTGGACAGCACCAGTTGGCTCTTCCTGAGCAATACTCGGCTTTAGTTTGGCAGACAGTTCATCCCAGGAACGGGGTCCGAAAGGGACGGTAGAGAGCACTGCACGAGGTTCGGCTCCTCCCAACTACACGCTGGCCCAACAGGCTTTATATCCTCGAACACTCCCAGATAACCTCACGTTACACCCCATTCATGCAACACAGGATTCGGTGTCATCCTAAAACAAGAACTGCAGATTGGTCTGCAACAGAGAGGTATTTCAGAAACTGACCAAAAATCACCTCCTAAGGCAATAAATGTACATGGTAGCCAAAAGAGCCCCAGACAGGGATCCATCCTTGGACTTGATCTGTGGGTGCAGTCAGATAGTCTGCTGGAAAAAGGAAGCACAAACCAATGCGAAGACAAGCAGAGTGAGAGACACTGATGTGGTTGGTTATATATTGCTTCCTTTTTTATGTCTGATTAGAGTAATCGACTCAATTTTTAAATTTTAATTGAATAAGCTCATGTAACTTTCAAATTAAAGATTTGCGTAATGTAAGAGTTATTTCAGATATCTTGGCAAATTTCACGGAATGAAAATCTTGAAAGAGGAGTACTGGTCTAGTCCTGAAGTGCCAACCACTTGAACACAGGTCAGGAGCACTCCAAGAGTCTCTCCTCCACGAAAGGATTTGGTTTGGAAACTGCCCATGGGAAGTACTCATTGGAGCAAAGACTCTCCTGTTGACAAGTGTTATCTACAACTTCCATGGCATGTTAGGGGGCTGGAAGCAGGGCTGGAGACTTGAGGACTGAAACCGTAACTATCGAACAATGATTGTGTTGATAAAACTTATGGTGTACTACCTCGCTGGTAAGAAGTTAAATTCCCTTAAAGAACAGGACAATGGGGGTGGAAGATACATTGTGGAATGTGCATACCACAAGTTTCAGCTGTTGTACAACTGTGTAATCTCAGTCCTTTGGCTGACTGACTGTATGCACATTTAATTATTGATGGGCCAAAATCCAATAGTAGTGTTCAGTCAAAGGTAAGCTCGGGTACAATGACCGGAAGGTTTCTGGAAATTCCAGGTAAGTCATAAGAGATGAAGTACAACTGCCTCATTGTTTATTTTACTGTAGTCTGAACTCTGTATGGAGCACTTCTGGATAGAGTTTCCAAAGCCATCATGCTCTCTGCAGTGGCCATAGAGACCTGAGAAACACCTACAACTAAATGTTTTGTCTTCTAGAAATAAAAATCTCTCTCTATGGGAAATCTGAAGAACTCTCCATCACAGATGCAGGTAGTTTGAGGAAAGTATATGTGGAGGCAAAGCTGTTTTTCATATGGAAGTCTTAACACCTTTGGTGAGAATCTAACAGATCCTTATCTAGATGGGAAAAAAAAAAATCACGTAAAAGGAGGAATCTACTCTCCCTTTATTGAGGTTATATACTGTACAAAAATACTATAATCATTAATAAGAAGTGGGAAGCATAATGCTATGGGTTCATATGAGGGACTGGTGAGAACTGAAAAGATTAAAGTTTCTTGGTGGAATTAGATCTTTTTTTTTCAGATGGAAGTATTTTAAGTAGATACTTCAATAATATATATATGCTTATATAATGGATGTGGAAAAACTACTTGACTGTCCCTTGTTAAGTGATGCACCAAAATCACAATGGTATGGACTTCACTCAGCTTAAGGAACTGCCATTTTGGCACTTTACGTGCTATCTCACACAGCATAAAGGAATTTTTCCAAATACTAGGAAATTAATCCTGCCCACCAGAAAAAGCTGATCAAGGCATCACAGGCTGAAGAACTTTATGTGCGTGATAGCTGTCCAACTACCTATAAAACAAGTTTTACCTATAAAACAAGATCATCATCTTCTGTGATGCAGAAGCAGAACTACATTTTAGGAAATGGTTTCATTCCTGCTACGCCACTTGTTTAATTTCCAGAACACAAAATTGCCAATCCATAAGCTCAATTTTCTCTGCTTTTGTGAAAGCAAACATGGTGTGTGGGGGTGCAAAACAGGGACTTTGGGCAAACAAATCAAGATACAAAAAAATTCCTGCAAGTCAAATACGTGTTCTCTGTGGCAAGATTTTCCTGCACTCTGTGAACAGTGAGGTGACTTAGCAATAACTAGCATTAAGGATGCTAGTTATAATCCAGAGGCACGGTCAAACTACATACGCCCTATGACTGGAGACTTGAAAACTTCATTTTGCAGTAGTTAGAAAAGCATGCAGACTGTCTCTCTCCTCTCTCCCCACCCCTTCCGTCTCCCGTTCTCACATTCTTGGTGTGTGAGCATATGAGGAGTACGCCCAGCACCACTTCAGCTCCATCTTAATCACAGAAAAAAACCCCTTGTCTGTGAAGAAAAATAGTACTTGGTCAAATTCTGCTAGTTAACAGCCAATCTTCGAGAAGCAGTCAGTCACCACTGAGCACCCGCATTATAACACTGCTTCATCCTAGAAGCTGCAGGGAAGACTCGGTGCAACGTGGCCGAGGAATTTTTAAAAGCGTGGAGGACTTCTTCACAACTCAATCCAAGAAGAAAAGTTCCTTCAAAAGGGGGATTTTCCATAGGTAGTTGCATTTTCTTACAATCTTTTCTGCTTTGCATCCAGCATAGGTGGTATACAGCAACTGAGGCAGCCAAATAAGCTCAAATCTGTTGTATGTTGTGTGTTGTTTGGCAAAATGGGTGTGGAGAGAGGGAGGAACAGCTGTGGATGCTGCAGCAGGAACTCTCCAGGGCAGGCAAGGGTGTAGTCACTTTGTACCACATTTTTTGTGGACACGCGTACAGCAGTGAGGAAAGAATGAGGGAGCGGGGGGAGCAGAAGCTGTGTGCGCCCTTAAAGATATTACCGACATTATTCACTATGCAGCTCTGAAAGCTAAAGTATAGGTGTACTTACAGTGTTAGTGTGCAGGATAGATGATGAGAGCATGTGTTGGGTGAACAGCACGTTAGTCTTCTCATATAATCAGGATACAGGCAAGTCTTTGAAATGTGGTGGGAAGAGAACCTAAACCCTCCCTTGCACACTTCCCAGCTTTCTCGCTGTAGTTTTTAACTGCTAACATTTAAGTGTCATCATTAAGTGCTATCTACAGGTTCCACAAGACAACACTACGGCCTTACTTTAGCTTTCAATTCACAGGGATGAAAGTAGCAGTAAAAACATATAGCATCATCGCTTAACCAATCAGACAACCGAATTCCCCAGGCAGATTTTGGAATCGCCTGTTTACAAAGGTATCTTCATTGATCCTTTGTCGTTGAAGCATTACCACGTGTGCAGGTGTGGAATAACAATATTCATGAAGAGTACAATTAAGTAACAATGTATAATAGAGTGCATTATCCCCTGAAAATATGAAGCCTAACATTTTAGTGCATTCAAAAACATTTAGTAGTAGTGAATACTTTCTATAAACTCAAGAGTTTCATAGTAACATAGAATAGTGACCTAATTAATTCATAGTTACTGAGAAAATGATTTTTGGATGTTTTATCTGTACAAACAGAAGTTTTCAGATCTGCTCTCGTGAAGACTGACATCCTTGTTTTATTTAAATTGGATGCACCTCACCAGGTGGCCAGTGTAATCCGATTCCTGTTCATGGGACAGAGTTCCTTGCTGATGGAAAAGTTCAGTCAAGGTATATAATTCAAATTGGTTTACCTGCTAACGCTTAACTTTTTTACAGTTCATACTCCTGAGGACATTTCTCCAACAGACATTTCACCAAGCTAATTTCAAATAAATAAATATGTTGCTGTTTAAAAAGTCTTCCCCATCATACTAGATCACAGGCTCATTTTTCTTAGAAATTATCTTTTCTAAATGTGTTTAAAATTACTAAGATGTATTCCAAGAAAAAAATTAATGCTAAAGCGGCAACTTGACTTGTCTCACATATTTCTAGCTCACTAATATAGTAAATATATTTGAGGCTCTCAAATACTAATCCACCTTGCCATCAGTAGTAGCATTTGTGACAAAACCATTGTTCAGAATTAAACAGCATTCCATCCAGGTTTTATTTTCCTATTCTTATACAAGGAAAGCGTGTATCTATAGATGATACATTTTTGCAAACCATTCACCTTCTAATTTTGACTTTTAAAAATTAAGGCATTACTGGAACAAAAAGAAAGCAGTGTCTCTGATGGTTACTATTTGGCTACATGAGGCTTTGCACGGATGACAATTATCTCAACAATGTTAGATGAGTTGAACTCAGATCTCATAGTAACAGGATTGTGTCACATTGATTTTGACAGTGTTTTGGAGACTCTGAGGTTGGTTAATAATTCAAACTGTTTCCATATGTTTGTCAGCTAACTGGTGTTTCACTGCTACAGGAGCTTACAAATAACGCAAGCAGGTTTCAATTACATTCACAGTATTTACATGCATTTTTGTTTGCGTTTCATTCAGCTTGAACAACGAAAACGTATAGACACTCAAAATCTAGGCACTAAACACCAAGTTAACAGCATTGCAGAGGAATAATTAAATTACTTCCTCTGAAGTTAGACTTCCCTGAGACAATCGTATTAATAGTAATGTTTCACTGTTTGCTGTAAGTGAAAAACCTAAATTGCAGCCCAGCATGATGAAAATACTCCTTTTCAAGTGGAGCATCAGTAACTCATGTAGGAAGGACAGGATCTGCCAAGTGCTTTTATGCAGTAATCATTTATTCAATAGCTAGAGTTCTAGTATTAACCCAAAAAATGCCTGAAGAACTTCCTCTATAAGAAGCATGAGAAAAATTTCCAGAAATACTACCAGATTTTTTGAAGTCTGTGCTTAAAAATAAAAGTTCTTTAAGTGCTTTTTGTTTAGTCCTCTCCTACCTGCCATTCCATAATTGCTTGGTAGGACTCTTCTCCCTTTCCTAAGTGCCATTTAAAATTCACATACAGAGTGCGTGCTCTGTCAGTTAAGTTTCATTTTCCGAGACCAAATTGCTGTACCCCTGGATGAGAGTTCTTCCCCACAGAAAAGCCAGGATGCGCTTTTGATTCCAAGGATCAATGGAAATTTATGTCAGCTTCATGAAAACATAATACAAAAGACTCATCTTGCCACGTTGACATGAACTTATAAAACAAAGATACAGCATAGAAATTGTGGGAACACTGTACAAATGAAAACCAGTGAAATGCTAATTAGAACAGAAATTCTTCACTTACACTGCTGTAAAAATGCAAAAAGTGTCAACTAAGACAATGTGAGAGTATGCCAAATTTTATTCATATTTTTAAATATAAAGATGATTTGGGAAGGTTTATTAAATATACCAGTGAGACAGAATTATTTGAGTGGATTCTCCTATTCGTATTCATCGACTTTCCAATTACAGTAGGTCTTTTTATTTAAGAAGGAGCAATGTCTTCTGTAAAACTGCATGCAATCAGAATGAGATTTTTGTGCTCAAAATACACCTTCAATGTTTCCAACAGGTGTTTATTACAGATGCAGAATGACTGTTTGCTTTAGAGGCGTATCTGGTATGCTAAGCTTCATTGTATAGTCAGTCCATTTTATCAAGAAGTCTGAGCTACAAAAGCTAAATATTTTTTGTTGTTTTATACTATTAATGTTGTAAAAATAAAGTACCAACATAATTTCATTTACAACAGGAAAAAAAGCAGCCTTATTATACTTGGCTTAAAGTCCATATCTATATAAAGAACTGTCCATTTAACTAAGCTAAAAAAAACCAACCCCAAGAACCCTCAGTTCCTGAAACACGAGGTTCTCTGGTTTTCTTTTATATTTCCTGTAGCACTATCTTTAACGTATCACCCCCCCTTTTGAAATGCACTTTAGCTAGTTATTTCATCACTCCTGGTTTTTCGATCATCCATTCTACACGGTCATGTTACCATACAGAATTATTATATACAAGACTCCAGCTATTTAACGTGTACACAAAAGTGATGAATCTCAGGCTTTAAGAATATAATGCATCCAGTATGCCCGAGCACAGTCCTTGCAGGTCACAAGGAACATCAAAGCACTGGTTGGTGTTTTATACTGTATGGTGAACTTAAGTGGACAAAAAATGTTTTCTTGGTAACAGGTTATTGAAAAAAAACCCAAAACATCCACCGAATACCAATAAGTATAAGCCTTCACGGTTGCTCCTGATAGAAGTTTTAATTGTAAAATACCAATTTGAAATGTTAAGACACTTGCTGCATAAAAATAGGTTTCTTCTAAAAACATGCTGGATCCTTCCAAGTCACACCCAGGGTTTCCATCCAGGAAAGAGTCGGCTCAGATTTTTAGGGTCCATGGCCTGCTGTATGAGGAGGTTCACCTGCCCTCCCACACTGAGCACTGTTCCCTCCTCAACACCTTTCAGCTTCTCCTGAAGTCTCATCAGAACACGCTCAGCCACTTTGTTAAAACTCTGGTCATCACTGCTGGCAGAATAAAAAAAGAAAAACAGGTGCACTAGGTACGGATCCTGAACAGCATGAGCAACATTCAGTAAGAAAACCGTAAAGCAAGGCAACAGTGCAGTAGGCAGACAGCAAGAAAAAAATCTTGCACCTGGCTTTTCTTTTACATTCTTGTGGATCAGTATTGAGTGTAGAGCTCATGTCAGCCTCATCCTCCGGTCTCTGCTGCAAATACAAAGCTTTCAAGGGGTTCATGGTCCAGTCGAAAAGAGGATCATACAGCAGCACCTACACAGTAAATAAACCTCTATTTAAGTTAAACTGTTAATGACAGCTAGTCCAGTGCCCTAGCAGGAAGAGAAACACTCAGTTGGTAATGCTCATGCTAACCACCACATTAGGACCCCCCTTTTTTTTTTTAAATCCAATGGAATTGGGCTAAATTGCTTAGTAGACAATCCAGCAATAAAACTGCACTTGGTCATTTGCAGGTATTGGCGTTGTTCGTACTTGACTCAGTTTTGCCACTCAGTACCATCTCAGCAATGAAGAGGTCATTTTTTAATACACTTCTAAGCACATCATTATTTTTTAATGCATAGTATAAGCTGCTTTGAAAAGTCAGTTTAATTCTCATCTTTGTGACTTACGCAAAGAGGATTTAATTCAAATGACACTACTCATGCTAGGAATGATGCACTATGGCTAGACGCATTTAGATGCTGAAGAGGGAAAACTGCATATGCCTAAAACGAGTAGTTCCCATATAAAATGCAAACTGGTCTTGATTTTATGGAAGATTACATGAATTAAATCTGACCAACACTGCTAAATTAAAATTGAACAAAAAACCCCTACATGAATATCTGGTATAGTAGTGCATACAAAGACAAAGACAAGAAACTGAAGATATTCTGGCAGGTTACTATCAGAAAGAATGAAAAAATGCTTACCTCTACAATAGTCAGCAAAGCTTCTTGAGAATTTCTCATAACAGCCATTGTTTTCTCACAGCATCTAGAAAATATTTTACTGTATTTTTAGTTTCTTTTTAGTAAAATGGAATGGTATTTTCATCATTTAAATAATGGATATGTGTACCCTTCTTAAAGGTTAATTTCTAACAAATGAGCAACCTCTCTGATGTTTCCATTTTGGAAAAAAAAATGGAGAAATTTGGAAATATAAGATGAGAAGGAGACTGGGTAGTTCACTCATTATATTCCCTACAAGGAAGAGATTACCTGTTTCACTGTCTGAAATGTTTCCATACATAGAATTAACCACTGAGTTAACACCGATCGTTGAGGTATGCCACGATGGCAAAATTGCTTGGCTGGATGAAAACGTGTGTGCCAGAGGTGCTCGGCACCACGTCGGAGTATCTTGGTAGGGTTCCTTAACATGAAATGAGCAGATCCAGTAGCCAGAGACATGAAGCTATTTCTGAAATCTCTCCAGTGAGTTTAGATGCAGAAATGGCTACCTACATTCACTCCCAAGTAAACTAAGCTTGTGGAAGGAATACAAAACTTTTCTTATGGGACAGGCACTCCAGTGAAAGAGGGATTAGGCCTCCTGTCTACTTCAGCATGAGAACACACACAACAAAGCTAACTGACTATGTTCACACCCAATCCTTGCTCATGCACTCACACCTGCACTGCCAATTACAAGTCAGCCTGGCTGAGGCAGAAACAGTATTGCACCAGTGCCTTTTATACTGTATTTACTTCAGCTGGAGCCAAACAATTCACGTTTTTCTGTATCATGGGACAAAAGTTTCAGAAGTAACACAAAACTGTGAATTTGACAGCATCACGTTTAGTTAGAAGTGGCAGTGCCTGTTCCTTCACAGGACAAAGGTATATTAGGAACTACTTATTAATGGTAATTGCTACCTTACAAAGAAAACACGCTATGTACTTTTTTAAAGACATAAAATTTTGGGTTTGCAAGCACTACGTTCACGAACATCATGAAAGTCTTGAATGAGAGAAATGTCCTGCTTTTTAGGGCTCTCTTGGGTCCGTCACAGGAGATAGGATGGAGGTTGACAGAAACTCAGCCTTTTGGGATTTTTCTGTTTTGCAGCTCAAATCTATTGTGGGAGTTATATTTTGCGCTTGCAAAGCGGTATCAAATACATGATCCAAAAGAGGAAAAAGACTGCAAATTACTTACATAAAACTGAACAGAAATAAGAGACAGAACAAAATGGTTCAAAGAAACTTAATAGCTCCGAATATATAGTATAGCTCTGAAAGAAATACATAGTTCTGAAGGAAAAAAATCCAGCAGTCTAAATGAAGGGATGAAACTTAGCTGTGGAGTCTTTGGAAGCACTGAGCCATTCCTGAATTCCACAAGAGGGTGACAATAACCCATTAGTTAGTGAAGAATATGAAGCTGAACAACAATAATGAACTTGTAATTGGTTATATAAATAAGAGCGTGTGAGTTAGAGGACAGCATTTACGTTTGGATATTATCAGCAGAGATCTGAGTCTCCTCTCAAGCACCAGAACTATTTAACATGTAACAATCACAATGCCAGAAGTACTCTGCTGCCTCTTTACCCCTATGCAGTACAGGAGCACTTACCTTCTGAAGACTCCTTCCACGCCAGTGATACCCATTCCGTCCACAATGTCCCTGGTTAATCTAAACGGAACAGTCTCTGGTGTGGGAAGGATTTTACCTTGCTCAAAAGCAACCCCTAAATGAAAGGATAATAAATGTTTTAAAAAATGTTAAAGTAAAGAAAAATTAAGGTTCTCTTGCCTGTCCCACTTACCCAGATCTATATGCACTAGTTCTGCCGTTTGTTCATCTATCAAGATATTCTGAACATGTCTGTCTCCAAGTCCAAGAATGTAGCCAACTAAAAGAAAAAGGTAAGTGCTGAAACTGTATTTACATGCCATAAAAACCAGGGAAAATTTAACAAAGAGAAAATTATCAGAAGCAGTGTAACACATGAACAAATTAAAAGTGAGAATCTTTCTTCCCCCATGTATACATATTACTCCAGTAAAGAGCAAATGTCATTCTGCAAATCCAAAAAGAAGAGGTTATCTGAATGCAACTGCAAAAAGGTTATTCTTATACATTCTTATTATGTGTATTGTTTTATCTACTCCACAGACTTCTTGCCCATTTCTCTCTGTAGATAGGTTAACCAAACAATTTCACAGCTTTCAAAAAAAAAAAAAAAGCAATTGCACAATAAAATTAGGGTTTGTTATTATTACTATTTTTAAGAAAACCTTTTAACTCACAGTATCATATAATCCAGAAAACATATGGACATAATTCAGTCCGTAATTCAGTTGGGGCAGCTCAACTATACATAAATAGTTCGAGTGATTCTTGTCTAAGTCAGTTTTAAAAATCTCCAGTGATATAAATTATAAGATCTTTCATGTAAGCCTATTTCAGTGCTTTACTGTCCTTAAATGTAGAAACCCTCCATCTCTCTTGCTGCAATTTATGCCTGTTACTGTTTTTCTATTAGCTGATGGACATGGGTAGCAGTAGTATTTCCTACAAAAATCTTTCATCTGAATTCTGCTAAATTGTAGATTTACTTCTTTTTTTTTTCAGCAAAAAAGGGGGTGTATAAGCAACATGCTAACATCTAAAATAGGATCTACTGCAATGTACACAATCTACTATCAAATGTCTTCCAGAGACTCAATACAGAACTGCGTCATCCAATGGAAATCCACAATCCAAGTACATATATTTCCTTATTAAGACAGAAAAATCAAAGGAAAAATGCCAAAGCTTAAAAAAACCACATTTCAGCCATGGCTAATGATGCCAGTACAAATATAGTAAAAGATTAAGCTTTTCAAGTCAGTTAAAACATTTGAGGCTACAGATGTAGCCTCTACTCGGCACTGGTGAGGCCGCACCTCGAATACCGTGTTCAGTTTTGGGCCCCTCACTACAAGAAGGACGTTGAGGTGCTGGAGCGTGTCCAGAGAAGGGCAACGAGGCTGGTGAGGGGTCTGGAGAACAAGTCTTATGAGGAGCGGCTGAGGGAACTGGGGTTGTTTAGCCTGGAGAAAAGGAGGCTGAGGGGAGACCTCATCGCGCTCTACAACTCCCTGAAAGGAGGTTGTAGCGAGGTGGGTGTTGGTCTCTTCTCCCAAGTAACAAGCGATAGGACAAGAGGAAATGGCCTCAAGTTGCGCCAGGGGAGGTTTAGATTGGACATGAGGAAAAATTTCTTTACTGAAAGAGTGGTGAAACATTGGAACAGGCTGCCCAGGGAAGTGGTTGAGTCCCCATCCCTGGAAGTATTTAAAAGACATGTAGATGAGGCACTTAGGGACATGGTTTAGTGGGCATGGTGGTGTTGGGTTGACGGTTGGACTTGATGATCTTAGAGGTCTTTTCCAACCTTAATGATTCTATGATTCTATGAAATGAATAAACGTTAAATCAAAACAACAGGATTAGTCAAGGTAGAAACTTTAAAAAAAATACCAGAACCTAAAAATACAAACCATTATATAAAACAAAGAAACACAGAATCTCATTATGTCTTTCTATTGCAGAAAGGAGTGACGAGGGGAACGAATCAGAAATCTTAATTACAAAAATAATGCTGGTGTTCTTGCTGGCATTTTTTACCTCCTACTCCCCCTTTTCTGACATGTGACAAAAGCAGAACAGCCATTACCTCTGAAATGGTATAAACTCCTTGTTTACATAATCTAAAAGCCAATGTTAATAATCCAATATAATACCTATAGAAGATGTAGCCACACTGCGAGTGTACGCCAATCGTTTTTCAAACCACACAGCTGGATCCAGGAATTTTTCCATGCAGAAATAACGAAACACAGGCTGAAAGTTCTCGCAGACTTTCATGAAGATGTTGCATTTCTCTTCAGAATGTTTCTTTTGTGCATCCTTTAAACAAGTAAGAAATGTTTTCCCAGTGACTGACTACTTTGAAAGGAAATTACCTCTTGCTTTGAAAGGAATACATTCCTCCTTCCTACCCTCTCCCCTCCATCAAATGCTGTTCTCACTCTTTTCTCTCTCTGAGCTATGAATTAATGTCTCTCTTACAGCAATCATTAATGCACCTATCTATCTTACTAAACAATTATATTTTCATACACAACTCATGGGCTATGTGTAAAAAACACACTCCCATTTCTTTGGCTCAGCAAGCGTACCTATTTTACATGCATGTACAGGTACATGCATCTTGTTGGGAGATAACTCCTCTTGCCCTCTGTACTGGTACCTTTGCATATCTGATGGCTCATGTCACTGTGAGAAAGTCATTCTCACTCATTCACATGCAAAAGCTGCACAAAGCCAAAATTAAATATACTTTCATCCTGTTAGTACTATGCAGATTTAAAAGGAAATAATTTCTTGCACAATCATGGTGGTATAAAGTAAAATTTGCAACTTTCTAAATGTATGGTGAGGTGGTTTGTGTAACTAAACTAAAGCAGATGAATCCATCTAGCAGCTAGCTACCATCAGAAGAAAGAACCTTCCCCTACTTGTAGCTACTGAACCAGGTCTTTTTCTGCCAGTTTACATAAGGTTAGTCTTCTTTGGGCTTAGCTCCCTGAACTGACTCACTGTGGGGGGTGGAGGGTACATGGCTGTCATGGTGGAGGAGAAGCCAGACCCCTTCACACTGTCTAAGAGCAATTAAGACATTACATTAATCTCAGCTGCATTCTAAAACCGTATTTTTGTTTTCAAGGACTAGTATTTAGAATTTTGGTTTATTCATGAAAATAAAATGATTTTCTAATGCAACGAGAAACATGACAAATATAAACTAAATCTGTAAGATAACTTCATACTGACTCTGTTGGGTCTCTGTAACGATCATTTTGGAATTCCAATAGATTTATATTCTAGAAAAGAGTTCACAGACTTCTTGGAGATTCAGCTGTATTCAAATCTTTCCTGCAACAGTCATTCATTTAGCAATTTTTCATTTTGTAAAAACTCTTCCCAGGCTGCATTCAGATTAGTCTGAAGCACTGTTAATTCCATGCCACTGGTCATATTCATTATTATATACTAAAAGCATAATATATAATTCTCCGCAAATCTGTAAAAAACCCCAACCCTCTGTGTAAAAGAATATAAGCCAGATATTTTCCTTTAATTATTTTGACTCACCATCATTATTTTCTGACACTGATAACTGGAGTAATCTTTTGGCCTGTATCTCTTGTGAGCTCCCTCTTCGACATTCACAAGAAACTCCCCAATGGGAGTTGTTCCCGAGCACCACTCAAGAACACCACTTCTCTGAGAAAGGGGAACCACCTGTAAAAACAAAACCACTGCTGCATGGGGGAGGGTTATACACACACAACTATGAATATGCACGCTGCAGAGCATGGGTGCGTATTTGTGTTTGTTTAAAAAGACCAAACCATACAGCTGACCACAATATATGTTCTAAATACACATGTATACATACATAAAGTACACTCAAGGTTTTTCTATATTTTATCAAATACTTGCAAATTTCTTCCTAGCCCAGAGAACCTTCCACTAGGTACTTCAGTACAGCTTAATGATTATACTCAATCTGCACATTTGCGTCAGTATTCTGGATGACCTGCGATTGCCAACAGCTTGCTATGCTTGAATAGGATAATACAAGCATTGTGCAAATTGCACATAAAAAGTAAAATCTGGAACAAACACATGGTGGCTGTGTGAACATACTAGGCTTGTCTTAGTCTGCTTCCCATCCTAGGGAACAGTTTCTCACTTCGTAACTGTCTGCAATAGTTACCTCAGTTTCTGTAGCAGACAGAACTGGCCAGAATGAACGATCTCCTGTCCTCAGAGGAATAGCTACTGCCTGTTTCCTTCAATTTTCTTTTCTTACGAAAGTCTCTTTATCTCATAATGCAACGCCCATTCTCTTTTTCCCTGCTCTCATTCATTTTCACACACATAAAAACCTGAGTCTTCATCGAAAATTATTCAAAAAATGTGACTCCAACTCCACCTGTGAATTCTTAAAACTATGTTAGCAACTCAGATAAGCTCCTTTAGAGATTCTGGAGTGCACATTTCTCATTTGTCAAGGACAAGAACTTTTACTAAGAGAGTAGTTATTCAGAGGTCACCTTCATAGCTACTGTTATAAACCAAAGCACTTAAAAAGGAAGGAGGAGGGGAAAGTTCCTGTTCAAATACATTTTCTGCATTCACAATAAGAATTTATTCCTGTATTCCCAATTCCAACAAAAACAGTTCTGCAATTCAGATTCTGTATGAACAGACCCTAGATGGGACTTCTGGATTCAATTGTGAGGAATACTGCAAGACTAAAATTAATTATTAATTAAGGAATATCGCAAGACTAAAATTAATGAGAATTCATAAACAAACTTGTATGCTCAAGTTTAACGACTAGCAACTTACAATTCAAGGACAGTGCATGACTTAATTTCTTTTCAATTATAAGTTCATCTAAAGAAAGCTTTGAAGAGTATTTAAATATGTATTTGGCATCAGAATTTTTTTTGAAGGATTTTGAAAAAAATTAAATTGTAATAATTGTTGTAATTGTAGTAATTAAACTGTATTAATTGTTTATTCCGTACCTTAAGGAACAGTGACTATTTTAATAACACATAAATAAATACACTTTTATATTGTCTTTGGGTTAAAAAGAGGAGAATGGGGAAATAATGCTTTATTGGTAGCATTTATTCCTCTGCTGCAGCGGCTGTTCAGGGTTACCTTGTATCTTCGGATAGTTAATTTTCTCTTTCGTGTTTCAGTGTTTTGCTGGAGCAATGTATTGCACATCTGGAAAACCTGTTGCATAACAGCATCTTGTCTCAGGTCATCACGCCCCTTTAGCATAAACAGAAGAAGCAGTTAAAGAACACTTTTCAGCATCCGACTTCTTGTTCAGCAACTTTAAAAAATTATTTTAAAAAATTCACAAAGCACAAGTTACTTTTCCACAATAATCACCTGTAATAAAAAGTAAATTAACAATTGTTTTTTCTCTGTATTTGGTTATCTAATAGTGCTCAGCTGCTTAAGCAGAACCATCATTAACTTAAATCATCACCTTTTTGTTCTTTTTTTGACAAATGTTATTTGATTAAGGTTTCAATCAACCTACGTGCCTTATTGGTACCCTTTTAAAAAACAGATGTTTCATTCACCGTATTCAGCAATCCAGCACACAGCTGAAGCAGCATCAGTTGGTACTGCAATTCTGATTATTGGATGCTGATCTAGTGATTCATGCTTCTCTTTAAAACTTTCAGAACTACCCCATACCTAACAGCAAACCAGAATTCTCCCAGCAGCTGCTGAATGTTTACTTTCAAAGACAGACAGAATGAAATCAATTGAGTTCGAAGAGAAATAATTTTTTTGAGAGATTTTTGTTTCTAAGTGCATGTTTTTGTCTCTGAACTGTAATTCTTTTTATACGGGGAAGAAAGAAAAAAAGGAGGTATTTAACACCAAATTTTGATGGCTTTTATTTGCTGTACACTCCAGGTCACTAGTTGAGACATGACAACAAGTTGCAGGTCTGGTAGTTGTCAGGGAAGCTAGTGTATATTACATGCACTGTTGAAAAATAATTACAAAAATAGTTAATATTATTACTTATTATATTACTATTTATATTATATTATTATAATATTACTTATTATTACTTTGTAATTTCCTTTATTAAAGCATTCCTGAACTGGGAAAACTGACACTGAACTGTGAAAAGTCTGCTCATTGTACAGAAGTGATACCTGAGAAAACTGACACGAGAACTTAAAAAAACTTCCAACATGCCAAGTCTCTGAGACGTCATTACAACTGACAGAACCTACCTTAACCAGCTGCCTCCTTTCTTTACCATCTGATCCTACACAATCTATTATTTTAGGCAGATTCAGGCCTCCTGCTAACCGAAATTCTGGCTTAAAAGATCTTATTGTCACCAAATTTTCATATCGTCCCGTGGGATCCACCTGAAATTATAAATTAGTTTAAAATTAATATAAATATTACCGCCATTTCACTCAGAGAAAGTAGTAATGAGTTGTTTGCAAACCTCATTAGCAGACTATATGCTAAATATTAGTATGAGCATTCCATCATCTACAAGGGTAATATCCACAAAGGCTACAAAAATATGCTGAGCAAAGGAGTGAGTTTGATTCCTCCTTGTTCACCTCATTGGTAGAGGGGACCTGGTGCTGCAGACTTCCACTAAACAAGATCTGTCACAATTTCAGCCTGTCCCAACTAGCGTTCTCTCAAGAAAACGTTCATGTACAGTTGGGGGGCATTAGGCTTACATTAGGCTGCAAATGGACCCAATCTACAATCCTAAAACTGCTGCAATCTACAGGATCTGTATCTTCAGCCATCCTCCATATCCTCATGCTACAAAGCAACCCCACTCAGTTAGCTGTAAGGAAATAGCGCTCCAGCTGTTTACATCGCAGACCTCCAACTATTTCAGATAGTTTGTACTGGAGAAGAAGAAAGGCAAAGACAATCGAGTTGTACAAAGGAGCAACACCTGGGGCCAACAGAAGCCCTACAAACAAATGCTATTTAGCATGGGTGGCAATTTCTGGCCTCTGAAGTCAAACGGCATAATGTCCCTTGGCTTTTTTTATTTAGCTTTATAGACATAGCCTGAGGAACTTCAACAGAGGGAAGTTTGGCTTTATAACATGTAAATTTTAGGCGGCTGGCCCAAAAAGCAACTCTACACTCCTGAAACCGGTAAGTTTCCTAGGTAGAGCATGCGGCATCTAAGAATGAATGCCTATGCATCCATCCAATCAACCACTTATGCTAATGGGAATGGATCATTCACCATTACTGAATGGTAAAAACATGTAAGCTGGCCATTTAGGAACAGCCGAAGAGGCATACCTATTAATTCTCACAACTTTCTGGACATTAAGTGCCTCCCTGAAACTCTGAGCTAGCACCTACAAAATAAGATCCTCTCTGTGATTTAGGTAGCTCATCACCCCTTTTGACAATGGAAGACTAGTCAGTGGTAACAGTGGCAAAGCCATCTTCATACAATATGCCACTATCCAGCAAATATAAGACTTGGGGTTGAGGTCCTCTAAAGCCTAAGGGAAGTATCTCATGCTGCATCTCCCACCTGACAGGAAAGTACCCCTGGTAGGCTGACCTGTAAAGAACATGGGAATTTGATGAAGAGATATATGCCCTGACTGCCATTACAAAAATTCGAAGTTGATTCTAAGATATGATATTATAGTGTATATTTATTTCAACTTCAGTCACCTTAATTTCCATGGTAGGAACAACAACATCCTCCAAGTTCTTCAGTTTAATAATTGGCTGGTCAGCTGGAATACTTATTCCTTCTGTAACTAAAAGGAATTCATATTTTTAAATTCAGAACTATAAACATACATCAAGTTCACAAAAAACAGCTTACATTGCTTTTGGGACCCAAAAACCTCACTGCATGCTTCTGTCGAGCTGATGATGACCACCACAGCACAACTGGAGTTTTCTGGAGTTTCATACTCAGAAAGTCTGAACCTTACAGTGCAAGTAATTACTATGACTTTTAATCCAGACTCAGTTCTACATTTATCAAAAATAGGACACAGTGCTAGCACAGTATCTCCTTTAACTAAATATCAATATTTAGAAATAAACTTTTTAATCCAAGAAAATAAAATATATCTTCACTATTGACAACAAAAATAATTTTTCCAAGACTTACTTCTTTGAGATTTCCATGGAGTAGCATCTACATTTGCTAATGTGATGTAAGCATCACAAAGTGCTTCAATGTCTCTAACCATACGAGCTCTCCTTTTTCTTACGATATTGATTATATTCCTAGCAGCCTCCATTCTGTCCTAAAAACCCCCAACGGAATACAAATATCAGATATTGCAAACTACACCTTGTAAGATTAAAGATGCATCATAACATGCAGTCAAATAAGTACAATTGAGATACATCCTACGAAAACAGAGAAAATTGCAATAATGGACAGCCCTTTGTGATACGAGCAGAAGTAATTTGAAGAAAAGTTCTGTGTTGTCTAATCTGAGATAATGAATAAAGTAAAATATTATCAGGGATGGAGAGGGAGCAAATCTGTCCAGGCAAAGTGCAAAAAACCTGCAAAAATTCTTCAGAAAAAGGGACAGGCAGTTTTGGATGTTCTCCCACCACCTTCCTACTTCTGTTATTTCCTTCCAACTGAAGAAAAAGCCTGTATGCAAAAGGCAAAAATCTGACCATGCATCCCTTCTGTGCCTAACTCTGAGAGACTCAGCTGAGTTTAGCATAATCCTACTCCTAAGGGTGGGACCACAAAAGAACCACAAATCTGAGAGAAAAGCGAAAAAAAGCCACATAAAAATGTGGTGAAAAGTTGTATCAGTGTGGGGGGTAAGAGGGTAATGACAAAGCACCATGCCAGGCCTCTAGTGACAGGGGAAAGAAGGGGCATTAATCTAGGTAAGAGATGATTCCAAAGACAGGTTCCAACAAAAATTAAGCAATAACAACATTAACGTGAAGCCACAGTTCCGTATTACCCATCATCGTGGCTTTTACCATATAAAGGTCATATAAAGGAACAAAAGATATACTGCACAAGGCTAAATACTTAGATAGAACAGATGTTACCACTCAAAGCAGAAAAAATACTCGATTCAGTATGCACTTTTGACAATAAACCCACTCAAATCTTTGTGGCATCTAAAATGCCTTTTACAGAATCACACATCAAGGACATTTATCACAAAACTCTTCGCAATAATTGGGGCTATTTGTTGCAGGAAACATTAACCATGTTTTGTTCAACCCCATAATTACTTCTTTCAATAATAATTATCAATGTATGCACAAAAGGAGTTTTTTTAATTATTAGAAGTACTTTTTTCCTCCTACTCTTTCTTAACAAAAGTCAGCTGATGAGCTCTACACTAAAATACCCCTTGACATAATTTTTTTTTCATTTTTTAACAAAATGGAAGGACTGAACGTGGTTAATAGAATAGAACTTTGTGTAGTCACCACATCAAGCTGGGAGATTTCTTTCGGTGCATTTTTAATTAACTTATTTCTTCTTTTTGCATCTGGTTTTGTGAGGAGTTCATCTTTGTTAGCATTTGCCAAAGCTAATATTATAAACAAAGTATGATGTGGATGATCCAGTGAAATTCTAGACATTAGCTGTCAAGAAAACCAAAAAGATCCCATTATTGAAAACTGTACAGAGGAAAAAAATTACTTAATTAACATTATTAATTCTTTTGACCTTCTAAGGTTCCTAATAAGAAATAAAAAGTAATACTTAGATGGTATTTCCACAACTAAAATACATTCAAAGTATATTCCTATACCTGCATAAGACTATTCTTATACAACAAGAAAATCAATTAAGTAGCAAGGAAAAAAGTCCCCAATCCTCTCCCGCTCTTCCCCCACTATACTGATTTTGCATCACTCATTTTTAATACATCTTTATCACCTACATAACTCATTTAGCTGTAACTGCACAAAGGAAAATACATATTGTTTAGAAGTATGCAATACTAAGCCAATCAAGGTATCTTTAGACACGAAAAGCACAAATTACATTATTCAGAACTTCATGAAATCCTAAACCACCCATCATCTTGGTTCCCATCCGAGCTGCCAGCTGGTACATCAGAGGCAAAAACTTGTATGAAGGGATTTTCTCTGCATTTTTCTGTAGTAGAGAAAATTCAGTTAGAAAGCTGTACTAAACACCACAAAAAATTGTAATCATAAAATACCAGGTAAGGGCTAGCAATTTTGGTTTTGCTTTTTTTTTGTTTTTTAAAACTGAGAGCAGTCATTGCTGTGTGATCAAATGGCAGTCCAGTGAGTATTACATCATCTTGGTCCATGTCTCCTGAATGCTACAAGTCCTTCATAAGATAACTACTATTTTCTATTCTATTAGAGCAGAGCTTAGAAATATTGATTCAGAATTCATTTCTAGATTCTTTGTGGCAAGAGACAATCCTAATTAAAAAAAATAATAATCTAGTTTAAGACAAGAAACAATTGTGTGTTAAAAATATGAATAAAAGAACACTTCTCTATTTTTCAAAGTTACTTATAATGCAAAGCAAAGAATTAAATTATACAGATCTCTGTTATAAACAGATCATTCAGGTAAGAATTAACACATTTCCTGCATGATCCTAGAAACGATAGAACCAGCCTGAGAATGAGAACTTTACTGGTCCCTGGCTACTGTGTTATAGAGACAATCTGAAAGCACATCCTTTCACCTAAAAGTATATATAATATAAACTAGAATAATGTACTAAAGGATGTTGAAGATGGGTAGTATCCAAGGTATGTAAAGAACAAGGTGACAACAGTGAAAGATCATCAGATATGCTTAATCATACAGACTTGTCAAATTAAACTGCTAAATTAAATTAAGTTAAATTAAAACGCATTGAGAATTACAGCTCTCACTGATGAAAAACTAACTGATGAGCAATGATGACTGAAAAAAGTGAATTTTGAGGGAAAAGTTAAGGAGATAATAGGAAAGCATACTGCACAGCACTATAATTCATCTTCTAGAAACACAGGAGGAGAAGTAGAAGAAAGATGGATAATTTAATGTCAAAGCATAATAAGAAAAAGCAACAGCAGACACATACCTTCATCATTTCATTGACTCTATCAACTCCAGAATTTTCAAGCCACAGGGAACAGAGTCGGAAGATCCACATGTCATGCTCTTCTCCACTTAGTAAACAGCTGATGTAGTTCTCCACTGCTTTACACAAGAAACGTTTACGATCCTCAGTTAGGGCGTGTATGGCACATTCATCCAGTTCAAGTTCTCGCTGAACCTTCACTGTATATCTATGTGAACAGACATTTTTAAACAACAAATTATCTCTCAATGAACTTACAGGCAAGGCTGTCCCTACTTCTCTTGCTTACTTAATTTAACATTTTTTTACTTGTTTTGTATGTACAAGCACAGTAAAATAAAAAACTGAGAAACCAAATTGTGGGAGCTATTTCTTTGGTGTATGTCCACAGAGACCCCCCACTCTAAGTAAATTTTCAGTTAGTGTCTTTTTTCTTTTTTTATGGTTTAATCTCAATACTGGTGTAAATGTGAGTATCCAGTACAGATCATTGTGTAAGAACTTCAGTTTCCAACTGCTGAAGTTCAAATTTTTCTGCAATTGCTCTTACTAAATCTTTAAGAGTTCTGTATTAAGATGAATTCTACACTTTCACCAAATGTGTGATAGATAAAAATCTCAAACATTTATTTTTTACTCTGTAACGTTTTCTCTGTCAAATAAACTAAACAGATCCAGGGAATAAATGTGAATTCTGGCCCATGATCATCCATACCGTTTAACCGTTGTAACACTCCTTGGCTTAGTTTTGGCCCATGCTATCTAGCACTCTCCTAGACCATGTTCAGGCACAGTTCAGAAACTATTTGCAACAAGCACTACAGATTTGGCCACTATTTTGTGAAGAGAAGGAAAAATTGAGCTGTAGAGATGTGACCCATGCTGCACCACTTGCCCAGAGGGACAGAGAATTAGTAAAGATGGAGCCTTTGATGGATCCATAGTAACCATCCCTCTATTTGAATGCTCACCTATTTGTCTGAACTCTGCACTCCCTTATGAGGCCAACCTCCTCCTTGGCCTTCTTCAGCAATGCCTGCTTATTTTCAAACTCTGAGGATTTCATGTAATTCTCAATTTGCTGGTACTGATTATCTGAGAAACGAGCCAAAGACAGGAAAGCCTTCATCTTTCCTTTCTTCAGCTCATCACTGCTGTCTCCACTGTGGCTTGCAGCAATTTCCACAGCCTAAAAGGGAAATTACAATAATGATGGTAAGACTGATAATCATATTAATAGTGCTGCATAATACTTGATTAAACTCTGTTATCACAGAAAAACAGAATGGTTGAGGTTGGAAGGGACCTCTGGAAGTCATCTTGTCCAACCCCCCTGCTCAAGCAGGGTCATCTGCTCGAACAGGTTATTTAAAGTTGCCTATGATGGAATATATATGCATACAGACTAAAACCCACCAGGCTGAATATTCTTCTCCTAAGTGAATTTGATCTTTGAGGAGTGTTTCAGTGCAAACAGTCAAAAAGATTATCCTGTATGAAACAGCTTTAATAACCATACAGGAGTCTCCTGTATGGTTATTAAAACCAAAAAAAATTTTTTTTTTTAATATTTAAAACTTCATGTAAAGCATGAAGTTTTACAATAGTTTTACACCCTTATATCATAAGATGGTGAGAAAAAAATAGAAGACAGTCCAAAAAGTGCCAAAAAGAGAAGGAAATTATATGTGAAAGTTTAATCATCAGAGTGAAGAAACCATGTAGAGAGTTAACAGAGAAAAGCAACTATGTAGAGTTTCACAAATTAGGATGAAATAAAGAAATGCAGAGTAGGCAAATATTAACAAAAATGTTTCTACTACTAAGAGTTTAAAAAAAATTACAGTACTTTGAAACACTAGTACAAGACTTTCCAGCACCTGGAAAGAGACTGTTGCGAATACAATCCCCATACTGAAAACATGTTAAGTGAATGATCTGTCCTGAGAAGGAGAGGATGGGGTGACATAGGAAAGGGAAACAGGACTAGCAGTCATTATCACTGAACTTTTAAGCCAATATTACACAGAAGTTTCACTATGAATTCTTTAAAGCCATATTCTGAATATTTTATAAGATCACAATTTTATACAACGCTATGTGAAATGATAATATTTTTATAAGAATCCATATTTTCAATCCAGAAAAATAGAGGCTGCATTGTAAAATTTACTTGACATTTTAACAACATATTTTAGCACAGCATTATCTCAAAGACTGCACATTTCAAAGACTGGATGCACCTTTTCTAAGTATTTCTGCATGATGACTGTAGGGTTTTCCAAGCATGTTTCTGCTAACCAGGTTCCGCATAGCCGCAGACACTCTGTATACACCAATTTCAGATGAGGATCATTCTCAACCTTTGAGAAAGCAAGTTTTTGGGGAAAAAAGAAAAAAGAGGAAGGCACCAAATAAAAATACTTTTTACATATGAGGTAGGCAATTTATAAAGCTTTTAAATCCTGAATATAATTCAATCACTCGGGCCTATTACATGTAATGTATCTACAGAGTCATTTACCATCCACATCTACAGTAGTCAATAACCTTATATCACATTCACATTCTATAGTAAAGGAGAGCACATTATTTTTAAATACCTGACAGTTTGAACAATGAAAAACAGAATAAACCAATGACAAAATGTAATAAAAATTACATAAATTCACAGCATGTTTCCAGAATTGTATTTTCTGACATCCCCATTTAGTCTGAAGTACCATAGTACACTCTGTAGGAAACATTCAGGAATTGCAATAACTGTGTGATCATTAAATTTTTCAGACAGACCTCTACATGGAAACTTGGTTAAAAGTGCTCTGAGATGATGGAGCGGGTTTCCAAAGGACTTGCCTCCAGACTGGAAGCTCAGCTTTAACTGTATAGTAGGACAAGTTTCCAAAATACTTTTAGTATAGGGTACATATTAAAGACCACCTGATCAAGATGGCAACGCTGACTGTGAAATACTGAAGGATATCATAGGCTGTGAAAAGACAAAACCTCCTTTTGTGGACAGGGTAAACTTAACACTGGAAGGTGAGAGAACAACTGAATTTTTGGAGGCCCTCACCAACTGATTCATGGAGTAATCATGAAAATCAAAAGAGAAGCAGCAATTCTTGATTTTGCCTAGACATGCATGGAGAACTTCACCCAAAATTTTCCAGCTTTTCTGAAGTGTGATATTCCTTAATAATGTACATGGATTCAAAGCAAATGTTTATTACCCTCCAAAAAATACCCAAAGAGAGCCATCATAGCTAAAAACAAGGGTAAGGATGATGAAGGAATTTTTACCACATCAGTACTCAAAATGAAGTTTTGTCAAAGTGAAAAAGAAAATTTATTAAAAAAAAATCATAAAATATCCTGTCAAATAAAAAAATAAAACCCCACCATCAGGCTGTCCAAAAAACCCAAACAACTTGAAGAAGACTCAACAAATAATAAAAAAGCATTTTTTAAACATATTAGGAGCAGCTAGCCACCAGACAGTCCACTTGATAAAAAGACAAGAGAGTTATAAAACAAATAGCGCTCTGAGAAGATAAGCAGAAAATTTAAATTATTTGCATGTGTTCACTGCAGAGGAGCTTGAAGAGCCCCACTGCAAAGCCTTTCTTTATGAGGGATTCAAAGGTCTGTCTGCTATTGAAGTGTCAACAGCAAAGGCTACTGAACAAACGGACAAAATGAAAACTATCAGCTCACCAGGATCAGAATGTATTTTTCTGAAAGGTCTACAGCGATTCACAGATTAAATAACTGAACTACTAAAAGAGGTATAAAAGCTATTGCTTAAAACTGCCTTAATATGTAGCAGGTGGCAGATGTGACATCAGTATTTTAACAAGTTCCAGGGAAGCATAGGTCAGTAAGGCTCTTATCAGAAGTGGACAAATTAGCAAAAAAACCCCACAAAGAGAACAGATGGATTAATATGAAAAGCCAGAACAGCTTTTGTAAAAGGACATCGTAGAATGACAGAAAAGTCAAGGCTGGAAGGAACGTCTGGAGATCATCTGGCTCAACCTTCTGTTGAAAGCAGGGCTTCAGATTAAGTTTTCCAGGACTGTCCTAAACTGAGTCTTGACTATTCATTTCCAGCAAGGGAGATTCCATCACTTCTTTGGGCACACTGTTCACAGTGTTTAGTGGTGAAGAATTTTCTTCTTGTATTATCCAGATGGCATTTGCCTTGAAACAACTTGTGCCATTGCCTCTTGCCCTTTCACTGAGCATCTCTGTGAGCAGAGTTACCTCCATCTTCACTATAACTACCTTTCAGGTATTGGAAGACTGTAACTAGATCCCCCTAAGCCTTCACTTCTTAAGGCTGAAAAAACCCAATCCCTATAACTTCTATTCCTTTGCAAAGTTCTCCAACCCTCTAATCATCATGGTGGCCCTCTGCTGGACCCTCTCCAATTTTTCGATGTCTCTCTTGAATGGTAGACCAAAACTGGACACATTATTTCAGGTGTGGGCTAAGAAGTGCCAAATAGAGTAGAATAATCACACTTCTTAATCTACTGGCTACACTCTTGGTGATGCAGCCCAGGACATGGTTCACCTTCATTGCTACAAGGGCACACTGTTGAATCATTTTAGCTTGCTCTTCACTGGGACCCCCAGGTCCTTTTTGGCAAAGCTACACCCCAGCCAGTCAGACCCTCCCTGTAATGCTGCTTGAGACTATTCTATCCCAGGTGAAGGACTTCCCACTGATCTCATGCAATTCCTATTGGCACAATCTTCCAAATTACTGAGGTCTCTGTGACTGGTGGCTCTTCCTTCCAGAATATCTCTTTCCAGTTTGCTGTTATCTGCTGATTTGGTGAGGAAATTCAGTCCCGTCATAGAGATCTCAGTCATAAAAATAGTATCAGACCCCATGACAAACTCTAAGGAACTCTACTTCTGACTGGCTACCAGGCTGCCTCTGAATCATCCAACAACCACCCTTTGAACGCAGCAGTTTAGCCAGTTTTCCACCTATCTTGTGGTCTTATCTATCCAGTCTGTATCTTACCAGCTTGTCAGGAAGGAAATTGTGGGACACTATGTCAAATGCCTTGCTAAAATCAAGGTAGGTGACATCCGCAGCTCGTCCCATGTCTACTGGGCAAACTGTTTCATCACATAAAACAATCAGGTTGGTCAAGCATGATAGTGCATTTCTGTTGGCTTTTCCCAACCACCTCCTTTTCCTTCACGTGCATGGCAACAGCTTCCCTAAAGACCCGTTCTGTAATTTTCCCAGGGACTGAAACAAGTCTGACTGCTCTGCAGTTTCTGATCTTGCTTTTTGCCCTTTTTGTAGATGGGTGCAATTGTCCTCTTCCAGTCATCAGGAATGGATGATCTCTATGACCTTTCAGAGATGATACAGAAGTGGCTTTGACATATCAGCCAACTCTCTTAGCATCCTCAGATGTATCCCATTTCCCAACTCAACTGAACTTCCTGAAGAACTCCACAAGCAAAGGAAGATCTGTCTGATTCAGCCTACTCCAACAGATTCCAACAGTCATGTGACATGGTTCTACAAAACGCTTTTGAAGAAACTAAGCCGCAAGAAATAAAACGCATGATTCTTGGATGGATAAAGAACTAAGGCAACAGAAAGAGAAATAAAAGGGCCACTTTTTACAGTGGAGTTAGGTCACCAGTGAAAAGCCTCCAAAGATCCAGTCATCTGTGCAGTTCAAAAGATATTAATCTTGAGAAGGTGATGAGCAGTGAACACAAAATCTGGTGATGATATTGAGTTATTCAAGGTGATAAAAACAAGGACAGACTGAGGAACTGCAGACAAACAATACAGGACAATAAATGGAATGAAAAAAACCTGATGAAATTACCAGCAAAATATAAATGTTAAGTGATGCATGAGAGGGGGAAAAAGACTTCTTGTATACAACAATGGACTGTGAAACAGTTATTCTTGTTTGGAAGTGTAACTATAAAAAGGCACCTCACTATGGAGAATGGAGATAGGGAACATGCGTTCGGTGTTTTTTCCAAGATCAGAACTAACATCAAATGAAGATAGGGTGTTCAAAATGAACAAAAGGAAGTGGCTTTTAAAACAGTGGGAATTAAGCTGTGAAACTCCTTGTTGCAGGGTTTTCTTGGATATTAAAAGCTTACACAGATCTAAAAAGTGACTGGACAAATTTATGGTTATCCTGGTTTCGGCTGGGATAGAGTTAATTTCCTTCCTAGTAGCTGGTACAGTGCTGTGTTTTGGATTTAGAATGAGAACAAAGTTGATAACACTCTAATGTTTTAACTGTTTGCTAAGTAGTGCTTACACTAGTCAAGGACTTTTCAGCTTCCCATGCTCTACCGACTGAGAAGGCTGGAGGTGCACAAGAAGCTGGGAGGGGGCACAGCCAGGACAGCTGACCCAAACTGGCCAAAGGGATATTCCATACCATGTGACGTCATGCTCAGTACATAAACTGGGGAAAGCTGGCCGGGGGAGCCGCTGCTCGGGGACTGGCTGGGCATCGATCGGCGGGTGGTGAGCAATTGCATTGTGCATCACTTCATTTGTATATTCTTCTTCTTCTTTTATTATTTTATTTCAAATATTAAACTGTCTTTATCTCAACTCACAAGTTTTCTCACTTTTACTCTTCTGATTCTCTCCCCCATCCCACTGAGTGGGGGGAGAGTGAGTGAGCAGCTGTGTGGTGCTCAGTTGCCAGCTGAGGTAAATACCAACAATGGTATAAAAAACATTGGAAGGAATTACCTACAAAGCAACTACCTCTGATTCAGGAAGTTCTTGTGCTACAAATCAGTCTGGGGGAGTACTCTGGCTATACAGCCCAACTATTCTTTACACTCTTTCTTAGAAACTTCGTATTGCCCATTACTGAGATAGGAGAGAGGGATTTTTGTTTCAGTTCTTGTATTCTGAACTGGAGATGGGATAGTAGTTGCTTCACATCAAGTTACATAATTTTTCAGAAAGCTTACAAAAAGATCTAAGCTAACTAAGATGCAGAGGCACTTGCTGAAGTCAAATTTGATGAGAAAACATTCCCCTGTTTGAGGTAATATTCCATTTTCAGAAGTACAACAAAACTCACAGCTCAGTGTGCTTGTAAATGGAGGAGGATTCAAAGATGTGAAACAGCACCCCAAGTCATATCTGTGTTCCTTGATAATGGATTAGTTCAAGGGACAAAGAAGTCTGAGGTACAGTAGTGAATGGTTATCAGTCAAAAACTTGCTTGGAATTTCTGTACACTTCAGCCCTACTGAAATAGAAGCCTCAACTCATATTCCCACCTTTGCACAAAGATTCCCTACAGTTGTGAGGGACATGCCTGCAACAGAGGTATGCTTCTTTAACATAAAATAGATTATTAGTGTCTCCCTATATTAGTATTTTTTTACACAATAAGGACCAAAGATAAAATCTTTAGTCGTCTTCTTCTTCTAACGTACACTATTACAGTTCCCAACATAATATGTACCAGAAATAGTGTAGCCAGCAGGACTAGAGAAGTGATCGTCCCCCTGTACTCGGCCCTGGTGAGGCCGCACCTCGAATACTGTGTTCAGTTTTGGGCCCCTCACTACAAGAAGGACATCAAGGTGCTGGAGCGTGTCCAGAGAAGGGCAACAAAGCTGGTGAAGGGTCTAGAGCACAGGTCTTATGAGGAGCAGCTGAGGGAACTGGGGTTGTTTAGCCTGGAGAAAAGGAGGCTCAGGGGAGACCTCATTGCTCTCTACAACTACCTGAAAGGAGGCTGTAGCGAGGTGGGTGTCAGTCTCTTCTCCCAGGTAACAAGCGACAGGACAAGAGGAAATGGCCTCAAGTAGCACCAGGGGAGGTTTAGATTGGGTATTAGAAAAAAATTCTTCAACAAAAGGGTTATTAAACATTGGAACAGGCTGCCCAGGGGAGTGGCTGAGTCACCATCCCTGGAGGTATTGAAAAGACATGTAGATGTGGTGCTTAGGGACACGGTTTAGTGGTGGACTCAGCAGTGTTAAGTTAATGGTTGGACTCAATGATCTTAAAGGTCTTTTCCAACCTAAGTGATTCTATGCCTAAACAATCCTGCTTGGCCATTAGTTTCTTTAACTATTGGCACAGAACAAGATGATACACCTCTATTTAACAGTTTTGTTTAAAACAAGTTAATTTTTTAGCAAGGGAAATAATCTCTGATTATAAAAAGCTATATATTTCACAGTGGTGGCACTGGAGGCAAAATAATGAATAATGAATTCTAACATTTGCCACTCTAACAGACTCGCTTTGAAAACCCCTGGTAAGATTTGCTAATACAGATTTTTTTGCTCTCAGATATTTTGAGAATACAAAACAGATTTAGTAATATTGCAGACAGCCTTTTAATTTTCTTCCAAGAGAAAACTTCAGAAAGTGGAAATAGGATCTTAAATAACTTAATTCCCATAAGTTTATATATTATATAACACATACCTGAAACCAATCTGCATCTAATTTTTTTATCATCCTTTTAAGAATATTCAGTGCAAGACTCTCTTCCTTTTTAGCCCAGAAAACCTGAGCTTCTTCTAGTTGCCATTCAGAAACTCCATATCCCATTGGATTGTATTGTTTGATCTGAAACATAGCTCTTTCTGGAAGCTGAAATTGAAAAAACATTATAAACAATTCTTTAAGTCAAATACATGTATCTCACAGCAAGTTTTGTTTTTAAACTCCATCTTCATTTGCTCTACTTGTGCAGCATATTCTGCCTATCCAATGCTAAGAATTTATTTGCAGCAAAGAGATGAAATTGTTTTTCTATATACTTGCAGAAAATCCTGATTTGCAACAAAAATAGACTATGGAATTAAAGTTCACAAACCCCAAAATAAAGTATCAATGTTTAACATTTTAAATTACTTGGAGGTATAAAGTATAGAAATTCTACAATCAGTATCTACTGAAATAACGGATTTATAATTTTAGCTTAGTGATTATTATTACATCCTAAGAGACTGCAGAACAATAATAAGAAAAATGGCACCACCATACACTAATTCTTTTGTATGCCTACCTCTTCACTCGTATCACTAGTGAAGTAACATCCTCATTATTTAGTAATCTAATATCACTATGATAGTACAGAGAGCAAACTGTCTTTTTAACAATGTCAAAGATGAAGACTAAAGTGTATTTTCACAAGTTGTCCAACCAATAACCAAATCAACCAAACTTTTAAATAAGCAAGATAAACAATTAAAATGTAAGAATGACTGTAAATGACAATGCAAGTTTGGGTACTTCAATCAGTGGTCAGTGTGATAATTCTGTACGGCAACTCTCTTCCTTGTCCTGATGGATGGTAGTGGCACCAAAGAGGAAGAAAAGCCATTAGTTGCAAAGAGTGCTTCCTCAAAAACTTTCCTACATCCAGACGGTGTTGTCAACTACTAGTGTGCCAAAAGGAAAGGGTTATCATCCCATGGTTTGAAAGATTGATAAGGCCCAGAAGTACGTCCCAAAGGTTGCACATGACCTACAATACTGAAGAGGCTGGAACGATAGTGTTTTCAGAAACACACTGGCTCAATCTTTCAGAACCTTCTAATCCTCCCAAAATATGGTGCCCCAATTTTAATCTTCTTCTGTAACTAAAAATCAAAAGTGAAAAAAAATTAACTTCTATTGAGGCTCTTACAGGACACTCATCACCACAGTGTTTTAGTGGCTGGGCAGGCATAAGATTAAAAAAATTCTGAATAAATAATTTTCCCAAACAATTCTGGAGGCGCTGAGTAAACCTTGCAAACTTACAAAATCAAAGACAGCTGTTCTACTGATTTCATCATTATTCACAAAAAGAGTTAGAACCTTCCTGAAATCAAAGTTTAATATAGTTTCACATATGTGAAGTGTTAAACATCTTTCCAGGTTATATATTTAGCTGGAACTATTTTCTGCAGAGGTTCTTGGGGAATATTGTTGCTCTAAAAATTCTTGTTGAGTTACTCCTCCAGATGCACTACCTAGAACAAGCCAAGGCTGACTCTGGACCTTAAGTGCATTAGCAGCTGCAGAAACCACTGATACTGCAAATCTCATTAAGTCATTCACAGAGAGAGATTCACCACAGTGCAACGGTGCTTTGAGAGTATAAAATCTTGAAGACAACACTAAATATACAGATGCAATGGAGTTCTTTCCGAAGCTTTACTCTGGAACACTACAATAGTATGATGCAACTGAAAGCTGGATATATAAAACTGCATCAAAATAAAGTAACAGAGCTAGAAGAGCATTCTTCACTAAAAATTCATTTTTATATTATCTACCTCATAGAGTAGCTTAAGAGTTATGAACAGAATTCAGAAAACATGTCCGTAAATACAATTTATGACTAAGTTCTACATAGTTTAAGTCTCCAACTAATTGATTCATTGAATAAACTTAGAATACAGTTAATCTTTAGTACTGTTAAAAAATGGAAGTTCTATTATAAACTAAAAACTGAAACATCCATCACTGATCTTTCCTGGAATTTGTTACCTGTGTATTTTTAGCAGTTCTTGCCAATCTAGAGAGCTCCACTAGATGTTTGGTAAGGATGTCCTTAATACATTCTCTTTTGGTATTTTCATTCTCTTTTTCAAGCAAGATCTCCAAAATTACAGTGCGCAGAGCCATGATAGGTTCCTGAAAACAGAAGTCACTGTCCTTGAGAAGCTGGGACTGTCTCTGCCATTTCAAATAAATATCGTTCAGTTGCTGAGTAGTAACAGATCTGCAATTGTTACCAAAAGAAAAAAGGTCTGTTATTAATTCTCACTAAGTATTAGTGAAACGCAAGATGAGTTAACAAAAGTAAACTACCAAGGTAGTTCACAATCTACAGTTAAAAACCAAGAAACAGTCCATAAAACCCTACAATGATTAATATGCATGAATAAACTGGCAGGCTTCCAGTTTTAACAAACATGAGAATCAAGACATCAACATTAGTAAGGTGAACAACTCCACTGTAAACATTCTTGATTAAGTATCAAAAACTGTTGTGTTAAAGGTCCATCAGCAAAGGGAACCGCATTCAAACATAGGGCTACTTAAAAGATTAGAGACCAAAATTCCTATTTTATTATATAGGTTGTATATGGATTAATATAAGAATAAATTCCAAACTGTGACATTGTAGCTGCGTAGGTTGTCATTATATGTATTATTTTCTTAGGCAATTCATTAACTGCAAACAGCAATGGTTCATAGGGTCCTGGACATGCTAAATGACTGTAGGATGACTACAAGCTATCAAACTGATACAACTATAGCAGAAAAAATTCAGTGTTTATAGCACTACAGAGATAAATACCTTCCTATGATTAAAAAGCAATGTTAAGAATTCAGGTAGAATACTGATGGTAATAGTGGTCCATGAAGAAAGTGATTCAAACTGAAACAACTTTCAATAGATCTATGGGTATTATCAAGGAAATGGAAAACATTTCTAGAAAGGAAACTAGAAGAGGATGACTCAGTTACTTTAGTAAACCAAAGGCTAGGAGATACGACTGCTACCTTGGAGTATACCAGGGAACTCAAAACAAAGGAAAGAAAACAATTATTTAAAATACAAGATTGCCATAATATCAAATAATTAAAACTAGACCACGAATAAATCCAGTCTGGAAATAAAGAGAATCTAGATTTGTCTTCACATAGTAAAGCTAAAATCCGTATTGTTTTTAAAATGAAGTTTGAGATGTTCATGAATAAAATCTATTGAGGTCATTTTATTTTTGTGCTAGACTTGATTACCAAAAATCCTGAAAACTGAGAAAGGAGTATGAAACAAGCTTAAAAAAATACCTGGAGAACAGCAGACCTATGTTTTCCAACTCTCCAATTAGCTGTAGTCTGCAAAGAGTTGGATATAATGAATACACAGACTCAAGACTGCCTTTGCACAGCTCTTCGACTTCATTCACTCTATGGATTTAACAGAGAAATAGTAAATTTTTTTTTTAATATCCACAAGTAATTCCAAATATCCGTAACATAATTTCCATACAATGAACAGAATTTAAACAGACAAACTATTCAGTTCGGAATTATTTTGTATTACCATTAAAGTTCAGAAATTAAGTTTGTCAATAAATGAAAACACAGAAAGCATATATAAACTCCAAAGCCTATGTGATAGCTCAGCTAAAGAGTAGTAGTCAGCATTCAAATCCACTTAAATCCTTAAAAGAGGACCGCAAAGTAAGGGATGTATACTACAGGAAATGTATCTTCAATTAGCACACAAATTGTATATGCACAAAAGACAAATTTAAGTTAAAAAACTTAGAAACGAAGTTGCTGTCCAGAAGTATTAATTTTATTCTATGCATGACTCTTTATTTAAGCCCATAAAACCCTATAATAGTCTTTTGTACATAACTTGTGTCTACAAACACACACTCTCCATCTCTCTCTCTAACAGCAGAATATTTGCATATAGTTACCTGGCATCTTTAAGACTGTCATAGAAAGCAGAGAAGTCCTTATCTCGTAAAGACTGAAGAGCATCATACAATGATTCATGGTACCCTGGTCTTCCTGTCTCATCTCTTAAAAATAAAACAAAAGTAACATAAAATAAAAGGAAAATTGTATTTCTCTACAAAGAAGTCAATTTTATCTTTATGACAAATATTTTTAGTAATACATTTTCTGCAGTTGGATGGATTGCTGTTTTGCATGATAAAAAATAATAATGCAAGACTTTAAATTTTAAATTAATTTAGTATTTTATAAATTCAAGCTGTTGTTTTAAAACAGAAAAAACAGTAATTGTCAAAATATTTGGAATATGGAGAATATGTTCAAGGTTGTATCAAAAATATGACACAAAACCAACCAATAAAAATTTAATCATCACATTTCTCGCAGTATTATGCTGAAAGATATATATTACGGTATGTATGCAATTTCAGTTCAGAATCAACAATTTTTTACACTTAACTTCAGAAACATTCTTAAAAAGGAAAAAATAAAGAAAATCAGAAGGCTGAAAAAACCCATAGTGTTCAATTTAATTTCTCTTCTTTGCTCTTTTCACTTTTCTTTCTTCTTCTCCTTAACCCTCCTCTTTCCTGCCATCTCATTCTCGCTCTTTTAATCTGACATGTTGTTTTTCTGTTCCTGTATTAAAGCTGAATATTCTATTTGCCTAAGAGGTTTATAACCAAAAAGGTTCATACAGACCCTAACCCAGGGACAAAGAGAGCCCACCTATATGAAGTTTGTTCTGACTGTGGCATGACATATGCCCTTCAACAGCATGTCTGTGAAGTCCTCCAGGTGCTTCTAAACAATGATCTTAAGACAGTGCAGGACAAGAGAATGAACACACCAAGAGTACGTTCCCGAATGAACACACCAAGAGTACGTTCCCCAGACCCATCTCTCTGTAAGAGTCTTAGGAGAAAAGTCCTCCATCCTTCTTACTACCAAAAGTTAATGTAGAAGGAGTTACTGAAGACCCCATCATGTAACTTCTGCTTGTGCCAAAATCTAGTCAATCTATTCTGTATTCCTCCTAAAATGTGTGATGATGTAGCTGTACTAGGAAGAGACAGAGTTCACACTATATCCTGGCCAGTCATATGCAATAACTAATGCCAGGCATCCAACATTACACAAGGGAGGAGATTACTCCTTATGAGGGAGCAGCCATGAATCAACACTTGTGTTTGCTCATCCAGGTCTAGATAACCTCTTGTGGCTTACTGAGTAATATTCTCCCCATTTGCTTATAAATTAAACATTAAAAACTATCTATCCCTCATATGTACTTAAGACATATCTACTATCTGAGTCAAAATGGAAAATTTCAGTTTATAGTTATGAACAATCAAAAAGAAGAATCAACTGCATACAGTTTCCCAGGAAAATGAAAAGTGATGTGCATACAAAACACAGGTCTAAGTGAAAAAGACTGCTTTTCAATTCAACAATTAAGATAAATTAGGTGACCTGCTTCATAGAAATTATATTCTAATGTAATCTTTTGGCTTGGAACCGAAACCATTGCCTTTCACTTAAAGAACTAGCAAAAAAGTAAGTCGGTTTACTTGACAGATGAGATGTGACCCCACTGCATATTCCTCCATGCTGCCTGGTAGCGTATTTCCTGTAGTTCCGCACACCACTCAGTGTTTTCATGTTCCAGTCCTTTTAAATACATGGAAAGAGTGTGGCAAAGCCCAAAATTCTGCAAAGCCTGGAATTAACAAAATTACTGAAAGTTGGTTTTCCTCCTTTAATAAACTGAACTGTTTTTTTACAAGGCTTTGTTTTATCTTTAGAAACAAAGAAGCCTTTGTGGGTAAGGCAGAACCATAAGTATTTCTTAACTCAGCACTATACAAGATGAAAACATTTTAATAAGACTACTAATCACACTATTGATACCTGCAACCCCAGAAAAACTGTTTCATTACTACTGTGGCTGGCATTCTTTGAAATGAATTTCCATGTTGTGTTTCAAATGAACTATCTGCTCACATTTCTCCATTCCATCATTCCTGGGTAGTAAGCCAAAACTGGTTTTACTTCTTAATGAACTATTTTTCCTGGTGGGTATTTGAAAAAGTTTCCTACAACTCCTAAACTCCTATCTGTTTGAAGACCAACCATAACGACTTTATAATTGTGACCACTTATCCAGGTGATGTGTGCAGCCATTATGAAGGAGAAACACAATGGAATTTTAACAATGATACTAAATAATTTGGGGTAGGAAAAGAAAAGTACCATAGGAAAATGAAATGAGGGGAAACACAGATATACCTGTGCTATGTTATTACAGAACTGGTATAAACATTTTTAGGCTAAAAAAGCAACATATTTTTAAGGGATCAAAATAAGACAACATCAATTCTATTTATTTATTTAATCAGAAATACCACAATTTCAGTAAGATAGTTGCCATAATGGAGAGGTTTAAAGAACGAGATGGCAAAAATAACCAATTACATTACTTTTTATATCTTGTCATTTTAGGAGCTGGCCAAATTCTGTATAAAATTAAATATATTTATTTTGAAATATTTCACAAAATTCATTACCCAAGATAGGGATTACAGGTGAGTGACAAGAGGACTAAAAGCCTTAATGTTTGCAGGACAAATATTGAGTTGTCTTACATTATACAGTTTGGATGCCTATGACAGTGGGCTGGACTTGATGATCAAAGAGATCTCTTTTAGTCCTAAAACAATTTTGCATTTACTACAAATGACTCTCAGTACAATGGATACCAATTCCTCCATTCATTTCCTATTATAAAATAAAATTACCTCTATTATTCCTGCCTGGCGAATAGATGGAGAGAGGCTTGCCTCAAGGTCATACGTTACAAGGGCTTTCTCCCATACTGCTTCATGCTCATACGTTCTGATCCTGTTGTAAGTTAACAAGAAGTTTTCAATTTAAGTTCCTTACTAATAAATGAAAGCAATGACTTTAAAGAACATAAGAACATTAATAAATTATACCGTGCTAATGGCTGTAACATTCTTCCTCCACCACAGCCATAGAGACTGTCAGGTTCTCCAATGCTTCTATATATGTCCATGAGAAGGTCCTAGAACATGCGCCATTAAATGAAGAATTACCTTTTTTGGAACCAGTTCAAGTGAGTTTTATACATATCTCGTAAGTTTATAAATACAAGTCCTTCCATGTAACATGTTGTTATGACTGCTCACAGTATCTGAGCCTGCTATCATCACAGGAAGAGAAGTTTTGTAGTCTAGCAAAACTCTTCAGGACTACCTAACCTTTCTGCTAAGTTATTAAAAAAACAGTGCTGGGTCTTAGGTGGACTGGTTAAAAAGCAAAAGGCAGTAGTACTGAATGAGCATCAGACATACCAGCTGAGCAAGGCATTTTAAAGATATGCAAGCACAGTTCTGGAATAATGAACTATGGAAAGAAGTAACTTAGACAAGCCTACTGAATCAGATTTTATGTATCAAATAAACTTGTAGGAGATAATACTACTTTGGTTTTGATTATTACAACTTGCTACACCACTTGCTGATTTTTAATGAATGTATCTCTCTGACAAAATAAACTGAAAAATACTTGGCTGGTTACCACCACGAGGTCAGTTCTTCCGAGGAACAAAGTCTGCTTTGCTGCAATTTAAAATTTGCCAGTTGATTAGTGCTTCAGGTTAACGAATACTCAATTTAACTTGTCTGGCAAGGCCATTGAGTTCACTTTGAATTAGAGCACGAGGAGAACTTTCAAATACAGCTTTTGGAGTTCAATGAGATCTGCCTTCAGCTCAGACGAAACCTACTGTTAACTGCAATTATATGAGAAGGTTTGCTTCCAGATTATGAAGCGCATACATGTACCTGTAAACTTTTGCCACTTTCTTCTTTACTTTTTTCATTCAAAACAGTAATAGTTGTTCTTTGACTTTCTTCTTCAAATGTCAAACTCTTCGTTGCTTTAAAAGATGACCTAAACGAAATGTTTCAACTGGTAAAGTTAAATGAAATTTCATACTAAGAACTAAAGAAATTCTGAAACAACACTTAAGAAGGGGCACAAACACCAAATGCAAGATCAGGCCTGTCATATCCCCAGGTTATTCAAAATGGCTCTCCACCAGAATGACAAATTGATCAGCTGAACTGAGAATATCAACATCAAGGGATTTTAACATCAAGGTGGTTTTTCAGAGAAAAAAAAAAAAACAACTTGTAATGTCTAATCTTTTATTAAATCAAATTGCTTTTGTGAATGCCTAAAGCAAGAATGCTCTCTTCTGGGAAAGAATAAAAGCAACTACAGAATATATATGCTTACAACTATACTTTTGTTATACATTCACTGCCTTAGTGTTATTTGTCGCCAAAACGAAGCTAATAAACTAGTTCTGTATTTTGACCTTGCCAGACCAGAAGACAAAGATAATTGTCCATTATAGAAGAAAACTCCTTCTACAAGGATCATTCAGCTCTACCCACACAATTCTGGTCATCATTCTGTGGTTTCTTTCTCCCCTTGAGTCACTTCTGGCTGTAATTTAACCACTAGCACACTATTAATTATGAGAAATAGAATCTGAAAAGTGTTCAATTTAGAAAGTGAGATTCAATACATTTTAGTATTCAGAAGCATTAGATTTAGTAAAGTTTCTCCAGAACACAGGCTACTAAGAAAACTTTCTGGTTAGAAGTGAAAATGACACTATTTTGAGTGTGTCACAGCTAGCAAACTAGCAAGGTTGGGATCACATTCAAGGACTGGTAGAAATATTTTCCAGGTCAATACACACGCTGAAGGAATTTTTTTAGTTTCCTTTTCACATAACAGAACACTACTGGGACACACAAAACATGATCCATTTTACCAGAAATGTCAAGAAACTGCATTCCTCAAGCCTTGTACCTTTCTCGCTGTTTGTCTATATTTATCTTGTCTGCGTAGATTTCTGTGTAGAGCAAGGCTGTGAAGTGAGCAGCACAAGACTGTGCTGCTATAGCAACCTCAAGATAATTCAGATCTAGCCAGAAGCTGTCATCAAAAACTGTACCTGAAACAGATCTGATAAAATAAAGACTTTAATATTGCTGTAACTGACCTTCCCTCTAACATTAAAGAAAATAAATCCAATTTAACTATAAAGCCTTCCAAAGGCTAATTTTATCTTAGCCTCCCCAAAACCCATACCACAAAAAGTTCATCAGACAAAAAGTTTTCTAAAAACTCCTTCAGCATAGTTAGAACCCTTTAAGGCTAGCCATATCACTTCTGTAACAAATGCAAGGTCACTATTATATCTTCATTCTTTTAACTGACATGTTCTCTACCACATCCTTCTTCCTTAATCTAGGGCATCAGCAGATCATAGAACAGTCATAATTAAATTAAAGCAATAGTTTGGAAAGCTGTAATTCACCTCTTTTGTCTTCTTAAGTAATCAACAACAGCAAGCATGGCTCGTCGAGATACTTTATCCAAACTTCTAAAATTACGGGTTTCTTGCTCTGGGATGTATATTTCAAAAGAAAGAACATAATGAACTTTTGTTATAACGTATCCATTTACAAAATAAAACGGTGTATTTTGTACTCAAGAAAATAACTAAAAACATCCTTGGACGGCATTTCCAAAATTAAATTAATAGTTTGTCACAAAATGTATTTCTCCTCCTTATATGACGTTAGTGACATTACAGTAGTTTATACTGCAATTTTCTTTACCAAATCATCTTTGCATTAATAATTTGTGGATTCTATTTCTTCTTATAGAATTCAGAGATGATTCAACATCATTGCACAAAGCTCCATAACAGACCTCTTCCCTTAGGCTCGAGCCATATAAAGTTATTCCAAAGCCACAGAAATACTTATTAGTAGCTTTATTGGAGATGTTACAGCGTACGCTTATGCAAAAACCACTATCTCCCACACACAGACACTTACTTTTAAAGAATTTATATTTCCATGCCTTGCTTTTGGATTAAAAAAAAACAAACAGATGGCTACAGTTTTGTGTTCTGGTCATTGCGTTAATAATCTTGTCATTTTTCTGGACATTTTTAATTTATAAAATACAAGAAGCAAGAAATAGGGAAAGCATAAGCAAAGGTTGGATTACTATTACACTACAGTAAGGTGCAGAACTAGAAATTTCCCCTAAAGAAAGCAAAAACCATGTAAAAAAAGAATTATCTGGGCATTTCGCGTGTTCCAACAAACAGAAATGAACAACACTTACTTTTCACTGCTACTAAAGACCTTACATAAGGAACACCAACTCCTTCTTTATAAGTCATCTCCCACATGCTTAACTTTTGAAAGACACACAGTGGGGACATCTGACTCTCAGTTCCTAACACACCATGACATTTTGCTCTCCAGATCCATCCCCATGTGCTGCACTACTTGCAAATGTAGACATAGCATCTCACAGGCAGGGTCCATTCTGTTAGCACTGTACAGTCAATGCCCCAAAGAGATTGCTACTTCCTCTTTCATAATTTGATCAGATGAATAATTGAAAATTTCTGAATGAATTATATTTGGGTACCAGAAAGTATTAACGAGTCAGGGGAAGGAAAAGGCACTGGCCAAGAAAACTGGAAGAAAAAAGTTATTCTTCAGGATTTGTTGAACAACAGACCAAATGACTATAATAGTAACTATAAGCTGTCAGCACCGTGTTCACATTCACTTGCTAACAAGAAGCTTACAGACAGAAAACGAAAACGGTGTCTGTTTTTTCATGGCATCAGATAGAAATTCTAAATTCTAAGGAGAAATAACTGAACATGTATTTTGACAGATTCATTAAAAAAAAAATTATATCTCTTCTGCAAAATAATAGATTCAACTGATATATGATTCTGGCCAGACTGACATGCACTAAGTCCAAATTGGTTTTCATTTTTAGTTTGGTGGGTCTGACTCTTGTCAAGCAGTTGACAATATACGATTAGGTTTGGTTTCTCAGGCAGAGCAGTGATTGGCATGATGTTCACACTATTTATGCTTTAAATTGCCAAGATTAACAGCAATTCCTAGAACTTCCATGTCAAAATGGATCAACAGGAAGACTCTTGTTCAGAAGCACTCAACTCTCTCATGTCTAACTGCCTGGTCTTTGCCACAGTTTGGATCCTGATGGATTGGAATGAAATTTATCTAGGTTTTCTAGGAAGATTTTTCTCCTTGTTTTGATAGGGTAAGAGTTTATCCTTGAAGAAACTGGTAGTCACCAGATGTTTAAAATTTTTGTTTTGAATACTGGTGATGTTCTATTGTTCCAACTTTGGAATTAACGTATCTTTGCTCTGTTGGCTAGCGCACCTCCAGTTTATCTGTAAACAACTACATAGACAACGAGCTGTGTGCTACTTCATGTATTTTTTTTTTTTTTTTTTGGTACCAGGACAGTTTTTCATCTGAAGAACTCCATTTAAAGCTTTCACATGTCCTTTATTCTGCTCTTATTGCCTCAGTAAGATCCCTTGCATAGAATCACAACATTTGAAGAGGCCTCTATCATTTGCTCATTGGTGTCACTTAACTAACTGCAAGTTTATAAAACTTAGAAAAATCCCTTTGTAGTTTTCATAGAACATTTTGGGTTACTCTGTGCATCTGAGATAAATTTGTGCAGTAGTTTCCCTGGCTGCTTACAGGACGGAAATAGGAAATTGTTAATCCTTTTCTATCTTACAAAGTGAGACAATAATAAAAATATCTGGATTGTGGGAACAGCTTATTACCCGACTTCAGAAATGTGTAACAATATTGCTCTAGTCTTTCTGGCCAGGCTAGTCAGCATCTATAAAAAGTACCTTAAAATACATCTAGTATCATTAGGCTTATTTACACCACTCTTAGTACAAACTACAATACCAAGGGTTTCTTTACCTCTCTGGCAACCTAAAGCTTGCATGACTTGCCTGTAAAGAGACTGCAAGACATTGTACAGACTCATGCTTTTGGTGATTTGGCACTGAAGAAGGGATTTGGAAGATATAGCAGAGCAGCTACTGCACAAAAAAATATTAACCTGAAGTTACTGTATTTGTCTTAAGTAAGGGACATGCACAAATAAAAGAAATACATTACTTCAGCTCCTGAAAGTAAGTTAATGTACCATTCCCATAGTCTAATAACAAAGATCTTATTTTTTACACAGATTTCTTACAACTTCAACCACAATCTAATTGGAAAGGACACCAGCCAGCTTGATTAGAAGGTGTTTTGTTTTTAATGGAACTTACGGCATTACTCATACTCAGCTGCAGTTCTTTTGGTTACGACTTCCTTTCATTCTGCTGGAATGGAACAAGTCTTTTGAATGTAATAGGGAGACCATTATCAACATTAGGCAGAAGCTACAGCAAGGGTTAGTCTCTTTTCCAAAGGGAAAATCCAGGTGAAAACTTGCTCTTGTTTGAGTAAGAGAGGAATTTAATTGCCAATTAGTCATTTTAAGAGACAGTCTAAGACTCAGTCTTGCAGCACACAACATTGGATCACATCTAAATTCAGCAAGTAATAAACATTATCCAGTTGTGAACAAGGAAAGAAGCTATACAGAAGAAACTACTTGGATGCTGCTAATGAACAGCTTCAAAATTACTGGTATCTCCACTGAAAAAGATCAAACAATTGGACAGAAGCTTCTAAAATTCTGTCTGCCTAGAAGTGTGCATCATACATTTGATATCAGAAGATAATTTTTTCACAACCAGAATTCCTCTTTCAGCTGAAACAAAACTATTATGACATTACCTGATTCAGAATTTGGAGGTGTTGTAGATCTACTAGATGAGGCAAATCTGCAACAGGCTGTAAAAAACTTCTGGATATGAACTGACAGAAGATTTCTCCAAGATTCATCTGAGTCATGAAGAAGGATATCATGAATCAGGTACGGAAGCAAAGTTTGACACAAGTCTGTTTTCACCTAGAAAACAATCATGCACAGCAGTTGCTAAGAAAAACAACCAAACACCTTTCTTTCTCAGGTTATAACCAAATGGACAACTACTCAAACAAACATGTAATGCTTGAGAAAGAACATGTAATATGAAAAATATAAACCATTCAATAGGGCTATGCTGGCATTCAGTTAAAGTAGTCACATAAAGTTCATCTATGTTTACAATTATCTCTCAAATCTTGTATTTCAAGAGTCTATTTTATGGGTATCTGCAATATCTGGCTATGAAGGATCTGTATTACTGTTAAGAAAAAGTAGTAACTTAATAGCAGAAATGACTATTTGCTATCAAGATGAGTAATCATATATTTTTGAGCATCACAGCACACATACATATATACATACGTATAATTTAGCTTACCTCACATAGCGGCTTCATTAACTGGAGAACTTCATTTTGCACACCTCCACTGTCCAGTATTGAACTAGTTAGGTGCTTGATCCAGGTCTCATGACTTTCTCCCAGAGGTATCCACAGGTTTGTGTCATCCAAAGTTTCTAAAGGAGCCTCTGTATCATTAGCAGGTACTACAAAAAACTAGAAGGAAAAAATATATATTGAAAAAATATATATATTGAAAAGAATAAACAAATTCTACGTCATAAAAAAACCCCGTACTACAATCTGCACAGATTAAAACATACTAAATATTAACCGTGCTTTAATTAATTGACAATATCAATTTTGTTCATGTAAATGTAAAGTTTTCCAAGGAAATCTGAAAGTATTAAGAACAAAATTTTACTGACGACATCAACAAAGCCACATTAGACATCACATTTAGGTTACAGATCAAAAGTTTGAAAATTAGGAAATATCTGATTGATGGTTAATTATGCACTTTTTTATCTGACCTATTTTCCACTAAGTTTTTGCATCAAATGATACTGGTATCCTGAGAAAGAATGTATTAGATTACCACGGAAATAATAAAAAATTGTCTGTCTGATAATGAAAATACACAGCTTTTTAACATCAAATTGGTAATTTCCTAGGTGAAGAAGATGCAAATGCTGAAACAGAAAGGAGAAACAGATGTACAAAAGCAATCACATTTGCAATCAGACTGATGAAAAGTCCAAATTTTGCATTCATCAAAGCCTATCTCAAAAATATTTTCAAATTTACTTTTTTTTTTAAATATATATTTTTATGTTTTCTCTACCCCATATGCCATATAAATAAGGTATATCAGAAGAAGTACCTTTTTCCTAGACATTCTGAAAGGCTGCAGATAGATTAACATGGGATCAGCTTTATTTTTATAAACTTCCCAAAATTCACTGCCAGACTCGGTGGCTAATATGTTTTTCAAACAGGAAACAGCAGCAGCTCTAACATCAATACTGAAAGAGTAACATACACAACATCACTATTATTAATTTATTCAGATATTTTATTTTCAAAATCACCTTTATAACAAGACAAATAATTCCACAATCTAACAATGTGTGCATCAAATCAGAAAATTTTGGACTAGGATATGCCATTGCATATTTTGTTATAAAGCAAAGCCTCGGTATTTAGTCTGCAGCATTGCTATTCTCTACAGCACAGAAGAGACTCTGGCTCAAGTCCAAATAGAGAATTTCTAGGAAACATCTAAGCGTGACTGGATAAGTAATCTGAGCCTTGAAGAAGCACATGGTTGGACATTAACAGGTGTTAATAACACTTTTAGAGTGTTACTGTGAGGTGATTTGAACAACGTACAACTTAATGGCTCCCATTAAGCTTTGAACTAAATAAATTAAATAAGTAAGTATACTCACAAATTATCTGTTAAAGCAATATTTATTTGAGTTAACATTATGAAGACCCATTGAAGTTTTCTATCTTCAAGTAAGTCCGCTGCTTTAGAATCCAGTGCATTTTCAGCATGCTGAAGAGCTATGGTGGAGAAATCCATGGGACCTATTTCTCCCAAGCAACTTCCAACAGCCTCTGCAAATGCAGGTAATTTTATAGTCTTATGCACACTAAAACAAGGTCTCACCCTAAAAAGTTGCAATTAATATAAACTACTTTTAGAACTGAGATTATTATGGGGTAAAAAGCTGCAAACATTTATAATCATTTGAGGAGCTTTATGATTGAAATTACATGTACACAAATTTTGCAGCTTAAGATTCATAAATAATATAGTTATGCTTTCTAACTCAATTTTCTAGGAGTGCCTATGGCTCTGGATTTGGCAGTTTACATCAGATATGGATTTTATTTTTGCTTGTGTCAGAAACAGGGAAGTGCAAATGGTGAGAATCACAGCCACTAAGAGACACTAATTTTCATTCTCTAAGGGTATGATAAATACAAACAGTAGCCTGTGAACACAAACAGCAGCCTGTAAACTCATTAAGAATTAACCTACATTTTACATAAAATGATGTATCAATGTGTTCCTCATTTGCTTTCCAGACAAAATATTTTATAAAAACACATAACTACATGTAAGAAAAAACAAAACAAAATTGACCTTGAAAATAGTTTTAAAAAAGCGATGTTAATGTTCATCAGAAAGAAACCAAAATCTACTTCCCTGCTCTTTCCTTCATTCTCGGACACATATGTGTCTTAAAAAGTTTCCGTTTTCTACAACATTGTTTTAACCACCAGAGCAAATAAAGAACAGACTGAAGATACACCGGTTATATTTTGAACTAAATTTAACAAATCATCTTAGAAAACACAATGCAGAAAAGGCTGAAACTTACAGCTTGCGGAGGTGCTGAAGAATGTATCATACTGAAGTCAATGTGAGCTTCAATTGCTCAGCATTTGTAATTATCAGTTATGAGTCTTTTAGACAAAAAATATATTAAGGCAAATGTTCTCATTACTTGTGTTTCTGTCTAGTTTAGACATCTAATTTCAGTAAACATCACCTTCGTGGAGGTACTCCCCACTTGGGGAAGAGGGGATTTGGATTTTAGCTTTGGTGCTTTGGATCAAACATTAACCAGGCGCTCAATGTAAACAGTGAGAATAATTTTAATAATACAGAAGAGGTTTTAAGATGGAGAACAACTATTTTAATTTCCACTAAGACATGCCTTTCAAATTTTCAGATAAGTTCTCTTCAACTTTTCTTACTATTTTTCAACCTAATAAAGTGACCCATATAACAGCGGATGACTCTTTATTGAGTATAGAAGAGACCAGGGTCTGAACTGATGACAATTTAAGTTATTAGTGAAAGCTGTAAAATACAGAGACTGAAAAGAAGACGTATCACCCATTTTAACATTCCTGATGGCAACCTCTGGCAGCAAATGCAAAATAGCAGTGGGAAGTAACATTGAGAATGGCCACAGTTTCAACCTGGGGTTTGCAATGACAGCCCTAGGATGCCTGTGGGACTAATTAACTTACCCAGCACCGCTTTTTCACCTGTATGGTTAACTGCCATCTTGGACAGCTGCAGTAAGCTCACCACCAATTTCACTACTACAGAATCTTCTGGCTTTTCTATCATTCAGAAAGAAAAATAAACCCCAAAAATGTCATTGTGTATTTGTAATGCGAACATATTAGAAGAAAACACTGCTTTAGCATCTTTTATCTAAAAATGCCAACATGCATTATTAATGATGAAGCAAGTTGGTATTAAACAGTACATAAAAAGAATTATTCATTTTTCTTATTCATCATGTCTTGAAAAAATTTGTGTTTGACTATGCCAAAGAATCCCCAAAACTAGAATACACAAATGCTATTATTTTCAGTGTTTTGATGTAGAAATGATAATTACATACATGAAAACCTAGTGTAAGAAAGTTATTTGAAACAGTGAAGTCATACTATGTGACTCCACTGACAGCACTTAAGCTAACACCATCATTCTGTTCTAAAGCTGAATGCAAGGAATATCCCAAAATAAGGCTTTCTGCCAGGAATTTCACAGAATTTGACTAGCTTTCAGTTGCCTAATTAACTTTGCCAAATTATAAACTCTCAAGATGGATATTTCCTTACATATTTGCTGCCTGCCTGAGGTCTTTTTTTAAAATAAACATTCCAAACAAAATGGTTTTGCTGTTTCCAGGAACAAGGCAAATCATCATATTTTTTCCTAGACCAATGTAAAAAAAAATAAAAGCAGTATTTTCTTTTAAAAAATCCTGCTGCCCTGCTGATTGGAATGGAAACCTGGAATTGGGCTTTATGCTTGCTGACATTTTTATAAAAGTGAATACACATGTGGCCAAACTGCAGTAGTTATTTCTTAAATGTTATCTTTCAGCATACAGTTTTATAGCCTTTATCAATAACTGTTTTTTACTTCTTTTTAACTCCTATACTAACAACAAAGTTATTTGTAAGTAGTCTTTTAGACAAAAAATATATTAAGGCAAATGTTCTCATTACTTGTGTTTCTGTCTAGTTATTAAATAACAAAGTTATTTGTAAGTAGATTTTTAGTATAAGGCAAAATCAAGGCAACAGGCCCATCAAGCCTGCTAGCCCACCTCCAACAGAGCAAGAGTAAGTATTTCTTCTCAGGTTTTGCCAGTCAGCAGATTGGGGATTTCTGAGCAGATCTTCATGCCTAATAATCTCTATGAGAGATGTCTAACTCCTTTTAAGGTCCATTATGCTTCTGATTGCCAAAATAAGTGGCAGTAAGTTCCATGCTGTATATATTTTGTTTGAAAAAACCCATGGTTTCTCTTGTATAACTGCTGCCAGATAATTTAATCTGTTCTTGCACTGCGATAAAAGTGGTAAGTGCTCCCTACTCAGCTTCATCATACCACTCACCAGCTCATACACCTCTCTGTATTCCTATTCAATCTCTTTTCCAAGCTCACAAGGCTCTCCTCTGATGGAAGCTGTTCCACACAAGCTTGTTGCCCTGTTACTAATGCTCTTTTCAAGCAGAATTTCGAGACTAAAATTGTAAATGATATTCAAGATGTGGGGGGACAATGCACTTACACCATGGCCTTATGACAGACTAGTATTCTTCCCCAAATTTTACTTTGCACTTATTTACAATGAATTACATCAGCTCTTTTTATCTTCCCATCCTGCACACAAGCTGACGAAGACTTGATGTAGAGGAGAAAAGTGAAATGGTCTGGCACAAGCATCTGAAAACCAAAATAGGAAGGAACTGGGTCTGGACTGAGGGCTGAAACAGAATGCTGGGATGTGGCAAGGTTCAAATAAACTAAATCCTACCATTTTAAAACTTCTGTGAGCTTTATTTTCTAACATACTATGCCTTTAATAAAATCTAGCTTCGTTACATTTAAAAGAGTAGGGAGATTCATATACAAGAAAACTCACTAAGCAGCCATAAAGCAATACACTCATATATAAATATATGTGTATATATATAGAAAAAAAAAATTATACACTATCCTGGTCATTCACAATCGTAAGTGCCCCAGGCCAAAAGCTGGAAGGGCATTTTATCCTCTCTGCCATATAACACCTCATATAATATTTATAATACACTCTGCTAAAGATACTTCAGATTTTGCATGAATAATAAATGTCATTCTACTCTGCATGTGAAATTATAATAAGGTTACATTGTTAAACATACAAAAACCCAGACACAAAATAAAACATCCAATGTCAAATTAGAATAGGGTTACATCACTACATACCCAAAACCAGATACAAAAGAAATAAAATACATAATCAGATGTCAGTACCCTGGAAATTTTTCAGGAGATCCTTCATCTGATCTTTATATTGTTCCAATTGTTTGCGTAAATCATACAGTCCTTCAAGTCGTGTTAAGGGCAGTGAATCACAAACACCAACTGAGAGAAAGTGATTAATTTCCTGCAAAACAACATCTCGTATTAAGCACATATAGCATACAAATAAAGGCTTCAAGTAAAGAAGTGGCTCTCAGCAGTCCACAATGTGGATATTAATAGATGCAAAATAAGAATGGAGACCTACAAATGTCTCAGTGTCTGAAACTGGCAATAAAAAGAATCCACATCTACTTTAAATCTTTCTCAACTATACCTATAAAATTGTTTTTCTTTTGAAAGTTTGCATTACAAAAACCACTATGCCATGAGATATATTTTAAAATGTAATTACCTCCAAAAGAGAATACGGTCCTCTACTGTATTTTATCTTCTGTTGAGTTGCTCGCAAATCTTTAAAAGCGGGATATTCAGGAAAAGGATCTAAGCATTTGATTGCTTGGTACAGATTTTCATTATCCTTATTATCTATAACCAGATACTTCAACAAGTCTAGGACCTGAACATAAAAAGTAAATGAAAAACAAAAAAGACAGAGAAACGTTTTTCAGCCATATTTCTTGTTCAGGTTATAAAGTTTGTATTTCTCCAAGTTCCATTAAACTGAGAACTCTATAAAAAAAATGTGAGATAATTTATTTACACTGTTAAAAATTATAAAATGTTTAGAGGCTTGAGAAAATCACAGATATATTCTAAAATGGTGAGATGTTTTTGCTACTCCCTCTCCCAAACAGACATCAAAGCTTTTATTATCACAGTCCGCAGTTTTATCCTGTCTTTTGATGAAGCTGATTTCAAATACTGGCCAATACAATCATTACAATATTGGCAATGATTTACCAACACATTGCGCCCAAGCAGTCCTTCTGATGTTATTAGGACTTTATTATTCTTACTAACTAAAGCGACAGTAATTTGAACTCCAAACAAATGCCTAAATATCATAAATTACTGCCCAAATCACTGAGCTCTGGCAGAATTTGTTTTAGAACAGATCTACAACTTGAATAAATGCTTGCTAAAGGGGTACCATACTTTCTTTGCAAAACGCTTTTATGCTTTACTTACAAATCAATGCAATTAGATATTCAATCCAAGCAGCTCTGAGGAGTCTACAAATAAAAACCTCATCATTTATATTGGAGACATATTTACCTGAAAATTATTAACTAGCCTCCATTCAATGCTAGAAGAAAAAAAAAGAGAAGAAACTGAAAAGTGAGACTAGAGGAAGGACTTCCCTGCAGGAATATGATATGAGGTTTCATATTTGGTATCAGTTCCAATTCAGAGAAATTTCTGCCCTCCCCCCTTTGTTTCTGCCCAGCAATGCCCTGACATGTTGCCTTTGCAGTTGTGCATGCACAACTCCTTGCACAGACATACTGTAAATCTGATCATGATCATTAAGCTGAGAAAAAGACTGCCAGGTTATTTTCAGCTGGATCAGCATAGCCCTCCACCTGAACTGCAAGTACAAGGCCGAGGACAATGTAGGGCTACACTGCAACCACGAAGGTGCATATGGTACTACGGGATCAGATTAAACCAGAAGGCGACCATGAGGACTGAAGTGCAACAGGCATCTCTTCTCACCTTCAGCTACTAATTGTAAGCCTCTGAATCTAAGTATATTTCCACACCCAGCAGAATGCACATACAAATCATTACCAGAAGGAAAACAAGGCTTGTCACACAACAGAAACTGCTTCATTTCCCTTTTAAGGACTATGTACTACATTTGTTTTTTATGATAATTTGTTAAATAAATAGCTGAACTACTGAAATCTGTTCTTTGCACATATTTCCTCCTTGTCCTCTAGATACCTCCCCCTTCCAAAGGTCTCCATCATATTTCCTGTGAAATCATCCACAGAGCTTTGTAGGTAACTGCTTGGCTACTTGATGTGCTTGTACTGATTAGCTTGCCATCACCAGCAGTTTACCAATGCCTATGTTCGCTCTATCTTTTCCTTAGTGGTACCACTGATTCGGTGTCTACTCAACGGAGGTAACAATTTTTCTGAAACTTACCCTGAAGTTTTTAAATCTCATTCAGATTTGGCTGAAAAAGGCACACAGGCTCAAAGCAGACATAAAAGACATTACAACACCATTAAAGCTCTTTAAGAAATCTTATTTTTTATAGACTAAGTAAATAGAGAATTAGAAAGTGATACAGTAATCAGCAATTATGATACAAATACATGACAATCACTGTTTAAAGCCACAGGAATTAAATATGGAACACAATATTTGTCAAAATAGAAGTACCAAAAGTAAAAACACTTTATTTAGAAAATTAAAGGTATAGTGTTACATCCCAAATAATATTTTTATATAAATCTACAAAGCATAGAAAAAATGAATTAAAATTGAACATGAGTATAGATATAGCTTTTACAACAGTGAACATGAACTAAAAAGCTAACAGATAAGGAATAAGCAGCAACTCTAAACTACCTGTTCCTGAATCTCAGGCTGGTCCACGGCAAGAGGTATTAGGGTTCCTACAATAACATGAAGGTGGCTCTCTAGAGCATCATTGCAACACGTAACTGCTGTGTGGCAAACATGATGAAGAAGATCACAACAGAGTGAAAAGCTGCGCATGGATATATCTCTGATAATAACAGGTCTGTCACAGGAAACAAAAAAGTGCAATTAAAGAAATACAAATTGTCATTGTCTTAAGTATTAACCTATTATACAACAGGGAAGAATAGGGGAAAAGGAGAAATATAAATCAACTTTACAGGAGGAACTGATCCTAAATTTTAAAATTATCGACTCAATCAGCTGTGAGGATTTAGCTCAGGAGACATGGGAGAAATAAAACACACAGAATTTGACTGATCACTTTAAAAAATGGTGTAAAAAATTTAAAGAAAAATATATTCCAAAAAGGAAAAAAAACAACCCGAAAAGGCTCTTAGATTATTATTTGCCAGAACAATGTTGACAGAAACAGAACAAAGTGGAAAACATGCTCCCTGAACCCTCCTCTCTCTCTCATAACCATTAATTAAAAAAAAAAAAAAAAAAAAAAAAAAAAAAAAAAAGAAGAAGATTTAGGTTACAAAGGACACCTGGGAATTATCTAGTCCAGCTTCCTGCCTGAAGCAGGGTCAGCTTCAAAGTCAGATCAAGTTCCCAGGGTTTTGTTGAGCTGAATTTCTGACACATTCCTTGGATGGAGAAGCAGTAGCCTGTCTGAGTAACCTGCTCCAGTATTTGACTATTTTCACTGTGAAAATCTTTTCCCTTATGTCCAAACACAATTGCAACTGGTGGGTGCAACAGAATATTGCAACTTGGTGGGTGCTACCTCTTGTCCTTTCTCCGTGCACCTCTAGGAAAAGTCTGGCTCTACTTTCTCTACAAGGTATCTTCCCCTCCAGAAAATGGAGAACAGAAATTAGATCAACTCCACTTACCCCCTGGGGGATCTTCCACTCAACCCATCCCAGTTTGTCATTATATCTCATGTCCTGGCTGGAGCAGCCCGACACTGGACACAGTGGTCCTACCACAGCTTTACAAGACTCACAAGGGAATGACTACTTCTCTCAACTTGCTGGCTACACTCTTGCCAGCACAGTCCCGTACACAGTCAGCCTTCAGTGATGAAAGGCACACTGCTGACCCATCCAGCTTGTCCTCCAAGACTCCTGGGTCCTCTTCTGCAAAGCTACTTCTGAGACAGTCAGCTCCCAAGCCTGCACTCATGCATGGGGTTATTCCATCCCAGGTGGAAGACTTAGGGGTTGTCTTTGTTCAACTTCACAATGTACCTGTCATCCCACTCCTACAGCTAGATGAGGTCCTTCTGAATGGCAGCCTTGCCCTCTGGTGCATCAACTGCCCCCGCCCCAGTATGGTGTTGATTGCAATAATAAGTCTCATAATAATGGCATTTACCATAAAATCCACACCTCTCCAATATTTCAGGGTATGAAATGCTTCCAACAAGCAAAGCAATCAACCTGCACTTAAACTCAATGACATTTAGGTGAATAACTGTCTTGGAAATCCAAAGCTGAACCTCAAGTAAGAAAATATCTCTAGTCCTTATGAAAGATAAGAATCTCTATTTAAATCTTATGGCTGATGAAGTACCAGTTTCCTCAATCTGAAGACAAGCTAAGATAACATGTACCAATTCTCACTCATTTTATTAGCTACTTATTGGTGAGAATGTAAATGCCAATACTCTTTATTAACTCAATAAGCACATTTTATTTGACATGTGCTTACTTTGCACTTAACTCCACAACCTGAGTTTTTCTCCCATATCCTTTAAATTCCCAAACATGCTTTCTGTCATCAAAATCTCCCAACACTTCTTATTTCTACAACTTGATAGCCTACTATAGATACAAAATTTTGCAGTATAGCAAACATTTAAATACAAGGATAGCACAAAACATTCCACATTTTAGTAAGTTGTAAATTTAAATTCTGAAATTATCAAAGAAAGGTAATTTAATTTTTTCTTTCAGCAAATCTCAATTATTTCTACAAATGAATTAACATCTACTAGTGATACTGAAATGTAAGGTTACAAGAACAAGGGAGCACAGACTGGTAGAACAAGATATAATTACCGTATTTACCTGCTATTGATGTGATGAATCAGGGTGTAAATTACATCTCGGAGGACAAAAGCCCATGCTCCTCCTAAACCATCTTTTATCTCTTGAAGTAACAGACTAACAAACAAGTGATAAATTATAAGAACTCTGTGTTTCTTGTAAATGTTGTTTGTATTTGATGCGTGCTTACAAAGGGCTAGAAGGATTTTCTGGAATGAATCCTAAAAATGAATAAACTATGATTTAAAAAAAAAATTCATAATGCCAATACAGATATACTTTATATGAAGAAAAAACTTCAGTGATAGATATATATATATGTTTTTTTAAAGGACATGGACAAAAAGGCTTTATTATTTTTACTGCTTTAAACAAACAAAAGACCTACATAGAAACCAATTCTCCAGGCAGGACTGCAAGCCCCATATCTCCTAGTTTTCTTTTTTCTTTTTTTTTCCCCCACATGACAAAGGTTATGCGCATTTTTCAGAAAACCAAACAGTTATGGCAGTTTTCACCAACAGGAGAAACATCAGATAAAAAAACATTAAAACATCAGGTAGTGCTTCAATCTATATTCTTTCAAACATAATATTCATACGTACAAAATGCATTATTTCATAGAATATATCAATACAGATTGTAACTGTTAAAACTGTAAACTTAAAAAAAAAAGTAACCATCTTGAAGTACTAGGCAGGTTGTGTTACATTTTAAAGAATTTATTCCACTGGCTGGCAATATTAACTTTTACACTCAAAAGATTTAGACAAACAGTCTGGTAAAAGGTTTTTTTCTTATTTTTAGATTGTTTATGGATAGGCAAAATAAATTGTTGACAACATATGCAATAAAATAGCATAAACTTTGAAAAGATACGTTTCTAAGAAATGTTACAAGACAGTAATATGTTTATGATTTATTGCAAGGTCTGCATAATTTTATATGCCTTTGTATTTGCCTTTAACAACTGAAAATCAGATGTCTAAAAACGTCACAGACTATAAAATTTCACACTGTCAGTAAGGGAAGCAAATTTTAATATCTTAATTGTAGATAGTATTTAGATAAAATTGTCCAAATGTAATTATTTTAGAACGTTCTTCAGACATATGCCAAAGAAATAAATTGCATCTAAATTGTGTCTGGTACACACAGATTTCCCCAACCTTTAAAATAATCCTCTCTATTTATACATTATTTTATATGTATTATTTAATGCATGTAATAGTTCAAGCATGTAGTTTTTGTAAGGTTACTGTGTCCCTGAACTTAGGACTTCTTCCATTTCAGAAGGCAAACAAAAGAACAGAAAGGTTTCTAAGGTGGTATTTTTTCCTCATATATACATGACAAAAATGTCTAATTAAAGCAAAATGTACCCATAAAAGAAATTTTATATTCTACAGAAAAAGAAAATCATCATTACATACTTACAGGGCTTTTAGAAAGAACTGCTACAAGACTTTTTAATTTGCTTTTATGACAGTTGCTAATATAGTCCAAGGTTGCCTTAATCACATAAGACGGAAAATGAGGAGGATTAGGAGCAGGATCCAGTTCCCTAAATGAATAAAAAAGAGGTTTATTTCTTTTTCTTCCCAAAATCAAACCCCATGTATTAAATAAAATAGGTCTCATTGAATAAACACTTAACTCCTAGGAAATCTTTTCTGCTTTCAGTAAGAAAGAAGCACCAAAAGCATCCAGCAGTGACATGCATCTTATTTTTAGCTGTCTGTTGTCCCTCTATGGCAGCTAAGTTGTACTTTCTTAACATTCCTTTATTATTTTTTGAAAGCTCGTACTGCTAAAAAACCCACACATTTGTCTCATCTAAGGTACCTCATAGGAAAATCTAATTGCAAGTCATGGATAAAGCTTCTGCATTTTGCAATTATGGGAACAATTTGGTTGAGAAAAAAGTAATCACAAATCTCCCCATTATAAAAAAAGGGTAGTTGACTTTTCTGGGACCTCAAAAGAAAAGAAATGCATCATGATAGTAACAAAACAGCAAAATCTAAGTTTCATCACTCTTATTCTTACTATTCCCTTCCTAGAAAGAAAAACTTTGGCTACAAGCAGACACCACAGTCTGTTAATAAACTCACTGAAACAAATTTCTTTTATAAAGTTCTGAAATCCTCAGCCATTTAACTTTTGGCAGATTTTCATAGAAATGTTTTCGTTTGTTTCAACTTTATATTTCTACAATAAAAATATCTTCTTCAATAACTTCAGAAAGTGTAATGTTTTTCCAAATAGTTTGTATCTAAACACAAAAATCTGGAAAATTATTTCCAGATAGAATTATGCAAATAGTGATATTTTTAGGACAACAACGAAGACTGAAAAGCTTGTAAAAATGAAGACATTTATGGCATTAGAATATTTCTATTAATTAGGAATTCGTTAATTTGGCATTGCTTAAGCAATCTCCTTACCAAAGGCAAGAGCTGCCACTACAAGAACTGTTAAGAAACAGTTCACTTCACTTCTCAGTGACTTCTAAATATTTAAAGACCTTTAAAAGAATCACTTTAATTTAGACATTAAAACCTGACCAATTTTAGAGAGAGGGCAGTCCATCCAAATTTGAACTAATTTAAATTGGCATTGCCATAGTCCAGCTCACCAACATACAACGGCGTTCTCTTGCCCACCCGTTCATTCTTTCCATTAACTGAAGTATTATAGAGGTTCTCCTTACTGATACTGGGGAATAACTATGTGAGAAAGCATGCCTATGATACATCATTACTAATGACAACAAAATCCTTTAGTTCTCAGCTTCAGGGCCACCTCTTCTTGTGCCTGAAGGGCACATTTTAATGCACAATGTTATGCAAACACACTCAGCATTTAGAAAATCTACAAACATGTACCTTATGTATTTACTTAAATGAGCTCCTTCTTCTACCGTGGTATCAGGTGGTTCATGTAAGGTCATCAACAGTTCAACCACAACCTCTGGTAAGTTATTATGAGATAAATTGTCAATTTGCTAGAAGGCAAAAAATAGTGTTTTAATAAGAGTAAAATATTTTAGCTAAAATAATTTAACATGTCTTTTCTTTCTGAGAAAACCCATTTTTTCCTGTCTGAATTCTCTGTTTGTTCAGTTATGCATGACATACAACTCATTCAGAAATTAAGCCTGGTTAAGTCTTGTCTATGGCAGTCACAGGTAGAACAATTCACTTTCCTACAGTATCTGGGAAAAAAAAGTTTAATTTTACTACTAGTTCTGAATATAGAGTCTGCCTCTGGAGAAGATGGCTCCTCATAAAGCATTAACAAAATATTTTAAGAGGAAAACATGACATACTTAAACAGATATATGACAGGGAAACTCAGGGTTGTATACTGAATGGTAGAAAAAATTTTTATTACATTCTGAAAAAAATTATACTTCAAGTTAACTGTCTGCCTGAAAGTTTCTATTGAATAGCTACTTCAAAACCTTGGGATAAAAATTTGGCTAGTTTGGCTTTATTAAAATAATAATTTTGTATCTATAAACTTGAACTATTTACATTTTTACAGACTATATAAAAGTTTCTTTCAGGTCTGTTAAACGCCATAGAACTCAATTTACACATTTAAAACAGATACCTGTTTTCCTAAGCAGTTTTCGTCCTTAAGCATGTCGTAAACTTTAGAAGCCGTATCTCTTTGCTCTGCTGCTTCACTCTTTCCATGGCTTTCATAGGCAAAATACGGGAGGATATTCACAAGTATCTTTGGAAAGCAGTCTGCTAGAACCTGCCTCCAGTCTTTTTCAATCTTGTTGGCAAGTGATTTCACATCTTCAAATTGACTTCTAATCACCAGGTGTGGAACCAAAACTTTATAACAAGACCTACATGTAGTAAATACATTTCCAGAATGTCCTTGAATTGGATTTTTTTAAAAATCTCAAGCATAATATAGCAAATACCATTCATCTACTGTATAACTAAACTTGTAATTATTGTTTAGCTACCGCTATACAAAAAAATCTTACCAGCATAAATATAATAGACAAGATACCAGAAAGACATTTTAAAAGCCCTCAATATGTTATCTTACAACACAATCCTGATGCATTACTACATTTCGAAATTTGAAACCCTGTCTCATGATTGTAAATAAATCTTAATAAACTGCTTTCATATAGCAAACTTACCTGTAGAATTCCTCAAGGCTAGTATAGTTCAGAAGTACATAAGGAAAAGAAGACAGGCTATATCCGTTGTCATTTATTTTCAGCCACTCCATTACCAAATAGTCTAAATGTGATGTCATGAAGTCTTCTATACTTTTATAGCCGAAAATGTCAGATACTTTTTTCAAAACCTGTGCATGAAACAGGATTGCAGAAATAGCGTGCAGAGTATATGATACTATGGCAAACTGACAGTACTACAACTCCATGTCCCCACCCCAGCCTTTTAATGAATATTTGTATAACTCAACTTCCATTTAACATAAGCAACTTTTTTATTATTTGTATTGCTGTACCTCAAAAGAGTGCAATCAAGGAACTACAACTACCCCGTATGAGGTGGTATGCAAAGAAAGGACAGCCAGTACACATTTTGCAGGGTAGGGACTGTGTGTAAAAACAAGAGGCAACGAATAGAAAGAAAGGATAAAAAGGAGAGAACACGCACTAAAAAAAATGACAGGCACGAAAGGCTGAAGTATAAACAGCAATGATTTCAGTACGCCCTTGTGAACTTCAAAATAAAAGTCCACAGGAGACATACCATCTTCCACTACTTCGCATTTATTTTACATATTTTCCACATTGGAAAACTCATTTTACTTCCACTGGGTAGAAAGATTTTTTAAAATGAGATCTGCAATCTTCAATGTATAAAAATCTATTTGTATTTCAGATCTATGCTTTTAACATACAAGATTTATCACTAAAATTGCCTTTTATGATGTCATTATTTCTATGTAGGTCATTAAATATAATTACAAATTCATTCAGATATTTAAGTCCCACATTAGTCATGCTTTTACAAAATTTAACAACTTCTAATACTGACAAAAGCATTTTGTACCGTTCCAATTTTAACCTAACCTTAATTTATAACCTAAATATAAAATGGAATTTTATACTTGCCTTTTTCACAAGGTGAGGTTCTAATCCATTCTCTTTCACAGACTGGCAAATAGCAAACAAAGCTTGCTTTTCACAGACCGGACTGCAGCACAGAACCATGGTTATAAGCATCAGCAAATCCGCTTTTCCATTACACTGTTTGTCCAAAAGATCTTCAGGACTTGCATCACCCCTGACCTTCAATAGGAAATAATGAAGAACTCGTACAAATATTCTGTTAAAGCAATCTCCTAATTAGTAAATGAGCATAAATAATTTAAAATTAAGGGCATTGACATAAATACTGCTGAAAATCTTGCTTTGGTTGCTTAAAAATTACTTCCCCCAGCTGTCTGCTCCACTCCTCAACCAGAAGCTACTGCCTCCAGCACGCTAGCACACATGCCAATACCTCATCCACTCCAGTTCATGTTATAGTATCAGCAGTTTAAACAAAGGCAACGCACTTAACAGAGAAATGATGGAGGCATTGACAAGACAAGTTGTCTTTTTGCTCCTCCCTGATGCATACAGGAAAGAACTGCCTTGTAATTCAAATGCAGTTCTTCCCCTGTTAAGGCATGGTGTTGACAAGTGATGAATACTGAATAAAAATAACAAGAAACTGCAATGAAAGGGCAGAAGCTAACAGAAAACAGCAAGCTGAGGTGACAGAACAGGGAGCCAAGGCAACACAGAAATGAGACGAGACAACAAAGAGTTGGAGGCAACAGTACAGAGATGAAATGAGGTGACAGAGAGATCGAGGCCTCAGCAGCGAGCCTAAGCTACAAGACAGCAGGCAAAGGGAACAGAGAGAAAATGTGGCAGAGGGATGACATGCAGATAGATGATAGTGTGACAGAAAAAAAATGGAAAATGTAGATGATGTAGATGACTTAGCATGGTAGCAAGGAATGGGGAAAAGTGAAAGACACTAATAGAAAAATTAATGGTTAAAGAAATTCCATGGTAATACACACCACTGAATTTCTAGTCACTGCACTGAAGTAAAACTTTTCCTTCATTTGAAGTTTCTCTGAACAGTTTAGTTTTTTAAGCAAATTTTGGTTTTGTGAAAACCACTGCTCTAATACCATTGGAAATATGATCTTACTGAAATTTATAAATCTGTTTTTATACTATGTAAACACATAATTTGGATTTACTTTGCCTCTTATTCACCAGTTACATGTTGTCTGGAATATCGAGGCTCCATTTTTCTTTGATTCTTAAGTGTTACAGTCCTGAAACCCACAACAACAAATAGTATGATACAGAAGAGCAGTCTGGAACATACAGTGAAAAAGTTTACAAACTTCTAATCTGGGCAAAACAGTGACTGACTGGGCGTGTAAGGAATTTCCTGACTGCCACCTTGTTTCACCACCCCAGATTATCAGAAGTCCAGAAGAATTAATGTTCTCAGAAAACTTAACACGATCATTTTAAAAGTCATCTTATTCATAAGATGAAAACTAGGCAAAACTAAAGACTAGATGTTGGTACCTGATTTCTCATTCCTTCCTGAACTCTGAGATATGCATTCTCAAAAGCCTTTTGCTGGAGCTTCAAGGGAAGAGGTTTTGACATTCCAGAAGAATCTCTCTGTTTGACATCTTGAAACAAACTTCAAAAAAAGAACAATAATTATTAGCATAACATTTAGTCTACAGAATTACTACATATTGTGCATATCAAATAAGATGATTCTGATTTTCTGAATATCATTATTTGCTTCTTAACTTTCTTGTACAGCAGTCTTTCCTTCCTCTCCCTCAAACATTATCAATAACACTAAGAATATCTAACACTAGGAATATCTGTTGGAGCAAAATGGCGGAGAATAGCCTGAAAACATATAAAAGTTTCCCAATCTCTGCCAGCGCAGGAAGCCAAACTTCAGTTGTCCATCACAATGGAATATTTCATGTAATGAAGTACTTTGGGAATATATTTATTGTACAGATGTATATGTAAAAAGAGTTTCTCAAAGAATTTATTTTTTTGTAGATGAAGGCCCAACCTACTTTGCTCTTTGTAACAAAATGGGAACACCACAGTGGATCGGACCAAATGTTATTCTAGCCTTTTCTAAGTGACTATTAGCAGGTACCTAAGATCACCGTATGCTTGCCTCGTATGCATAATAATTCCTTGAATATAACATTTGACCACAGGTGACCTAGGCAGATCATGAGTTAGAAGTGGTGACTGTATTTAGTATCCTTCAATGATTTCCTCTTTCATGAATTTGTTGCTTTTTGAACCCCTGTAAACATCCAGACAGTTGAAGACAGTAAGATAACACTCAGGTTAACTGAATGTTGTACGAAGAAGTGAACTATATTTTCTTAGTATCTTGAACCTGCTAGCTTCACTTGACATCCCCTAGTCTTTAAACTGGAAAAGACTGCCAATCTTCACTTTGTTCTGCTCCAGATTTTGTAGAGTTATGTTATACCTCCTGCAATTCAGCTCTTTTTGTGCTGAAGGGTTCCAATTTATGCAACCAATAGCTGTGCATAAAGTGTTTCATACTTTTGAACATCCCTCCTCTACTCCTATTCCAGTTCAATTACATCCTTTTTGATGTATGGAGAAAGAACTATATACAGTATTCAAAACACAAGATCCTTTGAAAAAGTTTTTATGCTACACAATGTACCTAATCTATTTCTAGAGGATAAACAACTATTTCCTATTCAAGTTTTGCATAATAAATTCAGTGCAAAATTTGCTATCATATATAGTTTTTTATATATTGTTTATCTCTCTCTCTCTCACATCACAGAATAATTGAAATGTAGACAAAGTTTGAACACCTTAACCAAAGTCACTTGGTCGGATTTTATATTCCATCAAGATTAAAGCCCCAGAAGCACTGAAAAGAGCAGCTATACAGCAGCAGAAATAACACTCAGTTAAGTGAAATTAAGCAAATTAATTAAACAGAAAAGAGATCTACATTATCACCTGGTAATCGACTTTGCAGCAAGAATGCGAACTTGATGGTGGCTATCTGCGAGAAAATGTGGGAAAGCATCACTCACAGGTAGATCTTCATTTATCACATTAAGGATCGCCCACTTGCAATGAGGATCAGCCTGAAGAAAATTAATATTGTGGTTTAAAATATACAGAAGACCTACAATGGAATATACATTGATGTACGCAAAAGATCTTTAGACACTGCTTTTAAGTACACCTGAAGTATATACCTAACAATGTCAGAAAATCTGGGATTACCTCAAGCAGGGCTTTCATGCAGTTTAAAAGGGCCACTCTTACTGGCGCTGTGCATTTCCCTCCTTGAGCCAAATGCCTAAAATAAGGAAGATTTGAATAAATGAAAAAGTTGCCAACAATTTTGAGAAAAAGTTTAATGAGTTAGTGTCTGCTGCTCACAGGTCATTCTTTTATGCTCAATAGGCATGTTTGGGAGGATTTGACGTTTTTATTGATAATCTACAATTGTAAACAATATTCATTTTTGGTTGCTGAAGTTATCACTTGTTATAATTACTGATGCAATTCAGAGTATAATCAGCCTTTGTTAATACACAACAGTGTAGCATTTATTGTTCTAATACTATCTTAAGGACAATATGATTCTTTGCTAAAAAAATAACATGACAAAGAAAATCTGGAAAGTTAAATGCTGGATAAAGATATCAAAGGATACCAACAGCAAGACACCCAACAGCACTACAGTCTTCATGCTGATAGCAAAGTTAAAAATTTTACGCCCAACAGATTTATGCATTAAATAGATAAACATACCAAAAGGCTCCAACAACTGTCAAAAATTGTCCTTGGGCATCCTCTGTCTCTTCAGCATGTGTGTTGGACTGGGCCAACCCTACTGCTATAGGAAGTAAATTATTTAGAATTACTTTACAGACTTCTTGATCTCGGCGGTACAAAGAACACACAGCTCTGTGAAAGAATGAAAGAAAAAATATCTTGAAACACCAAACAGCCCCCAAATCCTCTAGCGGTTGAACTAGAATAGCTCTAATACATGCTGAATATATTCTCTCTTACGAAAGAGGCCTAAGAAGCATAAGAACATCGTCTTCAGGCAAGAGGTGTCCTTCCATAGGGAGCTCCTTCAAAAGGACCAAGTACTGGGGAATAAAAAAAAATTAAAAAAAAAGAACCAAAATGGAAAATAATACTTAAGAAAATAAGTAGACAAAAAGAAAAACTATAAAACATTTTCAGTAACTCTTACATGAAATCACACAGCAAGGATACCTATTGTCAGCTCTTACATGTTAGACTGACCATCTTTTCATGCAAAGACTGTCACACAGTAATATGGCTCATGAAATTTTTGGCAGTCAAAAATATTTCCTTTGTAAACTAAAACACAGATCCTATTCTACTACAGAGACCATTTCTAGCTATTTAACAAATAATTAATGATAAAGGTAAGATGTTTATACTTCTCAGCTCTTTATTTTCTGGCTTACAAATTCGAACTGCTCTTTCCCCGACCACAGCACACTTTAAAACACTAAAAGTAGCCATTTTAATGTCTTCTCAGGGGACCGATGACAAGAGAAAGACAAGAATATACAATTGACAAGAACATACAAATTTAAGAACAGTACAAATATAGAGGTGGGTCTGCTGTAAAACAAGCTCACACTCACCACGTGCAGATGCAATGGCTTAGCACTATCAAAGACACTGCCATCAGTAAGCATTAACAGCCTCCTCCGTATATCAGAGGCTCGGAAGCTCACTGTCTGAATTTGGACTGTAGTTACACAAATACATAAGAACCTCAGAATTTCAAGGAGAAGTAAATCCTGCTTTGTCAACTGTTCTTCAGCTAATGGGCTCAAAGCACCTGAAAACAAGATTTTCATGTAAGAAATGCTTCTCTAAGGACAATAAAAAAATTGATAACATTTTAGGTCTTTACAAAACTAATTTAAGTTCTCAGAATAGAGTACTAGCAACCTTTAAGTTTATTTGTTACTGAGCAGTTACTGCATCAGTAACAGCTTCTTGAGCGTGTTTCCCACTTCTACAAAGGTCTTCTCTAAAACAGCAGCTTTTAATTTTATGTGCCCATACATATGGCTGATTTCTCCATCGAGGTTACAATGAACTCAGCAGAACCATCTGCAGCTATGTTCTTTTGTGTTGTTAACTAAAACTTAGGATATATTTCAAACTACGGATTCAAAGCTTCCGCAAAACTGAAATGATGACAATTACTACTGTGTTAATATCCTCATTGAAATTTCAATTATAACCTAAATGAAATAGTTATAAATGCCATTTTCCTGTCACATTTAGAACTCTTGTAACTTTCTGCAATTGCAAACTTTATTTATTAGAATTATTTATTGGATGGTTGGAGAAGATACTTCTAAAGACACTTATTCAACATGATGGGGAAAACAGACCAGCTGCCGTTTGTGGCATTAATTTAACACCCTGATTTCCTTCTCATTCAATAATAAACAGAAGACATAGTCCTGATTAAAAACTAAGATACACACCATTTTAAGAAAGAATTTAAAACAACAGAGAACGTCAGTACTTGTAGCTCCTAACAGGAATAAACAGACAGATTCGTGCTCCTGTCCCTCTGCAGGTCCAGAGATATAAGAAAGCTGACCTTGTCAAGAACTACTGATCAGGAAAAGGAGAAAAGTTAAATAGGACTACTTTTAAGAAAATGAAGACAGAGACAGGTATCCTACAGACACACTTTCTAGTCTCCTCTTTGCCAAAATTTCTGCCTGACTTTGAACAAGTTAGCTAGCTTCTCTGCTTGCATTTTACTATTTATAAAATAAAAAATAAAATTCTCCTTTCCAAATAAGCTAGAACCTTCATTAACATCTTTAAAACACTAATGAGGTACAAAAGAATTATTATTGTTTATAAAGTACCTGGTTCAACCATTGCCTGCTTCAACTATTAATAAAGCAGCACAATTTTGTATCTCACTGTCATTCAAGCAACGAGCAATCTGTAAAAACAAGCTTTTGCAAATAGTTTTGGACACAGAGAAGACTTACCTGTTACATTTTGCATCTCACCAGATTCATTTGTATCACTGATGTCAGTCACTGAATGATCATCGAATAGATCATCAGATACCTGGTTATCTACTTCCATTATACTCTCCTCAGGATCATTCCCCGTTAGATCTACTTCTCCTAGTTCACTTGGTTTTCCAGTAAACGTCATCTGACGAAAACACCACATCCTTTTAAAGTTGGTTTTTAAGGACAGGAGAAACACCACAGGCATAACACAAGTAAAGACACTACAGCTTCCCAGTGAACTAGAATGGGTGAAGACAACAAGGGCTACACTGAATTGATTAATTTCATCCTTTGTGATAAACCTGTCTTCTACGTACATGAATTGTTTGATTTGAACTATTCTCTTTAGGACACAAGCTTCCTAAGAAAGATACTAGTCTCTGTGGTTTAGATGGTGCCAAGGACATTGTTAGTATTTGAAAAACAATTCTCTCTACAAGACTCACAAACTTCTCACTATACTTCATAATTACAGAGAAATGAAAGGAAGGCATATGACCTTTTTGAGGGCACACTAATTACTACTTTCTCTACCAGATGACAAGTTAACAGAAGGTAAGACTCTCAGCTTCTCATCACCTGAAAAAGCAAAGGATTTTGCCTACCTAGACCTGACTACAGGACAACGTGCCAAAAAGATAAGTTTTAAGAGTTGTGCTAAACACAGTGATGTGCCATCCTATTACTTTTCTCAGTGAGAAAGGAGAGCTATTTACATTTAGAAGATTTAATATCTATATAATAAACACATTTAAAGTGTTTTAAGGCACATAAGTCCATCAAACTACAAAATAAAAAGAAGCTTTTAAAACTTTACAAATGCATTAAACGTGACGTGTTATAGAAATTCTTGCTGTGGCATAAAATCTGTATATACTTTCTCTCTAATACAGTATTGAAAAATTTCCAGAAATAACATAATTTGTTTTTTAATGTGAACTGGCGTGCTAACCTTGATCAAATGTTATCTATCTGCTCTCATTTTTCCCCTACACCTGTGTTCAAATGCTAAACAGAAGTGTTTCCAGTTAGGAATTCTCTTAACGTATTTTGATTTATTTTTTCAGTTATCTGCATCTCATTTGGTTTGTCGCCAGGTTTGCTTGTAAAAACAATCCTCTCATAGAAGAGCACTGCATTTAGGAACAGACAGAACGTACTTACCAGATTTTTGCAAATATCTACGAGATCATTCATAAATTTTGATGTTAACAAACGCAGGAATATATTAGACAGCATCTTAATAGCACTGTTCTGTAAGAAAGCAAGATGTACAGACAGGTTAATTCATTTTTTTCAGCTACATATGTACGATATTCAACTTTGTGATCTCATTAATGAAGAAAGAAATATAAATTCCTTTATAAACTTTACCTTGGTACAATTGCATAAACAGTTTGTACACTGCATTATCAAAGTCCTCAGTGAGCTGATCTGGGTATCTTCATGTAGTTTGTTTTTAGACTGAGAAATGCTTTCTCCGGCATAATGAATGAGTGACTAGTAAAAATATAACACAGTTAAAATACCTCAGTTAAATTCCTTTATACATCAGCACATACACAGCATACACACAGAGACAAAAGGACATGATTCTCATTCATACATTCTCATTCATACAGCTTTGATATTTATAGTGTGCATCAGTGAGTTTGGACTTCTTTTTTTTTTTCTTTGATTTTTGTTTCACTCATTCTGCTCCAGAAGTGACAAAAAGATGGCCCAGACCTGCCTGAAACATTGGTATTTTCATCACAAAAGAAAAATACAGCATCTCTCCATAATGTGTAACTTTTGGGTTTTCATATTTTAGCAAGAAACCACCTCAGACAGTAGTAGTAGAAGTAATAACAACAACAATAATAATAGCAGTAGCTGTCTTCATACTGGTTTAAACCATCAAATGATCTTAACAAATTCCTGCATAAAAGACCTATAAATGAAAGGACTTGTTATCCTCTAAGTAGTCCTTTGTCCACGTCCATGATTATTTTATATTTTTAAAAGGGGTGACTCAGAAATGTATCAATATTTAGAATACTCTCTACTGCAAAATTGATGCATTGGTGTACTAACAGAATTTCAGTGACTCCTCTCTTTCAGCAGCAGTAACATACTTAAACCTCTCTCAACTGCCTTTTTTTAAGCAGAAACCAGTGGAAATATTCATGCTCTGAAAACGTGTCAATATGACTAGAATTTTAAACATTATTTTATATTTAATGGTTTATTTCATTTTTAATAGCTCCCAAACACATTGCTATTACCTTAGCATTCTGGAACAACTCTGATTTAAAGGCATCCTCTTCTTTAAATATACCAGTGTAGCAATAGCAACCAAGAACACCAATCAAGAGACTGACACATCGGACAAGGTGTTCTGCAGCAACAACCTTAGACTAAATCAAATACACAGTATAAATACCAGTGGTTTATCATTAAACTTTTTCACCAAAATACAGAATTCTTTAGAGTCTTTTTTAAACACTTTTATATACAGATTCCATCAAAATTAACAAAGATTGGCATCCTAGTGTTTTGCATTGCAGTCGCCTCAGCTCCCTAACATGTCCTTTTGGCTCTCCATGTTATAATATTCTCTGTATGTCCCATGGCCCTTATGCTTCCTTCCTTCACAATACTTTAAATTCTCCCTCTCCTTTAGATTCCATCATAGCAATACTTCCAGCTCTTCCCACGTGCTCTGTTGATCTATTTTACCTCCTGCCAGGACAAGAGACAGTATGAGCTAGTCAGGAACTATATCACATTCCTACTGCTGTCTCTTCTGATCTTAGTAAATTTGTAAGTTGCTTCTTAGCAGCTACTGTCTCAACAAACAAATGGCTAGATGGTTGTAAATGCATGCAAGCTTACTGCAGGAGTATTCTAGAGATCCCTGGATCAAAGGAGGAGAAAGAGCAGACAAATAACTATTTGTCTTACTTTCTCAGGAAGGGAGACCAAAAAGGATTGCTATCACATTCTTGAAAAGCAAGTATTTATTAAAAAAGATGGGAAAATTTATGTATATGTGCCATTGTTACATGTGCAAAACCATGGATAAGTTTTATAGCTCCTAGTTGCCTATACCTTGTTTCAAACTTGGGTACTGCCTCTTTTGGCTCACCAAATATTACAGGACCTTAGCAGTGAATTGCAAGGAAGGCACACCACTATATTAAAACCAAAGATAGCCTGTCAAAGGAACTGGAAGTTTAAAAAGTCTGCTGCTTCTGTTTTCACAAACTTTTTACCATTATGTAGTGGCTTTTCTTCTACAAGTCAAGATTTTTCTCCAAAGGAGAGATTCTGTGGTGTTTCAACAAGTGGAAGTTACAAATAGGATCACAGGATAATTCAGGCTGGAACGGACCTCAGCAGGTCTCTGGTCTAAATTCCTGCTCACAGCAAGGTCAGCTCTGAGGTCAGAACAGGTTGATCCAGTCAGGGCTTGAAAACCTCCAAGGATGAAGACTGCACAACCTCTCAAGGCAGGGCAACTTGTGCCACTGCCTGACTGTCCTCACATAGATAAAACTCTCTGGGAACTTCTCTTGACTCTGCCTGCTGTCTCTCATCTTCCTGCAATACACCACTGTGAAGAGCCTGGCTCTTACAATCTTACAGGCACTGACAGGCTCCCCCAAAGCCTGTTAGGTCCCCCCAAAGCCATCTCTGCTCCAGGCTGAACAAGCTCAGTTTCCTCCATCTCTCCTCACAGGTCAAGTGCTGGAGCTCCCACCATCTCAGTGGCCTCCACTGAATGCACTAAATGTCTGTCCTGTACTGGGAGGCCCAAAGCTGGATGCAGTATTTCAGATGCCGTCTAAAGGCACTGAGTAGAGGGGTATAATCAGTTCCCTTGAGCACTGGCTGTGCTCTTGTTAACATAGCCCATATTTGCAGCTTTCTTTACAATTACTCCTTTACACAGCTGCCTCTTTTTACAAAACCTAACTATTTGAGACCTCTCTGCCTCAGGCTATCTTGGCTGAAAACTGGCAAGAGCTTAAAGTGTTACAGGGGCACAAAAGTTGAAACCAACATCACAAAAAGCAGGGTAACAGTGGTTTATGTGGCAACTTTGCACACACTTCCACTTCTATACAGCTTCTATGTATTCCCACATACTGATGAAAACTATGGATATTTTGCCAATGATGTAAAGAAATACAGACTTCTCTATTTTGTTTTATTGGATATAGGTTTTTAAATGCTTGCGGTTCATTTTTAGCAGCAAAAGGAATGAAAATCTATACACTTTGCCTTGAAAATATATTGTTTGGGAGCACAATTGTAAGGATGTAACAGTAATTTCTAACTTACCTTAGGAGCACAGCTGCTTAAAAGCTTTTCTGACATTGCTAAAAGACAGTACTCCAGTGTTTCCCTAAGATTTTGGTTGATGGCAAGTCTTGAACCAGTCACATTTTTATCTGCAACATTTACTGCAAAGTTAGTGAAAATATCCATTTCATCAAATGTTGTCTGCAGATACAGCTCTTCAACATCAGAAAAACTGTTTTCTTCTTTCCCTTGCAAGTGTTGCACACTTGAAGAAGAGACATCATTTTTACTTAGCAGCCAGTATATGACTTACAAGTCTTCAAAACTATTAGTTAGATGTAAGAAATAAACAAAAGCAAAATAAAATATTTTATCCTTTTGTGCTTCCAAACTCTGGTTGATCTTTTAATTTCTGAGGTGACTTTCACTGTGGAATGGATACTATCATTTTAGCTCTGACTGAAGAAACTGCAAGGACAAATGAAGCCTGCACACACATTGTATGTTCTACTGTAGTTCATATAGCAGCATCTGTTTTGTGTTAAGATGGCTGACCTGAACCTACTTTACACAACTGGAGCAGGAATTCACAAAACCCCTGAAACTAGCATTTCCTTAAGTAGGGAAGTCTTATCTTCCATCAGAACAGGTTATACATGTTTTAGTTTCATTAAGAGGAAACTGGATATAGTCCAAGAGCTTGAACATATGCATCAGTGAAAGATGCAATAGCATTCATAGAGTGACTCCGACAGACTCAAGTAACGTGTGGCTGAGGCCACAAATATAAGTGGAGTGGCATGAGGACATATGGCCAGTGAGCATCTAGCCAACTTTCTACTTAGCACCTATCTTCAAGAAAACTCTTAAGATATATGCTTCCTTTAGAATGGAAGGTAATGTTAAAAAGTATGACTACATATTTGTATAAAGTTACAAATTATTCAAAAAATATAATTGTAATGAGTTAAAAATACCTAATGTACTTATGGATAAAGAGCCAAATATTTAGCTGTATTGCTGAAGAGAGATGATACACATATTCCTTATAAAGTATTTTGTTCAGTACCTGAAGCTTTGACTCTGTCAGCAAGAGACTATTTTAACATCTGCTTAAAGCATCTTAACAAATTGCAAAAGCACTATTATTTTTATGGCGTCTGAAAGATGTTGTACAGAAAGATGTGAAAGAGCTTGAGGAATTATGCATTTCATTATCTCTGCTTGCTAAAATGACAAATATAAGAAGCTTAAGTATCTATAATGATTGATTTAAAAACATACCATTTAGCATCATTTTGGAAAAAAGTCATGGCAGCTCTACAGTTCTTCATTGTAAGGCTCACAAGAATTTTTTGTAATGTAAGATGAGGAAAATCACTGTAAAAAAAGAAAATTGTTTTGTATTTTCTTGCAATCAAACAAACTCTTGAGATTCCTGAAGCGCACCCAAACATTAACAGAGTAAGAGTGTATCTTCAAAGAAGCTTAAGTTTTCACTTAAGATTTCTAACACATAGTTCATGTATCTGCTATGGACAGATAACTAAATCATGTCCCCAGAATGACATTCTACAATAAGCTTAAAAGCCCTATAAACTCTACCAAAGCATTAACATAATACAATTCTGCAAATCCACTTTTCCCTGTGCAATTTTCTGTGTTATAGGGTGAGCTTACATATAAAATTATGCCACAAAGACTTTACCTGCAGAGCACAGCAGGCAACTCTGCACATTCTTCCATTTCTTCCTCCAAATAGCAGGACAGTATCCATTTCATTATTGCCCCCTTTAACACAGAATCCAGATTTCTTTCACAATTACTCTGTTCCATTCCTACGCCCAAATTTTCTGGCACTGAATAGGCAGACATCACTAATGATAAACAACACACAGCAGAACTGTAACAAAAATGGAACACAGGGCATTTGTGAGAAACAACATGGTATTTGTTGATCAGCCCTCTAAAGCAAAGTAAGTATTTCTGCATGCTGAGGGAGCATCAAGTACATAAGCAAGTTAATAAGCACGTATATTGGAAAACTTTATTAGAATCTTTGCATTTTCAAAAGCCACATTTTGGCTATTACAGACATTTCCTGACTATTTTAAAGACTGTTTCAGAATACTCATTTCAGAATCAAAATATATTTAGAAGAAAACATACTTTTTAACTTCAAAAAATCAACATCTCTTTTAGTCAGATTTTAAATTTCGAGTCCATTTTACGTTTTTAGTCCATTTTAAATTTGAAGATGCTTGCTGCTCCTCTTCTGCCTCTGCTTTCAGACTTATGTATTTATGCCTGTTTCAAATGCTTAAAACACAAACGTGGGCAGTTCTTAACTAGAAATACAGCCACAACAACAATAATATTATTTTGAATAATACAGTGGTTTTGGTTGCACAGTAAAGAGCAATGTGAATCAAACACAAAATATTCCCATTCTACCTTGAAGGCTTGCATGCAGGTCCTGAAAATATCTTCCAGAGTTCTTTATCTGTTACAACAAGGTTTCCTTGAATCATAGCTCCAAGTAGCCCAAAGCTCTCCACTTCAATTTGCTGGAAACTTATGCTACGAATGGTAAGAGACCAAATCTTTGCCCAGGTTCTCTGGAGCTCCAACTTGTGGGTGCTTTTCAAATCAGTTTTCTGGTTTTGACACAAAGCTACCTCTGTAAGACACTTCAGCACGTATGGGGTCCTTTCTCCTCGGCGCTGCTGAGGCAGTAACTGGTGAAGTACATTGAGTAAGGGAGGTAGCTCACTGTTAGGAAGACTCATGGGATACTTTGATATTAATTGAGCTGTAATCTGTAACCTTGAAAACACAAATTGAAGCAATTAATATCAAACATACATAAATTTGTGTCTTCAAAAGTAACTGAACAAAGTGTTCTCCGATTGTCATTTCACATTTATGCTTTCCAGCACTGAGCTGATTTGTTTACTATCAAAGGTTAAAGATTCAGTATTTCTACCGGTTTTACTTGTAAAGTCTGCTCATCTAGCCACACTATCACTAATAATTCCTTACAAGCTGACTTCATTGATTTCTAATTCCTTACAAGCTGAGTTCACTGATTTCTGACCAGAAGGGAAGAAAGTTTCAGGCAAAAAAAATATTTTTCTCCTTCTTCTGGACTAGCCTGTTATACACTCTAACTTAGGGAGTTACCTCAAGGGTGAAATTACATAAACAGGAAACACTACAACAACATCTCTGCAGATAAGAAAAATAAAATTTATCAAATGAACAAAATGTTAAGCTGGGGATGGTAAGTTGGAAGGGTTTTGCTCATAGCAATGGTTGCAACCCTACTCAAATTAGTAAATTACAGTACTCACAGTATTTCTTGGAGATTGCCACCTCCATACAGAATGGCATGTTAACTTCTCAACTGGATCCTAAATAGCCACTTTGCCTCAATACTGCGAGCAATAAACACACACACATACACACACCCAAACCTGCCTCCCCAGCTCAGGACCCAATTCACAAGCAGCTACACTATTCTGGTATCTTGCACAGCAGTTTCCAAGAAAAGACAGAAAGACTAACAGCAAAAACCATCCAGTGTAATCTATTTTAGCTAAAAAGTAAACATTCTTGGGCTTAGGACTACAACTGGTAAGTTCTGGAAAAGTCTATCTGTGGTCTTTTAACAGCGATTTGACTCCCTGCTACGCGTTCTGCTACAGAGTCCTGCTGCGGCAGTCAGTGGAAGAAGATGTGTAGCTATACCTCCAGTTCAGAAGTGCCTCATGTCAAACAAAATACACCTCAATCAAGGTCCAAGCTAAGACAGCAGGCCCTGCACTTCAACAGTTTTCAGGACAGGTATTATGGCAAACTGTGTGAACTAGTCCAAAATAGCCAAACTGTTAATGGTTGCTGACCTATGATACAGCCAGCTTAAGACAGCAGTAAATCTCACGTTAATTTCCTAATACCCGTAAACTGGATCACACACACAACACTTACATAAAGACTGGTAATATCTAGCACAAAAGACGGGTGAAAAAAAAAACAGAGGCAGTAATACCTTATACACTACCACACAGTTTACCAGACCTCATTTGTTATTTCTTAGGAAACCAAAGATACAAAGTTTTTAAAGCAAGAGTGCCAAGAACACTACTCACTACTTTCCAAACGCTGTGAGAATTTAAGCTTAGTGCTGAGATCTATAATTACAGCATGTGCAGACACCTAATTTGAAAGCACAACATATTCAGGAGAACACTTAAATGTAGAAAGATGTCTGTATTGATATTTGTTTCATGTAAAGATGTTATTACCAAGGTATGACATCAAAATCCTTCTGGGATCTTTGCAGGTTGTCTCGAATTACCTCCCAGCCTAGTTCAATCCTCCTGCACTTGTTTGGTACTGCTTCATCACTGGACTCTCTTTGGGAAATGGCATACGACTGGGTGATTTCCAGAACTTTGGTATCCTCTGTAAAAACCTTTTATAAAGAGAAATTAAAAAGTATGCAAATAAAAAAAGTAGTATTTACAGGAAAACTGAAATGCCAGATTAAACTGGTCCGTTTTTTACTGTATATAAAGCCTCTTAAGAGGCAACCAGAATTATTATTTATTATTCTTTACTATAACAGAACCTCTGCTTATAGTCTAATAAGCAACACTAGTGAAACCTAGTATAATTTAGGAGTCCACATACTTCTAAACTGCACAAAAATTAACAACTAAACACAACAGAACACAGACAAAAAGTACTAATACTTCAGTAAACGATTTTGAGGAAATGCTAAAGCCATATTACTTTAAAAAGCAAAACATACAGCACAGTAAATACATAGTCAACTTTATATTCAAATAAAAATGTTACCTGATGACAAATATCAGCCATTAACTCAATCAGATTTTCCTTTACAGCAATATTACGTGAGGCTGAGGAATACTTTCCTCTACTACCGATGAGATTTATTTCATTCACCAGCAGATCATACAGGTTATGTAAGATACTTTGCCATTTTGTTGAGTCATATGCACCTGGACGTGCAAAAACAATTAAAAGATAACATGTACCACTGACTTGATACAGCATGTAAACCTACCTAAACAACACAAAATACAGCCAAAATCAGAATAAAGCATACAAAGCTTAACAAATGCAGGCCTGCAAAACAAGTCTTATAATGGAGAATGAATAAAGTAAAAAAAGAGAAAAAAGTTAAGAGGGAATTTAATCAGTGTATACAAGTAATTAGGGTAGGAACGAAGTTTCTAATAAACAATTCTTTATCTAACTGGAAAGACTACAATGAAATACAATGGATAAATTTGGACTAATTATAAACTGTTTGCCATTTGTAGACAAAGTAAAAAAAAAAACTGTTTAAAAAAGTGACGCTATAACTGAAATAGGGCATGACAGACAAACACAATTACTGAATGATGTTCTCTGACCAGTTTTATACATTAAGTCAGACTTAGACCATAGTAGTACTTTCTGGGCTTAAATAAACCTGGTAAGATATGAATACATGTCACAATCTAAACTCAGTCTAAACTATTATTTCCCTTCCCCAAAGACTTTGTGTTTTGATTTAGTAATTAAAATCACCTTTTTATAAAAATAAATCAATCAGCCTTTACAGGACTTAATACAATTAATATTCTCTTAGTGCATACAATTTGGAAATGTATTTTCACTTTCACTCAATATTAACCTATAGCATAAAACTACTGACAAGTAATCATCGCTCCCATTAATGTTTCCGAGACTCAGTATCAAAATTCAGAAAGTTGGCACAATAATTCGACCAATCACATACAGTGATAGGAAAAAAACAGGGAGCTTTTTATTGTACCTTTCCCCTGAGTTTTTGCACCCTTTGGATGATGAATATGAACTTGGAGACGAAATAACTCAATTATTGATTCCTTCAGAGAATCCTTTGGTCTATACTGAGTCCATATATAAAGCACAGTAGGCAAAATTTCTTCCCCTACTTTACAAATCCGTATGCGACAGTTGACAGCAAACTTAGTGCAGAAGATATTAATTGCTCCAACAATATGATCCAGGCCTGCAGTATTCTTCTCCTGCCTGCAACATAAACCAAACACTGAAACTTCCGGAAGAAATAATCTTATTTCTTTTTACAGGAATTGTTTAAATGTAAATACTAGGAAGTAACTATATTCATAATATTATTTGCCTAACAAATGCAGAAGTTATTCATATTTTAAAGAATTTATTAAATTGGTGTTCAAAGACAGAACAAAGTATGTCTAAAGAAGTATTACCTGCGACTACTCAGGTCTAATACCAAATACTTAAAATGAGTTATTCTCTAAAAGTAGGTATTGGCATACAAAAGGAGCACTTGCCACATACCTCGCACACTGCATTGCTTTCGAAAAGAAGATAAACATATCAGAACTCAACCCATCAGTTTGGAAGCAGTACCCCCTCGTAAGTGTGTGAATTATCCTAGCCACCAAGACTCTATTAATCTTCCCAGAAGGTTTGAGGTATAATTGGCCATACAGGATCAGCAACTCTGCAAATGTATTAAAAAGAAGTATACATTATATAATGTGTATATATGTTGTAAATATACAAATATATATATAAAAACATATATATTACAGAGGATTACATAAAAAATGCTTGAAGCAAAATATTGCATTAAATATACAGAAACCACCATTCTGAATTCAGCTGCATGTCATTAGTCACAAAAGTTAACTGGGGAAAAAAAATAAAACGTGGTCTTGTCTACACTGGAAGTAAAGTTATATTCATTCTGAGCTGGAATACAATCTGCTTTGTGTTACACTGAGCGAAGTAGCTTTAGCCACACAATCAACTTTCACAACTGCTTCCACACTCAACTTCTACTCTGCATTGATTGCTCAGCACAGTGCGCTCCACTTGTTGCAGAATACACAATAAAAGTACTCAGAAAAAATTTACAGCCACACATACATTAACAAAGAATTTGGTGCAGCAGGAACAGGTAAACAGATCAGAACAGTTGGTACTGAGGCTGCCCGTATTTCTATTACATGCAGTTCAGTTAGTTCACTCCAGCCCGCAAACCAACACATCCATGCTTTGCACTCATTTACAAGTTTTCTGAAGGAAAGGCCTCTTCCTCAGATTTTTGCTTTCTTATCTCAAGGCCCATTTAGGAATCATCACACTGTCCTTTCATCAGCCTCATAGAAATCACAGTAGCACATTACTGATCCAACCATCACCATCAGTTTAACATGACACATACAAAAGCCTTGCTGCTATTTCAGTTATGGCACCTACAAGTGACATGATACTGTCCTGCAGTCCACCAATGGACAATATCCACTGCAAAGAACCACAGCGGGAAGAAATTCTGATTCAGTCCTATGACCTCGGCAGCTATTCCGGGACAACATTTTGAATGAATGGACATCCACCACTCAGGCCTCCTTTTCTCTAAGGAAAAATATAGATAGAATGATCTTTTGCAAATCCCAGACACTATGACTACTTTGTTCACAGTCAACCAGACATGAGCTCAGAACAGCTGTATCATATAGTCCTTGGGATGCAGAATAACCAGTTACTGTACTTTCGCTCTGTAGAGTGACTATGTCCTAGAAAAGCCTGACAACCCTCAACTCTACTAGTCAGTAGCTCATCAGTTTGGGGTGGGTAAGCTATCCACAGTCAGGATCAAGGCCTCTGAGGCACCCTCTCAGAATCTCTTCTTTTGAATACTCTGCATGGGTGACATTGATGGCATCACCCAGGGCTTTGAGCTCTGGATTCCTGTATTGTGGAAAAGCCAGCTTGGGACAACTGTAAATAAATAAATTGCAATGCTACTGCTTCACTGTTGTGCAGGCTTTGGTAGATTTATGGACATCTTGGACTCCAGCAGGACTCATAATGCCACCTTCACCAAGTCTTTCATAACTCTGGCCTCAGATTCAATAGATACCACACCTTCTTTCCAAGCAGGCATAGGGTCATTTGCAGAACTCAGGCGACTCTCTGAATCATGGGAATCAGAAACAGTTCATACCCCTGTATTACTGGGTCACAAAGCTTTAACCTGGTGACAACAGTGCCCAAGCCTGGTTTAACTGTGTCCCTTCTGCATAAAGGGTGGAAGTGGAATGTGCATCAGTGACCTTCCAACACCCTCAGAACAGTGGGCCCTACAAAACTGCAAGTGCACTGCAGCCCAGGGTCACAACAGCCCACAACCAATGCTCCCTGTCCCTACAGGGGATTCTTATACTGGGACCTCCTCAGGTTGGGAAACCACTCCTGCTCACAACTGCAGAGCGCTTACTGGCTGAACTCTTTTCACATCTACTCCCCATGCTCTCTGCTGACCTCCCCTCAAAGAACACACGTGCAAGGAAAGCACACAGCTTTACACAAAGCCTAGAATCTGAATGGGAGCAAAACCTGCAGCAGAACAAGCATGTGAACAAAAAGCATTCAAAAAATAACTTGATTCCACAACACCAGTTGATCCCTTCTCATAGCTGAGCCTGCTTCAAGCAGGGGATTGGACTAGAAATCTCCTGAGATTCCTTCCAATGTGAATTATTCTCTAATTCCCTGAGAGAGCCAATACAGCTATAATATATACAGAGATGAACAGGAAAGAAGGGAAATATTGCATATGATTTTTTAAAACCAGGGTCTGAACATAGGAAAAGTATAACATCCAGCAATATGATACTTCTCCTGAAGGCCAACAGGGTCTACTGGAAACTAACGAAGTCTAGTTGACCTGGCTGAACTAAAAGAGCAGGCACAACACTTATTTTCTCCATGGAGAAAAAAAGGCCCAAAGAGTCATAATGGTCTCTAAACCCTGCTGTCATGCCTTACCCTCCATGCTCCATTTAGACACCTGAATAGAGACTTTGTAGACCAGGCCCCCACACAAGTTGTTGGAAGAGTTGAAAACCCCTTCCCTGCTTGACTGAGCTTCCTCTTTTTTCTCCAAGTCCAACTGCCTGCACACTAGTCACTACTTAAGAGCATGGTCTAGTGTATTATCACGCTGGAACTGCTACTACTGCCACCCCCCCAGCACTTCATGTTCCCAAGCCTCTGTGAAGCCTCATCTAAGAGAGCCAAGACCTGCTATAAGTCCTGCTTATAAAACCTCATGATCGTCTCAAACACAGCTTTCACGCTGTCCTCCATCTCCTCCCTCCTTCAGCCCTGCGGTGTTGCAGCATCCTCTCTGGGATGTCTGCAACAACATGGGGACGAGATCGGGGGTGAAGAGGTAGGGGAAAGAAGCTGATGTGGCATCCTCCTCTTCAGAAGAATATGCAGAAGAAAGAAAAGCAAGTCCGTTGGTCCTTAAATATATGCAACAATGCATGGTTCTGTTGTTTATTGCCATCCTTCCCACAGTTCTCAGAGTATCAAGAACACAGTTTTCTGTAGGTGGCCGTAATACTGGGATAGATCCAGTTCTGCCTTAATTCCTACAGCAGACAGGTGAAATCAAGCTCTGAAAACCCTAAGAGACATGCTAACTTCAGTACCAGGGGGTGACACAGCAAATAGAGCATCTGGACACTTAGATTAAGGAAGACGCAGTGTAATTTGTTAAGTAGCAAGAGTGGAAAGAGGCCTCCTTAGCAGTACCAATTCCTCTTGTTTTGGTGGCTGGTGTTTACTGGAAGATGGATCGAGAATCTTCTGCTGCTTTGAGTGCCTGAGGGGGTACCAGATGAGGTCTTGAGCACTAATGGACTATCTCATCCATTTTTGCTGTGAATGTGCTCTGAACAAAGGAACTACCTTCCTAGATTAAGGAACAGGTTAGGCTTGCATCCTGTGGAGATCACACAAACCGCCCACATCAGTAATCAGCTACCTGGAATTTCTGCTGATGCAAAAGTTTACTCATGTGTCTATCTCATCCTGGATGATGACTTGGCATGCCACGATCTTAGTGTACCCTTAGAAACAACAGCATATCAGCAAGTGGAACGGAACATCCTCTTCCTCCTCTCCCGCTACTGGTGACCGCCTAGGTACAGACTACCTGATGAAGAGTGCTTCTCAACTCTACGTATTATATTCTTATGAACTGCCAGTGCTGTGAAATAAAAGTCACTGTTGACCACCACATAGAGTCTCTGCATTGGAACATTCACAACTGGCAGAGGTTTAAGGAGCAAGGCTGCTCTCCCATAGCTGACACAGGACAGCTGAACATGCAACCTTGTCAGTATGTGTGGCGAAGGGGGTGTCACCACAACTGTCTGCTACCTCACTCGATAACAGACATGCTGAATAAATGGAAAACTTTCAACCTACTGTCATGGTTTAGGTCAGGACAGACTAAATGCACACATTAATTACTGCACAGTAATTTGCATATTTATTGCCTCTGAGAAACTACAAACAGAACACTACAAAATTGCAGAAAAATGGTTCTCTCTCCTTCCCCTCTCCTTGCTGACAAGAGCAGCGGTTGTCAGTGGTCAGGAGCAGTGTGTTAAGCGTGTTGATTCTGGCTATGCGAGCTTGGTCCCAGGCATCCCTAGAGGTCCTCCACAGTCTAAAGGTAGAACTGTGCTGACACACCACCACCCCTTTGCCCCTTCAAGCTGAGGTAGATGAGTTTTATGAGGTAGAGAGCATCTTCCAAATTGTTCTGTGTTTACCAGTCAGCAGATTTCTCTGAGCGGTTGTTCATTGACTGGTGTAGCAAGTCACTGCATCATTTAAGCAGGCTCAGCTATGAGATCAGACCAGCCGGTGTTGTCGGATCACTCATTCCTGTATAAGTTTGGTTCTGCTATTTCTGCCAGTTACATTGTTTTTTCCCCACAACACCTGCCTAACTGTGCTTTATCTGACAAAAAGTTACACCCCTAACACCTGCACAGCAGCGTACCAAAGGTCAAACTGGGGGCTCTCTGACATTTGCCTCATTACTCAAGTTATACCAGCTCAGTAGACCATAACACATTCCACCCCTTGCTCTACACCTCCCTAACACTCACTCGTTTAATGGTACACAGTGAGAGGTTACTTGCATCATAAATTACATCCTTTGCGACAGTCTCCAGACTCAAGGCTTGGAGATAATAAAAGACATGGTATATCTAGCCAATCTCATGTTCATCTGTCCATAATTTCATCATTTTGTTTTTGAAGTGAGATCCATTACCAGACTCAAGTATTTCTGGTGTACCATATCTCCACAAAATTTCTTTTTCAAGACCTACTACAGTGCTTTTAGCAGTGGCATAAGCTACTGGGCAAGCCTCCAGCTAGCTCACAGTCATTTCTTTAAAATAGCTAGGACATACTGATTCCCCCTACTAGGCCTGTACAAAGGTCCAATGTAGTTCTACTTACCACATATCTCCAATCTGGCAGTTTAAATGACAGCTTTCACACTTCAATACCTTTTGTGGTTTAGCTTTTTTCACTAATGAACAAATTTCAAATACTTTTATTACTTGTAGAATGGCATCTTTAGACAAATCACTCCTCAGTCTCTTGCCCAGAGACAGGTGGAATCATCTAGATGTTTCATGAGTCCATCAAGTTACAAATAGGTCCACTCTACATTCCCAGTCCAGGACTTTGTTGATTGCAGCAACTTGAGTAGTTTGGTCTGATTGATAGTTGTTGATTTGTTCTTTGGTGGCTCTTCCTTTTGGGACGTAGCGAATGACGTGTCATACCCATACATTGAGGGTTTTTTTTCAAGTCCCACTGATGTTTTTCCACAAGGCAGCTATCCAAATAGGCCTCCCTCATCTCTGCCAATTCCTGTTTCCACTGTGTAAGCCAGTCCCAGAGGGCTCTAGCCACTATTCAAGAGTCAGAGAAAATCTGCGCTGTTTCCTCTGTAATGTTGCATCAATGGCCAGTCTTATGGCTTGGACTTCTGCATATTGACTTGGCTGTCCTTCACTTTCACCAAGTTCTATCACCTGTTGGTCAGGATTCCAAATGACGGCTTTCCATCTTTGCCAATGGCCAACAACTAGGCAAGAATCGTTAGCAAATGGGGCATATTACTAATTTTTTGAAAGCCTGTCATATTCCAGGGCTTCCTGAGCATGTGGTAATACCTTGGGTGACACCGCAAAAGTCACGATGTTTGGACCAATCCATCAACTCATCCAGTAGGCCGAAGTATCCCTGTTTCCCCTTACGAGTCCATTTATTCCAGGTCACACTTGTTATATGAAAAGACAAAGCCATTTCTCCTTTCAGCAAACAGCAAAGCACCAGCAAGCGAGGAGCGAGCAGCATTTCTGATTCCATTGCCGCTACTTCAAATGCTGCCCAGATTCCTTCATAGATGGCCAATATTTCTTCCTCTGACAGGACATAATTAGTAGCCTACAGTCAGATCTTATTGCTGCTCAGGTTGTCACTCAAATGAGCCCATTTTCCTGGTGACTTGGTACAGTGGATTCATGAGCGGACTGTATCCAGGGATGTGCCTTTGCCAAAATCTCACCATTCCAAGAAAAACTTGTGCTTCCTTTTTATTGATCAGTGGTGCCATTGCTGCAATGCTGTAAATCACGTCAGTAGGAATGCAACAGCAGCCATCCTGCTATTTGACACCGAGAAACTATTTCTTGCACAGGTCTTTTCACCTTATCTCTTTTGAGTGCAAATCTTTGCATTTAGTAAAATTCTAATTATCTCTTTGCTTTTGTTATACAACTCATGGGTAGTGTTTCCGCATACTACAATGTCATCAAAGTGTTCCAGGGCACTGTCCTCTTCCAAAACCTTTTGTACAAGTCCATGACAGACGGACTATGCTTCTATCCTTGTGACAGAAGGTTCCAGGCATATTGTACTCCTCTCCAGGTAAAGACAAACTGTGGTTTACACTCAGGGGCCAGGGAAATGGAAAAAAATGCATCAGCTGTGTCAATGGTCATATAATGGGTAGCACTCTTTGCTTTGAGTTCCTACTATAGTTCTAGTATACCTGGTACTGCAGTGTTCAAGGGTGATAAGGGTGATGTTACCTCATTCAAATATCAATTACCTCTGATTAATCTCCAATCCCCGTTGGATTTTCACACAAGCCTGATAGGATTGTCAAATAGTGAATGGGTTTGAGCAACTACTCCTCAACTTTCCAGTCCTTTGATAAGACCAAGGACTGAGAAAATCTCTGTTGGTCCAACACCGTCACCAGTGCACTGAGTTGCAACCAGCACCAACTGAGGTGATGTCTGTTGCAGCCCTGACCCCCTCCTCCTTTTGAGAGAGTCAGGCAGTTGAGCAAAGAGGTGTCCTCATTCATGTGGCAATACCAAATGCCCACTGACATCCTCACGGGTCCCTAAAATATCTATTCATTAAAAAGTCAATGCCCAAGATGCAAGAGGCACATGGTCCCAATACCAATTCACAGGGCTTCCAGTTTCCTTTAGTAAGACTGAGTTCAGCTTCTACCACATACAGCTTCCACTGACTGCGTCTGATGCCTTTGATGATGCAGCCAGTATATACCAATATGACAGCTCCTCATCATTTTTAAGAGTATGACTATCAACTCTCAGAAGCTCAGAACTTCCAGCAGATAAGAGCACCTCATGAAGGCAGTATTTGCTTACCAAATCTAACTGCTTTGGGGCAACAGCTGGAATCCATGTTCCTACTTCCAACTCCTGCACCAGATCACTGATTTTATAAATAGAAAACAGACTTCTCCATCGTACTCCAAGAATTATAAACAAGCATTAAGGTGGAATCGCTAAAAAAGGTTATGATAACCTTTACAAAGCTCATATATCCCTCCTTTAATAAAAGCACCTTGTTTCATTTAATGGATTTAAGTCTGACTTCCTCTAGATTTATGGTCTTCAGTCCTGCCTCACTTCAGGAATTAAATTCCACTGTGCCCCTTATGATATAACATCACAATTTCTTCTGTCACACTTCCAGCTTCAGTCCATACACAAAGAGACTCAGCTCACTTCATGTTCCTAAACTACCTAACCACCACACAACTCCCATAGGCTCTTTATGTAACCTGTATGTACCCTTCCGGTGACAGTCTCAGTTTTCCTTCTCTGCCCTCTTCAGTATCTCTTTTCAACATCCCTGGCTTCTTGTCCCATTCCCCACCTGCCTACCCTCAGTTCTACCCAAGTACCTGGTTCTTCTTCAGATGCCTTTCCTGATTATTGCTCTGAACTCCAGCTTCCAGCCTCCTTATCTGATCAGTCCCTGCCTTCACATTCTGCTCCAACCTGCAGGCTGGCAGCCCTTTGTGTTCTCCCCTGCTTACTGGCTCCTAGTCTCAGGTGGCTTCCCCATACACTTCCAGCTTCCCTTCAATCTTCAACCTCCAGTGCTATCTCCATGGCCATATGGTACCAACTTCTTTAACTCCTGAGATCTCACCCTCAGGCTCTCCAATCACATCTCCCATCCTGAACTGTTAAGTTCAGTCACTTTGCTTTGCCAGTCTTCTGCAGGTTTTTTTTGCCTCCCCTTTCACTCCCAGGATCACCAGACCCCTCTTCTGAGTTCTTTGCAGGTTTATTTCCATTCTGTAGTCAAGCAACTCTCTTCAGGCTACAGAGCAGAGTATTTTCTCATAAAATGTTTTTCATAAATCCAAACTTAGACTTCCAAGCACCATACTACACAAATAAAGATAGCATTTCTATGCTTTCTCCAAAATTGCACATGCAACATTCAACAAACTAGACTGTAAAACTTCTAATACCTTTTTTTTTCCCAAATTATGGTGCTATTACATCAACAAATGAAAACAGATGGGTTGAGAGCTTACTTCATGTCAGTTAGATGATTCAAAATACATAAACATTCTTCTCCCTGCTAAATAAGTTAACTGTCTTGGAGTCAAATCCAATTCTCTGAAAAGTGAAAAATTATGCTTGCATTTCCATTCAGTTCAGGTTGCATGCTATACCATTGCCCAACTTTTTAATCTGTTTTTGTCTATTTAAATCTTAAGCTTTCTATTTTTTCTTTATATGCAGTATATGCATATAACACCAATGAATCAATGCTGTTTTAGGACCTTTATGAGCCAACAAAACTCAGATAATAAAATTTAATATTAATACATTAACTATATCAAAACTATACCAGCCAATACCTAATAACTTGTAAACAACTGCCCACTAACACCAGTTTTACTCAGGCTATTTCCAGCACACACACTGCACGGATTTGTTATACGTGTTAAGCCCTGTGGAGACAATCCATACATAACCTGATTGTATATAAGTACATATGTTTCAGTAAGCAATAGACAAACAGTATGTAGAAAGAAAAAAAAAATCAATTCCTAATCTTTGCTGCTTTGTTTATTTCAACTGTAAGTCTTCAAGGCTGACACTATTTTACTCCACGGTTTGTGTAGTACCTCACACAACAGGCCATCAAACACATTAAAATGCACCTAAATATGCTTCTATTATAGGAAAAGACATTTGTAAGTGGGCTTAAAAATGTTACCTGACCACTGCTGCTGGGATATCTCACACCAGTATTTCCTTACTGAGAGGATATCTTTTAGGAGTATACTACTACAGTCAGATCCATAAGCAGCACAACTTGTTGGATCTCTTATAATTTCCATGACATAAATCAGAAGTTCCTGACATTTCAGTCTGGGTCCTCCTATATGAAGAAATAATGTGAGACTGTAATTAATCCAAAGTGTGCCAAATAAATCTGGAATTAATTGTTTGTAAATGTTTACTTAAAAATAAAAAACCCCACCCTACAGTTCAGAAACAGTTCTGTTAGGAATCACCTTCTTAAACAAACTGTTTCTAAGAAATTACTTATGAGAGAATACATCAGTTATATACACATTGAATAATAAGAAAAAAACACTGTGAGCATCAACAAGGACAGAGAAGGAGCACAAAGGACTGATTCACATGAAGATATTTAAATTGTAAACACCTGAAAGCGAGCAAGATGAACCCCACCCTGGTAACCTACTTCAGAGTAAAAATTGAAAGTTGAAAGCAAAGCACCAAAACAAAACAGTAATTCTATATGAATATCTATTACTGACTTTTATTAGCACATCTGATGAAATATTTGATCAAACTTCCAAGTTCTTGCATCTTTTTCTGTCTGGTAGTTTGGGTTGAAGCAGATGCATTTGGTTTTGTCAGTTGGAGGTTTTTCATTTCTTTCTGGAAATATTTCTGCAGGACACTTCAAAAATAAAAGAGATATTGATCAAGGATCTGCACATTTATGACTAAAGTAAAATATGTAAATGTTTTAGCCTAGAATGTCAGTGTTCTTCTTGCTTGTTCTTCTCACAATTCTAATTATTAAAGACTAAAACCAACTGAAATAGATTACAGTCTAAGCATGATGGAAATAGTCTATAAAAGGAGCTACTTTAAAGATAATCCAGAAGCAACTTGAATAGGAACCACACTTTCCTTTAAACTTTGCATAATGCTAAACATACAATTTATAATTAGGAAAAAAAGCAATGCTAAGTCTTTTTATTTATGCTGCAACATTATACAACAAAATAATAAGTACTCTTCGTTGTTTTTATTGGGGAAAACCTTCAAGTCTTATTTCTCCATCATTTAAAATTAACATATAGATTAGATTTTAGATCTAACAATAGATTAGATTTTTCACTGGCTTTGTCACTGGCAATTACTGGAGATTTTCTGGCCTACTATTTGTAGGCCAGTTTAAAGTCTCTATTTTTGCATTCCTCCTATGTATTTCTAACATATTATTGGCCATCTCAAAAGCAACATATAAAATTTATCAAATACTTCTTACAATATTTTACAGTCATGAAACAACAACTATTCCAATGCTGTCCAATTAAAAAACATAACGAAAAGCTGACCAGACACCAGCCTGTGACAACTAATACTTCAGATGCACTTTTAACATGAAATTTAACACTGGTCCCAGCTGCTCTAAGAACTTACCACACTCAAGCTCAGTCCCATCTTGTAGTACACCTAAAGCAGATTATATCAAAGATGGGCCTCTACAAACCTCAGCACAGCTTCTTTAATTCACAAGCCACAGTCCTCCTATTGTGTCTTGAAGAACTCAGTAACACAAAAAATTCTAATGAGCTATCTATAATCTACGTATGAACTATACGTTGAAAATCAGATGCAGAGGATAATTTTCAATAAAAGAAAGCAACTATTATTTTTGCAAGGAAAAACGACCACCCAATTAATGATCAGTTTCCTAGCAGTGAAGTTTTCTGTATGTGACGTGTTGCATTTTTGACTATTTTAAATTTACTTCCTTTAGAGACTAAGTAATTTCTCATTTACAAGCTGACAATAAGTCTAAATCAACCTGCAGAAAGATAAGCATTAAAATAGGCCCGATAAACAGAAGAATGATGTTCCACCTAAGAAAATGACAACCATTCACAAAGAAAAAAAAGAAAACTACCTAAATACAGCATCCCAGTTGAGTTGCTTTCCTTGTTTAGAATCAGAATTTCGGTCCAGCTGGAGAACTGTTTCAGAATCACGGAGAAGTCGCTTGAAATTTTCAATTTCCTTCTGAAAATATATTTCAAGAAAAACAATTATTAATGATTCGCTTCATTGCTAATTGAGGCACACGCACCAAAAGAAAACTTGTTACCCTTCGCTCCACAGCTTTCTCATTTTCAAGGCGACGACAACAAATGAGCAGATCATGTAATGCAAGACTCATGGTTCAGTTTAACAGACAAGTCATTTGTATCTGCAAACAGAAGAAAAGGATAAAACAGTAATTATTTTATTTAACACAGAGCCATGTCAACCAGTCCAAAAATTGGGAATGCAATATATTGAAAATCCAGTATCAAACACAACCACAGTGTTATTTCACTGAAAAGCTCATTCGTCTCTGGGTTAGTCCTATTGGTCACAAGACTGAAGCAGTGTCTCACGTCAAGAATGTAATCTATTCCCACAGGCAACCGTAGTAAAGAATAACAGCAGAGACCCCCTTCACATGACTCTGATTTCCTCCCTTTTTATGAATAGTAACAGAGTAGAGTTGGTCAGACAATATGGAGTGAAATTGTAAGATTAAAATGACACAGAGCTGAATACATTCAGGCAAACAGCACTAACTTTCAGTAGCTAGCTGTTTATCAGTAACTGTCTTAACCTGATGCTGCCAGGAGAAGGTAGCACCTTGAAAACTCTCTTCCTCTCCCACATCCTACATTTTCATAGGTATGCACTATCATTGACAAATCCTTCTGGACTCGGCGTGTCAAAGGATGCTCGAGTATCAATCATAAGAGGAAACAACTTTTTGCTTCTGCAACCACTTAAAATTATGCCTCATCTTCAACAGAGGTCGGAATCAGCTAGACCTCGCATTTCTGGTTTACATAAAGTTATGCTGATGCAGATCACAACAATGACATCTATACAACTTCCATGCTTCCCCTTCAAAGCAGCCCCACGAGAAACTGTCTGAAAAAGGCAGATAAGACAAGTTGGAAGTAACTCCAAGCATATGCTGCTGAGGCTGCAATAAGCAATTGAGGATGGGCATTCATGATGCATAGCACTGCATCTTGAGCACTTAAGTGAGAATATAAAAATATCCATTCAGACAAGTAAAACTTTAAATGTCTACTGCCTTAGAGTATATTTATTTCCTTCGGCTTCAATCAAGATCAGGCTGGGACTAAGTATGATCAGAGATATGGTGGCTGATCAGGTGTGTATGAAAAGGAAAACGTTGTAAGCACGAAGGCTGGCTGTACTGTACAACTGAACTCATTTAGATGATGAGCTGTTCCTCTAACTTGCTGCTTTTGCCGAAAAAGAGACAGAAAGGAAGAAGCAACTTTTTAAACACTAATGGCTTCTAAAATGCTGACAAGCTGAAAAATGGTTGACCGGGAATTGTGGCAACAAGGGTTAACAAGGGTTGCATGTTGCAGGGACTGGGTAGCAAAGTCAGTCCTCTCATTTGTATTTAATGGTATTTCAACTGCCGTAACAACAACAGTGAAAAATTCCTAAGACTGAATCCATCTATTTTACTTACTAGTTACATAGTTCTCCAACTATCATATTATGACCACGTTCATACCCTATAAAAATTACATAGGGCAAGGAAGGAACACACCAAAAAAAAATAAACCACGGAGAGGTGCTTACTAAGCACCTACAGAGGTGCTCAACACAGGCGTGCTGGGCAATTACAACTAACAGTCGCCATCCAGCCGCTCCTACCAGACGAGCTCTGGCTCTCCCAACACCCCACGAGGCCGCCCCCCGCGCTGGCGCCCCACGGCACGCGTGAAGCCCCGCCGGGGCCTGCAGCCGGGGCCGCCGCCCGCCTGCGCCGCCGCCGCCGCCGCCGCAACAGCGGCTCGCCCACCCCGCCGAGCCCGGGTCCCTCACCTCAGCCGCCACGGACGGCGGGGTTAAGGACCGGGCTCACCACCCTCTCGCCAGGACTCGAGCCCGGGCGAGAGAAGGGAAGGCTGAGCAGCCCCTCAGGCCACGAAGCCTCGGGCGGGGGGAGGCCGCGCCGCCACCGCGGCCCGGTGCGGATCGGAAGGGGAGGGCAGGACCGGGCCCACTTCCAAGCGGCGTGGCGGGCGGCGGGAGCAGACTGGGGAGAACGGCCGGCCGTGGCTGCGTCGCGCGCCCTCGCCTCCTCCCGGCGGCGCGGAGCGGAGCGGACCGGCCCACCCCTGCGGCAGCGGCTGCGGGCGGGCCTGGAAGCGGATGCGTGGCAGCGGCGGGTTCCGGCGGAAGGGGCCGGGCGCGACGCTGGCTGGCGGAGTTTCCGCGCCTTCCCCTCGGTGGCGGGGCGGCCGCGCTGCGCCTCCGGGAGCTGTGTCCCGCTGACCTCTCTCTCTCTTCCCCCTCCCCCCCGTTACTGTTGCCGCCTCGGGCCATGCTGCTGCCGTCCGACGTAGCCCGGCTGGTGCTGGGTGAGTGAGCGAGCGAGCGAGCGAGCGAGCGAGGGTGGGGCAGGGTCGCCGCTCGCCCCTGAGGCGCAGCGGGGACCCGCGGGGCGGCGGGGGAGGCGGCGGCCGCGCCAGCGGGGCTTTGCTGGGGATTGTCAGCCGCCGGCAGCGCCCTCGGCGCGGCAGGAGAATGAGGCGGCTGCGCCCTTGACCCTCGACCGCGTCGCGCTCGTCCTCCCCGGGCTGGGGATGTCACTGCCTCTGCCGCCGAGGCGTAGCCCCGGGCCCGGCGGTCTCCGGGCTGGCCCCTCGCCCCCTTCCGGCCCGGTCTCTAGCGGGAAACAAACGCAGCTCGATCTTGAGGGACTTTCGGGCCTCTGGAGCCGCCGCGGGCGCAGGGGAGCCCGCCAGGCCGTGCGGGCCGGGCTGTGCTGTGCTGCTCACCGGCCGCGTCTTGAACTCAGGATCTTCACGAGTTCAAGAAAATGCGGTGGTCTCTGGTGTCCACCTACAGACAGATGCCTGGTGAATGAGGTTTAATAAAGTATCTGATTACGGGAGGAATACAAGGGTGATCCAAAATACCAGAGGAGGCTAGGTTAAGGTTCAGATGGTTTTCCTTCCCTCCCTTTCTGTCACCTGTGAGGCTGCATTGAGAGTTTGGATTTGCTCAGTGTCTGTGGAAAGCTCAGAGTAAGTGTGTTCAGGACGTCGGGAGCAGACAGTGAATTTTCTAAATGACTTTATGCTTTGGATTATTTGGATACTGCCAAAGATAGTAACAAATGGATGGTAATCAAAAATATGACCCACATATCTAAGTCCCACACGTAAGCACCTGTTGGCACAGGTTGCCAAGATTTCCTGGCAGCTTGCATTGTGAGATTCAGTTTTCAGTTATCCACAAATTTTTTGAATCCCAAGCCATTTAGGCTTTTCTTCAGTGTCCTCCAGCACAATTTATTTTTAAATACTACCTGACATGTTTCTTGCTACTGTCTTGAGAAACAAGGCTTAGTAAGAGATGCAATGTTTTTATTATTGTGAAGTAAAGGAGGATTTTTAGAAACTCCATGCACTGTAAAAGAAGATTTGAAGTCATGCAAGGGAGATCTCTCACTGTACTTTTCTATAAAAAATTGGTTAAGTTACAAGTTTCTGAGTAGAAAGCTTATCTCGCGTGCTTACCAGAGACTTGCAGATGTAGCATACAATCTTGGTAATGTCATGTGTACTAAGAATGATCCATCCTATCTTGTGTCTATTGTGGCATGGTACATGCATCATGTCTAGAAAACTTCTGAGTAACCTAAGGTTGTAGAACAGGATATTCCTTGTAGCTATTTCTGTTTTCTAATAGGGATTCCTCTTCCATGAGGCATCTCTGAATTTGGGTGGATAAACAGGCTTCCCAGTGTGGCTCTTCTTCCATCTTTTTTTTTCTTTTTTTTTTCTTTTCTTTTCCCTCTAGATAAGTCTTTCTGGTGCTGTGAAGGTTGATGAATATTGGTTTAAGAAACAAAACTAAACTGATAAGATGAGCTCACCCATAGAAAAATACGTAAGAATAAGATGAGCTCACCCATAGAAAAATACATAAGAAAATTTATATTCTTCTAATTAATGTAAGAGTGAATGTGTGCTATGAGTTAGACATGTGTCTTTACATTTCTTAAGATAGAACAAAATATTGAATCATTCCTAGTTCAGAAGGTACTGTACCTTTTGTGCCTTTAATTTGGTTTTGGCAACGTTAAAGATTGTGTACTGTTATGTCATTATACAGTGTGTGCACAAGCAGTTCAGTTCAGTTGCACAGAAGATCTCAATTCAGGCATTTTTAAACTTTGGAATGCCTTATTTTGCAGGAAATCGGTGTATGCACCAAATGTGCCTGTATGCAAGCATTCAGTCATCCCTTGCAATACTGTAGTAGTAGGTTCAAGAAAGAAAAATTGCAACTTTTTATGTAAATGTCCAGTTGAGTTTGATTGTAAGAACAGCCATACCAGCACAGATCAAAGCTCCACCTAGCCTAATGCCCCATCTTCCGTCCTGGCCAACAGTGGATGGTATAGTGGATAGGAATAAGACTGGCACATAATTGTGTTTCCCCAAAATACACTTTCAGCTTCCAGCAATTTGTGGCTTGAGAGTTTTCTAGCAAAATGTATTTGAAAAATGAAATAAGACAGCCCTTTCCTTTCCACAGGTACCACTAATGTTTTCTGTTGGGTAGGCCAGCTCGTGATTAAACTCACGGTGGTTATTCCCAAACTGTGTTTAACTTTCAAGTTTGCGTATTTGTTGAAGACCTGAACAAGGGCTTGTGTGTCTGAAATATGATCTGTTTTTTCCAGTTTATACTCAGATCTGCTGGAAGATATTTGTCTTCATGCAAACTCAAAGGCTGCATTTTTCTATAGGCATTCCTATAGAAATGGTCCTGGGGTGGACCATTTTGGGGGTCCATTGAAATAGATGTGCTGATGTATATATATCCTGCATTGTATAATTAGGCACATATTTTATCCTTTCTTTAAAACATTGCATGTTCAGTTCTGCTACAAGCAAGAAAGAAGAGACATTTTCTTTTGTGGTTCTTTGTTCTAGAAGCCTTCATTCAGATCGGTCTATTTCTATCTTCTAATGTTTAGAGTATTTGAAGATTAAAGCAGGGTTTAAAAGGTTGATTAAAGCAGAACATATTTGCTGAGGAATGGAACTTTGGAAAAGTAAACTTTTTCAGTATATTTCCTGTTAAGGTAACTACTGAGTCTTGGGGTATGTACAGGGCACAAGTTGCAGCTAGTACATCTATTCGAAATGAAAATTACAGTAAGTGGCGGGAAGAAACCTTTTTCTGTTATTAATTCTTGTACAGTGCCATTTTTTTAATAAATTTTATACACTGTTGTAACAGCTGCACAGGTTTTACCTGTTTTGAAACAGGAGGATGCATGGAGAGTTATTGTTACATAGCAATGCATTTTATTAACAAAGTATTATAGAATTCCATTTAATTATCAAACTGGGTTGTTCAGCCCATGTGAGAGTTAGTTTGTCAGCCTCCTGAGCCAAGAATTTTTATTCTCTTGTCTATACAGTACTGCCTGTACTAAAGATCAATCAGAAATTGTTCATATTGCCTCACTTACAGTCTTGAATAGTTTGTAAATACAGTGTAATATCAATAATATTTTGTGTTCTTTCTGGTTTTAACTATTAAAGAAATATTTTGCAAGATACATATTCTTTCAAAATAACTTCACTTTCCTTGTCTAACATACAAATCTTTACCTGATTATTTCAACACTACATGCATCTGGTTATGTTAATGCTTTGATACCTATTGAGCAGAAGTAATGAATGAAATAGCAAAATTTTCCATCTGATTTGTTGCAGGGTATTTACAACAGGAAAAACTTCTAGCTACCTGCCGTGAATTTATTTTGGAAAGCTCAGATTTGAAAGAATATGCAGAGCACTGTACGGAGGATGGGTTTATTCCAGCCTGCTTGCTGGTGAGTTTGTATTTGCAAAGCAGAAAGTTAAATTGTCTTGCATCCATGGAAGAGAAAATTGAGATTTCTCAATTACTTCTCAAATGCTGCTTAAAATCTGTCCCCTCTGGTTTTTGGGTTTTTTTTGCATCCTGTGGTATTAGCAGTTATCTGGTTTCTGGTCTTTAAGCTTACTAAGAAACATTTAAGCGTAAAATATGCAAATTCATTTCAGCATATTACATTTAGTCTGCTTTATAGCTTTGAGGTTGATTTATGGAAGGGTGTCATGAGGGTTTTATTGATTTCAGGGCTGCTCTTGTAATTTATTGGAGATTGCTTTCCTATCCTAGACACGGCAGCCAGTAATGTTCCATTTCAAGTACATATTAAATATTTAGGTAAGGTGCCTCAGCTTTATCTAAGGCTACCAAATTTTGTTGACAAAAACTGTGTTTCAGTTCAGCTTCCTCTTTGATCAGTATCATCTGCTTCGTCCCAGGTGAAATGTGGAACTTTGGGTGTGCATAAATACAGTGTGTAGCTACATATGTAAATATGTGCATATAGCTACAGGGTAATTAGATACTTTGAATTTTTAACATACACAAAATGGGATTTTTAATATAGTATGCAAATTACAGGGTTTAGATATTGCTATGTATCAACGCTTTAATGTTTATATGTGTATCTTCTTCCTGTTTTCCATTTCATTCTTCTAATATATCAGTTAATTATATGGTCTGGGATTTTGTCCACAGTATTCAAAATGTGTGGAAATCTTTTCTGAGATCCGAGGTCTTGATGCACCTATTCGAAACAGACCATTGAGCTTACTTCATTTACAAGTAATTTGTAAATGAGATTTGTATTACATTTAGTCATCTGTACTTCGGGGGTAGGGAATTGAGAACCAAGCTATGGCCAGCAAAAATTAGAAAAACCAAATGTAAATAGATTATCCAGATTTTTAAAGTTTTTAATTATCTTCCTTTTCTCAGTATAAACATTTTTCCTGTTTTTCATAGAAAAGTGATGATATGATAGCGTCTAAGAAAAAATTCTCACTGCAGCTCAAAATAGTTGCAATAAAGGGCTGTATTTGTCATACCCTGTAGAGTTCCCGCTAGTAAACAAGACAGGAAGGTACAACAAATGATAGTGGTAACCTTAAAATCTTAATTCCCTTTGTTTAACTTAAAATAACAGAACAAGTAAATACAATATGAAAGTTAATTCTGTGTGACTGTTAAGAATTTTACTTTAGACAGAAGTTCTCTTCACGTTTGCATCTTAATGCGTGTTGCATTCCAGGATGATAACTATTCATTACTCTGTTACAGCCATTCATCATCTTATTTTTGTGTTTTTATTTCATAATAACAAAGGTGAGTGGAGGTCATGCAGCTCTAACTGCTATACCAGTGTTGTGCAATGAGATCAAGCACTTCAGATTTTGTGTTCATAATGGCATTTTGTTCCATAGATTGCTCTCTACCTAGCTTGGGAAAGCCCAGCACCAGCAGCATAAAGTGCAGTTCCTTGTGTTGAGGGTCAGCATGGTGTTGTCTTCTAAAGAACTGCTTAAATATAATGTGATACAGCAGATGAAGTATAAGTTATTAGTGAAGATTCTAAGATCAGTATTTTTTTTCCAGTCCCTGTGTGGAAAAAACTTGACCACTATTCTTAATGAATACGTAGCCATGAAAACAAAAGGTAAGACTTCAGAATGAGATTTTATTTTTCTTATGTATCTGTTGTGACCTCCTTGAGGAAGAGGTATTATCCGCCTATATATGGACTTAGAGCAATCCCCCATCTATGCTAGAAGTTGAAGGTTTCCATATTATGCAGACAACGGCCAATTAGATCAGCATCTTGTGAGCAAAATTAATTTATTATCTTAGTTTGGATTTGCCAGCATATATTTTCACTTCAAATTTGAGCAGAACTTCTAATGTAATAAAGCACAAAGATATAATAAAGTGTGCAAAATGTATGCATTTATGCTTGTAAAATTATAGTTTATTGTTTATACTACAAATAGGAGGGGGAGATGCTGATGTCCTCTCTCTGGTGACGGGCGATAGGACATGCAGAAATGGATTGAAGCTGCATCAGGGGAAGTTCAGATTGGACATTAGGAGCAGGTTCTTCACTGAGAGGGTGGTCGGTCACTGGAACAGGCTCCCCAGGGAAGTGGTCACAGCACCAAGCCTGTCAGAGTTCAGGGAGCATCTGGACGATGCTGTTAGTCATATGGTTTAGTTTTAGGTAGTCCTGCGAGGAGCAGGGAGTTGGACTCAGTGATCCTTATGGATCCCTTCCAACTTGAGATACTCTATGATTCTATGAAATAACCAGGAAGAGTCCTATGGTGTGAAATGTTTCTTGTCTTGTTTTTAAAACTAATTAAAATAATTTCAGAATAACTTAATATTATGTATGAATATTAGAGACAGAGCTGGAACGTTTCCTGTTTTTAAAAGCAGTTATTGAGCTTCTGAATGTTGCCAAGTCTTACAATTTTTCGATACATGTTGTATGATTAGATTTTAGTGGTGCTTGGTTCTAAGACTTGCAATTTAAGACACATCATGTTTGGAACATTTCTGAATGTTTTTTTCCTTTCACACTAGGTTTAATAGAAATGGTAACTAAGACACAAACATACTTTCTTCAAAATACTTTGTACTTGGCACCTTGAAAAACTTTATAAATTGATCTGCTTACATCTTTCCATTTATACTTTAATGTTCTGTGCTTCAAAAATACCAAGTGTTTTTACCTGTTTGGGTGACATCTTAAAATAAACCATTACTTCTAAAGGCCTGTCTGCCAGGTTACAATTTTCAAAAACACACGAGTGACTTGGGAATATGGCTACCATTTCCAGAAGTGAGTTAGTTTATGTTAGCATGTGTTTGCCCGGGAGTCAACACCATGTGCAGATTCCGTTGAGAATTATCATCGTGAATGTCTTTGCCTCAGTTTCATTTAGACTTCTAAAACTGAGAACTGTATCCATGATGAGTGTGTGTTCATATCAATCAAAGTTCTTAAATTAGGAGTTAGGGCTCTCTAATTAACAGAATATTAAGAAGGCGACTAGACACCTGAAGTTTGATGATGGCTGAAACAACCCTTAATAATTATTTTGCTTGTGATTTAACTTTTTCTCAAGATGTATCTGTTTCAGGCATCTAAAATGCCTAAATTTTTTTTTTATGGTTTATTTTAGAAACAACAAATGAAGTTCCAGCAATGATGTCGTCTCTGTGGAAAAAATTAGACTATACACTTTCTCAGATCAGGTAATACAGTTTTGAAATCAAGAAAGTAAAATTTCACTCTAAGAGCGAGACCCTATGTTGATCAACTCCCCTTATCATTGTATGAGAATGGTTTTGCTCTCTATTGCCACTGAGAGATGGTAAAAGAGAGAGGTATGTGAGAGTTGATAGCTGAGTAGACATTTCAAGATTTTAAGGCAGGACTAGCAGATAAGGAGGGTATTAGTGTGAGTATGTGACCTTCCTGTAATAAAACAATATACTATGACTCATTTAGAATCCGATACCATTGTGGTTACTTGATCAAAAATATAACAGTAAGCTTCATTTGAAGGATCTGTGACCATTATTTGAAAGAATAAAAATAACAATCAGTAGATTGAAGCTTTCTGAAGTGATGTGTGGTTGGGACCAGACTGACATTAACCGTATGATAGATACCGTCGCACTGTGTAGCTGAGTGTTTCCATTGTGCTCCTTTTATTTATGTCACCTGCTTTATTTTTTAGGAGCATGCAGAATTCCACAGGATTTTCTGCTAATCAAAGGAGTAAGTAACTGAGCCAATTCCATGGGATCAATAGGCTTTATGTTCAAATTATCTGTGTTGGCAAAAAATGGGGGAATGCTGCAGCAATCAGTAACACATCCTTACTCTTAAAATGTTGTCAGATCTCTTCTGCAGTGTTTTTTTCAGCATGTCTGTTGTCTTCAGTGCAGTCTGTGGATTACTGTAATGATCAAGAAAGGAAAATAAGAAAAGCTGAGCTTTTTGCAAGGGGCTTAAATTCTATATATAGCATTTTCTTCTCTGCTGAAAACTTTTTAGTTTACATGGTTAAAAGGTTTAAAAACTGCTGCTTCAGTCCTGAAGCTGTTGACTTAATTTGTGGTTCATAGAGGAACTGAAAACATAACCAGTCTAATTATGATGCAGTTTCATTTCTGTACAAGGGGAATACAAAAATGTGTTACAGTCTTGAAATGATTATTTTTTTATGCATACAAACATATATCTAAGCAAAATATGAAAAGATACCTTGTTCTATCTAGAATTGTTTCTTTCTTTACAAAAACTGCCAAATGAACTCTCAAAAAAGAAAAGTTATTTTACTTAAAAATAAATTTTTCTCTCTGTAGTACTTTTACTGAGTAACCTGTGTGAGAAAAGAGAATGTGAAATATAGGTAGTGATTGTTCTGGATCTGAGATTCACTGGATCAGGTGGTGTTCTGTTTAAATTTGTCAGATTTAGTCTGATAAATAAATGCAAACTTACATTGGTTTAGCTATTTCAGTTAAGGTCAATTATATGAGTGGCATATTATGTAATGAAATATCATTTTGGTATGATTTATTCTTGTAAATATTTAAGCAGTGATACAGGCATGGTTACAATGTCTATGTAAGTTGGCTGTACTTCTTGAATTGTTTTGGCTCAAACCTGTAACACAGGAGAAAGATGGGTGCTACTTACTTTTTGAGTTTCATGAATTAGTCGTTGAAGTACAAAAAAGTTTCAATGGAGCATTCTTAATTAGGTCTTGGAAAATCAGCAACCTTTTTAAATTCCTTTACCATATATTTTCATCTTGTCTTTATTATCTCCAGCACGTACAAGAAGTGGAATTGTAGAAATGAAAAGACAGAGAATGCTTCAGCAATCAGCTCCTGCAAACTCAGGATTGTTGGCAGTAGCTCATCAGTCAGGGCCACAGAATTCCTCTTCTGTTGTATCTCCTCAAGTTATTCACAGGCCAACAATAAATCAAAGCATGTCACAGACAAGAGTGAATACGTTGTTTGTGCACCAGTCACAAACCCAAGAAAACAAGATCAGCAGTAAGTTGCACACTTTTTTAAACTTTTTTTCTGTGAAAAATCTATGGATATAGATGGAAGTTTTCTAAAATCAGGGCTAATCATCTTCCACCAAAAAAGTTTCAGAAAATTCATGCTTTGTTCCCCTAGCTCTCCAAACTGGTTCAGGTGATTAAAATAAAAGGAGTGCGCAAAAGAGAAATGGCTCTTGCATACTTGCTTGCTAATGTGAGTTCAGAGATCAGAAGTGCATTAATTTGTCATTATTCTATCCTGTGTTCTCACCCTCACCCAAAACACTTGTTTTAGCACATAGGGATGATCCACATCAAGTGGATGTTTTTCTCAGGATATATTTAAAAGGAATGATTCTCATTTTCATGATAATACCAAATTATTTTGTGTCAATTCCCAGGAATTGATTGGAACATAATAAGTAATGTATAGATTTCTGTAGTGCTCTAAAAGTGTCACTGGAAAAAGGTATTGGCATCATGATCCTTTTTTTTTCCTTTATAAAGCAGGAGATTTCATACACATTCAAGTTCCAGCATCACAAGAACGAAAGCTTCATTCAAATTTGCTTTCTCCAGGAAGACGAAAAAGGTAAACACGGGGTTTTTTTGGTTTGGTTTGGGTTTTTTTTAAGATCGTTTAGAGATTATGTGGTGTTCTAACCTCTAGTGTAAATTTTCTTAGATGGTGGAGTGTTTCACATTTAAGATCCGCTGAGAGTGGCCAGTGTGTGATGTTTCACAAAGGAAAGAAAAGTCAAAGAACTTAACCTAAGACTGATAGGAGGCTACTTGTGCTTCTTTATTGGATATAGCCAGTCTTTACATTATTCCAGTATTAGTCATAGGCAAATAATCTTGGAGCCTGAGATTTAGTATTCCTTCCAAAATATCCCTATCAGTTATGAAAATTCTCAGTATTGATATAAACGTGTGTTTTGTCTGGTTTTAACTTAGAGAAACTATTGGCTTCAGTAAATTTTGTCAGCAAAAATTTTCATATTCACACTAAAAGTGGTGTGAAAAACTGTTCTTATACTAGTTTTGATTTTTTTTATTCTTTGATTCCAATGTCCTTTTGTTTTTAATGAGTTGACTGGTCTCTTTGTGTTCCATTTGTTGTCTTTATCCTTGACTAAATCCCAATCGGTGGTTTTGCTTATCATTTTTCCAGATCCTTACTCGTTTATACCTTTTCCAAATCCTCTCTATTCCTGCATGATTTTTTTGTATATAAGTGATTTTAGTGCCACTGCTGATCGACGGTTTCAGAAGACCCTACACAGTGATTTCATATAAAAGCATTACATTTCCTATTCATAATCTAAATTCTTATGCAACCTAACATTTGTTTGCTGCTTTGACAATAGCTGCTCCTTGAGAGATCTTTATTTTCAGTGGTGATGCCCAAATCTTTTTCTTGAGTGGCAGTTAATTAGAACCTGTACCACCAGTTAAAGTAACGTGTACTGGAGGGGGAAAAAATACTGAATAGTGGGCATGGAATTCAATTTGCTATTGTGCTGTTTACCCACAGTCTATATATTTGTTTGTAACTTCTATGAAGTCAGACACAATATATGCATATGACATAATGAAACAGGTATTGGCTTTTATTGTATTTCCAGTATGTAGTTAATTTTCTGTTGATTAAAATCTTTCATTTGCTAAGAAGGAAGAGAAACACTTGATTTACTGACCATTAGGTCTATTGTTTGCTATGTTCTCACGAAGTACATCATAAATTTCCTGGAATGTTTCAGTGAATCTCAGAAGAGGAAAAGCATTGCAACATCTGGACCTCTTTCAGCAACTAGAAGTTCTCAAGACCCTGATGAAGTAATAATAGAAAAAGAAAGTGAGCCACTTGAAGAATTCATAGATGGTAACTTCCCAGTAAGTATATACTTATGGAAGGTATTTACATTTAAGAAACAAATTCAGACTAAGGAGAACTAGTCTTTTACATGTTGTTTGTCTTGGGTATTACAGAAATTAACTTTAGAAGATAAATTTATTGTTTCGTATTTGAACTAGCTCTTCTGTGTACTAAACTAGTGAGGATGGCATGGCTATGTAGAGGTTTTTTTTTTTCCCTTGATTTATTGGCTTTGCTAAGATACCTGTAAGCTGTCAGAATAGAGTAATTTTTTAAAGAATGAAACCAGAGAGCACAATAAGCCTTGCTGTACTTTAGGAGAGTAGAAGTACAGGAATGTTTTGCAATGATTTTCATAGCAATGTCATGCAGTCACAGATAGGCTGTCTCTCTGTTACAAAGAGTTCTCTGTGTTGAATTGATTTTTTTTTTTTTTTTTTTTTTACCAGTAAGTTGGAAATTCACGCTCCTTTTCTAGTGATGATAAAAATAGAAACCTGACCACTTTTAAACTGTGTTTTCCAGCAACTGGTTATTGAAAATGCCAGAGAAAAAATTTTGAGCAACAAATCTCTTCAGGAGAAGCTTGCTGAGAACATTAACAAAATCCTGGGCAGGTAATAAAAGAAACCTCTGAACTTCATACGTATTCTTATTTGATTTATTTTTGAGTTCTGAACTAATGACTAATGTGTTCCAGTGATGGCAATGTCGCTCAGGCCCCTAAACAGACAGACAGTGGTCCCACGGAACAGGAGACTTCAATTGATGAAATCCTTGGACTTCAGGTAGGTGTGGATTGCCTTGTTTACATTTTTTGAAGACCAGGCACATGAGAATCAGCCTAGTTCCCGTAACTGATCAACCTCTGTCTACTGTCTGATACATGAGATTGCTCTCCTCTTTCTTTTCTTTCTTTTTATTTATTTGTTTGTTTTACAATACAGCTAAGCCTATCTAATGGCTGGCTTCTGCCCAGGGGCAGTTCCACAACTTCCCTTGCATAGGCATTAACTCTTACCTTGTCATATGGTGGTGGGCAGGTTTGAGGACCTGAACTGACAGGATACTAGTATTTTGCTGGGGTTAATTTTGAGCCAGTTTAACACTCTGAATTCATTCCCAGTGCCTGTACAAGGCAGCATAAGCATGCAGCAGGGTCAAAAGCCAAGGGAGTAGGACCGCTTCTGGCAGTGGCTAGCTGTTAACGTTACCCGCAGACTGAGTACACTGTCCCACAGTCACCAGCTGCCTGCTTGTCACTGGATCTTTGGTACCAGTAATTGGGTGCCAGCTTCTGACCGGGGATCTGATCAATAGCCTTGTAAAAGAAAAAGGAATTTAAAATATCTTGTGGACTCCAAACATGTTTAGTCTGATCTGATTTTCTGATTTGCTGTAAGATAAATATGGATTGTCTAGTATAGCAAGAGAAATTGTCTTTGGAGGCTAAATAAGGATGCTTTTTCTTCAAATTTAATATTTTCTTGCTTTTGGAGGAAATGTACATTCTACTTCTACAAACTAAACTTCTAGTGTTCTCCCTTCATTCTCCTACAACCCTCAAGCTGGCAATCACAGAGTTATAAAGGGCTTTTAATGAGGGAATTACAGTCTTCACGGCCCTCATGAAAAGGGCAGGAGAGTAGAGGCAGTTGCCTGTTTACAAAGTAGAGGCATCTGTTTTTAAAAAGCTATTCTTCTGTCACTTGGTGATTTTTAGGTCAATTTTTGTCAAAATACAGAGCTGAAAAGCTGTATTCCATTTGTCTGAGCAGAACAAAATCAAAGTAGCTTCTTGGTTTAGTTAGAGTAGCTGAGACAAAATGATCAAGCATGTCACATGGAATATCCACCCTTACAACCACCATATCAAAGGTTGTAGAGTGCTTAGAGGATCTCTGGGAAGTCAGGAGAAACTTTGCATTTGAATATGTACTGAGTGCCCCGCTCATTTTCTTCCTGGGCTGCTACCAAACAAGTCAGCTTGAAACAGGAACCTTAGAGCAGTGTCCTGTGTAGCTGTGCCTTCCAACTGCCTTCCACAGAAGAGTAGTTGGAAGTTACGTTATAGAACATGCAATGGGTAAATGAAATAAAACTTCCCTTTGCTTAGCATTGTCTTCTAGATATATGCAAAACCAAGAAATTAGGGTTTATTTGGGGATTCTTTTTACCAGTGGCTGGCTAGTGCAGGCTCACGGTGTTCATACCATCTGCATAAGCTTCCAGTGTAGCCCGAGATTTAGTCCTTCTTAAACGATGCTGGTCATTATGTGGAGAACACTCCAATATGCATGTGCAGGGTGTGATGTCTGACAAAGATGTTTGGGTTTTGGGGGACTTTATTTCTTAAACTTCAATCACTAATATTTTTTACAGACATTAAATTTGTGGCAGAAATGTTTCCAGCATTAGTCTTTATGTTTCTGTGCTGAGCAGAAGTAATAGAACTAAAAATAATCTGAAAAGAAAACAATTCTTGTCTGTTTTTCTTTAAGTTACTAAAGTAACTGTCTAACAGTTCTGTATGTCTTGTCTTTTCTCAGGGTGAAATTCATATGTCAGAAGAGGCTATACAGGACATTCTAGAACAGACAGAATCAGATCCAGCTTTTCAGGCACTCTTTGACTTGTTTGATTATGGTAGGGTATATTATTCTCAATTGTACCATTACTATAAAGCGTCATGAACAATGAGTTTTCCTAAGTATTGCTTGAAGAAGCAAAGGTAATTCAGCTGGCCTCTTTTGCAAGAGAAATGGACTGTATGGCATCTGTGTCCCTCAGTTCAGAATTAGATTTTTATATACATTTATATATGACTATAAAGTACAGCATTTTCTTGTGGCTGAAATCCTGGTTTTGTGCTGGCTCGGTGATTGTTTTACTGCTTTTATTTTAGACTCTTCTGGTCTAAAGGATGATAGTTGATACTTGTTTTTCTATTCTGTTGTAAAATTTTTCTATTTGTCTGATCAGGGATATCCTCACATAAAGTATAAGGATGTTCTTATGCTATTTCTGGATTTGTAATGAATATAGAAAAACAGTTCTTTGAGTTTAGGATGGCATTTCTTGAATTTGAAATCTCCATGCTTCATTTAAAATGTAATAATCACATTTGTGTGTAAAATGACATATTAATCATTCTTCATGCTTTATTTTGAAAATAGGAAAGAGCAAGGTAAACAAGAACTTACCTGCTGGTATTTCTGGTCAGAGTGGAGTAGAAAATGCAATCCTGGTGGATGAGGATAATCTGGAAACACTTGAAAGTTCTTTAGGAACAGAAGAAACTAATAGATGTAGGTTGTTTTGTGTTTTTTTCTCTAAGATCTCTTCTAGTCTGTTCACTTTTCACTATGAAAGTATTTTCAGACAATTTGTACATTCCAAAATATTTCTGTTTTCAGTGATAATATCCCATTTGACATTTACATTGCATGAACATATGGATACACATAGTCTGTTAGAAAGTTTCAGTCTATTAAATTTAACGGTAGTCCATCAGTGTACTTCAGGTTGTACTTGATAAGCTCTTAAATGAAAGCAGAATATCTGCAAAACTCTTTACTCGTTCAAAATGGAGATACTTTGCAATTTTCACTGTCAAACATAAATATAATATTTTACATCTAACCATACCAATCTTTTCTCTGTATTTTGTAATGTATTGGTTAATTAATACACAAAAAGGGTCAGTAGCAGATATTTAGAGAAAGTATATGAGAAATAGAGCTAAGAGGTCTTTATCCTGAGATGTTTATTGTGCTTCTGGAAATCTGATTTAGTGACTTGAGCCATTTGCTTATTATGTGTATACTTATTATTTACGTACAAACTGATTTGCCAGATTGCCTAATCTATGTAATCTAACCATACGTTTCATATACTTTCCACTCAGCTTGAAAGTAAGGATGAGTAGCATTATTCCCACTAAGTTTCATGTGAAACAGTTTTCCATTGAACTGATAAGTTGCTTCTAAAATGCTGTTAAAGGACCATCTGTTCTAATTATCATGGAATTTATTTATTCTCTGTTTTACAGGTGATAATTCTAGAGAATCACTATCCTGTAAAGGCTTTCAGTTAGGAGAAGCATCATGTGCCTTGAAGACCAGCATCAATGATGATGATACAGCTAAGAAAAATACAACCAATGAGCAGCTGCATGGAAATTGTAGACCAAGAAAGCAGACTGAAGTACTCAAAACCATTACCCCTGAACATATTGGAGAGCTTGCAATCGCCTTTGACTCTGTGCCTGGTTTGACTGAACCTAACAAGAGACAGACTTCTGATAGCGAATGTAATGAACACTGTGGAGATTCTTATGATAAAAACGAGTTGTCTGCATTAGTATCTGAAAGTGAAAGAGCTATGGAAATTGAAAAAGGTCCACTAAGTCATAGTGCTCAAAGTAGTCCTAACTTAGAATATGTTCATTCTGATAGTCCGCAGATTTCTTTGATTTCATTGGCAGAAGGTACTACAGCCAGTGAAAACAAAACACATTCTGGAAGTAAATGTCACTTACCACCAGATACATCACTGTCTGAAAAAACACTTACTAAAAGCCCTTCTGATGGGAGCCCTGGCCACAGTGTACTGCTGAGAAAAAACGATTCATCAATTTCTAGCCCGTTGGCAGATGCAGGAAAAGAACAGGCTGTAACAAATGATACAGCTGCCTTACCTGGTATTTTACAGGAGAACTCTAGCCACCGCTCTAACAATCAGGAACAGAGTACACAGTCAGACTGTGCTGCAAGATCTGCAGTGAAGATTTCGGATCTTGACAAAACAGAGTTGCAGCTTGAAGTTGTTGATACTTCTAACAAACCTTATTCAAATGATCAACATACACTTGATAAGCCTTATAAGAAAGATTTTAACCTCCCTTCAGGACTGTCAAACTCAGAGGGAACACAAGGGGAAATGCAAGAACCTTCATCTTCTACAAAAGTAGATGCTGACAATATATATTTCTCTTCTGGTGATGATGCATGTACAGAAATTTCTGTAGTATCCACTGAAAATAATCTTACTACATCTGAAATATGCCACTCTCCTCTCCCAGAAACTGCATCCTCAACAGACGAGTCAGGTACCGAGGCCAAAAGTATAAGTGGTGTATCTTCTAGTAGTCAACCAATGGATGTTGATCCTTCTAATATAATGTCCCTCAAGATCATCATCAGCGATGACCCATTTATTTCATCAGACACGGAGTTAAATAATGCTGTTTCCAGCATCACAGGAGAAAATCTGCCGACTATAATATTGTCTTCTCCAGCCAAATCCCCAACCAAAACTGCAGGCCTGTCCAAATGTCTGTCTTCAGAAGACACAGAAAAAAATGTGGATTCAGCTTTGGCAGAGCAGAATCTTCTTGTGCTTAGACCCAAGGATCCTGTGGTCACCTCAGTTAACACTCAGAATGAAGACTGCACTGTTTTTTCAGTTGCAGGTACAACTAATCTTTCCAAGGAAGGGGGATTTATACAGTTGATGCCAGCAACGAGCACAGCTTTTGGGAATTCAAACAACCTTTATATAGCCACCTGTGTGACAGATCCAGCTACCTTGGGCACAGCTGTAACACCATCAAATGTAGTTGTATTGCCCAGCAATTCTATGCCACTTGCTGCCCAAGCTCCAGCTGTACAACAGTTACGGACTCCTCCTAGATCCAGCAATACGTTTGCAGCAAACCAGACTGTCTCCCCAAATTTCCCACAAGGTAATTTCATTATTAGAAAATGACTGAAAATGTGTTGTTTATATAGCATTTTTATTCTTTTTTTTGCAAGTACCTTAAAAGTAAACAATTTTTAAACACTGCTCTGTCTGCCCCTTGAAATTAGCCAGGAGTTACATATTTTTTGAGTATATTAGTTGCTACTAAAAATGAAATAAAAATTATGAAGAGTCATTGACCTGGCTGCTTTGAAAAAAAATAGCCTCATATTTCAGAAGCTTAAATTACGTAACTTTAGCAGTGATAAATTTAGGAAGCATATTTTGGCTTACACTAGGAAAGATTCCATTGTTTCGGGTAAATAAAGCAGTTCTTTTGTTTTTGTTTCATTAAGATTCGTGTTATAAATAGAATGCTATGTGTTATAGGCATCCATATTTAGTTTAGATAACTGGCTAGATGTAGATAGTCCTTCCAGAATTACCTCCTCCTTTTGTTTTGTTTCATTTTCCAAAAATCTGTTCTACACTAGAAGTACATTCAGACAAATATAAAAGTATAACATTATTTCTTTCCATAGTATAAAATCTCTCCCAGTACAAGCATTTTTATTACTACAGCAATAAAAAATTTAAGTGCTTTTTAAAATGTTAAACCTAACTATAAACCAGCTGTAATCAACACATTTAGATTTCTTTCCAAAACTAAAAACTTGTTGCAGTTATCCTTCAATTTCTGTGTGTAGTCATTTCATTGTGGTCAGAGGCCAGTGCAACAGTATGTGCAAGATCTTGGAGTGCTGGCCTTTTCTGTCATTAGGATTTCTTTATGCAACTGTTACAATCTTCCCCCACCCCCGTCCCCCATAGAGAGAGAAATAGAAGTTTGCCCATTTTTCTGCATTTGATATTTTTCCTGGTAGTGCTTATGTAACTGAAGAACCACGTGGAATAAATTTTTCTTTCACTTTTGAAATTTTTCTTCCACTTTTCAATTAATGTGCTGTAATAGTTTCCCTATTCTGTAATTCCCATATGTCTGGCAGCCGGACACTCTTACAACCTGTTAGAATAACTGTTTTAAAACAACTGTTTTAACAATGATTTAAATAGTTAAATAGGAAACTTTGGCTTAAATATTCCAAATTAGTGTGCTTTATTTTATTTTTTTAAAATAATTAATCTCAAACCCCCTAATTAACTAGAATCTTTGTGTACTACGTTTAACACCTCCTACGAGCCAGGAGTATACATTAGATATCTACATACAGACAAAGCTAGCCTTTGCCAGCTTGTTGTGCTTCTAAGGGGAAGGTGTTATGGGTGCACTGGAAGAAAAAAAATAATTCTGCTAATGACTTTTGAGCATGATAATTGTGGAGAATAGGATGCAAATAACTGTTTTTACTAAGCAGCAAAATGAGCTATTTGATGTTACTTTTACTGTTTTTTATAAATCACTTTAATTCAAAGTTCAAACCTTAGCATAGGTTTGTCATACTTCAAGCTTAATTTTGAACCATTTCTTAAAAAGGAAAACAGACTTTAACTAAAGAATTCGATACAAACTAAAAATAACACTGGTACTTACCCTGTTTTCTAGTAGTAATGTATAATAAAGACAGTGAAGTTTTTCTAAAAAGCCAGGGCTTTTCTTGCCACAGGTTTGACCATGCATAATTTTAAGAAATCCCGTCTTGAAGCTTCTCTTTTCACTGAAGTATTTGTAGTTTCTGTACAATTTTAACACTTGATATTTTTTAGGTTCTGCCATTATAATTGCGTCTCCGGTGCAACCTGTTTTGCAAGGAATGGTGGGAATGATACCTCTCTCAGTAGTAGGACAAAATGGAAATACATTCTCAGCACCTGCCCGCCAGGTAGCATGTCACAAATAAAGCTTTTCAAAATTAAAGCCGAAGTGATAAGGAGTCTTCTCGTAAATTGTAATGGAACATTTTGATTTTTAAGGTTCTACATATGCCTGTGGCTAATCCAGCGTGCAACAGAAGTGTCCCAAAACTTCCCATCCCTCCCAAATCACAGAAGATTCCTGGAGCAAGAAACAAGACTAATACAGGTACCTGCCTGGCATTCTTGAGAAGGGCAGAAGAAAAGTGGGGTTCTAAAGACATGTCAGTTTTGAGCAGTAACATTTTATAAATACCAATGCTCCTCTGCCAAGTAGCTGCTGTTAGTTAGGGGCCTGTACCTGCAGTTAGTAACTGTATTTGCTCAGTTTACAAAGAACTCCCAGCATGTAAAATAATTCCAGATTTGAGATCAAGCTTATTTCCAAAATTTGATGTTTCAAGGCTCTAATGCAGTTTTAAAAGTTTACTTTTCTTTATATTTCTGATTATTTTTCATCTCACTGGTTGTAAGTACAGTTTGCTGCTGTTGTTGAAACCAAGCCACATGGTAACAAAGAAGTTATTAAAGAGCCAGCAATTCTAAACATTTATTAAGGAAAATATTTAATAGAAGTGTTGCGTATTTATACAAAAAAAATGCACTCTGCTATCTGTTGTCTCTTTGCGATTTCAGGCATACGCTTCTGTATATTCATTTCACTGAGACCTTGCTTCTTTAAATAGTAAATTGAAACAAGACTGGAGTTACATTCATTTCTCAGTGTTGGGAGGGGGTAAAGAAAAATAATTGAAAATAGGAAATAAATTGAGTTATAAGGACAACTTGTGCTTTAGCCTATCTACCTTTTTTAAAAAGAGTAGGCTTACACATAAAACTGAAAATAGAATGAAGAAAAAAGCTAGGATTGTATAGTTAGTCTGCATTCTGGTTTGCTGATGGATAACTGAGAGTTCCCTGTGGTTATTTCCCTTCTACTTGGAAATCCCTGCTGTGCGTTTGTAAGTCCTGCATAGTTGGCTTTGTCTTGCCAGGCCTACGTATTATCTAAGTGTAGACAGCAAGCTTCTTGTTTATTCTTAGTTGGTGACCTTTGCTAAGCTATTAATCTGTAAACTTTAAAATTACGAAAAAATGGCAGAGTTTTGTTGCTAGGTTTTTCTTTATTGATTCTCTGTCAGGTGAAATGTCATTGTACTAACTGTGAGATGATTTACTTGGAATATTGTAGTTTATTAATACTTCATCTGTTGTTCCAGGAAAACTGGTACCAAGTGTAGCTGAGCCTTTGAACCATACAAATTCTCGAACACAAAGGTCAGTGGTGCTAGGTATTCAAACTCGCTTTCTTTTTCCTGCCATGAATTGCTTCGTACAGTATTGGTGGAGAGGAGAGCAGCTTTTTTTAACGATGGCATAAGCAGTACCCCCTTTATTTCCTCCTGTCTGTCTGCTAGGAGTATTGATACAGATGTGTGCTAGTGCTGGTGCAGCCTGTGCTAGAATTTTGCTGTTACTGTTCCTGTGTTAATTTTGTATGGCTTCATGTTTATTTTCTCCTGTCTCAATTGTCAAATAAAAATTGTTTGAGCGGAGTCCAAGCTAGGAGAAATTGCCTGTTACATTTACTGGGAGATTTTGATGACTAAAACCTTTTTTTTTTTTTTTTTTTTTTTTTCCCCCTCCTCTTTTTCTTTTCAGATAAGTGGTACCCATGGTTTTGTAGTATAGCCTCACTGCCTTTATGGCTCTCTGGCCCAAATCCAGTAGAGCTTGTTAGACTGGGTTCTGCATCTGTGTTTCAGCTGTGCAGATTAGAACACTGCTTAGTCATTTTAAAGTGAAAAGTCAAAGGAAAGATTGCGAGGAGAACAGCATGCTAACTTTATATTGATGAATGTAACTTAATTGCTAATTGGAATAGGTTTTCTGTTGGGCAAGAGAGAGAAAAGAAAGCAAGGCTTCAGTAGTAACTCTCCTTATTATTAATGGACTTAAGAAACAAGGATGTTGGCATGAGCAAAAGAGTGTAGGAGAAGATAAGAAGTTCAGTTTAAATGTTAGAGGTGAAACGTTCTTTTATTGTAAAAATAAAACATACTTTAAAAAAATAATATACCTATTCAGAACTCAGTTAAAATGTTGGAAAAGTGGAGGAAAACAGGAACAATAAAGTCAACTTATTAAAAAAAACCCAAACAAACAACATATACCAAGGTATACAGTATACATGCACGCTGGAAGATAGAGCAAATAGTTTCCTTTTTGTTGGCTTTTTTCCCAGAGCTCTATTGCGTTTCCCCTCAGTCATCTCTTTTTCCAGGCTGAAGAGCCCCAGTCTTTCTAATTGTTCTTTGTACAGACTCTGTTTCGTACCTTGTTGTCATCCTTTTTGGCCTTCACTGAGCTTTCTGCAGGTGTCATCCCTTACTCTTGGTCTTTGTGTGTTGATAAAATACTTACATGTAGAGAATGGAGAGAGCTTTAAACAGGTGTTTTGAGGGGCAGGTGGGGACTTCCAGCCAGCTGAAATGAACTCGCCTAGTAAGAACAAGTATGTTACTGAAGTGTTTTCATCTCATTTTCAGGACTGGAAATTCGGACAAGCTTATTGCTGCAGAACTAAGAAGGAAAGTGGAGGAGAACTTACCTGTTGCACCAGTAGAGAGCACAAGCTCAAATTCAAAACAAAGTGAAAGTCACAGGAGAGTGCTTTGCTTTGATAACGTCCTACCCGCTCCAGGAGGAAACACCCAAATTCAGACTACTAAGAGTTTATCCCAAAAAGAAAGAAATGAAAATACTTTATTTGCTGTCGACTCTGCATCATCCTCTGCTAAGGCACAGGTAGCAAAGAGAGAGAAAGATAAAACATTGCCTAGAATTCTGTGTAAGCCAGAAGTTGGTAGCAACAGAAGCACATCTGCAAAGGAGCCACAGCCCGAGCGGAAGGTGGCAACTGCAGGGCTTCCATCAGATCCCTTCCACAAGACTACGGCAAATAAAGAAAATGAATTACGGAGGGATGCTGATGAAAAACAGAAGAACCAGGACACTGCCAAACTCTCAAATGGCCAACAAAGTGTTAGCTTATGGAATGAGAAGACAGTTGCTTCAGTGCAAGAGCTGAACAAAAAGCAAGGGTCACTGTCGAATGGGAATGGCAAATCTTCAGTGTCCGTTTCTTTGTCTTCGAAGGAGCCAAAGCGAGAACCAGCTAAAGTTTCCAACCAAGGCCTTTGCCTGTCAAGTCCGTTCACTAAACAGTGTGTGGAAATGCTGCAAGACATTCAGTGGCATAGCCCGAATAGTAAAACAGTTGAAAACGGAGAATTGCCAGTACCCCGTACGCCCTCTGGAGTTGGGGACAGACATACGGATGATACTACAGATAGCGTACGGACACCAACCTGTCGGCGCTTCAACGAGGATAGCACGACCCCTAGAATAATGGTACCCCCTGCTACGCCGGACTTGCCTGCCTGCAGCCCGGCTAGTGAAACAGGTAGCGAAAATAGTGTCAGTATGGCTGCTCACACGCTGATGATACTGTCACGGGCGGCTATTGCAAGGACTAGCACTGCAACCCCCCTGAAGGACAATACTCAACAGTTCAGATCTTTAAGGAGCACAGTAAAGAAAAGAAAACTAGAGGACTTGAATGAGGGGGAGAGAAATTCACGTTCTGCAAATAGAAAAGACCTTCAAAGCTCTCCAACGCCATCAAAAAAGAAGAAAATAAAGGCAAGTACAGGCATTTACTTTTTAATTTAAAATTCTAAATATGTATTGGACAAATGTGTATATATATTATTTATAATGGGATGGTTCAGAGGTGCTAGTCCACATCCCCGACATCCTATTTCTATTTGTCAGTTTTACTACCTTTGCCTCTTGAGCCTCCTCTGAACTAACAGTTTTCTTAAGATTAGCATAGTTTTCAGATACACACAAGTAACTCCTACTGACTCTCTGCACATACCTATGAAAATAAAATTTTCACCTAAAACATGAATGAGTTTCTAAATGTTAACTTCAGACTAAGTTTCTAGGTGGAGTGTAGGAATTAGGCCAAACTCAAACTAGGCCTTACTAAAATTCAAGCTGTTTTTGCATCCTTGTTTACCACTGGGACTAGGAATCCATGTTTTGTGTGTTCCCAGTCTCTGTAGCCCACAGCACCATGCCTTTGACTTGGGGATTTTAATGGCAAACAGTAAAGGGGCGAGACGTGAAAAGGTGATGCATGTAAATAATCAAAAAGGGGACACAGTATAACTTCGTAATTCACCATACTTAGTTATAGCATACTCCTGAAATACTGTAACTGAAAAATGCTCACTTACTCACACTGCGTATGTGACAAGAGCTGAGAGGCTATGCCTGTCTCAAGTCCGGGTAGGCTACTGCTGAAGCTGAGAGCTCAGCTACTCCTGTCCCATAACCATGCCATTTGCCCCCTGGGGGGTGTATGCAAGCGTGTATGTGTTTTGGTGCCTGATTTCTGGGTGAGCTTTGTGCAGTTATGTCTACAAGGTAGACAGAAGGATGAGGAAGAAAGGAGCGCTTACAGACTCTTCGGTATCCTCGGGTTCTTAGTATTTAACACAACTTTTCTTTTCCTCTCTCACAGAAAAAGAAGCTACCAAATTCTTTTCCAGCAGGAATGGACGTGGACAAGTTCTTGTTGTCTTTGCATTATGATGAATGAAAAAAAAGAAGTTGAACTGTGCTGTCTAAGGCTAGGTGGTGTTATGCTGAGGTTTTGCATGGGAAGAGAAGTTAATTCTAAAGGGTGAGTTGCACTTTCAGTGCACTGAAGTTTCACTTTATAGCAAAATCATGCTGTTTCTGAAGCAGGTTGCTAAGTGTAAATATCATTGAGTTGGTGTATGTTTATTTTTGAAGAGCACTTGCGTAATTATAGAGCCATTTAATTTGCGAAATTGTAAATTTGTATAAATGTAATGTAAGAAAGGTTGTATGTTTCCTGTTACACCACGTTGTCTGTGTTTTGCTGCATTCTCTACTCACCCATCTGAACCGCTTAGCCAGTTTGTGAAAAGGTGGTGAATGTGAAGGCGGTATTTGTAGTTCACCGTTCTAAGACACGGGCAGCTAACCTGGCCACTTCCCGTTGTCTTGTTGAATCTGAAAGGGACGTACTCTTCAGGTGTAACTGGCTTGTACTAACACTCTCTTCTCTCATAATGGTCAAACCCATGTTGTAAGGCTTTGAATGAGTTAACGAAAATACCAGTAACTAAACATAAGGCCAACAAAACCTCCAGAAGTATTCCTCGTCTAATGAAGCTTTTCCCAACCAGTCATTCAGGTAAGAACTTCAGCTGGGATAGGCTTCATCTGTTTACAGGATTTGCTGCGTACGATGTCATTTGAACGCAAAAGCTGTTTTCAAACAATGTGGTTAACTTTCTTGTGGGTTAATCCCGGTATTCATACCCTGGCATGCATCTGATCTTTCTGTTTAACGTAGAATTTGCCATAGCTGTTATACAAACTCTCTTCAAAACAGGCACAGGAGAAGCTCAGCCTATGTTTTAGTAATAATTAGCATGGGTGAAAATTGCCACACTAAGCCTTGCTCCAATACCGCAGAATTTTCTCTACTGGTATTTCCTCCTTTGTTCTCAAACTGTTGAGGTCTTAAAAAAATGCAAGTTTTCTTGTAAGAAAGAGATCTGTACAGCAACAGGGCGATGTTTCAGATAGTATACAAGGATTCCTAAGGAACCAATATTATGCAGTAGATGTTTATATTAAACCCATCCAATAACTAAATACTGCATAGCATTTACAGCTTGAATAAATATTTTTGTTTTAATAAAAAGTTGTGTGTCTTGCTTAATATTTTGTAAGTCCACTAAGCAGTTTGCAAATATTGCTTAGAAAAGTCATGTTGATTGGTCACTTTTGAAGACAAAGAGTTCAGTATTAAACACGGAGTCCTAACAGCAGTTGTCAGAGGGGCTACAGCAGGCAAGCAAAAAACAAAACTGTCTTAAGCATAAAATGCTTAACAGTATTCTGGCAGTTGATATGTGACACTTTTAAATAGATTTGCTATTTGAGACCTAGTGTAGCTCTTTCATGGCACAGCCACTATCCACCATAGTCCTTCTTTTTTGATTCAGGTGATCTGGTAATACTAAAGGCGTGAATTATCAGTTCACTTTCAGAGGAAAAAAAAACCCACCTTCAGTTCCAAGCTGCTGTCCTACGCAAATAATTTTTAGAAGACCAGGTGTCAGAGCTTGAATGAAGGTTAGTTTCCCTAGAATGTGGCATTTAAACCCCACTGTTCATTTGCTCCCTCTACAAGTACATTCCTTCCCAGAAAAAAACAGATCCCACTACATCCCAGTCCAAGTATTTCTTCCCCCTGCTTTACGGAGGAAAATGTAAGGACAATCAGGGGGTAAAGATGACTTCCTGTTGAAACTAATGTAAAAATAAGAAAGCAGTTGTCCTAAATCCCAGCCAAGAAACTTGGAAGTGCTTGATGTTTATCCCTTGTGAGAAGGGTGAGGTGGGAACAGGCTTTACACTGGTGAACTGGCCCATTTTTGCCCTCTGGTAAAAAGCCTGCCGAAGAAACTGCGTGAACTTCTCGCTGAAGTCTTGGAACAAGATTCGTTCCAGGCAAGTACCTTCCTATCTCCCCATACTGCAAGAGGAATGCTTAACCCTGTGTTCCTGAAGCCTTAACTGTGAATTCAAGAGCGCAGCCAGGTATTGGGCAGCTCCTAGTGAAGAAGCAGTAACGGCAGTTGCATTCTGTTGGTCCTGATCCATCTCTGCTTAAAAGCATATTGACAAAACTGTACATCACAGAGGTTTAAATGAACAAAAAAGGAGCAGGAGCATTTTGAGGCCATATGAGTACTTGCATCTGTAAGTCCCAACACCATCTCTTCTAGTTTACTGGGATACTACACCCCAAGCCAGGGTGAGTGCGTGCTGCAGAAGGGCTCCTTTTTTGCATTTGACCTGGCTTTGAGGTACACAACAGTAGAAAACCAACCTTTGAGTAAAGTTATTTTTTCCGTGAAAATCACTTAGTAGTTAGTAACCTTAAAACAGAAAATTAAGCAGCAAAGCTGTAAGAAACCAGCTCCTTCTAGTAGCAGCACTACGTGAGTTAGTTAGTTACCAAGAGAATTCATTTTCAGTGGCATTTGAGAAACCATACGCCAGTGACAGAGGAGCCACAGTTAACAAACGTTCTTTATTCTCAGGTCTGGAGACATTATCATAATTTGATGGTTTTTATTTGTACTGTATAAAAACTTGCATTGAGTCAAAGTAATAAAAGCCCAGTCATCTGCATCAATAATCAATGACGTTTTAAGAAATTTTAGAATAGCAGTTAAGGGATTCATCCACGTATCGATAAATAAGATGTAACAGGTACCATTCATCCCTTTGTTCAGAGGGCGTTTAAGGCTTTGTTTCCAACACTATCTGGGCCTACAACTTCTCTATCAGTATTGCAGAAGCACCTCCTCCTCCATTGCAAATTCCTGCAAGACCATATTGTCCTTGTTTCAACGCGTGGACCATGTGAACAACGATTCTTGCTCCAGACATTCTACATAAAAGAAAAAATGTATATAGCTCAGTTTAAAGGAAATTCTTAATTTGACCCACACAGGATAGCTGGCAGAATATAGCACTGACTCACTGGGGGGGAAAAAAACACCAACAAAAAGACCAAACCAAGCCTTTCGTCTACATTCAGATGCAATGCAGGTTATTTTTCTCTAGCTACAGTACTTTACTTAACAAACAGAAGGATTCTTATGCATACACAAACAAAACCTCCATGTTTATCTAAAGTTTCTTCTGGAAAAGGAAATCACCTCTAAGGAAGTCTGTTTATTACGAAGTATCTCTACATGTAGCAAAGCTCTTTCAAAGAAGTAACGAATCTACCACAGAAACCACAGCGATAGAATGATCAATTTCAAACCGTTTCTTATTTGCTTACAACTTGATATACTGCAGCATGCTACTTCGATCCACCTAATGTGCAAAACCAGACGTTTCAAGTTTGTCATTAGACTGTCGAAATTAACTTTTAAGGCCAAAAAATCATATTCCCTTATCAGAAGAAGCTGATACTGCAGAGGAGATGTCTGCATCCTTGCGGGGTTATGCCTTGATTAGAGCTTTTTTCCGAACCGTGAAGTACTCCTACTTGCTCCCGAGGTACAACGTGGTTACTTCACAGCTATATTTACTTACAGGTTTTGAAATGGGTTTTTCCTCATAGGCCTGGACCGTGGAGCACGATCACCCTTAGGGAGTTTTAATGGGATATACTTAAGTCATGAGTAAGTTACAGCCGTTGGGGAACACAGCAGGTGATCTGACTCCTCTAACCAGATGACAGAACTTCAACCAAAAGACCCACCAACCTCCCCCAGACTATCCCTGCCTGCTGCATTAGGTGGATTCACTGCCAAAAGTGCCTCGACGAGACCTGGAATCTCGCTTTGCTCGTGTAAGAAAAATAAAAGTCCCTGTACCATATCCTTCGCTATTTTCCTAAGCTTACCTGTAAATTTTACTAGCTTAACTACTTGATTAATTATTATTGTTTATTCTGTCATGTTAATAGTGATTTGCTTTTAATACTTCATAAATCCATATAGCTATGGTAACAAGCAAACTCTTTATAGAAGTAGGTGATAACTAACTGTGAAGAGAAAAATGGGATCCTGCTCTTTTCAAGGTACCCTGAAATTTAACACCTGAATTAAAGTCACTATGTACTTGACAGGAAACTTCCTATTACCCTTCCTACTTGCATTAAGTTTAAGAATAAAGGTAAATGTGTTAGCAGTATGTCTAGAAAACCACGCCTCTGTGCAGAACAAAAACCCATGCTTATTTTACTTACCCTATTGGATGTCCAAGAGAGACAGCGCCTCCATTAATGTTTACTTTTTGCGGATCAATACCCAGCATTTTAATATTGGCCAGCACCACAACACTGAACGCTTCGTTGATTTCCCACATTGCAATATCTTCTTTTTTCAGGCCTGTCTCACTTAGAATCTAGAAATAATAATAAAAACAATTACTACTATGAAAAAAAATTAGGAAGCTAATTATAGAAATAATTGGGTCTATTTTGAAGTCGGTGACTCAGGCTGCCCATAGCCTGATTCAAGTTCACGTTTTGGAACCTCTTTGTCAGATGGGAAAAAGCAAAATTGAGGTACTGAAGCACAAACTTGAGTTTTCACAAAAGAAGGAATGGAGAGTACCCTGCGCCAAGAATACGTTTGCATCACACTTGTACTAAGACCGCTGCTACAGTAAGTACATTTAAACCGATGCAGTATTGCCTCACGCCATACACTTGTCTTCAGTTCCTTTTTGAACTAGTTGATACTTGTATAACCATATTTATTTTGCCTTTTAGCCATACTAGCTGCAAAGCTTCAAAAGTGTAAACAAGCCCAAAGTTGGTGAAAGCAGTATAAAACAATATTCTCTTTCAAAACAGGTGTGAGAAATTTGTTACTCTGAAAATCTGCATTCTAGCCTCGATCCTCTAAAAAACATGTGCTCTTTGTATTTTCGACGTAATTATAATTTCAGTCCGAATTACAGGAAGATCCACTGAGGGATGAACCGATGATCCAGTGCTTTTTCAAAAATCACTCAGTTTTATTCCTACCTTGGGAACAGCATGTGCAGGTGCAATTGGGAAGTCAATGGGATCAACAGCAGCATCTGCAAAAGCTGTAAAAATCACAAAAGCTGTTTAAAGACCTTTTGGTTTTACCATACATGATTTTTATTTGTGCAAGCCGCAAACCCAGCCAAGATAGAAAAATTCTGAATATAACGGTCCATGAAATAGATACATCTGAAGTTTAGTGCCTTAAGTGAGCCACATAATAACATTTTCCTATTTTTAATATTATTCCATATAGAAAACTGTTTATGATCAAAAGCCTGCTGGCACGACACTTGAAATTTCACGGACTGTATTGAGAAGATGCAGCCGTAATGCCTAAGGGCTCACCTTTTCTGTCCCATGACAGAAATGTCAGATAACCGGCCAAACAGGACTCCAGCCTGAGAGCGTACTATGGGAGTATTTTCCAGGACTGTACTCAAAGATAAGAAAAGTAAAAGCTTACCTACTATCCGTGCCAATGGCTTGACTTTCAGTCTCCTGGCCGCCTCTGTAGTCATCAGCACCAAAGCAGCTGCTCCATCATTCAGCGTACTGGCGTTAGCAGCTGTAACTGTTCCTAGAAAAGGTACAGCATTGTTTAAGCAGAGGAGAAAGTGTGATATAGCTCGGGTACATCCTGTTAATGATTTTTTTTTTTACCTTAGGCCCTTGAACATAAGGTCTCAACAATACGGTGATAGCTGTTGCACCGAGTTAACTAAAAATGAGTTGTTTTTCTAAATCGGTTTGATTAAACAAGTACAATCAATCATCACATGTATTTGTATCTTTATCCAAGTGCTGCTTTAGATCATGCCTTCCACGTCAGCTGCACTGCTGGCATTAACACAGAATTCCAGCTCAAAAAGGGCTGCGCATGAGCAGCAACTTTGATTTAGCCAGAAAGATTTATCAGTTGCAGATTCAGGGAAGTGACCGGTAACTATGCAAAGGCGCTCCAGCTCCCACTGAAACAAGAGCTTATACTTGGCAGCAACCAAGGCAATAGCTAAATTGAAACCAATCTGTTTAATTCTTTTTTAAAGTGAATGTCCAAAACCAGAGGTTTTCACTGGTTTAAGGTTCTTGGACCGTCTTTTAATCCAAGCCAGTTCATGCTGTTGTGAAGCATGTTTCTTTATCTTAGCAGACATTTAAAAGTTAACGGACTACTGTTGGGCATTCAAGCTCTTGTGAACACTACTCTTCACTGTAACAATGTATCCTTGCACTTGGTAGAAAATTAAGCAGTTAATTTAACAATATTTACCATTTTCTTTTTGGAAAACAGCTTTCAGCTTTGGAACTTTACTAAAATCAACACGTTTGTATTCTTCATCTTCTTTCACTTCTGTATCCGGCTTTCCTGAAATTCAGATTTGGTTTAGTATTTTATAGTACAGTGCATTCTTAAGACGTTCTAGTACTAACACAGTACTTTGATTAAATGCTGCCTTATTTGAGCAACTTATTTCTGTAGAAAATGTAAACGCATGTAAAATGCATGTCAAGAAATATGCTGAAATGAATGAAATAATGAATGAAAACTGAAAAAAAAAATTATTCCTTAATCCAATTTATTCACAGCAAATCCAGTTATACTTCCTGGTGGCTGAATGGAAGGGACAAAGAATGCATCTTTAAGGTAATTAATAGGGAAATTAAAACACAGATGTCCTCAAGCCATACTAAATAAGTTCAATAGCTAGTCTTCCACTTACATAAAAAAGGAAGAAGATATGGTACGTAACATTAAAGAAAAATTAAAAACCAAAACCAGATCACAGGTCACGGACTGCTGTTCACCAGAAAGTCTGCCTAACAGAAAATTCTTAGCTGATCTAAAATTAGTGTTCCTGACACCTGCATGTTTAAACAACACAATTTGCACTGAACACAGGACAATGTTACGGCTTTCAATGAGAAACACAATTCATTTTATCACACCTTTCCATAATACCTTTTTTTGAAATAGTGACAGGAACTATTTCATTTTTCAGTATTCCTGAATCCCAGGCTGTTTTGCTCTTAGTGTAAGAGCCTATGGCGTAAGTGTCTTGTTCCTCTCGCGAAATAGTAAACTTCTTCGCAGTATTCTCAGCACAGTTGCCCTTGGAGAAAACCAGGCACGTTAGGTTTGGTATTTCTGGAGACGTGAACTACAAACGTAGCTGAAAAAACTCAACCAGCAGATTTCCAGAATTGAATGTGACTAATATTTGGTGTCCATTTCTAATTTACACAGTCATGATCAAATAGTAACTTCTGGTTTTGGAATATAAACTTCAGATTTAGCAAACGTTTTCTGGATCCAGATTATGAAAGCCATGAAGGAACATTCATTACAAGACTTTTTTTTAAGTTAAAAAACTGCATGCAAAAGCAAGTTTTAAAGTATGTAAGGTTGATGTCTTCAGAGACTGAAGAGCGTTGCTCAGCCACAGAACAGTACGTTTGCATCATCTTACTAGTGTTTTCATTCCATTATTAACCTGTCTGTTCCAAAGGTTACAAGAACAGGTCAACACACAGGGCTTATTTAGCCTTCGGGATCTGATACTCTAAAAACTGTACAAATAAAAGTATGTATACCTTTTGCCTAATAACAGGAATGAAATAAGTAGAATGAAACAATCAAATAATTTTATATATAGGTCAATCATAATCATACAATCATAATTAATTACCAACACTGTCTAAATACCTGGTGAAAATAAAAAAAAGATACTCATTTAGGCAACCTGAAAGATTTGTTTTTAAACAGGTTTTGTTCCAGCTTCTCATTTCTGTAGAAAACTCACTGAATCAACACAAAACCCTTTAGTACTGTGCTCCTCCAGTCTTCCAACAAGCAAGTTCACTTCTATGCAGTTAAAGAATTTAAAGCCTCCATAGCACCAACAACGTAGTCTATTGCCAAAACATAGACAAGAGTAAGCTCCTAAAGCCATCAGATGGGCCTTTCTGTATATTCTCACAAAGATTGTTAAGGTTTTCCAAGCAACCTACAGCTGCTTGTCTATAATAAAGACAAAAGGTTCTGAAATATTGTCCCACTCTATTAAAACCTCATGTATTATAACCAACTTCTCTAGTTTTTCCCCATATACAGGAACTAGCAAAGCCACTATTTGCGTTCCTATAAAAATTCTCACAATCAAAATCCATTTTGGCTGAAATGTGGGAGTGGATTTCAACCAATAGCCTAAGCAGAGTGCGCTATACTGCAAAAAGAATAAATCACGCACGGAAGCAGTGAGGTCTGTATCAAATATATGGATCACAGTAGAATATTCTTCATGACATCTTTTCCTGTACACCAGCAAGAACACTAACTGATCAATCAATAATGCCCTACAATTGTGAATTACCAGAGGCAGAGGTCAGAAATATTCATAAACTGAAAGTAGCCATTCTCTTTTCAAACTGTTCTTCCCTGATGCTTGTTCTTCACTATCTGCATATCAGTTGTTTTCCAAACCCATTCTAAGTTTGCAGTTGTTTGTCCAATTTAAGTTACCATGCTGATGAGTAAGCACATCAGCTGACTCAAACCTTCCAACAGAAGATATGAGGTATCTTCTCATTGGGGGAGGGAAAATAAACATGCGAGCCTGCTGAACCGTACAGAGTAGGTGCCCTCAAAGACATCACGTAACTTGACTGCTCTCTCCCACAGATGGAGCAACAGCAATCTACCAGTAGCAGAGTTTTATTTTTTTTAATCCCTGCTCTAGGCTATTCAGACTTCAATCAGAGACAGATAAATATTAACACACAATTTGCTATTCTGTTTTGGTCTTCTGTCTAGCCCCTCCATTACAGTTACCTCAGGAAGCCTGGAAATGGAAGACTTCTTCCTCCTCCGTTAATGTTATTCCTCATTTCTAGGTTTGCTAGATGAAGCAGTTTCATAATAATTATAAGTAAGCTCTTCAAAGCTGCATCAGCCCTATGGTTGATACTTTAGTACTGTGCAGGAATATTTACCATATGGATATGGTTATAAGCATCTGTCAGCCCATCTTTTACTATCAGGTCTTCCAGCTTTACTCCTCCATAAGGCGTTGATCCTCTGCTCATTGTATAGGGAACATTAGACATGCTCTCCATTCCACCAGCAACCATTACATCCTGCTCAAAGGAAACAAGTGAAAATTACTAATAATGCAGCGTGTTCTCTCTGACTTCTTGTAGGAACAAATATTAACAAAAGCTTAAGCATGGACGCTTTATATTTCTGAGGAGTCTTAGAGAAAGAGGGAAAAAAATCTTTATGCATTTAAACAGCAAACAGCAGGAACAACCGCTGAAGGCAGTTAATCCACCCTGACAGAACAACTGGACTTCTATCTTGTATGCAGCTTTAGAAAGCTGCAAGAGCCATGTCAGTCTCTTGCACTTTTACTTCAAAAGCTTCTGAGATCAAATTATAAATTTAACTTTAAACAGTTTCTTTTTCTGTAAATTTCTCATTTTTGTTTTTCATTTGCAGCTCCGTATCCCTATGGAACAAGCAACAGTCAGAATCTGAGACCAGTAAGAAGAGACAGAGATTTACGAGTACCTGCAGTTTTACATAATATTGTTTCATCTTACTAAGTAAAGAAAGGTGACTTATAATATGGTTTTATCATCTGAAAAGGCCAGCAAAAAGAGATGTTAATAATTAATGATTACTGAACTTGAATTAAGCTGAATCATTATGGGCATTTATAAATTAGTACACTTTTCAAGCTGAGACAAAGCAAACAAACAGAAAACCTACAAACAGCAAGGCTATAAGGACTGTAAGTATTCCTACTGTTCATCAGGCTATACCCCCAAAATCCCTAGGAGCTCAGGATGTGAAGAACAGACACAGTTGTGTTTAACGGCGTATTTGAAACATGGATAAATGTAAGAAAAATACACACACAGCAGCATGAGTCTTTGAGAGTTCAATAGTGCTGTTAATATAAATTCAAAAAGATTTTACATCAAAACAGCAGTAAGAAAAAGATGAAAGCTTTTTCAGTTTCTTTAAATTAAGACTCAGAGAAATAATAGTTTGGTTCAGAATAGATTATAAACTAGATCCAGGAACAGTGACATGAAGTAATAAAGAAAAGAAAGAAGGCTGGAGACAAACTGGAAAGGCAGATAAATCGGAAGGGCAGTTGAGACATGGAAGCAGCAATAGATCAGAGGAAGAAGAGTCCCTGGCATTTCAGTTCCATAAAGTGAAAGACTTGGAGGCAGAGTTAATACAATTGTTTATACGATGATGTACACTGACTCCAGCCACTGGGAACCATCACTGACTTTCATACCACAGATACCCCACAGTCTGCAGCCAGGAAAACCAAACAAATACCAAAAAAACCCGTAATTCATAGCTCCAAGAGACTAATAACTGGCAGAGTCTCTGCTTTTGCTGAGACTGGCAGCACAGCATGTATGATTAGCTCAGCTGAAAACTCCCGTTCTCTTCAGAGCTCATGGCCTGCATCTGTCAAACCAACCAAACGCACAACCACTCTCATGAAGTCATCGGATGTAAATTACTAAATCCAAATGTAGCTGTTTACACAGACATGCTGGGCCTGGTTCAAAGTCCAGTGACAAGACTTCCACCGACTTCAGTAGGCACTGGACAAAGTGCTGTTCTCTGCGGAGCAAGGCCAAAGCAATATACCTGAGTTGCTAAACTCAGCTATACTGTTATTTTCACAGAAGGGACAACAAAACTTAAATATTTTACTTTTGTTAAAAAAAAAAAAAAAATAGTAAGTACATTTCTTACTAATGAGCCACTTACTTTGTAAACCAAAAATATATATTGAACTGACAATACTTTCACTTCAGAGAAGGGGAGATGTTGCCAAAATGCTTTGAGTATGGAATTAAAAGCAAAATTTAAATGTCTTCCTTCACATTCACACTTCTTCCATATTCTTTGCTGCATAGGATTTAACGGCTTGCTGAAGATGGTGTATCCTCCCATCCTCCCATTAAGTGATACTATTTGCCCCATCATATAGAGAATCTTAGAACACAGTTGACAGAGGTGAGCAATTCTCCTCCATCAAGCTCTCTTCAATGAAAACACTTATTCAGCAACAATAGATTCCGCTTCTTCTAAAACAATAAAAATGCCTAAAACATCTTTAATGTACTTGGAAACTACATTGCTTTAGTATGTGTATATAATTCACTTAAGCGTTTAAAATGTCTGAAAGTCAAGATTAAATGTGTTTCAGAAAAAACTAAGCCTATAAAAATTTCTTCAAGTTTTCAAACCAGAAAGCTTGAAAATTCCCTTCATTATTTTTTGGGGGTAGGGCGGAGGGTGGGGCAGGGGAAAGAGCAGTAGGGAGAGGATGTAAACACCCCCCAAAAAAATCCACCTTATTTGCTCAGGTCTAAAAATACATCTGACAATTTCCTAACTATAACACAATTTTTTTCTGTTTTAAACCAAAACACACTTAAGTGACTATAAAATTAAGGTTGCATAAGCAAAACAAAACCCGGCTAATTAGCTTTATTATCCCAAGTCAAAACACAGTCCCAAATCAAAGAGCACAGTCATTAGTAGGACAGGATCTACAACATTAGTTGCATGTTTTTTCCATAAAACAGCATTAAAATTCACATACCTGACTCCCACACATCAGGCTTTGTGCTGCCATCATGACTGATTTCATTCCTGAAGCACAGACTTTATTGACAGTTGTAGTAGGAGTGCAGATTGGTAGACCTGAGCCAAAGAAGTTGTACAAACAACTGTATTATTTAAAGGGTAGACTAACACTTCATTGTTGTTTCAGCAAAATTTCATCTGGGACCAATTTTTGTCTAAGCCCAGGGCATCCCAGCTTGCACTATTCAGCCTGCCAGGGCAATTTATCGACCCTCACCCCTAGTTGCTATCCTTCTTGGAGGCTCTTGCTGCTTCTCCCCTTCAGACAACAGACTTGTGATAAGGGAGCAAGCAAATGAGGAATCGGGAGACAGAAGATCAGGGAAGCAACTCCAGAACTATTCCTCCTCCTGACACCCCAATCCCTGCCTCTAAGAAGCATTCAATATTGAAAAGGCATAAACAAGCTGTAGAATTTAGCAACTGGCAACAAGACAGACCCCAGAAGTACAGGGACTGTAAACACAAGCACTACTGAACGAGACCAAAAGCGCTAGGTGTCAGTGTCATTCACACGGTTATTATTGAGTTATATTGTTATTGAGCGTTCATGGCAATAGCTTTGGGCTCTGCTGTGTGCAGCTTGGCTCAAGACCATTGCATCACTGCCTCTACCCTACGCTTGCTCTCTAGCATTGCAGCTTGGCTACCAGCACATCACCTCCATACCAGCAGTGAGATGGGGAAACTAGCCAGGGGAAAGAAGAGAGCGCCATATTCATCCCTTTGCTTCACACGGAAGCAGTTCCTTCTTTTTCAAAAAAGTACAGGGGCAGAGCCAAGAAAGCATCCAGTTCTTCCCTGACTCACAGACCTTCCTAGCATCATGCTAAGGTATGGAATCCCATCCCTACAGCAAAAGGGAGAAGAAAATAATTCCTGAACCCCAACATTTGTGCTGCAGTTAATGTTATAGAGTGATTCCTTCCAGTGACAGCTCGACTCCACAGGAAGATGAGTGTAATGACATACTCCTATCTGCAGTTGATGGAAACTCACGGACCCCTTATCCAATAAGGCTTAAGAGTAATGATACACTGAAGAAAAAAAGTCAGTTTCATGAAAGATTCAAAGAGCAGCATCCATCATTAGCATAAAGTGCTCTGGAAGTAGCAGCCTGGTCTCTAGTATCTTCTCCAGGTTCTGCAAACACCATAGGCAAGTAGCACCCGTTGTGCATAGGAAAATTGATTCCTGAGGATGCACAGTTAGGCTCACATTATACACCCTTCACCCACCACAGGGAAAAAAGCAGACAGACTGTCTTGACAAAAGGCTGAGCACCACTCTGCTTTAACTCATAGCTCAATCATCTATACTGTCTACATAAAGACAGAAAACCTTTAATCCCAGAATCAAGAGAATTAATACCTGCACCCAGGACTGCTTGTCTTGCTGGAGCTTGTCCTTGTCCAGCCTGCAAGACATTACCCATATACGCTTCTTTCACTTCTTCTGCAGGGATACCTATAAAACAAAATTGTTTCAATTCGGGATTCTTTGCACGGAAGATGTAACTCCCTTTTACAAACCTTCCCATTGAAGTTTTCTATCAAAGACCGATGAAACACGCCATGTCCAACCTGTGTTGCCAAAAGCAGCACACAGGCCCCTGTTAGGTGCGTGCCGGATCGCTACTCTCATATTCATGGAACATGGTGAACTGGTGACCCCCACAGAACAGAATTCCCTTGTTACCCTGCAGAACAAGCTACAGTTAGCTAACCAAAGCGAACATTTCTAAGTCTCACTAGCCACCTGAGCAGCTCAATTTACATGGATGGTTAAATGCACAAAGCTTTCTACCTGCCACAATTATGTCTAAAGAAACAGTTCTGTTTGTTTGTTTAACAGGGGTGAGCCAAGGCCACAGCTAGCTACCACCAGACAGAAGAGGCCTGCTCTCCCCCTGCATCTCTTGCAACAGCCCCGGTGTTCAAGTTCTTGTAATATGCTGTTTCAAGAAGCCAAATTTGTAGAAAATTAACCCTCCTCTCCCCCCAAAAGACTTTTTTGCTAATTTGAATCCATCAATAGACTCACAAGGGTGTCCTACAAGCATAAGTGCCAATGTAAAAAATGGGCAGGAAAAGGAAGGGCCACTGGTTTCAGCAATAAGTAGCCTTTGCATCAGCTTAGGTGTCTCATAAAACCCCACCCCAGAAAAACAATTAGTGTGTTCCATCGGATTTGGATTAGCACAGATATCCCTAAGTAATATTCTGCTCCTAGAAGCAGCACTTAACTCAGACTGAAACAAAGCCCAACAGTCAACTTTACTTAAATACCATTTGTGGATAAAGACTAAAGAACGCCACAGCAGCAAAAACCACAGGATCTTTTGTTTACTAAGCAACTTAAAAGACACAGACTGATGCTGTTCTGAGCCACTTGAGGTTTTCTTTGTCACGGAAAAAATATTTACATATACCTGCTCTGTCAATTGCTCCCTTAATTGCAATGGAACCAAGTTTAGTGGCTGGCAATGACGAAAGAGATCCCTGGAAAGATCCAATCGGTGTCCTTACAGCACTTGCTATCACCACCTCCTAAGAGGAGAAGCATGGAGTAAAAGTCACAGTCTCTTTCACGCATGCCCACATATACCAGTATTTTTTAAATTTATCCACTTCTACTCTTTCATTCATGTCACAGCTTCCCTTTTATCCTGCAAGTGTTTCAGAACACTAAAATAATGTTTATTAATGCATGCAGCATGGGGAATAAACATAAAGAATTAAAGATCGGTGTGCAGTTGCAGGACTACAATCTTGTTGGGATCACAAAGCCGTGGTGGGATGGCTCCCATGGCTGGAGTGCTGCCACGGAGGGATACGGGCTCCTTAGAAGGACAAGCCAAGGAGACAAGGAGGGGGGGTTGCCCTTTATGTGAGAGAACACCTGGAATGCACTGAGCTCAGCCTTGGGATGGATGATGCTTGAAAGAGTCCCAAGGCCCTGGAGGGAGGAGGGGTCGAGGCAAGCTGGTTAATATTTGAGGATTACCCCCTCCAAGCTCAACAGCAGTCCATTCCAACAAGGAGGAAGTCAGATGAAAATGCCAGGAGGTCTGCATGGATGACTAAAACTCATACACAAAAAGGAAGCATACAGAAGGTGGAAGTAGGGACAAGGAACCTGGGAGACACTGTCCGAGCATGCAGCGACAAGGTTATGAAAGCCAAAGCCCAAATGGAATTGAATCTGGCAAGGGATGTCAAAGGCAACAAGAAGGGCTTCCAAAAGCACCTAGGAGGCAAAAGGAAGTCTAGGGAAAATGTGAGCCTGCTGCTGAATGGGGCAGGGGACCTGGTGACACAGGACACGGAAAAAGCTGAGGTACTGAATACTCTCTTTGCCTCAGTCTTCAGTCGTAAGACCGGCCTTCAGGAATCCAAGGCTCCAGAGACCAGGGGGGAAGTTTAGAGCAAGGAAGATGTACCCTTGGTGGAAGAGGATCAGCTCAGGGAATACTTAAGCAAACTGGACATACGTAAATCCATGGGCCCTGCTGTGATGCACCCACAAGTGCTGAGGGAGCTGGCAGATGTCTTTGCAAGGTCACTCTCGATAATCTTGGAATGGTCACGGCAACTGTGAGAGGTGCCCAAGGACTGGAGGAAAGAAAACATCACTCCTATCTTCAAGAAGGGCAAGAAGGAGGACCCAGGGAACTACAGGCCAGTCAGCCTCACCTCGATTCCTGAGAAGGTGATGAAACAAGCTAATCCTGGAAATCATTTCCAGGTACATGAACAACAAGAAAATCATCAGGACTCATCAGCATGGATTCACCAAGGGGAAGCCATGCTCAACCAACCTGATAACCTTCTACAGTGAAATGATTGGCTTGGCAGATGCAGGGAGAGCAGTGGACGTTGTCTGCCTAGACTTTGGTAAGGCTTTCAACACTGTCTCCCATAAGATCTTCACAGAGAAGCTGTTGATGTACGGGCTGGATGAGCAGTGAGGTGGACTGAAAACTGGCTGAATGGCCAGGCCCAGAGAGTGGTGATCAGTGGCATGAAGTCTGGTTGGAGGCCAGTAACTAGCAATGTACCCCAGGGGTCAATACTGGGCCCAATCCTATTTAACATCTTCATTAATGATCTGGATGATGGCGCAGAGTGTACCCCCAGCAAGTTTGCTGGTGACACCAAACTGGGAGGAGTGGCTGATAGGCCAGGGGGTCGTGCTGCCATCCAGAGGGACCTTGACAGGCTGGAGAAATGGGCCCACAGGAACATCCTGAAGTTCAACAAGGAGAAGTGCAAAGTCCTGCATCTGAGGAGGAACAACCCCATGCACCAGGACATGCTGGGGGACACCCAGCTGGAAAGAAGCTTTGCAGAAAAGGACCTGGGGGTTCTGGTGGACACCAGGCTGAACATGAGCCAGCAATGGGCCCTTGCAGCAAAGAAGGCTAATGGCATCCTGGGCTGCATTAGACAAAATATTGCCAGCAGGTCGAGGGAGGTGATCCTTCCCCTCTACTCAGCACTGGTGAGGTCACATCTGGGGTGCTGTGTCCAGTTCTGGGTTCCCCAGTACAAGAGAGACATAGACGTACTGGAGAGAGCCCAGTGAAGGGCCATAAAGATGATGAAGGGACTGGAGCATCTGACATACAAGGAAAAGCTGAGAGAGCTGGGACTGCTCAGCCTGGAGAAGGGAAGGTTCAGGGAGACCTCATCCATGTATATTAATACCTGAAGGGAGGGTGCAAAAGGGACGGATCCAGGCTTTTTTCAGTGGTGCCCAGGCACAGGACTGAAGGCAATGGGCACAAACTGACACACAGGAGGTTCCCTCTGAACATCAGGAAAGACTTTTTCATTGTGAGGGTGACTGAGCATTGGAACAGGTTGCCCAGAGAGGTTGTGGAGTCTCCATCCTTGGAGATATTCAAAAGCACCCAGGTCCCAGCACAACACATAAGCAGTAGTTTAAGACATGGTATGACATTCAGCTCTATACCTAGTAGCCCCTCAAAACAGATTTACTCTTATTTTGCCTCTTAGCCTTAGTGCTACATCAACGTGTCTACCTGCTAACCCTGTGAGAGTAGCATGAGGAGCTGGCACAAAAAAGATGCACGTTTCAGACCTCTGGCTGCCCCTGGACAGCTACTGAGAACCAGCAATGAATGCCTCCAGCTGTGCTGGTTTCAGTGGAAGTTAGACACAAAGCTTTATAGGGTCTCACCACAAGTTCTTTATTTAGGGAGACAAGCAAAGAACAAAACACTAGAAAATACCTAAACCAAAAAAAGAGACAAATTATACTTGTTTAAAACTCAGAAGGTCTGCCTGTTTCTGTAACCCTCTCTTCATCATGATTGACTTCAGCAATAATAACATACTTGTCCTCATCTTCTACGTTGTAACAGCAAGTTGCAGGATAACATACAAATAACCTCAAAGGGATTAGCTGGCATCAGCTTTCTTTTCCAATAAGGGGTAGATAGTTGCATTAAGTTAGCCGACACACTTCTAACCAATTCTGTCCCACAGTACCTAACAATTAGCAAAACAAAATAAAAAAGGAAATCTGACTTTTATTCCAGATTTTGCAGTAAGGTGTGACTTGGGCACAAGTCACATTGTCTACAATGCAGATATTTTTGTGGTAACTTTTTTAAAAACCTCAGTGATTAAGAAACAGATTTAAAATAGTACTTTATTGCAGTCAGATGGTGCTTTATACTTACATTTAAAGTACGCTGTGATGCATAGCCACGGCTCGTATACTTCAAAGCCTGAAAATAAGAAAGTCCTCAGCATTTTGTATCGAGAAAGCCAATACCATGACATTTCAGTAATGTACCATTTTCATAGAAGTCATTATTTTAAAAAATAATATTTAAGAAACATTGGGAAAAATATTAGATAAAAAATCATAAAATGCCTTTTAAAAAAGTGTACTCTAGTACACAGTCTCACCATAACACCTGTGATAAAATATTTTCTGAAAAATAAACAGATACTCCTTTAAAAACCAAACCCAATTCCTTTTGGCCAAGTCTGTTATGTACGCATATAACATATGTCTAAACCAGGGAATGAGTGGTGCTATCTTGAAAAAGTTTACTAGCCCCTCTGTCTGCTTCTCTGGACTTTGGTTCATTCATTGCTATCATTAACTTCACTGCTTTTTAAACAGTGGCAGTTTGTGTCTACAGCTTCATTTCACTGGCATTTAATGAACCAAAATGAAGATAATTAATTCAGAATGCTAAAACAAAATATTAAAAAAAACACCAAAACAAAACCAAGAAAAAGAAAAAGGTATCACCTGAGCAGGCTAATTCACCAGCTACTAGCTTCATCTAATTAATTAGTGTAAAAATACAAAGATACATCTGTAGGTATTATTTCATATATTAACAGAATTATCTTTCAATTAGTGGTTTGAAATATCAAGAGTTTAAGTCATTTCCTTAGACAACATTTCAGTACGCTGGAGACTTCTGGTCATTACTGAGTGAGAGCTAAATAAATACTAATTAAAACTAATAACTACTTAAGGACACTGCAAAAACACCATCAACTTTATAAATCAACAAATGCCTTCTGGTATTGTGTCCACCATATGAAAATTCAGTCTGTTTCTCTCTTCATTTGACAACCTTCGACTAACAAAAACCAGATTTTTTTCCTACTGCTTTTCAATTAGTTATTTTTTTTCTAGCTCAGGTTGTAATAGCCAACGGAAAGTTTAAGTTAAACTTCTCTCTGAAAAGGAATTATGTCTCTGCAGGGCTTTAATAAGAGGGCTTTCAAGGGTTAGTGTCAAAAAAAAAAAAACAACCCCAGCAAAGTAACATGCCCTTACTGTGCTACACCCGAAGGTTACCTTTGTAGTAAACTGGACAAACCAGGCAATACTCCTCTAAGCGTAATTAGCATCTGCTAGTAGCGTTCATGCTCTGTGTTACAGACTTTTTAGAAAAAAAAAAAAAACAAACACCAAACCACTTTCTACAGCTGGTAAGACACAACCTACAGCTTTGCATGAGGCAATATGGCCAATCCACATGCAATCCAGTGCAACGTGGATGCTTCACCTGCCCTTTTCTTCCTAGTACAGCTCTGTACACCAGTGACAGGATTCCCAGCGCTCCAGGCAAACCAGCCCCCCTCCCCCCCCGCCAATAAAGTCAGTAGCGCCTCAAAGCAATCACGTACTGTGGCTTTTCAGGCAGGAGCACTCCGTATCTCACCTCCCAGCTGTCCTTCTGATGAACCTACCTCATGCACACCAAGGCAGTATATTTGCTACCCGCTTTCCCTCCCGGCCTTGGCTAGAGAAAGCCTTTGACAGCTGCTACACATCCTTACCGCTGAAGCGGGTAACAGATGGATATAGGGGCTTTGTAGGGCCGCCAATTACGAAGGAGCGAGCTGAAGAGCCGGGCGAGGGCCCTGGCCAGCCCGCTGCGCTCCCGGCGCTGACAGGCGGTTATGAGGCAGTGGAAAAAGCCGCTCTCAAGATCGCGGCGAAAGGTCCCGCCGGGCTTAGCGCGGTACCCGCCACGGGCTGCCGAGGCGGGGGGCGGGGGCAGCCGCCCTTCACCGGCCAGGCGGCTCCGGGGCGGCGCTTGCCCGCCCGGCCCTGCAGGCCGCGGCGGACACCGGCCCCCGCTCCCCCAGCCGAGGGCCCCGCCGCAGGGGCCGGCCCGGGACCTGCTCCCTCCCCTCAGCTCCTTCCCGGGCCGGGGGCTCCCTCCCGCCGCGCCGCAGGGGTGAGGTGAGGGGGGCGCCGCCTTCCCCGCCGCAGACGCGAGCGTGACCTTGGCCAAGCCTTTCCGGGCCCCGCGGCGGGGCCGGGACTGCACAGGGAGAGGGAGGTAGAGGGGAAGGGCCGGGGCCCGCCCCGCGCGCCGCCCGCCTCACCCGCAGCAGCTCCGCGGCCGGGCGCCGCCAGCCCAGCATCGCCACCGCCGCCATGCTGCCGCCGGCCGCCCCCCCGTCACCTTCACCGCCGCCCCCACCTCGGCCTATAGACGGCGACGCCCCGCCCCCTCCCAGCTCCCATTGACCCCGGGGCCGAGGGCGGTGCCAGACCCGTCCCTGCCATTGGCTGGGCTGGAAGGCGGGCCGCAGGGTCAGCGGGGCCGAGCCGGGAGAGGGAGAGGGCGGCGCGCGTTCCCTGGGGCGGTCGGGGCGGGCGGCTCGGTAGCCCTACACCGTGGGGCGGGCGTCCGACCGGTGTCTGGCGGCTCCTGCCGCCGCCGCGGAACCTCCGCCCTCTCCGGGAACCCTTTCTGCAGTGACAGGCGCATTTCTTTCGTCGCCAGTGCCGCCGCTTGGGGACCGGGAGGGACGGGGCGGGGCGGCAGCGCAGCCCGCCTTGAGGAGAGGGAAAGCGGGCTGCGGAGGGACAGCCCCGGGCGCGGGGCAGACAACGCGGGGCAGAAAAATAACTCCTAACGACGGGTATGAAGAGAGCGTGGAAAATCCTTGCGGGGCGAGAACCAGCTCCCAGGGTTGTCTCCTCCACAAGGAGGGGAAAGCAACGCTGAGGCTGCGCCCTGCCAGTCCTCCGCCCAGCCCCTCGCCCAACCCTCTCTTCAGTGTCAAGCTGAAATAAGCAAAATAAAGCTACCCAGAAATTTATCCCTATATGGAACCCGTTTCAGAAACACACCTGCTCAGCCACAAGGTCTGTGGGGACGCAGGTGCTGGCGTATTTCTGAGTCTGGGGCACTTACGTGCCTGGAGTGCCCTCGTGCTGTAGCTGCATGCTGTTTTCACAAAAGCCAGCAACTTAATTCCCCTTAAATTCTTTCCTGTCTTACCCTGGGCATAAACGTCTAAAAGTGTTACCTCAGAATTCAAACCTGGCTGACAACCATCTCGGCAGCTGCCTTTACAGAAAGATTGGTACCCGCTCGACCCCAGGACGCCCATACTGGTTCCACAGTCTTCCCTGCATTTTGCTTTCCCCCCTCATGTTCTCTGCCTCCAAATCTAGACTTCTAAATGAAGGCCAGTATTAAATCTCTACAGCTGTCTGTCTGTCTGGCAGTGCCTCTTTCCAGACTGTCTATCCAACACGTATGGAGCTAGGCTAGGAAAATCCTGGTCCTTCCTGGTCTTGAGCTTTATATCTCAAAAGAACAGGCTCAAAAGACAAGGTGACATTCATAGAATAGAATCATAGAATCATTAAGGTTGGAAAAGACCTCTAAAGATCATCGAGTCCAACCATCAACCCAACACCACCATGCCCACTAAACCATGTCCCTAAGCGCTCCATCTACACATCTTTTAAATACCTCTAGGGATGGGGACTCAACCACTTCCCTGGGCAGCTTGTTCCAATGTTTCACCACTCTTTCAGTAAAGAAATTTTTCCTTACATCCAATCTAAACCTCCCCTGCCGCAACTTGAGGCCATTTCCTCTTGTCCTATCGCTTGTTACTTGGGAGAAGAGACCAACACCCACCTCGCTACAACCTCCTTTCAGGTAGTTGTAGAGAGCGATGAGGTCTCCCCTCAGCCTCCTTTTCTCCAGGCTAAACAACCCCAGTTCCCTTTTCTCCCAATTCTCTGTAAATTGTGCTGCTGCACACTGTCTAGGACAAGCAGTTCCATATTTGTTTCTGATCAGTCTTGCTTACCTTCTCCTCAGCCACTTTTTTAATTCCTGAAGGAGTTAGCATACCGTCTGTTACAATATCCCATGACCGACTGCTGCATTCCCTGGAGTTGATGCCTACAGCCAGGTAAGGCATTTACTTGCAGCCTTCCTTCCCTTCCCTTCAGACCACAAACTGGAATAAATGCCAAGAGGCATCCTTTCAATATACCATATGGAAAGCAAGAGTATCTCAACAACTTGTTACCATCCACTTGCTATCTTGACTGATTTTTTTAATTATTATTTTTTCTTCATGTTGTAAAAGTAACATTCATCAACATTACTTCAGTTCATTTTCTGTTGCACATCTCATTCATTTCCCTTTGAGATAGGAATTAACCTTCTGTCTGTCTGCTCTCAAAAGTAAAATACTTCTTGCTTTCCATATACGTCTCAAGATTCTCCAGCCACGTGGCAAGAGGCTGATTGGGACTGGCACAGATGAGGGAAGCATTTGGACTCTCTTGCTTCCTTGACTGTCGATAGCTGATGTTTTGAGAGTTTGACCAATCTAGTCTAGACCTTTGATTTAGAGCCAAAGTTTTCAGGTACAAACCAGAGATAACACAGGAATTGACAAATATTGACTCAGGAAGAACTGAAAATTTTACCCTGAAAATACATATGTACCATATAGGAAAGACATCCAACTTGGTTGGATGAGGATGTTTTTCAGAAATGAGTAATGCCAAAAACATATAAAACAAAAAAAGGGAAAGCTCTTATTTAACTTCACCTTCACTCCAGCAGTATAAGGCCCTTTTTCTGGGATGCAGCCTCCTAATGCACCAGTACTAGCATTCATATCATAGCAGCCAGAAAGGCACTTGGACTCCCAGACATATTGATTAATAGGCCCTTTATTAGAGCTCACATGAGAAGGAAAAGAGGACAGTAAAGATAATCTTACTTTCCTTCAGATGCTGGGAACCCCGAACTGTGCAGCATCAGGCACACCTCCAATCAGGGCACGGCCCACGGTGCAGATCCTGTCTGTGGAGAGGTTCCCCAATGTTTTGGTCTTTAGAGCTCTTGTAGGATCTTCTGAGAAGAAAACAATTCTAGTCATCACTCCTACTGTCAAACAAAAGGATATTCACACAAGAACATGCTGCTTCACTTTGAGATAAAGACAACATGCAGGTGGTGTAATTGCCAATGCCAGGAGGGAGCTCCTACAGGTTCCTTCGTTACAATTAGCTGCCCAAGTATTTTCTGCGGCCGGGGGATAGGTGCAGCACAGGATAGGCCAGAAAGCCAAGGTACACCTGCACCATAACATGGCATAGCCCGTGCTGTAACATAACCTGCATCTTTTCAGGTTAACTGGTACATGGGTCATTACCTCCTTGATGGACGATGGTCTTCTGCTTAGGATGTTGCTGAAATATGACTATTGTAACATACAGAGCATCACGTCCCTGGCCTAAAGGGTAAGCAAGGTTATCGGGTAATTTACCAGTTTTCAGCAACGTAAGTATTAACTCTATGGCAATTTAGAAGATCCAACATAGCACTATAATAAAACTATTTAATTGTTCTGCAACTTCAAGTCTCCAACAAGATGACACATATTCTTGAAATAAGGCTAGTTTAAAAGTTAGTCTGGAGCTGCCTAAGAAGTCCAGTGCATAGAGAAGCTAAGTGAAGAAGAAAGAAACGTCTCCTCCCTATGGTTAATAAATATATTTCAGGACACAAATCCTCTAATGCAATATTAAAAAAAATACAGAAAGAACACCTTTAATAGGTCAAACCAAAAATCCATCACAGCCAGCGTTCCCTCATGCGCACGTGAGCGCCCTGGGACACACTATTGCACAGTCCCTCTCCCAGCGGTTTGGGCTGCACTTTCCCCCACATCTGCTTATTTACACCCTCCCCGTCCTCCCCTGCTGGGCACTCCCCTGCTTTTTACATTTTTGGTCCTATGATCATCATGCATCTTCTTCCTCCCCTCCTGCATCTGTTGCTCCCTCTAGGCAATTGGTTGCTTTTTAATTTTTTTTTTATTATTTTCCCCTTCTCTCTTTAGCCCTTTTTCTCAGGATAATTCATTTTTTCAGGATAATTCATATTTAAGAGAATTCAAGAAGAGAGAGTTCAATAGGGACTGTAGCAGAGTAGCACCCCCTACAACCACTGCTTGAGGCTGAGCAGAAGAGGCAGGGCACTTTCTCTAGACTTCCCCAGCATCTACCTTCACCATTTAGTGATGTTAGAGGGTCTATCCTCGACTTTATTATCTATTTATGGACTTGTTATGCATGAATTTGTCTAATCCTCTTTGAACCTGCTGATACCTGGGATCTGCAGCCCCAGCTTTGCCTGGTTTAAAACACTAAAAGAGAACTTGTTCCAATCTTCTGCTGGTTTTATCAAGTAGCCCTAGTGCTGATGTTACAGGGTTCTGTGAAAATAGTTCTGCCTTACTCTCTGCCTTTCTGCTTTTGTAAAGCTCAGTCACATCCACGTTTGAATGCTCCTCTCCCAGCTGAAGCCGTAGCTTTCCCCAGCTCCATGGCGATTTGGTTTCCTTCATACCATTTGGTGTGGAAGCTAGTCAAAAGCTGCTGGCAACCTGCCAGTCCCCTGGCACCAAAGCTGGTTGTAGCAATAGGCGACGCACCTCGGCCAGCAGTTCTGTGTCACCCCTCAGTTCCTTCTAAAGCAACGGCTGAGTATCATCTGGGCCAGGGGGGCTTACTGACATCTAGAGTACCTGTTTCGTGCAATAAATCCTGCACATTTACCCCAGCTTGAGCTAAGTTCCAACTGCCTGCTACAACAAATGCAGGAGGTGTGGCATTTTCCTTAATGTCTTCACTAGTAGAAATCAATGACTGCAACAGATGGCAAATCCCGAGCTGTACACACATTAGACCGTGGTCTTAAAAACAGGAACAGCATGGAGAAAGAAAACCATAGCGCATTCCCTTCTTCAATTCTTTCAGCATCTCTTCTCACCAAGAACAACTATAACACACCAATTTCAAAGTCACTGATTTTCAGTGTTCAGTTTTACTTAGCTCGGGAGATGAGATTTGCTTTGACCGTGCCCCAGATCAGCAGATAGAAGCAGCAGCCTACCTGCCCCCAAGCGTTCTCTCTTACAGGTGTTTCAGATCGCATGCAGGACTTGCAGCACAGTATCCAACTGAAGTTACATAGTGGATCTCCATCACTAGAATAAAAAAGGATGAAATGCAGGCACCATGCCTACACCTAGAAAGAGATGTTTACACGTAAAGCAAAGAAAGCAAGCAAGCAAGCCAAGTTCTTAGTTTATCAGAAGAATGAAGCAGGTTTAGAGCCTTTCATATTTTGGTCAACCATTCTGCCTGAACTGTGATCTATTTAAAGTGGTAGGAGTTGATTCAGCTAAGCAACTCCTGCGATAACTGGCTTATTTCTAGAGAACAACTCTACCTGGAAAACCATTGTTGTGAAAGACTACACTTTGCCCTAATGGAGAAAAAAAAATTTGGAAATAATGGCAGCATGCTATCGAAGTTCTGCCTGTGAGAACTGCCAGTTTGAAAATTGCCGTGGGCGCTGAACAGTCACTCAAAAATAGTTATTTATTCCATACAAATAGTTCTAACCTTTCCATGTACCAGAAAGCACAAAACAGTGATGTCAGCCGGTGCACTTAAAGGAAAAAGGAGTTGAAATGTAAAAAGAGATTCGCATTAAAAGGCAAGGACAATCAGAGGAGAAAAGCCATTACACAGTAAAAGCACTCCTTCAGGCAACCGACTGTTCCCGCATCACTGTTTGTTTACTGCAGGATCAGGGACCGGAAGGTTCCAACAATCTGGTGACACCACCAGTAATTTTCAGGGACACTCATTATAAGTAATTTCAGACACAAATCAATCAAAACATTCAGCAACCCAAGTACATCCCAGTAAGTTACACAGAGACATAACTCTTTCCAAAAATGCCATAAACAGAAAGTCAGACACCCCCAGCCACTTTTGGCATGGCAGGCTTTGATAAATTTAAGTTGAAAGACTACAGCGCATCTTTAAATAGAATTTGGAAGACTGAATAGCTCTACATACAACATTAAGTACTTGAAAAATCATAACAAGAAAAGAACTGGAAATCTTTACTTTTTTTTTTTTTAGTACTCTGATCATAACAGAATTTGGGACTTGGGCTCAGGCAAATTTCCTACAGTGATATTTTTCAGGAGCAGCACCTGAATTCAACCCAAAAATTTTGCAGGGGAAGACACCAAAATACCTTGCTAAATGAGTAGTCTTTTATATTACATTTTTATTTTGCAAGAAAATAAATTATACAACTTAAAAAATAAAATTCAAAAATTAAGCAGTACATCAAAATAGTTCAGCTGGACTGCCATACAGAAACTACCACCATTCAAAATTGTACAGCATTATTACCTTGGTAGTGGCACACATTCAAAATCGTAAATACCATACGTAGATAGATATTACAACTCAGGAACTCAAGTTTGCTCAACACTCCAGACTACATATAGTGTATATGACAGGAAAGCTTTCGTGTATTGTTTATTTCACAAATATGACCTCAAAGAATTACAAAGATAGCATCCCAGTCATTTAGATGAAAATAGAAAACAGTTTGAGTTTAAGATAGCAAATCTTTCTGTAAAACTATCAAATCTTTTTGCCAATTGTATTTTTAAAATTTGCACTTTACAGGACAATGGCATCCCAATGCAAATAAATGCAACACGTGAACATTCAGAACATTTATATTAAGTTTAAAAAGGTGAAAATGAGAAAGTCACATTGTCTTTTGGAAATGTAATTGCATTACAGTCATAACCAATGAAAGATAGACGAGTAAAAATAGAAGCTAGGGACACCAACTGTGGAAAGAGGAAAATGGAAGACTTCAGAATTGAAACGGAGATCCTCATCAAGTTGTTGGGACAGAGAAAGATTTAACAGTATTTCTTAACCCATTAAGAGTGATTTTTTTCCCCCTCTTCTACACCAGGTTTCATTCCATAGCTATTCACCGTGGCAGTGTGTGTGGCAACATGTTTTGCAGATGCAGCACCTCTTTAAGCTAGGTCTTTGGACATATATATTCATAGCTAAAAATTGCAGCCTTAAAAGTGCGTTGTTGCCATATTGCAAGTGAAGAATAGTTCATTTGCATTTAGGTATGAACTCTACCCGCCCCAAAAGAACAGTTTACCCCAGGTATCTCCCTGTGCCCCGGGTGATACTAGTTTTAAGTGCATATTGGTGAAAGTGACCTGATGAAGGACGTTAAACGTGATTCTGCATCTTGAACAAATTTGCTGGTGTGAGTCTCAGATTTAATAAAAAACCCGACATCCATTTCCGGTATATATTTAAAGAAAAATGACCATGTCATAGGCACATTACCAATTATATTTCTGCATCCCAGGTGTTGAGAAATATAGAGATAACATTTAGGTTGTATTATTTTATATTTATTAGTTGAGGGAACGTGCAGATCCTTAGGTTTTAGCAACCTTTTTCTGCATACACTCCAGCTTCCTAACAGTTGTGTCTGAGATGCTGCCTCTTGAACTTCTCTCTCAAACCTAAATCAATGGCTTTGAAATCAGCTTTACCCCCTTTGTAGCTCTTTCTGCATGACAATTTCACACCTCTTCTTCTCTGGTTAAGGGTTGGAATTTTTTATGTTGAAAAGAGCGTGCTCAGACTGTCATGTTTCCCCCCAATTATCCCAAGCGAGCATTTATTACTTTTAAGTTTCAAAGACTGAAAGTCTTGCAGCACAAAGTTTTTTATTAGAATTTTGTTTTCTAATGTTCAAATAGCTTTACTGGTTAACTGCACAGAGCACCACTTGCTTTTGATTCTGAATCGCAACACCACAGGGCCAACATAAAGGATGCAATATTTTTAAACAGCATCTACTTTTGAGTATCAATAAAAGCATATGGCATAAGCTGTGGGATTTCAATCAATTGCAATTGGCCAGGTCTCGATTTCTCTCCATCTCTCGTTCATGAAACCCTCACTACCAAAAATTTCTTACTCAAATAGATGTCCGAGTACACACCGTTCTCAGGCAGTCACATTGGCATTTACATTAGTAACAGAGCATGCAGCCTGTTTAAGGGTGCAAACAGACATTCTTGCAGTTTGCTTTTAAACCACTCTTACTTTATACTTCACTGCAACCATGTGAAAGCAAAACTCCTCCTCTTACTTACTGGAAGGTTTTCCTTTTTGACTAAAGTTAATTGTATCCTCTTCCCCCTTCCAATCACCAAAGAAGATGAGACCTTTAGATGTTGTACTTGAACTGGTTAATTAAAAAAAAAAATTCGCACACTTGCGATTTATGCAATATTTAGACAGAACTGAGTAAAGCGCAACTTACCTTTTGTCCCAAGACAGGCACTCTGCTCCAGTGATTCATGCTATCAGTCCAGTACATGCTGGGACATTTCAGAGCAGCAGAGAGGCAGGTAGTGCCAAACAACTACTTAAGATGATTGAAAACAGAAGAGGTAACATTAAAGAGTTGAAATTCCTGATGTGTATTTGGCACTCTCTCTGCATACACTAAACAAGGTATTTTTCCTTAGCTTTTCACCATTTTCGTTAGAGTTGTATTTTTTACCCTGCCAGTTTAAAAACAAAAAGCAGAGGGTTTGCTTTTCATATAAAGATGTTGACTTCTAAGCAACAAACCAGTCCACTTGGATTAACCTTGCATGTATATCTAAAATTACCAATGAGGAATTAGTACAGGGATCTTCAAGTGTTATTTTCTTTCCGGGGGAGTTGTGCATCAATTACTCTTTAATGCATTCAGATATATGTAGTCATACTTAAATATTTGGAATACAAATATTAAATGTACAAGGAAATACACTTAATATTTCTGTTCAGTATAACAGACCCACCCATGAAAACTTTTAGAGTGAAGTATCGTTCAAGAAAGCTTTACCTTCTCAAAAAGGATTGTAGCAAATCATCCGTCCAAATAAGGTAACAAATAACGTATATCCACTTGTTTACAGCAAACAATTTAAAAACAATGATCTCTTGCTAAAGGAAAAATATCACCCATGACTTGAATTCCTTTTATGTCACTTATGCGTCAATTATTAAAATCCAGTTACTAGATTGAAGCACTGCTCTAGCCAACAGGTTTTAACTGTAACAAATACATATCAGTTGTGATGCATGTGTTTGTGTCTCTCAAATGTTATTACATAAAAAGGATCAAAGGTGGACAGTACATTACTCTGTTGATCCAAAACACAAAAGTGAAAGTGCTACTTCTAGTCCTAATTGCATTTAAAAAAAAAAAAAAAAAAAAAAAAGAAAAACAACCCAAACCCAAAACAAAACTAATAGCAGTTCCTCAGTGCATGAATATTTGAATATTTTTTTCCTTGTGCAAGTACTGGTCATCTAAAAACCCAAACCTGTATTCTTCCTGGTGGGTGTAAATCAAACCTACTTTAAAAAGTTCACAATGGGCTCTTCATGAATGCAAGTTTCCCACAAAACAGCATGCTGTTAAACGTGTGCAACATGAAGGGAATGCCATCATGCTAACTGAACGAGATTGGCAAAATATAGTCCTCTGTAAGGTAAGGCAGGGATTTTAATACGTAACGAAAGTCAAAACAAGTCCTTCTGCAGCACAAACTGTTGCAGCTGTCTGTCCAAGCACCCTTCCATTTATGTTCTCAGCATCCTGCAGAGTCCTCAAATTATGCCATATATATGAAGGTGTTGATATCCGACTCATCTCTTCTGATATATTTGTGCTCTATAAGCCATTCAATTTGCTCTTTTATCATTTTCTTTTGTGGCAAGAACATGTTTTTCAATATTTCCACCAGTTCAGTCTGAAGCTGGGCATTAGTAATTTTCTTCCGCATTTTCATTATTTGGATGATAGCCTCCTGGTGGGGGACAAGAGAAAAAAAATAGTTTTTTTTTAAATGCTTGGCTGAAGCGACAAAATGAACACACCATTAATAGGGGAGTCCTGGTAATGCAAGACAGCAAGGAAATCTATGTTTTCCTTAAAAATCAGATATATGCTGCATTTCTGAGCCTAAGTAGATACAGAATTGCTTTTACAAAGAAGTTGATAAAGGAAAAGAATGAAGCACTGGCAAGATGCGATATAAGACAAGTCCAGTCACAGGAGGATCTGCAGTTAAATCTTGTATCTAGAGTGTGAATTACTCACTAAAACCTAATGTTCATTCACTCTCTGAGCAGAAGTCACCACTTCCAGGGTGACTTGTGATATACCTTGTGAACACCTCATGAAATGCAAGCTTAATGTCCAACTGGAACTCACAAGGAGTTCTCATTTCGTAAGTACAACCAGGCATTAATCCTTCTGCTGGAAGTATGGCCAAGATGTTAAGTCAGGTGGTACAATTCACAATGTGCATGGCCTGGAATCTAATCTGACTGATAGAAGAGACCTGCAATTGCAAGGTAAGATGGGATTTTTGAGGCTCCATTGTAGGTAATGATCGCTGATGCCTGAAAAAATTCAGGTTTTTTTAGAACTGTCAGCTCAAAAGATCTGACATGGGTACCCGACTGAAGGACAACCAACCACAAAGCAGGAAGCTGCAGTTTATACATCTAAGAGGTACTTATAAACTTTCCCTCTAAAGAGAAGGACTCTCAAAAAGTCATACTGCTATTACTAAAGCGTGACCCCATCTCTGAGATTACTCTCTTCATACAGAGCAGTCAAAGAGATCTCAAAATCAACAATACTGTTTGTTCATGTTGGTGACTCAAGTCAGTCAACTTTACCATCTGCTGCCACCCACCACTACACAGTTATGCCTTCACCAGTTGCTTCGTATCTGCTTTGTCCTCTTTCAATATGATGACCTGGTACATCAGAACAGGAGGCTGATAACTACAAGTGCACAGACACACGTGCAAAATCCTGTACTCACAAAGGATCTAAGCCAAATAGCAAAAGTTCCAATGAGATTCAAAAGCATTCAGTTCATACATCAACATCCAAACGTGGACAGCATGCAGGAGTGATAATACAACAAAAGAAATAGGGTAATTTTATATTCCTCTGGCAGTTTACTTGCCTGGGTTCGCAATATTCTTAGCTGGACTATTCCTTCATTTTCCTCTTCCCGCATTCTCTCTGTAGTAAGTTGCAATCGACCAATCAAATTTATCTTGCCCCTTTTCTGAACTTTAGCGTTTTTTCTGAAAAAGTTGTATTGTATGAAAATAAGCAAAAAATACATTTTCAATTAAGGAATTCCCGTTAAACTTAAATTACAGCAGCAAGGAGTACCATCACATATCAGATATTTATAGGCTATTAGCATTGCAGCAGTGAGATAGCTGGCTGACAAATCAAAACTCAATGCCAACGCCTCCGCACAATAAAACCTGAATATACTAGCATTACAAAAAATCCATCAGCTGAAAATGACAGCATCCAAAGTTGAAAAGTTAACAGTACTATTTTAACAAATAAAATTTCAGAGAAATATATTTCAGTTTAATTATATAAAACTAGGGCTCTTTAGAGGAAGTTTTTATAACAAAGTTCAGGAAATTGGACTAGTTCATTTTCCACCAAAAGAAATGTTTGTCTAGCAGAAAAAAAAGGATGAATAACAGCTATAGTAACAAAGAAAGCTGATGGCATTCTTCAGTGGTCACCCACAAACTTTCTGTACAGCCTGCCTCTTCTGTCACACCCTCTCATAATTTCCCAAAGCTCATGATCCTGATGACAGGAAAAAACATCATGGCACTGGGCAAGAAACTAAGCCCCAGAAAAGCAGATTCGTTACCTCCCTCTCTCTCCACAGATCCAGATGTCCAGCTGCTACTGCGAATGAGGCCCAGAATCTGAGGTTACTAGCAAGGAGCCACTTCTAATCATAGCCATTGACAATAGAGAGAGGCAAAACCCAAAGCAAAACATGCTGAATGTAGTATATACCATTTAGATATTCTCTCTTTATGCTATCTTATGCTCTGAAGGATTTCAAAGCACCAGTAAAAGAGCACTGCAATTCTCACTGAAATAAAGACACTCTGGTGAAAGCCACACCAAAAACCCAGGCTTTTGACAGCATACCATATTATTAAGTTAAAAAAGCAAGTGAAACTGCTTATCACTCTGCTTTTGAAACTCTGTGTGTGAGTGTAATAATCAATACAGCACTAGTGCTCTGCTTACATGCTGTTCTTCCTATATGAAATTTCATTGGCTCATTAGTAACAGGAAGATAGCAGAGCCTCCAATTTTGCACCTCATCCCTGGGTGTTTTAAGAAATTTAATTTCACAGAAATCAATCATAGAAACATTTGTCTGAAGGGGCTGCTGGAGGTCATCTGGTCCAACCACCTACTCGAAGCATGACCATCGCCAAAACTAAGTGAGGCTAGGGCAGCAAAGCGTGTGTCTAGCTGAATCTTGAAAACTTTCAAGGACGAAGGTTAACTTAAAGTGAATTCCTTTAATTATAAAATAGCACATTGTTATTTTACTTTTCAAACATCATCTTACATTAAACTGAACTCCTGGTTCACCGAGAAGAGGGTTCCTTCTGTAAAGTCTTTGGGTGAATTGACTTGAGGTTCATACAATAAAACCTGACGTTTCAGCTTTGGAAATGCTACAAGAGACTACAGAGAAAAGGAGGGAGGGGGAGGAGAATGAAAATAAAACACCAGACTTTCTAAATGAAAACAATTGCTTTTTAAGAACACAGGTCACTGCTGTGCAGACTGTAGTGAGGGAACCAAGTAGCCTTGTTTGAAGCTGCCAGAGGGCAACACGAAGATACTAATAAAACCAGAGAGGGGACACAGTTTACCAAATCTCCTTCTGAAATGGGTTAGCCTAAGTAAAATCATACGAAGAAGTAAAATGCACGAACTCACAGCTACAGAAGTGGTGTTAAGTCTGATTTACGTGATTTCTCTCTTTATCCTTGAGCTAAATCATTAGAAGCCTGATAGAGCAAACACTGAAGTTATTTTTTAAGCAACATACAATTATCAGGAGCCACTGATTTCCTAGAATTAGACCAGTCCCACTCCAAAACCCACAATCATAACTGTGTGCTTTAGGCAGTATATGGTCAAAAGATATTGCTGTTTCCAAAAGCTTAAGTTAGGTAACATTGGGTAGAGAGAATGTCTTAACGTAAAGGCTGTGTGTGCTCAACAGTAGTGCAAGGAGCCAGCATTACAACTGATGAATTAGCAAGAAAGGTGTTCACATTTCAGTTTCAAAGTGTTATCTGGCAGCGCTTTAAAAATACTAATCCAGTATTTCAGAGTACAAAAATCAAGAAGAAATCTTTTTCAAGAGAAAGGGAAATACCCATAAAGTCCTCCTAAGTTCTGCATCAGGGAGTTCAGTTGCCAGTTTAAGATTTTCAAAGCTGATCTTCTCTCTGGGTCTTTGGTTCCACGCAAACAGCACAGCTAGCTGAAACGTTGTTACCTCCAGGTCATACTGGCCAACCTCGTTCTTAAACGTTATCTGTGAATAGAATGATAACTGTACTTATAAGCCTTTCTGGATCACAAGCTTTCTTACTATTATAAATACACAGAAAGTACAGTCATTGAGATTGATACACCGAAAACCGTAGACTTACAATTCCATTGGACATGAGGTGGTGCCAGTGCAGTTTTCTACCACTGTGATTCTTTTTATAAAATTCTTCAACTTCTGGGATGAGATCTTCTAATTCCGTGGGCAGCGAGACAAACACTTTTTCAGAACTTCGGGACCAGGCGCCAGCATTTAAAATTTTAATATTCACAGAGTCAGCTGTAAGCCAATATTGGATTATATGAATCTTCAGGTATAACAGACAGATAAACAAAATGCATTTTTTTTTCCTACTCGAAATACAATTATGGAGGACTGAATTTTCAGAAAGTAGCAGGGTATCTACCTATTTAAACATTAAGGTACTCTATTTATGCACCAGTGGCTTTCCGCCAGCAACACTGATTGAAACCTCTGTTTTTTTGGCTTGCTTCTGCAGAGCTCCTTAAGCCTTGATGCAGCTTTATAGATGATGCTTGTAAGCACTACTCAAGGGTTTTCAGTAACAGCAGGTCCAAAACTGGATGTTCCTCAGCCACCCTCATCAATGAAATTTAATCTCAGAAATGTGATTTGAGCTCTTCATAGTGTGCATCCAGCTCTCCTGCTGGCAGGTAAAGGAGGAGCACAGCATGAAGCACTCATGAAGAATGACGAGGGCATAAAAGAAGGAGTAGTTCAGGCATTCACCTGGTTGACACTGATTCAAGCCCCTGCTTAGAATTTAGCTACAAGAGTAGGAAGTCTGTATCTACAAGATTGCTCACAATGAAAACCCACAATAACTTACAGAATGATATCGCTCCAGTGTCAACTGCAAGAGAAAGTAGAGTCTACAGACACTTCCAATCTAGGGGTAACAATGCCCTGAAGACTAATGTTCAACATGCAGTTGATATAATTTTTAACTCAAGATTCAACAGAATTATTTTTCACTAAGAGAAATGAAAAATAGCAAATCATTTGAAAACAATACCTGGTAAAGCAAGTTTATTATTTTTGTGCATTTCTTTGAAGGCCTGGTTCAAGTCTTCAGACACTTTGATATCCTGGAACATTCTAGCCAACTTGTTTACATAGTCTGCTGGCATTCCTACTTCCTGTACAAATAAAAAAGAACATTAAACTATGACATAGACAGCTATGAACAAAAAAAGCTCCATTTTTGAAATAATAAACTAAAAAAAGAAGAGCATTAAAGTACACAGGTATCATCACTTTACACTAACAGTTAATCTGCAATGCAATATAAAGATTTTTTGCACGGATCATAAGTAGTTACCCCTTAAGGGCATATGATGATTCTTTTAAAGAAATCCAAGCGCTGAAGAACGCATGCATGCATTAAGGAATCAGTGAATTCTGAGATTTGAAGGAATGTTTAAGGCATGCAAATAATATTCTAATCTACATAAAATTTCACAATTAGAACACATCTCAAATCATTTACATACCTAAACAAGTACACTGCATTTTGCTCATTTGCATATGGAATATATGAAGCCTTCAGATAATCATACGTGAAATATTTTAAAATCTATCACTACCACTATTAGGATCAACATTTCTCTTAGAAAAGAGCTAAATTGTTTTACTTGCACGAAGCATTGCAATAAAACAGAAGTATAAGATGTCCTGAGCGGCCTGCAATTTAAGATAGAACTCACCTTATCAAGAAGGATATCTAAGTTCAAGAGTGGGAATTAATACCACAAGCAAGAGGCACAACCAAAGAAAGAAAGATGTCAGGCTACTTACTCGGAGCCATTCCACCATATTCTCCTCAATTTCACTATCAGCTGATATATCTAATATCAGGCGTCTTGTTAAGTGAGCTTTGTGATATCGCATGAAAACATCTTTATTCTGTACATATTTAAGTACCAAAAGCTGTCAAAAAAGTAGATTTTAATATATTTATTTGCATTGTCAATCAGACAAGTCTTTGAATGCTGATCTAATGCCACTGTAGACTATGAAGTAGAAAAAGGCTACTTGACATTGCCTTAAGAGCAACTGTATTAATCCTATCACAGGCATCAGCTACGAATCTTTCATAATGTCACACCTCCAATTTCTTCATTTGTCAACCATCAAGAACCTTCTCTTAAATCAGAAAAGACATTGACACCGGTATGTAAAAGTCTCCTGTATTATTTTCTAGACTAACATTAGTTACTGTAATACATTACAGTCTGATACAGGCATTAATTTGCATACTAATTTTGTGAACTGACATAGACACATGAAACACTGCATGGTTTACAAGATTTAAACACACACACACCTGATGACATAATAAACTCTTTTTCCTATTATTACACCTTGCATAACTGTTTTTGAAGATCAAGGCCTCAACCCACATAAGGAAATAAAACAAACAAATTCATTCTTCAGAATAATCGATAAGTAGAAAGCAAAAACATACCACTTCTTTAAGCTTTGCTTCAATTTCTTCAGAGGTCAGTTTTTTGCTTAGTGGTGTTTTTCTTAACAACATGTCACAGTAATTAGCAAGAAGCTCAGGGCATTTGGATTCAGGCTGTGTTTTCAATCCAACACTAAATAAAAGAAGAACAACATAACTTCTGGTGGCGAATTCATATTCTTGTTAAACTAGTGAAAAATTAGGGATAACTCCCTTTTCTTCTTGAACGAATAAATACTACCAAACATTTTCAGTCAGCTTCTACAGCTTGTTCATTCCAACTGCTTTTAATTTTAGAACTCTTAACAATGAAGGATTACGTTCAAACTACAGTTTGAAACAACTAAATATTGCACGGCAATAAGTATTCCAGTGAAGAATTAACAACTGCTGCAGTGAAATGGCTCACTCATCTTGTCAGTATGCTTTAACGGAAGTCTCAGGAACAGCCTCCTGCACTGCATTTCACAGACTGCAAAACCCGACACATCTATCTTGTAGTAACAGGATAAAATTATTTTGTAACAGGTATAAACAGTGGACTAACAGCTTGGAATTAAAAGCAGATTAAAGTTGAACAAGAAGATGCTACAGTAGACAGACTGTGGTTCTTCAAAAGGCATGCAAGCACAAGGTTGTGTTCTGAATCTATGTCTAGACTGGTGAATAAAATAGTGCCAAGGACCAAACCCTATTTCTAGAGTCAGACGGCACCAACTTGATTGCTAGTCTCAAGGGCCCAAAACAAAGGCAGCGAGTAAGACAGCAGGTAAGCAGCTGTGGGGATGCTCAGGAATCCAGTGTTCTTGCTCATTTTCTCACCCTTTCATCAACTAGTGTAGACAGTGCTAAAACTGTGTTCAGACAACTTGTCCTTTTTAATTCATGAAGCAGCTTGCAGGCTAGTGTCTTCTGCACTCCTAAACACCATTTGGAGTAAAAGCAGATCACTAGTCTTTTGGTTATTACAAGACAGAACCCTTATTTAATCAATGTGTTCCCAAATATTTCTGAACAGGAGTCTTCCAGATCCTGACAGCGATGAAAAATTACCAAATTCCATGTTCTTAGGCTGAGCTTAATGGCACAAGTTAAGCAGGATGAAGTTTCATTTTACTTAAGGCTGCATATGTAGACAACTTGAAAGTGCTTGGGAAGAAAAATGCTGAACAGAAGACCATCGCCATCATGGTGGTTTCTAAGAAATCACTAGGCAGGTTTAGCTTCAGGAGTGAAACACAGTTTGAATGAGGTATTGATTTGGATGCTTCCAGGAGAAATTAAAACATTAGCAGAGCCCTAAAAAACTCCTCTACCTTGCCTAGACCTAAAAAAATCCTCTACCTTGCCTACATCTATACGAAGTATACAAAGCAGGGATCCAGTCTCTTGTGAAGGTGTTCCTCCAATAACATAAAAACAGCAAGGCTAATCCCTGTCCAGGCTTACCATTAGTCCAAAACCAAACACAGAATAAGAACCAGAATGCTGAACAGATATTTATACCCATCCACCCCTAACTAGAAGTCATTGGAAAGGGAAGCTGGCAGCCCAGCTACATAAGCTTTGTTTCCATAGTAAATCAGACTACAAACTGATACATAAGCAATCCCAACCACCTAAATATATACAGATTCCTACTCAAGTGGCACATCACGTGTTAAATGTTAACAATCAATTAACTGACTGCTACCTCCTCTTGGCTGAGTTAGCAGAGTGGCTACCGTAAGCATGGTTTTTCTTCTTCAGCCACACAGGTCTGCTTAATCTACTGGAAGTTGTTTAAACTAACCTGGTTAATCCTGCACTGAAACAAAAATGTAACACCCAGACAGGTCACACTCACAGCTGGCACAAGAGGAGGTGGTAAACAGCTTGCGCATGGTTACACCTTAATCAGCCACAGTTATGCCCATGAAGACTACTGCCTCAGTTTTCCCCAGGACTTTTACTGAAGTTGTGGCAGAGTTATACAGCTCAGGTTTATGGAATTAATAATCCAGGAAGGTATTATTAAATTCAGCTAACAAATTGACTCATTAATCTACTATAAAAGAATAGATTCCTAATTACTACAAATAAATTTGAGTTTAAACAGGCTGCTATTCACTGATCCACTGCCACGTGAAGAGTGTCTTACCAGAGATTGATAAGCAATCTGAAATTCCATAATGCAAAGAACACAAAGCACTTTTAAACACAGTGTTACTTTCTGAAGAGATATTTTAAAAAAGAAGCTCAATCTTTAACAATTTAAAAACCTTGATTCACATAAAGTTTATATGGCTTACCCCTTTTGCTTCAATGGCAATTCAAGTTTAAATATTGTAGCATCGTTCACAACTGCTTTGTACGCCTGAAAAATAATTAGATTATTAGTGCTTCACTCAAATTCTCTTTAACATAAAGAATCACAAAAGTTTTATCCCTCTTTTTAGATTACTGTAACATGAAATGAATCAGATTTTTTTTATCAGCCCAAAGTTTGCGGATTTGATTTTCAATATGAGAGTTCAAATCCTATGACTCAATTTCCCATTAACTGATGTTTTGCGTTTTCCTCTTTTGCATTAACATACTACTTTCCTCTAAGCAACAACTTAGGAAGGGATTGCATGGAGCAGGTTGCATATCTGAAGTCATGAGACTTACTACAGCCAAATATGTAGTAAATTCTAAACATAAATATATTGCTGAATCAGACGTTAAGGGGCTCCACACAAAGATCATCTTCTGATGTGCTCTACAACATTACAAAGCTGAACACAAATGCAACTTTATGCATGACTACAACACAAATTAAAAGCTAATCAGTTGGTAGTAAGTTTCATCGATATTTTAGTCTGCATATTTACTAAAGTATGAGCAGCTTCTAGATTTAACAGGGAATGGGCACAAAGATTTCAGAGACATCATAATATGAATTACAAGAATTCTTAAACTGAAAACAAGTGATCAGCAGAAACACATACCTTATCTCTTGCAGTGAGAAATCTTGGATCATCTTGAAAAGCTTCTTTAACCAACTTACTAAATCGATTAAATAGTGTGAGCAATTGCTCTACGTATTTCTCAGAATCCTAAAGTTAAAGAGGCGAAAAATCAAATAAAAAAATGAGGCTGCATAGAATTCAGCGTGAGCTTACATGTAATTCCCTGATCTGTAATAATGTAGTATTCTCAAGCCTGCATACTATGAATGAGCATCTTATCTTTATTCTCTGTACTGAAGAGCTCTACAGCATGTAAGCCTCAACACAGACTTTCAGAACAGTATTTCCAATATACAAACATATATACATACACAGAGAAAAAAAATACCTTTCAGATATTGTATAACACATTCTAAATTAAAAAATGTTTTCAAGGACCAATAAGAGGCACATCCTAATTGCTGCAGATACTCAGGCCTTCTAGACCCAGAGAAAAAGATGATAAAAAGCTGAAAAGAACAGTGGGGAAAAAAACTTTTAATTTCTACAGTGAACAACCACTCTTAGATTGAAAGCAAATTTCAAATCTCATCAGGAAGTCAGAATTCTGAAAAAAATTATGATGCCTTTTTAATTAAGATGCTAACACAATCCTACCGTGTAAGTATCCCATGCACTTAATTTATAACTTTTTCTTTACTACAAATTGGATTCACATTTTAAAGCTACAACTGAAAACATAAGGAATAAAAAATTATTCTAAAGACATTTAAATCTTTCAGTGGATTAAAATCTGATGTTTAAACATGAAACCTTCAAAAATTATTTCCATTCATATGTATGTCTCACAATTAGAGAGTATAACTTCTGCAAAGTTGTTTTTTCATTGTTACTTTATTAAAAAACAATACACTTACAGTAGTAATAGTTTCAGCAGCTGCTACCATATCTGCAAGTCCAGCACTAACAATATGTTCTTCCAAGTCTTTTAGCATAGGCTCTATGCCATTCGGAACTTTATCCATCAGTGAAAACATTAAATGCAACTCTGAAAGATACAAATACTGATAAAGCCACCAGTCAAAGACCTGTATAAAAAACAAATACACTGCATTTCTGCTAGAGATATCTCAATAGAACACCGAATATGTAAAGAACAGATAATCCAATTCATCCCTTGAAAGGAAAGGTGTTTTGAATACTGTTCTAATTCTGGTCCCACAAGGAGATTCTTCTGAAGGCAAAAAGAGGTATTTATTGCAATGTAATACTTGCTTATGCATATAATATCACAAGCTTGAATAAAAACCCCTAAAGTCAATGGCAATTTGGATTAAGTCCAGGTTCTCAGTATAACTGCCTTAAAATCCCTGGCAAAAATGGGATTCTAATTTCAGTTGGAAGCCTACAGGAGTTTATGCAGGAAATTGTATGGATTCAAGATTTTTTTTTTTTTTTTTAAGTTAAACAGAGCTGTCTTTTTGTATCTTCCAATACCATCTACAATGTTTTAATTAAAAGCATGCCAAATTCTAAAGTAACCAAAACTGACTAAAGTAAACAGCATTTTTTCTGTTCTGTTTTCCCAAAAAGTTTATTTAGTTTTTCTGAAAGTTACCAGTTCAAAAACTTAAAAAACTGATATGGTTTATTTGTCTACTTTTTGTGAATGTATTTCAACACTGCCAAAAAAAAAAAAAAAAAGGTACTGAAACATCAATAATCACCTTGACAAAGCTGTCCACAAAGGAACACGTGGATTAAGGCCACCAGATTGTTTTAGAGAGACCCCAGAGATTTGAACTAAACACAGCAAAGGACTCTGCTTAATGAAGTAGAACAAACTGATCATGGACTCTGATTCTTTTTTTGATAGAATAAAAATTGATAGATTTGCTTAGCTCCTCAATGCTGTATCTACTGTGAAAGGGGACAAAAGCCAGAGGCCCTGTCTTTGTTTTCTCCTCCGCAATACTTTTGTCAGCAACATCAAGATCCTGTCACCACTGAGGATGAAATATATGTTACCAATTTCTGCATCCCAACAACTGTTGCAGAACCAAATAGAAAAGCAATGCACAGAGAAGAAAAAAAAAATCCTTTTAAAACGTAACAATGCAAATTAAAGAATGGAAACTGCCACCTTCAACAAGAACTTGCAACGCTACTAAAGACAACTCACAATGGGATTTCAAGAACCAGAAAAAAAATGGAGTCAGAAGTATTCTCAGTGCAATTTAGATGTACTCTAAGTGATGGGAGCACTGTTTTACATACGGTAAGTCAAAAAAGCTCACTCAACTTTTACTGGATCTTTTCATTTGTACTTTAAAAAAGGGTGAGAGGGAGGAAGAGATGGTGGAAAAAAGGAAACAAAAAGATCTATTAAAGGGTTCTACAGCTGTTTCTGTAAACTAGTGATGGCATGGATAATTCAAGAAAAAAAATTCACTGGTTTCTCCTAATAAACATTGGCAAAGGAAGACTTCAGGTGCATCCCTAGAACTGTAGGAACCCGAAAAAAACAGATTCTTCAAAGACATATTTCAAAACAACAAAACCAAAAGGAACATTTCACTAGAATTTCTCTCAGAACACATTATGACACTGAAAGGTAAAGAAACCCTTATCATAGTTGTTGGGGCACTTAAACAAGTTCTGTTTTCATTTTGTATTCACAAAAGCCAAGTTTTTGTGAATTTTTATTTCTGCTATGAAGTACTTCAAGAATAAAATTTAGGCCCCCCCATCCCCAATACTATAAGCAAACAAAAACGCACTAAGCCAATTCCAAAGAGGGTTTGCAAGTTATGACATCTTTGACAGTTTTTAGTTGGAAAACATTATGCCTGCCTTCCTTTGCATGGCATGTAAATATTAAGTACTTAAATGTAACAGAGTATTTTACAGTAATGCCCAGCTCATAGCCAAAAAACCCAGCCCTTTTTTGTCAGATGCTGTTTAATATAAAGAAAACATCACGAAATTCTTTGGGGCAAATAATATCAGAAAGAGATATGCATAAGCGAAGAACAGCAGAGGATACCATCAGATGTATATATTACTATGTATCACTCCAGTCTTTAAGTAAACTTTTAATCATCTGCACCTGTATCCTTCATTAAAACATTTTAAACAGCGTAGGTAGGTCTAGGAAAAAAAAAAAAAAGAAGATTTTAAAGAGATGCTTGAGTTCTTATATACTAAATGGAAGTATTTTGCAACCAAGCAGTATCAGATGGACAGATGTAGCCGCAAGGAAAGAGGACTGTGTGAATACTTCAACAAGTTTCTAAAGAAAGATGCTTTGGATGCTATAGATGAAGCCTTCTGAAGCTCTGCATTTAAATAAGCCTCCTGTGTTCACCCAAAGGCTGTAACATATACTCATAAGAAGTCTGGTGGCTTTCTAGATTTAGCTCTGGACTACTGCCAGAAATCATGCTGCTAGATGAACAGATCAGTATGACATAGTTTTGAGGTCAAATATTTTCTGAAATGCTAGCTTTAGAAGTGAGCATTGTCTACACTGTTCTAAGTCATAAAACAGTTTTCCCATTTGCATAGAAATGAAAACTTCATATAGACATTAGTAAATATTCCCTGGCTTCAGGATACTGAGACTTCAAAAAAAAAAAAATTAACCTGTGATTTCAGCTTTTATTTTTTTCAGATTCCCTACTCGAATTATGACATTTTAATGACTTACCTCGTTTGGTTTATCATACAGGACCAACACAAGACTTTTGAATCACACTAACCTCTCAATTTATGGCAGCAGAGTTAAAAAAACTTTTGAAAACTTTAAGAAGGCATGCAGAGCTAACATTCAATACTCACGGTGACGTACTGGCTATAAAACTTGCAGAGATTTTGTTCATTGACTTATTGGTCCTGCACTAATAATCAGAATAAGAAAGATTTCTCCCTGCTTTTCAGAAAACCAGCTTTGTAAAGAGATGCTTCACTTTTTTCCAGGGGGAAGCTGGGTAGTGGGGGTGGAATGAAGGGGGAGTGTTTGTATCTGAACTATTCAAATAGAAAATAAGACACATGCAACATTTACCAGAGTTGGTCAACACGAGGAAAATAAGTTGTAGGAAAAAATAAAGAAAACAGAGCACAAAATACTCTTTTCTTTCAAGTAAGATGAGAGCTATCCAGTCATTCAAATTAGGGTATTGTACATACAGAGTTCAGAAACGATATAAAAAAATACTAACCAATGATGGTCATTTTTTGTGGGATAGAATATTACATGTAGACAATTTTATCTACGAAACACTGTCACCATCTATTAAAAACAGTAATTTGATATTAACTACAAACAAATCTATTTTTATGCAGTTGATGCTGAGTTCATCCTGCACTATTCTTGAAGCTTTACTTACTTTCTGTTTCATTTCGTTTGATCATGCCTTGGCATTCAGCTAAAATAGTCTCTTTAAAAGATGTCACCAGGGCATTGACACAGCACTCCATTAGCTGAAACATATTAAACACAGAATTAGCTCATTTAGCCACCTGAACACCAACACCTGATCTGTCTCAAGTTCGCCATGCCACAAAATCTAGCCTGTTCTCAACAACTGTGCTCTATATTAATTCATTCACTAATTCATAAATAAGTAGTTTGAATAAAATCTATACAGGAAACGATATTTCTTCAAAATGTGTAGGTTAGTAAATGTGGTAAACTCTCTTCCAAACCACTAATGAGCTTAATATTTCTGTCGCCTCTTTTCTCTCAAGGGAGCCATCGCTTTTGGAACACCAACTACCCTACTTAGTTTCCGAGTATACATCCAAGAGCTAAGAATAGTTCTCATTCCAGCATACCCTATTTGGACCAGGCTGGTTGGTTTGAACAAGACACTATGGCTAGATCTAGAACAGAAACTGCTTGTACATATCACGACCATCTCTCTTTTGTCAGCCTCTTTATACGGGTTACAATTTATAGCTCTGCAAAATGAGTGATTTACAATTTAACAAATGCATAAAATACATTTTGATCCACTGCAGAAAATTCAGATTTAAAGGGTATTTATTTAAAATAACCTGTTTCCTGAACTAATTTCAACACAGACAATTATGAACTATTCATTGCAGTTAAATCTTCCTCCAGAATCTGAACTGTGTAAAATATCACTCAAAGGGGGGAAGGAAGAAAAGAAAAAAACATCCTTTATATTAAATGGCCATATTTCAGCCTAAGAGGAAATCTAGAACAGTTTTAATGGAATTTCTATTGCTCCTTTTGATTGCAATGAACAATAACTCTTTCAGGTATTCTAAATGAGCACTGAGAAACCCTCTACCTACTAGATTGGCCAGCTTATTTTCAAACATTATTCTCATCCACTGTTAAGCACAAGAAAAAAAAATGATACCTGACTCAAAATGAAAGAATAAAAATCAACTTGAATAAAAACCTGCCCTTCAATCTGAACTTTTGATCTGTTTACTATTAAAACATCTGTAAAAACTGTAAATTGCCAGATTTTTTGCAAGAAAAAAATATAATGGATGACTAAAAAACGTAAAATCAACAGTTTCATATCAATCTACTGCTACCAAGTAATACTGTAACACACACAAAAATCAAAACTGCAATATAATAATACTGTATAAATATAAAATACATCAATTTTTCTATACATTATACTTACTGCTTCTACAGAGTTACATTCACGCCTTGTTTCTAAATATCGTAGTGCTCTTTTCTCTTCTTCTTTTAGTTTAGCATCTGCCTGTGCAAAAGTAGAACAGCAATCATTTTAAGTACTAACACTTTCAGAACAAAGTTACAATAGAATTTTTACTTACATATTTCATATAATTCTGTACACCATTTTGTTGTAAATAAGAAGGAGCCTGTGTTCTATAAAATCTCTCTGTTGAATCCAAATATGCCTTTTCAAAGTTATCCCGATATATCTGAAGCTTATCTTCAGGATTAGAACAAAGGTTAACTGCAAAGAGAAAGTCCAAACTTACTCTCAAATCTTGGAAAGTTATGTGGCTAATAATAAGCAAATCTCTCTCATTAAAGTGAGTCTTGTATTAAAAGGTTCCATTGAACAATTTTAAGTATCCTATAAATACACTCTGATCCTAAAGGTAACCAAAATTGTCCAGTCTTTGCTCCAAAACCATTTAGATTAACTACAGGGAACTGAAAAGAACTGCATACTTATCTCCAGCATTTTAGATATTCAAACATGGTAACCAGAAATACACATACAACTGCAAAATTGGAAAGAAAAAAAAAGAAACCTCAGCACAATGCCTAATAAAGTGAAAACTTCACCTCACTGAGCAAACAGCTTTTCTTAGACACTGTTCTTAGAATCCCAATGCCTTCATTTTAGACTTCTTTCGCATTGTTTTTTTTCTGTTTTACAAGAATGGAGACAGTGAGCTTACTGCTACCCAGCAGTGCTTTGCACTATTTGGAAAAAAGTTTCCACCTTCCTCTCAACTGTTACAGAAGAATAAATAAATAAAGTCTTTAAGTGGAATATGCTTTAAAAAAATATTAGAATTGGACATCTATAAAGCCATCTGAAAGAGTATTAGCCACAAGTTTAATTCAACAGGCTGCAGAGCTTTGAAGAAGAGGCAGGCAATGGTGAAATGTCACAGAAGTTTCACATACACCAATCTGTTTTGCAAAGAATTAAGACTGGGAGTCTTAGATGCAGCCTATTTAGCATTTCTTCTTCAAACTGTCTGCAGAATCAGAAACAGTACGGAAAGGAGCACAGACATAAGGTTATATCTGCAACCCTAAGAGGTCAAAAAGTAGTTTGCTCTTTGGGAACAGATTTTTCAGTAACTGAAATGGAGCTAAATAATTTAGAAGTTAAAGATTTTAAACCAAATTTAATTGGTATCACATATCAACCACAACGACGACAACAAAATCAATACAAAATGCTGAGATAATCATTCCAACCCTACCACCACGATTGTCAACTTTGTATGATGAAAATTCATTTACTAAAGTGAGGAGGCAACAGATTGGTCTGTGCAAGACATACCATATGATTCTCGAACTCCAATAACAAGCTGAGAGTCGAAAGCTTCTCCTAGTCTTTCAGCATGAACTAGCTTCATCGCACTATCCTGAAGTCTATTTTTTATATTTGAAAATATGGATTCATTCCACGTATCTAGCATGAGCTGTGTATCAGGAAGAAAAAAAAAATGCTGTCAGAAAGGTACACGCAGACCTAAGTTTATGCAAAAGAAATACAAGAGATCAGAAACAGAAATCAAGCAACTTATAATGTAATTTTCAGGTTATATACAGCAGTTCAGCTACCTTGGAACTTGATCTTGCTCTGAATTTGTTATAGAAATAATGTTTAGCTTACATTCTAAGCTTACTTTATGTAACTGGACAGCTAGGGGAAGCAGTAGTTGATTCAGGTATTAATTCCATAATTCTGTGTTATTTCTACAGTTCTCAGTAATCGCTCAAGTAACTTTTCCAGCAGCGCAATGTGTCAGGAGTTGCAGTATCGGGGGGTACTTCTGAGCCAAACATCCAAATATACTTCACTATTTGGCAGGCTCAGTCTTAAACAAAACCAAAAACTCAATTAACACCACAGTTATGTAAAGAAAGAAAACCTGATGGCTTTATATTTATCTAACACGAAAGTTCAATATGCAAGTAATGCATATATAATTCACAAAAAACTCCAAACCTCATCTAAGCACTGCAAAGTTTTAAAATTAGTTATGGAAGGCCCTAACAAAATCCTCAACACTCAAAGGGTCCCATCATATTCCAGTGTGTGATTTTTTTTTTTTTTTGGTGATTGCTACTGACACTGCTGCAAATGTATTGCATTACACCTGATCACCAGACCCAACACGCTGAAGCTGAGCAACACGAAAAGCTCACTGGCAGGCCAGGCCATACTTATGTCCGCCTAAGCTCCACCAGCTGTTCAGCAGTAAATACTCAAAGCATGCTACATGTTTGTTAAAAATCTTACTTTGCTTTAGAACTCAAGTTACTGTGGTCATTTTTTTGCCCTTAGACACTGGATCTGGCTCTTTCTATCTGCCACTGAATACCTAATGAAATTATGCCAAAGCTTAAAAGGTAATTTTTATTTTTTCTATCCAACTCATGCCATTTTGTTGCTTTAGAAGAAAGCTCAAACTTACAGTATTTTCAAACTTGACAGTAACTGCTATGAATGTAATTTAAGCATACCAACTGTCAGTCTACACTGGCAGTGGAAAGCAGGTTGGAATCGTAACATTTACCAATTCAAACTTTACCTCATGATTGTGAATAAGCTTACTAAAAATGAGCTTAGGATGACTTGACACAGTTGTATGGCAAAGTTAATAGTAAAGATTAGATGGTCTTATTCCATTCTTGCTTTGTAAGTTTTAGATTTTAACACAGCAAGCACCTAATAAAAGTCAGATATCCTTTTGAGAGAGTTAAGTTTACCATCCTTTATTCTTAACTTCTTCGTAACTGTCTCTCAATTTCAGCTAAATTTCCATTTCTGACACTTAAGTCATGTGTTGGAAGGGAACTATTGTTCAAAACATTGGAACATTCTTAGAAGCAAAGCTTTGTTTTACTACGCTTCCTCAATTACTTTTTTCATTATTTTAACATTACTGATATGCATATTATGGTTGCACTGTACAATTATAGAATTGGTTTACAAGAGCTGAAATGAGTGAAAAACGGAGAAGAAAACAGTGAGATAATGTCAAGCAACCTGGCAGGCACATTAACAGCTTTGTCACGGTCAAACTGCTTTTAGACATTATGGATAAGGAAGTTTTATGGAGATATTTGAAGGAAAACACATGTATTGTTTTGGGTGACTACATGAAGAACTTCTCAAGCATGGGAAAAGTTTTCACAAGGTGCTTTTCAGAAAACTAGAGAATGATGCCAGAAACAGGAAGTGACCTTCAGCAGTGAATATGAAATAATAAGATGGGCTGGGGACTCTGGGCTTTGATGACCCAATCATGAGATGGCCCTAACTGGACTGCATATGAGAGAGAAGACACATCTCCATCAGCTTCAGTCCTGAACAAAATCTAAATTGTTAGACACCACTACTTTTTCCACTCCACCTTGTTTTTTGTTTCATTTCTTAGTTCTCCTGCCTTCTGCATACAGCAGAGTTAAGAGTTCAGGTTTGCCAGATCTTGGAGAGCCTAATAAGATCACATGCTTTCTCCAACAAACAATGAAAACAAAGGTAACTTGAGATAGTGATTCCTCTCTTTGCTGCTGTTCTCTCTTCCTTTTCTTCAAGAAGTATAGAGGATCAGATGTCAAAATAGGAGGGTGAAGAAAAAAAACCTTGCCCAAAGTAATGCATTCGAACTATTTTGTTCTTCCCATCCTGGAGATAGGGGGACAGTTAAAATGATCTTCAGTACCAAATTAAAGACTGCTAAAGAAATTTCATTTCCCTACTTCCCTACAGATACTTTCTGCAATGAAAAGGGATAATAAATGATGTTAAACTAAAGGACTTAACACTTTACAACTGATATGCTCCGGTTTTCTTATAATAAAAGACTAAAGCAATTTCAAGGACCATTATTCATGGGACCAGAACACTGAGCACTCCATACTCAAACCCCTAGACTTTCTTTAGGTCTTTGATATGAAATAGTAAAAAGATCATATTCACAAGATACTACATGTCCAACCTTTTCATTGATACGACTGACATTTTGGAAGAAAAAGTGGAAATTAGAAGATCAATAGCCATATTTAACTTGAGATGACAGTATTTAATTGGTCATTTATAAAATGCAGAGATGTGCCCCAGTTAAGATCTTGGCCTAGGGAAATAAACTAGGAGTAGAAAAACTACTCACTTGTATATATAAGTACACTTGCTACTCACAAGTATAGAAACAGTAGGTGAATTTACAACTGCCTCCCGCCCCAAGATTCAAGTCATAATTAAAAAAAACCAACAAACCACAAAAAAAACAAACCCAAAGCCCAAAGAAATGCTTTAATCACCTGAACAAAACTGTTAATAGCCAAAGCAAAACTGGAGAAACAGAGTGAAATTATTGTGGAGAGAAAAAAAAAAGTTGCAGGGTTGTTCTGACCCTCACACTGAAGCAAAGTGATGCATCATATTACATGATTGGTGCAATTTCATCTTCAGCTATAGAATCCCTTCTGTACTATTACTGTAGGCAGAACAGTGTGCAACAAAACTCTTAATACCTATCACTTACCTTTCGAACAATACTGTCTTCTACATTAGACTTCTTGTTGCTGCCCTGCTTGCCCATTAAAGTAATCTCTAGTTGACAAAATGGCTTGGGCAAAATATCACACTGCGTGAAGAACTTGCGCCACTCCACTATATATGCTTTCAGTAAAGCTGTATCATCTTGATGACTCAGCACTCTCTGGAGGAGGGAGGGAGAAGAGGAGGTAATTTATAAACAATTTTCTGCACAAAGTACGGGTTGACTTTGCTTATACTGAAAATAACTCCCCATATAAAATTCAAATATACAGATATATCAGAATAAGAAAGTCTACATATTTAAGTGCCATTTAGTTTAGGGCAGTAGTTATAAACTCATGGCATATGGACCATTTCTAAAGGGTAAAGAAAGGTAACAGCAAACAAGTAGTCAGTACATTTAAATTTTCCAGATGAACCATTTTTTTTTCCTTTTAAATAATCTGCAAGTCAAAAAGATTAAAACCTTTGGACCAAAGGCACGTAGTGGTACAACAGTATCTAAAAAAAAAAAAAACCAAACAAACCTGTAAGGACTATGTTATATTCTATACAGTGAAAAGTTTAATTCAATGGCATCTACTAACCTTTCCTTAGACCCAGACAGCTAGTTAACATGTATATTTTATTAATGCCTGGAAAATACAACTACATTGCACAATGGCTATCACAGTGCCTAAAAAGATGCCCCTCAAACAACAGCCAACGCAGACCATATCAAAGGCCCCAGTTCAGCACAGCATTTATGCATGTAAGCAAGCAAGCTGATGGAACTTAAAAATCAACATTTATATGCCTGGTTATACAAAGGCCTATATAAGAAACTATTTTCTTTTAATCAAAGCCTTAGTGGTGTAAATCTCTTCACTGAAGAAAGATTTTATACTTTCATTTTTTCCTTTCCAAACCTCTGTCATGGGATTTTTTTTTTTTTTTTTTTTAAATTTCACAACAACCCCCTCTTTTAAACCCCTTATTACAGGAAACATCTTTTGCTATACATTTTACAAACACAAACATTTCCTTTGAATCTACTGATGATTTCAATCGTTTGGGGGGAAGCCCATAAAACTGGACAGCTAAGCTTGCTGAGTTGATAGCACGTATGTATTTCTAGTATGCCATACATATGGCTTATTTTAAAGCCATCCATGAACATGTCAGCATAGCACTGAAGCTAGACAAACAAAATTTTTTTCAGACTAATTTCTTATAGAAAATTTTGCCTCAGGAAGTTTTCAAGTGGAAGAAGATTCCATAAGTATTGTTGGATAAACAAAAATAATGCTGTGTTTTGTGTTGTTTTTTTTTTTTAATATAACACAAAAATCATCGCCCACCCCAGTTTCAAGGACTGTGAGAAAACAATGAGCCAAGGCAAATGCTCAAGGCTAAGTCTTCTTTTTGTCAATAGAAGTTTGCAGGGTAATTATGATCTCCAGAACATCACAGAATTTTTGTTTAAAAGCAATCCATTTAGATCCAATGAAAGTCAGAACAATTTGGTTATTTTCCTAACGATATGAATAGAAGTTATGAAATGTTAAAAACTTACTGCTTGTGCCTGTTTAATAAAATCAAGGATGTCTTCCTTCAGAGCCTGATGGATTTTTGCTGGACCTTTATCATCCCACAAGCAAACTGCATGTACATCTCTAGAAAACAATTTATCCATCTTTTAGTAACAGCTACTCAAAGTTTAATGCTGTAATATACGAGGCTTAAACAGTCCTAATTTAAGTACGTCTAAGAAATTAATACACTTTTTATTGTCAAACAATATACGGCTAGATCCCAGTGACACATGATGCAAGAAAACATGTTTGGAGAAGAGACTGAAGCTGTAAGAAAGTCTTGGAAGCAAGTAACAGCAACCTATCTAGGAAAAGGCTATGGTCAAGAAGGAGATGTAGAAGCCAATTCTGTTTTCAGTATCTACTCAATAATCCTTATTGCATAAAGGACAATTTTTAAAGCTTTTCTTTGACAAAGACAGAAATCACTTGCCAGCAGAAGCATTACTACTCAGATGATACTATTCTAAAATACTCTCCTTAACATGCAGCCTTCACTCACAGTTTCACAATCCAAGCACTACAACAACCCTGTGCTACAAAGGAAACAGACCTTCCTTGCGAGAAATGTGAGCTTAGGGGCATCAAGTAATTTAAAAGTAATTTTAATTAGTTTAATAAGATCACTTAAACATTTCATGACAGTGGTAGCATTTCAAAGCAAAACCCTACTGCAGAAAAGCTACCAAACAGCATCGCAAAGCAAAATTGTATTAATAAGTTTTAACCAACATTCAAATGAATTCCTGTTTTTCCTAGCTGACAGACCAGCAAGTGTAATTTCATTCCTATTTTCTTTCCATACCAGAGACTAAATAAAGCAAGTTACATTCCTAACCATACATCATTTATAACGTGGCCTAGCAAGCCTTTTTTTGACTCATTACCTTCCTCTGGTTCTTCTTCCTCCCTTCAATAATAAGGCCACATCTTTGCAGGAAAGCAACTATATAATCTAAAGGTATGACTTTGTTCCTATTAAATCAATACAGTTATTTCAATACAAAAGCATCTTTTTTAGTTTAACTGAAAAGACAAAATTTACAAGGTAAAAAGTTCCTCTGACACAGATCAAAGGTGCTGGCCCAGGATTACAGAGGTATACCTAACTTGTGAGACTTACGCAACTTTCACATGCAGAAAAGGTGTTACTGTATTTAGAATGCCACTGTTTCCTGACAGCAGTGAAAAAAGCAATACTGGATAATTATTCTCAAAGGGCCGTTAGAAGACACCTACAGATTTTAAATTTTTATTAAAAAGCTTAACAAAGACCACTGTCCAAAAATAGGAACCTAGGAGAGCGGGATCCTTTCCCTCAATATCCTTAATTTAGCCATAAAGTTACTTAAGTTCTATTCAATAATTCAGCTACAAGAAAAATAATACATGGAAAATTTCAATACCAATGCAGAATTATTGAACTAGCTATTAAAAATGAATGCAATGACTCAGAACTGAATTTGTACCTTAACTACACCATGTTTCTGGCAACTACTATAGCCATGACATCGTAAGATGTTAAAACTCATTACATGATAAACTACCTTTCCTTTCAGTTGGCAGAAAAGTGTGACAGGTGCAGCAAGATGGGTGTAAAAAGAATCACTGCACCGTCCTCATCGAAAAGAGCAATAAAGATACAGACTGCAACAAGGCTGTGTTTAAATAAAAAACACTTTTGTGACAGATTTTAAAAAGCAGAAGGAGAGACTGCAGATTTAAGCTACAACTGTATTTGAGGGAAAATAACTATATTGAGACAAAGATTATTTTAGATACACTTTCAATATATATGTTGTAACTCACTTCCGCATTATGTTGGCAAAGGTCACATGATACATTTTAAGAAAAAAATCATCACCTAACAGGAAGCAGCTTCTGGCTTTTTGGAAGGAGGAAAACGGCAGGGTTTATAGAAAGTACAGTAATGCAAACACTGTCTGAAAAATATGATATATATTATTCTTAGGGTATATAACTATTCAAATTATACCAGTTAAACTGCATTACCCTGTTACTTCAGTAGCATTCTTAAGTTATTTTAGAAGAAAGCCATTCAAATCAGAATAATGTTAACATTCAGCAAACTGCCTTTAAATGAACTTACTGCCAAAGCAGTAAACATTTTCTCTCTAATTCTAACAAAAGCTTTGTGGGCAGGTACAAAACTTGTTTACTATGATGAGCTGAAGTCGAAAGCTCTGCCGTTCTTTCTCCATCCCATTTGCAAAGATCTGAACCTCAGCAAAACTCTACTTTTGCAAATTTACAGTAATGTAGGTGCACTTACCACTTCATAAAACTTCAACTAGTACTTTTGTTCTGTGTTCTCACATAGACCGTGTCATATGTGACTTCTGTATCAGAAGTAGTACCATTACTGTATTCCCGTTATGCAAAAGGATGTAAGATACTAAAAAATTACTTACGAAAACAGATCAAACCATTGCTGTTTTGTGACAGACTCCTGACGAAGAAGTTTCAGAACGATAGGGCGCATGAAATCCCATTTGTCTTCAAACTGAAGTGAACCTTTATTCTAAAAGGAGCAAAAAAGTTACTGTTAATAAAACAGTTTCTTATTTAAAGTTATCTTTAAGGATTGCAGTTTCTATGGTTAATGTAAAAATATCTTCTTCTCAGAGTTGTCTCATAAGCTAGCATTTGACCTACAACACCATAGCTGAACAACACTTTTCACAGTAAGTATTATTTTAAAAAGTGACAGAGCTATTATTTGTTTCTTAGAGAAGCAGATTGCCAACTTCTTCCTTTATTCACTACATTAGCTACAATGCAACAAGTTCTAGCAAGTGTTCTTCACCTCTTAATGGAGTTATACACGGACAACATGAATGACACCCGGTCAGCTTCACCGGCCCAGCCAAGATACATGCAATGAAAGTCATGAGGCAAGAATTGCAAACCCGTCTTGAATAAATTACCATTACCAAAATGGCAGCCAGGAATCAGGAATAGCACCTGTGGATGCTGCCACGTACCCTTTTTCTCCACTGTGCATTTGGCATCAGCAGCAAAGAGGGAGGAAGGAAGCAGAGTAATGTAGGAGCTGTTGTATCACAGACTCCCTTCCTGTGGGTTAACTGGCCATAGGCAGTTTGACGGCCAAGACTACAGTTGGTGCAGATAAAAATGATTTACACTGTGCTGAAAAATCTAATCCAAGGTGAATTTTTTCAAACTTACGATGTAAATTAAGAGGAAAGCTAAAGAAATGAAGTGCTCCCATATCATTCTGATTATTCTGAAAAATCTCACTGTAATATACAGGCTGACTTCCATTATTTAAAAAAAAAACTGTAAGAGAAAAATAACAGTTCTATTGCATATGTTGTAATCCTATTTGCTTACAGCTCCACATTTTAAAAAGAAAAACCCGCAATTAAAAAAACATGTTGATTGAGAGTTCTGTGGCAGAAAGACTACTGGTTGAGTTATCTGCAGTGTTTACTCTTGAAGAGATCATTGTCTTGGCTAGTAATACTACATTTGACACAATTCATTTCAAATACAGCAAATAATAAACTACTTGAAATTCTGACAAATGCACTGTTCTGCCACTAACATCTCTTCAGACAAACAAGCACAAGCAGCACGCCACGTTCTCTCAACCGTCTCCTTCTGATTAATTTCTACATGGCACTTTACAATTAAATCTGTTATTTAATACTCAGAATAAGCACAGTTTGGAAACTGTATCCCCTGCTGCTCTTAAGTGCAAAGATGTCTCATCTTCAAGTTATAAAGATGCAACAGGCATCACAGTAACTATTTTTACAGCAACACCACCTGGAGGCCTCACAGCATTATCAAACCACTGCGGTAGGTACAGAATATGGGTTTCACAGAAGCATTCCCTGTTCGATAAAGTTTAGAATTCTTTCAACATAGAAAAAAAAATAGAAAAATAAATTGTTTTCCAATTCAGAGAGACAGTTTTGCCTGTTCTCTTCCACTGTAAAGAAAAAAATAAATAAAAAATAATTTGAATTCATCATCTTTGAAAATCATCAACTACATGCTTCCCCCACATAGAGCTAGCTTTACAATTATTCCCTAACCTTTGATGAGTTGCTCTAATCTTTCCTATTCCCGTGAAAATGATTAGTTTCTACTCGCAGGTATTTCTGTTCCCAGTCCCTCTTTGCAGGATAATGAACTTGAAAGACCAGCTGCTGAACAGTTAGAAGTTCCAGAAAAGGCATTATAAAATAAGTAAAACTAACTTCCTCAAAAGTTTTCCTTTGGAGTGAAACTTCAGAGTAGATCCCATAAGTTTTCTGGAAGAGGTAAATAGCCTGTTTTGCAATTCTGGAAAAGTGCAATTCAGCCCTTCACTGAAAACAGCTGAAGATAAAACACAAATGCTCTATCTTTGTGAATAAGACTAGTTTCACTGTAAAACATGGTGGGGATGGAAAATTGCAAACACTGGTGTTTACACGATTTAGATTGTGATTACCTAGTTCATGCTAAGAAGCACACATAAAACTCCATTTCAGTTGTAAAAACTGCATGTCCACTTGTAACGAACATGTACCTACTTAAAAAGAATTCCCCAAATAAAGCTTGGCAGAAAATGCCATTAGGAAAATTTAGAACTTTGTTTCCTATACATAGGAGTAAAACTTTTTTTTTTTTTACACTTCCTTCTTTATTCCTAAATTAAGGAGAAGAGGAAATAAAATTAATGGATTAAAAATCCCACTCAACTAAACTATTCTTTAATTTCAATAAACAATTCAACATCTTCTAGATAGATTCAGGCTTCCATGGCCATTAATCTTACACTCTTGTACTGAAATTACAAGTAGAAAGGGTGCGTAATACCACCTACTGTGTGTCATTCACATTCATTAATACTACCCCTATTAGTGTACGAGAAAAACAAATTTTATAGTAGAAGAGGAGGTCAAACAGCGGTAATTCATAGTTGTTACCAAAGTCACACATACACCAGTGACCCAGACAACACGAGGAAGCCATTTCCCACTTTGTTGAGCCACCTGCAAACCTATGCAATTTCTAAGCAATATTTCCCAGGTAACTCTTCTTTCTAAGCTTGTTGCCTCAAACCACAGTTCCCAAGGGAAGGTAAGTAGGAAGGTAAGTCACACCCTTTATGAATCAAATCTTCTCTGAAAACATGGATTACGATTGATAGCCATACCCTAAGTAACCATTCTAGGAGTTCAAAATTTAATGCTTTGAAAAATAACTCCACTTATGAAATATTTTGTTTCAAAAATCACTTCACTAAATTTGTCCACAGAGATTTAAAGTTCCATTTTAACACTAAACTTTACTTGAAATATATACTTCACACACTATATTGAAATATATACTACAACCTTACTCTTCAAACTTACTTTTTCCTGTTCTTCACTTCTATGCATGAGCACCTAAACACAGTATTTTAGGATAGCAGGTAAAAAACCTCCTAGACTATGTTGGTGGATGTTATGTAGAATTAGTACAATGATGCAAGTGGAATTGTTCCACTCACCAGTTTTCATGATTTTGGGTATTATCAGATAACACAAAACTCCTCTCCTTAACTGTAAGCAAGTTTAAGAAAAGCGCAGCAGAAGCAGGCACAGAATATGGTATAAGGGCCTAAATAAATGTGGAATATAACATGGCAAGGCAATATAACAAGACCTCCATGCTACTGTCCCTCTGAACCTTGAATTGTCTATTTGGACATTCAGCTCTTTACTGTGTACTCTATATATTTCAGGCCACATACAAATTCAGCCCTGATCTCTGACAGATGCTCTAAACAGTACTGTAAAAAAGCAACATCCTCTACATTGTATTGTATATCTTATCTACATATGAGTAACATCTTCATCTTTACTACTTCACCATTTTCAGGCGCTCTCTCTCTCTCTCTCTCTCTCTCTCTCTCTCTCTCTCTCAAGGCTAGTTCACAGAGGGATGAAGTATAAAATATGAGGTCCTAAACTGAAATAAGCATGAAAATTCACTGTCTGATTAATCTCTGCTACCAGCAGCTCTAAAAAAATCAGTGTAATGATTGTGCCAAAGTTACTAGACAAAGCAGAAAAATAGCCATAGGGTATTATGGTATTATAGGTATTATTAGTTACATTGCTATGTAACTAACTAGTGTGCAACATTCCCTAGCTTCTTAAGGATATCCTAATTGGAAATAGCCAGGAAGAAACAGACAAACTTAAAATACAGATCTGGAAATATATACTTTAAGTCAAAGAATTCAAAAACTTCAGCTGTGTTTCTAGTTGTCAGTGACAGAGGCATAAAAAAAAAAAAATAGTTGAAACCAATACAAAGGTAAATAATGTTTTCTTATTTCACTTAAGTCTACAGAAAATCTATTGCTTTCTTTGCTTCTTTCCTCCTAACACCAGGCTCAAGCTGCAATTCATCTTGCAAGGATGGACTCTTGCATTTGCTGGCAGCTCCAGTAAAGGTCTACAGAAGTGTCAAGATCTGCTGGCATGGATACAGCTACAGGTTTTCTTTGTGCTGCAATAAGCTGAGGTGCTTTCTGTTCCAGAAACTGCAGAAAAACACATGTATCTTCACATTATGTGAGTGAATTGGTTAGACTATCTTGTCACTGCAAAGGGAACAGGTTACAAGTCCAACACACCCCCTGAAACAAAGCACCCCACTTTAAAAGTGCCAGAGTCACATCTACGTTGCGAGAAAAAACTGTAGGGGACTCACCTAATAATGGCTCAGTCACCTACAGGAAAGCCATGGCCTCAACGTGGGAGAGCAGTTCTGCTACAGGTAGGGTACACACTAGCTTACCATGTAACGGCTCTCTCTTACTAAGTACTTCAATATTTTCATGACATTCCGATATGCTGTATCTCACCAGGATTCAACATATGATTGGTCATTCTAATTTTGCATTTAAAGAAGGCTCTCTGAGAATATGCTTCTCACTAAAAAAATAATTTACAATTAGGAAAATGATGCACTAGTGGAGTTTAAACGATGCCCTTTAAAATTATGACAGCCAGTCAGATCTGAATTCAGCTAGTACCTGTTACAAGAACAAGAAAACAATATTTCACTTAATTTTCTCAACTATGTAGAAAGTTGAACGAGGATGGGGGAAAACCAGAGAAAACTCTTAGTTCCTGTTTATCCTAGCAAAAACAAGACCTGCCTAAACCCAACTTAGATTTGATTATGCAGGCTTGCTTGGAAAAGATATGGAAAAACCTCTCCTTTCTTACCCAGGGATTTTTACTGTGCCGAGACATTGCTTTTTTTTCCCTAAACATTAAAGCAGAAGTATGTTTCATAGCCTCAAATGGCATGAGGCACTGCCAATTAACACTAACCTGGAATCAACAGTTTGCTTCTCTGAGAGCACTCTGATGAGCAGAATTGGGAAACAAAAGACCTTATCTAGTTCCAATCCTTGCATTGGTTTATTGTGTCATTATAAACAAAGTCAAATCACTGAATAATCTTTCCTTTTGTAATGCAGGACTCATACTTTATTGCCTTTAGAAAACTCACTAATTAGTAAGTTATAGTGCTTAAAAACACTCTAAGTGACCAGAAAGGCCTATTTTAGAATAGGTATCTCTGTAGCATTTTTCCTAAAACGCACTGTGCGTATGTATCTTGTTGTCAATATAAAATATTAACGATTCAAAGGCCAGTTGCAGAAACATCACTAGCCAACACAAAGGCTTCAGTTCAGCAAGAGTCATCTCGCAGAATCAAGGCCTTTGATTCTATTTTCACTTACCGTACACCTATTATTCTTTCAAAACAGCTGAAGTGGAACGCTGACAAATCTCATAGGCCTATGTTTCTTCTATCTACTATGGGCTATACAACCACATACCTCATCAAAGCACGCATTGGTCTTTCCAGAGATCCTCAAACATACAGCAAAGAGATGGACTAAAACATTAACAAGCAGATAAACTGTCTGAGCCCTTCTCTAAAGCCACGCTCTTCCACAAAAAGCACATTTATTCTTATGGGACATTATTTTTTTCTCCAGTGTTCTTGGATTCTTCAGTTTTAGATTTTTATTTAAGTCTTATCTGCTTAAAAAAAATCTAACTACCCACTCAGGCATAAAAAATATAGAGAAATTAATTAAAATTCATTTCAATTACATTTCAATTTCAAGAAAGATTTTAAAAAAAATTATCTTTTTAATACTAAAACCTTTTTTTGGATACCAGGAAGAAACAAGTCTATCAATTATTTCTCATTTCTTCACACTGAGTGTCTCAGAGTAATACAACCAGCAGTTTCAGGCCAAATCTATACATGCAAAATGGGTCAGATTGCTAAAATGTAAGCAGCACTTTCTCAGAACCATATTAAACTGTAATACATAGAGCTGAACACATGTATACTTCTATATTTATATGTAATTTAAATTGCTAACTGATAAAGTTAAGCAGACAGCCTTCCCAAGGCCTACTTTCACCCTAACTACACTGATGTTCTAGAAACACTTACTGGAGGCACTAGTAACAGTTGTTTAAAGTAGGCCTGTCTTCCATGTGCTGGCACGGCCTCAAAGGCCACATACAGCCTTCTCCACACACATGCCGCAAATACCAGGACAGACAGTCCTGAGCTCAAATACTGGGCTGTCACACTGAAAACTTCAGTTCAAATCTGCAGCAGCTTGGGGTGACTGACATCTGTCATCAAACACCGGGAAAGTGCTTGAAAACATCTGACTACAAAAGCAAAGCTGCTTAATGTAAGCGAAAGGCCTCCAGGACTTTGCTGAAACACTGTAGTTAAGAAAAAAGCTGGAATACGGTGGCAACCCACATAACGACACCTGCCCACCACGAAGGCATTTTTCAACTCTTTGTTTCACTTAAAACTCATTTTCCGTCTACCTAGGTCTTCTTAAATAAACAAAGGGACGACATCGTGCCCTGTCTAACAGCACGACGCAACGCTGTTTCCCAACGACGCGTGTTTGGGAAGGAAGAGCCGGGGGGGAGGGGGTGCTGGCAGCCAGGAGGCCACCGGCCGGGCCGGGCCGAGGCCAGCGGTCCCGCACCGAGCGCGGCGCCGCAGCCGTTCACCTGAGGGAGGGCCGCCGGCCCCCCCCGCGCCTGGGGAACGGCAACTTCGGGGAGCGGCGCCCGTGGCCTGCCCCCGCCGGCCGCCCGGCCCGGCCCGGCCCGGCCGCCCTAGCCACCCGCAGGGCCCAGCCGGCGGCGGGGCAGCCCCGGCCGCCCGGCCCCCACCGCCTCTCCCCTCACGCAGGGCCCGGCCAGGCCCCGCTCTCACCTTTAAGAGATTAGACGTCGCCATGATCCCCCCCGCGGGGCCTCCCCGGCCGGCGGCGGCGGCTCCTCTCCCCGAGCTCGGCTCGGCTCCCCCCGGCCGCTGCCGCTTTACATGGCCCCGGGCCGCCCGCCCGCCCGGCCGGACCCGCAGCGGCGACAGTAGCAGCGGCCGCAGCGCTGGGCTCCCCTGCCCGGGGGCGAGGTCGGCGCCAGGCTCGGGGCGCTCCGCAGCGCGACCGGCTGGGTCCTCCGCACGCAGCCGCCCCTCAGAGCCTCATGGCGGCGTCCGCCCAGGAGGCGCTCGGCAGCAGCCCCGGCTCCATGGAAGGGGCCGGCCCACATGATGCGGCTCTGAGGAGCCGGCCCCGCCGCCAAGCGCGGGCGCTCGGGCTGCGGGCTCCGCCGGCAGCGCCCCCTGGCGGCCCGCCGCCGCCGCTGCGCCGCGCGGGGGAACCCCCGCCACCCCGTCCTGTCCCGCCCCGCGCTCCCGCTCGCTGCCGAGCTCGTCTCCGCCGAGGGCCGGCCGCCCCGCCGCGGTGAGGGCTTTGCCTTCACGGCCCCGCGGGGACGGGCCCTGGCAAGAAGCCCCTTCGGCAGGGGCCGCCGCCGGGCAGCTTCCGGGGAGCGAGCGGGCGGCGGCTGTGCACGGCTGCTCTCCCTCGCGGCCCCGCGGCCATCCCCGCCTCAGAGACACCCCCCGCCCAAACCCCCTCCTTCTCCTTTCTACTCCCCCGTACCTTCTCCCTGGCAAACCCCCATGAAGTTGCGCCACATAAACAGAGAACCGAATTCAACGTGACTGAATAATGTGGTTTATAAGCAGAGAAATAAATCTATTCCTTACTTGACGGAGGTTGGCGAGCGTGGGCCTCCACCCCGGCTCACCGTCCCCGTCCCTCCGAGGCCACAGGTGACACCGCACCAGCCTCCCGCACGCCTGGCCGGTGGGAGCGCTTACGGCAGAAAGCACCGCACGGTTACGGGCGCAAACCCTATTTTGCAAAGCCAGGTGACTTCCCTACGCCCAGATCTCCAGCTAAGCGGTCACTCTTCCTGCCAAACTGTTTTCACTTCACAAATTTTCTATTTAGTAAGAAATGTGTGGGGTTAGGTACCTTTTAGGAGGGATTTGGAAACTTTCAGGTTTTATTTATAGGAAGCAGAATTTTACTTTTCTATTAAAACGCTTAGCCTTCATCTAAAACATGTCTTGAAGAAAAGTTCAACCAGCTTTTCTCACAGGTTAGGAAACCTGAGAGTTGACGCCACCCATTCAGCCTGGCCTGCTGCACGTCACCTGTGTGGACGGCCACACCGCCCACCGCTGGGGACGACAGTGCTCCCCTCGTCCTTCCTGGGGCGTAGGGTGAGGGGCGCGATTTGAAGATAAATTCATATTATAGAGCATTGGGACCCTGAAGTGTTAGAAAAGGTGGAATAAAATATTCAACAAATCTGTACGCTATGGAAGTTTTGATAATGCTGACTGAATATGGCCTGCAGCCTTATTAACTTAATAAATTAAGATACCCATATTAAGGCCGCCTCTTAACTGAGAAGTAAAAAGGAGGTACTGAATAATTTCCTATTTTGACATTTCCAGCTTCTGAATGTTTCAATTAGTCTATAATTTTTTTCTTTGCTGTTATCAGATATTGTGTATTCTATACTATAAATATTTAAGTATACAGTATTCATGGCACATATAATGCATACAGTTATACAGTTGTATGTATAGTATATAATTATGCAATATAGATCAAATTGTATTACATACTGTCCATTGCATATATATTCTACAACAGTGCTGAAGTTACGAGGCCTCCAGCAGGGTCAGTAAAATGTGTGCATTGTGTATCTGTGCATCAGCCACTCTGCTCCACAGCCTGCATATTACGTTACAGGTATGTAAGTACCAGAGAAGCTGAGATACAGGTAAATATTCTATAAACTGTGATATGGAGGCAGTCATTTCTGGGAGCCACTACTCCATGAACTGATTTATCCTCTTTTCCCAAAACCCTTTTAAAATGTGATTATTTCCAATTATTTGAGATTTTTTGTTCTTTTCAATTTCTATTGCATCTATTATTTTTTTTAATATATGCTTGCTATTAATGCCACAATACAGTGATGTTTTTAAACTGCTTTTGAGAAATAATGTAGACATCATTCAGCCAGAAAATCAGCTAACTATAGAGAACTTCACCTCAGTTCCCTTCGATGAAAAGCTTAGAGTACAAAATCACAACGCAAATCATTAGAATGTTATAATTGTAAATTTTGCTTAGCCAGCGTTTAACCTAAATGAAGTTGGGCTGTGTTTTAAAGTGCTATGTTTTGAAATGATGGATTTCTCTATATTTGCACTTTTCATGCAAACCTACCAAACGTTGCCACAAAAATGTAAGAGGACACGGGACACAGCAGTATCTCAGTACCTTCCACGGTCTTGTCTGTTCTAAGTATTCCTAGGTACCCAGCAGCCATTGCTGCAACATTTATGGGGTTGGCGTGGAAGGGTCAGCAATGAAAGTGCTGAGTCTAAGAGTTCTGGCATCCTGCCCAAATATGCCCTTGTGCAGCAGTTATGAGTAGAGCTAGTCAAGGAATAAAGAGAACTTGAACAACTGAGAAACAGTGGGACAAGGAAACGGTACTTTTTACTGATATTAAAAACAATGTGCATCTCGGTTTGCATGACACAATGACTGTAATTTTTTTCTAAAGATCTGTGCATTAATTTTCTGGGAAGTAAAGACATCTGTGAGCCTCAAGGTTTTGCGGTATTTTAGTACCACTTCAGGGTGCTTTGAAAGTACACGGTGTTACATAATCTTGTTTTATTTGCTTTAATTCTATTGCAAATGGATTATTAGTAAATTCTGATGGTAATGAAGATATTAATTATTGATTAGTATATGGTACTACATTGGCCTACAGTTTTATATCCCTTGCATGGATTGTAAAAGACAGAGTGAATGACACTTAATCCCAGAGATGTCCATGGGTTCAAAGTGATTGGCAAGCAACAGCTCATTAAGATTTGGATGATCAGTGAAATTAATACCATGCATAATATCCTAGATGTCTCGGGGTGAATTGATTCCAGGCACAAATCTGTTGGCTTTGAATGAGTTGCATCAGAGAGAAATATGTGCTGTTATGTTCTCTGCTAATGCCCTGAAACACATGGCACAAATAAGGCATATATAGTTTCTTCTAATCTTCACTTAGTCCATGATGGAAAAAAGCCTTTGATGGTCAGTTAGTCAGTTTTAGACTCCTCTCCAGTCAAACTAGATATATTCAGTAGGGATACTAAAACTTATGTTTTTTCCTTCAGCGGGAAAGCCTCGTTTATCACTGCTGTGGACAGTCATGATGACCCTATGCACAAACCATGCCATGAGAGCCTCTGAAGACAATCCTTTTAAAAGGGCAAGGACACAACAGACACCTACCTGTAGCTGAAAAAAGAAGCGCCGTCAGTGACCAAACTTTGCACATGAAACAACTTCTTCTGTGTTTGTTTCTATTTCAACAAGAAACCAAACACTTTTATTTCTGGTGTTTTACTATCTGGGCTTCACGTCACCCTTTCAGTTAATAACAATAGCATTCTGGAGAAATTGCCTGCGTGTGGGAGTAAAGATCACTGTTACTTTCACTTGAAGTCATTTAAGATTTTGGTATCTTAGCATCGCCAGAACCGCCTATCCTGTGCATCTCAGGGTGACCTGTTTGTTCTTGCGCCAACATTGTCCTTTAGCTTAAATAACTTCTCTCTCCCTGATGTTTATTCTTCTCTGATGTATTTTTAGACAACGGTGCTATTCCCTCACAGTTTCCTTGCTGGAAAATTTTGCACTTTTTGCCTGAGTTACACGGAGGATGACATGGGGTGGTGCAGAACGACTGTTTGCAGGCAGAACCTGCAGGAGGGTTTTTGCTGAGGCTGAATTCCTCCCAGGACACGGAGAAGCACGTGGCATGTGCTAGGCAAAATGTGGCCATTGTTCCATGCCCAGGCTCAGAGTTGCAGAGAACCGCTGCGGGGAGTTACATCTGATCTAATTTTTCCTCTCCTAGCCTTTTTCGAACAGCTAGAAATTTACTGTTCCGTTCACTCTGTACTCAGGGAGTTATAGTTGGTCTGCGAAGCATAGTAGAGTGAAAGAGGATACAACATGAAAAATTACAATTTCATGTGCTGCTTTTCTGACACTTGTTCACATATGCAGCTCTTTTTCAGTGCTCAGTACACTTTGTCTCTCGTTTGTTTTAAAAGTTTCTCTGAGAATCAGACTCTCTTTTCCACAGAGAACTGCGCAGAGAAAAATCCCAATAAAATGAACAGTGTTACTGTGAATTTCAATGGTCTGACTGACTGGAATTGAGACTTACGTCTTCTAAACTTCTGTCCTGGCATAGCTTGCTCTTCTAATGCATATAACACCGGCTATATGTCAGGGAAATGAGAAAAATGATATGCACAGAGGAGGCTTTTTCCCCTGAATAATAAGCAGTAATTATTTTAAAATAGCAAATTAATATAAATTATGACTAAATAGCTAAACTATTTGCTTGGCATTGAAAACTTAACCAAAACGGACAATTCTCAAAAGTGCTGCAGAGCAGTGCCAGCCCTGCAAGGTTTTTATTACTAAGATTATGACTGAAATATTTTCCACAATTCCTCCCCTCAGTGTTAGTACCTTAATACTTCGCAACTACCACTAACATTTTAAACTATCGCCCTGCTCACTGTCAGACCTTGGTGCCAAATACAGCTTCTGGCAGTCCCTTCCTGCAAAGAAACCATGCGGGGAGAAGGTGAAAGGGGAAGAAGCCTGCAACGTAGATGTAGTGCCGGCACAGTTATACCCAACCGTTCTTCTCGGGCAGCTGTCCCACAGAATTAACCGATCCTTAGGGAGCCGCTGGAGTTGGGGAGTCAATAGCCTGTGTCTCTGTGCCGACTCCGGGTCTTTGGCACTTTCCTTCATCCTGCAAGTCCCATAACAGTGATGGAAATTTCTATAGGGTCTTAAGGGCTCTGGCAGTGGTTAGCCTCACTGCTCCCCCAGGGCTGTGCAGAGACGGAAGAAATGATGTCTTCCTTTCCATCCTTATCTTGTGCATTCATTTCCCTGGTGACTGAGTTTATTGCTACAGGAGGCTCAGTCTGTCCCTCCACAATTTTCATAGAGCGGGAAAAATCAGTTTGCACACAAGCAGATTTGAAGCTACAGCAATGAGGAATCACAGTAATTGAACTACAGCTGAAACTTCAGCTTGTTTACTTAAGCATTGATTTTATTCACAATGCATAGAAATTCTTTTTGTTGCTTCTACTCTTATGTGTCTGTAGAAGCTCTGTAGCTGCAAGGTGGGCCCTTAGCAGCCTGTGAAGGTCATCAGGGTTAGTCTTAGTTTGAGCTGCCCTTGTAGCCTGAGAGGCTGCTGAAGGTTGGTGTCAGCTGGTTTACAGCACTGCTCCCACGGAGGAGTAGTCTCTCAGCAGATTACACACGAAGTGTCCATCCCCGAGTAGCTCAGGCCTAGCCTAAAACATGACTTTCTCTGAGAAATGAGTGAATGAAATACTTTTGAAGACGGTGATCCATTCTAGCAGCTCAGGATTGGGATTTTGGATTCCTCAGTTTGAGTTTAAATGAAGATTTACCTACGCCTACATAAAAAGCCTGCTACTCCCCATTCTGGTCTGGCCTCTGCGGGCGATGGGAGGAGATCTGTGGGATGGGAGGATCTCCTCTGTGGGAGGAGATGCCATGCAAGTGCTGTGGTGGTGTTGGCTGCCAAACAACTGTTCCCTGTCTCCCCAGGGGTAAAAAGCCCACAGTATATATATTGTATTTTTGGGGATTTGTGCTATCAAGTTCTTTTCCTGAAAGCATTTTAGCCGTGTGTTTGCTGTTCCACTGGTTGCTTTGTGGGAACAGCAACTCCATGAAGAAAAATGATTGCTCTGTGGAGTCCTGCGCCTATAGAGCCAGCTCTTCCATGTCAAAAGTGCTGCTTAGCAAAATATTTTTGGGTTCGCAGAACCAACTTAGTTTTCTTCACACATATGCTACACTCCCATTAATTAAGTATTATGCAAGGCAAATTGTCTTCAGGAACCTATACTTCATAGTCTTTATATTGTGCTCAACTGGCACATCTTCAATCGCATTACTTTCATCAGATTTGCACTTTCATTGAAACACGATAAACAATTGTGCCGTACTCAAAAGTAAAATTCAGCTTTTCCACAGCTGTATTCACTTCGCAGAGGAGGGAATATTGCTGAGTAAAGTGACAGCATATGGAGGTAGTCGGTTTTCAGAGGGAAGACTCACGCAACATAGCACTAAACCCAGACGAATTACTACTAGAAATGAGCTGGGAAGTAAGTATACATGTATTCATGAGATACAGTCATTTTTTTTCTCTGAGGATCAGGCAGGTGAATTTTTGGTTGAATTCTTCTAGTTTTAAATACATTCAATGATACCATCATTATCCTTAAGAAACCTATAGGTTTCTTAGGTGCTACCACATACAGTTAAGTACTAGAGCAAAGGATCGTTACACAAATGCTTGGACTTTTTTTTCAGAATCTGTTTATTTTGTTGTGCAGTTCTATCCATCAGGCTTTTCAGAGAGATTTATATTTCACAGATTCCTTTTTTAATTTCATTCACTCATTTAAAAGATTGTCTTTGGACTCTGAGAAACGAGCAATGCAAATGTTTGCTATTGACAATTGTGTTTTGATATTTAATGATTTCTTAAACAGTCCAGCTGTTTGAGGTATGGTTCCATGCCCATGTAGAAAATAAACCCTCAGCCCTCCTTGTCTCTCTCCAAGGCTGAATAAAGGCTGCTGAGATTGCTGTGCCAGCTCTGGGCGAAAGGCAAGGGTGGAGACTTGGAGGAGCTGATGTCATGTGCTGGGGTCTACAGCCGGGGGAAAAGCGCTCTCCCTGAATGTTAGTTATGTAAAAAGAGGGCAACGGAGCATGTGTTCTATAAGGAAGCTGAAACACTGAGACTGAAATATCTGTGAGCACAGTGCATCCACCTATCTTTGCTTTAAGTTAGGCAGCTTGGGTACCAGTAACGGTTTGGCTGTGGCAGAAGGAATCTCAGCACAGAGCAACTGCAGTGTACTTGGGTGCTCCGTCAAGCCTGTATTATTTTCTGTGAGCACAGGACAGTCACCAGGAACTGAGTCATCTAGCTTGAAGTTAGATTGGTAAGTCTATTCCATACTGAAGGCATAAATGAATAGTATAAAAATATGCTACCTCAAAATTTTTTCCTTGGTTGATTCCTAGGGTGTGCTAGGTTCTGCTTCTTACACAGGACAGATGCAATTATAAGCAAGCCAAAATATCTAAAGAATTCATGTGTAAAATATTTAAATGAGTAAAGGAAGGTTTTTATTCTTCTTTATCAAACGTAAAATAAAAGCAATGAAAATTTAAACATTTTAGGAGTACAAAACAATACTTTATATCCATTCATTTGGCAGCCCTATGAATCCAAATACAAACTGTTTACTATTTCAACAGCTTTTCCTTTTCCTAACTGGGATTTGCCAAACTTTAATTTGCAAAAGTTGTGGAGTTTTCTTAATAAATAATTTCTACTTATTAATTTGGCTGCCGAATGAGATTTCTCTAATTCCTGTAATTTCTGAAAATTTCATTCTGGTATCAATAGTAAGCGTTGTATTTGCCCTTCCTTGGGAGAAAAAAATATACATGCACTGAACTATAATCCGTTCTACAGCCTATTCGAGCTGTTACTTATATACTGTACTGCAAAGCATCTGAAAACAAAATTATGTATTTCAGCAAATCATCTATTTATCAGACATTTCTATTAACTGCACGTGTGTAGTGAGAAGGTACAGTAGTGGTTTAATATATCATCAAGATAGACAATGTTTGAATGTACATGTTAATCTACATTTTTAGGGATTACAAATAAGACAACTATGTGCACAGTACTTTAAAATGCAGTGAACTTCTCTTCTAGTTGCATTGACAGTACCAGTTCCTTACACAGTTGAATCTGGTTAAAAGCTCTATTCCCAGTGTAATAAATGTGACACTACAGGTACAACATTGACAGCAGAGATCATTAAGGCTCTGTTCTGATGATTGTTTATTTCTCTGTGCATACCTCCCCTCCACTCCTCTCTTCTCCCAGTCCCTCCCCCCCCAACACACCTGATTTTTTTCATACAGAATGAAAAGCTCATTGGCTCCAGAGTATTCAGGAAGAAAAGTTTAAGATAAAAGATTTTAACCTGAAAGTAATGAAATGTGTAATGAAATGTAGATTCATAGCAATACCTGGTACTTACAAAGCTGTTTTAATATTTTTAATTTTTTTTTTTTGGTATGGCAGAAGAAACCAGTATCCACATCCCATGGTGCTAAACACTCTACAACAGGTAGCACACAGAGAAAAGAGTCCAGACTGAAGATCATACAGTCAGATGAGTCTCAGCAGTCTTTGTGAATTTGAGGAAGAACGATCATCTCTATTTTTGAGATACAGGTGAGGCACAGAAAACGTAAATGCCCTGCTCAGAAACACACAGTGAAAGAGTGGTAGACTTTGGGTCTGTTTACTCCTCAGCCACCGATTTATTCGTTGGCCCATTCTGTCCTCTTAAACAACTAAGAGAAGATCTTCTGAGATACACAACATGGGCCTAATATCATAGGGGAATCAGTGTCAAATGCACACAGCCTGATTCTGCACTACCTTTCGGCATCTGTAGTCAGTTACGTTTACGTAAAGAGGGCCTAAAATGCCCTCAAATTAAAACTGATTTGGTGTAAACAACTAATATATGTAGTTTAATAGAGAATCAGGCTCACAGCAACTACTTTGTGGCATGCTGAGACTAGAATTAACTAACTGTTTTAATTGCTAATGAATTAAGGCTGATTCCTGTTTATATTAAGGCCTCTGTATCCTTCTATGACAGTGTAACTGTGCCTCAGTGTAAGTGAGACTCAGGCTATTGAAAAAATTAACCTTTCAGTTCCCTTTGAAAGTGATGATTTTAGTGGCCATAAATGAACAAAATAACTGGAACCAAACAACCTGTCTCTACACTATGGAATTTTTACAAAAGGATTGTAAAAGGACCTAAAAGTAATCTGAGGGAAAACCAATCATATGCTTGTTGAAGAAAAAAGTTAGATTAGATAGACTTGTTGCCTGGTCTTCAAAATGGAGAATTGTAACATGATAACACAACTTGGTATGAAGATAACTGGCTTGATGTTCGGTGATTATGAGTATGTCCAGATAAACTGTAGATGCTTATCAGCTCTGGAGATCAAGTCATCTTGTTATACTACTACAATAAAATAGAAGTAGACTTATTTGGTATTTAAGTGCTAGACATATAGGGCATAGTTTGCATAAAGCGAGTGTGTGTTATATTCAGAGGAGTAGGAAGATGACCTTAAGCTCAGTAAAATGCTACATGATCACAGAGTTCTCCTATTATTATTGTTGTTATTAAAAGCTACTACGTGTTGCTTTCTTAGAATAGGGGTTCTCCAACTTTGCTCTCTGTAGCCAAGCATTATTTTAGAAATTCTCTCCTCTCCAAACACTCTGTTCGTAACAGGTTTGGTTTCAAAACCTTCATTTTTTAGACAACGGTTTATCATTTTCTGGCTGAGAATAAAACAATCCTTGCTCTATTCAAATTTAAGGCCTGGGTCCCCATGGGTTGCAGCACTTTTTAACTGATTTTTACTTCTAGTTAGAAGTAGATTTATTTTTTAAAGCTAATACAGAATTTGTTTGTGTAAATTAACATAATTCCCTAGGCATCAATGTGGCTATGATAATTACCCAGCTGAGGATCGGGCCTCCGAAATGTAACTCCAGTGGTTGGGAAATCTGTTTTGTATACAAGTCAAATAACAGCTGGATCATATATGATGTTACATTTAGTTTCACTGGCAATTCAGAAAATATTTAATAATAAATTTCATTGCTTCTATTCCCCATTTTCATATACAAATAAATCATCTTTTCTAAAACATTCTTTTTCTTTAGTAAGGCTTGTATTCATAGTCATATCAAAAACGTTTGCTATTGGAGCAATCTTTCAGCTTGCTTTCTTTAGAGTTATCTTTATTATGAAATTCTACAGCATTCTAAACTTTAATGGTCATTAGCAACCCTGCACTGGAGTAAAGAATCACATTAAAAAAGTATAAGGTATAATATTTTCTTGTCCAAAACTAAGGCAGGATGAACCAAGTAATGAGCTCATCTGATCCTCACCTAGCAAGCCTTGATTTTAAACAGTATTCAAAATACAAAGCCCAAGAGAGGATGTTGTCACGATGATTATTGCGCTTTCTCAGTGTCTTGCTATAGGATTAGTTTTTCCTTTAGCAATATATAATTTCTTTTCCTGAAGACCACACAAAGTTATTGTACTCTGAAAAGAAAAAAAGCACTTAAAGTTTTATGAAGTTATGACCTAGACAGAAGGACACAAAAACAAATTACCGTTCTATGATTCAGCTATGTCATGATCTAATATTGTTTCAAAATTATTATTCTGTTATTTAGGTTGGCATCATCTTCTGAACACCCGATGTGCTCTTTGGCACGCTACAAATTCAGCAGATGCACTGTCTCCTGGGCTTTACAGCTTCTTCTGATGAATGTACAACATTTGGAACAAAGCCGCTCTTGACACCTTCCCATCCATCTTGTATCGAGATTTCTCCTTTTTTTACAAGTTCATAGATGTCTCGTGTAAGAATTGTAAAGGACTCTTCAACATTCGTGGCATCTTTTGCTGAAGTTTCTATATATTTCATACCACAGTCAGATGACAGTTTTTCAGCTTCTTCTCTTGTAACCTCACGCTGTGACACTAAGTCACATTTATGTCCTACTAACAGGAACACAATCTGAAAGGGCTGCACGTGCATTTTTGCTTCTTCTAGCCAGTCTTTCACATGTTCAAAAGATCGTCGATTTGTGATGTCAAACACTAGTAAGCCACCCACAGAATTGCGATAATAAGAGCGTGTTATTGATCTGTGAAGGAAAAAAAAAAAAAAGGAAAACTAAAATACATTTTCAATTTATTCATAAATAGATTACTTTTCCATGTGGCAATGTGTTTTTATCTACTATGAGTTTTATGAAATATCTTTGCTTGTTTTAAAACTAATTGGAATTTATTAATTTACCTTCTACACACAAAATGTTCCTTTTTCATTTTTTTCTTACATTCAAAAGTCACTTCCTAAACATTCTTGAAGCCAACATCTCTAGTGTGAATTTTGAATGCTGAATTATTCTGCAAAGTAGACTTTATTATCAAACTGTGGCACATGTTCACAGAGTAAAATATATATATTTATTTGTCAAACACTTGCTGGTGTTAAAGTCCGAGTCCTTCAGTTTTATACAAACATGCGCTTCACTTTGTTCTAATCAATTATTTCAAACTGAAATACATAGGCAGATGTCGAGAAACCTGGAGCCTAAGCTTGCCAGTGTACAAGCGTATCCTTTTGTATTCCTTGCAGAAAAGTTCTTCGATAGAAGAGTTTGTACAGAAGATAATCATAATTCTTTGTGCTGATAGAAGTCAACAGGTAACAGGCTAAGAAAGGACGCTCACTAAACAAAACTGTCCAAAAGTAACTGAGCTGGGCAAACACACACTTGTTACAGCATTGGCAAGGAACACTTCTACCTCCAGCATCTCTCTCACACAGAGGTTCAAAAGCTCTTTATAATTGCATTTACTCTTTTTTGGCATGAGACTTCCAGGACTGGCAACAGATATTTTCTACTTTTGAGCCCTTTACGTTCCAGAGCATTCACTAGAAGGAATTTTGGAAGAAGGAAACTCTTCCTCTGGTTGAAAAATTTTTAATATGCTCTCAAAGAAGAAAAAATGTTTGTTAGAATGTAGAGAGAGAGAAAGATACAGGGACTACAAAATTATTGTAAGTCTCTAATCACGAGCAATAGGGGAGGACAGAGAAGGTGAGAAGAGACATTTTAAAGGAAGTGACAGCCTACCAAGGAGTGGACGCAAGCACTCGTTACTGGTATAAATATATAGCTAGTGTGTATATAAGTATTCTCCAACTGAAATGAGATGCACATTCTCTATTAACAGTCATTATTTGAAATTATAATTTATCCAAGAATTAATTCCATTTTATCTTATGATTATGAAGAGGATGCAGCCTCAAAACTTTTGGAATCAGGATGAACTGTACGCAGTAACATATCTTTCCGTAACAGTAGCTCCCTCTGATTTTCAGTTCATTGCATTTCATATAGTGTTTTATAACAATTTGAACACAGAGGTATAATTAGCAGCAGTAGTCATATTACAGATAGGTAAGTGCACAGCTAGATAAGGCTTAGGTTTCTTGGCATATCTAAATTCATTTAGCCACAGCAAATGGCATTTGAAGTGGTTTTATTTAGATAACAGGGAGGCATTGTTTGTCCTAATGTTTAGAAAGATCTTTTCTACGTTCCCAGCAATAGAGTCCAGGAGTGTCTCTCTGAACAGTTCGAATGTGAAGACAATAGGATCTTACCCTCAGATTAATTAAAATAGCCTGGATATGAAAAATGACACATGGTTTCGCAAAATTATTTAAGACCGTAAATGAGGGGTGTCACATTTTGTGAAGTATTAAATAAAGATGCCATAAAGATCTGTTTCAGGTTTTCTTAAGCATTTTTTTTGCTGTAGAGCAGTTGCAAACACAAATGAGTACATTAAAATAATTCAAGTGTTTCTAGAAAGAGCGGAAGTGGGTGACAAAAATGGGATTCGATTTGGAGAAGTGGAAGCTAATACAACCTATTTTCAGTAAAAAAAAAAGTCTTGAAAACAGTTATGCCAAAGAAAAGCATTAGCCAGGGAAGAAAGCAGGTTACTATCACAAATGCAGTGCATCGTTTACCAAGCATTCCTATATAGAACAATGTTATATCATGTATCTATGAACTGGAGTACTGAAAAACAGCCCTCCATGGGTTACTGGGTGCTTATACACAGCAGTCAGTACCCTCACCTGTTGTAACTCCTGCAGAGATATGCTAATCTACACTAGCTGATGATCTAAGCCATTATATTTAATTATGTGTATGTATTGCCTGTAACGGAGATGATTAAAAAGCATCTGTAACTTTGGGCTGTACATCACAAAAACTGGGTGAATATATGGGAGAGACAGCAGTTGTTTTTTCTATATTTTTGGTATGTATAATTTGAAATTAGTTTTCTCATTACTAAAAAAAGGTTGATATACTAGAGAGGCTTTAGAAAACAGTAACAAAAGAAAAAAATAACACAAAAAGTTTTAAAGATACATATGATACATATGATATCATGTTATGTGATTGTCTAACGTCTGAGAAAAGCATGGTGTCTGTTAAAATACGGTCTACAAATATTTGAACAGTTTTACTGTTAAGGTGAGTTATTATTTGCAGTTATATTTTAAAAGAAACTATTCCTGACAAGTAAGACAAAATTTTGAAGCAGAAAGTTTAGGCCATCAACTGGGAAAAACATCTGGCACGTGAATGTGGTAGGTTGTATTGGGTTTGCGTGGCAAGGTTTTGGTAGCGGGGGGCTACAGGGGTGGCTTCTGTGAGAAGCTGCTAGAAGCTTCCCCCATGTCCGATAGAGGCAATGCCAGCCGGCTCCGAGACGGACCTGCTGCTGGCCAAGGCCGAGCCCACCAGCGACGGTGGTAGTGCCTCTGGGATAATGTATTTAAGAAGGGGGAAAAACTGCTGCGCAACAGCAGCTGGAAGAGAGGAGCGAGAATATGTGAGAGAAACAGCCCTGCAGACACCAAGGTCAGTGAAGAAGGAGGGGGAGGAGGTGCTCCAGGCGCCGGAGCAGAGATTCCCCTGCAGCCCCTGGTGAAGACCATGGTGAGGCAGGCTGTCCCCCTGCAGCCCATGGAGGTTAACGGTGGAGCAGATATCCACCTGCAGCCTGTGGAGGACCCCACGCCAGAGCAGGTGGATCAGCCCAAAGGATGCTGTGACCCCATGGGAAGCCCATGCTGGAGCAGGCGCTTCCTTCCTTCCCTTCCCTTCCTTCCCAGGAAGAAGGGAGGAGTGGGGGGAAGGTGTTTTTAAGATTTGGTTTTATTTCTCATTACCCTACTCTGATTTGATTGGTAATAAATTAAACTAATTTCCCCAAGTCAAGTCTGTTTTGCCCATGATGGTAATTGCTGAGTGATCTCTCCCTGTCCTTATCTCGACCCACGAGCCTTTTGTTATATTTTCGCTCCCCTGTCCAGCTGAGGAGGGGAGTGACAGAGCAGCTTTGGTGGGCACCTGGTGTACAGCCAGGATCAACCCACCACACAGGTTGTTCAACAGTATCTGAAACATCTTACAGATGCAAAATATTTGACTTATATATGACAATCAGAGTAGATTAAGTATTAGACGTATTTTTAGTAGACAGCTTAGAGTTATTTGGAAAATGAACTATGTGAAGTGGATGTACTTCTGCTCACTTATGCCCTGTATCACACCTAGAAAGAATGAAAGAGCATTGACTTAGATGGTCTGGTAGGTCTCTCTGCTTTTGTTTTGGGTTTTTTTTTTCTCTATAAAACTAAGTGTAAGGGCAATTTTTGCCTCTTATTAATATTATTGCTAAAGATTATAGGACTTTTAAGTGCCTTCAACAAGGCTTAGGCAGAACTATAACACAGACATCTGAAGTTGTGCTCCACTCAGCTGCGTCCCTAACCATGGTGCCTGAATAAGTTCCCTGGGGATGCGAGTGCTTTGCCTCTGCACAGGCTGTGAGCCGCTCAGCGGGGACAGCCCTGCCTTCCCTCTTAGCTCAGATCCGAGCTGAAAACAAACCATTGCTCCAGGTGAGTGCCTAGAAGGGTTCTGCTTGGGAGGGCTTCGCAAAAGAGCATGCCAACCCTCAGATGGGTTTTCAAGCTCCTCACAAAATGCAGAGGAACTTTTTTTTAGCACGGTGGAGGTACCTATCTTTCACACAGATTCCTCGTGCACTACTTCACAAGGCACAGGTCAGTGTACACAGAGCCCATGGTACACAGGATGCTCGAGGGGTTTTGCTCAGAAGACATATAGCTTTATAAAATTTACAGACCATGTCAATGTACTGCATACGTCTTCACTGAAAAGCTTGATGATGAGCGTGCATGGTAGCCAACAAAAGATAAGGAGGGCTGACAGTAAAAGGCTCTTCATATAATAGCTGGTAGACTTGTAGATCTCCTTGGGAAAGATCTTACGAATGCAAAGAGTTCATCTGTATTCCATGGAAGACTGAACAAGTACTGAACAACAGACTGAGGTTTAGTGAATAGACAACCTGCATCACTCTCCAGAAGTCCCTCAAGAGTACTCAGGAGAATTCAAAGACTCTATCGGAGACAAGATATCTGAGTATGGACCATAGACAAAACCAGACTGGCCTTTCTTGTGTTCTTTCACAAGCAAGGAATCCGCTTACATGATTATACACACTTTGGTAAGTGCTGCAGGATGATACTCTAAAAGCAAAATGAAGTTTTTAACTCCCTTATTGTTGTCACTTTTTGAACAGAAGGAAAAAAACATAGAGTCCTGCAAGTTTTTCAAGTCAGGATGAGGAACTGGTGACAGGTCAGGTTTGATGTAGTCCAACTTATTCATACAGGATGTTCAAATTTCCATTTCTCAAATTATCCATGTGCAGATCCTAAATTCTTGTTGAAGTGATGGCTTCTCGTGTAGAGTAAACTTTGGTTCAGCTAATTCATGTCATTAAACCAGCACTATGGAAGGGAATGTGTTACTTGCAGCACCATGATTAATTTTCTGTGGGGAAGAAGGGAGAGGGGAGTACTTCCTTTAAGTAGGGGGAAAGCCTTAAGTTAGGGACAGGGTGGGATTAGGGTGAAAAAGTAATGGCCAAAGAGCAGCCTTTCTTCTAAAACTGGGGAGACAGCAATGAAGCCTGCCATCTCCTTCCAGGAAACCGTTCAGAGGAGGTGCTGGTTGGAAATAGGAAGCAGAACTTCGTTCAGATTTAGAATCTGGCAAATCTGCCTGTGACTTTGAATGAAAGGGAGACCGAACTCTTAAATCCATCCCTGCATCTGTTTTTCTTCTGTCTTATCTCTCTGCCTAAAACACTTTGTTTTTCTTCTGTTCCTTTGTGCCCAGTACTTCCTTGCTGCTTCCTCTCTCAGCTTCTCTTTCACAGAAGACTCTGAACCCTTCTCAAAGTGACAGCTAATGGAAGTGCCCAAACCAATGTGTCTGCCTGGGCTTTTGTTCAAGGTGCAAGCTGATATTTCAGGAGGGAGTTTGCCTGCTTCCTATGGCTACACTAAATGAAAGGAAACAACCCTCCTACTTAATAGAGGTGACTGTAACCCCTTGGTGACCGGAGGCCTATGTGGGTGTGCAGCCCCTCCTCTTTCAGGCTGCAGTATGCATGTCACGCTAGCCACTGATGATGGGTGTGCTACAGCCTCCGGTCGGTCCACACTAAATATGTGAACTATTATACCATCTTTGCCTGAGAGTTACAAAAATTGACATAAGCATTACTGAAAAGGTAATTCTTATTTTCTCCCCCACTCCATATAAATAAAATAGATATTACAAAGATCGTTATCTGTGCTGTTGTTAAATATGGACCATCCTAGCATCCTCAAGACCATCCTAAGTTGTTATTTTCAGCAAGAATACTTGTATCAATAATATTTTGCTCATTTTGTATAATGCTTGGTATTTGTAATAAATGAAGGGTAAATACAGATAAAGGCTTGGAGAAAATAAGTTTTTCCCTATTAGAACATGCTAAAAAGGTAAGACTGCACTAAGTATTAAAAGGGAACCATGACACTTTGATATTGAATGCTGTAAGGTTCCTCCAGATGGTTCTGTATTTGAAATGCTGGAAGTTATACGTTGTGATGTACAATAATGATACATTAGAATGTTTTTCCAAAGGATAACTTTGAAGTCTTTAGTTTTAATTGGGAATATTTGTTAAATGCAGATCCTAAATTCTTTTTGAAATTATGACTTCCCATGTAGAATACGTGTTGGTTCTGCTAATTATTTCTGCCTAAACTAGCATTATGGAAGGGGAAAATACTGTCTAGAACAGAAGTCATCCTCTTAGCTTAATCTAAATATTAGGTTAAAGATGTAAGACCCTAATTAATACTCTCAAGAAAAGCCTTGATAAGATGATGGCCACTGAACAATTGTTTCTGAAAATGAATTAGAAGATGCTTTAATCACATCAGACTATGGCTTTAGGGTGACTTTAAATCAGTCACAGTGTTTCTTTCTCATTATGATCTTACTGATCTTTACCAGATGAACCAAACTTTCACTAAAAGCTTTATCTAATATTGAAGACTTATTTTTATACTATGACTAAAGACTACATTGTAATGGTATTAATTTTGAAAATACATATTGCTTACTTAAAAAGAAGAATAAGGATAGTCTTTTATTTTCAAGCCATGTGTTAGAAACAGAATGTATCTAATATCATAGGCTACTAAAAAGTGGGTTAATGTAACTGAGGCATCCCCACAACATTTCGCCCCTGCGTTCTTGAAATGAGCTCTCAGTCTTAGCACCACTACCAAGCACTTTATAGCCTTGGAAGTTTCATGATTTAAATATATTGTTGGATTTAAATACCGGAAAATTAAATAAACAAAAAAAGTCACAGCGAAGTAGATGATGCAAAACACAGCCAAAGCAGCACATTGCTCTAAATGACAACTAATCTCAAGATAGAAAGAAACCTAGGGTGTACCCCTCATTTACCTTAGTCTGTCTTACGGACCTGAGTCTATACTAAGCAAGTCTGTAGGTTCTTGTTCTACTAAAGTGTTGAAGGTATTGATTATGTTGTAGTTGTCCGTACGGCACCTAGCACAATGGGAGATTCTGCTTAGTGATGCCTTACTGATGTCAAAGTAAATACAGTCAGTAACTGCCCTGTCTGAGCTCAAAATAAGTAAACTGTCCGGCACCAGTGTTTGCAGCTTGCTCACCCTTCTTGTGGAAGTGGTAAGAATTACTTTATTTGAGAAGTAATACAAACGGTGTGTGTTAAAGGTGATCTCTAAGATCGTGCATGACATCCAGTTCAAATACAGCAGCATCAATGAACTAGACGCATGTAAGAATTTTTCCAAAACAATTTCTCCAAGAAAATATGTGCTCTCTTTCAAGAGAGTGTGATGGCAGATGTGTCACACCTAACTTTTCCCCTGGGAATGTCCCTAATGCCTGGGACCAAAAGAAGGGGGTTATTATGCAGCCAGTAGTTTGCCCTGCACGCAGGGAACTCTCCAGGGAGCTTTAAAGCCAGGTTTTACCTCCTCTAAAGTACCAATGCAAGTGAACCAGAGCAGAATTGGGAATCAGAACTGCAAACTGCTTGGCGTTCCACAAAATTAGATTACTTCTTGGAATAATTAGTTCTTCCCCAAGACCATCTTTGCTCGTGATCTGTAGTCTTCTCCATTAGCAGAGAACAGAACATGCAAGATTTTAACCTGTGGTGTATAACTTAGTAAAATATTTATAATTTACTTGAGTAAGTGTAAAACAGGCTATACAATAAACGCTATGATATTTGGTACACCAACTGACAAGAAACTCTTAGCGGAAAAACAAACACAAATGTTTAAAACTACTTCCTTCAGTTTGTATCTTCTGGGTATTAGAAAAAACACAGATGTATACTAATGGTAAATTTAAAAGCAACTGAATGCATGACTCATCACTGTATATCCCCTGAGCATTCCCGGGTTAAAGGATGGCTATCATTTGATTTAAAATGTATGCAAAACTCTCTGCATTTGCATTCCTTTCAGTCAAGTGCCTTGTCATTGGCCATCCCGGCTATTTGTCAGCAAATTCAAAATAAAGAGATTATACATTGTTAGTCACTTGTTTACAAGTATTTTACATTCTTTGCTGGAAAGCACAAGGAGGATGAAAAATTCTAAGAGCTTGCCATTATCACTGTTAATTTCTTTGCTAACCCTTCAGAGGCCTGCCTGCAAAAATACATATAAAGTTGTAACTCATGCAAGCCCAGGAAATTTTTTGTGTTGTTTCAGTGTAATGCTTGTTACTGAAAAAAAAGGGTTGGTGTCCCCTGGTAAGATAGTGAAATCCCACCTCTTCAGCTGAGTGCGAGAATCTGCACAACTGTTGCAGCAGAAGACAGGGAACATGAAAGAATCAATTCTGGCCAGTGAAGAGACCCATTTCAACCCTACTGCTAGCATCCCAGTAACAGCAAGTGCGTGGGTCAGGTACCGCGTACATGGGCTATGCACTAGCCTCCCACCTGAGTTCATACCTACTGAACCCCAAGCCCAAACTAAAATCCATACACAACTTGCCTGAAGTGGCAAGCACTACAGATACAACAGAGCCACAAGAGTGAGTGAATGATAGTACCGGTTTGTACGTTGGGGAATGACCGTGATCCTTTTGGGGCAGGAAAAGAGGGTAGCTTTGCCACCTGTTTGTGACAGGGAGGAGGAAGGAGAGGATTTAATAGTGCAGCATTTGAGCTGGTTTAGCTACACTCTAAATGACAGAGGTATTAGTGAAGGCTCCTGGCAACCATCAGTGCAGAGCAGGTGCAGAAGGCCGATAAAACACTAATAAGGGACTGTAGCTGGCTGCCCGGTGGCTTCCACGCTGCCAAGGCTGCACTGGTGCTCGCAGTGCTGCTGTGCTGGAAGGAGGAAGAGCAGGGAGGTGGCCTGGTCTCTCCAGATTGCATGGGAGGGAGAGTTATGGCAGAGGGAAATACTGCAGGGGAGGATGAGTTCTGAGGTGATGACAAAGTAAGAAATGCAGAGTGAAGCAGGGGCCTCCTTCTGCAAAGAAGGAAAAAAATGCGGAGAAGGGATTGCTACCCTAGGTCCAGGACTTCAGGGCAAGATGAGGGAGGGAAGGAGAAACTCGACAAGGCGACTTGTTACCCCCTAGTGTGAGCTGGGAGGGGAAGGGTAGCTGTTTCCTGGTGGGTGTGAAGGGAAAGGGTGGGGAAGGAGGAAGCTCCTGGAGGGGAACTGGTGGGCAGTGGAGCGAGAGGAATGGTGGGCCACAGGGCTGGGGGGCACGGGCAGGCAATGGGGTGGTGAGACTGGATGGCAATGGGGTGGAGGGCTCTTTGGGGCACAGCAGCCAGGTGGGTGCAGAGTGAGATGTGCTGGGGGGCAAGGCAAAGTCCTTGGGGCGGGAGATGTGTCAGACGATGAGGGTACGGTGCTCGGAGGGTGGTGGGGGCCGGGACTGTGGGGCAGGGTGTGCCCGGGGGCCGGCAGGTTTGAGGGGGGGGACGGGAGGGGGAGAGATCCCGGGTCCTGTACCTGAACCGCTCCTGCCCCGCCGTGTCCCAGAGCTGCAGCTTGACCCTCTTGCCGGGCTCGATCTCCACCAGCCGGGAGAAGAAGTCCACCCCCACGGTGGGGTCGGAGTGCAGCGGCCCCGGGAAGCGGCCCTCGGTGAAGCGGTGCAAGAGGCAGGACTTGCCCACGGTGGAGTCGCCCAGCACGATCAGCCGGAACTGGTAGATCCAAATCGCCGCGTCCATGGCGGTCCCGGCCTGGCCCGGCTCCGCCTTGGGGCTCTTCCTGGGGCTCCTGCGCGGCCGGTGCCTGCACCGCGCTCCGATCGCCCCAACGCCCGGCATCGGCGCAGCGGGCGGGCGGCGGCGGGGGGTGCGCGGGGCTCGGGGAGCCGCTCCCGCGGGTGCAGGACGGGGCCCCCGTGCCGGCCGCGCCGGGCAGGGCGGCGGCGGCGGCGGGCGAAGGCCGGGTCCCCCCGCCCCGCTCCCGGGGCGCCGTGCCGGGCTCCCGGTGGCTGCCCGGGCGGGGCGGGGCGGGGCGGGGCGGGGCGGGCGGTGCCCGCGGGCGCTGTCCCTTCAGCACCGCGCTGCCCCGCTCCCGCCGCCGGCCCCGGCCCTCGGGCCCCGGCTCCGCGCCCCCGCCCCGCCTGCTCCCGGCCCTCCCGCCGCGGGGTGCGGGCTGGGGCCCGCCTCTCCCGCCCGCTCTGCGGTGGCGCGGCCGAGCCGCCCGCCGGGGCCTCCCACCACGCCGTCATGTGCGCGGCGAGACGGGCCCTCCCCCGCGGCGCGGCGGGCAGGAAGCGCGGCCCCGAGCCGGCCGCCCGCACCACGGCGGGCTCTGCGGAGGGGACCGCCGGCCGCCCACCGTCGTGCTGCGGCGAGGACGCTGTCTTGCGGCCGCGGCCCGTGCCCAGGGTCCAGCTCGCCCAGCAGAGCAGCTCCTCCCGTGGGCAACAAGTGTAGGTGTGGGCCCGGAGAAGGGGGATGCTAGGGGGAGGGGGAACCAGGCCGGCCTGGAAAATCAGGTGGGAGAGAACCGGGCTGTTAAAGCGCGAGATTTACAAAGAAAAGTGGGAGCAGAAAGGAAATACCGGGGAAGGAGGGGAGGAACCAGATCAGCAGGTGAAAAAGGGGCAGGGAGCTGAAAGGAAGCTGTCTGGTGGGGTGGGAGCTGGGCAGGGCCTGGCCGGAGGACTGCAAGCTGGGAAAGAGACAGAACAACAAGTAGAGGAACAAGTACCAAGTGGTAAAGATGGACTGGGCAAGTGGCGAAAGGGAAAAGGAGAGTTAGCGATCTAGGTATTCCCAGAGAGAATCATGCAAACTGTCTGGAGAAAAGGCATAATACCAGAAATGACAGGGACATACACTCTTCATTTCCCGGTGGAACAAACTGCATGTATTGGGCCTTTGTTAAAGTACCTTTACCTATGGTAATTGAACAATTCTGTCCGTCGAGATGCCCGCCGGAGAAATTTCTTTGCCCCCCTGGGATCTTCAGCTAAGTATCATGTTATGATAAATCTGCTGAGCAATAAATTCCTCAGGTTTCTTTTAACATCTCAGAACCACATGGGATAGCAAACACTAACAGGCCTCAGATGGCTGGTAAGGGCATTAGAGCCAAATAAGCAGAAATCCTAGGACTTCTGGCAAACAGAATTGCAGAAGCTTCTTCTGCAGATTGGGCTGGGGTGAGGGAGCCAAGGGCAGAGAGCCTGAGAACCAAGCAGAGTAGGCTGGGTGAGCTGGCAGAAGGTCAGCAGCAAGTGGATACTTACATGAATGGGCACTTTGATAGTGAAAAGGACAGGGAGAGAAGATGGGTGGCATTTTTTTTCACACAGCCTGCTGTTTTCCTCTGTTAATGTCAGGCACAGATGCAGCTAAGACCATAACTGCCTGCAGCTGGTTAGGGGCGTATCTGAAACCACATTTCTTTTGTAACTCTGTGGGGCAGTTTGTTATGATGAGTGTTCTCATTGCCTGAATCTGGTTTTGTTATTCCAATGTGTTACGTGGTCACCAGTGTGAGACTAGGATGTTTCCCCCTGTAGGCTTGGGTAGACCTTGCAGCTCCATAGCGTGGATGAGTGAGACCAAGGGCACCTTGGCCCTTCACCTGACTAAGGGCAGGGTGAAGTCAGAAGAGGGGTTTGCATGCAGCGCTCGGGAGATCACATTCTCCAGCCCCCAGATGAGTTTGGCTGGGATGTACAAGCATGGCTGGCCCTGGGAGACTCATCTGTGCGACCCCAGAAGCTTCCAGCAGAGACTTGGCCTGGCAGCCCAGAATCTATAAAAGGCACAGCCAGGAGCTGCCAGAAGGATTTATCTTGCTGTGCACGCTGAGCTGAAGCTGCAGGGTGCCGCCAGGTCCAAGAATCCGGACTCTTCAGGGACCTTTTGGGCTAGCCAGTCAGTCCCCAGGACTTGGTGATTGTGTGCTTGTGTGTGTCTCTGTGTGCATTTCCTCCTGAACCCTGCCCATTTCTCCCGTCTACTTTCACCAGCTATTCCTGTAAAAAATAAATTGAACATAGCTTATACTTTACTAGTTGCTCTTTGAATAACATTTAATATAAAACAATGTTAACTCAGATAAATGAACCTTCAGAAGGGTAAAATCAGTCCAGTTCTTGCAGTTCTACATGGGACATGATTACAGGTGATTCCTAGGGAACTTTTCTAAGTGTTCTGACAAAAGTGGCGCTTAGATACAAGAAGTATTTGCATGTGAAACAGATGTGAGGTATGTGATATCGGTAGCTCTGATACTTGCCAAATGTGAATAGGGCAAAATTTTAAGTGGACTTTGCTCATTATATAATACCTAGATCCTGCATGGATCACCACCCTGGCTAACACCCACAGGTCTTCAAAACCTCAAGTCTGTGCTCACTAGCTTAGATGCACAGTAGATTGCTGTCCTTTGCACATCTGGGCTGGAAGAACCTCACACTAATGAGTTATACAGCTCATTTCATTCCTAACAGGTGAGCAAAGTCAATTTGCCTACGGCATTTACAGTTGAGCTAAATATGTTTGCAAATATTTTCAGGCTTCCAGAGTCTGGTCTGTCTAGCTAAGCTTGCCATTGCAGAAAGACAGTGGTATATAAATTCACATATATCCAAAGCACAACCTTATATCTTCATTTGGGACCTTTTGAGTGTCATATGTTAAATGCTACCTAGGGAACCTGCATTTGTCGTGTCTGCTGTGGAGTGGACAAGGTGGGTGAATTTTATCTCCAAGTCATTCAGTTTTTGTTAGTTTACCAGTGAGTACAGAGGCCCTGACAGTCCATCACAAAGATGTCTGACCAGCAGTCAGAAGAAGCGATCAAAAATGGGTATGCTTTGAGGACCTGGAATGGTTAAAGTGGAGAGGTTTAAGCAGCAACATGAACCAGACTTTCCCTCAGACAGTTTCCACCACTTGGGCGTTGGCAACTTGAATCTGCTCTTCCCAGCAAGGCTGAATCAAACCTAAATTCTGGGAAATAGTAAAAAAGCCAAACAAACCCAAACTTCCAAATCTACTGCATTATTAGCTAGATGACTGCACTAAGGCATAAATCTAAGACCTTGCAATCTACAAGTTCCTCATTTCTTTTCACATTTTTGACTTGGCATGGATTTTTCTCAACCTTTGGTAAGTGGGTAGGTCATCAGGGATTATTACATAGATCACAGTGCTCCTGAAGAATGTGCATATGTGATTACATGGAAGTTTAGAGAAGCATGGACAAAAGAAAGTGATTCTCAACCCCAGTCAACCTGAGACTGAGAAACTATGCTTTCTGCTGCCACCCAAGAACCTAAGAGAACTAAGGGACCTGTCTAGAAGCAAGATGCCATCCATGCCTGTTTTAGTTGCCTAGGCTATTGGTCTGGAGGCTGATGCAGCTGCTCATTTTATCACAGAGAAAGTTTCAATAGATGTAAGCTGTTGGAAGATGCTGCCAGCTATCTTTTTTTTTTGATAGAGTAGTACTGGAGGTGGGATACTCCCTACTAATGAGCAATGACTCTCCTTCCTCTAAGATGTCATCAAGCCAGGTAGGTTTCACCTGATGGTGGGAAGGACATTTCTTAAACCACAACATTCTGGTAATGTTTCTTCCACAGACTTCTTTGATGCATATCTATAAATTTAGTATCTGAGCAGCAGAACAGCACTACGTTGAAATGATCAGTCTGCCCTAAAATCTCCTAAGTGGTTGTCCTGGTTTCAGCTGGGATAGAGTTAATTTTCTTTCTAGTAGGTGGTACAGTGCTGTGCTTTGGATTTAGGATGAGAATAACATTGACAACACACCAATGTTTTAATTGTTGCTAAGTAGTGCTTACACTAGTCAAGGACTTTGCAGCTTCTCAAGCCCTGCCAGTGAGAAGCTGGGAGGGGGCACAGCCAGGACAGCTGACCCAAACTGGCCAAAGGGATATTCCATACCATGTGACGTCATGCTCAATATATAAACTGGGGGGAATTGGCTGGGGGAGGGGTGACCGCTGCTTGGGAACTGGCTGGGCATCGGTCGGCGGGTGGTGAGCAATTGCATTGTGCATCACTTATTTTGTATATTCTTTTATCATTATTATTATTATTATTTTCCCTTCCTTGTCTGTCCTATTAAACTGTCTTTATCTCAACCCATGAATTTTACTTTTTTGTTTTCGATTCTCTCCCCCATCCCACTGTTGGGGGTGGGGAGTGAGCAAATGGCTGTGTGGTGTTTAGCTGCCTGCCGGGTTAAACTGTAACAGTGGTATGAGAACAAATCTACTGCCCTTCTTACTTTTTGCAGTTCATAGTATTTGATGGATTTCACACTTCCTCCTGTGGTGTTAATTAGTGAGTCATTCCAACTCTTGCTGAAGCTAATGCTCCTGCTGCTGGCTGGGAGGGCCGAGATGGGTCGGCAGGAGCGGCAGGTTGAGGCCGAGATTTTAACGCCACTCTTGGTGTAAGCCTTCCCTTCTGAAAGTTTCCAAGAATGCTCATATGTCCTCAGACACCAAAGGCAATTGGGTAGGACAGAAAACCTGCAGGACACCAAGCCTGCTAACCCCGTGGTCCACAGATATCCTCACCAGTACCGGCAGGAGCAATGGGATATTCCAGCTGCCGAGATTCAACTTCTTGATCTCGCACCCAGGTGCCAGGGTTCACCTCTGAGCTTGCTGTGGTTAACAGCTCCACATTATGCTGGGGCTCATCTCACTATGCCAGTTTTACAGTGGTAAGAAGTGATGGGATAGCAAAGAAATGCAGAGAGAATATTCACCTGGCAAGATGGTGAAAAAAACCCTGAGTAAAGGGAAATGTGTTGGAAAGTTTTGTGTTTATGGCTTAGCATAATCTTACTGCATTTGTTATTTGTTGCTGGAAGTTTATTTCTGATACTGTGTCTGGAACACCTGGAGCTCTTCACAGGTGAAGGAGAAAGGAATATTCTAGGAAAACATGGTAGGAGTTACAAGCTTCTTTCAGTTTATGGTATTATTAATGAATTCCTGTATAGATTTCAACAAATAAATGGTTGGTGAGGGCATTTTTATAGTGTCCTAAGTCTCTGTGTGGTAATGTGGTCATTCATTCAAAGGTACACTCTGACATCTTAGAAGATGTCCTTGTTTGATGAGCGTGTTCCTCATGTTGTTGAGATAGATATGTGCATGGTAGAACATCAGTATAGACATTGAAAAAAAAAAAGCTGCACAACTGAGTCACCAGAATCCATGGATGGATTTATAGATAGATAAATAAATAAGTATCTACATACAGATCCACTATGTTCATGAGGCATTTAAATGGCTCTGTGGAGATGACGCAAGTGAAACTACTCCACAGCAGAATGAACTCACAGAGGCAGTCAGTGAAGAACAGAAACACCTAGCTGGGACAAGGAAAACTTCTCCTGATCTTCCAGAAGGACCTACAACATACCTTCAAAGACAAGCATGGGAACTAAAAGTCATAACTTTTCAGAACATTAAAAACCAAGGACTGAGTATTTACTCAATAAACATTTTATAACCATTAAATATTTTTACACTTTTCCTCACATCTCGCCAACTGTTAAACCATCCCTGTTCCACACAAGTAAACAACCTCTATCTGACCTATAGGCCCATCATTGTCTCACCCCTCTTTGCCAACTATCTCCTCCTCAAAATGTTAGTAATATTATGTTATACTCAGAGCAATCACTCCCAGCTTGATGTTTGTTGTGTCTAGATCAGATGTACAACAAGAATTGTATTTCCCTCCCAAACGTCCGTTTACTCCAAGTGTAATAGATGGTACCTGTCTCTGCAAATCTTGCCATCTTAGACATCTAAGATGGCATCTTAGATAGCCACAGTTACAGGAGCACATCTAACTCAGTATAAAGTGGCAGGAAAATACAGGAACATGCAACCTGCTCCACTAAAATACTGAACTGAATTCATGCTGTCCTGGTTTCGGCAGGGACAGAGTTAATTTCCTTTCTAGTAGCTGGTACAGTGTTTTGGATTTAGGATGAGAACAAAGTTGATAACACACCGATGTTTTAGTTGTTGCTAGGTAATGCTTACACCAGCCAAGGACTTTTCAGCTTCCCATGCTCTACCGACTGAGAAGGCTGGAGGTGCACAAGAAGCTGGGAGGGGGCACAGCCAAACTGGCCAAAGGGACATTCCATACCATGTGACGTCATGCTCAGTACATAAACTGGGGAAAGCTGGCCGGGGGGGCTGCTGCTCGGGGACTGGCTGGGCATCGGTCGGCGGGTGGTGAGCAATTGTACTGTGCATTACTTGCTTTGTGTATTATTATTATTATCATATTATAATTTTATTTCAATTATTAAACTGTTTTTATCTCAACCCACGAGTTTTTCTAACTTGTGCTCTTCCAATTCTCTCCCCCATCCCACCGGGTGGGGGGGAGTGAGCGAGCGGCTGCGTGGTACTTAGTTGCCGACTGAAATTAAACCACGACACATGCACATTGACATTTCAGAGCTAATGCCTAACCTGCATAAGAATCTGTCTTTAGGCGGGATTAAGATTGCCTTTAGGTGAGATTAAGAACCAAACCCAAAATGGCAATTTATTCTACTATGTAAAACAAGTGAATTATTTGTTCTCATGCCTTCCTTTTTGTCATTTGTCAATCTTACACCTCACTCTTCTATTTGTCATTTGGAATGACTCCTTCTAGGATTCTGTGCATTCTTTGCTCTGATGAAGTCCATCTCCTACATCTCTTTTCTGTTTGGGAAATGTTGGTGTGTGAAACAATATAGATTTCCAGTAACAAAGAACGCTCTGTCTGAGCTTTGTGCCATGGACCCTTTGGGTACGTTGATCAAAGAGGTACTTTCTTCTGTCAGCGTCACATCTCTGAAGGAACCCTACAGTTCATTGCCCACTGTCATGGTTATCTGCTTTTCCCAGATTCCCACTTTTGCTCCAGACGTATTCTCTGATAATTTCTTAAGAGGAGTATTATTTCTAATTGCCTTCCCAATGTCTCTGTCCTATCCAGTGCCTGCAACGCTTCTCATGCTTTATACTGTTGCAGGCCTCACAAAGGACACTGCTACGTAAATGTAATTGCTAAGCTAATTCAGGATGGGCAGACAAGACGTTTTTGCACTGTTTGCAAAAATTACACTTCCGTGTATGGTACGTGCCACTGAGTTTAGCCTACCTGGAAGAATTGCCCAGACAAATGAGCTGGGATTACACCTGCCAAGCTTGAACTGACTGGATTAATCCAGTATGAGCTGGTAACACAGGTAATATTTCTTTTCTTGTAAATTACTTGGGTGGGAGGCTGGAGGGTTATAGAAACTGCGGTGGCAACTATTAATTGGCCTCAGGGATGGAGGATGCCAAAGAGATTGGGCCTCAAGCCATGTGATTAGCAGAGCCATTGCCAGCTTATATCAATTATCTAATATAAAAGGCAAGAAATAGTTAAGATCATAGCCCTTTGGGGGCGACCACCATACATGGTCATCTGATACCACATGGAAGCTGAAGCCCAAGAACTGCAACACACAGAAGCTAAGCTGTCATCCATAGACCCAGCATGTCAACCAGTCAGAATGAGTGACCTGCTCCTCTGGGGTTACTGGTATAGGACTGATCTAAACTAGACTGGTGGGGCTGGAGTTGTGATCTGCGTGTGATATGCATGTTTGCAGAACAGGAATCATTATCCACTTGCTATACCCATCCTCTTAGGCAAATAAATGTTAAACTGTGTGTCACTGAGTACAGCACTACACCACCCAGTCTCCCTGTGACCACTGGATGCACAGTGTAGACAACTTCCATTCCAAAAAAGTGACAGCTGCCCTGCACCTCTACTTCTGGTGCAAAGCCTTGTCTTAGGCTTTGTAACTGGAAGTAGGTCCCATGGTCTTTCACCCCGAATGCCATCCCCCACGCTTCCAGTTGGAACCCCACCTTGTTTACACTGGAGGTAGACTGAGTGCCTTTAGGGCAGGAAGTCTTCCCTCTGCCCATGGGAATTTAAAGCCATTTAAAAGTAAATAAAGTTTCGTAAAAATTTAAGAGACTATGCCTCTGCTCAAAAAGCACGCATCACATGAGGATATTTAGAATAAATAAGAGGTTTGTAAAAGGGTACCAGCTGACATTCATGGATGAATTTTTCATAGGTGAAATCATCAGAAGGGGTTAGATACCCTTCCCTTGTACTGCTTAAAAGACTACTATCACAGAGCTATTCAGCTTACCCCAAAGAACTTCAAGAAGTGAATCTAAATGAGGACAGAGCATACAGACTGCTAGGTTATGTGACTGAAGGCTCATCCCCATGAACACAAAGGAGCAGAGGCATGATAACAGGCAAAGGAACCCCAGTAACCGCACCAGAGCTGGCTGAACCCCTGATGGGGTTGCTCCAAGGGCTGTCACACAGGAGCCACCAGCCCCATGGGTTGGGGGGACACCCCCAGCTGAGTCCATGGAAGACACTCCCATCAACTCCCCATCAATCCCATTACAGACTCAGAGAGAATTACTGCCTACAGGAGCATGGGACTCACTATGGGAAGTTGGAAAGAACATTTTGGGGTTGTGCAAGACTTATTACAGGATGTTTAGGGGATGGACCAAAGACAGGGGAAGGGAAAGATCGAATTGGACTGGGGAGGAACAAGTGTGGAAAAATACAGAAGAAAGGGGATAAAAGGAGCTGGACATATGTAAACAGGTTACTGGCCAGTATGCTTGTGCTGAAGCGCAGCAAGGGCCGGGGCCTTTGCCAGCCAGGGCTCCATCCCTGGGGGGCTGGTTTTGGTGTGCTCAGGGACACAGATAGCCAAGCTGTGCAAATGACCTGTTGATCATCAAGAAGTGCAAAAGCATCTAGAAGTAACCGAAGCAAGAATCGGAAAACAACAAATCAGAAAACAAATGGTGTAATCATCGATGAGGTATTCTCTAACCAATCCTGTAACTAAGGACATGGAAAGGTACTGGGATAACTGGAGGTGGCTGAAAAAAGACTCTGGGGAGGGAGGACCTATGACCCTGCTCCAGGATGCAGGACCATCTCTGCAATCTCTAGGTTCCGCTTCAGTGAGCGGAAAAGAGCCCAGGGAAACCCATGACCCACCCATGACCCTCTGCTAGGATGACACAGCATGGCAGGAACCACCACGCTGACCCACCCAGCCTCCCTCCAGGGTTGCACCATCTCTCAGGCAGAATGAGGAGCTTGTGAAAGAAACCACAACGCCAGCCTGCCCAACTTCTCTCCCTCACTGCACCATCTCTCCCATGGCACAGGGAAATAATGCAATTTGTAAAATTGCATACATCTTTGTATTGAGCATAATTGGCAGGGGCAGATTTTTTTTTGGGGGGGGCGGCTGCAGGTGTGACCTCTGTGGGAAGGTCACAGCTGCACCAGACACAGCCACTTCCAGCTGAGCACATCAGCCAAGCTGGTGGTGCTTCTGAGCTCATTAGATAAGTTTATAGCGCCTCTGGAAGAGATGTATTTAAGAAAGGGTAGAAAGTGCCAACACAAAAGAAAAAACAACCAGGCTGGAGGAGGAGGAAAGAGAATACCATGCCTGAGCACGGGCTGGAGCCATGTAGCTGCTCGAGCAGGGCCCGCAAGGCATGGTTCTAAAGGGACTGATACTGATGGAGGAACCACCACTGACCCCAGTCTCCTACGCTGCCCATTGCCTCACCAAAGGGACTGAGTGCAATGTTCAGTGAGGGGATGAGAGAACAAAAAGAGGGGGAGAGGTGTGCAGAGGGAAGAAGGGGTGTTTTTTCTGAGGGTTTGTTTGCACTCCATTACAGAACCAGCTCTCTGAACTCCCTCCCAAGAAGGGAGAGTTTCACTTCCACTACCGCTTCTGAGTCATTCTGTGTTACTGTCAGGGATATTACTGTCTTTCTAAACTAGACTGTTCTGGTTCAGAAAGAAATACAGAGAAGCCTTCCACCAGTGAAGTCCTGCTCCTGATCCCAGCTAAAACATACCTTGAATTGAAACAGAACTCGGCAGATCTGCTGACCCCAGGACTGAAAAAGAAAACTATTATCAACAGGTCAAACCGTCACCCTAACACCTGTCTGAGATATCTCAAAGACCATTTGAGCATCTTTGCTCTCAGCTCTTCAGTTCTTAAGCCCCAGAATGTGTCTGGGTTCAAAAGGAAAGCTCTCTGGTTTTGTAGCAATCAGTCAAAGATGTTTAGGGATTCTCAGTGTCCAAAGTCTCACATGCTATGACTGGTTCGAGCCAATATATTGATGCTAACAGGTACGTTGCTCTCTTTTTATCTGCTGAAGGATACAGTGTTGAAGGAAAGGAAGCTCCTTAAACCTGCCTGGTGTGCCACAGTAGACAAAGCTGACAAGCAGCACTATCCACTGGACGGCAGTGACAAGCCAGGGAAATTTTGCCAGTGGAGCAGCTGAGGCGAGACTGAAAATGCTTCTGCCTAAATATGACCCCTAAATAGAAAGATCCCAGGTTGCCCAAGACTGAAAGAAACCGGTACATTGGGCATAACTGGCGGAGTTTTGGTAGCGGGGGCTACAGGGGTGACCTGTGTAGGAGAAGGTCATGGACTGCCCTTCAGTCACAGCTGGTTCCAGCTGGCTTGGCAACAGACAATGCCAACCTACCATGTGCCAAAACTCAAACCAGAGAAGCATATAGCACCTCTGTGAAAACCTATTTAATAACGAAGAGCAGCTGCTGGGAGGAGATGTGTGAGGATACACATGACGACACACAGAAGACACAGGAGCAGATACATACCGAGGGGACTGCAGCCCATGAAGAAATCCCTGCAGAAGCAGGTACTACCCTGAAGGGGACTGCAGTCTGGGGAGGAATCCACACTGGGGTGGTTGAAAAGTGTAAGAAACGTGGAGCAGCAAGAAAGGAAATCACTACGCGCTGATGCCAACCTCCTGTGCTGCCTGGTACCTCACTGAAGGGACTGATAAGAAACGTGGAGCGGCAAGAAAGGAAATCACTACGTGCTGGTGCCAACCTCCTGTGCTGCCTGGTACCTCACTGAAGGGACTGAGTGTAACATTTGGCAAAAGCAAGGGGAGCGGTGACTAGAAGGGGGGGGGAGAGGTGTCTGGATTGAAGTTGAGGTGTTTTCCCTAGGCATTTAATTTTTATCTTGTTTCTCAGTACACCTGAATCAGTAATTAAAAAATATGTAGTTGGCAATAAATTAAAAATCAGTGAAATTTCCCAACATGAGACTGCTTTGTCCACAACTACTAGACAGACTAGAAAAGACAAGTGCTGGTCTTTCTTAAGATTATGCTCTATTTAGGAGCCAGCCTGGCTGCAAAGGTGCAATTTGGTGCAGAATGTGGATCCTTGAGCTAAGATATGCTCTGGAATGGTTCCTAGCAAATTCAGCCCTTGGAAGAAATGATAGAGAACAAATGTTAACGGCAGTTAAGAGTGAGAAGCTCTTGTGTTTTGTTCTTGCAGGTAAGAAGGTGTAAGAGACCTGTTCTGGTGTGAGGTCCATCTAGGCCATTATCTTTTCTGAGACTGTAGGTGAAAGTATGTTAGCACTGGCAAATGTGGTGGAGGACACTGGATCCACCTTCAGAGACATCACGCTGAAACCTTATTTGATGCTGTAGGCGAAAGGTAACTCCTGTTCCAGTGGTCTTTGTAAAGTTCACCTGAGAAGTAGGATTTGAGCAAGTGCAGGTAAAATAATTTTGGATTGAGGGAGGATGCTTCTTTTTTGGAGGAGACTGTGTACTGTGCAGGGGTGTATGTCAGTGTGTGCACACCTGCAAATATCAAGTTGGATTAGCCAGTGAGTAGGATAAGAGGCTTGGGAGCCATGCATTGGAGCTGCCATAGATCTGGGCTGGATACTGGTCACACCAGAATGGTCTGACAGTTGGCTCCTGGAGGGACCAGGAGGTCCAAGCCAATTACCAGAGAGACCATGAGGTCAGGTGCCAACCGAGACCCATTTGCGCATAAGTCTGTGCATGAGTCAAGTGGAGAGCAGGGGATCCAGGGACAGTTACTGGGGAGATCCATAGTGCGTATGTGTAGATGTTGGTCTGTGTGGGGGCATGCAAAGTAAACTGGAAGGCCAAGGGTCCAGTAACTGTCAGTTACTGGACAGACTGAGTGGCTAAGGCCAACTACTGGAGGGATCCATATAGTATATATGTACACATTTCACACTAACAAACCTTTATCTTTAACTGCCAAAGAGGGGGACAGTTTGTGCCACCCGTGTTTGTGTGGTCAGCTGTGTATATGTATGTATATATATACATACATACAGTGTACAGCATCTGTGGGCCTATTGGGAATACGTGCAATAGGCCACCTCATTACTGACTGCGTGTGGCAATATGGAGCTGCGGCAGCCTTGCCTCTGTTGGGCTACCAGATTTGGCAAACCTCAGGCCAATGAGTTTCTCTCACACTATAGAAAGAAGCTCCAGCATTTGCATGGAGTGCTCCAGTGACTCTGCATAAAGTACAGCATTCTCACTATACCCTTCCCAAACCCTCCAAGGCCCAAGACCAACAGAGGTCTTCAAGCTTTCTCTGGTGACGTGCTGCCCAGTGAGACAGGGAAGACATGACCATTCCTTCCTGGGATTCGATGCACCAGTTACAGAAGGCAGACGAGCATCTCATTGCGTGGCAGGCAGCAGGAGCTCAGTTCCTCTGTGACAACTGGTCAAACCTATCAACTGCTTACAATAATCAGAGGTCATCAAAGAGCACTTCTCCCTGAAACATGGGGAATCAAAAAGTCAAAAGGGCAAGAAAATGGCAACCAGTTCTGGGCAGTGGGCCACCTGCATTACCACTGGGCCAGTGCAGTAAACAAGTTGGATTATAATGCATTGCCAGTACAGGAGAAGGCTGGACGAGCCCTTGGCTGAGGCAGGAATGCTGTGCTGGTAAAGAACAGGCTGTTCCTGTAATGCGTTTGAGCTACATCTCTACAGAGACAGGAGAGATACAGGGGACTGTTTATCTTAATGATAAACACATGTGTTACATGTGTTTAATGACAATTTAATTTAATTTAATGTTTATTTAATGATAAACACAAGGTGGGCACATGATTCCAGAGTGTATTTCTCTACAGTGCTTCTGTTTGCTATTGCAAATTTTTCTTAAGTTCACAATAGCAGCCTTAGGTCACTGCTGGGTGACCCGACTCTGGTTTCTGGCCTGCCTGGCTGTTGGTGGGGGCTTGCTCTAGCAAAGCCTGACCAAGAATTAGAGTGGAAGGAAAGCACATTTTAATTTCCAAACCCCAGCGAGGCTGCAGTGGACAACAGCAGCGCTATTGTGTTCTCTGCAAAACCTGTTCCCCTGCCAAGTCTAGAAAGGGGTGAGGAGCTGCTTGCCCCCTGTGGGGAAACAGCACAGACCACACGCAAGCTAGGATTGACCAGGAAGATCTCCGAGTTCCCTTCTCAGCCATATGAAAAGTACAGTGCGAGTCTGAAGAGATGTATGTAGGGAGGCAGAGAAAGGGATAAAATAGGCAGAATTGGAAGAAAGCCATACATAACTTTCCAGAGTACCAACGCTAGAAGTGGATGCACCCGAGCCTCTATTCAGATGAGTATTTGTCTGTATTGCATGTGCAACTGCCATTTAATCCACCAACAAAAGGTCACTATGAATGCAATGCAGCAGAATAGTGCTGAAACTTCAACTCACAAAATTTATTTATAGTGTGGAAGTGCAGGGACAGAATTTGTAATTTTAGCTAACTTGAGAAATTAAGAAAGATCTCTGGAGTATGTCCAACATCCTCACAGTTCTTAAAATATACCTACTGCATAAACCAAAGGTGTAACGTCTGTGTATCTGTAATGTGTGTGTATTACTGATTTGGCAGAATTCACATTTTAACATTTAGAGTATGACTATGAATGTTGAAGATTTTCCTGGATAAGCAAACAACGAAACTACTTTTCCTTCCTCAAGACATATGCTATGGTCTGGCATGCTGTACAAGTGTGATATATACTGAGGAAATTGCTCTTTACTCTTTAAAAATCAAACATTACCAATGGAATAGTTATTATTTACTCAGAGTATCAGAGAGCGCTTTTTAACAGAACAGCATTTGCCTGCCTCCCCCCCAAATGATTGTTACAGGAACTTTCAGGCTTTTACCGTCTTAATTATCACCTAAGTTACCATGTATATTCTTTCTTGGAAGGAACGGTGGTTTCTTTGAAACTGTTAAGGACCTTCGCAATTTCATAGTTTGGTCAGTGCTTATTTCACTGCTGCCTCAAAGTTGTCTTATTGCCAGAGAAAAAGAAGTCAAAACACAAGCAGTTAAAATACCCAACTAACAATGTTTTTCCTTTCTCCCTTTGAATCTGAGTGGCCCTTCTCTACACAGACCATAGTCCAAGAGGGCTGCTAGTGTAACCAAAGCAGAGAAACATGGCACTGTCTAGTAATTCAAACATCTTATAAAACTACAAGATCCCAAATTTGCTGGGAGGTGAGAAGATAAAGCCCACTTTAGTTTCAGCACTTCTCATTAGAGAGCTCTTGAGCCTAATTGCTTCCACCTTGGTGACTGTGGTTATCAGTGCTCACAATACAGTACCAGTTTCACAATATTGTATACTGATATCTAATTTTGGATATACTGCTAAAGATAGTTTTGACTATTTAGTGATAATAATCCATAAGAACTAACCACTAGCGTGGAATGTATTAACAAATACTAATTGGATAAAGTTTTGAAGTTTAAAACTTACCTATCGATTTTCTAAACACTTAGTGAACCCTAGCACACACAAATATGCATATAAATACATATACACACATTCAGCTGCAAAGCAAGTGACAACGTTTTCATACATTCAGCATTAGTATGTCAGTCACCATAGGCAGTACTTCCCCAAAAGCAGCCCACCAACCCTTGCACACGTACGCGCACCTGGAAGAGCACATCGGTGAAGAAAGCATTCTGCATCACGCCTAGAGGTGCACTGGCACAGCAAGCCACTTCGTACCAAACGGGCTTGCGTGTATTTCCTGCACAGGAGTCCACCTTTGCTTCTAAAGTTACTTTTATCTCCTCCCTAGGCAGCACAGGCCCCTCTGAATCCGCAGGAAAACACGCTCCCACCACTTCGGTGCAGGGCTACGGCCCAGACACTGCGCCTGCACCCCACTGCACAAACGCGGGGGCTGTGAAGAACAAGGCCGCACACGCAGGGGTCCCCCCACGCCGCAGAGGAGCGCCCCAGGCTGCCCACCGAACCAAGCCCTCCTCAGACACCGGCGCGGAGGACGAATGACTGCAGAGAGCCCTGCTCGGGTAGGGCCGGCAGGTGCAGGGGTACCCCCCCACCCTGACCTCGCAGCCCAAACGAGCAGGCAACCCGCCCTAACGCCTCACCCCCACAACCGCTCGTTTCCAGGCTTAGCCCGGGCGGGGCGGCGCAGCAAGCCGGCGCCACGACCCCAGCGGCGGGAGGAGCGCGCATGCGCCCACCTCCGGCGGGCAGCCGAGCGCGAAGGGCGGGCTGTGCCCGCGCGCTCCCGCCCCGCCCCGCCCCGCCCCGCCCCGCCCCGCCCCGCCCCGCCCCCAGCCTTTGGTGCGGTGGAGGCGCCATTTTAGCGCGAGAGGGCGCCCGCCGCCGCGGTGAGGGGGGCGTGTCGGTGTGGGATTAGGAGCTGGAGTTCTGAAAACACCTAATGAAGTTCAAGTAGAGCTTTTAAAAAACAAACATTTTGACACGGAATAATAGAAAAAGTCCATGTTTTACCTGCCAAAATCTATACCTTGGCTTAAAAGTCTGTTGTGTGTTTAGCCCATTGTGTCTTATGGAACACACTGGGTTTATGTGGATGCATTAGCAATAATTAAACTTGGTAAGAAGTTACAATGCTCTGTGCTAGCGGTGTGCTATGCCAGAGATGTGTCTGCATGTTTGTGACCAATGGCATTTTAAGACAGAAAAAACACTTTGACAAAGTATTTTTTTGCTGAAGCCAAGGGGAAAACCCTTGGTGCTGAGGAGATTCTCAGTGGTTTTCAGGATCAGACCCACGGACAGGTTTATAGATGGATCATTTTTATAAAAAACACTTTTTCTAGAAATAAATTCCAGTTGCTGTGGTTAAGATGCATTACCCCCACTGTCTTCTCTGAAGTCTCCTCAAATGACAGCATTACACTCACTGCCCTAACAGAAACACCGTAATGAATGTTTTTTAGTACAAGCAGTTGTCATTATGAGACTATCAAACAGTTTGGAAGACAATTACCCAGCTGCTTTTAAAAGGGTCATTTTATGAACACAGGCCCCCTTTCTGGGAAGTGCTAAGTGTGCACAGCTCTCCTCTTGGTTTTAAAGGTCAACCACCAGTTCTCTTCGAGCCAAACCTGAAGATAAAAACTAGCTTACCTTGGTCAACACTTACTAAGCCTCACTAGTCTTATCAAACATTCTGGTTTTCATAGTTCATTCAAGCAGACGCATTTATGTTAAACATTTGTAGAGACATTTTTTGTTGTATTTTTTTTTCTGTATCTTTTTTTGCCTACATCCAGTAGTTACAGCTAGCCAAAGCCAGCTGGCAAGCTCAGCTACCTGGTCCTTTGATTTAGGTTTCTGTGCAAGCCTTTGTGATGATCCTGAAGTGTGACTAGATCAAAGTTCGAGTTCAGATATATATGTACAGTCTTGGCAGTCACTCTGAATTTATTCCAGTGTGACTCTAATCAAAACCTGGCTCATGATTTTCAAATAGCAGAATGTCATGTTCTTTTCGTAAAGTTCTGACTTACTTGTAAGGAAATGGGAAGTCTGACAGTTCCAGGTGGGTCAAAATACAAGTAAATACATATTTGACTGCAAATGTAGAAAGTTCTTTTTCTTGAGCATGCATTGTCTAATATATTGTACTGTTTACAACTCCAGGAAGCACAACGGTCTTTTCACAATGCAAAAGTAATTAGAGCTCTTTGAAAAAGTTTTAACTCACCATTAATGCACTGCAGATAACAGGAGAGCATACCTTAGCACGCTGAGAGAATTGAACAACCATTGACTTCTACATACTGCTTATAGAAACAGAAGGTGTCTTAGAAGTGATCACTGTAATACTGAGGTGTCACGATGTGACTGCTGAAGTTGTGGCTGATATCACTGTCTGGTTTGGTAGGCTGGGGAATAGTGGCAAGGGGTTTGGTGGTACAAGTGGGCTAAGTGGTAGTGGTGGACTAAGGGATATTGGTGGATGAAGTGGTTGTTGGGAGAGGTACCTGAAAAATTTGTAAGCCAAAGAGACACCACACAGAAAAAAATTTGTAAACAAAAGAAACAGGACGCATGACAAAAATTACAGTGTTCATAAAATTATGACTTTGCAATAAAATCATGCAAGTGATTCCTGTAAATTAGTCTAGCCATCCTTTTTCTTCTTTCACAGATGTAATAGTAAGTCATTTTCTTGCATGGGATATTACATTTATCAGACCCAAACAGAATGACAAAGCAACAATCAATAGTACTCCGTTACAGTGTCATTCAGTCTTGGATACCAACTCTTTGCCTGTGTATTTCCTGTGGAAAGACCTAACCTGTAGTTTCTAGGACTGAAGGCCAAAAGCGTAAGGAAAAGTTGTAAGAAAAAAAACAAACAAAGTTCTGGTCAATGTTATAAGTTGCATATCTTTGGATAAGACTAGCAAATTTCACAGACCTATTGCTACCTTAGACTGTTATAAATGAGATAAAATTCTGAAACATAGAGATCACTTTATCATGAAACAGCTGAGCTTTCAGATAAGAACATATTTTATTTTTGTAAACCCTCCCCCAACAAATCTCCAAGAATAATTCCTCTATCATTAACTTATTTTTCAACATAACATTGATTTTACTAAGGTTGCATATATATTAAGACTGTCAGATAAAGAGAATTCTTTGATCACTCTTAGTCCTAATGGAATCATAATAGGAAAAGGAATAGGAATGGCTAAAACTATCTGGTTACATTTCTTAGTAAAAATGTTTAGGAAAGCATTTCAACACATGAAGTTAAGTGGATACTTAACATGCTCCTAACCTGACAACTAAGCTCTGCAAGCATCTGGAAGACTAATATTTTCTGAGACTCATATTGACAAAAAAAAGTGAATTAACATTGCTTATTTTGTGTTCATTTATGAGAACAACTAAACAATTGCCCTTTGAATGTATATTAAGCTGTAGGTTCAAAACGTCTTCCAATATCTTCCCACATGGTGAAAGTTCAACTAAAGTAATGCTATGTTAAAGGTGCAGCTTACATCATTTACTCATTAGTGGAATGTCTTGCCAAGATTAAAACGGAGAGTGGAATGCTGTTCCACAGGTCTGGTTGACACCTAACCTCTTTAACTTTTATTCTACTTTTACAAAACATTTTCCTCTCTCTCCTCACGTAAAGAAAGCGTTTAGGAACTGTTCAGAATAAAAATACCAAGACCTAAAATCCAACATGGATAAAAGAACAGACGTGTTAAAAAAAAAATCTTTAAATACTTAATACTGAAATAGAATGTTCTTGAGAAAAGGTCATTATTTTTCTAAGGAGGAATTGATGTGAAACATAAGCATGTTATTTAACTAAAATTTCTTCAAGCAGGAAATTTTAGTGAAATGGTTTTTGTATATGTAGGAATTTTAGGAAAAAGAATTTAAAGCTGTTTACCTCTGCATTATTTGTATAACCTTATAGTATCTCTTTTCTACAGTATCTTTTTATATGTAGAATAGTTTTATTTTACACCATTCAAATGTCTGGTATGACTCATGTTTTGTTGATATTGACAAAAACTAAAATGAAGAAAAAATAATTTGATCTTAGTTCCACATTGAAGTTGATACTCAATTTCTGCTTTTTCTCGTGTAACACCTAGTATGCTAGTTCTACAGAGTGCTTTTCCTCCAAGTATGGTTTAAAATGTCAGAAGGCATGTTTTGATTTTAAGAATAATATCTTTCCTAAGAAAAGTAACACTTCTTTCAATATAGATATGAACAGCAAAAAGAATGAAGAAACAATAGGTAAGTAAGACAATGTAAGACCAGAAAGGAACGGGCAGAAACCATGCTTCTGAGACATTGAATGTTAAAACTACTGAAATCACCCTGCATGATCACCTTAATAAACATTACTGTGTTCAGGTTTGGGCTCTCCAGTACAAGAAAGAAAATGGCATATAGGAGGGTATCCAGCAGAGGCCACCAAGATGGTCAAGGGTCTGCAGCATATGACATCCAAGGAGAAGCCGAGGGAACCTGGCAAAGAGAAAGCTAAGGGGGATCTTCTCACAGTCTTTACCTTCTTGATGGAAGGATGTAGAGAAGACAGAGCCTGACTTTTCTTGGAGGCACACAGCAAAAGGACAAAGGCCGACAATCACAATTTGCAACGAGGGAATTTCTGACTAGATATAAGGATTTTTTTTTTTTTTTTACCATGAGGGTACTTAAACACTGAAACAGGGACCCAGAGAGCTGTGGAATCTTCAACCTTGGAGATATTCAAGCTTAACAGGACATGGCCCTGAACAACCTGCTCTAGCTGACCCTGCTTTAAACAGGGGGTTGGGCTAGATGGCCTCCAGAGATCCCTTCCAACTGAAACCATTCTGCAATGCTATGAATATTTTTTGATAAGCCCTAAGAAACACTTAGAAAGGAACATTCATTAGGGTGGAACAGTTGGAAAATTACATCCATGTGCTTACCTTATAACAATGAGGACATTTGTGTGCAAAATAAATAAAATTCAGAGCATATTTTAGTATTATATAGTAGCTATATCCCATAGCAGAGCGGGGCAGGGATCCCACGCTGAAGGCATGAACTGAATGGTGGACACAACGCACACCGGATTATCAGATCCCAGGCCTATAGTGCAGGCCAGAATAACCATTCCGTGTGCTTTGCCCAGTCTGACAGAAATGCAGCCAAGTGCACCCACGTGATCCACACCAAATTCGTATTGCCAGGAGTTTCTCCCTGGAAGACAAAGCACAAAGGCTTCCCAAACTTTGGGAATATTCATTGGGCTGTAACTCCTAAATAATGTGGACAGCTTTCAGATAGGGTTGTACCCCAGTCTATAGAGGAAACTCTAGGCCATTTTCTGGGTCTTTTCAAATACTATTTTCATAGTCATCAGAGTGATCAACTAAAAAAAAATCAAAAGTATTCTGTTTAGTCCAAAGAGCAGAAGATGCCTGTTGAAGAGGTCTTATTGTAGGCTGCGGCTGCACAGTCAGAGGTGTGAAATGCTATTCCATGAAACCACCAGGAGAATACAATTCTCTTAAGAGAAAGAAATCTGTCTGAGGATTGAAGAGCAATTTCCTTCATTTCAGGGACGAGTGTTTGGGAAAAAAAATCATGCTATCAGCATGTGCTAAGTAGATTCAAATTTTGATGGTCCTTGGGCTTTATTATGTCTGCCTCTCTGAGACATAGCTCATGGTTTGAAGCTGTAATCTCCAGTTTTCCCATTAGCTCTTTCAATATCATCTACATTGGTGTCGGTGCTGGAAGACTAAAGATTTGAGGGACCTGTGTTTGGACTGGGTGCAAAGCCAGTGTCCTTTGAGATTTTACTAGTTATTACTGAAATTAGCACCCCCATCAGTTTACTTAGGCCTCAGGGGCATTACGTTTGCAACAAAACCCCAATTTTTTTGCCTGGGTACAGTTCCAAGCAGGGGATCACATCCCAGATGAATGGGAAGCGAGGGTGGTGTGTGAGACCAGAATTAGTGATGCATAAAGACTCATGTAACCTCGTATTAATCACTCCCTAATGCCACCCTGTCTTACCATTTCCGTTGGCTCTGGTGATTTTCAACAACAATCAAGTACCTAAATTCCATTCTTGATCTTTTATCTTAAATAAAATTCTCCATATATTGAAATTCACACCCTTCCTCATTTAGTTGCTTTTGCTTAGTTAATACCTTTTTGACACTGCGATGTGGAAATGCATTCTGCTTCATATTCCTTCTTGGAAGAGACAGCAGACCCACCACTGCACCGCAGGATATGTCGGTGCAGCCATAAGATGTGTTTTTGCACTGAATGGCTTACTGTGATGTTTCTCAGATTAATTTTTTTATGGCTAATTTTAAAGAATATTAGAATATTTTAAATTTAAAATTGTGATTTCCTTCATCTGCAAATCCTTTTTTTCTATAGATACAGGATGGGAAGGAATCTTTTGGCTGTCAGGGCTAATGCTCTGCTGCCAGGTAGCTGTTTTCTTGTTTCTGCTACTCCTGCGGAAAATCTGTTCCAGGCCCTGATGGTCCTAATAGAGACTGCTGTATTGCAAGTATTAGTAAGGAACTGTCTTCTCATTTTCAGCCTAAACCTAATAATATTTCATATATACGTGTTTGTAATTTTGCTAACATTGTCTTTTATTTTTAAAAGTTTCTTTCCTTTTCTAGGGTTTGCTCTCACTGCACTTTTTGACAGCAGTCACGTCCTGTCTCCGTGTCCTTTGCTAGACGAGCAAGCCAAGCTCCCGTGGTCTCCTATAGATCCTTTTGCATTTTTCTGCACATTTTTCTTGAACATGAGTAGCCAGCACATACACCATATTTCAGAAGTGTCCCCAGGACTTTGTATAGTCTGACACATCTCTGTCTTGATTCCAGCTGATGCATCCTAGGATTACATTTGCCCTTTGTGCAGCTATTAGGCCTTTTCAGCTGGTGGCCATCCTGGGAACAGCAAGTATCTCTTTGCCTTAGTTCCTAATAATTTCCAAATGATGAGCTTATGCTACAAATCTTTGTTACTAGTTTCCCGATAAATGACATTGTGTTCTGCAGTGATAAGTTTAATCTCAGTCCTATCATTCAAGTTCCCAAGGCTGCACAGTTCTTCCAAATAGTTTTCAAACATTTTTAACTGGCTTCTAACTAGGAAAAATAAGAAGAAAATAATGAAGCAGCAGAGAAAAACTACCTTACATACTGTTTTATTGTTCCAGTTGTTTATCCTAATTTTGCTCAGTAGTTTGACCTTTGCTTCCTTCATTTTTCTGAGAAAAGCGGTTATGTTGGAGAGGTGGCGTGAGATGATGAAAAATTGGAAATGTGAAAACGTGCAATTGTTGAATTAAAAAATAAATAACATTTAATAATAAAGCAGGAGCTTTTATTAAAGAAATTCTATTTGAAAAATCTTTATATTGATATTTTCCCAGAAAAAGCTTAATCAAGGAAAAATCACTCTATTGTTCTATGAATGTATTACATTAAACAAAATAAATTTCTTTAGAGACAGTAATTCTTGTATGTAGCATGGATAAAGAAATAGGAAAAAAAAAAAAAAAACCACCGTGGAGGAAATCATAATCTGACCATGAAGGACCTCTAGTGGCATAAATACTTCCAATTAAAAAACCCCTAAAATTATGCTTTCTCATCATTTTACAAGGAATCACTTCTGCAGTTTCAGATTTTAAGTTCAGTTTGTGTGATATTTTTTGTCTTTCCCTTTGCCAATAAAGTAAATGCAGAAAATATAATTTTGTTATAGGAATATACAGTGAAGTGGCTAGGCGTACAGTGGCATTGCACTTTAAGTTCCCTGAAACTTAAAGCAGACGCTGTCACTTAAAAATTATGTTGTGTGTTTTTACTTGTTATCATTGTTATCTACTTTTATCACCTACTTAGACTTACGGTTTTCTCAGCAGGAGGAACAGCCTGATAGGACACACTGAAATAAAACTGCTGAACAAAAAGGAGTTGAAAGCAGATGAAGATACGAGAGCTATGTCTGTGTCTCATTTGTTATGGCTGTGCTAATTCTTTTATCTGTTCCCAGCTCAAAAGTAACTTTTTTGGAAAAGCAGCAAAAAAAGCTATGCCATTACTTTTGGGTTATCCTTCAACCATTCTAGAAGATAATCAACTATAAGAAATATTTTGATTCTTAGTTCCTTTCAATCACGCTTCAAAATAGTTTGAAATTTAGATACAAATTTTGAATAGAAACAATTCATTTTTGAAGAATTCTGCACATGTATTGCTAATAGTTCTTTGCCAACAGTTTTTCTAAGTCAGAAGAGAGGTATATGCCTACTACTCTTGAGGCCCCGTTAAGCATCCAAATACATCCTGCATGCAGATGAACTATAGCCACTCCCAGGGATTTCACTCACCCTGGAAAAGACACAGTAACCAGTGAAATCAGTTACTTTTGTAGAGCCCTGGGAACAGAGTTTCTGTATCTGAAAGAGGATGCACAGCCTTGGGTGCGCGCACTCCCAAGTTTCCAGCGGTGAGACAGCACAGGGGAGCGATAATACCAATCCTCGGCTGAATGGAGGGCCTCTCTGGAGCCCGGCCGCCTGGCCGGCACACGCTCCGGGCAGCTGTATTGCTTCACTGTGGCACGAGGCAAACTCAGGAGCTGACAAAAATCCAGAAACGCACTGCCATGGGCACATTTGAGGTGAACCCTGAATCGTAGTAAAAGCAGGAGCCTGGAGCAGGAGTAGCTGAACACAAAGTCATGTTTAGACGTCTCAGATATCTGCATTCATGGCCATGTTGTACACAAGCCATAAACATTTCCTGAGATAGCAAAATTTATCATACTCTGAAATGAACTTAGTCCCCAAAGTCTAACGAAGGGCACTCTTAAAAATTGTTGCTGTTGCTTTTTTTTTTAAACCTTCAATTTTTTTCTTTTTTTTTTTTGTTAAAGAAATTAAATTAAAAAGACGTCCCTGCCTGTTTAAACTTTTACTACTTTGTTTCATATTTTCACAGCACACAGGTACCCCTCTGGGACTGCAATCTTTCTGCAGCTGAGCAGCTCTGGTGTAAAGGCCCAGCCTGGCAGTGGCTTTCTGGTGTGAGGCTGCTGCAGCCTACCTGTAGCAAGGAATTCCAAGAGCTGAGCTTAAATGGAGACAAAAAGCACCAAAGACATGATTCTCCATCTCTGGAGAATCGGCAGCAGATTGCAGGTATAGGATAAATAAAATTAAAGGCGAAGATAATAGTACCACAGCTGTGGAGCTCAGATATGATGAAATGTGCAGGGTCTGATAGTTCTGCTTCTTTTTTTTTTTTAAATCTTGTTTTTATTTTAGGTTATGGAAATTTGTGACCAGCATGACCTGGCTCATGACTATCACAACACTGAAACTAATCTTGACAGACTGATTTCTTGTGGGAGTCACAGCAGGATTGTTATTGGGTTAGGAATTCAAAATAAAAAAATGGATAAACTATTCTGTTATACAAGTGAAGAAAAAACACATAAAATCTCAATATAATAGAGAAATGGTATGTGTGTGTATATGTATAAAAATATATTTATGAATGCTCTTTTAAGACATATAATTATACAGCTTTTCTCTCATATTGACCTACAGCTTTAACATTACACAATCACAGAGTCAAAGAGGGTATTTGAGGACCAACCCTCTCTCATGTAGCCAATACCTTAGTGGTTAGGGCCTGGGCGTTGGGAAGTGTGAGACTAATATTCACCTTTCTGCTGAAAAGGGACTGCCAGGCACAGGAAGTTATAAAGATGACCTGAAAACGGCAGAGTAATGCCTCTTTTACACTCCTTAATCAAATCCTACGAGGATGAATTTGCGTAATTGCAAAGGGAGATAAACACAGCTTGAATGACAGAACTGTGATAGGGAAAAACATGTCTGAAAAAACGTTGTGGTATTGGGGGGAGAAAGCTTAAACCGTGGTGCTTTGTGGGGAACAGGTGAGGGTAGAGAGGAGCAGTGTCTTGTGGCAGAAAGGCTGCCAGCATAGCCAGGACAGTGACAAATACTTGCACCAACGAGGGCAGAAGATTGCTCTTCCTGAAGGCACTTCTGGGGTTTAATTCCATCACCTGTGCCACAAGCAGAGCATCATTAAAAGTGAGAGCCATTAGAAAAACCACCAGGGTATGCAAAATGCCACCAGGTTCTCCAGGTGAGTTCGGCTGAGATGCGGGTGAAGAAAAACAGGGTGAGGTAAATCCTTAGGCATGGGAGTCATCAGCAAAAAGGTGGGAGTTGAAGCCTTAGAAATAGAGGAGCTCAAGGCTGTGCACAAAGCTGGGAGAAATTAAAATTTAAGGGTTTAGAGTAACTTTGACTTATGTAACTGGAAGAAAGGTGAGACTTGAAATGCCTGCGCATGAGGCCAGCCACAGTCAGGCCTCCGCATGTCCTGGGGGCCGAAGCCTGCGGCGGGGCTGGGGCCAGAGTGGCCTTGCAGAGACCCGCACCAGGCTAGGTTGCCTGAGCCGGAGAGCAGGAATATGAACTTTGCGTTGGCGCTTCTGGAGCAGCCCTTCGCTGCTCCTCTGCTCTGCTCTCACCTGCACCCAGCGGGTGGAAGGAAACCTGCGGAGCGGTGCTGGGGCTCGCCAAGGGGAAGGAACACGAGGAGCATCCCGGGGCAGGCAGCAGAGCTCCGTCCCCCCAGCTCCAGGACGAGCCATGCCCCTCCTGGGGGCGGCCCCTCGGCGGGCACAAAGCTCGGCTCGGCCGCCGCTGGCGGAGCTCTGTTCCGCCGTCCCGGTGCCGCCGCTCCTCCCCTCCCTTCCGCGGAGCACCGCCCGCCACCTCCGCAGCGCCCTCCCTCTCTCCCTCCCTCTCGGCGGGCGCAGGGCCGGGGCCGCGCCGCGGCATGGAGGTGGCCGCTGCCGGGGCGCCGCCGCCCGGTGTTGCGGCGGCCGCTGCGCCCGGGGCCGAGACGCCGCCCGGGGCTGCCGCCGCCCCTCCGCGCCGGCTGCTGGCGCTGCTCGGGGCCAAGCTCTGCACCTGGTGAGTCCCCGGCCGCGGCCCCCCCCCGGCCTCCACGTGGAGCCGGGCAGCGCCGGCCTGCCCGCTCGCCTGCCCCCGCGGCCGGGGCGGCGGGGGGGCCGGGCCGGGGTTGCACTCTGCGGGAGGGAGGGAAGGGGGAAACCATCTTCCTGTGCTCGGCGCGTTGGCCGATAACGCGGTCAGGATGCGGTGGCTTACCTGTGCCGCCGGGAGAAGCCGTGTGGTGCCCGGCCCGGAGCCAGCGCCGCCGTGGGGTACCCGCCGCGGGGGGACGCCTCGGTGCGGGCCCGGGGCTACTGCTGGGAGCGGGGCGTGGGGCTGAGCGAAGCTTTGATCCTTCGGGCCAGCCTTTAAGGCCGTCGCCCTGGCAGAGGTGAGTCCGGCGGGGTGCGGGCAGCAGCCAGGAGAGCTTTGGCTTCTGCTGATGGAGGGCTGCGGGAACGGGGTGTTCTGATACCGGGGCCGCTGTGGAAGCACAGCCGAGCTGCAGCCTGTAAACTGCTGTTGGCTTGGAGTGTGAAGACTCACTTCAGCTAAGATAAGTGTGGAATTGGCGAGTGATGTATTTGATTTTTTTTAACAAAATCAATGTTGAGATTACACTTAGAATGTAATCTCATGTATGCACGCGTGCACTTGATTTTTTTTTTTAGTAATTCTGGCTTAGGATTTTTCTGTTATTCCTATTTTTTCTGTGCTTTTATCTATTTCCTATTTTTCTGTACTTTTATCTGTTCTGTACTCTTTTATCAACATTGCTGCGAAGAACAGGTCGTGGCAGGCAGAGGAGATAACAGAACAAAATAGCTGAGATGAGGTGTGGAGTCCAGAAAGAGCAAAATCCCTTTTCCCTCCTTCCTTGAATTGGCTTAGGACGGAGGCGCATTCAGGTATATCACTTAAAATGTGAGCACTGGTTAAGCATGGAAAACTTGGGGGAAAAAATCTGCCAAGCTGTGCAGGCATCGCACGTGTCTCAAAGCTGGTACTTGCCAAGTGCTGCCTTTAGTGAAAGCAGAACTACTTCCTCTGACTTCCAGCCTGCAAGAGCTACCATTCACTTCCAGCTTCAGTTTCCATTTGGGGAAAAAAAAAAAAAAGAATCCCTGTTTAAAAGGCTTTTTTGGGGCTCTACATTTCCTTTCTAATAACTATTGCATCAGATATCCTCGGCTGACAAATAGGAGGTGCTGGCTCTCCTGCCACCCTCGCGCTCGTAAGCTTGAGTCTCACGACTAGGCTGCTTGGAGGCGTGTGCTGGCCAAGCAGTCTTATTCCAGAGGGCAAAGCCTGCCTTTCTCTTTTGGATATAAGTTTTTCTCTTTTCATTCCTCCTGCCTGTCAGGAATGCCCAAAAAGACAAGATAGGAACTTGTTGAACTGTTCAGTAACCTCACCTGTGCTAGTAGTTTTGCTAAAATATTGCCAGAGGGCTACACTAAGTGAGTCTATTGATGGTACTTGAAAGAAAATGCAGCGCTCTCACTGACTTTTGCAAAGTCTTGTCTGAGATACTGAATTGATTTTTTTTCTTTTTTTTTCCCAGGTGGCTGGAGGCGCAGCCACTTCAGCTTTCTTAGAGGCCTTTCTGAGTCATAGGAAGGTTTAATACTTGTATGTACTAAACCAGATTTTTTTTTTTTTTTGAGTAAAACCAGTAGAAAGTATACTTTCTGGTTCTTGAAACAAAACAAGTTTTTCTTTTCTGTTTCTTACCTTTTACAAATTAAATTTACCTCAGTTTCAAAGCAGGACATTGAAACACTAACTTCTGAAAATGTTAGCTCAGGAGAAAATATTTTTAAGAACTGTCTGCTAATCATGTTGGAATATGGCTTCAGTCTGAACCTGCATTTTCCTTTAACTACTCGCATGAAAATGTGAGATTATTAAAATGAAATGGTCTCTTCCCTGCCCCCCCATTCAGGAAGGGTTCAGTAATTAAAGCTGAAGTGCAAGTAAACTGTCTACATGAAGAGTGTTGCCAGGCTTTGCCTGTTAGTGTTTAACTGGTGGCATAAATAAATTGAATTTTTGAAAAGCTGTATTTATTTTCATGAAAAAATCACATTAAAATTATAGGATTTATTAAACTAATAGCCAATAAAATTGTTAACTGTGGACTTATTAGATTTTTAACTTCCTCAGATATAGACTCTGATTTTATTTTAATATCTTGGGGTATTTTTCTTCTGTGTTTCACATGGAGCCAAAGAAAGCCAGCCTGACTTTCTCATGGTGTCAAGAACTGCACATTGTTCAGTGTTAGCTTTAGACCAATTTGTAGCAAACTTTCACGTTCTGAAAAAATCCCAAATGACTCCTAGTTTTGCTCGTAGCTATAGATATAGCTAGCTAAGATATGGTGGCTGAAGGGAGAGGAGGAGTAATTACTTAGTAGCCAACTACCAAGCAGTAAATAAACAACAACAACCACCCCCTCCCCCCCCAAACTATAAAACTAAAAGGCTGTTTCAGACCACTTTCCTTGTGTCATCTGAGAGTCCAAAGTGATTTAGTCCTTACCAATGCATTAAAAAAAAAAAGAGCAGAGAGGATCAAGTTCTGCCATGGAAAAGCTAATTATTAATATATTTTAAAAAAATTATGATAAATTATTAATAAGAAAATCACGGTCATCGATACTCATGTCAATACCGAAATGAATGGAAACTCATGTCTCTGAAGCATTTTTCTTCTAAGAAATTGTCTTGCAAAATGAAAACAATAGGATTTAAAGTTTACTTTCAAGTTTTACAGAGGGTAAAACAGTTTTTTTTAATTTGCTGTGGGAATTTAGTGGGTACTCAAATAATACGTCTCTTGAGCCCACATTTAACAAGGGTCATCTTACTCTGTTCAAACCGCCTTGAGCGCAGTGCATCATGCCAGGACCGTGGCATCACCTTCGCAATTTGAAGAAATTCATTTTGACCCCTTGGCAAATGGTGTGAGGGGAAACCATTGGTGCTCCCTGCTGAGGCTTGCACCTGGTGTTGGGGGGGGGGGGGCGTCAGGGCAAGAAGCTGTTATTTTACACGCAGCCGAGAAAGTTGCTAGAAAAGTAGAGTTTTGGGATTCACAGAGGACGTTTTTGAGGACAGCCTTTCACCGCCAGTGAACAGGGTCTTTGTTTGGCTCTTTTGACCTTAACATTTTGAGTCTCTTCAGTAGAGGGAAGAAAAAAAATCCCTGAATTAAAATATAGAAAAATAAAGAAGGGAATGAGGCAGGATGAAGACTGACTGCTTGCCTTGTCAGATGCCTTCGGTACTGTAGAAGTAAATGCTGTAGGACTGCCTAGATATACATTAACTAAATGGCAATGATTGCTGGTGCAGAAACCACTAAGCAAACAGTTCTGTAGATTCTGGACCTGTGTCTTCCCATTTGCAAAAATGCAAGGAGATAATTCCCTTAGTTATTGGAAAAGCTGAGGATCAGCTTAGTGGAGTTATTCCACTGCAAGAGGGCAACCAGGTCTTTCTTGTTTTTAATAAATGATGGTTGAAGCTGATCAATCATTAGCAAATTTCAATGGCAGCAGATTTTCCCCCTTTTACCCTCTCGCTGGAACATGGTCGCTAACCAGTTTGCCACTGCATGTAGGGTCCAGGCCTGTGCTATAGAGAGGGCACCATAGTTCAGGAGAAGCAAAGCTACTCCTTGCATATCATATCCTGGGGGGAAATGTTTAAAACCTTGCCCCACAGAAGTCCATGTTAAACGAGCCAGATGCTTGTGGAGTAGTATTGCCTGTGCTTCTGCCTGTCTCTGTGGCACCACCTAGGAGGTGGGTGAAGGGGAGTTTGCATCCAGGAGAGCAGGGCTTCTACCAGCCAAGGCAGCTTTAACTTCTCCTGGTAATGTGTCGACGAGTGCAATTCATTTTGTGGACTACGCAGGCTTCGCAGCTTTGCTCCAGTAAAATTGCAGCAGTGTTGCCCAGTCACACCTCTATACAGGTTTGATCCCCGCCTCCATGCCCTCGTCCCAGCTAGTCCAAGCACTGGGTGAGTTTAGTCCAGTAAATTGCTAAAGGCTTGCTCTGTGCCTCCTGCACTGAGGGTAAAGAAGAAATATTTTCTGCTAGTTTGGAGCAAGAAACTCTTTATTTGAATAATAAAAAGTATATATGTATTTTTTTAAATGCCTGAAACCACATTTTTCGTGTGTTCACCACATTATTTTTTCTTGACGTTTCAATGGGTCTTCTGTCGTCTTACCTCCTGCAAAGGAGCTGGAATTCACAGGGCTGGCAAAGTGCGAGCTGGAACCATTGTCCATGTCTGCTTGAGAGAAGAGGTAGTCTCATCCCTGAAATTTTAGCTAACCTATGTTACATTTTTCTTAGTGGCACCTGATTAAATTAATTCTTTAGATGAACGTAAAAAGACATTTCTGCATCAGTCAGAATAATTAGAATGTGTCATGATCATTGCTGATTTGTTCACCAAATAGCAAAATCAGATCTTCGACCAGAATAAAAAGAAATTCAATATAACAGAAGTGAGGTAGCTTCAAAGGTTTTTGTTTTCTTTTTTTTTCCCCATACAAATACATATATATAAAAAATACATGTATGTATTTTTTTTGCATACAAATATATATATAAAAATACATGTATGTATTTTATAGTACTGTTTACAGTTAATACTGTGCTACAAAGTAGCCATGATAAATTTCTAGCTGAAACACCATCTCTGTTGCTTACTTCAACATTCAAAATGCTAGAAATGAGAATGTTTGTTCTTTCACGCACCAGAAAGAGTTATTCACACGAGGCTGGATAGGACCTTACAGGATTGTCATGTGATATATGAATACTTATAATGTGGGTGTGCACTGTTACTGGGATTGGCAAGGCAAGCTGTAGCAAAATGTGGGGCCTGAATCTCTTGGAAGTGCAGCATCCCTGGACTTTGCAGAGATTTGCTGTCTCATCAGAATGGACTTGGAGAGAAAAACGTGCCTAGTAGCATTTTTAAAGTCAGAAGAGCTTTGGTGTCAGGTTGAACTGAAAATGAGATCCATGCAGCTGAATTAGAATCTGCGCAAAGAAGATGACTCCCTTCCAAAAGGAGGGATTGACTGTGGGATTGTAGTTGGCTTTAGCGCCCCTGAACACACCCTTCTCGTTGCCTGACAGCTGGATTGCACAGCATAGCTGGGTGAGCTGGTATTTACTATGTTCAACTCGCCCACCTTGGGAAAACAACTGGTGTTACTGCCATGTGGTGTGCCTGGCACGTGGGTGCCCTGCCAGAAATCGTCGGGGAGAGATGTGGGCACGGGGTAGGTGCAGAATTCTAATGGATGCTTTCTTCCCTTGCTCAATTACTTTGAGTAGGAACAAATGAATCAGTTGTGCAGACAGTTAAATTCTCATCAGTAGTCTTCAGAGTAAACAAATTAGATGTGAACTTTGCAGACCTGTACAGACAGCAGCACAGCACCGAGCCCCTCTCACTGTGTATTGTGAGTATGCAGGCAGAGACTGGGGTGGTACAAATCTGCATAGCTCCACTGGCAGGAAAAACAACAAGCCAAAAGATACACAGCAATGTATATGTACTCCTGTTTGTCTAGGAACATCTGGAACAGTTCACTTCATATTAGGTGAAGAATTGCTACTAAAAGAGCATAAACTTTTTCTTTTTCACCCTAGCTGTGGGTTGGATTCTTTTGAGTTGTAAACGCTAACATGATCTTTGGCCAAAATGTGTTTTTAACTCCATCCTCAATTACAGCAGGACGTGATGGAATATATCAGAAAAAATCCACAATAAGTATTAATTATAACAATTCTTATTATAAGAAAGAATTTTTTTACAGTGAGAACGATCCGTCACTGGAACAACCTCCCCAGGGATGCTGTGGAGTCCCCATCGCTAGAGGTTTTCAAGATATGACTGGACAGGGTGCTAGATAATCTCATCTAGGCACACTTTCCCATGAAAGGTTGGACCAGATGACCTTTCGAGGTCCTTCCGAACTGGGCTGTTCTATGATTCTATAGTTAGTGTGTTTCTGTTTCCTTAGCTCTGCTCAGCTTAGGGTCTCAGCTCACTTTCAAAGACTCAGGTCTTGGAAGAGCCTGAAGGCAGTCGTGCCTTATCTCCATGTTGCAGATTTCTATTGACCAAAGTCAGAATGGGATTCAGTGGAGGACGAAGGATTTAACTCAGGCCACGTGTATCAAAACCTCTCTTGATGAGAATAGATCCTGCTGTTGGTTTGAGCCTGCCCAGGTGAGCTGCTTGAAGATCCTTGCAAATTATTGCAGGCTCCATCAGTGGTGATTTGAACTGGCCTCACTTATTATATGGCTGTCATGAGGTTGGACTAGATCTTCTGTGTAGACAAAACCCTGCTTTACCGGTAAATCAGATAGGGAGTAGAAAAAGAATAAAGTGTCAATCTGAAAAATGGCATTTTCCCTGTACAACTAGCAAATATTTTTTTAAAAACTTGAATGTTTAATTCTAAGCTTACTGTGTTGTCTTTTATATTCACAGGCATATTTTGAAAACGATAATTCTGGGCCAGATGCTCTCCTTGTTTATCTGTGGGACTGCTGTTACAAGCCAGTACCTAGCAGAACAATACCAAGTGAATACTCCAATGTTTCAAAGTTTTATCAACTATTCTTTGCTTCTTCTAGTTTATACAACAATGCTGGCATTTAGGACTGGTATGTGAAATATGGGATGGGAGATCCCGGTTCATAATTTTTTTTCTCTTCTACATTTTCCTTTCAGATTTTGAAACTAAAGAACTTACTCAATACTCATCCTAGTTTTTTAAAGTTCCTGCTGAAATTCCTGCCTTGTGATAACACATGGAAATGAATTTCACAGGTTAAAAGTGCATTTAATTTGATTTCATTTCATATCTGTTTAAAATTATGTGCTCTTTGGTTTCAAGTCCTGTGTTATATTAGGGAAGATAGGCTTTGTTGTAACAAGCTTCTTTACCAGAGGCTATTTAATATTCCTCTTATTCTTATTAATTTACTCTTTAAACAACTCTAGCTTTGTGGTTTTTTCCCTCACGTGGAAGAATTTCTGTGCTTTTCACCATTTGCATTGTCTCCTCCCAGGCTGCATTTTGCTGCTATTGTATCTTTCTTAAGCAGGGGCAAGCAAAATTGAACATCTCAGTATTACTTATGCTTCTGAAAAGCAAGATTCCTGTGCAGCATTTGGTTGGAAAGAAACACATATTGATTGCTGCTTTCTTCTAAACAGGCAGTGACAGTCTTTGGCAAATTTTGAAACAGCGGTGGTGGAAGTATATTTTTTTGGGACTGGCTGATGTTGAAGCCAATTACATGATCGTAAAAGCCTACCAATACACGACCCTCACAAGTGTGCAGGTAAGGACCGATCTGTCTTTTTGAACTGTTGCTTTTATTGTAGTTTTGGACCGGTTTCTGAAATGAGATTCATAGGACAGACATGGAAGCTATTTAAGCCTGAAAAAGCTTCCCAATATCTATTTTCTCTCTGCAGTACAGAGAAGAGCATCCTGCATCATGAATAACATTTCCAGGAAGCAGAGAAAATTGGCTGGTATTACCCAATGCCAGCTCTTGAGTTGAACTGTAATTATTTTGAGAGAAAGCACTTCTAAGAGTTTGCTGACAGCCACTCAGGTTTTTCTCCTGACACAAAATAAAGATTTAGGACCAGATAACACTCACTCAGCCCGGGATCTTGCTGATGAGAACAAGGTAGACCTCTTGCCTAGTCCTAGAAGCTGTGGGAGACATTGTGAGATGTAACCCCACACATGAGGACATACTGATAGTTAGCTGGTATTGCTGACCGTGTAGTGAGGGACCAGCCCTATGGCTTTTGGATGTGGCACTTCAGTTCAGGCCCCTCTCTGGAAGAGGTGGAAGGGAGATCAGCATGCTGGGCTCCTGAACTGACAGTAAACATCCTCTGCAACGCCAGTGCTTGGTGCTGCATCGCTGCACAGAGAGTGCCCGGCTGGCGGGGCGGAAGGATGTTGGTGGGCCCGCGCTCAGGAAATATAATCACCATGTCGTCTGCACTATTGCCTAAGCCACAAATGTGGCACCTTTTAGCCAGGCGGATGAAGTTTCACCTATTTGGGGCATTTTTTCTATCTGTGGGATGTGCGGCTTTATACAAGTTTGTAATTGCTGATCCCAGAAAACAAGCTTATGCAGAGTTCTATAAAAACTATGATCCCGTGAAGGACTTCGAAGCCATGAGAGCAGAAAAAAAATCTTACAGGGGGTTGGACTAGATGACCTTTAGAGGTCCCTTCCAACCCAAACTATTCTATGATTCTATGATAAATCTTGTGTTCTGAAATAGCTCTACGAGCAGGAGGACTCGTGAGTGTGTCTGGGGCCGTGCCAACCTATGCCTGCTCTTACCAGTGGTGGATCTGTGGCTGGGGTCATGGCCCCACTTACCTGAATAAAAATAACGTACCATACAGAATTGGCTGTTAGTTGGAAAGGAGTGTTTAGGTGTCAGTGTTTTACAGAGTCAAAGTAACAAGGGTTAATATTTAAAAGAATTACCTGTAAAGCAATAAACTCCTGTGGTCTGGGCTCCCTTTAGAGAACTGCAGTAACTTTTCCTTGCACTATTTAAAGACCAGTAACATGTGCCTGATGGATTATTATTGTCACGTTCCCACTTCATACTTACGTGTTATGACTCATTAGGCCTTTAATTCTCTTACAAATAATGCCTAAGAAATCAAAGCTTTAAGAGTGACACGTTTCAGTCTCAAGATCAAGTTAAGTTGATAATCAAGACACTGAGCATATACTTTACAGCTGAAAAAGCCAGGACTTTGATCCAAGTTCTCAGAAGTAGTAAAGCTATTCCTATGATTTCTTCCATAGATATTAAGAAAGAGTAGATACAGTAGGTTGTACTGTCCAGTTGCCAAACTTGAGGAGTTGCTGAACCTTCTTCCCATGTGGTAACCGTCAGTTCAGTAATTGTGAATTTGTTGTAACTGCCAGTTGCAGTAAGGTTTCTTGCACATTCTCTGAAGTCACCAGTTTCTCACCACTGTCAGAAATGAGATACAGGACAAAAAAAAAAAAAAAAAAAGCCCATGATTTGCACCAGTGCAAGGCATTTGCTATGTGTCTGTTCTGCAGTTACATCAGAACCTGTGGTTCGGAGCACCCAGCCTGATAGCCTGTCTGCAGTACTGGCCGTGAGTGGTTGCCCAGGGAGCAGAAAAGCAATGCAGGAGTATATGGCACCTTCCTGAATACAGGGTAATCACTGTTAAAATGCTGGCTGGCTGGAGCTTCAGCTCAGCCCTATGAAACTTGTCTTCAAAGATAAGTTTTCTCAGCTCAGCAAGGAACTTCCATGTATTTTGTCACACATGCACACAAAAGCAGAACTGATTTTTCCTTTAGTTATCAAATACCAGCATTGCACGGAAGGGGTTGGGAGATTTTTAAGGAGATAACATTGGGATGGCAGCTCTCGTTTCTCCGTAAATAAAGAAAAAGACTTTGGTCCACAGCTGAACTCTTTCTGTTCAGCTGTGGCTGAGCCAATGCCGGGAAGACTTCTTGCTGCTGGTGTCCTCCTGTCTTGTGGCAGGACTTGACTGTGCTGCTGTTTGACCACATATTTCATAGCAAAAAAACAAGCAGCATAGCTGTGGTATCATGTTATTAACATGTTATTGGGTGTAATTAGCATTCGCTCCATAGATAATTTGAGTGGAGGCATTTTATAGGCAGCTACTGATAGAGTATCAGCTGATGGAAGAGTGTTAACCTCAACATGAGAAAATGCAGGATGAGCCGCTGGGGCTCAGCTGGAGGCTGCCCGAAGGGAGCCATGCGGGGAAGCAAGCAGGATGAGCTGTTGAGCTTTCTTGCTTACAAAGCTGTCTGGAGCTGGCAATTATAAGCAAACCAATGACCTCCAACAGTCTATGATCATTTATTAACCATGTATTAAAACATATTTTAATAATTTACTCACCCTGCCTTTAAAACCTTCTTATAAACAGTGTCGCCAAAGGCTGGCTTGAGTCAAAATATTTGTAAATCAAATCAACAGGTTATCTAGGTTTTTTCCCTTGTAAAAATAGAGGCTAGAATTGAATAAGATGAGAGTTTGCTGAGGCTCTACTGGCAATAGTACTCGGTACTGCCGTAAATGTCATAAAACCTGAATAAATAAACTTTATTCTTTTAAATGGTTCCATTGACACAATTCATTGTGTTGTTACATCTGCTTTGCACCTCTTTGATCTTGATCCTGTACAGAAGAGAGCAATTTCCACCAAAGAAAGAGCTCTGTAACGTAGTAGATGAAGGGAAGGCAAGATCCAGTAGTTGGAAATCAGATTTCTTCTGTCTGTAATTGAGGTTAATTGTCCCCTGGAACAGATTACCAGGGTGTGTTCTTTGTCATTTGATGCTTTGTCTGTCCCGGCTGCAAGTCCTCTAACCAGGGTGCTGTAGCTCTACAGTATGTTATTGGTCTGGATGCAGCAATTCCTCATCTGGCATTACTGAAAGAGCTTGTGGCTCATTATCTACTACTCCTTTACATCCTAATTAAGATTTTAATTTTTTTTTTTTTAAAGGGTTTTTGTTCCACCCTTTCTGTTTGGGTTGAAAAACTGTTTGGGAGGTTGGAAAATTACATCTCAATAAATGGGGAAGTGAAAGCTTACGTATTAATAGAAGAGATGTCTACTACCAGGGGGGTAAAATTTTTACTTTCTAATTTTTGTAATATTTCTTAGTTTCTGTGATTACAACTTCACACCAGAGAGATCAAATACATTTCCATACTCAGGACAGAACTGGTTCAGACAAAAGGTGGAAAAAGAGAGTAATGAGAGCTAAATTGTACATTTTGCAAGGTAAAATAGGGAAAAAGGCCTGGGACTAGATAGAAACTCACAGCATGATACTTTTCCAATAGAGCAAAGTTGTACTGAAATATGTGATATCACATACTAGGACTTGTGCAGCTCTAATGTCTCCTAATACAGCCTAGGCAAGTGCTTTTGCACAGACTTCTCAAACTGGACAAGCTGGAGGCAATCCAAGGAACAAAGACAAATGGAAGGATTAGAGAGCACCGTTAGGATTTAATCTGTAATAACTCCTCCTAATACTGTGCCGGTAAGACTTTAATATGTGTAGTTATGAACAAGTAAAACCAAACTTACCATGAAAGTCTTACGAGTTTGGTTAAAACCCTTGGGGACGATGGCTGAACCAACAGAAGCCAGCACAGCAGAAGACTGCGGTGGTGCACTCAGGCAGGCAGAAGTTAGCAGTGAACATTAAGGACTAAGGGCTCTTGCCTTGATTGTAATGATTATGCCCCAGTCCTGTTGACCTGGACCTACTTTGTAGTGACTTCAAGGGGCCAGGTTTTAAAGGCTGACATTTAAGAGTAATTTGTGAGCAGTCTTTGGAAGGCTGACTATATGTTCTACTGTAGATTGTTCCCTTATATATTCTCATGGCACTCTACTGAGGCAGGTCAGAAAATACACCTCTTTTTTCCCCAGACAAATTCAGAAACACAGTCTATTTTGTTGAATATTAAACCAATTATGATTATATCAATGTTCTTGGTATTATTTGGTTATTCTGGAATATTATGACCATCTTATGCTGCAATGTATTTTTCTGTATTAAGTACACAGCTAACTTGATTTTTTCTGTAATAAAGGAGAATGGGTGGAAGATGGGTGGGTCTAACAAGGCAAAGATACGTAAGATTTTAGGAACACACAGAGAGGGAATAATGAAGAAAGGAAAGAGAAGTCGGTGTTGCTGCTTGTCATGGAGTGCATATATCCTTGAACCGTAGCTATTAAGTCTGCTCGGGGCAGTGTCTGCAAACACATCCAAAGTGCTTCAAAACTCCAGCTGCCTTGTGTGTCTCTGCTGCTGTGGCATGGGTGAATTAGAGTGGGTTACCTGCTTCTGACTAATTGAGTCAGCTCTAACAGAGTAATGAAAATGCATTGGTGGATTGCATGTGATTTTGTGGGAAGCTGGAAGACTGGGAAGGTGACTTTAGGAAAACTGTTCTTCCATTCCTGTTTTCCTTCTACCAATTTTGCACGTGGCTTCCAGCTCATGTACCTTTTTTTTTTTTTCCCCAGTAGGATCTACTTGGGGAAAATAAAATCAAACCCAAAACTGCAGGGTCAGATTCTTGCCCTATTCACTTTGATGTAAAATCAGATCACTTGTATCCTTTAATAGTTTCACGTTTTTACTTTGTGTACATGGAGCCCTAAATTCTAATTACAGATTTGAGAAGGAGCTAAAAGACGAGCTAGACAAAACCTGCTGGGGAGAAAAGGAAATGTCAGTGAACCCCCTCCTTGTATTGGTGTCATGGGGAGCAATGTGGTTTCAGAACGACATCCTAGCATTCATTTGTGAAGCTACAAAGATTGATTAGATCCATTGTTAGAAGAGTTTCTAGATCAGTGCCTTCCTACCAGGAGAGAGTGGACACCCTGCCCCAGCTCCTCCTTCATTTGCAAAATGCTTTTCATGGCAAAATGTGGGTCTGACCCCTCTTTTAAACAAATCCACTGGGGTTGCTTTGTGGCTTTCATTAACATCTGATAGCGACGGAAAGTAAAATCCTGTACATCTGTTTTCAGGATAGTGCAATGCAGATTTGGGGTGGGTTTCTAATTCAAACCATTTCTCTGTACACACAGCTGCTGGACTGTTTTGGGATTCCTGTGCTGATGGCTTTGTCGTGGTTCATTCTCCGTGCAAGATACAGGCTGATCCATTTTCTTGCTGTTGCCATCTGTTTGCTGGGTGTAGGAACAATGGTGGGTGCAGACATTTTGGCAGGGAGGCAGGACAGCGAAGGTAAGGAATCCTTTATGTGGCGGGGAAAAGCGGAGAGATGGTTCCTGTGGTGGGCTAACTTGCAAAGGAGAAAAAGAAGCAAATGCAGGGGGAGTGGATATAGTTTTATTTTAAAAGAGAAGAGGAGAAGACACGCTGCTATTTGTATTTCTTGTCCAAGGAGATAGTGGCTGAGGAGACGCTGATTTTATAGGGAGCTGTGGAATTTCTTTGCTTGTAGATTTGGATTCTTCCGCCTTAAAAGATAAACACTTGTGTTAAGCTTACATTTTGCTGCTGTTCATCAGACCTGATGAAAGGCCTCATTCTTGAAAGCTCATTCACTTTTACTCATCAGGTGAGATGGTCTAATAAAAGATGTTGCCTCTCCCTGCAAACCTTGTCAGACTTCTCTGATTTGCAGTTTTCTATGAGCACAAATAGCACATAAAAAGTTACTTAACTCGGAGAAGTCAGCCTGCTCTTATCTTTGGCAGACTCAACAGAAATACTTCAGGTATCCCCAAGGCCCACAGGCCACAGCCTGGAAAGCATGGGCTTACGACGGGAGAGCAAGAGGAGACATGGGCAGGATGCTGGGATTCCTGGGACCTCTGGGAGGGTGGTTGGGCTTTGGGGACCAGGATCCAGCTGGGCACAGATGAGGGCAGGTCTCGTCTTCTCTATGACAGATGCCTGAATCAACCCATATCATAGTGATCTTATTTTGAATAAGAATTTTGAATTTTCAGAGCCAGTGTCTATGAGGCAAGGTAAATGTCAGGGAGAGAGGAATGGGGCATTGCCTGCATCAGGCAGCATAGACATAAGCCTATTTGGCGTTATTTTGGGGCCTTACTGTAGGTAAGACATCAAGGCAAACTGAGGTTTAGCTGTAGTGCTATGTGGTACAAGTATCTCAGTCCTGAGGAAGAAAAATCTTTCTCTGAGACTTTAAGACAGTTGTGATTTATTCGCTGACCTGGGTACCCTTACTACTGCTTACCCTCATATTTCAGACATATTTTCTTAGTGATTGCCAACCAACTTGGGGAAAGACATTTTAAATCAATTCAAGGATTTAAACAACAGCAATCCTCTTGCTATTTAGCTGATGCATAATAGCGTTTACTTGATGAGTGGTTGTATCGCAGGGAGTCCCATTTGCACAGTATAAATAAATCGCAGCAGGACACATGATACCACCCATCTGCAGTGCCCACTTAAGACCTGTCATAAACTTGAAGCTGAGTCCAGGTCCCTCTGAAATCAATAGACTGATTTTAGCAAGACTTGAATCAGGCCTTACTGCAAAAGCAGGGGCAATATTCAGAAAGGCGGAGAGCATCTCTAACTGGGAATTTTCTTAAGTCCCTACAGTGCCTTAGATCAGCACAAGTAAAATTGGACCAGACTATACAGCAGTGGCTTGGTCAGGATGAGGTTTAAATGCTGGGTTTAGCTCATTCCAGACTGTGCAGGGGAAGGTGAGCAGGTAGCAGAGTCTGTGCTCAGACACCAAGCCACTCATCTGCACCCAGAAGAGATGTTTCCTTTCCCCTTACCCTGGAAGGCGCTAGGAAGATAGAGGTGTTAAAGATAAATTTGCTTGTCTTTTTAAGGAAAGTTAAAAAGTGTTTGCAGCATTACCCTTATTGTGGATTAATATTTCTGTACAGGTAGTGACGTGGTGATTGGAGATGTCTTAGTGCTTCTTGGTGCTTCTTTGTATGCCATTTCTAATGTGAGTGAGGAATACATTGTGAAAAATCTGAGCAGAGTGGAGTTTCTAGGAATGGTGGGCTTGTTTGGGACTATTATCAGCGGTCTACAGCTGTAAGGATCTAATATTTATTTTAAAACTAATTAAGAATATTCTACAGATGATTGCTTGTCTACCATGAAATGATGATGATGTTATTAAATTAATTCTTTGTTACATCTGCATTTGGCCTATATGGGAGTCCTTCCACTTGAATTTTATTTTTGTTGCTGATCAGCATCCCTTTCATATCCTTTTTATTTGCACTACTCTTATTACAGCAATTCTAAAGCTGAAATCCTGCAATTGAACACATACAGTACTTGGCTGTATTTTTGATTTTGTTGATCTTCATGAGGACACTCAGTATGCTGAGGACTGTTCACAGGAATGTATTTCTTAATGGATTTTCTCTGTGGAAAAGTTTAGGAGATAATCATTAGCAGGAGGTCTTCCATATTAAACTTCAGTTTAAAATGAAGTCATGTATACTCTTATAAATAACCACGTTAGAGTAACAGACCACATGCACTTAAGTATATCTAATGAATTTTATGTTCCTCATTTCTCATCATTATAGTTAATAATTTCTTCAAATGGTATATCAAATAAAACCGAATCTCTGAAGGATGAAAAAGCCTGGGAAGAAGGCATAAGAATTAAATAAAAGTGCTCTTAATTTTCAGGCACTTTAATTTTCAAGTCTTTTTTCATACTTGTTAGATGTTGGAGTTAGTGTCATTCAATAAAATTTCAAACAAAAAATTAAGGGATTATAAATCAAAGTGTTTCTTATATATTCTGGTAATTAAATTCTCTATTTGAATATGCTATGCTTTTTTTTTTTTTTTTTTTACTATATCATATCTTTTCTCTAACTCTAGAGCCATTGTGGAACATAGGGAGATAATGAGAATTCAATGGAACTGGAAAATTGGTATGTGTATGACAAAATTATGTGCATTTTTACAGAACACTGGAAAATGATGATCATTTAGACTTCAAATGCTGGGGATTTAATTTTCTTTCTCTGGATATTAAGCAGCATTCATATTATATTGTCACAAATTTACTTTCTGCAAGCTTTGCAGCTCAGCAAAGAGATAAGGTTTGCAGGATTGAACATTAAAACCTTTGAGCTCAGGTTTTGCATTTTACATATAGCATGAAACCATTTTTCAAAATAAATTGCAAAAAGTGATAATTAAACCTGTTTAATCAGAGACATGCTTGGTGTTGGAACATCACAAGAACATTTTTCTGTTGTCCTTCCTAAATGAAATACTGGGAAAATGGATTTTGTGACACATTTTGATCTCAACAGAACTATACGTTAGTAAGAAATGTGGCTCTAAATTTCTTCAGTCAGCTCTTATGTTAACTAGGAAAGAATGAGAACTTTCTTGTATAGATACCATAATTTTTGCAATATAGGGTAGTCTTGAAAAAGAAGTATTTCTGCCATGTTTTTCTTAAATTTACATTCTCATATCTTTTAGGAAACCTTATCCTAAAAGATAAAAATGCATGGTTTTAAAGCATCTGAAGAATATCAGTGTTCTTTAAAATTATTCCGTGCCTTAGGAGTAAATTGTCATCTTGTTTTACAGCATTACTGTTCACAGTCTTTGCCCTGTGTATGTTTGCGCTGTATAGCTTCATGCCAGTAGTGATTAAAGTTACCAGTGCAACCTCAGTCAACCTGGGTATTCTGACTGCGGATCTCTACAGTCTGTTCTTTGGGCTTTTCCTCTTTTTCTATAAGGTGAGTACCTTCATTGTTTCGCTATAATTTCAGTTATGTTTTTACTCCAAAATTATAAATAAAGCATAATGTTCTTAAAAGCCCCTGAACAATCGTTTGCACTTGTGCGTTTCCACAGCTTGTATCATTCATTGTTGGCAGATGTCAATCAGAAGGACTCATACTTAGTTAATTACATAGCATCACACCATTAGGCGGACAGTGATTTTCAAACAATTTCACACTTCATGGAATATGTTAGAGTTAATGTTAAGAAATAGTGAATAACTTCCTGAGGTGTTCAAATGGTAGAGTTCTTGCCGTAAGCCCTGTGTGGAACTGTATGCTAGATTCGGTTCATCTCTTCAAGTGACCAAAGAGGTTTTGAACCTCCCTGTCCTGAAAGGCATTTGGTGTCTGAGAGCGGATCAGTTTGGCTTGATTTCCAGAAATTAATATTTTCTTTTAGAAATTTAATCTGTTCATTACCAACATCTTGGGAGAAGAATCAAGCTTTCTCGGTACTACTACTGAGGTGAGACTAAAGGAACTGAAAAAAATGCAGATAAATGTATTATTCTCTATGCTCTCCAAAAGGCAGTTACTTTTTTTGCTCTCTCAAGTATTTTTGGCAGTGTCTATTCAAGCTAAATGACAGTGCTAAAAAGATTTCATTCCACCCTACGCTTTTCATCCAGAATCATTTGAGGGAACCTAGCTCATTACAGCAATTGGAGTAATGGAGTCAATTGCTCAGTGACTGGAAGGGCTTAGTGAGAAGCTTGTGAACTTTGCTTAAGAACTTAATTTGTATTATTCCATGTGGTTGCTTTCTTCTCAGCATTATGGAGAGCCAGAAGCTTTTAGGTCAGATTTGTTTCTGAAAATGAAGGCCAATTTATTTTACAGCGCGGAGGTCTGGTAATGGTAGGATCTGACTACAGCTAGATTTTCCTTTTCAAGAGCCTCTTAGCTCAGCCTTCCTCCCTGTTTTGGGTTCCAAAATTTGCTCCAAGCGACAAAGCATCCATTAAAAATGAATGTAGGAAGCGATCCATACTTACATTCTAACAATTAAAAAAATCCTTTCTAAGTCACTTCCAAACATATATTTTGGCACCCAGATAGCTTAACTCAAGAAGTGATTATAAATTTATATTCATAATAGTAAAGAGGAATAAGTAAGCAAGAGCTTTGGAAGGGAGGGGATATAATAACCTTTTATTCTTCAGGATTTTTAGCTTATTTTGGGGAGAGGTTTTTCTGGGAGCAGATCATCCCATAATTACTAACTGCGGGGTACTCTGGTAACAAAAAGGAAAAATGAATTAGAGAAGACTTTGGGGTTGTATTATGAGAGAATTTCAGATACTTATTAAAATAGGAACTTGTATCTGTGGTTAGAAACAATGAAAGAGCAAAAAGGGGAGCAATAATAATACCACATCTGTAGTAATCAGAAGATCTGAGATAGCTTAGGAACCAAGAACTGAGAGCGCCTGATTTTGACACTGCTTTTATCATAATACTTCTTAGCAGTAGAAAATCTTATTGCCAAGTTAACCATGTAGTTTCTTTACCTACGGGGCAAAGAAACCAGGCAGGACATTTCCCGGATTAAAAAGCACCCTGGACACAGGAATCTATAAACAAAAATGCAAGGAATCGCTCTCTATTCACCATTACCAGATGATATTTCACAGCAAGCCACTGAAGGCTTGGCTGGGCTGCAGAGCGGAGCGAGCCACGGAGAGCTCTGAATTGCTGTGGTCTGAGCCTGTTTTGAAACAGAAGCAGCACAGACATGCAGCGGCTGCAGTAGAGACTGAGCCCAGGAATTTATGATGTTTTGACTTGAGCACAGTGTTTTGCTAATGCATCAACTTTTCAGACCCAGTTGAGTCTGTTTAAGGCGTAATGTGAATTTTACAAATCTGTCTTGATAAGCCCTTTTTTTTTCTTTCACTGCATAATGAATCTTTGCTGTGCTTGTTCCTAATGAGCTCATTATATACAGATACCTGTAATCCCTCAAGAGATATTAAAAAAGGTCTCAAAATGTTTCTGTTGCATAAACTCTTATGGAAGGGTGTCTACTGCAGATACAGACACTAGATGGAGTTACAGTCCTCCAGTAACATTTCAAGTTGTCTTTAGGCTTGATAGTGAGTATGGGGATATAAGCTGCATAGGTATAACTAAAATCAGGGTCTGAAGCAATGAAGTTGCTGCAATATTTGAAATTAAACAAACAAACAAACAAACCAGGAAAAGTACTGAGCCCTCCCCAAAAAAGAAAGAAAGAAAAAAAAGAAAAAGAACTGTTGGAGCAGCATGGTTAAGGTTCACCTGTGTCAATAGCTGCAAACGCATAGGCAGGCCTTGAATCACAGCTACGCTGCAGCGGCTTTGGCACCCTGGCTTGGTGACTGTATCCACTCACGGAGGAATTAATTCTGAGCAGGATCAGAGACACCTACTGCCTTGTACGCACTACGAGAGGGCCTGGCAGTTACTGTGACTGCCCAGTCTCACCTGCCAGCCACATGTCTTTGCATACAAGCACATGTTCACTCATGGCCTTAGGTTGCACTCTGGAGAAGTTGTGCAGGTGTCTTGATACAGACCCAAGCTCTGCCCATTTGATGGGAATGGGTCAGTCAGGGGTAGGACCACGGACACTGCTGGTGCCTCCGTCAGGACATCTTCAAAGCTTGGTGCTTCCTTCTGTGCAGAGTGAATGCTTGAGTCCAAGCTCCTCCAAGCGAACAGCCAGCAAGGTGAGGAAAGACGGCATGTATCACAAGGCCAGTGTGTTTCAGTCTGCTTTTCCGTTTGCATGGTGTCGTCCAAGGGTTTCTGAGCCAAGTGACTACCACCTAGGAATTTCAACGCCTTAACTGTAGATGCCTCAGTCTTTTTTGGATCAGAGTCCACTGTCCAGGTTCTACCATTCATTTCATCCAGCTCTGCTGCTTGATAAACTAGAACATATTTTTTAAGCATGTCTAAGGAAGCTAAGGAGGTTAGGGAATATTGACAGTGGGATGTAGGATATGCTGTGTCCTTCATCCTACTGTTTAATCAGTGTGGTTTGGCAAAGGCAATACAGAGGACTTCAACAAATCTGCTAAAGAAGTGTTCCTGGCTGTGGATAGCTTGAACACTTTGTATTATTGAATCTGGCATTTATTTTTCTGTCAAGGTGGATGAATCTCAGCAATTGTTGGACTTTTAACAGGCAAGTGAACGATAGTGAATTAAATGCCTGATGTACCTCGGCAGTTCGTACTCTTACCTCACACCACTCTTAACAGAGCACAAATGCCAATCTTGTAAAAGGAGCCCCAGTCTCCCTCTCTTCAAGGACTTGCTGGGTGTAGAGAGCAAGCTGGTTTTGGTCCAGTAATAACATTTATCTAGCCCTGCAGATGGTTAAGAGAGCTGTGCAGAGAACCAGCTGCTCTGGTGACTTGCAGTAGGACAGAGAGATTCATCTCTTGCCAGGACCTGAAATCTTTGGCTGTGCTGAAACAAAATTCTCTTAGGGGTACAATGTTTCAGCATTCACGTGTGTAAACAACTATCCTTCAGTATCACCATATTTACAGCCATTTGTTCTCTCTGTTAAGATTCTTATATGCAGACCTAAGGAAACTCCCTGTCCGACAGTGTTGAGGATGAGATGCAGAGAAAACCAGCCAGCACATTGAGTCTATCAGTGAATGGAGCTGTTGAATTTTGATTTTCAGACCTGAATACAGATCATGGTGATAATCATCATTAAAATAATTTTTAAAAGGAAGGGTAGCTTTCACATCCTTAAAACAAGGCAGCGTTGACATGTTTTTACATCAGACAAGCCTTAATGCATCTCTTCTTTTCCTCTGCCAGTTTTCAGGTCTTTATATCCTGTCCTTTGTTATCATCATGGTGGGCTTCATCTTGTATTGCTCCACTCCAACTCGGACGGCAGAACCCACTGCTTTGCCACAGCCCCGAAGCACCGGCTTGGACAACGCTGCACTAAAGCTCGAGGAGAATGACAGTGAAACTCCGGCCATAACTGTACAGTTCACAAAACTGTGAGAAACTGTGGTGGTCAGCACTGATTAAAGAAATGGCAGCATTTCAAAATAGAGGTTTTTTTTTTTTTTTACTGCCAAATTTCCCTCAAATATTAACCTGGAGAATTCTACTGCCAAGGCATATGTTATGCTGCGCTGGTTTTAATGCACTGGATAGACTTTTAAGGCCAGATCCTCAATCAGTGAAACTGTATTGATTTACCGTTGCAGAAAATCTGGCCCTTAGAAGAAGAGAGAGTAGTATTTATGTGGAGTCTCTGGGAAGTGAGAGACTCTTATTTTGAAATGCTTAATTAACTTAACAGCAAATGCTTGGGGGAAAAACTAAGCCAAAGCATGCTCTCAGGTCACTAACTGGAGCAAATATGTTTTATATTGCATTAGGGACCCACGTCTGCAAGATGCTATCTGAGGGCTTCATGGTTCCCACGCCTCAGTGCCAGGTACCTTCAAATAGCATCTTGCAAAAGCCACTCAGCTTCTCACAGGATCAAGTTCTGCAAGCCATATTACATACCTACACCTTCCATGTACTGATGGACTTCATTCCTCTGCTGGAGGATTTGGTCTTACATTCCACCCAAATGTTCCTCTCTTCATATTGCTGCACTCCCTGTCGCAGCTGGGGCTGCTACAAGTATTTTATTTTCAATTTTGCTAGTAAGGGAAGTTTGAATATGTGTTTTTATAAGCCCTCCTTTTTCTCTCTCAGTGGCCTGTTGTTTGGTGCATTCCCACTAGGTGGAGGAGACAAAGTCAGGCCCTTGCTCTGTTCAGCAAGAACTGAAGGATTTTTTTTCTGGATGAGACAGCAAAAGGGTTTGAACTGAAGTTCACTTCTCAGTGAATTTCTCCCTGCAATGGGACACATTTCTGCAGGAAGATTTGAAGAAAATTGGCATTTCTTAAAAAAATTGAAACATCTTAGCCAATCCTCATTGCAACAATAATGACATAATCTCCAAAAGGTTAAGTGCTTTCAGTAGATTCATTGGCAGTTTTCCTCCCCCTCTTCATACTTACAGTAAATGATTAAAAAATATGAGGCTGCAGTTTTAACATCAGTAAAACCATACTGGGATTTTATTTTATTTTTTTGTACAAGCCTTCATAGCTCAGGTGTATGAAGTAACAGAATAAAGTTTTCAGCAGCTGAAGTTGGCTCTTGGTTTGTTTATTTTTTTAAGCTAGAATTTCTTTATTGCTCAAAATTATATTAATTGATTTTACTGACCAAATGATTCTTTTAATGGCTGAGCTTTGCCATAAGAACTAAATATGACATTTTCTGAAGATACTGGTGATCAGACAGCACAGACTAGTTTTGTGTACTTCTAGTGTAGTTTGTTCAAGCAAAATAATTCAGCAAAAATCTTACGTGATTTTATTTAGTGATAGCAAAACAAACGTTCAGCAGATACTACAGCAATGAACATTGCCTTTTCACTGAGCAGTTCATGCACAGAAGGGTGAAGAGGTGCTGAAGTTTTATGAAAAGCATTTGAGCCCAGTTATCTTTTGCTTTACCACTGGAGTAAGATTCAGGTGACGGATTAAGACACCTACACTGGTGCATCTATAGACATCTATACATTTAAAGCTGAACAAGCAGCTGGAGACCAGCTGGGGTAAGGAAGTCTCATGGCAGTAGATACCTAAGAGAAGCCATCTGAATGAAGTTGTAGTTCTCCATACCAAATTTTAGTTGCCTACAACCTGGAGCTAAGTCCCACCCACTGTTACCTGTGTGATTAGTTAACTACGTGCAGTAACGAAGCAAACAGCAAGCAAACCTATAGTTCTATAGGTGAATGTTCCAGAACTCTGCACCTATTGGCGCATGATGGGATTCAGCTCCTAAACGTAGCTAGTTATGTATTTTGTTCAAAAAAGTTGCTGAGGTCCTGTCTAAAGTGCCCCTCTGTGGGGCATGATTCAGTTGCCACAGTGTCAACTGAGACACCCTATGGAGTCTGTGGCATCTCTAGGGGCTGGTAGATAGGACCCAGGATCTAGAGGAGACCTGTGACCTGGAGCAGATTGTGGAGGCCAGATGAGATGCCCTGTGATCTCTGAAATGGCACTGCAGCCTATGGTTGAAACACTCAACAGTTCCCTCATGACCGTGTGGGGCCATATGTGATTAGTTTTCATGCTTAACCTTTACGCAGCTAAAATTGGATGAGATGAATCCCAGATGAAGCTTATGGCCCAGCCTGTAGCATGTTCTTTCTGTGGTCACCGGGTGGCATTTCAGCAACTCTGTGGTGGTTGCTAAAACAGCTGCGTGTGTCCAGTGGTTGAGAGAGCACTTTGTTGTGCCTGCACGTCCCATGTGCAGTGCGGCATGAAAATCGGTCTCATTTTATGCACCTCAGGAAAAATAGCAGGGCCCTTTGCACGGGGCCCACAGCAACTGTGAATTGCTATGCAAGGAAGAGAAAGCATGAGGCAGCAGCTGGAGTTATAATAGAAGCGCGATGGAAAGTGTGGTCAATCGAAGGCTGGCGTCAGCAGGTGAAAGCATTACCTTGGAAAATGGAAAAAGTAAAGATGAATTAGCTCCTAAGTTCACAGCATCCCTTCTGATAGTTCCCATCGAGAGAAAAGCAGGGGGAGGTTTTTCCTTTGTGCCAAAGCAAGGAACAAAAGCCCACCAGCTTGCTAATGTTGTAGCAGCTCCACCAGGATGCTTGACTGGTGTCCCGTAGTGCTGGCATGAACAGGAGGGGACGTGGCAGCTTCCCCAGGGACAACCCTGGAGGATTTCCATGAGCACCAAGTATCACAAGCTCTTACAGTGCATTTGGGGTGGACAAAGTGGGGTCAGGCATCTGCAGCAGTGCAGATCTGGAGCGACCTGTGCCCAGACAAGGGAAGAGGTGACAGCCCAAAAGGTATTTGGAAGTGGCAGAACAAATGCCAAAGGCAGGGACTTGAGTCAGCAAGCAACTGAAAGAAACAGCTAAAAAGAGAGGCCATTCCATAGCTTCTACCCCTTTTACAGGCAAGGGGTGGGCCACATGTTGGGGCTGTTTAGAGGAGAAACTGCTGATGGGAGCAGGAAGCTTTGGGGAAACCCTGTTTGTTGGTGAAGAAGGCACCGAGTCCTGTTGTTCTGAAAATGGTGGATCCTTTGCTTCCCGCCAGGGCCCCTCCAGCTGCCACACTCCCCCGGCAGGTCCCGCTGTGGGGCCGTGCCTCCCCTGCCTATACCTGCTCTCCCCTGGACCAGAGCAGTGCTCCCCGGCATCTGGGGTGGAGCCTGCTCCTGCCCCGCGCACAGGAAGGACGTTAGGGGTGGTTCTGCAGCTATCTTCAGAGAGGGCTTGCCTAACCCGAGAACATTTTTTTAGTGAGATTTCCATGTGAGAGGTAGAAATCACATTTGCCTATTTGGGATGTTTTTGACCCAACTTGCTGGTCTTTTTCTCATTGCTGAGTTGTGGTGGGGTTGCTTCACTCATTTCAAATGAGCGATGTATTGAATGGTAGAGCACGTGTTGGAAAACATCAGGAGAACTTACGAGCTTTTCTGTGCCAAAAAATAAAAGTGCACCTGGTTCAAATGTTAATCTACAATATTGCTTTGATTGGACAACAATCTTTGCTAAATTAGATAACCACTAGTGTTGTGGTTTAACCTCAGTTGGCAACTGAGTACCACACAGCCGCTCGCTCACTCCTTCCGCCCCCACCCCGGTGGGATGGGGGAGAGAACTGGAAGAGCACAAGTGAGAAAAACTCATGGGTTGAGATAAATACAGTTTAATAATTTAAATAAAATAATAATAACAATAATAATAATAATAATGTAGTAGTAATAATAATAATACACAAAGCAAGTGATGCACAGTACAATTGCTCACCACCCGCCGACCGATGCCCAGCCAGTCCCCGAGCAGCGGCCCCCCCGGCCAGCTTTCCCCAGTTTATGTACTGAGCATGACGTCACATGGTATGGAATGTCCCTTTGGCCAGTTTGGGTCAGCTGTCCTGGCTGTGCCCCCTCCCAGCTTCTTGTGCCCCTCCAGCCTTCTCAGTCGGTAGAGCATGGAAAACTAAAAAGTCCTTGGCTAGTGTAAGCACTACCTAGCAACAACTAAAACATCGGTGTGTTACCAACATTGTTCTCATCCTAAATCCAAAACACAGCACTGTACCAGCTACTAGGAAGGAAATTAACTCTATCCCTGCCAAAACCAGGACAACTAGTTGTTGTGTATTTGTCTGGGCCAGAAAATGCTACGGCTGTCCAGATGTGAGGGATGGCAGTTATCCCACCTTACGAATCTGAATTAAAGTAAGGATTAGATCTTGCTTACGTGTTAAGAAATAGTGTATCCTTGACAATGTCTTCTGAGAATTTGTAGAAATATTATTTAGAGGTTACATTTTTGAGGGATTTTGAAAGGAAATGGATCACCCCTCAGATCTCTTTGCTGTAGGTGATTATTGCATGAACAGTTCGCTAAAGGTTTTGTGCTTCTTAAACCCATCAGCATCAACAGGCTGTGTTTGAAGACTATTAACTCTCCATTGCAGCAGAATCCAGGGGAAACACCTACATTTGATTATTGAAGTCTGGATGCCACTATATTTGTAGTGCAACCACAAAAATGTTTTAATTAGGTGATTATTCTATACTGTCACTATAACAGGACAAAGATCATGCTTGTGGCAGTGTAGTATGTTATATTTCTAAACACAGTATTATATCTGGGTTTATATTCATTTTAATTTTAATCTGGATACTTGGTTCCTTCCCATGTAGAATGCTCCCTTTGAGGGGGGATAGTATTTTATTCTCTGCATTAGTGGTATAATCAGTGGTAACATAATGTAGGTTTTATCTGAAAGTACGTAGAAGTATGTATTCACTCAGACTTTGGCTAATCTTCAAAACGCAGGACCATCTTGTGGCATGGTGTGAGTGCACAGGCAGTAACTAATCTTAATATATAGACCACTGAAATCAGAATTGTGTAAAATGCATGTGAGATTACAAACACATCCCATTAACTACGGATTGTTCTTCCAAGGCTTTTAAAATATGACTATAATAGTAGATTGTAAATCCAATTCAAACGAATTGGGCCGGACAGGACTTCTGCTGATCTGCAAGGAGCGGGGAGCAGTGCGGGGCAGCATGCCAGCTCAGATTCTCCATCGCTTACACTAGGACAGCTTAGTGATTTGGCTGGCTTATATTCTGAACTGAAAACTTTAAAACTCTGTTTCATAGACACAGGCTGTGATTTAACATCATACAAAAGATTTTTGTGCCACATTGTCGGTAACTCACGTTAAGATGTGTATTAATGCCACCAAGAAGCTCTGGAAGGTCTTCCAAGCTTTTGGCGAGGACAAGGTTGATATTTTTTGTCAATCCTTCTGTCAATGACCCCATGCCCTTGCCATCCCCATGATGCAAGGCTCTTGTTTCTCTCCTTGTGACCCCACTGGATGCAGGGGGCTCCTCTGGCAGCCTGGGAGGGTGGCCAGGCACGCGCCGGTAGTTGTGCACACCTGGTGTCCTACCCTTCCTCACCCTAAATTCCTACTCCTGTTCCTCTGGAGTGGCTACCTGGGTGAAGAGGAGGCAAAGCTGACTTGCAGAAGGGCTCTGCATCACAAACTGGCACCGTGGTGCGGTCCAGGCTCTGGACAGAAGAGGTACTTGAAGCCTGGCCTTGCAAAGTCCTAAGCACGGGGTGCTGGTCCCCCGAACCTGCTCTGCATGGGACGGGGTCCAGATATACAGCGCCTACCCTCTGTCTGTCCCACGGATCAGAAGGAATTAGGTGCAGATTCTTTAAGAAAGATGCATCGCTTCAGAGCACAAGTGACACATGTATTGCTCCTGGGGAAACAAATGTTCTGTTAATGAATTGCATATGCCAGATCATCTGGTACCTCTGAGAGAAGGTGCATGGATGAGTCTTTAACATGTATCTTTTTAACATTGGAATAAGCTGACGAAAAAATCCAGCTGTCACTTGCATTAAACCCAAGTATCCAAATAAAAATGTGTGACATCCAGCCTCCCTCCAAGGTTTGGTTACATCAAAAATTATCTGGCATCAGAATGTCATGATGTGTTGGAAAAAGAAAAAAATAGTGTGGCAGTAATTGAGTGGTGACATTATCTGTGCTAGAGTCTGAGGGAGAGGATGAGCTTTTGGACATCAGCTATTTTGGGACTTTTGACCTTTCCTAAGTTGCACATACTCAGTTCTATATGATGTGATGTCTGGGACAAGCATATCAGTTCTTGTCAGCACCATTCACTCACACTTTATGTATTGTGGCATATTTCATTGAGTTATACATATCTGTCTTGTAAATATATATTTCAAGCAATTTAGGAAGTTTGACAGAGAGAAGCTGCACAAGCTACATGATCAATCATGAACAATTTTGAGCAAGCAGACAGAGATTCCTAAAAATGCGAAGTGAAGGATCCTGGGACTGTCTTGGTCTTCCACGAAAATTCAAGTGTTAAGCAATTTAAGTGTTAGACCTGATGAGAATCTGATGAGCTGTGATGTTACAGCATTTAATTTTTAACTTGGGGCTACACCTAAACCTATACTCATCAAACAGCGTCTGAGGTGTTGGAGTCTCGCCCTCCTGAGCTCTCTCTTTGCAGTCCTGGGAGGGAGCAATTCAGCTCACCTTGGAGATGCCAATATTTGTGTATTGAGATTTCCTGGTTTGGGTGCCTAGTTTTAGGTGGAACCAAGCCAAGTCAAGAGACCCCAACCAAGCGCAATGCCCTGTTCTTATGGGCATTGGTGTCTGTAGTAAGGGGCTATCCAAGCTGGACGTTTTACAATTTATGTGAGAGATGAAAGGTACAGAGAGATCTGCTTAGCAACTATGGGAAGTCCACGGCTGGTTCAACAAGATTTGTGTGCAGTGGTATCCAAAGTGTGCATCCTTCACTCCTCTCCTGATACAATTTAATTTTTATCTTGTATAAGAGCATTCAAGACTGAAAGTTATAGATTTTATAGAAAAGAGCCAGAAGGAAAAATCTGATTTCTTGTACAACACAGGTCAACACATTGCATCCAATTGCTCAGAATCAAATGTGTAGGTTTTAGTTAAGTTGCAGTATCTCTTTAATATCTTGATATTAAATTCCCAAAGCAATATCGAATTAGTCTCTTCTGGAAGTAGGAGAATTGAATGTTTTCATGAGCTGGCTCTTGGATATATAAAAAGTGAACAGAGAAAGTTACAGTTCTCAGAGTCCTCTGAGAGTACGCAGCCTCCAAGTGCAGGTTCCCATGCCCTTCAGGACTGATGTATTTTTGTTAAGCTACCAGTTGGGAACAGTTGTGATATTTTCACCTTAATGGTATGGCCTGGGGTCAGTATCACCAAACTCAAGCCCATGACATCACCCTATTCAAAATAAACTTTATTTTACCAGCTCATCTCCAGCCGGTCTCCCTAGCTGTCAATACCATGAGCAGAGCTTGCGCAGCAAGGCAGAAAGATCACTGGGACTACAGGTGAAAGGTGTGTTTTGTTCTCATAAATCACAGTGTCAGAGTGTCCAGAGTATCCCAAAAGAACAGACAATGTATACTGAAACTACATTACAGACAACTTCCAAAGAAGGCATTAAAGAAGATGGCTAAAAAAATTATAGAGACATATTATTATTGTACAAAATAAAATTTTCATGTTTATTTAAGAATGTTAAGATGTTTTTATAGAAATACCAAAGTTCATTATGTACTGATGGCTGGAAACAGTGCAGTATCTCCAGAAGTACAGGTCACTGAAAGTTTATATAAACAGCAGCTAACAACAGCGGTTGCAATTTAGGAATATTCTTGATGCTACAGCAGTCCAGGGCGATGTTGCTGCTCTTCAGCACCATCTATTGACACCGTATCTAATTATTTTAATTAGGAACAGCACTCTGATAAGCAAAAGTGCACCTTTCACAGCACAACAATGTGACTCAGTAAATGCATAACCAAGGGGGTGATTGGAAATAGGGTAAACGTGGCAGGAAGAGGACTGCACAAGAATATGGCTGCTTGCCAGTAGTCCAGAAAAGATTGGTTTTGCTTTAACTCATTTTTATTTAAATAAATATTATTTAATAAACTAGATATAGCTCATCCATACACAGATCTTTGTAACAAAGTGGGGAATGTTTTAGGTTTTAGCTTCGAACTATTGAACCAATAAAACACCCCCTGGTGTTCTTGCTTTGCTCTAGTGTTTGCAGCAGAGCTCCTTCAAATCAGTTGTGAGGAGACTGCGATGCTCCTTGAAGCTCAAAAATCTTTGTAATTTGTCTCCCTCTACCATTAGTGTAAGTGCCTGTTGGACTTCCCTGAAGAAATTACTTTCTGTAATAAAGTTTATACGTGGCATGTGTTAAAAAAAAAGAAATCCTGCTGGGTAATCCTATCTCTTGTAACATCTGTAAATTAATTTGTTTCTTGAGAGCAAGAATGTTTTATAACTCACAACAAAGCTAAAGTGGCACGACTAAATTAAGAGAAGCATTCAGGCAGCTGGAATGCAATTACAGCATAAACATACACATTGTGTTAATGCGATATTAAGGTTATGAATTTAGTGAAACAGTAATCAGCATGCACAAAGATACGGTTCTTTCCTTCCTAAAGTGTTTGTCTAGTTGTGCTAACATGAGAAATGTCTGCATTAGCTAGATACAATCTGAGGACTACCTATGAATTTCATGCATGCAGATGTGAGATGCCATCTTATCTCTGTGATGCACCAGCTCGTGGATGGCGTCCACACACTGTGCTCTGTCAGAGAGATTTTGCTCTTCTTCTGGTGGTTTTCCTTAGTCTAAGGGAGGTGTTTGGCAGGAAATGCATGGTTGCTCTGTTTGCACAGAAACATGGGGAGGCAGGGCAGGGTGCCAGGCACCACTTTCCCACCCCTAACCCTTGCGGGACCTGCCGTGGGGCTTCCCCCAGGGCAGCAGGGAGGACCTGCGGGAGCCCGGCCCTTGGCTGGGATGCGTTGCAGCCGGTGTGGTTGTCTCAGGATCTCAGTTTCCAGTGGAGCATCATCTGCCAAAGGTGGGTGTCCCTTGGTCTCTGCAAAGAGCATCCACCATGGCGACGGGCTGTCATGAGCTCTCCAGTAGCATCGGTCTGTGCTCATGAGGACAGGGTGAAGGTACAGGGCCCCAAATTATCTTAACTGCAGTGAAACCTGGGTCCAGCCTCACTTTCTGGGGCCCACTTTGAAATACACAGGTGACGAGTTTTCCTGGAAGGGATTTGCAGCAGGGGGTGAGGAACACCCAGCAGGATTTGGAGCCACCTCAGCCCTCCATCCTGGTGAGGACCTTGTACAGACGCAGGGTGCAGGGTTGCTATGTAAGACTGACAGACTGGCTTCTGCCTGTCTGCATCGACTCAGGATGCAAAACACTGTACAAGACACATTTTCCCAGAGCCCGGTCACTGGCGCAACCTTATGGCTGTGTCCGTACCAGTAAATGAAGAGGCTGTTTTCTGGTCCCTAAGCCAAGGGCACAGTGGCACAGATGGAGCTGCAGGTTCAACCACAGCTGAGGTCTTGCTTCTGCAAAGAGGAAGGCATTCCCAGCTTCACCGCAGCTCGTATGTCGAGGGATCTGACAAACACCAGAAAAACACTAAATTTAACCTCTGTCTTGTATTTGCTTTTTTTTTTCTGTTTTGCTTGCTGTGAATGTATTTCTCTGCTTTTCTTACCCAAATAATATAAAAATCAGCTTCTTTGGCAGGTTGGTCTAGCAGAAAGGAGAAGGGAGCAGGAACAAAAGGAACCCTCCACCGAGGTGTGCTTCCTCACACACAGACTTGCAGTAACTTGTTTTTTTCAGAAACTGTGAAACATCATGTAATTTGGCTGGTGCTCAAGCTGTGGTCTCCTGGAGTGGTGCAGAGCGGAGACTGCCCAAGGCAGGGTGCTGGGGGCGGGTGGCAGTATACCCCTGGGTGTTCACCAGAGCCTGAGAAAAGCAGCTCCCTGAACGGGAATGGCAGCAGTTGGAGGAGACACTGCGCTGGGTGAGCCCTTCGGCCATTTCAGCACAGCAAACAGCATCCGTGGCCACACTGCTGTGGGCTGGCTGTGCTTACAGCTGGCAGCGGCGTCCTCTTTGCATAGTACTCATCCCTTGTCTTCCCTGGGCTCTGTGGAAATCCCTGGTGGCTCTAAGATGTTGGTTGTTATTTTTGGGTTTTCTTTAGTTGCAAAGAGTCTGAAAAGGTGTGAAGGGTGAGTTGCAGTCCACCAGCAGAATGGTTTTATCTCCTGAAATTGAGGATGCAACTCACATGCCCTGGCAGAAAGCACGGGGGATCTGTCTGATGGGTGAAGTCCCCCAGGAGGGTGCTGGGAGGCTGCAGAGGGCAGTGGGAGCCCAGCCCGGTGCAGCCTTGTCCACCCTGCCCACCTGGAGTGGCTCTTGCCAGGAACCATGTGCCGGTTTGGTTTCAACGGAGGCTGACTGATTCACTCCCAAGATACTATCTGGGAGGGAAATGACCTTTTAGCAACATGGATGATCAGGACAGCAGGATCCAGGAGTCAGTGAGGAAGGTAAAATATTCAAGACCCATTGACTGGCCCTGCGTGCAGGTGGTGTGACACAGCTCATGTCCCTACAGCACACTCCCTTCCTTAAAGCTGGGGCCGCATGGATCTGCCTTCCAGCATGAGCTGCTGGTCTGTGCTGGTCTTCCCTGAATTTGTCTGGGGAAGTCCAGCCAGCACAGGTCACAATTTGCCAACCTTTATTTTATTTTCTATGTTTCATCCAGTGAAAGGTGTGGCAGAAGCTAGCTGCACCAATAGCTCAGGCAATGTCAAAGGGGAGGACCCAGCAATTCTTCCATGTCCCCAGGTCTGGCTACGCAACATGATCCGGTTGTGACACCATTTCAGGAGACTGAGCTGGGGTAAATGTACCAGGCCCACCACACTCACGCTCCAGGTTCCTTTTATATTGTCCTTTGCTCCCCTCTGCTGTGTGCTTTCTGCAATGAATCATTTGGGTGCCAGGAATCTGCACGTACTTTGTCCAGGAACAACCAGTGATGAGTGTTAGTGCAAACTTCATTAATGCCAGTGTGATGACAGTCTCTTAAATGTCAAGCCCATGTGCATGCCTGGGCCTTGCTTTCTTTCAGGGAGGTCTATTTTTGTTAGAGGGCAGCCCGTGAATTTGCAGAGCACGCACTCTTCATCCCTTAACGCTGCTCTGCAAAGTCAGTATTGTCCACTGCGACGGGCTGCAGTGTTTGGGATGAGGGAGAGACAAGTCACCCAGAGGAGCGAGCGAGTCATTTCAGAGGCTCCAGTGAACTACTATGACTGTTGCTAATAAAACATAAAATGTTCCATCAAACACCCATCTGGGTTTTCTGTAGGTGTTTTTAAAACTCCTTGCAATTTCGAGGTGTCTGTTGTCTCTCCCACCTACAGTCCCTTCACAGATGTTTTGATCGCTTTTGAATAACTGCTAGGAAAAAAGATACTGCATCAAGGGAAGGGAATGATTTATCCAAGCATGAAAGACATTTCAAAAGACAAATGTCCCAACCCAGGCTGTTAACCTTAAGACTCCAACATGAGGATTATGGTCTACTGAGAGCTAGCAACTTTTTTGTAAAGAAAAGGACCTTTCATCTTAGTATTGAATGAGGAGAATTGAAGAACTCCTACCCTTTCTTTTGGTGAAAGAGTACAACTGTATTTTAGTAGCATTATTAGGCTGCTGGCAGAACTCAGAGTCAGTTTTGTAACAAACTGAATTAAGATTGTTTTAAAGAAGACCTGCATTTTGCTTTTTAGTTTGCTGGTAGTGTTATGAAGTTTTCCACAGGGACTGTTTCAGTTTGCCACAGGTCATTTAACTGCCATTCAGTTAGGAGAAGTGACAGATCAGAGAAATTTCATTAAAATAATCCAATATTCAGTTTTGATTATAATTTGGGGATGCTGCGTGTTGAGTTACTCGTCACTGGATCAACCTTTAGCCTCAAGGAAGACCTCCTCTGAGGATTGTGCCCCATGTCCTCCAGACAAAGCTGATGGATTCGTGTTCATGAAGTACTGACCATGTACCAAAACCGAGACTGGTCATGGCCAGGTCAGTGCAGCACAGGTGCTGACCTGTGACCAAATCCTTCATGGTCTTCCCTTAAAAAAAGGAAGAGAGACCAGATGACAGCTGCCAATCTAATTTCTCCCAGTAAGGGATTGTCCTATGGATGCTTTTGCTGGATGAATTTTGGTCACATTCCTGCTTTGATTGACTAATACTGGCTGAAATGAACTTGTACACGTTGGTCTCCCCTTTCTGCGATCAACCATAGCAAGGTTAGTCCTGCCTGACTATGGACATATCTCTCTGCAGTGTCTCCTGGCAGCATGGTCTGGCAGGTGGGATGCAGTGCTGAGCAGCCCTGTGGGCCCCAGGAATGAGGGTCATGGGCATGGTGCCCACCCCCGGCCTCACTGCCTTCCCCCTCTGCTGCTGAAGGCCACACAGACAAGGGTTGTTTGCAAGGACGCTGTGGTGTGATGGGGCAATTTGGAGTCACCCGAGCAAGAGCTACGACAGCCAGCCCTGGGGATGTGCCCTGCATAGGCAGACCTGAGGCTTGCTGACATCCCAGCATGGACATAGTGCTGTTGAACACCTGACCATCCTGTTGCTGAGATGTAATCCTGCCTGCTTCGGTGATGCAAAGCTGATTAAAACCCCTCTTCATTATGAAGGACACACACTCCTGTGCATGCTCCGATGCTTGCAATGACAGCCCCACCACCAGCAAAGTATCGCAACTGCATTTGCACAAGCTCACACGGTTCAAGCTCTGCCTGGCCCGTGGCATCAAGATGCAGTGGAGTTGTGTCCTTCTGGGACTTCTTCCCATCCAATTAAGCTTCTCTGTGCCGTGATTTCTATCTCAGTAGTAAGTTGATCCTCTGGCAGGGTATTCAGTCAGAAATTAATTAGTGGGAGCAAAATGTTGTGAATACATACAGTGTTAAGTTTTTATTCTAATAACCTAGTTAATAATTTTGCTTCTTCAAGCAAAGAGGGAAAGTAGTGTGAATTCCAGCGCTTTGATCAGGTGGTGACATTTTGATGCTAATTCACTAAGATAAGAACCTAGACCAATAGTGTTATACAAAAGCGATTTGAAAGTACTTTGGTAGTTTTGAAAGTGCCCTTTTGGAAGATGGACCAGGCACTCAGAAAAAGGTCTGTGCCCCAACACCACCGAAGGTTGGTGCTGTATGAGGTGGGGAGGAACCTATGCACGTCCTTCTTCATAGAGGTAAATGGATTGAGCTACAAAGCACTTAAGACTTTGATTATTCTGCTTAGGCTCTGTCGTGAGTGGAGGCTGCTGGGAATCTCAGTGACGCAGGCAGAACCATGATTCAGGGCAGGCTGCAGGAGAACACCCCCTCTGATGCCACTGCTCCTTGCTCTGCTATTCCTGCCTGGCTGAGGCAGAACTCGCCCCAGAAAACCGCATTTCTGCTCCAAGGTCTAGCAACATTTCAGTTTTATCTGCTTATTCTTTTCATTCATGTTCCTCAAAAATGTATGTAGACTTTTTCTACTTAGTACAGAGCTCCACCATCTGCCCGTGACATTCAACATTCTCTTTTTATTTTGAAATGGCCTAATTGACTCGAGGTCATGTTGCAATGACAGGTCTGCAGGCAAACCTTGCTCTGGGTGTCTGATGAAGCTGTGGGAGTCAACAGAAGCACTTCCTTCTCATTTTGAAACAGAGAGAGCACATTCCTAGGAGGGAATAATGAGTTTGACCACTTACACTGGTACTTAACAACGTGAACCCATTTAACATAAACACCAGAGCAGGCGAGTTTCAGCATACCAATGCCCTGCAGTTGTGTGCAGTGCTGGAATCTGTGCTCAGCAGATAATAACACAAACAATAGCTTCCTGCTTTCACTACAACAGATTAGCAATGCTTGTCTGTAGGTTTACCGCAGTAACAGGAGGCGATTTAATTTTGGCATTTGGAAAGTGGTTATTTTACTGCATTGGCGCAAAGGCAAGGATATGAGGGGTGCTTTTCCACATCTGGGACTCAACTTATAAGCTAGCAGAAGATATTTTGATCCTGTACTTAATTTTCTCTGTTTCCTTTAATATAAACCTTCTTTTCTTGACATGAAATCCCTAGTGTTCAGTACAAGCCCCTTGCTTTTACCGGTCTGCCATCATCAACAAACAGCACAGAAATATTAGTGATGGATAGGCTTGGAGCTGTTGGGAGCAGAGGGCATGTGGCTCACAACAGAAGTTGCTCATGGCCAAGTGGGATCATCCTTAGAAGAGTGAGCTTAGACAGGTGTTTAACTCATAAAGCTGGCACCAGAGCTGTGGCATTTGTGCCCTCTGCTTGGCGGAGGGTTGAGACTGGAATACTCCAGATTCCTCTCTGCAGTCCCTCATCAGCTGATTGGAAACCTCCAACCTTTCTGAACAGAAAAATAATTGGAAAAGCGTTGTCACATTTCTCCAGGTTTAAAAATGCAGTTCTAATTATCTGCAACATCGTGACTGGCTCCAGAAACTGGGATAGTATTCATTTGTTAGATACCATCAGCCTTGATACCCATAAGCTCTTCCTAAATGGACGGAAACTATAATAAGGAAAGTGATGCACTACAGTCTATTATCTGATTTCTCAGCACTGATGTGCCCTGAATAACCACTTTTGGTATTAGTTAGTTTGGAAATAATGTCAGTTATTGCTTCAGAACATCTCTACCCAGGCTAGCCTAGTTCTGGAAGTGGCTTTATGGAGTCAAACTTCTGTCATTTGTAAGTGGCTGACATTAGTTGGTCAAACACTGAATAGATTTGTTTGCAGTGACTTTACCGTGCTCTGTTTTGATCTTTAGATCTTTCTCCTTAGGAGTGCTGCCTTGCAGACAGCACGCTTCAGTTAAAAGTCCCTGTCTGGAGAAAGACTTTCAACTGCAAAGGTGTTAGACTATTTTCAAAGCTTTTTTTCATCAGAGATAAGATCTATACTTGCCTACAGTCAACATCTTCGAAACACCATAGGCAAAACAGAAGCCATCAACAAACTACATTAATATTTTAGAAAGAGATTTAATTATTTATGGTGAAGTTTCAGCATATTCTTGATATAAAACTTCAGTGTAAAGGAGTTGCCTTGAGATACACTTCTCCCTGATCAGTAGTGTACCACTGGGAACAGTTTATAGGGCTTTTATTTATCAGAGAACATCAGCAACATTTAGTTAACTTAGAAGTGTATTAAAGCCACGTAGCACACTGGGGTTATGGTATTGTTTGGTTGCTGTTTGGATATGCAGGAGTCAGCACAGGCTTATTGGGTTTCTGCCTGCAATACTGGCACAATGGGGGTGTGTGAAGTACAGGTAACTTAGAAAACATGGAAATAAGCTATTTTATTACAGCTTCTCAGATAACACAATGAAACTGCCATGGTCTGAGCAGCTGTGCTGATAGCAGGGACCCCAGGAGCTGAGCCAGGAGACTCAGTCTGCCACAGGACTGTTAGGCGGCTGGGGAATGTCATTTGATCTTCCAAACTCAAGTTCCCCAGGTATTAGAGGGGGACAGGAAGACACCAGCTTCCTTTGTAAATGCTTCTTGAATTAGAGATGAGAAGTAGTTTATGAATGGTCTGGTCCTCAACAATTTTAAAGGACTGTGGGTTAGAGATGTGCTAGCAATGTAGTTAATTTCTAAAAGTTAATTTATCTAGCCAGACAAGAATGACATTTCCTTCTTGATGTCCATTAAAGGACCCTTTAATGTGCAACATTGATTTTATGTTGTAGCACCAACGAATCCGGGATTATAATTTGCCCTACTGGAACAGGTAGCTGTGTGTCACTCTCCTCTGCATACCTGGCTTTCTTGGGGAAGCTGGAGGTGGCATTAGAGAGCTGGGGGCACAGACCTGAGGTTGAGCTTCTCTCCTTGGCTTGCCCCAGGTTTAAATTAGAGTGAGAACCCACATGGTTGGCATGAGGGCAGATGAGGAATATGGGCTGAAATGGTAATACAGATTTGCAAGAGATAAACACAGGTTTCTCAGAAACACTCCCTTCACCACCAGCCTCTCACCTGGTACCTGGTCGGGATGCTTACCCTGCCTTTCCAGGTTAATTTTCCCCCTTCTGCAAAAGAATCTTAGCATTTCCTATATTCATAGCATTGCATCCAAATGTATAACTCCACAGAATACCAATGAACTTTCTGAAAATCTCAGATTTACCAAGGCAGAAGATGTTAAATGCTCACTGATGTATCAGAAGATCATTGCTAAACCTGTAAGTTGAAGATCAACTTCCTGAGCTCCAAGCTGGTGCCTGCTCCCACAGCCCTGGGGTGTGCTCCACCTGCTGCAGAGGTGTCCAGATGTGTCACCTCTTGATGGAGCTTGGGTCACTGCATGAGATGTTTGGTGGTCTAAGTCCTGTTCTCAGGGAAAACATCATAAACAGCGGGATAATTAGGCTAGAAAGGCAGATTCACAGGCAGATTTATTGCACATTTATTGGTACAACCAGTGGATAGGAAAAAAAAAATATTAGGAATAGAGAATGGTGTAGTCTTATACAGTAGCAGAACTAGAGGGAGTGAATTTCACAGCTTCTGCTGGCAGTTGATCTTTTCTTTGACTACTGCTAGCCTATACCTGCTGGGCATCACTTTTATCTTTGACTCAAAGGACACTTCTGAAGAAATTTCCTTCCCTGGCAATTTTTTAACTTGAAAGTATCTCATAATCTAAGGCATTTCAAAGGGGAAGAGAGTCTCTGGACCTACTTGCAAGGATGTTATCACACTACCCTCTGAAAAAGCACTGTTTTTTTCCCCTGTATGTGAAACAAAAGAGCGCTGAAGGAAAGAGAAGAAAAGAAAGCCAATGCTTACCCAGATGCCAAGTCAATGCACTTGGAAACCAAAGCAGCATTTGGAGACAGGTTTATTTAGCACTATGCCTGTGATTTTTTTAGTCACCTTGGGAGCTTTTAGACCTGTGGGTCCTGGAGATCTGAGATGAGGTGAGGGTCTTGCCTTTTACAAAAGTAAGTTTCTTGCTCTTGTGCTTGCAGAGGAAATGTGTTCCAAAGGAATGGTAATGGCTTAAGTCAAGAGAGCTCCTTAGTTGCTTCTATTTAAAGAAAATTGTTTGTTTGGATTTGGGGGAATCTGACTCATGATATTTAAATATTTGAAGCTGGCAATAGTAACCCAACTCTGTTTCTCCACTTAAAACTTCCACAGGCTCTTTGCAAAGTAATCATGATGCTGACAACACACAGGGATCTGAGTCTTCCCTATTTGTGCAAGAATTCACAGTGATAGCACACCTTTGACCTTTGGTGTTTTGAAACCAGAACAAGAGGAAAAATAAAGCCAAGCTCCAAATCCAATTGTACGTTGATTTAACTGGCTTGGAACCCTTCTCCAAATAAAATCCTGCAAGAGCAGAGAGCTGGACTTGATGATCTGAAGGTTTTATTCATGTTTCAAATTGAGATCCAGCTCTTCTAGCAACAAATCTACTCTGTAGGTAGGAAAAGGGAAGTTTCTCACATTGTTTTCAGCCCAAGAGAGTAGAAGGAAGGACAATCATTTGTCATTTTGCAGATACCTTATTTTGGGGCTTCCAGAAATGTGTACCACTGAAATCACTACTGCATAAAAAGTCACTAAAGTATCATATTGAGGCATGGCAAGATCCAGGCTTGTTGAGCAGGCTTTTGTTTCTGATATGCAAAGCCCATATGGAGAATGGGGTTGTTATGGAAGTCTTTCCTTTAGGTGGAGCATGTGAGCTCTTGGACGCTTTTGTCTTACATGGCAAATTGACTATCACTGTTCTAGGCAAATAAGCTATTCCAGAACAGCACTCTGTGTCATCGCTGTATTCCCAAATAAAAAAATCACCTTTCCCATTCAGACAAGTACAGGGAAGGTCAACTGCCTTTCTATTCACTGTGCACCTTGTGCACATACACAGCAATTCTTCTGCATGTGTGAATTTGCTCCAGAGGGCCTTATCATCTAGGGGACAAGTTTTTAGACCAGTACTGCTACTGTGAACCCAGTAGATGTCCATGCACATCCACCTCAATTCCTGGGGCACTTACTTGTCATCTTGTTGTGAGAGAGAGCCTGGTTAAATTAAAAAGGGAGCAAGAGCATTAGCACAACCACACTTCAGCGCTCCTGGAAGAAACTGTTGCCTTTCTCAATGTCGTCAAGCTCAGGCAGAGGAGGGGGGCGGTTTCTGTGGCTCAGCTGAGCTGCTGCAGAACATGGTGCAGATTTTGAGGTTGTAAATGGGTTTTAATCTACATTGACAATTGCGTGCATCCCTGCCTTTCCTCTAAACTGCAGAAGCGAGAGCAATTAGTCTGATTAAGAACATGACTGTAGAGCAGGCAATATGGGCTCTAATAAAGCAAGCATGCTTTTCCATTAAAAGAATTTGCATAATGTAATTCTATGAAGCATTTTCTTCATTTTTCAGCATTGTTTTCATTCACTGAGCTCCATATTAATTGCTAATAAAAAACAGAGCAAGAGTTTTCATTTTAAGGGCTTCCTCTGCCTTTTTGAAGTAAGAAGTTCAAAGCAAAATACAATTTGGTAGCTTACATCCTGATATACCTCAGTGTAGACCTCCTTCCTATCAGAGATGTTTGATAGCTTGGAGGACACTGTGATTGTGGAGCGGGCACAGGGGATATGCAGCCTGTGAGATAGCCCTCTGGTTACGATGCTCTTAAGTGCTGCAGGTGCCTATCTAAAGCTCAATGGCTGGGTTATCTGTTCCCTGCTCACCCTGAGTTGGCTCTGTTTTGTTCTGGAACCAAAGTAGCCTCCAGCCAGGTCAAAACTGATGTGTCAGAAGTAGTAAAGACAATGTTTAATTTTTTTGGTGACCCACACATTCTGCTCTGAGGGGCCAATGCCTTACCCAAGGCCTGGACGTGTGCCTGTTCTGTGTGTTTTGACTTCATGCATTCAGAACACCACCAAACAGAAGAATGCACGAATCCTTGGTGTGCTGGGGGCTGAGCAGTTGTATCAACATGCAGAAGCTTTTGACCATGGCAGCTGCCTTTGCTTTTGGGGAACAAGGGAAGACTGAATGCCCCCCTTGGTTAGACGTAGTGGAAAACTACTCTATGTGGGCAATGGGATGAGGGTGGTGGGACACTGGAACAGGTTGCTGAAAGAGGTTGTGAATGCCCCATCACTGGAAATGTTCAAAGGCAGGTTGGACAATGCTTTGAGCAACTTGGTCTAGTGAAAGATGTTCCTGCCCATAGTCGGGGGCTTGGACTAGATCTTTGAAGGTCCCTTCCAACCCAAACCATTCTATGATTCTATTATTCTATGATAAAGTGATGAGTTTGGACCCTGGGGTCTGAGATGTTTCTTAATGCTGTGATGGAAAAACCTCAGGAGGAAGGAAAGGTGTGGTAGCTGCTGCATATTTGTGAGAGAAAGAGGGAAACCACCAAGGTTCAGCTCTGTAGACAACCAGAGAGGTGTTTTCTGTGAAACCACGAGGAAAAAAATAAAACAAAGCATGAAACTTTGGGTGGAAGGAGTCATGACCAGAGACAATGTGTGTTGCTGGTGGTCTCTTACTATGCTCAGGGGAAAAAAATGCTTTACATACTTGGGAAATAACATACCCCTCAATTTTTCTTCCTTGTAGAAACATTTTGCAATTTTGTTCAATTCCTTGGGTCAAAAGAAGCAACTATCTAGCCAGTTCAGACCAAGCTACAGTTTACAGCCCTGGTTTCCTTGTGCATCACTGCGGCAGGGTGGTGAGTGCTCCAGTGCTAGGGTAGGATGAAGCAGGTTGTCCTGAAGATCAGGACTGGGTAAATAGAGCAAAACAAAACCAACATGGAGAATATTATTATTAGTATATGTCAAGTGAGTCACAATTTTCCAGGTGTTTGAATGCACAAGTTTTCTCTGCTGGATAATTTGAATGAAGCACAGTATATTTGATTGTGTCAGTGGAAATGTTTTTTTTCCCTCAGTAGCATCATTAGTTTTCTTGTATTTCCTCATGTATTTATCTGCATTAAATGCAAATAAAATCTATATGTTTAGCTACCTCTTTTTATATTGTTGTGCATAGATAAAAGTTCTTTAAGGTACGGATATTGTTATTTAACTGCTTGGTGCTTTCTGGTGGCGTTCTGATCTTTAGACACTACCATTGTAGTAATAAAATATAATGATGTTAATGTCTTTGGGAGGGCACTTGCTGACATTGCTTTTTGGGTGTTGTGAAGAACTTTTATTTATCAAATGATTAAGAGAATATAAATTAGCAGTAGTCATTAAAAATTTGAACTTATCTGCATGTAGTTCTTGAGGAGATAAGGGGACTCCTGTTCATAAAAACTACAGTGCTCAGTCAGGAAGATGACAATCACATGTGATTCAAGTGATCTATGATAGTCAAAAGCAGCAAATCATGAAGCCATGGCAGTTAGTAACAGCAATCAGGTGACAAAGAATGATGGATCAAAATGTGTTTCTGCAAAACATGTCCATTATGAGTGGCAAGTATTAATAAATATCACTGGTTTCTTGGAAATAAATATCACATTAATAAACATCATATTCTGCTGAGGAGCTCTTCATATTTTAAATACAGTCTGTCTTTCTTGCCATTGTCTCAAAGGCTGAGAGCATATAGATCTTAAATAATTTAAGTTTCAGCCTCTCAGTCAGGATCAGTTTTTGGCCATGGCCTACCAGGGCATGTCCTTGACCACCCATAGTCTCCACAAACAGCAGCAGAAGCAAGAAGAAAAAGGCGGTGGAGCCCCACGCTCCAGCTCCTGCCTTCAGGAGATGTCTGCATGGGGTCAGATAAATCCTATCCTCTGTCTCCAAATGTTTGGGGAATGGAGAGGGTGGCTCTAGCTTTCCATTAGACACTTAGTGTAAACCATTTCACAGAGGGGTAGTGGTTTGGGTGGCCAGGAGGGAAAGGTCTTGGTGTGCATCCTAGGGGCTGCAGGGGAAAGGATGCCTCAGAGCCATGCTCTATGGTGAAAACCTGGCCAACAGTGATTAAACCAAGATTTGACTAGCTGGGGGCCCAGGCTTGCCCAAGTCTTGCTCGGTCCTGTGCTTGAAAGGGGAAAATTAATATCTCACTGCAAACTGGAAGGTGAACCTGTGGGAAGCAGTGATCCCATAGCCGAGGAGGGAGACAGACCTGGCGCAGGGCTGGTAGGGGAAGAGAGGCTCTGCCTGGGCTGGGCAGGGAGGATAGTTCTCCTCTCCCACGCAGGGCTGCCCAGGGGATGACAGTCACTTTTCCCTTTGCTCAGCTTGGCCCTCACCGCTCACCACGGCACTGGGATCTGTGGGGTCTGGTCTAACGCACCATGAGGCATTTTTCTCAGGCTAGGAGCACGGGTGTCTATGCAGTGGAGACCCCCATGGGGACTGCTCTACAATCTCCCTTGCACTACTCCCCAGTGCTCCCTGGGGAAAGAGACCATTTGGGTCTTCAATAGCAGCACTGAAGCATGCGTTTTCTCCCCAGGACCTGTCAGCTGCTCTCAGTGGGGGGGAATGTGCAACATAATTAGCACACAGCATCCAAGAAGCACCAAAGGGCAGCTCTTGTTCGTGGCTCTGGTGCTGGGTGGGATGCTGTGACTCGCTGGGGAAGTCCTGCCTGCAGCCAGGGAGCTGCTGCCTGCTTACTGCTGCAGCCCTCATGCCTGGCCTTGCCCTCGTTGGGGCTTATAGCCCTGCTGCAAACTGCTGCAGCTTAGCACTTGTGTGCGGGCTGTCTGCACCTTACAAACTCTGGTGATAAATCCTCTGGGGGGATTAGTCTCCAGCAGCCCCAGCTGCTGCCATTCCTGCTCAGCTCCCCATGCAGAGCTGGCCCCATGGTGCATGGGGAGAGCCGAGGTGCCTGTGGGGTCCGTGGTGCCGTGGGGAGGGCATGCCGGGGCCGGGCAACTCAGCGAGAGTCCAACCAGCCACATAGCCTGGAGGCTGCAGCCATGGCACAAGCCAGGGCAGCGCTGCAGCCTCCCCGGCACTGCAGGGCACAGAGCCAGAGGCATGCTGGAGGCTGCTTTTGGCCTCCCTTGCACCCCCTCGGAAATGCACTGAGGGAGTTGCATGAACTTCACCACCCTTTGCCTGAGAAGGAGCTGAGGTTCCTCCTTCGCTTTCTTTAAAATACGAATTCAAGCCTTATTCTTTGCCCTCTCTTCCTCCCCCCCAACTCCTGATTCTTGCAATCAGTTATTTTTCAGTCTCAGCTTTTGTAAAACACAAGTGTTTCTCAGGGAGAGAAATCTGACAGCTCTTACCTACAAGGTGCTGTATAAACCCAAAGGTAGGAAAAAATTAAAGTTAAAAATAAAAGGAAAAAAAAAAATCAAAGATATTTAGTTGTCACCAGAAACTCCTGAGTGCACTTGATCTCTGGAAAAATACATTAGAATGAAGTTGAAAACCTAGAAAAGGATAACGGAAAGACAGGTGTAAAATTAGGGCCTGATGCAGCCTGCAGTGAACCAGTGGGAGCTGAATCCCGAGCACCACGAAATGGTGGGCTGAGAGCTGCTGAGCGGTGCTGCGGGGAGAGGACAGGTGGCTTTTTGCAAGGCTGTTTTTAGGTCAGAATTACTTTGAAATTAATATTTTTTCCCATCAATAAGTGAAACCTAAAAAAGGCATAAGACATCTTGTAGATCTCCTTAAGTGGAAAACACCCTTTAAAGTATGTCTGATAGTGATCTCAGAAACAGCTGCCAGTCCTGGCAGGCAGCAGCAGCCCAAACATGCTATTCTTAGACTAAGAAAGCGTAAGTAGGTCGAGTTACAATTGGTTCTTGTAAACACCATCCCCACTAAAATCAGAAATCGATATGAGGTCAGAAATTTGTAGTATGCTGAATCAGAGAGATAAAATGGACGCGGTTGATTTAGTCTCCAAATACCTGTTCTTTTGGTTCATCTCCATTTTTACCAAATGTGTTTTGCTCCATATGGTGTCAGTGGTCAGAGACTTCTCTCTGGTGGGGGAGGTACCATGAGCCCTCCTGAAGGCCTGGCAGAAATAAGACAGCGGTACAGTTTAGGGATGCCTTTTTATTTATGCATCCCGAGGTAAAGCTAAATAGTTAATGAGACTAAAAAGGAAGTTGCAACTTGATAAGTGCACTTGCTAATAAAACACACCGTATGTGTGAGTGGAGTGACTCCAGTCACAGTGCCACCGTCTTGTTTTCCAGAGCTGAGATGGATGCGCAGGTTGTGCCAGTCCACCCGGGTGCCTGACTCTTGGAAATGTAATCTTCAGCTCGTGCCTGTCCCCAGCCAGCGCCAGCCTCCTGCAGGCCCTGGAAGCAGGTTGGAGTGACCACCTCCAGGCCACGTCAGCTGAACATGAATTTCAGGTCATATTCTTTACTGGCTGCACCAAGGGCTTCCCAGGGAGTGGGGCATCAATGGCGACCAGAGGTGCAGCGGGAGGTGGAGGTGCCTGGAGCGGGGCTTTCACAGGGTGCCCTAGAGGAATTATTATTCCTGCTTTCTTCTGAATTCCTGTGTGAGTTTTGGAGCTACTCGTATCTGGTTGACACCACACCAAGCAGCAGTGGGCTGCTTTTGTGGTGCTGCTGGCTGTAAAGGAAGGATGAGGAGCAGCAGAAGTGGATGGGGTTGGTCAGTTGAGGTGGCCCTGCAGGGTGCTGTCTCTCTGAGAGGGCTGTACAAGGCTCCTGCCTCCTCCAGGATGCTGTGCCTCCACCAGTGTTTGCGATGCTGCAGGACACCTCAGTGGGGTCCCAGCTTCTCCAAAGTCACTGTTGTCTCCTCTGTTTGTGCTCTCGCCTCTCTCCCTTTCTGGGATGGAAATGTTTATACATGGAGAGAGTTCATTTGTAGGTTCAAAAGAAGGTTTGGGGTAAAATGTGGGTAGTAAATCCAATGCAGGTTTTAATCCTGTGCTTTTTTTTAACTGCCCAATTTTATTCTGTATTTTAATCTGCTTTTTTGGGCTGGCGTTATAAATTTGTTTCTACTCTTATTCCACACGTATTACATTACAGCTCAGGGACCTCCTCCACATCCAGTTGAGCACTGCCTAATTATAGCTCGAGCTGGCCTTTTAAATAAGCATAGCATCGTTTCCAAATAACGTTCTTCTCTGCCTTTTTCCCTACAAAAGTAGACGTGCTACCGTTGTTTATGGCCACCTTGATAGAGGAACTGAGACCAAAATGTCTTTAGCAGCACTGAGCTCATTCTGATCACAAGAAAAACTTCTGTGCTTGATTGCAGAGGACGAGAAGGAAAGAGTACACCAAAAGGAGGTTTCCAAATAAGCCTGGTAGGGAGGACAACATGAGGAGACTTATCTGTGAGCTCTTGCCATAAAAGACTGAGGCTTAGCTGAGCCTGAAGTGAAAGAGGGTTGTCTTAATAGTGAGTCTGAGCCCCTTCCTTGAAACTGCGACTGAGTCAGTGGACTGATTTAATTCCTTGCCCTTGTTAAAACAGATTAAAAAATTCTGACATGGTTGGCATGCCATTTTCAGCCAAAAGCCAGGTTAAATCTTTAAGAACTTGGGGTTTTAAGTGGGATAGACTTGCCAGGTCCTGTGATTTATAATGTTTTTCACAGTATCTTTGAATTCCTCCTTGCAGCTCCAGCACCTGGAAGCATCTTAGCAAACAAGAATACTCCACTTTAAATGAAAAGCGAATGTGCGTCTACTGTAGCTAGACGAGCTTGAAAATAGGACTCCTGAGGTGCAAAACCATCAGGCAAATGACCTCCTGCCCCAGCAATTTGTGTTTCACCTTTCAAGTGAACACTCTGCTTTCCAGGTCCTAAATCAAAGGGCAGCAATAATATCAATGTTAAGTTTATAAGTAGCCATTGGCTATACTGCAGCTTTTAATGTGGGAATAAAATTGTACTTATATATAGCTGATACAAGACAGAGTTGCAGCTTGGGTAGGTCCTGCCTGTGTAACTGAATATATCTTTCATTATATCAGCTAGGCTATTAGAGACCACTGATGGGAGTGTTTAGAAGACTGGCAAATCATACAACTTTAAACTCTAAAATGAAATTGTCTGCTAAATTCATTAGCATAAACACACTTGCTAATGGGTAATTCTTACACGATATTAAGCAGTGTCACTACATAGAGAAAACTCTTAGTCCCCAACAGTCATACTCTAAATTAGCTGTGAGTACACAATACCACGGAGCTAACAGTTTGCACTGCTCACTGTGGTCTTGATTGTTCGTAATCACCAAGGTAAGAGAACTCAGAGCCCACATGGTCTTCTTTCTTCTCTGATTTTCCTTGTTTATGTCTAATGTTTTCATGCTACTGCCCCCCCCCCCAAAAAAAAAAAAGGGGGCAGAAGGTCTCCTCTGCTCCTGATACCACGTATCAGGTTACGTGGGTTACGTACTCGTCATTACCATTTCATGTAGTGCCTACACACGCAGTTTCTGGCTAATGAAATGGAAAGGGCTTTTAAAATGTTGAAACTGGTTACACTTTAGCTGTATTTTCATTTCCCTGATATTTCTTGGACTTCAGAGAGCCCCTCTATTGGTCAGTGGCAAAATCTCAAATGGCTAGAGTAAGACTAGATCCATCTTTTCACTAAGAAGGTCACTATTTGAATATAACATGTCCGCATGACAATTTGCCTGCAGCCTGATTCAGCAAAGCTCCTCAAGTGCATTCAACTCTAAGTGAAGAGCTATTCTGAAACCAGCAGCTGACTCATGTACAGCTAAACGTACACTTAAACACTTGATGGGATGCTGCGGCGTGGCTCCTCACCTCTGGGTAGCTCGGCACCCAGCCAGGCTGTGGGTACATGGAATGGCCACCCCCCAGAGTTATACATTTATTTTATTATTAATTTTTTGCCACTGGGAAGAAAAGAGGTTGGGATCTAAAAGCCACTGGCAATGTTGAGCTTTCCTTCTCTTGTCCCAGCTCCTCCAACTTCAAATAGGTGTGCAGCTCTCAGAAGACACTCAAGGGAAAGTGCCCTCCTGTGGGGCATTTAAATGCAATCATCAGTGTCTGCTTGGCTGCAAGCACCCAGCAAGTTGCACATCCACATTCCTTCCACTGAATAATTAAGGCACTTTTAAAATGTCTTAAGACACTTTTGCTTCTATGTGAAGAGATGTTTTTTCAGGCCCAGACCACTTACAAGGTTATTTTTTGTTGTTTAGTCTGATTTCATCAACTGTGTCCATTTTGGGGTTGCCTCTTGGTAGCCAGACAAGGGCTTTCTTCACCTGAACGTGACAGCAGATTATTTAACCAGTCCCCTCAGTGAAGAGTTATCTAATCCTCCTAATCCTTCTTGATGTGTTCTCTTGCTTTCCATGCCTGGAAGAGTAAGGGCACCAAACTAGCTGAAACATTATACTGCAGGATCCTCACTGTAGAAATAATACATCCAAACAAGTCCTTCTGGGATCAGGTAATGCCCAGCCGCTCCTTAATGAGATTTTGAAGCAAGAGCTGACAGGTGTCCTGCAGCAGGGATGGATGCACGTGCCAGGGATGGCTACAGGGGGAACTTCAGAGCCCCAGACCCCACGGCAGTGGTGGCACAATGCTGCCCCGGCTGCGTTGTCATCAGCGGGCTCCAGCTGTATGTTGTACCTCAGTTGTTTGAGACCGCACAACAACGATCTGGGAAACCTGCCAAGCCTCAAGCCTATGTTGGAACAGGGCTGGTGTGAATATATATAACTGCAAGCTGTAAGGAATACTTTAAATGCTGCTCTAGCAAGGACTAATGACTGAAAAGCCAAACTCTCCCTGGAATTCTGCATCTATGAAGATTAGCTTTCATCCCTCTATAAATTACTGGAATCTGTCCTTTACCTCTCTGAAAACACCAAGGGCTTCAGATTATCTACCCACAGTCTGTAACAAGCTCCGAAGCTCTGGTAGAAGACCCAAATCCACAAACATAAAAGAGCCACAGTACCACTATAATAGGGAAATCAAAGTTGCCACCTAGAGCAAGGGCAGGGAATTTGTGGATGGCATGTTTCTTTTTAAAAACATAATTTTGAAGTAGACTTTTTAAAAAAGCTTTATTAGATTGTTACAGAAGGTATTTACAGTACATAAAGTATGTGCACAATACAAATACTTTGTAACATATAACTTTGACAAGTGAGACTGATCCCTGCTGGCTTTGGATTGCAATTTTTAAGCAAATTTATTTCAGTCACAACAAAGGGGCTAGTGGTGAATCCTGCATGAACTCCCAGGCTTCATATCTAGACCTCCTTCCCTCCTTGCTGCGAGCATTTTGCTCCATGGCTGTGGTCTTTCTGTGCTCAGGGAGCAAGTTGGTACTGGAATAAAATGCTTATAACAGGTAGCTGACGGCTATTTTGGTGTCCTTAACGGTGTCCAGTGCATGAAAATATTCCTTTAGGTTCTTCTCCATCTCCAAGAGCAGTGAGAAAAGCTACTTGTCTATTTCTTTGGACTAAGGCAGCCAGAAATTTGAATGTCTTGGGCTCATACATACCCACACAGATGCTCTTTTTCTATTCATCTCCACCTGAGACTGAAGCAGAGAGCCTGTGAAAGTTGGAGAACTCAAGCTGAATTAAGGAAAAGCTGCCCCAGCCCTTCAGCACTCTCAGGAATTTCTTCTTGGCTTTTCTGGCCTCTGCAGACTTCACCAAAGCTTTCCCAGGCCTGCGTAGAGCCAAATTGCAGCAAGCCTCTTTCTTCCTTGAAAGTGCCAGGCATGCAGGGGAGCCTCATGCCCCTGTGAAGGGCTTGGGCAGGCAACAGAGCAGACAAGGTGCACTCAAGAAACCCCCTCCCCGTTCCCAAGGGGCTGCAGGTCAGACCCTCCCAACCAGGGGTGGCTGGGACCAAGGCGACCGTCTGCCCTAGCACACCCCTCTGCCCACCACCTCCCTGTCCACGGTGGCCTGCACCAGCCGAGACCTCGTGGAGAAGGTTCCAAAAGGGCTGAATTAGACCTCTCTCTCCACTGACTGCTGGGGGATGTCAGAAAGATTGGCCTCGTTAGGCTGAAGATGCACTTTAGCTGTATACCCCTAAGTCTTAATCATACAGACAGGTGAGCAAAGAAAATATCACGCTGGTTTTCTGTATATGTCTTTCTCATCTTTCCCGCCCCCCTCCTCTGGAATTATCTAGGAATAAAGAAGAGCCAATGCAACAGTTGCGTTGTCCATGAACTATTTATAGCAAACAGCTTTCTAGTATGCCGTTTATCAAATGGAAAAATTATAGCTTGGTCTTTAGTGATACTCAGAAGCTTTGAAATTCAAAGAAAAGAACTTGCTGTATATAAAGTAAACAAACAACAGGCTTTTGAATGGAAACCCCCCCCCCTTTTTTTTTTTGTAGAAGTAATTGTTCCAAGCTTTCCTCTTTCTGTCTCTTTGCAATGAAGCATCCAACACCCTATCTCAAAGATTTTTGTCCAAATGAAATAAGTAGACCTGCAAATATTTTCCATTTTTTGCGATGCCTTTGCCTGCAGGTCCATCCAATTTTTACAAGAGTCTAAGAGGTCCAAAAGATGGACAGAATAAGTATTGCTTGAACTAAAAAGCATGGAGAAGTCTCTCTGGCTTTCCTGGGGTTTAAATCAGGCCCTAGAGGGAGGTTATTTTGCCAGCTGTGCTGTTTCTCCCTGAGCACACTGCAGCTACAATTTGCAGTAAACATTAACTGCTTCTCTACTGAAGTTTTCACATTTGCCCATGAATATATTATAGGAAAGCTAAGAAATAGTACAGTACTTACAGATCAGATGAATTTATGTAAATGTTCATCACCTCAGTGAACAGTTCTTATGAAAGGTAGGGAGAAATAAACTGTGAATAATTCCTCCCCAGTCTTACCAAGATGTGGCCTAACTAGGTTTTGAATTTTACATCACCATGAAATCATAGCATAAGCTCCTTGGGTGCTGGGCAATTCCCCAGGGTCCCATTTGCATGCTGCTTCCAAAGGCCACTGCAATGACATTTGAATTACTGAACACCTTCCTCTGTTGGGGTGGTGTGTCAGTAGCATGAGCACTGGCATTGGTGCAATGCTCTGTCTGTGCTCAGCCCAGTGGCACTGTTTGCCTGTCATGCACCACAGCAACACAGGCCATGAGGATGCCGGAGCCATGACATGCTCCATCTTGTGCTGCTCCGGCTGCCCCAGCCACGAGTGTCCTCTCTGCCTGCCCTGGGAAGTGGATATTAAACATCAACATGGCATGAGAAGCTGGACAAATCCACAGTCCAGCTTAGGAAGAGGGAATGCTCTTGTAGCCTGCATGGATGTACAAAAGCCATGAGCATTCAAGCCCCTAACGATTTCCCCAGCGAGGACTCTCCAGACTTTCCCCAGAAGCCTCTGTCTGTCCTTCTGAGCAAGTGGTGAGACCTGGCTGGGGTCGGCACCTGTTTCCCCAGGTCTGCAGATGTGTCCGCTGCTAATCCTGTGTCTGAACGGCGCTTGACACAAAGGGCTACTTGACGATGTGCCTATGTGCTACAAATCAAAGCAACCGAAGAAAGTGGTGGCTTTCCTTCAGAGCCAGTCTTTGCCACAGGACTGTGACCTTACAGTTCTTCTAGTGATTCATTAATCCCAGGAGTTGACATCCTATTAAACGTCCTTATCATGTTCCAGAATTTTATTTTGTAAATATTTCATGGACCGTAAGTGGAACAGCTGTTCCCTTGTGGCACCATTAATAGTACGGATCCCCTCTGCTGGGAGTCCCGCTCTCCGCTGTGCCACCGTGGCTGCCTCAACCCTGCCCCTCTTCTGCATCACCAATGCACAGAGCTGCTGCAGCTCTCCCAGGCACAATTTAATGCTTTGCTTTATATCTCAGGCCAAAAGCACCCAAATAAAGGACCAATGAGGTCTACCAGGGGAGGAGACCTGGGGAGCTGGGCAGGGAACATGAGTGAGGGCAGGTCAGGCTATGCTGAGGCTGACCAGCCTGGCATGGTGTTAGTCCTTTGCTGTATCTGCGCTACTAAATAAAACAGGCCAGAGGCAGTCCTTTGCCCTGAGAGCAGGAGGCATGGCCCAGCTGCCATGCACACGACTAAGCTCTCTTCCCTCTTAAAATGGGGCGATCACATCCAAACTGCCTCTGGTGAAGGGTCCTGGTGTCACACTGCCCCGAGCCATGCATGAGCACAGTCTGATACAGCATCCATGGGGCTCAGTCAAATGTGTGTCCTGTGTGTTTTTTTTTTTTTTTTGTTTTTTAACTAGTACAGACGGGACCTCTGGGACTAGTGGGGAGCACAGAAGCAGGGAGCATCCTGGCAGGGGAGAAATCCTGGGGTCTTGGAGGGAGCAGAGCCCTCCACTCTTCCCTGTGTGCCTGAGGGCTTTGTTGAGAACAGAAGGAGCAGCAGAGACACAGGCCTGACAAATTTATGGGTAGGTGACTCCTGTTCCACTTTTTTTTTAACTGGAGCTTAGCTAAAGTTCCAGCAAGCCAGTAAATGAGGATTTGCACCTAGCCATGTGAGAAGACAAAGGTCAGGTGTGGCAAGCCATGCTTTGCCCTAAAAATGATGCTAAAACCAAGCATCCATAGCCAACCTATGCTATGGGATTAAGACCTCCTGCCAAAGGAATCGGTGTAACAGCTGGGCTGTCACATCAGTCCAAAATGACACAGTCAAAGAGCTTGCCTCCTACAGGAGATACTTTTGGTTTTATGCTAAGCCTGGTGGGACTGAGATTGAATAATACAACACGCCTTTTCCCACTCTTGTTGTGTCATGTGCGACCTGCTAACCTGGGATGGGAATCTGAAATTTCTGAATCAAACATAACATAAAGGGAGTAAAAAATATAGAGCAGTGAATCTGGCAGAAGTGCAGAGCTGGTGGGCACTGAGTCTTGAAAAAGGACTTTTTGATTTCAGAAGGACAAATCTCCTTCATCCATGGGGACAGGACTTGGTGGGTACCAGGTAATCCATGGAGACACTCAGGGTGGGTGCTGGGGATGCTGCAGACAGATGGCTGCAATTTGCATCTCCATTGTGCACTCGGAAGGCAGGTCAGAAATCTCATCACCTCCTGCCTGGCTTCTGTGATGTGTTTTGGACAAGACATGCAGTACTGAGATTGCAACCCAAATCCAAGGTCAAATTTGTAGGTGGGATCAGCAATATTTCTTACTCAGATTACAGTTATTTTACAGGCATGGGTCTGCTAAAGTGCCAAAGGCATTTATGAAATTCATAGCTTGAACAATTAAGATAACCTGGATCTGGGCTGAGTGTTTATGGACTGAAGAACAGAGGAGTGTTGTGAGGGAAGGAAAGCAGCACAAATAACCCTGATTTTAGAAACAGTCTCTGCAGACTGAAACTGGGGTTGGCTTTTTGTGCTCTCACCTACTACACTTTTAAATCTGTAATAGTCTGAATTTCTGCTGAAGAAGGGATTTTGAGATTAGTTGGTAAAAACCAGTTATTTACACAATTGTGTTTTTATTTGCAGTTTTCTGCCCAGATCACATGCATTTCCCTGACATTTCCAAACTGGCTCTGTTTTGCCTGGCTAGAAGTACTAGCCCTGGCCAGACATAAGGGTAAATCCCATTTTAGGTACGACTGCTGACCAAGTGAAAACTGACAGTGGGCTCAATCCTGTTCAAAAATATTTGTGGCTGGATGCAGAAAGCTCTGTTCCCTGCATCTACCTCCAGACAAGTTCACCCGTGTTCTTGCCGGACATGGTTCCTGAGTGCTACTAACCTCTTTGTAAGTGCTTTGGACCCAACACCATTTTCTGAGACACTGTGACTTGTCTGTCACCGGTTTCCCTGAATTTGACTGGGCCTCTGCTTGGCCACTTTTCCTTGCAACAAGGTTTAATGCGCTCTCTTTCTTAGGGCACTGCCAGAGCAAGACTTTTTCTTCCAAGTCAAATGCCCCTTGGGAGAGAGTAGGCAGGCAAGGGCATGCACGGTCATGCCTCCGAGGGGGGCGGGCAAGCAAGCTCCTTGGCTCAGAGTATCCCTCGCATCCTACTCCCACTTCTATACACATACACACACACTTCTCCATTGCTCCTTGGCTGACATTTCCCCTCACCTCCCCTTCTCTCAGGCTGGTCATACCCAAGCCATGTGCTCGCAAACCTCAGAACCAATCATTTCTTATTACAAGGAGGACAGCACGTAGAAAACAACATGAGCTAGCAAGGTTCGTGTGCCCTCATTGCCCAGGTAATCATCAACAACATCAACCCCTGCCAGTGTGTCAGGGTGGAAAAACTGAACTTTAGCTCAAGATAATGAAGCAACATCCCTCTAATGTTTCCTGGGATAACGAGTTTCTTGTCTGACCTGGCACAGATTGACACTTCTCTCCAAGAGCATAGTGAGCCCCACAGGAGTTCTGCAGAGGATCAGAGCATGGTGCCCTGGCTGTTCCTGCTGGATTAAGAGATACTTTTGTTAGCCAGGGTTGACACAGGTCAATGTCATGTCATCCAACCTGAGCGGTCTATTAGGTGTCAGATGGTTGCTAGGTCCTATGGGCAAAGTGCTGATTTTGTTAATATTATCAAGCCAAGCCAAAGAATGTACTGACCTGCGTCCCTGACTCTCTCTGGCAGGGAAGAGTTATGATGGAGTAGGAATTCATGCTTGCTGCTAGTTTAGCCAGACCTCCTGTCTGGAAAGTGTCTCCTGTGGTCCACAAAGATCTGGAAGATGGCAGATAGATAACACCTCTTCCAGTCAAAAAGAACTGGAAGAGACTTCAAAGGGGCAGATGCCAGAAGTGCATTCAGCCAGTGCTTTCAACACAGCACTTTCAAGCAGAGTATCTTGTAACCACCCATGCAAGCATTTGCACCGTGCAAAATGGCTAGGACAGAGCAGTGAACCAAAGGGTGGAGGGAAGGTGGGGTGCTTGGCTCCAGCTGCCATAAACACCGACTGCACACTGGCAGGTCAGCTGTTCACTGCTGCAGGATTATGTCCATGGCCTGATGCAGAGGAAGTCATGCTGACATCTGGTTTGGTAGTGCCCAGGTTTGATATTAGTGGTTGCCTAATCAAGCCCTGGGAGGGTAAAACAAGTAGTTTCCTGTTTCAGAGAAGGGAATGAATGATAATGTGTTAGAAGAGGGTATGATCCTCCCAAAGAAAGGTATGATAGCTGAGCAGGGAGTGGATGTCCTTGTTTTTTTCCCTTAGCCATATCATACTCAAGTCTGTAGGCATAAACGTAGGTGTCTGTACTGCTGACTTGCTGTTATCTGTCTGCAGTTGTATACCCTCAGGTAACGAAGTCTCCATCTGCTCATGCAGAGATGTGTTAATTGATTTTGTAGAAAGCAAAAAGTGGATTTAACTGTTCATCAGTGATGCACAAAGTGTGATTATTAAGACAAGAAGAGGGCAAGAAATATTTATCACAAACAAAAGAGGAAGCTTAACCTTAGTGTTGTAGCTATGTAGTGTTAAAAGACTGCTCCCAATACGTTACTGGCCAGTAGTCCTGTTAAAAGTTGTTGTTCACTCTTAACACTTGTCTTGCAAAGAGGCCAGACAAACATATGTCTAGCAAAACAGATTAGGAGAGCAACCTCAAAATGGCTAATTATAATGGATGTGGATTTTGACCAAGCAAGAGGAAAGAAACGCTGGGGGAGCCCAGACTGAGGGTGCTGGTTTGGGCTGTTCCACAATTTGGCTGTTCAAACTTTTTTTTCTGGGTTAGATCCTGACAGTCCCTAAAGCCCAGCTGCATTTGGTAGCCTGGAGCAAGCATCTGGGTCTTAGAGAGGGAGGGGGTTGCTGGATTGTTGAGAGTATCTATGTCTGACTTCTCATTTATTCTATAATAGTACAGTGCACTGAGAAAGAATAACAATTTCCTTTCATTAGTTAGATACAAAACTCCAGTCTGCATTGTCTTGAGCCAAGGTTCATTTCAGATTTCATTCCACTCACCCAGGGTCAATGACTGATGTGATTAGAAAGTCATTAGAGACCTCTTGACTCTCTTTGGCTGTGTATAAACACCTCAAAGACGAAGGATGAATCAATGCTGAGTGGGAATCTGCTCCTGCCTTCCCTTCCTATCATGTCACTCCAGCCCTTATTAGCTCTGTTTGTCCTAACGAACACAAAGCAGTGCCGCCATGTGCTTAGGGCTCAGTCCGGCCCCGGTTAAAACCCATAGCAAGATTCCTCTTGAATTCAGTGAGAGAAGGATGAGATCCTTCATGGGCTGACTAGCACCACGCAAACTTGCATAGGAAGGAAAGTTGATTAGAACATGGCTACTTAAATTAAGATTGTGTTTGCTATTGTAGTCCATACCTTTCTCAGGAATCAATGACTTATTTAGGTTGCTACAGTTACTTGGTACTGTTAGGCAAACCCAGCTCGGTCTATCGTTGGAATGCTAGGTGTGGGCAATTTGAAAAATAAACACAACAAAAGCTGTGTTAATCATGCCAGAGCTCCTCTGACTGCCTCAAACCCATAAAAACAGTACTGCTTGTGCTGAGGAGTGTCTCTCACTTGGTTTTGGTTCATGGAATAAAATGTTTTAATATGAGGATCGTGGCTTTTCTCACCAGAGTGAGGCTAATTAATACTGGCCTTGTATTTGGCTCAATAAATAGAACAGAAATGTGAGTGTCAGCATCTCTCTGCAGAGGGTCTTTGTGGGTGTGGTGGGCCAGCAGAGGCATATTTTAGGTACTGTTTAATGGCAGTTTATCTATTCATTACCCCCATTTACATTTGTAGAGCACACCTAAATCTTGCAAAAGGTCTTCCAGCCCTGTTGACTTCTCCCTGTCCCAGGCATCACCTGAGTAACTGACAGTTCTTGTCTACAGCATCCAGAAACTCAAAGTACTGTAAAAAACAGTGATGACTGCTAAACTACACTCATACCAGGGCTCATGCTAGGAAACATTTATAGAGATAAGCTTCCTTTTTTGTTTAAATTCAACAATATTCCTGGTTCTGATACAGATACGCAGCTCAGTGTGGTTTCCTCTCTACCAGTCATGGGCTGGACTCAGCGCTCACACCCACACATGCTGTTTTTGCAGACCCCCATGCTTCCTTTTGGTGGTTCCTGGCTGGAAGTATGCTGCTTCTTATCCACCTCTGAGCTTCATAATTCCGGAAGCAGAGCAGGTGCTTTCTATCTGTTGTTTTTTTTGTTTTTTTTTTTCCCCAGACAGGTTCCAGGCTATGGCTTCAGCTTGCTGGTTCTGTTCATATGCTGCTCTGAGTGTCCCTAGGGAAGGACACTGATTCCTTTCCATGTTCCCAGGGGTGGGCTTTCTGTCTTCTCATGGTGGATGCTGGACTATGTAAACTGCCCACTGCTGGTAGTTACTTCCTCATGATCTTCTAGCTGAGGGGGTGATGTCCCACTGTGGTGTTTTGTGTTTTGTTTTTTTTTTTAATTGAACCAAGCTGCACCATTTTGTCAAAGAGTTTGCTGTTGGCGTTTATAAAGTGGTGAGAATGGGAGGGAATGAAAGCTCATACTAACAGGTAGAGTATCACCCAGAATTTGTTGCTTATTTGGCTTCCCAAAGGTATTTGAGGGCCCAGTTTGGCCAAGGTTTAGCCAGAATTTCAGAGTTTTTCCTTTGTTGGACTAAGGTGGGGCTGTCAAAGGATTTGTTTCCCAGGCGCACGCAGAGAGAGTGCCTCCCCCTCCACTCCTTTCAGATGGTGTATGCACAGGCTACTCCACTGCAGCACTCTCTTCAATAGTCCCTATCCTTCAGGACAGCCCCCATCACCCCACTGGGGCATACCCCTCTCTGGGTCTTTATAGACAACCAGGAATAGTTAATACTTCTCTGTGGCTGCCACAGCTTTGTCATGAGGATTTGGGCAGGATATTATCTGTCTGAGGAGAAATAGCGCTGCTTTCTTGAAATGCAGCACCTGCTCCATGGTATCTGTGTTTGCTGTTCTGTGGTAAATATGAAGCATCCAGGATGGCTGGACCCTTTGCTAGAGACTTTTCGACACATTGATAGCTACAAGGGCATCAATCAGTCTTGATGCAAGAGCACTGAACATCAGGGCCTGAGTGCAGAAAGCTGCACTTCTCTGCCTATGTCTCTGACCCTGCTGCATCAAAGTCTTTCCTCCACCACCTGTGGAAATTTCCTCCACCACTCAGAAATGAGTTAAAAAAAGAAGATTGATTGTGTTTCTAATTTGAATGTGTTCTTCTTCCACTACAGCTTCTACCATCAATTCCTCTCATGTATTTCTCTACTAGTTTGCAGACTGTTTTTACTTTGAAAAAAGGCTGACTAGATTTTTTTCTCTGTTACCTTAGCCCCTTGTATGTGTGGGCAGAAGTCTGCTGGTTCAAGCATTCAACCCAGAAATGGCATCCATCGCAATAAGGAACTTTTATTGATGTTGCAAAGGTCATGACTGCTCTGCCCCTGAAGATGTTGCCAATGCAGAGGCCCATAGTCACAAGGATTTATCATGCACTTACCTGCCCAAACTGCAGCTCCGGCCAGCAGTGCATTTTAAGCTCTAACAGTGTGAAAGAGTGTGGCTACAGTAATCTGCATCTCTGTGACCTTGACCTTGATTGCTGAAATTAGATTTACAGACAGTTAAGCTCAAAAGCCTCTCCATAGCTTCTGCCAATACTGGCTGGACAAGGGAGCGTGGTGAGAGCATATCCCAGCACATAGTCCTGAATCCCCTACTAGCTTTTAGTAATCTTCCAGGAGAAACTCATTAACTGCAAGGTCTGATGTTTAGCATCACTGGGAGAAGTTGCCTTTTAATGCATTTCTTTAAAGTCCAGTGAAAGATGAAGGCTGTTTCCCAGCATTCAACTCCATTCAGAACAAGCGGGAGCACATACAAGCTGAGATGTAAAATACATCCATTTTGGCTAACTTTCTCCAGCTTTTCTGCATTTTCACCTCTGATATTTAATCTCCTAAATGCTATTCACTGTCTTGATTGTCCCTGGGGTGACTGGGTCACTGCTGTTGCAGGTGAATTGATGTTTTCTTCACTCTTGACCTGACATTTAAAGTAGTTTGGAGGCAGCCAGCTATAAAAGACTAAAATTGAGGTCTCCCTCTCTTTATCCTTTTTGTCTTACCTCTCATTTGTGGTGCCTTAGAAGTAATTTTAAGTTGTCTTTTTTCCCCATTGTGTTCAGGGCTGCACATGATCTTTTCTGGGTCAGAAATGCTTAATTGGTCTAACCGCATTACCACGTGGGTTTGTAGTTTGGCTCATAGTACTGCAGCTTTTGTCCAGTTGAAAATGTTGCATAGAAATGAGAGGAGTATTTTCTGACTCTAGGCTTATTGTGAAAAGAAGTCTAAAATTAATAAAACTAAAAATGAAAACAATAAAATAAGCCTAATAAAATTATGGTAACAAGTCTAACAATAAATGAACTCTGACAGAGAATAAGAGTCTATGATCTGGCAACAATTATAAATGTTCATGTGACTTGTGGCCCATACTTTGGCTGTTGTATTCTTCTCTGAAATATTTTTCCTTGTCGTCCCGGACTTTTCTGGTCATATTCATCTCGCATAACTGTGGAGATAAAAAAGCTAAATACCTTTCAGAGGACTGTAAATGTCTATTTTATGCCAAATAAATTTCCAGTTGGAGGACTCTTTCTCCCCACTGACTGTAGTGTGATGCTTGAAGTTGGAAGAGATTAATCCCACTCATCAGACACTGAAAAATAGTGATGATTCCCTGCCTGCCACCCATTCCTTATTGTGTTCCCTTTGAGGACTGGTCTTGCTAACAAGTCAGTGTGAAGCAAAGCTAAACTTGAATGAAAGATTGTAAGAGAGAGTGCTATGATCATTAAAATTTGGAATTTTCATTCAACAATATTTTCAGTGATTTCTAGAAGGACAAGATTGGTAAGCAGCAAACATCAACAATATGGGGCAAGATGTTCTACTTTTGCTCTCCACACTCAGAATATAAATCTTCAAGATTCTCACTGTGCTGACATCCATCCTGGAGACACTATCCATAGGTGCTTACATTTTTCATCACTGAAGCTCCCTAAGAGCTGAAAGACCTGCAGTGGCAGCCGGATAGTTCTTTACCTCGTGTCTCTGTTGCTGTGCAGTCCTTTGCCCGTCTGCCCTGAGGGAGAACAGATCTGAATCCATCTCCCATGTGTGTCTATCCCAGTGGTCCTGGTGGGGAAATGGAGGTATAGTTTGCTGTGGTTTGAAGAAACTATGCCTGTGGCATCTGAGGATTTGTTCAAAGCATCTAGTTTGCTGGTGAGGGTTAGATGCATGCAAACGCAGTTGGTAACTACTTTTGTGACTGGGTGCTTTGAATGTCTAATGATTTCTCCTTTGCTTCTGCTGATCTGCTGATCTGATGTCCCTGCCCATTTTGGGACCTGTTTTACACTTCAGTAAGCCCAAAAGGACACACTGATGGACATATGGACTGTTGGATAGGCAGCTTTACATAGAAATAATACATGGCATCTCTGGGCAGGGACACTGTGCACTGTTGTCTTTGGAGGATGAAAAGTCCTATTCCTTGCATTGAGGAAGGAACTTGACAGTGCCAACCCATTTAGCTTTCAAAATAAAAAGCTTAACTCAGAGAGGAGGCTAAAGCCACCTGTGTCTAAATAGACTGAGGTGTCTGCAGCCCCAGGAAAGGTACCTGCCTCTCAGACGATGACAGCTTTTAAGACTTGCTTTGACCTGCAGTATCGTCTATCAGCTAACTCCAGCAACTGCCTACTCACCCCATGGCTGGTATGGATCCTGTTCTTGGGAATTCAGGTAGGTTCATCTGCTAAAAATATAGACCTCTGCCATCTGACCAAGTTCAGCCTCCCTAGCCCCCCAAAACTCTCTTTGGAGGTAGTCAGTACGATATGTGGAGTTTAGGAAGGCTGACCCTACAGCAGACATCTGCAATTAAGTCCCCGTTTTTCCTTCACTAACTCTTTAAGGGAGCCTGTGCTGACTGGTTCTGCGGGAGGCTCTGTGCTGTAGTCACACGGCCATCACGCTGAGAGCAGTGGGTCTCACACCTTCCTGGCAGGTAGGATCCTGCTGCGGCTGTTGAGAATTCTGCTGGGAGCCTAAAATTGAGATGCAGCAATGTTCAGGCTCCTTTGTACATCTTCTGCCCAGTAGCTTTTTGTGAAGTGGTGGTGTCTGTTTAGAAGTCCTGTAAATCACCAGATTTAAGACCTGCTGAGTAATTTTAAGTGATGGTTGTCTTCATTTCCCATAGTGAGACATGATAGTTATATGTGAAATACATACTGTGATTACAAGTACAGTACGTTGCTGCAAACTTGGGTCCATACAGATAAGACATCAATGCTTCAAGTGGGTCTTCTAAGAAGATACTCATGATTACACTAGACAGTAGGTGCCAATTTAAAAATGAACCAATTATTAGCAGATTTAAAAATATATATACTGCATTTAGTGAGAAAGGTAATGATGAGAGCAAAAATGAACACAATGTGCTCTAATTATGTAAGAATGCCTTTGAAAGATTATGTGCTACTTGATTACTAGGCTGGGAAGAACTTGAGATAGTCACAGCAACTTTAAATATAGACTAGAGCCTTAAGTTTGAGTATGCGAGGCATGAAGAGGGAGGTTTGGCATGGGCCATGTGAAAGCTGAGAACATCCAGATCTGTCAGAAAAAAGAAGAAAAAATAAAAGTGCCAACAAGAAAAATATTCGGCATGGTATCTAAACCTCTGGGTTAGCATTTAAAGTGAAACCATTTAGTTCATTCTCCTCTTTCTCTTCTTTCTACTTTCCTAATCAGTATTAAATCACTTGGTTAAATAAACCATCCTTTTAAAGACACGGCCTTTAAGGTCTTTGGGCTCTTCGTTCATAAACAGCAGGAGTATGGTTTGTTGGGGTGGGTCAGAAGTTTCAGCCTCTGGCAAGTGCAGACTCTAATCTACGGCATATTGAAGTCAGATGTTCAGACGCTGGTTGGATTTATAGTTAACGTCCAGGCACATTCCACAGGTCAGGCATGTTTATTGGTACCCCCTGTTCAGTACTAAGTCCTTTTTTTTTTTTTCCACAAGTCTTCGTGTGTGTGTACATGTATATATTGAGTCAGACGACATCAAAAGTAAATGTAACATAGTTTGCCTCTTCTAAAGTTACTAGGGACTAGCTCTGTGAATCAAAAAGTGTTTCTTAGCTAGTTGGTCTCAGTTCTAGCAAATGGGCTGCCTTCAAATTGCTGATAGGTTGAGGAAAGTTACTCTCTCAGCTGTATGGAATATTTGAATTTGCTGTTTCATTTTTGTAATGCTGAAAGTATGCAGGATGTTGTGTAGAGAAGCTGAACTATGAACAAGTTGCCTGGTCTAGAATTATTCACGGAATGAATTATCACAGCTGCAGGAACAGACCCTTGTGCTGAAGGGACATCCCGACAGTACGAGCAAGAGGGAGCCATAAACCCAACTCTGTTTGTGGTCCCAATCTAGCAATCCCAACAGGCTGAATCCCAGAAATGTGAGGATAGCCAGGCAAAGATCGTGTTACATTTGTTCTGTTTCTATATCCTTTCCCTGGATTCCCCTACCAGCCAGTATGTTGGGTTAGGTGAACCTTTGTTCTGGTCTACTAATGAATTCTTGTGATCCTATATGCTCTTTCATAGTCTCCTCTAAGATCCTCAGCACAAAAATGGGGGAAACGTCTGTGCCTGTAGAGAGAAAGGAAGGGTATGCAGGAGTTGGGGCATTTATTGTGTGTTCTGATTAATGACATTTATAGCACTGTTTCCCTACTTTGAAGAATGAAAGTTTTCTAGCTGTCATGGATGAAGTCCAAGATGAAGGAGGTGAGCTGGGACAGAGCAGGAAGGGCCTCCCTGTCAGTGTGGAAGTGCAGATACAGGCCTGGGGACCAGAGCCGAGGGGTTCCAGTTAAAGAAAGATGTTTTGAGTTTTCTGTTGGCAGAGAGTAAAATAAACCCCAAGATCTCCAAGATGCACAGCCCAAGGGGAACATTTGGGCACTGATGTGCAACATTTAATAATTAGGATCAATGGCACTCAAATGTTTCACCCTTTTCCTGGTGGATATTTATGTGATTCAAGGCGAAGTGGATTAGCCATTGCATGAGAAATCCAGAGATTTCTGCTTCAGAACATGCCGGGGATGGGAATAGCCTAGGGCAGTTTCATGGCAGACATATACCCTGCTTCCCTCAGGCAGAAGGGGAGCATTTTGAATCTGGATTTCCCAATTCCCCTGTAAGTATGGGACAGGTTTGCCCAAGTTTTCCTTGAGAGGGTGGGCTTTGGTGGTTCAGGCCAGAAAAGCGTGCATTGCAACAGGACCCTGCAAACCTACTTAGGCATCTAACTCCTGAATGAGTCATGGGTTAAGCCTTTGCTCTTTCATCTGTGTATTTTAGCAGAGGGCTCCCACGCAGCATGTTGGCTTTTGTGAGCATGCTGCCTGGGTGTCTAGGAGAGCAGTGGCAAGACAGTCAAGTGAATGAAAGGGAAGATTTCTATGGTTCTGGTCCCCCTCCTACCTCCAGTGATTGCGTAGGGAGGCTATTTAGAGAGATCATCCAGCAAAACCCCAGCAACCCTCCCCTCCACACCCCTGGTTACCCACAGCTATTTATTTTGTTGTGTTTTTCATGGGGTTGGTTTCCAGCCAGCCAGCCTCCCTCACCGGGGGTATTGCACCATGACGTGAGTCCCGGCACTGGTGCAAAGGGTGAAACCTGGGAGCTGATGGAGGGGGACCATCAAAGCAAGCCTGGACACTCTGAGCTACACTACATCCCATCATGCCTGAATATAAATATACAAAAGGCATCAGAATCTGTACATAATCCGCATACTATATATCATGCGGTATTTGGCAGTGAGAATAAGGCCAGCATTGTGGACAGCTTTACACACTTAAACCTGATCAGGATCCTCATGCTCATCTGGCAGCACCATGTTGCAAAAGTGACCCCTCTGACTTCAGTGGAAATACTTGTGTCATTCATCTGAAGCAAAGGCTCTGAGCGGGGAGAACCCATGGCAGTGCAAGGCTGGCAGAGTCTGCTCCCGGCTCAGTCCAGCCTGCCCTGCTGAGACTCTTTTTCAGCTGTATCGACTTAAAGGAAACAAATAGCCATTTCTTTTTGTTCACGTATATAGCAAGTTCTAGCAGTGCCTTGGGCAAAGGTAAGGTGATGTGGGGATTACAGCTGTCTAGGCCACAGAGCAGTGTGCTTTCTGCGAAGAAAGGCTGCAGGGTGGCAGAAATGCTTCTCTCTGTGCTCAGGCAGATGAAGCGTTAACATCAGCATTGAAAATCGTTGAGGGAAGAGCATGCAGGTGAGTCAGTGGCTGTTTAAAGCAATGGATTGTGCTTTCCAGACCTCCTAGTCCCAAACTTTTCTATCCAGCAAATGATCCTGGATTTCAGTAGTCTGTATTTAAATGCAAAGAATATTTTGTTCCTGTTCACTTTCTTTTAAATGCATATGAACTTGAGAAGCTGTGGGGACCATAGGTATATAGGTAACTGTGTAGACAGGACTCCATACACTGGAATGATCTTGAGAGACCCTGAAATCTGCACACGGACTACTGCAAGTGGCTCGCTCTTTCCTTTTCATTTCCCCACATCTGGTGTGAAGACACCAACGGGCCAAAAGAAATTCTCTGTAAAATCCCATTGAGTCCCAAGGGCTGCACACAACTCTGCTCTTAGCATAGCGCCATGTTAGAAGAACTAAACCAAGCAAATAGGCCCACAGAGCCCACTGCATAAACAGCCTTAACCAAATCCTGCAGCCCAGCTTAGCCCTTTTAAAATATTTTGGGGGTGATGTCAGCACCTGGGTTGCCAATGCACTTGTTGCTCTCCTCCCTCAGCCTACTTTAGTTCCCACAGAGGGACGAGGCATCCAGACTGAGTGGGAGATAGGCAGAAGCTGAGAGGGAAATAATATCTGCAGTGACCCAAAGTTCAGAGGCAGAACCACTGGGCTTCATTTACCTCAAGGTAAAAAACTTGGCTTACTTATTAGGTCAGATTTTCTCTTGTCCAAGGACATAGGAGGCTGGCAAAACAACTTGGGAATGTAGGAATTTGTTAACTGCATGCACTGGACTTTTAATATTTAATCTGCAAACTAAAGCAGTTTCTATTTAAACTGTCTTCATTCAGGTATGGTCCCAGGGCTTCTCTTGTTTGCACCGTAGATGTTACAGCCTAATCTGGCTGCTTTGCTAAGATTTTGGTTGTGTGGCTGAAATTCTTTATCTAGAGCTTATGTCTCATTTATTTAAAGGTTTTTAATTTTATTTATATGCCATACAGATGGGATTAGTGCATGATATTAATGATAAATTATTCTCATTTCTCTGTATGAATTCCAAGAACATATAAAATTCAAAACTTTCTGTGATAAAGTAAATAAAACCAATAACAACAGAAAAGCTTTCGAATACAACTTGAATGGGATTTCTGAAGTAAGAGATCTATAGCAGCTTGAAAGTACAGGAAAGTCAGAAGGTGCTTGAGAAAATGCTATTTCATCCGTAGGATTAACTCACAAAATTTATGAAGTTCTTCAGAAATGAAAATGTCTAACCTAAGGTTCTCCTTGTACTTTTAGTGGTAACATAAATAATTCAGTTTTATTAGTCTGTCTTTATGAAAGAATAATTTGGTCCTAGTTTCTTTAAAAAATGAAACTATGCAAACAAATATAAGAATTTAAAGAAGTCTAACCAGTAGTATATTTACAATGTATATCTGTTGAAAGTAATAAAGGGGGCTTGGGCATTATTTATTTGAAAATGCTTGTACAAAGCAGCACTGATTTCCAAGGCTGCTCAGTGTATTTTGGGGTGACACTGAGAATGCTCCTTGTCAAATGCTGGAAATCAAAGAAGGTGATAAGCTGCCAGAGAGAGCTTTTACTTTTTAGCGTCCCCAGTGCTTGCTAACTTCTAGCCACTGAAACAACATTTATTTACACCAATATAAATAGCTCTGCTGAACCTGCCACCTTCATGCATCTATTCTTCACGTATTTTTCTTTTTCCTTAAAAGAGCCCGTGACCTGAAGGTTGAGCTCAAGGACGCTCCCAGGCAAGTCACTGAAGTTTTCCCCTTGCTCCACCTGTTGACCTCTGCTCTCCCCTGATTACTCCCGAAAAATGGAGCGATCCACACAGGAACTTTTCCTCAACTTCATGATTGTCCTGATTACTGTATTGCTCATGTGGCTCCTTGTGAAGTCTTATCAGGAGTAAAAGACAGTCAGAAACTCTGGGAGGTGATTTAAGTGTGTGTCTCCGCAGACATAAGTAACACCCACAGCACGCTGCTGTGATTAGCTTTCAGTCAATTGAGGATGTCGTCAATTTTTTTTTTTTACTCTCTCATACCTGTTGCCCATGCTAATGTTTGTGATGGGTCTATGACGATGTAATTATTTTATTCTGCAGTGATCCAGCTGTAAAATGTAAAATGCAAGATCCTTAGGAACTGTTTGACGTGGCTGCCTCCTCCGGTAGTTACTGTGAATGCTGTAACCCCCTGCCTGCCATGCCAGCTTGTTTGGCATCGGTGTTAGGTTCTCGAGGGTATAAAACTGCAGTATGTAATGTAACCATCTGTATTGACCAGCGTGAGGCACAAACTCACTTAGCAGAAAGGAATGTGAAATTTCACTTGCTCGTTTCACTTAAATAAAGAACATGTAAAACCATTTTTTGTAGCATTCCTTATCCCTCTCCTGGCCTGACTGCTGTTCACTGAGAGACCTGCCGATAACTGCAGTACAGTGCACCGTGCAAGTCTGGTGGTTTGCTTGTTCCTCCCACCTGCATTTTTAAAAAAATTGCTGTAGAGTTGAAATCCTGTAACTTAACAGACGTGTAGCCACATGAGTGAGCTGTTCAGGTCACTTTTCTGTCCAGAGTGACTTACACTGTTGGTGCCTGTGGACGTGGACTTCAAAGAGAACCCCTGTCCCACCAGGACATTGTCAATAATTGCATTTTCTGCAGCTGGATTTTGGGCAGGGATTCCCAGGATCCTATTTTTGGCCAAACTATGCTTGGAGCAGTGCCTGGAGGGACGAGCCCGGGTCAGTCGCAGGCGTGGGTGCCTGCTGGCGCCGCAGCCCTGCTGCAAGCCCTGCCCGGGGCGGCAGTCCCTTGGGGTCCACTGCAGCACACCAGGTGCTGTGGCATGGCCGCACTCAGCCTTGGTAGGATGAGGTGTGAGTGTGTCTGGGTTGCTGTGATGGTGTCATCGCCTGCTAAAAAATCTTGAGCCAGTTTGAAGAGCCCGCAGTCCCTGGGTTTGTGAAATCAGTAATCAAACTCCTCCTAGGCATTGCCCATCTGTTATTTTGATGGCTTCAGAGAATCAGTATCTTCTACAAAATACAGCTTTCTGTAGGAAGGCAGTTAGATATGTGCCACGCTGCTGATACAGGTCTCCTTCCCCTCCAGGAGCCTGCAAGGAGCGGGCAACATCACGAGGCTGTGCTGTGAGTTACCCAAGGCACGTCTCTGGTATGGTTACATAGGACATGACAGCTGGGACTCGGGCCTGGGCTTTAAGGAAAGACAGCAAACGTTGTGGTAGCAGCACTTGTTAAGTGTGTGTGTTGCTTAAAGATTGCTAGTAAATGACCCGTTGCCCTGTGTCACTTGTGCTGTCGGTCCAGGTTTGCAGCCACCCCCGCTGCAGCTGGTGCCACTCGTTCTCCCAGTCAAGAAATCCCCACTCCAGTGCAATGATAAAAATTGCCTCTTCTTTACTCTCGGCTGCAACTGAGCAAACCTCCTTCCAGCATTTCCAGGGATGGCAAATTTTCTGTGAGAAAACTGAGACATTGAATTGAACTTCTGCCAGCTGTGGACACAGCCTTTCTCTTCAGCCCACCTTGCACCAGATGCTGCTATATTTTCACTAATTTACATGGTCAGTTTGTGTTCATAAGCTTGGCTGAGACATGCAGCAGTGGCTGGAGAAGGACATGGAAAAATCTATTTTTAAATACAGTGAATACTTGATAATTCAGTATGAAAGATTCTCATCTTTCACCGGCTGTGACTCCCTACCCCAGCTGAACACGGTGTCTTCATCCAGCATTATCAGACCTTCCCTGTGACTTAAAAATAGATTTTCAGAGTCTCTTGTGCATCACAGCTTTCACAGGGTACCTCACCACTGTGCGCCAGTCCCACCTGGCAGGGCTGAGGCTTTTCTGCCAGTCCCACAGCACATGGCCACTGCCCAGGGAGAGCAATGCCATGAGCAAATTGATGTGTTTGGGCTCATCTCAGGCTAGCAATGGAAAAAATAGAGGTGTGGGCTTTGCTGTCTGAACCAGAAGTGGTTCAGCAACAGCTCAAGGTGATCCTAGCAATTTTCAGATAGGAAGAGAAAATGTTCTGGAGAGTTTGGGCCATCCAACAACTTCTAGCCATCAGTCTTTGAGAGTAGACATGCGTCTAACTTTGACAATATGATTAAGGTAAAGCACCCCAAATGAGTTGCTAGAAGTGAGAATACCAGTCTAAGCGGTTCTCTTTTCAGGCTTTTATAATTTTAAGCAGATTTTGAATGAGGTAAGTTCTTTGCCTAAGAAGTCATTTGCCTAAAACTGAAGAAAAAGGCAATTCAACTGTTAGTGCCAGATGCCATGAAAAGCTAGCACTGTGCAGGTGCACAGGCACATTAGTGTCAAAGAATATCAGCCAAATACGTATATACAGACAAAATTTCCCAGTTTGAGGGACCTTAATGTAGATGTTTGGTGTGACCCTTGAGTCTCAAACTCTCTCCATTATCTTCCTTCTTGCCAAAGAGGTCCTGGAGGAGAGGTGGCTCTCCAGTGATGTATGTTACCAGCATTTTCCAGCCCTTTGCAGTGTAAGGGAGATCGAGAACACCAAAGGACTTCTGGGTTAACAGTGATTTGTCTTTAGTTTATCAGTAAAATTATTTTAGGCAAAAACTTTATTAAAACTATACTTTGAGTAAATAGCTGCTCTAACTCCTCCAGCCTCCCTGGGCAAACTGTTCCAGTGCTTGATGACCCTCACAGTAAAAAAGCTTTTTCTTATGTTTGAATGTAATTCCTACATTTCAGTTTGTGCCCATTACCTCTTGTCACTGGGCACCACTGAGAAGAGTCTGGCTTTGTCTTCTTCATTCCCTCCCATCAGGTATTTACATACATTGATAAGATCCCCCTGAGCCTTCTCTTCTCCAGGCTGAACAGTCCCAGCTCCCTTAGCCTTTTCTCGTATGTCAGATGCTCCAGTCCCTTCATCATCTTCATGGCACTTTGCTGGACTCTCTCCAGTATGTCCACGTCTCTCTTGTACTGGGCAGCCCAGCGCTGGACACAGCACTCCAGATGTGTCTCACCAGTGCTGAGCAAAGGGGAAGGATCACCTCCCTCGATCCGCTGACAATGCTCTGCCTGATGCAGCTCAGGAGGTTGTTTGGCTTCTGCTGCAAGGGCCCATTGCTGGCTCATGGTCAGCTTGGTGTCCACGATGAGCCCCAGGTCCTCTGCAGAGCTGCTTTCCAGCTGGTGGGCCCCAGCCTGTCCTGGTGCCTGGGGTTATTCCTCTCCAGGGGCAGAACTTGGCATTTCCCTTTGTTGAACTTCATGAGGTTCCTGCCGGCTCATTTCTCCAGCCTGTTGAGCAGCACAACACTCTGGTGTATCAGCCATTCCTTTCAGTTCTATATATTTACATCTTTCCATACATACATTTACATACTTTACATCATTTTAATTAACCCATACCTGTTTTAAGCTGCAGATGTCTATCCCTTCTTTGTGGACCCTAACACATTATAAATGATGTACCATGAAAAGTATTTATTATGCAAGCTCTCTTTTATATCTGCAAGCTTTTTTGGTTTTTTATATCTATATATATTTATACATATATATGTATGTATATAAACATTTGACCTGCTATAAGTTTTACATGTAGTGTGCACAGGACATGAACGCAGCACAGTACCTGCTCATGGAGAGGATTGCCAAGGTGACACTATACTTACCCTGTTTCCTCTCCCATCCCACCTACTTTGTTAAAGGCACACTGTGTAGCACCTCAGGAACTCTCAACGACAAGTAAAATGGTGGTTGCTCATGACTGACCAGACCTGAACAAGGCAATTTTCATTCTGGCATCTAAGTATAGAGGAATTACCCTCACCCAGAACCAGACGTTCAGCGGCGGCCTTTCCGTTCAGTTTACTGGGCTTTGGATAAGACCGTAGCTACCTAATTTTAGATGTTCAGATTTCAAGTGTTTCACTCTAGGCCTGGTAATTCAGAATTGCTAAGCACTCAGCACTTCACTCAACAGGAACTAGAGACACAGGATATTCAACATGCTTTTGGGAAAAATAAGACCACTAGTTTGTGTGCCTGAATACCAACCTAGAAACCAAATTTTAGGCACCAAGATTTGAAACTTTGGCTAAACATTAGAAAATTGTTCAGCGGGGTTTACCAAAATGCTTTTATCAATCAAAAAGTGTTTTCAGTCAAAATGGATTTCTGTATTTTTTTCAAGAAGAGTGTTTTTATGAAGGAAAACTAAAATTTGTCAAAGACGAATGCCATGCTTGAAAACCAACTGTGTCCATTTTGCTTTTGAATGATGTCATAGCTGCTGTAGACTGTGGCTTGTACCCTCTTTCTCCTTTATTGCCCAGGCTCCAGGTCAGGCAGGTTCTGTATCCCGTGTGACATAACCAACCACTCTCATGATGTGTCACCTCCAAGTCACGGGGTAGGAAACTGCCATGCAATGAGAGATGAGAATGGAAAAAAAAGTGACTGACACCGAGGAACCACATGTGCTGCATTTCTAAGTGGGTTGATTACAAACCATTTCTTGCTGACATTTTTTAGTTTGCAAAGATTCACTTAAAATTCAGTTTTCTGTGGAAAAAAATTGCACACTGTGTAAGCTCTGTGTGTGTGTGTTTTGTGTGTGCTTAGTAGATGACATAGAAGAAGGAAAGGCAAAAAACAAGGTTCTCAGCCTTATCAAGATAGCATTCTTGTGTATGCATATAAGTTTTCTCTGGACTAAACCAAGAAAATGTGAAGCATAAATAACTTCCTCGCTACATAGCAAGTCCAGCACGGTTCTATTTATACAACTGTATTTGGAAGTGTCCCAAAGGCAATAGATGCCCTTGCAATTCAAGAAGAACTTTGCACAATAATTATCTATATTTTGGTGGTGCAGTGAGCTAGGAGGGATCAAGAAGACTGACAGCTGCTGACACCTTGGGATGCCATTGCGGGGGCTCCTAAATCATTCTTCACTTACACAGCTGAGCTGGTTTGCCCCTTGTTGCATAGTGTTTACCCACAGATTAGCATCTTGCAGGTCTGAGCTGGAAAAGCCTTTGGTGCGTTTCCCAGGGCTGCATACAGCTGGTGCTCAAGCCAATCAACTCTGACCTCTTAGCTTAACAGTTCAGCTGTCAGCTTCTAAAGAGAGATGACAGCATTTTCAAGCAGGCTCCATTATGCTTATCAGCTAAGGCTAATCTCTGCTCGCACTGGGCTGGTCTGTGAGGGAGTGTAAAGAAGCATAAATTCATGCAAAATGAATGGAGATGGTCAGTTTGTGCCTCTGTGTGTGCTGTATTGCACTTGTACTTGCCAGTTCTTCACTGTAGTGGGTGGATGAGGGAGATGAGTAATAATTTGGTTTTGGCAGCAGCTGTCAGCTAAATGTAGACCTATGCTTCCTTATACTACAGCTTGTACGGCAGGGTCCAGAAGGGCGTTTATATGGTGCGTGGATGTGCCTTGATCCATATATTGAGGCATATATTTGCATATATGCCTCTTCCTGTACCCAGAAGAGCAGCCAGAGCTGTCTCTCTCTTCCAAATGACTGTTTTCCTCGTGTTTCACCTCTTCCCCTCTTGGGAGGCAGGCAGTGGCTTTTATCTCTTGGCCTCATGGCCGGAGTGGTATGCAGTCTACCACAACAATGTCATGCCCTGTTCATGTCTGCTCTGCGCTGGTGTCCCTGCCCATGTGTATGAAGGCCTGGAATGAGTGTGGCTCAGGTGACCTGAAGATCAATTTGATGGGGTCAAGATATTCACAATGACCCAGGTATCTAATAGTTTCTTAGGAGGGACTTAATCCCTTGTAGAGATGTGCTTTGGGAGAAGGGCTCCTGGAGAAGATCCTACCTTGTGCTCATAGAAATCTGCACATTTCTACATGCACTTGGCATTACTGTGACAGGCTGGCCTAGATGCATCCTCCAAAACATCTAGGGGGAGTGACCCAATTCCTTAATCAAAACTATGGAACACGCTGAGCAATAAATAATCTAGGATGGATTTTGCATGTACCTCTTCTCCCTGCAGTATTCAACTACTTTGCTGTTCAGCTTCTTGTTCACAGACATCTGTTGGCATATCTGAAAGCAGGGACATAATTTTTTTAATACCTGCAATGCAGTTTCACTGGTGACTGCCAGTTTCAGTAGGATTAACCTGAGCCTTTCAACTAGGTTAGAAAAGATCTGCTTCTGCATGCTGCAAGCCATGAAGTCCCCAAAGGACTTCAGTGGAGCTGGGCCTGGTTATATCAGACAAGGATCGTCCCCTTTGCATTTCCCCGGTTCTGATCTGCTCTCTGCAAAAGTCTGTTTCAGCACCACCTGGAAGAGATATGCCAGAAGTAGGTTTATATCTTTCACTTAAACCCAGTTTTGAATAGAAGAATTTCACTATAAGAAACCTTACATCCTATATTTATTAAGCTATATTAACTAACACTTTAATGAACATATGATTTGGAAACACTAAGCTTCACACTTTAAATCCATATCTGTATTTTAAAGTATACCTTTGAATTGCTAGGTTCTAAAACTTATTGGGCTATGAACAAAATAAGTAATAACAATTAGCTGAGTTTAATATATTTTTTTGCAACAAATTGTTTTGTCCCAGTAGAACTTTAAATCTAGTCCAGTTTTTTTGAATTTTTTTTTGAATGGTTTAAAACTAAGTGAACTCAGAAGCTAATGAGCATTGAAAACACTAAGCCTTAGGTGTTTTTTTTTCAGCCTAGGATACTTCCTGACTTAACCATACCTCTGGGTACTTCAGCTGCATTTTCACTTGTGTATCAGCAAAACGATTGAACAGAAACTATTCAATAAGATACAGTCAACTCCATGTCATAATGAGGCTAAATAATGTCTCCTGTGAGAACAATAAGTGGGAACTCCTATCTGTAGCACTACAGTCACACTCCCTTTGCAGTCTTGGTTGTGAATTTTGGCTCTTTCGCTGCTGAGGCTATACTCATCTGAGCACAGAAAGTACTGAAAACTCCCTTACAGCCTTGGGGAAAGCTTGTCTGCATAAACAGCCAGCCCCAAAGCTATAGTGCTCATCTTCTAGATGTAAAATCATATCATACTGTGTCCTCTGATAAAGAACAGGATGGAATCAACAAAATTCAGACGGGAAACACAACAAACAGCAATTTCAACAAATAAAGGCCTATTTAGCCAGAATTGGACCAAGCCCAAAGTTAAACATACTTGTTTTTCTGGAAATATTACTAATTACAAAATGAAGTTGGGTAGACTGGAACATCTGGTTGTTAATCAGAACTGGCCTATAAGAGAGGTGGTGACTGGGAGACAACCAGTAGGACACAGTGATAATGCAAATATCAGAAAGACAAAGAAGACAGTATCAATAAGGAAGGTGCAGCATACATTAAAGAAAGCTTTAGAAAAATAAACTAACTGTTCAAAAAATAATATAGTACTCCTCTAGTCTGACATTTCAAAAATAGGAAAAGTGCAATTAGGACTAAACTGCCAACCAGAACATGGCATGCTACAGGACACCAGCGAGGCTGTAAGGCAGAAAGCACAGTGGTCACGGAAAACTTCAGTTACTCACCGCCTCCACAAAGTGGGGAGATGTCAGACCGGACTCTAATTCATGCTACATTTTTTAACAACATAAATTGTTTCTTGGGCAGTCAGACATCACAGAAGGAGAAGCCGTGCAGCCATGAACAGCACACAGGATCAGGATCAAATGTTACTTTTGAAAAATTATGGTGTGATAGTGACCACAATGTGAGTGAGTGAAACGTCCTTATGGGAATGGGAAGGCCAGAAGAAGAATCAGCAAAGCACAGGAAGTAATTATAAATGAAATACTACCATTCAAAACACAATAAATTAATCCAAATTGGAAAAACTGAAAAGAACTCGGAAAAGTTAAATAAAAAAATCGTAAGAAGGGCAAGAAAAGACATTGAGTAACACCAGGCCAGATGCATTAAAAGCTAATAATAAAACACATCAGAAACAGGAAACCTGCCACAGAGACTGCAGGGTCTGCAGATGATAGATGCAGAACAGGAGTGCTCAGAGAATATAAGTTTGGTACAGGAAAGGTATATTAATTACCTGCAGCAATGCTCACTGTGGAAGGGCTTAGGAGGGTTTCCACACTAGAACTTTTATCTGCGGGTGATAAGTTGGAGAAATGGTCTCAGCTGAAGGGCCAGACGTCAATAGAATGAGCGGTGATATACCAGCAGGGCCAGACGATGCTCATCCAGTGATTTTAAAGGAGCTCAGATATGAAATTGCCTGCCTAGTTACTGTGGAGTGTAACTTATTGCTCACGTCAGACTTGTACCAGCGGAATAGAAGGAGGCAGATGCAATATCAGTTTTTAAGAGGGCTGCAGAGGACAGCTGGGGAGTGACAGACCAGGAGGTTTCATTTCCATATGGGAAAAAAAAAAAGCAAACCACAGAAAAGCAAACAGAATTCAAAGGCACATAAGTGGAAAAAATCAGCAAGGCTTCTGCAAGGGCAAATCCTACTTTTGGTATCTATTACAACTCTGAAAGAGTCAGTGAATGTGTCAGTAAAAGTGAGCTGATCGATACATTTAAAAAACCCTAAACTGTCATGGGATAGAAAGGGAAGTCTCCCTTTAACTGGTTGAAAGACAGAAAGAAGGTGGCAGTCAGCAGTGAAATTGCATAATAAAAGGAGGTCCATAAGAGACTGCATCGTTTAACATACTTACAGGAAAAGCAGGAGGATTGCAAAATTTTCTGGTGGTAAAAATGTCATAGATTAAGAGTTGTAATCATCTCAATGCCAAATGATACGTGATAAAATGGTAGATGACATTAACTGTTGACAAATGTAAAGTAGGGCACATAGGGAGAAAAATCACTTCAACACACAAAATAATGAGCACAGCAGACACTGGTACACAGGAAGGATCCAGGAATCACTGCAGAGATTTCCCTAAACACATCAGCTCCATGGTCAGTGTTGGAAAAATTGCAGAGGGGGGCAATAAAATAATAAAAACCATTGTGACAACTTTGGCTTGAGAAGAAATTAGGCAGACTAGATCTCTTTAACTTGAAAAACTGACTGAAGAAGGTATATGAGTAGTAACAAACATGCACTGACAATTTACACTTTCTCAGTCCATCATATAAATAGCAAACCTAATAGGGACATATAAAATTAAGAAAGGCATTTCACAGAATAAAATTGAACTGTAAAACTCAAAGCACATGATGTTCTTAAAGAAAACAGGACAGATGATAGGTTTTTAAATGTTTAGACAAATCTGCGGAAGGAAAAGAACCATCAAGACCTGTTAAATATGAGGATAGACTTGCTGGCTCCATAGGAAGCTTAACCCACAGATTACTAAAACTGAGAAGGTGTTCTCAAGAGTTATTGCTCCTCATTTTACCTATTGTCGGGGCACTGTGGAGGCCAGGGGTGCCCCAGGGGTGGCAGGGCAGGGCCTGGCAGCCAGGGCCTGTCCCACCACGCCAGCCAGGGAGCAGGGCAGGCCAGGGGCAGCTGGTGACAGCCCCAGCAGCAGGCATTGGGCACCTCACTGGGAGTGGGGACAGGTCAAGCAAGAGAAAAGAAGATTGTTAAGAGATGTAGCAGCCTTCAAATATATACAACATAGCAGCAAAGAGGAAAGCAATAAACTATTTTCCATGCACACAAAGTAATGGGCTTGAATGTTAGCAAGGATATTTCAGAGCAGTTTTCTTAGTCTAGCTAAAAGAATGTACAGATGTACAGTTGAGTACTATTCTACGCTGCTATGTGGGGGTACAAGTACCAAGAGATGCTGTCAGTGGTTTTTAAGAATGGGTTCAAACATTGATCAGAAATAGTTTATAACAGCTGTCCTAGCTTGGAGAGGGATGCTATCTCTTGGGGAGTTCCCATGAAAGCAAATACCAAAGGCTACCCTTCTTTCAGTGCTTAAGAGGTCACAGACTCCTCAGGCCAGCTCAATGAAGAGGAGGATATTTTACAATGGAGAAAAATGCTAATAGAAAGTTGCTGCAATTTGCTTATGGGAACTAACAATGAGTATGTGAATAGGACATTCTGCATTTTTCTTGATGGAATTTAGAAAGTGTATAGGTGACTTAGAGCAGCGTTTCCCAGAATGGAAAATGCTTGCCTCAGGGAAGACAAGTGCTACAGAAGTTTTATTTCCTCCAGGCTGCTGCAGCCTCTTTGGGCTCTCTCAGGCCTTGGGGTGCAAGATCCTTGGCAGTCTTTGTCCGAGGTGAGGGCATTCACAACAGCTGACTCCATCCAGGCAACACAACATAGAATCATAGAATAGGATCATACAATATCTCAAGTTGGAAGGGGACCCATAAGGATCATTGAGTCCAACTCCCTGCTCCTCACAGGACTATCTAAAACTAAACCATATGACTAAGAGTGCCGTCCAGATGCTCCTTGAACTGTGACAGGCAGACTGAGTGAAAATCTCCCAGTATGGTTGCAAACCCCTGAAGGGGCACAGCTTCAACGTGATCACCAAACTCTGATTTCCACCAGAAACTGAAGTATAACGTGATTTGATTAACAGAGTTTTCTTGGAGAGAGTTAAGAAGCATCCCTACTACTATTGTTCCAGCAGCCAACTAGCAGCAAGGGGCTGAAACAGGGGGGTAGATGCAAGAATATCAGGGAGCTAGCAGATAGTGTTATTTTTTGCCTTAGAGACCCTGTGGACCCAGCAGCACCGAGCGCCGTGGTGGCCCTGCCCTGCCCTGCCCCACCCTGCCCTGCCCCGCCCTGCCCTGCCCCGCCCCGCCCCGCCCCGCCCTGCCCGGCCCTGCCCGGCGCTGTCCAGAGTGCTGACGCCGCGGCGAGAGAGGGAACGGGGTGGTCCAAACCCTCTGGGTTTTTGCACAAGATCAGAAAGCTCTTGCTTTTACCCCAGAAAGTTCCTTGGTTATAACTCCGGGAGGTCAACTGGAAGGCAATTAATGTGATGCTGTTCTTAAAAATATTGGTGCTCGTGGCTTTGGGGTTGTCTTTTGTGGTGGTTTTTTCCCTTATGACATCGAATTTATTGTACAGTCAGACATCAATAGTGGAGACTAGGTTATGGGGGCCTTGCAAGAAGAAAAGTTTTGAAGCAGGAATGAGACTTTGGTTTGAGCTGGTAGAATGCAGGTGAAAGAAATAGGTAAAAAGACAAAATCCAAAGAAGGCATTGGCATGATGGTTAGCTCATTATTGTTAGAAACTGAAAAATGTACCAGGCATTAAACCAGAGGAAATTGCCCCTTCTGCCTGGGGGATATGACTTACTACATTTAGAAGTCATTTAATGGTCAGATTTCAAGTGTTGCCAAATGACGATGTGATAGCTTTAAACAAGACAAGACAATGTCTTCCATGCTTGGTATGTGTATTGAGTAACACAAACTTCAGCCATGTCAGAGAAGTGGTTGTTGACAGCCACAATGAGATATTTCATTCTCAAAGGGAATCCTACTTGTTTTTTGGAGAAGGCTTTCTCATGGCTAAGACAAGGAAGAAGAGCTTGGGAATTCAGGCCTCTCTCATGCACTAGCATAATTAAAACCTAACTTATTTTCCATTGCACCTCATTTCCCCCAAATATGATAAGTAGCTGTTATTTGTCCATCTATTGGGATTTTGTGAAACTGAATTCCTTCTGATGTGCAAAGCGTTACTTGTCCTGGCTGGAACATGGCTATTGGGTATCAGTCATACAACAGCAACTTGCTGAGATACGTTGATAATATGTGGGCTTATTAAGAAAAAATTGCTCTCTCTAGAACACACCATTTTTTCTCATTGCAGTGTTTGTTACAGGTAATTTAATATGAAGAAAATAAATTTATTACAACTGCTTTGATCCTAAGAGCAGTGAGCTGAGGTATCCTGGAATTAACTCCTGAGAGAATACAAGACACATGTAGAATTCCCACTGCCTGTGCAAGGCAAAGCATCACTCTGCAGTTCCCAACTGCCTGTGGGTATTTCAGACTCACCTTTTTTTAGGTAGGTACATAGTCTTATAAACATTTTTGCTATGTGTTTATCTCCCTTTCTGAAGTTTAGGCATTTGCTATTAGGGTTATATTATTAATTACATTTTCACTAGCATCACAGATGACCTAACCCAAATGGCATAGGTTGCACTGCCTCCCACAGTGCTCTACCCCAACAGCAATTCTCTCTCTGGGAGGAAGGGAGTCTCCAACTCCCATCATTCAAATATCTAGGAGCTGTCATTGCTGTGCCTGAAAAATAATGGAATCAAATTGTGGCATAGAAGTTAATTACCATTATGTATGAGACTCACAGGCAGTGATTATAGACATTCATAATAAATTTAAGAGGATCACAGAAGATACTGTTGCTAGACAGCGATGTTTAATTTGCATTTATAGGTGCAAATTAAGAATATAGAATAAAACATTGAAGTGCCAGCATCTCTCTCTATGACTTGCAGTTCAGACAGCTCCAAAATGACTTGAACTGCTGCAGGTTCCCAAATGCACTGCACAACCTCTCTGTAGCTTTTGGATCTCTATTGGAATTAGAAATTAGTTTAGTGCTCCAAAAGCACTGATATTTCTACATGATAAGAAAGTCACTGACTGGCTTTTCAAATAGTCTCCCAGGAGATGAATGCTTAGTCTAGCTTTTAATACAAGGGCACTCATACCACTGATCAGGGAAGAATTTCTGACCCACTCAGTAGAGAATTGATGTTCACATCTCCCTCAGACCTGCCTTTTTATCCAGCAAATGAAAGGAGAGCACCGTGCTGGGATTATAACTCCTTGCTGGGGCTCAGGGTCCCCTTTTCTTTGCTGTTGCTGGATTCATCTCTCCTGGACAGATTTGGAGCTGGTGTAAATTTGCAGAGCTTCACAGCAGACAGGCATGATTTACACTAACTGAGGCCTGTCTCAGGCATGGACAAAAACATAAAATAAATTCTATTCTGTGAGACAGAAGAAGCTGATTCTCCCTGGAAGGAGCCTGCTGGGAGTTTGAGGGTGCTTTAGGGGCAGAACAACCCCATGCACTAAATTAGCAGCTGAGCTAGAGAAGCTCTGTGTTCCCCATGCAGCCACATGCTCATGCCCCTTCCCCACAGACCTCATGAAAGGGGCAAAACAGTTGGAGGCAGCAGCCTTGAGATGGCCAGGCTTAGAGCAACCCTCCTACCGCTGGTGTCACAGTGGTCCCCTGCAAGCTAGGCCAGGGCAGGATGGGAGGAAGTGGCTCACCAGATCAGCTGGCGCCTGCTCAGACCTCTGCTCCCACCGTTCTTTTTCTGCTCTTTTTTGGCCATAGAGCTACTGAGAGGTGACACCCAAATCCTCTGCAAAATGGTTCTCTGCCAAATGTGCGCGACAAAGTGTGGAAGGGAGAGAAGCTGAAGGGGCACTGGGGACAGAGACATGGAAACTCGAGGCAAAGTGAATGTCAGTTGGCTTAAATTCAAACCAACCAACTGATGTGAATGGAAAACTGGGAGAAAGTGAAGAGGCAGATGATGGCTTAGTCACAACACCTTAAAGGAACATGTGAGACCATCCAGAGCCAAATCAGCGTCACAAATACCCCTATCAAAGAGAGGCAGCAAACTGCATCCTCACGTCTTCTGCATCCTGCCCCTTTGGCATTCCCCCCACCATCCAGCACGTCAAGCAGGGATAGCTTCACCGGGGTGAGCAGGCAAGTTTCATAGGCTGGATCAGCCTGAGAGGTTTGTGTCACGAGGTGCAGAACAAGTGCCATTCCCATCGGCTAGGACTGAGTTGACTCAAAAAGATTGAGTCATTCCCAGGAGTCAGTCTGCAACTCGGCAAAACTCACTCCTGCCTTTGAGCAGGCAAGGAGGACTCATGTGCTTGGGTAATGCTTGCTTAATGAGTCTTGCCAGAAGGATGCCTTGGTTTGACAAGGGCAGGTGACAAAAGCTAGGGGGCTGAGCTGATTTACTGCTTTTGAGGATTTTGGTACTGTTTTTCCTGGGTGTACACACTGGTGATTGGCCTGTGGTGAGATGGGCACTGCACGAGTGCTTTGCTGGATGAATTAAAAGGAATCTGCTCAGAATATTGTACATTACCAGGGAAAAGATAGAGCACTCAGCTGTCAAATGCCTTTGACACAGTGACCATGGCTATTTTCTCAAATTTGGTCTCCCCTTAGTTTCTGAGACTGTTCTCTCCTGCCTCCCACCTTTCTGATCATTACTGCCACAAGTCCTGTGGAGGATTCTTTCCATCCATGGGGCTCTCCACGGGGTTCTGCCATTGGTCTATTTTTTATTCCTGCTTCAACATTTTCTCCTTGGTTAATCTTGTTTGCAAGCACAATTTTGGCAGTTTTTTGCCACATCGATGAGTCACAGCAGCCTCTGCTCCAGACTTTTATCCTGATGTCCATATCTGAGTCCCAAGTTGTTCACCATTTCTTAACAGCTCTCCCCTGCTTAAGCCTGATGTGCCTGCAAAGCTCTTTCCAGCTGTAGAGAACACTCCCATCTTGTCTTTGGACCATCACCAAGGGCTCCACTCTTGTCCCTAACCTCTGTTTAGGGCTTTACATCTAAGCTATGTCTACATCTTGTTAATACTTCCTGACTGGCCTCTCTTGAGAAGCACAGCCTTTCTGATCCGTCCCCAGAAGTAAAATTTGACCACAAAGTTTTCCTTATCTTCTTAGGCCCTGGACCATGCAGTGTTGTCATTCTCAGACCCATTCAGTACCCTGGCACACAGCCCTTGCCGAGCTCTCTGTGCCAACTGCACCAGCCCCATGTTTATCACACCAGCATCTCTATGAATCCCCCCTTCAACATGCACTCTCTCACTTAGGACTATGTTTTTCTTTCAAGGACCTTCTCAGCCATGTTGTATCCACTAGGAATATGTCTGTCCTCATTTCCAGTATGTCACAGTGCCATGCCCTGTTGTCCTTTGGTTAGGTTTTTCACAGTCATCTCCATGTGCCTTCCTTGGTTGTCCTTGGGAAAAACTGCCCATAAACATACAACAAGCTTCCTCGTGTGCCTTTCTCCAGCTCCTCTTGTGTGGCTCTGCTTTGCTGAGCTGCCAGCTGTGCTGATGGGTGTTGACCCCATGCTCCCGTCTTGCTCACCTCCCTTGTTTCAGGCTGTAAGCTCTCTGGGGAACATGCCACCTTTAGTTACGTGTTTTTACAGTCCTTCAGTACAGTGGAGCCCAGGTCTAGGAACACAGCAACACAAGTAACAAACCCTCTGCCCTTCCCCACAGTTCATTTTGATCTAAGCTGCTGTACCCAGTTGTTGCTTGGAGGTTTTAGAGCTAAATCATAGAATCATAGAATGGTTTGGGTTGGAAGGGACCTTAAAGATCATCTAGTTCCAACCCCCCTGCCATGGGCAGGGACATCTTCAACTAGATCAGGTTGCTCAGAGCCCCGTCCAACCTGGCCTTGAACACTTCCAGGGATGGGGCATCCACAGCTTCTCTGGGCAACCCATTCCAGTGCCTCACCACCCTCATAGTGAAGAAAAAAAAAAAAACTTTTTCTAATTATTATTCTATATAGAGAAGAACAGTTTCCTTTACTAGAATAAGTAATGACCTCATTTCTATGTGTGCTGCTCACAGGGGAAAGCATAAAGCCAGTCTTGCTATATTCCTACATGATCTTGTAGGAAGATTCTTGTCTAATCTTTGGCAAGTCTTATAGAAAACCTGCACTGCCGCAAACTAAGGAAAACAATGAATAATTCATTTTCTTATCTGTTTCAGGATTGTTTTCTGCAAAACATCTATTTTAATAATTCATGTGGTTTTTAGCTGCACCATGCTGCAGATGCAAGTGTACAGAGGAGAGCCATCCTGTTTTTTTCAGTGTAGCCTGGAGGATTCATTAGTGCAAAATTCCAGCTCACATTGGACCAAATTCCAAGTGAGGAATGAGAGGTGAAAATCAGGGTGGTTAGCAAGATTCAAAGTAGAACAGTCCTCCGAAAATCTTCCTGTGATGCCAAAATGGTCATATGTTGACAATGTCAAGCTTCTCAAGAGCCAACTGGGGGACAGAGGGAAGTATATACAGAGTTCCCATATTTCCCAACAGTATATACAGAGTTCCCCTATTTCCCAACAGCACTTGCCAAACACATGAACTTAGCATTTACAGAATTGCACACGGTTACTGTTTCAGGCTGTAACTGATTCCTACCTCAGTCAGATCCATCCAAGCAGCAGAGCTGCGGATTGAGGTTTCCTCTAGAGCTCATGCAGGAATGACTCCAATCCGCAGGACCCCACTAGTGGACAACCCTGCAATGCTGGTCGCCCCTGTGGAAGGGTCAAAAACCTCAGGCCACATTATGACAAAAATGGACAGGTCAGCAAATGAAACGTTAAAAGCTAACCACAGCCCATGGAGGGCAGGATTAAGAAGGAAATGATGATACCAACTGCATAAAGGAAACCAATGGGTGCATGATGCTGCCACTGATTTTTTTGGTCAGTAGCAGCAGATCTGGGTTCATTAACCTGAGCATCAGCACTCTGTTCACATACATCCTGCTCCACCTAACAACACTTATTTCAACTGGGAACATGCTGAAAATTCTCCGCTTGCAGCAAAGTGCTTCACCCAGCACCGCTAAGCCATCGCCACCCGGCTGTGCTTCACAGGGCACACAGCACAGACCACACGGTGGGTACAGGTGCTTTTAAAGATTGTTCTTCCATTAATGAGGACAACGGATTAATCCGCTTTACCCTCTACACGACAGGACACTTTCCAGTCCAGCTTCAGTGCTGCTCTGGGAAACAGCCAGGAGATACAATTCTCCAAGACAAAGTGCATAGATAAGATGGGCTTTGTTTGCTTCTAAAAATAGTACATAGAAATAGCACCAGCATTTGAAAAAGTACCTTCCAAAAGAGACAGTAAGAACCTCAGCAAAAATAATTCTCCCTTTCCCATAGGAAGAAAAAAGCTACAAGCCAAAAAGTGATGAGAAGCCAAAGCAGCACTCGCTCTCCTCCCAGCTGTAATCAAAACCCCAGGCACAGATCCTGCCGGCGCTCATGGCCCCAGCTCCACAGATGCTGGCGGAGCACCGAGGTTACTGAAGAAAAATCAGCGTCCACTTACATTGTTGAAGGAGCACTGGCAACAATTTAAATTCACATTAGCCGGGATAAGGAAGTGCTGTGCTATGGGAAGTGGCTGAATCTATAACATAGAGAAATACAGGCCACCCTTGTATAATTTCGCATACAGAATTAAAGAACCACAGCACTACGTGGCCCTTTTTTCTGGCTTTAAGCAGATCAAGGTAAACATTTCTGCATTTTAAATCATGAAACCTGCTGATATCATGTTTTCATCAATTATATTTTCATCTGCCTGCCCAAAGCAAGACATATTCTGTATAGCATCAGTACGCTATCTTGTATTTTATAAAGTAAATTAGCAGCTTAGACTTACAACATGGCTGTGCCTTTTTAAAACACCTGGGTTGCATGGTGCTGCCAATGTAAATTATTTGCCTGAGAAAAATACGTGTTCAAAAAGAAAGGTGCCAAAGAGCTTTACAGGCTGGGCAGGCAGCACTTGCTGCCTGAGCTACCGGTGCCACGCAGGGCCAGGGATGATGTCTTCCCAGCAGCAGGCATCCGGCCAGCTTCATAGGAGCCTCTGCGAGAGGAGATGTCAGGTGAAGTGCAGCAACCATGAGGCTGTGGAAAGTTTTTCAAAAGATCCAACCTAAATCTTCTCTGCTCTTAATTAAACTAAAATCTGCACCCTGCAGTGAGCATAAATATTGATTCTACTTTCTTGAAACAACTTTTTATACTTTTTTTTTTTGCTGTTTCTTTCATTTTCTCCTCCATAGGGAAAGCAGCATCCAGCTCCTCACAGGTCAGTTTGGAGATATATCAGTGACAGTGTGATTTCTAATTTTTTAAAGAAAAGTTTAGGTTTGCACCGTGGTAAGAGGCCATTCCTGGGGAGGAGGGAAGGCAGTGCCAGACACACGTTCTCCCTCAGCAGCACACAGCCAGTTTGGCAGTCACCAGCAACATTCTCTGCCCCAGGTTTGACAAGGATTTTGAGAGCAAGGATGTCACAGGGCAAAGCTGAAGCACGAGTGGGCAGGACGATAAGATCTGTAGGCAGCAGCATGCAGGGGCTCCACAGGAGGAGGAATGTCACACTTAGCTTCATTAAATCCATCTCCCTCAAGACAGGAAAAACAATCACCCAAAGCAACTAGATTATAGTGACACAATCTGACACGGAGCCAGATAACATTTTCTGATTTTATTTGAAGTTGACACCTTGAGACAAGGCATAACAACTGAGAGGATTACAGCAGCAAGAAGGTGGCAGGGACCTTCGTGCCTCCCTCCCCCCCAACTCCATGAACTCCAGTGCAGAGTAATAAAAATAAACCAGCGTAGCCTAACAAATCGCAGAAGGTATTTAAGTCAGAGTGGGGCAGGGAAAGAAAGCGAGAGCCTAAGATTTGAAACAACGAAAACGGTTGCTAGAAACTTATTTTTGAAGCTTCACGAGTGACACAAAGAAGTCCTCGATAGCTAATGATTATAAACAACCACTTTCCAAAATCAATGGTAGTAAGTTAAACATGCACAGTTTTTATTCCTTGTATTTTCATGCAAAATATGCAATAGTTAATATTTCCAGTTCCATATTTCCAAATTCATTGGAGAAGACTAATTATCACAACACCCATAGAGTTTTGCTGATTAACTCTGCAATGAGTGCAAGTTTCCAGCCCTGCAGAGAAGTCCTGATCCTCATCTCACATTTTAGCAAAGAAATGAGAGGGCTTAAATCCAAGAAGGAGTTTCCCAAGAACTTTAACCACTCCCATTGCTTTATTTTTTACTTATAAAGTGATGGCCCAAGCTGTAACTAGAAATGGTATAAAGAACCTGATCCGAGGAAGTTCAGATCACTCTTCAGACTAGGAAAATACCACAAAGCTGTTACATCCCTTTTTACCTGATCCATTAAAATAAAATAGCTTTCATCTGTATTACTGCATATCTCAAAAATAAAACCCACAGTGCTTCAGTTTAGAATGACATATAATTTATTCATATAATTCACAAGTAGTTGGACACTACTCAATTTAATCTCCATATGCAAGTGATTTACACATATAATACTAAAATTGATTGCTTAGAAGGTAAAAAATACCATGGGTATGAAATGCCATGGTAGCTGCTGTTCGATATACTACACAATCTTAGCGTCAGAAACTTTTATTCATTTATGTTTTTAGAAAAAAGGCAATTGGCCATGTTTAATTTTTTTTATAAGTAGTCTGGGAAACTCAAGTGTTTTTTGCTCTAAACCTTCCAATCAATTATTTCTCCCAGTTCTTAGGAACTCAATTGACAACCAAAGCAACATTTTCAGTAGTTCAAAAAAAATATATAGATTTTTGCTCCCCTGAATTCACCAAGCACAATGTGACCAAATCATGTTGCCTTCCAAGATGCAGCACAAAATACTAACCCCTGTATATTTAAAGGAATGTGCAGGAATTTAGACCGTGCTTCAGCATGGTGGTGTTGGTGACAAGAGCCTGATGATATCATTTTTGGCCCCTACCAGTATCCAGTAGTTGTGAGTGTATTTGCAGTTCAGTGTGAATGTATTAGCATCATTAGACTATTTGGTATTCATGCAGCTGTGGAGTCTGATTGTAATTCTGCACAAACTTCTCACTGAAACTTGGATCTCATAAGCCTCATTAATTCTGCATTAAGCATATATGGCTGCATGGAGAAAATTGGACTTTAATGTGTTTGCCTGCATCAGATTAAATAACACACATTATCTTCTAGATGAGGTCCAAACATATACTTCGTTTGAAATACCAGTACTTATCTTAAAACATACCAAGAAGTTAAAAAGCTTTCACAATACAAGATCCAGCTACTTATTCCACATATACAAAAACACAGCTAGAGAAATACAATTCAATTGTCAATGCTGAATTATGAGGAAAGTCTAAAAAAATAGAAAAACTCTGATAACTGGACATCAATTCAGAATGTAACACTGCATAATGCCGCAATATGAGCACCCATTTAAAATGAGAAATCCCCAACAAGAGAAACATAAGGGGATCTAGAATGTGTGACAAAAATAGATGAATACTACACCAGAAACATGCATACAATTGCCATGGTCATTCAGTATGCTAGTGACGGTCTAAACAGTGATCTAACACAGGAGTGACACAGTGTTTCCAAATAAAATCGAGTGAGTAACTACATACTGATTAAACTTTCTGATGCAGCAAAATGAGGGCACAGAGCCATCTCTGGGTTCTGAAGCTGTTTCAAGATTCGCTTGTGAAACTTCTCTCTGACACGATTGAACTCCATTATGTCCAGTGGATCCTCTTCAATCCAGAATTTGTGGAATTCATGCATTAAGTAGCCTACAAAATAATAAAAAAGGAGAAGTAGAAGAGATAAATACAGTATGTAAAGATCACATACAAAATTAGAAAGAAACCTGCAATTAACAATTATGATTTACACAGAGAATCCTGGTCACTGAGGTCTGACACCTCACAACACTATGCAGGGATAAGACTAAACCCATTTTGGACAAACCCAAAATTTGATGAATATTATACATTGGCAGAACTTCTCACAATAAATACAAGCAGTCACTAGTTGTCTTGACATACGGATACATGAACGAAACCATTAAACTAATGAGTATAAAGTAGGGGAAGATGCTGCTGACGCTGCTCCACCAGCCTTTGGTTTATGTTCAAGTTCTGTCTCACAGATATTTCCTCATGGGAACATTGCTTACTCTCCACTAAAAAAGCGCATACTCGTAGAATGTAACAGTTACCATCACGTCTTTCTGTATTAACGCTTCCTCCTCATGCACACTTTTTCCCTATGTGTGCATGACCTTGCTGGAAATGTTGTTTAACACTTATGCCTATGATCCTGAAAAGGTGAATGTTAAGGTGATATACAGACCCACTAGCTTTGGTGAGACATCCCTGTTACAGGAAGAAACTTGATTCCAAAGTGGGTTTAATGTACAGGCTCCGATTAAGGCCTTTACCCTCTCAGTTCTGTGCCATCCTTGGACCCAAAGAGTTCCACTGACATGAAAAACATTACATCCAGCATTAGGTCCAGTTCACTGAAGTCCTAATCTCTTGATCCCAGTTTCCACAGCAGATGAACCATTGAAGAAGTATAATCTTTCATCCCAACACAGCCAAATGTGCAAGCGAGTTTTCTGTATTCCAGAAAGTGAGGGCATTTGGCTTAATTGCTTTTTTCCATTTATTTCTATTGTATGACAATTACAACATGCATACTTCTAGCTTAAATTTCAAGGTATATTTGCATAGTCACATTTTTCTCCCCCATCATCAATTTGAAAAACTCCGTTCAAAAGGTACTTTAAGTACCTCTTCAAATCTCTTCCATATATTCCAACAGCCACAGGCTGTTTCATTCCAGAGATGTTACTTTCAAAGGAAAGCTCAGTAAAACCACTTTATATAGTGATTTTTTTTTTTTTTAAATGTAAAACATTGTTAGATCTCCACCCTTCAAAATCTAGGAGATTTCCAAGATGTACCTTCTGTACTTCAGCAATGACTGTGTTGAGAGTGCCACTGAGCAATGCAGTTTCATCCATTGCTTGTACAGTCAGAGAAGGCAACAGAGCCCAGGAACAGTTGGCCAAATTCAATACTCAGCTTCATGTGTGTCCCCATGGACTGAGGGACCAGAAGGATTACAGATGAGGTGACGTGGTGGATCACTGTTTAGGAGGTCCATGCAGTACAGCCATTGTGTTGCTCTACCAGCAAGACTGCTGGGTGGGCAATGTAATTTTGACTTTCCAGTTCAGTCAGGCAGCCTGTAGGCATTTAATGCAGCCTAACGGTGTCTGGGTTTGAAGGAAATTTGAAGAAAACCTAGGATGACTGCAGTAGGGAGAGGAGAGAAACTGCAAGAGCATAAAAGCAGGGATTTGTCAGACTCAAACAGATAATCTCTGGATGAATCATCCTTACTCCAGGAAAGTTTGTCTGTTGATGTTTTCTCTACAGTAAAGCCCATTTGATAACCTCAAGTTTTTCCTAGGATGGCAGGCAGAGTGTGTAGGAACATCCACCACCTTTACTGGCCCATTACTACACCAGAGACCCGCATAAGTTTTATCCCACTTCATAACTCATACATGCATGGGCTGTAGAGGGAAGAGCTGTCAAAATCAGCTCTCCCCTCAGCATCGTCATGATGGACTGGCCGTGCTGGTCAGCAGACCACCGGTCCTGGGGCACAGTCCCAGGCTTCGACAGCAGAACAGTCTCTCCTGCAGCCAAGACTTTGGCAGTGGCAACAAGACATGGTAAAGATAGTAAAATATCTCTTCCTCCCCCAAATTCAGTGGCGGGCAATTTTAGATGTGGCAAGAAACCAGAACCAAGAATAGGATATAGAATCATAGAATCTCATTTAGGTTGGAAAAGACCTTTAAGATCATCAAGTCCAACCGTTAACCTAGCACTGCCAAGTCCATCACTAAACCATGTCCCTAAGCACCACATCTACTCGTCTTTTAAATACTTCCAGGGATGGGGACTCAACCACTTCCCTGGGCAGCCTGTTCCAATGCTTGACAACCCTTTCAGTAAAGAAATTTTTCCTTACATCCAATCTAAACCTCCCCTGCCGCAACTTGAGGCCATTTCCTCTTGTCCTATCGCTAGTTACTTGGGAGAAGAGACCAACACCCACCTTACTACAACCTCCTTTCAGGTAGTTGTAGAGAGCGATGAGGTCTCCCCTCAGCCTCCTTTTCTGCAGGCTAAACAACCCCAGTTCCCTCAGCCGCTCCTCATAAGACTTGTTCTCCAGACCCCTCACCAGCTTCGTTGCCCTTCTCTGGACACGCTCCAGCACCTCAACGTCCTTCTTGTAGTGAGGGGCCCAAAACTGAACACAGTATTTGAGGTGCGGCCTCACCCCTGCCAAGTACAGGGGCACGATCACTTCCCTACTCCTGCTGGCCACACTATTTCTGATACAGGCCAGGATGCCATTGGCCTTCTTGGCCGCCTGGGCACACTGCCGGCTCATGTTCAGCCGGCTGTCAACCAGCACTCCCAGGTCCTTTTCTGCCAGGCAGCTTTCCAGCCACTCTTCCCCAAGCCTGTAGCGCTGCATGGGGTTGTTGTGACCCAAGTGCAGGACCCAGCACTTGACCTTGTTGAATCTCATACAGTTGGCCTCGGCCCATCGATCCAGCCTGTCCAGGTCCCTCTGCAGAGCCTTCCTACCCTCGAGCAGATCAACACTCCCGCCCAACTTGGTGTCGTCTGCAAATTTACTGAGGGTGCACTCGATCCCCTCATCCAGATCATTGATAAAAATATTACACAGAACTGGCCCCAGTACTGAGCCCTGGGGAACACCACTTGTGACCGGCCACCAACTGGCTTTAACTCCATTCACCACAACTCTCTGGGCCAGGCCATCCAGACAGTTTTTTACTCACTGAAGAGTACACCCATCCAAGCCATGAGCAGCCAGTTTCTCCAGGAGAATGCTGTGGGAAACGGTGTCAAAGGCTTTTCTAAAGTCCAGGTAGACCACATCCACAGCCTTTCCCTCATCCACTAGGCGGATCACCTTGTCATAGAAGGAGATCAGGTTAGTCAAGCAGGACCTGCCTTTCATAGATCCATGCTGACTGGGTCTGATCACCTGGTTGTCCCCCTACGTGCCGTGTAATGGCACCCAAGATGATCTGCTCCATAACCTTTCCCGGCATCGAGGTCACACTGACAGGCCTGTAGTTCCCCAGATCCTCCTTCCAGCCCTTCTTGTAGATGGGCGTCACATTTACTAACCTCCAGTCAACTGGGACCTCCCTGGTTAGCCACGACTGCTGACAGATGATGGAAAGTGGCTTGGTGAGCACTTCCACCATCTCCCTCAGTACCCTTGGGTGGATCCCATCCAGCCCCACAGACTTGTGTGTGTCTAAGCGGTGTAGCAGGTCGCTAACCATTTCCCCTTGGATGATGGGGGCTTCATTCTGCTCCCCGTCCCTGTCTGCCAGCTCAGGGGGCTGGGTACCCCGAGAACAACTGGCCTTACTATTAAAGACTGAGGCAAAGAAGGCATTAAGTACCACAGCCTTTTCCTCATCCTTTGTCACTGTCTCTCCCCCATCCAACAGAGGATGGGGAGTCTCCTTAACCCTCCTTTTGTTGCTAATGTATTTCTAGAAGCATTTTTTATTGTCTTTTATGGCAGTAGCCAGATTAAGTTCTAGTTGGGCTTTGGCCTTTCTAGTTTTCTCCCTGCATAACCTCACGACATCCTTGTAGCCCTCCTGAGTGGCCTGCCCCTTCTTCCAAAGGTCATAAAATCTCCTTTTTTTCCTGAGTTCCAGCCAAAGCTCTCTGTTCAGCCAGGCTGGTCTTCTTCCCCGCCGGCTCATCTTTCGGCACATGGGGATGGCCTGCTCCTGCGCCTTTACGATTTCCTTCTTGAAGAATGTCCAGCCTTCCTGGACTCCTTTGCCCTTCAGGACTGCCTCCCAAGGGACTCTGTCAACCAGGCCCCCAAAACAGGCCAAAGTCTGCCCTCCGGAAGTCCAAGGTAGCAGTTCTGCTGACCCCCTCCTTACTTCTCCAAGAATTGAAAACTCTATCATTTTGTGATCGCTATGCCCAAGATATCCTCCAACCGTCACATCACCCACAAGTCCTTCTCTGTTCACAAACAACAGGTCCAGTGGGGCACCTCCCCTGGTAGGCTCACTCACCAGCTGTGTCAGGAAGTTGTATTCCACACACTCCAGGAACCTCCTGGACTGTTTCCTCTCTGCTGTGTTGTATTTCCAGCAGACATCTGCTAAGTTGAAGTCCCCCATGAGAACAAGGGCTAGCAATCATGAGATATGGGGGATACAGGAGCCAAACCAAATCATACTAGATAGATCCGTTCACAACGCCATGGGCATGTCAGGAATGTGGCTAAAAGACAGAGTAACCCTTCCAATGAAAAGATGACCTGAAGATGCATAAGTGGATATTTAGGTAAGATACTTATCTGTCTTTTTTTATTTATCAAGCCAACCACAACCAAAGACAAAAGCCTAGCAGCTAAACCGCCCAGAGTTCCTACCAGCCAGCCTATCTAGGGCAACATTAGAAGTGTTGCTCCCACTGTGCAAGGATGCACAGCAGGTCTGTACTGTAGAAGGGATGCTCGAATACAGGGGAAAGGGCTGGGAAAGCATTATTTTGAGGGGGGACAACTCTACTGAAGGGTGGAGGGTAACAGTTGAATGTAGATGCAAATATCTTAAGACAGTTGGATTTATGGGGAAGCAATCTTCAGAAGCTCTTTAAAGTACCTTTAGTTTCTTCTTATTATTCTTTAAAACCAGTCTAAGGAGATAGGAAGGTCACTTGTTCAGGCACTTGGTGGTTTTTTAGTTTTGGTTTGGTTTGATTGTTTTACCCCTTGATTTGGTAGCGGCATCCATCACAACTAAGAACTGAATCCAAGCATCTTAAAGACAGGAGAGCAAGACTAGCACGACAGTCTCTGTGCTGTGTCAGCAATTTTTTTCTTTTTTTAAGTATGGGTAGTACAAAAGTGTTAGCAGGAGTACAAATTGAGTATTTCCCACCCCCCCTCCACTTACAGAACGTCTGCTGAAAGTGAGTTAGTGTTGGTGCTTCTGGAGCAACATTGTAGAAATGGGTCTTCAGAGCTCCACTCACAAGCAGGTTGTATGCGAGGTCTGTTATGTTAATGCCCACAATAGCAAAAGAATAGCTGTAAGAAAAAGAAGCAGCAACATTTGTGAAGAGTTTGTAGTCTTTCAGCACACTGTAAGAAACACTGATGACACTGACACTGCAGATTTTGTGTGCTACTGAGGTGCATTAATTCTCTCCTTTGTGAGCTTCCAAGGTAGGGGGGTGGAAAACAAGAAAAACATTTATCCTGCCTGCTTTGTACACTCTAATGACAGAGTTTCCCTTGTGAAACATATGGTCACAGAGAAAACAGGAGTTTCATCACTGTGCCAGCATTTTCAGTGGAGCAGCACAGATTCATTCCTACAGAATAAGAACAAGCCCAGGTGCCCCTGTGCTCCTGCACTCGCCTCTGACACAGGGCAAGCACTCCACACAGTGGCTGTGTCTGCAGGGTGACCCATCATTTACTATTTTAACCCATCTGCCCCACTGGAATTCATTACCCACAATTAGGAACATCAGGTTTCAACAACCAGTCCTATAAAGGCATCCATATAGCTAAAAAGCCTGTGAAAAAGATCCAGCTGAGTCACCTCCAATTTCTTGCTAACAGAAAACTAGATACACAGGCCAGAAAACAGGCAAAAACCTATATCAGAGCATGCTGGAAAACAGAAATAAGAAAATCAGACTCATGAAGCAAACCCCTGTCCCGCTAAGAGATATCAACAAATAAAGTATATTTAGGCACAACAGAACTCAGAAATTGGAAGTTATTTCTTAATTTGTGAGCCTGTTGCATGAAGAACTTGACATTTCTGGCAGTGACTATTTCCCAAGAAAACATATAATGTCCCACACTGACATTTAGTGATAAAAACAAACTTGTTTAGTTTTTCAGTGATTTTTTTTTTCCTCCTCTAAACACAGTTGCCTTCTGTAGACTGTCCTGGGTATTTTTTCAATTACCTTTATCAAGCAAACCTTTCTTTAACCTTTGATATATTTCAGGAAGAAAAAATAATAAATAAAAGTCCAGAAGTTAACTGCAATGTGGGGGCTAATGGCAAGTTTCACCAAAAAATGAAATATGTGCATTAAAATGTTGTATTACAGATTTTCAGATACACTCAGAAGGAACATCCAGTTCCATACTCATGAATAATACAGCTATACCAAACCCACTGCTTAAGAAAAAACCTCACTATTCTTTCTTCCCTATATATATATATATACACTTTCCTGAAAGCAGATCAGAACCTGGCTCTGACAGTAAGAAGTAAGACTTGATCACATTAAGAAGAATTAGATATTCATCACTGCACTATTTATAGCATACAGAGGAAGCTTCTTCCTGCTACAACATTCTTGGGTTATTTTTCCTAATTCTTACTTCAAACTGTTTTTCCTGTAATCTTTGATCAAAATCAAGTTGTGGTTAAGACAATACATGTTAGTACGTATGCTGAAATTTCCTTTAAAAAGTAACCAGGAAACACCTTTTTCCCCTCAAATATACAGCATCATTGTTAACTGTTGTGTTTGTGGCAACTTTAAAAAGATTTTTAATCTTACCCGATTGCTTTATCAAACTTTTTCTTCTCCCATTCGGCTTTGCTGAATTGGCCGAGGCAGAGGGCGGAAAAAAAAAAAAAAATTAAAATCCAGCTTTTATTGGATTTTTTTATATGCATTACTAACTGACAAATATTTTCTTTCAATTTGATATTATAACATTGACTGAACATGGTATTTTACCTCCATTGATATGGTTAATCACATTTAACTCTGCTTCTGACTGAATAGATTGGTATAAAAAGACTTGAAATGGGTAACTGGCTTTATAGCATTGCTGATAAACTTGTCTCATCATTACAAAGTATGTGCCTACGTCAATGCTCTCGGTAAACGCCAGTTATTTTCTATATTGACCACAAAGATTTTCCACTTCAATTAAGCCTGAGCTATACAAAAAGTTAAAAATATTACATTTCTTTTAACTAATCAAAGATGGTTTTAGCCTTTTGTGTTTTCAAAAGCTATACGTGACACTCACCACTGGAGGCATGATTCACCTGAGGCAGCAAACATGAAAAATGCTCCTCTGATAGAAAGTTTTTATGTCCAGCCAAATTAGAAACCACTCAGCAGCCAAAAATAAGGAACAGTATTTCCTATTATTTGGCACAATAATGCAGAGCTTTTCAAGGACAAAGAAGGTCCCTCCCTTAAAACAAAATTAGTTAGGGAACAGATTGATTTTAGACTAAATTTCTGCTGTTCAGCAACATTTTCATTTAAAAGAGCTGTGTGATGCAACCAGTCAGCCGACATCCCACTAACCAGGTTTTAATCTACTCAAATGGAGCAAGTTTAGCAGAAATCATTGCCTGCGTTTATCACCAGCTAAAAGCAGGCACGGAACTGACCCTGACCAGTGGGCTACAACTTAGACATGCCTGTGGGAGTTTTGCCTTGGTAAGGCAGATCAGAGTTTGCAAGCTTTAGATCCTAAATTATAGACAGCTGTGTGTGAAAGTGTTGTTCTTGGACTATACTTGAACTACAATAACCATATATTACACTAAAAACAATCCCCTGAGCGTCATGTTAATGTAGTATTTTAAAATTGTTGCCATTAAGTATTAAAGATGCTAATAGGTTCATACCCATCCTGACCTGAGTGTTACCAGGTGGCATGCGTGAGGACAAAACTTCACCCTATGGCTTAGCATACAGGAATACATCAGTCTTCACTCATTCTCTAAAATCTTAACCATCTTTGTAGGCTGTGGCATAACATCAGTTAAAAAACCCCAAGCAAACATTGAATAATAAACGATGGCACATGTAGGATGTGGACAAGCAATACAGTTCAACAGAAATAGAAATTACATTGATCATGATCACATCAGTAACCAGCACGGCTGCTAAGCAACCACACCAGGAAGAACATAACGGGCACTGCCAGCATCTTCTACCGAATGCTCTTTCAAGGAATAGAAATTGCACATGCTCACAGAGCACTCCAAGATGGTCATTGGTAATCAAACATGTAAATGAAGAACACTAATGTGTTCCAAGCGCTTTTTGTCCCAGAATTACCACTGGGAACTCAGCCACAAAATACTGAGGAGATGAAAAGCTTCACAGGATTCAGATGTGGATCTGCTATATGGATATCTAACATTACTGGCAGAAGAAAAATGTTTAAGGCAACTGATTACTATGTAGCTGGCTAAAAGGCATCTCCCCGCCCCCCCAGTAATTATGGAATAAATCTCCTATTCACAAGTCATTCACAACACAAAATTTTTGCCACTTGAAGGTACCTTATCTCTCAACATCAGGACAATGGACTAGCCAGATTAGACCCATCATTAGTCAAGGCAGACAGAGTATGTGACTATAAATAAAGGGGCTCTTCAGCTGTGCTAACAAGTCCTTGGCCTAGACTACTTTTGATTATCAAGTCAGTCACAGCTGTTGTGACCATAGTGGCACTGCTTAGACTTTTTTCCTACAGGTAAAAGCCACCCAAAATTTGTTCATTAAACCTGGTACTAAATAGGTCTAAAATACAGTGCTTTAGCTACATCAAGCAATGTTGATTTCATTCTTTATATATAAGCATGCTCAGATGTATCCAGTGTTGCACCATCAGCTACGTTTGAGTTAACTTTAGAGAAAGGAATATGGATCTCTTGGTGTTGCAACAAAGACTTTCAGTTTATAAACCATACTGCAATTTGCCGTGTTAATTGTTATTTACATGTAGGGTCTCATAAAACTAAGAGAAAAGAAAAAAAAAAATACCTTAGTTCCTTCTTAGTGACTTCCCTTCATTATGAAAAGACAAAAGAATTAAAAGAAAGGTAAATAAAAATACAAAATCACTTGAAGTTAGAAGTATAAGTGAAAACATTTAACACTAAGTTTAACTATTTCTAAGATTCAGTATACAAGTTTGCCTCTTGGACTTGATTAGTTTTCAGGATCAGTACTTGAAAACAGATATCATGTGGCAATACCCAAGCATATGCCCAACAAAAAAAACCAAACCAAAACCAAAACACCAGCTCCCTCCCCCAAACACCAGCCAGCACGGTGCTCTCTCAAGTTATTTTTTTCTGGTCTCAAGCATTACCTGTATTTAGGCTGAAGAGAATCAGAGAGAACTTGCTGAGCTATCTCAGTGTCCCATTCGGCAAAATACCTGCAGATATATATGTTCAGGGTGAATTGTTAAAGAAGCACAACAACAAAAAAAAAGCATCTTAAGTCATACTAAGCTGTCCATACACACACTTTGAAAGGTCACTACATGTGTTATGCAGTATGAGTAGCATTTAACATGTTAGGTTCATTAAGCTACCACTCAGACCCCCAAAATGAAAGATAAAAGCAGCTGCAAATTACAAGTGCAATCCTATAAGTGCTTAGTGAATGTGCATTACCAGAGTCCCCTTTCTACCCACCCTACAGAAAATCAGTTGCTTATTACTAGAGCATGGTCTGAGCTCAAGGGAAAGCAGTTCAGGCTTCTTGATCTGGCAGATTCATTAAGCAAGATAAGAGTCATCACAGGAGACTAAGAAATGAAATACATAGAAGGGATTCATCTCCAATGGAAGTTCAAAGCCAGAGTCAGGAGTCTAGGTCCTCAACTGAGCTTTGCTAGAGAATGACATACGAACAGTGGATGGTTTATGTCCTTCAATATGTAAAAGCAGAAAATATTTCTTTTTGCCCTCATAGGGAGAGATTATTTCACCAAATGTTTTTAAGTTATGTAACTACCTGCAGTAGATACAAGGGCTGGAGGAAGTAACAGACATTGATCGATTCCCAAATTACCAACCACAGATGTGGTACCAACACCTGGTGTGCATGAGGCAGAAGGGAAAAGTGATGTAAACTCACTGCTTAATTTTGAGTATTGACAGAAACTGAAGAAGTAGTCTAACTACAGAAGTCTGCCATCAGTGGCTGCATTTCAAGTGTTTTGCCTAAGAATTCAGCATGAAATTCCCAAACAAGAAAGCTGAGCAATAACATAACCCTCCCACCTACCCACTTCCAGGGCATTTTGTTTAAGGAGATCTAGATATTGGTGAAAATATACATTAGTTTCTTTCTCGTGGGAAGAGAGTGCTAACTTACTGTATCACAGAGAAACTAAAAAAAGGGCTTAGCAAGCAGTATTACTGAGTTGAGTTAGGAATACTGAAAGAAAGGAGACCCCTTTGAGAAGAGAAACCCTCAAAAAATTGGGCTAGCAAATAAATTCTTTCATTTTTTTAGATGAAGTCCCTAACACTTTTTAAGTTATTCCCACAGACTTGCTAAAAATCTGCAAGTAATGCTGCTTTTCATGACTTCAGACACCCATAAACCCATCTACAGAGGAACATACTTACACCAAGTTATATAAGCCCAGGAGACCCATCCCTCTAAAGTCTGTTTTAGGATCGTCACCTTGGAAACCAATTTCACACCACTGCTTCGAAATCCGAGCTTTCAGTGGCGAATTGGGCTTCAAGCATTTCCACAACTAGGAAGATTACAGGTAAAACATAATTAAACTTCCACACATTAGTATGGCTTTTTCTTCTTTTTAAACCAAGCTAAGTTCTGATGTAACATCACTGCATTGCTATCTCAGCAACCCAAACATAAAATCAAATTAAATTCCTGGGGGTGAGGAGGTTGGGGGGGAATCCCAAACCACTCTTAAGTATTGCAGACGTTTCAGCCCTACAAGGCCCTTCCAACCTTATCAGCAGCTGCTGTAACATCTTGCACAAGGACTTGTTTTGTTCACACTTTGTGCATCAAACTAGCATCTGCCTCCATAAGCACAGAGACAGGAATGGGCTGGAATTTGGTTGTAAATCACTGACAGAGCGGCAGGCAATCGGCCCTCAGGTCCCTGAGGCTCTGCAGCAATCTTTTCTCTGGCACCTTTTGCAAGTCTCTGGAAGGGTTATAAATCAAGAGTGCTGACTTGGCTACCACAGTGCTGAAAAGCAAACGGAGAACATGGGAAAAAAAATCCATACAAGAATAGCATGTGCCATCTTCATATTTAATTAAGGGGTGAATCATTCATTAATCTCACATAAAAAAAAAAGACAAAGTGATTTAACAAGCCAGATCCTCAGCTAGAATAAATCCACTTAGCTGCACTGGTCCAGTGACTTTAGTGCCTAAATACCATGTTGCTAGGCACCTAAAAGCAGCCTAAATTAACATGTTGACAAATACATACCTTTCCACACACTTCATCTGCCACATCACAAACTCACCCTTTCCAAAGTGTATTAAGAAATCAGGTGTTCTCTGTAAACCATGAATTGGTGAGTAGGGCCTCAAGAAATGCACTTAGACAAAGCCTACCCAAGGGAGAGAGCTATATGCACACTTCCCAAATAAACAACCCAGAAATTGTATTAATTTTAGAAATTCTAACTGCATTTAAAATGAAGTGCCTTTGGAAGGTTAAAACTTTAATGATTTCACTTTGTAATGACTGCATAAAGCATCATTGTTTCAATCATATTTGCTATCTTTCTTGTTCATCCATTGACAGTAAATACAGTATTATTCATTAGTTCAATCACATTAAGTTAATCTTTCTCTCATTCATAAAGTACCCTCCTGGTAAACATGAATAAATGATAGACATTAGGAACTCAAATTACGTGCTGCAGAGATCACTTAGCAGAATATCTAGAAGGAATGGAAACCAACTGGCCTATTCTTCCTCAGCGTGGGTTGGAAACAGAATTAAACCCTTGGACATATTTCCAGTTGACATGAGAATTCACAAAAGCAAAACACCTGCTGTAAACAAGTGCTAATACACAGGTTACATTGGAGGCAGATGGTGAAACTGATACTTTCCTTCAACACTACAAATTTTACAGCATAAGCTGCACTGTTTAATCTCCCCTCAGACAAATGCTCAGTTTCCATTCTGCTTTTATTCTTCTGCAGACATGTTTTTAAAGCACTTACGTGACTACACATCACTGCTGACATGATTCTCAGGAGCATCTAAGAACCAGGGCCTGACCCTCACAGGCTGGGTGGCCGGAAAGGAGACCACGGTCAGCTCTTCGGTGCTTCTCACCTGTGATCCCGTCAGACCCAACTTCTTGCTCTCTGGGCAGTGTAGATGCCCAATGTATTTAGGAATGCTTTCCTGGAGCCAAAGGCCCTCATTAAACCTGCAGCCAGGTATCTGGTATTTTCAGGGGCCAACATTGTAGGCTGGCACCTGGATCTCCTACCTCGAAGACACAGGCTTCCTCACTGGGAAAATCAGTATGACCTTTTAGTTAAAGGCCACTCTACCCCCAAAAAAGTTGTGCTTTTGGTTGCACAGGGGCAGAACTTGAATAGGAGTCCATCTGCCCCATCCTACCTGGTGGCTAGAGCACTCCTTCAGGGGCAGCTCTGGATTTTGACTCCTCGGCGAGACTCCCACCTCCCAGCAAGGAGCCAACCTTAGAGACAGCCTTCCAGACACCTTCAGGAACTCTCTGACTATTTGAGGCATTTTTTAGAAACAGTTATTTGCATCCTTAAGTGCTTATATAAGATGCCTACTGGGATTTTTGGAAGTGCCTAGAAGCCCAAGTAACTAAGGTAACATTTCCAGAAGCTCCCACTGTAATTTGTGGTGTAAGGCACTACACTGCAAACTGCAGCGTGGAAGACAGCTTCATCATCATCATGTCCTGTAAAAATCCCAACAAACAAAGTTGGACGGGGACAGAAGCAAAGGAATTGTTTAAGTTTTCAATATTTTTGTTTAAAATAATAAAAAAACCCCACCAAACAGGTGGTATGTTTTCATAAGACATTTGAAAATTCTGTAAAAAGGCATTTTGCTTGTAGACAAGCTCATTATCACTATTCTATGTTTCTTGCCATTTCTCTGAAACATCTTGCACTAGCTATGGTCTGAAATAGGATCAGAAGAAATACTGAGACTTGCTATTAGACTATTTTCCAACCCCTTTATTCTTTCCTCAATTCCTTTCTAATATAAGAACTCTCTAGCTCTCCCTCTGCTTATGGCTTCAAGATCACCTTCCTGAAAAATACTTTTATTATCTGCTCCAGTGCAAGGCTTTCCTGAAAGCATGAAGTATGTAAAACCCAATGGGTATGGTTTTCATCACTGTGCATTATCTAAAGAATGGTTTCATTTTGTTTTCATTTGAAAATATATTTGGTAAATATAAATGTGTAAGTCATCATCTCTCACCCTTCCATCCCACACAATGAAAGCTAGAGATTTGCCATTGGGATACACAGACAATGTCTTCAAAAATACAAGAAATTGAAGAAAAAAACCCCCATTTATTCTGGTTAAGAGAGAAAAATACCCTTCTCATGTTGAAGAAAGGGGTACTGAAGTAGGACATAGTGCTATTTTTCCAGTGCTCACAGTGCAGAGCTGTTGTCTGCAGTAAGAGCTGGGTATCCAGTGCCTAGACATAGTCCAGCCAGGGGACACGCTTTCATCAACCAGGGAACAAGCTGCTTGCTTGGCAGGTGTTACACCCAGGCTAGATTAATATGCTGGATAGCCTTATCTTACAAGAGGTACACGATAGAGGAAGGCAACAATACCGTTTTGACGCTTTAAAAAAGTATATAAACCAGGCCGTTTGGGGCTGACATGAGTAAAGGATGCTCTCTAAGTACCTCTTAAGCACCTACCTTCAGAAGCATTTCCTCATGTTGCGGATTCTCTGAATCATACGGCTCTCTGCGCAGCTTTTCAACCTCTGCAATCAGATTTCTGTACCCCACAATCTGCAGCAGGCATGCCTGAAGAGATATTCCCAACCTGGGGGGGGGGGGGGGGGGGAGCAACATAATGCAACTCAATCATTTGTAGCCATGAAACAGCACTACCGCGTACATACTCATTTAATTCACGAGTAATGTTATATCAATGAATTGGTAGTCTATCACTTTAATTACAATCGGAGAATTTCCAAGAGATCAACATTACATTAAACAAGGCCTTGTGAAATACATAGTCTTATTTAGTGCCTTCCTTAGATAATAAAATTTGGGATTTTTTAGATCTTTGAACAGTGAATTTTCACACATTGAAATCTCATTGTAACTATACACAGCAGCATTTAACGCCTGCTACAAGCACATCACTGAATCTTTCCCCTCATTCAAATGGCAGCTTCTCAAACAGTGCCCCTGAGACCAGAGATGTGAACTTAAAAAGGGGTGGGTGGGTAACTCAGCAAAAAGCTAAAAATATTCATCTTGCTTCCATACCGCAAAAGCTCGCATAAAGAAGCCAAAAACCTGAAGTAATATAGTTCGAAGATCTGCCTCTAGGCAGCGTGTTTTCCATTCTCATGTTAATAATCACGATAATGGCGCTCTTTTCATTCTAATGCAGATTTTACGTTTCCTTTTTACATTTCCCGATGCATCATTAAAAAAAAAAAGACAAAACAAAAAAACCAACCCCAAAAACCAAAACAAAAAAAAACCCAAACCCCCACCAAACATATGGCTTCCAAGGCTTTAATTTACAAAGACTTTTTTAGTCTTAGGTTAAGATTTTATAATATTAAATACAAGTTATGCAGTACACAAATGCCACGCTCATAAGAATATTTAGTTATATATGGGAATAAACCCTTTAATTTTTAATAATGTCTGAAATTATCTGAATGCCTAGTATGAATTTGGAGGGAACAGTTCAATCCGTATCCTCATTCCTCTGTGGAACATAGACTGCACTGATATTAAGCTGAACAGGTTCCTCATTTGTCTTGTCTGATATGCTGAAATATTTTATTTATTCCATAATACTGTTAAATTTTCCAAGCAGAAGGATTTTCACTGCTTATCTTCTGAGATTAATCTACAGAATCAGAGATTTCATCATTAGGCCATTTCTCTTGCTGCAATTTCATGCTATTTGTGGCTATAACCCTTTTGGAATGACCTATGCAGTGTTTTCCCTCCTTTGCTGTTTGGTTGGTTTTGTTTGGTTTTTTTTGGTTTTTTTCATGCTTCACTTGCTATACACCCTACAGTTTTACAGAAAGGCTGCATTTCAAAGAAAGCTGAAAAGCCTGACAAGACTGCATGTGAATTGCTGTGGTGCATCACTAAACCACAGCCATAATGTTTTTAACTACTCAATAACCTCAGAGTAGTTCAGAGCAGAGCACCACAGGCAGTGGCAAAGCTGAGCAATTTAATATTAAAAAAAAAATATATATTTTTCAGTTCCAAGTTGCACAACATATACAAAGCAAGCCATGTTTGCACTTTACCTAAAGCCAGCCAAACGCACCGTGCAATGTTATTCATGGAGGGGGATAGGGGAGGAATTAGTTTCCCCACTCCTTTTCATTAAGCTTTTGCTCTCCTCCTTGCCCCAGCAGCATCAAGCAGAGGACACGGGTGAGCTGCTGATGCCCCACACCTTCTCTGTGCTGGCAGTGGCAGTTCTCAGTGCACAGGAGCAACCTGCCTGGGCTTGCACTCCCACCTCACTCAGCTCCAGGTGCTCCACGAGATGGAGGTGAGTCCAAAACTGGGAGTATTTCATGGATTGCTACCGTAGTTAGTGTAGACTGCATGTGTCACCACCTGGTTATTCAACCTACTTGCTCCCACCACTGAACATACACACTTATCTCAGAGGCATTGATAAAGGGCCTCCCTCTCTTCAGGTCATGGCAGCCCACAGCATTCGAGAACAGCTCAGTGCAAACACCCCGAGATACTAGTTCAACTCTGCAGAGATGCTACAGTAACAAAAATGACTGCATACAGATTTGCAGAAACACATATAGTATGACACAGATTTGCAGAAACTTATAGTATGACACACGGCCCCTTGTTCTTACCCCAGGAGATTTCAAGTCTCTACTACACAAGGGAAGGTCAGAGGTTCTGAACAAGACAGTTTGGATGCAGGGTTGCTTTTTTTTTTTTTTAATGTTCAAGGAAAATCCATTGGCTTGCCTACTCTTAATCCTGTCTAAAGAAATAGCTGACCTGCTTTTGCTGATGTTTCTCCAGAAAAATTTAGTATAAAATAAATGGCTCACATGTAAAACTTCAGTGCAGATGCTTAAAGTTCAGCAGAACTATGATTAATTTAATATAAGGAGCAATTTAGTAGCAGGGTGTGTTTCTATGTACGTGGCACCACCTTGCACATCCCAGTCCCTTATTTCTCGCTGCTTTAGAGATCTTTCTAAAGAAATATTTCACCAAATTGGGGGGGGGTGTGTGGGTTGTGGAAGACTCAGTCCTGTAAAGTGTTGAGTGCATGGGTTCTAGTCCAAAACCAATTAATCATTTGGATTATCCACATGGATAAAAAAACTAAACTTTTTTTTTTTTAAATATTAGGATCAGATCACTCAAAATGTAACTTAAGATTCTGGGTCCTGATTCAAGCAAGCAGAAGTCATTTGCACCTCTGCGCTCTCTCTCTTCTGGAAGACAGCATTTCTTCAGAGGCCAAAGGCAATGCCGTGAGGAGAATCAGATGGTGATCTCCAATCATACAAAATACTATTTTAACGAATTCCTCGTTTATTCTTGGAATTATTCCACTCAGTTACCCAAGGGTCCAACACTGAGAAGCGAGTACTTGAATCAGCCTGATTCCTAACGCTGCCGTTACTGATGTCCACAGGCCAGGCTCTGAGCCGTGCACATTTACATCCCACAGTTTTTCCTCATATGTCACCTTCACTATTTTTGCCATCACTGATTTTTTTCTGAATTTCATCTATCAGCGTCTTGTGCAATACAAGAGTACCAGAGCTGTGACACCCTCCTCAGATGGGCAGCCTCTCAGCATGGCCTTGCATTCACTTGAAGCAGCTGCTCTTTCATTACCCTCCCTTTGAAGGTCATGTGGGCAAGGTCCTGTGAAGTGACACCCCTGGAAGAGCTCTGGGCCCAGTCCCAGAAAAACTTCACAGGGCTTCTCATCTATGAGAATGAAGTGTTTTCTCTGTTTTGTTTCTCTTATTTTCTTCCCTTCTTTAATGGTTGGGTCGCCATTTTTTCAATCCAGGTGGACAGTGGTCATGTCCACAACTGTTGCATCTCAGGCTAGAGAGACACCCAGTGTGCTCTTTTTCTTTTATGATCAGTAAAGCCTCATTTTAAGACTACCCAGTTACTGTCCTTTTCACTGGGGGGTAGGGCTGGGGGTTCATTCCTGTAATGAGACAAAAAAAAAAATTATATTTTTCCAACTGAGCTTTTGGGTTTTGTTGTTGCAGCAAGACCTTGGGACCACCTTACCTGTTGATGCTGCTAACCACTTAAAGAAAAACAGCCATCAATTTATGGATGCCCATTTTGGATTATGTACATCAATTTCAAGTTTGGGAAGAGGAGTGAACCTCAGACTGATCACCTGAATAATACAACCCTCAACATTTCTCCCACCGATTCCTGACCTAGACCATCTTGTGTCTTAAGGTAGGGGCTGAGAGGTAAGGCAACCACAAGAGAGTTATCACTTACTCTTGAAATCCACGCTTCTAAATTTAATGGTTTGTTGTCTATCTTTTCTTACCACAAAGATCATGTAACATTAAAAGAATATCAGCTATGTTGTATCGTTAAAACTTGTGTTTGGATAATTAAAGGCAGTTTTAAAATGTAAACCAGTATACTGTTTATATCAGTCACAACAGGATGATTTCTTCCCTACTCAAAAGACTGCATTCAGCCTTGCTAAGAAGCCATCACTGTCACTGCCAGGACCACCTGCCTTGGTGGTATTTTACTCCTGGGGAAGTGGCCCCCATAAATCAATGCATCAACAATATACTAAGACAGCATGATTCAGGAAGCAGCTAGATAAAGAGACTCTGGACTTGCCTATTATAGCCACCATAAAAGCTCATCCATTTTTCCATCAGCTTTTTGACAGCAAAGCTTAAGTTGGAGTTTTATGCTGAGAGACAGAATTCATCTTCAAATTGTGTGCCACAATAGCTATGGAGAACCAGTTCTCCATGAACCTAGGCACCGAAGAAATCAATAATTCCCATTTGTTTTGTAAGGAAACCATGAACTTACTGTGGATTTATATCTGGATTAATCCTTTTCAGCTCCATGATGTCATCTATAGTTTTCTCAATAGCATCAGGGTGAACACTTACTGAAGATTGCAGCCGCTAAAAAGAGGTTTTAAAGACATATTAATTCTTACGGAAGCTATTAATTCAACAGAAGTTAACAATGGTGAATTTGATACCCAAAAGCTTCTAGATTAAGAGCCCAGAAGACCCAATTCAATATATATGCACACCTTTCCAGTCTATTCAGTCCTACTGACTGGTTTCAGAGCACTAGCCCTATAAGAACTCGAGTCACTTTGCCATGCCCTTGTAGTCAGTCTATTGCATTTCTGTGGCAGCTGCCAGCGAAGATGATCTGCACTGAAGCCTTTGATCAAGAAGCAGCTTCAGACCATCTGCCTATTATACTGGAATTGCTAGCCTTCATTTGATATCCCCTCTCCCAACACGTTGCAGTAACACAGTAAAACATTTTTCCTTTCTCTTGCATGTCCTTGCACTTTGTAGACATGCCCCAGAAGTTCAGTATTCAAAAATCAACATGCCTTCCAAAAAATTAAGAGCTTGAACTTTGTGGTGCTTTGTCTCAAAACTACACAATTGCTTAAATGCAGGCTTTTAAATAAGATTCTGCCTTTTTGTTTGTGCTAGAAGTACATTTGGAAGCACCATGCTGAACTATGAGCTATGCGACATCATTTTTGCTAATGCTGAGGTAAGCTTTTAAACATCAATGATTCTCATGCCAAAGAGAAATGAACAGCTGAATGATGCTATTTAACATATACACAAATGCTTTGTGAAAAGAATTTAGGTTAGCACAACCAATGCTACAGTGAAAGGATGAAGTGACAGAGGCTCTTCTCCATTATCATATTTAAAAGGAAAGCAGAAAACAAAGTTGTCTTGGCTATCTAGGTACTGCTGCCTTCAGTCTCTTTTATCCCTGCTTTCCAGACCAAAACACCTGAGGTGTAAAGTGTGTGACTGGCTGCAGATTACAGAAATTCTGAGACAGGATGAGGAATCAAGCCAAGAAACCCCAAATTACAACACAACACATCACCCTCGTCGTCTCCACCATGGCCTGTTGCCTCCTCGATTCCATCAGTGCCACAGCATGCCTGTCCCTGGGGCACAGGACACGCTCCCTGACTTTGAAAGATCACCTGCTATTGCGGACATAAGACCCTCTTCAGTAGAAGACAGTTTTAATGTAAAATCATATCAAATGTTAAAGTGATTTTTTGGGGTGAGCAAATGGCAGACTGAACAAACCAACTGCACAGGACACCATAGAAAAGGTGAATGATGGGATCTTTCACTCACCTTACTTTTTGAACCTTTCAGTGATGCCTCTGCAAGAGAACAGTATTTGAAAACGTCATGTCAGACAAGCTAAGTTTATATTGGATTCATTTAACAATTTATTTATTTATAAGAATGAAGTCATACTATTTTTAGCACATGCAGAAAGGTAAAAAGGCATGCAGAACTAAGTATTTTGCAGTTACCTATTTTCATAGTTCTAGCAGCTCCAGGTTTGGTATTGTAACAGATCCTTTGCAATTCACATCGACCTGTTAGTTTCCTGACCACGAATTTCAGGCAGCGCCACAAACATTTGCAGTAGAAGTACAGGCATACCTGGACAAACATCCTGGAAAAAGAAGCAGCCTGAAAATAAGAGTCTTGAGCAGAGTTTGTTTCAACAAGGTCACCACTCAAACAGAAGGTACTTCCTCACCCCAAATTCCCATTGCCAAAGGACACCTTTAAAGCAAAAGCAGCATTCACACTGCAAACGTTTATCCTGGTAAGTGTTAAATCATGCTTTTTAGTCTTACCCAACAGAAAAACCATGGACAAAGCACCAGAACTGGAAGCACAGAATAAGTCAACTCCAGAGTTCTCAAAAGAGCATTTCTAGAAAACTCTTTGTTCCCTTAAAATAAAAGGCCGTATAGTTCCTACTAATGGTTTGGGGAAACAGGACTACATGAGAAGGGAGCACAGCTCACCCTGTTATCATGGCTGCTGAGGATCCAGGGAGCCACTACACCCTGGCTTAGCTTTGCCTCTGCGTCCAGTTGCTCCAAGCAGAGTGTCTGGTTATCCTGACAAACATGAATCAACACTCGTGTCAGGTCCCCAAGAGTGAAGAGTGACAATTTAGGAAACCAAAGCTTCCCCTCTTCAGGACAGAAGGTGTTCAAGAACCTGTCCTAAGGACTGCCAGTTCTTCCCAACATCAGATGTTACACAGAGCTGATGCTGTGCAATTTCTCAAAGTATGGAACTGACAGTAAGCCAAGAAAGCCCTTATTTAGATATTGCATCCAGTTTTGAGCCCCAGCAACACAAGACAGACTTTGATAAACTGGATGGATTTCAGTGGAAGCCCCTGAGATGGTAGGGCTGGAGCACAGACCCTGCAAGGAGAGGCTGGGAGAGCTGGGCTTTTCCAACCTGGAGCAGAGATGGCTTCAGGGGGACCTAACAGCAGCCCCCAGTGCCTGTGGGAAGATCATGGAGGAGACAGAGCCAGGCTCTTCACAGTGGTGCAGGGCAGGAAGGCAAGGGACAACAGTCATAAGCTGAAACATAAAAGGCTCAGCCTAGATATAAGGAGAAGCTTTTTCCCCATGAGGATGGTCAGGTAGTGGCACAGGTTGCCCAGAGGGGCTGTGCAGCCTTCTTCCTCAGATTTTTTTAAGCCCTGACTGGAAGAAGCCCTGAGCAGCCTGGTCTGACCTCAGAGCTGACCTGCTGTGAGCAGGAGGTTGGAGCAGAGAGAGACCTGCTGAGGTCCCTCCCAGCCTGAACTATCCTGTGATGCTATGAAAGCCTGAAAAAGGCTGCATACATGAGAAGTGCTCTATTTTAAAGTTTGCTGGCATTGCAGCTGCTACCAAAGCCCACATACTGCTACCACAATTACATAACACGCCCCAAAAGCGGATTTCATGGGCTACAACTTATTTGGACACAATTTAGCTTTCTTGTTTCTACAGCTATGAAGGCACAGATCCTGCCATGTTACCCAACTGTCAACCCCCACGGGGTGCACCAGGACTTGAGGTGGGGCAGGATCCACCCAGAGTCCTTGGGTTCAGAAGCACACCTCAAAAAAGGCAAATTGCAAAGACCTGACAACAGGAACACTGCCATCTGGACACGGTCCTGGGCAACTGTCTCTAGGTGGCCCTGCTAGAGCAGGGAGGGTGGACTAGATGACCTCCAGAGGTCCCTTCCAACCTCAATGTATTTGTGATTATATTCCATGATTATATTACGGAAGAACATCAGTACAGCTTTGATATGCTAGCTTGCCACTAAATGGTCAAAAATAATTTGGTCCATTATGTTCTAAGCCTGTATGTATCTGTACTCATCATTAGCCCACTATCTCCTCCCCGTGCTGTTGATGCTTTCAAAGGACAGTTATTTTTTAGGACATTCCGTATTATCCTTTTCAATGGAGTGCACTGGTTATTCTGAAATACTGAATTCCAGATACTCAAATCAGTTATAGCTTTCATAAAGCTCGAAGAGCTCCATCACTTCCTAAAACATCCTGAAGGGCATGGTGTAGAAGGACATTCAGGGAAGGAAAGATAAGTTAACTCATGTTAATGTCCACACAGGAGTTTAATCTGCTTTATGTTCACTTTAGCTTAATCCCCTTTGAAGGAGGATTAAGCTAAAGGAACTAAAGCCATTTTATGTATAAATGGAAAGTATCCACGCAAGTATTTAACATGCTTTAAAAGCATCCACTTTATTGTCACACTTTTAGCTAATTCACTTAAGACTCCCAAACGCCTGCATGCAGGCAACCCCCTTGTCTTTACGCAACAGGAAGCCTCTATTTTAGATACAAAGTGAAACCTAAAGAATGAGGAGTCACTCCCACGCTGGAATCAAGTTTTAGGCAAGCAAAAAAGTTTCAGCTGCTGACACCAAAATATTTGGGTGTCATCCCCCCCCAAAGATGTGCCAGAACACACTACTGTGAGAAGTTTGTATGTGCTTCACAGCAGGTGATCACCTTCAGTATTAAGAACAAGACCAGTTATCAGGAGGCAAGTCCATCATCAGCCAAGCAGCCATTCTTTAAGTTTCCAACAGTCAGAAGTGTAAGTCAGTTAAAGAGTCAATCTCACATAAAAGTCAACTAATGCCTTCAACTGCAACCTTTAATAGTGGCTTGAAAAAACCCCACAGGCTAATACTGGGCATTTTGGTTTTTTAGTAGAGATCGGATATCAACCTTCACAGATTTGACTAGTCCACCATCCCTGAAGAATCAAAACACAATCTATAGCCATCCCTCAGCACAGCACAGCTCTGTACTCAGGCTGAAGGTCCAGAGAAACAAATACAAGAGATTAATGCCAAACTGGAAGGTGGAATGTAGTAAAACAAAGTTCTGGCTTTTCACCATACATTTGTAGTAAGAAGTTAAACTTGCTTTCTTTTTGCCCGCTTTGTTTCCAAAGGTTAGGTCTCTATTAGAGCAACTCACTGCCCAGAAAGCTCATTTATACCAAAAGAAGGGAGGAAAGACTCGACTTCATGTTAACAGCCCATGTGAGAAGATTTCCTTCTAACGAGCAAGGTAGCTCCCACAAAAACCACACCTCCTTTAAGAAAGCTCATGCCTACATTTAATTGCCTCCAGGGCTGAAACATCACAACCCATTTCATCACTCAAACCCTTGTTTCTTACTGTATTGTGTGATGTGGATAAATTTCTGGGGCAGTGGGGGGGTGGTGGTGTAGGGAAAGACGCAACAACTTGTTAGGTGCATTTGAATTATATGTTGCTGCTTTTAGGCTTAATGACAGATTTGCAAATCAAAGGAAAAACTCTGAAAGGGATTGACCTGTGATCTTCCATGGTTGCAACCACCTTCCCCACTGAAGTTTTGCTTTGGCTATGGTTTGCACAAACATTAACTAATAAAAATGCGTCTACCAAAAAAAAGTCACTACAGCACGCAAACACTACATCTGTGACTCACTAAAATATACTTAGCAGCTATTACTAATAAAACAGACAAACACTAGTTTTGACTAGGTAACTTATAGAAGAAAGCCTTTGTGGATACCTTCAATTTTCTACTACTCAGCCATCTCAAGCTTACAACAGTTGAAATCTTCTGTTTGTAACATGAATGGCATAAAAAGTAACACAGGTCTGGTTTCAAGGGGTTGTTCTTTATAAAAGGGAATTCTTGCTTGCAGAAGTCCTGTAATAAAAGCACACTAGTGATTAAATAAGACAAATTTTATTTTAGCTGCTACGCACTTCAGTTCATGTAAGCAGAGTGGAGACACTGGCTGCTATAAAACAAAACAGAGTATCATGAACAAGAACCCACACGGAAGCGCAGCATGAGCCACGTGTCTGACTAATGCTAATGCACAGTGGCATTAGCTTCTGGTTTGTTTTAGAGTCTGATTCCAAACGTCCTCTCCACTCAGTCTCTTCTGCGTTTTTGGGTGGGTTTTTTTTCTGCTTGCCTTTGAAGGTTTTCTCAGCACAGAAAATAGGTGTGCTTCACTAGCAGTTTGTGTAGTCATGTACAGCGATACTTCGGATCCTGAGGTGAGCTTTAAGAACAGAAGTATTACAGAAATGAAGATGTTCCTCAGAGACTTGCACTCTACTCTTCCCCATCCTGATACAAGCTCCTTCTCCTCCTTCTGTATTACATGCAGCTGTACAGACCTACGGATTTGTGCTTATACACGCAAAGTGCATTACAAGAGTTCATACAAACATTTGTTCAGATAAACCAAAGAAAAATCTGCATAATAAGATGCTGATGTGCTCAGGCCCAATCAACAGGCAGTTCCCTTGCCAAGGATGCTGTATGAGTGGAAACACATGCAGCCATCCTCCCATGAGAAGTCAGGGTTTTACACATTCCCAGTCGTTGTTGCCAATTGCTTGGACATCAGAAGTTACCTGTTAGCTCCTGAGCAATACCAACACAACTCAGCATAGTTCTGCCAACTTGGCTCACAGAAAGGGTCACTAAACTCTGAAGTCAATACAACAGAAAAATGTACTTGTTACTTGGGTTCCAAGACAAAAAAAAAAAATCAGAACGAGAAGTATTCCCTTGCATGTCTGGAAGAGACTTACAGAATACTACCCAGTGCTTAAAGCTACTGCCACAATAGCCTGAAGTGCCACAAAACAGAGTCGTCTTCTGTATAATTAGCAAACATCACTTAAGGGCTGGTATATGCATCTATTTCACCTCTCCTTATTCCTTGCTCTTCTACTACTTTTAACTCTTTCATATCTTCCCTGCTGTATGTCACTATTTCTCAACTCTAATTTTCTGCTAAGAACAGCTTCAACCAAAAAAAGTACCTTGCAAGGACTAATAGGAATGCTGCAAAACCAAGCAAGCAACCAATCTATATCAGCAATAACAGAGCTCTCTTCCATGAGGGAGGGGATGAAGAAAGGGGGTTCTACAATTTCTAGGATCCTTGCAAGACACAGAGAAATTTAGAGCCAAAAAGAGCACAAAGTAAGAATACCACTGCTGCAGTCACAGCACTTCTGTTCTCAACAGCACACGCTGCTCTGCCTGGGGTAAGAAAGCACACAGCAGCAAGCAGCAGAGAGAACCGAGCATGTTGCTTCACACACTGACATTGCAAAGGGAAGGACAGAAGCGGTTCTCAACAAGGGGTCTCAAGGTTTGCCCTCAACTAGCCCAACTGATGTGGGTCAGTGTGATGGGAACGGCACACGTGATGGTTATTAGAATTTACATCTCTCTCCAGTGACAGTATGACATCACATTTTCATATCTGGCTTTTTATTTAAAAGTGACTGGCTCCAGCCAGCCTTTTCCATAATAAACAGGCAGGAGCAAAATTGAGCAAAAGGTTTCCAAAGTTGTCTAATGTTTCTGTGAAGCTCTTTCCTGTGTGAGGTATGTTCGCCTAAATATCAAGATGCATGTATAATGCAACATGCAGTATTTCACTGACATGAAGGAAAGTAATTACTGAAATTAATTACTGTGCAACATTTTTTAAACTAATAGAATAGAAGGTGCTTATTCACTACCCCGGTAACAGAACCTTAGTATTTTCAGAGCTAGTAACAAACAGAACAAATACTTTGGGTAAAATGAAAACTTCAACTAAATACCCAGTGCTGGACTTCAAAGTGTGTATGTGGGGGGGTGGGGGCGGGGAAGCAAGCAAAAACCAACAACCCCCTCCCCCAAACCCACCAGTTTAAAAGAATGAAATAAGAGTCACTGAATCTACTTACACATTTTTTTTTTCTTCCCTGTGTGTCCTATTTTAGGTCCTATGGATAGGAAAGACTCTTACACAACTATTTTTCCTGAAGGACATACTCAGCTCAGAGAAGAAAATGTTACACATCAACATTTCCTTCCTGAGAATTCTGATTACAGCTTGAGAAGTCAAGGACACATGAGTTAGTTATGGATGACAAGCTGTCCAAATGAGTAAGCAAGTGATATTACCCTGTTAGGGGTTAATTAATTTGACTATCTTTTGTTTATTTGTATAACTTACAGTTTGTATACAAGATCAACCAACAAGTAACGTACCAATCACCATTTCTGCCATAGGCAAACCTGCTATTAGCTCCCTTAGAACACAAGAAATTTTTGTTCAGTCTGTGCCTTTGCAGACTTGACAACTGAAATCCACCTTCTCTCTCCATTTAGACATGAAAGCAAGTCACCGTGGCAACTAAGGAAGACATAAGAGTAGTTTTAACAGCAGCTTTCCACACTTTCCCTGCTCTTGCTTTTTGCTGACTTGATTTTCATTTTATCTGATGTGACTCCAGCAAGGCAGAACTTATGCTTAAAATCTGCTAGTGCTTACAGACTGTTTTGCAGTAGATTAAGAGAAGGTGTCAAGTTTCTAGGATTTATTGAGAAAACTTAAGTGTCTGCTACAGTTGGTTCTCCAAGTTGTTGTTATTTCAGATGTTTAAGATAAGTTAGTCAAAATGGAAGTGTCACTGACAGACTCCTCAAAATCCCTTTACAAAAAAAAAGGCACTGAAAGATTAAGTATTTAACTGAGAAAGTTTTATTATTTCATAAGTATATTTCAGACTTTATGAATTATTCCTATCAGAGCAAGCTGAGAAAGAAAAGAAACCTAGAACAGCTATTTTCATTTAGACATCGCCTTGGATTTGAGATATGAGCGCAAGAATCCTGTAGTTTGCTGGCCAACAGCTCTCCCCTAAATTTAGCGATTTAGAGTTATTCCAAGTACTGGACTGTCTGTTTAAAAAAGCTTCTCCTTCCACTGGAAAGCAGCAGTTGTTTAAAGCAGGTAGATGAAAAGCCAGAGATTAATTTCGGTTACATTAAATTATATTCTTATAAAAGATCTAGATGTCAAAGCAGCCACGGTTTCTGTAAGCACAGCCCCTTTCTTTGCTATTCAGCTGTGCAATACAGTCCTGGGAAAGGCAGGACTAGAGGAAGTAATTCAGATTGAGAAATGAGACTGCACAAGCAACCAATTCAATTTAGGACTTATTTTGAAGTTTTGCAATTGTTCAAATGCTGTAGGACTTCAGTTTATTAAAAGCAGTCTTATTATATGGCACCACAACATGTATCTTCTAATCTCTTTTTAATTACTGTCTCATTCAATGGCTGAACTTTGTGTTAGAAATGTACTATGAGACACATTTTATAAGTTACTTTCACAACGAGAATTTCACTTTCCAGTTAGAGATGGTGACGGTTAGCAAAGATAGGTAACTTCAGATTCGAGCCATTTTGCAACAGGTAAAGACTACCTTTCAAAGTATGTCTTAAAGACAAAACACACAAACAAAGAAGAAACCCAAAACCAAAAAACCCACCCCACACCTCAAGTAAACACACACATCAAAAGCATTATGCCGTAAGTTTTTAAAGGGATATTACATACTTGTCTATTGTTCTAAATATCAGTAGTAACAAATTCATCGCCTTCACGTAAAATGTAGTTTAGCCAGTGTTTTCAATGGCATGGAGCAAGCATCTTTTTACTTCCTTTAAATATGAGGATGTACAAGCGTTACTTGTACAAAACCAAGCAATTGCGTCAATTGTGGAAGAGCAGTCAACATTCAAGGTTTTACCTTTTCCATTGCCTTTCATGTGAGGCCCTTAAATCTCCATGTATTTGTGGATCATACTGATCATACTTTATACTCAGCCCCAGTGAGACACATCTGGAGTGCTGTGTTCAGGGCTGGGCTCCCCAGTACCAGAGAGACATGGATATACTGGAGAGAGTCCAACAAAGGACCATGAAGGTGATTAAGGGACTGGAGCACCTGTCATAGAAGGACAGACTGAGAGCTAGGGGCTCAGAGGGATCTTATCTATGTGCATAAATCATAGAATCATAGAATAGTTTGGGTTGGAAGGGACCTTTAAAGGTTACCTAGTCCAACTCCCCTGCTGTGGGCAGATCAGGTTGCTCAGAGCCCCGTCCAACCTGACCTTGAATGTTGCCAGGGATGGGGCAGCCACCACCTCTCTGGGCAACCTGTGCCAGTGTTTCACCACCCTCAGCGTAAAAAATGTCTTCCTTATATCTAGCCTAAGTCTACCCTCTTTCAGTTTAAAACCATTACCCCTTGTCCTGTCGCAACAGGCCCTGCTAAAAAGTCTGTCCCCATCTTTCTTATAAGCCCCCTTTAAGTTCTGAAAGGCTGCAATAAGGTCTCCCCGAAGCCTTCTCTTCTCTAGGCTGAATAACCCCAACTCTCTCAGCCTTTCTTCATAGGAGAGGTGTTCCATCCCTCTGATCATCTTCATGGCCCTCCTCTGGACCCACTCCAACAGGTCAACAGGTCCACGCCTTTCCTGTACTGAGGGGGTAATACCTGATGGAGGTAGTAAAGAAGACTAAGCCAGAGTCTTCTCAGGGGTGCCCACTGACAGGACAAGAGGCAATGGGCACAGACAGAACTGCAGGAATTACATTTAAACATAAGGGTGTTTTTTTGTTTTGTTACTGTTTTTAAATTGTAAGGGTCATCAAACAATCAGAACAGGTTGTTCAGAGCAGCTGCAGAGTCTCCATCCTTGGAGATGCTCAAAATGTGACTGGACACAGCCCTGAGCAACCTCCTGTAGCTGACCCTGCTTTGAGCAAGGGGGTTGGACTTGATTTCCAGAGCTGTCTTTCAACCTTACTAACCACAGAATAACAGAATGGTTGAAGACTAAACAGGGCATCTTAAATGGAAAGGTCGGGGGGGGGGGGGGGGAGGGGAGGAGAATTCAGTCTATTTTGTATTTAATATCAGTATGTCAAAAGAGAGACAGAAAATGTCAAGCTGATTATAAAAAGCTGTGTCAGTGGTCCAACAGATGAATAGTAGGCACAGCAAAAGCAGCATGCAAGTTACACTAATTCCTCATTATCTGTACTCACATCTGCAGTATTTTGTTTAGAAGACAAACTCCAGTAGCCATCAGAGAGCCCTGATGCAGCATATGCAGACTTGCCCTTTGATAGTAGTAGCAGAGACTACAGCATGCCTCCAGTACACAAACCTAACTCAGAGCTGAATGGCATCTGCCTACAGGTCTTCTCTTACAACAAGGTGGATTTGAAAGCCACCATTGAAAGTGCTCCTTGGGTCTCCAGGTGAATATCTGCTGCATGAAGTTGCTGCAGGTAAACTACTATCACTACTTAGAGAGAGCAGCTGAGGTTATCTTAACTTTACAGATGAAAGCCCTGCTCCTCTCTCCATCTGTTTTATGGCATTTTCTATGTTGCAGTCAACAAGATGACTTGCAGTTTGTGTAGACTTAACTACCTCTGTTTGAAACCAAAGAGTTTAATCTATGGCATCAGCTAGTCCAGTATCTGCTCCATGTTGTGCAACAAGGAAAACATTGTGCCACTGAGCAGTCCTTCACCATCAGCACACCACATTCAGCCCTGCATTTGATCTTCACAAACAGTTAAGGATGCTTTTAGCAAGCTCATGGGTGGCTGCTGCTACTGGTAATGGACAAACACTAGGAGACACAATATACATTAACTTGTTCATTTTCCAGCTGATTTCCAAGCTGGAAGGCTTAATATCCTTGTCTTGCACACAGATGTCCCTGCAGCTTCAAACTTTACTGCCTCATTCCCTATCACACAAACCTGCATCCACAACACATACAACAGAACTCACTATCCCCAGTAAGTGCTTTTCTTGGAGGATGACCCCAGTTTATTTCTTAATCTCCCCATATTTCTGCTATATTTACAAAATATGAGGAGTATAATAGTCATATCAGTTCATGTCAAAGGATTAACATAAAACAAGAAAATCCAGATGCTTGTAAGTTAACAGAATAGCTTTCCTATTTCAACAGTGTTTTCCTATTTGAGGTGCTCTGTATTCCCCCGCCTCCCCAATCTGACTTTCTGTTCAGGATTTGGAATACTGGACTTTACATAACAAAAGTCCTAAACTGTGCTATTTAGATAAGCAATTGCTTTTCAGAGGATCTACCTTGGCTACTTAAGAGAAATTAACACCATCAAGACTTCTCAAATCTTTTAGGATTCACTGATTTTAGAAATACCATGAAAAGAAGCAGGAGGTAGTTTCTTCAAGGCAGGCTCAGGAACTTAAATATTCAAAACAGCATGCTTTCTCCAACATGGAAAAAACACCAAGAGGCCGGGACAGCCAGAGGAGGGCAGAACAGGCAGTTTAAAGGGAGAAGCAAAGCTTTTACTGTAGTAAGGGAAGAGCTGGTAGCTTGGAAGTTGTCAGCAGCTCACCTTCATCAGGACAGAGCAAAATTACATTATGCTCAAAAGATACTAGGCCATCAAGGGGGCAAGCTGCAACACCCTCTGTGACCCCAGCTGGAGGCTCCCACCCCACTCACAGGATGGTAGAGTCCCATTTATGCAGGATTCACAGCCCAGATCCCGTATGGAACCAGTTTGTGACCTTAAGGCCAGGCTGCTGAAGAAGTTTGTACAGAGGAAGAAAGGTAAAAATTACAGAGGTAGGACTGCTGAGATGGAAATCATAGCAGGATCCAAGAAGGAAGGCTCCAACATGGGATGTTATAAAATTGTAAAGGGAAAAAGCACCGCAGGAATGTTAACCAGGCTAGTTGTTAACCATCAGGCCACTGGACCAGTATCAATGGAGTTGGTGAAAGACTTGGGACCACCCAGGATCAGTGCCACAGAGCTGCAGGGCCCAATCCTTTCCCTCCTGACTGGTGCCTGTCAGGGTAGTGAGCACACTAATGCTTAGCCTAATGGCTCATTACATCTTAGCTGTCTTTTGTGGGTGTTAGCAAATAAGTAATCGCTTTATACTTTTAACCTGTGTATGTCCTGCTTAGAGTCCTTTTGCAGCTGGCTCAAGATACCTGAGGAAACTGACCCAACCATTCTACAGAAATGCTTAAGCCGAGGCTGGCTTGGCAGCAAAATCATTACAAACGATCAGCCTAGAGGTAATGATGCTGACACCCACAGTGTATAAGATTCTTTGCTATAAACAGTCTAAAAAGAGACAAAAATATGGTGACAGATGCTCTATACGGAAGCATATGTTTCAGCCCTCTTGAAAAGGTTTTTCCCATCCAGACAGAATATGATTTCTTTGGTTTATACACAAATTAAGCTCTTGAGCGGTATTAGTTTCTAGGAGTGCTCAACTCTCTCCACTGACTACAGAACAAAGACAACATGGGCTTTCTGCACCTACAGCTGGTATCTGCAAGTCTCCCATACTACCCCTGGTTTATAGAGAAACAACTGCAAGTCATACTTAGGAGCAAGTAATAGACATTTCTCCCCAAATTGAGCACAACTGGCTTCAAAAACATTTGCACACCTTCACCAAGCATCTCCCCTTCTCCGCTTTCACAAGTAACACTCCAAAAATCCAGAGAGCAGGCAAGAATGGGAATGAAAAAACCCAACATTTTTCAGGCACTGTTCTATATTACTGTTTCTCCTATTTTCCCCTGATGTAAGACTGCTCCTATAAGACAGTTCCCACATGCTTTGCTTCTATAAAGAACTGGAAAGGAAATTTTAAATTAAAACAGCTTTAATTAAATAGTGAAATCTAGGTGAACAGAAAGCAATCAAGTATAAACTAGTTTACACCTTCTATACTACTGGTAACAGCTAAAACACTTAACTCACTGCAGCACAGAAGTAATTAGAATAATTTAACACTTTTGAAAAAATACAGAACAGTTACCTCAGGAAGTGTTTCATGGTGACGGTTTGGTTTGTGTTGCTGGAGCCGTAATCTATTGATCACTGATGACCTCTTCTTCGCAGGCGATATCAGTGCTGTAGAAATAGAATCGAGATGTATTTACTAAACAAAGAAAAAGTGGTACTTCAGTCTTCTAAATTGCTCTTGAAACAAACATCTATGGAAATACATGGGAAAGATGTTAAGAAATCTCATGTCAATAAAAACAAAATGAAAAATCATAATTTGTTCACGCTCTTCAGCCTGAGCGCATACTTTGACCTGACTATACTATCCATGTCTCTTTTCAGAAAAGTAAAAGATTTGACTAAGAGTACAGAATTAAGTGAGAAATCTTGAATAAAGATCTAGACAATTTCAAACACTTCTTGTGTTCTTCAGACACCTGTCTGGTTCACAGCAGCTTCCAAGTGGCAGTTTCAAGAGACACTTGGCTCGCTCTGCTGTTGAAAGTCCTCTATTCCCCAGAATTTGCAACAGTACTTGCAGACCTTGAGTAAAAGTAGCATGTAAGCAAAGAGCTACTACTGGGTCCTGATTTAATTCACTATAGATGTCAGGTAATCAACTTTCCTCGTGACCAACTTTACTAAATGATACGTATGATGTCTTAAAAGAGATACAGTTGACCAGGTTGCCCATCCGTTCTGAGATCTGGCGTCCTACCGTTAATTTTCCATTATGATTACCATTTAGTTCCAGTAGAGGAGAGGAACAGGAAGAATTCATGAAATTATGAATTCATAAAGAATTCATAATTCGGGAACAGGAACAAACATTATAAATATAACCCTGTCCATGTACTGCAGACTATCCCTAGTCACCACCTGTTTACTTCAGGTTTCTAAAATGCAGTATTCACATACAAGTGATATTTGACTAAGAGACACAGACTTCTCAGACTACTGTACTGTATCCTGTAAAAGGCAATAAAACATCCTTACTTGCTGCCAGAAAACACAGTACTGTTACACGTCTGCTATTGGGACAGCTTAATCCAAGACTTAAAGGAGAACAAGACCACAGTTTCAAGCTCTGTACTATACAAACCACACAAAAAGGAAGGCCTGAATGAAAGCTGCGCTGTTGAGAAATCATTTAAGAGCCTGTTTTTCATTAGCACTGCATGCAGCAGCTAAGACCTGAAGGCCTTCAAAGTCTGGCCTCTTTTGTCACAAAGTTATAGATCTAGAGAACCTCAAACCTATTTTCTCTTTCAGGACCTAACAGCACTGATGGGATAAAAATCTTCTTACCCTACCTTGTTCTCATATTCTTTCCCTCTTGTAACTTGCAAGTTTTACATTATGCTGTTGCCTGCTGACAGCAACAGAACAACCATTTAAGTTCAGAAAAATGCAGCTATCTTGTTGGATTACATCACATACAGCTTGCTAAAAATATACAATCCCTGAACTGTGAAAGATTCATTCATTTATATTGGTTTTGACTGGCCAAATCATGTTGCTGTCCCCTGAATACAGCTGTAATTGTCACTGGCTGCAGTGACACCTGCTTGCAAGAGCAGAGAGGTGCTAACGTCAAACTCTGGTTCATTAATGAACACAGTAGGCAGGCTCCTAACACTTCCTGCTACAGCTTTTGATAGGTCCTCGACGACAGCAAGCACAGGGAGCACAGCAGATAGGCAAAAACTGGAGGGGATGTAACCTGCTCCCCTTCTCCAGTCTAGTAATTTGCTGTTTAAAAGATACAGTTTGTGAAAGATTCTCACAGCTGAGTCTTAGCTTTTTAGCATCAACTTGAACAAAGGAAGCTTCACCACAGTATTTGATCCATAAGGGCAGCAGTGTAAGGAACACACCAGAAGTGCCAGAAGCTGTCAAATCAACCCCCTCTAAAAGTGTGTGCTGGCCTCAGCCTCTGAGGTCAGCTCCTTCTTGATTCTGATCAAGGTCCTTGCTGAAAGTGATGCTGCTGCTTTACTACTGCTTTAAAGGGAAAAGGAGTTCCACTTGCCTGAACTCCAGAATTGGCTCATCCAAATGTGGCACGGTAGGAGCTTCAAGATATTCTCCCTTGAAGAATGGTTACCAGCTACAGCCAATTATAAATTCATTTTGAATGCTCATTAAATATTAGATTGTTTCAAAAACTGTATTTTTAGAAGTCATCATTGCTCTCCACAAACCGCTGCCTTCTACCGAGAAAGCTAAACTCAAAGGAAGGTCGCTGGTTGCAAAGAAAAAGCATAACTAAGTGATACAACAAGCATGACAAGTCATTAAAAGTGACAATTTTGGATCTCTTAAAAGCCCACCCTTGGAATTACAAGAATAATTCTCCTTGCTCTCTACCTTTTAATTAAAAGGGGGTGGGAGGGAAGTCACCTGAAATAAACTGTACAGCTGAAGTCCTGATGCCACGAAAGTCAACATCAAAGCCCTCCAGCTTGGAGAGGAACTGTTCACCCTGCAGGCTTCAACAGCTAGTCCCCTACAGCACAGATCCAGCCCACAACCAGGTTAACGGAAAGGCTGTGACCTCAAAAGCAGTTTCCTCCACTGGAGCACAAAGCAATCAAGTTCCACTCTATCAAGAAGGTTTTCAAGACCTAGAGGCAAGACTTCCAGCACAAACGAAAGTACAGAGAGTCTATGCTGCTGTCTTGGTTCATAAGGTAAAAAGTTTACTTTCATGTCTGGCAGACAGGCTTTGTAAATGCTGTCATCTGCTAAGTACAGGGATAGAAATTAATGCCATGCTCTGCGATTCTTGCAATAATTGACTTATGTGGGGACACACAGGCACATGGCATTAAGCTATTTGCATCCAGGCTAGACTGAGAAGCCACATCAGGAGGCAAGAATTTACAGTCATCTTCAAACAAGTAGGAGTGGAGGGCAGCATTCCCCATTTCCATATACCTCCATAAGTGATCCTCTAGGGGAGTTCAGTCAAGATTTTCTGTGAAAAAAAACCAACAGTGTTTAAACTCTTTAAAAAGATTGTTACCACAATTCATAGCTGAGTAAGTTCGACTATTCATAAGCCTGTAGAGCCACAAGACCTAATTTCTGCCAACCTCTTTTCCTCTCAAAATGTAATAGAATTCTTTTAAGTGAAAAAAAAACCCAAATCCCATATGAAGTAAACTAGTACTCTATTTTATTTCCAGTAAAGTTGTTACAGCATTCAGTAAACAAGAACAGCAGCTATAGCTTTGGACGACATTTACACCACTTCAGTTTGCCCAAAAAGTTTCAGTCAGTTGCCACTAAGCATGCTTAGGAAAAAAAGCATTTGTGGTCAGGGAGAGGGACTTGGCTTACAGCCTTCTGTTTTCTTCAGGAAAGAGTTTCCTCAGCAAGTTGAATGTCTGCAGATCAGGAAGGCTTTCAGGGTCCACTTGTGGGAAAGGAAGACACATATGAGAAAAAGATTTCTACAAGTGACATATAATCAGGGTAATGAATGTTTGTGAGCTTGTTGAAAAAAGAGCACAACAATTATACAATTTAGTTGAGAAGTTGACAGCAGTTGTGGACTGGGGGAGACTGAAATACAAGTTTCTGAAGACTCAGCTTCCAGCACTTTTGAAATATCACTTCTGTCAGAAAGTGCCAGACTTGTAGCAGGACGCCCAGAGCCAGCAGGTACCCAGTGGGGAGTTGGCCATACCACCCACCCACCACTCCGAGAGCCTGAGTTTGCACTTTTACATGGTTTCACTCGTGAACTTACAGCTGTGTTTTCCTGCAGCCTAAGAAAGTGTTCCAGCTTTAAGCTATACACACACTCACATTTTCTCACAGAGGAACCTGCAAGATGCTTCCCCTCTTCTCCTTTTGTAGGCAGCTTTTCAGCCTTTTCTAATTTTAAGTCATGCAGCTGGAATAAGCCTAAAGACAAGTAGGTTTGGCTTCGTTAGCTATCTTTCATTAATTCCCTAGAAGTAGCTTACACCAACACCACAGATCCACCACTGAAAACCTCTTGACCCAATGTTTAAAGTTTGCTCTTTGGCATGAAGAGACTCATGTTCTAAGGCTCTAGATTGAGGATGACAGAGCAAGGATGCAGTTTGGATCTCCCATATGCTCAAGTTTCTCAGCTTGCAGGATTTTATCCCATAGCACACCACTTCTGCAAATCAACCTCCTCCTCCCTCCCACAACACACCCACGTACCCATTCACTGCCAATTGTTTCACCCAGTTTATTTTAAACCAGACAGGAGTTTCCCCTCCTAAAAGTAGCTGCAGCTTTTCTTGGAAGAGAAGCAGTACTACTACAAACACGTAGAACAGCAATACTATTGCAAGATCCATCTCAAAATATAAATGAAGCTTTCCTTAAACAAACATTAACTATTTGGATTCTTGTGGCTCTTTATGATCTTTTAAGTAATATAGCAAAGCACACATCAATCTGAAAGGTTAACAGTTGCTGGAGGCTGCAAGAAGTCAGGATTAAGTGTTAAAAGTCACTTCTTTATCTGAAGCTGAGTGTTTGCTTTGTTTGTCTTCAAGAAAGCTGCAGATACAACTGATGGAAAAAGTTGTCTTATTTAATACAAATCACCATATTTGCAGAGTGAAATATAAAACCAAGGTAGTTTTCCTCACAATGTTTGTCTTGCAAGCTAATGACTCACCTGGCATATTGTAAACATTTTTAGAAGGTTTATATTCTAATTATAAAGAAAGAATAGCTGTGCTGAAGAGACAAATCATCAGAACCATTAAGATGAGCAGGCTGAATACAGGACTTTATGTGGATCATTAGATTACAGTTCATCCAAACGTTCCTCCTCACAAAAAAAAAAAGGACGCGTTTAAAATAGAAGGCAGTAATTGCATCAGTCATCTTGAGTGCACAGAAAAAAAAATAATTCATTTATTTTTAGGTTTAGTTATTACAATTTCAATGTAGGTTCTTCTGAGCTGAATGCCACCAACTACATCATGATGTTGATTTCAGGTTGCAACTTTTCTTTCCAGTAGCAACCTGGGTTGCCACCTAGCCCTCATTCACCTCAAAAGCCTATGTGTATTTATTTGTGAAAGACAACAATCTTGAGCCTTATGTCACCAAAAGTGTTTTGCTACTGTATATTCCTCTTTTTTTTTTTTCCCCTGATGGGAATGTTAATGCTTCTCTATCCTGAACACCAATGTGCAATAACTAGAATTAGAAAGGGGAAGAATAGCTGATATAGGTTATGAAATGTCCCTTGAGGTCCTGGTGGATAGCAAGCTGGCCACGAGCCAGCAGTATGCAAAGACAGACAACAGCACTCTGGGCTGCATGAACACAAGCAGAGCCAGTAAGTAGATTGATGGAAGGGATTATCTTCCTCTACTCAGGACTCTTTGGACCGCATTTAGATACTGTCTAGTTTTGGGCCCCAACAATACACGAAAGACACCAATAAACTGGAGAGAGTTAAGCAGAGGCCACTGAGATGATGGGGGAGAGGCTAGGGGAGACGGGCTTGTTCAGCCCAGGGCAGAGACAGCTTTGCGGGGACCCAACAGCACCTCCAGTGCCTGTGGGATGGTCATCGAGAAGTCTTAGATGGACTCTTCACAGCAGTGCAGGGCAGGAAGGTGAAAAACAACAGGCATAAACTTAAACAGGAGAGGTTCAGCCTGGATATAAGGTGAAAAATTTTCAGGCAGTGACACAGGTTGCCCAGAGAGGTTGTGCAGTCTCCATCCTTTGAGGTTTCAAGCCCCAACTGAATGAAGCCCTGAGAAGCCTGACCTCAGAGCTGACCCTGCTGTGAGCAGCAGGTAGGGCTGGAGACCCTCTGAGGTCCCTTTCAGCCTTTGATTATGTGCTTCCCCCACAGTCACTCTTATGGGGAGATCTCAGATATCCTCAGTTATACTCAAGTACTCTATACAACAGACAGGGTGCCCAAGTCCTTGCTATTTTATCAGTTTAAGAGCTACCAACTTCTCACTAAAATCCTGTATAATTTGCAGTGTTTCCCATGAAACAAGCTTAGCTTGAGGATGGAACAAGATTACTCCCCCTACCTCATCTCTCCCCACCACTCCCACCCAAAAGCCTCCACCACTCAATCTGACCATAAACAAGTCATTTTAAGGAACCTACAATTCAAGAATAAGAGTCTACAGGAGTTCTGCCAGTATCCATATAACACACAAAAACCCCAAATACAAATAAAACCCCAACGACTCAAGGACCCCAGCTTGGTCAAGCCATACTAATTCTCAGCAAGTATTCTTTATCAATCAGGCTATCCCACGGAATAGACATATACCTACTTGCACCTTCAACTTGTACTACCGACTTGCATTCATGCCCAAAGGTGGAATAAAAGTCACTTAAAAATGTATTTTAAAACCCAGTAAAAACAGAGGATCTTTGACCATCTCAATTGTAGCATAGTAATTTATAGGTCTTTGAATGTTACAGCAAGAACAGTGCATAGACCTCTCCAACCCAGAACACATCCTGGGAAATGGCTCTATTGCCAAAAAGGCTCTCAGGAACAGGTCACCTCAAACCCCAGTTCCGTGGAGTTCAAAAGCACTTCGTGTTGGCTCAGAAGTGGCTTTGCCTGACACCAACAGATGCAGCCACTGGCAGGACCCACCTCAAAGATCGACAGTGGATGCCTGTTTTGTGTGAACTCAGTTTCCCATCTTAGTACAGAAGGGTATTTTCATTTCCATGTGCCCAAGATGAAGCTGTATTCAACTTCAAGCACTCTTTAGAAGAAAGTCTTGGAACAAAGTGTCACACTTGATTGATGAAGCTAATAAGCAAGACTTGACTTCAGTCACACTGTCACAGGTAGTAAGATTTTTTTTCCTCTCCTAATCTCTGTCACAAATTGACATTTTATGTTTCTGTATTTCACTAGGAGAGTGAGGAAAAGACTAGACATGAAGTCAAAATTCACCAAATTTTAGTGCTGTCTAAAAGAGCCTGTGAGCATGAGCACATACAACACAATTAAGCAACACAAAGAAAGAGCCCTGAATAAAAGCTTAAAATCACAGCAGAGTTGGGGTGTGGGAGAGCACAAAAAACCCCTTCCCCCAAGCCACAGAACAGTGCTTTGAAAGTCTCTAACTCTGTAGTCCTAACTTAGCACTTCACTTCAGACCATTACTGCCTCTTTAAAGTGGTAAATAGCGTCACAGATAAGACAGAAACATGGAAGCATCAAGAGGGTCTTACAATACCTGTAAGAGACAGTCATGTAGGACTGCATTTGGGTTCAAGAAAACTTACTCGTCAAATCTCACATGGTAAGTTACCTCTGATACCATCCAGTTCAGCCTACACACTGCAATTCCTTAGCAGATTTTTTTGCTCAGTGATAACCCACAGTTTTATGAAGATAACATCAAACCAAAACTCAGCATTGTAGAAGCATCTCCGCAGTTCATTGTTGATTTCTGCCCTTTAAAAGAAACAGGCTATGGTTCTGTACCTGACTTTTTAAAGCAAACTAAATCCCCAAAATTCAACAAAGGACATATATATGTATACAGACATATTTTCCCTGCAGAACTGTGGCAATAATCTACTTTTACCAAATTCTATTAGCTCTGGTCAATTACAGTGTTGAAAGATGTTGAAGACAAAAGTTATATGAAGTCACTTCAGATCACCGGTGAGGACTTCACTGGGTACATTCTATTTCTAATACTAAATACGAAGTTAAAAAGCAGAGGAAGCTCTCTACACCCCAGAGTACTGTAAACTTCTAGAAATGTAATCAGATGCTTAACTTCAACAGGAATTAAAGTATCCAAGTGTTGCCTCTGACTATAATGTTTCCATCCTTAACAAGCTTACTTTACTTATTGAGGAAAGTGTATTTTATCCAGAAGAGGCCCGAGTAGATGATATATCAGCTAAAAATGAAGTCTCATGCTTGAAAACAGCCTTCAACCCACAGCAACTTCCCCCCCCCCCCCCCCCCTCATGCATTTTAAAAAGGCATAATTTTTAGCCACTTCTCATGAACTTTCACTTGACCACTGATGAGTTCACCCAGGAGAACAGCATCATCATCTGGGTGGCTTGTGTGTGCCTACATGGTTTGCAATGCCATGTTTCTGGCCTACTTGCTCTGTTTCCAGATGCACCATACAACAGCTTGTACTGTGAGGAAGGCTGTTCTAAATAAAACATCACACTTTGTAGCAACATTCCTTCAAGTTTAGAATAAATCCTACAAGACTGGATGCATAGAATCCAAAGAGGCTGCCTAGTTAGCTCCCAGACTAATTACTGCAGAAGCTCCATGGAAAAAATCCAAAATTACTGTTTCCAAAAGTGAATGACTGATGCTCTTTTACCTTCCCTCCTTGGTTTCCACCTCATTGCCTAGATGAGAGGAGGGTACAAGGTAAAAGGCAAAGATGAAGTATTCACTTGCCACTAAAATTAACCGAAATCTAGATTTGCTTTAGAGCCCTACCAATTCCTAACATGCAGTAGTTTGTGGGGAAGAAACATCATACTATCAATGGGTCACATGCAGATCTACAATGTCAATAGAATTACACCAGAGATGCTTGCTCTATCCTTTCCCCTACCTCTCCAACATGTTATATTTGCTTGTACCAGCTAGAGTTAATTCAGCCATTAAATCAATACAACCTTACACCAAGCATCAGACTGAAAGCATGTAGAACTAAGGACTTTCATATTTATTTTGTTAACTGACAAAAAAAAAAAATTAAGACAAGGACACCAGAGGTGTCAGGACAAAGGCCAAACAAAGCTTTCAAGCTAGAGAAGAATAAAGCAATTTATTTACCCAGAAACTTGGTGAAGGTCTGACACAATTAATACTGATCTAACAGAAAATTGCTTCACGTGGTGCCCAGTTTTCCCATCACTGCATCCAGATTACTTTGGTATGCAAGCGAGAACTTTTCCACAGAGGTCTCTGAAACAGACATGCAAGGGTAGGGTACATGAGAGTTTCTGCATGTCCTTCTGTAATTTTACAGATGCACTGTTCTCTAAGACAGGATTCAAGAATAATGACCTCCCATGCAGTAAGCCAGTTAGATGATGTCATGAAGCACCACATTTGTGAAACTGTGAGCACCCTATAGCAAGTGTTATGCATCAGCTGTTAACTGCCTGCGGTCCTGCAATCTGCAGAGGGACCACAATAAATGAGCAACATACTTAATCTGCAGACAAGAGGACTAAAAATCCCACCGCAGTTTTTTTGCAAACTTCATGGCCTACTATTTCATCTCCTGTTTGCTGCTCAGTGAGATGTTCTGCATCCCAGGAGGCAGGAAACCAGGACACCTCCAAGTATATGACCTTGCTGGAAGCTCTGGTTACATACTTGCTGCCCAGAAGAACATGTGCAGGGTAGATTGCTCTGGTTTTACCAATGTCTGTGGTGAGGAAAAGTGCAAGAAATAATCTGTTTGCCCATGGAAACCAGAAAGTTTTCTTAAGTTTCTGCAATAAAAATTGCAAACTCCATGCTTTGGTTGAAACAGGTTTAAGCCCTTCTTTAGGGAAAAGTTTTGAACGGCAACATGGTTAAAAAAAAACCAAACCAAATCACTTTAGGAGCATCTTCCCAAATCTGTTGTTCAGACAGGACTATGTACCAGCAGCTACCAGTTGACTCTTCAACTTGGAAGAGTCACAAGTATCTTACCAAGTTTTAGTTTCCATTAACAAGGGTTGTGAACAACTGTAAAAAAGTGACTGTATTAAGACTCACTTCACCCTTCTGTAGCTTCACCTAACTCCAAGCAGCACCAAAAAATCAAGCACTGCTTCTATAAGGAGTGGAGAAAGCAAGCTAGGATGGAGTTTGGCAACAGGGACATTCATAGCAAGGAGGGATACAGTAACACAAACACCCCTCTAACATGATGAAGCAAAAGGAAAAGGCAATGAAGATCTGCAAAAGGCAAAGATGGAAAAAATGGTTTGAAGGTCAATAAAGTTATATCAGCTGGTAAGCAAGACTTACGAAACATTTTCAGGCATGGCCCAGGAACCGTCCTTATGTGGTAATTTCACATGATGCCCTTTCTCAACCAAGCAGGAAAAAAAGTCAGTGGCAAGGGAAGTGTGAGGTGCCATGGTGCTCTCCTTCCCTCTGCCATTTCCTTCTCAGTCCTACCAGGCATTTGCTTTCTTTCAGGTGCCCAGTCTCAGATAGAAAAGGACGCTGGATAGCAGAAAATTGGAGGGGAGAAGACAACGTGGGAAGACAACAGAAAGAAGAGACATGAAGACAATTGGAAACTGTTCCTGCAACACCATTACTGAGGGGGAAGAAGAACAAAGCAGAGCCAGGAAGAATACAAACTAGGACAGGATGATTGACAGCATTGGCATAATGCTCTTATTCTTAACACAATGTAACACTGAAAGTCATCTTCCTTCAGCATCTCTTTCTACTTAGAATAGTGGGACATACATTTCTTACAGTCCTACCCTTTACCTCATAAGTGTAAAGTGATAGTTAGAAAAACTTCTAAAGGAAAATAAATAAAACAAGCTCCCAGAACACTTGCAGCAGATACACCCATAATAATTCAGTAATATGAACTGATCTCATCCTTGAGATGGTAACCTGTATGATATAGCACAATGTGCAGACCAAAATTTTGTCCAGATTCAGTGGGTTGGTTGTTTTAAGTGGGTGGGTTTTTTGTTGTTACTGTTGTTGGTTGGTTGGTTTTTGGGCTGAATGGTAACCACAATCTCATCTTTCATACTTTAGATCTAGTCCCAAGTTGCTTGGTTTGCATACGACGTTAACTGGATGTTCAAGATGCAAGAGCAAGAGCACTCCCTTGCTCATGCTGCACCACTCAAATCCCCCTCTGGAAGAAAAATATCCCTCAGAGTTTCAAATAATGCCTACAACACAATAAATAAGGGGGGTTGGGAAGAAAAGCCACTGCAACTGAAACAGCCTATAGTATTAAAAAAACGCTGAAGCATTTTTCTCTTCCAAAGGGAAACCTCAATCCAGCAGTTCTAGGGCATCTCGTTCGCATATAGGTGCCTAAAGACTCCAAAGATGTTGCATAAAGACAACAAGCCCTGACCAAAACACTTGTGCTGTAGGTGGTCAGGACAAACAAGGTTCAAAGAACAACATGACTATCTCAGATCCTTGGAGGTATTGTTGTGGTCCCCCACCACATGGCTGGGGCAGATTGCATGGCCTTTTCTTAATTTGTGCCCAGGATATGTCCTGTTTGCCATATCTTCCTCTGGGAGCACCATCTCTCCTCTCCCTTCCTCCCTCCCTCAAATGGTTCAGAAAGAACTCCTCTTTTCCTCCTTGAATCCATCTGTTCTCCTCAGACTGCCTTAACACTGACAGTGTGAAGGCCTAGAAAGCCCAAATTTAACAAACCCCACATTGATCTTAGTGTTTGAGAGGCACAACCTGTTTGATGGCATGCATCCAAGCCAATGTTGATATGGATGTAGCTTTGTGAAAGCAGAGTGGGAGAGGGAGTAAGAGACTTGCTCTTATAACTGCCTGTCAGAGCTATGGAAGAGGACTACAGCTTCCATGACCGCAGGACTGCTTTGTACTAAGGTGCCCAATTCCTATCACCCACGCACCCACCCAATTGTGCAAGTATTATCAGTGCAGTAACAAATTGTTGCTACACCATGGACAAGTCTCAATACCTGAAGCATCCTGAAGGACAAAGAAAAGTAGGGATTTATTTTTGTTTTTAAATACGTAAATAAGACTACTAAAAAAAAGAAAAAAAAAAATCAGTGGCAAAACTTCTGTTCATTATCAGTGCAATCTGGAACTGGCCACAGGAGCCCTTGCTCAATATGCTGATCCCAGTAGCATCACAATTTTGGGGTCCTAGGAAACTTACCAGTTCACTTTTGGCAGACTCAGATGCAGGCACACAATATGGACTTGTGTGGCAGATGGTGTATATGCTAAGGAATAACTCCTATGTTTGTGAAATTGATAGCCAGTTGTACGCAGTCCTAAATAAGCATTCTTTACAGAAACAGCTTTTCTTCCTTATGCACCTTCAGAAGACATCAGTTAACTGTGAGTGGATTAGCAGCATGATACAGGGAGCTGTAGAGACAGGACCTCATATAACTAATTTTCTTGGGTTTGGTCCTGTCCCTTAATCTCTCTACCTGAGCATCCTTCCCTGGAGAAGCAAAATACATACCTATCACAGGAGCTACAGCTACTTCAGTGCATAGCACAGACCAACAGAAGTGGCTCTCCCAAGGAAAAAAAAAAGTGCCAAGCATTTGAAGTTGAAACTACATAGATAGGGGAAAGGCTGTTTGTTTTTAAACAAAATAGCCGATACGGATGCTGGAGTAGCTCCAACCTGGTCCCTGGGACTGAATGCCAGGTTGCAGTTGGTGTGCTCCCAAAACAGGTCCTCCCATTTATTCTCAGGTGCTCCAAGACTAGTCCACAAAGTGAGGTAAAGAACAAAAAGGCAGGGACAACTGGGTCATTTGCTTCAAAAACACTCTCTCTGCCTCAGCTAAAACATTAGTGTAGACGTGTATATTAAGACTAAAAATGCCTGTGAAGTAATTCTAGGTACAATATCACCAAAGAGGTGAGAGCTCACAGGTACGCAGTTTCCTATAGACACAGTCATGAGGACCACAGTATCCTGTACCTCCTAAGTCTGCTCTAACAAGTTGCAATTTCAACTGCTCAATCTGACGACTGTTTTCAATTCCAGTCTTTGCACCTCCTCTATTTCTCCTATTCTCCAGGCTCCTTTGTACATCTGTGACTGTAGCTGGCTGAACCAGAATGGAGTGCTCAGCCTGAGGTTCTGCAACAGATTAGGACAAGTTAAAAACACCACGTCCAAGCACTTGGTTCCACTCAGGTACTATACCTACTATAAGTGCTGGGAACTATCTTCCTGAAGGGCCTTTCAGCTGTAACAGAAAGCTGAGAAGTGTTTGCTCACATTTTGCAGGGGAGTGGGACATAGTACTCCAGAACGAACTGCCAGAAACGTTTGAAGCTAACCAACTTGGCGTGGGGCTCTTCATTTGTTTTATGCTAAAGTGGATGAGAACTTGCTCGCTCAAATGCAGCTGAGAGGTAGTTTTAAGAAACCAGTATCTTTCACCCAAGACTCAGTAACTGACTGGGAGTGCTCCCAGAGCAGGACTCCTGGTTCAGTTTCACTGTGAGAGTTCAGGTCTCTTGTAGCAAGACTGCTCTGAGACCTGAACCACCACAAGGCAACTGGAGAAGGTCTCCAGAGGATGTGTCAGATACTCAAGCTAGATGTGAGCCAAATCGCTAGTGTAAACATATCCGTAATTTGTTTCAAGGCAAAGTCAAACAGGTCAGTTTACCACTAAAATGCTTGCTTTGCCTTGAAAAGGAATGCTCACGCAGTCCCACGTACCACTGAGAAGTGACTCAGGAAGCTGCTCCCACAGCCTCTGCTGTCAGACTACTCTTTCTACCGCCTGGCAGGAACAAGCAGCGTTTCCACTTCGGGCTCAGGCTTGGCAAATCCTGCGGTGCAGCACAGCTCAGCACTCAAGCTCAGTTATGCAGCTGAGCTCATATCGTGTTACACGGACGCTGAGGATGCTAAGCCTGAACCATAGCCTCAGTCCTGCACTACCACAACCATTCTCCACAACTTTTTACATCAGTCTCATTTTTAATTTTATTTTTCCTTTATCCTTCTTTCCTGATTGGAATCTCACCACCTGGCTTCCTTCCCAGTATTCCAGCAAACCCTACCCTGGAGTTTACTCTTCTTGTCTCCTTCCCAAAGCTTCCATTCAAAGAGGGTAACATATTTCATGCAGTCTTTTGGCCTACGTCACTGAGCAAAAGATTTCAAAGGAATGTCAAATAAAACAAGCTTTCCAATCAAGAAGGCTGAGCAGATGTTCATAAAAAAAAAAGGAAAAAAATAGAGTCTCATGAGCCAGAGGGCATTAAATCCAACAAGATTTGATCTCCAGGCAGCCCAAGCTTACTCTTCTTGCAATTTTCTGCGAACACTTCAAATGACCCCTTGGGAAAAATAAAGCTTGCCTGGCTCTGTATAGCACTTATGCCATGTCTGTACAACTAAACAGAATTTTTGTTAACATTGGTTACAGCTGATCACAGCTTAACTGCAAGTACAAGTTCTCCGGACAGCTTTAAAAATACAAGATGATTCAAATACTAGCAGCAGTCTGGAGCCCTACACACACTAGCATTTGTACAACAGCATTTTCTCTGCTTCCATCACTGCAAGCAGAAGCAAGACTCTGTTTGCCCAGGGGTGATGATAGATAACAAAATAACCACCTAATGCAACATAGCCCTGAAGTTTCCCTGCTTAAGTATAGCGTAGCTCAAGGGGCTGTAATTCCCTGGCAAGAGTGACAGAAAGATGTTTGATCTGAGGAAATTCTTCGGTTCATAAGTGTCAGTGCAGCTAATATGATGCTGTCCCATGGCTAATAAAGCCCTGTCTCAAGAGCTGAGCAGGCAAAGGATTCATAGACACTTTGGTTCTATGCTTAGCCCTGGCAGGTTTTTACACGAGCAGAACATGTTTTACTGTATATCAGTGAACCAGCAGGAAAGTTAACAAATGTATGCTGTTACATGATTTTTCCATTGTTTAGTGCTTTCCTGGAAGCGTGTTCTGCCTAGAGTGATACATACAGCATCTGATGCTGTCACATGATTTCACTCCTGAAAATCATAGGCTTCCTGTCTCTGAGCATCTATTAGGCTTGGCGATAAGTCAACTGCTACAGCAATGTGGTTTTGCATTAGTTTTAGTTGAAATATTGCTTAAAATGATATGCAAATTATGAGAATTGAATAAGTCAAAAGATATTTCTAGATGTAACTCCACCTGTTCAGTTTGGAAATGCAGTGGTCCACGTTTTTTAAGAAAGTCAGAGAAGAGCAGGCTCTCCTTAAAATCAGTAAGTCTCCCTCTGTACTTGCACTTTGCTAAATATGCTAAATAGACATAAGTATGCAACACCTACCAAATTACTGCACATAACGAGACTTTTACTGTTCTCATCTTAGGGAGACGAGATGTTCTTATCACAAGCACACTCAACTGCTTCAACTATTCAAGGATCTACCACTACAAAATAACGTTCTTTAAAAATGCATAACAAAATGTTTGCAACAGAAGGCAAACAGTAAGCTTCTGTAATGCATAAGGATGATGCAGGATTTAAGAGATGCCATTTCTTCTATTCTACTTCATTTTAGGATAAATTAGAATAGCGGGGGTGGGGGCATAAGAGAGAAGAATGAAAACCTGGATTTACTAAAGCATGCAAGCCACAAAATAAATTTCTTTCAGTTCCTAAAATGGCTCCTTTGTTTCAAACGCCTTTGTCATAAAAAACAGCTTGTTGTGATCTGACTGTTGAGTTGACCGAATTGGGACAAAGGTGTTGTTCTCCTACCCCCGCCCCCCCCCCCCCCGCCCCCATTCTGACATACACTTTAGCTACTCTCTTTTAGCCATTTTCATGGAAATGAGAAAAGCAGAAACGGTGAGGACAAAGAGAAACATAAAAGACTACAGACATCAACCCTAGAGTTAACTCAGGAGCAAGTGTAACTTCAGTCCACAATGACCATGCGGGGGGATGAAGGGGAGGCAGGGAAAAAGAAAAAAAAACCCCAACAAACCCAAACATCATTATCATGTCCACAAGTCGGTGTAACTGAAGTCCACAGACCTCAGGGCAGCTGCGCGCCGCGGCGGCGGGGCAAGCCAGGCCGGCGGCCTCCAGCGCAGGGCGGGCGGGCTGCCGGGGCAGGGCGCGGAGCCCACTGCGGAGCCGCAGAGCCGTGCGCCTGGCTGCCGCCCAGAGCCGGCCTCCTCCAGCCGTCCCTTCGCGAATTACAGAGGATGGGGGCGTTAAAAAAAAAAAAAAAGAATGAAATCTAAAAAGATCAACAAAAACAACCCCAAATGCGCAAACCACCCAGCGTCCCCCCAATTTCCTTACGCCGCAAGGTCTTCCTAGGGAGAGTCCCGCATTCAAAGCGGCAAAACTTCGCTCCCAGAGCCGGGCGGAGGGGGGGGCGGGCAGCGCAGGGGGCTGCGATGCGATGCCCGGAGCCGCCTCCCGTCGCTAGGCGACCCGCCGGCAGGGCCCGCCGCCGCCGCGCACTCACCGCTCCGCGCCGCTACATCCCCGTGGCGCGGCGCAGCGCAGCCGTCGTCCCGGGCCGTCCTTCCTCGCCGGGCGGGTGCGGTGCTGCCGCCGCGATCTGGGTCACCCGGCGCGGCGCTCGGCGAAGGTGAGGAGGAGGAGGAGGAGGAGGAGGAAGGCGGGTGGCGGTGCCGCCTACCGGCGAGCGCGGGGAGAGGCTGCGGCGGGGCCCGAGCCCGCCCCGCGGGGAGGGGAAGGGGCCGGGGACCGCTGGCAGCCAGCGCAGGATGCACCTTTCCTCCCTTTTTGACCTTCCCCCGTCCCAAAACGAAGCTGGATTTCCGAGGCCTTCCCTCCCGTCCTCCCCACGCTTGCCGGGGAAAAGCGATACCTGTCTGCGCTTGAGGGAGTCCAGCCACGGGGGTACAGTTAAGGTCCCGGCTAGCTAGGGTAGTATCCAACCTCCATATCCCATCCCACCAACCTGTCAAGGCGATCAGCGTCCTTTCTTCCCCAGCAGTATATCCTGAAGGCTTTTGATCTTCAAAATTTAAAATCCGCTAATCAGGATCACAGGCATGCCAGTGTGTTTATATGGCTCTCCTCTCCAAGAGGATAATGACTGTTGTCTGAAGCATCCACAGAACCATTTAAAGTTTCCCAGTGCTGTAACTACTGCTAGCAGGCAAATAGTCTGTGTTTCTGTTCGTTCTTACTGCTGCATGCATCTGTCCAGATGTTCCTTTGAAGCTGTAAGCAGGCTGTCAGGCCACATGGGTAATGTGGAGATGCCAAATAGTCTTGGGTTTTAGATGTCCTTTGAAAATACTAATTAACCTCTTTTTCAAAGTGTTTTCTATGCCTAACCTGAAAATAGCTTTCTGCATGCCTGTTAAAGGGACGCAGTTTAATTTCTTCTGAATATCCTTTTGCAGTCATTTTGATCCCATAATCAACTGTCACATTCGAGAAGTATGGTGAAAACACTAGGGTCACTAAGTTAAACGTTTAATGACTAGGAAATGCCGTTCATGTCTTACACTCAAGGCAAAGCAGACTGCTACTTCATCCTCCTCCTAGCTAGAGCTATGTAGTCGCTCTTCCACTTCTTGACATCACCTGGCTGGCAGAAACTGCGATTTGCAGAGCTGATTGAATGGCAGGGACAGGTCTCAGCAGCCTCTGCTACGGCCGTGCTGTCCATCAGCAACCAAGGTCCAATGCTCAAAGGAACCCACTAAATGATGGGTATCAGACTGCAACTTTACTACCTCATCTCTTATTTGCCTCATGTTTTCCACAATGAAGTAAGATTTCAAGCTTAATTCCATGCATCAATGCAACTAGAAAAGTAGTTCCGTCTCCTGCATTACGGTGTTTTTTCTAATTACTATATCCCAGTGATTCCCTTCCTCCCCCGCCCCCCTCCCAATCCTTGCTCTCAGTTCCTGAGCCTGTCAGGGACTGCTCTATCGCTAGGTTGGAGGAGCCACCGTGGGTCACTACATCTCTGAACAGAGTAAACCCCATATTGGGGAACTTTTCAGCGGCTTCAGGAGCAGAGTTCAGTTATGCTTCCCAAAATAAGTTTGGGAACAGAGCTTTGTGAGACAATTCATTCATAATTATGCAAGATGCATCATGAGCATCAAAAGCTGGATCCATGCTACAGAAGTAGCCTTACCTTCCCAGGTGCCACACTCTTATCCACAAATGTGGAGGAATTTAAAAAATAAGCTGGAAAGGCTCATTGACTCTAGCCCCTTACTGTTATGGCAAATTTAGGGGATCAGACCAACGGGTTTGGAGTTTCCAGATGGCCTCCTGCCCATTCTCTGGAATCAAGTAGTAGTACATAGCTATACTGTAGTCACGCAGTGCCATTTCAGACTTGACTGGATTTTTACAAGCCCCTTGTTATCAAATTGCAGTTTGATGTACCCATTCACTCAATGTCTTGGGATGGAAGTTACCTGGATTACTATGCCTCCTACGTTCAGCATCATTGTTCTCATGGAAAGTTGAGGCAAAACAGCATTGTAAAGCTAACAGGGGCCTGGATTAAAAGGCCCCCAGCTCTTTTGATCATAAGCAGTTAGAGAACATTTTACTATGCTGTACTTTCCTTTTAACAGCATAATTATTTTTAATTTATGGCAAATGAAAGAAACCGTGCGTTACAGCAGATATATAGCCTGTATTTAGAAGTGGCAGTGAAACACATATTAGAAAAAATAGATATAGGACCCCACTAGTTAAGCAATGTCACACTTCTCCAGCAACAGCTCATACAGCCTGCTGTGCGTAATAAAAGCCAGCAAGGTCACCTGCATGATTAATTTAGTGTTGGAAAGAAGGTGACAGAAGCAGCAAAAAAACAGAGAACAACATACCTAGCTCAGATATTGGTGAAAAAATCAAAAGCTCAAGTCCCTCATTATTTTGGATGGAAGCTCTTGTGGTTGCACAATTTACTGATAAAGACAAGATTGATAAAGAGTACACGCTATGCCCTTGTGAAGAACCTAATGTGTTTTGACACCATTGAGCACTGTTCTCAGAAGACGTGCCACCCAAGCATTATTAAATGCACCATGAGGAGTTATGTTTTAGTTAATGCTTTCATAGTATTTTTTTTAAACAAATAACATTTTTCATTTTCTGACAATACAGATGGTGGCAGAAATACTTTAGCTATACTTGTATTCTTTTACTTAAAACAGACAAGAGAAAGAATATATTTTACCTAATAATCCTAGTACTCCCAGAATAGTCTTAAAAGTTATAGTAAGGAAAGAATAAAACCACCCCCACCCCCCCCATTTACATAAGGAACTTTCTTACCTCAGTTTTCAAAATCTATAGTCCAGATTATCAATCTCTTTAGGTTTTACTCAGGATGAGACAGGCTACTCTCAGCATAAATTAAAACCTTCTCAGGCTGCTTTCAATCCTCCCCACCTGCCCTGGGCATCAGAGGGGCCCTTTTGTCAGCTGGGCATTATCAGGGTGTGATAAACCACACCCTTGCCTTTTGGCTGCTAGCACTTTTCCTGAGACCTGTGAATCAGCTAAAAGTTTTTATTTTTTATTTCTTAGTGTTTGATCTTCTGGTTCTATTAACCCAGGTGTGATTTAAGAGACCAGAATACATTAGGCAACTGGTGACAGTGCTGTGCATTTGAAAGAAAATTGCTGTAATGGAAGCACCCTGTTAAGTATAATGATACTTGTGATATCAAAGGAACAATAGTGGATTAAGTACTGCAAGACCAGCTGCTGTCTTTCTTTATTAGTTTGACTGAGCCGATCAAACTTTTTTGCTTGTGGGGAAAAGCTTTGCATTAAAAAGGCTATACCTTTCTCCTAGTACTCTTGCCTACTGGAACACATGAAGTCTGATTTTAGTTTGAACAGCTATTTGCCCTCACTCCAAGGAAAGGGCATCACACCTCTTGTCATTTGGAAACCCATACATTTGTATGAAACTGTACGGGATCTTGGTGTTAGACCTCTGTAAGAAATGACCAAACACCCATATGTGGTGAAACGGAGCCTTTCCAAAGCCAGTAGCAAGCAGATGACAAAAGAATGCTGTAATTAGTGAGTCTGATGCTAACTACAGCTTTTGACAAGATATTCAGAGAAGAATGAAGCTCAAATTACCTTAGGTGTAGGATGTCATCAAGCACACATCTGGCTGTATCTTCTGGGAGGTGTTATATGGTCCAGGTGAACAGGACACTCAGGTAAAAGTGCAGATGGGAGGACAACATTTGTCTGAGCACAGCTTGTCACCGTTCTGCACACATGCATTTGGGGTGTAAGTTACTCGCTGAAAAAAATTTCCATAAGGATCATTGCAGGGGAGGAATCTGGAGTCTTGGAGGCTGCCAGTGGGAGCAGGAATCGTGACAGGTACGTTAACTACTGTGAGCTCTGTAGTGAAAGATGTCTATAGTAAATCGATTTCCAGATGCTGGACTGTAGCACGTATGCAGCTGGACAGGTGCTCTCAATACAGTTCTTACTCCTACATCAGCATAGCCAGAAACTTTTATATATTTGCCTGGAGCTTTATAGTTTACTTCTAATAAATAAAAAAAAAGATATAAAAGATACGGAAACAGGCCCTCTTGGGGATCCATGAGAATCTAGAAACGGAGTCCTAAACATCTGTAGGTTTACTTATATGTAAGAATTATCGCACTTCTGGAGCCTTCAATCTGAGGACACTCATGCGGTAGCATGAGTTAGCATCTCTGTTTTATGTTTGATACCGCACAATGCATGTATGAGCCTTTTGTTTTTACTCTATATAATCATGTATATCCACGCTGGGTGGGATCTGGGGTTTGTAGTTCATTCCTGCCCATGCCAAGCAGTGCTTAGGTAGGAAGCATGATCCTGAATTATGTGATGCAGTCAGGGATTCCCCTGTTTGGTCTCCATGTACATTCAAGTAGGTGCTGATTCCATTCCTAGGACAGTGTCCTGTGTAGTTGATGGTGTATGGGGACTGCCCTGCAGATATCCTCCCCTGCAAAATGCATTCCTACAATTGAGCTGCAGAACACTATAGAAGTGTGTTATAAAGAACCACCCTGCTGCAGTGAAGAGAAGGATGGGGTGACAAAATATATTTCCAGTCTCTAACTTCTATAATTTTGTTTGCTTAAGAAATCTCGTTCCCCAAATTAAAATCTATTTTCTTGCTATGTCTGAGTATCTATTTCAAGTACCACAATGATTTCATAACCATTGTGATGCTTCAAATCCATGTCAAGACTCTACTTTGAAATATTGAACAGCTGGCAATTCTTTGTGCCTAGCTCAGGAGAAGCGTCAAATACAGAATTGTCCTGAGATGGTGTATTACATGGCTCTCGTGCACTGATATTATAGCAATGAAAGCAGTCTGCACACAACCTTTATGATCATTTCTTAAACCTCTCTCCTAGTTATTTTGTTCATTTACAGTGCCACACTTCATTTCACACGTATGACTTTGAAGATGCCGTAATGTTTAACACAGGAAACAATAACAAAAGCATGTAGATGATGGTAACATGAGAGATGAAGTGTGGCAGGCTTGCTCATATAGCCTTTAGAAGATGACAGCTAAGTGAAGCAGCCAGTATGCTCATTTAGTTACCCGTCTCTTGAAGCAAAGAATTTTGCCAGAAAGAACTTTGTCTACGTATGAATGAAGAGCATTTAATGTTATAATGTTTTAATTTAAATGATTCTGTTTGATATTTCTGTATAGAAAGAGTAAAATAAAGTGATATAGACATGAATTTCAAATACTATATGCTAACAACGCCTGCTTTTTTATCTTAATAAAAGTGAACAAACTTGAATATACTGATTAACATCAGACTGTGTCCTAATCTTCTTCACTAAGATGTGTACCAACCATATTATGTCTGTGTGAAAAAGAAAGATTTGCATTTGTAAGAGAACATTTCTTTGAAACCAATTTTGAACAAGGGAAAAAAAAGTGATGTGATCATTTTTTATCTATTCTTTTCATTTATCGTCTGCCATTAATCAGATCCATACTCTGAATGCATATGCTACGTTTCATTCAAGGATTACAAAGTGTTACACAAACAATGATTCATGAAGATTCACAACCCTTGGCAAGTTGGGTAAATATTTATGTAAATGTCATACAGATTGGCAAACTGAGTCACAGAGAAGTGGTGTTTGTAAAAAAAATTCCGCTAAGTTTGGATGCATCTTTTTTTTTCGGCATATTCAGTTGAAAAACTTACAACTTCTATTTTTCAGATGTGTTGATTATGCGTACAGATCCAGAGAAGTCAACAAAAACTGGATTACAAAAGCAGCAAGTGGGGTGACCCAAGAAACTGACCATGTTTTCGTGTAGAAAATTTTAACATATAGTTGCACAGTTGTTCTTCTTCCAAAGAAGGTGAATCTATTGCATGAGTAACAGCTAATGAGACCTCCTGAGATGATGCCTGAAACGGGCTGAAAGGATAGAGTCCCAGTCTAAGGAATACATCGCAATATTCTCCCCAGTCTCACTGGAGGCACCGAGGATCTAACTTATGATGGAAATGTAATATTTAGTTCTCTGTAGGTAAACAATACTATGCCTTTAAAAATTGTCTTTGCAGATTGTGTCTGGACTGCAAGCACTGTATCCTTAAAAATGTATTGATTGATGAAGTAGACAAATTCACTGCCTGATATTCCATGATTGTCCTTATGATACATTTATGTCCTGAAGAATAACTGTGAGAAATTATGGTTTCCAAGGATATGCAGGAAAGCAGACTGCCAGCCTAGTGTAGATACCAGGGAGGATCCCTGTGTAGGGTCGCATTGCTTTCTGAATGCCTACCAAATCCTAATTGCTTGTGACAGAACTGGGTTTTGCCAGGTTAGTGTAAGATTTCAACTGTAGGGCCAGAAGAGAATAATATAATTCAATCAGTAATTCCAAAAACTAATACTTCCGGCCTCATCATGGAAAACAGGCATAAAGAGCAAGAAGAGAATGTAAAGTACATGCAGGCTTTGAAGAAGAGATTATAATTTTCAGCCTTCGTGCCAGAGAAAACAGAAATATTTTGTCTGAATCTTTCTAACAACCTTGCCTTCAAGGCTAAACTAAACCATGTGTTGATGGGTTCAGTGATTTGAAGGGAAATCAATATTTTGTATGGTTCTTTCAGTACTTCATATTACTTTTCTGACACCCTGGAAAGTTTACTAGACTGGCACAAGAAGATCTTCCCTAGACTTTGCCTGAATTGCAGAGAAAGAGTCACCTGGGCAGTGAAAGCAGCAGTTCCTGTTCAGCAGAGAACCAACAGAAGATTCAGGAATTTTTTTGGAGAAGTGTTTCCAGCAGTGATTTATGGATTTAATCATCTCCAAACCTCTGGTAGACGGTCTATGGACCTATCATGCAGTATTGTAGTTCTATAGTATTTTCAAATAAAAGTGTGATGATAAAGGTGCATAGTGCCTGATGAGAACGTGGTAGTGGCTCATTGCTCCAAACTGCAGGAGGCCCCCTGTTCTAGAGAGTGGAAGTGTCAGTAGTAGTATTACAGCAGAGAAGGCACGGCTTTGGAAAGATTTAAAGCCCTAAGTCTCCAAGATTGCTTATGGCCAGAGAAAATTTAGAAAATTAAAACTGAGGGCAAAATGATTGCCTGCAATGTATGATTTGCTGAGTATTGGTGCACGTGGGACTTCAAAGGCTGGGGACCATTCGCTGAGAGGTTTTATGTGAGCAGAAAAAGCTGGCAGGAGACAGCATATCAGGAGCTGCATTGGGGGGAGCTTTTAGTTGATCTTCATAGATATTATGCTTCCCAGTAATTGTGCCTAGGGAATTTACATCTCTTAGATTCTTCCTTAATCAAATGAGGAAATTCTCTGTTTGTTGACATCTGTGTGCACATGTTGTAGGAACCTTGCAAGAGCTGGAGCTGTGGACTGGCAGTACCGGTAACGAAAGGTCTTCAGATGTGTGGCATGCACATCATAACTACGGTAATTTCTGTCTTGTGCCTGAAAGTTCATAGGAATTTTCTGAGGACTCTCCAGGAAGGGATCAAAGAACTTCTGTTTATTGAAGCCTACAGAATTGTGCTCCCAGTTCTAGTGAGATATTAATGGTGATCCAACAATGTAGGCACACCTTTGCAATGTATCTGACAACAGAAGTTAAAACTGTTCCTCCCCCCTCTGATAACATGCCTATATTGCATTAACGCAATCTCATGGCATAGCAGAAGTGCTCAATTTAGCTAACCTCTGCCCAATCCTAAACATTCACTGATGGGTTCGGTTCCCTAGATGACAATATCTGTAGCGGTCCCAGCACAGAACTGAAATCTGCCTGCTCAGAAAGAGTTGTGTTGCCATGCCAAAGAAACTTGCTTCACAAGAGGATGGTACCTTGTAACGATGGAAGTGAACCTGCCAATAATCATGCATGTGTGCCACAAAACCAGTGTTGCCAAATCTTACAATTTTATCATGGGATTTATGCTATTTAATGTATTTCTTAAAGTTCGAGTACCCTGAGTCTAGAGATTTCAGGAAAATTTCGGCTTTTATTAAAGGAAAGGAAAAAAAATGTACTCCGAAGTCTTATGTTTGTGAAAAAAAGCTTGGAGGTATGAAGAGAGTGTAGCCTAAAGCTTAGAAATTAGAAAGCATACTGATATTACTTGACATTTTAAGCCTCTTGAGAATAAAAGATTTTTGTTTGCTAGTATTTGAAAATAAGGATAAAACCTGCCTTCATTGTAATAACTGGCACAACTCCCATTTATTTTACCAGGGCCTAGATTTCTCATGTCTCTTTTTGGTCTTGCGCAATTGCTAGAAAATTCTTAAAGTTGTTTTTTGGCTGTTTTTCTTTTTTAGAAAGAAATATGAAATCTAGCATTGAACAGCACAAATGCAGAATCAAAATGACATGCAGCACAGAGCCAGCCTTGCTGTCTGCCTGGAAAATATCAGCCTTTGGCATTGCAGAGGTTTGTTATGGAGAATATTACTATTGCAAGCAGCAGCAGTAGCACATTTTGAATTTAGGTCAACAGATATTTGTCAAAGTCCTTAAATATTACATGAATAGTATCCTAAAACAATTCATCTTGTGTCTCATCATTTACTACGGTACTCCTCTACAGTACTAGTCATGGGTGATTTTGAGCTGGATTTTATGCTAAGAGGTTTCTTCTTGTTCCTGTAACAAACTGCTATCCTGAAACATATCCTATTTGTCCTGATTCTTAAACTGCAGCTTCTTAAATCAAGAGATCTGATACAGCAAATCCTACTATCTTTCTGCGATTTTCTTTTAATTGGGTTTGAAAGTGATGGAAATCCAGTGTGATCACATTAGGCTAAAGCACGGCTTGGCTTGCATTGGTATAAAAGCGATTAAGATTGTCTTTCCATGTATGGACCAGTAACCTCTAGTTTGTTGAAGGAAACGGAAGTGTTTACTTACTATCATATGAAGTGGATGGGGAATTAGAAGAAATAGACAAATGCCTTGACTCTCTTTGGGAATGTGGCAAAGATAAAATAGGTAACAGCATACTGAGTATTGTAATTTGCTCCTGGGAAAAGTCAGCAGAATTTTATTTCTCACCCATGAGTAAATGGGAGCATGACATTCTGCTTTAGAAGACGTTTCCTGGTTATCAGTTAAAAAAAATAGAGCCAGAGCCCAGATTTTCTGATATAAACATTTTTTTTTGCTTAAGAAAACTATGAAAACTTAATTTCAAACTAGAATATTTGCTGAATTTTAAAAGCAAAACACTATCATTATAAAAATTGGATTTTTTTTTTTTAGAAATACTGAGATTTCTCCCAAAGCACTTTTAATCAGAGATTATATTAACATCAAATGTAAATGTATTTGAATCCCCACTTCTGTGAACTATTTTGTGGGTTAGTCAGTGACAACGTTGTTAACCAAATGGAGATGTATTTTTATTTGTGGTCAATAAGCACTGTGGTATCTGTAGGGGGAGTCTATACCCAAGTTATCTTGCATGAGAAGGGACTGCACAGTGCTTCAGGGCTTAAATTATAAAGGGAATAACAGTTCTGGTTTGACCAAAATAAGCTTGTATTAAAAACCCCATAACCAGCCTTTAACTGTTTTCCTTTTAATTGGTGAATTTTCCTATGTGAGAATGTTGTTTATAGAACTAAAATCTTTATGCATTTACAAAGGAAATGTTATTGCAATATGCATCACAAATTCTTGACCAATCCTAATCATACAGAGATATTTCAAGAAAAAAATACACAGTGAGTCTGTTCTCCCCCAGAAAGCAATTTTCAAAATAATAAAGCAGAATAAACCCAAATGATGACTGGCGAACACAGGGTCAGGCAGCTGCCAGAACCTCTTGGTTTGTGCTCTGAGATGTAATGTTCCACTAAGCCTACGTTCCACTTCTTACCTACCAACAGTGCATCCCAGTGGGATAAACCACACATGGACAGCCAAGTAGAAGAATGGAGAGCCCACATAATCAGGGCTTTGAACTGCAACATGGGCACTTAACAGAAACAACCTTTGGGCAGGTATTTTCCACTTGTCAGAACAAATTGGTAACGAATTACAAACTGATTTCATTAGGATCATCCTTTCAGGTTTGGTGGTTTCCAGGACTGAGGGCCTCAGACAATATTTTAATAGAGACAGCAGCTGTTGACGTTGCCTGGTTGTTCTTTCCCCCCCTTCATTCTGACTTACAAAAAGACCAGATGATGCTAATGCTTAGTGTTCACAAAGGTTAACAAGCTCCCTGCTATACTCTTACTAGGTAGGCAGTTAATATTCACACTGTACATATGAAAAACTTAAGATTTGTGCTATCACAATACCTTGCTACCCACTGCATAGGTCAAAGATGGAGAGTGATGTAATGCCACAGACTGTGGTGGAAGGACAGAAGTGGGACCACCTTTCTGACTACCTTCACAGGCTGGTGGATGTGCCCTACCAGCCTCGCACCCTTAGTGTCCTTGTACCTCCTGCACATGGGATAGCTGTGTCTCTGGCACAGGGCATGATATATGCTCCAAGGGAAAGGTATTTTTTTTTCTGTGCAAGCACAACCCTACCTAACAGCATGGGTAGACTCCTCCAGAGCATGGATCTGGGACAAACCTGAGGAGCTGGCTTCTGACTACAGGTTTACAGGCTCATGAGTCACCTTACATACCACCCACCTGGGAATTCCACACCTAATTGATCTTGAGAAAGGTTAAATACCCACAGGAGGTTGAGAGAGGGGAAAAAAAAATCAGCTTGGTATTTAAATAGAGAGAGAAAAAAATAGGTAATAAGCTACAGTGAGAAGTAGAATATTTGTCAGGTAAAGACAGAAAAAGTAGGTAATGCTGAACTTCAGTATTTTGGATAAAGAAGGTGGGAAGGGCTGTGTTGGTCTAGGGGCATAGTATGAAGCTCAGTTAGTCTATGATGGCAGAGAAAAATGAAGGGGAGAGAAGACTTACACGCTCTATCTCTGATTTAAGGGAGCACTTTCTCATGCAGGGAGCCAGCAAGCTGCAGAGATGTTTCCTTTCAGCAAGGCACAGGTTGCTCAATAGCACAGATTTACTAAGCAGCCTTAGTGGGGTTGCTAGTGAGCTGAAGAGTGGCATGAGGAAATATATATGTACAACCAGAGGGTTGGTCTTCATGTGGCCTAGGCTGCATTGGCATAGTTTTGTCTTCCTCTGTCCCTAGTGTGGGATGTGCCAAAGGTAATATGATCAGTGCTGCTGTGATGGTGGCCTGTCTAGATGATAGTCTGTTCGGGTGAGTACCTTGGCCTGGGGGAAGCTGTCTTTAACCTGCTGCGTGGATGTGGCTGTTTTGCGATCCCCTGCACTGGAGGAGGCTTTACCCTGAACTGCCCTCAGTGAAGGAGGGGAGCCAGGCCTGGAGCTGAGGTGGGGGTTCAAATGTCACTTTACTTCTGTTGCGGACTTGAAAGAAGACTTTATTGATGGGAAGGAGGGTGACAAGGAGCAGGCTCTACTTGGAAAGAAAAGGTGGCAAGGGGAGGGCCTGCAGGTAAGTGAAGCCAGGTGGCATTTGGGCTAGCAGAAATGAGGATATGGAACAGTCACAATAAGCGTGTGTCCAAGGCAGGAGACTGAAGAAGGCCGCTTTCTCCTCCTCCCCCTCGTTACACTGCCAAGTTTCCCTCCATGCTGTGAGTGCAGGCCCTGGACCCACCCGAGCACAGACGTGTCTCCCCTGAATCATAGAATCATTAAGGTTGGAAAAGACCTCTAAGATCATTGAGTCCAACCATCAACCCAACACCACCATGCCCACTAAACCATGTCCCTAAGTGCCTCATCTACATGTCTTTTAAATACCTCCAGGGATGGTGACTCAACCACTTCCCGGGGCAGCCTGTTCCAATGTTTGACAACCCTTTCAGTAAAGAAATTTTTCCTCATGTCCAATCTAAACCTCTCCCGGTGCAACCTGAGGCTGTTTCCTCTCGTCCTATCGTTAGTTACTTGGGAGAAGAGACCAACACCCACCTCGCTACAACCTCCTTTCAGGTAGTTGTAGAGAGCGATGAGGTCTCCCCTCAGCCTCCTTTTCTCCAGGCTAAACAACCCCAGTTCCCTCAGCCGCTCCTCATAAGACTTGTTCTCCAGACCCCTCACCAGCCTCGTTGCCCTTCTCTGGACACACTCCAGCACCTCAATGTCCTTCTTGTAGTGAGGGGTCCAAAACGGAACACAGTATTCGAGGTGCGGCCTCACCAGGGCCGAGTACAGGGGCACGATCGCTTCTCTACTCCTGCTGGCCACACTATTTCTGATACAGGCCAGGATGCCATTGGCCTTCTTGGCCACCTGGCCACACTGAGGAACCGCCTGACCGCCGCCCCGGGACACACCCGGGACCCTCGCCGGCACTCAGGAAAACCTGGCGTAGAACACCGGTATGTGTCGGAAAGGTTTTCCTTCCTTCACCCCGCGATAACAGGGCACATATTTTGCCTCGTAAAGACCCTCAGGGAATTTGCCGCCCGGCCGGCAGCGAGGACCCACCCGCTCGGGGCGGGCCGAGGGCGGGGCGCCGCCACGACGGAGCGGCGGGGGCGGTGGCGGGCTGCGCGCCTGCCCCAATATGGCCGCCTCCAGTCAGGTAATGTGCCGCGTCGGCCGGGTCCGGGGTTGCAGCGCCCGCCCTGCCCGGCTCTCGGCTGGGGGAGGAGGAACAGGTGGGGCACCACGGAGGTGTCGGGAGCGTGGGCGACTCCTGCCGCGGTCTTCCCGCGCCGCCGTGTGCGGGGGAGCCGAGCCCGCGGCGGCCTGGCCCTGGCCCTGTCAGGGCGAGGTGGTGTGGAGTGGGGGCAAGGCCAAGTCAACCCCTGCGTCTGCCTCACAGCTTTTACAACCCTTCCCCCCCCCCCCCCCCCGTGTTTATTCAGGGCAGAACAGCGTGCGCACATACCTGTTGTTATTCCTATTATCGTTATTAACGAGTGCCCAGAGCCCGTGAATTTGAGGGGTGTCGGTGAGACGTGTCACTGGCAGAGATGCGGTGGGGATAACCGCAGGGAGGTACCGACGCGTACAGGCGTACTTGGCCAATGCTGGAACTCTTAAATCTCCCCACCAGAACTACTGAATTTTAATTTTTTCCACGAGTCTTGATGTCTGTGCGTATGCAGCGACTGTATACGTTTATGTTTACGTGTCTGCGGCACAAAACCAAGCCAAAACTGAATAATGAACTGGCAAACTTCGTAACTGAGCGTGGTGCTCCCTCTGCTGACAGCTGCCGTTCAGCTCCACTTCAGGAACGATGCACTCATTTTCAGAAGTGGCTTCTACAGCAAATAAAGCTCCCCTGTTACATTAAAGCTTGACATTAACCTTTGTAGTAATTTCAGGCCAGTTGTGTGACAAGCTAGCATTGCAAGGGGTATTTTCAGGATATGTTTCAGTGTATTTTCAGGAGCTACTTTTTTTTAATACTCGTGAAAGGAGGTGATAACAGTAATGAATAATCCACTGCTGCATGCTTTTTCTTCTATAGTCATATTGGCCTTTGTAAAGGGGATGTGAGATGCTACCAAATAAAATTTTCCACTTCTATACAGTTGAGTGTGGTTCTAACTCAGAAATCAAGGCAGACTGTTGGCTTCTGTGCCTGCAGAATTGAGCCTTGGGTAATGATGCAACAGACAAGGCAGAGTTTAGGCCTAGCTCAGACAGAGACCAAGGGAAGGTTCTGCTGTCTCAGCAATGCAGGTAACGCTGTTCGAGATGCCTTCAGGCGCCGGAGGCATCTGGGTGATGTTGGCAAGCGTGACACAGCATGTAGGGGAGGTCTTCAGCTTCTTGAGCAACAGGTGAAAGGCCATGGGGTAGGGCATCTCTGCCAGTTTTAAATGCCGTTGTTTAGGCAGCTGAGTCACACCTTATCTGTCCCTTGTTCTGTTGTTTAGTTCAGAGGTTATGAAAGGATGGAAAGTAGTCTTTCAACTTCAGTTTCTGTGCTAGTTTGCCAAATATTGGGCCATGACTTCTTGGCTTTTGCCTGGAGAATGTGGGAGTTTGCGAGGACCCGACTAAAAGCCTGACTAAACTCAGAGCTGCTTTCTCCTGAGATCAGATGGAGTCTTCCACTGCGCAGAGGTGTAGATGTTATGGGAGAGGCCTGAGCCTTTCAGTTCGATATCCATTTCTTCTCGCTGGGTCTGTTCTGCAGAGGCTGCATGACAGTGGTCTGACTGGTAAGGGTGATGTACGTAGCCTCAATGCTTTTTCTTCTGAACCAGATTTGCATGGTTCCAAAGAGTAAACCCATCCCATACTCTTATTCCTTTCTGTAACTCCACCTCACCAAATCAAAGATAAGTCTCTCCTGTACTTTCCTGTGAAGTAGTCTGAAGCTGCTTGTCCACCTCCCCAGAAGATAAGAACCTGCACATGGGCGGTCTGTAAAGCTATTGGCCTTTGTTCACCTGTGTATGGCAAATAAAGTTGGGCAGGCCAAGCCTTTTGGACCAAACCTGTTAATTGGACAGCTTGGTCATGGTAAGATTGCTGTTGAACAAGCCTGCAAATCAGATGAATCCTGGTAAGGGTAACCCATTAGATGCACTTAGGGGAAAGTACTTGATGTCACCTTTTCATGCCTCTTTTCAAGAGACTTCCCCCTGCCCCGGGTACCTTTGCATTTATCTTTTGTTGGTTTTTTTTGTGTCTCACTGTGCTTTTTTTGTCTAAGCAGGTTTGAGATTTCTTGATCATTATTTAGCTAATGAAGGTTAAGGGGACCATTGCTCTCTGTGTGTTTAACCCTAGTCGGAGATTAAGTGAAGAATCCTCAATAAGAAAACTATTTTGAACTATTTTTCTTTAGAAGCAAGTGTGGTTTTGTCAACGAATGAACTGCAGACTGTGTGCAGGTCTGCCATCAAGAAGGGAAAATAATTATTTAAGAAAGTACCAAGACATTCAGCCAGGTAAGAGAGAAAAGCAGAGATGTAAAATATGCAAAAAGCCCTTAGCGAGCACTATTGCTTTGAAGGGAAACGGGAGACAGTTGCTAAGAAATCTGTAATAAACAATTTCACAGAAAGGAAGATTGGCTCTATAACCCACTAATCTTTCCAGCTTCTACGCTTTATGTTTCTGAAGTCACATGAAATAATTATTTCAGTAGTCTCCTCCTTCTCCTGAAACTGTACCCTGTTAGAGTTTTGTCGCTAGGGAGATTTCTTTCTTATATATTTTGCCTCTGTTGCATGTTAGCATGGTTATGCTTGAATTAGCTCTGAGTAAGAGACCCTAGGAACTGGCAAGAGTCTAGCGGTGGTAGGATGAATCTTGGTGCTGAGTAATTTATTAGGTTTTTTTTGTCAGGCTCAGATGTAAATGTGGTCTTTATGTGATCAGGATATGTGTAAAAAATTGAGTAATGCTGTTTGGCCAGGAGGCTGGGGTTCAAACTGTTACAGCCATGCATGTGCCATCTCAAACTTGATAGCAGGCATCTGAAACTGTTTCAGGATAGAATTGTTGGAGCCTACCATGCCAGTAACTTGCTAGGTTTGCTTGGAATTGTTGTTGCCAATTAATTTTCTTTGACAAGTGTTTTAGTTCATTTGAGACTGCTGTAAAATTGGGTTTGGGAGTGGAAGAGCAAGGGTAGGAGGAAGAACCAACAAATGGTAAGGAGTGGCAAAAGACTGAGTCGTCTTTGGCAGCATTTATTCTGCTCCTTTTTGGAGGATTAGAATCTGTTATTTCCACTGGGTGCTTTTGTCATTCTGATTCCCTTCAAAGATTTTTCTGTTTCAGTGCAGTTAATAGTTGTGCATGTTGATGATGGTAGTGCTGCAGCAGTCACAGGGAATACATACTTGTAGCTCCTATGCAACACTAATATTTTTATAACAATTTTACTAGCATATTTGCATTTGTTTAAAAGAAAATATTTGCTAAGTCATTCAATACAAAGTTGCATCAAATACTAATATGATTTTTTTTTTTACCTTTACAATTTTCCTGTGATACATTGTCATGTTATCGTGATTGTGTCTGCAGTTCAGGTGTTGGGAAGCAGCTATGCAGCCTTGCAAGCCAGAAGGTATACAAGTGGATGACCGACTGTTGAAACAGTTGACACATTTAAATAAGTAAATATAGTGGTGATTGGCATAGTTCTTTTTTTTTTCTTCTTTTTTTTTCTTAAAAAAACATAAACAAAAACATTTTTTGAGGTGAAGAGAAGATGAGGTGGAAGGATTGTTATCAGACCAATGATAATAAAAGGATGGAAAAGGACAGACAACTGCAGTTGGATTGTCCACCTGTACTGTTAGGAGGATTTTTGGGAAAGAAGACAAGAAACCCCTAAAATATGGGTAAGGGATTATGCTATAGGGAGAGAAAGAGAGAACGGCAAAGTCTAGCCATATCAACGTCTGGGAGCTTTGTGATAGTCTTAAGTGAGGTCTGGACTCTTCCCTTGGGTTTGAAGGAAGTGGGAAGGGAGAAAGGAAAAGAAAGTAGGCTCAGAGGGATGTAGGAAGGTACTGTATGATCTCAGTATAGCGGTAGACAAGAAGTGGCAAAAGATGCAACAAAATCTGGAGAAGGCCAGTGACCCTTAAGTAACTCAATGGTAGGTAAACGCTGTGTTGTCACTAAATTCAATAGTTAATATATGTACACAGTTTTCTGTTCCTTCTCATGAGAGGAATGTGACTTGCGTGAAGTTTGGCCTTGGGAGATGTGCTAAATGAGGTGTGGAGCATCCTCATTGCTAGTTCTTGGACATCTAAGTATTGAACACATTTTTCTACTCTCAAAAAAAGAAGTTTTTGCCAAATGTCATATTTACTTGAAAGTGGCAATTAGGAAAAAGGAGCTAAATGGGAACAGTTCATCTCCAATACAAGCATTTGGTGAGGCATGAATAACCTAGAAGCTAAGACGATACATGGCAGCTCCACATATATTTTTTTTCTCTTGTTCTGCCCTAGAGAGACTGTAGAAAGAAGGTGTCCTGGTTTCAGCACGGATAGAGTTAATTTCCTTTCTAGTAGCTGGTAGAGTGTTTTGGATTTAGGATGAGAACAAAGTTGATAACACACCGATGTTTTAGTTGTTGCTAGGTAATGCTTACACTAGCCAAGGACTTTTTAGTTTTCCATGCTCTACCGACTGAGAAGGCTGGAGGTGCACAAGAAGCTGGGAGGGGGCACAGCCAAACTGGCCAAAGGGACATTCCATACCATGTGACGTCATGCTCAGTACATAAACTGGGGAAAGCTGGCCGGGGAGGCCGCTGCTCGGGGACTGGCTGGGCATCGGTCGGCAGGTGGTGAGCAATTGTACTGTGCATCACTTGCTTTGTGTATTATTATTATTATCATATTATTATTATCATTTTATTTCAATTATTAAACTGTTTTTATCTCAACCCATGAGTTTTTCTCACTTGTGCTCTTCCAATTCTCTCCCCCATCCCACCGGGGGCAGGGGGGGAGTGAGCGAGCGGCTGCGTGGTGCTTAGTTGCTGACTGAGATTAAACCACGACAGAAGGAAATTAACTGAAACTACTATGTGAAAACAGGAGGGGCAGGCAGGTTAAAAACTACAAATTGATGTAATGATATTGTGAATAAAGGAGTGAAGAGGAAGAGAAAAACTGGAAAATGAAATCTAGCATCATGGCAGTCTTTATAAAGCTTTAGTTTTGGGAGGGATCCTCTTAATAAAAGAGAGTTTAATAGCAAGGCTTCAGAGATGGGGAAAACCGTGCTATTGACTGAAGAAGAACGTACTTTGCAGACTCACTTTTGTCAGCCCCAAATAATTAATAAAATCTGGAATTATAGAAAGTCCTGTTGCTATCCTAGAGCTTACATATGAGATGAGGAGGCTATCTCTCTAGAGCAGGCTGAAACATTTAATTTTTCAAGCAGGACACTTACTATGTGTTGTTATTTCTGCTTCCCAGATCACCAGCATGGAGGTTAAAACCAGCAAAGATCACCTGAAAGTCCATAAAATGAAGAAGAAGGTATTGAGGAAGCAGGTCAGAGCTCAGCATACATTGATGAGACATGAAGGCATTGAGTGCATCTCCCATGCCACACAGGTGACTGGCAGTTCTGATTTTGTTGGTAGTGTGAAAATGCTGCTTATCTGTGTTCTATTCTCACATATGCTTTGTCTAAAATGCAGTTCTCTTCCAAAATGCACTTCCTGAGATTGAGGGTTTTCTGTGCCTCTTTGATTTCAAAGCAGAACTGTACTTCAGCAGTTTAATGTCTGGAGAGACTTTGGCCTTCGGATAAGGTTTTTTTTTTTTTAATCTGAAACAGTAGTTTCTTGGGTTGGGGAGGGGGAGGAAGCATGGGAAATGTTACCTTGTTGAAGTAGATAAACTTTTCTTCTCTTTCTCTGTGTGATTTCTTCTCTAGCTTTTAGCTTTTGTATCTTTCTTTCCTCTATACTTCTCTATCAAGTATGATTTGTCTCATTTAAACTCCCTGTTAAAAACATGCCTACCTTAGAAATCTTTTCCACATTGTTTTCTTCACCTAAATTGATTTAGGCTGTGGTTCTGTGGGAGTTGAACTGGTTGACTGACTTACAGCTGTTGAAAAGGGGACAACTTTCTCTTCCCTTTCACAAAAGGGGACAAGATAGGAGGGAGTTCTGCTTTCTTATGATGCTTAATGAACTTTACCATAAGCCACTTTATTCCCTAACCTAACAGAAGACTACTCAGCTTTTTGATCTGTAGTTTTCTGCCACCGTAGAGAGTTACAGCAGATCAGAGGGTGACCTTGCAGATACTGGTGTAGCAAAAAGTAAGTGACAGGAACTTGCAGACAGAAAGGGAAGAAGTTAGAAAGAGAGTTTATAATTTCCCTCTGTCAGTTGTGGGGAGATACTAATGGCTTGAAACACTGTGGAGCAGTATCATTTACTCTAGCCTTGTTCATCTTGATCCTGCCGATTCTCCCCATTCAAATACGGAAACATCAGTTAGATCTTTATACTTTTTTGTAACAAAACTGGGCTTAGTCTTCACTCAGATTTCACATTTAGCATATGCTAAAATGACCCAGCAATCTTGTATATATTGTAAGCTCTTTGGAGCAGGGACTGTGTTTTTCTAGTGTTGCTTGGAAATGGGTCTGTAGTCTGGGACTTGTTCCCCTCGACACTGCCCCAGATACCAAGTTATCCATCTAATCTGTCCAAAGAGTAATTCTGGGGTCCAGCAAGATCCTCACTGATGACAGAACATTTGAATAAGTGGTGTATGAAACAAAATCATAGTGCTAGTGATAAACTTGTGTCAAGAATACAGAAAGTGCTTTCAGGCTTTGTGCAAGAGTCTGATTATATCGAAATTGCTCAGTCAGGAGAACGTGATCAGTTGCTGTATGTGCTGCTGTTGTGTAGTGACGGTCTTTGTAGATGAAGTGCCTACAGCCAGTGAAAGCACTGGTTTGAGTCTCTGCGTTTCCTCTACACACACGGGCTTCCCCATTAATAACATTCTAGAAAATAACAATAGTTAATAATGTGATCACTTTTGAAAAATGTGATAAGTAATGGACAGCCTGATGCAGTGCTAAGAACAAGAGTTAACAGAGCCATCGCAATAGGCCTAATTACAGCAGTACCTCAGGCGTGCTCACTATATAAATTTTTCTTTTTTTAATAATCCTTCTCTTCAGTTTTAAACCTAATTTTCTGTCTTTTAGAGAAGTAAAATGCTATCTGAAACAATTGAACGCTTTACCAGCTGCCTTCAGAAAAGGTCATAGAACATTTATAGACTTTAAGGAAAAGATTGTCTGAAAGCTTTCTGGAGAGGTATTACGTGGAGTCAATCTGAATAAATTATTGCTGGCTGTTTGGAGTCACCGGAGCTTAATCAGAACTTCAAGACTGCATCCTCATTTGGCCTTAATAAGGGACTTAAACGTCTTTCAACCACCACGATTAGATTGAACATCCAGTTACGGCATATAGCTATTTAGATATCAAAAGAACTTGTTAATTTGTTTTGAAAAGCTCCATGTATTTTCGAAGGCTATTTCTTGAATAATAGTCCTTTGAAAAGTTCTGTTTTGTTGTTTCTTCTAATATTTGGCAAACCAGCAACAGTCCTCACAAACTGGATATTCCTTGATAATTTTGGACATAAATCACTATGAAAGCATAGAATTAAGCAATTAGGCATGGTGCATGAAGTAATCTGTGTTAACTAAGGATGGGACATAAATCCCTTTTGTTTATAAAAACAAGAGGGAGAATTTTCAGATAAGAGCGCTGGAGCAGAACTAGATCCTCTGTTTCTAGAGGCTCCTGCTTTTTTTTTGGTGAACCTGATGTATGGGGGGCATGAGGTGGGACTGGGAATATCAATCTCTCTATGCTTGGAGAGACTCCTTGGCAAAGATGAGAAAACCTTTCTTAAAAAAAAAAGAATCACAGCCTTCAAAGGTTTTTCTGTTTCTTTTTGTTAGTGGTAGCCGGTCTCTGGAAAAATTCCATTTTTAGAAACCTCCAAAATTATGTGTGCCAGTGTCGCTGTTTGCCTGCAGTGCACTTGACGCACACGTGCCGGTTTGAAGCTTAAGTGCTCTTGTAACAGTAACTACACATATTAATTGAGGAGGTATCTCTGATAGAGGTTGCAAGCTTTTCTGCCAGAATATGTGCTGAGCAAACAAAGGTTGCCTTAGCCTCATATACCAAGCTTGTTGAAATGTAAATATCTTGTGTGGAATACATAAAAGTACTCATCAGCTTACTTAATTTTTCCTTATAGAGCTGCTCTCTTGGTAGGGTGTTAGTTTTAAATGAACCAACACTAGTCACTAATTCTCCATTTTTTAAATTCCTCTTCAATTAGAGCCTGGTTATTGCCAATGCTGGTCTTGGTAATGGGATGAGTAGAAACCAACTGCTCAGGATAGTAGAAGAGTATGGATTGGTGGAAACACTCTTAATGCCACCGAACAAACCATATTCATTTGTGAAATATGGGACAACAGAAGAAGCCAAGAAAGCCTTCGATGCCCTTAATGGAAAAGAAGTAACACTGGAAGACTTTGGCCAAAACATTGTTCTATATATTAATTTTGTGGAAAAAGGTATAATTTTTCTGCTCTCCTATATATCCAACTTCCCTTTGCTTTTACTTCCTAGGTTGTAAATACAGCTAAAAGCACAGTAGTCTTTTTAAGTAGACAAAGAGAATGAAAGCCAGAATCTAAGATTCAGGACATGAAGTAATCTGTGCTCCTTGTATTTCATGATAGGATGCTCTAATTTGAACTCCTTTACTTGGAGGCAAAAGGAAAAAGGATTTAGGTAGTTTCCAGACCATTCAATACTGCATATGAAGGTTTTGTGATTAAGGAGCTAAACTGGGACCCAGGAGATCTCTGGGATAGTTCACTGGATTTCTTGTGTGACATTAGTCTTGCGATCTCTATCTCAACTCCAAGAAGGAAAGTAGGCACAATAAGATTTCTGGCCTTTTTTTTTTTCCCCTTCTCTCCAGGCTTTTTTTATGGCTGACTGTAAGCTATTTAGTACAAGAACTGTTGCTCTTTCTATGAGCTTTTATAGTGTCTAGTGAAAAGGGTTCCTGGTATTGGTCTGTACGTTCTGCCAGTTAATAGCTTTTTTTAAGCTATTAGGATAGCAAACTGAGTGTCCCTACATGACCAACATTTTGTGTTCACCTGGGTATTGCATTATACTCTTCCATAGTTGATTACAGATTGCTTCTCTGGACAGAGTAATCTGGTGATTTGGTAAATCATCAAAGTTCTAGAAAATTAAAATGAAATGCAGGTAGAATCCTGAAGTGATTGGGAAATTCTTTTTAGTGTTATTTTGACAGGAAAATCACAAGTGGTTTTGCGTTTGAACAGTGTGGAGTCTTGTTGGTCTTATGCAGTAGAATTTTTAGAGAGTGCTTTTCATGATGCAAAACTTGGGCCTTATCCTGTTTTGTCATGCCAAAAAGAGATAATTCGTTCACCAAATAAGACCCCAGTGAGGGCTCCATTTTATCATTAAAGTAGATATTTCTACAGCTATACTATATTCTCAAACATAGTCAATATCCCTATACGGAACACGTTTTTATTTTCTCTAAACAGTGACAATATTCTCTTTTTCCATACGCCCTAGTTCTCTGGCAGAATGCTGTTCCTACAAGCTTGCCTCCAGGCCTAATGGTCATTGAAAAGATTATTTCTTCAGAGGAAGAAAGGAGGATGTTGGAAAGTATTGACTGGATAGGAGATGAAGATACCCAAAATGGTGGGCAAAACCATAGAAATCCAGACCTTCCATACCCTTATGCTCTTTTTTCCTACAGTTTCAGTTTTCAAGAAGTCTACGTCTTGGTAAATGTATTGTTTGAAATCCTTGTGTATTTGTTCTTAGTATTTTAGAAATGGGGTCTTAAATTGCAAGTGGTAAACTCCTGGGGGTAAGTGGTCTGAATTGATATTCTGGTATGGATTTACTTAAATAGTATTCCTGCATCCAGAAACAACTGAAGTCTTTTTTAGGTGTCTTATGCCAAGCACAGGACTGTTTTGTGAAGGTTACCCTTGTAATTTGATGTCCAGCTGAGGAGCTGTGTCTTCTCTTAAATCAAAAAAAAGTCAGTGAGACACACATTCTGGATGCTTTTGTGCTTTCACTTGAGCTCTGTGGAGTTAAATCTCTTAACAAAATAATTGTTCTTGGAATTCACTTCAATGTTTCTGTGTAAATTTTGTTCCTTGGAACAACATAAAGGGTTATATTGACCTTGGCTAACATGTAACTTCGTAATTTGTGGAAGTGAAGGATCCTGCTGTATCCACAGGATATTAATCAAGTGCAAATTCAGAGGTCAGGGCAAGAATAAAGATGCATTAAACATGGCTCAAGAAAATTGGTACTCTCTACTTCTTGCATGTACAAAAACACCATCAGTTTGACTTCAGACAGCAGTGAATGTGATGCCTGATGCAAATACAAAACGTAGTAAGGCAGAAGTGTGTGCCATGAAGAACAAGGGTCACACACATTGTTTCAACAGTGTTATTAAAGAATGTTTAGGTTTAACAGGTCAGATGGAATAGGGAAGCATAGCATAGCAAATTGTCTGTACTGTTTTATGTAGTCTAACCTTACTTTAGACTTGTGTGTTTTTACAGCCCAGAAGACTTTAAAGCATAGAAGAGTAAAGCATTTTGGATATGAGTTTTGCTATGATAACAACAATGTTGATAAAGACAAACCTTTACCTGGAGGTGAGAACTTCCCTTTTAAATCATACTTACTTCTCACTGATATTTGAACCATTATATAAAGCCTTTAAGCCTCACTGAGATATGGATGTGAGATTCTAATTAAAGGAGAGGTTAGATTCTAATAGAAGAAGAGCCTTTACTATATCTTAAGCACACACTGAACAGTGCTTTTCAGTGGGATCCATTCCAAATTACTGTGAGTGCATGAAGCTTGTTTTCCAATCACTTGCAGCCAGGGGTTGCTGCCCTTTGTTAAGGTCCAGTCAAATAAGGCTTTTGGGATAGTAATTGTCATTCTTTTTTAGCTTTTGTTTCATAAAACGATTACGTGTTATAAATTAAGTATTCATTTGTTTGGGGGTTGTGACATATATTGCTGTATATATTTATCTTGACTAGCTTGAAGCTTGCTGGATGCACACCAAAATAAAATTTCCTTTGGAGTGAAAGCAATTTTGAAAAGGTTTGAATAACTCCTATTTGGAGTTGAGAGCTGTGAGTCAGAGCAAAGCGAGTGAGTCATCTTATAGTCTTAGATTTAAAAATAGTAAAATAGGGGAGTTAAATTCCTATAAAACTTGAAGGTGTTTAAAGTGATGCATGTGTACTGGGGTGGACGTAGCTTCCAACAGGAGGATTCTGGTTACACTGTGGTTTTAACAGTGACGCTATATAATCATAAAAGTATTGATATTTGAGCTGTTTTCTAGTCTCACACCTAGAATATTTTATGTGTGTGAAAAGCATAAACACTTCATTTGGGGAGAACAATTAAAAAATAAAAATTAATAGATTAATGAAAGGGCTGTTACTAACATGTTTGTGGGTGTTACCTCCAACAGAATTTTACAGTGAAGTCCTCAGGTAAAATAGCAAACCAAAGATTCAGTGAAGGACTGTAACTCTCATTCCTGTTTCAAAACCAGTTTAACTTCAGCAGATTTTTTTTGGTGATATTTAATCTAATTCAGTAACAGATTTTTAGGGAGTAAATTTTTTGAGGGAGCTCTCTACACAACTTCTGACTTTCTGCATAATAATTTTGCTTCTTGACTGCAAGTTTTTTACTGTAGTTGGTGAAAAATTTGCCTCTGATTTGATATGCTTTTATTTATGTGCAATATAGTGCAGTTTGCATTTGTAAGGAGTAGACCTGATCTGCTTCTGAATGCAGAGGCTTTGGAGGAATGGCCTTTCTAACTGTGAGATATTAAAAATATACTGGACTTGCAGACCAGGCCCTCAATTTTAATGTGTGCGTTACAGCAAATGCAGAGTGATCATTATTAAAGATGGACTTATGTATCTATGAAGCTGTTTCTATGTATTTTGTCCAGTTATTATATTTATTGTAAAAAGAAAGGATAAAAATGTAAAGAGCTATCCTGTTTTGCTTACGGTTTTGTTTCTATAACTAGGTCTTCCTGAAATTTGCGACCTATTCTTGGAGGAGTGCTTGAAGCAGGGATATATCAAACATAAACCTGATCAACTGACTGTAAATCAGTATGAACCTGGACAAGGTAAGTTTATTTGTCCTTCAAAAATTTTGAGCTTTTTACCTTACATTGTGATTTAACCCTGGTAGGCAACTAAGCACCACACAGCCACTTGCTCACTCCCCCTCACTGAGATAGGGGAGAGAATTGGAAGGATAAAAGTGAGAAAACTCATGGGTTGAGCTAAAGACAGTTTAACAAGTTAAAAAAAAAAAAAGAAAAAAACAAACCCCAAAGAAAAACAAGTGATGCAAAAAGCCCCCAAACAATTGCTCACTACCAGCCGACCAATGCCCAGCCAGTCGCTGAGCAATGGCATCCCCAGTAAACCTCACCCCTAGTTTTATTGCTGAGCATGATGTCATATGGTATGGAATATCCCTTTGGTCAGCTAGGGTCAGTTGTCCCAGCTGTGTCCCCTCCCAACTTCTTGTGTACCCCTGGCCGACTTGCTGGCAGGGAAGCATGACAACCAGAAAGGACCTTGATGCTGTGTAAGCACTGTTCAGCAATAACTAAAACATCCCTGTGTTCTCAACACTGTTTTCATCACAAATCTAAAATGTAACACCATACAAGCTACTGTGAAGAAAATTAACTTTATCCCAGCCAAACCAGTATAACTTAACTGAAAATCAGAAGGGAATAGCATCTAATCCAAGAGGAAGCAGTCAATGACCTGCTATGCCACCTGGACGCTCACAAGTCTATGGGGCCGGATGGGATCCACCCGAGAGTGCTGAGGGAGCTGGCGGAGGTGCTCGCCAAGCCGCTCTCCATCATTTATCAGCAGTCCTGGTTAACGGGGGAGGTCCTGGACGACTGGAGCTTGCCAATGTGACGCCCATCTACAAGAAGGGCCGGAAGGAGGATCCGGGGAACTACAGGCCTGTCAGCCTGACCTCGGTGCCAGGGAAGATTCTGGAGCGATTCATCTTGAGGGCGCTCACAAGGCATGTGCGGGACAACCAGGGGATCAGGCCCAGCCAGCACGGGTTCATGAGAGGCAGGTCCTGCTTGACCAACCTGATCTCCTTCTATGACCAGGTGACCCACCTAGTGGACGAGGGAAAGGCTGTGGATGTGGTCTACCTGGACTTCAGTAAGGCCTTTGACACTGTCTCCCACAGCATTCTCCTAGAGAAGCTGGCGGCTCACGGCTTAGACAGGTGTACTCTGCGCTGGGTAAAAAACTGGTTGGACGGCCAGGCCCAGAGAGTTGTGGTGAATGGAGTGAAATCCAGTTGGCGGCCGGTCACGAGCGGTGTTCCCCAGGGCTCAGTACTGGGGCCGGTCTTGTTCAATATCTTTATCAATGATCTGGATGAGGGGATTGAGTGCACCCTCAGGAAGTTTGCAGACGACACCAAGTTGGGCGGGAGTGTTGATCTGCTTGAGGGTAGGAAGGCTCTGCAGAGGGACCTGGACAGGCTGGATCGATGGGCCCAGACCAATTGTATGAGGTTCAACAAGGTCAAGTGCTGGGTCCTGCACTTGGGTCACAAGAACCCCATGCAGCGCTACAGGCTTGGGGAAGAGTGGCTGGAAAGCTGGCTGGCGGAAAAGGACCTGGGAGTGCTGGTTGACAGCCAGCTGAACATGAGCCGGCAGTGTGCCCAGGCGGCCAAGAAGGCCAATGGCATCCTGGCCTGTATCAGAAATAGTGTGGCCAGTAGGAGTAGGGAAGTGATCATGCCCCTGTACTTGGCACTGGTGAGGCCGCACCTCGAATACTGTGTTCAGTTTTGGGCCCCTCACTACAAGAAGGACGTTGAGGTGCTGGAGCGTGTCCAGAGAAGGGCAACGAGGCTGGTGAGGGGTCTGGAGAACAAGTCTTATGAGGAGCGGCTGAGGGAACTGGGACTGTTTAGCCTGGAGAAAAGGAGGCTGAGGGGAGACCTCATCGCGCTCTACAACTCCCTGAAAGGAGGTTGTAGCGAGGTGGGTGTTGGTCTCTTCTCCCAAGTAACTAGCGATAGGACGAGAGGAAATGGCCTCAAGTTGCGGCAGGGGAGGTTTAGATTGGACATGAGGAAAACTTTCTTTACTGAAAGAGTGGTTAAACATTGGAACAGGCTGCCCCGGGAAGTGGTTGAGTCACCATCCCTGGAGGTATTTAAAAGATGTGTAGATGAGGCACCTAAGTGCCTCATGGTTTAGTGGGCATGGTGGTGTTGGGTCGACGGTTGGACTCGATGATCTTAGAGGTCTTTTCCAACCTCAATGATTCTATGATTCTAAATGTGACATGGTGTAGGGACAGGATTTAAGCACCTGCTTTGTGTATTTCCTTTGTGACCAGGAATGCTTTGAATCAAAACTAAAGTCTTCGTACTGGTTTCTGAACCTGGGAACTTGTGTTTGGAAGTACATTTCTTGATACTACTGTGAAGGAAATTGATGGTGTTTGAGTCCAAGGCCATAACATGGAAACTAAACATAAAAAGATGCAGGAATAAATAGTCATATTTGGTTTTGTACTCAAGTGCATTTTTTTCACTCCAAATTCTTCTTGCTCCCTGTACTGTGCATGCAGTCTCTACGAAACGGCTCTTGCTCTTAGTACATGATATAATGTTAGTATACGTGATATATGGACTCTTAAGAATGATGCAATCAGTGTTCCCTTATCTGAGGAATAAGAAATTATTCTATTTCTATAATCTTGCCCAAACTGGAGACTCTGAAGAGAAATTTGCTTCTAATCACACCTCCAGGAAATAAATCACATGCTGTGCTTTTTGTGAAGGTCAATCATCAAGGCTAAGTATCTGGCTTCCTTTCTAGAGTGGATATCTCATTTGTCCTTAGGAAGAAGGGACAACAGCTTTTCTTTCAGAATTAATGTCTGACAGCTAACACAGTGTTTGCCAAACAGGGGTCTGAAAAGCTGAGCCTATTTATTTATGTATCTGGCAATCTGTTAAGTTGATACAGTCATGTACTTCTGGCTGGGACATTAGAGGAGATTAGTTAGAATTGTAGATTTCTATCAAGAATAGAAGCAGTTTTTAAAAAAAAAAAAAATGCCCAAGGCAAAATACCCTTTCTTAAGTGCAAATCGCTAGGATATGAATGAGCACAGAGTGCAGTCACATTAATACCTTTAGTATCTGTGTTCCAAGCCAGGTTGTCACTGGAAATTAGACTTGAGATTTTAAAAAGTGTAATGACTGATGACTTTGGGTATCTAAGCTGTAGTGGCCACACTTAAGACACATTAAATGAATTCCTTTTTGAGGGCACTTTTTTCATTCAGGGTCCTAATAATGTTTAAAGTTGTAGATTATGCTTGAAAGTTACCATCCACTTTTGAATGCTTAGGTGACTGTCTCTTACTATGTGCTGCATATATGGATTATGAACAGCAGGTAGGTAGGTTAGTGTGGTCTTGATTGAATTGTCTGGGTGATGCTGAAGAGAGCAGTCGATGTTCTCCTGTTGCATACTGAATTGCACTGACTTCAGTGCACATCTGAAGGCAGAGTTTCAGTGCTTTATACTGAGGCAAGGTTATGAGCAAACACAGATATGTGTCCTTGGGTTTTCAAGACTCGCTGATTTTCTATCATTAAATATTGGCCTCATAAAACACTTGTATTGCTTTCATTGAAACTATTGGAATTCAGAATATTTACATCTGGAGGTAAAATCTGGCATATAATAAGGATACTTTATGGTGCTGACTGACATTATTAGGAAAAAACGTTTTCAGCTCAGAAATTTGATAGTGTCCAAAATGAATGTGGGTAGAGCTTTTAATAAGCAAATATAACTGTTTTGGTTTGGATCACATAAGAGTTACCCTATCTGTCTGGGCCTGCTATGGTGTCAAAGGAAGGCATAGTTACAGTTCTCTCGAGCTGTCTGCTGGCCTTGCTCCTCCGCTGGCTACAGTTCCCTACCATGCGGTGAGATCTTGCTGAGGTTAAACCACGACAGGGGAGAGCATAGTGATTTCAGGTGCTCTCTGCAGCAAGGAGAGCATTTGGAGTCTTCAGAGGGTGAGTGAGGCCTTTGGGTGCTCTGAACTGTCTTCTAAATATTTCCGCTAGTTATACCGGACACTTGTGTTAACTGTGTGCATCTAATCTGGGCATGTAAATTGGACAATTGTCCTGAATTCTTTTGGAAGGTAACTCCCTCCTTTATGATAAGTTTTGTTTGTTCAGCTGTACATCCCAGTTTTCTATATGGACATCCACAGAAACAGAGCTTGCTAACAGAGATACCACTCTATTATTATTATACTGGCTTGTTTGTTTTTTTTCTTATGCAGGAATTCCTCCTCATATTGATACACATTCCGCTTTTGAGGATGAAATAATCTCTCTCAGTTTAGGAGCTGAGGTAAACTTAATGTTTGTATGTGTTTTGATGATGCTTTACTGACAACTTTCACTTTTATATTGTTTAGTACAAGTTAATTTGATTTTTCCATGGTGTCTGTTCACACTATTCTGAGTTTAATATCAAGCATGTAAGGTAATGTGATATGCTAATTAAATAAGTAACTGCAATGAGATGATGTCACTGGAAGATTTGCCAGTGATATCAGTGATACCCTATTTTTAAATCCTAGCATCCAGTTTTCCATAGACCTTCCTTCATTTTGTACTCATCTTAGAAAGAGTATCACTCCTGCTTATGTTTCTACTTCCATTTTTTCCTGTGTTATCCCCTGTTCCCTCTGGTCTGTATAAGCCTCCCATTATTTTTATATTCAGCACATTGACAGTAGGCTAATGTAGGTGTATTACCTGTAGAAGGTCCAGTCAGGGTCTGAACCGTACTGAGCTACTCGTGGTGCAGGCAGAGGTAGACTCTGATCTCATTAGCTTCCAACATACGCAGATGATGTAGACAAAGAGTGGGGAGGGAAATGGAAGAACAGTGGACTAGCACCAAGTCATGTAACATATCAAGAGTAGGGCTGAAAACAGTCCATATCATCTAGTCTCAGTGCTCTAATTAGTGTCTTTACTTTTATGCTACATCTGTGCCCATCCATGTTTTACAAATTTAGCGTTACTTTCTCTGCCTTAAGCACTACTGCAGCAAGCCTTGGCTTCTTGGCCTTCCCATCTTCCTATGCGTTTCTTGAGACTGTATTCTGCACGTCTGCAAGGCCTGCTTCCAATGCTGTCTTGGGCTTTTTCTGACAGGGGCGTTATGTGTATTGCTGTGTATTCCCATGGTACTGGATAACTAGAAGGTTAACAAGGCTAAGAACAGGTTATCGCAGTGGGTAATAAAGGTTTGACTTTTGAATCTTTCCATTGAAAAGTTATGAATGCTGTATGAGAATGATGTAATCTGCTACTTGTTTTTTCTGACAGTGGTATGTAGATGACACAGATGTGTGTGCTTATAGAGTTGTACCTGTATTACCAATAGCATTCTCCTGTTACCAAACAACAGCTTTGATTATTGCTCTTGGTATGTCTTACTCTTTAGGCAGAGAGAGGAAGGAACATGGCTGGATATTCTGAGCACTGACTTTTTTTAATCTTTAGTCTGGGCTCTGGCATCAACTTCCTCTTCTTGCAAGTTGTGTAGTGGATGGTGGAGCTCCTGGGGCTAGGGGTGAGTCTAAGGAAGGATAGCTTTTTCATTAACATGTGTGGCAGTGGCACATCTGTGGTTTTGGTTGCTTGAAAAGGGGTTGTCAGTGTTGCCAGTCCTCTCAGCCTGGCCAAGGATGTATTTGTCCACCACTCACAAAAGCATCCACTCAAGTAGGAACATCTGGGATTACTTGTGAAGGTGGTATGCACAGTGACAGTAGAGTTCTTACTACTTTTGTTTTGGAATCTCCCATTCTAGGGGCTACTTCCTCATGTGGCTTCTGCACTTAACCTTGTCTCAGAGATAGTGTGTTCTATTCTGTTCAACTGCAATGTTGTCTTAACAGTGCCAACACCTCCATGCTAGGTAGCACATGGGAACATTCATCTCTTTCCTGCAGTTTCTCTAGAAGGGCTCTGATTGATCTTCTGTGCAGTTTATCCATCCTAAGTTTAATTTTTCTAATACATGGTGAGCATTCAGAGCAGCACAGCAACAGTAGATGACCCCAACTTACAGCTGTTCCTATGTTGATCTTGTAAATAGTAAAAAAGTCACTTTATTTTATAAATACTATATTGGTGCTGTAATTTCACATGTTCTGCCTGCAGCCGCAGGCTTTCTTACACTTTCCATTTCAACTAAAAGGCCGATTCTGGCACAGATGCTCTGTTACTTCATTGATGAGGCACCATAGGCAGTGCATTTCTGGATAATTATACTACAGCACACCTTTGTGATGGTCTCGGAGACGTCCAAAGACAGAGTGATTTTAATCACTTGAGAAATACAAATCTTTCCGGGAAGTGGACTGCTTGGAGCATTATGATGTTGTTAAAAATTGGAATGTGTACATTTTAATCAGGGAAACAGCCAGACTTGGGCCATTTCTAGATACTTCAGGCATAGGCATTGGATGCAGTCTGTTAGCTCCCAAGTTTCAGTGCCTTTTCCTAATGGGCCATTAATGCACTTTTCAGGTGTAGACAATCAAAGCACACATGTAGTAAAACAAGCCAGTGGCCCATGAAATGCTGCATTATGTAATGGCTTTTCTTTCTGGTACTTTTACAACTTTTTATGATTTCTTTAATGTGTTTTTGTGCACTTAGCTCTTCATCTGATTTTAAAATGTAAATATCAGTTGCAGTAATATGTGAGTTAGCTATTGTAGAGTGAAGTCCCATACTCTATTCCTATTAAAGCTTACCATGTACAAAATTTACACACTGATAATAAACAATTGCGGTTGCATATACAGCAGCAAACTCTGGTATCTGTCTTTGTTTCTCTCTATTCTTCTCTCTGTAGTGTGACTTTTTTTTTTCACCTGAATAAATTAGGCTGCAATGTAATGGAAAACATTACATAAACGGTCGTATGTTTTGTCCTTTCTTTATTCTCCTCAACAGTAAATGCACACATTTAAATAAAAAGTGCCATAAAGAAATAACCTTGCATCCCAACTGGTTCTGTATCCTATTTCAGAAGTTGGCTAACCAGACAATTCATAGGAAGAAAAGAAAGCAGAATGCCTCATACAGTTTATTCTTATACTAAGTCATGGAAAGAGCTTTTCTTTCGATTGTTTGTATGCTTGTCCTTCCAGGATCTGAGTTAGGCAGATTGTCGTAACTAGTAACTAAAATAAATGCTTTGGTTTATGAAAAAGAAGTCTGGCAGAGCAGGGGACTAAACACAAGTGCCTTCCTAGCCTAGCGCCTTAGCTATCAGCACAGGTTCTCAAACTTCTTACATCATCTTCACAGAACCACAGAATTGTTTAGGTTGGAAGGTACCTCTTGAGGTCATCTAGTCCAAGGCCCCTGCTCAAGCAGGGTTAGTTAAAGCAGGTTGTCCAAGACTGTGTCCAGGTGCGTTTCCAATATCTCTGCAGATGGAGACTCCAGAACCTCTCTGGGCAACCTGTTCCAGTGTTTGACCTCCCTTGCAGTAAAACCCCCCTATTTTCTTGTGTTCTGTTAGAATCACATGGGTTTTAAATTGTACCCATTGTCTCTTGTCCTGTTGGTGGACACTACTAGGAAGTCTGGCTCCCTCTTCTTCATTCCCTCCCATCAAGTATTTATACACGTTGGTGAGAGCCATCTTATCTGAGCCTGAGCCTTCTGTTATCCAAGCTGATCAGTCCCAGCTCTCTCAGCAGCTCCTCGTGTAAAGATACTCCTTAATCCTCTTCATGGCCCTGTGCTGGACTTGCTCCACTAAGTCCATGTCTTTCTGGTAGTGGGAAGTCCAGTCCCAGTACTGGACACGGTACTCTAGATGCATCCTCACCAGTGCTGAGTAGAGAGGAAGGATCACCTCTGTTGACCTACTGGCAGTGCTCTTCCTAATGTAACCCAGAAAGCTGTTGGCCTTTCTTTCTGCAAGAGTAAATTGGTGGCTCATGTTCAAGTTCTTGTCCACCAGGACTCCAAGGTCCTTTTTGGCAAAGGTGCTTTCTAGCTGATCAGCCCCCAGCATGTAGTGATGCATGGGGTTATTCCTGACCAGGTGCAGGACTTTGCGCTTCCCTTTGTTGAACTTCATGAGGTTCCTGTTGGCACCAGTTCTCCAGCCTGTCCAGGTCCCTGTGAATGATGGCACGACCATCTGGTGTATCAGCCACTCCTCCTGCTTTTGTATTGTCTGTAAACTTGCTGAGGGTGCACTCTGCCCCATCGTCCAGGTCATTAATGAAGATGTTAAACAGCGTTAGCCCCAGTATCAACCCCTAGGGTACACCACTAGTGACATGTCTCCAACTACACTTTTGTGCCACTGCCATCTTCAGTGATACCTTGCAGCCTAAATCACATTATTGAGAATCAGTCTTTTCCTCAGTGGTGAATGAGTTTATCCAGTAACAAAGCACTTTGTACTGTTTTGTTAGAGGAATTCTTGTAAGTCTAATTTGTTTCTGCAAACTTGATTTATGTTGAAAAAGGAATGGTTATTGACGTGGCATATATGTTCATTTTAAATATGAATAAAACAATCTTGAGAAGAAAATAAGGGCATGATTCTTCACAACGCTGCATTTATCTTGCATCAGATAACCTACAGCAGTCCAAGTTCTTAAGCTCATATGAAATGAGGTGGAAATGTAGGTGTGATATTCTCTTTCCTATCTCAGTCACATGGAACAGCTTTGTCAAGAGAAACCAAGTGGCTCAATTTTGTTGTGGTTGGTGCAATACATTGTGTTTTGGGGAGTTTAGAAGACAGATTAAACTTGATTTGCCTAGCTTATAAAAACCACTAAATAGTTAGAGGGCAAAGCAGTGAGACATGATGTGTCTTGTCCCATAATACTCCAGGAAAAGTGAGGGTCTCGGGCTAATCACTTCTCTGCTTTTGGACCGTTTCTTTGGCGTCTCCTGGGAAAGTACAGAATAAAGTGAGACTTCCAGAATGTCCTGTGGGCTTGTAAGGGCATTTTATAAATCACCACATTCACCCTTTCTTTATAGGAGCTGATACACTGAAAATATTAATGAATAACAGTTTCAACATTGTGTTATTGAATACAACTTTCTTTAGTTCAGAAGTTGTTATAGTAGGAGAAGAAAGGCAATGGGGTAACTTTAGTTCAGAATGCCATTAAGCTTAACGGCAAACCATATGTCCTGTGTCCATGAATTTGAACAAAGTACTGCAAAACAGGGAACAGTCCTCTCTGTTGAGAATTTTCTGGTTTTATTTGAGTTAGGTGTTATTTTCAGTGCCTCCGTTTGGTGTCTCTAAAGACACGTAATTTTACGGTATTTCATCTCAGGAGCCTGGCCAAGTTTGCAGCTGTCTCAAAAAATCCTAGTTAAAGCCTGTGTCAAATTTCCTTTTGCACGTTTGCAGCAAGAGCTTGATCAATATTGAGATTTCTGTTTTTCCACTTTTCCTAATTTGCCATTTTACATGCTGTCATGTAAGCCTTGATCATTAGAATTTTAGAAATACAGAGGTAGCATTTCTATAATGAGCTAAGTAGTGCTATGAGAGTATCCAACCCATAAAAGAATTTTCCCTTCCTGGCTGCAGTTCTTACCCCCAATAAACAGCTAGCGACACCCTGCAGTCCCTCCTCGTCAGCCCTCCCCGTTCCGTCCAAGACTGCTGTGGGACACCCACTGCCCCATGCAGAGGGTGAAGTGCAGTCAAGGTTTTCCTGAAGGGTGTGTTGTGTTGGCACCATACTACGATTTATGTTGTTCTGTCTCATTTTCCTAATATTGAGCCCTGATGTGGAAGCCCCAGGCTTGTAATTCTCTTCTCCTTAGCTTCTGCTTTTCCTCCTTGAGTGCCTTACTCTGCTTCCTGTCCCTGTGCCTTGGCCTGGCATGAAGGCTGGTATAAACAGAGAACTGCTGTGATGCTCTGGCTAGGCCCCCTGACCTAACATTGGCGAAAAGGAAGCTTTAGGGGTTTGAGTCAGATTTGTGGCTCAAGGTTAAACAGTGGGGCCGTGTGTGCATCAGCCTTGACCTCTGCCTAACTTCTGTTCATCTGAACACATATTCGTCATGTCTTAGCCTGCAGATATTAAGTGCTTTGATCTATAAAGAAAAGCTGTGACTCTCTTAACGCTTGAAAGCAGAGCAGTGTTACAAAGAAAAACTCCACCAGATCTTTTGAAATATGTGTGACCGATGGTCATCCTCGAACTGACAGAATGAGGTACGCTGCTATTACTCATCTCTCAGGCTGGTAATTGACCATTTTTTCCTGCACGTTTGCTTCTTATCTGTTGATCTATTTCTAATCTCTCTTGGTTAACAAACAGAAACCTGTAGCTGCTATAGCAGCAGCTGTTTCTGTAATAGCTGCTTGAGAGATTTTCTCAGAAGCCTTTAGAAAGTCTAGACTGTACCAGGCCTTTGACAGTTAGCACCTGTTTCATGTCTTGTATGAGCTCTAACGAGGTAGGCAGGCACTGGATATTGTTGTGTTAACTTTGTGGTCCCACTCTTGTTTTGCTTACCTTGGTTAGTTGCTGATTCAGTTTAATTTACTGTTTACATTTACATTGCTTTATTTTTCTTTTAAGGGAAGGCAGAAAGCATCTTACCTAATTAAGGATTACTTTGGTAGTGACTATACCAAAGTTTTTCCTCTGTCCATGCTAGCAGCATGATTGTAGTAGGTGAAATAGTAGTAATAGCAATCAATATTTAAAAAGAGATTGGATTGGCAGAACCAAAATGTCTCTTGACCCAAATGGAAGACATTAATTTTAATCACTGCAACCAATGCTGAGTTCAGAAGTTTGTTCAAGGGAGTCTGGTGGGATTCCTGAAGCTCGATAGTGTGCTTTTCAGATCTGTAAGACAGGTTTCTTGAGCTGTACCCTTTTTACAGTCATGGATTTTATCATTTCTTGAAGAATAGTGATTTGCAGTGGCTTCTGTATCATTTAGCTGGAAACCCAAAGGGACTGTATTTATAATTGTATGCCAAATTTAGTTGGTTTGTTCCATTTAAAGTGGTATTTCATTTTTGAAAACTACTGAAGAGCTTCTCCATGTGAAAGGTGTCCTGAGCACCATAAGTTAAATGCATCAGGCTTCGTAAATCTGTCTCTCTTGTTTGCATTTACTCTGTATAAATATGTCCTGTGTGTGTCTTTCTGTCCATGTCATACCATAATGTACTGTCATTAAGCTTGGGTCAGATACAAGACCCATCAAAATCAAGGGAGACCGTTACGTTGATGTGATTGAATGTAGAATTGTGCCCTCTGAGATAAGCAACAAAGCCTGCAGCCCTCCGTGGAAATTTTTATAATAATCTTACTTTTTTGGGAAAGGTGAATATTCAGTAAACATACTGTTCTGAGTTTTTATTTCTGTGCTGGATATCTCTTCCCTGTTTGCATACAGGATTCTGTTTGCAGATATCAATGTGTCCTGCTGATGTTTCCACCTGATCAGTTATTTTAACCTTTGTAAGGATCTTGAAAGCCCAGCTTTCATGTAAATTGTTCAGAGGGAACCTGTCCTGCAATACCTAGTAATAAGTAATGCAGACAAGCATTTGCTTCTCAGGTGCTGTAGGAATCTGCTAACCAATCTTGCTTTGCACTGAGATGCTGCAAGAAGAGCATTTGGACAGAATTGCCCCCAGAACAATGACACTCGTGTTATTTCTCTAGAAGCTGTGTGGCAGTAATTTGTTGAGAAACAAGACAGCAGCATGGAGATCTTACCTTCTCTGCTACCTCCTCAGCTATTTGGGAGGAACAAAATCAAAGCTGAACTATGACAGAGGCTGTATTTTCAAGTTTTGTATGTAAAAATACTCTTCCCCCCCCCCCCCCCCCCCCCCCGCTTTGATCTTGGTGAGACATTACCGTTTCCAGGTGTCTCTTTGTATCAGTTGTCCCTATGGTGAGTCTCCGAGGTCTGATATTTACTACTGGTGGGCCAACACTGGGCAAATAGCTCTGCAAAGCTTTGTCTCCTGTCTCCCTCTTGTTGGATTCGTACCAGCCTGCCTTCCTCTCCACAGAAGAAAGAAACTTGTCATCTGCCATGCCTTTCCGTAAAGCTGCTCCCCACTATGCAAGGCCTAATAAGTCCTAAATTGGCTAGAATCCTACTTCAGTGCTGCGGAAGGAAGGGCAGCCTGTAGTTTGATTGCTGTGGGATCTCTGATCTGCAGAGTATGCTGTGACGTGCTGAGATATTTCTCCTGTGTCTGCTGGAGTGGGAAGTTGCCTTATTCCATTCTGTGTAGCAGTTTTATGTTTCTTGCATGTGGTCCATTATTTTGGCTGCTGAGGGGGAAGACAGAGCTGCAGCTCCTCCTGGTTCCTACCACTTTGCTTTCTTCCCAGTCAGTTGGTTGCTCATTTTAGCATCCTGTGTTTTCTTTGAGTCGTTGGTGTTGAGAAAGGGATGTGGGAAGAATGTCCTTGTTGTTTCCTGAACTCCTCTGGGCAGTTGTACCAGCAGTGCATCCGAGGTGAATGTGGAAAGAGAGACGAAAGAAATTGCAATTAGGAGGAATTTGAAAAGGAAATCCACTTAATATCACATGGAAAAATACATAGAGATGCTATGAAAAATGTCATACAGTTCCAGTTAGTTTTCTCACAATCACACCAAAATCCTGCTGTGAGTGAAACACTTTCTAAAATGTTTGAAGTCTGCAGTAGGACATACAATTTTCTGACTGTGGTCATAGCTGCTAAATAATGAAGGAAAACTTCTGCATAATTCCTTTACCAACTTGATTCTGTTTTAACAGAACCTGTTGTCTGCAGGCTATTTGCTGTTTCTGTAGTGTGCTTATTTTGTATGCTGAGGCAGCATCATTTCATTTCCAGTTCTCAGACATCTGGCTGTTATGGCTTTACTGTGACACACAAATCAGATACTGAATTTTTCAGTGGAAACAAATGTACTGTCTAAAAAGTGTCTTGCTATTGCTAGAGATTTCCAGTTGGTTTTCATGTGGTAGGAAATATGTAGATAGATAAAAATCTTGGAAAAAAAAAAAATTATGATGCACGATATTGCTGGTTTTAAACTCTTTTTTCTCTTGTTCCACTTCACTCCCCCCATGTACCCTTCACTGTGATACATGAACTACTTTTCAGTGGTGGTGGGATGAATTAACTGTTTAAATATGAAGTTGCTATTTTTTCCTGTGAAAAATGTAATCATTGTAATAGAAGAAAACTAATAGATTTGATTTAATTTTACATTTACATTTCAATTAATATTTTTACAGCTGAAATTATTTTGGAGTCAGTTTTTGGATTTTCATTCTTGAAATATAGTTCAATTTTTTTTTTTTAATAGAAACCTCTGTATTGTTGTTTGAGTAGTTACTAATTTTATTTTTCCTAAAGAATTTTTAATTTCTCTGAGAGGTTTATTGGTGGAAGTTATTTCTATTCCCCATGTTATTTTTAGAAGATCAGTACTTGATGTATGAAATGGAATCTTGGTGTCTGCCACAAATTAACAGCGAACAGGCTGAACTCTGGGGCATTAAAAAGTCATTATCTTTAGCTGTTGCATTTCAGCTGTACTTCAGTTCTGGAATTCAATAAAGAAATCTAATTTAATTAGCCAGTGATATCATCTCTTGTCATAGGAGCCTATTTTAAGACTGTGGCAGATTTCATGTAGAAATGACAAGTAGTCAGTCAATAATAATAATCACAAGTAGTCTATAAGCAAAGAAACAACCTTAACAAGTTAAGCTCCTACTGTGGTGTATTGTCTCTCTTGGCTTTGAACTGGACTTTTATAATACCAGTAAATGTAGCAAACAGGGTTTGAAGTCTGTTTGCATTTATACTATCTTTACAAATCTGAGCATTTTGCATACTGCAATGTTCTGTTTCAGTAGAGTTGACTCTGGAAATTTTTGTTGAGGAACTGGCAATTTAGAGCAATTAAAAATGTGCTGGAGCCAGAGCTGTCAAACCTGTGATGCTGATACGCTTGACAGAAAGATTCTGAATCAAGGAAGGGAGAGGTGTGTGCTCTTACCGGAGAAGAAAGTAGGCAGGCAGCCTCTTGGTGCAGCGCAGGGCAATGCAGGTGAAGCTCTGGTCTGTTTGCTGGGGCAGCAGAATAATAGTTGGAAGGAACCAACGTTGATGGTGCAGCTGAAAGCAGGGAAAACTGGACACTTCACAGTTCCTCTTGAGGTGTTCTTGTTCCTCCTCCTCTGTTACTGCGTACATGTCTCTGCAGTGCGCATTCATGCAAACCATTGTAGGTTCAGGGCCAGATGCTAAGGCCCTGGTAAGAGCCCTTTTGTATAACTTTGGCTGTATTACGTGAAGACGCTCATTTGGCTAATGAAGCAGATGAAGGGAATGAGAGAAGAAAGAGATGACATTGCTTGTGCTGAAAATCAGCAGTGTTGGAATACTGCCTATCCAAACAAGAAAATGTGTTTTTCCTTTTTGATTGTTTTACCTGCTTTAAAATAATATGTATATTCCATATGTGTGGTACTTCCATGGGGTGAAACATAGCAATTGTGTGAACTGATAAAACAGTTTTCTTCAAATGATTTTAAAGAAGTCTTTCTGTGTCATGCTGTGTTTTGAATTATTCTTTATGGCCCTAGGAGATATCATTAACCAAGAAGATGGCTTTCGGGGGTTTGGTTTTTTTTAGTTATATGCTTTTGACTGCTAAGGAATGACTTTTCTTTATGTCTTTAAGCCATTTCTGTAAATTTATGCCCAGATCTTTGTTCCTCAGTAGACTTCCCTTTTACAGTGAAGATGTAGAGGACTAAGAAACAGACCATATGGTAGTTTCTATAGCAATAGATTAAAAACTGTGTCTTGTCAGCTCTTGTGAGGTATGATGCAAGAATTAGTTTGGGAAGGCACAGTTTGCATGTCTTGTATTCTGGCAATTCTCTGTTATTGTAATGGTCTCTGGGACAGTTGTTAGATGGAGTTGTGAGAAGGGCTAGTTGACCTTTGTTTCAAACTCAGGCTGAGTAAACTCATTTCATCCTTTTGAATTACAGATATTCAACACTGGACTATTTGTATACTACCTTCCTAGTATGTAGGGGGCAAGATTATAGTGATAATAGTGCAGAAAGAGGCTTTAATTAAGGCAGGACTGTTTTAAACAGAGTTGAGGCATCTGCTGAATCCATATTTGGGTGCCTTATTTAATAACTTGTTGTCAGTGGTATTTAGTCCAGGATTAAGACACTTACATTTTAGTGTTTACAAGTAGGTGTGTAGGTGTGTACGTGTGCACTGCATGCCTGAGCTCCTCTGTAATCAATGGGGATTGAGTCCGTCCAGCCTAGGGGGTGATTCAACTCACACTAAACTAGACATCTAGTGTCTGGTTTCATAGGTTTCAGTTCTCTAATAGGATTTTTAAAAATCTATGCCAAATGTAGATGTCTTAATCTTGAACTGAATGACTATTCCCACCCTATGACTTATAGTTAGCTTGGATTCCTGTATTACAGCATTACAAGCAAAAAGCTGAGACCTGCAGAGGAGAGTAAGGTCTGATGAACAACCCCGATGTTTGTGGAGAGTGAGGGAAAACAGTTTTACAGGATGGTGAACATGCAGCCTGTTTTACCTATGCCTTGAAATACCCCAAACCTGTAAGGACTTGTACTATTATACAACAGCGGTGGCACACTAGTACGTGGTATGAGTGTACCACCCTGAATGTAAGTATTTCAGGTCCTCTTTCCTGGAAATGACTCTCATTACCGTAGGTGTTTCTTATTCCACGTTTGGCCAAGGCCTGGTTTGTCCTGTATCGATTATTATTTATGTTACATGGAGGCCCTATTCACAGTCCCTTACACCGCTTCTGTTGTAGAAAACTTGCAATTAAAGGCTATAAGGGTCGATGACAGGATGATAAATGTACAGGTAGGGTGGCATGGGAATAAAATTATGGGTGAAGAGAGTCCTGCCACATGTATTTGCAACCTCGGTAACATGGAAATTGCTGATAATAGTGTGTTTCCACAGATATTTGTAAATGATCAGTGATTTTAAAAAGGTGATGTGCTCCTTTTGAACCCTGGAGTGTTTTCTTTTCTACTTAGATATTGAAAATCTCTTGAGAACTTGCAAGTTTTTAATGTGTGAAAGAATTATAGATATGCCACAGCACCACGTACACAGATACGCACACCAGACTCCTGTAAATGTCATCATGCTTGCATATGAAGTTGTACTCATTACAGAACAGCTGCATCTGTGTTGTAAGGACTTGTACAGTGGTTTCTCAGTAGACATTTGGTACAGCGTTAAACATGTAAATAAGGATTATTTGCTTTCTGAACATAGAGTAATACATTAAGTGCAAGTCTGAGGAGATTTATTTGAGGATGCGGAACTGCTTTCTTGTGATGTCTGGGCATTGTATCTTGAATAGGTTGAGCCCTCTGGAGACTACTAGGATCAGGATATATAAGAGTCCTCTTGTGCTCTTCCATTGAACTGTACTCCATTAGAGAGCAAGTGATACAAAATCTTGGAAATTTCCTTTCCTTTGGAAAGGAAAATGAGTGATTTCATACATTTGGGGCACATGCTGCCCTGGTGTAGGTGGATGCAATTCCCTGTATGTCAGTGTAGTAGCATTCAGATGTGAGGGAAGACATATGACTGAAAGAATGGAAAATATTGCAGAGAAGGCTAAGTCAATAAAATAAATTAAATGAAGACTAACAGCGTTAGCCTCTTGCTTTCTGTGTCCTAAAAGAGTTTAAGCTAAGAGCTAGGGAGGCTATTTATTAAAGGATGAAAATGGAATGTTAGCGAAATTGAATAAATTGGATGTTGTTGAGAACTTGCTTGTCTCTGGATTCACAAAAAGGCATCAAGGTCATATGCTGGGTTTAGATAGCATTTTCCAGAAAGGAGAAATTTATACCTGTGGTGACAGAGAGAGGGAAGCAGTGATAATGCAACTTTTGCCTTTTACTGTAGGGATTGAAAGTCTTTTATGTAAGAGTCTAATATTCAACATTGAGTTTTAACACAGGTAATGATCTGGGAAGGTGCAAAGGCCACAGGTAATTCCTGACATACAAAAGAAACCTGATACTTTTAGAGTTAGTAGGAACTGGCATATTTGATGGGTAGTCTTTTAATGGATTAGGTTTGTTGTGGTGTTCTTTTAGTCTGGCTGTTCAATCAGCAAGATTAAACAGTAACCCTGGATTTACAAAAAGGCTTTTGAAACAAAGAAGAGTCAGCCTGAGAAGACATGAGTGAAGCATAAAAATTTGTAGTAGCAGGGAAAGACCTTGGAGTGGGAACAGCAGCAGTCAAAAGTTGGTGTGATGCTGCCAGAAGTACCACCAGCCTTGCAACCTCTGCTGAGGCTGGGCAGAACAGCTGCCCCGTTGGACACCACAAGGAGTCAGCATCCAGCTAGTGGGGTGACAGCACAGGGTGCCACAGTGGAGACACACACCTGTGGGGTGCCTGTATGTGAGCCTGGGGGGCCTTTGTCACTGGTGCGTGCATGGGGACCACCCACATCTCACAGGAGGGGTGAATGCTGGTGGCCCACATGGCCTCTGAGGAGGTGGTGTGCACATAACAGTGCACACTGTGGGATCAGAGCTTTGGGGGATTAGTTATGAAGGCTATTTTGAAATTTGTAGGTGTTTATTAACATCTTGTATCATCTTTTGTTCAGAAACGTAGGTGTACCCAGAGTGGCTAAATAACTGCAGTTATTCAGTGGCGATGATCCGTGATGAGGCGCAGTAGAGGAGTTAATGGCGTATCTCAGCTCTCCTGGTTGGTGTTGTACTGGTTGAAACACTTCTAATAACTTGGAGTTGGTGAACCTCGAGAGATGCATCCCCGGGTACAAAAGGAGAGTGGTGTATATTCCAGCTAGCTGTGACAAGGCCTGCGGAGGATTGGAAGCTCCTCCATCCAACAGGAGTTAGCTTGGAAATTGCAGTAGTTTTCCTCTTCTTGTGCACTACCTGAATCTTGTAAACAGAGTACAGACAACAAGAGAATTTGTATCATGGAGTCAATGGCATACGTAATAGCTAGGAGAGATACTGGTATGCTGTTCAGTGGATACACTCTCCTCCTTGGGGTTATCAAGAAAATCATAACAAGGTGAGATCTCAGAGAGAAAAGAATGAAGTACTGTCCATATATTGAAATAGTTTTTAAACATTCATATGCTAGACTTCAGTTAAGAGGAAGAAATATATAGATACTTAAAACGACACAGAAAATTCAGGAAGACAGTAATGCATTGCATGGATGGAAAACTGAATACAATTTTTGAAGAAAGAAAACGTATTAAGTATATTAAGCGTCTGACTAGCATCACCATAGATGCCTAAGTAGATAAGCAGGCTTAGCAAGAGATGGTGTGCTTTGGTGTAAATCTGATATGGGGGAGGCCTGTGCATGTGTTTGAAAGATTTTTTTGAGGTAGGCAATACTGAAATATTTCTTCATCATGATTGTCAATGTTGCACTCATTTTCTGAAGTATGGCTAGAGGCCATCTAGGATGTAAATATCAGCATAGGTTCCGTAAGATAAATTTCCTATGACATGGATTATTGGAGAAGATAATCCCATTCTCTTTCCCCTTAAAATTCAGCATTTTTCTGAATTCCAGATTTTGGAATTTAGCATGGTTTTTGCAGTGAAAGGCACTGTGTATTACTGATTGATTGCCTCAGTCCTGTGTAAGCCAGCAGGCTCTTGTCTCTGCATAGAACCCCACTGTGTTGTTCAAGCTCCATGTGTGGGCTTTAAACCTCTCAGCTGTCTTTGAAGTAGACATTCTTTTTCATCTGTTTTACATGTGGGAAACTGTTATGTAGGCTGATAATGTGTTTTTGCTCTCTGAAAATTCAGTAAATAACGTCAGAGACTTGAGAAGCATTCCACATTGTACTTTTTTTAGCTTTAGAGTATGTTTTGTCTAAGGTAGTCTATTAACATCAAATACAAATTGCCTCAGTGGCAAGCTTAGAAAAACAATGTTGTTGTTCCATGCTGTAGCGTGAAATCCTTATCAATGTTGTCCTTACAGCCCCCTTGCATTATTTCTGTTTTGTCTTTGGATCCTTACTTATTTGATAGACCAGTCATTCACCTCCATCCTCCTGCTCTTTCGTGAAGTGCAGTACCACTGCACTGGAAGGCGGTGCAGACTTCTCATTCCCTGAGGAGTTAAAAAACATACTTTCTTCCCTTTTTCTTTTAAGCTGGATTCTTTTCTGTTTTTTGCGTTTTGCTGTATTTTATGCCACAGGAACAATGTTCATGATGTGGGTGTCACTTTGCTTTGATGTTTAGCCATCCTTGAAAGCTGTTTACTGCTTCATGTGCTCCCTTGTCATGAGCTCTCTCTCTTAAATAACCTGGCATCATGACAAGATATTTAAATCCACAAGTAGGTATTATTAGCTGTTTGTTTCTTTCAAGTTTTTTGCTGTATATATAGAGACACACTTTTTCCATAGTACAAAAAAAGAAGGTAGAAGTTGTATAAGATCAAAGCATCCACTATTTTTATTTTTGAATCCCTGGATGATGCACCATGGGCTAGCTGGAAATTTGATCTTTATTGACTCTGCCACCTAAGAGAAAAAAGAAAATAGGTAAAAATGAAAATAGTAATTGGAAATAGCTGCTGTGAAGCAGAGCTGTCATGAAGCAGATTGATTAAGCAGTGGCAGAGTTGCTTTATTGATTGTGAGTCCTTAGTAAATTAAAAAGAGGACCAAAAGCGTTAATCTTTTGTGTGTGTGTGACAGTGACAATGTAGAACGTTCTGCCAGGATAAAGACACATATAGGAGTGTGGGAATGTTATCTATTTCAGTTAGTAACAGGCTTTTCAGAGATAAGAACAGTTTTCTTCAAAAACCCTTCTGGGTTAAATGTTCTTTACTGTTGCTTAGGTTTTTTTAAGCGTTCAGGTGCAGTTATTCTAGATAAAGGGATGAAGCATAGGAATTGCACTGATTTTCTTCAGATGTTCACAGCGGGTTCCTTAAATTTGATTCTCTGTCTGAATTGCAATGTCAAATTTGTTGTTAATAGAAAAAGTGCAAAACTTTAATATATTCTAACTGAGGATCTCTGCTTCATAAGCAGAAGTCAGTTTTGGATTTTGATTTTTTGACTCCTCCAATTACTGCTAATTACTTAATGTCATTGCCCATTTGCAAGTAAAATAATCCTTTATTTATATTTTCCTCCCCAAATCATCACTGCTTGTCATAACGATGAAATTCATTTAGAAGGGGAGCAGCCACACAGTGTGAGATGATAATACAGAAGCTTTTCCTCCATGGAAAAGTAGGGAGCAGGGACAGAGCTGGGATCCTGTGCTGGTGAGGACTAGGCTTGCCAGATGTTACGTACAATAGGTAATCTGCTTTTCAGCCTCAGATTCTGCACCATCAGAAATTTGTTTCACATATTTCTTGTTGGCTTGGCATAGCTGAAATTCAGCCAGGAGGACATGCTCTCCTCTTTTACTGTCCGCTATTTTCCTGCCACTTCTGCCTGAAAATCCAGCTACCAGGGATAGTTTTGTGGCCTCTCATTCCCAACATGCTATCTATTTATAGAGTGTTCTGAACCTCTGCTATTTTGGATGCACAGTTGTTAACAGGACAGGGTTTGAGGACCATCTTCTGCTAAGAGACTCTGGGGGGTCATGCAGTTGGTGGCGGAAAAGGAACTGGAGATGCATGAGGTAAAGCAGCGGAGAAGGCAGGGAGCTGGAGGAACTGTTTCCCACTGCTTCCTATAGAGTCCCCCAGTCTGGTGTGCAGAGAGGTGAAAGGGAACAAGGTCCTCTTCCAGGGCCTGGAGGGAGATGGGAACTGGAAGTGTAGGAGACCCCATAAAGCTGGCAATCATTGACTCTTGGAGAAAGTGCTGTTCTTGAACATCTGCAAGAACAGGGCTTTGTAGCTACTACTGACACAGAAAGAGGGACTGGGGCTTAACTGAGCCTCCAGGAAGGAATCTGGACAGTCTCATGTTCAGTTTATTCTGCCGTACTTCTGAAGAACCCAGTCTCTATCTTGTCCCCTCACACCTGTCCCCCAACAGCAGTGAGCCAGAGAGGCAAAGGACAGACTGAGATATCATCTCACCCATTTCATCCAACCACTTCACTCACCACTTCTTTTCTTTTCATGCTTTTCCTTTCCTTACTTGCTGGTCCTGATTAGTCATCCTCCTCTGGTTTCTTTGCCTTGCCAGATAGATACGTATTTTACAGAGGCTTGCACCTAGTTGTGCTCTATAGGACAGCCTCCCCATCAGATCTGTGAAGCCACTGTGTTTTCTCCTTCTTCACTCCATGCTTCTTTGAGGATACCTAGAAGAAATTGCTAAGTGCAAGGGAAGGAGTATATTAGCAAGTGGCTGCCATTCATCTATTTGTGTAGCTACTGAAGTGTTTCATAATCATTAATCAGAGCTTACAGGTAGGCTTTATTCCTGTTCTCTCAGATCTCTCTTCCACTGTCAGCCCCACTGTTTATCACCCCTGTCATTTCTTGCCTTAAATTTAGATAGCTCAACAGGAGAGGCTCTGTCACTCTATGCGGGAGGTACTACAGCATAAATAATTTTTTTCCTAAAAATGTAAATGCCATTGTATTTGCTCCAGTGTGCACAACATTAAATAGTAAATCTTGTAAGTGGTAATTTGTCGTGTTTAAAAGTCTTGCTTGTTCAGTCTCTGTCTTGCTGGTTTTTTTGTGCTGAATGACTGATCATTGCACCACTGTTTTCTTTGTTAAACGCATCTGTATGCAGAAGCAGAAGGGCTTAATTTGTTTCAATCTGGCATACTGTAGCAAGTCTGCTTTTAAATTGCGTACTTAGTAGGTTACAAATCAGGTGGCAGCACTTTCACGGTGCTAATTCTCCAGTGTAGTTGGAACCGCTGACTTGAATAGTTTTTGACCTCTTTTCTTTTTTCATAAGTCTTCTGTAACTCGTTTGGCTTGCTTAAATGACCTGCTCCGTATTTTCCACAGCAGGAGTTTCTCTCATTTGGGAAATGTAAAAGGATAATGTTCCTAGTCCAAGCAGAAGCAAAATGTAGCACTGCCATCTGGGCTGTGAAGTTGGAATAAAGCTGAAAGCATTACCTCAATATATTGCCATGGCTAGAAGCCAGGTGGCAAATGATAAAAGGATGGTCTGGTAGTTGGCATGTTAGTCAGGATCTTGGGAGACTGCATGTGCTTGTTGTGCTTCAAACCTCCAAGAACGTGGGCAGTTTGTAAATTATTTCTCTCACCTAGTACTGGGTATCTAAATGTTATGTATCTACTCTGAGTTAATTGTCTCAGCTCAATCTGCTGTGAATGGATAGGCATTTCCAGAGGGCACAGGGTCATTCCCCATCACTTAGCTCTACACTTTAGACTAGGATGAATCACTCTGTGGAGATACTTGTCTCTTGCTGCATAGACTTAACAAAAATACAGTAGCTGACTGCCTTAGCCCAGGTACCTAACTTTCAGATGCCCGAGTTACAGCAAATGAGCCCTCTCTTCCTTTTATGCAGGTGCCTTTAGTTGAGGGGTAGCAATCCTTTCCTACCTCACAGGTACACATAGAAACTAGATGGTGCTACTCTGTTCTCACAAAGAAAGCTATTAATGTGAAAAGAAAAAAACCATTTTTTTCTAGTATTTTAATTATCTATATATACACATATATTTGTGACTGCCTCAGATTTTTGAACACAGTGCTAAAAGGGAGAGATCTTAAGGACAGAGACCTAGAGGCTTTTGCATCCGTAGGAAATACGTAACTGTTTCATGGCAATATTCTGATGAACACATTGAAGAGGCAAACAAAGCTAGGACTTAAGAATGCCTGGCATGTATATGAAGCTCTGTAAGTCATGCTCATTTGTGGTGGCTGGTTTTGTTTCTTTTTAGATTGTTATGGATTTTAAACACCCTGATGGCCATACAGTGGCAATTATGCTGCCCCGATGCAGTTTATTGGTGATGGCTGGAGAATCCAGATACCTGTGGACACATGGGTATGTGTAAGAGTCCCTGCATTGCTGATAATAGAAGAATAATATATGTTTGTTTGTTGGCTTTGTTAATGACATTCTGAATTTTAAATTGCTCTGAAAGAAATCAAGTCAAGTTTTATAATTAATATACAAATTCACTCCTCTGCTCAGATGCTGCTCAGGTTAAATTGAAAAAATTGGGGACTTCAGGAAGCTAATTGCCAGTCCCTGAGCTGCAGTTTCCTGCTGCTGTCACAAGTGAAGTTTAGCTTGGAAATCGCTCTCACTTATGTCTGCGGTGTGAAAGTCCTCAATGACTCTGAGCTGGCAAAGAACTGATTGTAGTGCAATTAGCTTCACCATTTCCTTTCTCTCTTTTCAGCCCACAGCTTTTCCCATTGGATTACATATGCCAAAGGCTTTAGAAAAGGGCTGGTTTAAGAGAATGACTTCCCCTGCACAGAGGGCATGAGGGTGACAAAGAGGAGTGAGGAGTCTTCCTGAGCTCTTCCCAGCTGCTTTAGGGACACTTTACTGATAAGGCTGCATTGTACTGAGCAGGTTTGGGATCCTGGAAAAGAGATTTCTTGAAATATGTCTTGAGGCTTTGCTTATTGTAGAGTTTAAATACGTGCTTTTTAAATCATGCACCACTGGGAGATACTTACAATAGGAGTGCTGAAATTGGCAAAAAGGCTAAAACCTTGACGAGCTCTGAGACTGACAGTAGTGCAGTTCAGGAGAATGTGGAAACCCTCATATTGAACAGAAATGCCCATGGTGAATGTTTCTTCCTTTGTTTGACCCAAGCCATCACTGGTTACAGCAGTCAATTGGAGACACTAAGAACATTCTGTCTAAATTAAACATCCAGTCCTTTTATTGGCAGAAGATTTTCTGCCTTTTAATTTTACTGGTTAATTTGTATTATGAAGAAGGGTGAATATGAACTCCCCAATGATCTTTACATTGTTCATTTTTATAAAGCGCTTATACCACCTGTATATTCCCTCATTAACTTAAATAGTTATACAAAGAAGCTGGTATTCCTGACGTGCATCATTATAGAAGCCCAGGGCAGCGAAGTCCTTTGGTTTTTGGTATACAAGACTGAACACTGATACCAGCATTATAAGCTGCTTATTCTGTCCTGTCCAATACTGTCAAACGTCTTTTGGAAAGGTTACCTACAACTCTGAGAACATAGTGCAGTTTCCATTTCAGTGACGTTGCTGGCCTGGGAAGCCGCGGGGCAGCCCCCAACCCTGGGCATCAGGCAGCTCCATGGAATTGGGCTGAGGCCAAGTTGGGATGTCAGGCCGTGGGTCAAGGCCCGGATCAGTGGGGCAGTGGCCGTGCACAGACACAGCTGGGGATGCGTCTGGGGCTGTAGCTGGGGCAAGGACCAGCAAGACAGCCTCCGTTTAAAAGCAGCTCCCAGGAGAAGGAGGGGTCACTCTTGCTGAGCCTTCTGGCTGTCTTCGTGACAGCTTTCTCCAAGGTCACCAGCTCTGCTCTTTCCAAGCTGGCACTGGGCAGCCAAACTGCCAGGAGGGGGAAGGATTGCACGCAGGGCAGTTGCAGTACTTGCCAGCAGGCATTCAAGTTGGGGTAGTGGACCTGCCTACTAAGAACTGGAATGAGGTTATTACTTAACTCACTTGTAACTTCAAATGATGGTTGTCTTTTGAGAACCAATGACATAAACTACATTTCAAATGAAGATCCCAGATCTTCCTACTCATGTATAAGTTATTGCTGTCCCAGTGCTCGTCCACTTTTCCTAAAAATAGTTTTTTCTGTAAAAGCAGCAGTGGGTCAAGATACTCAACTGGAGTAAGCTTTCCGTCATACTAGTGAAGCATACGATTGTAGTCAACAAGATTAATCATGCAGTGAGCAAGTGTAGTTAATTCACTTGCATACATAACGTCAGGATGTATTTAAGATCATTTATGATGCCTTTTATCTACTCCTCAGAAGTCCAAATTAGAGAGCAAAAGGTTCAATTTTGGAATTATTCTGGAAATGTTTTCAATATGTATATTTGGATGCCAGGGGAATGAGAGACTTAATTTTGACCCTGTTAACAAAGTGCACAGGAGAAGGCTTTTTGTTCTGTTCTCTCTGAAAGAGAAACATATGGTTAAGAAATAAGCTATACAGTGTCATCAAGGAGAGCCAAAGATATGTGGTCTTTTTGTCTCATAGGTGAAAGTAAAATTACGGCTCTTCTGGTGAGGTTCATTTTTGATTGGGTAACCTGGCAAAACACCATTCCTGACACTGCAATAGTAAAACAACTCTGTGCCAAGCAAGACGATGTGCAGCATTTTATTTTTGATATTGGGAAGCCTGTTTTTAGCCCAGCCTTTGTCTAGAGTTCTTGCTTGTAGTATAGGCAAAAGCAAATTATGTAGGTTGAAACTAGAACCTTGAAAAAGAAGACATTTCTGAAAATATTAGCTGCTATGCTTAGCTTATTGCTGCAGGTACAAAAGAAAATAAAATAGAAAATCTGCAAACTCAGGATTTGAAGTTCTCCTGTCCATGGAGTCTTGGGCATCTTCAGCTGATTATTTCATCATAGCTTCATTATCTGCCATGAACAAGACAGTTCTTTATTAGATCCCATCATTTCCATGGCTGCCTTTGGGAGATTTCCATTCTCGGGGCTGCTCCATGTCTCCTTTTTGCAACATCTAGATGGAGCACCAATGTGCCACTTCCTGATTTCCAGACAGAAAAGACCTGCGCTCTTTTTCCCTGTGACTCAATTAGAGATCAGCTTCCCTGTGGTAGGAAAGATGGCATACAGCAAAGTACGGGAATGCTGATCAGGCTGCAGGCTGCCTTCTCAGCATTCGGATCGTTCTCCTTGGTTCAGTGCAGGCACTGGTCAACAGTTTCCTGTGACCTGCAAAAAAGTTCCAATGGAAATTTGAGATAAGACTGAATGCTCTGCTTTATTAAAAGATGTAAGACACTTTTTTTCCCCTCCTTTTGGCTCAACCTGTGAGGGGTTAAACTCAGCTAACCAATATGGAAGTCAGTTTTATACTGAGAGCTTGTCCTGCCGGGAGTCAAGTACTTTGAAGTCAGCAGCTCTGAAGGGGCTTCACTGAGAGGCCAATTCCTTAGAGATTATTATTTTTTTTTTCTTGAGGAAATTTCTGCATTAATCTCCTTGATGACTAAGTTCAGCAAGTGTTTCAGTGTGACACTAACAGCTTTGAAGTGCTAAGCTATTTCCCTGAAGGGTTTCGTTTTGTTCCAAGAGTATCTACTTTTTCCCATGTGCAAGTGATGGGAAACCACATGTGGGTGCAGCTGTTTCTCTTCTCTCGTGTTGTGTCTCACATTTTACTTCCTCATTTTCCTCTTCTCAACTTTAAGAGAGATCCATTTGTAGAGCTATTAAAAAGTCTTGATTTTAGTACTTTTTCGTAATGCAAGTCTCTTCATAACATTATTTGAAACTTTTGTCGCTCCAAAAAAGTTGCAAATCACTTTCATTTTATGAATTTTGTCCTTGCAAAAATTTTTTTTTTCCCATTAATATCAGTGCCAAATCCAGAAGTAGCTTAAGCTCTGCTCCCAGTTTGCTTGATTGACAGATTTTGGTCAAGAAAGAAGATCTGCAGCAGAGTTTCTCCCTTTAGGCATTTTAGCAAATCTCCCAAGTGCTACTTCTTTGCATCTTCTGTTGTCAATAAATGGAAAAGCAATTCTGTTGCAAAACAGAATTCATTGGAGAGGCCTGTTTGTAATAAAACACTTCAATCTGCTAATATAGAGCTCAGCCAGTGCTATACTTTTATGCCCATAGCCACCGTTTTTGCTAGTGTATTTATCTTTAACAAATATATCTTAGATAAAGTCCTAGAAAAATAAACAATCAAACTTTATGGAAGGAAAGGAAGGGAGGAAAGGGAAACATAATTACTTGCAATTAAATAACACTTTAATTAACGTCATTACGTTATGTGTTAGCACCTCTTTTTTTTCTCTGAAATTGAGTAAGTTGAAAACTGAGAAGCAGCAGTACATTAAATAGCATGCTGTAATCACACTTGTCACAGTATTTAAGAAGTGCCTTCTTATAAAGATGGATTGTTTTTTTTCTGATGCAAATTATTCTTTTATTTTGTGTTACTTTGTTTTAGGATTACACCCCGAAAATATGATGTCATTCAAGCATCTGAGCTTGGGCAGAAAGTTGGAACAATCACTGCTGATGTTGGAGATTTAACACTAAATCGAAGGGAAACAAGGACATCATTTACATTCAGGAAAGTGAGGAGAAGCCCTTGCAATTGCAGTAAGTGTCTTGAGGTGATCTTCAAGTCAAAATTGTTATTTATCACCAATATATAAGTATTTTTTTTTGAGCAAACCAGTTTATCCCTTTGGGTAGTTTTGGCAGTCCTGGTAGCTGTTCCTGAATGGCTCAGGGTTAGGCATACTACATGGCTTGAATTGGTTGCATCCGTTTGGCTGCTGTAGTTTCTCTATTCAGGAAGGCATTTGGCTTGCTCTAGTGCCAGCCAAGTAATCTGTAACCTTGCATTTCATTGGGACTTCAAGTGCCGGAATAATGTACCAGAATAGAAGTAGCTACTATTCTTCAGGTTCCCATCAGTTTTTGTTGGTTTTTTTTATTTGAAGGGGGCTGTAATTTTGTGAAAACAAGTACATTAGAGAAGGAGAAGCAGTCAGAGCTGCAGTGATAGAGCCATGTAAGTGCCTTAGGGCAGTACAGATAATAATAGATAGGTGGCTCAACAATTACATGGAATTGAAATCCATTTGTGCCCTCAGAACACAATTTCAGAGGCTGAATTGCAGTGATGTCATGATTTTTGATATTAGGGGCACTGTCTCAGTTTTGAAAACATAAACCTCATTAACGTAGCAGGTTGAATGATCACTGCAAATGGCCTCTGGTACACGTGGGCAGGTTGCTTGTTTTAAAGTCATCAAACACTTCTGCAGTTTGGCCTGCATTTCAGTTTTAAAAGGTAAAGGAGGAATAAAGCATTTTTTGCATTTTAATATTTCATTTTTAATTTTATTTTGCTAAATAAGTTTAACCAACAAGGAATGACTTTAAAAAATTTTATTCTTTGTGTATCTGTTGCTGTATCTAGTTTACCCATCTGTCTGTGACAGCCAGAAAGGACAGCAAAGTCAGGTACAACCTTCATTTCCCCACAATGAGATGGAGGCCTCAAAGCTGGAGCAAGAATATGTACACAAGGTGTACGAAGAGATTGCCACACACTTCAGCAGTACCAGGCATAGCCCATGGCCCCGAATTGTAGAGTTTCTCAGCTCACTACCAAAAGGGTCAATAGTGGCTGATGTTGGTTGTGGTAATGGGAAATATCTAGGCATCAACAAGGATTTATACATGGTAAGTAGTAGCCACTGTCACTTGTTTTCATTGGTACTAGTGTTTATTCCATTGTGCAGCTGTAGCATGTTTGAGCTTCAGTTGTGGGAAGAGTGCCAAGAACAGAAAGCTATTTCCTGATCCAAGATCAATTACCAATTGTGTTAGGTTTCCACATCCATTCACTATGTGCATTACCCTTCTCTTTTTTCAAAGCCACTTTTGCTTTGCAAGTCAAAATATGTTAATAAAAAAAAATAGTAATGGGTGCAGTGGATTGAAAAATTGTAATGGATGCTTTAGCTTTTGTTGTTTTGAATAAGCTTAACAAAAGGGAAAATGGTTGAGCAGTTTGAATGCTTCCAACAAGTTTTTCACTTGGCTGGTGGGTGGGGAATTCAATGTACATGTCCCTGAAATCTTCATGGGCAGTACCACTTTTCATATATCCTTTTCACTTGCCTTTGGCTTGGTGGCATGGCTCATTTGTGAATGATGTCATGTTTGGCTGTCCCACCTCTGACTCTGTGCATAGGCCCAGTAAATATGCCAACATAAAATTCGTGGGGGAGTCTCAACTTCAACACAGATTTCTGGCCTTTCTCTCACACCATTTTCTTCACTTTTAGACAGTTTTGACATCATTCTTGCTGATGTTCTCATCACCTTCCCTGTCTCACAGTCTGTACTTAGCCCAGTTGTACTTCTCTCCCTTCTTATCAGGGAGACATGAAGCACATAAAAACCATCTCTTGGTTCATATTTGTATTGCGAATATTTCAAAGACTTTTTTGCAAGGGTCAAACTTCCTGTTGTTTTTACCCAAAAGAAATCTTTCTGAGAGGTGTGCATTATGCTATGTGCTCTCCCCTATTCCAGAGTTGTCTGATTCTTTCATGTGTTTGTACTGTGAAACACTTTGAAATCTATCAGGCTTGAAAACTTCTATGTAAGGCAAAACATTCATTATTAATAATAAAAGTCAGACTTGTTTGTCTGTTTCAGGAGTTTCTGTCCTGCTATTTATATTCAGCTTTAAAACATAAGTTGTTATTTACAGCCTTGTCTGTATTTGTAATGGTTTTATTTCCATTACTGTTCTTATAAGCTAGAACAAAATCAACTGATTTATAAGTAGGCATGTTTATGCCTGACTGCTGTAGCCTGAAAATAATTATTAATGTTCAGTACATTTCAGTCTTTCACTCCTGACTCCTGTAAGAAAAATCAGCAAACCTAACTAGAGAGGAGAAAAGTTTATCAGGGTACCATGAAGGTCACCTGGTCCTAGAATGAATTTGGTAAATTACTGTTGTGTAGGTTTGTGGACGGATTTTAAGGCGAAATCTGCAAGATGCTCTGTTGAGAAATTGCCATCACCGGTCTGTTTTCTGGAGCCCACAGTTAACCAACTAAGGGAAAGAAAGATCACGTATCTACTGGCAGTCAGATGAAAGCCAGCCCCTCTCCTCTGTCACTTCAGGAGTTACCTCATTTCATATGTGCCTGCAGGAGAAATCCAAAACGTGAAAAATAACAGTGAAAGGGAGGAAGCTTTTAAAGAAGCAGTTGAGACAGTTGTAAAACAGAATATGGGAATTGCTTCATTCAGTTGGCCTCCCTTGACATTTTATTTTCTACTGGTGACTAGTTCTTCTTGGTTGGAGCTAGACTCTAGGCTTTATATTTGTGTATTTTCATCTGCAAGCTAGCACAGAGTCTCAGGAGGATGGATGTGACTTCTTTCTACTATATTTATTTTTATATGTCAGCCAAAGTATGGTTAAAGAAAAACCGGTGTATATCGTGTTTACAGTTTTATTTTTTTTTTAAACTTTTGACAAGGAATCTCAAAAAGACTAAGAGAACTAAATTATCGTAGGTGAGAGGAACGGTGTGGTGTTATACTGGTTTGGAGACAAAGGAAGGTAGGACTGTTGGATGTCATTCAGTACTCATGACACACCAGTGGGTGTCACTTAGATCACCTAGCATGGATATGAGCGGTTGCTGCTAGTGGGGACAATGAGATGATCCAAGGGGACCTGATGGTTTGGGAGCAGGTTAAACTGCAGCAATCTGTTTTCTGCTGAGAAGACAGAATACTTCAGGCACATGTGGTGCCATTTATCAGATGGAACTTACCGTCACAAAATGCCTCAAAGCCAAGCGCTGAGCAGCAGTCATAAGGATTGGGTCAAATTCTTCTAAGAGACATAAGATCACTTTGTTCATAGGTAATACAAACCCTCGTTCTTTGACCTGAAGGAAAGTGCCAGTAGACAGGACTTAGCAAGACATTTTTCTTATGGTAAGCTTTTTAGACAGTGAACTGTCCTGATGACTTTTTTATGCGTCTTCCTCTAAAGCAACTGGTAATGGCTATTATTTGAAGCAAGGTACTACTTTAAATACTTTGCTATTTCTGTGACTGCAGAAGCGACTGACGTCCATTCTTTATTTTGTGGATTCTGATTTGTGGGGAATCAGTATTCATTTATTCCTTAATGGGAAATCAGTACTTATATATTACTTAATGGGATTTTTACCTCTATTCCCTTGCCGTACTGTTCTATAGGAAGTACTGTAGAACAAGCGTCAGTGATGTATCAGTATTATTACCGGTAGCCCGTCTCCTTCGTATGGTGACTGTGCTGGATGAGTCAGCCTGTTCAACCGTTCTTTTTGTCTGAGGGAGAAAGGAGCACTTTTCGTTGTCCCCCTGGATTCTTATTTGGGCTCAACAGAAAGGTCTGATGATACAGGGCTGTTTCTCATATTGTGTTACTTCCATTTACCACAGGTTGGGCATGGATCCAAGGGTGAGGGGTTAAAGAATATGTTTTGTGTATCAGGTGCATCACTGGGATAAGGAGAGTGCTCTCTAGATGCAGGGCATCAGTTTCCTCCCTCATTTACTCCTCTTGACTTGGGGGCATAAAATCCAGGCAGAAACATAATAAATTGCTGCAGCCTTTCCTTTACAGCAATTGCTGTGGCTCTTGGTAAGTTTTTATGCACAGCGCACTGGAGCTCTTAGCCTAAGTCCTGTTGGGAAAGAAGCAATGAAGCAGTGCTGTGAAATTAGGAGTTATTTAGGAGTTGAGTAGAGCACTGTCAGTACAGCCATGTAGCTTGGTGTGTTTTGACTCAGAAATACTGAAAACCTGAGGCAAGCGCTTTCTGAAGGCAAGCGATGTGCTATAAAGGTTACTGTCCATTTTTAGGTGGGATACCTTAAGTAGCAACGCTAATAGTAGATCAAAGCTAAGGTAGCTCGCTTGATGGTTTTAATCTTCAGGCACTGTCTGAAAGTGTCTCCACTGTGGCCTGTGCTATTGTATTTGCTTCAGTTTCTTTGGATGACTAGGTATAGCCTTATCTACTTGAATATGGTTGTATGACAATGAGTGCATTGAAACATAAACTGTATAAATGTATATATACATAAAACGTATAAAAGAGTGATTTTGCCAGGGTGTGGGGAAGAGAGAGGGTGAAGATTTGCTGCGGTATGGTTGCATAAAGGTGGATTTTAGTTACGGCTGGGTCCATGTTGATTGAGAACAGATTCCTGTTGGAAGGACTTAGTAGTGGGTAAAGGCAGGAAGGACAAAACTGACTTGCAAAAGTATATTTGGAGCCAGTTCACTGTATTTTAGTGGTCGGAGGGCGAGGCAGAGGAACCTTTCCTGCCCTTTTGTCTCAATGAGTAGGAATCATTAACAGGAGATCTGGGATGAAGAGAGCTCAGAAGGAACTGGGCAACAGCAGCACAAAACCAGAATGAACGCTGAACTGCTCAACTTGGTTCTGATGCTTTGTCATTGAGAAATGAACTTCATGTTTTAGACATAGCACTTTGTTTCCACAGACACCCTGACTGTACGCAATGGAAAACCAAAACACTACATGAAAGGAATGCTAAAGGCCTGACTCAGACCAACTGGAGCAAGGAGATTTGTCTGTCTTGCTGTAGCTGTGCTGGTGTCTCTTTTTCTGCATACGTCTATTTGCTGGAATGTAATTTGGTTCCTCGAGGCTCTCATGCTATCAGTTGTAGCTGAGGTGTTTCTCCAGGGAGCCACATGATTCCATTCGGCGGCTGGATTTCGGAATTAGATGTCGTTTTCTTCATCAGTTTCTAATGTGCTGAATCAATGAGGTTTCCAGATACTTAAATGAACTAATTCTACCAGGTAGAGTTAGTTATAATGAGATAACATAGAAAGAAAATACATAATGGTGGGCAACATCAAACTGTCTTTACTATCTTTATTTAAGCTTGCAACAAGATTTCTCTCTTGCAGATTTGCAGCACCATTACAAAGCAAGCTATTTATTTAGTGTCTTTTGCTCCCTAATGATCTATTCTAAACCACTGCATTAAGTAGCTTTTATAAAATTTAGTTTAGCTACTCCTGGCTAAAACGGTGGGGGTGAAGGTGCCTGGGGAATGCAAAGGAGCAGGATGGGATATCTGCCTGTGTTATCCCATTCCCAGGAAGCAAGACAGAGCTGCTGCAAACTCAGACAAATCACAGGTGTTACATTTGTTTCTCCCTTCCCTTATCCGCTTTTATCTTCGTCTTTTTTGATACTTCATTAGTCTAAAGGTTTGTGTTATCCAGCGTGCCCTAAAGAGAGGGTGCTGTATGCCAGAACGACAACATGCTTTTGCCTCTTTTGTAAGTTTTGTGTTTGCTGGGGTTCTAGTTGTGGAGTTACAGGCCTCCATACTAATACAGATTTCCTGGCTTAAAACAAGAGTTGGATGCAGTTAGTGTTTATTCATATCAGTGCCTGAAATCCCTGTTAAAAATGTAGGTGGATTCTGAGCCCCAGTACATAGGTGTCAGTGGCCACTCTGGAGCTCCTGTGAGCCATTGTCCACATCACAAAAAGCAGTGAAGAGAGGGGTGGAGGTACCTGCTGAAAAGGCAGGGATGTGGGAACGGCTGCCTGGAGTAAAATCTGAGAAACCTGAGAAGCCAGCCTCCTTTGGGGAAATACTAAAAGGTGTAGAGCAACTTGCTGAGAGGTGGACTCGCTAAGAGATAGATTCAGCTGAACAGTCAGCCATGCTATTTGAGATATATATGAGAAATTGCAGGGTTTGAGCAAGGAATTTGATTTGGAAAATGGGGAAAACAGGTATAAGAAATGATTGAGAAGACTCACAGATAATAAGAAACAGGGAACCTTAAAAATGTATACAACTTGGCTCAGCAAGAGATGTACTGGATTCTGTTGGTTTTGGACACTGAACTAATAGTAATTAGTCTACCTTTCTCCACTCTTCTAGAGGAGATGTCAGCAAGGACAGTATTGTGTGCTGAGCATCAAAATTAGAGATATGAACTGGCAAAAATTAAAGCATTCCAGTTATATTTTGAGATTTTTTTAAAATGTTTTGATTATATGCTTAATTAGAGAGAAAAATAAACCTGTTCTAAATTAAAACATTCCTTTGAACTGTTTTCTGTAAATGAAGCTTCATCACATCAAAGCTTCTGTGTGCTTCAGAATGTAGAAATCGGTTAGTAACGGAACTGGGAAAAGTTGAGTTTGGGGTCTCTGCCCCTTGCTGTAAATGTTTTCTATACTCATAAAAATCACAGGCTCACTTTCCAGCAGTTAACTGGCATTGCACCACTGGAGTTACCTGCTTTTTGCTAGCTTACTGTTTTCTAAGGGACTGAAACTGATGTATTTTGGTTTTTAATGAACGCATGTTTCTTGTAAGCTAGAAAATGCAGGAATGTGGTGATTGTAATTCTTTTAAAATATCATGCAGAGATAATTCTAGTAAGGATGCTAAATTTGCTTAGCTCCAGCACCAGGCATATGTGTGGTGACTCCCTGTGTTGAGCATTTATGCATATATATGTAGCACCTCTTACAATATTTACATTTAAGACAACTTAAAGTTTTAGCCTAATATACCTATTTTAGAGCAGTTGTGCATTCAAAGTGATCCACTTCAAGGTCTCCATTTTCATTGCGAAACAGAATCTTTTTGCTTTGGATGTAGATTCACTTTAATAAGTATGACAATAGAAGTAAGCCTGACTTCGTAATTATTTGATATAATTTAGATGCAAATGAGGACTTCACATTCTGGCAGTCACGCCTTTGTTCTCATTCTCAGTTCATTGGATTTCATTAACATACAGTGTAGTCCTTTTCAAGGTTATTTTGGGAGGGGAGGATTGAGTTCCATTATCCAGCCCGTTTTTACTATAGATGTGCAGGGCCAAAGCAATTCTTTCTGGGAAAGGTTGTTGTCAGTGGAAGTTGCAAGTATTCTTCCCCCTCCTTCTGCCAGCAGTGAATTTGGTTCTTTGAGTTTTATTAAATGCCGCATGCTAATGTCTTAATTGCAGAAGTAGTTGAAGGCACCGGTAATGAGGCATGGAATCTCTAACATGCAGGTTGTCAGCTAAATCCATTCCATGATGAGAGTAATTTAAAGACACTTCAGTTGGCTTCCAGTGTGCAATGATGGGGATTTGTTTCCTTCCAAGTAAACAGGAGTTTCCTTTTTTTATTCATAAATAACACTATTCACTCAGTGCTTCAGTAAACGCGGAGACGAGGCCAAGGAATAAATAGGAAGAAAGCGATGCTAAGATTGATCTTTTCAGGTCTGTTTAGAGCTAATTGGCAGGACAATATGTACGTACTCATAGTACTGTTTTTGTGGAAGATTATCTTGGGTTGTCAGGTTGGCATTTTCACAACTGTTTCATTTACTTTGGACCAAAAGTCAGGGACCTGAGTAGAAAGCAGCTCACCTGGAAGCTTTCAGGACATATGAATGGAACAGAATCCTGGTTTTCTTCAAAACTGTGATGGTAGACTGAACGGTAAGATGATTTGAACCAATAAAATGAAAAGTTATGATGGAAAATAAATGTATTTTCATTAATCACTGCAAAAGAGATTTTTAATTTTAGCAGTACTGTTGTCTCTGCTGGGTTGATTAACCAGAACAAGTTGTTTGCTATTCTTGCATCAAGGATGGTTTAGGATTCTTTCTGTATCAAATGCAATAAACACTGTCAGCAGTAATTATTTAGGATTCTGAATCTGTTCTCTGCTATCTACTTGTTGCTGATCACTGAAAACAAAAATAAATTTAATATTCTCATGCAAGCTGAATTTGATACATGACTTCGTAGCACGGCTTTGGTTTAAGTATTCAGTGTGCGTGGCAGTCATGAAAATGAGGGTGGTGCATGCCTTGTTCTATTTGTTCTTTCAGAAGGGTCTTGATCAGTTTGGATTTATTGGTTTTTATGCAAGCACATAAGAAACCCTCTTCTAGATGCTTTTTCTTACCATCTTTGACCTGGACACTGGGCAAGGTTCAAAGGGGAAAAAAAGAAACCTTTTATGAGGTGTCCTGAAATGGTTTCTAGGGGTCACTTCATTTGGACTGTGCAGAACTTTGGAAAATTATGTTGTGCTTAAATTTTTGTGGATTGTGATACTGAGGGTGAAGAGGGCTGTACCTGAGCACTTCCTTACTTATACTGAAATGATGAAACCTGGGTGATTAGTGAAGCTGCGCGACATACGTCAGTGATGCCACCAAAGTCACCAGACTGTCGTTTACGCTTGTAGATTCAGCTTTTGTGAGTTCAGTGTTTGGCTGCTTCAAATGTTGTCAGGTTACAAACGGCAATGGAAAGGAAAGGGAAATACTGAGGTTAGGTCACTTCTCATTTTGCTGGTTTCAAGATACTTTTAAGAGCCAGTTTTGAGGAAAAGTTAGGCTGAAACCTGTTCTGTCTTAAGCTGGTTCAAAATCAGGGTGCTATAATGAGCTGTCTAATATCCAGTCTGCCATCTTTGTTTTAAGTAGGCATCAGGTTTTTTTTCTTTTTGTCTGTATGTGGGAACCATATATTCCTCTTACTTAAGGCTATTTTCTCATACTCGCTCTCATTTTTATTTTAAACTAAAATATATTAGCTCAGTAGGAGACTGTGATGACTCGATTACTGTAAGCATCAAGTGAAAATCATTTTCCAGTCTTGTAATTATCCTCTTATGAAAAGCTTAACGAAACACTTTCTGTTACAGGTTGGCTGTGATCGCAGCAAAAACCTGGTGGATATTTGTGGAGAAAAAAATTTCCAGGCTTTTGTCTGTGATGCCCTGTCGGTGCCAATCCGCAGTGGTTCTTGTGATGCCTGCATCTCTATTGCTGTAATCCACCATTTCTCAACAGCGGTAAGTCACCCCTCTCTGTGCTCCCCTGTACTGCTGTATTGCTGTGCAGAGCTACTAATATTACAAAAAACTGCTAGTTGGGGCTCATGGAAGCAAAAGGGAAGAACGAAATGGGGGGAAATCGAAGGTTTGCACTTGGTGTAAGCAGTTGTCAGAGCAGAGTTAAGCTGTTGTCCTGCTGCTGCTTCTTAAACTTTCTCTCCATGTTCTCCCTCTGCTTGTCAGATGCCCTTGCTCCTCCTGGCACTTTGATCTAAGTGTTTGTGTTTGATTTTCGTCTGCGTACAATTAATGACACTGGAGAAGGGGGCTGTGCTTTGGGAGTCAAGAGATGTGTTACTTCCTGGCTCAGATCTTGAGCAGATCTCATGGTTTTTTTCTCTGTGCCTTCATTGTCCATCTGCAAAGAACAACAGGGACACTACTCGCTAGTCTGCCGTGTCTCTGGGCTGTGTAAGCTTCTCCTGGCAGGAACTGTGCGATTGTAACAAGCTTCTAGACCATGGAGCCTTAATCTGAGGTGGGACCTAAGGGAATGTTTCCAAATGCAATATAAAAAGTAGGAAGAAGTCTGTTTTGGAGAAGGCTGACATATCTGCTCGGGTGGTCAGAGGACCTGTGTTTAAGCCATAAATCTGACTACTTCAGCTGCAAACTTAGGGTGTGTATCATCAGGTATGGTAGATCCGAATCTGGGATTTTAGATATTGAACAGCCTTCTTGAAGAGGCCTGTGTCATTTCCAGCTGGGCTGATATGTCCAAGAAATCCTGCTTAGCACAGCACTGTTTTCAAGTGGAAAGAGAATTGTGTTCAGGAAAATGTCTTGGCTTGTGCATAGTGATGGGCTATATTATGAATGAAAATGAATAGTGGAAAAAATTCCTCTGATTTTTATTGTATCCTGGGGGGGGACAGTAAGGAGGAACTGCTGCCATTCCATTCTCCTGTCTTTCTGTTTATATACTAGTTTCATACTTTTGTTTTTCCTTTATAGGAGAGGAGACTGGCTACTATCCGTGAACTAGCTCGGCTTCTAAGGCCTGGTGGAATGGCACTCATTTATGTTTGGGCGATGGAACAAGAATACAAAAAACAGAAGTCTAAATACCTTAAGGAAAAGAATGGTAGTAAGGACAAGGAGGAGGAAATCAATACTGGCATGGCCCAGAGACCCAGGCTTAGTGATCAAATGCCTCATAGCAGCAGCCAAGACTCAGCATATTCTGACCGACTCTTTAACGACTCGAAGGACGAAGGCAGTGATGCAAAGCCAGTCGCAGACTCTAGACTGCCCGTTCACACTAACCGAACCTCCTTTCACTCTCAAGATTTGCTGGTTCCCTGGCACCTGAAAGGTGGCACTAAAAAGAAAGGGGAAAGTGTTGATACAGTGTCATTTCCAGCTGGCTCTAAGGAATCGCAAGAACTCAGCCCTGTTTTCCACCGTTATTACCATGTGTTCTCTGAAGGGGAACTGGAAGCAGCATGCAGATCCCTGGATTGTGTGAGGGTTCAAAACAGTTACTATGATCAGGGAAACTGGTGTGTGGTTCTAGAAAAGTTGTAGCCTGTGGTGTTTCCTCTGCTACCTGTGGTGTTTTGTTTGTTTTTTACAATGTGAAAGGTATTTTTAATGCAGGTTGCAGCTATTACCTCTTTTAAAATAGCAGAATAAAGATTGTTTATTGAGTTAATAACAGTAACTAGCACTGTGTGCGTACATTAACAAAATAATGGCCAAACTCAGATACTACCTCGGCAGAGTGTTTATTTTACTTTTGTGAATTACAGTGAAGAGGATTAAGTGGGGAAAATACTGGCCATGGAAATCAGTAAGGCCATTGTTGAGCTTTTCAAGACAAAGGGCCTGGTTCTCCCTTCTCTTACACCAGTTTATGCTGGTGTAGCTGTAGTGGCCTCCCTACAGCCCACAGCTAATTGGAATGGAGCTCTGGGCAGCAAAGGTAAAGCTGTTTGCTGTATAAAACTGTGGGTCAGGGAGGAGGGAATGAATGGCATGTGAAGCAGTTTAGCTGAAGAGACAAAATGATGCCTAAAGTTCAGTACAGGGTCCTGCCTATTTTGGTGTCTGTCAGGGGTCACAGATCTTTCAGCTTGGAATTTACTCTCTTTTTCTTGGTCGTGGTACTTACGATTTCCTCAAGGGGAACTGGAAAGCCAGTGGGATACTACGGCCCTTTTTCTCTTCCTTGACCCTCAAGCACCCACAGTTCATGCTGTCACTCCCCAGACTGGTCTAGTGTTGTCTGAAAGCTCCTCTGAGGTGTGAGGTTGCTCAGCTGGAATACCCTGACCAGCTGTGCTAATCGCCTGCCTTCCTGTGAGCGCAGGGCTCTGTGCCTATAGCACCAGGGCTCATGGTGTGGTGCCAACTCAGATGCACCTGGATAAAACAGGAAAAAGATTGAAGTGAGGGCAATATTGGTGCAAATTTTCTGCAGGGTAGTTTCAACCCCTAAGTGTTGGCAGTGGAACAATTTTAATTTATTGTACTTCAGAAGAACAAAGAACTGGAGTAGAGGGGAACTGATGCTGGGCTGGCTGACTCACAGCAGCCATTGCTGCTGTTGCCTGCAACGACTAGCACAGTTTATTTAACACAGCTCCTGTGCTATCAAAGGCGAGTGCCACCTGCAATGCATTTCCAGAATTAAAATATAATGGACTGGCTCTTGCATGGTGAGTGGCTATTGGTGCCTCTGAAAACCAGTACTGCTAGGCCATGCCCTCGTTGCCCTTTTCATTGATTCATCACCTGTAGCCATAGCAAGATCTATAGTATAGGCAGGTCATTGCTGCTGTAACTAGTGGCATCTAAACCGAAGTGCCCATCCTGAATCATGGGGAGTTGGAGGACTTCTGTGTGCCCTTGGCCTGCTCTTGCCTGCCTTAGACTTGCAGGTTAAAGGGGTTGCTGTGCTGGCAGCCTGTTCCCAGTCACCATTTCTCCTAGGCTCTGCCATTTCCCCCCCATCATATAATGGAGAAAATCTGAGGGGAACGACAGTGGTAAGAGAGGAGCTTGCTGCCACCACAATTCATCTGGCCTGTGCCTTGCTCGCTATCTGCTTCCGAAGAGCCCTTGGGGAAGGAGATCTCATTCCTCAGCTGCACATGGTGTCCATGTAGCAGCAGCCCTGTCCTAGCTGATTTCTTTGGGCTACAAAAAGGGAGGCAGAGAGGCTTGTCCATGGCAGATGAGCCTTCTTGGGCATGTTCAGGAGTTGGTTTGCACACATTCATAAATACCACATAGCTGGGAAGTATTGGACTTCCCATACACGTGCAGTTTGGCTCTTCTGGTATGCGGCACGGCTGGTGAGTTTATACAGGAGGAGCCTTCCTTTCTCCTTGAAAACATCTGTGGTCAGGCTGTTGGGCATTGCTGATCAAGACTTTGTGATGTGAGCCGGCCCTGGTGTCGTCAGGGAAGACATGGTGCTGGGAAGGTGATGAACTAACACTCACTATCGATCGTTCAGTTTCTGTCACAGGAGCAACTCACTGTTTGAACAGTGCTCTGGGTGTGCAGGCATGCAGGAGAAGGCAGTTGTCACTCCAAGCCTTGATTTAAGCAAGAAAGTCAGAGATGGGAAGCAGAAACTGAGTCCAAAGAGTGAAGTAAACTGGTTTATGCCATAGGCAGAGATGGAAATGTGATCCACTCCCTGACTGCATTGCAGGACCAGGCTACCCCTCTAATCGTAAGACATTTACAGCATAGCAAACTGTTCATTTCCCAAATCCAGACAACTGCCTCCTCCCCACCCTTGCCTGGAGCGGGGCTTCTCCACACTGTCCGAGTGAGAGGGGCTAATCATGGCTCTTGCAGTCAGGTGTTTGATATCAGTAGGGCTGGTACCTGTTCTCTGGCTCTGCTTTTTGCTCCTCCTTTGCCCCTTGTTTGTCTCTTATCAATCATTGTTTTTGCTATTTCCTATTTTCCTCCTCTTCTTTGACCTAGAGGGGAACTTGCTTGTCCTTGCTTCTGCTCCCAGCTGACATGCTATGGGCAGAGGGTGGCCCTGGGAAGATGTGCAGGAGGGTGCTGTGCTGATAGTTATGATGAGTAAATGGCAACACTGAGTAATATATATTCAAGCTCAGAAAACTTAAGGAAATGTGGCAAATCAGCTGTGAGACCTGGGTTGTTACTTTACTTTTACTTGGCATTACATACTGCTGAGAAACCTCCCTACCAGTTATTGAGACTGCATCGTGTTTTGCTGGGGTGCCCCAGCGTGCTCTCTTCCCTCTGGGGTACTTCCGAGAAAGTTGCATTTCCCACTGGGGGCTGGTTTTCAGAAGGGCCCTGCATGACAGTTTTGCATCGAGGCCCCTGAGCTGGCTTCAGTACTGGGACGCCGTGTTTGGGTGCAGCAGCGCACCCAGTTCCCAGGTGGGCTGTGGGACCGGAGCTAGCCGGGACGGCTCCCCGGCGCAGTGCCAGATGGCGTCGGTGTGTCACTGGTGACAGAGGGCAGGGACAGCCTCTGTTGGGTGTGTGTGCAGTGACTAACTCACTAAATTGGGCTGCCTATGATTTCTGATTACTATGGATTGCATTCATGTAGAAGAAAGTAGGAGGGCCGCATTTCTTAAGCTCTTTATCTGCATGGCCATGTGTTTGTCGGTGCCTGGATTCCTGCTGAGCAGCCAGCAGCTGCTGTTCCGTTTGCCTGTGGGTGCATTTTCCGTGAGGATATATGGCGTGCTGGCGAGAAATGCAAGCACTGCTTGAAACAGTCCAAAGTGCTGCCGTATCTTGACCTTGTGTGACAAAATGCAGAATCGGGTCTGCGGTAGTGCTTGATTACTCAACGTACTCTTGTTCTGACTGGGGAGAGCACAGAGGTGCTGCCTCCAAATTAACCGCTGGCTCTGAGCTGGGCATGGGGTTAAGCACTGTTCTAACCTAGGGCTTGAATGCACCAAGTAGACATAAACCCTGAACAGTCGAATGTGGACTTCATGTAACAAAGTGATGTATTCTTCTCAGGCCCTGCGGCTCCCCGAGAGCTCTGCTGCTTCCCTCCGCTTCCCTGGCAGAGGCAGCATTAGGCAGTGTCTGGTGTGGCGTTAAGCATGTCTTGACTGCCAAGGCTGATTAACTTGACTGCTGCATAAATGAAGAGGTCAGATTCCCTCTTTCACCAGTTCTACGGTGAAGCACCTGGGATGTCTGAGGAAGGGTCAGACTTTGCTATCAGCCTTCGAATACCATCGGTATTCCTGCTGCAAGGTATTCCTTTCAGCCAACTGCTTTTAGCTAAGTCACAGCAGCATTTCCCATCCGTTTCACCCTGACCCAGAGTAGAAAGTGTTGCTCTCCCTGTCCCAGGCAGGCCAGCGGTGATGGGTCTCAGCTGGTCCTGGTTCTGGAAGGAGGTTCTGGCATGGAGAACACTGGCTTGGGCAACACTGATGTGTGGGTTGAACATGCAGTACATAACTTGTTACCAAAGGGGGTTTTCCCAGCATTCCCGAGGGCTGTGAGCCGGAGGCCCATCCCAGGAGCACGTCAGCTCTTCAAAGACATTAAAAGAGTTGAAAGAACTCTGACATCCTCCGAGGCCTGGAAATGTTATGAAATATTTCTTTGATTAAAGTCAGGCAGTCTCTTCAGATGCTCAGAGAGGAATCAAGTGGTGAAGGAGAAAAGGACAAGGGAGGACGGCAGGTAGATGTTAACAAAATGTATTGCAGAGGTTTATCAAGGAGTTCATTACAACACAGAATTACGTGCCACCACAGCTGCCCTCTGCAGTACTTGCTTGCCCCATTTTACCTCCTGGAAGTGTAATGAGCTGAAACTCTTTAAGGTCAACAGTTGGATTTAAACGTTACAGGTTTCACAGTGCAGTGGTTTTCATAATTATGATGTTCCTTTTTTGGCCTTATTTAAATAACAAATGTGCTTAAATGGTTATTCATTTGCAGCCTAGAAGATAAAGGGAAAGCAGAGCTCCATGTGGGGTATGACCTGTGCTGTGAATGCCAGTGCCTCTCCTGCAGCAGTCCTCCCCCATATCCCAGGCATCCTCAAAGTGCCTCAGTGCACCCAGGAGTAGGGAGGTGGCAATTCCTGCTCCGGCCCAAATCCAACTGTTAGTTTAGCTCTGGGCATCTGCAGGCAAATGTCTGGTGGTGTGACCAGAGGTGGCTGTTTGTTTTGGGGGTCACTGCCCCCCTTGTTACCAACCTCCTGTTCCAGGAACCACCAGGCCACCCCACCTGACCCTGCATCAGACAGACCTGTCTGCTGATGTGTTGCACTGTTCTGCCCTGACAAAACAAGTGCTTCAGAGCATTTGCATGCTTAAAGCTAAGTACACAAATGATGTGATTTGTTTTCCCAGGGGCAGACAAAAAAATGAAACCTGCAAAGCATTGAGGGCTTCTCTTAACTTCACAGAGGTCTTTCAGACTGAGGTCCTGGTGCAGCGATGCCAGTGACAAAACTCCCCCAGACCTCAGAGAGGCTGGATTTCCGTGGAAGTGCTCAACTTAAGCTTAGCAGGGACAGGCTTAGGACAGCAGATGGCAAGGGACAACACGCTGGCTGTGTTGCCTTGCTGACTGAGAGCCACGAAAAGCTGCATGAGGACCGCAGCTTCTCTTCAGAGAGCTTGAAGGACTGGCCTTGGCAGAGTGAGCAGAAGATGAGCTCTTGTACTGCTCTTCAAGGCTATATGAACTCAGCATAGAGGAGCATGCAGTGGGAAAGGCAATTTTCCCCATTTTGGAACTTCTCCCACAATTTTAATATGATGGAAGAATTGTTGATAGATTTACATGCCAGTCCTTGATCAAAGCTTCAAAATCTACTTGAGAACCTATTTCTGGTGAAGCTTCCAAATGATCGCTCTAAGAGAACATTTAGGTCTTTACTGAGCAATAGAAGTCTCAAGTTTGCTACTTGCCTGTTTTTTTTTCCTGTTTGGTGTTTGTTTTTTCAGAACTGTTTCTCTATTTTTAGTGGAGTTTGTCAAGAACTTTATTTTTGTGTGCACAACAATTTCCAACATGATTTTACTGAAATCTGTGATGAAAAATTTGTGGATGTGTTTAGAGAAGTTCTGCATGTGGAAAAAAATGCCATTTTCATGTGCAAGAAACAATACAAAAACCTTCAAACTTTCATTTTAAGTTAATTGCTTGTTTATCAAACATGAAAATAAAAAGCCGATACAGAAAAATCCCAAGTACTCTCCCCTATGGCAAGCCATGCTTCAGCCATTGGACTGGCTGGTTAGTCTGTTTTTTCCCATTTTACGTGAATCTGGGAGGGGTCTCAATGTGCAGCCCACAAATTCCCCTTGTTACTGGGGTCCATATTTCTGTAAATTCCAAAAATGGGGTTTGGTTAACTCTTCTGCCTTGTCTTCTGTATGGTTAATAGTACGTACTATCTTGCCCCCTTATTTCTGTCCTTTGCAGTGATGCCTAGAAAATACTGGAGCAGTGCGCTATCAGTAGCTACTGCCTGTCCCACAGCCGGGTGACTCCTTGTTCCCCTCGTCAGTATCCCTGTTCCCTTCTGCCTTATTTTGTACATTCTCTGAGGCGTGTGCTCTTTGTGTTTGTGTAGTGCGAGTGCAGCTGGCTCCTCCTCTGCAGCTGTATTTCACATAGGGTTTGGTTCCATAGGCGCGTTCCTCACCAGCAAAGGCAGACTGAGATGTGTCTTCTCTTAAGCTGCAGATCCCATCTCTCAGCTATGCTGAAAACTCTTTGAGATGGCTGCACGGAGCAAAATTACATGAGAGACGTGATTTGTAGGAGGAAAGAGGCCTGAGACAGATGATTGCCCCAGCTTAAGGTTCTTCCGTGGACCCATGCAGATCTGTACTGAGGGTCCAGGTGGCAGGAGATGGTATTTGAGCCCCTCCCAAGCTTTTGCTTTGTCTAATCTCTCATTTTTTACAAGCATATTGACATGTTTATAATATGCTTTTTAAGAAGTGATGGCTGAATTACAAACCATCAAGACAGAGAATTCACACATTGCTGTGTTAGCAAACGGCATTCCAGTTTCTTTCTTCTGGAAAAGCTATTGTGTGGTAGGAAATGTTGAAGCAGGATGAGGACTTAGGAAGATGTGCAATTCAGAAGAATCTGCCAGGTATTCAGCCTTTAATCCTGCAGACCATCAGTCTGCTCTTAGCAGACAAAGCAATTAATCTGTAGAAGAGATGCAGATATTTAGGTCAAGCTCTTTCCTCCCAATTTATGTACTCAGAGCAGTTTGAGGGGTACGGGAACAAAATATCTAGAGCTGAGGATAATTCATCCTTGTCTCAGACACATCGCAGACTTGTTCAAAGGGGCAGTATTTTAGTGAGTAGTATTTTGTATTTTTAGTGAGTAGTATTTGGTTTTGCCAAAACAAACAGAACAGTAGTCTAATGCCGATGCCGAGAGAAGCCAGCAGTAGTTCATGTTGAAAATAAAGGATCTCCTGGGCAGAATGACACTATTTATACTGCACCTGCATGATGGGTCCAAATCGGGCCTGGCTACTGGTACGGGGTGCATCTCTCTAGCCTGAACAGAGCCAGGTCTCTCACATCTGTCCACGCTATGACTGAGTCATGATCTGATCCAGAAAAGCTCAAGGTATCTCTGAGCTTCAAGGAGGCTGAAGACACCTGCTTTGGTGTCAGGTTATTTGTTCTTACGGGGACAGCCATGGCCTCAGCCCTCTGCGGCTCAGGTGAATCATAGAAAGTCAGATTCCCCTAAAATTCTGCTGTGCCAAACTTGTAGGTCACTGAGCTCAAGAGCTGAATTTACAATCCTGCATATCCTTCTGTGCTCCCTCTGACTCAGAGGCATGGTTTCAACACAAGGGACAGTAAATAGGCAGAGTGTACTTCTAGATGAAGATGAGTGTTTGGGGTCAAGAGCTCTGAGAAGCTCTTGACATAGGACCTTGGTCTCCCGTCTCCTGGTATGTATTTCTACAGCATTGCACATGGTAAAAACAGAAGTGGACCGCACTTCACAGGAGGGGCTTATTCCCGTGGAGCTGTGATGAGGATGCCTTGAGAAAGGGCCCCCTCCTGAGGCTTGGGCACAGCTTGGAAATGTAGATGGGAGGTAGGTGAAGAGCTGCTTAGTGATGGGAATACACAAAGCAGAACTGCAAGTACCTCGTGCAAATGCTCAGGCCTACAAGGCTATTGCGTGGGAAGTTTTCTCATTGCAATTTTAGATGTGCATTATTTTGGATCTATCTCCATCTATTTCCATGTTGCTAGGAACTGAGGTGCAACACGCGCTTGCTAACAGGACAGCTTGCTCCTTTTGGGGTCAGGTGTCCTTGGACCAGCTTTTGTTTTCTATCAGAGTCAGAAGTGGTCAAGTAAAAGGCCCCAGGAAGTATGTTTGGGCTCTGGAGTGGCTGTGAAATAAAGGCTTTAGAAGAAAGAGCACATCATATTTCAAAACTGACAGAAGGAAAGGACATGTGCATGAGGGCGCTGTGGAGTTGCTTTGCTTTGATGTTTCCTGTTTAAGCACCGACGAGGGGGAGGACCTGCAGGAACGTGCATGGAGAGCTGTGCTCTTCTGAGCTCGCCAGGGAGCTGCCCGGTCTGTGCGGTGCCGTGGGGAAGGTCACTGTGCTGGTGTGTGTGTGCAGGTGGAGATACAGAAACGTAGTCGTTTTTCTTGTGATGCTTCTGTCTCTGCTCGGAGTCAGGTGGTTGAGAGGGATGCTTGCTCACTTTCTAGCTGGGGATGCAATACGACAGAAAGGGCAGGACTGGTGGGATTCCCTGGAAACGAAGCAGCTTGCAGAGAGGGGCTCCCAGCGGGGTCTGTTCGCTCAGTGGTCTAAAAGAGAGTGACTCTGAGACAGAAGGACTTGCCTGCAGGATTGCATCTTTGATTGTCCTGGAATATTTTAAAGACTGAGCTCTCAGCCTAGCTGTCCAAGAGAGATGGTCAGGGAAGTGGTGTGATGCTACCAGTGGGAAGGAGAGGACTTACCTTCAGGTGTGGAAGGAAAATTACTTTTAGAGTAGTGGAATTTGGAAAGACAACCCTTGCTATTGCTAGGTCGCCTGACTTCAGTACTTGAGTTGCTTTGTTCCCTGGTGTTAAGGGGTCATGAACAGATGTGCCCAACAGGAACTGGTCAAGTTTAGCAAAGACAAATGCAAAGTCCAGTTCCTGGGGCAGAACAACCCCATGCACTGGCACAGGCGAGGGACTGACAGGCTAGGTGGCATTTCTGCAGAAAAGAAGCTGGGTTCCTGGCTGACAACAAGCTGAACACGTGTCAGCCCTGGGACACAGCCCAGAGAGCTTGTGCAATCTCTGTCCTTGGAGACTTTGAAAATTCAGCTGGACAAAGGCCTGAGCCACTTGGTTGAACTTCGAAATTTGTTCCACTTTAAGTGTAGTTGGACTAAGTGAGGTCTCTTCCAACCCAAATTCTTCTGTGACTCTGTGACCACAACTAACCTCCAAATTTTGCTTGTTATTTTTCCCCTGACCCTTGTCAGCAAATCGCTCACCCATGTGGTTCCCTCACTGCTCCCTCTGTGTCTCTATTTCCCTTGCTTCAGGCTGATGCTCTTCCAGTGTCTGTGCTGCCGGCCGGCTGTTTGCTGCAGCAGGGAGGGGACAGCGCAGGGAGCAGCAGAATGGGCCAAGAGCTTCCCGTGCTGTTCATGGTCTAATTCCCTGCAAAGGTCCTTCCCTGCCGCAGGGGACAGGTGCTGGCAGTCCAGCACAGGACCAAGGTTTGAAGGGGATTGTTCTGAAATCAAGGAAGAGAAAGAGAAATATTATGGGGCAGTGGGAGGGAAGAGGTGACACCTTCTCTGTTGGCTTCTCTCCCCTTATTGTCACCTGCTGTTACATCCTCTGGAACAGGTGGGCACGGGTGGCACGTACCGTGCGAAGCAGTACAGCTTACTGCAGTTTCATCCTGCACCTCATCTTTGCATTCTTCTCCTGTGAAAAGATATCCAGACTTAAAAACTGTAGAAAGAAATGCCCACTTCCAATATTGCTAAAGGCATCTTTCTCTGAAATTAATTCACAAGGATAAAGCCAGCAACTTCTGGTTTTACCTGGACCTCTCTAATTTCCTATGGGTGTAAATACCTGTGATAGCCCTTGGTGCAGGGAATTTCACCCAGTACTTTGTCTAAGTGCTTAGGGTTGGCTTGGATGCCACCAGGCTGGACCTGTGTGCCTCCAAGTTCCTCCTAGGCTGAGGAGATTGATATGTCGTGGGGCTGTAAGTAAGCCCTCCGCTGGCCTTAAAATCACTAAGCCACGAAGAAGCTCTGTGTTAGCGCAGCCAGCACGTACATGAGGTGGACCAGCTTCCCAGGAAAGCACAGGATCTCCCTCAGCCAGGCAGCTGCCACACTAATCCTTGTGCTAAATCAGGCAGGTAGGTTTGAGACCCAGCCTGGCACCGCCTTCTGCCCAAGACTGCCATCCACAGTGGGCTGCCAGACCCCTTCTGCCTGATTTAACCCCAGGAGTGAGAAAACAGCTGAAAATCCCACAGGGAGAGAGATGTCCCATATGGCATTAAGTTAGATGTCTGTGTCTCCCAAGTGCAGGGTCAAGACACCATCTGAATTTAGCCCTCTGATGTCTCTTTAGGAAGTGTGGCCATTTGCCGTGGGCCACCAGGGTTGTGCTGCGCCTTTGGGCGTGGCTGGTTGAGGACCTGGTCTTCACAGTTTGTCTTTCTGCAGGGACGTGTGGTAGTTCAGATAACAGAGCTACAGACTTTGCAAAGGTTTCTTGACCCTCATATTATATTGAATTATGTGAGAAGCAGAAGGAAAAATACGATCCTTTTTCTTGGCAACAGATCCTTTCACTGCTATAGCATGTTTTCAGAATTTAGGGCAAAGTCCTCCAAAATGTCCTCTAGCAGGAAAAGTTTGCCTGGTTTTCTACTCTACAGAAACACGTACATTACTGTGCAGAGAGAACCAGCCTGCTGTGCTGGACAAACACATCCCTCTCATTCCCTATTTCTGATCTGAGACTGAATTGTGTTCAAAGTCAGGTTGGAAGGGGCTTTGAGCAACCTGATCTAGTGAAAGATGTCCCTGCCCATGGCAGGGGGTTGGACTAGATGATTTTTGAAGGTTCCTTCCAACCCCAACCTTTCTATGATTACAGATTCGCCCATTATGACAGATAGGAGCAGCCTCACGCTCACAAGCCCTGGTCCTCATGGGGGACTTCAACCACCCTGACATATGTTGGAGGGTGTCCTGGTTTTGGCAGGGATAGAGTTGATTTCCTTCCTAGTAGCTGGTGCAGTGCTGTGTTTTGGATTTAGGGTGAGAACAAAGTTGATAACACACCGATGTTTTAGTTGTTGCTAGGTAGTGCTTACACTAGCCAAGGACTTTTCAGCTTCCCATGCTCTACCAACTGAGAAGGCTGGAGGTGCACAAGAAGCTGGGAGGGGGCACAGCCAGGACAGCTGACCAAAACTGGCCAAAGGGACATTCCATACCATGTGACGTCATGCTCAGTATATAAAGCTGGGGGAAGAAGAAGGAAGGGGGGGACGTTTGGAGTGATGGCTTTTGTCTTCCCAAGTCACCGTTATGCGTGATGGAGCCCTGCTTTCCTGGAGATGGCTGAACACCTGCCTGCCGATGGGAAGGAGTGAATGAATTCCTTGTTTTGCTTTGCTTGCGTGCGTGGCTTTTGCTTTACCTATTAAACTGTCTTTATCTCAACCCACGAGTTTTCTCACTTTTACCCTTCCGATTCTCTCCCCATCCCACTGGCGGGGAGTGAGCGAGCGGCTGTGTGGTGCTTAGTTGCCGGCTGAGGTTAAACCACGACAGAGGGACAACACGGCAGGGCATAAGCAATCTGGGAGGTTCCTGGAATGCATCGATGATAACTTCCTTCTCCAAGTGGTAGAGGAGCCAATGAGGAGAGGTGCTATGCTGGACCTTGTTCTCACCAACAAGGAGGGGCTGGTGGGGAGTGTGAAGCTCAAGGGCAGCCTGGGCTGCAGTGACCATGAAATGGTGGAGTTCAAGATGCTGAGGGCACCGAGGAGGGCGCACAGCAAGCTCACTACCCTGGACTTCAGGAGAGCAGACTTTGGCCTCCTCAGGAATCTGCTTGGTAGAGTGCCATGGGACAAAGCCCTGGAGGGAAGAGGGGCCCAAGAAAGCTGGGTAATATTCAAGGATCACCTCCTCCAAGCTCAGGAGCCATGCATCCCAACAAAGAGGAAGTCAGGCAAAAATGCCAGGAGGCCTGCATGGCTGAACAAGGAGCTCCTGGACAAACTCAAACACAAAAAGGAAGCCTACAGAGGGTGGAAGCAAGGACAGGTAGCCTGGGAGGAATATAGAGAAATTGTCCGAGCAGCCAGGGATCAGGTTAGGAAAGCTAAAGCCCTGACAGAAGTCAATCTAGCCAGGGACGTCAAGGGCAACAAGAAAAGATTCTATAGGTACGTCGGGGATAAAAGGAAGATGAGGGAAAATGTGGGCCCTCTCTGGAAGGAAATGGGAGACCTGGTTACCCGGGGTACGGAGAAGGTGGAGGTACTCAATGACTTTTTTGCCTCAGTCTTCACCGGCAAGTGCTCGAGCCACGTTACCCGAGCCACAGAAGGCAAATGCAGGGACTGGGAGAATGAAGAGCCACCCGCTGTTGCAAAACCGCAACCATGGACTTCCGGAGGGTGGACTCTGGCCTGTTCAGGACACTGGCTGAGAGAGTCCCTTGGGAGACAGTCCTGAAGGGCAAAAGGGTCCAGGAAGGCTGGATGATCTTCAAGAAGGAAGCCTTAAAGGCACAGGAGCAGGCTGTCCCCATACGCCGTAAGAAGAACGGGTGGGGAAGATGACCGGCCTGGCTGAACAGGAAGCTCTTGCTGGGACTCAGGAAAAAAAGGAGAGTTTACCACTTGTGGAAGAAGGGGCAGGCGACTCAAGAAGAGTACAGGGATCTCATTAGGTCGTGCAGAGAGGAAATGAGAAAGGCAGAAGCCCAGCTAGAACGCAATCTGGCCACTGTCGTTAAAGACAACAAAAAATGTTTTTACAAATATATTAATGACAAGAAGAGAGCCAAGGAGAATCTCCATCCTTTATTGGATGCGGGGTGGAACATTGTCACCGAGGATGAGGAAAAGGCTGAGGTACTCAATGCCTTCTTTGCCTCAGTCTTTAATAGTCAGACCAGTTATCCTCAGGGTACTCGGCCCCCCGAGCTGGAAGACAGGGACGGCGAGCAGGATGAACCCCTGGTAATCCAAGAGGAAGCAGTCAATGACCTGCTACGCCAGCTGGATGCTCACAAGTCTATGGGGCCGGATGGGATCCACCCGAGAGTGCTGAGGGAGCTGGCGGAGGAGCTCGCCAAGCCGCTCTCCATCATTTATCAGCAGTCCTGGTTAACGGGGGAGGTCCCGGATGACTGGAGGCTTGCCAATGTGACACCCATCTACAAGAAGGGCCGGAAGGAGGATCTGGGGAACTACAGGCCTGTCAGCCTGACCTCGGTGCCAGGGAAGATTATGGAGCGGTTCATCTTGAGGGCGCTCACAAGGCATGTGCGGGACAACCAGGGGATCAGGCCCAGCCAGCACGGGTTCATGAGAGGCAGGTCCTGCTTGACCAACCTGATCTCCTTCTATCACCAGGTGACCCGCCTAGTGGATGAGGGAAAGGCTGTGGATGTGCTCTACCTGGACTTCAGTAAGGCCTTTGACACTGTCTCCCACAGCATTCTCCTAGAGAAGCTGGCGGCTCATGGCTTAGACAGGTGGACTCTGCGCTGGGTCAAAAACTGGCTGGACGGCCGGGCCCAGAGAGTTGTGGTGAATGGAGTTAAATCCAGTTGGCAGGCGGTCATGAGCGGTGTTCCCCAGGGCTCAGTTTTGGGGCCGGCCTTGTTCAAGATCTTTATCAATGATCTGGATGAGGGGATTGAGTGCACCCTCAGGAAGTTTGCAGACGACCCCAAGTTGGGTGGGAGTGTTGATCTGCTTGAGGGTAGGAAGGCTCTGCAGAGGGACCTGGACAGGCTGGATCGATGGGCCCAGGCCAACTGTATGAGGTTCAACAAGGTCAAGTGCTGGGTCCTGCACTTGGGCCACAACAACCCCATGCAGCGCTACAGGCTTGGGGAAGAGTGGCTGGAAAGCTGCCTGGCGGAAAAGGACCTGGGGGTGTTGGTTGACAGCTGGCTGAGCACGAGCCAGCAGTGTGCCCAGGCGGCCAAGAAGGCCAAAGGCATCCTGGCCTGTATCAGAAATAGTGTGGCCAGCAGGAGTAGGGAAGTGATCATCCCCCTGTACTTGGCAGTGGTGAGGCCGCACCTCGAATACTGTGTTCAGTTTTGGGCCCCTCACTACAAGAAGGATGTTGAGGTGCTGGAGCGTGTCCAGAGAAGGGCAACGAGGCTGGTGAGGGGTCTGGAGAACAAGTCTTATGAGAATCGGCTGAGGGAACTGGGACTGTTTAGCCTGGAGAAAAGGAGGCTGAGGGGAGACCTCATCGCTCTCTGCAACTACCTGAAAGGAGGTTGTAGCGAGGTGGGTGTTGGTCTCTTCTCCCAAGTAACAAGCGGTAGGACGAGAGGAAATGGCCTCAAGTTGTGCCAGGGGAGGTTTAGATTGGACGTGAGGAAAAATTTCTTTACTGAAAGAGTGGTTAAACATTGGACCAAGCTGCCCAGGGAAGTGGTTGAGTCACTATCCCTGGAAGTATTTAAAAGATGTGTAGATGAGGCGCTTAGGGACATGGTTTAGTGGGCATGGTGGTGTTGGGTTGACGGTTGGACTCGATGATTTTAGAGGTCTTTTCCAACCTTAATGATTCTATGTTTCTATGACTAGGAATCTCCTTCCCTTGACAGAACCATTCTGAATATGAAACTTTTCCATGTGCTGAACCTTCTAGTCCATATAAATACAAATACAGATGTGCTTCATATGTACAAGTAAGATTAAAGTGTGCCTCTTGCAACTGGCTTTTGACTGAGAGAGTTGATTTCCATCACATCCATGTGGATACTGGATATAAGGTAACTAACTCACATTTCAGTCTTTAAGAGGTGTAAGGCAGTGTAGGAAGTCAGGAAGTTGCTTTAACGTACTAAGAGATGGAAAAGCAGAGAGATTATAAGAACAGGCTATAGGGAAGAGCTTGGTGAATAGAAACTACAACTTAATATCAATAGAGCATGACAGCAGAGAGTGGAGACTAGAAGTGATCAGTTAAATGGCGTGATCCCAGTGGGAACAATTAAAGTAAACGTCTATCAGAGATATTAAACATAGGCTAGAAAAACAGCAATCAGTATGAGTGATAGCAAGCTGCTGGTGTGCATACAGGATGAAGAGAACTTCTGAAAACGATACAGAAAGTCAGCTGTGTAGGTAAGTCTCTCCTGAGCAGAGCTCAGATGTGCTCCATATAAAGTGAACGGCAATGAGCACGCCTGGGGAACCGTGTGCCAGAAATTAATGTCATGCAGCTGTCACTGCATACAGCGAATGTTCTGAATTGTACAAAGTAGTCCCCTGACAGTATGGGGAATACTGGGTGGATGGGGAGCTATCCCAAACACTTACTGTAGGAGAGATTGGGAGTGATAACGTTTTCCATACAAGATTTTCATATTTACCAGAATCTGGATGAGTTTTAGTCTCGGAATTCCAGTTCAGATATGTTATACCTGTAAATATCACAGAAACAGTTTCCATTTGCAAAGGGAAAATGGTAAAGATTTGTCTAGAAATACTAAAGATGATTAACAGTTACTGTCTCCAGTGTGCTTTGTTTTGTGTATTCTTCTTGCTGCTACAATCAAGGATTTCTTGTCATTATCACTTTCTGCGTGTCACTATGGTTTTCTATAATTTATTGGGGAGAAAAGAGGGAAAGACATTTCATTCATCATTGCAAATCTCTTTTATGTGTGTTAATGCGCTTTATATGAAGTGATTACACTGACAACAGCAGCATTTGGACCCTAATTTATTATGCAAATAACTTGCCCTGCATTAACTAATATGTGTCCTCCTGGGAAAGAATCAGAATTGCATAGCTTTGTCCAAACTGCTCTGAAAGGCCATACCTGACATCTCAAGTGGCCACAAATGATTAATTTTCCTTCTCCCGCCTGCCTCCTCACCAGGTATTTGCTACAGAGATGCTTGTTGAATGCAGACAGCTTGTTCCTGTGCCTGACGGTGCTCTCGTCCACAAGCTAGATACAGATTTCTAGGCTGAGCCACCTCACTTAACTTTAAAAGACATCGATGTTGATGCCTGCATCTCAAGTCAATAGCAAAACTCTCTGAATAGTTATCAGAGACAAATAGGGGCTTTATAGTGTTATTTATCTGACTGACTTAATTTTTTACAAAATATTCAATACATCTCCTGTCAGATGATTACAAAATTAAGTGATCGCTAATTTCTTAGCCAAGATTTTGAAGCCTCATCTTCACTGACATTCATTTTACCTTTGAGAATGCCAGCTGTTCTTCTTTTGAAATCGACTTCCCCTTGCTCCTGTGATGCTTTTCCTTCCTGAGTTTCCTAGATTTCTAATCACTTTGTGCATGTCCTCAAGTGAGCTTCCTTCCCTCCCAATAGCCTCTATAAGTCTCTGCCCTTGTTCCTCTCTTCTCCTTATCTTGATATAGTCTCATCCACAAATACAAAATTAATTATCATCGGTATGCAGACAAGCTGCAAGTCAAACTCTCCATTCCAGACTTGTTTCCTTATGACAGATTAAAATCATGGTTCTTTCCCTTGGCTGTCTGGCAGACACAACTCACTGTGGCTAAAACAAAGTTTGTTAGCTTTTCTCCAGCTGTAGGTTTTTATGGCTTGCTTGCTGCAACACTTATTTTCCTTTGGCCTCAGCAATGTAATCTTACCACATTTATATCTGGTTAGATACCTATATCCAGTGTGCTACTGCAGAGGTTATCTTCCCAGCTTCTCACTTTCACTGTCTTGCTGCTCTCTTCATGTTCCTCTGCTGACCCTCTCTTTGTCACATCCTGTTTTTCCATTGTTTTCAAGGTCTTTGGGATGTATCGTGAACCAATGTTAATTGAAAGATAAAGGAGGTCGTAAGAAATCCTGGAAGTGAAAAAAACCCAGTGTATGTGATGCAATGGCCAGCAATACCAGCTTTCTGCATCGAAGACTTCCAGGGGTGCTCCTGTTCTTGCCCAGTGTGTGTGTCTGTGTCTGTGCATGCAGGACCCTAGATGAGAGTGACAGGCTCCTCCAGGATCATCTGATCCCTGCTTTACTTCAGACCATTTCTTATGTCCTCGTCCTTTTTTGGGCACTGAAGGGAACCGTTCAATACTGCTCTCCTTGAGCTGCTTCCTTCACACCTTCTCAGGAGCTGCTCTTACACTGAGAAAATGTCTGTATCTCACTTGTTTTCCCAGTAAAAGGGAGAGAGAGCTCTACTCTTAGCTTTTAGTGCTCTGATGCACCCACTCGTGCAGAAGCAGCTCTGATGCTTTATAGCTGGCAGGGACCCCCGGATGTTAAGGGCTACTGTGCAGGGGCAGCATGCGGCAGTTCAGGGTGCTGTGCTGCTTGGCCTGGTGCTCATGTGTGCACTACCTGCACTTGGTGCAAGAGGTAAATAAGGCTCCAAAAGATTTTATTGATGGCTTTGAAGTTCTGGTGGGGATGAACCCCACTGTTCCCAAGGGAAGAGCCACCCCTGCATCAGCGTTACTCCTTTCTGGGCTGAAATTAGGAGGAAAGAAAAGCCTAGTTTTGAACTGTGAAATAAGCAACTTGCCCTGTGGTCACCCTGATTCGCCAGATTACCCAACCTGCATGTGAGTAGTATGAATGTATGGGCATAACTAGGCTAGATGATGTCTGAGCTATAGTGAAATAGCAATATAATTTCTTTACGGGACATCTAAGCCCCAGTTCTCTTACTCCAGCAAGTTGCGCAGATTATAGTCATTCGTCTCAATGTGTTTGGTCACTGAAACCCTGGATTGGTTGTTTGTTTTTATTTTAATGGGAAGTTTTTGCACGCGGATTGGTTGCTGTGGTTAAGAGATAGCTGAGCTAATGTAACCAGGGCTAAGAGTCATAAATAAAATCATGGGCTGCAAGAAAAATTAAGACCTTTCACAAAATATAATTTGTTTTTTATTTGTTCAAAGGAAGAAGGGATTTAAGGTTGCAGTATCCCTGTTGTACTTCTGCACTTGCAGCAAGCCACTACTGGGGTGTAAATACTGTAAAATTATTAGAAACTTTGCAATGATTTGAAGCTGTTTTAAAGGTAGCCTTGTTTAAATCAGTCTAACCTGTGACTTTGTCATAATATGAAATGTCTGGTATTGTGTGAGTTGACGCTCAAAACTAGACATTTTTCCTGTCAACCATAGCTGTGGCTTTGAAGAGCTGAGGATAACACAAGGAGGAAGCTAGAGACAATCTAGTGGGATTTCTTGTCCTGTCTGTTTCTTCTTCCCTTCGCTTCCAGTAAATAAGGTGTTCTCAGCATTTTACTTTAGGACTTTATCTAAAGCCTCCTGGGAATTGATGGAGAGTTGCCCCTCTAACTTTTGTGAGCTCTGGATCAGGCTCTGAGGAAGGTAGCTTAGCCAGCAGAGCTGGACACGCCAGGTCTGACGTAGCATGAGAGAGGAGTGGAGATGCTCATAGATCTGAGGGCATCAGGACCTCACTGTAGGCAGCCCCTCCCCATAGGCAGCTTTATGAAGGTACATCTGGGCACTGGCTGGCTCAGGGACACAGAGACAGCTCTCTGACGTGAAACTTGTCTCTCCCCCTTAAGCAGGCTATACCTATGCTTTACCATTACAAAACAGCAACCCCAATGACAGCAGTAGTTTTTCCTTTGATTTTATAAAAGCAAAGGCAAGAAATTTCCAATTCACAAGCAAATAAGTTGGAGAGATGCGTCATTGCAATATTAGTAATTAAATTTCTCCTTCCAATGCAGAAATGCTCTGTATTATCACTCTAACACGATGGCAAGCTTACCTTTGTTGTAAAACTAATGCTCTTTATCTAAAAAATAAAAAGAAAATCAATCTTCTATCAAAACAATCAACGATATTGATGTATTTATTCTTAGCTATGTCTGCCTTACATTCCTACTGAAATTTAAATTAAAAGGAAAACTACTGAACCAAAGCATAAGACAGTAGAATAAATTAGTGTGAAATATATATTTTTGTAAATGATTTTGTGCTTCTTCATGTGATGTCTTGTTCAGAATCTAGATCAAAAATGAAACAGTGATTCCAAGGCCTAGACAGAGTTTAGAAATTATTAACATTAAAAATAGCTCATAGTCTGTTGCTGAGCCATCCTGTCTCCTCAGCTAGTTCATCTTTGATGCCTTCTGCAGAGCAGAAGATGGAGAAGCACATTTCTCATCACATTCAACTGCTCAAGCACACATCAGTCCTTAATGTCAGACGTCTCATACCCTTGGATGAGTTCAAAGTATAAACTTTCAACCAAAGAACTGCTAAAGCATTCATCTCAGGGAGGCAGAGTCCTTTACAGTATGCTGCAGCTCTCTTCAGCAATCATTCAAGTCGCAATCTGACAATATCTGAAGTTCTATTAGAACAATTACAGTGAATCCTGCACTCGGGCTGTTGGAAGGCAAATCCTGCCTTCAGTTTTCCATTTTCAAAGCTCCCCAGCTTTTCACACTGCCTTATTCTTCTAGTTAAAGATGGCAAGGATGAGAAACAAAGAGGTTGTTCATTCTTTTTTTCCCCCTTGCCTCTTGCTTAGTTTCCAAAAGTGATTTGCACAGTATTTAGTCTTGATACATTCTTTTGTTCCCTCTAAATATAGCAACACAAATCTGCTGGTTTTCTTTCCCTTTTTCTTCCTTTCCAAATCAATCTTTCATGCACATCATCCCTTTCTGAGGCCTTGTTTGTGGTGCTGTCCATCTTTTCACCTTCATTAATGTACATGTTTCCTCTCTCTGGCCTCATGGCCTCTAAACTCTCACCCACATCAGATTTCCTAATATACCAATACTGAAATAATCCCTTGACTTACAAGTAATGCCGTGCCCGAGTCCCTTGAAAATCCTAATACTTTCTATTTCCCATTCAAATACTCTCCTCAGATTATTTGCTCCTCATTGCAGGACATTATGCAATCTTTTGCATATCTGCATTTTTTTACTTCTAACCATCTCCTTTTATGGCTCTTTTTTAATCAAGCGCTGGCTTTTAAAAGGATATTGGCCACCCTGGGGAGGGCTCTGTGTGAAGGAATTATGTGAGATGTGAACTCTCGAGCCTCAAAGAACAGGCCATCTCATCATCAGGTCTGCACTCCTCTGGGGGGTGGATTACTCACAGGCCTGGACACTGGCTAAATGCTGCTCACTTTTTGGGTGAGTCCTCGAACCCTCTCTCTGTCTTAGGTATCCACAGAGGAGCAAGCATGACTAAAGACCTGACTTCCACAGAGCTTAAAGGAATTAGTCTTAGAATTTAATGATTAAGTCTTAAGTCTACGTGAATTTTCTGAGAGCAATTTTTGGTTCCTGAAAAATATATTCTTTTTAGGCATCTCAGGCTGGGAAATTTTGACGTAAAGCCCTTTAGTAAATAGCCTGTCTGGCAACTAGCCTGATGCTGTTTTTAATTTACCATAAGAACCAGTTTCTAGCAGTTTCTAGCTTGACCCTTTCCTTGAAGGTTTATGCCCTTCAAGAGAGCATGGTTTCTTTGAGGAATAGCTTCCTCTCTCATTTTTTTTATTGCTACTCTAATGTTAATTTCTGCTGCGTGTACTCACTTCATATCTCACTTTCCGCACCCTGCATCCCATATTCTGAAGAAGAATCAGAGGATGTTTTATTTAGAGCTCATCACTGCCTCTCACCAGGCCACCAGAATGAGAGGATAGATTTCGTCTGGCCCGACTGTTTGGTTCCCCATCTTCCTTCAGATTGCTTCCTCTCAAATTACCTTGAAGTTAAATTACTGCAAAGACAGTGGAAACTAGCATACATATTCAGAGCAGAAGAAATATTTTTGAGTCCTCCAACCAGTCTAATATATTTTTTAACTAATGAGAAATGAATTAGACTCTCCTCCAGTATCAGCGCTCCCTACTCTGGCCTTTGTGAACTGGGATTTGCAGAGAAAGCCTCAAACGGAGCATTAAAAGGCATCTGGTTCTGGTAGGTGGTTTGGTTTAAGACCACCTACGGCACTGGCAAGAGAGGGCTGTCAGCTGCAGCTTTTAACACCGCATGCGGGCCTAAAGGCAGTGCCTATTACAAGCCTCCACAGTGGAGGCCAGAGGAAGCCTGGTCACTGTGTGAGGTTTCTATCTGGCTAAGTGCAGCCAGCACTTCTGACGGTACCTAAGATCGGAGGGGGATGCAGGAATCCTGCCCCTGGGCTTGACTTGGTTTCACAGTTATGCAGACCAGAGGAAAACTGTTACAGTACTTTCCCCTCTGCTTCCTCACAGAGTAACATGGTCTCCTTCTCATCTAGATTAATTTAAGCCTCAGTGTCCTGGTTTTGGCTGGGATAGAGTTAATTTCCTTCCTAGTAGCTGGTACAGTGCTGTGGTTTGGATTTAGGATGAAGACAATGTTGATAACACACCGATGTTTTAGTTGTTGCTAGGTAATGCTTACACTAGTCAAGGACTTTTCAGCTTCCCATGCTCTACTGACTGAGAAGGCTGGAGGTGCACAAGAAGCTGGGAGGGGGCACAGCCAAACTGGCCAAAGGGACATTCCATACCATGTGACGTCATGCTCAGTACATAAACTGGGGAAAGCTGGCCAGGGGGGCTGCTGCTCAGGGACTGGCTGGGCATCGGTCGGCGGGTGGTGAGCAATTGCATTGTGCATCACTTGCTTTGTATATTCTTTTATTATTATTATTATTATTTTATTTTATTTCAATTTATTTATTATTGTATATAATTTATTATTATTTTATTCTATTTCAATTATTAAACTGTCTTTATCTCAACCCACGAGTTTTCTCACTTTTACCTTTCCAATTCTCTCCCCCATCCCACCGGGGGGGGGAGGGTGAGCGAGCGGCTGCGTGGTGCTCAGTTGCCGGCTGGGGTTAAACCACCACACTCAGAAAAAGAAACAAAGTTTCTAAGGGAATCAGAGCATCACATTGTCTGTATTCAATTAAAGTTAAATGAAAAGAGACTGAAATGCATACTAAGATATCTCTAGCCCATATCACCGTATTCTGCGTTGCAAATGTGTTCAGTGAAAGCAGTGATTTACCACGCCATTCATTAAAGCTGAGCCTTTCCTCGCATGAATGGTTCTTGTGTCAGTGTATAGGAGGCACATTTTTGAACGTGGGCTTGAGTTTTGTTTCTTGTTTTTACCAGAAAAGATCTCTAACCCTTCTTTCTGAGGCAGCGCTATTAAGAATACACTAAAAAAAGCATGTTTATTTATCGTGCACTTTTCTTGGGTCTCAGGCTGTATGTAGCAAGGATGTAAATTAGAAGGTGATCCACAGTGAAACACATTTGCACCGATTTCTTTTAATGAAGCAATGCTGGTTATGAAGATTTAGCTTATCTGTATGCTTTGAGTTAGAGGAATTACTGTGATTAATCTGTCTCTTTCTGTTGATATCTCACAGATTAAATAAACACAATTCTGCAATCTATGGCACTGTTCCTGTTCTCTCTCATTTCTCTTACAAAACCTGAAAGCTTGCAGACCACAGTTACATTTATCACACCAGAATCCCTAGTAGGAGCATTGTTAGGATGACCAGAGCTCTTGCCTCACCTCTGCGCTTCCCAAACAATCCTCTCACTTGAGTCAAGCCACTTGGCCAGGCTGACATGCAGGTAGTCTCCTGGGGGAACAAGCAGGAGAAAAATACAGGGGCGAAAATCACTTCTCGCCCATCTACCCTGTCCAATATGTGCTTGGCTTTATAAGGCATAAAGGCCTTATAATAAGGCATTATTCCTGTGAGACGGATCCCCTTCTGAATCCACCATCTGGGCAGGATACCCTCGGGGTTGTGTGTATCTCTGCCTGTGTCAGCAGCTCTCTAGAATGCTTCTGACGGGCAGGGTGAGAGCTTGAAACCATGTCACGGAGAAATGTCAAGTGGATCTTGACTATGAAAGATACCATGTTCAGTCTTTCCCACTCTGAAACTCCTAGGACAGAAGAGGCCAAAGCACAGGCTAAAAGAAATCCAAGGTCCTCCCACTGTATGGTCTCTTTTCCAATTTGGTGGTATCCAACACCATGACATATGCTTGAAGATCTGCTTGCTTGGTGATGCCTCTGTGTTTGCAGTAATAGGGGCCTGGAGGAGCATTTGTGCTTGAAAATGAGGTGAGCAGCAAGACAAGCTGGTAGTGTTACACTCCTCAGGGGGTTTGCTGTCAAGAACAGTGACAAAGACGGTGGCTTGGGATGTCAGGCACATTACTCAGTATTTACAGCTATTTCTGGGTCAGGGGCTGAGACAAGAATTGGATGAAATTACCCTTCCCTCTTAACACAATACTATAAAAAAAGAAAAATTAAAACCAATTTCAGGAATTGTGGGGTGAAAATTGGAGAGAAGTAAATTGTTCAAGTTGCTGCCAACAGACACAATTATGGACACTCTCTGTGGCAGTCAAATTCTCTTTGGAATTATCATTACAGTGCTGTAGTGCCTTGGAGCCCTTTCCATGGAGCAAGACCTCACTGGTCTCAACAATTTTTTTGGTGAGTGTTCACCATTTCATTAGAGAAAGACATGCTCCCATCCCTGTATGTTTTTTGATTCTCTATTGCAATGAAAGGAGGAGACTCTCCTACGATACTCCACATGCGGAGTCCAGCTGGGAGTGTTGCGGCAGCTTCCTTTAGTTTGCTGGGTGCTGCCCACGTGAGTGTGCATTGGACTGAGCAACAGCACAGCAGGAGAAAAGGGCAAAGACAGCCCCAAGGTCTCTGAAGCAGCCAAAGGCTGTGGTTTCTCTGTACAGAGTGTCTGCAATATCAACTTAAGGTATTGCTGCTCTTGTAACTAATGGGCTGATAAAACTGTCTGTGGGACTAGGCTACAACCTGGCTTCTGGAGCTGACCTACCTTTAAAAAGCAAAAATATCCTGTAATCTCACTTTTAAAAAACCAACCCATTGCACTGCATTGAAGCTCTGCCTAAGATTGTTTGACTTATTATTGCATTGGTCTGATGCATAAGGAGTGATAAACTAAAGCCCCAGGGTTTTAATTCCTGCCCCAGCCAGGTGATCCGAGTCAGTATTTATGTCTCATTTTGAAAGTAGCTGATTTGAAGCTCCCTGACACATGCACCTCTGGACCTCTCCAAGTTGAGCAGGCACCAGAAAAGACTTACCCGTTTCTCCCAAAGAAATTATTTCTAAAAAGGTGTGTTACCAGACTCAGTAAAGCAAGGACAGGAGGGGTGTTATCACTGCTGTGAGATTCCCCTCTGATAAAAGTCTTTGTTTTCAACTTCTCAAAGGAAAAAAAAAGCATGTAAAAGCCCCACAAGAAATGAACTGAACGAGTTCATTTCACATGTATAACAGCTTCCTCACAAAACATTTATTATTAGTAGTTGCCACTAGAGAATCTCCCAGGTGAATGATTCTCTTCATTACAATCATGAAGCTGGGATGGGGAGAGGTAAAATGGATGTTTCTAAACCCCATCCCCCTGGTCTGCTGAACTACAGCTGAAGAGATCACTTGTTTTCAAAGTAGCTGAGCAAATTAACAAAATAACTATCGCTCAGGTGCAGACAACACAGGATTTGCTATTGAATATGGAACAATGGGTGAATCATTCTTCGATCCATCACAGTCTCCTCGTTTGTTTTCATTGCAAGCTGAGCTCTCCTTTCCAAGGCAGGCTGTCAGGATCCTCAGTGTCACAGGGGCTCTTTTGTTGCTGCCAGGAGCACTCTTTTTGATGGACAGTAGAAAGTTGTCTGGTTTTTCAGTCCAGGTGCTCACTGCACAGTTCAGACATGAGCAACTAGTAACTCAGGCATTGCTACTGCTTGATTTTTGGGCAAGGTGTTCTATCATTTTATGGCACTGAGTTTAGACACAGTTGCTTTAATTTTCTCTTGAGGAAACATAATGAAATTTCTATGAAAGAAATACGCTTTTCCGCATAATTGCATCATTCCTTGTTTTTTTTTTCCCCTGAAATTTCTCCAAGGACTGACATTTTTATTTCTTAGAGAAGTCATTGAAAATTCCCATCCCAGCCTAAGTAATCCCTCAGAATCAAATGTAAATGACTGCTCAGCAGTACCAATGGCAACTGAAAACCAGGTGGTTTTAAAAATGAACAGAATGAGAATTAACCGAAACTAAGTACATTTTGACTTGGGTGTACCCCCTCTCTGTCCTCTCCCCAGCATCCTACTGGATACTGTGCTTCTTTAGTATGAAGACTTCAGAATGTGTTGTTAAAATTGAGGTAAGAAACTCTCTCCAGTGGCACTGTGGGAAAAAAGTTTCATATTCTCAAAGTAAAAAACCCCTTTTCCCTAGTGAAACATTGCCTTTTGCTTAAAGAAAACTGCACAGGATCACACTGAGTGGAGAGGATTTATTCCAGCCTTTTTCATATAAAAATAAAATATCAAACAGAGCGCTGAAGGCAAGCAGTGAAGGTTAGCAGCATGGAGGTTTATAGCACAGGTCAGTTGGAGAGTCACGAGCTTCTTTCAGAGAAAGTGTAAAATGTGCCATTAAATGGGAAATAATATTTCACTCTGCAAGGTCAGTGCCTCCCTGTAGGAGTTCAGCAAAGATCAGTATCTCCAAAGCATTTTTGTTTTATTAGCGTGTTTAATTTTGGCACTGAGAATAAGACAACTGAACAGAGGTGCCCAGCTGGCCATTAGAAGTGTTATACCAAGGACTTGTTCTCTAGGCTCATTGGAGATTTCTGAGCATGTGAGGAGCTCTCAGACATACTAATATCTTGAAAGAAATAAGACTAAACTTTCATTTTTGCCTGCTTCCTCTGAGAAAATCCTTTTTTTGGATGAGAGGAAATAAGATTAAATTATGTCATCCTTTCCCTAACTGCTGACTTCAAAATTGAAGTCAGCTCTCAAAAACCCCAATGGCAGAATGATCATATTTATAAAATAGCTTTCTAGTTTTTATTGTTCTTCAGTTTTTGAGATTCTAGAGTGTATTTGCGTCATGGTTTCTCTCCTAAAAACAGGAGTACTGGAAATATGTTTTTAAATTAAAGTTTACAGTACTGCCTTATTAATCATAGAATCATAGAATCATAGAATCATTGAGGTTGGAAAAGATCTCTAAGATCATCGAGTCCAACCAGCAACCCAACACCACCATGCCCACTAAACCATGTCCCTAAGTGCCTCATCTACTCGTCTTTTAAATACCTCCAGGGATGGGGACTCCACCACTTCCCTGGGCAGCCTGTTCCAATGTTTCACCACTCTTTCAGTAAAGAAATTTTTCCTCACATCCAATCTAAACCTCCCCTGCCGCAACTTGAGGCCATAATGATGTGGAGGGTTACAGATATCAAGAATAACACCAAATACTGCAAAAGCTCACACCCTGCTTTGAGTTCTCTTCTTTGTCTGTAACTTCCTGCTGCAGAAAACACATTCCCTGTTCTCGCTCCCGTACTGAAGGAAGAAATTGTCCACAGCTGTTGCTATCCATGCTCTGCCACAGTTGCCAGGCTTTCGGTTCTCATGCAGCTCTTCCAAATACTTCCTAAACTGATTCAGTCACAACTAGTCGGGTCAGCTCATGGACTATCAATTTGCAGTTTAGATTTAATATCAATCTATTAAGCCAATATACCTGGCTGTGTGCTGAGCGAATTAGGGAGCACCCACCTGAAATGCTCTGCTGGCTGCCTGGAGCAAGTGGTAACACTGGGATGGAAAGAAACCAGTTTGTCGGTAAGAAGAGCACATCATGATCAGAGAAGAGGCTTTTCTTACTGGGCCAAACGCGCTTTTCTTGCTTCTCCTCTCTCAACCAGTGTACTTTGCTGCATATAGCTAAGGACTGAGCATAGCATTAGTCAATCCTGCTGGAACATCTTTTGTATCCGTTTGCTTTTGTAAATGGCTCTCCAGAGGGGGTTCACGTGCTGCTCTTCCAAATGGTGCTTACTAAGCTCTATCAGTTATCATTCTCTACCTAGTGGTGACCTACAACAGGTTTTTCTTGAGGTGTTGTTAACTGTCATGGCATAAATTGAACAAATATGCAAATGCAACTTACACATTTAATACCACCATGGAGATGATGATTAAATTATAGTTATCACTTTGAAAACATACTGTCCAATGCAAATAGCTAACAAATTACCCAAGCACTTCTCAGAACTTTACCTAAATAACGTTATTACTTGGCAACTGTGAACATACTTGGTGTCAGACACATTAATAATGCTCTGATTTCATTCCAAAGAATTATGTCTCGGATAAACATTTGCTTCACCTGAGATATAGCAGCCCTGTCAAACACTGTTGGCCAACTGCTACTTCTAAGTGCTCGAATGTGCACATTTTTTAATTTCCCTCCTCCCATCCAGGCACACCCCGAGCAGCTAGCACCCTGCCATTACAGAAGCCACATGTTAGCACGGACGCACCAAACCGGCTGCAAATGGAGCAGAAAGCGGCTGGGAGACCGTTGTGCGGGCAGGTTGTGGCAACGCGGAGCACCGGGCGCAGCCTGGCACTGGAGGGTGTGCGTGTCGGTTAGGCCACGTTTCCCTTCTTCGCTTCTCACTACTGCTGGTCCAGACGAGCCGGCCGGGGTTCAGGCGAGGTAACTTCGGCCCAGCGGGAGGGACGAGCCTGGAGGTCACTACCCCCACACCAGGGCTTCGTGGTCCTGTCAGTCAAGCGGCGCAGGCGTCCGCTAAGCTGCTTGTGCCACGACAGGACATTTGCAGTGACCTTCACCCGCGAGGCCGTGGAAAGCCTTCCAGAGGCTGACTTAAATTTTGAAGCCGCGAGAGAAGTCGGGCAAACCCAGTGACGAGACTGAGAGCGGCAGACGCTGGCGAGACCAGAGGGGCTGAGAGCTGCCGCCGCACCCCGCCGCGGGAGGCGGGCTTTGCCTCACTCCAGGGGGGCCGCTGCGGGGCGCCGGAGGGAGGGAGCGGGCCCGCCCCGCCCCGCCCCGCCCCGCCCCCCGGCGTCGCTAGGGACGCCGTTTACGACAGTCTCCCGGCCTCGCCGTACGGCAGGGCTGCTGCACGGCTGCTGCGCGGTGGCTGGTTTCCGGCGGGGGCTGGCGATGGCGTCCGGGTTTGAGAGCGAGCGGAGCTTGGCGGCGCGCAAGGAGCAGCGGCAGCGGGAGCGGGAGGCGCTGCTGGCGCAGGTGGGGTGCCCGGCCCGGCCCGGCCTTTTCCCGGGGGCCGCTTAGCCCCCTCCCTCCCCCAGGCCGGCTGCTGGGGAGGCCTCGTCTCGCGCGGGGTCGGTGCGCTCCTGAGGGCGGCCCTGGCCGCGGCCTCCCGCCCGCAGGCCCGCCAGCGGCGGCTGGAGGAGGCGGACGCCCTGGGGAGAGAGCCCCTTCTGCCCCGAGGGGAGCCGGGCTGCGGTACCGGGAGTGGCAGAAAGCAGCCGGGAACTTAGTTTTGAGTGACGGCCACCTGAGTTCATGTGTTTTGGCACTTGTAGTGGCATTGCTCTGCCTGCTGTTTCACTTATTGCGTGTTTCTGTGCTTACACCTTTGGAAAGAGCCAGGGTCGGTCTTCTTTACACTCTCTCTTCAGATATTTGTATGTATTGATAAGATGACACCACCCCCACTCCCCGGCCTTCTCTTCTCTAGACTAAGCAGTCCCAGCTCTCAGCCTTTCCTTAAATGAGACATAAAAGGCAACTCCTCCTCCTTGTCTTCTGGCCTGTCTTTCCTAGAGTCAGTATTCCTCCATTACAACACTCCGGTCATGGAGTAGTAATAACTCGTAATAACTTGAACAGAAGTGGGACAGCCTGTTATCCTGGAGCCAGGATGTTGCTTGGTTATATCTTGCCGTAGTGTTAGCCAAGAATTAGGAGGCTCCCACCCACAGATGCTTTGGTAGAGTTGCTGTGACTTGGAGACCTGTGCTAATCCTGATGCATTTTATTCAAAACTCGCTTATGTGCCATGTTTGGTACTTGTGCCGTAAGCTGCTGTCTTTGTTAAACTTCATACGGTTCTTGCTAGCCTACTCTTCCAGCCTGTCCAGGTGTCTCTGTAAGATGGCTCGCCCTTCTGACGTGTTCACCTCACCACCCAGCTTGGTGTCATCGGCAAACTTGGTGAGGGTGCTTTCAGTCCCATCATCCAGATCATTTATGAAGATATTGAGCAGTGTGGGGCCCGGTACTGATCCTGGGGCACCCCACTTGAGACAGGCTGCCAGCCTGAGTAAAAAACATTGATAAATAACTACTTTTTGTAAAAACCTTTTACAGTGTTAGGCATTGTTGCAGTAGATCATTAAATAATAATTTTCCTATTTTCTTGTTTGCTTCTACTTGCATCAGCACCTTAACATGAAATAAAAGTGTTCTGTGAGGATGTTGTTTGAAACTTTGGGTATAACATTCTTTGCAAACATCTGTGGATGATTTTTACTTCTTTTGTTCATATCTCTAAAATACTGTTTAAGTAAGAGATGTAGCATTAAACACCTTTGTGATGTTTTTATAGTAACTGGATTGTGGTATTAAATATGCTGCAATCTGTGGAAAAGGTAATGAGTTTGTATTTAACCTCTCATCATGTCTAGGTAGGTCTCAATTCAGGGAGGCAGTAAAGCTGAGAAAGGAGGTTTGGTTGCAGTAGTGTTGGAGAAACACTACAGCAGTGAGCCAAAGCTACTCTCACAGAGAAATGGTTAAAGTCGGGGATGAGAGCACTTGTTCATACAGAGGATGTGGGAGAAAAAGGGACGAAGGTTGGTTTTTGCAGAGTTTGAGTTGGTGCTAGGAAGCATGATATCTTGAGTGTAGGGGCTATGCTTCTTACTGTTAGGATATGTCTCAAGAGGTCTTTGATGGTAATGTAGCTTCATAGGTCAACGTTAATACGTTCTTGTAGGTTTAGATGCTGCTCATCAGCCTTGTTGAAGAATATTAGAAAAACTGGTTTGGAGGTTTTAGAATGAAACTAAATCTTGTATTTTTTCTTATCAATAAGATGTGCTGTATTACAAGGTATGTATATAGGATCGGTGTTGAATTTTGTGATTTTTTTTTTTCTTTGATTTGAACAAGAAACAGACCATCATTGTATTGTTCAGCATGTTTTTAAAATGTCATGAATACAAATTACTCCTAGATGGAAATCTTAAAAACATATCTGCAACTTTTTTGCAATACTAAATAAAATCAAATGCACAACCCTAATTTTCTGGAGGAAGGCAACCCTAATTTTCTGTATACAACAGTGGGCTCAGAGTTGACTTTTACCACTCAAGACTAACAACTAGGGAGTAAATAGCTCTATAAAGGTGCTACATCATTGCTCAGACAAAAGCTAATCAAGTGTTAGAAGTTACTGGGAAAGGAACAAAGGAAATGGTTACACAGAAATATTATTGATTTCTGTATAATATCAAATAGTTTATGCAGTCCTGGTCCCAGCATCTCAAGGAGGACTGAACAGCCTTGGAGAAGGTGGGAAGAAAGGTGTCAGAGAAGGTCTTGGTACAGACTGTCCAAGGAGACTAAAGGTTTTGAGATGGGGAAAAACAGGCTGAAAAAAGTTAATATGAGCGAGTTCTGTAAAATCGTAAGTGATATGGAGAAGAGAATAGAGAATTGCTATCTGCTGTTTCTTTTAACACAGGATCTAGGTCGTATTAAGGGATTTGCAGGTAGCCAACTCAGAGCAGACAAAAGAAATGAACTTTCAGATGATGCACAGAGAACTTGTAGGGCCTCTTGTGCAGCGTGTTGCAAATACTGACATGACACTTGTATCCAGACAACAATAGCCTAAAAGCAAAAATATATGTTGGAAGTTATTGATTGAAAAGCTGCTGAGCCTCAAATTGCTGGAGGATACAGGAATATTTTGGAGATGTCTCAGTTTGGGCTTAGCCCCGTATCCACTTCTGTCAGCTTCCCTGGACATTACTGGACATTTTTCAGTTGGGATACTAGCTTAGATTCTCAGTTGTGAGAATGACAGAGCACTGAGAAACTCAATACAGGGAAGCAGGATGGAGTATGATTTGTGAAATACTAGGCACCATGGTTTTACAAGTCCACTTTTTGTGGCGTGTAGGAAGGAGTCTTGAGACAATGACATGGTTTTCTACGCGATTTAACCGTTAGAGGTGCTTGGTCCCTATATGGCCATTGAGAAACTTTTGCAATATGACTTCTCAGCTTCTTTACAGAAAGTGCACATTCTAGAGTCTGTGTTATTTTTCCACGGTGTTATCTTTCCATTTCCGAGCAACCTAAAGCTAAGTCAGACTCCATGACTTTCAGGGATTCTCTTGGGTGCATTGGGTAGCACTGAAATGTACATTAATGATCAGATGTTTTTTGTTGCTGTTGGTTGTGGAATAGCTATGTTCATCATCATATGTACGTCCTTGAACTATTTCTTTTCCTTGCAGTAAGAACTAAAAGTTGATGTAAGGAGAGGACATGTTGAAGGTTGGTAGTTCCCCCCGCCCCCCTTTCTGTACCAGAGTTTTAGAATGTGTTAGCAAAAGTGTATAATAAGCATTTTATCCTATTTAAGTCGATGTGGGACAAAGGAGGCTATAGAGTTTCCTTTATCCCTATTTTGGCTGATAGAGAAATTTAGGAATTAAACTTTTTTTTAAAAAAAACCTGATTGCATGTTTCCTCTTCCCATTTATGGACCTAATAACCTAACATTAAGCTATGTAAAATGGCAAAAATTTTAAGACTTCTCATGTGGCTACTCTGTTATTTCTGTGCAAAATCAGTTTAGCATTTTGTAACGTGGAAGCATGAAGTTGTCGTAGTTGCCATGTCAGTACTCTGCTGTCTGCTTTTCAGAAATGGAACTGACTTGCTGCCACCTTTTTGCTGACAGAATAACATTTCTGTCTTCCTTGAAGTTGAGAGACTCTGTAACTTGCAAAGCCTGGAGATGAATATATATATATGTATATATAGGATATAGATACATATGTAATATGTGCTAGTACTTCAGACATGTGGTGAGATAGTACCATTTAAAACAGTATTTGATAAAGTGGTTAAATCTTCTATATTTAGCTTAAGTAATTGAAGTTGTCCCCATTAAGTATCACACATCTAGCAATAGTCAGTACTTAGCTAAGTTTGAACTCTATTTTTGTTTTTTATGTTTTCAACTTTTCTTAATAAACTGTCTTCTGAATTAAGTTAAACGCAGGTTTTGTCACGAGCAGGCACGAAAATCTTTCTTTTCCTCTGTCTGTTAAGAAAAAGAAGAAAGCAGAAAACAGACAAATGAAAAAAACTAACATCCCCTTGTGGGTACTCTGCCTGAAGTTTTATGCAGGAAAAAAGTTGCAAAAGGCAAATTAGTTGGTAGGGTTTTTTTGCTTCCCTATTTCTTATGGAGGAAAGAAAACCAGTCCTTGTTTGAGGAAAATGAAGTATTTCTGAAGTTTATGAACTCCTAAAGATGTTCATCTGTTCATTAAAATATGTACATTATTGATAATATCAGTAAGTGAGAACGGGTTAATGTCTTAAGTGTACTGACTTTCTCTGCTTTACTTAGGTTACTTTGGTTATGGTTAGACTGCCTGCTGCTATAGTGGCGGAACAGAACTGGGAGAAAACTACTGCAACGCTTTATCTCAGTGCATTTGGACCGTCTTACTTGCAAAGGTGGAAAAAAGAGATGCACAGGGACATTTCACGTGTGGCTAACATAGTCAAGACAGTTATTTGGTGGTTGCAATCTTGGAAGCTCCTGCTTTTTGCTTTGGGAAAGACACTTGGGAAGCTGCGTAGGTCTTTGCTTTTGATAATCCGAGAAATTTGCAGAAATGACTGTACTTCAGCAGTTCTGTTTCTGGAAAGACGAGATGTTCAACCAACTCACCTTAAGGAGCTTTTAGTTATAAAATATTGGAAATTATTAGTCTGTCTTCTATAGAGTATGTAGTTGGGGCTAAGATAAAAGGGAGCTCTTGTAACTCTGGTTCTTGACAGTTAGGACAGTGAGGAGTCTGAGAGAACCTTCATTGTCTATTCAGAAGTAATTCTCCCCAAATCACCGAGCTGTGTAGAAGAATCTGCGATTAGCTCACTCTTGCAGATTCCATATTCACAGAAATCAAGAGATTAAATATGTAGTATATTTTGAAACAGTTATAGAAATAGAATTGATTTCTTTAGTACCTCTTACTTTTAAAACAAGCTGAACAGAAGAAGCTGCTTCTTGTTGATTTTTTAAAAATTTATTTACTGTTTCATGTTTTTTGCCGGTTATGAACTTACACTTCTTTTGAAGAACCAAAATACCACCCAACTCATTGATTGAGATTTCTTTTTTAAATTTTGGAAACATATTCTTTTATGTGTGTAGTCTGTCCTCCCAACTGCATTGGTAAAACCCAGCAGCTGGTAATGTTTATGATAATGATCAGTAATCAAATAATTAAGTGTTGACATGCAAATTGTTATTAAACTCCAGAAATAGCATCTTGTTTTGATGAGTGCTATAGTTCATGACACTACTGTTTTAGTTTGCAAGTTTAGAACAAGAAAATAATCTGATGGGTGTTTTGGTAAGTGCAGGGATGTGTACTTTTCCTAGACACGAATGCTTTTTTTTGGTAAAAGCTAGCAATAATTCAATTTTGAATTATTCTTGCATCTGTGCTATGACACGTTGGTTCTGTACTTCAGGGTTGCTCTTCTGCTACTTGTTTTTTGCCATGGACTTTGAGTCTTTCACTCTTTGGTCTCTAAGGGTGATGTGATTTGACCATTCGTTGTGCAGAAAATCCTGTCTTTAATTATTAAGGATTACTGATAGATTACAAATTTCTCTTGATAGCAGTACATATTGATTAAAAAAAAAAGTATAGGTAAATAAGAACTCAGTATTTCAAACAAGAAAAATATGTTCTTGAAACAATGTAAATAAAATGATACCTTGAAACAGGTTCGTTGCACAAACAAGAAATTGTGTGTTTAGATTTACTTATTTAGGTTTCTGAAAAAATTTATTTGAGATGTGCAAGCCATTATTTTTGGAAACATCTTGTTTGATGTTTTTGGCGTAGACCTCTACCTTTATTTTTGGTTTACATTTTTTGGTTTATTTTCTTTGATAATACAACCTAAAACTTAAAAAAACCCCAATGTGTAACAATATCACTGAGTTCACTGTATTTGAGCTCTAAACAAGCTGTGAAATCAGCAGGTTTTCCTGGTGAAGTCCGATCAGGCATTTCCTCATAAAAGCCTAACCATTATGTTGTTGCAGTGATTAGTATTTGCCGAGGTGATGGAATGCTTTGGCAGTATTTTACACTTCAGTTTTCAGTGGAAAATTCCAGAAATTTCTCCTTAGACAGAAATTAATAGCAAAACATATCACTGTTAGGGGCTATAGAGCTGTTACTTGTTGGAAGTTGCTTCTGTGCTGTAATACTAAGCACTTCCTTTTTGTTCTTTCCCTTTTAAATCCTTTATGAAGTGTTACATCCCTGACTCTCTCTGTCGAAGGAAATAAGCATGTCAGTATTGCTATACTGACTTAAATCTTTGAGTGGTATTAGGAGAGTAACAGCACTGAGAAATGAATACTGCCTTTTCACAAAAGGTTTTCAGACTTTTGACAAAGCACCTCTATATGCATTTTTGCAAGCAACATCTTTGATTTAACAGACGGGTCGTTCTAGAAGGCAAGTAATGAAGACAGATGTCTTCATTGTTATATTCTCTAAGTCCTTCCTCTAGAGCGTGCTCTGCCACAGGGGTGGAGAGGTCCTACATTAACATGAAGTATCTGCCTACAGTTTCCTAGCAGTCTTAGCTACCATCATGCATCTGTTTATCTGTTGTGTCTGCAGCTGTGCCAGCAGAAACAGTTACTGCCTCCCAAATGTTTCTGACTGAAGGTTGACATCTCCTACAGTCTGCTCTTTAAATTGCATGTCTGACTGTTCTGTAATGATTATTGATCACAAGAAGCTTAAATGATTTAAGTGATGGTCGTTTCAGTGACCTGTCTTCTGTGCCTTTTGGCAGGTGGAAATGACAAAGAGCAGTGACGTTTTCAGCTGGCACGGCTGTGTCTGGAGGAGGTGGAGGTACAGGCAGCACTCTGACTCGGTTGTGATTTGGCAAGTTGGGGTGGAAGCTAAGCCCTTTCTTCCGTTTCCACTGCTGTCCTCCTTGGGAAAGCTTTGTGGATTAACAATAATTGGAATATCGAGGGTAGAAGAAACAGTCTAAGCATTCATGAAAATAAGTGTGTTATTCAGGTAGAGAATTGGTATAAGAGCATCAGAACTGCAAGGAAGGGTATGTTCAGGTTCCCTGAGCTTTGGGGTGATGGAAGCTAGGAGGGTAGTGCAGGCCACAGCAGCCTTTCTGATAGCTGAGTATCGGAACTGGTAAATGAGTGAAATAGATTGTGTGATAGGATTGGAGGTGGTCCTGACATTAGAAATAAAAGCTCGTTGTTCAGATTTTGGGTGCTTTATGTTAGTGTCTGAAAGACTGAGCTAGGTGTTATGTCTTTTGAATTTATCTAACAGAAAGCTGTTACCAAAAGGAGTTTTTCCACACCACTTCCTCCTGTTCCCTTCCTCCCCAAAGTGCATGTTTTTTTCCTCGTTCCTTGTGCTTAAACTGGTAGCCTTGATGACCTTGCCAGAGGGCCAGCTTGGAAGCTTGATCTGCAGGAAGCTGCACCCTACTCTTGGTGGGATTCGTTTTGTGTCACGGTAGTCCTTGAAGTCCCTCGAGGCCAGAGTGCAGGGATGGGCTTGTGCAGGGAAGGTGGTGGGAACATGTGGGTGGGAGTGTGGAGAGGAGAGGTATGGGAATGGAGCCCTGCCCTTCAGTGGCAGGCAGCCATTAGAGCAGCTTAGTTGTTGCTCTTTGTGTTGGATGTTTTTGTCATGCTATATTGATCTGGTGTTGTGCTCTGGAGTTTCTTCTGATTGCTTTTTGGAGAAAAAGGGAATTTTTCTTCTTTTGGATGGAGAAGTTGGCTTTTGAATGGTGATGATTATCATCTGAAGAGCTAGAGGTTGACCACGGTTAAAGATGGGAAATTACATGGTCTCTGTAATGGTATGGAAAATTTTCTCTGGCTTTGGTGAGAGCTGAAATGGTACATAGAGTTGGGGTTAGGAAAGAGCCTTGGTCAGGGTTGATGTGGGCTGTGGAGAGAGTATTTTAGCCTCCATCCCTAGGTGAGGCACGTCCACTTCTGGACATCTTTGGGGGACCATCATGTAACAACCTCCTTTTATTGTGTGACCTAGACCTTGGCCATTGGCAGGTCTTTGATCTTTTCTGCTTCTTCCTGGAGTGGCACGGTGCCATTTTTACAGCTTTTGGTGTTTGTGTCTCCAGTGTATTACAGGCTGTTTGGAGCAAGTTTTATTCTTCATTTAGCAGATACTGTTGTCAGCAATCATGCAGGCTGGCCTTAATGACCTGCTTAATGAAAACCAGAAGGCACTTTCCCTGAACTTGGTTTTCTTCCTCATTCAGATGGGGCTGTGAAATCCAAGACCCTTTGGCCTGCTTGTGGTAAAGACTACAGAATTTGGCTCTGTTCACCTTGGCAAACATTGCTAACATAATGCTGTAATTATTGTTTTTATAGCACCGTACCAACAGACCTTTCAGAGTGCTTTGCCAGCATTATATTTCAGCTTGTGCTTGTTGCAAAGGAGACTATGAGCAACTTTGTTAGGGTGTCGCAGAAGTACGTAATGTAGTACGATGCTTGCCCTTCTTGACAGGTTGTTGCTTGTAAATGGTCCTCTGTGTTCGTGTGTAGCATACCATTTGCATAATTAGTGCATTACTTTGAAATAGAGGCATTTCAGAAATGTAGCATCCTATATTTATGGAGGAAAAACATAAAAATATTGCAGTGGTGACCTAAAATGTACCTAATGTTAAGTACTCATCTGTAAAGGCGGAAGGATAAATTGTTGGAAATCTTTGTGGTATCATAAAGTATAAATGAACCTTAATGTGAATTAAATGCATGAACTCCTGTGGGTTGAGAGATGTGAAATTATTAGAGTTGGCCTTTGCAGCGTAGAACGGTAAGTGTGGCAGGGGACTTAATTATAAAATGTAGAAAAGGAAGAAAAAGTAGTTAGATGCTAGTAAGCCCTGCATCATTATAAAAGACAAATAGAATAGAAAGGTAAGGTTTGAAGCTAAGAAAGTAGTACACAGATTTTCCTCCTCCCCCCCTACTTGAAATAATTGTGTGTGTGTGTGAGGGGAAACCATTCACCAACAATAAAAATTTAATATTGTAGTTGAATGGTAGAGGGAGCTAGATAGTTTTGAGAGATAGAAAGGATCAGAGGGTATCGCTGCTAACTTTCTAGTCTTGTGTTAAAATGATAATTTAGGTGAAAATACAACTTCTTTCATCTTTTTAAATCCCTAGGCATCTTTCTCTTTTTTATTTTACATATGGATATTGTTAAGAATCTTCTATATTTTGTATCTTTGTCTAAGAAGAAACAAACTTTCACCTGATGCTTTTGTGTCTGTCTCTCTCTTTTTAACAGTCTGGTGGTATTGCCACTACAGATTCATCTTGCCCAATCCTGTTTCATTTAGTATTCAGGAGACAATAGTCTGCAGTTTGATGATGATTTCTAGCCATTCTGTGTTCTGAATATGTATTTGTATACTTCAGCCAAAATGATGATCCACCTCTTTTATTAGGATTATGTATTGCAATTACCTGAATACTTGCCTGTATTTTTTTCTGTTTATTCTTGGATCTAATAAAAAGTATAAAAGCTCCTTTTGTGCCTTATTTATGATGTTGACTTCATTTTATGTGATATATATTTGTAACTTTGGTAACATGAAGGAAATAGTAATTTTATTTAAATTATACCTGTTATTATAGAGAAGGGTAAGAGGCTAAATCTTCCTAGACAGGCGAAGAGCATATTAAATGAAGACATGTTGACAAGCTGATCTTGATTGGCCTTTATATGAGGTGTTTATAGATTTATATGCCCAAGAGCTGCTGAAAGGGTGGAAGGGAACTGTTGACTCCAGCTGCAGGTCTTTCTCAACCAAAAGTGAAATTGAGTATGTGGAAAGCCTGTCCTTTTCCCAGTCTAAATCTTGGCAACGTTTCGTGTTTACTTGTGGAGTAAAGAAGTTTGGAGTCTGTTTTTGTTGTGGTTTTCCCATCTAGAACTATATTCAAGTTCCCTTTATCTCTGCTGTTTCATCTCTGTCCAGCTTAAGTTTTGTGTGTGTGAGGCTTGTAGACATTTTGTGAGTTGCATAGCTGAGGTTATTACCCTTCACTAGTCCACGAATGTGGCATGCTTAGTTACTTTAGTCAGATGAATATATTTTTAAGACAGAAGGGCCACATCATTGTCTGTATGGACTAGAACAGAAAATATCAGTCAGTGGTTTCTGCATGAACTTCCAAGGGTGTTGTCCCAGATGGATAGATGTCTTAGGGTGGGCAGGGTTAGCCAGTGAGCAATCTGGATCATGGAGAGGTAGCAGGAAACATACCTGCATTTTTTGGAGTCCTGGGTGGTTTTGGTGACCCTATGTTATGCTTAACAGCTGTTTCACTCTCACTGAATTATAGTCCTGCTTATTCTTTTGTTATTTTGTTTATTTATAAACTGGAAAACTGTTTTGATATCGGAATAAATGTCTCAATGTGCTTTTAACTCATTCTGTCTTTATCCCTGCCTTTTGAATTTTAAGATGTAGCATTCACCCTTGTAGACTGTTAGCTTCATTCTAGAGATGGAAGTCCCAGTCTTGGCCTCTTTATTCGAGCTGACTTAAATGATTTTTTTTTTTTTGTTTTTGCGAAGTCCCTTCTTTTAAAATTAAGAAGTCTGGGTAGCAGCCTTGCTTTGCTTGCATTTAAGCGCATTAGAAAGCTTATCACCTGCTGGGGCTTCTAAGAAAGTAGACAATGAAGGTTTAAAAGGATGCTTTGTTTGGGCACAGATATGTAGTATTTTGATTTTTTTTTTTCTTTATGCTACTTTCAATATTGCTAATGACAATGTTCAAAGGTGCAACAGCACTCCTACCTTATGAGTTAGCTTTTTTTTTTAAACTTTTAATCTTATTTTTCAGCATGTATTTCTGTTCGTTGAACCCTTACGGTGTCCTGGTTATCCTCCTGCAAGCCTCATTTTCTATCAGTACAAAAGCTGCAGATTTCCTTCTTGGCTGTATCAAAAAAGAGAAACTGGCCCGTGGTGGGGAGGTTACTGTCTTGTGCAGTGCACAGGCTTGTATCTAGAGTTTGTTACAGAGAACTAATTGCTGACCAGGAGGAAAGACTTCAACTGGTTGTATAATCTCCTGAGATTTTTTTTTTAAATATTAGTCTTTTTTAAATTTGTATGCAATCTCTTGGCTTATGATTGAAAACACTTTCTGGCAAAACTTGGTGTTTCAGGATGAAAACCAAACTCCACCTTTAGGTTTTGCTTTGACTTTAGTTATTTATAAAAAACCCCCGCAAAAACCCAAAAGCAAGCTCAAACTTGCAAGACTTACCTCACACAAAATTAGGGTTGTAATAATATAAAATAACTTTCCTCCTGTTTAATGAGGTGTGGTGATATATTGCACTTTGGGATAAAGAGTTTTCTAATGGCAAGTTCTATTTAAGTAAACTTGTTTGTGAAAGTCATGTTTCTGCTGAAAGCAATAGAGGGAACTTCAGAGGCTGAACAGGTCGTTATTTTATTGATGCGGTTTATAAAAATCCTTTTCTGGAATTGAAACTGTCTGCAGTGATGATTATTTTTTCAGAAGTAGTAGTAAAAGCACTTCTAGTTTTATCACCATAACCAGAAAGGGAAGAATATTCTACAGCCCAAAATGCTAATCCTTGTATACTTGTATACTCCTTGAGAGCATGGACTTCTGCAGTTCCAAGTTTTGCACCTGGCTGAGGTATTTTCAAAGTTGAATGTGCACAAAGACAGGCTTGCTAATTCCTCAGATTAACAGATAGTGAGCTGTGCTTTGCAATGGAGTAATTGCCCAGAGAATTTTTTGAAATAGAAAATCAGAAGTCCACTATATCATACCATATGCACTTCATAAAGGTTGTAAGAACAGAAGACTTTGCAGAATGAAGAAAGGAGTTGAATGTCTTCGTGTCGCTCTTATTTAGGATGATAGGATGAAATCAATGCTAGAGGAGCTGCAAAGTTGTAGCTTGAAGAAGGAGGGTGCATAATATGTTTTAGCTGAATTTCCCCTTTAACATGTAATTCAGAAGTATTTTTATTGCAGTCCTCTCAAAGGAAAAGTTCTCAAGCACAGTTCTTAACATTGTGTATGGTTGTGTCAGTGTGGCTTACAAAGGTGTGTCTGTAAGTAAATGCTACTGAACTCCGCCTAGTTATTTTTGTTCTCTGTTTGTCTTAGGCCAAAATTAGTTATGAAAAGGAGCAGAGGCGCAAGCAGCTAAAGCACCTACGAGGTGAAGATACGTGGATGCTTGCTGATGTGAATGAACGTGTGGAACAACTGGAAAAGGTGACGGAACTGTAAATCATTGAATTGTGTTGTTAGCTTTACAGCATGTTCGTATGAACAGAAGGCTTTGAGGGCTTTAATATGATCTTTAAAAACCTCCCAATTTCTGAATTCTTTATGCTTTGATATTAGCTTTTTTTAAGTGGAAATAATCCTTTACTCACAAAGAGGAAAAATTTCTGTCATTCAACTTCAGCTTTAATTTCTACCAAATGCAGAAGAGCAAGCACTGCCAGAGAAGAATAGTCCCATGGGAAGAAATCTGGAGGATCCAAGGCTTCATAGCAGTCCCATTTGTGGTCATTCACAGGAGAAGCCTTAATGGAACCTCTGAATATCGCATCTTTCTAGTGTAGAAATCTGTGCAGATATTTCAACAAAGGACAGATGTGTATTGATGATGCAGTGATTCCCGAGGAAATAGATTTGACTGAAATAAATGTAGTGTAGAAGATATTCTACGTATAGTTATAGTGCCTTAGTTCCAGTGAAAAAGATATTGAGAGGGGAAAGAAAAGTTGATTATGGATGTGAGGCATGCCCTCCCCCTGCCCCCAATAGAAGAGGGAGAGGGTAGTAGCAGTAAAATGTAGCTATATCCAGCTGTGTGTGGTTTAGCTTTTTCAGTGTGGTTTGGTAAGTAGATTGTGATTATTTTTTCTTGTATGTGGGTGATTCAGTTTACTGGATCTCATTTACAAACACTTCCTTGTAGGAACATTCTGTGCAGAAAAAAAAGAAAAAGGATAAGCACTCAAAAAAAGCTAAGAAAGAAAAGAAGAAAAATAAGAAACAAAAATCTGAAAAGAAGGATGACTTACTTGATAGTTCTTCGGTAAGTAAGAAACTTTAAAATGCTTCAAATGACTTTTTTTAAAACCTGCACCATTTTAGTCTCTGTGGGTACACATGGTTAGTAAAATTAAGACTTATTCTTACCATTTTCTGTTGGGAAAAACTGTGGCAAAGTTTGTCTTTTTAATATACTATTTAATCAATTTAAAAGATGCTGTTATGTGAGTGCTTGTGAATTTTATAATATTGAATTCACTCATTAGGAACTAAGGGATTTATAGTTTTTCAGCAGAGAGAAATTGAAAAAATCGTCATTCTAGGATAGAGTGGAAAAATTCATAGGTTCCCTGTAGTCAGTGGTATATGGTAGAATGATGCATCTAAAATTGCAAATACTGGACTTTGATTTTAAGCATGAGTTACAGCTGTCTTTTTCCATGGATGTTCAACCATGTAAACTCTCAAAAACATGGGAGCTGTACATGGGCCTGAAGGAGGGCCTGAAGGAAGGCTCAAACTTGTGCATTTGAATCTGTAAAGAGATGAGGGTCACTCTGGCAAAAGAGTACAGAGACTGCATTAGAAATCTGGGTGCTGCTTTCTGGCCACATTATGTAAAACATCCTCTCGGCATTTTGGCACAAGTCAGTTAGCACTGTGATTTTTTTTATTTTTTTTTCTTTTCAGAGAGTCTCTGAAAGTGTGAAGGAACATGCAGTTGATGAGATTTATTTTCCAGGGACTGATATCGGAAGTGAGCAATGCTTTTCAATGTGGGAAGTAACCTAAGCCACAAATATCCCACATTTCCCATGGGAGTCATCAAAACCTGTCAGATCACATCAGTGAGTCACAGGATACAGCACAGTCCTGGCTGATACCTTTGACCAAAAGACTGTTATTCCCATTCCCATGACACGTTCATGTAGATAGAAGAGAAACTGTTCAATGGAGTCCTATTTGCTTCAAGTGTAAAATCTCAGTACAATGTTTGCAAGTGCAAATGTAGGAAGTTGGATATGAAAATAGGAGGAGATAGCATGTACAGTGCTTTATATTGTAATGTGTTACTGATTTTATGTTTTTAAGGTAAAACGTACTTAGTAATGAATTTAGGGTTTTTTTTTTTTTTTTGGTAATGCCATAAAAACAATTGGTTTTGGTTTTATTCCGACAGTTTTAACTTTAGCAGTGTTATGCTAATAAACGGCCAGTATGAACTAGTCTTACATACTGTGATGTGCTCATGAAGTATGGTGGAATGTTTTGATCACGAAGGAACAATTTCCTATGGGAATATCGATATTCTATTTTTATTATCAGTATTTAAACATAATAAACAGTATTGTATTAGTAATGCTTAGTAATCAGCATCAATTTTGGTTATCAATATACTTGGCAAGTATTGCATTTTATCAACATGTAATAGCATGTTAAGGTTTTATTATTATTATTATTCTTTACATTAAACTCTATTTTTAGGATTCTTCAGTTGAATGGGTTGAGTCAAATGTGTCACAGTCAGATAACACAGAAAAGGCTTGGAAGGTCAACAAGCAATCAGATGCTGTGAAAGAACCCTCCCTGGAGGTGAGCAGTCTAATAACTACTCCAGATATAAATTCAGTATGACCAAATGTGAAACATGCTTAGGTTTCTTGACAGCTCTTTTGCAATGTGTTGAAGAAAACCTATTTTACAGATAAATGTCTTCGTTTAGCTAGGTAAATGTTACATTTCATTCATCAGAAGACTTCTCTACCTAATAGTTGCTTAGTATTTAACAAGGCACTACACTTAAAGTTTCCTAGCACCAATTCCTTTCATCATGTTTTGAGGTTCTAGCAACTTAGACTGATTTTCTTAAAGAAGTCAACTTAAAGATCTTGACTAGACATGTTATTTTTTCTGCATAATTTTGGTGGCTATTCTACAATTGAATGAGTATTTGCTTCAGTGGTGCTTAAACAGGTAGAAGGAAGAGAGGTGACTTTTCAGCCACAATATTTATGGAATCAATGCCTCTTTTGATCTTCCTAGGTGAATTCTGTGCCCAGTAAGCAGTATTTATTCTGGAAAATGAAGTCATTCTGGAATGAACTGCTGTGATTTTAGTAACATAAATGTAGTTACATATCATCCTCAGTTGTGTGAAATGATGAGTTTTAATTTAGTGTCTAATTTCACTCCTGAAAAAAGTCCCTGTTTCTCATTCTGAATTTGTGCATCTTGTTAAGAGAAATAAAAAGGACTTCTGAATCATATCTATCTTCTTGGAAAAGTATAAAGTAATGAAATATAAATTCTTATGTACGTCATGATAATTTATACTGCAAAAACAGTTTTTTCCAAGCATTTCTTGTATGTGCACCCTGGGCTTGTGTATTTTTGGATAAAGAGTGTGCTTTTGAAAGGAATTTCCTGGTTATCCCTACATTTTGTATTTTGGCTCACATTTTGAAGAAGTCTTGGAGCATGTAAATCCATTTCCTGTTGGATTAAACTAAATTAGAAAGTGTGTTCTCAAAGTGCACCTAAGGTGCTCCATGGGACCAGTCTCAGACTAGTCCAGAGTGCTTACTTAAAAAATCCCCAAACTGCAGATCTGAAGCCTATATAGAAGACAGAGCCAGGCTCTTTTCAGTGGTGCCCAGGGACAGGACCAGAGGCAATGGGCACAAACTGAAAAACAGGAGTTTCTGTCTGAACATCAGGAAACAGTGTTTTACTGTGAGGGTGACCAGTCACTGGCAGAGATTACCTGGAGAGGTGGTGGAATCTCCATACTTGGATGTATTTACAAGCTGTCTGGACAGGGTCCTGGGCAACTGTCTCTAGGTGGCCCTGCTTGAGCAGGGGGGTTGGACCAGATGACCTCCAGAGGTCCCATGCACATCCATTTCTGTTGATCCATGTTACTTGCTAATGTGGGCATAGATACTACTGAATCACTTGAAGATAGATTATTTTTCAGTTCCTTCTCTTTCTTAGAGGAGATCTGAGAAGTGGAATGTTGTGTTTCACCTCTGAAACTCTCTGGTGTGTTGCCTAATATAATTTTTAAATAACAGAGAAAGTGTGACATATAGCATCTATTCAGATTGACATCTCAGACTTGAACCCTTCTGAAGATATGAAGACTCTTCTGCAAGGACATGTTTCAAAATAGGTGTAATCTTGTCATTTTGGTTGCTATACTAGCCACAGAAGTGCTCCAAATACTTGTTTTTGTAGAGTGGTTGTTTATAACGTGTATGTCGCTGCTTTCTTTTGAGGCTTCAGGTTTTGTGTGTATAAAAGTAGTAGGTATATCTAGGCTTTTTATATGCTGCTTTTCTATAGAGAGTAGTCCTCATTTTTAGAATGTCCTTGGTCTGGCTTAGGTTTTGTAAATGCAGTTTTCTACCTGTTATTGTGGGTACAGTTCACAGAATTTAGATGTGTACTGTTTAATTTGAGGGTGCAGTTAGTGCCTAGATATCAGAGGTATGAACTATGCTCAGTTACTGATTGCAGATTTGTATACGCTAAAAGAGATGTAAGAGCTCATGAAGTCAGAATTAGCAAGATGAAAAGGAATTGGTCTAGATGTACAGTGTTCATTTAAACAAATAATAAGCAGTCTGTACGGTTTGCATGTTTACTAGTGTCTTAAATATATTGTGAAGATGTATTTCAAATTACAGAAAGACATTTATGAAATTTATTTGTGTAAGTGAATATTAAAAAATTGAAAGATTGGGGTTCTTAAAATCATATTTGCTTTTCATTAAAATATTTTATATGTGTTTGTAAAACCTATACTGTTTATTGTAAGTAACATTTGTCAGTAGTTGCACTGGTTTGATTTGCACCTAAGCCATGTTTTTGTTGGAAGTATGAACACTGATTCTTTGCGTTTATTTTGAAGAGAGAAGAATGGATGAATTTAGACTTCATGTCACTGAAAACCACATCAGTAGCAGCTGTCAGAGGTGAAAGACACAAAGAAAAAATATTGGAACGACAGAAAGCTCAAGAACTTGAGCAGGTAGGAGGAATTAATATATCAACTTTTTTCTGCATCTTACTAGATTTTTTGTGGTGAATGAACCAATGAATTGGTTCAAATACGTAAGTCTTCGTATAGTTTTTAAACTAACGCTTGATGTGTTGTGTGATAGCGATTTTAATTGAATTGGTCAGTTATTTGTTCTGTTTGGGATGGGAAGGGTTCATACAGCAGGCTTATCTTGTGGAGAAAAGCCTTTAAACTATCTTGTAGGTAAGGAGACAGCCAGTTTTGTTAGTACTAAGTTCTGTAATATTTGAAGTGCTTCTGAGATGTTTTACTTAATAACAATGACAGACTGGCCTTCTTCCCCATGGTGTGTGTGAAAGGAGCACCACTGTTTTGTGTGATAAAAGCTTACCTAAGTTACTGTGTTAAAGCGTAGAGTGCTGAGGCTTGTTTTTTCCTGAAGAAAGAATTCAGAGCAGTTACTGTGCCTTTCATGCCACAGTTGTGCCTGAACACATGGGTGGATCAGGGTCTGGCTGGGGAAAGGGTAGCTGTCATTAAACTAGTTCTGTTTACATACAGTTGCTGACTGCTTCATTTGTTCATCAGCTCCTTAAATGCAATGTAGTCTGATCTAAGAACATAGTTGCTGATCACTATCTAATATGTACTTGTCCTCACATCTCACAGTAGGCCATTTGTTGCTGTTAGGTTTTCCAGTTAGTTGTGTTGTGGCTAGGAACCAGATTGACCTGGAGCGCTGTTCTTGTGCAGTATGCGGCGCTTTGGTTATTGTCTTTTGAGAAGGGGTTAATCTTTCTGTTTTTTCCCCCACATAATTTTTTGCTGAGCATTTTTTCTGAACTATTGAAGGACCATTTAACGTGGACATCTTAAGTCACCAGAATGTCAGGATGTATTATATGGTTAATGACAATTTATATGTATTCTTGATCCTAGAAGAATATGATTTTTATAGATTCTCTCACCTAACCACTTGCTCTTCATGCAGGTTTATACTTTTGTGTTTTCTACACCAGAATGTCTGTCCTTTCTTTGATACCCAAAACAATGTGTACAACAGATAGAATCATAGAATCATTAAGGTTGGAAAAGACCTCTAAGATCATCGAGTCCAACCGTCAACCCAACACCACCATGCCCACTAAACCATGTCCCTAAGTGCCTCATCTACACGTCTTTTAAATACTTCCAGGGATGGGGACTCCACCACTTCCCTGGGCAGCCTGTTCCAATGTTTCACCACTCTTTCAGTAAAGAAATTTTTCCTCACGTCCAATCTAAACCTCCCCTGGCGCAACTTGAGGCCATTTCCTCTCGTCCTACCGCTAGTTACTTGGGAGAAGAGACCGACACCCACCTCGCTACAACCTCCTTTCAGGTAGTTGTAGAGCGCGATAAGGTCTCCCCTCAGCCTCCTTTTCTCCAGGCTAAACAACCCCAGTTCCCTCAGCCGCTCCTCATAAGACTTGTTCTCCAGACCCCTCACCAGCCTCGTTGCCCTTCTCTGGACACGCTCCAGCACCTCAACGTCCTTCTTGTAGTGAGGGGCCCAAAACTGAACACAGTATTCGAGGTGCGGCCTCACCAGTGCCGAGTACAGGGGGATGATCACTTCCCTACTCCTGCTGGCCACACTATTTCTGATACAGGCCAGGATGCCTTTGGCCTTCTTGGCCGCCTGGGCACACTGCCGGCTCATGTTCAGCCGGCTGTCAACCAGCACCCCCAGGTCCTTTTCCGCCAGGCAGCTTTCCAGCCACTCTTCCCCAAGCCTGTAGCGCTGCATGGGGTTGTTGTGGCCGAAGTGCAGGACCCGGCACTTGGCCTTGTTGAACCTCATACAGTTGGCCTCGGCCCATTGATCCAGCCTGTCCAGGTCCCCCTGCAGAGCCTTCCTACCCTCAAGCAGATCAACACTCCCACCCAACTTGGTGTCATCTGCAAATTTACTGAGGGTGCACTCGATCCCCTCATCCAGATCATTGATAAAGATATTGAACAAGACCAGCCCCAAAACTGAGCCCTGGGGAACACCGCTCGTGACCGGCCGCCAACTGGATGTAACTCCATTCACCACAACTCTCTGGGCCCGGCCGTCCAGCCAGTTTTTGACCCAGCGCAGAGTCCACCTGTCTAAGCCATGAGCCGCCAGCTTCTCTAGGAGAATGCTGTGGGAGACGGTGTCAAAGGCCTTACTGAAGTCCAGGTAGACCACATCCACAGCCTTTCCCTCATCCACTAGGCGGGTCACCTGGTCATAGAAGGAGATCAGGTTGGTCAAGCAGGACCTGCCTCTCATGAACCTGTGCTGGCTGGGCCTGATCCCCTGGTTGTCCCGCTCATGCCTTGTGAGCGCCCTCAAGATGAACCGCTCCATAATCTTCCCTGGCACCAAGGTCAGGCTGACAGGCCTGTAGTTCCCCGGATCCTCCTTCCGACCCTTTTTGTAGATGGGTGTCACATTGGCAAGCCTCCAGTCATCCGGGACCTCCCCTGTTAACCAGGGCTGCTGATAAATGATGGAGAGTGGCTTGGCGAGCTCCTCCACCAGCTCCCTCAGCACCCTCGGGTGGATCCCATCCGGCCCCATAGACTTGTGAGCGTCCAGGTGGCGTAGCAGGTCATTGACTGCTTCCTCTTGGATTATGGGGAGTTCATCCTGCTTGCTGTCCCTGTCTTCCAGCTCGGGGGGCTGAATACCCTGAGGATAACTGGTCTGACTGTTAAAGACTGAGGCAAAGAAGGCATTAAGTACCTCAGCCTTTTCCTCATCCTCAGTGACAATGTTCCCCCCTGCATCCAATAAAGGATGGAGATTCTCCTTGGCTCTCTTCTTGTCATTAATATATTTGTAAAAACTTTTTTTGTTGTCTTTAACGACAGCGGCCAGATTGCGTTCTAGCTGGGCTTTTGCCTTTCTCATTTCCTCTCTGCACGACCTAATGAGATCCCTGTACTCTTCTTGAGTCGCCTGCCCCTTCTTCCACAAGTGGTAAACTCTCCTTTTTTTCCTGAGTCCCAGCAAGAGCTCCCCGTTCAGCCAGGCCGGTCGTCTTCCCCGCCCCTTCTTCTTACGGCGTATGGGGACAGCCTGCTCCTGCGCCTTTAAGGCTTCCTTCTTGAAGAACGTCCAGCCTTTCTGGACCCCTTTACCCTTCAGGACCGTCTCCCAAGGGACTCTCTCAGCCGGTGTCCTGAACAGGCCAGAGTCCGCCCTCCGGAAGTCCATGGTTGTGGTTTGCTGGCCCCCCTCCTTACTTCACTGAGAATCGAGAATTCTACCATTTCATGGTTGCTAAGCCCAAGATGGCCTCTGACCACCACATCTCCCACCAGTCCTTCTCTGTTAGTAAACAGCAGGTCGAGCGAGGCACCTCCCCTGGTAGGCTCCCTTACCAGCTGTGTCAGGAAGTTGTCTTCCACACACTCCAGGAACCTCCTAGGCTGCTTCCTCTCTGCCGTGTTGTATTTCCAGCAGATGTCCGGGAAGTTGAAGTCCCCCACGAGAACAAGGGCTAGTGATTGTGAGACTTCTGCCAGCCGCTTGTAGAATGCTTCATCCGCCCCTTCATCCTGGTTGGGTGGTCTATAACAGACTCCCAGCAGGATATCTGCCTTGTTGGCCGTCCCCTCATCCTTACCCAGAAACACTTGACCATGCATACAGCATGCCAGTGGTGGTGATGAGTTGATGATATAATATAGACAAATTCTAAATTTTGTTAGTGCTGGAATGCCTACTCAACCCTTTTCTCCAATGGACTTCCTTGCTTGCTTCCAGAGAAGTCAGTTGACAGAATCACAATACGCGATCTAGTTTGAGGGTGAAAAGCAGTAACTTGAGGTAAAACTAAGAGCCCCCATAACAGCAGTGCTTCAGACGCAAGTGCGTATTACTGCTACACTGGTAATGCAGTCAAACAGTAAAACTGCTTCTGTGTAATAAGGGTGCCAGCTAAGCATGTGTTTGAGAGTTTTGACTCGGGATGGAGAGTTATGTTTATTTCTACCTGTCTTTAGGTAGCACAAGTTATATTCCCATACAAGGTCCACAGAATTTATCAAATATTCTAGAAAATACAAACCATATGCTGTGCACACATTAAAATTATTTCTGTTTTAGGCCATGCTGTCTGAGAGAGAGCTCAATCCCTATTGGAAAGACGGTGGTACAGGTTTGCCACCAGAGAAGGATGAAGCAGCTTCAGTTAAGAAAGGTAAACAGCAACTTTTAGTAATAATCTTAAATTTCTGTCTCCAGTCTCTGGTCTCTGTGTTGGTAACAAATTAATACTAATGTTGATGTAAAGGGATTATGAGTAACATGTAATAAAGTAAAATTTGGATGAAAATTCAGTAGTGAATATTGGGTTAATATCATAGTATGTTGTTTTGCAGAATTTCTCTTCACTGTTTTTAATCTTGAGTGGTTTGACCTTCAATATCTTTACAGAAATTCCCCATTTTGAACTAATTAAAGGAAAGCATGATTTAACCAAGACAAGATAAATTGTTGTCATCTCATTTGGTTCCTTTCATTCCATTACACAAATTATAGTTTTAAAATATTCAACCACAGAAGTCTGAGTCACATTAAAATGAAGAACATTACAGATGCAGTTTGTGAAAAATATTATTTCTGTAACCTTTTCACTTCTTTCCCTACCCTGGGGTTATCCTGCCTATTTCCAGCAAGAGCAGTTAGAAAAACATTTTTCATCATGTCATGAAGTGTTTATTATGTGATAAGAAGGGCCCTTGTATTCTGTCAACAGGGAACAATAGGGTCCTTGGTTTTTCTCTTTGGGAGCCTTTCCCTGTGGACAGTCTGTTCTGCAAACCATTAGCCTCATGCCCACTTTTAGGAGTCACAGAGATCAGCCATCTGTAAGAGGTGACAGGCATCAGTGAGTATGTGTCCTGAATGTTAAGACCTCTGCTAGCTTCTCAAAAGGAAAGCAATGGGTTGCTCATTAATTTTCTGAGAAGGGGAATGCACTTGTTTGTATGTAAGGGTATGCCAAAGAATGGACACAGAAAGTGGAAACAAAAAGAAGGTTTCATAAAAAAACCCACAACTTCTCATATGCCAATCCTGTCTTGGAAACTGTTTGTTGTGTTCTATGATAAAATGGAGAAGCTTAAATCAGTGGTATTACTGAGGTATATCCAGCATTAACTTATAAAACCATGTAATTGTATTATTACATTCTTTCTATTTTGCACCCCTTCAATTTTTACATTAAGTTTAGGTGAAGGTTTAATGTCACATACAGAGTAAGGTTAAATAGGAATAACTACTGAGATATAAAACTATGACCTCTTACTGTTTTCTGCTTTAGTTACAGTGGTAGAAGATGCTGGATTAAGTTGGTTACAAAAATCATACCAAAGGATGAAGGAGCAGGCTGAGAGAGAGAAACGAAATTTTGAGGAAATTGTAGCTGAGAGATATGGGGTAAGGATCTTCAATTAATTTTTTTTCATACTAATAGGTGCTTGGAAAAGGTTACTTTCATGTAAAGGCACAAATACTTAATGTGTAGTGTAAGACATAAGGAAAGAAGCAGGAAAAAACAGCCTCTGAAGCTTCTCTCAAGTGACAAAGAGTTTAAAGCTACCCAGCCTTTTATATCTTTTTTTGTTAAATATTTTTTAATATATGGGATCCTATAGCAAATTTAAAATACTTACCTTCTACATCAGGAGGTTCAAGTGATCCCAGTTACAAAGTACCTGAGTGCTTCGAAAATTATGATGTATACTAGAAAACATATTTTGTTCTCCTGCACGTAGCGGATAATAATGCACTTTGTGGATAATAATAACGCTGAGATAATTTGGAGAGCTGTGTCAAATTTTACCAAATATGAATCTTCTGGCCACTTTTGATCTGCTCAGTTGAGATATATTGAGAAAGCCGCTTGCTTCTGAAGGGTTTAAAAGTCTTCAGGATTTATTTTTAATAAAACAGTCTGCCATAACAATATTAACTCTTTAAAGCCTACCCCCCCTACATATTATATTATTGTCTTTAAAAGCATTGGTCAAAGGTGTGGGGTGTTAAATCTTGGCCATAGTGTTACATTTGAGTTTTCTGTGGGTTTTTTGATTAGGCTGGTTTGTTTGTGGAAATCTTGGATAAGACAGTGTGACTTCATACTGTTGTCTTTGAACTGATTTGTAGTCACTCCTATGTGATGAAACCAACATGGTCAGTGCTGGTAGAAATTATTCAGTGCCAGTGATTGTAAGGAATATTATTTTTAAGAATCTTTCTCAAGAAACTGGAGTTCAAACAGCATGAACCGCTCTGGCTGCTGAAGTACAGGATAGTGACTGAAAGAGATCCCTGCCTGATTTGCTTCAGTATGTGAAGTTTTGAGGAAAAAAAAAAAGTAATTAGTGGCTTTTAATTCAGCTTAAAAGAGGGAAGAGGAACAGTCCACATTTTGCATAATTGCCTAATGGATAGAGTATTTGTCCAGAAAGCCAGAGACAGGGGTTCAAAGCCTGTTTCAAGCTAAAGATTTTTGAACCCACTCTCTTGTGTTTTTAAGAGTTTAACTAGATTGTAAAATGGTTTAGTGGGAACGTCCATTGGTTCTATAGAAGCTGAGCATCTGGTGAGCATAAATGCAAAGTTCATGAGTAAGAAAGAGGAAGCCTTTTTCCCTAGCTCAAGCCCCTAGTCTCTGGGTTGCCAGGAGGAGACAGTTCTGAGGCTCTGGTCCCTGTTCCCAGGAGTGCTTTAGCACTTTATAGCATGGGATGAAAGTTAGAAATAGTCCAAGAGAAAGGATCAGAAAGCCTTCCCAACAGAGCATCTTAGACACGAGGCTGTAAGTTCCCTTTTTCGTACTGGTCTTCCTTTCCACTCCATGCCTTGCCCTTTGCACAGTGACTCATTTTCACAGAATGGTGCCTTTCTTGTAATACTTTGTAGGGAGCTTCACAATACCCCATGATCTTAAAAGCAGTATGATGTTTTTTTATTCTTTCTTATAGTCAATGGAGGTATTTCAGTCACGATTAGAAGAAGCTGAAAAAGTTGCATCCAGAAAGGAAAATTATTATAGAAGTGGAAGATGGAAGAAAACTGACTATTCAGAAAGTGAGAAAGAGAAGAAAGAACAGCATATGAAAAAGGAGACACAAGATGAAGATGATAGAAACAGGAACATGTTTGGGGGCTACACTAGGGAGAAGCATGGCAAGGGATGGGCGCAAGAAGACAAAGGTTACAAAAGAGATATGTCAAAAGAAGACCAAGAATGTGGACACAGTAGCACGGACTCAGTATTGAGAGGCTACAGCTCCAAAGCAGAAAAACACTCCAATGAAAAACGAAGTCAGGAAAAGAGTTCATCTCTAAGCAACATGAAACACAAATTTCTGAAACCCTCCGAAGATGATTTATCATCTTACAGTGCACCTAGAGACTACAAGTCACAGCAGTCCTCTTCCAAACTGCCGGTTCACAGCAATTTGAGCAGCCGTTTCCAAAAACCTAGTGAGGATACTGCAGTGTGGACCAAAACACGCACAGAAGATAACAATGAGAAATTAATGTCTGATCAAAAATCATCAGGTACTAGGGAACAAATTGATGACAATAGTTGGGAAAGAACTCCAAGTAATGAAAAAGAGAAGTCGCGACAGGAGTACCCAAGTGATATCCCTGAGAAGAAACAAATGTTATCTGACAGTGAAACATTGTGTTCTAGGTATTTTACAAACATCTTTACTTGTCTTTTGTTTGCTGCATTTTTCATGGCAAAGTATACCGGAAACTCTGTCTTCTTTGTGACAGTATTAGATCTGATCATATCAGATCTCTTTTAGTTAGGAGGAAGCTAACCTCCCAGTTAGGGGCAGCTAAAACGGACCACTGTAGAAGTAATGAACACCCCCTACTTGTTCTGTCTCTGCAGCATATTTGAGAATTGCTAACGATAGGTTATTTTCTGCTTCTTTCTAATGTTAGTTCACACTGCAGTAAAATGGGCCTCTTAGGCAAAAAACCTGCAAAACAATATCTTAACTGTTGTTGAATTTATAAAAGACAAACTTGAAATGTTAGAAAATGCTGACTAAAAACTGAAATAATTAATACAGCAGGGATAGGTTTGCCACCTGTGAGATGAACTCATATGCTAAAGTAGTAGCATATGAAAAATAGTAGAAGGTATTGATTAGAAAAGTGCATTTTCTGTGGAAAAGAGGAAAGATGAATAGGAGTGGGAACGGAAACGCAAACTAATATGTGGTAGGAATTTCAGTTTGCCTGACTTGCTTTAGTGAAAGACAGTGGGGAGTAGTAAGGAGAGGTGGTCAGAAAAGTAAGTTGTAGACAACTGAGCTTTTGCTCTGCTCAAGGCCACCTGTTCTCCAGTGTTACCACCTTGCTGGTTCTTCCAGTGATATGAGTAGTGTGGTTATTACTGTGAATGCTTTCCTTCACATCTTTACAATAATAGGTAGGCATGTGTAAAACTATTTTAGAGTCAGTATGGTGTTATTCAGTTGCTTGGGAAAGCTGGACAAGTAAATATTCTTGGTTGGAGTATGTAAGAAGGATGATACGATTTAGTTGGAAACAGCATTTGATAAAATATGATCAAGTGTAATTCCTTCTTTCTTGTATGCTTATGTCAGTTATTTGCAGAAAAACCTTCTTATAGCAGGGTTATGAATTTACTTTTAATGTTTAATTGTTGGATTCTAATAACAAGACAATACCTTAAAAGTATTTTATTTATAACTGTTCCTACGTGTAGTACTTGCCAGATACTTCACTGTGTATTTGCAAAGAAAAATTGTGCATTAAATAAGTGCTGCATGCCTAACCAGAAACACGCAGCTTAGTTTACACAATTCTTTATATTGTATAGGTTGGGTATTTTTTCTAGATTTTACTTGCTATATTTTCTACTTTGATAGGAGCCAATGAAATTTACATTTTCTTTGATAGCAGGAAGATAAATTGTTTGTGTCATGTTCGCTTAATCTATTTATTTATTTTTTAAAAAAAGTGTGAGTTTGAATATACATCATGGCAGGAGTAGTTCCTGATTCTGGCATGAATAGTTTGTATGCACTATGGGAAGTCCCCCTCACAAGTGTTTGTCATGTCTTGTTTTATTGTTTATTTTAGTATTTGCCTAGGTGTTATTTTGCTGGAAAATAAGAAATACATCTTTATAGTTGTTTTAGTTACTCTGAGAAAAGATCTGGTAGCATTAAACCTGTGATGTATGAGACATTATTAGACATTTGAATTTAGTGATCCTCTTTGTTTTTCTAGATATTGCCCAAATAGTTATTGCCCTGAAGTGTCTGGCGTTTATCACTTAAATGCACTTTGTAAACTTCTGATTAGAATGATTCACAGTGTGTCTCCACAGAGCTGGAGCCTATGGGACTTCCTCAGCTCTTGAGTGCTGGTTTGTTCATGACTTTGTTCAGGTACAGGGTCTGCACAATCCACAGTTGTTTTCTGCCTGCCTGGGGTAGTGCATTGGTTTCCATAAGGAAACATAGGTATTCATGTAAGGGGTGATGCTCTGGTGAGCTGGGAGAGTGCATCTGCACTGCAGTTCAGGCACAGACTCCATGAAAATGAAAATACACACTCAGAACTATATATCTGGAAAAAACCCACCCTGTTAAGAAGCTTCTTTTTTGCGCACATAAAAAGACACCATTATGCGTGGTTACTCTTATCCTTCATCTTAAATATCATGCACTTTTTAAAAGAACCCAAATACTTCATTAATTAGCAGCAAATAATCTGTGTAAATGACATATCATCCTTTAAGTCTTACCTTCATTCTCAGTTTTGTTTCCTCCATGACTTCCAGAAGGAGAAAGCAAGCTCTAACAGCTGTGTTGTACAGCTGATGGCAAATAGGAGTTCTGACATCCAGTATACTTTATTTAACTGTAGTGAACTACTGATTTGGACTGGTGATTGTCCAAAATGCAGAGACTGAGTGAGAGAGACCATGCCAGGACCCTACACCTTGTTCTTTTTTTTTTTTTTGGGGGGGGGGGGGGGGCGGGGCAGGGCAGAGGAAGGTGTGGAGCTGGGTGTTGCTTTGCGTGTGTGGTGTGTTGACACCAGCAAGCAACTAAGTGCGTATCCAGCTGGTTGCTCATTCTCCCTCCTGCAGAGGGAATCAGAAGAGCAAAAGGGAGAAAAACTCATGTATTGGATAAAGATGGTTTAACAAGTGAAGGAAAGAGACAAAAACAAGTGATGCGAAGGCAGACAGTCACTCACCACCTCCCATGAGCAGACTGATGCCCAACCAGCCTCTGAGTAGCAGCTACTTTGGAAAGACTGCGCTCCCCAGCTTTTATTGTTGAGCATGATGTTATGTGGCATGGACTAGCCCTTTGGCTAGTTCGGGTCGTCTGTCCTGGCTGTGTCCCCTCCCAGCCTCTTGCCCACCCCAGCCTACTTGCTGGGGGTGCACAGTGAGAACCAGAGAAAGCCTTGAGGCTGTGTAAGCACTGTTCAGCAACAGCCAAAACTGGTGTGTTACCAACGCTGTCACCAGTTAAGTCCAAAGCCACAGCACTATACGGACTGCCATAAAGAACATAAACCAGCCAGACCTTGTAGAGCATGTAATAATTGAGTAGACATTAGTGATACCATTGCCTCATTATTGTTATCTTAAAAGAAGCAACTACTCCTTTACAGTCTTTTTTTTTTTTTTTTTTTGTTAAATAATGGTGTTTCACTTCTTTTTTAATTGCAAGTACAAAAACTGTACCTTTTAGCTTTTGGTTACCACATGTAGTAAGTGCAATGCTAATTGTAACTGAACAGAGCTGCAAATTTTGGGAAACTAGATTGTGTACGGAAGTGGTTTGCTTATTCAGGTTCAAAGAATTCCATTATCATGATAGAAAAGATAATTGTTTTCGTCATGGAAGCGAACTAAGCAAAGAAACTATTTAGCTGATATTTTCTTTTGCATGTGTGTTCTGTTTTAGTACTGTTAAACCCAACTGTGCATCATCTTTGATATTTTAATTATATTTCTTAGCCAATACAATTACTGAGCTGATTTATTAGTAAAGTGGAGATTACTTAGGCCTGGAAAACCATATAGCCTCTGCTTATTTTCTTACTTATTTCCAAGTTCTTTTAAGCTGACTCTTAACTCCTAAGCTTCTGTGAGTTTGAGATAGCGTATGACCTGTCTTCCTGTTTCCTTCAGTGAGAATTGTCTTTTTTTGTAGAGTTTTGGAGAACATTCTGGCTTTTGGAATATTTCAGGTTTGGATATGTGGGGTAGTTACCTGTTGGGAATAATTTGTAAGCTGCTGCTTTCTTTTTCTTCCTAAAGTTTCAAGTCTTGTAATACATGTACTCTTTCAGTGGTGTTGTCAGTCAGTCACACAAAGTAAATCTTCATTGATGTGAAGGTTTGGATTAATAGGTGCTGCTGGTTCAGTTCCTCATCTCTCATGCTGACAATGTACTTTTTAAGTTTTATCCCTTCTAAAACACAGAGCGAGTTTCTTCAGCCTATAAATCAAAGTGTTTTGGACAGTTATACACAGGTTAATTAAAAGTGCTGATTGGGTGCCCAAGGGATCTCCCCAGAGAAAAAGTCCATCTAGCTAGCATTTGCTGAAAATCACACTTAATGATGTGACTGCTTCAGAGTTTAATTTGAGACAAGATAAAAAGAAATCAAAACAATGTCTCTAGTCTCAAAAAGTTCAGATAATGATTCAAGCGCTAGCACTGCTTAAAAAAAACCCATGTATGAAGTAATAAACACCTCTTGCTCCCTTTACTGAAATAGTCTGCCTTGTTTTGAAAAATATAGGTTAAGGAGAAACGAGAAACTCATCTTTGAGGGTTCTGTTTCTGGTGAAGTTAATGTAAATGTTTTTTCTGAGTTTTGGGGTTTTGGATTGGGCATCTTCAAAACAGACAGAAGTAACTTTGGTAATTTCCTCAGGGCTGGGGAGATCTGGCAGTTAAAGATGACACCATCTTCAAAGTTCTCCTGTTCTTCAAATCCTACAGGGTTTAACCATATTGAGGAATGAGCGAATCCCCTCCCCCTCCCATATCATAACTGTATTCTTATGTCTCTTTTGTGTTAGATATTTTACTTTTAGAGTTAGTTGGTTTTAGTCTTTCCTAGGGTTAGAGAAAAAGAGCCAAACTTCTTTGATGCCTCTTTGCAATAATTCTTAGAGACCTTATATATTATCATAAGAACTCATACACTGACCTTTTAATATTAAAATTAAGATACAATACTATTTATTACTAGCTGTAGCTTGTCTAGGGAGACTTCATATTTTAAAACGGTACCAGTTAATTTTCCATGGAAACTCGACCATATCAGCCGTAACATCTTTAGAAGCAAAGATTGTACTGTGAGCAGGTAAGTATGGGCATATAAGTAGTTTTCAAGAGATGGAAGGCCATTTGGCGTACAGGAGAAGAATTGGGAAATGGGTGATTTTGCTGGAGCTGAGAAGTAAAAGCATGACCAGAGCCAGAAAGGAGAATTACAGAGTGGGTTTAAATTACTCTCTCTGCTCCTCTTTTCCTTGCTTTTTGTCTGTTTATACCTGCTACTGGCTCTTGACTGTTTTTTCATGCTGAGAAAATGTTCATAGATAGTGCTTTTAATTTTAATTGATCTCAAAAATAAAAGGAAACATACCTCATAAAAATTTAATTCAAGCTTTTTCGTTTCAGAGTCCTTGGCAACTTCTGACTGCAAATATATTTTTATAATATGTTGTTATCAATTATTTTGACAATAGGAGCATATGTACCAGTACAGTAGGCATATAATACTTAATTACACAGGTGAATACTACATTGTTTTTCTATGGGTTTAGTGCTGCTGGTGTTTTACAGATATACATTGAAGGACGAGCCACCTCGGAACCTTAGCGAAGAGGAGATGAACAGACTGGGAGCGAGGATTGTGAAAGCAGAACTTATGGGAGACATGGTAATGTCTTTGAAAAATTGATTGGCTGCAATTTTTCTTTAAAGCTCACAGTGATTTAGTTGTTAAAAAAAAAAAAAAGGTATTGATTCAAGCAAATAAAGTCCTGCAAAATTTGATCAGGTAGGATTTGAAGATACTGCTTTTACTGTAACTTGTGCTTTAAATGCAGTTCATAGACTAGAATAGAGGATTCAGGTCCCCAGGTTTTGTAGGCCAGGCAGCGTATCCAAACCTAGTTATTCTCTGCCTTTTTTTATAGGATTTAAAGTCTTTTTATTAAGCAGGGAGCAGGTGAAAACTACAAAGCTGCCAGTCTGTGTTACAAGGTAGACAGTGTCTGGAGCTTTTGTTATTTCATCAACTTTGTCACAAGTAGATGCTTGTGGTCCATAGCTCTGCTGTATAAGCATACTTATTAATTATGATATGGAAACATAAAACTGGAAGGAACTGCATAGGCCATTGCATCCAGCTCTGCAATGAGAACAACGATGTAATGCTTTGTGGTCAGCTCCACAAAATGTCTGCCCTGAATGAGACTGGGTCCATGGAGCTGAGATAAACAGCTGCATGTCTAATGTTGCTTTAGGAGGCTCGTTTCAGACAGCAACCTGAAGGATCAAGAATTTCACTCTTTTGGAACACTCTAAACTCTGAAAGTATATATTTTTTAATTACGTTAAGTATGGCTATAGTGAGTTAATTGCATTTAGTAATACTGCCTGAAGTTTCAATAATAACGAGGTCATAGTCTGCTAGTTTTTAAGCGATGTTTTACAAGTGTTTTCTCTGAATAGCTGCTCTTAAGGAAGTATTGCTGAAATTTTTGGAAGGATATAATAAAATTTTTTAGAACTGAATCCTATCACTATGGGCCTTTGTATTGTTTTTTTTAAAGATTAATTTTTAGTGCTCCTGTTTACCTTGCCTTTTGTGACGGAATATTTGCACCAAAATCTGCATCCCTAGTATGAAGTAATAAATAAGGCATGTTATGACTACAAGTGCCAAATTAGTATTTCCTGAGAGCCATTGATTCTTTGATTTGTGGGAAGTTCTAGGATGTTTGGCATATGAATTTATTGCTGGATTAGGACATGGTGTTGGTCTTTGTCAAAGCCCCTATCACATAATTTAAATTTTGTTAGGAGAAAGTGTCCATTTTATAAATATTTTCTTTTCAAGCCCATTTTATGTTATGAATTCTTTTTCCACAGACTTTAGACACAGATGTGTGTATGTAGTTTTACAAAATTTGAACAAATACACCTTTTCTAGAAATTCTGTCCATTTGAAATCTTAACAACTTCAAAAGTGAATTAAAACTAACTTCAAGCAGTGTATTTTCTGCTAAGATATAATGAGTGTTATTGATTGAAATAGATGCCTCCATGTTTTAATCTGTAGTTTTCCTAGTTAATGTACAAAAATATATGCTTGTGAGGAAAAAACGTTTATGAATGTAATTATATGATAGGTTTGTGAGGGATTGGTGTTAGTTGCTTAAGATATTATTTTAAGACATTTTCCTACAGGGGAAAATGATTGAAGCTCTCTATACACTAGTTGCTATAAAGTACTGGGGAGGGGAAAGTTTTCCAAAGACTCTCATGGAGAGCAGCAAAAATTTGTAAACTTTTTTTTTCCCTACTGCTCAGCTTCAATAGCATTGTCCAAATACAAGTTTGGGCACAAGTGTGGGTTTTTTCTTTTCAACCTGACAGTAACTGAATAAGAGTAATTTGAATAAAAATATACAGGTGTTTTGTGGGGAGACTGTGATTCTTTTATTGTTCTACCATTTTGTTTTGTTTTGACCAAGATCATGTAGCGGAAGCCAACATTACAATTTTACTGTTAATTTTATATATACATTTTTCTACATATGCACTCTGAATTAGCCTAGTTAAAAACCCAAACCAACCACAGTATGAATAATAAAATGACTAATCTTTGCCTTGTTGCTCTTTAAATATTTTTTCATGGGCTTTCTCTGATCAGATTGAAAATGCAGCTTGTTTAAACAAGTTCACCCCCCCACACCAGAACAGATGGTTACGTAACAGTATGTCCTGGTGGCTGGAGCTCAAGGTTGACCATGTGGGACAAATGAATTCTGAATCTATTTTTGTTACTGACTTGCTGCTTGGTGTTGATCAAATGACTTAATTTTGGGGCCGCAAGTATAGGTATGATTGTTGGGAGTCCAATCAATGAAACTGGCAAAGTGGTCAGAATATAAATGGTTGTATTTCTTATAGGTTGATAGGTTGTCACCTGGCAATTCCTAGCAAACCAAGATATTCTAAAATGCTTGTATTTATTTAATAAACAGATGGATGAGAGAGCGGGAGCATCAAAAACAATTTACACAAGACTGTAAACAGTTCTCATTTTCCACCTCTTGTCCATTTTAATACCCAAAGTAAGGTCTTAAGTGCCAAAGTTGGACATGCGGTGTAGAGAGATGTGAAACTGCATAGCAAAAATGTCTGAGAGATATTTCCCTAGACCCACTGGGGGTGTGTGTGTGTATGTATATATAGAAAAATAAATAAAAGGATATGTAGTGTAACCTGGAAAGGTTACACACTTGATGTGTTCAGGCTTCCTTATTTAACTTCCTATACATAAAGTAGTATGTATGCTTAGCTACACAAAGCATTTATTAGTATAACTAAATGATGTTTAGGCATAATTTTTCTGGTGGTTTTATGATAATATACGTTTCTATACTTTAGATGCCTCTGTTCTGAACAATTTTTTTTATCTCCAGTAAAGAATTGTGTGAATTATATTGACATGTTTTCTTTAGTCTTTTGTGTCATTAGAGTTTAAAAAAAAATCAAAACATGAAGAAATGGAATGAATAGTTAATTCTGATATATAGGTCTCTAAAAGTTTAAAATGGTTAAACTAATGGAGCACTACCACTTTCTTTGAAGGAGTTAGCTTCAAAACTTCAAGCAGAACTTGAGAACGCTCGCAAATTGAGAGAGACTCAAGGGCAGATTCCAGCAAAGTATGGCAGAGAGGTAAGGGGGAAATATTCTTCTTTTCTTTGTGCTAACACAATGGTATAATACAAAATGTCTACCCTTGTGAGTTCCATGTTGACTTTCTCTGAAGCTCAGGATCAGCTTCTTACATAATTCCAGACATAGGAGCTTGGTTTTTAGGTCTATTCATCTCAGAATGCTTATTTTTGTGTTAGAGTCCATCTGTCTTGCAGAAACAATCTTTAGTTTGTGGGAACCAGGACTGTTGACAGTCCTGCTGTTTTGGACTTTCCAAGGTTTGCCAATGCAAATAGTCCCTTACAGATACAACAGGGCTGATGTTTGTAATTCTGCAAAGGTTAGCTCTTGAACTGCATCATGCCAGAACAGTATCAACCTCTTTACAACTTGCTGTAAAGTTGCTCAACTTCTTAGGCTTGCGGTAAATTGGCAGACTCCTCAAACCGTGGTGAAAACCTTGACGTTTATTTGAAGTTATTTGGGTTTTACTTACTGCCAGGGCTTGCTTTCCAGAGGGTGAAGGTCCTCCTGTACATTTTAGAGGCTTGCTGTCTTGTCTTGATGAATATGCCTTGCCTGTGCCTATTTCATGGCTACTTCTAGCCTGTATTACGTGGCTTTTGAGTGTGAGCGGTCCAGCAAAGATTGCAGTTGCTCTGTCCTAAGTCCTATCCTTGTGATAGTTCCTAGGGTAGACTTAATGGTTTTACAGCTTCAAACTGATTTTGGACTACTGGGACACAAGCAGAATGTGTTGGGTGCTCCTGTGTATGAAGGGCCAGCTATATCACACTGTGTGTCTAAACAGCTGAGATGTTCAGAAACCATCTCATAACACAAGAGAGGCTGATTTGTGAAGGTGTATTTGATACTGTATGAATCAGTCTTTCTATAACAGTGACCACCCAAGTGATAGCAACTGAGTTCAGCCACATGCATTGCAAGTAAGATACCTGAAGCAGTTTCCATAGAAGTGTTTTTCCAAATGGATGTCCTATTGATCCCAAAGTTTGATAGCTTTGCCTCTGCTACCAATAACAAACATGAAGCATTTTGTTTCAGGCACGTCTGTCTCTGGTTCCTTGGAGCAGCATGGCCAATGTCATGCTGAAAGGTACTGAAACGTGGCTTTGCCTTATTTTCACTTCTGTTGGGAGAACTGGGGAGATAAATCAGGAAGCAGTGAAGGCAATTCTGAATGCATCTCCCTAGGAAGGTTTTTTTCTTCTTGATTAATTGAACGTGGATCAATTTCCCAATTCAGTTCACTGTGTGGCTGAATGAAGACTTGTACTAGTAAAGGGGGTGTGCATGGGCAGCTGGGGTTTGTACAGAGGACAGGATCAATTCTTTTGACGGTGGTGCTGGTTTGTTCTGCCTTAAAGTGATCAAGAAACTACAGACAGAAGGGACTGTAAAGTGGTAGCTTAAATCCTGGTGTTTTTATTTATTTGTTTGTAAGTGAGAATAGAGGCAAATCTAGCTTTTATGGTTTGTTTGATTTAGACAAGAATTCTACCCCAAGCAACCCCAAAAATGTGGTTTTGAAGTACAGTTTTCAAATACTGATGTTTGGTCTTTAAAAACCTTACGTTTAGTAGCTGATATATTTCACCAAGCATACAGATCCTGGTAAGACCATTTTGTTTAGTTTTCATTTTGGCCAAAGTAATCCGTAGTTTTAAGACCTGCTGTTTGTGGTGCATTTAGATGTTGCAAGTAGAGATTTCCAGCTGAAAGAAGCCAAAAAGCATGAAAGTGTACATCTTTCTGAACCTAGAATAGCAAGAAAATTGTAAAAGATACTGAAGCAGAAGAGAAGTCCATGGCTGCATCCTGAGTAAGCCCACTTGGGTAATTTTATAGCAAATATTTACCTTGAGGAAGAGGATTGTTGTTGTTTTCTTTTTCCTTTTTTTTTTTCCTTCATTGTTTTTGGTAGTTAGTGTGATGTTTCTATTAAATGAACACCCACAAATAATAACATTATAGGTTTTCTGTGTATGAAGGTATCCCACATTAAAATTCAGTACAGGCTAAAACATGTTTGGATTCTCTTGATAGTGAAAAAAACCCAGTAACTTTGTCTTAAACCATTTTTCAGCAGTATCGAAGCGTTTCTTTTATGCACTACCAGCCCTCATTTTGCATGTCTAACATTTGATTTGTTTTCAACTGCTAACCTTCCATGTGTCCAAAGTGCAGAAAAGATGAAATTTTATTAGTTGAGTTGTTCTTAAATTGTTTGTGGCTTCTGAGTAGCTTTATAAATGGAATTCTTTTGCCTGAATTGAGATATGAATTTTTCAATAAAATTTGTGTGGTTTTTTGAAGAGGTTAGTTTTTATATATACTCCTCTTGAAGGCATATGAGTAGCTGTTATCTTGCTTTTTTGGTACTTCATGAAAAATACTAGGGAATGTTGTTTGGGGATATTGGTTCACTGAAGTTGTTTAATTTTTTCCACGTTATTTTTTTTCCCGCACCTCATTTCCACATCATCTTAAATATTTAATTTCTCAATTGCACTTTTTCCTACTTCTTTTCTGTATCTAATTTTTTTGATGAAATAACTATATCTATAAATAAATACAAATATACACACACACATATATGAAACCTAAATAGAGGATAAGTATATTTTAATAGCCTCTGAACTGGTGCGCTATTGTAAGTATTTTCCTAGTTAGTTGTGCTAGGAGAGCTAAGAAGCATTGCTATTATCAGGCTTAATGCCTGAATATGCAGTTAAGAAGATAGTTTTCTGCTCTACAGTAAGCAGAAGGACTGTGACAGGACGCCACCATGTATCAGGCTGCCATAAGTTGTGAAAGCTCCTCAGTAACAAGGCTTTGTGAAACAGAACACCAGACTAGACAGGAAGATGATTGGAGGTAAAAGGTAGATTTATTAATATTTCTTCTCTTCACACTTCTAAATATGTCAGTATCTGATAGCCTTAAGTGCATCACAGGTTATTTTATGTATTAGTAACATTAAATAAACATTTTGATCCTAATATTTCTAGTTTGAAACATGAAATTAGATTGGAACAACAGTTTAAGGACTCTAGACACCGAACAAGCCTGACTTACGGCGCGTTGGATTAGATAGCTCTCATGGGTAGAGACTTGTGTGTGTCTGTTGTAAATGGAAAGTCTGTGACTAAAAGCACTAAGTGCAAAATGCATAGGTTTCTCAACTGGTTTTGTGTCCTCAGCTCCGGTGAGAGACACATCGACTTGTCTGAATGTGGCATCCTGAAAGTCCGTATACGGAATTTACCTGTGTGGTGTGTCTGTTGCACACTGTGGATGTCTCAGCTTGGGTAGAGCCCCTCTGTTGTTCACTGCAGGTTACCTTAAGTGTGTAGTCCTATAAATGTTAGTAGGATTACGGTTAAACTATCCGTTAAGTGAAATTTGGGGCCTTAATGGCTATTGTACTTAAATACTTGAGTCACGTGTATACAACTGCGATGAATGCACATGCAAAGACCCTTTTTAAAAGGATGAATTAAAATGTAGATTGTGCTTGTTTTGTCTTTACATTTGAGCAGGAGGCAACCTTCAGAGTCTATGGAAATCAAAAAACTGGGTGAATATGCAGAAGAGGCATTTGGGCTGTATGAAGGGACAAACCATGAATTAAATATTGTAATTTCACTTGTGATAGAATTAAATGATGCTTATGTTCAGAAGTTTATGTCTAATTTGTCACGGGCATTTTAAGAAAAGCAAAGTTGTGCTTTGAGCCCTAGTGAAACTGTGTAAGAGAAGGCTGCTGTACCACAGGCTTTCTGAGTTAGGATAGGTGATGAAAATGAGTACTTACTGAATGTAAGGAGACAGCAGAAAATTGTGGAGGCTTCAGCATTTAAAAAATAACTTCCATGTGTTCATGGTTTACCTCTAAGTACAGTTTGTATTTCTGTTATCTGAAAGTGCTATACAACTCTTAATTTGAGTGCATTGGTTATGAGGATGTTACCTCTGCCATTGTCAGTACCAGTCATAACTGATGTAATTTATGCTTTTATTCTGTATTTTTACTTAACAAAATATATCTGGAACATTAGCACTCCTCTGAAGCACATCATTTGCAGTGGTTTTTGGTGGTACAAAAATTGGGAGGTAAAATTTCAATGAGCAAGAGGCAGAATATAGAATATTTCAGTTGGAACGGACCTACAATGATCATCTAGTCCAAATTGAAAAGGCAGATTGAAAACAAGTAAGGTGATTCTTCACAGAATGGTTGTTCCAGGATGTTGTGGATGCTGGGAACTTGAATAGATTCAAGGAGAGGCTGGATAAGTTCATGAAAACTAAACCCCTTGAGGATTGTACAGAAATGATGTCTGGCTCTTAATTGCTGAGTCACAAATGCTTGGAGGCATCCTTTCTTTTTGTACTCTTCGTTAGGCATTCGCTTTTGGCTACTGCTGGAGAAGGCATGTTGGGCTTTGGTTTGATCCAGTATAGCTGCTTTTATGTTTTAATCTGCATGTAGAAAGTATTCTTTATGATGATTTTAAATAATTTATGATGTGCATTATTTGTGTGCTTTGCCTTTTCAATTTTTTATAGATTTTTTCCATCTTTTCTCATGCTTCTTTCAGTATGGTCCCTGCATTAGAATTAGAGTAAAATCTGCTAAATTAAAAGCAGTTTGCTTTTGTGTTGCTACAAACTGACTTAATTGTGTTTATTTTTTTTAATCAGGAAGTATATTGACATGATACAAAATTAGGTAAATCTAGACTCAGTTCATGGTGGTGGATGAATGAGGTAGAAGTGTATGCATCTTTTGAAACTGTTTTCATTTCCAAATGAAGTATGGCCTATAAGAAAAAAAGCTTCTCAACCCTAAGCCTGTTACTGTGTTCCATAGCACTTAATCAGTATGCAGGAAACAGAAAGTAGTCTCTGCTGAGCAATTGCTAGAGACAGTTCTTAATAATGATGAATTGTGTTTAAAATACAAAATCAATACAAAATTGAATGAAAGGTAGAAGGTGGTACTTCAAGTAAAATAACATGGTAGAGGATATACTATCATAGAGTATTTAAAAGAAGAGAGTGAAATTCTGAAAAAGTAGAGAGAAACATATAGGCTTTTCTGTCATGCATTTGAGAAATTTGTAAGAAAACCGCGTATGATTTCAGCATAGCAAATCTTCATTTGAACAACTGAATTTTCTGTGAAAGTCCATCAGCCTTGTCTAGTATGATTCATTTAATAAAGATATTTAAAGCATAAGGAATAAAACAGTAATTGAGATAGATACAGATATATATACACACACATATGCAAAAAACCCCATAGAAATACATATTCCACAAGATACATATATTCCTCAAGATAGAGCAAAAAAACTCAGAAAAAATCTCCTAAAGTTTTTCTAATGAAAGTTATGGAGTGCTTCTGTGAAGCCTCTTGGGCATGAAAGATACCTGTAGAGCAAGTCTTCAATTTTGGCAGGCACTGTATTTCACTTTACAGTAGGCATCTGACTGACATGGTGCTGCTTTAAAGGAGAAAACTTTTTCTAGGCTACCTGTTGCATCTGGAAGAGTAACACTCTCCAGACCATTGCTTGTGCAGCTCAGGTGGAGAAGATTTATAGTGCAAGGAAAAGTTAGTTTAGCTAGTTTTATGGCATAAGTAGGGCTCATCTTTTAGTTAAAACCTTCATAATATCAAGAGCTTCCCGTACTTGAAATGCTTCTGCTTTTTTTTTTTAATTTAATTCTTCTTCCTGAGTATAAATAATAAGGATGATTAGGTTTCCAACACCTCCTCTTACAAACTACATCTGAAGATAAATTTTGATGTATTGAAGGTCTGATGTTTAATTTGGATCCCCAAGACGCATTAGTACCCAGACTGAGAGAATTCTGGGGAAACCAGCTCAGTATAAATGAATATTTTATTTTTTTATTTCTTCTTTTTGAAGAATTAACACCATTTTTCAGAAAGGAAACTGAATACGACAGCTTGGCTTCTACCTCATAATCCTATTTATGATAAAATACCATCCATTGCATATCATTACGTATAGTCTGCATTAAGAGAGACAGGATGGAATATGCTGGATCTTATGCAGACAAATTATTTACAGCACAGTTATTATCCCGAGATAAGTAAACCATATGACATTAGGAGTAGCTGAGAGGAATCAGTTGTGGAACAAACCTGAAATAATATTCTATTGGTTCCAATAATGACAATAGGGAAAAATGAGCGTGTTTCTTTATTTTTCATGTGTTTTCAAGATTGGCCTTTTCAAAAATACATTAAAAATGACAGTGATTCCTTGGAAAAAGAGCCAGTTATCTAAAAGTAAAGTGGTATGGTTGTGTGTGTGTGTGTGTGTGCCTGTGTGTTTGTGTATATGTGTGTATACATGTAAAATTTAGATAGTGATTAATACTTTGGAATAGGAAGTGAAAGAAAGAAGAAAAATAATCAGTGCTTCTGATGTGTGGGTTGTTTTTTCTTTTAAAAAACCCCCCAAAACCAACAGCAAACAAAAAAAACCCCAAATCACCCTGAAAATTAACATGCAAAATTGCAGGTGTGCCAGCATGTTTAATTTTACATTTGGGAATTGAGACTATAAACACAGATATTCTTCTGCAATAAAAATATTTGGTTTTCAAAATTTACCTGTAATATGTTTTAATAACACATGGTTGAGTGGCCTTTAATTGTGACATACCCAATGCGGAACTTAAATACAGTTGTAGTAATGCTTTTAGACTTACAATATATAAAGAATAATTAAAAAAATTATTTAAAACTGCTTCTCAGAAAAATATAGCTGTGACACTTTTATAAAAAGTAGAATGCTGGGGAGTAATAATTCTCACTAAACACACAATAAAAATCTGATTTCATTTGGAACTTCAGATGGTGGGGAGACAGCAACAGATGGCTGTTGGCCTGTTTACTCTCAGATGTTTTCAGCTCATCATAATTTCTAATTCCTGCTGTTCCATCACACTTGAATCTTGTCTGCAGGATGGTTGTGCCATTCTTTCTTCAGCAAAAGTTTGTTTTCCATACGAAGAGTTGACTAGCTCTAACTGGAACAGGGAATAATAAAGTGGGCATACTTTTGCAGAACAGCCTTAATTATCACTAGTGCATACTTTTTAAAAATAATAGGTATATGCAGTTTCTGGTGAGTGTATTTCCTGAACACTCTTGTTGATGTCAGTAAAAGAAGATTACACAATTATTTATAAGACAAAAACATATTAAGACAAAGTGGCTTAACTTCCTGAATGTAATTTATAGGAAATTGTTTTTTGCAATTAAAAAGTACTAGAGAAATTGTATCAGTAACTAAATGATGTAAAGTATCTTACTGGTTTCAGTAGATGTAACAAGTATAAAAGGGCAGAGCAGATAAAACGTCTTAGAGTTCAAACTGATAATACAAAAGCTTTGGAGTACGCTTTGATACTGGAAGCAAAAGCCGTATCCAAGTGCCAGCACTTGTAGCTGATGGTGCTGTTTTTTCAGCTCTGTTTTTCTCCCAATACTATGTTGAATTTCTGCAAATTTTTACTGCTGTATCTACTCTTTCACTGTGATTCCTTGGAGTAAATTCTGGTTTTCTTAACAAATTTGACAGCCCCCCAACCCCAAGAAAAAACAAAAGCAAAAACATTCCTGGAAGGCCTTTCTGATGCAGTAGATACTTCCCATCTGAAATGGAAAGGTAGAACCTCACTGATGCTTCTCTTGGTCCTTGCACAGCCTTGGTAAATACATGGTATTAAACCTTTTTGGACTTAAAATAATTTACATATAAAACCATTTATAAAAGTGTGAACCATAAATTAACAATAAATTTTGTATATTTAAGCAATGAAACACAATTATTTTGTTCAAAATGAGGTTTTGAAAGGAGAATTTGATCAACCAATGACTGTTGGGACCACCTGGTCTTTAGTGTAATTACATGTTAGGTCTCATTAGCTGTTGCTACCAACATAAAGCAGAAACATTTTATAGAAACAGGCTGTTTAAGAGGAGCAATTAAACTAGGCACCCATCCTTCTAAAAGGAATGAAGACATTTGGCTTTGGGCCAGCACATCTGGATGACGAGATACTTTCAGCTAGCAGCACGGTTTGCAAAGTTGTGTGTGTGAGATTTTTACAGAGGTTCGTCACGGGTGCTGCAGTGATGGCTGTGGAGGGTGGAGCTCTCCAATGGTGTCTGGAATGGAAGTGCCACTACCAATGTCAGTATTAGCTTTACCGTTCTGTTCTGCCTGTCTAGGTAAGATGTTGTTACAGGCTCCTTACTTTTTCAAGTGTTTGGCTTTCTTCTGATGTCTCCCAAAATAACAGCAGTGATAATGGCTTGAGGGTATGGATATACATGAGCAGAAGCTTAAAAGGATAGAATCATAGAATCATAGAATCATTGAGGTTGGAAAAGACCTCTAAGATCATCGAGTCCAACCGTCAACCCAACACCACCAGGCCCACTAAACCATGTCCCTAAGCGCCTCATCTACACGTCTTTTAAATACCTCCAGGGATGGGGACTCCACCACTTCCCTGGGCAGCCTGTTCCAATGTTTCACCACTCTTTCAGTAAAGAAATTTTTCCTTACATCCAATCTAAACCTCCCCTGGCGCAACTTGAGGCCATTTCCTCTCGTCCTATCGCTAGTTCCTTGGGAGAAGAGACTGACACCCACCTCGCTACAACCTCCTTTCAGGGAGTTGTAGAGAGCGATGAGGTCTCCCCTTAGCCTCCTTTTCTCCAGGCTGAACAGTCCCAGTTCCCTCAGCCGCTCCTCATAAGACTTGTTCTCCAGACCCCTCACCAGCCTCGTTGCCCTTCTCTGGACACGCTCCAGCACCTCAACGTCCTTCTTGTAGTGAGGGGCCCAAAACTGAACACAGTATTCGAGGTGTGGCCTCACCAGTGCCGAGTACAGGGGCACAATCACTTCCCTACTCCTACTGGCCACACTATTTCTGATACAGGCCAGGATGCCATTGGCCTTCTTGGCCGCCTGGGCACACTGCCGGCTCATGTTCAGCCGGCTGTCGACCAACACCCCCAGGTCCTTTTCCGCCAGGCAGCTTTCCAGCCACTCTTCCCCAAGCCTGTAGCGCTGCATGGGGTTGTTGTGGCCCAAGTGCAGGACCCGGCACTTGGCCTTGTTGAACCTCATACAGTTGGCCTGGGCCCATCGATCCAGCCTGTCCAGGTCCCTCTGCAGAGCCTTCCTACCCTCAAGCAGATCAACACTCCCACCCAACTTGGTGTCATCTGCAAACTTCCTGAGGGTGCACTCAATCCCCTCATCCAGATCATCAATAAAGATATTAAACAAGACCGGCCCCAGTACTGAGCCCTGGGGAACACCGCTCGTGACCGGCCGCCAGATGCAGAGTTGAATCTTTTTGTCCACATTTTTCCTCTGCTTTTTTTTTTTTTGAAGACCCTTTTCTACATATACTCCTTCAATAATAATTTTTCAGATCGGATTACCTCTCTTTCTAATAAAAATGCATTATTAAGCTCCCTCATATGCCTGAATTACTATTTTTGGTTGGGTTAATCTGTTGCTTTCAGTTTGTAAAATTACCTTTTCTGATACTACAGTCTCTGAGAATAACTCATATACCAGAGTTAGGGTAAATCTCTTTTCTAAATAGTGAATATTGAGGCCTGAACTTTTTTGAAACTTCTTGCAGTATTTTTACTGCACTTTTTTATTTACTTGTTACTAAATTCTTATATTTACTTAAGTAAATACTATTTTTATTTACATATGCTGAACTTCTGCTTATCACCTTCTCAGTTTTATATTACATTTCTGTCTTTGATATGATGAAACAGGAATTTGTGGACTTAAGAACCAACATGCTGCAATACTTTTCTTTTTATGGTCTGAGTATATATGTTCTGTATGAGATGTTCTTGCTATAGAAACAAGCCATCTAGTCATTAGTTTTCTTATATCTCATACCTACAGTGGCTCATTGATGGTATGGTTAAGTGACTAACCATTTCAAAGTGCAGCTAACAATTTAAAATATCAAACTGCACATTTAGACCTTTTTTAAAAGTTGTATTTGCAAGGTTATGTGGCTTCCTGTCATCCAATATTGTTAAGTTAGACTTAATTGCTTTAGTTTTCCCCATTACTAGGCACATCACCGGGCACATTACAAGCTGCTGCAAGTTACATATTACTAGTTCCAATCTCACTTCCACAGGCTGGCAGTACAACTCTTACTGAATTTGATTCGAGGTTTTTGTGTGTGTCCGTTCTGATTATGGCGGACCAACTTTCTGATCTTGTAAAACCTTTTTTAATCCCATTTCTATATTAGCTTAATACCTTTTGAAGTTGTAATAGTGATGCTTATTGCTATGTTTACTGAGTCTTTCTTGAAATACTAAATTTTTAACCTAGGTAGAAGTTTGCTCTTGCTTCCCTTCCTCATGCTGCTATTTCTCTTAATCTTATTTTGTTCTGCTATAAAAAACCCAAATCAAAGATACAAGTTTTATACAGTGGACTGCTGTTACAGACCTGTGACCGTTTTAATTTCATCTTGCTGTGAGATCCAAACCTTGGTCTTGCTGTGGAGAATGGTCTACCTACTGATTTTATAAGCATTACCTCGAAGTTGACAATTCTATTATTCACAACAAATGGCAGAGCCTGAAGGGTAGCTTAGGTGCTTTGAAACCTATGTTACATGGGGACTTCAGGTAGTGACTACACTGACTCCTCAATGATGAGATGTGCCCTTACAAATAGCCAGCACTGAAGGAGGCAGACTGCTCCTTCTAAATGGGATTGACTCATCCTTCCGATAACTGTGGTGATTGTGTGTAAACGCAACCTGAGAACCTAACAGAAGGGTAACTGAAATGGGAGAAGAAAGAGTAACGAAAGAGAACAGGAGACAGCGAATGGAAGAAATAGCTACATCCAGCACTCTGAGAAGTGCTAGATGTCTTCTAGGCACTTATTTGATATTATAAGGACAGACTTTTCCGATAGAGGAATAAGGCAATATTCAAAGCGTTTCCATTGGCCATAGACTGTAAGAGAAAGGAAACGGGTTGTACGCTTAGTCCAGCATCTAATTTGTCCATAGCTAGCATTTGGTTGTAGAGGTTTGTTTCTTGCTGAAGACTGTTGCTGAGCTTTGTTATTCCTTCATTTCACTGTGCTTGTACCACTTTAGTGTAGCTCTTGGTAAACATTTGCAAACAGCTCTCAACTCATGCAGCATGCAGCTTTTTGTTGGCTCAGTAATTAAAAAAAAAAGTTTGTTTTTCCTAGCTCTAGTTGCTCCCTATCCCACAATATACTGACTCTTAAAATATATTTTATTCTCTTTAGCTATTAACATTGAAAACCAGTTCCAATTGAGTATATCCTATCTCAGATGCTTGGCCTGCTTACTCCCTTTGTTCAGCTACTCCAGTGTCTGTTCCTCAAATTAAGCTGTGCACCTGGTGGCAGAGCTTTTCCATTTCCTCCTGCTGGATTATGGAACAGGCATCATCTCTGGAGAGTTCAAAAATCTTTTTCAGAACTGCATTTTATTTATTTATGTATTTAATTTAAAGCATTTATCTTTCAAAACCAGACTTACTTGCTTTGTTTTCTTCAGTTGGGTGTTAATCGCTATATAGCGGTTTGTACGTTTGGTGAGAACAACTGTGTACTTTGCATATTTAATTGGCCTGAAGTAAAAATTCATGTTCCTTAATTAATGGCAACAAACAATTCCCCTCTTGTTCTGTAAATACACACTATCTTTCTTTGTTTCAGACTGTAAATTATATTGTTTGTGTAGCAGTCATCACAAGATTCAGGGTTAGTGACTGAGCTTCTTCTCCAGTTTCAACTTTAACATTTAATAACAAGTATCATATTTAAAGTACTTTAATATATATATATTTTAAACCTATATTGTACTTATATAAATAGAGATAATATATCTGATGATAATTATTAATGAATAATTATTATATTACTATCACCAACATTTCTGTTTATAATATAGCTTAATATGTTTAATATTTAATAATACTTATTTAATAAGTCATTAATTCAGAAACTTGAGAGGTTTAAAGTAAGCTTGTAATACCGTACCACTGCATGAAGAAATAATATACTCTCCAGATATTAAAAGCAAGTTAAAACAGAAGCAAAAAGCCAGACTCAAGTGAATCTCTACATAAAGCACAAAAAGATTATTATTGCCTCTTTTATGAAAGGTGGTAACAGTTCCTGGGAATATTTGTAAGGTCTCCTGGACTATTTCACAGTTTGTTAGTAGGCAAGAAAGTAGTTACTCCATTCTTGTGCTATGCTGAATGGCACATAGGTGTTAGTGTATACCATGTCATATAGTTGTAGGAATGCAAGTCTATAAATGTGGAAAGAAAATATCAACAGATAAAATGAGTTTTAAGTACACTCTTTCAGCTAGATCGGTATCCACACTCCTTTAAGTCCTTCAGAAAAGTCTAGTATTTCTGTGAGTCATGGCTTTTCCCTGCAAAGGCTCTCTCCAGTATGCCACATTTGTTCAAGTGTAGAGGAATTCTGTTCTTATACTTGTGTGAGTTTGTCCATAACAAATGTTGGATGCATCACCCCGTAATTCCCAGAATCAGCCTTTGGTACATTTTAAAGGTTTATGTTGTAATTGCCACCCTCTATTTTTTGTACTGAGACCTATTTAAGTGATATAATGCATGCTGAAGGATGTGGACATTACGTATTGGAATTCTTTTTGGGAGCTCTAGTGAAAATCATCTCTTCATGGCAGCTTGCTTGAAAACTCCTTTTACTGATATGTCGATTTAAAGATGATTCCTAAAGTTTATTCTGTTTTTAAAAGGGGAAAAAAAAAAAAGTTGTTGAATAGGAAAATCTTATATTTAGAATGCAAATAATTTATTATTCAAATGTCATCTTCTGATACTGCTGTAACCATTTGATCATCTTTTTTTTTCTACCAGAAAGCTTTCTGCTTCTGATGTGTTTAGAAATAGCTTTAGTATTTATTGTTAGTAAGGTCCTCCTCAAAATCAACTTTTGCCTTGCCATTTTATGTTAATACAATTAACTTTCTAAATTTTTGCTGTGTTTTTAATTCAGTTCTATTTAGGCAGGATTTTGACTTCTGAAAGATGTCTTTACCTCTAATAACATCTTTACTTTTCTGAATAATCATGTCTGGCATATTTGATCCATTGGATTCATCTTGGTTCATAGTATGCATTTACTTTTAGTCTCTAACATGACTTCACGTTAGTCTTCCTGCTGTCCATAATTATTTTATCCTTTTATCTGCTCCTTTTAATTTCTCTTTGATGGACCACTTCTTTTTTTTTTTTTACTTTGTCTTCTAAAGGTAAATATTACTATAATTTTTTGCCTTTTTTTTTTTCTCTGGAATAGTAAATCTAAATACGTTATGGTCAGTCTCATATGCCTTGTGTCAGGACTCTGGACTCTTCGAAATTAGGAAAAAAAACCCTCAGAAACTTACAAAACCCACAAAAACCTGTCAGCTGTAGGGTTCTGACTCAAAGAATTCAGTATGTATTATATCTAAATGTTTATCCTCTGCATCATTTCATGTTGTGTAAATGAGAGCCTGCTGAAATCTGTCCTTAGAACTTACTAATACCTTACTGTCTCCCTCTCTAGTCATTGTACACATCTATGGTTCTTAGCAGTTTTCTAGTTCTTCTTGGTTTTTTTTTTTTTTAAAATAAAAACCAACATGATAATGATTCTATATTCTTCTTAGGCAACTGTACTGTTGTTCTACGGTCCTTAATATTAGACAAACCTTTCTAATACCTAACTTGCATTTCTTCTGCAATTTAAACCTTTTTGTTTTCCTCTTATTCATCACATATTCTGTTTGCCAAAACCTTTTGAGTCTTTGCAACCTACCAGCACGTGTTCCCTAATTTTGTCTTCCTTCTCTTCCAGCTCTTTCTTTTTAAAGAACTTTTTCTTGTCCTCTAGTCATTCTTCCTGCTTTTTTCCAGTTTCTCTCCTGTTAAGTTTGTGTCTTTCTTGAAGTGTAATGCCCCAAATAGGGTGTGAGGCCATCTGAAGTCTTGCATGTGGAAAAATGGAAGTATTCCCACACAAGTCAGCTTATACTGGTATACATCTTGTATATATGTTCCAGTATAATGCTTTTTTTTCCCCCCAAAACATAAGTTTACTTGGTTTGTGAACCATTCTGCATCCCCAAGATCAGAGCATTCACCTGGAGAAAAGATCATATCTAGAGAGGACTACTTCTAAAAACAGAAGCTTAACAGCAGCGTAGTGTTTGGTGGCAGCTACTGAGTTTTATATCATGCTAAAATAACAAAATGTTCTAGTGCTATGTTCAATTGTGAATTGCTTATTGCTGGAATAAGTAGACAACTTTGAAGGACCTCATGGGATGACATTTATTGGGAAGCTGAGAAAGTGATTTTTGAGGCAGAACTAGAGCACCTTTAAACAGTAAAAAGGTGGGAAGGAAACATGCCTATTTATGTGGATGATGATTAAACATGGAAATAAACCATTGATATCTGTATCAAACATGATACTTTCACTTTAAAACATTCCAGAAGCATGTCCAAAGTCATACTTCTAGGTCAGAAGTTAAACATCATTTATGGGCAGATTTGGTCATTTTTCTTCTCTCAGTCTACAAAAGGCTTTTTGCAAAATTTGGGGTTTAGGTGTTTGATTACTGTATTGTATTTTTGCTTGATCTTCAGCCAGGTATTTTAAGTTTGGTAGCAGCCTATGGGGAGTGTAATATTTGAAGTGAAACAGTTGACCCTCCTGAGGATGGAAACTTAGTGAAGAATTTGGTTATCAGATGTGTTAAGAGAAAGGAGAAACATCTGAATGGTTACAGAGGCAGCTCTATTTTATTGAGTTCCCCCCCCAACTCATTCCATGGTTCAGATCCAGAAGATACTCTTCTACTGCCTGTATGCTGTGTGGCATGCAGAAACGAGAAGAAAAAAGAAAGTGCAACTGTTGTTAGGATCTAACATTTTGAAGCCCGTCTTCAAAGGCATATAAAGTCTGTTTTTCTTGCATGTAGAACACCTTGTGAATTCCATTCATTTTGGGAAAATAATAGGCTGCTTAACAATGGCATCCTTTTTGAAATGTCTGTATTTTAAAAATTTTAGTGAAGACTCTTAAGTCTTGGGATGGATGTTTTAAAAAGGAATTAGATGCTTGTAAGTTGACATAAGAATCTGATGTTTGCTATTCTGTGCAGTTGCTGCAGCATTGCTGTTGTAATGTCTATTGTCGTTAGTGATTTATCTTTTTGAAAAGTCATGTATACAATGAGGTGAAAATTTAGAGACTGGGAATGAAAAGTTGCAGCCGTTCTTTGTGGAAAATTCCATCCCTTTTCTTGTCTCAGCAACACAAAGATGTAGGGAAGGAGGGACCTGATTCACATGAAGTCACCATCTTTTTGGAGACTCCATAGGGGCAGCAGGCCCCTTCACAGTTTTCAGTGAATAATCTAACAAGTAACCATTTCTGAAGGGTCCTGTTTATGTGAAATCCCCAGTCAGGCGTGTCTTTCCACTCGTTCAACTCCTCTTACTTGCTGCCCCTTCTGCATGTGGATTTGACTAGTCTTCTTGGGAGAGCTGCTGTATCCCTGCTTGGCCACATGGGTTTGGTAGGTTTGGGACAAGGTGTTTTTTTTGCTTCTACAAAGGTCTGTTTCGTTTCAGACTGATTAGCAATGCTCTGGATTTTTGAGTTTTCACTGCATCATCTGTGGTTGTCTTCAGCTTCCGAACTTGTAGAGTTATCCAAGTCTTTAAAGAACTAGGGCATTTGTCATGTTTCCTATGATATGTTCTGTTGGTGTTAACTTAATCTTTGCTTTCCCTATCTGCTGTGTATACATTTTTAAAATTATTCCCTGTTTCCTTTCTACCTTTTCGTACTGCTCTTTTTATGATTTTTCTCGACATGATTATCTTGTGTTAAGTCTAAAATATTTAGCCTGTGAGTGTATTTGTCTTTTCCACCATTTCAAAAAAAGTTTTGTGCTTGTTTCAACCAAATGTTGCAGATGGGTGAGTTTCTTGTTGTCAAGTGAGGTATTCCTTAGGAAACACTTTTTCCCCCCTCATTCTGTTCTTTAAAACTTTGCTTTTTCTTTGAGTTTCCTCTTCCCCAGCTCCTTCAACTGTTAAAACTTTTTCTACTGTCACAGTACTGAGCCTTGCTAAGTCATAGGTTGTTTAAGCATGGCAATATTCACGTCTACCTATTTTGTTTGGGTTGTATTTTTTTTTTACACACAGAAAGAAATGACCAATGCCCTAGCAACTTGCATCGGTTACCTCTTTGTTGTTATATCCAGAATACTCCATTTGCATTTATATCCCATTTAAAAGTGTGGTGTACATCCTGCTGCTTTTTGCTCATGTTGTATTCTTTCTCCACCCTGTTGTCCTTTGTCTTTGCTCATCTAATGCTGATTGGTTTTTTGTTGTTGTTGTTATGTTTTGAAATTAATAGTGCTTTTAATGCTGTAGCAATAACTAGGTCTCACACCTGTCTGAACAGCATAGTGATGACATGAAAACACAGTGCCCCCCCCCGCCCTGGGTTGTCTCTATCTCTAGCCAGGTTTGACCTTTAGCATATGGCAAGTGTGGGGTGGAGGCACACAGCCTTTTTTCCCTATTGCGATGAATCACCGCTTCTTCCCTTATCCCCTCCCAATAGAGAGAAAACACTTTATCTTGTGAAAAAGTAACAGCTGAGGCACGTATCTGGCTGATGCTGGAAATAAGTAGTGTTGTATGTATATTCTCTGAAAATATCATTATTGTTATTGGTGCCAGACCAGCGTTGGACATCTTGGTTTGCTTTGCAAAATGAGATTTGCCTTTGGTGATATAGAAGAGTGAAGTTTGGCTTACCTAGACAGCTTTTTGGTCCATAACTTGTACCTTTGTGTGACTTTTCTGGGGAAAAATGTAATTAAGCTGTTGTAAGCTAGCATACTTCACTATCTACAGAATTTTCAGACTTTATTGGGGTTTCTGGGACAAGCTTTCATTAGGTCAGGATGGCAGATGTAAAGCAGACATCAGTTGTTTGGTGGAAAAAGGCTTCAAATTGAGATTAATAAAGTTGTTTATAAGATTTGACAAAGGCTGTCCTAATATCACCAGATTTAGTGATGTCCCCATTATTTGCTCTAATTTAATCAACCAATTTACCTAAACAACTTTGTAGTGTAATCAAGAAGCTCTCAGGCTTTTTAATTTTTTTTTTTTATTCTTTTCAGAAAGTTAAATACTTATTTTTCTGGTGAAGAATTTCTGCCTTTTTTTTATTTTTTTATATATATATACGTGCGTGTGTGTATCTTTATTTAAGTCTGAGAACACCCCTATGAAGTGGGAATGTACTATTGTCCCTGTTTTGGAGGGAGCTAAGCTGACCTGGCTCTTGACAGGACATCCATCATCTGAACGGACGTCCATCAGCTGAAAAAGTAGTAACTTTCATTCCAAACAAGAAGGTAGTTGGTGGGAGCAGATGAAGGTATGGGAAGACTGAGGGCTGGGCACATGAAGGGAGTGATAGGGAACAGCACTTAGCACTCCTGTGCTTTACTTGTAGGCAGCTGGCAACAACAGTGTAAGCTGCAACTCTGAGTACCTAGAAATGGAGTTTGCAATAGCTGAGGTGTAATGAAGTATTTAAGCAGTCATTTGGGAAATGGATATATTCATTCTGCTCCCTGGTATTTTGTCTGAAGGACTGGAATCCATGGGAGTGCCTTCATCACTGAGCTATATGATAATGCCCCATTTTCATACGTGCTGATAAATTCTGTCTGGCTTAATGAGTCCTCCATGTCTATTCTTCACTCCTGCTGTACAGGTATTCCAGGCCTCCTCCTCCTCCTCTCTGCTTGGTGGGTAGAGAAGTCATGGGAGATAGATTTGTAATCTTCCTGAGCTGCACTGAAGTTAAATGAGTGAACGATATTCCTCCAGAATATTTTTACAAAAGGGTATATTTTTCTGAATTAAATCTGTGGCCGCAGCCCTTTTTAATGAACTCAAGAGTGTTAATAAGCACTGGATCTGAACTAAGTCAACCAGGGATAAAACTTAGGGATAAGGGTGCTTAGTCCAGGCATTCTGATTGGGTTTGGATATGGAATAGATGTTAAGCCATCCGTCTCTGACAAAATGGAGCAGTTTTGGGCATGCTTGGAAGCATAACTCAATATGACTCTAGAACTCCACTGACAAAAACTGAGGTGCCCATAAGATCTTAAGTGCTGAAGGGTAGACTAGGAGTTCAGGGATTACACTTCTCTGTCCAAACTAAGATGAGCTCACTTGTAGGTAATTCCTTGAGGCAGGTGTTTGCTTCTGGTCTTACAGTTCTGAAGATGCCCAATATAATAAGGATTTACACTATCTGGCCAAATGTTCCTATTGTACAAGGAAACTGAGGGATCTTCTCTGTGCTCATACAAGTGATAGTGATTTTACTATCCATTCACCTGTCACTGGTTGACAGATTGAACTGAAGCCAGGTAATTGGCAGCTTGCTTCATGGGTTCTGATAAAGAAAAATCAACATTACCAGTAGTTTTCATATTAACCTTCTGTATCTATGTCTAATGGTAAGGACCACTCTGTGAACTTCTTTCTTTCTGATATCCAGCATTTAATGTGTTCACAGCTGTTCTGTTTTTCCTCTTTGTAATATAATCTCAGAAGAACTGTCAGTCATAACTAATAGGGGTTTTTGTTGGTGTTTTTTTCTCTTCCACCCTTCAACTGAAGTAGAGATTAGGAGCATAATGCAGAATGGACATGCACTTTTTAATGATAGCATCCCTATGTAAGTTGTGACGTGGATCTTGTGATACCTCTTCAGTGGTGATCTGCCTTTCAAGTTTGAAATGAAAGTTTAAAAAACTCAAACAAACCAGAGGACTAGTTCTGGGTCCTGCCTTCTATTAGTTTGGGTCCTGGGACATAGTGCTTTATGAACTCCAGTACTGCAAAAAGTAATTGTGTTCAGAATGCTGATAGAGATAATGACAGAAAAATGACACCGTTTATCTTAAGTTTCTTATTGGTCTTTATTCATTTTAAACAGAGGATGTATGTCAGGCAAAGGATTCAGTTGACTGATTGCACTATTTCTAGGTCAAGTAGCTCCTGTTTAGAAGTTTTGAACTCTTACACCAGTTATAATAAGCATATTAAAGAAAAAAGAAAATACATAATCACCTTTTTTTTGGCTTATAGGTCATAAAAAAGGTCTCCGTGCTTTGTCAGGTAATAGTAATTGTGAAATAGCTGGTAAGATGTGCATTTAGCGCTGTTTGTCTCATTAACAGGTTAGCACTTGTCGACCACAATAATAACATTAAGCAAACTGTTTTTTGCTAAGAATAAAAGATTTCTTACTGATACTTGTTGATTACAAGGAAAGCAAAGGCGATGTGGAGACTTGCAAAGCTCTACATCCATTGAAAATAAGCAGTTGTATTATGTTCTATATAAAGAACACAGGAAGTCTGCTTACAGGCTGTTTTGTATCTGTAATGATGTTAAATATTAAAATATATAGTAGAAAATTGCTGAAAAACTTCTAGCTGATAGTATAAAAGAAGTTAATCTGAAAATACATTTACAAGAAATTAATTTCTGTTTAGTTTTATGGAGGGGGAAAATGATAACTTTCTATATACATTTTTTAGTATTTGACAAAACTGATTACTTCAACCGTGTTTCAAGGCTACATACTTGTATCATTAAAAAAAATAAGACTTATTTCAGAATGACTGTATTTTGTCTGGAGCTAGAGCAGTTTTGGGAGAATGAATGCTTTAAGCTTGTTTCAGTTGCTCATTTCCCTCTGTAATCTTACTAGTTTATGGGATCTTTTGAAAATGACTATTTCGCAATTCTTCTATGGATAGTAAATTGGTGTAATAAATTGCATGTTTGTGATTAAGGGTAGCATTTTGGCCTCTATACAAAGGCATGAGAATTCTAATCTATGAGATGGAAAACACAGCTCTGGATGTGATTAGCTGGCTCACAAACTCGCTTTTTGACGTGCTGTCAACCAAGGATCCCAAGTCTTTTTTCTACAGTTGCCCCCTAGTCTGTCTTCAACCTTTGCCAATGCATGAGATGGTCCCCGGCTGCAAGATGTAGCATTTGTTTGAGGTTCCTGTCAGCCTATTCTTTCAGGTTGTTGAGCTCCCTCTGAATGGCAACCCTACCCTCAAGTCTATCAACCATGTCCCCATCCCATCCCTATTTGGTGCCTCAGCAAACTTGCCAAGAGCGCATTCTGTTCCATTGTCCAGGGTGTTGAAGTTAAATTGTGTTGCTAGAGATCAACCCCTGAGGAATGGCATCTGTAACAATGTGCTAGTTAAACTATGAGGAGTGCAAGTTAGACTTTGAAGTATTGACAACTACTCTTTGAGCCTGGTAATCCAGACAATTTCCCACCCATCTTGCAGTCTACACATCCCTCCAATTTGGCAACAAAAATACTATGAGACTGCATTGAAAACCTTGCAAACTTCAAGGCAAACAACATCCCTGGTACTTTCCTTGTGCACTGAATCAGTCATCTCACTGCAGAGTGCAGATTTATCAGGCATGATTTGCCATTTGCAAATCCATGTTGGCTGTTCCCAGTCATCTTGCTGATGTTCTTGTGCTTGGAAGGGGCTTCCATGAGGACTTGTTCCGTAATTTTTTTGGGACTGAGGTGAGGGTGGACATCCTGTTGTTCCCCAGGTGTTTCTTATTCACCTTTTTGAAGATGACTGCATAAATTTACCTTTTTCCAGGGGTATCCACTGATCACCACTACTCTACAGATGTGAGAGGGAGAGACCTCTTGTCCAGCGTAATATATGCATCCCATCTAGATCCATAAGCTGGCATATTTCTAGTTTGCTTAAGTGGTCCATGAGTTGATCCTTTTTTCCTGCAGGTAGTACTTCTGTCCTCCAAACTCTGCCGCTAGGCACTGGGGCCTCAGAAGCCTGAGAGCATACCTTGCTGGTAAAGACTGGCAAGGTATTGAGTGTCTTAGCCTCTTTCTGGTGTCCTTTGTCACTAGGTCTTTCCTCTCTTTCAGCAGCGGACCTGTGTTGTCCTTGCTTGTAGAAGGATATCCAGTACGCTCATAGAATTCCTTCTTTTTGTTCTTTGCATCTCTTGCTAGTTTCAGCTTCAGTTGTGGTTTTCCTAATTATACCCCTGCATGCCTGGAAAGTGCTTCTGTGGGTCCTCCTGGGTAACTTGTCTCAGGTTCCACCTTCTGTCAGCTTCCTTTTTGGTTTTGAGCTTTGTTAGAAGTTCCCTGTTTAGCCAGATAGCAGATCAAATGGACCCTTCTCATCCTCTGTGGAGGTTGTCCTTGAAGATCAACCAGCTCTCTTGGGCACCTTTGTCATTCATGACCATCTCTCATGAGATCCAGCAAAGCAGATTCCTGAATAAGCTGACGTCCATTTTCCTATAATCCAGGGATTTTTCTTTATTCTGTTACTTGCCTTCCTCACTTCCTTTAGAATTTCAAGCTCCACTATCTCGTGGTTGCTGCAGCCAAGGCAGCTGTTGACTTCCACATCCCTGATTAGGCTGTTTTTTTAAATTTATGAGTAGAAAATTCAGTAGAGCAACACTCCTAGTCAGTTTGTTTAGCATTTGTGTCAATAGTTGTCCTCAACGCATTCGAAATCTGGATTGCTTGTGCCCTACTGTGTTGCTCTTCCAGATGAACTGGTGGTTCTATTCCACCATGAGGACCAAGGGTAAGTGTGTGAAAGCTTCCCTTGTTGCCCTGTCCTGTGTGTGCCTCTCACCTCACATCTCCAGCACCTCAAGAGCTTGGTTTAGTCAGGTTTAGAAGATACCCTCCTCGTAATTCCCAAATTTCTTTTGGTATGTAGAAGCAGTAATTAAGTACAAGTGTAGTTTATGCAAGACTGAACGTGTTTGCAATCCAAAGGCAAATGATTTATTTGGCATGTATCAGGTAAACGCTTGTTTTTGTTTCCATATATTTCGACACACAGATGATTCAAATATTGTCATTTCTGCCTCAGTCTATAATTTATTTTGACCTAAATAATCAATGTACATCTACTCACCTGTTTCTTCTTCACCATAGAGGGAGATACTTGTGTTGAGCTGTTTGTATTTCCTATTCTGCATATCCTAGAATCAAGATTAAAAAAAATTCAGTATTACGTTGTGATAAAAGTGATCTGTACTGGTGGTAGGTGCAGCGTAGGAAACAAAAGTCTGATCTAATGTAATGTGTTGAAAAGCAATAGCTAATGTTTTGGCTAGTTTGTTAGCCAAGTTTTGAAAGGAAAAAAATACACCAAACAAAAAAAAAACCCAACAGCCCCAGTCCACAAAAAGCCCAGAAGTGGTAACGTGCTGCAGCTTTTCAGATGGTTTTCAGGAATACACTGTTATAATGGTGGTGGTGTATGTTCATTCAATATTATCTATTTTAAATCTTCAGAAGCATTGTATTTCTTCTGGGGATGAAGCTTTATGAGCAAGAACCAAGAATACAAACTTGGTTCTTTTTGGAAAGGATTTGTTAACTCTGCACTTAACTAGCTGAGTATATGTTTAATATTCTGTGCATTTTGAATGTGGAAAAGAGTACCTTGTGTAAGGTAATACTGTCTGCTTTGAATTATAATGAGCATGCAAATTGTAAAGAATCTGTTATTTATTCTTTAGGATTTTAAACATTTATTTAGTGTGGATTAGGTGTTTCTTTTGGTTTTGTCTGTATCATCTGTTTTAAAATATATCTTAAAACCTGACACAGGCTTCAAGCTCTCAAGGTGAACAAGTGGTCCTTGTCAGAACAGATCAAAGTGGAAGGGCATGGCCTGTGACCGCACCAACTGAACCACAGGAGCCAAAAGGAGGACGGAGAAAGCGACAGATGGTAAGTTGTACAAATGTGAGTATTGAAGTGTAATTCTGAAATGATTTTGTAGTTTTACTTTTATGATGCCATAATTAATGAGTGTCTCATCAGAATGTCAATAGGTAGTTAAAAAGTTCCTTTCAGAAGATGATTGTAATTAAGTGTTAGAGTACATATTTATTAAGCATATAAGAAGTTTATTTTCAGACTGTTTCCCTAGGGATCACTTTAGGGCTTATTTAAATGCCCACTCAAGGAAAAGTAAGTTTTTCAAGTTATCACAGTCTCTTAGCCAAGTAGTTTATATTACATAAAGTTATGTAAATAATGAAGACTAGCAGAGGTGAATATTTCCAAAATAAGAAAGATTTTACTGAGATACTCAGGACTCAGTGGCTAATTTTCCTTTTCTTCTGATCAAAAATAATGCTACTGCTGATAATAAAAATTATGAACTAATCTTTGTAACAAAGTGCTTTGGGGAACAGTGAGAAGCTTGGAGGCTGGACCAGTGTTTTATTCTTAGGATAATTGCTTGCAACAGTAAATAAACTAATATTTTGATCTTCTTGGGGTAAGAGGAGATGACAATACCTCATATTTCTAGCAAGCATGTTCTTGATTAGTAGGACAGATCAGTTTGTAACACTGCTATGGAGGAGTGAAAGGCACAAGAGGATGAGGAATTGCTTGTCATCCTTCTGTTGTTTCCATTTTGGAAAATGCCATCTTGCTTTATGTTAATGACCATTCCCTATGCTCCTTCAGGGTTTAGTTTAGTCCTGCCCTAAAGGACAAACTCTGTTCTCTTGTGCACTCTGTCTAAGATGGCAACGTTTCCCAGCAGAGCTACCACATTTATACAAGTTTTCAGTACTGTCTGCAATTGATGTGTTTCAGTAGTGTCTGTGACTTGTCAATTCAAAAGCTTCTGTAAATAATGAAGATTACTTTTTAGAATATTCCTTTTTTGTGAGCTTAAATGCTCTTTTCCATTCTCCGTACTTAACTGTTTCAGTGAATTACTGTACATCTTTCCTGAGTGGTAATGTTATAGCTCTGATAGCTTAAGGATATAGTGATTGTGGGAAGAGGCTATATTTTTATTTAGATGTACTGATCCAATTGAAGAAAGGGGAAGATGTTCTTTTCCTTAGGTCAACTGAAGCAGCAAGCCCAATTGTTTCAGATGTGCTTAGCTTGATTCATGATTCTTTAAACTTGTTGAAATTATTAGGATCTGAATTTTATAGTTGATCTTTCTCACTGGGTTTAATATTTACTTTCAATATGTTTGTTTCCAGGTCCCTACTCATATAGATAAAGAAAGAGTAAGGTATTTTCACGATGATGATAGTATGACCCTGAAGGATTTAGTCAAAAATGAGAAGATGAGAACAGCAGAGGATCAAAACTCACTGTTCATGCGTATGGCGTCAAAGGTAAGGTGTCGTGTGTATGGTGTTTTAATTAAGCATTTCATTACTAGAAATATCAGGGAGGACATGAGGCCTCAGTGCTCTAGGTATGTTGCTTTTGGTTGAGAATTCTGATTGTCTTGAATAATCAAGTCTGTTGTAAGATGGTCCTGGTAGATGTTATCAAAGTGATGGAATCCTGCATGCATGCAGGAAATGTGGTGCATTCAGTTCCATCATAGAGGTGATTGTGCTGTTCCTCTGCCTGTAGAATTTGATGCTTTTGAGGTGAGCACTTTTAGAGTGTATTGTACATTAATACTTACGCCCAACAAAGCAGGTTTTCCCCAGATTAGTGGTGAATAAAAGCAGCATTTTCCTAGTGTTTAGAATGTCTCTTCCATCTAGAAGTTAAAGACTCAATGAGATTTGAAGCTAACTACCTGAGATTCCATCACGATAGAATCATAGAATAGTTTGGGTTGGAAGGGTCAGCTAAAGGTCAGCTAGTCCAACCCCCCTGCCATGGGCAGGGACATCTTCAACTAGATCAGCTTGCTCAGAGCCCCATCCAACCTGACCTGGAATGTTGCCAGGGATGGGGCAGCCACCACCTCTCTGGGCAACCTGTGCCAGTGTTTCACCACCCTCAGCGTAAAAAATTTCTTCCTTATATCTAGTCTAAATCTACCCCCCTGTAATTTAAAGCCATTCCCCCTTGTCCTGTCGCAACAGGCCCTGCTAAAAAGTCTGTCCCCATCTTTTTTATAAGCCCCCTTTAAGTACTGATAGGCTGCAAAGAGGTATCCCTGAAGCCTTCTCTTCTCTAGGCTGAACAACCCCAACTGTCTCAGCCTTTCCTCATAGCAGAGGTGTTCCATCCCCTGATCATTTACATGACCCTCCTCTGGACCCGCTCCAACAGGTCCGTGTCTTTCTTATGCTGAGGGCTCCAGAGCTGGACACAGTACTCCAGGTGGGGTCTCACCAGAGCAGAGGGGCAGAATCCCCTCCCTCGACCTGCTGGCCACGCTTCTTTGGATGCAGCCTAGGATACGGTTGGCCTTCTGGGCTGTGAGCGCACATTGCTGGCTCATGTCCAGCTTTTCATCCACCAGTACCCCCAAGTCCTTCTCGGCAGGGCTGCTCTCAATCCCTTCATCCCCCAGCCTGTACTGATACTGGGGGTTGCCCCGACCCAGGTGCAGGACTTTGCCCTTGGCCTTGTTAAACCTCATGAGGTTCACATGGGCCCACTTCTGGAGCTTGTCCAGGTCCCTCTGGATGGCATGCCCTCTGGCATGTCGACCGCACCACTCAGCTTGGTGATGTCTGCAAACTTGCTGAGGGTGCACTCGATCCCACTGTCTGTGTCATTGATGAAGATATTAAATAGTACCGGTCCCAGTATGGACCCCTGTGGAACGCCACTCGTCACCAATCTCCATCTGGACGTTGAGCCATTGACCACTACCCTCTGGATGCGACCATCTAACCAATTCCTCACCCACCGGACAGTCCACCCATCAAATCCATACCTCTCCAGTGTAGAGAGAAGGATGTTGTTGGGGACCGTGTCAAAGGTCTTACAGATGTCCAGATAGATGACACCTGTAGCCCTTCCCGTGTCCACTGATGTAGTCACTCCCTCATAGAAGGCCACTAGGTTAGTCAGGCAGGACTTGCCCTTGGTGAAGCCATGCTGGCTGTCTCGAATCACCTCCCTGTCCTCCACGTGCCTTAGCATAGCTTCCAGGAGGATCTGTTCCATGATCTTCTCAGGCACAGAGGTGAGACTGCCTGGCCTGTAGTTCCCCGGGTCTTCCTTTTTTCCCTTTTTAAAAATGGGGGTTATGTTTCCCCTTTTCCAGTCAGTGGCAACTTCTCCGGACTGCCATGACTTCTCAAATACGATGAATAGTGGCTTAGCAACTTCATCCGCCAGTTCCTTCAGGACCCGTGGATGGATCTCATCGGGTCCCATGGGCTTGCGCACCTTCAGGTGCCTTAGATGGTCTCAAACCTGATCTTCTCCCACAGTGGGTGGCTCTTCGTTCTCCCAGTCCCCGCCTTTGGCTTCTGTGGCTTGGGTGGTGAGGCTCGAGCACTTGCCAGTGAAGACTGAGGCAAAAGAGGATGTCCTGGATAATGAGTTAATTTATGCTCACAGGCTACACAGATTTATACATTATGGTTCCATGAGTGATTCCACTTAAAAGAATGGCCAGCTCACAGACAGATACTGCAGTGCGAATGGAATGATTAATTTCTGTTATACAAACTGAGTAATAAAGGATACTTTCTGTGCTTGATATGGAAGTGTTTGACAGAGATGATTTCCAATAGCTGCAACATAGAGTTTCTCTAGCATGCTTCAAATTTTACTAGGTTACTGCTCCAGTATTTTGTGCACCACTGAGCAGTTTTTGAAAAAGCTTGTTAGCATGGAATTAGTATCATCACACACAAAATTTGTTTTTCCATTTATCTAGAAGGCAGACAAGATCCTGGAGAGTAGGTTTTGGGTGTGGGTTGTTTTTTTTTTCTTTTTACAATTCTCCTTCTTCAGACAATTCTTAAAAGAATCAGAAAAGCCATGGTAGTGCCCAGTAGAAAATATTTAACCTGATGCTATAAACCATCTGGCAGGAAGTTCTTCTGGAGACATTATCAGAACTTAGTGTGGTTTATGCATCTTCTCGTTTAGCTGCTTCTGGTAGAAGTTCTCATTCTCTCCCACTGGCATACTGAAAAAAAAAGATGCTCTTGGGGTCCGCTTAAATAAACATGTCTTGTTGCCAGTGTTTGATTTCCTTCTTTACCTTCCTTTCCAAAAAAACCCCAACCCAAACACATAAAACCTCTGTAATAGTGTGAACTATTAACTATAATTAACTAGCATATCTGTCATGCAAACATTTACAAGTGAATGAAAACATAAGGACACAATAAAACTTTGTACTGTCCACATCATATGATAATAAGCATAACAAAGAGAAATGCTTGCCATTTTCTCAAGGACCTTATTCATCTTGTATTGTCTTGTCTCCATTAAGTATTTTCTTCAGAAGAGGTAACTTTCTTGAAAAATGGTCATTGGGGTGTTTGTGTATGAATGTCTATATTAAAACGTAAGTGGAGTGGAATTAAAAAAATCTTTAACTGAAATCTGGGCATCAAAGGTGAGTTTGTAAATCAATATTAACATGTCTTTCTGAAATTATTAATGTGCTCAATTTGCCCTGGGTTTACTCTGATGTTTTCATATGACTGCTTCCACTGAACAGTTTACAGGATTGCTTTTTGTGCTCTGATTCTTTTCAGAGGTGTGAAAATAAAACCAGGCTAATTTGAGCTTCCTGAGTTTGGTAATAGCAAATGTTTGCAGTGCCCCGATGAAGACATAGTGGAGAGTGCTCTCAAAAAGAGAAATATTTTTTTGCTTGGATTTTTCCAAACTCAAATGAAAAGCCATTTGGACTTTTCTGAGAAACGTGTACATTTATACAGTAATGTATTTGTCTTGCCCCTGAAATTTCTAAACTTTGTGAGAAGTATTGTTTGTGTATTCATATATTTATTGATTCCAAGTTTCTTCATTTCAAACTAGAAATAATGTTTGACTCTTAGAGCACATTCAGTTGTCCTTGGTTCAGTTTTTGTATTTTTGACATTATATTAAGTAATTATTAATAGAAGGAAGACTAGCAAACTTGAAAGGACATAAAAGATTTCTATATTATTTAGTTTTGTAAGTCTTCAAAGGGAAAATTCTGATAATTTTTCTTTGTAATTTTTTCATTCTGTTCTTTTTTTCTATTCAATTTTGAAATGCTGTGAATTTTCCAAGTTCTTGATGACCGAGACACTTAATGCGAGAGCAGCTACATGAGAGATACACTCAGCCCAGTATTCTGTGTCCAAAAGTGACTGCTTAGGAGAAAGAGTATAAGAACAGGTCACATTTCCAACGATGCAGCCTTTATGTACTTTCCTGGCCTTTAGCAATTTGTAATTTTTTATGGTACCTCCTTTCCTGGTATTTGTCTCTGGTTATAGTTATGTTAATTGGGGATCGGACTGAATATCCCCTGTAACTTCATTTCTGTGGCTCCTCATCTCCCATTCTATCATCTGTACCTCTTGCTAAAAGGCATGAGCTATAATTGAATTTGAAGAAAACAGAAAACCAGTACTGTAGGCATAACATCTTTGGTTAGCATTCTTGCACCTGCAGCCAGTTGCTCAAAGATTTTAGTTACTTGCACTGTAAGGATTTCTGGGACAATGGTGAAATTTGATCCATTTAGGAATGGTGCAGAAATGGCCTGGCTTAGTATGTAGCTGTTTTAAAAATAAAGGTTCTGTACAATGAGGGTGAACTTTGGCATCCATATCTGAACTTCCACATCCATATAGTAGAGGAAAAGGCAATATAGTGTTTAATTTCTATAAAGAGGCAATCATGAAGAAGCGTGGAGTCTATTTAGTGGGAGTTTAAAATGAGTACCTAAAGAGAAAATGCTTGCAGGTTATCTGGGCCTCTCTAGTACTCAGTGCTAACTGCATGTGTGTGCCACTGGTGAAAACATTCGAAGGGAGTGAACACCCTCCCAAAACGGGATGAAACTTTATTTAATCTTTTTTATTTAAAAATAATTCCAAGGGTGGGTGAACAGAAGAATAAAGAGCTTCTGGAGGTTAAAAGAAAAATCAAATCCGGAACCCAACTGTTACTTTAAAAGTACTTGTCATGTCCAAGTAAGGAGAATGGAAAAGAGTGTTAGCCTAGAAGACTTAGAAGTAAGCTTTGATAAGAAAGATTGAAAAATTATCTTGAGGGAATTACTTCAATTTTGAGTTAGCTAAAAGCATAAAACTAGCAGTTAAACTCATTGGAAGCAAGAAGCCTGCAGGAATGTGGTGTTGAAAAAACCTGATCAAGGTATAATTAGAGCATTTAGGAAAGATAAGTGCATGCCAGAGGAACTAATGAACTATTTGCATTAATATCCTCTATAAATGAGGTCAGAGTGATTCTTTTGCATGAGCCATTATTTACAGGGAATAAGTGAAAAACTATCTCATTAACAGTGTCAGTAAAATGAATTTTACTTCAATTTTATAGAAATCCATTATTTTAAAAAGAAACTTGAATTTGCGATGAATAATAACAAATGACTAAAACCGAATGGTCCTCACTTAAGTGGTTCGAAAGAAATCAGGTGTGACATGCTGAACTATGAACTGCTGAGTGTAATCTTTATTCATCCTGAGGAACAGAAGATGGCAAGTATAATGGTAATCTTCAAAAATAAAACAAAGGGCAGGAGTAAATGTGGTTTTTTATTATAAAAGGAGGTTACCAGTGGATTCATCAGGAATCTCTTCTGTTCAACACATACATAAACCATCTGGAGGAAGGGACACTTTATGACCTGACAATTTGTTATTGTTGCATAATTATTCAAGACTGTAAAAAATGGAGGTCACTGTAAATGTAGAATTTCAAAATACAAAGCTGGGATTTTTCTAACACTGTGAAACTTATATCTGAACTGATTCTTAAGATTCACTTTAGAGAGTCACTGGAGAGACGTACATATTTTAGTGGTGTGAGTCATCTGTCCTATTTTGAATGCCGACTGAAAGACATTATGGGTCTAAAAGGAATTAAGATATCTAGCTCAGACACAGGAGATTATGCTATAGACCTCTCAAATAAGGAGAAAGAGATTCCACCATAAGTATTGAGGCAATAAATTCAGTTGAAAGTCAGGGTTGATGAATGCAAAATGATGGTAATCATGAAGCTGAGTGAAGCCATAACTGTGCATATACCACAAGAGGCTGTTACTGCTTGATTTGAGAGTCATTGCAGGTCTGCAAACATTGTCTCAGTGCTGGTGTGATTAAAAAGAGAAACAATTTTGGAGATTGTGGAAAAAAGGAAATTTAGACCAATTTGAAACATATAAAGCTACTATAGTGCACCTATGGTGCACCCATAGCTTGAATGCTACCCAAGCTCATAAAGCATACCCTGTGGTCACAGGCACAGCATGGTGGCCATTTGAAGAAAACCGAAGTAAGCAAAATTTCTTCAGCCTGGGGGGGGAGAAGGCAGCTGGTAGACTAGAACACACAATTAGCATAAAAGTTTAATAGAAAACAACTATTTTTGTTTCTCATATGTGAAGTGGTCACAGAGCAGAGTTTAACATGAAGGAGAGTTTTGTGTTGGTTTTTTTTTTCTTCAGTGAAGAAGGAAATTGTAGAACTCACGCTGTAGAGCGTGAGATGCTGTGGAGGCCTTAATTGTGAGTGGGAGGAAAAAAGATACAGTGACTTTGTGAAGTACAGTTTCATTGGTAAATATTAAATAGGGAGATCTAGATAGGGTTTTGACTCAGGATTTACACAGTGAAATGCTGTGAACTGCCAAGTGTGTAGCAGAAGTGTCAGTTCTATGTGCTTTGTTTATGCTTTTTCCCATATGTTTTAGCCATTGCTGGAGATTGATTTTGCAACATAAAATGATCACACTGGGTTAGAGCAAGCAGCTGCGTTTAGTATGTTTCATTCTAAAAGCTTCTTTCTTTTTGGCTTTTTTTTTTTGTTTGTTTGTTGTGTTTAAGGATAAAAATCCTTAATAATGTTAAAAGAATGTATTGTGTTTCCTGCTTTATGCAACTGCTTTATTTTAGTTTGGGAAGGCTCTGAAGTTCCTATTGACTTCAATAAGCTTTGGGTCAGATGCTATGTACTGTGGTCTTTTTTGTTCCTAGGCAAAGATGCACTACGTCACATTGTTTTATTAGAACAAGTGTCTTGAATGAATAGCTAACTCTTGACTAATCTTTTAAGATTGAGCCATATTACTTATTTACTAGCTAAGTGTGCTGGAGCATGTGCTCAAAGTAGATGTTTTTGTCAATTACTGTTCAAGATGAGGTTGTTATCTTTCGGCTGTACAAAGAATCTGTTGCAATGGATTTTTAGTTGTCCACATTTTAATTCATGGTACTGAAGTTCTCCAGTCCCATGCAATGTCACATTTAGGTTTTGGAGGTATTTTTGTTAGGCTTTCATAAAAAGAAGCATCAGAGATGCCAGTTTTTCTTCTCTGTTAAAATCTGAAATGCTTTTGGTAGTTTCTGTACAGGTGATTCCCAGCTCTTGTCACCACAAAATGTGGTGGTCTTCCCCAGATGGTGATTGTTTCTTGATCCTAAATTAAGAAACTGGCTCCTAGGCATCCTGAGTTTTCCATGTCTTTAGGTAGAAGGCATTCTTGTTCACAGCACTGCAAGATCAGTGTTAGTGCTGAAGTGTTGGCAGCAGTCTGAAAGATTTGGTTGTGATCACAGATATTCTAGATGGTTTCTTTATGTACTTTATAAACCTATACTACAGAGAGCATCTGCATTATGATCTGGGGGCTCAGTGAGACAATCTTAAAAAAATCTTGCATCTCTCCTAAGGTGTTTTATGTCCAGCAGGAAGTCTAGCAACCAAACCTCTTGTGTCAGTTTTAGTTTGATAACATAGTGCACAAATTTGGCACATACGAGTTACTTTCTCTTCGTGCCTTCATTTGAGAAGTGGAAAAAAGTATCCACAAAAATGAATCTCTCATCTTTCAGAAGAGCGGTGGGAGGAAACTGCTGAATGTCTATAAATTATATCCTACCTAGGATGGGAGAAGGGAGATCCTACCCCTTAAATTCTGTTGAATAATTTCATTCATCTTAACAGTCTGAACTACTTTTGTTGAGTGGTTGTTGTGTTTTCTTAGGTGTGGCTACTGGGATAGAAGTTATCCATTGCAGACAAGGCAATTGCCTTTAAAGAATGAAATATAGGGTATATTTTTACCAACAACTTTCCTTTAAGGATCTCTCTTGCACAATTGCTTCTCATTACAGTGTTGTTTTTGCTTCCATAAGTTCTAATGTCAAATCTGATGCCAACATAATTTGCGGGAAGATGGATGTTTGAGGGGTGACTCATCCTTAGGTTCAATTAGATGCCTCTTTTTGGTTGAATGGAAAACAAACCATCATTTGTTGAATTACCAAAAAGAGTTTTTTTTTTTTTTTCTGTTGCATTTGTTAGTTGTCTTAAAATTGCTGGCTGCTCAGCCAAGTAAAAAGAAAAGTTAGACTACAGACTTAAGGAGCTTCTGCTACCATAATATGGCCAAATGTGTCTGTGTTTGGTTTTTTTTTTGTCTGTTTAGAGCTTCTATCTTATGGCCAGATTATTTTTCCACATTGTCTGTATCTTGTTCAGTGCAGTGAATGTTCAGTGTCTGGCAGCAAGGTTGCTCTCCAGTCCTTACAGCTCTTCGGTTATGTAGTGTGATCACCCTTACTGCCACCTTTAATCCAATGTGAATTTACCACTGTGAACTGAGGAGGCTAAACCCTCCCTGTCTTCATCACCTCAGTCTTGTGCAGCGTGTTTGCTCCTACTCCCATGATGTGTTGGACCAGCCAGCAGTGTAATTACCCCATGTGGCTGTGGCTGTGGCCAGCCGTGGTTACTGCTAAGCATGTAGACTACAGCACTATTATTTCCTTCACGGATTTTCCCAGGTCTCTCATCACTTTCCCAGACTATGCCAAGAAGAAAATTCCAGCTGCACGGCTCTTGAGGACAGAGGAAATGGGCACTGCTCTCACGAACGGCAACAGACTGAGAAAGACAGACCAGCATATTTTCCGGCTTTTGCACAGCTGAATGCTCTGCTCCACTGCTCTGCTCTGCTCCATGAATGTTACTTTCCTGATGTTTAGTGTTTTAATGGTATTTCAAATGATATACAGGCTAGTTGTTATGCATCTCTGAAGATAATGACATAATTGCAGTTTTGTAAAGTGAGATGGGGATGTTGAAATAGAAAGATATAATTCATAAAAGGATTTCCTTTCTTAAATGAGACTTGGAAGAAATGTCAGTACATAGACCCAAAATCTCTATCCATGAAACCTCTGTCTAATCCCATTGGCAAATGAAGGTCTATATGACGTTATCTCATGCCTGACTCCCACTCAGATTCACAGACTAAACATCTGTTGTGGTCAAGCTATACTCATCCTTACAAGTCTTTTTCCCACCTGTAAAGTTTCCTTTTCTCAAGAGGTCCACAAGATCAGATGGAGGGAATGTGCCATCTCCTTGCTATTTGTTTACCTCTTGAGCCCATGTTTTAAATTTAGATGAAAAGCAAATTGCAATTTATCATTCCCCTCTTGCCCATTCTTCTTTTTCTAGTCATGGTTCTAATACAACCCTGTTGTACTTGAGGCTCTTATCTTCTGTTACTTTCTGGCTTCTGTTCACAGCAGGTTGATGTGGACGTCAGTTATCTCAAATGGTTTGAAATACAGCCTCTCCCACAGCTGTCCCATGCATGCTATTATGTCAAACTTATGAACATCATGAAAAAGCCTCAAATCTTTAATTTTCAGTGGTGAAAAAGCTTTTTTTTTAAACAAAACTTAAAAGGCCAACAGTAATCTTTTTGAGATATGGAAAAAAACAGGTCTTAATGTCTGATTCTTTCATACTTCACTGTTGCGCCTAAAGAAAAATAACCTGTTTGAAGTTACTGTATTTCTACTTTTTTCTTTCTTCAGCTTGGAAAGCAGATTGGGTTCTCGCTGCTACAGAAGCATGACTATAGGATACAAGAAAGTCAACAAAATATTTGAAAACTGATTATTTTTTTTTTCCCCTGCCAGTTTTCGAGTACAAAATATGTGTGAAGTTTTAGGTTTTCACTACTGATAGCTTTGAGTACCCTCTCTGTAGTTCCTTCTGCTCTTGACTGTTGTAAGTAGTTCAATTTTCTCAAATTCATGCTGTTAAGACTTATGTAATCCTTTCACTTATGTCAATAGATGCTTGTGGGTGTATAGATTTCTAGAACATTACCTCAATAGAAATTACCTTCTATTTGTACGCATAAATTCTACTAAGGCTTTTTTTTTTCTGTTTGATTACATTTTACTAAAAGAAAGTGAGAAAGATTAATTTGTGTTGTTCATCAGACCATTTAAATTTTGGCCATAAACTCATTTTATTTAAAAATCTCTGCAGTAATCCATAACATGAATTTAAGCAGTGAAAAATACAGAACTATATTAGTAATGCTGACCTTCATTTATGGATTTAGTAAAGAGGTGTGCTGATATTACAGGTTTGCAAAAAGGGAATTTGCATGTTGCCTTTCCTTGGTTCTGAAGTCTGTAAAATGGAAAATTGCTTTCAGCCTTATCACTTTTACTTGCTGTGCAAACCTACCTGTTGCACATCTTTGCATTTCCATCACCATAAACCAAAGTAATAGTCTAGAAACATTTCAAAAGCTAAAGTGAAAAAAGCAGAATGTTGCTGCTGCTACTATTATGTAATAATCCCTTTTCTTCTCTTTCTTCACATGGTGAAGCCATTCTAGCACAGTATTTAATAGACATGATAAAACTCTAACAAAGCTCTGGTGCACTGATGCTTTTTACATTTACTTAAAGATCTACACATGTGCATGGTTTGCTGTAAAAAAATTAATATGAAAACCCAAGAGAAAATAATTTCAAACACCTTGTTCTGCGTTATGCTACATTTCAGTTCAATGCACTAAACAACTTTCTGTGTATATTGTGTGGACACAAAGTTAAAGCTGTTCCTGCATGTGGAAACAAGTAACAGCAGTGACAGCTAGATTAGGAAAGAAAACCTTGGAACAGGAGGAACTGTGTAGAAGCAGCCTGTTTTAAATGACTGCATAAGCATTTGGCGTTCTTCGTGAATTATGTTAAAGTTACAAGATATGTTGCAAATGAAGACTTGTGCAGGACAGTCTTTTCTAGGCATTTAAGTTATGGCCAGGGATAACTGTAAAGTTAAGTGCTAATCACACCTTTAATAGCAGATTTCCGTGGCTGAAGGTATTTTGTTCGGCTTGCATTTCGTTTCATTGACTTGCATATAAAATTTTATCTGTCCTAATAACTAATTATAGCAAAATCTGCAGTTTTCATTTCAAATAACTGAAGCAAAAAGCAGCGTGGTCCCTAACTTTTGAGCAGTACTGTGCTGTTTGTTTATTGCTTGACTTCTGCTGCTCAAAGGTAATCCTGAACTACTTTGCTCATCAACATGATTCATAATATTTTCCTGCCGGTGTCATAGGCCTTAAAAGCACTCTGTGCGTTGATATGTTAAAATCCTTTGATACTATGTGTTTAACATATTATTTATTTCACTGGGATGATAGGTTTGGGAAATGCCTATATGTTGAATTAAACCTACAAATTCAGATGTCTGTGGTCGTAGGGAGATTGGAGTTGTAATAAAATTAACATGATAAAATTCTGCCTTGATTTGGCTTGAGCAAATGCTATTTGAGATCAGAAGGACTTTCTGAGGTAATTTTGTTGTAAACAATAAGTGCTAAATGCTGAATAAATTTAAACGTGATGAGATGTATTCATATGTCACGCAGGTTTATATTCTAAAATAATAGTTTCTTGTTCTTTATTGCAGCTTCCCAAAATATATTATGAGTACAACATTCCACAAATATTAACTCTGTCATTTAAAGTTGAAGACGTCAGTGTTTCCATGACAATTTAAAACCAAACTGATATGTTTTATACAATCCATAGACTTTTTTCACAAATTTTCCAAGCAGATGCACTTTTATTAGCTTATATGGAAGTAACTTTAACTATGATTGCGTTAGTGAGAAAACAGGAAAAGCAGAAGTTCAATAGTTGCATACAAAATAGAACAAGAAAATAAACAGAAAAGTACATCTACAAAAAAGCTGAAAATAACCCACACTAGAAAGATGCAGGTATATTTTGTTATCATGCTAATTGTGTTTAATGGAATTTCCTGTTTAATCCCCAAATTTCAGAGGAAATTTGAAGAGGGAAAAAAGTGTACTCAGGGTATTATATAGGAATAATCCCTGATGATTAGGAGTTCTGTCTTTTGAGGTTTCCTTTCAGTATCACAATGATATTAAATTCTTTAGTAGGACTTTCTTTCCAAAGGGCGCACCCAAAAGCAAGTAACAGCAGCAGAGGGAGAGAGGGGAGACACAAGATGCAGCACACTTCAGATGGAGTGTGTAGGCAGCCAGCAGTGTATAAGACTCCAGGGATTTTACTGTAGCAATAGGAAAACCAGAATCAGTTTAAAATTAAGCTATGACATACAGTTCCATCAGTCTGAACACTTGGCAGAGAAATGAGGCTGACCCTGGAGTGTACGTGACACCAGATCTACAAGAGTTACTTTTGGAGGTAGCCCCATGCCAAGGTGCCTAATGGCTTCAATAATGTAAAAAATGAAAAAAAGACATCAATTATTTTTTGAAAAGAATGTTATGTAATGAAATTATTCATGTAATATATTCATATTATTCATGCTAACTATAACGTTAAGGATTTCATCAGCAAATACAACATTGATTTGAGAGAGGGAAAAATTACATTCTCATTTATGTATAGACGCTGATCTCTTTCTGAATTCCTGTGCTGAATGGTTAGCGATATCTCTCCTTGTTTTGGGTTTTAGCCACATTTGCACACATTAGATCTGTTCAAATGAGAGCCCTAAGGATGATTTTTATCTGCTCCTGAAAGAAGCTTGGATGCATTCCCTGACTGCTGTTTAAATGTTTGTGTATTACAGGCCTTTCTTGGCCAGGGCAAGCAAAACTGTGATGCCGTCCCTGTTGGTTAAACCAAAACTGCATCCTGTTGTTTTCCAACTGCAGGTTGTGGAAAACGGATCCCCTGTCAGACGGATGGTAGAAATTTCACAATTGTACAATTACACCGTGAGGTGTAGGAGGCTATGTCATTTTGCCTGGTGCTAAGAGTCCTAAAGCTGCCTGTGTATTCTCTGGTTAACCGGTGCTTGCCAAAAGAGAAGGAAAAGTTGGAAAATAGAGGGCGCATACGAAGGAGGAATGTGGCAGATGGTTCCAGAACAAAATGAAATGCGAAAGAGAAGACAAGGGACTGTGGAGATGATCTGTCTTATGAGAACATCAGTTTAGGTTAGCTCTTGTTTTTGGCCAGTTTTTGGTAGAAACAAGGACTTCAGGTGCATTGTCTTTATAGATGTCTGAATTTCTTATATTAACTTTAGGCAGTTCAGTGATGGTTTTTTAGGACATCCCAATTTAAAACTCATACATAAAAGTGACTACCTGCTTCTTTCCGACCTCTGTGCAGCACCTGAAATACAGCAAGCGCAGCATCTGGTACAGTGAGGGAACTAAATACACAACTTCCAGAATGCATTGACTTTCACCATTAACAGGTGTGATGCTTCAGCTGATGCAGAACAGCAGCTTTCCGGCGAATCTAATATATCAGCATAGTTCCTTCTATGGATTTGTACTAGCTCTGTCTTTTGTATGGAAGAAGATAATGTATGAAAGAAATCAGTTTTTAAATGATTGCTTGCTTTCCTTCTGGCATTTTGGAGAACACTCTCTTCTTGTTCTTTCAATTCCCCTTTAACTTGTTTGGAGAGATTTTATTGTAGCCAAATAATGCAATTGGCAGAACACACGGGGCATCTTATTGTAAAAGTAAGAGTACAAATTTTTTGAAAGAGAATTTCTATTTTCTTCCCGAATAACTTTTCAAAAAGGCCAATATTTAGAGTAGCAGTTGAAGGGTACTCTCTAGACTGCCATGGTAGCAGCTACATTTTATTTTATTTCAGTTCTGACACATTGATGTTTGGCATTTGTAGGATTTGAGTGATAATAATTTTTAAGGAATTATGCCCTTAAAAAAAAAAACAACTTTTTTTTTTCATTGCTGCTGGCAAAGAATGTGTTAGTGATGATCGTTGCTACTATTCCAATATTGCAGACTAAATGTCTTTAGTGGTTTTCTGTTTGTTTTTAAGGCAGAAAACATTGCTGCATGGATTTTCCCACTTATATTCATATCATATCTTCATATATTCATATTCAGTAGGAATACAGAATTCTTGCTGGATGATATTTTTGCCTGTTTTTAGGTTTCTGTACTTCCTGAACTGTTTTGGAGTATGTTGAAAGGGCACTGTGGTAACATGGGAGTTGCAAAGAAATTCTTATTCCTTTCCTGACTGTTGTTCTTAGAGGTGAAAATATATGCCATTTTAACACTCTTTTAAAGTCATCTAAAGGATGTGATAAACCATGGCAAGAAATGAAGATTCAGGGACAGGGTGACGATCTGTAACTTGGTCTCTGTCTCAGAACTGCAATATAATGGCACTGTGCACTGATGTGCTAGACTTGAATAAAGGTCTCGTAAACTTCTCCTTAAAGATGGGGGAAAAAAATAACCCCTCATTTTCCATTTTCTCCTTGTCTGTTTTTCTTCAGCAAGGGAAGGATATAGTGCTTGAAGAGCATCCAATTGGACATGAATTATTGATGACTAGGCTTTTTTTATTGCACAAGCAGGTTGAAATGTTTAAAATAACTTTCTTCTTAGACCCTGCTTATTTCAAGCACTTATTTAATGTCTTTTGAAGCTGAGGTGTTTGTTTCTTGAACTGCCTTTCATTCCTTATTATCTTCAGTTATTTGTTAGTATGGCAATGGGATCTATAATTTTGTTGCTGGTGGAGACTCTGTGGTAGAGGTAATCTGAACCTGCCTGATCTGTGAATAATTCCTTCTCTAAATATCCCTTTACTATGGCTTCTCTCCCCAAAATGCTGCATTGCTACCTGCCTTTTCTTGTTCCTTTGCTTCTCCAAAGTAATCTTATGTTTATTTTACTTCCTTCCCCAATGTGCTTCATCTAATTCTGTCGATGAACATATATTACATCTTAAACCAGAATTGCAGTGTTTTCTGGCTCCTATTGCCTCTAGCTGTATGAAGAACTTTTCTACACATCTTTTTATTTCCAGGAAAAATCCAAAATTTTGTTTAAGACTCTCTACTGACTTACTCTAGCATGGTGCACAGACCTTGGGTGGGATCCAGGCTGCACTAGGAGCTTACATTGAACGAGTGATGTATGCACATGATTCCACTTATGTATGTAGCCTGTTTAGTAATATTAGAAGTGAAGGTATTATTTAATCTTTTCCACTGTTTCCCTTCACTTTGAGGACTTCTGATTTTGAATTCTGAAATAGTACTGTAGGATTTCCAGGAAGCACTAGGATAACTCTCTGGTGCAACTGTGGAATCTTTCTCACCATTCTTTTGGGTGACTCCAACTTTTGCCAATGGCTGGTTGGTTCGTTGGTTTGTTTTTTTCGTTTTCCTTTTTTTTGTTCCATTTGTTGTTTGTTTGGGTGGTGGGGTTTTTTTGTTTGTTTTTTAAGTCTCCTGAATTGTTTGTTTTCACTGACTCCACTCAAGGTCATGTATTGGACTTTATATTGTTTCAGACCTACTCTTAGGTTTGAGTCATTGAATTATGAATATCTTTTCATATTGCATTGAACATGATGCAGAAAACTACAATTCCTGAAGAACAGCAGCATCATTTCTTTTTGGTCTTACTGAATTACCATTTGAAATGTAGCGATCTTCTGTTGGTCATGACTGTACCAGGAGAAACCAAATCTGGTCTTTAGACAGCACTTACTTTTTAAAGTTTACTGCTTTTTAGGTGAGCATTCTTTTTTGAGTCCCAGGTGTCTTACGGTATATAGCACTTTATCCACTGTTGAAAAAAGACATCATCCAGCCTGTTTAATAAGATGAATATCTATTTCATCACTAAACAGAATTCTTGGCTTGTGTTCCTGTGACATAAGGGACTTGCATAAGAGGATCTGTAGATTATTTTTAAGGTGTTTTGAAAAGCACTACTATTTAAAAGAGGTCATGCATAACAAACCAGGGATTTCCATGACTACTTCTAAGTGCAAGCAAAGCAAAATAGTAATGGTATTCTGTGCTGCGTGTGATACTCCTGATATCCAAGGTGGTTTGATTTCCATTCTTCCTTTTCTTTGTAGTCTGCCAGCTGTCTTGTTTCATGTGTATTTGCATTCTTATGGCAGATTTTTTTTTAATTAAAAAAAAAGTAAACCTTTACTTTTGGTAATAACAAAATGGTGCCATACTGTAGGTGGTGCTTATTGGTGATTCTTCTACTGAAGTTCCAGATTTACCTTCTTATGCTTATATGACAGAAGAACAGAGACTTGATTTTTGACACCCAAATCACTAGATATTTTTTCTACAGCTCAGGAATCTCCTGTTTATTTTAAATATAGATTACAGCATTGTAGTAAAACAGAACAAGAACAGAGTTGAACTATTGAACTGTTGATTTTAGTCTGCAGTGGCTTCCAGTAGGAAATGCACATAAGCAGTTAAATGTATTATAGCTAAATAAAGTAATATCAAGGAGGCTGTTCCTCAGTTGTTTGGTAACGAAAGTACTGAGCATATACAAAATAAGCTACTGGTCTGTGTTAGAGAATTGCAGTGTTAAGGAAAAGCAAGAGCTGTTGTCTGTGGGTTTTTTGGGGGGAAAGTTACTTATCTACACTACAAAATAAAGTCTTAATTTCTTTTCATATCAGATTTACACCAACCATACCTGGGATATTTGGAAGATTTTCTTTTATTTGGAGACTGTGTTTCAATTATGACAGTATACCTTCAAAATGCCTTCAGCTAACATTAGTCCTTTGCTAGGGCTACCCCAGTGAGTATTCTAAAATATATTAGGACTTGTTGTGAAGACATTTCTACCATTTCCTTAGCAATTCGTGGAGCAAAACTACTCATACATAAATCTGCCAAGACTCTGAAGGACCAGCACCTCCAATATCAAGAAATATGTGTAACGTACTGTGGGTTTTTGTTTTTTTCTTTTTCTCCCTGTCGTTTTGGTAAGGAGATTATTGAAACTATTCAAGGTAAAATTACAGTCAAGTATAGCATAAAAGTATTGCAGCACTGGGATTTCATTTAAAGAGAAAAACTTGAAAAAATTCTTTTGAATGCTTTTTACATTTGCTTTACCTATATGTGCTGAATGTTTAGGGTATTAATGGCACATAATTTTAAAGTCGTGTAGAGCAGCCAAAGCAGAAAATGGAGAAATACTTTCCTAAGTCCTTTAAAAAGTTAATTTTTACAATCAAGACTTGCTAAGTCTTGATTTAGGCAAGATGTCATGGGATTTGTTTGTCATCAAAATAAAAAAAGATTGATAAAGCCTAATGAGATACATATATATATATATGTGTGTGTGTGTGTTCTGTGAGTTATGAAACTTAGTGAAATCTACTGTCATTTGGGTTTGAGTCCCATGACCCCCATACTTTTCTTGCTTTCCTTTCCATTCATTGTCTTTTGCTGCTGTTGCCGTAAGCCCACCTTCTTACAATGTCCTCTGTCACCTTGCGTCACCTTCAGTTCCTCCAGTTCCTATCTACAGACTCCATCCCTCCCAAATATCATCTAGGTGAGACGTATCCAGTTTGTGTGGGTTTCCACTATTAAGATCCTGTAAGATACCACTGACCCTGAAGCATGCCTTCATAACAAATTTAGTATTTTCAGAGTTTCCTTTTAAATGTGGCACATTTAACTAAAATGTAGCAATTAACGAGCAAACAAAAAACCTGTGGATCATTGAGCTTCGTTTCTGGTAATGTGCTAGTTGTGTTAGTTATCCATATGTAGCAACAGGTGCACTCAAGAAAGACTAAGTATTGAAGACCAAGACTGTTTTCTTCACAAAATGGCTTAGTACTGTTCGCTTGGTAAGCATAACTGTTGGCATGTTTTCACAGAATGTGAATATGAGGTGCAGAGTCACGGTCTAGTTATTTCATAAGAGATGAATTAAGGGATAGTGATAGTCGTAGTAGGAGAGGAGGAGGAGGAAGACCGAAATAAAATATATGATAATGTATGATTTAAAAAATTGTGCATCTATTTAGAGCTGAAGTTATGTCAAGATAATATTGAAATACCTAGCCCTTAACTTGAGATGGAATATAGTAATATACTCTTCTCACTGCTGTCACACATCTATATTTTAATACCTATGCTGTCTGACTGCTCTCAGGAGCTGTACCTGAGATTGCATGTGCTCCAGTTGCCATATGGAAGGAAGCAATGCTACTGCTTACGTACTTTATGCTTTTCTCAATAAAGGATACTACAAAGAGCTAAGTATTTCTTCTTGCTTATTTATATACACATGCAATTTTTCTGTGTATCTTTTCAGCTCATGGAAAAAACTGACAGAGAGTACTACACTCTGGATGACATGTTTGTTTCCAAAGCAGCCAAAAGAGCGCGCAGTGGGGAAGAGGAAGAAATACAAAGAAGAAAAGCAATACATGAGCACCAGCAGCTTGCTGCACGCATGGAAAAGTGCCCATACTGCTTTGATAGCAGTGAACTTTCTAAACATCTTATTATTGCAATTGGCACCAAGGTAAGAAAACAGCAATTTAACACAAATGTAAAAATAAAAAAGAAATAAAGGAAGGCAGTGTTAATGTTAGAGTGCCTAAGATTAAGAACGAAATTGCTTCTATGAAATGATTTTTTGTTCTGCATCTTATTTTCCTTGCACTTCCAACTGATTTCACAAATTCCTCAAGAGTGAGGGAGAAAAAGATATAAATCTGTCATGAGTTATAAAGCTAATCTTTGATATCAGAACTTCAGATTTGTGGAAGACAGGAGCAATAATGAAAGATCTGAGTTCAGAGATTAGACTGTAGGTGGATTTGTGGAAGACTAAATCACGCTGCACTGGAGGAAATCTGAACGGGTGAAGAACTGTATCTCAATCATATCAAAGAAAATTAAGTGGAGAATTCAATTTTTTAAGCCTAAAATCCTTTGAAATAGACAGAAGTTTGGTACGAGGAACCTCCTGCTTTCTGTTAATGCTTTTATAAGTTGCATAAATATTTGGTTTTATAACATATGAAATGCTTCAGTATAGGCTTTTTTGTCATTCTTTCTCCAAAGTTTTCATTTATTATTGATGTCTTTCATTTGATTTGAAACTTTTTATAGGCCAAGGAATTAAATGCATAGCTATGTATTATGGTACATTGCACTTATTTTTTTATATGGATAGATTATATATATATAAAATACATACAGATTTGTATCTGTGTGTATATATATGCATATACATATGTGTTTATATATCTAATAGATATACACAGAGATATATCTATATGCATTTTTATATATTATATTTTATTAAAAATGCATACAGATATATCTCTCTATTAAAAAAAATGTATTGTAATGGACCAAATAGTGTGATTTCATAATCGTTAGGATACCGGTTGGTCTATAAGGCTGATATTACTGCCTTGTTGGTGGAGCTGCTGTCTGGATACTATTAGTTCATTGGAGCTACTGATGGATAAAGGTACTGTTTTAAAAACACTAAAATTACTCATACCTTGCTGTAACTAGAAGGTAACGGCTTCTGTTGGTTTCAATTTTAGCAAATGATATATTTCTTAGCCTTAGCAATGGGAAGGTTTTTAATGCTAGAAAAATGGGTATTTCAGTTTTTGTTCGCTTTTTATAGGTATACTTGTCTCTACCAAGCAACCAGTCCCTTACTGAAGGTCACTGCCTGATAGCCCCTCTACAGCACCATACTGCAGCCACTCTTTTGGATGAAGACATCTGGGAAGAAATCCAGGTCAGCTGGGATACTGTCTCATGTTCTAACATTTTTGTAAAATAACGTTGTTTTGAATAATAATGTACTTGTCATAAGTACCTATTTTCATAATTTCCAGCCCGGCAGCTCTTTTCTGATTCCACTAAGGGGCAGAACATTCTTGCATTATGGAGGAAAATTAGTGGTCAAAAATTGAAAAAGGGAAACGCGGGGTAAACACTGAAGAAAAGTTCTCATTTATAAGCACTAGAAAAAGTTGCCCGGAATGCTGCAGAACCTCTGTTATTGGAGGTCTTTGAAACCAGGTTAGAAGAACATCTCTCGGGGGTGACGTAGGTACAGCTCATCCCTTACAGAAAGTGGAATAATCAGCTTGGCAGTTAGGATTTCCTTGGGAGTGCTAAGGAAAAGAAAGGGATTGGCTGGGCAGAAAGATCACTTACAATGAAACACAAGCTGAAGATATGTTATTTACATATCTTCAGGTTTTTTAAGATAGTTTGGATTTTGGGTCGATGTCAACTGAGAGCGCACTATCTCATTCTTCAAATCAGTGAGGTGCCTGTTAGAATCCAATTTCCTACTTTTTTGAAAAGAATTATTAGAATAAAGTGCCAAGCATGATGGGTCATGTTTTCCAACTCTCCTATGAAGACATTTTGAAGGTTTTGAGTTCTGTTTTCTTTGGAAAAGGAAAATCGAGGGAGGAATGTAACAAGGTTCTGCCTAAGAGATTGACAGTAATTGGTCTCCCCCCCCCCCAGGATTATTACAAGGGGAAAACAACTTGCAACCTCTTATCAAAATATTGGATACTATTTCAGACTAGAGAAAGGCTTCGTTGCTTGCAGTTGCTTAGATTTAAAAGCAGGTTAATTCATGAGTTCGAAATGGTTTAAGTAACATTGATCTTGCCTTAAGCCTCGCAGATGGATTCTCTGACTTTCCAAATTTGCTCCCCACGTTCATTCTCATGGCTAATGTAATTTTTATACAGTGTTTCCTAGTAAATTATACTCCTCCCAAGCAGGAAAGGGAAAGGAGTTCTTTTGTATATGACAGAAATGCCTAAGGAAGTTGGATAAGAAGCAAATAAGCGCAACGAGTAGGGATCAGGAGGAACAACAGAGCATGAAGAAAAGTGATAAACATGTTTATTCTATATCTTCTATTTATCGTAACCTCTTTTAACTAAATATATGGTTTTTTCCTAAATTTGTGTGAGAAAGAAAATAGGATAAAGAAAAGACAAGCAAATGCAGTTCCTGTATTCAACGCTAGTCTTTTCCTTGCTAGAAAATGCAACTAGTTGGTAACACCATTATCCATTGACCTTGTGAATACATTCATAGCCAGTTTAAACATTTCTTTGCAACAAAGTACTTCGGGAGGTGATGGACACAGATTTCCCCCCTCCCCAGCTTCTGTGTAATTCAGTAGGAGGAGTCTGGAAAGGCTTTAGCAGGAGTATAAGCATACATTTACTGAGTGACTAAACTAACTTTCTGATACCAGAGCCATATTTTATACTGCTGTTGTGGGGGGGAAAAAAAATTATCACACTTTAAATATTCATGAAATGTTGTATTAAGCACACGTTTTAGATAACTATTTTTGCTGGGATTTTTTTTTTTAAGATATGTTGAAAGAAAGCAAGAAGGATACTTTTATACTGTATGTCTTCAGGCACTTGAATTTAACATTTTGTGTGTTTGACTGATGTACTCACTTGCCAAAGTAAATATGCATGTAATTTTTTTAATATGAAAAGATATAGATCTTTACATGTTCTGTATTGCCTGAGCTTTTACATGTATCAACATTGTGTGCATCTGAGCATAAGCCAAGCCCTCTTATTTGCTCTTGTGAATGATTTTGCCCTTTCCAGTGCTAATTATCCTTGATGTTTTGGCCCGCTCAGAATTTGGAGAAAAAGTGCAATGTATTTAAAAACAAGAAATTGCAGTCTGGGAAACGTTAGCTAACGTCTGCAGATATTCTAGGCTTTTCAGTGGATTTGTATTTCAGTTGATATTGCAGGGTAGCAACTGCAAGTAATAGTCCTTCCCAACCTTTGGTTTAATGTTTCTCTTATCTCACCACAGTTGCTTGCTTTGGTGTATTTCAGAAGCAGAGGTCTGGGGGCCAGGGTGAGGGGGAGAAGACAACAAGCTATTAATTCAGAGCTGTCTGTTGCTCTGCCCAGTAAAAGTCCTGTATCAGTCATGGTACAGTGATCTATTCACTGGGCAATATCTTCTCGCTGTGTTTCATTGGTTGTGTTAGGGGTGGTGGCGGTAGCATGTTCTTCTCACAGCATGGAGCAGCTTATTTGTGAGGAAAAATTTAGGGTACAAGGGCCTGCTTTGGAGAGCTTAAATACCTGGTTAAGATATATATTTGGCCAAGTTTCTCAGACTTTCAGTTTGATTCATACTGTGCAAGATGACAAAAGGATGGGGAGAAGAGAGCTCAATTTCTAGTCCTGTTGCATTGAAAACCTGGTAGTGATTTTTTTTTCCATCTGTTTTACTTCAGTACTTGCTGATGTTTATGAATATGTGTATTTGCTTATGCTTGTTTAATTCATCAACTGTCCATTTACATTACCATAGGAAATCTTAAACCTTTAGCTGGGATTAGCCTTTTAATTTTGTTGTTTGTACTTCTAAGTGTTGTTAATTGGGGGGAAAAAAAAAAAACAACAACCAAAATACCCAGTGGAAAAAGGATAACCTATGAGTTATGTGAGTTGTAGAGCTATAGTACCTGTGGTCTATGAGGCTCATACAGTTTCGGTGATTTCTTGGCTTACACTGTGGAAATGGTATAGGGAGCATGTATAATACAAAGATCTTAATTTTAAAAAAGCAGTTTTCAAGATCTGGAGACACTTTTGGAAACATTCACCCTGTCACAAAGTCAGATCTTTTGTGCATTTGAAAATGAGTCTGAATGAGTCTCTGAAATCATCCCGTGTACTTGGTAATTTAGTTTGGCATCTACATTGTAAGCTGTAGAATGATGCTTTTGCATATCTTGGATACAAATACCGACTGCCAAGAGTCAGGGAGCAGCAAGAGCGGGCTGCTCCACAGGGAAGGCAAGGCAGGGGTCGGTGACAGGCAAGGCAGGTGGGGGAAGTCACCTGACTGACAAGGCGCAGTCCCATGGTACCCAAGCCAGGAGAAGAGAGGAGGTCCCATGACGGTAGACAGGGTCAGCCACAGCCCAGTGATGGCCGGACAAGTCTGCAGTGATGAGTTAGGTTCAAGGTCAAGTCAGGGTCAAGATCAGCCAGACACATGGCTGGGCACAGGCATCCCTGAAATTTAGCTCAGGCAAGGACCAAAAGTGATGGCCTGAGCTTAATTGCAGCTCCTGAGTGAAGGGGGGCCAGGCCCCCACTTGTCACAGCTCTTTTTTTCCCCAGCTCTTTCTGCTGTGTCTGATCCCAGCTTATAGCTGCACCATGTCACAGCTGCCCATCTACATGGGCAGCCAGAGCCCTAGCAGGTACGAGAGGCTGCAGAGCCTGTTGAGTGTGTGCAGGGCCCACACTCGAGCTAGCAGAATTATAAATTGAAATACACTTTGAATGGGTGCAACACCTAATCTCTAAGGGGAACTGGTAACATTGAGGCCAGGTGTATTACAGTATTGCATTTGGTTAGCTTCCATACAGTGAAGATGGTGGTTACAGCCATGGCTTGCTTTGGAGACAACGCTAACATTTTCCTTAAAGGTCAAGCATGCCTAGGGAAATGTCTTTTTTTTTTTTTTTTTTTTTTTTTAAAAAAAAACCAAACCTTTGTAATTGGAATGAATAGTGGAAGGATAATGGTATCTAGAGTCAATACAAGCCAAGACATTAACTTAGAAATTGTAAGCTTGGGACCTACTGTTAAAGCCATATTGTTTTATGGAGCATCACAGTTATGAAGTTCAACATAGTTTTAATTTCAACTGTAAAAATATGTGGTATTAATGAAAACTGAGTTTGTAGTGTTAATTACAATGTGTATTTCACAATAGTTTTCTAGACTTCCTATCTTTGTATCTTAGGAAATATAGTTCCTGTTAAATTGTTGAATAATATGGAATTTTCCTAGTATGATTGCTGCTGTTATCCATTTTATTATGAGTTTATTATGAATATAATACGTTAGTGAAATAATACAAAATATTATATCTGAAAGCTTTGAAAAGCTAACTCAAATTACACTTTTTCTTTAAACAGATGTTCAGAAATGCATTGGTGAAAATGTTTGAAGCTAAAGACTTGGACTGTGTGTTCCTAGAAACAAACATGAATATGAAGAAACGGTATCATATGGTATACGAATGCATTCCTCTTCCAAAAGAAGTAGGAGATGTGGCTCCAATCTACTTTAAGGTACACAAAAATGTTTTTTCTTAGGTCATTTGAATGTATTTATCATAATTCATCTATTTCTGGAAAACTTTTTTTTATATCCAAGTACTATTTTTGAAAAGATGGGTTCTTTGATCCTACTTCCTGATCCATTCTTTGATCCTATTCCTTGATCTTAAAACAAGCCCTTTGAGGTCATTCTGTTTTTCAAGTAGTCAGTGGAGGAGCTGTATGTCACTGTGCAGTTGCCTCAAGTCTGACTGCACTGACAACTACTGGAAGAAGATGAGAGAATTGTAGTTTCTTGAAGTTCTGTAAGGTTTGCAATACTTCTCACTTAAGTCCTGTAGTATAAACTTAACCCCGTACATGTGCCTTGGCAAGAATAAAATGAGAAAATAGTGTCAACTGTTTTAAGAAATACCAATATATAATGTTTCATCCCCATTTTATTTCAGTAGGCCCAAACTTTACATGTGTCTTAGGTCTCTGATGAACATTAGACAGCATGATAGATATTTCTTCTATAGCTTTTCTGGTCTCTTTCCACTGACCCTGTAAGGAAAGGCTCATTGAACCTTCTGCCTGGAACTGAGGCCTTTCGACTTTCAGCAACTGGATCGTGATTTGCCTTTTATAAGAAAATTATTTTATTTGTTCTTTGAAATATTGTTTGTATTTTCTGGAAATAAATAATGATTGGTTTTTGATGAAGTGGAGCATTCAGTATGATGAACAGCAATGCAGTAACTTCTGCCACATTTGAAACTCTCCACCTGGTTGATTTCATTGCTATGCTTCAAGTGCTGGTAAAACTTGTGTTTTGTCTGAATGCTAAAGGAAAGATGAAGTACAAGATTTAATGCAATGTCATGTGCATAAAACTTTCTTTCAGAAGTTTCCAGCATTAAAATATACAGCAAATGAAATTTAAAAGGTACCTACACTATACTACACTACACCCACTTCCATACTGTGGAGGATACAGAGGCAGCTTTAAAGGTTTTTAAGTGCAGTCAGCCTTCTAAGCTGGATTCTCCTCTTAGTGTTTAAAAAAGAAAAAAAGACTAATATACTGTAATGAATTCATAAGAGGTTTTGTATGAGCTTGGTAAAAAGAGAATGTGACCTTTTAGTTGAGACTTGTTAGAGATAATTTGTGTCAGGCAGAAGTTAAATTAAAAAAAAAAAAAGTAATAGAATTTAAGTGAGTTTGAGGATATTATACGATGCCTTTATAAAGTATGTAAGTTCTGGAAATCAGAAAGGTTGCCAAAAATAAAGTTACTTTGTTAAGAAATAATTGGTACTTGCAGTGCAATGTACTTTGCTATATTGAAAAGTTAATTCTTTGCTTGCTGTATGAAGGACTATTTTCACATTTTAGATAAAATGATTTTACAGAAAGCTATAATGGAGTCCGATGAAGAGTGGTCCGTGAACAAGAAGTTAATTGATCTTTCTTCAAAAGATGTTCGGAAATCTGTAAGTAATGAAATGTATTGAACACTGAATTTCTCAGCAAATTCTTCTCATCTTTTTTCATTATTAACTGTTTCAAAGAGAGAAGAAAGGGAACACAATTAAATTAGTGGATCAGGAGATGGCATAGGCATGATGAGAATTAAGGGTCTGGCTGAACTCCTAAATGACATTAGGGAAAAGATTCCCATTTATTTCAACAATAGGTGGACTGAGCTGCAAGCATTGGTTGAGGACAAAGCTAGCGCTTTGAGGACATGTACCAGCATAATTTTCTTGATTAACTTTAAGAATTAAGGTAGATCAAAGATTTGCAAATTACTTTCTTGGAAAAAATATGATGTGTCCTTTTCATTGACCTAGAACAGCCTTTTGTGTTGCTAAGTTTATGAAGCGAAAATATAAATAGCATTATAAGTCTTTTTTTGTAAAACAAGGGAACAGTACTCTGTCTCCTGGATACTAAACTGAAACATCTTTGTATATACAAATCTTAAAAGAAATAATGCTGAAACTTAGGTTCAAATATTGTTCCATCTTTTTAATGTTAAACTGAAAGATGCGTGGCATATAGACTTCACCACAAGTAGTTCACTACTACGTAGTAATAATACTTAATTTCTGAAAGTGTCTTTTAGTAAATATAGCACCTTTGCACTAAAAAAATCCTAGTTTAGGAGAAAGAGGAGATGGGTTTTAATAATGAGACATGAAGCCTGATATGACAAAAAGAGAGAGACATTAAATGCAGAAGAATAAGGGATTGGGTGGCTGTATAGTAGGAGAGGTTTTGTATATTGTGATGACTCTTGAACTAAACCAACAGTGGTAGCAAATGTAGCAAAACCACAAAATTTATTCTGCCACGTAGGCTAAAATGTCATATATGGGTCACCTTATTCAAAGTGGTGAGGCTTCACCTGGAAAATTTGGGTCTGATTTTGGGCACTGTTTTAAGATAGTTACAGAAGAGGAGAGCATAGCTTGGAAAACTTAACTAAAGAAACTGGTTCAGGGGTTGTGCAGTCTAGGAAAGAAAAGACTGAAATGGGATGTGATGGTAGTTTTCTGTATATAGGAGACTGTTTTAAAGAAGATAGTAGTTAGTTGTTCGGTAGCACTATTGGGTGCAGACAAGAAGGAATTTAATTAATTTATAGCAAGGACTTAGGGAAGACTTTAAACTTAAGGTGGATGTAAACAGAGAACAAAATAGGTACATTTTGGATATCTTCTGCTCATTGGTGTTTCGGAACAGGGAAAGCCAGTATCTGTCACAGATAAATGAAGTATCATTTTCTTGACACATGGTAGGGCACCAGGACATTTGATTTCTTTAAGAATCTTCTTAGCCATACATTTTTGTGACTGTATTATATACCCATTTGAAGGTAGGCCAGTTTTCAGATTAAGTCATGACACTTCTTTAAATTAATAAAATGCATCTGAGTCTAAATTGTGACACCGTTGTGTGATTTTAACATTATTTTAGGGTAAAAGAAATGCCTGTAGCCTTCAGGAAGATATGAGAGTATAGTTTAGAGACCGAGCTGAGGTTTGGGAAGTTGGAGAGTTGTATTAGGAGATGGTGGTGCCTGGAAGGAGGGTCAGACATGGCTGAGACATCATCTAATGGGCGGATTGTGTGCAGAAATTGGGACTGTGGTGTCCAGAGGCAGAGCCTAAGCATCCAGCCCTCGTACAGCATCAAGGCCTTCTCTGCTTCTCCCTCTACTTCCTGCAGCGAGGGAGCTGGGGGTGGGCAGTGGGCTGGGAGTGGACACAGCCAGGAGAACTGACCCAGCAGCAAGGACTGTTCAGCAATAGCCAAAACATTGGCATGTTATCAACACTGGTTTAGTCACCAGTCCAAAACTCAGCACCATATGGGCTGCTGTGACGAAAATGAACTCCATCCCAGCCAGACCCGATACATTGCTAGACACAGATAAGCTAAAGCTGACATTTTCCTTAAGGTGTCAACCGCCGACCCATTTTTTCCTTATTTAATGATTTTTTTTAGTTCATTTAAAATGTTTTCTGTTTCTTGCTATGCTACATTGCCCCTCTGTATTAAATCTTAATTCTTTTTAGAGCGAATTTTCAAGCAATATATGGGACATGCCTTGTGAAAATTGTGCAGTTATTTGGACTGTAGCAGAGGGAATGCTTATGAATTTGAGGCTTTGGAAATCTTACCTGTACTGGAACATCATCAACAATTAAAAGAGTGGAAAATAACTTGTTGCAGTGAAACAGCAGAAATTACTTGCAATACTGTAGCAATAAATGAATCCACTTCTCACTCTGTCAGGCTGAAGGGTCTTTCCTTATGGCAGGATAACCAGTGTCTCCTCTGTAGGCTGACTGAATTATTAAATTATCCGATTCGGCAAGTTAATGATAACTTCCAGTCATGTAGTGGAGTTTTCTGGTAGCGTATTCTCCATAGAAGGGTTTCCCCTCCCCCCAAGTGTCAATATTTCCTCTGGGTAAGTATTTCCTGTTACCACACAACACCTTGTCTTTAATAAATGCAACTTGCTGATGGTTGTCTTAAAATTTCTATTCAACCCGTGTAATTCAGATGCATGGAGTCAGGAAGGCATTTGCTCTGTGCATGCTGCTGCCTGGACCCTCCCTGCCTCTTACCTGGTGCTGCAGCGGTGTCCTCTGGAGGTTCAAGCAAATTCATCTTTTCAGTTTTCAGTGTCTTTTTATCTAGTCGTTGTGTGTTGTTCTTTCCCATTGCCTGTTTGTTTTACTGTTCTCTGTCACAATTTTATACTACACATACTCGGATTGAGAGGTGGTTTAAAATAAAATGTGATGCTATCAACTGTAAAACCACTTTCAAATTCATTAAGTTGTGGGGAGGTTAACTAAATGCCTACAGTCTGTTAAACATCTAAAAATGTGGTTTTGTGTGTATAGGTTCCTAAAGGATTACCATACTTCTCTGTGGACTTTAGCCTTCAAGGAGGATTTGCTCATGTCATTGAAGATCAACACAAGTTCCCTCATTACTTTGGAAAGGTATTGTCGTATACAAGATCAATTTACCAATTATACTCTATTTTGTAAAAAATAAGTAATTAAAACAGAAGCTGCCAGCACAGTCACTTTGATGTACCTTATCCCAATTTATTAGCTGGCTTTTCTTGGTGAGTCATTGTAACTTAGTGTTGTGGTTTAACCTGGCAGGCAGCTAAACACCACACAGCCATTCGCTCACTCCGCCCACCCCAGTGGGATGGGGGAGAGAATCGGGGGGGGGGAAGTAAAATTCGTGGGTTGAGATAAAGACAGCTTAATAGGACAGAAAAGGAATGGAAAATAATACTAATACTAATACTAATAATAATAATAATAACAACAACAATATTGAGAAAAGAATATGCAAAACAAGTGATGCACAATGCAATTGCTCACCACCCGCTGACCGATACCCAGCCAGTTCCCAAGCAGTGGTCACCCCTCCCCCGGCCAGCTTTCCCCCGGTTTATAAACTGAGCTTGACATCATATGGTGTGGAATATCCCTTTGGCCAGTTTGGGTCAGCTGTCCTGGCTGTGCCCCCTCCCAGCTTCTCGCTGGTAGGGCATGAGAAGCTGAAAAGTCCTTGACTAGTGTAAACACTACTTGGCAACAACTAAAACATCGGTGTGTTATCAACATTATTATCCTACTAAATCCAAACCACAGCACTGTACCAGTTACTAGGAAGAAAATTAACTCTATCCCAGGTGAAACCAGGACACTTAGCTTGTTGAATAAAGGAATAATTGATTTCTTCACTGGCTGATACTCAGAATGTGATTCTAGATCCGTATTTCTTTTGAATTAATAGGAACTCTAGATATTTCACATACAGTCTAATAGATGGAAAATACTTGCATCTATTTAAGAAGAAGAAATAAAAAAAAAAAAAGGTTTTTCATGACCATAGTATTCTCATATAGGTGCACTGGCTTCTGCTTGTATAAATTAGGGTGTATACACATACAAACTCACAGACAACTCCTAGTAGAATACATGTGTGGTTAAATTACTCCATGTAGTATAGAGAGTATGGTATATACAGGAAGAGCTGTATTTCTTTATTATGTCACAGCAATCATTTATTCAAAGAGTCAATATTGCAAAAACATTGAGTGATTGGGGAGGAAATATAACTTATTTCAATAAGAGTTAAGAGCAAAGTAGGCAAGCTTTCTTTTTTCTGAACTTTTCTCTTTTTAGTCACTAAGGTACTAATATATTAACAGTCTTGCAATGTTAGGATATTTATGCAGTACGTTGTTATGCTGTGCTTAAAAGAATTTTGCTGAGGCAACCGTCTAACAACTACAGTTCTAACTTCTGAATTGGTATATTTTTCAGCATTTCCAGTTTTAATAACTAGCACTTGAAAAGAACAGTGACAAATAATCTCATCATTTGAAAATATATATTTTTATATTCTATGGTAAAATAGTGTTAAGTAATATGGTAATTTTGCATTTGTTGTTATCTATCTTTGTTCTACTTGCAAAGGAAATCATTGGTGGCATGCTGGACTTGGAACCGCGGCTCTGGAGAAAAGGAATCAGACAGAATTTTGAGGATCAGAGGAAGAAGGTGTTGCAGTTTGCACAGTGGTGGAAACCATATGACTTTACCAAAAAGAAAGAATGAGTACATCCCTGCAGTCAAGGACTATATAAGCCATAAGTTATATTAAAGGATATTTCACATGTTAAGAATAACACCAGTGTGTTATGTATTGCTAATATATTTTAAAACCAAGGATATTGTTTAATTGCTGATTACCTGTTTCTGGTTTATACGCTGTGTGGAGCACATGAACCTGCAAGTCTGACAAACCACAAGTGTACAGAGTTTTTAGTTTTTCATTTTTTAGCTGAGCCAAAAGAATAATATCCATGTGGCTATTAGAATTCTTCAAAATGTAGCTTTTGCTTTTGGAGCTTTTATAATCTTTGAGGCAATTGATTTTTTTAATATTGTATTTAGCATAAAGCCAGTGCTTAATTATCACGGTGACTTTTTGTAGAAAATGGTGTAAATTTTAAGAACATTTTGATTAATACAAGTACAGTGTTGCAGAAGGAAGCTGTACAGAAAATTATTTTCTGATTTTGAGTCCTTGTATTCTTTAAGTTGAGGTCATTGCAGTAATACAAATGTTCAAGTATGATGTGATTGATAAACCTGCTGCTGCCCCCCTGCACAAGAATTAATGCCATTTTCTGTATTTTCTTTCAATACGAAGTAGTACTTTCAAGCTGACCTGTTGCACAAAGGATAATGAGACAGTCCATAGCTGGTGGCAAATGACAGCTTTAATGGTAACAGTTACTTATGATGACAATAAAAAAAAAACAAACAAAAAAGAGAGAGGACCGGTGAAGAACCTTAAGGAAAAACACTCTCCAATGTCCAAAAAAGAAGAAAATCGTCTCGGGGATCTCCCCAGGTGACTCTTCTCCCCTGGGAATCCTCTCTAGTGCAGCAGGTGGTCCGCCATAGTGCTTTTCTGATAATAACAATATAGTTTTTACTGGGAAGCTCCCTGCTGGTTGTTCCTGCTTGTGATGCTGTTAGTGCTGATTGGAGCACGCTCTGATCAGAGGCAAGAGTTGCACGTTAATTGATTGTTAAGCTTTGTGCACGGATGTCACTGGGAAATGCCTGTCTGCTATTTAAAGGACTACTGTCTACCGTGCTATTCACTAGGTTTTGTTTTTTGTCTTGTGTAAGTTACAAAATGGGGGTAGGAAAGGGTTGGGGGCAAAAAGGGAGATTCTCGCATCAATGTCAATCACTTTCCGTGGGGAACCTGACATCGCAGGCTTGGGCTTTGCAGGTGCAGAGCTGGGAGAACAGGGCAAGGACGGAAGAACAAGGATGAAAACATGGCCACAGTGTCCTCCCAGTGGATAAGGGAAAGGGTGCAAACTTGCAAACAAAAGACTGCAGTGCTACAGGGAAAGGCTCTGAGTGGCAAGTGGAAGGCCCTTAGCATAGTGGAGTTTAAGGCATCGTGCAAGCGTCCCAGTGTCCTTCCTGCTCTTTTCCTGCTGAACTGTTGCCCTGTACAGCTCTGTTACCTATTGTGAACTGCCTAGATTAAGAAATGGATCACTAAATATCATGAGGTTGAATAAGTGTTCATTTCTAGGCCCTTCGTGGTCTTTTGCAACTTTCCTGAAGAGCTAGTACTTTTTTTATTTTGCCATTTTGGCAAATAAATCTGGTAGAGGTAGAAATCTACTGGTTGTGAATTATTTTCTGTAGGATCTTTGTAAACTTGTGTCACTGCAAGAGAAATAACTTAAAAATAAGCTGTCATGATAATTTTGGTGATTTAATGTCTGATTTGTACTATTTTTCACCAGCAAGCCATGGATGAAAAAGCCAGTTCTACTGTTACTTCTCCAGTAAGTTTTGGTCTTCCTTAGGCTACTGGGGAGATTACAGAGCAAATAGGATGTGAAATAGTAGCTGCTAGTAGTTGCTTAGAATGTGGTAATGCTGAGGCAAGTTTAGGTAGAGTGCAGTCTTTGGTGGTGTAAAGCATGACTAAAAATTGTTTTCTCTGAAAGCATATGTTGCCTCCGGTCTCATCTGCCCCCCTGGAGGACAGCCAGGAAGCAGCAGAGGTGACTTGTCTTTTAAGTCCACGGAAAAGTCTTTATCCAGGGCTGTGCTGGAGATGCAGTTTTTCTAAATCATATAACTTCTCAAAATGCGTGTTCCTCAAGGGAAGCACTGTGTTTCGCAAAGGATATCAAACTTGTACGTAGAAAAGTCTTCCTCTCTGACTCATGGTCTGTGCACATTTTATTATTCCGGTTTCAGCAAAACTATTGATACTCTTTGGACCAGAAAGGACTCTGAAATATGGAGTAAGGGTAACAATCTCAAGCTAGTGATACAGGAAAATGTGTCTTACGCTATTAGAAGTTTTCAGAATGGGAGACTGTGCTTACCACATACACTGAGAATAATATCTTGTGATTGGTCACAGACCAGACATGCATATCTTCAGGTTAAGCTGTTCCTCTTCATATCTCTAAATATTCATGAGGCTGTGAGAGTGAACACAGCTTGTTAGGGCACTTATGTGGAAGGCATGGTACGCATAGACTTCAGTCCTTATAAATATTAAAATATTTTAAATAGACCTCCTTCATCTGGAAGAATACTCAATACCTGAATTATTTTGGCACTAAGAAGCGGAACATGTAAATTCAGGTGTCTTTAGGGAGAACAGGGTTTGGAAGCTGGATTTCTTACATTGCTATAGATGTGCTCCTATGTACTCTTTGGGGTAACCGGGGAGGAAAAGGGACTTCTCTCTTCAAGTGAATCTCTGTGTATGATTTAACAGATGTTAGAACATAGCCATGTCCTGCCGTGTCAGACAGGAAGATTCTTATGCGTAATATGTGCTGCTACTCTTCTGCTCAGTGTGTGGCATAAAATGCAATGTTTCCCTGCTATCAAGTCAGTTTTTTCCAACTCAGAGTATTTCCCCTGTTTGTATTTCCTTGCTATGCTGAAGGAATTGCATCCTCTCACCTGCTTTCCAGGTCTTTCAGGAGTTTCAAGGAAGGCGTCCTGCACCAGCACAGCACCATTGCTGCTGCTCAGTCAAGCCCTGGATGAGGTCTGAACAGGAACTCAGACTCCAGAGCTTTTTATTCTATTATGTTTGCTACTACATTCTCTAGAGAGAACCAGGATGGATGCTATAGTCAAACAGATCGTCTGCCTCAGGCCTTGATACCTTGAAGATTCCCAGCCTGGGTCTCTGTCTTGGGGAAAATGAGCTAAACAGGCTCCTGTGAGATGTTCACTTTCTTCTTTGCTTTTTCTCAGGCTGTACTATTCAACCTGGTATTCCCTAGGCCCATGCAGTTGCTGTAGAAAGCTGCCTGATGCATGAGGCAGTTGACTTCATATTAAGGACCCACATTTTGAGTTTGTTATTTTTGCTCAAATTGAAGGAAAGCACCATGAATTCATACCACACCACCAGCTACAAAATGAAGTGCAAAAGCTGCCATGGTATCCTTATCCATAACCAGTGGTTGGTTGATGACAAGGTGATTGCCTGAAGTCATCTGTTGATGTAAACTAAGGTAATGTGAAATGAGGTTGATGTAAGCTGAGGTAAACTCAGTTAAAATGGAAAGCAAGGCTTTCTGCTAGTTACTGGTGTTCTTCCAGATGGGTAGTTCTGTCCACATTCCACTTGCTTTTCCCTTCTCCTTTTGTGTTTTCCTTTGGAGTAAGACAGTGGGATGCTGCATTTAGTGCAGTTTTGGTGTAATAGTGGTGGATTGTTGCTTTGTACTTCTTAAAATACCTGAAAGAGAACAATGTGGATTTTTGTTGCTTTGCTAGAAAATCAATATAGCAACATTCAATCTTAGGTCTGTTTGGGCTGGTTTTTTTTCCCAGTTTGTTCATTAATCCAGAGAATGAGTTATTCCCAGAGTCCTAATCAAATGTGATTTACTGGGATTTTACATATTGAGTTCAACCACCTTGTTTTAAATATCATACAAGTTCTGACTGGAAAATAACGTTAAAATAAATAGTAACTCTTATGGCAAGAGTTTGCAATCAATGAAAGAAGCAGCATTTTGATGGGTCCCTTAAGGGTTCTGTCTTTGTTTGAAATTTCTTCAGCATTTCCTGTCTTCTGCATCTGTATTTTTATCATTAAAGCATGTTTTCTCTTTCTAATTCCAGCTGGACTGCTGGATGAAAATATGTGGAAACACAGGCTGCTATACTCTTACTTTAAGCATAGCTGTTTTGGAAACAAGATCCTTAATACCCTAGCTAAAAGAATCATAGAATCATTAAGGTTGGAAAAGACCTCTAAGATCATCAAGTCCAACCGTCAACCCAACACCACCATGTCCACTGAACCATGTCCCTAAGTGCCTCATCTACACGTCTTTTAAATACTTCCAGGGATGGTGACTCAACCACTTCCCTGGGCAGCCTGTTCCAATGTTTCACCACTCTTTCAGTAAAGAAATTTTTCCTCACATCCAATCTAAACCTCCCCTGGCGCAACTTGAGGCCATTTCCTCTCGTCCTATCACTAGTTCCTTGGGAGAAGAGACTAACACCCATCTCGCTACAACCTCCTTTCAGGTAGCTGTAGAGAGCGATGAGGTCTCCCCTCAGCCTCCTTTTCTCCAGGCTAAACAACCCCAGTTCCCTCAGCCGCTCCTCAGAGGACTTGTTCTCCAGACCCCTCACCAGCCTCGTTGCCCTTCTCTGGACACGCTCCAGCACCTCAACGTCCTTCTTGTAGTGAGGGGCCCAAAACTGAACACAGTAGTCGAGGTGCGGCCTCACCAGGGCCGAGTACAGGGGCACGATCACTTCCCTACTCCTGCTGGCCACACTATTTCTGATACAGGCCAGGATGCCATTGGCCGCCTTGGCCGCCTGGGCACACTGCCGGCTCATGTTCAGCCGGCTGTCAACCAGCACCCCCAGGTCCTTTTCTGCCAGCCAGCTTTCCAGCCACTCTTCCCCAAGCCTGTAGCGCTGCATGGGGTTGTTGTGGCTGAAGTGCAGGACCCGGCACTTGGCCTTGTTGAACCTTATACAGTTGGCCTCGGCCCATCGATCCAGCCTGTCCAGGTCCCTCTGCAGAGCCTTCCTACCCTCAAGCAGATCAACACTCCCACCCAACTTGGTGTCATCTGCAAATTTACTGAGGGTGCACTCGATCCCCTCATCCAGATCATTGATAAAGATATTGAACAGGACCGGCCCCAAAACTGAGCCCTGGGGAACACCGCTCGTGACCGGCCGCCAACTGGATGTAACTCCATTCACCACAACTCTCTGGGCCCGGCCGTCCAGCCAGTTTTTGACCCAGCGCAGAGTACACCTGTCTAAGCCATGAGCCGCCAGCTTCTCTAGGAGAATGCTGTGGGAGACGGTGTCAAAGGCCTTACTGAAGTCCAGGTAGACCACATCCACAGCCTTTCCCTCGTCCACTAGGCGGGTCACCTGGTCATAGAAGGAGATCAGGTTGGTCAAGCAGGACCTGCCTCTCATGAACCCGTGCTGGCTGGGCCTGATCCCCTGGTTGTCCCGCTCATGCCTTGTGAGCGCCCTCAAGATGAACCGCTCCATAATCTTCCCTGGCACCAATGTCAGGCTGACAGGCCTGTAGTTCCCCGGATCCTCCTTCCGGCCCTTCTTGTAGATGGGGGTCACATTGGCAAGCCTCCAGTCGTCCGGGACCTCCCCCATTAACCAGGACTGCTGATAAATGACGGAGAGTGGCTTGGCGAGCTCCTCCGCCAGCTCCCTCAGCACCCTCGGGTGGATCCCATCTGGCCCCATAGACTTGTGAGCGTCCAGGTGGCGTAGCAGGTCGTTGACTGCTTCCTCTTGGATTATGGGGGGTTCATCCTGCTTGCTGTCCCTGTCTTCCAGCTCGGGGGGCTGAATACCCTGAGGATAACTGGTCTGACTGTTAAAGGCTGAGGCAAAGAAGGCATTAAGTACCTCAGCCTTTTCCTCATCCTCAGTGACAATGTTCCCCCCTGCATCCAATAAAGGATGGAGATTCTCCTTGGCTCTCTTCTTGTCATTAATATATTTGTAAAAACTTTTTTTGTTGTCTTTAACGACAGCGGCCAGATTGCGTTCTAGCTGGGCTTTTGCCTTTCTCATTTCCTCTCTGCACGACCTAATGAGATCCCTGTACTCTTCTTGAGTCGCCTGCCCCTTCTTCCACAAGTGGTAAACTCTCCTTTTTTTCCTGAGTCCCAGCAAGAGCTCCCCGTTCAGCCAGGCCGGTCGTCTTCCCCGCCCATTCTTCTTACGGCGTATGGGGACAGCCTGCTCCTGCGCCTTTAAGGCTTCCTTCTTGAAGATCGTCCAGCCTTCCTGGTCCCAGCTCTTCAGGACCGTCTCCCAAGGGACTCTCTCAACCAACGTCCTGAACAGGCCAAAGTCTGCCGTCCGGAAGTCCATGGTTGTGGTTTTGCTGGCCCCTCTCCTTACTTCACCGAAAATCAAGAATTCTACCATTTCATGGTTGCTAAGCCCAAGCCGGCCTCCGACCACCACATCTCCCACCAGTCCTTCTCTGTTTGTAAACAGCAGGTCGAGCGAGGCACCTCCCCTGGTAGGCTCAGTTACCAGCTGTGTCAGGAAGTTGTCTTCCACACACTCCAGGAACCTCCTAGACTGTTTCCTCTCTGCCGTGTTGTATTTCCAGCAGATGTCCGGGAAGTTGAAGTCCCCCACGAGAACAAGGGCTAGTGATTGTGAGACTTCTGCCAGCCGCTTGTAGAATGCTTCATCCGCCCCTTCATCCTGGTTGGGTGGTCTATAACAGACTCCCAGCAGGATATCTGCCTTGTTGGCCGTCCCCCTCATCCTTACCCACAAACACTCAACCGTATCATCATCACCATTGTTGAGCTCTAGACAATCGAAACACTCCCTAACATACAGAGCCACCCCACCGCCTCTCCTTCCTCGCCTGTCCCTTCTGAAGAGTCTATAGCCATCCATTGCAGCACTCCAATCATGAGAATCACCCCACCATGTTTCTGTGATGGCGACTAAGTCATATCTCTCCCGCTGCACAATGGCTTCCAGCTCCTCCTGTTTGCCGCCCATGCTGCGTGCATTGGTGTAGATGCACTGGAGCTGGGCTATCGATTTCGCCCCCAGCATTGGCATGCTACCCCTAGGCTCATCTCTAGTGAGCCTGGTTTTATCCCCTTCCCCCTTCGAACCTAGTTTAAAGGCCTCTCAATGAGCCATTGTGCCATTGTTAGCCCTTACAAATCAAGGCAGGCTAATCCAGCATGAAGGAACAGACTTTAGAAATCCAGGCTTGCTAACATCATAATTCTCATGTGCATGTTGATGTAGCTGTGTGGTAACATTACTTTTCTAGGTGTTGCATTTGTTTATGTCGTTAAAAGTGAGAAGGAAGGGTAACATGCAAGAAGGTCATGCTGCTACACCCTTTACAGAGAAGCTAGTGTAAATTTTACCCCCGAGTTAAGAACCACTGGAAGTTGGTTCTAAAAGAACATTTAAGCTTTCCTCAGGTCCCAGATTTTAAAGCTAATAATACAAACCCAGGAAGATCCCAGGGAAATCTTTGGAAAAGAGTTATCTATCACTGAAGAAGTTGATGAATTTGTAGTTTTAAACATTGTATCCTGCTCGATGATCAATCTTGCACAACTGCCCAGCTGTCTCTGTTTATTTTGAGACTTATGATAAAGCATCTGTACTAGAACTATGTTTTAAAAGGACTGCATAATTGCAGGACATCTTTAACTACAAGCATCTTTACCCTCCCTGGTGTCCTGCCTCCTAAGTGTGACCTAAGCACTGTACGCAGAGAGCCTAGAGGCATGTCATGCAACACGAAACGAGTGTGTTGGTTACGTTAGAGAAAGCACAGTCTGAGCTCTTCATGTGTGGGTAGATGTAAAAAGTTCATTCCACAATGCCCAAGCTGTGTGAGCTGTGTGTGCCTTTGTACATATGGTCTGAGGGCAGCCGGTGGCCTGAAATGGCTCCAGTGAACCTGCTTTAAGTTCTGTCTTAGAATTTGAAATCCATCAATTCATTCTTTTTCAATTTTTAGCTTTTGTAAAGCAAGTATCTTAAGAGCATACATGCAGTAAATCCAAGAATTTAGCAAAAAACACAAGCGTAATTAACCTTTTAGAATAAAGTTGAAGGCATTCTTCATGGACCAGTGTCTTTGAGGGCAATATTTTTCTTCAAGATTTTCTGGTTTGTGCTTTCTGGTCATTGATGCACAACCACTGGTCACCTGTTGATCTGGAATGATAGGTAGGTACAGTTTGTCTGGTCTTGAGACAGGATGAGATGACTTTTCAAAGTCTCTCCCAGCTCTTCCCTCTGTGATTTTAAGATCTTATTTAATTCTGATATTTTATGTGAAAAATAAATATTTTTTTGCAGCAGCACTTGTAAGACAAGATCGTATCTAACAGCTAACAGAGCTGATGTGTTTAATGTGGCATAAACACACAATTATCACTGTACAGCTTCCCCATTGCTGTTGTCACAGTTTACAAGGCTTCATTTGGGGATGCCAGTTGATCTCTCATATCTCTAGATGCTTTTTATAGCCAGCCCCAGGCATGTGCTTTGTAGTTGTTGGAAAGCATTATATGTCTTCCACTCTTCCAACATTCTCCATTTTAGTGCTGAACAACTCTTTGAATGTGTGACCCCAGTTCAGTAGGTCCAAGAACTTGCCTGTGAGGTGGAAGAAGACAACTGACAGTAATAGTGGCTTTGTGGATGATGACATCTCCAACTGGAATGAGTATGTAGGCTCTTAGTTTAGAGTTAACATGGGCAAATTCAATCAGAAATGGTGTCCTTGTGCTCTTTCAGTCCCTTTCTTTTCTTTCCTGGCTGCTATTGCAGGGATTAGGTTTTCATTGTTTTATCCAAGCTGCTCTTTCATTAGGTAGATCGTCTTAGCAATACTTGCTAAGACTTGGCAAGTATTTGCCAGGACTAGCTAGTTCAGCCAGTCAGCCACTAAGACTGACCAGTCTGTACTAAAATACTGGGTCTTTGCCTGAATCACCCCCTCCCACGGCTGACAGTGAGGGTTTGCTACTGTTACATAATAAAAAAGGTACAAAACCTGGCATGCCTGCTGTTTGTAAGAGTAGTACCAGCACTCCGGTTCTCCATGTGACTGTGTGTATTAGGATATGTACTGATTAATTTTAGAGAACAACTGCTGAGACTTAATATGATTTCACTAGAGTTACACTGGGCTTTACACCATTAACAATGTCAGAATATGTTCCTTATCATGAGGAAGAGGTAGTTTTAAGTACATGAAAGGAATTACAACTTTACTTGTTCGTGTACTTAATCTGCTAACACTGGACTTATGAAATCTATTAAGTAAACCTTAAGCCTTTCATAAGCGGTTTGTGGCATCCATAGAATCAGAGGAGGAAGACAGGAGATAAAATTATCTAGTTGATCCCAAGACAAGATCAGCTACATTTGTGGCATTCCTAGATGTTTTCTCTATGAAGATCTCTGAGGGAAAATCCACAGCCTTCCTGGACAACCTATTCCAGTATTCACTCTTTTAATCATTAAACGTTTGTCTTCCTACTCTTGTCCATGATTCAAGTCCAGTATTTATTGTCTTGTCTGTTATGAATGTGTGAAACATTTTTTAATTCTTTGGAGCTTCCTTTTACATGTTTGAAGACTGCAATTAAGTTGTCTTTCCAAATTCTAGTCTTCAGGTTAAACTGTGCATATTCTTTCAATTTTTTCTTGTAGGTTGTTTTTTCTATTCTTCTTATTATTCCTTTGTGCTCTGGAGTCTCTCTGGTTCATAAAGATGTGATGTGATGGAAGTCTCGAGAGTGGATATATCATCTCAGTGAGGTGTTATCAGTGTATCTGATGTGAAAGGGTTACTGCCATTCTTGGTGGAATATACTCCTATTCATTCCCTGCACCCTCCCAATGCAGTGTTTGCCTTTTTCACAAGAGTATGATGTAGAGAAGCCCATGACTCCCTGCAATCTTCAGATCCTCTCCTGCTCCCAAGTCAACAGTTTGCTATTATAGCTGGATGTTTTTTGCCCAAGTCTAGGTTCTTGCTCTTATCTTTGTTGACTTTGTTTCCTTTTCATAGACCATTTTTTCCATTTTGCTGAGATCATTTTGAATTCTACTTTTGCTTTTAAATGATTTTTTTTTACAGCCCCTTGAGTCATCAACAAAATTAAGCAGCAATACTGTATTGCAGCAACTAAAAATTGATGCCATATCCATGTGTGTCCTGCAATATTTGTGTACACTGGCTAAACTGTTTCCCTGTTATCACTTTTATCACTGCTGATGGACCTGCTGCAACTTCTGATACCATTATTCTTGCTATGGATGTGGGTGCTGTGGGCATCACAAGTAGCAAAAGCAATAGGAAGGGTGGCTTTAGAAGAATCAGAAACCAATATTATCTGGGAAATGTGAGGTGGAAATGAATTCCAGGATTATGTTCTGTGTTTCCAAGGCCAAAAAAAAGGGCTGAAAATCAGACATTCCTGTAATACCATTCCCATTTGGGTCATCTGCCTGGCTGTGTCCCCTCCCAACCTCTTGCGCACCCCCAGTCTATTCACTGGGGGGCAGAGGGAGGAACAGAGAAGGTCTTGACACTGTGGAAACACTGCTCAGCAATAGCTGATACATTAGTGTGTTATCAGCATTGTTTTGGTCTCAGATCTAAAACACAGCACCACATGAGCTGCTATGAAGAAAATTAACTCCATCCCAGCCAAAACCATTACAGACATGTATTTTTTGCAGGGCTCTAGGAGAAGAATGAACGTCAGGTTCTGCTCAGACATTTACATAATTTGACTATCTGGTAATCGTGTAGGATCAGAAGGTAAGGTGGCAAATCTCTAATTCCTGAGCTGTTTTTCTCCCTTTACAGACTGTCACTACATTTCAGCAGCTTTAGGATGTGCTAGATTCCCTATCTCAGACTTAAGTGACTGCCCCTTTGCTGCAAAGCAACACTTCTTCTGTTTCCATCTGTTGCTGTTAATGAATATTCTTGAAATGGGAAGAAATCTTTTTTACACACTGCAGGTGGGATTCAGCACAATGTTAAAACACTTTTATGTGTCCATCTGTGAGCTGTGTTTCTAAGTTCACAAAATAGCCAGTGTTGGCCTAATCAAGAAAGTTAATGGAGCCTTAGAGAGTGATTCCTCTTATGCTACTGTAGGTGACCTGATGGTTAATTGAATCATTCACTAGGCTCTAGTGACTGTGTTGGTTAGGGACCAATACCTACTATTATTAATTTTATTATGTAAAAACAGTCTAAATTTGGCAAATGTCTGACTCTCTTAGCCAAGAGAAGCGCTTGACGGAGGTGTAGCCATCAGCGTGGCTATCCCTGTATAGCATTTGTCTTTGTTCCACATGGATGCAAGGAACCTTTCAAATGTTGCAAGGTACCTCTATGTCAAATAGTGATTTTACAGCCAGAAATCGGAGGTTTCTTTTGCTTGGGTTTTCTTCTCTCTAATCAGAAGTGATCAGAGTACTGAACCTTAGTCTGTCAGCAAAGAAAACTTGGTCAAAATAGATGTATTTCAGTGAAATGGCTCAGCTTTATTGAAACAACTTTCTGAATTAAATTTCGTGGCTGATGTTCTCAACAGTTCTCTCTCATTGCTTATTATGTGTTGAAAATTAATGTGGTATTCCCATATTTAGTATTTTTAGCCAACTGCATTTAGAGTGAGTGGAAAGCAACTGCCCATGTAAAGCAGATCTGGAAAGCTTGAGGGTGGGTCCTAGTTTGGCCCATGCTGGTCTTGGGGCAAATTACCTACTTTCTTTGCCCTTTGCTATTGGCAGATAGCAAGAGGACCACCACCCAGCAGAGGTTTTGAGACGTGGTTGAAATTATGTGCCATGAGTACTTGCAGTGACTTCCAAACAGGTTGGTTGAATTTAAAAGTATATGCAGCTGGCCGTTCCTGAGAACTCTGGGGAAAATATTATCTGTAATTACAACATAGATTCGGGATTTTAAAAATCCTAAACAACTTAATATGCTTTTGAAGGCAGAGAGTAGACAGAGAATTTGGCTATTATCTCTTTCTACAAACAGCACATGCTTCTCGAGAGATTTCTGTGAACCAGTTCTCCACTCTTCCTGATGTGCAGTCTTTTGTGGGAAGCTTTTGGGTTATTTTCTCTTTAGAGCAAAAATATTTTGGCCAGTATCAGAACAGAAACAGATGATATGGAATTCACCTCACATCTGTGTGAGTAGTTCTTGTCTCTGTATACAGCTGTCTGGAAGACTGTGGCTAAATAGCATTTTATATTTCCTACTGAACATGAAACCTTTTAAAAACTTTGTTTAAAACTGAAAAAAAGAGTGAAGCCCTCCAAGGAAATCTTAATCCTCAGGACTTTCATCTTCACAGCTCTTTACAAACATTAACTTCATATGTCTGAAGGCTTTGACCAACATAGCTCCCTCTGACAACTGTGAAACTGCTATCCCTTTGGACCGAGTGAATTTGCCTCTGTCCATCCCCTGCCCCAAGGCAGCACCTGGGCTTTGGGTTGCTGAGAGTGCCCAGAAGGTCCTCTCTGATCTCAGCTACTTGTGCACCCCTGAGATCCCATTAGTTTCAGTTGATCACATCCTCCTTGAAGTGCTCCTTGTCCATGAACACTGTTTTAAATGATTTATGACTGCACAGTCTTTTATTTTTAGCTTCTGTACAAAGCTTCCAAATCAAATCTTAGTGGGAACTGCTGTCTGTGATAATTTTGTTGTCTTCCTCTCCACTAATGAAAAACAAGTTCAGTCTTGCAGTTAAACGGTGTGGTTGTCTTCCTTAGTACATTTTTATACAAATCAAACAGGAATACAGGTAGACGAGAACAGTAATATGATTCTGGCATATTAAATAATTAACTTTAAAAGATAATGAGTCCCTGCCTAACAAAACAGCAGTGCTAGAAAGCCTGGATTGTCTTTTAATGATGGGAAGAGAGGACAAGCAAGTGGGTTCTGAGGACTCCAGTTCACCACTTTCTTGCTCTTGATTCACAGAAGAGTTGCACAGCATTCATAGGAAGTGAGTTTGCTGTGCAGTGAGGATGCTCACTTCTCCCATCCACCTTCGAGCCTGTTTATCATATTTTGTTTCTGTGAACTGCTGTGCTTTAAACATTAATACTTATTTTTAAGGTATCAGAGATGTGAAAATATAAGATCATAGAATCATAGAATAGTTTGGGTTGGAAGGGACCTCCAAAGGTCATCTAGTCCAACCCCCCTGCCGTGGGCAGGGACATCTTCAACTAGATCAGGTTGCTCAGAGCCCCATCCAACCTGACCTGGAATGTTTCCAGGGATGGGGCATCCACCACCTCTCTGGGCAACCTGTGCCAGTGTTTCACCACCCTCAGCATAAAAAATTTCTTCCTCATATGGAGTCTAAATCTAACCCCCTTTAGTTTAAAGCCATTCCCCCTTGTCCTGTCGCAACAGGCCCTGCTAAAAAGTCTGTCCCCATCTTTTTTATAAGCCCCCTTTAAGTACTGATAGGCTGCAAAGAGGTATCCCTGAAGCCTTCTCTTCTCTAGGCTGAACAACCCCAACTGTCTCAGCCTTTCCTCATAGCAGAGGTGTTCCATCCCCCTGATCTTTTCGTGGCCTTCCTCTGGACCCACTCCAACAGGTCCGTGTCTTTCTTATGCTGAGGGCTCCAGAGCTGGACACAGTACTCCAGGTGGGGTCTCACCAGAGCAGAGGAGAGGGGCAGAATCCCCTCCCTCGACCTGCTGGCCACACTTCTTTGGATGCAGCCCAGGATACGGTTGGCCTTCTGGGCTGTGAGCGCACATTGCTGGCTCATGTCCAGCTTTTCACCCACCAGTACCCCCAAGTCCTTCTCGGCAGGGCTGCTCTCAATCCCTTCATCCCCCAGCCTGTACTGATACTGGGGGTTGCCCCGACCCAGGTGCAGGACCTTGCCCTTGGCCTTGTTAAACCTCATGAGGTTCACATGGGCCCACTTCTGGAGCTTGTCCAGGTCCCTCTGGATGGCATCCTGTCCCTCTGGTGTGTCGACCGCACCACTCAGCTTGGTGATGTCTGCAAACTTGCTGAGGGTGCACTCGATCCCACTGTCTATGTCATTGATGAAGATATTAAACAGCACCGGTCCCAATACAGACCCCTGCAGGATGCCACTCGTCACCAACCTCCATCTGGACATTGAGCCATTGACCACCACCCTCTGGATGCGACCATCTAACCAATTCCTCACCCACCGGACAGTCCACCCATCAAATCCATACCTCTCCAGTGTAGAGAGAAGGATGTTGTTGGGGACCGTGTCAAAAGTCTTACAGATGTCCAGATAGATGACACCTGTAGCCCTTCCCATGCCTAAGGGTTTCTTCTAAACTAGAAAGAAGGGGCTAGTTTGTGAGGTGTTTGGCCATCTGGTGGCAGAATGCTGGCTTTATTTGTGTTAGAGACCAGGCATCAGTGGCAACATTGCCTTCCCACTGGTACCTGCAACCTTAGTCTGCAAGGGGTCTACAGGGAGAAGCACAAAAGGCAGAAACAGAATGAAATTAGTATGGGACTAATTTGCATTCAAGGACACTAGGGACTCTGAAAAAGAGGTTTTCTTTTTTCTCTCTGAAAAAAATCAGAAGGACTGGAAGCAAGGTGCTGAAAGATGAGCAAAATATATCCATGTTCCAAATACGTGGCCTGTTGTAACCCAGTCAGGTAATGCTGACAATAGTTGCAGCTTCCTTCATTTGCTTAGTATATGTTATACCAGCATATATGAACGTGTGTGGTGTGTCTTCTCTAGCCAGTGGTGGCAGTGGTGGTAGCCAGCTGGAGGCGCACACCCTGCTCTGGGCTCCACAGCTCTGGGCGCTGGAGGTTTTCAGAACAGGCTGTGAAGAGCATTTGTGGGGAATGGTACGGGTGGGGTGACACTGTTTTTGAGCAGTGGAATGCACTAAATCACCCTCAGTGTCCCTTGTTGCCCATTGCCTGTGATTTCTAGGGAATTTCTGTACCTCCTTTGCTTGACAGTTCAGTTGTTTTGTCACAGGAGCATAGGATTAGGATTAGGAAAGGGATATTTTTGTCACCGATTCCAGGGGACCGCAACCATGGACTTCCGGAGGGCGGACTCTGGCCTGTTCAGGACACCGGCTGAGAGAGTCCCTTGGGAGACGGTCCTGAAGGGTAAAGGGGTCCAGAAAGGCTGGACGTTCTTCAAGAAGGAAGCCTTAAAGGCACAGGAGCAGGCTGTCCCCATACGCCGTAAGAAGAATGGGCGGGGAAGACGACCGGCCTGGCTGAACGGGGAGCTCTTGCTGGGACTCAGGAAAAAAAGGAGAGTTTACCACTTGTGGAAGAAGGGGCAGGCGACTCAAGAAGAGTACAGGGATCTCATTAGGTCGTGCAGAGAGGAAATGAGAAAGGCAAAAGCCCAGCTAGAACGCAATCTGGCCGCTGTCGTTAAAGACAACAAAAAAAGTTTTTACAAATATATTAATGACAAGAAGAGAGCCAAGGAGAATCTCCATCCTTTATTGGATGCAGGGGGGAACATTGTCACTGAGGATGAGGAAAAGGCTGAGGTACTTAATGCCTTCTTTGCCTCAGTCTTTAACAGTCAGACCAGTTATCCTCAGGGTATTCAGCCCCCCGAGCTGGAAGACAGGGACAGCAAGCAGGATGAACTCCCCATAATCCAAGAGGAAGCAGTCAATGACCTGCTACGCCACCTGGACGCTCACAAGTCTATGGGGCCGGATGGGATCCACCCGAGGGTGCTGAGGGAGCTGGCGGAGGAGCTCGCCAAGCCACTCTCCATCATTTATCAGCAGTCCTGGTTAACGGGGGAGGTCCTGGACGACTGGAGGCTTGCCAATGTGACGCCCATCTACAAGAAGGGCCGGAAGGAGGATCCGGGGAACTACAGGCCTGTCAGCCTGACCTCGGTGCCAGGGAAGATTATGGAGCGGTTCATCTTGAGGGCGCTCACAAGGCATGAGCGGGACAACCAGGGGATCAGGCCCAGCCAGCACGGGTTCATGAGAGGCAGGTCCTGCTTGACCAACCTGATCTCCTTCTATGACCAGGTGACCCGCCTAGTGGATGAGGGAAAGGCTGTGGATGTGGTCTATCTGGACTTCAGCAAGGCCTTTGACACTGTCTCCCACAGCATTCTCCTAGAGAAGCTGGCGGCTCACGGCTTAGACAGGTGTACTCTGCGCTGGGTCAAAAACTGGCTGGACGGCCAGGCCCAGAGAGTTGTGGTGAATGGAGTTACATCCAGTTGGCGGCCGGTCACAAGCGGTGTCCCCCAGGGCTCAGTACTGGGGCCAGTTCTGTTCAATATCTTTATCAATGATCTGGATGAGGGGATCGAGTGCACCCTCAGTAAATTTGCAGACGACCCCAAGTTGGGCGGGAGTGTTGATCTGCTTGAGGGTAGGAAGGCTCTGCAGAGGGACCTGGACAGGCTGGATCGATGGGCCGAGGCCAACTGTATGAGGTTCAACAAGGCCAAGTGCCGGGTCCTGCACTTGGGTCACAACAACCCCATGCAGCGCTACAGGCTTGGGGAAGAGTGGCTGGAAAGCTGGCTGGCAGAAAAGGACCTGGGGGTGCTGGTTGACAGCCGGCTGAACATGAGCCGGCAGTGTGCCCAGGTGGCCAAGAAGGCCAATGGCATCCTGGCCTGTATCAGAAATAGTGTGGCTAGCAGGAGTAGGGAAGTGATCGTGCCCCTGTACTCGGCCCTGGTGAGGCCGCACCTCGAATACTGTGTTCAGTTTTGGGCCCCTCACTACACGAAGGACGTCGAGGTGCTGGAGCGTGTCCAGAGAAGGGCAACGAGGCTGGTGAGGGGTCTGGAGAACAAGTCTGCTGAGGAGCGGCTGAGGGAACTGGGGTTGTTTAGCCTGGAGAAAAGGAGGCTGAGGGGAGACCTCATCGCTCTCTACAACTCCCTGAAAGGAGGTTGTAGCGAGGTGGGTGTCAGTCTCTTCTCCCAAGGAACTAGCGATAGGACGAGAGGAAATGGCCTCAAGTTGCGCCAGGGGAGGTTTAGATTGGACGTGAGGAGAAATTTCTTTACTGAAAGAGTGGTGAAACATTGGAACAGGCTGCCCCGGGAAGTGGTGGAGTCCCCATCCCTGGAGGTATTTAAAAGACGTGTAGACGAGGCACTTAGGGACATGGTTTAGTGGGCATGGTGGTGTTGGGTTGACGGTTGGACTTGATGATCTTAGAGGTCTTTTCCAACCTCAATGATTCTATGATTCTATGACTGATCCACAAGTATCAGTCTTGACTGTCCATATTACAAGCAACTTACACAGATTTGTAAGTCTAAACAAAAAGTGACTAGCAGAGATCCAGAAAAGCTATAAACGACTGCAATTTTACAGGAAACAAGTAAGAGGAAATAAAAGTGACATCATTTCTTTTTTTTTTCAGTAGCGGGAACTGATGCTACTCGGGAGTAGAGTATGACTCATGATACAAAGAGGCAAGAAGTCAGGCAACAGCTAGCCATGAAGCAAAAAAGCATCTGTAAGGGTTTCCAGTGTCACTTAGGACACAGAACATCCCATCTCTTCCTGTAGCCTTGCTCTGGTGTTTTGCAGGAAAGTGAAGAAATAATCTGGGAATCAGTTTTACACCAAAGAAGCCCAAATTCAGTATGATTACTCTGGGGAAAAAAATTGTCAGCAACCTTACACATCCAGTAATGAATTCCTTTTAATTGGAAAACTCTAGCTTAAGGTCCCCCACATGAAAGACCATTCCATTAACAAGTATTTTGCTAATAACAATACAACATTTCTTAGTAAATGCTTTTGTTAAAAGAAATCTTAGTTTCTCTGCTGCTCGTATAGTTTCCTTTGCTTTTATAATCAGATGATTCCTCAGTTCTGTCGCTACCAGTCCTGTGGTGTTTTGCACATACGGCTGCATTATTTAGGGCAATAAAATTGTGATGTTTCATTTTCTTAAATTAGCCTATATGCATTACTTGACTAACACAGTCATCTTTGTACAACTTCTGGTTAATGTGTTTTAGACTCTCAGAAGATTTCTGGCTATGCAGTTTTCATGCGTGGTTTTTTTTTTCCTGTTAAGACGTTGCCTGCAGTACGTCTGGTCATTTGAGGGTGCCAGCAAGAATGCTTCTCCTGTATGGTATCATGCTTGGCATCTCTGAATATGAATTCCTCTTAGTTAAGTAGATTAGCACTGCCTGATCCTGGGGAGTCCTTGCAGACCTGTGCTGTTGCCTTTCCAAATAGGTGGGGGTCCTGGGGACAGGGTCTGTTTATTGGAGATGGGGTGCGTGGTTATTGACCTCTCCCTGTTCTAAAGGAAGAACATTATGCAAGAGGACAGGTCTTGGGGAATAATTTAAATGTGATCACTCTCACCTTTGCAGGAAGCGAATCTGGATCAGCTTATTAAGGATATTTACTAACGAAGCCCTAGTGTGGTGACACAGCAGCCAATTACTTTCTACATTGAGTTCCCGCTTGTTTAATGACAGACAGCAGGACCTTTTAAAACTGCAGGCCTGACAACTTTGTGTTAAATCTGTTATTTCAGTTTAGTCTTTAACAGCATGTCTAAATCCCAACCCGAATCCCCAAATATAATCACGCTACAGACCAATTATTTTGCTTGCTGAGTCACTTTGTCAGTTTGACAGCATGCCTGGCAGAAAATTTCGATTCCTTTCAATTCTTTGATTAAAGAAATTAATTAATTCAGAGTTTTATTTTGTTTGGAGATATCAAGGTCTGACTCTCCCACTGATTCATAGTCCCCACTGATAGTCACTGGTGGGATTCATTCTCTCTCCAGCCCTTTGAAGCTGGAGAGATCTCTTTTGTGGTAATGGTAATAAGCAGTCACGCTTCTGGGCAAAATCTTTCTTACTGCCATGTTGGGGCACAGATCCCTGGTCTCCCTATATTTGAAGACCTGCTCCCAGCTTATTGCTTGTATTGGCCAGAAGTTGACTGTATTTCTCTCTAGCAGCCATGAATGGCCAATGCAACAGACAGTCATAAAGAGGGGGTTGAGCTTTACGAAGGACGGCTTCCTGATGGATTATTATGTAAATCCAAAGATGTGTAGACAGAGTTTGGAGATGGGAAAGAATCTGTTAGATTTGATCAAGAGGCTCTTGAAGTTAGCAAATATTCGTAGTGTTTGAACTTCTGAATACTTGGTTGCTTAGACAAGTTGGGGATCTGCAGCCTCTAGTGAAGAATGAGAACTGTTAATGGAAAAATACTGTCATAGGTCTCTGTTTGATATGGTTTTGTACTCATTGTAGTGCAAAAGGAATAGTATTAGCATTGGCACTTTGAAACTGTTTCTCAAATACAACAAATATGTTATGATTTAGAATTTATGAATATTGTATTGCTATCAGCACCCTGCAGACCAAATCGGCTGTTGTGCTGGCTATTGCCTAGTCACATAACTAGGCCACCCATGTGTCCTGGTTTCGTCTGGGATAGAGTTAATTTTCTTCCTAGTAGCTGGTACAGTGCTGTGGTTTGGATTTAGGATGAGAACAATGTTGATAACGCACCGATGTTTTAGTTGTTGCTAAGTGGTGCTTATACTAGGCAAGGACTTTTCAGCTTCCCATGCTCTACCGACTGAGAAGGCTGGAGGTGCACAAGAAGCTGGGAGGGGGCACAGCCAGGACAGCTGACCCAAAGGGATATTCCATACCATGTGATGTCATACTGAACAAAAAGACCCGGGGGAGTTGGCTGGGGGGGGGGGGGAGGGGGGGGTCGTGGCCACTGCTTGGGAAGTGGCTGGGCATTGGTCAGCGGGTGGTGAGCAACTGCACTGTGCATCACTTGTTTTGAATATTCTTTTATCATTATTATTTTTTTTCCCTTCCTTTTCTGTCCTATTACATTGTTTTTATCTCAGCTCATGAGTTTTACCTTTTTCCCAATTCTCTCCCCCATCCCACTGGGGTGGGGGGAGTGAGCAGATGGCTGTGTGGTGTTTAGTTGCCTGCTGGGTTAAACCACAATGCCATGTCATAAAGAGTTCAAGCTCTAGCCAAAAAACTCAGAGCAGAGGAAAAGTCGTATTTTTCATTCCCATTTTGCTAATGAGGAATGACCCACAGAAAGATCAGAGCTTGTGGGAGTTGCCACTTAACACTGTGTGGTCCCTCCTGCTCAAATGTGGTCAGCACGGGGCACCGTTTAATGGGAGGGATGATAATCCACTTCTAATTTATGGAAAGGAAAATTATTAGAGATCTATGTAAGGACATAATAGGAATGTGTAGGGATAAAATCAGAAGGGCTAAGATGCGAAGTGGGTCTAGTGACTTGTAGGGTTATAAAAGACCAGGAGAGAAGCTTCTACACCTATGCTAAGAGTAAGGCAATGAAAGCATGGCATCATTGCTGAGTTAGGAAGAACAGCAAACAACTGATGGTGCAAAAGATAGATGAAGACATTTTGGCTTCTAACTTTGTAAAAAAAAAAAAGATTAATTTTGACTAGATGCTAAACACAACTAAGGAGATAATAGTCAAGTCAGGAATAAGGAAAGAAGAGGTAGAACAAAATGTTTGATAACTTGCATGCATGCTGATCTCTGAAAAATTGGCAAGAAACTATCTGGATGGTTTGGAGTATTTGGGGGAGATGCAAAAATACTATTCCCACAGACTAATCAATATTTACAGAGACTTTCGAGTATAGTATAATGTTACAGTATGTGTAAAATTGCCTAGACCTATGGCCCATAGTTTTGTTCCTTTTGTCAAAGACCTTTTTTAAAAAAAGAAATTAAGAAAACTTTCAAAAATAATTTTTTGAAGTTCTGTCCATGGGAATCTTTGCACTTCCTTGAAAAGTTACCTTTCTCTCTGAGCAAAGCTTGCTATATTTCTACTTTGAGTTTTCTGTCATTATGTAGTCCAAATAAAATTCATCTGTGAATAAATCCTTTCAGATGGAGCTTTACTGCCCAAGAAAAAGAGTGTAATTTTCACTATCATCTTGGTGATTTGTGCAGCAGAAAGGTTGTTTTGAAGTGCATAAAACCTGCTCTTTGTGCTGGGTAATTTTGCACCCTCTTGTGGCCATGAGGCTCCTTTTTTAGTCCCAAATTCCCTGAAGTAGATAAAACACATTGCCACAAGAAGCAAAATGTTCGGATCCTGAAAGTCATCTGTATGCCCTCACCCTATAACTAAGTAACCCACATCTATTTCCAAAAGGATATATTCAAATAACTCTGCATTTTTTATGAAACTTTTCTCTTCACTTCCACAGTGTTCTACCACTGCTGAAAAAAAAATATTAAAAAAGTCTCATCCGTGACAGTTTGTGCTTAATAGTCACCGTAGGCAGGCAGGAGTCCTACAGTACTTTCTTGTCACCTTTGACAAGCTTTGTAGTATCACAGAAAAATGGCCCTTGGGAATTAAAAAGAAACTGAGCTGCAGTTCTGTGTCTGCATCTTCAAACATCTTTCTTCCCTCTGAGAGCAGAAATTGCTTCAGTACTGAAACAATTTATGTATTCTTTCCAAGGCAGGCATCAATGAGAGGTAGTGAAGGTCTGAATACCTCAGTAGTTGTCTATATTTGTTCCCAGATATATCACAGAACTGCTTGAACCTTTGTGCATGTGTGGAAAGAAACTTCTTTCAAATGTCCATCAGCATCCTCTGGAAGAGAACCTGATAGGCAATTGTGGACTGTAGATGCATTTCAACCAAGACCCCTTATATCTCTCTTGAGTCCGGTTTTTACATTGAACAATTTACCTTTCCTCCTCTGAGAAGCCACCAAAGACAGTGTTACCCTGAATGAGCTGAATGGCGAGGTGCGATGTTGCATGTGGTGCAGAGAGGACTGATGAAGGGCCAGGAGATAGGAGTCACCCCGAGTGCTGCGTACCCTCTGGAATGCAAACAGGACGGGTGCCCAGGACCAGCGCTGCGGGTGGCTCAGCCCACAGGGGTTTGTTCTCTCTGGGGTGGCATTAACAGTGCCGTGCTGGGAGCATAGACATGGCCGGCGGCGCGGACTCTCTGAAGACAGCAGGCTGATGGTAAAAACATCATTCCTTTCTGCTCTTCTACAAGGATCCCTGTGTAACTATGTATCTTCTGGGCTGACTCAAAAAGAAGCAGCCACCCCCCTCTTGTCCTCGTCCCCCTTCTCTTAATGAAAAGAACATGGGAAGAGCAGCATACCTTTTTATGGCTTTTTTTTTTTTCTTTTCTCCCCAGTTAAGCCAAATTTTAACACGTCAGTTGTGTTCTACTGAGCTCCAGTTCTCATGTGCTTCTTGCAAAAATGGTGCTACATATTCCCTAGGTTACATCAGTAGCCTCTTCATCTGATTCAGTCCTCCTGTCTTTAATTCCTGCTTTTACTAACCATTTTATTTAACAACTTCAGGTGGACATTTGCTGCTTTCCCTGGTACAGGCCTCTGCATGAGTGAAATCCTCTCGCTTCGCACCATTGGTGGTAGCACAATGTTTTCGGTCAGGTCGTCAGATACCAGCAGGAATCCTAGGTGTAGGGTAGCTCCAGGCTCCATACTCATGCTGAGCACAAGCAAGAAGAAGAGTTGCTGGCATGGAGCTCTGGACTCTTTGGCTGACAGTGGACCCATTATTTCAGACAGGATATGTATCTTTGGAGGATCTAGTGTTCCCCGTGGCTCATATTTCTGGATGCACTGCAAGAACCCAAACAAAAATAAACATTTCCAGAAGATGTTTTTAGTGTACCACTTGCAGCAGTTTAATACTATGTAAAAATGCAGCAGGAAATAGAAGTTTTTGTAAAAAATAACATACAGCTGTAGAGGCCAGGAGTTTGGTTGTGGATTCATGACCGCCTACATTTGCTAAAAAGTCTCTTTTCTTTTTAACCGTTGTTGAAAAGATTGAGGAGAGCCTCTGGCTCTGGGTTGAACAGCCCAGGATGTGGCATCTGTCCTCCAAAGTCCCCAAACAAGAAGTAGCCCAGATATTTCCCTAAGTTTGAGAAGATTATATGGTTGTTATATGAATCTTGACTACTACGGTGATTGCAACTATAGCAGAAGAATGGAGGTTTATGTAACTTGGGTTTTGTTGGTTTGTTCTTGTTTTTTGAAGAACATTATTCCGGTGGAACTACTCAGCACTTTGGAAATGATATGCAGTGACGTTTCAGTCCGAGTTTGCTCATTCCTGATTATATAGATTTCAGACTACTAATTCACAGTTTTCAGCTAGCATGATGATTTTACTGTCTAATATTTATTTCTTTGATGAAACAAAAGTGATTTCTAAGAACGGAGAAAAAATACGTTATTTTATTACTCCTTGGGTCTCCAACAGGATTGGACAAGAACTACTGTGAGTATACTGAACAAGAGTTCACAACAACCACATGCAGCAGGCCACAACAACCCCATGCAGCGCTACAGGCTTGGGGAAGAGTGGCTGGAAAGCTGCCTGTTGGAAAAGGACCTTGGGGTGCTGGTTGACAGCCGGCTGAACATGAGCCAGCAGTGTGCCCAGGTGGCCAAGAAGGCCAAAGGCATCCTGGCCTGTATCAGAAATAGTGTGGCCAGCAGGAGTAGGGAAGTGATCGTGCCCCTGTACTCGGCCCTGGTGAGGCCGCACCTCGACTACTGTGTTCAGTTTTGGGCCCCTCACTACACGAAGGACGTCGAGGTGCTGGAGCGTGTCCAGAGAAGGGCAACGAGGCTGGTGAGGGGTCTGGAGAACAAGTCTTATGAGGAGCGGCTGAGGGAACTGGGGTTGTTTAGCCTGGAGAAAAGGAGGCTGAGGGGAGACCTCATCGCTCTCTACAGCTACCTGAAAGGAGGTTGTAGCGAGGTGGGTGTTGGTCTCTTCTCCCAAGGAACTAGCGATAGGACGAGAGGAAATGGCCTCAAGTTGCGCCAGGGGAGGTTTAGATTGGACGTGAGGAAAAATTTCTTTACTGAAAGAGTGGTGAAACATTGGAACAGGCTGCCCCGGGAAGTGGTTGAGTCACCATCCCTGGAAGTATTTAAAAGACGTGTAGATGAGGCACTTAGGGACATGGTTCAGTGGGCATGGTGGTGTTGGGTTGACGGTTGGACTCGATGATTTTAGAGGTCTTTTCCAACCTCAATGATTCTATGATTCTATGATTCCAAAAGCAGTTTCTGTCCCAAATATATCATCATCTGTGGGAAAGGAAGGACTATTAGCCTATTACTTACAGATGGGAAACTGATGTACAAAAAGATAAGTTTTACTGTTATGCTACAGCTGTGATTATGGGTACTTGTATTCAACATGATTGTTGTGTGTGTTCAATTCTTTCAGATTTGAGCATGAGAAGTATTGGCATTTACATAACAACACCTTTCAACGACCTGAACCAAAAGTTTTATGCTTAGAAGCTATGGTCCTTCCTTTGGTGAGACAGAGACAGCTGTTGGAATCCAAGCCAGGAGTATGCAGCAGCAGTGAAGACTGCTTTTTAGGCTGAATTAAATTATCCATGAGATTAAGGCTAAATTGAGTTAATAATAGATATGCTCTTCAGAAAGTGGTGGATCCCTGCCCTGGCGGGAGGATGGACTAGAGGTTATCTAGTACTGTGATATCTTTTATTTCTTTACTTTTGGTGACTTTGCATTTGGGTAGAACTTAAAGTTAACACTAAAGCTCTTGTGAAATGTGCTATAGGCTCTTTAGTGTCTCTGAGTGATGGACACATGAAATGCTACCCCATGACCTGAATGGTGCACTAACACCTAGCAGATGAGATTCCTTTAACCTTATTTGAGCTGTAGCAAACTGCCTTGTTTTGCCTTGTCTGACTTAGTTAAAGAGCTTTTCAGGCTTTGTCTACAGTCAGCAATGGGGGAAAGGTACTTCCAGCACATAGAGGTAAGCGGACCAAAAGAGCATCTGGTTCATTATGTTATCAGGTTAAGGACTTCTCAGTATGGAAAAAAACCCACGCCCCAAATACCCCCAAAACAAGGAAAGTGATAAATTAAACACAAAGACACAGAAACATTAACAAGCAGCTAGTAATGGAGGCAACAGTGAAGACCAAAACTCTTTGGTTGCTGATCAAAGGGCCAGTAAAGGAACTACTCAGGCACAGCCTTGAAGATAGCAGCCTCAGCTTTGTCACTGATAAAGAGGGAAAGCATGATTATTGTGAGTGTTGTTGGCTATTTGAGGGGGCTTGTGGGCCTGTGCGAAGCTTGTTATGGGATATCAGAAGGAGTTTGTGGGATTATGTAAAATTTATTACAGGAAGTTTCGGGGAAGGGGAAGGATCAGGGCAGATGGGTGAGGAACAAGCATGAAAAAATGGAGAGAAGGAGGGATAAAAAGGGCCAGTTGGGTGTAAGCCACTGCCGGCCAGTGTGCTTATCTGACTGAGCCCTGTACCTGACCACCACATCTATCCTATCTTCTTACTAAATCCTTTCCTGAACCTTCTTTCTTTGTAATCTCACTATGATGAGTGCTGCAAGGTCGAAGTGCCAGCAGTTGGAGAAGGGGCCGTGGGTCCCAGTGCCTGGGGGTCCAGCTGTCAGCAACTGGAGAGATCGGCTTGTATGCAAGAGGCCTAAATGCCAGCAACTGGAAAAAAATGGGTGTGTTGATATTTCCCTGGTGAATTTAATGCTGTGTGCATATGTGCATATGTTTGCCAGCAAACTTTGAACTGGACTAGCTGGAGGAGACCTGCCTCTGGAAAGACTCGAGGTCTGAGATGATGGGCTGGGTAAGGGTCCTGGGGTCCAGGCGTGATGTTAGGTGGACTGAGAGCCTGTGCTGAAATTTGAGGGATCTGTGGGTGTGGGGTGCCTGTGAGATGAGCATGTGAGTATGTGCATCTGTTTCGCTAGTGAGCATCAGGCTGGGTGAGCTGGTGGGTAGGAAGAGACCTGTATATGGGGTAAAGGGAGCCAGATTCAGGCATGGATGTTAGGTGGACTCAGGGCTGTGCTGACATCTGAGGGATCTGTGAATGTGGACATGCTTGTGAACCTGGAGAGTGAAGGCATGTGTGTTCTCACTAGCAGGCTTCGACCCTGACCAGCTGGAGAGGAGGGACGGGACTGAGCTATTGGTGCCTGTATGTGGGCACTGTTGGTGTTTGTGGAGGTGCTGGCAAAAGCCGTGCTGGCTGGCAGTCTGCATTGCAGCCCGTGTCAGCGTCCTGTGTGTGCATCTGGGATGCTCTCTCAGCCCCACTACTGTTTGAACCTGCAAACATCTGAGATATTTGAAGACTACCGGCAACTGTAGTTGACTGGCATTCCTGAAGGCTCTAAGTATATGGTATCAAAGGCCTGGACGTAATTAAATGAATCTCTTAAAACAGTGGCCATATGGTATCCTGCTTCCCTTGACTGCAATGACATCTGCTAACAATAAAAGAAAAAAAAAAATGGTCATGTCAAAGGTGGTGTGTTATTTCCATGAGTTACAGAAAACATCCTTTCCTAAAACTCCCACAGCACTGAATGTAGTGACTCATTGCCTCTCTTTATTCCTTAATTACAAAGCTTCTATGTGGGGGTCTCAATTTTATGATCTCAGATCTCACTGGCACCACTTTCGTAATGACTCTGCTCCATGGCATGTTTGGGCTCAAGCATGGGATTAGGCTGAGGGCAAGAAGTACCTTGGGGTTTCCAGTGGTGGAAACGTCTGACATCCACAGCTCCAGCACCTACTGACTCATAGCTGAGGAGAGAATGGGTGGAAAATTCAGGGGAAACTGCTGCATATGCCAAGCAGGAGAAGCAATAAAACTTCAAGGTTTAAGGCAGAACTAGGTGATGTATGTTGTGGTACAGCCAGAACCACATAAAGCAAAAGGCCACTTCCAGTGGCGTATTCCATCATCACGCACTTCCCACAGTGCTGCCAAACACAGCCTCTTGAAAATAATGCTCTTTTTCTCCGTGTAATTTGGAAGCCAGAAGGAATTGTTGTAATTATCCAGTCGAGTGATGTCCACCCTTTAGCTGAAACTTGCTAATAAAATAACCTTGTTTTTCTGCCTGCCTCTAGTTATAGCCTACTGTGTGCTCCTACCTGTGGCAGAGCCATGATTAATAGTTTTGGTGGTGATATTGCTTCTGTGATAGGAGGTCCTGTCAACCTGAAGAGAAGCTAATCCCAAAAGAGAGGTATTGCACAAAAGGTGAATCTGCTCTAGGAGTGCTGGGAAAGTTGATCAGAGGGGATCAGCAGCTCTGGTGGCCCTGAAAATACGCTGGGTCAGCTTGCTGAGACTGCTCAGAGAAAGTACAAAAATGGTGTTTGAAAATAAGAAGGAAAAGGAAAAGTTGGAAGAGCAACTGAGAGAAGAGGTTGAGAGTGAACGCTTTCCCTTTTGGTTTCACCCCTGATGGGTACGAAGATTAGGAGAGACAAAAGAGTTTTGAACAGGTCTGAGTCATCCTTCTAATTTGGGGGTGAAATATTCTTCTGCAGAGTTCTCTCTCCTCTTCAGGGTATGCTTCTGGGAATCAGTCTGCCTAAATGAGGTGGCTTTAAGCCTTGCAGAGAAAGCCGCAATTGCATTAAGTCTGCTGCCTTAATATAAGCAGAAGGAAATGTGTTTGGGGTAGTTGCTGAACTTGCAAAGACCTGCTTTTGATGATTTTTGTTCCAAAGGTGGCACATCTCACCACTGAATAATAAAAGTGTTATCCTAATTAATCTGGACCTACAGATCATAGTGTCTCTGAAATACTTTTTCTCCGTTACTTAGTGCTTTTAACAGTGTGGTTAGGTACAACAAAGGCTGCCTTTCCCTGGCATGGGATATGCTCTAGCTTCTTTTAATGTGATTTTCCAAAAGAAAATAAACTCTCATTTTCTTTTTTTAAATCTTCATTTGGACAATCATTCTTTGTGAAACTGTACTAAGAGGAGTTTCTTTAGACACTTAAGTGAAAACTGCAGAAAGAAATAACTGATACAAATTCCTGCACCTTCAACCTGAGGAGCTGGAGATGCCTCTTTTCTACCAGCCTTTTGACCAAGACAGTGTGGGTTGCCTGACACATAGGCTGTGGCCTAGTGATAAAGATTTTCCGCCAAGTCCATAGGCAATACTAGCTCTCAACTTACTTTTTCTGTGCTGTTCAGGACAGTGTTACCTAACAAGGACTTGTGCTAATCTATCAATTATGTTTTTACATTAAGAAACATCTGCACCTTTTGATCCTTAATGTGATTCATTCCTCCTGTGCAAAGGAATGACTCAGGTTCTTGTAGCTGTTGTGGCTGACTTACTTAAAATATGTTACTCACTTACATGAAAAATAATGCTGGAGGTATATGACTCCATAATGGCTACTCTGTGGCCATTTTGTGGTCTTTGGCTCACTCCCATTATAAATCTTGTATTTTTGAGGTATTTCCAACTCATTCATTGAAAATTGCATCAACCTAACGTTCAACATTCAGGTTGTTGGTTAGAAAAAATATTTTAAAAGACGTAGATGCCTAAGTCAAAGGTAAGCTCTCCTGAGACATAACATCTCTCTTCTCAGAGCTGTTGGAGTTCACATGAAAAGTCTTGGGGAAGGAGGCAAGAGCAGAAACCCCACAGCTGTTCGATGTAGTTTGAGGCTCTAGGTAACCTCCTACACTAGACACGCTATATACATAAGATTGTGCCTGGCCCAAACAGCTTACAAACCAAAGAAAGAGAGACACAAAGAGGTGAAAGAGGTCAGGGAAAATGGAATTTTGTGGGTACCAGCCCAAATCCTCCCTGCCCAACCGCAGAATCATTCTTGATAACCTGGAGCAATTCCAGGTGCTTGTATCTTCTTGCCGTCATTCTGCTGGTATACAAATAGTGAAGTAATGGTCCTTAATGCCCATTACAAAAAAAGCTTATTATGACTGGTCCTAAGAGGTTTAAGCAGGACTAGGATAGTTTTGAGGTAAGTGAGTAGCAACAGGTGTTTTTTTAACTGAGTTTATCTGTAAGAAATGTGCTCAGTAAGCTGACTTGGTATTTCATGATTATTGGACAACAAAATCAGTCTGCATTCTGGATCTTTTAGGATGTATGAAAAACTGACTTAAGTAAAAGTCATGGCCTGGCAGTACAGTGTAAGGTGGGATAGATGATAAGTGCATTGGAATAAAGAACCTCGCAATTTGCTAGGAAGTTGCTCTAGATAAGGAAAGGGAAATGTCTCCAAGGGTATCATATTCATATGCATATGAGCAGAGAAGTGCTGGATGAAGAGAGTGGGAGAGGCATGCCAGCACTGGGCAGCTGCGAGAGGACCCTGGCTGGCCCCACCAGAGCCGCACAGGGTACCTGCCTGCCTGGCTCAGGGCAGTGGGTTGCCCCAGATAACACAGATACTGGTAATTTGTCCTGCTTTTCTTTCCTGTCAAGCTATGATTTTATTGGTTTTTTTCACTTAGCTTCAGCACACAAGCTATTAATGAATGTGCCATGCTAGTGGGGCTGCTTCATTATCCAGGCTCCAGGCAATCCAGCCTGGACACCAGCTCCTACCAGACTGCATCGTATGGTATTTCTATGGGTTGTTTAATTAATACAGCAAATACAAATAACAAATTAGGTGGAGATACTGAACCTGAACCTTGCATGGGGATTTTTCAGCCCCCCAAAATAACACTAATATCAGAACAGTTTTATGTTCTTTCTGCCTGTTGCAGTTATTGGGAGATGATATCTGAAAGTGATACAAGGAGCAGAAAGAAAGAGGTGCAATAAAGGCATCAATTTAGGTTTAAAACATCTTCTGTACCTAAGTGGAAGATGCAAGATGACACAAAGTAATTTTTAGGCCTATTACCTTATTTCAGATGACAGAAGTGCATTTAGACAAATTTGTACGAGCAGACAAACAATATTTAGAGAAGAAGGGGAATCGGGTGCTTAGACAGTAGTTGTTTTTTGACAGGCCTTTGCAATGAACCAGGAAAAAAGTAGCTGCTTAATTAGACTGTGGAATATGTACTACAACTGCAATCAAGACACAGATTGTAGTAAGACATTGAAATCATAGCACTTTCTTGGTGTCTTGGTCTTGTAAAACCAGATGTTACTTGCACAAATTTGAGGCTTGGAAGCACGATAAGAACAGCACATGGTGCTGGCTGCTTTTGTGATAAAATAAAATTTTTTTTTTTTTTTAGTATTCTTCAAAATCATGCCAGAGAGAAGAAAAATAAGAGGCAATGTTTTTTCCTTCTATTAAGACTCTCCCCAACAGTATCACCATTGCAGCTTGGCGCTAAGAAGCTTTCAAAAGATCCTTATCCCCTGAAACAGGAAGAGGAAACCCTGTCCTCCCCCAGCAAAACCAGGTGCATAGACATCATAGCTTAGACAGAAAAACTCTAACCACCTTTGCTAAAATGTCCTGGTTAAAGCGTGTTACTGAAATGGTTATGAAAGCTCCAGGTGGCTGTAAAGAGCAGCAGTGCTGGAACTGGTCTCTCTGCAGGCCAGGGAACAGGTAGCCTCCCTAGAAATGTGTCCTTTCCTCCTCTTCAGCAAGGCCACCTCCAGACCTTGGCAAGGGATCAGCTCCTTCACAGATGTACAAAGAAACCTGCTCCAGGTATTGGCAAATTGGCATGGGTGTTGTAATGTCCCTCCACTCTTCTTTCCTAGGGACAGCAGCATTTGAAAGATAAGTAAGAGACTGATTATTCCTAAATCAGCTTCTGAAACCTGTGTAGGAAGGCAGCTGTGCTCCATGGAAATGTCCCTGCAAACACTGTGGTGAAGCTGGGCAAAACAAGGAAATCTCAAACATAGCAATGAGCGCTAGAAAACATGTATCTGAAGTCATGGCTGAGGCTGATCTCTATTTTTGTTAGAAGGATCAAAGAGAAGATATGAAAGGTTAAATGATTAAAAAAGAAAGAAGGAGAGAATATTCAGGCCAAAAGAAATGAGGGACGGTACTGGTTTGCATCAGTAGAGACTACAGCCCTTTTTTAACTAACAGACTTTCCTGAAGTAAGAAATTGTATCAGTTTGTCTTGAAATGACACTTGACAAGGGGCAGAGTGTCTTTTATAATCTCATTTAATAAACTGTTCAGCCCACTTAAATATGCTTTCTATCTGCTTTATCCACTGGAAACGTGCTTTAGCAATTCATTAACCTCCCTTCTAATTACATGGATGTAGGCAGCACTCTGCTATGACCCCACAGAACCACAACACAAGAAATTTTGTTCTATTGCTCAAAGTACATGTTCATTTCTGAAAAGGGGCACAGAAAGGTCAGAGGGATGTAGCTGTTTGTACCCTTTCTTGGATTTACTGGAATAATTACTTGCTTGTTCAGAATTAGCCATTACTGGAGTAAGGATTTTATTACAGGTCAAAGGCACACTTGTGGAAGCAAAAACAAATCTACTAAAATAAAAAATAACAGATAACATCAGATACAGTATTTCTACTTCAAGGAAAATATAAATAAGTACTTCATTAAAGATGTTCTCAGAGGAAATAAGCTGACTTGGAAGAGCTCTGAACTTTGGGGACATTTGCTCAATGTGGAACCAAGTTCAAACTTTGCAGCTCTGGAGATGTATTATATTTTTTCTGAAGGGAATTTGGTGGGCTCAGGATGAGGATGCTGATAAGCACAAGAGAGCTTCTAGGCTGCAATGTCTCCCAGTGCAGTTTATTTTCTAGTTTAGACTGGAATCCAACACTTGCTGCTTTTAGGGAGGAAACAAGAAACTTTCCGGGGCAGTTTTGAGGCTGACTGCTGTCATAAGGTAGTTTGTTTGAAATGCCCGATGCCTAGAGGTGAGTTCTTGCTGTCTGACACGAGCATGTTGCAAGGCTTTGAAGACAGCTATTTTCCAGCTTCAGTATTAATTATTTCAGCTCGTATGATCTATAGGCAGTTTTAAATCCACTAGTTTCAGAGTCTGTGAAGTGGCTCGTACCGTTTGTATCACGTGTCAGTGATGCCCAAAGGCTGCTAATGCACTGGGGGAACCAAACCTTGGAAAGAAAATGGGGAAGAACAATATGCTGTGTGCCTTCCTTCAGTACTCCTAGGAGAAACATTAAGAAAATTTCCAAGGGGTTTTCCATCCTGCTGTATGAGAATTATTACTCATATTTATTCTTTTACTCTAGGAAGGGTGTTCCAGGTGTTGTGACAGCTGGGGGACAGGCCTATGACTTTTTAGAAGGGCACTGTCACCTCACTTAGCACACAAAGAGGATGCCTACAGATGTGTGTGCTCAAATTGCAACAAAGATTAGAGCATGGACCATCCTTCTGCTTGTTGGTTGCACAGTGTCAAGTGCCACAGGGGTCCTGGTCCGTTACTGGGGTTTTTACGTGTTAGGCCTGTCACCAGAATAGACAGTTAAAATGAGACAGAGCTCCTCCGACAGTACATGGGCTATCAGATACAAATAATAAAACGTGAATGCTGCTCTAAGCAGCTGTCACAGCAATGCTCCTGTTCTCCACACGCCCTGCATTTTGTGAATGAGGAGAGAAGTTTGAGAGAAAGCAGGCGTTATCCTGCATCTAGCACAGAAAAAGGATAAAATAGAAAATTCTGCACAAAAATCTGGCGTAGAAGAAAGTATGGGAGCAGTGGGAAAGCAGTGCTGAGCCCTGGCAAGAGAGGGCTGAGGACAAAAGTAGGTCCATCTCTTTGCAGACTTGCTCTGAACAGGTATGAACATTGTGCTGCTTCTGCTCTGGACTAGGTACTGGATAGCTGTGATGAGCATGGTGCTGGACTGGTAACACTGCTGGGAGGTGATGGCTATGGCTGCAGGCTCAATGCCCTGTTAACCACAGCAGCAAAGGTAGGTCATGGCTGTCGATGGACAACATGCCAGTACACCCAAGGAAATGTTCCCACTGGGTGCATGTCTAAGCTGTGTAGAGACCTTCATGGTTTGTACTTCACTCACTGGAGTGTAAATGACATCACTGAATTGCCTTTACTACCTGTTCCCTTAACACAGATTTTAGCGTGAGGATATCCCCTGTTGCACTTCTTTACTGTAGTGTAACTGTTGGCTCTTCTCTGGCTGAATCAGTCCGTACTGGGCAAGTAACTAGGACTTTCTGAGGACGAAAGCTGTTTGCTTGGGTAGGACAAGGCCACCATCCCTCCACAGCTGCAACAAACTGTTTACAAGGTGAACTCTAGGTGTTACTTTAGAGCTAGTCCCCATCCTCCAGATGCTCAAAACCATAATGTGAATAACTGACATTACTTCATTAACGGTCATTGTTGCACATAACCTACATATTTTGAGGAAGTGTTGCTGTGAATATCTTCACATAAAATTTTGAGCACCATGCATGCTCTACCCAGTAAATGGGGGAAGAGTAAATGGGGGAAGAGTAGATGCTGCTGGCTATTTTACATCAAAGGTGCCTAACAGCAAAATAAGCATGAAGTGAGGGGCATAAGATTAAACATCTCAACCAGCCCTTGCTGTGCATCAAGCTAAATGACTGCACAAGAAGCAGGACCATTATTGAAAAGTCTTGGGTTTCCATCTGGTATTTAATTCAGGTTTTCCTGAGATGAGAGGGGCCACACACTGCTGTGAACGGATGGAAAGTGAGCGCTTGACATGAGCCTTGTCACTTTGTGGTGGACTGTGGCAAGCCCTGGGGCTGACTGTTGTAGAGTAGTGGTATACACAGTACAAAATCTGACATTAATCAAATAATGAATTTGAAGGAGTGATGGACATGGATTTGTCTTCCAGCATTTCCCTGTTAGATCTTCTCAGCCCAGAAACTGGGATATTTATTATTCAAGAGAACCTGCCATTGTATTTGGATTCAGCCCAATCAAGCATTTTTGTTATAATGGGGAGGGCTAAGGGCTGAGCAGGAAGACCACAAAATGACTTCTAAGACTAGTTCTCTTGCAGGAACCACCTGTGTAGACAGAAAGTCTCTTTCATGTTTAATGCCTCGTAAAGTGCTGTGTACAGCAACTTGCTTAACTGAATGGGTAATATGAAAGTGATATAATAATACAAAGGTGATATAAAAACCTCTTGAGACATTCATGACAAGAATCCCATCTTTTTGTCTCGGTGTATTTCAGAGTGCCCTAGGGGAACCTTTCTCCAGGAGAAAAGCTTGACTTACGAATTTTCCTACTATATCTAATTGCAAACAAAGATTCCCATAACAGAAAATTGAGCTTCCTGAAGAGTGCCTTTATCTCTTAAAATTGGATACCCACCCATGAGGATGTGTGACCTTGCTGCCAGCTCATGTACTCAGCGATTCTCTTTTGATTTTAGATCTGGTGCTCTCCTGAGATAATAGATGGCTCTGTGGGGCTTACCAGTATGGGTATGGAATAAGATAAGCACGTGGTAACCAACCAAATGGGCAATAAAAATATAACCACTTGGAGTTTCAAAACCCTGTTTTCAAAGACTTGGTGGAAAGGGTTAAATATGCTTGTAAATATACCTGTTGTGAGGCTTCTCCTGGCTGCATGCCAAGTGGCAGGCAGTCCTTTTGGATGCATAAGGGCAAATGATGGCATGGTTAATGCTTCGGAAACCTCTGGAACATCTGGACTCCCAGCAGGGATTAAACAAAGGTAACACTGAATTAGCTGTGTCTGTGTGTTCAAATATTCAATGTGTGCACAGAAACTCTTGGCTCACAGGTGTTACTGACGACCATTCACAATCTTCCTAAACAAGAATTACTTATCAGAGAGAATACCGTAGCAAGCAAATTTCAAATATATAAGTGTGGGAAATGGCTATGAACTTTATAGAGTCAAGGATATTCTCCTTCCCTCCTATGTCTTTCTCAGATTTCTGCCTCCTCTTTCTACTCTTGGTACTGAGGAAAGGGTTGTCACTGAAATCTTTGCAATTCACTCTGGAACTCTCCTCTTCCTTGCTGTTTGTTCCTTTCCCCCCCCGAGTCCTTCCTGCGCATGTGGATCATATGACTTTCCAACCAACTTGTTCCTGCATAATACCTGGTGAGATGTGTGTTCGTGGCTACTCCCTGTCCCATATTTGTTATCATGGTCAGGGTCCTCACATATGAGGTATTGCCTACAGCCCCAGAAAGCAGGACAAAATACAAACTCCAGAGAAGGGCTGAGCAGGAGGTCTTGATGCTGAAGGAGGTGGTGGTGGGTTCAGGAGAGGTACCTATATGATGGTACAGTTCTGACTTCACTGCGTGTGAATTACTGCAGTCTTGGAAACAAAAATCCTCAAGGTGTTTCATTTGCACCAGGCACCTGGAGATGTTGAGATGCTGTGCTGAGCAGGCTGGAAGGAGAGGCATGGAGCTGGGGCCAGGAGCTGCATGGTGTATTTGAACCTATTCATGGATGCATGAATGTATGATAGTCATCCCTCCACATCCTAAGCATTATAATGGAGAGAAGGTGAAGAGTTCCCTTTCCTCTCCTTTGAAACCATGGTTTCTGCCAGGGCAGATGACGCCTCTTCTCCTCCTTCACTGTCCAGCCCTTACAGTCCTGCCTCCTGCCTTACCTACAGGTGTGGCATCCTCTGTGCACACTCCCTAGAATTTGTTACGTTATAAATCTGTTATAAAGCCTAACCACAATGAACACAAAGACCCAGCGAGGACCAGAGTGGCAATACCAGGTGGAGCAACCAGTAACCTCAGCAGTGCCAACAGAGCTTCAGACCTGCTCCCTGTGATTGTTGGAGGAGAGCAATAAGCCCCAGGCCCTTGGTGAACCCCACTGAGGAGTCAGTGGGGACACTACTTCCCCAGAAGGCCCTGCACACTAGCAAGGGTGAGCACCTACAGGGGCATGGGACTTACGGGGGGGCTGCAGGGGAAAAACATTAGGGGATGTTGTACAACTTCTTATGAGGTGTTTTAAGAGGCTTGTGGGAATGTGCAAGACTTATTATGGGATATTTAGGGGAAGGATCAAAGGTGGTTCTGCAGAGGGAATCAGTGTGAGGGAAAACGGGATAAAAGGGGCTGGTCCTGGGTAACAGCTGGCTGGTCAGTATGCTTATCTGACCAAGACCTGCACCTGATCACCAGTCTATTCTACAGTTTTACTAAATATTCTTATGTAATGATGTAAATAATTATTTACTACTACTACTAATTACCCTTACATTCTTTCTATCCACCTTCTGTGTGGGCACACCCTCTATTCTGAGCCCGCATAAGAGACCACCAGCAACCTTCAAGCCAGACTAGTGGGCAGCAGCATGAGAGCTGAGTGCCGGCAACTGGAGCGGGACCACGAACCTCAGAGGCTGGAGGGTGCCAGTGCCAGCACCTGGGGAAACTGGGGCCTGAGGCCAGCTCTGGGGCAGAATGAGTAGCTGATGCCAGCTACTGGAGAGACCCATTTTCCATGTGTGAGTACATATTTCACTAGTGGACATCAGTCTTGATCAGCTGGAGAGAAACAGTACCTGCCGCCTGTGCTGCTCACGTGTGTGTGAGTGCTGTGTGTGTCTGAGTCTACATGGGTGCCAGTAAAGGCACTGCTCTCTGTGTTCATCTGTGGCTAGCCATGTGTGTGTCTGTGCACGCGTGCACCTCCTGGTGACCCGTCCTCAGCCTCACTGCAGGCTGGACCTGGGAGCAAGGAGCTGCAGCAACCTCGCATCCACTGGATGGGGGCAGGAGGAAACACCCTGGGTGCTATATCCACAGGATCTGACTACCCTTGACAAAACATGACGGAGAAAAATGCACACTGCTCCTTGTGCAAGGACAGATTCAAGGTTTAATGGTGAACCACTTTGTAGATGCTGGCATGGGGTGGGGGGTCAGGCTCATTCACAGCAGAAAACTCTCATGTCATTGAGAGCTGTGTCATCCCCCTTTCCTTGGGGTTTCTCCACTTTCGTCTGGAGCCCACATATGGCCCCGGAGGTGCAGCTGCTGCTCCATGGGCCGAAGTGACCCCCCGAAAGTCCCCAGCCCTCCAGCTTCATCCCGTCCGAGCAGGCAAACCTCACATTGTTGGCTGCTGTGTCGTCACGCAGGTGCCGCTTCTCTTCCACACGCAGCGAGAAGGAAACCAGCTTGTTGCTGGGGCAGAGCTGGGCCTCGGTCCAGTTTCCCCACCTGCCAAAGAAAACAACTCACCAAGATGTGTTCAGCCTCTGCTGTGCTGCAGTCAACACCGCAACTCGCCTGGGATCCTGGTAGTCCTGGGGCAGGGGGCCTACACAGGGATGGTGGGTTTCTATGAGCACCTGTTTCACCCTGCTTCACCATCACCCTCTAGATGCCTGGCCACCATCAACCCTGGGCTGCCCTGTTACGGGCAGGACCCCTTGGGAATTGCAGCTGCGTGCTTTGTCGCTGTTACTTAATATCTATGTCCTTTTCAAAGTAAGTATTTGAGGAAAAGGAGAAAGTACAGGTTTAAGATCTGCATTTTTTGAACTGTCCTTCAGCTTTCAAAGTACTGTTCCCTTCCCTGGGACCAGATATCTACCCGAAGACCTTCACACTTTGTGGCCGGGGGACCTCAGCCACCTCCTCAAACGGGGTGGGGAGCCATCTTCACAGGGGGTGTGGGTGCCTATGGAGAAACCATCGCACTGGTTTTCCTTCATGGTCTCCAGAAGCTGCCGCCCTGAAGGAGGATGAGAAAGCAAAGACCACTCACCACCCCACAGAGGACTCGATGACTGTGCCATCCGTGCAGAGCAAACGGATACCGTTCAGAGCTGTGTCATCACCAAACAGCCAAAATCCCTGGTAGGGCTCCACCTTAGAAGAGGGGATGAAAACAGGAGTGGTCAGCACCCTCCCCCATTTAAAAGAAGAGATGAGGTGAGCCCTCATGAATAGGGGTGGTAAGAGGTTCTGGGGACAGAGCCAGACACAGGTAGTGCTGCTGAGCAGGGCTGTGAGGCAGCTCCGTGACGTTTCTCATGGACTCCTTTTCACTGTTGCCCACTTCTGCTTTTTCTCCAAACTGCAGAGCAGAGGCTCTAGATACAGGAACACTTGGTGGCTGCTGTCCTGGTCATGCCCACCCTCTTGCCATGTGCTGTGACACCCAGAGCTGAAGTGCTGGCAGGTGGGAGTTGTCCCAGCCCCTTGGGAATGGGCTCTGCAGTACCAACTCCAGGTCTTTTCTTATCCCATGAACTCCTCTGCTAAGAAATCACTCACTGGCAGAAAGCCTGGCGAGCTACTCTATGCTAGAGATTTCTTGCTGATAAGCCTGTATGAGCAATGCAGATACAATGCAAACTGCTGCGATGGGACAAAGTGTTGTGGCCGCCCCTGCTGAGACTGGAACAAAATAACATCATTTCACAGCAGGGTTTTTTCCCACCCCAAAGAAGGAGTGAAACCTTACCTTCACTTCAAATCCCTTAGCGTAGCCGCTGGGGCAAAAGTGTTGGTGCCCCCAAGAGCCCCAGGGGCCTCCATTGGGCACTGTGAGGATGGACTCATATTCCCGTGCCTCTGTGCCCTGGAGGCAGCAGGAGCCCAGCAGGCAGAGGACAGCCGGGATGAGCAGCTGCATCGCAGGGGACCTGCTCAGCGCCTCACTGCATGGAGGTGGTGGCATGGGGGAATTTATGAGCCAAGAGAATGGGTGGGAGTCCTTGGGGAGTGTCAACAAACTCCACGGGGAGTGCTGGTTGTTGCTATGTACTGCTCCTGTTGACTGCCTGTCCCTTGATGGTGGGGCCACCCTTGCTAGGCGGAAGGGGTGTCACCGGTGCGCGCTGGCTGGGGGGCTTACAGGGCTGTGAAAACTTGTGGATGTGAGGGAAGGGAAGCAGGCAGAGCTGGGACCACTCCCTGAGGGGGTGCTGTGGTTTTGAGGAGGGTCCTGGCAATGCTGCGAAGGAGGGTGTTGGAGAGAGCAAGGTGGGAAGAGGAGTGGTGGACTGGGAGGGGAAGAAAGAAACCTCTGAAGGGGCTGAGGCAAAATGGAGGTGGAGGGGTCTCAGGGTCCTTTGCCCTGTGGAAGTCCTCACTTGCTTCCGCTCCCTCGCTTTCCTTCTCTCCTCACTGTCTCACTGAGGTTGAGGAAAGTGCCTGCACTGGAAGCCGTTGCATTTTGCTCTGGAACATGCATTAAATGTAGGTGACTATGTAAAGGGTGGAAACCCTCCTCATGGGGCAAGTGCTCCAGCTGCTGACCATCTCATGTGGCCTTTGCTGAACTCACTCCAGTTCATTCATGTCCTTCTTGTGTTGGGGACAGGAGAACAGGAGCAAAACTGTACGCAGTCCCATCATCCTCCGGACTCCATGCTCCTTGTGCAGACACAGCTCCAGCTGCCCAGTGTATCTTTAGGAGGTGTCAGCATACAGAGAGGGTGAGAGTTTCCAGCAGAAGCAGACCCCTAGTTCTGCTGTTGTTCCACTCTCAGACATGAATTTTTGTTGCATGCCTTGTTCCTCCAAAGGGACTAGTCAGAGGTGTCTTACCTCTGCAGATAGCAATATTCATGGGTATTCTGTGAGCACTTGCAGAGTAGGAGGATAAGCTGCTCACAGTCTCATTGAAGAGCCAGTGATGATGCCACCTGGGAGAGCTGTCTATACCAGCAGTATATTCTATACTATAAACACAGCCAGTTCCAGGCTTCAATTACTGAAGAATGGAATACACTGCTTTTATAATAGCCACCTTGTGCAGGTGAAGGAGGAAGTGTTGCTTTCAGTTGAAATCCTCTGATGCTCCCCCTCCAGTAAAATTGTAAAGATCCTCAGTTACTCATGGCACCCCATGGGAGACAATGAGGACGAAGATGTCTTTTTGTATCCTTGTATCTCATAGGCAGCAGGAACCTAGCAGAAAGAAGACAACAGGGACAAAGGGCTGTGTGGTTAGGGTCCTGGTCTCAAGAATGGATAGCTCATGGATACTTTGCCACTCCTAGTGAGACAGGACTTTCTAAGCTTGAGGTGTTGACTGGATTTCCTCATAAGAGTGGCAGCAACCACAGCAAGAGCAATGGGCCATTGCCAGGTACCATATCCAGTAAAGAGCTGTGAATAAACGGCATGATCAACCCTCTTTATTAACCATGCTGGCTGCATGGTGAGGCTTTCAGGATATGTGGAAAGTTACGGCTTTAGGGTGGAGCAGTGGCAGAGACATCAGAACCGAAAAAGGAACTGAAGGAGAAGCAGTGAAGAGGAGCTAGGTGGGGGGAGGAGGCCCTGAACTGGCTGATGACAAAATGGTAAATATGTTTTACAGTTTGTAGTCATATCCACAGAGCTGAATCTTGCTCCGTTTGAGTCCCTCTTATTGACAAAGTTTGTTTTCTTTGTCTTCCACTTTCACACAACTTTTGCTGTTTCCGCTCTGTCAATCATTCTGACCTCCAGCCCCAACGGTCCTGCCACTGGAGAAGGGGGATCCTGGCCGGGAAAAGGCCCTGCTCAGCATCTTTGCTGATTTTTTTGTTGCTTCCTTTTGGCTGCCTGGGGAGGAGGAGGCCAGAGGCAGTGGCACCGGATCAGTGGATCTGTGATATTCCAGCAGGAAGCAGTGAAAACAATTCACACGAACAATTAACTCTGCCTGTGGGAGAAAGCGGACACCATATGCGTTTCTGTAACTTCAGAGTGGGGATCTAGAAAACAAACAAGGAACTAATCTCCGCTTTATGTTTCCCTCTCTTGTCTCTCATTAATTTTTAACCATTCCAGAGTGATGAACCTCCTTATTGAGTCAAAGACACTTTTTTTTTTTCCTACGGGAAACCTTCTCAGCTCTAGGAGTAAGGCATGGGCTGGAATGGAAATGCTGGAATCAGTATCAGCAGTTGAATTTGTATTGCTGGGGTGCAGGGCCAATGAATACTTTTGGATAAATTGGCTCATACACTGACCTTCCCTGAGTATCCAGTGATGTCTCCAACATCCCTGCTAATGAACATTTTCTCATCTGGGGAAGCTTTTTCTTTTCATCCCCTGCTTCTTTTTCTCTTCTGTTAACCTGCAGTCCTCCAGTCAGGCAGGGAAAGTACCAGCTTGCAAGCCCAGGATGGCTGGATTTTTCATTATGTTAGATTGGGAAGCCGGAGTTTCAACTTCTCAGTGAGTCTGGCAACTTCTTTGCTGGTTAGCTTTGGCAGCTAGTTGTAGGGTCATGTCATGTAACATATCTTTTTTTCTTTTAATCGAATTATTGGAAGGCAGGATAGTATTAGACTCAGCAATAGAAGTAAAGACATGATGGCCAGTGTAGAACAAATACCAGTTCTGTATTTTTGCAAACATATGAACCAAAAAGAAATATCTCTTATTTTTTGGACAACTTAAATTCTCCTTCCTATGATAAAAAAGAACTGAGAGTTACAATGAAATCAAAATCTTTGAAAACAGTGCAGGTTCTCAAAACAATCAGAAATCAGCAGAACAGAAAAAGGTACTCACAGAGCCAAAATATCAAGATAAAAGAGTGAAGTGCTTGCAGTAGCCTTGTTGACATTGCATGTATACATTTACATTGTAGATACCTAAGTGTAGGTTAGGTGAATCCCACTTTCTGTGGCCCAGAAGGTATTTTGTTATTTACTGCCCATTTACAAGATGGTGGGGCTCTCCAGGGAAGGCACAGGAGCTGTGTTCTCAGTTGGCCTTCTCTAGCAACATAAACCTTCTTAGATGATGGTGAGAAGAAGTTACTTTTTGTATGTGGACGGCAAACTTTCTTGCAATGGCCTTTGTAATGTCATTGGAGATAAAGCCAGTTAAATTAATAGAATCATAGAATCGTTTAGGCTGGAAAAGACCTTTAAGATCATCGAGTCCAACCGTTAACCTAACACTGCCAAGTCCACCACTAAACCATGTCCCTAAGCGCCTCATCTACATGTCTTTTAAATACCTCCAGGGATGGTGACTCAACCACTTCCCTGGGCAGCCTGTTCCAATGTTTCACCACTCTTTCAGTAAAGAAATTTTTCCTCACATCCAATCTAAACCTCCCCTGGCGCAACTTGAGGCCATTTCCTCTCGTCCTATCGCTAGTTCCTTGGGAGAAGAGACCGACACCCACCTCGCTACAACCTGCTTTTCAGGTAGTTGTAGAGAGCGATGAGGTCTCCCCTCAGCCTCCTTTTCTCCAGGCTAAACAGTCCCAGTTCCCTCAGCCGATTCTCATAAGACTTGTTCTCAAGACCCTTCATCAGCCTCGTTGCCCTTCTCTGGACACGCTCCAGCACCTCAACGTCCTTCGTGTAGTGAGGGGCCCAAAACTGAACACAGTAGTCGAGGTGCAGCCTCACCAGTGCTGAGTACAGGGGGATGATCACTTCCCTACTCCTGCTGGCCACACTATTTCTGATACAGGCCAGGATGCCATTGGCCTTCTTGGCCGCCTGGGCACACTGCCGGCTCATGTTCAGCCGGCTGTCGACCAGCACCCCCAGGTCCTTTTCTGCCAGGCAGCTTTCCAGCCACTCTTCCCCAAGCCTGTAGCGTTGCATGGGGTTGTTGTGGCCCAAGTGCAGGACCCAGCACTTGGCCTTGTTGAACCTCATACAGTTGGCCTTGGCCCATCGATCCAGCCTGCCTAGGTCCCTCTGCAGAACCTTCCTACCCTCGAGCAGATCAACACTCCCGCCCAACTTGGTGTCATCTTCAAACTTAAGGAGGGTGCACTCGATCGTATCGTCCAGGTCATTGATAAAGATATTGAACAGAACTGGCCCCAAAACTGAGCCCTGGGGAACACCACTTGTGACCGGCCGCCAACTGGATTTAACTCCATTCACCACCACTCTTTGGGCTAGGCCATCTAGACAGTTTTTTACCCAGCAAAAATTATGCCTGTCCGAGCCATGAGCAGCCAGTTTCTCCAGGAGAATGCTGTGGGAAACGGTATCAAAGGCTTTACTAAAGTCTAGGTAGACCACATCCACAGCCTTTCCCTCATCCACCAAACGGGTCACCTTGTCATAGAAAGAGATCAGGTTAGTCAAGCAGGACCTTGCCTTCCATAAACCCATGCTGACTGGGCCTGACCGCCTGGTTGTCCTGTACCTGCCACATGATGGCGCCCAAGGTGATCTGTTCCATTGTTCCCATATCTGGAAACTAAAGAGAGGTTTTGGACAAAAAACCTAGTTTCAAGCATTCTTTGGTGCTGTCAAGGGGCCAGTCAGCCTTTGAAGCATGTAGCACTCCTGCTGCTGTCATGTCAGTTTAAAAACAGATGCAGAGGCTCAAAACTTTCTATGCTACTAATGGTGCTCTTTGAGGGCCAGGGGACAGGCACTGGCTGACACCATTGGTGCACCTAGACCATATACACAGGCACATTGCCAGCTCGGTGAGGGACAGCACTACTTGCCTACAACATAACAGTGGTGAGGTGATTCCTGTGACTCCCTACATGAGAAAAGTTATGTTCTCCATCCTAGAAACATCCCTAATAACACAAAGTCATTAGACTGAGGCAGAGTCCATGACCTCACCACTCTCAGTGCAGAGCAGCTAGTACTGAGAATTAGCTCTCTGAGGCAAAGGTAGAGGCGAAGACATCTTTCCCCTTCCTTCCTTCCTTCCTTCCTTCCTTCCTTCCTTCCTTCCTTCCTTCCTTCCTTCCTTCCTTCCTTCCTTCCTTCCTTCCTTCCTTCCTTCCTTCCTTCCTTCCTTCCTTCCTTCCTTCCTTCCTTCCTTCCTTCCTCTTTCTCTCTTTCTCTTTCTTTCTCTTTCTTTCTTTCTTTCTTTCTTCTTTCTTTCTTTCTTTCTTTCTTTCTTTCTTTCTTTCTTTCTTTCTTTCTTTCTTTCTTTCTTTCTTTCTTTCTTTCTTTCTTTCTTTCTTTCTTTCTTTTCTTTTCTTTTCTTTTCTTTTCTTTTCTTTTCTTTTCTTTTCTTTTCTTTTCTTTTCTTTTCTTTTCTTTTCTTTTCTTTCTCATTTCTGCTGCTTCTTTCTCTGTTCTATTGACTGGTGAGGCCACTGGTGAGCTTTTTCCTGGGCTTGACTTAACTCCTGACTCTTTACCTCCTCCCACCAAGTGGCACAGGGGGATGAGGAATGGGAGTTGCGGTCAGTTCATAACACTGTCTCTGCTGCTCCTTCCTCCTCATGCTCTTCCTCTGCTCCAGCGTGGGGTCCCACCCGTGGTGGACAGTCCTCCATGAACTTCTCCAACATGAGTCCTTCCCACAGGCTGCAGTTCTTCACAAACTGCTCCAGCGTGGGTCCTTTCCGTGGGGTGCAGTCCTTCAGGAATGGACTCCTCCAGCGTGGGTCCCCCACGGGATCATAGGTCCTGTCACCAAACCTGCTCCAGTGTGGACTCCTCTCCATGGGCCGCAGTTCCTGCCAGGAGCCTGCTCCAGCGCGGGGTCTCCACAGGCTGCAGCTTCCTTCAGGGCACATCCACCTGCTCCAGCATGGGGTCCTCCATGGGCTGCAGGTGGATATCTGCTCCACCGTGGACCTCCATGGGCTGCAGGGGGACAACCTGCTTCACCATGTTCTTCATCACAGGCTGCAGGGCAATCTCTGCTCCAGTGCCTGGAGCACCTCCTCCCCCTCCTTCTTCACTGACCTTGGTGTCTGCAGGGCTGTTTCTCTCACATTTTTCTCACTCCTCTCTCCCAGCTGCTGTTGTGCAGCATTTTTTACCCTTTCTTAAATATGTTATCACAGAGGTGCCACCAGCGCCACTGATGGGCTCAGCTTTGGCCAGTGGTGAGTCCGTCTTGGAGCTGGCTGGCACTGGCTCTGTCTGACATGGGGGCAGCTCCTGGTGTCTTCTCACAGAAGCCACCCCTGCAGTCCCCCCCCCACTACAAAGACCTTGCCATGTAAATCCAGTACACATTGGCAGACCCCACTGTAGTATATAAGCTGGAATAAGAGGTCTGTAGTTACTCAGATGACCCTTGGAACAATTTTTTAAAATTGACCTCATGTTTGCCCCTGTTTAGCCTTCCAGTAATTTTAAATGACACGTTATCCATCACTGCTACGACCTTAGCTCTTCCAGTTTAGAGACATCTTAGACCTCTTAAGTACTTATTAACAGTTCTAGTTATTCATTGCTATTCACTCTGTGAATTTTTTTCATCTCTTCTAAAGTAATTTTAATTTCTACCTAATCTTTCCTAAGATCCCTAACCCCTAAGAGTGGCTGGAACCATCTGAACACAAAGTTTCTTCTACTATGAGCACTGATGCAAATAAATAATTTAAAAATGGCCATATCTGCTGTGATCTTTTATACTGTCAGCTGGTCCTACAGATTTTCTGACAGGCTCCTGAATCTTTGATGTGAAGAAACATTATTAGTGTTAATTCCCTTTGCCATTCGTTCCTCAAAGTGCTTTTTGTCTGTGTTTTGACATGCAATCTGCCACCGGATATGTTACTTCTTTTTTTTCCATTTGGCCACAACTTTAGCTTTCACTGTTTCCCACAGCCTCCCTTACCTTACAGTTTAACAGTGCCTATTTCCTTTTACACTCCCTCAAGTCCTTGTTAATAAGTCGTGTGCCCTGGTCCTGTACTTCCAGCACCATAACCTTTAGACCACTCCTGCTGTCAGTCAGTCTGGGGTTTCCTTCGCAGACTGCCTTTTGGCAGGAAGAATGGAGAAGGAGCCCCTGCAGGGTCTGTGCCCGTGGTTTGTCTGTGAGCAAGGGGAAAAGAGAGCCAGGAGCTGCTCCAAGCACTCCTGAGGACTTGGTGACAGAGACCTACAGCATCACCTCAGCCCTGAGATGGCTAACAGAAACGGGCATCCTGCAGCTGTGAATATGCCCCATGCCAACAACAGTCTCTACTACTCTTTATTAGATTACTCAGATTTTTTTTAAGAAATAAAAAGCCGCTGAGGAACATCATAACACAAATTACAGCTATTGCCCGAGGAAGCTGGAAGGCTGGTCAGCAGCCTTTCCCAGGGACTTGCTGCCTGTTGCCCAACTTGTTCCCACCTGATCAATGAGCAGAAATCCTGGCTGCAGCTGTGGTGGGGAGTGAGGGGTTCATGCTGCCCCACAGCCCCCACGGAGAGCTTGTGGGGAGGGTTTTCTGAAGATCGGAAGAGAGGGGAGAGCACCAAAGTGAACTGAAATTAACTGAGAATTAAGAACTTCTCTTCATGTATGAAATCTGCTAAGAAATTCCTTGCAGGTGGTGAGCCCTGGGGACTTTATCACTAGCAGAGTTTTGCTGGTATTTCATACCAAGCAAAGCCATAGCTATCCTGGCATGATGTATTGCTGCCAGCTCTTGTTCACTTTGAAGAGTGAAAGTAAACAAATTTGACAAAAGAATTTTTCCTGGGAAAAAACCTTCAAAACTTGACTGGATATGACCCTGAGAAACTTGATCTTTCTTTGAAGTTGGTCCTCCTTTGAGCAGGGCGTTCAGGTTCTGTGAAAAAGCTGTGTCTGCTGAGATCTTGTCTGGGACTGAACTGGTAAAAAACTAGATATATCGCAGTGTTACTGACATAACTGTGACGGCAAAACTCTTCTCTAGACTTGTCCTCTGAGTTAATTCTGAACACATTTCCTTCCTGATTTATGGTCTTCCTTCCAGTTTACACAGTCACTTCTCTACTTTCATCAATTACCAGACGCTATCTCATCCCTTCTCTTTCCTAAGCCACACAGATTTATCCTTTTGAGCTCCTCCTTTGCACTTCTTTCTGATATTTTCTGTGTTGTCTGGGAACTTTGGACATTTGAAGAGTTAAACCTCCATAAGTGTTGTCTGCAAAGTCTCTAAATTCTTCTTTAATAACATCCCTCCAGTCTCAAATCTGAGTTTCAGGTATTCTTTAAGCTAACATACACCAAAGGCCTGTTTGCTGATTGCAAACCAAGGGGAAGAAAAAAACAAACAATGACAATACCTCAAGCACAAAGGGATTCTCCTTGTGTGACTGGATATTGCAAGGACAAGGACAGAAGGGAGATTATGGAAAAGGAGGGGTTTTTTACTGTCAGTGCGAATCCCTTGGTATAGATAGCCACAGGAAGAAAAATGCATAATCCCCAGGAGCCTCCACGGGCGCAGCAGGGACAGAGCTGTGCTGTTGAGCTCCTTTGTGCTGAGCACGGCAGGAAAAGAGCAGGCAGGGAGGGGGCAGCTGCAGCAGGGTTGCATGATGACCATTCATCTTGAGCCTACCAAAAGAGCAGTTGCTGGGTAGCTCCCAGCTTTGGAAATGGGGGAATTTGTACTCCAGCAACATAGGGTGATCCAACCTTTATAACCACTGCTGGTATCTGCTCCTGTGTCCTCTGAGAGCAGCTGTCAGGGTGAGGAGAGCCACTGCTCAGTACAACAGCAAGACAGGAAAAATCAGCCATGTTTGCTGAGAATGAGCTGGGACAGCTGGGCCGCTCCTTGAAGTTCATTGATAGGAAAAATGGATGTTAGACTGCGGGTAAAATAGGTCCTCAGTTGGCCAAGCAAAGGTGCAGCCAGAGAGCTTTTATCTTTTTGCAGTCCCATTTGCAGGACTGATGGCTATTTCTGTTGACCCCCTGACGTCAGCAGTATCCCCTTTTGTGGGCTCCCCCAGGCTCCCTGATAATCTGTGCCCCAGCCACTGCATGCACCAACCTCTTCCATCTTTCACCTCCTGTCTTTCTGGTACATGCTGGCATATGGGAGGTGATCTTGACTCGGTGGCTGTGTGACATGCCTGTGGCATAAGGATGTGCATCTCTGACTTGCTACTGGCTAGGACCTCTAAGATGAAGCAGACGACATGCATTAAGTGTTATTTTTTTGTCCTCAGATGGGAAACAGGTAATAACCTGAGTTTAGCTTTGTTTGCTCATATCTCTTGCTTTGTCTTGTTTCTCATCAGGCCCTTTGTATTCTGTTCTCATCACGAATCCTCTTGCCCTGACCAAATCCATTTCCACAGAAAAGCTTCATGAAGAATGAACAACATGGCTTCTGGAGAGAGAGTCAGTAGCAGGGAAATGTCAGGCCAGGTCATTATTAATGGTTGCCTATAAAATAAATAATAAGCTTATTAACTTTGCAGACCATAGCAAGCTGGAATAGGCTGCAAGTACTTTGGAGGATAGAGCTTGAGCTTGACAAATGGTCTTGTCAAATTGGAGAAATAGTTTGAGAAAAATAGGATGCAGTTCTGCAAGGAGAAGTGCGAGCTCCCACCTTATGCAGAAATAAGTAGCTGCATGTGGAAAAATGCCTGCATTAACATCACTCTGCAGAGAAGGGTCTGGGGTCATAACGGATCAAAGGCAAAACATGAGTCAGCGGCGTCAGGTCGTCTCCATGCCGAGATATATGAACCAAATTACAGCCTGCAAGACAAATGGAGTGATTTTTCTTCTCAGCATGTGTGAGCCCCCGGCAGGGATGCTCTGCTCAGCTGAGGGCACTGAACTTCCAGAAGGATGTGGCCCAGTTGGACAGAGTCCAATGGAAAGCAACAAAACCGTTCAGTGGTCTGGAAAACATGACCTGTGAGGAATGAGCGTGAGAGCCGGGACCGTATAATCGAGAGACGGGAGGACTGGGGAAAGGGAGTCATGGGAAGAGCAGTTCAACTAGGGCTCTGCAGCTAGTGCTGCTGTGGGAGGATGTGGAGAGGGCAGCGCAGGGAGCACGGGAGAAAATCTACTCCCAGGTTTTCCTGTCTCCTTCCGCATCGTGCTGCCTCTGTGCCATGTAGAGCCAGGCTGGGCGGCAGCTGTAAGGGGCCAAGGTGGGCTGCGAGGAGAGTCAGGGGGGTGTCTGGTGGCTGTACGGGAACCCCCTGTTCAAGAGGGAGATGTAAAGAGTATGTTGGGAAGGTAGGCATTGCTTCAGGGCCCGAGAAAACATGTTACAGCAGGAGTGCTGTCACCTGGGGTCTGTAGGGAATGAGAGGATCGGCAAGTCCCCACACCCTGCATTACGAACAGCTCATGGCTGTTGTGGGGGGACAGGATAAGAGCCTGCAACAGTGCAAAATACTGCTGCAAAGAGAATGGGAACGACCTGGTGTCTGTCTGGCTGAGACAAAGAGTAATGGATGAGCATTTGCAGCAGGCTGAGATTGGACACTGGGGTGCACTTGATAACAATACTTATGCCTAGGAAGGTTGTGAGATCTCCATCACTGGAGGATTTTTGGCAAAGTTTGAGCAGATGTACATCAGGGATGATTAGCGTGCAATGGTTGTTTTGGAGCAGGAATGCACTAGAAGACCTCCTGAACATCCTTCCAGCCCTGTTTGCTCTAACTAAAATGATTCTTTGTGCAAGTCAAGTGGTTCCAAACAAGGACCCCACCCTGACCTCAGCTGGTGAGCAGAGGCAGAGCCCCCCAAGAGCTGCTTTCTCCTCTGGAGACTCACTGGGCACATAGCTGCACCTGGGGCCGATGGGGACCGTGGTGGGAACAGCACAGGAGAAAGGCCTTGTGGGAAGCGGTGCAGCTATCAAGGACACAGCTCTGCTCGCAGACCTTATCTGCTGTCAGCGCTCACCACAGTGACTCTGCAGCAAGAGGGTTTTTGCTGAAGCATCAGTTGCTGGGGGTGTAAGCAAATGGACTGAGGTGGGAGGGAGATGCCACTTCTCCCCCTCAGCCATGCGCGATCATGTCATATTTGTCTGTAAGCTCGTTGGGGAACAGCTTTCCCTGGGGCCTAGCCTGGCTGCTTGCCTTGGCCCTGGCACTGCTGTGCTCCCAGGGAGCAAAGCCTCCATTGGTGCTGCAAAGAAGGGAGTGTGAAATGGAAAGTGACAGTAGTTTTACAGGAGCTTCACACCAGCAAATGGGTGAAGGTTGCTGCCAAAAGCATCATTAAAATGTGTTTATTTTCTTTGTATTTGCAGGGTAAAATTGGGAAAGAACTGAGAATATGAGCAAAGGCAGTTGGACAGCTGGGATCTAACTGTTTACACAAACTGTTGATGGAAAATGTAAGTAACCAGGGTCATATATACATTACAGCATGTGCTGCATTTATTAGATTAAGTATATTAAAATGTTTATTAGATCACATATTATTGCATGGATTATATTTTACTGTGATCGTAAGCCTGTACTGAATTTCCCAGCTCCTCTACAACTGGCCAGCAGAATAGAAGTGCTAAATAATCTTGAACCTTTATTAATACAAGCTGGACTAGAGTTGCAAATAAGAAACTGTTGGACATCAAATTCCTGCTGCCTGGGGAATCCTTTTCCTGACCAGTAATGTGAGCTTAGCAAAGGGTAAATATCCCCTAAGCAGCAGTAAAGAAAAACAAGGAAATAAATCCTGCCTAGCACTGACATGCAAAAAATACCATAGAGCCAATTTTCTAGGGATACTCGGCACTTCCCTCTAGCTACAGCATTGTCCGCAGAGCTGGGTGAGTCCAAGTGCACCCACCTGAGCTCTGGCACAGGTCTGGCCTGGCTTGGGATTAGGAAGCACTCTCTCAGACTGGTATCAGCTCTTTCCTAAGGTGGGGATGGGGAGGTGAAAGGACATTTGGGGTTAAACGGGGAAAGGAAAGAGAGTAGAAATAGTGCTTTACTTGGGCTGAGTTTCCCTGCCATTGCCAGACTTGGAGTAATTATTTAAGTGAACGAGCAGGACTCGCACTGCTTGTGTGTCCTGGAAAATATTCACTTTTGTGCAACGCTTCTGTGGGACTGGAAAGCCTCCCCTCTCTGGGTCCCTGATGGTGCAGCAGTAGTGACAACCTGATGTGGGAGCAGGGGCAGCAAATCTCCAATGCATCAGAAAAGCAGCCAGTTGTTGCAGCAGCGGGCTGGCTGACTCATCACCACTGCTCTCCTATGCAGAGGTGG